>NC_143061.1:45070000-49870000 GCF_052426305.1 Pelodiscus sinensis
GTGAAAGTATTAAATCTTTCGTTAAAAATAAAATTATGTTTTCACATGCCCTATTTTCTTTTTAACTGGGCTGATAAGTTTAAGCAGTTTAGCAACCAAAAATGCTCTGGCAAGAACTTTAACCAACAGCAAAACAAAAATGTTTTCTCTAAATTCCAATGTGGAACACTCACAGAGGGGCCACTGATGTGGAAAGACAATAGTTTCTAATCATAAAAATGAGATTTGCAATCATGAAAGCAAACTTTACATCTGCAACCTCTGAATCCATAGACTGATCCTTCAATCTTTACCTAGGTAGAGGTGTGCAAGCTTTGTGTGATGCTGTTACATAAAGGCACTGTCCACTCCAGCTCCCAGCCAATGGGAACCAACCAATGGGAGTGTTCAGCCAGTGCTTAGGGGAAGGGCAGTGCATAGAGCTCCATAGCCTTCTGCCTAGGAGCTGGACCTGCTACTGGCCACTTCTCGGGTGCAGTGCAGTTGATGGTGCTAGGATATAGAGAAAGCCTGACTTAGTCACCTGCTCACCCTACAGCAAAGTGACCAGTGCCTGGCATTCCACCACCAAGTGCTGGGTCATGACCCATGCTTTGATAACCACTGCTCTACCTTGTGTCTCAATCTCTATTAATATGGCAAAAGGCTGCTTCCCCACTACAATGGGTAGACATAGTTGTTGGTTGAGTATAGGATAGGAGCTTTGGTCCTGATCTTCGAAAGTATTAATGTGCGTAGCTCCCAGGTATTTAGGAGTTGTATGCCTAAATTTCTTTGAGGATATGGGACTCTATCCCTTTCATTTAAAACAGAGCTGCATTAGTGAAGGGTGCTTCCCTTCTCCTATCTAGACAGACACCATTCTGTCGGAATAAGCTATGCAATTTACACTGTGCAAATTGCATAGCTTATTCTGAGTCTAGGTCGAATGAGCTTATTTTGAAATTTGGTGCTGTGTAGATAGTGCCAAATTTCAAAATAAGGCACTTTTCTTACAAATCCCTTAACCCTCATGGAACGAGGGATACAGGAACACAAGAATAGCGCGCCCACGATTTCTGAAAATAGCGGGCACTTTTAAAGACGTGAAGTTGCTATTTCAGGATACTTCCGGTATCCCAAAATAGCAACACACTCTAGACCAGTGGTCACCAACCAGTGAATCAGGATCTGCCAGTAGATCTTGGAGCCTCTGATAGGTGATCTTGACTGGTTTGGCCAGGAAGCTCTCAAGTGCAGCACTTCAGTTGCCCCTCCACCCACTGTCATGCCATTCCTGTCCTTGCCTTGGAGCTGCCCCTTGGAAGCCTCCTGCTTGCTGTGCAGGGTGTGGGAAGGCGAAGGCAGGAGTGCTGATGTCAGGGTGTCCCTCCTCCCCCCAATCCTGTCCCCCATCTCCACACAGAGAGAAAGGGATGGCGGGAGCTCGGCAATGCAAATCTCTGTCACTCTCACACACTGTTTGTATCTCTATCACAAACACAGGCTCTGTCTACACTCGCGGCTTCTTGCACAAGTACAGCCGTTCTTGAGCAAGAATCTGCAGAGCATCCACACTGCCCGCCTGCTCTTGCACAAGTAAATTCACAGTATGGCGTGGTAAGACAGGGCTTCTTACGCAAGAGCTATGTTCTTTTTTAACAGGTGTAATCCTTCTTGCGCAGGAGCTCTTGTACAAGAAAGCCCTATGGCTAAAATGGCCTGATTGACATGGTAAGGGGCGCCGTGCCCCCAGGCAAGCGGCACATGTGCAGCCGTGCGGGGTATGTGCAGCCCTGGGTGCCAACCTATGGGGACGCCTGATTGAAATGGTAAGGGGCATGAGGCACCTCTTAACACTTCAACCAGGTACCCCAGGCACTGCCCAGGTAGCCCCCCTCTTAATCCAGCCTTGCCTGTAGATGAGGGGTAGCACATCAACCCATTGCTGTACATTCCAGCTGCTTTTGGGGGTGGGGTGGTATGGGGCGGGGAAGGGGTGGTGCTGCTTTGGCTCTGCTGCACCATCCCTGGGGCAGCTGTCCCGCTGCTCCCAGTGTGGGCAGGATTTGAACCCACTGCTCTGTGCTCCCCAGGCACTTGCCCTCACCCCTAGTTCACTTCAGACCCCAACCCACCCCCCAGCTTCAGAGGGTCTCTTATCCTGTGTCTGGTCACTCCCAGGGTGGATTGAAGGTAGGGCGGTGGAGCGGGATCTCCAGTGAACTTAGGGATGGGCATTAGCCTCTAGAACTCAGGGTGGTGGGCTCAATCCCACCCTCCCTCCACTCACTCAGGCAATGGCTGGGCTGCCAACACCAGCTGCCTGAGGGATGGACCTGGCTCCTGTATTAGGAAGACAGGATAAGGGCCTGCTGAAGGTAAAGGGGGGGGGGAGTTCTGAATTGGCTTAGGTGATAGGGTACTTGCCTAGGGAACACATGATGGCAGGTTTAAGCCCCATGTGCCCCTAGGCAGCTCAAGCTCCCCTGCCCACCCTGGGAGCAAGCAGGCACAGGACAAGACTCGCTTCCTTCCCCTCCCCCCCAGGAGACAGAGCATTGGGGTGGGCTGGGCCTTTGAGTGAACCAGGAGATACAGCACCTGCCAAGAAGGACAGTGTGGTGGGTTGGAGTCTCCAGCCCCAAGCCCCACCCGCCCGCCCGCCCCATTCCCCCCAACCTCCCCCAGGAGCAACCAAACAGCCAGCACATGAGACAGAACCCACTAAAAGCAAAGCAAAGCAAAGCAAAGCAAGGGTGGTGGGCTGGGCTCAGCTCTGGAGTGGCCTAGGGGAGAGCACAGGGTGGTGTGCTGGTGTGGGTTCAAGTCCTGGGAGCCATTGGACAGACATCACAGGCTGTGCCAGGTATAGACCAGGCTCCTGCATTAGGCAGGCAGGATAAGGGACTCCCCAGGGGTAGGGAAGGGACAGTAGACCCTGGAGTGGCCTAGGGCAGTACCCCTCAACCTTTAGGGGCACCCAAGAGAAGTCTGTGGGGGTACATCAACAGAACTGAAATTTGGAGAAAACTCAATTTTTGTTCTAAGTTTTAAGTTTTACAGCATTTCATATTATTTTTGTAGTTTTTACACCCAAATATTTCATCACCCACCCAGCTAAAGTTGTTTAAACAAATGTGTTGCAATGGTTAAAAACAAAAAGTATGTGTGTGCAAACTGGGGGTACTTATACATTTTATTTTATTCTATTTTTTTAAAAAGGTTGAGAAACACTGGCCTATGGGATACAGCATTTGCCACATGCCCAAGACTAGAGCCTGCACCCCTTCCCCAGGCAGGTGAAAGTGAATAAGATTCAGGAAGGAAGGGCAACAAAGTGAGCAGGGTGAGGCCTCAGAGAAGGGACAGGGTCCCAGAGAAGTGGGGAAGGAAGCCAGGCAAGGGCAGTTAGGTTGGAGGTAGATCTTACATTGCACTTACATTGAAAAAATGATCTTGTGGTTGAAAAGGTTGGAGACCCCTGGTCTAGACGTACCCTATGATGCTGCTCAAGTTTGGGAAGATTTTGGAACTAGGGCAGTGTAATTATTCTCTGATTGGATGAGCAGCATGCCAATCATCAAGGGGCTGGTATTAGACAGCCAAACTCAGCAGGATGAGTTTTCAAATTGGCTGCCTGGTAGAAGCTGCTGGGTACTTTATAGAGGATCTTGTATCTCCACATTTGAATGTGGCCACAATAAATGTGACTGGCTAAAGAATGGTTACTAAGCTCCTGGTTCTGAAGAACCAGTGAGAGAGGTTTGCCTAGGTACCAGACCAGACCAGAACATGGCATTACTTTAGACTGGACTGGAGGCTACTTTGTGGCTAGAAAATTAGCTATCAGAGTACTTTTGACATGTGACTGGCTTTGATTATATGTTAAAACAAGAAGGTTTGCTTTGGTGATTGTGGTGGCATGTAGGCTGAGATGCAGGGAGAAGGCAAGAAAAAGGAAGTTTAAAATACTGTTACAATATTTTTCTATAGTGTAGGCTAGCAATTATGCTGATGATTTATAAAAAGCCATTTTCTCAGGGAAATTCTGCTTTTTCAGTGTTGGTACTTACACTGAAGTGTATAGTTGAGGAGTTGCTTTTTTTACTTTAGCAAATTACTCCACTGAGTGATAGATGAATTAATTTTAATAGGAGCCTTCTCACTACAGATGCAGCTGTGAAGGCTAATCAACTAAAGCAATTAAACAAGCTATCTCTGTGGATGCAAAGAAGCCAACTGCAGAACCAAACGTACTGAGAATTGGCTAGTTACAGATAACTAGGAAGAGTGAGTTTATGTCTCGCGGTTACTCCCTATAACATTCCATTGCAGATTCTTTGAAATTCTGACAGTTGGAGAAGTATGTTTGTCTATATAGAATTTATCAAACTTTGAAATTCTTGTGCTTTTGACAATAGATAGTTAGGATTAAACACAAAGAGGAAATCAATCAATCTTATTTCATGACTATGGTCATTTGTTGATTTCCATAGCTGTGGACTGAATAAGATTCAAGCTACAAAGAGCTATAATATTACCTGTTGCCAGGATTCAGTTTCAAAGAGAATTCAGTGAAGAGCCTACATTTTACTTATTACAAAATCAGTAGCGCTTTGCCACAAAGGAAAATGGTAATGGATATTGCAGTAGAATTTTTTGTTACAAGTGAAAAAGGTGCATATAAAGTGAGTCTATGATATCAGAAGAGGTTTTGATGGCTAATGACAAAACAAGAGAGACTAACAAAAAAAATAATTTTTAAATACGTAATAGTTTTTTGTTAGAGGGAGAAATGAGGGTACGTCTACACTACAGCGCTAATTCGAACTTAGTTCAAATTAGTTAATTCGAACTAAGCTAATTCGAACTAACGCATCTAGAACTAAAAACTAGTTCGAATTAGCGTTCTGCTAATTCGAACTAGCACGTCCACACTGATTGGATGCAGGGGGGCATTTAAGGGCGGCTGAAACTGGTTCTGGCAGGGCATCAGGTCAGTAGTTGCGTTGTGTGGCTGCTGTCTGAGGCTATCTGAGGCTCGTGCTTAAAGGGACCCCCCCCCCGGACAGCCGGTTCTCAGCTTTTCCTGCTTGCTTGCCAACCTCACCGAGGGACAGCAAACCATTGGTCTCTGCGCCCGCCTGTGTCAGTGCTTCCCTTCGGGGACGCCGCGGCAGGTGGAAACATGGAGCCAGAGCTCGCCCTGCACCTTCTGGTGCACTTTCTGGACTCGCTGCTACAAGCCTGCCAGCAATGGCTGAAGGCTGCCTGGCACCACCTGGTGCACGTCAGCCCCCTGCCTCTCCACCTGGCTGCTCTGGGGGCCGTGGAGGAGCCACGACAGCGCCCCGGCACTGGCGTGCCCCGCCGCATCTGGCGTCTGGACACCATCAGCGACTGGTGGGACCGCATCGTCCTGGAGTGCTGGGAGGACCGACAGTGGACCCAGAACTTCAGGATGAGGAGGGACACCTTCCTAGAGCTCTGCGAGTGGCTCGCCCCTGCTCTACGCAGAAGGGACACTCGCATGAGGCCCACCATCCCCCTCCAGAAGCGGGTGGCCATCGCCCTCTGGAAGCTCTCTACGCCGGACAGCTACCGATCCGTCGGGAACCAGTTCGGCGTGGGGAGATCCACTGTCGGAGCGGTGCTCATGCAGGTATGGCACTCGTCGGCCACTGCGCTGGGAAAGGAGGGGGGCTGCAAGGAGGGGATGGGCCACCCCAGGGACAAAGGGGGGGCAGGAGGAGGTGAAGGCGCCCCGCACCGGAGGGGTCGGTCTGTCCCGGCCATACTACACACCGCCAGGGGGGTTGCTTCCGGGAGTGGGGCGCGGGGCACTGCCAGGACACAAATGCTCCCAGCCACCCGGGCACCCCACTGATTGGTGCTCTGCTGTGTCTCTCTCTGCAGGTGGTCAAGGCCATCAACCGGGTGCTGCTCCGCAGGGTGGTCTGCCTCGCCGACCCGGACGCCGTCATCCGGGGATTCGGCGCCCTCGGCTTCCCCAACTGCGGGGGGGGGCCATCGACGGGACGCACATCCCCATCCGTGCCCCGGAACACCAGGCATCCTGTTACGTGAACTGCAAGGGGTACTTCTCCGTGATCCTGCAGGCCGTGTGTGACCACCGGGGACAGTTCACAGACATTAATGTGGGCTGGTCCGGCAAAGCACATGACGCCCGGGTGTACCGCAACTCCTCCGTATGCCAGCGGCTGCAGGCCGGGACCTTCTTCTCCGACCGCCACATCAGGGTCGGGGACATGGACATGCCCGTGTGCCTGGTGGGGGATGCCGCCTACCCACTGCAGCCATGGCTGATGAAGCCCTACACGGGGCACCTCAATCCCTCCCGCCAGGCCTTCAATGCCAGGCTGACCAGGACCCGCATCGTGGTAGAGGGGGCCTTTGGGCGACTGAAAGCCCGCTTTCGATGCCTCCTCACCCGTCTGGACCTGGCCGAGCACAACATCCCTCCCGTGGTGGCAGCATGTTGTGTGCTCCACAATTTATGTGAGAGAAAGGGGGAGGCTTTCCTGCCAGCCTGGATGGCTGAGGCTGACCGCATGGCTGGCCACTACGGTCAGCCCCGCACCGCCGCCATCTGGGAAGCCCAGCGGGGGGCCATCCAGATCCGGGAAGCCCTGCGGGAGAGCTTCCTGGTGGAGGAGGAGGACTGACCTCTCCCTGCATGCCCCACTGGGGCCTTCTTCCACCCTACTCCCCTTCCCCTTTCCCCTCCCTACCTACTGTAAAATAAAGACACCTGTTTTTCAAACAAAAATGTCTTTTTATTTTACATACCTGGGGTGGGGGGAGGGAGGAAGAAGGGTGGGATAGGGGAGGGGAAAACTTGGGATGAGGGATCAGGAAGGGGAGGGAAGAGAGGAAGGGAAAGGAAAGCTCAGGGGTGGGGGTCCGGCTGCCTCTCCTGTCTCGCAACACTGCGGGTCCGGGGGCGTTGGTGGGGAATGGTTGTGGAGGGTGGGGCAGGAGGGACGGGGGGTGTGGAGGAAGCAGGAGGGGAAGCTGGGGGAGGAGGAGGAGCAGGGGGAGCAGGAGCTGGAGGAATTGGGAAGCAGTCCAGCAGGCTCTGGAAGTGGCCTCGCAGGGCACGGCCCTGCTCCTCCAGGGCCTCCAAACTCCTCTGGCGCAGCCTCAGGTCCTCCTGGACCCAGTTGTCCTGGATATGGATCTGTTGCTCCAGGAACCGGAGGGGCCGCCTCTGGTACTCCTATTGGTTCCTGGCTCTCCTGCTGGCCCGGGCGCGGGCGGCTGCTGCAGGCGGGGTGGTGCGCCCTGCAGGCCCAGGTGCTTCGGCTGTGGTGCAACAAGAACAGCGGTCAATTACCCCAGGGGCCCAGGTGTGTGAAACCCAGCTCCCCTCTGCAAGGCCAGGGCCCCTGCAGGATCCCCTGCTGCTGCTCCGTGCTGGGCAAGGCCCAGGCGCACGGTCCCGGGGCTCCCTCTCGCCTCAGCCCCCCGTACACATAAAGGGAGCACGATGGTACTCACAGGTGGACACCTCGCCGGCCTCGGATGACACAGGCGAGCGGCTCTGTGGGGTGCCTTGGGGGTCCCGGGTCCTGGGCAGGCTGCCGGCAGGCTCCTGGCTCTCGGAGCCCTCCTCCTCCTCAGTCTCTTGCAGTGGTCCCTCTGCCCCGGGGTCTATCACGTCCCGGGGGGCAGGGACGGCATGAGCCCCCAGGAGGCGGTCCAGGGCGTGAAAGTGGGGACACGCCTCCGGGTCGGCCCCTGGCAGGCAGGCCCGGGAGTAGGACTGCCGTACGTCCTCGGTTTTGCAGCGCACCTGCTCCCAGCTGTGCTGGTGGCCCCTGGTGGCCAAGCTGTCAGCCATGCGGCCGTAGACAGCCGCATTCCTGTGGCTAGTGCGGAGATCGTGGACATTGGAGGCTTCCCCCCAAACCTCGATGAGGTCCACGATGTCCGCACTAGACCACGCGGACGCCCACCTCTTGCGGCCCCGGGCAGGCTCCTGGGAGCCGCCAGGCTTGTCCTGGGAAGAAGGGGAGGGCTCGGTGTCATTGGGTGGCTGGCTCATGGGTGTCAGGTGCAGGGTGTGTTGGCACAGGTGCTGGCAGCCTTGCAACTGGCACAAACTGTGTAGCCAGCCCATGGCCCTTTAAGGGCTCCGGGGCCGGGAGGGGGGCAGTAGAGTTTGCCTGGTGTTGGCCAGAGTGGCCACCAGGGCAAGCTGGGAAGGGCTAGCCTCCCACTAGTTCGAATTAAGGGTCTACACAGCCCTTAATTCGAACTAGTAAATTCGAACTAGGCTTAATCCTCGTGGAATGAGGATTACCTAGTTCGAACTAAGCGCGCCGTTAGTTCGAATTAAATTCGAACTAACAGAGCGCTAGTGTAGCGCCTATGAAAGTTAGTTCGAACTAACGTCCGTTAGTTCGAACTAACTTTGTAGTGTAGACATACCCTAAGTTCCTGACCACATGTTGTCATTAACGATCCCATGACACTTTTTATAAGAATAAGGATGTTAACTCTAGTGTTCCGGCCACTTAGCTAGTTATATCCTGCTAATATAAGTTCCCCCTGTAGTATCAACTAGATATGAGAGTCTTTTTTTTCCTGTTCTAAACTGTTAAACTGTGGCTGCACTTCTTTTTTAATGGCAGTTGAGTAAATGAAAAATGTTCGGTTTGTGATGGAGTAGACTAGAAAGCAATTCCATTATTTTGAAATATCATCAAAATAACAGATGGCTTATAAACTTCATTTCATGAGGAATAACGTGTCTTCAGAATAGCAACTTTGGAAGAGGGCATGTGTGGACGTGGCACAGGGAGCTATTTCAAAATAAGGGGACTCCAGGAAATCCCACAGTAGCTCCACTGGCCATTCCATCCACACTCCTCAGGACTCTATAGTTCCTCTTCCCCTGCAGCCATTAAAGTTGCAGACACAGGAAAAGGCTTGTGGCTGGAAGCTGGCCCTCACAGACTCCATCCACACTGCTGCAGATCACAGACAGCCATCTGGCCAGCATGGTTGAGCGTCAAGCCCTCCCCCCGCCCCAAGAGCCTTCCACTGCTCCCAGGGTATGTCTACACTACCCCCCTAGTTCGAACTAGGGGGGGTAATGTAGTCATACGGAGTTGCAAATGAAGCCCGGGATTTGAATTTTCCAGGCTTCATTTGCATGAAGCCGGCTGGCGCCATTTTTAAATGCCAGCTAGTTCGGACTGCATGCCGCGCGGCAATACGTGGCACGAACTAGCTAGTTTGGGTTAGGTTTCCTAATCCAAACTAGCTGTACACTGTACGAGGCATACAGCTAGTTCGGATAGGAAGCCTAATCCAAACTAGCTAGTTCATGCCGCGTGTAGCCGCGTGGCACGCAGTCCGACCTAGACGGCATTTAAAAATGGCGCCGGCCGGCTTCATGCAAATGAAGCCCGTGAAATTCAAATCCTGGGCTTCATTTGCAACTCCGTATGACTACATTACCCCCCCTAGTTCGAACTAGGGGGGTAGTGTAGACATACCCCCAGGGAGCAGTCTGATGGCTCCCAGAAGCCTGCCATGCAGCAAAAGAGGTGTGCGCCATCCTGGTCTGAGGTGAAGATCCTGGACCTCATTGAGGTTTGGGGCGAGGCGGAAAACCTCCTGGATTTCCTCTCCAGATGGCGCAATGCCAATATCTATGACCAGATGGCTGATAGCCTGGCCAGTGAAGGTGTGTCTAAACTACATGGCTACATCGATGGAGCCATGTAGATTAGGCTGATTGGCAGAGGGAAATGAAGCCGTGATTTAAATAATCATGGCTTCATTTAAATTTAAATGGCTGCCGCACTCTGCCAACCAGCTGATGCCTCATGAAACCAGGTTTACCTGCGCCGGTCAACAAAGGCTTCCTTGTCGACTGTGGCACGTCCAGACTGCCCTGATCTGCCGACAACAGCTGATCATCAGCTGGTGGGCAGAGCATGGCAGCCATTTAAATTTAAATGAAGCCGTGATTATTTCTGCCTATCAGCCTCATCTACATGGCTCCATTGACAGAGCCATGTGGTTTAGACACACCCTAAGAGACACATCCAGACCTAGGAGCAAGTCTGGATGAAGGTTAAGGAGCTCCACTAGGCCTATGCAAGGGTGAGGAAGTGCAGCTCATGCTTCAGGGCAGAATCCCACTCCAGTCCCTATAATGAAGACCTGCACCATGTCCTGGGGGGCGGTACAGCCCCTTCTCCACTACTGATAATGGACTCAGGGCTGGAGATATCCGTCATCACCCACCCGGGAGTCAGAGCTGGGGATGAGGAGGAACAGGAGGAGAAGGAGGAGGAGCAGGAGGACCCTGACGTGGCCAGCACTGTCACCTTGGTGACACTGGAGATGGTGCCCCATGGCCTGGATGTGTCCCAGGCATAGTCTGAGGTTCGGGAGGGAACATCAGGTGAGTGACCTTAGTTTTCTCTCACAGACAGGGTGGAGGTGATGGGCAGTGAGGGGATGGGGTGCATGTGCAGTGGCACTCTGGGAGGCTGCATGTGAGCAGTGCTGGGCTCCTGCTCACAGGGTCTGCGGAAGCCGGCCAGACTTCAGACATATGGGGGTGGACCCCACCACAGCCCACTGCTAGAAGGATGCTGGGGACAAGAACACACATGCACACAGACTCTGAAGTCCCACACACGGCACACAGACATGCCTCCACACTTGAAGCAGCCCGCGTTCCCGGGCACAGCGCTGTGAGGCACAGGTGTGTACTGCCCACGCCCCGCCTTCCCCCCTTACACCCTGCCACCTTATCCCCCAGTGGTCAGGGATACAAGTTCTCTTCCTTTCGGATGTCACCACTGGCGGACCCTGTGTGTGTGCGGCACCAAGGGAAGCCCAGCCAGCCCAAGGCCTTCCCTTGCACTCACTGGATCTGAGTGTGGCCAGTAACTTCTCAGGCCTGCTTGTCCCTGGGACACAGTGGAGTGGGAAGCATGCTGGAAGCATGTGGGGCCCCTGTAAGAAAGGGCCCACTGTCCAGGCCACACATGGCCTTGTCCCCAGGATATCACCTTCATCTGACCTGGAACTGTCGGTCAGGGCAAGGCCTCAGGGACAGTGTCTCCAGGAATGACTGACCATCTCTGTATTCTCCTCAGATGGACCAGCTGCAAGAGGGTGGTGGGAATACCCACCGAGCCAGCTGCCTGATACCTGGGGAGTTGCAGGTGCTGGAGGCCCCAGGAAGACCTTATGCAGGAGCACGTCTCCATACTCCGTGACCTGCACAAGACACTGGCCCAGAAGATCCAGGAGCACATGCAGTGGCAGAGAGAGATGTGGATGGAGATGCTGTAGCAGGGACGCAACATGTGCGTGACTGTGCAGGCTCTCCTCACACACCTGAATCCAGCTCCCGCTCCTGCTGCCACTCCTGCCCCAGACCCAGTTCCTGGTCCAACCCCCACCCCCATGCCAAACCCCGCCTCCCTTCTCATGCCAGGCCCTGCTCCAGTCCCCCTTGCTGCTTTTCCTCCTAGCTCCCCAGACTCACCACCCCCGAGGTTGCCAACGTCCCCACACACGAACTGGAGGAACCACCAGAATCAGGCACCACTCCCAGCCCCAGCCCTGAGCCCTCCTCCCCCTTCCACCCTTTTTCATCTCCCTCCCTCCTCCCAGGTTCTCATCCTTCTTCCTCCCCCCTTCACATTTCCAGCTTCTTTCCTCAGTCCCTCCCCAGTTACTTCTACCCCAAATAAATAATCAAACAGTTCTTTTTTTCAAAACAAAACAGGGGAGAAGGTGGGAGGGGGAAGGGAGGGGTTGTGGTGGGAAAGGCAGAGAGTGACAAGGCACAAGCCCTTAGTGGGGAGGCCCTGGAGAGCGTGTCACTGGGGTCCTTGTGAGACACTCACCCTCAGAGCCTCCTGGATGCACACCCCCCACCTGATAGTCCTGACAGATGGCAGCTGTGTGCAGCTGTTCAAAGGCTCTGCACTCCCAGCTGGCCTCTGCCCCCCACCTTGGAAGGAAGGCCTCCCACTTCCTCTCAACTATGTTGTGGAGCATACAACATGTGGACACCAGCTGGGGGATGTTCTGCTCCCTCATATCCAGGCAGGTCAGGATGCATCTGAACTGTGCCTTGAGATGCCCAAAGGTGCACTCCGCCTGCACGCAGGCCCTGCCAAGTGGGTATTAAAGTGGTTCTTGCTGGGATCTAGGTGTCCAGTATATGGCGTCATTAGCCATGGAACGAGAGGGTAGACCATGTCCCACATAATCCACAGTGGCATGTCCACATCCCCGATCCTGATGGCATGGTCAGTGAAGAAAGTGACAGCCTCCAGCTTCTGGAAGAGGCTGGAGTTTCTGAAAATGCGGACGTTGTGTGTCTTCCCCAACCAGCTGATAAAGATGTCTGAAAACTGGCCTCAGTGGTCGACCAGGACCTGAAGGACCATGGAAAAATAATCCTTGTGATTAATGTACAGAGATGCCTGGTAGTTGGGGGCCCAGATGGGGATGAGGGTGTCATCAATAGCCCCCTCCCCAGTTGGGAAAGCCCATGGTGGCAAAGCCAGCGATGATGGGTTCCACATCACTGAAGAGGATGACCCTGTGCAGCAAAACAGTGTTGATGGCCCTCATTACCTGAAGGAGACAAACAAACAAATCAAACAGAGAATCACAGGGGTGCCAGAGCCCTTGGGAGGTCACTGAACCCCCACCCCCTTCCTCCCCAAACATACCCTCCTGCTGTGTGAGGGCAGGACTGGAGAACTGCTCAGGGATAGAGGCTTCCCCTACCCTCCCTCCCACCCACCCCTTCCCTAGGGTTCCCTTCTCCAGCACGTCACCCTCCTCCTGGGACTGTAGCCCAAGAGTGCCTTACCTGCATGAGGAGAGCCCTGATGGTCAACTTCCCCATGTCAAAATGGTTGCCCACGGATCGGTAACTGTCTGGCATGGCGACCTTCCAAATCGTGATGGCGACCTGCTTCTCCAGGGGGATGGTGGGGTGCATCTGGGTGTCCCATCATGTGATGGCAGGGGCAAGCCAGGCACACAGCTCCAGGAATGTCTCCTTCCTCATGTGGAAGTTCTGGAGCCACTGCTGGTCATCCCACCACTCCATGATGAGCTGGTCCCACCAGCTGGAACTAGTGTCCAGCCACCAGAAGCAACACTCCACAATGGGGTGCATCTGAAAGAGCTGCTCTCCTTCAGAGTCTCCTCAAATAGCTGGGGGGTTGTGTTCCTGCAGGTACTGGAGGGTAGCCAACAGCAATTGCTGCAGGAATTGCAGCATGACAGATAGGGGCTGTTGCATGCCCAGAGGCAGCTCTGGCTCCATAGCAGGTAGTGCTGTGGTGTCTAAACACAGGGCAACCAAAGCACGCAGTGGAAATGCTTTGCTGTCTCTCAGAGAGGTAGGCAAGCAGTAGAAGAACTGGAGAAACAGTTGTACTGGGGAGTTCCTTTCAGCACACGTCTCAGGTAGCCTCAGACAGCAGCTCCAGGAAATCACTGCTGACCTGATGCCCTGCCTGAACTGGTTCCAGGTGGTCTTAAATGCGATTCAGTGTCCAATCAGTGTGGACACTCTATTTTGAAATAGCTAAGCGCTATTTTCATGCACTTTTGTGTATAGACACGCTATTCCGGAGTAGCTTATTCATGCAGTGTAGATGTAGCCTGACTGTGGCTATTAGGCAAAGCTGCCCTATGACAACAAGTTGCTGTACTGGCTCTGGCTATTAGGCCATGCTGTCCTGTAGTGATGGGCAGCTATACTGACTGGCTATTAGGTCAAAATGCCCATAATCACAGTATCCCTGAACCTCCCGTAAGTATGCCCTTACGGGACGGGATGTGCATACATTGCAACAAGTGGTGGAGAATGTGGGCAATGATTGGTGCCTGCTAGAATGACTGAAACATGACCCATGGAGCCGGAGAAGCTCCTGAGGTGGCTGCTAGACTGTCAGTGGCAACAGGCTGTGCAGCAGCAACAACATAGCAACAGCTAGAGATGACACAGCAATAAGAACAACAGCAACAGCTGATGCATGAGTTGGCCCTCCATCCACAGGTACAGCAGAAGTGACTGGTCCAACAGATGATGTCTTTGTTATGGCCCCCTCCAAGCCTTGCCTTTACCTGGGTTGAGGCCGAGTCTGGGAGAGGCTCAATGGGTATTCCAGTATGCCTGATGAAGATGGGACCTTTGATGACCCAGGGCTATTCCTCATGACTTTCAAGCAGGTCACCACGTTTACTTAGTGACACCCTGAACACTGGGCCACATTCTTTGCGCTTTGCTTAACCAGCCTGATTCAGTCAGCATATCACACCCTTATGGCTCCCAGGAGCCAAGTAAAGGACATAATCTTGGACCAAATGGGTACCAACCTCAAAACTCACTGTCAGCATCTTTGGCAGGTGCCCCTCAGGGGCCAGACCTAGTAGTGACACAGCAAATTCAGGATTATTTTTGGTGATGGCTGGAGCCAAAACACTGGACCAGGGGCCCAGTGGCTGAAGCCATGGCCTTAAAACAATTCCTTTAGATCCTGCCCACCAGGGGGAAGAAGAGGGTACAGTGTCCCGATGACCCTTGGTGAAGCAATCTCTCTGAGAAGACTACATGGCAGCTGACAAGAAGGAGTGAGCAGACCCTAGAATGGTTGACTTGGGAGAACAAAGCCAATTACCTCATTATGGGCCTTGCAAAATGGAAGGGGGAATTTCCTGTCCCTATGGCCACCACACCAGTAACCAAGGCAAGAGAACCAGTTGAGGCAACTCCAACTCAGGACAAAGATGCTGCCCTGGGAGGGCAGAGCATGGCCCAGGCCACCTGTCTGGGACACACCCAGCTCATTAGCCACCATATTGCAATCATGCCAGGACAGAAAGCAAGGAGTGAACATTTACCACTCCTCCAGAAGATATGGGTGGTCATCTTCAGGAACTTGATATGATGCTTGAGATTGGAGTAGTCAAAGAATCATGGAGAATCTTAGTTGTGAAACCTGATGGGTCCCTGCGATTCTGTATTGACGTTTGCAAAATTAATGTCATTTGCTGATTCAGTGCATACCAAATCCCTTGCATTGAGAAATTGCTACAGTGACTGGGAAAGTCAAATATCCATCAACACTGGACTTGATGAAAGAGCATTAGCAAATACCCCTGGGTATGTCTACACAGCAAAGTTATTTCAAAATAACTTTGCTAGCATCTACACAGCCAAACCACTATCTTGAAATAATTTTGAAATAGCGGACAGCTTCTTTTGAAATATGTAAACCTCATTCTACAAGGAATAGCGCCTATTCTGAAATAGCTATTTCGGAATAGGCGCTGTGTAGACAGGGAATAGGGGCTATTTCAAAATAAGGGGCCTCCAGCCCTTCCCAGGGTGTCCTGGTGTCTTCTCTGGCCACAAACAGGAAAATTCTTCTCCCCTCCCCCAGCCAGTGCCCTTAAAGGAGCAGTCTTTTTAGCAGCTGTGTGGCTACCAGCCAGGCTTGCCAGACTCTGAGTCACAGCAGCTGCCCCTGACTCAAGTGGCCAAAATGAGCCAGGAAGCTGGTACCAGCCAGCCCTCCACCGCACCATAGAAGCAGTCCACCAGCTCTGAGGAGCCTGCCAGGGTCTGGAAGAGATGGGAGCCTTCCTGGTGTAGTGCAGAGGTCATGGACTTTATTGAGGTTTGGGGGGATGTCACCGACCTCCAGGATCTCTGCACTAGACACAGGAATGTGGCCGTCTATGGCCGTATGGCTGTCAGCCTGGCTGACAGAGGCCACATCTGCACCCAGGAACAGATGTGGATGAAAGTAAAGGAGCGGTGGCAGGCCTATGGTAGAGCCAGAGAGGGCAGCTCCCTACCTGGGGCAGACAAGGACAGTTGCCTGTACTTTGATGCCCTGAACCACATCCTGGGGGGTGGGACAATTCCTCCCCCAGGTAGCCATTGACTCTAGGAGGAGCTGGCTGATGTCATCCTTGCTGGGGGCCCTGACGATGGCACGGAGGAGGGCCAGGAGATGGATGAGGCCAGCATCACTACCCAGCTCATCTGGGACCTCCGAGCCATCTCTGTGGACATGTCCCAGGTGTCGTCCAAGGCCGGGGAAGCAACATCGTGTGAGTGCAATCACTTTTCCATTATGCAGGGGTGTGTGTGTGTGTGTGTGTGTGTGTGTGTGTGTGTGTGTGTTGGGGTGGGGTGGGCGGGGTTAGCTACTGCACAACAGGGCCTTTTTGGCTACAGATCATGCAGCTACTTGTGCACGTGCGAGCACGTGCTGTGCCACTCCTGGGCACATGGCCCCAGCAGGCTGCCACACAGGGGCCTTGGCCTGTTGACAACAATGGTGTGTGGAGAGACACAACATGCTCCTGACCCCGGGGTGGGACACAGTGAGCCACTCTCCCTGTCCAAGCCCCCTCTCCAAGTAGGCAGGGGACATTCCCCTCCCCCCCTCCCACACACATACATACACTGAGCACTCAACACAGGGGTATGTCCGCAGTCTTAAGCCAGCTCCCAGTCCCGGGGACAGCAGAGCCCATTGGCCATAGCGCATATGGCCTGCGTTCAAGCACATTGGCTCTGATGGTGCCGAGAGCTGTCATCCTCACCGTGCAGAGGGGGGCTTCAGGCACTGTGTCCCCAGGGACGACTGACCACTTCTCTTGGTTCTCTACAGCCGCACCAGCTGTGAGTGAAGGGCACACCACACCACCCAGGACATCCTCCTACACCCGAGGGCTCCGCAGGCACACCTGTCATGGAGGAGTAGCAGAAGCAGCACCTGGGGGCACTGCGAGCCCTGCACTGCACCTTTGACCACTGGGTGGAGCCCAGTGGAGACCTGCAGCTCCAGTGGGAGAACTGGTGGGAGCAGCTTGCCGAGGGCCGCTTCATCTGTGCTCATCTCCAGACCCTAGTGCAGAGCATGCTGCCTCCTCCCACTCCCTCTCCCCATCCTGCTTCTTCCTCCACAATCTCCCCACCTCGGGAAGCCAAGCCCACACACCCACGGTGCTGGGAGCCAGCGAGGCCAGTGCCACTCCAAACCTAAGCCCTGAGCCTCTTCTCCCTCTTCCTCCCCCTTCCAGCTCCCTCCTCCCAGGTTTCCCCTTCTCTTCTCTCATCCTCTCTCCTCCCCTTGCCACCTTCTTTCCCCAGTCTCACCCCAGTTTCATTTCCCATCCAGTTTTGTTGAATAAACAGAGTTTGGTTTTTTTCTCCAAAATCCTGTCTTTATTTTCAATCAGGAATGGTGGAAGGAAAGGGGAAGTGGAAGGACATGAGGGAGGAATGAGGCACAAGCCCCCAGTGGGGTGGACCGGGGGCACTGTTACTGCTCCTCTGGGTAGAAGCTCTCCCTGAGGGCCTCCCAGATGCAGACAGCCCTGTGATGGACCTCCCGGATGGCAGCCATGTGGGGCTGCACGTAAAGGCTGGCCAAGCACTCCACCTCTGCCACCCAGCCTGGCAGGAAGGCCTCCTCTTTCCTCTCACACACATTGTGCAGCACATAGCACACTGCCACCACATGCAGAATATTCTGCTCTGCAAGGTCCAGGCTGGTGAAGAGGCACCTGAATCATGCATTCAACAGGCCAAAGGCACCCTTGACCAGCAAGCTGACCCTGCTAATCCTGGCATTAAATGCCTGTCAGGAAGGGTTGAGGTGTCCAGTGTAGGGCTTCATCAGCCAGGGCTGTAGGGAGTAGGCTGCATCCCCCACCAGACAGACTGGCATGTCCACATCTCCAACCCTGATGTGACGGTCAGGGAAGAAAGTCCTGGCGTGCAGCCTCTGGTACACAGAAGAATTGCAGTAGACCCGTGCGTTGTGTGCTTTGCCTGACCAGCCCACGTTAATGTCCATAAAGTGGCCGTGGTGGTCAGTCACAGCCTGCAGTATCCCCTTTGATGTACATGGAGGCCTGGTGGTCTGGAGCACAGATAGGGATGTGTGTCCATTGATAGCTCCCCTCCCCCCCCCCCCCCCCCCCGCTGTTGGGGAAGGCCAGGATGCCAAGCCCCTCGACGATGGCATTGACATCTGCTAGGCAGATGATTCAGTGGAGCAAGACTGTGTTGATCACCCTAACCACCTGCAGAAGGACACACAAAACCTGACAATCACAGGGGTGCCAGGGTGCCTGAGAGTTCCCGTTGCTCCCCTCTAATCTCCCGCTCCCCCATGCACCAGGAGAAGCCCCCAGCAATCCTGGCCATTGCAGGCAGGCCTTTGTGTGTCTGGGATAGAACAAACCATCCTGGGGAGGGGACTTACATCACCTCCACCCCGCCCTTCCCCTAGGGCAGCCCATTCCCTCCTTCCACCCCCTTCCTGGGACAGTTGCCCAAGATTGCCATACCTGCATGAGCACAACCCCAATGGTCGATCTCCCCATGCTGAACTGGTTCACCACAGATCAGTAGCTATCTGGCATGGATAGCTTCCAGAGGGCAATGGCAACACGCTCCTAGAGGGGAATGGCGGGCCTCATGTGCGTGTCCCATCACCTCAGAGCCGGGGCGAGCCACTCACAGAATTCCAGGAAGGTGTCCTTCTTCATCCTGAAGTTCTGGATCCATTGTTGCTCTCCTCAGCACTCCAGGACTATGTGGTCCCACCAGTCGGTGCTGGTGTCCAGATGCCAGATGTGGTGGGGCACGCAGGTGTCCAGGTGCAGCAGTTGCTTCTCCACATACCCCAGGAGGGTCTGGAAGAAGGCCTGGGGGTTGGGTTGCTGCAGATCCTGTGAGATAGTATGCAGAAAGTGCTGCCAGACTTTCAGAAACATGTCCAAGAGCTGCAGACAGACCCTGCTTACCAACATAATGTGAAATTATTAAGGCTGACCAACATTCCTGAAATGAATGTGCCAACATTGTCAGAAAGAAAACAACTGTTGTGTGAGAAAGCGCGTCTTTGCTCATAATTTTCAAATCTATTAAACTTCAGATAGAAGTATTTTATCAGATTTCTAACCAATGACTAAATTGGCAACACTGCGTGTAACTAGTTGACTATGTGGGAGGGAGGGGGTTCTGGATAAATCTGGGAGTGGGAATTTTACCTCACTGGTGGAGTATAGAGAAATCCCTGTTTTTCCTAGATCATTGGCTTTAATGGAATGTGTGTGTGGTGGGTGGGGTTTCGCCTTCTCCACAGCAGCTGTCACAGAACACCTACTACGGTAAGCACAAAAGGTGGTAGGCTATATGTCATAACTTACTTTGTATGTGTAGGATGGATGCACGTACTCCATAGGGAAGGCTTCCAAACTATGTCTACACTGCAATGCTATTTCAGGACACCAGAGTATCCTGAAATAGTGATTCTGTGTCTTAACAGGAAGTGCATTATTTTGGGCTCTCTATTCCAACGTCCCTGTAAACTTCATTCCACGGGGAGTAGGGAGCATTTTGGAGTAGTGCATTATTTTGACATTTGGCACTGTATAGACAGTGCCAAATTACAAAATAAGCTATTTCAAAGTAAGATTGAAATAAAATGCAGAATTTGCATAGCTCCAATTGCGTATCTTATTTTGAGCTACAGTGCAGTGTAGGGGTAGCACCAGTGACTACATCAATGAGCAAATAAAGGACTTAAAAAGGAGATGCTGGTTAAAGGAAGGTATTGGAAGGTTGGTCTGGATTGGAACCAACCCCCCTTTCTGATAGCTCACCTTAATTCTCCTATGATTGAGGATGATAAGATCCCGGCAATGGATTTGCGTGAGGGAAAATTTTCCAGAGGGAAAATGATGGAAAAATGAGGGGGGAGTTGATGGAAGTCCCTTGAGAAATTATGGAATAAATAGGAGTTACCTGCACCGTATACTTTCATCTGCTAGGTATCCCAGATATCTAATAATAGAGTGGCAGTCTGATTAAATCCATATTGGAGGTCTCCTGTCCTTTCAGTATAACTAGACAAAAATGTCACCTGTTCTCAATAATTTTGCTAGCACTGAATTGCTTTGTAAATGAGAATTTCAAGGTGCTTCATATCAAGTGATCAATTGAGTCTCTCAATGTCCCTATGCGGGGGATAAATGGAAGCACAGAAAGGTTAAAAGGCTTGTCCAAAAAAAAAAAAAAAAAAAAAGACAAGAGCCAGAACACAGAGTTGAATCTTCTGAGTTATAGTCTTATGCCTTAACCACCCTTCCATTCTTGCAGAAGACAGTGTCTTGGCAATTAATAATTAAAAAAAAGAGAACCAAAAGAATTGAGCCAAAAGAAACCATAGGCAGAGAAAAAATCCATCTTACATAAAAAAAACCCTTAAAATGAAACAGTCTGGTTGCTTTTCAAAGCATAACTACATAAAACAATATTTATTTCCTGACAGAATGCAGGTAGATGCCAGATTTCTCCAAAGTCCTTTCTAAAATCGGAAACATGAGCTTGGTACTGTGTTCCTGATATGAATGCAACATAACATTTGACAAATATGATTAGACATCTTAACAGTCATTTTGTGTAGCACTGCTCCAGTCTAATAGGTTGGTCTAGTCAGGACAAATACATCATGATTACAGCTCTGGGACCAGATACCTGAAACTCTGCTCTGCTTCATTTTTTATGATAAAACTTAAGCACTCTGAATTTAGTGCAGACTTGGGGCTAAGAAGCTTTCAGGCTACAAAGCTTCACCAATTATTGGAGAACAAATATGTGATGACATACAAGAAACTGGGGAAAGCACATAGAATTTGTCAGTTCAAGTTTATGCAGAATTATACAAAATAAGAGACTAGCTCAGGCAACTAAAATCCATTTTGAGTTCAGAACATCTAGGCTGTGTCTAGACTGGCCAGTTTTTTCAGAAAATCAGCTGCTTTTCTGGAAAAACTTGCCAGCTGTCTACACTAGCCACTTGAATTTCCGCAAAAGCTCTGACTTCCTACTGTAAGAAATCAGTGCTTCTTGCGGAAATACTATTCTGCTCCCGTTCAGGCAAAAGTTCCTTTTGCACAAAGCTTTTGCGCAAAAGGGCCAGTGTAGACAGCTGAGATTTGTTTTCCATTAAAAGCATTTCCAGAAAATCATGCCAGTCTAGACGCAGCCCTGTAGTATGTTACTCTGGTCGGCAAACTGATGGAAAACAAACAATGCATCACTGAATCATTGTTAAGCAGGTATATACAGTACCTAGCTGTTTGAATATAGTGCAAATTATTAACGCATCACGACTTACTATCTCCCTTCATCCCTTTACCCTGTTTCCCTATGAGCATAGTGGAATTTAACAAACTTCCCTGCATAAAATATGAATTCACTCACACCTATCCAAATAACAAACTGAACCAGACCACTTTGTGATGTGAAAAAGAGTGGCTAACATTCTTATATTGCCACTTGCTCTGCTACTTTCCCTCTGTTTTGATTCTGCAATTTTGAGTGAGGCCCAAAATTCAGAAATGCCAACATAAAGCACAAGAGCCTGTTGGGACATATGTTTCCAGGTGGACAGGAATGCAGCTATAGTATTCCGAGGAAGTTCCTAGCCCTGTTTTGAGCAGCACCTTGGAAATGCTGCATTTAATCCCATGTTTTCAGTGTAATGAAATGGAGCTATTGCAGTGGCACAATCATTCTGGGGTTTCAACAGCTTTTGGTCATGGAGTATTCTGAGTTCCAAGCTTTATTTTATAAGAATTTTTATATATTCGTTTTTGAAACATCACATGAAGAATTTGCTGGCACATTACAGTTAATACAATTGAAAAAGTGAGGGAAAGAAATGAACATTTTTACAAAATCTAATAGACTACAAGTATCTGGATGCAAAGAAACTCAATCATAGTGGTGCAAGTGAGAGATACTGTAAAATGTTTTGAATGGAACTGGCTTTCTGCTCATCTGTAAAGTTTTTCAGAGCCCTACAAAATGTTCTGCATAAAAATTGGTAGAGTGAGAATTTTTAGAAGGGTCGAAAGCATCGGTAGCTTCAAAAGCTAATGTTCATGGGCCAAATTCTGATACCCATATTCACATAGAGCACCACTTCACTCCATTAGTAGTGGAAGTGATCTCAGAGCAAACTAGGTACATGCAGTGGGAGTAACAATGTCAGAAGCTGGCTCTAACTTAGGAAGCTTCAAAAACAAATGAGCTATAATAAAATCAACAGAAACATATTTCTGAGTCTGGTAGGAAAAATAGAATTATTCAGGAGAATACAGTGCATCTATTTTGTCAGTTCTTCTTTTAAAAAATGCGGGCCTCAGTTTGCAGAGGAAAAACCCCACTTTCTGTCCCTGCTAGCTGAAGTTAGTGGATCTGGGTGCAGTATCTAAGCCCTAATCATTAGTGTCCCCTGGTTAGCAATAGAATGGGTACAACACACATGGGCAGTGTAAGTGTGGCATTCCACCAATGTGTAACAACACTGATTAGGAAGAGCAGTAGTTGTCTCTGTGGATTTTCAGAAATTCTGGCCTAATTGATTTCTATTGAACTTAATGGGAGTTTTATGACCGGCTTTAGTGGGGAACAAAGGGTATATCTACACTACAAAGTTAATTCAAACTAACAGCCGTTAGTTCGAATTAACTTTAATAGCGGCTATATATGCAAACCACTACTTCGAATTTAATTCGAAATAGCAGAGCGCTTAATTTGAACTAGGTAAACCTCATTCTACAAGGAGTAATGCCTAGTTCAAATTAAGTAGTTTGAATTAAGGACTGTGTAGCCACTTAATTCGAACTAGCTGGAGGCTAGCCCTTCCCAGGTTGCCCTGGTGGCCACTCTGGGCCAAACCAGGGAAGCTCTTCTGCCCCCCTCCCGGACCCGGAACCCTTAAAGGCTGAGAGCCAGGAGCCTGCAGGGAGCCCGCCCAGGACCCAGGACCCCCGAGGCATCCCACAGAGCACATCGGCTGTGTTGTCCGAGGCCGGGGAGGGCTCCACATGTGAGTGCCATCATGCTCCCCTTATGTGTATGGGAGGTGCAGGGTGGAGAGGGAGCCCAGGAACCGTGCGCCTGGGCCTTGCCTACCATGGAGCAGCAGCTGGGTATCATGCAGGGGTCCTGGTCCGTTCCCCACACGCCGACCTCGCCTTGCAGAGGGGGGATGGGTTTCACCCACTGTGTCCCCAGGGAGAATTGACCACTGCTCTTGTTTCACCACAGCCGCAGCACCTGGGACTGCAGGGTGCACCACACTGCTTGCAAGAGCCACCCACACCTGGGCCAGCAGGTGCACCCACAACCTGGAGGACTATTAGCGGTGGCACCTGTGGCTACTTGAGCACCAGCTCCGCACCCAGGACCACTGGGTCCGGGAGAACCTGCGGCTGCAGCAGCAGAGCTTGGAGGCGCTGGAGGAGCAGGGCTGTGACCTCCGAGGCCACCTCCAGATCTTGGTGGACAGGTTCCTGCCTCCTCCTGCTTCATCCCCTGCAGCTGCCCCAGCTCTCGCTCCTCCTCCCACCCCTGCTCCTCCTCCCGCTTCCTCCACACCCCCCATCCCTCCTGCCCCACCCTCCACACCCACTCCCCCTCGACGCACCAGCACCCACAGTACTGTGAGACAGGAGAGCCAGCAGGACCCCCAAGCCTGAGCTTTCCCTTCCCTTCCCTTCCTCCCCTTCCTCCCGCTTCAAGCTTCCTCCTCCCAGGTTTCCCCCTCCCCTCTCCCACTCTCATTCCTCCCTCCCCCCCAGTTATGTAAAATAAACAGAGGGTTTTTTGGCAAAACAGGTGTTTTTATTTTACATTAGGAAGGGGGTTTAGGGAGGAGAAAGGGGAAGGAAGTGAGGGTGCAAGAAGGCCCCAGTGGGGCATGCAGGGAGAGTTCAGTCCTCCTACACCTGGAAACTCTCCCGCAGGGCTTCCCGGATCTGGACGGCCCTCCGCTGGGCCTCCTGGACGGCAACGGTGCGGGACTGTGCGTACTGGCCAGCCATGCAGTCAGCCTCAGCCATCCAGGCTAGCAGGAAAGCCTCCCCCTTCCTTTCACATAAATTGTGCAGCACACAACATGCTACCACCACGGGAGTGATGTTGTGTCAGCGAGGTCAAGGCGGGTGAGGAGACACCTAAAGCATGCTTTCAGTCAGCCAAAGGCCCCCTCGACCATGATGTGGACCCTGGTGAGCCTGGTATTGAAGGCCTGCTGGGAGGGGTTGACGTGTCCCATGTAGGGCTTCATGATCCAGGGCTGTAGGGGGTAGGCCGCATCCCCCACCGGGCAGACGAGCATTTCCACGTCCCCAACCCTGATGTGGTGGTTGTGGAAGAAGGTCCCGGCGTGCAGCCTCTGGCACATGGAGGAATTGCAAAACACCCTGGCGTCGTGTGCCTTGCCGGACCAGCCCACATTAATGTCCGTGAACTGGCCCCAGTGGTCAGATACGACCTGCAGGATGACGGAGAAGTACCTCTTACAGTTGATATACTGGGAGGCCTGCTGTTCCAGGGCACGAACACTCCCAGCCACCCGGGCACCCCAGTGATTCGCGGTTTGGTGTGTCTCTCTGCAAGTGGTCAAGGCCATCAACAGGGTGCTGCTCCACAGAGTGGTCCGCCTCACCGACGTGGACACAGTCATCTAGGGGTTCAGCGCCCTGGGCTTCCCCAACTGCGGGGGTGGCCATCAACAGGATGCACATCCCCATCCATGTGGCAGGGGCAGGTGAGTGCCATACCTGCATGAGCACTGCTCCAATGGTGGATTTCCCCACGCTGAACTGGTTCCCGACAGATCGGTAGCTGTCCAGCATGGAGAGCTTCCACAGGGCGATGGCCACATGCTTCTGAAGGAGGATGACGGGCCTCATGCGAGTGTCCCATTGCCACAGAGCAGGTGTGAGCCACTCACAGAGCTCCAGGAAGGTGTCCTTCTTCTTCCTGAAGTTCTGGTTCCACTGTTGGTCTCCCCAGAGCTCCAGGATGATGCGGTCCCACCAGTTGCTGCTGGTGTGCAGACGCCAGATGTGGAGGGGCACACTGGCATCCGGGCACTGCTGCGGCTCCTCCATGGCCCCCAGAGAGGCCAGGAGGAGGGAGAAGGGGAGGGGGCTGACGTGCACCAGGTGGTGCCAGGCAGCCTCCAGCCATTGCTGGCAGGCTTGCAGCAGCAAGTCTAAAAACTGGAGCAGAATGCCCATGGCGAGCTGTGGCTCCAACTGCGGCGGCGTCCCCAATGGGAACCACTGACACAGGCAGGCAGAGAGGAAAACACTTTGCTGTCCCTCGACGTTGGAGGCAAGCAAGCAAAAAAGCTGAGAACCAGCTGTTCAGGGGGGTCTCTTTAAGCACGAGCCTCAGATAGCCTCAGACAGCAGCCACACAAAGCAACTACTGACCTGATGCCCTGCTGGAACCAGTTTCAGCTGCCCTTAAATGTGATCCAGCTTCCAATCAGTGTAGACGCGCTATTTTGAATTAGCAAAATGCTAATTCAAATTAGTTTTTGGGGCTGGATGTGTTAGTTCGAATTAGCGCTGTAGTGTAGACATACCCAAAGTTAGGCCAGTGCTGATGTTTTGAAATGCCCATTCAGTCCTTGATTTCTCTGCTGAGACCATCAGCAAAGATTATTTATGACACCAAGGCAGGATTTTCAGAAATAAAAGTATAAATGTAGGCCCCTTGCTATTTAGGCAACTTTGTACGTTTCAAAAGTTTGCTAGGTGCTCACTACTTTGAAAATAAGGCAGTTTACCTAAGCACGGTGCAGGAATTTAACTTTAGGCTCTTAAAAGAAATTTTTGGTTCATCCATCCCTATTATTCTGCCACCTGTAGCCTAAACAATGATTCTCTCTCTGCTCCACCTCCTTTCTGGTGATTATACATGATACATTTTGGAGCAGTGATATTAAGCCATATTTACATTCTACACTAGCCCCAAAATAAATATGGATCATGTTGTTTTTTATGAAGAGGCCTTAAGGTTCTTTTTTATCCATGAGAAGGACATAACTAAATGAAGCAACTTTCTTTCACTCACTATGAAGTGGGCCCTGTATCAATAACATGGTCCTCCATGAACAGTAATATCCTTGGTCCTTTGGCACCTCCCTTCTATTCCGCAGTTGAGATGAGAGTTTAGTAGCTATCTCAGAGTGAGAAAGGTTGTTTTGTTTACTTTAGCCAAATCAGTAGCCTTGTTTTCAGAACAAAATGTCATTGATAGGAATTACAGTTCCTTTTGGTGAGAACTGAACCAGTTCGCAGTGTAACGGTTATGATAAATGTCGCCTCTGTGGTTTGACGGAACCAAAACAACTCTGCATTTCCAAGCAATTAAAATGCAAGTGCTGAAGATTACACTGTAAAAAATTGAATGTAGATAAGTGAATTGCAGCTGGGGCAGGTCAGATTCACAGAATAAAAACTGAACCATAGTCCCATGTGAATCTAAACAGGAATGTACCAGTGACTGATAACAAAGAAAAAAGGGACACAAGCTTCAACTTTGGAATTTAGATCCCACTGACACGACATGGGCTTGCCTTCTTGTCTTTTCCAGAAAGCTTAACCATTTAGATATAGCTTTATCTTCCTATTTTTTAGGTAAATAGAGCAAATCATAGCTGAGAACAATTCTATGACCAACCTTATGGAATGTTAGCAACTTAGCATTTTAATTGATATTGATTGTGCAGGGTTTTTTTAATAGAATAAAATTACCTACTCCAATTTCAATGCATTTGTAAAAAGATACAGAAGTGAAGTAGCATGCTAGATATGACATGTTTTTTAATTCCTCTTTGAATTGCAGGAATTTTTTAATCTTATCAAATGGCCTACTAAACATTGGAACATTAGAACATTATCACACTCTATCTCATCACCTTTTTCTGTACCTTGCAAAGCAGTTGGGATAATAATTCCCTGGATCCCTCCATGTAAGTGGTGCAATAGAATCTTGACACCAATGACCAGATTCTCAGTTGATATAAATCCATTGTATGCTCCAATGACTTACACTGGCTGAGATTCAAAAGTAGAAATCAGAGGTATTGAAGAATGTATGAAAATGATTAGAGCTTCATGGAGACAAGAGAAAGAAGAGAGTGAGAAAGAAGTTGGGAAGAGCAATTTATTATATTTGAATGGTAGTTGATTACAGAATGTGATCTGGGTAGCAATGAGAAGGGAATGTCATATGTACAATAATTATTTCCGGAAGACTGGGGAAGAAGGTCCAGTCATACTAATTATATTTAGCTGAGCTTTGTGAAGAGGTAGGAGTTCCACAGACAGCATAAAAGTGAAAGTCAGCATGAGCAGGGAGGCAAGACCCACTTCCTAAATAAACTGACACAGAAGGAAAAATTCACAGTGAGCTTTAAAGAACAATAAATAGAAAAACCCATAACAAAATAAAATGAGATCATTTAGAACATCATTGTTACAATCAATTAAGAAAATCTGACTAATTTAATGGATGTTTTGTTAGTGGCCTGGAGCTAGTGGCAATAAATTCAGTTTATTTTTTGAATGTATTTTCTATGTTGTAACTCATTAGTATTGTATGTATATTTAGTTAACACCTTATTTATATTTTAAGAAATTGCCTAAACCCTGTTAGATTAACCAGAGAATCTAAATGAACATGTATTTATTCCAACAATAACAATTCATTTGTTATCAGGGAGAAAATATGTAGGAAATTTGTGCATTGATTTCAGATCAAAACTGTAAGAATTGCTGTTTGTGGATTACATGTGTTATTCAGACTTATCCAGCAGTTTCAGGTCATATCATGGTTCGCACCCTGTTAGTTACTTTTTGAGAGATAGATTTATTGGAATTCAATGTGGCAAAGGTAAAACAGGAGTTTCACTAAGTTTTGTGCAAATATAAATATCAGAAATGAGTCTTAAATATTGTTCAGATAAAATATTGTTTTACTTTCAGTTTATGAGAGAGGTTCTTGAGTTTAAAAATATCATTGCATCAGATTTGTCTGGATTTATTTCAAAGTTCACAGCCTCCATGCTTCAGTTTACCTATCTGTAAAGTAATACAGAATATTTTCAATCTTCCAAGAATGGTGTGAGTTGTATTTAAATAATATTAAAGTTATAAGGATAAAATAGTTTTGTTATTGTTTTTTGAAAAATACCAATTCATTTAAATGAATTGTGGGAAAGAGTTGTTTTTTAAAACTTCCTGCTGAAAACTTTTTTGGGGAAAAAAGTGGTCAAATTGTTGAAACATTCTGTTTTGACATCTTTGAAACAAAATATTTACATTTTCAATTTGTAATTATATTTTGTTTCAAAATTGTAAGCTGTAGCTACTTACAAATCTGAAACAATTTTAAAGTTAAAGACAAAATTAAATATTTAGAAATCATTAAAACAAAATAATTCATGAAGCCAAATATTTTGGAACTCTCAAAATTGTCAGAGAATATGAAACGTTTTCCATACAGATCTATTGCTAAGGTGTTTTAAGATCTCCAACTAAGACATGCTCTATTGTCCTGATCCAGCTTCCACTGTGGACAGTGAAAAATATCCCATTGTTTCAATAAAACTGGCCTGTAAGTGTAAGAATTTGGAGCTTCCAGACTGTGTGTTTTCAATACCCAGATTCAGAAAGCCAAAGCAAAACCAGTAAGCTACATTGGATACCTGTATGCTAAGCTGAGCTGCAGAGTTCCTGCTTTAATGCATTCTTTAAAAACAAAATTCAGAAACCAGAAAGTAATCTTTGTGAAAAAAGTTGTCCTATGAACATTGTTCTTTATTATTTTCAACACCATGACAAGGTACTAGGATACTCACAGCATAATTTGATTTATCCTCTGTTTAAAAAAAATATATAAAACTTGAACTTCATTTAAGCCAGACATCAGAGCACAGTAAACTCATCTGACAACCCTTACATTAATTTGAAATGAAAGGGAAGTAGCAAAATACTGACCCTGGACTTCAGGAAATCAGACTTTGATTCCTTCACAGAACTGATGGGCAAGATCCCCTGGGACATTAACATGAGGGGGAAAGGAATGAAAGCACGGTAATAAACCATCCCGATGTGCAGTAAGAAAAGCAAATATGGCAGGAGACCAGCTTGGCATAACAGTGAAATCTTTGGCAAACTTAAACACAAGCTTACAAGAACTGGAAACTTGGACAGATGACTAGTAAGGAGTATAAATATATTGCTTGAGCATGCAGGGGTGTAATCAGGAAGGTCAAAGTGCAACTGGAATTGCAGCTAGCAAAGAATGTGAAGTGTAATAAGAAAGGTTTCTACAGGCATGTTAGCAATAAGAGGGTGATGAGAGAGGGTGTGGGGCCCTTACTGGATGAGGGAGGTAACCTAGTGACAGATAATGTGGGGAAAGCTGAAGCACTCAATGCTCCACCTCCCCTCTCCCCCACCCATCTTCACGGACAAGGTCAGTTCCCAGACTACTGCACTGGGCAGCACAGTATGGGGAGGAGGTGGGCAGCACTCAGTGGAGAAAGAACAGGTTAAGAACTATTTAGAAAAGATGACCATATACAAATCATAGAATCATAAAATTCTAGGGTTGGAAGAGACCTCAAGAGGTCATTCAGTCCAACCCTCTGTGAAAAACTGCTGCATAGCCAGTCGGTCCCTGCCCTATAGAAATGATTGTGATTCTTCCATGCGGCTGGATCTAATACATTCAAGGGTGCTGAAGGAATTGGCTGATGTGATTGCAGAGCTATTGGCCATTATCTCTGAAAACTCATGGCAATTGGGGGAGATCCCAGACAATTGGAAAAAGGCAAATGTTGTGCCCATGTTTAAAAAAGGGAAGAAGGACAACCCAGGGAACTACAGACCAGTCAGCCTTACTTCAGTCCCTGGAACAATCATGGAGAGATCTTCAAGGAATCCATTTTGAAACAGTTGGAAGAAGGGAAAGTGATCAGGAATAGTTAACATGGGCAAGTCATGCCTGACCAGCCTAACTGCCTACTAACTGGCTCTGTCGATATGGGGGAAGGCAGTGGACATGATATCTTGAATTTAGCAAAGCTTTTGATATTGCCTCCCACAATAATCTTGCTAGTAAGATAAATGCATTGTAAGGTGGATAGAAAGCTGGCTCAATCATCCGGTTAGTGATGTCTCGATGTTGGTTGGCAGTCAGTATCAAGGAGAATGCCTCAAAGGTCTGTTCTGGAATTGCTTTTGTTCAGTGTCTTTGTTAATTACCTAGATGAGGAGATGGATTGCACCCTTAGCAAATTCACAGATGAACTAAGTTAAGGGGAGAGATAGCTATGCTGGAGGGTAGGGATAAGGCCCAGAGTGACCTGGACAAATTAAAGGATTGGACCAAAACAAATCTGATGAGTTTCAGCAAAGACAAGTGCAGAATTCTGCACTTGGGATGGGAGAATCCCAAGCACAGCTACAGGCTGGGGACTGACTGGCTAAGTAGCAGTTTGGCAGAAAAGGACTTGGGGATTACAGTGGATGAGAAGCTGGCTATGAGTCAACTGTGTTCCCTTCTAACCAAGAAGGCTAAGGGCATATTAGGGTGAATTAGTAGGAGCATTGCCAGCAGATCTAGGGAAGTGAATATTCCCCTTTATTCAGCACTGGTGAAGCCACATCTGGAGTATTACATCTAAATCTGGGCCCCTCATTACAGAAAGGATATGAATGCATTGGAGATGCATGGATATAGAGGGCAACAAAAATGACTACTGCATGGAACACATGACCTACGAGGACAGGCTTAGGGATTTGAGCTTATTTAGTATAGACTAAAGAGAAGAGAAGAAGAGTGAGGGGGGGATTTGATAGCAGCCTTCAACTGCTATCAAGTTGAAGGGAGTTCCATCTGTGTTCTCAGTGGTGTTCTAAATGGCGACAGATGGCAGAACAAGGAGCAATGGTCTCAAGTTGCAATGGGGAAAGAAGACTAGGTTAGATATTAGAAAAAACTATTTCACCAGGAGGGTGGTGAACTACTGGAATGTGTTACCTAGGGAGGTGGTGGAATCTCCATCCCTAGAGGTTTTTAAGTCCCGGCTTGACAAAGTCCTGGCTGGGAAGATTTAGTTGGGATTGGTCCTCCTGAGGTTTCTTCCAACCCTATGATTCTATGATTCTAGAACAGAAATAGGGCCATTCGACTTTAAAGTAGTAGCCTAAATTTCAAAAGTGACTAGCAATTTTGGGTGCCTAATTTGAGATACCTTAAGGAAGCTTGATTTTCAGTAAGTGGCAAGTGCTGAGTGCCAGCACCATGTCACTGGACTGGTTTGATTCTATTCAGAAAGAGAAATGAAAGTCTATAAGGGTATGTCTACACTACCCTCCTAGTTCGAACTAGGAGGGTAATGTAGGCATACCACCCTTGCAAATGAAGCCCGGGATTTGAATTTCCTGGGCTTCATTTGCATAAGCCGGGCGCCGCCATTTTTAAATCCCGGCTCGTTCGAACCCCCAGCCGCGTGTAGCTGCGCGGCACGGGGTTCGAACGAGCCGGGATTTAAAAATGGCGGCGCCCAGCTTATGCAAATGAAGCCCGGGAAATTCAAATCCCGGTCTTCATTTGCAAGGGTGGTATGCCTACATTACCCTCCTAGTTCAAACTAGGAGGGTAGTGTAGACATACCCTAATTGGGATAGAAATGTAGCAGTGTTAGTCTGGTGTAGCTGAAACAAAAAACAGGACTATGTAGCACTTTAAAGACTAACAAGATGGTTTATTAGGTGATGAGCTTTTGTGGGCCAGACCCACTTTCTCAGATCAAATAGTGGAAGAAAATTGTCACAACCATATATACCAAAGGATAAAATTTTTAAAAATGAACACATACATTTTTTTAAATTGTATCCTTTGGTATATATGGTTGTGACAATTTTCTTCCACTATTTGATCTGAGGAAGTGGGTCGGGCCCACGAAAGCTCATCACCTAATAAACCTTCTTGTTAGTCTTTAAAGTGCTACATAGTCCTGTCTATAATTGGGTTAATCCAAGATCACGCATCCACCAGTTCTAAGACTTTTTCCTATCATCTCTGTTCCCCTCCCGTTAGCTGGTTTGTTTTATAACTTGGTTAACTTTTTTTCTTAAGGGCTTTTTCTAGTTGGTGAAATAAATCACAGGGGTCTGAGCATCACTGACTAGAACTGAGAACTCTTGGCTCTAGGTATTTAGGGGCAGTTTTCTGAAAGAGCTTGGAGTCCAAACTTCAAAAATGCTCATTGTCCAATGTGCACCGATTTGCTGAGTCCAGTTAAAAACCTGGCCCTTTAATAGGCAGAGAATATCCTGAAGAAACAGCAAGATAAAAATATTTAGGATCTAAAGAGCAAATAATTAATAGGTAGAAGAAATCCCCTCACATAAATATAAGAAAAACATAAATGTCATTTACAGTCTTCATTCTGTCTTCCCCAATTTTTTGTATGAGGCCTAAGTTAACTATGTACACTTAAGACAGTATGGCTGTGTCTACATTGGCATGATTTTGCTCAAAAGCAGCTGCTTTTGCGCAAAAACATGCTGCCTTTCTATACTGGCCGCGAGTTCTTGCGCAAGAACACTGACGTTCTAATGTGTGAAATCAGTGCTTCTTGCGCAAGAACTCTGATGCTCCCGCTCAGGAATAAGCCCTCTTGCACAACTGTTCTTGTGCAAGAGGCCAGCGTAGACAGGCAACATGAATTTATTGCACAAGAAAGCCCGATGGCTAAAATGGCCATCGGAGCTTTCTTGCGCAAGACAGCGTCTACACTGGAACGGATGCTCTTGCGCAAAAGCACATCTCTTTTGCAAAGGCAAATGCCAGTGGAGATGCTCTCTCATGCAAATACTTTAACCCAAGAACTCTTGCGTTAAAGACCATTTGCGCAAGATCATGCCAATGTAGATGTGAACATATATATCATTACTCTTATTTTAGTGCATTTCATACCTGTAATATTAATATAAACAAAGATGCTGACAGGAGCTGCAGTTTACACTGGTTTTACTTTGAATTTTATTTGTGATTTTCTTCAGGGAAAAATATTAAACAGTTTAAACTGATTACAGTTTTTGAAAGCTGCAGTTAAATAAATAAAGAGGCGTGTGTGTGTGTGTGTGTGTGTGTGTGTGTGTTTCCCTCAGGAAACCTGAATCATAGAGCTGGAAGAGACCTCAGAAGGTCATCAAGTCCAGCCCCCTGCTCTAGGCAGGACCAATCCCAAATAAATCAACCTGGCCAGAGGTTTGTCAAGCCAAGACTTAAACACCTCTAGGGATGGAGACTCCACCACTTCCCTAAGTAACCCATTCCAGTGCTTCACCACCCTCCTAGTGAAATAGTTTTTCCTAATATCCAACCTGGACCTCTCCCACCACAACTTGAGACCATTTCTCTTTGTTCTGCCATCTGTCACCACTGAGAACAGCTTTTCTCCATCCTCTTTGGAACCTCCCTTCAGGAAGTTGAAGGCTGCTATCAAATCCCCCATCACTCTTCGCTTCTGCAGACTAAACAGACCCAAATCCCTCAGCCTCTCCTCATAGGTCATATGCTCCAGCCCCCTAATCATTTTGGTCACCCTCTGCTGGACCTTCTCCAGTGCATCCACATCCTTTTTGTAGTGGGGGCACCAGAACTGGACACAATACTCCAGATGTGGCATCACCAGAGCCGAATAAAGGGGAATAATCACATCTCTGCAATGCTCCTCCTAATGCACCCCAATTTGCCATTAGCCTTCTTGGCTACAAGGGCACACTGTTGACATGAATCCAGCTTCTCATCCATTGTAACCCCCAGGTCCTTTTCTGCAGAACTACTACTTAGTTGGTTGGTCCCCAGCCTGTAAGAATGCTTGGGATTCTTCCATCCCAAGTGCAGGACTCTACACTTGTGCTTGCTGAACCTCATCAGATTTCTTGTGGCCCAATCCTCCAATATGTCTAAGTCACTCTGGACCCAATCTCTGCCCTCAAGCATATCTACCTCTCCCCCTAGCTTAGTGTCATCTGCAAACTTGCTGAGGGTGCAATTCATCCCATTATCCAGGTCCTAGAACCGAACCTTGGGGCACTCCGCTAGAAACCGATTGCCATTCTGACATCGAACCGTTGATCACTACCTGCTGGGCCCGACCTTCTAGCCAGCTTTCTATCTGTCTTACTGTCCATTTATCCAATCCACATTCCCTTAACTTGCTGGCAAGAATATTATGGGAGACCATATCAAAAGCCTTGCTAAAGTCAAGGTATATCACATCCACTGACTTTTCCACGTCCTCAGAGCCAGTTACCTCATCATAGAAGCTAATCAGGTTGGTCAGGCATGACTTTCCCTTTGTGAATCCACCTGAGTTATTAGTGACTAACAGTTTCATGTGATGATTTTTTTTTTCATGAAACTAAGAGTTAAAACCATTTCTGTTTTGTCACAAAATTTTTTGTTAGGTAGTTTCAGTGTTCTAAGTGTTACAGGAAGGTTAGTTTATATTTAAGTGTTAGAACATTACCATAACATCATAAATCTTATATTACAGCATTTTTTATTTATGATAAATTTACTTTAAATATACAAATCTATTTTTATTATAATTACTATAATTATTATAATTATTATTCTAATCTGTTTATTATAATTATAATTTTTTATTATAATTCTTATTAATATTTATTTTATATTGTTATTTCTACACTGACTCAAGAAATGTCAAACACTGGCGAGCCCTCATTCAGCATGCACCATAAATGTCTTGTTAAGCATGCCCCTAAAATTGAGCACATGAGTAGTCTCTACGGGTATGTCTACACTGCAAAGTTAAATCGAAAGAAGAGCCGAAATAATAGCAGCTATACATGCAAACCGCTATTTTGAAATTAATTTGAAATAGCGGAGCGCTTAATTTGAATTTGGTAAACATCAATCTATGAGGAATAACGCCTTATTCGAAATAGCTATTTCAAATGAAGTGCTGTGTAGACTTAACTATAAGGGTATGTCTACACTACAGTGCTATTTCGAATTAACTTAATTAACAGCTGAAATAATAGCATCAGGGCTCAGGGTTGGGGGGTCTCGCCGGACCAACTTGACTTTCATGCAAACCTGCTCCTGGGTTCGCATGTGGCCTTTGGTGGCCAGGCTGGCAGCTATCCTGCCCAGTTTCTATTTTTGAACATACGTGTCTTTTGTTTGACCTCAAGAAGGGGGGCTAGGGAGGGGTAAGTGGAAGGATGTGAGGGAGGAATAGGGCACGAGCCCCCGGTGGGGAGGACCAGGTTGGTTCTGAGGGCTCCTTGGGGTGGATGCTCTCCCGCAGGGCCTCCTGGATTCTGACAGCCCCCTGGATGGCAACCTACAGCAAGTGCAGCCGGGCTGATAGCAACAACCCCGAAAGACACACCAGCATGCCCAGGGGTAGCTCTGGCTCCATGTGGCCGAGTGCTGTGGTGTCCCAAGTGCGGGCACTCAGGGCACTCCAGGACAGGACTGCTTTGCTATCCCTCATCAAGGTAGACAAGCAAGCAGGGAACCCTGAGAACTGTCTATCTGGGGTGAGGATAGGGTCCCTTTAAGCATGGAGCTCAGTTAGCCCTGCACACTAAGTCCTAACCTGATGCCCTGCCAGCACTGGTTCCAGTCAGCCTTAACTTCAGTTCAGGGTCCACTCAGTGTGGACGTGCTATTTTGAAATAAGTTTTGTGTGTAGATACATTAATTCAAATTATCTTAATTCAAATTAACAATTTTGAATTAAGTTAACTCGAATTAACGCTGTAGTGTAGACATACCCTACGATTGCCAGATGTCTGGTTTTAAAGTCTGGTTGTAAAGGGGACCTGGCAGCATCCAGTCAGAGCTACTGACAGGACACTAAAAGTCTGGTTTCTGAGGGTGGCAGAGGCAGGGAGGCACTAGCTCATCACCCTCACCAACTCCTACTCAGCCAGGGCTGCTACCTACATAGGGTGGCTGCAGATCCCAGCCCAAGCTATGCAAGTGAGAGTCCATCCCTACCTGGGCAGAGGGGGCAGAGGAAAAGCAGAGTGTGATGGGGAAGAAGAGCAGATGAGAGTGGGGTCTTGGAGGAAGAGGTGGGGCATAACTTCAGATGAAGGGCAGGGGAGCCTTGGGGCAGGAGCGGAGCTTTGGAGGTACATTATGGGGCAGGAGAGGTTCTGGCACTCCTGTTGGAGTGTCCAATTTTTAAATATTGCAAATACTGCAACCCTAGTAGTTCCATAAAATCACATGGGATCAGTAGAAGTATTTGTATTCTCAAAATTAAGTATATGCTTAAGTACCTTTCTGAAGTAAGTCAACTTCAATACCCTGTTATTCTGAAAAATGAGGTTTGGGGTGCTTTTGTTACACTAACTTACCTATTAGTCCCGGAGGGTATGTCTACACTACAGCGCTAATTCGAACTAACGCATCCAGACTAAAAAACTAGTTCGAATTAGCGTTTTGCTAATTCAAACTAGGATGTCCACACAGAGTGGACCCTGAACTGGGGTTAAGGATGGCCGGAAGCAGTCCCGGCAGGGCATCAGAGGAGGACTTAGAGCGTGGAGCTGCTGTCTCAGGCTAGCCGAGGGCTGTGCTTAAAGGTACCCGACCCCCACCCCGGACAGACAGTTCTCAGGGGTGCCTTGCTTGCAAAGCAGTCCTGGCTTGGATTGCCCAGAGTGCCCCACTGGGCACATCACAGCCATCAGACCGGCCATCAGACCGGCTGCATTTGCCGCAGGCTGCCATCTGGGGAGAGGGGGCAACTGGGGGGCTGCAGGAGAGGTTCCACCCCCAGAAGCCCGCAGAGCCAGCCCAGTCCTCCTCATCAGGGTCTCGTACCCTATTCCTCCCTCACCTCCTTCCACTTACCCCTCCCTAGCCCCCCTTCCTGATGTACAAAATAAAGGACAATTGTGTTCAAAAATAAAATCTCTCTTTATTGAACAAAACTGGGGGAGACTGGGAAAAGGAGGTGGGAGAGGGGAAGAGAGAGGGTGGGAGAGGGGAGGGCAACTACAATGATGAGGGGTTTGGAACAGGTCCCATATGAAGAGAGGCTAAAGAGACTGGGACTTTTCAGCTTAGAAAAGAGGAGATGGAGGAGGGATATGATAGAGGTTTATAAAAGCATGAGTGGAGTGGAGAGGGTGCATACAGAAAAGTTCTTCATTAGTTCCTATAATAGAAGGACTAGAGGACACCAAAGGAAAGGAATGGGTAGCAGGCTTCAAACTAATAAGAGAAAGTTCTTCTTCACAAAGCAAATAGTCAACCTGTGGAACTCCTTGCTGGAGGAGGCTGTGAAGGCTAGAACTAGAACAGAGTTTAAAGAGAAGTGAGATCAATTCATGGAGGTTGGGTCCATGGAGTGGTATTAGCCAGGGGGTAGGAGAGGTGGCCCTGCCCGAAGTTTGTGGAAGGCTGGAGATGGATGGCACGAGACTTATGGCTTGGTGACTGTCTTTGGTCCATCCCCTCTAGGGTCCCTAGGGTTGGCCACTGTCGGCAGACAGGCTACTGGGCTAGATGGACCTTTGGTCTGACCCAGTACGGCCATTCTAAGCTCAGGGCTCAGGGTCGGGGGTCTCAGTGGACCACCCTGATTTTCATGCAAACCTGCTCCTGGGTGGCCAGGCTGGCAGCTCTCCTGCCCTAGACGGCCACTTTCCTGTGCCTAGTGCAGAGGTCGTGGACGAGGTCCATGATGTCTGCACTGGACCAGGCAGGTGCCCGCCTTTTGTGGTCCCGGGCAAGCTCCCAGGAGCTGCCAGCCTGGTCCCGGGAAGAGGGGGAGGGCTGGGGGGTATCGGGTGGCTGGCTCGAGCCGTGCCAGGTGCAGGGTCTGCTGGCTGGGTGCTGGCAGGCTTGCACCTGGCACAGGCACCGTAGCCAGCCTGTGCCCCTTTAAGGAGTCTGGGGCCGGGAGGGGGCCAATAGAGTTTCCCTGGTGTTGGCCAGAGTTGCCACTAGGGAAAGGTGGGGAGGGCTAGCCTCCCACTAGTTCGAATTAAGGGGCTACACACCCCTTAATTCGAACTAGTAAGTTCGAACTAGGCTTAGTCCTCGTACAATGAGGTTTACCTAGTTCGAACTAAGCGCTCCGCTAGTTCGAATTAAGTTTGAACTAGCAGAGCGCTAGTGTAGCACCTATCAAAGTTAATTCAAACTAACGTCCGTTAGTTTGAATTAACTTTGTAGTGTAGACATACCCTTAGGGTGCATCTACACAGCAACATTATTTCAGAATAATGTCCATTATTCCGAAAAAACTGTGCAAGTATCTACACAGCAATTTGGTTATTTTGAAATAATTTCAAAATAATGGGTGGCTTATTTCAGTATTTGTAAACCTCATTCTATGAGGAATACCGCCTCTTCTGAAATAGCTATTTTGAAATAAGGGCTGTGTAGACAGGGTGGCTAGAATTATTTCAAAATAGGGGGCCTCCAGCCCTTCCCACAGTGTCCTGCTGGCCACTCTGCCTACACTCATCAAAACTCTGTAATCTCCTGCTTCCCCTGGAGCCCTTATAGCTGCACCCTCAGGGGAAAGGGCTTGTGCACAGGGTGGAGGTGGCGGGCGGCGAGGGGCAGCTGCATGCTCCTTGCTCAGCCTTTGTGGCCTGAGGATTGTTCAGCAGGCTGTGTATGTGGGAGCATGTGGAGCTCCACTCCAGGGCGCACAGCCCCAAAGGGCTGCAACAGAGGATCCTTGTGCTGTTGGCCCCGGGGTGTCTGGAGAGGCCTGCCATACCCAGGTTGGGCCACCCTCCCACCACAACCACCACTAGAATGACACACACACACACACACACACACACACACACACACACACAGAGCACTCTTAGGCAGTATTCACTTCCAGGGACAGCGTGGTGAGGTGTAGGAGCATCTGCTGCTCACACACCTCCCCCACAGCACCCTGTGCCCATCTCCCACAGTGGCCAGGGATACAAGTTTTCTTCCTGTGGGTTGGCACCACTACTGGACCTGGTGTGTGCATGGCACAGAGGGAAGCCCGGATGCCCCATGGCTCCTTTCTCACCCATTGGATCCCAGTTTGGCCAGCACCTTCACATACCACACATCCTGGTGACGTGGAGGTAGTGAGGCTCTCCCCTTGGACATCTGGGCACTTGCAGGAAAGGATCCACTGGCTAGGCCACACATGGCCTTGCTCCAAGCACATTGCCTTCATCCCATCTAGCACCTTTTGGACTCACCTCAGAGATGAGAGCTAGGCTTCAGGCACAGTGTCCCCAGAGATGACTAAGCAGATGATCCACAGCCAGGCCAGCTGCAAGAGGGGGGCAGTTGACTCTACCTGAGGCAGTGTCCCAACCCCAAGGGACCCATGGACAAGTTCAAGCAGGTGCACCTCATGTCACTCCAATCCCTGGAGCAGACCCTGGACCGGAGACTGCAGGAAGACATCCAGCTGCAGCAGGATACCTGATGGGAGATGCTGGAGCAGGGCTGTACCACGTGAACTGAAGTTCAATGCCTGGTCACCAGCATGCTGCCTGCTTCTGCTCCTGCCCCAGCCCCTTCTGCTTCTCCCCGAACCTCCCTCCCCATGGCTGCCGAGATCACCAGAGCTAGGCACCATGTCCAGCCCCAGCCTCTCCTCACCCACCCCCCTTTCTAGCTCCCTCCTCCCTGCTCCAAGATTCTAGTCCTACTCCATTCCCCTCCATTCTCTGTCCTCCTCTCTCCCAGTTTCTTTCCCCAGTTCCTCCCCAGTTGCATCTACTCCAAATAAAAAACCAGAGTTTATTTTTTCAAAAACAAAAAGTGTGTTTTATTGCCTCGAGGTGGGGAGGGGTGTGGGAGGAAAGGCAGAGTGGGGAGATGCACAGGTCCCTAGTGGGGAGGCTAAGGGGAGAGTGTCTGTAGCATCCTTGTGAGAAACTCTCCCGCAAGGCCTCTCAGATGCACGTGGCTCCTTGATGGGCCTGCTGAATGGCAGCCATGCAGAGCTGCTTGAAGATCCCGATGATCCGGTCAGCTTCTGCCCCCCACCCCGGCAGAAATGCCTCCCCCTCCGCTCACAAATATTGTGAAGGACACAACATGCAGTAACCACGTTTGGGATATTCCACTCGCTGACATTCAGCTGGGTGAAGAGGCTTTGGAACCTCACCTTCAGATGCCATCAGGTACCCTCAACAACCATGCAGGCCCTGTTGAGCCTGGCATTGAGCCATTCCCTGGAGTGGTCAAGGTGGCCGGTGTAAAGCTTCATTAGCCAGGGCAAGAGAGAGTACACTGCATCTCCTAGCATGCAGAATGGCATGTCTATGTCCTAATGGTGTGTTTGGGGGAAAAAGCACCAGCATGCAGCTTCTCGAACATGCTGGAGTTGCAGAAGACACAGGCGTCATGCACCTCCCCTGACCACCTAATGTATATGTCCGTAAACTGGCTGAGGTGGTCCATGATGGCCTGCAGAACCATCAAAAATTACCCCTTCTGGTTCATGTACACAGATGCCCGGTGGTCACAGGCCTGGATGGGTATATGGGTGGCATCAGTAGCCCCCCTGCAGTTGGGGAGGCCCATGTCTGCAAAGTTGGCAACGATGGTATCCACGTTGCTAAGGTCGCTATGGTTGATGACCCTGCACGACAGGATGGTGTTGATGGCCCACACCACCTGTAGAAGGAAACAAACAAACAGAACTGCAGAGTTGCCATAAACCTTGGGAGGTCCCCTCCTCCCCTCATCCTCCCACCCTCCACAGCAAGAGCAACCCCCCACTTACCCTATTCTCCAGCAGGGCTTTGTAAAGGCGGGACTGAAAAACCTCCCAGGGATCGGGCTTCCACCATCACCACCCTTTCCCTAGGGAACCTCTTCTAGCAGGCCATCTCCCTCCTGTGACAATAGCCCAAGAGCTCCACACCTGCATGACCTGGGCCAGGGCCCTGGTGGTCGATCTCCCCACATCAAACTGATTCCCAACAGATCAGTAGGTGTCCAGTGTGGTGAGCTTCCAGAGGGCAATGGCGACTCACCTCTGGAGGGGGATGGTGTGTCTCATGTGAGTGTCCCATCACCTGAAGACAGAGGTGAGCCACTCAAAGAGCTCCAGAAAGGTGTCCTTCCTCATCTGGAAATTCTGGAGCCACTGCTGGTCTCCCACCACTCCATGACAAGCTGGTCCCACCAGTCAGAACTGGTGTCCAGATGCCAGAATCAGAGGTGCATGGTGTGCAGGGAAGGGAGGATGGGATCCAGATGCACCCACAGAGAGCCAATAAGGGTCTCCAAGAGGAGCAGAGGTTTGGGTTCCTGCAGGATCTGGGAGGCAGCCTGCAGAAACTACTGCATGAGTTGCAACACAAACTGTAATGGACATTGACTTCCCAGAGGTAGCTCCAACTCCATAGCTGGATTGTTGTGGTGTCCGCAAGGGCAACCACAGCAGGCAAAGAAAAGGCTTTGCTGTCTCTCTAGGAGGTAGACAAAGGCGAAGAGCCTGTGATACTGGTGTACAGGGGGTCCCTTTAAGAACAAACCTCAGATAGCCTCAGGCAGCAACTCCAGGAAGTAACTGTTGTCCTGAAGTGGTTCCGGGTGGCCTTAAATGCAATTCAGCGTCTAATGACTGTGGATGCTCTATTTCAAAATAGCTAACGTTATTTCAATGAGCTTTTGGTGTGTAAATGTGCTTGGAATAAGATATTTTGTATTATTTCTTCTGGAATAGTTTATTCCAAAAGAAGTGTGCAGTGTAGACATAGCCTTAATCTGTTCCAAGGTAAAAGTATCTGAGGTTGCTAAGGAAACACTCAAATGATACAGATATAGCCTTCCAATAAAACAATTGACACAGGAAGTAATCTTTCCAAAACCAAGTATCTTTTTATTAAAGTAATTTATAATCCCTAAAACAATGCATCCTAATGCATTCACGAGGAGTACAGATAGTTCGGAATGGCTACGTAGTTCGAACTATCTAGCCCGTGCCGCGTGTAGCCGCGCGGCACGGGGTTCGCACTAGCTGGCTTTTAAAAATTGCGGCGCCGGCTTTATGCTAATGAAGCCCGGGAAATTCAAATCCCGGGCTTCATTAGCAAGTTCGGTATGCATACATTACCCCGCTAGTTCGAACTAGCGAGGTAGTGTAGACATACCCTCTGTGACTTCTCCTACATGGGTCTTGCCTCTTCAGATGCAGCCTCTGGACTCCCAAAACTATTATGGGCAGCTGGCCTTTTATGATGCATTGTTTACCTGCCTTTATATAGCATCCTACTCTTGACTACAAGTTGCCTCATTCGCCCATGCTCAGTCTTGACTCTTGCCTCAGAATTTAGATTGGCAGGTCTAACCTTTAGAATAAGTTGTGACTGCTTAGGAGTGGGTTCTGATGAGAAAGAGAGGCTTAACTGACTGACCTCTGTGTCATCTCTGCTTTGCTTGTACATGCTCACTGTTGTTTTAGGACTCTGCAGACCTCTATACCCACTTGTCTTTTTGTCAAGGTGCAATCTTGACAAATCTTTGTAGAAGCCTGCCTATGACAATAACTAACTTGGTGTGGTGATCTAAATGTATAATGAATAAGAAAATGTAACAAAGGCCTAATCCAACTCATTAAAGTCACCAAAAAGCCTTTCACTGATCTCATATCAGATCCCAGTGGACCAAATTGGGTTCTTTCTTTATAGTGTCACCAACACTACACCAATGGCCAAATTATACTCAAGCATTTGCAAGCATAGTTTGTACTAATTCAGATAGGAATGGTACAGAAGAAGTCAAAGGGGAGTGGAAGAAGTTGGAACATACCCCAGTTATTTCAGACTGAAAATAACTGATTCATGTCAGAGTACTAGAAGTATTCAAGTTTGCTAGCTACTCCTAGTGCTATCACTGCACTTGAATATCAGCAAATAATTGTCCCTTATCTTCAAAGAATCATAGAGCTGGACGAGACCTCAGGAAGCTCTCAAGTCCAGCCCCCTGCTCAAGGCAGGACAATCCCAACTAAATCTACTCAGCCAGAGGTTTGTCAAGCCAAGACTTAAAAACTTCTAGGGATGGAGATTCGACCACTTCCCTAAGTAACCCATTCGAGTACTTAACCACCCTCCTAGTGAAATAATATTTCCTAATATCCAACCTAGACCTCCTCCACTGTAACTTGAGACCATTGTTCCCTGTTCTACCATCTGTCACTATGGTGAACAGCTTTTCTCCATCTTCTTTGGAACCTCCCTTCAGGAAGTTGAAGGCTGCTATCAAATCCCCCCTCACTCTTCACTTCTGCAGACTAAACAGACCCAACTCCCTCAGCCTCTCCTCATAGGTCATATGTTCCAGCCCCATAATCATTTTGGTCACCCTCCACTGGACCCTCTCCAATGCGTCCACATCCTTTCTATAGTGGGGGGGGGGCGCCTCAGAACTGGACACAATACTCCAGATGTGGCCTCACCAGAGCCGAATAAAGGGGAATAATCACTTCTCTAGATCTACTGGCAGTGCTCCTCCTAATGCAACCTAATATGCCATTAGCCTTCTTGGCTACAAGGGCACACTGCTGATTCACATCCAACTTCTCATCCACTGTAATCCCTAGGTCCTTTTCTCCCAAACTGCTACTTAGCCATTCTGTTCCCAGCCTGTAACAATGTTTGAGATTCTTTCATCCCAAGTGCAGAAGTCTACACTTGTTTTTGTTGAACCTAATCAGATTTCTTTTGGCCCAATCCTCTCATTGGCTGTGTCTACACTGGCCCCTTCTTCGGAAGAGGCATGCTAATTTCTAACTTTGGAATAGGGAAATCCGCGGGGGATTTAAATATCCCCCGCGGGATTTAAATAAACATGGCCGCCGCTTTTTTTCCGGCTTGGGGAAAAGCCGGAAAAGAGCGTCCAGACTGGCGCGATCCTCCGGAATAAAGCCCTTTTCCGGAGGATCTCTCATTCCTACTCATTCCTACTTCAGGTAGGAATAAGAGATCCTCCGGAAAAGGGCTTTATTCCGGAGGATCGCGCCAGTCTGGACGCTCTTTTCCGGCTTTTCCCCAAGCCGGAAAAAAAGCGGCGGCCATGTTTATTTAAATCCCGCGGGGGATATTTAAATCCCCCGCGGATTTCCCTATTCCAAAGTTAGAAATTAGCATGCCTCTTCCGAAGAAGGGGCCAGTGTAGACGTAGCCATTGTGTCTAGGTCACTCTGGACCCTATCCCTGCCCTCAAGCATATATACCTCTCCCCCTAGCTTAGTGTCATCCGCAAACTTGCTAAGGGTGCAATTCATCCCCTCATTGAGGTTGTTAATAAAGATGTTGAACAAAACCAGCCCTAGAACTGATCCTTGGGGCACTCCACTAGACACTGACCACCAGCTTGACATCGAGCCGTTGATCACTACCCGCTGGACCTGACCTTCTAGCCAGCTTTCTATCCATCTTACAGTCCATTTATCCAATCCATATTCCCTTAACTTGCTGGCAAGAATATTGTGGGAGACCGTATCAAAAGCTTTGCTAAAGTCAAGGTATATCACATCCACTGACTTTCCCATATCCACAGAGCTGGTTACCTCATCATAGAAGCTAATCAGATTGGTCAGGTATGACTTGCCCTTCATGAATCCATGTTGACTATTCCTGATCACTTTCCCCTCTTCCACATGCTTTGAAATGGATTCCTTGAGGATCCCCTGCATGATTTTTCTGGGGACTGAGGTAAGGCTGACTGGTCTGTAGTTCCCTGGATCATCCTTCTTCCCTTTTTTAAAGATGGGCACTACATTTGCTTTTTACCAATCATCCGGAATCTCTCCTAATCTCCATGAGTTTTCCAAGATAATGGCCAAAGGCTCTGCAATGACATTTGCCAACTTCCTCAGTACCCTTGGATGCATTAAATTCCGACCCATGGATTTGTGTACGTTTAGCTTTTCTAAATAGTTCCTAACCTGTTCTTTCCCCACCAAGGGCTGTCCACCTCCTTCCCATACTGCGACACCTAGTGAATTTGTCTGGGAGCTGACCTTGTCTGTGAAGACAGAGGCAAAGAAAGCATTGAGTTCTTCAGCTTTCCCTACATCATCTGTCACTCGGTTACCACCCTCATCCACACTCTCTCTGATCACCCTCTTCTTGCTAACATGCCCGTAGAAACATTTCTTGTTACCCTTCACATTCCTTGCTAGCCACAATTCCAGTTGCGCTTTCGCCTTCCTGATAATTCCTCTGCATTCTCGAGCAATACATTTATACTCCTCCCTAGTCATCTGTCCAAGTTTCCACTTCTTTTAGGCTTCCTTTTTGTGTTTAAGCTCACCAAGGATCTTCCCGGTAAGCCAATCTGGTCTCTTACCATATTTGTTTCTCTTGCTGCGCATCGGGATAGTTTCTTCCTGTGCCTTCAGTAAGGCTTCTTTAAAATACTGCCAGCTCTCCTGGACTCCTTTCCCCTTCATGTAAGCATCCCAGGGAATCCTGCCCATCAGTTCTCTGAGGGAGTCCAAGTCTGCTTTTTTGAAGTCCAGGGTGTGTATTTTGCTACTCTCCTTTCTTCCTTTGGTCAGGATCCTGAAATCTATCATCTCATGATCACTGCTTCCCAGGTTGTCACCCACCTCTACTTCCTCTATTAATTCTTTCCTGTTTATAAGCAGCAGGTCAAGCTGCACATGGCCTCTGGTTGGTTCCTTCAGCACTTATACCAAGAAGTTATCCCCAGCATTCTCCAAAAACTTCCTGGATTGTCTGTGTACTGCTGTATTGCTCTCTTAACAAATGTCAAGGTGATTAAAGTCCCCCATGAGAACCAGGGTCTGCGATCTGGAAGCTTCTTTCAGTTGTCTGAAGAAAGCCTCATCTACCTCATCTTGTATCTTTTGATAACTACGTTCTGAGAACAAATTTGTTATTTTATTATTCTTTCTATGAAGGTATCATTTGGGTCACTGAATAATTTCTCCTTCTAAAAATATTGGAATTACTAAAATTATCTGCAAAGACAACAGTGTAATCTCCTATTGTGTCTAAACTTTTTTAAAGAATTGTAAGTAAGATATCAGCACACAGATTTTTACAGTTGTTTCTAGTATAATTATATTGTAACAATCAATTTCTTAGTCATGGACAATGCAACATGTCTGCTTTCAACAGCTTTGTCCCTTCCTTATGGAATTATAGCCATGAATTTGAAATCTAATTTATTCATTAGCCACATTTTTCTCTACAAATCAAATCATGGACTAGTTTTTTCCCACATCATAAATATTTTTTAAACTCTTGCTTATGTGCAATTAGATTAAAAGCTTTCCCATGCAAACTAAAGTTGGGTGAAGAGTTTTTGTAAGTACTTTCGAGAGTGACATGCAATTTAGATATGTTCAGGATTGCCATGGGGTGTTTATTTCCTTAGTACAGGCAGTCCCCGGGTTACGTACAAGATAGGGACTGTAGGTTTGTTCTTAAGTTGAATCTGTATGTAAGTCGGAACTGGCATCCAGATTCAGCCGCTGCTGAAACTGACCGCCAGTTCTGACTTACATACAGATTCAACTTAAGAACCCCAAGTCAGCTGCTGCTGAAACTGATCAGCCACTGATTCCAGAAAGCCTGGGGCAGAGCAACTGTGCCTTGGGCTTCCTGTAGTCAGCGCTGGTCAGTTTCAGCAATGGCTGACTTGGGGACGCCTGGGGCAGAGCAGCTGGGGTGCTGCTGGGTTGCTCCAGTAGCACCGCTCCTTGGCGCTACTGGACCAACCCAGCAGCACCCCAGCTGCTCTGCCCCAGGTGTCCTGATTCAGCCACTGCTGAAACTGACCAGCAGCGGCTGAATCAGGATGCCTGGGGCAGAGGGCTGGGGTGCTGCCCGGTTGGTCCAGTAGTGCCCAGAGTGGCGCTGCGGGACCAACCGGCAGCGCCCCAGCTGCTCTGCCCCAGGGTCCACAACAAAAGCCTGGTCTGCTGGGGGGGGCACACTAGCTGCGCCCCCCCCCCCCCCCAGCAGACCAGGGACACGGGGAGCAAAGCCGCAGCGGCGGGGTGCCTCGCCTCTGAGGCTTTGCTCTGGCTCAGGACCTGCTTTGCTCCCGGTGCCCCTGGTCTGCTGGAGACGGTCCCCAGCTGACCAGGGGCACCGCGAGCAAACCCGCAGCCGTGGCGGGGTCCCGCGCTTCTGAGGCTTTGCTCTGGCTCACCCCATGAGAATCTGGCAGGCAGCCCTGGGAAGAAATCCCCACCTGCTGCCTTGATGCCCATGCCTCCCAACTCCTTGCTTTGACCCCCCACCCTTTACCTTGAGTCCCTCCTCACCCCCCAACCCTGACTCCTACACCTGCCATGCCCCCAGCCTCCTGTTCTGAACCACCCACATCCCCAAGCCTCTGCACTGACTCCTGTACTTCCCAGGCCCGTAGCCCCCTGCCTTCAGGGACCTGAGTAATGCTGGATAAGTCTGCCAGTTTTATTTAAATTATCACAATTGCACAAATAGTGGTTTTTAAACATTTTTCAGATTATTGACCAAATCTTTCACAGTTTGGGGAAATTATTGTTGAGTGTCAGGATAATTATTTAATAACAATAGATATATTACACTTGTGGGAAATTATTGGGAATGGGGTCAGAATTATTTAGTGACATTGGATGTTGATTTCAAAAAGTTAAAGTTTTATAACTATTAAAACACACATTGTCAATTTCACATGTCAAACTTTACATAGCAAGTCTCCTTAAATGAGTCTTTTATAAGGTCTGAAACAGCATTTTTCTTACTTTTCCTATCTGCACATTTCGATGATTGTTACTTGTGTGCGAATGTTGAAATCAATTTGTATACTGACATAAACATGTAAAAAATCTAATCCTTCCAAGCCTACTTAAGTGATATGACTGCATCATGTCACAGTCAAAGTTTACATTGCTCTACTGAAAGTCATTTCTCATAGAAATGTAAATCTAAAATCTCTAATATTAATTATAGTCCATGATTCATTTTCTTCCTGTACTGATAAATTATAAAGACTTGCCTGTTCCAAAGCTCTATATATGTTGCATGTTTCCAGAAATAATTTAATGCATCTGAGTCCAGTGTACTATTGCATAGAGCAAGAACCCCAAAACGAAGGCTGTATATCATTTCAGGGTCATTTCTTAAGGTTGTGTAAAAAAATCAGCTTAATCATAAAAGACCGAGCTACTTTTCAGTAGCCGTTATTAATCTATCATCTTTTTAATGCAAATTTGTTGACATGTTTTACCTTGTTGGTGATATAAATCATACAGTCCTTCTACATTAACTCTGAAAAATAACTTTTAATAAGTTAGCGCAACATAAAAAACATCTTTTCTGTTTTTTTCCACCTTTTGAAGGGATGGTTTGGAGACGGTAGCATTCAGTGGTTAGAACAGTTGACATCTCAGGTCTATTTTTAACTCTCTACTGGTTCATTCTGGCATTTTGGGCCAGTAAAGCTGCCCATTCTGTGCCTCAGTTTCCCCAGGTGAAGTTAATAGCAGTAACCCTAAACCTCATTTGTAAAGTAGTCTGATCTTTTGGATCTAAGTGCAGAAAAATTGTATTATACTGACTAGACAGATAGCAGTATTTATAATGAAGTGATGTGAACTTCTTCTGAAGTTAGAGCATTGTGCAAAATGAGAGATTTTTTTCATCTTGCAAGTCACGTTTTATTCGATTACTGGCCAAATGGCAGTGCATTTTTAAGCTACATTTAGGTGGACATTAGCTAAGGGACTCAGAGTGTAAATTCTTACCAGATCGAAACAATTGGCATAGCAGTAATTGCAATGAGCAATAGACTGTCTCCCGCTTTTTGACCATATGGAAAAAAAAAAGAAATTACAAGTTGCATCATTTAAGTTTTGGGGGCATATTTTTTTTCTCAGCTATCCTTCCTCATGTACTTGCCGGCTGTGTCTAGACTGGCCACTTCTGCTTTTCTGGAAAAACTTGCCAGCTGTCTACATTGGCTGCTTGAATTTCTGCGAAAGCGCTGACGATCTCATGTAAGATTGTCGCTGCTTTTGCGGAAATACTATGCTGCTCCCGTTGGGGCAAAAGTCTTTTTCCGAAAAACTTTTGCACAAAAGGGCCAGTGTAGACAGCAGAGATTTGTTTTCCGCAAAAAAGACCCTATCGCAAAAATGGCGATCGGGGCTTTTTTGCGGAAAAGCGCGTCTAGATTGGCCACGGATGCTTTTCTGCAAAAAGTGCTTTTCCGGAAAAGCATCCTGCCAATCTAGACGCGCTTTTCCAAAAATGCTTTTAACGGAAAACTTTTCTGTTAAAAGCATTTCCGGAAAATCATACCAGTGTAGACGTAGCCGCCATGTATTTCAGCTTTTTGACATTTTTAAGAATAAAATACGCAGACGCTCACATATATTGTGTCTGCCATAGGAAATACTCTTGGGAATAATTGCCTCAGAACACTTGAAAATGGACCTCTCTTCTGTTGTTGGCCTGCAGACATATTTGGCTAGTTTCACTATTAGATTTAATCTAAAAGTCAGAAAGGTCTGTGAGTTCATGTGAAAGAAGATCGGTAGAAGCAGTTCAAATAAAGGCTTGTAAGGGTTCATTCCAATAATAATTTTAATCATAATAAAAAATTCTCTGTAACCAATGCATGGACTTTTCTTTCAGGTAATGAAACTAAATAACTGATAGATCTCTCTCTAGGTGGATCTTCTGAAAAGGCATACTATTTCTCTAAAATGTATGGTAATTACATGGGTCGCATTGTTCAAAAGAGACTTCAGTGGACAACTTTTTCAGAGCCCTGCCACCTATTTGATTATTGGGCAAGCACTCAGAGTAACTTCAGTGCCAGACATGAGTGGGGCAACTCTAGAGCCAAAGGCAGGAGATAAGAGCCAGCTGACCACTGGAGCAATGTCCCATTGAGGAAACTCTGTTGCTTTTATTTACATGTGAAATAGTATATCAAGTGTACCATCAAGGTGCCCATGTCTATTGGCCAGTGGAAATGTTCAACATTTGTGGATGATAAAGGCTTATTGTCATTAATGAGATTTATTTCAGGAGTTCTGCCGGGGTCTGTTTTGGGACGGGTTCTGTTCAATATCTTCATCAACAATTTAGATATTGGTATAGAGAGTATGCTCATTAAATTTAGATATTGGTATAGAGAGTATGCTCATTAAATTTGCAGATGATACTAAGCTAGGAGGGATTTCAACTCCTTTGGAGGATAGGGTCATAATTCAAAATGATCTGGACAAAGTGGAGAAATGGTCTGAGGTAAATAGGATGAAGTTTAATAAGGACAAATGCAAAGTACTCCACTTAGGAAGGAACAATAAGTTTCATACACAGAATGGGAAGCGACTGTCTAGGAAGGAGAACTGCTGAAAGGGATCTAGGGGTTATAATGGACCACAAGCAAAATATGAGTCAACAGTGTGCATTAACAGGAGTGTTGTGAGCAAGACATGAAAAGTCATTCTTCTGCCCTGCTCTATGTTAATTAGGCCTCAATTGGAGTATTGTGTCCAGTTCTGGGCATCACATTTCAAGAAAGATATGGAGAGATTGGAGAAGGTCCAGAGAAGAGACACAAGAATGATTAAAGGTCTAGAGAAAATGACCTGTAAAGGAAGACTGAAAGAATTGGGTTTGTTTAGTTTGGAAAGGAGAAGACTGAGAAGGGACCTGATAGTGGTTTTCAAGTATCTAAAAGGGTGTCACAAGCAGGAGGAATAAAAATTGTTCTCCTTGGCCTCTGAGGATAGAGCAAGAATCAATGGGCTGAAACTGAAGCAAGAGAGGTTTAGGTTGGACATTAGGAAAAACTTCCTAACTGTCAGGGTGGTTAAACACTGGAATAAATTGCCCAGGGTAGTTGTACAATCTCCATCACTGGACATATTTAAGAGCAGGTTGGATAGACATCTCAGGGATCATCTAGATGGTGGTGGATCCTGCCATGAGGGCAGGGGACTGGACTTGATGATCTCTTAAGGTCCCTTCCAGTTCTAGTATTCTATGGTTCTATAATTCTATTCTATTTATTTAGATACTACTGGAGACAATGAAAAATTGGGCAAAACTAGGCTACGTCTAGACTGGCATGATTTTCTGCAAATGCTTTTAACTGAAAAGTTTTTCCGTTAAAAGCATTTGCGGAAAAGAGTGTCTAGATTAGTACGGATGCTTTTCCGCAAAAGCACTTTTTGCGGAAAAGCGTCCGTGCCAATCTAGATGCAGTTTTGTGCAAGAAAGCTCCGATCTCCATTTTAGCCATTTTTAGCTGTCTACACTGGCCCTCTTGCGCAAAAACATTTCCGGAAAAGGGCTTTTGCCCGAACGGGAACGTCAAAGCATTTGCGCAAGAAGCACCGATTTCAGACACTAGAACCTCAGTGCTTTTGCGCAAAATCAAGCGGCCAGTTTAGACAGCAGGCAAGTTTTTGTGTAAAAGTGATTGCTTTTGCGGAAAAACTTGCTAGTCTAGACACAGCCCTAAAGTATGTATATCTAGACGCAGCCCTAAAGTATATTTAGGAGAAATATATTAATCGATCTACAAATGAATGTCTGTGTGTCAGCTATCAAAGTTGTGAAAGGCTGCTTGAACACACATCGGCTACGTGTAGACTGGCCCCTAATTCCGGAAAAAGTCATGCAAAGCAGGTAAGTCAGAATAGGGAAATCTGCGGGGGATTTAAATATCCCCCGCGGGATTTAAATAAACATGTCCACCGCTTTTTTTCCGGCTTGGGGAAAAGCCGGAAAAAAGCGTCTAGACTGGCGCGATCCTCCAGAAAAAAGCCCTTTTCCGGAGTATCTGTTATTCCTCTTGGAAGTAGGAATAAGAGATCCTCCGGAAAAGGGCTTTAATCCGGAGGATCGCGCCAGTCTAGACGCTTTTTTCCAGCTTTTCCCCAACCCGGAAAAAAAGCAGCGGACATGTTTATTTAAATCCCGCGGGGGATATTTAAATCCCCCGTGGATTTCCATATTCTGACTTACCTGCTTTGCATGACTTTTCCGGAATTAGGGGCCAGTCTAGACGTAGCCATCACATATAACATTGCTATTAACTTCCTATTAACTCAGCAATAACTGCCCCATGGAGCTGAATGTAAATCTCAAATTGCCTGATCTTTTAAAAAAATATTTGTTCTTAACATGTACAATGAAATAATGCAAAGTGAATCCAAAATCCCTTCCTCTTGAATTTCCCTCCTGGGGAATTTCCTGGTGCTGTGCAAAGTAACAGAGGGTATGTCTACACTACCCCCCTAGTTCGAACTGGGGGGGGTAATGTAGTCATACGGAGTTGCAAATGAAGCCCGGGATTTGAATTTCCCGTGCTTCATTTGCATTAAGCTGGCCGGCGCCATTTTTAAATGCCGGCTAGTTCGGACTCCGTGCCGCGCAGCTACACGCGGCACGGAGTCCGAACTAGCCAGCATTTAAAAATGGCGCCGGCCGGCTTCATGCAAATGAAGCCCGGGAAATTCAAATCCCGGGCTTCATTTGCAACTCCGTATGACTACATTACCCCCCCTAGTTCGAACTATGGGGGAAGTGTAGACATACCCAGAGAGAGGTAATAGATTTAAAGAGAGAGAGAGAGAGAGAGAGAGAGAAATTACACTGGCCTTTGACAATAGACTTTAAAAAATCCCATATTTGGTTTAATTCTGTTCACATCCACCCATTTTGCTTTGTATAACAGAAACTCAGCTAAGTAGATCCAAAACAAAAGGCAATAAAGATAAACAGCTGGACATTTAACAATTGGCTATAAAAACTGATTATGAATACTTTTTCCCCTGAACACTAAACTGTTTTTATTATGAAAGTGAATCATTTAAGTGGTTCCCTTTCATGCATGTATTTTACAAAGTACATACACAAATGTCATATTTCAGGGTACTTCAGCAGTGCATTGGCCTTCCATCTTTTCTTATAAGCAAAGGCTGTGAATTGAAAATTATTCCCATATAAAATCTGGCCTATCCCAGTCCATTTTGGGTTTCCTTTTCTTTTTATTGCTATAGATCTTTTCAGAAATATGCTTCATTCCCACAGTGATCAAACCAAGAAAGGAGGGGCTACAAACTTTTGAAGAAGTGGGCTGTGCCCACAAAAGTGCATGACACCATCTACATGTTTTGTTAGTCTTTAAAGTGCTACCAGAATATTTGTTGTTTTTTTAGTTTTTCCTAGTATTTTAATAGAGAGGTAGCCGTGTAAGTCTGATCTTGCAAAAACAAAAAGAAAAACTATGTAGCACTTTAAAGACTAACAAGATGGTTTAATAGATGAGACCCACTTCCTCAGATCATATTCTGGAAGAGAATTGGCATGACCATATATACTAAAGGAATACAATGAAAAAAGTGAACACATTATTAAATTGACAAATCAGATTTAGTACAGAAGGTGGGGTGAGGAAGAGGGAGGGAGGGAATAGTTATTATGAGTCAATGAATGGCTAATCAGGGGTGATAAGTGGGGAAGCTATCTTTGTAATGGTTAAGGTAATTAGCATCTGTGTTAAGGCCCATTCATAAAGTGTCAAATTTAAGCATGAAAGAAAGTTCTGGAGTTTCCCTCTGTAATCTGGTGTTAAAGTCTCTTTGAAGTAAGATGCATGTAGTAAAGTCATTAAGATTATGTCCAGGTAGGTTGAAATGAAAAGCAACTGGTTTTATCTTGTGAAGTTGTCTGATACCACACAAATACCAACCCTGGCACTTTCCCTTGCAACAAACCCCGTTGCCAACTTTGTCTACATATTTACTCAGATGACACCATCACTGGACCTAATCATGTCAGTTATATGATCAAGAACACATATTCCTGTTCATCCAGAAATATAATTTACACCATCATCTGCCAACAGTATCCTTCTGCTATGTATATAGGACAGACTTCTCAAACACTTTGCCAAAGAACTAATGCCCTCAAATCAGACATCAGACATCTTCACAAGTGTCAGGGGGTACGCCGCAGATGGGGGCTGCTGCCCCCTTTTACTGGCCCACTTCCTAGTCCGGGCCTATACCGCACCCCAAAGTCCCCAAAAGTCCAGGCCCCTCTATCAGGGGATATACGGTATCAATGTCCCAACACAAAGTTCAGGCCCCTCTATCAGGGGATATATGGTATCCGAGGCCTAGTCCCTCAGGGAAGCCTCTCCTGGCCCCAGGCCTGGTTATCCGGGGTGGGGCCTGCGTGGTAGGGGGACCCGGGCCCTCCCTCTCCACCGGGTCCCAGCCCAGGGCCCGTTAGGCAGGGTCTGTGGCTCCTGCCGGCTCGGCGGGGAATCCGGCCGATACACGCCGAGCCAAACTTTGTATCCCCTGCCCTGGGCTGCTTCCTACCGCGCCCCGGTTCCCCTGGGGCCCATTTGCCTTTGAGGCTGTACCTGCCGGGGTTGTGGGTACGCTCTGTTCTCCCGTGGTCAGGGGCTGCTTCCTCGGTGTCAGGGTCCGGCACAGGCAGCGACTTTGATCCCAGTGGCTGCAAAAACACTGGCCTGGTCTGGTCTCCTCCCTCACCCGGCAGTTTCCCTGCCTACGGGGCTCCCTCTTCCTTTATACCCGGCCTCTGCCGGGAGCATGCCCAGCAGGGCCGGAAGGGCGGGGCCCTCTCCGCCAGCTGGGCTTGAGCTACTCCCTGCTCTGCAGTGCGGAGCCTGTTCACCCCGTCACAACAAGGAAAAACCAGTTGCTTTTCTCCTTCTCCCTCACCCCACCTTCGGTACTAAATCTAATTTGTCAGTTTAATAATGTGTTCACTTTTTTCATTGTATTCCTTTAGTATATATGGTCATGCCAATTCTCTTCCAGAATATGATCTGAGGAAGTGGGTCTGGCCCACAAAAGCTCATCACCTATTAAACCATCTTGTTAGTCTTTAAGTGCTACATAGTTTTTCCTCCTGGTATTTTAAGTTACTTAGAGAAATTATTGCCTTGGATTCTCTGCTGCATGCACTAACATGAAAAATGCTCATGAAGGTATCATGGAAGTCCTTGTTTAAGGCCTGTGCAAACTCCCATTGCAATCAATAGAAAAACTCTCTCTGACTTCTGTGAGAGTTACATCAGATTCGTAAACTGTAAGCTCATGGAGGCAGGATGTATCTGTAATTTGTATCTGGTCCAGCACTGAATGCAGAACTGACATATTGCAAATGTTAGAAATTATATCAGAATATACCCAAAACCTACCATCAAAAGTTTTAAATATGGATTGAATATTTCAAAAGTGCCAAGGTGTCTTGAAAGTTTTAATCCTATGTGTGTACTTAGGCATTGGCTGTCAATGCAAATGGGAGTAGTAGAGATCCTCTCCACTCCTGGAGAATCCGGGGTGGCAGCAGGGTGTCCCCTAATATTCACTCCAGCAACTGGAATGTATCTGCTTTGGTGAGCAGATAGGGCTTAGTGTATTCTTCTATTTCTGTCACACACATAGGATACATCTACAAATGGTGTTATTCCAAAATAACATAGTCCGCGTCTACACTACAAGCAGTTATTTCGACATAATGTCAAAATAATGTCGAGCTGGAGGACTTCTTACTCTGACTCCTGTAACCGTCATTTTATGAGGAGTAAGGGAAGTTGCAGGAAGAGTGCTCTTCCTCAGACTTCCTGCTGTGTAGATAGTGCCAAAAGCCAAAATAAGCTATTTCAACTTAAGCCATGCAATTGACATAGCTCAAGTTGCGTAGCTTATTTCGGCTTTAGACTTGCTGTGTAGATGTGCCCACACAGTCCTCTTCTGGGATGGTATTAGTAAGATCACCTGTAGACCAATAGAATTCAAAGTTAATATCCTGCTGAGGATATCCCTCTGAGCTCCAGGGCTGCCATTTCAGATTTTGGTTGGGGGGCAACTTTAACCATGGTTTCAGGGGCTACTTACGCACTTGAAAAATCTAGTTTTCTGGCAGATAATTTAACAGTTGGTTGACAGAAGTTCTGTGTCTAATTCCTATATAAAAGAAAGAAATAAACGTGAGACCCACTCGACTCTAATAACAGCATGTTCTGACATTTTGTGGCAAGTCACTTGAAGGACACTGGTTAGTTTTACAGTGTTAATGCATAGCATTACTTTGTAACTCTGCAGCAAGAGAGACCCTGTCAGCAGTTCTGTCTCAGCTCTTTGAGGGGGATGGGGTCTAGTGGGTTACAGCAGGGAGCAGATACAACTAGGTTTTATATAATAACATCAGAATAGTCATACTGGGTCAAACCAATGGTCCTGATCCATCAAGACCAGTATCCTATCTTCCAATGGTGGCAAAGGCCAAGTGTTTAGAAGGAATGAAGAGAAGAGATAATCATCAAGTGATCCATTTCCAGCTTCTGGCAAACAGATGCTAGGGAGACCATCCCTGCTCATCGTGGCTAGTAGTCATCGATGAATCTATCCTCCATGAATTTATTTCATTCATATTGGAACCCTGTTATAGTTTGGGCTTTCATACCATCCTCTGGTAGAGTTCCACAGGTTGACTGTAAAGAATTATTCCTTTTGTTTGTTTTAAATCTGCTGCCTATAAATTTATTTGGACAGCCTTCTTGTGTTATTTGAAGGAGTAAATAATATTTCTTCAATCAATTTTTTCTGCACCATTCATTTATAGCCCTTAGAACATATCCCCCACTTCAGTAATCTTTTTTTCCAAACTCAAAAATTCCCAGTCTCTTTAATCTCTCCTCATATGGAAGCTATTCCTTTCTCCTAATAATTTCTGTAGCCCTTCTCTGTACCTTTTCCAAATCAAATATATCCTTTTTTAGATGGGGTGAATTGGATCTGCATGCAGTATTATATAGAAGCAGTATGCTATTTTCTGTCTTATTATCTATTCCTTTCCTCTGCTGGCTTTTTTGATTGCCACTGCACACTGAGCAGATGTTTTCAGGGAACTATCCACAATGATTTCTAGATCTCTTTCTTGAGTGGTAACAGCTAATTTAGACCTTTTTTTTTTACAAATATCAGGAGGCAAACTATTAGGAGCTGTTAGCAAAATATGACCAGAGAAATTATACAAAACGAATGCAATTTATGTATGTTATTTCTGAAGATAAACAACAACAATTTAAAGCAGTGGTCTCAGAGGGACAACTGATCTCCTGTACAGCTCCTCAGCCAACTCCAGATGCTACAGATGTGGCCACTAGCTCCGTGGCCACTGCTATTGTCATGTGGTGTGCCACCTGGCTTGCTTCATCCTCCTTCCCATTGGAGACCCAGAACCTAGTACACAATTCCTCCTTCTATGATGACAAACTCTTTGCAGCAACCAATGTCATCTTCCATTCCATGAAAGATTCATGTGTTACACTCAGATTTCTGGGTGTCCAAACACCTGTCACAAAAAAGAGACAGTGTAAATATCAGCCATATACGGCCTGAACACAACACCAACATCAAAGACAATATGATGCACACCGGAAACAATGCCAGAGACTCAGACTGCAATGACATCACTCTCTAGAATCAGCAGCAACACCATCTCCTACATTAAACAAGTAAATATGAGGCCTTGGTCAAGGGCGTAGAAAACCTTATATCCTCTCCAGCACCATCCATTCAGGCATCCATTCATTCGGACTCTGAAACCAACAGGGAAGCCATCACCACAAAGAGTTGAGCCCTAGAAGCCCTTAGATTGGGCTATACCATCCCAGTCCTCTTCTTGCCTGCCACCCACCCTCCCCACCTGTCCCTCTTCAGGGCCCCCTCTCATGAACTATTGCTCCCTCAGGAGGTGCAACTACCTCATACAACTGAGAGCAGCAGAGCGCGTACCCTTTTGACACAGAGGGAAGGGGGTTTACTCCTCACTATTTCTTGTTGGAAAATAAAAATGGTGAATGGTACCTTATCCTTAATCTTTGGCAACTAAACAAGTTCATCAAGAGACAACAATTCAGAATGGTGATTCTGTCAACAACAATCCTGTTGCTGGACCAAGGAGATTGGTTTTCAGCCCTCAACCTGCAGGACACATATTTACATGTCACTTATGCACCTGCCCACTGCATTGGGTAGTTTGAAAGGTCATTATGGCACACCTCAGGAAACATGGTATAATTGTAATCACCAGTGTAATATTATTATTCCTTACCTGGATGACAGTCTTCTGAAATCTCCCAGGGTATGTCTGCACTACAAAGTTAATTCGAACCTCATTCTACCATGAGTAACACCTAGTTCGAATTAAGTAGTTCGAATTAAGGGCTGTGTAGCCACTTAATTCGAACTAGTTGGAGGCTAGCCCTTCCCAGGTTGCCCTGGTGGCCACTCTGGGCCAAACCAGGGAAACTCGTCTGCTCCCCTCCCGGCCCCGGAGCCCTTAAAGGGGCACAGTCTGGCTACAGTGCTTGTGCCAGTTGAAAGCCTGCCAGCACTCAGCCAGCAGACCCTGCACCTGGCACAGCATGAGCCAGCCACCCGCTGCCACCCATACCTCCGCCTCTTCCCAGGACCAGGCTGGCGGCTCACAGAAGCCTGCCCAGGGCCACAAGTTTTGGGCACTTTCCTGGTCTAGTGCGGAGATTGTGGACCTCATCGTGGTTTGGGGGGAGGCCTCCAACATCCACGATCTCCACACTAGGCACAGGAAAGTGGCCGTCTAGGGCAGGATAGCTGCCAGCCTGGCCACCAAAGGCCACATGCGAACCCAAGATCAGGTTTGCATGAAAATCAAGTTGGTCCAGTGAGACTCCCGACCCTGATCCCTGAGCTTAGAACATAAGAACATAAGAACGGCCGTACTGGGTCAGACCAAAGGTCCATCTAGGCCAGTAGGGCCAACACCCGGTACCCTGGAGGGGATGGACCAAAGACAATGACCAAGTGATTTGTCTCATGCCATCCATCTCCAGCCTTCCACAAACAGGGTATGTCTACACTACCCCCCTAGTTCAAACTAGGGGGGATAATGTAGTCATATGGAGTTGCAAATGAAGCCCGGGATTTGAATTTCCCGGGCTTCATTTGCATAAAGCCGGCCGGCGCCATTTTTAAATGCCGGCTAGGTCGGACCCCGTGCCGCGCGGCTACACGCGGCATGGACTAGCTAGTTCAGATTAGGCTTCGGAAGCCTAATCCAAACTAGCTAGTCCATGCCGTGTGTAGCCGCGCGGCACGGGGTCCGACCTAGCCGGCATTTAAAAATGGCGCCGGCCGGCTTTATGCAAATGAAGCCCGGGAAATTCAAATCCCGGGCTTCATTTGCAACTCCGTATGACTACATTACCCCCCCTCGTTCGAACTAGGAGGGTAGTGTAGACATACCCTCAGAGACCAGGGACACCATTCCTACCCCCGGCTAATAGCCAGGGACCCAACCTCCATGAATTTATCTAACTTCTCTTTTAACTCTGTTATAGTTCTAGCCTTCACAGCCTCCTGTGGCAAGGAGTTCCACAGTTTGACTATGCGCTGTGCGAAGAAGAACTTTTGCTTATTAGTTTTAAACCCATTCCAAACCCATAGTCATTTTAGTTGCCCTTTTCTGAACCCTTTCCAAGTCCTAACCTGATGCCCTGCCGGCACTGATTCCGGCCATCCTTAACTTCGGTTCAGGGTCCACTCAGTGTGGACATGCTATTTCGAATGAGCAAAATGCTAATTTGAATTAGTTTTTAGGTCTAGATGCACTAATTCGAATTAAGTTAGTGTAGACATACCCCCACTCATTCTGAAACCACTCTAGTGATGTCCATTACCATTCATTGCTTCCACAACTTGGGTCCAGAAGTAAACACAAAGAAAGCTACATTACAACCCATCCAGGCAATAGACTTAATCGGGGCCCATCTCAAATCTATCACAGGTCTCACCTCCTTTCTGCAGGACAGCTTCCACACAAACTGCACCCTCATTGCTATGATAAGGAACAGCCCACAGGGAACAGCTCGAGATTGTCTGCAACTATTAGGCCACATTTGTGGTCTCAAATGCCTGTTTGTCCATGAGATGAGTGTTGGCTAGCCATTGTATACAAACCAAATGTGCACAGATTAAGAAAAGTGCTACCTATGCCCTAGATGCTCAAAGAATGTTGGACTCATCCTTTCCCCTTCCTACAGGATCCTCCAGCAACGATCATCACCACAGAGGCATCTCTCACAGAATGGGGAGCTCATATGAGCCATCTAACCACTCCAGATCTTTGGCCCTCCAAACTTCACATAAACCTTCTAGAGCTCAATGCTATACATGATGCCTACTTCTATTCACAAGATGAGAATCATGCCCGACAATGCTGCATATATGTTTTATGGGAACAGAGGAGGAGGAGCACAGTCCCACTCCATATGCAACAAGGCTATCAAACTATGGAATTTGTGCCTGTTACACAATAGTCACATCTCTGCCCTCTGGCTACTGGGTGCACAGAGCACCAGGGCAAATAAGCTCCGTTGATCCTTTCTTCTATAACACAAGTGGGAGCTTAATGGCACCATTCTATCTGACACCTTCCAGAGTTGGGGTTACTACCAACTAAATTTAGTTCCCACTGTAATGAACAATAATCTTGGGAAGATGTATTCCTGCTCCCTTGGGCTGATGATCTCCTATATGTGTTTCCACCAATAACTCTTTGGCAAGCACTATGCCCTCTCATCATCATATACTAAACTGGGTAGAGCTGTCTCATCACCTTTCTATCTCATTCGAAGCTCCAATCAGCCTAAGAGACAACTTGTAGTGGAGCACCCACAGGGACGTCTCTCAAAGGAGAGGTCACTCATTTCCACCCTGACTTGTTTAGCCTCATTAACACAATATATTGTGTTATAATTATACCCCTGCCTCTGTAACTTCCACTCCAATTCATCAGATGAAGTGGGCTATACACATGAAAGTTTATGCCCTAATGAATCTCTAAGGTGCCACGGGACTCCTCATTATGTTCACTCTGTGTAGTAATTCCCCTTGTTTGAGATGAATGTTTCTGTGGTTGCTCTACTGCACACCCTCCTCCACTCTACTTCAGAATCTGCACCATCCTCCAGAACTGAGGAGCCCGGGCTGTGTGCGTGCTATTCAAGCACTGACAATTTGCAAGGCAGGCACTGCACAAGTGTACCCTGTAAGGGTATGTCTACACTACCCCACTAGTGCGAACTAGCGGGGTAATGTATGCATACCGAACGTGCAAATGAAGCCCGGGATTTGAATTTCCCGGGCTTTATTTGCATAAGCCGGCCGGCGCCATTTTTAAATGCCGGCTTGTTCGAACCCCGTGCCATGCGGCTACACACGGCACGGGCTAGATAGTTCGGACTAGCAAGCCATTCCGAACTATCTGTACACCTCGTTCCACGATGGCTTGCTAGTCCGAACTATCTAGCCCGTGCCGCGTGTAGCCGCGTGACACGGGGTTCGAACAAGCCGGCATTTAAAAATGGCGCCGGCCGGCTTATGCAAATAAAGCCCGGGAAATTCAAATCCCGGGCTTCATTTGCACGTTCGGTATGCATACATTACCCCGCTAGTTCGCACTAGTGGGGTAGTGTAGACATACCCAAAGAGTACTGCTGTGGAAATCTTTCCTCGAAGGTGCAGGGATGTACCTTCACCTACATTAGAGAACTCACAGGGACACTTAGCTCGAAGAATGTCAGTTACCACATAGGATGAGTAACCTCCACTTATTCTCACCTTATATAAAGCATTGGACACACATCCTGTTTCAGCACTGCTATAGGTACTCTTGAGTTTCAGATCTCACTAAAACAAATGAATAAACCTGATAAATAACTATGATTTTCATTAAGTGTGTGATAGCAGAAACATATATCCCATTCCAGGGGTTTTGTTGGTCAAGTGGAACAGAGACCTACAAAACTTTTGTTATCTTTCCTTAAGCTAGAACAGCTTTTTAGTACTTTATAATAAATATGAATAATTTGGGTTAATATTTATTTACTGAAAATAGCAAGAAAAGTATTGCAGAGATCCTTGCTACCTCTAGTAAGACTTTTATTTTGCAAATTAAAACTTTGGTCTTGCAATCTGATACTCTTCTGTCCTGAGACCACTTGACTTTAATGGGATTCTGTGAGGCTGATCCCCTTCAGGTTTGATGCTTAAAATAGCTGAAATTTCCATATTTCTCTCTTACCAATATGGAATGCAGCTTAGCATGAGCTTTGATGAACAGCTGAAGGTAGTTTAACACCACAGTTATGGGACTCCAAGCATAACAAGTTGTACTCACATAAGCAAACAATTTGTAAAACAGGAAAGAAGTATTTTGGTGCTTTGCCATTCTGAAATCTTGTCCCATTTGCCACTCTAAGGGCTTAATTCTGCATGTACCAGGGCAGGAGAGATTGTTGCAAATATCTCTTTCTCATCTGACACATTATTTTGTTATTATTGTAATCCAGCAATAAGATTTTGCAGCTTTACAGTATCCAGAAAAATATAAGTACAGACCACCACAGTGGTGAGGCACAAGAAACCAGAACAAAATGAAACAAAACTGTCTTTTGTATCTCCTTACTCTGGAGATTTATATTTCTTTTTTTCCTAGAGTACAACATTTCACTGCTGCAGGGATGTACAGAGATTCAACTTCCATCAACAACGGGATCCTGTAGTATTAAATGGAAATATGCAAAAAACTGGCAAAGAGGCTGAATTCTTTTCTCCATTGAAGTCAATGACAGAAGCCATGTATATTTCAAATATTATTATTATTTGTATTACCACAACATCTAGGATCCCTACGTACGTACAGGAACCTCACTGTGTAGGTGATGTACAAACACAGAACAAAAAGACAGCTGCTGCCCTAAAGAGCTTACACTGTTAGTGTAAAACAAGAGACAATAGATGGATACAGACAGTGGAAGACTGGGGGTTGTGATGCACTAGGCCAGAGCAAGTGAGTGCTTCTCCCCATCCTTCCACCTGCAGTTCCCTCCCCCCACCTGCCTGGAGCTCCTGACAGGGCATGGGGGTACCCCAATTGGCCAGGACCCCTGGGCACAGGCCCACTGGGCCCAATGACTAACCCACCACTGCAAAAAGATGCAGTGGAAACAAGGAAACAATGAGACCTTGTTGGTCAGCATGACAGGCAGTGCCACCAGTGCACCAGGATATTTTTCGTAGGCATCACAGCAGAGTTTTAAGGAGAGATTGGAGTTTGGAGTGTTTTACAGATGTTTACAGGGAGCTATTCCAAAGCATGGGGAGTAGCATGGGAGAACACAAAGGGACTCATTTAAAAATGTAACAAGTAGATGATAAAGACTGGTATCACTGGCAGATCGGAAGTGGGAGGCAACTTCAGCTGGGTCAGGATTTCATACACTGTATCTGCTGTGACAACACACCTAACACCATCATGTGGTTAATGGGCCAAATTACTGTTTTATGCCACAGGATTTTTTTTTTTTTTGGTGGCAGAAGTTGATTTGTCTAAATATAATTTTGTGAAATGGGCACTTCACAAAAACACACCTACATTCTAATCTGATTATTCAATGTTTAACATAGTTCTCCAAGAACTTATATGTAGCCTAGACTTTGAGAGATAATCATGTACTCTTGTTTGAACACACAATGTTTTACCAAATTCACCCTGTGCTCAGAGGATTTCCACCTCTGTATATCAAGTGGCTGAGAAAGAGAATGGATATGATGTCTCCTGTTCTAGACTAGTCTTTTCCAGTGTTTCAGTTATCTGCCTATCCTGGGATCTTTTTTAGGGGGAAAAAGGGAAACAGTTACCGACCTGGGCTTGTTGAAAACTTTCTGTCAAAGCTGTTTCTGATGGAATATTGGGTTTTTGACAAAATGAAAGTTTTCATAAAAATTATTTGGCTTCAATGGAAAACTTCAGCAGTGCATCAAATAACAGAATGGCCCCAAACTAGGGTTATGTCTACACAACAGAGTTTTTTCAGAAAAACGACCGTTTTTTAAAAAAAAAACTTCACTTATGACTACACTGCAATTGTGTTCTTTTGAAAAAAATCGAAAGAACAGAAAGTTTTTTCTGACATTGGTAAACCTCTTTCTACGAGGAAGAAGCCTTTTCCCAGAAGAACTCTTTCAGAAAAAGGCATGTGTGGACGGGGAAGAGGGAGTTCTTCCAAAAGAAGAGGAAAGAGGAAAAAGCACAGGTGCCCTCGTGGCCACTCCATCCATAGTAATCACAGTTTAAATGTGAGATAGCATCCATTCAGTGTGGATGCTATCTTTCAAAAAAGCAGATTACTTTTTCAATGCATTTTGGTAGTGTTCTCTTTCAGAAGAAGTTTTTTTTGGAAGATCTCTTCCAGAAAAGCTTCTTTTGAAAGAAGCCTGCACTCTAGAAGTAGCCTGAGATATTTAAAATTGAAATTGATGCCATGGTGCCTCATGATAGTTACAGCTTGCTTGCCTCATCTATCTCCATTCTCCTCTGGAGACTGGCTCCAGGTTGGGCTACATCTCCCATGATCTACCACAACCTGGCGTTCCCATAATGCATCACTTGTCCTTTCCAAGAGGGGAAAGCATGGTGCATCGTGGGCAGGCTTGAAAGGATCAGATTTTTATTAATAAATGTCAGTGAACACAGAACGTTTCCATGGGCAATAATCAAGATTTATAGATAGGAAAAGTACTTTAAGTTTAAGTTAAGAATATTTACTTTGTTTATTTTACCATGTATTGTTGACAATTTGTGTTTTAATCGTTATAAAGCTTTAAGTTGTTGAATCATAACATTTACTGTTCTTAAGTGATTATTGTCTGAGTCTTTCCACAGTTGTGAAAATTTAAATTGCTAAAAATAGAAAAATGCTCAAAAATAATAATTGATATTTTCTGCTTTAATTATAAAATCAATTGAATTCTGATAATCTCACACAGACAAGGAGAATGAGAACATGAGATACCCAAAGAACTACAACTCCATCAGGCAGCATTTCTAATGGACATATTTTATTTTCAGCTAAAATGTTTTAGTTTTTTAAGTTCTGCTGCAAATCAACATTTTCCATTAGAAGAACTTTTTTCCTTTCAGCTCCATTACTGAAGTTTATTTTTAAGATATCTGGCAGTGCTCAACACATATTTAAGGGAAGGAACAAATTCCTCATGTTCATTTAAAGTATATCAGTAATTAAACTGCAGTAAAATGTCTTCAAAAGTGCCCATATTTACTGTTCCATTAGGAAAATGGATTGTCTTTTTGTGATGAGGCCAGTTTATTATGACGAAAGTGACCTAAATAATACCTGAATTTTTGTGCAGCTTGAGGTGACCCTTGGCATGCTATTCCTCTTCATGGTGGATTCAGTTAAATAAAAAGAAGCGGGCACTCTCAGTAAAATATAATAAAATAACTAAACCAGTGAATGCAAATTTAAAACTTTATTTTGTCTATATTTGATACCCAAATACTAAATATAAATGCACTGGATTTTTCAAACTCTTATTTATAAAAAAAAAAAAAATGCAGCCAGAAATACCCTTCTGTCTACTATTCTGTGTTGCTATTGCATAGTCCCTCAGAAGTAAGAAACCCAGAGTTTGCAGTGCTCTAGAAAGACCTTCACAAAATCAAAATCCCACTGTCCCTCTTTCAAACCAAATTACTGTCCACTTGTGGTTATTAATGTTCCCATTGCTTTTTTTGTTTTAGGACCTCATTCATGCTGCAAAGCAGAAAAAACTGTTTGTCTCTTGCAAATTTCATGTTACATTTCAAATTTCATGTTTCATATTTCTTCTATTAAATATTACTCTTTTTGGACTACATTGTTTAAATCTTTCAACTGCAAATATAACCAAATGGTCCATTTTACTTAATCCCAGAACAGCTGCAAGCACTGTTTATATAATCTAGGCACGTTTAAAAACATGAATGAGGACAGCTAATGATTTTTTAATGTATTTGCACAGACGGTACTTGCACTATCTCTTTATGGCTACATCTAATAATATATCTTAGTTAATGCTAAATGGAATTACTGTTGTAATTTGTACTACAACTGATAGCATAGAAGAATGCCTCATGCCTACAGACACACTAAATACCACCTACTAGTGAATGATAATTTGTCACTTGAAAATGTTGCCCTCTCTATGCTATGAAGTTCTATGTGAGGGTTCTCAGAGAAGATCTGGAAAAGGTTTCAGCCTTTTGCAAGTCAGACGATTGCATTCTAGGACTCTTAAATCAAGCATCCAGAGCGCTGACCCCCATATCCTTGCACTGTAAAGATTCTGCATTCTCTGTAGAGCGGGAAGCAGAATGAATCTGCAACTGCCAATTTTTCAACAGCTTCCTTTTCTCTCCCCTCCCTGAGCTTAAAAAGAACTCTTAACTTGTTTCAGTTTTTTGAGTCAGCAAGAGCATGTTCTCTCCTATGACACCCCTTCCTATGAAACCTGCTTAGTGATCCCCTGCTTTCCTGTTTCTTCCCTTTTTCTTTGTTCTTTCTCCCTCTGCAGTCCTCCTGCCCTCTCCTCTCCTCTTTTAGTGAGTGCAAGAGCCAATTTTTTTTAGGAAACAGATGGACCCCTCCTTGCTGGCACTGAACTCAAGTAAGAGATTGAAAGGACCCCCGATGGTGAAATGGGAGACTGCAGAGAGACCCCTGGACTTCATTACCTAAGCGTTTGACACTTTCCTGCTTATAGTCTGTATTTAAGGAAATGAAATAATGATTCGTTGAGGCTGTTGGAGACATAGATCCAGAGCACACGGCTTTTTAGTTCCGTTGATTATGGCACTTAGACTGATGCATTCAGCAAGCATTCCAGGTGGGATTGTGCTGGGGTGTATTGTAGGAATGAAGTACATGAAGAACTGGAAATCCTCCTGGACTTGATATAGGCACTTCTAAGAGGTTACAAGCAGTCATTGTTCCTCAGTTATTTGAATATTATAGCAGCCTCATCTAAGTCAAACATTATCAGCCTATAGCATGAGAGTGATTAACTCCCCTGTCCCCAGTGACCAGCTATTATGTTAGCTGTTCTTTGTAACTCCATGTTGATCCTAGGATTGAAGGACACATCAATGGTTGCTCTTGCAAGCATGCTCCCTGGGGTCTCCATAAGATGAGCTGCTGAGCAGTTTATAGGAAGTTTGTGAAGAGCACGAGTGGGCAGCAACACAAAAGTGGCAGGGCCTATTGAAATGGCTCCTATTTCACATGGGATACAAAACACCTTAGCTCTCAGATCAGTCTGGTGGTCAAAACATTGATGGATTTCCCCACTCCTGTTGCATTATTGACGCTCACCGGGTCCCAACGATGTTTGTGAATGGGAGTACTGTAGACAGTCTCTGAAGAGATGGAATTAGCACAGTCCTCTGCAAAGAGTCAATCATTCAACCGAGTACTGAGCAGAAAAGAAATTGCCACTGGACCTCTGGAAATTCACAAAACAATGGTAAGAACAGAGGCATTTGTTGGGGAGAAGCAGGGGAAGGAGAGCAGTCAGCTAACTCAAAAGATATTTGTTTGGGGTAGGCTGTAGATATAATTCACAGATATGTGTCATGTGTACCTCTCTGGGCTGACCTGCATAGGCGCAGCAGCAATTATAGTGGTAGCTAAGCAGAACTTTGTATCTTTAGTTCAACCTGCTACAACTCATGCTATTGCAGGTCCCTGGTTCAAATCTGTGTATTGTCATGTAACAGTTCGTGCCAGCGGGAGGGCATGCTGACACACTATGGGCCACCAGAGTTTGGGTCCTCAGGCCTGGCTGCAGGCCGAATATGAGTTCTAGAAACCTCACCTTTGTGTGGGGCAGGGCAGCAAACAAACAGTCAAGCAGTCTCTGGTAACCCAGGTGGCAGTCTAAAGACCACACCCCCGTTTGGGGCAGGGCAGTAAATAAACAAACAGTTTCAAATAGGCCGTTTGGCATTTTAGATGCCCGGGCTCTGGGTCAGGGTTGGGCAACAAATGAACTGATAAATAGTAATCAGGCTGCACAGCAGTTTATGAGCCCAGGCCTGGACTCAAGGCAGGGCAACAAACAAACAGTCAAACAAGTAAATATTCCAAAAGGTTTAAAGGTGCAGGCCAATGTGCAGGCTGAGCTAGGGGTTTTGCCCCACTGGGGGAACCTGCCACCTAAGGGAAGGTGTGGCAGGGGTGATGCAGGCCCACCCGCTCCACTGCATCCCAGCCCAAGCCCCTAGCAGTGGCGGCACCACAGCCACTGTGTCGGCGGGGCTCCAAGCCATAATGCGCTATCTGGGTTGGTAGGTCAGTGGAGTCCAAGACACAGCGTGCTGCCCAGCTGACCTCCATTTCTTCAGCTGCCCCGGAGTCGGCTGTCTCTGGGCCACTTCCCTGCTCCCTCTGGGAGCCTACCTGGCTCGGGTGCTGCTCCTCAGTGTCAGCTGAGGACAGAGGCGCCGGCAGAGCGTCCATAGGCTCGGGGGCTTGTGCAGGTAAAGGTCCATGCTGGGCCTCACAAGAGCCCTGGGCGTCCAGGACTGCATGGTTTCTGCAGCCTTGTCCAGTTATGCAGGTCCGCCGGCAGACATGGTGGTGTAGGCCAGTGCTCAGGGCACAGCAGTGGCCCAGGCAACCCAACACAACCCTCCCTCTGAGGGCAGTGTGGAAGGGTCTTCCTCCACTGGGGCTGAAGAAGAGGCTCGGCTCAGCTCGGCTCAGCAGCCGAGCCCTCACTGAGCTTGGAGCTCCTCTTCTTATACCCTCAGCCCTGACTTCCCATTTCCTGTGGGCGGGGCTGGGTGGTTCTGGCACCACCCACTAAGAGGGCTTTGTGGGAGTTTCCTCCTTCGGGTCAGCAGGAGGCCACGCTGATTCACTACATGCCCAGGGTTAGCATGATGGGCACCTCAAACTTGGGCTTGTTAAGGGTGTAACCAAATAACAGTAAAATCTAAAAACTATGATGAAAAATTATCATTGGGAAACACAGATATCTCACAGCACCATATGGTCAGGTCTTTATCCCGATTGAGTGGCTATTCCTGCCCAGCAATGCTGTAGCAAGATATTCTCTGCTGCCATATCCTCTGTGGAAAAATAAAATGGAGGACATTTCTGCTAAACATAGTGGCTGTGACTTTCAAGTAGGAATAACAGATCCTCCAGAAAAGGGCTTATTTTCCGGAGAATCACGTCTAGACTGGCGCTTTTCTCCGGCTTATCCCCAAGCCGGATAAAAGCAGCAGCCATGTTAATGCAAATACCGCGAGGGATATTTAAATCCCCCGCGGATTTCGCTATTCCAAAGTGTCTAATCTGCATCCCTTTTCCAGAAAAGGGGTGCAGTGTAGACACAGCCAGTAAGCTGGAAGCTAGGATAGAAAAACATTATGGAAAAAGCTTAATTCAAATTAATTGAAAGCTTTGTGTCTGGACAATGAGGGCTGACTACAAAGTTAGTCATGAGCAGTGTTGCTGGAGTACTTAAGAAACCCAAGTGCAATCCAGGAATGTATGTGCACTGTCTGCTTTTTCTTACAGAAACCCCTGTGCCAAAAGATATGAATCTCAATTTTAAAAGAAGATCCTATCTCTTTGGAAGAAGCCTACTTCATTCTTGTGGGAAAAGCCCATTAAATCTCCCAGGGTATGTCTACACTACAAAGTTAGTTCGAACTAACGGACATTAGTTCGAACTAACTTTAATAGGTGCTACACTAGCGCTCCGTTAGTTCGAATTTGAATCGAACTAGCGGAGCGCTTAGTTCGAACTAGGTAAACCTCATTTTACGAGGACTAACGCCTAGTTCGAACTAGCTAGTTCGAACTAAGGGCTGTGTAGCCCTTTCGTTCGAACTAGTGGGAGGCTAGCCCTCCCCAGGTTTCCCTGGTGGCCACTCTGGCCAACACCAGGGAAACTCTATGCCCCCCTCCCGGCCCCGGACCCCTTAAAGGGGCACGGGCTGGCTACGGTGCCCGTGCCAGGTGCAAGCCTGCCAGCACCCAGCTAGCAGACCCTGCACCTGGCACGGCACAGAGCCACCCACCCGATGCCCCCCAGCCCACCCCCTCTTGCCGGGACCAGGCTGGCGGCTCCCGGGAGCTTCCCCTGGACTGCAAGAGGCGGGCACCTTCCTGGGCTAGTGCGGACATCGTGGACCTCGTCCACGATCTCCGCACTAGGCACAGGAAAGTGGCCGTCTAGGGCAGGAGAGCTGCCAGCCTGGCCACCCAGGACCAGGTGTGCATGAAAATCAAGGGGGTCCACTGAGACCCCCGACACTGAGCCCTGAGCTTACAATGGCCGTCCTGGGTCAGACCAAATGTCCATCTAGCCCAGTAGCCTGTCTGCCAACAGCGGCCAACCCTAGGGACCCTGGAGGGGATGGACCGAAGACAATGACCAAGCCATTTGTCTCGTGCCATCCCTCTCCAGCCTTCCACAAACTTTGGGCAGGGACTCCACTCCTACCCTCTGGCTAATAGGACTCCATGGACCCAACCTCCATCACTTTATCTCACTTCCCTTTAAACTCTGTTCTAGTTCTAGCCTTCACAGCCTCCTGCAGCAAGGAGTTCCACAGGTTAACTATTTGCTTTGGCAAGAAGAACAACTTTCTCTTACTAGTTTCAAGCCTGCTACCCATTCCTTTCCTTTGGTGTCCTCTAGTCCTTCTTTATGGGAACTCAGGAAGAACTTTTCTGAATGCACCCTCTCCACCCAACCCCTGCTTTTAGAGACCTCTATCCTGTCCCCCCTCCATCTCCTCTTTTCTAAGCTGAACAGTCCCAGTCTCTGTAGCCTTTCTTCATCTGGGACCTGTTCCCAACCCCTGATCATGTTAGTTGCCCTCCCCTCTCCCAGCCTTTCTCTTCCCCTCTCCCACCTCCTTTTCCCAGTCTCCCCCAGTTTTGTTCAATAAAGACAGAGTCAATGTTGGAAGAAATGTTATCTTTATTTTGTACATCAATAAGAAGGGGGGCTAGGGAAGGGTAAGTGGAAGGAGGTGAGGGAGGAATGGGGCACGAGCCCCCGATGCGGAGGACTGGGCTGGCTCTGCGGGCTTCTGGGGGTGGAAGCTCTCCTGCAGCCCCCCAATTGCCCCCTCTCCCCAGATGGCAGCCTGCGGCAAGTGCAGCCAGGCTGATGGCCGAGTGGTGTAATGTGCCCAGTGTGGGCACTCAGGGCACTCCAAGCCAGAACTTCTTTGCAAGCGGGGCACCCCTTAGAACTGTGTGTCCGGGGTGGGGGTCGGGACCCTTTAAGCGCAGCCCTCGGCTAGCCTGAGACAGCATCTCCACGCTCTAAGTCCTCCTCTGATGCCCTGCCAGCACTGCTTCCGGCCATCCTTAAGCCCTGTTCAGAGTCCACTCAATGTGGACTTACTAGTTCGAACTAGCAAAACGCTAGTTCGAACTAGTTTTTAGTTCTAGATGCGTTAGTTCGAACTAGCTTAGTTCGAATTAACTAATTCGAACTAAGTTAGTTCGAACTAGCGCTGTAGTGTAGACGTACCCCCATGGAGTAAGCACCATTGTTGGTCAGAGGGATTGTGGTGGAAATCTGCTTGCAGCATGCACTATAAACTATATAGAATTCAAAGGGACCAGCTGCTGTGTCATCCCCATTTTTCAGTCCAGCCATCCATGCTAAGAGAAGGAACTCGAACTGGGAAGTAATTTTGGGGGAAAAGAAGCTGAAGTTTACATTTTCTATCTGGCAAACCTGAGTCACATTTTATGAAAAATAATAAGCAATCTGGGGTTAGACATCATCAATCCTAATAATTTAACATCATCCAAAGCATTGTTCTAGACAAAGACCATAATATAGAAAAAACACGCTAGGACTGGAAGTGGACTAACTGCTTGTCATATTGACCCTTCTCTCTGACTTCTTGCTGACCTGTTCCCATTCTTCCTTCACTAGTGTGGGGCCAGTTTTAGCAAAAGATTGCTTTGTTTTCAGAATGGTAGTGATTTATGAGGCGCTAGTTAAATTTTGTTAGACTGTAAAATTTACAATAGGAAATGTTCATGTCTTTTGGATTATACTGCTGTTGCTTGATCTTCATATAAAGAAGAGAATGAAACTGTTGTGACTAATGAGTATGATTTCTAGCTTCAGGGAATTGTGTACATAATGCTTATTGGCTACGTCTAATTTACATCCCTTTCCGAAAAAGGGATGCAATCTAGACGTAGCCATTGTGTTTTTGGATGGCCACTCAAACTATGTACCAGAACTGCAGGTTGTGTCATGAATATCTCATTCAAATTGAAAGTGGGGTGTCCTCTGTCAATATCGTGTGTACTACTAATCACACCTAGATAGTGCTTCCCTCTCCAAGGAGCTGCAAGGCTCAAAAATGGACTTTTAACACCTATGTGATGCAAGTAAATATTAGAATAAGTTGGAACATTTTTTGACAAAATATGGTTTTGTGGAAAAGGCATTTTTGAAAGCTGAAAGGATTTGAGGATATGAATCTATTTCAATAAAGTTTTCAGTTAAAATGTTTCTGCAGTATGTGGTGGAATCTCTGGTTATTTTGAGAAGAGAGAAAAAAGAAGATTGGGTTTAATGTGTAGGTTCTAGGTGACATTGCTGGCTTGTGATATAACAGATCACACTATGATTTAGTGTTCCTTTCTGGCCTTAAACTCTAAGGCTATGTCTAGATTGCCCCCTCCTGTGCAAAAGAATATGCAAATGAGGCGAAGCATGGAATATTGCTGCACCTCATTTGCACAATTAACGAGGCTCCGTTTATGCACAAGAGGCTTTTGCGCAAGAGCCGTTCTTCCTCCTTTTTTCAGGAAGAATAGCTCTTGCGCAAAAGGGTTTTTTTGTGCAAAAAGGAGCTGGGTAGATGGCTCCTTTTTGCACAAAAGCCTCTTGCACAAAAACGGAGCCTCATTAATTATGCAAATGAGGTACGGCGATATTCCACGCTTCGCCTCATTTGCATATTTTTTGACACAAGAGGAGGCAGTCTAGACATAGCCTCAGGGTACATCTACACTACGGGACAAGGTTGAATTAAGATACATTACTTCAGCTACGTTAATTGCAAAGTTGAAGTCTAAGTATCTTAACTTGACTTTTGGCGCTATCCACACTGCAGGAAATTGAAGGGAAACACTCTTCCTTCAACTTCCCTTACTCCTCATGGAAGCAGGACTATCGGCATCAACCAGAGTGCCCCCTCAGTTTGAACCTTGGAAGATCTACAGCAGCAGCTTCCATCTTCATCTGTAGTGTAGATGTACCCTTCAATCCTCTCTCTCTCTCTTTCTCTCTCTCTCTCTCTCTCTCTCTCTCTCTCTATTTCATATAAACCTGAATACAAAACCTGACTTTTTTTGATCAAAACCCAGCACTTGACCCAAATCTATTTTGGTAAAATGCTTGAAGGATTTTGTGTATGCCTTGGTGTGTAAGGGAAACAACATTTGAAACCCTGGAAGTTGTTGTGGAACGGAATTAGTGTTGTCCAGCCAGCTCCAGTAAATATTACCATCCTATTTTGCCGGGGAGGAAACAAAAGCAAAGAGATGAAGTGACTTTCTCAAGTCTATACAGTGAATCAGTGTTGGAGCTGGACTCAGAATTCAAGACCTCCTTATGCTCTGTGTTCAAGCCCTCACACTGTGCTAGCTATATTTAAGTGGTTCTAGGAATGCAATTCACACTGCAATCAAAATCCTGTCAAAAAATTCTGAAAAAATCACATTCAAACACTTTAGCTCAATTTTAATTCCTTATGCATGAGACAACTGAAGAAAACTCACTTTTAAGCCCTGCATAGATGTGGCCTAACCTGGAATAAACCTTGTTGAGTTCAGATTCTCAGGTATTTGGTACGATTTGGTTGAATATTTTGTAGAGCTATATTGAAGAGGGAGTGATTGTGTGGGGTCTTATCAGTGTTTTCAATCAGAGCAGTCAGAGCTTCTGTGAAAGTACTGGGGTGGGATGGTGAGGGGGTTAGTGCTAAGAAATTCCTGGTAGAGTTATTATAGCCTGAGAGTGAAGTTTTAGTTAACTGGGAACAGAACTCCGCAGAAAAAAGCCAAAGCCTGGGGCTGCATTATATTTTCCTCTTTAACTGCAGTTTTGGTTTTACCGAAGCAAATAGCTTAGATCAGCTATCACACAACATTTCTTGTTTTCATATGAGGTAACAGGTACATTAAGGGCACAAACTTGCATTCATCACTATAGCAAAATCCCCATTCAGCGTGAGCATTCACTTTTCTAGACAATGCTGCATTTCCTGTGTTTCTGCAACAGCATTGCCTTCAAAGTTCAGCTAAATACCCAATTATAAGTATCCCACAGCCATATTAATGACATTAGTATGTACACTGAGCAGAACTAGCTGATTTTTGTAGCATGTTTTGCAATTTAGGCTTCTCTAGTTTTTAGTGTGTTGCTTTTGAAGAGATATGATTAATTTGACTAATTTAATTTCAACCATTGTAAAAGCAAAAGTGGAGAAAATGCATTAACTGACAAATTTTGAATGGTTATTTCTCAGAAGCTGAAGTGCTGCTAAATGACAATTGAATTATTCCTCAATTGGATTCTTTGTTTCAGTTTCTATTTTTATTCATGTCTATGTTTTTTTTTTTGGCAGCTTCCATCACTTATAATTTAATAGAAAAAATGTTTGTATAGTTTAGTTGAATTGTGTTTTCATGAACATAAGTAGAAACCACCATCAGCAATAAAATAGAAGAGCTTTTTTTAAAGAGTTGTTTTTAAGCCCTCTGTTGGATTGATTTCATCCTATATTACCCTGTAAGAAAATTACTTATCATGCTGCCATTGTGTTTTTGAGGAGTGAACAAGGAAAAAACAGAACAGAGAATGATATATCTGTAATTTGCAGGAAAATGTGTGCATGGAAAATGAATTTTGTTGAGTCTTCTTAAAGAGTCTTTGCACTATATATTCTTCTCCTCCTCCTTCAATGTTAGCTGTTTAAAACTATTTGCCTTCTCTCCCCTCTCTACTCTCACAAAGAAAACCCTACTTAATGCACTACTAAATAGTGATATGAAGGTTTCAACTTTGTTTATTAATTATTTATTTAAACAATTGGTGAGGATTATGTAATCCTTCTTAGATAATATTGCCACCCCTAAATCCTGGTCTACATTAGGACTTTGCATTGAATATAATAGCATATAGCCAATTTTCTAATTGATGCATCTACATTACCAAGCCTGACATGTCAACCTTAAGGGCCATGAAAGTCAATTTGAGTACTCCTGCTTTTCACGAGGAGTAACACTATTCCCAACCTTGCATGGTTGAATTTATGGTAGTGTAGACACAGATTTGCTGGGATGTTGAGGCTATTGGCCTCTGGGAGGCCTTCTGCAGCTCCCTGCCCTGATTACTCTGGCCAGAACTTGCATCTCTACTGCTCTCCCTGGTGAGCACAAAAAGCCATGGGAAAAGTATAAACACCTTTCCCATATGGCCAGTGTTGTGGGCACATTGAGGCTACTTATACACTGTAGTCTTCTTTCGCAAAAGCGTATGCAAATGAAGCATGGAGTGGAATATCACCTTGCTTCATTTCCATTAGCAACCAATTTTGCACAGGAGGGTTTTGCGCAAAAAGGATCTGTGTAGATGGCTCCTTTTTGTGCAAAAAACCCCTCTTGCGCAAGAGCCATTCTTCCTGAACAAATGAGAAAGAATGGCTCTTGTGCAAGAGGGGGTTTTTGTGCAAAAAGGAGCCATCTACACAGCTCCTTTTTGCGCAATAGCCTCTTTCACGAGAGGCTCCTAACTAATTATGCAAATGAAGCGCAGCGATATTCCACTCTGCACTTCATTTGCATAAGCTTTTGCGGAAGAAGGCTACAGTGTAGATGTAGCCTCAGGGTGAGCGGCACACCATGGCACACATGGGGATGACCTTGAACAATTCTATCAACATTGTGACAACTTTGAATACTTCTGCTCCCACAGGCACAGAAAAGTGCCAGGGTGGCATGTCCAAGAGATCTTGAACCTCATCAAGGCATGGGAAGATGAAGTCATCCTCTCTGAGCTTCAAACCAGCAAGAGGAATGTGGACATTTACAGCAAGATCACAAGCTGCCTGGCAGCTAAAGGTCATTCCAGGGACTCCCAGCAGTGCCTAGTGAAAATCATGGCGCTGATGCAGTCCTATCGCATGGTGAAGGAAGCAAGCGGATAGTCTGATGGATCAGCTCACGTGCTGCTACTACAAAAAGTTGGATGCTATTTGAGGGGAGCCCGGCCAGCTTCCCCAGAGTGGGCATGGAGTCCTCCCTAGCATCAGCATGGAGGACAGTGTGGGGGCAGAGGGGCAGGAGAAGAAGGAGGAGACTAGCCAGCCAGTGATCCTTGAGAGCCAGGAGTTGGTCATTACATTGGAGCTGGTCGCCTCTTCCCAGGATATCTCCCAGTCCAGTACCAACCTTGGGGAGGATACTTCTGGTGAGTTCCTAAACTTTGTCTAACTACAAGCATATTAAGGCAATGAGGTGTGAGATGCAATGCACTCTCTCCCCCTACACAGCCTGGGGGGCTGAAACACTTGTTCACATGTCTGCAGATGGAGCAGGAGTCTTTCTTGCACGGGTCCATGAAATTCTCATATAGGAACTCTTTAATCCTTCTCACAAGGTTTTGGGTAAGGCCTGCCTTATTCCATCCTCTGTTGCAGGACACCTTCCCATTCCAAGCCACAAGTGGTCTGGCGTCATTGACCCACAAAGCAGTGCAGCATACGGCCCAGGTTTCTGGCCACATTTAGTCAGCATCTGTTCCTGATCACTCTGTGTGATGTGGAGAAGACTGATACCTTGCGTGGCAATTTGGAGTAGGAGGAGGGAAACCTATTAGCACTCTCCCTGGGAAGTCATGTGTACTGGACACACTCCCCGCCCCAACAGGCAGGGAAAAAAGCAGTGTCCCTAGGAAGCCACATGTGCCGGATCCAGCATGTGCCAGAAACAGCAGGAAATGGACACATCCCTTCCCTCTCCTTCTCACTCCCAACTGCAGGCTCCTGCCCTGGCTAGGAAAGTAGCACTGACCCAGGAAGCCATGTGTGCTTGACACAGCATGTGCTGGACTCAGTGGCAAGCCACCATCTCCCACTGGCACCTCTCCTACCTGTAGGCTCCTGCCCTGGCTGGCCCCTTACCATGCCTGCCTGTCTTCAGATTGAGTGCATATCGATGCTCTCCTGAGAAGTCTGAGTACCTGCTGTAAAGTGCCTGGTTTAAAGCAAACATTTGGCTTTGCATGGAGCATATTTTTGTCTTTACAGAGACCTTCCTGTAGGCCAACAGACTAGAGTTAGGCTTCACACAATGTATCTGTAGTAAAGTCTGCCCTTGTAACTTTTGTTTGCAGTTGGGCCAGCAGCCAGTTTGCTGTGAACTCCTTTTCCTATAGCCTCTGCCTGCCTGGTTCAGATCCTTAAGCAAAAGGGAGGACATGTACCGGGAGCAGATGGACTTCATGCACTCATTTGTGGAGGAGATGAAAGCAGAGCACCTGGATTGGATCATGAGGCAGCAGGAGAGAAGAGTTGCCAGGGAACAGCAGGCGAGGCAGTAGGAAACCATGTTTGCCTCCCTGGTCACTGTGACGGAGCATCTGGCTTCCTCCCAAAACCCTATTTGCCCTAATGACAACCACGGTCCCTACTCCAGCTATGTCTACACTTTGGGGAAAGGGGGCGTTTTGTGGAAGAGCAGATGTGCTCTTTCAGAAGCCCCGTTTTTCTCCTCCCAGTGTAGATGGGTCAAATTTCAGAAAAGTATCTTCCGAAAAAACTATCAGAAAAACTATATTTTTCTAATAGATCAGTGTAGTGTAGACCTAGTCTCCCACAGCCCTGTTGCTTCCACTCTCAGGGTCCCCAGTGGCCATTAGGGCCTTAAGATATGGGGGAAACTCATGGGAGTCATATCCCTGAGGCCCTTGGGAGGCAGAAGGAAGTCCCATTTATGTTCCTGAGCTCCCCTCGCCCCTTCTGATTCCCACTTCATTCCTTTCCCTGCTGTTTTCCCCAAATAAAAACAACGGTCTCTTTACTGGTTGAATTACAGAGGTGGGATGTGGATTAAAGTAAAACATGGGGAATGCAGGGGCCCCTTGAGGAGAGCCATGTGCCAGAGTCTAAAAAGAAGCCTTGTACAGAACTATCCTTCAAGACCTCTCTGATTTGTGCTGCCCCTTGCTGTGCTCTCTTTATTGTGTTGGTGTCTGGCTGCTCAAAGTCTCTGTCTCAGCGCCTATTCCCCCTGCCAGATAAATTTAACCCTTGCTCTCGCACAGATTATGGAGCACACAATGGGCTGCCACCACAAAAGGAATGGTACATTCACTGATGTCCAACCAGGTCAGGAGACTCCTAAATCTTCCCTTTAAACATGCAAATGCACATTCAACTACCATTCTGCAACTGCTCAGCCTGTTCTTGAATTCCTGTTTACTGGGGTCCAGGCTGCCTGGGTATGGGTTTCTGAGCCATGGGAGCAAGGGGTAGGCTGGGTCACCAAGGATCACAATAGGCATTTCCACCTCTCCGACTCTGATTTTCCTGTCTGAGAAAAAAGTGTCACAGAGCATCTTTCAGAAGAAGCAATGAGTTCCTAAAGAGGTGCACATCATGCACCTTTCCCAACCTTCCCACACCTGATTTTGGTGAAATGACCCTTGTGATCCACCAGCACCTGGGGCACCATGGAGAAGTACCCCCTGCAGTTGATGAACTCCGGGGCAAGGTGGTCAGGGCCACGGCGGGGATGTGTATTGTGCCTATTGCCCCACCACAGTTATGGTCATTTCCCAGAGTCACAACCCTCCATAGCAGAATGGTATTGATCACCTTGGCTACTTGTATTCCCACAGCCCCTATTGTAGATTTCCCCACTCCAAACTGATTAGCCTCTGACCAGTAGTTGTCTGGCATTGCAAGCTTCCATAGGATAATTGCCACATGCATCTCCATGGTCATAGTGGGTCTCATGCACATGTTCTGGCACCTCAGGGCAGGGGAAAGCCATTTGCAAAGTTCCAAGAACATGGCCTTGCGCATTTGGAAGTTCTACAGCCATTGCTGATTGCCCCATGTGCTACCAATCTGAGCGTGTCTCACAGTGCCAGAGCCAGTGTTCCACTGAGTCCAGAGGATTGACTGGCAGCTGTGCTAGCATCAGCACCAGACCTTTCATGAGCAGCGCCTCCATGTCATTCCAAGCTTCACCCTTGGCCTCTTCCCAGAGGAGCAACGTGTGTACACTCTCCACATACTTTGAAAGAGAGTTAAAATCACCCATGATTCAGGGAGCTTTGTGCTGGCCTTCCCATCATTTCTACCTTGTGCAGTAGCTCTAAACCTGGGTTGAGGGGAGGGGTGAGAGGGTGTGCTCCATAAACCCACTGTAGAAAGGGTATATATGAACGCTCTGCCTATGCAATCATGAGGGATTTCAGGGAACAATGGACCTATGTTCTCAATAACCACTAGGGCCAGCCCGAGCCCTTTTGGTGCCCTGGGCCCTGGAGTGTGGCGCGCCCCAAAGTGTAGGGCACATGCGCAGGACCACCCGTGGGGCATGGGCCCAACCCCCAGGGCACACGGCGCATGCACGCGCCGGCCACGGCCACTGGCGCGAAGCCCGAGGCCCGCCCCTGGGACTCTCAGAGCATGCACAGGTTGGTCACGGCCGCTGGTGCGAAGCCCGGGGCCCGCCCCTGGGATTCTCAGCGCATGCACGGGTCGGTCACGGCCACGGCCACTGGCGCGCAGCCCAGGGCCCACCCACGGGGAGCACGGCGCATGTGCTGCCCGGCCCGGCCCAGCCAGCGTTGCTGGCACACGTGCCGGGCCGTGCATGGCCCCGCATGCATAGGGGCAAGGGCGCTGTTGTCTGGCGCCGCGGGGCCAGCACTGCTGGAGCCGGGCGCAAGGCTCCTGATGGTAGCTGTAAGGGGCGTGCGGTGTCCCTTACAGATATCATCAGGCGCCCCTCATAGATTGGTGCCCTGGGCAGCTGCCCAGCTTACCCATGCCTCCATCCAGCCCTGATAGCCACACATCTGTTAAATGGTGCAGGAGACTGAATTTGATAGTCTAGTCCATAGGCTAGGGGATCCTGGGTTGGATTTGTGTCCTGGCCTAGAGTTTAAGTTGGGTTTCATCACCCCACCTCACTTTCACTTCCCTTGCATGGATTTTTCTTTCTTAGGGTATGTCTACACTACAAAGTACATTCGAACTAGTGGAGCGCTCAGTTCGAACTAGGTAAACCTCATTGTACGAGGACTAAGCCTAGTTCGAACTTACTAGTTAAATTAAGGGCTATGTAGCCCCTTAATTCGAACTAGTGGGAGGCTAGCCCTCCCCAGCTTTCCCTGGTGGCCACTCTGGCCAACACCAGGGAAACTCTATTGCCCCCCTCCCAGCCACGGACCCCTTAAAGGGGCACGGGCTGGCTATGGTGCCTGTGCCAGGTGTAAGCCTGCCAGCACCCAGCCAGCAGACCCTGCACCTGGCATGGCTCGAGCCACCCACCCGATGCCCCCAGCCCTCCCCCTCTTCCCGGGACCAGGCTGGTGGCTCCCGGGCGCTTGCCCAGGACTGCAAGAGGCGGGCACCTGCCTGGTCCAGTGCAGACATCGTGGACCTTGTCCACGACCTCCGCACTAGGCACAGGAAAGCGGCTGTCTAGGGCAGGATAGCTGCCAGCCTGGCCACCCAGGAACAGGTTTGCATGAAAATCAAGGTGGTCCACTGAGACCCCTGACCCTGAGCCCTGAACTTAGAATGGCCGTACTGGGTCAGACCAAAGGTCCATCTAGCCCAGTAGCCTGTCTGCTGACAGCGGCCAACACTAGGACCCTGGAGGGGATGGACCGAAGACAGTGACCAAGCCTTTTGTCTCGTGCCATCCCTCTCCAGCCTTCCACAAACTTTGGGCAGGGACACCACTCCTACCCCCTGGCTAATACCACTCCATGGACCCAACCTCCATGAATTGATCTCACTTCTCTTTAAACTCTTTTCTAGTTCTAGCCTTCACAGCCTCCTGCAGCAAGGAGTTCCACAGGTTGACTCTTTGCTTTGTGAAGAACAACTTTCTCTTATTAGTTTGAAGCCTGCTATTCATTCCTTTCCTTTGGTGTCCTCTAGTCCTTCTATTATGGGAACTAATGAAGAACTTTTCTGTATGCACCCTCTCCACCCCACTTGTGCTTTTATAGACCTCTATCATATCCCCCCTCCATCTCCTCTTTTCTAAGCTGACAAGTCCCAGTCTCTTTAGCCTCTCTTCATATGGGACCTGTTCCAAACCCCTCATCATTGTAGTTGCCCTCCCCTCTCTCACCTCCTTTTCCCAGTCTCCCCCAGTTTTGTTCAATAAAGAGAGTTTCTATTTTTGAACACAATTGTCCTTTATTTTGTACATCAGGAAGGGGGACTAGGGAGGGGTAAGTGGAAGGAGGTGAGGAAGGAATTGGGTACGAGCCCCCAATGGGGAGGACTGGGCTGGCTCTGCGGGCTTCTGGGGGTGGAACCTCTCCTGCAGCCCCCCAATTGCCCCCTCTCCCCAGATGGCAGCCTGCGGCAAGTGCAGCCGGTCTGATGGCCGAGTGCTGTGATGTGCCCAGTGTGGGCACTCAGAGCACTCCAAGCCAGGACTGCTTTGCAAGCGGGGCACCCCTGCAAACTGTCTGCCCAGGGTGGGGGTCAGGTCCCTTTAAGCACAGCCCTCGGCTAGCCTGAGACAGAAGCTCCATGCTCTAAGTCCTCATCTGATGCCCTGCCGGCACTGCTTCTGGCCATCCCTAACCCCGGTTCAGGGTCCACTCTGTGTGGACATGCTAGTTTGAATTAGTGAAACGCTAATTCAAACTAGTTTTTTAGTCTGGATGCCTTAGTTCAAATTAGCTTAGTTCGAATTACCTAATTTGAACTAAGTTAGTTCGAATTAGCGCTGTAGTGTAGACATACCCTAAGAGAGCAGTATGATTGCTCAGAGCTCCAGTATATAGAGGGAGAAAAGTCTGTTGAGGGTATAGGCATTAAGTTTAGAGGCAGAAGCAACAGGGGAGATGTTGTGGTTGGTGTCTGCTATAGACCACCGCATCAGGTGGATGAGGTACATGAGGCTTTCTTCAGACAACTAAGAGAAGCTTCCAGATCACAGGTCCTGGTTCTCTTGGGGGGGTCTTTAATCAACCTGACATCTGTTGGGAGACCAATACAGCAGTACACAGACAATCCAGGAAGTTTTTGAAGAATGTTGGGGATAACGTCCTGGTACAAGTGCTGAAGGAACTGACCAGAGGCCATATGCAGGTTGACGTGCTGCTCACAAACAGGGAACTAGTAGGGGAAGTAGAGGTGGGTGGTAACCTGGGCAGCAGTGATCATGAGATGGTCGATTTCAGGATCCTGACAAAAGGATGAAAGGAGAATAGCAAAATACAGACCCTGGACTTCAGAAAAGTAGACTTTGACCCCCTCAGAGAACTGATGGGCGTGATCCTCTGGGATGCTAACATGAAGGGAAAAGAAGTCCGGGAAACCTGTCAATATTTTAAAGAAGCCTTATTGAAGGCTTAGGAAGAAACCATCCCGAAGCTCAGTATGAAAAGCAAATATGTTAGGTCACCAGATTGGCTTAGCAGAGAAATCCTTGGTGAGCTTAAACACAGAAAAAGAGAGCTTATAAGAAGTGGAAATTTGGACAGATGACTAGGGAGGAGTATAAATATATTGCTTGAGAATGCAGGAGGAGTAATCAGGAAGGCAAAAGCGCAATAGGAATTACAGCTAGCAAGGGATGTGAGGGGTAACAAGAAAGGTTATCAATAAGAGGGTGATCAGAAATGATGTGGGGCCCTTACCTCATGAGGGAGATAACCTAGTGACAGATGATGTGGCAAAAGCTGAAGTACTCAATGCTTATTTTGTCTCTGTCTTCGCAGACAAGGTCAGCTCCAAGACTACTGCACTAGGCACTGCAGTATGGGTAGGAGGTGGGCAGCCTTTGGTGGACGAAAAACAGGTTAAGAACTATTTAGAAAAGTTAGACATATACAAATCCATGGATCCAGATTTAATGCATCCGAGGGTACTGAGGAAGTTGACACATGTCATTGCAGAGCCTTAGGCCATTATCTTTGAAAACTCATGGATATTGGGAGAGATCTCGGATGATTGGAAAAAGGAAAATGTAGTGCCCATCTCTTAAAAAGGGATAAAGGACAATCCAGGGAACTACAGACCAGTCAGCCTTACCTCAGTTCCCGGAAAAATCATGCAGGGGATCCTCAAGGAATCCATTTTGAAGCACTTGAAAGAGGGGAAGTGATCAGGAATAGTCAACATGGATTCACCAAGGGCAAGTCATGCCTGACCAATTTGATTAGCTGCTACGATGAGTTAACTGGCTCTGTGAACATGGTGAAGTCAGTGGATGTGATACATATTGACTTTAGCAAAGCTTTTGATAGTCTTCCACAATATTCTTGCCAGTAAGTTAAGGAAGTGTGCATTGGATACATGGACTGTAAGACGGATAGAAAGCTGGCTAGATTGTCAGGCCCAATGGGTAGTGATCAATGGCTCGATGCCAGGTTGGCAGTCAATTTCAAGCGGAGTGCCCCAAGGATTGGTTCTAAGGCCGGTTCTGTTCAACATCTTTATTAATGACCTGGATGAGGGGATGGATTGCCCCCTTAGCAAGTTTGTGGATGACACTAAACTAGGGGGAGAAGTAGATACTTTGGAGGTCAGGGATAGGGTCCAGAGTGACCTAGAAAGATTAGAGGATTGGGCCAAAAGAAATCTGATGAGGTTCAAGAAGGACAAGTGCAGACTCCTGAACTTGGGATGAAAGAATCTCAAGCATTGTTATAGGCTGGGGACCAAATGGCTAAGTAGCAGTTTGAGAGAAAAGTACCTAGGGTTTACAGTGGATGCAAAGCTGCATATGAGTCAACAGTGTGCCTTTGTAGCCAAGAAGGCTAATGGCATATTAGGGTGCATTAGGAGGAGCACTGCCAGTAGATCTAGAGAAGTGATTATTCCCCTTTATTCGTCTCTGGTGAGGCCACATCTGGGCTACATCTAGACTGGCATGATTTTCCACAAATGCTTTTAACGGAAAAGTTTTCAGTTAAAAGCATTTGCGGAAAAGAGCGTCTAGATTGGCACGGACACTTTTCTGCAAAAGCACTTTTTGTGGAAAAGTGTCCATGCCAATCTAGATGCGCTTTTCCACAAAAATGCCCCGATCGCCATTTTCATGATCGGGGCTTTTTTGCCCAAAACAAATCTGAGCTGTCTACACTGGCCCTTTTGTGCAAAAGCTTTGCGCAAAAGGGACTTTTGCCCGAATGGAAGCAGCATAGTATTTCCACAAGTAGCACTGATTTCAGACAGTAGGAAGTCAGTGTTCTTGCGGAAATTCAAGCGGCCAGTGTAGACAGCTGGCAAGCTTTTCTGCCAAAGCAGTTGATTTTACAGAAAAACTTGCCAGTCTATACGCAGCCCCCAGAGTATTGCATTCAGTTTTGGGTCCCCTGCTACAGAAAGGATGTGGATGCTTTGGAGAGGGTCCAGAGGAGGGCAACCAAAACGATTAGGGCACTGAAGCACAAGACCTATGAGGAGAGGCTGAGGGATTTGGGCTTATTTACTCTTATCTGTAGAAGAGAAGAGCGAGAGGGGATTTGATAGCAGCCTTCAACTTCCTGAAGGGAAGTTCCAAAGAGGATGGAGAGAGACTGTTCTCAGTAGTGAGAAGAACAAGGAGCAATGATTTCAAGTTACAGTGGAGAAGGTCTAGGTTGGATATTAGGAAAAACTATTTCACTAGAAGGGTGGTGAAGCACTGGAATGGGTTATCTAGGGAAATGATGGAATCTCCATCCCTAGAAGTTTTTAAGTCTCAGCTTGACAAAGCCCTGGCTGGGTTGATTTAGTTGGGATTTGTCCTACTTTGGGCAGGGAGCTGAACTTGATGACCTCCTGAGTTCTCTTCCAGCCCTCCGATTCTATTCTGTGATACGAGGTTTACCATAGATCACAAAATCAAAGTACTACCCACCACGGCTTCCTTTGTCCTTGGAAAGCTGGTCAGTGCAAACCTCTACCCAGGTTGACAGTTGAAAACAAAAGAACTTGAGAAAGAAAGGATGGTCTCGTTGTGAAGGCATACACTAGTCTGGAACTCAAAGACCTGGCTTCAGCTTCTGTCGTAGTATTCTTGTACAATCTGAGAATTCCCTTAATACAGGTAGGTAGATAAAGCCCGATGTGAAAAGAGGTTATGACATTACCAAGTAATCTGCATCAGTCTTTCATTCTCCATTTATGGAACATACACATTGAGTGAGGGGAATAGCATTCTTAAAAATTCAACTGAATTATTATGTTATCTAATTTGAGTTTCACCGGCAACTCTTCTTTGTGCATTAACTGAACTGCAAGTGCAGAGCAAGACTTGCATATTGCTATCTTGAGACATAGATTACTTATCTAATCACCAGTTCATTACAAAACAAGCAAACATGCCTGCAATTCTATTAATGCACTTCCTCCTTCTTTTGTCAATCTGTTGCATCCTAATACAACCAATGACAACACTGTAGCCATGTGAGGGTTGTAGTAGTTGGCTACTTTAAATCTCAGAAGAATTTTCCTTTATGCATCATTTTGATCTGTATTTTACTTCTTGGCTGAACCTTATGGTTCTGTCTGTTTTTTGTAGCTGGCTGTATTGGCAAATGTGGAAATATTGTGAGGCCTAAAGAGGCAGTAGATCTTTTTTGTATCTTTTGTTTTAATAGGAATTATTTTAGCATTTAACATTTCTGTTAACTTCACTTTTACCACTTTAATTGCACTCCACAGAATGTTTACAAGAGGTGCATGTAGTCTGTCATGACATACTAAAGGAATTACTCTTAGTGTTCATGTTTGTTTGATATGTTTTTATGATACAGATACAATTCTTGGTGCATATGAAGTACACACCTCACACCCTCCCCTCTACATATCTCTCATAAAATAAAATCAGTTCATATATTCCTGAAATGAAGCATTCTTTTGTATATCCAATGGATACTGTTTCTCTGAGACAAGAGCTCTAAATCTATTGCTTATTATCTTAGACTAGATCCACTCATTTTGTTTCTGGAGGCACTGCAATCAGTAGAGAATGGGTTATATTGCAAAGGATATAGAAAAAAACTGATTAAAGTAATACATGTGTGTAGTTATAGCTTAAGAAAAACTTTGTTCCTTGGAATAAAACCAAATGATCTTTTATATTCTGCAGTAAAGTGATATTGTTCCAGCTTTTTTCTTTATCTGACACTCTCTCTCTCTCTCGCTCTCTCTTTTCTTTCTCTCTCTTATTTTTTTCAATGTAGCCCCTTGGCAGTAAGCTAATTTAAAGAAGATTTGGGAGTATGATGCAATATCAGCTGCGTTTGCATAACTAGTTGCTGTTTTCATTTGAAATCTCTCCATCAGACTCAAATTACAATTTGGAAGATTAAGCTAATTTTTTCTAATGATTGGTCTTGTTTGATAAAACCCCTAAAAATGCTGAAAGTGATTAATATTAAAGAAAAAAATTAAAAATCTACCTAGGTGGAGACTTGCACTTAAAAAGATATTTTCCAGACATAAAAAGACAACATTATTCATACTGAAACAGATAAAATTGTAATCTTACACAAAAAACAGAACTTGTGTTTTATACATAAACAACTGAAAACATATAATGTCCATGGTCTTCAGAACTGATTGAAATGGTCACTTTTCTTGAATTCCCTCTAAATTGTACTTTGTAGAGATTTAAAAAAAATCAAAATCAGGTCAATTCACATAAATATAAGCTGTACCTAGAAAATATTTTATTTATAATCTCAATTGTTTAAGTTCATACATGCCTATAGATTTGGAAAAACATTGAAAAACTTATTAACAAAAAAAAAGATATGTTGGCACACTAAGTAGACAATTTTAAAAGGATTGTTGTATGGATAGTCTCATGGTATCTGAAAATGTTTTTGCATTACACTATACCTCCCAGATAGAATTATATCAAATTTTATTCTGGTTAAACATTAAAATGTGCATTTGTTTTCCATTAAAGAGTTGTCAGAACAAAAAAGCTTGTGTATTAAATCAGCCCTTTATATATTTCCTCTTTATCTCTATTAATTATAAAGTCAATTAAATGAATAAAAACATGAAATCAAACATATTTAAAATATTACTTGTGTGCTTAAATACCTTTTTCATTATTACTTTTATTTTCACTTACTGCAGCTGAAATAATCCAGTTGTACTCAAAATATTTTTAAACTCTTCAACAGAAAGTCAATCACTTATATATGTCAGTGTTTAATACTGGCCTCATACAGTACTGTTAAATAGAATAGAAAGCACAAGGATTACATTTTCTGTACTCTCTCTCTATTCATTAATGTAATAGATAAATCAGTGTATATCAGGGGAAATTCGTAAAGCCAGCATACATAGGCAAGAATGTCTTCCAGTTCCCAGAATCACTGAATAAGAAAGTAAAGTCATTAAAGGAGTTTTTATTAATTGAAATCTGTCAGTTTCCAGGGCAAATGTTAAGTCAGATTGGACAGTGTTTTAAACTTGTTTTGCCATTCAGATGCATAGAATCCACTAAATTTCGACAAACTCAGGCCTTATAGACCTTATAGAGTCAGGCTATGGTTGGACAAGTCAAGTTAAATTTCCTGACCCACTTGTCCCAGTCTGATTGTGACCATTACTTTTTTAAAAAAATACACACTGACCTCAAAAAGGATCATCAGAGAAGTTAATTTTTTAATGAAAGCCATATTCAAATTAATAACGAAAAGCAACAACCAAGAAAATGCATGCCACGTCTTCAAAGGCTTTTTAAAAATAATAAAGTGTATTGAAGAAAAACAGATTCATTAGGTAGCATTTGTATTGGAGTATTTTTAAACATTGGTGGTAATTTTCTCATTTTCTTTAAATGCTTTGATTATTTGTCAGCATGAAGCAGATAGGATGTTGTAATGGAAAAATCAATCCAATAAACAATACAAGTAGGTCCCATGTGTCATTCATATCTAAATGTATATATTGTGTGTATATTGGTATATATGTATTGCAAGCATCACACTAAACTAAATCTTATACTGTGTAACCTATCCCAGGATTTCAGAACCAGTCTGTTTGTAGAACCTACCTCAGGTTTTCTTTATCACTCTGTTCAACATCAGAAACAATACTGATGTCTACAAAATTCTCTCTCTTTTTAGACTGTACAGGTTATTCATGTTTTCCATTGCCAGCTGAAAGTAAATCTACTTTATGTTATCTTGGAAAAAACAAGTTAATTTCAGATGAAACATCCATATTTCTTCACCTGGCTGTTTTTATATATACTTACCAAATATATGGGATACCTTGTGTTTTAAACATCTGCTGTGAGATTAAAATAAGATCTTAATTTCTGGTATGCTATTGATGTTAGAAAAATATAGGATAGAAAGCATTATTAGCTATCTGCTAGTTGACAAGAGTGCAGGATTAGGTTTCTTTAAGGGAATTACACTTTTGATGACCCCGCTACATATAAAACATGTTAGCTAATGGGGGTGTAGAGGGGGCAGATTTAAGTGTTTGATCAGGAAATCCTGCATGAGCATATTGGATGGAAATTTGATTAGTAACCTTAGTGACAAGGGGATCAGATCCACTCTCTACATACAATCAGATCTGCTTTTGTGTCTCTTTGAAGGAAGGGAACATTTGTACAGAATCAAGACAGCGTATTGGATAATTTAAAAAGTTGTTACAAACTGAAACCTGAAAATCACCTTTTTATTTTATTTTGGAAATATGTTTGCAGTTAGACTAATGTTTAAAAAATCTTTTATAAAAAAGACTTTTGGTAACATTTTGAAGAAATAGTTTTCCAAAAAAGAAGTGTCTGTCTTAAAGCAACTGCTATATTTTGATATCCCCTCTGTGAAATCTATTAGGAATGGAACAGAACAAGAAGGAAAGGAATAAACTGTATATACTTTCAACATATTTATGTCCTTTTCAACAGCATTGTTAATATGCTTATTTAATATTGACCATTAGTGCGATAGCTGCCGAAAAAAGTTTATTTAGTTTTGAAAGTCTGTTTATTGTTTCAGCTAGTGAAGAAATGGTATCATGTTTCAACTAAAGTGTTGAGAATAAATATTTCTCTATTTTGATAGTTAGACTGTTTTATTTATATTTAATTTTGCGGGAAACTTGAAATTTGCAGTAGTGATCAAAAGACCTCTCTGTTTGTTTTTGTTTGTTTGTTTTGGCAACAAGTGTGAATCTAGGATGTCAATGGAGCTATACTGATTTCTACTACCCGAGCACCCATATTTTGCAAAAGGGGAGGGAAGCAACTCCAACGAGCTTAAAATATCTCATGCATAATAGAGACAAGGTTGTGTTTGGCTCTAATGTGAGTTTTAATTGTAATAAAACTAAAAACCACACTCTGTTCACAGTTGCATCAGTGAAAGACTGCAGTGACTCAATTGACTTCACTGGATTTAGGGCACAATCTTGTAAGGAGCTGAGCATTTGTGAAGGGTGCTAAGGGTATGTCTACACTACCCCGCTAGTTCGAACTAGCGGCAGTAATGTAGTCCTCTGCACTTGCAAATGAAGCCCAGGATTTGAATTTCCCGGGCTTCATTTGCATGAAGCCGGCCAGCGCCATTTTTAAATGCCGGCTAGTTCGGACTCCGTGCCGCGCGGCTACACGCGGCATGGACTAGCTAGTTCGGATTAGGCTTCCTAATCCGAACTAGCTGTACACCTCATTCCACGAGGCGTACAGCTAGTTCGGATTAGAAGCCTAATTAGAAGCCTAATCCGAACTAGCTAGTCCGTGCCACGTGTAGTCGCGCGGCACGGAGTCCGAACTAGCCGGCATTTAAAAATGGCGCCGGCCGGCTTCATGCAAATGAAGCCCGGGAAATTCAAATCCCGGGCTTCATTTGCAAGTGCGGATGACTACATTACCCCCTCTAGTTCGAACTAGCGGGGTAGTGTAGACATACCCTAATATAGTGAATCAGGAGATCTGCAGTGGGGTGTGTGCATAGGGTGCTGGACGACAAGTCAGGAGACCTGCGTTTTCATCCAGGTTCTGACGCTGTGTGACTCTGGGCAAGCCCCATAGCTTCTGATTCTCCTTCTACTCTTTGTTTGTCTTGTCTGGATTGCAAGTTCTTCAAGGCAGGGACCATTCTTGCTATGCATTTATATAACACCGAGCACAAAGCTACTGTAATATAAATAATGATTAATTAATCAGAGAATGCATTTGGCACCTTGCAAACGTGGGTTCTTACTCTGGCTTTAAGTGACAGCAGATTTTGGCTCCAAATTACTAGTGATTTCCATATTTGTGTGGAAGATTCTGAGGAAATACTGGATGGGAAATCGGCCCTGCAGTTTGACAAAGAAAAGCATGTCAAATTTTCCAGTATGTTGTGGAAAAAAATACTCAGAGTAACCTTTATGTAAAGTGCATTGCAAGAAGTAATTAAGTAATAACATCTGATGACACAGGGACTGTCATCTGTTTAAGCTCAGAACCTGGAAAGCTCCAGGAGACTAGATATCAGATAACAAGAGTGCCTGCATCATGGTGCTCTTTAATGACTCTTGTCTTTGCGCCATTGAAAGTTAATAATCGAAAATGCTCATTTTTAAAAAGCCTCAGACTGAGAAGACAACAGCAAAAGATTAGGGGCCTGATTCCTATCAGGCTTATTTTTCACTGGTATTACTCCGCTGACTTCAGTGGAACTGCTGGACTTTATGCCTCTGTTAAGCCAGAGAAGAGTCAGGTCCAAAGTGCATAAAACTGAGTTTAGATGGTTAGAGGCTTGACATTCACTGGTGGGCTAGCAATTTAATTTTAAAACTGGTTTAATGAACATTATCTCTTTTGATGGGTCTGATAACATTACTCTGTGCTCAGTATATACAATAGTCTCACACGGACAATCAGTGCTTTTCAGTGCAATTAATTCATCTAATACCTAAAAAAGCAACACACCCAACACTTAACACCCCTTAGCCTTAGGATACAATAACTGTTTGTTTTTCATTTTGCTACTTGATGTCAAAATATTTAGAATGGCTTTCTAATTATTAGCCAACTTTATTTTTTTCTCATTTTTAATATTATGGTCCTTATTTGCAGAAGATTATAATGGAATAACAAAATATAGCAAAAAGAGATTCTGACCAGATTCTAACAGCTAACCAACTAAATGGAACTTTTTTTTAACACCAACCAATGATGTCACCAGTTTGAGGTTTCTCTGGGACTTTATTAAAATGTTTGTGACAGAGCCAATGTAAACCATCCTAAATCTAACACAGAGCTGAAAGGACTGATTTTAGGGAATGCAAAGATATGGATCATTGGGTCTGTCGAAGCGGCATCTTGAGCCAATTATTGGTGTCATCTTGAGCCAATTTAATCAATCCAAGGGGGACTCAAAGGGGTTGGGGGTGCAGGGTTGCAAGTGTTGGTCAAACATTCTAGCTAAAATGTATTTATAACAGCAACTGATCTCCAGTTTGTTGTGTTGTTATATATGTATTGTAAATAGTTGAGCACTCATTTCAGCTTCTAAATGTTTAAATTGCTGGATAATATTTTTGGGGGTTTGTGTATCTGTGTGAAATAAAATATACATTTACATTTATTTTAAGACACTTCTCAACTGGAACTAATATAAAAGTAAAAAGAATCTGAAATGAGAACATTATTATCTTTAAAATACTTTTGCAAAAATTGAACAGCATATATACATTATATGAGCCTAATTCTTTATGCAATTATTCATGTGAATAAGCATAAATATTGTTACTACATGAACTATTCACAGGATTGAATAAGGACTAATTGTGTAAGTTTGTGTGGACCTGCCTGTAACATATGACTATTAATACAACAGAACTGCAAAGAGAAAGAAATAAAATTAAATTATATCAAAATATCCTTTAAAATAATCTACCAAGCCTGTGACAATTACCAGCAATTATAAAATATATTGGAAGCCAATTTATTTAAATCCCATTAAAAATAGTGAGGGAAAATACCTTTAATTACTATTACAGGTATTGTACATGAGCAATGTCCTACTAACTTTTACTCATGCAAGAATTCCTTAAATACATGTTATCCCATTGACTGAAATTTTTCAGATGGATAAATGTTTGCAGCATTGATCATCATATGTGTTCTTATGTACTAATTATAGCAGTAAATTTAACAGACTGTTATAGAAGTATTAAGGCACAAATGTAATTTAATATTATTACAAGTTTTATATACTTAAGTGATTTGCTGCAGTTTACATTATTTTAAAATTAGAACCTAAAATATTTTGCTTCTAGATAGACATTCTATTCTGTTTATTCTTAAAGAAAGAATCAATCTGAATAGCTATAGACAGAAAATACAAATCATGAATTATATAATGGACAAGCAAGATTTTTTAGTAGTAAATAAAGTGTATTTCAGGTATGTTTTATAGAGATTATCCAGAAATATTCAAAGTAATGTATCTAAAATGGGCTATTTGTTTTGGATCAGCTGTCTTGGAAAGCAATTTGCATGTTTTGGAATTGTTAACACTGTAGCTAGTTATGTCACAATGCAGCCCAGAAACAACTTAATGCAGTGGGATAGAATGTAAGATGAGATGATAAAATGAAAAGCTAAACTTTAAAGAAATACACACGTTTTTTCTGTTGCACGTTTACTGTCAATTTAAAGACATAGAAATTTGCTTTAATTTAAACCAGTAGACCAGATAAAAAGCACTTAGGTTTCATTTGCACACTTACCTATCTTCCGTTTCTACAGTCAGTGGGCTTGATTTTCCCATCATACCTTCTAAAATCAATGGTATCATACAATGTAAGTGAGAGTAGAATCAGGCCCATTATATCTTTTTCACTTAGTGCTAAATGTATTTTTGTTTCTAACAACATGTGAAGAAATACCACTGAAGAAATGCATTATCAGTTAGTATAGTATTAATGTGTAGTATTCATCTTTCATCTACATGTTTGCGTACATGCTTAGTGTTGCATGTGTGTATAGTTTCTTCAGAAATAAAGTTCTAATATCCTCTCATAGATACCTGGTGTAGCTATCTACACATCCAAAAGTCAGTGGCCTGATCCCCAGAGGTGTTGAGTGGCCTGCAGAAAAAGCAGTCAGCAGGATCAGCTCCATATTTGAAAGGAAAGGTTAAACCTACAGAATAACAATACAAAACAAGGGGAGAAAAGTGAGATGATTTGGAAAACATGACACTTAAAAACCACATTACCTAGATCTTTCAAACAAATATTTCTAGCTGAAAATGTTAGTCTGTTTTGACACTGAAATAATCCTGGGTTTCAATGGCAAAAGAAATTGATTTTAAATTAATGATGAATGGTATGTCTACTTATGAGTGTCATATGCAAGCTTTTCAACTTGTTTAAAGCTTAAAAACAAGCTATTACTGTTTAATTTATCAGTAGAAAAACAGTTTCTGCATGTTTATAAACAGTATTATGCAATGTATCCCAACTACATAGTCTACGTTTTCATCTCATACTTAGCAATGTATTTACAAAGATTCAGCTTCAGCTATAACCTGCTGACTCTGAGTCTGTAATTTATTATTTGCGTAAGAGATCATGTCCAGAGTTTTAAATGTCCCTCGTTGAAAATTTATACCAGTCAGGATAGAAAATTATTCTTTATGCCTAGGTTGAAGTACATTACTTCTTTATTGAATTAATTATGATAAGGATCATAACTTTAAACTAGGGGTGAGGTGCTGGCTTTCTACTAGGATTGCTTGAAGCAATTTTCAACTGAACATTTTTGTAGAGTTATTGAGTCTGGCAGGTCTGAACTTTATGAGAGAGTGACTTTCTCAATAACTTAAAAGAGGTTGGACATTGATCCAGCAAAGGTTTACCATATCCCATGTCCCTAGCCAGGAAAATTTGCACTGCATACTAAACAAATAACTACAGAACCAAATTAAACACATCTTATGAGTCTTTAAAATAAAAGCAATGCTGGTCCTTTCTTAGCAGGATTGATTGGGGAACTGTCTGAATATGACAACTCCCTCTCTCTTTTGTTTGATCAGGATGATGCGAGGCCAAAAAATAAGGTTGAAATGGTTTTTGGTGGATCAGGGATTTGTCTATAAACACCTCACCAAAGCTGTAATGCCACAGATTGACTCTGTCTCCTATTGAGCTGGACATGAAAGGGTCTATCAGCAATGAAACGAGGGGGAAGAATTGTGTTACAGGAGACTGACTATATGTCACTGTGAGTTCAGTTTTCTTATCCAGGACACACTCAGTTTTCTTTTCAAATGGCAATTCAGTGGTCCTGGTAAGGGTCTGCAGACGAGAATGTGGGTATAGAAGAATCTGAGATGTCCGATATTCCTACAGGGCCAGCAGAAGACTATGCAGAGCTACAGCCAGCAAGCAGTGTGGAAAATAGATGTTGCAGGAAGCACCGCTCAAGAATCTCAGAGTGAACAAACCCTGCAGCCCTCTGATTATCCAGGTACCCTATTTAATCCTAGGGATAGCAGCAGCAAGATGTCTGGGCAAACAGTCTTTGGCTTGTTGTGACTCTAGAGGAGAGAAGCCACAGGAAAGGAGCCAGTTTCAGTGACATTAATAACAAGAAAAACTTAAAAAACAATGAATACACTAGCCACACCTTAAAAACTAACAACACATATAGATGGTATCATGAGCCCTGTTTTTTAAGTTTTTTAAGTTTTTCCAGTTACAGACTAACTCGGCTACACCTCTGAGGCTTTTTAATTGATAACAAGATCATTCTTTCTGTTCCTGTAGGCTCCTGCTTTGTTCATTATACTTCTTCCAGCTTTTAAAGCAAATGAAGCAGTGGTTCAGTATCCAACAGCCTCAATGATAGAAATGTTTAAAAATTAAAATAGGAAAAAAATTGAGTGGTTTTCTTCCAAACTTTTTGTAATTTTTTCATGATTAAACTTCAGAATTTTAAATTTTCAAATGTTGTTCCCCCAGCCTTTCCACTACTGTGTATAATGGCTACAGAGTTTTTTAAACACCTCCTCCTCCATTTTTCTTTTGCTGCTCTAACTTTTCAGAACTTTTCCAACTTAGAAAAAATTGAGTAGTGAAAGGGAAAATTAAAATCAGCAGCTCTGCCACTGTGAATTTGCAAAACTATTTAAATGTTGACAGCTTGATTTTGCAACCATGATAACATTCTTTAAACATAGATTTATTATGGTTCTTTTTTATAATTGTCTATTTAAAAAAATAAAAAAACCCATTGTATTTAAGTGCAACTATAAGAAATCTGTCAATTTATTGCAGTAATATATTGTACAAGGGAGCATCTTGATAGGTGGGGCATTTAAATAGCAAGGGAAGTTATATTTTTTGACTTGGGATTTACAGAATATACGTATAAGTTTTACTTTACAAGTGTCACATATTTGACAAGATATGAGGATTAACTCTGGAGAGCAATAAAAGGTCAGTTAGTCAATGGAGCTGGTATTTATTTATGTATACCATCATTTGTAAAATATTTCCTCTTTTCTTTGGAACAATTAGGACAGTGTCAAACTACCCATTGTCACATGTGGGATCATAGATCCACTGAGCCTCATGTTCTCTGCTGAGCATAAGTTAAATCTCCTTGATGTGTTAATATTCTCTAAGAATAGAGACTGATGCACCCAATGCATAAGAACATAAGAATGGCCAAACTGGGTCAGACCAAAGATCCATCTAGCCCAATATCCTATCGTCAGACAGTGACCAATGCCAGATGCCCCAGAGGGAATGAATAGAACAGATTACCATCAAGTGATCCCTCCTCTGTCACCCATTCCCAGCCTCTGACAGAGGCTAGGGACACCATTCCATGAATTTATCTAGCACTTTTTTGAACCCTGTTAAAAGTCCTGAGGTGCATCTACACTGCACCATTAGCTGGAAATAAGATACGCAATTTGAGCTACACAAATTATGTACCTTATTTCAAGTTAATTTCAAAATAGCTTAATTTGAAATTTGGCACGGTCTACTGTGATGTAGTGTCAATACCTTGCTGGTTGTTATGCTTGGGTTGTGGGCTGTGGGTGACCCCTACTGGCTGGTGACCGGAGCACTGCCCAGCAGGTGGGCTTCCTAGGTCAGGAAGATCCAACTGGTCTGACCGGTTGAGGGTAGCGAGGGAACTAAGGAAGTGAGTGTTCAGGGGAAAGGACAATCTTGGCCTGGAACCATGAAGGAAACAGACTAAGGAGGAGGCTGGAATCTAGGGGCCCAGGGACCCCATCTTAAGGGGTCTGAGGCATCCTGGCCCAGACTCCAGTAGACACATCACATCTATGTTGTGCTGTATGCTGGAGAAGCAATAAACCCTCTCTATTCTACTGGCTGGTGGAGTCTGTTTTTGCTGTTACGGGGCTGCATGATCAGAGGAACCCCTATTCGCCATCACATCTACACAGTGACAAATTTCAAAATAAAGAGCTATTCTGAAATGTCCCTTAATCCTCGTGGAACGAGGTTTACAGGTACGTTGGAATAGCACACCTGTTATTTTGAAAGCTATTTCAAAATAACAGGTGCACTGTCAAGATATGGAAAATGCTATATTGGGATACCGGAAGTATCTGCCACTGTCTAGACACTCCTGGTCATCACAATGTCCTTTGGAAAGGAATTCCACAGGTTGACTGTGTGTTGCATGAAGAAATACTTCCTTATGTTTGTTTTAAACCTGCTACCTATTAATTTCATTTGGTGACCCTAGTTCTTGTGTTATGGAAGGAGTAATAACTTTTCCTTTTTTTACTCTCTTCACACCAGTAACAATTTTATAGACCTCTATCATATTCCCCCTTAGTCTCCTTAAAAAGTACCCGTTTTATTAATCTCTCCTCAAATGGCTGTCATTCTAGACCCCTAATCACTTTTGTTGCCTCTTTCTGAATTTTTTTTTTTTTTTTTTTTTTGAGATGAGGTTATCACATCTTTATTCAAGATGTTGGCATAACATGGATTTATATAGAGGCAACAAGATATTCTCTGTCTTATTCTCTGTCCTTTTTTTTAATGATTCTTAACATTCTGTTTGCTGTTTTGACTGCTGCTGCATTGGATGGATGTTTTCAGAGAACTATCCACAATGACTTCAAGATCTCTCTCTTGAGTGGTAATAGCTAAGGGTATGTCTACACTACAAAGTTAGTTCGAACTAACGGATGTTAGTTCGAACTAACTTTCCTAGGCGCTACACTAGCGCTCCGTTAGTTCGAACTTAATTCGAACTAACGGAGCGCTTAGTTCGAACTAGGTAAACCTCATTTTACGGGGACTAACGCCTAGTTCGAACTAGCTAGTTCGAACTAAGGGCTGTGTAGCCCTTTAGTTCGAACTAGTGGGAGGCTAGCCCTTCCCAGGTTCCCCCTGGTGGCCTCTCTGGGCACAACCAGGAAAATTCTTCTCCTCTCCCCCAGCCCTGGGCCCTTGAAGGGGTAGACTCTGGCCAGATGGCACTAGAGTCAGCCAGCCCTGCCAGGAGTCTCTGCCCCGAACCAGTGGCCCCACCATGAGCCAGGCGGCCAGTGCGAGTGACACGTCCCCTGCCCAGTCCCCCAGCACCCAGGGGCCAGCCAGGGGCCGTAGACGGCGCGCGGCCTCCTGGACTAGTGCGGAGGTCATGGACCTCATTGAGGTTTGGGGGCAGGCCCCCAACGTCCATGATCTCTGCACTAGGAGGAGGAATGCGGCCGTCTATGGGCGCATAGCAGCTGCCATGGCCAGCAGGGGACACAGGCGCACCCAGGAGCAGGTGCGCATTAAAATTAAAAAGCTGCGCCAGGCGTACGCCAGGGCCACAAGAAGCGGCGCCGCTGCAGGGGCTGCCACCTGCCGCTACTTCACTGCCCTCCACCAAGTCTTGGGGGGCAGGGCGGTCCGTGCCAGCCCGGGGGACATCGAGCCGGGACCAGAGGGCCCTGACCTGGGCACACCAGAAGGGTCACCGCCAGCAGTGTCGTCCAGGGAGACCGTACCAGGTAAGTAGTTTGAATTAAGTAGTTCGGGGGGGAGGTGGGAGGGAGACCAGGGACCGCGCACGTGGGCCATGCCTTCCACAGATCACGCAGACACCTGTGCACATGCGAGCACGTGCCATGCCACCCTTGGGCAGGTGGCTCCAGCTGCGTGACACCCAGGGGCCATTGCCCAATAGGCACATGCTTGTGCAAAGAGACATGACATGCTCCCGACCCCGGGGCAGGACCCAGCAGGATGATTTCCCTTCACATGTCCCCTCTACATGGAGGCAGGGGACATCTCCCCTTCCCCCCCCCCCCCCCCCCCGCCGCCCCGGCCACACTATACATGGCACAGGGACATGGGTGCGGTCTTGGGGCAGCTCCCAGTCCCGGGGAGAGCCAGACATCCTGACCATGGCCTCTGTACAAGCACAGCGGCTGTGACGGTGCAGGACATGGTCACCCTCACGTTGCGGAGTTGGGGAGGGGGCTGGGCATCATCCTCTGCGTCCCCAGGGAGAACTGACCACTTCTCTTCTTTCTCTACAGCTGCACCAGCTGCTCGTGCAGGGCGCACCACCCCACCCGGGACATGCTCCCGCACCCGCGGCCTGCTCCAGACCGCCAGCACGGAGCAGGAATACTGGGACCAGTACCTTGGGGCCCTGCAAGCCGTGCACCGCACACTACGGTCGTGGATGCGGGAAGACCTGCAGGTCCGCCACGAGCTGCTGTCTGAGCTCCGAGGGCTGAGCACCAACCTGCAGCTCCTGCTGCAGAGCATGGTGCCCCGTGCTGATCCTGCACCAGCTGTCCCCCCAACTGCTGTCCCTCCTCCCACTCCTGCTCCCCCTCCCACCTCTCCCTCCTCAACCCCCACAACCTCTTCCTCAATGTCCACACCCCCCACCTCAACCTCCGCACCCTCCACCCCATCCCCCCGGGGACGCCGAGGCCCCCTCCCTCGCCGTACTGGGAGGCGGTCGGCCCGGCGAGACCCCCACCCCTGATCCTTCAGTTTCCCCACCCCCTCCTTTCCCTTGCTTCCCCCTTTCAGCTCCCTCCTCCCAGTTTTCCCCCTCCCCTCTCCCAGCCTCTCTCTTCCCCTCTCCCACCTCCTTTTCCCAGTTTCCCCGAGTTTTGTTAAATAAACAGAGTTTCTATTTTTGAACACACGTGTCCTTTATTTTGTACATCAATAAGAAGGGGGGCTAGGGAAGGGGGGACGAGCCCCCGATGGGGAGGACTGGGCTGGCTCTGCGGGCTTCTGGGGGTGGAAGCTCTCCTGCAGCCCCCCGATTGCCCCCTCTCCCCAGATGGCAGCCTGCGGCAAGTGCAGCCGGTCTGATGGCCGAGTGCTGTGATGTGCCCAGTGTGGGTACTTCGGGCACTCCAAGCCAGGACTGGTTTGTAAGCGGGGAACCCCTGAGAACTGTGTGTCCGGGGTGGGGGTCGGGACCCTTTAAGCGCAGCCCTCGGCTAGCCTGAGACAGCAGCTCCACGCTCTACGTCCTCCTCTGATGCCCTGCCAGCACTGCTTCCGGCCATTCTTAAGCCCTGTTCAGAGTCCACTCAATGTGGACTTGCTAGTTCGAATTAGCAAAACGCTAATTCGAACTAGTTTTTAGTTCTAGACGCGTTAACTAATTCGAACTAAGTTAGTACGAACTAGCGCTGTAGTGTAGACGTACCCTAATTTAGTCCCTGTCATTTTGTAGATATAGTTGGGATTATGTTTTCCAATATGCATTACTTTGCAATTATCAACATTTAAATTAATTTGTCATTTTGTTGCCCAGTCACCTAATTAATGAGATCCTTTTGAAGCTCATCACAATCTGCTTTGGGCTTAACAATCTTGAATAGTTTAGTATAATTTGCAAAGTTTTCCACCTCACTGTTTACCCCTTTCTCCAGCTCATTTAAGAATATGTTGACTAGGATTGGTCCTAGTACAAACCATTCTGAAAACTGACCATTTATTCTTACCTTTTGCTTCCCATCTTACAAGAAGTTATCAGTTCATGAGGGGACCATCCCTCTTATCCCATGACAGCTTACTTCTTCCTGGAAATGTTATCATAGACATGTAAGGTGGTTCAAGAGTCTCTGATAAATGGTCCACTTTCCTTCAGTAGGCAAGATGAGACTAACATGTGTTTGCTAAGCATAAAAGACAAATGAGCATTAAGAGAAAGCATAGTGGTGTGCTACTAATTCTTATTTATCTGGGACTCTTTGGCCAATAGCTGTAGAAAAATTTGGTCATTTTGGGGTCTAGGTAAGTGAAGGAATATTCAGGACAGTGGTTTCAAATGGTTTTTGTTTATTGGTTGAAAAAATATTTTACTTTATTAAACAGAAATGTAGAAAATCATTACCCAATAATGAAACTTCTTGGTTGCTGACCCCTAGCTGTTGCTATCAGAACTGCCTCCTTGAATACATGCTGTGGAGTGTCTACCTGCCTACCTAACGTGCACTCTTTATCTATAGCTCCCTTCAAACCTCAGTGTAAGGGCTCTTTGACTCATCTTGTCCTCCTCTTTTACCTACCAGCTTTTGGGGGGGGGGTTGATTTATTTGATTATATCTTCAACAACAACAACAACAACAACAACAACAACAAACCCTGCACTCCTGGATGAAGTTTTATTTTAACTTTCTGTAAACTACTGCAGTATGTTGAATAATAGTTTCTGTGGAACTTGTAGTGTACCAAGTAATCTACATTAATGTGTAGGGCCAGTTTTCTAAAACGTTACATACCCAATTGACCCCTTTATGACACTTATGGACAGAGAAAGCTGAGCACCCAATGTGCTGCTGAGCCATTTCAAAATTCTTAACCACTTATTCCAATGCCTAAATAGGAGTTGAACTCTGAAATCTAGCTCTAATTGTAGGTACTGAGCACTTCTGAAAATGGGGCCTGTAGATATTATACTCTTATAGAAATCCACAGTCTTTTCTCCAAAACCATTTTGGGGTTACCCCTACACCAACAAAAGAGGCAAAGGATTCCATCCCCAGAAGATCCATCCAAAGTCATGGCCAACTGCTCAGATATCTTCACACTGACTCTGGGATTCCCTAACCTTACACTAGCTCTCCAAAAATTCTTATACTTGCTTCATTCTTCACAAGGCAGAGAGCTCTACATTGAGAAAAATTTAATGTAGCTTTAAACTACATTTAGGCTACATCTACACTGCCCTTTCTTGCACACAAAAAATGCGCCTCATTGGCATAATTAATTAGGCTCCATTTTTGCGCAAACCCCCCCCCCCCTTGCACAAGAGACATTCTTCCGGAAAAAAAGCAGAAGAACAACTCTTGCGCAAGAGGGGGGTTTTGAACAAAAAGGAGCTGCATCAGCTCTCTTGCACACACAGGTTGAGAAAAGTTCACTGTGGCCCATGATACCATGCAGAAGTCTCATGATTTCAATGTAAAAAACATATTTAATTTACCTCTTTCCCTGTCTTAAAACAAAAAATTCCAATCAATAGATACTAATTCTAGTGAAAATTACAGTGGCTACACTCAGAAGGGAGCGTAAATCAAAATCTCTGCATCTCACCGCTGCTGCTGCTTCCATATGCTGATTACAGATATCTCAAGTACCGCTGGTTGAAAAATGTTAGAAGAATAGTTTATTTGCTGAAAAATGTGTTTGGGCTCAACCAAAACTATTTCCATATTTGTGATGAATTTGCTGACTGTTTTAATGGAACTAAAAAGGTCAAAATGAAACATTTTTTGGTTTGACCTGACATTTGTTTTGGTTTTCAAACATTTTGACATAAGCAAGCAAAGGATCTGGAGAGTTAAAATGACAAGAGGCAGAGAAGAAGAAGGTGCATTTTTCTTAAAAGCTTTATCTGATGAATTAGGTCACTCAACTGGGAAATGGCAGACACAACCTCAGTTCTCCCATCTTCATGCTATAGAGAAGGGATTTAAACAGACAGGTTTCCCTAATTGGGAAGCATATGCTGAGACAGTGGGCATAAGGTACTCTGGTACAAGCTTTCCTAGTGTCTTGAAGCCATTCCACTTTTCCTAAATTACGAAAGGGTCATTAGCGTAGGGATTTGAACTTGGGCTGCTACATCCTGTAAGTGCCCTGACTCCCACACTGTACAGGCATTTTTGTGCTCTTTCCCTAGTCCAATGCTTATTTGCTATCCTTCATCATGACCATTCATAGTAATTGATGATGAGGTGCCCTCATGGACTTTGTGGCAGCAGGTTTGTGAGACACTTCACAAACCATCAATTTCATTGGTGTCACTGTTTTGTCCTCTTTTGTCTTCTTCTTACATCCAAGAGGTAAAAAGACTTTTGAAAAGCCCACCCCCAGCCCCAGCAAGAGTTTTAGCAACTGTAGAGACACTGGCTCAGAAGAGAAGTCTGGATCTAGTACTACATTTATGTTTTTAGAATTTTAAGGGATATCTTCGCTCTATGGCCAATTATCAACATTGAAAATTATATTTTGCCCCTAGCACTGTATTATGCATAATAGGCCTTCTACTATAGAAAACCAATTTCTTGTCTTAATACATTTGTTTATACTTGTAAACCCTAATGTACTAATGTAGTTTAAATTATATTTATATTTCTAAGACTGTGGCTATTGTTTAGAAGCTATTATTGCATCTAAAATATGTTTATTTTTTCTGCTGGAATGTTATAGACTAATACAGTGTTAAGAAAGAGGCAGGGACATATTTTAATGACCCTCTCACACTGACCTAGCTTAATTATAGTATTCTAATATCTTTGCCATAGTAACAGCTGAAGGTGATTGTGTCAGCAAGAGGGAGTTTGACTAGTTATAGGCTGGAGAACCCATTGAAGGTAGTGCATAATTATTATAGAGAACATGTGGATGGTGAGAGAGTATCTCTGCCATCTTAACAGTGGACGTTGGAAAACATCTGCCCCTTTCTGCATCCCTTTAGAGACAAGCTGTGAGATGTGTTCAGTGAGTCAGATTACTCTAATTTCTTTCACTGGGCAAACTAAGCACAACTTAAACTGGCTGAGAAATAATGTTGGGGCTTGTGGGTACAAGTCGAATTATGCAGCACCTCTTAAAAGCTAACCTTAGGGACTGAATACTTGGTATTTTCCTGTTTGTACACTCATGGAGTAGCCTCTCAAAATTTCCAATCTACTTGTAAATACCTCCGATGGTTAGTCACTGCCATGTTTTTACATTACTACTGAAAATGCCCGCTGTATTGGAGCCATTGCAGCAGTGGTATTCAATTATTTTTTGTCAAAGTCCAAATTTGTTGGCTAAGTTGTAGTCAAGGTCCAGACTTTAGAGAAAATAATAAAAAATAACAATACTTATAATTATAAGTATATTAAAAGATTTTGGAGTCTGTTCAAAAGTGTCTGATGGTCTGCATTTGGGTCATGGCCCTCTTATTGACTACCTTAAATTACATGTCATTGGGGCTATTGATTGCAGTACAGTAAGCACAGAGCCTAGTAATGCGTGTTTGTAGGATGTGGCCATAAATTCCTGTAAATATGTGAATTAAATAAAACCCTTTCAGCAAAACAGCCCAAGTGGTAAAGCTTAATTAAGCTTAATTAAGCTAGGTAAAGCTGTGCTGTCTTCAGTAATGCAAGATCTGTACTTTGGCGCTGACATTTACCATGCCACGGAGCTGTAACTGTTCACAAGCACGATGCAGAAGCTGCCTCCATGTACACACTAAGCTAAGCTAATTCGAATTAGTGCATCTAAACTTAAAAACTAGTTCGAATTAGCGTTTTGCTAATTCGAACTAGCATTCCACATTGAGTGGACCCTGAACCGAGGTTAAGGATGGCCGGAACCAGTGCCGGCAAGGCATCAGATTAGGACTTAGAGTGTGGAGCTGCTGTCTCAGGCTAGCCGAGGGCTGTGCTTAAAGGGTCCCGACCCCCACCCCGGACAGACAGTTCTCAGGGGTTCCCCACTTGCAAAGCAGTCCTGGCTTGGAGTGCCCTGAGTGCCCACACTCGGCACATCACAGCACTCGGCCATCAGACCGGCTGCACTTGCCGCAGGCTGCCATCGGGGGGGGGGTCAATCAAGGGGCTTCAGGAGAGCTTCCACCCCGAGAAGCCCACAGAGCCACCCCAGTCCTCCCCATTGGGGGCTCGTACCCCATTCCTCCCTCACCTCCTTCCACTTACCCCTCCCTAGGCCCCCTTCCTGATGTACAAAATAAAGGACATGTGTGTTCAAAAATAGAAACTCTCTTTATTGAACAAAACTCGGGGAAATTGGGAAAAGGAGGTGGGAGAGGGGAAGAGAGAGGGTGGGAGAGGGGAGGGCAACTAAAATGATCAGGGGTTTGGAACAGGTCCCATATGAAGAGAGGCTAAAGAGACTGGGATTTCTCAGCTTAGAAAAGAGGAGACTGAGGGGGGATATGATAGAGGTCAATAAAAGCATGAGTGGTGTGGAGAGGGTGCATAAAGAAAAGTTCTTCATTAGTTCCCATAATAGAAGGACTAGAGGACACCAAATGAAATGAATGGGTAGCAGGCTTCAAACTAACAACAGAAAGTTGTTCTTCACAAAACAAAGAATCAACCTGTGGAACTTCTTGCTGCAGGAGGCTGTGAAGGCTAGAAATAGAACAGAGTTTAAAGAGAAGTTAGATAAAGTCATGGAGGTTGGGTCCATGGAGTGGTATTAGCCAGTGGGTAGTCCATCCCCTCCAGGGTCCCTAGTGTTGGCTACTGTTGGCAGACAGGCTACTGGGCTAGATGGACTTTTGGTCTGACCCAGTACGAACATTCTACGCTCAGGGCTCAGGGTCGGGGGTCTCAGTGGACCACCTTGATTTTCATGCAAACCTGCTCCTGGGTGGCCAGGCTGCCAGCTATCCTGCCCTAGACGGCCACTTTCCTGTGCCTAGTGCGGAGGTCGTGGATGAGGTCCACGATCTCCGCACTAGACCAGGCGGACGCCCGCCTCTTGTGGACCCGGGCAGGCTCCCGGGAGCCGCCAGCCTGGTCCCAGGAAGAGGGGGAGGGCTGGGTGGCCGCAGGTGGCTGCCTCGAGCCGTGCCAGGTGCAGGGACTGCTGGCTGGGTGCTGTCAGGCTTGCACCTGGCACGGGCACCTTAGCCAGCCCATGCCCCTTTAAGGGCTCCGGGGCCGGGAGGGGGGCAGACGAGTTTCCCTGGTGGTGCCCAGAGTGGCCACCAGGGAAAGCTGGGGAGGGCTAGTCTCCCACTAGTTCGAATTAAGTGGCTACACAGCCCTTAATTCGAACTAGCTAATTCGAACTAGGCGTTAGTCGTTATAAAATGAGGTTTACCTCGTTCGAATTAAGCGCTCCGCTAGTTCGAATTAAGTTTGAACTAGCGGAGCGCTAGTGTAGCGCCTATCAAAGTTAATTCGAACTAACGTGTGTTAGTTCGAATTAACTTTGTAGTGTAGACATACCCGAAGGGTGTGGCCTGACCTTACTTTCACAGACCACATCTCTCTAATATCCCTCCGGGTTCTATGGCTCTTAATCCCAAAGGGGGCAGATCTATTGATACTATGGATCGGGGGATTATCCATTACTTCAAATCATCCTGCCTAGTTGCAGTTTGTTTCAGTCCTAATCAATTCAAATCTTAAAAGTATATTCACTGTTGGGAAAAAGGGAATTGGCAAGAGCAATAGTAAGACCAACAGTGCTGGCTGTTGCAGTGTTTCATTTTCATTGGTTGCTCAGAATGCAGTTCAGAAAAAGTACTACCCTGCAGGGTCCCACTGAAGTAAACAGGATACCTCTTAGCAGTAAGTACTATGGCTCTGCTTCAGGAAAGAACTTAAGCATGTACCTAACTTTAAGTGCATAAGTAGTCCCATTGACTTAATTGTAGTCTCGCTGGACTAGGTGCTGTAAACTCACTAATAATAGACATTTTTTGCCCTTAAGAGTTTACAGACTTCATACAAAAGTCAAGGTAGTGTGATCTCCATTTTGCAGAAGGTAATCAAGGCACAGAAAGATCAAGAGTACCACTTTAAAAAATTATTTAGGAACTTTGGAGCCTACATCCAATTGACTTTTATTGAGGCTTCTAATTGACTAAGTCAATTCTGAAAATGGGACATAGGCTCCCAAGTCACAGAGGACCAGATTTTTAAATGTATTTTGTTTCCTAAAGATGCAGACAGGCTCTTAGTAGGATTTTCAAAGGCAGCTAGGTACCCAGAGGAGTTAGGTGCCATGGTTCTTTGAAGAATCCCATTAAGTTCCCTATCTTTAGGTACCTCTTTACCTTTACAATTCTAGCTTTTAGGTCCTTGGGGAAAAGCACCTTAAATTACTTGCCCCAGATCACAAAGAAAGTCTGTGGAGATGCCAACATTTGATTCCAAATCTCCTGAGCCCCAATCTACCACTTATTAAAAAATGATGCTTTCTTTATAGTCTGTAGTAATATCAGTACTGTACTAATATCTTTGTAGGTTTAATTTTAATTTAAAGAGATGGATGAAAATCAGATTTTTTCAAATTTATACTATACAAAGTTATTACTCAAATATTGTTATTACTAGATTTTTCTATAATGGGATGTGTGAGATTAAATGGTCATGACCTTAAAACTCAGTTTAAATCAATCTTAAATCATGATAGTCTTGGTTCAAAATGAGACATGGTGGGGTGAGAAAATACTTGAGATCTAACAACTATGTAAATCTCTGACTGCCATATCATTATTCATGGAAGGCCCTGTTCCAGAACATTGCCAAATGATCAAGTTAATTTACATTTCTTATTAAAAACAATTGATATAAAGAATTTGAAATTTATCTTGTATTCTAAGGTCGAACCTCAACAATGTCAGATTGTTCTCACCATCGCATTCTTCTATTTTGTGAAAGAATATACAGAAAATATTATGGACTTTTTAATAAGTAAAGCACTGTAAGCTCAAAATTCATATTGATCCTCATGAATTTCCAAGGCATACTCTGCACTGGTTACTTATTCACAGTTTACACTGGATGTCAGTGGATTAGGGCATCAATCTAACAAAGGGCTCAAGCATACCCTTAACCTCAAACATGTGCTCAACCCCATTGAATTTAACTATCTATATGCTTAAAAGTGTACACACACTTAAGGTCTTGCCTATATTAGTGGAGTAAGTCTACCTATTATGCTACTCCAGCTACATGAATGATATAGCTTAGGTCAACTTACTGTGGCATCTTCATCATGCTGTGTCAACAGTAAACACTTCCCACCAATTTGCCTTACTCTTCTCATTCCAGTACCAGAGTTGACTGCAGAGCAGTCTCTGGTCAATTTAGTGCGTCAACTCCTTAACTCGAACTCTACTGCATCACTCACAGTAATGCCGATCCTCACTAAGGTTAGACATGCCTTAGTGCTTTACTGCATCAGGGTCCAAGTACAGAACAAGTCCAGTGGCAAAGTAGGCTGTAATAAGACACAGAGGGTATGTCTACACTACATCGCTAATTCGAACTAACTTAGTTTGAATTAGTTAATTCGAACTAAGCTAATTCGAATTAGTGCATCCAGACTTAAAAACTAGTTTGAAGTAGTGTTTTGCTAATTCGAACTAGCATGTCCACAAAGAGTGGACCCTGAACAGAGGTTAAGGATGGCCGGAAGCAGTGCCGGCAGGGCATCAGATGAGGACTTAGAGCGTGGAGCTGCTGCCTCAGGCTAGCCGAGGGCTGTGCTTAACGGGACGCGACCCCCACCCCGGACAGACAGTTCTCAGGGGTGCCCCGCTTGCAAAGCAGTCCTGGCTTGGATTGCCCGGAGTGCCCACACTCGGCACATCAAAGCACTCGGCCATCAGACCGGCTGCACTTGCCGCAGTCTGCCATCTGGGGGGGGGGGGGGACAATCGGAGGGCTGCAGGAGAGCTTCCACCCCGAGGAGCCCGCAGAACCACCCCAGTCCTCCCCATCGGGGGCTCGTACCCCATTCCTCCCTCACCTCCTTCCACTTACCCCTCCCTAGGCCCCCTTCCTGATGTACAAAATAAAGGACACGTGTTCAAAAATAGAAACTCTATTTATTGAACAAAACTGGGGGAGCCTGGGAAAAGGAGGTGGGAGAGGGGAAGAGAGAGGGTGGGAGAGGGGAGGGCAACTAAAATGTTGAGGGGTTTGAAACAGGTCCCATATGAAGAGAGGCTAAAGAGACTGGGACTTTTCAGCTTAGAAAAGAGGAGACTGAGGGGGGATATGATAGAGGTCTCTAAAAGCATGAGTGGGTGGAGAGGGTGCATAAAGAAAAGTTCTTCATTAGTCCCATAGAAGGACTAGAGGACACCAAAGGAAATGAATGGATATCAGGCTTCAAACTAATAACAGAAAGTTCTTCTTCACAAAGCAAATAGTCAACCTGTGGAACTCCTTGCTGCAGGAGGCTGTGAAGGCTACAACTAGAACAGAGTTTAAAGGGAAGTGAGATCAAGTCATGGAGGTTGGGTCCATGGAGTGCTATTAGCCAGGGGGTAGAAATGGTTTCCCTGGCATCTGTTTGTGGAAGGCTGGAGATGGATGGCACGAGACAAATGGCTTGGTCATTGTTTCGGTCCATCCCCTCCAGAGTCCCTAGTGTTGGCCGCTGTCGGCAGACAGGCTACTGGGCTAGAGAGACCTTTGGTATGACCCAGTACAGCCATTGTAAGCTCAGGGCTCAGGGTTGGAGGTCTCAGTGGACCTCCTTGATTTTCATGCAAACCTGCTCCCGGGTGGCCAGGCTGGCAGCTATCCTGCCCTAGATGACCACTTTCCTGTGCCTAGTGCGGAGGTCGTGGACAAGGTCCATGATGTCTGCACTAGACCAAGTGGGCACCCGCCTCTTGCAGTCCTGGGCAGGCTCCCGAGAGCCACCAGCCTGGTCCCGGGGAGAGGGGGAGGGCTGGGTGGCAGCGGGTGGCTGGCTCGAGCTGTGCCAGGTGCAGGGTCTGCTGGCTGGGTGCTGGCAGGCTTGCACCTGGCACGGGCACTGTAGCCAGCCCGCGCCCCTTTAAGGGGTCCGGGGCCGGGAGGGGGGGCAGAAGAGTTTCCCTGGTGTTGGCTAGAGTGGCCACCAGGGAAAGCTGGGGAGGGCTGGAGAGGGCTAGCCTCCCACTAGTTCGAATTAAGTGGCTACACAGCCCTTAATTCGAACTAGTGAATTCGAACTAGGCTTTGTCCTCGTAGAATGAGGTTTACCTAGTTTGAACTAAGCGCTCCGCTAGTTCAAATTAAGTTCGAACTAGCGGATCACTAGTGTAGCGCCTATCAAAGTTAACTCGATCTAACGTCTGTTAGTTCGAATTAACTTTGTAGTGTAGATATACCCAGAAGGAATAGAAAGTTGTTTTTTTAAGCTACTAAGGAAACAATCTATTTGGCTAGTGCAATTTTAACAAATGCCTTTGCAAGTAACTATAACATTGCCAAGCATAGGTAATCCTGTGAATGTTTTGGTAACATTAGCTGTTCCCAAAGATAGAATCTTAATACAGTTTGAACTTCTCTAACCCAGTACCCTCAGGACCAGACTGATACAGAACCAAAGAATTTGCCAGACCATGGGAGGGTAATGCTGCTAGACAAGATTGACAATACTTCCAATTTCTGTAGGGCAAGGGATAGCTTTGTGTTTTGAGCATTGGCCTGCTTAAGCCCAGGATTGTGAGTTCAATCCTTATAGAGGCCTTTTGGACAAAGGATGGTACTTGGGCCTGCTGTGAAGGCAGCAGACTGGACTTGATGGCCTTTCAAGGTCCCTTCCAGCTCTAGGAGACAGGCAATCTCCATTTATTTAAGACATTTAGGGGCAAATTAAAGCTAAATAACCCAGAACAATTAGAGCCAGGACTAGTGGCTGTAAACAAACCTTATGGAACTGTGGAAAACTTGGCCACATCCACAATAAGTGGACATATGGCTAACTAAAATCATTCTGTTAAGTATCAGAGGGGTAGCCGTGTTAATCTGAATCTGCAAAAGCGGTGAGGAGTCCTGTGGCACCTTATAGACTAACTGAAGTGTCGGAGCATAAGCTTTCATGTGCCTTTTGTAAAATAACCAACAGGTCATGAATTACATTGCCCTTAAAACCTTTGCTCACTTCCATTTCAAACCCTAACCTCAGTCCCATCTACATTCAAACACCTTCAGCCAAATTTGCTGCTGCTTTAATTCGGCAAAGTCCAGTCCATCTCTAGCTGAAAACTTGCTTTAACATGATGGTTACCAGCCTTGCCAGAGTAGAAGGAGCCTAAGGAAAGGGTTTGCAAATCAGCAGAAAATCAAATCTAGTTAGGCTTTCACTTCCTTTCCATACAAAAAGGCCTTTGGGGGCAATGAGGTTGGAAGGGTAGAACAATAAAACTAATGGCTGAATAAATTTAAAACTGCCCTTCCTGCTTCTTTGGAACCATTTGAGCCACTCTGGTGGCTGATGCAAAGCACTGATAGGGTGCTGTCACTTTGTATGAGGACACCTAAGAAAGAGCACTACTCATGGGGTTGTCCACAGAAGAGTTGCAAGTGAATGACAGGCATGTGTGGTCGTAATCCTAAACGTTCTTGTGAAGGCCTTTATCCAGAAGCCAAGTTTACAGATTTTGCAAAGACATTAAACAAACATTGTAACTTTTTAACATAAACACAATTAACTAATGTCAATATTTACCCGATTTCCTTTTCATTTCAGTCAGTGTATATAGCTCAGTGTATGCCTCAGAGTTTGTTGTTCCAAACCTGCTTCAGATGATTACTATCAGGGTGTAAATTTATCAATTACACTTTCCTGGAGCCAACAATTACTTCACTCTGCAAAGCTGTTCCTGGCATGATCCCAAGCCCATGGAAAGCAGTGGAGGGTTTAATTGATTTCAGTGGGCTTTCAATCAAGTCTTTAGGATCTTTGCTGGCGTACAAGGAGCAGGGCACAAGATCTCCCTTCTGACCATATTGAAAAATAAAGCATTCCATTAGAACATCGAAAACTTTTGCAACATGAAGAAAATCATGGGTTGAGTTGTGGATACACTTTCTCTGGGAGGCTCTCAAAGCACTTTACAATTACTCCTATTATTTGTGTTATAGTGAGTCACAGAGACCTCAGCTGAAATTGAGGCCTGTAGCCAGACAGGAATTCCCCCCTACCCCCCATAACATCCATCTTTGCTTGCCTGGAGCACACAGGGCATAAACAGAGCAATAAAATCAGCATAGTCTTTGATGCCTTGACAGAAGGCCCGGATATGCTGGATGCTGTGACCCTGGATGGCTGTAAATAGAGATACACCAATTGCTGACCAAGAGGCTGCCAAGGAGTGCCCTTGACTGAAACCCATATTGATACGAACACACTCGTCCGCGGGGGGAGGAATCTCCCGCCCAGTAAAAAAAATGTCCAGTACTTACAATTTAGTTATCTCTCTTGAAAGTGTAAATTAAGTTGAAACTCCCTTGTAAGAACTGGAGTCACAAAGACGGACTAACACAATTTGGCATCTTAGATAAAAAAGAGGATATGGGCCCCTACGGGTATAAAGTTGGGTCCAGCAGCACACTCGCTCTGAGCATCAATCTACCATCTATCTGCTGGTCGGGTTAGGTGATTGGCCTCCCGAGGTTCCACGGGGATGCCCACCTCGTATTCGTCTTCCTAGGAATTGAGGGACCGGCCCTGGCCTGATACGCTGGAGTCGAGAGGCACAGAAGGGGGTAAAAATTGTACCTGTATGTGTCCTTTGCCTTAAGTGTATACATAGACATAGAGCTCTTTAAAGATTAAGCTGTCACTTGGTACCATTATTTCTATTTTCTATCTTTATTTTCTTTGTAACCATTTTTAAGATCTATATTTGCTAGCAGTTAAGAAATAGAGCAATAGCCATTGTAAACACATGATTTATAAGCTTCTTTAATAAACCTGTAACTGTTTAAGCTTTAACCTGACTTCTTCAGTTGCTGTAACAGAACCAAGCACAATTTAAAAGAACTCCAGCCTGTCATAAGGGACAGATACAGGTAGAGCTGGGCATTTGGACTGTGTCGCTTCCCGAGGAAAGATCCATAGGGGCATCTCTCAGCCTTCTCTAGGCTTCCCACTGCGAAGGGATCATGTATCCTCGCAGTCAAAATCTGAAGTGTAATAAGCGCTCCCTATAAACTCTGGGGCGTCTGTCAGCCTGTTGGCTGCCCACCATGAAGGGACCTGGTCCTAGCGATCAAAGACACAGACGTTAAATTTCTCGGGGCGCCCATCAGCCTTACCAGGCTGCCCGCTGTGACGAGACCTTGTGTTCCAGCAATTGAAGACTCGGGTGTAACACACACACACACACGCACTGCCCTGACCATCGGCTGACAAGGCCCCAGTGCTAAACACTGTATATGCACTTTGTGAGAGGCAGCCCCTGCCCCCAACAGCTTACAATCCAAATACACAAAACAGATAAGGGAAGTTCTGTTGTCTCCATATTAGAGACCAGGAATGGAGGCACAAGGATATGAAGTAAAATTCTGGACCCATGCTCATTGACTTTAGGGGGGCCAGGATTTTACCTTACATCACACAGAAAGTAGTAGCATGAACCTCAAAGTCCTGAGTCCCAGTTCTCCACCTTGACCATCTTTCTTCTTGTCCAAGCATTATTCGATTTAACCTCACAACACTCCAGTGAGGTAAATAAGAGTTATATCTCCACAGTTCTCTATAGTTAAATGAACTTGGTTTTGAGCTCTTGATATTGACTCATTCATATAGATAATTCAACTGTACAATAGCTACAGTGCTTATGTGCCTCACAAGCTTGTTCTATGAACTGTATTCATAGTAATTAATCCTGGAAAAGTGCTTTGAAATCACTGAAAGAAAACAGCCAAATAAGTCAGAGAATTATTAAGCTAATGTGCATATTGTGAATGATATGCTTCCTGATCCACTGTTATGATTACTTTCCACTCACATATGCCATCTAATTTTGCAGGAAGAAAACTAGTGTGTGTGGCTGTAGAATCTCCAGTATTAGTGTGATGCTGGGAAACTGTAAATTCATCTAGCCAAAAATGTAAATCTGCCAGACCTCCCAAGAATACCAGAAAGTTTCTATTTTTCTCTCTTTCTCTCCTATAATGGGTGGAAGAGATAAGATCACTTCTTCTATTATATGAGAGATCAGTCCTCCTGCTTTTGTCTTAATAGGATATCCCTAATTCAGTTGCATCTTCAAAGGGAGAATGGGCTCTCTGGCTTCCATTGGCTCCTTTTGAGTTTTACCACTTGTATCTAAGTAAAAGGAAGTGTACAAACTGAGCCTGGAAACTGCGGATGGCCCATGTTCCTCACTCCTTGAAAAAAAGTTTTACTTTGTGACACTTTAAATTAGTTTAACTAGTGAGGAAATCAAAATGTGTCATGAAAGTCAAGAGAGCTTTCCTAAGAAAAGGATGATCCTGAACAATTACACAGACGATAGGAATACCCACTCAGCTAGGTGGCTGAAAACGTGGGCAGAAAAGAGGTAGCAAAGGCTGGCCCCTTGTCCCCCTGTGTTCCTGGACCAGGTACTCTCAGCCACTCCCTAGTTCAGTCCTTAAAGGGGCATGGCCCCAAGAGTCCAGATTCTCCTTAGTTGAGGTTTCCCAATAGGTTCCCTGTTTTCCCCCATATGGGTGGGGTTGGGGCTTACTTGCTCTCATGGCTGTTGAGGTGACAGGCTCTGGTTCATACTCAGAACAACTAACCAAGCTCCTGCCTCCTTGATAGTCAGCCCCATACTGAGCCAGGCTCCTTCCTTCCCACCCCACCTCCAGGCCCGGCATTGGTTGCAGGTAAAGCTGGGCAGGGCTAGCTGGGCCCAGAGGTTTCCTTTATCTTCTGGGATGCCACTTTCTCCACTCTCTGAGTCAGTAATTCTCCTTTGAGCCAAAACCAATGACCAAATTAGTCTATTACAGGATAATATAATTAAGGACTCCATTGTAATTTTTATACCACTGCTCTCTCTCGTTTAAGAGTTAGAAACATTGAATCTGAACTCATTGGGTGTGTCTGCTTGAATTTGGGTGTGACTGGCTGCTTGAATTTGCGCAAGAACACTGACTTTGTAATGTACAAAATTAGTGCTTCTTGCGCAAATACTTTGATGCTCCCACTTAGAGATAAGCCCTCTTGCGCAAGAATACTTGCACAAGAGGGCCAGTGTAGACAGGCACCTTAATTTTTTTGTGCAAGAAAGCCTGATGGCTAAAATGGCCATCGGAGCTTTCTTGCACAAAGGCGCGTCTAGATTGGCATGGATTCTTTTGTGCAAAAGCACTTTTTGTGCAAAAGCATCCTTGCCAATCTAGACGCTCTTTTGCGGAAATACTTTTCCGTTAAAAGTATTTCCGCAAAATCATGCCAGTCTAGAAGCAGCTCTTGACTTCAGCCCTAATATTATGTTAATGTAGACTTTTACATTTACTTTCCATAGGGTTTTTTCTATGACAATAGGTTTATATTTTTAAAATCTTAAGGAGTTTGGACTCAGGACTGATCAATGCGACCAGGGGCTGCAAACAGATTGTTTTGAGAGGAAGTTTGGAAGGGAGCGAGGTACACTAGCCATTCTTTAAAATCTTTACACTAAAGTATAATCAAAACTTCCTGAGCTCAGGTGGGCCTTCTGGGGTTGATTGCATCAGAGACAAAGCTTTGAGATGGGCCTAGCCTCAAGCTTATAAAAAAGGCAGCCAGAGTGAATGCAGAGAGCAGCAAACAGGGCAGCAGCCAACATGGGAGTTTGCCTGGGAAACGTCCAAGAGGAGCTCAAGAGGTATTTAAAAACATCTGAGGAATCTCTCAGAAGGAAGGCAGGTGTGGATAGTGATGGGTCTGCTATTGTTACATGCACAGCTTGTGTCATATTTGTCTTCCTCCCAGAAGAAAGAAGAGATTTCATCTGCATTAAGTGCAAGCTGGTTGCCATATTGGAAGAAAAAAATTAGAGGACTTGAAGCCCAAGTATCAACCCTGTGTTCCATCAGAAAGTATGGAGATGTCCTCAATAGAAGGCAGCATTTAATCCTGCAGGCACAGCAAGCTGAAGAGCCAGTAAGGGAAGTACAGGACAAGGAAGAGAACTGGCAGCATGTAAGCTCTAGAAGACGAAAGCCAATTCAGGTATCCCCAATTCCTGTAGAGGTAAGTAACCACTTTCAGGCTCTCTCCACAGGCACTTGGGTAGAGAATGCTTTCAGAGACCTCTCAGGGAAGAAATCAGAAAGGTACACCATTCACCGGAAGGCATGGGATGCGTAGTCGTAGGGATGGGGGTTCCACGATCACAACCCTCAAAAGCAGAAGATGGATGGTGGTGGTCAGAGACTCCCTCCTAAGAAGGACTGATTCATCCATCTGCCGTCCAGACATGCAGTCTCGAGAAGTGTGCTGCTTACCAGGAACTCGCATTCAGGATGTGACCAAGGGTCTTCCAAAAAGATCAAACCTTCAGATCACTATCCCTTCCTGTTTTTCCCTGTAAGAACTAACAATACATCCAAGAATGACCTTGAGCGGGTCACAGCAGATTATGTAGCGCTGGGAAGAAGGACCAAGGAATTTGAAGCACAAGTGGTGTTCTCGTCCATCCTCCCTGTTGAAGGAAAAGGTTCAGGTAGGGATTGTTGAATTGAGGAAGTAAATGTGTGGTTGTGCAGGTGGTGTTAGACACAGGGCTTTGGTTTCTTTGACCATGGGACTCTGTTCCAGGCACAAAGATTGTTAGGAAGAGATGGGATCCACTTAACCAAGAGCAGAAAAAGCATCTTCATGGGCAGGCTTACAAACCTAGTGATGAGGGCTTTAAACTAGGTTTGTTGAGGGATGGAGACCAAAGCCCTGAGGTAAGTGGGGATGTCAGATATCAGGAAGAAACACAAAGAGGAACGAGCAACAAAGGAGGATTCCTAATTCAAATGAAGAAGGTAGGGCAATCAATTGGTTATCTAAGGTGTTTGTACACAAATGCAAGAAGCCTGGGAAACAAACAGGAATAATTAGAAGCCCTGGCCCAGTCAAAGAACTATGATTTGATTGGAATAATTTGATTGAACATGTTAGGATGACTCTCATGCCTAGAGCACTGTCATGGAAGGCTATAAACTGTTCATGAAGAACAGGTGGGGAAGAAAAAGAGGAGGAGTTGCATCGTATGTAAGAGAGCAGTATGATTGCTCGGAGCTCCAGTATTTAGAGGGAGAAAAGCCTGTTGAGAGTCTATGGGTTCAGTTTAGAAGTGGAAGCAACAGGGGTGATATTGTGGTTAGTGTCACACCGTTGCAGCCACCGCCGGATGGGGTGGATGAAGTAGATGAGGCTTTCTTCAGACAACTGAAAGAAGCTTCCAGATCACAGGCCCTGGTTCTCATGGGGGACTTTAACCACTGCTGACATCTGTTAGGAGACCAATACAGCAGTACACAGACAATCCAGGAAGATTTTGGAGAATGTGGGGGATAACTTCTCGGTACAAGTACTGAAGGAACCGACCAGGGGCCATATGTAGCCTGACCTGCTGCTCACAAACAGGAAGGAACTGGTAGGGGAAATAGAGGTGGGTGACAATCTGGGAAGCAGTGATCATGAGATGGTAGATCTCAGGATCCTGACCAAAGAAAGAAAGGAGAGTAGTTAAATATACACCCTGGACTTCAAAAAAAGCAGATTTTGACTCCCTCAGAGAACTGATGGTCAGCATTCCCTGGTATGCTTACATGAAGGGGAAAAGAGTCCAGGAGAGCTGGCAGTCGTTTGAAGAAGCCTTATTGAAGGCACAGGAAGAAACCATCTTAATGCTCAGTAAGAAAAGCAAATATGCTGGGCGACCAGATTGGCTTACCATGGAAATTCTTGGTGAGTTTAAACACAAAAAGGAAGCCTACAAGAAGTGGAAACTTGTACAGATGACTAGGGAGGAGTATAAATATATTGCTCAAGAATGCAGGGGAGTTATCAAGAAGGTGAAAATGCAATTGAAATTGCAGCTAGAAAGGAATGTGAAGGGTAACAAGAAAGGTTTCTACAGGCATGTTAGCAAGAAGAGGGTGATCAGTGAGGGTGTGGGGCCCTTACTGGATGAGGGAGGTAACCTAGTGACAGATGATGTGGGGAAAGCTGAAGTACTCAATGCTTTCTTTGCCTCTGTCTTCACAGACAAGGTCAGCTCCCAGACTACTGCACTAGGCAACAAGTTTGGGAAAGAGGTGGACAGCCCTTGGTGGGGAAAGAACAGGTTAGGAACTATTTAGAAAAGCTAAACATACACAAAACCATGGGTCCAGATTTAATGCATCCAAGGGTACTGAGGGAGATGGCAAATGTCATTGCAGAGCCTTTGGCCATTATCTTGTAAAACTCATGGAGAATGGGAGAGATCCCAGATGATTGGAAAAAGGCAAATGTAGTGCCCATCTTTAAAAAAAGGAAGAAGGACAATCCTGGGAACTACAGATGAATCAACCTTACCTCAGTCTGTGGAAAAATCATGGAGAGGATCCTCAAGGAATCAATTTTGAAGCATTGGAAGAGGGGAAAGTGATCAGGAATAGTCAACAAGGATTCCTGAAGAGCAAGTCATGCCTGACCCATCTGATTAGCTTCTATGATGAGGTAACTGGCTCTGTGGATATGGGAAAGTCAGTGGATGTGATATACCTTGACTCTAGCAAAGCTTTTGATACAGTCTCCCATAGTATTCTTGCCAGCAGGTTAAGGAAGTATGGACTGGATAAATGGACTGTAAAATGGATAGAAATCTGGCTAGAATGTTGGGCCCAATGGGTAGTGATCAACGGCTCGATGTAAGGTTTGTGGTCAGTTTCTAGCAGGATGCCCGAAGGATCGGTTCCAGGACTGGTTTTGCTCAACATCTTTATTAATGACCTGGATGAGGGGATGGATTGCACCCTAAGCAAGTTTGCAGAAGATGCTAAGATGGGGGAAAGGTAGATAGGCTGGATGACAAGGATAGGGTCCAGAGTGACCTAGACAAATTAGAGGATTGGGCCAAAAGAAATCTGATGAGTTTCAACAAGGACAAATGAAGAGTCCTGCACTTGGGACGGAAGAATCCCAAGCATTGTTACAGGCTGGGGACCGAATGGCTAAGTATCAGTTTGGGAGAAAAAGATCTGGGGATTACAGTGGATGAGAAGCTGGATATGAGTCAGTGTGCCCTTGTAGCCAAGAAGGCTAATGACATATTAGGTTGCATTAGGAGGAGCGTTGCCCGCTGATCTAGAGTAGTGATTATTCCCCTTTATTCGGCTCTGGTGAGGCCACATCTGGGCTACGTCTACACTGGCATGATTTTCCAAAAATGCTTTTAAGGGAAAAGTTTTCCGTTAAAAGCATTTGCAGAAAATTGTGTCTAGATTGGCACGGATGCTTTTCTGCAAAAGCACTTTTTGCGGAAAAGCGTCCATGGCCAATCTAGACGCACTTTTCCACAAAAAAGCCCCGATCGCCATTTTCACGGAAAACAGTACTGTGCTGTTTACACTGGCCCTTTTGCCCGAATGGGAGCAGCACAGTATTTCCACAAGAACACTGATGATCTTACATGAGATCGTCAGTGTTCCTGGGGAAATTCAAACGGCCAGTGTAGACAGCTGGCAAGTTTTTCCGCAAAATCAAATGATTTTGCAGAAAAACTTGCCAGTCTAGACACAGCCCCTGGAGTATTGTGTCCAGTTCTGGGCCCCCCACTACAGATAGGATGTGGACGCATTGGAGAGTGTCCTGCAAAGGGCAACCAAAACGATTAGGGTGCTGAAGCACAAGACCTATGAGGAGAGGCTGAGGGATTTGGGCTTATTTAGTCTGCAGAAGAGTGAGGGGGGATTTGATAGCAGCCTTCAACTTCCTGAAGGGAGGTTCCAAAGAGGATAGAGAAAGGCTGTTCACAGTAGTGAGGGATGGCAGAACAAGGAGCAATGGTCTCAAGTTACAGTGGGGGAGGTCTAGGTTGCATATTAGGAAAAACGATTTCACTAAGAGGGTGGTAAAGCACTGGAATGGGTTACCTAGGAAGGTGGTGGAATCTCCATCCCTAGAGGTTCTTGGCTTGGCAAAGCCCAGGCTGGGTTGAATTAGTTGGTTGACAAATTAAGTGCCCTTACAGACTACCTGAACCCCTCAACCAAAAGACAGGTGCGTCAGTTCCTGGGGCTGGCATGATATTATAGAAGGTTTGTCCCCCACTTTGCAAAGCTAGCTGCCCCATTAACTGACCTAACAAAAACACTCAACCTAAGAAAGTGTGGTAGACAAAGGAAGCTGAACAGGCTTTCTGAGCATGAAAGGACCAACTGACCTGTGCCCCGGTGTTGAGTCAACCAGATTTTACAAGGCTATTTATATTACAAACAGACGCGTCAGAAATCAGCCTGGGGCGGTGCTATTCAAGGAAAAGGGTGGGGAGGAATACCCCGTCCTTTACTTACGTCAGAAGCTTCTCCCGTGCCAAGTAAAATACTCGACAATCGAGAAGGAAGCCTTAGCTATGAAATGGGCTGTTGATATGTTACAATACTACCTTATAGGGAATAAGTTCCAACTGATTACAGATAATACCCTCCTCCGCTGAATCCAATCGATGAAGGATACGAACGCCCGTGTGATGCGGTGGTACCTCTTGCTACAACCCTACCATTTCGAAGTGGCACATAGACCAGGCCAGAGGCATAACAATGCCGACTTCTTCTCCAGGGTGCCTCTTGACGAGGAGAACAAATCACTAGTGGCGAGACCTGACTTAAAAGGGAGGATGTGTGACAGGGCACTGGTGTTCGGGGGGGGCCTTGGAACCCTCCGAGACCTGGTATGCCTGGCGGGAGGTGGGCCCGACCTGTTGCGCTGACTGCTCAGCGGTAGTGGCGTAGCTGGGAGGAGGCGGGGCTAAGCAAGCAAGAGCACACCATCCCGCCTGATTTAGAAAGTGGTGCTGCCCATGCCAACGGCGCCCCGCGCTACGTAAAGGGTGGGGCGGAGACAGCGGGATGATGAAAAGCTGCCCCAGAACACAGGAGAGTGGGGAACAAGTGGACAGGTGACCGGGGAAGGTTTGCGGAGCACTGATAACCTGCCCATAGCCCCAGTGTGGCTGGAAGGAGGTAGCAGGAGTGGTAGGAAGTGGCACAGGGAAGGGCTTTGCTGAAGCGTGTGGGCTGGAGAGTTGCAGGAGAGATCCCTCGCCAGCCAGGCAGGGACAGTGCTGACCCTGTGCTTAGGGCCCTGGGCTGGGACCCATGAGTGAAGGCGGGTCCAGGTCCCCCTACCCCACAGGGGAACGACAGGTGAAACCCTACCCAGCGCTGGCCGGTACAGAGGCAGGGAAACAGGAAGTCGCACTCCTCAGGTAGAGTGAGACATACGGCCATAGAAGGAACCAGACTGAGGATCCTGGGTGTTAGCCCTGCTGGAGCAAGGGTGAAGGATAGTCACAATGCCCACTTGGAAAGTGGACCCCGACAGAGCTATTGGTTGCCTGATGCAGGAGGTGCCTCGCCGATGGGGCTAGAATAAACCAAGAGAGAGGACCCCCGGGAGCCTGGCCCAGCCACATCCGAGGCCATGCCAAGGGACCCCCGTTACACAGCTCTTAACATATTTGAAGACTGTTATCACATCCCCACTTAATCTTCTTTTCTGAAGACAAAACATGCCCAAATTTTGAATCTTTCCTCATAAGTTAAGTTTTCTAAACTTTTTGCAATATTTGTTGCTCTCCCAGGACTTTCTCCAATTTGTCCATATCTTTCCTAAAGTGTGGTACCAGTGCTCTGAGGCCTCACCAGTGCTGTGTATAACAGGACAATTACCTGCTTTGTTTTACATAAAACACTCCTGTTAATATACCTGGTACCAGAGTTCCAGGGAGCAGCACTGGAGTTACTCAATTAGGGTCTCAATTTGCAAAGAATAGGGCAAACAATCCCCCAAACTGGCAGATATTCAAATACTTAGATTTACCTATCTTGCACAAAACAGTTTCTATAATACCTTACTGGTTATCCATAAGCCAACAACATAGTTCAATTAACTAGCCTTAGGCCTCCACCCAGATACCCAAGTCAAATATGAGGATTACTGTAAATCTTAATCATCAGATGAGAAAGTTCTACCAATCCCAAAGGAACAGACACATGACCTGTCCTCCAAAGTGCTTGCAATCCCTCCACATCTTTCCTAGACCCTGTGCTCCAACTGTGGCCTGACCAGTGCTGAGTAGAGCATGACAATGACCTGCCTTGTTTTACATACATAAATACCACAAGCCCCGTCTTACATATCCTGCAAAGTATACATATCTGCTGGTAAATATCCTTCCCAAATTATGCCTTAAAATATCACAGTTGGTAGCCCTTGTAATTTCTATAATCACCAGTGTATTTACTGGTTCTATTCTTTATTTGAAATACACAAGATACAAATTGGGCCTTGAGTTTCCAGAGCTTCTGAGGGCTTAGAAGAATCATCATGAGGACATGTGTAAGCAAACTCATATTCATACACAAAAATTAGCACCACTTCATTAAATGACTACTTATTTTACAATGTAACAATGTTTCGGTTCTGATATTCTCTTGATGATTCAATTATTTTAAATTTAATGATGTTTCAAGGTTCACTTTACATTAATCAGGATCGAATTATGCACAGATGTTTTGTGTTTTTTCTGACAGGGCCAACCCACTGGCTTTAAAATGTATATGTGACTGAAAAAACACTTGTTGACTTCAGAGTACATTGAATCAATTCCTAAATGAACACACACCTAAATTAGAATATTTCCAAATATTTATCTAAACTCTACCTAAATTAAAATATTTCCAAAAAACAGGATCATATCTTAAAATGTACTGTATTTTGAACTGTTCATTATTTTATGATAAAAATAGTGCATAGATGTAATAATTATTGTAATTATTATTAATTATTATTATTATTATTATTATTATGGCACTAGGATGGTAGGTAGTGTATAAATAAAAATACTGTAAAGAGAGAACGACATTTTAAATGCAACTTTAATTAAAATGTTACTCCAGTATCGAACTATTGAATAACACCTAATCCATCAGATTATTGGATATAAAATACTTTTTTTCTCTCTCTTGGATTGTAACTTTTTTATTTTATTTTATTTTATTTTATTTTATTTTATTTTATTTTAAAGATGTAAGGGGAAAACTTACCTGTAAGTTGTTTAGTCTGAAGTAGAAGGATAATTAGAATATTCTTTGTAACTCTGAAATTGTCAGTATTATATTTTTTGTATTTTATCCCCTCCTCTCACCTCTATAAGTTTGCATAAATTCATATAAGTAACTGTTATGTATATTCTGCTGTCTCTTCTGCCCTCTTATGGAACAGCTCATATACATTAAGGACCTGATTTCAATGGGAGTTGAATCAGCCACTGTATTTTTAGGCAATAAGTAGCCAATGTGTTTTGTAAAATACAATAAATAAATAAAACAAAAAATACCCTCATGGGTTTGAACATCATGTAGGAGGTGATATAATATTATATAGGAAGCAACGGTTGCTCTTACGCATGCTGGCTAGGACTAAGTAGCTAATGCAAAATACGTTTGCATCACCATTCGTGTATGTGTTTTGCTGCCTTGAGAGCTGCAGTTTTTTCACATCTTTTTTTGATGACGGTTGTATGTATGTGTTTGGTATTGTGTACAACAGCAGCTACCCTCTTCCTAGCCAAACGGTGTCTAGATTTATACAAGTAGACCACAGTTTGTAAGGTTTGTAAACTGACAGGTCCTGCAAAACTGTCAAGTTGATATGTTCTAATCATGTCATCACCAGAATAACTCTACATTGGATATTGATCAATGTAACCAATTTCCCAGCCTACTTCATCCCAATTTACCCCACAGTGAAACTAGAAATACACCTAGTTGAACCTCTTCAGTTCTGATGAATCTGCTGTTCAGAATATATACCTTCCTAAATACCATCACTTTTTAAAAAATGCACATTATAGGAATCTTGCACTATCTTTAATCACTTGGCATATGTATTGATTGCTGTTTTTCTGGCTGATTTCCACCCGCTGCCAGAGCTGCTTACCTGAGGCAAATTCAAATGGGTGCACATTAAGTAGGGAGAGCAAGAAGGTTTGAGCAATTTTGGACATGTACATTATTATAGGAAAACAGAATAATTTATGGGGGATTCAGTGAAGAAATCCCCCTGTGAGTTTTCTTCCTCCATTAATCATACACAAATCATGTAAAAACTGCTCTTGCAAATGGGGCATTAAATCTTTCTTGTGTACATGTTCTCAGTTTTTTTCCTTAAAAGGAAAAATATCAAATAATTTAGTTTTACCTTTGAAAATTCCTTATAAAATGTTAACCCAAAATGCACATATCATTAAATTATTTTGTTTATTTGCAAGCTAACTGAATCTTGGAATTTTTATCTTAAATAAAGAATGCTTTAAAAGCAACAGAGTAAATGGCAGTTTCTTGGCATGCAGGAACAACCTGACAAAAGTAAAATCTAGAGGAGCAAGATTTCAGTGTCAGACTCCCAATAGGACAAGAGTTTCAAACAATCATTTGGGGAGAGGGGAGAGGAGTGGATTAAAAATTTAAGGAAATGTATTACCTTGATTTTCACCCCAAACCCATAATGAGCTCCATTTGAATGGAGTTCTGTACCTATTCAGAATCCCACTAAAGTCAAAGAGGCTCTTCAGAGATCTGGTTGTATGGACTTAGTTGGTGAATCAGGGTTTTAATCAGCAGTTGTAAACCACAGCACATAATTTGGCTGATGCTTTCAGCAGATTCCATTAAATCTCTTAAGTGGAATTAGGGGCTTAATACAGCCTCCAGTATAAAGGAATAACAAAAGGAGAAGGAGAAAGCAAAGAATTGGGCCAATGTATTTCTATGAGGCAAGTCCTATAGAACTTGAGAGGGTCTAATCTATAAAATCTGATAGAAATTGATAGAAACTGTATTAAAAAGCAATAAAATATAATAGGGATTGATTTCTTTATAAAGGTCTATGAACTATCCCATAGAATTCTATTGGAGGGATGTTATTGCAACTGAATTTATACAATGGCTGAAAGATGATAATTATCTGGTATATTCTACACAACCCTTCCAAAATAAACATGTTCATTGGTATTAGTAAAGAAATTATCACGGAAGAAGTTCTAGCTAGCTTTCTATCCACCTTACAGTCCATTTTTCCAATCCATACTACTTTAACTTGCTGGCAAGAATACTATGGGAAAGACTATCAAAAGGTATATCACATCCTCACCATTACCCATATCCACAGAGCCAGTTATCTTGTCATAGCAGGCAAACAGGTTGGTCAGGCATGACTTGCCCTTGGTGAATCCATGTTGACTGTTCCTGATCACTTTCTTCTCTTTCAAGTGCTTCAAAATGGATTCCATGAGGAGCCCCATCATGATTTTTCCGGGGACCGAGGTAAGGCCAACTGGTCTGTAGTTCTCTGGATTGTCCTTCTTCCCTTTTTTAAAGATGGGCACTACATTTGCCTTTTTCCAATAATGTGGGACCTCCCCTGATCGTCACGAATTTTCAAAAATAATGGCCAGTGGCTCTGCAGTCACATCAGCCAACTCCCTCAGCATCCTTGGAGATGTTAGATCTGGCCCCATGGGTCTGTGTATGTCCAACTTTTCTAAGTAGTTCTTAACCTGTTCTTTCTCCACTAAGGCTATGTCTATACTACAGGAATTTTGAAAAAAGTGGCCTTTTTTCGAAAAAACTTCACCTGCATCTAGACTGCCACCACGTTCTTTCAAAATTAAATCAAAAGAACGAAGTTTTTTTGACATCAGTAAACCTCATTTTACAAGGAAGAATGCCTTTTTTCCAAAGAGCTCTTTTGAAAAAAGGTGTTCTTGACCGCAAACAGGGCTTTTTCGAAAGAGAGCATCCAGATTGCTTGGCTGCTCTTTTTCGAAAAAGCAGATTGCTTTTTCAAAAAAGTTGTGGTAGTCTAGACAATCTCTTTTGAAAGAAGCTTTTTCAAAAGATTCTTTCGAAAAAGCTTCTTATGAAAAAGCATATAGTCTAGCCTTACCTTTTAAGAGCTGCCGACCTCCTTCCCATACTGTGTTGCCTAGTCTGGGAGCTGACCTTCTCTGTGAAGACTGAGGCAAAAAAACCCTGAGTCTTCAGTTTTTCCCTCATCGTCTGTCACTAGGTTATCTCCCCCATTCAGTAAGGATCCCACACCTTCCACTTCTTGTAAGCTTCCTTTTTGTGTTTAAACTCGCCAAAATATGGTCACCTACCATATTTGCTTTCCTTACTGCACATTAGGATGATTTACTCCTGCACTTCTTTAAAATACAGCCAGCTCTCCTGGATTCCTTTCCTGCTCATGTTAGTGTCACAGGAGATCATGTCCAGCAGTTCCCTAAAGGAGTCAAAGTCTGCTTTTCTGAAACCAAGGTCTGTATTTTGCTGCTCTCCTATCTTGATTTGGTCAGGATCCTGAACTAGACCATCTTAGGGTCATTGCTGCCCAATCCCACCCCAAAGCAAAGATTTAAATGAAGAAAAATAAAACTAATTTGAGTTAAGGACCCAACCAACACGTAAGCATAAAGTTAAGCATAAAGCCTGTATGTTTGCAGGATCAGGGCCTAAGTTTTTAATAATGCTGTATGGAGCAAAATAATCTTGTAACAATGTGATTATGAATTAACAGTGTATGTTAAATCATAAATCTGTTGTAGTTTTATGTATAATTTTGCTCATGGTATTGTATAACATTTACCAGAGATCATTCTTCCCTTATGCATGTACATATAGAAATAATGTACAGGCAGTCCCCGACTTACACGGATCCGACTTATGTCGGATCCGCAGTTACGAACACAGACTGCGGGACCACGTGGTCCCGCTGCCCGTGTACTCCCCGGCAAGAAAAGCTGCTCCGCGTCTCCCTGGTCTGCAGACCAGGAAGACGCGGAGCAAAGGGGCGCGCCTGGGCTGCTCCGCTGCGCGAGCCCCCCCACGGCTTTGCAAAGCCACAGGGGAAGCCGGCAGGGGGGCAGCCCAGGCGCGCCTGGGCTGTCCCGCTGCCAGCGTCCTCAGAGGCTTTGCTCCCTGTCTCCCTGGTCTGCTGGTCTCCAGCAGACTAGGGAGACTGGGAGCAAAGCCGCGGAGGACCCGGGCGGCGGGACCGCGGTGCGTCGTGGTCCACCGCCCGCGTCTTCCTGGTCTGCTGGGGGGGGGGGGTGCGCAGCTAGTACGCCCCCCCCCACCAGACTAGGCTTTTCTCCGTTGCCTGTGGCAGAGCAGCTGGGGCACCGGATCGGCGCTACTGGAGCAGCCCAGCAGCACCCCAGCTGCTCTGCCCCAGGCGTCCCCAAGTCAGCTGCTGCTGAAACTGACCAGCGCTGACTACAGGAAGCCCGAGGCAGAGTTGCTCTGCCCCGGGCTTCCTGGAATCAGCCGCTGATCAGTTTCAGCAGCAGCTGACTTGGGGACACTTGGGGTTCTTAAGTTGATTCTGTATGTAAGTCGGAACTGGCGGTCAGTTTCAGCAGCAGCTGAATCTGGACGCCAGTTCCGACTTACATACAGATTCAACTTAAGAACAAACCTACAGTCCCTATCTTGTACGTAACCCGGGGACTGCCTGTATTGTACTACGAAAATTCCTGAGTTACCCCCATTTCTCTCTCCCAGGGTATGTCTAGACTGCATCCCTCCTGCCTTTTTCAACAGTTTCTGTAAACCTCCTTGTAGGAGGCATAAGGGATCTGTCGAAAAAGGCTTTCTTTCTCAACAGATCCCCCTCTAGACTGCCACTTTTTGCTGACAAAGTGATGAGTCGGCAAAATGTGGCAGCCATTGTTACGCAAATTAGGTGCAGGATATTTAAATCCCTCCCTCATTTGCAATGTTGACCTGCTTAATCTGCATCACTCTGCTGACAGTCTAGACATATCCCCAGACTCTAACCCTGCTCTGGTACAGGTTAGGATCCAAAGCTCATTGGAGTACCTGATTTCTGAGGCTGTTTTGTTTCTACTGCTTTCCAGGGGTCAGGACACTTTTTGTATACTTACAAGATGACACCAAGACTATTCCTGACTCCTACCACAGATTTCTCATCCTAATGGATAATGGTCCTGCAAGACCCTCAGTATTGGCTGGCCACTTGAGCCAAAGAGCAGTAACAGACAAACAAAATAACAAAACAAACCAACAAAACAAACTTGTTTCTCTAGTGTGGTAAATGGTTGACACTGTTAATACGTTTTCCGTTGTTTTCTATGCAAATACAGATGTATAAATAAATAATAAAGGAAATATTCTGTTTGGAAATGTTGAGGGTTATGTTTGATAAACAAGAATAAAATACAAGAGCTGAAAATTTCCTTTTTGGGTCAACCGTTTGTGTTTTACCCTCCAGGCTCCTGTCTCCATGTTCTCTTTCATCCAAACCATGGACTGAGATCATGTCAGTGAAATAAGCCTGATAGTGTCATCACTTCCATCCCCACCCCATCTATCTGCCTCATTATGAAATAACGCTCCCCCCTTGATCGGATGGGCAGATTGTTCCAACCATGAGGAGCCAAAACTCCATTTCTTTCCCCCCTTCTGGGCTGGGGGCTGGGGCTCAGTCCCTAACTCTGCTCTGGGGATCTTAGCCTATCTGCAGAAAGCAAAATGCAACTGCACAGAGGCTGCTTGCCTCCACACTCCCCTCCACCCCACCCCCCATATCCTCTCTTAGGGTCTGTCTACACTACCCTCCTAGTTCGAACTAGCGGGGTAATGTAGGCATACCGCACTTGCAAATGAAGCCCAGGATTTGAATTTCCCGGGCTTCATTTGCATAAGCGGGGAGCCGCCATTTTTAAAACCCCGCTGGTTCGAACCCCGTGCAGCGTGGCTACACAGGGCACCAACTAGGTAGTTCGAACTAGGCTTCCTATTCCGAACTACCGGTACACCTCGTGGAATGAGGAGTAAGGGTAGTTCAAACTAGGAAGCCTAGTTCGAACTACCTAGTTCATGCCGCGTGTAGCCGCGCTGCACGGGGTTCGAACCAGCGGGGTTTTAAAAATGGCGGCTCCCCGCTTATGCAAATGAAGCCCGGGAAATTCAAATCCCGGGCTTCATTTGCAAGTGCGGTATGCCTACATTACCCCGCTAGTTCGAACTAGCAGGGTAGTGTAGACATACCCTTTGTTCCCTGTGCCTCTCTGTTGTCCTGCTCCCTGAAGGGCATTTGGCGCTGCTCCCCAACAAGCATTAGGAGGGCTATAAAATGGAGATGGTAAGTGATGCCAATCGCTATTGCAGACATTGCTTTCTCCCAAGAAATTGCAGCTAGTCTCCACTGTGCTCAGGATCCCTTCAGTGAAGCACATGGGAAACATGCCACTGAGCCACCTTGCTTTAGGCTGTGCTTCTGCTGGCACAAATCTGAGAGCTCCACTCCCTTCTGCTTGAGCAAATAGAGTCCCAATTTGTAATGTCTCCTCAAGAAAGAGTCAGGGCTACATCAGAACAGTTATTTCAGACCAGGGCAGAGCGGTTAGTGCTGTTTGTTATTCTCTTATTTTTCATGGGACCCACTTTCACACAAAGCAAGTTCTGCAAACCTCACTGGCTTTGGAAGACAATACTGTGGCGTACACAAAGTATCTAAGGCTGATCTAGGACCCACTGAAGTAACAGAAAGAATGGATCAGGCCCTAACTTAAGTCCAGATTCTGGCATGCTGGTTTTACACTGACACGTATCTTAATCAGAGAAGAATCCAATTGTCCATGGGTCTGTTCGCAGAGTAAGGTCTTGGTCAATATGAATAAGAGCATCAGCATCTAGCTCTTTGGGGTAGAATGGGGGAGTTCTGAACTTTCTGAGGTCATCCAATTTAACTATTCTCTGAAATCAGTTTGCAGCATAAAAACAAATTGTCACCTCCTTCACTGGTAGACATCAGCAAAGTCCCATTTCAATCTCTTTGCAGAGCTCTACTGATTTACACCAGCTTAGCATAATGCACTGATGAGATGCCAGGGCTTGTGAGGTGAATACTAAGCAGGATTCATTAGAACAATTTGATTATATTAATTTTATGTAAATGAAATTATATTGATATTTACTGAATTTAAAATAAATGTATAATTTGAACATCATATTATTTTGATGGAGAATACTATTAAAATGTCATTATCAGTTACAAAGTCCTGTGGAACCTTAGCTCTGGTCTACACAAGGGAGTTATTTCAAAATAACCCCCCTTATTTTAAAATAACAAGTGGAATGTCCACACTACTAAGGCCATTATTTCAAAATAAAAGGATGCTTATTTCAAAATAATAACTCCTGCTTTCCACGAGGATTAACACTTATTTTGAAATAGTTATTTTGAAATAGCAGTACAGTGGTGTGGATGCTCTACTGCTGCTATTTCGAAATAACTACTCCCCAAAATCATTCAAAGTAATTACTCCCCAATTCTTCCTGGGGCTCTAAGTCTAGGTATTGCATCCACATTAAGTGAGCCTGCCTTGGACTAATTTTGAGGCTTCCCTATAGTGTGGACATGCTATTTCGAAATAGTTATTTTGGGAGTTATTATTTAGAAATACATTATTTTGAAATAATTTCCTAGTGTACATATGCCCTAAGGTGCCACAGGATTTGTTGTCTTTAAAGATACAGACTAATATGACTTCCCTCTGAGATTTATTATCAATTATAACTATTACATTTCGCAAATAGAATTACTATCTAAATAGATTTCCCTTCAAGCTGTGAAAGCACAGCTTTAATTTTTTTTGTCCTCAGACCAGAAACTATTTTTACAATCACATCAGGGCACAAGTGTTCATCAGTATTGCATGCTTTTGAAGCAGTCTGTCAATTGTGATCAGACATGCTGTATGCTGCAGAGCACAAAACTAGACCTGATGCTTTCTAAGTAGGAAAGCAGTCAGCAGGAAGTTCCAGCTAAGGTTCACAGTTCCAAAGTCTGCAACCTTCTAATATTTTCAAGGTTTCATGTGTTTAATACAGGTCAACACATGGTCTGCTTCTTCTAAAAGTTCACCAACAGTTTAGCAACATCATGTGCTCCAGAGGGGAGTGGGTAGGGAAAAGACATTTCTATAGGATATCTATAGCTATAGAGCTTGCAATTTTTATAAAATGCACATTTAATGCTACTCCACAAAAGGTCAGAAGCTCAGCTGTTATAAATAGACATAGTTCAATTCAAGTCAGTGAAACTATGTTAATTTGCACAAGCTGAGATCTGGCCTAAATTTGTAAAATTCTACTTGTTTGCAGTACATAAGCTACATTACTCTCACACACGGAGCTATATCACTGCTGCATAAAAGTTGTAATTAAAAACCTTCCATAACAAATGTGCACTGTGCCCTACCAAGTTCTGGGTCTAACAAACTGCCAGAAGGAATGAATTTGATCTTTTACTCAAAATGATCTGCCTTTACTCTGAAAGGTTTTATCAAAGAAAGCTATGGCAGAAACAACCAGAGATGCAGTAGGGGGGAGAGGCAACTTAAAGTAGTCAGCTGCCAGGCTTGTCAGGCTTTACAGAGTACAGCCTGCACATTGAGTGGCATCAAGCAAAAGGCTAGGCAGAGAAGAACATTGAGAGAACTTGTTATATGTGATTGTGGCTCCTCTCCACTGAAGATGTTAGCAGCAGAATTCTGCACCAGCTGATGCTTCTGGGTGGTCTTCAAGGATAATCTCAAAGAGAGTACATTGCAAGCAGGTATCAAAGACATAAGTGTCTGGGTAAAGGTCCACATCATCATCAGCCTTTTGACCTGACAGACATTGGGCAAGAGCACAACAATCCTTTATTGCTCCCTGAGAATCCTGTGGCAGAGGTAGACCTATTCAGGACTCCAGATTGTGATCTATCTTGACAAAAGATGCTATTAGTATAATTGCCCAAGGTATCTTATTTCTAGAACTGGCAAGAATTTTTTCCTCTCTCTCGCTCTTCCCTCCCCTCAGACAAAATTTTGAACTTTATTGAAAGAATGAAAACTAGAAAACCAAAAGCATGTTAGATGTTTGCCAAAAATGTATTGGCAGTTTTATCCCCTAAAATGTGTTGCTAAAAACTGAAAGTTTACAATTCCTGGCTATTTAATTTTCTGACCAAATAAATAAATAAATAAATTAAATAAATAAAGCTGCCACTTTAAATGAAAATTATTGTTTAATTGAAAAAGGTGATTAAAAATTGTTGACCAGTCCTACTAATTTTCCGCTTTTCATATGCTAAAACCTACAAGAGTGGGGTGACATTGGAATCATGAGAAACCACAGATGTGAGATCCCTCAAGAAAGAGTACTTATTTGGCATCAATTTGTGATACATTTCATCCCTACACTACACTAGGACCTTATTCCAAAACAATCCCCCTGAGTTCAAATAAGTGGTGCGTCCACACTACCAAACTCATTATTTCAGGGTAACGGGCTGCATAATTCGGATTTCTATACTACTGCTTTTCATTAGGAATATTGCTAATTACAAAATTGTAATTTCAAAATAACTTTAGTGTGAATGCTCCAATGTTGCTAATGTAAATTAATTGGCCTCTGGAGACCTCCTGCAGCTGTCAGCTCTGACTGCTCTGCCAACGCCTGGCTTACTCACTGCTCTCCTCCTTCTCCTGCGGAGCTGTAAAAGCCCCGGGAATAGGAAAAGGGTGTGTCTTAAGTGACCAGACTTATGAGCCCTGTGTGAACAAGCACCACAGTGAGACATGAACCCTCCCAATGCTCCCTCAGACCCTCCGATGACTGCCAGCACTTCTGCAGCTCCCATAGCCTCCACTGCCCAGAGATGCAGTGGAGCTCTGGCATGGACTAGTGCTGCTAACCTGGACCTCATAGAAGGACTTAGTTCGAATGGCTGTTTCACTGCCGTGTGTAGCCGCGGGCAGTTAGTCCGGACTAGTGGTATTTAAAAATGGCGACCGGATGGGAACATGCAAATAAAGCCCAGGATATTTAAATCCCAGGGGGTATGTCTACACTACAAAGTTAGTTCGAACTAACGGACGTTAGTTCGAACTAACTTTAATAGGTGCTACACTAGCGCTCCGCTAGTTCGAATTTGAATCGAACTAGCGGAGCGCTTAGTTCGAACTAGGTAAACCTCATTTTACGAGGACTAACGCCTAGTTCGAACTAGCTAGTTCGAACTAAGGGCTGTGTAGCCCTTTAGTTCGAACTAGTGGGAGGCTAGCCCTCCCCAGGTTTCCCTGGTGGCCACTCTGGCCAACACCAGGGAAACTCTATGCCCCCCTCCCGGCCCCGGACCCCTTAAAGGGGCACGGGCTGGCTACGGTGCCCGTGCCAGGTGCAAGCCTGCCAGCACCCAGCTAGCAGACCCTGCACCTGGCACGGCACAGAGCCACCCACCCGATGCCCCCCAGCCCACCCCCTCTTGCCGGGACCAGGCTGGCGGCTCCCGGGAGCTTGCCCTGGACCGCAAGAGGCGGGCACCTTCCTGGGCTAGTGCGGACATCGTGGACCTCGTCCACGATCTCCGCACTAGGCACAGGAAAGTGGCTGTCTAGGGCAGGAGAGCTGCCAGCCTGGCCACCCAGGACCAGGTGTGCATGAAAATCAAGGGGGTCCACTGAGACCCCCGACACTGAGCCCTGAGCTTACAATGGCCGTCCTGGGTCAGACCAAAGGTCCATCTAGCCCAGTAGCCTGTCTGCCAACAGCGGCCAACCCTAGGGACCCTGGAGGGGATGGACTGAAGACAATGACCAAGCCATTTGTCTCGTGCCATCCCTCTCCAGCCTTCCACAAACTTTGGGCAGGGACACCACTCCTACCCTCTGGCTAATAGGACTCCATGGACCCAACCTCCATCACTTTATCTCACTTCCCTTTAAACTCTGTTCTAGTTGTAGCCTTCACAGCCTCCTGCAGCAAGGAGTTCCACAGGTTAACTATTTGCTTTGGCAAGAAGAACAACTTTCTCTTACTAGTTTCAAGCCTGCTACCCATTCCTTTCCTTTGGTGTCCTCTAGTCCTTCTTTATGGGAACTCAGGAAGAACTTTTCTGAATGCACCCTCTCCACCCAACCCCTGCTTTTAGAGACCTCTATCCTGTCCCCCCTCCATCTCCTCTTTTCTAAGCTGAACAGTCCCAGTCTCTGTAGCCTTTCTTCATCTGGGACCTGTTCCCAACCCCTGATCATGTTAGTTGCCCTCCCCTCTCCCAGCCTTTCTCTTCCCCTCTCCCACCTCCTTTTCCCAGTGTCCCCCAGTTTTTTTCAATAAAGACAGAGTCAATGTTGGAAGAAACGTTATCTTTATTTTGTACATCAATAAGAAGAGGGGCTAGGGAAGGGTAAGTGGAAGGAGGTGAGGGAGGAATGGGGTACGAGCCCCCGATGGGGAGGACTGGGCTGGCTCTGCGGGCTTCTGGGGGTGGAAGCTCTCCTGCAGCCCCCCAATTACTCCCTCTCCCCAGATGGCAGCCTGCGGCAAGTGCAGCCGGGCTGATGGCCGAGTGGTGTGATGTGCCCAGTGTGGGCACTCCAAGCCAGAACTTCTTTGGAAGCGGGGCATTAAGTGGACCCTGAACCGGGGTTAAGGATGGCCGGAAGCAGTGCCAGCAGGGCATCAGAGGAGGACTTAGAGCGCGGAGTTGCTGCCTCAGGCTAGCCGAGGGCTGTGCTTAAAGGTACCCGACCCCCACCCCGGACAGACAGTTCTCAGGGGTGCCCCGCTTGCAAAGCAGTCCTGGCTTGGATTGCCCTGAGTGCACACACTGGGCACATCACAGCACTCGGCCATCAGACCGGCTGCACTTGCCGCAGGCTGCCATCTGGGGAGAGGGGGCTGCAGCAGAGCTTCCACCCCCAGAAGCCCGCAGAGCCAGCCCAGTCCTCCCCATCGGGGGCTCGTACCCCATTCCTCCCTCACCTCCTTCCACTTACCCTTCCCTAGCCCCCCTTCCTGATGTACAAAATAAAGAAAACGTGTGGTCAAAAATAGAATCTCTCTTTATTGAACAAAACTGGGAAAAGGAGGTGGGAGAGGGGAAGAGAGAGGCTGGGAGAGGGGAGGGCAACTACAACGATGAGGGGTTTGGAACAGGTCCCATATGAAGAGAGGCTAAAGAGACTGGAACTTTTCAGCTTAGAAAAGAGGAGATGGAGGGGGATATGATAGAGGTCTATAAAAGCACGAGTGGGGTGGAGAGGGTGCATACAGAAGAGTTCTTCATTAGTTCCCATAATAGAAGGACTAGAGGACACCAAAGGAAAGGAATGGGTAGCAGGCTTCAAACTAATAAGAGAAAGTTGTTCTTCACAAAGCAAAGAGTCAACCTTTGCTTTGCAGGAGGCTGTGAAGGCTAGAACTAGAACAGAGTTTAAAGGGAAGTGAGATCAAGTCATGGAGGTTGGGTCCATGGAGTGCTATTAGCCAGGGGGTAGAAATGGTTTCCCTGGCATCTGTTTGTGGAAGGCTGGAGATGGATGGCACAAGACAAATGGCTTGGTCACTGTCTTCGGTCCATCCCCTCTAGGGTCCCTAGGGTTGGCCACTGTCGGCAGACAGGCTACTGGGTTAGATGGACCTTTGGTCTGACCCAGTACGGCCATTGTAAGCTCAGGGCTCAGATTCGGAGGTCTCAGTGGACCACCTTGATTTTCATGCAAACCTGCTCCTGGGTGGCCAGGCTGGCAGCTATCCTGCCCTAGACGGCCACTTTCCTGTGCCTAGTGCAGAGGTCGTGGACGAGGTCCATAATGTCCGAACTAGACCAGGCGGGTGCCCGCCTCTTGCGGTCCCGGGCAAGCTCCTGGGAGCCGCCAGCCTGGTCCCGGGAAGAGGGGGAGGGCTGGGGGGCATCGGGTGGCTGGCTCGAGCCGTGCCAGGTGCAGGGTCTGCTAGCTGGGTGCTGGCAGGCTTGCACCTGGCACAGGCACTGTAGCCAGCACATGCCCCTTTAAGGGGTCCGGGGCAGGGAGGAGGGCAATAGAGTTTCCCTGGTATTGGCCAGAGTGGCCACCAGGGAAAGCTGGGGAGGGCTAGCCTCCCACTAGTTCGAATTAAGGGGCTACACACCCTTTAATTTGAACTAGTAAGTTCGAACTAGGCATAGTCCTCATACAATGAGGCTTACAGTCTGTTATTCTGAAATAACATTATGCATTGTCTACACAAGAAGCCCGTTATTTCGTATGTATTTCAAAATAACAGGCTTGTTATTCTCGCTTCTTGTAAACCTCATTGTACAAGGATTAAGAAAGTCAGCAGAATAGCAATTTATTTCAAAATAAGTACTGCCTAGACGTACCTGGTCGCGTACCTTCTTCTGGGGCTCCGTTTCAATATGGTGATGGATGAGGGAGGTTTGTCCCAGCTCTTCTGTTAACACATCCGTGAAGTCCTGGAGCAGGGCTTCGATGTCTGCCCGCTGGTTTTCAGCAAGTTCGCTTCCTACCTGGAAGACCCCAGGAAGATCCCCTTCCCTGTCCCCCGGACCCAGTTCCGGGTCGGGCGGTAGGGGGTTCATGAGGAGGCCTTCTCGCTCCTTCCAGGCTTTCAAGAGATTGACATGATAGACTTTAGTGTCCCTTCGCCTCCCAGACAACTTCACTTCATAATCGACTTCTCGCATTCGCCTTAACCCTTCAAAGGGCCCCTGCCATCTCACTAACAATTTCAATCCTGGGGTGGGGATCAGTACCAACACTCGTTGCCCAGGCGCGAAGACCCGTAAACGCGTTCCGCAGTCATAGTATCGGGCTTGCACCTCCTGGGGGAGGCTTCCAGGTTGTTCCTTGCAAACACTCCGAGCCTGTGCAACTTCTCCTGTAGGCATCATCCCTCCACTTTGAACAAAGCGGTAGAATTGATGAATGACTATGAGGCCACGGAGGGGGGAGACGGACCGAGTTGAGGAAGGAGGTCTCCACTGCCTACGCGACTGGACCCAGGAAGGGGACCTCGAGTTAAGGGAAGTCCTGAGAAGGAGGTGAGACGCCAGCCTCTGGCGCCAGCATGGTCCACCCTACTCCATGAGGCTCCCCCAGGCTCACCAGGGCACCCAGGAGACGTCACCCGTGGTGCTGGCAAGACAGCCCCGGCCCAGGGGGCCTGTTTCAGGTGCAAACCCCTAGCATACTCTCGGCCTCCCCCATGGTCCCTTTGTCCCACCAGTCGCTCAGGGCCCTGCAGAATCCTACCCAGTCTTGCCCTAGCAAGGCTGGGTACACTAACTTGGGGGCAATCACCATGTAGCACCATTTCTGCTGGTCTCCCATCTGTAATTTGCACCCATGTAGTGGCATATTGGTGCAGGTCTCCGTGGACACATTGCACGAAGACGGGTGGGCCTTGGGGGCTCCCTTCGGGGATCAAGTCTGCCCATATAATCGTCTGGCTACAGCCCGAGTCTACTAGGTCCTGGACTGTCTTGCCCCCTAACCCCATGGGCCGCAAGATCTTACCTTCCTCATCTCTCTGGGTGGCCTTGTCTCCCGTTAGCGCTTGGGCATAGGAACAGTCCATATAGGGGCAGTCCTTTATGAAATATCCCTCTTTGTCCGCACCTGAAACAGGCCCCCTGGGCCGGGGCTGTCTTGCCAGCACCACGGGTGACGTCTCCTGGGTGCCCTGGTGAGCCTGGGGGAGCCTCATGGAGTAGGGTGGACCATGCTGGCGCCAGAGGCTGGCGTCTCACCTCCTTCTCAGGACTTCCCTTAACTCGAGGTCCCCTTCCTGGGTCCAGTCGCGTAGGCAGTGGAGACCTCCTTCCTCAACTCGGTCCGTCTCCCCCCTCCATGGCCTCATAGTCATTCATCAATTCTACCGCTTTGTTCAAAGTGGAGGGATGATGCCTACACACTCAGCGCTGGCCGTCGCTCGGCAGGATGTTAATAAACTGTTCCAACACAACCTGCTCCACTACTTGTGGTCCCGTACGTTGCTCCAGGTCTAACCAACGCCAGGCGGCCTCCTTCAGCCTTTGCACTATCACTCTAGGGCGTGTTCCGGAGCTGTACGACTCACCCCTAAACTTCTGCCGATACGTCTCTGGGGTGATCCCCATCTGGTCCAGTATGTCCTCCTTAAGTTTGTAGTAATGGAGGGCATCCCGGTCGCTCAGGCTTCGGTACGCCATCTGGGCAGTGCCTGTTAAATACGGGGCTAACAATGTGGCCCAATGCGCCTTGGGCCACTGGGCCGCGGTAGCTACCAGTTCAAACGTAGTCAAATAAGTTTCCAGGTCATCCGCGGGTCCCATCTTGGTTAACCAGACCGGAAGTCGAGGCAGTTCCCCCTCTTCCTGCGTCCCCTCTTCTCTTCGGACCGACAGGCCCAGAGGCCCATCCACTGCTCCTGTTGAGCTTTCATCTGCTCCGCCATTTCCTTGACCAGCTGTTTCTGTTGCTTCTGGTGCTGAGTGGTTAATTGCTGAATTAACAGTCTGCTGCTGCTGATGCTGCCTTTGGGTTTCTTTTTCCCACTCCATAAATTGGGCCAGATCCATTTTCTGGCTAAGTGCCTGGGGTCGCTCCCTAGGGCATCAGCCCCCCCACTGCTTGTTTGCCTCTTATACCAGGCCAAACAACCAAAAAAACCCAAAAAGGAAAACACACAAGGTTAATGACCCCCGTCCTATTTCAGGTATGCCTCCCTTCCATTGGGTTTATGGTGTTCGTAGAATACCCACATTCTCCACCATCTTGTGACCATCCCTGCGGGTCACTCTGGCCAAGTACGCAGTCGGTGTGGTGGGACCGTGCCCTTTTCGTAGTCCTCGCACCACTCCCCATCACTATCAGAGGGGGGGAAAGAGGGGCTCGGGCCCGCCCTCACTCACGGGCCCCAGCCCAGGGACCTAAGGACTCGGATCTAGAGGGATACGGTCCGGCTGACAGGGTTTTACACCATAACTCGCCAGCCTGCCAACCGCTCCGGGGTTCCGCTCTGGGCTGCTTCCTTTCCCTCTTCCTTGGTCCTGTCCCGTCCCATCTTTCCCAACGCTCCCCTTACCATGGGATATTGGGACGGGAGATGGGTCATCCTCTGCTGAGGCTGTCCGGGGTCCTGGCTGACTCCGCCGGGACTCCCGTCTCCCCCTGGGTTGTTCCAGCTACCCCCCTTCCCTCCCAGCGCCGGCGTGTTTTGAACACCGCTCTGTGACAGCAGCACCAATCCCCGCTCAGGGAGGGCTCTGTGCACCCCCGCTCACGGGGCTCCACTCCTCCCCCTTGCCCGCCTGGGGGCATGTTACCATGACGGCGAGGTTGCTATCTCCGCCTCTCACCACCGGTGCCGGGCTTGACGCCATCGGGCAGCGCTGGCCAGGCAGCGTTCGAGCAGCCCGGACTGAGCCGGGCTTCCCCATCCCATCGGCTCCAGAGGGCGTCTTGGGGTCAGTCCCCAGTGTGGGGTGGGAGCACCCCATCACACCTACATAAAACAGAATAGCTCAGCAATGAGGATTCTTAATGCTGGTATCACAAAATTAATTAATATGGTTTCAAATCCCCCTCAACTTAATCTGCTTTTTGAGCATGGCGTATTTGAGGTAACATATGTTTTTCCTGTTCTTATCCTTATAATTTCCCAGTGTACTTCTATACTGCAGACTTCTTTCTAAAGAAGCTTTTTCAGAAGAGATCTTCCAAAAAAACTTCTTTTGAAAGAGAGTGCCCATACAGCAAAAGACTGCCTGGATGCTATTTCGCATGTAAGTTGTGATTGCTATGGACAGAATGGCTATCAGGGAACCTGTACTTTTTCCTCTTTCCTCTTCTTCCAAAAAAACTCCCTCTTCCCCATCCACATACGCCTTTTTCCAAAAAGGCTCTTTCAGAAAAGGCATTCTTCCTTGTAGAATGAGGTTTACCAATGTCAGAAAAAGCCCTGAGTTCTTTCGATTTTCTTTCAAAAGAACGCAATTGCAATGTAGTTTAGATGCACCTCCAGAGGCATTAGTTTGACCTTGTATAACAAGGAGGAATGCTGGACAGATATAGTCTCTTTACTGCCACTCTTGCAACTTCAAGGTACTCCCAGGAGTTGAACATTCAACTTGCCAGTCTTTGTCAGCTCATGGAGTACATGCGGGATACAAATTCACTTGCCAGTGCATTGCACTTCTTCAGAACACCAGTCCCAAAGGCCTTCAGTGGGTTTTGGAGTGGCCTTCAAATGCTGTTACATATTTCCGAGAAATGCTGTCTTCTGGAATTGATGCCTTTAGGTATATTTACATTTCTGGGGCAACCTATGCAAAATGTATTATCCCATTCATTTCATATCTGTTATATAGCAACAATCCGATTATAAAGGATGATGGAAAATAAATGACCATATTCAAGTCATTTCCAAAGCTGAAGTTGGTGAAAGATTCCACAAAATATGCTGCAGATGACTCTCACAATCACTAGATGAATCACACAGGTGGGTACCTGAAACTGGAATTTAAAGTTCCTCAACTCCAAAACCACAGGCCTCCACCACCTGAGGCAAAGCTCTACCTTTCATGTGGTCTTTTATCTTCTCATAGGCCAAGTCTCCGTAAGGGCAATGACAATACATTGCATTTCAGAAGTATAGTGTGAAGTGGTTACTATTCACTTTGCTTTTTTCTTTGTAATACTACAATTGTAATACCCTATTAGTTAGGAAGTTCTTATTGTCATCAGCTTGTCTTTCAAGCTGAATTGGGGTGTTACTGAACATTGGTAAAATTTGTGCTGGGGATCAAATTTCAGCAAAATATAAATATCAGTGCAATACCTTATGTTTGCAATCAGACTTTAAACATGCTTTATCATGTAACTGATGATCTATTAATAGCTGAGGGTATGTCTACACTACCCCGCTAGTTCGAACTAGCGGGGTAATGTATGCATACCGAACTTGCTAATGAAGCCCGGGATTTGAATTTCCCGGGCTTCATTAGCATAAAGCCGGCGCCGCCATTTTTAAAAGCTGGCTAGTGCGAACCCGGTGCCGCGTGGCTACACGCGGCACGGGCTAGATAGTTCGAACTAAGTAGCCTTTCCGAACTATCTGTACTCCTCGTTCGGAATGGCTACTTAGTTTGAACTATCTAGCCCGTGCCGCGTGTAGCCACGCGGCACCGGGTTCGCACTAGCCGGCTTTTAAAAATGGCGGCGCGGGCTTTATGCTAATGAAGCCCGGGAAATTCAAATCCCGGGCTTCATTAGCAAGTTCGGTATGCATACATTACCCCGCTAGTTCGAACTAGCGGGGTAGTGTAGACATACCCATATTGAGTAAAAAGGAAATCTTTGAAATTAATAAAATAGCAAATAATAGGTTAATCAATGTTTAAAGTGCCAAGACATTTTTAATGCTTTAACTTTTCTGAATCAACATTGGAGCTATATCAGTATTCATGGATTATATGTACAATAAATCCTTCAAATTTTAATTATCCTAAAGAATGGAACACTGATTCACTTAGCTCTGAACTGATCTCAGCTTTTGTGGTAGATTATTGTACATAGCCTGTTCCATCTATTAATGAGACACTGACTGAAGAAATCTCCATGTATTGTTTTATGAAACTAAAGTAATTTACAAATTGGGTTTTGCAAAGATAATGTTTGTAAGTGACATGAGTATAAAATAACAATTAGCAATTAATGGAGAAGTGTTGACACACATTCCTATAGAAGGCGATTTATCCTTAGTGCTGACCTGTCAGTAAACAATACCACATTTTGCCAAGAAGTTACAATTTTGTAAGGTTCAAGTGCCTTTGTTGATGGTTGCTGCTGAATTTTACTTTCCATCTGGCCCGGGTCCTGAGGGCTTTATGGTTTTGCCTATTGATAAAGGCCAGGTGGTCAAGTTTTGGGAGCTGTCCATCATTTGCTCATACATGGGACATGGCTGCAGTTGAGAGAAAATAGGTTACAGGGAAACAAAAGGCAGTGGCAGCTGGGGTGGGCAGCGGAGTAGAATTCCTCTCATTCCATGACTTTTGTTCTGTTAATACTCAGCAACACCTGGATGTTCCTTTGGTAATGGCTACTTTAGGGATACAGACAAGACCATTCTGAAAAGTAGCAGACTCTTATATTAAGCAAAAACTTGGGAGTGTTTGATGAATGTATTATACACTTTTCATTGATGATCTTGTGTAATGAGATGTTGCTGTTAACTATTAAGGTACCCTGACAACAAGCACATTGGATGTTTTCCTGTGTTAATTGAGCACACTAGTGATAAAGTAAATCCATTCAATAGGAATTTTCAACCTCTAGGGGTTTAGTATATGCTGAGTCACCAAAGAATACTCGTTATAAGCTAATTCAGAGCCATTGACGTTTATAGCAATCTTTCCATTGTCTTCAGTGGGTATTGAATCTTCAGGCCCTGTATCTCAGGAATGTCAGTGAAAGTAATTATGTTCAAGGTTGGTTGGTTACAAGTTGCATATCTCAGTGCACTCAATAATCCCTGCTCTGTTATGGTAAGTATAGAAACACTCATGTCTACAAAGAAGGATTGATATTAGCCTCCTATGTATGGGTATGTCTACACTACAAAGTTAGTTTGAACTAACAGACGTTAGTTCAAACTAAGTTTCATAGGCGCTACACTAGCACTCCATTAGTTCGAACTTAATTCGAACTAACGGAGCACTTAGTTCAAACTAGGTAAACCTCATTTTACGAGGATTAAGCCTAGTTCGAACTAGCTAGTTCGAATTAAGGACTGTGTAGACCCTTAATTCGAACTAGTGGGAGGCTAGCCCTTCCCAGCTTGCCCTGGTGGCCACTCTGGCCAACACCAGGCAAACTTGTCTGCCTCCCTCCCGGCCCCAGAGCCCAGAGCTACACAGTTTGTGCCAGTTGCAAGGCTGCCAGCACCCAGTCAGCAGACCCTGCACCTGCCACAACATGAGACAGCCACCTGATGCCACCCAGCCCTCCACTGCTCACCAGGACCAGCCTGGCAGCTCCCAGGAGCCTGCCCGGGGACGCAAGAGGCGGGCACCCGCTTGGTCAAGTGCGGAGATCGTGGACCTCATCCAGGTTTGGGGGGAAGCCTCCAATGTCCACAATCTCTGCACTAGCCACAGGAACGCGGCCTTCTACAGCCGCATGGCTGCCAGCCTGGCCGCCAGGGGCCACCAGCGCAGCCGAGATCAGGTGCGCTGCAAAATCAAAGACCTACGGCAGTCCTACTCCTGGGCCTGCCTGCCAGGGGCCGACACAGAGGCCTGCCCCCACTTCCAGGCTCTAGACTGCCTCCTGGGGGCTCATGCCGTCCCTGTCCCCCGGGACGTGATAGACCCCGGGGCAGAGGGACCGCTCCAGGAGATGGAGGAGGAGGAGGAGGGCTCCTAGAGCCAGGAGCCTGCCGGCAGCCTGCCCAGGACATGGGAACCCAGAGGCACCCCACAGAGCCGTTCGCCTGTGTCGTCCGAGGCTGGGGAGGCGTCCACCTGTGAGTACCATCGTGCTCCCCTTATGTGTACGGGGGGCTGGAGCAAGAGGGCCCCTGGGGTAATTGACCGCTGTTCTTGTTGCACCACAGCCGCAGCACCTGGGCCTGCAGGGCGCACCACACCGCCTGCAGCAGCTGCCCGTGCCCGGGCAAGCAGGAGAGCCAGGAACCAGGAGGATACCAGAGGCAGCACCTCCAGTTCCTGGTGTCCAGGACCACTGGGTCCAGGAGGATCTGAGGCTGCACCGGAGGAGTTTGGAGGCCCTGGAGGAGCAGGGCCGTGCCCTGCGAGGCCACCTCCAGAGCCTGCTCGACTGCTTCCCAATTCCTCCTGCTCCTGTTCCCCATCCTGCTCCCCCTGCTGCTCCCCCTGCTGCTCCCCCTGCTCCCCCAGCTCCCCATCCTGCTCCCGCTCCTGCTTCCTCCACACCCCCCGTCCCTCCTGCCCCACCCTCCACAACCATTCCCCACTGATGCCCCAGGACCCGCAGTGTGGCGAGACGGGAGAGGCAGCCGGACACCCACCCCTGAGCTTTCCATTCCCTTCCTCCCTTCCCTCCCCTTCCAGCTCCCTTGTCCCAGGTTTCCCCCTCCCCTATCCTACCCTCATTCCTCCCTCCCCCCACCCCAGTTATGTGAAATAAACAGAAGTTTTTGTTTGAAAAACAGGTGTCTTTATTTGACAGTAGGTAGGGAGGGGAAAGGGGAAGGGGGGTAGGGTGGAAGAAGGCCCCAGTGGGGCATGCAAGGGAGAGGTCAGTCCTCCTCCTCCACCAGGAAGCTCTCCTGCAGGGCTTCCCAGATCCGGACAGCCCCCCGCTGAGCTTCCCGGATGGCAGCGGTGCAGGGCTGACCGTAGTGTCCAGCCCTGTGGTCAGCCTCAGCCATCCAGACTGGCAGGAAAGCCTCCCCCTTTCGCTCACACAAATCGTGGAGCACACAACATGCTGCCACCACGGTAGGGATGTTGTGCTCAGCCAGGTCCAGACGGGTGAGGAGGCATCGAAAGCGGGCTTTCAGTCTCCCGAAGGCCCCCTCCACCATGATGCGGGCCCTGGTCAGCCTGGCATTGAAGGCCTGGCGGGAGGGATTGAGGTGCCCCGTGTAGGGCTTCATCAGCCACGGCTGCAGTGGGTAGGCGGCATCCCCCACCAGGCACACGGGCATTCCACGTCCCCGACCCTGATGTGGCGGTCGGGGAAGAAGGTCCCGTCCTGCAGCCGCTGGCACACGGAGGAGTTGCGGTACACCCGGACGTCGTGTGCTTTGCCGGACCAGCCCACATTAATGTCCGTGAACTGTCCCCGGTGGTCACACACAGCTTGCAGGATCACGGAGAAGTACCCCTTGCGGTTCATGTAACGGGATGCCTGGTGTTCCAGGGCACGGATGGGGATGTGCGTCCCGTCGATGGCCCCCCAGCAGTTGGGGAAGCCGAGGGCGCTGAATCCCCGGATGACGGCGTCCGGGTCGGCGAGGTGGACCACCCTGCGGAGCAGCACCCGGTTGATGGCCTTGACCACCTGCGGAGAGAGACACAGCAAAGCGCCAATCAGTGAGGCGCCCGGGTGGCTGGGAGCGTTCGTGCCCTGTCAGTGCCCCGCGCCCCACTCCCAGAAGCAACCCCACCGGCAGCGTGTAGTACAGCCGGGACAAACCGACCCCTCCGGTGCGGGGCACGTTCACCTCTTCCCGCCCCCCCTTTGTCCCTGGGGCGGCCCATCCCCTCCTCGCAGCCCTCCTCCCCTCCCAGCGCAGTGGCCGACGAGTGCCATACCTGCATGAGCACCGCTCCGACGGTGGATCTCCCCACGCCGAACTGGTTCCCGATGGATCGGTAGCTGTCCGGCGTGGAGAGCTTCCAGAGGGTGATGGCCACCCGCTTCTGGAGGGGGATGGCGGGCCTCATGCGAGTGTCCCTTCTGCGCAGGGAAGGGGCGAGCCACTCGCAGAGCTCCAGGAAGGTGTCCCTCCTCATCCTGAAGTTCTGGGTCCACTGTCGGTCCTCCCAGTGCTCCAGGACGATGCGGTCCCACCAGTCGGTGCTGGTGTCCAGACGCCAGACGCGGCGGGGCACGCCGGTGCTGGGGCACCGCCGCGGCTCCTCCACAGCCCCCAGGGCAGCCAGGCGGAGAGGCAGGGGTCTGATGTGCACCAGGAGGTGCCAGGCAGCCTCGAGCCATTGGTGGCAGGCTTGCAGCAGCAAGTCCAGAAAGTGCACCAGAAGGTGCAGGGCGAGTTCTGGCTCCATGTTGTCACCTGCGGTGGCGTCCCCGAAGGGAAGCACCGACACAGACGGGCTCAGAGACCAATGCTTTGCTGTCCCTCGGTGTGACGGGTCGCGCCGCCCCCACACCCCACCCGGCGGCCCGCCCCGCACTCAGCCCGCGATCGCGCTGTCTCTCCTGGGCGCCACCCAGGGAGCGCGGCGGCACTGCGGGGCCTGCTCCCTTGCGGCCCGGATGACGGGCAGCACGGCGGGGGCGGGGCTACACCCGGACGATGACGCACGGCGGGGGCGGAGCCTCGGCGACGTGGCATCTGACGTCACCGGGCACAGATGCACGGCGAGGGAGGAGCCTGGTGACGTGGCACACTGCGTCACCAGGACCGGACGCCGGCGGGGAATTCAAAAAGGGGGGGGAACGGGGGAAGAAGAGGAGGACGGAGGAGCAAGGAGGGGAAGGAGGGAGACGGAGAGCGCGCAGAGGAGGAAAGGAACGGAGAAGGAGGAGAGAGCGGAGGAGGAGGAAAGAGCAGAGGAGGAGGGGAGAACAGAGGAGGAAGGAGGCACAGGACACTGAAGGAGAGGCACACAGCACAAGAAGGAGGGAAGTGGAGGAGCACGAGTGCTGAGGGGGACTGTAAAAGGGGGCAAGCAGAGGCGGCGGGGGGCAGGACGGGCTCCCGCGTTACACTCGGCGAGGTCGGCAAGGAAGCAGGAAAACCTGAGAACCGGCTGTCCAGGGGGGCCCTTTAAGCACGAGCCTCAGATAGCCTCAGACAGCAGCCACACAAAGCAACTACTGACCTTATGCCCTGCCAGAACCGATTTCAGCCGCCCTTAAATGCCCCCCTTCGTCCAATCAGTGTGGACGCGCTAGTTCGAATTAGCAAAACGCTAATTCAAACTAGTTTTTAGTTCTAGACGCGTTAGTTCAAATTAGCTTAGTTCGAATTAACTAATTCAAACTAAGTTAGTTCGAATTAGCGTTGTAGTGTAGACATACCCTATCATAGTAAATTATGGTTTGATTCATAACATAATATGCTTCACTGGCCATTAACCCAGATTTCTTCGTGAATTTAAGACAGAAATAGTTTCATGGGCAATTAATTTTTATTCCATTTTCATAGAATCATAGAATGATAGGATTGGAAGAGACCTCAGGAGGTCATCAAATGGAGCCCCCTGCCCAAAGCAGGACCAACCCCAACTAAATCATTGATAAAGGACAAATGTTTGCTTCAAATTAAAGTGCAATACAACCATGCACCTCTATTAGCAAGTAACCAACAGCATCTAGGGACAAGATTTTCCCCAAAACAGGAAGCTTAAGTTCTGATTTGGGATTTAGAATAACTGGGCTGATTTTCTAAGGTACAGAGCTCATCTAGCTGGTCTAAGGAGATCTACTGGATGTGCTCTGTGCTTCTGAGATCTAGGGTCAAATTAATTATTTTGGACTCTGGGGATACTAGATTTTGTGGATCCCCCCAGACTCTGAGGTGGAGCCAAAAATTAGGGGATCAACATGAGGGACTGGACTGCAGGTGGAGACAGGAGGGTGGGTGTGGGAAGGGATTACATTTCAGAATGGACCTGGGGATGAGGCATTTGGGGTAAAGGGGGCTCCAGACTGGAGCTAAGGAGTTTGAGAAGTGTGTGAGTGAGCTCAGGGCAGGAGGTTGGATGGGAGTGTGGGATCAGTCAAGAATTTGGGTGCAGGAGGGAGCTCAGGACTGGGATGTGGGATGTGGTGTCTGGGATGGAGTTAGGGACTTATGGTACATGAGGGGGCTGGGAGTGAAGGTCTGGGAGGGAGTTAGGGTGAACGGGCAGGGACAGTGGATTGGTGTGCAGGCACTTACCTGTGGTTGTTTCCATTGGGGAGAGGGCAGGTGACTGCATGGCCATTGCTCACTTGGAGGCACCATATCCGCAGTTCACATTGGCCAGGAATTGTAGCCAATAGGAGCAGTGTGGGGAGGAGCCTGCAGGCGAGGGTGGCACCAGGACACAGTTCCAAGAGTTTCAGAGGAAAGGAGGAATGACAGCATGTGGAGCTACCTCCTTCCCTCCCCTGCCCGAGAATGCAGCATGTAGGGGATTAATTCACCTTGCTGAAAACCAGCCTACTTACTTAGAAGCCTAAATCAGGACTTAGTTTCCTATAATTTGAAAACATAGCCTAAAATTGTGTCCCATCTTCTTGATGAAAGGTTGTGTGTGTTGTGTATATAAATATTAGTATATATACATACTAGGCACAGCTGGCAACACTTTCAGTCACGTGCATGGCATAACTCCACTCATTTTCCCCACCCCATCCCCCCTTTCTTTTTTCATTCAAACTGGGCTCTAAGATGTTAATAGAGCTGTAAGGAGACTGTGAAGGAGGCAGCCAGTGCTTAAAGGGCTTATAGGAGCAGACAATCAGGATCAGCTAGGCCCTATAAGAAGAGTTGCTGTACAGAGCAGTTTTAGTCACTCCCTGGAGCTTGAGGAGAGAGGAGGAAAGGCTGCCTTGCAGGAACAGAGCAACAAGCATCTGGGACAGAGCAGTGCTGTGGGCAGAGACCCAAGAAGTTAAAGGCAGTTTCTTGCAGGCTCCAGGGATCTTCAGGCTGAGGCACTGAGGCAGGGGCAAATAAGGTGCTGGAGCCACAGGGAACTGGCCCAGGAAGATCTACAGAGGAATTGTAGGGGATGCAACAAGTGGCAGCCATCTATAGGGCCCCTGGGCTGGCTCCTCTCTCCCCCTAACCACTACTGAGGAATTGGCTGGACTCAGGGATTGCAATACCATCCCCAGGAAGGAGGGAAACATGGATTATGACACAGCAGTGGGCTGTGTCTTGAAAAGGGCATGGCAGTCCTAGGACTGATGTGGTTCCCTAGAGCAGAAGTGTTGGTGGCAAGACATCTCTAGAAGCGGGCACACTGGCAAGCAGAGCTAATCCCTAGGACAACCAGCAGGAGGCACTGCAGTGGTGAGCTAAACCCCATTGCAGCACCTCTTTCTGGGCAGGTCACAACAGAGTGAACACTTGTGAGTACTATAATGAATTGTCACCATTGGCTGTGGACTTTTATAGATTATGAAATTTGATTAACCAAAAAGTCATAAAATTACACAGACAATTTTGCAGAAATGTATGGAACTAACTTCAACATCTGCAGAGGGATTCATGAAGATTTGTCAAACTACTGGCAGCCACTGTCAATCGATGCTAGCAAAGTAACTTTTTGTGAAGAACATGAGCAACATGGCATTAACCTCTTTCGCTAGCCTCGATGATGCAATTGAATTAAGTGCATGCCTACTTACCTTTTTCAGTGTCACTCCAGCAATAGAAAGCTCAAAGAGGTACTTAGGATAGTATTTACTAACTAAGTGCCAAGGAGAAAGGGTAAGTGACTAACAATGTTTTGTCCATCTCTAGAATTCATCACCTTGTCACGAAGTGAGAGTAATGATCTTGGATGAAGTGCTGAGACTACCTGTTGGCTTTGTTATTAGTAGCAGCCTTCTCCCGCTACTTTCTCCCACACAATGGAACTACTCAGGTGAAAACAGTGACCAGGACTTGGCCTTTGAGAAGCATTCACATCTTGCTACTGCCTTAGTCTTCTCTTCAGCTCCTGCATCTCTTTCATTAGAGGAATCATGATAGTGCTGCATCGTGATAGGTATAGACAAGAATAGCTTCAAGTCCCCAGTACAATCCCATGCTGCCAATGGCGGCTACACACGCACACATCCTCACAGCTCAATAGTGTTTAGAAAAGAAGCTAAGGTGGGTATTTTAGACTCTGAATATAGTGACCGGATCATCCTCTAATTATCTTTAGCTGAAAACAAAGCCCCTGATGATAATACCCAGGAAAGTGACTGAAAAGACTCCTATTGTCTTCACTGGGCTTTGGCTTGCAGACACAGATAATAGTATTTGAATATTAGGGTACATCTAGACTACAAGCCTCTTTCGAAAGAGACTTTTTCTAAAGAATTTTTCGAAAAAGCCTCTTTCGAAAGAGAGCATCTAGACTTCAACCTCGTCTTTCAAAAAAGTGAGCCGCTTTTTCAAAAGAGAGCACCCAGGCAGTCTTAATGTTCTGTTTCGAAAAAGCCCTGTTTGCATTCAAGAACGCCTTTTTTCGAAAGAGCACTTTCAAAAAAAGGTGTTCTTCCTTGTGAAACGAGGAGTACCGCTGTCAAAAGAAAAGCCGCGTTCTTTCGATTTAATTTCGAAAGAACGCGGCTGTAGTCTAGACAAGGCTGTAGTAGAAAAGGCTACTTTTTTAAAAAAAAAACTGCAGTCTAGACACAGCCTTATTTTGTTGAATACAAACTTCAGAATCTTCTAAAAATCAGTAACTTTTATTTTCATTAATTGTTCAATTTATAAAGATGGATGAATAATTTTGTTATTCATGAATAATTATTCCCTTTCCTTGCCTAGCTTTAAATATACCATATACTGTAACAAAAATGACAAGAACAAAAATAGCACATACAATTAGATGAGCTTGTTTTTCTAAGGGATCATAAATTGTCTTTTAGATAATTGCAGTGAATGCAATTGGCTTTATTTCCCTGGTGGCAAAACTATGCAAACTAGTTAAATGTTTGTATATGGTCAGTTCTACAGTATGTAACTGTGACTAATTAAAAAGGGAGATGTTTTGATTAAAACCTATGGCCTGTGGATACTTAAGCATTCCTAGAGTGGAACTCTGGAATCAATTGAAATATCGGATAACACTGGAGCATCTTAAAAATAGTTTAATCTCAGTTAGTTCATGTAATGGGCAATTGACAGGATGATTGCAAAACAAACTTGTAAGGTAACACCTATGAAGCTGGAGAACTAATTTCAGATTTAGGAATAGATAAAGGGGGAATAATCCAACTAAAAGGCTCACTTCTGAGCCAATAAGAGGTATAAATAACATCTTATAGTTCATATTTTACCATGGTAGTAGTATTGTAATGTGAGTGTTACTATTAATTTACTAGATTCATCTGAGATGTAGGATGAATTATATCTTTTATATCTTATATCTTTTTCTTGGAGGGTGAGGGATGGAATGGGAGAAGACAAATTATTGTGTATGTTTAGTAAATAATGTCAAAATGCAATTTAGGTTTGCTTTTACAAAAATTGGCCTGGATATTGTTAGTTTCACAATTATTTTTGGCATGAGCCTGAGTTCGGTTTGCATTGATCTAAAACAAGAAAGAAGGCACAACATATGATGTCTAAACAAGAAAGAAGGCACAATATATGATGTCTGGAGCAGGTATGAGAAGATTTGGGCTGGCCAGAAAGCAATTATTTAGTTTCATTAGAAATTTTGAAGTTAAAAATTTATTCTTGTTCAAATACAGAACAAAAATGAGACCCTTTTTGTGCATTTTTGTAAAGAAAATGAGAAAACAAGAATGATCCCCTTTCCTAAAGAGTCAGTAGCCTGGTGGTTGAGGTATTCAGCTGGGCTTGAACTAGATCTCCCCAGGTCTCTCTCCCCTCTCCCTGCCCAACTCAGATCTGAAACTTACTGAAAGATATTTGTGTAAACATTTCCAGTTCAGATTAGGAAAATTAGGATGCGTGAAACAAAAAAGTTAACAACAATTTATCAACTATAATGGACTGCTTTAATTACTCATGTTAACTTCGATAGCATTGTAAATTGCCACAGTGCTTTCCAAGAGATTTGAGACTATGGCAAAAGTCCCCTTGAGTTTAGTGGGGGAAAATCAGGCCCTGGGCTTGGAGGCAGAACCTTTGCAAGATTCTGACATGAAGCTCCCATACAAGCCTATTGGCATATAGGAAAATCCTGTTAGGTGCTGAACGTTTCAAAGAGTCCTTTTAGATCAATGACCTGTTACAACTTGGGTGTGTCTACACTGGCCGCTTGAATTTGCACAAGAACACTGGCGTTCTAATGTAAGAATTCAGTGCTTCTTGCGCAAATACTTTGACGCTCCTGCTCAGGGATAAGCCCTCTTGTGCAAGAATACTTGCACAAGAGGGCCAGTGTAGACAGGCACTTTAATTTTTTGCGCAAGAAAGCCCAATGGCTAAAATGGCCATCGGAGCTTTCTTGCGCAAAAGCGTGTCTATACTGGGCACGGATGCTTTTAGGCAAAAGCATCCATGCCAATCTAGACGTTCTTTTGTGGAAATACATTTAACGGAAAGACTTTTCCGTTAAAAGTATTTCTGCAAAATCATGCCAGTCTAGACGCAGCCAACTTGTGTTTGATATTTGAAGGAGCAATGCTATCCTGATAACGACAGAAGGAAAAATAATTGTCTTGTTTAAAATGGGTATTTAGGGCTCAATTAAAGCTCAAAACCAATGTAAGGAAAACAAGTCTCATTATCTAGTTTACCTACTGATATCTGGCCTTGAGAGTATGTTTTAATTCAGCAGTTTTAGAAGCTATAGTGTGAACAAATGAACAGTGGACTGAGCCTTCAGTGGATGAACATAGAACAGGAAAATCATCTGCAGCCAGTCTAAAGACCATTGTAGCCATTCTAAGAACCCTCATAGACCTCATTGAACTCTAGAGCGGGCCCTTATTACCTTGGATTGTTAATGAAAACCCCAATCTCCTGCCCCATCCCAGAGCCCTTTCCCACACCCTGGTCCCCAAATTTCTGGCACCACCAAACAGAGCCACACACTCCCTGCACTCCAATGCCCTTCCCCAGCCTGGAGCTCCTTCCTATGACCCAAACCTCTCATCCTAAGCCCCACCCCAAAGCCTGTAATCCCAGCCGGAGCCGCCTTCTCCATCTCACAACCCAACTCCCTGCCCTAGCCCAATGAAAGTCAATGAGGTTGGGAATAAGCAAATGACAGAGGGAGGGAGGCCTTAGATAAAAGGCTGGGGTGGGCCCTTGGAAAAGGGGTGGAGCAGGGCACGAATGTTGGTTTTTGTGCAATTAGAAGGCTGCCTATCTATTTCTGTCTAGGAAATGGCTTGTGTCTCAGGGGATCTCAGCTGGTAAACATGCTGTGGTAGGGAAATACATAAAAGATTTTCATAGGGGTGAAGCTGCCCAAATAGAGCAATTTATAAACATTGACTTCTAAAGAGTAAGCCCACTGAAAGCATTCTACTGCATGAGGTCCTGATTGCGAGCTCCTACTCCCATTGGAAAGCAGTCACTTTCACAAGTACAAGTTTCACTTAGTCACCTTCTTCCTTGAAATTACTACGGACTCTGGGAATTTTCTAACAAAGGGGTATGAAAGCCCATAGTACAAATAGGAGTCATTTGTTACCAAATTTTTGCTGAGCATTAGGGTTAGGATGCTCCCAGACATGAATTTGAATATTCAGAGTTTAACAGGAATGAGCAGGTTTAGAACTGTCATGTTTTAACACGTTCTGATCCAAAATGCCTAGCTCCCTAATGTCTTAATCATGGAAAATCACAAAACTACCACTAAAGGCCCTCAAAAATAGGCCTCAGGTTACAGTAGAATTTCACTTTTGAGTCTGATTTTAGTGTATCTGTAAAGGTATGTCAACACAGTGGTGCTATTTCAGGATAAGGTCCACTCTTCACATCTTAATAACACACCCATTATTTCAAAATACATTCAAAATACAAGCTTCTTATTCCAGCTTCCTGTAAACCTCATTACATGAGGATTAAGGAAGATGCCAGAATAGCGATTTATTTCAAACTAAGTGCTGTGTACACAGCGCCAAATTTTAACATAAGCTCTTTTGAAATAAGCTACGCAATTTGCATATCTCACATTATGTAGCTTGTTTTGAGCTACATAACAAGTGTAGATGTACCCTAAATGAAAAGCCTGGTGATGATACTCCCTATCTCAATGTAAGGTGCTTTAAAGAGAGGTCTGTGTCCTAGCCTCATTTTACTGATAGGGAAACTAACACAGATGAAGTGACTTACTCAAGGTCACACAGCTGACTATAAGCTGAGCTGGGACTAAACCCCAGGGTCCTCCTCCTGTATGCTATCCATAAGCAGCTATCACCATGGAGTTCAACCAGTGCACCACACTCCTGACTCACACTTTATTGTACTATACTAGAGTGTACTTTTTTTAAATAGAGGCCACCAAATTCATTTCACTTTTTAGCTAATCAAGATTTAATAGATATTTGGGTAAGGCAGTGCATTGGCTCACTATGCACCATATACTCTAATTGTTCAGTATGCCAAATCAAGAGTTAAAATACAAGTTGAAAGTCTTCCTTTTTTCTTTTTGAAAACTACCATAAAAATTACAAGTTCAAAGACAAACTGTGATCCTCTCTTGGCCTGTGGCTTTAAAAAAGTGATCTCTGGCAATGTTTCCATTTCTAAGAATCTCTGGTTATGCATGTTGTGTTTGAGCTATTCTCTGTTCCTGGCTCTGAGCCGGCATTTATTGGGATGGAAGATGTTCTCAGTGGTGGTGCATTTTTTGCCACTAGCAATGGTTTTCCCTAATAGGGCAAATTTAAAAGACTCATTCCCAAGAAGGGATGAAAAATAATAGGAAAGGGAAGTTCCATAACACTCGTCTTTAAATAAATAAAAAGACAAGCAAAGGATGGAGTTAATATAAAATCCTGCTTTCTAGTTAGCTAAAAGATGACCTGCAGTTTTTGGAATTACGGTATGTTCAAAGATATGTCATTGAAATAATGTAATGCCACAGACATTAGGCCATAATGACCTAAAAAAGTATGTGTTTAGTAGTTTGCAGCTGGAGTCAAGGAAGGAGCAAAACCACTTGAAGTGAGCCAGACCCACACACTCTGAAAACCATATTACATTTAGAATACTGGCTAGGAAAAAATATTCAGAGCTAAACAGTTTGCCTCGGGGTTAGATTAAATATCATGCGATTAGTGGTTCTGGGGGAGGGGGAGGATTTCAGAATTTTTGTGTAAATATCAGCTGCGATCTGTAAGATCACTCTGAAATTTTAGGGTATAAATTACTAACAATGATGAGAAAAACAGAACTTCATATTGACCACACAGGTCAGGGCACAGAAAGCTCTTTGGGATCTCTTTAGATTTGTCCTGATATTTTTGCAGAGAGACTTCAACTGAATAAGGTATTGAGCACATGCTGGGGTGCTTTGCCAAAGAGAGATGGCATGCTGAATTAGAGACTCCTTTAATCAGATAACTCGCAGGAGGCTTTGAGTGCTCTAGTGGATGTTGTTTAAATCCCAGCACTGCCTCCCCTCCACATCAGTCCATGTCCCCCACCCTGGGAGGAAGGCCTTCCCTTTCCTCTCCACCATGTTGTGCAGCACACAACAGGCAGCAACCACCTCAGGGATGTTCCATTCCCCCATGTCCAGGTGAGTAAGCAGGCATCTAAACCTGCACCTCAGATGCCTGAAGGCGCATTCTACCTGCAAGCAAGCCTGGTTCAGGTGGGAGTTAAACAGTTCCCTGCTCACATCCAGGTGTCCAGTGAACGACTTCATGAGCCAGAGCATAAGGAGGAACGCCATGGCAGCCACGATGCACATAGGCATCTGCACATTCCCAACTGCAAAGTTACACTCCAGAAAGAATGTCCCAGCCTGCAGCCTACAGTACAGATATGAGTTCTGGAAGATGCAGGCATCGTGTGCCCGACCCAACCGCCTCACACAAATGTCAGTGAATTGTCCCCAGTGGTAGACCAGGGCCTGCAGCACCATGGAAAAGTAGCCCTTTCTGTTAACGTACTGTGCTGCTCGATGGGGCAGTGCATGGATCGGGATGTGAGTCCCATCAAGTGCTCCACTGCAGTTCGGAAATCCTAGTCCCGCAAATCCCGCGCTGATGGTATCCAGGTCTCTGAGGCAGACAGTCCTGTGAAGCAGCTCCGAAGTGATGGCCGTCACCACCTGCAGAAAAGGACAAATAGAAACACACATAACAGGACATTAGAGGAGTTGCTTGAGCTGATGAGAGGTGCTCCCCCTCCTCTCCCTTCCCAGACCCCAAGAACCCTCCCCCCAAAGCAACCCCCCCACACGCACCACAGCAAGGTGAGGCCAGGAGGGTTCTACCACTCCCCACCCCATCCCCCATTCCCTCTGCCCCATGACCATCCCCTTTGTCTGCCCCCCACCATGGATTGTCCCCAGAGAGTGACTTACCTCCATCAAGACGGCCCCAACAGTAGACCTCCCCACGCCAAACTGGTGTCCCACCAAGTGGTAGCTGTCGGGAGTGTCCAACTTCCAGAGGTCAATAGCGACCCACTTCTCTGGGGGGGGGGCTGCAAGTGGGTGTCCTGGCATTGTAGGGCAGGGGCGAGCCAGACACACAGCTCCTGGAAGGTGGACTTCCACATACGGAAGTTTTGGAGCCAAACCTGGTCAACCCGCTACTCCATAACAAGCCGGTCCCTCCAGTCTAAACTGGTATCCAGCCTCCAAACTCACCTCTCCAGGAATAAGATCGGTGGCAAGGGCAGTGGGACTGCAGCCTGAGTGAGGGGCTCAAAGCTGGGTTCTGCATCCAGATCTGGCAAGAACATCATGATGGTTTCATGAAGATGCAGCAGAACTTCAGGCATCACGGTGTGGGGCCATCGCCTGCCCAGGGGCAAATCCAGCTCCATGGCAAAAAAACCCCCCAAACAATCAAAAGCACAAAAACCAATCAGGAAAGTAACTGCTTTGGTGTCCCAAAAAGCAGGGCACTCAAAGCAAGCACTGCAAAAGCTTTGCTGTCCCACTAGGAGGTAGGCAAGCCAGCTGCAGAAGCAGAGCAATGGCTGTTCGGGGGATCCCTTTAAGCATACGTCTCTGCAAAGGACATGCAGCAGCACCAGGTAGTAAATGCTGCCCCCATGCCCTGGCAGAAGGGGTTCCGGGTGCCTTTTTTTCGAAAGAGTGTCCAGCAGTAATCCGCGTAATGCAATCTAGACGCTCTTTTTGAAAGAGACTTTTTCAAAAGAGACTTTTGAAAAAGCCTTTTTCGAAAAAGACATGTAGTCTAGATGTACCCAATCTTACTTTCCAGAGAGAGAAGAAACATTGTCTTTGTCATCTAAATTCCTAATGCATGATGGGACTTAGATAAAAAATAAAACACACAACAATTAGAGTCTAACCAACTTGTCTACTATCTAGCTAAACTTTCTTTAATAACCTTCTGTATTAATCATCCACACAATTATTTAGTAATAACTATTTTGATCCGAGTCCTTAATTTCCAAAGTCACTGTCTAGGAAATCAAACAAGTATGCTTAGGCTATTTAGTGCCTAGATGCTTGTGTATTAGCAATGTCACTTGTAAATCAATTGTTAATTAATTTATTCTTGCATTTAAGAAGCAGTCATCAAGAACTTATCATTAAATAGCATACTTCAGCATGGTACCAGAGGGCACTGTACAAATTAACAATAACATTATCAGCAAGAGGGAGCATTAAAATCCACAGCTTTGCCTTAAATAATTTGTGTGACTGGGCATCTCACACTTTATTTGGCAGAAAATTTCCATAGGTTTCATAGATGCAAAATGGTGTGGCTCCCATTTACACAAGATTAAACGGTACAGCTAAGGTATGTACAAAGCTAAGCTAAGCAGGAAGAACTGGAATTGCTAACAAATAAATACAACTATGATATCATTGGTATTACAGAAACCTGGTGGGATGGGACGCATGATTGGAATGTTGGTATGGAAGGGTACAGCTTGCTCAGGAAGGACAGACAGGGAAAAAAGGGAGGAGGGGTTGCATTGTATATTAAAAATGTACACACTTGGACTGAAGTGGAGATGAACGTAGGAGATAGCTGTGTAGAGAGTCTCTGGGGTAAGCTAAAAGGGGTAAAAAATGAGGGTGATGTCATGCTAGGAGTCTACTACAGGCCACCTAGCCAGATGGAAGAGGTGGATGAGGCCTTTTTTAAACAATTAACAAAACTATCCAAAGCCCAAGATTCAGTGGTGATGGGGGACTTCAACTATCCAGACATATGTTGGGAAACTAACACAGCGGGGCACAGGCTATCCAATAAGTTTCTGGACTGCATTGGAGACAACTTTCTGTTTCAGAAGGTTGAAAAAGCTACCAGAGGAGAAGCTGTTCTGGATTTGATTTTAACAAATAGGGAGGAACTAGTTGAGAACTTGAAAGTGGAAGACAGTATGGGGGACAGTGATCATGAAATAATAGAGTTCATGATCTTAAGGAAAGGTAGAAGGGAGACCAGCATAATTGAGGTAATGGATTTCAGGAAGGCAGATTTTGATAAGCTCAGAGAACTTGTAGGTAAGGTCCCATGGGAAGCAAGACTGAAGGGAAAAACAACTGAGGAGAGTTGGAAGTATTTCAAAGGGACGTTGTTAAGGGCCCAAAAGCAAACAATTCCGCTGTGTAGGAAAGATAGAAAATATGGCAAAAGACCAGCTTGGCTTAACAAGGAGATCTTGCATGATCTCAAAATAAAAAAGGAGTCATATAAAAAATGGAAACTAGGACAAATAACAAAGGATGAATATAAGCAAGCAACACGGGAATGCAGGGGCAAGATTAGAAAGGCAAAGGCACAAAATGAGATCAAACTAGCTACAGGCATAAAGGGAAATAAGAAGACCTTTTATAAATACATTAAAAGCAAGAGGAAGACCAAGGACAGGGTAGGCCCACTGCTCAGTGAGGAGGGAGAAGCAGTAACAGGAAACTTGGAAATGGCGGAGATGCTCAATGACTTCTTTGTTTCGGTCTTCACCGAGAAGTCTGGAGGTGTGCCAAACGTAGTGAATACAAGCAGAGAGAGGGTAAGTTTAGAAGATAGGATACACAAAGAACAAGTTTAAAATCACTTAGGAAAGTTAGATGTCAGCAAGTCACCAGGTCCTGATGAAATGCATCCCAGGATACTCAAGCAGCTGATAGAGGAGGTATCTGAGCCTTTAGCTATGATCTTTGAAAAATCATGGAAGACAGGGGAGATTCCAGAAGACTGGAAAAGGGCAAATATTGTGCCCATCTATAAAAAGGGGAATAAGAACAACCCAGGAAACTACAGACTGGTCAGTTTAATGTCTGTCCCAGAGAAGATAATGGAGCAGGTAATTAAGGAAATCATATGCAAACACTTGGAAGGTAATAAAGTGATAGGGAATAGCCAGCATGGGTTTGTGAAGAACAAGTCATGCCAAACTAATCTGATAGCTTTCTTTGATAGGATAACGAGCCTTGTGGATAAGGGAGAAGCGGTGGATGTCATATACCTAGACTTTAGTAAGCCATTTGATATGGTCTCGCTTGATATTCTTATTGATAAACTAGGCAAATATAACTTAGATGGGGCCATGATAAGGTGGGTGCATAATTGGCTGGATAACCGTAGTCAGAGAGTTGTTGTTAACGGTGCTAAATCCTGCTGGAAAGGGATAACAAGTGGCGTTCCGCAAGGGTCTGTTTTGGGACCCGTACTGTTCAATATCTTCATCAATCATGTAGATATTGGGATAGAGAGTACGCTTATTAAGTTTGCAGATGATACCAAACTGGGTGGGGTTGCGACTTCTTTGGAGGATAGGGACATAATTCAAAATGACCTTAGCAAGTTAGAGAAATGGTCAGAGGTAAACAGGATGAAGTTTAATAAAGAGAAATGCAAAGTGCTCCACTTAGGAAGAAACAATCAGTTCCATACATACAAGATGGGAAGCGACTGTCTAGGAAGGAGCATGGCGGAAAGGGATCTAGGGGTCATAGTGGACCACAAGTTGAATATGAGTCAACAGTGTGATGCTGTTGCAAAAAAAGCAAATATGATTCTAGGTTGTGTCAACAGGTGTGTTGTAAGCAAAACTCGTGAAGTCATTCTGCCGCTCTACTCTGAACTAGTTAGGCCTCAGCTGGAGTACTGTGTCCAGTTCTGGGCGCCACATTTCAAGAAAGATGTGGAGAAATTGGAAAGGGTACAGAGAAGAGTGACAAGAATGATTAAAGGTCTAGAGAACATGACCTATGAAGCCAGACTTCATGAACTGGGCTTGTTTAGTTTGGAAAAAAGAAGATTAAGGGGGGACATGATAGCGGTTTTCAAATATCTAAAAGGGTGTCACAAGGAGGAAGGAGAAAATTTGTTCCTCTTGGTTTCTGAGGACAGGACAAGGAGTAATGGGCTTAAAGTGCAGCAGGGGAGGTTTAGATTGGACATTAGGAAAAAATTCCTAACTGTCTGGCTACGTCTACACTGGCCCCTTTTCCGAAAGGGGCATGTTAATTTCACAGGTTGTAATAGGGAAATCTGCGGGGGATTTAAATATCCCCCGCGGCATTTAAATAAAAATGTCCGCCGTTTTTTTCCGGCTTTTAGAAAAGCCGGAAAAGAGCGTCTACACTGGCCCCGATCCTCCGGAAAAAGCGCCCTTTTCCAGAGGATCTTATTCCTACTTCAAATAGGAAGCCTAGTCCGAACTACCTAGTTCGAGCCCCGTGTAGCCGCGCTGCACAGGGTTCGAACCAGCGGGGTTTTAAAAATGGCAGCTCCCCGCTTATGCAAATGAAGCCCGGCAAATTCAAATCCCGGGCTTCATTTGCAAGTGCGGTATGCCTACATTACCCTCCTAGTTCGAATTAGGAGGGTAGTGTAGACATACCCTATGTTATTTTGGATTAACTAACGTTATTCCAAAATAATATTTCTGTGTAAATGTAACCCAAGTGAAATATCATGTTTTCCAGTAACTATTCATTGGAATGTAAAAATTAATTTGCTTGTCATCCCAGTTCCTCTTCTCCACTAACTTTGCATAAGCATTCAGACACTCAAGCTTTTCTAGCACTACTGCACATAGAAAGCTAAGTATGACTATTCATAATTAGTGAAATGGAAAGTGATATCCAAATAGTTGCCCTAAAGCTGATGTTTTATACAGATGTGATACTGCTTCATACAGCAAGAGGACAAGGTTATTGAACTGCCCTCCCAGAATCCTGAAAATAGTGTAGACAAGGATCTAATGGAAATATATACACAGTCACTAGAAATGTTTAACCCTTCTCCTTTCTGTTTACCTGTTAACTCTCCCTGAAAGAATAAGAGTCTGATCCCAAACCCATAGATGTCAATGGAATGGCCTTGAATGAGAACAGAATTTATCTTAAATTAACCTGTCTCACAGTCATTTAGCTGCTGAAATGTAAGTCTTCAATTACCTCATGATTGTTGAAATCTTTAATACCCCAAGTGCAATGAGAACTAGTGCAAAATGAATTCCCACAATATTACTTTGCAGTAATAATTGTACTAAGCTCTTATGGAATGTTCATCTTCTATAGATCTTAGCGCTCTACGAAGGAAGGTCAGTAACAATCTTCATATCTTATAAAAAAGGGAAACTGAGTCATTGATGTGTTACTTTTCAAATATGAACCCTTGTAACATCCCAAAGAGGTAAATACGGTAATGGTTATTATCCCCTGTGACCCATCAGTTTGTTCGATATATATATTTTGATGTCTAAGTGTTCTGAAATAATAAATGGATCAAGAGGAAATAACTTCAACTATGAAATAGTCCCATAATGTCTTATATTGCATGAGGCATAGGACAATTAAGTACAGTTGAACCAGGATAATTGGTAGGTTATTTCACATACCCACCAAAAAGTGATCGCTTCCCTTCCTGAGTAAAGATACCAAAGTATTGTAGCAAGGTTTAATATTATAGAACTACTGAGACTTTCCTACTTACACAAACTATTTTACTGAAAATGTTTTGGAGTATACCATGGAGTATTACAAAAACTGAAACCTGAAAGCACCTTTGTTTAATAATGAAAAAGCACATTGTGATGCAATAGTCTTTATTTTATTGTATGTTCCCTTGCCAATATATCAAGGCAACATTAAATTTGGTGGTGGGATTTTCAAACACAATCAGGCTACATCTACACCACAGCGCTATTTTGGGATACTGGAATAGTGATAGAGATGCAGCCATGTTAATCTGGTCTAGCTGAAACAAAAGACAGGACTAGGCAGCACTTTAAAGACTAACAGGATGGTTTATTAGGTGATGAGCTTTCGTGGGCCAGACCCAGTTCCTCAGATCAATTTGTGGTAGAAAATTGGCACAACTATATATACCAAAGTGATACAATAAAAAAAAGTGAACACGGGAGGTAGCCCGAAATAGCTATCCCATATCTTAACAGCAAGCCCGTTATTTCAAAATATAAGGGGCTCACTATTCTGACATCCCTGTAAACCTCATTTCACAAGGAGCAAGGGATTTTTCAAAATAGAGGGTTATTTCGAAATTTGGCACTGTATAGATAGCACCAAATGATGAAATAAGCTATTTCAAAATTGACTTGAAATAAGCTATGCAATTCGTGTAGCTCAAATTGCGTACTTTATTTCGAGCACCGCGTGCAGTGTAAGCACGCCCTCAGTGTTGGCTTAACTCTACTCTCTCCTTCCCCACTGAAATCAACTTCTTTTGCCCATGACTGACTTCAGTGGAAGCAGAGTTAAGCTAACATTGAGTGCTTATGTAAATCTTAAAAGCATGAAATATAGGCCCAATCCTACAGACCTCATTCAGGCAAATTTTACATTCTTTTTACAGAAAGAGAGGAACTGAAAACAGGCTGCAGAATTTGGACTTACTAACCACTTACCTCTTCTTTACAACTAGCCAATTAGCCCGTCATAAAACGGGATTTTCAGGTCTCTCCTCCACATCGGTTTTCTCTCCTGAGCCTCCGGTCTCTCACTCCGTCTCTCTCTCTCTCTCTCTCTCTCTCTCCTACTACTACTACCTCCCCTCCCTCTCTCAGCTCTCCTCTGCCTCCTGCCTCTCTCTCTATCTCTCTATTTCTCTTCTCCTCCCCCTCCTGCCTCTCACTCGGGGGACTGCAGAGTCCAAGCGGTCACTTGCACCACTTGCTCCCATGCGGCGGCCTGGCTGAACGGCACAGAAGTCAGCCGAGCGCCACGGCAGGAGCCGAAGGGGGGCAGTGACGTTCACGGCCAGGGGGCAGGGCCTGGAGCCGTTGTCATGCCGCACGTCATTGCCCCGCCCCCCTTCGCCTCCCACCGTGGCACTTGGCTGACTTCTGTGCTGCTCAGCTGGGCTGCCATGGGGCAGCAAGCAGCCGTTTGGGCTTCCCCGTGGTGGCCCAGCTGAGCGGCGCAGAAGTCAGCCGAGCGCCACGGCAGGAGGCAAAGGGGGGTGAGGCAGTGACATACATGGCCAGGCCCCAACCCCTTGGCATGTATGTCACCGCCCTGCCCCCCTTCCCCTTCCACCGTGGTGCTTGGCTGACTTCTGCGCTGCTCAGCCGGGCCACTGCGGGGGAGCAAGCAGCGTAAGCGACCGTTTGGGCCCCACATTCCCCATGAAACACGGGCCGCCCAAAAGGAACAGCCAGCATTTCAGGCAACAGTGCCCCCGAGAGGGAACAGCCAGCATTTCGGCATTACAGACTCAGACACTGGGCTACTATATATATGATGGGAAGCACCATAATAATCCAGCACAGGGAATTTCAAACAAAGTTGATTATATTTTCACTTCCTTGAGCTATGAATGGCAATCACAGGAAAGAAAAGATTGAAATAGTCTAAGTGTCCAACCTTTAGAGTGTCTTGTGTCTGAAAATGTCCTCCATTCACATGCCAGATAAATAAACTATAAATGTTTCTTAATCACCATGATACAGTATTTCTTTAATCTCTATCTGTGATTTCCTGTGTTTTTACAATTACCAGTGTTCTCAAAAGAAGAAAGGGCTGTTTAAATAGCTTATTAACTGTAGGGAAAGAAGTAGTGTTGAAGGGTGGGATGTGCCCAGAAAAGACATTTTAATATTCCAGACAAAAGGGGAACTTGGTCTGTTAACAAAAAAGAAATTGTTTCCTTCCCAATAGCAGTCTGGTGACCTTATGTTATGCAAGGCATGATGTTTCACTCAGGAACACCTTTGATTGATAAGATATGTATAAATAAGCCATGTGATAATTAATAAATGACTAGCAGTATTACAATTCATCAGATAAGACAAGAGTGCCATAAGAAATTCTATTCTGACATGGAAGGAGCTCAAATACAGCATGGTTTAACTTTTACATGTATGTTTTTTTCCATGAGGCATTTTGCATCAGAACAATTTTTATTCACTATCCCTCTCCCCATTGTCATCAAATTGTTTTTGAAATCAAGTATACATTTTAGAGAGTTTGTCTGTTGGATCAAGAACTCCTCCTAATCAGTGAAAGCTAGGGCCACCAAATTCAGTAAACAGCTTCTTTCTATAAAGCAATGCTGATGAGCCAGAAAAATAGAATGCACCTGGAACAGAACTGCTTCTCAATAAACCTTACAGAAAAGAGATAAAATGGGGGGATTTGGAGTAGTGCTCTGTTTTGGCACAGCTAAATTAATGCTTAAGTTTTGAAGACTCCTCCTAAATGGTAAAAGCTAGCACCTCCAAATTTGGTGTATAGCTTAATCTTATAACTTAAATCAAGGTAAGTGTTTAGTTGCACCAAGAAAGCTGGCTGGGCCTGGAATGGCATTACTTCTCATAAAACCAAAGTGAAAAGAGACAGAATTACAAAATCAAGTACAGTTCTCATAGTGAAGAACATTTTTTAAAAATTACTAACATTTTCTTAATAAAATAACACTGTATTTTTGAAAAATACAATCATTTCAATAAAACACGTTCATTTTCCTTTTATAAATCTTCTAGTGTATAATAAATAAAAGAGTCCATTTATTTTCTAATCCCAGTATATTTTCACTTTTTTCTCTTTTTATGCATGCTAATTCAAGTGGGGACTTGTCAATGAGATATTGCACCTTTCATTGTATTAACAATTATGTCTGGGTATGTCTACACTACCACCCTAGTTCAAACTAGGGTGGTTAATGTAGGCATTTGAAGTTGCAAATGAAGCCCAGGATTTAAATATCCCGGGCTTCATTTGCATCTTGCCGGGCACCGCCATTTTTAAATCCCCATTAGTGCGGACTCCGTGCCCGTGGCTACACGCGGCATGGAGTAGGTAGTTCGAATTAGGCTTTCTAACTAATGTGTTAATCATTTGATGCTACTTACTAGTGAGCAAATGCTCTAGGTTAGTGAATATATTATTGATAATAAACTAAATTCTCTTCTTCATTACGTTAATGCAGCACCTTTGATCTTAATTGGTATTAAAGCTATAATCACTGAGGGTAAAACTGGACCCAGTATACTGTTAATCAACATTGAAATACTTCTATAAACTTCTGCTACTGCAGAACCCAGCTCCCACTTCCTGCTTAGGGATAGGTAATATAATCACTTAACACCTGTGATATAGATTAGCTACACAGCTACATATTTACTTCCTGGTTCAATTAAACATATTATCTATGGTTTTATAAATCATTAAGGCTATGAGTTTTCTATGAGTTTTCTCAGCAAAAATATGCTAAGAAGAGACTCATTTGCATGAGTCGTGATCTCATTTGCATATTTTCTGCTGCTCCGTTTTTGTGCTAGGGTTTTTGCACAAAAACAAACAGTGTGGACATTTTCTTTTTGCGCAAAAAAACCCTTTCTCCACAAGATCGGTATACCTCTTTTTTGAGGGCATAAGGATCTTGCAGAAAAAAGGGGGGTTTGTGGAAAAAGAAAAGTCCACACTACTTGTTTTTGCACAAAAATCCCAGTGAAAAAACGGATCGGCAGAAAATATGGAAATGAGGTCATGAATCATGCAAATGAGTCCCTCTTTGGCATATTTTTTCCTAGAAAACTCATAGTGTAGACGTAGCCTAAGGGGATAATCCACAGTTCTCCAAGAGATTGATTCTCTTCTTCTGTCCTGTTTCAGGAGTTATGGTCTAGTGGATCACACTCTAGAAAGGTCAAACTCTACAAAGCCAATGACTTTTTATTAACTTTCTTACTTTTTAAAAAAAAATGTTAATGTTTGAAATTTCAGAGATAGAAATCCTTACACTCTGTAGCTGGATTAAAAACTTTTACATAGTTTACATTGAAAATGTTCATTTTTTTCAACTGTGGGAATTCAAAAAATTTCAACAAGTTGTCATAATTATAAACATAATTATGCTTGACACTTGTAATCTCATACATTGTAATAATGTCCAAGACCTGATGAATCAGGTAACATTACGAATGCATTTCAAATCATAGGGTTGCTGGTGTGAATAAAAAGTAACTTCTATCCTGTTTCAAACAACAGTAGGCTTGAAACTGGCATGATACAGAGTCACCAGAGGTATCACCAAATGAAGAACAGATCCTGAAAAATTGTGAGGTGTCAGCTTTCTAGGTCATTTTCTGCTGGAATATTTCAAGGTCTAAAAATAATTTATATCTAACAACCATCTGATATAAAGAATTCTGAGGAAAAATTAGAGTTGAAATCCTGGATTCAGTGAAGTCAATTGTTTCTTACCATTGACTTCGCCCTTGAGGCTAAAATTCTACAGATTTGTAGAATACACATTTTTACTTGGGCTTCAGAAAACATGCACATGACTTAATTATTAAAACTCTTCCAATGCATTATCCACAATCTACAACCTATCTTGGAAAATGATCCCTCACTCTCAGAAGCCTTGGGGGAAAGGCCTATTCTCGCTTACAGACAATCCCTAACCTGAAGCAAATTCTCTTCAGTAACCATGCTACACAGCTACATCATAAACAACCAGGAACCCAGCCTTGCAATCAGCCCCAATACCAACTCTGCCTACATAGCTATACAATTGAATTCATTACTATAGCCAACCACATCAGCCACCAAATCAGAGGTTCATTTAACTGCACATCCAGGAATGTAATCTATGCCATCAAATGCCAGCAATGCCCCACTGCAATATATATTGAACAAACTGGGCAGTCTCCACGGGAAAGAATTAATGGACACAAATCAGATATCTGTAAAGGGAACATACAGAAACCTGTTGGGGAACATTTCAATCTGCCTGGGCATTCATTAACAGATCTTCAACTGGCTGTTGTTACAGACCAATTACACAAGCCAATACACAAGGAAGAACTGGAACTACAAATCATTCACAAGTTTGATACTCATGCTAATGGATTAAATAAAGATACAGATGGCTGGGGCATTATCAACCTACCAAACAATGAAGGTGTCCGTAGTTCTTTGTCTGTATAGTATCTGCTGTTAGTACTCTTCCTCTCTAAGGGTACATCTGCACTACAGCATTAATTCGAGTTAACTTAATTCAAAATAGTTAATTCGAATTAACGCATCTACACACAAAACCTATTTCAAAATGGCTTTTTGCTATTTCGAAATAGCGCGTCCACACTGAGTGGACCCTGAACCGAAGGTAAGGCTGGCCGGAACCAGTGCCGGGAGGACTTAGTGTGTGGGGCTGCTACCTGAGGCTAACTGAGCTCTGTGACCCTACCCCCACCCCAGACAGACAGTTCTCAGGGTTCCCCACTTGCTTGTCTACCTCGATGAGGGACAGCAAAGCAGTCCTGTCTTGAAGTGCCCTGAGTGCCCAAACTCGGGACACCACAGCACTCGGCCACATGGAGCCAGAGCTGCCCCTGGGCATGCCGGGGCATCTCGTGGGATCATTGACAACAGCCCGGCTGCACTTGCTGAAATCCAGGGGGTCCATTGGGGGGCTGTCAGGATCCAGGAGGCCCTGCGGGAGAGCGTCCACCCCGAGGAACCCTCAGAGCCACCCCAGTCCTCCCCACTGGGGGCTCATGCCCCATTTCTCCCTCACGTCCTTCCACTTACCCCTCCCTAGCCCCCCTTCCTGATGTCAAATAAAAGATATGTATGTTCAAAAATAGAAACTGGGTTTATTGAACAAAACGGGGGGAGGGGGAGGGTGAACCTCTGGGGAGACTGGGAAAAGGAGGTGGGAGAGGGGAAGAGAGAGGGTGGGAGAGGGGAGTGGGAAACCTGGGAGGAGGGTGCTGGAAGGGGGAAGCAAAGAGAAGAAGGGGGAGGCAAAGCTCAGGGCCCAGGGTTGGGGGTCTCGCCAGATCAACTTGATTTTCATGCAAACCTGCTTCTGGGTTCGCATGTGACCTTTGGTGGCCAGGCTGGCAGTTATCCTGCCATAGACGGCCACATTCCTCCATCTAGTGTAGAGATCATGGACATTGGGGGCATCCCTCCCCAAACCTGAATAAGGTCCATGATCTCCACCCTGGACCAGGAAGGTGCCTGCCTTCTCCAGCCACTGTCAGGCTCCTGGGAGCTGGCAGACTGCTCCTGGGGAGCGGTGGAGGGCTGGCTGCCAGTGGCTTGCTGGCTCATGTTTTGGGGCCACTGGGTCAGGGGCCCCGGTAGACACTGCTGGCTCTGGGCTGGCAGGCTTGGAGTTGGCACAGGCACTGTGGCCAGGGTGTACCCCTTTAATGGCTCTGGGGCTGGGGGAGAGGAGAGTAAGTTTTCCTGGTTGTGCCCAGAGTGGCCTCCAGGGCTCCCTGGGAAGGGCTGGAGGCCCCCTATTTCGAATTAAGTGTCTACACGGCACTTAATTCGAAATAGCTATTTCGAATTTGGCATTACTCCTCATAGAATGAGGTTTACCAAATTCGAATTAAGCGCTCCATTATTTTGAATTAATATCAAAATAGCAGATTGTATGTATAGATGCTATTAAAGTTAATTCAAAATAATGGCTGTTATTTCAAATTAACTTTTCAGTGTAGACATACCCTCATTGCCTACTAATGGATATCTGCCTCTTTTGACTATCCAGTCTTCAGGTGCTTATAGACTATTTGTTTTCTTGTTACATTTCAGCTCGTCTTTCCCCTTGATATTTTTATTCCCACTGCCTCCTCTTGTTCCCTCCCCCCTCTCATTTTTTCCTTCTCCCTTTCCCCTTCTCCCTTATTTATTTTAGTTCTGGACATCCAATCCTCTGGTCATCTGAAGAAGTGGTCTATACCCATGAAAACTCATGATACCATCTTTATGTTTTGTTAGTCTTTAAAGTGCTACCAGACTATTTGTTGTTTTTTAAGTTTATACTTTAACTATGTTTTTTTATGTCTGAATGACAAATCACATGTCAGGTGTATGGGAGATGAGGATGTGTTGAGACACTGAAACTCATTACATGCAATGAGAAACTCAGTGCTAACCAACAGCTCCTTGCATCTTGAACAGGAAGCTGCAACTGACATCTAGATGAAAGATAAAGAATATGTCCAAGCATATGGCTCAGAGTTAAATGCAGTACTTTCATGCCACCTGAAATGACAGTATCAGAAGCACAGAAAAATAATAGTATTATCGTGACGTAATGATTTCAAGGTCAGGAGGACAGCACCTCAGCTGATGTAAATTGGCTTAGTTCAGTTAATTTCAGAGGGCTATGCCAATTTACACCTGTGGAAGATCTGGCCCTGGACTCCTAAAGAGAATGTGAATCAGTAAACACCAGTGTTTATATCACTAGGCAGGGAAATCTCTGAAGCTATTAAAGTGCTAAGACTCCGATCTTTAATACATCAAGGTGTGTGACAGAGCTTGACTTCTTTTTGTTAATACCTCACTCCACAAGTAGTTAATTTAAATTAATGGGATCATTCACAAAATAAGGCACTACTTAAGGTAAATAAAGTTGGTAAAATCTAGCCCATACATACTAAGTTTGACATACAGGTTCAAAAGGTAAAATTATCTTTTATCATTTAATCTTGAAACTGTATGATGTGGAATGTAATATAATCCAGTTTCATTCATCTTAAATGATGCATATGGAGTTATGTGTGTGCTTTGTTAAAGAGACTGTGTTTCTTAGCAGGATGGGAGAAAGAGTCAGGTGTTCAAATTACTAAATATGTCGAAAGAACCCTCAGATCCAGGCAGGAAACTAGAAGGCAATGCTATAGTTTATGGTTAGTATTAAAACCACTGATGGTCACAGGTGCAAACCCTGGCTCCTGAAACTATAGAGTTATGGCATATCCACTGGACGCTTTGGGGATTTCAGTGGAGAGAATAATAGGAAAATTGAGAGGTCAAGGTACTTTGCTTTTTACAGTAATTTACAACAGCCACTTTTGGGGAACCTCAGCCTGATGTCCTCACGTTGTGTTTTGGTGTTTTCACCAATTTGATGCTTTGAAACATGGAGATGGGTAGAAAAAGGCTGTCATGACTTGCTTATTCCTAGCAGGAGCTGAGTTGCAACACTTTCCAAAGGCTAATCCTTGGATGATGGAGCTGCATAATACCCCTCCTACACAGGACAGAGCCTAAAAACTTAATCTAGCCCTAAGGCAAAGAACCATAGCTTTGAAACTTTGTACTTTCAATCAGGTTAACTTCACCCTCTCTAATCAGTTATTTTACAAGACTTTTGCTTTACCCGATGAGCCTGTAAAAAGTAACAATGCCCTGCAAGGTGCACACATTACTAATAAACTGAACAATCCATTCCGTTTTCTGGGGGGGGTTCCTTTCACAAACTAGGTACTGAAAATAGTATCTTTATTACTCAATGATTTAGGCAATGATTATTCACAGCAAATCCACTGCTTTCTTTCTAGCCCCCCTTGATACAGATCATTTGTGTGAGCAATGGTGACATCTTTTAATCCACAGTGTATAGTTGCAGGAAGACACAGTAGTTAACTTCAAAAGGCTATCACTTGGAGAAAAATCTCCACCATCTGTGTAGCAATTAGATACAATAGAAGCATGCACCTGTGGCAAGGAACTTAGGTGACTTAAAGAAGCTGATCTCAAAACCTTTAAGCACTGAGGATTCCCAGATATAGATTTGGAGAACTGACAAAATTGACCTGTTCACCTCTGAACCCGTGACCTACAGGTGGGAAGAGGTATTGTTAGTGGCATGTAAGCAAAAAGTAAGGGTGAGTTGTTTTGATGTTTAAGATATCCATTTCATCTTGGCATAAAACATAACAAAGAGACAGTCTGGCTGATGAAAGGTAAAACTGCACTCAATATAACTCAGCTAGAAAGTTAACTTTTGCAAATATTTTTACAATTTGCATAATGCCAACATGTTAATTCATTTGTGTTCAAAAAAGTAAAATATTTGCATACTCTGACTCTCCTAACTACAGTATGTTCTTCTAACTAGAGTTCTTAGTCAGTTTTTCCCCTGTTAAATAATGCAATTCTGTTTAAAAATGAATGATTGAGGGCCCAATCCTGCTGTCATTTAAATCACTGAGCATTTTCATGCCAGAAGAATTAAGACCTAATGTTTTCTAACTTTTGTACCTGATTGTACCTTTTGCCTCATTAGAGAGAAGAGATGGAAATAGGAGAGTCAGGTAAGGTGGAATTCTGAGACATGGCAAGAAAGATACTTTTCTTGAGAATGTGCAAAAGTGACAAGGAGTCCTGTGGCACCCTTATAGACAAACAGATTTATTGGAGCATAAGCTTTCACGGGCAAAGACTTATTTGTTCAGATACACGAAAGCTTATGTTCCAATAAATCTGTTAGTCTATAAGGTGCCATAGGACTCTTCATCGCTTTTGCAGATTCAGACTAACACGGCTACACCTCTGTTTCTTGAGCACGTGACTTCTCCAAGAGTCACATTGTTTGCTATGGAGCCAGTGCTGATTGGCAGACATCTCCCCTGAAAAATCTCCCTGCACAGAAGTGCTTAGGTTTTCCTAAGCAAAAGTAGGATCAAAAGAAATGGAGTAGGAAACTGGTTGGAGCACTTGGACAGTCCCAAGGAATCCACGTAAGTCATGGATGGGAGAAGTAAGATCAAGAGGGACTGAGAAGTAAAGGATGCTATGCCATTTTGTCAGGGTAGAGAAGTAGATATGACATAGAAAAGGAAGTTGGAAGAGTATTTAATTTTAGAACCTCACAAAAAATGGTCAGACCCATACATGCACGCTTATGAAGAGGCTCCACGTACATACATACAATGTATCCGTTTCTATTAAAAATATTCCAGGTTGCCTTTGAGTAGGTGGTGGATGTTAATCCAGTGTTTTACAATTCCCTTATGCAAAAGGATATATAGAAAGAATACAGCAGACACTAAGGAAACATTCTTTAGTTATCTGAAGTAAAACTGGAATGCTTTAAATGCAATCAAGCGTTGCATCTTTCTTCCCAGTGTATTTGATTTCTGCGAATCAAAACGAGTATGTCTAGTCTGGTAATATTTAAGAATAAGAGTCCGGCCCTTCAAAATGTCCACAGCTGAGCACCTTGCAGAAGGTGTGCAATGCTTTGTAGTGTAGAACCTTGTTTGTTAGAGTCAGTGACTCACTGTCTAATGGGTTCTGCTACACAACCATATGTCTTGAACAGTGAGTAAAATTCAATTAAATATAAGTATTGGTGATCAGCCACTATTTAAAAATCAAATCCCAAACTGAATTATGATGGCAAAAGTCTCCAACAGCTGCCTGCCAAAAGATTTACCAAGTATTTTGTGTTACAGGATACAAATAAATAAGTCATATGAAACTAGAGCACCCCATTTCAAAATAATTTTAATAATGACTTACCCATTTGAATGTAAACAGATAAAGGATAAGCTGAGAGAGGGATAAACTGAAAGGCCATGTGCTGGGTCCCTTCATTATCTACATAACTGGAACTACTATTGAACTTTATCATCTGCTGTCTCTTCTTGCTATCTCCCTCTTTAATTTTCCTAAATGGCTGGTACATGGCTGCTGAGATAAGGTATTTAATATGGGAAAGGATTTAGACGTTCCTACAAGACCAGTTTCAGCTCCACTTTTGAAAATGTCATCTTGATTTGTGCTTTTTTGCCTCTCTAAGTAATAGACATGGGGATTATGAAATGAATCTGGAAGCTAAATTCCACTAATGAAATTATTGCATACACTGATAACATAAGTAGCAATTGGGTCATAGTACAATAATCCCAGTTAGCAGATGATATGAACAGACATAGAATGAACCTCAGTTTTCAGATGGATTATCTTTAAAATAAAATACCTCTCAAGGCTATATATATTGTGTCAAATCTGAACTTTTGCTATGTATCTTGTTAGCTAGCATAAAAGCAACCAAGTTATCATCAACAGTCACTTAAAGTGGCTAAATACACGTTATTGTAAGGTCTGCATAAAAATTCATAGTATAATTGTAATACTGGACAATTCCATCGGATAGTAGAAGGTGAGGAACTTCTAAACTAGAAAAAAGTTTTCTTTAAAATATACAATAAGTAAAGGAAATAACTTGAAAATTCACTTATAGTAAGATAGGACCAGATTTTGCAACACTTAATCATGTTAAGTAGCTTCCTATTCTACAAACATTCCTATTTATTTCTATAGCACTGAATGTGACTAAAGGTGGTAGAATCTGATCTGTATAGCCTCATAAAATAATAGCATTATATTTCAAAAATCCATCAGAAAATACCAAAATATAGATTGCTTTGGTAACCTTAACTCTGCCCCTTTATGCATAGTCTTGAAATTCATGACAATCCTTTGCTTCATTCAGTGTGAAGGTTTAAAACTATGTTCAGTGAGAGGAACAATCATTCAGTAAAGTACTTACTTTAGGAGATTCTTTTTAGTTCATGTTCTGTCTCTCTCTGTACTATACTTTCCATAGCTGTTTCTTTAAGTCACAAGACTGTCAGGGCCCTCCTCATGCTTGAAATTCATGACGATCCTTTGCTTCATTCAGTGTGAAGGTTTAAAACTATGTTCAGTGAGAGGAACAATCATTCAGTAAAGTACTTACTTTAGGAGATTCTTTTTAGTTCATGTTCTGTCTCTCTCTGTACTATACTTTCCATAGCTGTTTCTTTAAGTCACAATAGAAAAATTCCTGCCACTACCAGTTCCTAGCCCACAAACCACAAATGGATCCAAATATAATACAGTGAATGCATGCATGCTAGAGGCACCCTATTCAAGAGGATTCTCAATCTTTCCTCTCCCTCATACAGTCCCACCTATACTTATCAAAGCAGAATTTCATAGTTGGAAGGCACAATGCACTGACACCAGTGCTGACCTCAGTTGTCAACAATAAAACACATATGCACTGTCTACTCATCTAGAAGAACTAATGTATTCAAATAAGAGTGTGTAATGTGTCATATACACAGTTCACATCTTCAGAATTTGAATCTTGTAATACATATGTGAATCCACTTGTCTTAAGGTAGCATCCTGAAAGTACACAAGGTGCATTTCTTGCATGTACTTATAAAGTGAATTGTATCTAAAATTAAACATCTGATTATTAAGGATTAGATTACCTCAGGGGATTGGTAATGAGATATAGAGCCTTATATCTAGGTCACTGGGACTGATGTAAGACAAAATTATACCAAACAATAATAGTTACCATCTGATGGCAATTCAGCTTTCCTAAGTGAAATGAGATGCTGGTTTCATTTCAGTTTATAGTATTCACGTCAGAAAAGCCAATATCACATTTGACAACCTAACTGTAGATTAAATGAGTGCAGAGATGAATTTACCATTTTCCCACAGCAGAGGCCTCTCTGGAATATGGCAGAAGTACTCTTATGGGAAAGACTGGCCCATCACTGCCTAGATTGCGCATATTGGATAGAGAGAGGAATTAAGACAGAGTGAACCTCTCTAGTCCTGCAACATCTGTGGTCCGGAATGATTTTAGGTAGCTGGATCGCCTCTTGTCATGGGTGTGGCCAGGTTTCCTGTGGTTCCATAAAGTTTGTTTACAGCCTGTCTCTCAGTGTTCTATGCTGTTATTTACCCCTAAAAATCTGCTAGGAGCTCAGCAAGCAGTGGAAGTATTGGTAATGCTGCCAAGTATAAGCATGGGTTTTATGCTTTATCTATTTATTTCCTTGTGCCAATACAGTAAAATTGTGTAACAACAGTAACACTTTGTTATGGAGAGAGATGATAAGCTTTGACTAGGTGTAGGCTTATATAGGGTGTATCAGTACAGTTATATATTATTAAGCAGCATTGCAAGCACTGTTCCATTTATTCACCTCAGCAAAATAAAAATAAAGAGATCCACTCACTACAATATTGACCTCCCATGGTTCAACAAATTCTCTGGTTCAGCATCCCTCAGATCTGGAGGGTGCTGGGCTAGAGACATTCAACCTGTTCAGCCTGTAGGGTGGCTAAAACAGCACTTTTCAGTGAACACTTAATTTCAGCATTTATAAACCTCCTGCCTGTGACTGGCATTTGCTAGACAAATATCAATTGTTAGGCTACGTCTAGACCACAAGCTTCTTTCGAAAGAGAGCGTCTAGACTGCAACCTCTTCTTTTGAAGGCAGTCTGGATGCTCTGTTTCGAAAAAGCCCTGTTTGCATTCAAGAATGCCTTTTTTCGAAAGAACACTTTCGAAAAAAGGTGTTATTCCTCTTGAAATGAGGATTACTGCCATTGAAAGAAAAGCTGTGTTCTTTTGATTTAATTTTGAAAGAACACGGCTGTAGTCTAGAGGCACGTGAAGTTTTTTCGAAAAAACCCTGCAGTCTAGACACAGCCTGTGTGATATTGTGGGGAAAGGAGGCTAATTTCAGCAGTCATCTGCTACAATAGCCATTGATCATCTTAATACAATTCTGAAATGTTAACATTTGATTGGAAAGCCGAGAAGAATGTCCCAAAATCTGAATTAGAGACTGACTGTTTTCAGCATTACAAGTGATATCGTAAGTGGGCCACCAAGCCCACCCTGCTGTTTCAGAAAAGTCCATTTCAGGGTAGAATGTTACATGCTTCACTCTTCCTGAGTGCCTCTGAGGGGTGGTCAGCTCTCTCCAGTCCAAATGACATCAAGGGAGTAGCAGGTGCTCTGCATCTTGCAGGATAGTCCCCCAAGTCAGCCATCTGCAGTACAATTTTGTTGCAAAATAGGACACAGCTTCTGATTTAAGCCTGGGAATAGAGGCCTTAGTAATGCTAAGCTCTACTTTCTCCTCTTTGTAAGGTGGACCAAAGGGCATGCCTGTGCGCCCCTGAAATCTGGACCGTGGGGATGTGAATAACAGTGCACACCAATGTGCTGTCCTGCAATTCCTGTGTCACTGCAATTCCTGTGTACTGAAAGGTTCCTACTTTGAATATGATAGAGGTCTATAAAATCATGAGTGGTGTGGAGAAGGTGAATAAAGAAAAGTTATTTATTAGTTCTCATAATATAAGGACTAGAGGACACCAAATTAAATTAATGAGTAGCAGGTTTAAAACTAATAAACGAAAGTTCTTCCTCACACAGCATATAGTCAACCCGTGGAACTCCTTGCCAGAGGAGGCTGTGAAGGCTAGAACTATACCAGAGTTTACAGGGAAGCTAGATAAATTCATGGAGGTTAGGTCCATAAAAGGCTATTAGCCAGGGGGTAGGAATGGTGTCCCTGGCCTCTGTTTGTCAGAGGCTGGAGACGGATGGCACGAGACAAATCGCTTGGTCATTGTCTTCGGTCCACCCTCTCCGGGGCACCTGGTGCTGGCTGCTGTCAGCAGACAGGCTACTGGGCTAGATGGACCTTTGGTCTGACCCAGTACGGCCGTTCTTATGTTCTTATGGATTAACATAGTCCTCTTCAAACAGGAATAGATCAATGGGAAGTAGGAGCCTCTTAGTTTGTGCCTGTACTGTCAGCACAGGAGAGTTGCAATGCAGTTCTTCAGCGCACACTATTTGTACCCCAGTAGTCCAAACTCCAAGACATTTCACCTTAACAAACCCTTCTACTGTTTGTTTATATTTCAGTAGTTCCTGAGGCCCCAACAGAGCGTGGACACCATTGTTAGGAAGAGTTCCTGCCCCAATTTAATTACACAAACAGAGGGTGAAAGAAATGACACATTGACCCCATTTTAGAATGAGGTCCAGAGAAATGAAGAGGCTTGCCCAAGATAATACAGGAAATCTGTGGCAGGGCCAGGAACTACCCTCATATCTCCTGAGTTCTAATTTTGTGCCTTAACCACAAACCAGCCTTCCTTCTCAATCTTGATTTAGTTCTTTCCCCACCCAAATGGAATCATACACCCTTAGCATGCCCATCACATGAAAAGAAGATTGTGCACAGAAGAGAAGATGTAAGCTTATTTTATTACCCAACTGAACATTTTGTTTTTCTCTGCATAGAAATGCAATTCCAAATTGAACAAAAGTATATAAATTTCCTTGTCCAGAAAATGATGGGTAACAATTTTGGAGGCCATGGGCCTGTATTAGAGCATTTATATTCCAAAGCTACAAAAGCAAAATTCCAAATGTTTAAACAACCATATCATTTCTTACAATGCCAAAAATTTCATGAGGTAATCTTGGGGCTGTCTAATTAAGCTTCAATATGTATGCAAGTAGTAGTACTGAACAGCTGAGCTTTTGGGAACATTTTTCTGTCTGCCCGAATCCTTGATATATTTTATGCTAAATGCAAAACTTCATTTCACCAACATGCAGACTTAGCCTTTGCGAATGATGTTGCCAATCATTTATTTATTTGAATGAAAGAAAAATGGAAAAATAAGAAGCAGGCTCAGACTTCTGCTCTGTGTGATCCAAAAACCTTCCCAATCTTATCCATTGACTTACAGCTCCTGTGTATTAATGTGTCAGGTTCTCCTGCACATGTGGGTCGATGCCCAATTTTGCGTATCTGCAGCCCAAGCATATTACTGAGCACAGTTCTTCAAAGGCTTGCTCTTCAAGGAGGACTTTGACAGGCTATATCTACACTACAAAGCTTTTTGCGCAAAAACCAGCAGAGCATTCATGCCTCAAGCGCGCTTTTGCACGAGTAAATCGGCAGAAGATAAGGCTTTTTGCAGTACAATTATTCCTCTCCCCATAAAGAAGAACTCCTTTTTGTGCTACAGCTCTTGTGCAAAAAGGCAAGTGTGGACACAGTGTGAAAAAACACAGGTGGCCTCTTGAACGTTCCATAGCAGGCAATCACAACTCTCTTGTTCCTGTTGCTGGCCACTCTTAAAGGTGCAGGCACCCTGCAGATCCCATTTGGTAGGAAGCTTACCCACAGCCAGCTGCCTTGCCGCACGACTCTCTCTCGGCCCAGATGGCAGACGAAGCAGGTGCCCGAGACCCCTCTGGCCCTGACGGGGAGCAGCCACAAGGCTGCCAGGACCTCCTCCCCCAAGGGGAAGTAAGCACAACGCACAATCGTGGTTGAGTGCTGGAATCGTGACCTTCCTCCAATTGGGGGGCAAGGAGGAGTCACTCTAGGAATCCCGGGCAAAGATGCACAATGCCACAATCTACTCCCATATGGCCACGTCCCTGAAGGAGCAAGGTCACCCTGCCTGGACAATGGAACAGGTCTGGGCAAAGGTGAAGGAGCTCCATCAGAGATATGTGAGAGTGACGGAGCAGAAGGGGCACTCAGGGACAGGATCCCACACCTGCCCCTACTACAAGGAGCTCCAACACATCCTTCGGGGGAGGACCCTCTTCCCCCTCCATCATGGTGGACTCTGGCCTGGAGCAGCCTGTACTCCAGCGCCCGGAGAAGATGGAGGGGCAGGTCCAGCCCCTGACAGAGGAGGAGGATGATGACCAGGATAGAGGGACCATCACCCTGTCCATGGAGCCAGTCCCTGCCAATCTGGACATCTTCCAGGCCTCTGAGGAAGCTTGAGAGGGATCTTCAGATACATTGGTGTGCACACACACACAGGGTGGGGGAGGTAGGCGCACGGGGGCGGGGGACACAGTATCGTGTAGGCTGTTAAACGAGCTCATGCTTTTGCAGTCTGGGTATATGCAACCACATGCAGTGGGAGGGTGCAGCATGCAGCCACAGCACGTAGCCCCTCAACATGCCCGGGAGCCTAGCGCCAGCCTCATGTGTGGCCACATGAGTCCTGTCCCCAGAGGGGAGGGGGCACAGCCAGCTGCAAGCAGGCTAGCTGCAAAGGCACAGGCATGATCCCCTCTCCCCATATGTCCTGGAGTGCTGCACACAGCACACGGGCATGCCGGCATGTGCGAGGAAGCAGCTGCTCACACACAGAAGAGTGAGCCGCAGCTGTGTGTGCACACCCCAGGGACGGTCAGGCTGCTCACAGCTCCTCAGCTGCTCATGATGGGATCCCACTGGGGCTGCATACTTCCCTTGCCTGCCTGGCTGTGGTTTGTATGGGGGAAAGGGGAAAGGGGGCACCACAGTCCTCTGGCCACTTCGGGGGCCCATGTGACACGGGGCGTTCTGTGCAGGCCACACACAGCCTTGCACCCGGGACATCCCCTTCCTGTGGGCAGTGGACTGGTGCGGTCACCGTGCACATAGGAGGGCACAGCAATAGGGAATGTGTGTGCAGGGAGGCCTGACCTCCCCTCCCTCTTGTGTTTTCATCACAACTGGACCAGTCAGGACAGAGGGCCACGCCACGCCACCGCCGCCACCTGCCAGAGTCCAAGGGAGCCACAGAGGAGCCAGGTCTGGGGAGGAGTTCATGCGCCACCACATCAGGGTAATGCATGACATCCAGGCTGCATCCCGTGATCTCCTAACCTGCATCAGGATGTCCCCAATGGTTGACCTCCCCACCCCAAACTGGTGTGCCACTGAGCAGTAGCTGTCTGGGGTGGCAAGCTTACATAGTGCAATGGCAATCCGCTTCTGGAGTGAGATGGCAGACTGCAGGTGGGTGTCACATCATTGGAGGGCAGGGGTGAGCCAGGCACAGAACTCCTGGAAGGCGGCCTTCTGCATGCAGAAGTTTTGCATCCATTGCTGCTCATCCCACTGCTCCAGGACTAGCCAGTCCCACCAGTCCGAGCTGCTCTCCAGACTCCAGAATCTTCTGGGTATGGTGGGCTGGAGCAGCCAGAGTGGAGCACCCGCAGCCAGACAGAAGCTGATCAGGAAGATCTTGGGGTCCACCTCCAGGTGGAAGAGGACCCCTGCTTGAAGCAGGCACGGCAGGGAGTGCAGCATGGCCCTGGGGGTCCGTCGCATGCCCAGGGGCAGCTCTGGCCACATAGCATAGGGCAGAGTAGTGAAAAGCTGGGTCATCCCCCAAAAAAGCAAAGGGCAAACACAGCAGGCACTGCTGAAGCTCTGCTTTGCCAAAAAGGTTAACAAGCAGGCAGCAGAAACAGAGAAGCGGCTGTCCAGCGCACATCTCTGGAGCGCTCAAGAGCAATTGGTGACCTTTAGCCTGGCCAGGAGGCTTTATATGTGGGAGAGCATCCAATAGTGTGGATGCTCTCTTGCGCAAAGAGATGAGCTTTGAGGTGTGGATGTGTTTTTGAGCAAGAAGAAGAAAAAAGCTTTTGCGCAAAAGGCTTCTTCTGCAAAAACCCTGCAGTGTAGACGAAGCCACAGTGAATAATGGACATTGTCAGCAGATCTTCAGCTCCACTGACCAGTCCCCTCCTAATTGGATGTGTGGTGGCTACAGAAGTTTGCCCAGGCCTTCCTCAGCCTGGGAGTATGTCTTAGGGATCCTATTATTTATTATTTGTACTATGGCAGGACCTACAGACTCCAGCTGAGATTAGAGCCCCATGGTGCTCAGTTCTGCCCAAACCTGAGTTACTTTAGTTTCTAGCCTATGAAGAAGCAGGAGCCATACTGTCTAAGTCAGTGGTCACCAACTGGGATCTACTGGTAGATCTTGGAGCTACTGACAGGTGATCCTGACTGGTTTGTCTAGGAAGCTATCAAGGACTGGTACTTCAGTTGCCCCGCCCCCTCCCCCCCCCCAACCCCCCCACGGTCATGCTGCTCCTGCCCTCTGCCTTGGAGCTGGCTCCTTGGGAACCTCCTGCTTGCTGTGCACAGTATGGGAGGGAGAAAAGGGGGGTACTGATGTCAAGGTGTCCCTCCTCCCCCCCACTTCTGTCCCCCATCTCCACACCAAGGGTACGTCTACACTACAACGTTAATTTGAACTAACTTAGTTCGAATTAGTTAATTCGAACTAAGCTAATTCGAAGTAACGGATCCAGACTAAAAAACTAGTTCGAATTAGCGTTTTGCTAATTCGAACTAGCATGTCCACATTAAGTGGACCCTGAACCAGGCTTAAGGATGGCCAGAGCAGTGCCAGCAGGGCATCAGAGGAGGACTTAGAGCGTGGAGCTGCTGTCTCAGGCTAGCTGAGGGCTGCGCTTAAAGGGTCCCGACCCCCACCCCGGACAGACAGTTCTCAGGGGTGCCCTGCTTGCAAAGCAGTCCTGGCTTGGAGTGCCCAGAGTACCCACACTGGGCACATCACAGCACTCGGCCATCAGCCCGACTTCACTTGCCGCAGGCTGCCATCTGGGGAGAGGGGGCAATTGGGGGGCTGCAGGAGAGCTTTCACCCCCAGAAGCCAGCAGAGCCAGCCCAGTCCTCCCCATCGGGGGCTCGTACTCCATTCCTCCCTCACCTCCTTCCACTTACCCTTCCCTAGCAACCCTTCCTGATGTACAAAATAAAGAAAACGTGTGGTCAAAAATAGAATCTCTCTTTATTGAACAAAACTCGGGGAGACTGGGAAAAAGAGGTGGTAGAGGGGAAGAGAGAGAGTGGGAGAGGGGAGGGCAACTAAAATGATCAGAGGTTTGGAACAGGTCCCATATGAAGAGAGGCTAAAGAGACTTGGACTTTTCAGTTTAGAAAAGAGGAGACTGAGGGGGGATAGGATAGAGGTCTATAAAAGCATGAGTGGGGTGGAGAGGGTGCATAAAGAAAAGTTCTTCATTAGTGCCCATAATAGAAGGACTAGAGGACACCAAAGGAAAGGAATGGGTAGCAGGCTTCAAACTAGTAACAGAAAGTTGTTCTTCACAAAGCAAAGCGTCAACCTGTGGAACTCCTTGCTGCAGGAGGCTGTGAAGGCTAGAACTAGAACAGAGTTTAAAGAGAAGTGAGGTCAAGTCATGGAGGTTGGGTCCATGGAGTGGTATTAGCCAGGGGGTAGGAGTGGTGTCCCTGCCCAAGGTTTGTGGAACGCTGGAGAGGGATGGCACGAGACAAATGGCTTGGTCACTGTCTTCGGTCCATCCCCCCCAGGGTCCCTAGGGTTGGCCGCTGTTGGCAGACAGGCTACTGGGCTAGATGGACCTTTGGTCTGACCCAGTACGGACATTCTAAGCTCAGGGCTCAGGGGTCTCACTGGACCACTCTGATTTTCATGCACTCCTGCTCCTGGGTGTCCAGGCTGGCAGCTCTCCTGCCCTAGACGGCCACTTTCCTGTGCCTAGTGCGGAGATCGTGGACGAGGTCCACGATGTCCGCACTAGCCCAGGCGGGTGCCCGCCTCTTGCGGTCCCGGGCAAGCTCCCGGGAGACACCAGCCTGGTCCCGGGAAGAGGGGGAGGGCTGGGGGGCATCGGGTGGCTGGCTCGAGCCGTGCCAGGTGCAGGGTCTGCTGGCTGGGTGCTGGCAGGCTTGCACCTGGCACGGGCACCGTAGCCAGCCCGTGCCCCTTTAAGGGCTCCGGGGCCGGGAGGGGGGCAATAGAGTTTCCCTGGTGTTGGCCAGAGTGGCCACCAGGGAAACCTGGGGAGGGCTAGCCTCCCACTAGTTCGAATTAAGGGTCTACACAGGCCTTAATTCGAACTAGTAAGTTCGGACTAGGCTTAATCCTCGTGGAATGAGGATTACCTAGTTCGAACTAAGCGCTCCGTTAGTTCGAATTAAATTCGAACTAACAGAGCGCTAGTGTAGCGCCTATGAAAGTTAGTTCGAACTAACGTCCATTAGTTCGAATTAACTTTGTAGTGTAGACATACCCTCTGTGCTTCAGTTACCAAACTGTAAACTTGGATTAATACATCAAAGGGCTGTTCTGAAGACAGATTAATGTTTGAACTACTCAGGCATGATGGTGGTGGAGGCTATGTGATAGAAATATGTAAATAGAAAGAAGAATCAATAAGCCCTAATCAGATAGAGTAGTTTCATGCAGAAACCAGATGCTTAACAGAATGGAGGTGGCTAGAGTAAGGGCACAGGTTTTGTTGCCCTTTCCTGAACTTCTTCCAATGCCACCATATCTTTTGAGATGAGGCGACCACATCGGCATGCCATATTCAAGCTGTGGGCGTACCATGGATTAATATAGAAGCAATAAGATATTTTCAGTCTTATTCTCTATCCCTTTCTTAATGAATCCTAACATTCTGTTTGCCTTTTTGACTGATGCTGCACACGGAGTGGATACTTTCAGAGAACTACCCACAATGACTCCACGATCACACTCTTGAGAGAGCTAACAGCTAATTCAGTCCCTATCATATTATATGTATAGTTGGGATTATGTTTTCCAATATGCATTTCTTTACATTTGTCAACATTAAGGTTCATCTACCATTTTGTTGCCCAGTCACCTAGTTTTGTGAGGTCCTTTTGAAGCTCATCACAGTCTGCTTTGGACTGTTTTGCTGCTCAGCAGTGCTCTGAAAGCTCATATGTTGAGAGATGCTTCTCAGCATGTATAAACTATAAAACGTTTTTAAATAAAGACTTTAATTACAGGTAGTATCTCTGAGACTACTGTTGCCATCTTGCTGAAAAGCAACATAATTGCTGATCTTAGCACTGTGGGAATCTCATGTAAGTCTGCAAATGTATGGCTGTGTCTAGACTGGCCAGTTTTTCTGCAAAATCAGCTGCTTTCTACATTGGCTGTCTACATTGGCTGCTTGAATTTCCACATTAACACCGACGATCTCATGTAAGATTGTCAGTGTTCTTGCGGAAATACTATGCTGCTCCCGTTCGAGCAAAACCCTCTTGCGCAAATTTTTTGCGCAAGAGGGCCAGTGTAGACAGCACAGTACTGTTTTGCGCAAAAAAGCCCCGATGGCTAAAATGGCGATCGGGGCTTTTTTGCGCAAAAGCACGTCAAGATTGGCACGGACGCTTTTCTGCAAAAAGTGCTTTTGCGGAAAAGCATCCGTGCCAATCTAGACACTCTTTTCCGAAAATGCTTTTAACGGAAAACTTTTCCGTTAAAAGCATTTCCGGAAAATCATGCCAGTGTAGACGTAGCCTATGTGTATCCAAAAAGCAAATATAAAAGGTTCATCTTCTTTTTTTTAAGATATTTTCTGTCTGCACAGCAGTTATTTTCTCACTGGTGTCCTATGGTATCAGTGCCACCAGTGTTGTCACTTTTCTGAAAGCTGTTCTCATTACAAATTAGCTCCAAAATGTCACTTGTACAGTAAGAACTTTTTTTTTTAATTAGCTTAACTTTGCTCTGAGCCAACAAATAGAAGCTTTTCTTTAACTGTTAGTAGTATCTTACCTGGAACCTCTGTCCAATTATTTTGAAATCGATACCCTATATTGATATAATTATTCTATTTCTGCCAAAAAACCAAATTAGTAGCTTTCTTTCAAATATAATCTGCCATTATATTTCATTGTTAATCCAGCATGACAAATGCTGAATTAACAATGAAAACCTGCAGCACTAAAAGTTAGAATGACACGATACATTATTACTCAGAAAGCACTGTTATTTAATTGCATTTTTCAATTGAGTTTATTACTCGGATAATTACTGATTGAGTACAAATGAAAATCTTTTACACAAAGAATTGCTATATGATGTCATGTGCTGTATCAGTCTCATAAGAATGTATATTAATTGTCACTCAGTCCTGGCAAGATCACTTGCAGTTTGCAGTAATGAAGCCCTAATAGCAGACATCTGGTTTTAAAGGGACATACTCAAAGGTTTTAAACACATACCCAAAAATGTACCTTAAAATTGTTATTACATTATGGAGAAAATTCTCCTAATTCTAACCAGATGTCCATCCTGACAACCTTACTCACACATTCACTGAGATTGCTCATATGAGTGAGAGCTGTGGAATCAGGCTCTATATTTTAATAGAAGAATTCATCCATATACCCTGTCAGTGCTCCATTCTTTGTGCTGAGAAGGATTTCTTGGTGTCAGAAGTACATAGATGAGAGAGCTGAAAATGGCTTATTAGGTCTGGTTACAAATTAGCTGTTTTCTAGATATTTTAAGTTTCAGCTAGCAGCCTGAATGGTTAGGCACAGAGTAGCTGAGTGAATGTGCTGATGGTGATAGTGATATAAAGAAACAAAGATGTGTGAAAGGATGAGATTGTGAACTAAAGGTTTGACCCTCTGAAAAAACACAGCAGAACAGAGGAACTGAGGTAGCTGCAGTGCCCCCCCTGCAATCAGCAAGATCAGAGGGCAGCAGGAGAAAGAGGACTGGTAACCTTTGCCTGAAGTCAGTGGGCTTGCAATGTTACAGCAGTGTCTCACTCTAGAAATCATTCTCAGTGGACCTGATCTTTCAGCAGTGACTTAAATATGCAAATATGGGCAGCTGGAGATTTGTCAGGTTTGCAAACATAAGCATCTGCATCACACTGCCTATTTATGACGCCAAATGCCATTCTGTGCCCACACATCATGCAAATTTTCCTTCATCTTGTACGCTTTCATTATACATAGTGACTATTTCAATTTGATCTGCAATAAGTTTACAACCTAGGAAGTTGAAATGTACTAAACCTGACTGATATCCCCCTGAGAACTGGGGTTAGATGATAGAAGATTTTGGATTTGTATTGATTATAGTCCATGTCATGCTTACAATTTTTCTTGCTATATAGTATAAAATTCTATCTTCTATATTTCTCACACCTACAAACACCCCATGCTCAGCAGAGAATTGCACTGGTCAATCAGGTTCATTGTTTTTTTGTTACTGCTGATTTCTCATCACATCTTCAGTCTGTAATCTTTATCCCCTTTACAGAATTAGATTTTTGAAAAAGGAGAATAAATATAACTATACCCTGGCATGCTGCATAAATTCTCATTGTGAACACACTCCTATTTCAGACTAGTGATAGAGATGCAGCCATGTTAGTCTGGTTTAGCTGAAACAAAAGACAGGACTGCATAGTCCCGTCTTTTGTTTCAGCTATTTCAGACTGTTTGTCCTTGTGATACAAGTGAAACGCTGCTAGGGTAAGATTGGCAGAAATGCCCATATAAAAAAAATTAAATTTAAAAGTAGCATTCAATTTCCACAAATTTTAGCTATGTAAACAGGAATTAATACTGGATACAGTATATTTGTACTTCTGTGGGGCAGAGGAGACACCATGATGATCATTTTATACTGACAGATGTATTCTGCTACTTACAGACCCTATTCTGAAAAAAGCAAACACCTCCAAGAACATTTTAATATTAGAGTCTCAGATGGGAAAATACCAACAGTTGCAAAGAGCCAGTCTTAGCTCCATGACAAACCTTGGAGTTCTATATTCTCCTACCCCTTTCCACCCAAATGAGCAAGCGGTATAACATACAGGAGTCCCATTCCTGATCAGTGTCAGCTTGTGTGATATCATACCAATGCTTCGTGCTTTGACCATCAAAGTTAAGGTTTTTTCAAGATCCATCTTCATTGTCAAGGCCATGAGTGAACTGGATCCTGGTTACCTCAAGAACAATCTCTCTAGACTCCCCATCCGGTTTGCTAGATGTTCAGTTTAGAGTGAGAGGCCGAGTTTCACCTTGTGATTGTGTGGGAAGATTATTCTCAATTAAATGTCTAAAGTTATGGAACAAGACTCCACAAGAGTTCCTGTTCAGGTTGAATCTCACCTTTACTCTTCACCACAAGGTACCTGTTCAAACACACATTTCTTTAAAAATGATAAAATAACTTCTAATGTGGAAGGAATCAACTAGCAGTCCTCCTCTCACTTTAAGGATCCATATTAATGAGAGAAGGTGTTTTCTAGAGATAAGGATCTTTATAGCTGAGAGAAAATTGTCAACCAAAACTATTTTCAGTGATAAAAGCAAATTCTATGACAATGGAACATTTGAACATTTTTCAAATTCACATCTAGTTCACTGAATTGTTTTGGCTGGAATTGTTTCTTAAAAGAAAACCCTTACATTCAGAAAAAAAAATCAAAACATTTTAACACTTTTGAATTGAAATTAAATGCTTTCTTTCGTTTTTTTAATTTGAAACTACTTTTAATTTGGATACTTCCTTTCATTTTAAAAAAATGTTAATTTTTTCAGAAATCAAAGCATCTTGCTTAGTCTGAAAGGAAATATTGAACTTTTAATTTTCCTGAAAAATTTGCTTTGTTTGGACCCTGAAATATGTTTTGGTTTGGTTTTTCTCTTTGCTCCCCTTCCCCCCACCCGCCGCCCCCTGAAATTGCCAGTGAACAAAAAAAAGGCTGTTTTTTCCCACGCTGTAGTTAGAATTCAGCTTTAATTTTTCAGACACCTGAATACGTCAACTACACTAATACTACCACACTAATAACTACACTAATCCATAGTGATAGAAATGTAGCCGTGTTAGTCTGGGGTAGCTGAAGCAAAATGCAGGACAATGTAGCACTTTAAAGACTAACAAGATGGTTTATTAGATGATGAGCTTTCGTGGGCCAGACCCACTTCCTCAGATCAAATAGTGGAAGAAAATAGTCACAACCATATATACCAAAGGATACAATGAAAAAAATGAACACATATGAAAAGGACAAATCACATTTCAGAACAGGAGGGGAATGCGGGGGGGGGGGGGGGGAGGAAGGAAGGTAAGTGTCTGTGAATTGATGACACTTACCTTCCTTCCTCCCCTCGCCCCCGCATTCCCCTCCTGTTCTGAAATGTGATTTGTCCTTTTCATATGTGTTAATTTTTTTAAATTGTATCCTTTGGTATATATGGTTGTGACTATTTTCTTCCACTATTTGATCTGAGGAAGTGGGTCTGGCCCACGAAAGCTCATCATCTAATAAACCATCTTATTAGTCTTTAAAGTGCAACATTGTCCTGCATTTTGCTACTCTATTCCATGATATTGAAAATAATTTGGAGAGCAAAGGTCACTGAAGAGAATTAAAATTTTTCAGAAATAAAAGTGCATCCTTGCACTTTTCTCCAGTTGCTCGAACATAACAGCACAGAGTGCTGCAGCTGCACTAGATAGTAAGGTCCCAATTCTGCAAATTAATTCAGCTCACAAGACCACTGTTTCTACATGTAGGCCCATTGACATCAGTAGGCTCTGCACACATACAGATATGCATCCTCTCAAAGGAACTTGCAAAATCAGCACCATCTCTCTTCTACTGTCAGCAACCCCTACCGTCTTTTCTTCTTTCCCGTTAAGAGCAGTGATGGGTACAACATGCCAGGAGTGAATTGTTTCACTTACTGAAATGGTGTCAAAGAAATAGTGCAATAATAACCAAAGCTTCGAGATCGTTTTATTATCAGTTTATTGTAAACTTAGTGTTTTCTTTCTTCCCTTCCTTGATCAGTAACTTGAAGAAGAGCTTTGTGAAAGCTTGCCTCTTTTACCAACAGAAGTTGGTTCAATAAAAGTATTCCCGCACCCACCTTTTCTTTATAACTAGCCAATTAGCCGGTCATAAGATGGGATTTTCAGGTCTCTCCTCCATGTCGGTCTTCTCTTCTGAGCCTCCAGTCTCTCTCTCTCTCTCTCTGTCTCTCTCTCCTCCTCCTACTGCCCCCCCTCCCGAGCTCTCCTCTCTCCTGCCTCTCTCTCTGTCTTTCTCTTTCTCTTTTCCTCCCCCTCCTGCCTCTCACTCGTGGCACCACGGAGCTCAAATGGCTGTTTGGGCCCCACGCTCCCCATGCAACACGGGCTGCCCAGAGGGAACAGCCAGCATTTCAGCAACAGCGCAGCCCAGAGGGAACAGCCAGCATTACAGACTCACAGACACTGGGCTACTATAAATATGATGTTTATGATTCTTCATTTTCTCTTATATTATTCCGAAATAACATAGTCCATGTCTACACATCAAGCAGTTATTTTGACATAATGATAAAATAATGTCAAGCTAGAGGACTTCTTACTCCAACTCCTGTAACTCATTTTATGAGTAAGGGAAGTCAGAGGAAGAGTGCTCTAACTCAGACTTCCTGCTGTGTAGACTGCGCCAAAAGCCAAAATATACCATTTCGACTTAAGCTACGTAATTGCTGTAACTGAAGTTAGGTAACTTATTTTGACTTTAGCCCTGATGTGTAGACGTGCCCTAACAGTAAGAGCCAATTCTTCAAACTCTCAGGGCATGTCTATATGGCAGGCAAAAGTCAAATTGAGCTATGCAACTTCAGCTACATCAATTGTATACCTGAAGTCAAAATAGCTCATTTTAGCTTTTGGCGCTATCTGCACAGCAGGAAGTCGAAGAAAGAACACTCTGCCTTCAACTTCCCTTAATCCTCATAAAACAAGGTTTACAGGAATTGGATTAAGAGGTCCTCCAGCTCACCATTATTTCAAAATAATGGCTTGCTATGTAGAGGCCTTTGTTATTTTGGAATAACATCAGTTATTCTGAAGTAATGCTGCTGTGTAGACATATCCTTACTGTCCTCTGCATTGCTACTGTGAATAGTCAGTCTGGTGAATTCAGTCAGGAAGCTTCACAGTCCTACCAATTCTAAATGTTCAAAAACAGGAAGTCAGCCCCCCAAAATCATGAGATTGAAATCTAAAAAAAAATGAAACGTTGGGTTCTTCATTTGACTGCTAGTATCTGAGCCATTATGGTACATTCAGATCACATTTTTACTGTATTCTGCATCCATGAGGGCTAGAAACTTAATTTGTTAACAAATGAAAGCTGAGACTGTCACCTGACTCCAGAAGCTGAGGCTTTAAGAAAAACAGGAAATATTGTAAGACTTGTGGTAAAATGTGAAGAACCATAGAATCATAGATCATAGTGCTGGAAGAGACTTCAGGAGGTCATTGAGTCCAGCCCCGTGTCCAAAGCAGGATCAATCCCAACTAAATCATCCCAGCCAGGGCTTTGTCAAGCTGGGACTTAACTTTGGTCAAGTTTTGACTTTTGTCAAGAACAAGCTACATGGCTTAAAAACAACCACTGATATAGTGGTTTACTGCATTACTGCCTCAAAATCAAAAGGGAGTGGCAAGTGTTTGTCTTTAGACTGACACCATGATACTTCTTGGAATACAATTTTGGGGATATAAGTATTCTTATAGAGCAATGATTATCTTGTGTGGGCCAGATTGCTAAAAAAAATGGTTTAGGCTGTATGGTGTAAGACAGAAGTACTCACATGAGGTATCTATTGCTATATCCTTTTCCAAATAAAGAACACTGAAATCATATCTATTACTGTTTTTGAGAGCTCTCAAGTTTAGCTCCTTTTAGATTATGTTTAGCATCATTTCTTTTCTGAAAGCTATAGTTTCCATCCCCTTTAGGCTATGGAGCTCGATCTCCACAAATCAAAACTCTGGCTGTCTTTATCTCCTTTTGCCTAGTGTCATCTACTCAAGAACATGTATGTAGTACATTGTGGAAGATTTAGGACTGATGCCATATTAATTCTAGTATGGATGTAGATCATAAAGAAATTAATGGAGACAGTGGTTAATGAGTATCCTTGGAATTTGGAGGAATTTGCGGATGAAGGAATCAGAATATGCAGTATTCTGCATTCAAGGACCAATCTGTTATATGTTGAGATTTTCAAAGCACTCTTAAGAGATTGTTGCATCTCCCCTGACTTCAATGGCAGTGTCTTAATACCTGAAACTGTTTTTTAAAATGTCAACATAAATGTTTTGGACTGTTACTGGAATGTTCATGTGGGAGGGTGAAGAAAGAGAAGACAGGTGACTGAAAGAAGACTGCCTGGGTAGGCAAGCTTCCAATATCATTTACATTATTTATTTTTAAAGCATGGATCAAGTCTTCAAAATCATTATGGACTTGGCAGGTAGAAATTGCTAAGCTCTAATTTGCCTCTTAGCCAAAAAGCTCCGTGAGTATGGGCTCGCCAGATACGGCACTCTTTCCCACTACCTGAATTTAATTCAAACCATTCTGCACAGTCCTAATTTTAATCCTTTCATTTTGGTTTTAAGTTACTGCATATATGGCACAATGGAAATATTTTTTCAAACTTAAATTAGAAACATACTTTGGGAGACTAAAAAAAACCCTCTTTGGTGCACTGTGAAACATCTTTAATTTCTAGTTGAAGTATAACCATGGTAACATTTTTACTTGAAAAGTTTGATAGCAATGGAGGAAAATATTTTTTTGGAATATGCTTTTAGTGTAACCCTCCCCCCTTCCCTGAACTGCTCAGCTTTCACAAGCAACCTGAAATATCCAATCAATCTGCCTGGATTGTATAATTGTTCTCAATAAATATGATATTGGAGCAATCTGGGAATGAAATATGATGTGCCAGAAGGAAAACCTGAGTTTTCTACTTCACAATGACTGCTAGTTAAAGACATCAGAATAGAAGTGGCTTGGACAAACTATCTTAAAGGAGAAAATCATAATTGTAATAAGACCCAAAGTTTGAATTATGCACCTTTACAATTTTAATATGAAATGCTAATGAAAAAATTTGTTGCTCCATAAACATTGGAAACAATGCTTCTGTCAGCTTCTCCTACAATCCCAAAATGTATGCAGCATCTGTCTAATCTCCCTGTCTGTTCACTACAAAGGAGAGTAGAATGGCCTTTTTGTGGTACACATATGAGACATGAATGAACCAAAACCTTGACTCCAAACACTCCTACATTTTGAGGGGTGGAGAGTTCACAGTTTCAGGTCTGAATTTGGCTGCTGAGGTCCATTCCTAGTGTACAGGCACTTGTTAACCTCAAACACCCTTATTTTTTCAGCACTAAGGAGCTAGGAATTTGTGTGGAAGCCCATGGTCTGGAAAACTGCTACTTGTACAAAAACAACTCAAAAGGAAATTCATTTTTAATTTAATTTGGGAGGGGACAGAATTAAATTACGGGTCAGTGAAGAGTGTCTTAAATTCAGATGCAATTCACAGAGCTCAATTATGCCTTTTTTGAGGCTGAGCTGCTCTGAGAAAGGAGAAGCAGGTGGCCTGATCTTTACTTGTGTAATATTTTGGGAGAGATTTAGATTCTGGATCAGAACATCATGGAAATATAAATTGAAAAAATCATTTTAAGTGAGGCTTGCCAACACTGCAATGATGCTTGTATTCCCTTTCATCCTCCTCAGCGCCCTGCCACCGAAATGGTAGCCAATTTGCTTTGATTGTGGTCAGCAGTAGTCAGGAGAACCATGCTAGTACAATATGCATAAAGGCTGCTCACTGCCACTGTATCAGGTCCCCATATCATTTTCTCCTTTTCAGTTGTTAAAGGAGCGGTTACCTAGACTCCTGAAGCTGAGTCACTGGGACTCAGCACTGCTTTCACTTTGATTTTAGGCAGAGCAGTGCACCTCAGACACAGAAACCAGAAGGCTGCCAGCCTTCTGGAGGAGATCCCGCATGGAGCAAGGGAGAACTTTAGCTGATAAGACTGAATGAAGGTCCAGAAAGCTGGGGCTTTTATGTTGTTAGACTAGTGGCCTAATATGAACATTTGAAGATTCATTACCTCACTTGCAGCTCTTCGCAGCTGATTGTCACTGCTCTGAAGCTGCTTCCAGGCCCATGGAAAGAGATGCTGTTCTCTGGTTACTACTCCCAGGCCTCTGTTGCCATGGAGCAATGGCTAGAGCACAGCTCAGTGTTACGCTATCTGAAACATTGAGGCCATGGCCATGGGTAGGTGGGGACGGATTACATTCTAGGCTCAATCTACATGGTGAGTCATTCCAGCAGGTAGTTTAAAGTCTGGCATCCTGGAAGACATCCCAGCCTCCCTCCTAGAGTAGTGCTACCTTTAAAAGAAAAGTCTAGAGCATTTCTGTAGGTATTTGTCTCAAAAAGTTGAAATTATTGTTGGGAGCAGCCATCAATGTTGCTCTCCCACCCAAGAGAGATTTGGCAGCTCTGGAGTGAGGGTGCAGCTGTAAACCTTACCTCCCCATGAACAGGAAAGTGGCATCTCCACTAGCCCTTCTGTTCATCCAAGGGACAGGGAAGGAAATAACACAGGATGCCTACCACAGCTAGGGGGATGATGTGATTTAAGGCAGCAAAATTTCAAAGCATTACCCACCCTTGCCCCCAATGCTTTCTCTCTGCTGGTCTTCCTCCTGTAGCAGTCAAGTGTGCTGTGCACTGGAGGGCTGAGAAGGAGCTAGTTTATGGCTCCCTAGTCCTCAAATTCCCACAACGTTAATGTAAGTAATGTAGATGCTACTCTAATTTATAACAGCTGGCTGTGGTCCTTAAGGGACACACAGAAGCTGTGAATAGTGAGAGTTGAACTGATTCCTGCCTGAAATGCTCTCCTGGGCTGGGGTGATTGTCAGAAAAGACACTTACCACACCCTTCTATTATCTGTGGGCTTCCTTCTCCTTTCGCTTCCTGGGGGAATTCTGCACTGGCCCATTCATGCTGCTCAGAGTTGCGAAGGGGCCAGAATCAGGGCACAGCATTTAGTCTGTACAATTTCTAATCTTAGTGATTCATCAGTCAGTGTTTGAAATTTGGTTTCTTTCATTCTACCAGTTTTAGACAGATTCCCATGCTTAAAATGGGGGATATTGCTGGAAAATTTCTCAGACAAATAGAAACTTTTTATGTGCAAACACTATAGCAAGTAGTGAACACTCTCGTCAAGGTTACAGGCACACTTTCTATAAAATGGTGATTTAATAGTCAACATGGATTCACCAAAGGCAAGTTATGCCTGACCAATCTAATTAGCTTCTATGATGAGGTAACTGGCTCTGTGGATATGGGAAAGTCAGTGGATGTGATATACCTTGACTTTAGCAAAACTTTTGACATGGTCTCCCACAATAATCTTGCCAGCAACTTAAGGAAGTATGGATTGGATAAATGGACTGTAAGATGGATAGAAAGCTGGCTAGACTGTTGGGCCCAACAGGTAGTGATTAACGGCTCGATGTCAGGTTGGCAGTATGTTTCTAGTGGAGTGCCCCAAGGATCATTTCTAGGGCCGGTTTAGTTCAACGTCTTTATTAATGACCTGGATGAGGGGATGGATTGCACCCTCAGCAAGTTTGTGGATGACACAAAGCTAGGGGGAGAGGTAGATATGGTGAAGGGCAGGGATAGGGTCCAGAGTGAGCTAGACAGATTAGAGGACTGGGCCAAAAGAAATCTGATGAGGTTCAACATGGACTAGTGCAGACTCCTGCACTTGGGATGGAAGAATCCCAGGCATTATTGCAGGCTGGGGTAAGTAGTAGTTTGGCAGAAAAGGACTTGGGGATTACAGTGTATGAGAAGCTGGATATGAGTCAACAGTGTGTCCTTGTAGCAAGAAGGTGAATGGACTATTAGGTTGCATTAGGAGGAGCATTGCTAGCAGATCCAGAGAAGTGATTATTTCTCTTTATTCATCTCTGGTGAGGCCACACCTGGAGTATTGTGTCCAGTTTTGGGTCCCCTGCTACAGAAAGGATGTGGATGCATTGGAGAGGGTCCAGCGGAGGGCAACCAAAATGATTAGGGGGCTGGAGCACATGACCTATGGGGAGAGGCTAAGGGATTTGGGCTGTTTTTGTCTGCAGAAGAGAAGATTGAGGGGGGATTTGATAGCAGCCTTCAACTTCCTGAAGGGAGGTTCCAAAGAGGATGGAGAGAGGCTGTTCTCAGTAGTGACGGATGGCAGAACAAGGAGCAATGGTCTCAAGTTACAGTGGGGGAGGTCTAGGTTGGATATTAGGAAAAACTTTTTCAGTAGGAGGGTAGTGAAGCACTGGACTAGGTTACCTAGGGAGGTGGTGGAATCTCCATCCCTAGAGGTTTTTAAGTCTTGGCTTGACAAAGACCTGGCTGAGTTGATTTAGTTAGGTTTGGTCCTGCATTGGGCAGGGGGCCATACTTGATGACCTCCTGAGGTCTTTTCCAGCCCTAGAATACTATGATTCTATGATGATTAAATTTGGTGTGGCTTTAAAAAGATACTATGCTTTATATATCACTTTTCTTGAGTTATGGATGTGAAAAATGTACCAAGGAAATGGTGACCAATAAATAGGTAATGTTGACTATCCACTTGGAATTTGATCTTCCAATGATGATTTTTAAATAAATTATGAAAGGCAGAAATGGGAAATGATTTCTTTCTCTCACTGCAAATGGGAAGTGATGAGGATATTCATGAAGAGAGATAAATGTAGCATTTCTGAGTGGCTGGGAAATGGAGGTGAAGGTTGAGGAAAGGTCATTCTGTTATCCCTGGGCGTTGGTCAGGAGTCACAACTGACATGTCCACACTGAGAAAATAAAGCAAAATGAAAGAGAGCAAGGGGCAGGCAGGGTATCTGTAGTAAAGCAATCTTATCTATGGCAAGCTGACCACACTGACAAAAGTGTAAACGGCCTAATTAGCTCTCTCCTTATCCTCCCCTTCCTGTTATTGCCTCTCCAGACACCAGACACCCATAGTTCTTTCTTCAAGCTCTGAGAGATGATTTGCTTTTTTTAAGGACGAACAGGAAATAATTTAAGGTGGGGGGAGGGGGAAGTTTCCTGTTCTAATTATTTTGTGTTTCTAAACTCTAAAAAACAAAACAGAAAAGGAATGGCAATTCATACACTGGTTTATCTGACCCACTATGTTACATTAACAAGGACGTCAGTATATGGATTTAATTTCATTAGGACTCTGAATAAACTTTAAATATAGTTACATATTGAATTATTTTAAGTGTACAAATGTATTTAAACATAAATAAAATGAATCCCCCCCTTTAAGGCCACAGTCCTAAAATTGGATTTGCCCAGTTGGGGTCTAACTATAGGATCAAGGCCATAGATTTATAAATTATAATGTTAAGACTCTTTCAGCTATAAAATTATTTTTAAATTCAGACAGTGATACTTATTTTATTAAGCAAAATAAAATATTTAATGGAGTTTTTACTTCAATGGCAGCTTATATGTTTCTTACCTCGTCCTGAAAAAGTGTTAAGGTTTAATGTTACTATTTCAAACTACTGTAAATCTTTTTAAAAGAGTCTGGTACTTGACCTAGATTAATGACATTTTTATTTCGACAGTGAATTATTGTTCATGGATACATAATGGTATTGGCTTTCTCTAGGCTTAATGCTGCCAGGAGCTGTGTAACCTTTCATGCACAGTTCAGTCAATGTATTTCAGTCCAAACCTGCAATGCTGTGCCTTACCCATTCTGGACCTCACCTCTGTGGTGATTGGCAATCATGCTAAAAGTAAATTGAGTGTTGTGACAAAACAAGCTTTGTGCCTGGCTCGCCCCTGCCCTCCAACGATGGGACACCCAGATGCAACCTGCCATACCCGTCTGGAAGCTCACAACAACCGACAGTTGCCAGTTCCTGGGCAACCAGTTCAGCATGGGAAAGTGGACCATCAGGACCCTCTTCATACAGGTATGGCACTCTCTGGCTGCACTGTCTGGACAGGGGGGACAGGGCCTGCCCACAACATTTTGGCACCTGAGAAGCCCCTTCCGCAGACGGTTCTGCAGTCACGCCCTGACACAGCCCTGCGGGGGGGGGGGGGCAGGCTTGATAGAGGGGTGGCTGCTCAGGTATTTGTGGGAGGGGGGAGGAGAGGGAGGGCTTGGGGACCTCCCAAGGGTTCAGCCACTCCCTTTGATTCTCTGTTTTGTTTCTTTGTTTCTCTCCTTCTGCAGGTGGTGAGGGCCATTAACACTGTCCTACTATGCAGGTCATCCGCTTGGGCAACCTGGACCTCATTGTGGCTGGATTTGCCACCATGGGCTTCCCCGACTGCAGTGGGGCTATAGATGGAAACCATATCCCCATCCATACCCCCGACCACTAGGCTGCAGAGTATATAAATGAGAAGGGATATTTTTAAATGGTCCTGCAGGTCCTGGTTGACCACTGCAAACAGTTCACAGACATTTTCTTCGGCTGGTTAGGAAAGGTGCACAATGCCCATGTCTTTCGCAACTCCAGCCTCTATCACAAGCTTGAGGCTGGCACATTCTTCCCCCAGCACAACATCAGGATCGGGGACATCGAGATGCCAATGTGCATTGTGGGGGACGCAGCCTACCCCCTACTGCCATGACCTGTGAAGCCCTACACCAGACACCTGAACCCAAGCAGGGACCACTTCAATGGACGCCAGGGGAGAACCTGAATCCAGGCCAAATGCACCTTCATGTGCTTCCTGACCCAGCTCAATGTGGGGGAGCACAACATACCTCAGGTGATCTCCACATGTTGTCTTCTCCACAACAGTGTTGAATCATAAAATCATTGAACCATAGAGCTGGAAGAGACCTCAGAAGGCCATCAAGTCCAGCCCCCTGCTCTAGGCAGGACCAATCCCAACTAAATCAACCAGCCAGGGCTTTGTCAAGCTGAGACTTCAACACCTCTAGGGATGGAGACTCCACTACTTCCCCAGGGCCTGCGATCTGGAAGCTTCTCTCAGTTGAGCCTCATCTACCTCATCCACCTGATCCAGCAGTCTATAGCAGACGCCAACCACAACATCACTGCTGTTGCTTACACCTCTAAACGTAACCCATAGACTCTCAACAGGCTTTTCTCCCTCTATATACTGGAATTCTGAGCAATCATAGTGCTCTCTTACATACAGTGCAACTCCTCCTCCTTTTCTCCCCTGCCTGTTCTTCCTGAACAGTTTATACCCTACATGACCTCGTTCCAGTCATGCGAGTCATCCCACCAAGTCTCTGTTATCCCAATCAAATCGTAGTTCTTGGACTGGGCCAGGGCCTCCAATTCTTCCTGTTTGTTACTCAGGCTTCTCCCATTGGTGTACAAACACCTTAGATAACCAATTGATCACGCTACCCTCTCCATTCAAATCAGGGGTCCTCCTTTGTTGCTTGTTCCTCTTTGCATTTCTTCCCGGTATCCAACTTCCCCACTCGCCTCAGGGTTTTGGTCACCATCCCCCAATGAACCTAGCTTAAAGTTCTCCTCACTAGGTTTGCAAGTCTGCCCACAAAGATGCTCCTTCTGTCTTTGTTAGGTGGATCCCATCTCTTCCTAACAATCCTTGTGCCCAGAACAGAGTCCCATGGTCAAAGAAACCAAAGCCCTGTCACCAACACCACCTGTGCAACCACGCATTCACTTCCTCAGTTCGACAATACCTACCAAATCCTTTCCCTTCAACAGGGAGGATGGACAAGAATACCACTTGCGCTCCGAATTTTTTTATCCTTCTTCCCAACTCTACGTAATCCCCAGTAAACCGCTCAAGGTCATTCTTGGCCGTATCGTTAGTTCCTACATGGAGAAGCAGAAAGGGGTAGCAATCTGAAGGTTTCATCTATTTTGTAAGACTCTCAGTCACGTCCTAAATTCGAGCTCCCAGTAAGCAGCACACCTCTCAAGATTCCAGGTCCAGACGGCAGATGGATGGCTCAGTCCCTCTTAGGAGGCAGTCCCCAACCACCACCACCCACCTTCTTCTTTTGGGCATGGTGGTCGTGGAACCCCCATTCCTACGACTATGCATCCCATGCCTTCCGATTCCTTCCTTGTGAGGTCCCTTCCAAAGCATTCACTATCGCAGAGCCTGTGGAGAGAGCCTGAAAGCGATTACTTACCTCTGTAGCAATGGGGGATTCCTGTGCTGGCCTTTTTTTCCTTCTAGAAGTTACATGGTGCCAGTTCTCTTTTTCATCCTGTATTGTCCTCTCTGGCTGTTCCGCCTGCCTTGCTTGCAGGATTTAACACTGCCTTCTATTGAAAAAGTCTTCATCCTCTCTGATCGAGCGGAGGGTCGACACTTGGGCCTCCAGTCCTCTCATTTTTTCCTCCAAAATGGTGACCAGCTTGCACTTAGTGCAGATAAAATCCCTTCTTTCTTCCAGGAGGAAGACAAATATGGCACATGCAGTGCAGGTAACAACAGCAGAACTATCACCATCCATATCTGCTGACCAAAAAAAAGGGTTTAAAGGAAAGGCAAGAGTACCTCACCCCCTTCCCTCTCCCCTTCCAAACTCCCTCTCTAAACTCCCTGTTTGCAATCACCTGTTCACAAGCTCCCTGGTCACTGACTCACTCCTTTATAAAGCCCTGGACTGCCTGATAGTCTCTCCCCATACCAAGGCTCAGCCAATCAGCAGAGGCTTCTAGATTTCAAACTCTAATAAGAAGCCAACAGTTTCCAGCTGCAGTCACAGCACAAACTCTGGGGGCGGGGGGGAGGAGGAAGGGTGGACCCCACACTCACCAACACAAACTCAGCACACATCAAGAAAGCCCCAAACACAACACACACTACAGACAGCCACTTCCCTCAAGAGTCCTGTAGTCACTTCTCCCTTACCTGGAGAACTCCCTCTCTAAACTCCCTGTTTGCAATCAGCTGTTCGCAAGGTGGGAAGCCTTCCTTCTAAGGTGGGTGGGGGGGGGCAGAGGCCAGCCTGGAGGGATGGGCCTCTGAGCAGCCACACACAGCTACAATCCGCCAGGCCCATCAGGTGGGGGGGTCACATCCAGGAGGATCTGAGGGAGTGTTTCTCTCCGGATATGTCTACACTACAGCACTAATTCAAACTAACTTAATTCAAATTACTTAATTCGAACTAAGCTAATTCGAACAAGTGAATCTAGACCTAAAAACTAGTTCGCATTAGCATTTTGCTAATTCGAACTAGCATGTCCACATTGAGTGGACCCTGAACTGAGGATAAAGCTGGCTGGAAGCAGTGCCGGCAGGGCATCAGATTAGGACTTCGAGCGTGGAGCTGCTGTCTCAAGCTAGCCGAGGGCTGTGCTTAAAGGGACCTGACCCCCACCCTGGACAGACAGTTCTCAGGGGTTCCCTGCTCACTTGTCTAACTCGATGAGGGACAGCAAAGCAGTCCTGGCTTGGAGTGCCCTGAATGCCCACACTTGGCACATCACAGCACTCGGCCATCAGCCCAGCTGCACTTGCCACAGACTGCCATCTGAGGAGGGGGGATCAATCAGGGGGCTGCAGGAGAGCTTCCACCCCGAGGAGCCACCCCAATCCTCCCCATCAGGGGCTCGTACCCCATTCCTCCCTCACCTCCTTCCACTTACCCCTCTCTAGCCCCCCTTCCTGATGTACAAAATAAAGGACATGTGTGTTCAAAAATAGAAATTCTCTTTATTTAATAAAACTCGGGGTTGGGGGGGGGGAATAACCTCTGGGGAGACTGGGAAAAGGAGGTGGGAGAGGGTAAGAGAGAGGGTGGGAGAGGGGAGGGCAGCTAAAATGATCAGGGGTTTGGAACAGGTCCCATATGAAGAGAGGCTAAAGGGACTGGGACTTTTCAGCTTACAAAAGAGGAGACTGAGGGGGGATATGATAGAGGTCTACAAAAGCATGAGTGGTGTGGAGAGGGTGCATAAAGAAAAGTTCTTCATTAGTTCCCATAATAGAAGGACTAGAGGACACCAAATGAAATGAACGGGTAGCAGGCTTCAGACTAATAACAGAAAGTTCTTCACAAAGCAAATGGTCAACCCATGGAACTCCTTGCTGCAGGAGGCTGTGAAGGCTAGAATTATAATAGAGTTTAAAGAGAAGTTAGATACATTTATGGAGGTTGGGTCCATGGAGTGGTATTAGCCAGGGGGTAGAAATGGTGTCCTTAGCCTCTGTTTGTGGAAGGCTGGAGATGGATGGCACGAGACAAATGGCTTGGTCATTGTCTTTGGTCCATCCCCTCCAAGGTACCTAGTGTTGGCCATTGTCGGCAGACAGGCTACTGAGCTAGATGGACCTTTGGTCTTACCCAGTACGGCCATTCTTATGTTCTAAGCTCAGGACTCAGGGTAGGGGGTCTCACCGGACCACCCCGATTTTCATGCAAACCTGCTCCTGGGTGGCCAGGCTGGCAGCTATCCTGCCCTAGATGGCCACTTTCCTGTCCACGATCTCTGCACTAGACCAGGCGGGCACCCGTCTCTTGCGGCCCTGGGCAGGCTCCTGGGAGCTGCCAGCCTGGTCCTGGGAAGAGGTGGAGGGCTGGGTGGCAGCGGGTGGCTGGCTCGTGCTGTGCCAGGTGCAGGGTCTGCTGGCTGGGTGCTGGCAGGCTTGCACCTGGCACGGGCACCGTAGCCAGACCGTGCCCCTTTAAGGGCTCTGGGGCCGGGAGGGGGGCAGACAAGTTTCCCTGGTGGTGCCCAGAGTGGCCACCAGGGAAAGCTGGGGAGGGCTAGCCTCCCACTAGTTCGAATTAAGTGGCCACACAGCCCTTAATTCGAACTAGTTAATTCGAACTAGGAGTTAGTCCTCGTACAATGATGTTTACCTAGTTCAAATTAAGCGCTCCGCTAGTTTGAATTAAGTTCGAACTAGCGGTTTGTATGTGTAGCGCCTATCAAAGTTAATTTGAACTAACGTCTGTGTAGCCACGGGCACGGAGTCCGCTCTAGCGGACATTTAAAAATGGCGGCGCCCGGCTTTATGCAATGAAGCCCGGGAAATTCAAATCCCGGGCTTCATTTGCAACTCCGGTAGCCTACATTACCACCCTAGTTCAAACTAGGGTGGTAGTTTAGACATACCCTTAGGGCCTTGGGTCGGGGTTCGGAGTGAGGGAGGGCCCGAACCCCCCTACTCTGCCCATCGGGGTGTAGCGAAGCGCATCAGGGAGACCGGCTGCCTAGGCCAAAGGCGAAAGTAGAGTGACTCCAGGATCAGGGGGGCGAGGCACGGGACTATTTTTGGGGTGCTTAGCCATAAGAAGTACACAATAAAGAGGGTGACGGGAACCCACCAATTGCGGGGATAGCGTGATCCTTCTACAGCAAGATTTAAAATAATGGCAGTGTTCAGAGGTATCAATACTGGAATGTGACTATTTAATACCTGAAGGCAAATTACTTATTTAAAACATTAACGTCTCTCTCTTTTCTAGGAGAAATGTGCACCTCTAGTCAGAACAGACATTCTAAACACAGCTGAGCGGCCCTCTCATAATTCAAAGCAGCTATCAAGGGTTCTGAGGAAAGATATCAAAAGTTCTACAAGAATCTGTGAAGGCTTCTAGTTCCCCAGGTTGTGAGTCTGTCAGGTATAGTGCCAGCTCATTGTCAGCAGTATTTTGTAGTGACTGTCATGTGAATCAATTACAATCTTTATCCAGCAGCTTTACAAATACCTGAAGAATTCATACATTTTCTCATACTCTGATTTCTGTTTTGGTTTTGTTATCTCTGCTGTGCAGCAGTGATAAAGAACTTTAAGAAAAATTGCTTTCTTCAGACAGTGAGCAAAAAGTATTCTCTCTCTTAAACTGCACCTCTTTAACTTCATTGCTAATCAAAAGCTTTGCAATTTTCCCGGTTCTGTCCTGTTTGGCTTCCTGCTACAAATTTATATAAACAGTCTTAAATATCAGCCTTAAATATCAGCATTTATATTCTGAAATATTGTAATCACAAGGGTTTTTTTTTAAAATTATGACTTGGGGGCCCCCCAAAATCATGACAATTTTTAAATTAGGGTTTTTTTTTAATTCTTTGCCTGCTACGTTTTCAGCCTTGAGAGGTCTGATTTTTAAATTTTTCTATCTAGCCACGAGAACTAAAAAGGTTTTTTTGAATGAAATGAGAGATTCTTGTATAATCCGACTACAGAAGGAGCTGATCTGTAACAAAACTACCAATTTTCATGAGACTTGCAGTAACATCATAGGAATTGGCAAGATAGAAAATCGTACTCTTCAAGGAGAGTACATATATTTGAGGCAAATTTTGCATTATTGTAGTTGACTTGGCACTTAAATGTTGCAGCTTGAAGTGTGGAAGTAGATTGCAAACCAAAGCATGGACCTAAGAAGCGGGATGCAGAAACACTCTTTGGTCATCTGTATGTAAGCCATACACCTCGGGTGGTTACTGAGCAATGTACGTGGTACCTAGACCACAGCAACAGTTAAAACCAAGAGACGTCTACAGCATGGGCTGGGAGTCAGCTGGCTTTTAGCTCAGAAGGTAGAGGCTCCTATACTCTGCTTCAGAGGTCCCAGGTTTAAATCCGCCTGGTGGTGGTTATATGTACACGCAGGGCTAACTCCGACTTCATTTTCCCTATGTCTCTAAGGAGGAATAACAGTAGTTCGAATTAGGAGCTTTAATTTGAACTACCTAGTCCGTGCCGCGTGTAGCCACGGGCAGGTGGTTTGAACTACGGGCAATTAAAAATGGCACCCACCCAGGAACATGCAAATGAAGCCCAGGATATTTAAATCCCGGGCTTCATTGGCAAGTTCAAATGCCTACATTAGCCGCCCTAGTTTGAAATAGGGTGGCAGTGTAGACATACCCTAAAGGGTGTGCTAGACTACATGGCTCTGTTGACAGAGCCATGTAGATGAGTTTACTCAGCAAAGGGAAATGAAGCGGCGATTTAAATAATTGCTGCTTCATTTACATCAAAATGGCCACTGAGCTGTGCTGATCAGCTGATTGTTGGCACAGCGCGGTAGTCTAGACGGGGATCTGCCGACCCCAGAACCCTTTGTCATTAGATCCTGTAAGCCTGATCTGTTGACAGAGCCATGTAGTCTAGACACACCGTAAGTGCTCAAGGGAAGAAACACAGGAAGGGTTTCTGATTTGAGCAAGTGGGGAGAGAGAAGTGAGAGAATGCTGGGTAAAAAAGCAGGGTTCTGCACTCCAAATTTTGCCAACTCAGTAAATTTCACAGGCTAGAGATATCTTGTTTTGTTTTGATACTTGATTATGAAGATTCTGTTCTCCTAAACAGGCCTTTGGACTGGTGTTATATTTCTACTGAGTCTTCCCAAAGCATGCTCCCTGTTCACACACTTCATGGTTGAACTGCTCAAAGTTTTTTTTTGTTTTGTTTTTTTTTCAGTTCATGACTTTTTAGGAATTTCAGAACAGAGGAGAAATGGTCTAGGAAAGTATGTGATGTTCTAGACCAGGGATGTGGAAACTTTTTTGTGTTGGGGGCTACTGACCCACAGAAAAATCAGTCAGGGGCCACACAATAGTGAGAAGAAGAAAAAACAAACCTGAATGAAAAACAGAAAGACACTCCCCACACTCCCCACACTAGATTTTATGGGCCCCATATGCTCTGGGGTGTGGCCAGAAATGAGGAGTTTAGTGTGTGGGAGGGGGCTCCTAGGAGGCAGGCTTGGGGTGTGGTGTCTGGTTTGGAGGGAGGGTGCAGGAGTGGGTTAGAGGTTGGTGGATCTGGGAGTGTTATAGGGTACAGAAACTGGCTGGAGGTAGGAGGGGTGGGTGGAGGTAAGGTGCAGGAGGGTAGTGAGAATGTGGGGTCTGGGCAGGAGCGCCAACCAGGCTAACCAATGCTGTGGGGGAGGGGGAAGAGCCCCAAGCCTGAGGGGCCAGATCCAGCCCCTGGCCTGTACATTCCCCACCCCTGTTTTAGCCTCTATGGATTTAGGTGGGAATTCTACATATTCAGTGCTTCCTGGTAGCCTCTTCCACAAAGTCATGAGTACATTGCAGAGCTTGGGCTGCCTTCTGGGGTATTCATTCCACTGACAAACAGAGTAGAACACTAAGGGTACGTCTGCACTACAGCGCTAATTCGAACTAAGCTAATTCGAACTAACGCGTCTAGAACTAAAAACTAGTTCGAATTAGCGTTTTGCTAATTCGAACTAGCGCGTCCATACTGATTGGACGCGGGGGGGGCATTTAAGGCCGGCTGAAACCGGTTCTGGCAGGGCATCAGGTGTGGCAGGGCCAGTTGCTTTGTGCGGCTGCTGTCTGAGGCTATCTGAGGCTTGTGCTTAAAGGGACCCCCCCCCCGGACAACCGGTTCTCAACTTTTCCTGCTTCCTTGCCAACCTCGCCGAGGGACAGCAAAGCGTTGGTCTCTGTGCCCGTCTGTGTCAGTGTTTCCCTTCGGGGACGCCGCCACAGGTGGCAACATGGAGCCAGAGCTCGCCCTGCACCTTCTGGTGCACTTTCTGGACTTTCGCTGCAAGCCTGCCAGCAATGGCTCGAGGCTGCCTGGCACCTCCTGGTGCACGTCAGACCCCTGCCTCTTCGCCTGGCCGCCCTGCGGGCCATGGAGGAGCCGTGGCAGCGCCCCGGCACTGGCGTGCCCCGCCGCATCTGGCGTCTGGACACCAGCACCGACTGGTGGGACTGCATCGTCCTGGAGCGCTGGGAGGACCGACAGTGGACCCAGAACTTCAGGATGAGGAGGGACACCTTCCTGGAGCTCTGCGAGTGGCTCGCCCCTGCCCTGCGCAGAAGGGACACTCGCATGAGGCCCGCCATCCCCCTCCAGAAGCAGGTGGCCATTGCCCTCTGGAAGCTCTCCACGCCGGACAGCTACCGATCCATCGGGAACCAGTTCGGCGTGGGGAGATCCACCGTCGGAGCGGTGCTCATGCAGGTATGGCACTCATCAGCCACCGAGCCGGGGGGGGGGCTGCGAGGAGGGGATGGGCCGCCCCAGGGACAAAGGGGGGGTGGGAGGAGGCGAAAGCGCCCCACACCGGAGGGGTCGGTCTGTCCCGGCCGTACTACACGCCGCCAGGGGGGTTGCTTCCGGGAGTGGGGCATGGAGCACTGCCAGGGCACGAATGCTCCCAGCCACCCGGGCGCTCCACTGATTCGCGCTTTGCTGTGTCTCTCTCCGCAGGTGGTCAAGGCCATCAACCGGGTGCTGCTCCGCAGGGTGGTCCGCCTCGCCGACCCGGATGCCGTCATCCGGGGATTCGGTGCCCTCGGCTTCCCCAACTGCGGGGGGGGCCATCGACGGGACACACATCCCCATCCGTGCCCCAGAACACCAGGCCTCCCGGTACGTCAACCGCCAGGGGTACTTCTCCATCCTCCTGCAGGCCGTGTGTGACCACCAGCGCCAGTTCACTGACATTAATGTGGGCTGGTCCGGCAAAGCACACGACGCCCGGGTGTACCGCAACTCCTCCGTGTGCCAGCGGCTGCAGGACGGGACCTTCTTCCCCAACCGCCACATCAGGGTCGGGGACATGGACATGCCCGTGTGCCTGGTGGGGGATGCCGCCTACCCACTGCAGCCGTGGCTGATGAAGCCCTACACGGGGCACCTCAATCCCTCCCGCCAGGCCTTCAATGCCAGGCTGACCAGGGCCCGCATCGTGGTGGAGGGGGCCTTCGGGCGACTGAAAGCCCGCTTTCGATGCCTCCTCACCCGTCTGGACCTGGCCAAGCACAACATCCCAGGGAGGCTTTCCTGCCAGCCTGGATGGCTGAGGCTGACCGCATGGCTGGACACTACGGTCAGCCCCGCACCGCCGCCATCCGGGAAGCCAAGCGGGGGGCCGTCCGGATCCAGGAAGCCCTGCGGGAGAGCTTCCAGGTGGAGGAGGAGGACTGACCTCTCCCTTGCATGCCCTACTGGGGCCTTCTTCCACCCTACCCGCCTTCCCCTTTCCCCTCCCTACCTACTGTAAAATAAAGACACCTGTTTTTCAAACAAAAACATGTTTATTTCACATAACTGGGGTGGGGGAAGGGAGAAATGAGGGTGGGAGAGGGGAGGGGGAAACCTGGGACGAGGGAGCTGGAAGGGGAGGGAAGGGAGGAAGGGAACGGAAAGCTCAGGGGTGGGAGTCTGGCTGCCTCTCCCGTCTCGCCACACTGTGGGTCCGGGGGCGTCAGTGGGGAATGGTTATGGAGGGGGGGGCCAGGAGGGACGGGGGGTGTGGAGGAAGCAGGAGCGGGAGCAGGAGGGAGAGCAGGGGGAGCAGGAGGAGCAGGGGGAGCAGGGGGAGCAGCAGGGGGAGCAGGGGGTGCAGCAGGGGAGCAGGAGGAGCAGGGGGAGCAGGAGCAGGAGGAATTGGGAAGCGGTCGAGCAGGCTCTGGAGGTGGCCTCGCAGGGCACGGACCTGCTCCTCCAGGGCCTCCAAACTCCTCCGGCGCATCCTCAGGTCCTCCCGGACCCAGTGGTCCTGGGTGCAGAGCTGGTGGTCCATGAACCGGAGGTGCCGCCTCTGGTACTCCTCCTCATTCCTGGCTCTCCTGCTTGCCCGAGCATGGGCAGCTGCTGCAGGCGGTGTGGTGCGCCCTGCAGGCCCAGGTGCTGCAGCTGTGGTGCAACAAGACCAGCGGTCAATTACCCCAGGGTCCCAGGTGTGTGAAACCCAGCTCCCCTCTGCAAGGCCAGGGCCCCTGCAGGATCCCCAGCTGCTGCTCTGTGGTGGACAAGGCCCAGGCGCACGGTCCCAGGGCTCCCTCTCGCCCCAGCCCCCCGTACACATAAGGGGAGCACGATGGTACTCACATGTGGACACCTCCCCGGCCTCGGACGACACAGGCGAGCGGCTCTGTGGGGTGCCTCAGGAGTCCCAGGTCCTGGGCAGGCTGGCGGCAGGCTCCTGGCTCTCGGAGCCCTCCTCCTCCTCCTCCGTCTCCTGGAGAGGTCCCTCTGCCCCGGGGTCTATCACGTCCTGGGGGGCAGGGATGGCATGAGCCCCCAGGAGGCGGTCCAGGGCGTGGAAGTGGGGGCAGGCCTCCGGGTCAGCCCCTGGCAGGCAGGCCCAGGAGTAGGACTGCCGCAGGTCTTTGACCTTGCAGCGCACCTGCTCCCGGCTGCGCTGGTGGCCCCTGGCGGCCAGGCTGGCAGCCATGCGGCCGTAGACAGCCGCGTTCCTCTGGCAAGTGTGGAGATCGTGGACATTGGAGGCTTCCCCCCAAACCTCGATGAGGTCCACGATCTCCGCACTTGACCAAGCGGGTGCCCGCCTCTTGCGTCCCCGGGCAGGCTCCTGGGAGCCGCCAGGCTGGTCCTGGGGAGCAGTGGAGGGCTGGGTGTCCTCGGGTGGCTGGCTCATGTTGTGTCAGGTGCAGGGTCTTCTGGCTGGGTGCTAGCAGCCTTGCAACTGGCACAAACTGTGTAGCCAGCCCGTGGCCCTTTAAGGGTTCTGGGGCCGGGAGCGGGGCAGACAAGTTTGTCTGGTGTTGGCCAGAGAGGCCTCAAGGGCAAGCTGGGAAGGGCTAGGCTCCCACTAGTTCGAATTAAGGGTTTACACAGCCCTTAATTCGAACTAACTAGTTCGAACTAGGTTTAATCCTCGTAAAATGAGGTTTACCTAGTTCGAACTAAGCGCTCCGTTAGTTCGAATTAAGTTCGAACTAACGGAGCGCTAGTGTAGCGCCTATGAACGTTAGTTCGAACTAACATCCATTAGTTCAAACTAACTTTGTAGTGTAGACATACCCTAAGTTAGCCAGACAGCAAATGTGAAAAATCAACATGGTGGTGGGAGGATAATAGGCCCCTATAAAATTGTGACCTCTAATAACCCTAAAATACACCCTTGTATAAGTTAGTGCTGACCTAGTCTCATTACTTTACATCAGGGACAGCAAAGCTGAAACTATGGTAAGGACTGATGTCTTCAGTGTAGGTTTGGCATAATTCAAATTTTAATTTCTGTAAATTTTGCAGATAGAATCAATGTTCATTTTTAAGCATTTTAAAAAATATATCCTTGATTTTAAACATTCACAGTGATAAATGATGGTATCCAACAAATATTGACAATAATCATTAAACACAAGTGGTTAAGATCACACATCAAACAAGTAAATATTCTTTAAAAACACAAGAACAGATGCGCAGACAGCATTATTCTTTCTATTCATTTCTACTTATTTCATTTCATGGCTAATGATGAAGATGGCTAAGTAAATGGCAACCCTAGGGAAAGAGACTAAATTGAGGTTGCCATGAGCCTCTGACGTAAGAAGTCCACCCAAAAGCACAGGCCCCACCAAAGGAGAGAAAGAGCTTTGTCACGGTATGTATGTCTGGGTATGTCTACACTGCAGCGCTAATTCGAACTAAGCTAATTCGAACTAAGCTAATTCGAACTAACGCATCTCGACTTAAAACCTAGTTCAAATTAGCGTTTTGCTAATTCGAACTAGCACGTCCACACTGATTGGACGCAGGGGCGCATTTAAGGCCGACTGAAACGGGTTCTGGCAGGGCATCAGGTCAGTAGTTGCGTTGTGTGGCTGATGCTCGTGCTTAAAGGGACCCCCCCTGGACAGCCGGTTCTCAGCTTTTCCACTTGCTTGCCTACCTCGCCGAGGGACAGCAAAGCATTTTTCTCTGCGCCCGTCTGTGTCAGTGCTTCCCTTCAGGGACGCTGCCGCAGGTGGCAACATGGAGCCAGAGCTCGCCCTGCACTTTCTGGTGCAGTTTATGGACTTGCTGCTGCAAGCCTGCCAGCAATGGCTGGAGGCTGCCTGGTTCCACCTGGTGCACATCAGCCCCCTGCCTCTCCGCCTGGCCACCCTGGGGGCCATGGCGCAGCTGCGGCGGTGCCCGGGTGCCGGTGTGCCCCGCCACATCTGGCGTCTGGACACCAGCAGTGACTGGTGGGACCGCATCGTCCTGGAGCGCTGGGGAGACCAACAGTGGACCCAGAACTTCAGGATGAAGAGAGACACCTTCCTGGAGCTCTGCGAGTGGCTCGCCCCTACCCTGCGCAGAAGGAACAATCGCATGAGGCCCGCCATCCCCCTCCAGAAGCATGTGGCCATCGCCCTCTGGAAGCTCTCCACGCCGGACAGCTACTGATCCGTCGGGAACCAGTTCAGCGTGGGGAGATCCACTGTCGGAGCGGTGCTCATGCAGGTACAGCACTCGCCGGCCACTGGGCCGGGGATAAAGGGGGCTGCAAGGAGGGGATGGGCCGCCCCAGGGAAAACGGGGGGATGGGCGGGGGAGGAGGCAAAAGTACGCTCAGCCAGTATGCTCAGTACGCTCAGCCCCGCACCGCCGCTGTCCGGGAAGCCCAGCGGGGGGGCCATCCGGATCCGGGAAGCCCTGCGGGAGAGCTTCCAGGTGGAGGAGGAGGAGGACTGAACTCTCCCTGCATGCCCCACTGGGGCCTTCTTCCACCCTCCCCTCCTTCCCCTTTCCCCTCCCTAACCCCCCTTCCTAATGTCAAATAAAGACACCTGTTTTGGCAAAAAAAATCTCTTTATTTTACATAACTGGGGTGGGGGGAGGGAGGAGTGAGGGTGGGAGAGGGGAGGAGGAAACCTGGGAGGAGGGAGCTGGAAGGGGGTGGAAGGGGAGGAAGGGAAGGGAAAGCTCAGGCTTGGGGGTCCGGCTGGCTCTCCCGTCTCGCAACACTGCGGGTGCGGGGGGCTCGGAGGGGAGCGGGTGTGGAGGGTGGGGCAGGAGGGACGGGGGGTGCAGAGGAAGCAGGAGAGGGAGCAGGGGCAGCAGAGGGAGCAGGGGTGGGAGGAGGAGCGAGAGCTGGGGCAGCCGCAGGAGCCGGAGCAGGAGGAGGCAGGAACTGGTCCACCAGGGTCTGGAGGTGGCCTCTGAGGCCACAGCCCTGCTCCTCCAGCACATCCACACTCTGCTGGCACAGCCGAAGGTCCTCCTGGACCCAGTGCTCCTGGTTGCGGAGCAGCTGCTCCATAAACCGGAGGTGCCGCCGCTGGTAGTCCTCCTCATTCCTGGCATGCCTGCTGGCCCGGGTGCAGGTGGCTGTTGCAGGCGGGGTGGTGCACCCTGCAGTCCCAGGTGCTGAAAAAAGAGCAGCAGTCAGTTCTCCCTGGGGACAAGGTGGGTGAAACCCAGCCCCCCTCTGCAAGGCCAAGGCCCCTGCATGACACCCAGCTGCTGCTCCATGGTGGGCAAGGCCCAGGCGCATGGTCCCTGGGCTCCCTCTCTCCCCCACCCCGCCCATACACATAAGGGGAGTGTGACGGGGCAAGCGCCGCAGCGGCGCTTCCCTGCTGTGACGGGGCAGGCGCCGCTTCTGTGCTTCCCCGCACGGAGCCCGGAACCGGGGGGAGCGAAGCAGGGGCCATCCTCACGGCGCCGTACACGGGGCCGGGGCCCGGGACAGGGCTTGGCCCGCCGGGAGAGCAGGGTATCGGGGGAGATCCGGCTGAGCGAGGCTCGGGAGGCCGAGCCGAAGAGCCGAAGACCGGCGGGCACCAGGACGCTCCGGCGCAACTGGATGACGTCACTGGGCGCGCCAGGGAGGCGGGGCTAAAGGACGCGACCACGGACGTCAGGGGCGGGGCCCCTTAACGGCCCCAGCGGGGAATTCAAAAGGGCAGAATCTCCGGCCAGCGAGGGGGGAACGAGGCGACGGACAACCCCGCACCGGAACAGGAGGACTCCAGGGGACCTCGAGGCGCGAACCCGCGAAGGAGGCAGAGACCGGGGGTAAGCTTATTCCCCAGCTGGGGAAACTCCCGGGGCTGAGCCGGGAAGAAGGGACCCAGGGCGGGGCCGTGGTCCCCGCGAGTGGAGGGTTTGGGGGAAACTCGCCCCCCTCCACTATCCAGGGACTACCGTCCCTGTCTTAGGGCCCTGGGTCGGGGCTCGGAGTGTGGGAGGGCCCGAACCCCCTTCCCGGCCCCCTTCAGGCCTGTCGGAGTGTGGGCCGACAACACATACGGTTGGGACCGCAAGCAGGCGGTCGAGCACAAGACTTAGGGCGTACACCCGAACTCGGGGTGGCCGCCCGAGACTTGGGAACACTTGGTGACAGGGAGCATGATGGTACTCACAGGTGGAGGCCTCCCCGGCCTCAGACGACACAGGAGATGTGGTCTGTGGGGTTCCTCGGGGGTCCTGGGTCCTGGGCAGGCTCCTGGCTCGTGGCGTCCTCCGGCTTCTCCTCCTCGGTGTCCATGATGGATCCCTGTGCCCCGGGGTCGATGACCACCCGGGGGGCATGGACGGCGTAAGCCCCCTGGATGCAGTCCAGGGCGTGAAAGTGGGGGCAGGCCTCTGGGTCGGCGCCTGGCAGGCAGACCCGGGAGTAGGCCTGCCGCAGGTCCTTTATTTTGCAGCGGACCTCCTCCCGGGTCCGCTGGTGGCCTCTGGCAGCCAGGCTGTCATCCATGCGGCCGTAGACAGCCGCGTTCCTGTGGCTAGTGCGGAGATCGTGGACATTGGAGGATTCCCCCCAAACCTCAATGAGGTCCACGATCTCTGCACTAGACCAAGCGGGCGCCCACCTCTTGCGGCCCCGAGCTAGGCTCCTGGGAGCTGCCAGGCTGGTCCCGGGAAGAAGCAGAGGGCTGGGTGGCATCGGGTGGCTGGCTCATGGCGTGCCAGGTGCAGGGTCTGCTGACGGGGTGCTGGCAGGCTTGCAACTGGCACAAACTGTGTAGCCAGCCTGTGGCCCTTTAAGGGCTCCGGGGGCAGACAAGGTTCCCTGGTGTTGGCCAGAGTGGCCACCAGGGCAAGCTGGGAAGGGCTAGCCTCCCACTAGTTCGAATTAAGTGGCTACACAGCCCTTAATTCGAACTAGTTAATTCGAACTAGGCGTTAGTCCTCGTAGAATGAGGTTTACCTAGTTCGAATTAAGCGCTCCGCTAGTTCGAATTAAGTTCGAACTAGCGGAGCACTAGTGTAGCGCCTATCAAAGTTAATTCGAACTAACGTCTGTTAGTTCGAATTAACTTTGTAGTGTAGACATACCCTCTGACACTTGCCTCCAAAAAAAATGCTCATCGAGGGCACATCTAGACTTCCTTTCTGATCGCTTTTTCGAAAGAGGTTCTTTTGAAAAAAAAAAGCCTAGACACTACTCTTTCAAGAAAAAAAAACCTTTTTCGAAAGAACCATTCTTCCTAAAAAAATGAGGTTTACACGGTTCTTTTGAAAAAGGGGTTTTTTCTCAAAAAACCTGCATCTAGTCCTCTTTCTTTTTCGAAAGAACCTGTGTTGAAAAAGCGATTGGAAGAAGATATGCAAATTTGGCACAAATTTGCATATCTTTTTTCTAAAGTGAAAGAAAATCTAGACGTGCCCTCAGGCAAATCAGGGAAAAAGAGCTTTCAGGGGCAGCAGATGAGCTTCAAAGACATACTGAAATTACCCCTTTAAAAAGGAGACATCAATCCAACACACTGGGAGGACGTGGTGCAGGACATAATGCTATGGCATCACATCTTACAGCAAGCCACAGCCCATTTTGAGGAAAACAGACATGTTGATGAGACAGCCAACAACTATGTCTCTGCCAAGATCCCTTCTGTCACTTACTTCTATGGGAAAATCTGCAGAACAAGATTTGGGCTCCTCAGCCACCTAAAATCTCATGAATGAATCCCTTTGGCAGTCATGCTCACACTGAGGGATAGCCAAAGAAGAAGACTTCTCTCATCTGAAAAGTCTATCTCTGTGCTCCTTCTGTTCTCATCTCTGCTGAGACTGTCATCTGGGAAGCCAGTTGTAGTGGTGGAGTTTATGTGGACAACTTGGTATTGGGAACCAGAGTGAAGCCACCCATTCATGACACAGAAACCACCAGCTTTCAGTTGGTGATGAAACATGTCTCTGTCATGAAATCACTTAAATGGTTAGAGCTTATTTACAGTCGGAAATTTACCAAAATAACTATTCCAAAGTAACTATTTCGGTAAATTTTCAAGGACAAGTGTCCCCTGCCTTTGAAGTCTACTCTCCTCTGTGGAATTTCAGAAAGCTAGCTAATCCCTTGGGCCTTGTCTATACTTATGCAGAGATTGATACTCTAGAGATCGATCTTCTGGGCTTCAATTTAGCAGGTCTAATAGGGATGGGTCCATTGACCCTGGTACTCCATGGAATCATGAGTAGTATCTGAAGTAAACGGGGGAGTTTCTTGTGTTGACCTCCCACGGTGGGGCTGCCACAGGTGGGGCTGCATTCGGGTGAAGGTACGTCGACTTCAGCTACTTAATTCTTAAATCGAATTTCTCCTCCAGTGTAGACCTGCCCTTATGTAGAACCAAAGTAAAAATAACTACTAGAGTTGATCTAATACTACCATAACTATAAAGGCAACATCTAGCTTAAGGGACATTAGATTCTTGCTTCTTACTTTCGCCTTTGTCCCCCTTAGTCCTCCTTGGTCTCCACAAAACAGTCAATGCCTAATACACCTTTGTGCATAACAAAATCAAAATGAACTGAGATCAAGCTTCCTGCCACCATCTTCTCAATACATGTTGACATAAAGGAGAGGCAAAGAGGAAGGTGAAAACATGAAAATTCCAGCTGAAGGGTTTTTTAATCTTCTTACACCTGTTTCCAGACACTGGCAGGGTGTAGAAAGGAATGTATCAACCTTGGCAACAGGATGTGTGTGGAGGCAGAAGTCCCATGAGAGAGACTTTGCATCATGTTTCATAGTGTAGATTTAGAAGTTGCCATAATGCTGCAGTAGGTAAGTTTAAAGTTATTTAAAATAAGTGCTCTGGAGAAAAGGCACAGCATTTATTGTGTTGGGAAAAGGCACATCATTTATTGTGCTAACTGCACAAGTATTCAGCTCAGTCTGACTCAGCTCCAGCTTCTGAAAACATCTATTTTTTGGGAACTACTCTGAAGTTCAATACGTGTTTTGCATAGTAACTTCTCTCTAAATGGTTAGTCTGTAGCTTCTTATATCCTCAGGGTCAGTCAGGGTGCGTCTAGACTGGCAAGATTTTGTGCAAAAGTGGCCACTTTTTTGCAAAAACTTGCCAGCTATCTACACTGGCTGCTTGAATTTGCGCAAGAGCACTGACTTCGTAATGTACAAAATAAGTGCTTCTTGCACAAATATTTTGATGCTCCCACTCAGGGATAAGCCCTCTTGTGCATGAATACTTGCGCAAGAGGGCCAGTGTAGACAGGCACCTTAATTTTTTGCGCAAGAAAGCCCGATGGCTAAAAAGGCCATCGGAGCTTTCTTGCGCAAAAGCACGTCTATACTGGGCACGGATGCTTTTGTGCAAAAGCACTTTTTGTGCAAAAGCATCCGTGCCAATCTAGACGTTCTTTTGCAGAAATACTTTTAACAGAAAAACTTTTCCATTAAAAGTATTTCTGCAAAATCATGCCAGTCTAGACGCAGCCTTATAGTTTCTATTCTGATTAATTACCACAGATTCTGAGCCACATGGCCAGCTTCCAAGATGAGCAGAACTGGTGCAAAATGGGGAAGGGTAATATGTTTGTTTGCTTTTTCAGTAGCAAGGAACATGTGAAAAGCTATACTCAGGCTACGTCTACACTGCAGGGTTTTTGCACAGAAAGTCTTTTACGGAAGAATTCTTGTGCAAAAACTTCTTGTGCAAAAGCATATCCACTCCTCAAACTGTATCATTTTTGCAATGCGTTTTTGCACAAGAGAGCGTCCACACTGCATGGATGCTCTTGCACAAGAAAGCTCTGATTGCCCTTCACAGAATGGCCATCAGAGCACTTGTGCTTTTTTGGATACTCTCTTTTTGCACAAGAAACTCCTGTGGAGCATCCACACATGCCTTTTTGTACAAGAGCTATAGCGCAAAAAGGAGTTATGCTTTGTAGAAGGAGGTATACCTACACTGCAAAAAGCCCTCTGTTCTGTCAATTGACTGTAGGTTTTCTTGTGCAAAAACACACTCAAGGTGTGGATGCTCCACAGGTTTTTGCACAAAAACCTTGTAGTGTAGACGTAGCCTCAGTGTTTAAGATCTTTACTGTTAGGTGCCCTTGGGTATGTCTCCACTTGTACCCTCTTTTGAGAGAGAGATGCAAATGAAGACATTCAAAATTGCAAATGAAGCCGGGATTTAAATATCCTGCATGTCATTTGCATATTCACATTATGGCGCTATTTCGAAATAGCGCTATTTCAAACTAGCGCCATAATGTGAATATGCAAATGAAGCGCAGGATATTTAAATCCCAGCTTCATTTGCAATTTCGATTGTCTTCATTTGCAACCCTTTCTTGAAAGAGGGTGCAAGTGTAGACATACCCTTAGATACTGAGACAGCAGATTACTTTCACAAAAGAGAGGCGAAAGCTACATCTAGTCACATTTACTAAGCCCTCATCTCCTACACAATATGACTGAGAAGGGAGGATACTTTTTCATTTTGTTCTCCAGTTGGTCATTGCAGTGGTTCAGATAATTACTACTCTTGAGCCCTATAGTGACACTTTTCTACACTTAAAAATGCCAGCTACTAATTTGTTTTATGAGGTACCTGCTCAGTGGGTGGAGAGACAGAGATTTATTCATCTAGGGCCAGTTAATTCCCTTCATGGATGGGGATGAGAAAATCAACATGGAGTCAAGAAGTGCTATGGAATCCTCCAGGAGCTGATAATAAGAAGTCAGACTTTTATCATCTTGTAGAACAGAATGGGGATGCTTTCCAGAAGCCATCTATGTGGAGATAGTTGATGCACACAGGTTCCACGCTGCCTGGAAAGAGGACCCATACTGGCCTGGTTGCTTGTGGTTGCACCTGGTTTCAGGGAGTGGTAGGGAGTGGATGCTCCCCTAGTGTACATTATTTTAAGTTGGTATTTCTCATGAGATTAAGGCAACAATGCTGGAAGGCATTGCTCCTCCCACTTCTGCCTATCAGGGAGCTTCTTCTCCCTATTTTGCTCGTCACCATTTACAGTTACTGGATCTGATCTTAAAGTCCTGACATAGGTGAAACTCCCATTGAAACCTGTGTTTAATAACTTGGAATTCTGATTATCTGCCTACATTTTAGAATGATTTGTGAATGAAGTGGAAGATTGTGAAACTGTGTAAAACAAGCTGTCATGAAAAATGTTTTGAAATTTGATTTTTGCCCTACGGTATCTAGGCAAATATCTAGTAGTGATGATGCTACAGGAGCAAAATGACTGCTTAGAGTTATACTAAATGTAAAATATGATTGAGCAGACCAGAAAACAGTTTTCAAATATTTAAAATCCATTTTATTAGTATTGTAAGCAGGGGCTGAACTGCTGCTTGCTGTCAGCCAGCTAAAAGGAGGGGTGGGTGTGCCTGCTACAATTGTTTAGCTCTGCAAGGTAATTAACTGTTAACTGTTGACATGTAAATACAGCTCAGGAGAGAATATGAGGTGTGGCTATGTAAATCCCATTCAGCCAGGGCTGATGGAGGGTCAGTGTTGGAATGGAATGTGGAGAATTGTAAATAATTTGGGACTGTTGTGGGGGTCACTAATCATGCTACCCCTAAATGTGGGAACTGTAAAACGGTAAGAGGTCTCTGAGGAACAAGCCTCCCCCCTTCCAGAGTTGAGTGAACTGAGCTGGGGGGAAGGGCTTAAGGGCTTGAGTCAGCCTGCTTCATACCTGCCAGGTGTGAGCTGTAATACTTGCCCAACCTGCCCCTTCCATCCCCCCTTTGTTTTAAGGACGGACCTAAAGCAGACTTCCTGAGGAGTCTTTTCTTTTGCTAGTCCAGTGGAAGCTGGATTCCTTTGCCAGTCCAGCTGGTGGCTAAAGAGTTGAAATCACTGAGAGCTGAAATCACTGGTTTGGCTGAGAGCCAGACCCATTGCAGCCAGTGAAGCAGTGGCAGCCAGCAGAGTGGCTGGTGGGAATCACTGCCTGGTGGTGTAACGTGGCCAGTAGGAGCGGTGGCCGGTGAGGAGTGGTGACCAACAGCAGCAGCAGGCGAGGAGCAGTGGCAGGCGACCAGCGGAGCGTCCGGTGGCGTGGGGTGAGAGCTGGTGGAGCATGGCAGAGTGTCATAAGGTGCCCCCTATCTATTCCCCCACCCCCATTTCTACCCAGGTTGGGAGGCGAAACCCTGTGGGTGAACTCTGGGACTCTGGGTGGCATGGACCAGGGACAGAGACTTTTGGGGTTTTGGACTCTTTGGACTTCAGGTGATTCTTGGCTGGGGGGGGCTTAGCTCATGTTTGGGTTATGAACTCTATTTGCGGTGTTTCCCGCAAGTTAATGACTTCTCTCTCTGTTTCATTAAATGTTTCTTTCCTACACTCAGACTCAGTGCTTGCCAGTGGGGAAGCATTGCCTCTTAGAGGCGCCCAGGGGCATGTGACTTTTCCAGATTACTGGGTAGGGGCTCGAGCTGGTTCTGTGTGAGATGGACCCCAAGATATTGAACCCAGCCCTGGTTACTGCCAGGCCTACCCGGCAGAAGGTTACAGTATTAATGTCCTGTTTGTGCCCAACCTACCCCCCCCCCCCCAACAATGTAATTTATTATTTCATCAGTTCATTTTGTTTCTTCTGTGTCCCTAACAAGCTCTTTAACTTACAGATATGGCATTAGATCCATACTTTCTCTTAGCATGGAATAAACACACGGAAGCTTGTTTTTCATGAGAGAGAAAATAAGATTAAACAGGACAGGGAATGTCGTTATGAAAGAATGAAAATATTTTCATTACTAGAGTATTTGTATGTCAACAGCTGATACCAAGTGATGTGAGCCATTCTTACAAGGACTCCCAAAGTTTCTTCCTTGTACCATACACCAATTAGTAGAACCCAGATTAAATGAGCAACATACAATGTTCATCTTAGACTAAGGGGGGGTGTGACGGACCCAGCGGGGTCCGCACTAGGAGCGGGGGAGGCCCCCCTCCCGAGCGGGAAGCGGCAGCCATGGATGGCCGAAAGCCGCTTGGCGCTGCGCCGCTGGCCCTGCCGTGGCAGAAAGCGGGGGCGGGCGTGTGCCGGGGGAAGCAGGGGAAACCCCGGGCAGCTGCAAAACGCCCGGCTAGGGTGCCACGGTTTGCGCCCCGGGGCAGAGCCATGGGCATGCTCCAGCGGGAGCCGGACTGAAGAGCCCCGGAGGGGGCGGGGCTTACGCCCCTGACGTCACCCGCCCGCGCCCATAACAGGAGCTCGGGGACACTCAGAAGGGGGAGCGAGAGGGCAGCCACCCTGGCTTCCTGGCACCCCAAGCACCCGGCCTTCCGGGCAACGAAGGGAGACAACACCGGCAGCTGGCGACTCGCCCTGGGACGGGCACGGCGGCTGCGATGGGGTAAGCGACTTAACCTTGCGCCGGCCTGGGGGCCGGCGGCGCGGGAGTGGAAGGAGTCCGAGGCGGGACCGTTTTGGCGCCCGTGGGCAGGCGAGTTTCAGGCGGCTGCCCCGCCTGCCGTGGGGGGATCGCTTTAAGGCACCCGCCCCACTTAGGGCCTCAGGCTGGGACCCAGTGGCGAGGGTGGGCCCGGGTCCCCTACTCCCCACACCCCGACCTCAGCGCAGGTCTTCCAGGCTGTAATAGCCGAACACACTACCCAACCTCCCTCTCCCCCCCGCCGAGAGGGTGCGAGAGGAAGGGATCAGGACTAGAGGGACGTCTCAAGAGCCCCGGCCGGGAGCCGCCCGGGAAGGCACCGGACTGGGTCCGCTGAGCCCCCTCGTCCCCTTACAGGGCGAGGGGTGATCGCACCCAGTCCCGGGCTTACTTACGGACCCCGGATATCAGGACTATGAGGCTCTCAAAGGCGGTGGGTTCGCGGAGCCCCACCCCACTCCGCCGGTCCCGGCCCGGGGCGCGGGCGGGAGTAGCAGGGTGCGGAGCTCGCACCCTTAAAACCCGCCACAGGGGGATATGCTAGAAATCTGTAAAATTACAAGTGATATGGAGCAAGTGAAACAGGAAGTGTTAGTTAACACAAGAACCAGAAGACACTCAATGAAATTAATAGCACGTTTAAAACAAAAGGGAGTACTTCTTCAGATGACCTACAATCAATCTGTGGAACTAACTGCTAGGGGATGCAGTGAAAGCCAAAACTACAACTGAATTTTAAAAATATAGAGGTAGATCCGTTCATGGAGAATAGGTCAATCAATGGCTATTTGCGAAGATAGTCAGGGAGACAAACACTGTCCATAAACTTTGAACTGTCAGAAGCTGGCATTGGATGATTGAGAATGGACCATTCAAATTGTTTTGTTTTGTTTTGTTTTTGCATTTTCTCTGATACTGGGAAGTGTCAGAGGCAGGATGTAAGGCTAGATGAACCACTGATCTGACTCAGTAATAAACATTATTATGTTCTCTGTGGAGCGTTAGCAAAGGATTGTACATACAACTTGCTAACACAGGATTGTAAGATGTGAACCAGAATTTATGCATGAATTGAACAGAAATGAGCAAATATTGTGCCCAATTTTGCTGCCTTTGCTCACTCTGAGTAGTGCTTATAGAAGTAGCCATGAGATTACAGTGAGATTACTTGCTTAGAATGTGAGTTTTATTGATCATTAGTTAGTCATTTTTCAGTCTTAGGTATTTCCCCTTAAAATAATTAAAACATCACTGGAAACCAATTGAAACTTATCACTGGAAACTTATTAGAAAATGATGTCTGTCCTTTTTACTTTTTCAAGTTGTTTTTTGGTATTTCTATGCTTTTCTACACAGCTGCTATCTTCCAGTGTGTTCCATTTTTGGGTCAGATCTCTCTCCATCCCATATCTAGCTAAGTGTTTATGAATTACATAAGTACATAAAAACAGCTGTACTGGGTCAGACCAAAGGTCCATCTAGCCCAGTAGCCTTTCTGCCCTCAGTGGGCCAGCACCAGGTGCCCCAGAGAGGCTGGACCGAAGACAATTATCAAGCGATTTGTGTCTTTCCATCCTTCTCCAGCCTCTGACAAACAGAGGCCAGAGACACCATTTCTATCCCCTGGATAATAGCCTTTTATGGACCTCACCTCCATGAAATTATCTAGCTTCTCTTTAAACTCTGTTATAGTCCTAGCCTTCAAAGTCTCCTCTGGCAAGGAGTTCCACAGGTTGACTACACGCTGTGTGAAGAAGAACTTTCTTTTATTAGTTTTAAACCTGCTCCCCATTAATTTCATTTGGTGTCCTCTAGTTCTTCCATTATGGGAACTAATAAATAACTTTTCTTTATCTGCCTTCTCCACACCACTCATGATTTTATATACCTCTATCATATCCCCACTCAGTCTCCTCTTTTCTAAACTTTAACCTCTCCTCATATGGGACCCGTTCCAAACCCCTAATCATTTTAGTTGCCCTTTTCTGAACCCTTTCCAAGGCCAAAATATCTTTTTTGAGGTGAGGAGACTACATCTGTACACAGTATTCAAGATGTGGGTGTACCATAGTTCTATACAGGGGCAGTAAGATATTCTGTGTCTTATTTTCTATCCCTTTCTTAATAATTCCTAGCATCCTATTTGCCTTTTTGACCACTGCTGCACACTGGCTGAAAGTTTTCAGAAAACTAACCACGATAACTCGAAGATCTCTTTCCTGATTTGTCATAGCCAAATTAGCCCCCATCATACTGTACCTATAGTTGGGGTTATTTTTCCCGATGTGCATTACTTTACACTTATCCACATTAAATTTCATTTGCCATATTGTTGCCCAATCACTCAGTTTGGTGAGATCTTTTTGGAGTCCCTCACAGTCTGCTTCTGTCTTGACTATCCTAAACAGTTTTGTATCATCCGCAAACTTTATCACCTCACTGCTTACCCCTTTCTGCAGATCATTTATGAAGAAGTTGAAAAGGATTGGTCCCAGGACTGACCCTTGGGGGACACCACTAGTTACCCCTCTCCGTTCTGAAAATTTACCATTTATTCCTACCCTTTGTTTCCTGTCTTTTAACCAGTTCTCAATCCAAGAAAGGACCTTCCCTCGTATCCCATGGCCATGTAATTTACACAAGAGCCTTTGGTCAGGGACCTTGTCAAAGGCTTTCTGAAAATCTAAGTATACTATATCTACTGGATCCCCCTTGTCTGCATGTTTGTTAACCCCTTCAAAGAACTCTAAGGGTATGTCTACACTACCCCGCTAGTTCGAACTAGCGGGGTAATGTAGGCATACCGCACTTGCAAATGAAGCCCGGGATTTGAATTTCCCGGGCTTCATTTGCATAAGCGGGGAGCCGCCATTTTTAAAACCCCGCTGGTTCGAACCCCGTGCAGCGCGGCTACACGGGGCACGAACTAGGTAGTTCGAACTAGGAGGGTTCGAACCAGCGGGGTTTTAAAAATGGCGGCTCCCCGCTTATGCAAATGAAGCCCGGGAAATTCAAATCCCGGGCTTCATTTGCAAGTGCGGTATGCCTACATTACCCTCCTAGTTCGAACTAGGAGGGTAGTGTAGACATACCCTAATAGATTAGTAAGACATGGTTTCTCTTTACAGAAACCATGTTGACTTTTGTCCAACAAATTATATTTTCCTACATGCCTCACAATTTTATTCTTTACTATTGTTTCGACTAATTTGCCCGGTACTGAAGTTAGGCTTACCAGTCTGTAATTGCCAGGATCGCCTCTAGAGCCCTGTCTAAATATTGGTGTCACGTTGGCTACCTTCCAGTCATTTATCATCCTTGATTTCTCCTTTTATATCTCAATCATCTAGGGGATCCACAGGTTTTTTAGCAGGCTTCCTGCTTCTAATGTACTTAAAAAACATTTTGTTATTTCTTTTTGAGCTTCTGGCTAGCTGTTCCTCAAAATCTTTTTTTGCTTTTCTTATTACATTTTTACATTTGATTTGACAGTGTTTATGTTCCTTTCTATTTATCTCACTAGGATTGGATTTCCACTTCTTAAAAGATACCTTTTTGTCCTTCACTGCTTCTTTTATTTTTTGTGAATGTTTTGGAGAAAACTGCTATAGAATAAGAGTATTATTGTTTCAGTGGAATTTCATTTTAGTGTTTCATTTCATCTCTATATATTTGAAGACTAGCACAACTAAAATAGTGCTTAATAGCTTTGATCATTCTCAGTTAGCCAGTTTTAATTGGTTCCTTGCAGATTTACTTACCCCTTCCTGTTGCTTGTTTAGAGTCACTTGGCTTGTTTGAAATTTGTATGCTGTTCATGTGACTCTATTTAAATTTGATATCTTTTTTAAAGCCCTCAGGGTATGCCTACCCTGCAGAGTTTTTTCAGAAAAATGGCTGTTTTTCTGAAAAAACTTCACTTACGTCCACACTGCAATCACGTTCTTTCAACAAAAAGTTGAAAGAATGGAGGGGTTTTTCTGACAGCAGTAAACCTCTTTCTATGAGGAAGAAGACTTTTTCCTGAAAGAGCTCTTTTGGGAAAAGGCATGTGTGGATGGGGAAAAGAGTTTTCTTTTCGAAAGAAGAGGCTTCCAGGAAATAGCACAGATGTCCTGGTGGCCACTCTATCCAAAGTAATCCGAACTCTATAGTTCCTGTCTCCTGATACCTCTTAAAGCTGCAGGCACCCTGGGCAAGCCTTGTGGCAGGAAGCCAGCTCCGGAGCAGCACCTCACTTCATGGCTCTCCCTGCTACCCACACTCAGAGCTATGTCCAAGCCACAAACCACCAGAGACCCTCCTGGCCCTTACAGGAAGCAGCTCCAGGGCTCCCAGGACCCATCCAGTGGTACCAAGCTGCGTAAATCCTCTTGATCCGGAGCGGAGATCCTGTCCCTCCTGGAGCTTTGGGAGGGGGGAGGAGACCCTACAGGATCTCTGCTCCCAGCGCTGAAGTGCCAAAATCTGTGAACACATGGCAGAGGCCCTGGCAGAGTGGGGACACCCTGCTGCCCCCGGACCTTAGAACAGGTCTGGGGTAAGGTAAAGGAGCTCTGCCAGGGCTATGCCAGGGCCAGGGAGCACAGCTCATGCTCCGGGGCAGGACCCCACTCCTGCCCCTATTATCAGGAGCTGCACCAGATCCTTGGGGGTGGGAAAGCCCTTTCGCCACCAGTGGTGGTTGACTCCAACCTCGAGATGCCCATTGGCACCCAACCAGAGATCACAGAGCAGGAGGAGGGACAGCAGGGGGGGCAGGAGGAGGACATGGCCATTACGATGATGCTGAGCCTGGAGCCAGTACCCCATGGCCAGTATGTGTCACAGGCATCATCTGATAGTGGGGAGGGATCATCAGGTGAGTGCTCTCTGTTTTCCACACACACAGGGCGAGGGAGGCAGGTGCAGAGGGGATGGGGTGCGATTGTAGCTTGGCCTTCTCAGCCTGGATGTCGTGCTGCAGTCAGTGCATGTGGAACCATGTGCAGCGGCAGTGTGCACCATGTGGCCTCAGGAGGCAGGTAGTTATCAAAAGTTTGATGTCTGGTTGGGGGTCAGTAACAAGCAGGGTGCTCCAAGGGTCAGTACTGGGGACAGTTTTATTCAACATCTTTATTAATTACTTGGACGAAGGGAATGGATTGCACCCTCAGCAAGTTTGCAGATGACACTAAGCTAGGGGGAGAGGAAGATACGTTGGAGGGCAGGATAAGGTCCAGAGTGACCTAGACAAATTGGAGGATTTAGTCAAAAGAAATCTGATGAGGTTCAACAAGCACAAGTGGAACAGAAAAATCCCAAGCTTTGTTACAGGCTGGGCACTGACTGGTTAAGCAGCAGTTCTGCAAAAAAAGGACCTGGGGATTACAGTGCATGAGAAGCCGGATATGAGTCAACAGTGTGCCCTTGTAGCCAAGAATACTGAAGCATATTGGAGTACATTAGAAGCAGGGCCGGTTCTAACCAATTGGTGGCCCCTGACAAATTTATTTTTGCAGCCCTTACAACAATATTCTGTGTTAGCCTGAATATTTGAAAAATGTTCTTTGATCCTTAAGTTTGCAAATATGGTATTGTAATATTTTAAAGAAGCATTTTCAAATTATTATTATAGATATATTAATTATTAAAGGCAGTTAAGGTTTGGTCTCGCCCTGGCCGACAAAATTCCTTGCTACGACATTGCATCTCATTTTCATTTAAAAGAATTAGAGACACTCACCTACACCTTTCCGACTGTCAGACGAGGTGCACTGCTGATACCACTTGTGAAGAATGAGAACTTATCTAGTGTGGTTGATTGATTTGCACTTCAAAGAAAGGCTACGAAAAATTGCCACAGTGATTTTTATGTAATTAATAGGGCTCCTAACTGCCAGTCGCACCTGCTGCCTCGTGCCCTGGACCCCGCTGGGAAATACAGACACCAGCAGGAGCTGTCCCAAGATGTGAGGCTCTCCCAGGAGCATCTGGTGGGGAGGGAGCTGCAGATGCAGGGAGCCACAGGCAGGTTCCCAGCACCAGAGAGTGAGAAGCAGCCTCAGTGCAGGGCAGAGCGCTGGGCAGGGCAGGTGAGGCAGTTTGTGGCACTGTTAGAATGCAATCTGGGACTGCAGTGACACAGGAACAGTCTGGAGCACACGCTGGGGGGAAGGTGCTGCCTAGTGCCAGGGGCTTTGCTATAGCAGGGACACTGCTGACAGACAGGGAGAAGACAGATGCTGGGCCTTGCTACTGCTCTGTGGGGAGACTCGCTCTGTGGGGTGGCATCTGTCAGGGCTGAATCCCGAATCGCCTTTCCTGCCGACTGAGCAAACCAGCCTGTGACTCCACTTCGAGCTTCCCTGGCACCCTGTTTCATCTATTAATTGCTGCCAAGAAAACATGAAAAATATCTGGCTAAATTTTTCATGCAATTTTTCCCATTATATATACAATTCAGCGTGTTACATTTCAGCGGCCCCTGGAAAATGGTGGCCCCGGGCAACTGCCTGGCTCGCCTGCCCCTAAAACCAGCTTTGATTTAGAAGGAACATTGCCAGCAGATCTAGGTGATTATTTGCCTTTATTTGACACTGGTGAGGCCACATCTGGAGTATTGCATCCAATTCTGGGCGCCCCCATTACAGAAAGAATGTAGATGCATTGAAGAAAGTCCAGCAGAGGGCAACAAAACTATTAGGGGACTGGAGCACATGACTTGTGAGGACAGGCTGAGGGATCTGGGCTTATTTAGTCTAGAGAAGATTGAGGGGGGATTTGATAGCAGCCTTCAACTTCCAGAAATGGGTTCCAAAGAGGATGGAGAGAAGCTGTTCTCAGTGGTGGCAGATGACAGATGTGGAGCAGTGGTCTCAAGTTACATTGGGGGAGGACTAGGTTGACTATTAGAAAAAGCTATTTCACTAGGGCTGTGTCCAGACTCCATGCCTCCGTCGACGGAGGCATGTAGATTAGCCAGCTCGGAAGAGGGAAATGAAGCCGCGATTAAAATAATCGCGGCTTCATTTAAATTTAAATGGCTGCCCCGATCTGCCGATCAGCTGTTTGTCGGCAGATCGGGAGAGTCTGGACGCGATGCCCCGACAAAGAAGCCTTTCTTCATCGACACAGGTAAGCCTCGTGAAACCAGGTTTACCTGTGTCGATGAAGAAAGGCTTCTTTGTCGGGGCATCGCGTCCAGACTCTCCCGATCTGCCGACAAACAGCTGATCGGCAGATCGGGGCAGCCATTTAAATTTAAATGAAGCCGCGATTATTTTAATCGCGGCTTCATTTCCCTCTTCCGAGCTGGCTAATCTACATGCCTCCGTCGACGGAGGCATGGAGTCTGGACACAGCCCAGGAGGGTGGTGAAGTACTAGAATGGGTTACTTAGGGAACCTAGGAATCTTCCTCCCTAGAGGTGTTTAAGTCCTGACTTCACAAAGCCCTTACTGGGATGGTTTAGTTGGGTTTGGTCCTTCTTTTGCCAGAGGGTTGGATTTGATGACCTCCTGAGGTCTCTTCCAACCCTATGATTCTATTTACTCCATAAGGTATTTTTCCTTACCGGTCATCCAAGGTTTCTTCTTTACTCTTAAATATCAAGAAGTTAGTTGATGAGAATACAGGAAGCCACCCCACCACTTTCCTCATCAGATGTTTTCCCTGATAAGTTGTCTTTCAAAGGATTTTTCCAAAGACAAGGTCAAACAAAGAAGAAGACACTAACCATTCTTCCACGAATATCATCGCCTATGTTATGCAAGCTCTAAGGTTTGTGGATCCAACCTTACATCTTTCCTTAATTGTCTTGAGCTGGCAGTCTTAAGAACAGCTCCGTGTAAATTCAAAAGCTTCTTTTACCAATAGAAGTTGATGCATTAAAAGCTATTAGCTCATCCATGTTGATGCTATATTAAGATAATGGAAGGACATTGAGCCACAAACTAAAACTCAATGTGTGAAATCCTCTTTATATGAAAGAAATAGCCAATATCTCTGATGAAATTGGGACAGTTTGGGAGATTGACTCAGCAAACACTAACTCACGCAAGTCACTGGGCTACTTGCACATGTAAGGGTTTGAGGGACAGTCCATTTATCTCCAGTGTATGATGATCTTCTTTGGTGCCTTGTTCAACCTTTTTAGGCTAGTGGACTGTTTAATTAGCAATGTGGGCCCAATCCTGCAAATTCCTAATTATGCATGGATCCATTGACTTAAGGCTTAGGGTTAGGATTTCTAGCATCTTTGTCTTATCTATGTACTGGTAGGGTTTATGTAGATGTGTTTATTTTACTGAGGGTGGGGGTATGTTTGCTTTTGTTTCTTGCTGCTTTCTCTTCACTTGATATGTGTGAGTTTATTATAATTGCAAATCTTTATATGCACAATCTTTCTAATTACTAGTCTTGATTTAATTGTATTTTGTTATGGATAATGATTCTCTAAATGTGAGATAAAATAGATATATTTAGCATTTAACAGCAGGTAGATAGGGTTTAGAAATATCATTTATCCAGTAAAGATCTCAATATATGGCAACTACCCTGGTTATGAATCAAACTCCTAGTTTCATGTCTCAACTTATTTAAAATTGCCCGGGAGCAAACCTGTATATCACAGGTGGATAGATTATTAACTTCCTACTCTGAGGAGGTATAAGAGGAAGAACTGAAGTACAGTGTCTAGAATTAACAGTGGCCTTCTATGCAAGCATGAAATAGCCTAGCATTGCCCCATAAGTATTTCTGGGATCACTGGCAGAAGGCAGGATACAAGGATAATATCAAGTGTGGGGGTAGGATATCAAGAATGCGATTAAAAACTTGGCAAAATTGTACAGTACTCTAGCTAGTGAGAATAAACCTTCACCTTTTGCTGTAATTTTTGGCATCAAAAGGAGCTTATCTTCAAGTAACATGTAAAATGTAAGGTGAATTGCTAAAGAGGAATGCAGACAGATTCTCATATCAGCATATTGTTTTGGTTAAGACTCTACTGGATTTATGTGAAGTACATTTGGAAAAAAAAGGAAAATCAGTTTATCCTTGTTTTTTCAACATGCTGTTAGCCAAACAAGCTGTAGGAGGAAATGAACACTGAGAAGGTTGAAATATAATTCACACATTATTTTAGTTTTCATATACTTCAAAAGTGATAACAGGTTTGCTTAAAAAAATGCTCACAGACTTGATCTTTTGGCTGCCCATTGCAGCCATCAGTCCAAAGTTGGAGAATAATGCTGCTACTTCAGTATCCACTGTATAGAGATATTATTGAGAAATTTTCAGGACAAACAGTAAGGATAAATTCACAGGACCAGCATCAGGCCTCTGCACAAGTAAAATTTGACTTGAATCCTGGTTTGAAGGCATTATGCTGGGTGAACAAATGCTTTTTTCAGTTTAGCAACAGCTTCTAAATGAGTATATATGTATGGTTTGGAGCAAATCAAATCCGAAAATGTTTAGAATTTTTGGTGGATTGAGAAATACAATATTTTGGTTCCATTGTTTGAATTAAAATTAAACCCGAGCCTCACACTTCTCAGGTAAATAGCTTAATAAGTGGGCTAAAGTTAACAAGAGGGTCGGAGTTAAGAAGGACCTCAACGACATGACCACAATCACCATCACTTCCTACTTTGGCTATTTGGTGAATGGCCAAAATTGCTTGTTTGTGTCAAATGCAGGATTGGTTTCCAATTGAACAAAGCTGCATTTTTATCAGACTCTTTGCCTAAACAATTTTGCCCAACTAGAAACTGAAGTGACTTTCATTCTATACAAAAATTTCAGAAGATTATTCTTGATCCTGAATGGATTTTATTATCTGTTGACCTTCTGAGGAACTATACACATTACAATATGTTGCATATTTCTTTATTACAAGAGGCGGGCAAATAATTCTCTGTATATAATTTATTCAATTAATTTTATCACTTTGCTTTCAGATTGTCCAAGTAGCTGATGATTTCTTTGTTTTTTCCAGATTCACCACTATATAATTTTAGCAAATAATAATTCTTAATGCCTGGCTTGTGTGAGCAGTTAATTGCAAATATGCAATACTCAAAATTTGCACAATGTTAAATATAAAATACATAAGTCCAGTGGCTGGATGAGTATAACTGTTAGTATCAGAAACAGATGGAAATACTCTCGTTGGCAAATTCAGAAATCACCTGCAGCTATTTTTTTCTGCTATTCGCATTAAAATTTCCTGGCACTATAAAGATCATTTCTGGTGATGTCCTCCAGGCTATTTGTGAAAAATGAACAAAAGAGAGCACAACAATAATGAGTGGTCTAATTATGAGCTGAGGTATGAACAGTTTGCCCTATTCCAATAGTGGGAAACACCAGGGGCCTGTTATATTCCTGCAGGAATGAGGGTATAAGTTGCACTACCTTCTACCATGGGCAGACCTGTACCTTGTGAATATTCATTCTCTGGATGGCAGGTGTGATAATGCCATTCTTTGGCAGCATATCTCTTGGGTACTCTTTTATTGCTCCCTTTTCTGCTAGCTTTTGGATCGCAAGAGCATTAGTGGCTGCTGGGCCTTTGTACAGTTTTGTTCCCACTCCGAATGGATTTTCCATTACTGCTGCTCTGCAGTTTAAAGTCCCAGGCATTGAAAATTGCCTTGAAATAACAGTACATTTGTTGTTTAAGCGTACACATTAAACACATAATTTCATGACAGTCTGAAAAAAGCAAATGAAAAAGATATGTGTTTTCTTGAAGTACTGACACTTTAAACATGAGTATCACAAACAGTGGACAACAACAAAAATGCCTTTTTCAGGAGTGGAGATGGGGTGGACAATCAGTAAATATTTGAGCTACATTTTGTGAAATGTTTTGGATTTGTAAAAAATATCATATTTGTGAATAATGAATACTGAAATCACAAGGAACATAGCAAGGTATTAATGCACAAAAATATTACATACAAATAATCACAAGTCACTTATCTTACCATTTTCCTACCTCTTAGATATAACTAACAGGTTCATACTGAAATAGGGTTTTGACAAAGAGTGGCATTCTCTCCATTGTGGACCCACCCTTTCAATTAAACTGTTCACATGAGTAAGTGATACAGTGTTCCTTGTGTGGGAACAAATCAGTCTGGAACTAAATGTTCTACTGTACTGGACAGCCTTCATCAGACTGTAGTGTGGGGGGGAGGGGAAATGCTTACAAGGTTACTAGGGAGAAGGTTACTGCAGTGAAAATAAAGAGGAATTTCTGTTATTTGATTACAGAAGAAGTTAAACAAAAAAAACCCACACCATCGCCAACTCTAGAGCTCGATACATGGCAGTGTGTGAACAATATTTGGAGATGTATAGTGAGTTAGCTAAGAAATGTTCCCACAAAAGTGTCTTTTTCAGTGACACATTGCTGTATCTTTAATTGTGAAGTTTCAAAAGAAGCTGATAGGCATGACATGGATGGAATGATCGGAGTTGACTATGTGCTCTTCCATTCCAATCCTAACGCATAGGAGTCAAAATACCATAGATTGTTATTAGTACAAAATTATTAGATTGATTTTATGCCTGGAGGCTGCTTTCAAGGGCAGGCAGTATATGCAAGCATGGGGGAAGTAGGTAACACGACTATGGAATTCCTAATTAAAATTAAAATGATAGTTTTCCATGCAAATGCCAGTGCTTTTACTGGGTGCACATAGTTTGTGTAGATTTACATTACCTAATAATAAACAGTTTATCACCAGGATATATGACTGCAAACACCTCCTATAAGGCGCTTGAGATTGAAGCAAAGTTAATCTCTATGGAGAATATTTTATCTTTCAGATGTGCTTATTGAAATTAATGTAATATAGGTTGAACCTTTCTGGTCCAGAACTATCTGTCATTTGATCATGGATGTTGTCATATTAGAGCCCCATTGGCAGGGAGTGGAGGCCCAGCTGAGAGTCTGGCAGCCAGGAGTCTGGCCAATGCCAGAAGTGGAGCCTGGCTGGGGCTGGAAGTGGAGCCGAGCTGTCAGCCTGGGGGCAGGGAGCACAGCCAGGACTGGTAGCAGGGTCTGGCAGCCAGGAGAGGAGACTGGCTAGGAGGTTGGCAGCCCCCCAGGAGAGTGCAAAGGGTCCTGTAGCAGAGGGACCAGTATTGATCTCCTTAGTCTGGCAAGCTCCCTCACTGGGGACCAGTCAGGTCCCAAAGGTACTGGACCTAGGAGGTCCAACCTGTACTCTAAATCAGAAACATTTTCTTACAGCAATTAGTCTAACTTCATTGATATTAATGATGTTGCATCCACTTGGCCTTTAGGTTCTTGTAGGAGGTTTTAATCTTAAAGTTGAGTTCTTACTGTGTGTGTAGGTGAGAGCCATTTTTACTAAGAAGCAAAGGGGTGCTTACAAGACTTTTAACTATGGATCATGCTCTCCGATATAATACATGAGCTATACAGCACATACGGCAAATTTAGTGATATAGCCACTCTTATGCCAGCAGTTGACTATCTGTATTGACTTGTTCAGCTACCCAAAAGGAACATGTCCTCAGTGTTTAATTTTGAGAAGTATGTATTTATTCTAGCCTATGTGAGTGCCCCATGATTGTTCCACCATTTGCCATGCATCAGCTGTGGGATCTCTTAATGAATTTCAGTCATCAACAGTGTTCCCTCCAAGCTGCATGGCAGTATGGCCCCACAGCTGCTTTATCAGTTCTGCTCAGCCAGGGGCTCAGGCTCCCTGTGGGGAGCTGCCTGGCTGGGCGGGGCTAATTAAGCAGCTTTGAGGCATTGCTGATGCACAGCTCAGAGGAAACACTGGTCGTCAAGGCAAGAACAATGAACATCTTTTCTCTTAACTATGGCAAAAAGGACTGGGATTGCCATCCCCTTTGTTGAGCCCTTTCCTTCCTCACCCTGGTTTCATCTTCTTCCACTGTAGCAATTCTAGGAAAGTGAATTAGTTTAATTTACCTGTGCTGCATGAATGAAACTTCTCAATGAGAGTTCACTGGATGCATAAGGAAGTGTAGCTTATTATAAGTTCCCTTCATCTTTTGGCACTAACGGCTCTTATAACTCTCTTGCCAGTCAAACCTGACACCCCTCACTCAATAACATTTTGCACTTACATGACCTGTATCACCCATTACAATAAATGTCAACACATATTAAATTTCACACAACAGTTGGACGGTGATATACCCATTTACAAATAGTTAAACTGAAACACATATTAAATCCAACATTTCTAAACTTGGATGCCTCAACTTAGGCTAAAATGTTGTTGATGTAGCTGAAGGCTATGCGATGAGTCGGTGATATAGTATCCAGTCCTGATTTCCTGTCTCTTGCTCCAGCTGCTGAGATGTACACTTTTTGTAGAAGCTCAAATTATGGTCCAGAATGAGACAGTGCTCGGAGTCAGAGTGTTCTCTCTTTTCAGCAGTTCCTCTGGGTCCAGAACTTAGCATGGTAGCATGACTTATACTGGAAAAAAATTGGCTCACTCTAGTTCATTCAGGTTGACAAGCATCAAATTTACCAGACAAGTATTGGTAAATCTTGAGTTTTATGGGAATTATTTAGAAGTCTAAAAGATATTTTGCTGCAGTTTAAGCCCCAAAGTATCACAAAGAAACAAAAGATGCATGGACAACCTCAGTGAAGTATTGTAATAGAAATAAAAGTGTGGCTGCTGACCACAAAGACAAGTTTAGTCATCACAGCAGCAGCAATTGATTCTCAGTGATCCAACTTGTACGGTGATGGATGCCCTAAAAATACCTAATGCATACAGAAATGCTACTCTCGTTGGACTCAGTCAGCTACAGGAAATTTTTCTCACTCTTCTCCTGAATAGCCTGAATTATAACAGCTGTGTATAGAATAACTCTGGTTTACAGATGCAGCAATTCAGATTATATTTTATTAAGCTGAAACAAGAGACTCAACAAACTCTCCCTGGGAGTTCAAAAGTTTCCACCCTTCTAGTAATTGCATACTGTACAGGAAATGGAGGTTAAAAAAGTTACAAAAGTCATTCTGGGTATCACCTAATATAATCATCATCTGAAATAAATTCTCATCTTCTCAGAATTTCCTGGACTTGAAAAATTCCTTTCAGTGGATGCTAAGAGTTTCTGCAATACTCTGTACGTTTGTTGATAAATTATGTATTGGAAACAGTGGCTACCTCAGATCTCTAACACTGTTGTTTTTTTCTAGACTCATCTCTCTTTGGCATAGTTTGGCATAGAAGTTATTAATATTGCAAGTCTGACTTAAAGCTAAACTTTCTGCTTTTCTTGCTTGTATCAGTTCCTTTAAAGATGTACACCTGCCCCCCAAAGCCTCCTGTTTGTTGAAAATGGAGACTTTCCTATACATATGAAGCATCAATCGTAAGTTTTGTAAAGCTTCCATATGATCAGACAGGAAAATTGCCATTGGACAGCTTTCATCTGACACAAGAGAGTTTAGATAAAAATTTGACACAGCACTCACATGAAACCAGAGATTCAGGTCACTCTTGAACATAGTGAGTCTCTCTAACTCTGGGAGTACAGCTGTACTAGAAGCTTCTCCCAGCCACCTGGCTCAAAGGGAAAAGAGATCTCTTTGTAAAAAATTAAATATAAATGAATAAAAGAAATGCTGGTGGTGATAAATTATAACCCATAGATCCCTAAGTATTGTGATATTTTAGCAAGGAAAGGTTTGTATCCAAAAAGGCCACTGTCAGTTCATTTTAAGCCCAACATTTAGCTTTTGGGAAACAAGATTTTTCAAGCGTAGGAGTAATGAAAATGTTTCACTGTAAATTATCTAGTGTGACCAGAACCACTTCCCAACTGGTTCTGTGGAACACGGGTTCTGGGGAAAGGGATGCTCCAGCCTTTGTTCTCTCCACCAAAATAGTTTTTGTTGTTCTCTGAGTTGCCATAAGCAAATGTGGTGCACTTATAGCTGAATTGGTCCCAGGAAATGAGCGACAAGGTAGATGAGGGAACACCTTTTATTGAGTCAATTTCTGTTGATAAAAGGAACAAGACATGGAGCTACACAGAGCTCTTATTCAGATCTGGGAAAGTATCCATATCCTATCCAACTAAATAGGAGGAGGTCTAGATTGTCCAGCTTAAAGGGCTCACATACATTGTAGGAAACTACTTAAAATTTAAGTGGGCAATTAAGAGCTGTCTGGCATGTTTCAAATTGTTGTAATGAGCCATAAAATCAGCACCATGGTTAAGTCAATCATTTTTAGTGTCTAGCAGAGTTATGAAACTAAATCTTCACACATATCTTTTGAAGGTGTTCTGTATATTTCCTTTGAGGATGAGGACTGAGAGGTCAGATATGGAGTGATCATTTTGAAAAAAAGTATTTACCCATAGATGACAGGCTATTTTTGTCTTTTACCCTTTTTCTGTGTGTATTCATTTGAGAGCATAGTGCTTGTTGGGTTTGCCCATGTAGTTGTGATGGCAGCATTTGTTCACTGGATGTAGTATGCCACACACATGTATCGGAATCCTGAATTTTGAAAGGGTAACAGTGGAGATATGTCTGTATATTTTGCATGTGTTGTTCTGCCAAGGTCTGGTCCCACCTTAAGTTGATGTGCCCTGCTCTGTGCAGAGCTTGCTTCTGATGAGGCTGGGGAGTTGTTTGAAGGCTAGAAGAAGGGGTTCAGGAAAGATTTATTTCAGGATGTAGTCTGAGCAGGGGCAGCCTGTCCATGTAGGTGAACTAGGCGGTCGCCTAGGGCGCCAAGTTAAATGGGGCACCAAATGGTGGCGCAATATCATTGAGGGGTTTGGAGGTGGGGGTGCCGATTGCATGGTTTGCCTGAGGCTCCAGTTGCTGGCAGCTAGTCTAGAGCCGCCCCTGAGTCCAAGTGTGGATTGTAATTGTTTGATATTCTACAGGGGTTCCATTGTGGGATGATAGACTTGAAAGCTTGTCCCTTCCACCTACTTTGTTTCTCTCTTAAGCAAATGTACACAGGGAAATTACCCAGAATGTCCTGCATTGCTTTCCTGCCTCTTCCTCTGACTGCCCTTAACCCTCTTTACAAACATTGAGCAATGCATCTTTCCCTCACTTTGAAAAAGAGATAAATACCATTATTCCCATTCTACGCACAGAAGAACTAAGGCACAGAGAGGTTGAGCTAACATCAATTTCACATGAAAAGATTGATATGCAAGTGGGAATAGTACCTCAAGCTCTCAAGTATCAGACACACATCTTATCCAATAGTTCACAAAGAAATTGTTTCAAAACTGCACATTTGTGCTTTCTAAAAATGGGGCTTCTTAGGATTTCTTCTCCACGTTTGTGAAACACTTCAAGATCTACAGAAGAAAATCTACAAAGTTAACTGGCAAAGTATTATTATTTGGCTCATTTTACAGAAAATGCCATTATACAAGCTTGACTCAACTCCTTTTGTTGAGGCATTATGAATCTTAAATCAATATTTTGCAAATTACAATATTTTTATAAAATGTTTTCTCCAGTTTTAGATACATGCAGCATCTTGTATCATAGTACTCCATATATCAGGCACAGATAGACTTCCATAGGCTGTCATATTATTGTTTATTATTTGTATTTTCATAGTTCCAAAGCTCTCTAGTATTGGACCAGGACACCATGACAGTAGGTGCTAAGTGGACAATATGCAACACATTAAAAACATCCAGGCATTTTTGGGATTTTAAAATTTAATTACAATAACTGTTGGAGTACAGGATTATCATTAATCTATTTTACTGTAAATACGTTTATTTCTTTGTTTCTGGAAACACTTTACCTGAGCCTGTGGAAAACATGTTCTCAATGTATTTGCCCCATTAAATATATATTGATAACTTTCAAATCAGTGGCATACATATGTAAATTCTGCACACACATTCTCAGTCACCAAAGAAACCATTTAACAATGTTTAAAGAAGGGACATTGATTGCGCTGAGAAATATATGAACTCTTATTATGGCAACTTGAGAAGTCATGAAAAAGTTCTCCATAAAATAGTCTAATAGCAAACCACACAAATAATTCTTAGTATGATTGTCTTTGTATTCCTGTGAAATAGGTCCTGAAATACATTTCTAAAGAGCAATTTATTATGTTTGTATCTGTTTACAAAGAAGAAACAAGCTCTGACTTCCTATTACCGGGTCTTGATTTAACCTGGGATTTCCAAAGGAAAAATCATTAAAATGTAGGTGCCTAACTCCCTTTTGGGGCCTTTGAAAATCCCAGACAAAATTATTAAATTGCAGACTTTAGGCAGAAGAGAATTAACTATATTAAAATCAAAGCGCACCAAACCCTTGGCTCACATCCTGAGCATCTATAATGCCCATGGGAATCAATTGACTTTACAGGTGTGCACTGGCTTTCAATATATGGCCTTCATTAAAAATACTGAAATTCATGTAAGTATGTCAAAGTGGACAAAATAGTACAATATGCTACATATTTCAAAGAACCCAGTTCTACTGTATTTACTCCTGATGAATAGCACCTCACACTACAGGCAGTCCCACTGATAATGATGCAAGTAGTCTGCAGCACTAATAGTATCAGAATGTAACCCTTATTGAATATTTACACAATGATTTTTCAAGTAATACATTAAGACAATTGTAATACATATACTGGAAGGGACAGAGCTAAAGATTTTTAGCCCTGATCCAGCACAGCACCTATGCACATCAGCAGTCTAATTGACTTAAATAGCAGCAGAATTCCTCCCAATATGAACAGTATAATGGGTTCATACAAAATACACATTTGAGGGGGAAATATAAACTACTTCTATTTCTTATGGGATTTTAAATTTACTATTGACTCAAGAAATGGAACATTCCATCTCAGAACAGATATTGCAGAATTAGAGGCGGTTCAGAGAAGAGTGATGAAAAGGATTAGGGTCATGGGGAAACTTTATGTGAAGAGGGATTGAACATATTGGAATTGTTTGCCTTAGAAAGGGTAATCTTTCTGGCTTTCATTTTTCTTTCTCAGCTTGAAAACTATACAAGCATATAAGAGAATTTGAAAAAAAAAAACTTTTTCTAAATATTCCTGTATACAGTCCCTATATTTAACTAATCTTTATATCTTTTTCAAATATGTCCAATTTTAAAGTACTAATCCTCTGAACATCTTATTTCAGGTTCTCTGTATTCCTGGGGATTTTTTCCTCCTTCATTGCTATTTTAGGTTTAAATTCAGCGCCAATATTAAGCCGCATAAAAATCTTAGTAAGATTTTAATATAGGCATTTTGTCATTGGGTCTAAATAAGTTCACATAAGTGCTTGAAACAGCTAATGCTCACTTGACTCCCAGCCAACTACCAAATTCCACAAGATGGACTTCATCCTAATTCTCTAGCCCTTCTGTCCTTTCAGAGTGCTGCAGGCAGCCAATAGAGCCATAACCTGAAATAGACCCAAGGCATCTCTATATACAGCATATGTGCAGCTATAATATGATACTGCCACATATACTGTAATATTCAGTCACACATCTGACAGAAATCCAGCAAGGATGACTGATCTTCTGGGACTATAATGAAATGCACCTGACAATTAGAGGAAAGCAATCATGCTTAGGAATGCATTAAGTTCATTTATTGAATTGCTGTCTTCATTGTGTTTGGAAGTATGGAAAAAGTGTTACAAATACAAGCTGTAGCTTGTTGGCCCAGGACCTCTCAAAATGCATGTCAAACAGACATTTTCTGGCCCTACTTATTTAGTCTTAGCCTGTGTTTGGCATGAATGCAGATAAGAGACTGAGATATGTGAATATGTGCCTATCATGGGCCAATCCCCATGATATTTGCTCTGAAATCAGAGCTTTTCAGAAAATACAAAGAACCTGTCTACCCCAAGATTGAATCTAGCATCATTCCAGAATGCTCTGGGAGATATTACTGCCATGACTCCAAAACTAATGGGAAAATACTACAGTCTGTTGTCAATGACCATCCATTCCCTAGCTGCTCTCTCCTGTCACACCATCTCCACAGGTCACCATGGTTTATTGATGATCTTCAAGAACATGAAAGGGTTTTGATTCCAATACAATGATTCTAATACACTGTATTATAGAGAGTCTTTGTGATTCTTTGCAGTGGCATGATGGAGACTGAGATAACTGACTTCTCCTCATTTATACCCATTATAAAGTCTTGACCTGAACTGATCCAGATGGTATGCTCCAGATTAAGTCAGATGGCCTTCACCATGTTTCAGAGCCAAATGTTTTCCCCAATAAGGAAGTTTTACTATACTTCTTGAAGAAGACTGATTAGATTGTGTGCAAAGCTGCTGGCAACAAGGGAATAATGTTAACTTTGTCCTCCCTGGCTATACTGTATCCATATGCACAGTCTGAGACACCTGTTGCATTGAGAGAGTTCTGCTCAACTACTTGTGAGATTGATCCTGGCCTCTTGTGGTTGATTATATCCAGTAGAGCCTGGTTGAGCCTTTTCTTGTGACAGTCAATATCTCCCCATGAAAAAGCAAACTGACGGTGATTCTGAAATATGCTATCATGTGCGGTCCTTGCTCAGAAAAACATTTGACTTTTATTGTTGTTATAGATGTAGCTGCTAGTATTGCCTGTTAAGGCTGCCCAGCACTTCTCTTATAACTGCCAAACTTTAACCCTTCAGTCTGAGCCAAGGGAGGGACGGGATGTGAGACTGCGGCTGGCTGGGGAAGGAGACTAGAAAAAAGGGGAGAGAAAGAATGCGGAAAGGTGCAGGGTTCAAGCTAGGGATAGCTAGGCAAAGATTGGTATGAGGAGTTGGGGAAGGAAAGGAATACAGAAATGGATAAGTCTTGGATTGGAAGCCATTTCAAGAGGACAGCTGGAGGCAGTTGGACATGCAGGACAAACATCAATGAGGAGCTGGGAGAGAATGGGGGTGACTTGGAATAGAGGGAAAGACTGGGACTCAGACAGGAAGCCCAGATGGGGAGATTAGGAAGGGCTGAGAAACAGGTTGGAAGGAGAAGTTTGATGACTGGGACTCTTCAGGCAACCTTAATTGTGTCATTTACGAATTGTGGAAAGCTTAGCTTTGCAATCTGAACGTTCCTTTAACCCTTTCTGTGTAATTATTTAGAAGTATTATAGAAGCACTTACAAGCCCAAATGAGTAAAGAAACTCAGCACATAAGTTTAAAAAAAAAGATTGTTCCTATTCTAGAGAGCTCATAATTTAGGATTATAAGATACAATGAAGAAACAGATATTTGGAATCACTTACCCTTCATTATCTGTTCTTCTTGACTCTCTTTAAGTATTTTGCATATGATCTGTTCTTTTCTTATTTGGAAAATGTAATTCTTTTTCAGATTCAGTGGACAAAATATCAATGCTGTTGATCAATTGCTTTCAAATTTTCTTTTCTTTTCTGGCCACTATCTTCATGATTGCCTTTAATGTGAAGCTCAATTTTTAAATGTACATTTTCAAAAGTCATGTAAGTGCCATTAATATTTTGATGGTAGTCATATCAAAGTGGTGAAGAAGCTTATTTCCTTCCTTCCCAATCTATGTAGCACTGGGCAGTAGTTAAATGTGGAGCAAGTAGTGTTGTCTGTATTCCATACCATGTTGCCTGCTTTGCACACTTATAAATTGTGAGGAGTTTCTCAGGAACCATGGGACATGGACAGGAATCCATGTCAGGCAGCATCCATTATCATCTATTTAAGCCACTGCTACTCAGCATAGCAGCACTGCAGGGTAAGTCTACACCAGCAGTTCTCAAACTTTTTGGGCTCCGGAGCCCTTTACATGCATAAAAATTTATGCAGAGCACCAGCGGTCCACTGATTGCATGTGTTGTACTTATCGATGTTTCCAGTTTGTCAACCTCGCAGAGCCCCTGGTGAGGTCTCACAGAGCCCTGGGGCTCCACGGAGCACAGTGTATTTCAAACTAATGTCCTGCTATGTAGATGTCCACTATGTTATTTTGGAATAACATCAGTTATTCCAAAATAACACTTGCTGTGTAGACCAATGTTTCTCAAACTGTGCTCCGTGGACATCAGTTATTCCAAAATAACATAGTGGGCATCTACATAACAAGCCATTATTTTGAAATAATGTTGAGCTGGGAGGGCGTCATACTCTGACATAACCCTCATTTTATAAGGTGTAAGGGAAGTCAAAGTGTGTTCTTCCTTGGACTTCCTTCTGTGTAGACAGTGCCAAAAGATGAATTAAGCTATTTCAACTTCAGCTACGCAATTAAAACAGCTGAAGTTGTGTATTTTAATACAACTTTTACCCTGCTATGTAGACGTACTCTCAGAGAGCTGCAGATGAAGAGTAATCTCCCCCCAACAACTGAAGCAGGAGCTGGTGAACCTGCTTTGCACATGCTGGAATGGTTGTGACACCTACACAGAGCAACTGAAAGAGCTAATATGTGAACCAAGATGGAAGCCAAACTACTCCTGGCAACTCCAGAACTATCTTTATTGGGAGAGGGGATCTGTGGCCATCTTTTGCCTAGTATGCATTCAAGATGGTAAATCAGGAAGGACTGTAACATCAGTTGGGTGGCATCACTTGTCTTCTGTCTGGGGACTCAATGGACAAGGCTTGAGTATTAATGTCTAGCTTTGCAGTCCTTACAGGTGCTCATGTGCCTCACTGTTGCTGGTACTCACTGGTTGAAGTGTGGATTAACTGTGATAAACAGGGATAAATTAAATGAAATGGTCTGTCAAATACTATTATACCACATGGTCTAAGGAAAGAAATTATATGAGATAAATGCTGGCCATGCTGGGAGTGTGTACAGCTGTGTCAGTTCCCTCACAATCTAAACAAAAATAAAGATTTGTCTAAAATGTAAAAATGTTCCTTCATTAGCTGCTTAATACAAAGTATAAAATAATGGGGTTCCTTTCCCTCTGTGCTTTCACTGCCTCCTCTAAAAACATTACTAAACTATCTGCTACTGCTGCTGTTCTTTGTGTTATTATTTGTCTTATGTCCTCTGCCTGTTCTTTTGCTTCTACAGTTGCTGCTGGTGTTTCCTGTGGATGTTTCCTGCCTGCTTGGTAAATTCCATTTTACACACCCTATGGCCCTTCTGGCTCAGTGCCAAGGTGGCATAAAAGCTGGCTCTCCATTGACTGCTGTTCTCACTTATGTGGTAGGTGCACCTACAATGCTTTTGGTAAACTTACATTGCAAACAGCTACTTGACGCCCTCTGATTAAGGCAATAGATATTTTTTTTCACATTAACACTTTCTGGGGGCTCTGAGGTATAGAGAAGCCCTGTCCCCACTCCGATTCTGGGAAACACCAATAACTATAACAGAGGGCTGAGAAATCGGTGGAAACATTCTTGCTACTTCAGAAATGAGAGTGACTTGAATGTTAAATAGGGGAGGAGTGGGAACAGACCATATCTGTCTTCCTTGGAAGTGGGGTGGCAGAGTCTTTCCAACATGAGAGCACAACTCTTCCATAAGCAGCACCTTCACCTTCTCAACCTCTTCTAACAACTGCTCCACTCTGGTGGGAAACAGTTGACACAATAGTTCAGGCCATGCCCATCTGCATAGACATGTTCCTGGATTCTGCTCTTTGAGTTCTGTAGAGGCTTGGTGCACAGTACCCTGTCCTGCTCCTCACTCTGATGTCCTAAGAAGATAGGTAAAGTTCCTTAATAGAAAATTGTGAGTCCATTCATCTCAGAAATGATCTCTCTGAATCAGAGGCAGACGAGGAGAAGCAGAGCACTGAAAGGGTATGTCTACACTACCCCCCTAGTTCGAACTAGGGGGGTAATGTATGCATACCGAACTTGCTAATGAAGCCCGGGATTTGAATTTCCCGGGCTTCATTAGCATAAAGCCGGCTCCGCCATTTTTAAAAGCCGGCTTGTTCGAACCCCGTGCCGCGCGGCTACACGCGGCATGGGCTAGATAGTTCGAACTATGTAGCCATTCCGATCTATCTGTACGCCTCGTGGAATGAGGTGTACAGATAGATCGGAATGGCTACATAGTTCGAACTATCTAGTCCGTGCCGCGTGTAGCCGCACGGCACGGGGTTCGAACAAGCCGGCTTTTAAAAATGACGGAGCCGGCTTTATGCTAATGAAGCCCGGGAAATTCAAATCCCGGGCTTCATTAGCAAGTTCGGTATGCATACATTACCCCCCTAGTTCGAACTAGGGGGGTAGTGTAGACATACCCAAATTGTGGCAGGCCACCTCATTTTCTCAATTAATCTAATCCAGCAGTTCTCAGACTGTGGAATAGGACCCCAAAGTGGGTTGTGATTGCAAATCTCTTAGAATAGGGTCTCCAGGGCTGGCTCAGACCTCCTGGAGGTCAAAGCTGCAGGCCAAGCTCCGTTGCCCAGGCTGAAACCAAAACCCAAAGTCTTCAGCCCTGGGTAGTAGGGCTCAGGTTACAGGCCTCCCTGCCTAGGGCTTTCAGCTTTGGCTCCCCTACCTAGAGCTTGCCCACCTCCAACCCAGGAAAGTGTGGAATCAGTGGGGTCAGGCTCTGACCCTTCCCTCCTGGGTTTGTGGGAAAATTTTGTTGTCAGAAGGGATTCATGTGCAATGCGGTTTAAGAATTCCTGGTCTGGCCTGAGGCATTTCAGCAGGTGTTAGTAATGTTAGTCCACTTCCAGACATTCTGGAAGATTCTTGATGTCTTGGAGAGAACGGATGAAGATTGATTCATCTTTCCAAATGATGAGGGGCTTTCAGAAATGGTCAGAGTTGGTGGCTATGTCCTATTCCAGAACAATTGATAATTTGACCAGCTCTATCAGGTCCCCTAGAAGGACATCTCCATCTTTTTCAGCCATCTTGCTGAAGTATCTTTAGTGTTATTGGAAACCTGCAAGATAAAGGAGTGGCAAAGACAGGAAGGGAGAAAGCTAGATTATAAGGGAAGGAAGACAATCTACTCACCTACCTTGTCTATGCACATGAACAGCCAGATGCTGATATTTTATTATGACTTTCATCTGTGAAATAAGAGCTTTCCCATGATTTATGTCCATCTGGAAGCCAACATAAAGCCCAAAGCAAGAACTTGTCACATTCAGAATAAACCGAACAGCCATTATTGACTTGGACTTTATTGGCCTTCATCCTGGCTAGCCAATGGGGAGACGCTAACACAGTGGGGCTCTGATCTCAGCTGGAGCCTCTATATATTATCACTATCATACTATAAATTATAATACCGTATTTTCCGGCGTATAGGGCGACTGGGCGTATAAGACGACCCCCTATCTTTTTAATTAAAAGATAGGGTTTCATCTTATACCCCAGCGCCCCTCCGCCTCCTTTGCTCCCAGTGTCCCTGGTCTGCTGGAGATGCTCCCCACCGGAAGCAAAGCCGCAGCAGCTTTGAAAGCCTCGGGGGAAGCCGGCGGGGGGGCATCCCAGGCACGCCTGGGCTGCTCCCCCGCCGGAGCCCCTCCGCGGGCTTTCAAAGCCGCCTGGGATGCCCCCCCGCCAGCTTCCCCCGAGGCTTTCAAAGCCGCGGAGGGGCTCCGGCGGGGGAGCAGCCCAGGCGCGCCTGGGATGCCCCCCGGCGGCTTCCCCCGAGGCTTTCAAAGCCGCGGAGGGGCTCCGGCGGCGGGGCATCCCAGGCGCGCCTGGGATGTATACCCGGCGTACAAGACGACCCCCGATTTTTGGGGGATGTTTTTTAACATCAGAGGTCGTCTTGTACGCCGGAATATACGGTAATCTAGTTTTTAAGACTAACTGCAGACTTGAAGCTTGACCAAGCATCCCCAGTCTGAGACATCAGGGAGGCACATGCTTTATTCCATTCACTAGGCCTTGAATGAGGAGGGTTTATTCTGTGACTTGTATTTAGTCCACCTATGCTCTGAGTTTTGCTGCTTCAAAGCTAATGCTAACACACTCAATGATCGGAAATCAGGACTACTGACCACTAAGTGGATTATAAAGTTCCATGGATGACTTTCTTTTTTCTCTTTTGGATTTAAGGGATAATCATTTGTCAGAGCTGAGACATCTCTTGATTACATTGATGCTGATGACTGAACCCAAGAGGCTTGCTTCTAGAGAAATGCTTTCAGTCTCCCCTCTTACTCTTAATACAGTTAAGGGGTAAGCACAGCCCAGACAACCCAGAGAAGATGGTCTTCTGCCAATCATGCAAGGCATTAAGCAGTCAGGTTGGTAAACAGTGTTGTCACATGACACCAGGCCCCCTGACCATGGAAGAGAGGAGAATAAAGGGGACAATTGCACAGGCGCCTGACATTTCAAAGGGGCCCAGAGCTCCTGGACACCACCACGGCTATTGCAACAGCAACGGAAGGAGCCAAGGGCCTCTTTGAATTGACATGGGAGCGCTGCTCTGCCGCTCCACCGGGCTCTGAGAGTTGGTGTGGAGAGGCCTAGTGCTGTGCTCCAGGTAGAGCTAAGAGCTGACTGCTCTCAGGCCTGCCTCTTCTGCCCAAGGCTTCATCCCTTTTGGAGTTGCAGAGCCAGGCCCCTCCATATCTTGCTCACATTGGCTTTTAGCTCTGCTGCATGACAGACATTCCTTAAATCCAGATCTGCCATCTTTGGACTTTTGTCAGTATATCAGAAATAGTGTTTGGGGCGGGGGGAGGTTGCCTTCCTGCTCCCTGTTCCTATCTGTTTCCTGGTTCCTGCCCGCTGAACTCTTATGTTCCAGTTTGTGTGTGATTGTACACATGGGTTGGATGTGTGCAGTAACTCAGGGACTGCTGCTACATACCTGCCATTTGGACTGTTATGTTTTGTTCAAACTGTTGCCCACTTTAACTGGTTCATGAATATTACATGTTTTGATTGACACCTACCTTTGTGTCTTGCTTCTATTTCCTTGTGTTCTGGGATTGCTGTTCTGGAATGCATCTGAGTGCATTGAATTAACTGCTCATTTAGTACCTATCCCAAAAAGCAAGGGCAGGGTAAGACAGATTTATGTGATCTTCATGATTCATTTTTATATTGAATCTTGGGAGAATGCTTGACAGGCCTACTTATACATTGGGTTTGCACGGGGAGGGGAGTTTCTTTTTGAAACATGAAATTACATTGCTTTTTTTTAAGTTAAGCATTTTGGTTTGTAAAATTATCTTACATTGTTTCTTCTCTGGTTTCTTTTCAAAATATTGTTACAGTTAGTTCTTGCATATTTTGATTCAGCAGTGCAGCAAAAAGTATTGTTTTGTGGGAATTGAGTAATTTTGATCCAGTTAGTGTCGTTTAGTACAATGTATGAATCTGAATTAGGTTGCTAGTCCTACTGAATTAAAACTCACAGAATTCCTCTCCTACCCCCAAATCCCTTTAGAGAGTTGTTTGTTAATGAGGCACATGTTTTATGTTTTGTGTGTCAATTGAAGGATGAAACCAAAATTATTTTATCAATCTCTACAATACAAATTAACTCCATTCTAAAATTAGATATGTAGGCTACTGGAATCTCTGTACTTATAAAATCATGTTTGTGACAGACCCCCCCCCCCCCCCCCAAGCTTTATGAAATGGACTTAAACATAAATATACATAACTCAAAGGTGCTTTAAGCCAATTATTTCATGTAACCTATCAATCTTCATGTTATGATTCGCTGGTTCTGTTTCTCTTACTTTGATGTATGTATCATTTGTGTGTGTAAAATTAGACATACGGAATATGGGGAATATGGGGAATACTTTGTGGCTACGTCTAGACTGGCATGATTTTCCAGAAATGCTTTTATTGGAAAAGTTTTCCATTAAAAGCATTTTTGGAAAAGAGCATCTAGATTGGCCCGGACACTTTTCTGCAAAAGCACTTTTTGTGGAAAAGCGTCCGTGCCAATCTAGACGCGCTTTTCCGCAAAAAAGCCCTGATCGCCATTTTTGCGATCCGGGCTTTTTTGCAGAAAACAAATCTGAGCTATCTACACTGGCCCTTTTGCACACAAGTTTTGCACAAAAGGACTTTTGCCTGAACGGGAGCAGCATAGTATTTCCGCAAGAAGCACTGATTTCTTATAGTAGGAAGTCAGTGCTTTTGCGGAAATTCAAGCGGCCAATGTAGACTGATTTTCTGGAAAAACTGGCAAGTCTAGACACAGCCTGTGGGTTTCAAATGTGTGAATGAGAGACATGGAGGGTGGTACCCTCATGATGAGCAACTGTTAAACAATCTTTTGTCCTTAATTCCTTTTGTCCTTAAGTCTGAGCAGTGGTTGATAAAGAGTGGCCTCAATTCTTTAACAAAAAGAATAGGAAAGCAGAGGCCTTGGTCTTTTGTCTGGGCTGCACCTGAAGGAAGGAGCTGAAGACCCCAAGGTGGGGACAAAGCCCTGGTTTGGAGGGGCAGCTGGACTAGAGATTTTAGGGTGAGTTTGAGTAAGTTTGTACTGAGGTTTCAGTGTAGAATTAGCCAAGCAGGTTTTTTTTCTTTTGATTTGTAACCTACTTTGCTCTGCCTGTTCTTGCTTATTACCATTTAAATCCTACTGCTTGTACTTAATAAAATCATTTGTATTTTCTATTAAACCCAGTGTAAACAATTATTACCTGGGGAAGCAACCAGTGTGCACCTTCCCCCTTTCATTTAACAATGAAATAGTTCGGTGGATTACCTAATTCTTTGGGGTTTGATCCCATCTGGGGAGTGGTATCCCAGGAAGATGGGGCCTAAACTGCACTCTCCTTGGACCTGAAGAGGTTCAGTGTCTGTACTGCTTCTCAGAGGGGGCAGGGATTTCAGCTAGGAGCCTTGGCTGGGGGAGACCAGAGGAGCGGTGAGGCGGTGAGGGCGGTGAGGCGGCCAGGAGAGCAGGAAAGTTAGTGGTAGTGGCCTTGTTAGCACCCCAGGAGGCACCCCCAACAAGTTGTCTGTGACTGCCCCCCCCCCCATCACAATGTTTTCTTCAAATATCTATTTGCCATAGTATCAAACAAGAGATTTCTGACATGAGACTGATGCATTATTCAAACTGAGAAACTGTCATGTGCATTTGCATCTTCCTGAGAACTTGGGCTTGTTCAATATGATTAAATATTTTTGCATATACATCTTTTCTCTTAAAAGCAACCCCTCTGCTTCATTGGCAACTCTTTTTATACACCGAGTGCCTAATTTTCAAGAGGTTAGAAGTCCACGGTCACATACAAAAATGTTTGTGTATTGGTTGTAATTATATGTGCAGGCTGGGTGTTTATTTATACATTTAAATCTCCACTTTCATGTGCACCTGCAGTATCTTCTTTCACAAATTAAGCACACTTTTGGCATCCTGCTGCTCTCACTCTTCTTGTTCATTGTCTCTAATTACACTGAATACTGAGCTGTGCCACCTTGGTTGGCCCTTGCCAAGCCACCCACTCAGCCTGCCTTGACAAAGGAGATCTGCAAAGCCGTCTTAGTTTCTTTCATCTTAATGTCTCAAATAAATGGTTCTCTTGAAAAAAAGGAGCAAGCACTGTAGACTATTCCTGAGCTCAGAACTTCCTTATGTATGTATCGTAGCCATTATCCTTTACTCTGATCAGTCTGAAATTCTGCCTATTGCTCTTTTTATGACACAGCCTGTTATTTCATCTCTTCTAATTGCAACTCCCTTCTCTACAGCCTCCTAGAGTCCCAACACAGGCAGGATTTTGCCACTCAGCTTTTCATAAAGACACAAAGACCATTTCCCCTTTTTCAAACAACTCCACTGGGTTTCCATTTATTTCAACATCCAGTTCAAAACTGCCATCTTTGTTGGTTAAACCTCTGTCCATCATTTCCATGCACTTACTCCAGCCTCTCTAATGAATATACTCCCCACTATCTTCTCTTCCTCTTCTCTCTGACCCTGTTGCTCTTGCCATCTGGAACAGCCTTCCTGTATCTTGCTGCCACACTGACTCACCATCTAGTTTTCAAATACCATCTGAAAGACTATATTTTCAACCTTGCCTTATAATACTGCGGAGCAGCCTAAGGAAAACAAGCTCTGGCAGTTACCCAAAGAGGGCTCAATAATTATTTCTATAACCCTCCCAAAGTAAAAAAGTTGGTCACTCAAAACAAACAGGAAGAAGACCCCACGCACATAGTCACACACTGGTTATTTGTAATCCAATAGGTCAGAAGAATGAAATCAAACTTTAACAAATTACCACTAACCTTCAGCAAATAGTATGATATAAATGAATATAAAGAAATAGCCAAACAAAGGCACATCAATTTATTTTTCTTCTGTCCCCAAATTCCTGGATCTCAATAAGCAAGTTAGAAATAGTGTCTTGTGATTATTGTGGATGTCAGGGAAATATTCCCTCACGAGGATAAATAAAATTAAATAGCAGTCAATAATAGAGTGGTAAGTAGGATTCACTTAGTGCCAGTTCACAAAGCTCTGTACTACTGTAATGCCACGCAAAAATTGCTTTAAATTCATTGCACCCATCAGTGAGCTTTGTGTGTTGGTTAATATAACTACATGCATTTGGGCACCCTTTACATCTTAGTCCTGTAGAAAATATTTCCCATAAATTAGAAGCACGTGCACCAAGACAGCTACCTCCCCCCAGCAATGAAAGCCTTTGAAGGCCCAAAGAAGGGATGACTCTAGAAATGCTTTTGTATTTCATTGGGAATTTTACCAAAGGAAATGCTGTAGCGAGGCTGCTCCAGAAGAATATAGGGAAGCCACCTTCTTGCAGTGTGTTCATACAAAACCTCATTTCTTATGCAGCTTTTTCTGGTTCACTTTCCTGCTTCACCACAAGACACATGCCAGGGAACACAACATCCTAACAGGTTCTTACAGCCAACAGTAGTTTTGCTTCACATGTTTTCTACAAAGTCCTGTTTCTTTATACGTTCTACCAGTATTGCACCTTGCTTTGCTCTCTCTAAACACTCACCCCTATATCCCGTGTCCCTCAGCATGCTGTTTCTATGGACTTGTTGAGAGCGATTGCCTAGCCTGGTTGGCTGCAAATAACTCTTTCTTACAGGAAACATCTAAGCTATGTCTACACTACAGAATTTTTTTGGAAAATGGCCATTTTTTTGAATAAACTTCACTTACGTCCACACTGCAATCACGTTCTTTCGACAAAAAATCGAAAGAACAAAGGGATTTCTCTGACATTGGTAAACCTCTTTCTATGATGAAGAAGCCTTTTTCTGAAAGAGCTCTTTTGGAAAAAGGTGTTTGTGGATGGAGAAGAGGGAGTTCTTTTGAAAGAAAAGGAAAGAGGAAAAAGCACAGGTGCCCTGATAGTCATTCCGTTCATAGCAATCAAAGCTTAAATGCGAGATATTGTCCATTCAGTATGGATGCTATCTTTCAGAAAAGCAGATTGCTTTTTCAATGCACTTCTGTAGTGTGGACACTCTCTTTCAGAAGAAATTTTCTCAGAAGATCTCTTCCGGAAAAGCTTCCTCCGAAGAAAGCCTACAGGCTAGGCGCAGTAGTAGTAGTAGTAATTAGTGCCTACAAGTACCAATGAAGATTGAAACCTCACTGTGGGTATGTCTACACTACAGCACTAATTCGAACTAACTTAATTCGAATTAGTTAATTCGAACTAAGCTAATTTGAATTAGTGCATCTAGACCTAAAAACTAATTCTAATTAGCGTTTTGCTAATTCGAAATAGCATGTCCACATTGAGTGGACCCTGAACCGAAGTTAAGGCTGGCTGGCAGGGCATCAGGTTAGTACTTAGAGTGTGAAGATGCTGCCTCAGGCTAGCCGAGCGCTGTGCTTAAATGGATCCGACTCTCACCCCGGATAGACAGTTCTCAGGGTTCCCCACTTGCTTGTCTAACTCAATGAGAGACAGCAAAGCAGTCCTGACTTGGAGAGCCCTGAGTGCCCTCACTTGGCACATCACAGCACTCGGCCATCGGCCCAGCTGCACTTGCCTCAGGCTGCCATCCAGGGGGGTCAATCAGAGGATTGTCAGGATCCAGGAGGCCCTGCAGGAGACCTTCCACCCAAGAGCCCACAGAGCCACCCCAGTCCTCCCCATCGGGGCCCATTCCTCCCTCACCTCCTTCTACTTACCCCTCCCTAGCCCCCCTTCCTGATGTAAAAAATAAAGGACACGTGTGTTCAAAAATAGAAACTCTCTTTATTTAACAAAACTGGGGGGAGGGTATTAACCTCTGGGGAGACTGGGAAGAGGAGGTGGGAGAGGGGAAGAAAGAGGGGAAGGGAAAACCTGGGAGAAGGGAGCTGGAAGGGGAAGAAGGAGGAGGGGAAGTATAAAACTATGGTACACCATATCTTCAGGACTGTGTACAAAAGTGGTCTCCTCACCTTAAAAAAGATATTTTGGTCTTGGAAAGGGTTCAGAAAAGGGCAACTAAAATGATCAGGGGTTTGGAACAGGTCCCATATGAAGAGAGGCTAAAGAGACTGGGACTTTTCAGCTTAGAAAAGAGGAGACTGAGGGGGGATATGATAGAGGTCTATAAAAGCATGAGTGGTGTGGAGAGGGTGCATAAAGAAAAGTTTTTCATTAGTTCCCGTAATATAAGGACTAGAGGACACCAAATGAAATGAATGGGTAGCAGGCTTCAAAGTAATAACAGAAAGTTCTTCTTCACAAAGCACATAGTCAACCTGTGGAACTCCTTGCTGCAGGAGGCTGTGAAGGCTAGACCTAGAACAGAGTTTAAAGAGACGTTAGATAAAGTCATGGAGGTTGGATCCATGGAGTGGTATTAGCCAGAGGGTAGGAATGGTGTCCCTGGCCTCTGTTTGTGGAAGGCTGCAGATGGATGGCATGAGACAAATGGCTTGGTCATTGTCTTCGGTCTATCCCCTCTGGGGTACCTGGTGCTGGCCGGTGTCTGCAGACAGGCTACTGGGCTAGATGGACCTTTGGTATGACCCAGTACGGCCATTCTTATGTTCTTATGTTCTAAGCTCAGGGCTCAGGGTTGGGGTCTCACTGGACCAACTTGATTTTCATGCAGACCTGCTCCTGGGTTCACATGTGGCCTTTGGTGGCCAGGCTGGCAGCTATCCTGCCCTAGACGGCCGCATTCCTGTGCCTAGTGGGGAGGTCGTGGGCTTTGGAGGACTCCTCCCAAGCCTGGATGAGGTCCACGATCTCCGCACTAGACCAGGCGGGTGCCTGCCTCTTGCACCCCGGGCAGGCTCCTGTGAGCCACCAGCCTGGTCCTGGGAAGAGGTGGAGGGTTGGGTGGCAGCGGGTGGCTGGCTCATGCCGTGCCAGGTGCAGGGTCTGCTGGCTGGGTGCTGGCAGGCTTGCAACTGCCACGAGCACTGTAGCCAGAATGTGACCCTTTAAGGGCTCCAGGGCCAGGAGGGGGGCAGAAGAGTTTCCCTGGTTTGGCCCAGAGTGGCCACCAGGGCAACCTGGGAAGGGATAGCCTCCCACTAGATCGAATTCAGTGGCTACACAGCCCTTAATTTGAACTAGTTAATTCGAACTAGTTGTTAGTCCTCATAGAATGAGGTTTACCTAGTTCGAATTAAGCGCTCCGCTAGTTCGATTTAAATTTGAACTAGCGGTTTGTATGTGTAGCGCCTATCAAAGTTAATTCAAACTAATGACTGTTAGTGTTAACTTTGTATTTTAGACATACCCTGGGCTAGCTGCTGGACCAACAAGTAGTGTCTTTATTTTTAGATTCATGTGAAGACAACCTGTATTAAATAGTCCTGCTGCAATTCTAGTGAAGAAAAGGCAATTGTAGTTTTAACATGTTAGCTGCTCCAGGTAAACCATAACTGACCATTTTGAGCAGCTAACACAGGTTAAAATTACAACTGCCTTTGTCTTTGCTAAGATAGTAACATTGGTTAAGAATGCACCTTCTTAGCACCTGCTTTTGCGGAAAAACTTGCCAGTCTAGACACAGCCGCAGTTTAATGAACACAGATTAAGTGGCTTAGCCTAAGTCATGGACTTGGAAGTGAGGACTCTGGAAACCTAGTCTAATGCCTTAACCACAAGATTACACTTTCTGATCTTTGTTAAGCAGATCAGCTCACCTGCCAGTTTATATTTATTAGTACTTTCTTGGGAGTTTGCCTTCTTTCAAAGTGAATATAATTGTTGGTTACGAATGAGAAGCCTGGAAGGTACATTCTTTAATAACATATGAGCAAGATTTTGGTGCTCAGATCCTTGTTCTCTTCTTAGCTTCTTTTTTTCTCTCTCAAGTTTGATGAAAGAGGCAGCCAACCCACCAGGACTGCTACAGCAGCATGTTTTCCAAGTGGCTAAATTGGGATGTAGTGTCACTCAAGTTAATAGAATCATAGAATACTAGGACTGGAAGGGACCTCAAGAGGTCATTGAGTCCAGTCCCCTGCCCTCATGACAGGACCAAATACTGTCTAGACCATCCCTGATAGACATTTATCTAACCTACTCTTAAATATCTCCAGAGATGGAGCTTCCACAACTTCCCTGGGCAATTTATTCCAGTGTTTGACTACCCTGACAGTTAGGAACTTTTTCCTAATGTCCAACCTAAACCTCCCTTGCTGCAGTTTAAGCCCATTGCTTCTTATTCTATCCTGAGACGCCAAGATGAACAAGTTTTCATCTTTATTAAACTTCATCCTGTTTACCTCAGACCATTTCTCCAATTTGTCCTGATCATTTTGAATTATGAACCTATCCTTCAAAGCAGTTGCAATCCCTCCCAGCTTGGTATCATCTGCAAACTTAGGGTATGTCTACACTAGCCCCTTAGTTCAAACTAGGGAGGCTAATGTAGGCATTTGAAGTTGCAAATGAAGCCTGGGATTTAAATATCCCGGGCTTTATTTGCAACTTCCTGGTCGGGTGCCATTTTTAAATCCCCTTAGTCTGAACTAACTGCCCACAGCTACTCGTGGCAGTCAAACATTAACTCAAATTAAGTCCTTAGTTCGAGTTAACAGTTACACCTAGTGGAATGATATAGTGCCCATCTATAAAAAGGGAAATAAGAACAGCCCAGGAAACTACAGACCAGTTAGTTTAACTTCTGTGCCAGGGAAGATAATGTAGCAAGTAATTAAGGAAATAATCTGTAAACACTTGGAAGGTGGCAAGGTGATAGGGAACAGCCAGCATGGATTTGTAAAGAACAAATCATGTCAAACCAATCTGATAGCTTTATTTGATAGGATAATGAGTCTTGTGGATAAGGGAGAAGTGGTGGATGTGGTATACCTAGATTTTAGTAAGGCGTTTGATACGGTCTCGCATGATATTCTTATCAATAAACTAGGTAAATACAACTTAGATTGGGCTACTATAAGGTGGGTGTATAACTGGCTAGATAACCGTACTCATGGGCTACGTCTAGATTGGCATGATTTTCCGCAAATGCTTTTAATGGAAAAGTTTTTACGTTAAAAGCATTTGCGGAAAAGAGCGTCTAGATTGGCACGAACGCTTTTCCGCAAAAGCACTTTTTGCGGAAAAACATCCATGCCAATTTAGATGCGGTTTTGCGCAAGAAAGCCCCAATCGCCATTTTCGCCATCGGGGCTTTTTTGCGCAAAACAGTTTTTAGCTGTCTGCACTGGCCCTCTTGCGCAAAAACATTTCCAGAAAAGGGCTTCTGCCCGAACAGGAACGTCAAAGTATTTGCGCAAGAAGCACTGATTTTGGACAGTAGAATGTCAGTGCTTTTGTGCAAAATCAAGCGGTCAGTGTAGACAGCTGGCAAGATTTTGCGCAAAAGCACCTGCTTTTGCAGAAAAACTTGCCAGTCTAGACGCAGCCAGAGAGTAGTTAGAACCAGAGAGAATGGTTCTCAATCCTGCTAGAAAGGAATAACAAGTGGGATTCCGCAGGGGTCTGTTTTGGGACCGGCTCTGTTCAATATCGTCATCAATGATTTAGATATTGGCATAGAATGTACGCTTATTAAGTTTGCAGATGATACCAAACGGGGAGGGGTTGCAACTGCTTTGGAGGATAGGGTCATGATTCAAAAAGATCTGGACAAATTGGAGAAATGGTCTGAGGATGAACAGAATAAAGTTTAATAAAGACAAATACAAAGTACTCCATTTAGGAAGGAACAATAAGTTTCACTCGCAGAATGGGAAGCGACTGTCTAGAAAGGAGAACTGCTGAAGGGATCTAGGGGTTATAGTGGACCACAAGCTAAATATGAGTCAGCAGTGTGATGCTGTTGCAAAAAAAGCAAACATGATTCTGGGATGCATTAACAGGTGTGTTGTGAGCAAGACACGAGAAGTCATTCTTCCGCTCTACTCTGCGCTGGTTAGGCCTCAGTTGGAGTATTGTGTCCAGTTCTGGGCACCTGTTAGGGTGCATACACCCCACCGTGCCTCAGTTACCCACCGACTGTCTTCATCTAGCCCATCTCAAGGCAAGCTGCAGTCTGTAGAGGCTGCTCATCACCAGCACTGGGTGTATCTCTGCTGCCCCGCTTACCTGGGCTGCATTGCTACCACCCTCCAAGCCCTGGGCCTTGCCCCAGGCCTACAGCCAGGGAGCACCTTAGCAGGCACTCTGCTAGCCCTTCCTGGCCACCCCAATACTGTTCTCCCTCCTAGGAGCCTCCTGCTTCCTCAGCTGCCAGCTCTTCACTGCTCTCCCCCCTCTGAAGCAAACTGTTCTTCTTTATATAGCCCCCAGCTGGGCTCTCATTAGCCCTAACGGCCCCAGCTGAGTCTTTGCTTCCAGACCCTTCTCTGGGTCTGAGCTTTGCTGTTAAAGGGCCAGTTCAGGGCAGGCGCTCTGTCACAGCATCGCATTTCAAGAAAGATGTGGAGAAATTGGAGAGGGTCCAGAGAAGAGCAACGAGAATGATTAAAGGTCTAGAGAACATGACCTATGAAGGACAGCTGAAGGAATTGGGTTTGTTTAGTTTAGAAAAGAGAAGATTGAAGGGGGACATGACAGCCGTTTTCAGGTATCCAAAAGGGTGTCATAAGGAGGAGGGAGAAAACTTGTTCATCTTGGCCTCTGAGGATAGAACAAGAAGCAATGGGCTTAAACTGCAGCAAGGGAGGTTTAGGTTGGACATTAGGAAAAAGTTCCTAACTGTCACGGTGGTTAAACACTGGAATAAATCACCCAGGGAAGTTGAGGAATCTCCATCTGTGGAGATATTTAAGAGTAGGTTAGATAAATGTCTATCAGGGATGGTCTAGACAGTATTTGGTCCTGCCATGAGGGCAGGGGACTGGACTTGATGACCTCTCGAGGTCCCTTCCAGTCCTAGTATTCTATGATTCTGTGATTGATTCTCCATCTCCACTGCTGGGCAGACAGTATCTGTACTTGATATACTGCCATAAGTGTGAGCATAGTGACAGTAACACACTTCTTTGGGTATGTCTACACTACAGCACTATTTTGAATTAACTTATTTTGAATTAGTTAATTCATAAAAAGCTAAATCAAAATAACGCATCTAGACACAAAAACTAATTTGAAATAGCATTTTGCTATTTAGAAATAGCACGTCCACACTGATTGGATGCTGGATCGCATTTAAGGGCAGCTGAAACCAGTTCCAGCAGCGCATCAGGTCAGTAGTTGCTTTGTGTGGCTTCTGTCTGAGGCTATCTGAGGCTCATGTTTAAAGGGACCACCCAGGACAGCCGGTTCTCAGCTTTCCTGCTTGCTTGCCAACCTCGCCAAGGGACAGCAAAGCGTTTTCCTATCCGCCTGCTTCGGTCACTCTCGTTTGGGACACTGCAACACTGGGCACTCTGGTGCTCATGTTGAACAACTTGCTACAAGCCTGGTAGCAAATGCTGGAGGCTGCCTGGCACCTTGTGCTGCAGGGAAGCCCCCTGGCCCTCCCCCTGCCTCCCTGGGGGCCCTGGAGGAGCAGCACCCAGAAGCCAGCGTGCCCCGCTGCATCTGGTGTCTGGACACCAGCAGTGATGGGTGGGACCACATCGTCCTGGAGTGCTGGGGAGACAGACAGTGGACCCAGAACTTCAGGATGAAGAAGGACACCTTCCTGGAGCTCTGCGAGTGGCTCGCCCCTGCTCTGTGGCAACGGAACACATGCATGAGGCCCTCCATTCCCCTCCACAAGCCCTCTGGAAGCTCTCCATGCCTGAAAGCTACCGATCCATGGGGAACCAGTTCGGCGTGGGGAGATCCACCATCGGAGCAGTGCTCATGCAGGTACAGCACTCACCGGCCCCTGGGACAGGAAGGGGGGCGCTGCAAGGAGGACATGGCCTACCCCAGGGAAAACGGGGGGGGAGGTGGTGAAAGTGCACTCCCTGGGAGGGTTCAGTCTCTCCTAGATGCGCTACAGACCGCCCACGGTGGCCAGGACTGCAGCAGGAGTTGCTCCTCAGAGTGGGGTGCAGGGCAGTGGCGGGGAACGAACACTCCCAGCCACCCAGGCACCCCCGTGATCCTCAGTTTTATGTGTCTCTCTGCAGGTGGTGAAGGCCATCAACAGGGTGCTGCTCCGCAGAGTCGTCTGCCTCACCAACCTGGACCCAGTCATCCAGGGGTTCGGTGCCCTGGGCTTTCCCAGCTATGGGGGGCAATCGATGGGATGCACATCCCCATCCTTGCCCCAGACCACCAGGCCTCCTTCTACATCAACAAGAAGGGTACTTCTCCGTGATCCTGCAGGCTGTGTCTGACCACCGGGGCCAGTTCACGGACATCAGTGTGGGCTGGTCCGGCAAGGCACATGACGCGCAGGTGTACTGCAACTCCTCCATGTGCCAGAGGCTGCACTCCGGGACTTTCTTCCCTGACCACCACATCGGGGTCGGGGACGTGGACATGCCAGTGTGCCTGCTGGGGGATGCAGCCTACCCCCTACAGCCCTGACTCATGAAGCCCTACACGGGACTCCTCAGCCCCTCCCGGCAGGCCTTCAATGCCAGGCTCAGCAGGGCCCGCATCGTGGTCGAGGGGGCCTTTGGCTAACTGAAATCACAGTTTAGATGCCTCCTCACCCGCCTCGACTTCTCTCAGCACAATATTCCGCACATGGTGGCAGTGTGCTGTGTGCTCCACAATTTATGCGAGAAGAAGGGGGAGGCTTTCCTGCCAGCCTGGATGGCAGAGGCTGGCCACCTGGCTGGCCAGTACGCACAGCCCCACATGGCTGACAGCCAGGAGGCCCTTTCGGGGGGCTGTCCGCATCCGGGAAGCCCTGCGGGAGAGCTTCCAGGTGGAAGAAGACTGAAGTCCCCCTGGCATGCCCCACTGGGGCCTTGTGCCTTATATTCCACCCCTACCTCCTTCCTCTTTCCCCTCCCTAACTCCCCTTCCTGATCTACAATAAAAACACCTGTGTTGCCACAAAAAAAGTCTCTTTATTTAACATAACTGGGGTGAGGGGAGGAGGGGAATGAGGGTGGGAGAGGGGAGGGGGGAAACCTGGGAGGAGGGATCTGGAAGGGGGAGGGGAAGCTCAGGGTTGGGGGTCTTGCCAGCCCTCCCATCTCACAGCGCTGCATGTGCGGGGGCCTTGGTGTTCCTAGGGGGGAGTGGGTGTGGAGGGTGGGGCAGGAGGGACAGGAGGTGCAGAAGAAGCAGGAGGGTGAGAAGGGGTGTGAGGAGGAGTGATAACTGGGGCGGCCACAGGCACTGGAGCAGCAGGAGGCAGCAATCAGTCCGCCAGGGCCTGCAGGTGCTCGCAGAGGGCACGGCCCTGCTCCCGGAGCTCCCTCAAGCTCTCCTGCCACAGATGCAGGTCCTCTTGCACCCACTGCTCCTGGCTGTGGACCTGCCATCCCTGTAAGCGCAGCTGCTGCCTTTGGAATTCCTCCAGGTTGCAGGTGCGCCTGCTGGCCTGGGTGCGGGTGGATGGTCCAGGCAGGGTGGTATGTCCTGCACTCGCACTTGCTGCGGCTGCGGTGAAACATGAGAAGTGGTCAGTTCTCCCTGGGGATGCAATGAGGGAAACCCAGCCCCCCTCTGCAAGGCGAGGACGGCAGGTCTCCTCACCTGCTATCCCCGGGAGTGTGAGCTGGCCCAGGACTGCACCCCAGCCCCTATGCTGCCTATAGTGTGGTGTGTATGTGGGGGGCAGGGGAGGGAAGATGTGCCCTGCCTCTGTGTATAGGGGGCGTCTGGAGGAAAGGCAGTGTGCAGTGTCTCTCCCCGGGGTCTGGAGCCTTCACGCGTAGACGCGTGTGGGGAACAGGCCAGGGTTCCTGCATGGCACCCAGCTGGGGCCACAGGTCCTGGATGGCACGGCAGAGGCACAGGTTGCCTCCTGCTCCATGGTTGGCAAGGCCCACACGCACGGTCCCTGGGCTCCCTTCCCCCCCCCCCACCCCGCATAAGGGGACCGTGATGGTACTCACATGTAAAGGCCTCTCCGGTTTGGCTCTCCGGTTCGGCTCAGGGGTCCTGGGTACAGAGCATGCTCCCTGCAGGCTCCTGGCTGCCGTCGTCCTCCTCTTCCCCTGTGTCAGGGGCAGGGCCCTCTTCTCTGGGTTTAATGATGACCAGGGGGGCACGGACCATCTGACCTCCAGGATTCGGTCCAGGGCCTCTAACTGTGGGCAGGCCTCAGGGTCAGCCCCTGGTTGGGAGGCCCTGGCATAGGTCTGCCACAGCTCTTTGATCTTGCTCCGCACCTGCTCCTGGCTGCGCATGTGGCCTCTGGTGGCCAGGCTGGCAGCCATGCGGCTGTAGACGGCTGCATTCCTGCGCCTAGTGCAGAAATCGTGGACATTGGAGGCCTCCCCCCAAACCTCAATGAGGTCCACGATCTCCGCACTAGACAAGGAAGGTGCTCGCCTTTTGCGGCCCCTGGCAGTCTCCTGGGAGCCGCCAGCCTGATCCTGCGGAGTGGTGGAGGGCTGGGTGGCAGCGGGTTGCTGGCTCATGCTGTGCCAGGTGCACGGACTGCTGGCTGTGTGCTGGCAGGCTGACAACTGGCAGAGGCACTGTGGCCAGAGTCTGCCCCTTTAAGGGCTCCAGGGCTGGGTGGGAAGCAGATAAGTTTTCCTGGTTGTGCCCAGAGTGGCCATCAGGGCTCCCTGGGAAGGGCTGGAGGTCCCCTAATTCAAAATAAGTGTCTACACAGCACTTATTTCAAATTAGCTATTTCGAATTTGGTAGTATTCCTCGTAAAATGAGGTTTACCAAATTCAAAATAAGGGCTCCACTGTTTCAAATTTATTTCGAAATAGCGGTTTGTATGTGTAGATGCTATTAAAGTTAATTCAAAATAACAGCTGTTATTTTGAATTAACTTTGTAGTGGAGACATACCCTTAGAGATGGGGACACTCATAGAGAGGATTAGTGATCAGAAAATGAGACACTTACAAAAGCAGGAGTATCATGAGGAAAGAAGATAGAGTTTTTAAAACATTTTTCTAAAGAGACCACAGGAATTATTCAGTGTCCGGGCCGCTGACTTTGAGGCTTTGGGCAGGTCAACCTCTTCCAAAAGGGGGAATGATATATATCTGTCCTATAGGTCATCATGGAGTAATCAACTAATCATTTTAAAGCAGCATATAAGCAAAGTCCGACCAGCACAGTTCAGCCTACAGTTTGGGGCATGCTCTTTGCAGTCCCAGGGCCTGATTCTCTGTGATGCTGCAGTTTACATTGTCATGTGTACTAATTCAAAGTGGCTGTGAAATGCAACCAAATGTAAATGGTAGCATTTTAGATGCACTGCACAGTTTCTTTGCACAGTGTAAATGACTACTTGAGGTGCAGGGCCCTTGTTCCATTAATGAAGCACCTCCATAAGAACTCAAAAATTCTGCCTTTCCTCTATGCAATCCTTACCCATCCTCTTCCTTATGTCCCACCTGTCAGAATGTCATTGTTCTGTGAACAGTGACCCCATCACCAAAAGAGCTGATAAAAGCATGCATGCTGAGTAGTCTCTTCACAGGATCCAAATGCTCATCTTGTTCCCCTTGTGTACCTGCTTCTCTGAAAGTTCCACAAGCTCAGACTAGGGTCAATTGTGTGGCTATGGACTTAATCTGTAACAATCTTTTCAAATAGAATCCTAAATCCACATGCCCCACACTCTAATGCAGGAGAGGGGTAGAAATCTGGACCTGAACTAGGGTCCAAATTTTACAGTTCTGGCCTCTCTGTTGTTGTTGTTGTTATGTTTATTGTATGATAATGGTGGATGTTTTTGTTGTTTTTTCACTAAATTTTTCATATAAGCAGGAATGTCATTTGAGTTCTAACGGGCAGGAGGGCAACTCTTTTGAACTGAAGTTTTAAGTTGGATGGGTAATTTGTTGAGCTGGACAAGGAGAGTAAGTAATTATCAAGTAAATCAGAATGTTACACTTCTAATATAATAAGGTCTTGTCTTCCATAATAATTAGGTTCCTTCTTTAAGATAACCCAGTTTGTTTTATCCTGATGGTTTATTTAACCTGGGATTTAATTATTGTTGTTATCTTTCAATTATTCCACATATGCAACCTTTGATGTGAACTGCTATTATTCCCTTGCAGTTATATAGGAGCTATTATTCATCATAATACAGGCCAATTTCATCTTTACCTGATTACCTTAATACAAGCACTTGAGTGCAGTCTTGTAATAATTCAATTATTTATTCACTGAATTAGAATTCGGTAATGTGAAATGGAATTGTATTTAAATACATCAGCTGTGCCTCAATGGTAAAGTGGTAGTTTGGTTACAATTATATTTTACATGTCCAAGGCTAGAGTGAAATTATTGTCTAGATGGTGTATCAAATGAAAGAGAGCGCTTGGCTTCTAGTGTTAAGAATTCTGGAGAGATCACTTTTATAGCACCACTGATGGCTTATACACGTGACACCTGTAGAAGTCCAAAAGGGAACTCCATCCTCCCCACAGTTGCAGCTGGAAGTCTCAGCATATGAGAGTCATTAGTGGAAGAGAGGAATTATGGAGAAACTTTTTTCTCCTAACTCTCTTATTGCTAGAGCAGCTAAACACTATCACTCATCACTGCTTCTGAATCTGAGAGGGAGGAGGGGGTTTAATGGGCTCCTGGAAACTGTTGAGCTAGTTGTTTTCATGCTTTAAAGTTTATATTGAACCTTCATTAAATTTTCAAGTAAGTGAATATTTTAGTTTACTTAGTTGGGTTCAGGTTGCAGCACAGACTGCCCCTCAGTTCAGCTTTAATCTTCACACTTGTGAAAAACATTTACTGTTTAGGCCCAATTAAATCTGTTCCTCCTGAGTCTATTTCTTAAAGTCAACAGGTTAAAAATAACAAAAAAAGCTACTTAATTATTTTAAATAAGGCTAAGTCAATGTGACTGAATAAGTATTTCAAAATATCTAACATCTAATAGACAAAGATCTTGGTTTAAAAGAACCTTTGAAAGTAGACTGAGGTAAAAATTGCATCTTTCTGGACCTAGAAAAAAACCTCTATTACTGGATACCAGACTCCATTGACAAATAAACTCCTGTTATCTTCAAGATTACTAAAGACTAAATGAGAAAACAGAGCAAAGTGTGAGGCCCCAATCCTGCAATTAGATCCACAAGGATGGAGACTCTCTGATGGTCAGGAATTAAGCTTTGCCAGCCCACAAAAGTTTTTGAGAGAGACTTACTGAGCACATTTATTTTCCATCTTTCATCAAAATGCTGTTCTGATGGAGATCTTCACGTAAACTGTACCCACATAGCTGTGTGTGTGTGAGACAGAGAGATGCACGTAAGTGTCTGTGAATGTCATTTTACAAGTAGAGGGCTATAAAGGAGTCCAATATATTATTAACATTACAAACACATTTCACAGGTAGTTTATTTTGTTGAGGTTTTTGTCAAACTGTCAGAGATTGTGGTAGGCAGCTTACAAACCTGTAGCAAAAGATTTCTCCCCCAAAGTTTACAGTCTAAAGCTCCAGTCCTGCAGCTTATATCTATCCATTCACATGCTACACCAATCTGGAGTCCTACTTGGGCTTTGTGCTAATGAAGCAGATACATTTGCAGAATCAGAGCCTAAGGATGTTGAAAACCAGCCAGACCTCTTACCGTAGAAGCAATCTAATAGCGTATGCAACATTTCTTCTTCTTTTTTCTTTTTTCTTTTTTGTTTTGTTTTGGTTTGGGTTATTACAACCCAGGTCTGTCCCCACATGTGCACATGCTCAATTCTGGGTATGGCTAGACTACAAGACTCCATCAACAGAGCCATGTAGATGAGTTTACTAGACATAGGGAAATTAAGTGGCGATTTAAATAATCGGAACTTCATTTACATCAAAATGGCTGCCACACCGTGCCGATCAGCTTTTTGGTGGCACAGCAGGGCAGTCTGGATGCACCACGGTCAACAAGGGAAGTCTTTGTCGACCACTCCGGTAAACCTCATTTCACAAGGCATAACGGCAATGAGTAGTCCTGTGGCATCTATAGTCCTGTGGTCCTATACTAGGACCTTAGTCTGAAATAAACTCCCCCATACCCATGCCTTGGAAAGGGTTCAGAAAAGCACAACTAAAATGATTAGGGGTTTGGAACGGGTCCCATATGAGGAGAGGTTAAAGTGACTGGGACTTTTCAGTTTAGAAAAGAGGAGACTGAGGGGGGATATGATAGAGGTATATAAAATCATGAGTGGTGTGGAGAGGGCTGATAAAGAAAAATTATTTATTAGTTCCCTAAATAGAAGAACTAGAGGACACCAAATGAAATTAATGGTGAGCAGGTTTAAAACTAATAAAAGAAAGTTCTTCTTCTATTTAGGTCCATAAAAGGCTATTAGCCAGGGGATAAAATGGTGTCCTTGGCCTCTGTCTGTCAGAGGCTGGAGAGGGATGGCAGGAGACAAATCGCTTGATCATTGTCTTCAGTCCACCCTCTCTGGGGCACCTGGTGCTGGCCACTGTCGGCAGACAGGCTACTGGGCTAGATGGACCTTTGGTCTGACCCAGTACGGCCGTTCTTATGTTCTTATGTTATACCCTGCACCAAATTCAAATTTGTGAGTGGTGGGAATAACGGGCTGCAGGAATTTGAACTTTGTACTCCTGCTTTTCATCAGGAATAATGCTAATTCCAAACTTCTCAGTCTGAAATGATGTTAGTGTAGATGCTCCAGTGCCACTAATTTGAACTAATTGGCCCCTGGAAGCCTCCTGCAGCTGTCAGCTTTGATCGCTCTGGCCACACCTGGTGTCTCCACTGCTCTCCTTCTCCTTCAGAGCACCAAAAGTCCTGGGAACAGGAGAAGTGCCTGTTCTGCACAGCCAGCTTCACAAGCTCTTTGTGAGCAAAGCAGCACTGTGAGACATGAGCACCCCCAATACTCCTTCATATCCTCTGACAGGTGACAGCTCTGACTTCTGCTGCTCCCACAGCCTCCGCTGCCTAGGGACGCAGAATAACTCTGGCCTGGACTGGTACGAAGATCCTAGACCTCATTGAAATGTGGAGGCCAACCTCCGGGAACGCTGCACCAAGAAGAGGAACACCGACCTCTACGGTAGGATCACCACCAGCGTGGCAGAGAAAGGATATACCAGGAATTTGGATCAGTTCAGGCTAAAAATCAAAGTGCTACACCAGGCCTACCAGAAGGTCAGGGAGCAGGGTGAATGCTCTGGGGTGGCATCTCACACTTGCCACTAATATGACCAGCTGGATGTCATCCTGTGAGGGGGGCCGGTCACCTCCCCTGCCGTGATTGTTGAGTCTGGCTAAGACACGCCTGGCATCAGCCTGCAGGAGAGCAGAGTGGCGGAGGAGGAGGACAATGACATTGAGAAGGAAGAGGAGGCCAGTGAAGTGACAATGTCTGGGAGCCAGGAGCTGCTCCTCATCTTGGAGCCAGTCCCACCGCAGGCTTCAGGTGACACCTCAATGAGGTGAAGGCGACAAGGAGTCCTGTGGCACCTTACAGACTAACAGATGTAGTTGAAATTTCCAGGGGCAGGTATAAATATGCAGGCCAGAATAAGGCTAGAGATAATGAGGTTAATTCAGTCAGGGAGGGTGAGGCCCATTTCTAGCAGTTATTGTTGAGGTGTGAACACCAAGAAAGGAGCCAAGCATTAAGATATAACCACATCTGCTCCAACCCCTCAGACAGAGACCAACACCTACAAGATCTTCACCAAACATTCTTGAAACTACAATACCCGCACGAGGAAGTGAGGAAACAGATTAACAGAGCCAGACATGTACCCAGAAGTCTCCTACTACAAGACAACCCCAACAAAGAAACCAACAGAACACCACTGGCCATCGCCTACAGTCTTCAGCTAAAACCTTTCCATTGCATCATCAGTGATCTACAACCCATCCTGGACAATGATCCCTCACTTTCACAGGCCTTGGGAGGCAGGCCAGTCGTCGCCCACAGACAACCCGCCAACTTGAAGCAAATTCTCACCAGCAACTATATACTGTACCATAGTAACTCTAACTCAGGAACCAATCCATACTAGACAGGGATCTTTCGGAAAATAAAGCCTTTTCTGAAAGGTCCCTTATTCCTGATTTTAAGAGGAATAAGGGACCTTTCGGGAAAGGCTTTATTTTCCAAAAGATCCCTGTCTAGACTGGCGCTTTTTGCCGGCAAAGCCCCGAGCCGGAAAAAAGCGGCAGCCATGTTCATGCAAATGCAGCAGGGAAAATGTAAATCCCCGCTGCATTTGCAATTCTGACTTGTCTAATCTGCATCCCTTTTCCGGAAAAGGGGTGCAGTGTAGACACGGCCATGGTGTCAAATTTGCAGATGAACTATAGCTCAGCAGTTTCTCAACCCCCTTCTCTTTCCCCTCCAGTGGGCAAGGATAGAAGTTCTCTCTCTGGAGAGCACTACAAGTGCTGGACCTGGCGTGTGCAAGACACAGTAGGAAGCTGAGCTTCTCCATCCCCCTCTCCTGACCACAGGCTCCTGACCTGGCTGGCACCTTTCCATGCCTGCTTGTCCCCAGGCCATGTGTGTTGTGGGGACATCTGTGCATCTGTTGGAAAGTGCCCACTTTCTAGGCAACATATTGCCTTGCTCAAAATACATTGCCATTGTCTAAACAGAGACCTTCAGTGTCAGGGTGAGGCTTCATACAAAGTGTCTCCTGAGATGACTGCCCTTGTAACTTTTCTTCACAGTTGGGACAGTTGCAAGCTGGGCATGTCCCCCACTTCCCACTACATTTATGTGCCTGAGTGGGATCCGCAAGTGGAAAAGAACCCCAGATAGCACCATACCTGCATGATGAGGGCCCTGACGTTCGACTTCCCCACACCTAACTGGTTCCCAGTGGATCAGAAACTTTCCAGCGTGGCGAGCTTCCAGATTACAATGGCGACCTGCTTCTCCAGGGATGGCAGGTCTCATCTGGGTGTCCCATCGTATGAGGGCATGGGCCAGCCAGGCACACAGCTCCAGAAAGGTCTCCTCCCTCATTCAAAAATTCTGGAGCCACTGCTGGTCATCCCACTGCTCCATCATGAGCTGGTCCCACCAGTCAGAACTGGTGTCCAGCTGCCAGAAGTGGCTGTGCACAGTGGGGTGCAGCTGGAAGAGCTGCACTCCCAGACAGAGGTTGAGGGTCTCCTTAAGCAGATAAGGATAGCATTCCTGCAGGGCCAGGAGGGCAAAACTGCAGCATGACAGTCAGGGGCCAATGTGTGCCCAGAGGTAGCTCTGACTCCATAACTGGGAGTGCCGTGGTGTCCAAGGGTATGGCTACACTAGCTCCCTAGTTCGAACTAGGGTGGCTAATGTAGGCATTCGAACTTGCAAATGAAGCCCAGGATTTAAATATCCCGGGCTTCATTTGCATGTTCCTGGGTGGGCGCCATTTTTAAATCCTCTTAGTTCGAACTGACTGCCCGCAGCTACACGCGGCAGTCAGAAATTAATTCCTCCTGCAATGAGGTGTAACAGTTAATCTGAACTAATCCTTAGTTTGGATTAATTTTTGACTGCCGTGTGTAGCCGCGGGCAGTCAGTTCAAACTAAGGGGATTTAAAATTGGTGCCCACCCAGGAACATACAAATGAAGCCCGTGATATTTAAATCCTGGGCTTCATTTGCAACTTCGAATGCCTACGTTAGCCACCCTAGTTCGAACTAGGGGGCTAGTGTGGACATACCCCAACAGGGCAACCAAAGTATGCAGGGAATATGCTTTGCTTTTCCTCAGAGAGGTAGGCAAGCAGAAGAACCTGAGAAATGGCTGTATGGGGGGGAGGGGGCCTTTAAGTACACGTCTCAGATACCCTCAGGCAGCAGCTCCAGGAAATAACTGCTGACCTGATGCACTGCCTGAACTGGTTTTGGGTGGCTTTAAAAGTGACTTAGCGTCCAATCAGTGTGGATGCTCTATTTCTAAATATCTACGTGCCATTTTGATGCACTTTTTGTGTGTAGACATGCTATTTCGAAATGAGCTATTCCAGGAAATAAATTCTTATTTCAAAATTAGCGTGCTGTGTAGATGTACCCTCAGTAGAATTATTTATAGGCTCAAACAGCAGCTGGTGTGCAAGCACTAGGTAGATCAGGGAGCAAACGAAGCAACAGAAATAATAACCTCAGTCCCCAATGGTATTTAGCTTCAGGTTGCATCATTTGCAGCACTTGTGTGTGTGGAATTGAGGTGTAATATAAACATGGTAAATCTTCAAGCTTGGACAAACCTGAATGAAGGAAGTACATTAAATCATAGTCTATACAGCTTTTCTTGCCTGGCTGAATTCAGCGAAGCCAGGATTTCACCCCTCTTTTCAGGGATTGTGCAGTACTGCAGCTGGTCCACTTGCCACTCAGGCTAAATCTAGACTGCAGGCTTCTTTCGGAAGAAGCTGTTCTGGAAGAGCTCTTCCAAAAAAACCTTCTTCTGAAAGGCTGCGTCTAGACTGGCATGATTTTGCAGAAATACTTTTAACGGAAAAGTTTTTCTGCTAAAAGTATTTCCGCAAAAGAGCGTCTAGATTGGCATGGATGCTTTTGCGTAAAAAGTGCTTTTGCGCAAAAGCATCCGTGGCCAATCTAGACGCAATTTTGCGCAAGGAAGCCCCAATTGCCATTTTAGCCATCGGGGCTTTTTTGCGCAAAACAGTTCTTCCCGGGCAAGTATTCTTGCTCAAGAGGGCTTATCCCTGAGCGGAAGTGTCAAAGTATTTGCATAAGAAGCACTGATTTTGTACATTACAAAGTCAGTGTTCTTGCGCAAATTCAAGCGGCCAGTGTAGACAGCTGGCAAGTTTTTGCGCAAAAGCAGATGCTTTTCCACAAAATCTTGCCAATCTAGACACACCCAAAGAGAGTGTCCACACTGCAAAAGTGCATCGAAAAAGCGTAGCATCCATACTGAATGGATGCTAGCTCACATTTCAGCTGTGATTATTATGGACGGAATGGCCACCTGTGCTTTTTCCTTTTTACTCTTCTTTTGAAAGAACTCCCTCTTCCCTGTCCACACATGCCTTTTTCTGAAAGAGCTTTTTTAGAAAAGGGCTTCTTTCTTGTAGAATGAGGATTACCAGTGCTGGAAAATCCCTTCTGTTCTTTTGGTTTTCTTTCAGAAGAACGCGATTGCAGTGTGGACATAATTGAAGTTTTTTTGGAAAAACAGCCGTTTTCCCAAAAAAACCTCTGTAATGTAAACATACCCTCATTGAAACAAAGACTTCCTCCAAAAGCACTTTTTTAGTCTCACTTCTAAGGAGGATTCACTCCCCTTCAGGTGCTGCCTATTTCATCTCTGCTCCACTGCTTTCCTCCTCTACCCCAGTCTGAAATGTGCACAAGTGGTTGTGGCTGTGGTTCTTTTCTGATCAATGAGAGTGTTGTAACCCTTTCCTCCACCACATACTGGTTGTAGTCTCTATACCCCCTCATAATCTGAAGAGATGATTGTGATATGAGAAATTAAGACCCATTTCTCTAAGGTGTATTTCCTGGTGATATGGCTCTACCATTGTTATCTGCTCAGGGTTATAAGATTGAACAAAATTCTAATACATACCTTAATTTTTAAAAAAAAGCAGTGACCACTTGATAGTCTTTAGAAGCAGCAAGGAGAGCAAAAATGTATTACGCGGAACTCCTAGAATTAGAATTGTATAGAGAGAAAGTTCCAATAACATAAAACATACATTGGGTCAAATCCTTATCTGATGTAAATTGTCATAGCTCCATTGAAACCAGTGAGGGTTTATCAGTTACAGAGAAATGATGAACCACTCCCTAGTGTAAATTCCAAGAAAATTAATTATAAACAGTAAAAAATCATAATGATTCAGGCATGGTTTCTGTCCATAATCCCTTTTGGTGTCAATATAATAAAATAATCTCAATGGTTTATTGCCTATTAATTCCTATTGTGCACCTCCTCCATATCCAACACACATATTAAAGATAACTTACATAGTTCATAAAAGCCTCAGAAAAATCTCCAAGATTATGTAGGGGATATGAATTCAAAATTCTTGCTCTATAACCTTTATTTGACTTTGAAATTTGTATACCATTTCAGACAGCTTTTTAGTTTAATTCAATCTGTTTCCACTGAAGTCAAACAATACTGGAAATATGATTACTGTGATTATATTATAAACATGTGACTGTCATGATCAAGTGAAGGGCTCCAAAATGCATCTGATAAAATTGTAACTTTGACCTTTGTTTTAGCTTAAACCAGACACAGTTGAAATATCTCTAAAAATTAGCTTTGTTGCTACAGAAATAAGACCTTTCAATCTCTTCTCCCATGAGTACTGATTTAGTCAATGGGACTGCTCATAGCAGTGAGAGTTTGCAGGATGACACCAATCATGTGATGTTGATTTGGAATGTAAATGGATAAATCTTAGGCTACTGTAACTCTATCGACCATACTGGATTTAAATGGCAACAGAGAATTTAGCCCAAAGCTCTCAAATAAATATTCAGAGAAAGATTCCCAGCTAGTGTAAATTTTCTTCTTTCCATTTACTTTATTTGGTCCACTGAAGTCAGTGGAGCTATAACAATGCAGCTGGCTAGGTACCTTGCTGAATACATTGAAGGAAGAAATGAGAAATGTTATCATTTTAATTGATTTATTCTATAATATGCTCTTCCAAATTTCACAGAATCTGGATATTGCTCCATTTTATGTATTTAATTATACATGGGTCTAATGCTATTCATCATTTCAGCATATCATCTAATTATAGATTTGTAAATTGTATAACCCCCCTCATTAGGTTTTGTTTGCTCCTAGGTCTTACTATTAATACAAACCCATGAATTTTTGCATATAAAAATGTCTATATAAATTGTGAGATCAATCATCAAATTAAATGTGTGACTGCACACATCATTCCAATGTTTATTTTCCTTTCTGGCACACTTGTAGCTCTTTGGGTTTGAAGAATGTAACTCAATTGCAATGAGCTCCAGTGATAAGATGGGAATCACATAAGATGTCTTTGTGTTGTTTTGAAATGTACCATTACAAGGCATTTTAATAAACTTTGTTTTTATTTTCCTTGATTAATAACACATTTGCTTGTGAATTTTCTGGGATGTTTGATTCGGGGTCTTTCCTTTCTTTTCCTTAGAACTCTTTGGTGGCAGCAGCCTCCGGGAGGCCTTCTGGGACTATCCCATGGCGATCTGACCTGTTTCTGGCTTTGTCCAAGTAATTTTAGTCCCACTAACACTTTTGACCCCTGGTGTCACTGATAAGCTCCAGAGCACAGAGTTTTGAAAGATTTACAGAAAAATAAATGTTTAAAGCCATGTGATTGGAATGTATTTATTTTATTTATAAGAAAACACTTTCATTTTGCTATCTCTCCTGTACACAATGTGGATTCAGAAAGAAAATGTACTCCAAGCATATTTGATTAATACCAGTATTAAAAAATATATGTTTTAATATTTTTGTCAAGTGTCAGAGGGGTAGCCATGTTAGTCTGGATCTGCTACCTATCTTCTAGCTGGATAGCTCTCCTATATGTGGATACATTTTTTGCCATTTCCCAGTTTACATGATTTAGCTAGTAATGTAATTTGAAAGGGAGTTTTAAGGCATTTACTGCTTAAGCATTGGATGGCTAGTGATTGCTATTAATATGGTTCCATTACAATCTGCTGTGATTTTTGATTGGCATTTTCCTTTCGTAGAACCATTTGGCAATTGCAACACTTAATAGTTTCATAGTCTCATTTTTAAAAGCTGAAACTTTCTTTTTATCTCCAAACTGGTTTTATGCAGCAGAAAACTAAATTACTTTGAACTCATCCTGTGATGTCATAATAGCTGGAAGCACAGAACTGATATAAATTATATTGTGAAAATACTGACATTTAAAGCTGCGTACAAGTATGTACTAAAATACAGTAATACATAGTTTGTTTAGGAATAGTATGTAACACACTTTTATTAATAGCAGATTTCTTGGTTCTAACACCTTAGGTATGTAAAATTAGCATACTGTTTTTCTATTCTATATACATACATTCTTTTTTATGGGGAGGGGGAGGTGTCCAAAATATAAATATGAAAGGCAGCAGCAAATGTTGCCATTTGTAAAGCTATAGTGTTTGTTATTAAAGGTGTAGACTATGTTCACCCTTTCCAGGCAAGCTAGTACTAAGGAGCTGTGAGGTGACACGAAATATACATATTTGCTGGCAACATGCCTATATTAAACATACTGCTCACAGTGCCATCCTGATGGCACTGCAGGGAAGGACAGTTTGACTATGTGGTGTGAAAACATGCCATCATATCTGCATTTCATAACATAATGTGGTTAAGTAAATGGTGAGATTGTTTTAAATAATTAGATGATGGTCCCTTGCAGGAGACCAATTCTGTGGACAGCTAAGAAAAACAGGACATTCAATGGAATTAGGACCCTAATCTTAATCCTCTCCCAAGAGAAGCAGCAGCCTACAGGAAGCACTTTGCACAATGCTTTGCTTTGGGTCCCCTGGAGATGTCCTGCTGAGAAGCCTGGTTTTAATGCTGCATTCCTTAGCACAAATAAAGCACAGCTCTATGCCATTGCTTGTGTGAGGCCTTAAAAAGAAAGTATTATTTTACCACACAATATAGACATGATGAGACAGAGCAGGGCCAACTGTTTTCCTTTACAAAGGTTTAAAAGAATATTGGAAGTAAACAGTAGACTAGGTTGAACTGGGCTTTTGCATTTCAATGAAATAACAAACATCTCTGTTTGCAGATTAACATGACTGTAAAAAGACTCTTTCCAGATTTATTTCCAGTCTCTCAAACAAAATATCCAGTTCTTTAGCCTGTACTCATGTGAGTAATTCTGACTCCACCAAGTAATGCTATTGCCTAATCATGTGAATCAGAATTATTCTTGTAAACCATAGTTATAATGTAGAGCCTGTGGTACCTGTGAAACATGTGGAGATATTTTGAAAACACCTGAATAAACCTCTCTTTTTACAATCCAGATCAATGGAAGACTGCAATTGAATTAATGGGCAGATCCCAGGCTATTGCTCTTGGAGCTAACTAAAACAAACAAGAAAATAACAAAGTAAATTCACATGTAACTCAAAGAGACACTGATGGAATTGATTTACCCCTGCGTCCCATGAGGTAGCTGTGCCCAAGCATAAATTCATCTCAGGAGGACAGGTGATAGCACTACCACAAACCTTCACAATGGGAAGGCATTTTTAAATTCTGACCAAGACTCCTTATGAAGGCTGCTGGTTCAGGGTCCCTGGGAGATAAAATGAATCAGTACATCTCCTGATCCAGTCCACACCTTGGATAGCCCTGCCCTCTTTGCAGGCTGTACAAACCAGTTCTGAGCTTTTCTGCAGAGCAAGGAGTGTGGGTTACAGCTATGGGCAATTCTGGGCCCCAGGTCAGAATAGTCAATGTTAAGTCATGTCCTTGATTATCAGCTCAATCCTGCAAGGCATGAGGTGCCCCTTATTAAGTGGTGGACACTTTCACCAGTGGGAGTTCATCACCTCATGGTGGTCTCCAGGAACTTCTGAGTTCTAATCCCATCAAATACTCAAGCTATGAGAGTCAGCATGGAAAGTACTAGGGTGGGAGATCTCAAAACAACACCTGCAATAGGAGGAGAAGGTTGTTAGTGATACACAGGATGGCTTTCTTTCTGAGAGTGTGTTGCACCAATGCCAGATCATAGTGTCCAAACTTTTTGCCAGACCTAGATGCATAATTACAATTTTTAGGAGCTTAGCCCTTCCCTCTGATTTGAAAATTTTGACTATTGTTAGGGGCCATCAAATTGCTGGAATGCTGGGGTTTGAATTGAATATAAAATACATGTACTAATAACTCGTGGCCATTCAAGATGTCCCAGCATTTTTCATAGGAGCATAGGTGTGAAGCCTAGTGTCTTAGTCACAGTCTATTGTTTGTATTGTGGTAGTGCCTAGGAGTCAAGTCACAGACAAGAACACCATTGGGCTAGGTGCTGCACAGACATGGAACAGAAAGCTTGTCCCTGTCCCAAGCAGCTTATATTATATGGTTATGTCTCCACTTGGGGCAAATGTACTCTCAGGAGCTTCCATTGACCGAGCAAGCTAAAATCATGCAGTATGGGCAGCAGCGAGTGGTGACATGGGCTCACCTTGCCAAGTGCACACCCATGTACAGGTTTGTACTCAGCACAGCTAGCCTGAGCTGCTGCGTGCTGCTGTCCACATGATCCTGGCTAGACTACTGATTTTTAACTCACTGGCTTGAGAAGAGTGAGCACAAGTACATCTATGTAGCTGGAATTCATACCCCTAACCTCATCTTGCAGACCATGCCCACATATAAGCAAGAGACAGTGGGGAAGAGAGAGACACACACAGAAACTCAGAGGCAATATGGGTGAGAATGATAGGCAGTGGTCTCAGAACATCAGCAGCCTAACCACTGTCATATTTTGTAACCAGCACCACAAAAAAGAGTTTTTAAGGAGGAAATGTTACCTTTGGAACTGAATAATATTGTCAAATGGAATTCCTTGGGCAGTTGCAATTACTTTAGATGCAGTATTTTGGGGTACTTCTTGTCTTTCTTGATCATGTAGTATTTTTATGTCAGTATCGAACATTCCATGACTTTAATCTGTCTATCTTTATTCAGTGCAGGACCAAGGACAGACCGATGGCTATATGCCACCTCTTGATACCATACCTCCACCTCTAAATCCTTGTTCTATCAGCTGAGGCCTGTCGGAGCAAAGTATCTCTCCAGTCACACCCGTTTCTCTGTCACATTGTCTTTTTCTTTACCCACATCACTAATACTAGTCAAAATGTTTAATGAACTTTGTTTTTGCCAAAAAGTGGAGTTTTGTTTTATTTTAATTTCATTTCAAAATAATGGGAAATAATCCCAGTCTCCTTTTTTTCACCCTACCTCTTTGCCCCCACTCCACCATTATAAAAAAGGGAGAAAGGGCCCTTAAGATAAAAAACACTCACTTTTAAAAATTGTTTTCACACTTTTGCATGGGAGGGATAATGTTTGAGAGAAGGGAGAATAGCAGGATGGAAGGAGGAAGAAGAAATGTTTGGCAGTTGAGAATGAGGGAATATTTGAGCACAGGGACGTGTTTAGAGCAGGATTGCTGGTGGAGGTGGAGGTTGGGAGGGAATTCATACTGCCCCAGAGGGGAGCATTCTCAACTGAGGGTCTGTGTGTTTGGCCTACTAACTTTGCTGGGGAGAGGAACAGAAGGCCTTTGTCTTCTGTAAGGACAGACAAATGCATGGGGAGAGTGTGATTCCAGACAAATGAATGGGTTTTAGACAGCAAGGAGGTAGGTCTGACTAAAAAACAGACAAACTGGTAGAGAAGCAATTGGGGAGGGGAAGAGAGAGGCAGAACCACCCAGAATGGAGGAGTTTGCGTTTTCATTATTAATCTGGATCTCTCGAAAACACTGTGCACGTTCTTCAGTCTAGAATATGCATTATATGTATGTCCAAAGTTCCCAGTCATTTCTTTCTAGTATTGGCTGCTTCAGGAATACAGAGCTGAACTTCTGGTAAAAACAAGTGTCCAGCCGTCAATGCTCCCAGTATTGTAAGATCTTGTAGGCTCATTGAAGACCTAATCAAAAGCCTGTGGAAGTCAAAGTTAGAAAATGAATGAAAAGGGACAGATAGAGACTTACCTAGAGGCACCTGAATACTGCAGTGATGGATGCATTAAAATACAGCAGACAGGGGCTTAGAGAGAAAGGCAGACTTGAGCTGATCAAGAGCAGAGAGGTAATAAGGGGAGAGAGACACTAAAGGAAAGGAAGAAGAATAAACAGGAGAACTAGAACAATGAACTAAACCAACAGCCAAGTTAGAAAATAAAAATGTGAAGAGAGTTTTTTTGAGTGACAGAAGCTTCCCCTCTCTTTCTTTCTTTCTGATTATTCTGTCAGATTAGAAGAGCTGTGAGATTACATGTGAGTTGGATTCAAAACCTTTTGCCAATTATTTTAAAGCAAAGGAAATTGCTTGTAAACTGTCTGTAAAGAAATCCACCAATGTAGGACATCTGTGAAGCTGTTGGGAATACATTAGAAGAAAACCAGTTTTCTAGTTCCATCAACTGAACTAGAATCCAGTGCTTTCAATTTATCTCTGGAAAACACAGCACGTGTTCTTCAGACTAGAACGTGCATTCTATGTACGTTCAAAGTTCCCAGTCTATTCTTTATAATATTGGCTGCATCAGGAATACAGAGCTGAACTTCTGATAAAAATATGTGTCCATCCATCAATGCTCCCAGTATTGTGAGATCTTGTGGGTTCACTGAAGGCCTAATCAAAAGCCTATTGAAGTCAAAGTTAGAAAATGAATAAAAAAGCCATTAGGGCCTAGTCATGTGAGGGGTTGGGCATTCTCAACTCTTACTGGTGGCAGATCAGACCTAATTATTTACACTCATAATTCATCAGTTATTTAAAATTACTGATGTGTGTAAGTGGATATCAATAAAATTCCCCTGCCTCTGCTCAGAACCAATGTTTGTATTGAGGGACTGTTCCAAAGGTACAAATTATATTAAGCTAGTGAATTATGGAAGGAATTTAGTAGGCGGCACTCAAACTTTGAAGGACATGAAGAGTGTAAGTGCTAACTTTGAAATGTTTAAAGTAATGAATCCTCTGTCTGTTATACTGAAGGGCTCTTATTGCATTCATGCATTATTAAGGTGTAAGACATTTGTTGAAAAAAATCAAGAATGTTTTGAAAGCACTAAGTAGATTAGAGCAAAGAAACTGGTGGTAGAGGAGTTTCGTTTGGTTATAAAGAAAGCTGTAGGGACTTCAAACTTTTACTCTATTGTGTGTGGTTGTGTTTAATTTTTAACTACCTCCAGACTGTGAATATCACTGTGTGTTAAGAACACAGGGATTCAATGTCAATGTTAATACTAACATTAACTATACGTTTTGTATGTATTATAGATAAATATGTGGAAAAATACCTGTGCTTCATTATGACTAGGATCTCTATTACTACAATCTTATGCTTGATTTAAAAAACCCAGAATATTTTTAGTGATAAATGGTTTTAATCATTTGCCACAGTATTTGACTTTATACATTCAAAGCTTTCTGATGTATTGATTCGTACAATAGATTGTAAGTATTGCATTCATATCTTTGAGGATGCATACTGAATTGTTCAAAAAGTTTATCTGACAGGAGACCTTTCTCTCCTTCAGACTAATTAGGTGATGATAATTGGGTCTCTCTAGGAAACACCAAAGTAGGGAGAGCAGCTGGATCCAGTGTGCAAAGAAACCCAAAACCAATTACTGGTTTAAAATTTTATAAAGCTACACAAATATTCTCTCAGCCTGATGAGCATAACAGAGAAACTCCAGTTTTGCCTTAGTTAGAGACTTTTTAAATGTAGAGAGAGATGATAAAATTGTTGTTTGCAACATGAGGAGACAGTTCCTATACGTCTGCTTCTTGGAAACCTGAATCTCTGTTTGCTTTTGTCATAGTCTGCCATTTTTCAAAAGAAAAATCGAAGCGGGGGATTTTCGAAAACACCTAAGTAACTTAGGAGCAGGATTTCCATTGCCTTTTTGTGGAACTTGTGTTCCGTGTGACTTATCTCCTATTACAACCTCTAAAGTGAAATACTTTTTCCTTGGATTTTTGGAGACCTTGTGACCTTAGTTCCCTGGGTGACCTTTTAACTGAAGGTGAAATTCTAATCATATTTAAGTCAATGGCAAAACTCCCATCAACTATGGGGGAGCCAGGATTTCACCCCAGGACTCCACAAGTGATTTGGAATGTGGGACCCTATAAATGTTGCTGTTAGCAAGAAGTCAAGCAGCCATGTTTTTCATGTGCAGGTAAATATGGTTGTTAAAATAACATCAAATGAGCGACAGACAGTCCAACTGTAGAGTCTCGATAGTTTGACTTTCAACGGGGTTTTGTTCAGGAATGGTAAGAATCAGCTTTATTTCCTCATTTGATTTATTTTAGTGTTTGCGTGTCTCCTTTGCTATGCTCAGTCTGTTCTCTTTATCAAGAATCCCCAGAATCTTTTCAATGGATCTGTTAGTTGAATGACTCTACTACATACATGAGTTCCTGACTCTGAAAAGCAGTCCCCAAATGATACGTTGTGAATGAGATTGTCAGAAGCCCTCAGCACTGGCCCAGTTCTGCTCCCACTGGAGTCAATGGGAGTTGAGCTATCACTTAGCTTTTGGAAATCTCATTTTATAAAACAGATTTTAAATGGGTGAAAATGTAACCTTGTACTTAGAATGTAAACTCTTTAGGGCAGGACCTGTCCTTTGGTTCTTTTTTTGTACAGCACCTCGCACAGTGGGAGTCTTGATCCATAACTGGGACTCCTATTCACTTCAATACATAATACTTAGCTTGCAACCATTCATGCAAACAGCAGGTTTATGAAAACATATGATAACAGCAGGTTTAGGATGAAGTGTTTGGTTTTGGTAGAGATGATTGTTCTATTTTCTACATTTTGATTGTCATATAAAATGCTTCCCTGACATGTGATCAGCAGCAATGATATCATTTGCGTCTATGTCTCCATTGCAGGCAAGTTGTGTGATTACAACACACAGAGACATATGTGAGCTAGCTGTGACACTGCAGTGGCACGGGCTTCTGTGCCAACTGCACAAGCCCACCAGGGATCCTGGTTTATATCTAGCCTATACTGAAGTCCATGTTGCTGCAGAGTTGCTGCTCTTGATACACAGGTGAGGTAAGTTGATGCTAGCTTAGGTCTACACATGTTTCAATCACAAGCCCTGATTGCAACATAGCCTCTGTTATGGTGATTGAATGGCTACTTGATTAACTTAAAAGAATTTAAGCCGGCAGAAGTGATATTGTTGCATTTTACAGAGGATATGATTTCAGATTGCTCTAGTATGACTTTCTTTAAAATGTCAGTGAGAGCTTTTTGCAGAGTTTTAGGGACCTCCTATGCAACATGGCCTGTCTGCTTGTGACAGACCAGGCCGGGTCTGGGCACAGATGAGGGTGTCTGCTCAGGACGAATCGCTCAAACTTGGGGCTCCTTACAGCCCCAGATTGGAGACCTTCCCAAATAGGCCACAAATCAATCACACCGAGCTCTTCAGCTGCCGATCTGGCCAGCCAGAAGCCTCTCAAGCAAAACCCCTCTGACATTCCAGCTCTTCCTGTGCCCCAATCAGCCCTGGGCCTGCACACAGGTGAAGGGTTTTAGAACTCAATCTCACCTACCCCAAGTGGGTTCTTCCGGTCCCAAGAAATCAGCCTCAGGTCCCAGTCAATTTATCCTCTGGATCTTACCCACAAGATCACACTGAGCCAATCCTTCAGAATCTGAAATCTAAAGGTTTATTACTAAAAGAAAGAAAAGCATGAGAGTAAGGTTATTAAAGAAAATATATTACATGCATCGAATCACCCAGTTCTCAATACATGCTCTTAGCAGAGATGTTATAAACTGCTATCTTAAAAGTCTCTGATGTACATCCTATGTCAGGACGAGTCCACGGTTCTTCCTGGCTTGTTGTTCCCTGAAAGGCTGCATCTCAGATCAGGAGCTGAACTCAAGACAAGATGGAGATTGCCACATGGCACTTATATACCTCTCCTAGCCTCTTCCTGGCCAGAGCAGGTCACATGGTTCGGGGATCTATCCTTGTTTCACATGCTTGTAGCCATTATGCCCTGGCTGGGTTGCAGGTAGCCAGACACATTCCTTCAGGTGTGTCTCTGGCATTTAAAGATCTATTGTCCATGGAGCCTCACTAATTAGCCTAGCCATTGAACAAACATTCCTGGCACATTGCTCTGCCTCAGACAGAGAATTTTCCAGCATCAACCCAGAGTACATATTTATAACTCCACATAGAGGGTATGTCTACACTACGCTCCTAGTTCGAACTAGCGGGGTAATGTAGGCATACCGCACTTGCAAATGAAGCCCGGGATTTGAATTTCCCGGGCTTCATTTGCATAAGCGGGGAGCCACCATTTTTAAAACCCCGCTGGTTCGAACCCCGTGCAGCGCGGCTACATGGGGCTCGAACTAGGTAGTTCGGACTAGGCTTCCTATTCCGAATTACCGGTACACCTCGTTCCACAAGTCCATGAATAGCATATACAGAATCAGTAGAACATAAGCTTTCATGTGACACCTCACATGGCCCCCTTTGTACCAACTTTTGGGGGCAACCTCCCCCCTCCCCCATTTTAAAGCAAAGCCCTTTAAAATTCAATAATGTGACACTGCAGGTTTCTGATTCTTATTGAATTGATGAGAGCATTTCACTTGGGTTTTGAAAATGTCCAGCCCAAAGAAGTGGGAAACCAGAGAGAGTTTTCTCCACATCTTAGAAAGTTTTTCTTACATGCACCAAATTGAATTCTGCTGTAACATTGTTTCATCTTGTGTTGACTTTAGAACAAAGATTTTGTATTGTAATACTGTCTTCAAAATACATAGTGTTCATTTATGTTGTATGTACATACATGTGTGTGTGCATGAGCGCACACACACTATCACTTTCCTATTGAGTGGGAAACAGGATTGCCAGACTAAAGGCATATCTACATTATGACAGCTGCAGTGCTGACGCTATGCTGCTTGTAGTGCCATAGTGTAGATGCTTCCTACATCAACCAACTGAATCTTCCCTGTGATGTAAATAACCCACCTCCTTGAATAGTGGTGGTAGTTAGGTCAATGGAAAAATTTATCTATCAACCTAGATGTTTCTACAACTGGCTATGTTAGCTTAACAGCATGCACGAGTGTGAATTTTTCACTTCCCTGAAGAATGCAGCTAGAGTGATTGAAATGTAAGTGTGGACCAGAGCTGTGTCTGAGCAAAGTGCTGGTGGATAGTGAATGTCATAATAAAATCAGTAATGTCCAATGACAAGATAGCACGTTAACTGAGTAACTTAAGGCACATCTATACTTCCAGCTACACTGGCACTATTGCAATCAATGCAGCAGGGCCAGTATAGTTGGTCTGGTGAAGTCCCATCCAGTGGGTGGCAGCACACTCGCCCATTGACTTCTGTACTCCAGCTCCCCAAGAAGCATAAGGCAAGTCGATGGGAGAGCATCTTCTATTGACACAGAGCGGTGGCTTACATTGGCCTAAGTTATGTAACTTAGGTCAACTTACAGCTTTAGTTAGACCAGCATCTATTGATCATTTCTAAATATGTCAAAAAAGGTATTTTTTTGAATAATTCTCCACTAAGCCAATAAATACTGAAGTTAGAATAGTAAAAATACAAATGTTTCTTCTGCACACACATATAGCTCCCTACTGATTCCACTGACATACTGATAGTTCATTGGCTGTTGAGGGCTTTTGGAGATTTGTGCATACACATTCCAGTGGGATCCTCTGGAAAGTAAGTACTTTTAAAATGCTGACTCTATGAGTATGTCTAGACTACACGGCTCTGTCGACAGAGCCACGTAGATGAGTTTACTAGACATAGCAAAGTGAAGTGGTGATTTAAATAATCGCCGCTTCATTTACATCAAAATGGCCACCGCACTGTGCCGATCAGCTGATTGTCGGCACAGCATAGTAGTCTAGATGGGGATCAGCCGACCCCAGGACCCTTTGTCAAAAGATCCTTTATGCCTCGTGAAACACCCTAATTGTGAATGCTGAACACATGTAGGTCTGGACCTAAGCTCTTGAAAATTTTCCCCAAATATTCAGACTTTAGCATACTCCTTTCATACAGTTTCCATACCTTAGAAAGCAGCAAATCCTGTGATCTTCATTAATCTTTATGTCCATTAAAGGTATTTTCCATCTTGGCTTCTCTATTTCTTCTACTTCTTTAATAAAATGTGATCACTGCAGCTTTTTACACCATCCAGTTTAGTGGAACTTACACTGTGAGTCTGGTATGGTTTTGTTTTCAATGCTGATAATTGCAAAAAATGAATCTTGGAAAACATAATCCCAACTATACCTATAAAATTATAGGAGTCTAAATTAGCTGTTTCCACTCAAAAGAGAGATCTTGGAGTCTTTGTGGATAGTTCTCTGAAAACATCCAACTCAATGTGCAACAGCAGTTAAAAAAGCTAGCAGAATGTTGGGAACTATTAGGAAATGGATAGGTATCATATTGTCTCTATATAAATCCATAATACATCCACTTCTTGACTACTGCATGTAGATCTGGTTACCCATCTCAAAAAGATATACTCGAATTGGAAAAGGTTCAGAAAAGGGCAACAAAAATGATTAAAGGTGTAGAACAGATTCCATATGATCAGAGATTAATAAGAGTGAAACTTCTCAGCTTGGAAAAAAAGATGACTAAGGGTGGGATATAATAGAGGTCTCTAAAATCATAACTGGTGTGGAGAACATGGGGTATGTCTACACTACCCCGCTAGTTCGAACTAGCGGGGGTAATGTAATCATCCGCAGTTGCAAATGAAGCCCTGGATTTGAATTTCCCGGGCTTCATTTGCATGAAGCCGGCCGGCGCCATTTTTAAATGCTGGCTAGTTCGGACCCCGTGCCGCGCGGCTATACGCGTCACAGACTAGCTAGTTCAGATTAGGCTTCTAATCCAAACTAGCTGTACACCTCGTTACTATATATTTGAGAGAATGTGTGTCTGTCTGACTGACTGTGAATCTGTTTGCTCAAGCACTCCTCATAAACGGTAAGAGCTACAATCACCAAATTTGATATGCAGTTTCCTCTTTTCATAACTTAAAACAAGGTAAGAGTTTGGTTGTGCAAGGAAGTAGGGAATTAAGCTCCTCCTCCACCCTCCAATTTTTATGGGAATGCATAAAAGAACTCCTCCTAAACAGTAAGTGTATGTCTACACTGCATTCCTCTTTCAAGAGAGGAATGGAAATGCAGATGAACGAAATTGCAAATGAAGTACAGATTTGAATTTCCCGTGCTTCATTTGCATAATCACATCCAGGAGCTTTTTCGAAATACTCTATTTCGAACAAAGAAATGCTGTCTAGATGTGGTTATTTCTAAAGAAAACCCTTCTTTCAAAATGCAAATGAAGCGTGGGAAATTCAAATCTGTATTTCATTTGCAATTTCGTTCATCTGCATTTCCATTCCTCTCTCGAAAGAAGAATGCAGTGTAGACATACCCTAAGAGATAAGACCACCAAATTTGGCATACAGCTTCTTCTTATCACAACTTCTGGCAAGGTAAGGGTTTGGTTGTTTGCGGGAGCGGAGCTGCAAAATCCCATTTGTACTGGGATGCATAAACAGAACTCCTCCCAACCAAATTAGATCTACAGCTTCCTCTTATCATAACTTACAGGAAGGTAAGGTTTGGTTGGAGGGTGGGGGCTGCAGTTCCCTCCCAATTTGTACAAGAATGCATAAAACCATACAGAAAAGAGACAGAATCAACAGACAGATGAAAGGGGCTGGCTAGGGGCTCTTTAGAGAGGGTGAGAAGTTGAACAAAGCCCCCAGATTGCTGGCTATTCCCCTTTGCCAGGGAGCAAAAGGAAAGTGCACAGTTTGCTTTATTCCTCACTCTGGCTGGGGAGCACAGAGAACAGACAAACCTGGACCTACCCCAGCCAGGGGAACATGCACCCCTCCCCCGGCTTTGCCTACTGGAGCTGCAGCAGCTATGGAGAGGCGCTTCTCACCTGGCCGCAAGCTGCTGTGTTCAGAGAGGACTGGGGTAGTCCTCTGTCCCTGGGACAACCTACAAACTGAATCCCTCCAGCCCAGCCCCACCCCAGACCTTTAAATGAAGAAAAACAAAAATTAATTTAAGGAGCCAAGCAGCACTGGGTCCTTAAACTCCGTGTGCTCTGTGTGAGAGCATGTGCGTGTCCCAAGCATTTAATGGGAAAAGTACAATCACTTTTTTTGGTTTCTTTTTTGGGTTGCTTTGTTTTTTTTTGAATAAACAATTTGGCAGTGGGAAAGGCCCTACTGTGTTCTTTCTTTGAAGTATGAAATATCTGTCCTGGGTTCCTTACATGACGAAAAAGAGATTTTTTCTTTAATGCCCTTAATGCCATGCAACACTTAAGGTGCATTGTATTTTCCTAATCCAAACATTTAGCTCATGCATTGTTTACACCAAGCAATACTCATATGAGGCTTGAATATTTGAAAAAGAAACCAAAGCACCTTCTAATAAGGGATTGTCTTCTTGTTAGACATACTGATTTTTCAAAAGCGGTCTGCTTTCTGTAATGCATTATAATTATATGACAGAAGACCAGTGGAGAATATGGCATACAGCTTCCCATAGGTTTCCTTTCTGAGATAAGAAAGATAAACATTCTGCTTTGCACCTTAAAAAAAAAACAAAAATCCCTCTGCAGTTTCCTGAGAGGCATTTGAAAGTTGGATGATGTTTGGAGCTATGTCTTTTCATTTCCAGACAATGATCTGTGTCATGTGGGGAAATGGGGTGTACAAAGTAAGGAAGCCCCCTGGACTGAAGTGTACGTCCTAGGCTTCCTGAGAATGTGGCTTCTCCCTGGGCATGCACACTGTTTTATCTGTGCAGATCACTGAGAGAGAGAAAGGCTGTTTATTTTTGCAGGGCTCTCTGCTCTAGGGAAAACAGGGGATGCTTTTAATGGGGTCTCTGCTCTCTCTCCATGGGCCTGCTCCTACTCCACTGAAGTCAGTGACAAAACTTCAATGGGAGAAGGATCAGATCCTTAGCCACTTACGGTATGCATAACTTGACTCTGGATGACCTGGCTGTGGGAAATATGTTCCCTAGATTAGCTTCCCTGGTGTCAAAAGAGACGCACTAGTTACCAAATATAGCAAAATAGCAGTACTTCACTCTGGTTTATTCCACCCAGTGACAAACTTTCTGAACTGCTGAATTGCTCTCCTCCTCATCCCCTGCTCCCTCTCCCCCATTTCTTTCAGGCTGGGAAGAGTGTATTCCAGTCCTTCAAAGCTTGCCTTAGGTAAGAGAGTTAAATATTTACTGAAGAATAACTCCACTAATAGAAGCTGGAAAAGCTGCAAAGAAAGATGTAACATTCCTAATAGTAGAAGCTAATAAAATAAATCAAACAAGCAGGGGAGAGTTTCAAGTGTTGCTCTGTTTACATGCATTGGTTCGCTCTCTCATTTATAATTATTATTTCTTACTAAGGATTTGTAATGCACTGATATCTGCTGTGTGTTTTACTAATGCAGCAATTAAAATGCCCAAATAGACTTTGCTGGCTATACTCTACTGAAATTTGGAGATGAGGGAGGAAGAATAGAGGCTGTATGTAACCAGCATATAGTGGATTATTATTTAGATAAAGCAAGTAAGAAACAGACACCATGCACCGAGGATCTTACAATCCAATGAAGGTTATTCCACTGGAAGAAATTAACATTTTATCATTAGAATTCCAGTGACCCATAAATAGGCTGACCTCAGAAATATGACCAGAGCTTCTGTTGGTTGATTTATGCTATTACAATGAATCCAAATCTATTTTTGTACAATGTTTTTACTTGTGTTCCCACTAATCAAGGAAGCAGCCATGTGAGTTTACAATTTGCCTAAAATAACACACATGATCCTGATAAACAGCTTTCCTGCCGATTAGCAGAAACTCAGAGATCAAAATTCACCAGAAATGAAGCAGTGTAACTGAATAACTTGACTAACTGTGCAGTAAGTACTGTATCGTTTTCAGTGCTTACTGCACAAGCTTGAGCGGGACTGTAATTTAGTAATAATCTAGTACTGGATACTATAGCAGGGGCTTCCACTGAACCAAAGATATCTTTATTTTAAAACTATGATACCACCAGACCAAATTGAACTCCATACTGTATTGATTTATTCCTCTCCACTGGGTTTCACCAGCTGGAGGTACCCAGTAGCAGAATGAACCAATACCATGGCTTTTCTCCCTGCAATAAATTAATCTTGTAGAAAGGGCCGCGTAAGGCCTGTGCACTATTTAAACCCTATATCTGCTGTCAATGTTCTGCACAGGACTGAATTTCACCCTATGTCAAAAATACTAAACAAAAGACAGAAGAGTGGAATTGGTGGGGGGGGGGTTGTTTTTGTTTTTTAAATCAAAGCATATTTTGGCTCAAATATAACATGTTTTTGACCTAAAGCAATTATTTTTTAAGTACATTTTCCTTTTGGTCAAGATTTTCCAGATTCTTAATTAAACACTGTTATTTGTTTGTTTAACACCAGAAAATATACTGGCTCTACTGAAGTCTATTCTATGGCAAACACATTCAGAATTTCAAATCTTACCTTTGTTTCTCTAGTAAAGGTATAAATATCTGGTGGAAAAGTTTCCATCTGTAGACATAAAGCTTAACAAATTCAGTTATGTTGGTAAACAAATTCCAGATCTAGTGAGGAGTGAGTGTCTGCCAATTAGCCCACCAATCTATACATTTGTCTTTACAACAGTTACATCAGAGTAGCATGAAACCTGGCATACAAGTGATTACCTGTATATTTACTTAAGCACTAAAGAGGGCAGCTTCTGATTTCTTTCCTTCAAAACTGGGTGTTAAGTCTTGGATTGTAAATATACCATTTACTAAACTGTATGTTTTCTGTTATGGGTTGATTCTTCCTGTGTTCATTCCGAGACAAATGAGTGGTTGTTACAGGAAAGTGCTCTAGTCGGGTGATCCTCCATGCCCATACCTTGTGATCACATAACCTTTGGCAGATTATGAAAATTCTGGGTCAGGTACCTTGGCAAAAGAAAACAAAGTCAAAACAGGAAAGCAGTTTTAAATTGTAGAGGGCAGAAACTGTAGAGAAATACTAGTCCTCTTGAAGCCAAAGAGCATTTTCTCGCTGACCTCAGTGGAACCAAACTTTGATTCTACATAATTCTGTAACACTTGGTGAAAGGGACCAATTTCTGCACTGACTTAGGCATGCTACAAAAGCTGTGGAATTATGGGGCCAGACTGAAGTGCCACCCTAAGTATAATATCCATTTCACAGAGGAATAAAGTGAGGTACAGAGGGCCCAGTTCTTCAAGGTGCTCAGACCAAGATCCTCAAGGATATTTAGGTGTCTAACTCTGGGTCTGGGTGCCTTTGATTCTGGGCACTCAGCACATAATAGGATCACATTTTCAATTGGATGTCTGAAGCTAGGTGTGTAAGTCTATATTTGGATACCTAATACACACATTGCTGTCTTTAAGAACACAAATTTTAAAATGTAGCTCTGAATGACTTGTGGTGTCTCAGCTAATTAACTAATATTGGTAAAATGCTTTGAGGCCCCAGGATGAGAGGTGTTATGTAACTGAAAAATATGAGTATTAATGCATGTAACATTAGCTTGTAGGGACTTAATAAGAATTAACCAAAGCAATGTTAATAGTGAAATAATTTAGCATTTAGGGCTGATCACGCTCCAGCCATGTTCCAGCCTTTGTATAACATTCTATATCTTCAGAGCATTCTGCACCTAAGAACTTTGGTTCTTAGGCCAAAATTTTGGCCAAAAGGAACAGGCTTTCAACTTGTTTCATTCTCTAGAGCAAGAGCAGTGGGGTGACTTGGTCCTAATGCCTTGATAAATGTAAGGCAACAATCTTTCAAATGTGGGTATCTACTTCAGACAGCCACATTTTAAAATTCTGACCTACCTGATGTTGCCCAGGCTATTCAAGTAGCAAGACTCTCCATTCTGGATTATCAGTAGCATTGTCATTCTAATGGATCATGTTGGTTCTCAAAATCCATTCAGTATTTTGGGAACATTTATGTTTAGTGTATTCCTAGCATTAGACAGTGAACAAGAAAAGAACATGCTTTCTTTCCCTGAGCTGTTTTTTGAGTCAGATAACATCAAAGTTTAAAAACAGCCCTTTATCCTGTTCATTAAAATAAGAACAACAAAGCAAAATACAGTTATTTTAATTCTTCTGAACTTGAAAAATGTTCCCAAATGCTGACTGAATCTATTTAGTGTGGACTGTACTGAACAGAACTAACTCTAACTAACATTAATTAAGCATTCTTATGCACAATACTTTATTACTGCATTTAGGCACTTATGGGTCTGAGTAAATGAGGACAGATTGAATTAATATCACCCACAAGAGGGCCTAATCCTGCAATGCTCTACACTTAATAAGTTCTATATAATATTGTGAAAATCAGTAATATCTGAATAACTACCAGAAGTGCATAAATTCACACTTAAGGCTGCATCCTTGTTTGTAGCCTGTCTAATGCAAAGAAGGCAAAAAAAAATGTTATCAAGCCACAAAAGGATTCCCATTGACATTAAAGCTATTCTTCTAACTCTGCGTAATTCTCACTGGAATCAATAGACGGTTTTCAGACAAGAGTCCTATACCTAGAAAGAAAGAAGGCTTTATCCCTAGAGAAATGTCATGTCACTACATGTGGGCTGCGTCTAGACTGGCTGCTTGATTTTACACAAAAGCACTGACGTTCTACTGTCCGAAATCAGTGCTTCTTGTGCAAATGATTTGACGTTCCCTGTGACGTAGTGGGGGTACCTGGCTGATTTCTATGGGTCTGCCACCGGTACCACAGCCCAGAAGGACAGGGATGGGTCATTATGCAAAGAGGGTCTCAACCTGTCTGACCAGTCACCCCCCATGGAGAGGAATAAAGGAAGGTGGATGCTGCCCTGGCTGGGGGCAGGGCTGGAGGAGAGTTAGTTAGTTTCTGTCTGGGAGCATGGAGGAAGCAGCCTCACCAACAGGCTGGGGGGTTTAGAAGCCGGACCCCCCCCCCCATATCAAGGGGGGCTGAGCTATCCTAGGCCTGCCCTGTAACCTGGTGACATCTGTGCTGTGCTGTATTCTGGAAAGGCAATAAACGCCCTCTGTTCTACCAGCTGGTGGTGTCTATGCATGCCATTCCGGGAGTGCAGGAGGCGGGGGACCCCAACACGCCGTCACACTGGTGTCAGGAGCGGGATGCACTGCACCCCGTGGATGGAGCTTCCAGCGGCGAGCGACAAGGCACAGTAGAAGCAAGAGCCCTGGAGCCAGGCATGCTGGAGACAGAGCGAAGCGGTTCTGGGGAATCGTGGGGCGCTGCAGCACTAGACTGGTGAGTCTGCACCGAGGGGACCAGCGGGCCGATGGTCTACGCCCGACTCTTGAAGGCAGAGTTGGTGGGGCTGTGCAGAGAGAGAGGCTTGCCTGTGCAGAAAGCAACCAAGGCCCAGCTGATTGCCCATCTGGAAGAGAATGACCAGCCACAGGGCCAGGATCTTGTCCCCAGAGGGAGCAGCCAGACCCCCCCTGAGACTGTGTCAGGCTCAGAGAGGGGGAGGAGCACTGGAACCCACCGGAGAGATGAGACAGCTTCCCCCAGGAGGCCTGCAAGCTGTAGCCCATCTAGGGCAGGGGCCAGCCCAGCAGAGCTGCGGCGGCTGGAGATCCAGCTGCGGATCAAGGAATTGGAAGTAGAGGACCAAGAGAGGGAGCACCAGGACCAAGAGAAGGAGCGCCAGGACCGAGAGAAGGAGCGCCAGAACCGAGAGAGGCAGCGACAGCATGAGTTGGCATGGCAGAGCGGAGTACCGGCGGGGCACCGGCTGTGCCAAGAGTGGATGGGCCCCAGGGTCCCGGGACGGCCAGACACTTGCAGAGGCTCGTTGTGGCCCAATTGAAGGACATGGGCGACATAGACGGGTTCCTCAGCTCCTTTGAGAGCGCCTGTGGACTGCAACGGGTCTCCCCAGCTGACTGGCTGCAGGAGCTCATCCCCGCACTGAACCAGGAGGCGGCCGGAGTGCTCAGTCAGCTGGAGGACCTACAGCCAGGGGATTACAACCGAGTCAAGGAGGCCCTGCTGCACAAGTTCGGGCTGACCCCCGAGATGTACAGGAAGAAGTTCCGGGGGGTGCAGAAGGAACCACGGGAGACCTATGTGGACCTGGCCTCCCGCCTGGCGCAATACTGCCGCAAGTGGGTGTCTGGAGTCGGAGCCCAGACAGCAGAGGAGCTGCTCAAGCTGGTCATGACGGAGCAGTTCTATGAAGCGTGCCCACCCAAACTGAGGCTGTGGCTCAAGGACCGAAGACCAGAGACCCCCCAGGAGGCCGGGAGGCTGGCAGATGAGTTCACGGAGAGCCGGTCCGAGTGTGAACGGGAGTCCCGGAGAGAAAGGGAATCGTGCAGAGACCGGATCTCGGCTGAGCAACGGAGGGAGTCAACTATGAGGCGAGCCCAAGGAACAGGTCGTCTGTGCCCCAGAGAACCAGCCAGGGCCTAGACAGAGACAGCCCAAAGCCTAACTTGCCATCGCTGTGGGAAAAAAGGCCACAAGAGGGCTCAGTGCACCAGGTCCCAGAACCAGGGACTTTCCAGGGTTAACTGGCTGGAGCAGGAGGAAGGGCAGGCTGCCCGAGAGGCAGGGGCTAGCTGGCAAACCTCAGCTCAGAGAGAGGGGAAGGATGCTCAGTGCACCTCCCCTGGGAGGTCTGATCCTCGGGAGGCGGATTTCTCCGTGTACCGGGTGGGGGCAGGGCGGCCCCTGCGGAGCGAGTGCCTCATAGCCCTGGAGGTGGATGGTAGGAAGGTGACGGGTTTCTGGGACACGGGGGCGGAGGTGACGCTGGCCCGATCCGACATAGTGGCCCCAGGGCGGATACTACCCCACACCCAGCTGACCCTGAAGGGCATAGACGGGTCCCCATTTAAGGTGCCTGTAGCCAGGGTGCATCTGAAATGGGGGGCCAAGGAAGGTCTCAAGGAAGTGGGGGTGCACCCGCACTTGCCCACCGAGGTGCTGATGGGGAATGACCTAGAGGAGTGGCCCCATGAATCCCAGCGGGCTCTAGTCACCACCCGGAGCCAGAGCCAGCGAGGGGCCGGCAACCTGGATCCAGGGAAGGACTCCCGGCAGAGTCCTCAGGGTCCCATCCCAGTGGACACGGGGTCCAGCCAGGCTGGGACTCCGGACCTAGGCAAAGGTGGGGAACAGGTCCCAATCCCTGCCCCAGCGGCTGAATTCCAGGCTGAGGTGTAGGCAGACCCCTCCTTGTAGAGGCTGAGGGACCAGGCTGGCCTCCGTGCAGCTCAGCCCCTGGGGAGAGGTGGCCAGGAGAGATTCCTGTGGGAGCGGGGGTCCCTGTTCCGGGAATGGCTTCCCCCCAGGAAGGTGAGGGCACGGGGGGGTCCAGCGGCAGCTGGTCGTCCCCCGAAAGTATCACCTCAAGCTGCTGTATTTGGCCCATGACGTCCCCGTGGCGGGCCACCGGGGGATCCAGAGCACCCGGCTAAGGCTGCTCCAACACTTCTACTGGCCGGGGATGTTTGCAGCCGTGCAGCAGTACTGCCGGTCCTGCGACTCCTGCCAGAGGGGCGGGAAGGCCCAAGACAGGAGGAAAGCGGCTTGGGGGCCCCTACCCCATATAGAGGACCCCCTGGGCTCGCTGAGAGAGTTATGGGAGGGGAAGGCCCCCCTGGATGGAGCGTCGGGTGTGGAAGCCACCCTGGCTGTCCAGAGAAGGCTCGCTGGGCTCATGGCCAAGGCCTGAGAGACCCTGGACAGAGATCAAGGCCAGCAGAAGGGTGGGTGTGACCCCCGAGGACAGGCCTGGACCAGTCCCCCCAGAGCGGTGCGGCGAGTGGACAGAGGGAAGCCAATTCATGTGAGGCCCCGCCGCGGCTGGCCCAAGTCAAGGGGAGCACCCATGTCCCCAGGGCAGGTTCCCACGCAGAGGACCCGAACTTCCCTAGGTCACGAGCGGAGTGACCCTGCTCAGTTTGCTCTCGGAGGGGGGAGAACTGTGATGTAGTGGGGGTACCTGGCTGGTTTTTATGGGTCTGTGGTAACCCCACTGGCTGCCGCCGGTACCACAGCCCAGAAGGACAGGGATGGGTCATATGCAAAGAGGTTCTCAACCTGTCTGACCAGTCACCCCCCATGGAGAGGAATAAAGGAAGGTGGATGCTGCCCTGGCTGGGGGCAGGGCTGGAGGAGAGTTAGTTAGTTTCTGTCTGGGAGCATGGAGGAAGCAGCCTCGCCAACAGGCTGGGGGGTTTAGAAGCCGGACCCCCCCATATCAAGGGGGGCTGAGGCATCCTAGGCCTGCCCTGTAACCTGGTGACATCTGTGCTGTGCTGTATTCTGGAGAGGCAATAAACTCCCTCTGTTCTACCAGCTGGTGGAGTCTGTGCGTGCCATTCCGGGGGTGCAGGAGGCGGGGGACCCCAACGCGTCGTCACATTCCCGTTTGGGCAAAAGCCCTTTTCCAGAAATGTTTTTGTGCAAGAGGGCCAGTGTAGACAGCTAAAAACTGTTTTGTGCAAAAAAGCCCCCATGGCGAAAATGGCGATCGGGGCTTTCTTGCGCAAAACCGCGTCTAAATTGGCACAGACGCTTTTCCGCAAAAAGTGCTTTTGCAGAAAAGCATCCGTGCCAATCTAGATGCTCTTTTCCGCAAATACTTTTAACGGAAAATCTTTTCTGTTAAAACCATTTGCGGAAAATCATGCCAGTCTAGACGTAGCTGTGATGTTTATATACTGGTTCCTACTATGAGCCAGTTTCACTCCTATGGTCCCTGGAATACAACCTGCACTCCAAAGGAATTCACCATGGTGCAGGGAAGCTATGAACTCTGGCCAAGGCTCCATGGAAGCCTGGCTCACAGAAGATCCTGAGAGTTGTGCTGAACCTCTGCATCTCCAGCTATCTTGGCCTCTTTCCCCAAAGGCAGCATCCCTTATGCTAGCTGTGGACCACAGCCTAGCAGCAGTTGCAGAGGAACTAGTTTACCACCCAGTGGACTTGTCACTGCTTGAAGCCCACAGATCAGATTCTGGCTGGCACTAACAGAGCCCCAAGGGTTATATCCTGCCATGTGTAGGCTGCAGAATGAAGTCACCCGTGTTTATTACTGCATTCATCCATAGAGTTTAATCCACTCTCATAATTGTTGTATATTTGGTGGACTTTTAAGGATAGTTTCAAATAGATGAAAAAGGAAATTAAGTTACAGTGAAATTGTTTTTGAGGAAACCAGCTCATAAAAAATAGGAATGGGCCTTAATGTTCAGGTGGATTCAAATTGGACCTAAACCCAAACTCTTTCTAAGGGTCCAAAACAGTTTGGTTCATTATTTTTTTCATATATCTTCTGATTTGAATTTCCTATGCCTGGTCAAGTCCAGGAGTGGAAATGATAGAGAACTACAAGCGAGACTGTTATCCTGATATTTCAGGCTTAGTCAAAAGTAGGATAGTCTGGAAATCTCACATGAAATCCTACTTCTGGCACATTTTCAGCTCAGTTTTACATATGGAAGAGGCTGAAATAAGATTCAGGTATACAAACATAGTTGGAGGTGTTTATATGCACAGGACTGAATCTCTGGAACCTAGGGATGGCTCCATTCTAATTGAAATCCATAGGTCCTTCTTGTTAGAAGGATAATTGTAATACTTTGGGGATGGGAGGGAGTTTCACTAACTCATAAATCAACAGATTGCTTAGAACATCACAAAAAACTGATGAGTATCTAAGAGCCTCATCTGGCTTACACTAGAGTCACGATTTAAAAATATGTCTACACTTAAACTGCTACAGTGGCATAGCTGCAGTGCTTCGGTGTAGACTCTCACTATGGTGATGGAAGGGTTTCTCCTATCACTCTATTAATCCACCCTCCTGAGAGGCGGTAACTAGGTCTGTGCATTTGAAATTACTGGGAGTTATGCATAATCTGAGGTTTGACCAAAATGTGGCTTTTTACACAATGAATTACTCAATTTGTCCAGAAAAATTGAGGTCTTGATTCTGAGAAGGAACCAGTGTTATAGAATCACTTCCAATCCCCTTTAGCTTCTATCACAGACTGATACACGTCATAAGAGGCTTGCTGTTTTTTATCTTGTTTCATTAATGAGAAAGGGATTTTGACCTGCCACGCTCAGATACAGATGAACTTGCTAAAATGGAGTCAAAAGGGGCGGAGACTTAGCTTTTCTCCTTCAGATCAAAATGGTAACATAAATTGAAACCTTATTCTCTCTCAGAAAAACATAAAAATTAAATTAGCCACTAATTATTTTAAACCACGCTTAATAAAGGTATAAAGTATTTTAGCTTGGAGGTGGTCAGATACTCTGAAGATGTTCCAAAACTAGTGCAATGAGCATGGGATAAAGAAATTGATTTGCTGCCCAAAGATTTATTAATGCAGCCTGGAGTTACACCTCTGAGCACTATTATTAAGTTGACCTCACCTCCGGCATAGACAGATAAATTCTTCCATTGCCACTCTGGGAGCCATTTTTCCATTGATGCAGGATACAGAAAGCATCTACACTACCAATGCTGCATTTGTGGTACTGCAGTCTCCATAGTATAGAAATGCCTGCAGAGTTAGGGTTCACACTCTTCCAAAGCATCAGATGTGCCTATATTTAAATGTCTGAAAAATCAGGAAAAACAGAATGAAGATACACATCAGCTACATCCCACAACCTTAACTCTGACCCCCTGGAGGTGGCAAGAGCTACTGGAGATGTGCTGTTGGTATGTTTCATTCACGGCTGCCCAATAATAGCAAATATGATGAAAAACTAAAAAAATGTGCCCTTTTGTATCAGATTAGTTTGCTGTCATAGTCCTTAGAATTTTTTTATCTAGTTTGTCTGCTTTCATTCAAACTGTCCCTCACTGTGTTCTATGTCTATACTACAGATTACTGATGGCACAGCTATGTTGGTCAGGGGTGTGAAAACGTATGATCCCCCACTGAAAGCTATGTTGACAAAATCCCCTAGAGCACATGTTGCTGTACTAGCAAAACTCTGGTTTTTGTGCCTGTTGTGCTTGGAGGACAGTGGATTAAACTACACCAGTAAAGTGTATTTTTTCCAGTATAAATTCATCCACACTAGGAGTGCTTTGCCAGTATGTATACCAGTGTACATACCTCAGTAAAGTTATCCTAGTGTAGATATGTAGTCTTAGGGCTTGCTTACATTTAAAATGCTACAGGCAGCTGAAGCTATAGTGCTTCGGCATAGACACTCCCTCCACTGATGGGAGGGGTTCTTCCATCTGCACAAGTAATTCACCTTCCCAAGAGGCCAATGGAAGGTCAATGGAAGAGCTCTTCTATCAAGCTAGTACTTGTCTATGCCAGTATTTATACTGGCTTAGCTACATGACTCAGGGGTGTGGATTTTTCACACTCCCTAGCAATGTAGCCGGATCAGTCTAACGTTTTAGTGTAAGCCAAGTTGTAGGGCAATGGTTCCCAAACTGTGGATTGTGACCCCATTCAGTAGAGAGGTTTGTGATGAACCCTCCTGTGCAGAAGACACCTTTTTGCTCTACATCCTCTGTTCAGCATGACCTTGTGCACCATACATACAAGGTCATACTGTGCAGAGAACAGCATTCTGAGAGCAAAATGGCTTCCTTCATGAAGCATGACCCCACATGTTTGGTGTGAGTGAGGTCACATTGTGTGGAAGATGCTATTTTGTTCTCCAAAATGACATCCTCCATGATATAGATAAGAGGATTATTCCAGGAGTAGGTGGGTAAGATTCTGTGGCCTGCACTGTGCAGGGGGTCAGACTAGATGATCATAATGGTCCCTTCTGACCCTAGAGTCTATGAGTCTATGTTTGGGATCCCAGGAGGAAGGCCTTTATTAAAATGGCAAAAAGTTTGGGATCTCCTGCCTTAGGGATAGCTGAGTAGATTATTGCAAGGTGAAAGGGCTCTGAACAATCCTCTGCATCAGAGAAATCCCCATGGTATGTTCCCAGGTGCATCCGAAACTCCATGAAGGTGAATGTGGTGTGACACAAGAGCTTGAGGGATGAGAAATGACTCATTCATCTCAATGAGCATTCTCCTCCCTCCACTAAAGTCTGCCATAGTCTGGATTGTGGAATATAAATTTTCAATTGAATCTCATAAAAACATAAGAACGGCTGTTCTGGGTCAGACCAAAGGCCCATCTAGCCCAGTATCCTGTCTGCCAACAGTGGCCAACACCAGGTGCCCCAGAGGGGGTGGACCGAAGACAGTGATCAAGTGATTTGTCTCCTGCCATCCATCTCCAACCTCTGACAAACAGAGGCCAAGGACACCATTTTATCCCCTGGCTAATAGCCTTTTATGGACCTAACCTCCATGAAATTATCTAGCTTCTTTTTAAACTCTGTTAGGGTATGTCTACACTACCACCTTAGTTTGAACTAGGGTGGTTAATGTAGGCATTTGAAGTTGCAAATGAAGCCCAGGATTTAAATATCCCGGGCTTCATTTGCATCTTGTCGGGCGCCGCCATTTTTAAATCCCCATTGGTGCGGACTCTGTGCCCGCAGCTACACGCGGCACAGAGTAGGTAGTTCGAATTAGGCTCTCTAATTCGAACTACCGTTACTCCTCGTGGAACGAGGTGCACCGGTAGTTCGAATTAGAAAGCCTAATTCGAACTACCTACTCCATGCCGCATGTAGCCGCGGGCTCGGAGTCCACATTAACAGGGATTTAAAAATGGCAGCGTCCGGCAAGATGCAAATGAAGCCCGGGATATTTAAATCCCGGGCTTCATTTGCAACTTCGAATGCCTACATTAACCACCTTAGTTCGAACTAGGGTGGTAGTGTAGACATACCCTGATAGCCCTAGCCTTCACGGCCTCCTCTGGCAAGGAGTTCCACAGGTTGACTACACGCTGCGTGAAAAAGAACTTTCTTTTATTAGTTTTATACCTGCTACCCATTAACTTTATTTGGTGTCCTCTAGTTCTTCTACTATGGGAACTAATAAATAACTTTTTTTTATTCACCCTCTCCACACCACTCATGATTTATATGCCTCTATCATATCTCATATATACCTCTATCATATCTCACTCTGAATGTGGATATTACAGCTAATTTCTTTTAAAAAATCAGAATGAGTATGGTTTTAATTTGGAGCCCATTGAAATATTGATTCCAAAGTACAAAATTTCTGCTCTCAAGCAAAATTTCTCAAAGAATGCCTTGCAAAATGCAAGCGGAGAACAGCTAATCTGCACAAGAAACAAGCTCAGAAAGCTGCCAAGAGTAGGATTCAAGCCCTCGGACATGGGTGGTGCTCAAATTGGGCAGCCACAGCATCTCACTTGAAGCCACCTGCTCACCCTATAGGTAAACTCTGGTTTGCAATAGAGTCCTTGTCCTGCTCTAAATTCCCTAGATCATCAACTCGGCTTGAGCCACACTGAAGACTCAGACTTTATCCTGATGAACTTTTTAATGATTGCTTCCCCAAACTGTCAATGACTGCTCCATACTAGCTGAAATCAATACACATCAGGTGGTAGCTATTTGGGTGGGATCACAACTATAGCTGAGAAGCCAGGTATTTATAAAAACAAAAGTAGTAAGAACCATACATTTTGACATCATTTTTGTTAGAGGTTCAGCGTCGCAGGAATCCGTCACTCAAACAACCTTAAATTTGTATCACTATCTAAACATCCCCAAAAGGCAAAGAAATTTGCAAGACAATCCACAAAAGTATATGGATTTTAGAACATTTAGACTGTTAAACAGTATATTGTTCTCAGTCATAACAATGGAGCTACCACCCAATATAATCTGTAGTCCAACATTATTAATTAGCAGATTTAAGATGATCCGCACACCATAGAGCTGTTGTGATTATTTTATTTGGACCCAGCACTTGATAAATTCTTTGTAGTGTAAAAAAAATGTCTGATTATTGGTATCTAGGCAGTAGAAAGATCAGCTTGCCTCTCAAGTTGTCATACTCTGCAACCTTTACAACTTCCTAAACAGACATAATTTCTACTTTGTCTTAAAGGGGAAGACTAGCCTGTTTGTTTTTATTTGCAACATTCCGGTAGGCCAGTGACTGCAGGATAGCGGTAACCTAGGATTATCCTGCAGAGCTGTAAGTAGTGAATCCATAACAGCCAACCTGAACTCTGCTGTGGGCTGCTATTTAATACCACAAGAAACTATTTGCATTTCATCATGTATTGTATGAGTTCAAGAGCTTTCCTTGGATCAGGCTGTGATTGCAGATGAAATAAACTACTACACGGTGAAGTGAAATTTGTTTTTTATAGATCAGTTCTCTAAACATGAATATACCGTGGTAAAGAATTCAATCCATTCTAGGGGATAAGACGCAGAAATAAAGATGAGTTGAAATGTATAAAGGAAGAAGCCATGATCTTGTTCCCATTGACATCAAGAACAAACCACCTATTGATTTCAGTGAGAGTAAGAACAGGCCCAAAATGAATTGGGACCATGAAAAGCATCTTTATGCTGTATGCTGGAGTTTAGCCTTAATTTAAGGGGAAATCTGTGCTCTTTAGAATCTGCCTGACCCTGCATTCCTTGCACCAAAAACTCCCACTGGGATCAGTACAAAATCAAGCCCATTTGTGATTTCCCCATGGGTCCTCTTGAATTACCCTTCCCTCTATATGATTTCAGTCCAATTCATAATAAAATTATGTGTTCCTTGTGAAGCCTGCATTATGGATGTATGGCCATCATGTTCCTGTGCAATGCTTGTTTTTTTTACTGTAAATGCAGAAATCCATGTACATTTGGGAGCTTGTGAAAACAAGTCTGAAGCTGCTAGATTTTCACTTTCACAATGTAAAGAAAAACTAAGTTGCTGGCTGTGGAATATTCCCTCTTTTGCTCAAGTTTTTAACAATGAAACTAATTCACTCAGCAGAAGATACCTTCTATAGAAATGTGTCTCTGTGCTACTGTCACATATCAAGGAAGATATTCCAAAGATAATTATTAAATGCTAAGAAATGAATGACTGAGATGTCAGTGCGAATTCTAGGGGTATGTCTACATAGCAACATTATTTTGAAATAACGTTATTTCAAAATAACTTAGTCCTTGTCTACACATCATGCAGTTATTTCAAAATAATGTCGAAATACTGTCAAGCTGGAGGACTTCTTACTCTGACTCCTGTAACCCTCATTATACAAGGAATAAGGGAAGTCGAAGGAAGAGTGCTCTATTTCGAAATAAGTGCCTAGTAGATGCTCCCTATTTATTTCAAAATAAGCTACACAATTGACGCAGCTCAATTTGCATAGCTTATTTCGAGTTAAACCCTGATGTATAGACGCACCTTAGGTGTGTGTACAAGGAATGCAGGATTATGATTATTTATGCTTGACACCCAAGAGAATGAAGTGACTTTCAGAACAAATTAAAAGACACTAAATAAAGCTCTTAGAGTTTACAGGTGAACGTTCCAATCCTGAAATTGCATATGCATGTAACTCTCCTTATGTGAGTAGTTCCATTTAAATCTGTGGAACTGTTGTTATTCCTGGTAGTTAGCTTACACCTGGTAATAAGTATTTCCAGGCTCAGGCCCTAATATTAGAAGTGACATAGGGAAAACTGGGCAAGGATGGAAAATGATTACAGCAATAGAATCACATGGTTACTTAGTTTTGTGCTCACAAAGTTTGTATGTATTATATAATGTCATATATGTATATGGTATTTACAAAGTATTTATGCATAAGTGTATGAATGAATACATATATGGAACTAACTTAACTATAAGTGCCAAGAAAAATAGCTTTTTAGAATGGGTCTTAAATATATTTTAATAGACTAATCTAAACCTGATGTACTTCTATTAATGTCAGAAAATACTTTCATTTATTTCCCTCAATATATTTCTTTAATTCTCATTCTTTTTAGGGTAGAGTACAGACCTTAAAATGCAAATATTATTTTTTGCAATTGTTTTGCATCAAGTAATCCAGAGATTTAAAATAATGCTTTACATCGTCATTGGGGGGGAGTGAAGGACTAGAAATACTTACAGTTGTAACAAGAGTGTTCTCATTGCCCTGGTGCAATAGTAATTATTCTGAAAATAGGAAATAAGTTTCTAAGTACCTATAAAGAGAAACATAAGGGCAATTCCATTTGGAAGGGATATGAATCACATTCCCTTTCTTTTTGTCTTTCTAGAGGTCAGCGTTTGAAAGCCATCTCATTTTTAACTGAGTCAGAGCAGGAAGCAGCTTTCAGGGTCTGATATTGAAGTCAATTTGAGTTTTACCACTGTTTTCATGGAGAACAGAATCAGGTCCTGATCTGTCAACGAAAAGAACAGCAAGGTTCTGTCTAACAGATGCATGGTTTTTCTGCCATCTAACTGCTAGAATTTGTATCGTAACCCCGTTTCTCATTTGAGCAGAGAAAACTCAAAAGGTGTGTTTGCTTAATGCTGTGCCTGGTAAAAGTTAAAACTCCCCATGCTAACCATGCACGTATACCTTCGAGTTGGGACACTGAAAGACAACATAAAGGGATTAGGGTCTAAAAAATAAACAAACAGGCTTTTTAACCTGTCTCAGGACGGGTAGCAACAAGAGAGCTTTCCAGATCTGAGGGAGTCACTCTCTTTGCTTACATCCAGCTCATTTCGTTGTAGCTTGATGGGGCAGAGTAATTGTAATATGCAGTATTGAGAGAGACTCGCTAAAAGGAACAAAAAAAGTGAAATTAGTTTTTCATTTGGACGCTTTTTTTAAACTTTCCAGATAGACATCCGTTCTGCTCTGTATACAGTGGTGAGTAGCTAAAGAAGAGCGGAGCTTGGTTTAGCTGACTATTATTATTATTCAATTTATTCTGTATAGGTTTAATATTAGATTATATGCTGGCATGTTGTATTATATGTTTACCAAGGCGCCCAGAATATGTCAGTCATTATATGCGCTCAATGGGTGTATACAATTGTGTGTGATCACCGAAATATAGTCTGTTGGTATTTAAGAGTTCCGCTGTGGTGCCGTAGCATTGCAATTCATCCAATAAAGAAATGTCCAGGTTGCAATCTTAGTGTCCATCTGACGTCTTTGATGTTTGCTTATATCTACTGCAGTGTTAATTACAACGGGCTAGTTGGCAAAGTTGTGTTTGTGTTTGTGAATTGCAGTAACTATTCGGCAAGACTTCAACAAAAATCGCTTTGATATATTCGATTGTCTATTAAAAACAGCAGTACCCAAATGTAATATAATAGACAACCCAGCTGCCTTCTTGCAAGCCTCTTTTCGGTACTGATTTCCAAGTGAAATGAAGTGCATTTTATTTAGAGGCTAAAACCGTTGCTGTCCATCAAAAGCGGGTTGGCTTTAATTTCAGCAACTTGTACTCTCCTGTCCGGCGCTCCACGTGTCTTGTGGTTTGTGTTTCATATTAACAGAAAAGAAAAATCGATATTTAGAACCAATTCAGGCCACAATTATTAATTGAGCTGCTTTGTCACTATTTAAGAATGTCCTTGTAATTACAGAGACGCAGCCTGTACTGATTTCCACTCTACAATAAAGCGTTTTTATTTAAAGGGTGCATTGCTATTGGCTACATCGACGGTTGGCGGGTTGTAATTTCTCAGGCTGAAGGGTTTATAGTCTTGTGTTTACCGTAAGCCATCCGATAAATCGAATTCTTGCTTGAGACTTCTTAGCAATTCTGAACAGTTAGACTATTTTAGAACTGTACGTGAAAACCAGAAAGTCTTTTTTTAAAACTATTATTGCGAATTGCTTTGTTTGTCCGGGTGTCTGAGACAACTTTTCTTTATACTTACAAAACATTTAATCTTAAATCCTGATACAAGTCAGATATGAAAAACACAATTTCTCGCCAGAGTAAATCAAGCTCTGTAAATCCTCATGACTGGGACTAAGATTTCCTGAGATGGGGTCATTTAAATAAAAAATATTTCCCTTTTCACCGTTTCCTCCTCATTCTCGGAGGGAATTTCTGATCAAAATCCTTCCAGTGCCCTACACCTTGCTATGAAGATGTGATAGTAAGATAATTTTGAATTGCAAGGAACTGAGGCCACGTCCTTCTCCAGAAATTTACGGCGGTTTTGCCATTCGCTTTAATCTAGTCCTTGCAAATATATGTCAGTCTATGAATTGCCCCGGATCTTCCCCTCCGCCCCGCTCTCTGTACATTTACGCCCTGTGGAGCTTGGATTTAGCTCAAGGAAATTGCTCTGTGTATTTCTTCGTTTGTTTTGAGTTTATTAAAATTACATAGGGCTTGGAAATGATAATGTAAAGAAACTGGCTATATGTGATCATGATTAATCTAGTCGACACCAAACAGACACACAAATGTTGGAAGTTCTGCGTGCTCTGGGTGCCACTTAAAACTGAAGAGTATAGTAAGCCCCTGTGCTACATAGATTGTTTGTCAGGATGGACACATTCCTAGCAGTCACCGTACAAGCCTCTAATATGTTAGATCTCGGTTAATTATAGAGCTCGGGATAGAGCTGAAATATCCAGTAAAAAACCCTCAACGACTCACTTATTAGCATGGTTTCTGATTGAGATCCGGAGTCTCCGAGTAGGCTTGAATTAACATTGGTGAGATTTGAGTGACCGACACCAAAGAATTTCTGTTCTCTTCTAGTGCCTGGCTTTAATGGCAACATTTCTTTACTAGCGTGTAGGCAACTACTTTGATCAGACTCCAGTATACTCACCTTCTCTGCTAATGAAACCTGGTCAACATTCCCTGCCTCGATTCTACGAGTCTGCCGCTCGGTTTGATCTTAAATCCCACTTGACAGGGCTGACAACAAAGAAATACCTAGGATGGCAGAGTTTCCTCTTCCCAGAATGAATCCTTTAAAGGAGCAGTGCGCCCAGTTTGAGAGCAGAAAAGAGAGGAATCTGCACTTTGGAGGAGGTGATGACACACAAAACAATGCTGTTACACCTGCACCAGCAGGGAATGCCTGCGAGGAAGAGCAAGCAGGCCAGCGTGGGTGGCCGCAAGAAATAGATAGCCCAAACACCGCAGAAATTAACAGACCTCTACGAGTGAACACAGAGTCCCCATGCAGCAAACCTAAGTGCTACTCATGCACAGCTGTCTCCCAGCTTCGTTTTCTTCTGGATACAAAGAATGTTCGTGTTTTAACCTAATGGAAAGTCTTGGCTTGTGTATTTGGGAATGTGCACGTGGGCGATTAATGAATCACTAATGTTATTTCTCTATATTAACTGCACATCGGAATTAAAGAAAAGCCAAGTGTGTATAATGTAGATATAAAACACACACACATAAGATATGTTTTAAATCGTTATATTGTATGTATATTAGATATATATATAGGATCTATACAAATATATTATGTAATTAATTATGCATAACCAAATATAGACCAGCAGAATTTGTTATTTTTGCATATGTTTATATATATATATTTGTATTGAGATGTTCTGAGTTTTAGAAGGTATTTCGACATGCCTGTAGACCGACATCCGATGCTGTGTCTACTTTAGGAGTGGCAGCGTGCCTAATGTGTGTGTGTACAGGTACGAGTCCGAAAAACAGGACTATGTAGCGCTTTAAAGACTAACCAGATGGTTTATTAGGTGATGAGCGTTCGTGGGTCTGGCCCACGAAAGCTCATCACCTAATAAACCATCTGGTTAGTCTTTAAAGCGCTACATAGTCCTGTTTTTTGTTTCAGCTAGACCAGACTAACACGACTACATCTCTATTACTGCAGTACGAGTCCGTGTGCGTACCGGGGAATCTAGAGACGCACATAAGCATTTATGTGGATATTATTGCAACACTTACAGGCAGCCTCCGGGGTATAAGTGAGGTTACGGGGTATAAGTGTGTGTGTGAGTGTGTATCTGTGCGTGCGTGCAATGATTCCGTTTCCTGTCCGCTGTTGAAGATGAGGACCGCTGCGACCACACAGAAGGATGCTCCGTAGCATCCTGAGCGCGCGGAATTGCGGAAAGCTGCGAGTTAGTGAAGTGCGGGGCTCGCTAATCCGTCACCCTGGGAAATCTCCCACCGGAGACAGGGCTTTCCCAGGGTAAGCATTGCAGGGACCCGGGGTGCTAAGGTGAACGGAAGCTCCGAGCCAGACACAAACGCTTGCGCTGAAATGCCCAGAGCCTCGCTTTTCACCCGAGCTCAGCATCCGGATAGGGACAGTCTTCGGACAGCTCAGTCTTCAAGGATGGGCCCGGAGAGCCGCAGCTGTGCAGTCACAAATGGCAGATCAGTCTTAAGGACGGCAGCGAAGGAGCACGCAGGAACCTCCTTGTTGGAACAAACGGCAGGTCCTGTGCACTGCTCCTCGGGACCAGCCCACATGAGTGGTTGCGAGTCACCCCAAAACAATGTCTGAAGCAACCCACCTCCACGTGGGCCTAAAGGTAGCAGCCTCTGTGACTGGTTTTGTACAGTACCTTCGAGGCGCTTCTTCAGGGTGCCCAATACGCGCTGCCCTCGTGCTGCTCAAAGTCGCTTTACCTGAAGCGAGAAAGGGGAGACAAAGTGTCACGGGCGTATAAAAAAATCCAATTAACCAGGGAGAAACAGTTGAACTCTGCAGTCTGGAGATCTGCCAGGAAAGCTGACGCCCTCGGATCTCCCCTCAGTTCTTTCTAGCGTCCCTTTGTTCGCTCATCTGCGTGTCCCTTTAAGGTTTGTAGGTAAACAAGCGCTGTTTTCGATCATGCTCCCATGCTCTGGGTGGAGAACGTCCATCCCCCGCACCAAATCCGTCAGCCTTTACTTTTCCAAATCGGGGTTTTTATTCGTGTGTGGAAGGGCTGTGAGAACCGGGCCCCCATTTATTGTGCAACAGATTTAACAGGTTTGGGGGATGGTTGTTACTTTTTTCGATTGTAATCAGTTATCTGGGCACTGTGCCAAAAGGGAAAAAATGCGAATGTACGTACACACATGAACGGGAAAGCGTCCTCTGCATCACAGTCAGTTCCCACTTACAGCTGTGGATTTCAGTGTAGGGCTTTGGATTCGGTTTCTAAACTGGGATTATACGTTTGCAGTTTACTGCAAGATAGGCATGTGGAACTCACTTTCCTGGTGCACGCCTGTCAGCCAAACAAACCCAAAGAACACGCTAGATTTGCCACGAGATGAGGTTGCTTCCTTTTACTGGCGATAATATGGTAGCCCTCGGGACCTCATGTGCCTATAGTATTTAGCATTTCCCCCTCACTTGGTTGGACACCTGGAATGATAATTTATCCACCTTTCCCTGAGAGATCATCTCTGACCATCAGGAACGCCCCAAAATCTCCACCTAAGATAAATACTCAAAACGGTGGCAAAGAAAGTCGCAAGAAGGCTTCTTACAAATTGAACAGGGAAGTTCGGGAGAGCTCGACCCGCGCGCTTTCCATAGTTATGGCCATTTGATTTTTGTGCCGCTCTTTCTCTTCCTTGCTCTGGGAACCCTTTGCTAAGTAGGCTAATCACTGGGGTGTAATTATGAAATGTGACTGAGACATGAACTCGACCATGCCTCGCAAGCTCCCCGCTATAGGGGAAAGGGCTCCTGACGAAAGCGGAACTTGCAAATCAGAGAAGAGCAAGTCCTTGAGTGCCTTGGAAATCTGAGCCGCCAGAGCCAGAGACGCGTTGCTGCCTCTTGAAAAACAGGCAGGGCTAGAGAGATATTTACCAGCTCCTCGGGGAAAGGAGCTCTGGGTGTCCGCCGGCGTTGGGCGCAAGTTTGCTCCAAATCCGTCCCGCGCAGGGACTGACTCGGAGGCTCTGCCCGTGGGTTGCTCCCGCCGCCGGGCCGGGGGACACCTGGTTCCCCTCCAGCTGGGAAGGAGCGTGGGCTTGGGGGCCATGATGGCCAGCTACCAGGACCCCGACGAGGACCCTGTCGCCCTCCTGGCTCATGACAGCAACGCCGGCAAGGAGGGCGAGCGAGCCAAGGCCGAGCTGAGCCCGGAGAAGGCGGCCGAGAAGCCGGACCCCTCGCAGAAGCCCCCCTACTCCTATGTGGCCCTGATCGCCATGGCCATCCGAGAGAGCGCGGAGAAGCGGCTCACGCTGTCCGGCATCTACCAGTACATCATCAGCAAGTTCCCCTTCTACGAGAAGAACAAGAAGGGCTGGCAGAACAGCATCCGCCACAACCTCTCGCTCAACGAGTGCTTCATCAAGGTGCCGCGCGAGGGCGGCGGCGAGCGCAAGGGCAACTACTGGACGCTGGACCCGGCCTGCGAGGACATGTTCGAGAAGGGCAACTACCGGCGGCGGCGGCGCATGAAGCGGCCCTTCCGGCCGCCCCCCGCCCACTTTCAGCCCGGCAAGAGCCTCTTCGGCAGCGAGGGCTACGGCTACCTCTCGCCGCCCAAGTACCTGCAGTCCGGCTTCGTCAACAACTCGTGGCCCCTGGCGCAGCCGCCCGCGCCCCTGCCCTACGCCTCCTGCCAGCTGGCCGGCGGCAACGTCAGCCCGGCCGGCGTGAAAGCGCTGCAGGCGCCCGGTTCCTACGGCCCCTATTCTCGGGTGCAGGGCATGGCCCTGCCCGGCATGGTGAACTCCTACAACGGCATGAGCCACCACCATCACCCGCAGCAGCTCAGCCCCGCCAGCCCTGCGCCGCCCACCGCCCCAGCCCCCAACGGCGCCGGCCTGCAGTTCGCCTGCGCCCGCCAGCCCGCGGAGCTCTCCATGATGCACTGTTCCTATTGGGAGCACGACAGCAAACACAGCGCCTTGCACTCCCGGATAGACATCTAGAGCCCCCGCCGCTCCTGCCCCGTCCCTCCTCCGGCCAGCGCGCTCCCTGGGCCGGGGGCGCAGCGGGACAGTGTAAGCCCTGCGCCGCGGGGGCTCGAAGGCAGCGTAAGTGTTGAACTTTCAAACCTATAGCTGCGGCGAGAGACCTGTGTGCGTGTAAACTTGTCGAGCGATGTCCGGTCTGTCTGATTTGATACGGGGGGGGGGAACTTTCTTCTGTTCGTTAAAAGAGCGTGCCATGAAAATGGACAGTTTTGTCCTCAGACCTATGCTCCGCGGTGTCATTTGGCACTATTCTTTCTGGGCATTGAGGAAAGTAAATTGTGAACAAAAGAGAAATAGAAAAGTCACCAATTCAATTTCTGCTAGTTGTAGATTTGTTGCTGGAAAGGCCTATCCGCTGTGTGTCACAGGACTTTTATAGTCTGGAGAGAATTGCACTTCTTCAAAGTTCCGCCTTTTGTCAAAATAATACTTCTTGGGGACTGGTTTTAAAGCAGGACACATTTTATAGCAACGATGTTGATATTTGAAACAAACAAAAAATAGCAAGAGTAACTTGTGAAATATTTCGGCAGTGAGATATCTATATATATGTATATTAAAAATAGAAATGTCCTGTGAGGTCTTAAGAGTAATTTTATACAAGTCTAAAATAATATTTTGAAGTTATAAGAAAAAAGGACGGTTTCCTAAAATAATTGGGATTTTCCATGCGCATTATTATTAAATAAAAGTTAAATTTTATCTTCATATTTTTGACCAAAAACCTCTTGGCCCCAGATGGAATCTTTAGTAGATTCTGCGTTTAACTGCTCGGCCTCTTTCTTACAAAGTTTTGGTCCTTTACTTTAAATAGATTAATGTGAAAAACATAGATGTTTATAAATATTGGGGCCAGTTCATAACGATTTTATAAATGTTTATGTAAGCTGATAGATATTGTGGCATAGTACCATTTGGGACCAACTTTTCTAAAGTAAACTAGCACTTTTATTGTATTTTCTAGCATTGTAAAGTCTCAAATAAAATGTTTTTTCTTTCTTTTAATATTGTTTTATTTTCCTTCAGCCCTGCGTGCTCAATTACTGATATGCAATTCATTGAGAGATTCAATGAAAAATATTTTAATTGGCTTGAGTAGTTGCAGAAATTCCTAAAATTCTAATGTAAAATGCAAAAATGTTGATGAGATCAGGCATTGCATAGTGCATATTACCCATCTACATAGACGTGTGTAGAGTGTATAGTAATATGCATATTACTTTTCATATTTTATACCATATTTTAATCACTGAAATGTTCTACGCAGCCAAAACTTAATAACACTATTTTATATATACCGATGGACTATAGAACGTCCCTCTTTTCTTGTTATCATACAGAAATAGTAAACTTTAGTCTCTTTCCTATATCCAGAGTCCGATCCTGGACTCCTAACGCAAACAAAATTCCGTCTGAGGTTTTTTATCTTCATCAGGAGTTTTATCTGAGTAAAGATAGGAAAATGCGGCCTTAAAGTATATTCTGCGTTCACAAAGTCAGTGATTTTGAGCCGCTCCAAGTTATCTATCAGAACAGAGTAACAATTGCTTTGATTTCACGGATCTGCTGAGATTATATTTGCAGAGGGAGACAATACGGATTTCACGTCTTCTTTTGCAGCTGGGTAATGCGGGAATAAGCAGCAGCACTATTTAGATTAAGGCAATAACACATTCGAACCGCAGTTTGACTCAGTCCTCTTCTCTGAAGGGTACCTATTTTCTAAAGGAAACCTACACTGCTTGCATAACTGATAAACATAATAATTCACAAAGCTACGGAGTTATGCTGGAGACAGAGCTGTTTTGGTTTTGGAAGGTGCTTGGAAAGCATATCCTCTTTAAAATGCTGTGCATTCTTCACATGCCCGCTGTTTGTTGTGACTTAGAAAGCATCCCAGCAGCAATTCAGTAATGTAAATAACAGTATATGCTGTGGCAGCTGCTTTATTCAAACTGTTATAAGGTGGCAGTGAATCCTTTTTGTAACTGGGCAGACGAATTTCATCTGTCCTCGGGACTGACCTGGTAGTATTTACTGAGCGGCGTAGTGGTGATGTTAGCAGCTGTTTCTGGCCTTGACTTAGCTCAAGGTCTGTCTGCTTGCTGACGGCAGACACCTTCCTGGGTTCCACGATATTTTCTTAACTTAAATGGAGACTGACCAAAGAAATTCTCGGGCAGGATAAAGTTGCTTCCCATCGATTTCTAATTAATGAAAGTTCAGTGCAGTGAAGATAGGGGAAGTTACTTATGTTATTGTTTTATTAGATCTGTTATTCCTACTGGTAGTAATATAGTCACTCTCCTACCCTAATTTAAGGGGGAACGAAAGGAAGAATGTGCATAGATGCATCAGGGTGACTGACGAATATCAGTAACCTGGCGTGTGGGGGCTAGCGTCTGTCCTCGTATAAAACTCTAGCGTTTCTTTCAAAAAGCTAAGTGTTTTCGAAACCCTCTCTTGAGCGAAAAGAAAGCGACTGCCTGCAGAAATGCTGTAATAGCTCTCTATGCCGAACAGGGTTAAATGATAAGAGATCACTACAGTTAGACAGTTTCACAGCACCCGTAGGTACGGGTTATTATTTTCTGTGTGCTGTTCAATAAGAATGAGGGTTTGAGTGTGTCAAATTGTGCAGGTTTGACCCGTAACTACATTAGTTGGGGTCTGATCTGGCAGAAAGTCCAGCGCAGACTGACATTTCGGCACCAAACCGTAGGAAGGCGAAGATTCTAACTACTGAGTTCTCTCCGCCGGCTCCGGCGGGCTAAGAGGTAGCCTTGGGTTCAGCGCATTTCTCGTTCCTGCGGTAGTGTCCAAATTCCATCCTGATTCCAAGGGCTTCCTGATCTCCCTTCACAGCAGCTCAGCGACGCCGTTTCCTCGCTGGGTGAAACCTTCCATTTTCGGTGGGCACGCAGGCAGGTGTGAATGCGGAAAGCGGGCTTCCCGTCCATGCCAGGTCACTGCTTCCCGCGACAATCAGCCCCGTGGTAAGTCCCCTCCCCACAGCCAGGCGTCCAGGTGCCCCGGCCAGCCCAGACTGGCGTCTAGTCCCGTGAGTTCTGTCTCTTCCGGAGTAAGGCTCTGGGCTGCAGAGCGCATAGGAAGCCAGCCCTGTCCCAACCTCAGTGCACAGGGCACGCGCTGGGCGAACGGGCCACTGTCCCTTCCTGGGCCTTACGTTTCCCGGTGTGTGGCAAACGCAGGCTGCATAGAAGCAGCGCACGCCCCAGTGTCTCCTCGGGCGCTTCCTGTGGTGGCTCACTGCTCAGCCCTTCTCCGCGCCTGGCGGAGAAGTGGCCGCGGCCTTGCCCACAGAACGGGTCAGGGTCACCCACAGCCTGTGCGCGGGGGCCCACGCCAGCCAAAGGGGCCCTAGCGCAGCTGGCATCTTGAGTGCAGCGCCCTCTGAGCACACGCGAGGGGGAGAGGTCGGGCCAGAATACTCCTTTGCTGTAACTTCCCCCATGTCAACACGGCACCAGGGGTAAGAGTGACCCGAAATCCACGTGGATGCACCTTGGCCAGGAGCAGGGAAGGGGGCTATCCGGGTGCACCGGTAAGGGCTGAACAAACTAGCCAATTTTCTGCGCTCTAGGTCCCGTTAGCATGGCACAGGCCTTGTCTGAAAACGAGACTCACACCCCTCAGCCACCAGCTATTTCTTCAGATCGGCCCTTTCGCCGTGCACAATGCGCACAGGTCACCTTCCTTCGGGGAACTAGACACATGCCAGACCGGCTCCTGTGCGGCGGGCAGTCCCTCCGGGGCGTTCCAACCCGGAGGCGCTGACTCTCACTGATGGGCTGGGACTGTAGCCCCTCACTCAACCAAAGCTCCCTTTGCAGTCACCGGGAGCTCATTGAGAGGAGCGACTAGAGACTCAGGCCCGCCGTTCATAACACATCCAGATACCCTCTGCCTCCATCCCATTCCTTTTTCTTCCAGCCTTTTGACAGAGGGGTAGGGGCTGTTAAAAGTAATCGCTGGGGAGGAAGTAGTATGAGGTGCAGAAGCACGTCTGCGTGTTTTAACTGCGCCTCTGGGCAGCAGTATACCAGGGTGTCTTCAGTTCCCATCGTGTGCTAATTTATCTTGAGAGGGCCCGATCCCACGCCTACTGAAGTCAGCAGGAGTCTGGCCCTGGAGCTCCGGGGCGTTAAGTCTCAGAGTTGCTTTTTATTTATTTGGATTTCGTTTTGATCAAATGCAAGTTTTCACTCCTGTGGTTACAGATAACACCCCCTCCTCCTGTCCCCAGTGTGTTATCACAGAGGGAACAAAATGCAACAAATGAGGATGAGAGGACAGTCTGAAAAAGTCAGTACTTTATGGGCCTGTGGAAGCAGAGTCGGCGGTGAAATACTGTAAGTGGCCAGCCTAGGCCACGGGAAAGTAGTTAAGTACATAGATGGGTGAAGTCTCCTCCTCTCTTCCTAGGACTGGTCTGTAGGAAAATCATGATGCAAGTTTGGCAGGGAAAAGGAAACGAAGCCCCCAGGATTAAGGAGAGCACTATAGACCCAGACAGGACAGAGACTCATAAAATCATAGGACTGGAAGGGACCTCCAGAGGTCATCTACTCCCGTCACCTGCCTGTCTCTCTTTTTGTGCCTGTCACCCACACAGGCGTGTAAGTACAACCCACCTAAGCGGTATTTACTGACTTCTTCCTTCTCCAGGCTGCATTTGGTTAGAGTTTAGTCTGAAGGTAAAGTGAGTGTTCAACATAAAGTCCCTCCTGTGGATTTCAAGGGCCTTCTCAAAACTCCCAGTTGACTTGGATGGGTTTTGGATCAGTCTCCTAACGCGGAGGAGTTCATTATTCTCCGCAAAACACGTGCTATCTCTGATTTCAGCTCTTTGTTCCTTGTTTGAGCGCTATGTGATGTAAGAAAATGTCTGCCACTTGATCAGAAGAACGAGGGCGCACTATGAAATTACAACTGATGTATACTGTCTGAGGGTGATGGTTAGAGGCCCCCAGAAGTAGCATTTCAGTGCCGTGTGCTTCTCTTTTGGCGTCTTAGTTTCCGCCGTGCAACCTGAAGTGTTTTTGTGGGGACAGGTCCGATTCTTATAGACAAAATGACGCAGCAGTCTGTTACACACATCCCATCTTAAGGGGACGTGATAAATCCGGTTAGTTATCCTAGAAGGAAAGCTGGTCTGGACTATATAGATGATTGCTGGTTGAAGCAGCAGCTGAACTGCGCGGTCACATCAGATTCGGATAAAGTCCAGGACAGAAGCTTTCATTATTCGAGTTTTGTTTCAGGTATCGGTGTGGTAGAATATTAATGTGGCGATAGGTTCTTTTTGCTCCCGCTTGTGCTCAGATCCTGCTCCAATTTGGACACAGACCCACCGCATCTAGTTTGAAGAGTTTTGCGGGAAAAGCAGCTGATAGAAGCCAGGAGAGTGGCTGTGCCTAGCTTTCATTTACTGTCGTGAGCGACAGAGGGGCAGGATAGCTAAGGAGCGGCCAGTGGAACATCTGTAACTGGTCATGAGAGAACCTAGTAAAGGAAGCCAAGAGCGATTTCAACCATATGCATCCAGTGAGATCTCGGAGGGTTCGTTGTCTTGCTGCCTAGCGTCCTAACCGAAGGTGTTAATAGTGTAGGGCAGGGTTAGGGTCGGATAACTGCAAAACTAGTTGGAGTCACAAGACCAAACAACCACAGCTTAGTACAGTGCGTCAGTGTTCTGCGTGTTGTTTTAAATTTTCCAGCTTCCGCTGAGCCCTGCAACCAAGCAATGGAGTGAAAATCAGAACCTCTGTCCATCGCTCTGGTTTGCTTGCTCATTAAATTATGAGAGCTGCAATAAATGCTGCTTGGTATTCCACCAACTGCTCTTTGGCCCACTCGGCTGGTCCTAGTAAATCCATAATCGATATGTTAAATATGGAATGGTTGTTACTTTGTGATTTTCTATTGTAACATAAATCCGAAACGCATGTTCTAATACGTACAGGTCTGGATTCTTAAATGAAAACCTGAACATATTAAAACCCAGAGTTTTACAGTAGGGAATCGTTTGTGGTCGTTTCCCGTCCAAGATGACCTATCTAAAATGACCACGTGCGATTAAAACATCATTCTACAAGCTAGGGCATATGCTGGGATCTTTCTCACCAAATAAAAAATGGTGGGTTCCACAGGCGTGTTTGAGCACAGCAGCCCAGGGCAGAGAGCTGTCACTCCTCTTTCAGTACAGCAGGTTTCTGCCCGTCTTTAAAAACGGCGTATTCAAGTCTGTCTTTAAATGTGACTGTGCTGACTCTCTTTCCTCTGCAGTCGGTCAGAACTGCTCTTTTAAGATTTGTAAGGAATGTTTTTGCAATTCAGAAGCGAGGAAAGGGTTCGGTTCTGCAGGCCTTACTCGAGCAGGTTTCCCATGTTAGGGAGATTGTGCCTTGGTAAAATCCTATAGAGTTGGCTCTAAGAAAGGGAATAAAACATGTCAGGGAGGGGTTTTGTGACTCTCAAACCAAAGGGGTTTTCCTTTGGAGTGCTCGGTTTTGTTTCCTTTAAATCTGAAGCACAAACTACAGCCCAGGTGCTTCTGGTATTTATGAAAAATCCCTGAAGCTGCTCAGTAGTTGAAACCCTGTCTGCAGGGCCTTTCCCATAGCCATAGGACATTAGACACGCGCACTCCCACCTAAAGCTCTTCATGGAGAATAGAAGCCTCCCTATGTGACCTGGAGTCAGAGCCACACTAGGAAATGCATCGCTGGTCTTCATATAAGGGCCAAGAAACTGGCTACATTGCGGGGCAGGGTGTATTCCAGTGGCTTCGCATGATTCCGGGGTACAAGGTGCATTTTATGTATGAGGCTTCTTTTTAAAAATATGTCGCCTAGTTCCTCCAGAATTCACGCCCCCGATGCAGGAATCAGCGCTTGCATTTCTCTGGCCTGTGTTCTGCAGTAGGTCTGGCTAATGATCATGATAGTTACTTCTGGCTTTAAAATCTTTTAACGTTCCCCCAATCTCCTAAATGTGCATTTACCTGAGAGAGCTGGAGCTACCTCGCTTCAGGGAAGCCTGGATTTTATTTCTCCTTCGAACTACTATAAACATACGCGAATTAAACACCATACTCCTTATTTGTAAGTGGCTGGGAGACAAAGAAAAACAAAAAGCCAGGAAATTCTAAGTTAAGCCTGACTCTGTGTCCTTTTGTCCTTTTGCTCCCCCAGCCCAACGGGCGTAGATAAGGATGGAGTGTCGGCCTTAACTTTGTATTTCCTGGTTTATGTGTGGCGTGTTGCGCAGCAGCATCCTCACTCCAGTTTCTTTGAGTTTGAGGTATATATGCAGTTCTGGCCAAGAATCCTTCGGATGCCAGTGAATGTCCCATCTGTGAGACATTAGATACTTGGTAGCTGATAGAGTATGTGCAGGAGATGTTACACGTTAGACTTAAGCTTTCCTGCTATTTTTAAGTTACCGAGCTAATTATTCCTACCATTGGAAACTATGTAAGAAGTTTGTTTGACACTGAATTGCCTCTATCGCCTTCTCCCCAGTAGAGTGTGATCAGCTGCAGCTGCTCAGTCCGCGCACACGGTTCTAAATCAGGTTACTAGTGACATAGGTTCCGCTCGGAGTATGCCCAGAGGACGGAGTCTCGCTCCTAATGTATCCTTGTCGCTCGGAGCCACTTCGCATTTACCGCAAACCCATTTCCACCCCGCGCGCCAGGATTCGTACAGGAATTTACCTGCTGCCCTTCCTGGTACGGGGGTTTGTTTTCATTCTTCCTTTCTGTATTTCATAAACAAAGGTGGCAACTGCATGTCGCCCTTTGAGCGTCTCGAGCGCTCGCCGGTCTGCTGATAGCTACGGAGCGCCCCCTCCCCTTTGCGCGGCTCCTTGCTCTTGTACCACGTGTAGCGCTTCGCGGGAGAAAGGAAGCCGAGGGGCACGCGCGAAGTGAGCCCCACACTGCTTCAAATGTTCGGAAACGCGACATTTGCGTGTCCAACCTTTTTCTTAAAACTAGGCAGGAGCAAAGCCGGTCTCCCTCGCGCTGGCGGAGCGGTGTCAGCAGAGCGCACACCTCCCGCGGGGCTGCGGAGCTTTGTGCCCGGTGCGTGGGGGAATAGCCCCCCAGCTCTCCCGCGAGGGCGAGGACTGACAAGCGGAACTTCCCGCTGGAGCCGTGTCCCTCGGGGCTTGTTTCTAAAGCATCGCGAGCGAGCGCCCAGTCCGAGCGGGGAAACAGAGGGAACGATGCAGCCCTGGGGAGGTGCACTACGGCGGGTGCACTACGGCGGGGGCTGAGAGCAGCCGGGCGTCAGAGCTCGGCGCTACTGCAGTTCGGGGCCGCTTGGCTTGACTGCGCCCGGGAGTAGCAGGCAGAGCCGCGCGGTCATTATTGAAGCGAAGCGTTCACCGAAGAGATCGCTGAACTAGCAGCCCTGTCTGATCCCACAGACTGGACCGCCCGTGGGCCATTGCCAGCCAGGGGACTTTCGGAGGTACATCAGTACCGAGGGCCACAGGTTGCCCGGTTTTAAGCTCCGAGTGCCCAGGAGTAAATCCTGTTGCCGCCAGAGTCATTATAACATCGCTGCATTGACCTCACTGGGAGCAGGGCTATGTCTCAGCAGCAGCCCCGATCTGTATAGTGCTGGGCAAGGCCTGTGCTGAGGGTTGGGGTAGGAAGCCAGACGCTTTGATTTCTCTCTCACACTGTTTAACTCCGAACCCGGAGCTTCTTTCTCCCGCAGGAGTGACTGGGAAGCCGGTCCGGCCCGCCGCAGTCTCTGAAATGGGCTGTGCCCACGAAAGCTCATGATACCATCTACATGTTTTGTTAGTCTATAAAGTGCGACCAGACTATTTGTTTTTTTTAAAAGTTTATCCTGTACAGACTAATTGGGCTACCCCCTGAAGATTTCAGGGAATGGCAGGTCAGCCTGGGGACTTTAGCTCCCAAAATCCGGGCTTAGGTTTTACCAAGGGTGTTTGCAACGACTTTTTTGTACCAAGCAATTAACTATGGCGTTAGCACTTTGCAACCGGGTGTTGTAAACAGCCGGGCTACCTGAGTGGTGCCCTTGATTTTACCATTGGTTTATCAGGCTGCAGTCTCTGCCAGATCTGAACTAGATAGGACTACTGTCGAGACTGCGTTAATATTGTAAAACCCAAGGCTGCTTTTTGCACCAGCCGTCAGGGGAAATCCAATGGAGTGCATTCCAGGGAGTCCGCAGGAGCTGTGCTTGCATGCGGACTGCAGAATCGGATCCTCGAGTTGTGAGGAGACAGAGCAATCATTTAAAATATCGAGCCAGCTGCCACCATTTCCTTACCCACAGAGCGTGTGCGCGCGGGGGCTTTTCTACAGTCCGATGCAAGAGCTCTGGGTAGTGAAATCACAGCTTGCGAAACGACAGGTTTGGGTTTGCAGCAGCGGGATAGACGGTGACAGCAAGAGAGCCCAGAGGCGGCTCCTAAGGAATCTGAGCCTTTGCTCTCCTTGTAGCAGTCAAACGATGTGAAACGAGGAATTTTCTCACTCCAGCTTGGCCCAAGCATACATATCTTTGCTTTAACGAGGAACGAGGACGAGGAACCCCAAACCCGCCCTGAAATCAAAGAGGGGTTCGCCTTATAGAAGGATTGGGTCCCGACGACTCGATCCTGGGAGATGCCGAACACCCCTTTCTTCAGGCTAGTGCATTCAGGGGTTGTGCTCCAAATGCCTAAGACTGTACCTTTGTGCTCAGATGAACAGCCCTAATTCAATGGGAGAACGACCGAATTACTCGCTTGGGTGGGGATTCAAGCGTTGTAGGAAAAATTTAAGAAGCGGGAGTGGGGCAGGGAGTGACTGTAGCTGGTTAGTACCTGCTGACAGCCTGGTGCTGTGTTTGCGGCGTGACTCAGTGCGTTGGCGGGTGCACCTAAAGTTAAACGCACTAGTCACGAGCGGGCTGTAGCGGTTAGATTGGACCCTGGGCGAGGAAGGTTGAGGCAAGTCCCGTTTGAATGACAATGTTGGCAAACGCGGGTGAGCTCTGGAGAACTCGGGGCCTGATCCTGCTTTTCGGCACATGCTTTCTGCCCGCACTCAGCATCCCTGCTCTGGAAGGGTAGGCTTGGCTGCGCAGAGGCCCGTTGCTTTGTCTTTCTGCCCTTCTTGCCCGACCTGAAACCAGGAGAGGGACTTGACCCTTTAGTTCACCCCCCTGGTGATCCATCCTGTGTTTAAATCTGAGCTGATGCTCTAAATAGCCTTCCGAGTGTAATTCATTGAGGAAACGTCTCTCAGCGACAGCCTGTGAAGATTTTTTTAAACTGTTGTGTAAGAACCTTTAATTCTTTCTGACATAAAACGCAAGCGAGTGGGGCGACACTTGGCAGTTTTTGAAGAACTTCCTTTTGGTCACAATACAAACGAAGGCTTTGATCCTCCAGTTCTGTCAGTGGGAACGGGAGAGGCCCATCGGCGTCAGCAGGATTTTTGTCTGAGCCGAATCGAGAGCAAACTCCCACGTCAGGTTATTCGCCCTATGCACCCTCTTAGATGTGGAAGCTTTGGACCCGTCTTACAAGCCTTACTCACGTGAGTAAATCTGATAGCTAGTCCTGCCTTGTTAAAGGTTTGCAACAGCTGTTGGGTCGGGGCACTTAGCACGGCTGTGCGCCATGCATTCTGGAACTGGATAGTAACTGCCGGTTGGTTCATTGGGATTTGATGTCACAAGGAAATAAAGGGAATGGCTAGCACCTCACTTACACAGTATGCCAACCCCATAGTCTCGAATGTATGCGGCAGCCTTTTTTTCTCCCCCTCGCAAAGGACTGATAGGTAAGAAGTCAAGTGAGTCCTGTATCTGTGCAAACCGGCGGTAACTCGGCTTGTGTCTGGCAAACGTGAGCGAGGCTGGGAGCCAGAGGAGGGTTTATTTTCCGGGCATGATCTGAACTTCACCTCCACACACTATTTGTCTCCTCCTCGAACGTGCCCTCGGAACCAGGCGAAGTTTTGCCGGAGGAGCGACAGAATTTTACCCCGGCTGCGCGCTAACGCCTCTGGAAAGCGGCAACCTGTCACTCCGCTCGCCCCTCGCCTCCGGCCTGCCTCGGCCGCTTTCTGGGCTCCTCCGCTGTGCAAAGCCAATGCTGCCCTCTGCCCGCAGCAAACAGCCACTGCACGGGGCCCGGCGCTCCGGCGGCGGATCTGCTGCCACGACTGGCGCGTGGGCTGAGCAGTGACTCGCTCACGTGTCACCCCTCCGGCCCGGCCCGCTGGCCGGCCCCGGCGCTCACAGGCCCGGGCGCGGCAGAGACAGGGTCAGAGCCGCAGCCCGCGCAAAGCTTCCTGGCGCCAGCCCGCCGTGCCCAGCGCCGAGTGGGTGCCGGAACTACTTCCGGGCCCGTGCTCCGCGAGTCCCCCGGCCTCACCGAGAGAGCGCGGCTCGCTTCTGTTCAGCGCACACCGCGGAGAAGCGTTCGCGGAGACCCGGCCCCTGTCTTCCGCAAGGGAGCGGGGCGGACACAAACAGCGCAGGTGTCCTTAAAGAAGGGGGTGTGCTTTGTGAGAGTGTGAACGTGTGTTTTCAGGTGCGAGTCTGGGGGAGGAGGTGAGGGGAGTGTCAGAGAAAGGAAGAGGGGCGTTGGAGAGGGGGTGTGTGTCAGAGAGAGTGTATGTGTGAGGGGGGGTGTGTGTCAGAGAGAGTGTATGTGTGAGGGGGGGTGTGTGTCAGAGAGAGTGTATGTGTGAGGGGGGGTGTGTGTCAGAGAGAGTGTATGTGTGAGGGGGGGTGTGTGTCAGAGAGAGTGTATGTGTGAGGGGGGGTGTGTGTCAGAGAGAGTGTATGTGTGAGGGGGGGTGTGTGTCAGAGAAAGGGAGAGGGGGTGTGTGTCAGAGAGAGAGTGTGTGTGAGGGGGGGGTGTGCATCAGAGAAAGGGAGAGGGGTGTGTGTGTGGGGGGGAGAGGGGGTGTGTGTCAGAGAGAGTGTATGTGTGAGGGGGGGGGGGGGTGTGCATCAGAGAAAGGGAGAGGGGGTGTGTGTCAGAGAGAGAGAGAGTGTATGTGTGAGAGAGAGAGAGAGGGGGTGTGCATCAGAGAAAGGGAGAGGGGTGTGTGTGTCAGAGAGTGTGTGTGTGTGTGCAGGGGGGGGGGGGGTGTCAGAGAGAGAGAGTGTGTGAGAGAGGGGGGTGTGCATCAGAGAAAGGGAGTGGGGGTGTGTGTCAGAGAAAGAGAGAGAGTGTGTGGGTGAGGGGTGTGTGTGTGCATCAGAGAAAGGGAGAGGGGGTGTGCATCAGGGAAAGGGAGAGGGGGTGTGTGTCAGAGAGAGTGTGTGTGTGTGAGAGGGGGTGTGCATCAGGGAAAGGGAGAGGGGGTGTATGTGAGAGAGAGAGAGAGTGTATGTGTGAGAGGGGGTGTGTGCATCAGAGAAAGGCAGAGGGTGTGTGTGTCAGAGAGTGTGTGTGTGAGGGGGGGTGCATCAGAGAAAGGGAGAGGGGGTGTATGTGAGAGAGAGAGAGTGTGTGTGTGAGGGCGGTGTGCATCAGAGAAAGGGAGAGGGGGTGTGTGTCAGAGAGTGTGTGTGTGAGGGGGGGTGTGCATCAGAGAAAGGGAGAGGGGGTGTATGTCAGAGAGAGAGTGTGTGTGAGGGGGGTGTGCATCAGAGAAAGGGAGAGGGGGTGTGTGTCAGAGAGAGAGAGAGTGTATGTGGGGGGGGTGTGCATCAGAGAAAGGGAGAGGGGTTGTGTGTCAGAGAGAGAGAGAGTGTATGTGTGAGAGGGGGGTGTGTGCATCAGAGAAAGGGAGAGAGAGCAGTGTGTGGGTCAGAGAAAGGGAGAGGGGGTGTTAGAAAAAGGGGTGTGTGGGTATGTCTTGACTGCAGGCTTCTTTCAGAAGAAGCTTTTCTGGAGGAGATCTTCAGGAAAAACTTATTTCAAAAGAAAGGGTCCACACAGCAAAAGCACATTGAAAAAGTGATCTGCTTTTTCGCAAGATAGCTTCCACATTTATTGGTCTCTATCTCACATTTAAGTTGTGATTACTATGGAAGGAGCAGCCACTAAGGCACCTGTTTTTTTTTTTCCTTGAGGCCTCTTCTTTTGGAAAACAAACAAACAAACAAAAAAACCCTCTCTTTCCTGTGTACACACACACACCTTTTTCTGAAAGAGCTCTCTCAGAAAAAGGCTTCTTCCTCATAGAAAGCGGTTTACAGCTGTCAGAAAACCCCTGTGTTCTTTCGACTTCCTGTCGAAAGAACGCAATTGCAGTGTGGATGTAAGTGTATTTTTTCTGGAAAAACAGTCGTGTTTCCAGAAAATCTCTGCAGTGCAGACATACCCAGAGAGAGGGAAAGAGAGGGAGGGGATGTCAGAGAAAGGGAGAGAGAGGGGGGAGGGTGTTAGAGTGTGTGTGTGTGTGTGTGTCAGAGAAAGAGGGGGGGTCCAAGAAAGAGAGAGAGAGAGGAAAGTGTCAGAGAAAGGAAGAGAGAGAGAGGTGGGTGTGTGTGTGTCAATCAGATACGGGGGTGTCAGAGAGAGGGAAGGAGAGGGGTGTGTATATGTGTGTCAGAGAAAGGGAGAGAGGGGTGTGTGTGTGTGTGTGTCAGAGAGGGAGAGGGGTATACGTGTATGTACTCTCCTTCCCTCTCTTCCTCTCTCTTTCTTTAATGATGCCTCAGTTTACCAAAGAGCCAAAGCCCAGTGGTAGAGAAATCTCTCACCTCGCTCTAGTTTTCAGATGCTTAATTTTTATTTTAATTCTTTTTGTGCCAAATCAGAGAATTAGTGCCCCCCCCCCCCCAGTCACTGAACTTGCTTTCACACTTGTCCTTTACCCGCTGCAGAGGAAACTAGCTGACCCTGCCATGTCTTTGCTTTTAACAGGCAAGTGTGACAGTGGCTTTGCCCAGCCTGGGGACTTGCTCCAGGCCCAGCCTTCCAGAGGAACACTTCTCCTTTGCCTTGCTTCACTATGATCCTCATTTTTCACCCTGGATTCTGAGCTGTCTATGGGTGGTTTTGTTTTCCGGAAGTTTCTGTGGTAAGACCTAAGGTGCTTTATAGGGCACTTTTCTAGTAATACTAGGGTAAGAGGTTGGAACAATTTGTACAGTGGCAGGGAGGGGTGTGTGCTGAGAGCTATTGCACGAAACTGTAAACCCTGGATATAATAGAAACCACTTCCAGCCAAGGGGTGCTTCATCCCTTGCTTCCCCCTCCCCCCCCCCACATCTGTCCAGCTCCAGCAGCGATGGTGGCATCAGCCTTCCCTTATTTAAACCCTTTGCCTTGTCAGGCTGGTGATTCAGCTGCATTTATAGGGAATTGTTTTGGAAACCTGAAAACAGATTCAGTCTCCCAGTCCCCTGCTTTTTCTCCTTGCCCATCTGTTTTTAGGCAGAAACCTTTGAGAACAATCAAACAACACAACAAAAACAGTTGGGGTGGGAGGAGTCAGCCCTGATTGTTCAAAGGCTCACTATTCTTTCAGGAATAGGCCCATTGATTACAGTTGGGTTACTGCAGTAATGTGAGTTTAAGGCTTTGCACTGGGATTTTTTGGTCTCTAGATTCAATTCCCAGCTCTGCCCCAGAGTTGATGTATGACTTTGGGCAAGTCACTTAGGCCAAACTTGAAAAAGAGGCCTGGGGAAGATTTACAAGTGCTCAGAACCTGGAGTTGGAGGCTGATTTTTCAGAAATGCTCTGTAGCTAACTTGCACCTACTGTGCTGAATTTTCCTGAAAACTGGGCCAGTAGTTTCTGCTCCCAGATTTGTAAAGAGGGGGACAGAGCCTGTCTCTTGCTCATATTTGCCCAGCATCAATCACAATGGGACTCTGCTCTATAAATATACAGCGAACAATGATGGAATACAGAAAGGATTTGATGCTAGAAATATCAGAGGATGTTAGTGAAAGAAGCCATGCGATGTTTAAAATATGGACACATTCCTTTAATCCCCTCCTGTGCTAGCTACTCACTGTGTGCATACCGGAACACACAAAAGTGGGGCAGTTAGACAGAAGATGACTTTAAGTAACAATCAACAAAATAATTGCTCAGACTGTCTTAATCAAATGAGTTTATTTTGGTTTTTGAGCTGAACTGAAAACAACTGCTTCTTGGGATTCCTTACAGTGTATTGGTAGCAGCAGCACCTCAACTACCACTTTGGAAAAGTTGGAAGAATTTCATAGGTCTAAACCAATAGGATTCGACAGAAATGACTCTTGAGGGCTTGTCTCCACAAACCAGCAATGCACACTAACATGTTGTGCATTAATTGGTCTCTGTAAATCCTGCTGGTGTGCATTAACAGTTTTCTTGCACTCTTTAGTGTAATACTGTTTGAAATAGCACTAAAGCACATGAAGGAATGTCAGTGCACACCACTTGGTCTATAGAGACCAATTAATATGCAACATATTAGTGTGCTTTAAAAATCAAACCCAGCAGGTTCACTGCTACACTCCATAGATAAGCCTTGAATGTCATGATGGAAGATCAAATCAGGGACAAGAAAGCAGAGGCAAGGAGTGAGTTCCTACCCTTTATTTGGATAGAAGTTTTATATATTTTTTAAGTTTAGAAACCTGATGTGTGTTTATTAGTCAACTAAAATTCTGCAGGATTTGAGGGTGTGTCTCGACTACATGGCTCCGTTGATGGAGCCATGTAGATGAGTGTACTCAGCAAAGGGAAATGAAGCAGCAATTTAAATAATCGCCACTTCATTTACATCAAAATGGCCACCGTGCTGTGCCGATCAGCTGATTGTCGGCACAGCATGGTAGTCTAGACAGGGATCAGCCAACCACAGAACCCTTTGTCATCAGATCCTGTAAGCCTTGTTTCATGAGGAGTAAAGGATCTGACAACAAAGGGTTCTGGAGTCAGCTGATCCCCGTCTAGACTACTGTGGTGTGCCGACAATCAGCTGATTGGCACAGCACGGTGGCCATTTTTATGTAAATGAAGCAGCGATTATTTAAATCACCACTTCATTTCCCTTTGTCGAGTACACTCATCTACCTGGCTCCGTTGATGGAGCCATGCTGTCTAGACACACCCTGAGTGATGGTGGAGGAAAAGAATTCATTCAAAATAATGAATGTGCACATTGTCTCTTTTAGAATTTGAGTTTCAATAAACGTTAGCATTTATTCCAGCCACTCTCGAAAAAACATGGTTGAGGGACTTAAAAATACCTTGATAAACAGCATCATTTAGATGTCAAACCTTATTATTGTACAAGCAAACTTAGTATTTTTCTAATGTGTATCTTTCAGAATGTACATTCTCTAGGGAGAAAGAGTTAAGAAAAAAACACAAACACAAGTGAAATGTAAGCACTGCCATATTTTCCTTTAGGCTGTCCAGCTCCAGGTGTACATAGGATTCTTTTCAGGAAACCTCATTATTGGGGATTTCACACTTAAGTTAATTTTACTGATGCCTGCAGATGGCTCTGAGCCTCTAACATGGGCCCTCATCCTTGTGCTCTTAAGTGTTTTGAAAAGTGCAAAGAAGTGAGCCAAAATGTATTACATTAAATCAACATATACACAGATATAAAACCTGAAGCCAGACACACTTGTTAACCTGACACAAAGGACGTGATCCAAAGTCCTCTTAAGTCAACGGAAAGACTCTTATCAACTCCAGTGAGCTTTGGATCAGGCCAATGAGAAAGTTAAGTTTTTCCTCTTATGGAGATATTAGCTTCGCCTGAGAGTTGGGTGCACAGAGCTTCTCTAAATAAGGGAATATTTCAGAGCCAGAAAACAAAATAATAATTCATGGCAATTTTAAAATAGTGACTAGAAATGAAACACTTTATTTTTCTCCTAAAAATTAATTTTTTAAGTAAGGTAAGCTTAATTAAATTGAGTACAGTGTTAATGGTGTCATGCAAGTTAAGATGTATACAGACCATCATTATATCTTTGGGGAGCATTTTATTGACAATAGACTTTAACTTTTTGTCATCTGGCTAAGGGAAGGAAAAAACAAGTAAAACGGTCTTATGGTTGAACTATCTTTCAGGAGAGGTGTTCACCAGACTTTTCATAGGTAATCATGTTTAAAGGCATACCATAAATCCAGTCAACTGAAGAAGTTAGTTCAGAGTATTTTCAGCTATTACACCTGCCAATATTTATTATGTTAGTCACATTTTCCTATTTTGCCATTCTTTCTTGTTGTTGTTTTGAAAGCAAACAGCAAAGGGCACTGGTAAGTCAAACACAAAGTGCTATCAAATGCTTAACTAATTAACTAGAGACCAATCATTTGTCACTAATCTTAGGTGGAAAAATCAGACAGAAGTGCAATTTTTAAAAATGTTAACCATGTCACGTACTATGCAAATCAATTAACTTTAGATATGGTCAAAATACACATATTTTGGGGAATAAACTTGGCAAGTTTCCTCTGCTGTTTTTCCTGCTGTGTTATTGTTTGTTGTTTGTGAGCATGTGGCTGATTACTGTTTCATTCATGAAAACGTTCATGAACTGCAGCACAAACGATTATTCATCTGGAAATTCTTCCTTGAGGTGCAATGTTCATTATTTCCAGTTTAACATACTCCTATTTCAAAATAAAACTTTGCAGCAAAGAATTGACTGGTTGTATTCAATGTTAACTTGTTTCTTTAATAACCGTTCTTGCTATGTTTGCTATAAAACACATGTGTTTAAAAACAGTTTGCTGGTAGTCCCTCTATTCTTCTCAAGCCATGCTACAGTGAAACAGGAAAGCCATACAATTGATTTGGATCAGCAGCAGGACATCCCATTAATATCAATGGATAATACATGCCTCTGGCACTTTAATTTGTGTCATCATTACATATTTCCATGGCAACAATCTAATGTCACCAATGTGAGATTAGAAGATGTGGAGCCTGCAGAAATAGAGTTTTCAGAGCAAAAGCTCTTGCTATAAATCCAAAGGGTATACAGAAATTAACTAGCAAAGTATATTACTCAAATGTTCTCTCCCCTGCCATCAAATATTTTTCTCAATTTTTAGTGTGCTTTTAAGACGTTCACAAATTTTGAAAAGAAACTGGAAATATTGAATGTACCAGATTAATTTATTGTTAATACAGTGCCATCAAACATTTATTTTCCTTGTGCTCTAAACCTGCTGTCACACAAAACATTGTCTTTTCTTTTTGACTGCCCCACCAATATTAATCTTGTTTGGGAAACCTCCAAATTCACCTTTTTTGATAAACTACTGTACACTTCAGCCCAGATGAGTGAAGAGCTGGCTGGGACAATCACAAGTTATCCTGAAATAGAAATGGAAACCACTTGTTTAAACATCCTAGATTCCCAAGACTCTACAAACGATCAGTGAAGGGATTTTTTTTTTTGAGCAAAGAGGAGAGTAAGAGGATTATAGGGAAGAATGTCTGCTTGGGCTGCTACAAGCACCATAAGATTTCATTTTATTTTTTCCCCATCAGCTTTTCCGTTCCTTGCGGAACAATTTTCGGCATCTGAATCAAAGAGCATTATTTCAATTTTGTTTTGTTTTGTTTTATCTTAGCCTTTTTCATGTTTTCATTTAAAAAGTGACAGATTTGGTAAAACCCTCAACTGTTTCCCATTAGAGGGGGAGAGTTCACTAGTGTATCTTCCTGATGTTCCACATTACACATCGTAGAGTTTAAAGCAGAAAACACTCTAAGTAGTTACAGTTGGCTTGATGTGTAAAGTCCTTGTTTCTTTATCTTTCTGAGTTCTGGAGGAGGGAACAGAATGAACATTCTGGAAAAGGATGAGCAGGTTTTGGTTGCACATACTTATCTCTTTAAGTTAATGGGCCAACTTTTGAAGTAAGTTCATTACATTTAACGGAACAGGTCAACTTTCTGAATGGTCTAGCACAGTGGTTCCCAACCTTTTCCAAATGGGAACCCGTTTTGACAATTCAGAAAGATTTGGTGGCCCAAGACAATTCAAAAAGAAGAGGAGGTGGGGGGAAGAGCCACCTGGAGAGACACTTGGCGACCCTTTTGAAATGTAATGGCGACCCATATTTGGGTCCCGACCCAGAGGTTGGGAAACCCAGGCTAGCATGTGTACATCTACACTACAGTGTTATTTTGAAATATCTCATTTTGAAATAGTTAATTCAAAATAAGTTATTTCGAAATAACGCATCTACACACAAAATGCATTTCGAAATAGCATTTGGCTATTTTAAAATAGCCCATCCACACTGAGTGGACACTGAATCATATTTAACGTTGGCCGGAACCAGTTTCGGCAGGGAATCAGGTCAGGAGTTACTTTTTGTGGCTGCTGCCTGAGGTTATCTCAGGCCTGTGCTTAAAGGGACTCCCCCCGCTCTCCTGAACAGCCGGTTCTCAGGTTTCCCTGCTTGCTTGCCTACCTTGATGAAGAACAGCAAAGCATTTTTTTCTCTGCATGCTCTGATTGCCCTCACTCGGGACACCACAGCACTCTGCAACATGGAGCCAGAGCTGCCCCTGGGCACTCTAGTGCTTCTCTTGGACACATTGCTCTGAGCCTGGCTCACTTTCTGCAGGCTGCCATCCGGGAGGTCCAATGTGGGGCTGTCAGTATCCAGGAGGCTCTGCAGGAGAGCTTCCACCCTGAGGAGCACTAACAGTCTCCCTTGTGTGCCCCACTAGAGGCTTGTGCCTCATTCCTCCCTCACCTCCTTCCACTTACCCCTCCCTAACCCACCTTCCTGATGTCAAAGAAAATACACGTATTTTCATGAACACAAAGTCTCTTTATTTAATAAAACTGGCGGGGGAGAATGAAACTCTGGTGAGACTGGGGAAAGGAGGCGGGAGAAGGGAGGGGAGTGGATGGGAGAGGGGAGGGGGAAACCTGGGAGGAGGGAGCTGGAAGGCAGAAGCAAGGGGAAGAAGGGGGAGGAAAAGCTCAGGGTTCAGGGTTGGGGGTCTTGCCAGGCCAGCTGTCTCCCAGCACCACAGGTGTGGGGGCCTCCGTGTCTCCAGGGGGTTGGGGAGGGGATAGAGGATGTGGAGGGAGAAGTGGGAGGGGCAGAAGGAGTGGGAGGAGGAGTGGTAGCTGGGGAGGCAGCAGGAGCTGGACCAGCAGGAGGCAACACATTCTGCACCACGGTCTGCAGGTGCTGGCAGATGGCATGGCCCTGGGCAAGCTGCTCCCGCCGGAGCTGCAGGTCTTCTTACACCCAGTGCTGGAGGGTGAGGGCAGGGCTTGTAGTGCCCCCAGGTGCTGCTGTTGGTACTCCTCCACTGCACGGGTGGTCCTGCAGAGCCCTTGGGTGCGGGAGCATGTCCCGAGTGGTGTGGTGCACCCTGCAAGCACAGCTGGTGAGGCTGTGGAGAAACAAGAGAAGTGGTCAGTAATTCATGGGGGGACAGTGGGTGAAGCCCAGCCCCCCTCTGCAAGGTAAGGATGACCGTTCCCTGCACCATCAGAGCCAATGTGCTTCCACAGAGGCCATGTTCGGAATGTCTTGCTATCCCCAGGAGGGGGAGCTGCTCCGAGACCACACCCATGCCCCTGTGCTATATATAGTGTGTGTGGGGGGGGGGAGGGAAAGTCCCCTGCTTCTGTGTAGAGTGGTCTTGTGGAGGGAGAGTTTCCTGCTGTCCCCCACCCCAGAGTCAGGAGAAGGTCATGCCTCTTCACACAAGCATGTGGCTAACAGGGTAAGGCCCCTCTGTGGCAGCCAGCTGGGGCCACATGCCCAGGGGTGGCATGGCACATGCTCGCACATGCACAGGTTGCTGCGTGATCCATGGACAACAAGGCCCACACACGCAGTCCCTGGTTTCCGTCCCCTACCCTGCATAAGGGGACAGTGATGGCACTCACCTGTTGTTGCCTCCCTGGCCTCAGATGACAATGGCGACAGGTCTGCTGGGGTGGCTCAGGGGTCCTGGCTGCTCAGCATGCTCCGTCTGGTCTGCTGCAGCTCCTGGCTCTCCTCCTCCTCCTCCTCCTCCTTGATGCCCTGGTCAGGGCCCTTTACCCCAGGGTTGACAGCTACCTGCGGGGCACAGACAGTCCCACCCCCCAGGATGTGCTCCAGGGCATTGAAATAGGGGCAGCTTGGTGTGTGCACCCCTGGTTGGGAGCTTGTGACGGCGCGTTGGGGGTTCCCCGTCTCCTGCACCCCGAAATGGCACAAACAGACTGCACCAGCCGGTGGAATAGAGGAAGTTTATTGCCTCTCCAGGATACAGCATAGCACAGATGTAGTCTGGTCACAGAACTGGGCTAGGATGCCTCAGGCCCCCTTGAGTTGGGGGGAGACTGGGCCCCTAAACTCCAGCTCCTCTCCCTAGGCTCTCCTCCATGCTCTCCCACAGTAACAACTAAATTCCCTTGCAGCCCTGCCCCCCAGTCCAGGGCAGCATTCACCTTCCTTTGTTCCTCTCCATGGGGGGTGTCTGGCCACTGGTTCGACAAGTTTGGCCTTACCTCTGCCTAGCGAGGTTTTCCCTGCTGGGTCTTGCTCCAGACAGCAGAGGTCACCACAGCCCAGCAAGTACCCCCACTACGTCACAGTTCTCCCCCCTCCGAGAGCGAACTGAGCAGGGTCACTCCACTCGTGACCTGGGGAAGTTCGGGCCCCTCGCTACGGGACAGCGCGTCGGCGATGATGTTGGCACTCCCCTTGACGTGGATCACTTCCATGTCGTAGTCCTGCAGGAGCAGGCTCCACCGCAGCAGCTTGGCGTTCGTCCCTTTCATCTGGTGCAGCCAGGTCAGGGGGCAGTGGTCGGTGAACACCGTGAAACGCCGGCCAAACAGGTACGGCTGCAGCTTTTGCAGGGCCCACACCATGGCCAGGCATTCCCTCTCTACGGTCGCGTAGCTCCGATCCCGGGGCAGCAGCTTCCTGCTCAGGTACACGATGGGGTGACGTTCCCCTTTCTCGTCCGCCTGCATCAGCACCGCCCCCAGCCCGGTGTCCGAGGCGTCCGTAAACACGATAAAGGGCTTGTCGAAGTCTGGGTTTACCAACACTGGGGCCTTGGCCAGGGCTCCCTTCAGTGCACAGAGAGCCCTCTGGCACTGCTCCGTCCAGACCACCCTGTCGGGCCTCCCCTTCCTGCACAGCTCTGTGATCGGGGCAGCGATGGAGCTGAAGTTGGGCACAAACCTCCGGTAGTACCCCGCCATCCCAATGAAAGCCTGGACCTGCTTCTTGGTCTGGGGCACAGGCCAGTCCCGGATGGCCTCCACTTTGGCCGGCTCTGGCTTCAAGCAGCCGCTCCCCACCTTATGGCCCAGGTAGGACACTTCGGCCATTCCAACCTTGCACTTCCCAGCCTTTACGGTCAGCCCAGCCTCCCTCAGCCGATCCAGTACCTGGCTGACCTGGGCCACGTGGTCCTCCCAGGACTGGCTGAAGACGCAGATGTCATCGATGTACGCTAGGGCACAGTTCTCCATTCCCCTCAGCAGCTGGTCCACCAGGCGCTGGAAGGTGGCCGGCGCCCCTTTGAGGCCAAAGGGTAGGACCAGGAACTCATAGAGCCCCAGCGGCGTGATGAAAGCCGATTTCAGTCTGGCCTCCTGGTCTAGCGGCACCTGCCAGTAGCCCTTGGTTAGGTCCAGGGTGGTGAGATAGCGAGCTCCCCCAAGCTTGTCCAGGAGCTCGTCGGGCCTTGGCATCGGGTAGGCGTCGGACACCGTGATGGCGTTGAGCTTCCGGTAGTCCACGCAGAACCGGATCGACCCGTCCTTCTTGGGAACCAGCACCACGGGAGAGGCCCAGGGGCTGGAGGACGGCTGGATCACCCCCAGGGCCAACATGTCCTGGACCTCTCTCTCCAGGTCCTGGGCTGTTTTCCCTGTGACTCTGAATGGGGAGCAGTGCACCAGGGGGTGAGTGCCCGTCTGCACCCGGTGGACAGCCAGGTTGGTGAGACCCGGCTTGTTGGAGAACAGCTGCTGGTGGGAGCGCAGCACCTCCCGGATCTCGGCCTGCTGGGCCGGGGTGAGCTGGTCCGAGAGGGAAATTGACTCCAGCGAAGAGTCCTCTCCGGTCCCAGGGAACAGGCCCACCAGGGGATCCTCCCCCTGCTCCTCCCAGGGCTTACACACGGCCAGCACCAAGTTCTCCCTGTCCCAGTACGGCTTCATCATGTTAACATGATATACCCGCTGGCCGCGCGTCCGGCCCGTCAGCTCCACCACGTAGTTCACCTCGTTCAGCTGCTTAACCACCTTGAAGGGGCCATCCCAGGCGGCTTGCAGCTTGTTCTTCCGCACGGGGATCAGGACCATCACCTGGTCCCCGGTAGCGTAGGCGCGGGCCCGTGCATTGCGGTCGTACCAGACCTTCTGCTTCCTCTGGGCCCTGCTCAGGTTCTCTCTGGCCAGGCCCATGAGCTCGGCAAGTCTTTCCCGGAATGTCAGGACGTATTCCACGACCGGCTCACCCTCCGGGGAGACCTTCCCCTCCCACTCGTCTTTCAATAAGTCCAGGGGGCCCCTCACTCGCCTCCCATATAACAGCTCGAACGGCGAGAACCCCGTGGACTCCTGGGGCACTTCCCTGTACGCAAACAGCAGGTGGGGTAGGTACTTGTCCCAGTCCTGCGGGTGTTTGTGCATAAAGGTCCGTAGCATCTGCTTCAGAGTCCCATTGAACCTCTCCACCAACCCGTTGGTCTGGGGGTGATACGCCGAGGCCCAGGTGTGTTGCACCCCACTCTTCTCCCACAAGCACCGGAGCAGGGCCGACATGAAGTTGGATCCCTGGTCCGTGAGAACCTCCTGGGGAAACCCCACCCTGCTGAAAATGGTCAGCAGTGCGTCTGCCACCGTGTCTGCCTCGATGGAGGGCAGGGCCACGGCCTCGGGGTAGCGGGTGGCGAAGTCCACCACCACCAGGATGTATTTCTTCCCTGTCCGGGTCGCTCTGTTGAAGGGCCCCACAATATCCATCGCCACCTTCTGGAAAGGCTCCTCTATGATGGGCAGGGGTCTCAATGCAGCTTTCTTCCTGTCTTGGGCCTTCCCCACTCGTTGGCAGGAGTCGCAGGACCGGCAGTACCGCTGGACAGCTGCAAACATCCCCGGCCAATAGAAGTTTTGGAGCAGCCTCAGCCGCGTGCGCCGGATCCCCTGGTGTCCCGAGAACGGGATGTCATGGGCCAGGTGTAGCAGCTTGCGGCGATACCTTTGGGGAACCACCAGCTGCCGCTGGAGCCCCCACTTGCCTACCGTCCCGGGGGAAAGCCATTCCCGGTACAGAAATCCCCTCTCCCACCGGAACTTCTCCTGGCAATCTCCTCCTAGGGGTTGAGCGGCACCCAGGTCAGCCCGGTCCCTCAGGGCCTGCAAGGAGGGATCCACTCGCACCTCCGCCTGGAATTCAGCGGCTGGGGCTGGGACAGGGCAGTGGTTCCCCCCACTGCCTAGGTCCAACTCTAGGTCTGCTGGGACGGGGCCCTGGGCCCCCTGTTGGGGAACCTCCTCGAGTTCCGGGCCGCAAGCCCCTCGCTTGCTCTGGCTACGGGTGGTGACCAGCGTCCTGTGGGGTCTGTCTGGCCACTCCTCTAGGTCACTCCCCATTAGCACATCGGTGGGCAAGTGCGGGTGCACCCCCACTTCCTTGGGGCCCTCCTTGGCCTCCCATTTCAGATGCACCCTGGCTACAGGTACCTCAAAGGGGGTGCCGCCTATGCCCCTCAGTGTCAGCTGAGTGTCGGGTAGCATACGGTCTGGGGCCACTATGTCGGGCCGGGCCAGCGTCACCTCCGCCCCCATGTCCCAGAAACCCGTCACCTTCCTGCCATCCACCTCCAGGGGTACGAGGCAGTCCCTCCGTAGGGGCCGCCCCGCCCCCACCCGGTGCACGGATAAATCTGTCTCCCGAGGGTCAGACCTCCCAGGGGAGGTGCACTGAGCATCCTTCCCCCTCCCCGAGCGGAGGTTTGCCGGCCAGCCCCTGCCACTGGGGCAGCCGGCCCTTCCTCCCGCCCCAGCCAGTTAACCCTGGAACGTCCCAGGTCATGGGACCTGTTCTTGCGCCTGGTGCATTGAGCCCTCTTGTGGCCTCGTTGCCCACAGCGATGGCAAGTTAGGTTGTGTGGGCCCATTCGGGTCGGCTCTGCCCGGGCTCTGGCTGGTTTTCTGGGGTATCGACGACTGGTCCTGGTCCCTGGGGCTCGCCTCGGAGGTGTCTCTCTCCGTTGCTCCGCCGAGAACCGGTCTCTGCGCGATTCTCTTTCTCTCCGGGACTCCCGTTCACCCCCGGACCGGCTCTCCGTGAACTCATCCGCCACTCTCCCGGCCTCCTGGGGGTTCTCTGGTCTCCGGTCCTTGAGCCACAGCCTCAGTTTGGGTGGGCACGCTTCATAGAACTGCTCCATCATGACCAGCTTGAGCAGCTTCTCTGCGGTCTGGGCTCCGACTCCCGAGACCCACTTGTGGCAGTATTGCGCCAGGCGGGAGGCCAGGTCCACATAGGTCTCCCGTGGCCCTTTCTGTACCCCCCGGAACTTCTTCCTGTACATCTCGGGGGTCAGCCCGAACTTGTGCAGCAGGGCCTCCTTGACTCGGTTGTAATCCCCTGGCTGTAGGTCCTCCAGCTGACTGAGCACTCCGGCCGCCTCCTGGTTCAGTGCGGGGATGAGCTCCTGCAGCCAGTCAGCTGGGGGGACCTGTTGCAGCCCACAGGCCCTCTCAAAGGAGCTGAGGAACCCGTCTATGTCGCCCACGTCCTTCAATTGGGCCACCGTGAGCCTCTCCAAGCGCCTGGCATCCCCGGGACTCTGGGGCCCATCCACTCTTGGCGCAGCCGGGGCCCCGCAGGTTCTCCGCTCTGCCATGGCCAGCTCATGCTGTCGCTGCCTCTCTCGATCTTGGCGCTCCTTCTCTCGATCCTGGCGGTCCCTCTCTCGATCTTGGCGCTCCTTCTCTCGGTCCTGTACTTCCAATTCCTTCATCCGCAGCTGGATCTCCAGCCGCCGCAGCTCCGCTGGGCTGGCCCCTGCCCTAGATGGGCTACGGCTTGCAGGCCTCCCGGGAGACGCTGTCTCATCTCTCCGGTGGGTTCCAGCGCTCCTCCCCTTCTCTGAGCCTGACACACTCTCAGGGGGGGTCTGGCTGCTTCCCCTGGGGACAAGATCCTGGCCCCGTGGCTGGTCATTCTCTTCCAGCTGGGTAATCAGCTGGGCCTTGGTTGCTTTCCGCACCGGCAAGCCCCTCTCTCTGCACAGCCCCACCAGCTCTGCCTTCAAGAGTCGGGCGTAGGCCATCTGCCCGCTGGGCCCCTCGGTGCAGACTCACCAGTCTAGTGCTGCAGCGCCCCACGATTCCCAGGAACCGCTTCGCTCTGTCTCCAGCACGCCTGGCTCCAGGGCTTTTGCTTCTACTGCGCCTTGTCGCTTGCCGCTGGGAGCTTCATCCACGGGGTGCAGTGCATCCCACCCCTGACACCAGTGTGACGGCGCGTTGGGGGTTCCCCGTCTCCTGCACCCCGAAATGGCACAAACAGACTGCACCAGCCGGTGGAATAGAGGAAGTTTATTGCCTCTCCAGGATACAGCATAGCACAGATGTAGTCTGGTCACAGAACTGGGCTAGGATGCCTCAGGCCCCCTTGAGTTGGGGGGAGACTGGGCCCCTAAACTCCAGCTCCTCTCCCTAGGCTCTCCTCCATGCTCTCCCACAGTAACAACTAAATTCCCTTGCAGCCCTGCCCCCCAGTCCAGGGCAGCATTCACCTTCCTTTGTTCCTCTCCATGGGGGGTGTCTGGCCACTGGTTCGACAAGTTTGGCCTTACCTCTGCCTAGCGAGGTTTTCCCTGCTGGGTCTTGCTCCAGACAGCAGAGGTCACCACAGCCCAGCAAGTACCCCCACTACATCACAGAGCTGCCCCCTGTGTCCCTGGCATATGCCTGCCGAAGCTCTTTTATTTTCATCCGCACCTGCTCCTGGGTGCGGATGTGGCCTTTGCTGGCTATGCTGGCAGCTATCCTACCATAGACAGCCGCATTCCTCCATCTAGTGCGGAGATCATGGACTTTGGAGGATTCCCCTCAAACCTCAATGAAGTCCATGATCTCCGCACTGGAACAAGAAGGCGCCTGCCTTTTCCAGCCCCTGACAGGCTCCTGGGAGCTGGCAGACTGCTCCTGGGGACCAGTGGAGGGCTGGCTGCTGGTGGCTTGCTGGCTCATATTGGGGCCACTGAGTCAGGGGCAAGACAGACTGTTTGTTGGGCTGGCACGCTTGGAGCTGGCACACGCACTGTGGCCAGACTCTACCCCTTTAAGGGCTCTGGGGAGAGGGGGAGAGAGAGTAGTTTTCTTGGTTGTGGCCAGAGTGGCCAGCAGGGCACCCTGGGAAGGGCTGGAGGCCCTCTATTTAGAAATAATTTTGAAATAGCAGTTGGCTTGTATAGACGCTAGTACAGTTATTTCCAAATAACAGCTGTTATTTCAAAATAACTTTGCTGTGTAGGCATACCCTCACTGTCTAATTGTCAGTGTTCCACTTGCAAAGTGTACACAGGCTCATACATATGTGGTTAATGTGGAGCCTTATTATAGACAAAGTCCTTTTCTTACTAAAATAATGTCCCTGTAGTCAGATTTGCAGTTTGCATACTGTCATACACTGTAGTTCAAACCCACTGCTCCAGCATGTGTACTTCTGTGTACACGTTAGACACCATCAATACATCCTATAGGAAAGGGAGCAAACTTAAGGAAAGTCTAGCACAGGGGTCTCAAACTCAATTTACCTTAGAGCAGCACCAGTTCTCAAATACTCCTAGCGGGCAGAAGTGCACCCCTTTCTGGCAGGGTTCTTGGGGGGGGTCTCTATACATTTCCCCTACAGGTGTCTCCTGGCCCCTCCTGCTGGCCCATGCATTCCCCCCACCATGTGTCCCCCAGTCCCACCTGTCACCCCTAGGTGATTTAAAGCCCACTGGGGTCCCCTGCCACCACCACCAGTAGTGCAGCAGGGCTAGAGTGGCTTCCTGCTGCTAGTTCCTTGCCACTTCCAGCTTGTCCTTGTGCCCTGGAGGAGGTGTGTGCAGAGCCTATCGGTGTAAGCTGTAACACTACTAACTCATTTTGTGACTAGATATCAGTGATGCCAACTCTCCAGGTTTGATCACAAGCCTCCTGATAGATGGGGCTGGTTTTTTTGTTTGTTTCTGGAGAGCTCAGCCATATTATTAGAATTAAGGCAAGTCTGGAAACTTGATGCCTCATGCACTGCCATCAACTGTGATTGCTCTGACTTAGTAGATTATACAGCTTGCTTGTCGCTGTATAGTGTTAGAAGAGAATCCCAGCCTTCTTTTTCTTTATTTTTCTTTTTTTTTAAAAGAAAACTTTAGGTCTCATGGTTTGTGGAGAAAAGCTAGAAAACATTTCCAAGTTCAGCCAAAGACCTCAAACACCAGCTACCAAATAAAAAGATCCCCAAATGTAATTTTATCTGTGATTTCAAGAAGCCATTCTCTTTTTGGGGGTGGGAGGAGAAGGGCTGATTCATAAGTTTTGAATGCTTGTGGTTGACAATGCAGTACAAGCAAGTTGATAGTGTCTCCTCCCGTGTCCAGGAGCCCAGAGAGAGACCAGGATCCTATAAAAGACATTAAACTGAGTCGTCATCCTGACACCCCCATCTTCTTGTGCTGGAATGTCCCCCATTAACAGCCATGCCCTCATACTGGAATCCCACCTGCACCCCCCACACTCTGCTAACGTCCACATCCTCATCTAGGATTCTCCGTTCCTACCCGGGGTAACTGAAATTGACCCCCCAAACCGGCCCTGTAGGCTATAGAAACATGTCAGCTTGGACATGCAGTTTGCATTGCAGCAGAGGCAGTCAGAATGGCTTCCCAGACTGAGCAGCACTCTGTGGCTGGGACTATGTGGGTGCTGGGGCCTGGGTTCTTCTGGGAGCCTTGTGCAAGGATTCCTGCATGCTGCACCTCCCCCTCAAGCTGGCAGCTGCATGGGGAAGTGCTTGGGCTGTCCCATTTTGCACAAGATCCTCATGCCTCTCCGGGAGACCCCCAGGTCTAACATTTTGTAGTTTCTTGTGTGCCTCTGGGAGAGGCATAAGGATCTTGCGCAAAACAGGATTTGCACAAAACGGAAGCGGCTACATTGCTTCTCTTTGCACAAAAACCCCTTGCGCAAAAAGAAATGGCAGAAAATATGCTAATGATATTGCAACTTATGCTAATGAGTCCCTCATTAGCATATTTTCTGCTGCAAAAACTCACAGTGTAGACAAAGTCATACTGGATAGGCAGCAGAATGAATAAAAGCAAAAAGAAGGTTTTTTTTCACAGGCTACATCTACACTGTCCCATAGTTCAAAATAAGATACACAATTTCAGCTATGCAAATTGCACATTTTATTTTGATCTTATTTTGAAATAGCTTATTTCATAATTTAGTGCTGTCTACACAGTGCCAAATTTCAAAATAACCTGTTATTCTGAAACATCCTTTACTCCTTGTGGAATGAGGTTTACAGGGATGTCAGAAGAGTGAGCCTGAAATAACGGGTTTGCTGTGAAGAAGTGAAATAGCTATTTCGGGATACTCCAGTATCCTGAAGTAGTGTTGCAATATAGATGTGGCCACATAGTGCCCAATTAACCTGTGTAACTCATTGCCATTGTATGTTATGATGGCCAAAACATTCAAAAATTAACTAGATAAGACCATGGAGAATAGGCCTATCAGTGGTACAGTCCCATGCCCTGAGTACTCCCTAAACCTCAACTGTTAGAAGCCGGGAGGGGGGAGGCCAGGGATGGATAAACATTCTGTACTTTTCCCCTGAATTTCTGGTATGAGTCATTGTTGGAGACAGAATACACTTCTGGTTCTTCTTTCAATGTTTGAAGTTATGTCAGATTTATCCTATTTTTTCATATGCTGGCTCAAGTGGACTAATTATGTCTGACTGTAAACATATTTTAGAGATTGGAGAGATCATTTTCCAACAGCAAAAGAATGAATTGTCACCCATTATTGGACATGGACACATCTGCTTACAAACAGTTTTGATAAGAAAATATTGAGGAATACCATGATTGATGAAAATTTCTTCTAGACTACGTGGTGAGGTTTCTACTACATCTTGAAACTTCTGGATCACTTGGGATGTTGTCTTGTACATTGTTGCAGTAGTCCTCTCTTGTTTTTAATTTCACCTTCACTTCTTTCACACAGCCTTCTTTTCTCTTTGATAAAAGATACTTTATAGTGTTAAGTGGCAATAATGAGCCATGCTTATTATATCCTCTCTGACACTATGTTGTCTGTCTCACACACTTTTTCTTTTATCTCTTTATATAAAAAGTTTTCTTGCCATGCAACAGTATGATGTCATCAGGTTCTCTGGCTGTGAAAGGGTCCACAGAGAGGGGGGTTGGTGAGTGTAACGAGCAGGGGGTGCAGCTCCCTGCTCATATGTAATGTCTTCACCCTAACCCTTTGCCATTGTATCAAGTACTGCATCTATGTTTGCATTTTAATATTGTGACTTTTTAAGATGAGATTTTTAAAAATGATCAGTTGGCCTAACTCTGTTCACATTGATTGCTCTTGAAAATTGTACCCATAAAAGTAATCAATTATACACAACAAATCAATATGTAAAGCAAACTGTGTTTACTTAACAAAAGTTTTAAGTAGTAAATAGTTTGATGGATAATTCTGCCAGTAAAAACATGCATGTGATAAAGAGGTTTTAAAAATAATCCTTTTTTTATGACTGAGTTACCTTAAATAGGGCCTTTTTCATTTTAGAAAAATGTCTTAAGTACCTATAAACCAATGTACGGAGTTTTCCATATAATGGTAAATCTTCATTTTATGTTTCTTAGACCTAAAGAAGAATTTGATCAAAGCAGAGTTTAGGATGGGTTGAGATGCAAATGAGGAAAAGAAGATATAGGCAATGGAAAGTGTCCCCTTTATTTCTCTCATTCATGAATCTGCAAACAGAGAATATCTGCTAGGTCACACTATACTAATGGAGTTACACTTTATTCATATAATAAAATACACTTTATTCATATAATAAAATACAAAATAATCCAACTCAAGGATTTAGCAGTGTAACAGAGTATGCTGGAGCCATTCTTTTAATTTATTTTATGTGAATTCACATGTTCACCAAATTTATTTAAAAAAGGAATTGCATGTTTATAAAATAAGTTATACAATGTATTTCAAACCTCAAACACAGTGAATTCCAATGAAACAGAAGATGGCCTGGGACAAACCTGGGAAAGAGTCACAGTCAAAGTAGTCCCTGATTTTTTTTTCAGAATAATACTTGTTTTTCAAGTTAAAGGAAACTTTTGCTTTGAGAAACACTATGGATCTGATTCTCAACAAGTTCAGTCATTGCATTGAAGTTGATGGAGTCATACTATACTGGATGAGAATCTGCACTTTCATTTGTTCATTCCTTTAGCAAGGTCTCTTTTATTTTATGCTATACTCTGTGCCACGATACTAACTAATAAAACAGCTGTGATGACACATTTGTACTTTCCATACTGTATTTGCCTTCTCCCAGGCAGAATGATGATTTTCTGTGTTAATAATTTACTACTTTCTATTAAAAACCAAAAAGAAAATCCATCTATTGGAAACCCATTTGGAGGAAAATGGCTTAAGAGCAATTGCATTGTATGATTAATGGGAGGAGCACGTGCATGCATTCTACCCAGTGGATCTGTCACAATAAGAATTATTTTTCTATATCACTTACATTACAGTCGAAATATGAAATGAACTCCATGTGGCAGCTGCCAAAAGGTTGGGGTGAGGGTGCCGAGGGGGGGGGAAAGCAGTCTCAGAAAGTTTCAGTTATCCCTTGGAGCTATATTACAACATATACTACTCCTAATTGAATCAGTGTGAGAACCTTTCCCCCTCCACTTAAATCAGTGCAAGTCTTTGTCCACTTCCCTCTTCAGACACATGCATCTGATATGAAGAAAGATTCAGGGGACACAAACACCTTGGGTATGATCTTATCATTTTGCTCAATATTTTAATATTTTAACTGCTAACAAAGGAAACTTTGCTTCTCACCCTTTCCAGTCCTTCCCTCCCATGGAAGCTTTTTCACCAGGGACTGATCCTATATCCCCTGCTTTGCCAAGAGAGCAGTAGGTTAGTTACTGTGAGTTTTGCCCAAGAAAGAACTGCTATGTGTGAACCTAAATCACAGTGAGGTGAGTACAGTTTTCTAGTAAACTTCCTGTGAGTAGCCCAAGAGCCTTACAAGTACTAACCAGTCACTGGTGGGTTAATGATGATGATGATCACTCTGTGAGTGTGGCTATTACATCAATTAAATGAGTCACATCAAACTAGCTGTCTCTTTAGGAAAGAAAGCTTACTGCTCATTCAAAGGAGAGGAAGCATCAAGAATAGCAAATGAGAATGGTTCAGAACTAAGGATTGGTTAACATAAGAACAAACCAATAAAGTAATACAGGGAAGACTGATGTCAAGTTGGGCTAAAGTGTTGTTTGGTGCAATACAGGTATCAGTTTTTGGACCTCTGTTTGATGTGACTTAAATGGAAATGTAAACTTTCTAATAAGAACAAGGTTTAATTTGTGAAAGCAAGGGGATAGGAGTTAGGGCTTGGGTTCTGTTTCAGGCTCTAACAATTCCTCAGTAATCTTAGCAAACTTCTAACCTGAAGAATGTGCTTCATTTTAACCTCCTATAATGAGCCAAAAATAATCACTATCTCACGAAGGTATTAAGGCTTAATTAACATTCATAAGGCATTTTGGGAACCTCAGATGAGAGTTGTTTGATATATTTTAAAAGTGTAATTATTATTAAGTAACAAAATTAAATAACTCCTCAAAGCAAATGACAATTGATATCCAAACACATGCCTGGGGAAATACCCACATATGCAAAATAATATATGGCCCTTGTACTAAATACATGGGATGAAGATGCATTATGAGGACTCTGAAAAGGTCCTTGGATTAAATGTCTACTCTCTCTGAAATGTCTAGATACATTTATTGGAACAATTACTAACAGATTAGATTGTCAGTGTGCATTATAGTTAATACAGTATGAACAAAGGCTGTGTCCAGACTCCATGCCTCCGTCGACGGAGGCATGTAGATTAGCCAGCTCGGAAGAGGGAAATGAAGCCGCGATTAAAATAATCGCGGCTTCATTTAAATTTAAATGGCTCCCCCGATCTGCCGATCAGCTGTTTGTCGGCAGATCGGGAGAGTCTGGACGCGATGCCCCGACAAAGAAGCCTTTCTTCATCGACACAGGTAAACCTGGTTTCACGAGGCTTACCTGTGTCGATGAAGAAAGGCTTCTTTGTCGGGGCATCGCGTCCAGACTCTCCCGATCTGCCGACAAACAGCTGATCGGCAGATCGGGGCAGCCATTTAAATTTAAATGAAGCCGCGATTATTTTAATCGCGGCTTCATTTCCCTCTTCCGAGCTGGCTAATCTACATGCCTCCGTCGACGGAGGCATGGAGTCTGGACACAGCCAAAGTGAGTGACTGGAGATCAGATAGAAGGGTTCCAACAGGAGGAAAGAACACAACATCGACAAATAAAGTGCTAAATGAAAGAGCAGGGATAACCAAAAGTAGAGAAGGGTAGAGCTGCAAGAGAGAAGCAGACAAAGGAAAGAGAAAAGGAAGAGAAAGGAGAAAAAGGGTGAAACTAACCGTAACAGTAATATTTTGCACCTGATGTATCTAGTTCCTTTCCCCAGAGGCTCTCAAAGGGCTTCACTAAATGGAAAAAAAGAAAAGGCCCATCATAGCCTCTTGATCCATACATAGAAAGACTTTGTTTGAATGTATCTCACCTCTCTGGTCTGGAAAAAGGGGATCCAGCTACATCTGCAGCACAGTTCCCTCTTTGTCAAGCAGCAGTGCAAGACATGAACTGGGCAGGCTGTAGGGGTCAAAAATTCTTATCTCTTTGCTCCATTGAAGGGTAACCACCCACTTAGGACAGCCCTGTAACCTGGAGCCATCTATGCTGCTTGAGAGCATCATTTTTTCCCTCTCTGTCATAGGGCAACTTGGTCACGTCCTCATGTCCCCCTCTCTCTGCCTCCGTGTTCCTACGCCACCCCGACCTGCCCCTCCTAGTCGGACGTGTGCTTCCTAACCAATTCACACCTATGGTTACCCCAAGCGGAGTGCGACGGGGGCCCGGGCCCACCCTCTCTCCAGACCCCAGCCCAGGGCTCTTTCCCCTCACCTGGCTGATGGGGCTACCTGCCACAACTCATCAGCCCACAGGCTATCCAATTACCCCCTCCCTGAGCTACTTCCTCACCCCCGCTCACCCTGGTGTTCCATACGTTTCTTGCCGGGAGTCCGGACTCTCCTCCTCTGGGTCCCCCACCGCCCTTCCCCGTCGGAAGGCTCCAGCCACCCTTAGAATGCCAAGAGCACCGCTCTCCTCCTCCTGGGGCTCAACCGTCCCCCTCCCCAGTATGCCTGCACTGGCGTCTTTTACCTCTGCTCCTCCCCCACCCCCGCGGGCTCCACCCCTGACACCCTCACCGGCATCAGTGTTCACTTGCGCCGGTGCCTCCCCCGGCAAATCACCTGGGGCGCTGGCCAAGCTGCTGACCGCGCGGCGCACTCCTGCCGCTGCCACAGCCTCCCGTGCCCGCTCACCGGCTGCGTGGTGTGCACCTGATGCCGCTGTGGTCTCCCCGGCGGCGTGGGGCACCAGTTCATCTCCCTCCAGCTCCTGGAGGTGGCCGAAGGTAGTGCAGGGTTGCGTCACCCCGTCACACCCTCTTTCCCCATGGAAAGGAAAAAAGACCAGAAGAAAAGTGAACAGCAAATTTGGACTGGACCCTCAGAGTTTCCTGCCCTGCCAAGGAGGAGGGGCATAAACCAGAGAGCGGACATGGTGAAAATGAGAAAAGATGAAATTGTAACACAAAGGCTACATCTAGTCTACACTCCTCTGTCTTCAGAGGGATTTAAATTAGACATTTTGAAAGTGCAAATGAAGCGGGGATTTAAATATCCAATGCTTCATTTGCATAATCGTTTATGGCACTTCTTCAAACAAGCGCCATTTCAAAAGGGAAAACACAGTTTAGACGCCGTTCTTTCGAAAAATTGGCCTGTTTTTGAAAGAACTGCATCTAAACTGAGGTTTCACTTTCAAAACGGCACTTGATCAAAACAGCGCCATGATGTGATTGTGCAAATGAAGCACAGGATATTTAAAATCCCCACTTCATTTGCACTTTCGAAATGTCTAAGTTACATGCCTCTGCTGACAGAGGGGTGTAGTCTAGATATAGCCAAAGTGATTTACAGAGGAAAGTTACTTAGGAGGACACATGCAAGGGCAATAGTTGCTCCATGTGAATTCATAGCCATAAAATCAATTCATTTTTAAATATGCTAATATTTTTCTTCTGTTCAGTTACGGGCTTCCTGCTGCAAACACTCATGCACCAATGGTTGTTTGTTGGGACTCCATGCAGAAGCAGCTAAATACACACATGGGGGGCAGGGGAAACGTTTGCAGAACCAAGCACCAATAAACGTCCAGGTCCTGCAAGTGCTCAATGTGCAAAAGTCTCTCTAGTCTAATGTCTAGTGTTATCAGTCCTTTTATGATTGCTCTGGAGTCTCCAGGAATTAAGTATGAATCTTTAATTAAGGATTATACCATGTGATGAAACCTCCATCTAACCAAAACTGGCAACCCTAAAAGTCACTAGTAGAGGTACACACAGAACCTCTCCAGGAACAGGCCCATCACAAATAAGCGGAAGACATAATACACATTAACAGTCTATACCTGCTCCCAGAACCATTAACACATTTATATGTAAACAAGTGCAGTGACCACACTACCAAGCCCGTTATCTTGAAATAACAGGCTGGTTATTTCAAATAATAACTCCTGCTTTCCATGAGGAATAATGCTTATTTCAAAATTGTTATTTTGAAATGGTATTAATGTGGACAATCAGCTGCTACTATTTTGAAATAACCTCCAAAGGCCTCTCACAGCTGCACTTGTGGCTGCTCTTGCCACACCTGATATCTCCAATGCTCCCCTTCTCCTGCAGAGCTTAAAGCAGCAAGACAAGAAACAGAAACCTGGATATTTAAAATTCAACAATGTTTCCTTGCTCCTGGTGAATGGAAGAGGAAAAAAACCTCCCATTCAGCTGTAAACAAAGTAACGGAAGTGAGTTCACTGTCACTGGAAAGTACAGGACTCCCATGAAGTAAGTCTTAGTTCATTTAAGGAGAAAATACGTCCCTGCCATAGTAGAGAACTATACTTTTCAGCTGGCAACATTACAGGAGGCTTTATCAATGCAGCCCTATTCTGTCTTCCATTTCAGCAGTATAAATCAGGAGTCACTCTACTGAGTTACTTGAGATTTACATTCAAGTAACCAGATGTAGAATATGGTCCATAGAATTCAAAGAGGCTTGTTCCCTCTGATGTCAATGGCAAAATGTCTATGTATTTCATTTGTTTGATTGGGGCATGCTAGAGACAGGAGAAAGAATACTGAGCCAACATCTCCCAAATAAAGATTTAACAGTTAGACAAGAGATTGATCAATAGATATAGACAAGCTCCTCCTTTGTTTCAGCTACACCAGACTAACATGGCTGCATCTCTATCACTGTCCTCCTTTAGGGAACGTCTACACAGCAGTGTTATGTCAGAATAACTAACGTTATTCTAAAATAACATAATCTTCATCTACACTACAACATAATGTCAAAATAGTGTTGAGCTGGAGGACATCTTACTCCTATTCCTGTAACCCTCATTTTATGAGGAGTAAGGGAAGTTGGAGAAAGAGTGCTCTTCCTTCGACTCCCTACTGTGTAGACAGTGCCTAAAGCCAAAATAAACTATTTCAACTTAAGCTACGCAATTGGCTTTAGCCCTGCTGTGTAGACATGCCCTTAATGATGATGTCATTTCTACAGATAGTGTTTCATAAGCCCCAGAAGCACTTGGTTCCTCTCCGCTCCTTCCTTTTAAAACTTTTGCCCCCACCACTTTCTTTCCCTTTCCAGACAATCGTTACTTCCTTCCATCTCCTCTTCCATGTCTTGATATAAGCCCTCTATATTCTACTTCCAATAACTATAAAAATTCCTCTGCCTAGGTAGAAAGTCAATTTGATTAGATCTAGCACCCAGAACCTTTCCATCAATTTGGCCGATAGGGTAACATTTATCCCTAAAAACAATAAAAAGTTCTAGCTAAAAAATCACAAGAAAGGTAAAAAAGAAGATGGAAAAAAGCACTGAATAATGTGTTCAAGTGGCCTTGCTAAAAAATCTTAATATATTTTTTTAGAAACTTTTTTTAGAAAAGTTTTCCGTTAAAACCATTTTCGAAAAGAGCGTCTAGATTGGCATGGATGCTTTCCCGCAAAAGCACTTTTTGCGGAAAAGCATCCATGCCAATCTAGACACACTTTTGCGCAAAAGCACTTTTTGCTGAAAAGCATCCGTGGCCAATCTAGACGCGCTTTTCCGCAAAAAAAGCCCCAATCGCCATTTTCGTGATCGGGGCTTTTTTGCGGAAAACAAATCTCAGCTGTCTACACTTGCCCTTTTGTGCAAAAGTTTTGTGCCCCAAGGTCTTCCTGATCAGTTTCTGTCTGGCTGCGGGTGCTCTACTCCAGCTGCTCCAGCCCACCATACCCAGAAGATTGTGGAGGCTGGAGAGCAGCTTGGACTGGCGGGACCTATGAATAAACATAGCTGCTTGGTTTTCCAATAAAACGAGTCTTTCTTTAGTAAACAGAAGCAAAGGTGGGCAGGGACAGGGGGGCTATCTGAACTAGGAGGGGGTGGATCAGTGAACTGGGAGGGGGGATCAGAAGATACAAGAGGGAGGGGCCGCTAGTCCTCCCTGCACACACATTCCCTGTGGCTGTGCCCTCCTGTGTGAGCAGCGACCGCACCAGTCCACCTCCCGCAGGAGGGGGATGTCCCAGGTGCAAGGCTATGTGGGACCTGCATAGCACGCCCTGTGTCACAGGGGCCCCAAGGTTGCTGCCTGCCTCCCCTCCCTCCCCCCACACACCATGGCCAGACAGGCAAGGGAAGTATGTGGCCAGAGTGGGACCTCCTGATGAGTGGCAGAGGAGCCATGTGCAATCTGCCCCTCCCTGGGGTGTGCACACACAGTTGCAGCTCACTCCAGTGTGTGTGTGAGCAGCTTCTTCCTCGCATGTGCAGGCATGCCTGTGTGCTGTGTGCAGTACTCCAGGTCATGTGTGGGGTCATGCCTGTGCCCTTGCGTCTAGCCTGCTTGCAGCTGGGTGTGCCCCCTTTCCCACTGGGGACAGGACTCGTGTGTGAGCAGGACTCGTGTGGCCACGCATAAGGCTGGCAGCAGGCTCCCAGGCATGTTGAGGGGCTGGCTGATGTGGCTGCATGCTGCACCCTCCCACTGCATGTGGTTGCATGTGCCCAAACTGCAGCTGTATGTGCTGGCCTAGCAGCCCGCGTGACACTGTGCCCCCTACCTCCTGTGTGTCCACCTCCCCCACCCTGTGTGTGTCATCATGCCAACATACCTGAAGAACCCTCCCAAGCCTCCTCGGAGGCTTGGGAGATATCCAGGCTGGCAGGACTGGATCCAGGGACAGGGTGACAGTCCCACTGTCCTTGTCATCGTCCTCCTCCTTCATCAGGAACTAGACCTGACCCTCTGTTTCCTCCCAGTCGGGGACAGGTTCCGGGCACTGGACTCTTGGCTGCTCCAGCCCAAGGATGTGGTGGAGCTCCTTGTAGTAGGGGCAGGTGTGGGGTCCTGCCCCTGAGCACCCTCTCTGCTCTGTCGCCCTCACATATCCCTGACAGAGCTCCTTCACCTTTGCCCGGACCTGTTCCATGGTCTGGGCAAGGTGACCTCGCTCTATCAGGGACATGGCCATGCAGGAGTAGATTGTGGCATTGCATCTCTTTGCCCGGGGTTCCTGGAGTGACTCCGCCTCACCCCACGATTGGAGGAGGGTTGCAATTTCTCCAGATGACCAGGCTGGTGCGTGGCACTTGCTGTACCTGGGAGCCCAGTGGCTGCTCCCTGTCAAGGCCAGCGGGGGTCTCGGGCACCTGCTTCCTCTGCCATCTGTGCCAACAGAGAGCTGCATGGCAAGGCAGCTAGCTGTGGGCAAGCTTCCTGCCACAATGGCTGTGCAGAGGGCCTGCACCTTTAAGAGGGGACAGCAGACAGGAACAAGAAAGCTGTGATTGCCTGCTATGGAGCGTCCAAGAGGCCACCTGTGTTTTTTCCCTGGAGGCCAGTTTTTACACAAAACCCCCTGCGGAGCATACACACTTGCCTTTTTGTGCAAGAGCTGTAGCACAAAAAGGAGTTCTTCCTCGCGGGGAGAGGAATAACTGTACCGTAAAAAGGCTTCTCTTCTGCTGATTTACTTGTTCAAAAGCACGCTTGAGGTGTGGACGCTTCGCCGGTTTTTGTGCAAAAATGGCTGGTTTTGTGCAAAAACCTTGTAGTGTAGACGTAGCCTATTAGTATAATTGCTACATTTCATTTATTAAGTCTTTAGCCCTCTCACAGAGTGGATTTATGCATCATGCTGCTGTGAAAAAGTTAATAGTAGGCTGAAGTAAATAGAGAAAAGGTTGACAGTTTTTACTACTATTTATTATAAAATTACATTTTTTCAAATGTGTTTCTTTTTACCTCTAGTTTCCCTGGTTTAGTAGGACCATCTTTCTTCTTTCTTGCCATGTGCACCTGGCTGCTTCTACTGCAGAACTTGTCTAGTTCCAGAGTAATTTTCACCCCACTTTTTATTGTCTAAAAAGTACTGGAAGCTTTTCATGATTCCAGCTGAGGCTCTAACCCTTCAGGAAGACTACCAAGTCCATGAGGAACCCCAAATATTTAACTTAGTGCAGTTCCAAGTGGGTTCATAGACCCATCTATCCATGGCTGCTTGCAAGTTCAGGGACTTTGTTTAACCACTTGTGTCCAACAAGAGCATTTGTCAGAGCGATAGAGACAGTTTATTCTCCCCTTTCCCAAAACACTTGGGCTGTGTCTAGACTGGCAAGTTTTTCTGCAAAAGCAGCTGCTTTTGCAGAAAAACTTGCCAGCTGTCTACACTGGCCACTTGAATTGCCTCAAGAACACTGACGATCTCATGTAAGAAATCAGTGCTTCTTGTGGAAATACTATGCTGCTCCCGTTCGGGCAAAAGTCCTTTTGCGTAAAAGCTTTTGCGCAAAAGGGCCAGTATAGACAGTTCAGATTTGTTTTCTGCAAAAAAGCCCCGATAGCAAAAATGGCGATTGGGGCTTTTTTGCCAAAAGTGAGTCTAGATTGGCACGGACGCTTTTCCGCAAAAGCACTTTTTGCGGAAAAGCGTCCGTGCCAATCTAGATGCTCTTTTCCACAAGTGCTTTTAACTGAAAACTTTTCCGTTAAAAGCATTTGCGGAAAATCATGCCAGTCTAGACGTAGCCTTGCAGTGTTTTCCTACCCTTCTCCCTCTTCTGACCCTTTAAAATTGTCTCTAACTGGCATTGAGCTGTGCAGTTTATAGCTAGCCTGGGAATCAGCCATTGAAACTCAGCCTGGCTGCTTCGCTAGTGCTTCCACACCCCATGGCCAGGCTGCAGAGGTAGGTGTTACTTTCCTTTTATAGTCCTGCTGTCAAAACCCTGTTGCCATGCTCAGCAGCAGTGGAGAAGGAGTCAGGCAGAGCCTAAGCACAATGTTACTGCAGGCAGCTGAACTGGGAGCTAACTCCCATCTCCCAATTCAGTTTGTTCTATTAATCATTTAATTTAAAGGAGCTAAAAAGAGATGGGGCAAAGAAGTGTGGAAAAACCAGCAGGAGAGGAATACTTGAATGCTATTGCAGCTGAAGCCTGTAATATTTTAAGAGCAACATTTCTATATCCATTCTAGCAAAAATGTTTTAAAGGAGATGGAGGAGAGAGGTAAATATTAAGATTGTTTTTTGTCTTAATACAACCCATATTCTGCAGTAGAAAAAGGGATTTCCCTTTTCTGTTTGGCCATCAAGACTTAGCTTTAGAGACATAGCCTTGAACAATCCATGTCCCCATATGGAAACTGTATATAGGCCACTGAAGGACCCTCAGAAAGTAATGGCTTTGAATGTCACCAATTTGTAATGCATCAGCATGAATAGCTGCAAACAGCTATGAACATGTAATGTACACACATTACATACATCTACATACCTAAAGCTACACACCATATATACAGGTATTTGCAGAATGAGAACCTAACCTGGAAAGACTCTGGATCTCAGCACGAATCCCTAATCACCCATTTCTCCCTAAGAAGTGCTCAGATGTCAAACTCCTTGGAGCATCTCTCTAACTAAGCATGGGTAACCTTTATTTGTTCCAGGTGTGTGTTTCCTAATTAGCTATCTGTGACAGTCAGTTACCCCCAGGAAGATCCTTCATAAAGTAGTCACAAGACAGACTGGTCTCTAATGCCCCATAAAGAGCAGTGACATGCCTGGTGACATGGATTTATACATTACTATATAGATTTTTGAGTTAATAAAATATACTCTTCTATTATTGTGTCTTATAATGAGCATATGTAACCCACATACTGGCTGGGTGTGGCACACTGTCCCATCTAGTAGCACCAAGACCACTTGCAGAGAGAATAATGAATCTCCTCTACAGCTTTATCTGAGAGCCAGCTGCCTTTTTGTTCATGTGGTAGAAGCTCCAGAGATCCCAGGTTCAGTTCTGTCTGTTGTTACACATTCATCTAGGATGCTTTTCAGCATTATTCTATTTCCAAATTAAGAAACTGTCCAGTGCTGAGCATGTTTTGTTTGTTGGGTTTTGTTGTTTAGGCTTTTGGGAATGTGTTTATCCCTTTATCTAAGTGGTTCCATATTAACATTGCACTGTTTTGGCTGAGGGGGCAAAAATAAAATCTTCTACAAGAGGCAGTCCTGACATCTTGGAGCAGTGGCTTTTGCCTTATGAAACAGAGGCCCCAGTTCTGTAAAAGGGCCCGTGTGACATTTCTGCAAAAACTAACAGACTATTCTACAGTAATTCAATGACGTGGTAGCAGTGGCTGAAGCTGTTCCTACATATGACCGAGTTGCCATGAATCACATTTCCCTTCATACCCCAAAGGCCTTGAACAAACAAGCCAACAGCTGCATATAACCTCTATGCCATGTGCATTCCCCACTTCCATTGCAGTTAACAGGAGCTGTGTACACAAACAAACTTGGAGATGTGCATCACAATATGTCTACCAGTGCTAGTAACTCTCACTAGACACCATAGACTGAGCCTTTTCCTGAAATTCATGACTGTTAAAAATTCAAAAGGTCTCAATGAGCCTGAGCCAAACTCTGTTGAAGCCAGTGGGAAGGTTCCCTTTGACCTCAATGGACTTAGGACCAGGCCCTAAAAGAGAGGTTGGATGTATAAAAACTTTAAAAAGCTTTGAAGGTGATCTTGAAATCTCTCTGGGTGCATGGTACGTTTGCAGGTCAGTCACCAGGCTGTCGTCAGTGGTCTCACTGTGACGGGAAGGGGAGGTGACTTTTCAGTTTGAATAAGATAGTTATGGGACATGTGCTATGGGATCTCACAAGAATTTCCTATTTTGACCTTCTCCTCAGGGAGCCCATAGACAGTGTGACTGCTGTCTGGCTAGTGGATCATAGCCCACAGAAGCAAGCAGGTTTCCTTGGCTGAACTGACTTCTAAAACAGTGTTCTGCACTATCACTATAAAACTGTGGTGACTTTGATAGGCGCTACACTAGCGCTCTGCTAGTTCGAACTTAATTCGAACTAGCGGAGCGCTTAGTTCGAACTAGGTAAACCTCATTTAACGAGGACTAACGCCTAGTTCGAACTTACTAGTTCGAACTAAGGACTGTGTAGCCCTTTAGTTCGAACTAGTGGGAGGCTAGCCCTCCCCAGCTTGCCCTGCTGGGCACTCTGGCCAACACCAGGCAAACTCTACTGCCCCCCTCCCGGCCCCGGAGCCCTTAAAGGGCCACAGGCTGGCTACAGTATTTGTGCCAGTTGCAAGGCTGCCAGCACCCAGCCAGCAGACCCTGCACCTGACACCCCATGAACCAGCCACCCGATGCCCCCCAGCCCTCCCCCTCTTCCCGGGACCAGCCTGGCGGCTCCCAGGAGCCTACCCGGGGATGCAAGAGGAGGGCGCCCGCCTAGTCGAGTGCGGAGATCGTGGACCTCATCCAGGTTTTGGGGGAAGCCTCCAATGTCCACGATCTCCACACTAGCCACAGGAACGTGGCCGTCTACGGCCGCATGGCTGCCAGCCTGACCGCCAGAGGCCACCACCGCAGCAGGGAGCAGGTCTGCTGCAAGATAAAAGACCTGCGGCAGTCCTACTCCTGGGCCTGCCTGCCAGGGGCCGACCCAGAGGCCTGCCACCACTTTCTGGCTCTGGACCGCATCCTGGGGGCTCATGCCGTCCCTGCCCCCCGGGTGGTGATTGACCGCGGGGCAGAGGGACCACTCCCTGACACTGAGGAGGAGGAGGAGGACGCCGCGAGCCAGGAGCCTGCAGGGAGCCTGCCCAGGACCCAGGACTCCCAAGGCACCCCACTGAGCTGCTCGCCTGTGTCGTCCGAGTCCGGGGAGGCCTCCACATGTGAGTACCATTGTGATGGCGCGTTGGGGGTCCCCTGTCTCCTGCACCCCGAAATAGCACAAACAGACTCCACCAGCCAGTGAAATTGAGGGTGGCTTATTGCTTCTCCACGATACAGCATAGCACAGATGTAATCTGGTTACAGGAACTGGGGGCTAAGAGGCCTCAGTGCCCCCTCGAGATGGGGGGATCCCAGCCCCCTCCCCTGTTCCTTCTTCCCTGCTTTCCTGACAGGAACTGACTCCCCCTCTCCAAGCCCTGCCCCCAGCCAGGGCAGCATTCCACCTCCCTTTGTTTCTCCCCATGGGGGGTTGGCTGGTTCAATCTGTATGGAGTCACCTTTGCATAATAAGGTTTTCCCTGCTGTGTCTTGCTCCAGACAGCAGAGGTCACCACAGCCCAGCAAGTACCCCCACTTCGTCACAACCATCATGCTCCCCTTATGTGTACAGGGGACTGAGGGGAGAGGGAGCCCAGGGACCATGCGCCTGGGCCTTGCCCACCACGGAGCAGCAGCTGGGTGTCATTCAGGAGCCTTGGCCTTGCAGAGGGGGGCTGGGTTTCACCCACCTGGGCCCCAAGGAGAATTGACCGCTGCTCTTATTTCACCACAGCCGCAGCACCTGGGCCTGCAGGGCGCACCACCCCACCTGCAGCAGCCGCCCGCGCCCGGGCCAGCAGGAGAGCCAGGAACCAGGAGGAGTACCAACGGTGGCACCTGCGCTTCCTGGATCACCAGCTCCGCACCCAGGACCACTGGGTCCAGGAGGACCTTCGGCTGCGCCAGCGGAGCTTGGAGGCACTGGAGGAGCAGGGCCGTTCCCTCAGAGGCCACCTCCAGAGCCTCCTCGACCGGTTCCCACTTCCCCCTGCTCCTGCTTCCTCCGCAGCCCCGTACCTCCTGCCCCAACCTCCACACCCATTCCCCCCCGACGCCCCCTCACCCACAGTGCTGCAAGACGGGAGAGGCAGCCGGACCCCCACCCCTAAGCTTTCCTTTCCCTTCCTTTCTTCCACCCCCTTCCAGCTCCCTCGTCCCAGGTTTCCCCCTCCCCTCTCCCACCCACACTCTTCCGTCCCCCCACCCCACTTACGTTAAATAAACAGAGATGTTGTTTGCCAAAACAGGTGTCTTTATTTGACATTAGGAAGGGTGGTTAGGAAGGGGAAAGGGGAAGGTGGGGAGAGTGAAGAAGGCCCCAGTGGGGCATGCAGGGAGAGTGCAGTCCTCCTCCACCAGGAAGCTCTCCCGCAGGGCTTCCTGGATCCGGACAGCCCCCCGGTGGGCTTCCTGGACAGCGGCGGTGCGGGGCTGAGTGTAGTGGCCAGCCCTGCGGTCAGACTCAGCCATCCAGGCTGGCAGGAAAGCCTCCCCCTTTCTCTCACACACATGCTGCCACTACAGGAGGTATATTGTGCTCGGCGAGGTCCAGACGGGTGAGGAGGCATCGAAAGCGGGCTTTCAGTCGCCCGAAGGCCCCCTCCACCATGATGCGGGCCCTGGTGAGCCTGGCATTGAAGGCCTGGCGGGAGGGATTGAGGTGCCCCGTGTAGGGCTTCATCAGCCACGGCTGTAGGGGGTAGGCACACGGGCATGTCCACGTCCCCGACCCTGATGTGGTGGTCGGGGAAGAAGGTCCCGTCCTGCAGCCTCTGGCACACGGAGGAGTTGCGGTACACCCGTGCGTCATGTGCCTTGCCAGACCAGCCCACATTAATGTCCGTGAACTGTCCCCGGTGGTCACACATGGCCTGCAGGATCACGGAGAAGTACCCCTTGCGGTTGACGTACTGGGAGGCCTGGTGTTCCGGGGCACGGATGGGGATGTGCGTCCCGTCGATGGCCCCCCAGCAGTTGGGGAAGTCCAGGGCGCCGAAGCCCCAGATGATGGCATCCGGATCAGCGAGGCGGACCACCCTGTGGAGCAGCACCTGGTTGATGGCCCTGACCACCTGAGGAGATACACAGCAAAGCGTGAATCAGTGGGGCGCCCGGGTGGCTGGGAGTGTTCGTGCCCTGGTAGTGCTCCGTGCCCCACTCCTGGAAGCACCCACCCCCCCGGGCGGCATGTAGTATGACCGGGAGAGACCGGTGCAGGGCACTTTCGCCTCCTCCCTCCCCCCTTTTTCCCTGGGGCAGCCCATCCCCTCCTTGCAGCCCCCCCCTCTGGTCCAGTGGCCGATGAGTGCAGTACCTGCATGAGCACCGCTCCGACAGTGGATCTCCCCACGCCGAACTGGTTCCCGATGGATCGGTAGCTGTCCGGCGTGGAGAGCTTCCAGAGGGCGATGGCCACACGCTTCTGGAGGGGGATGGCGGGCCTCATGCGAGTGTCCCTTCTGCGCAGGGCAGGGACGAACCACTCGCAGAGCTCCAGGAAGGTGTCCCTCCTCATCCTGAAATTCTGGGTCCACTGTTGGTCTTCCCAGCGGTCCAGGACGATGCAGTCCCACCAGTCACTGCTGGTGTCCAGACGCCAGAGGGTGGCCAGGCGGAGAGGCAGGGGGCTGACGTGCACCAGGAGGTGCCAGGCAGCCTCGAGCCATTGGTGGCAGGCTTGCAGCAGCAAGTCCAGAAAGTGCACCAGAAGGTGCAGGGCAAGCTCTGGCTCCATGTTGCCACCTGCGGCGGCGTCCCGGAAGGGAAGCATCGACACAGACGGGCACAGAGACCAACGCTTTGCTGTCCCTCGGTGAGGTAGGCAAGGAAGCAGAAAAGCTGAGAACCGGCTGTCCAGGGGGGTCCCTTTAAGCACGAGCCTCAGATAGCCTCAGACAGCAGCCACACAAAGCAACTACTGACCTGATGCCCTGCCAGAACTGGTTTCAGGTGCCCTTAAATGCGCCCCTGCATCCAATCAGTGTGGACGTGCTAGTTCAAATTAGCAAAACGCTAATTCGAACTAGTTTTTAGGTCTAGCTGCGCTAGTTCGAATGAGCTTAGTTCAAATTAACTAATTTGAACTAAGTTAGTTCAAATTAGCGCTGTAGTGTAGACATATCCTAAAGCTGTTTTGAGCATCTGTGCAAGGCATCAGGATCACAGCTGGGTAGAAAAGAATAAGGGATGCTAGAGAATACTCATCTCTCCAAAACAGCATAAAGAAAGTAGCCATGCTCAGGCTGACCTGGACAAGAAGGGCTTTCAATTAAGGGTCTTGGAAAAATAGTTTTAGGCTACGTCTAGACTACAGGCTTTTTTTGGAAGAAGTTTTTCCAGGAGAGTGCATCCAAAGTGCATCAAAAAAGCAATTTGTTTTTTCAAAAGATAGCGTTCATACTGAATAAATGCTATCTCATATGAAAGCTGTGATTACTATGGATGGAGTGGCCACCAGGGCACCTGTGCTTTTTCCTCTTTCCTCTTCTTCCAAAAAAACTCCCTCTTCTCCATCCACACACACCTTTTTCCGAACGAGCTCTTTTGGGAAAAGGCTTCTTCCTCATAGAAAGAGGTTTACTAATGCCGGAAAAACCGCCTCTGTTCTTTTGATCTTCTTTTGAAAGAACGCGATTGCAGTGTGGATGTAATTGAAGGTTTTTTTGAAAAATGGCCGTTTTCCCAAAAAACCTCTGTAGTGTAGACATACCTATAGGCAGGGCTCGACAAACAATGTAATCTACTCACCCATGGTGAGTAGATTACACCCCGGAAAAGCCAGAGCAGAGCGATCTGCGCATGCTCAGAACGCAGAACTGCACGGCTGTCGAGTGGGGCTCGCCGCCGTTCAGCGAGTCCTGCCCATAGGGATGAGTTGCAGTGGCAGAATTAACAGGTTGTAGGCAGGGCAATTAGCCCCACTGTGGCCTTTTGGCATGGTACCTTAACACCCATATGTGATTGACAAAAGCAGTCTATGATAAATTTCCTATCAGGGCTGGAACATGGAATACTAGATTTTAGATCTCCAGGAATTTAGCTATTGGCCACTAGGTGGAGATAATTAGTCTAGTTAAGAAATAGTCCAGTCCTTCAGACAGGTCATTTCCTCAGACTTGCACAAACTTATCTGAGAAAAGAAGATGTACTTTTATTTTCTGACCGTTTGGAAAAGGTCTGTGCTTGCAGGGCCAGGAGATTAAATCAATTCTAGGTCAGTAACAGATATATTTTTGAGTAATCTGACTTTTTTTTGAGTCTTTCGTGTCCACACTACAAAACTGAGTATATACAAAATAGTATTAGGCAAAGGTGTCAGTAATAACGTTCTCCAAATAAAGTTCTCTTTTTGTCTACGAATATGACACACAGAATTTGGCAGATGGATAACAATCCTCTGCTGAAATGTATACCTTCCTGGCTTCAAAGATCACTGGCATATTGAATCAGAATTAATTGAATAAATCTGTGCACCTGTATAGCCTAGCTGTATTTGCTAAGGTCAACGCGGCAGTATCGTTGCAATTGATTTACAAAAAAAAATTGTATTTTGGAAGAAACTGCATTTTCATTTGAAGTCTTTGATTATAGTTATTATTGATTGAGCCTTGACCATCTGTTTATAACTGATGAGCTTCATTTTAGGGATATGGAAACTTCAAATAGACAAATGTTGATGCTAATCAAAATGCCGCTTTTTGACATATCCCCCCTACAAACCTTGTCTCCAGACCCCGTTGTCCACCAGCTAAACTCTTCTTTTTTCAGTGGCACCCATGATTTCTCCCCTCAGTTTGATTCCTTTTTGTCTTCCACCCTGGTCTCCCAAACTGATCTTCTGCCCACCCCCGTTATAATCTATTCTGTGGCTGATAGCCTCAACCTGAAACAAGTGACTCTCAGGCTTTATCCATAGTGCCCCCCCCCCCCCCATTTCCAAGCAGGCCTCCCTCAAAGGTCTCAATGGTGAGAGAACTTCTGGGGTACGTCTAGACTGCAAGCTTCTTTCGGAAGAGAGCATCCGATCTGCTTTTTCAAAAGTGAGTGCCCGCATTCATTGGATGCTCTCTCACATTTAAAGCCACCTGGAACCACTTCAGCCAGGGCATTAGGTCAGCAGTTACTTCTGGGTGCTGTTGCCTAAGGCTATCTGAGACATGTGCTTAAAGGGACCCCCCTGGACAGGTGTTTCTCAGGTTCTGCTGTGGGCTTGCCTACCTCTCCGAGGGGCAGAAAAGCTTTTGCAGTGCATGCTTTGGTTACCCAGCTTGGTTGGACACCACAGCATTTTTTTCTTTTTGGCTATGGAGGTGGAGCTGCCCCTGGGCATGCGATAGCCCCACACTGTCATACTGCAGCTTCTACAGCACTTTCAGCAGACCGTCTTGATGATCCTGCCCCAGTTCAAATCCCAGCTCGTCTGTGAGTCCCTCTGCCTGAATGCGGGAGCAATGCCCTTGCCCCCATGCTCCATGGTCGAGAGACAGATCTGGAGGCTCAAAACCAGTAAAGACTGGTATGACCGGCTGATGATGGAGCGGTGGGATGACCAGCAGTGGCTCAACAACTTCTGTATTCTGAAGGCCACATTCTTGAAGCTGAGTGCCTGGCTCGCCCCTGCCCTCCAGAGACGCGACACCCACCTGCAGCCCATCCCCCCCCTCGAGAAGTGGGTCGAAATTGCCGTAAGGAAGCTAGCCATCCCCAACAGCTACCAGTCGTTGGGGCACCAGTCTGGTGTGGGGAAGTCCACCATTGGGGTCTCCTTTATGGAGGTAAAGCACTCTCAGGGTGTACTCCCTGAAGGGGGGAAGTCCTGGGAAAGGGGAGGGGGAGTGGAGGGTGAAGAGGGGATATGGGGAAGGGCCATCCCCGGGGCAGGGGGGGTTGTGCCGTCCTGGCCTCACACAGCCCTGCTGCTCAGGGGGGCGGCAGTCTCATTGGGGATGACTCCTGGGGTGTTTGGGAGGAGAGGAGGGGGATGGGCACCTCCCAAGGGCTCAGGCACCCCCTCTCATTCTCTGTTTTGTGTGTTTCTATGTCTCCTCTGCAGGTGGTGAGGGCCATCAACTCCGTCCTGCTGTGCAGGGCCATCCACCTTGGAGACCTGGACCTGATCATGGCTGGATTTGCTGCCCTTGGCTTCCCAAACTGCAGAGGAGCAATCAATGGGACCCACATCCCGATCCGCACAACACACCACAGCATTGGGCGGCCCAGTATATAAACAGGAAGGGCTACCTTTTTATGGTGCTGCAGGCCCTGGTTGAACACCAGGGACAGTTTTCAGACATTTTTGTAGTGTGGTTGGGCCGGGCACATGATGCCTGCATATTTAGGAACTCTAACCTGTACCTCAAGTGGGACTTCCATGTGGGGGACATACAGATGCCTGTCTGTGTCCTTGGTGATGCGGCCTACCTACTCATGCCGTGGCTCACGAAACCCTGCACTGGCCAACTGGACCCCAGCAGGGAACAATTCAATGTGCACCTGAACCAGATCCACATGCAGGTGGACTGTGCCTTCGGGCATCTCAAGGCCAGTTTCAAGTGTCTTCTGACACACCTTGACGTCCCTGAGATGGTCTCTGCATGTTGAGTGCTCCACAACCTCGTGGAGAGCAAAGGGAAGGCCTTCCTCCTGGGGCTGGGGACAGGGGCTGGTCAGAGGAAAGGGTCTTTGAATAGCGGTGCACAGCTGCCATCTGCCAGGCCCATCAGACCAGAATGTACATCTCAGAGGCTCTGAGGGAGAGGTTCTCTGAAGGAGCCCATTACCTCTCCCCAGGGCCTCCCCAATGGGGGTTTATGCCTTCCCCCCTTACATCTTTCCCACCACAACCCAAAGTAACTGGGGTGGAGAACCGGGTTGGGGGAAGGAAAAAGGGAGGCTGAGAACTGGGAGTGGGGAGGGAGAAGATGGCTCAGGGCTGGGAGTGATGCGTGGAGTACCTGCAAGTGCCACCTCCGGTCTAGGGACCTTGATGAACTTGGGGTTGGATGGGGCCTGGGACAACAAAGGATGGGGGGGGCACTGTAGCGAGGTCAGGGATGGCCGGGGGTGGGGTGGGGGGAGCCGGAGTGGGGAGAGCAGGAGTGAGGAAAGCAGGAGCGTGGACAGGACCCGGGTATGCCATCACTCCCCAGATGGTGGCACACACATTTTCGCCCTTCCACACAAGCTGGTCCCACTCAGTGCCATCGTGGACCTTTTGTGCCAGGGTTTGCTGCATCTCAGACATGACTGCTATGTGCTCTCGCTTGAGGTCTTGATGGACCCTTCACCGCTTGCTGCTCCCCCAGCTTCAGTCAGCTGCCTGGGGTGGTGTGGATCACCCTTCAGCTATGGCTGGTCCAGCTGTGGAGGACAAGAGGGAGAGGCGGTCAGTCATCCATGCACACACTGGCCTTGAGGGTGTGCCCTCCTCTGTGAGCAGTGAGCAGCTGTCCTTGGAACAGGGGATGGTGATGTCCTGAGGGCAAGGCCACATGTGACCTGCACAGCAGGCCTGACCTAACAGGGGTCCATCCTGCCCACTTCCCCATCACCCCTCATGGACAAGCAGGCCAGGGAAGTGTCTGGCCACAGTGGGATCCCATGTGCAAGAGAGAGGCTTGGAGCAGCCTTGCCCTCCCTGGGCCTCTCCCCTCCCCATACCTGCACCTGGCAGTGCTGTCTGCAAGAGTGGGTGTCGCCTTGCGCATGTGTTGCCTTGTACATGGCCATGTGCTATGTGTGACACTCCTTGGTCTATGTGGGGTTGTGTGTGTGCCCTTGTGCCCAGCCTGCTTCTGGCAGTGGCTGGCAGGGGTAGGACATCCCTTTCAGGGGTCAGACATGTGTGGGGTCTCCCTCCAGGCTATGAACAGCAGCCCATATGTGCGCCAGGGCTGGCTCCTGAGTCCACGTGGTGCACACTGCCACTGCACATGCTTGTACATGCTTAGCAATCTGCACACTGTCCAGGCCGAGCATGTCAAGCAACGCTCAGACCCCATTCCCTGTGCACCCACCCATGCTGTGTGTGTGACAACTCACCTGATAATCCCTCCCTGGCGTCAGATGATGCCTGGGAGATGTCCAAGGCCTGGGGTACTGGCTCCAGGTTGAGAGTGACGATGCTACTGGTGTCCTCCTCCTCCTGCAGCTGATGTCTGTTGTTGTTCTCCTCCTCCTCCTCCTCTACGAGCTCCTGTGGTGTGTCCACGGATGTCTGCAAGCCTGAGTCCACTAGTGCATGTGGGGAAAGTGATTGCCCACCACCCAGAATCTGGTGGAGCTCGTGGTAGTATGGTCAGGAGTGTGGTCCTGTCCTGGAGTGAGAGCTGTGCTTCCTGGCCTGGGCGTACCCTTGCTGAAGCTCCTTGAGCTTTCTTGGGTGCGGGGGTGGTGTCCCCTTTGGGCCAGACCTTCGGCCATCCGGACATAAATGTCCATGTTGTGGTGCTTGGAGCTGAGATTCTTCAGGACCTCCTCCTCCCCCCAGGAGGGAAAGGATCTCTGGCTCAGTCCAGGAAGGTGCCCAGTCAGTGGTGCCCCTGGGTGGTTCCTGCAGTCCCTGGCACTGCTCCCGGAGGGCCAGGGTGATTTCAGGGGGCTTGTGGCTCTGCCATCTGTCAGCAGGCCTGTGGCAGTCAGAGCTATGCAGTCAAGGTCCTGCTGCAAGGCCGGCTTCCTGCCACAAGGCTTGTCCCAGGTGCCTGCTGCTTTAAGAGGTGCCAGGAGACAGGAACTATAGAGCTGTGATTACTGTGGATGGAGTGTCCACCAGGGCACCTGTGCTTTTTCCTGGAGGCCACTTTTTTCGAAAGAACTGCCTCTTCCGCATCCATGCACACCTTTTTCTGAAAGAGCTCTTTTGGAAAAGACATTCTTCCTCATGGAATGAGGTTTACCAATGTCGGAACAGCCCCCTCCCCCCGCATTCTTTCGATTTTCTTTTGAAAAAATGCAATTGCAGTGTGGACATAGGCAATGTTTTTTCAGAAAAATGGCCATTTTTCTGAAAAAACCCTGTAGTCTTGACATACCCCAAGTCTTTAAGGCTACATTTATACTGCAGCCTTTTGCCTGCAGAAAGTATGTTAATGAAGCGCTCATTAACATTTGTTGCACTGTCATTTGCATAGTCTCTGCTGATGCTTTTTGCGCAAGAGGCTTTTGCGCAAAACCAAGCATTGTGATGGGTCCATTATGTGCAAAAAAGGTAATTTTTTTTGTGCAAAATGGAGCAATCTATGCTGCTTGTTTTTGTGCAAAAACCTCTTGCTCAAAAAGCATCGGCAGAGAATATTCAAATGACTGTGCGATAAATGCTAATGAGCACTTCATTACCATACTCTCTGCCTGCAAAAGGCTGCAATGTAGACATAGCCTAAGTCTCAGAGTTGTCTTAGGTGTCTCCTAGCGTGGAGTGCATCCAGAATACATTGTGTATCAAAATCAGGAGATAGAAAACAGGCAGCCAGGTTGGTAGGTAGCCCTAGGCCTGTGAAGATGTCACCATGGGTCTATATGAGGTGAAGAGGAAAAGTATATGATGGAAAGAAAGGGATAGGAGATACTTATGGGAATGGATGTGATCTTGGAAATATTTGGGTTTGATCTGAAAGCTGGGCAGTGGCACATGGGACTTTTTGTATGTTTCTGAACTACTTAAAAAAAAAAACCCAAACCAGTGTCTCTTGGTCGTTTTACTGTCAATTTCTGCCTCTAGAACAGATTTTTTTAACTTAACACTTGCTAAGGAGGAAAGATTATTTTACTCTACTGACCACATCTAAGGGCCAAGTAAATATATACAGCTACCAGACATTTTAATTGTAAAAACAGCAGCAAAACTTGTTCTCTCTTATTAGTGGCGTATGCACTCATTCCAGTGCCTATAGTTCTCTACAGAATGAGTTCATTGTGGTAAGTACCCAGGAGCAATGTGGGTGATTCGGCCCACAAGGGCACAGAGAATGGCACTGGGCATACTGGAAGAATCAGCAAACAATGCCAACAGTAAAAAGCTGACAAAGAAAGAGCTTTTCCCCAGAGTGTTTATTTATTAGAACATTCAGCTTTGATTTGAAAAATAACTGCTGTGGTTTGGCTCTTCGTTTTTTTAGAGATACACTTATTCTTTGGAAATATTTCACAACACGTTTCAATGAAAAACTCTCTAGACCTGTATAGGTATACTTAAAATTAATTGTTATTTCACCCACCACATGCTAAATAGCACTCACCTTCTCTAGCTTGATTTATACCTAGCTTGGAATGGCACTACTAGTAATATGAAATGACATTTTACTGCACCACAGATGATATCTGTATTGATAATAGGTTCTCATTCATCCACTTGCACAGAAATATAGCATTGTATTAGCTCAGCTCCAGTCTGTCTCCACCAGCATCCTTTCCCTGATAGGGGCCATGACGGGACACTTCTGAAGAAGGTCCAAGAAAGCTAGGAATGGGAAAATACAGATTAAACTACCCCAGTGGAAGCTTTTCCTACCCCTGCAGGATAGATGCCATCTGAAACATCACTTCCACTGAAATCAGTGGTAAAACTCGCAGACTTCACTGGGGCCAGGACTTCATACCATCTGTTAATACAATATGTGTTTGTACGCAGGGTTCCACAGAGGTTTTTGAGGGCCCTGGGCAAAATCAGAAACCATCCTTCAAAAAAACTTGCCATTGCAGGGGATGAGAGAGGGGTTGGAGAGCAAGTTCACACCATGACAACAGCTCCTGTCCTGTGGGGCTGGCCCCAGCTACCTGCTCCAGGTATGACATGACACACAGGGTCACAGATGTGCTGAGGTTTAGCCTGGCTGCCTCTGTGAGACCCAACACGCCAGGTTGCAACACTACTAGGTTTGGAGGCTCTTTCAAATGGGAGCCTGCTGGAGACAAATTGCACTTTTTGCATACACCTCCAGTGACCCTGCTTGTAAGGATTGTAGCATAATGGGGCCCTGATCCTGTTTGGAGCCACTGTTTGCCATTGTTGAAGTAGTGGGATGACCCGCAGTGGCTCTAGGAATTTTCAAACGAGAAGGAGACCTTTCTGGAGGTGTGTGCCTCACTCGCCCCTGCCCTCACATGACGGGACACCCAGATGCAACCCGCCACTCCCCTGGCGAAGTGGGTCACCATCACTATCAGGAAGCTTGCCACACCGGACAGTTACAGATCCATTGGGAACCAGTTCTGTGTGGGGAAGTTGACTGTCAGGGCCCTCATCATGCAGGAGCAGAGGGGGGAAATTGCTGGAAAGCAGAACCCTAGGGGAAGTGGGGGTTGGGGATGGTGTTGGCAGGGGGAATCCTTCACACAGCCCTGCCGGGGTGGTGGGGCTACATAGGGGGTGGCTCCTAGTGTGGTTGGGAGGAAAAACAAGGGGGGCTCTGGCACCCCTATGATTCTCTTTTTGTTTGTTTGTTACCTTCAGCAGGTAGTGAGGGCCATCAACACTGTCCTGCTGTGCAGGGTCATCCACCTCAGCGACATGGTCCTCATGGTTGCTGGCTTTGCCACCTTGGGCTTCCCCAGATGTGGGAGAGGTGCTATTGATGCCACCCATATCCCCATTCGGGCCCCTGACCACCAGGCATCTCTCTACATAAACCACAAGGGCTTCTTTTCCATGGTCCTGGTCTACCACCATGGACAGTTTACTGACATCTATGTCAGGCGGTCGGGGAAAGCGTATGACACCCACATGTTCTGCAATTCCAGCCTCTTCCACAAGATGGAAGCTGGCACTTTCTTCCCAGAGTGCACCATCAGGGTTAGAGACATGGACATGCCACTGTGCATCATGGGGGACACAACCTACCCTCTCATGCCGTAGCTTATGATGCCCTACACCAGACACGTTGACCCCAGAATGACCATTTTAATGCCCAGCTGGGCAGGGCCCACGTAGAATCATAGAATCATAGAATACTAGGACTGGAAAGGACCTCGAGAGGTCATCGAGTCCAGTCCCCTGCCCTCATGGCAGGACCAAATACTGTCTAGACCATCTCTGATAGACATTTATCTAACCTACACTTAAATATCTCCAGAGATGGAGATTCCACAACCTCCCTGGGCAATTTATTCCAGTGTTTGACTACCCTGACAGTTAGGAACTTTTTCCTAATGTCCAACCTAAACCTCCCTTGCTGAAGTTTAAGCCCATTGCTTCTTGTGGGGTGATCTGCCCCCCTTTCCTCCCGTACTTAGAAATTGGCTTAAACATTGAAGTGTGAACTATCCTTTCCTTTCTCAAGATCCATATAAATGTCTAATTCCTTTTCAGGATGTTAACTGTGTAGCCTCAACAATGTCCTAACCAGATCTGCATTTGGCACATGCTCTCTGTTGCTTAAGGTATTAATTTAGGATAAGCTGCTGTGAGCCTAGTTGGTGGAAGTTGTTCAGGTTAGATGGGAAACTGTTGCCACTAAACCTGCTCAATGTGACTGATATTTTTCATCTAGACAGTCCTTTAAAGGGACACCACAATGTCAAATTAGGCCCCAAATTTCAGTTTTGCAACCTAAGATTTTATAGAACTTAGGATCAATATAAATGAGTCCATTCCAGTTTTTAATTCTAATGATTTTTAAATCAAATAAACATTCCTCTGAACCGTTTGAAGCTAAGGAAGCCCTCAGTGTGACAGCCCTGATAATGTGACTAGCACTTTCTGTGAATAAGTAGCTTTTCTTCATCAAGAGTTTTAATATTAGAATTTAAGCCAGAATCTTTAAAACAAATATTTTGAAAGGTAGATACTAAAGCTTGGGCCTGTATAAACACAATAAATAAGACTCTGAATTAGTCTAAAAATAACAAAAAAAATTACCTTTGAATTTAAAAAAGGGAAGTGAGTGACAATGACGGTAAAGACTGGTGTAATTATGGAGATGGAAGACTAGAAGCAGGTTAGTCAGGGTAGGAAACCCAGTTTCCTACCAAGAGTGTCAAATGTACAGCTAAATAGCCTCTTGGTCAGTCAGTATGAGTCAGTGCCTGGTATAAGCAGATCTCAGAGCAGAGGAGTTAAACCAGTGGAGCAGAGTTTTTACAGTGAGGCTACGTCTAGACTGGCATGATTTTCCGGAAATGCTTTTAACGGAAAAGTTTTCCGTTAAAAGCATTTTTGGAAAAGCGCGTCTAGATTGGCAGGATGCTTTTCCGCAAAAGCACTTTTTGCTTAAAAGCATCCGTGGCCAATCTAGATGCGCTTTTCCGCAAAAAAGCCCCAATCGCCATTTTCACAATCGGGGCTTTTTTGCGGAAAACAAATCTCTGCTGTCTACACTGGCCCTTTTGTGCAAAAGTTTTGTGCAAAAGGGACTTTTGCCCAAACGGGAACAGCATAGTATTTCCGCAAAAAGCACTGATTTCTTACAGTAGGAAGTCAGTGCTTTTGCAGAAATTCAAGCGGCCAGTGTAGACAGCTGGCAAGTTTTTCCGGAAAAGCAGCTGATTTTCCAGAAAAACTGGCCAGTCTAGACACAGCCCTCATGTATATAGTTTATAATAGCCCCATTATTATAATTAATAGAGAAATGCCCCCATCTGTCTCAAGCCCAAAGAAGTACGAATTCTCCCCAGTATTACCAACACTTTCAAGTTTATCCTGAGTCATGTGATAGTTGGTGTTTGTCTTTAAAGCTCCAGCTCCTGAAGTCACGTGAATCTGAGACTCTCAGCTTTCATTTAAAATCATATTTTCTAGCTCTCATGGGATGCAAAGATTGTGAAAATACATCTCAAGTGTGACCTAAAAGCCGAGAAATCAGGAGACAGTGCTTAAATACAAATTCTTTATAATTTTAAGCCAGTCTTATGATTTTTGGAAGTTTGGTTTGGCAATACCATCTCTGGTATTACAGGTGTTATTTCGAATTAACTGTAATAGCTGTCTAAACATACAAACTGCTATTTCAAAATAAATTCGAAATAGCGGAGCCCTTATTTCGAATTAGGTAAACCTCATTCTACGAGAAATAACACCTAATTCGAAATAGCTAATTCAAAATAAGTGCTGTGTAGACATTTATTTCGAATTAGGGGGCCTCCTGCCCTTCCCTGTTCCCCCTGGTGGCCTCTCTGGGCACAACCAGGAAAATTTGTCTGCTCCCCCCCCCAGCCCTGGAGCCCTTAAAGGGGCAGACTCTGGCCACAGTGCCTCTGCCAGTTGCCAGCCTGCCAGCACACAGCCAGCAGACTGTTCACCTGGCACAGCATGAGCCAGCCACCCGTTGCCATCCAGCCCTCCACCACTCCACAGGGCCAGGCTGGCGGCTCCCAAGAGCCTGCCAGGGGCCACAAAAGGCGAGCGCCTTCCTGGTCAAGTGCGGAGATTGTGGACCTCATTGAGTTTTGTGGCATGGCTGCCAGCCTGGCCACCAGAGGCCACATGTGCAGCCAGGAGCAGGTGTGCAGCAAAATTAAAGAACTGCGGCAGGCCTATAGCAGGGCCTCCCAACCAGGGCCTGACCCAGAGGCCTGCCCCTACTATGAGGCGCTGGACCACATCCTGGGGGGTCAGATGGTCCATGCCCCACTGGCCGTAATTGACCCCGGGGCAGAGGGCCCTGCCCCGACATAGGGGAAGAGGAGGAAGAGGAGGACAACGGCAGCCTGGAGCCTGCAGGAAGTGTGTCCTGCTCCCAGGACCCCCAAGCCAAATTGGAGAGCCCGTCAGCAGCCTAATCTGAGGCCGGGGAGGTCTCCACATGTGAGTGACATCATGGTCCCCTTATGCGGGGCGGGGGGAGAAAGGGGGAGCCCAGGGACCTTACCCCAGGGAGAGACACTGTACACTGCCCTCCTTACAGATGCCCCTCTACACACAGGGGGTATGTCTACACTACAAAGTTAATTCAAACTAACAACCGTTAGTTCAAATTAACTGTAATAGGCGCTACACATACAAACCATAGTTCTAATTAAGTTCGAAGTAGCGGAGCGCTTAATTCGAACTAGGTAAACCTCATTCTATGAAAACTAACACCTAGTTCAAATTAAGTAGTTCAAATTAAGGGCTGTGTAGCCACTTAATTCGAACTAGTGGAAGGCTAACCCTCCCCAGCTTTCCCTGGTGGCCACTCTGGCCAAACCAGGGAAACTCTTCTGCCCCCCTCCCGGCCCCGGAGCCCTTAAAGGGGCACGGTCTGGTTACAGTGCCCGTGCCAGTTGCAAGCCTGCCAGCACCCAGCCAGCAGACCCTGCACCTGGCACGGAATGAGGCAGCCACCCGCTACCACCCAGCCCTCCGCCTCTTCCCACGACCAGGCTGGAGGCTCACAGGAGCCTGCCCGGGGCCGCAAGAGGCGGGCGCCCGCCTAGTCGAGTGTGGAGATTGTGGACCTCATCGAGGTTTGGGGGGAAGCCTCAAATGTCCACAATCTCCGCACTAGCCACAGGAACGTGGCTGTCTACAGCCGCATGGCTGACAGCCTGGCCGCCAGAAGCCACATGCGGACCCGGGAGCAGGTCCGCTGCAAAATTAAGGTCCTGCGGCAGGCCTACTCCCGGGCCTGCCAGCCAGGGGCCAACCTGGAGGCCTGCCCCCACCTTGAGGTCCTGGACCGCATCCTGGGGGCTCACTCCGTCCATGCCCCCTGGGTGGTGATCGACCCCGGGGCAGAGGGCTCCATCCCTGACACTGAGGAGGAGGAGGAGGACGCCGCGAGCCAGGAGCCTGCAGGGAGCCTGCCCAGGACCCAGGACTCCCAAGGCACCATACAGAGCACATCGCCTGTGTTGTCCGAGGCCGGGGAGGGCTCCACATGTGAGTAACATCATGCTCCCCTTATGTGTACGGGGGGGGGGAAAGAGGGAGCCCAGGGACCGTGCGCCTGGGCCTTGCCCACAATGGAGCAGCAGTTGGGTGTCATGCAGGGGCTCTGGCCTTGCAGCGGGGGGCTGGGTTTCACCCACCTTGTCCCCAGGGAGAATTGACCGCTGCTCTTGTTTCACCACAGCCGCAGCACCTGGGCCAGCACCATCCTGCCTGCAACAGCCACCCGCACCTGGGTCAGCAGGTGTGCCAGGAACCAGGAGGACTACCAGCAGTGGCACCTGCGGTTCCTGGAGCACCAGCTCCGCACCCAGGACCACTGGGTCCGGGAGGACCTGTGGCTGTGGCAGCGGAGTGTGGAAGTGCTGGAGGAGCAGGGCTGTGCCCTCAGAGGCCACCTCCAGACCTTGGTCGACAGGTTCCTGCCTCCTCCTGCTCTGGCTCCTGTAGCCATCCGAGCTCTCACTCCTCCTCCCACCCCTGTTCCCCCTCCAGCTTCCTCCGCACCCCCCGTCCCTCCTGCCCCCCCTCCACACCCATTCCCCCCCCGACGCCCCCACACCCGCAGCACTGAGAGACGAGAGAGCCAGCAGGACCCCCAAGCCTGAGCTTTCCCTTCCCTTCCTCCCCTTTCTCCCCCTTCTAGCTCCCTCCTCCCAGATTTCCCCTCCCCTCTCCCACTCTCACTCTTCCCTCCCCCCTCCCCCCACCCCAGTTATGTAAAATAAAAAGAGATTTTTGTTGTTAAAACAGGTGTCTTTATTTGACATTAGGAAGGGGGCTAGGGAGCGGAAGGGGGGAGGGTGGAAGAAGGCCCCAGTGGGGCATGCAGGGAGAGTTCAGTCCTCCTCCTCCACCTGGAAGCTCTCCCACAGGGCTTCCCGGATCCGGACGGCCCCCCGCTGGACTTCCCGGATGGCGATGGTGCGGGGCTGACCGTAGTGGCCAGCCATGCGCTCAGCCTCAGCCATCCAGGCTGGCAGGAAAGCCTCCCCCTGGGTGAGGAGGCACCTAAATCGTGCTTTCAATCGTCCGAAGGCCCCCTCCACCACGATGCGGACCCTGGTGAGCCTGGCATTGAAGGCCTGGCAGGAGGGGTTGAGGTGCCCAGTGTACGGCTTCATGATCCAGGGCTGTAGGGGGTAGGCTGCATCCCCCACCAGGCACACGGACATGTCCATGTCCCCAACCCTGATGTGGTGGTTGGGGAAGAAGGTCCCGGCCTGCAGCCTCTGGCACATGAAGGAGTTCTGGTACACCCGTGCGTCGTGTGCCTTCCCGGACCAGCCCAATTAATGTCCGTGAACTGGCCCCGGTGGTCACACACGGTCTGCAGGATCACGGAGAAGTACCCCTTGTGGTTGATGTACTGGGAGGCCTGGTGTTCCAGGGCACGGATGGGGATGTGCGTCCCGTCGATGGCCCCCCAGCTGTTGGGGAAGCCCAGGGCGCCGAAGCCCCAGATGACGGCATCCGGGTCGGCGAGGCGGACCACCCTGCGGAGCAGCACCCGGTTGATGGCCTTGACCATCTGCGGAGAGACACAGCAAAGCGCCAATCAGTGGGGCGCCCGGGTGGCTGGGAGTGTTCGTGCCCTGGCACTGCCCCGCGCCCCACTCCCGGAAGCAACCCCCTGGGCGGCATGAAGTATGGCCAGGACAGACCAAACCCTCCGGTGCAGGGCACTTTTGCCTCCTCCCCCCCATTTTCCCTGGGGCAGCCCATCACCTCCTTGCAGCTGCCCTCCCACCCAGCCCAGTGGGCCGATGAGTGCCGTACCCGCATTAGCACCACTCCAACGGTGGATCTCCCCACGATGAACTGGTTCCCGACGGATCAGTAGCTGTCCGGAGTGGAGAGCTTCCAGAGGGTGATGGCCACATGCTTCTGGAGGGGGATGGCGGGCCTCATGCGAGTGTCCCATTGCCGCAGACAGGTGCGAGCCACTCGCAGAGCTCCAGGAAGGTGTCCCTCTTCATCCTGAAATTCTGGGTCCACTGTCTGTCTCCCCAGCGCTCCAGGACGATGCAGTCCCACCAGTCGCTGCTGGTGTCCAGATGCCAGATGCGGCGGGGCACGCTGGCGTCCGGGCGCTGCTGCGGTCCTCTACGGCCCCCAGGGGGGCTGATGTGCAACTAGGTGGTGCCAGTCAGCCTCCAGTCATTGCTACCAGGATTGCAGCAGCAAGTCCAAAAACTGCACCAGAAAGCCCAGGTCAAGCTCTGGCTCCATGGTTCCAACTGCGGCGGCGTCCCCAAAGGGCACCACTGACACAGACAGGCTCAGAGAAAAATGCTTTGCTGTCCCTCGGTGAGGTAGGCAAGCAAGCAGAAAAGCTGAGAACCGGCTGTCCAGGGGGGTCCCTTTAAGCACGAGCCTCAGACAGCCTCAGACAGCAGCCACACAAAGCAACTACTGACTTGATGCCCTGCCGGAACTGGTTTCAGCTGCCCTTAAGTGCACCCCAGCATCCAATCGGTGTGGATGCGCGAGTTCGAATTAGCAAAACGCTAATTTGAACTAGTTTTTAAGGCTAGATGCGCTAATTCGAATTAGCTTAGGTCGAATTAACTAATTCAAAGTAAGCTAGTTTGAATTAGTGCTGTAGTGTAGACATACCCAGGCAGGGTACATCTCCCCTCCCCCGCATACCACACTATTGGCAGCACAGGGGCTGGGGTGCACTCCTGGGCCAGCTCACACTCCCGGGGATAGCAGGATGTGATGGTGCGGACACCTGCCGTTCTTGCCTTGCAGAGGTGAGGCTGGGTTTCACCCACTGTTTCCCCAAGGAGAACTGACCACTTCTTTTGTTTCAGCACAACTGCAGCTCCTGCAAGTGCAGGATGCACCACCCTGCCTGGACCATCCACCTGAATCCAGGCCAGCAGGTGCACTCACAATCTGGAGGAGTTCCAGAGGTAGCAACTGTGGTTGCAGGGACGGCAGGTCCACAGCCAGGAGCAGTGGGTGTAAGAGGACCTGCATCTGAGGCAGGAGAGCTTGAGGGAGCTCCGGGAGCAGGGCCGTGCCCTCTGCGAGCACCTGCAGGCCCTGGTGGACCGATTGCTGCCTCCTGCTGTTCCAGCCCCTGTGGCTGCCCCACCTATCACTCCTCCTCAAACCCCTGCTCCCCCTCCCGCTTCTTCTGCACCCCCCGTCCCACCCTCCATGCCCACTACCCCCCGATGCCCCCGCACCCGCAGTGCTGCAAGACGGGCCGGCAAGACCCCCAACTCTGAGCTTCCCCTCCCCCTTCCTCTCCTTGACTCCCCCTTCCAGCTCCCTCCTCCCAGGTTTCTCCCCCTCCCCTCTCCCACCCTCATTCCTACCCACACCCTACCTCGGTTATGTGAGACTTTTTTGTGGCAACACAAGTGTTTTTATTGTAGATCAGGAAGGGGGATTAGGGAGGGGAAAGGGGAAGGAGGTGAGGGAGGAATGTAAGTCCCCAGGCCCCAGTGGGACATGACAAGGGGACTTCAGTCCTCGTCCGCCTGGAAGCTTTCCCGCAGGGCTTCCCAGATGCGGACAGCCTCCCGAAGGGCCTCCTGGCTGGCAGCCGTGTGGGGCTGTGCATACTGGCCAGCCAGGCGGTCAGCCTCTGCCATCCAGGCTGGCAGGAAAGCCTCCCCCTTCCTCTCACACAAATTGTTGAGCACACAGCACGCTGCCACCAGGTGCGGAATATTGTGCTGGGAGAGGTCGAGGTGGGTGAGGAGGCACCTAAATCGTGCTTTCAGTCGGCCGAAGGCCCCCTCGACCACGATGCAGGTCCTGCTGAGCCTGGTATTGAAAGCCTGCCGGGAGGTGTTGAGGTGTCCCGTGTAGGGCTTCATGAGTCAGGGCTGTAGGGGGTAGGCCGCATCCCCTAGCAGACACACTGGCATGTCCACGTTCCTGACCCTGATGTGGTGGTTGGGGAAGAAAGTCCCGGCGTGCAGCCTCTGGAACACGGAGGAGTTGCAGTACACCCGCACATCGTGTGCCTTGCCGGACCAACCCACATTGATGTCCGTGAACTGGCTCCGATGGTCAGACACTGTCTGCAGGATCACTGAGAAGTACCCTTGCCTATTGATCAAGAAGGAGGCCTGGTGGCCTGGGACACAGATGGGGATACGCGCCCCGTCGATTGCCCCCCCACACACTTGGGGAAGCTGAGGGCACTGAAACCCTGGATGACCGTGTCCAGGTCGGTGAGGTGGATGACCCTGCAGAGCAGCACCCTATCGATGGCCTTGACCACCTACAGAGAGGCACACAAAATCGAGGGTCACTGGGGTGCCCATTTGGCTGGGAATGTCCTTTCCCTGCCACTGCCCTGCACCCCACTCCCAGGAGAAATCCCTGCTGCAATCCTAGCCATCATGGGCGGTCTGTAGCGTGGCCAGGATGTACCTACCCCTCCTGGGGATGGTGCTTACACCACCTCCCCCCCATTTTTCCTGGGGCAGCCCACATCCTCCTTGCAGCTGCTCCCCCCCCGGCCCAGTAGCCGGTGAGTGCCTTACCTGCATGAGCACCTCTCCAATGGTGGATCTCCCTGTGCTGAACTGGTTCCCGACGGATTGGTAGTGATCCAGCGTGGAGAGCTTCCAGAGGTTGATGCCACCCACTGGTGAAGGGGAATGACGGGCCTCATGCATGTGTCCCGTTGCCACAGAGCAGGGGCGAGCCACTCGCAGTGTTCGAGGAAGGTGTCCTTCTTCATCCTGAAGTTCTGGGTCCATTGATGGTCTCCCCAGCGGTCCAGGACGATGCAGTCCCACCAGTCGCTGCTGGTGTCCAGACACCAGATGTGGCGGGGTACGCTGGCGTCTGGGCGCCGCTCCTCCAGGGCCCCCATGGGAGGCAGGGGGAGGGCCAGGAGGCTGGCCTGCAGCAGAAGGTGCCAGGCAGCCTCCAGCAATTGCTACCAGGATTGCAGCAACACGTTCAGCATGAACACCAGAGTGCTCTGGCTCCATGGTGCTGACTGCAGCGGTGTCCCAAACGAGAGTGACCGAAGCAGGCGGAGAGGAAAACGCTTTGCTGTCCCTCGGCGAGGTTGGCAAGCAAGCAGGAAAGCTGAGAACTGACTGTCCAGGGGGGTCCCTTTTAGCACGAGCCTCAGATAGCCTCAGACAGCAGCCACACAAAGCAACTACTGACCTGATGCCCTGCTGGAACTGGTTTCAGCTGCCCTTAAATGTGATCCAGCGTCCAATCAGTGTGGACGCGCTATTTTGAAATAGCAAAATGCTATAGTTTTTGGGTCTAGATGCATTATTTTGAATTAGCTTATTTAATTCACCGCAGCTGCAGTGAAACAAGAGAAGTGGTCAGTTTTCCCTGAGGATGCAGTGGGGGAAACCCAGCCCCCCTCTGCAAGGCGAGGACGGCAGGTCTCCTCACCTGCTATCCCCGGGAGTGTGAGCTGGCCCAAGACTGCACCCCAGCCCCTGTGCTGCCTATAGTGTGGTCTGTGGGGGAAGGGGAAGGGGAGATGTGCCCTGCCTGTGTGCGGCGGAGGCGTCTGGAGGAAGGGCAGTGTGCAGTGTCTCTCCCCGGGGTCAGGAGCCTGTCATGTGTCTTTTCGCATAGATGCGTGTGGGGAACAGGCCTGGGTCCCTGCATGGCACCCAGCTGGCACCATGTTGTGGATGGTACAGCAGATGCACAGGTTGCCACCTGCTCCGTGGTCATCAAGGCCCACGCGCACAGTCCCTGGGCTCCTTTCTCCCTTTCTCCCCCCACCCTGCATAAGGGGACCATGATGGCACTCACATGTGGAAGTCTCCCTGGCCTTGGATGAGGCTGCTGATGAGCCTGCACGCTCTCTGCAGGCTCCTGGCTGCTGTCGTCCTCCTCTTCCTCCTCTTCCCCTGTGTCAGGGGCTGGGCCCTCTTCCTCAGGGTCAATGACGGCCAGTGGGGCACGGACCATCTGACCCCCCCAGGATGTGGTCAAAGGCCTCATACTGTGGGCAGGCCTCCAGATCAGCCCCTGGTTGGGAGGCCCTGGCATAGGCCTGCCTCAGTTTTTAAATTTTGCTCCGCACCTGCACCTGGCTGGTGCTGTGGCCTCTGGTGGCCAGGCTGGCAGCCATGCGGCTGTAGACGGCTGCATTCCTGCGCCTAGTGCAGAAATAGTGGGCATTGGAGGCCTCCCCCCAAACCTCAATGAGGTCCACGATCTCCGCACTAGACCAGGAAGGCGCCCACCTTTTGCAGCCCCTGGCAGGCTCCTGGGAGCCGCCAGCCTGGTCCTGGGGAGCGGTGGAGGGCTGAGTGGCAGCGGGTTGCTGGCTTATGCTGTTCCAGGTGCAGGGTCTGCTGGCTGTGTGCTGGCAGGCTGGCAACTGGTACAGGCACTGTGGCCAGAGTCTGCCCCTTTAAGGGCTCAGGGTCTGTTGGGGAGTCAATGAGTTTTCCTGGTTGTGCCCAGAGTAGCCACCAGGGCACCCCGGGAAGGGCAGGAGGCCCCCTAATTCAAAATAAGTGTCTACACAGCACTTATTTTGAATTAGCTATTTTGAATTAGGTGGTATTCCTTGTAGAATGAGGTTTGCCAAATTCAAAATAAGTGCTCCACTGTTTCAAATTTATTTCGAAGTAGCAGTTTGGCTATGTACATGCTATTAAAGTTAATTTGAAATAACACTGGCCCTCTTGCGTAAATGATTTGTGCAAGAGGGCTTTTGCCCAAATGGGAGCAGCATAGTATTTCCGCAAGAAGCACTGATTTCTTACAGTAGGAAGTCAGTGTTCTTGCGGAAATTCAAGCGGCCAGTGTGGACAGCTGGCAAGTTTTTCCACAAAAGAAGCTGATTTTGTGGAAAATCTTGCCAGTCTAGACACAGCCCTATTGTGCAAAAAGGCAAGTGTGGACACTCCAGAGGGGTTTCTTGTGCAAGAAACCCCTATCAGAAAAAGCACAGGTGCTCTGATGGCTATTCTGTAAATGGCTATCAGAACTTTCTTGCACAAGAGTGTCCATGCAGTGTGGACGTTCTCTTGTGCAAAAGCACATTGCTTTTGCGATGTGCTTTGAGGTGTGGATGTGCTCTTGTGCAAGAATTTTTTGCACAAAAACTCTTGCGCAAAAGGCTTCCAGTATGTAGTATAGACGTAGCCTTAGAGATGGCAGTAGAAGATGAATGCTAGTTCTTTCCATGGCCCTGCCCTCACAGCAGCCAAGGAAAGGAACGGTGAAAGAGGCACCTTGCCTTGTGCAGCTTCCCAGGTTTACACCTGGGAATTCCTTTAGTCCAAGCCTCTCTTAGGAGTCAGTTCAGCATTTGTCTGTAGATACCAGGGCCAGAGGCCATTCCCTTCATTGGTCTTGCTGAGAGCTTCTGTTGTCCTCCTATCATCCCACTTAGTGGTTGCCTCATGCCTTCTGCTTATAGGTTCATCCTCTGAAGATAACCTCCAGTCCATAGCTGCCAAGATTTGCCCAGTTCCCTGGGATGTTTTAGTGAATTTTAATGAAATATGCAAAAAATTGCATATTTGCAAAAAGCTTTCTGATAACCATAGACTCAGATTATAGCCAATATGCCCTTTCCTGAGCCGTGGCACAGTAGGCTGGTATATTTTGCCTGGGGCAGGTAGGCAAATGTGATGCAGGATGCTCAGCTGTCTGCTGTTTGCTAGATTCTCTCACCCTGATGACACTTCCTCCTCCTGGTAACATAGTGACTGCTCTTGACTTAAAGCTGGGTTGGATCTGTGAGCCTCCCAGAATTCCATGTGACCCAGTGCTTGCCATCCAACCCATTTGAGGAACGGGGAACGTATCCACCCGATGATGAACCAACAGTTTTACTGCTATATTTAGGATTTTGATGTGAAAGAAACTGAGTGAGAGGGAACTAGAACTTGGGTCGTGTTCAATATAATCTGATGTTAAAAACTTAGGTAATGATGCATTATAATTATAAATAAATGATGCATTATAATTGATAACTTAATCAAAATAAACACAGGAAAGCTTATAATTTTGTCATGGCAACTGTAATACCCTCCTGACATGTATACAGCAATTTGTACTATGGCATCTGCTATTAAACTTCCTAAAGAGTTTACCTTTGGACTGAGAATAACTGCATGCACATAGCTTAGCATAAGCAAGCAGACTTATGTAATAGTTCTGAAAAGCTGAAAGTGCATGAAAATTAAAAGTTGAAATGAAACCATAACCATAACTTGAGCAACAGGAGCAGGTGTCTTTGGTTTGCAGAAGCTCTGGAGTGAAGGAGAATCTTGTAATCACTCAAACTCTGACTGTGATCCCACCTGATAATTTTAATTTGAAGCCCATAGTAGTTCTTAACTGATTTAAAGAAAGTTCAAAATACCACTGAATTTTGGCTCTTATGTACTTGGAGCAGCCTTTGTTTGAAGAGTCCGTGTATGTGTATGGGTGTTTATGTTCAATACGGTTTACATTTTTAATTCAGCAGTTCTACCTTTATATTCATCCAAGCAGGAAGTCAGTCTGTTCAGTCACTGTCTTTCCAAATACCCTGCCCTTGCCAGCCAAGAGGAGGAGTTTACACATTACATACCAGGCAGTGCCAGATCCCAGCTTTTTTTTAGGCTTTCTGAAGATTGACAGAAGCATTCTGTTTAAACAGGGGCTCAGACCTTTAACAACTTTTGTTTATTTGGTAGAAATTGAGGGCAGGAAGACCTGTATCTTGGATTGCTACATGCTGGGAGACTGAAGGACTAAAACTTCAAAGGGAATTGGGTGTGTTGCAGGAACAAACTGAAGGAATGAAATGCCAGCTGTCCTGATAAGTGGAACCTCTGTATAATTTACATGTGTGTTTGTGCAAACCTGGCCAGAGAACACATACAAACTAGGACAGCAACATTCCTCCTTCCTAGAGGATTTGATCCAGACACCTGAACAAGGGTAAGAAAACAAGTTGTTTCTCCAAGCTTCCTCTGCTGCCTCCTTTACGGGAAAAACTGGCTTTAGGAGTGATTGTTCATCTATTTATAAAGTGTTACATCAGCTAGGCAGGAAGTTCTGTCTCCTCACCTCTTGTAGCCTTATTTTCAAAAGTTACACCCTGACTTGATTTTCAACTTGATCCATGTGCTTACCTTTATAGAGAAAAGCGATACTCTGCTATGAGGAATATAGTTGGTCAGGAGTTAGGACTATAATGAAGTGGGAATAAATTGATTTTGCCAGCTGAGTTTGTGTCTGCAATAGCAAAGTGTTTTGGATAATGGGAGAGATGAGCTTTGTTAACACTTCTAGAAAGAAAAAATCATGGTTTTGCTGCATATTGATCTGAATCTACTTGAATTATTGCTTAAAGCCAAAGAGAATTCAAGCGCTTTACTCTATATCAATGGGGTCTTAAGTACTTACTACTTGAGCAGTTTGAGAGCTTTTTATTTAAGGGACTATTTTTTCCATTTTTTATGATCCATTAATATCATGGTATGGGAAGCAGCTTTTGGCCCATGCTAAGATTATTCTGACAAGTGCAGAAGTGAAGGAGATGGCACTGACTTTCTATAGTTGTGGTTTAAGGGACCTTTGGATGCCCCACATTACAGGGGCAGAAGTAGAGTTGCCGTATGTCCTGATCATGTTCCCATTGATTTCAATGGGAGGAGAATTGGGCTCCATTTTGTAGTGTGACCTGTGTATGGTCTTCCTGCCTGACAGCTTTACATCCACAGATGGCTTTTCCTCTTGTTAGCAATCTGCTCCCTTCAGTGGGTGTCAGCTGTGTGGGCTCTTGATTCACTCCTTGAGTGATGCCAATCCACTGCCTGGGAGGTGTGGGAGGTGTAGGATTCAGGGCAAAGGGCTAGGTGCAGGAGGGGACGTCTCAGGTCCGAGGTTGGGAGTGCAGGAGTCAAGGCAGACATTGGGATCTGAGGTAATGAGCAGTATAGGAGCCAGGATAGGGGGTTGGGTGTATGTGGGGTTCAGGTCAGGAGTTGGGGTTTAGAAGGCAGGACAGGGGGCTAGGAGGTGTGGGGACTCAGGCAGGAGGTTTTGTGGTGCAAGGGGGTTAGGGCCAGAAGACAAGGATGCTGGAAGAAGGCCTGGGATGGATGGCTCAGGGCAGCAGTCGAGTTGAGGCAGGGAGGAGGAGGCTGGAGTCAGGGCAGAGGGTGGGGTGCAGGAACGAGGATACGGGGTGGGTGGTGCAGGAAACATGGCAGGGGGCTGGGAAGTGGGGAGAGCTTACTGGAGCTGCCTGGGGCAGTGACAGTGCTGCTTGACCTGCTGCTCAAAAACAGGTAGGAACTAGTAGGGGAAGTAGATGTGGGTGGCAACCTGGGGAGCAGTGATTTCAGGATCCTGACGAAAGAAAGGAGAGCCACAAAATACACACCCTGGACTCCAGACAAGCAGACTTTGACTCCCCCAAAGACCTGATGGGCAGGATCCCCTGGGATGATGACATGAAGAGGAAAGGCATTCAGGAGACCTATCAATATTTTAAAGAAGCCTTATTAAAGGCACAGGAACAAACCATCCCAATGTGCAGTAAGAGGAACAAATATGGTAGGCGACCAGATTGAGGGTATGTCTACACTACAGCACTAATTCGAACTAACTTAATTCGAATTAGTTAATTCGAACTAAACTAATTCGAACTAGTGCATCTAGTGAGACTAGGTCTCACTGGACCACCTTGATTTTCATGCAAACCTGCTCCTGGGTTTGCATGTGGCCTTTGGTGGCCAGGCTGGCAGCTATCCTGCCCTAGACGGCCACTTTCCTGTGCCTAGTGCGGAGGTCGTGGATGAGGTCCACAATCTCCGCACTAGACCAGGAGGGCGCCCACCTCTTGCGGTCCTGGGCAGGCTCCTGGGAGCCGCCAGCCTGGTCCCGAGAAGAGGCGGAGGGCTGGGTGGCAGCGGGTGGCTGGTTCGTGCCGTGCCAGGTGCAGGGTCTGCTGGCTGTGTGCTGGCAGGCTTGCAACTGGCACAGGCACCGTAGCCAGACCGTGCCCCTTTAAGGGCTCCGGGGCTGGGAGGGAGGCCCAGAGTGGCCACCAGGGCAAGCTGGGAAGGGCTAGCCTCCCACTAGTTCGAATTAAGTGGCTACACAACCCTTAATTCGAACTATTTAATTTGAACTAGGCATTAGTCCTCATAAAATGAGGTTTACCTAGTTCGAATTAAGCGGTCCGCTACTTCGAATTAAGTTCGAACTAGCGGTTTACCTGTGTAGCTAAACTAACGGCTGTAAGTTCGAATTAACTTTGTAGTGTAGACATACCCTAACTACTTTCTCCTTCAAAATTTTTTCCAAGATCTTGCATACTAAAGATATCAAACTAACAGGCCTATAGTTACCCTGGTCACTTTTTTTCCCTTTCTTAAAAATAGGAACTATATTAGTAATTCTCCAATCAAATGGTACAACCCCTGAGTTTAGAGATTTATTAAAAAATTTTGCTAATGGACTTGCAATTTCATGTGCCAATTCCTTTAATATTCTTGGATGAAGATTATCTGAACCCCCTGATTTACTCCCATTAAGCTGTTCAAGTTTGGCTTTTACCTCAGATATGGTAATATCTACCTCCATTTTATTAGTCCCATTTGTTATGTTACCATTATCCTTAAGCTCTTCCTTAGCCTCATTAAAGACTGAAGCAAAATATTTATTTAGATATTGGGCCATTCCTAGATTATCCTTAACCTCCACTCCATCCTTAGTAATTAGTGGTCCTACTTCTTCTTTTTTTTTTTTTTTTTCCTATTTATATGGCTATAAAACCTTTTACTATTGGTTTTAATTCCCTTTGCAAGGTCTAACTCTACCTGACTTTTAGCCTCTCTCACTTTGTCCCTACATGCTCTAACCTCAATAAGGTAGCTTTCTTTACTGATCCCTCCCATCTTCCACTCCTTATATGCTTTCTGCTTTTTCTTAATCACCTTTCTGAGATGCTTGCTCATCCAGCTTGGTCTAACACACCTGGCTATAAATTTTTTCCCTTTTCTTGGGATACAGGCTTCTAATAGCTTCTACAACTTTAACTTAAAATAATCCCAGGCCTCCTCCACCTCAAGATCCATAATTTCTTTAGTCCAATCAACTTCCCTAACTAATTTCCTTAATTTATTAAAGTTAGCCCTTTTGAAATCAAAAACCCTAGTCTCAGATTTATTTTTGTTTATCCTTCCATTTAATTTGAACTGAATTAGCTCATGATCACTCGAGCCAAGGTTGTCCCCTAGAACCATTTCATCTATGAGGTCCTCGCTACTCACCAAAACCAAATCTAAAATAGCATCCCCCCCTTGTTGGTTCAGCAACTACTTGATGAAGGAATTCATCAACTATCACATGTAGGAAAATCTGAGCCCTATTATTATTACTAGCACTTGTTCTCCAGTCTATATCTGGAAAGTTGAAATCTCCCATGATTACACAGTTTCCATGAGTATTTACTTCATTAAAACATTAAAGAGGTCTCTATCCATATCCAAATTGGATCCTGGTGGTTTATAACACACCCCAAGCACTATCCCAGGGGAGGATCTGATAGTTTTCTTTCCCAATGTGATTTTTGCCCAAACAGACTGTCTTCTCCATTCCATCACTTTTTATTTCTTTACAATCTACCTCATCTTTGAAATACAATGTGACTCCACCACCTTTACCCTTATATCTGTCTTTCCTAAATAGCACATACCCTTCAATACCTGTACTCCAGTCGTGCCTAGTATTTCACCATTTTTCTGTTATTCCTATAATATCTGGTTTCACTTCCTGGACCAATAGCTCTAGTTCCTCCATTTTGTTACCTAAGCTCCTCGCATTGGTGTACAAACATCTTAATTTTTGCTGTTTGGCCTCACTCACATTCTTTACCCAATTTGGCACGGACATTGTACCTCCAATATGACCTATTAGACTAGTATCCACCCTACCCTTCCTCATGTACATTCTCCTACCCCCAGCTATATCCTTTCTTACTTCGTTTTCCTCCCTCTAAGTGTTAAAATCCGGCTTAGAGATTACCTGGGCATCTCCCAACCGTCTCCCCCAAATTCCTAGTTTAAAGCTCTCTTAATCAGTTGAGCCAGCCTCCATCCTAGAAGTCTATTTCTCTCCCTACTTAGGTGAAGTCCATCCCGAGAGAACAGTCCTCTGTCCATAAATGCCTCCCAGTGACCATACATCCCAAAGCCCTCCTTATAGCACCACTGCCTAAGCCAACTATTGAGCATCATAATCCTGTCACATCTTAGTTGCCCTTCTCTAGGAACAGGCAGAATCCCACTAAAGATCACCTGAGCTTCAATTTCCTTGAGCGTCCTCCCCAGCCTAGCATAGTCTCCCTTAATTAGTTCCAGCAAGAATCTAGCCGTATTATTTGTTCCTACATGAAGGATAATCAATGGATTCCTTCCTGCTCCCTTAATAATCCTCTTCAACCTCAGTTCCACATCCCGTATCTTAGCACCTGGCAGACAGCACACCCTTCTATTCTCTGGATCAGCTCTGGTTACAGGCCTATCTATTCTTCTCAATAAGGAGTCCCCAATCACGTAGACCTGCCTTTTCCTAGTGACAGTGTGATTCTCTGGTATATCTCTTGCTTCCTCTGGCTGCAAGTCCTTGCCATTCCTGTTTTCCCTTGTAATCCTCTTTAACCTATCCTGTATCCTCCTAATGCTTATTATTGGTGTTGTCTCCATAAACTCTTCCCCTTTATCTATGGGACTAGCCACGCTTCTCTTCTTCCTTACCCTTCCATCTTCATTATCTACCTGCTGTACCCCTTCTTCATTCTCCAACTCCACATACCTGTTCTTGAGCTCTATTTTTCCTTCACTGACCCATCTTTTCCTCTGCCTGGTTCTCTGAGTCACATGCTTCCACTGTCCATTTTCTTCACCCAGCAGTCCCCCCTCTGAGGCCCTTGATCCTGCTTCCATCTGCTTTTCTAAGCTTTCCCCTTCAGCCACGTCATGCCTTTGCTCCATCATCTGCTCAAATCCCCTTCTAAACTCAACCAGAGTTTCCACCTGCATCTCCAGTCCTCGGATCTTTTCTTCCATCAGCTCTATCAGGTGGCACTTCATGCAAACAAAACTCCTTTCAGGTACCCCCTCCAGAATCATGTACATACCTCAGCTATCACATCCAATCATCCTTCTTGTGTTCTCTACTACTTGGCCCCTGGCCACGACTGCCTCTGTGTTTTATCTACTTTCTCACCAAAATCCTATCAGTCCGGTGAACACAAAAACAAACCACAACACCGCCTCCACAGCAAAAACAACCGCCAAACAAGTTCCAATATCCAAACTCCCTTTACAAACTCCCATTCAAACTCCCCTGTTTACAGCTCTGTTTGCTGGCTCCTGTGCCACTGCAGCTATCTATGCTGCTGCCTGACTAGAAGGCTACTTTTATAGGACCCCTAATCAGTGAATGTAAATTTTATTGTGCAAAAACGTACTTGAGGTGTGGACACTCAACACCCACCAATTTTTGTGCAAAAACGGTGTAGTATAGATATAGCCCAAGGTTAGGCAGACACACACAGGCCTCCTGTTACCTTCCAGGACACAAGAATCAAATCATCTCCTTAAAAAGGTGATTTTATTAACAAAATAAAAAGATATACTTGATAAAGCATACTTGGTTGCTAGGTGTTACAGAGCAACTAAGAAAAAAACAGCTCAAGAACACAAAGTTCTTTGGGCTGTAACTTAAATGGTGAGTGGGGGAGGGAAGGCATAGATTCACACAGAGAAGTTTAACCAGACTACCGCGCTGTGCCACCAAATAGCTGATCGGCACAGCGCGGTGGCCATTTTGATGTAAATGAAGCGGCGATTATTTAAATCCTATGTCTAGTAAACTCATTTCATTTTCCTATGTCTAGTAAACTCATCTACATGGATCCGTCGACAGAGCCATGTAATCTAGACATACCCTTATAGACTAATGGCTTTATTGTAGCATAAGCTTTCATGGGCAAAGACCCACTTTGTCAGTTGCATCTGATGAAGTGGGTCTTTGTCCACGAAAGCTTATGCTACAATAATGCTGCTAGTCTATAAGGATATGTCTACACTGCCACCCTAGTTCGAACTAGGGTGGCTAATGTAGGCATTCGAACTTGCAAAGGAAGCCCGGGATTTAAATATCCCAGGCTTCATTTGCATGTTCCCGGGCACCGCCATTTTTAAATGCCCCGTAATTTGAACTACCTGCCCGCGGCTACACGCAGCACAGACTAGGTAGTTTGAATTAAAGCTCCTAATTCGAACTACCGTTATTCCTCCTGCAAGGAGGTTTAATGGTAGTTCTAATTAGGAGCTATAATTCGAACTACCTACTCTGTGCCGCGTGTAGCCGCAGGCAGGTAGTTCGAACTATGGGGCATTTAAAAATGGCAGCGCCCGGGAACATGCAAATGAAGCCTGGGATATTTAAATCCCGGGCTTCATTTGCAAGTTCGAATGCCTACATTAGCCACCCTAGTTCGAACTAGGGTGGCAGTGTAGTCATACCCTAAGGTGCCACAGGACTTCTTGCTGTTTATGCAGATTCAGACTAACACGGCTATCCCTCTGATACTTATAGGCATGGTAATCCTGAATACTGCATCTGCTCCCTTCAGCCCTTACTTAGATTTCACAAAAGGAGAACAGACCAGGTATCTATATCCAATGCAAATTTCAGCACTGTATCCCCACTGGTTCTTCTGGCCTCTGCCAACACCCTTGCTAGCTACCTGAGTTTAATCCCTTAGTCACTGGGTGCTGGCCAGCACTCCTATCCATCACATGCCCTAAGTATTTTACTGAACTGACACCAAAGTAAACAACTGTGTGGTAAGAAGGAGAAATGCAGCTCCATTGCTGGTGTGAAAGATGCAACAGCAGTACATAGATGATGTGAGTGGGATAAACTGAAAAGTCTGAAGCTAAATTGGCACCGATCCATTTACATTCTGTAGCCACACTCTGAAGCCAGACTATGATGATGTGATTCACCTGTCATATGATTTGTTTAGCTGGCAAAGCCACTATAAAATAGCATGTGGTGTGGTTGATAATTTAAAAGGGGGATGAGTCACATAAATTAGACTTTCAAATTTGTTATGATAGATTGCAGAGTGGGTGAAAGAAACAGTTTAGTGAGTAAAGTTTAATGAGCCTGGCTTCATAGGTCATGTTCTCTAGGCCTTTAATCATTCTTGTCGCTCTTCTCTGTACCCTTTCCAATTTCTCCACATCTTTCTTGAAATGTGGCGCCCAGAACTGCACACAGTACTCCAGCTGAGGCCTAACTAGTGCAGAGTAGAGCGGCAGAATGACTTCACGAGTTTTGCTTACAACATACCTGTTGATACAACCTAGACTCATATTTGCTTTTTTTGCAACAGCATCACACAGTTTCTGCAGGCTGCCCTCCAGGCCCTGCAAGAATTTAACCCCATTATATATTTACCAGAAAGTAGTGTTTTGGTAGAGTGCCAGAGCTATTGACAAATGATATTTTAAGAACAAAAACATTTAAACACTGATGTCTTCTTGTGCTGAGTGTATTCCACTTCCACAGCAGTCAGTGGGACTTGCTTTTGTGGGTTAGATCGTATGGGCCAATTTTATAGTATAAGCTTCTATTATGAAATAGATATAAGTACCCTTTGGAGATTCTATGTATTGTCGATCAAAACTACAGATACTTTAAAAACAGCCTAAATGCAAATTTTATAATTTTTTGTTTTTTCTTAAAAATTGCTCTCTTGTTACAATTGTGCCACTCACAAACGCCAAGAAATTGAAATTTCAGACTTTAAGGGGAGTCATATGAACTAAGGGTACGTCTACATTTCTATTTCAAAATAATGCATCTACACACTAAAAGTGCATCAAAATAGTGCTTAGCTATTTCAAAATAGAGCATCCACACTGATTGGATGGTATTGAACATTTAAGGCAACCCAGAACCAGTTCAGGCAGGGCATCAGATCAGCAGTTGCTTCCTGGAGCTTCTGCCTGAGGCTATCTGAGATGTGTGCTTAAAGGGATCCCCCTGGACAGCCATTTCTCAGGAATTGCTTGCTCAGGCTTGCTTGCCTACCTCTCTGAGGAACAGCAAAGCATTTCCCCTGCATGCTTGGGTTGTCCTGCTTCTGGATACCACAGCACTCCTTGCTACGGAGCCAGAGCTGCCTGTGGGCATGTGATGGCCCCCGACAGTCGTGCTGCAGTTTTTGCAGCAGTTTCTGCAGGCTGCCCTCCAGGCCCTGCAAGAACATGACCCCGAGCTGCTTGAGGAGCTGGACACCCCAATTGGTGGGACTGGCTCAGTGGTAGGACAACCAGCAGTGGCTCCAGAAATTCTGCATGAGGAAAGAGATGTTCCTGGAGCTGTGTGCCTGTCTCACCTCTGCTCTCACATGACGGGACACACAGATGCAACCTACCATCCTCCTGGAGAAGCGAGTCGCCATCGTGCTCTGGAAGCTCGCCATACCAGACAGTTACCTATCCATTGGGAACCAGTTCAGCATGGGAAAGTCAACTGTCAGGGCGCTCAACATGGTGCTCTCAGGCTGCAGGCCCACAAGGGGCGGGAAGTACTGAAAAGGGGGATCCTAGGGAAAGGGGGGATTGGGAGTGTGGAGTCGGGGTGGCGGGAGGAAGCCCTGACCCTGGGTGGTTCTTCAGTCCCACCCTCACATGGCCCTGTGGGGTGGGGGGGATGGGCTTCATAGGGGGTGGCTCTTGGGTGTTTGTGTAGGGGAAGTGGGGGGAGGGCTGAAGGACCTCCTAAGGACTCTGGCACCCTCCTTAATTGTCTGTTTTGTTTGTTTGTCTCCTTCTGCAGGTGGTGAGGGCCATCAACATTGTCCTGCTGAGCAGGGTCATCTGCCTGGGAGATGTGGACCCCATCATCGCCAGCTTTGCCACCTTGAGCTTCCCCAACTGTGCGTGGGGGGGGGGGGGGGAATATTGACCTCACACACATCCTCATCTGGGCTCCCGACCACTGGGTATCATAATACATCAACCAGAAGGGATAATTTTCAATGGTTCTGCAGACCTGGTCAACTACCACAGTCAGTTCTCAGACATCTTTGTCGGATGGTCGGGGAAGGTGCTCCATGCCTGTGTCTTTCTTTCCTGAGCACAGCATCAGGGTCAGGGACTTGGACATGCCACAGTGTATCATGGGGAACGCGGCCTAGCGCCTCATGCCATGACTAATGAAGCCCTACCCTGGCCACCTTGACCCAAGCAAGGACCACTTCAATGCCCGCCAAGACAGGGCCCGCATGCAGGCGGAGTGTGCCTTTGGGTGTCTGAAGGTGAAGTTCAGGTGCCTCTTGACTCGCCTGGATGTGGGGGAGCAGAACATTCCCCAAGTGGTGTCCGCATGTTGTGTGCTACACAACATAGTAGAGAAGAAGGGGGAGGCCTTCCTTCTAGGGTGTGTGTGGGGGGCAGAGGCCAGCCAGGAGGGAAGGGCCTTTGACGCACAGCTGCTATCCAGCAGGCCCATCGAGGCACCATGCGCATATGGGAGGCCCCAAGGGAGAGTTTCTCACAAGGATCCCAGTGACACTCTCCCCAGGGCCTCCCCACTATGGGCCTGTGCCTTGCCCCTCTCTGCCTTTCCCACAACAACCCTTCCCTTCCCCCCTCCATCTCTTTCCCCTGCAGACACAATAGAAAAAAATGGTTGATAAAAACAGAACTGTGTTCCTGGTAACCATCAGTGTCAATGCTGCGCGATGGGAGGACAGAAACAACACAAATAGAGAAAACTAAAAGTACTGAAAGTAACAGAAATGTAATGTAGTGGTGTTTTTTTTAAATGTCCTTTAACAATAGTTTAATAATAGTTTTCTCTTGTTGACCTGGATATCAGGGGCTTCAGGATAAATTCTAAATGTCAGGGTAGTATAGGTTCACAACCATTTTTTCATTTTTTTTCCAGCTAAGACTCATTCTCCTGCAGTCTCACATGTTGTAGAATTTAGAAAATATTCTGTCCACATCAGATATCCATAAGCCAAATCGTACATTGATGATGGGAAAGCAGCACAGCTTAAAGTTTGGCAGTCAGTGCACTGGATTTTCCAAAATTCAAATGGAGTGATGTTGCCATAGTCTGGAAAAGGTATTATATATGCATGGTATTTGCTTTCCTGTCTACCCTTTCTCTGTTAGGAGCCACAAAGATGGAAAAGATTTTAAAAAGTCTTTACATTCATCAGTAAAAACTATGCTTTTGATGTGAGGGTCAAACAGCATAATTACTTTTCAGAAAGATTTAGGGGACTTATTACAAATGACCGGTGCATTTGTTTTCTACTTTAAGGCTACGTCTTCACTGTCAGTTCTTCATAAGTTGCGATCTTATTAGCATATTTTCTGCTGTTTCTTTTTGTGCAAGGGGCAGGCATAAGGATCTTGCACAAAATGGTTTTTTTGTGCAACCCCCCTCCCCATCCACACACTTCTTTTTGTGCAAAAACCCCTTGCGCAAAAAGAAATGGCAGAAAATATGCTAATGAGATCACAATGTATGCTAATGAGTCCCTCGTTAGCATATTTTCTGCCAGAAGAACTGGCAGTGAAGACAAAGCCTAAGAGTTTTCTGTGAAAAGGCTTGGAAAGGCTTTACAAATTTTTCATGTTCTCTGGCAAAATAGAAATGAAAAGTTTTGTGCCTCCTTCCCCCCCCAGAACAAGAATGACCATACTGGGTCAGACCAAAGGCCCATCTTGACTAGGATTCTTTCTGTTGACAGTGACCAATGTCAGGTGCACTAGAGAGAATGATCAAAAAGGGTAATCATGAAGTGATCCATGCCCTGTTGCCCACCCTCAGCTACTGACAGCTCCAGCTTCAGACAAACAGAATCCAGGGACACCATTCCTGCCCATTCTGGCTAACTGCCATTTGTGAACCTACCCTCCATGAATTTATCCAGCTCTGTTTTGAACCCTGTTAAAGTACTGGTCTTCACGGCATCCTCTGGCAAGGAGTTCCATAGGTTGACTGTGCATTGTGAGAAGAAGTGCTTCTTTTTGTTTTAAACCTGCTACCTATTAATTTCATTTGATGATCCCTAGTTCTTGTGTTTTGGGAAGGAGTAAATAGCTTCTCCTTATTTACTTTCTCTTGATTTTATTGATCTGTATCATATCTCCCCTTTGTCATCTCTTTTCCAAGATAAAAAGTCTGTTTTATTAATTTCTCCTCATATGGCAGCTGTTCCATACCCATCATCACTTTTGTTGCCCTTTTTGAACCTTTTCCAGTGCCAAGATATCTTTTTTGTGATAAGATGCCCACATCTGCACATATTATTCAAGCTGTGGGCATAACATATCATGGATTTATATAAAGGCAGTAAAATAGTCTCTATTTTATTCTCTATCCCTTTCTTAATGATTCCTAACATTGATTGCTTTTCAGTGGATGTTTTCAGAGAGCTATTCACAATGACTCCAAGATCTCTCTCTTAAGTAGTAACAGTTAATTTAGACTCCATCATTTTATACATATAATTGGGATTATGTTTTCCAATATGCATTATTTTGCATTTATCAACATTAAAATCCATCTGCCATTTTGTTTTCCAGTCTCCCAGTTGTCCAGTTTTGTGAGATCTTTTTTAAGCTCTTCATAATCTGCTTTGGACTTCACAATCTTGAGCAATTTAGTATCATCTTCAAATTTTGCTACATCACTGTTTACCCCTTTCTCCAGATCATTTATGAATGTTTTGAATAGAACTGGTGTCAGTACAGCTCCCTGGGGGACATCCTCTATAGTCTGAAAACTGACCATTTATCCCTAGCCTTTGTTTCCTGTCTTTTAACCATGAGAGGACCTTCCTTCTTATCCCACGACAGGTTACTTTGCTTAAGAGTCTTTGGTGATAGACCTAGTCAATGTGTTTCTGGTACACTATATCCACTGATTCCCCCTTGTCCATATGCTTGTTGACCCCTCAAAGAATTCTAGTAGATTGGTTGAAACTATAGTAATAAACAGAATTGTCAGACACATAAATGAACATAAATTATTGGGGGGGAGGTGAGTCAACAAGGTTTCTGTAAAAAGAAATCATACCTCACCAATTTGTCCAGTATTGAAGTCAGACTTACTGGTCTGTAATTGCCAGGATCAGCATTAGAACCCTTTTAAAAAATTGGCATCACATTAGCCATCCTCTAGTCATTTGGTGTAGAAAATGATTTAAAGGATAGGTTACAAACTGGTGAGTAGTTGCACAATTTCACATTTGAGTTCCTTCCTCCCTGTGACTAATTACTGATTAGTTTATCAATTTGTTCCAAAACCTCCTTTAATGACACCTTAATCTGGGACAGCTTCTCAGATTTAGATATACAAAGAATGGCTTAGGTTTGGGAATCTCCCTCATATCCTCAGCCATGAAGACTAATGCAAAAAATTCATTATTCTCTCCAGATTTGCTTTTTCAACAAAGTTCTTAAGAAACATTATTGTCTGTGATCTGTTAGAGAACATTGTCTATTTAAGAACAGAATTCCCATTTCTTCTACATTTCATATAATGTCTGAAAAGTTTCAATCAGAAATTAGAAGTACTTAATTTTTTGAAGGCTGATAATTTTCAATCTTTACTAGCTGTGATGTGAAGGCCATGGGAAAGAGTAGAAGAGGAATAGCACTTGAACACATCCCCCTCACACCAAAATCATCCTCTTTCCTGTCACAGAGGAGGGATGTAGGGGTGGACCCCAGGACAGAGCAGAGGAAAGTGGAACAGAGGGAAGAAGAGGAGCAAAAGGGTGGGATCTGGGAAGGGGACAGAGATGAAAGAACAAGGAACAGTCTTGACATTGATATCCAATAGCAGTCCCACAGATCCCAGTCACACAGGGTATGTCTGCAAAGCCATTTAAAATCTATAACTGGTCTGTGCCAGCTGAATTGGGCTCAATCTGTAAGGCTGTTTAATTGCAGTGTAGGAGCTCTGGCTGCAGCCCAAGCTCTGGGACCATCCAACTCACATGGTCCTCAAAGTCCATCTTTAGCCTGAATGCTTACATGGGGGGTACATTTTTTGGGTGCCACAGAAAAATCAGTCAGGGGCTGCACATAAGTGAGAAACAAAAAAACTCACCCCTCACCAGCATGGGCTTCCCAATGCTGAGGGGAAGCATTGACTCTCAGCAGCTGGATCCAGGCAAGCCGGCGGCTGCATCCAGCCCCCGGGCATTAGGTTACCCACCCCTGGTTTACACCATAATTTAACTGCATTGCCGTGAGCCCTGCGAGCCTGAGTCAGTTGGCATGAACCAGCCACAGGTTTCTAACTGCTATGTAGACATAAGAGACATTGAGATATTTGGGCTCAGGCTGGTATATAAGCTCTGGGATAGTAGAGCATGGAGTGTCCCAGAGCTCAAGTTCCAGCCTAAGTTTGAATGTCTACATGGTGATTTTTAGCCATTTAGCCCAACTCAGCTGGGCTATGGGTCTTTTATCACTGTGTAGACATACCCTGAGACACAGATTCAGCAGCAGCGTTGTAGCTACCACCACTCCCCTCTCTGCATTGTGCACTAAGAAGAACTGGGTTGGGAGGTGGAAAGCAGATGAGGCCTTGTACTGTGGGGCTCCTCTCCAAGTAGTAATATGACCCCAAGGCCATGCTGTGGCCATGCTGAAGGACCCAGCTACTCACATGGGCAGGTGAGGATGGAGTGTCTGGTACTGATGGGATCAGCAAATGGAGGGAGGACATGCCAGGTATTCATACTGTACAAAAGGGACAGGGACACCTGACACTCAAGGGGACCTGCAGGTGAGGAGATGGGGATGAGGCAGAGGTAGTTGAACACTGGGGTCACATTGAAGGGCTGGGGCCAGAGAGCTTTGTTCAGCAGAGAAATGGACAGGGGCCATTTACTTATTAGGAACAGCTCTCTGCTCCCTGTGAACCAATCACAGCAGTGTTCAGGAGTTTTGGAGGCTGAAACAAAGCTCCCTTTGTGAATGTGCAGCAGCCACCAACTGGCATTTACTCTCCCTCACACACATATGCTTTGCTGTCTGGCAGGAACAATGTATGGTGGGAGCCAGGCCCAGGAAGTTCTGGCATTTTCAAAATTCAGGTTAAAATGGTTAAAACCTGAATAGTGGGTTTCTCAAAACCTGGGAATTGTTTGCAGGTGTTTGGTAAAAAGTGAAAACAAGGCTCCTACATATAATTAATTTTTAAGTCAGTGTAGTTTATTGGCTTCTAGCAGCTTTTTGATATTAGATCCCAGTGAAGTAAAGTAAAATGGCCAATTTAGATCCCAGGAAGATGAAAATTATCCAATAACTAAGGTTTTGTTATATCATGTGGCGTTCCACAGTTTAGAAGAAATCACTGGAAACAGTGAGCTTGAGCAGTTGCAAGCGTCCATCTATTTCATAACACAGAACTAACTAGAACCAGCCCAAGCCAGCTGGGCTGACCTCTAGTGACCTAACTCAGTTACTGTAACAACAAGATCTATATCTACAACTCCAATACACAACATATTCCTTCCTCCCTAATAAAAATGTATCTTTAATAAAACAAACACTAAACAAGGGAAGGACGGTAGATTGCCTCAAATTCCCAGCTAACCCCAGGGGATTATTTTGCTTCATCTGTGGATTAACCTTAACTAAAGGTCCAGCTGTTGAGGAGGCCTTCTTTCTCTAGGTGGATTATGGCAGACAACTGGCGTTCTTGTACCTGAAGGTGTTATAGGTGCGGGCCTGACAATGGGCTGGGAACTAGAAGCATGAACAGATGAGGCTGGTGGATCAGTCTGTGCAGGGTATATCTACACTACAGAGTTTTGTCGGAAAAACAGCCATTTTTCTGACAAAACCTGAGTTACATCCACACTGCAATCGCGTTCTTTCTAAAGTAATCGAAAGAACAGAGGGTTTTTCCCCAGAGTTGGTAATCCTCTTTCTACAAAGAAGAAGTCTTTTTCCGAAAGAGTTCTTTCAGGAAAAGGTGTGTGTGGATGGGGAGGATGGTTTTTTTTTTTTTTTTTTTTTGAAAGAAGAGGCCTCCAGGAAGTAACATAGGTGCCCTGATGGGCACTCCATCCAAATTAATCGGGACTCTATAGTTCCTGTCTCCTGGCCCCTGTTAAAGCTGCAGGCACCTTGAACAAGCCTTGTGGCAGGAAGCCAGCCTGAGAGCAGAACGTCACCATGTGGCTCTCCCTGCCACAGGCCTTGCCACCCATGGCCCAGCCTCAAGCCCCCCACAACCCTCTGGACCTCGCAGGGAGCATGCCCAGGGGTCCCAGGACCCACCCAGGGAGACTAAGAGGTAAGCACCCTCCTGGTCCAGAGCAGAGATCCTGTCCCTCCTGGAGCTATGGGGCAAAGAGGACAGCTTGCAGAATCTCTTCTCCAAGTGCCACAATGCAGACATCTATGAGTGCATGGCCGAGTCCTTCGTGTAGCGCAGACACCCACCCTGGACCTTGGAACAGGTCTAGAGTAAGGTTAAGGAGCTCCAACAAGGATATGTCCGGGACAGAGAGCACAGCTCATGCTCAAGGGCAGGACCCCATATCTGCGCCTACTTCAGCGAGTTGTACCAGATCCTGGGGAGTAGGGAAACATCATGGTGGACTCCGGTCTCCTGACCCCCATCATCGCCCAGCCAGAGGTAATGGTGGAGGAGGAGCAGGAGGACTAGGGCCAACCAGAGGAGGGGGAACCTAATGGGCCTGTCAGATGGCAGCTGTCCTCAGCTGCTGGAAGGCTTGCCCCTTGCAGCTGGTGTCTGCCCCCTACCTTGGGAGGAAGGCCTCCCCCTTCCTCTCCACAACATTGTGGAGAACACAACATGCCGCGGCCACCTCAGGGATGTTGTGCTCCCCCACGTCGACAGACACCTGAACTGTGTGTTGAGGCGCCGAAGGCGCACTCCACCTGGATCTGGGCCTGGTTTGGGTAGGAATTAAATTGTTCCCTGCTGGGGTCCAGGTGTCCAGTATATGGCTTCATTAGCCATGGCATCAGGGGATTGACCACATCTCCCACGATGCACAATGGCATCTGCACATCCCCAAGCGCAAAGTCACAGCGGGGCAAGAATGTGCCAGCCTCCACCTTTTTGTAGAGGCTTGAGTTCCAAAACATACGGGCATAGTGTGCTCTGCCCGACCACAGACAAAAATGTCAGTGAACTGTCCATGGTGGTCGACTAGGGCCTGCAGTACCATAGAAAAGTAGCCCTTCCCATTGATATACTGGGCCGCTCAATGTTCTGGTGCTCCGATTAGGATGTGGGTCCCATCTATGGTTCCAGCTCAGTTCGGGAACCCCAGGGTGGCAAATCTGGCCATGACTGGATCCAGGTCTCCCAGATGGATGACCCTCTGCAGCAGAATTGAGTTGATGGCCCTCACCACCTGCAGAAGGAGACAAACACAAAATACAGAGAATGAGGGAGGGAGTGCCTGAACTCTTGGGAGGTGCCTGCCCCCCTCTGCCCCCTCCTCCTTCAAACACCCCAGGAACCACCCCATATGAGGCTGGCCCCCAGCAGCACGGCTATGTGAGGGTGGGAAGGCACAACCCCCCGGAGATGGGGCTTCCCCCCCACCCACACTCCACCCCCCACAGCACCCAACCTCCATTTCCCAAGGGACCCCCTTTTCCACGACTCCTCCCCCCCCCACAGGGACTGCAGCCCCAGAGTGCTTTCCTCCATGAAGAGGGATCTGACAGTGGACTTCCCCACGCCAAACTGTTTGCCCTCCAACTGGTAGCTGTTGGGGGTGGCGAGATTCCAGAAGGTGATTGCGACCCACTTCTCCAGGGGGATGGTGGGCCGCAGATGGGTGTCGAATCTCCAGCGGGCGGGGGTGAGCCAGTCACATAGCTCCAAAAAAGTGGCCTTCTTCATGCGGAAGTTTTGCAGCCACTGCTGGTCGTCTCACTGCTCCATGACCAGCCGGTCCCACCAGTCCGAACTGGTGTCGAGCCTCCAAAAACGCCTGTCCACAATGGAGTGCGGTTACCAGAATGTAGCTCCTACACCCAGGGAGAGTGTCCCCAGGATGAGCTCAGGGTTGAGTTTGGTCAGGACCAGGAAGGCAACTGGCACAAAGTGCTGCAAAAACTGCAACATGGCCGTGTCGGGCCATCACATGCCATGGGGTAGCTCCAGTTCCATGGCACCAAGAGAAAAGCTGTGGCATCCCACAAAGCTGGGCAACCACAGCAGGCACTGCAAGAGCTTTGCTGACCCTCGGAGAGGTAGGCAAGCACACAGCAGAAGCAGAGAAACGGCTGTCCAGGGTGGTCCCTTTAAGCGAGTGTCTCTGCAAGGCTCTGGCACCAGCACTCGGAAGCAACTGGTGATCTAAAGCCCTGCCTGAAGTGGTTCCGGATGGCCTTTTATGCAAGAGAGTGTCCAATCAGTCTGGATATTCTCTTTCAAAAAACCACATCACTTTTTTGATGTACAGGCAGTCCCCGGGTTACGTACAAGATAGGGACCGTAGGTTTGTTCTTAAGTTGAATTTGTATGCAAGTCAGAACTGGCATCCAGATTCAGCCGCTGTTGAAACTGACCGGCAGCGGCTGAATCGGACACGCCTGGGTCAGAGCAGCTGGTCGGACACCCTTGGCGCGGCGGGACCAACCTGTCAGTACCCCAGCTGTTCTGCCCCAAGTGTTCCCAAGTCAGCCGCTGCTGAAACTGACCAGCGGCTGACTACAGGAAGCCCGAGGCAGAGCTGCTCTGCCCCGGGCTTCCTGGAATCAGCCGCTGGTCAGTTTCAGCAGCGGCTGACTTGGGGACGCCTGGGGCAGAGCAGCTGGGGTGCTGCTCGGCTGGTCCAGTAGCGCCGCACCGCGGTGCTGTGGGACCAACCCGGCAGCCCCCCAGCTGCTCTACCCCAGGCGTCGGCAAGAAAAGCCTGGTCTGCTGGGGGGAGGGGCGCAGCTAGTTCGCCCCTCCCCCCAGCAGACCAGGGAGACGCGGAGCGGCTTTTCTTGCCGCGAAGGACGCGGGTGGTGGGACCGCCGAGACGTGCCGTGGTCCCGCCGCCCGCGTCCTCCGCGGCGAGAAAAGCCGCTCCGTGTCTCCCTGGTTTGCTGGGGGGTGGGTGCGCTAGCTCCGCGTCTCCCTGGTCTGCTGGGGGGGGGGCGTCCCCCACGCCACCGGAGGCGGCAACAGTGGGGGAGGCACCCCACACTAGCTGCGCCCCCCCCCCCAGTTCGTAACTAGGGGTCCAACTTAAGTCGGACTGACGTAACCCAGGGACTGCCTGTACTTTTGTGTGTGGATGCTCTCTTTCAGAAGTTTTTTCGGAAGATCTCTTTCAAAAAAAGCTTCTTCTGAAAGAAGCCTGTAGTCTAGACATAGCCCCAGGGAGGGGATTTATGTTCATCACAGGCAGTAACGGAGGAGGAGAGTCAGGAACAGATGTTTCTTGATGTAGTAGCTCACCGGCAGTGGGGAGGTCAGGCAACTCAACTGGAGATGTGTCTTGGGTGCAGGCATAACCTGGAAATAACTGATCTACATGCCACTGCCAGATGAGATCCTCTGCAGTCCGGACAGTATAGGAAACAGGTCCTGTTTGAGCTATGACAATGGCAGGGACCCATTTAGCTCCAGAAGCATAGTTCTGAGCCAAAACCAACTCTTCAGGACTAAAGGTTCAGTCTTTTGCTCTGAATGCACACCTGGTGACTTGACCTTGCTGTTGATGTTGCACAATTTGTTGTAGTTCAGGTTTTAGCAGATCAAAACAAGTGCACAGCTGACATTCCATCATTAGAAAAATCTAAGAACATGTTAGTTGTAGCATGAGGTGTGTTTCTGTAGAATAGTAAGAAGGTGTCCAGATGCTTTTGCATGAGTGAATGTCCTTTAGCTGATTTCAAAGCTTGTTTCATTGTCTGCACAAACCTTTCAGCCAATCAATTTATGGATGGGTGATACAGTGCTTAAGTGATGTGATGAATCCCATTTATTTTTATAAAATTTCCAAACTCCTGAGAGACAAACTGCAGACTGTTGTTGCTCACAAATTGTTCTGGAAGTCCAAAATGACAAAAGATTCTCCGTAGTTTTTGGATAGTACTCTCAGCAGTAGTGGGACCAACTACTGGTTAGGGTTAGGCTTAGGGTTAGGCTTAGGGTTAGGGCATTATAGAGACTAGCTATTTGAACTGACCATTTGGAATGGGCATTTGGAATACACCATTTGGAATGGGCATTTGGAATACACCATTTGGAATGGGCATCTACCGCCGCCAAGAACATGCTACCTTCAGATGGGACCACAAAAATCAATGTGAATATGTTGCCATGATTTTTCAGGCCAGTCCCATGGGTATAAAGGTGCCAACTGAGTTGCATTCCCCACACCCTAGCATGCAATACAAGCTCTTGCCTTCTCTTCAATGGCACCATCTAAGCCAGGCAACCAAAAATAGCTTTGTACAATTTATTTAATGCGCACCATTCCACAGTGACCTGAATGCAATTGTTCTAACATCTGTTGTCTCAGTATCTTTGGAATAATGACATACATTCCCCACAACAAGCATCCAGAATGGATCAATAACTCCATCCTCCTGGACGTAGGGAACAAGGACAGGTGTTCTAAGAGTCCTGTAGAGGTACAGATGTTCCATGCATCACTAGGTCCAAACTTGGGATAGTACTAGGTCAACATGAATTGCTCTCTTAACTTGCACAGCAGTAATGGGCGTGTTCTCTACTGTTCTGGCCACTATCTTGATGTTTGACTGGCAAAGGCAGACTAGAGAGATCATCTGCATTGCCATGCAGGGTGGATTTCTGATACCTTATCTCATATGTATATCCCAAAAGCCACAATGTCCATTGTTGCATACAACTAGCAACCAATGGTGGAATGCCTGCGTGTGGACCAAAAATTGCTGTCAGAGGTCGATGGTCAGTGAGAAGTGTAAACTTCTATCCAAACAGGTACTGGTGCAATTTCCAAAGACTGAAAACGATTCCCAATGCTTCACACTCAATTTGCACACAGTTAGTTTCAGACTAGGTTAAGGTGTGTGAAGCAAAAGCAAATGTTTTTTCTTCTCCTGAAGGCATAATGTATGACAAGACCACTCCCATTCCATGCAGGGAGGCATCACAGACCAACTGTAAAGGCAAGGATGGATCAAAATGCATCAGGACCTCCAAATTTAGCAGTGCACATTTAGCCTTGTTAAATGCAACATCACTAGCTTCAGTCCACTTCCCGGCCTTATTCTGGCCAAGGAGCTCATGAAGTGGTTTTAACAGAGTGGCTAACTGTGAAATAAATTTCCATAGTAGTTCAATAGTCCTAGAAAAGAGCAAAGTTGACTCACATTTTGAGGGAGTGGAGCCTCCACGATAGCCTTAACTTTTGAAGGGGACTTACAAAGGCCAGTAGCATCAATGATATGCCCCAAATGTTCAACAGAGGGCTGAAAGAATGCGCACTTGTTTTTGTGGACTCGTAGGCCATACGCTTCCAGTCTTTGTAGGGTAGCCTCTAAGTTCTTAAGGTGATCCTCCTCATTCCGACCCTTGACCAGGAAGTCGTCAAGATAGCACTGGACTCCTGGCAATCCACACAAGATCTGGTCCATAGCCCTCGGGAACAAAGCTGGGGCAGAAGTTATTCTGAAGGGTAAGCAGCAGTTACGATAAAGCCCTTTATGTGTCACAATAGTCAACAGCTCCTGGGACTTCTCATCGACGTGCATCTGTAAATCATAGAATCATAGAACCATAGAGCTGGAAGAGACCTCAGAAGGTCATCAAGTCCAGCCCCCTGCTCTAGGCAGGACCAATCCCAACTAAATCAACCCAGCCAGGGGCTTTGTCAAGCCGAGACTTAAATACCTCTAGGGATGGAGACTCCACTACTTCCCTAGGTAACCCATTCCTGTGCTTCACTACCCTCCTAGTGAAATAATTTTTCCTAATATCCAACCTGGATCTCTCCCACCACAACTTGAGACCATTGCTCCTTGTCCCCCTTTCTGAAGATGGGCACTACATTTGCCTTTTTCCAGTCATCAGGAATCTCTTCCGATCTCCATGACTTTTCAAGGATAATGGCCAAAGGATCTTCAATGACATTTGCCAACTCCCTCAGTGCCCTCGGATGCATGAAGTCTGGACCCATGGATTTGTGTACATTTAGCTTTTCTAAATAGTTCCTAACCTGTTCTTTACCCACCAAGGGCTGTTCATCTTCATCCCATCTTGCGTCACTTAGCGCATTAGTCCGGGAGCCCACCTTGTCCGTGAATACAGAGGCAAAGAAAGCATTGAATACTTCAGCTTTCCTCGCCATCTGTCACTAGGTTACCTCCTTCATCAGTAGGGGCCCCACGCCTTTTCTGATCACATTCTTCTTGTTAACATGCCTGTAGAAACCTTTCTTGTTATCCTTCATATCCTTAGCCTTCCTGATAATCCCCTGGAATTCTCGAGCTATGTATTTAAACCCTTCCCTGGTCATTCGTCCAAGTTTCCACTTTTTGTAAGCTTCCTTTTTGTGGTTAAGTTCACCAAGGATTTCCCCTGTAAGCCAATCCAGTCTCCTACCATGTTTGCCTCTCTTGCTACACGTTGGGATGGTTTCTTTCTGTGCTTTCAATAAGGCTTCTTTAAAATACTACCAGCTCTCTTGGACTCCTTTCTCCTTCATGTTAGCATCCCAGGGGATTCTGCCCATCAGATCTCCGAGGGAGTCAAAATCTGCTTTTTTTGAAGTCCCAGGTGTGTATTTTACTACTCTCTTTTCTTCCTTTGGTCAGGATCCTGAAATCTACCATCTCATGATCACTGCTTCCGAGGTTTTTACCCACCGCTACTTCCGCTATTAGTTCCTCCCTGTTTGTGTGCAGAAGGTCAAGCTGCGCACTGCCCTGGTCGGATCCTTCAGCACTTGTGTCAAGAAGTTATCCCCAACATTCTCCAAAAACTTCCTGGATTGCCTGTGTACTGCCATATTGGTTTCCCAACAGATGTCAGAGTGATTAAAGTCCCCCACGAGAACCAGGGCCTGCGATCTGGAAGCTTCTCTCAGTTGAGCCTCATCTACCTCATCCACCTGATTCGGTGGCCTGTAGCAGACACCAGCCACAACATCACTGCTGTTGTTTGTTCCTTTAAACTTAACCCATAGACTCTCAACAGGTTTTTCTCCCTCTGTATACAGGAGTTCAGAGCAATCATAGTGCTCTCTTACATATAGTACAACTCCTCCTCCTTTTCTCCCGTCTGTTCTTCCTGAACACCTCAGGTAACCAGTTGATCACCCTATCTTATCCATTTGAATCAGGGGTCCTCCTTTCTTACTCGTTCCTCTCTGCATTTCTTCCCAGTATCCGACTTCCCCACTCCTCTCAGAGTTTTGATGACCGTCCCCCGATGAACCTAGTTTAAAGCCCTCCTCACTAGGTTTGTAAACCTGCTCCTTCCTCTCTTTGTTAGGTGGATCCCATCTCTTCCTAACAATCCTTGTGCCCAGAACAGAGTCCCACGGTCGAAGGAACCAAAACCCTCTCTGTGACACCACCTGTGCAACCACGCATTACGTCCTCAATTCGACGATCCCTGCCCAGTCCTTACCCTTCAACAGGGAGGATGGACGAGAACACCACTTGTGCGCCGAATTCTTGGATCCTTCTTCCCAGTGCTACATAATCCACAGTAACCCGCTCAAGGTCATTCTTGGCAGTATCATTAGTTCCCACGTGGAGAAGCAGGAAGGCGTAGCGATCCGATGGTTTGAGAGGCTTACCAAACTGATCAGTCACATCCTGAATGCGAGCTCCCGGTAAGCAGCACACCTCTCGAGATTGCAGGTCCAGACGGCAGATGGATGGCTCAGTCCCTCTTAGGAGGGAGTCCCCAAACACCACCACCTGTTGTTTTCTTTTGGGGGTGGTGGCCGTGGAACCTCCATCCCTAGGACGACACATCCCATGCCTTCCAGTAGATGGTGTTCCCTTCCTGTTTCTTCCTTGTGAGGTCCCTTCCAAAGCATTCAGCACTGCAGAGCCTGTGGAGAGAGCCTGAAAGTGATTACTTACCTCTATAGCATTGGGGGATTCCCATGCTGTCCTTTTTCCCCTTCTAGAAGTTACATGCTGCCAGTTCTCTTCCTGGTCACATACTGCCCTCTCTGGCTCTTCCGCCTGCCGTGCTTGAAGGAGTAAACGCTAACTTCTATCGAGGAAGTCTTTATCCTCTCTGATCGAGCATAGGGTCGACACTTGGGCCTCCAGTTCTCTAATTTTTTCTTCCAAAATGGCGACCAGCTTGCACTTAGTGCTGATGAAATCCATTCTTTCTTCCGGGAGGAAGACAAACATGGCACACGCCGTGCAGGTAACAACAGCAGACCTATCACCATCCATCGCTGCTGTCCTGGAGAAGGGATTTAAAAAGAAAGGCAAGAGAACCTTGCCCCCTTCCCAACTCCCTCTCTAAACTCCCTGTTAGCGCTCACCTGTTCGCAAGCTCCTTGGTCGCTTGCCCACTGCCTTATAAAGCTCTGGAGTGCCTGAAAGTCCCTCCCCCTACCAAGGTTCAGCCAATCAGCAGAGGCTTCTAGAATTCAAACTTTAATTAGCACTCACCTGTTCGCAAGCTCCTTGGTCGCTTGCCCACTGCCTTATAAAGCTCTGGAGTGCCTGAAAGTCCCTTCCCCTACCAAGGTTCAGCCAATCAGCAGAGGCTTCTAGAATTCAAACTTTAATTAGAAGCCAACAGTTTCTACCTGCCAATCACAGCACACACTCCATGAAGGGGAGGAGGAGGGCAAAGGGGAAGTGGAAAAAAAAAGCCTCACTCACAAACACAGGGGAAAAAACAAACAAAACAAAACAAAAACACACACCAACCCTCACTCATAAACACAAGCTCAGCACACAGCAAGAAAGCCCCAAACACAATACACACCTCCCTCAAGAGTCCTGTATCTGCTTCTCCTCTACCTAGAGAACTCCCTCTCTAAAGCCTCACTCAAAAACACAGGGAAAAAAAGCAAAAAACACACACACACCAACCCTCACTCATACACAAGCTCAGCACATAGTAAAAAAGCCCCCAAAACAACACACACTTCCCTCAAAAGTCCTGTATCTGCTTTTCCTTTACCTGGAGAACTCCCTGTCTAAACTTCCTGTTAGCACTCACCGGTTCGCCTGACTCAAGCCTAAATATGCTTGACTCAGATCAATCTTGCTTAACTTTTGTTCCCCAGCCAGGCCCACAAAGAGTCATAGATGCAGGGAAGAGGATATTACTCTGAACACTACACTGGGTTAACAATGACCTTAAAATCTCCATAAATCCGAATAGAATCGTCTTTCTTCAATATTGGAATTATTGAAGTTACCCATGGACTATGGTAACAGATTCCCATGCTGGCCTTTTTTTGAGTAGGTGTTCCAGGTCCGCTTCAACTTTTGGCCTGATTGCATGGGGCACAGTTCTGACCTTCAGATATTTTGGTTGGCTGCCAGGTTTAATGTTCAATTTCATGGTGATTCCTTCCATACTTCCCAGATTTTCTCCAAAAACAGCAGCATGTTTCTTTAATATATTGGTCAGACCTGTTTCTTCTTTAGTCATCTAAAGAATGGTGCACTTCTGCCCAGTTCAGCTAGATCTTCCTAAGCCACCATCTAACCATTAAGGCTGGATAATGGCCTTTCACCACAAACAGTGGTGATTCAGCACTCTGTCCATTAAGCTCCACCTTAACATCAGTAGTGCCCAATAGGGGTACCACTTCTCCCGTATATGTCTTCAAAACAATCTTTGTTGCCTTAAGCAAAAGATGCTTTAGCTTTTCCTTATTCATAGCATCTGAGACCAACGAAACTGCTGCACCAGTGTCGACTTCCATGCGTACAGGTTTGCTGTCCACAAAAGGGGTTACCTAGTATTCATGGGAGCCCCTTGCCAAAGACAAAACATAGCAAGGCACTTCTACAGATGGGGTGTCACCTTGATATCAGGAGTCTGCTCAATGATATGCAGATTTTCCCTTTTCGTCTAGGCCTTTTTTTCTTTTGTTTGCAGGCACCACTCAATGTGTCCTTTTTTTCCTACACTGTCAATACACTAGGTCCTTACACCAGCATTCAGATGCATGGTGACCTGGCTTACCACAGCAGTAACATTCTTGGCTCCCCACTGTTTTGTGGATAGATTCTTGGGGAACTTTATGCACCCTAGAGGGTGCACTGAGGTATTGCACTTCCTGTGTGGCCAGTTCCATGGAGACTGCAATGTCAACAGCCTTCTGTAGGGTGAGATAAGCTTCAGTTAATAGAGGTGTCCATATAGCTTCTCTGTGAAGGCCACACACTAACCTGTCACATATGGCATCATTTAACATCTCCTTAAATTCACAGTGTTCCGCAAGCTTTTTCAAAATTGCTACAGATTGTACAAATGTTTCACTTTCTTTTTGGTCTCTGTTGTGCAACGTACACCTTTCTGCAATTATGTGACCCGAGGATTTCCACAATGTCACTGTAAGATTTGGTCTCTGGCTTAACAGGGAGCAGTAAACTGTGTAGCAAAGCGTAGTTCTTAGTTTCTACAACACTTAAGAATATTAGCACCTTCTTCTCTTCCTTAATGTCATTTGCAATAACAGAAAGTTCAAAATGCTCAGTATATACATGCCATTGCTCCATAGTCTTCTCAGAAAGTCCCAGTGGCCCTGTAAGTGTTGCAGTGGCTGCTGCAACTCCCTTCTTACTTTCTTTTTAATATTTTTATTTTCCAGCCTCTGGGCGCCACTGATCTTAGTTTCTGTTTGCACTGTCAGTGTAGCAGTCAGTTCTTACCTCCACCCTCCAGAACAGCAAAACGGTTTGCTTTCTTACATTAACTTCTACTTCCTCTGTTGCTGGAGACAGCACAGGTATCCCACTCTCGTTACCGTATTTTCCGGCGTATAAGGCAACTGGGCGTATAAGACGACCCCCTAATTTTCCAGTTAAAACATAGGTTTTGGCCTATACTCGCCGTATAAGAATACCCCCCCTTCCGAGGCAACACCATTTAATAACATCAGATTTGATTTAAATAATTTTAAATCCCTATTATTACATCCCTATTATTACCTTTTAGCCTGCTGGATGTGCCCTAATACAGTACTGTAGCTTCGGCTACATACAGAACGTCTCTGTGCTGATACAAAGCCTGCTCGGATTGGCAAAGGTTGTAATAGCCCGCCTCTCTGACTCAGCCAATCCGAGCAGGCTTTGTATGCATTAATAGAATACACCGCTTGCCGTGATTGGCTCAGCGCGGTACATACAGTATCAGCACAGGGACGTTCTGTATGTAACCGAAGCTACAGTATGTTTATACCCGACGTATAAGACGACCCCCGATTTTTGGGGGATATTTTTTAGTATAAAAAGTCGTCTTATACACCAGAAAATATGGTATATTGTTTGGAGTTCCGCTAGAAGAAATCTCTGGAAACAGAGAGCTTGAGCACTTGCAAGTGTCCATTTATTTCATAACACAGAACTAAGTAGAACCAGCCCAAACTGGCTGGGCTGACCCCTAGTGATCCCTAGTAACTCAGTTACTATAACAACAAGAGCTATATCCACAACTCCAATACACAACAGTTTTGTCTTTTTTGGGAGGGGGGTAAGTGAAGAGTTAATGTGATGACCATGTTTATGGTAGCTGTAATTTAATCTCAGAGAGGTAACCATGTTAGTCTGATCTTGGTAAAACAAAAAAAGTACTTTAAAGACTAACAAGATAGTTTATTAGGTGATGAGCTTTCATGGGGCAGACTTCATAAGATCTGAAGAAGTGTGTCTGCCCACAAAAGCTCATCACCTAATAAACTGTCTTGTTAGTCTTTAAAGTACTACATGACTGCTTTTTTGTAATTTAATCTGTTCACTTTTAGCTTTCTTATCATGTGCAGTTCAGGTGACATAAAAGAAAGTTTGTGTTTGAGGAAGTCTTCACATTGAATGGCACTGAGAACAAATCCAGAAGTAATGTGCAAGTTACACATCAATAAATGTATCTGAATCTTAGACAGACTAAGTTGATGTAATTTACAAGTGGTTTAGAGCCCTCTCTGCTATGAGTTTTCTTTCTTACACCAGTTTTACCTCCATTATCTTGTGTGTGATTACTGCTGATTTACAATGGTGATGTGGGAGAAAGGAAAATAAAGCCCTAAGCAAAATGAAAGAAGCTGTAGGTTACAGCAGTTTACATGCATGCAAGACAACTTTCAGAGATTAGGCTGTTTTTTTCAGATTAAGATGTGATTGATTACGATGTTCATTTACAAAACATCTATCCTCAGTTGTATGATTTGATTATTACCCTATTAGCTTTTCACAACATTGAATCACATGAGAAATATAAAATTCTCTAGATGATCAAAATGGTCATAACAGAAGGCATGGACTAGATAACAGATCCGAGGATGACAAAAGAAAAGTGTTTTGTTTTAAAATCCTTCCATTGTGTTCTAGTTTCTACGATTAATCTCTTGTCTAGATTTTGCCTTTTGGTAAAAGTAGCAAAATCTACTCTTAGCCTATTTTATTAGCCATCTATTAGCCAGGAGGATATAAAACATGTTGTGTCCAGTGGAGGAGAGTATACAGACAACAGAAAAAATCTTCGTATGCTATCCATTGACAAACTGTACTACAATTTACATTGAGAACTATTGGAAAGCTTAGCTTGGTCATTGTCATCTTTCTTGAGGTTTTAGTTAATTGACAGCACACACAGTTTAATTAATAACTAGACATTGTTTTCCAACAGTAGAAAAGGTGACATAGTAATAAGGAATATTGCATGCAGTTGCCATCTGGATGGGAGAATAATGGGCTAGATTCTACTATCCTCCAACCTTGTCTACACAAGCAAGTTTTACCTCTTACACCAATATAGATATACAGCTGTAACTTTCCCATATGGGCACACCTATTCGGATATAAGAATGGGTTTTTGTTTTGTTTGTTTTAGATTAAACGTCTTCCTAAATACATTGATACTGGAATAAGAATGTCTGCATGTGGGAATTATCCTGGTCTAGCTATATTGGTTTAAATTTGCCTGTTGGGTTATTCCAAAAAAAACCTTTTCAGTGTAGACAGATCCTTACAAAAGTCAGCTCTGCCTCAGCAAGGGATATAAATACATACATATCCTTAACCAATGGGAAATCTCACTGGCTGTGTCTATACTGGCATGATTTTGCGGAAATACTTTTAACAGAAAAAAAAATACAGGACTATGTAGCACTTTAAAGACTAACAAGATGGTTTATTAGATGATGAGCTTTCGTGGGCCAGACCCACTTTCTCAGATCAAATAATGGAAGAAAATAGTCACAACCATATACACCAAAGGATACAATTTAAAAAAAATGAACACACATGAATGTGATTTGTCCTTTTCATGTGTGTTCATTTTTTTTTTAAATTGTATCCTTTGGTATATATGGTTGTGACTATTTTCTTCCATTATTTGATCTGAGGAAGTGGGTCTGGCCCACGAAAGCTCATCATCTAATAAACCATCTTGTTAGTCTTTAAAGTGCTACATAGTCCTGTATTTTGTTTCAGCTACACCAGACTAACACGGCTACATCTCTATCACTCTTTTAACAGAAAAGTTTTTCCGTTAAAAGTATTTCCACAAAAGCGCGCCTAGATTGGCATGGCTGCTTTTGCGCAAAAAGTGCTTTTGTGCAAAAGCATCCGTGGCCAGTCTAGATGCGATTTTGCGCAAGAAAGCCCCGATCACCATTTTAGACATTGGGGCTTTTTTGCACAAAACAGTTCTTCCCTGTCTACACTGGCCCTCTTGCACAAGTATTCTTGAGCAAGAGGGCTTTTTCCCGAGCGGGAGTGTGAAAGTATTTGCGCAAGAAGCACTGATTTTGTACATTACAAAGTCAGTGCTCTTGTGCAAATTCAAGCGGCCAGTGCAGACAGCTGGCAAGTTTTTGCTCAAAAGCGGCCACTTTTGCGCAAAATCTTGCCAGTCTAGATGCACCCACTGGGTTCAGTGGGGTTACTCCACTCTCCAGGAGTAAGGTTCTATTTATTGTAAGAGCATCAGAAACTGGGCCACTGTAAATGTTATAACAAGCTATTTATTCTCCTTTTATAATTGTTTAAAATTCTAACCTTACTACATACAGGCAGTCCCCGGGTTACGTACAAGATAGGGACTGTAGGTTTGTTCTTAAGTTGAATCTGTATGTAAGTCGGAACTGGCGTCCAGATTCAGCCGCTGCTGAAACTGACCGCCAGTTCTGACTTACATACAGAATCAACTTAAGAACCCCAAGCGTCCCCAAGTCAGCTGCTGCTGAAACTGATCAGCAGCTGATTCCAGGAAGCCCGGGGCAGAGCAACTCTGCCTCGGGCTTCCTGTAGTCAGCGCTGCTCAGTTTCAGCAGCGGCTAAATCAGGACGCCTGGGGCAGAGCAGCTGGGGTGCTGCTGGGTTGCTCCAGTAGCGCCGCTCCTCGGCACTACTGGACCAACCCAGCAGCACCCCATCTGCTCTGCCCCAGGCATCCTGATTCAGCCGCTGCTGAAACTGACCAGCAGCGGCTGAATCAGGACCAGAGCAGCTGGGGTGCTGCTGGGTTGGACCAGTAGCACCCAGAGCGGCGCTGCGGGACCAACCGGCAGCACCCCAGCTGCTCTGCCACAGGCGTCCGGAGAAAAGCCTAGTCTGCTGGGGGGGGGGGGGGAGCATACTAGCTGCGCCCCCCCCCCCCCCCCAGCAGACCAGGAAGACACGGGCGGCGGACCGAGACGCACCGCGGTCCCGCCGCGTGGGTCCTCCGCGGCTTTGCTCCCCGTCTCCCTGGTCTGCTGGAGACCAGCAGACCAGGGAGACGGGGAGCAAAGCCTCTGAGGACGCCTGCAGCAGGACAGCCACCGGGCGTCTGGGCTGTCCCGCTGCCGGCTTCCCCGCGGCTTTGCAAAGCCGCGGGGGGGGGGACTTGGGCAGCCCAGGCGCCCCTGGGCTGCCCGAGCCCCTCCGTGACTTTGCTCTGCGTCTTCCTGGTCTGCAGACCAGGGAGACGCAGAGAAAGCCCCAGAGTACATGGGCGGCAGGACCGCGAGTTCCCACAGTCCGTGTACTCTGGGGCAGCCCCGTTCGGAACTGCGGATCCGACATAAGTCGGATCCGCGTAAGTCGGGGACTGCCTGTATTTCAGTCACAATATTATCAGTCAATTACTTTTGAAGAGTAGCATGTGATTTTCCTAGAATACCTTTTGTGACAGACCGGGCCATGTCTGGGCACAGCTGAGGGCGTCCGCTCAGGTCGAATTGCTCAAATCCGGGTCTCCTTACAGCCCCCAGACTGGTGACCTCTCCAAACAGGCCATAAACCAGTCACACAGAGTGCTTCAGCTGCCTGCCTGAAGCCTCACGAGCAAAACCCCTCCGACACTCCAGCAATATCTGTGCCCCACGTGGCCCCGGGCCTCATACACAGGTGGGGGAATCTTAGAACCCAATCCCACCTACCCCGAACAAGTTCTGTCCGATTCCAAGAAACCAGCCACAGATCCCTGGTCAATTTACCCTCTGGACCTTACCCACAAATCACGCTGAGCCAATCCTTTAGCATCTAACAACTAAAGGTTTATTACCACAAGAAAGAAAAGCATGAGAGTAAGGTTGTTAAAGGAATAGTACATTACATGCATCGAATCTCCCAGTTCTCGATGCAGGCTCTAGCAGAGATGTTACAGCTGCTGGTTTAAAAATCTTTGTTGCGCATCCTAGGATCAGGATGGGTCCACAGTTCTTCCTGGCTCTTCGATCCCTGCATTGCTGCCTCTGGGATGAAGTGCTGAGCTGAAGACCAAGATGGAGTCCACCACATGACCTATTTATCCCTCCTTCCTGGTCTCTTGGCTTCAGCAGGTCACCTGGCCCACGGCTCATTCCTCTGTGTTCCCTGCTGGTAGCCCTTAGGTATGAGTCACCACTCATTCTTTAGGTGTGTCCTTGGCCCATTGAGTGCCATTGTCCCACAGGGCCTCACTGATTAGCATGTCCATAGGCCAGGCTCTGCCCAATGCTCAACCACACGCAGAGAAATATTCAGTATCTACACAGATTACAGACTCCTAACTACACACACAGACATTATACCATCACATGACTAGCGTACATAGGATTAGCAGACAGTAAGCTTCTATTCAGCACCCCACATGGCCCCCTTTTATACCATTTTTGGGGCCAACACCCCCACCTATGGGTGCATCAGTGAACTGGTTGCTCCCCTCAAAATCCACTAACATGACACCTTTCACAATCAATACATTCCGGGAGTGATAAGCTAGTTATTGGTAGTAAAGATTTATGTAGGCAGATATGTAAGCTATTACACTTTCAGAAATAGCTAACTTATTATAATCTGCTGAACATTAGAACTAATTTTTAGTAAAAGAATAAATAAGCTAACTACATCTTCAAAATGTGTCATGGGATCTTTAAATTTGGTTGAGACAATCAGCAGAAATAACACAAAGGACCTCAGTTTACTATCTCATCCAAAGAATGAAAGCTCTAACAATGCAGCTATTCCTAGTGCTGCACAGAAATCTTGGCACTGATTATGAATCCAGGTCACTACATGTGAGCAACTAAACTGAGATAATGAATGATAGGAAGATTACATAAAAATGGGTTAAATGTTAAAGTGAGGTTATACACTACAATGTCCTTCTGTGAACAGGATGATGTGGGGTTCCATGTTTTCTCACTCAAAGATATCTGTACAAAAGGCTTGATCTGGCAAGTTTCTGAGTGGTAACAGGAGTGGCGGGTACTCAGTAACTTACAGGATCAGGTCATTAGTTTTCTGGTCTGTCTGTCTGTCTGTCTGTCTGTCTCTCATATATATATCAACGTTTTTACTGACGGGAAACAGAATGACATCATCACGTGTGTAGGCAAGAGCGAGAGAGATTTTCCCCAATGATGCTGTGATGCCAGAGAAGGAGGCAAGATGGGTCCCCAACTCATAGAATCATAGAACCATAGAGCTGGAAGAGACCTCAGAAGGTCATCAAGTCCAGACCCCTACCCTAGGCAGGACCAATCCTGAGACTTAAAAATCTTTAGGGATGGAGACTCCACTACTTCCCTAGATAACCCATTTAAATGCTTCACCACTCTCCTGGGCTACGTCTACACTGGCATGAATTTCCGAAAATGCTTTTAATTGAGAAGTTTTCCGTTAAAAGCATTTTCGGAAAAGCACGTCTAGATTGGCAGGATGCTTTTCCGCAAAAGCACTTTTGCGGAAAAGCATCCGTGGCCAATCTAGACGCGGTTTTCCGCAAAAAAGCCCCGATCGCCATTTTTGCGATCGGGACTTTTTTGCGGAAAACACTACTGTGCTGTTTACACTGGCCCCTTTGGGCAAAAGTCTTTCGGAAAAAGACTTTTGCCCAAACGGGAGCAGTATAGTATTTCCGGAAAAGCACTGACAATCTTACATGAGATCGTCAGTGCTCTTCCGGAAATTCAAGCGGCCTGTGTAGACAGCTGGCAAGTTTTTCCACAATAGCAGATGATTTTGCGGAGAAACTTGCCAGTCTAGACACAGCCCTAGTGAAATAGTTTTTCCTAATATCCAACCTGGACCTCTCCCACCGCAACTTGAGACCATATTTCCTTATTCTGCCATCCATCACTACTGTGAACAGCCTTTCTCCATCCTCCTTGGAACCTTCCTTCAGGAAGTTGAAGGCTGCTATCAAATCCCCCCTCACTCTTCTCTTCTGCAGACTAAACAGACCCAACTCCCTCAGCCTCTCCTTTTAGATCATATGCTCCAGCCCCATAATCATTTTGGTTGCCCTCCGCTGGACCCTGTCTAATGCATCCACATTCTTTTTGTAGTGGGAGGCCCAGAACTGGACACAATACTCCAGATGTGGCCTCACAAGACCCGAATAAAGGGGAATAATCATGTCTCTGGATCTGCTGGCAACTCTCCTCTTAATGCAACTTAATATGCCATTAACCTTCTTGGCTACAAGGGCACACTATTGACTCATATCCAGCTTCTCATCCACTGTAATGTCCAGGTCCTTTTCTGCAGAACTACTACTTAGCTGGTTGGTCCCCAGCCTATAACAATGCTTGGGAATCTTCCATCACAAGTGCAGGACTCTGCACTTGTCCTTGTTGAACCTCATCAGATTTCTTGTGGCCCAATCTTCCAAATAGTTTAAGACACTCTAGATCCTATCTACCTCTCCCCCTAGCTTAGTGTCATCTGCAAACCTGCTGAGAGTGCAATCCATCCCCTCATCCAGGTCATTAATAAAGATCTTGAACAAAACCAGTCCTAGAACTGAACCTTGGGGCACTCCACTAGAAATCAACCTCCATCCTGACAATGAGCCATTGATCACTACTCGCTGAGTCCAACCTTCTAACCAGCTTTCTATCCATTTTACCGTCCATTAATCCAATCCACATTCCCTTAACTTGCTGGCAAGAATATTGTGGGAGACCGTAACAAAAGCCTTGCTAAAGTCAAGGTATATCACATCCACTGACTTTCCCATGTCTACAGAGCTAGTTACCTCATCATAGAAACTAATCAGATTGGTCAGGCATGACTTGCCCTTTGTGAATTCATGCTGACTATTCTTGATCACTTTCCCCTCTTCCAAGTGCCTCAAAATGGATTCCTTAAGGATCCCTTCCACGATTTTTCCAGGGACTGAGGAAAACTGAGTGGCTTATAGTTCCCTGGATCGTCCTTCTTCCCTTTTTTTGAAGATGGGCACTATATTTGCCTTTTTCCAGTCATCAGGGATCTCTTCCGATCTCCACGACTTTTCAAAGATAATGGCCAAAGGCTCTTCAATGACATTTGCCAACTCCCTCAGTACCCTCAGATGCATGAAGTCCGGACCCATAGATTTGTGTACGTTTAGCTTTTCTAAATGGTTCCTAACCTGTTCTTTACCCACCAACGGCTGTCCATCTTTATCCCATCTTGAGTCACTTAGAGCATTAGTCCGGGAGCCCTCTTTGTCCGTGAATACAGAGGCAAAGAAAGCATTGAGTGCTTCAACTTTCCCCACGTCATCTGTCACTAGATTACCTCCTTCATCCAGTAGATGCCCTATACCCTCTCTGATCACCTTCTTCTTACTAATATGCATGTAGAAACCTTTCTTATTATCCTTCACTTTCCTGATAACCCTCCGGCATTCTCGACCTCTACATTTATACCCGTCCCTGGTCATTTGTCCAAGTTTCCACTTTTTGTAAGCTCCCTTTTTGTGGTTAAGTTCACCAAGGATTTCCCCTGTAAGCCAATCTGGTCTCCTACCAGGTTTGCTTCTCTTGGTACGCATTGGTATGGTTTCTTTCTGTGCCTTCAATAAGGCTTCTTTAAAATACTACCAGCTCTCCTGGACTCCTTTCCCCTTCATGTTAGCATCCCAGGGGATTCTGCCCATCAGGTCTCTGAGGGAGTCAAAGTCTGCTTTTTTGAAGTCCAAGGTGTGCATTTTACTACTCTCTTTTCTTCCTTTGGTCAGGATCCTGAAATCTACCAACTCATGATCACTGCTTCCGAGGTTTTTACCCACCTCTACTTCTCCCATTAGTTCCTCCCTGTTTGTGAGCAGAAGGTCAAGCTGTGCACAGCCTCTGGTCGGTTCCTTCAGCAGTTAGACCAAGAAGTTAGCTTTTGCAGACTGTTGTGGATATCTGGATTGCCTGTGTACTGCCATATTGGTCTCCCAACAGATGTCAGGGTGATTAAAGTCCCCACGAGAACCAGGGCCTGCAATCTGGAAGCTTCTCTCAGTTGTCTAAAGAAAGCCTCATCTACCTCATCCACCTGATTCGGCGGCCTGTAGTAGACACCAACCGTAACATCACTGCTGTTGTCTGCACCTCTAATCTTAACCCACAGACTTTCAATAGGCTTTTCTCCCTCTATATACTGGAGTTCTGAGCAATCATAGTGCTCTCTTACATATAGTGCAACTCCTCCTTCTTTTCTCCCCTGCCTGTTCTTCCTGAACAGTTTATACCCTACATGACGGCGTTCCAGTCATGCGAGTCATCCCACCAAGTCTCTGTTATCCCAATTAAATCATATTTCTTGGACTGGGCCAGGGCTTCCAGTTCTTCCTGTTTGTTACCCAGGTTTCTTGCATTGGTGTACTAACACCTCAGATAACCAGTTAATCTCCGTACCTTCTCCATTCAAATCAGGGGTCCTCCTTTGCTGCTCATTCCTCTTTGCATTTCTTCCCAGTATCCGACTTTCTTACTCCCCTCAGGGTTTTGGTCACTGTCCCCCAATGAACCTAGTTTAAAGCCCTCCTCACTAGGCTTGCAAGCCTGCCCGCGAAGATGCTCCTTCCTCTCTTCATTAGGTGGATCCCATCTCTTCCTAACAATCCTTGTGCCTGGAACAGAGTCCCATGGTCGAAGAAACCAAAGCCCTCTCTCCGACACCACCTGTGCAACCATGCATTTACTTCCTCAATTAAACGATCCCTGCTCAGTCCTTTCCCTTCAACAGGGAGGATGGACAAGAACACCACTTGAGCTCCGAATTCTTTGATCCTTCTTCCCAGTGCTACGTAATCTGTAGTAACCCGTTCAAGGTCATTCTTGGCCGTATTGTTAGTTCTCACATGGAGAACTCAGTTTGGGACAACCCATTACAGTGAACACTGGGTAGAGTGAATGGCGGCTCACAGCTGTGCTCACCCCCACCCAAGTGGACCATGCTGCCCGTGGGACTCCCTCCACTTTAGCTTCACCTGTGAGGGAGGCAGGTGACGCAGAAAAACCCTTTGTGGTGTGGCTGCTGCTTCATGCCCACGTTTTTTTCACATTGCACTCACTGACAGCATGGGCTGCAGCCAGGCCGAACTTATGGCTCCTCTCTTCAGCACTCCGAGAGAACTTGGATCGCTGCAGAGAGGAGCCATGAGTCTGGCCTGTCCGCAGCCCACACTGTCAGTGGGTTCAGTGTGGAAAAGCCATGGGCATGGAGTAACAGCCACACCACAAAGGGTTTTGTGTGTCACCTGCCTCCCTCACAGGGGAAGCTGAAGTGGAGGGAGTCCCACGGGCAGCATGGTCCACTCGGGTGGGGGTGAGCACAGCAGCGGGACGCACCAAGCTCCCTGCTTGCATGCTGGCGGTTTCCTCACTCCTACCCCTCTTTGCAGCAGGTAAAAGGCTCTGGCACCACCTCTCTCTATATAAAAAGTTTTTTCTGACGGACGACAGAATTTTCCTGCTGGGCAACAAAATGACATCATCATGTCAACAGCATCAACAGGCTCTCTCAAAGAAGCAAAAATGGCCAGAGAGAGGGGGGTTGGTGAGCGTAGTGAGCAGGAAGTTAAGTCCCCTAGTATAAGTAAACATATATTATTTTTTCTGAAAACAAACTTGGTTTCTGGTTTTTGTGCTTCATCACCAGCAGTAAATGATTCTTCAGTTGCATCTTAATATCTTCTCAGTTTCTTGAGGTCCACCACTTGTGGTCCTGATCCCAATGTATACCAAAGTCTCAGAGCACATGTGGTAGCTCTTGTGTCAATATTGAGAGGCATTGCTAATACTTCATTGTACAATGAAGTGAGTGCTGACAATTCTTAAACACACTGAAGTCTAATTCTTCTTCTAGATGCTTTCTTTTTATGCTGGAGGACTTGCTGTTCAATCCTGCATGATCTTACGCTTCACCACCTTTGGGGAGGTGGTTGAGAAGACAGAGTTTGACAATTCCACATGCATGTGGCTACCATCGCCCTGGCAGATTCCATTCTGAATTCCAGCATTCTATTGAGATGACACTTGTCATAGTTATGAATGATCTTTGGTTAATCTGAGGTTAACTGGCATTTATTCTCATGTTGGACCTCTCAGTAGCCTGTGAATCCATTAACCATGGATTGCTGCTTCAGTTGACTGAGTGATACTGATATTCTGCCAGGAACTACCCTCCAATGATTCCTTTTATACCTGGAAAACACACATCAGTGCACCCATCCATCCTTCCTGTATTTCTCTCCCTTTCATTCCTTCCATTTTCAGTATTTTTTTACCTTCCTTCTTTGTCCTCCTATTCCTAGACTTCTGTTACATCATCTCTTTGCCCGCTCATCCTATTTCCAAACTTATATTTTAAAAATAAAATTTTTTTTTTAAAAATGTGCAGTTGATATCACATTGCCACTAACCACTGATTACAGCTAGCATGCTCAATTCCTTTTCCTTCACTACCCTCTATTTGAGTTCCAGATTTGAAATTTAGATGCTACCAGCTATTTGATAAGCTCTTGGAGTTATGCACTGATGGTCTCAGATTTCTGGTGGACAGCAGCTCAAACACTCAGGGAGAGGCAATCTCTTAAGTTGTTTGAGCTAATTCCACTGAGAGTTTGAATGTGAGGATGGAGACCTTAAATTGAGCTGTCAAAATGACAAGCCAGCCGAGTGATTGTAGCAGCACAATGAGTTGCACATAGCAACCTGACCTGCTGAGCATTCTGTAACAGGTGAAGGTGTAAAAATGATGAGGAGTCCTATGGCACCTTATAGACTAACAGATTTATTGGAGCATAAGCTTTCGTGGGCAAAGACCCACTTCGTCAGATCCAAAAGGTGTAGCAGTCTGTTTGAATTTCCTCTGTCCTTTGCAAATACTGTAAATTCTCAACAATGATGTTTCATTAATGGTGTATTTTGCAGTGAATTTTGTAAATGTTAAATACCATGATATAGCAAAGTACTACTAACAACTTCTCGTTGCAGGCTCTGGGTTTGTTAGCCAAGCTGTACATCCGTTCCTGTCTGGCATCTGCATTTTCAGTCTGATGTCACTCAGTCCATTATTTGCCGTTACCTCCCCCTTCATTGTATTAGCTGTGAGAAACAAAGAGAAGCTTATCATAGGGACAAATAGTAGTACAAGGATAAGAAGAGATCAACATATAACAACTGTACAGTACACTTTCTAAATCAACATTTTGGTTTTAAAAAAATCAGTGCTCTACTGATTGCCAAGTTTCTTTTTATAACCATTACTATTTTAACAGTACACTCTGACACACATAACGGTCATGGACAGGACTGATATCATGTTGTTTTAAAACTGTCATATAGAGGGAAATAATTCAGTGTGATGTCTTTTGTTTATAGACTGTGCTATGTATTGAGATGGTGTTATAACCTCCTACCTATATCCAGCTACTTCTTTATCTTCTCACTTACAAACTGTTGCAATATTCCAAGTCTTGCAATATTTTTACCTTATATGCAGAATTTTTCTGTAGGTGGGATGAATATCCTCTCTTCACATATTGGAGTCACTAGGAGCTGTAATAACTATCAACACATAGTTTAGGAGCTTAAATGTGGGTTTAGCACCTAACTTTAGGGACTCACGTTTGGAAAATGGAGCCCAATATTGAAATAGCATTTAAACAAAGAACATAAATTTGGTCTGATGACTGTTTAATATTTTTTGTTATTGTTAACATCTTTTTAATTTGAATGACTAACATTTCTTTCTCCAAAACAATAGTCACCATTGTCCATCCATTAATTGTTATAGTTAACAATGTACATTCTTTGAAATATTTAGCGGATCTTCCAGCCAAACTAAGAAATAATAGAACTAACACTCCTGGCATTTAAGATAATGAGCATAACAATCTTTAGTAAAAGAAAAAGTTTTCAAACTTGTTCCCTTGTATAAATAAATAAGTTTAGTTCTTTTAAAAAAAATCCTTTGCAGAGCACCTTTGAAGGGGGAGAACTTTTTGGCTGTGTCTACACTGGGCCACTTATTCCGGAAAATCAGCCGCTTTTCCAGAATAAGCTGCGAGCTGTCTACACTGGCCCTTGAATTTCCGGAAAAGCAACGATGCTCTACTGTACAAAATCAGCCACTATTCCAGAAAAACTATTCTGCTCCCGCTAGGGCATAAGTCCTTATTCCGGAACATTGTTCCAGAAAAGGGCCAGCGTAGACAGCCCAGTAGTCTTTTCTGGAAAAAAGCCCCGATTGCGAAAATGGCAATCGGGGCTCTTTTCCGGAAAAGCGCATCTACATTGGCCACAGACGCTTTTCCGGAAATGCAGCCTACCAATGTAGATGCTCCTTTTCCAGAAAAACTGAAAACGGAATAGTATTCCGTTTTAAGCATTTCCGGAAATTCATGCCAGTGTAGACACAGCCTTTTTGTTTCACTTTCCTCTTTCATTCATTCACCCCTTGTCTTCAACAGTGTCCTATTTCTGCAGACTGATGTTTTTCTATAGGTGTTTCCTTTGTGCTGTTGTGTCTTGCATTCTGTTCTGTGAGTAGGAAAGAAACAATAGAAGCAAATAAAAAGTAGTGCTGGCCAACACAGAACATATTTAACAAGATGGGACATGAGTACACGAGGACAGAAGAGTAGCTAACACCCTTACTCAAAAGGGGAAATCATACCAGCACTATGAGAAAAGTAGTCATTTTAGGGGCTGTAAAATATGCTTATCTGAAGTCAATGCTCATAGCTGCCTGGTGCAGCTTTTCTTAATGGATCAACCTGAAAAAAAACTTAAATCCTAAATTCCTTTTCTACCTACATTATTATTAAGGATAAATAAACTCATTTTATCTAACTAACTAGCTCATACATGTAACTTATCTGTTTTCTTTTCTGTGTTGGACAGGCTGGGAAGAGGGAAAGGGTAGAGAAAATAAATGAAAATCTATGGGTAAAATAACAAAATCAAGGGAGGCAGTGACAGAAACTGAGAGGGAGAGGGAGTGAGTAGTATGGGGGGAAGGCGAATTGAACAAAAAATACATGGTCTAGAAATCACATTTACTTTAGGACACAACTTAGCTTAAGTTTTTACACGTGGTTCTCCTTTTCTTGTCCATGTATCATGTAGGCTCACAATCTCTTCTTTAGTAATAGAGAGGTAGCCATGTTAGTCTGATCTTTCAAAAACAAAAAGAAAAACTATGTAGCACTTTAAAGACTAACAAGATGGTTTAATAGGTGATGAGTTTTTGTGGGCCAGACCCACTTCCTCAGATTGGCCAATTCTCTTCCAGAATATGATCTGAGGAAGTGGATCTGGCCCACAAAAGCTCATCACCTATTAAACCATCTTGTTAGTCTTTAAAGTGCTACATAGCTTTTCCTTTTGTTTTTGCAATCTTTTCTTTAATACAGCTAAGGAAAAAATTAAAATATAGGGGAAAGATTTGCAAATTCAAACTAGTTTTGTACATCTCAGTTTGACAGATCCTAAAACCCAAAATTGTGTGGGATTGAGTACAGTATTCTATAACTATGGAATCTGACATTACTTTTCATATGTGAGGAATTCTAAAGTACTTTAGATGTATTACACTAGATAGCATACTGATAAAGGAGTGATGTGTGGCAAACAAAGCAGTCATTATACTCACAAAATTGTATTCTCTCAGTTTTGAATAGAACATTTTTTTCAGGAGAAAAAATATTCGCTGATGTTATCCACCACTCTTTTTTAAAAAAAATTAAAAAAAAAAAACAAAAACCAGGGACTGTGCATAGAAACCATCCCAAGCAGATTGTTTTTGTGATAGGGTGCTAGCAAGAAAATAGATAATATCTTGTTTGTTACTAACAATTGTGTTTTAGTTTTGCTTGATCCCAATTGTTTCCTAAGGATTTCCAACCTACTTATTTAGTTTTGGATTACTTCTCTCAGGACATTAGAGTGATTCCCCACCTCCAGTCTCTTTTTGCTTCCTATCAATTGTTTTGCAGCCTTTATTTTTTAAATGTTTTCCCCTCTTTTCTTCTAAGTGTATAGCCACAAAATTAAAACAGTCTTTCCTTCAAAGAGCTTATAGTCTAAGACCTCAATCACCTATGATCTCATGGGAGCACAGCCCCACTGAAACTGATTCACACATATAAAGTAAATATAATGGTAACTGCCTATCTAGCTGTTAGTGTTGTTTTACTGTAGTCTGACTTCTATAAATAACTGATGCTGCTCAACTATACAATATAATTATTAAGCTCAAAGGATCGCAGAGTAAAGAATCCAGAGTTCCTGGGTACCAATTCCCCTGCTCAGTCTATTAAATATTCATGAAAACCATCACCAGTTTGCACTTTATAAAGACTGCATTCGCACATGAGGAACAACCAACAATTTACAAAAGCCAGAAAGAATATACATTTTCTACACAATTTCCAGTGATATTCAAGGTACTAAAAAGTATTACTAATACCAACAAACAGCCCAAATATTGAGGTTTTAGAGCAAGATATTTGAGATTTAATATTTCAAATAATAATAAAATTAGAACAGAGTCAAGAGTCAAATATCCCTACTTCTCACACTATCTGGCTTCCACAAACAAATCTCCTTTGGTAAAGAAATACTAAAGAAACTAATTTGGATTGGTTTAAGTTGGATGAAGTTAGGATAGTGATCAAAAGTGGATGTATTAGCTGCAATAACTTGGCCTACAACCAGAAAATATTTGTATGATCAGGACTCTTATCTGATAATGAGTTTATTTTTATTTTAATTATTAACAGATATTGCATTTTTCCTATACAGAAACATCTCTATCATAGTCCTACAGTCTTAAAAATCATGATATTCAGAAAGAACTGTCACATTTTACCAATTATACTAAATAGTCCTAAAGGAACTGAACATAAACACTCACAGGAACTATTAATACATACAGGACTATGTAGCACTTTAAAGACTAACAAGATGGTTTATTAGATGATGAGCTTTCATGGGCCAGACCCACTTCCTCAGATCAAATAGTGGAGGGTCTGGCCCATGAAAGCTCATAATCTAATAAACCATCTTGTTAGTCTTTAAAGTGCTACATAGTCCTGTATTTTGTTTCAGCTACACCAGACTAACACGGCTACATTTCTATCACTATTAATACATACAAACAATGAAGAGTAAGGTGAGCAAAAATCTGGCATATAGTAAGCAAGCTCCACTTCTTGATATTTTGCCTAAATATTGCATCACCCACTGATCTCTCATGCAGTGTCTAGGTTAATCAGAGACAGTTGGGATTAAAGTTTCTCTTTAAAAATAAAATTGGAGTGGAACAAACAAAGCAAACTTTCCTCTATGATTTTCCAATCTTAACATGCATTGTTAGAGTATCTGAAAGTGAAATTGAATAGAAGCAAAAGTGAAATGTATGATTCTTTTTATTTTCAAAGGTGAAAACTTAAAAATGTGTTTGTGTGTGACAGAGATAGATTATAAGTGTTTTAATATGCCTTCCATAACTATTTTGCATTTTAAACATGAAAAAATTAATACAGTAAAACTTCATTTCTGCTGTTATTGACATCAATAGGAATTTTGAAATTGACCTCAGTTGGAGTGCCTAGGCTCACTATGTACAACATTTATTTTGTGCAAGTTATAGTTATACAGGAACAGCATAGAGATGTAAATGAGTAGTTCAATGAAGACTAAGCTTATTGGGCAGTCAAGTTGAGCACTCGACTGCTCGCTTTCCCCCCTTGCCGCCTCTGTATGTGACATGGGGAGGGGAGACTTAAGCTGGCTCCTCCCAGCACCAGCTCCTAAGCTGCCCTTCCCTGCTGCATCTATCAGAGGCATTGGGGGTAGGGGAGGTTGCTACAAAGCAGCCTCTGCCTATGGTGGGCCAAGGCTGCTCTGGCAGCAGCTCCTGTCTGTGGGAATCCCAGTGGGGAGCTGCCCTCCCCCGGTGCGGACAGGGGCTGCTGCCGGAAATGCCTCTGTATGTGGCAACTGGGGCTGGTCATGAACAAGGGCGCTGCTGGAGCAGCCCCTGCCTGTGGCCAGCTTGGGCTTCTGCGAACAGAGGCTACTAGACCCAGCTCAAGCCAAGACCAATCAGTCCTGGCTCCTGCCAGTCTGGAACTGCACAGCCACAGCATTTTAAATGTAGTAAGAGCCCAGAGGCTCTTACTACACTTAAAATGCAGAGCCACAGCAGTCTGGAGCCTAAACCAGCCAGTTCCAGGAAAGCTGTTAAAATTAAAACAAACTCATTTTTTGCATCACACAACCGAGCAGCCAAACTCCTAGTTCATTCCTCCATGGGTGGGCAACCAAGTCCCAGGCTGGGGATTCAGGGAGAACTGCTGTAACTGCTGGACAGCTTGCCATTTGGCACCCATTTTGGGGCAACCCTTATCCTCCACCTGCAGTGGACCCACGGTCTCACAGTCTGATCCTGGTATAAGTCTTCATATTGGGCTGCCTTCGTGAGGCTGCCCGCTCCTGCCCTAATGACTGAGTTTGCTGACGGGCCACGCAGGCTGGCTGCATTAGGGAACACTGCCATCTCTTCGTATTTTCTAGCGATGCAGGTGCTGTATATCCATAATGGTGTGGTTCTTTCGCTCACCTCTGCCGTTTCCCCCACACTCCTGCCTTGCCACACGCCTCAGCCTGGCCACGGTGCAAGCCACCTTGCCTGGGCCCCTCCACAGCCGCTTCCCTCCCTCCACTTCGCCTTGCGCTCCAGGGGCCTGAGCCACCCTCCGCGTCGCCAACCTGCGCTGTCAGCAGCAGCGGGAGGGAAGTCGAGCCCAACCCACAGAGCGAGAAGGGGCGGGGCGACACTTCATCAGGCCCCGGCTGATACTGAAAGTCACAATGGGATTGGCTGAGCTGGTGGAGGGTGGGAGGAGTTAAGGGAAGCTATTGCCTAGGTAACCTCCCTCCCTCTCACCTCAGCTGTAGGGTGTCTGCGCGCGCGCACTCTGGAGGCCTCGCGCTTTCATGTGAGTTGTTCGTAGGGGCTCCTGAGTCGCGGCCGCGCTGGCTGGAAGGCGGCGGCAGGAGGGCAGCGCTGGGTGCTCCTGCCTGTGCCGGGGCAGGTGAGTGACTGCGGGCGGAAAGGACTTTGTGATTGTCTGTGCGAGAGCGGCAGCGGCGCATGAGGGCCCCGCGCCCGGCCCCTCAGTCCGGGGATCGGGCTTGGGCTGCGGCTGGGGATGCCTGTCGGAGGGAAGCAGACCGGGCGCGGATCTAGCGCCGTGCGAAAGAGGGAAGTGGCTACAGCAGCGTCTCGCTGCCACACGGGGACGGATGTGGGGAGCGCGCGGGAAGTGCCCTCTCTGCCACTGGGGGAGAGCGGGAAGAGACCACCCCTCCGCCCCACTGGGAGTGATCCGCCCTCGCTGGTGGAGAGCGGAGTGAGTCCATCCCTCAGCCTCTGAGGGCGAGTGGGGGTGAAACCGCCCGTCTGGGGCCGACTCGTCACAAATGAAGCCTCCTTTCTCCTCCCCCCTCTTTTCGCAGGTCAAAGGCTGGTTTTCGATTCCTTCTCCAGCTGGTGCTCAGATCCCTTCTGCAGGGCAATGACTGCTCCTTTTTTGCCTGGGAGTGTGCAGGGGCGAGGAAAGGGGTATTTTTCAGCTTCTTAAAAAAATTGCAACACTGAAATTGCTCAACAGATCTCTGCCCTTTTCCTGGCACTGGAGAAATTTATCAATTGGGGTGAGAGGAGGTGGTATACAGGACTTTTCAGATGGCTTTGAATTATTCATTAAAATAGGAGGGAGAAGTTTGATCTGAGAGTGAGAAGGGGAAGAAACATATTTAGGAATAGTATTACTTAAAAGTTAATATCTGAAAGGTCTTTTGTAGTTTGTAGATCTACTTAAAACTTCACAAGTATTATTTAATTTTAAAGTTAGAGCCTGTGTTCTTTGTTGCAAAACATCAATATTTAAAAAAAACCAGAAAATAGCTGAGTATCCTTTTAGATACTGCATATGAAACAAACAAGTGGCATTCAGGCACCCCAAACTCTCTAAAATTAGTGGGGATGTTAGTGCCTCATCTACTCAATATTAGTAGTGCCTCATCTACTCAATATAACTATGCTATTAAAAAACTTACAACCCTGAGAGATTAAATTAAGTGGACCCAATCCTAGTGAAGATGCTTGCAGGTCTCTGAAAGAGTTGTCGTGTGTGTGTGTGTGTGTGTGTGTGTGTACACGTACGCATGCATACATCACAGTGATGTGAGGGGAAATACTTCCATCATTGTGGCAACATCTAAACTAAGTAGCATAGCTACAGCACCGCAGCTGTGCTGCTGTATGTAACATTTGTAGTGTAGACATACCCTTTGAAATGGGAGGGGAAATAGTGTTGTTCCTTTAAAATCTCTGAAACTTTGTGGACAACTTGAAATGCATGATGGTCTATTCAAAAGTTCCACTTTGATTTGTTGTTTATTTATATGGCCTAATATCTTTTATGCTTTAAAAAAGTCTTTGATGTAGCTTCTGCATATTTCTACTTTCTAGCTCTTTAGTGCTTTTGAGCTTCAGGCATCTTCAAGAAAAACAGTGCCTGTTGGGACCACTTGAGTGACCTGCTCTCCTCAGCATCAAATGTTTTGAGCCAAATGTATAAGTGCTCATTGCAGTCATCAGCTGCTGCAGTTCCTTCCATTTTTTGGTCTTTAGCATGCATTAGGTATCTTTTCTTCATTTTCAGAGAATTTTTTTTCCAACCAAGAATCACTTGTTGCTTCCCTCTAGGGTGGCATAGATTTAGAAAGTTGGTGGTAGTTTCTGTGGCATTTAGATTCTGGAACCGTCAGCAACTTGACTCCAGGATGGCAAGGGAGGAAAAACAGGCTTAATAATCTTTATTTCATACCCTTTTTTCTTCTGGAGTCAGATGTATGTTGTAATGGAATACACCTTAAGTTCACATCTATATATTGTATGCTGTTGTAATTATCTTTGTACAAGGTATGCCATGTGAGGTACCATTTGAAAACTTGTAACTTGGTGATCAGTAGTATCAAGGTAAAATGTGTGTAGCAGCTTAATGCATAAAGTTGCAAATTTACCCGGTATGATAGCCAATATCTAACATCCCTAATTTTTAATAATTGAATAGTCGAGTAACCGCATTAATTCTTATCAGTTACTCAACTACTGTATAATACCCAGGGGTGGGGCCAGCAGCCAGTGGAAGAAGTCACAGAGCTCTGTAATAAAGTGTACAGTGGAGTCATCAGGGATAGTATTTCTCATGGCCAGTAATCTGTCTTCATGTAGAATGTTGGTGTAAAGAGCTTCTACTTTCATGGTGACCAGAACAGTAATCTTCCTGAAAACACCAATGTTCTGTAGTTTCCTTGGGAGGTCGGTGGTGTGTTTGAAGATTGCTAAGACTGCTGGTAGCATAGGGTCTGAGGAGAGAGTCAATATAACCAGATAATCCTGCTGTAAGTGTGCCAGTGCTTGAGATGATGGGTTGTCCGGGTTTTCTAGGTTTGTGTATCTTGGGCAGTAGATAGAAAACTCCTGATTGAGGATTTGGAGGTGTGTTTGTATAGCTTTGGTCCTGAGTTGTAGCAGGAAGTTTCATAAGCAGATGGTTTAGGGTTTTTTTCGGTATGAGGGATCAGCGGAGAGGAGCCTATAGAATCTGGTATTAGTGAGTTGTCTGCAAGCCTTCTGTTCATGATGACTACAGTACCTCCTTTGTCAGCCTCTTCGACTATGCTGTTAGAATTGTTTTTAAGGCTGTGTATAGTATTGAGTTCTGCATGACTGAGGTTATATGTTGTTTGCTGACAATATCAGCCTGCACATGTTAATGGAAGCAATCAATGTAGAAGTCAAGTCTCTCGTTACAACTGTCAGGAGGGGTCAGAAATTGTTTAACATGTTCCCCAAGAAAATGGGTAGATGGTTCTGCTCTAATATTGGAGCATATCTAAGGATTCCAAAGAGGAAGAGTCCAAAGGAAAACTGCCATCTGAAAAAGAGTAGCTAGAAAGCATCTTGCATATGTGTACAGTGCTGATTTAGGTATATGAAATAGTCAGTTTCAAAGATTCAACAAACAGTAGTAAAAAGAGAGAAAGCTTACTTGTGGAGGTTTGCAATGTGTTTACTGCAGTCTTGGACCTCACTTTGTGGGATTAAGTACATAACTTTGAGGGAGTGTTGTGTATGGGATAAGCAATGAGTTCCTTCATGGTTTTACCTGCACGATTTGCTCTGATATTGCTTTAAAAAAGTGTGTAGGAGTCTTGTAGCAGGATTGAGCCATAATGTTGGTGGGGATTTTAATGCTTTTTGTGGGAAGGTGAAGTGTGATTCTCTTGGGCTGTGATCATATGGAGTTCTGCACTAGTAGTCAAATACATTACTATAAAAAACTTATTTTTGTAGTACACAGGATGTGGAGGGAATGGGAGTGAAGAAAAGAGGGATATTTGTTTATTTGCATATAAAATAGGGGTTCTGATGCTAAGCTTGTTAGGATGGGGTAGTTAGTGTTTATTGGAATATAAAGTAGTAAATTCCATGAATTCCAAGCCCTTTGAGCTAGGGAGAAGAATGGTTTGAGAGTTTTGAAAAGAATTCCAACCGACAGCTGAAGCATTAATCTTTTTCCTAACATACATACAAAGTTTAAATAACAACATTAATTATTAAAATATGGGAAAAAAAAAGATTTATCAACTTGAGAATTACAGCCAGAAATGTTCTTTGCATAAAAGAAAGACCCTCTTGATTACTTTTTTGGTATCTCCCTCTTTTTAACAAAACTCTGGAAATACTCCTTAGTTAAAACAACTATAATCTGTGTATTCATTCACAATTCTTATCCTAATAATAATCCTTTGCATTTCTATACTTCCCACAATTAATGGATCATAGAGTATTTCAGATACTCCATGATTAAGCTTTGCCCTGGAAGGTCATAGCCATTTTACAGACTGAGAAAATTAGATGTTCAGAAGTTTATTTTGAGTTATGCAATATCAACTAACGTATGATTTTTCAGACTTGTGGGTTCACCACATGTTTTTTAAGCTAACTTGCTTTTATACTGGCAATAATGGATAGTGTAATTGTGTTTTATGCCAAGGACGTGATGGATACAATGGCAATGTTTTAGTTTAGATAACTAGTACAATAACTGGAATATTTTTTGCTTTGACTAGGAGCTTTTACTAAGGACATGCCCTTTTAGGGAATGAAAATGTACTCTTTTATGAAGCACTACAAAAATTAACCCGAGAAAGAGAATCCTTTAACCTTGCATTTAAGCTGTTTGGATTTTTTTTAATGTTAGTGTATTAAATAGGAGTGTATTTTTGGTGCGAAGTTTATTCCATGAGTCTGTCTTCCTATTTTAGTTAACTGTTAGGTAAATTTCGTGAGAGAGTAGAGTTCCTGTCTTTGACTTTCCACTAGAACAAATAGTATAAAATATTTTAATAATGGTTTCTTGCATGTTTTGACACACAAAGCAAATTAAATGGTAGTTAAGGATGTGATAGCTGTTTAAACATGTACACTAACTGGTGATCTTGGGTTTATTGGTTAATCTTCATGGTTACTCCCGCCTCCCCTGCAGATGCTGCCTGTGTGTCAGAGGCAGCAGTGTGTGTAGGGCAGGGGGAAGCAGCAGATTGAATGGCAAGGAGATAGACCTACCTATGGAAGCCCAAGTCAGAACTGAGGTTCACTTGTCAAGCAACTTAGCCTTCTTATGTTGTTTGTTATGTTGACGAATAAGGATTTCTACTACAAGGGCAATTCATTTTAATCCTTTTTCAGAACAAGCATTTTGAAGCAAGAAAATAGCAGAGTAAGGTGTTTAAAGCAGAATTCAGATCTGGGTAGGTGTGCTGCAAGTTGACTTTAAAATAAACTAGTGTCCCTAAATGGAGAGTGCAGGAAGAGGGTTTTTTTTAATTCCTTTGTAGTTCACCTTTAAAATACAGACTGATTGTAACTTCTTTGGATTATAGGAGAGCCTGATTAAAGTAAAATGTTCAGTGAGATATATGCTGGTTGTAACCAGTTGCCCTTTTCTCCTTTCAGTGAAGCCTAGGGGGAAAAAAAGTCTAGCAGATGTTCTGAGAAAACTTTGTGCTCTCCACATAGAAAGACACTGAACCCCCCTAATGTGCATAGTAAGAATCTTCTCTTGGGTTGGAATGAGGTTTCCAAAACAACACTGAAGGTGAATGATCTGATTGTTTCTGCATTCACCACAATCTTAGAAACAGACTAACTTAAGAGAAACCTAGAATTTGTGAATGGCATGGAAGTGGGGTCACAGGTAACAGTGCCTGGAGCACCAGTATTCTTTATGCAGAAGTAACAAATTACTACTAGAAATCGCTTTTTATTTGATAAAAATGAGTAAGTTGTTGCTAAAGGTTCAATGGGAGCACATTAAAAAGTGCCAAAATCAAGTTCAGATCCTATGGGGGTACAGGATCAGACACAGGAAGATGTATAACTAGGGCTATAAAATCCTGGTTAATCAGTTACCTGGTTAAACATTAGGTCAATATAAAGTTTAACCAGTTAAATTACTAAAGCGGAATCCGGGCTGAGAACCACTCCCATCCACCTGCCCTCAGCCCTGCACTGTGACTGGTTTTGCCAGGTAGGTTTGCGAGATAGTTTCAACAAAAATACCATACACGCTTGATATTACATCACAGTCTACATTACATCTTATTTAGAAATACTGGACACTTATATTTTCTCATTTATATTTTCTCAATTTGTTTCCCGAACAGAAAGCTCAAATACAGGACTGTCCAGTTCAAAACCGGACACCTGGCAACCCTATTGCCAGCTCCCCGCCTCTGTGTGGGGGTTGGAGCCAGGAGCTGGTGGTAGCCCCCAGCCCGTGCCTGCAGTTAAGTTCAGGTTCCCCACAGGCAGAGGCTGATCAGGCATCTGGAGCAGAGCAGCCTCTGTCTGTGGGGAGCCTGGGCCTGCCATAGGCAAGGGCTTTTGTGGTGAGGATTGGGAGCTGGCACTTCAGGTATTGTTACCTGTGACCCCACTTCTATGCCATTTCACTTGTTAGTGTGTGCTCAGATTCTTCTTTCTCAATCACAGCAGTCAATCAGTGACCAGCTGCCCTTTTGTATTTCCCATCAATATCCAAAGCAATGCCTAACAATGATAGGATTAAGTATTGATGCTTCTGCTGAAGTATTAGCAGTGAAATAGTTGTTATTGGTATTAATTTGTACTTTAACAGAGATAAAACCATGCTGATGGATAGCAGTAGTTCATTTTTCTGAAGTGTTTCATGCTGTTAGATTCAGGTATACACAACTTCACCTTTAGCACACATTTGGAAAGTTATTTTAACAACCATAATGGTTACAGATTCTTTTTTTTACGTAAGGCTTGATTACTAAAGTGTAGTTAGTAGCAACTTCACAAAAAAGGGTAATTATAGTCATTTTAGTGATCAAATAATCAAACTATTTGATCTTGCTGTTCAACTCTTCTAATATGTGTTTATGAATATCAAATCTGCACAACAAAAATAAATTAGGGAACTAAATGTACAGTATGTTTGCTGAAACATGATGGGGAAGCGAAAATCACTGTTTGGAAAAAAATTAATAATCTATACTATCTAGAAGAGATTTCAGGGAACAGAAAGTAGGAATAGCTTCATTTTGAAAAAAAAAAAAGGTAGCAAGTAGTATAAAATATTTGCAGAACTACAGATGAAGTGAGTAGTCTGGGGCAGGCTCTCTGATGCAGCATTTAAAACCTAATCCAAAATTCACTGATCTAATAATATACAGAAACTCTTGATGACTGCTGTGGGCTTTGGATTGGGCCCCTATTGAAAGAACTGCAGTAAAGTCAACCTCCCCTTCAAAAGTCTGCAAAGTAGCAGTGATAAGAGATGTATTGGAGGTATATTGAGCAATAAGTATGTCCACATGACAAAAAAGTACTTCCTTTTAAAATGTGAAAAAAGGAACTACAAGAGGGAGCAATTCTTGCCTGACTTCAGTGTGTTATGGCTAGAAAAGTGACTGTTAAAATATTGGTTTGCCTCACATGTATTCAGTCATACATTTTGTTAGTTTTAGTGACAAATTTGAGGTTTTAAACTGTAGTGCCAATAAAGCTCTGAGAATGAGCAGGATTCTTCTCTGAATTAAGTCAAGCCCTAGCATTTGCTAGTGTTTCATTTGTAGCATCTTTATTGTTAGTGAACATAATTCCATATTTTCAAGTACAAAATACTGCATTCAGAAACAGAACAAATGTAATATTTTAAACCTTATAAGTCTAAGTCCTACTTCTTGATCAGCAAAATCTGACAAATCTTTACATTTACATTCTTGTATTTCAATGTTACCTGAATGTGAGAACAGATGTCTATATTGCACTTTTGCAGCTGACATTGCAAGGTATTTATGTGCTAGATACTTTAAACGTTCTTATGCCTCTTCATGCTTCAGCTCCCATTCCAGATGTGATGGGTTCTGCTCAATAACAATCTAAAGCAGTGTGGACCAATGCATGTTCATTTTCATCATTTGAGTTTTATAGGTTGGGTCTAGTGCTTTCACTAACTTCAGTAATTTCACATTGGTACCTTCTTTGCATTTTTCAAATCTGTAGTGAAAGGGTTCTTAAATTAAACAGCATGTGCTGGATCATCATCTGAGAGCGATGAAATATATGGCAGAATGCAGATAAAATAAGAGCAGGAGTTCTTCCCAAGTATTCAGTCACATTTAATTACTGCCTTATTTTTTTTTAACAAGCATCATCAGCATTGAAGCACTTCCTCTGGAATAGTGGCCAAAACATGAAGAGGCTTTATGAATGTTTATCATATCTGGTACATAACTGTTTTAACATCCTTAACTTGTTAAATGACTTTTTTAACGTAGGGCCTTGTGTCCAGCTGTAGCTGTAGGGACCTGCTTCCTGGTCCATCTATCCCTCCATGGCTGAGGATGCTCTAGCCTGGAGTGGCTGCTCATGGCTGGAGTTAATAGACAAGGGCCAATTAACTGGTAAGCATAACAGTAAGCCTTATGATGACCACTATGCTTACTAGTTAACATCCCAATACCTTCTAAGGCTGGCTACAGAAGTGCCATATGAATAGCTATTCTCACTTTCAAGTGACACTGTAAACAAGTGGGCAGCATTATCTCCCAGAAATGTAAATAAATGTATTTGTCTGAATGATTGTCTGAACAAGAAGTAGAACTGAGTGGACTTGCAGGTGCTAAAGTTTTACGTTGTTTTGTTTTTGAACGCAGTTATGTAACAACAAACATCTGTAGGTTGCACTTTCACGATAAAGTATTAGATTACTTTTAGACATGGATTTTACAGAGCAAATATTATTGTACACTTTGTTTTCTGTTGAAATTGAAATGGTCTACATTCAAATGCATCAAACATCCAAATTGGTATTCTATTTTTAAGTGTGATTAATCACAATTTTTTTAATTGTGATTTTTAAAAATGTTTTTAGTTAACTTTGGTTGACAGTTCTAATTTGTTTCTTCCTTTCTCTTGTGAATTTGTTTGAATGGTTTGGAACTCCTAGATACTGTTGAAATGAGTTTGTGATGGAATGATTATTTTTCTTTATGCTTGTGATAGAAACATCAGCATACTTTAGTATGTAAGGAGCTGAATTTCAATAAATGGAATTTATTAGTTGCTAAAATTACATGATTTCCTGAAACTTCTGCACTTTTTAGATGTTTTATTTTGGTTTCAGAGTAGTTTAGTATGTCCATATTTAATTTTTGTTCTCTTATAGATTTAACTTTCACAATAGCGTAATAAGCGGGAGAAGGAATTGTAATGATGTGACAACTGCTCTTACTCTCCTGGCAAATGTTCTAGTTGTGAATTCTTGTAGTCTGTTGGATTGCTGCAGAACCTGTTTGTGAAAGCTCTGCTGTAGCCTGATAAAAGGGCTTTTGTAGTTTTAAAGTTTGTTGGTGCAATAAAAAGCTAATGTGTAATAAAACTTACCTGCTGGCCTTAGGAACAATTGCGTTTACTCTTATGGTGTAATTAATTGAATGATAGGACTGGAAGTGACCTTGAGGGACCTCATCTAGTCCAGTCCCCTGAATTCATGGCAGGCTTAAGTATTACATAGACCATCTTTGATAGGTGTTTGTCTATCCTGCTTTTAAAAATCTCTAGTGATGGATATCCACAACCTCCCATGGGCAATGCCCATGTGTTCAGGACTTAAGACCTCAGGAATTTGTGTGTGTTGTTTGGAGAAGTATCTGGAAATTCCAAAAAACAGAACAGTAGGTATGTTCACCTTGTGCTTGCTTGAAAATGTTAACTAAATAGTTCAGATCATTTTGGAATTACAAATTTTTGCTTGAATATGCAGAGGAAAGTTGTCTTGGTATTTTGCCTGCCTTCCTCAAACAAGATACTGCATGTAGCAGTGTGCTCACAAAATAGCAATCACATTGAAGGATTGTGGAAAGTCATCAGCTGTAGTCAGTTGTGTATCTGTACTTGTGAATTGGACTTTAAACATATCAAAGGAACTTACTCATATTGAACAGAAGTCCTTTTTAGAAATTCTCTGGTTAACTTACGCTTTCTATTTGTTCTTCTGACTGTTATCATTGAGGCATAATTACAGGGGCAAATATAATTATGAATAAACAAAAAACTAACTCACCCCATCACCTGAAGCTCTCAGAGCTTACAAAAGCTTTTAATTTTGTAACATACTCTGGACATTGACATACTCTTTATGGTTATGTAATTTAAATAGCTCACCAATTATTCTTAGGTGTAGATATCTATCCCAAATCTTCAATAGTGGGTTCTATTTAGGGTGGATTGTTTTTTAAAAATTATTAACAGATTTATTTAATTTTAATCACTTTTTAAAAGTAAATTTAAAACCTATTTTAAATTTTACAGTTTACGGTAAGGCATAAATATATTAATTAAAACATTTAAATTAAAAATAAAAAGTTACTTGGTACGTGATTAATGATTTGACATTCTTTACAATTAGCAAAGTGTTGGCAGTGTCCACGTAAATAGTTGGAACCAGGATTTGCTAAATCAGTTTTAAACAACAGTGAATTCTTTTGTAGGTGTAGAAAAGTATTTTTACAATTTTTAGTTAATTATTTAGTTAGAGCTCAACATGTTTTAATGGTTAGCAACTGATTATTTTCCTATTGAAAATTTGATTCTAAAGTACAAATACAATACAAATGAAATTATTTCAATTGATTTTTTTTTTTCTTTCCTGTTTAAATTATGATTCAAGTAAGTACACTAAAGCAATTTAAATCAAGTCAATCCAACCTGGTTGTTTTCCTTTCCTAGGACACTATAGTAATTCACAGATGTTGCTCCTGGGTATCAGGATGTACAGTTCTCCCCATAACACAACATACCTGAAGTTTCTGCCTTTGTATTACTACTTCTCAGGGAACATGACAGACAGGCAAAGCGAGTGAGAAGCTCAAGGAAAGCCATACTAGCTTTCATGTTCCCCTACCCTCCCTCTGATTATAGCTGTTTCGTCTCACACTGCAGAAAGTACTCACTCACTTTCCTAGAACCTTCTTCTTCCTTCTCCTCCGTTCTCGCTCGGAAGATGATGAATAAATTTGGGCTGCACTGGAGGTCGGGGTAGGTGGTAGATGATTAGGTAGGCTGAAAGTTAGGGACGAGTAAGGCATAGGAGCTTCGAAGCCAGAGCTATGGTAGCGTTACAGGATTTCTGTGGGCATATGGGTCTGGTCTCCTAGTCAGGATTGTCATAGATGATCTTTCTCTGGGTTTCTTTGGGTTTTAAACCAAAATGGAACCAGACTGCTGGCACTTAGTTTAAAAACTGCTCTACAACCTTTTTAATGTTAAGGGCTGAGGGAAAGCCGACGGGTGCAGAGGAGCACATGGGCGGGACAGAGATATCTCTTAGGGAGGATCTATTAATAGAGATTCTCTGCTCTAGTGAGGAGGACAGAATGGAAGTACGGGTCAGATCAGATGAGACATAATCAAATGAAAAAGAGTCTGACACATCAGGAAATGGCAGAGAGATAAAATAGTGGCAAATTTATAAAGCACTTCTAGCTTTTGTGTATAAATCTAAATAATAAGATGGGTGAACTAGAGTTCCTCATTTTGAAGGGGGACTATGAAATGCCAAGGGAGATTAGAGAGGCTATCAAAATAAACTCAATAATAGTGGGGGATTTTAACTATCCCCATATTGGCTGGGTGTGCATCACCTCAGGATGAGATGCAGAGATCAAATTTCTTGATACCTTAAACGACTGCTTCTTGGAGCAGCTGGTTCTGGAACCCACAAGGGGAGATGCTATTCTTGATTTTTGTCCTAAGTGGAGTGCTGGATCTGGTCTGAGAGGACATCTTGGAAATAGTGACCATAATGTAATAAAGTTTAACATCCATGTGGTGGGGAAAAAACACCTCAGCAGCCCAAAACTGTGGTATTTAATTTAAAAAAGGGGAACTATACTTTTGTCACTGTACCTTTTAATTTCTGTTTAACTAACCTCCTCATTTTTGTAAAATCCCTGCAAGCTGCATGGAAACTTTTCAAAGACACCAAATAGAGGCCCAACTTAAAAGTATACCCCAAATTAAAAAACAAAGTAAGAGAACCAAAAAAGTGCCATGGAGGCTTAATAGCACAGTACAAGAAGCAGTGACAGATAAAGACATCTTTTAAAAAGTGGAAGTCAAATCCTAGTGAGGAAAATAGAAAAGAGCATAAACTTTGTCAAATTAAGTATAAAAATATAATAAGAAAAGACAAAAAGGCATTTGAAGAACAGCTAGCCAAAAACTCAGAGTAATAGCAAACTGTTTTTAAATTCATCAGAAATTGGGAGCTTCTAATGTACTTAAAACAACCAGTGGGGCCCTTGGACGATCAAGATGCTAAAGGAGCACTCAAAGATGATAGTCATAGTGGAGAATCTAAATGAATTCTTTGCTTCAGTCTTCACAGCTGAGCCATTCTTTTTAGATTACAAATCTGAGGAATTATCCCAGATTGAAGTGTCATTAGAGGAGGTCTTGGAACAAATTTATAAACTTAACAGTAACAAGTCATCAGGTCCAGATGGCATTCATCCAAGAGCTCTGAAAGAATTCAAATGTGAAATTGTGAAACTGTTAACTATGGTTTGTTGGTTACCTTTTAAATCAGTTTCGGTACCTAATGACTGGAAGATAGCTAACATGATGTCAATATTTAAAAAAGGCTCTAGAGGTGATCCAGGCAGTTACAGACTGATAAATCTAACATCAGTGCCAGGCAAATTAGTTGAAACTAAATTTAAGAATAGGATTGTCAGACATATAGATGAACATAATTTGTTGGGGAAAAGTCAACATGGTTCCTGTAAAAGGAAATCATGCCTTACTAATCTACTAGAGTTCTTTGAGAGGGTCAACAAACGTGGATATGGTATACTTAGATTTCCAGAAAGCCTTTGACAAGGTCCCTCACCAAAGGCTCTTTAGTAAAGTAAGTTGTCATGGGATAAGCGGGAAGGTCATTCGATGGATTGATAACTGGTTAAAAGACAGGAAACAAATGGTAGGAATAAATGGTCAGTTTTCAGAATGAAGAGAGGTAACTAGTGGGGTCCCCCAAGGGTCTGTCCTGGGACCAATCCTATTCAACTTAATTATAAATGATCTAGAGAAAAGGATAAACAGTGAGGTGGCAAAATTTGAAGATGATACCAAACTGCTCAAGATAGTTAAGACCAAAGCAGACTGGTGAAATCTTTTTGAAGCTCTTCACAAACGGAGTGATTAGGCAATAAATGGCAAATTAAATTTAATGTAAAATAATGCACGGGGGGGAGGGGAAATGATCTCAACTATACATAAAATATGATGGGGACTAATTTAGCTACAACTACTCAAAAGTGAGGTCTTGGAGTCATTGTGCATAGTTCTCTGAAAACATCCAGTCAGTGTGCAGCGGCAGTCAAGAAAGCAAATAGAATGTTTGGAATTATTAGAAAAGGGATAGAGAATAAGACAGAGAATATCTTATTACTTCTGTATAAAACCATGCTATGCCACACATCTTGAATACTGCATACATATCCCCTCATATCAAAAAAGATTATATTGGCACTGGAAAAAGTTCAGAAAAAGGCAACAAAAACGATTAGGGGTTTGGAACAGGTCCCATATGAAGTGAGATTAAAAAGACTTGGACTTTTCAGCATAGAAAAGAGGAGACTAAGGGGGGGGGTATGATAGAGGTCTCTAGAATCATGTTTGGTGTGGAAAAAGTGAATAAGGAAAAGTTATTTACTTATTCCCACAATCTAAGAATTATGGGTCACCAGATGAACTTGCTGCCTTTTAATTTCAAAACAATTTTTTTCTTCACTGGGCACACAGTCTACCTGTGGAACTCTTTGCCAGAGGATGTGGTGAAGATTAGAACTTTAACAGGGTTCAAAAAAGAGCTAGATAGATTCATGAAGGCTAGGTCCATCAATGGCTCTTAGCCAGGATGGATAGGAATGGTATCCCTAGCCTATGTTTCTCTTCCTTTTGGCAGATCAATGCAGCTCTTTGTGGCCTCTGCTGATAGAATGAAGGACCTTCCAGTGTTTTCTGTTGATGGCCTTTGACAAGCTTGCAAGGTTGTCTTCCTGCTCCCTCCCCTCTTCCCCCTCCCCCCCCCCCCCCAATCCGTTGTCCAACCTCACTTAAGCCTTCATGGTAGCCTTTTTGGCACACATGCCAATCCAATATCTGTAGAGCTGCAACATGATCTTCATTCCACATGTTGCGTTTCTGCCATTCTTGAGCATGCTAGAGATGATGCTGGGGTTGACCAAGCTGGGCTACAGTCAACACGGATTTGAACTATCTTCTGCCAGGTGATAAGCTACTGCACATAGTTTTTTGTAGGCTATTAAAGTGTCTCATCTGGTAGTTTCTCAGAGGCGGAGTGTAACCTCATGCTTTTTTTAGAAAAGAATGTGAGGATTTTCTTGGAAGTAAAAGTTTAGCACATGCATAAAAATTGCAGGATTCTGGAGGCCTGATTCAGAAAAGAATGTAAGCAGATGTTTAGCTTTAAACTTGTGAGTATTTTTACTTCAGTAGAACTGTTCATGCTTTTCCTTGAGCACATATTTAAATGATTTGTTAGATCAATATTCACATTCCCCCCCTCCACCCATTGAGAATTGACTTATGAAGATGCATAACTCAGACACTTTAAGCAAAATGCATCATGTGATGTAACATTTTTAAAGTTACAATCTGCTGAATGTATATTCTATTTTTGTGCATGTATACTTCTTGTTCATGAAACTAGAAATATGAAGGGTGGATCTGTATATAATTCTAAACATACTAATGGGTGCCATTACTGATATTCTGGAAATTTAATAACCCAGTGGTCATGGGTCAAAATCGTCTGTGAGTGATTTTGTTTTCCCTGTAAACTTGGATTGTGGTTGATCATGCCAGGACATGCTCTGGTGACCTGATGCTGGAACCCGTTTTGAACTTGGTACTCTTCCACTCAAGGAGAAGTTTGAACTGATCACACACTTGTCTGTGAAACACATGAGCAAATCCTTCTGTGCAGGAATGGTGCATTTCTACTCATCTGTTTTGTGAGTCACTGTTTTCTTCTCTCTGCCATTAACTTTTTTTTTTAACTTCACAGTACAAAAGGGTAGCCTTTGACTCCTTAGACTTTGACTTCCGTGTGTGCGTGATAACTGATATGATTGCTGGTAGTATTGTGGCAAAGGCAAAATAAGTTTACAAGTTAGATGGGAGAGTCCTATAGTATTAATTTTTGTAGGTTCTTGGATGGTCTCAAATTTAAAGAATTCATTGTGACTTGATCTAAGAAGACTGCCAGAGGTATGAAACTTCTAAGGCTGTGTGTATGTTACGGGAACTGTAATGGGATGGCTATAGTGATGTAGCTGTGCTGGCATAACACTGCAAAGTAGGAGCAACCCTCACAGGTGGAAGATTTTCCCCCATCAGTATAAGAATACCACCTCTGTGTGCCATGGTAGGGGAGGTAAATTGACATAGCTACGTTGCTTGGTGGTATAGATTTTTCATGACTAACAAGACACAAGTACAGTCATTAGTCATTAGGACCTCTCTAGTCCGGCAACCTCTGGACCTGACACATACCAAACCAGAGAATTTCCCGGACCATGGGACATTAATATTGTCTAGCAGCATTACCAACACTTCCACAGCTTACTGGGCTCTTAGAAGACTCTTGGAGGTAAATTAGAGCTAAACCACAGTGCAGAACACTGAGACCATGGGAAGTTTGGCCACACACATGATAAGCAGACATCTGGCTAACTAAAATCATGATGTACTACGGATGTTGCTAGATCAGAGTGCCAGGCTAGAGAGATTAAACCTGTATTTGTATTTTTACCTACATTCATACCAGGCCCCTAAATCTCAGCACCTACTTGGTTCATGATAAATGACAGCTCTCTACAGTTGAAAGAGGATATATCCATACTGTATAAGGCAATTACCTAGGTAATTCTTTGATGGCTTACTAGATCAGTATAAGCTGCTTGTTACTATGGATGTGAAAGATTAACCGGTTAGCTGCTAAGCATAATGGGGGATGTGTACTGGTTCTGATTAATGGTTGACTGGAGCAGCTCCTTGACTGTGGCAGGCTGGGTGCCCCTCAGGCAAGGACTACTCTGGCATCTGGCACAGCCCTCATCTGTGGTGGGCTGAGCGCACTGTAGGCAGGGGCTGCTAGAGTGCCCTCCCCACATTTATATCCCCTTTAATTGGTAAATCCAGGGGTTCTCAAACTTTGTAATACCGTGACCCCCTAAAATGCTAAATGAATTTGTGTGACTTCCCTACCCTCACTGCTCCAAAGTTAAGCCACCCCCCCAAAAAGAGGGGGGTGGGAGCCAAAGTTGTTAAGCAAAAGCACCACTTTGTCCAGTTTGGGACTGCACATTAACCACCAATGCACCCACCCCTCCCCCTGAGCCATGCCCTCCAGTCTCCCCATCCCAATGCACTAACCCCTGCCTCAGATCCAGGCCCCCTTAGTTCCCCCACATCCCAGTGCACTCCCCCTTCTCCATGAGGCAGGCATCCTCAGTGTCAGGAGCCCCGCTCCAATCAAATCTCTCCCCTCACCCCTGCAGAGCCAGGCATGGAGGAACAATCTTACTTTTAAAGTGGCTGCTCCTGCCGCCTGGACCGGCTGCCTCAGCTCACAGCTTGTAGGGGAAGCATCACATGGCCAGCTGCCAGTCTCTGCTGGTCATGTGTGCCAGAGCAGCGCGCACTCCGCTCCCACCCAGCCCGGTGCCCCCCCACCACGGTGCCTGGCAACTGTCCCCTTCTGCCCCTCCCCCTTCACTAGACTCTGTGGCGCTCCTCACTCCCCTGCCCCGGTCAGACGCTGCAGGGGTCCAGGTGAAAACCGGACACCTGGCAACTGAAATACTGGTGAGAGACACATTTTTGCATTTAAAAAAACCGGATCCAGCTGTGCCGCGCCCTTCTCTCCCCCCCCCCCCAGTTGCTCGCGACCCCCCTGGGGGTCACGACCCACAGTTTGAGAAACACTGGGATAACCAATTACATTTGACTTTACATCCCCTGTTAGTACCACATTTGTATTTGAAGGTTCCTTTTGAATACAACATTTTATGAGTATATATTACAGATAATTGTCCTCTTTCATGGGTGGTGGGTGAAGCTGCTGTTTGGGGAGGAAAGCTCCCCAGCCTTTGGCCCTGTCCAGATCTTGCCAGCACTCTGCCTATCTCCTGCTCCCACCCAACTGTCTTGTCTCTTCCTTCATTCCCCCCATCCCTGCTCACCCTGTCTCAGGCCTCACACCAGTGATTGTGAAATCACTGAACCTTACTATAGCAAATGACATTTGAATCTTTCTTCCCTCTGCCCCCCCCCCCCCCACTCGTCTAAAGCTGTGGTCTCAACCTTTTTACACCCAAGATCACTTTTTAAATGTCAGGACAAGCCAAGATCTACCCCATCCCTTCCTCAAGACCCCACCCTTTCCTTGAGGCCCTGCCCTCTCTGTTAGCTTTCCCTCCATCCCTTGCTATCTTATACACTCTCAGGGTATGGCTACACTGCTGCTTTTTTTTTTTTTTTAAAGCCCCCTCATTCCTTGAGGAATACAGGGGATGCCAAAAAAGTGTGTTTGCCAGAAAAAGTCCTGCAGTCTAGCCTCAGTGGGTTGAGACCGGAGATGCGGGCTCTGGGGTGTGAATGAGGGATTTAGGTGTGGGAAAGGGTGAGAGGTGTAAGCTCTAGGAGGGAATTTGGATGCAGGAGGAGGTGAAGGGGATGTGTTTCTCTATCTGTGGGATCAGAACAAATTCAGTTTATTTTAAGGCCTCGCTGTAAACAATTGATTGTGTGATGTGTGTTGTGGATGGAAGTGAGAGGCATGTAGGTAAGAACAATGTTTGTAGGTTTCTGGTACAGGAATAATGTCTGTAGGTTTCTGGTATGGGGTGGTGGTGATATGGCCATCATGTAATTGTACGGTAGGAAGTGGATCTCAGTCGATTGGTCCAAACTAAGGTTGATAGTGGGGTGGAAGATGTTCAAATCCTTGTGGAATTCTTCAAGGGTCTTGTTCCTGTGGGTCCATATGACGATGTCGTCAATATGGTGTAAGTAGAGGAAGGGTGCTAGGGATGAGAACTGAGGAAACGTTCCCCTACCAACGTTCATGCTGGATATGTTCCGCCCCGTGCCCTTCGCCTCGGAGATGGCTGTCAGTAAAACGGCGCTCGGGGCAGCGCTGGCTGAACCGCCTGTCAGGCGGCGCATCTCGGCGGTCCCGCCGCCCACGTCCTCCGCGGCGAGAGAAGCCGCTCCACATCTCCCTGGTCTCCTGGGAAGGGGGGGGGGCGCTAGCTCCGCGCCGCCAGAGGTGGCGACAGTGGGGGTGGCACCCCACACTAGCTGCGCAAAAAGCATCCGTGGCCAGTTGACACATTGTGGGGTTGTGTGGGAGCCCATAGCTATGCTACAGACTTGAAGATATAAATTGTCCCCAAGTTGGAAATAGTTGTGGGTGAGGACAAAGTTGCAGAGCTCTGTAACCAGGTATGCAGTGGTGTCATCAGGGATAGTGTTCTTGACAGTCAGCAATCCATCATGTGGAATGTTGGTGTAAAGAGCTTCTACTTTTATGGTGGCCAGGATGGTATTTTCAATAGGATTACTGATGCGCTCCTTTAACAGATACATTTATGGGGTGGATTTCCACCCCATGTTCCACCTTACCATCAGCTTCCACCCCACCATCAACCTTAGCCTGGACTAGTCCACAATAGGGATGTTAAATTTAGAGTAATTAACGAATTAAAGTGTTGTTGGGATTTCCATCAACTATTCGATTAGTCTTTAAGGGCACCTCTGCCTTTGCACTGTAGCAAGAATCCTGCTGGACTCTTGTGACAGTTTAAAAGCAGAAACCCTGCAGAGAGCATGGGGTCATCGGGAGACTTTGCTGGCCTCCCTGCAGCTCCTCAACTTTTGAAACTGGGGCTCTTATACATTTGAAAAGCAGGCTGCTTGAGTCCCCACTCATGCTGTTTTCTACTGTGCCTCTACCTCCTTTGTCCGCCATGAAGATGGTGCTGGGGGGAACCGGCTTTTTAAGCCAGCTGCCCCCAGGAGTGGCTCTTGCTCCCCCACTTGCTGCCTCTCTGTGATAAGGCTTATGCTTATCGGATAGTCGCTTATATCCTTAGTCCACACAAGAGATTCACTTCCTTGACACTGCTGGAGCTAGGGCTAGAGACGCGACAGCCCCAGTAGTGGGGTCAGGGTTGGAGATGTGGTAGCTTTGGTAGTGGTAGTGGGGCTGCGGCTGGAGATACAGCAGCCCCTGTAGTGTGACCAGAGCTGGAGATGCAGCAGCTCCGATAACAGGGATGAGGCAGAGGCAGTCTGGGCTGCCAGGGCTGGAGCAGCACAGCGGCCTGGCGAGAGGTAGGGCAGCAGGGGACCTCCTCTGGTCCGGCAAATTCCCCTGTTTGGGACTAGTCAGGTCCAACCTCTACTTTATTCTGCATTAAACAATGAGAGATAAAATAATGTTAATTTTTGTAGCCTTATTTTGTTTTAACTGTACAAAGCAATATAAAAAGCCCCAAAATTAACTTTTTTGTTTTTGTAAAATCATGTCTGAATATTCGTTTTAAAAAGACAGGGAAGACATATCTCAATTACTTAAATTCAGAGTAAAATCACATCTTTTTCATACCAGTCTAACTATTACACAATAAGTAAAGTAATATACTTAAAATATGTCTTGTATTATGTATCTACATTTTTATTCTTTTAAAAAGAAAGATAAATGCAGATATTTTTGGCTGTAATTTTGTCAGCAATCCTCATTAAGGGGATATCTCATCTTATTGCATATACTCCTTTCTTGCCAGTTTAAACAGACTGCTGTGAAATAGATGTAATATTTAGAGTAACATGATGTAGTAAAAACTGTTCATGGCAACATTGTAGATGTTTTGAACTCTTTTATAAGCTTTGCCATGATTTTGGAATGCCATTTGCATATGAAAGTACTAAGATGAAAAAAATCTTCAGACTTTACTGACTTCCGTGTTTTTAATCATGCTATTTGTATTTTTAATTTTTAACCCATTTAAGTTGAAATCAATTTGTACAGCTGCAGATGACTAAAATGTAGGAAGAACACAGTTCTACTCTGTGCAAGAAGTGCAGTTGGCCCAAGAAAAATCAACAGACTTGTGGTATAACTTTAGGCTAGTCATGTAATCTCTCTGTGCCATAGTTTTTATTTGTAAAATAGAAATACTAATACCTTTTTTCCCATCATTTCTCATGTGTAGACTGAGATTTTTTTTTTGAATCGGGGATTTCTCTTACACTAACTTTCAGTTTTAAGAGAAGAAGAGATTTCACTGCTGTATATATCCCCCAATGTGTGCATCAGTACCCTTCGACACACCCCATTCACAGGCTCTGCATGAGGGATGTGTTTCTTCTTTGAATAGAAAGATGGGATTTTCTTTTATTTTGAATGTCATAAAATGTAACAAATCACACTTCATATTTTTACTTACCCAGTTCTGTCACTAGATTACACTTCCTTCCTTTGTTCTCAAATGTTTCCTTCATGGTTCTTGATTAATTTTTGATAATATCGAATGTTAAGTTATTTATTTAGAAAAAATAATTACAAAGATGTTTTCAGTGCCTGCTGTTTCTGGTCCTTAGACTGTGTGTTACACTGTTGCTGTTTCCTAGTATATTATTGTGATTAGATTGTCATCTAGTCTGCTATGGACAGTGTGGCATTGTTATGGGCTTTTCTAACTGTTTTCATTGCTGCAAGGGTGTTACTTAGTCTCTTGACTGCCACATGATCGAACAAGTAGTAAATAAAGGACTGTATTGATTGCAGTAGTGTTCATCTTGAAATGTGGTGGTTAACATTTGCAACAAGTTATTTAAAAAAGTAAAATACTGGGCAAGTAGAACTTTAAGTGGTTAAAAGTGATGGGAGCAAATTTAATTTTTCATATTTTTATCCTCTGGTTAAAATTTGATGCAAGTTTTCACTGAAAACTGGAATAAAAATGGCTTTTCTGTATTTAAAAGTAGTTATACTCAGTTGATCAAATGCAAATCATTTAAACTACAGGCAGTCCCCGGGTTATGTCAATTCAACTTATGGCAGATCCCTAGTTACGAACGGGAGGGTGGGGGCACAGCTAGTGTGGGATGCCATCCCCACTGTCTCCACCTCCGGCGGTGTGGAGTTAGCGCCTCCCCCTCCCCAGGAGACCAGGGAGACGTGGAGCGGCTTCTCTCGCCGCGGAGGACGTGGGCGGCGGGACCGCCGAGATGCGCCGCCTGACAGGCGGTTCAGCCAGCGCTGCCCCGAGCGCCATTTTACTGACAGCCATCTCCGAGGCGAAGGGCACGGGCGGAAAGTATCCAGCATGGGGAAAAGCTGGGCGAGAGCGGAGCGCAGCTTAGAAACTCCCTGCTCGCTGAGGCATGGGGCTCAGCACCCCGCTCTGAACTCCTGCCACCCCAGGCGAGTGACTTCCGAGCCTCCTCCCCTGCGCGGCCAGCAAGGGATTCGTGGGGAGGTGACCAGAGCACTGCGTGGGGTGGCAGCACGCCCGGCCCGCCTCGCTTTTTTTGTCAATGAGTCCCTGAATGAACCTGTCTAATCGCTGTGCCCGGCTAGCCGCTCGGGCGCTTTCTCCTCCCCAAGTGAATGAAATCCAATTAACGTGCAGTTGACTTGCCCTCCTTTCGCTGAGCACAACACACGGTCCCTGCTCTGGTGGGAAATCCCCTCCCTCTGGCCCCTGGCATGCGGCTCATCAGCCCCGGCTCCCCCTGCTTCTCGCAATGTGATTTCCCCTCCGCCACCGCGGCTCCGTCCCCTTGATGTGCTCAATGTCCCTTTGAATCAGCCCCGCACACCCCCAGCACCAGGCAGCTCCTCAATGGATACAAACACAGAATGTCTCAATGGATACATTCTCTCGCTCAGCCAATGAGGGCGCGCAGAAGGGGCTGTTGCTGTGACGACGGACCGGCTGGAACAGGTTGTGTTGATGAATTGTTAATGAGTTTTGGAGAAATGTTTGACTAGAGTTTCCCCTACAATATGTACCAGTTCCGACTTACATACAAATTCAACTTAAGAACAAACCTACAGTCCCTATCTTGTATGTAACCCGGGGACTGCCTGTAGTCCTTTGTAGATATTTAAATCTGTTTTGTTTATTTTATTACCAAAGTATCTAGGAGTCCTAGACATAGATGCTGAACAATTACAAGGGGACTTGAACAAATACAGAACAGATCGGACTTCCATGGTCCAGCACCCTTGGAAACTGACGGGTCTCAGATGAGGGATTTTGCCAGAGCAGGGGAGGTAATTTTTGGCTCCCTGCCACTAGCTTCTTCCTCTCCCCCCAGCTGTGGCCTTGCCCGCCAGCCTCTTGGCTGGCTTCCCACCTGCTGCATGTTCTGCTGGCCCTACTGGGCAGCCACCGCTTCCATGGTTCCTGCTCCACTGGGCTCCCTGCTGCTGGCCCTCTACTGGGACACTCAGTAACAGCTGTGATGGACCATGGATGTTGCCAGACCAGTCCCTGTTTAGAGCATTTCAACCTGTACATTGTTTCAGTACATCAGTTTGAGGTCAAGTATTGGGTGGTGATTGGGTACACAATATACTTTCAGATGTAGAAAACTGCTGAAAAATTCATATAAGATTAGCTTGTACCCTGATTTTGAGGCTGCTCAGGAGAATAAGTGCTACTAGACAGAAGTAAGGGGGTCAGGATTGGTCCTTTAGTTTTTGGATTATATTACTGTTACTTTTGTTGTGTCTTTCCAGCTTGACACATGGTCCTTCATTCTGACTCATGGTCCTTACGTTCAACTGAACAATTTGTAATTTTTAATGTTAGTAGATGAGGTACTGCATTATAGTTTGGTTTTCTTGTTTTGTTAATTTCAAAAAATGGAACACCATCTTCTGACAGCTCCCTGTTTAAATTATGGAGTTCAGAAGAAAAGGGGAGTATTTTTAAAACAATGATTTAAATCAGCACGGTTACTCCCTGGGATAAACTGTTCAAATCTGTGCAGGAATTAGGGCCAGTATTGCAAAGCAGAAGTGAAAATCTTCTGTCATCTATCTAGCCAGTCTAAATGAGCTTGGTCACAACAACTAGGGATGATAAATATTGGTTAATTGAATAGTCAATTAACCTCATGAATTCCTATCAGTTAGTTGACTATTCTATAGTCCCGGGGGCGGGGGGAAGTGGTGTGATGGTTTGAGGCCAGCAGGTAGTGAATTCTGGTTTCATTCCCGAGGAACCCCCCTGCCACTCCACACTGCTGTCTCTGTATCAGAGGCAGTGGCACAGGGTGCCAAGTGGGAGCTGGTCTGCAAGGGGAGTCAATTTAAAAACCAGCTCCCCTCACTGACTAGCTGTCTGTCGCCCTATGCTGCTGCCTCTGATATAGAGGCAGTAGTGCGCAGTGGCCAGCAGCCCCTGTCTAGGAGGCATCTAAGCTCCCAGACATGGTGTGAGCCGGGACTGTGCTGGGCTGCCTGCCTGCCTAGCTCCTAATACACTTTAAATGCAGAGCTGCAGCAGGGGTAGGTCCTGGACCTGTCTCAAGCCAGGGATGAGCCAGTCTGCTGCCAGCCTGCCAAAAAATTGATTGGTGGATGGGGGAAGGGAAATGCATCTAGTCTGTTAACCTTGTTTATCGGTTAATCGACTACACCATTACATCCGTAGTAACAACACCATGTACTTCAAAATAGTGTGATAAATGTACACAACATTATCCTAATATTAACATATGGTTTAAAACTTTTTTATCAAGTGTTAAAAGAAAATTTCCTTGAAAAATATCAATGTTCTCATTCTCATATTTAGCATTAGTTAACTGCTTCCCAAGTAATAACTTCATCCTGAAATATCTATCTGAATGGCACTCTGAGGCCAAAAGGTGAACTGAGTCTCATATATGAAACAACAAAATACTACTTAAAAATCCCCTCTCATTTCACAAAATTGCACTTTGTGGGAAAATATTTGTTGTCTAGTAAAATCACAAATTAAAACATGTAATTTATGAGCTATTCTGTTAGCAAATTGATCTTTAACTTGGTACTGAGCATAACCAGATTAAGTGCTGTCTTAATTACTGATAACTTGTTTTTACAATGACAGTGTAGACAAATGGTTTTCAGTTTAGGAGCCTAAAATAGCATTGTTTTCCTTTAGCTGAAATCTCTTAAATAGTTCCTATGGTTTTCTCTGCCATCCAGATGTTGTTCCGGCACAATTTCAGTTCCTAGATGTGAGGGGTTGATGGTTAGTCACCCACCATACATTATACAGTTTGGCCCATGACTCATACTCACAGCAGTCTCATGTTTGTGACCAGTACTGTTTTCAATATAAATACTTGCTCTCCCTTGACCTTTATGATGTTAGCTAGTTGCAGAACTAGAATCATGAATGGATATTGTTTCTAAAAGACACGAGTTTCACTAATGAACAAAATGTTAAGTAAATATCTCACAAAATGAGTGATTATTATGGCTTCCTGAAATGTTCTATTTAACATAGGTAATTTCTGGTTGTGACTAATAGGTTTCAGATTAAACCTGAAAGGCTTCTGATAATTTATATTGAATGTCAGAAATCCGAAACAAGGCTTTTTTTTTTTTTTTTTTTTGCTGTATCTGTTTTCTTGCTTACAAAACATTTAGTAACATTATATCAGTCCTATATCTTTATTGAAGATCACTATTTGAATAGTGATCAGAGCATCAGAATGAGTTCCGTAACTACAAGCTAATCTATTTAATACATATAAAAAAGAGCAGGGTGGGTGACAAAATATTTAGTTGATACACTGCATTTCAATTTGAAACAGGAAATGTATTCCTCCAATGTGGCAGATTAAACTTAATTTGCTTTGCTGCAGTATCTATGGGAGGACCAATGCCTTTCAATAGAAATTTCACTTCTTTTATGATGACCCCAGCAAGCAATATTTTAAACAGACTTAGGATGTAGGTGTAGAACAAAAATAACTTTGTTAGAATAAGGTTGCTTAAGTGAATTTCCTGTTGCTAAGAATTAGGGCAATTGCCAGTTACAGCAATAATGTGCCTCCGCAGATACAGTAGCAGTGAATGATGAGGGTGATCAAACAAATACTAGACAATTTACAATATTAAAAAAATAATAATTTAAAAACTTAATGCACAGGTTTTCATTTTCTTCAATTTTCATAGCTGTTATCACATTATATTAACAGAGCCCTGCAAATCCACTTTATATTCGTGGTATGCCGATATCCATGGCTCATTTTTGTGATATGGCTATAAATTTTGTGACTAGAACCCTGCAAATGTGTGGATATTTGCTTTATATTCATGGCTATCTGCATCCATGGATCACTTTTGCAGATGTGGATACAGATTACAGATGTTAATTATTGGGTATTTATGTAAATGTGTAACCACTGTGGGAGGGTAGGTGGCTCCCCACAAGCACTAGATCCCACCTGCCCCTCTCCCACTTTCGTTGATATGCACAGGGAGCTGGCTTGAAAACTGCTTCCTGCATGTACCAGTTAGGGATGAAATAGTGCAGTCAATAAACTGATAAGAAAACTGTATAGGTTAATGCTGCAGACTACACGTTTCTTCTCTCCTCCCTCCTCCACAAGGAAATGTTTTAGCAGGTTGGCCAGTAGCCTTGCTGAGTTCCAGTTTGTACTGGGTCTGGGAACTCAGACCCGCCCCAGACAGGGTCTTCTGCCACCTCATGCTGCTGCCTCTGTATCAGAGGCTGCAGCACGGGGTGACAGGCAGCCAACTCATGAGGCAGAGAGCTCCTCGGGGGTACGGTCAGAGTGCACTGGCTACTGGCCCCACCCCTGGGGACTATAGAATAGTTGAGTAACCGATAAGAATTCATGAGGTTAATCAGCTGTTCAGTTAACTGATATTTAACATCCCTAGTACTGGCTACCACCTGCCTTAGACTCATAGACTCATAGACTTTAAGGTCAGAAGGGACCATTATGATCATCTAGTCTGACCCCCTGCACAGTGCAGGCCACAGAATCTCGCCCACCCCTCTTAGAATAATCCTCTCACCTATGTCTCAGATATTGAAGCCTTCCAATACTTTGAAGGCCCCAACATGCAGAGAGTCCTTCAGCTGTGATCTGTGCCCAATGCTACAGAGGAAGGCGAAAAACCTCCAGGGCCTCTGCCAATCTACCCTGGAGGAAAATTCCTTCCTGACCCCAAATATGGCGATCAGCTAAACCCTGAGCATGTGGGCAAGACTCACCAGCCAGACACCCAGAAAGTTCCCTATAGCAACTCCTATCATCCCTCCATTGACCTATTCCCAACTGGCCTTCTCTCTTCATGTTGCTGTCTGTATTGGAGGCAGTGGGGGGAGGGGCAGGTGGCTCTGCTTTTAAGCTGGATCCTCCTGAGCATCTGTTCTCTCCTGCCCCTACCACTGCTGCCTCTCTCTGGGAGGAAGGGGCCAGGGGAGGTGGCTCTGTGGAAAGCTGGTGTGCACGGAGCGCTGGCTTAAAAGTTGGCTTTCCATGTGTGCTGGCTCCTCCCTGTCTCTTCCCCCCCCCCCCCCCAGCTGTGCTGCTGCCTCTATGGGAGGCAGCAAGGGGGGTGGCAGGCTTAAAAGCTAATTCTAATACACTATGAAACTTGTTGCATGCAAATTCTTACCCTAAACAGTTATGCTTATCTCAGGTAAAATGCTTCAAGTCAGAGTTGATCTTTACTCTGGCCTGGACCTACAGCTTTTCAGAGTTGTTTTCAGGTTTCTTCATGTGTATCCTCTTAGGGTGGGCAGGAAATTTCAAAAGCCAGCTGAAGACACAGGCCTGATTGCTTTCCATTCTGTAAATAGACTCCCCCGCCCCCAGGATGGGAACCCTTTGTTTAGCACTCTCGTGCCCATGGAAAATTACCAGATTTAAGATGGATTCCAGTATCTGATGGCATGGTCACGTGTCTTTTTAGGATGAATCACATTTTGAGCTTACAGGAAAAATAAAACCATTCATGGGTTGTTGGCTTGAATACGGAGTCATTAAGTTTCTAAATTATAGCTGATGGCCCTCATTAACATGTTTAGAATTAAAAACAGATTCACACTTCGTATTCCTAACTTGACGTAAAAGAATGATATATGTACACAACTAGACTATAAAGATTCACCAGGTAGTAACTTTAAAAATGATATGTGTTATAACCTGTTTTGCATACAACATTTTTCAGTTAGCTTCCGAAGAGGATTATGCATTACTTCTATATAGCATGGGCGGGGGGGCATAATAAGCACCATCTTCCAGCTTTCACCATGCATAACCAAAATCAAAATATATCTGCCTTCTTTGTAACATGCTTAATTTATTATAGGGCTTCTGCTCTCCAGTTAAGCTGTACAGCTTTAAGGGTCTTTTTGGAAGCAACATATTGGGCAACATCTGTGATGGGCCAGAATATTGTGTTCAATGTAGTCATACACTAATTTAGCTATGATAATAGATAAGCTTATGACACGTGATCTTGACTATTGTGGCTTCATTCCTAAATATACATGTTACATCTCCTGAAACCAGTTTGTACAAAACAGAGGCCATCTGCTCAGTAGAACAAGTTGCCATCAGCATAATTGTGAGTGCTCCACTGTCTGCAGTGATTCCTAGTTGATTCTCTATTCCCAGTTTAAAATCTATACCTAGAAACTACAGTGCTCCATAAGTTAGGCCCCAGCTACCAGAGAAAACTGTAATCTTTTTTTTTTTTTTTTTTTTTTTTTTTTACAGCAGTTATCTCTCATGATTCATACATTCTCTTAGAACATACATAACTGTCAACTGATATGAGACTCATCATTGTAGGAGACAGAACTTTCACTGGATCAGGGTCTAGACTAGTTGCAAGAGGTAATGTGACTATAGCACTAACAAAATCCATATGTGCTATCGTCTAGCTTTGAAGTATCTTTTTAGATACCTAAACAATCAAACTTGTAAGTGAATTTAAGCTCTGCAGCTTCCCTTTCAAGCTGGTTTTTGAAATTGGCTTGTAATAATATGGAAACTTTGGGATCCATTAATGAGTGCCCCGGCAAGTTAAAATGTTCCCTGAACACCAAGTACTTAAGAGTACTTAGAACCCTCTCTGTTAGCATCATTTAGCATGGAAACTCTTAATTGACTGTTCTTTTCCCCTTTCCTTTCCCTTCCCAATGTCTCTTTCTCTGCTATTTATTTGGAACTTGGACCTCTTAAACTCCATTCATCTAAAGAAGTGGGTTGTACCCACAAAAACTCTTGATACCATCTACATTTTTGTTTGTAGCTAAGGTGCTGCAGGACACCTCCATTGTGTTTTTAAGGTGTTCCCCCTCCACCCCCCATTACAGACTAACACTGCTACCCCTCTGAAACTCATTTACCAAAGGTAATTAAAACAAATTTATGAAGTCATTGGGAGGTGAACTACCTCCAGTTCAACAGGTTAATCATTAATATTTGGAGGATTTTCTTGCCATACTGTATTAGGAGAACATCACCAGACAGGCATTTAAATTGTTTAATTTAAGTAAAACAATAACAGTTTTGTTTCTGTGAGATGGCTTATCTGTGGTTTTAGTCCCATTGTAGCTGTGCATCTGGGTACTGCCAAGTCCCTTAACTTAGTCTTCTCAGAGCTGAGTGGATCTCAGTGTCTATGTTGCCCTGCTCAGGCCTGTGACCCCAACTCTCTGCCATCACTGAGGAGACCAGACATTCTGACTCAGCAGGAGGGGTGCCCCAGAGGGCAGGTAGGTGGGTTCAGAGGTATTTTCAGCACACCAAGTGACAGTCTCAAGGAGATCTCTGTAACAGAACACAGAGAGCACAGGGTCTATTGCACATCTTACGTTGCAAAGAAACCCCCTTCCTTGTAGTAATCTAAAGTTACTGTTGTGATATTCTGACAGGTGTCCTGCTTCATCGATAATGATAACCATTCAGCTGTATATTTGGCCCTTCTATGTGTCTTGTCGTGGCTTGCACATGTAGCCAACATTGCAGACTCCGAGAGCCCCCCCCCCCTCCGAGACCACAAAATCAGTCCAGATTTATTATCAAAGTACAATAATAGTTGTCAGACTCTGCTGAACTACTAAGCCTATATATCCCCTGACGATGTATCTCAGTTGACCTCTACGCCAGACAAAGATAATTCTCTTGGGATTAAATTTTTATACAGAGGTACAAATAAGTTGTACATGACTCCCAATGTAACAGGTTGCCATCCTCTGGTATTACCTGATTGTCACCCATTACCCTGTGCTTGGGGGGGTGGTGGTGGTGGTGGTAGTTTAGACTGAGGTCAGCAACCTTTCTGAAGAGGTGTGCCAAGATTTAATCCTCCTGCCCTGGGCTGCGCCACCCTCCAAGAAAGGGAAAAGGGGCTCTCTCCACTGTACATCCAGCTTAGTCTCCTGCCCTGGGCTCCACAGCTTTTCCTTTGGGGGAGGTGTTCGGGTTTTTTTTTTTTTTTTAAAACCCATATGGCAACCCTACCCTTAAATAGCCTCTGGGAGAGCCCTGGAGTGAGTGAGTGAGTGGGGTGGGGAGCCATAAAGGGCTGAACAGTTTTCTGGCTTCAGCATGCTAGTCATGCGCACGCATGAGTGGAACAGATATCTGCTTCTGTATCTCAAAGGTGTTTTACTGTTTTTTGAATTTATGTGAGAGTATTGACTGTTGCTGTGAAATGAACTGTCAGCCATTTAACTAGAAAAACTTAATCCGCTAATAGTCTTGCAGTCATTTACTTTTTTTCAGTTACAGACTACCGCTCTGGAGCCATTTAACGAGTTAATACAAGAGTCACTCAAGTATTTATATAGCATAGTGATTGGACTTCCTAGCTGAATTATAGATGTTTCTAAAACTAATATGCTATAGGATTAAAATCTTAAAGTATAAACACATTTGTCTTTGGTGGGCATTATCTAGTGTGTACTTGAATACAACAGATCATAAAGATATTCCCAAATGCTATACTTGGATAAAGAAGCGGTCAGTGAATTGCACAAGCAGTGCCTCCTGCATATAAAGCTATAATTAAAAATCACATATAACTTCGGGATATTTATGAAGTCCGACACCTAGTATAACTATTTGTCAGCAATTTGATTATATGGCTGGTAGAATATGCCACATTCTAATCTCCTGCATCTGGATATACCCATATGTATAGGTACCTTAATTTCCATGGGACATTTTTCTGGTCATAATATTCACATTTTTCAGTAATCCTCTGACCTAAATCTATGGTAAACTAGTAAGCACTGGAATAGTTAGCATTTTGATTCTATTGCAGTTGCTGCATTTTGTTTTTAATTCCTCTTGAGCATGCTGCTCTTGCACATAGCCCTTCTGTAGCTCCAGAAGGAGTAGCCAGCTGAATAAAACTGATACCTTTAGAAGTTGAAACTCCACTTATGTTGCTGATGTAGTAGAAGTGTTTATTGGTGAAATAACATGTCTGATCCCAAAGTAGAGTGGAAATGAGGAGAAAGGAAAGAAGGATAAAAACAGAAGAGATGTACTAGCAATCTAATCACTGGACAGAATGGGATAAAAATTTGGAATGCTACAAAGGCAGCTTGTTTTGTCTATGAAGGAATACTTTATTTTGCACTCCTGTAACCTTGCCTGCCCTATAGTAAATGGAGCAGAGTTGGGATGTGGAGGGAGCATAGTCTAGTCCTTCTCAGTTGGAGGATACTGTTGAATGCAGGGATGCTTTTGAGGAGGATAAACATGGAAGTGTGTAGGTGGAGGCTGGGGTGGTGGAAAGATAGAACTTGGGGGAAGAAAAGAACTGGTGAATAGTTCAAAGAGTGCGATTGTGACTCAATACAAAACTGGGGAAGTCAAGCAGAACTCAGGGTGTGTCTACACTGCACCATTATTTTGAGATACTTGCATTGTTATTTCGAAATAATGCTAGTTGTCTACACAGCCATTCTGTTTCAGAATAATTTTCAAATAATGTACAGCTTATTCTGAAATCTATAAATCTCATTCTCCTAGGAGTAACACCTATTCTGAAATAGCTATTTCAAAATAAGGCACGTGTAGATGCTTCACTGCTGGTATTTTGAAATTGGCTCTGGTGAGGGGCTTTCTAAGTTATTCCTCCCCAGTGCTTCCTGGGGCAGGATAGCATGTCTACATTAGGGAAGCCTGCCTTGGACTAATTTTGAGGCTTGCCTGCAATGTAGATGTGCTATTCAAAATAAACTATTCCGGAATAGCTTATTTTGAAATAAGCGTGCAGTGTAGATGTACCTTAAGTGAATTAGCTCATGTTGGTATTGAGTTTCTTTTGTCTAATCAGTGCGATTAGATGTAGTACTTAGCTGGATTCATAGCAAATGAGAACTGTCATCCTCCCAAAGGAATAGAATAAGGCTTTAGTTGTTGATTAAAAATTGCCTTTTGGTGAAAAAACAGTGAGTGCATACACAAGGCAATGTGGCTTTATTGAGGAAAAATGCCCAGTTGCAGCATTCCACACCTACAAAAGGCTTTTTTCTTCTACTCCATTTATTGTTGGCAAAGAGCCATGACAGATACTGCAGTTTCTTTTCTTGACAGAATTGGCTTCTGCCAGTATCCACACTCTGCTCCGTGTTTTTATCTCTGCTGCCCTGCAGCACCAAGAAATATCTGACAATTTAAGTAAGCTGCTCCATTTGGGGAGCAAAGAGCAAGTTCCTGGAGTATTGCTGTTCTGCCATTTTCCCTTGGAACACAGTGACAGGTAGACTGCTGCTGCAGAGGGTGGGGGACAGGGTCTTGTGCCACTTTGACATTTCTCAACATGGACCACTCACAGCTGATGAGGCAGTGAGAAAAATCATAGGGAATACCAAGATGCACAGGGATCAGCTCTGACTTTCCACAACACTGCTCTGTGGGATGCATATCTACAGTGCAATGCTCACACCGTGGATGATGGTGCCCCTGGTGTTAACATGATCTGTCCACAGAGTGAGCAAGTGTGAATACCCTCTGGCAATTTTTGGGTGTCAATGTAATTTTTAATCAACAAAACTTGGTATAAATAAAGGCTAGGGGATTCCTGTCCTGAGACAAATGTGATATTAAACCCAAATAAGGAGTTTTACAGACTTATAAATAGGGATGTGAAGCACTAGTCGACTATCCAATAAGCAAATGCTTATTAGATAATTGACAGGATAGTCGACTAGTTGCTTCCTCCCCAGGCAGCAAGGGAGGGTGGAGAAGAGGGGAATACTTGAAAGCAGTAGCGCCGCACCAGCTGACCCTAGGCTCCATGCTGCACTGCTGCTTTGAAATGCTGTGTGGAGCCTGGGATCAGTTGGGACTCCCCATCTGATCCCAGGCTCTGCGTGGAACTTCCGCTTTGAAATGCGTGGGGAACCCAACGTCGGGCTTCTTGTGGCATTTCCAAGTGTCAGCGACACACGGAGTCTGGGGTCACTGGGAGTACCCAGCTGGCTCCGGGCTTCTGCGCTTTCACCTTTGAAGTGTAACAGCCCTACAGCTGTTGCTACATTTCAAAGGCAGAAGTGCCCTATCGACTAATCAAATAGTCAATGAAAAAATGCATTGCCTATTCGATTAGTCAGTTATCCGATACTTAATATCCTTACTTATAAACATGTTGCTTTTATAATCCTTAATCACACCATTTAAAATCACCACATTGTGTGTAGGTAGCAGTAGGTGTAAGCTTCATAAATCTATAAATACTTTTTATGACAGATGTGCTTTCTGTGTCTTTCTGTCTGGGTCTCTCTCAAATAATATATATCTATATATATATCTATATATCTATCTATATATATATATATATATATCTATATATATATCTATATATCTATATATATATATATAATAATCATTCCTGAACTTTGTACATTGCGCATTATACAAGCTTAGGAAATGTTGAAAATGGATGTGTTTTGGGGATTTCATTTAATTTAACTTGGAATGTGTTATTTTGTTATGTTTTAAGATATCTGTAAATGACCGCTTAAGCTTGGATTTTAAATGTCACACTTTTTCTTCTAGCTTTGGATATAGTGTTAATCAAATCCAGAAAATATTTCAATTTATATATTTCTTTATATGCAATTCCAAAGTAATGTTTTCTTACCCCAGTAATGCCGCAGTTCCTCAATACTTTGGTTAGGAAAACAATTAAATATTTCATACTTGAGCTTTTATTCATATCACATATGATACTATGAATGTAATTTATTTCTTAATCTGTATACATTTTAATGTGAACACCACATTCAATTATATATATTAATTTCTGTTTGATTTGATAGCTCAAAGAGCACATTCTCAGTAATATTTAGAGGCAATGTAGTTCATTACCATAGATGTTCACAACTATCTAGAATAGATTAGAATTAATTGAGATTTAAATATTGCAGACACACATAAACATTTGGTTTTTCCTGATGATAGAATTCAGTAGAAAACACATTTGGTTAAAATATACATGCCACCTTAGATTACTGAATCAGATTTGATTGGTCCATTTTCCTATTCATGGTATTTTTAATTATTTCTAGTCTGTACTAGTTTTTGACCACTAAAACAGATTATTAGGTAGGTACATTTAATGAAAATGTGTGTGTATATATAAATAACCATAGTTAGTAAGTTTAACCCAGATTCTGCAACCACACAGAAGTACTTTTTATTCACTTGTGTAGTCCTTTTGAGCTCAGTAGGAGTACCTGCCTACAAAGTTGATCAACTGTATATATTTGTAGTATCGGCTATCTCAGGTTCCAGTCTTGCAATCTGATCTGTGCAAGTAAAGCACTACAAAATCTCAGAAGAATTTAAAATGCCTATAAAATGCTAAATTTTACTGAATTTTGTTTTTCCCTAGGGCCATATGGTTATGATATTCATGTTCAATAATGCCTCCTGCAATGGCAGACATCCTTGACATCTGGGCAGTAGATTCACAGATAGGAGTTGATGGCTTAATCTCTGTGGACTTCCTGCTTCCCACTGGAACCTACATCAACCTGGATGTCCCTCGAGATGCCACCATATCCCATATTAAACAGGTTGGCTTGCTATTTAAAATGAGCTCCGTCACTGATTTTGAGAAGCACTTTGTATACAAAATGTTATTTAAGTCTCATAAGCTTCTTGAAACGTGTTTCTGTCTATTGAACCCAGATTCATCTTTAGAAAAAGAATAAAATGTGAACTGATGCAATGTCTTACCTAGACTATAGCCAACATGAAACAATAGCTCCAAGTAGTGTGAACTGCTCCCATTGCCTCTGAAATCTAATGATGACAATTTAAATTTCATCATTAACTATTTCACTGCTGATTTATTTTAGATCAAAATCTAACCGTGTCCATCTCACAACCAAAATCTTCCTGTGTTTTCTCAACATTGCACAAAGAATTAGAATTAAATATTCAAATAACACACGCGCTATTGCACTGAAGAATATATTTAATTCAAAATGGAGGATTTTTATGATTCGTACATCTGGAGTTACACTGTGGACTTCATTAGAGTAACTCAAGGTATACATTGCTAAAACAAAAGGAAAAACTATGTAGCACTTTAAAGACTAACAAGATGGTTTAATAGGTGATGAGTAATAGTAATAAAGAGCCATGTTAGTCTGATCTTGCTAAAACAAAAGAAAAAACTAACACGGCTACCTCTCTATTACTATTCTATTCTCCCCCTCCCTCCCTCTCCCTAACCCCACCTTCTGTACTAAATCTGATTTGTCAGTTTAATAATGTGTTCACCTTTTTCATTGTATTCCTTTGGTATATATGGTCATGCCAATTCTCTTCCAGAATATAATCTGAAGAAGTGGGTCTGGCCCACGAATGCTCATCACCGATTAAACCATCTTGTTAGTCTTTAAAGTGCTACATAGTTTTTCCTTTTTGTTTTAGCAAGTTCAGGCTAACACAGCTAGCTCTCTATTACTCTTCAAGATATACATTGGTGAGACTAAACAGAATTTGTCTTGTGGAGCTTTGCACAGAGTTTTGTTCTAGTTTACTGTGGCCTATACCAGGCTTTGACTATCAAGAGGGTAAGTACTTTTGTAAAAGTAATTTAGTTAATTAACAAAACAATTTATTTTTCATTCAGCATATATTTTTGAGGCACACATGGGATGTACAGTATAGAAACTTTGAGCTGGATCTCTAATGCAATCATGTGGCTTGCTGTGGCTTTGGAAAATGGAATAGTGCTTTTAGGTGTGTACAGTTGTTGGTTCAGTAAAGTGTTAATTGTAAATATAACTTTAAGAGATACAGCTAAATTTTAAAAATTCTGTTTTCTTAACTGTTGTGGAAAATTACACTTAACCTATTTTGCTTACAGCAATATTAAGGAAAATGTTTTCCAATTGCTTCAGTTTTTCAGGCATCAACAACATTTTTTGCATACCCATATTCAGTTTCCTTTGTAGTGACTTATTTTGCTCTGTGTTATAGAACAAAACAAACATTAAGTTTAATTGTAGATAAATATGATTGTAAAATGCCAGCTTTTCTGGAGAACTCAAAGCCTGGTGTAGTGTCTGATTAGTATTTTAACTGTTTTTTAAATTGACAGTATTTGCACTTAGACAAGATAGGTGAGGTAATGCCTTTTATTGGATCAACTCCATATGTTCAAAAGCTTAGTTTTCACAACAGAAGTTGGTCTAGGGAGAGATAACTACCTTGCTCACCTTGTCTCTCTGTAGTATCCTGGGACCAATATGGCTACAGTACTTCATACACTATTTCCATATGACCGTATCCTTTTCATAGAATCCTAGAATACTAGGACTGGAAGGGACCTTGAGAGGTCATAGTCCAGTCCCCTGCCCTCATGGCAGGACCAAATACTGCCTAGACCAGGGGTGTCCAAACTTTTTTCAAAGAGGGCCAGATTTGAAGAAGTGAACATGCGTGAGGGCCGTCCCCGCACTCTCAGCCCCAGACCTCACTGCGGCCCGGGGGTAGGGCGAACCCGCAGCCGAGCGGGGGAGCGGGGCTGCGGACGTGCCCTACAGGGCAGGCTCTAGGACCGCGGAGGCCATGGGCGGCGGCGGCGCGGCCGGAAGCGGCACGCTGGGCGCGCCAGTTCAAAAGCGCGCCGGGGAGCCAGGAGAGGGGGAGGAAGCGGGGGCCGTATTAAATCGGAACACAGGCCGCAATTGGCCCGCGGGCCGGACTTTGGACATGCCTGGTCTAGACCATCCCTGATAGACATTTATCTAACCTACTCTTAAATATCTCCACAGATGGAAATTCAACAACCTCCCTGGGCAATTTATTCCAGTGTTTGACTACCCTGACAGTTAGGAACTTCTTCCTAATGTCCAACCTAAACCTCCCTTGCTGCAGTTTAAGCCCATTGCTTCTTGTTCTATTCCCAGAGGCCAAGATAAACAAGTTTTCTCCCTCTTCCTTAAGGTCCCTGGGTTCCATTATGTTTGCCAGTAGTAATAACTTCTGGAGGATTGTTAGAAGTGCCTTATTTTGTGCATCAGTGTAAAGAGAGTGAAAACTTTGACTCATTAAATGAGTTTAATGCTCTCTCCCTTCTTCCCCCTCCCCACCCTCAGTAATGAAATTGGAACATCCTTGCCCATGTGTTCTAGCAATAGCTGGTTTTAATGTTCCTGTAATGTTTGTACCAAAGAGGACTTGTACCTTTACTTTAGGATGTATCATTGCTTTTTTATTTTTCAAATAGATGATATATTTATGCCAGACATTCATTCAAAAGGCTGAAAATAATTAAAATATGATTCTCAACATTCCTAGATATTTTTGTCATTTAAATTGAAGCAATGGTCTGCTTTCATTTAACTAGTAGTAGATTGAATACATGGGAGGGAAGTAGGCACAAAACCAGTCTTCTGCATATTTAAACTCTGGTCATAAAATGGATTTGTAAGAGACCTCTTTGCTGATATCCTTACTTGGGTACTATTCTGTGCTTTTATTAAAGTATAGTATCCCTTATTCCTGTATTGGTAAGTAACCGCTTTCAGACTCTCTCCATAGGCACTGCGGTGGAAAATGCTTTGGCAGGGACCTCTCAGGGAAGAAATTAGAAGGGACCACCATCTACCAAAGGGCCTGGGATGTGTAGTCCTAGGATGGGCGTTCCACGACCACCCTCCCCCTCCCCCCAAAAAGATGACAGGTGGTGGTGGTGGTCTGGGACTCATTCCTAAGAGGGAATGAGTCATCCATCTGCCATCCAGATCTGCAAACTCGAGAAGTGTGCTGCTTACTGGGAGCTCACATTCAGGATGTGACTGAGAGACTTCTAAAACTGATGAACCTTCGGATTGCTACCCCTTCCTGCTTCTCCATATGGGAACTAACGATACTGCCAAGAATGACCTTCAGCGGGTCACTGCAGATTATGTAGCACTGGGAAGAAGGATCAAGGAATTTGAAGTGCAAGTGGTGTTCTCATTCATCCTTCCGGTTGAAGGAAAAGGTCCGGGTGGGAATTGTCGAATTGAGGAAGTAAATGCATAGTTGCGCAGGTGGTGTCGGAGTGAGGGCTTTGGTTTCTTCGACCACGGGACTCTATTCTGGGCACAAGGATTGGTAGGAAGAGATGGGATCCACCTAATGAAGAGAGGAAGGAGCATTTTCGCGGGCAGGCTTGCAAGCCTAGTGAGGAGGGCATTAAGCTAGGTTGGTTGGGGGATGGTGACCAAAGCCCTGAGGTAAGTGAGGTAGGCGGATACTGGGAAGAAACTCAAGGAGGAACGAGCAACAAGGGAGGACCCATGATTCGGATGGAGAAGATAAGGCAATCAACCGGTTATTGAAAGTGTTTGTGCACAAATGAGAGAAGTCTGGGAAATAAACAGGAAGAATTAGAAGCCCTGGCCCAGTCAAAGAAGTATGATTTGATTGGAATAATGGAGACTTGGTGGGATGACTTGCATGACCGGAGCACTGTTATAGAAGGGTATAAACTGTTCAGGAAGAACAGGTGGGGGAGAAAAGGAGGAGAAGGAATTGCATTGTATATTTGAATGAAATGTAGTAAGTTCGTAATGCAAAATTGAAGTAACTAACAAGTATTTTTGCTATCAGCTAGGAATGTATCAGTTTGAAGTGAGAGAGGAGGAGAGATTTTATTGTATTGGTTGATCAGAGGACTGAGAGCCACCGATGTGATGCAACTATGATAAAAGATTAATGCAATTCTATGACGTATCAGGGGAGGTAGAAACCGAAGTGTTACTACCATTATAGAATGAATGGTCCTGCAGCACCTTAGAGACTAGCAAAAAATGCAGATGGTAACATGAGCTTTCATGGGCACAATTCACTTCTTCAGATGAATGGAGCAAGGAGTCCAGAGCTACAAATTAATAGCAGAAAAAGAGGGAATGGGGTTGGAAAGAGAAGAGGAAAAAATCTTGTCCGAGTGTCCATGCTAAATGAAACTAATAGGGTGGGCTGTAAGTGCCTGATACCCTAATGACATCAAAAGTTAAGTGTTACCCACTTTTCTTAGATCTTAACTCAGAAATCCTTTCCTAGTTGATACTTGTTAAATTCTCTTAGATTTTAGTGATAGTTTAAAAAAATGCTTCTGTAGACAAGTGGTTAAGAGGACATTCCAGTTCCATGCAAGCAGCACTGCTGTTTAGGACATGCCTGGTTTGCCTGGATTCAAAAAAGTGTATGGGCTGCAGGCTATCCATTTCAGTCAGACACGATTGGTACGTCTGCTATCTCAGGGAAGAGCACCCCACAGAGCACTGTTCTCATTGTCAGAAACTGATAGCTTGCTCCGGAAGATGGACAGAATTACAATTAAAAATGCTCCAGCTGGAGAGAGAGGCTCTGTTGGCTTCTGTTCTCCTAAGCCATCGACCCCTCCCAGACAGAAATCACTTGGGACAGGATCAGAGCCCAAAGGACTAGGATAATACTCACCCAAAGAAAAGGTCCTATTTTTCCTCAGGGATTGACACTGCCCTGAGGAAGTGCCCCCTCCATAAAAATGCTTCACTCCCACCCCCGGCGCACAAGGGATCAGACAACGAAAGAAGCCGCAACGCAAAGCGCACACAACATGCTTCAGCTAAGGCACTGACAGAGGTGAAGTGCAAAGCCTCTTTGTCAGTATCAGCTGATGCGTCCTCAGCACCAGCCACAGCTCGGAATAAACAGCACCCGCAAGTGGCACCGAGTGCGAGTACTTCATATGAGGCAGCACTGCCAAAGCACTCAGCCCTGACCTCGCGCACACACAGCAGCTGGCATTCCAATTAACTACACACTCCACATACCTTGCAGCCCCCATTACTACCTCCTCCTCCACTGATATCCCACTTTACATTGGCAGCAGAGCTTTCTGTAAACTTGGTACAAGGGACTCCTCTATTCAGCACCGATGGTACCCTGAACACCTCAAGGTGTACTCTATTCAGCACCGATGGTACCCTGAACACCTCAAGGTGTACTTGCTCATCTACTCTGGCCACTTCAGATGCTGTAATGTTTAGCGAGGATGAGGTGTCCAATTGAGCACACTTACCATGACACTCCTTCCCTAAGCCTCAACAAATGCAACAGTGTCAGCCTCAACGGTGGTTTCCACCACCTATTTTGCCTAACTGGCCGTATGGGGACACATGCATGGTTTATAGACCACAGCAGATGAAACAGCCACAACAGTTATCCCTGTCACCCTCAAAGGAGCAGAATTCCTGTTCTCTCACCTGACACCAAACTCCCTTGTAGTGGAAGCTGTGAATCAAAGAGGGAAGCAACAAATTACATATACCATTCCCTACAACAGGAATTGGAGAGGCTGGATGCAGTGGGGGAAAAGGCATACTCATCAGCAAGCCTTCAGATTAGAATAGCCAATAACATCACATTCCTAGCAAAACATACACACCACATTTTTGATCAACCAACATCTTTTATTGAGTCCCTTCTAAACAACAAAAAAGAACAGTTAACGTTTGATTTAAACGAGGGCATACTAATAGCTTCAACAGCCCTATAGGCCGTGCTAGACTCAGCAGACACAGCAGCCAGATCAGCCTCGACAGTGGTAATGCTCTTGGCACCAGTGTGTGTGCCACCATTACCCTAGTCAGTGCTGCCCTTACTCAGTGACAAGTTTGTCAGTGGTCAGGAGGAAGTAATTTCTCTGGCCTTTCACTATCACATACAAGGATTCTCCCCAGTTCCATCAAGCCAACCCATAATTGTGGTAAACCCCATCATGAATACTTGCCCCCACACTCTGCCTTATTGCAAAAACACACACATACACAGCCATCCAGTGGGTCTCAGGGCAAGTCCACCAGATAGTGTCCTATAGCTTGGCTGTCCAGAGCCCTGAGCCAAGGCAGAAGGAAGCTTTTTCAGAACAGGAAGGAGGACTTGTAGGGGAAACTACCCCTCCAGCAAACTTCCTTATCCCCACCAGATGAGGCTTTACTGCCCCTCATCACTAAGGTGGTGATTTTTAAGAACCTTGTGGATCTTGCTAAGAGGGTGGCTGATGAGCTGCAGATTCCTCTTTAGGGGATGGCAGATTCAAATCACAAGTTGGGGGATATTCTGCACATGTCTCTCATCCAGAATTGCTGTCTCAATTAATGAGGTGATTCTGGGTACGTCTAGACTACATGCCTCTGGCGATGATCAGCTGTTTGTCGGCTCAGCGCGGCAGCCATGCAAATTTAAATGAAGCGGCGATTATTTAAATGGCCGCTTCATTTTACTATGTCCGGCAGCCTAATCTACATGCCTCTGTCGCCAGAGGCATGTAGTCTAGACGTACCCTCTAGGTCTTACCAAAGTCATCCTACAGATGACTCCATCACATCAACCAACAAGAGAACCAACTTCCCCCAATAAACAAACCCCCCACTAACAAAAAAAACCCCGCTAGGTCCCTTCCAAAGTGGCAGGCTTCCTGTTTCAGCATCTGCAATCCAATACCATCGTACGGGATGTGGTTAATACGTGAAGCAAAGAACATAATGCCACCTAGATCCCATATGATCTAGTTTAGCAGGATGGAATACTTACTGGTGATATAACTGTTTAGAATTGCGAATCACCAGATTGTTATGGCCAAGTATGATTTTATTAATTATGGGAAACGGAGGGTTTCTGGAACATTTATTAGTGTCCCAAAAGTAGCAGTTTCATGCCATCCTTAAACAGGACCTGTTCATAACCAGACTGGTGCTAGAGACAGCACTGTGTGTAGCTGATACAGGTTCCCACCCAGTCTTCATGACGGTGGTACTGAGGTGGGTTTCTTGACTATCCCTTTTTGGATTGCCCAGGAGATGCAGAAGATGTGCAGTTTGAAGGGCCCACCCTCTTTGCAGAGAAGACAAATTATTCTCTCCGCATCGTGAAGGATTCCTGGACCACATTATGATTCCTATACAAGTTCCTGTTGAAAATTTAACAAGATAAAAGAAGTTGTTTTGATTGCCCTTTTGGTCAAGGCAAGTCTAACTCCCTTACCTGAGACAGATGGTAATATACCCATTCCTGAGCTGATCCTTCACCCAACCTTTAACTTCAGCCTGAAGTCTTAAATGAGTTTTCAGGGCTTTGACTAGATCTTCCTTTGGGTCTATGGCAATTTGCTTTCTCTAACTTGTGACCAGGAAAATAGCATTTCTAATTGTACCTCAGCTAGGTATACAAGAGAAACAGTGGTCCTTACAGTACACCCATCATTCATAGCCTCTTTTAAAAACAAAGTAAGGCCATATCTCCAGTTTCTCCTGACTTTCTCTACATTTTCCATATAAATCAACAGATCTCTCTTCTTGGGTTTTTCCCAAAACCATTTTGTGACAACAGGAAAATAATTCTGCATATGTTACATGTCAGGATACTAGCATCTGTGGTAAATAGGATAAAGTTTAATAAAGACAAATGCAAAGTACTCCACTTAGGAAGGAACAATCAGTCTCTCACATACAGAATGGGAAGTGACTGTCAAGGAAGGAGTACTGCAGAAAGTGATCTGGGGACATGGTGACCACAAACTAAATATGAGTCAACAGTGTGACACTGTTGCAAAAAAAGCAAATATGATTCTGGAATTCATTAACAGGAGTTGTGGGCAAGACATGAAAAGTCATTTTTCCACACTACTCTGCGCTGATTAGTCCTGAATTGGAGTATTGTGTTCAGTTCTGGGCACTGCATTTCAAGAAAGATGTGGAGAAATTGGAGAAGGTCCAGAGAAGAACAACAAGAATGATTAAAGGTCTAGAGAACATGACCTTCCTATAATGGAGGATTGAAAGAATTGGGCTTTTTTAGTTTGGAAAGGAAAAGATTGAGAGGGGACATGGTAGCATTTTTTCAGGTATTTAAAGGGGTGTCAAGGAGGAGAGAGAACAATTGTTCTCCTTAGCCTCTGAGGATAGGACAAGAAGCAATGGACTTAAACTGCAGCAAGGGAGATTTAGTTTAAAAACTTCCTAACTGTCAGAATGGTTAAACACTGGAATAAGTTGTGCAATCTCCATATATGGAGATATTTAAGAGCAGGTTAGATAGTACTGGGTCCTGCCATGAGGGCAGCGGACTAGACTAGATGACCTCTTGAGGTCCCTTCCAGTTCTAGTATTCTATGATTCATTCTACTTGAAGAGGACTAAGGACTTAAGAAATCCCTTAAATTCTGCTTTTCACCCACAGAAAGATCCCAAAGCTCTGTGATATAAGTTCAAAGACTATGCAAATGAATCCCTGGTTACATTAATCACGGTTATCAAGGTCACTACTTGTTTCTATCCAGCATCCATATTTACTCCACAAGGTTAATTTCTACTTCTGTTGTATTCCCTAAAGATACTCCTTTCTGTAGTGCAGCATGTGTTCTGTGAGTGTGTTCCCAGAGCATTATGTGATTGCTGAAGATTGGTCCTTCCCCTTCCCCAATGCCATCTTTGATTCGTAGTATTTGGAGTGGAATCTGTTAGAGCATAGTTGTCCCAGTCTCCAGTGGTGGGTACTGCTTGGATGTAACCTACAGTGGAGCACACAGAGGGACACTACTCATAGAAGAGGAGGAAGATACTCACCTTGTTCAGTAATGGTTCTTTAAGAGGAGTGTCCGTATGGGCGCTCCACAAGCCAAACTCCTCCCCTCTCCTTTGGAGTTCTGTATTGGGCTCTGTGGTGAAGGAAGTGAGTGAGTTTTGCCTGTGTGGTACTAGATAGCCCCCAGGCAAACCATGAGGGAGGGAGAGCACATGTGGTAAGCAGGTGAGCTTCTTTGGCTTTAGCTTTTGAGGTTTCTGAGAGAGGTCCAGTCGACTGAAGAGGACCTGCCTTTCAAGGGTGCAAAGCACTTTGCAGAGTCCACAAATACTTCTCTGCATACCTTGAAGGATTCAAGGGCCACACTGAAGTCTCTAGGCCAGGGGTGACCAACCCGCAGCGTGCAAGCTGCCTACAGCTCTTCACCACAGAAAGTGCAGCTCGCAGAGCGTACCCCGCAGCTTGCAAAGCCGCCCCGTGGCCCTATAAAGGGCCCCCAGTTCCTTCCTGTTCTTACCAGTTGCGGGGGAGCAAAATGGTGTCAGCAAGATGATGATGATGAGACAACAGTGCCAAACTGGAGTTTTCATTTAAAGGGGCAGAGTCCCTTATTTTTTTTTCTCTCTACAACTTTTTTTGGCTCTGCCTGTAACGGGTTGGCCACCCCACTCTAGGCATTCACATACCTGCCACAAAATAAAACAGATCATTCAACCTACACCATTCAACCAATAGCAACAACACTATGACAACAGACTCCAACTATGCCAAAAGAGGCGTAGACATGCCTCCAATCAGTTACTGACTCAACAACCCTCAATAGCCAGATAACAGTTTTGAAGTCCTGGTTGAGGGTTAGACATCACTGAAATTTCCGAGGCAGCAATCCGAACCATGCATAATATTTGGCAACAGACTAGCTGCACTTTATCCAGTCAGGTGTGCCAACCTTTGACAAGTGGGTGCTGGAAATCATGAGAACTGGCTACTTCATGCCATTTTTAGTTGTCCCCCACCCCGATTCCTGTCCCTCTTCAGGGAATTCGCTCATGAGCATCTCCTAAGACGGGGCGCTATAGAAGAGTTAGCACAGCAACACAGGGGCAAGGATTTTTACTCCCACCGCTTCTTCACCACCCGGCAGTCGGGTGGCTGGAGACCCATTTTGGATCTCCGCAGATAACGCTTCAAGATGCTGACCTTTGCCACCATTATACGTGCCTTGGAAAAAGGAACATAGTTGTGTACCCTGACTTAAACAAAAAGGAGGCTTGCAAAAAGTGGAAACTTGGACGGGTGGCTAGGAAGGAGTATAAATATATTGCTCAAGAATACAGGGGAGCAATCAAGAAGGTGAAAGTGCAGTTGGAATTGCTTCTAGCAAGAGGTGTGAAGGATAACCAGATAGGTTTCTACAGGCATGTTAGCAATAAGAGGGTGACCAGGGAAGGTGGGGTGCCCTTATTGGTTGGGGGAGATAAGCCAGTGACAACTGATGTGGGAAAAGCAGATGTACTCAATGCTTTTTTTGCCTCTGGGTATGTCTACACTACAATGTTAATTCGAACTAACGGATCCAGACTGTTTGTGTCTGTGGGATTGGAGAAAATCTGGTTGTATTTTAGGGCTTGGCTGTATACAGTAGATTGAGGAAAAAGTGTCTGGGATGGAAGCTAGAGGCATGAAGGTAGGTCAGTAGGTTTCCAGTATAAGGTGGTGGAAATTTGTCCATTTAATTGTACTGTGATGTGAAGGAAGTAGATCTCTCTTGTGGATTGATCTAGGCTGAGGTTGATGATGGGATGGAAATTGTTTAAATCCCTGTGAAATTCTTCAAGGGTGTCTTTCCCGTGGGTCCATATGATAAAGATTAGTTAGGGTTGGGCCTGCTTTGGGCAGGGTGTTGGACTCGACCTCCTGAGGTCTCTTCCAGCCCTATGATTCTATGACCTCTAGGACACTTATATATCAATACACTCATCACACAGGAAATTTCTCCATTTTACAATAAAGGACAGGCACTTCCAGTACAGGGTACTACTATTTGGACTCTCAACAGCTCCATGAGTATTTTCGAAGGTACTGGCAGTAGTAGCCGCACACTTGCACAAAATGTGCATCACAATATTTCCATACTTGAACAACTATCTAATAATGGGCCCCACACAACAAGCGGTCTCGGTGATCAGAACCCTCTTTGATACACTCAGGCTTCAGATAAACACACCGGCGTGTACTTTGATCCTGGCTCAAACCTTGGAATTTATAGGGGCACACTTAGATTGCACGAATGCCAGATCCTCTTTACCAAGCCACAGATGGGCCACAATCAAGGACCTCATAGCAACAGCACAGACCAACCTGGTCATAACAGCACACCTATGCCTACAAATACTGGGGCATATGGTGGTGGCCACATTAATGGTACCCCACGCCCATTTACATATGAGACCATTACAGGCATGGCTATGCACAGCCCACGGGCCATGCAATCATCCTTTAAACAACCAACTTATCTTGCCAAACAAGATAAAATCCCCTTTCACATGGTGGACCCTACACAACAACCGATGCATAGGCATCTCTTTCCAACACAACCTACCCTCAGCAACCAATCATGACAGAGGCCTCGCTGCTGAGTTGAAGGGCATACCTGCACCACAGAATGGTAGAGAGACATTGGACCCATGATGAGACCGGATTGTATGTTGACTTACTAGAACTAAAGGCAGTACGAAATGCATGTGTACACTTTCTTCCTCTTACCCAGGATGGAACAGTCCAAATCCTCATGGACAACATCACCACAATGTATTACATCAACAGGCAGTGAGAAGGATGCTCATACCAACCCTGCCAAGAGGTGATCAGTTTTGGGGAATGGTGTATCCCACTGAATATGCACCTGGTTGCAACTTACTTCGCAGGCAGGGATAATGTACTAAGCAGACAATTCCCTCAAAACCATGAGCGGGAGATAAAACAATCAATACTGACTCCACTTTTCAAGAAGTGGGTGTTCCTACCAGTGATGCTATTCACTACACACAAAAATGCTTGTTACCCACAATACTGTTCCAGAATGAGCATAGGTCCCCACTCCCTGGGGGACGCCTTCAGCATACAATGGAAGGCACTCCCATATGCATATACATCTCCATCGTTTCCCCAATATAACGGGTGATCCTCAAGATCAAACAGGACAGGGCTAGAGTAATCTTAGTAGCACCCAACTGGTCCAGATAAATGTGGTGCCTGTACCTCTTACAGATGAGCAATCGGCCACCACATCGATTCCCACCAGTTACATCTCTGCTCACACAGCGAAATGGTCAGATACCCAGTTCCATCATCGATAGATCACATCTCTAGGTGTGGCTGCTGGCTGGTGAAACACCATGGGAAAAGACCTTCCCAGAATCAGTGCAGCTCATCCTCTCAAATTCTCGAAGACCTACGACAAGAAAGAAGTATACTCAGAAGTGGAAACGCTTCACAGCTTGGTGCGGGACCCACAGATGTTGCCTAACTGGAGAGGTTCAACCTGTATAAGAAATCACCTGCTAAGTAAAGTAGGATTTTTAATTAGTTCCAGAGATTTTTAATTAGTGCCAGAGAGAGACTTTTACCAGAGAGATGACCATAACTGTGGGGAACTGAAAAGGTCAGGATTACTGAGAGAAGCTTCCAGATTGCAGGCCCTGGTTCTCGTGGGGGACTTTAATCACCCTGACATCTGTTGGGAAACCAATACGGCAGTACACAGGCAATCCAGGAAGTTTTTGGAGAATGTTGGGGATAACTTCTTGACACAAGTGCTGAAGGATCCGACCGGGGCCGTGCGCAGCTTGACCTTCTGCTCACAAACAGGGAGGAACTAATAGGGGAAGTAGATGGGGGTGATAACCTGGGAAACAGTGATCATGAGATGGTAAATTTCAGGATCCTGACCAAAGGAAGAAAAGAGAGTAGTAAAATACACACCTTGGACTTCAGAAAATTAGATTTTGACTCCCTGAGAGACCTGATGGGCAGAATCCCCTGGGATGCTAACATGAAGGGGAAAGGAGTCCAGGATAGCTGGCAGTATTTTAAAGAATCCTTATTGAAGACACAGTAAGAAACCATCCTAATGCATAGCAAGAGAGGCAAACATGGTAGGAGACCGGATTGGCTTACAGGGGAAATCCTTGGTGAACTTAAGCACAGAAAGGAAGCTTACAAAAAGTGGAAACTTGGACAAATGACCAGGGAGGGGTTTAAATGTATAGCTCGAGAATGCCAGGGGGTTATCAGGAAGGCGAAAGCGCAAATGGAATTGCAACTGGCGAAGGATGTGAAGGATAACCAGAAAGGTTTCTACAGGCATGTTAACATGAAGGTGATGATCAGAGAGGGTGTGGGGCCCCTACTGGATGAAGAAGGTAACCTAGTGACAGATGACGTAGGGAAAGTTGAATACTCAGTACTTTCTTTGCCTCTGTATTCACGGACAAGTTCAGCTCCCGAACTAATGCTCTAAGTGACGCAAGATGGGATGAAGATGGACAGCCCTTGGTGGGTAAAGAACAGGTTAGGAACTATTTAGAAAAGCTAAACGTGCACAGATCCATGGGTCCGGACTTAATGCATACGAGGGTACTGAGGGAGTTGGCAAATGTCATTGAGGAGCCTTTGGGCATTATCTTTGAAAAATTGTGGAGATGGGGAGAGATCCCGGATGATTGGAAAAAGGCAAATGTGCCCATCTTCAAAAAAGGGAAGAAGGACGATCCAGGGAACTATAGGCCGGTTAGTCTTACCTTGGTTCCTGGAAAAATCATAGAAGGGATCCTTTAGGAATCTATTTTGAGGCACTTGGAAGAGAGGAAAGTGATAAGGAATAGTCAGCATGGATTCATAAAGGGCAGGTCGTGCCTAGCCAATCTTATTAGCTTCTATGATAAGGTAACTGGCTCTGTAGACATGGGAAAGTCAGTGGATGTGATATACCTTGACTTTAGCAAGGCTTTTGATATGGTCTCCCACAACATTCTTGCCAGCAAGTTAAGGGAATGTGGATTGGATTAATGGACGGTAAGATGGATAGAAACCTGGCTAGAAGTCCGGGCCCAGTGGGTAGTGATCAACGGCTCGATGTCAGGATGGCGGTCGGTTTCTAGTGGACTGCCCCAAGGTTCGGTTCTAGGACCAGTTTTGTTAAATATCTTAATTAATAACCTGGATGAGGGGATGGATTGCACCCTCAGCAAGTTTGCAGATGACACTAAACTAGGGGGAGAGGTAGATACACTTGAGAGCAGAGATAGGGTAGAGTGTGACTTAGACAAATTGGAGGATTGGGCCACAAGAAATCTGATGAGGTTCAACAAGGACACGTGCAGAGTCCTGCACTTGGGACGGAAGAATCCCAAGCATTGTTACAGGCTGGGAACCAACCAGTTAAGTAGTAGTTCTGCAGAAAAGGACCTGGGGGTTACAGTGGATGAGAAGCTGGATATGAGTCAACAGTGTGCCCTTGTAGCCAAGAAGGCTAATGGCATATTAGGGTGCATTAGGAGGAGCATTGCAGAGATGTAATTATTCCCCTTTATTCGGCTTTGGTGAGGCCACATCTTGACTATTGTGTCCAGTTCTGGTGCCCCCACTACAAAAAGGATGTGGGCACATTGGAGTGGGTCCAGCGGAGGGCAACCAAAATGATTAGGGGGCTGGAGCATATGATCTATGAGGAGAGGCTGAGGGAGTTGGGTCTGTTTAGTCTGCAGAAGGTAAGAGTGAGGGGGGATTTGATAGCAGCCTTCAACTTCCTGAAGGGAGGTTCCAAAGAGGATGGAGAAAGGCTGTTCTCAGTAGTGACAGATGGCAGAACAAGGAGCAATGGTGTCAAGTTGTGGTGGAAGAGGTCCAGGTTGGATATTAGGGGAAACTATTTCACTAGGAGTGTGGTGAAGCACTGGAATGGGTTACCTAGGGAAGTAGTGGAGTCTCCATCCCTAGAGGTGTTTGAGTCTCAGCTTGACAAAGCTCTGGCTGGGTTGATTTAGTTGGGATTGGTCTTGCCTGGAGCAGGGGGCTGGACTTGATGACCTTACAAGGTCTTTTCCAGCTCTGTGGTTCTAGGATTAAATGGGAAGATTTTTAAGTCTTTGGAAGAGATATAGAGGATGTTTGGGGGTGCCTGGCTCTGTGGCAGGAGTGGGTGCATTGGGTTATAGCAGTGGTCTTGGGGTGCCTGGATCTGGGGGAGGGAGAAGGGCATTGGGTTAGAGCAGAAGGGTGCCTGGCTCTGAGGGAGGGATAGGGCATTGAGTTTGAGCAGAGAGGTTGAGGGTGGCTGGTTGTGGGGGAGGGCGGGGGCACTGGGCATTAGAACTTTTGGTTTCTTTCCTGTAGGTGGGCAGTGAGTCTGTTGGTTAGATTTGGGGGTTCCAGTCTCAGCTCTGTGAGGACTGTGGGAGCTGGTGCTTGGTGGAAGGGATTCTAGGAAGCAGTATTCCTGGGTTCCTTTTCTAGTCATTACACTTTTCCCCTCATTTCCTTTAACTTCATGCCCCAGGACGGGTCCAAGCCACCAGCGTCCCAGGTCCTGCATTCTCTTCTCCTGAATCTGTAGCAGTCTGGGCTGCTGGCTGATTGGCAGTGCCACTGGAGCCTGAGCTGCTGTGTGTCTTGGGGCAATGTGGCAGGGAAGCAGAAGCCCAGCATGTGGCTTCTTTGCGTACCATGAGATCAAGCGGGGGCAGTTGCAACGCCAGAGCCCTGAGCTTGGCATGCATGGGAACGAGTTTGCTGGCTCCTGAACCTGGCTGCCTGTGTGAGTGGAGATGCCGCCGCTGCAGCGGCACTGGTAGGCACCACATGTGCTCTTTTTTTTTTTTTAATTTTTTAATTTTTTTGGAAGTTCAAATATGGTAATCCTACCTAATGACACAAGGAAGCTTTTTCACTTCCAATTCAGTGGTTTAAATAGAAAATGACTCACGAATTATCTGTTTCTATAGGCTCCTGAACTGCCTTTGAATGGCTTTGAATATGATAAACAGGGTGTCTTTCTTAAACCATTCCATAGTGAGCAAGTGACCACAGCAGAATCAGCACTCTTGCTGGCATTCATCATCATGAGAGAGGCCAATAATTTAAATAACTATGATGACTAAGCTATTTTTTTTTTTTCAATCTGCAGAGGTGGTCCTTCTTGATCATGGCTTTAGAAAATAGAGAAGGTGATATAGAGATCTGCAGTGATGGTACCTTGTTTTTGAGAGGGAAACCCTCTCTCTGTTCAAAGAACTGCTGGTATAATACATTTAAGGATCTACAGTATGAGATTTGTTTCCAGTGCGCTGATTATAAGAAGTACATAGGTAGGGCGGTGGTTTAATATGTTTGTCTTCACAAAATGAGACATTCTGTGCATATTAAAATACTTTCATGTGAGTTATTCTTTTATATTTTAGCTTAAATGTGACATCTTCACTAATAATTGAATGCTTACATGAAAAGAAGTCTCAGAGGTAGCCATGTTTAGTCTGTAACTTTAAAAATGACACTTTATCAGAGGTTTTTCCCATGAAAGCTCATGATCCTAGTACCTTTATTAGTCTGTATAGTGCCACAGGACTACTTGTTTTTAAATGAAGAGGCATATATCTTTTACATTTACTGTCAAATAAATGTATGGTGAAAACCCTAGAAGACAATGCTGTGCCAATATTCAAAAAGGCTGGGTGGGATGATCTGGGGAACTGTAGAGCTGATTAGTCTGACATTATTTCTGAGTGAAATAATGGAAAAAATCATATGCCATTAAGGGGATCAAGAATTAAAGGATAGGAATCTAGTGTCAACGTAGTTTTATGGAAAATCATTCTTGTCAAATGATTTTGTTCTTTCAGATTACATGTTGGATTTACAAAATATGATTGTGTAGTTGTAATATTTAGAATCTTTTTGGTAAAGTGTTTGATTTAGTACCTCACAACATTTGTTTAAAAATAGCATGAATAATATGGAAATAATTCATTTAACATACGCTCTAAGGGTATGTCTACACTAGCCCCCTAGTTCGAACTAGGGAAGCTAATGTAGGCATTCAAAGTTGCAAATGAAGCCCGGGATTTAAATATCCTGGGCTTTATTTGCATCTTCCATCTGGGCGCCATTTTTAAATCCCCTTAGTCCGAACTAACTGCCCGCAGCTACACGTGGCGGTCAAATGTTAACTCGAACTAAGTCCTTAGTTCGAGTTAACTGTTACACCTCATTCCACGAGGTGGAAAAATGGTGCCCGGACGGAAGATGCAAATAGAACCTGGGATATTTAAATCATGGGCTTCATTTGCAAGTTTGAATGCCTACATTAGCCTCCCTAGTTCGAACAAGGGGGCTAGTGTAGATATACTCTAAGAGGCAAGGTGACAGATCTCAAAAAGTAGCCATCTGTGGGAACTCCTTATCCAATAGGAGTGTTCTGAGTGAGGTGCCTTAGAGATTTGTGTGAAGTCCAGTGCTTTTAAACAGTTCTGTCAATTATCTGAAAATAAATACTGCTGATAAAATGTTCAGGTGATGCACAGATTGGTGGAGAGATGCATAATGAAGGAGCAAGGGCACTCATATAGAGTGACCTGGGTTTCATAGTAACCAGAGATTAATCAAAATTGTATTTTAATACAGGAAAGTGCAAAATTATACATTTAAAAATAGTGCAAGCAATACCTGTAGAATGGGGGAACAGTTCCTTAGAAAGCACTGACTCTGAAAAGAATGAGATCATTGAATGAATAAACAAGAATAGTGAAGTAAGTTTTACCACCTTATATGGCACTGATGAGATCTATGGTGTGGAATACCATATATGCTGCTGATGTCAATATTTTAAAAAGGCTATTGAAACACTGGAAAAGGTGTAGTAAAAAAAGCCAAAATTATGTGTGGGCTGGAAAAAATGCCTTACTGAGATACTAAATGAGATGCTTATTCTGGTTGGTTAAACAAATAGATTCAGATATGATTTGATTAGCTTATCAGTACCTTCAGAGTCAGAAAATGCAGATAACTAAAGTATATACATTTCTCAGCTAAATTAAACCAGTACTAAAGGCTGGAGCTGAAGCCAGGCAAAATAAAATTATAAATAAGGCACAGATTTTTAACAGTGAAGGTGCATATATACTTGAACAAACTACGAAGGGAAATAAAAGTATTAGAGGAGTAACCATGTTACTCTATAACTGAAAAAACTTAAACAACTAATAGTCCTGCAGCACCATAGGCCGTGTCCAGACTCAGGTTTTTTTTTCGGGAAAAGTAGCCTTTTCCCGAAAAAACTTCCCCTGCGTCCAGACTCAAGCCGCGTTCTTTCGAAATTATTTCGAAAGAACACGGCTTTTCTTTCGATGGCGGTAAACCTCGTTTCACGAGGAAGAACGCCTTCCTTCGAAAGTTCTTCTTTCGAAGGAAGGCGTTCTTCAATGTAAAGAGGCCGTCTTCGAAAGAGAGCATCCAGACTCGCTGGGTGCTCTCTTTCGAAAAAGCGGATTTCTCTTTCGAAAGATCCGCCTGCAGTCTAGACGCGATCTTTCGAAAGATACTTTCGAAAGAAGCCTGCAGTCTAGACATAGCCTTAGAGACTAACAAAAAATGTAGATGGTATCATGAGCTTTTGTGGGCACAACCCACAATTGTTTGGAGTCTCTGTCTATCTCTGATGTCTTTTCAAAACTGGATGCCTTTCTGAAATATATGCTTTAGGCAAATGCAAATTATTAAGGCTCAATGCAGAGGTGAAATTGGAAGAAATTTGAAATGCCTGTGGTATACATATGATTAGACTAGATGATTTGATTGTCTCTTCTAGCCTTAAAAATGTATAGAACTGGCTCTACTAACAGAAGCACTTTAAAGCAGTGTTTCTTAAACTTTTTGAGACCACGGAACACCGAACAATAATTTTTATTTATGTGGAACACCTATGAAAATGTTCTTCAAAAAAAATTGTCAGACAAAAACAAAGTAGTAACAAAAACAAAGAAGAGGTCATGGCACACCTGCGAGTTGTTCACGGAATACCAGTGTTCTGTAGAACATAGTGTAAGAAACACTGCTTTAAAAGATTCTTTGTCCAAAGATTTAAAATACTTTTGAGATCACACTTTTGGTTCTTTAGTTCTTGTTCTATGAAAACCTTTAGGGAAGCTAGGGTAAAAAGCTTTATACACAACTTTTGAACAGTAACTGAAGAGAACTCCTTTCCTGTCACTGATTTCACTTTTCCTGTTATGATGCTTGTAGTGATTCAATTTAGGAATGTGTAAAATAAATGTCACTTTGGGGGGAAAAAACACCTCAGTTTAAGAATACCAAGAAAGATTAACTAGTTTTCAATTTTGAAATGAATAGATGCAGTGTAACTCAATGTGAGGGCCTGATTCTGAAGTTATGTGCACCTATATAAATCAGCAGTAATTCCATAGATCAGTGGCTTTTAGTTGTGAGGGGGAGGAGGAGAGAACAATGGAAGATAAGAATTGGGCTCGTTTTCCAAGCTGACTCTCATGAATAGATATAAAGAATAGATATACAGTTTTCAAAATTGGTCAAAAGCCTTAGTTTGAATTTCTATGGGAAGAAATTGTTGATTAGCAAACATTTTCGAAGTGAAAAGATTTTTTTTTTTAAACTCCGCCTACTGATAAAATCCTCAGCTAATTGGAGTTACTGAAAAAAGTATTAAAACCTCTGTAAGAATCAGTTGTTTAGACCAACCATTTTATGTATGTAATCTGTGATTTTTTTTAAACTGTAGAAAGAATTAATGTTAAATGAAAATGATAGATACAATTATTTCAGTCTTATTTCTTGAAATTAGCTGCATACATCTCCTTTGCTCACACTGTTCCCTCCTCCCATCTTCTAGATTTCTCACCTTTTAAATAAAATAGGAAAAAAAATCCCCAAAAATTTGGGGGAAGGACAAGATTGTGATGGGGAGGCACCAGAGTGGATGCAGGAGAATGTCAATTTGCTGGCTAGTATAAAGGAGTTTTGGCCCTAGGATCTGTTTATGCTGTTGTTTTTCTTAAATTAAGGTCTTGTCTTCACTGAATTTTAATTCAGGATAACTTAACACATATGTGCTTTCTCCAGGTAAAACATAGGGATGAAAGAGTTAACTGGTTACCCAGTAAGCACTGACTTACCAGCATGCTAGGGTACCTTGTTAACCAGTGCCTTGCCTGCCAGAGTAGTTTCCAGTGCACAGCAGGGAGGGGTGCTGCGCCAGCCCAGCTAGGCCAACCATGGTGTGGGTGGGATGCTGCTTCAGCTTGACCAGGCCTGCGGCATGACATAGTAGGCCAGTTAAACATATATGGCTCTATCAGTGCAGTATCTGAGTGTCTCACAATGACCTGATCATGAAATGAATGGGACTTTGTTATTAGAATAAAGCCTTCACACTGTGAGGAATATCAGCTTTCTGAAGTTAAACAAAGTTTTTAAAATAACCCTCAGTATATGCATTTCTTATTTGCAGCTACTATGGAAGCAGGCACACAGCTACCCTCTATTTCATCTTCTTATGGAGATTGACTCTTACATGTTCTCATGTGTGAACCAGACGGCTGTACGTGAGGAATTAGAGGATGAAACACGAAGGCTATGTGACGTTAGACCCTTTCTTCCTGTTCTCAAACTAGTGACAAGGAACTGTGACCCAGGAGAAAAATTGGATTCCAAAATAGGTGTTCTTATAGGAAAAGGTAATTTCAAATTTTTTTTGTTCTGTTTTATTTGGGGAAGTGGAGGAGAATTTTATTTTGTATAAGTTAATTTTCCCAGAGGCCAGGATATTTCCACCTCAGCGTTTATTTTCTAGAACGTCCCATTCTAAATCAGATACAAATGTAACTTAAGAAATATTTTAAATACCATTCTGACACATATCAGAAATTTTAAAAATTATACTGAGGTAATTTTTGTAACCAAATGAATAGAATTATCAAAAATGTGCTATATTATTGATTTCTGAAGCAATTATAACCCTTCTGGTGAAGTCATAATACATAAGAATGAAGCTGAAGTGACTGGAATCGTGTGAGAGCAGACATAAACTGGATCGAGTGCCTTACTGCTAGTTTGAAATATAATTTAACAAAATAATAAAAATCCAAGTAATTTTTTATAGTGGCATCGTGACATTTATACCACTTAGATCAATTTCCTGAAGATATGATCTTCAGTGGATTCTCAGTCTTTGGACTCCAGCTCCTAGCATGAGACTTAGCAGAACTCCTTAGCTCAAAAAAAAAATGTCTTCTAAGTAGGGATGTTAATGGGTAAACTGGTTACCCAGAGAGTATCAGCCTGGTTGTCCACTATCAAGGCAAGACATTTCCTGCAAAGGGACAAAAAGAAAAGAGATTATACAGGCAAAACTTAAAACAACAACAAATAGTCTAGTAGCACCTTAAAGATCAGCCTTTTGTTGATTAAGGATTAGTAGGACGGATTGATTTGAACTATTGCTGTCTGAGGGCCAAAAAGCTTTGAGCTAGGGAATTCTGCACAGTTTCACACAGGGTTCATGAGACTTGTAAGTGGGAAACCCATGAGATTTCCACTGAAGAACTACAGAAAAATATTTCCCTGCTCCTCCTATATCCCCTAAGTATTATGTGGGTGGGAGGATTTTTTAATTATTATTTTCTTTGTAACTCTCCTAGCGAGAGAGGAGGCCATTTAAAACTCGCAGCACAACTTCCATATCACATTAATATCTCTCTGGAACAGAAGGTTAGGGGTTTAGATCCAAAATGGTCCTAATATCTGAACTGATTGTAAAGGCTTGTTTAGGTTTTGTGTGTGAAAGAGAGGGATAACTATTTGAGAAGCCTAGATAAAATTCCCTTTGGTGCCTGTAGGTTCTGGTTTTTAATCTAAGTAAGAATCTCTTTTTTTTTAGAGAAATTCGGTCTGTCGTAGATCAGTAAGTAACACTATGACTATTGAAATAAGGCAAGTCTGATCAATGTAATAATTAGCGATTAGAAAAAAGTATTTTTACTGTGAAGAATATTACAATAAGGATCCCAATAATGTGCATAACAGGGTGTTTTGCATTTCTTAATAGGAAAAACTTAAACAACAAATAGTCGGGTAGCACTTTAAAGACTAATAAAACCTGTAGATGGTATCTTGAGCTTTCATGGGCGCAGCCCACTTCTTCAGATGACGGCTTATACTGTTGATATCTTTCAACGTAATGAAAAGCTGTTAAGATGTTTTATAGAGGATTTACACTGCTCTATCAGTGAATTGCTTTTAGCTTTTTTAGTACAGGCAGTCCCCGGGTTACGTACAAGATAGGGACTGTAGATTTGTTCTTAAGTTGAATTTGTATGTAAGTCGGAACTGGTACATATTGTAGGGGAAACTCTAGCCAAACATTTCTCCAGAGCTCAGTTTTATTCTCCCACACCTCACTTCCCTCAGTCCTTTATTTTCAAGCTGAGGTGTCTGCTGAGAAAAGCCTCTCCGCGTCTCCCTAGTCTGCTGGAGGGGGGGGGGGGGGAGGGCGCTAGCTTCGCGTCTCCCTGTTCTGCTGGGGAGAAGCAGCTAGTGCAAGGTTGCCTCACCCCGTTTGTAAGTAGGGATCCGATGTAAGTCGGATCCATGTAACCCGGGGACTGCCTGTACAGAATTTTCATTTTTAAACATGGTCAAATTATTCACTTACAGATACAAATGAAGATAAATAGGGACTAGTGAGGTCAAATGCTGCACAGCAAGACAATGGAGAATTGTTAGTTCTTTAAGACAGACTACAACTTTTGTTTAGTTTCAGCAGCACATTGTCTGCTTGTTTGTTCAAAGTGACAATGGAGCCATTTACACACTCCAAAAATAGTTTTCTGAAAGAGTCTTTAATTTCAGTTTTTATGACTCTGCAAGATGTTTATGTGCAAATCTAACCTTGGGCTCCTATTTTGTGCTTTGGAAAAATGATGCATTTTAATATGAACTTATAAGGTGAAACTCTGGTTCTTAAAAAGTGCTTTGGCATAATTTTGGAGAATATTTTTCTAAATGATGTATTGAAGTAGAGCAGAGAGCTTTCTGATTTTGATTTGCATAGGTTTAGCAAAACTACACAAGTAGATTTGGCTTGTGAAAACTTTTCATCTTATGTTGACTGAAGTATCAGATTTGTACTAATTTAAAAATCACAAGAGAGATGCTGAGGTAAACTTCACTGTATGTCACACCGTTAGCTTTTTGTAAGCAACCCAGAGCATCTTTCCCCAGAGCATCTTTCTATCCTCTCCTACTTCCTAATAACTTGTGGGAGGAAGAACTGGTGGCTTCCAAATGATTCCTGATTGATGTTGTCAAAATGTCGGGCCACACTGCTTTACTTACCATCTGCTGCCTTGCAGAATGGAAGGAAGCAGGAAGGTAAAGTGTCCTAATCTTGTCCAATCTTCATACTCCTCTTTTGGGGGTCAGAGAGGAGGGCTGTTGTCTTATTTAGCTTTGACACAGGGAGAGAGACTTTTGTTCCTACCGTTGAACTGAGTCCTTACCCCCATATTGCATTAACTTTTCTGCTCTCAAAATGTAATTACAAACTTTGGAATGCTCAGTCCAGAATAGCCAGTTCATTCTCCACTGCCGTAAGAGTGAAGCAGGCGTTGAGGGATGGTGGACCATGGAAGTGAAGCAGCTCCAGCATCTGCTGTCACGAGAGTACCTGGGCCTGGGTTCCCCTCAGCCCTCCCTGATCACTTAGTGACAGCAAATAACTGGGGAGACAGGCCCATGTTGGGACAGAAGGCTAAATTGTTCTCATTAAGCCACGGGGGCAACAGACTATGGGAGTTCTCCCACCAACTCCCTTGCTAGCCTATGATGAAATTGGCTTAGTAAGCTGTGAGTAAGGGTTACAGTGAGCCTCTGAGGCAAGCATAATCCACCAGGAAGAGCGGGACCCACCAAAGCAAGGTCAGAGCCTCATCACAGCATATATGGGTTTGAACAAAAAATGTGACTCCAGGAGATCTTCAAAGCACTCAAATTTTCTCCTATATGTTTAAAAAAGACTTTTGTTGGATTTGGCTTCAAGGAAAGGAATCTGTTTGGATTATTAATTTTTTATATGATTTTCGGAGCAGAAAAGGCCAAATTTTCATATTTTCTAGAAGTTTTTTATTCAAAATGTCTCTTCAAAGTTATTTATCTAAATCTTATTCAACTGGTAGAGTCTGCAAGAAAGATAAAGGCACCATGCTCTGTCAAGAAACTGTGAAAAATCTCCTTTCTTCTTAGAGTAGTGTCCCCGTGGGTGCTGCACTGTAGGTGTTGGGCTCTTCCCGACGCCGCAGATCGGAGATTTTCCAAGAGCTGTAGTCAGCTGGACCGTGCCTGCACAGTCAGTGTCTCGCACCATTTGTCTGTCGCGCGTGATCTGACTCCCGCCAGTTCTTCAACTGTCTTCGGTCGCAGATAGAGCTTTGCCTTTCTCCCATCCTGTCAGATTCGATTGTAAAAGATTATTTTTAGTTGTAGATTCCTGTAAATAGTTAGTTCTCATTGTAGTCTTGTTAACTCATGTTCAATTTGTTCATTAGTTAAAAAAAAACCCAAATGTAGTTGGATTTAGTTTGTTCATTGAAACTGCTGGAGGGGGGAGAAGAGGGAAGGAAAAGAAGAAGAAAAGGATAGATCACAAAATGCCTGGCTCACCAGGTTTTAAAAAGTGTGACATCTGCCGCGAAGCCGTGCCGACCTTGGACGGGCGTGCATCATGTATTCATTGCTTAGTGAGACACACATGCCACAGAAATATGTACGTTGTTCAAAACTCACAGCCAGGGCCCACAGAGAAAGGGAAATGCACCTGAGGATGATTATGTTTGATAGGGCACTTCAACTCTCGGATTCCTCCACCGCAACTGCCTCAGACCCACATCGACCTCGACACCAGAGGCGTCAACTACCAGTAGCCACGTGCCAAGCACCAACACAAGTGGCACCGTTGGCTTTGGAACTGACACCGAGTCTATCCGCACCAAAACGTGCTGAGATGGGGGCGGCACCGAAGAAAGCAGCTGCAAAAACCAATACTCTCCGCTTCTCTTGCTTTCCCTCGCCTACCTTCTCACCAGCACCATCCTTAACCCCTCCACCGAGTTCCCCAGTGACGAGTATGTATCTTGAACACCACACAGCACGCACATATTCTCCTTGACAGAGGTCTCCCTCTCCATACTACATGGCGCTGCGGAGAGACACAAGGGATTATGGAAGACATTCTCCCCTTCACCACCACCATCTCTAAGTTACCCGCATTCTCCTATGCTATCTCTACGGTCAATACATCACAGCCGATACAGAAGTGCAATGTCTTCCAGGCGGTCTTCACCATCACAGTCTGATCATTATTATTACCACTACTCCAGACCATATTATCATCATCACTGGTCATGCTCTCACAGGCGGGTCTCCATGTTACCATCAGTCGCCCAGGCATCATTCCCTCCCAACCACAACAAGGGAGCAACACCTTCCAACCATGCCCTCCTCAGAGCCTGACACAGCAGTCACACCAGTCGGAACCCAAGGGGGGTCAGTTATTGGATGCTGAAGATCCTCAACCTGACACGTCTCCTACTGACCTCTCATTGTTTTCTCCTGTTGATGCAATAATTCCAGGGGATATATCTCCATTGGACAACGTCAGACAATTCCAAGAGTTGTTTAAATGGATTGTGGAGAGCCAAGAGGTTCAGTTGGCAGAAGTTCAGGGCAAACAATAACACCTTTTTAAGGATCTGCACCGTCAACATTGGGCAAAGACTGCTCTGCCGATTGAGGTGATCATGGAGGCTGCCAAAAAAAATCTGGCAAACCCCAGTGTCCATCCCGCTGACCAGTAAATATGCTGACAAGAAATACTTCGTACCATTCGAGGGTCTGGAATTTGTTCAGTCACCCACAATCAAATTCCTTGGTTGTGGACACAGAGCAACAGAGGGCCAAGGTTCCACAATATAGAAATATATCATCTGACAGAGAGCAAGAAATTGGACATTTTTGGCGGGAAGGTATACTCCTCAGCCAAATTGCTGCTCAGAATTTTGAACTATGCCACCCTCTTATCAAACCAAAACTTTGACAGTTATACAAAGTTGACTGACTTGATGCAACATCTACCAGAGGCTAAAAGACCCCTCTTAAAGGCAGTCGTGCAAGAGGGCTGTTGCTTTGCGAGAGCTGGTCTACAGATTGCTCTCGACATAGTGGACACCGTGGCCCAGTCCATGGCCATAGCTATTGCCATGAGGAAATCATCATGGCTGGCATCCGGTGGAGTCCCAAAAGAACTCAAGAGAAAAGTGGAAGACCTCCCATTTGAAAAGCAAAGGTGGTTCACGGAAAAGACAAATGAGGTGCTTCATTCAGAAAAGAACACCAGAACCACATTGGGTTGGGAATGTACACGCCCCCATATAGATGCAAGCGTTACAACCCACAAAGGGGGCATGGATAACCATACTTCCAACAACAACATAGCGCCTTCGATCAGCCACATATGAAGCAACGTCCTCAATGGAGACACACCCAGACCAATTGTACATCCACTCAGGCAGCACCAAGGCAGCAAATTTGACTACTCAGTTGAGGGTACGCAGGCATCGCACGTTGACTACCCACAACACCAAGGGTCTTGTATTTTTCATCATCGCCTGAGGCCATTCTGTCACCAGTGGGCCAGGATTACCTCAGACGGTTGGGTATTGGAGATTATGTCGAAGGGCCTCACCATTCCCTTCCAATCTCTTCCTCCTCCCTCCCCATCTACCCTGTCCCTCTTCAGGGAATATTCTCACAAGGACTTACTAAAACAAGAGGTCCATCGCCCCCTTCATAATGGGGCCATAGAGAGGGTACCAACAGAGTTCATGGGAAAAGGGTTTTATTCTTCTTATTTTCTCACCTAGGAAAAGAAACAGGAGGCTGGAGACCAGTACTCAACCTTTGCAAGCTCAGTTGACACCTCTGAAAACAATGGTTCAAGATGGTCACCTTAACTGCTATAATCCCTTCTTTAGACAACGGAGACTGGTTTGCAGCCCTCGACCTGCAGGATACTTATTTCCATATTGCCATTCATCCAGCGAACAGATGATTCCTTCATTTCAGAGTTGCCAACGAGCTTTTCCAATATCAAGTTCTACCCTTTGGGCTTGCATCCGCCCCCAGGATATTCTCAAAAATTCTGGCGGTAGTGGTGTCCCACCTGCGGTGAGAGGGAGTTATGATTTTTCTCTACCTAGATGATTGCCTCAGAGGGACAATCGTACGAGAAAATAAATCATATGGTCACAATAGAGAGACAGACCTTCGACTCCCTTGGATTAATCATAAATGAACAGAAGTTGACAATTGAGCCATCTCAAACTCTGAACTTTATAGGGGCCCATTTAGACGCCCCTTGGGCATGAGCTTACTTACCTGTCGAGTGGTTTCAGATGATGCAACCTGTTGCACGTCCTATTTCATGCCCCAGCTGTTTCAATTATCACCTGTTTACAGTTATTGGGTCATATGGCGGCTACCACTTGTGATCAGCATTTTTGCAAATCAGCATGACTGCATTTTCACTGCCTCCAACATTGGCTGGTGATGGTATATGTCTCCATGAGACACAGTATCCACAGACTAGTGACCTCTCCCTCCGACCCTCACCATATTTCTCTCATATGGTGGACCAAACCACACAACCGTCTGGCAGGCGTACCGTTCCGCTGATTGCAGCCATCAAGGCACATAACTACAGATGCCTCCCTTACTGGCTGGGGCATACACATGGATGACATGATGATGCAGGGCCAATGGTCCATATCAGAGGCGGCTCTTCATATAAATCTCCTCAAACTCAGAGCAGTCCTCAATGCTTGCACTCACTTCCAGAACTACATGTCTGGTACAACCGTCAGAATACTTACCGACAATATTGCGAATATGTATTACATGCGTGGCAAAATGGCACAGATTTTGTACCTGGTGCTCGGAGAACCAGATTGACCCATTCGTTTCATTACTGCTCAAAATTCTTGATTTATGTTCTCTATGTGAAGCAAATGGGCCTGTCAGTTGCGACACTAAAAGTGCATCTAGCAGCGATTACTGCCTTTCACCGTTCTATACATGGCATATCAGTGTTCACCCACCTACCACAAAGAGGTTCCTAGAAGGCTTCTTGAACCTCAGTCCCCCTCACAGGTCCCCACCCCCAAGCTGGAACCTGGACTCGATACTGGATACTCTAGCGCACAGGGCTTGACAAACAATGTAATCTCCTCACCCGTGATGAGTAGATTACACCCCGGAAGAGCTGGCACAGAGCGATCTGCACATACGCAAATAATCTGCGCATGCGCAGAACCACGCGGCTCGTGAGCGGAACTCACCGCTGCTCGGCGAGCCCTGCTAACGCGTCATCCCTTTGAACCTCTGGCAACCATCCCACTCGATATGCTGACACTGAAGCTGTTGTTTTTGCTAGCAATAACATTCGCCTGCAGGGCCAGTGAACTTGTAGGTCTTGGAACCACCATATACTGCAGACTTGTTGTCACTACTCCCTCATCTGGCGTTTTATCCCTAAAGTCTCTATTGACTTTCATATGAATGAGCCAATTGTACTTCCTACCTCCTACCCCAAACCACATGGATTACTACCAAGAGGCATCCCTCCACACCCTCCATGTCAGTCACGTGCTGGCCTTTTACGTTGAAAGGACACGGGACTGTTTAATATCTTTCGCTGAATGATCTAAAGGTCGAGCATTATCTTTCCAACATATTGCCAGACTTATAGTCCCATGTATCATGACCTATTATTCTATTCGCAACTTAACACTACCTTCCCAACATAAGGCCCATTCTACCAGGGCAATAGCCACATCTACTGCCGTTCTACAAGGAATTCCCCTCTGTGATATTTGTTGAGCAGCTACATGGTCATACAATGCTACGTTCATGAAGAACTATGCAATCTTACAACAACTTGTGGTGGACTCCTCAGTCGCCACTACAGTACTTTCATACCAGAGCAGACCCTGATTCCGGGGCCCACCAGCTGGACATTGCTGAATACTGCTATGGAGTCACCTACAGTGGAGCACCCACAGGGACACTACTCAAAGTTATTCACCTTTGTGCAGTAACGATGGTTCTTTAAGATGTGTGTCCCTGTGAGTGCTCCACTACCTGCCCTCCTCACCACTTAGGAATCGTGTGTTCAGTTTCTTGTTTCACATGACTGAGCAGATGAGAGGAACTGGCAGGAGTAAGACCGCGTGTGACAGGCAAAGGGCATGAGATGCTGACCATGCATGCGCAGTCCGGCTGACTATGGCTCTTGAAAATCTCTGATCTGCAGCGCTGGGATGAGCCCGACTCCTACAGTGCAGCACCCATGGGGAGGACACATCTCGAAGAACAATTGTTACTGCACGAAGGTGAGTAACTTCTTTTTAGGTAGTCAGTCTGAAGAGCAGGGCTTCTTGTCAGCATGTTCCCCCTGTCACTCATTGGCCTCTGGCTAATAGATGTGATCGAAACTTTTCAAGGTGACTCATTAATAAGTCTCTTCATAATATATTTAAAAAGTTATGAGGAGGAACACATATGTAGTGTCTTAATTACAGTAGAGTCCTGATTATCTGACCTAAACGGGACCGACAGGTGGTCGAATTACCGAAAATGTCAGATAATACAGAGTACAGAACATTACCTGTACAGTACTTGATTCAGGTACTACGGGTGAAGGGCAGCAGCACTTTGGGGATGTTCTGCTTGGAGGCTGCCGAAAAGGACAGCGGCAACAGGAGCAGTATCAGCAGTGCCCGGAGCGACGGGGCAGTGAGCTGCGCCATTCTCCCGGCCAACGCCCAGGGGCTGCAGAAAGGGAAGGGGCCATGCAGGGATGGGGATAAAGTGGCGCCGGCAGGAGGCTCCGACCCACAGGCTGGACTCTCAATCGCCTGCCACGCGCTGCAATTCAAGGGACGTCAGCAGCTGGGGCAGGGAAACTGGCCCGGTCACATGGCAGACTGTTGGCGGTAGTGCGGGGTTTTAGTTTCGCTTTCAGGGGCTGCTGCTGGAGCCTCTTCAGCAAGGGAGGCTGCATGCGGCATGGCAGCGCGGGGCGGCTGGCCTTGGGGGGGCCACATACTTGTGCTGCGCTAGGCTGGCTGGGGATTTCTCTCGGAACCCCTGACAATGGTCCACAGAACCTCAGAGTTTATCCGGCTATGTCGGATAAAGCGGAATGTCAGATTACCGAAGATCGGATAATCCGGACTCTACTGTGCTTTATTTCAGAATGGGGTGTGTTTTCTCCCCAACTTTATGCATGACTTTTGTGAAGAATTTCATAAAAAAATGCTGCCTGCAAAATATTAGATACCTTGTAACATGTTACAAGTTGTGGTGGTGATGATTCTATGGTTAACATTGCATTTCAATTTTCTTTTAGGGCAGAATTTTCTTTTCTTCTTCTTTGCAATACTGACTGAATTCCAGGTCCAACAAAAACTCTATAAGGAAAAATAGAATTTTCTGTGCAGTTTTGGAAGTAAAAATGTTTAGGTGGAAAGGCATATGAACTGAGGTTTATGGCAAGTTCATCACCTGATGATTTCCTTTGTCTTTAGTGATTATGTTGATTTTTTTTTTCTTTTTAAAGTAAGTGATCTCAACTCTGTTAACAAAAGTTTTGAGGGTGAGTGTTTGGGAATAACTATAGAATATTTATGTAACTAAATGCTCCTTGTTTGAATCTTTTTAGGTCTCCATGAGTTTGATGCTTTACAGGATCCTGAAGTGAAAGAATTCCGTAGTAAAATGCGGCGAATCAGTGAAGAGAAACTCCTGTCACTTGTGGGCCTATCTTGGGTTGACTGGCTAAACCATACTTATCCACCAGAACAAGAACCATCAATCCCAGAAAACTTTCAAGATAAACTCTATGGTGGAAATCTTGTAGTGGCCGTTCATTTTGATAAGTGCCAGGTAGAATTAGTATTTGCCAGAATAGGAGTCTTTCTAAATATATGTACTTTTTGATTTGGAATGACAGTTCATCTGAGAACTACACTTCATGTTGTCTTTCATGTGAGATGAACACTGCTGTTCAATATAGTCACCAAGGGATAGGGAAATCATTCCTGATCAAATATATGATGAATTGAATACTGTAGTGTTAAATTCCAAGACAGAATCTGTGTTCTGAAGTACATAGAATCAAGCAATTGAAAGAGACTTCAGGAGGTCATTGGGTTCAACCGCGGCTAAAAGCAGAACTAATTCCAACTAAATCATCCAAGCCAGGGCTTTCTCAAGCTGGAGAACTTAAAAACCTCTAGCTATGAAGATTCCACCAACTCTCTAAGTAACCCATTCCAGTGCTTCACCATCCTCCTTGTGAAATAACTATTCCTAATATCCAAGCTAGACCTCCCCCATTGCAGCTTGAGAAACAATGGTTTCATTCTGTCATTTGTCACCATTGGAACATCCTCTCTCTAACCCCCCTTCAGATAATTGAAGGCTGATATCAAGTCCTCTATCACTCTTGTCTTCGGTAGACTAAATAAGCCCAAATACCTCTCTCTCTCTCCTCATAAGTCATGTGCTCCAGTCCTGTAATCATTTTCTGTTGCTCTCTGCTGGACTTTCTCCAATGCATCCACATCCTTTCTGTAATGGGGGCCCCAGAGTTGGCCTTGCTGAATAAAGGGGAATATTGCTTCCCTAGATCTGCTGGAAATGCTCCAGATTCAGTTTTGCTAACTGCACTTGTGTACCTAGAATTTACAGGGTGTGCCAGTGTACCTGGAATTTACAGGGTGTGCCAGTTGAACTGTAGCAGCACAGGGAGAGCACAGCTTTCACAATCAATGTTGTGTGCAACCAGGACATAACTCAGTTTACATGCCCTTGCTTTGTAATTTAGTAATACCAATGAGAGGAAAACTACACTGGCAGAAACCAGCAGAATCTGGCAACTCTGCAAATGGGCAACAGTAAACAAAATGTCTGACGGGTGACATACACAAAACCCCAGTAGGCCGCAGGTTGCCTACCACTTCTCCAGAGGTTCATGTATTTGTAACTTACAGACTAATTCACTTTAATTCTTTGGGTCTGAAGCAGATACAAAACATAGTGAAAATTTTAGCTGGTGCAGAATGTGGTTGCTTGCCTTCTTCGTGACTTTGGCTGCTGTGAATACAGGCAGCCCCTGACTTGCAATGCTATTGGTTCCTGGGGAAACATTGCAAGTCGGGGGCATTAACTTGAACCCTCATTTACGATAGGCGCCGCGCGCCATTGTAAATATAGGACCAAGAACGTAAGTCAGGGGTTTTCGGCCCCTTCCGCACTTACAACCATTTTTGTAAGTGCAGGGGGTCGTAACTCACGGGTTTCCTTTACATCAAACACATCTTATGATCCCTTCGTTGCCCAATCCGTACGGTATCTGATGTTAGTTGGTTCTCAGCTATTAATAGTGCTAATGCACCAAAGCAGGAACTAGTCTGTCTGGATGTTTCTGTTTGTGCATTAATTTATAAAAGCATTAATCAGAAAACAATTTTAAAATTATATAGAATAGAGCATGACACGTCCTTTCAACCAGAGAGAACAAACTGAAGAGTTACAACAAAGGTTATCCCCAAAATAATTATCTAGTTATCCCCACAATTAGCTGCCTTGATACATGAACCAACATGAATCATCCTTGACCTAGAGAGAAACCACCTCTTTCGCACATTTAAATACACGTGAAGATACTCCCCAAATAAGAATCTGTAGAGTAGCACCAGCAATTGTGAGGAGAGACTGCTTCACTTCCTGACTCCCTTGAGTTAGCTATGGTCAGGGGACAAAAGAGGCACAGGTGGTCTGGCAACAGCTGCAGGATGGAAGGCTGATGTGGATCATACTATTTTGAGATTGAGAAAACATTGAATTGATTTTGACTTAGTTTATTATGGTTCATTTTTCCATTTGAGGAGCTTGGCTTTCTATCAAGAAGTCTATATAAAATAAGACACAAAACAAAAGTATGCAAGCTAGACCACACTTTATATTTTCTAAATTACTTTTAGAATGATTACATCTTTCTAGAGTACTTTTCATTTGAAAACTATGTGAGTTATTACAAATTAATTTGTGTATAACATGCTGAGAAGGGAGAGGGGAAAAGTTTCTATTGAGGAAATGTATTTCTCCTTTAATTTCACTGTATCTGTGGTTCTCCCAAAGAAACTTTTTAGGTACAGTAACTACATAGAGGAGCAAAAATAGAGGATCGTGGTCAATATGCAGATAAGCTTCGAAATCAATCTAAAATGTTTCACAATCTTTCTCCCAGCATAGTTACCTACTCCCCTTGTGGTAGTGGTTTACCTACAGCACTGGGAGAGGTCTCTCCTACTACTCTTGCTGTGATCACACTGCCGCACTGAAATGTTGCCATGCCTGTGCTTTCTAAACTTTCAAGTGTATAGACAAACGTTAGATGATCACCTTTTTGGGCAGGGTATGTCACTTGCTATTTGTCCTGAACTGGTTGAATCCACTAGGCACTGCTGCAAGACAAATAAAAATTGAAAGTTGTATTCAGACAAATATGTTTGATTTACAGCATACAAACTCACAAGCTTAAAACAGACTTAATATAGACTTCGTTTTCCTTATTTAAGCTTTGCTGCAAGTCAAGGGCTCTCAAACACTGTGTTCTCATATTATTGACCCCTTTATGATAAAATTTTAAAATAAGTCATAAATAGGAAACACTAAACTGGGCAGTCAGTTTTGGTAGACTAAATATTATTTCTACTTAAACTTTTGCCCTCTTAAAAGTTCTCTTGATGACTATCAGAAATAGGAGACCACCTCATTCTGGCACATATTTAGATTTCATATTTGCACTTTCAACATAAATGAAAAAAAATTACAAAAATCTATAGGCCGTTTGAAATATATTGAGCAAAATTCTCAAAAGCACCTAAGTGATTTAGGCTCAAAATTCACCTAGGTGCTTCTGAAAACTCTCTTGTATGTACAGCATGGCATGAAACTTGATATTTTTTCCTTACTTTTAATGCATTTTATATAAGTTGAGTGTTAAAATGTCTCTTATTTTATTAGGATGTATTTAGTTTTCAAGTGTCTCCTAACATAAATCCTGTCAAACTGAATGAATTGGCAATCCGAAAACGTTTGACTATCCATGGAAAGGAAGATGAAGTTGATCCTTATGACTACGTGTTGCAAATTAGCGGAAGATTGGAATATATTTTTGGTGACCACCCATTAATTCAGTTCCAGGTATTGAAATTTTTTGAATTTAAGCTAAAGGTGAGCTTTTCCTGGGAAGAAGCAAAATTAATTCACTATTGCCCTGGAAAAAATTACCTATGAAAGCTCATGATTCTATATAATTTTGTTAGTCTCTAAAGTGCTACAGGGCTACTCGTTTTTAAAGTTACAGATTAATATGGTTACCCTGGAGTAATTTCTACATTTTTTTAGAACTGGGTTATTTATTTTGGAAGCATTATTGACCCCAAAAATACATTGTTTTAAAATAAATTTCACAAGGATTATCATATGGAGAAGTAGAATGTATTTTCTACACAAAGCTATTTTATGTTGTTTATTAGAACCAATTTAGTATTAATTAGTATTATTCAGAAAATAAGAGCAATGTGAGAATATTAAAAATAAGCCTGACTCTTTTTTTCCTTCCATAATCCTGCTATTTCTGATGTGAAATGTGGTCATAAGCTTAGAATTTTTGTTTGTCAGTATGCTGCAGGCTGCTTTTCTTCCTGTAAAATAATAGTATATCTGCACTGTTGCTGGCTTGTAGGGATATAAGAGGTTAACCTATATGATAATACTTATCCGTATCGGTTACCAGTTAAACTCTGCCCCCTCCCAGGGCACTGGCTACACTCTAATGAGGCAGACTACTTTGCAAGCCGTGCTCTTGAGGCGTTGGTCCCACTGCTTGGGAGGTATCTGGTACCGAGGGAGTAGGAATTGCAGAGCCCACAGCATGGGGCAGCTGGTCACTTGTGAGCAGAGCCAGCACCCAGGAATGGGGCTTGCAGAGCCCACAGTGTGGGACAGCCAGCATCTTGGGCATGAGGCCGGTGGCAGGGGACATCTTGAGAGTGGCCATGAAGTATTTTGGAGTTGTATGTATTGAATGTCATTAGTTTATTTCAGACCAACTCTCCAGTTTATTAGGGGCCTTTTGAATTCTAGACCTCTAAAGTGCTCTCAGATACTCCCTTCTTGGTGTCATCTACAAATTGTATGAGTATACGCTGTGCCATTATCTAAGTTACTAATTAAAATATTGAACAGTTTCAGGACAAACCTCTGTAGGACTCCTAGATATGTTCTCTCTTTGGCCACAAGCCATTCTCTCAAGCCATTACTTTTTGAGAATTTTTTTTTCCAGCCAGTTGTGCACCTAACTTATAGTATTTTCATTTACACCACATTTCCCTAGTTTGTTTGAGAATGGCTTGTAGGGCTATGTCAAAAGCTTTTAATTAATCTCATAATTTAATAAAATTAATATGAAGTTTGTGAATGAAATTTAGCATGAGTTGAAATGGTTTTAAACAAGAGGAGAATTAGGATTATCTGCTTGTAACAACTATTTTCTGTCTGGCTTCAGTATATCCGTAATTGTGTGATGAACAGGACTCTCCCTCACCTGACACTGGTTGAGTGTTGCAGCATAAAGAAAATGTGTGACCAGGAAATGATTGCCATAGAAGCTGCCATAAACCGAAAATCATCCAACTTTCCTCTTCCTCTGCCACCAAAAAAAACACGAACAGTTACTGTAAGTTGATATGGAGAACATTTACCACCAAAAAGAAAATAAGACACACCACTGTTGACTCTCTGTATGTTTTTCCCCTCATACTTAGTCTGTTGTTGTTCAAGATGTTACATGAAGGGTAAGAGGCCTTCTAGTCTTTACCTTGTCCTTCCATTTTAATTCTTTGAATCTCTCCTAAATCAATGTCTGTTTTCCACCCCTATTACTGACCCTGCTTTTTACTTCAAGCTAGAAGAGTAAGTGGAGAAATTAAATGAGGGAACAGTTGATTCCCAACTTCAAATGCATACTGTACTCTACATCAGCTGCAGTCTTGTCTTCATCAGCTTGTCTACTTCTTAATGCAAATTTGCTGTATTGTGCTGCTACTTTAGTAAACTCTGAAAGATTTTTACCAATTCTTAACATGCCTGATAGTTGCATTTTAAAATGCAACTATCCGTCTATCCTGAGAATGTGATGGTAATTTATATTAAGTATGATTCCTGGAAACAAGCTAAAACCAGACCCCTGTTCAGTAATACAGTAGTTACTGTGAAGCTTGTTTTTAAACAACTTGTATGTTTGAACATAAGAATGGCCATACTGGGTCAGACCAATGGTCCATCCAGCCCAGTATCCTGTCTGCCAACAGTGGCCAATACCAGATGCCCTAGAGGGAGGGACACAACAGGATGCAAGATGAATAAACTTGAAACCTACAGGAGATAAAATTTATTATTCTGAATTGTCAGTGGCTAATACTGAGTGTATGTTGCCTCCAGGAATAGTTTAGTCCCAAGAGGTGGTTCATATGCATTATTTTCTCTTTCTCCTTCAGGGTATCTTAAATGGTCTTGTGGCTACAATAACTGGATTCTTCTTTGCTCATTTTTAAAAAATTCTTATTCATTAATTTAAAATATATAATCATGTATTTTTAGCTTTATCCATAAATATTGTGTAATCCTCCTCCCCTTTCCTCTCTGGGTTTCTCTGGAGCAGGCAACACTAAGTGTGTCTGGGTGCTTAGTGTTCTTGATATTAAAGGAGCTCCTGAGTATCCCGGTGGTGTTGGATAGATGGGAATCATCTATCCATCCTTCTGCTGTAGTTCCTTACCTCTAAAGCAATTCAAAATCAGGGGTGCCTTCACCTGGCTGGTCCCTGTGCACACACAGTGGCATGCCTTGAACATCCAGGAGTAAACCCATTATAATTCGAATCTGTGGCATGGATCTAACTCAGAAATGTCAGTTATAAATAATATGAATCTAATGTACTTAAGTAAAGGTTCATTAATACTAATTTAAAGAAACAAGGTTGGACAGACTAAGATTAAACATCACTCGTAATTTAAATTCAGCGTACAGTTGAGTGAAATCAATTAAAGTATACAATAATAACTGAAATTTAACATGGATTTTCACTACCCCCATTCATCCTACCCAGAGTATACACTGCTCTGGATTTCTGAGTCCCTGATGCTTGCATGGGCACGCTTGAAGATCTGCAGCTGGAGTGGCGACGGCACTTTGCAAGTCCTAGGTGTCAGTCTAGCCAAGGCAGCAAGCTACACAACCCATCTGAAGACTGAAGCTAATGCCTGCAGCTCAGAGTCTTGGTTCATGGAGCAGACCACTCTCTCTTCTCAGACTCAGTCTCTCTGCTGTGCTCCTTCGTGTGCAAGCACTTCTTTCCCAAGCAGTCCCAGTTACTCTCAGTTCCTTCACTGCAGGTGCCCCAGGCATAACAAGAGTCTCTCCCCTTTAGGGACAGCCCCCAAAAGCCTCTGAAGCTCCTTTCCTGATGAAAGCCCTGACTATCTATCAGAGGCAGGCTCTAGCTTCCAGCAGCAGCTCCTGATCTTGAAAGAGCTCCACACCAGCAAGCTGGTTCTCCTCTCCACAATGGAGCCCACCACTTCCCCCTGCACTGCCTGGAAGAAAGCAGTTCCCCCATTTTTTCCCAAGGCATCATGTGATTTTTAGTCTCTAAATCTCTAAGGCTATATCCTAATTATTAGGAAAAACTATTTTACTAGGAGGGTGGTGAAGTACTGGAATGGGTTACCTAGAGAGCTGGTGGAATCTCCATCCCTAGAAGTTTAAGTCTCAGCTTGACACAGCCCAGGCTGGGTTGATTTACTCAGACTTCAAGGTCAGAAGGGACCACTATGATCATCCAGTCTGACCCCCTGCACAGTGCAGGCCACAGAATCTCACCCACCCCCTCCTAGAATAATGCTCTCACCTATATCTCCGATATTGAAGCCTTCAAATACTTTGAAGACCCCAAGATGCAGAGAATCCTCCAGCTGTGATCTGTACCCCATGCTACAGAGGAAGGCGAAAAAACCTCCAGGGCCTCTGCCAATCTACTCTGGAGGAAAATTCCTTCCCGACCCCAAATATGGCGATCAGCTAAACCCTGAGCATGTAGGCAAGACTCACCAGCCAGACACCCAGAAAGTTCTCTATAGTAACTCCTATCATCCCTCCATTGACCTATTTACCACTGTTAATGGTCAATTAGTTACCAAGATCATGTTATCTCATCAAACCATCCCCTTCATAAACCCATCTAGTTTAATCTTGAAGCCAGCTAGATCTTTTGCCCCCACTACTTCTCTTGGAAGGCCGTTCCAGAACCTCACTCCTCTAATGGTTAGAAACCTTCATCTAATCTCAAGTCTAAACTTCCTACCTACTAGAGAGCTTATATCCATTTGTTCCTGTGTCCACATTGGTATTAAGCTTAAATAATTCCTCTCCCTCCCTGGTATTTATACCTCTAATATATTTAAATAGAGCAATCATGTCCCCCCTCGGCCTTCTTTTGGTTAAGGTAAACAAGCCAAGACTCCTTGAGTCTCCTTTCATAAGACAGGTTTTCCATTCCTCAGATCATCCTAGTGGCCCTTCTTTGTACCTGTTCCAGTTTGAATTCATCCTTCTTAAACATGGGAGACCAGAACTGCACACAGTATTCCAACTGGGGTCTCACCAATGCCTTGTATAATGGCACTAACACCTCCTTATCCCTACTGGAAGTACCTCGCCTAATACATCTCAAGACCGTATTAGCCTTTTTCATGGCCATGTCACGATGGCGGCTCATAGTCATCCTATAATCAACCAGGACTCCAAGGTCCTTCTCCTCCGTTACTTCCAACTGATATGTCCCCAGCTTATAACTAAAATTCTTGTTATTAATCCCTAAATGCATAACTTTACACTTCTCACTATTACATTTCATCCTATTGCTATCACTCCAGTTTACAAGGTCATCCAGATCTTCCTGTATGATATCCTGATCTTTTTCTGAATTGGCAATACCTCCCAACTTTGTGTCATCCACAAATTTTATCAGGACACCTCTACTTTTGGTGCCAAGGTCAGCGATAAAAAGATGAAATAAAATTGGCCCCAAAACTGATCCCTGAGGAACTCCGCTAGTAACCTTCCTTCAACCTGACAGTTGACCTTTCAATATGACCCACTGTAGTCTCCCCTTTAACCAGTTGCTTATCCACCTCTCAACTTTCATATTAATCCCTATCTTTTCCAGTTTAACCAATAATTCCCCATGTGGTACTGTATCAAATGCCTTACTAAAGTCAAGGTAGATTAGATCCACTGCATTTCCTTTATCTAAAAAAATCTGTTACTTTCTCAAAAAAGGAGATCAGGTTGGTTTGGCACGATCTACCTTTTGTAAAACCATGTTGTAATTTCTCCCAATGCCATTAGCCTCAATGTCTCTAACTACTTTCTCCTTCAAAATTTTTTCCAGGATCTTGCATACTACAGATGTCAAACTAACAGGCCTATAGTTACCCGGGTAGCTTTTTTCCCCTTTCTTAATAGGAACTATATTAGCAATTCTCCAGTCAAAAGGTACTACCCCTGAGTTCAGAGATTTATTAAAAAATTTTGCTAATGGACTTGCAATTTCATGTGCCAGTTCCTTTAATATTCTTGGATGAAGATTATCTGGGCCCCCCGATTTACTCCCATTAAGCTGTTCAAGTTTGGCTTTTACCTCGGATATGGTAATATCTACCTCCATATCCTTAGTACCATTTGTTATGTTACCATTATCCCTAAGCTCTTCATTAGCCTCATTAAAGACTGAAGCAAAGTATTTGTTTAGATATTGGGCCATTCCTAGATTATCCTTAACCTCCACTCCATCCTTAGTAATTAGCGGTCCTACTTCTTTTTGTTTTTTTTCCTATTTATATGGCTAAAACACCTTTTACTATTGGTTTTAATTCCCTTTGCAAGGTCCAACTCTACCTGACTTTTAGCCTCTCTCTCACTTTGTCCCTACATGCTCTAACCTCAATAAGGTAGCTTTCTTTACTGATCCCTCCCATCTTCCACTCCTTATATGCTTTCTGCTTTTTCTTAATCACCTTTCTGAGATGCTTGCTCATCCAGCTTGGTCTAACACACCTGGCTATAAATTTTTTCCCTTTTCTTGGGATACAGGCTTCTGACAGCTTCTACAACTTTAACTTAAAATAATCCCAGGCCTCCTCCACCTCAAGATCCATAATTTCTTTAGTCCAATCAACTTCCCTAACTAATTTCCTTAATTTATTAAAGTTAGCCCTTTTGAAATCAAAAACCCTAGTCTCAGATTTATTTTTGTTTATCCTTCCATTTAATTTGAACTGAATTAGCTCATGATCACTCGAGCCAAGGTTGTCCCCTACAACTAGTTCATCTATGAGGTCCTCGCTACTCACCAAAACCAAATCTAAAATAGTATCCCCCCCTTGTTGGTTCAGCAACTACTTGATGAAGGAATTCATCAGCTATCACAACTAGGAAAATCTGAGCCCTGCTATTATTACTAGCACTTGTTCTCCAGTCTATATCTGGAAAGTTGAAATCTCCCATGATTGCACAGTTTCCATGAGTATTTACTTCATTAAAAAGGTCTCTATCCATATCCAAATTGGATCCTGGTGGTCTGTAACACACCCCAAGCGCTATCCCAGGGGAGGATCTGATAGTTTTCTTTCCCAATGTGACTTTTGCCCAAACAGACTGTCTTCTCCATTCCATCACTTTTTATTTCTTTACAATCTACCTCATCTTTGATATACAATGTGACTCCACCACCTTTACCCTTATTTCTGTCTTTCCTAAACAGCACATACCCTTCAATACCTGTACTCCAGTCATGCCTAGTATTCCACTATTTTTCTGTTATTTCTATATCTGCTTTCACTTCCTGGATCAATAGCTCTAGTTCTTCCATTTTGTTACCTAGGCTCCTCGCATTGGTTTACAAACATCTTCATTTTTGCTGAGGTCTCTTCCCCCTCCACAGCAAAAACAAACCCCAAAGAAGTCCCAATATCCAAATTCCCTTTATAAACTCCCACTCAAACTCCCATGTTTACAGCTCTGTTTGCTGGCTCCTGTGCCACTGCAGCTATCTATGCCACTGCCTGATTAGAAGGCTACCTTTATAGGACCCCTAATCAGTGAAGCCCCGCCCCCTAATCAGGGCTTAGTTTCTCTCCCAGCACACTGCCCCTACACATACAAACAATACACATACAAAACCAAATACAAACTTAGTTGGGATTGGTACTGCTTTGGGCAGGGGGCTGGACTTAATGACCTCTTGAGGTCTCTTCCAGCTGTGGCATTGTGGGGGGGGGGGCTGTCTGCTCTGTAACCCAGTGTGGTGTGGTGGTGGCATCTTGCTGGTTGCTAGGCTTGGTCAGTGGGCGATCTCCACTGGCGGCTATTTGTAGCACAGCCCAGCAGGACAGCGGATGAGTCACGTAGGCAAGGGTCTCCCAACCTGTCCGACCAATTGTCTCCCAGGGAGAGAGACAAAGAGAAGAAGGCAGGGTCCAACTCCTGGCTGGGGGGCAGGGCTGGAAGGGAGGCAGTTACTGTCTGGGAAGCACGGGAGAAGGGGCTAGGGAGGGGGCTGGGATTGTAGGGCCCCAGCCACCCCCCATCTCCCCTCCTGGCCCCAGTTCCTGTAACCAGATTACATCTATGCTGTTCTGTATCTTGGAGAAGCAATAAACTCCCTCAATCCTACTGGCTGGCAGAGTCTGTTCATGCCACTGTGGGGGTGCAGGAGATGGGAAAACCCCAACATGCCGTCACACCAGCCTATGATTCCATGATCTTCCCAGTAAAGATCAGATGCTCCTATAGTAAAGGATATTTAATAGATAAAATACTAGATCACTAAACTACACTTCTACCTTCCTGTTTTCCTTGCAGCTGCTGACTCAGAGTGTCTGGGATATTAGCTATCCTTTCAAGATTATATTATTTAAGGGTAATAAATTGAACACAGAAGAAACTGCCAAAGTAAGTAATGTAGAACCTAACATTGGGAGATGTTCTTTTGACTAATCATTTTAATTTGCAAAGTGTTTACTGAATGTCTGCTCATAAAGGTTCCAGTTCAGTAAGGGCCTTAAGCAATATGCCTAATGTTAAGCACACAAATAGTCCCAGTTGCGCTATTCACCCACTTAAAGACATGTGCTTTAGTGCCTTGCTGAAAATCAGGGACAAATTAGACAAATGCTTTTCCAATGTTTAGAGTCAACTTGACACTAAAGATATGCATTCAGATTGATCTATTGTGATCTATATAGCCACGTAATTAAACAGATTAAATATGAATGTACTTTTGATTCAACACTAGATATACTGTTTTATGTATTTCTGATTAAACTGTATCTTGTATAAATCCAGGGTCTAGATCACATACTGTTATGAAATCTATCCTGTTCATAATGTTTTAAACTTACAAAACATAGAATAAATGCAACAGCACTTCTGGTAAAATATAGATGGCTACATCACACACTACAAGTCATTAACACATGGGAATTTATTGAACAATCCCACACAACTACATTAAGACCTTACAAAGGTGTTTGCATCTGAAATAGGAAAAATTCATACTGTTCTAACTTGTTTGACAATTAAATAAAGAATAGTCAGATTGAGGGGCTGGCCTATATTAGGGTATGTCTACACTACCACCCTAGTTCAAACTAGGGTGGTAATTTAGGCAATTGGAGTTGCAAATGAAGCCTGGGATTTGAATTTCCCGGGCTTCATATGCATATTACCGGGGCCTGTCATTTTTAAATGTCTGCTATTTCGGACTCCGTGACCCGCGGCTACACGCGGCACAAACTAAGTAGTTCGGATTAGGCTTCCACGAGGAGTAACGGTAGTTCGGAATCCGAACTTGCGGACATTTAAAAATGGCGGCGCCCAGCAATAGGCAAATGAAGCCCGGGAAATTCAAATCCCAGGCTTCATTTGCAACTCCGGTTGCCTACATTACCACCTTAGTGTGGTTAGGCTGATGTAAGCTGCCTTGAGTACCTGGTGCATGCAATAAATGTTGATAGCAAATTCCCTTGTCACTATGGTTCTTCTTCCATTTTGTTTAAATATGCATTTTGAGCCAAATATAAGATGGACATTTTCTATCCAAAGCAGGATAGTTTGTTAATTAATTCATGACTACTCACTGCACAACTTAGTCCCCAATATTGCCTGAAAACTTCAGAAAACGTCTTTCTACATTTTGATTGTGGACCTTTAAACAAAATCAACTTCATTTCTTCATTAAAATGAGTCACTAGTAAATCTCAAAAGATTTGATGAAATGTTGCTAATAAAATCCTCAAGCTTCTATGCTTATCTGATTCTTTGGGGGTTGGACTGAATCTACAGAGGTAGGAATCTCTTGAAATTGATGGTATTTCTTCATTTTGGCATGAACACAAATGCTAAGACAACAGCTTGCCTTGAAAATAGATCCATGTTCTTGGTTCTGTGCTTTTAATGAATGACTAAAGTGTTCTGTTCTTCGAGTGGTATCCCCATGGGTGCTCCACTCTGGGTGTTGGTGCATCCTCGCACCAGTGACCAGAGATTTTTTCTAACAGTTTCCACCAGGCCACACACATGCCATGGCACCCCCTTGCATCGTTGGTGTCTGTTAGGCGCAGTGCAGCCCCTCATTTCCTTCTCTACCATGCTCAGCAGCTTCTCTCTCCACCGTTTCTATCAAAAAAACAACAAAACAACCTATTACCTATAGTTACCTCATTTTTCCAAGTTTAGGCCCCTACCCTACCCCAATGCCCCCCAAAAAAAGTTCCTCCTAGGAGGAGCCACCACACCACTCCTTGCACAGTTTCTAAGCCACCACCTGGTTTTCCTCAACTTACAGCCCCAGCTACAGAGCCTAATTCCCCAGCCCATACAGACATAGAAAACTGTCAGAGGGTGAGAACAGGTCCCCTGCGCACAACTCGTCCTCTTCACCAGACGAGGCAGTTATTGTCAACATCCCACCACCAGGAGACAATTCAAAGAAGTTTCAAGATCTTTTTAAAAGGGTAGCCCTGACACAGGATCATGACCTATAAGAAATACAGACGAAAGAGTTCTGTGAATGCTACTGTCTCCTACCTCTTCCAGAATAGCACTCCCTATGGATGAAGCTATGGATCCAGCAGACATTTGGCAGACTCTGGCTTCCATCATTACAACCAACAAAATAGCCGATTGCAAATACTTCATTACACCAAAAGGAATGGACTTCGTTTTTTTTTTTTTTTTTTTTTTAAACACACATTCCCTCCCCCCCCCATACGACTTTTTAAAGACAAGGTCTCTCTACTATGTACCCATCCCAAATTCCTCCCTGAGCTGCACTCATCCTTCCACCTCAATCAGACAATACACCTTCCTATCTCTTTCCCCAAACCACATGCCAACTCCTTCGAGATGATGCACACACTTGACTTGTGCAGAGCACTCTTTATCTAATGAACTAGACCTTTTCACGTCTGAGACAGTTTGTGTCAATAGTGACCAACAATAAGGGCCAGGCCCTCATCACAGACTCGGTCACTGGATTTTGAACTTTATTAAGCTCTGTTACCCCCCCAATCATATATGGTCCCTCCAGACAATATAAATGCACACTTCACCAAAGCCATGTCTACTTCAATAGCATACACACAAGAGACATTTGTGTAGCTGCCCCTTGATCCTTGGACCACACTTCTGCAAAGCACTACACATTTACGCAGGAACCTCTCTCCAACCTGGAATTTTCTAAGGCAGTTCTTTCCACTGCTTTTCTGCCAGATCTGAAATCCCTACTTCCCTAATTCAGAATAGCTTTGTAGTCATTTAATGTGGAGCACCCATGGGGACATCTCTCTCTTGAAGAGGTTACTCACCTTGACGGTAACTGATGCTCTTCAAGATGAGTGTCCCCGTGGGTGTTCCATAACCTTCCCTTTCCTTCCCTCTACTTCAGAATTCTGGCCTCCTCACTGGCATTGTTCCACGGTAGAGAAGGAATTGGGGAAGAGGGGGCTCATGCATGTGTGATGCCTGCCACCTAGGAGCGCGTGGCCCCAGGGACGTTGCTCTAAAATCTCCAATTGATAGCATGGCGCACTGACCTAATGTGGAGCACCCACGGAGGAACTCATCTTGAAGAGCATCCATTACTGTTGAGGACAAAGACAAGAAAGGGGATCAGTTGGCTTATAGGCCTTCTCTTGCAACCTAGGCAGCACCAGGCTTTTCTGCTCGGTCATTGTCACTGGTACTAGAGGTTCATCTCCCCTCCATGCCAGAGGCCTTCCAGGCTGCTCAGGACATGCAGTCCATGCTAGTACCGGCACCCACAGCACCACCCATCTCAGCAAAGGAGGGAAGCCGCCATTTGGCACTCAGTTGCCGAGCCGTGCATGGTCCTGCTCATCTCCTCAATCAGAAAGGAGAGTGCCCTGAAGCATTCTAAAGTCTGGAAGGGACAGACTAGGGCAGGATGCAAGGTCACCCACGTCACTGGTGTCAGTGTGCAGACCCATGAAGGCGCATCCCCCAGTACCAGTGACTTCAAAAAGAAAGTCCGTCACCTTACTTGGTGTACACTTTAGGAATGTTTCCCTACACCCAAGGTACCTCTCACCATGCTGATACTCATTAGAACTGAGTTATTTCAACCATCGTGGCATGTCTAGCTGCTCTCTATTTTCATCCCTTCACCAGAGTTTATCTCTGAGCCGTGGTACCCCCACACGAGAAGTAGATCCATAGAGTACTGAAGTCCATGCAGGGACGTACGCCCTTCCTGGTCACAGAGGTCACCATTGTTCCTGGAGTCCTGATAGAGGAGATTGCTCCATCTGGTCCTTCTCTTGGCCATTGTGCAGCATTCAATCCTGCAACATTGCATCAGACTCTGCCTCCAGTACAGACCTCAATACCACACTCGGTTCTTCAGGTGCTGACACAGGGCACACCATGACCTCCGATATAGTGGCAGGCCAGTGGTGCCCCTGGGGGTTCCCTGTCCAACCCCAGGTTACCTGCTGTGGCCAAAGCTTCCCAGGCTCCTATGATGCTTCCAGCTCCTTGTAGGCAACTAGCTAAGACAATGGCACCAGCAACTTTGCAGGTGGAGAATTTGGTGAATGATTAACACTCTCCTTCCTGGAGGAAGGATAGTCAGGCCTAACCTCTTCTCCCTCCTAATTGAATAAGGCAGTAACAGCTTTGCTACTGGTAGTACCACCAGACAGCCTGAGAGTCCACCAGGATCTCATGAAGTGGATGGCAAATGGCTTGGGCCTCCAGGTGGAGGAGGATACAGATTCCCTGTTCAGTGTCCTGGGTTAAATGGGACCTGCCAGGGTGAAGCAGTAACCAAGATTTCAAAAGCCATGTGGCAGACCTCCAACTGAAAGCAAAGTAGGGATATAATAGTATGTTTGATTTAACTGATAAGCAAAAGCTAGGGTATGTCTACACTACAAAGTTAATTCGAACTAACAGCACCAACTGTAATAGACATCAAAAGTGAAATACAGGTTGCATCTCCCTTAACTGGGATTCTCTCATCTGGTAACATCTGTGGTCCGGCATGACCATGGATGCTCCTGGATGAGAGAACCCCGAGGCATGAGGACCAGCAGCTGGGAGACCTGTGAGTCTGGCAGCAGGGCCTCAGCAGCCAGGGCAGTAGCGGTGCCGGGGCAGCCTAGGCATTGGTGGAGTGCTATTTGAGCTGCCTGCCACCCCACCCAGCAACGGGGACTGAGACCATGGCTGCCCAGGAGGGGAAGTCTGGCCACACCAACCCAGACAGCAGTGGAGCAGGAATATCCTGGGCAGTGGCAGCAGTGTAGCAGCTGCTTGGGCAGCAGCAGCAGTGTGATTGGGGCTGCTTGCCTCCTGTCAGCAGGGCTGGGGCTGCAGCCACAGCAGTTCTGTAGGGGGAAGCCAAGCCGGGCTGTGGCAGCATGATAGAAGCAGTGGAGCCAGGGCCATGTGCCACCTAGCAGTGGGGCTGGGGCTGTGGATGCAACAACCTGGGAGGGGGAAACCTGGCCATGGCCACAGCAGCCCAGCAGAAGCAGCGCTGCTGGCCATGTACCACCTGGCAGTTAGCAGAGCCAGGACTAGGGCTGGTCAGCAGGCAGCCTGGCTGGATCGAAGGAACCAACAGTGAGGAGGAGCAGGGGGCTGCAGGGCTGGTGTCAGGAGACCTCCTGTTGTCCGGCAAATTCCCAAGGGTGCTGGACCAGGGAGGTCTAACCTGTACGTTTTTTTCAAGGTTTGACCTAGACATGGCCAGGATATGAAAATCCCTTCCTGGGGGGAGGGGGGGGGAAGGTATTTTCAAATGTTATTCTAGAAACAAAGCATCAAAATAAAAGGTGTTTGTTTTTTCCCCATGGGCATTGTTTTTGGCTTCCTGGCTACATGCCTGGAAGCCCATTTTACTTGTGATATTTGACCAGAGCCTGGTTGCTAGTGAAACAGAGTATCAGTGCTTAGCCTCTTTTCCCTGACCCAATCTCCAGGCTAGAAAACCTTGAACTCTCTGCTTCTGTAGCATCAGGGCTGGAAGAGTGTAAGAGGTTCATAGAATCCATAGAAGATTCAGCTAGGAAGACATTCAAGATGTTAGCTAGTCTAACTCTGTGCCAGAAGCCATAACAATCCCAACTAAATCCACTCCAGCTAGGGCTTTGTAAAACTGGGCTTTAAAAACGTCTAATGGAGATTCCACAACCTTCCCTAGATTGAGTTTCCAAGCTGTCATTCTTTCCAGCTGTGGAGCTAAGGGGAGGTTATAATGCTAAGAACCATAGTGCTTGGTCTCAGCATCCTCTCGAGAATTTTCTTTCCAGTTTCACTTTCAGAAAATGAAATTAAAAGAGCCTTCTAGGGGTGCATCTAGACTATATTCCTCTTACATTCCGATCGCTTTTTTAAAATGTGTTTAAAAAAAAAACAGTCTAGACAATTTTTTGGGGGGGGGACCCTTTTTTGAAAGAACCCTTATTCCTGAAAAATTGAGGTTTACAGGGTTCTTTCGAAAAAGGTGGGTTTTTTTCCCCCAGAAGAACCATGTCTAGACTGCTTTTTTTTTAAAAAAAAATGTTCGAAAAAAGCAATCTGACACGATTATTCAAATGAAGTGTGAGATTTGTAAATCAGCACTTCATTTGCATTTTCTATTTCCTTCATTTACTTTCCTCTTTTGAAAGAGGAATGTAGTCTAGACATACCCTTGGAGAACAACAAGGGAGTTGTCATTTTGATTTTCCTGACCAAAAAAAAAAAAAAAAATTGTTTGTGAGAAGGATTTTTAAAATCAGATAATCATTTCAAAATAGGGATATAAAATCCCATTTAGTCAGCTTAAATGGGATCCTGTGGCTAGGCCAGGCCTAGCTAGTTGATAAGCAACATCTGGTAAGGGTGATGCTTACAAGTTAACCAGCTAACTGCTGACATGTCTATTTCAAAGAAAAGCTTTCTACCAGCTCTTAACTTTTTAAATAAATATTACTGGTGTGTGTGTGTGTGTGTGTGTGTGGAATGTTTTTGGACACTTCTGTCACACCTGTATTACAGGTTCATGTCAGAGCTGGTCTTTTCCATGGAACTGAGCTTCTCTGCAAGCCAATTGTAAGTGCTGAAGTATTTGGGAGAAGTGAACATATTTGGAGTGAAACACTGGAATTTGAAATCAATGTCTGTGACTTGCCAAGAATGGCTAGGCTGTGCTTTGCCATTTATGCTATCATGGATAAAATGAAAACTAAAAAGTCAACCAAGACAATTAATCCCCCCAAATACCAGACCATCAGGAAAGCTGGAAAAGTGGTAATGCCTCCATTTGTTTTTCTTTATTGTACCTCTTAATTGTACTGAATTATATATTTATTTTATCTTCTCACCTTGGAAATCTGAAATACAAATAATAAAAAAAAAGATAACCTTAATTGGAGTAGCGCCCAGTTTAAAAAAAAAAAACATATGAACGTCAGATCTGAGACCTTATTTAAAACAAAAAAGGATTATTTTTCCTCAATTTGTTAATGCCTAGTGTTTTTTCTTTTGCAAAAGAACTCTTTTAAAAAGGGATATTGTGAAAAATCACATTTTGAAATATTCATATGTATTACAACATTTAATATTAAAAGTAAAATATTAGTTTAAAAAAATTCATTTTCATTTTACTATTCAGTTTTTGGATTTCATGTACTCTGATCAATGTTTACATTTGAATATCCAACACAGGGTAATATTCTATTCTTACTGTGGTTTGTAAAACATTTTGGCCCTTCCCTCACACTGAAAAAGGCCATGAAGTTAAAGTACTTGACAATGACTCCTTAAATTGAAGATTAAAAAATTGTTAGTATTTTTGAAATTGTATTCGTATCTTTTGAACAGGACTGATCCATAAAATCATATATTTGTCTTCAGTTCAACACTAGAAGTTAATGGGAATTAGGTACTTGTTGAAAGTTGAGCATGTGTTGAATTTGCTTTCCTGAATCAGGGACCTAGTTTAGAGCAATTTTTTACTAATTAATTTTTCTAGTGCATTTACCATTTAAAAATTTCAAATGTATTTTTAGATTCTGTTTAAACAGTTTTGGTTTTTTCTTCAACAGCACTATCCTGTAGCATGGGTAAATACTATGGTATTTGACTTTAAAGGACAGTTGAAAAGTGGAGACCTCTTACTGCACAGTTGGACTTCATTTCCTGGTAAGATTTGATTTGCTGTATACCTTAGCATACTCATGAGACTAAAGAGCACCATTAATTTAGGATTATGATATTCATTGCTTTTGCCTGCCGTTATCACTATTCCAAATAGGGAAAGAGCTGATATTCTCATTGCATAAAATGTCTATGTACCTTCAATAATTAGCTTTGTTTTCCTTTTGATGTTCTGTGGAGTCTACTTACCTTGGTGTTTTTGCTAAAATTCTCCACAGTTTTCTTCAATCCTTCTCCCAAAAATACCAAATTTCTTAGGGATATTTATTTAGTTTGGAAATCCATATATCTTGGAAGTGTTATCTGTTACTTAATAAGGGCCCTTTGAAAATGGTATTGACTGTTATTTCTAGCAATTTATAGGGTTTGACATGTTAGGAGCCATTTCATTGCTTTTGTTAGTTCTCATTGCTTTTGTTAGTTCAGATTCCTATGTCATAAAAAGCCCATGATTGTTTTGGTTACAATGAAATGTGGCACTTACATTACATATTAAATTACACTGTTTTACTAAGCAACCTGTATATCTCAGTGAAGAAAACTTAATTATAATAATCATTCCACTTGTTTTGACTCAAGATTAATTGGTTTGTCATGTTATATACATTACAGAGAATCTGTTCAGCAATTTAGAGATTTTAATGTATAATCATTTATCCTTTTTTGTTTATTTTAAAATCATGCTGAAGATACTCATTCTGAAACATCTGTATCTGGTGTAAATTGGCTTAGCTTCACTGAGAGTCAGTGGACTATGCAAGTTTACAACTGCTGTCAGTAAATCCCAACTACTTGTAACTGCCTCTGAAGTTTTGGGGCATCTTTTTATTCCAAGTATCTGTTTTATAAGAAACAGAATTTAAAGTTACTTAGACCTGTGAGGTAAGTAACTATTATGTCTGTTTTGTCAATGCGGAAAATGAGGTACAGAGAATTGAATTTTTCAAAGGCTTGTATTAAATAACAGAATGAGAAATAGCACTTAGAAAGTCCTAAAGATATCCTTGTGCTACTCTCTCCTAAGCTCCACATCGTAGTCACCTTTCCATCCAAGTGAGGAAAACTGGCTACTTTGTGCTTATTAATCTTCATTAGCGAAGTAATTCAGCAAGACAAGGAAATCTTGTCTTCGGGGACTTAGATTAGGTTGCCATAACTTTGTTCAAGGAGGACTGATCCAGCATCTAACAGAAATTCTATCTATGAGGCTGAAACTGCAGCTAGGAAGATGGACAAGTCAAAATGCCCCTATAATGTCAATTCCATTTTCTCTGCTAAGAAATAGTAAGAAGAAGAAGTGTTAAGAGCCAAGCTTGTTGCCTTACCTGTCTTCCTTTCAATGGATGATCTTCTCGGTTTTCAGACATGCTGATGTTAGGAACAGATTGTACCAGAGATCCATTGCAAAGTAGGAGAAAGTCTGGCCCTTTGTGAGCAACACTGTGTACTTTTACACAGGAAACAGTTTCTCATGGCATTGCTGACTTTCCCAAAGGCTCTGGATACTATAAAATGGATTGTTTTGATATTTTAGATGAACTTGAAGAAATGTTGAATCCAATGGGAACAGTACAAACTAATCCTTACACTGAAAATGCAACGGCTTTGCACATTACATTTCAAGAATATTCAAAATTTCCTATTTATTACCCTCCCTTTGATAAGGTAAGATTCTCTAAGCTATCTAATCTATCTTATCTATCTGTCTATTTAAAAATGAAAATGTCTGGCTGTCCATCTGTTTCTGCAAGAACTCCTCCTAAATGGAGACAGTTAGAGCCACCATATTTGGTAGGCAGCTTCTTCTAACCTTGACTTAAAGCAAGATCAGTGTTTGGTTGTATCGGGAACACTGGAAAGTGGTGGGAATGGGGCTGATTTCCACAACACAAAAGGAGGGGCAGAGAGAGGAGAGACATAATCTTCACACTTACCACTGGGGCAGGATACTGCAAAGTGAGCACTGAGGATAGCTAAATCAGCACAAGATTGACCACTCGGGACAGGGCTCTGCATGTTTAACTTCTGTGCCAGGGAAGATAATGGAGCAAGTAATTAAGGAAATCATCTGTAAACACTTGGAAAGTGGCAAGGTGATAAGGAACAGCCAGCATGGATTTGTAAAGAACAAATCATGTCAAACCAATCGGATAGCTTTCTTTAATAGGATAACAAATCTTGTGGATAAGGGAGAAGCGGTGGATGTGGTATACCTAGACTTTAGTAAGGCATTTGATACCGTCTCTCATGATATCCTTATCAATAAACTAGGTAAAGACAACTTAGATGGGGCTACTATAAGGTGGCTGCATGACTGGCTGGATAACCATACTCAGAATAGTTATTAATGGTTCACAATCCTGCTAGAAAGGCATAACAAGTGGGGTTCCGCAGGTGTCTGTTTTGGGACCGGCTCTGTTCAATATCTTCATCAACTATTTAGATATTGGTATAGAAAGTACACTTATTAAGTTTGCAGATGATACCAAGCTGGGAGGGATTGCGACCAATCTGGAGGATAGGGTCATAATTCAAAATGACCTGGTCAAATTGGAGAAATGGTCTGAGGTAAACAGGATAAAGTTTAATAAAGACAAATACAAAGTGCTCCACTTAGGAAGGAGCAATCAGTTTCCTACATACAGAATGGGAAGCAACTGTCTGGAAAGGAGTACGGCAGAACGGGATCTATAGTGGACCACAAGTTGAATGAGTCAGCAGTGTGATGCTGTTGCAAAGAAAGCAAACATGATTCTGGGATGCATTAACAGGTGTGTTGTGAGCAAGACACAAGAAGTCATTCTTCCGCTCTACTCTGTGCTGGTTAGGCCTCAGTTGGAGCATTGTGTTCAGTTCTGGGTACCTCATTTCAAGAAAGATGTGGAGAAATTGGAGAGGGTCCAGAGAAGAGCAACAAAAATGATTAAAGGTCTAGAAAACATGAGCTGTGAGGGAAGGCTGAAGGAATTAGGTTTGTTTAGTTTAGAAAAGAGAAGATTGAGGGGGGACATGATAGCAGTTTTCAGATATCTAAAAGGGTGTCATAAGGAAGAGGGAGAAAACTTGTTCATCTTGGCCTCTTGGGATAGAACAAGAAGCAATGGGCTTAAACTGCAGCAAGGGAGGTTTAGGTTGGACATTAGGAAAATGTTCCTGTCTGGGTAGTTAAACACTGGAATAAATTGCCCAGGGAGGTGGTGGAATCTCCATCTGTGGAGATCTTTAATAGTAGGTTAGATAAATGTCTATCAGGGATGGTCTAGACAGTATTTGGTCCTGCCATGAGGGCAGGGGACTGGACTCGATGACCTCTCGAGGTCCCTTCTAGTCCTAGTATTCTATGATTCTATGTTGCCTAATTCTAACCCTTCCCCATCCCCTCCCCCCGCAGCTGTAGGACCTGAACATTAACCCTCCATGCTACGGGTTCTGGAGATTCCCCACCACCACCTACAGGGCCTATACTCTCCTCCCTGCCCCCCTCCCCTACCCATGGGGGTCTCAACAAAGACTCTAGCTATATCTTACCCATTACAAAGATAGCTTCCCCAATTATCACCTCTAATAGCATTAGCTCACAGACATTTACCTTCCCCCCCCATCCCCCTTCTGTTCTGAAATTTGATTTGTCCCTTTCATATGTGTTCATTTTTTGTAATTGTATCCTTTGGTATATATGGTTGTGACTATTTTCTTCCACTATTTGATCTGAGGAAGTGGGTTTGGCCCACAAAACCTCATCATCTAATAAACCATCTTGTTAGTCTTTAAAGTGCTACATAGTCCTTTGCTTTAGGTGCATTGTACTAGTACATGCATTGTTCACACAGGTAGCAGTTACAGAGCATTCCTATAGTACAATCTATATTGTGTTTTCTAAACTAGAATTTGTTTTTGTTAAATTAGCTACCTATAGTCTTAAAATCCTGTTCAGGAAAAGAAATCTACATAAGGTGATGTAACATGATTCATAAACACATTTGTATACAACGGTATAAAATACCAGCTGTGGCAGGGTCAATCCCACTCCTGGGCCCCTGACCCCTGTTCAGCCCACAGTCTAGCAGTCACAGAATATGGCTCAGTCGCCTTGGTTTGAGATTTGTTGTCTCCCTGTAGTTTTTAAACAAAGTTGAGGCTGTTCTCTTGGCTCTTCCAATGTCTTTCTCTCACCAAACTCCTCCTCCACACTCTTTCACAGCTCTCCTTTCCCTCACTCACAGGGAGAGTTCTTAAATAGGCCTCCAGGCAGCCCCAATTAGTTTCACCTGGGCCTTAATTGATTTTGCAGCCGCCCTGTCTCAGCTGCCCCTAATTAGTCAGGATTGCTGACTCTCTGCCTCTTTCCCCTTCCACCAAGCTCTTGAACCCGCTGTATTGCCCCGCTCTGTCTCCTGACTGAGGTGAAAAAGGAACCACTCTTTTACTGACCACAGAAGGCTGCTGGTCTGGGCTTGTTGTGCTTTTTCCTCCCCTGCACCCCTTCCCTCCCCTTTTTGGGAGGGGTGTGCGGGGAGGCTACTGGAGTTGTGGCAGGCAGGCAGGCTGGCCCTGGCTACATTCTGGGCCAGGTCCCTTTTCTCTCTGCCTGCAGGCAGCTTTTCCCCACCCCTCAGCTGGCTGCAGGAGCTGCTGGGGTTTGGGAGTGGATAGGGGGCCTTTGCTGCCCTCACCCTGGTGGGGGGAGCAAGACCCCCCTTTTCCATCTTTTTGGGGACTGCCAGGCCCCTTTTTTCACAGTTGCAGGCCAGGACTTCACCGTTCCTGCAGCTGCTACTCCCTCTGGAGTGGAGGAGGTAAGGGGGCTGCTTTACAGCAGCTCCTGGGGTTCTTAATTCCCCTCCACAAGTTTGTGGGTGAGGGTTTGTGAGGGGCCTCTTGCCATCTGGGCCCCTAGGTGACAGCTGGCACAGCTTTTGTGGGGTGCTGGGACTGAGGAGTGGTTCCCTCTGTTCCCTGCTGTCTCCCCTGCATTTCTGCTGCTGCTGTTGCTGCTCCCTCCCCAGCCTCAGGTGCTGCGGGGGCCATCTCCTTCGTTGGCCCCACTGCTTGCCTCCCCGCCCCTCTCTTGCTCTGGTGGGTCCTGCCGCAGGTACAGTGAACCTGCCACTCAGGTGCCCGTGGGCACACTAGTTTCCTCCCCCAGCCCGCAGTATCTTGCTGCCCTCCTGCTTTCTTGAGCAGGCCCCTCCTCACAGCCTGCATTCCCCTCTCCTCTACCCATGTGCCCATGCCCCCTCTGTCATCTCGTTTGGCGCCTGAGCCTCCCACTCTTCTTTAGTTACCCCCCCACACACACCGTTTCACTTCCCACATGCCTTTCAATGATTGACCTCTCACATTCCCAGTGCAGCCGGAGGAGCCGCTCTTACCATCCTGTGCTGGGAGCTGTATTCCTTACTCCTTCCCTTTTCCCCCTTCTGAATTGTCGCCCTCCATCCCACTTCCAGCCTAGTGGGGGGGAGGGGGGGAGCGGTGAACCTTCTTCCTCCTCTCCCTCTCCCTTCTTGTTCCCTCCCCTGGTGTTTTTTGGTCCTCGCCTAATTGTTTGTTTGTTTGTCCTTCCTTCCCACCTATAACCACAATGGAGGGGTTGTCCAGAGACACCCCTGCCAGACCTCCCCCGCCCACCCCTAAAAGCAACAACACCTCTAGGCTGCCGGGCCCCCCGTCACTATGGTAGGGCGGGTAAACATGGATGAGGACCCCGGGGCCTCAACCGCTTCTGCCGCGGCACCTCCAGTCACCTCTAAAGAACTTCCCCTGAAGGGTAGGAAGGGCCGGGGGACTAAGAAGGGCAAGAGCCCTGCCCGGAGGCGAGGGCTCACTCCCCGGCCGCGACCCATCTGCTGGCTGCGGCCCTCCCTCCTTCCCACTCCCCTGTTCCTTCCACCAGCTCTGGGGTCAACGGTGTCCCAGGCCCCAGGGCGTAGGCCCAGGTAGCCGCCACCCTCCCACCTGCCGCCTCCCAAGCCGCCTCCAGGAATACCATCCCCAGTGGCCGCGGCCCCTTTCCCACCCTGACCAGGAGGCACGGAGTCCATTGTCTCTTGGTGGCGGCCTTGCCCCACGTGGAAACCTACGTGCGGGCATTGGCACACGTGATGGGGCTTGCGGCCATGGTGGCAGCCTCTAGGATGTTCAGGAAGGTGGTATTCTTCCTGGCGTCCGAGGCCGCCGCCCAGGAGGCGGTGAAAAGGGGTTTGGCAGTGGGGGGAGTCCACGTTCCCCTCGAGCCTTTGGAGGACCTGGGCATATGAGTGGTTTTGTCCTCCATTCCTCCCTTCCTCCCCAATGCCGCCCTACTGCCTTTCCTCTCCACCCTGGGGAGGCCTCTGTCAGTCCTGAGTCCCCTTCCGCTGGGCTGCAAAGATCCTACCCTCTGCCATGTCCTTTCCTTTCGCCAGCAGGTACAAATCCAACTACTGCCGGTGGGACGTGGCGGAGAAGCCCTCGAAGGGTCATTTCTGGTGCCCCATCAAGGGGCCCGGTACTGGGTGTACTACACCATGGGGGAGGCCCGGTGATTTCTCTGTCAGGCGATGGGGCACGTCCGAAGGGAATGTCCCCTGGCCCAGTTTGGAGAGGCACCCGGGACCCCTGACATCCGGGAGGGCACCGGCCCTACCATCGCAGGTGGCCCTGACAGTCCGGATCCTGGGGTCGCCCCTCCTCCAACCGTGACTGTCGTCAATCCCGCTAGGGTTCCGCAGGGCCCAGATGAGCGTGTGGGTGCTGTTGCTGCCGCCACCACCAAAAGCTGCAAGGCCGGGCCCGTGGAGGAGAGGGTGGCGGGGTCAGTGATGGGACTCGGGCAGGACCTGCCTCAGGGGGAGGCATCCTTTCCCCTGCTGCCCAGCCCTCATCTACCCTTGCCCTCCTACTAGCGCCCTTGTCCCCTGGCTCTTCCTCTAATCAGGCCTAGCCCCCTTCCTCCGAGGGATGGGAGCTTGCAACAGGGAGGTGCCGAAAGCGTGCTCGGCATTCCACCCCACCCACTGAGGGGGAGGACAACCTCCCTGCACCTATGGGGATGGACACTGGAACCGTCCCACCCTCTGAGCCCTCGAATGATTCACAGCACTGCGAAGCGGTTGAGGTGACCGCGGCAGTTGTGGGAGAGGTGAACACCTCCTTCCCGGGGTCCCCGCAAGAGGGGGCGACCGTGAAGGACGCTCCCACTGTTCCCACCTCTGCTGAGGGGGCGGCCGCTGACCTTGCCACCGACAAAGATCACCATCTGGTGGCGGGCAGCGGGCTCGCCTTCCTCTCTCAGGAGGTGGAGGCTTTGGGGCTGACCCTGGCTGACTCGGGGGGGATCATCCGGTCCTGGAGGGACAACAACAGACCTCTTTCCCCTTCCAACTTGCTGCTGTCCCTTCTCCCTCCCTCTGAGTTGCCCCAGGGTGCGACCATCTGCCTGGCCATTGACAGTGTTTCTGCCGCAGCAACCCTTGAGGCTCTCAGGGGGCGAGAGGTCCCATTAATATCCATCACCCCCGGCGCTGAGGCCTCTGGTGCTACACTCTCTGTGGCACTGGAGCCCAGCGCTGGGGAGACTATTACTACCCCTACTGCTGCCACCGATTCTCTGCCCTGCAAGGAGGCACCGCATCCCGGTGTCTCCACCGCTGGGGTTTCTCACCCTGTTCCTTCTCCTGCTCCGTGTTCAAACCCTCTCCCAATTGAGCTTCCAATCCCTCTTCCTCCTCCCCCCATCTTTGTCTTTTCCCCAATCCCTCACTTCTCCCTCCCCCTACTCTCCTTCCTCGTCTCCCTCCTTTTCCTGATCCCCTGCCTCAACTCTTTTCTTCCCCTTGCTCTAGTACTGATGCTTCTGGGGTTGCCACGTTTAGCCCAGACGTTGACCCCCGGGAGGCGATTTCCATTTCTCCTGCTCCCAGCACATCTGGGGCTGGTCTCCCTCTGCCACTGTTCTCCCAGCAGTGACCTCAAATGCCTTGCATCCCCGTGCTGATGGGTCGCGGGGCTCACGGAGGGGTTTGGCCCCAAGGCATTTGAGGGCCCGAGGCCCCGATGCCAGATGTGCTGAAGGGCGAGATGCATGCTTTCTTGGAAGACATCCGTGGCTCCAAGAACAAAGTCGCTCTCGCCCTTCAGCGCTGGGGAGATTTTCATCTCATCCTACAAATAGTAAGGGCCCTCCTGGGGGAGGGTAAAGGGACTGGGCGGCGGGAGGCCACGGCTTACCAGCGGGCCCGCAGCTTCCGTGACGCCCTGCTCGTTTTTGGGCACAGTCACGGTTTGCTGTGAGGTCCAGTGGGGGCCGCTGGCACTCCTGCCAATGAGGATCTTCCCCAGCCCTCTCGATGCCGCCGCTCATCTTTGCCACTCTAAACACCGGGGCTGCAGGTCGGGCCTCCGTAGGTGTCAGGTACTCTCCTTCCTTCGGAAGGGGAGGTACTCTGTCGTATTCCTCCAGGAGACCACGCAGCTCTGGCCGCCGAGGCTAGCTGGCAGCTGGAGTGGGGGAAAAGGGTTTATTTCAGCCACCTGTCAGCCTGTCAAGCCGGGGTGGCTACCCTGTTCTTCCCGAACCTGCAGCCCGAGGTGCTGGGGGCCACCGAGGTCGTGCAGGGTTGCCTGCTGCATCTCCGGGTTCGGATGGAGGGGCTCACACTAAATCTTGTCAACATCTACGCCCCGTCGTCCACCTCGGAGAGGCTCCGCTTCTATCAGCGGGCATCTGCCTTCCTCGGTTCTCTGGATCCTTGTGACTGCCTGGTCCTGGGCGGGGACTTTAATTGCACCCTTGAGGATTGGGACCGTACGGGGCTCGAGCAGTGCCAGGCCGCCACGGACGTCCTCAGGGAGATAATAGACCATCACTCCCTGGTGGACGTCTGACGAGACCTCCACCTGGGCGAGGAAACTGTATTTACCTACATCCAGGTGGTGGGCCGTCAGTCTTTTCACTCACGGTTGGACCACATTTATCTATCTCATCGTCATCTGTTCCGGGCCCACTCCTCCAGCATTCAGCCGGCCCCGTTCTCGGACCACCATTTTAGTGGCTGTGAAGGCCTCTCTTTCTTCGGAGAGGCCGGGGCCAGCCTACTGGCATTTCAATGACAGCCTGCTGGAGGATGTGGGCTTCGTAGCATCCTTCCGGGAGTTCTGGCTGGCCTGGCACAGGTGGCGGTGCGCCTTTCCCTCAGCACGGCAGTGGTGGGATGTGGGGAAGGTGCGCTCGCGGCTCTTCTGCTGGAACTACACCCGTGGGGCCAGCCGGCGGAGGGATGCAGCGATAGAGCAGTTGGAACGGGAGGTTTTAGAGCTAGAGAGGCGGCTTGCCACCGGCTCCGAGGATCCGCCCCTCTGCGGAGCGTACCGGGAGAAGCTGGAGGAACTCCAGGCCCTCGAGGATCTTCGAGCCCGGGGTGCCTTTGTTCATTCTCGTATCCATCTCCTTCGGGAGATGGATCGAGGTTCCCGCTTCTTCTATGCCCTGGAGAAAAATAAGGGGGCTAAAAGACACATCGTCTGCCTTCTGGCAGAGGACGGTACCCCCCTCACGTATCCAGCGGAGATGCGCGAGAGGGCTCGTGCCTTCTACGCCTCTCTCTTCTCCCCGGATCCGACCGATGCCGACGCCTGCAGGGTTCTCTGGAACGAACTCCCGATGGTCAGCGCAGGCGACCGGGACCGGCTAAAGCTGCCTCTGTCCCTGGCTGAGTTCTCGGAAGCCCTCCATCTCATGTCCACCAATAAATCCCCAGGCATGGACGGGCTGACCGTGGAGTTCTACCACATGTTCTGGGACGTCCTTGGCCCGGACCTTACCAAGGTCCGGGCCGAGTCCCTGGAGAGCGGGATCCTCCCTTTATTGTACAGGCAAGTGGTGCTCGCCTTGCTGCCCAAGAAGGGGGACCTCCGCGATCTGAGGAACTGGTGTCCCGTCTCGCTCCTCAGCACGGACTATAAAATTGTCGCCAAAGCCATCTCCCTGAGACTCAAGTCCGTGCTGGCGGACGTGGTCCGTCCAGACCAGACCTACACCATCCCGGGCCGTATCATCTTCGACAACCTTTATTTGGTCCGGGATCTCCTAGAGCTAGGGTGTAGGGATGGGCTGTCATTCGCCCTCCTGTCCTTGGATCAGGAGAAGGCGTTCGACCGGATGGACCACGGGTATCTCCCGGGCACTCTGCGGGCCTTCGGCTTCGGGCCCTGCTTTGTGGGCTTTCTCCAGATACTGTACACTTCCACAGAGTGTTTGGTCAAGCTCAACTGGACCCTGACCGCACCGATCAGCTTCGGGCGGGGAGTACATCAAGGCTGCCCGCTGTCAGGCCAGCTGTATACTCTGGCCTTCGAGCCCTTCCTCCGTCTCCTTCGCAAGAGGTTGACGGGGTTGGTGCTCCGTGAGCCGGAGATGCGACTGGTCCTGTCAGCGTACGCCGACGACGTGCTCCTCGTGGTCCAGGACCCGGAAGACCGTCTACTCGGCGGTCTCCTCTGCCCGGGTCAAGAGCTCTGGTCTGGTGGTAGGGGCTGGGTGGCAGGTGAGCTCCCTCCCACCCGCGCTTCAGGCAATTAGGTGGAGCACGGGTCCGCTTCTCTATCTCGGTGTCTTTCTGCCATGCATCCCTCTTCGCCGGAGAACTGGCAAGGTTTAGAGTCCAGGGTGGCTGAGCGATTGCAGAGATGGACGGGACTGCTCTGGTTCCTTTCCCTGCGTGGGAGGGTACTGGTGCTTAACCAACTAGTCCTGTCCATGCTCTGGCACCGTCTCAGCACCCTGGTCCCACCTCCTGGTTTCCTGGATCAGATCCAGCAGCTGCTGCTGCCGTTCTTCTGGCCAGGACTGCACTGGGTCTCTGCAGGGGTTCTCCATCTTCCCCTGGAGGAGGGAGGGCAGGGCCTGACGTGTTTGCGCACGCGGGTTCGTGTCCTCCGCCTCCAGGCCCTGCAGAGGCTCCCATTTGATGCAGGTAGTCTGGCATGGAGCACGCTGGCGCACGCTTTCCTTCGCCGTTTCTGAGGGCTCCGATATGATCGGCAGCTCCTTTATTTGAGAGGTCTTCCGCGAGACCTCTCCGAGCTGCTGGCTTTCTACCAGGACCTCCTCCGGGCCTGGAAGCTGCTAGAGGTGACGAGGTCCTTGGGAGCCACCGTGGGGGCAGACCTCCTTGCGGAGCCCCTGCTACACAATCCTCATCTACGTGTGTAGGCGGCGGAGTCCCCCTCGGTGCGCTGGATGCTGGTCCTGGCGGAAGTCACAAGGATCGGAGACCTCCTAGACTACGACAGGGGAGACTGGGTGGATCCTTGGGCGCTCGCCCAGCGCATGGGGCTCTCCACCCTACATACTCCCTGGCGCATACTTCAGGAGGTGAAGGACGCTTTGCTACCCACCGCTCGGGTTTATCTCCACAAGGTTCTGCGAGAGGGTGCACCCCACCCGCCCCTTACCCCCAGCCCTCTCGATCTCTCCGTCGGCCCCAAGCCCCGCATACCTCCCTGACCGCTGCCCTCTCGTCACCCGAGCCGGCTGCACGCATTCCAAACTGCGCCAAAGAGTCACCTGTACACGCTCGTGCTTCAAATGCTCCACTTCCCCACTCTCGTGTCCCGCCCAGACACCAAGTGGCGGGACCTCCTACCACCAATGGAGGATGGAGAGAGGCTGTTCTCAGTAGTGACAGATGGCAGAACAAGGAGCAATGGTCTCAAGTTGTGGTGGGAGAGGTCCAGATTGGATATTAGGAAAAACTATTTTACTAGAAGGGTAGTGAAGCATTGGAATGGGTTACCTAGGGAAGTAGTGGAGTCTCCATCCCTAGAGGTATTTAAGTCTCGGCTTGACAAAGCCCTGGCCGGGTTGATTTAGATGGGATTGGTCCTGCCTAGAGCGAGGGGCTGGACTTGACAACCTTCTGGGGTCTCTTCCAGTTCTATGATTCTATGATAAGGGGATGGTTGGATGAAATAACATGATCTTGGTAACTAATTGACCATTCATTATCAGTTGGAAATAGGTCAATGGAGGGATGATAGGAGTTGCTATAGGGAACTTTCTGGGTGTCTGGCTGGTGAGTCTTGCCCACATGCTCAGGGTTTAGCTGATCGCCATATTTGGGGTCGGGAAGGAATTTTCCTCCAGGGTAGATTGGCAGAGGCTCTGGAGGTTTTTCGCCTTCCTCTGTAGCATTGGGCACAGATTACAGCTGAAGGACTCTCTGCATGTTGGGTCCTTCAAAGTATTTGAATGCTTCAATATCTTTGATATAGGTGAGAGGATTATTCTAAGAGGGGTGGTTGAGATTCTGTGGCCTGCACTGTGCAGGGGGTCAGACTAGATCATAATGGTCCCTTCTGACCTTAAAGTCTATGAATCTATGGTGGGCCAGCCTCTATTCAACCTTGGTTCCACGGCCCACCAGGGACATCTGCTAGAGAATCTTGCACGGCGCGGTGAGCACTGGCGTGTACTTGGCGTGGTTTACCCCCACCTCCAAAATGTGCCTCTTCTATGGCGTGAGGGAGACCCTGGCACACATCTACATCGAGTGTGCCAGGCTACAGCCCCTCTTTCAGCTCCTCCAGAACCTCCTGTTGAGGTTCTGGCTGCACTTCCCCCCCCACTTGTTAATTTGTGGGGCTATGGATGGGATGTGCGTAAAGTCGCGGGACCTCCTAGTCAACCTCCTCCTGGCTATGGCCAAATTTGCAATCTACAAAACCAGGGAGAAGAGGTTGGCCGGGGGAGGGGTCTGCAAGTGTGGGGCCTATTTCCGTTGTTGCATCCGCTCACGTATCTGGGCAGAGTTCCAATGGGCAGCGTCCGCTGGCTCTCGAGAGACATTCGAGGGGCAGTGGGCGCTGTCTGGGGTTCTCTGCTCGGTATCCCGATCCGGTTCCCTCGTTTTAACCCTTTGACCCTCACACCCGTACCTGGTTTTTCCATTATTTGTCCCCAGTAATTAGTTGGTTTTTCCGGGTTCTGTGGACCCTCCCCGCAGGCTTGGGGGAGGTCCTTTAGATGTGGGCGGGCTAACGCCCGCCCACCTCCTGGAGACTAAATAATCTGTCACATATCTCCCTCCCTGCTCAACACTATGGGGTTGGGCTACTTGAGATGACAGGCAGTGCAGCCTCGGTAAGCCGTCAGAGTTGCCGTGCTTGGCTCCGGCCCTATGTTTTACTTGGAAGTGGAATGGTTGCAGGGACAGGAACCACCACGTTACTCTTGCATTCCTGTCTTTATTCTGGTGCATCCATTGTAGGGGCGCGTGGTCTGTGACAAGGGTGAATTGTCTTCTGAGCAGGTAGTATCGTAGGCTCTCCACAGCCCACTTTACTGCAAGGCACTCCTTCTCCATGATAGCATAGTTTCGTTCTCTTGGGAGAAGCTTCCGACTTAGGTATAGTACAAGATGCTCTTCTTCTCTGACCGTTTGGGACAATACTGCACCTAATCTGACTTCCAAGGCGTCGGTCTGTAGTACGAACTCTCTCAAATTCTGAGGCTATGAGCACTGGGTCACTGCACAGGGCTGATTTTAAATCATTGAATGCATCGTCTGCTGCTGGGGTCCATTTCACCACATCTGGGCCCCGGGCTCTCGTTAAGTCTGTCAGGGGACATGCCCTTGAAGCAAAATATGGGATAAACTTCCGGTAATACCACTCTAGTCCCAAGAATGCCTGGACCTGTTTCTTACATACAGGCTGGGGCCAGTTCTGTATTGCAGCCACTTTATTCAATTGGGGTTTCACTAAACCTCTCCCTACTATGTACCCCAGGTATTTGGCCTCTGCTAGTTCTATTGTACATTTTGCCAGGTTTGCGGTTAGGCCAGCTTCTCTTAAGGTGTCCAGTACAGCCGCCACCTTCTCTAAATGTGTGTCCTGGTCAGAGGTGTGGATGATGACATCATCAAGATAAGCAGCCGCATATGTACAGTGAGGGCACAGTAGCTTGTCCATAAGTCACTAGAAAGTTGCAGGGGCTCTACGTAATCCAAACGGGAGAATGGTGTACTGATATAGGCCCTCGCGGGCGGCAAAGGCTGTCTTCTCTCTGGCTTCCCTGGCCAACGGAATTTGCCAGTACCCCCTGGTCAGGTCGAGGATGGACAAAAACTGCGCCTTTCCCAGTTGATCAATGAGCTCATCTATTCGCGGCATGGGGTATGTATCAAACTTTGACACCTCATTCAACTTCCGGAAATCATTGCAAAAACGGAGGCTGCTGCCAGGTTTAAGCACTAAGACAATGGGGCTGGACCATTGGCTATGGGATTCCTCAATGACGCCTAGTTCTAGCATTTTCCTTCTTTTTGTACCTCCTTTCGCTTTGCTTCTGGGATTCGGTAGGGCCTGACATTCACTCTTATGCCTGGGTCCGTGACTATATGGTGCTCGACTTCAGTGGTCCGGCCAGGCTCTGTTGAGAACACATCTGATTGTTGCTTCAGCATTGCAAGAACCTCTGCCCTGGGGTTAATTCTGGGGAGATCCCCACCTGTCCCTGTTGGCTTTCATTCAGTATTGCTGCCCCCAGGGCGGCTAGCTCCACCTCCCTGTCTTGCCATGGTTTGAGCGGGTTAACATGGTAAATTTGTTCCAGTTTACGGCAACCCGACTGCCGCACCTTATAATCTACCTCCCCTATGACTTCACTTCATGGGGTCCCTGCCACCTGGCAAGGAGCTTGCTGTCTGCTGTCAGGACCAGCACAACTACCCAATTGCCCACCTGGAATTTCCGAACCATTGCCCGACGGTCGTAGTAGGTTTGCTTGGACCTGCTGGGCTTTTTCTAGGTGCTCTCTTACAATGGGGGTTATCCGCGCGATCCTGTCCTTCATCTGCAGGACGTGCTCTACAATATTGTGTCCGTGGCTTGTCTGCTCCTCCCAGGTCTCTTTGGCAAGGTCTAGAAGGCCCCGGGGGTTTCGCCCATATAGCAGTTCCAATGGGGAAAAACCTGTGGACGCCTGTGGTACTTCTCGAATGGCAAACATGAGGTATGGGATTAGGTCATCCCAATCTTTCCTGTCCCGACTTACTACCTTGTGGTTCATGTCCTTGAGGGTGCGGTTGAACCGCTCGACGAGGCCATCCGTCTGCGGGTGGTATACTGACTTCCTCAGAGCCCGTATGTGGAGTAGTGCACATAGGTCCTTCATTAACTTAGACACAAAGGGAGTACCTTGATCGATTAGGATCTCTTTGGGTATCCCTACCCTCGAAGATTTGAACTAACTCCCTTGCTATTGTCTTAGAATGGGTATTGGGTAGTGTAGTCCAGGACCACTAATATGTTCCAGTGTCCTCGGGCTGACTTTTCTAACGGGCCCACTAGGTCCATAGCGATGCGTTCAAAAGGGACCTCAATAATAGGTAGGGGTATCAGTGGGGCTCTCAAGTGCAGCTGGGGCCCACGAAGCTGGCATTCAGAGCAAGAGGCACAGTATCGCCGAACCTCCATATATGCCTCGGGCCAGTAGAACCTTCGTAAAATCCAATCTAGGATCTTCTCAACTCCTAGGTGACCCCCGAATAAATGAGTGTGTTCTAGGTCCAGCACAGCTCACTGGTGATTCTGCGGCAACAAGAGCTGTTCCACCTCCTGTCCTGGGCCTGGCAACACTCGGTACAGTAGATCCCTCTTGATAATGTAATAGGGTCTAGGGCCCTTCAGCCTTCCTTCTACAGGGATCCCATTTACTTCAATTACCTCTTTATGAATGTTTTGATATAGCGGGTCGTTGGCCTATTCCTGTCTAAAATTTTCAAGCGAGGGCCCTACCTGCTTGGGCTCTGGGGAACCTTCGGCCTCTTCCATCTTGGGGCCCTGCTGAGTTAGGCCCAGGCTCATTTACCTCTCTCAGTGCTTCATCATCAGTTTCCCTCCTGGCCAGGGCCTGGCCTTAGGTTCTGGGTCAGAATTCGAGTACCCAGTTTCTTGGCTGCCCTCCATTCCGGCTTTGATTTCCAGGGTTTCTCAGGCTCAGAAAAAAGGTCCTGGGAAAATTCATGAAAACTTGGGAGGGAGCTATCTTCCTTTCCCTCAGTTGTAGGAAGCAGGTCACTAAATACAGGGAAGTCCCACCCAATCACAACTGGGCATGGGAGCCTCGGAACTACCCCCACTGCATCCGTTGTGACATTCCCCTGGATCTCTATTTGTACAGGGACAACAAGGTAATAGACATCTCCATGGACGCAGGAGATCCCTGTGCGCTTGGCATGGGTCAGCTAGTCTGGTTCCATCAGCTGCCTGGAGACCAGTGTGATCTGAGTCCACCAAGGCCATGGTCTCTATTCCATTCATCTTAATGGATCGGGTGTACAGATAGGCGGCCATTGCTATGCCTGCCAAATTTATGAGATTGCAGGGGCCTCCCAGGTCTCCTAGGTCACACTGCATGGGTTCTGTTATGGTTGGACAGTGTGCCGCTATATGCCCAATCTCCCCACATGCACAGCATCAATACCCTACCCAGGGAATCCCCCTATTTCTTGGGCTACTGGGTTTTACCCCCTGACCTTCTTGCTCCCGGTCCCCAAGTCCATTTACGGCTTCTGTCTCCCTCTTCCCCGGCCAAGTCTTACTCGAGGGTTCAGAGCCACGGGCCTTTGGGTCTAGTCCAATTCTCTTAACTCTCTGGATTTCTTTGCTGAGGGGTTGCAAAAGTCCTTTAGTCGTTAATTGTCTTTCCACGAAGGCTACCATGTCGTCATATGAGGAGGGTTCATTTTAGCTGACCCAGGCTTGCAGATCGGGTGGTAGGCCCCTCAAACCGGTCCAGGACAATTTCCACAATCCTCTCCGGGCTGTAGGTCTCCGGCTGCAACCATTTTTGGGCCAAGTGGATCAGGTCAAATAGTTGTGCCTTTGGTGCTCTGCTCTCCCTGTATCGCCACTCATGGAACCTTTGAGCTCTGATAGCAGTGGTTACTCCCGACCTGGCGAGGATCTCAGCCTTCAGTTGGGAATACTCAGTGGCAGCCTCCTCTGGCATGTCGAAATAGGCCTTCTGGACCTCACCACACAGAAATGGGGCCAGAATGCTGGCCCACTGGGCTCGGGGCCAACCTTCCCGCAGGGCTGTCTTCTCAAATGCCTCCACATCGTCCTCCTTTGTCATTTTCTGGAGGAAACTGCTGGCCCGCAGGGACCGTGCTCCATTTGAGCCATGCATATGAGTGGCCAGAGCCTTCATCTGCATTATTACCTCCTGCAAGGTGTCTTGATCTTGGGCAGCCTGGCTTAGCAGCAGCTAGTTAGTTTTCTGCTGTAGTCGTACTGACTCCTGCTGGGCAGCCATCTGAGCCCGGATCTGAGCCTTTTTGCTGTGCTGCAGTGGCTTGTATGAGGGCCTTTACTACATCCTCCATTTTGTTTTTCTCCCATCTTACTAGGGTGGCCTATTCTGTCTTAGGCGGGTCTGCTGCAAGGTCTCACTGCAGCGAAATATCCCACTCCTGGCACCATATGTGGCAGGGTCAGTCCCACTCCTGCGCCCCTGACTCCTGTTCAGCCCACTGTCCCACAGTCTAGGAGTCACAGTATATGGCTCACTCGCCTTAGTTTGAGATGTCTTTGTGACGGCGCGTTGGGGGTCCCCCGTCTCCTGCACCCCGAAATGGCACAAACAGACTCCACCAGCCAGTGGAATTGAGGGTGGTTTATTGCTCCTCCAGGATACAGCACAGCACAGATGTAATCTGGTTACAGGAACTGGGGCTAAGAGGCCTCAGTGCTCCCCTTGAGATAGGGGAGTCCCAGCCCCCCTCCCCAGCTCCTTCTCCCCTGCTTTCCAGACAGGAACTAACTAACTCTCTTCCAGCCCTGCCCCCCAGCCAGGGCAGCATTCCACCTTCCTTTGTTCCTCTCCATGGGGGGTGTCTGGTTCAACAAGTTTGGCATTACCTTTGCATAGTGAGGTTTTCCCTGCTGGGTCTTGCTCCAGACAGCAGGGGTCACCACAGCCCAGCAAGTACCCCCACTACGTCACAGTGTTGTCTCCCTGTAGTCTTTAACAAGATTGATGCCATTCTCTTGGCTCCTCCGATGTCTTTCTCTATCTCCAAACTCCTTCTCCACTCTCCAAACTCCTTCACAGCTCTCCTTTCCCTCGCTCACAGGAAGAGTTCTTAAATAGGCCTCCAGGCAGCACCAATTAGTTTCACCTGGGCCTTAATTGATTTTGCAGCTGCCCTGTCTCAGCTGCCCCTAATTAGTCAGGATTGCTGACTCTCTGCCTCTTTCCCCTTCCATCAAGCTCTTTCACCTGCTGTATCACCCCTGCTCTGTGACATAGCACATATAAGTAAAAATCTGTTGTTCTTCGTGTATTGTCCCTGTGGGTGCTCCACTTCAGCTGCTAGGCTATGTGTACATTGGCATGATCTTGCACAAATACTCTATAACGCAAGAGTTCTTGCGTTAAAGTATTTGCGCAAGAGAGCGTCTACACTGGCATGTGCCTTTGTGCAAGAGACGTGCTTTTGTGCAAGAGAATCCGTGCCAGTGTAGATGCTCTCTTGCAGAAGAAAGCTCCGATGGCCATTTTAACCATGGGGCTTTCTTGCCCAAGAAATTCATGTTGCCTGTCTACACTAGCCTCTTGCACAAGAACAGTTGCGCAAGAGGGCTTATTCCTGAGTGGGAGCATCATAGTGCTTGCGCAAGAAGCACTGATTTCACACATTAAAACATCAGTGTTCTTGTGCAAGAACTCCCCACCAGTGTAGACAGGCAGCATGTTTTTGCTCAAAGGTGGCCACTTTGGCACAAGATCACGCCAATGTAGGCACAGCCCTAGTGTATCCTTGTGCTGGTGATCAGAGACTTTTCATAATAGTTTCTGCCACGCTGCATATGCGGAGTCAGCATCTGGTACCGTTGGTGCCCGTTGATTGTGCATGCAGTGCGGCTTCCTCAATTCCTTCTCTATCATCCTGTACGGCAGACAGAGCTCCACACAGTTGCCTTTTGCTCACCTGAAAAATACTAGTTAGAAACTTTGAATTTCCTTTACCCCACTTTTCTACTAGACCCCTTTTTCTCCTTTAAAAAAAAAAAGCCACAAAGCTCTTTTTTTTTTTTTTTTTAAATTTGGAGCCTTTTCTCTCATTGGGAAACCCCCACCCCATTTTTTTCATCCATCCCTTGATCAACCACCATGCCTGGTTCACTAGGATTTAAAAGCACTTGTAAGGTCCTAGTGCCTATTTCTTGACACTCATCCTGTGTCAGGGGCCTTGGAGAGGGCCCTGTTTTACTGAAATGCCCTCACTGCTCCAATTTAAAGGTTAGAGTGAGGCAAGACAGATAACTCCACTTAAAAATGATCTTGATGGAAAAATTCATTTGGCCTTCACATAAGACAGGTCTTAAGGATAAAGTGAAACGTCAGTCTTTTCACCACTTTGAAGAAGTGCTCCTCCTCATCTTCAAATAAAGACTTTCAGTAGACGAGAGCTTCTCCCACTAGATCTTAGCCTGTAGTGCCAACCTCCAACAGAGTCAGCACTGCTGAAAAGCCAGGCCCCTACTGTACTCCCTCAGCACGGGAGCTGATGGCACAAAAGTGGGCAGACTTGGAGCTGAGACTATCTCTTCCACAGCACCAACTATGCTCTGGGATCTGGCACATGCTGCTCTGGGATCTGGCACTGAAGCTGACCCACACTGACATGCTGACCCCACCAGCACTGACACTGGCACAGACCTTAGTGCCAACAATTATGACTCCCACAGAGGGCAAAACTGTCAGTGAACAAGAATCTCCCTGAAGCAGTCCTTGGCACTACTACAGTTCCTTCCATAAACAGTGGCATAGAGGGTCACTCGGTGCCATAATCACCATTCTTAAGCACCACTCATCTGCCTTTATTTCCGACACCATCAATCTCATACAGTGACCCAGATATAGGACCTCAGAATATCAGATTTTCTTCTGAGCATTATTCTCCTTTCCAGAGAGGACCTTCCAGTGAACTGGGACCTGTGAGGCAGACTCACAATATACCAGCCCATCACTGGTGTGGGCAACAATGAGCATTCCACCACCTTCATATCACAGGCACTGGCCACCATGGGACCCATGGTTCCCCTATAGACAACTTCATACTGCACCATCTACACCAGTGAAAAGAGCAATCCTGTCCCTCCAGTACCAGACCCAAGATACAGGGTTGATAGTAGAAGACGAAGAACCTCTCAAGGAGTATGACCATGAAACAACAGATGATGAGCAAAAGTCCCTCTGCATAACTCTTCCTCCTCATCGGATGAGGCGGTTGTACCAATTACCGCAATTCTGATAAATGGCCTGAAGCAGTTTCAGGACCTCTTCAGAAGGGTAGTCATAGCCCTGGAGATTGACCTCCAGGAACCCCAGGAGAAACATGATAAATTTCTTAGGATCCTGCAGCCCTCAACCACCGCAAAAATTGCCTTGCCTATTAATGAAGATATTTTTTATAGCCAGCTGACTCAATATGGCCTACAGTGACATCAGTACCTCCAATTGAATAAAAGTGGAGAGGAAGTAGTTTGTACAGGCAAAAACATAGACTTTTTATTTTCCAGTCCACAACCAGAATTCTGGTTGTGAATCCTGTTCATCACTGAGCCAAGCATCCCCAGTTTCGCTCTATGCCACAGGATGAAGATCATAAACATCTTGATCTGTTTGCATGGAAAGTCCATTCCTCCTCCACTCTTCAGCTTTTTGTAGCTGATTACTCTGCATTGTTGGCTGACTATGACCATACTAATTAATTATTGAGAACTCCAGGAGCTTTTTCCGCACCTTCCTAAGCAAAAGCGACCACATCTCTAGTTGATAATACAGGAGAGCCAGACAATTTCACACACCGCTCTCCAAAAGATCTTAGAGGTGATGGATACTGTTGCTGTAGTCGTGAGGAAAGCTTCCTGGCTGCAAGCCTCAGGCATTCCCAAAGAGTTACAATGAAGGTCAAGGATCTCCTCTTTGACAAAACTCCCCTCTTTGCTTCCAAAATGGACAAAGTCCTGCATACTGTGAAAGAGTCCCGTACAACATTAGAGGATGTACAACCCACCAAATAAATAGAGAAGGTATACTCTTTGCCAGAGACCCAGAGACATCTACAGACACCATTTGAACCTGGGCAAAAACATTGGTCCCAAAGACGTAGACCACAGCACCCATAAGCCACTACATCTCTGCTATGTACATCTAAGCAGCAATTTTGAAAGCTCAATCAGGGGTTTGAATGATCTCTCCCCTGGTGCCAGAAGCAACACCATTACCCAACTTTCAGTTTGTGAATTGTCTACAGTTGTTTCTCCATCAATGGGCCACTGTAGAATCAGACCAATAGGTCTTAGATTGTCCTGTTGGTTACTCCATCCCTTTAACATCCACTCCCCTCCCTGTCCCTGTTCAGCAACCCCTTCCATGAGAACCTCACACTTGGAAGTGAAACATCTCTTTATAGGTAGGAGCAGTGAAGCTAGTTCCACCTCCTCACCAAGGAAGAGGCGTTTACTCCAAATATTTCCTTACAGCAAAGAAAACAGTGTTGGAAACTGATACTGTATCGTGGGAGACTGAACAAGTTTTATATGCAATCGAAGGTTCAAAATGGTAACACTTCCCATTAACATACCAGCCCTAGGCAGGGGAGACTGGTTCTTAGCCCTCATTCTCTAGAAAGCATATTCCATATATCGGAGGGGTAGCCATGTTAGTCTGAATCTGCAAAAGCAGCGAGGAGTCCTGTGGCACCTTATAGACTAACTGCCCACGAAAGCTTATGCTCCAACACTTCAAAGACCCACTTCGTCAGATGCATGTAGTGGAAATTTCCAGAGGCAGGTATAAATATGCAGGCCAGAATCAGGCTGGAGATGACGAGGTGGATCCAATCAGGGAGGATGAAGCCTCATCCTCCCTGATTGGATCCACCCGGCCTCATCCTCCCTGATTTGATCCACCTCGTCATCTCCAGCCTGATTCTGGCCTGCATATTTATACCTGCCTCTGGAAATTTCCACTACATGTATCTGACGAAGTGGGTCTTTGCCAACGAAAGCTTATGCTCCAACACTTCAGTTAGTCTATAAGGTGCCCCAGGACTCCACGCCGTTATTCCATATAGTGATCCATCCCGTATACAGATGTTTTCTGTTTTACTGTTGGCACAGAACACTGTCAATACCAATTGCTCCCCTTCAGCTCCCCTTATATCTACAGCTATAAGGGTCTTCTCCAAGACATGAGCAGTAGTTGCAACATTGTCCAAGAGATAATTGTATTCCCTTGTTTGGATGACTGCCAAATAAGGGTGACACAGAGACATGATACACACGGTAATTGCTTTATTCCAGTATCTGGGGCTCCAAATTAACTTCCAAAAGTCAACATTTGAACCAACTCAGACCCTGGAAGCCATACTGGATTCTACGCTGGTTGGGCAACATTTCCCCAACACACTCACCACTCTTATCAATACAGTTCAATTCAGCCCTTTCATTACAGCAAGGACCTGCCTTCAAACTCTGGGGCATATGGCTGCCATAACAATACATTTTGAAGTTTTCCAGGCTACACATGTGCTGCCTTCAGACCTGGCTCACCACAGTATATGTCCTATCCTATAACAAGCTGAACAAGTGCATATCAGTACCTCAACATGTTCTCTTCCCTACATCAGTGGACCCAACCCCAAAATACTCTCCGAGGGTATGTCTACACTACCACCCTAGTTCGAACTAGGGTGGTTAATGTAGTCAATTGAAGTTGCAAATGAAGCCCAGGATTTAAATATCCCGGGCTTCATTTGCATCTTGCCGGGCGCTGCCATTTTTAAATCCCCGATAGTTCAGACTCCGTGCCTGCGGCTACACACGGCACGGAGTAGGTAGTTCGAATTAGGCTTTCTAATTCGAACTACCGTTACACCACGAGGAGTAACGGTAGTTCAAATTAGCCTAATTCGAACTACCTACTCCGTGCCGCGTGTAGCCGCGGGCATGGAGTCCGAACTACCGGGGATTTAAAAATGGTGGCACCCGGCAAGATGCAAATGAAGCCCGGGATATTTAAATCCTGGGCTTCATTTGCAACTTCGATTGACTACATTAACCACCCTAGTTCGAACTAGGGTGGTAGTGTAGACATACCCCCAGACATTCCATCCCATTCAAGTTACAGTGGGAGAGGTCTAGGTTGGATATTAAGAAAAACTATTTCACTGGGAGGGAGCTAAAGTACTCGAATTGGTTACCTACAGAGGTGCTGGAATCTCCATTCCTAGAGTTTAAGTCCCTGCTTGGCAAAGCCCTGGCTGGGATGATTTAGTCAGGGTTGGTCCTGCTTTGGGCAGGGGGCTGGACTCAATGTCCTCCTGAGGTCTCTTCCAGCCCTAGGATTCTATGATTCTATTCCATTAGGACACTTCCCTCTTCAGGTAGGGAGCTCATGTAGAAATCAACACAGTTCAGGGAAAGCAATGTCCTCAAGAATCTATGCTACACATCAATCTATTGGAACTGAGAGCAATGCACAATGCAAGCCAGTACTTCCTCTTGTTGATACAGAACTCACAGACAATACTTCCTGTATGTATTACATCATATGACAAGGAGGAGCACGGATGAACTCCCTCTATATGGAAGCAGTGAAGTTATGAAATTAGTGCATCCAGCATGATGTGACACCCATGGCAAATTACCTATTGGGTTCCCTCAATACCATGATGGACAATCTCAGCTGCCATTTCTCTGAACAGCACAAGTGGGAAATCGACATTATGGCTCTCCACAATATTTTTCCCAGGCAGGATGAACTCAAATCAATCTATTTTCAGCTCACATAAACCAGCATCCACAAGCTTTCTATAGTTTTGCTCCAGGGCAGGCTTGGAAAGGGGATTGCTTGGCGATGCCTTCTTTGACCCGTGGAAAGAACCTCTTCTATATGCTTTTCCGTCAATACCATTCATAGAATCCTAGAATCATAGAGCTGGAAGAGACCTGAGGAGGTCATCGAGTGCTGCCCCCTACTCAAGGCAGGACCAATCCCAACAAAATCAATTCAGCCTGGGCTTTAAGCCAAAACTTTAAAACCTCTAGGGATGAAGATTCCACCACCACCCTAGGTAACCCATTTCAGTACTTCACCAGCCTCCTAGTGAAATAATTTTTCCTAATATCCAACCTAGACCTCCCCCACTGTAACTTGAGACCATTGCTCTTTGTTATGCTATCACAGTATTTGTCATTATTGTGAACAGCCTCTCTCCATCTTCTTTGGAACCTCCCGTCAGGAAGCTGAAGACTGCTGTCAAATCCCCCCTCACTCTTCTCTTCTTCTTCAGACTAAATAAGCTCAAATCCCTCAGTCTCTCCTCTTAGGTCATCTGCTCCAGCCCCCTAATCATTTTGGTTGCCCACCGCTGGACCCTTTCCAGCATCCACAACCTTTCTATAGTGGGGGGCCCAGAACTGGACACGCTACTCCAGATGTGACCTCACCAGAGCCGAATAAAGGGGAAGAATCACTTTTCTAGATCTGCTGGCAATGTTCCTCCTAACGCAACCTAATAATGCCATTAGCTGCCTCGGCTGCAAGGGCACACTTTTGACTCATATCCAGCTTCTCATCCACTGTAATCCCCAGGTCTTGTTCTGCTGAACTGCTACCTAGCCAGTCGATCGCCAGCCTGTAATAATGCTTGGGATTCTTCCTTCCCAAGTGCAAGACTCTACACTTGTCCTTGTTGAACCTCATCAGATTTCTTTTGGCCCAATCTTCTAATCTGTTCTGGTCACTCTGGACCCTATCCCTGCCCTCCAGTGTATCTACCTCTCTCTCTAGCTTAGTGTCATCTGCAAATTTACTGAGGGTGCAATCCATCCCCTCATCCAGATCATTAATAAAGATGTTGAACAAAACCAGCCCTAGAACCGATCCTTGGGGCACTCCATTAGAAACCGATCACCAACCTGACATCGAGTTGTTGATCACAACCTGTTGGGCCCAACGTTCTAGCCATCTTTCTATCCATCTTACCGACCATTTATCCAATCCATACTCTCTTCACTTGCTGGCAAGAATATTGTGGGAGACTATCAAAAGCTTTACTAAAGCCCAGGTATATCACATCCACTGACTTTCCCATATCCACAGAGCCAGTTACCTCATCATAGAAGCTAATCAGTTTGATCAGGCATGACTTGCTCTTCCTGAATCCATGTTGACTATTCCTGATCACTTCCCCTCTTCCAAGTGCTTCAAAATGGATTCCTTGAGGATCCCCTCCATGATTTTTCTGGGGACTAAGGTAAGGCTGACTAGTCTGTAGTTCTCTGGATTGTCTTTCTTCCCTTTTTTTAAGGATGGGCACTACATTTGCCTTTTTCCAATCATCTGTGATCTCTCCCAGTCTCCAATAGTTTTCAAAGATGATGGCCAAAGGCTCTGCAATGACATTTGCCAACTCCCTCAGAACCGTTGGATGCATTAAATCCGGACCCATGAATGTATGTATGTCTAGCTTTTCTAAATAGTTCCTAACCTGTTCTTTCTCCACCGTGGGCTGCCCACCTCCTTCCGATACTGCATTGCCTCTTGCAGTAGTCTGGGAGCTGATCTTGTCTGTGAAGATAGAGGCAAAAGAAGCATTGAATACTTCAGATTTTCCCACATCATGGGTCGTTAAATTACCTCCCTCAACCAGTAAGGACACCACCCTCTCTCTGATCACCCTTTTATTGCTAACATGCCTGAAGAAACCTTTCTTGTTACCCTTCACATCCCTTGCTAGCTGCAATTCCAATTGCGCTTTCACCTTCCTGTTAACTTCCCTGCATTCTCAAGGAATATATTTATACTCCTCCCCAGTCATCTGTCCAAGTTTCCACTTCTTGTAAGCTTCCTTTTTGTGTTCAGGCTCACCAAGGATTTCCCCGGTAAGCCAATCTGGTCGCCTAACATATTTGCTTTTCTTACTGCGCATCGGGAGGGTTTCTTCCTGTGCCTTCAATAAGGCTTCTTTAAAATACTGCCAGCTCTCCTGGACTCCTTTCCCCTTCATGTAAGCATCCCAGGAAATCCTACCCATCAGTTCTCTGAGGGAGTTGAAGTCTGCTTTTCTGAAGTCCAGGGTGTGTATTTTGCTACTCTCCTTGCTTCCTTTTTTCAAGATCCTGAAATCTACCATCTCATGATCACTGCTTCTCAAGTTGTCACCCATTCATACTATGAGTAATCCAAAAGATATGCAAGGGCCAAGCATACGTCTTACTAATAGTACCAACTATGCCCAGACAGACTTGGTTCCCTACCTCAAGCAGCTGACTCTTTGCACCCCACAAGTAAGTACTGCCATGCTACCCCAATCTGTTATCATAACATCACAGTCACACACTGCATTTGGATCCATCAAGGCTCTACCTCAAAGCCTGGCTGCTCCGTGCTCCATTATGCCAAAAACACCTGCTCAGAAAGAGTAAAGCAAATATTAATAAATAGCCACCATTCTACAACCAGGAAGATTTACTTCCACAAGTGGAAGCAATTTTTGGCATGGTGTCAACAGAGACAACAAATTTCACCTTCCTCTGTCTTCCCTACTAGACTACCTACTAGACATGAAGGAATTGGGATTTTTTTCAGCTCGCTAAATGTCCATTTGGCTTCCATCACAGCTTTTCACAATCCATCACAAAACACTTTCTCATTGACATTCAGAACCCATGCCCCATGGTTAAGGAGCTCTCACTACCCTGGGACCTGAACTGTGTCCTCAAGAGCCTGACAGGGCACCCCTTTGAACTCTGGCTACATGCTCTCTCATCCACCTGTCCATGAAAGTGGCATTCTTTATGGCAATCGCATCAGCCAGACGTGTTGGAGAAATAGCCACCCTGATGGCTGACCCTCCCTACACAGTTTTCACTAAAGAAAAAGTTATCTTATTAGTTCACCCCAAGTTCCTGCCTAAAGTAGCATCCTCCTTCCATATCAATGAACCTACCCATTTACCAACTTTTTCCCAAATTGCACGAGAATGCATTGCAAGAATCCTTCCTTATGCTTGACATCTGCCATTCTCTAGCCTTTTACCTGGACAGGACTAAGCTCTGGTGTAAATCAACTAGATTCTTTTTGCCCATAGCTGAACACTCCAAGGTTGAAGTCCTATCTTCCCAGCAGCTGTCCAAGTGGATCTCCTTGAGCATGCCCAATATCTGAGTGGATACCCAATATCTGATTCATAACAAATAACTGTTGCAGACATTAATAGTCCATTCTGCAGTATTGGTATTTACAGCTTCCCTTAAAAATGTTCCACCTGTCAATATTTGTGGCGCAGTAACCTGGTCCCCAGAGCACACCTTTGCTAAACACTATGCCATAACGAGAGAGACGATCCCTACAGCCACAGAGGACTAGCTGTCCTTTCTACTACATTAGAGATATGGCTCCAAAGCCAACATGCTCAGCATGGATACTATTCTACATATACCTGAAGTGAAGCACCCACAGAGACAGCGCTCAAAGTTACTCAACTTGTGCAGTAATGATAGTTCTTCAAGATCTGTCCCTGTGGATGCTCCACTACTCTTCCTCCTCCCCTACTTTGGATGCTGGATATAGGTTTCCATGGGAGAGAAGGAATGGAGAGATCCATGTTATGCACACAGTTAGTGGGCACCAACAGCATCACCATGAGCGCACAGCATATGAGTGGCATGACAGGGCACTACTGTGAAATGTCTCAGATTGTTAGCACACGGACGCACCAGCACCTGAAGTGGAACACCCACGAGGGGACACCTTTCAAAGAGTCATCGTTACTGTACAAGGTAACTACTACTTCTCTAACTAAAGGAGAACTTACGTTGTGTCATTTTACCACTTGACCTTTGTAAAATTTTCCCTCAGGATGTAGTCAGATTCTTTATTTCAATCTAATGTTTAAACTGTAATTCTTTTGCAGATACTTGAAAAGGCAGCTGAGATTGCAAAAAGCAGTGAGAATGTTGGTATGGCAGTAAGTATCCAACCTGAAAGTAGCATTTTCAGGATAAAAAAATCTGAATATTTTGTTTTATTATGATTGTGGTATTCCAATTAAAAAAAAGTATATGTATTCAGGTTATACTAAAACCCTCCATTTTTTAGCTGGATTGATCTGAGACCTTCATTAAATTCATACATTCATACACTGGAAAATACCTATTCTGCTTACAGTAAGACCTGTTTCATGTTTAGAATAAGGTGCCAGAGCACTGCTTGTTCTTTAGAAACTAACAAATGTATCATGAGCTTTTGTGGATAAAACCCACTTCATCACATGAGTTGAAGTGGAAATTACAGAATCCAGGGTATATATAACAAAAACAGTTACCTGTCAATTGTAGGACCAGTGTTAATTAAGTTAATTGGGAGTCATGCTGGATGTGTCCAATTCATAACCTTTGGTGTGTAAATGTGAATATCAAAGGCGGAGGAAGTTGCCTTTGGAGTGCATTAACCCTTACTCGAGCCCAAGATAAATTAGCGTTGAACTTGTAAATCAGCAGTCCCCAACCTTTTGGGGTTGCTGGGCGCCCGGGAGCGGGACCGCGCGTGTGCAACGCGCCGTGGGGCGGGGCCATGCATGCGCCACACAACCAGAGGCGGCACCGCACATGCACCACGTGCCTTGGGGCGGGGCCGCCCATGCACCAGGTGCCAGCACTGCCATGTGCTGCACGCCCGGGGGCGGGGCCAGCCCAGATTGTTCAGCAGGCGCACATAAATGCCCCAGTGGGCGCCACGGCACCCACGGGCACCGCGTTGGGGACCACTGTTGTAAATGAATTCTAGTTCAGCAGTCTCCCTCTGTATTTGGGTGGTAAAATTCCTTTGTAGAAGAATGGCTACTTTTTAAATCCACTATTGAATGTCCAGGGAGGTTATAATGTTCCCCTATCGGCTTATGTGATACCATTCCTGATGTCGAATTTGTGTCCATTTATCCTTTGTTGCAGAGACTGTCCAATTTGGCCAATATACATGGCAAAGAGACCTTGCTGGCACTTGATGGCATAGATTACATTAGAGGATGAACAGTTGTGAGTCCCTGATGTTATGTCCTGTGATGGTGTTGCTTTTCTAGATATGTGGACAGAGTTGGCAACGGGGTTGCAGGGGTAGGTTCCTGGATGAGAGTATCTGTGGTATGGTGTTATATTTGCTAGTAAGTATTTGCTTAAGATTCGGGGGCTGTCTGTAGATGAGAATTAGACTGTGTCCCAAAGTATGTAAGAATGAGGAATCATTTTCCAGGATAAGTTGTATATTCTCAATGATGAGCAGGGAAGGGTATAAGCAGGGGGCTGTAGGTGGTGACCAGTGGTGTTCTGTTATTTTCCTTGTTGGGCCTATGTTGAAGTAGATGATTTCTGGGTACTTGTGTGGCTCTGTCAATCTGTTATGTCACTTCCCCAGATGGGTATTTAAGTTTTGCCATGTATTTTTGCTATGTATATTGACCAAATTGGACAGTCTCTGTGACACAGAATAAATGGACATAAATCAGACATCAGGGATGGTAATACACATAAACCTATAGGGGAACATTGTAACCTCCAAGGACATTCAGTAATGGATTTCAAAGTACCCATTCTTCTACAAAGGAATTTTATTACTCATTTACAGAAGGAGACTGCTGAACTGGAATTCATTTACAAGTTTGACACTCACATTTTGGACTTGAATAAAGATATTAACTGGTTAATGAACTACAAATGCAATTTCCCCCACCTTTAATATTTACATTTACACATCAAATGCTATATATGGGACACACCCAGCTGACTCTCAATTAGCTTAATTAACACTGGTCCTACAATTGACCAGTGTATGTATAACAACTGCTTTTCTTGTATAAACTGTAATTTCCATTCCAGCTCATCTGATGAGGTGGGTTTTACCTACAAAAGCACATGGTTTTTATATATACTTTATATTATCTCTGAAGTGCCCACAGTACTCTTGCCAGCAAGTTAAGGGATGTGGATTAGATAAATGGACAGTAAGATGGATAGAAAGCTGGCTAGAAGGCCAGGCCCAGCAGGTAGTGATCAACAGCTTGATATCAGGATGGCAGTTGGTTTCTAGTGGAGTGCCCCAAGGTTCAGTTCTAGGACCAGTTTTGTTCAATATCTTTATTAATGACCCGGATGAGGGGATGGATTGAACCCTCAGCAAGTTTGCTGATAACACTAAGTTAAGGGGAGAAGTAGATACGCTGGAGGGCAGAGATAGGGTCCAGAGTGACTTAGACAAATTGGAGGTTTGGGTCACAAGAAATCTGATACAAAAGACAGAACTATGTAGCACTTTAAAGACTAACAAGATGGTTTATTAGGTGATGAGCTTTCGTGGGCCAGACCCACTTCCTTGGCTGCATCTCTATCACTATTCTACATGCAAGAAATCTGATGAGGTTCAACAAGGGACAGAAGAATCCCAAGCATTGTTACAGGCTGGGGACCAAACAGCTAAGTAGTCGTTCTGCAGAAAAGGACCTGGGGATTACAGTGGATGAGAAGCTGGATATGAGTCAGTGTGCCCTTGTAGCCAAGAAGGCTAATGGCATATTAGGGTGTATTAGGAGGAGCATTGCCAGCAGATCCAGAGAAGTGATTATTCCCCTTTATTCGGCTCTGGTAAGGCCACATCTGGAGTATTGTGTCTAGTTCTGGGCCCCCCACTACAAAAAGGATGTGGACGCATTGGAGAGGGTCCAGCGGAGGGCAACCAAATGATTAGGGGGCTGGAGCACATGACCTATGAGGAGAGGCTGAGGGAGTTGGGTCTGTTTAGTCTGCAGAAGTGAAGAATGAGGGGGGATTTGATAGCAGCCTTCAACTTCCTGAAGGGAGGTTCCAAAGAGGATGGAGAGAAGCTGTTCTCAGTAGTGACAGATGGCAGAGCAATGGTCTCAAGTTGTGTTGGGGAAGGTCCAGGTTGGATATTAGGGAAAACTATTTCACTAGGAGAGTGGTGAAGCACTGGAATGGGTTACCTAGGGAAGTAGTGGAGTCTCCATCCCTAGAGGTGTTTAAGTCTCGGCTTGACAAAGCCCAGGCTGGGTTGATTTAGTTGGGATTGGTCCTGCCTAGAGCAGGGGTCTGGATTTGATTACCCTTCTGAGGTCTCTTCCAGCTCTATGGTTTTATGAGTCTATGAATGTTCATTTTTTAAAGTTACAGACTAACATGGTCACTTTTTTTGTTAGGCTACGTCTACACTGGCCCCTTTTCCGAAAGGGGCATGCTAATTTTAAACTTCAGAATAGGGAAATCCGCGGGGGATTTAAATATCCCCCGCGGGATTTAAATAAAGATGTCCGCCGCTTTTTTCCGGCTTGTAGATAAGCTGGAAAAAAGCGTCTAGACTGGCCCGATCCTCCGGAATAAAGCCCTATTCTGGAGGATCTCTTATTCCTACTTTGAATTTCGAGTATGATGTATGAATGTACTTGATTCTTAGATCTAAGATCAAGAATACATATTCCTGCGCCTCCAGAAATATAATCTATGCTATCATGTGCCGAAAGTGTCCGTCTGCTACGTACATTGGACAAACGTCTCAGACACTTCGCTAAAGAATCAACGCCCACAAAACAGACATTAGACAGGATCGCAAAGAAAAAACAGTTGCTTGTCATTTCAACCAGAAAGGACACTCTCTCAATGACCTGCTAACCTGCATCCTACTTCAGAAGACATTCAAATCTGCACTTGAAAGGGAATCCTCTGAACTGGCATTCATACTAAAATTCGACACTCTCCGCAGGGGACTTAACAAAGACTCCAACTATCTTAGCCATTACAAAGATAGCTTCCCCAATTATCACCTCTAATACTATTAACTCTCAGACATCTACCTTTCCCCACCTCTAATATCATTAACTCACTGGCATTCACCTTCCTTTCCCCCTCCCCCCCGCATCCTCCTTCTGTTCTGAAATGTGATTTGTCCTTTTCATATGTGTTCATTTTTTTAAATTGTATCCTTTGGTATATATGGTTGTGACTATTTTCTTCCACTATTTGATCTGAGGAAGTGGGTCTGGCCCACGAAAGCTCATCATCTAATAAACCATCTTGTTAGTCTTTAAAGTGCTACATAGTCCTGTATTTTGTTTCAGCTACACCAGACTAACACGGCTATATTTCTATCACTATAGTAATGATTGTAGCACTTGATTTTTCTGTCAGTTAGTAACAATCTGTATAGGGTTCCTATGAAGTTAAGTTGTTTGTGATACACAAACAATATTGTGTTCAGTTTGGCTCATTGGTCCAACTGAATTTTTACAAGAAAGGAGAATGGTATTCTTTTTTAATGAAACCCTCTCTTAAAAAAAAAAATCTTAATCCACTCTAATCTGACAAGAATGACAGAAGTTTTTATACTAATTCCTCAACAAATCAACTGTTAACCTATAATAACAATCAACATAGGATGGTGAAGCACTGGAACAAGTTACCTATGCAGGTTATGAAATCCCTGATATTAGAGGATTTTCAGAACAGTTTAGGAAAACATCTGTCAGGGATCATGTGTGTATAGTTAATTCTGTCTCAGTGTTGCGGGATAGTATATGTCTTGTAAAGGTCCCATCTAACTCTTCATTTCTTTTGATTCTGTGATAAAATGAACATGTTATGATAATTGAGACTAAGCAAAATCTGTATTAGAAAATAAAATGTTAATGTTTACATACAAAACCAATATTTCATTTTTGTTATGGTTGGAAGTGCATTAACTTTTTATTTTAATTTGCCTTTTAAACGTTGCGGTGTTATGACACTGTTTAGCTGACAGATGGGAAACATGTTTGCTGTTGAAACAGGAATTCCCTCATTTAAATCGGAAAATGGCAATATCACCATCTAGTGTTATTTATACAGACGTATATAATTTTTTCAGGTAGATTTATAATCTGAATTTCGAGTATGATGTATGAATGTTTTGCTATGACCAGAAATGTATGATCTGAAGCACAAATCTGATCATCATACCGCTGTGATCTAAGAAATGAATCCATTTCACTTAATACTACTGTTTTCCTAATGTAGCTTTATCACCGATTATTAGAGTAGTGTGAATCTTGTATGGCATAAATTTGGTGATTCTTGAACTTACTTTGCTAACTTTATTTACCTAGGGTCGAGGTGGCAAGAAGTTTTATATTGAACTAAAAGAAATTATGGAAAGAGACCCCTTGACTCAACTCTGTGAAAATGAAATGGATCTTATTTGGACTTTGCGATATGATTGTCGTGAGAATTTCCCACAATCACTGCCAAAACTTCTGCTGTCTGTAAAATGGAACAAACTTGAAGATGTTGCTCAGGTAAAGCAAATGGCAAAGGCAATGTAAAAATGTAGCAGGCAAATGATGAGGAAAACTGTGCTTGAACACAGAAACATTGGTTTCTTGGTCTAAACTTTGGTTTATAAAACTGGGCATTTATGCCTAGATTCACGAAGGTATTTAAGCTCCTTACTTCTATTGATTTCAGTGGAGGCTAGGCGTCTAAATCTCTTTGTGGATTTGGGCCTTCACACTTTTTGTTTTCAAAGACCCAATATCTCAAGTGAGATTTTAATAGCAATTTAAAAGTTAAACATGGAAAAACCAGTTCCCACGCACTTTTTAACTTCCAGCAGACAATGTGCTTGAATTCCTTCTGAGTTGAAAAACTTCTAAGAGAACATCTCTATAATCTATCAAGAACTGTAAAGGAAAGTAGTAAACAAGTTTGATAGGTTGGGGTAAGCCAAAAAAACCCTTACATGGGGCTAGTTAATTTATTGTTGTATTCTCTGCCACAGTTTCTTAAGTTCTCTCCATGTCTCAAATTTAGGCTGTGATCGTAAACACATTTCATGTCAACTTTGAGCATATATGTAAGTGTTTCCAGGATCAGAGCCTTAATTAAAACTACAAGTCCAAAAACTTACATTCAGATTGACTATACTTATTCAGATGGTAAAACCTTTAAAACTTAATGAAAAACTGTTCAAACTGATTAACTTATAGTAATTGAAGAGAAAAACTAATGTTCAGTTAAACATCTTGCTATAAAATATCATGTCACTCGCTTCAGTGAGACTATTTGCTTGAGTAAGTTCTTCCTAAAACTGCAGTAAAGGTAAGTAAGGTATGCTAGTTTTGATGTTTAATATCAAGGTAGGATGGCTTTTCACCAGATCGAAACTATGAGGATGAAACAATACATCAGATATATTGGTATATGAGTTTATTACTGGAATTGGTATGTCTACAGTTTTCACATCACCCCAAATAGAATCCTAGTCCTATAATGCTTGTTGAAAATAGCTTTAGAAAGAATCTCCCCAAATTGTGTAGCAATGCACAACTGGATTCATGATTAAAAACTATACTATGCTAGTGTTTAGTCTGAGTAGAGTATATAATTCCCCTGAATTCAGTTGCTATCTCCTCCGAGTTGAGGAACTGATAACTGTTGAATTCTGAAATATTAATTTTTCTAAGGTGATTATAATGCAAGATCCTCCTTTTGTTTTAGAACTGTCTAGTAACAAAGGCCATTTTAATTTTTAAATGTGGAACAGTGTTATTTGTAACTTTGTATAAGAAACATTTGATTTCATAGTTGTCATAATGTTCCTGTTTTTCAGACTAATTTAAAATGTAGCAAAATAATGGATTTCTATATTTTTATTATAATTTTGGATAGTCCTTTTGTACGCTCTAAAAGCTTTCTGATGCTGTAGGTGGGACAAAACTGTAACAGAGCCAATTACTTGCTGCAGTATATCTGCTCACTTTAATTTAAAATTTCTGTTACTATTAACCATGCATTGAATGGTACTTGTTTAGACATAGCCTTACTCACTACACTCCTCTGTCGGCAGAGGGATGTAAATTAGACATATCGAAACGTGCAAATGAAGCCGGGATTTAAATATCCTGCACTTCATTTGCATAATGGCAGCTGCCACTTTTTTAAAAATGGGGCTTTTTGAATAAAACCGGCAGTTTAGACGGGGCATTTTCAACAGATCCTGTACTCCTGTGCACTTTCTGGAAGTAATGTGATATTTCTTTTTGCTAATGTAGAGAAAGAGATGATTTAACAACTGAGTAATGTATTTTGACAACATTAAATTATATTTGTGAGGAATGCAAAATTCTCTCTTTCTCTCTCTAGATATAGATATAGATATGATTTTTCCTGCCAGACGGCAGAATGACACATGTCATCAACATCAACAGAATCTCTCAGCAAAACAAAAGCAACCAGGGGGAGGGGCAAGCCTAGGGAGCAGATGGCATGACCCTTAGTATTCTAAAATGTTATTTCCTACAAGCACTTAGGAACATGAGTAGTTCCAATGAATTCAATAAGAGTGCTCATGTTACTCTTTGGGTAAGTGTTTGTAGAAGGCAGGGGCATACTTTGCTGTGAAATATGTATACTTTTTTATATTACTTTGTTACATGTTTATATTAGAAATGAGAAATAAAGAGCAGATTCTGTCCCCCATGATGCTCTTAAGTCAGGTGTGGCTTATCAGAGTCCCATGGTGTGAGAGGAAGGAATATTCTGTGGCTGCAGTAGCATCCATAGCACTTGAACCACACTTGCATGAAGAGGAATGGCTTAGAAAAGAGCTGTGTGTCTTCAAGTGTTTCTCTCAGTCCCATGCCTTCCTTTTATCCTTTTTTAACCTTTACAGAGCTGAGCTTCTTGGCATGCAGAAGTCAAGGTCTCACAGGCATACAGTTCCAGAATCCTGCCACCCTATCCCCAAAAGGGTAGAATCATATTGGGTATGTCTACACTACAAAGTTAGTTCGAACTAACGGACGTTAGTTCGAACTAACTTTCATAGGCGCTACACTAGCGCTCCGTTAGTTCAAATTTAATTCGAACTAACGGAGCACTTAGTTCGAACTAGGTAATCATCATTCCACGAGGATTAAGCCTAGTTCGAACTTGCTAGTTCGAATTAAGGGGTGTGTAGCCCCTTAATTCGAACTAGTGGGAGGCTAGTCCTCCCCGGGTTTCCCTGGTGGCTACTCTGGCCAACACCAGGGAAACTCGTATGCCCCCCTCCCGGCCCCGGACTCCTTAAAGGGGCACGGGCTGGCTACGGTGCCTGTGCCAGGTGCAAGCCTGCCAGCACCCAGCTAGCAGACCCTGCACCTGGCACGGATCGAGCCACCCACCCGATGCCCCCCAGCCCTCCCCCTCTTCCCGAGACCAGGCTGGTGGCTCCCGGGAGCTTGCCCGGGACCGCAAGAGGCGGGCACCCGCCTGGGCTAGTGCGGACATCGTGGACCTCGTCCACGACCTCCGCACTAGGCACAGGAAGGTGGCCGACTAGGGCAGGAGAGCTGCCATCCTGGCCACCCAGGAGCAGGAGTGCATGAAAATCAAGGGGGTCCAGTGAGACCCCTGAGCCCTGAGCTTACAATGGCCGTCCTGGGTCAGACCAAAGGTCCATATAGCCCAGTAGCCTGTCTGCTGACAGTGACCAACCCTAGGGACCCTGGAGGGGATGGACCAAAGACAGTGACCAAGCTATTTGTCTCGTGCCATCCCTCTCCAGCCTTCCACAAACCTTGGGCAGAGACACCACTCCTACCCCCTGGCTAATACCACTCCATGGACCCAGCCTCCATGACTTGATCTCACTTCCCTTTAAACTCTGTTCTAGTTCTAGCCTTCACAGCCTCCTGCAGCAAGGAGTTCCACAGGTTGACTCTTTGCTTTGTGAAGAACAACTTTCTGTTACTAGTCTGAAGCCTGCTACCCATTCCTTTCCTTTGGTGTCCTCTAGTCCTTCTTTATGGGAACTAATGAAGAACTTTTCTGTATGCACCGTCTCCACCCAACTCCTGCTTTTAGAGACCTCTATCCTGTCCCCCCTCCGTCTCCTCTTTTCTAAGCTGAGAAGTCCCAGTCTCTTTAGCCTCTCTTCATATGGGACCTGTTCCCAACCCCTGATCATTGTCGTTGCCCTTCCCTCTCCCAGCCTCTCTCTTCCCCTCTCCCACCTCCTTTTCCCAGTCTCCCCCAGTTTTGTTCAATAAAGACAGATTCTATTTTTGAACACAATTGTCCTTTATTTTGTACATCAGGAAGGGGGGCTAGGGAAGGGTAAGTGGAAGGAGGTGAGGGAGGAATGGGGTACGAGCCCCCTATGGGGAGGACTGGGCTGGCTCTGCAGGCTTCTGGGGGTGGAAGCTCTCCTGCAGCCCCCCAATTACCCCCTCTCCCCAGATGGCAGCCTGCAGCAAGTGCAGCCGGTCTGATGGCCGAGTGCTGTGATGTGCCCAGTGTGGGTAGTCTGGGCACTCCAAGCCAGGACTGCTTTGCAAGCGGGGCACCCCTGAGAACTGTCTGTCCGGGGTGGGGGTCGGGACCCTTTAAGCACAGCCCTCGGCTAGCGTGAGACAGCATCTCCACGCTCTAAGTCCTCGTCTGATGTCCTGCCGGCACTGCTTCCGGCCATCCTTAAGCCTGGTTCAGGGTCCACTCTGTGTGGACATGCTAGTTCGAATTAGCAAAATGCTAATTCGAACTAGTTTTTTTAGTCTAGACCCGTTAGTTCGAATTAGCTTAGTTTGAATTAACTAATTCGAACTAAGTTAGTTCGAATTAACTTTGTAGTGTAGACGTACCCATTGATCTGCTTTGCATAGCTCCCTCCTCCCCCTCCCCCCACCACTGGGTGTAAAGGTAGGAGCATTAAACCTGTGGCAGTGGCTAAATGAATTTTATAAACTGCTAGAAGATTTACCTGACATGATCAGGTCCTTAACTCGATTAATTTTTGTTGTACTTCATTTAAACCTTTCTTCTGGGGTGGGCCTAGGGATAAGGGGTTTACTATGCAGGTTGCTTGGGGTAGAGAGGCTCTCTTAAATCACAGTAGCTTGGGACCAGGTGAGACAAGCTTCTATATTTTTCCCCTCCGTGCTCACCAGCCAGAAAGAGGAATGCAGCAAACTGTGCACTTTCCCCTCGTTCCCTGGCAAAATGTAACATCCATCAATGTTCCTGTATGAATAAGGGTGAGGAGGGGACTTCAGGTCTCACCCTCCCTAAAGAATGCCTGTGGGCTGGTGCAATCCCAGATGGAGGGAGAAGGAAATGTGTCCAAGGCAGCCTGCCCCTTGAACCCGCCTAATGATTCTGTCTCTTTACTGTTTAATTTTATGATGCTGTTGCAAAAAAAAGCAAACATGATTCTGGGATGCGTTAACAGGTGTGTTGTGAGCAAGACATGAGAAGTCATTCTTCTGCTCTACTCTTCACTGGTTAGGCCTCAGTTGGAGTATTGTGTCCAGTTCTGGGCACCGCATTTCAAGAAAGATGTGGAGAAATTGGAGAGGGTCTAGAGAAGAGCAACAAGAATGATTAACGATCTAGAGAACATGACCTGTGAAGGAAGGCTGAAAGAATTGGATTTGTTTAGTTTAGAAAAGAGAAGATTGAGGGGGGACATGATAGCAGGTATCTAAAAGGGTGTCAAAGGAGGAGGGAGAAAACTTGTTTATGAAAACTTGTAGGTTAGATAAATGTCTATCAGGGATGGTCTAGACAGTATTTGGTCCTGCCATGAGGGCAGCGGATCTGGACTCGATGACCTCTCGAGGTCCCTTCCAGTTCCAGTATTCTATGAGAAGGAGTCCCAATCCAGACACATCTCACTTTCTTCGTTGAATCATAGAGCACTAGAACTGGAAGTGACATCAAGAGATCCTCACAGCAGGACCCAGTACCATCTATACCATCCCTGGTAGATGTATATCTAACCTGCTGTTAAGAATGTCCAGAGATGGAAATTCCACATCCTCTGTAGGCAACTTATTCCAGTGTTTAACCACCCTGACAGTTAGGAAGTTTTTCCTAATGTCCAACCTAAACCTCCCTTGCTGCAGTTTAAGCCCATTGCTTCTTGTCCTATCCTCAGAGGCCAAGGAGAAGAATTTTTTTTCTCCCTCCTGCTTGTGACACTCTTTTAGATACTGGTACACAGCTATCATGTCCTCTCTCATTTTTCTCCTTTCCAAACTAAACAAGCCCAATTCTTTCAGTCTTCCTTCACAGGTCATTTTCTCTAGACCTTCGATCATTCTTGTTGCTCTTCTCTGGACTTTCTCCAATATCTCTACATCTTTCTTATGTTTGCTTTTTTTTGCAACAGCATCACACTGTTGGTTCATATTTAGCTTGTGGTCCACTATAACCCCTAGATCCCTTTCTGCAGTACTCCTTCCTAGACAGTCGCTTCCCATTCTGTATGTGTGAAACTGATTACTTCACTTAGGAAGGAACACTTCGCATTCGTCCTTATTAAACTTAATCCTATTTTCCTCAGACCATTTCTCCAGTTTGTCTAGACCATTTTGAATTATGACCTTATCCTCCAAAGAAGTTGCAACCCCTCCCAGCTTGGTTCTTGGCACAACCTTGCTTTTAAGAAGAAGCTGTATACCGAATGTGGTGGTCTTAGCTATTACCATTTATGAGTTCTTGAACAAACAAACAAATACACAGACAGCTGGACACTCTCTCTCAAATGTATTGTAGATAAATTACATTTTCCCTCATTAAAGAATATTGTGTGGCATTCATGAATATGTTACAGGTTTGTACATACCTTGTGGCCTGCCCCAGATATGTAGTAGGAGTTTTTTACTTTATTGAAAAATAGACAAGTAATCATTAAAAATCTCTTCAGGATAATAGAACTTAATTTGGAATTAAAAATGAAACAGGATTTTATTCTCACAATTTACTTGATTAGGTTGAAATAAATCCCATATGAGGGAACTGTGCCAGGTCTAAGTCACCACATAAAATATTAAAGGTTTTTCCATCCTTAATTAATGTACAGGACCTTGTGTGGTCCCTCTGCTCTGAGATCAGAGGGATCTCAAAGTGCATAGACAGTATATTATGGTTTCTTTATTTAAGGAACATTTGTGCACATAACAGATTTCCAAAGCTGTAAACAGAAAATGTATTTATACATATATATTTATGTGTTTATGGTAGTGTAGATGCAGCACTGGCAAAAGTTGAGGTTGTTCGTGTGCTTGCTCGTGTCTGTTCCATTCACTTGCGAGTGCATCCTTAGCGGTTCATCTGTGAATAGTTTGTATTTAAAATGTTGGGTAGTTAATAGTGTAGTAGTTTAGTTAGTGTTAGTGGGAGTCTCCTGTGACCATTCCTTCTCCCTCCCCCCCCCCCGCCCCCGGGAGGATACCTGGACTGCATGTCTTCAAGCCTTGTCCCCAGTGCTTGAAACTACTGCATTCTGGCAATCCCCACAATACCTGTTTGAAGTATCTAGGGGAGCAATTCTTGACCAATAGCTGCAAGATTTACAGAGCTTTTAAGCTAGGACCAAAAGGGAGTTGGCTCTCCAATCTCCGGCACTGGCTTCAGCTGTTTAGAGTGCACTGGTGTCGGTGTGCAAGCCATCAGCAAAGCTCGGCACCTCGGCCCCACTCTCAATCACCTGTCCTGCAGAAGAGGACTGAGGCCCTCAGAGGCAGTTCTCTGTCCCAACACGAGCACAGAGTGTGTCCTCAAGTAGGACACTCAGTGACTATCATCACTGACGCAGTTGAGTGCTCCTGCGCCAGTTAAGCACCAGTCGAGCTCAGTGTGGGCGGGTAGTCCAGACTTGCAGGACATGCCTGTAGAGGATCTCCAACAACTCTCCACATTGGACACCTTTGGCACGGCTCAAGAGTTAATAGAGCTTACATGTTCGCTGGGCTCGGCACTGACAGTGGAGCACCAAGAGGGGCCCCATGCCGGTCAGACATTTGGCACAGAGACCAGTGTCAACACGAGCACTGCCCATCTTGCCTACCCATTCGGCACCCCCATTCCCACTGTCCCCAGCATCGGAGCCTTCAGGCACACATGATGCTTCCACCTCCGCCAGTCTGGCACCAGTGCAAGCTATTGACTTTGGCCCACTACCAGGTTTGATGCCACTCCAGGTTTGATGCCACTCATTGGCACCATTGACCAAGACAGTGACACAGACAATGTCAGAATATTCTTTGGAATCAGAGGTAGTCAATGCTTTCAAGAATCTCATCTTGTAGATCTCGATCTTGGCACAGCTTGTGCCGAATCATAGAACTGGAAGGGACCTCAAGAGGTCATCAAGTCTAGTCCTCTGCCCTCAAGGCAGGACCAAGCACTGTAAGATCATCCTTGACAGATGTCTGTCTAATCTGTTCTTAAATATCTCCAGTGATGGAGATTCCATAGCCCCCCTAGGCAATTTATTCTAGTGTTTAACCACCCTGACAGTTAGGAAGTTTTTCCTAATGTCCAACCTAAACCTCCCTTGCTGCAATTTAAGCCCATTGCTTCTTGTCCTGTCCTCAGAAGCTAAGGAGAACAATTTTTCTCCCTCCTCCTTGTAACCACCTTTTAGATACTTGGAAACAGCTATTATGTCCCTGCTCAGTCTTCTCTTTTCTAAACTAAGCAAGCCCAATTCTTTTAGTCTTCCCTCATAGCTCATGTTTTCTAGACCTTTTAATCATTTTTGTTGCTCTTCTCTGGACCTTCTCCATTTCTCCACATCTTTCTTGAATTGTGGTGCCCAGAACTGGACACAATACTCCAATTGAGGCCTGATCAGCGCATAGTAGAGCAATAGAATGACTTCTCGTGTATTACTCACAACACTCCTGTTAATGCATCCCAGAATCACTGTTGCAAAAAAAGCAAATGTGTCACACTGTGGACTCATGTTTAACCTTGTGGTCTAATATGACCCCTAATTCCCTTTCTGCAGTACTTCTTCCTAGATAGTTGCTTCCCATTCTGTATGTGTGAAACTAATTGTTCCTTCCTAAGTGGAGTATTTTGCATTTGTCCTTATTAAACTTTGTCCTGTTTACCTCAAACCATTTCTCTAGTTTGTCCAGAGCAGTTTGAATTTTGACTCTTACTTCCAAACCACTTGCCACTCCTCCTCTACAGTTCTCTCGGCACTGGACTCTGGCCTCTCACAAGGCATGGCACCCGCAGTGGCAGCCTCCAGTCCAGTGGCCATTCTGGATTTTATGGGCCTTTCATCTAGCCCAGTGGCAGACAGCATTCGGACGGGTTCTACTTACTCGTATTCCCAAGGCACCCCTTCCTCAGGCACCAACATCAGAGCACAGGCCAAGCCCGTAAAGGGAGGACGGCAGACCACCCATAGTGTATGTGGTGATGTCTAGCTGGCAACAACCCTGGGCCCTCCACAGACCCAAGAGTGCCATCAGGCTGGGGAACAGCTGCCACCCAGGAACTTGTCTTCCTCATCCCCTGTTGAGGCCCTAGCTTACTCTGTACCTGCCATGCCAGCCATTGACACTAGGACCCACCAGGAGCTGTTGAAGATCCTAGCCCAGAACCTAAGGGTCCAGGCAGAGGAAGTTGTGGAGAACTCAGACTCTATGGTGGACTCTTCAGCCAGGGTGGTGCTCTCACTGAATAAGTCAGTGGCCAAAATCTCCAAACTACTGTGGCAAACCCCCGCATTGATTTCCCCCCAACACAGATGGTCGTGCAGTGATGGCATTATGTGCCTCAATCTGGCTATGAGCACCTATTTGCCCACCATCCCCTGGGGTCCCTAGTGGTAAAGGCTACCAACCATAGGGAGAAAAGCAAGCACATACTAGGCTGCAAGGCCTATGCCGCAGCAGGCCTACAACTGAGAATTACCAATTGGAAGGTACACGTATAACTCTTGGGTAGCTATGGATAACTTTAAAGAACTACTCCCATGTGATTCTGATCAAGAGTTTGGTGTACTTGTAAAGGAGGGGAAGATCATATCTCACGCCACCTCACACACAGGCAGCTTTGGACACCACAGACTCCACTGCCTCTTCCGTGGCCATGGGCATTGTCATGTGGCAGAATACTTGGCTGCCGTTCTCAGATACCCCACCCGAAGTACAAACCACTGTTCAGGACACAGATCTGAGGATCTGTAAGATCTGTGGTCACAGCATGTAAGATCAATGGACTGTTTTCTGAACAGACAGCAAACTGTATAGCCTCAAACACTGCAGGGCCACACTGTAGTCCTTGGCCATACACACATTGGCTCCACAAAGGAGCCCCCTTTAATCTTAGACCCTCTCCCAACTCTTATCACTAGGGTCCAAGGTCAGACTCCAAAAGAAGGAAGAACCGTAGCATTAATGGCAGGACCAACAGGAGACAGTCCCAGTCCACCTTAGACCAGGGGACAGGTCCCCTAACAAGGTGCAGTGGTTTAGGCCAGGCTTTTGAAGATGCGCCTGAGATCAGAGTTATAGTTTTAACACTAGTTTCTGCCTTTGTCAACTGTTTATTCCGCTTTCACTGTGCCTGGCTCAGGATCATCTCAGATAGGTGGATCCTAGACATGATGGGAGTAGGTTACTCTCTCCCATCCTTGCCCTCCCCACCCCCTTCCCAGTTCTTCGGGGACCCTTCTCACGAGCACCTTCTGCATCAGGAAATGTGTTCGCTTATATAACTTGGAGCGGTGAAATTTGTTCCGCTGGAGTTCAGAGGAAAGGGGTTTTACTCCCATTATTTTTTAATCTCAAAATCCGAAGGAGGTCTTTGCCCCATTCTGGATCTCAGAGAGCTCAATGACTTCATAAACACAAGTTTCAGAATGGTCACATTAGTCTTGATCATTCCCTCCCTTGATCTAGAGGACTGGTATGCCACCCTCAGTTTAAGATGCCTATTTCTATTATTCCACCACACAGGCGGTTCCTCTGATTTCCAATCAGAAGAGACCGTTACCAGTTTGTGGTCCTCCTGTTTGGCCTGTCTACAACCCCCAGTGTCTTTACAAAATGTACAGCAGTGGTAGCAGCCTGTGGCAGCAGGTTTTGTCAGAAGGCACATGGTGCAAGTTTTCCCCTATTTAGGTGATTGCTAGTCAGGGGCACCTAGAGACCTCAAGTGCAACAGGATATAGACCCAGTTAAAGACACCTTTACTCAACTAGGCCTTATGCTAAACAAGAAGTCCACCCTCATCCCTGTATAGATGAAAGAGTTTGTGGGAGTGAGGCTGGACTCAACTACAGAAAGGGAGGTTTAAGTTGGACATTAGGAAAAACTTCCTAACTGTCAGTGTGGTTAAATACTGGAATAAGTAGCCTAGGAAGGTTATGGAATCTTCATCTCTGGAGATATTTAAGAGCAGGTTAGATAGACATCTATTAGGGTCCTGCCGAGAGGGCAGGGGACTGGACTTGATGGCCTCTCGAGGTCCCTTCCAGTTCTAATAGTCTATGAATCTATGAACAGCAATGGCATTCCTTCCAAGGATCAGGTTCATACCATAAGAGACATTATTCTGGGCCCGTAGGCATTGCCTCTGACAACAGCCAGGAATTGAATGTATGGCAGCATGCATATATATATATATATATATATATATATATATATATATATATAAAAACACCTAGGTCTCCATCCCTTGCAGGTATGGCTCACTTAGGTAATGGTGGTCTCACTTCCCCCAGATGTCTTGGTCTCCCTGCACTGGTGGCTTCAGGAGGACATGGTTTGTGCAGGCATCCCCTTCACCAGGCAGACTTAATCCTCATGAGAGCGGCTGTACTGGATCAGACCAAAGGACCATCTAGCCCAGTATCCTGTCTGCCGGCAGTGGCCAATACCAGATGCCCCAGAGGAAGGGATCACAACAGATAATCCTCACGTGATCCCTCCCTTGTTACCCACCTCCAGAGAAACAGAGGCTAGGGATACCATTCCTACCTATCCTGGCTAATAGCCATTGATGGACCTAACTTCCATGAATCTATATAGATCTTTTTTGAACACTGTTAAAGTTCTAGCCTTCACCACATCCTCTGGCAAGGAGTTCCACAGGCTGACTGTGCACTGAGTGAAGAAAAACTTCCTTTTGTTTGTTTTTAAACCTGCTGCCTATTAATTTCATTTGGTGACCCCTAATTCTTATATTGTAAGAATAAGTAGATAACTTTACTTATTATACTCTTAACCAGGATGGGTAGGAATGCATTTCTCTCCCTTTTCATTAATACACAAGGCCCTCCTCAGGGTGTAGAGGTACAAGGTGTTAGTGATTTTGGTAGCTCCAGCGTGGCCCAGCCAACACTGGTTCTCCACTCTGTTGGATCTATCAATAGAGGCACTGATAGTACTCCCGTTGATTTGTGACCTGATTACCCAGGACCTAGGCTAGGGTCAGCTCTGTCACCCGAATCTCCAGTCTCTACACTTCACAGCATGTAAGATCCGTGGTTGAGAGGAGGGAGAATACCTTTGTTTGGAGTCGGTGAGTAGAGTGCTCTTGAAGAGTAGGAAACCCTCCACTAAAGCCACAGATGTGGCTAAGTGGAAGTACTTCTCATCATGGGCTTTCCAAAGGGCGGGGGGGTTGACCTGCTCTAGAGTCTAATCCCACTTAGTTTCAATTATTTGTTAGAACTCAGGAAACAAGGTCAGCCTCCTTCCTCAGTGAGGGTCCACCTAGCAGCAATTTTGGCATTCTCCCGGGTGGGAGAGCGGGGCGGAACAGTTTTCACTAATGCAATGGTTATGCCATTCCTCCAAGGAATGGAGAGGTTGTACCCCTTGACTGACAGCCCCTACACTACAGGATCTTCACCTTTGTTCTCATGAGACTCATGCCCCCTCCCCCCCCCCGTTTGAGCTGTTCACTACGTACTCCTAATGCACCTTTCCTAGAATCATAGGGCTGGAAGAGATCTCAAGAGAGCATTGAGTCCAGCCCCCTATCCAAAACAGGAATAACCATAAATAAATCATCCCAGCCAGGGTTTTGTGAAGCCGAGACTTAAAAACCTCTAGGGATGAAGATTCCACCACCTCCCTAGGTAACCCATTCCAGTACTTCATCACCCTCCTAGTGAAATAGTTTTTCCTAATATCCAACCTAGACCTCCCCCACTGTAACCTGAGACTATTGCTCCTTGTTCTGCCATCCGTCACTACTGAGAACATCCTTTCTCCATCCTCTTTGAAACCTTCCTATACTATGGGGCTGTAATTTTCAAATTTAATTGCATAAAATTGAATGCCTAAAACCATATTTATACAGTTTAATAACTCTCTTGATTTTCAGAGTTACTATTGAGATCAATATTCAGCCATGGCGCATCAGCATCTGGGATTTTTATGTGCCTCAGCATGTAGGTCTCTGTATTTTTTCATGGTTTAGCATCTGCATTGGTGCACTGGCATATTTGTTTTGGTGTCTTGAGTGTTAAAATGTCCATATGGTCACTTCTTCAGTATCTGCTTTTATTGGTGCACAGCATGAGTGCTGGTGCATCCGCATTGGTACATTTTTAGTCTCAGCACAAGTGTTTGTGGTACTTCAACTCCTATGCTGTGCTGCTCTCTTAAAGAGGGAAATAGCGTGACTGAATATTTCCTTCTCTGGGCTGATTATGTGGTATATGCATGTCTGTAGCAAAGTGGTATTTATATTCTAGATAATCTTTGTCTTTAAATCTTTCTGAAGCCTATAAATATAAATTCTTGTAATCAATCTGCATTTCTAACTATAACCTCACTCACGGAAACATTGATTGTTTTCTCAGAGATTCTAACATGGGCATTAATTTTTTGTTAATGATCTGCATCCCTCACAACCCTGCCAATGAGAGTGCACAAAATATGGCTCCTTCAATTTTAAAAGATGGCCTTGAGTAATTCAGATGTGAATGAATAACCAGTTAAGTAAGCATCACCTTATTAGGTGATGCTTACAGTAATGAGTTAACTGGCACCCAGGAGTAGCCCCCTGCCCGTGGCCTGCCATGGGCACAGGGCTGCTCCAGCCCTGAAGGGCTCACTGCAGGGTGGGCCAGCAGAACCGGCAGCCCTATGAGGCTAGAGACTGCTCCAGCCAGGCTGGAGCTGCCCCTGTCCATGGGATAACCATAACCACTTAACTGGTTAACCAGCTAAATGTAACTTTTAACCAGTTAAATGATTAAATGGGATTTTACATCACTATTGGGTAGCAATTAACATTACTAAAGTGTACATTTAGCATATTTGACTGAAGAAGCTCTGGACTGACATGCAATGGAATGTGGAAATCTCACTCATGGACAAAAGGATTCACTAATCAGAGTGAGAACATGTTTTGCTTTTACTGAAAAGTCTTTTTGTAATTAAATATTTGTATTATCCAACTAGCAACAGGGCTGTCTCTACTGACAGACAAAATATGCAGCTGCATAGGGCACCACAGAATTGGGGTGCCAAATTCCCTCAAATTTCATGGTGCCCTGTGCAGCTGCATGCCACCTATAGTCTCCGGCCACCCCAATCCCTATCCTCCAGCTGCCTGCTCCCCTCTTGCCTGCCCAACCATCCCTCCCCTCCACATCAGGGCTCAGCACCCACTCCCTGCTCTCCAGTGTGGAGGACTGAGCAGGGAGCAGCTGTGCAGTGGGAAGCTAGAAAGAAGTGGTGCTTTGGCTGCCTGTCTGCCTGCTGCTCCTCCAGCCTGCACATCTCTCCTGGCTCTTCTCCAGGTCACCAATTCTCCCAGAAAGGATGGACTGATGTCACTACAGTAAATGACATCCAGTCAGGGAAAACTGGCAATCCGTTTTCCCCACAGCGTCAGCATCCTTTACAGGGGGAGCATACTGATGCTGAGCTGTGTGTGGCACCAGCATCAGTAGGGACAGCCCTAACTAGCATGAAGGATTTTTTTAGTATTGATGTTGTTTACTACTAAAGAAAAGTTTTTTGTTTTGTTTTTTTTAACCCAAAACTGTGTAAATTTGATATCCTATTTACACCTCCATTGGGTTGCTCATGTAACACTGACAAGCCCTACTGTCATTGGTTTAGATTCTAATATGTGCTCTAGTGTTTCTTGAACTTTATTCATATCTAGTTGCTTAAAGCTAGATCTGCCATAAGGGATAAAAATAACAAAAGCTGTGAAACTTCACTACTTTTACTAACTGTTGATAGTGTTATAGGTGGCTGAGAGCTAGAAATGGGTCAACTTTTGCTATTTTAATAAATAATTTATATTTTCAAATTCTTGAAATACAAGCCCTCAACCAATTTGAGAAGTAATGCTTCTGTTTGCATGCATGTAGCAGTTTAAATCAATCTTGCAGCTATAGCATAAATTAGGGAACAAGAGTCCTATGGTCAAGGCAGTGGAAACCAATGCCCAGTGATGTGGGTCAGATCCTTGAGCACAGCTAAAATATACACACTGAAGTCAAGGGGTATTGATTTTAGTAGGTTCAAAATTTCATTTCTACCGCCCTCATGCGTGTGATGCTATGTGTATTTTTTCTTGCTTGTGCTCTTGGACAGAGGGCTACTCTGTTTTAGAGGGTGAAAATCTAAAACAAGATTTACATAGCAATGGGGAAAAGACCATGTCCTCTTTTCTGTAACCAAGCTCTGGTATCTTAGGCTCTAATGGCTATAGCTTCCGTTTTCCACTGTGGTGGTAGCAGGGAGTGTATATGGACTATGAGTATCCAGGTCATTTGCATACCATTATAGAATCATCCTTCATTGTGGTGGTCTTCTCTGGGTCATTGCCACTTTGTTTGTAAATATAAATGTATTATAGAGCAGTTGCGTTATATCTAAAGATGTGCTGCATAATGTGAGTAAGCCAAAATGTTTAATAGAAAAGCCTTTTGTTCTCTTCTCTCCCCAACCTCCCTCCAGTTTACTTTAAAAAAAAAAAGTGAAAATTTTTCAGCAAAATTTATTTACAAGCAATTTTCAACAAAACTTCATCAAAAATTTTACTGAAATAACCAAAAATAAGATATTCTAAGTTATCTGACTTTTTAACCAAAAAAGCTATTTACTAAAGACCAAATTCCATCAAAAGAACCGGAGCAGAATAGCCAAAAAGAGAACATTTTCATAGTGTCACTTTCCCAGTTTTTAACTAACTTAACCCCATAATCTTTTTTTGTTTGGTTGGTTGGTTTTTTTTTTTTGTTGTTGTTAATACTGATATTCCAAATAATTATCAGGAATATCTGCCCATCTAACTTCTCAACTATGTATTGAACAGGTGATTAACTGTAGATATTTTTGCTTTTAAAACAGCTTCAGGCTCTTCTTCAAATATGGTCAAAACTGCCTCCTAGAGAAGCATTAGAATTACTGGATTTCAATTATCCAGACCAGTATGTGAGAGAATATGCAGTGGGCTGCTTAAAGCAAATGAGGTAGGTTATGGTAATTGTTCAGCTGTTAAAGTACTATTGGGTAAAAATTGCATTCTGTTTTACAAGGGAGAAAAGGACTCAGTCTTAGAAAACACATTCTATCCCACACAAGGGTCTCCAAGTAAAACAGTGCATGCAAAGAATGTTAGACCAGGGGTCAGCAACATTTTCAAACCGAACAGACAAACTACATCAAAATTCAGAACAAGTGGTCAACAAGAAGCCGTATAAGAACATTATTAATTGACATAATGATTAATAATAGCATAAATGAAACATTGTACTCACAACCTTTATTTAATGGGACTTCTGCTCCTACATCTTTTCACACATTTATTTGAAGTTTTCATCATAACTGGTCAAATCCAGCTTCATGCATGCATTCAGGCTGTCTTCTGTCAATCGTATGGCAGGATGTGGGGGTGCAGGAGTTTAGGGATGCGTGGGTATGAGGGGCTCAGGGCAGGGGGTTCAGGTTGTATGATGGGCTCAGGGATGGAGTATGTGGGAGGTGCCAGAGTGTTATGATACTGTGGCCAGATGGGGGCTGGGCCCCAACTGCGGGCTTGTTGGCCAAGCTTCATTTTAAATAAAGTAAAATATTATGTCCAACACAAAAGGTTTCAACACTGTTTATATTTATTGCAGGGGTGGGGAACCTTTTTTGGGTCAGGGGCCACTGTCACACACACAAAAATCAGTCACGGACCACGTGAGAAGCACCAACTAAGTGAGAAGCAAAAAAAAAAAAAAAACACACCACCACCAAAACATCCAACCCTCACTGATGTGGCCCCCAATTGAGACACCTCACTACCCTGGCTCTCCAGCCCTATGGGGAGGAGGGCAGGGAGGACTGAGGTTCAAGGCCTCAGGCCAGAATAACTCTTCTGAGGTTCCAAGGTTAGTGGATTTTGTGGGCCCTCTAGGATCTGGGGTGGGACCAAAAACGAGGGGTCTGTTGTGCAGGACAGAGCTGCCAGTGAGTGAGATAGGGATGGGGGTGCAGGATGTGGGTGAGAGGTAGGGTGCAAGAGCAAGGTGTGGGTGGGTGTCTGGCCACGGGCCAGAGGGCAAGAGCAGGGTGCAGGTGGATGCCTGGTCAGGAGTAGGGGGCAAGAGCAGGGTGTATGTATGTGTCTGATCGGGGCAGAGGGCAGGAGCAGAGTGTGGGTGGGTGTCTGGCCACAGGCCAGAGGGCAGGAGCAGGGTGCAGGTATGTGCCTGGCCAGGGGCAGGTGGCAGGAGCAGCGTGTGGGTGGGTGTCTGGCCAGAGGCTGAAGCAGGCAGAGGACAGGGTGTTGGTGCCTTGGGGGAGGGGCCGTGTGCAGGGTCTGGGCAGCACTTGCTTTTTGCGCCTGCGCTGTTCTCAGGCTGCTTGTCCTAGGCATGGCTTCCCGCTGCTCCATTGGCTGGATTCTGGTCAATAGAGCTGCGGCAGGATCCCCAGCCTGGGAGCCAGCCACAAGCAGAACTTGACCTTGAGGTGCCTCAGTGGATGGGCCTTGAAATAAACTCCAACGGGCCCCCTCAGCCTCATCCTGCTCCCATCACCTCTCCAGCTCAGACAGCACCTGCTGGTCTCGAGGAACGAGTATCTCTCGGTCAGGATCTGCAGGCAGTGCTGAAAGAAGCACACGTGCTGCTCCTTCAGGAAATCCAGCTGCTCCTTGTCCCCGAAGGCCGCTACCATATTAGCCACACTCCATACCCACCCCTGGTGTGCTGATGTGATCTCGGCACCCATGTCCTCTGAGACAAGAGACACTTCCTGGATTAAAAGATTATTTTAAAATTTAGGAATGCTTGAGGCTTTCTCCACCCCCTCACCTCGTGCAGTAAGCACTGGCTTCAATCTTGCAGGGGGCATGAAGCTGGATCGCCAGCATGGGCTCCCCATTGCGGGAGAGTGAGAGTGATGGCGGACTGAGCTTGAGCGGTGAGCCATATTTGGCTCCTAACAGAGCCACAAGTTGCTGTTCCTGAGTTAGATTCTTTTAGAATGCCCCAATTATAGTCCAGTCTGGCATCAATTAATACCTCTCACATTCTGGGATCAAAGTTCATAACCTTCCCTTCCAAGAAACGATTGGCAGTGTCCTCATCCCAAAGAAAAGAGATGTCTTTCCTCCCCACTTAGTCAGTGGGGGAGTCAATAATGTGGAGCCTTTGGCGACAGGGAGCTGTACAGCTACATGGGCCTGAAAATAAGGTGGCCTGTTTACACACTGTACCATTTAATGAAAAGGTAAGTTTTGATAGTTGTGTATTTCAGTTTCTTCTTGGAGTTAATGTGTTCATACATTTCAGTTGTATACATTTTGCTTCATAAGAAGTTGAACTTTATTATCATTTGTAGAATTACTGCACTTCTCCTGTCCTTGACTCCTGAACTTTGTATGTGATGAACAGCTTTTTTATTGTCAAGGCTAGGTTATTGACAAAATATTTTTACTTATTTTGAATGTAAACAAGTAATTGCTCTGTTAACCCTGGCTCACCTCGTAAGGCTGAAATGGTTCATCTGGAATGATTATTCTTAGTAAAGTCTCCAAAGGAAAATTCCTTTCAGCAGGATATCAGAATTCAATTTCTGACTTTTTTAGATGCCTGATAAAATACCACAAGTAAATATGGTGGTTAATAATAGAATATTAGATATAGAATAATAAGACTGGAAGGGACCTCAAGAGGTCATCGAGTCCAGCCCCCCGCCCTCAAGGCAGGACCAAGCTCCATCTACACCATCCCTGACAGATGTCTATCTAACCTGTTCTTAAATATCTCCAGAGAGGGAGATTCCACCACCTCCCTTGGCAATTTATTCCAATATTTGACCACCCTGACAGTTAGGAATTTTTTCCTAATGTCCAATCTAAACCTCCCCTGCTGCACTTTAAGCCCATTACTCCTTGTCCTGTCCTCAGAAACCAAGAGGAACAAATTTTCGCCTTCCTCCTTGTGACACCCTTTTAGATATTTGAAAACCGCTATCATGTCCCCCCTTAATCTTCTTTTTTCCAAACTAAACAAGCCCAGTTCATGAAGCCTGGCTTCATAGGTCATGTTCTCTAGACCTTTAATCATTCTTGTCGCTCTTCTCTGTACCCTTTCCAATTTCTCCACATCTTTCTTGAAATGTGGCGCCCAGAACTGGACACAGTACTCCAGCTGAGGCCTAACTAGTGCAGAGTAGAGCGGCAGAATGACTTCACGAGTTTTGCTTACAACACACCTGTTGAAACAACCTAGAATCATATTTGCTTTTTTTGCAACAGCGTCACACTGTTGACTCATATTCAACTTGTGGTCCACTATGACCCCTCATATATAGGGATGGAAAGGACCTTGAGAGGTCATCTAGTCCATTTTCCCCCCTTCCTGAAGGAAGAGCAAGTGTATCTATACCAGGTGACGGGGCAATAATTTTCTCAGAGCGGCCACTTCACGAATTTTGACACTTGATTGCAGGCTGGCTCCAGGAAGGAGTGGGGCTTGGGGCAGAAAGGGAGAAGTTGGGGGGGGGGGGCAGGCTACAGAGATTGACAAAGACAGTGTGTGAGTATGCAGGATCTCATGTTTTCTGTTTCCTGGCTTAAATACAGAAGTAACAGGGTTTTAATTCAGAGTCACAAATGAAATACAACACTCAAAAAACCTAATGAGATCCCCAAAAGTAGTGGGGGGGGGGGGGGAACCGTCAATAATAATAGATAGCAACTCCATGAACATAACCACATTCAAAACAATAGGATGGGGTACAGGGGCAGGGGAACACCCTGATTTCAGCACTCTTCTCTCTTCTCACAGCTGGCAAAAAAAAACCAGGGAGCAGCTAAAACTTACAGTTGGTTTGTTTGGGTTGTTGGGTAGGTTAGGCTGTTTCAGGAATTGGTAAATCTAGTTATCTAGTTATTTATGAGATTTTATTATCTCCTTTCAGTGATGAAGAACTCTCTCAGTATCTTCTGCAGCTTGTGCAAGTTCTGAAATATGAACCTTTTCTTGATTGTGCCCTCTCTCAGTTCCTGCTAGAGAGAGCACTTGCTAATAGGAGAATAGGGCAGATACTTTTCTGGCATCTAAGGTAAGAATTTCCTCTTTCTTTTTATGTGTATCCTTCGCAGGCAGAATGAACTCTCTTATACCAAGTATTCTTTCTTGAGGGTTTTTCATCTTACCTATTTCGCCATTCCTCAATATTGTGTATTTCTTGATCTTCTGATTCCTTAATTAGATGTTAATATGAAATTCTTCATAAAATGAGTTAAAAATCAGAAAATGAATTAACAAAGCACAATCCTAAAAAGCTACATTTTAAACAATTACAAAATTGCTCCATGTTATTAATATTGTCTTAAGACTTCTGAATGTATTTCTCTAATTTCTTCTGTATATGAATTTAAATTTATGTTTTGGTTTTGTTTGCATTGAAAAGGCAACATTTATGCCTCACAAGTTTGAATGAATTTCGCCTTTATTTGAATTCTTGTTGTACATTACATTTCTTTGATTCTTAGTTGCTACTTTTTGAAGGCAAGAGTAGAATGGCCTTTCAGTGAATGATAATTAACTTATATGAAGGACTTTAGTTTGTCTCAGTTTTAGAAATGTAACTTGTTGCTGTTGTATTTAACTTGTAAATACAGTGCTCATTTTTAAATTATTTTTGTGTTGAGGATAATTAGCTTTTGTCCTAATACTTTTTAAATGGTTTGTTTTGAAGGAAGGGGGACTCCTTTGGAAAATTTACATATTTCTCATGAACCCTAGAGATTGCCTCTATTTTCCTCACAATAGCCCGACCACTGAAGCTTAAGATGCATTGTTCCCTCTACAGTTTATCAACTAGGGATGTAAGCAAGTAGTTGACTAATCAGTAAGCCTAGGCTTATCAGTTAGTTGACTGCTCACATCCCACCCACTTTGCTGCTTCTGTATCAGAGACAGCTGGGGGGGGCGGGGCGGAGAGCAGAAGTTGGTGCAGGAGTGTTGTATCATGCAAGCAAGGTAGTAACAAACTTCAACAGGCCTTTATTTAACAAAGGTGAAACCTCTTTACAAAGCTGCTGCTGCTCCCCTCTGTAGCTCTCACTCAGTCCTGGCCCGTCTCCTCCCCCCTCCTTCCTGTTTCCTGTGCTTCCAGATTCCCAACAGCCAGTGCTCCCAGTTCTAATAATTACAAGCAGCATCTAAAACACCACATTCCCTCCTCTCTTAAGAAGCTCTCCCATTATAAAATAAACGTTGTTCTAAGCACAGCAACACATATGGAACAAGACGCTATACTGTTGGCAGAAATATTACACTGAAAACGCTGTAAATACTACATAACCTAGTCTCTAGTCCAGACAGGTGGTCGTCTAGGTCTGACAGATGATCTCTCAAACCCTGGTTCCAGTGCAATGTCTTGTTGTGTCGGTGCTACTGTGAAGTCATACAACGCGGGCTGGGTGTTGGCATCATCTCCTCTTGGTGCATAGGCAGGTGCAAGATAAGAAGCATTCCATACCTGCCCATCAGAAACTCAATAAGTGTAAAGTCCTTTCTTCTTTATGATTTTAAGAGGAGATATGAATTTATTGTCCCCTTTGTGTAAAATTCCAGGTTTTCTTACTCTAATGAAGGAACCACACTCAAACTTAGGTTCCTTAGCACTCCGCTGTTTGTCTGTGAAAGCCTTATACTTTGCTTGCTTCTGTTCAACTGTTTTTCTCAAAGCATCCTCATTTGGTGCATCAGGTCTTGTCTTTAACAATCCAGTAATGTTCAGTTTAGTATTCATCTGTTTTCCATGCAGTAACTCTGCGGGTGATCTTTGCATTGTGGCATGTCGTGTAGCCCTGTAAGCTTGTAAGAAATCTGTAGTGAAGGTTATCCATGAGCGCCCTTCCAGTTTAGCCGTTTGCAAACTCTCTTTCGAACTTCTGTTAAACCTTTCGATTTCCCCATTGGCTTGAGGGTAATACAGGGATGATCTTCTATGTAAAATGTTTCTCTTGCTAGAAAAGTTTCAAATTCCACAGAAGTAAATTGACTACCATTATCTGAAACCAGTTCTTTGGGGTTACCTTCCCTGCCAAAAACTGTAAAGAAGAACTTAATTACTGTAGCAGAAGAAATTTGTGAGGTAAACGCCACTTCAGGCCATTTACTGAAATATTCTATTAAAGTGATGGCATAACGACAGTCAATTGGAGCAGTATCAAAGGGTCTACGATGTCAATCGCAACTTTTTCCCATGCAGAATCCGGAAGAGGAACAGGCTGTAATGGTGGGGTACATGTCACTGCCGTCTTATCATACATTTGGCAGGTGACACAGGATTTTATGATTGCTTCAGTATGGGAGTCCATCCCTGGCCACCAATACAGATCTTGTAGTTGTTGTTTGGTTCTGACAATACCTTGATGAGTATCGTGTGCCAGGTGTATGAGTTTTGGATGTAACTCTTCTGGCACAAGTAGCTGGTGTGTATCTTGTAGCACACAGCCATCAAGCAAAGAAAGTTCATCCCAAATTCTAAAATAAGGCAGCAAAACTGGGTCAAAGTTTTTAGGGTTACTGGGCCATCTCTTTGTCAGAAATTCCTGTAGCTTTTGTTGAATTGGACATGCTGAACAAGCAGCTTGAAGTTGCTCTCTTGTTACTGCAGTAAGAGTGCTTGTAATAAGTGCAACTGCTTCATCCTCATCCTCCAGTGGACCATCTGGTGAAGACAAAGGCAGGCGAGGCAGGCGAGAAAGGCAATCAGCTATCACGTTTTGGTTTCCAGGCTTATGTTCCAGTTCATAATTGAAAGAGAGTAGTCTTGCAAACCATCTAGCAATACGATTCCCTGCTCTTCCCAATTCTTTCGTGATTAGCAATGTTGTCAAAGGGCTGTGGTCTGTGCGCAACTTGAACATGTGGCCCCACAGGTAAGTTCTCCATTTTTCAGTAGCCCAGACACAAGCAAGTGCTTCTTTTTCAACTGTAGAATATTTTCTCTCAGTATCACTCAGTGTCCTTGAAGCAAATGCAACAGTCCTCTCTGTGTTGTCCTCGTGAAGTTGTGTGAGGCCAGCCCCAAGTCCATAATCAGAAGCATCAGTAGTCACAATTGTGGGCAATGCAGGACTGAATAGTGCAAGTACTAGACTATGTACAATCAAGTCTTTCACAGTTTCCAAACTAGCTTGTGCATCCGTTGTCCACACCAACGTTGCACTTCTCCGTAGTAATTCTCGTAACGGTTCAATGAAAGAAGCATAATTGGGAATGAATTTTGCATACCAGGAGGTTAGACCCAAGAAGGAACGTAAGGTTTGCAAATCTGATGGAAGAGGAGCATTTGAAATTGCTAGGATATTATCTGGATCAGGTTTTAGTCCAGCCGGTGAAATTGTATGCCCCAAAAAGGAGAGTTCTCTTTGTCTAAATTTGCAGTTAGATATATTGAGCCTGAGGCCTGCTAGGCTGATGCAATTTAGTACACATTGCAGATTATTGTCATGCTTCTCAGAAGTATTCCCAAACACGATAATATCATCCAGATAGCACTTAACTCCATGTTGATTCTTCAGAATCAATGACATAATTTTTTGGAAGGCTCTTGGGGCAGATGCAAGACCGTATGGAACCCGTTTAAAACGAAATAGTCCCTCACGTGTAATAAATGCTGTGAGGTCTCTGCTATCTTCATGCAACATAACCTGGTGGTATGCGCTCTGCAAGTCAAGAGTAGAAAACATCTTTGCTCCATGGAGTTCTGCAAATACTACTTCAATGTGAGAAAGAGGGTGGCTGTCAATCACAATAGCTTTATTTGGCTCCCTTAAGTCCACACAAAGGCAAATGCCTCCATCCTTCTTCTGTGCCACTACTATAGGTAAAACCCATTCCGAGAAGTCAATCTCTTCAATAATGTCTTTTTGAACAAGTTTAAGTTCCTATGAAACAGCTTCCCTGACTGAAATGGTAAGTGCCGTAACTTCTGTCGTACAGGCATCACATTATGTCGCATTTTAACTTTATGCACAAACCCATAAGCACAGCCAAGTTTCTCCTCAACCTGGTCTTGGGTCCCAGCTGAAATTGGTGTGCGTACTGCAAGAGTGCTTTGCTGAGGAAGATCAATTCGTCCATTAACTACCCTGAGGTTTAAAGCAGACAATAAATCTCTGCCAAGGATAGGAGTGCCTTTGTGGACAATGTAGAACTCTGCATTTACACAGCAATCACCAAAAGTCATGGTTGCTGTCCGGCAGCCATGTACTGGAATTTGGTTTTTCAAATAGCACACCAAGTACAGTTTGGGTTTAGTAAGAGGCACATCTTTAAAGTAATGCAAATAGATGGAATCAGGTAGCATAGATACTGCTGAACCAATGTCCAACATTAGCTGAATAGGATATGATTTGCCTTAAAGTATGGCAGAAACATTTACAGTGTACCTTATCTGCTCTGGAATATGTGCAGTAGCGACTTTGTCCACACTCAGCACAGTAACATCTGGTATTGTAACTGCATGCACCTGTTGATTGGACTGACTACTGTGGCATACCTTAGCAAAATGCCCAATCTTTTTGCAGTGATTGCACTGAGCTTCTTTTGCAGGACATCTTGTGTAGCTTGCAAGGTGTTGTGGGGATCCACAGCGAAAGCATGCTTTTGCTATGCTTTGAATTTGCTGATTCTGTGGTTTTTCATTAGTTTTCCCCTTGTGATTGTTTGTCTGCAGCAATCGTGCATTTTTCTGCAAATGAGTCACAGCCTGGACTGGGCCTCCTGTATCCATGCTCATTATTTTGGCTTCTGCTATAGCTGACTCAATCTGGGTAGCAATGGTTATTGCTTTTTCCAGTGTAAGTTGTGGTTCTAGAAGCAAGTGTTCTCTTACACAAAGCATGGTTGTTTTCTCAATGAGCTGGTCTCTAATAATCTCATCTGCCATATTCCCAAAGTCACAAGTTACAATCAGACTCCTCAGAGAAGCAACATACTGCATTATAGTCTCCCCTGGTTTCTGCTCACGCTGGCGAAATCTATAGCGATTATCTACTACTTTCACTTTTGGCACAAAAAAGTTCTTTAATGCAATGAGTGCAGTCTCATATTTTTCATCTGCAAGGGGAAAAGTGTAAAATATATGCTGCCCTTCTGCTCCAAGGCAGTGGATTAGCAGAGCACGCTTTCTTACTTCAGAAATCTCTGTAGCACTGATTGCAAGCAGATAAGTCTCAAACATATGGATCCAGGCAGTAAAAGCAATTGGAGGCTCACCTGGGCTTTGCAGAAAGGGTGCAGGTGGGTTCAGAGGCAGAAGATCCTTCCTCATCGCCAAAATGTTGTATCATGCAAGCAAGGTAGTAACAAACTTCAACAGGCCTTTATTTAATAAAGGTGAAACCTCTTTACAAAGCTGCTTCTGCTCACCTCTGTAGCTCTCACTCAGGCCTGGCCCATCTCCTTCCCCCCTCCTTCCTGTTTCCTGTGCTTCCAGATTCCCAACAGCCAGTGCTCCCAGTTCTAATAATTATAAGCAGCATCTAAAACACCACGGGGGGGAGAAAATTAAAAGGAGCTGGATTAAAAGCCAGATCCCCCCAGCACTCTCTCTGCAGTGTCACCTGCTTCCTGCCGTGCTGCTGCCTGTGTCAGAGGCAGCAGGATGGGCGGGGGGAGGGGGACGGGAGGATGCCACGAAGCAGCCTCTGCCTGCAGTAGGCCCCAAAAGAGGCTGTTCCAGCAGCAGCCCTTGTCTGCAGGACCCTCCCCCATGGACAAGGGCTGTTGCTGCAAAGCAGCCTCTATCTGCAGAGGCCTGAGCTGGCTGCAGCAAGAGAATGCTGCGGCCAGGCAGGGAGCCTAGCTCAGGGACCTACCCCTGTTGCAGCACTGCAGTTTAAATGTACTAAGAGCTAGGCAAGCTCCGGGACCTTTAAACTGCAGAGCTACAGCAGGGGTAGGTCCTTGACTAGCCTGAGCCGAGACTGAGCTGGGCTGCCTTCCCTTATCAACTAATCAAGTAGTTGATAAAAATTCTACTGACTACTCAATTAGCCAGTTAACTGCTTCTTAACATCCCTTTTATCAAAATCACTTCTAGCCAAAGAGGTAGTGATGACTGATTTAAAAGCATGACTTCCTTCCCAGTGATTTTTAAAGTGCCTCTGAAATGTTTCTAGGCCAAAGAATGAAGAAACTATAATAGAAATGAATGCTTCTTGTTTCAAAGCCTAGCACCTAGACATTGGCTTGTACTGTTTTTAGGAACATGGCCCTGCATTAGGATTTTGTTTTCTCAAATATAGCTTTGCATTTACTTAAGTCAGAGTATTGAGTTTTGTGTTGAATTATGGAAGCAATAACTACTTCTTCGAGTGCTTGCTCATATCTATTCCAGTTAGGTATGTGCATGCCACGTGCATGGATTCTGGAGCTTTTTACCTTAGCAGTATCTGTTGGGCCAGCCAGGAAGACCCCTGGAGTGGCACCACTATATTGGCTCATATATGTCCCTGCTGGCCCTCCAACCCCTCAGTTCCTTCTTACTGCCCATGATGGTAGCTGGAGAGCTTGGCTAGGTAGTTAGTCTACCTTTTAAATACAGTTCTTGTAGTTTAGAGTAATTAAGTAGTGTAATTAGTTTGAAGTTGACTGTTCTTATCAGGGGAGTTTCCCCTTATCTCTACCTCCCCCCACCCCCCCGGGAGGGGACACTCAGGCCACATGGGTTCAAACCTGGGAACTAGCTTGGCCAGAGCTTCTCCAGCCCTGCCTTCCTCCTCAGCACTGCTCTGCTTCCCTGGCAGTCAGGTCATAAGAACATAAGAACGGCCGTACTGGGTCAGACCAAAGGTCCATCTAGCCCAGTATCCTGTCTGCCGACAGTGGCCAACACCAGGTGCCCCAGAGAGGGTGGACCGAAGACAATGATCAAGCGATTTGTCTCCTGCCATCCTTCTCCAGCCTCTGACAGACAGAGGCCAAGTACACCATTTTATCCCCTGGCTAATAGCCTTTTATGGACCTAACCTCAATGAAATTATCTAGCGTCTCTTTAAATTCTATTATAGTCCTAGCCTTCACAGCCTCCTCTGGCAAGGAGTTCCACAGGTTGACTACACGCTGTGTGAAGAAGAACTTTCTTTTATTAGTTTTAAACCTGCTCCCCATTAACTTCATTTGGAGTCCTCTAGTTCTTCTATTATGGGAACTAATAAATAACTTTTCTTTATCCGCCCTCTCCACACCACTCATGATTTTATATACCTCTATCATAGCCCCCCTCAGTCTCCTCCTTTCTAAACTAAAAAGTCCCAGTCACTTTAACCTCTCCTCATATGGGACCCGTTCCAAACCCCTAATCATTTTAGTTGCCCCTTTCTGAAGCCTTTCCAAGGCCAAAATATCTTTTTTGAGGTGAGGAGGCCACATCTGTACACAGTATTCAAGATGTGGGCATACCATAGTTTTATACAGGGGCAGTAAGATATTCTGTGTCTTATTTTCTATCCCTTTCCTAATAATTCCTAACATTCTATTTGCCTTTTTGACCACCGCTGCACAGTGTGTGGAAGTTTTCCGAGGACAGACAGGGAAAAAAGGGAGGAGGGGTTGCCTTGTATATTAAAAATGTACACACTTGGACTGAAGTGGAGATGAACGTAGGAGATAGCTGTGTAGAGAGTCTCTGGGTTAAGCTAAAAGGGGTAAAAAACGAGGGTGATATCATGCTAGGAGTCTACTACAGGCCACCTAGCCAGGTGGAAGAGGTAGATGAGGCCTTTTTTAAACAATTAACAAAACTATCCAAAGCCCAAGATTTGGTGGTGATGGGAGACTTCAACTATCCAGACATATGTTGGGAAACTAACACAGCGAGGCACAGGCTATCCAATAAGTTTCTGGACTGCATTGGAGACAACTTTCTGTTTCAGAAGGTTGAAAAAGCTACCAGAGGAGAAGCTGTTCTGGATTTGGTTTTAACAAATAGGGAGGAACTAGTTGAGAACTTGAAAGTGGAAGACAGTATAGGGGACAGTGATCACGAAATAATAGAGTTCATGATCTTAAGGAAAGGTAGAAGGGAGACCAGCACAATTGAGGTTATGGATTTCAGGAAGGCAGATTTTGATAAGCTCAGAGAACTTGTAGGTAAGGTCCCATGGGAAGCAAGACTGAAGGGAAAAACAACTGAGGAGAGTTGGAAGTATTTCAAAGGGACGTTGTTAAGGGCCCAAAAGCAAACAATTCCGCTGTGTAGGAAAGATAGAAAATATGGCAAAAGACCAGCTTGGCTTAACAAGGAGATCTTGCATGATCTCAAAATAAAAAAGGAGTCATATAAAAAATGGAAACTAGGACAACTAACAAAGGATGAATATAGGCAAGCAACATGGGAATGCAGGGGCAAGATTAGAAAGGCAAAGGCACAAAATGAGATCAAACTAGCTACAGGCATAAAGGGAAACAAGAAGACCTTTTATAAATACATTAAAAGCAAGAGGAAGACCAAGGACAGGGTAGGCCCACTGCTTAGCGAGGAGGGAGAAGCAGTAACAGGGAACTTGGAAATGGCGGAGATGCTCAATGACTTCTTTGTTTCGGTCTTCACCGAGAAGTCTGGAGGTGTGCCTAACGTAGTGAATACAAGCAGAGAGAGGGTAAGTTTAGAAGATAGGATACACAAAGAACAAGTTAAAAATCACTTAGGAAAGTTAGATGTCAGCAAGTCACCAGGTCCTGATGAAATGCATCCCAGGATACTCAAGGAGCTGATAGAGGAGGTATCTGAGCCTTTAGCTATGATCTTTGAAAAATCATGGCAGACAGGGGAGATTCCAGAAGACTGGAAAAGGGCAAATATTGTGCCCATCTATAAAAAGGGGAATAAGAACAACCCAGGAAATTATAGACCGGTCAGTTTAACGTCTGTCCCAGGGAAGATAATGGAGCAGGTAATTAAGGAAATCGTATGCAAACACTTGGAAAGTAATAAAGTGATAGGGAATAGCCAGCATGGGTTTGTGAAGAACAAGTCATGCCAAACTAATCTGATAGCTTTCTTTGATAAGATAACGAGCCTTGTGGATAAGGGAGAAGCGGTGGATGTCATATACCTAGACTTTAGTAAGGCATTTGATACGGTCTCGCATGATATTCTTATTGATAAACTAGGCAAATATAACTTAGATAGGGCCACGATAAGGTGGGTGCATAATTGGCTGGATAACCGTAGTCAGAGAGTTGTTGTTAACGGTTCTAAATCCTGCTGGAAAGGGATAACAAGTGGAGATCCTCAAGGGTCTGTTTTGGGACCCGTACTATTCAATATCTTCATCAATGATGTAGATATTGGGATAGAGAGTACTTTTATTAAGTTTGCAGATGATACCAAACTGGGTGGGGTTGCGACTTCTTTGGAGGATAGGGACATAATTCAAAATGACCTTAGCAAGTTAGAGAAATGGTCAGCGGTAAACAGGATGAGGTTTAATAAAGAGAAATGCAAAGTGCTCCACTTAGGAAGGAACAATCAGTTCCATACATACAAGATGGGAAGCGACTGTCTAGGAAGGAGCATGGCGGAAAGGGATCTAGGGGTCATAGTGGACCACAAGTTGAATATGAGTCAACAGTGTGATGCTGTTGCAAAAAAAGCAAATTTGATTCTAGGTTGTATCAACAGGTGTGTTGTAAGCAAAACTCGTGAAGTCATTCTGCCGCTCTATTCTGCACTAGTTAGGCCTCAGCTGGAGTACTGTGTCCAGTTCTGGGCGCCACATTTCAAGAAAGATGTGGAGAAATTGGAAAGGGTACAGAGAAGAGTGACAAGAATGATTAAAGGTCTAGAGAACATGACCTATGAAGCCAGGCTTCATGAACTGGGCTTGTTTAGTTTGGAAAAAAGAAGATTAAGGGGGGACATGATAGCGGTTTTCAAATATCTAAAAGGGTGTCACAAGGAGGAAGGCGAAAATTTGTTCCTCTTGGTTTCTGAGGACAGGACAAGGAGTAATGGGCTTAAAGTGCAGCAGGGGAGGTTTAGATTGGACATTAGGAAAAAATTCCTAACTGTCAGGGTGGTCAAATATTGGAATAAATTGCCAAGGGAGGTGGTGGAATCTCCCTCTCTGGAGATATTTAAGAACAGGTTAGATAGACATCTGTCAGGGATGGTGTAGACGGAGCTTGATCCTGCCTTGAGGGCGGGGGGCTGGACTCGATGACCTCTCGAGGTCCCTTCCAGTCCTATTATTCTATGATTCTATGATTCTATGACTGTCCATGATAACTCCATGATCTCTTTCCTGATTTGTCGTAACCAAATTAGCCCCCATCCTACTGTACGTATAGTTGGGGTTATTTTTCCCGATGTGCATTACTTTACACTTATCCACATTAAATTTCATTTGCCATTTTTGTTGTCCAATCACTCAGTTTGGTGAGATTTTCTTGGAGTCCCTCACAGTCTGCTTCTGTCTTGACTATCCTAAACAGCAAGGTCCCTCTTGCTTTCTATTAAAACAAGCAGTAAGTTCCCCTCTCCCTCCAGGAGCCCTTCTTTATATGGCCCCCACCTGGGCCCTCATTAGCAACAGCTGCCTCAGCTGGGGCTTCGCTCTCAGCCCTCATTCAGGTCTGGGTTTTTGCCCTTAAAGGGCCAGTGCAGGGCAAGCGTCCTGCCACAGTCCCCTATGAAGCATGGCCATAAAGTGCACCATGGAGGTAGGCATGTAGCCACAGCATTGTGTCAGAAGGCTCTCACACCACATCTGCACTGGTTGAGCTCAAAATGCAGAGAGAGTCCAGCACCGGACGTAGTGATCGAAGAGGTTCAGCCGCCATAGACTCCAGAGGCATTCAGTGCTGTGCGTAAGCTCATAGAGCTCACCTCATCACCGGGACTGATCACGGTTGCCAATGAGGAACATCAGGCACCTCTATTGGTACCAGATCCAGTTTAGCAGACAGGGCAACCATGGTCACTGGCACCTATGTGCACACCGATCCCAGTGCCTATCCCAGCTCTGATGTTGGGGCTGATGCTGCCGCAGCAGCAGGCCCCCCCCCCCATACCAGTGCTTGCACTGGTGCTGCTGCTGCCACCAACAACAACCCATACAGAAACCCAGGCACCAACCACCATGTCAGCACTGCCCCTCATGGCACCGCAGGTTCTGGTGACATCAGCGGCCCCAGTACCGGCCATCACAGATCTGCACTACCTCTTGGTGCCAGTATCTGCACCCGATGCCGCCACCATCACCGCCAATGGCACTTCCAGTATTGACCCACAGAAGGAAGCTGGCAGTGATGGCCAGACACAGGTCATCTCATTGCTCCCTGGCACCGTGGCTAGCATTAGAATACTCATCGCAGTCAGATACAGACTCCATCCGTTCCAGGGTCTCACCTAACAAATCCAGGTTGCAGCACCGTTCCCGGTCCCGGCACTCTAGCCCAGCCATTCAACAACCTTGACCTCAATAGCAGTCACCCTTTTGGACCCTCTGGGCATATCATCAGGCCCAGGGACCACCTCCTTCCAGACATTTCTTGGTGACTTCTCCTTCAAGGGACACTCGCTCAGCTACTCCTCTTACCAGGGCCCCAGCTTTGGAAGCAGGCCAATCTTCCTATTAAGAAGTGGCAAGACCACCCTTAGAGGGAGAGGGTGTGCTGGCCCAGCCCTCTGTACCAGTTGCTCCACCACCACAGGCAATGGAACAGCAGTTGGAGCAACTCCTCCCAAGAGAGTCCTCATCTTCCTCAACAGATAAGGCTCTGTCTGACCCCTGCCCTCTATGCCTGCCATGGATGCTAGAATGCATCAAGACTTACTCCGCAAGCTGACAGGTGTAGGAGGTACCTGAAGACCTGGATCCTATGGTAGACATCTTGACAGCAGATACCCCAGCTAGGGTCGCACTGCCACTTAACAAAACTGTCCAAGATTTCCAAGGCCTTGTGGCATACGCTCACCTCCATTACACCCACCCAAAAAGGGGTGGAGAGGTGCTACCTCTTCCTGTAGTCTAGGCATGAAAACCTGTATGCCCACCCACCCTCGGCGTCCCTGGTAGTCCATGCAATGGGGAAGAAAGAAAGACAAGGGCCCCTGGGACTATGCTTAAGAGCAGGGAGCCGAAGAAGTTAGACCTCCTAGTCAGGAAGACCTACGTGATGGAGGGACTGCAACTCCGAATCACGAATCAGCAAGTAATGCTGAGCAGATATGCATATAATACATTGTCTGCGATGGACAAATATAGGGAATGTTGTCCACAAGATGCAAGGCAGGAGTTTGGGGCCCTGTTAGATGAAGGCAGGGCAGTCTCGCACACAGCGATGCAAGCAGCCCCAGAAGCTTCAGACTCTGCTGCTCTCATTATGGCTACCGGGGTGGTTATGAGGCATAATGCCTGGCTTTAGGTGTCAGGGATCCCACCTGAGATCCAAAACACACTGGACAGTCCTTTGAGGGGACCGGCCTGTTCTCTGAGCAGATGGACTTGAGGCTCCATATAGTCTCAAGGATTTCAGGGCTACACTAAAATCCCTGGGGATCCATACCCTGGACCCTCAGCGGAGACCCCTACATCTTAGACTTGCCCTAAAACCCTTCTAGCAATTGTTCAGGTCTGACCAGGGCAGGAGGAGGGGTCAGAATAACTACTATAACAATGGCAAGAACAGACTTAGGGGTTCTAGGTCTGATTCCAAAAGGGGATCTGCCCTGCTCCCTAACTAGCAGCCCAAAGACCTCGTTTTGAAATTACACCTGAGGTTGGCATCCCAGCCTCCCTGCTAACCCCATCCTGTGGTGCCAGCCCTCTCATTTCTTCCTTGTCTGGTCCCGAATCACTTCAGATTGTTCAGTACTTGGCCTGGTGGAAAGAGGATGTGCTATCCCTTTCCTTTCCTGCCCACTTTCCCACTCCCTTTCCCCATCCCTCTTCAGGGACCCCTCTCATGAGCTACTGTTGAAGCAGGAGGTATCTGCACTTCTGCTCCTGGGAGTGGTTGAGCCTATCTCAGAGGAGTTCAAAGGGAAAAGGTTTTACTCCTGCTATTTCCTTATCCCCAAATCCAAGGGGGAAGGAGGGGGGGGCTTTGTCCCATTTTGAACCTAAGGAACCTCAACTCGTTTGTAAAGACATACAAGGTTCATGATGGTCACCCTCACCTCCGTCATCCCCTCCCTAGAGGAAGAAGACTGGTATGCCACCCTCTTGAACGACGCATATTTCTACATATTGATAATTCCATCCCACAGGAAATTCCTAAGATTCACAGTAGGCCAAGACCATTTTGAGTTCTCATTCCTCCCATTCGGCCTCTCCACAGCACCAAAGGCTTTCACCATGTGCATAGCCGCTGTAGTGGCCTTCTTGAGAAGGCACAGAATCCAGGTGTTCACTTACCTAATAGACTGGCTAATCAGAGGATCATCCAGGGATGAGGTCCTCAGCCACATACACTTTGTAAGGAAAACTGTTTCACGAACTGAGTCTCCTCATAAGTGAGGAGAAGTCCACTCTCCATCCAACCCAGATAATAGACTTTGTTTGGGATCATCCATACTGGTGAGAGTGTCCCTCTCCAGGGTCAGGCTTTTAGCCAATAGGGCGATAATCGACAGCCTTACGGCTTTGCCCCTTACAACATCATGCGCATTCATCAGACCATCAGGCCACATGGCAACCTGCTACTTTTGTGGTCCAGCACGCCAGACTGCAGCTTTGAACTCTTTCAGGTGTGGTTGGCAACAGTACGCAACCCACTAGGAGAACCTATGGATGCGATGGTCATGGTACCGAAATAGGTTCCCCAGTCCCTAGACTGGTGCCTTCAGGAACAGGTCATTTTCCACAGCATCCCATTTTCCAGACAGGCCCCATCAGTTCAGCTGGTAACACAGCATCGGACACAAGTTGGGGAGCTTATCTGTCGAACCTCAGAACTCAAGGTATGAGGTCCCCCAACGAGAGCTCTTGCCACATGAATGTCAAAGAACTCAGGGCTATCTGGCTGGCCTGCCTGGTGTTTCTACCCCACCTGAAGAACAAGGTAGTGTTCACGGACAACATCACAGCCATGCACTATATCATCAGGGTGGGGCTCATTCTTCTCCCCTATGCAAGGAAGCCCAATGTCTCTGGGAGCTATGTATTGGACACGGGATCCACCTGGACATATCTTATCTACCATGGGACCGCAACAGCTTGGCAGACCAGCTCAGCAGGTTGTTCAGGGCCCACAAGTGGTCCATCAAGATGGATATCTTGGATGTCATCTTCCAGGGGTGGGGCTATCCCCCTCCCGACCTGTTCACTTCCCAGGGAAACGTCAAGTGTCTGAGCTACTGCTCATATCTGAGACGGGGAAGGAGTCGCTAAGGGATGCAGTACTGGTACAGTGTGTCCCCCCCCCCACCTTCTCTGTGTTTCCTCCCTTCCCCTTTCTGTACAAGTTCCTTCTGATGATCAGGAGGTGCGCAGCATCAATCATCCTGATAGCCCCAGCATGCCATGCCAACACTTGTACCCTATGCTCCTGGACCAAGTGGTAGAGGAGCCTATCATGCTACCTACCATTGACTCCAGACCTGATCACCCAGGACCCAGGGGCAGGGCAGCTGTGCCACCCGAACCTGTCATCCCTCCACTGGCAGCCCGGCACTTTTGTGGTTAACCAGAACACCTCTGTTCAGAGGCAGTTAGGAGGGTCCTTGTGGAGAGCAGAAAACCCATGATGCTAAATGGAAGCATTTTTCACTTTGGACTACTGGGACGAGGTAGATACTATGGGGACCCCTATCGCCCTCATCCTAGACTACCTCTTTCACCTTAGACAGCAAGGGCTATCAACTTCATCCCTACGGGTCCACTTGGCCACCATCACAGCATTCCATCCAGGTGAAGGGAGCAGGACAGTATTGTGAACGCACTGGCTTAAGTGATTCCTCAAGGGGGTGGATAGGCTGTATCCATACGTGCACCAACACCTAACCACATGGGACCTAAATTTGGTCCTTACAAGACTCATGAGTACCACATTTGAACTCTTGGACACGGCTTCCTGAAGCACCTCTAGTGGAAGGTAGTTTTCCTAGTAGCCATTACATCAACTAGGAGAATGTCAGAGCTGAGTGCCCTCACATCAGAGTCCCCTTATATGGTTTTCTTTCAGGATAAGGTTAGGCTTCACCCCCACCAGTCATTCCTGCCCACGGTCATGTCACATTATCACATGTCCCAGAATATTTACTTCCCTGTTTTCTTCCCGAAACTCCATGCAACACCTAGGAAGCAGCCCCTAGACATGAAGAGATCCGTAGCCTTCTACATCGATAAGACAAGAAAGATTAGCAGGTCACCCCAACTCTTTATTTCTATAGCATAAAAGATGAGGGGTCTCCCGATGTCGGCCCAGTGCTTGTCCTCGTGGTTCACTTCCTGCATCAGGCCTGTTCGAATTTGCGGGATGGATGGCGCCCCTGCTTATGGCCCATTCCATAAGGGTACAGGCCTCATTGATGATTGTCACACAAGTGCCCCTCAGGGTCCTCCATTCATATGTTTACACTACACCATTACACAGCAGGCCAGAGACGATGCAGCCTTTGGTAGGACTGTGTTGCAATCCATTGCACAATAAGGTTCTGACCCCATCTCCTGTGGTACTGCTAGGGAGTCACCTAACTGGAATAGACATGAGCAAGCACTCGAAGAAAAAACAGTTAATGTTGTTCTTCGAGATGTATTGCTCATGTCCATTCCAAGCCCCACCCACCTCCCCTTTGTCGGAAGACTCTGGCAAGAAGGAACTGAGGGGGTGAGGGCCAGCAGGCATATATATTCACCAATATGCTGGTGCCACTCAAGTGGGCTTGCTGGCTGGCCTGACAGATACTGCTAAGGAAAAAAGCTCTGGAATCTGTGCATGCAGTGTGCACAAACATAACTTCAATGGACATGAGCAACACATCTCGAAGAACAGCAGTTACAAAGTAAGTAACCATTTTTTCCTATTGTAATAGCTTGAAGATTTCTTTTCTATAAAATGGAAAGAATCTATCTTTGCAACTCCAGTGATTTTTTTTTTCTGTTTTCACATGATGCTTCCTGTAGGTCAGAGGTGCACATACCTGCTGTCTCAGTACAGTTTGGTGTAATTCTTGAAGCTTACTGCCGAGGAAGTATTGCTCACATGAAGGTTCTTTCCAAACAGGTACTGATTGTTAAATATTTGTCTTCACTTATTCCTGCCTGCAAGTGAAAAATCTATTCCATTGATGATATGGGGGAGTCAGTCTTTCATAAGAACAATGTGGGCTAAAGAGAAGAAAGGGCTAGTGAGAGAGACATAGGAATGGGAAGCACTTGCCTAATGCTACTGAGATTAGCAAATAGGGTACATGCATTCTAGGGGGAACAGTCAACATAGTAGGTGACTGTAAAGAGTCAATTCTTGAAGCTTTGGCTTTTGCTGGGAGGTAATCCGGATTTTTGCTTTAATAAGGATTCTGAAATAATGCCCTACATTTTAATGGAGTCTACATAGATTGCTCAAATCAGAAGATAAGAAATAAAATTGTTGCTACCTCTGTGGAGGTACCAGTCATAGATGAGAGGTGAGGTTCATTTCTAAACATATGACAATGTGCTATTAATTGATCTGCCAAGTTTTAATTGCAAAATGTATTCAGAAGAGTTTAATGTGTCAAAATTTCATTGACATAAGACCTGAGCTGCAGCAGTAATCCTGTATTTCTGAAAAACAGAGGTAGTATGTATTTTAGCGGGTTTGACTCACTTTTTTCACAGCTCTTCCCTCAGGGTGGCTATGGGGAAGTAGCTGGCTGCTCCGACATGCCCCCTTTGGGGGTGGTGGTGTCTTCGGGGCACTGCCCTCCAGCAGTGACCACTCCGGTCTTGGTCTGCGCCCCCTTCTGGGGGGGGGAGTCAGTTCTTCCTCTGCTCCTCTTCCAGGGTCCTCTCTACTCCCTAGGACCCCCAGTTCTTCTCCCACTCTGCCTGCCCGGTTGCCTCCTGCAACCCTGCCTTGTGGACTTATGGCCTGAAGCTTCCCTGGCTCAAACTCCCACAGCCTACCGCAGCTGCCTCCTTGTGAACCGCGGCTGCCTCCATGCTAGCATTTAGCCCCGCCCTCCATGACTGCTTCCTTGCAGTCCTGGGCCGCAGGCCGGGTAACCTGGGTTTGCTAGGCTGAAGCCTCTCTCATTGCAGGCAGGTCTTCTCTGGTCTCCCTCCTCCTCTCTGGAGCTGCTCTATATGACCTCCTGCTGGGCCCTCCTTAGCTGCCTCAGCTGGGCTTCCTCCTGACTCCAGGTCTCAGCCCCTTAAAGGGCCAGTACAGGGCAACGCCCTGCCACACTATGTTCAGTTTATTTAATGCACAGCAAATATATATATATATACCTTGACTTTTTTGAAACAGTCTCCCACAGAATTCTTGCCAACAAGTTTAAAAAGTATGGATTGGATAAATGGACTGTAAGGTGGATAGAAAGCTAGCTAAACCATCAGGCTCAGAAGTTAGTGATCAACAGTTTGATGTCTGGTTGGTGGTCAGTAATAAGCAGAGTGCCCCAACAGTTGGTTCTGGGCCTGGTTTTGTTCAGCATCTTTATTAATCACCTGGACGAGGGGATGGATTGCACCCTCAGCAAGTTTATATGTGATGCTAAGCTAGTGGGAGAGGTAGGTACATTGTTGGGCAGGGATAGGGTCCAGAGTGACCTACAGAAATTGGACCATTGGGCCCAAAGAAATCTGATGAGATTCAACAAGGCCAAGTGCAGAGTCTTGCACTTGGGATAGAAAGATCGCAAGCCCTGCTACTGGGGACCAACTGGCTAAGCAGCAGTTCTGCAGAAAAGAACCTGGGAATTACAGTGGATGAGATGCTGGATATGAACCAATAGTGTACCTTTGTAGCCAAGAAGGCTAATGGTATATTGGGATGCATTAGTAGGCACATTGCCAGCAAATCTAGGGAAGTGATTATTCTCCTTTATTTGGCACTGGTGAGGTCACATATAGTGAAACGGTTATTTCGAAAGTGAAATAGCTGTCTAGACACGATTCCTTTAGGGGCGGGGAAAAAGCCTTTTTGAAAGATCCTGTACTCCCAGTTTTTTGAGGAGTATAGGATCTTTCAAAAAAGGGTTGGTTTTGTGTTTTGTTTTGTTTTGTTTTTCAAGAGAACCACATCTAGGCTGCAGTTTCACTTTCAAAATACCCATTTTTGAAAGAACGTGCGGCTGCCGTTAGGCAAATGAAGTGCGGGAAATTCAAATCCCAGCTTCATTTGCAATTTCAATCTGTCTAATTTACATCCCTCTTTTGAAAGAGGGATGTAGTCTAAACATACCTTAACTTTAAGTATGTTAGGGTAAGTACTTTTTCTTGTGAAAAATATAGCACTTTTCAAACTATAGTCCTCAAAACACTTTTTAGCTCATTCTTAACAATTAATTTCATTTGTATGCTAATTTTTCCATAACCACAACTTCCCATGGTTTTTTGAACCATTCCTCTACAGTTTGCTGTTTTTTTTAATTTTTCAAATGCGATTCTCTCAGTATCTGAGCAACTACAGTTTGAACCTTTCTAATCTGGCACCCTCAGAACCTGACCGGTGCCAAACCAGAGAATTTGCCAAACCGCAAGAATTCAGTATTTTCTTAGCAGCATTACCAACATTTTGACTGCTTACTGTCTTTGAAGACACTTATGGGTATAAATTAAAACTAAACAGGACAGAATACTGAGAGCTAGGACTGGTGGCTATAAACTTTATGGGACCATGGGAAACCTGGCCACACCCATGATAAGTGGACATCTGGCTAACTAAAATCATGCTGGACCATGGATGTTGCTGGACCAGAGAGGTTCAACCTGTACTAGCAGAGGAGAGACTCATTCTTTATTTCATTTTCCATGATCATTCTGGCAGCTCCAACAGATAATAAAAGACACATAGAATCAAAGAATCCTAGGGCTGGAAGAGACCTCAGGAGGTCATCGAGTTCAGCTCCCTGCCCAAAGCAGGACCCAGTCCCAAGTAAATCATCCCAGGCAGGACTTTGTCAAGCCGGGACTTAAAAAACGTCTAGGGATGGAGATTCTGCTACCTCCCTAGTAACCCCTTCCAGTGCTTCACCACCTTTCTAGTGAAATAGTTTTTCCTAATATCCAACCTAGACTTCCTCCATTGTAACTTAGGACCATTGCTCCTTGTTTTGTCATCCGTCACTACTGAGAACAGCCTCTCTCCATCCCCTTTGGAACCTCCCTTCAGGAAGTAGAAGGCTACTATCAAATCCCTTCCTCCCCGCTTCCTCCCCCACCCCTCAATTCTCTTCTACAGACTAAATAAGCCCGAATCCTTCACTCTCTCCTCGTAGGTCATGTGCTGCAGCCCCCTAATTATTTTGGTTGCCCTCCGTTAGACCCTTTCCAATGTGTCCACATTCTTTCTATATTGAGGGGCCCAGAACTGGACGCAGTACTCCAGATGTGGACTCACCAGTGCCAAATAAAGGGGAATAATACCTTCTCTAGATCTGCTGGCAATGCTTCTCCTAATGCATCCTAATATGTCAATAGCCTTCTTAGCTACTAGGGCACACTGTTGACTCATCCACTGTAATCCCCAGGTCCTTTTCTGCCAAACTGCTGCTTAGCCAATCAGTCCCTAGCCTGTAACTATGCTTGGGATTCTTCCATCCCAAATACAGGACTCTGCATTTGTCCTCGTTGAACCTCATCAGATTTCTTTTGGCCCAATCCTCCAATTTGTCTAGGTCACCCTGGACCCTATCCTTGCCCTCCAACTTATCTACCTCTCCCCCTAGCTTTGTGTCATCCGCAAACTTGTTGAGGGTGCAATCCATCCCCTCATCCAGGTCGTTAATAAAGATGTTGAACAAAACTGGTCTTAGAACCAATCCTTGGCACTCTGCTTGAAACCAACTGCCAACCCAACATTGAGTTGTTGATCACTGCCCGCTAGGCCCAAAAATTTAGCCAGCTTTCTCTCCACCTTACAGTCCATTTATCCAATCCATACTTAACTTGCTGCAAAGAATGTTGTGGGAGACAGTATCAAAAGCTTTGCTAAAGTCAAGGTATATCATATCCACTGACTTCCTCATGTCCACAGAGCCAGTTACCTCATCAGAAGCTAGTCAGATTGGTCAGGCATGGCTTCCCCTTGGTGAATCCATGTTGACTATTCCTGATCACTTCCCCTCTTCTAAGTGCTTCAACATGGATTTCTTGAGGATCCCCTCCATGATTTTTCCAGGGACTGAGGTAAGGCTGACAGGTCTGTAGTTCTCTGGACTGTCCTCCTTTCCTTTTTTTAAAGATGGGCGCACTGCATTTTCCTTTTTCCAGTCATCTGGGACCTCTCCCGATCTCCATTAGTTTTCAAAGATGATGGCCAAAGGATCTGCAATGACCTCTGCCACTCACTTAGTACCCTCGAATGCATTAAATCCAATCCCATGTATTTAGCATAATTTAGTAATAAATATGCATCAATTATCTTATTTGGTCTGATTGCATTCCAGTGTTTTCTAATGACTGAACATGTCCGCTGCATATGCATAAAGTGATCTCTTTCATCAGTGTTCTTTAACACTTATCCCCATTCAATCTGTCTATATTTTTAATCTCTCTGGTGTGAGATACCATTAAACAGTATCTTAAAATGAAATTTTCTGTTACAGTGCTACAAAGTGAGATTGCTGGTCCTCTTTTCCAGATCAAACCCTATTCCTCTGGGGCAATTTGTTTATCCAGGTCCTTTTATCAGTATGTCATACATGGAGTTTTGTTGTGAAACTTTTCAACAAAGATTGATACAAACTAGTTACAATTTTGTTTGTTTTCTAATCAACCAAATATTTCAAAAGTATTCGTATTATGAGACAGTAGACTAGTTAGTTCTGATCTCTAAATAAGTTAGAAAAGTTTCTTTTACTAAATAGCTGGCAAACCTCTATATTCCTTCCCAGTCTTTTAAAGCCTTCTGGTTTATGATTTGGATTACGGATGTGGATTATTTGCAGTGGCAAAGAAAAAAAGTGTCAATGGCAAGAGAAAAAGCCTTACCTAACACAAACAATTTCAATAGTACAGCTTTTTGTGGCCTCCCCTCAGTTCTTTTAAAAGTGAGTCAACCATAGTGGAAAAACTAACAGAAATATTTAGGATGGATTTCTAGTCCCATTTAAATTCAATGACAAAATCCTGTTGACTTCAGAAGACCAGGATTTCATTTTTACATTGGTTTTCCTGTCTTCACTGACAGGTAAGTCCAGTTTTAATTTAATAAAATAGTGTCATTTTCATGTGCTCATGGGGGGGGGGGGGGGGAATTTTCATTTCCCATGGGAGGGGGGGTGAAAAGGAAAGGTTTAGCACAACTTTTAACTTAAACATAACCATGTGCTTATGTTTTTTTGTGGGATCATTGTTAGGATTGTACTGAACTGATAATCTAGTTAAAGTTGAGTGTGTAAAGCATGTTGCCTGAATCCATATTTATACACACAAATACATTTTTTTCAAAGGTGATGACTGTCCACTGGTCCCACTGACTTCAGTATGAATCTGTGCCAAATTTTATTCACCTAGTTTGAAAATTGGCGAGAGTTCTTAAAGTACATTGTATATGGAACAGATAATACATGTATATAGTCTATACACTAAAATAAGTTTTATGGGGAAATTTTACCCCATTGAAAGTCTGGTACTTTTGAAAGTGTGACTTAGAAATCTAAGGCACTTAGATGCTCTTGAAAATTTTACTCTTCAGAAATGGCATCTTCGCTGCAGTCCACTGTTATTGGGGATGTAAAATCCCATTTAATTAGTTAAATAGCTATATTTGTACTGACACTACATTTCACCAATGTATGGGTGGGAGGGGGTGCTCCTGCAAAACTGGAGTGGGCCTGCTGGGGTTGGACAAGGGCTGATCCTCAGTCAAGGACTGCTCCTGGCCCCTATGCAGGCAAGGGGCTGCTTCAAGGTACTGGTTAACCATTCCCCAGTAAGCATCACCCTTTAATGATGCTTACTGGGTAACTATTTAACTGGTTACCCATTAACATCCCTAACTCTTACTGTAATTAAAAAAAACTGTTGTTATCATTAGCTTTAACATTTGAACCAAATCTTTAATGGACCTTTTATTTTTAAAATGAGACTTGGCATTTGTAGTTGTATAGTATGGATTTTAAATTATCATTTTATTTAGTTTCATAAATGATTCAGAATACTTTTAAAAATCTATTTCAGGTTGAAGCCCTCAATAAATTGAAGACCTTAAATAGTCTAATAAAACTGAATTCCATTAAGCAAAGCAAAACAAAAGGAAAAGATGCAATGCATACCTGTTTAAAACAAAATGCATACAGAGAAGCACTTTCTGATCTCCAGTCTCCTTTGAATCCCTCTGTTATACTTTCAGAACTATAGTAAGTTATGTATGATCTTCTGCTTATATTTTTACCATAACTTTAATATGGAAACACTTTAGTATCTATTGTTTGTGAAGCTCAGCAGACACTCTGACAGAATTCATTTTCAAGAGTGGGAGAAGGTCTGTTGGTTGGTATCATCCTGACTATGAAAGGACATTTCTGCTTTCTTAAGGTGAAGGTGCCAATTTTAATTGGGGTCTGGAGATTTTTGCTATCCATCTTAAAACTTAAAGCTCTCTGATCTCTTAGGGTATGTCTACACTACAAAGCTAGTTCGAACTAACAGATGTTAGTTCGAACTAACTTTCATAGGTGCTACACTTAGCGCTCCGTTAGTTCGAACTTAATTCGAACTAACGGAGCGCTTAGTTAGAACTAGGTAAACCTCATTTTACGAGGATTAAGCCTAGTTCGAGCTAGCTAGTTCGAATTAAGGGCTGTGTAGACCCTTAATTCGAACTAGTGGGAAGCTAGCCCTTCCCAGCTTGCCCTGGTGGCCACTCTGGCCAACACCAGGGAAACTCTATTACCCCTCTCCCAGCCCCGGAGCCCTTAAAGGGCCACGGGCTGGCTACACAGTTTGTGCCAGTTGCAAGACTGCCAGCACCCAGCCAGTAGACCCTGCACCTGCCACAAAATGAGCCAGCCACCTGAGGACACCCAGCCCTCCACTGCTCCCCAGGACCAGCCTGGCGGCTCCCAGGAGCCTGCCCGGGGACGCAAGAGGCGGGCACCCACTTGGTCAAGTGCGGAGATCGTGGACCTCATCCAGGTTTGGGGGGAAGCCTCCAATGTCCATGATCTCCACACTAGCCACAGGAGCCAGGGGCCACCAGCGCAGCCGGGAACAGGTGCGCTGCAAAATCAAAGACCTGCGGCAGTCCTCCTCCCGGGCCTACCTGCCAGGGGCCGACCCGGAGGCCTGCCCCAACTTCCAGGCTCTGGACCGCCTCCTGGGGGCTCATGCCGTCCCTGCCCCCCGGGACATGATAGACCCCGGGGCAAAGGGACCGCTCCAGGAGACGGAGGAGGAGGAGGAGGAGGGCTCCGAGAGCCAGGAGCCTGCCGGCAGCCTGCCCAGGACCTGGGACCCCCAAGGCACCCCACAGAGCCGCTCGCCTGTGTCGTCTGAGGCCGGGGAGGCGTCTACCTGTGAGTACCATCGTGCTCCCCTTATGTGTACGGGGGGCTGGGGCGAGAGGGAGTCCCGGGACCGTGCACCTGGGCCTTGCCCACCACGGAGCAGCAGCTGGGGATCCTGCAGGGGCCCTGGCCTTGCAGAGGGGAGCTGGGTTTCACACACCTGGGCCCCTGGGGTAATTGACCGCTGTTCTTGTTGCACCACAGCCGCAGCACCTGGGCCTGCAGGGCGCACCACCCCGCCTGCAGCAGCTGCCCATGCCCGGGCAAGCAAGAGAGCCAGGAACCAGAAGGACTACCAGAGGCGGCACCTCCAGTTCCTGGAGCAACAGCTCCGTCTCCAGGACCACTGGGTCCAGGAGGACCTGAGGCTGTGCCGGAGGAGTTTGGAGGCCCTGGAGGAGCAGGGCTGTGCCCTGCGAGGCCACCTCCAGAGCCTGCTCGACCGCTTCCCAATTCCTGCTGCTCCCCCTGCTGCTCCTCCTGCTCCCCCAGCTCCCCCTCCTGCTTCCTCCACACCCCCCGTCCCTCCTGCCCCACCCTCCACAACCATTCCCCACCGACGCCCCCAGACCCGCAGTGTGGCGAGACGGGAGAGGCAGCCGGACTCCCACCCCTGAGCTTTCCTTTCCCTTCCTCCCTTCCCTCCCCTTCCAGCTCCCTCGTCCCAGGTTTCCCCCTCCCCTCTCCCACCCTCATTCCTCCCTTCCCCCACCCCAGTTATGTGAAATAAACAGACGTTTTTGTTTGAAAAACAGATGTCTTTATTTTACAGTAGGTAGGGAGGGGAAAGGGGAAGGGGGGTAGGGTGGAAGAAGGCCCCAGTGGGGCATGCAAGGGAGAGGTCAGTCCTCCTCCTCCACCTGGAAGCTCTCCCGCAGGGCTTCCCGGATCCGGACGGCCCCCCGCTGGGCTTCCCGGATGGCGGCAGTGCGGGGCTGACCGTAGTGTCCTGCCATGCGGTCAGCCTCAGCCATCCAGGCTGGCAGGAAAGCCTCCCCCTTTCACTCACTCAAATTGTGGAGCACACAACATGCTGCCACCACGGGAGGGATGTTGTGCTCGGCCAGGTCCAGATGGGTGAGGCGGCATCGAAAGCGGGCTTTCAGTCGCCCGAAGGCCCCCTCCATCACGATGCGGGCCCTGGTCAGCCTGGCATTGAAGGCCTGGCGGGAGGATTGAGGTGCTTCATCAGCCACGGCTGCAGTGGGTAGGCTGCATCCTCCATCAGGCACACGGGCATGTCCACGTCCCCGACCCTGATGTGGCGGTCGGGGAAGAAGGTCCCGTCCTGCAGCCTCTGGCACACGGAGGAGTTGCGGTACACCCGGGCGTCGTGTGCTTTGCCAGACCAGCGCACATTAATGTCCGTGAACTGGCCCCGGTGGTGTCACACGGCCTGCAGGATCACGAAGAAGTACCCCTTGCGGTTCACGTACTGGGAGGCCTGGTGTTCCGGGGCACGGATGGGGATGTGCGTCCCGTCGATGGCCTCCCCGCAGTTGGGGAAGCCGAGGGCGCCGAATCCCCGGATGACAGCGTCCGGGTCGGCGAGGCGGATCACCCTGCAGAGCAGCACCCGGTTGATGGCCTTGACCACCTGCAGAGAGAGACACAGCAAAGCGCCAATCAGTGGGGCGCCCGGGTGGCTGGGAGCGTTCGTGCCCTGGCAGTGCCCCGCACCCCACTCCCGGAAGCAACCCCCCTGGTGGCGTGTAGTACGGCCGGGACAGACCGACCCCTCCGGTGCGGGGTGCGTTCACCTCTTCCCGCCCCCCCTTTGTCCCTGGGGCGGCCCATCCCCTCCTCGCAACCCCCCTCCCCCTCGGCGCAGTGGCCGACGAGTGCCATACCTGCATGAGCACCGCTCCGACGGTGGATCTCCCCACGCCAAACTGGTTCCCGACGGATCGGTAGCTGTCCGGCGTGGAGAGCTTCCAGAGGGCGATGGCCACCCGCTTCTGGAGGGGGATGGCGGGTCTCACGCGAGTGTCCCTTCTGCGCAGGGCAGGGCCGAGCCACTCGCAGAGCTCCAGTGACGTGTCCCTCTTCATCCTGAAGTTCTGGGTCCACTGTTGATCCTCCCAGCACCCCAGGACGATGCAGTCCCACCAGTTGGTGCTGGTGTCCAGACGCCAGACGCGGCAGGGCACGCCGGTGCTGGGGCGCCGCCACGGCTCCTCCACGGCCCCCAGGGCGGCCAGGCGGAGAAGCAGGGGGCTGACATGCACCAGGAGGTGCCAGGCAGCCTCGAGCCATTGCTGGCAGGCTTGCAGCAGCAAGTCCAGAAAGTGCACCAGAAGGTGCAGGGCGAGCTCTGGCTCCATGTTACCACCTGCGGCGGCGTCCCCGAAGGGAAGCACCGACACAGACGGGCACAGAGACCAATGCTTTGCTGTCCCTCGGCGAGGTTGGCAAGGAAGCAGGAAAAGCTGAGAACCGGCTTTCCGGGGGGGTCCCTTTAAGCACGAGCCTCAGACAGCAGCCACGCAAAGCAACTACTGACCTGATGCCCTGCCAGAACCGGTTTCAGCCACCCTTAAATGACCCCCTGCGTCCAATCAGTGTGGATGCGCTAGTTCGAATTAGCAAAACGCTAATTCGAACTAGTTTTTAGTTCTAGACGCGTTAGTTCGAATTAGCTTAGTTCGAATTAACTAATTCGAATTAACTAATTCGAACTAAGTTAGTTAGAATTAGCGCTGTAGTGTAGATATACCCTTAGTGATATATACACCTTAAAGTAAGTTTTGGCTTTTGTTCACAACAATAAATATACACATTAGCCATTAAAATATTGGGCTCAGCAGCTAAATACAAACATAAAACTGTGTAAAATTAGGCTGGTTGGATTTAAAGAAGGTAATGTATTTTCTTAGAAAATACAAACAGCAATTTCAAGCATTAGATTTAGTCATTCCCAAATGTACATGCTTATAGATACAGATAAATAAGTAACATGTAAATTTGCCAAATATTACTGACATGATAATACTGAAATTAAAGTTTGGAATGTCATACAACCAAAATATAATAACATTCTACACTAGAATGCTAAAGCTTTTTACTGAACATTTTTTAAACTAAATAATTTTTATACTTGTATTTCCTTCCAGTGTTGAGAAGTGTAAATATATGGATTCTAAAATGAAACCATTATGGATAGTGTACAACAATAAGATGTTTGGAGGGGATCTTGTAGGGATCATCTTTAAAAATGGCGATGGTAAGTGACAAACAATTTACACCTTTTTCTTCTCTCTCTTTTTTTTATTCCTTGGCATTTAGACTGTGGCTTTTTACTTTCATAAATTACCCTTGCCTTTCCAAGCAGATACAGTTAAGCCTATCCCATTAGACATTCATCCAAGTATCAGGTTATCTGTTAGGGCTCTAGATTTTTTTTATTAACCCCATTTAGCCTTTGGGACTGATGTAGTACTTGGGCAATATTCTTTGAATAACATTTACTGTATATGTTTTGATATAATTGACTACTAGCTTTTTAATGCCTTGAATTAATCAATATTCTGTTATTTGTATTAAAGTAGCATTTTTATCTTTTTCTTGCAGATCTACGACAAGACATGTTGACACTCCAGATTTTGCGTTTGATGGACTTACTTTGGAAGGAAGCTGGTCTCGATCTCCGGTAAGAATTTTTACTGAATTTAATGAAAAGAGAATCCTGTTTCCCTAAAGAGACAAAATAGTCTCTAATGTGCTACATTTTCACTTCTCAAATCAGCAGTGATGTGACTAATGGGAAAACAATATATAATTTCAAGGTTCCAGACCTTTCAGTGGTTTTAATTGTATTTACTAGTTACATGCATATTCAGGCTATTAGCTGATTGTATCTTTTTGAGCAGACACATTCAGAGGACCCTCTGTAAAGGTCTGAGGTTTTGTTCTGCTGTGCACAATATTTAATCTTAAAACTTACTTTGCTTTTCTGAATTCTCTTCTTTACTTTTCCTGCAATTCAGTGTGCTGATAAAGACAGATAAAGTGGAGAGGACTTTGAGGAAAACAGATTAGTGTTGTCCTTGTGGCAAGGTTGCACAATCCAGTGTGTTTGAGTCTGTCTATCTCTTATGCCAGAAATCTTGATTATTTCAACAAGATAGGAATCTGGGAGCTGGGTACCGCAGTGTTAATAAAGGAAATGGCCATTGAGGATTTGACTGTTTTCCTTGTCCCAAACTTATTCTCCACTGCATAACACCTTTCTAGTGACAAGAATGCTTCTGACTTTAACAATCTCAAAGGCTACTGAACACTTAAAAGAAAGAGTGCTCATTATTTAAAAACTAACCTCCCATGCCAACTAGGATTGTCTTCACTTCCTGAGTCATTTTTCTGAAGAGATTTCACTGGTCAGTGATTAAAAATCAGATGACCTTTCCATTGCTCATTGTCACAGCATTGGGCAATATGTACCCACAGTAAACAGCTTGATTTTTCAACTAAGGAAGGAGTCCAAGAAAGCATCCCAAGCTATTCCATGCATCTTGTCTTCAGAGACAAAAAAAATTGTAGTGTTTCAAAGAAACATATAAAGGTGAATTCTGCAGACACCAAAAATTTTGGAAATTCTATCTTTGCCAGAGAAATGTAAGCTACCTTCAGAAGTCTCCCAACCAGTGGTTTTGACCCACAGAATGAAATAAAGTGGTAAAGTGAATGGAAAATTACGTGCTGTTTTGGTTTTGTTTTGTTTTGTATTGAAACTAATATTTCTAACATTAAGTTTATATTACTAATAGTCATGCAATTTGGTATTACAAGCCCATAACTGTAAACCAGGTGAAGTACAGAGCTATAAACTTTGCTGTTTGTGGTTTTACTTGCTATATTGTATACATCTTTGTATTAAGCTAGAAGTCACCATATTTTAAAATTATATCTAGGATGCACCAGCTGGAGAATTTGATCTCATTAGTTAAACATTTTTTGTTGAAGACTTAGTGTGATCTGCACTGTCACATTGCATCCACCCACGCAGATAAGGAAAATTATAAAGAAGTTACCCATCAGGAAAACATGCTATGTATGAGAAGATTTCTTTAGTAAAGTTTTAAGATATAAGAAGATTTTAAATAGACAAATTAACTCTGGAAATGTATATTTACTTTAGGGTAGCTGAATATTTGTTTAGTTGCTCTAAATTTGAACATGATTTAATTTTTTTGTTGAAAAGAGGAAAAATATTTGTAGATCATTCATACTCTTATAGCCTACAGGAGGTTGCTGTAATGCTTTGAATCAAGGACTGCCTTCCTGGCAGCTGGAGAGCACCAGCTCAAGCATTCCTCATTTACTGTGTTTTCATTAGGGAATCTGATTCCAGCCCAGCCCATGCACTGCATCTCACGATTAGGAATTAATTTATGAGATCGTAAGATGTGTTTTCTCTCACTGACCTACTTCCTAAGGCAGAGGTGAGCAATAATTTTTGAAGGGGAGCCACTTCACCAATTTCAGAAGTGTCCACAGGCCGACCCGTACAGGGCAAGCCCTCAGGCGGAAGGTCATATTTAAATGACCTTCACATGTTTTATCCCCCCTCTTAAGTACTACTCTTTCAGAAACAACTGTGCCACAGATTGTATTAAGAGCTGTTATAGAAAAGCCCAAAGAGGTGAAGAAAATTGCATGTAACACTAATGTAACATTTTCCAGTGAATGAATACTTGATCATTTTAGTTTTGTAGAGTACACATCACTTTCATGAAAAGGGATACGGCACTGAAAATTAATACTTAGTCCTAACATGAGTGCAGGGGACTAAATTAAATGACTTAGAGGCCCCTTCCAGACATATGCTCCATGAAACAGTATCTAAGTCCCTGTTTTCCCTCCCACCCACAGTAAGCATATTCAATTAGGTTTTATGAGTTACAAAAGATTCCCACATTTGACTATAAAAATGGCATCTAGATATTTTTATCAAAACCAGTTGTAAAGAGATAGGTTATTAGGCATTAAACGCTACTTATTGAAGGAAGCTGCTAAAATGTCCAATGATTAACTTTTTGTAATTCCTTGAAACACAGGAGCACTTCAGAACACAAATTATTTATTTTCCATTAGAACAGGCGTTCTCAAACTTTGTGATACCACGACCCCCTAAAATACTAAATGAATTTGTGTGACCCCCCGCCCACCCTCACTGTTCCAAAGTTGTTAAACAAAAAAAAGAGGGGGGTGGAAGCCAAAGTTGTTAAGCAAAAGTTGCACCACTTTGTCCAGTTTGGGACTGCACGCTAACTGCCAATGCACCCACCCCTCCCCGTGAGCCATGCCCCCCAGTCTCCCCATACCAATGCACTCACCCCACCTCAGAGCCAGGAACCCCTAGGGCTCCCACATCCCAGTGCACTACCCCTCCCCATTAGGCAGGCATCCTCAGCGTTGGGAGCCCTTTTCCAATCCAATCTCTCCCCTCTCCCCTGCAGAGCCAGGCACGGAGGAACAATCTTACTTTTAAAGTGGCTGCTCCTGCTGCCCAGACCGGCTGCCTCAGCTTGCAGGGGAGGCATCACGTGGCCAGCTGCCAGTTTCTGCTGGTCTCGTGGGCCAGAGCAGCGCACGCTCCACTCCCACCCTGCCCGGCGCCCCCATAGTGTGGTGCCTGGCAACTGTCCCATTCACTAGACTCTGTGGTGCTCCTCACTCCACCGCCCCCGTCAGACGCGGCAGGGGTCTGGGTGAAAACCGGACACCTAGCAACTGAGGCTGGGGAGAGAGAAATTTTTGCATAAAAAAAAAATTGGTCCAGCTGCAACCCCCCTGTAAGTTGCTCATATCCCTCCTGGGGGGTTGTGACCCACAGTTTGAGAAACACTGCATTAGAATATTTATTTAGTGAAATGAATGGTATATGAATGTGGTTTATTAATTCATTAAAAGAAACTCATCAAATAAAATCACTAACCAGCCCAAACCAGATTTTTTTCTGCTGTGTTCCTGGGCAAGATGGTGCTGAGGAAAGTTCCAGAATCCAGCAAGAGGGTTAGGTGGGACCTGGGGCCTGATCAGGTGAGATTGAGAGCTATCCTCCTGGGAGTTTTGCTTGGTCCCTGCCCCCTGACATCTGGCCAATGGAAGGGACCTGGAACAGAGGAGAGGGTGCCAGGGAACAGAGGGGAGGGTGCCAGCTCCTAGAGTTGTCTGGGATGAAGGCTTAGATTTGAGATCACAGGGCTTGCACCTCCTGCCCCCCACTTCTAACCTGTTTCCTAGAAGCTACCCAGCAGGCACAAACCCTTTGAATAGAAGCAGTTGAACACAAGCCCAGGCAACCAGCTAGTGGGGCAGAGCTGTGAGCCCTTTCCAATTGCTTCTGTTTAAAGGTCTTGCACTTGCATTGCACCACCCAGCAGGTGAGCCCTTTAAATAGAAGCAGTTGAAAGGACTCACATCTCTGGCTTCCTAATATATGGTGGGGGGGGGGGAGCTGCAAGCCCTTTTAAGAGCTTTTATTTAAAGGGCTATCGTCTTCCGTGCCTGTCAGGCAACCCCTTGCCTAGCAGCTGGGAGAACACAAGAGCCCTTTAAATAGAAACAGCTGAAAGGGCTTGCGGCTCCCCACACCTTTAGTGTGTTGCCAGAGACACAGGATCCCTTTGAGCTGTTCCTATTTAAAGGACTCTCCTGTTCCCCCTGCTGCTAGGCAACACATTGCCTGACAAGCCAGGGAAGGTGCCAGCCATTTAAATAGAAGCACTTAAAAGGGCTTGCAGTTCCCCTAACCTCTAGCACTGTTGCTAAGGAGTTAGATTCAAGCCCTTTTAAGTGCTTCTATTTAGAAGGTGTTGAGCTTTCCCCAGGGAACAGGAGAGCCCTTTAAATAGAAACAGCTGAGAGGACTCTCAGCTCCCCTCACATCTAGCACATGTTGCCAGACTGAGAACCCCCTCAGCTGTTTCTGTTTAAAGGGTGCTCCTGTTCCTTGGGGAAGGTACAAGTCCTTTAAATAAAACAGCTGAAGGGGCTGGCATCTCTGGCTCCCTAGCAACACACTAAAGGTTCTGGGAGCTGAGAGCCCTCTCAGGTGTTTCTATTTAAAGGGCTGGTACCTTCCTCCCTCCCTCCCCCCCAGTAATGTGTTGCCTAGCAGCCACAGGGGAGGGACAGGTGCTAGGGAGCCAGAGATGCCAGCCCCTTCAGCTGTTTTATTTAAAGGGCTTGTACCTTACCACAGCTGCTAGGCAAGCTGCAGGGAAGATGTGAGCTCTTTAAATAAAATAAATTTGAAGGGCTCATGCCCCTCTTCTGCTCGGAGGCAAGGAACTACAGGGAGGGGTCTGAAAGTGCCTCAAGGGCCAGATCAAAGCCCTAGGCAGGCCGAATTCAGCCCGCTGAGAGGCTTTCGCCACCCCTGTTCTAAAGTCATCAAAGGAAGATCAAGAAAGACGCAAACCAGTCCAAAGATTGCCCTCATAATGAGAAACTCCCAGAAAGATCTGAATAACAATGGAGCTGCTTCAGGCAGTCAAGGCCTCCTCTGGATCTGTTTGATTGGGAGCCCCTCTCCCGTCCATCCTTTATCATTTATGCTGATAAACAGAATTCTGTGGGGGGTGGAGAGGCTAAGACAAGAATTAACTAGAATGCAGGCATCAGCATCCAGATGGTGATCTAGGCACTGAAATAGCCTTAGTCTATGACAACAACAGCATCCATCACCCACAATAGCTTATGGTAGTAGCAAGGGAGAGTACCATAAGTCACCACTACTGTAAAATCAAATGTAAATACAGTAATCCCATTTCTCCAACACATCTCATCAGGAAATATAAAATATCCAGGTTGAGCCCTTGTGGAGATCAGGGGGTTGGTCACATGTGTCTGCTGTACATGAGGCATAGAGCCTGAAGAAAGAATGAATGAATAGAAGACTTTGAAAATTTAGTCTTCAACATAGTTATTTGAGCTATTAGCACAGAGCTAAAATCCTGGTACTTTCACACATCCAAAGTCTAACCATATTTAATTTCACTGACACATCTTCAATCTTCCAAAGAGAACAATTCATTCTAGCTAAAAAAAATCACATCTACCCTTCCAGTCAAGTCAGTTCTTCCACTTTCCCCTCAGACCCTTCTCCCCTCCATCTTTTTGAATGACAGTCCTCCCTTCTGCTGCTGCCAGCTGTGCTTGCCTGGGTACAGAGAAGGCCCTAGGATTCCCTGCTTCTTTTACTTCACTTGGGACTTCTGGATCCTTACCCATTAGCCACAACCCTGTGAAAGCAGCCGGGCTCTGGTTGTCCCTTTTCTTTTAAAAGAGCAGAAACACTTGCTTAGTCAGTCAGTCTTCTCCTGTGAGCCTTTTCCAGTGTGGAACCACCACAGCTTTTGCAGCTTCTGTGAACTGGTCCTGATGCAGAAAGCCCTATACAGCAGATGAAGCAATCTGGGATGGAGGCCATCCAGAACTGGCTCAAGCTTCTCTGACCTATGCTCACTCAAAATAAAAGTCAAACTAGACCAATGCCTGAGGTGTTCCCACCCAGAGCCCCAAGTTCCCCCTTTCCCTGCTGGACCCTGGAGTTTGTATAGCATGTCATGGGAGGCACCCCAAAAAAAGGTTGGGAACACCTTCACTATGGTAAAACTTAATTCTTCTTTGAAGACTGTCCCCGTGGGTGTTCCACTGTAGATGTTTCAGCACCTGTGCTTATAGCTGGAGATTTATAGCAGCAGTACCCAGGGCAGTGGTGCACCAGCAATGCCATCTCATGGCATTGTGAGCATTCAGCCATCAGCTGTCTCTCAGTTCCTTCTCTACTGCTCAAACAGCTCTCCTTGGGGAGGCACATGCCCCACAACAATGCCCCCACTGCAAAAAAAACAAGGCACGGAACCTCCAAGTCACTTCTCATGGAACAAAATACAGGACTATATAGCACTTTAAAGACTAACAAGATGGTTTATTAGATGATGAGCTTTCGTGGGCCAGACCCACTTCCTCAGATCAAATAGTGGAAGAAAATAGTCACAACCATATACACCAAAGGATACAATTAAAAAAATGAACACATATGAAAAGGACAAATCAAATTTCAGAACAGATGGGGGATTCAGGGGAGGGGGGGAGAAGGTAAATGTCTGTGAGCTAATGATATTAGAGGTGATAATTGGGGAAGCTATCTTTGTAATGGGTAAGATAACTAGAGTCTTTAAGACCCCGGCATAAAGTGTCAAATTTTAGCATGAATAACAATTCAGAGGATTCGCTTTCAAGTGTAGTCTTAAAAGGCTTTTGAAGCAGGATGCAGGTAATTAAGTCATTGAGACAGTGTCCTTTCTGGTTGAAATGGCAAGAAACTGTTTTTTCTTTGTGATCCTGTCTAATATCTGTTTTGTGGGCATTGATCCTTTGGCGAAGTGTCTGAGACGTTTGTCCAGTGTACATAGCAGACAGACACTTTCGGCACATGATAGCATAAATTATATTTCTGGATGGGCAGGAATATGTGTTCTTGATCTTATAACTCACTTGGTTAGGTCCAATAATGGTATCAGCAGAGTGAATATGTGGACAAAGCTGGCAATGGGGTTTGTTGCAAGGGAAGGTACCAGAGTTGGTATTAGTGTGGTATGTCCTGTGGTTGTTGGTAAGAATCATCTTGAGGTTAGGTGGATGTCTATAAGAGACTATGGGTCTGTCTCCCAGAGCCTCTTGGAGTTTAGTATCCTGTTCCAGTATAGGCTGTAGTTTATTGACAATGTGTTGGACAGGTTTAAGTTGGGGGCTGTAGGTGATGACAAGTGGTGTTCTAATGTTGGTTTTCTTGGGTCTGTCTTGAAGTAGATGGTTTCTAGGTATTCGTCTGGCTCTTTCAATTTGCTTTTTTATTTCTCCAGGTGGGTAGTTGAGGTTTATAAATGCTTGGTAGAGATCCTGAAGTTTCTGGTCTCTGTCAGTGGGATTAGAGCAGATGGGGTTGTATCGAAGGGCTTGGCTATAGATGATGGATCATATGGTGTGTTCTGGATAGGAGCTGGAAGCATGTAAGTAACTGTATGAGTCAGTGGGTTTTCTGTAGACGGTGGTGTCTAATTTTCCATTGTTGATTTGTACTGTGGTGTCCAGGAAATGGATCTCTCGTGTAGAATGGTCCAGGCTGAGGTTGATGGTGGGGTGTAAGTTGTTGAAATCTCTGTGGAATGTCTCCAGTGTTTCTTGGCCATGCGTCCAGCTCATAAAGATGTCATCGATGTAGCGTAAGTAGAGAAGAGGTAAAAGGGGACGGGAGTTGAGGAAACGTTGTTCTAGGTCAGCCGTAAAGATATTAGCATACTGTGGGGCCATGCGTGTACCCATGGCTGTGCCGCTGATCTGGAGGTATATTTGTTCTCAAACAGGAAATAATTATCGGTGAGAACAAAGTTACATAGGTCTGCTATCAGGTTGGCAGTGGTGTCCTCTGGGATAGTGTTTCTAATTGCTTGTAATCCTTCTTCATGTGGGATGTTGGTGGTCTGGCCCACGAAAGCTCATCATCTAATAAATCATCTTCTTAGTCTTTAAGTGCTACATAGTCCTGTATTTTGTTTCAGCTACACCAGACTAACATGGCTACATTACTATCACTTCTCATGGAAAAATTGCTTAGACTAGGCGTTCTCAAACTTTGTGATACCACAACCCTCTAAAATGCTAAATGAATTTGTATGACCCCCCCCCCCCCACCCTCACTGCTCCAAAGTTAAGCAAAAAAAAAAGAGGGGGGAGCCAAAGTTCTTAAGCAAAAGTTGCACCACTTTGTCCAGTTTGGGACGCACACTAACTGCCAATGCACCCAACCCTCCCCCTGAGTCCCCAGTCTTACCATCCCAATGCACTCACCCCTGCCTCAGAGCCAGGACCCCTTAGCGCCCCCAAATCCCAGTGCACTACCCCCTCCAACCAGGCATCCTCAGTGTCGGGAGCCCCACTCCAATCAAACCTCCCCCCTTACTCCCTCCCTGCCCCGCAGAGCCAGACATGAAGGAACAATCTTACTTTTAAAGTGGCTTCTCCTGCTGCCCAGACCGGCTGCCTCAGCTCGCAGCTTGTAGAGGAGGCATCACGTGGCCAGCTGCCAGTCTCTGGTCACGTGGGCCAGAGCAGCGCGCGCTCCACTCCCACCCAGCCCGGCGCCCCCGTAGCGTGGCACCCGGCAACTGCCCCCTCCTGCCCCCCCTTCACTAGACTCTGCGGCACTTCTCACTCCCCCGCCCCCATCAGACGCAGCAGGGGTCCGAATAAAAACCGGACACCTGGCAACTGAGATGCCGGGGCAAGACAAATTTTTGCATTTTAAAAAAAACAGTCCAGGTGCCAACCCCCTATAAGTGCTCACGACCCCCCAGGGGTTCGTGACCCACAGTTTGAGAAACGCTGGCTTAGACCATCCTCACAACTGGAGTCTCACACTCCACCTCCACAACATTCCCTGGCAGCAGCCTTGGATTAGAGTCCCCTTTTCATTCATCCTGACTGAAAAGCTCACTAAACAGAAGTGACAGTAAGTGACCAGCCTTCAAAGAAACTGTCTCCCAGGGCAAAATCTGCCTCTGTACCTATGGCAGCATCCTCATTGGCGCACCAGGTATTTCTGGTACAGACAAATCCTGAGGGGATAAGGAAACAACAATCAAACCCTTCATTTGACTCTAAAACTCAGAGCAAACCGCCCACCCTGGCACTGACAGCAACACAGGTGGCCACAAAGTCAATATAGGAGGAGGCTTTCAAACAACCTTCTTTGCTCACATCACTGGCAATGACCGCCCCATACCAACTGATTTTCATGGTACCACACCCACTAACCTCCCATGCAGGGCTCACCATAAGCTTTGTACCAGGCACTCCAGCCAGCTGTGTTCCTCCTTTTTCTATTGATGAAAAAGACAAGGAAGTAATTAGTTTTTCACCTCATCACTTCTTTCTAAAACCGGTGCCACAATTACAACCATCACAGCTACCAGGACAAGCATGGAAGCCATTTCCCTGGCTTCCACCCATTCCTCTGCCCACAGCTTGGCCAGTCTGAGACCCATGGAGCCCAACAGTCTGCTCCTTACAATACCCTAGGCAACACACTTCCAGCCTCAGTTGCCATCCATTCAGCCCACCTCTGAAGCACCACAAGATGACACGGCTGAGAGAGGATGCTCCTGAGGATGCACTGTGGCTCCCACATACTTCCCATCATCACCAAATAAGACAATCATGCCTCCACCCCCGCCACAGGAGATGATTTCAAAACTTTTCAAGACCTCTTTTAGAGGGTGGCAGATTCATTGGACATTTATTTCACTGTCCGAATTTCCTGAAACCCAACACAAGGTTAACAGACATCTTTAAGGCATCTCCATCAGCCAAAATCGTCTTGCCAATCAGCAAGGCCATAATGGATCCAGCAAAAATAGTGTGGCAATCTCCAGCCACCATTCTGCCCTCCTCCAAAAAAGTGGATCGCAAATATATGTCCCAGCCAAGGGAGAGGAGTTTCTATTCTCCCATCCTCCTCTGAACTCCCTAGTCATGGACATGGTACGTCATAGAGGCAAATAAACCCAGTACAAAACAATATCATATGACAAGGGCTAGAAAAAAATGGATATCTTTGGCAGGAAATCATCCTCATCTGCTTCCTCATAGTTTTACATTGTCAACTATTTGGACTTCCTGGCAAAATAAATGTATAATCTTTTGAAAAATTGAGATCCTTTATTGAACAATTACCAAGGATACATAAGACCAATATAAAGCAAGCATAGCAGAGGGATTCCTCATAGCCAAAATGGCATTACAGGCATCTCTTGACTTTACTGACATTACAACCAGGTCCTGGGCAAAGGCAGTTATGTGCAGAACATTGTAGCTATATCTCTTCAGCTTCCCTAAGGAGACTACAAACAACAGTTGAGGATCTCCCATGCTGAGAGTATCAAAGCCACCCTATATATTTTACAGAATTCCCAAGAATACCCATGGATCCTGCCTTATTCCCAACAGCAACAGGCTTATGAACACTGCCACAGACAAATCGACATCACAAGCAATAAAATCAAGACCAGATGATAGCATCCCAACCTTTCACCTCCCACCAGTCATTTTGAAATGTTGTTCAAGAGTTCAATATGTACAGACACTATCGGAATGCCAACATTACAGTCTACCCTTACAGACTGCCTTCTTCCCTACTACTCTGTCTCGAACAATATCACAACAGACAAGTGGGCGCTGGAAATAAACCTCCAAGGCTACTTTATCCCCTTTCTTTCTACCCCACCTATCCAACCTCCTTCCCCATCTCTGTTCCGGGACCCTTCCCACAAGACCTTCTTCAACAAGGCGAAATAAAGGAAATCCCTTCACAATACAAGGGAACAGTATTTTCTTACCTCAAAAGAGAGATGGGGTTAAGGCTTTTCTTGGACTTACATCAATTGAACAAGTTTGTAAAGAAACAACACTTCAGGATGAGAATGTTGGCATATTTAATTATCATAGAATCATAGAGCTGAAAAAGGCCTCAGGAAGTCATCAAGTCTAGCCCCCTGCCGAAGGCAGGACCAATCCCAACTAAATCAACCCAGGTAGGGCTTTGTCGAGCCAAGACTTAAAAACCTCTAGGGATGGAGATTCCACCACCTCACTAGGTAACCCATTCCAGTGCTTCACCACCCTCATAGTGAAATAGTTTTTCCTAATATCCAACCTAGACCTCTCTCATTGTAACTTGAGACCATTGCACCTCGTTCTGCCATCTGTCACTACTGTGAACAGCCTTTCTCCATCTTCTTTGGAACCTCTCTTCAGGAAGTTGAAGGTTGCTATCAAATCCCTCCTCACCCTTCTCTTCTGCAGACTAAAACCCAAATCCCTCAATCTCTCCTCATAGGTCATGCTCTCCAGCACCCTAAACATTTTGGTTGCCCTCCGCTGGCCCCTCTCCAATGTGTCCACATCCTTTCTATAGTGGGGGGCCCGGAACTGGACACAGTACTCCAGATGTGGCCTCACCAGAGCCAAATAAAGGGGAATAACCACTTCTCTGAATCTGCTGGCAATGCTCCTTCTAATGCACCCTAGTATGTCATTAGCCTTCTTGGCTACAGGGGCACTCTGTTGACTCCTATCTAGCTTCTCATGCACTGTAATCCCCAGGTCCTTTTCCGCAGAACTGCTACTTAGCTAGTCAGTCCCCAGCCCATAACAGTGCTTGGGATTCTTCCATCCCAAGTGCAGGACTCTACACTTGCATTGTTGAACCTCATCAGATCTCTTTTGGCCCAAACCTCTAATCTGTCCAGGTCACGCTGGACCCTATCTCTGCCCTCCAGCATATCTACCTCTCCCCCTAGCTTAGTGTCATCTGCAAACTTGCTAAGAGTGAAATCCATCCCCTCATCCAGGTAATTAATAAAGATGTTGAACAAAACCAGTCCAAGAACAGATCCTTGGGGCACTCCACTAGAAACCGTCCGCCAACCTGACATCGAGCCGTTAATCACTACCTGTTGGGCCTGGCATGGTAGCCAGCTTTCTATCCATCTTACAGTCAATTTATCCAATTCATATTCCCTTAACTTGTTGTCAAGAATAATGTGGGGGACCGTATCAAAAGCTTTGCTAACGTCAAGGTGTATCACATCCACTGACTTTCCCATATCCACAGACCCAGTTACCTCATGATAGAAGCTAATCAGATTGGTCAGGCACGACTTGCCCTTCGTGAATCCATGTATTCCAGCACTACAAATAAGACTGGCCTTCGTCCCTCAACTTACAGGATGCATAGTTTCATATTACAATCTGCCTGGCTCACAGGAGATTTTTACACTTTGTCCTCCACAACCACCACTATCAATATCATGTGCTACAGTTTGGTGTAGGTAGCAGTCGCTCGTCTTTGGAAATGAGTTATTTCTCCATCTAGATGATTGCATCATAACTGCTGCAACCCTTCAAAAGGCACTGCTAAGCACAAATATCTCAGTCAATCTCTTGGCTTCCAAATAAAGGAGCAAAAGTCACACCTCTTCCCTACACAATTGGAATTCATTGGGCCAGACTGGATTGCATACAAGAACAAGTCAAACTGCCACATCATCACTTTGTGGCACTGACCACTCTTGCCACAGCTGTTGTCATCAGCCAGACAATGCCTGCAACTTCTTGGATGTATGTCAGCAACCACATTCCACTGTTAAAAACACCAGGCTGTGTATGTGATGCCTCTAAAGATGGCTGCACACTTGCTTTATCTCCTACCAGCATCTCTTACACAAGTCCATCAACATACTGACTAGTCTCAAACACACCCTCAAGTGGCAGTTACAGCCCCACAACCTACATACTGGGGTGCCATTCCAACAGATGGCTCCTATACTAATGCTCACTACAGATGCCTCTCTTGAGGGATGGGGCATGCTCCTCAACAACCACACCATTCAGGGCTGATGGAAACCTCATCACAAACAAACTTACTTGAACTCGAGCAGTGAGACACACCCATGAGGACTTTCTCCCAATCATCTACAACAGGGGTCTCCAAACTTTTCAGCCCGAGGGCCGCATTAACTATCAAACAGCAGTTCGGGGGCCGACTACACACTTGAGGTCCAAATAAAAAACAATCAAAACATGGATGTTGTTTTTAATTATTTATTTAATATTATTTTATTCAGTTATTATTTAATAACACATTGATACACTACACATGAACACCTGTATTAGTGTGAATGGTGAAATTGTTTCCTGGATGCCAAAATAGCAGACATTTCTGGCTTTAGATTTGTTGTCCCTAACATCAACAGTGACCTGAGATTATCATCGGACAAGTTTGTTCTCAAATTGTTCTTCACATATTTCATTCTTGAAAATGTTTGTTCACACAGGTATGTTGTTCCAAAGATTGAAAGGTACCTTGATGCAAAAGTTTTGACATTAGGAAAGTCTTCCTTGGGCAAAAACTGGTAAAAACCCACCAGTCCTATTTTGAACTTGTCCCTAAGGAGGTCATTTGCTTGCAATTCAATGACTTCCAGCTGCAGTTCATCTGGGCAACTGGCCACATCTGCTTCAAATGGGTTTTGAAACAATCTCACTTCTTCTGCCTTTGAATCCAAGTCAGAAAACCGCTGCTGAAACTGCAGCTGGAGGTCTTTGATGATCTCACATGCAAATGACGTGGGGAACTCAGCTGTTGCTTCAGCCATGAAGACCTTGCACTGCTGAAAGTGCGTCAAGTTGTTGGCCTGTACTTGTTCCAAAAACAAGACAAGTTTGGATCTGAAGGCCTTTAGGTGGGTGTATAGATCAGAAACTAGATTTTGCTCTCCTTGTAGTTTTAGGTTCAGAAAATTTAAATGACTAGTTATGTCTGCAGCAAAAGCCAATTTCCATACCCACTCTTCATCAGACAGTAATGGCTGTGGCTTGCCTTTACTTTCCAGGAAGTCACCTATTTCCTTTCTTAACTTAAATACTCTGCTCAGAACTTTCTCACAACTTAGCCATCTTACTGCTGTGTAATATGGTAAATCTTGTGATTCTGTGTCTGTATCTTTCAACATGTCTCTGAACTGTCTATGGTTGAGCCCATGTGACCTTATTAAATTCACCATCTTCACCACAGGATTCAGTACACTGCTAATGTCCACATATTTAGCACACAAAGCTTGCTGGTGAACATTGGTTGTATAATGTTTTTCTCATTACACATCTGCTTCACTTGTCCAACCAAGCCTTTCTTTATGCCACTCATGTTCTTTCCTCCATCAACAGTCAGGCAACTGAGGTTAGTCCAGTCCAAGTTATAATCAGCAAATGTTTTTTTCAACTCATTGAATATATCCTCTCCGGTAACAGTGCCATACATGCTATGTAGGGAAGCCAGCTCTTGTGTTATGTTCATGTCTTCATCCACACCTCTAATGAACACAAGCAGTTGAGAGGTGGAGCAGCTGTCCAGCGATTCATCCATTGCAATTGAAAAATGGCGAAACTTGCTTGCATTTTTCGCTATTTGAGTCACAATGTTTTCACCCATGTCTGCAACACGGCGGGCAATGGTATTCGCACCCAAAGCTACGTTTTCAAATTGTTTTGACTTTTCTGGGCAAAGTTCCTCAGCCACTTCCAACAAACATTCCTTCACTACTTCACCATCTGTAAAGGGTTTGCCACTTTTAGCCAGGACGTAGGCAACTTTATAACTGGCCTTAGTTAAGGATTCATTTTCATTTGAGGATTTACTGAACAATGTCCTCTGAGATGTGAGTTGATTTTGTAATTTAGAAAATTTTTCGGCACGGACTTTACCCTTCAACTGTACATATTTCTCCTGATGTTTGCTTTGATGATGACGGCGCAGGTTGTATTCTTTCATCACAGCCACGGTTTCGTTGCAAATCACACACAATGCTTTCTCGCCGGATTTGATGAAGAAGTATTTCAAACTCCATTCTTCTTGAAATTGCCGACACTCATCGTCTATTTTTCTTTTCCTCTTCTCGGCCATCGCTGGGCACTAAAATAAAGTGAATTCAACGTGAATAAATAATGAAACTGAAAGTATCTTGCACACAATATCGCTCAAAAAACCTGATTATGCGAACTAATTTTGTCGCAATAATAGCTGCAAATGACCCGAAACAATTTTTAAAAATTCTTATGATTTCTTAAGTTAAACTTACCTGAATATAGTGTGCAAATATATCCACTTATGGTAGAGAGATTGTTGCTTTTAATGTTTCCTCTTCAGAATATTCGCCTGCGAATCCGTTTCTCCTGGAAGGGGGGGGGCTTTTCCCCCTTCTCTCCCCTTCCTCTGCACGCTGTCCTCCCCTCCTGCTTGCCACCGCTCACTCCTTCCCCCCCCCGGGCGGAAGGGGTCACCTTTTTAAAGTTCCCGCCGGGGTTCACGTTCCCCCGCACGTCGCCGGGCGGGCGTTACCACCACCGCCCATCCTGCCCCCTGATTGGCCGGCTGCCCTGTCAGTCTGGGCGGGGGAACGCCGCCTGTGCTAACCCCAGCCCCCTGCGCCGTTTGCCGCTGCGCGGCCGCTTGTCAGAGGAGCGGCCCGCTTCTCCTGCCCCCTGATTGGCCGGCTGCCCTGTCAGTCTGGGCGGGGGAACGCAGCCCGTGCTAACCCCCGCCCCCTGCGCCGTTTGCCGCCGCGCGGCCGCTTGTCAGAGGAGCGGCCCGCATCTCCTGCCCCCTGATTGGCCGGCTGCCCTGTCAGTCTGGGCGGGGGAACGCCGCCCGTGCTAACCCCCGCCCCCTGCGCCGTTTGCCGCCGCGTGGCCGCTTGTCAGCGGAGCGGCCCGCTTCTCCTGCCCCGGCGCGGCGTGAGTACACGCCGCACAACCCCTAACAGGGCCCCCCCCCCGCGGCAAGAAGGGCCCGTTCGGCGGCACCCCAGGGACGGTCTCCACGGGCCGGATGAGAGGGCCTCGCGGGCCGGATGCGGCCCGCGGGCCGTAGTTTGGAGACCCCTGATCTACAAGACTGTTTTACATACATTGCTAGGGAGGGACATGTTCCTACCCTGTATGTGTGGAATCTGTCAATCTGTAGCAATGTAGACAAATGGACACGTCTGCATCTTACCTCCCAAGTCAGCAGAACATTATCGCAGTCTACCTAATCAGACATTTTTCACTTATGCATGAATGGGAGATACATCCACAAGTGTTCAACATGTATTCCAATACTGAAGCTATCCAGCAATAAGACTTATTCATTGTTAAGACAAATCAGGTCAGTTGTCAGTCTGGAGGCTACAGCTTTATTTTCCAAAGATCACTGAAATCCAATTTGAAAAGAAAGCTGAATTTTGTAGTTAGAGAAGTGCGATAATGAAAACCACTGGAGAGTATCTTGCGAGGAGATGGAGAATGCCAAACAAAGGGTTCCTGCCCTGTGGGAAAGTCTATTTAAGCAATGAGAATCAATCAGTCTTTTGTCTTCAGCTAGCTTTTGAGACTGCCTAGCACACCCTAAGAGGACACAAAAAACTTTAAAGAAGTTGTAGACCCAAGTCAGATTAAAAGATCAGCTCTGATCTGAAACTTTTATCTGAAATAAGTTATTTAGGGTAAGAATTTGAATGTAGCAAGTTTCTTACTGGATTAGCTTCTATGATGACCAATCTGATTAGCTTCTATGATGAGATAACTGGCTCAGTGGCCATGGGGAAATCTGTGGATGTGACATACCTTGACTTTAGCAAAGCTTTTGATATGGTCTCCCACTATATTCTTGCTAGCAAGTTAAGGAAGTATGGATTGGATAAAGGACAAGATTGTGGGGCCCAACGGGTAGTTATCAACAATTCAATGTCTGGTTGGTGGTCGGTTTCAGGTAGAGTGCCCCAAAGATCGGTTCTAGGGATGGTTTTGGTCAACATCTTTATTAATGACCTGTATCATTGCACCCTCAGCAAATATGCAGGTGACACTAAGCTAGGAGGCTAGGTAGGGATAGGGTCCAGAATGACCCAGACAAATTGGAGGATTGAGCCAAAAGAAATCTGATGAGGTTCAACAAGGACAAGTATAGATGAAAGAATCCCAAGCATTGTTACAGGCTGGGAACTGACTGGCTAAGCAGCAGTTCTGCAGAAACTGGGGATTACAGTGGATGAGAAGTTGTATATGAATCAACAGGGAGCCAAGAAAGCCAGCAGCATATTGGGGTGTATTAGTAGGAGCATTTTCAGCAGATCTAGGGAAGTGATTATTCCACTTTATACAGCACTGGTGAGGCCACATCCAGAGTATTGCATCCAGTTCTGGGCCCGCAACTATAGAAAGGATGTGGATACGTTGGAAAGAGTCCAGTGGAGGGCAACCAAAATGATTAGGGGGCTGGAGCACGTGAGCTATGAGGAGAGGCTGAGGGATTTGTTTTTGTTTAGTCTGCAGAAGAGAAGTGAGGGAGGATTTAATAGCAGCCCTAAACTTCCTGAAGAGAGGTTTCAAAGAGGATGGAGAGAGGCTATTTTCAGTAGTGACGGATGGCAGAACAAGGCACAATGGTCTTTAGTTACAGTGGGGGAGGTCTAGGTTGGATATTAGGAAAAACTATTTCACTAGAAGGGTGGTGAAGCACTTGAATGGGTTACCTAGGGAGGTGGTGGAATCTCCATCCCTAGAGTTTAAGTCTTGGCTTGACAAAGCCCTGCCTGGGATGATTTAATTGGGTTTGGTCTTGCTTTGGGCAGGGGGCTTGACTCAATGACCTCCTGAGGTCTCTTACAGCCCTAGGATTTTATGATTCTATTATTAGAACTAGCTACGCATTTTTTATTTATTTTAATTTAGTAACTTACTATGATCTCTAACTGATTTCAGTTACAAGCACTTAAACCCTACACTTTGTACTTAACAAACAAAAAAAAAATTATCAAATCCAATGTAAATAATTGTTACCAGGAGAGATAGTGACAGCCATTGTGCATATCTTTTTGTCATTGATAAAAGCAGTTGACCTTATAAGGTTTCTCTAAATAAAACTTTTGGTCCCATTTGGTGGTTGAACTGTTAGAACTGAAGCCTCGTAGAGCTGAACTGGCTCAGTGTCTGTGCTGCTCTGCAGGAATCAGTCACCCCAGCTCTGTGCCTTGTCTAGCCCAGCAAGACAGATTTAATGGGGAGGGGGAGAACCTAGGGAGCAAGAAACCTGGCATCAGCGGCACGTTCAGCACACCAGGAGACAACTCTAAGTGAATTCCTGTGATTTCAACACATCACATACGTATTTCTCAATAGTCTTAAACCCAGTACAAGACAGACATATTGCCAAAAGCAGCATTGTTTCCACAACTGGTCATTTACACAATCTGTCCCTATGTTCTGCACCCCTCCCTGGGGTATATATTGGAGATTAAAAACAGGTATTTGCCAATTCCTCCCTGAGTTGACCTTGCTGCAATTTTAAGTGAACATAGCACAATAGAATGTATCTCACTCTTTGCACACCCAACCACAACATGATTTCTAAAAGGACTAAATAACATCTTTCCTTCAATAAAACAGCCACTTCTCTTATAGAATCTCAACATGGTCCTCTCAACCCTCACAGGGTAACCCTTTGAGCCTCTAGCCAACTGCTTCTTAATGCACATCTCAATGAAAGTTGCCTTTTTATTGCAGTTACAGCTGCCAGGAGAATCAGTGAAATAGCTACTCTAATAACTGATTCCCCCATATACAATTTTTCTAAAGGACCATCCTTAGACCACATCCTAAATTCCTCTCCAAAATCATATCATCGTTTCACCTTAACCAACTTATCTGTATTCACTCCAAAATCCCACACGGATACCAGAGTGTGCCTTCACACTTGGAACATGCACAGAGCACACACATTTTACCTAGGAAAGACAAAATCATTCAAAAAATCTCCTCAACTCTTTCTTTCCATTATGAAGCACACTAAAGGACAAGTCATTTACAATCAGAGACTCCTAATCACTTTGCATCCATCTCAGATACACTCAAAACAACATTCCCGCTCCTTCCTCCTTAACTGATGCTCTTCAAGATGGTTGTCCCTGTGGATGCTCCACGAGCCTCCCTCCTCCACTCCAAAGTAGTCTCGCTATCATTTCTCTGTTGTAGATCAGGAACACACTGTCTGATGGCACATGCTGGCTGAATGCTCACAATGCCACCAGTAGAGATGTAAGTAAATAGTTGATTAGTTGATAAGTCTAGGCTTATCGGGTAGTCGAATCAATATCTCGCATTTTCCTCCCCCACTTGCTGTCTCTATATGGGTATGTCTACACTACCCCGCTAGTTCGAACTAGCGGGGTAATGTATGCATACCGAATGTGCTAATGAAGCCCGGGATTTGAATTTCCCGGGCTTCATTAGCATAAAGCCGGCTCCGCCATTTTTAAAAGCCGGCTTGTTCGAACCCCGTGCCGCACGGCTACACGCGGCACGGGCTAGATAGTTCGAACTACGTAGTTGTTCCGAACTATCTGTACGCCTCGTGGAATGCCGCGCCGGGGCAGGAGAAGCGGGCCGCTCCGCTGACAAGTGGCCACGCAGCGGCAAACGGCGCAGGGGGCGGGGGTTAGCACGGGCGGCGTTCCCCCGCCCAGACTGACAGGGCAGCCGGCCAATCAGGGGGCAGGAGATGCGGGCCGCTCCTCTGACAAGCGGCCGCGCGGCGGCAAACGGCGCAGGGGGCGGGGGTTAGCACGGGCTGCGTTCCCCCGCCCAGACTGACAGGGCAGCCGGCCAATCAGGGGGCAGGAGAAGCGGGCCGCTCCTCTGACAAGCGGCCGCGCGGCGGCAAACGGCGCAGGGGGCGGGGGTTAGCACGGGCGGCGTTCCCCCGCCCAGACTGACAGGGCAGCCGGCCAATCAGGGGGCATGAGAAGCGGGCCGCTCCTCTGACAAGCGGCCGCGCGGCGGCAAACGGCGCAGGGGGCGGGGGTTAGCACGGGCGGCGTTCTCCCGCCCAGACTGACAGGGCAGCCGGCCAATCAGGGGGCAGGATGGGCGGTGGTGGTAACGCCTGCCCAGCGACGTGCGGGGGAACGTGAACCCCGGCGGGAACTTTAAAAAGGTGACCCTATGAGAGGCAGCAAGGTTGGGGGAAGCAGGGCTGGTGCTGGGGAAAGCTAGATTAAAAGCTGTTTCCCCCCCCCCCCCCCCCCAGCACCATCTCCATGGTGCCGCCTACCACCCTGCCCATGTTGATACCTCTGTAAGAAGCAGCAGCATGGGGAGGGGGACAGGAAAGGCTGATCTGGCAGCAGCCCCTGTCCATAGGGGGTCATAGTAGAGAACTGGAATCCTCAACGGACAGAGGCTGCTGCTGTGCAGCAGACCCATCCGCAGCTGGACCACTACAGACAGCAGCTGCATCGCCACAGCAGCCCCCAGCAGCTCCCCACAGCCACAGGTGCTGATGTTGGCTGGGCAGTCCTGGCTCTAGCTGGATCTGGTTCCAAACCCTGTTGTGGCTCTGCATTTTAAAAGGCAGTAGGAACCAGGGGGGCAGGCTGCCCGGCTCCGACTGCCTTTTAAATTGCATAGCCACAATGGGGTTTGGTCCATTGGGGTTTGAGCCGAAACTGAGCCAGCGGCCTTCCCCTATCGACTAATCAAGTAGTTGATTAGAATTTTTATTGACTACTCAATTAGTATAATAAGCTCACTTTAGCATCCCTAGTCACAAGACGCGTGTCGCACGCACGCGCCAGAGTATTGCTCCTGTAAATCTCTAGCTATAAGCACGGGCTACCAAAGCACCTGCAGTGCAATATGGACAGGAACTATCTCGAACATCCATTACTGCAAAAGGTGAGTAACCTCCTCTTACAGTGTTTAGTGTGCTCAGTTGGTATATTGAGAGGCAGAGAGGGTGATACACTTTTATTGAACTTTATTGTCAAGTTTCCTGAATTATGAAGTGAATATTCATTTTTACCTGTATTGATAGGTACAAGTCTAGACTACAAGTAAATGGGAAAAAATTAATAAAAACAAAACAAAGAAAGCCTTTCTTTAAAAGTCTGTAGGATTTCAGTTATTTAGTAAACTGAAAGCTGTACCTGAAAGTAGACAAACAAGCTGATATAATGAAGTTCCAATACTCACCCATTTATTTGAAAGAAGATATTGCTTTTTAAGAATTAAATTTTTGAAAGATAATTTTCCTTCTACACTGTATTTTAATAGTATCACCAAAGATTGCTTAGAGAGTTGTCAGTAGTCTTCACATGGTATTTAAAAAGGAGAAAGGTATCCTAGTGACAGATGGTAAAGGCAAAAAAGGCCAGAAAGAAGTTAGACAGAACCCTAAAGATTTGTCCCCAACTTGACTCCTGTCAAACTGTCTCTCTGACAAGAATGTTTTTTCCTCCAGTTGTAGGAACACTGTCCTCCAGGGGCTGAATAGCTTTCATCATTGCTTGCTTTTGAAGAGGAAGTTGTTGGACATATGCCAGATTAAGCTGCAAATAGGATAGATTGAAATGCCATGGAAGAGTGCCAGCCTGCACTTTAACCTGACAATACTTGACTTAAGTTTTCATGTTGTGATAAGAAAGGGCAGTGTTTCCTTGCATCGTGAACACTGGTGTCATGCAGTTGTTTCAAGTATTATTTAATTCTAGTGTGAAAACTTCTTTTGATGTTGGGGATTTCTAATTGGGAAAGAAGACTACACTCAAAGAAAAGGTTATAAACCTGGCTTTTTTTAGTTTATTTTTAAAAAGACTTTTGAAATGCTGGGTAATTATCTGGATATATCATATAATCAGGTCATCTACATTAGACTTTAATTTATGCGTCTCAAACAAATCACATGACATATTTGTGATTCTGTTATTCCACCAAGTGGTAGAGATGGAAACAGAAGTAGTCCTTCTCACTTCTAATGGAAGATTATTTCCGATGGCATGTTTTTAGTGCTTACCCCAGTTTAATTTTATATGTCCCAAAAATGTGACCAGTTTCCTGAATTGCGTAAGGACTGCTACGACGCATTTACTAGAGAAGAGCATGGGAGATAGTCTGTGACCAGGCCAGTGTTGCAATATTCAACCTGTGTATTGCCCTGCATTCTAACTTTGCCCCAACTTGTCCTTCTTCTAGTGCAGGTATCAGTAGCCTATGGCTGCGAGTCAAATATAGCTCTCTAGAAGGGTCACATATGGCTCTTCTGGAGTCCCAATTCAGCCCCCCCTCCCTTACTCCTCCCTCAGCAAGGAGCCCGTGCTAGCATGGCCCTCCGCAAGACTGGAGCGCCAGCACCGGCTTCCTGAGGGGGGGCCTGAGGCTCCAGCCGGGACCCGACATGCAGGGAACAAGTGGAACAATGCATTGCTCTTTTCCTTCCCTTCGCATGTGGGAAACAAGTAGCCAGAATGGCTCCATGCACGCTGCCCTTTTTTGTCTCTCCGGGAAACACTTCCCTGAGGTTTCCCCTGCAATTCCTTCCTGGAGGCTCCTGGGGAATGGTAGCAGCAGCTGTGTTACATGGTGCCAACCATGCGGTGTGCAGATAAGTGCCCTCCATCCTCTCATGCCCAAACTCCTATCCCCTTACTCACCCTCCTGGCCAGACAGCCCCTTCCCCAAGCCAGAATTGCCCCTGCCTCCCTGGCCAGTATCCCTCTCGCCCCACCCCCGCCCCAAATCCTCCCCTGCATTCCTTCTGCCTCCCTGACCAGAATCCCCCCTGCCCCAAGCTCCCTGGCCAAAATCCTCCCTATTCCCAGCCCCCTGACCAGACACCTCCTACCTTCCCCCCAGACAGAATCCTCCATCTGCCCTCCCTACCATCTCCCCCACCCCCTGCCCGGGCCACGTATCCAGCCTCCTGCCCCCTTGCCCAGGCAGCCTGCCCCCTGGCCAGACCTCACCCCCTCTTATATCCTACCACCTCCCGCATAGATCCTGCACTCCCATCCCTGTCCTGTACCCTTCATTTTTGGCCCCAACCCAGCACCTAGGGGGGGTCCACAAAATCCACTAACCCTGGAACCCCAGATGAGTAAATCTGGCCTGCGGCCTTGAACCTCAGTCCTCCCTGCCCCTTCCCCCACTACAGTGGTGGAGCACCAGAGGAGTGAGGTGTTTCAGGTGGAGGCCACATCAGTGAAGGTTAGGTGTTTTGGGGGAGGTTTTGTTTTGTTTTGTTTTCTGATTGATTGTGTCAGTGGCCCCTGACCCCAAAAAAGCTCCCCACTCCTGCCATAAATCAAGACAATGTTGAAACATTTTGTATTGGGCATAATATTTTACTCTATATAAAAATGAAGTCTGGCCAACAAGCCCACAATTTGGGCCCAGCCCCCATCTGACTGAAGTGTCATAACACTCCTGCACCCCTGCACACACCAACCGAGTCCATCATACACCTGATTCCCCCCCCCCCCCGCCCTGAGCCTCTCTCATTCCTAGTCCCCTGCACCTCTGCATCTCCACACACCCCAACCTGCTGCCCTGAGTTCATCATACACCAAATCTCCTGCCTTGAGTCCCTCGTACACCACAAAACAGTCTACTACACCCTCACATCACCAGCCCTCTGCCATAAGATTTACAGAAAATAGCCTGATTGCATGAATGAAGTTGGATTCGACCAATTATGATGTAAACGTCAAAGAAATGTGCAAAAAGATGCAGCAGCAGAAATTCCGTTAAATAAAGTTTGAGAGTACAAATGTTTAGTTTTCTTTATGCTATTATTAATCATTATGTCACTTATCAATGTTTCATTGTATATTTTCAGTCATGCAAATGAGCCTTCTTATGTGGCTCTTTGACCACTTGTTTGAATTTTGATGTAGTTTGGCGCTTTGGTTTGAAAAGGTTTCTGACCCCTGTCCTAGTCCTGTCCTAGTCCTGTCCTGGCTCCAAATAGGAAACACTAGAAGAAGCATGTGGCTCTTTCAGCAGTGATTTCTTGGCACAGATTGTGAAATGGTTCTGTATGAATAGATATGTGATTGGCAACAGGCAGCATTCTGCCTGCTCACAGCAGTCCAGGATTCAAATATTTATGTAGTGAGAGAGGGTTAGAGAAGTTTGGAAGCTGGGAGACTGTTCTGCAGCGGCATAAGGAGGAGAGAAAGGTGTAGATGGAAAAGTAGAGAAGACCTACAGAAGCAGGGTTAATTCCACTTCAGTGCCAGGGAGTGGACAAAAAATCAGTTCACTTTTCATGACTAGTGAGTAGTAATTTTAACTTTATAGTTTTGAGCTCATGTTCATTGTGTCGGATGCCATTTTTGGTCTAATTAAACAACCCTTAAAATTAGTAACTAGCTTTTTATTATTTTTGAATATTTTGTTATTGTTATTATAGATATAGTTTTAGAATCAGCTACTTTAAAGAAGATTTTTTAGGATTAGTGGTGAGAATAGTATACAACTAAAACTCAAGACTTGAAGAGTTATAAATATTGCTGGCATCTAGCATGTGACCATACTCTCTATATTGTAAATACCTCAGTTAAGTTGTTTTTAGCCCCATCCATACCTCCTCACCATATTTGCTGCATTTCTCTGGCCCAGTTTAATCTTAAATCTATCAATATGAAATAATCAAAACTGAAAACCGAGTGCATTACTATTGTTGAGTACAGGTTGGATCTCCCTGGTCCTGCACTCTCGAGACTTGACTGGTCCTGGATAAGGGAATTTGATGGACAGCAAGAGGTCCCCTGACACCAACACTTCAGCCCACTGCCCCTCCCCACTGCTGGTTCCTTCTGTCCAGCCAGGCTGCCTGCTGGCCAGCCTCAGCCCTAGCTCCACTACCTGCTGCGTGACATTTGGTCAGCCACACTGCTTCTGCCGGGCTGCTGTGACCACAGCAATTTTCCCCTCCTGGGCTGCTGTGGCTGCAGCCCCGGCCCTACTGCCAGAAGGCAGACAGACCCACACAGCCCAGGCAACTACAGACCACCCAGGATATTACAGCCCTGCTGCTAACTGGGCTGATGTAGCCCCAGCTTTGGTCCCAGTCCTATGGCCGGGTGGCAGGCAGCCCTGATAGTGCTCCATCGCCACCCAAATTGCCCAGGCACTGCTGCTGCTCTGGCTGCTGCAGCCCCCCCAGCACCAGATTTGTGGGGCTCCCAGCTGCTGGCCCTCCCAGTTAAGGGAGGTGCAACCTATATAATGTAATTATGTATTGCCAACATGTTCATTTCTAGAAGGACTTTGCTATCAACATTAGTGCCTGTGATGTGCACTTTGACAATTTTATTGATCTTAATAAAGTAGTGTGATAGTGGTGGTGGGTGATAGAATGAAAACCTTTTGATGTCCTGCACAATAGAAATTCCAATTCAGGGTTTTTTCTATAATCAGCAGTCCACAATGGAGAAGCATGCCAATTGTCAGAATTCTAGCTTACCTATGGCACAGAACTTATTTATCATCATGTTAAAAGCATATACTGTATATTCTGTTAGATATGTTCTGTGTTATTTTTTTATCCCTTTGTAATGTGCCCAAGCATCCTGTGAGGGGTCTCTCTTCAATTTGAAAGAGATATTGTGCTACCTCTTTATTGATTTCTTGAAACTTTTTAATTGAACTAGAAAGGATGGAAATCCAATGGATATGTTAAAATATAGAGGGGCTGGATTTTTGTTTGTACTTTGGCACCTTTAAACTACTCTGATGGTACAAAGGAACCTTAAAGTGAGAGTGAATATAATTTACTTTCTCTTTACAGCCCATTTACACTAGAAACTAGAAACTGAAATGAAATGGTTCCCTCTATTGTTTTCTTAACAGAATTACACATCAGTTAAAAGCAAAGTGTGGCATATTTCCTCATACAGTAAAACCCCTATTTTACAGCTCCGCAGTCCCCAATACATTTGTGAAGTGGAAGAGGTCATAAAATTAAACACCAGGCTCCATCTATACTGTCAGGTTTTTGCGGAAGAGGAAATGCAAATGATGCACTCATTAGCATTTCTCTTGCTCTTATTTGCATATTCTCTTCCAAGCCTTTTTGCTGAAGAGGTTTTTGGGGGAAAAAACGCAGTGTAGATGGGACCATTTTGCACAAAAAAACTCTCATTTTGAGGAGGGGAGGAATAAGTATTCTTGTGCAAAAGTGGGTTTTTTGCGCAAAATGGCCCAGTCTACAATGCGGTTTTTTCCTCAAAAACCTCTTCAGCAAAAAGGATTGGAAGAGAATATGCAAATGAGAGCACAAGAAATGCTAATGAACACTTCATTTGCTTTTCCTCTTCCACAAGAACGTGACAGTGTAGACAGAGCCTCAGTTACAGTAGGTGTAATACTGTGCATAGTATTGTACAGTAGTATTGTGCATTGTCACTTGTTTTTGTCCTTCTAAGCTTTGCAGAGTAGTTTCCAAGACACTGAAGGCATCAAAGTGTGAAAGAATGTTGACTTGTTCTTCATCTAAAATGATTTTTGTAACATGATACTAGTCCTCCTTTCTCCCTCTCCCCCAACCCTTCCAAATCAGGAAAGTGCTTCATATAAGTGGTCAGTTGTGAGATTGGTATATGTAAAAACTGAGCTACTGAGGCTGTTTCTGCATTTATATAGCAGATAGAAACTGCTATTTTTAAATAGAAAATTGATTATTTCACTCTGGAAATGTGTCCATGTATTAACTTCCGAGAGTTAAACCTTAAAATTAAATTAAAATTCCTAATTTTTTAATAGTGTCTCTGTTTGTTTTTTTGTTTCAGGATGTTGCCATATGGCTGTTTAGCAACAGGAGACCATTCTGGGCTTATTGAAGCTGTTTCTTCTTCAGAAACAATTGCAGATATTCAGCTAAATAGTAGTAATGTCGCTGCAGCTGCTGCGTTCAACAAAGATGCTCTCTTAAATTGGCTAAAGGAATACAATTTAGGGTAAATTTTAATGTGTTTTCCTTGTTTCTAACTTGTGTTACAATTTTTTTACATGACATTGTTTTGAGGATTAAGGGGAAAAATCCTAAATCCCATTTTAGGGTCCAATCTTGCAATGTACATCCAATCAGCATCCACAGAGAAACCTCCTTTCTGAGAAAAAGCCTCCTTCCCAGGAGTGGAGCAGGCAGCCCTAGCCCGCCCAGCTCCCTGGGAAGAGGCTTTGCTGCCCTGTCATAGTGAAGCTACCTCCCCAGGAGCTGGCTGAGTTCAACCAGCACCTGAGGCTTATCGATTAAATAGATAAGTCTGTTGCATTCTACCATTCCTAGTAATAAGCAGCCCACAGGCTGGACACATTTTTCCAGAGTTAATCGCTGGTGGGCTGCTAGACACTTTATTTACCCGAGTGCCTGCAAGTATGGCCTCCCGCAGCTCCTGTTGGCCACTGATCACCTGTCTTGGCCAATGGAAACTGCAGGAAGAGGTGTGGACCGAGATATTGCTTTCTGCAGCTCCCATTGACCAGGAAGACACTCCGCAGCAACTGGAGCTGCAAACGGCCGTGCCTCTGGATGCAGAGGTAAATAAAGTGTCTGACAATCACCAGGGGCTAACTTTGGCAAACCACGTCTGTGCCGCTTACTGACCGTCCCTGTATTATAGAATCACCACAATGCATATCCTGAAGGATTGGGTGAGATTCTGCTCTGCACCTGTAAGAGGCTCAGCAGAAAACTCAGCCCAGGAATAGGATAGGCTGTAAGTTGCAGACTTTGCACTCCCAGACATAATTTAGATAGCCCTCAGGACTTCTCTGGAACCAACTAGCTCACAGCACTGTCTGGAATCTTCAAGCACTGTGTGCTGTAGCCCTGCCTCTGGCACTCCCTGTATGTGAGGGCTTGCCATGGACTCCTCAGATGACAGTCTCATTGCTGTCTTTCTATTTTCTTGTGCCTGGAGAGTCTTTTACTGGCTCAGTCCAGTGCTTCTAGGTCCCTTTTACATTGCTCTGTTCCTGTTACCCAAATGTCACCGCTCAATTCCCCAGTCTAGAACTTTGTGTGTAGATATGGGGGCTAGCTAGCAGAATAAACTCTGTAAGAACTTATCTCTGTAGCTCCCAGAAAAACTTGTCCGGTTTCAGTTTCCCTGACACCCAAAAAGAAAGATGATTGGTTGCTGCCACCACCAAGTGTAGATAAAAATATAAAATAAGCCCTTTTCCAGGGAAAAGATCACTTGGAAAGCTCTCCTCCCTGCCCCAACCTCCATTTTGTTTGGAGTTGAGAAAACAGAGATAATCCACAGAGAACAATGGGGCTCTGCTCCTCCCAAGTAATTTAGGCACATAGGTTTAAAGATACAAAAATCAACCAATATCAGTTAGCCAAAACAAAAAGAAAACACTTTTATTATTAAAACAAGATTACTGTTGCAAGCATAGCAAATGACTGGGTGTTAAAAGCAGTGGAGTGAAATACACTCAGGGAAAATCCCTGGGCTGTAATTTTAGTTACAAAAGAGAGAACAATTAACCAGCTCAGATATGATTTCCAAACTCTCAAACAAGGAAATGATAGGGTTGTTGAAGGATATCAATGATAATGTTGAGGCAGCAGAGAGTTGGGAAGTTGGTTTAGAACGAGTAGAGGTACAACACAAGGAGATCTGATATCACTGAGTATCTTCATCACACACCTAGAGAGAGCAATGGACAAGATCAAGGACGAGGTAGAAAGGATATTGGTGCACGGGATGAGAATTAACAACTTAAGGTTTGCAGATGATATAGCTATCGAGGAAGATCAAGAGAAGCTAGCGAGAATGGTGCAGATGCTAAATGAGGAAGGGAACTCATATGGACTGATTATGAAGATAGATAAAACAAAGACAATGGTATTTGGAAATAAGGAAATGGGAAGGAAGATCAGTGTAGATGGGATCGAACCAGAGAACGTAGAGAAGTTCACATATTTGGGGAGCAACATGATGTATGATCTAGACTGTAAGAAGGAAATAGTGACTACAATAGCAAAAGCAAGAGTGAGTTTGAAGGCAATAAATAAGATCTGGAAAGGTAAAGCACTTAGCTTAGGAACAAAGCTGAGTGATTTGAAAACATGTATTAACAGCATGTTGTATGGATGTGAGACATGGGTGATAATGAAAGATTCGAAGAGAAGGATATTGGGGTTTGAGAGGAGTTGTTATAGAAAGATCCTGAGAATAGGATAGATGCAGAATGTCACCAACGAGGAATTATATAGGAAGATACAGCCGAAAAGAACCTACTGCAGAATGCTTTGCAATGGAAGTTACAGCTATTCAGGCATATCTGCAGAATGAATGACAAGTGAAAAGTTAAGACCCTGGTATTCAGCATAATGGATGGTCCGAATAAGAGAGGCAGACCCCACAGAGAATGGATAGATGATATAGTAGATGGGTGCGGAACTAGTCTACAGATACTAAGCCACTCTGCACTGGACAGGGAAAGATGAAAGGAAATAGTGAGGGAGACATCGGACACCAATGGGTGTTGAGCCCATGGTTGTTGATGATGATGATGATGATGATTGATGGAAAACAATAAAACCTGAAGGACTAGCTAAACTTTTCCTTACTTATCCATTTTAGTGAATTCAAGGAGTTTGTTCCTGGGAGAGTCCGTGTCTCCTGCTACCTGGGGAAAAACTGCTCTGACCCAAAACAAAGGAAAAGGGTGGGTGCGGGGAACCTTCTCTCCATTTGAAATGCCTTATCTGCATTTCACTGACTGAATGCCCAAAGCCCCCTCCCTCAGGTGCATCTCCAGAATTGCTTAACCCTTTCCTCACTCTTCAGGTATGTCAGGCTCTCCTTTGCAGCCCCAATTCATGACACCAATGTAAAAGGGTTAAACAGAGTGAGGATCTCATGCCTTCTGTGCATGCATATATGCACAAATACACGCACATATAGCTATCTTTGCAAGTTTAACGTTGTCTTTTCAGATGTTTAAATTGAATGGTGTGCCCTGTAGCCAAGAAGGCTAATGGTATATTGGAGTACATTAGTTGGAGCATTGCCAGCAGATCTAGAGAAGTAGTTACTCCCTTTTATTGAGCACTGGGGAGTCCACGTCTGGAGTATTTCATCCAATTCTGGGCCTCCCATTACAGAAAGGATGTGGACACATGGGAGGGAGTCCAATGGAGGGCAACAAAAATTATTAGGGGGCTGGAGCATATGACTTAGGATAGGCTGAAAAATGTGGACATATTTTACAGAAGAAAAGAATGAGTAGGAGGGGGGATTTGATAGCAGCCTTTAAATACCTGAAGGTGGGTTCCAAAAAGGATGGAGAGGCTGTTCTCAGTGGTGACAAAAAAAGGAGCAGTGGTCTCAAGTTGCAGTGGAAGAGGTCTAGGTTGGATATTAGAAAAAACTATTTCACGAGGAGGGTGGTGAAGAACTGGAATGGGTTACCTAAGAAGATTGTGGACTCTCCATCCCTAGAGGTTTTTAAGTCCTGGCTTGACAGCGCCTTGGCTAGGATGATTTAGTTGGGAATTGATCCTGTTTTTATCAGGTGGTTGGTCTCGATGACCTCCTCAGGTCTCTTCCAACCCTATGATTTTGTGATTTCAGATTCAGGTTGCTATTGGAGTTTCAACAGCAGTACAAATCTGAAGTTCTAATACTGACAGCATGTTGAACTGTATTTCATTGGATAAGCTATGAAATATAATTTACAAAACATAATTGTTCATACCAAATGGCTCAGTACTATTGCCTATTGTAATTCTTTCATTTCTATCTTCCTAACTAGTGAAATGGCTTAATAATCCTGCGTTTGGTTTAATTTAATCAGATCCTAGTTTTAAGCAAAATTGTATGTTTTTCTTAATATGAAAATAGAAGGTGAATTATTGCTTATGTACAAAACTATTGTTTGCCTTTGTGTTGTTAGTGATGACCTGGATCGAGCAATTGAGGAATTTACTTTGTCTTGTGCTGGCTACTGTGTAGCTACTTATGTATTGGGCATTGGTGACAGACATAGTGACAATATCATGGTCAGGAAGAATGGTCAGGTAAGAATCCTGTTAGCAGCTAGATGAAATCTCTTTAAAAATATTTGTAATTATAGTTATTGTAAAAAGCTTATTTTGATTTTTTTTCCAGTTCTTCTTCAAGCAGTGTCCCTACAGGTGCTCCACCTCTTCAGAGAATTTAGGTAGCAGTGCCCTCGGTAGGCTGTGCATGTGGGGCAGCCGGCACATGCTGATGCATCTGTATGCATAGCCATCTGTCCCTTCAGTTCCTCTCTGCCGCCACTGGCTTTAGTCAGGATCAAGAGCTGCCCTCCTAATTGTTGTGAATTTTGTTAGAGTTAGTATTGTTGTAGATATTATAGATCCGTGGTCCCCAACACGGTGCCCGCGGGCGCATTTCAATGCGCCTGCCAGGTGCTCGGGTCTGGCCTGGCCCCGGGCACATGGCGCACGGGTGCTTGCGCTTGGCGGGGGGAGCGCCGGCCCCGGGCGCGCGGCACTCGGCGGGAGGGGGGGGAGCGCCGGCCCCGGGCGCGCGGCACTCGGCGGGAGGGGGGGGGAGCGCCGGCCCCGGGCGCGCGGCACTTGGCGGGAGGGGGGGAGAGCGCCGGCCCCGGGCGCGCGGCACTCGGCGGGAGGGGGGGAGCGCCGGCCCCGGGCGCGCGGCACTCGGCGGGGGGGCGGAGCGCCGGCCCCGGGCGCGCGGCAAGGGGGGGGCCCACCCCCGGGGGCACTAGTGTCCCTGGCGCCTGGCGGGCAAACGGCCACGCCCCCTGGCGCCCAACAACTTCAAAAGGTTGGGGACCACTGTTATAGATAGTTATTTTTACAGTTGTAGTTAGAAAAAACATTTCTTCCTTTTCACTGTTGGGGCCCTTTTCTCAGTTGGCCATTTTTTCTTCCTGGGATGCCCAGGCTTTAAATGTTGCCTGGCAGGCTTTCAATCCCAGTGTCCAACAGATATTCACAGTGTATTCGGTACCTGGGCCAAATGCACGCTACCGCCCAGTGCCAGCACTGCAAGCAGTTAATCACAGGCACATGGAAGGCAAGAGAGTTACAACTGAAGCTCTTGTCACTAGAAAATACAGTGCGACTGGCTTCAGACCCAGAACACTCAATACCGCTATGGCGATGTCTGAGAAGGCTCCCCAGTCAGGTTCCAGTGCCAAGGACTCTGCCTCACTCCAGTAGTCCTGGAAAAGAGACCATTCAGCAGCCAGACATGATTCCCCTTCCAAGAAATTAGTGCACCCTCTAAAAATGCCACCAGCCATAACTAAGGCACCAGAGAGAGAGAGGCTATGGGACCATCAGGCACTGATGGGTCCTGAGGATCTAAGGACCTTTCTAAGATGAGTTCTAAGGCACCGGCCAAGTCTGTCCCACTCAGCACAGCTGACACCGTCTGACTCACCTTTGGTACTAAGAAAGTCATGACACTCTTCTGCATATTTATGCTACCCCTGGTGCCAATGAAACATAAGCATGCGGCACCACAGACTCCAATGACATCAGCCACAGCACCACCTTAACACCGATGATTATAGCACCACAGCACTTTACAACAACTGAAGAGCTGCACATCACCTCAGTACCAATGACCCCATTCTTCGGTACTGATGGTTCACCAACATCAGCCAAGTTCAGCCTCTGCATACCTGCAGGGTTGACACCACCGCTTTCTAGTGACAAGGATGAAGAACCTGGAGTGGGTACCTATATCCTAAGGCATTCTTCTCCTAAACACTCACAACTACCTCCTCAATGGCAACCACCCCAATGGCTGCCCACCAACAGGCCCTACTGGGACCTGTGGACACTGTATAGCGCACAGCAGTAGCCTCAGGCACTACCCTCTGGCCCATCTCATGCCCTATCCCTGCCCTCTCTCAACAGGTTGGTATTCCAAGAGGAGGAAGGTACAAGAGAGGAGATCTCTGCTTCCTTGCCACTGCCTACACATATCTCATCTTCATTGCCAGACAACACTCTAGTATGCCTCCTCCACCCATAGCAGGAGATTATTTTAATTAATTTCAAGAACTTTATAGAAGGGTGGCAGATGTGCTGGAAGTCTCCCTGGTCAGCCTTCCTGAGACTCAGCACAAATGAACCAGTATTCTCTATGCCTCCCCTTTAGCGAAATTGGCGCTTCCTATGGATCCAGCCCTTATGGACACTGCCAAAGCCATCTGGCAGACATCCACCACTGCCCTGCCTGTCTGTAAAAGAACTGACAAAGTATTACGTGGCACTTTCTGTTCTCCCACTCCTCTCCCATTCTTTAGTTGTCTGTGCCATTAACCAGAGGGGGGAGGAAATGCTGCCAGAACCACTCCTTGGTTACGTCTAGATTGCATCCCTTATTCGTAAAAGGGATGCAAATTAGACGTATCGCAATTGCTAATGAAGCGGGGATTTAAATGAAGCGAAAAAAAGCGGCAGCCATTTTTATGCTAATGAAGCGGGGGAGATTTAAATCCCCGCTTCATTAGCAATTGCGATATGTCTAATTTGCATTCCTTTTACGAAAAAGGGATGCAATCTAGACATGGCCCTTATGACAAGGAGGGAACATTTAGATCTGATGGGCAGCAAAGCTTATTCCTCCACATCCCTACAGTTAAGGATTGTGAATTACACTGCATTCCCAGATACAGAATGGGAGCAATTCAAGACCAATATAAATGAAGGTGCTCTAATATCCCGCATCACTCTCCAAGAATCCCTTGATGCCTCTGATACTGCATCTTGCTCGATCACCACAGTAGTGGTGATTAGGAGAGCTTCTTGGCTCCACCTGTCTGGCTTTCCTCGTGAGGTGCAGGCCACAGTGGTGGATCTTCCATTTCAGGGGTTGAAGCTCTTCATGGACGCCGCTGATGCTTCCCTGTACATGCTCAGAGACTTGCGTGCCACACTCAAAATGCTGGGCATTCATGTCCCTGCAGTAAAAAGAAAACAAGGGAAGTATTTTACTCGGAGGTACAGGCCCACATCCTTTAAACAACCACAGAGGCAATATGAGGCCAGACAGAAGCAACACCAAACCAAGCACAGGCAGAGCGTTGACCAATCCTTGACCTGCCAACCCTCAACTTCAAGGCAAACATTTTGAAGTTCAGGTTGAGGGCATGATAACCCAACTCCTAAGACACATTCCCCATATTTCATAGCTATCTTAATACCTTTCTGCCCACATTGATCTTTCACTACTATGGACAGATAGGTATTAGACGTTATCAAGAATGGATACTGTATCCCCTTTTCGTTTATCCCTTCCTCCCTGTCCCTCTTCAGAAGCCAATCTCATCACAAGAGCCTCATCTAGGAGCTCAGCCATCTGCTCCAGCTGGAAACCATAGAACCTACGCCTCAACATCACAGGGACAAAGGGTTTTCCTCACAACAAAAAAGATGGGAGGATGGAAACCGTTTATCGACTTAAGGAAGCTCAACCATTACATACGACCACAACAGTTCAAGATGGTCACCCTACCCACAATAATCCCTGCCTTAGACAAATCTACCCTTGACCTGCAGCACACCTATTTCTGTGTGTCCATCCACCCAGCACACAGGAAGTACTTTCAATTCGCAGTATACAGTGTGCATTTCCAATCCACCATGGCTCCAAGAGTGTTTTCCAAGGTGCTTGCTGTTGTGGCTGCCCATCTCTGCAGACAGGGAATCACAATATTTTCTTACCTTTTCAGTTTAGAAAAGAGGAGACTGAAAGGTATATAAAATCATGAGTGGTGTGGAGAGAGCTGATAAAGAAAAGTTATTTATTAGTTCCCTAAATAGAAGAACTAGAGGACACCAAATGAAATTAATGGGTAGCAGGTTTAAAACTAATAAAAGAAAGTTGTTCTTCACACAGCGCAGTTAACCTGTGGAACTACTTCTGTAGTACAGCATGCCAGACTACATGTGGCCGAGACCTGTTTACAAACCATGTTTCCACAGCATCAACAAAGCCATCTCGATCCCTCTCAGTGTCAAATATTCCTTGAACTAGTGCACAGACACAAGAAACATGTGCAGTGGAGTACCTTTCCACAAACAACTATCATCCACAACTATCATGACAGATGTGTCTCTCCTTGGTTGGGGAGCAGCACACACAGTCATTCTCAAAGTAGAGAGGTGATAGGATTTATGTGCAGGAAATTCCCTTCCCAGCTTGTCAGCACGGGAGGGACATCCGGTACTGCCCCTTCATGTCGCAAGGCTGTTTCGGACTGGAAAGTCCCCCAAAGACCACCATTGGTGCCAACAATGGAACGAGCTCTCACCATCAAGCACCAAAGGCACCATAGGCACCAGCAGCCCCATCCACAATATCTCTGGCATCGGCATCAATTCAGCCACCGGCACCAGCAGTAACAACTGCACCGGAATGTACATCTCACCCTATCCCGACACCAGATACGCCTAACAGACCATCAGCATCAAGAAAGGCTCATTACCTCCAGCACTGGGTTGCGAATTTCATTGCAGTACTCAGCCAAGACATATGTCTTTTTCTCCTCCTTTCGCTTCCAAGGGCTCAGTAATGCTCCCTCTTTCTCCAGCCTTATCGGGGCATGCAACATGTTGGGAAGAGCATAAAAGTGTCTTTTCCTCGAGGCACTCATCTCCCAAGATGGTCTTGTCATATGATCACTGCAGATATTACCGCAGCTGCCCACCATATTGGACAATGGACTACTACTGGCACCAGCCTTCCTGTTCCAGACACTGGTCACCTTGATGGTACAGATCCTCTCATGCACAGCAATATGCTTCTTCTCCTGTGCCTGCTCATAAACAACACACTCAGCATCGGAGGTATTCACCACCACCACCACCTCCACCACACCATTCTGAACCAGAAGAGGGTCAGTTATCGGAACCTGATGATCAGCAGCCCAATACTTCCCTTACAGATCAGTCCTCCTTGTCTCTACAAGAAGCCATTATCCCAGGGGCCATGTCACCTACAGATGATCTTGAACAGTTCAAGAATTGTTTAAAAGGGTGGCCACTAGCCAACTAACTGAGGTTCAGAAGAAGCAGTACCACCTCCTCAAAAACCTTCAACCCTCCCAACGAGCGAAAATCACGTTGCCAATAGATGAGGCCATTATGGAGGCTGCTGAGGAGATTTGGCAGACCCCAGCTTCTGCCCCACTGATCAATAAGAGAGCAGACAAAGTATTTTGTCCCAGCTAATGGTATGGAATTTTTATTTTTTCATCCTCAGCCCAATTCCCTAGTAATGGATGCAGCCCAACATAGGTCCAAGACTTCCCAGTATAAGAATGCTGCAGCTGATAAGGAAAGCAAGTGCATGGACCTTTTCAGCAGGAAAATATATTCTTCCTCAACACCACTATTGTTCATCACCAATTATGTTGCTCTTCTGTCTAACCACGACTTTGACAATTACGCCAAACTTACTGCACTAATGGAACATTTACCAGATGCAAAGAGACCCATTTTGAAGTCCATAGTCCAGGAAGGATACGTGTCCACTAGGTCATACCTTTAGTTCACACTAGATGTGGCAGACACAGCGGCTCGTTCCACTGCTACCTCTATAGTCATGAGAAGAGCCTCGTGGCTACAAACTGCTAGAGTCCCACAAGAGCTTTAGACCAAAGTTGAGGACCTCCTGTTTGACAAACAGAAATTGTTTGCCGAGAAGACAGATGAGGTTCTCCAGTCAAGCAAGGACTCCAGAACCACTCTCCGTACCGGCAGTATATATACACCTCCATACTAGCACAAGAGATACACACCATACCAGAGATGCCACAACTTCTCATACTCAAGGTATCTGCAGTGTGGGTTCAATCAATCCCAGACGAGACAAAGAACCCAAAAGAGGTACACTCAAAATAACCGCACCTCTAACCAGCCATCCAACGAGCTGCAAGTTTGACAGCCTGGTCAAGGGCTTGCAAATCCTTCCTTTGACACACCCATTTGATCACATGGTTCCCATTTTCTACCACCATCTCAGACTTTTTTACCATCATTGGTCCACCATCACATCTGATTGTTGGGTTCTCAAGATTGTTTCATCCAGCTACACCATCCTCTTCATATCACTACCTCCAACCTCCCCACGTACCCCACTCCTCTTCAGGGATCCTTCTCATGAGGATTTACTAAAACAGGAAGTCCATCAACTCCTTTCCATCGGAGCAGAAGAAAGGGTACCAACCAAGTTCAGAGGCAAAGGCTTCTACTTCCTCACCCAGAAAAAAACTGTAGGTTGGATACCTATACTCGATCTTCAAAAACTCAGCCTTCACATTACCTTTGAATGCAGCGGTTCAAAATGGTAATTCTCGCAACTATAATTCCAGCATTAGACGACAGGGGATTGGTTTGCAACCCTTGACCTCCAAGATGCTTATTTCCACAGCACCATCCACCCCACTTATGGGCAGTTTCTCCATTTCAGTCTGAGTAGAGCACACAGGATTAGCCATCACCTTCCTCAGAGTCTACCTTTCCTCAAATCACCACCTTCCTACATTCCATTGATGGCACCTCGGTGTTCGCATACTCAGCTCCAAGAGGTTCCTTAAAAGGTTGGCCAACCTCACTCCAAACCACAGGCCTCCTGTAACGTAGATCTGGTCCTGAACACCCTTACTCAACTACCCTCTGAACCACTATTTACTGCACCACTTCCAATTATCATAATTAAAGTGGTTTTTCTTCTAGCCATTACGTCTGCTCATAGGGTCAGTGAGCTAGCAGGCCTGATGGCAGTACTGCCATATTGTACCTTTAACAGAGATAGTGTCATCCTACAAGCTCACCCAGCCTTCATCCCCAAGGTGTGTTCTGAATTCCATGTCAACCGATCATTCTCCTGTCTTTCTACCCCAAGCTGCATGCCTCATCTTGGGAGGCAACCCTGCATTTCCTCAATGTGCATAGAGCACTAGCCTTTTACATAGAGAGGACTCGAGATTTCCTTAAATCCCAACGTTTACTAGTGTCTCTAGCAGACTGTTCCAAAGGTGAACCACTCATCTCAACACATCTCGAACCTCATAGTTTCATGTATCAACAAGTGTTACGCCATCCGGAACAAGCCACTCCCAGCACCACCTAGGGCTCATTCTGCCAGAGCTGTAGCAACATCCATGGCTTTCCTATGAGGGGTCCCTCTTCGAAACATCTTCCATGCAGCCACATGGTCCTCTAATGAAATTTTTATGAAACACTATGCTGTAGTACACCATTTGGCTACTGATTCCTCAGTGGCCTCAGCAGTGCTCTCAATAGTTGTTAAAGTATGACTCTGAAACCCACTGTCCAGGTTCCCTCAAGTACTGCTTACAAAGTGACCAACAGTGGAGCACCTATGAGGACATCACTCGAAAAAAAAGAAGTTACTCTGTGCAGTAACAACAGTTCTTCAAGATGTGTGTCCCCGTGGGTGCTCCACTGCCCGCCTTCCTCCCTGCTTCAGAGTCTCTGTTCGTAATTTTTTTTTCAGATACTGGAGTGGATGAGAGGAACTGGCTGGAGCCAGACCGCTCACGTGAGGAGAAGGGCGTAAACGTCACGAGATGCTAGCCATGCGTGAATAGTCCAGCTGATTACTGCTGTTCAAAACTCCAATCTGCAGCACTGGGATGACCTGACACCAACAGTGGAGCACCCACAGAAACACACATCTCAAAGAACCATTGTTACTGCACGAAATGAATAACTTCCTCTTAACTGGTTCACCTCAATAGAGATGCCATTCACTGATTAAGACAAGCAAATCCTGCTCAACGGTCCCAGACTGACAACAAGGAAATCATGTTTGTAAATGGTGAAGATTCTCATTATGAACACAACAAAAACAGATAAATCCTCCGACCGTGCCCCTTCCTGTGATTTCAGACTACCTGCTAGATCTTGAGAACTCAGGACTATCATTCAGCTCCCTAAAGGTTCATCTGGTAGCAATTACAGCCTTCCATTTCCCAATTGATGACAAGTCTGTTTTTACCCTTCCCATCACAAAATGCTTCCCAAAGGGAATTCAAAATACCTACCCACCCACAAAGACCCCCAACTCCAACCTGGGACCTCAACCTAGTACTTAAGACCCTCACCTGTAAGCCATTTCATCCCCTTGCTACCTGCTCCATCTCTCTGAGGGTGGCCTTTTTAGTCGCCGTCACATCTGCCAGGAGAGTAGGGGAAATAGGTGCAATGATGGCAGACCCTCCATTTACTATATTCCACAAGGACACTGTCATCCTTTGACCACACCCAAAATTCCTCCCTAAGGTCCCAACTTCCTTTCATTACAACAAACCCTTCTACTTACCTATATTCTTCCTGAAACCCCACACAGACAATAGAGAGGCTGCATGACACACATTGTATGTCCGCAGAGTGGTCACCTTCTACTTGGACAGAACTAAACAAATGCGCAAATCACAGAGGTTATTCATATCAATTACCGAGAGGTCCTTCGGAATGTCAATTTCTAAATAGCGATTGTCCAGATGGATTCTGGACTGCATTAGACTAGGCTACCACACTTTGGGCAGGAACGGCCAGTGCATCTATGTGCACATTCTGTAAGAGTAATGGCTGTGTCTACAGCTTACCTGTACAACATACCTTTCATAGACATTTGCAGAGCAACTAGATGCTCTTCTGTTCATACATTTACAAAATGCTATGCACTTGAAACTTACCTGTCTCATGACACCCAGTTTGACCAGGCAATATTAGCTACTGTTACACCACTGACCAACCAAAGCTCCTTCCTCTGAGCACGAGTACTGCTTCATAGTCACCTAAGGTGGAGCACCCACAGGGACATTCCTCGAAAAAGAGAGTTAAGACCTTGTGCAGTAAAGGAGATTTTTTTAGATGGTTGTCCCTGTGATTGCTCCATCACCTGCTCTCCCTTCTCTTTGCTTTGGATCCATCCGTTTTTGGGGCAGAGAAGGAAATGAAGGGACTGTTTCCTGTGTATGCAGAGTAGCAACACTGGCTCATGCGGGCTGCTCCGCGTGTGCAGCCAACTGACGGCACTACTACATAAATTCTCTTAATAGATTCTGTGGACCCACAGGGACAACAATCTTGAAAAACCTCCATTACTGCACAAGGTGACTACATCTTACATTCGTCTTATTCTAGTTTTGGTGACTTATTCAAAGAAAATATAAATATGGAATTAACTAGAAAATGGGAGTCTTTATAGTTGACTCACTTCAGGTAGATGAGAGGAAAAAGACTTAAGGAAAGGTATGAGAAGATAATGGCTTAGAGATGAATGCATCCTTTGTAAATAATTGTGTGTCACATAAGATTGTTCTGTATAACTAATCACTTCCCAAAACCCAACAAATTTCCTTAATAGAGCTGGGCAATTTTTTTTCATGTAAATGAGTTTTTCACTGAAAAATGCTGATTCAAGTTAACTGAAATACTATTCAAGTGTGTGAAATGACATGTTCCAACAATTCATTTTAGCATTTCTACAATGTACCATTTAAAACTTATCTCAAAAATACATTTTGTTTCAGAATTTTATTTTGTTTTTGGGGTTTGTTTTTGTGGGGGGGGGGTTTTAAAGATAACTTAGAATACAACACATTTTAGTTTCAGGTTGAGCAAAATGTTTTGTTTAAATAGATTTTTTCATCTTATTTGTTTTTCCAGAAAAACTAAGACATTTTATGTTTTTGAGTAAGCCTAAATGGATTTTTAAGGTGTTTGTTTGTTTGTTTGTTTGTATGTATGTATGTATGTATGTATGTATGTATGTATGTATGTATGTATTTTGTGCTTTTTGGTTTGTCCACCAAACCAAAAAATCAGTTATGTAGACAGCACTATTCCATATGGCCCTATATCATTATAGCTCTGGTCAGATCTATCTTGCAAATGGACAACCTTAAAAATCAAGGTAGCATTTTGAACTGTGCTGTTCCATTTGGGTTGAGCCTGAAGAATGCTCTCAATTACATTGTTTATAATTTTTTTTAATCTCTAGTGAAGCTTTATTCAGATTTCAGTGAAATCACTTCTCCATCTATAAAACATTTTCTTGCTTATTTTATTAATTTTAGAATGATTTTTCCTCTAATATTTTTGACATTGCCCTATCAACCAATACATTAAATAAATGAAATCCTAATTAAAAAGCTAATCTGAAAGAGAGTCAACCATGAAAAGGTAGAATACCAGAGATTTCTTGAAGGTTAGAGGGGATGACGCTTTTGCTATGGATTTCACGTTGGCTATCATGGTAAAACCCTAAAATAATATTGCTGTACCTTGAAAGCTTGAAAATGGAATTTCCTTTCTTACTGATAATATTTTCTCCTGTGTGGACATTTTATACTCAGAATGGCCTTAAGAGCCAGGCTGCTATCATTGATTTTTCTATTCAGTTTTTGAAAAACTGAAAATAAAAACCTACGCAAGGGATTGCATGTGCTTCAGAGAGACACAAAATATGGAATTTTAAGGCAGCATGGGGGGATTATCAAGAGTCTCATTTTTAGTTAGTGATAGAAATGTAGCCATGTTAGTCTGATGTAGCTGAAACAAAAAACTATATACCAAAGGATACAATCAAAAAAATGAATACACATGAAAAGGACAAATCAAATTTCAGAACAGAAGAGGGTTGGGGTGGGGGAGGTAAATGTCTGTGAGCTAATGATATTAGAGGTGATAATTGGGGAAGCTATCTTTGTAATGGGTAAGATAACTAATGTCTTTTATAAATATCATTTATGCTATCATGTGCCGAAAGTGTCCGTCTATGTACATTGGACAAACATCTCAGACACTTCGCCAAAGAATCAATGCCCACAAAACAGATATTAGACAGGATCACAAAATAAAAACAGTTTCTTGCCATTTCAACCAGAAAGGACATTCTCAACGACTTGATTACCTGCATCCTGCTTCAAAGACCTTATAAGACCACACTTGAAAGAGAATCCTCTGAACTGACATTCATGTTTAAATTCGACACTTTACACCTAAGTTTAAACAAAGACATTAATTATCTTACCCATTACAAAGATTGCTTCCCCAATTATCACCTCTAATATCATTAGCTCACAGACATTTACCTTCCCCTCCCATCCCCCTTATGTTTTGAAATTTGATTTGTCCTTTTTCATATGTGTTAATTTTTTTGATTGTATCCTTTAGTATATATGGTTGTGACAATTTTCTTCCACTATTTGATCTGAGGAAGTGGGTCTGGCCCACGAAAGCTCATCACCTAATAAACCATTTTGTTAGTCTTTAAAATGCTACATAGTCCTGTTTTTTGTTTCATTTTTAGTTAATCATTCCTGTCAAGCCCCTCTTTGGTTTTTTAACATAAATTAGAGAAATAGAATATTTTTCTGAAGAAATTAATTTTAATTCTTATTTTTGTTTAGCTCTTTCACATAGATTTTGGGCATATTCTTGGGAACTTCAAATCCAAATTTGGAATTAAAAGGGAACGAGTGCCTTTCATTCTTACCTATGACTTCATTCATGTCATTCAACAAGGCAAAACAGGAAACACTGAAAAATTTGGCCGGTAAGTATTGTTTTGATGTCTAGGATAAAGTTGTTACTTCTCTTATCACTTTACAGCTGGAACAAAGTATATTGAACAATTCTAGCTTAGAGTCCTATGTTATTTTATTGCTTGCTGATTACATATAAAGTGATCATGCATGCAAATGGGCCTAGACTAAAGAAAAATATACCTTCACAAACTTTTGCTTTTTAAAAGAGAAGTAATTTTTACTCATTTAGTTTAAAAATGAATTAAGAAAATATTGTACATCCTATGCGTATAGGTGAACTACTCTTTGATAGGTACATATCGCTTAAGTTAACATCTATAACAAGTGACTGGCAGATAGCTAATGTAATGCTGGTTTAAAAAAAGATTTCATGGGCAATTCTAGCAATTACAGGATTTTGCTGGTATTGCTGATGAGAATAGAATCATGAGATGTTGTGAATATCAAAGGTCTGTTTTAAAAAATTAGATTATATCATGAAAAATAAGTCCATCAATGGCTATGAGCCAAGTTGCCCATGGATGCATCCCCATGCTGTGGGTGTCCTGAAGCCTTTATCAGAAGCTGAACTGAGAAACAGGATGGATTTCTCAATATATTGCTAAGGTTTTATTTTTTTTCATTGCTTCTGAAGCATCTGACACTGGCCAGTGTCAGAAGGCAAAATACTGAACTAGATAGACCATTGATCTAACACTGTATGGCTATTCTTAAGTCTGCATTCACAGCAGTGATGTCTCAACAATTAAACGTAGCTATCTGTAGCTATGTATTAAAACTGATTTTTGACTGTTTTTGTGAAAGAGAAAAAGGAAGGATTGCTTTTATGATAAAGATTGGTTGTGTATAGATCTACTTTGTTCATACTTTTATAAATGATTTTCCTGAATTTAAAACCCACTCATTGTTAAAATGAACATATATTTTAACACACTTTTTAATTACTGTATAAGTAAGAATTGACGTTGTTTCTGCCACTACCAGAAATTATCCTTCAACTCTGCTTCTCATCAAATTCAACTAATTTTCTTCTGATCTTTGCTAAATGTAATTTACCATTGTATTCAGCCACAAGCAATTACTTTTTAATTACTGTATAAGTAAGAATTGACGTTGTTTCTGCCACTACCAGAAATTATCCTTCAACTCTGCTTCTCATCAAATTCAACTAATTTTCTTCTGATCTTTGCTAAATGTAATTTACCATTGTATTCAGCCACAAGCAATTACTGAGAGTATTATGGGTCTGCCTACCAGAATCCTAAGGACAATGAATCTCTTAGTCAAGACTACTATTTTTAAGCTCCATGTCCTTTCCATTTGTTGTTCTCACCAGACCTCGATGCATAGATGGCAGCCTGATTGCCTAATTTTTTTTTCTAGTGATTGTTCATATGGATACTATTCTGTGCGTATGTTCCCTACTCTTTCAGAACATTCCATCCAAAGCAGGAAAGCCTCCACTAAATTCATAGGTTCCAAAGCAAGTACCCATTGTGGTCATCCAACTTGACCACCTGTATTACACAGGCCACAGATTTCCCCAAAAATATTTCCTAGAGCGGATCTGTTAGAAAAAAAAAATCAGTCTTGATGTAATAACTATCAGTGATGGAGAATCCACTGTGACCAGTGTTCCCTATAAACTGTACATTTCTGTAACCACATTTAGCAACCTATACCTTATATCATGTATCACTGAAGACTGCTTTTTTTAGTAGCCTCTGCATCTGCTCAAATAAAGGAGAAATCATGCCCTTCTGGTGAGTGTCTCCCACACAGTTTTTCATAAGAACGTTACACTCAGGGTTCATCCTAAATTCCTGACCAAAGTTCTTTGACTTCCATATGAACCAGTTTATTCATCACCCAGTTTTCTTTCCCAAGTTGCACTCAAATCCAGGGAAAGCTAAATTTCATACACTTACTGTAATAAGGACATTGTCATACTATCTTAACTGGACAAAATAGTTCAGGAATACACCTACACTGATAGTGGCTTTCCCTAATAGTGTCAGGAAATATCCTTACAAAGATTATCAAAATGGGTCTCCAACAATAGAACAAACTATAGAACAAATGTTATGAGGTAGCCAAGTTAGATCTTACCACATTAGTGCTTGTTTCACTGGGGAGCACACACACATACCACCAACGGTGTTGTGGAGACCTTCTTTGTGCTTTCCAGTTTGGGCCTGTACAGATTGGCTGCCAGTCCTTTGACCCATTGCTTACAACAGCAATTGACTGTGATTTCTGTTACTGGCTAGTATGAAAGGTAAAGTATATGCAACAAGGGAAAATTGCTTACCAGTAATTCTATTTGTCAAAGTCCTTTCTTCTCCCTTTTTACATTGTTCCTGACTCCTACCCACTCTGACTGAGTTTGAGCACATGCCCTCCTTCTGTCCACACACAAATCAGCTGGACTCAGCAAGCACTCAGGTCCCAGGTTGTAGGACTCTGCTTCAGGATTCGGGGAGTGGTCAAAGTGCTTGGGTTCATACCCTGTCATTTTGCAATATGGATGCAGCTCAAACCACTGACCCAAGTCAGAAGTGCAGTATTGAAGCATTAGCAAGGTTGAGAGAGACAGATCCAGTACTTATAAAGCTAGGTTTACAATGCAGTTTACAAAGCTGTCAAGCATGGGCTTGGAAACACTGAATCCACAAGGCCAGGTTCCACAGATCTGGGCTTAGTCTGCAGTGGAAATGTACCCTTAGGACAAGTCACTCGGAGAATTTCATTGATGTAAGTCTTTACTTTGCTATTGAAACCCTATTGGCAACGAAGTGGGTGTTGATGTTCATACACTCCTTTTGAATAATTGAGCTTTTGCCTTCTTGCTTCTGGTAGGTGGAGCCGTAAAGTTCTCTATAATTGGTGCTGCTGGATAGAATGGAAAAGGAACCTATGCCAATGAGACATTTTCTCCTGTAGAATAAGCAGTTAGCCCACAGTTCCATTTGATGCTCTTTGCATTTACTGTATATTGGCAAAGAAAATGCGGCATTGGAAGCGGAACAGCTGGAGAGCTAAATAAAAGTTCATAGCATCCTTTCAGATAGTAATCATATATTAAGCCTAATTTCATTTTCCAAAATATGTATTGGGCCAGATGGCATGTAAAGAACTATTTCATGTATCTGATCTTGCCTCATGTGCATTGCATGTTTGTTTTTGTGATGGATGGTCAGGTTCCGCCAGTGTTGTGAAGAAGCATACTTGATTCTGCGAAGACATGGAAATTTATTTATCACACTCTTTGCACTGATGTTAACTGCAGGGCTTCCAGAGCTAACCTCTGTCAAGGATATCCAGTATCTCAAGGTAAAAATCAGAATGACAACTTTGTATCTCCTGTACGTTTATTTATAGTTATACAGCAAATGCATTTCTGTACTTTTCTAAGTCTGGGATTCCATTCCATGTAATATTCAGGTAATATCTAGAACTTAAGCACAGACCCATTTCCTTCAACTATTTTGTAGATATGATACTGGAATCTGGGAGTCTGAGTGTCTAGTAGATCATGAGACTAGGAGGGCACTCAGAGGCTTGAGTGTACCTATCGTTAACTAGTAAAGGGGAGGGGGGTTGACTGAGATCTGGAAGGCAGTGCTTATGTTGCCAGAAGCTGGTGGATTTGGGAAACTAACCCTCAGCAGTCATACACAAGCACTTCTCATGTTAAGGCCTCCTGGCAGAAATGTCCCTCAAAATTTTTGAGGGACCCCCATGAAGATCCCTTGAGAGACAGCAACTAGTCATTATCTGCTCCCAAAAGAACAGTACAGTCCTGCTTACCAGACAGTATTTAAACATGTTTATAATTTTTAAAAAGCTTGATATAACAAAAAATAACTTCAAGGAGTTAGTAGATTATATAAAATATACAAACATAAATAAAATCCTGACATGTCCTCTAGAGCCTAAACTTAACAGACTATTCCTATGGCTCATAAAGGTTAATTCACCCAGAGTTTCTTTCCCCCAGTTTCAAACAGCCAAATTGGTTGTGATCCTTCATTCTAAAGACAAGCATCCTGGAAACTTGTACTCTCAGCGAAGGAAAACTGGGTGCTGATTTTCTGAGTGTTTGCTCAGTGTAAATGTCCAAGATCTCATCTCTTTGTGGCAAGATTTGCAGAGCCTGCAGCCTGGCCTTGTCCTTGATAGGGTGTGTGGTCACTAGGTGGGACTCCCCCGGACCTTGGTGCAAATTTCCTGAGGCACACGCATCCTGGTATGTATGGTACACTCGGGTCCATGCACTGTTCAATGGACAGGTCCCTGGCATGGCTCCACTCACTGTGCCAGTACTACTCCCTGGCTCACGACTCCTTGCAACATGTCCGTGAGGAACACACGTTGGAGGTCCTGCTCTGCTTCACAGCATTGCTCATTGGCTGTTCAGCATAAATCCCACAGCCGCTCTCAAGCCCATGAGAAACCAGGTGACCACCAATGCCAACATTGCAATGGCCTTGTGGCAAATACCCTCCTCCAGTTCCCCCATCTCTAAGTGGGTGGAGCACAAATACTTTGTACCAGCAAAGAGGCACGACTACCTTTACTCCCACCCTGGTAATAGAAGCTGTCATCCACCAGGAGAGGCAAAACCAGCAAGAGGCAACTCTGAAAAACTGACTTAAAGAGACTTGATTTGAGAGAAAAATGTATTAATCTTGCAGCTTAAAGCTCTGGATGGTGACTAACCAAGCCTTTATAACCCACTAGTAGGTAAACATGTGGCAAGCTATCTGTATGTTTGAATCTTCTTTCCCAGGGGACTCAAAGGCTGTGTCTAGACTGGCAAGTTTTTCCGCAAAATCATCTGCTTTTATGGAAAAACTTGCCAGCTGTCTACACTGGCCATTTGAATTTCCGCAAGAACACTGACGATCTCATGTAAGATCATCAGTGTTCTTGCGGAAATACTGTCCTGCTCCCGTTCGGGCAAAAGCCCTCTTGCGCAAATCATTTGCGCAAGAGGGCCAGTGTAAACAGCACAGTACTACTTTTGCAGAAAAGCGTCCTGCCAATCTAGACGCGCTTTTCCGCTAAAAGCATTTCTGGAAAATCATGCCAGTGTAGACGTAGCCTAAGAGTTTTAGGCTCTGGAAGAGGAGGGGGCAACAGTTGCTTGAGCCTTAGGGTTGCAGCCTTGGATGCTGCAGACAAAGCAACTCATTCCATGGATCGACCCTTCAATGCAGCAGCCCTGTTTGTAGAGCAGATAAGACACTCAACTACATGGGTTGAAGGACTCCCGCATCACCCTCTGCATCTGTGAGCTGCACATCCTAGGGCTAGTGTGTAAGAAACATAAGCCCCAAACTGCACCTACTCAGCCTTCCCAGCTGTCAGTTGTAAGGGGTTTGGAAAGAAACTGTCTAAGTCTCACTATTCCATGCAGCCCAGCTCCTTCTGTCCTAGGGTTCAACTCCAAGCATCCTTTTTGAGGGTACAATAAAGAATGATGTACCTCTCAGACCACTGGATCCTCCTTCCACCGGTTGCACTCTTTCCATCCTGTCTTGCCCTCTATAGCTGCTGGGTCCTCACCATGGTGCAATAAGGGTATATGATCTCCTCCATCCCTCTCCCAACCTCCTTCACTGTCTCTCTTTGGGACCCTTCTCATAAGACCCTCTTTCTGCAAGAAGTCACAGGATTGCAGCCATAGGGAGCCATGGGAAGCAGTGACCAGGGCCACTCCTCTTCCCACAGCTCCTCTTAGCTGCAAACACTGAACTGCAGCCAATGAGAGCCATGAGGCTCCATGGCTGTGGAACTGTTAAGAAAACAAACTGGAGTGACCCATTAGCAGCATTCTCAGAGTAGAGCCATGGCCCATTTTGAGAAACACTGCTCAAAGACAAAAGAGGGGCTCCAACCCATTCTGGATCTGCATGGCTCAAACCACTACCTGGCAAGGTACAAGTCCCATATGGTTTCCCTGGCTTCCATCATCCCCTCTTTGGATCCAGGAGATTAGTATGCTGCCCTCTATCTCAAGGATATGTATTTCAAGACTCACAAATGCTTCTTACAGTTCGTGGTGGGGACAAACTACTACCAAATCACACTTCTCCTGTTCAGCCTAGCCACAGCCCCTTGGTTATTTACCAAATGTATGTCAGTGGTTGGCGCCCACCTCAGACGACCAGGGGTGCAGATTTTACTTTACCTGGACAATTGACTCATCAAGGGCAACTCCCAAGGTCCACATGCATGTGGTTCTTCTGCTCCACCTGTCATCACCTCAGCCTGTTTGTAAGCATAGAAAAGCAACAGTTAGGGTACGTCTACACTGCATCCCTAGTTCGAACTAGGGATGCAAATGGAGACGACCAAAGTAGTTAATGAAGCGGGGATTTAAATATCCCGCGCTCCATTAACATGATCTCGCCGGCGCGCTAGTTCGAATCACGGCTGATTCGAACCAGGAAGTGCGCGCTGGGACGCGTTAGTTTGGACTAATGCCCTTAGTCCGAACTAATGTTACTCCTCAAAAAATGAGGAGTAACATTAGTTCGGATTAAGGGCTTTAGTCTGAACTAACGCGTCCCAGCGCGCACTTCCTGGTTCGAATCAGCCGTGATTCGAACTAGCGCGCCGGCGAGATCATGTTAATGGAGCGCGGGATATTTAAATCCCCGCTTCATTAACTACTTCGGTCGTCTCCATTTGCATCCCTAGTTCGAACTAGGGATGCAGTGTAGACGTACCCTTAGTGACTCCAATGCATAGAATTTATGGTGCAGTACTCGATTCAGCCGTGGTGAGGGCATTCCTTCCTCTGGACAAATGATGTACCCTCATGGACATTATAGACTTCCTGAGCACGTCTCCAACCGCTACAGCCAGTGACTGCCTTCTGTTTCTCATGCGCATAGTGGCATCCGCTTACGGCATATTTAAACGTGTGTTTTGGATGTGCCCTCTCCAGCAGTGGCTGGCACCAGTTTATACCCCCTCTGGACACCACAAGCCTACTTCTCAGTTCTTATGCCTGGTGGATGAGTCCCAAAAATATTCTGTTGGGAGTACCATTCTGGACCTCTCCCCACTCCTCCTTCAAGCCAGTATCAGACGTGTTGAGCTGGGAACACCGCTCTCCATAAATGTCAAGGAGCTATAAATGGTTCGCAGAGCATGCAAGGTCTTCCTCCCGCACCTGGCAGGCAGAGTGGTCCAAGTCTTCACAGACAGAATGGCCACGATGTTCTGTACTGGGGTGGGGCTTGCTCTGGCACGCTTTGTCAGGAGGCCATCTGCCTCTGGTACTTCTGCATCCAGCACAGTATTCATCTGGAGGCTTGCCATCTCCTACGTGCGGGGAATCTCTTAGCTGACGAGCTGAGCAGACAGTTCTCTTCTCATTACAAGAGACTCTCCATCTGCTAGTTGCCACCATGCTCTTCTAGAAGTGGGGCACTCCCTAGGTGGACCTCTTCACCACAGCACAGAATGCAAAGTGTTGCATCTTCTGCTCCAGACAGTGAGTGGATGAGGGGTTCTTGGCAGAGGCCTTCCTCCTCCCATGTTCAGGTGAACATTTGTATACATTTCCCCCAATTACCACCATCGCCAGGCTGTTTTTGGAAGTCAAACAAGACAGGGTGAAGATCATTCTCATAGTGCTGCTATGGCACCATCAGCATTGGTATGCTACTCTGATGAGCCTCATGGTGTCCTCCCTCCCTTGTGGCTCCTGCACGCTGCCCAGACCTGCTCTCAGGATCACTGCTGCCTTTTCCATCCAGATCTGCCATCACTTTACCTCATGGTGTAGCTGCTCCATAGCTGAATGTGGAGGAGCGATCCTGTTCAAATGCAGTTCAGCATGTCCTTTTGGGAAACAATAAGCCATTGACCAGGAAGAGTTGTGTAGTCAAATGGATTCTGTCCAGCAGGTCTCACCCCTATGGAGGTTTCTGTCCAGATCATCTTGGATTATATTCTCCACTTGAAAGAAAAGGGCTTGGTACTAACGTCTATCCAAGTGCACTTGGCGGTGATCTCGGCTTTTCAAACACTGATGCAAGGTCTATTTTTTCCCCTAACATTATGGTGAGATTCCTGAGGGGTTCTTGGGTGGTTCTTTCCATATGTACAGCCCCCTGTTCCTCAATGGGACCTTAATCTGGTTTTCTCCAGACTTACTGAACCACAGTTCAATCCCATGATGGCTTTCCTCGTGACATTTAAGTTGATTAAGAGGGTCTCCAAGTTGCATGCCTAGATTTCAGAGTTCCCAAACATTGTGTACTTTAAAGACAAGGTGCATCTGAGACCTAACTTCTTTGAGGCTGTCTCTCTGGGTGCTCCACTTTAGCTGTTTGGGTGCCTCTGTGCGCCCGGCCAGAAGATTTGTATAGCAGTGCTTTAGCTAGGCTGTTTGCACAGCATTCCTGATGCGCAAGTGGCTAATGCACATGCACAAACCCCGACCCCTAAGTTCCTTCTCTGCCGTGTCTGATGCTGGTTGGAAGCCGCAGTGTGCTCTACATTGAGCTCCTCATTTAGATAGCTTTCATCTTAGAGTTTTAGTCAGGGGTAGCTTTGAAACCATTATCTTTACCCGGCTGCAAACTGTGGAACCGCAAATAAGCAGAGGCTTTTGGCCCACTGCTTTGATCGCCCCCTCGGGTTCCCCCTAACATCTTTTAATCTATTTAATCTTTTTTAACCTTTTAATGTTTTACAAGTTCTTACTATTTTGTTCATTGATTCATCAGCCTGAGGAGATCATCTGCAACTCCTTCTCATACCTCTGGCATACACACCTCAGGCATACACAACAGTGGCCCCCCATCTCAGGCATACACAACAGTGGCCGGCACATAGACACCACCTATCTGCCACTTATATTTTTCCCACCCAGACAGGCGTTCGATTAGCTCCACTGCCTGAGTACCTCAGGGAGTTCTTCACAGAGCCCTGATTGCCGAAACAAATACACCGAGACAGCTATTTCACTTGAACAGCATTCTGACCAGACTTAATTTCTGGCATTTTTCTGCATCTCCACTTATATGCTCGCAGCAGCGATGTCAGATAAGGTGGCGGAAGCTGCCTCAGCTGTGAGCTCTGCATCCTCTAAACAATTTAAGAGGGTAAATGTAGATATCAGCAGGGAATCCCTTTCACCGAGGAAAGGGTGATCCCACAGTTCCAAGCCAGTTCCATCCCCTGTAGGGGCTCCAGACAAGATCTTGCCAAGGCCACTATCACCCCCTGCGTCCCAAGGGTCCAAGACCTGGCTTCAATGCTGAAACAGGCTTGCAAGCCTAAGCCCTTGGTGGCACAAAAAATCTCTAGGCAGTTGTTACACCGCCTGCACAAACCTCGCGCTCTGCCTCTGATAAAAATAGCGGGTTGACTAAAGCCCCATGCTCGACTCTGCCAGTGTGTGCATCCACCTCGCACTCTGGCAAGGCAAAAGGCTCACTGCCACAGTAGCCCCTGCCGCCTATGCCTCAAATTTATTCTTTTATTCTATGGACAGGATAAAGGCTACCTCAGCACCCACTACTCCGCTTTTCGGTACTGACACCTCTCTGACATTTCCCAGGTTCTCTCCAGCACGTATAACAGCTCCTGCACCTCCCTCCTATAGCAAGGAGGAAGCTGTGTCTCTTTCAAATGCTGCCTCACCCAGGCATTCCTCCCCCAGAAGGAGGACACCTCTCCCACAACCAATGATGCCTCAATGGCACCCTGACCAGAGGCTACAGCCTCTTATGCCCAGGCCTCCCGCTTGGTCATACTGGGACTCCTGGGCATCTCTCAGAGCACCCCAGCAGCAGCAACAAGGTCAGCATGCTGGTCAGACTCTCTAGATGACCTCTCTAGATGTGTCTGGGGACCAAACTGACACCGATCATCCCTTTTGTGATGATGATACCAATGACTCATCACACCTGCCAACTCAGCTCTCCTCTAGAGGATACCCTTATGCCACCTATTCCCTATTCCAGGGCTATTCAGGACCTTTTCAGAAGGTGGCTGATGTGTTAGAAATCTCATTAATGACACAGCTCGACACCCAACATAAGCTTACCAGCATCCTGCACACTAAACCATCAGTAAAATTAGCACTACCCATGGAACCTGTCTTCATGGATCCCACTAAAAACTGGTGGCAAACACCAGCCACCATATCACCAGTGGACAGAAAAATGTATCCAATAGTTGCTCCCCCTAACTGCACTGGTCAGGTGAGTTAGATGGGAGAGGGGTGGAGCCGGTCTTCTGCCGATCCATATCGATGATCTCATATTGACAAAACGAAAACCCAGGGTCCCTCTGCAAAATGCCTTAGCTTTATAGTGTCTTCCCTCTCATGCAGCTCTATACCAGTTAGTCATCACATGCATATGCATCATCTGTGAGAGTCGTCATATGCAGTTAAACATCTGTGACACCTTCTTCTGGGTTGTCTTAATACTACCACATTCACCTTCAAAGAGGGTCCTTCCAAAAGTAGGCACTTGCTGCTGACTCCCAAGGCGTCCATAGGTCCAATCTGTTTTCAATGAGCCCACTTCACAGCTCTCATTGTTCTTGGATTTGGCTTCCACCCCTCTCCAACCATTGCAAATACAGGGAGGTGCTTGTCTTTCATGCCTTATCCATTCACACCTCGTTCACTCAACAGGAAAATCAATTAAGCAAAAAGAGGGGTACAAAGTCTACAAGATATAAGGTTTCCATGTAAAAAGACTTAATACAACGTTTCTATGTTCTATATGAAAGCATAAAAAGTTTCTATATAAAAGGACTTAATACAACAAAGCTAAAGACTTATTACAATGCTAAAAGGACTTGATTCAAAGTTAAAATAAAAATTTCAATGAGAAAATTATTAATACAGGGATTAACGAGCTGTATCTACACAAACATACCTTACCAAAATCCATTCCCCCTGATAGAGTGGAAATGGCTTGATCTCATGGGTAGGAGAGCCTACTCATCTGTCTCCTTCCAACTATGCATTTCCAATCATGCAGCCATGCTGGCAAAACACACACATCACATTTTTGAACAGATATCCACTTTTATTAAGTAAATACCAGACACAAAAGGGAACAGTTTAAAGCCAAAACAAACGAGAGCTCCCTAATAGCCAGGGCCTTACAGTTCTCCTTTGATTCTGCTGACACCGCTGCTGGTTCCCTTGCAGCCGCAGTAGTGATGAGGAGAGCATCCTGGCTCCATAGATCTGGCTTCCCAAAAGAGGTTCAGACAAGGGTCAGGGATCTCCCATTCAAGGGCCCAAAACTTTTCACAGAGTCCTCTGACGGTTCATTGCACTCCCTGAAAAATTCCAGAGCCTCCCTTCGCATGCTGGGCATCCAGGTTCCTGTGCAGAAACATAAACAAAATAAGGGCTATACTCAGGGGTATAGACCTGCCTTCTTTACTCAACCACAAAGGCAGTATGACCATAGAAAGCAACAACGCCAAAACATAGGCGACAATCCGCTGAACAACCCACCACGTCCCAGCCCTCTAATGCTAGAAAAACAGTTTGAAGTTCAAGGTCGGGAGTTGTCAAACTTGTCCCTCCTCTCCCATCCTTCATGGCACTCCAATGCCCACACAACGCCTAGCACCATTTTATCACCACTGGTGCCTCATAACATCTGACAAGTGAGTGTTGAACATCAGAAAGAACGGATACTACATACCATTCCTGTCCTTTCCAAAACTCCAACCACCCACCCCATTCTCCTTCAGGGACCCATCTAACAAGACCATCCTGTGTCAAGAGATCGTCCACCTGCTCTCCATCAAAGCAGTGGAACATGTTCCCCACCAGTACCACAACACTGGCTTTTATTCCCACTATTGCCTCACGGGTCAGGGGGGTGAAGGCCTTGCCCTTCATGGCTTATTAAATCTAGCCGGGAAGAGATGACTGGTTGGGTCCAGGAAATTATTAATGTGTCTTTTAGATCTGGTATGATTCCTGCTGCCATGAAAGGGGCAGTGATAAAACCGTTACTTAAGACATTCCCTGGACTCACATGATTTGAATAACTATCACCCAGTTGCTAATATTCCCTTCTTGGGCAAGGCACGTGAGCGGGCGGTGGTGTTGCAACTCCAAGCTTTCTTGGGAGAAACAGACTATTTAGATCCATTTCAGTCTGTCTTTATGCCGGGTTTTGGAACTGAAACTGCCTTGGTTGCCCTGGTAGACGACCTACGTCGGGAGATAGACGGGGAGTGCATGCCTGTTGATTCTCTTGGACCTCTCAGCAGCTTTTGATACCATCCACCATGGTATCCTTCTGGAGCACCTGACAGAGCTGGGTACCAGAGGCATTGTTCTACAGTGGTTCCAATCATACCTGTCGGGATGCTTTCAGAAGGTGGAGCTAGGGGGCTGCTATTCGACCCCATGGTGATTGTGCTGTGGGGTCCCACAAGGTTCCACCTTGTCCTCTATGCTGTTTAACATCTACAATAAGCCGCTGGGAGAGGTCATAGGGAGTTTTGGAGGACGGTGCCATCGATATGCAGATGACACCCAACTCTATTTCCCTGTGACATCAGAACCAGGTGTGGCGGTGACTGATCTAAACCGGTGTCTGGAGGCAGTGATGGTTTGGATGAAGTCAAACAAGCTGAAGTTGAATCCAGATAAGACTGAGGTCCTGTGGATCAGGAGGCCATCTGTTCGGAAATGTAGCGTGGCACCTGTCCTAGACATGGTTACCCTCCCCCTGAAAGAACAGGTATACAGTTTGAGAGTCCTCCTAGACCCTTTTTTAACATTTGAAAACCAGATTTCTTCAGTGGCCAGAAGTGCTTTTGGAAAGCTTCGTCTGATCCGCCAGCTGCAACCCTTCCTGAACTAGCATGACTTGGCCACAGTGGTCCAGGCTCTTGTTACATCCCGACTGGATTACTGTAATGCGCTTTTATGTGGGGCTGCCTCTAAAGAGCCTTCAAAAACTTCAACTGGTCCAGAATGCAGCTGCTCAAATTTTAACTAATACTTGTTATACAGAGCACATTATGCCAGTGCTCCGGCAGCTGCATGAGCTTCCAGTATGTTTCTGGGCACAATTTAAGGTCTTGGTTATGACCAATAAAGCCCTAAATGGGTTGGGTCTGGGGTATCTGAAGGACCGTCTTCTCCCATATGAACCTGCCCAGGGATTGAGGTCAGCTGGGAAGACTCTGCTCCATGTTCCCTCACTTATGGAGATAAGATTAACATATATGTGGAGCAGAGCTTTCTCAGCCTTTGCTCCCAGGCTGTGGAATTCTCTTCCTCAGGATATTCAAATGGTGCCAACGTTAGCATTCTAAGGCCACCCTTTTTGCGTGTGTGTGTGTGTGTGTGTGTGTGTGTGTGTGTGTGTGTGCGTGCCTCCTCTTGAGATGTTTTTAACAGGTTTTATGTCCTTCTGGAGTCTTGTATTTTAATTTTTATATATATTTGTATTGCATCTTTAAAAAATTTTGTCAGCTGCCTCAAATATTTTAAATAGGCGGGGTAAAAACATTTTAAATAAATAAATAAATAAATAGACTCTTAGTAGCCACACAAAGGATTGCCAATTGGGTATCCTCCTATATTCAAGCATGCTATCAGTTGGCAGATACTCAGCCGACCCCACTTATCAGGGCTCACTTAACCAGAGCACAATCCTCCTTGGTCACCAGCCTCATCAGTTTTCCTATCCTGGACATTTGTAAGTCTGTAACATGGTCCTTGGTGCACACCTTTGCTATACACCAGTGGTTCTCAAACTGCAGTCTGCGGCCCTTCCAGGTGATCCGTGGTTGAGCTCAGCCTCCCCTTCCTCAACAGGGAGCTCGCACTGGCACTCCAGCCTGGTACCCCCCATGAGTTTAGCGTGCCAGTGGTGGGGAGCGAGGTAGGGAGGGATGGAGTGGGGAGAGAGCCCCGAGCCCGAAGCCTCGCTGCATGATATGACTTATAGGAAATAAATGGAGCCAGAAGTAGTTCTGCATACTACCACTCCCCCTCCCATGACAGGGGGAACAGTAGCACGCAGATGTGCTGCTCCCATTGGCTGGAATCTGGTCAATGGGAGCAGCAGAAGGCTGTGCCTATGAGTGGTACGGGGTGAGAAGGCAAGTAAGTGCTCCCTTCCCCCTCACGACCAACCCCCTCCACTGAGACCCTGCACTCCCAGCCTGCTTCTGCATCCTCCCATGCTCCTAAACCCTTCCCCTTTGCCAGAATCCCTGCCCTCCTACCCCCAGCCTGCTCCTGCACCATCCTCCCTGGCTAGACACCCTACTCCCAGCCTACACTGCACCCTATCTCCCATCCAGAACTTGCACCCTTATCCCCTCCTGTACCCCCATTCCTATGCCACTTGCTGGCAGCTCTGTCATGCACACTGAATTCACCCACCCCAGAGTCGAGGACGGTCCACAAAATCCACTAACCCCAGAAACCCAGAAGAGTAAATCTGGTCTATGGGAAGCTCTGAACCTCAGTCCTCCCTCTCTCTCCCCCTGTGCAGCTGGAACACCAGAGGAGTGAGGTGTCTCAGTTGGGGGCCACATCAATGAGGGTTGAGGGGTTTTGATGGGATTTTTTGCTGCTTCAACTGATTTTTCTGTGGGTCAGTGGCCCCCAATACAAAAAAGGTCCCCCACCCCTGCTATAAATAAAGAAAACATGGAAACCTTTTGTGTTGGACATAAATTAATATTTTCTTTGAAGTATGATAAACTAACATGAGTTTTAAAGTGCTTAATCTGTTTAATAATTTAAATTAATATTTCCTTTCTTACTGGTTTAAATTAAATCATTTTCCCTAACTGCAGCACTAGCAAAATGGCTTGAGCGTAATGACATAATTAACGGAGAGTTTCCATTAGCAGCTGGTGGTTGCGGAAAGGTTTACATTGAGCTATGTGGGCCACAGGCCAAAAAGTTTGAGAACCACTGCTATACAGTATGCCTGAGAGGATGTTGCCTTTGGAAGGGCTGTGAAAGGGCTCTTGGGATGTCAGTGAACTTCTCCCACCTCTACACTTACTGTCTGCAGTCACCCACATTGAATGAAAATGAGCAGTCACTCAAAGAAGAAAAGACTCTGTTCTTTGAGTTGTGTTGCTCATGTCCATTCAGCTTCCCACTCTCCTTCCCCCCTGTGTTGGCTCCCCTACAAGTACTGCCAAGGGAAAATCTTCTGGTACCAGTGCCTGTGGCGAATGCCCACACCTATGTTAAATTGACATGAGCAGCACCCCCTCTCGAAGAGCTCCAGTTATGGAAGATATAGTTCCAATGATTCATTGTCACTTGTAAAAAGTGTAGTCCCAACTGCTTGTTTTTTCCTATCTAGAATCTCCCCTGGGCTATGTCTAGACTGCAAGCCTCTTTTGAAAGAGGCTTTTTCGAAAGATACTTTCGAAAAAGCCTCTTTCGAAAAAGAGCGTCTAGACTGCAAGTGGAAATTTCGAAAAAGCAAGTCGCTTTTTTGAAAGAAAGTAGCGAGTAAGTCTGGATGCTCTCTTTCTAAAAAGCCCTGTTGGCATTCAAGAATGCCTTTTTTTCGAAAGAGCACTTTCAAAAAAAGGCGTTCTTCCTTGTGAAATGAGGTTTACCGCCGTCGAAAGAAAAGCCGCGTTCTTTCGATTTAATTTCGAAGGAACGCGGCTGTAGTCTAGACGCTGGTGAAGTTTTTTCGAAAAAAGGCTACTTTTTTCGAAAAAAAACCCTGAGTCTGGACACAGCCCTGGAGACATTACTATCATTTGATGTGCATTTTTGAAGCATACAGTGCACAATTACCTATAACCAGACAGATAGTTAAGCATCTGTGGCCTGAAGGAACTTTGTTTAACACCTTCTGTTAACCAGTCCCAAGTCACAGACCTTAAGAACATAATTTGCATTATATTTACATAACTGCTTGCATCATTATCCATACATACATTTTGCAATAATTATAGGGACCAGACAGAGATCTTACGTGACGCACTTTGGCAAACTAGAATGTAGAGTCCTGACCCAAGGACTCTACCCTTATGAATCCTTGTGCCCTTTTCCACTTGGCTCTTAAGAGGTCAGATTCTCACCCTCTGGGGTGCTGATTTCATTAAGATTAGTAGGAGCTGAAGAGACTTGTATCCCCTCCGAAGTTTTTTATGACCTAACAAATTGCTGAGGAACACAGTGCTGTGGCAAAAAAGGCTTTGCTTAATTTTTAGGTCAAAATAAAGAAATAGTTTTAAAAGTATCTTAACATTATCTAGGGAAGTCGTTCACATTTTATATAGGATGACTGATTTGCACCATTGAACAGTGTAGCATGTTAATTGCTTTATTTGGGTAAAGTACATTTTTCATACCAGCTTTTCCAGGCTGCCACTTTTTTAGATTCTTTATAAATTCATTTTTTGCCAACACAGAGTTGCCATCTGCCTGTATGTTGCTCATAACTTTCAGTTACATGTTCTTCAGCAGTTGTTTGTTGCTTTATCAGTAAACACTGTCCAAAGTTGATTTCCTCTTTCTTTCTAATTTTATCATCATCTCTAGAAAATATCAGTATTGATAAATGAACAAAAGATTTAAAGTAGAAAATGAAGAATGTGATTTAGAAAAATTAATTTCCTGAACAATATTGTTTTGTTTCCTTTTTGTTTTTAGGACTCTCTTGCCTTAGGGAAGAGTGAGGAAGAAGCACTAAAACAATTTAAGCAAAAATTTGATGAAGCACTCCGGGAAAGTTGGACTACAAAAGTGAACTGGATGGCTCACACTGTTCGAAAAGATTACAGATCCTAGGTGGTTTTTAGATTTGCACTAAATTGAACATTACTCTGACAGCAAGTGTTTAAAAAGGGAACTATAGACTTGACCAACAAAATGTATTTCAAATAGAAAAAAGGAAGTGGCCTGGATAACTGCTGATTCTTTTGCACTCTGCTTCTGAATGCTTGATTCCAAGACTTTCTATACAACAATAAACATCCTGGATAATCAGTTCCTGCTGATTTTGCACGCTGAGAGCTTCTAGATACTTTTTTAAATTCTTGGTACTTTAAAAAAGAGTAAATATTTTGGTTTTGTATGTTTTTGTATGTTATCTACACCCTTGGGAGATTTGGAGACCTCCTATGGAACTACTCACTGTTTTAAAATTGAGACTTAAAAGAAGGGTGAATGATTTTTATTTCTTCTAGCTAAACATGACCATGCCGCATTTATTTTTTCCATAGGAAGTCTGCCACACTTGCATACATGTATTGATGAATTTCACTGTAAAGAGTAGCCAGTTGTTGAATTACGGGGAGGTGCTTAAAGTTTTATACTGCTGCTGAAAGAACAGTATATAGATATTTGTAAGATTTCTAATGGTAATTCTTCAAAAGCACTTAGTATTTGGCCTAACTTTGCTTCCATTGACTTCACTGGGAGCAATTAGGTCAATGCTACATGCTTTTAAAAGTCCCTCCCAAAAGGTGGTATACAATTAATCTGTTTTTTAACTTGTCACAAAAAATGAAATTTCCTCTATCTGCAAAGAATTGCTTGACTCAGTCTTCCACTGAAGTTCATAACATAAACATACTGTGTAAAGTATCTATATGGAAATTTGTACTTAAAAATAATACAAATATTGATTAACAGATCATATGTCCCAAAATAATAAGGAATTTGTACCACCCAATAGGTATTTGTTTAAAAAATAGTCTATACATAAAATTCAACATGTTATAAAATACCAATCAGGAGTTATAAATCTCTTCGTACTATATTTATTAAAAGTCTGCAGTTTTAGTTTTATTACTTCTCCAGGAATTTTGTGTTCAGTTTTTAAGATGGTTGCTAAAGAAACTGGATTTGTTTTAATTTATTTAGTGAGGTATCAGCTTTTTAGGTGCTTAAATGGAGAGCAGTTGTGAGATGTGCAATAGAAACTGCTGGTTTAAAGGTGTAACATATACTGTTTCTGAACATTAGCAAGATGGAGCTTAACTACTGTTTATTCTCCAAAGACCACTGGTAGCTCTCAATTTGTGTTGACATTTGAAAGAAAAATAAATATATATTTACCTTTGGATTAGACAATTGTTTTACACTGGAATTTCATTAAAGATTATTTTACTTTGTTCATCGAGTGAATTGTTTTGTTCTCTTTACAGACCAAACGCCAAATCTAACCTAGCTAGACATTTTACACAATTGCTTGATTTCTTTTTTTGTCAGATATTAATGGTCTGAAATGCTATTATTGCTGTGTCCTCGATGTTCTGTGTTACTGCTGATGTTTTTAGTAAAATCTGTTATCTTAATATAAAGGATATGTAGGCATAAAGGGTAATAAGAAGATCTTGTACAAGTATTTTAGGAGCAAGAGGAAGACCAAGGACAGGGTAGGCCCGTTGCATAGTGAAGAGGGAGAAACAATAACAGGAAACTTGGAAATGGCAGAGGTGCTTAATGACTTCTTTGTTTCGGTTTTTGTCAAGAAGATCGATGCTTACAGGATGCCTAACATAGAGAATACTAGTGGAAATGGGGTAGGTTTAGAAGTTAAAATAAAAGAAAAAGTTAAAAATCATTTAGAAAAGTTAGCTGTCTGCAAGTCACCTGGGCCTGACTGGTGATACTCAAGGAGCTGATAGAGATATGAGCCTTTAGTTATTATCTTTAAAAAAATCATAGGAATCAGGAGAGATTCCAAAAGACTGGAAAAGGGCAAATATAGTGCCCATCTATAAAAAGGGAAATAAGAACAACTCGGAGAACTACAGACTATTCAGTTTAACTTCTGTGCCAGGGAAAATAATGGAGCAAGTAATTAAGGAATTCATCTGCAAACACCTGAAAGTAAATAAGGTGATAGGTGACAGTCAGCATGGATTTGTAAAGAACAAATCATGTCAAATCAATCTGATAGCTTTCTTTGATAAGATAACATGTCTTGAGGATAAAAGAGAAGCAGTGAATATGGTATACCTAGACTTTAGTAAGGCACTTGACACAGTCTCGCATTACTTACTTATCAATGAACTAGGCAAATACAACCTAGATGAAAAAACTATAAGGTGGGTGCATAACTGGCTGGATAACCATTCTCAGGGTATGTCTACACTACAAAGTTAGTTCAAACTAACGGACGTTAGTTCAAACTAACTTTCATAGGCGCTACACTAGCGCTCCGTTAGTCCGAACTTAATTCAAACTAACGGAGCGCTTAGTTCGAACTAGGTAATCCTCATTCCACAAGGATTAAGCCTAGTTCGAACTTACTAGTTCGAATTAAGGGCTGTGTAGCCCCTTAATTCGAACTAGTGGGAGGCTAGCCCTCCCCAGGTTTCCCTGGTGGCCACTCTGGGCACCACCAGGGAAACTCGTCTGCCCCCCTCCCGGCCCCGGACCCCTTAAAGGGGCACAGGCTGGCTACGGTGCCCGTGCCAGGTGTAAGCCTGCCAGCACCCAGCCAGCAGACCCTGCACCTGGCACGGCTCGAGCCACCCACCCGATGCCCCCCAGCCCTCCCTCTGTTCCCGGGACCAGGCTGGCGGCTCCCGGGAGCTTGCCCGGAACTGCAAGAGGCGGGCACCTGCCTGGGCTAGTGCGGACATCGTGGACCTTGTCCACGATCTCTGAACTAGGCACAGGAAAGTGGCCAGCTAGGGCAGGAGAGCTGCCAGCCTGGCCACCTGGGAGCAGGTGTGCATGAAAATAAAGGGGTCCACTGAGACCCCCGACCCTGAGCCCTGAGCATACAATGGCCGTACTGGGTCAGACCAAAGGTCCATCTAGCCCAGTAGCCTGTGTGCCGACAGCGGCCAACCCTAGGGACCCTGGAGGGGATGGACCGAAGACAGTGACCAAGCCATTTGTCTCATGCCATCCCTCTCCAGCCTTCCACAAACCTTGGGCAGGGACACCACTCCTACCCCCTGGCTAATAGCACTCCATGGACCCAACTTCCATGACTTGATCTCACTTCCCTTTAAACTCTTTTTTAGTTCTAGCCTTCACAGTCTCCTGCAGCAAGGAGTTCCACAGGTTGACTCTTTGCTTTGTGAAGAACAACTTTCTGTTACTAGTTTGAAGCCTGTTACCCATTCCTTTCCTTTGGTGTCCTCTAGTCCTTCTATTATGGGAACTACTGAAGAACTTTTCTGTATGCACCCTCTCCACCCAACTCCTGCTTTTAGAGACCTCTATCCTGTCCCCCCTCCGTCTCCTCTTTTCTAAGCTGAACAGTCCCAGTCTCTTTAGCCTCTCTTCATATGGGACCTGTTCCCAACCCCTGATCATTGTAGTTGCCCTCCCCTTTCCCACCTCCTTTTCCCAGTCTCCCCCAGTTTTGTTCAATAAAGACAGATTCCATTTTTTAACACAATTGTCCTTTATTTTGTACATCAAGAAGAGGGGCTAGGGAAGGGTAAGTGGAAGGAGGTGAGGGAGGAATGGGGTACGAGCCCCCTATGGGGAGGACTGGGCTGGCTCTGCGGGCTTCTGGGGGTGGAAGCTCTCCTGCAGCCCCCCGATTGCCCCCTCTCCCCAGATGGCAGCCTGCGGCAAGTGCAGCCGGGCTGATGGCCAGCACCAGGTGCCCCAGAGAGGGTGGACTGAAGACAACGATCAAGCGATTTGTCTCCTGCCATCCCTCTCCAGCCTCTAACAAACAGAGGCCAGGGACACCAATTCTATCCCCTGGCTAATAGCCTTTTATGGGCCTAACCTCCATGGAAGTATCTAGCTTCTCTTTAAACTCTGTTATAGTCCTAGCCTTCACAGCCTCCTCTGGCAAGGAGTTCCACAGGTTGACTACACGCTGAGTGAAGAAGAACTTTCTTTTATTAGTTTTAAACCTGCTCCCCATTAATTTCATTTGGTGTCCTCTAGTTCTTCTATTATGGGAACTAATAAATAACTTTTCTTTATCCGCCCTCTCCACACCACTCATGATTTTATAGACCTGTATCATATCCCCCCTCAGTCTCCTCTTTTCTAAACTGAAAGGTCCCACTCGCTTTAACCTCTCCTCATATGGGACCCATTCCAAATCCCTAATCATTTTAGTTGCCCTTTTCTGAACCCTTTCCAAGGACAAAATATCTTTTTTGAGGTGAGGAGACCACATCTGTACATAGTATTCAAGATGTGGGCATACCATAGTTTTATACAGGGGCAGTAAGATATTCTGTGTCTTATTTTCTATCCCTTTCTTAAGAATTCCTAGCATCCTATTTGCCTTTTTGACCACCGCTGCACACTGCGTGGAAGTTTTCAGAGAACTATCCACGATAACTCCAAGATCTCTTTCCTGATTTGTCATAGCCAAATTAGCCCACATCATACTGTACCTATAGCTGTACCTTATTTTTCCCGATGTGCATTACTTTACACTTATCCACATTAAATTTCATTTGCCATTTTGTTGCCCAATCACTCAGAGCATGTCTACACTACCACCCTAGTTCGAACTAGGGTGGTAATGTAAGAAACCGGAGTTGCAAATGAAGCCCGGGATTTGAATTTCCCGGGCTTCATTTGCATCTCGCCGGGCGCCGCCATTTTTAAATGTCCGCTAGTGCGGACTCCGTGCCGCGCGGCTACATGCGGCACGGACTAGGTAGTTCGGACTAGGCTTCCTATTCCAAACTACCATTACTCCTCGTTTCACGGTAGTTTGGAATAGGAAGTTTGAAACGAGGAGTAATGGTAGTTTGGAATAGGAAGCCTAGTCCGAACTACCTAGTCCGTGCCGCATGTAGCCGCGCGGCACGGAGTCCGCACTAGCGGACATTTAAAAATGGCGGCGCCCGGCGAGATGCAAATGAAGCCCGGGAAATTCAAATCCCGGGCTTCATTTGCAACTCCGGTTGCCTACATTACCACCCTAGTTCGAACTAGGGTGGTAATGTAGACATACCCTCAGTTTGGTGAGATCTTTTTGGAGTCCCTCACAGTCTGCTTCTGTCTTGACTATCCTAAACAGTTTTGTATCATCCTCAAACTTTACCACCTCACTGCTTACCCCTTTCTCCGGATCATTTACGAATAAATTGAACAGGATTGGTCCCAGGACTGACCCTTAGGGGACACCCCTAGTTACTCCTCTCCATTCTGAAAATTTACCATTTATTCCTACCCTTTGTTTCCTGTCTTTTGACCAGTTCTCAATCCAACTGGTTGCAACTGCTTTGGAGGATAAGGTCATAATTCAAAATGATCTGGACAAACTGGAGAAATGGTCTGAGGTAAACAGGATGAAGTTTAATAAGGACAAATGGAAAGTACTTCACTTAGGAAGGAACAATCAGTTTTACAGATACAGAATGGGAAGCGACTGTCTAGGAAGGATTTCTGCAGAAAGGGATACTAGAGGTCAACGTGGACGACAAGTTAAACATGAGTCAACAGCGTGATACTATTGCAAAAAAAAAGCAAACATGATTCTGGGATGCATTAATAGGAGTGCTATGAGCAAGAAATGAGAAGTCATTCTTCTACTCTACTCTGAACTGATTAGGCCTCAATTGGAGTATTGTGTCCATTCTGGGCACCACATTTCAAGAAAGATGTGGAGAAATTGGAGAAGATCCAAAGAAGTACAACAAAAACGATTAAAGGTTTAGAAAATATGAGCTATGAGGGAAGACTGAAAGAACTGGTCTTGTTTAGTTTAGAAAAGAAAAGACTTGGAGAGGACATGATAGCGGTTTTCAAGTATCTAAAAAGGTGTTACAGGGAGGAGCTGAAAAAATTGTTCTTCTAGGCTTCTAGAAAATAGGACAAGAAGCAAGGGGCTTTAATTACAGCAAGGGAGATTTAGGTTGGACATCATGAAAAATTTCCTGCCTATCAGGGTGATTAAACACTGGAATAAATTGCTTAGGGGGTTTGTGGAATCTCCATCACTGGAGAAATTTAAGAGCAGGTTAGGCACCTGTCAGGGATGATCTAGACAGTTCTTGGTCCTGCCATGAGGACTCGATGACCTCTCGAGGTCCCTTCCAGTTCTAGTTTTCTATGGTTCTATGATTGATTAATATGTTAACATATTGTTTTAGTTTCCTATCCATTTTCGGTAATTGTGTACCACATTATCTCTTTGCTTTCAGGAACAGACAGGAAGATGGGAGAAGAAAAACTATTCCAATGACCACAAATTTGTCTTGGTGTAAAGGAAGACATACCATCAGCCTTCACCTATTCACAGCCTAAAAGTTTAACATCTTTAAACATTGCTCACCAGAACGATTGCAGGATGTGTTTAGTTTTGCTATGCAACAAGTTAGGGATGTAAGCAACTAGTCGACTTTCCGATAAGCAAATGCTCATTGGATAGTTGGCTAGGAACTTGAATAGTCACTAGCCAGAGAGAGGCAGCAAGGGGGGAAGCAGGATCTGGTGCTGGGGGGGGAGACAACTTAAAATCCAGTTCCCCCCAGAACCATCTCCATGGGGAAAAGGGATAGGAGCACAGCGGGAACTGGCTGTGCTTCTGCCTTTGAAATGTAGCAAGAGCAGGACTCTTGCTACATTTCAAAAGCAAAGTGCCACTAGGAATGCGGGGCCAGCAGGGAACTTAAACAGGGAGCAAATTGCGTTGACCATTCAATTAGCCAATTAATCTAAATTTAATGTCCCTAATAGGTAAAGCCTGCATGGAAGGTCATGGGGAGCCATACTGCATACCTCTGGAAGGGACTGAGCTTCGGGGGGGTGCAATCTCTCCTAAAGCTTCAGGGAGTACAGTGGAGAATTCACATATTCCTGGCTGGTATAGAAGGATTGCAGAGCCATGGCAGGAAAAATGCCCACTGGTTACGGCACTACACTAGGATTTTGGAGGCCATTGAATTTCCTGCTCGACAGTAGTCTTCCTGAGTGACCTTGAGCAAATAACTAATTATCTCCATTTCTCAATTCTCCATCTGTAAAATGTGGAAAATAACACTTCCCAACCTCAGAAGGGTTTTGTGAGCATCTATACATTAGCAATTGTGAAGTACTCGGATACTACTAATGGAGATCATCTAAGGATCTGAGAGAGAGAGAGAGAGAGATGTATCTATTTATTCTCTGCTTTCTTTGGTGTAGCCAGCACTGTAGGTAGCACGAGAACTTGTATTGGAGCAATCTTGTACCTGCCTGCCTTTCCTGCTATTTTTTATTGTCACCATATTAGTTGTTGGAAATGCATGAATTAAAATACTCCAGAATCTGAGGGGCAAACTGGTGTTGCTTTCATGACTAGCAGTTGGAAAATGTTATCTTTCCATTTGCAAACGGAACCAACCGGGCCTGAAAATGGAGACAAAACATGAACCTTCAGGGGTACTGGTTTTCCAGAGTAGTTATTCAGAGAGGATTCACACTTTAAGCAGTATGTATTTGAGTGATTGAGGTAAACATTCCAAATTGTGCAATATCCCTTCTTTAAAACTAAATTAGACTCTATGTAGTGGATTGGAGCCAGAAGCTGCAGCAAAGTTCTTGAATTCCTTAGCCCTCTGGAGATTTTTGTGACAGCTTCATTTAATTTTAAAAACTGAATAACTTAACTAAAGAATTGATAATTTAGTTTCCCCTGCTTACATTGTTACACTGAACGTTGTGCTGTCCTTCAAATTTCCTTTTGTAATGTGCTGCACATTTTTGACTGATGAAACATACCTGTTGTGGAGAAGTTGATGAGACAGGAGAGGAAAAGATTTGCCAGCAAAGTAGGTACTGTTATGACCTTGAAAGGGGGAGGACAGTGGGATCAGCACAGTAGCTGGATATTTCTGCTAAAAATCAGCTGTAAAATAATCAGCTACATTGGCATTTTAAATAGTAATTTGCTAGATTTTAATGCAAACTTCCTAGTGAGGTAAGTGGCCATTCACTCCGCTATCATCTGTTTCAGGCCAATTTCAGTCTCCAGTAGACATCATGACATGAGATTATAGTTGCTTGACAGTTTAAGATGTTCTTCAATGATGACTAAGAATATAAGAATGGCCACATTGAGTCAGACTAATGATCTGTCTAGCTCTGTATCCTGCCTTCCAACATTAGCCAGTGCCAGATGCTTCAAAGGGAATGAACAGCAAAGGGCTTTTTCCAGTGATCCAACTCCTGTTGTGGAGTCCCAGCTTCGGGCAGTTAGCGGGCTAGAGACAACCAAAGGATAGGGTTATATCCCTGACCATTTTGGCTAATAGTCCATAATGTACATATGTTCCATGAATTCGTATAACAGTTGAGCACTGTTATACTTTTAGCCTTCACAGCATTCCCTGGCAGTGAGTTCCACAGGTTGACTGTGCATTGTGTGAGAAAGCATTTCCTTATGTATATTTTAAACCCACTGCCTATTAATTTCCTTGGGTAACCTCTGGTTCTTGTGTTATGTGAAGGGTAAATAATATTTCCTTATTAAATTTCTCCCCACCATTCTTTATTTTATAAGTCATATACCCCTGGGCTCCGCCGATGCTGCCCAGTCTTGCACAAGAACATATGCAAATGAGGCGTGGCGATGAGTATTGCCATGCCTCATTTGCATACTTAATGAGCCGTCATTTTGCGCAAGGGGCTTTTGCGCAAGAGCCGTTACACCTGAAAATAAGCAGCAGAATGGCTCTTGCACAAGAAGGGGTTTTTTGCTCAAGAAAGAGCAGTGTAGACTGCTCCTTCTTGCGCAAAAGCCCCTTGTGCAAAATGGTGGCTCATTAAGTATGCAAATGAGGTGAGGCGATATTCATCACTGTGTCATTTGCATACGTTCTTGCGCGAGACTGAGCAGTGTAGCTGTAGCTCTATAGAAATCTCTTTTACAAGTCACCTTCCTGGGAGCAGGGCTGAGGACGGGAGCCAGTGTGTGCCAGGCACCAGCTTAAAAGCTGGCTCCCAGCATGCACCAGCTCCCAGGGAACTCTTTCATACTCCTGCTCATTTTTGTTGCCTTTCTATATACTTCTTTCAACTCCAACATATGTTGTTTTTGAGATGGGACAACTGGGACTGAAAACAATATTAGGTAGGCAAATGTACCATGGACTTACATAGTTGTATTCTATTTTCCCTAACGATTCCTAACATACTGTTTTTTCAGAGAACTATGCAGAATGACTTTCTTGAATGACTAATTAGCTCTTCATAATTTTGTATGTAGAGTTGAGATTATGTCTTCTACTTGGCATTACTTTACATTTATCAACAATGAATTTCATCTGCCTTTTTGTTGTCCAGTCACCCAGTTTAGGGAAATGCCTTTGTAAACTCTTCAGAGTTGGTTTTGGATTGAACTATTTTGAATAATTTCTTATGAGCCAGAGCAATCCTTACCCATATGCAGAATACACAGTTGTGTAAAGCATCTGAAAATTTAGGGCACTATTGGGTCTTAATATCCATCATCTTCTTTTCCCTGGTCTGTGACTCTGCTTCCTCTGGAGAGGATCTCGTAAACTTAAAAGTTAAAAAAAAAAAAAAAAAAAACCCTATTAGCAGAACGTTGAACCTGGGAAAAAGCCATTCAACAGGCTTTTTCCAAGCCCAGGTATGTACTCTCAGATTTTGAATTTATTGCATCAGTCTATAGGACTTTAGTATAAAATGTATTTTAAAAATATTTAATTAATACATTAAGATTATAAAATTACATATCTAAAAAACTGTCATGCCCTGCCTAGCTGCCATTGGGAATAAGGGCACTGGTTTAAAAGTACTGCATAGAGTGCCATACATTTTAAAGATGTCCTTGGTATCTGTCAATTTTGCCACTTCACTGTTTACCTTTTTTCCGGGTCATTCATGAATATGTTGACCAGCACTGGTCCCAGTACAGATCCTTGGGAGTACACTGTAATAACTGTGGAAGCTGATCATTTGTTCTTGCCCTCAGTTTCCTACCTTTTAACCTGTTACAGATCCATGAGACTATTTTCTCTTACCCTTATGGCCTTTGGTGGGGGACTTTGTCACCATCCTTGTCCACATGTTTGCTGATACCCTCAAATTATTAGTATAGATAGGTAACTAGAAACTAGGGATGTAATTTTATAACCATTTGAATGATTAACTGATAAGTCTGGGCTTATCGGTTACATGCAAGCTCCTGGCCCCACTCCCGGAGATCTGGCTGCCATTCCATGGTGGTGGCTTTGTATCAGAGTCTACCCATGTGGGATGGCAGCTGGCTCCCTGGAAGTGGGGCTGAGAGCCAGGAATGGAGCTGGGAGCCTGCTCCCACCCTACCCTACTGCCTCTGTATCAGGGCAGCAGCGAGCTTCCCGGGAAGGGGGCTACATGAGGGATCTAGTACACATTGGGAGCTGGCTTATGGTGCATACTGGCTCCCACATTGCAGGCTCTGCAGCATAAAGCTTATACTGCAGAGCCCCCAGTGCAGTTGGCTTTGCTCCCGTGGTTGGCTGCACTGTGTGCTCTACAGTATAAGCTTTATGCTTCAGAGCCTGAAGCCTGTAACTGCTGAAAATGTCAGCTGCAACACGGTTACACATTTACCTGATTAACTGCTTTTTAACATCTCTACTAGAAACACAGTTCTCTGGTGAAGGGAAAGCTTAGCCTGTGGAGTTTAAATCTACGTGAGCTAAAACCCACAATTGGTGAATACATGGAATCCTGACCACAAATTGTGAGATGTGATGTTTCATAATTACTTTAAGTTGATGTTGAGGAGAGTAATTGTAATAAGTTCCATTGTTATGCACTCTTTCTACTTCAAATCAAAAATACTGATTTTTATTAAAGCAGTCTGGAAGCTGCTGCCTCTTGTGTTTGTGAAAGAGAGGATACACCTAGACCTAAAATAAACTGTGACAGCACCCTTTTCCAGAGCATAGGTCATCTCCTCTTTTGTTTGACTATGTAATTGTGTGGTAGGTAAGCTGCTCCTTGAAAGTGCTTCATTCTTTTGTATATTCCTTTCTCTTCCTGCAGTCTCAGATAAATGATATTCACAATTGTCCATCTATTTGCTTGATAAGTGCCAACTTATATTTGTATTCCAAGAAAAGGAACTCCCCTTGCTTTCTCCTCCTCACAGCTGTGTGTATGTAATTTCATAATTGTCTTGCTGCAAATCATTTTTAAATAGTGGTCTTAATTGATTTTGATCCTCTGGGTTCTAGGGAACAGCTACTGCATGCAAGTAAATTACATGATTTGTCGAGCCCTGGATATAGTATACTTAGATTTCTAGAAATCCTTTCGCAAGGTCCCTCACCAAAGGCTCTTAAGTAAAGTAAGTTGTCATGGGAACATGTAAGTAAAGAGGGAAGGTCCTTTCATGGACTAATAACTGGTTAAAGGACAGGAAACAAAGGGTGGGAATAAATGGTCTTTTTTCCGAGTGGAGAGAGGTAACTAGTGGGGTCCCCCAAGGCTCTGTCCTGGGACCAATCCTATTCAACTTACCTCTTTCCCTAGATCATTTATAAGTATAAGTGAGGTGGCAAAATTTGCAGATGATACCAAACTGCTCAAAATAGTGTGACAGACTGTTGGCTAAGCCAAAGCTCTGCCACTACAGCCTGGCTGAAAAGGACAATTCCAGCCAGCTGAGTGAGCCCAGGCCTGAAGGGCTAATGGAAGTAGCTGTGGACCTCACTATTCAGAGGGCATCTAGATAAGGCAGCCAGAGAGGGAAGTGAAAGGGGAAGAGTGAGAAACTAGGGTGTGGCTGAATATGTTCCCCAGCCAGAAGGAGAAGCTGGCTGAGTTTGTTGTGAATGAAAACTCTGTAAATAGAAGGTGGTAGGAAATGGGCACTGACAGTGAAAGGCATGGGTGACTGCACCAAAAAGGGCCTCTGGTTAATTAGTGACCCAAGAAAGGGTCCAATGGCAAGGGGCCTGGGCAAGGACCTTGCCACAATAGTCAAGACCAAAGCAGACTCTGAAAAACTTCAAAAAGATGTCACCAAACTAAGTGATTGGGCAATAAAATGGCAAATTAAATTTAATGTTGATAAATCTAAGTAATGCACATTGGAAAAAATAATCCCAACTACATATACAATATGATGGGGACTAATTTAGCAACAAATACTCGAGAGAGATCTTGGAGGCATTGTGGATCGTTCTCTGAAAACATCCACTCAGTGGGCAGTGGCCATCAAAAAAGCAAACAATGCTAGGAATCATTAAAGAGAGGCTAGAAAATAAGACAGAGAATATCTTATTGCCTCTATATAAAACCATTCAATGCCCACATCTCGAATGCTGTGTACAGAAGTGGTTGCCTTATCTCAAAAAACATATATTAGCATTGGAAAAGGTTCAGAAAAGGCCAATAAAAATGATTAGGGGTTTGGAATGAGTCCCATATGAAGAGAGATTAAAAAGACTTGGATTTTCATTTTAGAAAAGAGGAGTATACAGTATGCAGGCTGCCCTGGTCCTCTCTTACTACAGTAGTTTATGGCCAAAGGAGAAGCAACTCTCTATGGCTGTTGCAGCAGGTACAGATGAGGGAGGGGTGCATGTCACCCAGCTAGGGCAGTTCCAGGTTAGTCTGCCCCCTGTGCTCCTCAGCCAGAGTGAGGAATGCAGCAAACTGCCCTTTCCCCTGGCTCCCTGATGTAAGGGAACAGCCAGCAATGTTCCTGTTTGAAACAGGGGGAGCTGGGTGCCTGAGTGGGGTTTGGGCAGTCCCAGGTGGTTGGTTCTGGATGGTTTTATGAGAAGCAATCCCATTCTGGTCACATCCCATTGTTCTGGCACAATCAAGCCCCGACCTTGCTTTAAATTAGGAGTAGAGGAAGTTGCATACTGAATCTGGTGGTTCTAGCTCTTACCATGTAGAACTGTGGTTCTCAGTTGGTGGTAGATGGACTACTGGTGGTCTATGGTGACTTTTTCAGTGGTCCACAGGAACATTGTCCAAAGTCACATGGCATGAGCAGGTGCCGCCATTAGGCTGTTTTACGCCGTGTTCGGAAGCACATGGCGCGTCATCCATAGCTTCACCTAGGACGCAACTGCGTTGTGTTGCCAGTAACTTCCGTCTGAGGCTCTGAGCATCAGTGTAGCTGCCGTCGTTGTGCTGAGCAGTTGCTGTGTCATTCGTCCTGTGCTACATGTGCTGCTTTACAGGTGTGGTATAGTTTTATAATGGCAACAACTGGAAGAAATGGAAAGCACAAGTATTCGGAGGACTACATCAAATTCGGCTTCACTTGTAAAGAAAAAGAAGGTGTGGATTTGCACTGAACACCAGGCTGTTCAAAAGATTTTGGCTGGACATGGATTCCAACTTTGATGTGTTGCTGTTCTACACTTCTATACGGTGGGTGTCAGCAGGGAATGTACTCAACGGATTTTTTCAATTGAGAGAGGAGTTGGATTTATTGCTTAAGGGAAAGAGGAATTCCAAAATGTGCTGACGCAGTCAAATTTAGAACTTGCGTATCTTGTCGATATTTTTGAAATCTTGAACAAACTGAATCTTCACCTGCAAAAGAAAGGTGAAAATCTGTTCTCTCACCAAAGCATCATCAAGGCTTTCCTTGATGAATTGGAACTCTGGATCGTAAGAGTCAAAGACAATAATTTGGTTCAATTTCCATATGTGGATGCCATGCTCGGGGAAAAGGAAGCCATTCGGACACACATTCTCGATAATTTATGGAAGCTACAAGACAAATTCCAACGATACTTTCTGGAGGTGGACAGGACAAGAGATGGATTATCTTTCATCGGGAATCCATTTACAACAGATGTTAATAGTGTTCCAGGGGAACTGCAGGAGGAATTCTTGGAGCTGAAAAATGATTTTGCGGCCCAAGACATGTACCAGCAGTCTACCCTAGAGAAATTATGGGCCAGCGTGGCTGAGAGTTACCCAAATCTGTCAGCACATGCAGTCAGATTTCTTTTGCCATTTGCATCAACTTATATGTGTGAAACTGGATTTTCATGTTTGTTGCGCATTAAGTACAAACAGAGGAATCAGCTTGCAGTGGAAAGTGATATTCGCTGTGCATTATCAAGTACCGCTACAAACATTGAAAAGCTTGTCAGTGAGAAGAGAATCCAAAAATCTGTTAGTAAGAAATAGATTTCAAACCAAAATGTTTGCTGTCTGCTCTTTTTTTATCATGTCTCAAAAAGGAAGTGGTCGATGATTAGGAATAGTCAGCATGGATTCACAAAAGGCAAGTCATGACTGACCAATCTGATTAGCTTCTATGATGAGGTAACCAGCTCTGTGGACATGGGGAAGTCAGTGAATGTGATATACCTTGACTTTAGCAAGGCTTTTGATACGGTCTCCCACAATATTCTTGCCAGCAAACTAAGGGAATGTGGATTGGATAAAGGGACAGTAAGATGGATAGAAGGCCGGGCCCAACGGGTAGTAATCAATGGCTCGATGTCAGGATGGCGGTCGGTTTCTAGCAGAGTGCCTCAAGGTTTGGTTCTAGGACCAGTTTTGTTCAAGATCTTTATTAATGACCTGGATGAGGGGATGGATTACACCCTCAGCAAGTTTGCAGATGACACTAAGCTAGGGGGAGAGGTAGATATGCTGGAGGGCAGGGATAGAGTCCTGAGTGACTTAGAGAAATTGGAGGATTGGGCCACAAGAAATCTGATGAGGTTCAACAAGGACACATGCAAAGTCCTGCACTTGGGATGGAAGAATCCCAAGCATTGTTACAGGCTGGGGACCAACCAGCTAAGTAGTAGTTCTGCAGAGAAGGACCTGGGGGTTACAGTGGATGAGAAGCTGGATATGAATCAACAGTGTGCCCTTGTAGCCAAGAAGGCTAATGGCATATTAGGCTGTATTAATAGGAGCATTGACAACAGAATCAGAGATGTCATTATTCCCCTTTATTCAGCTCTGGTGAGGCCACATCTGGAGTATTGTGTCCAGTTCTGGGCCTCCCACTACAAAAAGGATGTGGACGCATTGGAGAGGGTCCAGCGGAAGGCAACCAAAATGATTAGGGGGCTGCAGCATATAATCTATGAGGAGAGCCTGAGGGAGTTGGGTCTGTATAGTCTACAGAAGTGAGGAGTGAGGAGGGATTTGATAGCAGCCTTCAACTTCCTGAAGGGAGGTTCCAAAGAGGATGGAGAAAGGCTGATCTCAGTAGTGACAGATGGCAGAACAAGGAGCAATGGTCTCAAGTTGTGGAGGGAGAGGTCCAGGTTGGATATTAGGAAAAACTATTTCACTAGGAGAGGGGTGAAGCACTGGAATGGGTTACCTAGGGAAGTAGTGGAGTCTCCATCCCTAGAGGTGTTTAAGTCTTGGCTTGATGAAGCCCTGGCTGGGTTGATTTAGTTGGGATTGGTCCTGCCTGGAGCAGGGGGCTGGACTTGATGACCTCCTGAGGTCTCTTTCAGCTCTATGGTTCTATGATTCTATGAAAATTTTTTGATTGGCCTGGTGATCCGTGGACTGAAACGAGTTGAGAACCACTGATACAGACTCTCTCATATTTTCTTAGCCACTGACTTTTAAAGGGAAAATAAAATTGAAGCTTTCACATTTTGTCTGCTAACTTTTTTCACAAGCCACATCAGGGCTTGTGATCACCCTTCAATTAGGGGATGTTTGTCTAGCATATCAGGAACCTGCAGTAATGAAAAATGTAATTCATCATCTAAAAGGTGTATATTACAACAGACGTGTACAGGCTTCAGATGATTAATTAACAACTTATTTTTTAAAATAACTACAGCACTAATCACTGGGGGTATGTCTACACTACTCCGCTAGATTGAACTAGCGGGGTAATGTAGGCATACAGCACTTGCAAATGAATCCTGGGATTTCAATTTCCCGGGCTTCATTTGCATAAGCGGGGAGCCGCCATTTTTAAAAGCCCGCTGGTTCGAACCCTGTGCAGTGCAGCTACACGGGGCATGAACAAGGTAGTTCAAACTAGGCTTCCTAGTTCGAACTGCTGTTACTCCTCGTGGAATGCACGGGGTTCGAACCAGCGGGGTTTTAAAAATGGCGGCTCCCCGCTTATGCAAATGAAGCCCGGGAAATTCAAATCCCGGGCTTCATTTGCAAGTGCGGTATGCCTACATTACCCCACTAGTTCGAACTAGCGGGGTAGTATAGACATACCCTACCTGTTCTTAACATTTAAAAATAATAGCCTGTGGCTACATCTACACGGCAGAGCTTTTGCACAAAAATGACTGGTTTTGCGCAAAACTCAGAGCGTCCACACCACAAGCATGTTTTTTGCATAAGAAAAAGTACCGTAGATCATCAGAAGTCAGGGCTTTTTGCACAAGAGTTATTCCTCTTTCTACAAGGAATAAGCCTTTTTGCACAAGAGCTCTTGCACAAAAAGTTGTGTGTGGACGGACAACAGGGGTTTCTTGCACAAGAAACCCGTATCGGAAGAAGCACAGATGCTTTTTCTTGCGCAAGAGCGTCCATGAGCTCTTCCACAAAAAGTTCTTGCGCAAGAAGCCTGTAGTGTAGATGTAGTCTGTATGTCTGAATCTCCCTCACAATGAGTTCACAAAACTACCCCCTGTTAGTAAGGGGTTAAAGTAATTTCTTTACAACAGTACACATTAGAATCATTCTCTTCATCTTTTCCAGCTGCAAACAGGTTGGCAAGCCACTGTGCTCCTGGCTCAGATAGCAAAGCATAATATAGTTGCAAACTGCAATTCTGTACCAAGACCTTTATCATGCAAACTGTGGCATTAACAAAATCTACAGGCACAAAAGCAAGGCTGCATTCTGGTATGTTTTGTCTGATGTAAGAACTACAGGGAAAGCTGATGTCAGGTTCTAGATGCTCCCTAGATGTCAGCATGTTGGTGTTCTCTCTCTCTCTCTCTCTCTCAATAAACATTTCCTGTGGGATGACTGAGGGTATGTCTACACTACAAAGTTAGTTCGAACTAACGGACGTTAGTTCGAACTAACTTTCCTAGGCGCTACACTAGCGCTTCGTTAGTTCGAACTTAATTCGAACTAACGGAGCGCTTAGTTCGAACTAGGTAAACCTCATTGTACGAGGATTAAGCCTAGTTCGAACTAGCTAGTTCGAATTAAGGGCTGTGTAGACCCTTAATTCGAACTAGTGGGAGGCTAGCCCTCCCCAGCTTTCCCTGGTGGCCACTCTGGCCAACACCAGGGAAACTCTATTGCCCCCCTCCCGGCCCCGGAGCCCTTAAAGGGCCACGGGCTGGCTACACAGTTTATGCCAGTTGCAAGGCTGCAAGCACCCGTGCCAGCACACCCTGCACCTGCCACACCATGAGCCAGCCACCCGAGGACACCCAGCCCTCCACTGCTCCCCAGGACCAGCCTGGCAGCTCCCAGGAGCCTGCCCGGGGGCGCAAAAGGTGGGCGCCCGCTTGGTCAAGTGCGGAGATCGTGGACCTCATCGAGGTTTGGGGGGAAGCCTCCAATGTCCACGATCTCTGCACTAGCCACAGGAACGCGGCCATCTATAGCCGCATGGCTGACAGCCTGGTCACCAGGGGCCACCAGCACAGCCGGGAGCAGGTGCGCTGCAAGATCAAAGATCTGCGGCAGTCCTACTCCCGGGCCTGCCAGCCAGGGGCCGACCCGGAGGCCTGCCCCCACTTCCATGCCCTGGACCGCCTCCTGGGGGCTCATGCCGTCCCTGCCCCCCGGGACGTGATAGACCCTGGAGCAGAGGGCCCGCTCCAGGAGACGGAGGAGGAGGAGGAGAAGGAGGGCTCTGAGAGCCAGGAGCCTGCCGCCAGCCTGCCCAGGACCCGGGACCCCCGAGGCACCCCACAGAGCCGCTCGCCTGTGTCGTCCGAGGCCGGGGAGACGTCCACCTGTGAGTACCATCGTGCTCCCCTTATGTGTATGGGGGGCTGGGGCGAGAGGGAGCCCCGGGACCGTGCACCTGGGCCTTGCCCACCACGGAGCAGCAGCTGGGGATCCTGCAGGGGCCCTGGCCTTGCAGAGGGGAGCTGGGTTTCACACACCTGGGCCCCTGGGGTAATTGACCGCTGGTCTTGTTGCACCACAGTTGCAGCACCTGGGCCTGCAGGGCGCACCACACTGCCTGCAGCAGCTGCCCATGCCCGGGCAAGCAGGAGAGCCAGGAACCAGGAGGACTACCACAGGCGGCACCTCCGGTTCCTGGAGCACCAGCTCCACACCCAGGACCACTGGGTCCAGGAGGACCTGAGGCTGTGCCGGAGGAGTTTGCAGGCCCTGGAGGAGCAGGGCCGTGCCCTGCGAGGCCACCTCCAGAGCCTGCTCGACCGCTTCCCATTTCCTCCTGCTCCTGCTCCACCTGCTCCTCCTGCTGCTCCCCCTGCTCCTCCTGCTCCCCCTCCTGCTCCCGCTCCTGCTTCCTCCACACCCCCCGTCCTTCCTGCCCCCCCCCCCACAACCATTTCCCACCGATGCCCCCGGACCCACAGTGTGGCAAGACGCGAGAGGCAGCCGGACTCCCACCCCTGAGCTTTCCTTTCCCTTCCTCCCTTCCCTCCCCTTCCAGCTCCCTCGTCCCAGGTTTCCCCCTCCCCTCTCCCACCCTCATTCCTCCCTTCCCCCACCCCAGTTATGTGAAATAAACATACGTTTTTGTTTGAAAAACAGGTGTCTTTATTTTACAGTAGGTAGGGATGGGAAAGGGGAAGGGGGGTAGGGTGGAAGAAGGCCCCAGTGGGGCATGCAAGGGAGAGGTCAGTCCTCCTCCTCCACCAGGAAGCTCTCCCGCAGGGCTTCCCGGATCCGGACGGCCCCCCGCTGAGCTTCCCGGATGGCGGCGGTGCGGGGCTGACCGTAGTGGCCAGCCATGCGGTCAGCCTCAGCCATCCAGGCTGGCAGGAAAGCCTCCCCCTTTCGCTCACACAAATTGTGGAGCACACAACATGCTGCCGCCACGGGAGGGATGTTGTGCTCGGCCAGGTCCAGATGGGTGAGGCGGCATCGAAAGCGGGCTTTCAGTCGCCGAAGGCCCCCTCCACCACGATGCGGGCCCTGGTCAGCCTGGCATTGAAGGCCTGGCGGGAGGGATTGAGGTGCCCCGTGTAGGGCTTCATCAGCCACGGCTGCAGTGGGTGCATCCCCCACCTGGCACACGGGCATGTCCACGTCCCCAACCCTGATGTGGCAGTCGGGGAAGAAGGTCCCGGCCTGCAGCCGCTGGCACACGGAGGAGTTGCGGTACACCCGGGCGTCATATGCTTTGCCGGACCAGCCCATGTTAATGTCCATGAACTGTCCCCGGTGGTCACACACGGCTTGCAGGATCACGGAGAAGTACCCCTTGCGGTTCACGTACTGGGAGGCCTGGTGTTCCGGGGCACGGATAGGGATGTGCGTCCCGTCAATGGCCCCCCCGCAGTTGGGGAAGCCGAGGGCGCCGAAGCCCCGGATGATGGCGTCTGGGTCGGCGAGGCGGACCACCCTGCGGAGCAGCACCCGGTTGATGGCCTTGACCACCTGCGGAGAGAGACACAACAAAGCGCCAATCATTGGGGCGCCCGGGTGGCTGGGAGCATTCGTGCCCTGGCAGTGCCCCACACCCCACTCCCGGAAGCAACCCTCCTGGCGGCGTGTAGTACGGCCGGGACAGACCGACCCCTCCGGTGCGGGGCGCTTTCGCCTCCTCCCACCCCCCCTTTGTTCCTGGGGCGGCCCATCCCCTCCTCACAGCCCCCTTCTCTCCGGCTCGGTGGCCGACGAGTGCCATACCTGCATGAGCACCGCTCCGACGGTGGATCTCCCCACGTCAAACTGGTTCCCGACGGATCGGTAGCTGTCCGGCGTGGAGAGCTTCCAGAGGGCAATGGCCACCCGCTTCTGGAGGGGGATTGCGGGCCTCATGCGAGTGTCCCTTCTGCGCAGGGCAGGGGCGAGCCACTCGCAGAGCTCCAGGAAGGTGTCCCTCCTCATCCTGAAGTTCTGGGTCCACTGTTGGTCCTCCCAGCGCTCCAGGACGATGCGGTCCCACCTGTCGGTGCTGGTGTCCAGACGCCAGACGCGGCGGGGCACGCCGGTGCCAGGGCGCTGCCGCGGCTCCTCCACAGCCCCCAGGGCGGCCAGGCGGAGAGGCAGGGGGCTGACGTGCACCAGGAGGTGCCAGGCAGCCTCGAGCCATTGCTGGCAGGCTTGCAGCAGCAAGTCCAGAAAGTGCACCAGAAGGTGCAGGGCGAGCTGTGGCTCCATATTGCCACCTGCGGCGGCCCCCCCGAAGGGAAGCACCGACACAGACGGGCACAGAGACCAACGCTTTGCTGTCCCTCGGCGAGGTTGGCAAGCAAGCAGGAAAAGCTGAGAACCGGCTGTCCAGGGGGGTCCCTTTAAGCTCGAGCCTCAGATAGCCTCAGACAGCAGCCACACAAAGCAACTACTGACCTGATGCCCTGCCAGAACCGGTTTCAGCTGCCCTTAAATGTGACCCAGCATCCAATCAGCGTGGACACGCCAGTTCGAATTAGCAAAACGCTAATTCGAACTAGTTTTTAGTTCTAGATGCGCTAGTTCGAATTAGCTTAGTTCGAATTAACTAATTTGAACTAAGTTAGTTCGAATTAGCGCTGTAGTGTAGACATACCCTGAGTGACTTCATCACATCGCTCTGCAGCCACAGCACAAAGCCGCACAGCAGCCCTGTCTGGGCACATTCCACCTACTCAGCTCTGGCCGCAGCCTTTCAGGCAGCCTGTCTATATGTACAGTATGATGGGGGCTAATTTGGCTATTACAAATCAGGAAAGAGATCCTGGAGTTATCGTGTACAATTCTCTGAAAACTTCCACACAGTATGCAGCGACGGTCAAAAAGGCAAATAGGATGCTAGGAATTCTTAAGAAAGGGATAGAAAATAAGACACAGAATATCTTACTGTCCCTGTATAAAACTATGATACTCCCACATCTTGAATATTGTGTACAGATGTGGTCTCCTCACCTCAAAAAAGATATTTTGTCCTTGGAAAGGGTTCAGAAAAGGGCAACTAAAATGAAGAGAGGTTAAAGCAATTGGGACTCTTCAGTTTAGAAAAGAGGAGACTGAGGGGGGATATGATACAGGTATTTAAAATCATGAGTGGTGTGGAGAGGGCAGATAAAGAAAAGTTATTTATTAGTTCCCATAATAGAAGAACTAGAGGACACCAAATGAAATTAATGGGTAGCAGGTTTAAAACTAATAAGCAAAAGTTCTTCTTCACACAGCGTGTAGTCAACCTGTGGAACTCCTTGCCAGAGGAGGCTGTGAAGGCTAGGACTATAACAGAGTTTAAAGAGAAGCTAGATAATTTCATGGAGGTTAGGTCCATAAAAGGCTATTAGCCAGGGGATAGAATTGGTGTCCCTGGCCTCTGTTTGTCAGAGGCTGGAGAGGGATGGCAGGAGACAAATCGCTTGATCATTGTCTTCAGTCCACCCGGTGCTGGCCACTGTTGGCAGACAGGCTACTGGGCTAGATGGACCTTTGGTCTGACCCAGTATGGCTGTTCTTATGTCTCCTGCACCGGACACTGCTTCGGCTGCTGCAAAGCCCACTCGTGCAAGGAACGGAGGCAGGTTTCCATGCTCTGGGGCACCACAACTTGCTTCAGGGCAACACTTCTGTCATTCCTGGCACTCATGGGCATCTGGGCCAGCAGGGTGAGGAAAAGCACCCGGCACAGGGTGAGGCCCCCCATATCCTTGGCCCTCCTCCAGTGCCCCATCCTCTGCTGTAGCTCAAGTGGTTGCATCCTGAGCCCAGCACTGAGCTGCCCCAGTGAGACCCAAACCCAACTCCAGACGGGCTCCCTCCCACCCAGCCATATGCAGGGCTGCAGAAGGGAGCGATGCTTCTGCAAGGCAGGTGAGGAGATGCCCAGCAGCACTGACCAGAGTGGCCTGGGCCCCCTTTGCCTGGAGCTGCAGCCCCTCACCCTCCCTCCCTCCTCTGCGTGGTTGGAGCACCAGCGCTGGCTTCCTGCTGCAGCAGGTGGCAGAGAGAGTGGAGAGAAAGCCCCGAGTCTTACTGCATGGGAAAGAAGCATTCCCCCTCCCAGGCTGGGGAAACATTGGCCAGAATTTGGTCAATGGGAGCAGTAGGAAGCTGAGCAAGGGACTTGCATGGGACCTGAAATCCAGTATATGCCCCCATCTCCTTGTGCCCAGCCCCTGCACCCCCATCCACCTCACCTCCCTGCTGAGGCTCCAATCCCCTGAACTTCCTCCTCCCCACTCAGACACCCTCCCTGCCAGATGCCCTGCCCCCTTCTCCCTAGCCACACACCCTGCCCCAAAGTCACCCCTTCCCCACCCCACCCCCAGGCACACACCTTATCCTCAACCTTCCTCTGCTCCCTCCCCCCACTGCCATGGCCAACCCCCCCACCCCAAGCAATGTACCCTGCCCCCAAGTCCACCTCAGCCCTCTTCTCCTACTCATGCACCTTGCCCCCAAGTCGTCTTCTCCCTCCTCCCCACACCAGCCCTCACACCCTCAGCCACTTCTGCATCCCATCTCCTGCTCAGATCCTGCACCCCCAATTTGTATCCCACTCACTGGCAACCCTGTCCTGCACATGGAACCCCTCATTTTTGGTTCTGCCCCAGAGCCTAAGGGAGTCCCCAAAATCCACTAACCCTGGAACCCCAGAAAAGATCATCTGGCCTTGGGCTTTGAACTTCATCCCTGTTGCCTGCCCCCATGGGACTGGAGTACCAAGGGAGTGAGGTGTTTCAGTTGGGGGGCCACATATGTAAGGGTTGGGGGGTTTGTTCCTTCTCACTTGTGTGATCTCCACCTGATTTTCCTGTGGGCCAATGGTTCCCAATTCAAAAATGGTCCCCCAGCCCAGCCATAACTACAGACCGTGCTTTTTTTTGTGACAGCACCAGGCCAGGCAGTACCGTCACCTATTTTCCCAGCCCACAGAAAGGGAATGGGATTTCCCCCATGCATAATGGCACCTGTTTTTCTGGGGCAGCTCAGCTCCTGATGGAAGCCTGCTCAGGACGTGTGGTGTTTTTTTCTCCCCCTGGGGCGCTGTGGCTCTTAAAGGGGCCATGACTGAATTTCAGCCCACTAGGGGGAGACAAGTTGTCTCTTTTTTTTTTCCTACCCAAGTTTGCCCCAGAGTACCAGCACCTTTTTTCTTACAAAAAAAAGCACTGAATACAGACCGTGTTGAAACCTTTTTGCATTGGACATAATATTTTACTTTATTTAAAATGAAGCCTGGCCAACAAGGCCCCCATCTGGTCACAATGTTCTGTCCCAGGCCTAGATCCTGGGGCAGGCACCACCACCACCACCACCCTGGCTGCCGCATGAATAGGAGAAGAGGCCATGATCGGGCTGCGACAGTCAGATGGGGGTGATGAGCAGGGAGGGTGCAGGGTCTTAGAATTATCTTTTCTGTTTAGGAAGGTAACAAAAAGGTAGAGAAATTGGTCAGAGATGAACTTAGTGCTTAGGCATCTTCAGAGCTGGGCTCTCAGACTAGTCACATCTGAACACAATGTAATTTTGCCCAGATGCCCATTTTACACAACTAAAGTCAATCTGCTCAAATGCTGAATGCTCTAAGCTCCCATGAACAGGGGTAGGAATGCAGAGAGTCTTACAGGTGTAGGATGGAACCATAAGTGCTGCTGGGATCAGCCCAATGGCACAGAGCTAGCCTAATAAGACACTGGCATATGGGTCCAGTAAATATTTTGTTTCACTTCAATAGAACAGATTTACTGCTTGGCAAAATATCACCTCTCCCTTAAGTTAACCATAGGTGGGTTGCTTTTCACTTGTCTTTCTGCAATGAGCTTTGAAGGCCATATCCTTTGTAATTTCAAAGGAATGGTTAGGGGATGACTAGTCAGTGCATTGTTTAGGGGAGGAGGTGGGCAAAAGGAGGCCATAGGGACTATGTTTACACTGGCGGTTTCTTGTGCAAGAACACATCCAGACTGCTTTGTTCTTTTGTGCAAGAGCATCCATGGCAGTGTGGACACTCTTGTGCAAGAAAACTCTGAGGGCCATTTCAGCCATAGAACTTTCTTGCACAATAAGCCCCTGCCGTGCCTCCACACTGCCCTCTTGTGCAAGAAGGCTTACACTTGTTACAAAAGAGCATCGCTCTTGAACAAGAAGCCCATCTCCTGACACCCTACTGAAAATCTTCTTGCGCAAGAGCAGGCAGACAGTGTGGATGCTCTGTGGGTTCTTGCACAAGAACTCACCAGTGTAGATATAGCCAGGAAGTGCTCCTGATCTAGTAGAACCACAGGTTCAAGCATCTCTACAGTTGTCCATACATCAAACTCCTGGCACCTTGTGTGATGCTGGTGCTGTCCCTAGGACTGTGGGATGCTGGTTCATGGCTGGGGCTCATAGGTGCTACAGTAACAGAACCACCACCCTCCACCAGAACAATCTCCAGCCTGTCTGCTTATCCTCCTCAGAATGGAAGGTTGACACTAAACTCGTCTCCTCCCTTTCTGTAAAGGAGACAAAACTGCCAGTAAAAGGAGGGGCACATAACCCCTGCATGGTGAGGTGGAAGACCCTTTGGGAGCAGAGGGGAAGCATCAGTGACTGTTTTGAGGGGGGGGGGGACATAGGGATGCATGCTGCTGCAGGCATGAAGGGGGAAATGGGGAATGCAGATGAGCACACAGCCTGCCACTGGGAAGGGGAATCAACAAACAGCTTCAGCCATGGGGAGAAGCTATAAAGAAGCCCTGAACTAGAGATACATGGGAGTAGGGCTCATAGGGATATTGGGAAATAGAGAGAAGTGAGGCTCCCTGTGGATAAACAGGCTTCAGCCACAAAGGTTGTCTCCAATTTCACACACACAAACTCAGAGTGTAAAAATAAATAAAAAAAACTGTTTAATATGCCAGACCAGTAATTAAAAAAAAAGTCAGACTTTACCAACCAAGATAAAACCACCCAAAAACCCAAAGCAATTCCAAATTCACTTGAGATGTGCATTTACAATTCTGCACTACTGCTGCAGCTGATTCATCTGTTTCTTTGGGAGCAGCATTCCCCATGCAACTCTGCAAACTTTAAGGATCTGCTATTGTTATTATTAGATTCGCATCCTGGTAGGTCTAAAAAGCTTTCCGCTTGCACACATAGACTGCCTTACATATGAGGAGCTCACAGGATGTAGGTTGTTCAATGCACAGCTGGTATAGGTAGCAAGCATGCAATACAATACAATACAGACTTAGACCCCAGTCCTGCTTTCAGATCCATGCAGACTCCATCCTGAGCCTATGTTGATCCAAGTGTAGGATTTGGAGTTTTAATGTTTTGAAACTGCAAGGTCTCGCATAAACAAGGGATCTGCTCTGAGTCCTTTATCACCCCTATAGCCATGCTGGCATTTGAGGAATACAGTACCACAGCAGGTGCCCCCTCTGTCATAGTGATCCAATAAGCTGTGAGCAATGAAACTGCTTTCTGAGTGCAGTGTCTCACACTTCCAGCAGATGATGATTTCACATTTTGGACACATTTTCCCCAAGTGGGGCTGCTTTAGAGAACACATCTCCTCCTTAGGTGGCTTCATCTTTTTGGAACCTTTCCTGTGTAAACATCTTTTCTTGTCTTCAAAAACCTGATTCCTCCCCTGTGGGCTGAAACAACAGAAGGAACACAGACAAATTTAGCCTATAAAGCTTTAGTAGCAAAATAATATCCTATTTAGCAGTTAATGTCCTATTTATAAAGCCACCCCGAGGCTTTCTCCCTGACACATTCTGAACACATTTTTAAACACCACTGAAGAGTGTGTGTAAAAGGAATAAGCAGAGTCTAGTGTTTACAATATGATACAGGTCACAAGGCTTTGCTTTTTAGAAGCTGGAAATGGGGAGGATTTTATTTGGCCATTTTAAAATGGTAAAACAAACCTGTTTTGAATGTCATCTTTTAGGGAAAGTTACCTTGGTATCTCGAAAGAGGTTTTACTTTAGAACAGCAGTTCCTCTTTGGCACTACACACAGCCTCACATACACACTTTTCCTGGAGCTTATCCGGCAATGAGTCCCATGAACCCATGTGGAGGCTTCCATAGGGCTCTGTGCAAGTGTCTGCCTGTGCAGAGATTATTGCAGGCATCAGGCCCTAGTTAGTAATACAAAGTCCACACAAAGGGCATATTTGCCTTTGTGAACTCCTATGCAGCTGCAGTGGCTAGCAGGAAAGCATGAAAATGCTCTTTCCTTGAACAGAGACAACTGGATGGCTTGAAAGGGACACTGCTAGCACTCTCAAAAATAAGTGTGAATGACCTTTATAAATGAGTGCCCCTCCTCCAAATTGAATGCTAACTAAGGTCTCACTACTGCAAACACTTGCATGGTAGTCTCTACTATCGTGAATAAAATTCTCAGTCAGTACTTCTAAGAATCCTACTGTCTTTGTACATATAAATACATTCAGTCCCCATGAGGCCTGGCTCAGTCAACTTGGTGGTGGTGTAAAATACTAAGAGTGAGCAGCTAGAACACTACTGCTTTTTATAGCAGAATTGGGGGGAGGGGAATCTGTTTTCACCTCTCCTCACTTTCAGATGACTTCACAGTATCCCTGTCTTGGAAAGGACACTTTTCATCATATCTAAAAGTTCGATTCTTACCCTCTTCCATCCTCAGAACAAGTTCCTGTGAAGTCATGTAGAGTAACCCAAATCTGTAACCCACAAAAATCTGTCAATGTTTCATCACTATTCATGTCACAGAATCCAATTCTATAACCCTACTGGCTTTAATGGAATTATTCCATACTTGAGCCAGTGTAATCTAGAACTGAGTTTGGATCCAAAGGGTCATTTCTGGCTACTTTATTTTAATCTGTACCAAGCATGTAACAAACTGATGTAGCTATCATACCTAATTGCTGATTCTAGCAAGAAGAGCGTGCAAGTATCATAATTTCCTGGTTCTAATTATCAAAAAGACAGCCTGCTTTTAGCGAAGCCGTAAAGAAAGCATCTTCTGTCAGGGATTGGGCTAGGACATTTTTAAAAGTATTAACAATCCCCAATAATTTCTGCCCTGTGCATGCACTCAGTTTCTCTCATCTGGAATGACACAAAAACACTCATCGAATCTCCACTGGGTAATAAGCATTTCACGAGGCTAACAAGTCTGCAAAAAAGCACTTAAGAATCATTTTTGTCACTGAAGCAAGCAGAAAGGAGTCTGAAACTATACAGGAGAAAACCTTCTGAACAAAGAAGCATCAGTTTTACATGATCATATTTCAGAGAAAGAGCTGAAGTTTGAGGCCACAAATTTGAACTGTGGATTTACACTTGCACAATTGGAAGATTACATCAATTTCAGCTGCCATACCTCGTCTTCTGATGTGATTCCAAGATACAACACGGATTCTCCAGCTTTATCATTTATTTGGAATTTATTTCCAGAGATTCCATATCTCACAGTGTTGACAAGTACAGTACAAGGATACCAATAAGTAAACATGGGCACTGGGAAACAAATCTTCCCAGAATTTAATCTTTCTGTACTTCAGTTTCCCAATTTAAAAATTAACTGCCACTGACTAAAGATTATGATATGGGATCCTACACAGTATCTATGACAGATCTTATCACAAATAACCCCTTGGAGCATTCAACCCAAGGCATACTTACAGTTTACTCTTGGAAGGCCCAGAGAAAAAATTCAGGGCAGAAAACCTTTTCTTAAAAATATGCTCTCTTTTTTTCCTTCCATATTTCATATCACCTACATTCACTTCTTTACTCTCCCTCTTTGCTGTCTGCCAGCTCATCTTACCTGTAACAGCAACAGTAGGACAAAGAAGTGTAGGACACAAATGTGGCATCTAATCCACAATCACAAAACTACACAAGTAATGATGAATGGAATTGTATAGACAAATTTCTGTACTAACCTAGAGATGTTCCTGGAAGGCAGGTGATTTTGTAAAAGTCAGACAGTAGGCACTTTCCATCAGGTGCAGCAAACAGTTGCTTTGGAAAGCCTAAGGAAGGAAGAAGCCGTAAGTGTGGCTGTTCTTATTTAACTAAGCTATGGGGAGGAGGCATGGCTGCTAAATTAGATGCTGCCATGTGCTACTAATCTAATTTCCAAAGAAATAGGAAGTTGCTCACTTGATAAAAGCAAATAATAGGAGATAATAAAACAATCCTGATGGAGAAGGGAAACAGCAAGCCAATTTCTTGAAGTGGCACAAACATAAAGAAACAGGCAGGGAGGGCACTTGGTCACTGCTAGAAAATAATTTCTTCTTTTTCCGGATAAAACATTTGATTAATCTTAATTTCCACATTGTGTTGCATTGTCTCCAAGCATTAGCCTTGTGGCCTTGGTGATTAAATTAGTCTCTCTGTTCCACATTTGATCATCAGTAATTCTATTTCCTTTTGGTTGATTGACTCACACAGTAGCTTTCACTTGATCCAAATTGCTGGGAAGTAGCTCTGGCCCATCCTGCCCATTTGTCATAGTTTGAAGTATTTTCCAATAATTGTTTTCTAAAATAACTCACACAACCCTAATTTTTAAGAATTAATATAAGTGAGGTAGCAGTCTGTTGCGTTAAAGAGTGATCAGAAAATCCATAATTGCAGTGCTACCTATTTTCTTTAATTTTAGCCTTCTTATCCTCACATACCACAGCTGAGCTTCTACAACAAGCTCTATGCCAGCACAAAGATCTGTCTATGTACAGCTGTCATTGCAAAATCAGCACCAATATAGCTCTCACTATTATTCACTTCATTTTACTTGGTACAAAGAATGCACCATGACCTGTGTGAATGGGGAAAATAGGAAAAGCTCAGGAGTAGCACAACCACTCAGCAGGTAACTCTACCCACATTCTCACTAGGCAGCTGCACACACCTTTAGCAGAGCAGAGGGAAACCCTTTTGTGACATAATTTTTGTCTGTGCAGTGACCAAAGGTGCAATGAAAAACACTTGTAACTGGCTTCTTGGAATGCACAAGGAAGCATTCTCCTCAGAAAACTGCTCCAACAGCACTGAGATAAGAAAGTTGCAGGGGTCAGACAGTTAGAACCCTTACCATTTTAAGGGCTCTCTGCAGATTTTAATGCTTCCCACAACCTTCCTCAAACTCAAGACCTGCCTAGAGAAAAGGAAGTGTGTTCTCCTATGGCAACTTTGTAGAGCGGACCATGTTTTCCACCTAAGTGGTGGCAGCTGGAGAGACAAGGATTCGCTCTACCTCTCTGTGCTGAGTTCAGACCCCTGCAGATTACTCGGTTTTAATATTAATGCTGAAGTCAAGATACTTATTGGTTTTTCCCCTAACAGGAGAAGGAAGAGAAATATAACATAAGGCAAGCACTGAAAATGTATGGGAAAGTGGGTAATGAACTAGCTAACCTATTGAAAGTGGACCTGTTTTAAAGCCTATTGAGGTCAGTGGAAAGACTCTCATTTCAAAAGATTTTGGTCAGGTCCTGTATCCAGAGTTTTTACAGGCCTGAGTCCACCCAGTAAAGGAAAATTGTCCATATTCTCTTTACTATGTGTATTCAATAGTCTAATATAGCTAGTCCTCCTCTTGTACTTACACTTAAGTATGTGATTATGTGCTGTACTGAGCTGATGCACAACTGAATCCTTACCTTTTTTCTTCCATCACATTTATATTTTGGGGTCTTTTGCTTTGCATTGCTTTTAACACCTTAACTAACTGTGTTTGTACTGAGGATTATAAGAAGTGAAAACTTGGACAGATGACTAGGGAGGAGTATAAATATATTGCTCGAGAATGCAGGCAAGTAATCAGGAAGGCAAAAGTGCAATTGGAATTGCAGCTAGGAAGTGATGTGAAGGATAATAAGAAAAGGTTTCTACAGACATGTTATCAATAAGAGTGGGTGATCAGAGTGGGTGTGGGGCCCTTATTGGATGAGGGAGGTAACCTAGTAGCTGATGTGGGAAAAGCTGAAGTACTCAGTGCTTTTTTTTGCCTCTGTCTTCACAGACAAGGTCAGCTCCCAGCCAACTACACTAGGCAACACAGTATGGGAAGAAGGTGGCAGCCCTTGATGAAGAAAGAACAGGTTAAGAACTATTTAGAAAAGCTAAACATACACATATCCATGGGTCTGGATTTAATGCATCCAAGGGTACTGAGGGAGTTGGCAAATGTCTTTGTAGAGCCTTTGGCCATTATCTTTGAAAACTCGTGGAGATTGGGAAAGATCCCGGATGATTGGAAAAAGGCAAATGAAGTGCCCATCTTTAAAAAAGGGAAGACGAACAATCCAGGGAACTAAGACCAATCAGCCTTACCTCAGTCCCCAGAAAAATTGTGGAGGGGAACCTCAAGGAATCCATTTTGAAGCACTTGGAAGACGGGAAGTGATCAGGAATAGTCAATGTGGATTCATCAAGAGCAAATCATTCCTGACAAACCTGATTAGCTTCTATGATGAGGTAACTGGCTCTGTGGACATGGGGAAGTCAGTGGATGTGATATACCTTGACTTTAGCAAAGCTTTTGATACTGTGTCCCACAATACTCTTGCCAGTAAGTTAAGGGAATATGGATTGGATAAATGGACTGTAAGATGGATAGAAATCTGGCTAGACTGTCAGGCCCAACAGATAGTGATCAATGGCTCGATGTCAGGTTGGCGGTCGGTTTCAAGTGGAGTGCCCCAAAGATCGGTTGTAGGGCCAGTTTTGTTCAAGATCTTTATTAAAGACCTGGATGAGGGGATGGATTGCACCCTCAGCAAGTTTGGGGATGGCACTAAACTAGGGGGAGAGGTAGTTACATTGGAGATCAGGGATAGGGTCCAGCGCACCATGAGGTCACTCCAGGCCTGCTGCTGCCACTCCAAGTCGGCGTTCAGGTGGCACGACAGGGTGGCATGGATGTCATGCATCACCCCGATGGGCTGGTGCATCAGCTCCTCCCTATGCCTGGCTCGTCTGCAGCTCTCCTAGACTCTGGCAGATGGCTGCAGTGGCATGGCACGGTCCTCTGTCCTGACTGTGGAGAAGACACAAGAGGGAGGGGCCATCAGTCCTCTCTGCACACACATTCCCTGTGGCTGTGCCCTCCTGTGTGAGCAGTGACCGCACCAATCCACCGCCTGCAGGAGGGGGTTGTCCCAGGTGCAAGGCCATGTGTGGCCTGTACAGCACGCCTTGTCTCACAGGGACCCCGAGGTGGCCAGAGGACCATATTACCCACCTCCCCTCCCTCCATCCCCACAAAGACACACCATGGCCAGGCAGGCAAGGGAAGTGTGTGGCCAGAGTGTGACCCCCTGACAAGTGGCAGAGGAGCCATGTGCAGCCTGCCTTTCCCTGGGGTGTGCACACACACTCAGCTGCAGCTTGCTCTTCTGTGTGTGTGAGCAGCTGCTTCCTCACACATGCCCATGTGCTGTGTGCAGTGCTCCTACACCCTTGCACCTAGCCTGCTTGCAGCTGGGTGAGCCCTCCCCCCCGCCTCCTGGGGGCAGGACTCGTATGCCCACGCATGAGGCTGGCAGCAGGCTCCCGGGCATGTTGAGGGGCTGGCTGTTGTAGCTGTGTGCCACACTCTCCTTCTGCACATGGTCGCATGGGTCCAGACTGCAGCAGCATGTGCTGGCCTAGCAGCCTGTACCACACTGTGCGTCCCGCCCCTGTGCGCCCACCTTCCCCGCCCTGTGTGTGTGTTGTGCATGCCAACATACCTAAAAATGCCTCCTCGAATGCCTGGGATATGTCCAGGTTGGCAGGAACTGGCTCCAGGGACAGGATGACAGTCCCACTGTCCTGGTTGTTGTCCTTCTCTGTCAGTGGTGGGACCTGCCCCTCCATCCCCTCCTGGTCAGGGACATGGTCTCAATACTGGACTATCAGCTGCTCCAGCCCAGAGTCCACTGAGATGGATGGGGAAGAGGATTCTCTCCCCGCCCCCCCAGGATGTGGTGGAGCTCCTTGTAGTAGGGGCAGGTGTGGGGTCCTGCCTCTGAGTGCCCCCTCTGCTCAGTCTCCCTCACATATCCCTGACAGAGCTCCTTCACCTTTGCCCAGACCTGTTCCAGGGTGCACTTCGCTCCGTCTGCATTCCTGCACTTTGCCCTGGGTTGTTGGAGCGACTCCTCCTCACCCCGCAATTCCAGGAGAGTCCTGATTTCTGTGCTCAACCACGATGGTGTGCAGCACTTGCTACCGCTGCTGGGGTGAGGGGGGCCGGGAGCCCTGTGGCTGCTCCCTGGCAGGGCCAGGAGGGTCTCGGCCATTTGCTTGATCCGCCATCTGACGGGGCCCGAAGTGTCGTTTTCAGCTAAAAACTCGATTTCACCCATCACGGCCTGGGGCGGTGGGGGGGGAGTTTTCAGGCTCCAGAGGTCAATTTTGGCCTCCGCGGTTGGGGGCAGTGTTTTTGGCTGAAAAGGTGCTTTTGGCCATCGTGGCCCGGAGAGGGGCGTTTTTTGGCCCCAGAGGTTGATTTTGGCCTCTGCAGCCCATTTTTGGGCGCCCGAGGTCGATTTCTATAACAGTGGCACAGGGCATCGTTTTCAGCTAAAAAGTCGATTTCGCCCATTGTGGCCGGTGGGGCATTTTGGTGCTCTGGAACTCAATTTTGGCCTCCACAGCCCCAGGTGATGTTTTTTGGCTCCGGAGGTCAATTTCGGCCTCTGCGGCCCCAGGGCAGCGTTTTTGGCTGAAAAGTCAATTTTGCCCATCGGTGCCTGGGGGGGCCTTTTTGGGCTTCGGAGTTCAATTTTGGCATCCACGGCCCGGGGTGGTGTTTTCAGGCTCTGGAGCTCAATTTCGGCCTCCATGGCCCGGGGCAGCATTTTCGGCTGAATAGTGGATTTCAGCCATCGTGGCCCAGGGTCTCCATTTGAGGTGCCGGAGATCGATTACAGCCTCCATGGATCGGGGCAATGTTTTCGGGCTCCAGAGGTCGATTTCAGCCTCCACGGCCCAGGGTGGAATTTTCAGACTCAGGAGTTCGATTTCGTCCTCCGTGGCGCGGGGTGTCATTTTTGCCTCAAAAGTCAATTTCGGCCATTCCGACCCAGGGGGACTTTTTTGGTCTCTGAAGGTCGATTTTGACCATTGCAGCTGCGGGGCGGCATTTTCGGGCTTAGGACGTCGATTTCGGCCTCCGCATTCTGCAGTGCTGTTTTTGGCTGAACAGTCTATTTTGGCCATCGCAGCCCGGCGGGGCCATATTTGGGCTCCGGAGGTCGACTTCGGCCTCCATGGTGCGGGGCAGTGTTTTCGGCTGAAAAGTTGCTTTCGGCCATCGTGGACCCGGGGGGGGTTGTTTTTAGGCTCCAGAGGTCAATTTCTACCACTGCGGCACGGGGCGTTGTTTTTGGCTGAAAAGTGGATTTCGGCCATTGTGGCCCGACGGGGTGTTTTCAAGCTTTGGAGGTCAATTTTGGCCTCCGTGGACCGGTGTGGCATTTTCAGGCTCTGGAGGTCGATTTCAACCTCCGTGGCCTGGGGTGGCTTTTTCGGGCTCTGGAGGTCGATCTTGGTCTCTGCGGCCAAGGTCGTAGTTTTTGGGTAAAAACTCGATTTCGCCCATCACAGCCGGGAGGTGGCGTTTTGGGGCTCCAGAGGTCGATTTCAGCCTCCGAGTCCTGGGGCAGCGTTTTCATGACACCCGAAGTCAATTTTAGTCTCTTTGGCTTGGGGCGTGGTTTTCGGCTGGAAAATCAATTTCGCTCATCGTGGCCTGGGGGGGCCTTTTCAGGATCCGGAGGTCGATTTCAGCCTCTGCGGCCCGGGGCAGCGGTTTTGGGCTCTGGAGGTCGATTTCGGCCTCTGCAGACCCAGGCAGCGTTTTCAGCTGAAAAGGTGCTTTCGGCCATCGTGGCCCAAGGGGGCGTTTTTTGGCTCTGGAGGTTGATTTTGGCGTCCGCAGACCGAGGTAGCATTTTTGGGCTCCTGAGGTCGATTTCTACTACCGAGGTACGGGGCGTTGTTTTCAGCTGAAAAGTCGATTTCAGCCATTGTGGCCGGCAGGATGTTTTTGGGCGGTGGAGGTCCATTTCAGCCTCCACGCCCCATGGCAGCGTTTTCGGGTAAAAAGTTGATTTTGGCCATCGCGGCCCAGGGGGCGTTTTGGGGCTCCGGATGTCAATTTCGGCTTCCCTTGGGCAGTGTTTTTGGCTGAAAAGTGGATTTACCCCATTACTGCCCGGGGTGGGCCTTTTCAGACTCCGGAGGCCAATTTCAGCTTCTGCTGCCCAGGGCAGCACTTTTGGGCTCTTGAAGTCGATTTCGGCCTACACAGCCCGGGGTGGCGTTTTCGGGCTCAGGAGGTCCATTTCATCCTCGATGGCGTGGGGTGTCATTTTTGCCTAAAAAGTCGATTTCGGCCATTCTGGCCCGAGGGGGCGTTTTGGGGTTCCGGAGGTAGATTTCGGCCTCCATGGCCATGGGTCGGTGTTTTCATCATAAAAGTCGATTTTGGCCATTGCGACCCGGGGAGCGTTTTCGGGCTTTGGATGTCAATTTTGGCCTATGCATTCCACGGCGTTGTTTTCAGCTGAAAAGTCTATTTTCGGCATCACGGCCTGGGGGGCCCGTTTTTGGGACCCGGAGGTCGATTTCGGCCTCCGTGGCCTGGGGCTGCATTTTCAGCTGAAAAGTTGCTTTCGGCCATCGCGGGCCAGGGAGGCATTTTTGGGCTTCAGCGGTTGATTTCTGCCACTGCTGTACGGGGCATCATTTTTGGCTGAAATGTCAATTTTGGCCATCGTGGCCTGGGGGGGGCGTTTTCAGGCTCTGGAGGTAGATTTCCAACTCCTCAGCCTGAGGTGGTGTTTACAGGATTCAGAGATCGATTTCGGCCTCCACAGCCCAGGGCTTCGTTTTTGGCTGAAAAATCGATTTCGGCCATCGCAGCCCAGGGGTCGTTTTTGGGCGGCGGAGGTCAATTTTGGCCTCCATGGCCCATGGCAGTGTTTTTGGACTCCCAAGGTCGATTTCTACCACCGTGGCACGGAGTATCGTTTTCAGCTGAAAAGTCAATTTTGTGGCTGGCGGGGTGTTTTTGGGTGGCGGTAGTCAATTTCGGCCTCCACAGCCCATAGCAGCGTTTTTGGGTGAAAAGTAGATTTCGGCTATCTTGGCCCAGGGGGGCGTTTTGGGGCTCCGGAGGTCGATTTCGGCCTCTGATGCCCCAGGCTGGCGTTTTCGGTTGAAAAGTTGATTTCACCCATCGGTGCCCAGGGAGGCCTTTTCAGACTCTGGAGTTCAATTTCTGTGTCCGCGGTCTGGGGAGGTATTTTCTAGCCTGGAGCTCAATTTCGGCCTCCATGGCCCGGGGCAGCATTTTCGGCTGAATAGTGGATTTCAGCCATCGTGGCCCAGGGTCTCCATTTGAGGTGCCGGAGATCGATTACAGCCTCCATGGATCGGGGCAATGTTTTCGGGCTCCGGAGGTCAATTTCAGCCTCCATGGCCCGGGACAGTGTTTTGGAGGTCCAGAGTTTGATTTCAGCCTCCACAACCCGATGCGGCATTTTTGGGATTCACAGATCGATTTCGGCTTTCACAGCCCGGGGCGCCAGTTTCAGCTCAAAAGTCAATTTCAGCCATCGCAGCCCAGCTGCACGTTTTCCAGGCTCTGGAGGTTGATATCAGCCATAGCAGCCCGTGGGGTGTTTTTGGGCTCCCGAGGTCGATTTCAGCCTCTGTGGTCCAAGGCGGCATTTTCGGGCCTCAGAGGTCGATTTATGCCACAGCATCATGGATTGTCATTTTCAACTGAAAACTGGATTTCAGCCATTGTGGCTCAGCGGGGCATTTTCAGGGTCTGGATGTCAATTTCATCCTCCACGGCCTGGGGTGGCATTTTCGGACTCAGGAGGTCGTGGCCCGGCAGGGAGTTTTTGGGCTCCGGAGGTCGATATCAGCCATCATGGCCCAGGGGGGCATTTTCAGGCTCCCAAGGTCAATTTCTGCCACCGCAACATGTGGCATCATTTTCAGGTGAAAAGTGGATTTTGGCCATTGTGGCCCATCAGAGTGTTTTTGGGCTCTGGAGCCTGGTCTCCGCTGCCTGGGGCATCATTTTCAGCTTAAAAGTTGATATTGGCCTCTGCTGCTCGGGGCTATATTTTTGGGCTGTGGGGGTAGATTTCAGCCTTCGCAGTCCGGGGTGCCATTTTCGGCTGAAAAGTCGATTTCGCCAATCGCGGTCCAGGGTGGTGTTTTCGGACTCCAGACGATGATTTTGGCCTCCTCGGCCCCAGGGCAGTGTTTTCGGCTGAAAAGTTGATTTCGGCCATCGCGGCCCGTGGGCGTCATTTCAGGCTCCGGAGGTCGATTTTGGCCTCCATGGCCCCGGGGCAACATTTTCAGTAGAAAAGTCAATTTCGGCCATCGCGGCAAGGTGGTGCGTTTTTGGGCTCCAAAGGTCGATTTTGGCCTCTGGTAGCCCGGGGGAAGCATTTTTGGCTGAAAAGTTGATTTTGGCCATCATGGCCCGGGAGCGCCATTTCAGGCTCCTGAGGTCGATGATGGCTTCCGCGGCCAGGAAGGGCGTTATCGGGCTCTGGAGGAGGTCAATTACGGTGTTCGCGGTGCGGGGCGTCATCTTTGGGCTCTGGAACTCGATTTCAGCCTCCACAACCCCGGGGCGGTGTTTTTGGCTGAAAAATCGATTTCGGCCACTGTGGCCTGGGAGCGCCATTTCAGACTGCAGAGGTCGATTTCAGCCATCATGGCCCAGGGGGGTGGGGTTTGGGCTCTGTGACGGTGCGTTGGGGGTCCCCTGTCTCCTGCACCCCGAAATGGCACAAACAGACCGCACCAGCCGGTGGAATAGAGGAAGTTTATTGCCTCTCCAGGATACAGCACAGCACAGATGTAATCTGGTCACAGAGCTGGGCTAGGATGCCTCAGGCCCCCTTGAGTTGGGGGGAGACTGGGCCCCTAAACTCCAGCTCCTCTCCCTAGGCTGTCTCCTCCATCCTCACAGACAGCCCGCCACCAACTCTCTCACTTCCAGCCCTGCCCCCCAGCCAGGGCAGCATTCCACCTTCCTTTGTTCCTCTCCATGGGGGGTGTCTGGTCACTGGTTTGCATAGTGACTCATCCTGTTTTGCTGGGTCATGGCCCCCACGACAGCCAGTGGGGGTTACCCCAGAGCCAGCAGCATAGAAACCAACCAGGTACCCCCACTACGTCACAGGCTCCGAAGGTTAATTTGGCATCCGTGGCCCAAGGCAGCCCAAGGCAGCATTTTCAGTTCAAAAGTCGATTTCGGCCATTGCGGCCCAGGACGGCGTTTTCGGGCCTCAGAGGTCGATTTCTGCTACTGTGGCATGGGGCGTCATTTTCAGCTGAATAGTGGATTTTGGCCATTGTGGCCCGGCAGGGCATTTTCAGGGATCGGAGGCCGGTTTCAGCCTCTTCGACCCCAGGGCATTGGTTTAGGCTGAAAAGTCGAATTTTGGCCATCGTTGCCAAAATGGGGTGTTTCTGGGTTGCGGAGGTCAATTTTGGCCTCCGCAGCCCTGGGGTGTCCTTTTTCAGCTGAAAATTCGATTTCGGCCATCGTGGCACAGGAGCGCCATTTCAGACTGCAGAGGATGATTACGGCCTCTGAGGCCAGAGGGGCATTTTTGGGCTCCAGAGGTCAATTTCGGCGTCCCTGGTGTGAGGCGGCGTTTTCGGGCTCTGGAGCTCTATTTAGGTCTGCACGGCCTTTGGCGATGTTTTTGGGCTCCGGAGGTCAATTTTGGGCTCAGGAGGTCGATTTTGTCCTCTGTGACATGTGGCGTCATTTTCGGCTGACAGGTTGATTTCGGTCATTGTGGCCCGGGGAAGCATTTTCAGAATCTGGAGTTCGATTTCTGCCTCTATGCCCCCAGGCAATGTTTTCGGCTTCCAGAGTTTGATTTTGGTCTCCGCCAACGAGGGCCTCATTTCCGCTGAAAAGTCGATTTCGGCCATCGCAGCGCCGGGGGGCGTTTTTGGGCTCCGGAGGTTGATTTTGGCCTCTGCGGCCCGGAGTGGCATTTTCGGGCTCAGGAGGTCGATTTCAGCCTCTGTGACCCGTGGCATCATTTTCGGTTGAAAACTCGATTTCGTCCATCATGGCGAGGGGGCGTTTTTGGGTTCCAGAGGTTGATTTCGGCCTCCGTGGCCCAAGGCAGCATTTTCAGGCTTCAAAGGTTGATTTTTGGCCTCCACAGCCTCGAGCAGTGTTTTCAGGCTCCGGAGGTCAATTTAGGCCTCTAGAATGCCAGGGAGGCATTTTCAGACTCTGGAGTTTGATTTCGATTTCGGGCTCCACGACCCAGGGCGTCATTATGGCTGAAAAGTTGATTTCAGTCATTGCGGCCCGACGGGGCGTTTTCAGGCTCCAGAGGTCAATTTCAGTCTCTGTGGCCCGGGGCAGCGTTTTTGGTCTCCGGAGGTTGATTTTGGCTTCCATGGCCCATGACAGCATTTTTGGTTCTCAAGGGCGATTTCTGCAACCACGGCATGGGGCATCGTTTTTAGCTGAAAAGTGGATTTCGGCCATTGTGGCCTGGTGGTCTTTTTCGAGGTTTGGAGGTCAGTTTCGGCCTCCGTGACCGTGGGTCGTCGGTTTTGGCTGAAAAATCGATTTTGGCCGTCGTTGCCCAGGTGGGCGTTTCTGGGATCCGGAGGTAAATTTTGGCCTCTGCTGCCTGGGGCTGTTTTCAGGCTCCGGAGGTCGATATTGGACTTCAAGGCCAGGGCATCGTTTTTGGCTGAAAAGTCGATCTCGGTCATCGTGGCCCTGGGGGGGCATTTTTGGGCTCCAGAAGTCGATATCAGGCATTGTGTCCCGGGAGGGGGGCATTTTTGGGCTCCAGAGGTCTATTTCGGCCTCCACGGCTCGAGGTGGCGTTTTCGGGCTTCAGAGGTCGATTTCTGCTACCGTGGCACAAGGCAGTTTTTTCAATTGAAAAGTCGATTTTGGCCATTTTGGCCCGGGAGGGGGACGTTTTTGTGATCCGGAGGTTGGTCTCCGCTGCCTCGGGCATCGTTTTAGGCTTAAAAGTCAGTTTTGGCCTTCACTCCCCGGGGCACTTGTTTTCGGGCTCCGGAGGTTGATTTCGGCCATCACGGCTCGGGGTGGTGTTTTCAGGCTCCAGAGGACGATTTTGGCCTCCAGCGATCCAGGGTGGCATTTTTGAGCTCTGAAGTTCGATTTTGGCCTCTGGGGATGCAAGGGAGGAGTTTTCAGCTGAAAAGTCTATTTCGGTCATCGTAGCCCAGGGGCGTCATTTCAGGCTCTGGAGGTCGATTTCGGTCTCCGCAGTCTGGGGTGGCATTTTTGAGCTCTGGAGGTCGATTTTGATCTCCGCAGCCCGGTGCATCATTTTTGGCTGAAAAGTCGATTTTGGCCATCGCAACCTGGGAGGGCGGTTTCGGGCTATGGTTGTCGATTTCGGCATCCGTGGCCCTGGGAGTCATTTTCATCTGAAAAGTCGATTTCATCCATCAAGGCCCGGCGGGGCGTTTTCAGGCTCCGGAGGTCAATTTCAGCCTCCGCGGTCTGGGGTGTTATTTTTGGTCTCCAGAGGTTGATTTTTTGGCCTCTTCAGCCCTGGGGCGGCGTTTTTGGCTGAAAAGTCAATTTCAGCCGTTGTGGCCTGGGAACGCCATTTCAGGCTCAAGAGGTTAATTGCAGCCTCCGTGGCCCCAGGCAGCATTTTCGGGCTCCAGAGGTCGATTTCAGCATCCGTGGCACGGGGCGGCCTTTTTGGGCTCTGGAGCTCAATTTCAGCCTCCCCGGCCTCGGACGATGTATTCGGGCTCTGGAGGTCGATTTCAGCTTCCACGGCCTTGGGCGTCGTTTTTGGGCTCTGGAGCTCGATTTCAGCCTCCATGGCTCGGGGTGGCATTTTCTGACTCTGGAGCTCGATTTCAGCCTCCACTACCGAAAGGTTGATTTTGGCCATCGCGTCGGGGGGGGGGGGCATTTTTGGACTCCGGAGATTGATTTCTACATCCATGGCCCTGGGGGTCATTTTCATCTGAAAAATCAATTTCGTACATCGTGGCCCAGCACCTGTATGTGTCTCTTGTTTTAGTGCATGCATAGAATAGGTCTCTTTAAAGATTAAGCTGTCACTTGGTACTGTTATTTTTCTATCTTCTTTTTCCTTTGTAACCATTTTAAGACCTGTACTTGTTAGCAGTTAAGAAGTAGAACAAAAGGTACTGTAACCATATGCTTTATAAGTTTCCCTTTAATAAACCTGTAACTGTTTAAGCTTTAACCTGACTCCTCCTGTTGCTGTAACAGAGCCAGACACAATTAAAAGAACTCCTGCCGGTCAAAGAGGTAGACACAGTGAGAGCTGGGCGTTTGGTCTCTGCCACCTCCACAGGACAGACCCTTGGGGCACCTGTCAGCCTCCCTAGGCTGCCCGTTTGTCAGTTGATGGTCAGGGCAGTGCGTGGTATGTGTGAGTGTTCATGTGGGTTATACCCCCGAGTCTTCAACTGCTAGGACTGGGGTCCCTATGCAGCGGGCAGCCCAAAGAAGGCTGACGGATGCCCCAAGGGTGTGCAAGAAGAGCTTTTTTCATCTGTGTCTTTAGCTGCTAGGACTAGGGTCCCTACGCAGAGGGCAGCCTAGGGAAGGCTGATGGATGCCCCAAAGAGTCTGTCCCATGGAGGCGACAGGACCCAAACGCCCAGCTCTCCCTCACTGTGTCTGCCCTATGACCGGCTAGAGTTCTTTTAATTGCGTCTGGTTCTGTTACAGCAACTGAAGGACTCAGGTTAAAACTTAAACAGTTACAGGTTTATTAAAGAAGCTTATAAATCATATGGTTACAATGGCTATTGCTCTATTTCTTAACTGCTAGCAAATATAGATCTTAAAAAAAATGGTTACAAATAAAATAAAGATAGAAAATAGAAATAATGGTACCAAGCGATAGCTTAATTTTTAAAGAGCTCTATGTCTATGTGGACACTTAAGACAAAGGACACATTCAGGTACAATTTTTACCCCCTTCTGTGCCTCTCGACTCCAGCATATCAGGCCAGGGCCAGTCCCTCAATTCCTAGGAAAGACAAATACTAGGTGGGCATCCCCGTGGAACCTCGGGAGGCCAATCACCTAATCTGATGAGCAGATAGATGGTAGATTGACGCTCAGAGCGAGTGTGCTGCTGGACCCATCTTTATATCCATAGGGACCCGTATCCTCTTTCTTATCTAAGATGCCAAATTGTGTTGGTCCGTCTTTGTTCCAGTTCTTACAAGGGAGTTTCAACTTAATATACACTTGCAAGAGAGATAACTAAATTGTAAGTAGTGGACATTCTTTACTGGGCGGGAGATTCTTCACCTCGTGGACGACTGTGTGTTTGTATCAATATAGGTGCCAGCCAAGGCAGTTCTTGCAGCCTTGAGGTCAGCAATTGGCGTATCTCTGTTTACAGCCATCCAGAGTCACAGCAGCCAGCATATCTGGATACATCAATTGCTGACCTCAAGGCTGCAAGAACTGCCTTGGCTGGCACCTATATTGATACGAACACACAGCCGTCCGCCGGGGGAGGATCCTACTGTCAAGGCATCAAAGACTATGCTGATTTTATTGCTTTCTATGCCCTGTATGCTCCAGGCACCTCAGAGGGGCAAGCAAGATGGATGTTACAGGGGGGATTCCTGTCTGGCTACACCACTGCGAAGGGACCTTGCGTCCTGGCAATCAAAGACTCGGGTGTAATAAGCTCTCCCTGCAGACTCTTGGGGCACCCATCAGTGTTTCACAGGCTACCCGCTGCAAAGGGACCCTGTCCTAGCAGTTGAAGACTCGGGTGTTTAATAGGGCTCACAGACCACACACTACTCCAGCCATCAGCTGACAGTGGACCGGGGTAGCGTTTTCGGGATCTGGAGGTCGATTTTGGCCTCTGAGGCCAGGGGCAGCATTTTTGACTGAAAAGTCGATTTTGTCCATTGCGGCCCGGAGGGCGTTTTCGAGCTTTGAAGGTTGATTTCAGCCTCCATGGCCCGGGGCAGTGTTTTCAGATTCCAGAGATCGATTTCGGCCTCAGTGGCCTGGGGTTGGTGTTTTCGGGTGCCGGTGGTTGATTTCAGCCATCGTGGCCCAGGGTGGTGTATTGGGACTCAGTCCGGGGGGGGAGGAGCATTCTCAGGCTCCGAAGGTCAATTTAGGACTCTGTGGCCTAGGGTGTGGTTTTTTTCTGAAAAGTCGATTTTGGCCTCCTCGGCCCGGCATCGCATTTTGCGGGCAATGACTGTCGATTTCGGCCTTCTCGGTTCAGGGCAGCTTTATTGTCTAAAGAGTTGATTTTGGCCATCGCAGCCAAGGGGGCATTTTCAGGATCCGGAGTTCGATTTTGGACTCCAAGGCCCAGAGGTACATTTTCGGGCTCCAGACGTCAATTTCAGTCTCTGTGGCCTGGATAGTGTTTTTGGCTTCAAAAGTCGATTTCGGCCATCACAGCCTGGGGGGCATTTCTGGGCTCCGGACGTTGATTTCGTCTTATGCGGCCGGGGTCGGCATTTTCGACTTCAAATGTCAATTTCGACCATCACAGCCCGGAGGCAGCATTTTCAGTTTCTGGACATTGATTTCAGCCTCCGTGGCCCGGGTCTGCGTTTTTGGCTTCAAAAGTTGATTTGAGCCATTGTGGTTCGGGGGGGGGGGGGGGGGGGGGGTGTTTTCAGGCTCCGGACGTTGATTTGGGCCATCACAGCCCGGGGGGGGCAAATTCGGACTCCAAACGTCGATTTCGGCCTCTGTGGCCCTGGTCGGCATTTTTGGCTTCAAAAGTCGATTTTGGCCATCATGGTCCGGGGGGCATTTTCGGTGTCTGGACATCAATTTTGGACTCTGCAGCCAGGGTTGGCGTTTTCAACTAGAAGAGTCGATTTCAGCCATCGCTGCCCGGAGGCGTCATTTTCAGTTTCTGGACGTTGATTTCGGGTTCCGCAGCCCGGGTAGGTGTTTTCAACTTCAAAAGTCAATTTCAGCCATCGCAGCCCAGATCGGCATTTTTGGCTTCAAAAGTTGATTTTGTCCAGTGGGGAGTTTCAGGCTCCGGATGCTGATTTCGACCTCCATGGCCAGGGTCAGCTGTAGAGGCCGAAATCGACGTCTGGAGTCCAAAAACGCCCCCTCCAGTCCACGATGGATGAAATGGACCTTTGAAAACAAAAACGCCGACCCAGGCTGTGGACGCCAAAATCAACATCTGGAGCCTGAAAACCCCCCACACTCCGACCTCGGAGGCCAAAATTCACTTTTGAAGCCGAAAACGCCATCCCACGCTGTGGAGGCCAAAATAGACTTTTGACGTCATAAACACCAACCCCAGCCGCAGGACCACGGAGGACGAAATGGACGTCTTGAACCCAAAAACTCCCCCCCAGGCCTCAGAGGCCAAAAATGACTTTTGAAGCCTAAAATGCCCCCCTGGGCCACGATGGCCAAAATCGACTTTTCCATCTGAAAACGTAGACCCGGGCTGCGGAGGCTGAAATGGATGTCTGGAGCCTGAAAATGCCCCCCTGGGCCAAAATCGACTTTTCCAGCCAAAAACGCCAATCCAGGATGCGGATTCCAAAGTTGACGTCCGAAGCCCAAGAATCGACATCTGGAGCCCAAAAATGGCGACCTCAATCGCGGAGGCCGAAATAGACGTCTGGAGCCCGAAAACGCACCTCCAGGCTGCGATGGCCTAAATCCACTTTTCCAGCCGAAAACACCGCCCCACGCCTTGGAGGCCGATATTGATGTCTGGAGCCCAAAAATGCCCCCTCCTCCCGGGGCCACAAGGGCCAGAATAAACTTTTGAAGCTAAAAACGCCAACCTGGGCCGAGGTCGAAATTGACTTTTGAAGCCGAAAACACCCCCCCCCCCCCCCGGGGCTGCTATATCCGAAATCGACTTTCTGAGCCCCAAAAAATTCCCCCAGGCTACAGAGGCCGAAATTGACATCCGGAGACCGAAAACACCCCCCACGGCCGCGATGGCCGAAGTCAACCTTTGAGGCCAAAAGCGCAGAACCTGGCCGCGAAGTCTGAAATCGAAGTCCGGAGCCCGAAAATGCCCTCCTGGGCATCACAGCCCAAAATCGACTTTTAGAGGCAAAAACACTGACCCGGGATGCGCAGGCTGAAATCAATGTCCAGAGCCCAAAAACAATCCCCAGGGCCACGATAGCCGAAACTGACCTTTGAAGCCAAAAACGCTGACCAGGGCTGCGATGGCTGAAATTGACTTTTCCAGCCGAAAACGCCAACCCGGGCTGTAGAGAATGATATCGACGTCCAGATCCCAAAAACACCCGCTCCCGGGGCTGCGATAGCCAAAATTGACCGCTGAAGCCAAAAACGCTGACCTGGGCCACAAAGGCTGAAATTGACTTCTGGAGCCTGAAAATGACCCTCTGGCAGAAATACACTATGGTTACTATCATAAAGCCAAATCTTGGCCAAAGTATTTTCACAGGAGGTATGCCTCGCGAGGAATCTGCTCATTACAGAAGGCTGGCTGGCGAAATTTCAAGACACCTATTCCTGCCTCTATGACTTTTCCATACCACTTAGCTTGTCTCACGGTGGTATGGAAAAGCTCTCACAGGCTGCAGAACACGCACTCAGTCAAGTAGGAGACCAGTCTTAGTTTCAGCGGATGGACTCGCTTAAGTAGCATCAGACAATTGTACAGGTGCTATACAATTGGAAGACTCTACTCCGCACTGCAGGTTAGGTGCAGTCTTATTTCAAAAAGAACCTTTCCGTCCGTCTGTGAATTTGGTTTGGGAAGCACTTTTTCATGCAACTTGTTCTCTTGTCTCCGAAATGCGAGGGGGTGGGAGGGGAAAAGAACCATTCTGGGGAAAGCTCCGCAGATCGCCAGGTTACAAGCTTCCTGGGGACATTCTTACTCCGCACTGCAGGTTAGGTGCATGCTTATTTCAAAAAAAACCTTTCCGTGCGTCTGTGAATTTGGTTTGGGAGGCACTTTTTCATACAACTTGTTCTCTTGTCTCCGAAATGCGAGGGGGTGGGAGGGGAAAAGAACCATTCTGGGGAAAGCTCCGCAGATCGCCAGGTTACAAGCTTCCTGGGGACATTCTTACTTTTCGAACACCGACACATGGGGCAATAAACCAAAACAATCCGTTTTTTCAGATGAGCGATTCCTTTCGTCGACTACGTGTGCTCTAGAGAGTTTGTCTGATAGCTCACCAATGTATGGAGAGGGATCTACTATTCGATTTTGAGCCTCTGCCAGGTGATCCTGACTGGTTAGTGTGAGAAGCTACCAACTCTTGGCACTGCTGTTTCCCCGCCATCACAGGAAAACTGCCAGTGCTCGCTGACATGGAGCTTCCCCTTGGAATCCTTCCTGGGAGAAGCGGGAGCTCTTGATGACAGTTTGTTCTCTGCTCACCCCACTTCGGTCCTGTCTCCCGAGAGAGACAGAAGAGGGGGACGGCAGTTTCGCGTTGCAAACTTCTTTCACACTCAAACCACTGTATGTTTTGCGCTCTGCCATTCTCACAAAGACGCACTGTCGTTCCCGCTCACTACTTAACCAAACCCGTCTCTGGCTAGGTGGAAGTTTCTACTTGTAGAGCTTTCAACGTGGGTTCTTTGCAGCGTTTGCCTAGCGGTGGCTGGCGAATGCCTGCTTCTCCTAAGAGGGTGAGTGTGGAAGGGGGCGGGCGGGTGGCTTCATTCTTTCCTTGCAAGTAGACATTCTTCCTGCAGCGCCCAATGAGGTCTGCAGGAGTTTTCCTTCGGACATGCTTACTATCATAAAGCCAAATCTTGGCCAAAGCATTTTCACAGGAGGTATGCCTCGCCAGGAATCTGCTCATTACAGAAGGCTGGCTGGCGAAATTTCAAGACTCGGTTCCTTGCGTTTATGACTTGGCCCGTGGGAGGCCCTTTTACACTCAACCTCTTAGCTTGGCTCACGGTTGTGTGGAAAAGCTCTCACAGGCTGCAGAACGGGCACTCAGTCAAGTAGGGGAACAGTCTTAGTTTCAGCGCATGGACTCGCTTAAGTAGCATCAGACAATTGTACAGGGGGCTCTACAATTGGAAGACTCTACTCCGCAGTGCAGGTTAGGTGCTGGCTTATTTCAAAAAAAACCTTTCCGTGCGTCTGTGAATTTGGTTTGGGAGGCACTTTTTCATGCAACTTGTTCTCTTGTCTCCGAAATGCGAGGGGGTGGGAGGGGAAAAGAACCATTCTGGGGAAAGCTCCGCAGATGGCCAGGTTACAAGCTTCCTGGGGACATTCTTACTTTTAGAAAACCGACACACGGGGCAATAAACCGAAACAATCCGTTTTTTCAGAGGAGCGATTCCTTTCGTCGACTACGTGTACTCTAGAGAGTTTGTCTGCTAGCTCACCAACGTATTTAGAGGGATCTACTATTCGATTTTCAGCCTCTGCCAGGTGATCCTGACTGGTTAGTGTGAGAAGCTACCAACTCTTGGCACTGCTGTTTCCCCGCCATCATAAGAAAACTGCCAATGGTCGCTGACATGGAGCTTCCCCTTGGAATCCTTCCTGGGAGAAGCGGGAGCTCTTGATGACAGTCTGTTCTCTGCTCACCCCACTTCGGTCCTGTCTCCCGAGAGAGACAGAAGAGGGGGACGGCAGCTTCGCGTTGCAAACTTCTTTCACACTCAAACCACTGTATGTTTTGCGCTCTGCCATTCTCACAAAGACTCACTGTCGTTCCCGCTCACTACTTAACCAAACCCGTCTTTGGCTAGGTGGAAGTTTCTACTTGTAGTGCTTTCAACGTGGGTTCTTTGCAGCGTTTGCCTAGCGGTGGCTGGCGAATGCCTGCTTCTCCTAAGAGGGTGAGTGTGGAAGGGGGCGGGCGGGTGGCTTCATTCTTTCCTTGCAAGTAGACATTCTTCCTGCAGCGCCCAATGAGGTCTGCAGGAGTTTTCCTTCGGACATGCTTACTATCATAAAGCCAAATCTTGGCCAAAGCATTTTCACATATGCCTCGCCAGGAATCTGCTCATTACAGAAGGCTGGCTGGCGAAATTTCAAGACTCGGTTCCTTGCGTTTATGACTTGGCCCGTGGGAGGCCCTTTTACACTCAACCTCTTAGCTTGGCTCACGGTTGTGTGGAAAAGCTCTCACAGGCTGCAGAACGGGCACTCAGTCAAGTAGGGGAACAGTCTTAGTTTCAGCGCATGGACTCGCTTAAGTAGCATCAGACAATTGTACAGGTGCTATACAATTGGAAGACTCTACTCCGCACTGCAGGTTAGGTGCAGTCTTATTTCAAAAAGAACCTTTCCGTCCGTCTGTGAATTTGGTTTGGGAAGCACTTTTTCATGCAACTTGTTCTCTTGTCTCCGAAATGCGAGGGGGTGGGAGGGGAAAAGAACCATTCTGGGGAAAGCTCCGCAGATCGCCAGGTTACAAGCTTCCTGGGGACATTCTTACTCCGCACTGCAGGTTAGGTGCATGCTTATTTCAAAAAAAACCTTTCCGTGCGTCTGTGAATTTGGTTTGGGAGGCACTTTTTCATACAACTTGTTCTCTTGTCTCCGAAATGCGAGGGGGTGGGAGGGGAAAAGAACCATTCTGGGGAAAGCTCCGCAGATCGCCAGGTTACAAGCTTCCTGGGGACATTCTTACTTTTCGAACACCGACACATGGGGCAATAAACCAAAACAATCCGTTTTTTCAGATGAGCGATTCCTTTCGTCGACTACGTGTGCTCTAGAGAGTTTGTCTGATAGCTCACCAATGTATGGAGAGGGATCTACTATTCGATTTTGAGCCTCTGCCAGGTGATCCTGACTGGTTAGTGTGAGAAGCTACCAACTCTTGGCACTGCTGTTTCCCCGCCATCACAGGAAAACTGCCAGTGCTCGCTGACATGGAGCTTCCCCTTGGAATCCTTCCTGGGAGAAGCGGGAGCTCTTGATGACAGTTTGTTCTCTGCTCACCCCACTTCGGTCCTGTCTCCCGAGAGAGACAGAAGAGGGGGACGGCAGTTTCGCGTTGCAAACTTCTTTCACACTCAAACCACTGTATGTTTTGCGCTCTGCCATTCTCACAAAGACGCACTGTCGTTCCCGCTCACTACTTAACCAAACCCGTCTCTGGCTAGGTGGAAGTTTCTACTTGTAGAGCTTTCAACGTGGGTTCTTTGCAGCGTTTGCCTAGCGGTGGCTGGCGAATGCCTGCTTCTCCTAAGAGGGTGAGTGTGGAAGGGGGCGGGCGGGTGGCTTCATTCTTTCCTTGCAAGTAGACATTCTTCCTGCAGCGCCCAATGAGGTCTGCAGGAGTTTTCCTTCGGACATGCTTACTATCATAAAGCCAAATCTTGGCCAAAGCATTTTCACAGGAGGTATGCCTCGCCAGGAATCTGCTCATTACAGAAGGCTGGCTGGCGAAATTTCAAGACTCGGTTCCTTGCGTTTATGACTTGGCCCGTGGGAGGCCCTTTTACACTCAACCTCTTAGCTTGGCTCACGGTTGTGTGGAAAAGCTCTCACAGGCTGCAGAACGGGCACTCAGTCAAGTAGGGGAACAGTCTTAGTTTCAGCGCATGGACTCGCTTAAGTAGCATCAGACAATTGTACAGGGGGCTCTACAATTGGAAGACTCTACTCCGCACTGCAGGTTAGGTGCATGCTTATTTCAAAAAAAACCTTTCCGTGCGGCTGTGAATTTGGTTTGGGAGGCACTTTTTCATACAACTTGTTCTCTTGTCTCCGAAATGCGAGGGGGTGGGAGGGGAAAAGAACCATTCTGGGGAAAGCTCCGCAGATCGCCAGGTTACAAGCTTCCTGGGGACATTCTTACTTTTAGAAAACCGACACACGGGGCAATAAACCGAAACAATCCGTTTTTTCAGAGGAGCGATTCCTTTCGTCGACTACGTGTACTCTAGAGAGTTTGTCTGCTAGCTCACCAACGTATTTAGAGGGATCTACTATTCGATTTTCAGCCTCTGCCAGGTGATCCTGACTGGTTAGTGTGAGAAGCTACCAACTCTTGGCACTGCTGTTTCCCCGCCATCATAAGAAAACTGCCAATGGTCGCTGACATGGAGCTTCCCCTTGGAATCCTTCCTGGGAGAAGCGGGAGCTCTTGATGACAGTCTGTTCCCTGCTCACCCCACTTCGGTCCTGTCTCCCGAGAGAGACAGAAGAGGGGGACGGCAGCTTCGCGTTGCAAACTTCTTTCACACTCAAACCACTGTATATTTTGCGCTCTGCCATTCTCACAAAGACGCACTGTCGTTCCCGCTCACTACTTAACCAAACCCGTCTTTGGCTAGGTGGAAGTTTCTACTTGTAGTGCTTTCAACGTGGGTTCTTTGCAGCGTTTGCCTAGCGGTGGCTGGCGAATGCCTGCTTCTCCTAAGAGGGTGAGTGTGGAAGGGGGCGGGCGGGTGGCTTCATTCTTTCCTTGCAAGTAGACATTCTTCCTGCAGCGCCCAATGAGGTCTGCAGGAGTTTTCCTTCGGACATGCTTACTATCATAAAGCCAAATCTTGGCCAAAGCATTTTCACATATGCCTCGCCAGGAATCTGCTCATTACAGAAGGCTGGCTGGCGAAATTTCAAGACTCGGTTCCTTGCGTTTATGACTTGGCCCGTGGGAGGCCCTTTTACACTCAACCTCTTAGCTTGGCTCACGGTTGTGTGGAAAAGCTCTCACAGGCTGCAGAACGGGCACTCAGTCAAGTAGGGGAACAGTCTTAGTTTCAGCGCATGGACTCGCTTAAGTAGCATCAGACAATTGTACAGGGGCTATACAATTGGAAGACTCTACTCCGCACTGCAGGTTAGGTGCATGCTTATTTCAAAAAAAACCTTTCCGTGCGGCTGTGAATTTGGTTTGGGAGGCACTTTTTCATACAACTTGTTCTCTTGTCTCCGAAATGCGAGGGGGTGGGAGGGGAAAAGAACCATTCTGGGGAAAGCTCCGCAGATCGCCAGGTTACAAGCTTCCTGGGGACATTCTTACTTTTAGGAAACCGACACACGGGGCAATAAACTGAAACAATCCGTTTTTTCAGAGGAGCGATTCCTTTCGTCGACTACGTGTACTCTAGAGAGTTTGTCTGCTAGCTCACCAACGTATTTAGAGGGATCTACTATTCGATTTTCAGCCTCTGCCAGGTGATCCTGACTGGTTAGTGTGAGAAGCTACCAACTCTTGGCACTGCTGTTTCCCCGCCATCACAAGAAAACTGCCAATGGTCGCTGACATAGAGCTTCCCCTTGGAATCCTTCCTGGGAGAAGCGGGAGCTCTTGATGACAGTCTGTTCCCTGCTCACCCCACTTCGGTCCTGTCTCCCGAGAGAGACAGAAGAGGGGGACGGCAGCTTCGCGTTGCAAACTTCTTTCACACTCAAACCACTGTATGTTTTGCGCTCTGCCATTCTCACAAAGACTCACTGTCGTTCCCGCTCACTACTTAACCAAACCCGTCTTTGGCTAGGTGGAAGTTTCTACTTGTAGTGCTTTCAACGTGGGTTCTTTGCAGCGTTTGCCTAGCGGTGGCTGGCGAATGCCTGCTTCTCCTAAGAGGGTGAGTGTGGAAGGGGGCGGGCGGGTGGCTTCATTCTTTCCTTGCAAGTAGACATTCTTCCTGCAGCGCCCAATGAGGTCTGCAGGAGTTTTCCTTCGGACATGCTTACTATCATAAAGCCAAATCTTGGCCAAAGCATTTTCACATATGCCTCGCCAGGAATCTGCTCATTACAGAAGGCTGGCTGGCGAAATTTCAAGACTCGGTTCCTTGCGTTTATGACTTGGCCCGTGGGAGGCCCTTTTACACTCAACCTCTTAGCTTGGCTCACGGTTGTGTGGAAAAGCTCTCACAGGCTGCAGAACGGGCACTCAGTCAAGTAGGGGAACAGTCTTAGTTTCAGCGCATGGACTCGCTTAAGTAGCATCAGACAATTGTACAGGTGCTATACAATTGGAAGACTCTACTCCGCACTGCAGGTTAGGTGCAGTCTTATTTCAAAAAGAACCTTTCCGTCCGTCTGTGAATTTGGTTTGGGAAGCACTTTTTCATGCAACTTGTTCTCTTGTCTCCGAAATGCGAGGGGGTGGGAGGGGAAAAGAACCATTCTGGGGAAAGCTCCGCAGATCGCCAGGTTACAAGCTTCCTGGGGACATTCTTACTCCGCACTGCAGGTTAGGTGCATGCTTATTTCAAAAAAAACCTTTCCGTGCGTCTGTGAATTTGGTTTGGGAGGCACTTTTTCATACAACTTGTTCTCTTGTCTCCGAAATGCGAGGGGGTGGGAGGGGAAAAGAACCATTCTGGGGAAAGCTCCGCAGATCGCCAGGTTACAAGCTTCCTGGGGACATTCTTACTTTTCGAACACCGACACATGGGGCAATAAACCAAAACAATCCGTTTTTTCAGATGAGCGATTCCTTTCGTCGACTACGTGTGCTCTAGAGAGTTTGTCTGATAGCTCACCAATGTATGGAGAGGGATCTACTATTCGATTTTGAGCCTCTGCCAGGTGATCCTGACTGGTTAGTGTGAGAAGCTACCAACTCTTGGCACTGCTGTTTCCCCGCCATCACAGGAAAACTGCCAGTGCTCGCTGACATGGAGCTTCCCCTTGGAATCCTTCCTGGGAGAAGCGGGAGCTCTTGATGACAGTTTGTTCTCTGCTCACCCCACTTCGGTCCTGTCTCCCGAGAGAGACAGAAGAGGGGGACGGCAGTTTCGCGTTGCAAACTTCTTTCACACTCAAACCACTGTATGTTTTGCGCTCTGCCATTCTCACAAAGACGCACTGTCGTTCCCGCTCACTACTTAACCAAACCCGTCTCTGGCTAGGTGGAAGTTTCTACTTGTAGAGCTTTCAACGTGGGTTCTTTGCAGCGTTTGCCTAGCGGTGGCTGGCGAATGCCTGCTTCTCCTAAGAGGGTGAGTGTGGAAGGGGGCGGGCGGGTGGCTTCATTCTTTCCTTGCAAGTAGACATTCTTCCTGCAGCGCCCAATGAGGTCTGCAGGAGTTTTCCTTCGGACATGCTTACTATCATAAAGCCAAATCTTGGCCAAAGCATTTTCACAGGAGGTATGCCTCGCCAGGAATCTGCTCATTACAGAAGGCTGGCTGGCGAAATTTCAAGACTCGGTTCCTTGCGTTTATGACTTGGCCCGTGGGAGGCCCTTTTACACTCAACCTCTTAGCTTGGCTCACGGTTGTGTGGAAAAGCTCTCACAGGCTGCAGAACGGGCACTCAGTCAAGTAGGGGAACAGTCTTAGTTTCAGCGCATGGACTCGCTTAAGTAGCATCAGACAATTGTACAGGGGGCTCTACAATTGGAAGACTCTACTCCGCACTGCAGGTTAGGTGCATGCTTATTTCAAATAAAACCTTTCCGTGCGGCTGTGAATTTGGTTTGGGAGGCACTTTTTCATACAACTTGTTCTCTTGTCTCCGAAATGCGAGGGGGTGGGAGGGGAAAAGAACCATTCTGGGGAAAGCTCCGCAGATCGCCAGGTTACAAGCTTCCTGGGGACATTCTTACTTTTAGGAAACCGACACACGGGGCAATAAACCGAAACAATCCGTTTTTTCAGAGGAGCGATTCCTTTCGTCGACTACGTGTACTCTAGAGAGTTTGTCTGCTAGCTCACCAACGTATTTAGAGGGATCTACTATTCGATTTTCAGCCTCTGCCAGGTGATCCTGACTGGTTAGTGTGAGAAGCTACCAACTCTTGGCACTGCTGTTTCCGCGCCATCACAAGAAAACTGCCAATGGTCGCTGACATAGAGCTTCCCCTTGGAATCCTTCCTGGGAGAAGCGGGAGCTCTTGATGACAGTCTGTTCCCTGCTCACCCCACTTCGGTCCTGTCTCCCGAGAGAGACAGAAGAGGGGGACGGCAGCTTCGCGTTGCAAACTTCTTTCACACTCAAACCACTGTATGTTTTGCGCTCTGCCATTCTCACAAAGACGCACTGTCGTTCCCGCTCACTACTTAACCAAACCCGTCTTTGGCTAGGTGGAAGTTTCTACTTGTAGTGCTTTCAACGTGGGTTCTTTGCAGCGTTTGCCTAGCGGTGGCTGGCGAATGCCTGCTTCTCCTAAGAGGGTGAGTGTGGAAGGGGGCGGGCGGGTGGCTTCATTCTTTCCTTGCAAGTAGACATTCTTCCTGCAGCGCCCAATGAGGTCTGCAGGAGTTTTCCTTCGGACATGCTTACTATCATAAAGCCAAATCTTGGCCAAAGCATTTTCACATATGCCTCGCCAGGAATCTGCTCATTACAGAAGGCTGGCTGGCGAAATTTCAAGACTCGGTTCCTTGCGTTTATGACTTGGCCCGTGGGAGGCCCTTTTACACTCAACCTCTTAGCTTGGCTCACGGTTGTGTGGAAAAGCTCTCACAGGCTGCAGAACGGGCACTCAGTCAAGTAGGGGAACAGTCTTAGTTTCAGCGCATGGACTCGCTTAAGTAGCATCAGACAATTGTACAGGGGCTATACAATTGGAAGACTCTACTCCGCACTGCAGGTTAGGTGCATGCTTATTTCAAAAAAAACCTTTCCGTGCGGCTGTGAATTTGGTTTGGGAGGCACTTTTTCATACAACTTCTTCTCTTGTCTCCGAAATGCGAGGGGGTGGGAGGGGAAAAGAACCATTCTGGGGAAAGCTCCGCAGATCGCCAGGTTACAAGCTTCCTGGGGACATTCTTACTTTTCGAACACCGACACATGGGGCAATAAACCAAAACAATCCGTTTTTTCAGATGAGCGATACCTTTCGTCGACTACGTGTGCTCTAGAGAGTTTGTCTGATAGCTCACCAATGTATGGAGAGGGATCTACTATTCGATTTTGAGCCTCTGCCAGGTGATCCCGAATGGTTAGTGTGAGAAGCTACCAACTCTTGGCACTGCTGTTTCCCCGCCATCACAGGAAAACTGCCAGTGCTCGCTGACATGGAGCTTCCCCTTGGAATCCTTCCTGGGAGAAGCGGGAGCTCTTGATGACAGTTTGTTCTCTGCTCACCCCACTTCGGTCCTGTCTCCCGAGAGAGACAGACGAGGGGGACGGCAGTTTCGCGTTGCAAACTTCTTTCACACTCAAACCACTGTATGTTTTGCGCTCTGCCATTCTCACAAAGACGCACTGTCGTTCCCGCTCACTACTTAACCAAACCCGTCTTTGGCTAGGTGGAAGTTTCTACTTGTAGAGCTTTCAACGTGGGTTCTTTGCAGCGTTTGCCTAGCGGTGGCTGGCGAATGCCTGCTTCTCCTAAGAGGGTGAGTGTGGAAGGGGGCGGGCGGGTGGCTTCATTCTTTCCTTGCAAGTAGACATTCTTCCTGCAGCGCCCAATGAGGTCTGCAGGAGTTTTCCTTCGGACATGCTTACTATCATAAAGCCAAATCTTGGCCAAAGCATTTTCACATATGCCTCGCCAGGAATCTGCTCATTACAGAAGGCTGGCTGGCGAAATTTCAAGACTCGGTTCCTTGCGTTTATGACTTGGCCCGTGGGAGGCCCTTTTACACTCAACCTCTTAGCTTGGCTCACGGTTGTGTGGAAAAGCTCTCACAGGCTGCAGAACGGGCACTCAGTCAAGTAGGGGAACAGTCTTAGTTTCAGCGCATGGACTCGCTTAAGTAGCATCAGACAATTGTACAGGGGGCTCTACAATTGGAAGACTCTACTCCGCACTGCAGGTTAGGTGCTGGCTTATTTCAAAAAAAACCTTTCCGTGCGTCTGTGAATTTGGTTTGGGAGGCACTTTTTCATGCAACTTGTTCTCTTGTCTCCGAAATGCGAGGGGGTGGGAGGGGAAAAGAACCATTCTGGGGAAAGCTCCGCAGATGGCCAGGTTACAAGCTTCCTGGGGACATTCTTACTTTTAGAAAACCGACACACGGGGCAATAAACCGAAACAATCCGTTTTTTCAGAGGAGCGATTCCTTTCGTCGACTACGTGTACTCTAGAGAGTTTGTCTGCTAGCTCACCAACGTATTTAGAGGGATCTACTATTCGATTTTCAGCCTCTGCCAGGTGATCCTGACTGGTTAGTGTGAGAAGCTACCAACTCTTGGCACTGCTGTTTCCCCGCCATCATAAGAAAACTGCCAATGGTCGCTGACATGGAGCTTCCCCTTGGAATCCTTCCTGGGAGAAGCGGGAGCTCTTGATGACAGTCTGTTCTCTGCTCACCCCACTTCGGTCCTGTCTCCCGAGAGAGACAGAAGAGGGGGACGGCAGCTTCGCGTTGCAAACTTCTTTCACACTCAAACCACTGTATGTTTTGCGCTCTGCCATTCTCACAAAGACTCACTGTCGTTCCCGCTCACTACTTAACCAAACCCGTCTTTGGCTAGGTGGAAGTTTCTACTTGTAGTGCTTTCAACGTGGGTTCTTTGCAGCGTTTGCCTAGCGGTGGCTGGCGAATGCCTGCTTCTCCTAAGAGGGTGAGTGTGGAAGGGGGCGGGCGGGTGGCTTCATTCTTTCCTTGCAAGTAGACATTCTTCCTGCAGCGCCCAATGAGGTCTGCAGGAGTTTTCCTTCGGACATGCTTACTATCATAAAGCCAAATCTTGGCCAAAGCATTTTCACATATGCCTCGCCAGGAATCTGCTCATTACAGAAGGCTGGCTGGCGAAATTTCAAGACTCGGTTCCTTGCGTTTATGACTTGGCCCGTGGGAGGCCCTTTTACACTCAACCTCTTAGCTTGGCTCACGGTTGTGTGGAAAAGCTCTCACAGGCTGCAGAACGGGCACTCAGTCAAGTAGGGGAACAGTCTTAGTTTCAGCGCATGGACTCGCTTAAGTAGCATCAGACAATTGTACAGGGGCTATACAATTGGAAGACTCTACTCCGCACTGCAGGTTAGGTGCATGCTTATTTCAAAAAAAACCTTTCCGTGCGGCTGTGAATTTGGTTTGGGAGGCACTTTTTCATACAACTTGTTCTCTTGTCTCCGAAATGCGAGGGGGTGGGAGGGGAAAAGAACCATTCTGGGGAAAGCTCCGCAGATCGCCAGGTTACAAGCTTCCTGGGGACATTCTTACTTTTAGGAAACCGACACACGGGGCAATAAACGGAAACAATCCGTTTTTTCAGAGGAGCGATTCCTTTCGTCGACTACGTGTACTCTAGAGAGTTTGTCTGCTAGCTCACCAACGTATTTAGAGGGATCTACTATTCGATTTTCAGCCTCTGCCAGGTGATCCTGACTGGTTAGTGTGAGAAGCTACCAACTCTTGGCACTGCTGTTTCCCCGCCATCACAAGAAAACTGCCAATGGTCGCTGACATAGAGCTTCCCCTTGGAATCCTTCCTGGGAGAAGCGGGAGCTCTTGATGACAGTCTGTTCCCTGCTCACCCCACTTCGGTCCTGTCTCCCGAGAGAGACAGAAGAGGGGGACGGCAGCTTCGCGTTGCAAACTTCTTTCACACTCAAACCACTGTATGTTTTGCGCTCTGCCATTCTCACAAAGACGCACTGTCGTTCCCGCTCACTACTTAACCAAACCCGTCTTTGGCTAGGTGGAAGTTTCTACTTGTAGTGCTTTCAACGTGGGTTCTTTGCAGCGTTTGCCTAGCGGTGGCTGGCGAATGCCTGCTTCTCCTAAGAGGGTGAGTGTGGAAGGGGGCGGGCGGGTGGCTTCATTCTTTCCTTGCAAGTAGACATTCTTCCTGCAGCGCCCAATGAGGTCTGCAGGAGTTTTCCTTCGGACATGCTTACTATCATAAAGCCAAATCTTGGCCAAAGCATTTTCACATATGCCTCGCCAGGAATCTGCTCATTACAGAAGGCTGGCTGGCGAAATTTCAAGACTCGGTTCCTTGCGTTTATGACTTGGCCCGTGGGAGGCCCTTTTACACTCAACCTCTTAGCTTGGCTCACGGTTGTGTGGAAAAGCTCTCACAGGCTGCAGAACGGGCACTCAGTCAAGTAGGGGAACAGTCTTAGTTTCAGCGCATGGACTCGCTTAAGTAGCATCAGACAATTGTACAGGGGCTATACAATTGGAAGACTCTACTCCGCACTGCAGGTTAGGTGCATGCTTATTTCAAAAAAAACCTTTCCGTGCGTCTGTGAATTTGGTTTGGGAGGCACTTTTTCATACAACTTGTTCTCTTGTCTCCGAAATGCGAGGGGGTGGGAGGGGAAAAGAACCATTCTGGGGAAAGCTCCGCAGATCGCCAGGTTACAAGCTTCCTGGGGACATTCTTACTTTTAGAAAACCGACACACCGGGCAATAAACCGAAACAATCCGTTTTTTCAGAGGAGCGATTCCTTTCGTCGACTACGTGTACTCTAGAGAGTTTGTCTGCTAGCTCACCAATGTATTTAGAGGGATCTACTATTCGATTTTCAGCCTCTGCCAGGTGATCCTGACTGGTTAGTGTGAGAAGCTACCAACTCTTGGCACTGCTGTTTCCCCGCCATCACAAGAAAACTGCCAATGGTCGCTGACATGGAGCTTCCCCTTGGAATCCTTCCTGGGAGAAGCGGGAGCTCTTGATGACAGTCTGTTCTCTGCTCACCCCACTTCGGTCCTGTCTCCCGAAAGAGACAGAAGAGGGGGACGGCAGCTTCGCGTTGCAAACTTCTTTCACACTCAAACCACTGTATGTTTTGCGCTCTGCCATTCTCACAAAGACGCACTGTCGTTCCCGCTCACTACTTAACCAAACCCGTCTTTGGCTAGGTGGAAGTTTCTACTTGTAGTGCTTTCAACGTGGGTTCTTTGCAGCGTTTGCCTAGCGGTGGCTGGCGAATGCCTGCTTCTCCTAAGAGGGTGAGTGTGGAAGGGGGCGGGCGGGTGGCTTCATTCTTTCCTTGCAAGTAGACATTCTTCCTGCAGCGCCCAATGAGGTCTGCAGGAGTTTTCCTTCGGACATGCTTACTATCATAAAGCCAAATCTTGGCCAAAGCATTTTCACATATGCCTCGCCAGGAATCTGCTCATTACAGAAGGCTGGCTGGCGAAATTTCAAGACTCGGTTCCTTGCGTTTATGACTTGGCCCGTGGGAGGCCCTTTTACACTCAACCTCTTAGCTTGGCTCACGGTTGTGTGGAAAAGCTCTCACAGGCTGCAGAACGGGCACTCAGTCAAGTAGGGGAACAGTCTTAGTTTCAGCGCATGGACTCGCTTAAGTAGCATCAGACAATTGTACAGGGGCTATACAATTGGAAGACTCTACTCCGCACTGCAGGTTAGGTGCATGCTTATTTCAAAAAAAACCTTTCCGTGCGGCTGTGAATGTGGTTTGGGAGGCACTTTTTCATACAACTTGTTCTCTTGTCTCCGAAATGCGAGGGGGTGGGAGGGGAAAAGAACCATTCTGGGGAAAGCTCCGCAGATCGCCAGGTTACAAGCTTCCTGGGGACATTCTTACTTTTAGAAAACCGACACACGGGGCAATAAACCGAAACAATCCGATTTTTCAGAGGAGCGATTCCTTTCGTCGACTACGTGTACTCTAGAGAGTTTGTCTGCTAGCTCACCAACGTATTGAGAGGGATCTACTATTCGATTTTCAGCCTCTGCCAGGTGATCCTGACTGGTTAGTGTGAGAAGCTACCAACTCTTGGCACTGCTGTTTCCGCGCCATCACAAGAAAACTGCCAATGGTCGCTGACATAGAGCTTCCCCTTGGAATCCTTCCTGGGAGAAGCGGGAGCTCTTGATGACAGTCTGTTCCCTGCTCACCCCACTTCGGTCCTGTCTCCCGAGAGAGACAGAAGAGGGGGACGGCAGCTTCGCGTTGCAAACTTCTTTCACACTCAAACCACTGTATGTTTTGCGCTGTGCCATTCTCACAAAGACGCACTGTCGTTCCCGCTCACTACTTAACCAAACCCGTCTTTGGCTAGGTGGAAGTTTCTACTTGTAGTGCTTTCAACGTGGGTTCTTTGCAGCGTTTGCCTAGCGGTGGCTGGCGAATGCCTGCTTCTCCTAAGAGGGTGAGTGTGGAAGGGGGCGGGCGGGTGGCTTCATTCTTTCCTTGCAAGTAGACATTCTTCCTGCAGCGCCCAATGAGGTCTGCAGGAGTTTTCCTTCGGACATGCTTACTATCATAAAGCCAAATCTTGGCCAAAGCATGTTCACATATGCCTCGCCAGGAATCTGCTCATTACAGAAGGCTGGCTGGCGAAATTTCAAGACTCGGTTCCTTGCGTTTATGACTTGGCCCGTGGGAGGCCCTTTTACACTCAACCTCTTAGCTTGGCTCACGGTTGTGTGGAAAAGCTCTCACAGGCTGCAGAACGGGCACTCAGTCAAGTAGGGGAACAGTCTTAGTTTCAGCGCATGGACTCGCTTAAGTAGCATCAGACAATTGTACAGGGGCTATACAATTGGAAGACTCTACTCCGCACTGCAGGTTAGGTGCATGCTTATTTCAAAAAAAACCTTTCCGTGCGTCTGTGAATTTGGTTTGGGAGGCACTTTTTCATACAACTTGTTCTCTTGTCTCCGAAATGCGAGGGGGTGGGAGGGGAAAAGAACCATTCTGGGGAAAGCTCCGCAGATCGCCAGGTTACAAGCTTCCTGGGGACATTCTTACTTTTAGAAAACCGACACACGGGGCAATAAACCGAAACAATCCGTTTTTTCAGAGGAGCGATTCCTTTCGTCGACTACGTGTACTCTAGAGAGTTTGTCTGCTAGCTCACCAATGTATTTAGAGGGATCTACTATTCGATTTTCAGCCTCTGCCAGGTGATCCTGACTGGTTAGTGTGAGAAGCTACCAACTCTTGGCACTGCTGTTTCCCCGCCATCACAAGAAAACTGCCAATGGTCGCTGACATGGAGCTTCCCCTTGGAATCCTTCCTGGGAGAAGCGGGAGCTCTTGATGACAGTCTGTTCTCTGCTCACCCCACTTCGGTCCTGTCTCCCGAAAGAGACAGAAGAGGGGGACGGCAGCTTCGCGTTGCAAACTTCTTTCACACTCAAACCACTGTATGTTTTGCGCTCTGCCATTCTCACAAAGACGCACTGTCGTTCCCGCTCACTACTTAACCAAACCCGTCTTTGGCTAGGTGGAAGTTTCTACTTGTAGTGCTTTCAACGTGGGTTCTTTGCAGCGTTTGCCTAGCGGTGGCTGGCGAATGCCTGCTTCTCCTAAGAGGGTGAGTGTGGAAGGGGGCGGGCGGGTGGCTTCATTCTTTCCTTGCAAGTAGACATTCTTCCTGCAGCGCCCAATGAGGTCTGCAGGAGTTTTCCTTCGGACATGCTTACTATCATAAAGCCAAATCTTGGCCAAAGCATTTTCACATATGCCTCGCCAGGAATCTGCTCATTACAGAAGGCTGGCTGGCGAAATTTCAAGACTCGGTTCCTTGCGTTTATGACTTGGCCCGTGGGAGGCCCTTTTACACTCAACCTCTTCGCTTGGCTCACGGTTGTGTGGAAAAGCTCTCACAGGCTGCAGAACGGGCACTCAGTCAAGTAGGGGAACAGTCTTAGTTTCAGCGCATGGACTCGCTTAAGTAGCATCAGACAATTGTACAGGGGCTATACAATTGGAAGACTCTACTCCGCACTGCAGGTTAGGTGCATGCTTATTTCAAATAAAACCTTTCCATGCGGCTGTGAATGTGGTTTGGGAGGCACTTTTTCATACAACTTGTTCTCTTGTCTCCGAAATGCGAGGGGGTGGGAGGGGAAAAGAACCATTCTGGGGAAAGCTCCGCAGATCGCCAGGTTACAAGCTTCCTGGGGACATTCTTACTTTTAGAAAACCGACACACCGGGCAATAAACCGAAACAATCCGATTTTTCAGAGGAGCGATTCCTTTCGTCGACTACGTGTACTCTAGAGAGTTTGTCTGCTAGCTCACCAACGTATTTAGAGGGATCTACTATTCGATTTTCAGCCTCTGCCAGGTGATCCTGACTGGTTAGTGTGAGAAGCTACCAACTCTTGGCACTGCTGTTTCCGCGCCATCACAAGAAAACTGCCAATGGTCGCTGACATAGAGCTTCCCCTTGGAATCCTTCCTGGGAGAAGCGGGAGCTCTTGATGACAGTCTGTTCCCTGCTCACCCCACTTCGGTCCTGTCTCCCGAGAGAGACAGAAGAGGGGGACGGCAGCTTCGCGTTGCAAACTTCTTTCACACTCAAACCACTGTATGTTTTGCGCTGTGCCATTCTCACAAAGACGCACTGTCGTTCCCGCTCACTACTTAACCAAACCCGTCTTTGGCTAGGTGGAAGTTTCTACTTGTAGTGCTTTCAACGTGGGTTCTTTGCAGCGTTTGCCTAGCGGTGGCTGGCGAATGCCTGCTTCTCCTAAGAGGGTGAGTGTGGAAGGGGGCGGTCGGGTGGCTTCATTCTTTCCTTGCAAGTAGACATTCTTCCTGCAGCGCCCAATGAGGTCTGCAGGAGTTTTCCTTCGGACATGCTTACTATCATAAAGCCAAATCTTGGCCAAAGCATGTTCACATATGCCTCGCCAGGAATCTGCTCATTACAGAAGGCTGGCTGGCGAAATTTCAAGACTCGGTTCCTTGCGTTTATGACTTGGCCCGTGGGAGGCCCTTTTACACTCAACCTCTTAGCTTGGCTCACGGTTGTGTGGAAAAGCTCTCACAGGCTGCAGAACGGGCACTCAGTCAAGTAGGGGAACAGTCTTAGTTTCAGCGCATGGACTCGCTTAAGTAGCATCAGACAATTGTACAGGGGCTATACAATTGGAAGACTCTACTCCGCACTGCAGGTTAGGTGCATGCTTATTTCAAATAAAACCTTTCCGTGCGGCTGTGAATGTGGTTTGGGAGGCACTTTTTCATACAACTTGTTCTCTTGTCTCCGAAATGCGAGGGGGTGGGAGGGGAAAAGAACCATTCTGGGGAAAGCTCCGCAGATCGCCAGGTTACAAGCTTCCTGGGGACATTCTTACTTTTAGAAAACCGACACACCGGGCAATAAACCGAAACAATCTGTTTTTTCAGAGGAGCGATTCCTTTCGTCGACTACGTGTACTCTAGAGAGTTTGTCTGCTAGCTCACCAACGTATTTAGAGGGATCTACTATTCGATTTTCAGCCTCTGCCAGGTGATCCTGACTGGTTAGTGTGAGAAGCTACCAACTCTTGGCACTGCTGTTTCCCCGCCATCACAAGAAAACTGCCAATGGTCGCTGACATGGAGCTTCCCCTTGGAATCCTTCCTGGGAGAAGCGGGAGCTCTTGATGACAGTCTGTTCTCTGCTCACCCCACTTCGGTCCTGTCTCCCGAAAGAGACAGAAGAGGGGGACGGCAGCTTCGCGTTGCAAACTTCTTTCACACTCAAACCACTGTATGTTTTGCGCTCTGCCATTCTCACAAAGACGCACTGTCGTTCCCGCTCACTACTTAACCAAACCCGTCTTTGGCTAGGTGGAAGTTTCTACTTGTAGTGCTTTCAACGTGGGTTCTTTGCAGCGTTTGCCTAGCGGTGGCTGGCGAATGCCTGCTTCTCCTAAGAGGGTGAGTGTGGAAGGGGGCGGGCGGGTGGCTTCATTCTTTCCTTGCAAGTAGACATTCTTCCTGCAGCGCCCAATGAGGTCTGCAGGAGTTTTCCTTCGGACATGCTTACTATCATAAAGCCAAATCTTGGCCAAAGCATTTTCACATATGCCTCGCCAGGAATCTGCTCATTACAGAAGGCTGGCTGGCGAAATTTCAAGACTCGGTTCCTTGCGTTTATGACTTGGCCCGTGGGAGGCCCTTTTACACTCAACCTCTTAGCTTGGCTCACGGTTGTGTGGAAAAGCTCTCACAGGCTGCAGAACGGGCACTCAGTCAAGTAGGGGAACAGTCTTAGTTTCAGCGCATGGACTCGCTTAAGTAGCATCAGACAATTGTACAGGGGCTATACAATTGGAAGACTCTACTCCGCACTGCAGGTTAGGTGCATGCTTATTTCAAAAAAAACCTTTCCGTGCGGCTGTGAATGTGGTTTGGGAGGCACTTTTTCATACAACTTGTTCTCTTGTCTCCGAAATGCGAGGGGGTGGGAGGGGAAAAGAACCATTCTGGGGAAAGCTCCGCAGATCGCCAGGTTACAAGCTTCCTGGGGACATTCTTACTTTTAGAAAACCGACACACCGGGCAATAAACCGAAACAATCCGTTTTTTCAGAGGAGCGATTCCTTTCGTCGACTACGTGTACTGTAGAGAGTTTGTCTGCTAGCTCACCAACGTATTTAGAGGGATCTACTATTCGATTTTCAGCCTCTGCCAGGTGATCCTGACTGGTTAGTGTGAGAAGCTACCAACTCTTGGCACTGCTGTTTCCCCGCCATCACAAGAAAACTGCCAATGGTCGCTGACATGGAGCTTCCCCTTGGAATCCTTCCTGGGAGAAGCGGGAGCTCTTGATGACAGTCTGTTCTCTGCTCACCCCACTTCGGTCCTGTCTCCCGAAAGAGACAGAAGAGGGGGACGGCAGCTTCGCGTTGCAAACTTCTTTCACACTCAAACCACTGTATGTTTTGCGCTGTGCCATTCTCACAAAGACGCACTGTCGTTCCCGCTCACTACTTAACCAAACCCGTCTTTGGCTAGGTGGAAGTTTCTACTTGTAGTGCTTTCAACGTGGGTTCTTTGCAGCGTTTGCCTAGCGGTGGCTGGCGAATGCCTGCTTCTCCTAACAGGGTGAGTGTGGAAGGGGGCGGGCGGGTGGCTTCATTCTTTCCTTGCAAGTAGACATTCTTCCTGCAGCGCCCAATGAGGTCTGCAGGAGTTTTCCTTCGGACATGCTTACTATCATAAAGCCAAATCTTGGCCAAAGCATTTTCACATATGCCTCGCCAGGAATCTGCTCATTACAGAAGGCTGGCTGGCGGAATTTCAAGACTCAGTTCCTTGCGTTTATGACTTGGCCCGTGGGAGGCCCTTTTACACTCAACCTCTTAGCCTGGCTCACGGTTGTGTGGAAAAGCTCTCACAGGCTGCAGAACGGGCACTCAGTCAAGTAGGGGAACAGTCTTAGTTTCAGCGCATGGAATCGCTTAAGTAGCATCAGACAATTGTACAGGGGCTATACAATTGGAAGACTCTACTCCGCACTGCAGGTTAGGTGCATGCTTATTTCAAAAAAAACCTTTCCGTGCGGCTGTGAATGTGGTTTGGGAGGCACTTTTTCATACAACTTGTTCTCTTGTCTCCGAAATGCGAGGGGGTGGGAGGGGAAAAGAACCATTCTGGGGAAAGCTCCGCAGATCGCCAGGTTACAAGCTTCCTGGGGACATTCTTACTTTTAGAAAACCGACACACCGGGCAATAAACCGAAACAATCCGTTTTTTCAGAGGAGCGATTCCTTTCGTCGACTACGTGTACTCTAGAGAGTTTGTCTGCTAGCTCACCAACGTATTTAGAGGGATCTACTATTCGATTTTCAGCCTCTGCCAGGTGATCCTGACTGGTTAGTGTGAGAAGCTACCAACTCTTGGCACTGCTGTTTCCCCGCCATCACAAGAAAACTGCCAATGGTCGCTGACATGGAGCTTCCCCTTGGAATCCTTCCTGGGAGAAGCGGGAGCTCTTGATGACAGTCTGTTCCCTGCTCACCCCACTTCGGTCCTGTCTCCCGAAAGAGACAGAAGAGGGGGACGGCAGCTTCGCGTTGCAAACTTCTTTCACACTCAAACCACTGTATGTTTTGCGCTGTGCCATTCTCACAAAGACGCACTGTCGTTCCCGCTCACTACTTAACCAAACCCGTCTTTGGCTAGGTGGAAGTTTCTACTTGTAGTGCTTTCAACGTGGGTTCTTTGCAGCATTTGCCTAGCGGTGGCTGGCGAATGCCTGCTTCTCCTAAGAGGGTGAGTGTGGAAGGGGGCGGGCGGGTGGCTTCATTCTTTCCTTGCAAGTAGACATTCTTCCTGCAGCGCCCAATGAGGTCTGCAGGAGTTTTCCTTCGGACATGCTTACTATCATAAAGCCAAATCTTGGCCAAAGCATTTTCACATATGCCTCGCCAGGAATCTGCTCATTACAGAAGGCTGGCTGGCGAAATTTCAAGACTCGGTTCCTTGCGTTTATGACTTGGCCCGTGGGAGGCCCTTTTACACTCAACCTCTTAGCTTGGCTCACGGTTGTGTGGAAAAGCTCTCACAGGCTGCAGAACGGGCACTCAGTCAAGTAGGGGAACAGTCTTAGTTTCAGCGCATGGACTCGCTTAAGTAGCATCAGACAATTGTACAGGGGCTATACAATTGGAAGACTCTACTCCGCACTGCAGGTTAGGTGCATGCTTATTTCAAATAAAACCTTTCCGTGCGGCTGTGAATGTGGTTTGGGAGGCACTTTTTCATACAACTTGTTCTCTTGTCTCCGAAATGCGAGGGGGTGGGAGGGGAAAAGAACCATTCTGGGGAAAGCTCCGCAGATCGCCAGGTTACAAGCTTCCTGGGGACATTCTTACTTTTAGAAAACCGACACACCGGGCAATAAACCGAAACAATCCGTTTTTTCAGAGGAGCGATTCCTTTCGTCGACTACGTGTACTCTAGAGAGTTTGTCTGCTAGCTCACCAACGTATTTAGAGGGATCTACTATTCGATTTTCAGCCTCTGCCAGGTGATCCTGACTGGTTAGTGTGAGAAGCTACCAACTCTTGGCACTGCTGTTTCCCCGCCATCACAAGAAAACTGCCAATGGTCGCTGACATGGAGCTTCCCCTTGGAATCCTTCCTGGGAGAAGCGGGAGCTCTTGATGACAGTCTGTTCTCTGCTCACCCCACTTCGGTCCTGTCTCCCGAAAGAGACAGAAGAGGGGGACGGCAGCTTCGCGTTGCAAACTTCTTTCACACTCAAACCACTGTATGTTTTGCGCTCTGCCATTCTCACAAAGACGCACTGTCGTTCCCGCTCACTACTTAACCAAACCCGTCTTTGGCTAGGTGGAAGTTTCTACTTGTAGTGCTTTCAACGTGGGTTCTTTGCAGCGTTTGCCTAGCGGTGGCTGGCGAATGCCTGCTTCTCCTAAGAGGGTGAGTGTGGAAGGGGGCGGGCGGGTGGCTTCATTCTTTCCTTGCAAGTAGACATTCTTCCTGCAGCGCCCAATGAGGTCTGCAGGAGTTTTCCTTCGGACATGCTTACTATCAGAAAGCCAAATCTTGGCCAAAGCATTTTCACATATGCCTCGCCAGGAATCTGCTCATTACAGAAGGCTGGCTGGCGAAATTTCAAGACTCGGTTCCTTGCGTTTATGACTTGGCCCGTGGGAGGCCCTTTTACACTCAACCTCTTAGCTTGGCTCACGGTTGTGTGGAAAAGCTCTCACAGGCTGCAGAACGGGCACTCAGTCAAGTAGGGGAACAGTCTTAGTTTCAGCGCATGGACTCGCTTAAGTAGCATCAGACAATTGTACAGGGGCTATACAATTGGAAGACTCTACTCCGCACTGCAGGTTAGGTGCATGCTTATTTCAAAAAAAATCTTTCCGTGCGTCTGTGAATTTGGTTTGGGAGGCACTTTTTCATACAACTTGTTCTCTTGTCTCCGAAATGCGAGGGGGTGGGAGGGGAAAAGAACCATTCTGGGGAAAGCTCCGCAGATCGCCAGGTTACAAGCTTCCTGGGGACATTCTTACTTTTAGAAAACCGACACACCGGGCAATAAACCGAAACAATCCGTTTTTTCAGAGGAGCGATTCCTTTCGTCGACTACGTGTACTCTAGAGAGTTTGTCTGCTAGCTCACCAACGTATTTAGAGGGATCTACTATTCGATTTTCAGCCTCTGCCAGGTGATCCTGACTGGTTAGTGTGAGAAGCTACCAACTCTTGGCACTGCTGTTTCCCCGCCATCACAAGAAAACTGCCAATGGTCGCTGACATGGAGCTTCCCCTTGGAATCCTTCCTGGGAGAAGCGGGAGCTCTTGATGACAGTCTGTTCTCTGCTCACCCCACTTCGGTCCTGTCTCCCGAAAGAGACAGAAGAGGGGGACGGCAGCTTCGCGTTGCAAACTTCTTTCACACTCAAACCACTGTATGTTTTGCGCTCTGCATTCTCACAAAGAAGCACTGTCGTTCCCGCTCACTACTTAACCAAACCCGTCTTTGGCTAGGTGGAAGTTTCTACTTGTAGTGCTTTCAACGTGGGTTCTTTGCAGCGTTTGCCTAGCGGTGGCTGGCGAATGCCTGCTTCTCCTAAGAGGGTGAGTGTGGAAGGGGGCGGGCGGGTGGCTTCATTCTTTCCTTGCAAGTAGACATTCTTCCTGCAGCGCCCAATGAGGTCTGCAGGAGTTTTCCTTCGGACATGCTTACTATCATGAAGCCAAATCTTGGCCAAAGCATTTTCACATATGCCTCGCCAGGAATCTGCTCATTACAGAAGGCTGGCTGGCGAAATTTCAAGACTCGGTTCCTTGCGTTTATGACTTGGCCCGTGGGAGGCCCTTTTACACTCAACCTCTTAGCTTGGCTCACGGTTGTGTGGAAAAGCTCTCACAGGCTGCAGAACGGGCACTCAGTCAAGTAGGGGAACAGTCTTAGTTTCAGCGCATGGACTCGCTTAAGTAGCATCAGACAATTGTACAGGGGCTATACAATTGGAAGACTCTACTCCGCACTGCAGGTTAGGTGCATGCTTATTTCAAAAAAAACCTTTCCGTGCGGCTGTGAATTTGGTTTGGGAGGCACTTTTTCATGCAACTTGCTCTCTTGTCTCCGAAATGCGAGGGGGTGGGAGGGGAAAAGAACCATTCTGGGGAAAGCTCCGCAGATCGCCAGGTTACAAGCTTCCTGGGGACATTCTTACTTTTAGAAAGCCGACACACGGGGCAATAAACCGAAACAATCCGTTTTTTCAGAGGAGCGATTCCTTTCGTCGACTACGTGTACTCCAGAGTGTTTGTCTGCTAGCTCACCAACGTATTTAGAGAGATCTACTATTCGATTTTCAGCCTCTGCCAGGTGATCCTGACTGGTTAGTGTGAGAAGCTACCAACTCTTGGCACTGCTGTTTCCCCGCCATCACAAGAAAACTGCCACTGGTCGCTGACATAGAGCTTCCCCTTGGAATCCTTCCTGGGAGAAGCGGGAGCTCTTGATGACAGTCTGTTCCCTGCTCACCCCACTTCGGTCCTGTCTCCCGAGAGAGACAGAAGAGGGGGACGGCAGCTTCGCGTTGCAAACTTCTTTCACACTCAAACCACTGTATGTTTTGCGCTCTGCCATTCTCACAAAGACGCACTGTCGTTCCCGCTCACAACTTAACCAAACCCGTCTTTGGCTAGGTGGAAGTTTCTACTTGTAGTGCTTTCAACGTGGGTTCTTTGCAGCGTTTGCCTAGCGGTGGCTGGCGAATGCCTGCTTCTCCTAAGAGGGTGAGTGTGGAAGGGGGCGGGCGGGTGGCTTCATTCTTTCCTTGCAAGTAGACATTCTTCCTGCAGCGCCCAATGAGGTCTGCAGGAGTTTTCCTTCGGACATGCTTACTATCATAAAGCCAAATCTTGGCCAAAGCATTTTCACATATGCCTCGCCAGGAATCTGCTCATTACAGAAGGCTGGCTGGCGAAATTTCAAGACTCGGTTCCTTGCGTTTATGACTTGGCCTGTGGGAGGCCCTTTTACACTCAACCTCTTAGCTTGGCTCACGGTTGTGTGGAAAAGCTCTCACAGGCTGCAGAACGGGCACTCAGTCAAGTAGGGGAACAGTCTTAGTTTCAGCGCATGGACTCGCTTAAGTAGCATCAGACAATTGTACAGGGGCTATACAATTGGAAGACGCTACTCCGCACTGCAGGTTAGGTGCATGCTTATTTCAAAAAAAACCTTTCCGTGCGGCTGTGAATTTGGTTTGGGAGGCACTTTTTCATACAACTTGTTCTCTTGTCTCCGAAATGCGAGGGGGTGGGAGGGGAAAAGAACCATTCTGGGGAAAGCTCCGCAGATCGCCAGGTTACAAGCTTCCTGGGGACATTCTTACTTTTAGAAAACCGACACACCGGGCAATAAACCGAAACAATCCGTTTTTTCAGAGGAGCGATTCCTTTCGTCGACTACGTGTACTCTAGAGAGTTTGTCTGCTAGCTCACCAACGTATTTAGAGGGATCTACTATTCGATTTTCAGCCTCTGCCAGGTGATCCTGACTGGTTAGTGTGAGAAGCTACCAACTCTTGGCACTGCTGTTTCCCCGCCATCACAAGAAAACTGCCAATGGTCGCTGACATGGAGCTTCCCCTTGGAATCCTTCCTGGGAGAAGCGGGAGCTCTTGATGACAGTCTGTTCTCTGCTCACCCCACTTCGGTCCTGTCTCCCGAAAGAGACAGAAGAGGGGGACGGCAGCTTCGCGTTGCAAACTTCTTTCACACTCAAACCACTGTATGTTTTGCGCTCTGCATTCTCACAAAGAAGCACTGTCGTTCCCGCTCACTACTTAACCAAACCCGTCTTTGGCTAGGTGGAAGTTTCTACTTGTAGTGCTTTCAACGTGGGTTCTTTGCAGCGTTTGCCTAGCGGTGGCTGGCGAATGCCTGCTTCTCCTAAGAGGGTGAGTGTGGAAGGGGGCGTGCGGGTGGCTTCATTCTTTCCTTGCAAGTAGACATTCTTCCTGCAGCGCCCAATGAGGTCTGCAGGAGTTTTCCTTCGGACATGCTTACTATCATGAAGCCAAATCTTGGCCAAAGTATTTTCACATATGCCTCGCCAGGAATCTGCTCATTACAGAAGGCTGGCTGGCGAAATTTCAAGACTCGGTTCCTTGCGTTTATGACTTGGCCCGTGGGAGGCCCTTTTACACTCAACCTCTTAGCTTGGCTCACGGTTGTGTGGAAAAGCTCTCACAGGCTGCAGAACGGGCACTCAGTCAAGTAGGGGAACAGTCTTAGTTTCAGCGCATGGACTCGCTTAAGTAGCATCAGACAATTGTACAGGGGCTATACAATTGGAAGACTCTACTCCGCACTGCAGGTTAGGTGCATGCTTATTTCAAAAAAAACCTTTCCGTGCGGCTGTGAATTTGGTTTGGGAGGCACTTTTTCATGCAACTTGCTCTCTTGTCTCCGAAATGCGAGGGGGTGGGAGGGGAAAAGAACCATTCTGGGGAAAGCTCCGCAGATCGCCAGGTTACAAGCTTCCTGGGGACATTCTTACTTTTAGAAAGCCGACACACGGGGCAATAAACCGAAACAATCCGTTTTTTCAGAGGAGCGATTCCTTTCGTCGACTACGTGTACTCCAGAGTGTTTGTCTGCTAGCTCACCAACGTATTTAGAGAGATCTACTATTCGATTTTCAGCCTCTGCCAGGTGATCCTGACTGGTTAGTGTGAGAAGCTACCAACTCTTGGCACTGCTGTTTCCCCGCCATCACAAGAAAACTGCCACTGGTCGCTGACATAGAGCTTCCCCTTGGAATCCTTCCTGGGAAAAGCGGGAGCTCTTGATGACAGTCTGTTCCCTGCTCACCCCACTTCGGTCCTGTCTCCCGAGAGAGACAGAAGAGGGGGACGGCAGCTTCGCGTTGCAAACTTCTTTCACACTCAAACCACTGTATGTTTTGCGCTCTGCCATTCTCACAAAGACGCACTGTCGTTCCCGCTCACAACTTAACCAAACCCGTCTTTGGCTAGGTGGAAGTTTCTACTTGTAGTGCTTTCAACGTGGGTTCTTTGCAGCGTTTGCCTAGCGGTGGCTGGCGAATGCCTGCTTCTCCTAAGAGGGTGAGTGTGGAAGGGGGCGGGCGGGTGGCTTCATTCTTTCCTTGCAAGTAGACATTCTTCCTGCAGCGCCCAATGAGGTCTGCAGGAGTTTTCCTTCGGACATGCTTACTATCATAAAGCCAAATCTTGGCCAAAGCATTTTCACATATGCCTCGCCAGGAATCTGCTCATTACAGAAGGCTGGCTGGCGAAATTTCAAGACTCGGTTCCTTGCGTTTATGACTTGGCCCGTGGGAGGCCCTTTTACACTCAACCTCTTAGCTTGGCTCACGGTTGTGTGGAAAAGCTCTCACAGGCTGCAGAACGGGCACTCAGTCAAGTAGGGGAACAGTCTTAGTTTCAGCGCATGGACTCGCTTAAGTAGCATCAGACAATTGTACAGGGGCTATACAATTGGAAGACGCTACTCCGCACTGCAGGTTAGGTGCATGCTTATTTCAAAAAAAACCTTTCCGTGCGGCTGTGAATTTGGTTTGGGAGGCACTTTTTCATACAACTTGTTCTCTTGTCTCCGAAATGCGAGGGGGTGGGAGGGGAAAAGAACCATTCTGGGGAAAGCTCCGCAGATCGCCAGGTTACAAGCTTCCTGGGGACATTCTTACTTTTAGAAAACCGACACACGGGGCAATAAAACGAAACAATCCGTTTTTTCAGAGGAGCGATTCCTTTCGTCGACTACGTGTACTCTAGAGAGTTTGTCTGCTAGCTCACCAACGTATTTAGAGGGATCTACTATTCGATTTTCAGCCTCTGCCAGGTGATCCTGACTGGTTAGTGTGAGAAGCTACCAACTCTTGGCACTGCTGTTTCCCCGCCATCACAAGAAAACTGCCAATGGTCGCTGACATAGAGCTTCCCCTTGGAATCCTTCCTGGGAGAAGCGGGAGCTCTTGATGACAGTCTGTTCCCTGCTCACCCCACTTCGGTCCTGTCTCCCGAGAGAGACAGAAGAGGGGGACGGCAGCTTCGCGTTGCAAACTTCTTTCACACTCAAACCACTGTATGTTTTGCGCTCTGCCATTCTCACAAAGACGCACTGTCGTTCCCGCTCACTACTTAACCAAACCCGTCTTTGGCTAGGTGGAAGTTTCTACTTGTAGTGCTTTCAACGTGGGTTCTTTGCAGCGTTTGCCTAGCGGTGGCTGGCGAATGCCTGCTTCTCCTAAGAGGGTGAGTGTGGAAGGGGGCGGGCGGGTGGCTTCATTCTTTCCTTGCAAGTAGACATTCTTCCTGCAGCGCCCAATGAGGTCTGCAGGAGTTTTCCTTCGGACATGCTTACTATCATAAAGCCAAATCTTGGCCAAAGCATTTTCACATATGCCTCGCCAGGAAACTGCTCATTACAGAAGGCTGGCTGGCGAAATTTCAAGACTCGGTTCCTTGCGTTTATGACTTGGCCCGTGGGAGGCCCTTTTACACTCAACCTCTTAGCTTGGCTCACGGTTGTGTGGAAAAGCTCTCACAGGCTGCAGAACGGGCACTCAGTCAAGTAGGGGAACAGTCTTAGTTTCAGCGCATGGACTCGCTTAAGTAGCATCAGACAATTGTACAGGGGCTATACAATTGGAAGACTCTACTCCGCACTGCAGGTTAGGTGCATGCTTATTTCAAAAAAAACCTTTCCGTGCGGCTGTGAATTTGGTTTGGGAGGCACTTTTTCATACAACTTGTTCTCTTGTCTCCGAAATGCGAGGGGGTGGGAGGGGAAAAGAACCATTCTGGGGAAAGCTCCGCAGATCGCCAGGTTACAAGCTTCCTGGGGACATTCTTACTTTTAGAAAACCGACACACGGGGCAATAAACCGAAACAATCCGTTTTTTCAGAGGAGCGATTCCTTTCGTCGACTACGTGTACTCTAGAGAGTTTGTCTGCTAGCTCACCAACGTATTTAGAGGGATCTACTATTCGATTTTCAGCCTCTGCCAGGTGATCCTGACTGGTTAGTGTGAGAAGCTACCAACTCTTGGCACTGCTGTTTCCCCGCCATCACAAGAAAACTGCCAATGGTCGCTGACATGGAGCTTCCCCTTGGAATCCTTCCTGGGAGAAGCGGGAGCTCTTGATGACAGTCTGTTCCCTGCTCACCCCACTTCGGTCCTGTCTCCCGAAAGAGACAGAAGAGGGGGACGGCAGCTTCGCGTTGCAAACTTCTTTCACACTCAAACCACTGTATGTTTTGCGCTGTGCCATTCTCACAAAGACGCACTGTCGTTCCCGCTCACTACTTAACCAAACCCGTCTTTGGCTAGGTGGAAGTTTCTACTTGTAGTGCTTTCAACGTGGGTTCTTTGCAGCGTTTGCCTAGCGGTGGCTGGCGAATGCCTGCTTCTCCTAAGAGGGTGAGTGTGGAAGGGGGCGGGCGGGTGGCTTCATTCTTTCCTTGCAAGTAGACATTCTTCCTGCAGCGCCCAATGAGGTCTGCAGGAGTTTTCCTTCGGACATGCTTACTATCATGAAGCCAAATCTTGGCCAAAGCATTTTCACATATGCCTCGCCAGGAATCTGCTCATTACAGAAGGCTGGCTGGCGAAATTTCAAGACTCGGTTCCTTGCGTTTATGACTTGGCCCGTGGGAGGCCCTTTTACACTCAACCTCTTAGCTTGGCTCACGGTTGTGTGGAAAAGCTCTCACAGGCTGCAGAATGGGCACTCAGTCAAGTAGGGGAACAGTCTTAGTTTCAGCGCATGGACTCGCTTAAGTAGCATCAGACAATTGTACAGGGGCTATACAATTGGAAGACGCTACTCCGCACTGCAGGTTAGGTGCATGCTTATTTCAAAAAAAACCTTTCCGTGCGGCTGTGAATTTGGTTTGGGAGGCACTTTTTCATACAACTTGTTCTCTTGTCTCCGAAATGCGAGGGGGTGGGAGGGGAAAAGAACCATTCTGGGGAAAGCTCCGCAGATCGCCAGGTTACAAGCTTCCTGGGGACATTCTTACTTTTAGAAAGCCGACACACGGGGCAATAAACCGAAACAATCCGTTTTTTCAGAGGAGCGATTCCTTTCGTCGACTACGTGTACTGTAGAGAGTTTGTCTGCTAGCTCACCAACGTATTTAGAGGGATCTACTATTCGATTTTCAGCCTCTGCCAGGTGATCCTGACTGGTTAGTGTGAGAAGCTACCAACTCTTGGCACTGCTGTTTCCCCGCCATCACAAGAAAACTGCCAATGGTCGCTGACATGGAGCTTCCCCTTGGAATCCTTCCTGGGAGAAGCGGGAGCTCTTGATGACAGTCTGTTCTCTGCTCACCCCACTTCGGTCCTGTCTCCCGAAAGAGACAGAAGAGGGGGACGGCAGCTTCGCGTTGCAAACTTCTTTCACACTCAAACCACTGTATGTTTTGCGCTCTGCCATTCTCACAAAGACGCACTGTCGTTCCCGCTCACTACTTAACCAAACCCGTCTTTGGCTAGGTGGAAGTTTCTACTTGTAGTGCTTTCAACGTGGGTTCTTTGCAGCGTTTGCCTAGCGGTGGCTGGCGAATGCCTGCTTCTCCTAAGAGGGTGAGTGTGGAAGGGGGCGGGCGGGTGGCTTCATTCTTTCCTTGCAAGTAGACATTCTTCCTGCAGCGCCCAATGAGGTCTGCAGGAGTTTTCCTTCGGACATGCTTACTATCATGAAGCCAAATCTTGGCCAAAGCATTTTCACATATGCCTCGCCAGGAATCTGCTCATTACAGAAGGCTGGCTGGCGAAATTTCAAGACTCGGTTCCTTGCGTTTATGACTTGGCCCGTGGGAGGCCCTTTTACACTCAACCTCTTAGCTTGGCTCACGGTTGTGTGGAAAAGCTCTCACAGGCTGCAGAACGGGCACTCAGTCAAGTAGGGGAACAGTCTTAGTTTCAGCGCATGGACTCGCTTAAGTAGCATCAGACAATTGTACAGGGGCTATACAATTGGAAGACTCTACTCCGCACTGCAGGTTAGGTGCATGCTTATTTCAAAAAAAACCTTTCCGTGCGGCTGTGAATGTGGTTTGGGAGGCACTTTTTCATACAACTTGTTCTCTTGTCTCCGAAATGCGAGGGGGTGGGAGGGGAAAAGAACCATTCTGGGGAAAGCTCCGCAGATCGCCAGGTTACAAGCTTCCTGGGGACATTCTTACTTTTAGAAAACCGACACACGGGGCAATAAACCGAAACAATCCGTTTTTTCAGAGGAGCGATTCCTTTCGTCGACTACGTGTACTCTAGAGAGTTTGTCTGCTAGCTCACCAACGTATTGAGAGGGATCTACTATTCGATTTTCAGCCTCTGCCAGGTGATCCTGACTGGTTAGTGTGAGAAGCTACCAACTCTTGGCACTGCTGTTTCCCCGCCATCACAAGAAAACTGCCAATGGTCGCTGACATAGAGCTTCCCCTTGGAATCCTTCCTGGGAGAAGCGGGAGCTCTTGATGACAGTCTGTTCTCTGCTCACCCCACTTCGGTCCTGTCTCCCGAGAGAGACAGAAGAGGGGGACGGCAGCTTCGCGTTGCAAACTTCTTTCACACTCAAACCACTGTATGTTTTGCGCTCTGCCATTCTCACAAAGACGCACTGTCGTTCCCGCTCACTACTTAACCAAACCCGTCTTTGGCTAGGTGGAAGTTTCTACTTGTAGTGCTTTCAACGTGGGTTCTTTGCAGCGTTTGCCTAGCGGTGGCTGGCGAATGCCTGCTTCTCCTAAGAGGGTGAGTGTGGAAGGGGGCGGGCGGGTGGCTTCATTCTTATTTGCAAGTAGACATTCTTCCTGCAGCGCCCAATGAGGTCTGCAGGAGTTTTCCTTTGGACATGCTTACTATCATAAAGCCAAATCTTGGCCAAAGCATTTTCACATATGCCTCGCCAGGAATCTGCTCATTACAGAAGGCTGGCTGGCGAAATTTCAAGACTCGGTTCCTTGCGTTTATGACTTGGCCCGTGGGAGGCCCTTTTACACTCAACCTCTTAGCTTGGCTCACGGTTGTGTGGAAAAGCTCTCACAGGCTGCAGAACGGGCACTCAGTCAAGTAGGGGAACAGTCTTAGTTTCAGCGCATGGACTCGCTTAAGTAGCATCAGGCAATTGTACAGGGGCTATACAATTGGAAGACTCTACTCCGCACTGCAGGTTAGGTGCATGCTTATTTCAAAAAAAACCTTTCCGTGCGTCTGTGAATTTGGTTTGGGAGGCACTTTTTCATACAACTTGTTCTCTTGTCTCCGAAATGCGAGGGGGTGGGAGGGGAAAAGAACCATTCTGGGGAAAGCTCCGCAGATCGCCAGGTTACAAGCTTCCTGGGGACATTCTTACTTTTAGAAAACCGACACACGGGGCAATAAACCGAAACAATCCGTTTTTTCAGAGGAGCGATTCCTTTCGTCGACTACGTGTACTCTAGAGAGTTTGTCTGCTAGCTCACCAACGTATTTAGAGGGATCTACTATTCGATTTTCAGCCTCTGCCAGGTGATCCTGACTGGTTAGTGTGAGAAGCTACCAACTCTTGGCACTGCTGTTTCCCCGCCATCACAAGAAAACTGCCACTGGTCGCTGACATAGAGCTTCCCCTTGGAATCCTTCCTGGGAGAAGCGGGAGCTCTTGATGACAGTCTGTTCCCTGCTCACCCCACTTCGGTCCTGTCTCCCGAGAGAGACAGAAGAGGGGGACGGCAGCTTCGCGTTGCAAACTTCTTTCACACTCAAACCACTGTATGTTTTGCGCTCTGCCATTCTCACAAAGACGCACTGTCGTTCCCGCTCACTACTTAACCAAACCCGTCTTTGGCTAGGTGGAAGTTTCTACTTGTAGTGCTTTCAACGTGGGTTCTTTGCAGCGTTTGCCTAGCGGTGGCTGGCGAATGCCTGCTTCTCCTAAGAGGGTGAGTGTGGAAGGGGGCGGGCGGGTGGCTTCATTCTTTCCTTGCAAGTAGACATTCTTCCTGCAGCGCCCAATGAGGTCTGCAGGAGTTTTCCTTCGGACATGCTTACTATCATAAAGCCAAATCTTGGCCAAAGCATGTTCACATATGCCTCGCCAGGAATCTGCTCATTACAGAAGGCTGGCTGGCGAAATTTCAAGACTCGGTTCCTTGCGTTTATGACTTGGCCCGTGGGAGGCCCTTTTACACTCAACCTCTTCGCTTGGCTCACGGTTGTGTGGAAAAGCTCTCACAGGCTGCAGAACGGGCACTCAGTCAAGTAGGGGAACAGTCTTAGTTTCAGCGCATGGACTCGCTTAAGTAGCATCAGACAATTGTACAGGGGCTATACAATTGGAAGACTCTACTCCGCACTGCAGGTTAGGTGCATGCTTATTTCAAAAACAACCTTTCCGTGCGGCTGTGAATTTGGTTTGGGAGGCACTTTTTCATGCAACTTGTTCTCTTGTCTCCGAAATGCGAGGGGGTGGGAGGGGAAAAGAACCATTCTGGGGAAAGCTCCGCAGATCGCCAGGTTACAAGCTTCCTGGGGACATTCTTACTTTTAGAAAACCGACACACGGGGCAATAAACCGAAACAATCCGTTTTTTTCAGAGGAGCGATTCCTTTCGTCGACTACGTGTACTCTAGAGAGTTTGTCTGCTAGCTCACCAACGTATTTAGAGGGATCTACTATTCGATTTTCAGCCTCTGCCAGGTGATCCTGACTGGTTAGTGTGAGAAGCTACCAACTCTTGGCACTGCTGTTTCCCCGCCATCACAAGAAAACTGCCACTGGTCGCTGACATAGAGCTTCCCCTTGGAATCCTTCCTGGGAGAAGCGGGAGCTCTTGATGACAGTCTGTTCCCTGCTCACCCCACTTCGGTCCTGTCTCCCGAAAGAGACAGAAGAGGGGGACGGCAGCTTCGCGTTGCAAACTTCTTTCACACTCAAACCACTGTATGTTTTGCGCTCTGCCATTCTCACAAAGACGCACTGTCGTTCCCGCTCACTACTTAACCAAACCCGTCTTTGGCTAGGTGGAAGTTTCTACTTGTAGTGCTTTCAACGTGGGTTCTTTGCAGCGTTTGCCTAGCGGTGGCTGGCGAATGCCTGCTTCTCCTAAGAGGGTGAGTGTGGAAGGGAGCGGGCGGGTGGCTTCATTCTTTCCTTGCAAGTAGACATTCTTCCTGCAGCGCCCAATGAGGTCTGCAGGAGTTTTCCTTCGGACATGCTTACTATCATAAAGCCAAATCTTGGCCAAAGCATTTTCACATATGCCTCGCCAGGAATCTGCTCATTACAGAAGGCTGGCTGGCGAAATTTCAAGACTCGGTTCCTTGCGTTTATGACTTGGCCCGTGGGAGGCCCTTTTACACTCAACCTCTTAGCTTGGCTCACGGTTGTGTGGAAAAGCTCTCACAGGCTGCAGAACGGGCACTCAGTCAAGTAGGGGAACAGTCTTAGTTTCAGCGCATGGACTCGCTTAAGTAGCATCAGACAATTGTACAGGGGCTATACAATTGGAAGACTCTACTCCGCACTGCAGGTTAGGTGCATGCTTATTTCAAAAAAAACCTTTCCGTGCGGCTGTGAATTTGGTTTGGGAGGCACTTTTTCATACAACTTGTTCTCTTGTCTCCGAAATGCGAGGGGGTGGGAGGGGAAAAGAACCATTCTGGGGAAAGCTCCGCAGATCGCCAGGTTACAAGCTTCCTGGGGACATTCTTACTTTTAGAAAACCGACACACGGGGCAATAAACCGAAACAATCCGTTTTTTCAGAGGAGCGATTCCTTTCGTCGACTACGTGTACTCTAGAGAGTTTGTCTGCTAGCTCACCAACGTATTGAGAGGGATCTACTATTCGATTTTCAGCCTCTGCCAGGTGATCCTGACTGGTTAGTGTGAGAAGCTACCAACTCTTGGCACTGCTGTTTCCCCGCCATCACAAGAAAACTGCCAATGGTCGCTGACATAGAGCTTCCCCTTGGAATCCTTCCTGGGAGAAGCGGGAGCTCTTGATGACAGTCTGTTCTCTGCTCACCCCACTTCGGTCCTGTCTCCCGAGAGAGACAGAAGAGGGGGACGGCAGCTTCGCGTTGCAAACTTCTTTCACACTCAAACCACTGTATGTTTTGCGCTGTGCCATTCTCACAAAGACGCACTGTCGTTCCCGCTCACTACTTAACCAAACCCGTCTTTGGCTAGGTGGAAGTTTCTACTTGTAGTGCTTTCAACGTGGGTTCTTTGCAGCGTTTGCCTAGCGGTGGCTGGCGAATGCCTGCTTCTCCTAAGAGGGTGAGTGTGGAAGGGAGCGGGCGGGTGGCTTCATTCTTTCCTTGCAAGTAGACATTCTTCCTGCAGCGCCCAATGAGGTCTGCAGGAGTTTTCCTTCGGACATGCTTACTATCATAAAGCCAAATCTTGGCCAAAGCATTTTCACATATGCCTCGCCAGGAATCTGCTCATTACAGAAGGCTGGCTGGCGAAATTTCAAGACTCGGTTCCTTGCGTTTATGACTTGGCCCGTGGGAGGCCCTTTTACACTCAACCTCTTAGCTTGGCTCACGGTTGTGTGGAAAAGCTCTCACAGGCTGCAGAACGGGCACTCAGTCAAGTAGGGGAACAGTCTTAGTTTCAGCGCATGGACTCGCTTAAGTAGCATCAGACAATTGTACAGGGGCTATACAATTGGAAGACTCTACTCCGCACTGCAGGTTAGGTGCATGCTTATTTCAAAAAAAACCTTTCCGTGCGGCTGTGAATTTGGTTTGGGAGGCACTTTTTCATACAACTTGTTCTCTTGTCTCCGAAATGCGAGGGGGTGGGAGGGGAAAAGAACCATTCTGGGGAAAGCTCCGCAGATCGCCAGGTTACAAGCTTCCTGGGGACATTCTTACTTTTAGAAAACCGACACACGGGGCAATAAACCGAAACAATCCGTTTTTTCAGAGGAGCGATTCCTTTCGTCGACTACGTGTACTCTAGAGAGTTTGTCTGCTAGCTCACCAACGTATTGAGAGGGATCTACTATTCGATTTTCAGCCTCTGCCAGGTGATCCTGACTGGTTAGTGTGAGAAGCTACCAACTCTTGGCACTGCTGTTTCCCCGCCATCACAAGAAAACTGCCAATGGTCGCTGACATAGAGCTTCCCCTTGGAATCCTTCCTGGGAGAAGCGGGAGCTCTTGATGACAGTCTGTTCTCTGCTCACCCCACTTCGGTCCTGTCTCCCGAGAGAGACAGAAGAGGGGGACGGCAGCTTCGCGTTGCAAACTTCTTTCACACTCAAACCACTGTATGTTTTGCGCTGTGCCATTCTCACAAAGACGCACTGTCGTTCCCGCTCACTACTTAACCAAACCCGTCTTTGGCTAGGTGGAAGTTTCTACTTGTAGTGCTTTCAACGTGGGTTCTTTGCAGCGTTTGCCTAGCGGTGGCTGGCGAATGCCTGCTTCTCCTAAGAGGGTGAGTGTGGAAGGGGGCGGGCGGGTGGCTTCATTCTTATTTGCAAGTAGACATTCTTCCTGCAGCGCCCAATGAGGTCTGCAGGAGTTTTCCTTCGGACATGCTTACTATCATAAAGCCAAATCTTGGCCAAAGCATTTTCACATATGCCTCGCCAGGAAACTGCTCATTACAGAAGGCTGGCTGGCGAAATTTCAAGACTCGGTTCCTTGCGTTTATGACTTGGCCCGTGGGAGGCCCTTTTACACTCAACCTCTTAGCTTGGCTCACGGTTGTGTGGAAAAGCTCTCACAGGCTGCAGAACGGGCACTCAGTCAAGTAGGGGAACAGTCTTAGTTTCAGCGCATGGACTCGCTTAAGTAGCATCAGACAATTGTACAGGGGCTATACAATTGGAAGACTCTACTCCGCACTGCAGGTTAGGTGCTGGCTTATTTCAAAAAAAACCTTTCCGTGCGGCTGTGAATTTGGTTTGGGAGGCACTTTTTCATACAACTTGTTCTCTTGTCTCCGAAATGCGAGGGGGTGGGAGGGGAAAAGAACCATTCTGGGGAAAGCTCCGCAGATCGCCAGGTTACAAGCTTCCTGGGGACATTCTTACTTTTAGAAAACCGACACACGGGGCAATAAACCGAAACAATCCGTTTTTTCAGAGGAGCGATTCCTTTCGTCGACTACGTGTACTCTAGAGAGTTTGTCTGCTAGCTCACCAACGTATTGAGAGGGATCTACTATTCGATTTTCAGCCTCTGCCAGGTGATCCTGACTGGTTAGTGTGAGAAGCTACCAACTCTTGGCACTGCTGTTTCCCCGCCATCACAAGAAAACTGCCAATGGTCGCTGACATAGAGCTTCCCCTTGGAATCCTTCCTGGGAGAAGCGGGAGCTCTTGATGACAGTCTGTTCTCTGCTCACCCCACTTCGGTCCTGTCTCCCGAGAGAGACAGAAGAGGGGGACGGCAGCTTCGCGTTGCAAACTTCTTTCACACTCAAACCACTGTATGTTTTGCGCTCTGCCATTCTCACAAAGACGCACTGTCGTTCCCGCTCACTACTTAACCAAACCCGTCTTTGGCTAGGTGGAAGTTTCTACTTGTAGTGCTTTCAACGTGGGTTCTTTGCAGCGTTTGCCTAGCGGTGGCTGGCGAATGCCTGCTTCTCCTAAGAGGGTGAGTGTGGAAGGGGGCGGGCGGGTGGATTCATTCTTATTTGCAAGTAGACATTCTTCCTGCAGCGCCCAATGAGGTCTGCAGGAGTTTTCCTTCGGACATGCTTACTATCATAAAGCCAAAATTGGCCAAAGCATTTTCACATATGCCTCGCCAGGAATCTGCTCATTACAGAAGGCTGGCTGGCGAAATTTCAAGACTCGGTTCCTTGCGTTTATGACTTGGCCCGTGGGAGGCCCTTTTACACTCAACCTCTTAGCTTGGCTCACGGTTGTGTGGAAAAGCTCTCACAGGCTGCAGAACGGGCACTCAGTCAAGTAGGGGAACAGTCTTAGTTTCAGCGCATGGACTCGCTTAAGTAGCATCAGGCAATTGTACAGGGGCTATACAATTGGAAGACTCTACTCCGCACTGCAGGTTAGGTGCATGCTTATTTCAAAAAAAACCTTTCCGTGCGTCTGTGAATTTGGTTTGGGAGGCACTTTTTCATACAACTTGTTCTCTTGTCTCCGAAATGCGAGGGGGTGGGAGGGGAAAAGAACCATTCTGGGGAAAGCTCCGCAGATCGCCAGGTTACAAGCTTCCTGGGGACATTCTTACTTTTAGAAAACCGACACACGGGGCAATAAACCGAAACAATCCGTTTTTTCAGAGGAGCGATTCCTTTCGTCGACTACGTGTACTCTAGAGAGTTTGTCTGCTAGCTCACCAACGTATTGAGAGGGATCTACTATTCGATTTTCAGCCTCTGCCAGGTGATCCTGACTGGTTAGTGTGAGAAGCTACCAACTCTTGGCACTGCTGTTTCCCCGCCATCACAAGAAAACTGCCACTGGTCGCTGACATAGAGCTTCCCCTTGGAATCCTTCCTGGGAGAAGCGGGAGCTCTTGATGACAGTCTGTTCCCTGCTCACCCCACTTCGGTCCTGTCTCCCGAGAGAGACAGAAGAGGGGGACGGCAGCTTCGCGTTGCAAACTTCTTTCACACTCAAACCACTGTATGTTTTGCGCTCTGCCATTCTCACAAAGACGCACTGTCGTTCCCGCTCACTACTTAACCAAACCCGTCTTTGGCTAGGTGGAAGTTTCTACTTGTAGTGCTTTCAACGTGGGTTCTTTGCAGCGTTTGCCTAGCGGTGGCTGGCGAATGCCTGCTTCTCCTAAGAGGGTGAGTGTGGAAGGGGGCGGGCGGGTGGCTTCATTCTTTCCTTGCAAGTAGACATTCTTCCTGCAGCGCCCAATGAGGTCTGCAGGAGTTTTCCTTCGGACATGCTTACTATCATAAAGCCAAATCTTGGCCAAAGCATTTTCACATATGCCTCGCCAGGAATCTGCTCATTACAGAAGACTGGCTGGCGAAATTTCAAGACTGGGTTCCTTGCGTTTATGACTTGGCCCGTGGGAGGCCCTTTTACACTCAACCTCTTAGCTTGGCTCACGGTTGTGTGGAAAAGCTCTCACAGGCTGCAGAACGGGCACTCAGTCAAGTAGGGGAACAGTCTTAGTTTCAGCGCATGGACTCGCTTAAGTAGCATCAGACAATTGTACAGGGGCTATACAATTGGAAGACTCTACTCCGCACTGCAGGTTAGGTGCATGCTTATTTCAAAAAACACCTTTCCGTGCGTCTGTGAATTTGGTTTGGGAGGCACTTTTTCATACAACTTGTTCTCTTGTCTCCGAAATGCGAGGGGGTGGGAGGGGAAAAGAACCATTCTGGGGAAAGCTCCGCAGATCGCCAGGTTACAAGCTTCCTGGGGACATTCTTACTTTTAGAAAACCGACACACGGGGCAATAAACCGAAACAATCCGTTTTTTCAGAGGAGCGATTCCTTTCGTCGACTACGTGTACTCTAGAGAGTTTGTCTGCTAGCTCACCAACGTATTTAGAGGGATCTACTATTCGATTTTCAGCCTCTGCCAGGTGATCCTGACGGGTTAGTGTGAGAAGCTACCAACTCTTGGCACTGCTGTTTCCCCGCCATCACAAGAAAACTGCCACTGGTCGCTGACATAGAGCTTCCCCTTGGAATCCTTCCTGGGAGAAGCGGGAGCTCTTGATGACAGTCTGTTCCCTGCTCACCCCACTTCGGTCCTGTCTCCCGAGAGAGACAGAAGAGGGGGACGGCAGCTTCGCGTTGCAAACTTCTTTCACACTCAAACCACTGTATGTTTTGCGCTGTGCCATTCTCACAAAGACGCACTGTCGTTCCCGCTCACTACTTAACCAAACCCGTCTTTGGCTAGGTGGAAGTTTCTACTTGTAGTGCTTTCAACGTGGGTTCTTTGCAGCGTTTGCCTAGCTGTGGCTGGCGAATGCCTGCTTCTCCTAAGAGGGTGAGTGTGGAAGGGGGCGGGCGGGTGGCTTCATTCTTTCCTTGCAAGTAGACATTCTTCCTGCAGCGCCCAATGAGGTCTGCAGGAGTTTTCCTTCGGACATGCTTACTATCATAAAGCCAAATCTTGGCCAAAGCATGTTCACATATGCCTCGCCAGGAATCTGCTCATTACAGAAGGCTGGCTGGCGAAATTTCAAGACTCGGTTCCTTGCGTTTATGACTTGGCCCGTGGGAGGCCCTTTTACACTCAATCTCTTAGCTTGGCTCACGGTTGTGTGGAAAAGCTCTCACAGGCTGCAGAACGGGCACTCAGTCAAGTAGGGGAACAGTCTTAGTTTCAGCGCATGGACTCGCTTAAGTAGCATCAGACAATTGTACAGGGGCTATACAATTGGAAGACTCTACTCCGCACTGCAGGTTAGGTGCATGCTTATTTCAAAGAAAACCTTTCCGTGCGGCTGTGAATTTGGTTTGGGAGGCACTTTTTCATGCAACTTGTTCTCTTGTCTCCGAAATGCGAGGGGGTGGGAGGGGAAAAGAACCATTCTGGGGAAAGCTCCGCAGATCGCCAGGTTACAAGCTTCCTGGGGACATTCTTACTTTTAGAAAACCGACACACGGGGCAATAAACCGAAACAATCCGTTTTTTCAGAGGAGCGATTCCTTTCGTCGACTACGTGTACTCTAGAGAGTTTGTCTGCTAGCTCACCAACGTATTTAGAGGGATCTACTATACGATTTTCAGCCTCTGCCAGGTGATCCTGACTGGTTAGTGTGAGAAGCTACCAACTCTTGGCAATGCTCTTTCCCCGCCATCACAAGAAAACTGCCAATGGTCGCTGACATAGAGCTTCCCCTTGGAATCCTTCCTGGGAGAAGCGGGAGCTCTTGATGACAGTCTGTTCCCTGCCCACCCCACTTCGGTCCTGTCTCCCGAGAGAGACAGAAGAGGGGGACGGCAGCTTCGCGTTGCAAACTTCTTTCACACTCAAACCACTGTATGTTTTGCGCTCTGCCATTCTCACAAAGACGCACTGTCGTTCCCGCTCACTACTTAACCAAACCCGTCTTTGGCTAGGTGGAAGTTTCTACTTGTAGTGCTTTCAACGTGGGTTCTTTGCAGCGTTTGCCTAGCAGTGGCTGGCGAATGCCTGCTTCTCCTAAGAGGGTGAGTGTGGAAGGGGGCGGGCGGGTGGCTTCATTCTTTCCTTGCAAGTAGACATTCTTCCTGCAGCGCCCAAAGAGGTCTGCAGGAGTTTTCCTTCGGACATGCTTACTATCATAAAGCCAAATCTTGGCCAAAGCATGTTCACATATGCCTCGCCAGGAATCTGCTCATTACAGAAGGCTGGCTGGCGAAATTTCAAGACTCGGTTCCTTGCGTTTATGACTTGGCCCGTGGGAGGCCCTTTTACACTCAATCTCTTAGCTTGGCTCACGGTTGTGTGGAAAAGCTCTCACAGGCTGCAGAACGGGCACTCAGTCAAGTAGGGGAACAGTCTTAGTTTCAGCGCATGGACTCGCTTAAGTAGCATCAGACAATTGTACAGGGGCTATACAATTGGAAGACTCTACTCCGCACTGCAGGTTAGGTGCATGCTTATTTCAAAAAAAACCTTTCCGTGCGTCTGTGAATTTGGTTTGGGAGGCACTTTTTCATACAACTTGTTCTCTTGTCTCCGAAATGCGAGGGGGTGGGAGGGGAAAAGAACCATTCTGGGGAAAGCTCCGCAGATCGCCAGGTTACAAGCTTCCTGGGGACATTCTTACTTTTAGAAAACCGACACACGGGGCAATAAACCGAAACAATCCGTTTTTTCAGAGGAGCGATTCCTTTCGTCGACTACGTGTACTCTAGAGAGTTTGTCTGCTAGCTCACCAACGTATTGAGAGGGATCTACTATTCGATTTTCAGCCTCTGCCAGGTGATCCTGACTGGTTAGTGTGAGAAGCTACCAACTCTTGGCACTGCTGTTTCCCCGCCATCACAAGAAAACTGCCACTGGTCGCTGACATAGAGCTTCCCCTTGGAATCCTTCCTGGGAGAAGCGGGAGCTCTTGATGACAGTCTGTTCCCTGCTCACCCCACTTCGGTCCTGTCTCCCGAGAGAGACAGAAGAGGGGGACGGCAGCTTCGCGTTGCAAACTTCTTTCACACTCAAACCACTGTATGTTTTGCGCTCTGCCATTCTCACAAAGACGCACTGTCGTTCCCGCTCACTACTTAACCAAACCCGTCTTTGGCTGGGTGGAAGTTTCTACTTGTAGTGCTTTCAACGTGGGTTCTTTGCAGCGTTTGCCTAGCGGTGGCTGGCGAATGCCTGCTTCTCCTAAGAGGGTGAGTGTGGAAGGGGGCGGGCGGGTGGCTTCATTCTTTCCTTGCAAGTAGACATTCTTCCTGCAGCGCCCAATGAGGTCTGCAGGAGTTTTCCTTCGGACATGCTTACTATCAGAAAGCCAAATCTTGGCCAAAGCATGTTCACATATGCCTCGCCAGGAATCTGCTCATTACAGAAGGCTGGCTGGCGAAATTTCAAGACTCGGTTCCTTGCGTTTATGACTTGGCCCGTGGGAGGCCCTTTTACACTCAACCTCTTAGCTTGGCTCACGGTTGTGTGGAAAAGCTCTCACAGGCTGCAGAACGGGCACTCAGTCAAGTAGGGGAACAGTCTTAGTTTCAGCGCATGGACTCGCTTAAGTAGCATCAGACAATTGTACAGGGGCTATACAATTGGAAGACTCTACTCCGCACTGCAGGTTAGGTGCATGCTTATTTCAAAAAAAACCTTTCCGTGCGGCTGTGAATTTGGTTTGGGAGGCACTTTTTCATGCAACTTGTTCTCTTGTCTCCGAAATGCGAGGGGGTGGGAGGGGAAAAGAACCATTCTGGGGAAAGCTCCGCAGATCGCCAGGTTACAAGCTTCCTGGGGACATTCTTACTTTTAGAAAACCGACACACGGGGCAATAAACCGAAACAATCCGTTTTTTCAGAGGAGCGATTCCTTTCGGCGACTACGTGTACTCTAGAGAGTTTGTCTGCTAGCTCACCAACGTATTTAGAGGGATCTACTATTCGATTTTCAGCCTCTGCCAGGTGATCCTGACTGGTTAGTGTGAGAAGCTACCAACTCTTGGCACTGCTGTTTCCCCGCCATCACAAGAAAACTGCCAATGGTCGCTGACATAGAGCTTCCCCTTGGAATCCTTCCTGGGAGAAGCGGGAGCTCTTGATGACAGTCTGTTCCCTGCTCACCCCACTTCGGTCCTGTCTCCCGAGAGAGACAGAAGAGGGGGACGGCAGCTTCGCGTTGCAAACTTCTTTCACACTCAAACCACTGTATGTTTTGCGCTCTGCCATTCTCACAAAGACGCACTGTCGTTCCCGCTCACTACTTAACCAAACCCGTCTTTGGCTAGGTGGAAGTTTCTACTTGTAGTGCTTTCAACGTGGGTTCTTTGCAGCGTTTGCCTAGCGGTGGCTGGCGAATGCCTGCTTCTCCTAAGAGGGTGAGTGTGGAAGGGGGCGGGCGGGTGGCTTCATTCTTTCCTTGCAAGTAGACATTCTTCCTGCAGCGCCCAATGAGGTCTGCAGGAGTTTTCCTTCGGACATGCTTACTATCATAAAGCCAAATCTTGGCCAAAGCATGTTCACATATGCCTCGCCAGGAATCTGCTCATTACAGAAGGCTGGCTGGCGAAATTTCAAGACTCGGTTCCTTGCGTTTATGACTTGGCCCGTGGGAGGCCCTTTTACACTCAACCTCTTAGCTTGGCTCACGGTTGTGTGGAAAAGCTCTCACAGGCTGCAGAACGGGCACTCAGTCAAGTAGGGGAACAGTCTTAGTTTCAGCGCATGGACTCGCTTAAGTAGCATCAGACAATTGTACAGGGGCTATACAATTGGAAGACTCTACTCCGCACTGCAGGTTAGGTGCATGCTTATTTCAAAAAAAACCTTTCCGTGCGTCTGTGAATTTGGTTTGGGAGGCACTTTTTCATGCAACTTGTTCTCTTGTCTCCGAAATGCGAGGGGGTGGGAGGGGAAAAGAACCATTCTGGGGAAAGCTCCGCAGATCGCCAGGTTACAAGCTTCCTGGGGACATTCTTACTTTTAGAAAACCGACACACGGGGCAATAAACCGAAACAATCCGTTTTTTCAGAGGAGCGATTCCTTTCGTCGACTACGTGTACTCTAGAGAGTTTGTCTGCTAGCTCACCAACGTATTTAGAGGGATCTACTATTCGATTTTCAGCCTCTGCCAGGTGATCCTGACTGGTTAGTGTGAGAAGCTACCAACTCTTGGCACTGCTGTTTCCCCGCCATCACAAGAAAACTGCCAATGGTCGCTGACATAGAGCTTCCCCTTGGAATCCTTCCTGGGAGAAGCGGGAGCTCTTGATGACAGTCTGTTCCCTGCTCACCCCACTTCGGTCCTGTCTCCCGAGAGAGACAGAAGAGGGGGACGGCAGCTTCGCGTTGCAAACTTCTTTCACACTCAAACCACTGTATGTTTTGCGCTCTGCCATTCTCACAAAGACGCACTGTCGTTCCCGCTCACTACTTAACCAAACCCGTCTTTGGCTAGGTGGAAGTTTCTACTTGTAGTGCTTTCAACGTGGGTTCTTTGCAGCGTTTGCCTAGCGGTGGCTGGCGAATGCCTGCTTCTCCTAAGAGGGTGAGTGTGGAAGGGGGCGGGCGGGTGGCTTCATTCTTTCCTTGCAAGTAGACATTCTTCCTGCAGCGCCCAATGAGGTCTGCAGGAGTTTTCCTTCGGACATGCTTACTATCATAAAGCCAAATCTTGGCCAAAGCATGTTCACATATGCCTCGCCAGGAATCTGCTCATTACAGAAGGCTGGCTGGCGAAATTTCAAGACTCGGTTCCTTGCGTTTATGACTTGGCCCGTGGGAGGCCCTTTTACACTCAACCTCTTAGCTTGGCTCACGGTTGTGTGGAAAAGCTCTCACAGGCTGCAGAACGGGCACTCAGTCAAGTAGGGGAACAGTCTTAGTTTCAGCGCATGGACTCGCTTAAGTAGCATCAGACAATTGTACAGGGGCTATACAATTGGAAGACTCTACTCCGCACTGCAGGTTAGGTGCATGCTTATTTCAAAAAAAACCTTTCCGTGCGGCTGTGAATTTGGTTTGGGAGGCACTTTTTCATGCAACTTGTTCTCTTGTCTCCGAAATGCGAGGGGGTGGGAGGGGAAAAGAACCATTCTGGGGAAAGCTCCGCAGATCGCCAGGTTACAAGCTTCCTGGGGACATTCTTACTTTTAGAAAACCGACACACGGGGCAATAAACCGAAACAATCCGTTTTTTCAGAGGAGCGATTCCTTTCGTCGACTACGTGTACTCTAGAGAGTTTGTCTGCTAGCTCACCAACGTATTTAGAGGGATCTACTATTCGATTTTCAGCCTCTGCCAGGTGATCCTGACTGGTTAGTGTGAGAAGCTACCAACTCTTGGCACTGCTGTTTCCCCGCCATCACAAGAAAACTGCCAATGGTCGCTGACATAGAGCTTCCCCTTGGAATCCTTCCTGGGAGAAGCGGGAGCTCTTGATGACAGTCTGTTCCCTGCTCACCCCACTTCGGTCCTGTCTCCCGAGAGAGACAGAAGAGGGGGACGGCAGCTTCGCGTTGCAAACTTCTTTCACACTCAAACCACTGTATGTTTTGCGCTCTGCCATTCTCACAAAGACGCACTGTCGTTCCCGCTCACTACTTAACCAAACCCGTCTTTGGCTAGGTGGAAGTTTCTACTTGTAGTGCTTTCAACGTGGGTTCTTTGCAGCGTTTGCCTAGCGGTGGCTGGCGAATGCCTGCTTCTCCTAAGAGGGTGAGTGTGGAAGGGGGCGGGCGGGTGGCTTCATTCTTTCCTTGCAAGTAGACATTCTTCCTGCAGCGCCCAATGAGGTCTGCAGGAGTTTTCCTTCGGACATGCTTACTATCATAAAGCCAAATCTTGGCCAAAGCATGTTCACATATGCCTCGCCAGGAATCTGCTCATTACAGAAGGCTGGCTGGCGAAATTTCAAGACTCGGTTCCTTGCGTTTATGACTTGGCCCGTGGGAGGCCCTTTTACACTCAACCTCTTAGCTTGGCTCACGGTTGTGTGGAAAAGCTCTCACAGGCTGCAGAACGGGCACTCAGTCAAGTAGGGGAACAGTCTTAGTTTCAGCGCATGGACTCGCTTAAGTAGCATCAGACAATTGTACAGGGGCTATACAATTGGAAGACTCTACTCCGCACTGCAGGTTAGGTGCATGCTTATTTCAAAAAAAACCTTTCCGTGCGGCTGTGAATTTGGTTTGGGAGGCACTTTTTCATGCAACTTGTTCTCTTGTCTCCGAAATGCGAGGGGGTGGGAGGGGAAAAGAACCATTCTGGGGAAAGCTCCGCAGATCGCCAGGTTACAAGCTTCCTGGGGACATTCTTACTTTTAGAAAACCGACACACGGGGCAATAAACCGAAACAATCCGTTTTTTCAGAGGAGCGATTCCTTTCGGCGACTACGTGTACTCTAGAGAGTTTGTCTGCTAGCTCACCAACGTATTTAGAGGGATCTACTATTCGATTTTCAGCCTCTGCCAGGTGATCCTGACGGGTTAGTGTGAGAAGCTACCAACTCTTGGCACTGCTGTTTCCCCGCCATCACAAGAAAACTGCCAATGGTCGCTGACATAGAGCTTCCCCTTGGAATCCTTCCTGGGAGAAGCGGGAGCTCTTGATGACAGTCTGTTCCCTGCTCACCCCACTTCGGTCCTGTCTCCCGAGAGAGACAGAAGAGGGGGACGGCAGCTTCGCGTTGCAAACTTCTTTCACACTCAAACCACTGTATGTTTTGCGCTCTGCCATTCTCACAAAGACGCACTGTCGTTCCCGCTCACTACTTAACCAAACCCGTCTTTGGCTAGGTGGAAGTTTCTACTTGTAGTGCTTTCAACGTGGGTTCTTTGCAGCGTTTGCCTAGCGGTGGCTGGCGAATGCCTGCTTCTCCTAAGAGGGTGAGTGTGGAAGGGGGCGGGCGGGTGGCTTCATTCTTTCCTTGCAAGTAGACATTCTTCCTGCAGCGCCCAATGAGGTCTGCAGGAGTTTTCCTTCGGACATGCTTACTATCATAAAGCCAAATCTTGGCCAAAGCATGTTCACATATGCCTCGCCAGGAATCTGCTCATTACAGAAGGCTGGCTGGCGAAATTTCAAGACTCGGTTCCTTGCGTTTATGACTTGGCCCGTGGGAGGCCCTTTTACACTCAACCTCTTAGCTTGGCTCACGGTTGTGTGGAAAAGCTCTCACAGGCTGCAGAACGGGCACTCAGTCAAGTAGGGGAACAGTCTTAGTTTCAGCGCATGGACTCGCTTAAGTAGCATCAGACAATTGTACAGGGGCTATACAATTGGAAGACTCTACTCCGCACTGCAGGTTAGGTGCATGCTTATTTCAAAAAAAACCTTTCCGTGCGGCTGTGAATTTGGTTTGGGAGGCACTTTTTCATGCAACTTGTTCTCTTGTCTCCGAAATGCGAGGGGGTGGGAGGGGAAAAGAACCATTCTGGGGAAAGCTCCGCAGATCGCCAGGTTACAAGCTTCCTGGGGACATTCTTACTTTTAGAAAACCGACACACGGGGCAATAAACCGAAACAATCCGTTTTTTCAGAGGAGCGATTCCTTTCGTCGACTACGTGTACTCTAGAGAGTTTGTCTGCTAGCTCACCAACGTATTTAGAGGGATCTACTATTCGATTTTCAGCCTCTGCCAGGTGATCCTGACGGGTTAGTGTGAGAAGCTACCAACTCTTGGCACTGCTGTTTCCCCGCCATCACAAGAAAACTGCCAATGGTCGCTGACATAGAGCTTCCCCTTGGAATCCTTCCTGGGAGAAGCGGGAGCTCTTGATGACAGTCTGTTCCCTGCTCACCCCACTTCGGTCCTGTCTCCCGAGAGAGACAGAAGAGGGGGACGGCAGCTTCGCGTTGCAAACTTCTTTCACACTCAAACCACTGTATGTTTTGCGCTCTGCCATTCTCACAAAGACGCACTGTCGTTCCCGCTCACTACTTAACCAAACCCGTCTTTGGCTAGGTGGAAGTTTCTACTTGTAGTGCTTTCAACGTGGGTTCTTTGCAGCGTTTGCCTAGCGGTGGCTGGCGAATGCCTGCTTCTCCTAAGAGGGTGAGTGTGGAAGGGGGCGGGCGGGTGGCTTCATTCTTTCCTTGCAAGTAGACATTCTTCCTGCAGCGCCCAATGAGGTCTGCAGGAGTTTTCCTTCGGACATGCTTACTATCATAAAGCCAAATCTTGGCCAAAGCATGTTCACATATGCCTCGCCAGGAATCTGCTCATTACAGAAGGCTGGCTGGCGAAATTTCAAGACTCGGTTCCTTGCGTTTATGACTTGGCCCGTGGGAGGCCCTTTTACACTCAACCTCTTAGCTTGGCTCACGGTTGTGTGGAAAAGCTCTCACAGGCTGCAGAACGGGCACTCAGTCAAGTAGGGGAACAGTCTTAGTTTCAGCGCATGGACTCGCTTAAGTAGCATCAGACAATTGTACAGGGGCTATACAATTGGAAGACTCTACTCCGCACTGCAGGTTAGGTGCATGCTTATTTCAAAAAAAACCTTTCCGTGCGGCTGTGAATTTGGTTTGGGAGGCACTTTTTCATGCAACTTGTTCTCTTGTCTCCGAAATGCGAGGGGGTGGGAGGGGAAAAGAACCATTCTGGGGAAAGCTCCGCAGATCGCCAGGTTACAAGCTTCCTGGGGACATTCTTACTTTTAGAAAACCGACACACGGGGCAATAAACCGAAACAATCCGTTTTTTCAGAGGAGCGATTCCTTTCGTCGACTACGTGTACTCTAGAGAGTTTGTCTGCTAGCTCACCAACGTATTTAGAGGGATCTACTATTCGATTTTCAGCCTCTGCCAGGTGATCCTGACTGGTTAGTGTGAGAAGCTACCAACTCTTGGCACTGCTGTTTCCCCGCCATCACAAGAAAACTGCCAATGGTCGCTGACATAGAGCTTCCCCTTGGAATCCTTCCTGGGAGAAGCGGGAGCTCTTGATGACAGTCTGTTCCCTGCTCACCCCACTTCGGTCCTGTCTCCCGAGAGAGACAGAAGAGGGGGACGGCAGCTTCGCGTTGCAAACTTCTTTCACACTCAAACCACTGTATGTTTTGCGCTCTGCCATTCTCACAAAGACGCACTGTCGTTCCCGCTCACTACTTAACCAAACCCGTCTTTGGCTAGGTGGAAGTTTCTACTTGTAGTGCTTTCAACGTGGGTTCTTTGCAGCGTTTGCCTAGCGGTGGCTGGCGAATGCCTGCTTCTCCTAAGAGGGTGAGTGTGGAAGGGGGCGGGCGGGTGGCTTCATTCTTTCCTTGCAAGTAGACATTCTTCCTGCAGCGCCCAATGAGGTCTGCAGGAGTTTTCCTTCGGACATGCTTACTATCATAAAGCCAAATCTTGGCCAAAGCATGTTCACATATGCCTCGCCAGGAATCTGCTCATTACAGAAGGCTGGCTGGCGAAATTTCAAGACTCGGTTCCTTGCGTTTATGACTTGGCCCGTGGGAGGCCCTTTTACACTCAACCTCTTAGCTTGGCTCACGGTTGTGTGGAAAAGCTCTCACAGGCTGCAGAACGGGCACTCAGTCAAGTAGGGGAACAGTCTTAGTTTCAGCGCATGGACTCGCTTAAGTAGCATCAGACAATTGTACAGGGGCTATACAATTGGAAGACTCTACTCCGCACTGCAGGTTAGGTGCATGCTTATTTCAAAAAAAACCTTTCCGTGCGTCTGTGAATTTGGTTTGGGAGGCACTTTTTCATGCAACTTGTTCTCTTGTCTCCGAAATGCGAGGGGGTGGGAGGGGAAAAGAACCATTCTGGGGAAAGCTCCGCAGATCGCCAGGTTACAAGCTTCCTGGGGACATTCTTACTTTTAGAAAACCGACACACGGGGCAATAAACCGAAACAATCCGTTTTTTCAGAGGAGCGATTCCTTTCGTCGACTACGTGTACTCTAGAGAGTTTGTCTGCTAGCTCACCAACGTATTTAGAGGGATCTACTATTCGATTTTCAGCCTCTGCCAGGTGATCCTGACGGGTTAGTGTGAGAAGCTACCAACTCTTGGCACTGCTGTTTCCCCGCCATCACAAGAAAACTGCCAATGGTCGCTGACATAGAGCTTCCCCTTGGAATCCTTCCTGGGAGAAGCGGGAGCTCTTGATGACAGTCTGTTCCCTGCTCACCCCACTTCGGTCCTGTCTCCCGAGAGAGACAGAAGAGGGGGACGGCAGCTTCGCGTTGCAAACTTCTTTCACACTCAAACCACTGTATGTTTTGCGCTCTGCCATTCTCACAAAGACGCACTGTCGTTCCCGCTCACTACTTAACCAAACCCGTCTTTGGCTAGGTGGAAGTTTCTACTTGTAGTGCTTTCAACGTGGGTTCTTTGCAGCGTTTGCCTAGCGGTGGCTGGCGAATGCCTGCTTCTCCTAAGAGGGTGAGTGTGGAAGGGGGCGGGCGGGTGGCTTCATTCTTTCCTTGCAAGTAGACATTCTTCCTGCAGCGCCCAATGAGGTCTGCAGGAGTTTTCCTTCGGACATGCTTACTATCATAAAGCCAAATCTTGGCCAAAGCATGTTCACATATGCCTCGCCAGGAATCTGCTCATTACAGAAGGCTGGCTGGCGAAATTTCAAGACTCGGTTCCTTGCGTTTATGACTTGGCCCGTGGGAGGCCCTTTTACACTCAACCTCTTAGCTTGGCTCACGGTTGTGTGGAAAAGCTCTCACAGGCTGCAGAACGGGCACTCAGTCAAGTAGGGGAACAGTCTTAGTTTCAGCGCATGGACTCGCTTAAGTAGCATCAGACAATTGTACAGGGGCTATACAATTGGAAGACTCTACTCCGCACTGCAGGTTAGGTGCATGCTTATTTCAAAAAAAACCTTTCCGTGCGTCTGTGAATTTGGTTTGGGAGGCACTTTTTCATGCAACTTGTTCTCTTGTCTCCGAAATGCGAGGGGGTGGGAGGGGAAAAGAACCATTCTGGGGAAAGCTCCGCAGATCGCCAGGTTACAAGCTTCCTGGGGACATTCTTACTTTTAGAAAACCGACACACGGGGCAATAAACCGAAACAATCCGTTTTTTCAGAGGAGCGATTCCTTTCGTCGACTACGTGTACTCTAGAGAGTTTGTCTGCTAGCTCACCAACGTATTTAGAGGGATCTACTATTCGATTTTCAGCCTCTGCCAGGTGATCCTGACGGGTTAGTGTGAGAAGCTACCAACTCTTGGCACTGCTGTTTCCCCGCCATCACAAGAAAACTGCCAATGGTCGCTGACATAGAGCTTCCCCTTGGAATCCTTCCTGGGAGAAGCGGGAGCTCTTGATGACAGTCTGTTCCCTGCTCACCCCACTTCGGTCCTGTCTCCCGAGAGAGACAGAAGAGGGGGACGGCAGCTTCGCGTTGCAAACTTCTTTCACACTCAAACCACTGTATGTTTTGCGCTCTGCCATTCTCACAAAGACGCACTGTCGTTCCCGCTCACTACTTAACCAAACCCGTCTTTGGCTAGGTGGAAGTTTCTACTTGTAGTGCTTTCAACGTGGGTTCTTTGCAGCGTTTGCCTAGCGGTGGCTGGCGAATGCCTGCTTCTCCTAAGAGGGTGAGTGTGGAAGGGGGCGGGCGGGTGGCTTCATTCTTTCCTTGCAAGTAGACATTCTTCCTGCAGCGCCCAATGAGGTCTGCAGGAGTTTTCCTTCGGACATGCTTACTATCATAAAGCCAAATCTTGGCCAAAGCATGTTCACATATGCCTCGCCAGGAATCTGCTCATTACAGAAGGCTGGCTGGCGAAATTTCAAGACTCGGTTCCTTGCGTTTATGACTTGGCCCGTGGGAGGCCCTTTTACACTCAACCTCTTAGCTTGGCTCACGGTTGTGTGGAAAAGCTCTCACAGGCTGCAGAACGGGCACTCAGTCAAGTAGGGGAACAGTCTTAGTTTCAGCGCATGGACTCGCTTAAGTAGCATCAGACAATTGTACAGGGGCTATACAATTGGAAGACTCTACTCCGCACTGCAGGTTAGGTGCATGCTTATTTCAAAAAAAACCTTTCCGTGCGGCTGTGAATTTGGTTTGGGAGGCACTTTTTCATGCAACTTGTTCTCTTGTCTCCGAAATGCGAGGGGGTGGGAGGGGAAAAGAACCATTCTGGGGAAAGCTCCGCAGATCGCCAGGTTACAAGCTTCCTGGGGACATTCTTACTTTTAGAAAACCGACACACGGGGCAATAAACCGAAACAATCCGTTTTTTCAGAGGAGCGATTCCTTTCGTCGACTACGTGTACTCTAGAGAGTTTGTCTGCTAGCTCACCAACGTATTTAGAGGGATCTACTATTCGATTTTCAGCCTCTGCCAGGTGATCCTGACGGGTTAGTGTGAGAAGCTACCAACTCTTGGCACTGCTGTTTCCCCGCCATCACAAGAAAACTGCCAATGGTCGCTGACATAGAGCTTCCCCTTGGAATCCTTCCTGGGAGAAGCGGGAGCTCTTGATGACAGTCTGTTCCCTGCTCACCCCACTTCGGTCCTGTCTCCCGAGAGAGACAGAAGAGGGGGACGGCAGCTTCGCGTTGCAAACTTCTTTCACACTCAAACCACTGTATGTTTTGCGCTCTGCCATTCTCACAAAGACGCACTGTCGTTCCCGCTCACTACTTAACCAAACCCGTCTTTGGCTAGGTGGAAGTTTCTACTTGTAGTGCTTTCAACGTGGGTTCTTTGCAGCGTTTGCCTAGCGGTGGCTGGCGAATGCCTGCTTCTCCTAAGAGGGTGAGTGTGGAAGGGGGCGGGCGGGTGGCTTCATTCTTTCCTTGCAAGTAGACATTCTTCCTGCAGCGCCCAATGAGGTCTGCAGGAGTTTTCCTTCGGACATGCTTACTATCATAAAGCCAAATCTTGGCCAAAGCATGTTCACATATGCCTCGCCAGGAATCTGCTCATTACAGAAGGCTGGCTGGCGAAATTTCAAGACTCGGTTCCTTGCGTTTATGACTTGGCCCGTGGGAGGCCCTTTTACACTCAACCTCTTAGCTTGGCTCACGGTTGTGTGGAAAAGCTCTCACAGGCTGCAGAACGGGCACTCAGTCAAGTAGGGGAACAGTCTTAGTTTCAGCGCATGGACTCGCTTAAGTAGCATCAGACAATTGTACAGGGGCTATACAATTGGAAGACTCTACTCCGCACTGCAGGTTAGGTGCATGCTTATTTCAAAAAAAACCTTTCCGTGCGGCTGTGAATTTGGTTTGGGAGGCACTTTTTCATGCAACTTGTTCTCTTGTCTCCGAAATGCGAGGGGGTGGGAGGGGAAAAGAACCATTCTGGGGAAAGCTCCGCAGATCGCCAGGTTACAAGCTTCCTGGGGACATTCTTACTTTTAGAAAACCGACACACGGGGCAATAAACCGAAACAATCCGTTTTTTCAGAGGAGCGATTCCTTTCGTCGACTACGTGTACTCTAGAGAGTTTGTCTGCTAGCTCACCAACGTATTTAGAGGGATCTACTATTCGATTTTCAGCCTCTGCCAGGTGATCCTGACGGGTTAGTGTGAGAAGCTACCAACTCTTGGCACTGCTGTTTCCCCGCCATCACAAGAAAACTGCCAATGGTCGCTGACATAGAGCTTCCCCTTGGAATCCTTCCTGGGAGAAGCGGGAGCTCTTGATGACAGTCTGTTCCCTGCTCACCCCACTTCGGTCCTGTCTCCCGAGAGAGACAGAAGAGGGGGACGGCAGCTTCGCGTTGCAAACTTCTTTCACACTCAAACCACTGTATGTTTTGCGCTCTGCCATTCTCACAAAGACGCACTGTCGTTCCCGCTCACTACTTAACCAAACCCGTCTTTGGCTAGGTGGAAGTTTCTACTTGTAGTGCTTTCAACGTGGGTTCTTTGCAGCGTTTGCCTAGCGGTGGCTGGCGAATGCCTGCTTCTCCTAAGAGGGTGAGTGTGGAAGGGGGCGGGCGGGTGGCTTCATTCTTTCCTTGCAAGTAGACATTCTTCCTGCAGCGCCCAATGAGGTCTGCAGGAGTTTTCCTTCGGACATGCTTACTATCATAAAGCCAAATCTTGGCCAAAGCATGTTCACATATGCCTCGCCAGGAATCTGCTCATTACAGAAGGCTGGCTGGCGAAATTTCAAGACTCGGTTCCTTGCGTTTATGACTTGGCCCGTGGGAGGCCCTTTTACACTCAACCTCTTAGCTTGGCTCACGGTTGTGTGGAAAAGCTCTCACAGGCTGCAGAACGGGCACTCAGTCAAGTAGGGGAACAGTCTTAGTTTCAGCGCATGGACTCGCTTAAGTAGCATCAGACAATTGTACAGGGGCTATACAATTGGAAGACTCTACTCCGCACTGCAGGTTAGGTGCATGCTTATTTCAAAAAAAACCTTTCCGTGCGTCTGTGAATTTGGTTTGGGAGGCACTTTTTCATGCAACTTGTTCTCTTGTCTCCGAAATGCGAGGGGGTGGGAGGGGAAAAGAACCATTCTGGGGAAAGCTCCGCAGATCGCCAGGTTACAAGCTTCCTGGGGACATTCTTACTTTTAGAAAACCGACACACGGGGCAATAAACCGAAACAATCCGTTTTTTCAGAGGAGCGATTCCTTTCGTCGACCACGTGTACTCTAGAGAGTTTGTCTGCTAGCTCACCAACGTATTTAGAGGGATCTACTATTCGATTTTCAGCCTCTGCCAGGTGATCCTGACTGGTTAGTGTGAGAAGCTACCAACTCTTGGCACTGCTGTTTCCCCGCCATCACAAGAAAACTGCCAATGGTCGCTGACATAGAGCTTCCCCTTGGAATCCTTCCTGGGAGAAGCGGGAGCTCTTGATGACAGTCTGTTCCCTGCTCACCCCACTTCGGTCCTGTCTCCCGAGAGAGACAGAAGAGGGGGACGGCAGCTTCGCGTTGCAAACTTCTTTCACACTCAAACCACTGTATGTTTTGCGCTCTGCCATTCTCACAAAGACGCACTGTCGTTCCCGCTCACTACTTAACCAAACCCGTCTTTGGCTAGGTGGAAGTTTCTACTTGTAGTGCTTTCAACGTGGGTTCTTTGCAGCGTTTGCCTAGCGGTGGCTGGCGAATGCCTGCTTCTCCTAAGAGGGTGAGTGTGGAAGGGGGCGGGCGGGTGGCTTCATTCTTTCCTTGCAAGTAGACATTCTTCCTGCAGCGCCCAATGAGGTCTGCAGGAGTTTTCCTTCGGACATGCTTACTATCATAAAGCCAAATCTTGGCCAAAGCATGTTCACATATGCCTCGCCAGGAATCTGCTCATTACAGAAGGCTGGCTGGCGAAATTTCAAGACTCGGTTCCTTGCGTTTATGACTTGGCCCGTGGGAGGCCCTTTTACACTCAACCTCTTAGCTTGGCTCACGGTTGTGTGGAAAAGCTCTCACAGGCTGCAGAACGGGCACTCAGTCAAGTAGGGGAACAGTCTTAGTTTCAGCGCATGGACTCGCTTAAGTAGCATCAGACAATTGTACAGGGGCTATACAATTGGAAGACTCTACTCCGCACTGCAGGTTAGGTGCATGCTTATTTCAAAAAAAACCTTTCCGTGCGTCTGTGAATTTGGTTTGGGAGGCACTTTTTCATGCAACTTGTTCTCTTGTCTCCGAAATGCGAGGGGGTGGGAGGGGAAAAGAACCATTCTGGGGAAAGCTCCGCAGATCGCCAGGTTACAAGCTTCCTGGGGACATTCTTACTTTTAGAAAACCGACACACGGGGCAATAAACCGAAACAATCCGTTTTTTCAGAGGAGCGATTCCTTTCGTCGACTACGTGTACTCTAGAGAGTTTGTCTGCTAGCTCACCAACGTATTTAGAGGGATCTACTATTCGATTTTCAGCCTCTGCCAGGTGATCCTGACGGGTTAGTGTGAGAAGCTACCAACTCTTGGCACTGCTGTTTCCCCGCCATCACAAGAAAACTGCCAATGGTCGCTGACATAGAGCTTCCCCTTGGAATCCTTCCTGGGAGAAGCGGGAGCTCTTGATGACAGTCTGTTCCCTGCTCACCCCACTTCGGTCCTGTCTCCCGAGAGAGACAGAAGAGGGGGACGGCAGCTTCGCGTTGCAAACTTCTTTCACACTCAAACCACTGTATGTTTTGCGCTCTGCCATTCTCACAAAGACGCACTGTCGTTCCCGCTCACTACTTAACCAAACCCGTCTTTGGCTAGGTGGAAGTTTCTACTTGTAGTGCTTTCAACGTGGGTTCTTTGCAGCGTTTGCCTAGCGGTGGCTGGCGAATGCCTGCTTCTCCTAAGAGGGTGAGTGTGGAAGGGGGCGGGCGGGTGGCTTCATTCTTTCCTTGCAAGTAGACATTCTTCCTGCAGCGCCCAATGAGGTCTGCAGGAGTTTTCCTTCGGACATGCTTACTATCATAAAGCCAAATCTTGGCCAAAGCATGTTCACATATGCCTCGCCAGGAATCTGCTCATTACAGAAGGCTGGCTGGCGAAATTTCAAGACTCGGTTCCTTGCGTTTATGACTTGGCCCGTGGGAGGCCCTTTTACACTCAACCTCTTAGCTTGGCTCACGGTTGTGTGGAAAAGCTCTCACAGGCTGCAGAACGGGCACTCAGTCAAGTAGGGGAACAGTCTTAGTTTCAGCGCATGGACTCGCTTAAGTAGCATCAGACAATTGTACAGGGGCTATACAATTGGAAGACTCTACTCCGCACTGCAGGTTAGGTGCATGCTTATTTCAAAAAAAACCTTTCCGTGCGGCTGTGAATTTGGTTTGGGAGGCACTTTTTCATGCAACTTGTTCTCTTGTCTCCGAAATGCGAGGGGGTGGGAGGGGAAAAGAACCATTCTGGGGAAAGCTCCGCAGATCGCCAGGTTACAAGCTTCCTGGGGACATTCTTACTTTTAGAAAACCGACACACGGGGCAATAAACCGAAACAATCCGTTTTTTCAGAGGAGCGATTCCTTTCGGCGACTACGTGTACTCTAGAGAGTTTGTCTGCTAGCTCACCAACGTATTTAGAGGGATCTACTATTCGATTTTCAGCCTCTGCCAGGTGATCCTGACGGGTTAGTGTGAGAAGCTACCAACTCTTGGCACTGCTGTTTCCCCGCCATCACAAGAAAACTGCCAATGGTCGCTGACATAGAGCTTCCCCTTGGAATCCTTCCTGGGAGAAGCGGGAGCTCTTGATGACAGTCTGTTCCCTGCTCACCCCACTTCGGTCCTGTCTCCCGAGAGAGACAGAAGAGGGGGACGGCAGCTTCGCGTTGCAAACTTCTTTCACACTCAAACCACTGTATGTTTTGCGCTCTGCCATTCTCACAAAGACGCACTGTCGTTCCCGCTCACTACTTAACCAAACCCGTCTTTGGCTAGGTGGAAGTTTCTACTTGTAGTGCTTTCAACGTGGGTTCTTTGCAGCGTTTGCCTAGCGGTGGCTGGCGAATGCCTGCTTCTCCTAAGAGGGTGAGTGTGGAAGGGGGCGGGCGGGTGGCTTCATTCTTTCCTTGCAAGTAGACATTCTTCCTGCAGCGCCCAATGAGGTCTGCAGGAGTTTTCCTTCGGACATGCTTACTATCATAAAGCCAAATCTTGGCCAAAGCATGTTCACATATGCCTCGCCAGGAATCTGCTCATTACAGAAGGCTGGCTGGCGAAATTTCAAGACTCGGTTCCTTGCGTTTATGACTTGGCCCGTGGGAGGCCCTTTTACACTCAACCTCTTAGCTTGGCTCACGGTTGTGTGGAAAAGCTCTCACAGGCTGCAGAACGGGCACTCAGTCAAGTAGGGGAACAGTCTTAGTTTCAGCGCATGGACTCGCTTAAGTAGCATCAGACAATTGTACAGGGGCTATACAATTGGAAGACTCTACTCCGCACTGCAGGTTAGGTGCATGCTTATTTCAAAAAAAACCTTTCCGTGCGGCTGTGAATTTGGTTTGGGAGGCACTTTTTCATGCAACTTGTTCTCTTGTCTCCGAAATGCGAGGGGGTGGGAGGGGAAAAGAACCATTCTGGGGAAAGCTCCGCAGATCGCCAGGTTACAAGCTTCCTGGGGACATTCTTACTTTTAGAAAACCGACACACGGGGCAATAAACCGAAACAATCCGTTTTTTCAGAGGAGCGATTCCTTTCGTCGACTACGTGTACTCTAGAGAGTTTGTCTGCTAGCTCACCAACGTATTTAGAGGGATCTACTATTCGATTTTCAGCCTCTGCCAGGTGATCCTGACGGGTTAGTGTGAGAAGCTACCAACTCTTGGCACTGCTGTTTCCCCGCCATCACAAGAAAACTGCCAATGGTCGCTGACATAGAGCTTCCCCTTGGAATCCTTCCTGGGAGAAGCGGGAGCTCTTGATGACAGTCTGTTCCCTGCTCACCCCACTTCGGTCCTGTCTCCCGAGAGAGACAGAAGAGGGGGACGGCAGCTTCGCGTTGCAAACTTCTTTCACACTCAAACCACTGTATGTTTTGCGCTCTGCCATTCTCACAAAGACGCACTGTCGTTCCCGCTCACTACTTAACCAAACCCGTCTTTGGCTAGGTGGAAGTTTCTACTTGTAGTGCTTTCAACGTGGGTTCTTTGCAGCGTTTGCCTAGCGGTGGCTGGCGAATGCCTGCTTCTCCTAAGAGGGTGAGTGTGGAAGGGGGCGGGCGGGTGGCTTCATTCTTTCCTTGCAAGTAGACATTCTTCCTGCAGCGCCCAATGAGGTCTGCAGGAGTTTTCCTTCGGACATGCTTACTATCATAAAGCCAAATCTTGGCCAAAGCATGTTCACATATGCCTCGCCAGGAATCTGCTCATTACAGAAGGCTGGCTGGCGAAATTTCAAGACTCGGTTCCTTGCGTTTATGACTTGGCCCGTGGGAGGCCCTTTTACACTCAACCTCTTAGCTTGGCTCACGGTTGTGTGGAAAAGCTCTCACAGGCTGCAGAACGGGCACTCAGTCAAGTAGGGGAACAGTCTTAGTTTCAGCGCATGGACTCGCTTAAGTAGCATCAGACAATTGTACAGGGGCTATACAATTGGAAGACTCTACTCCGCACTGCAGGTTAGGTGCATGCTTATTTCAAAAAAAACCTTTCCGTGCGTCTGTGAATTTGGTTTGGGAGGCACTTTTTCATGCAACTTGTTCTCTTGTCTCCGAAATGCGAGGGGGTGGGAGGGGAAAAGAACCATTCTGGGGAAAGCTCCGCAGATCGCCAGGTTACAAGCTTCCTGGGGACATTCTTACTTTTAGAAAACCGACACACGGGGCAATAAACCGAAACAATCCGTTTTTTCAGAGGAGCGATTCCTTTCGTCGACTACGTGTACTCTAGAGAGTTTGTCTGCTAGCTCACCAACGTATTTAGAGGGATCTACTATTCGATTTTCAGCCTCTGCCAGGTGATCCTGACGGGTTAGTGTGAGAAGCTACCAACTCTTGGCACTGCTGTTTCCCCGCCATCACAAGAAAACTGCCAATGGTCGCTGACATAGAGCTTCCCCTTGGAATCCTTCCTGGGAGAAGCGGGAGCTCTTGATGACAGTCTGTTCCCTGCTCACCCCACTTCGGTCCTGTCTCCCGAGAGAGACAGAAGAGGGGGACGGCAGCTTCGCGTTGCAAACTTCTTTCACACTCAAACCACTGTATGTTTTGCGCTCTGCCATTCTCACAAAGACGCACTGTCGTTCCCGCTCACTACTTAACCAAACCCGTCTTTGGCTAGGTGGAAGTTTCTACTTGTAGTGCTTTCAACGTGGGTTCTTTGCAGCGTTTGCCTAGCGGTGGCTGGCGAATGCCTGCTTCTCCTAAGAGGGTGAGTGTGGAAGGGGGCGGGCGGGTGGCTTCATTCTTTCCTTGCAAGTAGACATTCTTCCTGCAGCGCCCAATGAGGTCTGCAGGAGTTTTCCTTCGGACATGCTTACTATCATAAAGCCAAATCTTGGCCAAAGCATGTTCACATATGCCTCGCCAGGAATCTGCTCATTACAGAAGGCTGGCTGGCGAAATTTCAAGACTCGGTTCCTTGCGTTTATGACTTGGCCCGTGGGAGGCCCTTTTACACTCAACCTCTTAGCTTGGCTCACGGTTGTGTGGAAAAGCTCTCACAGGCTGCAGAACGGGCACTCAGTCAAGTAGGGGAACAGTCTTAGTTTCAGCGCATGGACTCGCTTAAGTAGCATCAGACAATTGTACAGGGGCTATACAATTGGAAGACTCTACTCCGCACTGCAGGTTAGGTGCATGCTTATTTCAAAAAAAACCTTTCCGTGCGGCTGTGAATTTGGTTTGGGAGGCACTTTTTCATGCAACTTGTTCTCTTGTCTCCGAAATGCGAGGGGGTGGGAGGGGAAAAGAACCATTCTGGGGAAAGCTCCGCAGATCGCCAGGTTACAAGCTTCCTGGGGACATTCTTACTTTTAGAAAACCGACACACGGGGCAATAAACCGAAACAATCCGTTTTTTCAGAGGAGCGATTCCTTTCGTCGACCACGTGTACTCTAGAGAGTTTGTCTGCTAGCTCACCAACGTATTTAGAGGGATCTACTATTCGATTTTCAGCCTCTGCCAGGTGATCCTGACGGGTTAGTGTGAGAAGCTACCAACTCTTGGCACTGCTGTTTCCCCGCCATCACAAGAAAACTGCCAATGGTCGCTGACATAGAGCTTCCCCTTGGAATCCTTCCTGGGAGAAGCGGGAGCTCTTGATGACAGTCTGTTCCCTGCTCACCCCACTTCGGTCCTGTCTCCCGAGAGAGACAGAAGAGGGGGACGGCAGCTTCGCGTTGCAAACTTCTTTCACACTCAAACCACTGTATGTTTTGCGCTCTGCCATTCTCACAAAGACGCACTGTCGTTCCCGCTCACTACTTAACCAAACCCGTCTTTGGCTAGGTGGAAGTTTCTACTTGTAGTGCTTTCAACGTGGGTTCTTTGCAGCGTTTGCCTAGCGGTGGCTGGCGAATGCCTGCTTCTCCTAAGAGGGTGAGTGTGGAAGGGGGCGGGCGGGTGGCTTCATTCTTTCCTTGCAAGTAGACATTCTTCCTGCAGCGCCCAATGAGGTCTGCAGGAGTTTTCCTTCGGACATGCTTACTATCATAAAGCCAAATCTTGGCCAAAGCATGTTCACATATGCCTCGCCAGGAATCTGCTCATTACAGAAGGCTGGCTGGCGAAATTTCAAGACTCGGTTCCTTGCGTTTATGACTTGGCCCGTGGGAGGCCCTTTTACACTCAACCTCTTAGCTTGGCTCACGGTTGTGTGGAAAAGCTCTCACAGGCTGCAGAACGGGCACTCAGTCAAGTAGGGGAACAGTCTTAGTTTCAGCGCATGGACTCGCTTAAGTAGCATCAGACAATTGTACAGGGGCTATACAATTGGAAGACTCTACTCCGCACTGCAGGTTAGGTGCATGCTTATTTCAAAAAAAACCTTTCCGTGCGTCTGTGAATTTGGTTTGGGAGGCACTTTTTCATGCAACTTGTTCTCTTGTCTCCGAAATGCGAGGGGGTGGGAGGGGAAAAGAACCATTCTGGGGAAAGCTCCGCAGATCGCCAGGTTACAAGCTTCCTGGGGACATTCTTACTTTTAGAAAACCGACACACGGGGCAATAAACCGAAACAATCCGTTTTTTCAGAGGAGCGATTCCTTTCGTCGACCACGTGTACTCTAGAGAGTTTGTCTGCTAGCTCACCAACGTATTTAGAGGGATCTACTATTCGATTTTCAGCCTCTGCCAGGTGATCCTGACGGGTTAGTGTGAGAAGCTACCAACTCTTGGCACTGCTGTTTCCCCGCCATCACAAGAAAACTGCCAATGGTCGCTGACATAGAGCTTCCCCTTGGAATCCTTCCTGGGAGAAGCGGGAGCTCTTGATGACAGTCTGTTCCCTGCTCACCCCACTTCGGTCCTGTCTCCCGAGAGAGACAGAAGAGGGGGACGGCAGCTTCGCGTTGCAAACTTCTTTCACACTCAAACCACTGTATGTTTTGCGCTCTGCCATTCTCACAAAGACGCACTGTCGTTCCCGCTCACTACTTAACCAAACCCGTCTTTGGCTAGGTGGAAGTTTCTACTTGTAGTGCTTTCAACGTGGGTTCTTTGCAGCGTTTGCCTAGCGGTGGCTGGCGAATGCCTGCTTCTCCTAAGAGGGTGAGTGTGGAAGGGGGCGGGCGGGTGGCTTCATTCTTTCCTTGCAAGTAGACATTCTTCCTGCAGCGCCCAATGAGGTCTGCAGGAGTTTTCCTTCGGACATGCTTACTATCATAAAGCCAAATCTTGGCCAAAGCATGTTCACATATGCCTCGCCAGGAATCTGCTCATTACAGAAGGCTGGCTGGCGAAATTTCAAGACTCGGTTCCTTGCGTTTATGACTTGGCCCGTGGGAGGCCCTTTTACACTCAACCTCTTAGCTTGGCTCACGGTTGTGTGGAAAAGCTCTCACAGGCTGCAGAACGGGCACTCAGTCAAGTAGGGGAACAGTCTTAGTTTCAGCGCATGGACTCGCTTAAGTAGCATCAGACAATTGTACAGGGGCTATACAATTGGAAGACTCTACTCCGCACTGCAGGTTAGGTGCATGCTTATTTCAAAAAAAACCTTTCCGTGCGTCTGTGAATTTGGTTTGGGAGGCACTTTTTCATGCAACTTGTTCTCTTGTCTCCGAAATGCGAGGGGGTGGGAGGGGAAAAGAACCATTCTGGGGAAAGCTCCGCAGATCGCCAGGTTACAAGCTTCCTGGGGACATTCTTACTTTTAGAAAACCGACACACGGGGCAATAAACCGAAACAATCCGTTTTTTCAGAGGAGCGATTCCTTTCGTCGACCACGTGTACTCTAGAGAGTTTGTCTGCTAGCTCACCAACGTATTTAGAGGGATCTACTATTCGATTTTCAGCCTCTGCCAGGTGATCCTGACGGGTTAGTGTGAGAAGCTACCAACTCTTGGCACTGCTGTTTCCCCGCCATCACAAGAAAACTGCCAATGGTCGCTGACATAGAGCTTCCCCTTGGAATCCTTCCTGGGAGAAGCGGGAGCTCTTGATGACAGTCTGTTCCCTGCTCACCCCACTTCGGTCCTGTCTCCCGAGAGAGACAGAAGAGGGGGACGGCAGCTTCGCGTTGCAAACTTCTTTCACACTCAAACCACTGTATGTTTTGCGCTCTGCCATTCTCACAAAGACGCACTGTCGTTCCCGCTCACTACTTAACCAAACCCGTCTTTGGCTAGGTGGAAGTTTCTACTTGTAGTGCTTTCAACGTGGGTTCTTTGCAGCGTTTGCCTAGCGGTGGCTGGCGAATGCCTGCTTCTCCTAAGAGGGTGAGTGTGGAAGGGGGCGGGCGGGTGGCTTCATTCTTTCCTTGCAAGTAGACATTCTTCCTGCAGCGCCCAATGAGGTCTGCAGGAGTTTTCCTTCGGACATGCTTACTATCATAAAGCCAAATCTTGGCCAAAGCATGTTCACATATGCCTCGCCAGGAATCTGCTCATTACAGAAGGCTGGCTGGCGAAATTTCAAGACTCGGTTCCTTGCGTTTATGACTTGGCCCGTGGGAGGCCCTTTTACACTCAACCTCTTAGCTTGGCTCACGGTTGTGTGGAAAAGCTCTCACAGGCTGCAGAACGGGCACTCAGTCAAGTAGGGGAACAGTCTTAGTTTCAGCGCATGGACTCGCTTAAGTAGCATCAGACAATTGTACAGGGGCTATACAATTGGAAGACTCTACTCCGCACTGCAGGTTAGGTGCATGCTTATTTCAAAAAAAACCTTTCCGTGCGTCTGTGAATTTGGTTTGGGAGGCACTTTTTCATGCAACTTGTTCTCTTGTCTCCGAAATGCGAGGGGGTGGGAGGGGAAAAGAACCATTCTGGGGAAAGCTCCGCAGATCGCCAGGTTACAAGCTTCCTGGGGACATTCTTACTTTTAGAAAACCGACACACGGGGCAATAAACCGAAACAATCCGTTTTTTCAGAGGAGCGATTCCTTTCGTCGACCACGTGTACTCTAGAGAGTTTGTCTGCTAGCTCACCAACGTATTTAGAGGGATCTACTATTCGATTTTCAGCCTCTGCCAGGTGATCCTGACGGGTTAGTGTGAGAAGCTACCAACTCTTGGCACTGCTGTTTCCCCGCCATCACAAGAAAACTGCCAATGGTCGCTGACATAGAGCTTCCCCTTGGAATCCTTCCTGGGAGAAGCGGGAGCTCTTGATGACAGTCTGTTCCCTGCTCACCCCACTTCGGTCCTGTCTCCCGAGAGAGACAGAAGAGGGGGACGGCAGCTTCGCGTTGCAAACTTCTTTCACACTCAAACCACTGTATGTTTTGCGCTCTGCCATTCTCACAAAGACGCACTGTCGTTCCCGCTCACTACTTAACCAAACCCGTCTTTGGCTAGGTGGAAGTTTCTACTTGTAGTGCTTTCAACGTGGGTTCTTTGCAGCGTTTGCCTAGCGGTGGCTGGCGAATGCCTGCTTCTCCTAAGAGGGTGAGTGTGGAAGGGGGCGGGCGGGTGGCTTCATTCTTTCCTTGCAAGTAGACATTCTTCCTGCAGCGCCCAATGAGGTCTGCAGGAGTTTTCCTTCGGACATGCTTACTATCATAAAGCCAAATCTTGGCCAAAGCATGTTCACATATGCCTCGCCAGGAATCTGCTCATTACAGAAGGCTGGCTGGCGAAATTTCAAGACTCGGTTCCTTGCGTTTATGACTTGGCCCGTGGGAGGCCCTTTTACACTCAACCTCTTAGCTTGGCTCACGGTTGTGTGGAAAAGCTCTCACAGGCTGCAGAACGGGCACTCAGTCAAGTAGGGGAACAGTCTTAGTTTCAGCGCATGGACTCGCTTAAGTAGCATCAGACAATTGTACAGGGGCTATACAATTGGAAGACTCTACTCCGCACTGCAGGTTAGGTGCATGCTTATTTCAAAAAAAACCTTTCCGTGCGTCTGTGAATTTGGTTTGGGAGGCACTTTTTCATGCAACTTGTTCTCTTGTCTCCGAAATGCGAGGGGGTGGGAGGGGAAAAGAACCATTCTGGGGAAAGCTCCGCAGATCGCCAGGTTACAAGCTTCCTGGGGACATTCTTACTTTTAGAAAACCGACACACGGGGCAATAAACCGAAACAATCCGTTTTTTCAGAGGAGCGATTCCTTTCGTCGACCACGTGTACTCTAGAGAGTTTGTCTGCTAGCTCACCAACGTATTTAGAGGGATCTACTATTCGATTTTCAGCCTCTGCCAGGTGATCCTGACGGGTTAGTGTGAGAAGCTACCAACTCTTGGCACTGCTGTTTCCCCGCCATCACAAGAAAACTGCCAATGGTCGCTGACATAGAGCTTCCCCTTGGAATCCTTCCTGGGAGAAGCGGGAGCTCTTGATGACAGTCTGTTCCCTGCTCACCCCACTTCGGTCCTGTCTCCCGAGAGAGACAGAAGAGGGGGACGGCAGCTTCGCGTTGCAAACTTCTTTCACACTCAAACCACTGTATGTTTTGCGCTCTGCCATTCTCACAAAGACGCACTGTCGTTCCCGCTCACTACTTAACCAAACCCGTCTTTGGCTAGGTGGAAGTTTCTACTTGTAGTGCTTTCAACGTGGGTTCTTTGCAGCGTTTGCCTAGCGGTGGCTGGCGAATGCCTGCTTCTCCTAAGAGGGTGAGTGTGGAAGGGGGCGGGCGGGTGGCTTCATTCTTTCCTTGCAAGTAGACATTCTTCCTGCAGCGCCCAATGAGGTCTGCAGGAGTTTTCCTTCGGACATGCTTACTATCATAAAGCCAAATCTTGGCCAAAGCATGTTCACATATGCCTCGCCAGGAATCTGCTCATTACAGAAGGCTGGCTGGCGAAATTTCAAGACTCGGTTCCTTGCGTTTATGACTTGGCCCGTGGGAGGCCCTTTTACACTCAACCTCTTAGCTTGGCTCACGGTTGTGTGGAAAAGCTCTCACAGGCTGCAGAACGGGCACTCAGTCAAGTAGGGGAACAGTCTTAGTTTCAGCGCATGGACTCGCTTAAGTAGCATCAGACAATTGTACAGGGGCTATACAATTGGAAGACTCTACTCCGCACTGCAGGTTAGGTGCATGCTTATTTCAAAAAAAACCTTTCCGTGCGTCTGTGAATTTGGTTTGGGAGGCACTTTTTCATGCAACTTGTTCTCTTGTCTCCGAAATGCGAGGGGGTGGGAGGGGAAAAGAACCATTCTGGGGAAAGCTCCGCAGATCGCCAGGTTACAAGCTTCCTGGGGACATTCTTACTTTTAGAAAACCGACACACGGGGCAATAAACCGAAACAATCCGTTTTTTCAGAGGAGCGATTCCTTTCGTCGACCACGTGTACTCTAGAGAGTTTGTCTGCTAGCTCACCAACGTATTTAGAGGGATCTACTATTCGATTTTCAGCCTCTGCCAGGTGATCCTGACGGGTTAGTGTGAGAAGCTACCAACTCTTGGCACTGCTGTTTCCCCGCCATCACAAGAAAACTGCCAATGGTCGCTGACATAGAGCTTCCCCTTGGAATCCTTCCTGGGAGAAGCGGGAGCTCTTGATGACAGTCTGTTCCCTGCTCACCCCACTTCGGTCCTGTCTCCCGAGAGAGACAGAAGAGGGGGACGGCAGCTTCGCGTTGCAAACTTCTTTCACACTCAACCCACTGTATGTTTTGCGCTCTGCCATTCTCACAAAGACGCACTGTCGTTCCCGCTCACTACTTAACCAAACCCGTCTTTGGCTAGGTGGAAGTTTCTACTTGTAGTGCTTTCAACGTGGGTTCTTTGCAGCGTTTGCCTAGCGGTGGCTGGCGAATGCCTGCTTCTCCTAAGAGGGTGAGTGTGGAAGGGGGCGGGCGGGTGGCTTCATTCTTTCCTTGCAAGTAGACATTCTTCCTGCAGCGCCCAATGAGGTCTGCAGGAGTTTTCCTTCGGACATGCTTACTATCATAAAGCCAAATCTTGGCCAAAGCATGTTCACATATGCCTCGCCAGGAATCTGCTCATTACAGAAGGCTGGCTGGCGAAATTTCAAGACTCGGTTCCTTGCGTTTATGACTTGGCCCGTGGGAGGCCCTTTTACACTCAACCTCTTAGCTTGGCTCACGGTTGTGTGGAAAAGCTCTCACAGGCTGCAGAACGGGCACTCAGTCAAGTAGGGGAACAGTCTTAGTTTCAGCGCATGGACTCGCTTAAGTAGCATCAGACAATTGTACAGGGGCTATACAATTGGAAGACTCTACTCCGCACTGCAGGTTAGGTGCATGCTTATTTCAAAAAAAACCTTTCCGTGCGTCTGTGAATTTGGTTTGGGAGGCACTTTTTCATGCAACTTGTTCTCTTGTCTCCGAAATGCGAGGGGGTGGGAGGGGAAAAGAACCATTCTGGGGAAAGCTCCGCAGATCGCCAGGTTACAAGCTTCCTGGGGACATTCTTACTTTTAGAAAACCGACACACGGGGCAATAAACCGAAACAATCCGTTTTTTCAGAGGAGCGATTCCTTTCGTCGACCACGTGTACTCTAGAGAGTTTGTCTGCTAGCTCACCAACGTATTTAGAGGGATCTACTATTCGATTTTCAGCCTCTGCCAGGTGATCCTGACGGGTTAGTGTGAGAAGCTACCAACTCTTGGCACTGCTGTTTCCCCGCCATCACAAGAAAACTGCCAATGGTCGCTGACATAGAGCTTCCCCTTGGAATCCTTCCTGGGAGAAGCGGGAGCTCTTGATGACAGTCTGTTCCCTGCTCACCCCACTTCGGTCCTGTCTCCCGAGAGAGACAGAAGAGGGGGACGGCAGCTTCGCGTTGCAAACTTCTTTCACACTCAAACCACTGTATGTTTTGCGCTCTGCCATTCTCACAAAGACGCACTGTCGTTCCCGCTCACTACTTAACCAAACCCGTCTTTGGCTAGGTGGAAGTTTCTACTTGTAGTGCTTTCAACGTGGGTTCTTTGCAGCGTTTGCCTAGCGGTGGCTGGCGAATGCCTGCTTCTCCTAAGAGGGTGAGTGTGGAAGGGGGCGGGCGGGTGGCTTCATTCTTTCCTTGCAAGTAGACATTCTTCCTGCAGCGCCCAATGAGGTCTGCAGGAGTTTTCCTTCGGACATGCTTACTATCATAAAGCCAAATCTTGGCCAAAGCATGTTCACATATGCCTCGCCAGGAATCTGCTCATTACAGCAGGCTGGCTGGCGAAATTTCAAGACTCGGTTCCTTGCGTTTATGACTTGGCCCGTGGGAGGCCCTTTTACACTCAACCTCTTAGCTTGGCTCACGGTTGTGTGGAAAAGCTCTCACAGGCTGCAGAACGGGCACTCAGTCAAGTAGGGGAACAGTCTTAGTTTCAGCGCATGGACTCGCTTAAGTAGCATCAGACAATTGTACAGGGGCTATACAATTGGAAGACTCTACTCCGCACTGCAGGTTAGGTGCATGCTTATTTCAAAAAAAACCTTTCCGTGCGGCTGTGAATTTGGTTTGGGAGGCACTTTTTCATGCAACTTGTTCTCTTGTCTCCGAAATGCGAGGGGGTGGGAGGGGAAAAGAACCATTCTGGGGAAAGCTCCGCAGATCGCCAGGTTACAAGCTTCCTGGGGACATTCTTACTTTTAGAAAACCGACACACGGGGCAATAAACCGAAACAATCCGTTTTTTCAGAGGAGCGATTCCTTTCGTCGACCACGTGTACTCTAGAGAGTTTGTCTGCTAGCTCACCAACGTATTTAGAGGGATCTACTATTCGATTTTCAGCCTCTGCCAGGTGATCCTGACGGGTTAGTGTGAGAAGCTACCAACTCTTGGCACTGCTGTTTCCCCGCCATCACAAGAAAACTGCCAATGGTCGCTGACATAGAGCTTCCCCTTGGAATCCTTCCTGGGAGAAGCGGGAGCTCTTGATGACAGTCTGTTCCCTGCTCACCCCACTTCGGTCCTGTCTCCCGAGAGAGACAGAAGAGGGGGACGGCAGCTTCGCGTTGCAAACTTCTTTCACACTCAACCCACTGTATGTTTTGCGCTCTGCCATTCTCACAAAGACGCACTGTCGTTCCCGCTCACTACTTAACCAAACCCGTCTTTGGCTAGGTGGAAGTTTCTACTTGTAGTGCTTTCAACGTGGGTTCTTTGCAGCGTTTGCCTAGCGGTGGCTGGCGAATGCCTGCTTCTCCTAAGAGGGTGAGTGTGGAAGGGGGCGGGCGGGTGGCTTCATTCTTTCCTTGCAAGTAGACATTCTTCCTGCAGCGCCCAATGAGGTCTGCAGGAGTTTTCCTTCGGACATGCTTACTATCATAAAGCCAAATCTTGGCCAAAGCATGTTCACATATGCCTCGCCAGGAATCTGCTCATTACAGCAGGCTGGCTGGCGAAATTTCAAGACTCGGTTCCTTGCGTTTATGACTTGGCCCGTGGGAGGCCCTTTTACACTCAACCTCTTAGCTTGGCTCACGGTTGTGTGGAAAAGCTCTCACAGGCTGCAGAACGGGCACTCAGTCAAGTAGGGGAACAGTCTTAGTTTCAGCGCATGGACTCGCTTAAGTAGCATCAGACAATTGTACAGGGGCTATACAATTGGAAGACTCTACTCCGCACTGCAGGTTAGGTGCATGCTTATTTCAAAAAAAACCTTTCCGTGCGTCTGTGAATTTGGTTTGGGAGGCACTTTTTCATGCAACTTGTTCTCTTGTCTCCGAAATGCGAGGGGGTGGGAGGGGAAAAGAACCATTCTGGGGAAAGCTCCGCAGATCGCCAGGTTACAAGCTTCCTGGGGACATTCTTACTTTTAGAAAACCGACACACGGGGCAATAAACCGAAACAATCCGTTTTTTCAGAGGAGCGATTCCTTTCGTCGACCACGTGTACTCTAGAGAGTTTGTCTGCTAGCTCACCAACGTATTTAGAGGGATCTACTATTCGATTTTCAGCCTCTGCCAGGTGATCCTGACGGGTTAGTGTGAGAAGCTACCAACTCTTGGCACTGCTGTTTCCCCGCCATCACAAGAAAACTGCCAATGGTCGCTGACATAGAGCTTCCCCTTGGAATCCTTCCTGGGAGAAGCGGGAGCTCTTGATGACAGTCTGTTCCCTGCTCACCCCACTTCGGTCCTGTCTCCCGAGAGAGACAGAAGAGGGGGACGGCAGCTTCGCGTTGCAAACTTCTTTCACACTCAACCCACTGTATGTTTTGCGCTCTGCCATTCTCACAAAGACGCACTGTCGTTCCCGCTCACTACTTAACCAAACCCGTCTTTGGCTAGGTGGAAGTTTCTACTTGTAGTGCTTTCAACGTGGGTTCTTTGCAGCGTTTGCCTAGCGGTGGCTGGCGAATGCCTGCTTCTCCTAAGAGGGTGAGTGTGGAAGGGGGCGGGCGGGTGGCTTCATTCTTTCCTTGCAAGTAGACATTCTTCCTGCAGCGCCCAATGAGGTCTGCAGGAGTTTTCCTTCGGACATGCTTACTATCATAAAGCCAAATCTTGGCCAAAGCATGTTCACATATGCCTCGCCAGGAATCTGCTCATTACAGCAGGCTGGCTGGCGAAATTTCAAGACTCGGTTCCTTGCGTTTATGACTTGGCCCGTGGGAGGCCCTTTTACACTCAACCTCTTAGCTTGGCTCACGGTTGTGTGGAAAAGCTCTCACAGGCTGCAGAACGGGCACTCAGTCAAGTAGGGGAACAGTCTTAGTTTCAGCGCATGGACTCGCTTAAGTAGCATCAGACAATTGTACAGGGGCTATACAATTGGAAGACTCTACTCCGCACTGCAGGTTAGGTGCATGCTTATTTCAAAAAAAACCTTTCCGTGCGTCTGTGAATTTGGTTTGGGAGGCACTTTTTCATGCAACTTGTTCTCTTGTCTCCGAAATGCGAGGGGGTGGGAGGGGAAAAGAACCATTCTGGGGAAAGCTCCGCAGATCGCCAGGTTACAAGCTTCCTGGGGACATTCTTACTTTTAGAAAACCGACACACGGGGCAATAAACCGAAACAATCCGTTTTTTCAGAGGAGCGATTCCTTTCGTCGACCACGTGTACTCTAGAGAGTTTGTCTGCTAGCTCACCAACGTATTTAGAGGGATCTACTATTCGATTTTCAGCCTCTGCCAGGTGATCCTGACGGGTTAGTGTGAGAAGCTACCAACTCTTGGCACTGCTGTTTCCCCGCCATCACAAGAAAACTGCCAATGGTCGCTGACATAGAGCTTCCCCTTGGAATCCTTCCTGGGAGAAGCGGGAGCTCTTGATGACAGTCTGTTCCCTGCTCACCCCACTTCGGTCCTGTCTCCCGAGAGAGACAGAAGAGGGGGACGGCAGCTTCGCGTTGCAAACTTCTTTCACACTCAACCCACTGTATGTTTTGCGCTCTGCCATTCTCACAAAGACGCACTGTCGTTCCCGCTCACTACTTAACCAAACCCGTCTTTGGCTAGGTGGAAGTTTCTACTTGTAGTGCTTTCAACGTGGGTTCTTTGCAGCGTTTGCCTAGCGGTGGCTGGCGAATGCCTGCTTCTCCTAAGAGGGTGAGTGTGGAAGGGGGCGGGCGGGTGGCTTCATTCTTTCCTTGCAAGTAGACATTCTTCCTGCAGCGCCCAATGAGGTCTGCAGGAGTTTTCCTTCGGACATGCTTACTATCATAAAGCCAAATCTTGGCCAAAGCATGTTCACATATGCCTCGCCAGGAATCTGCTCATTACAGCAGGCTGGCTGGCGAAATTTCAAGACTCGGTTCCTTGCGTTTATGACTTGGCCCGTGGGAGGCCCTTTTACACTCAACCTCTTAGCTTGGCTCACGGTTGTGTGGAAAAGCTCTCACAGGCTGCAGAACGGGCACTCAGTCAAGTAGGGGAACAGTCTTAGTTTCAGCGCATGGACTCGCTTAAGTAGCATCAGACAATTGTACAGGGGCTATACAATTGGAAGACTCTACTCCGCACTGCAGGTTAGGTGCATGCTTATTTCAAAAAAAACCTTTCCGTGCGTCTGTGAATTTGGTTTGGGAGGCACTTTTTCATGCAACTTGTTCTCTTGTCTCCGAAATGCGAGGGGGTGGGAGGGGAAAAGAACCATTCTGGGGAAAGCTCCGCAGATCGCCAGGTTACAAGCTTCCTGGGGACATTCTTACTTTTAGAAAACCGACACACGGGGCAATAAACCGAAACAATCCGTTTTTTCAGAGGAGCGATTCCTTTCGTCGACCACGTGTACTCTAGAGAGTTTGTCTGCTAGCTCACCAACGTATTTAGAGGGATCTACTATTCGATTTTCAGCCTCTGCCAGGTGATCCTGACGGGTTAGTGTGAGAAGCTACCAACTCTTGGCACTGCTGTTTCCCCGCCATCACAAGAAAACTGCCAATGGTCGCTGACATAGAGCTTCCCCTTGGAATCCTTCCTGGGAGAAGCGGGAGCTCTTGATGACAGTCTGTTCCCTGCTCACCCCACTTCGGTCCTGTCTCCCGAGAGAGACAGAAGAGGGGGACGGCAGCTTCGCGTTGCAAACTTCTTTCACACTCAACCCACTGTATGTTTTGCGCTCTGCCATTCTCACAAAGACGCACTGTCGTTCCCGCTCACTACTTAACCAAACCCGTCTTTGGCTAGGTGGAAGTTTCTACTTGTAGTGCTTTCAACGTGGGTTCTTTGCAGCGTTTGCCTAGCGGTGGCTGGCGAATGCCTGCTTCTCCTAAGAGGGTGAGTGTGGAAGGGGGCGGGCGGGTGGCTTCATTCTTTCCTTGCAAGTAGACATTCTTCCTGCAGCGCCCAATGAGGTCTGCAGGAGTTTTCCTTCGGACATGCTTACTATCATAAAGCCAAATCTTGGCCAAAGCATGTTCACATATGCCTCGCCAGGAATCTGCTCATTACAGCAGGCTGGCTGGCGAAATTTCAAGACTCGGTTCCTTGCGTTTATGACTTGGCCCGTGGGAGGCCCTTTTACACTCAACCTCTTAGCTTGGCTCACGGTTGTGTGGAAAAGCTCTCACAGGCTGCAGAACGGGCACTCAGTCAAGTAGGGGAACAGTCTTAGTTTCAGCGCATGGACTCGCTTAAGTAGCATCAGACAATTGTACAGGGGCTATACAATTGGAAGACTCTACTCCGCACTGCAGGTTAGGTGCATGCTTATTTCAAAAAAAACCTTTCCGTGCGTCTGTGAATTTGGTTTGGGAGGCACTTTTTCATGCAACTTGTTCTCTTGTCTCCGAAATGCGAGGGGGTGGGAGGGGAAAAGAACCATTCTGGGGAAAGCTCCGCAGATCGCCAGGTTACAAGCTTCCTGGGGACATTCTTACTTTTAGAAAACCGACACACGGGGCAATAAACCGAAACAATCCGTTTTTTCAGAGGAGCGATTCCTTTCGTCGACCACGTGTACTCTAGAGAGTTTGTCTGCTAGCTCACCAACGTATTTAGAGGGATCTACTATTCGATTTTCAGCCTCTGCCAGGTGATCCTGACGGGTTAGTGTGAGAAGCTACCAACTCTTGGCACTGCTGTTTCCCCGCCATCACAAGAAAACTGCCAATGGTCGCTGACATAGAGCTTCCCCTTGGAATCCTTCCTGGGAGAAGCGGGAGCTCTTGATGACAGTCTGTTCCCTGCTCACCCCACTTCGGTCCTGTCTCCCGAGAGAGACAGAAGAGGGGGACGGCAGCTTCGCGTTGCAAACTTCTTTCACACTCAACCCACTGTATGTTTTGCGCTCTGCCATTCTCACAAAGACGCACTGTCGTTCCCGCTCACTACTTAACCAAACCCGTCTTTGGCTAGGTGGAAGTTTCTACTTGTAGTGCTTTCAACGTGGGTTCTTTGCAGCGTTTGCCTAGCGGTGGCTGGCGAATGCCTGCTTCTCCTAAGAGGGTGAGTGTGGAAGGGGGCGGGCGGGTGGCTTCATTCTTTCCTTGCAAGTAGACATTCTTCCTGCAGCGCCCAATGAGGTCTGCAGGAGTTTTCCTTCGGACATGCTTACTATCATAAAGCCAAATCTTGGCCAAAGCATGTTCACATATGCCTCGCCAGGAATCTGCTCATTACAGCAGGCTGGCTGGCGAAATTTCAAGACTCGGTTCCTTGCGTTTATGACTTGGCCCGTGGGAGGCCCTTTTACACTCAACCTCTTAGCTTGGCTCACGGTTGTGTGGAAAAGCTCTCACAGGCTGCAGAACGGGCACTCAGTCAAGTAGGGGAACAGTCTTAGTTTCAGCGCATGGACTCGCTTAAGTAGCATCAGACAATTGTACAGGGGCTATACAATTGGAAGACTCTACTCCGCACTGCAGGTTAGGTGCATGCTTATTTCAAAAAAAACCTTTCCGTGCGTCTGTGAATTTGGTTTGGGAGGCACTTTTTCATGCAACTTGTTCTCTTGTCTCCGAAATGCGAGGGGGTGGGAGGGGAAAAGAACCATTCTGGGGAAAGCTCCGCAGATCGCCAGGTTACAAGCTTCCTGGGGACATTCTTACTTTTAGAAAACCGACACACGGGGCAATAAACCGAAACAATCCGTTTTTTCAGAGGAGCGATTCCTTTCGTCGACCACGTGTACTCTAGAGAGTTTGTCTGCTAGCTCACCAACGTATTTAGAGGGATCTACTATTCGATTTTCAGCCTCTGCCAGGTGATCCTGACGGGTTAGTGTGAGAAGCTACCAACTCTTGGCACTGCTGTTTCCCCGCCATCACAAGAAAACTGCCAATGGTCGCTGACATAGAGCTTCCCCTTGGAATCCTTCCTGGGAGAAGCGGGAGCTCTTGATGACAGTCTGTTCCCTGCTCACCCCACTTCGGTCCTGTCTCCCGAGAGAGACAGAAGAGGGGGACGGCAGCTTCGCGTTGCAAACTTCTTTCACACTCAACCCACTGTATGTTTTGCGCTCTGCCATTCTCACAAAGACGCACTGTCGTTCCCGCTCACTACTTAACCAAACCCGTCTTTGGCTAGGTGGAAGTTTCTACTTGTAGTGCTTTCAACGTGGGTTCTTTGCAGCGTTTGCCTAGCGGTGGCTGGCGAATGCCTGCTTCTCCTAAGAGGGTGAGTGTGGAAGGGGGCGGGCGGGTGGCTTCATTCTTTCCTTGCAAGTAGACATTCTTCCTGCAGCGCCCAATGAGGTCTGCAGGAGTTTTCCTTCGGACATGCTTACTATCATAAAGCCAAATCTTGGCCAAAGCATGTTCACATATGCCTCGCCAGGAATCTGCTCATTACAGCAGGCTGGCTGGCGAAATTTCAAGACTCGGTTCCTTGCGTTTATGACTTGGCCCGTGGGAGGCCCTTTTACACTCAACCTCTTAGCTTGGCTCACGGTTGTGTGGAAAAGCTCTCACAGGCTGCAGAACGGGCACTCAGTCAAGTAGGGGAACAGTCTTAGTTTCAGCGCATGGACTCGCTTAAGTAGCATCAGACAATTGTACAGGGGCTATACAATTGGAAGACTCTACTCCGCACTGCAGGTTAGGTGCATGCTTATTTCAAAAAAAACCTTTCCGTGCGTCTGTGAATTTGGTTTGGGAGGCACTTTTTCATGCAACTTGTTCTCTTGTCTCCGAAATGCGAGGGGGTGGGAGGGGAAAAGAACCATTCTGGGGAAAGCTCCGCAGATCGCCAGGTTACAAGCTTCCTGGGGACATTCTTACTTTTAGAAAACCGACACACGGGGCAATAAACCGAAACAATCCGTTTTTTCAGAGGAGCGATTCCTTTCGTCGACCACGTGTACTCTAGAGAGTTTGTCTGCTAGCTCACCAACGTATTTAGAGGGATCTACTATTCGATTTTCAGCCTCTGCCAGGTGATCCTGACGGGTTAGTGTGAGAAGCTACCAACTCTTGGCACTGCTGTTTCCCCGCCATCACAAGAAAACTGCCAATGGTCGCTGACATAGAGCTTCCCCTTGGAATCCTTCCTGGGAGAAGCGGGAGCTCTTGATGACAGTCTGTTCCCTGCTCACCCCACTTCGGTCCTGTCTCCCGAGAGAGACAGAAGAGGGGGACGGCAGCTTCGCGTTGCAAACTTCTTTCACACTCAACCCACTGTATGTTTTGCGCTCTGCCATTCTCACAAAGACGCACTGTCGTTCCCGCTCACTACTTAACCAAACCCGTCTTTGGCTAGGTGGAAGTTTCTACTTGTAGTGCTTTCAACGTGGGTTCTTTGCAGCGTTTGCCTAGCGGTGGCTGGCGAATGCCTGCTTCTCCTAAGAGGGTGAGTGTGGAAGGGGGCGGGCGGGTGGCTTCATTCTTTCCTTGCAAGTAGACATTCTTCCTGCAGCGCCCAATGAGGTCTGCAGGAGTTTTCCTTCGGACATGCTTACTATCATAAAGCCAAATCTTGGCCAAAGCATGTTCACATATGCCTCGCCAGGAATCTGCTCATTACAGAAGGCTGGCTGGCGAAATTTCAAGACTCGGTTCCTTGCGTTTATGACTTGGCCCGTGGGAGGCCCTTTTACACTCAACCTCTTAGCTTGGCTCACGGTTGTGTGGAAAAGCTCTCACAGGCTGCAGAACGGGCACTCAGTCAAGTAGGGGAACAGTCTTAGTTTCAGCGCATGGACTCGCTTAAGTAGCATCAGACAATTGTACAGGGGCTATACAATTGGAAGACTCTACTCCGCACTGCAGGTTAGGTGCATGCTTATTTCAAAAAAAACCTTTCCGTGCGTCTGTGAATTTGGTTTGGGAGGCACTTTTTCATGCAACTTGTTCTCTTGTCTCCGAAATGCGAGGGGGTGGGAGGGGAAAAGAACCATTCTGGGGAAAGCTCCGCAGATCGCCAGGTTACAAGCTTCCTGGGGACATTCTTACTTTTAGAAAACCGACACACGGGGCAATAAACCGAAACAATCCGTTTTTTCAGAGGAGCGATTCCTTTCGTCGACCACGTGTACTCTAGAGAGTTTGTCTGCTAGCTCACCAACGTATTTAGAGGGATCTACTATTCGATTTTCAGCCTCTGCCAGGTGATCCTGACGGGTTAGTGTGAGAAGCTACCAACTCTTGGCACTGCTGTTTCCCCGCCATCACAAGAAAACTGCCAATGGTCGCTGACATAGAGCTTCCCCTTGGAATCCTTCCTGGGAGAAGCGGGAGCTCTTGATGACAGTCTGTTCCCTGCTCACCCCACTTCGGTCCTGTCTCCCGAGAGAGACAGAAGAGGGGGACGGCAGCTTCGCGTTGCAAACTTCTTTCACACTCAACCCACTGTATGTTTTGCGCTCTGCCATTCTCACAAAGACGCACTGTCGTTCCCGCTCACTACTTAACCAAACCCGTCTTTGGCTAGGTGGAAGTTTCTACTTGTAGTGCTTTCAACGTGGGTTCTTTGCAGCGTTTGCCTAGCGGTGGCTGGCGAATGCCTGCTTCTCCTAAGAGGGTGAGTGTGGAAGGGGGCGGGCGGGTGGCTTCATTCTTTCCTTGCAAGTAGACATTCTTCCTGCAGCGCCCAATGAGGTCTGCAGGAGTTTTCCTTCGGACATGCTTACTATCATAAAGCCAAATCTTGGCCAAAGCATGTTCACATATGCCTCGCCAGGAATCTGCTCATTACAGCAGGCTGGCTGGCGAAATTTCAAGACTCGGTTCCTTGCGTTTATGACTTGGCCCGTGGGAGGCCCTTTTACACTCAACCTCTTAGCTTGGCTCACGGTTGTGTGGAAAAGCTCTCACAGGCTGCAGAACGGGCACTCAGTCAAGTAGGGGAACAGTCTTAGTTTCAGCGCATGGACTCGCTTAAGTAGCATCAGACAATTGTACAGGGGCTATACAATTGGAAGACTCTACTCCGCACTGCAGGTTAGGTGCATGCTTATTTCAAAAAAAACCTTTCCGTGCGTCTGTGAATTTGGTTTGGGAGGCACTTTTTCATGCAACTTGTTCTCTTGTCTCCGAAATGCGAGGGGGTGGGAGGGGAAAAGAACCATTCTGGGGAAAGCTCCGCAGATCGCCAGGTTACAAGCTTCCTGGGGACATTCTTACTTTTAGAAAACCGACACACGGGGCAATAAACCGAAACAATCCGTTTTTTCAGAGGAGCGATTCCTTTCGTCGACCACGTGTACTCTAGAGAGTTTGTCTGCTAGCTCACCAACGTATTTAGAGGGATCTACTATTCGATTTTCAGCCTCTGCCAGGTGATCCTGACGGGTTAGTGTGAGAAGCTACCAACTCTTGGCACTGCTGTTTCCCCGCCATCACAAGAAAACTGCCAATGGTCGCTGACATAGAGCTTCCCCTTGGAATCCTTCCTGGGAGAAGCGGGAGCTCTTGATGACAGTCTGTTCCCTGCTCACCCCACTTCGGTCCTGTCTCCCGAGAGAGACAGAAGAGGGGGACGGCAGCTTCGCGTTGCAAACTTCTTTCACACTCAACCCACTGTATGTTTTGCGCTCTGCCATTCTCACAAAGACGCACTGTCGTTCCCGCTCACTACTTAACCAAACCCGTCTTTGGCTAGGTGGAAGTTTCTACTTGTAGTGCTTTCAACGTGGGTTCTTTGCAGCGTTTGCCTAGCGGTGGCTGGCGAATGCCTGCTTCTCCTAAGAGGGTGAGTGTGGAAGGGGGCGGGCGGGTGGCTTCATTCTTTCCTTGCAAGTAGACATTCTTCCTGCAGCGCCCAATGAGGTCTGCAGGAGTTTTCCTTCGGACATGCTTACTATCATAAAGCCAAATCTTGGCCAAAGCATGTTCACATATGCCTCGCCAGGAATCTGCTCATTACAGCAGGCTGGCTGGCGAAATTTCAAGACTCGGTTCCTTGCGTTTATGACTTGGCCCGTGGGAGGCCCTTTTACACTCAACCTCTTAGCTTGGCTCACGGTTGTGTGGAAAAGCTCTCACAGGCTGCAGAACGGGCACTCAGTCAAGTAGGGGAACAGTCTTAGTTTCAGCGCATGGACTCGCTTAAGTAGCATCAGACAATTGTACAGGGGCTATACAATTGGAAGACTCTACTCCGCACTGCAGGTTAGGTGCATGCTTATTTCAAAAAAAACCTTTCCGTGCGTCTGTGAATTTGGTTTGGGAGGCACTTTTTCATGCAACTTGTTCTCTTGTCTCCGAAATGCGAGGGGGTGGGAGGGGAAAAGAACCATTCTGGGGAAAGCTCCGCAGATCGCCAGGTTACAAGCTTCCTGGGGACATTCTTACTTTTAGAAAACCGACACACGGGGCAATAAACCGAAACAATCCGTTTTTTCAGAGGAGCGATTCCTTTCGTCGACCACGTGTACTCTAGAGAGTTTGTCTGCTAGCTCACCAACGTATTTAGAGGGATCTACTATTCGATTTTCAGCCTCTGCCAGGTGATCCTGACGGGTTAGTGTGAGAAGCTACCAACTCTTGGCACTGCTGTTTCCCCGCCATCACAAGAAAACTGCCAATGGTCGCTGACATAGAGCTTCCCCTTGGAATCCTTCCTGGGAGAAGCGGGAGCTCTTGATGACAGTCTGTTCCCTGCTCACCCCACTTCGGTCCTGTCTCCCGAGAGAGACAGAAGAGGGGGACGGCAGCTTCGCGTTGCAAACTTCTTTCACACTCAACCCACTGTATGTTTTGCGCTCTGCCATTCTCACAAAGACGCACTGTCGTTCCCGCTCACTACTTAACCAAACCCGTCTTTGGCTAGGTGGAAGTTTCTACTTGTAGTGCTTTCAACGTGGGTTCTTTGCAGCGTTTGCCTAGCGGTGGCTGGCGAATGCCTGCTTCTCCTAAGAGGGTGAGTGTGGAAGGGGGCGGGCGGGTGGCTTCATTCTTTCCTTGCAAGTAGACATTCTTCCTGCAGCGCCCAATGAGGTCTGCAGGAGTTTTCCTTCGGACATGCTTACTATCATAAAGCCAAATCTTGGCCAAAGCATGTTCACATATGCCTCGCCAGGAATCTGCTCATTACAGCAGGCTGGCTGGCGAAATTTCAAGACTCGGTTCCTTGCGTTTATGACTTGGCCCGTGGGAGGCCCTTTTACACTCAACCTCTTAGCTTGGCTCACGGTTGTGTGGAAAAGCTCTCACAGGCTGCAGAACGGGCACTCAGTCAAGTAGGGGAACAGTCTTAGTTTCAGCGCATGGACTCGCTTAAGTAGCATCAGACAATTGTACAGGGGCTATACAATTGGAAGACTCTACTCCGCACTGCAGGTTAGGTGCATGCTTATTTCAAAAAAAACCTTTCCGTGCGTCTGTGAATTTGGTTTGGGAGGCACTTTTTCATGCAACTTGTTCTCTTGTCTCCGAAATGCGAGGGGGTGGGAGGGGAAAAGAACCATTCTGGGGAAAGCTCCGCAGATCGCCAGGTTACAAGCTTCCTGGGGACATTCTTACTTTTAGAAAACCGACACACGGGGCAATAAACCGAAACAATCCGTTTTTTCAGAGGAGCGATTCCTTTCGTCGACCACGTGTACTCTAGAGAGTTTGTCTGCTAGCTCACCAACGTATTTAGAGGGATCTACTATTCGATTTTCAGCCTCTGCCAGGTGATCCTGACGGGTTAGTGTGAGAAGCTACCAACTCTTGGCACTGCTGTTTCCCCGCCATCACAAGAAAACTGCCAATGGTCGCTGACATAGAGCTTCCCCTTGGAATCCTTCCTGGGAGAAGCGGGAGCTCTTGATGACAGTCTGTTCCCTGCTCACCCCACTTCGGTCCTGTCTCCCGAGAGAGACAGAAGAGGGGGACGGCAGCTTCGCGTTGCAAACTTCTTTCACACTCAACCCACTGTATGTTTTGCGCTCTGCCATTCTCACAAAGACGCACTGTCGTTCCCGCTCACTACTTAACCAAACCCGTCTTTGGCTAGGTGGAAGTTTCTACTTGTAGTGCTTTCAACGTGGGTTCTTTGCAGCGTTTGCCTAGCGGTGGCTGGCGAATGCCTGCTTCTCCTAAGAGGGTGAGTGTGGAAGGGGGCGGGCGGGTGGCTTCATTCTTTCCTTGCAAGTAGACATTCTTCCTGCAGCGCCCAATGAGGTCTGCAGGAGTTTTCCTTCGGACATGCTTACTATCATAAAGCCAAATCTTGGCCAAAGCATGTTCACATATGCCTCGCCAGGAATCTGCTCATTACAGAAGGCTGGCTGGCGAAATTTCAAGACTCGGTTCCTTGCGTTTATGACTTGGCCCGTGGGAGGCCCTTTTACACTCAACCTCTTAGCTTGGCTCACGGTTGTGTGGAAAAGCTCTCACAGGCTGCAGAACGGGCACTCAGTCAAGTAGGGGAACAGTCTTAGTTTCAGCGCATGGACTCGCTTAAGTAGCATCAGACAATTGTACAGGGGCTATACAATTGGAAGACTCTACTCCGCACTGCAGGTTAGGTGCATGCTTATTTCAAAAAAAACCTTTCCGTGCGTCTGTGAATTTGGTTTGGGAGGCACTTTTTCATGCAACTTGTTCTCTTGTCTCCGAAATGCGAGGGGGTGGGAGGGGAAAAGAACCATTCTGGGGAAAGCTCCGCAGATCGCCAGGTTACAAGCTTCCTGGGGACATTCTTACTTTTAGAAAACCGACACACGGGGCAATAAACCGAAACAATCCGTTTTTTCAGAGGAGCGATTCCTTTCGTCGACCACGTGTACTCTAGAGAGTTTGTCTGCTAGCTCACCAACGTATTTAGAGGGATCTACTATTCGATTTTCAGCCTCTGCCAGGTGATCCTGACGGGTTAGTGTGAGAAGCTACCAACTCTTGGCACTGCTGTTTCCCCGCCATCACAAGAAAACTGCCAATGGTCGCTGACATAGAGCTTCCCCTTGGAATCCTTCCTGGGAGAAGCGGGAGCTCTTGATGACAGTCTGTTCCCTGCTCACCCCACTTCGGTCCTGTCTCCCGAGAGAGACAGAAGAGGGGGACGGCAGCTTCGCGTTGCAAACTTCTTTCACACTCAACCCACTGTATGTTTTGCGCTCTGCCATTCTCACAAAGACGCACTGTCGTTCCCGCTCACTACTTAACCAAACCCGTCTTTGGCTAGGTGGAAGTTTCTACTTGTAGTGCTTTCAACGTGGGTTCTTTGCAGCGTTTGCCTAGCGGTGGCTGGCGAATGCCTGCTTCTCCTAAGAGGGTGAGTGTGGAAGGGGGCGGGCGGGTGGCTTCATTCTTTCCTTGCAAGTAGACATTCTTCCTGCAGCGCCCAATGAGGTCTGCAGGAGTTTTCCTTCGGACATGCTTACTATCATAAAGCCAAATCTTGGCCAAAGCATGTTCACATATGCCTCGCCAGGAATCTGCTCATTACAGAAGGCTGGCTGGCGAAATTTCAAGACTCGGTTCCTTGCGTTTATGACTTGGCCCGTGGGAGGCCCTTTTACACTCAACCTCTTAGCTTGGCTCACGGTTGTGTGGAAAAGCTCTCACAGGCTGCAGAACGGGCACTCAGTCAAGTAGGGGAACAGTCTTAGTTTCAGCGCATGGACTCGCTTAAGTAGCATCAGACAATTGTACAGGGGCTATACAATTGGAAGACTCTACTCCGCACTGCAGGTTAGGTGCATGCTTATTTCAAAAAAAACCTTTCCGTGCGTCTGTGAATTTGGTTTGGGAGGCACTTTTTCATACAACTTGTTCTCTTGTCTCCGAAATGCGAGGGGGTGGGAGGGGAAAAGAACCATTCTGGGGAAAGCTCCGCAGATCGCCAGGTTACAAGCTTCCTGGGGACATTCTTACTTTTAGAAAACCGACACACGGGGCAATAAACCGAAACAATCCGTTTTTTCAGAGGAGCGATTCCTTTCGTCGACCACGTGTACTCTAGAGAGTTTGTCTGCTAGCTCACCAACGTATTTAGAGGGATCTACTATTCGATTTTCAGCCTCTGCCAGGTGATCCTGACGGGTTAGTGTGAGAAGCTACCAACTCTTGGCACTGCTGTTTCCCCGCCATCACAAGAAAACTGCCAATGGTCGCTGACATAGAGCTTCCCCTTGGAATCCTTCCTGGGAGAAGCGGGAGCTCTTGATGACAGTCTGTTCCCTGCTCACCCCACTTCGGTCCTGTCTCCCGAGAGAGACAGAAGAGGGGGACGGCAGCTTCGCGTTGCAAACTTCTTTCACACTCAACCCACTGTATGTTTTGCGCTCTGCCATTCTCACAAAGACGCACTGTCGTTCCCGCTCACTACTTAACCAAACCCGTCTTTGGCTAGGTGGAAGTTTCTACTTGTAGTGCTTTCAACGTGGGTTCTTTGCAGCGTTTGCCTAGCGGTGGCTGGCGAATGCCTGCTTCTCCTAAGAGGGTGAGTGTGGAAGGGGGCGGGCGGGTGGCTTCATTCTTTCCTTGCAAGTAGACATTCTTCCTGCAGCGCCCAATGAGGTCTGCAGGAGTTTTCCTTCGGACATGCTTACTATCATAAAGCCAAATCTTGGCCAAAGCATGTTCACATATGCCTCGCCAGGAATCTGCTCATTACAGAAGGCTGGCTGGCGAAATTTCAAGACTCGGTTCCTTGCGTTTATGACTTGGCCCGTGGGAGGCCCTTTTACACTCAACCTCTTAGCTTGGCTCACGGTTGTGTGGAAAAGCTCTCACAGGCTGCAGAACGGGCACTCAGTCAAGTAGGGGAACAGTCTTAGTTTCAGCGCATGGACTCGCTTAAGTAGCATCAGACAATTGTACAGGGGCTATACAATTGGAAGACTCTACTCCGCACTGCAGGTTAGGTGCATGCTTATTTCAAAAAAAACCTTTCCGTGCGTCTGTGAATTTGGTTTGGGAGGCACTTTTTCATACAACTTGTTCTCTTGTCTCCGAAATGCGAGGGGGTGGGAGGGGAAAAGAACCATTCTGGGGAAAGCTCCGCAGATCGCCAGGTTACAAGCTTCCTGGGGACATTCTTACTTTTAGAAAACCGACACACGGGGCAATAAACCGAAACAATCCGTTTTTTCAGAGGAGCGATTCCTTTCGTCGACCACGTGTACTCTAGAGAGTTTGTCTGCTAGCTCACCAACGTATTTAGAGGGATCTACTATTCGATTTTCAGCCTCTGCCAGGTGATCCTGACGGGTTAGTGTGAGAAGCTACCAACTCTTGGCACTGCTGTTTCCCCGCCATCACAAGAAAACTGCCAATGGTCGCTGACATAGAGCTTCCCCTTGGAATCCTTCCTGGGAGAAGCGGGAGCTCTTGATGACAGTCTGTTCCCTGCTCACCCCACTTCGGTCCTGTCTCCCGAGAGAGACAGAAGAGGGGGACGGCAGCTTCGCGTTGCAAACTTCTTTCACACTCAAACCACTGTATGTTTTGCGCTCTGCCATTCTCACAAAGACGCACTGTCGTTCCCGCTCACTACTTAACCAAACCCGTCTTTGGCTAGGTGGAAGTTTCTACTTGTAGTGCTTTCAACGTGGGTTCTTTGCAGCGTTTGCCTAGCGGTGGCTGGCGAATGCCTGCTTCTCCTAAGAGGGTGAGTGTGGAAGGGGGCGGGCGGGTGGCTTCATTCTTTCCTTGCAAGTAGACATTCTTCCTGCAGCGCCCAATGAGGTCTGCAGGAGTTTTCCTTCGGACATGCTTACTATCATAAAGCCAAATCTTGGCCAAAGCATGTTCACATATGCCTCGCCAGGAATCTGCTCATTACAGAAGGCTGGCTGGCGAAATTTCAAGACTCGGTTCCTTGCGTTTATGACTTGGCCCGTGGGAGGCCCTTTTACACTCAATCTCTTAGCTTGGCTCACGGTTGTGTGGAAAAGCTCTCACAGGCTGCAGAACGGGCACTCAGTCAAGTAGGGGAACAGTCTTAGTTTCAGCGCATGGACTCGCTTAAGTAGCATCAGACAATTGTACAGGGGCTATACAATTGGAAGACTCTACTCCGCACTGCAGGTTAGGTGCATGCTTATTTCAAAAAAAACCTTTCCGTGCGTCTGTGAATTTGGTTTGGGAGGCACTTTTTCATACAACTTGTTCTCTTGTCTCCGAAATGCGAGGGGGTGGGAGGGGAAAAGAACCATTCTGGGGAAAGCTCCGCAGATCGCCAGGTTACAAGCTTCCTGGGGACATTCTTACTTTTAGAAAACCGACACACGGGGCAATAAACCGAAACAATCCGTTTTTTCAGAGGAGCGATTCCTTTCGTCGACCACGTGTACTCTAGAGAGTTTGTCTGCTAGCTCACCAACGTATTGAGAGGGATCTACTATTCGATTTTCAGCCTCTGCCAGGTGATCCTGACGGGTTAGTGTGAGAAGCTACCAACTCGTGGCACTGCTGTTTCCCCGCCATCACAAGAAAACTGCCAATGGTCGCTGACATAGAGCTTCCCCTTGGAATCCTTCCTGGGAGAAGCGGGAGCTCTTGATGACAGTCTGTTCCCTGCTCACCCCACTTCGGTCCTGTCTCCCGAGAGAGACAGAAGAGGGGGACGGCAGCTTCGCGTTGCAAACTTCTTTCACACTCAAACCACTGTATGTTTTGCGCTCTGCCATTCTCACAAAGACGCACTGTCGTTCCCGCTCACTACTTAACCAAACCCGTCTTTGGCTGGGTGGAAGTTTCTACTTGTAGTGCTTTCAACGTGGGTTCTTTGCAGCGTTTGCCTAGCGGTGGCTGGCGAATGCCTGCTTCTCCTAAGAGGGTGAGTGTGGAAGGGGGCGGGCGGGTGGCTTCATTCTTTCCTTGCAAGTAGACATTCTTCCTGCAGCGCCCAATGAGGTCTGCAGGAGTTTTCCTTCGGACATGCTTACTATCATAAAGCCAAATCTTGGCCAAAGCATGTTCACATATGCCTCGCCAGGAATCTGCTCATTACATAAGGCTGGCTGGCGAAATTTCAAGACTCGGTTCCTTGCGTTTATGACTTGGCCCGTGGGAGGCCCTTTTACACTCAATCTCTTAGCTTGGCTCACGGTTGTGTGGAAAAGCTCTCACAGGCTGCAGAACGGGCACTCAGTCAAGTAGGGGAACAGTCTTAGTTTCAGCGCATGGACTCGCTTAAGTAGCATCAGACAATTGTACAGGGGCTATACAATTGGAAGACTCTACTCCGCACTGCAGGTTAGGTGCATGCTTATTTCAAAAAAAACCTTTCCGTGCGGCTGTGAATTTGGTTTGGGAGGCACTTTTTCATACAACTTGTTCTCTTGTCTCCGAAATGCGAGGGGGTGGGAGGGGAAAAGAACCATTCTGGGGAAAGCTCCGCAGATCGCCAGGTTACAAGCTTCCTGGGGACATTCTTACTTTTAGAAAACCGACACACGGGGCAATAAACCGAAACAATCCGTTTTTTCAGAGGAGCGATTCCTTTCGTCGACTACGTGTACTCTAGAGAGTTTGTCTGCTAGCTCACCAACGTATTGAGAGGGATCTACTATTCGATTTTCAGCCTCTGCCAGGTGATCCTGACTGGTTAGTCTGAGAAGCTACCAACTCTTGGCACTGCTGTTTCCCCGCCATCACAAGAAAACTGCCAATGGTCGCTGACATAGAGCTTCCCCTTGGAATCCTTCCTGGGAGAAGCGGGAGCTCTTGATGACAGTCTGTTCCCTGCTCACCCCACTTCGGTCCTGTCTCCCGAGAGAGACAGAAGAGGGGGACGGCAGCTTCGCGTTGCAAACTTCTTTCACACTCAAACCACTGTATGTTTTGCGCTCTGCCATTCTCACAAAGACGCACTGTCGTTCCCGCTCACTACTTAACCAAACCCGTCTTTGGCTGGGTGGAAGTTTCTACTTGTAGTGCTTTCAACGTGGGTTCTTTGCAGCGTTTGCCTAGCGGTGGCTGGCGAATGCCTGCTTCTCCTAAGAGGGTGAGTGTGGAAGGGGGCGGGCGGGTGGCTTCATTCTTTCCTTGCAAGTAGACATTCTTCCTGCAGCGCCCAATGAGGTCTGCAGGAGTTTTCCTTCGGACATGCTTACTATCATAAAGCCAAATCTTGGCCAAAGCATGTTCACATATGCCTCGCCAGGAATCTGCTCATTACAGAAGGCTGGCTGGCGAAATTTCAAGACTCGGTTCCTTGCGTTTATGACTTGGCCCGTGGGAGGCCCTTTTACACTCAATCTCTTAGCTTGGCTCACGGTTGTGTGGAAAAGCTCTCACAGGCTGCAGAACGGGCACTCAGTCAAGTAGGGGAACAGTCTTAGTTTCAGCGCATGGACTCGCTTAAGTAGCATCAGACAATTGTACAGGGGCTATACAATTGGAAGACTCTACTCCGCACTGCAGGTTAGGTGCATGCTTATTTCAAAAAAAACCTTTCCGTGCGGCTGTGAATTTGGTTTGGGAGGCACTTTTTCATACAACTTGTTCTCTTGTCTCCGAAATGCGAGGGGGTGGGAGGGGAAAAGAACCATTCTGGGGAAAGCTCCGCAGATCGCCAGGTTACAAGCTTCCTGGGGACATTCTTACTTTTAGAAAACCGACACACGGGGCAATAAACCGAAACAATCCGTTTTTTCAGAGGAGCGATTCCTTTCGTCGACTACGTGTACTCTAGAGAGTTTGTCTGCTAGCTCACCAACGTATTGAGAGGGATCTACTATTCGATTTTCAGCCTCTGCCAGGTGATCCTGACGGGTTAGTGTGAGAAGCTACCAACTCTTGGCACTGCTGTTTCCCCGCCATCACAAGAAAACTGCCACTGGTCGCTGACATAGAGCTTCCCCTTGGAATCCTTCCTGGGAGAAGCGGGAGCTCTTGATGACAGTCTGTTCCCTGCTCACCCCACTTCGGTCCTGTCTCCCGAGAGAGACAGAAGAGGGGGACGGCAGCTTCGCGTTGCAAACTTCTTTCACACTCAAACCACTGTATGTTTTGCGCTCTGCCATTCTCACAAAGACGCACTGTCGTTCCCGCTCACTACTTAACCAAACCCGTCTTTGGCTGGGTGGAAGTTTCTACTTGTAGTGCTTTCAACGTGGGTTCTTTGCAGCGTTTGCCTAGCGGTGGCTGGCGAATGCCTGCTTCTCCTAAGAGGGTGAGTGTGGAAGGGGGCGGGCGGGTGGCTTCAGTCTTTCCTTGCAAGTAGACATTCTTCCTGCAGCGCCCAATGAGGTCTGCAGGAGTTTTCCTTCGGACATGCTTACTATCATAAAGCCAAATCTTGGCCAAAGCATGTTCACATATGCCTCGCCAGGAATCTGCTCATTACAGAAGGCTGGCTGGCGAAATTTCAAGACTCGGTTCCTTGCGTTTATGACTTGGCCCGTGGGAGGCCCTTTTACACTCAATCTCTTAGCTTGGCTCACGGTTGTGTGGAAAAGCTCTCACAGGCTGCAGAACGGGCACTCAGTCAAGTAGGGGAACAGTCTTAGTTTCAGCGCATGGACTCGCTTAAGTAGCATCAGACAATTGTACAGGGGCTATACAATTGGAAGACTCTACTCCGCACTGCAGGTTAGGTGCATGCTTATTTCAAAAAAAACCTTTCCGTGCGGCTGTGAATTTGGTTTGGGAGGCACTTTTTCATACAACTTGTTCTCTTGTCTCCGAAATGCGAGGGGGTGGGAGGGGAAAAGAACCATTCTGGGGAAAGCTCCGCAGATCGCCAGGTTACAAGCTTCCTGGGGACATTCTTACTTTTAGAAAACCGACACACGGGGCAATAAACCGAAACAATCCGTTTTTTCAGAGGAGCGATTCCTTTCGTCGACTACGTGTACTCTAGAGAGTTTGTCTGCTAGCTCACCAACGTATTGAGAGGGATCTACTATTCGATTTTCAGCCTCTGCCAGGTGATCCTGACGGGTTAGTGTGAGAAGCTACCAACTCTTGGCACTGCTGTTTCCCCGCCATCACAAGAAAACTGCCACTGGTCGCTGACATAGAGCTTCCCCTTGGAATCCTTCCTGGGAGAAGCGGGAGCTCTTGATGACAGTCTGTTCCCTGCTCACCCCACTTCGGTCCTGTCTCCCGAGAGAGACAGAAGAGGGGGACGGCAGCTTCGCGTTGCAAACTTCTTTCACACTCAAACCACTGTATGTTTTGTGCTCTGCCATTCTCACAAAGACGCACTGTCGTTCCCGCTCACTACTTAACCAAACCCGTCTTTGGCTGGGTGGAAGTTTCTACTTGTAGTGCTTTCAACGTGGGTTCTTTGCAGCGTTTGCCTAGCGGTGGCTGGCGAATGCCTGCTTCTCCTAAGAGGGTGAGTGTGGAAGGGGGCGGGCGGGTGGCTTCATTCTTTCCTTGCAAGTAGACATTCTTCCTGCAGCGCCCAATGAGGTCTGCAGGAGTTTTCCTTCGGACATGCTTACTATCATAAAGCCAAATCTTGGCCAAAGCATGTTCACATATGCCTCGCCAGGAATCTGCTCATTACAGAAGGCTGGCTGGCGAAATTTCAAGACTCGGTTCCTTGCGTTTATGACTTGGCCCGTGGGAGGCCCTTTTACACTCAATCTCTTAGCTTGGCTCACGGTTGTGTGGAAAAGCTCTCACAGGCTGCAGAACGGGCACTCAGTCAAGTAGGGGAACAGTCTTAGTTTCAGCGCATGGACTCGCTTAAGTAGCATCAGACAATTGTACAGGGGCTATACAATTGGAAGACTCTACTCCGCACTGCAGGTTAGGTGCATGCTTATTTCAAAAAAAACCTTTCCGTGCGTCTGTGAATTTGGTTTGGGAGGCACTTTTTCATACAACTTGTTCTCTTGTCTCCGAAATGCGAGGGGGTGGGAGGGGAAAAGAACCATTCTGGGGAAAGCTCCGCAGATCGCCAGGTTACAAGCTTCCTGGGGACATTCTTACTTTTAGAAAACCGACACACGGGGCAATAAACCGAAACAATCCGTTTTTTCAGAGGAGCGATTCCTTTCGTCGACTACGTGTACTCTAGAGAGTTTGTCTGCTAGCTCACCAACGTATTTAGAGGGATCTACTATTCGATTTTCAGCCTCTGCCAGGTGATCCTGACGGGTTAGTGTGAGAAGCTACCAACTCTTGGCACTGCTGTTTCCCCGCCATCACAAGAAAACTGCCAATGGTCGCTGACATAGAGCTTCCCCTTGGAATCCTTCCTGGGAGAAGCGGGAGCTCTTGATGACAGTCTGTTCCCTGCTCACCCCACTTCGGTCCTGTCTCCCGAGAGAGACAGAAGAGGGGGACGGCAGCTTCGCGTTGCAAACTTCTTTCACACTCAAACCACTGTATGTTTTGCGCTCTGCCATTCTCACAAAGACGCACTGTCGTTCCCGCTCACTACTTAACCAAACCCGTCTTTGGCTGGGTGGAAGTTTCTACTTGTAGTGCTTTCAACGTGGGTTCTTTGCAGCGTTTGCCTAGCGGTGGCTGGCGAATGCCTGCTTCTCCTAAGAGGGTGAGTGTGGAAGGGGGCGGGCGGGTGGCTTCATTCTTTCCTTGCAAGTAGACATTCTTCCTGCAGCGCCCAATGAGGTCTGCAGGAGTTTTCCTTCGGACATGCTTACTATCATAAAGCCAAATCTTGGCCAAAGCATTTTCACATATGCCTCGCCAGGAATCTGCTCATTACAGAAGGCTGGCTGGCGAAATTTCAAGACTCGGTTCCTTGCGTTTATGACTTGGCCCGTGGGAGGCCCTTTTACACTCAACCTCTTCGCTTGGCTCACGGTTGTGTGGAAAAGCTCTCACAGGCTGCAGAACGGGCACTCAGTCAAGTAGGGGAACAGTCTTAGTTTCAGCGCATGGACTCGCTTAAGTAGCATCAGACAATTGTACAGGGGCTATACAATTGGAAGACTCTACTCCGCACTGCAGGTTAGGTGCATGCTTATTTCAAAAAAAACCTTTCCGTGCGTCTGTGAATTTGGTTTGGGAGGCACTTTTTCATGCAACTTGTTCTCTTGTCTCCGAAATGCGAGGGGGTGGGAGGGGAAAAGAACCATTCTGGGGAAAGCTCCGCAGATCGCCAGGTTACAAGCTTCCTGGGGACATTCTTACTTTTAGAAAACCGACACACGGGGCAATAAACCGAAACAATCCGTTTTTTCAGAGGAGCGATTCCTTTCGTCGACTACGTGTACTCTAGAGAGTTTGTCTGCTAGCTCACCAACGTATTGAGAGGGATCTACTATTCGATTTTCAGCCTCTGCCAGGTGATCCTGACGGGTTAGTGTGAGAAGCTACCAACTCTTGGCACTGCTGTTTCCCCGCCATCACAAGAAAACTGCCACTGGTCGCTGACATAGAGCTTCCCCTTGGAATCCTTCCTGGGAGAAGCGGGAGCTCTTGATGACAGTCTGTTCCCTGCTCACCCCACTTCGGTCCTGTCTCCCGAGAGAGACAGAAGAGGGGGACGGCAGCTTCGCGTTGCAAACTTCTTTCACACTCAAACCACTGTATGTTTTGCGCTCTGCCATTCTCACAAAGACGCACTGTCGTTCCCGCTCACTACTTAACCAAACCCGTCTTTGGCTAGGTGGAAGTTTCTACTTGTAGTGCTTTCAACGTGGGTTCTTTGCAGCGTTTGCCTAGCGGTGGCTGGCGAATGCCTGCTTCTCCTAAGAGGGTGAGTGTGGAAGGGGGCGGGCGGGTGGCTTCATTCTTTCCTTGCAAGTAGACATTCTTCCTGCAGCGCCCAATGAGGTCTGCAGGAGTTTTCCTTCGGACATGCTTACTATCAGAAAGCCAAATCTTGGCCAAAGCATGTTCACATATGCCTCGCCAGGAATCTGCTCATTACAGAAGGCTGGCTGGCGAAATTTCAAGACTCGGTTCCTTGCGTTTATGACTTGGCCCATGGGAGGCCCTTTTACACTCAACCTCTTCGCTTGGCTCACGGTTGTGTGGAAAAGCTCTCACAGGCTGCAGAACGGGCACTCAGTCAAGTAGGGGAACAGTCTTAGTTTCAGCGCATGGACTCGCTTAAGTAGCATCAGACAATTGTACAGGGGCTATACAATTGGAAGACTCTACTCCGCACTGCAGGTTAGGTGCATGCTTATTTCAAAAAAAACCTTTCCGTGCGGCTGTGAATTTGGTTTGGGAGGCACTTTTTCATGCAACTTGTTCTCTTGTCTCCGAAATGCGAGGGGGTGGGAGGGGAAAAGAACCATTCTGGGGAAAGCTCCGCAGATCGCCAGGTTACAAGCTTCCTGGGGACATTCTTACTTTTAGAAAACCGACACACGGGGCAATAAACCGAAACAATCCGTTTTTTTCAGAGGAGCGATTCCTTTCGTCGACTACGTGTACTCTAGAGAGTTTGTCTGCTAGCTCACCAACGTATTTAGAGGGATCTACTATTCGATTTTCAGCCTCTGCCAGGTGATCCTGACTGGTTAGTGTGAGAAGCTACCAACTCTTGGCACTGCTGTTTCCCCGCCATCACAAGAAAACTGCCACTGGTCGCTGACATAGAGCTTCCCCTTGGAATCCTTCCTGGGAGAAGCGGGAGCTCTTGATGACAGTCTGTTCCCTGCTCACCCCACTTCGGTCCTGTCTCCCGAGAGAGACAGAAGAGGGGGACGGCAGCTTCGCGTTGCAAACTTCTTTCACACTCAAACCACTGTATGTTTTGCGCTCTGCCATTCTCACAAAGACGCACTGTCGTTCCCGCTCACTACTTAACCAAACCCGTCTTTGGCTGGGTGGAAGTTTCTACTTGTAGTGCTTTCAACGTGGGTTCTTTGCAGCGTTTGCCTAGCGGTGGCTGGCGAATGCCTGCTTCTCCTAAGAGGGTGAGTGTGGAAGGGGGCGGGCGGGTGGCTTCATTCTTTCCTTGCAAGTAGACATTCTTCCTGCAGCGCCCAATGAGGTCTGCAGGAGTTTTCCTTCGGACATGCTGTGACGGCGCGTTGGGGGTTCCCCGTCTCCTGCACCCCGAAATGGCACAAACAGACTCCACCAGCCAGTGGAATTGAGGGTGGTTTATTGCTCCTCCAGCACAGCGCAGCACAGATGTAGTCTGGTCACAGGAACTGGGCTAGGATGCCTCAGGCCCCCTTGAGATGGGGGAGACTGGGCCCCTAAACTCCAGCCCCTTCTCCTAGGCTCTCCTCCATGCCCTCCGACAGCCAGCAACCAACTCCCTCACTTCCAGCCCTGCCCCCCAGCCAAGGCAGCATTCCACCTTCCTTTGTTCCTCTCCATGGGGGGTGTCTGGCCACTGGTTTGCATAGTGACTCATCCTGTTTTGCTGGGTCGTGGTACCCACGGCAGCCAGTGGGGGATCCCCCAGAGCCAGCAGCATAGAAACCAGCCAGGTACCCCCACTACATCACAGTTCTCCCCCCTCCGAGAGCGAACTGAGCAGGGTCACTCCGCTCGTGACCTAGGGAAGTTCGGGTCCTCTGCGTGGGAACCCGCCCTGGGGACATGGGTGCTCCCCTTGTCTCGGGCCGGCCGTGGCGAGGCCCCACATGAATTGGCTTCCCTCTGTCCACTCGCCGCCCCGCTCCAGGGCGACTGGCACAGGCCTGTCCTCGGGGGTCACACCCACCCTTCCGCTGGCCTTGATCTCTGGCCAGGGTCTCTCGGGCTGGGGCCATGAGCCCAGCGAGCCTTCTCTGGACAGCCAGGGCGGCTTCCACCCCCGATGCTCCATCCAGGGAGGACTTCCCCTCCCATAACTCTCTCAGCAAGCCCAGAGGGTCCTCTATCTGGGGTAGAGACCCCCAAGCCGCTTTCCTCCTGTCTTGGGCCTTCCCGCCCCTCTGGCAGGAGTCACAGGACCGGCAGTACCGCTGCACGGCCGTAAAGATTCCCGGCCAATAGAAGTGCTGGAGCAGCTTCAGCCGGGTGCTCCGGATCCCCCGGTGGCCCCCAACGGGGACATCGTGGGCCAAATACAGCAGCTTGAGGCGATACTTTCGGGGGACGACCAGCTGCCGCTCTACCCTCCATGCCCTCGCCTTCCTGGGGGGGAGCCACTCACGGAACAGGAGCCCACGCTCCCGCAGGAATCTCTCCTGGCCACCTCTCCCCCGGGGCTGAGCTGCACGGAGGCCAGCCTGGTCCCTCAGCCTCTGCAAGGAGGGGTCTGCCTGCACCTCAGCCTGGAATTCAGCTGCTGAGGCAGGGATCGGGACCTGTCCCCCACCTCTGCCTAGGTCCGGAGTCCCAGCCTGGCTGGACCCCGTGTCCACTGGGATGGGACCCTGAGGACGCTGCCAGGAGTCCTTCCCTGGACCTACGTTGTCAGCCCCCCGCTGGCTCTGGCTCCAGGTAGTGACTAGAGCCCGCTGGGATTCATGGGGCCACTCCTCTAGGTCATTCCCCATCAGCACCTCGGTGGGCAAGTGCGGGTGCACCCCCACTTCCTTGAGGCCTTCCTTCGCCCCCCATTTCAGATGCACCCGGGCTACAGGCACCTTAAACGGGGACCCATCTATGCCCTTCAGGGTCAGCTGCGCGTGGGGTAGTATCCGCTCCGGGGCCACTATGTCGGATCGGGCCAGAGTCACCTCTGCCCCCGTGTCCCAGAAGCCCGTCACCTTCCTACCATCCACCTCCAGGGGTATGAGGCACTCGCTCCGCAGGGGCCGTCCTGCCCCCACCCGGTACACGGAGAAATCCGCCTCCTGAGAATCAGACCTCCCAGGGGAGGTGCACTGAGCATCCTTCCCCTCTCTCTGAGCTGAGGTTTGCCTGCCAGCCCCTGCCTCTGGGGCAGCCTGCCCTTCCTCCCGCCCCAGCCAGTTAACCCTGGAAAGTCCCCAATCCTGGGACCTGGTGCACTGAGCCCTCTTGTGGCCTTTTTGCCCACAGCGATGGCAAGTTAGGCTTTGGGCTGTCTCTGTCCAGGCCCTGGCTGGTTCTCTGGGGCGCAGACGACCTGTTCCTTGGTCTCGCCCCGTAGTTGACTCCCTCCATCGCTCAGCCGAGATCCGGTCTCTGCGCGGTTCCCTTTCTCTCCGGGACTCCCGTTCACACCCGGACCGGCTCTCCGTGAACTCATCCGCCAGTCTCCCGGCCTCCTGGGGGTTCTCTGGTCTCCGGTCCTTGAGCCACAGCCTCAGTTTGGGTGGGCACGCTTCATAGAACTGCTCCATCATGACCAGCTTGAGCAGCTCCTCTGCGGTCTGGGCTCCGGCTCCAGACACCCACTTGCGGCAGTATTGCGCCAGGCGGGAGGCCAGGTCCACACAGGTCTCCCGTGGCCCTTTCTGTACCCCCCGGAACTTCTTCCTGTACATCTCGGGGGTCAGCCCGAACTTGTGCAGCAGGGCCTCCTTGACTCGGTTGTAATCCCCTGGCTGTAGGTCCTCCAGCTGACTGAGCACTCCGGCCGCCTCCTGGTTCAGTGCGGGGATGAGCTCCTGCAGCCAGTCAGCTGGGGGGACCCGTTGCAGTCCACAGGCCCTCTCAAAGGCACTGAGGAACCCGTCTATGTCACCCATGTCCTTCAGTTGGGCCACCACGAGCCTCTCCAAGCGTCTGGCAGTCCTGGGACCCTGGGGCCCATCCGCACTTGGCGCAGCCGGTGCCCCGCCGGTTCTCCGCTCTGCCATGGCCAGCTCATGCTGCCGCTGCCTCTCTCGATCTTGGCGCTCCCTCTCTCGGTCCTGGCGGTCCTTCTCTCGGTCCTCTACTTCCAATTCCCTGATCCGCAGCTGGATCTCCAGGCGCCGCAGCTCCGCTCGGCTGGCTCCTGCCCTAGATGGGCTACTTGCAGGCCTCCCGGGAGACGCTGTCTCATCTCTCCGTTGGGTTCCAGCGCTCCTCCCCCTCTCTGAGCCTGACACACTCTCAGGGGGGGTCTGGCTGCTTCCCCTGGGGACAAGATCCTGGCCCTGTGGCTGGTCATTATCTTCCAGCTGGGCAATCAGCTGGGCCTTGGTTGCTTTCTGCACAGGCAAGCCCCTCTCTCTGCACAGCCCCACCAGCTCTGCCTTCAAGAGTCGGGCGTAGGCCATCTGCCCGCTGGGCCCCTCGGTGCAGACTCACCAGTCTAGTGCTGCAGCGCTCCACGATTCCCAGGAACCGCTTCGCTCTGTCTCCAGCACGCCTGGCTCCAGGGCTCTTGCTTCTACTGCGCCTTGTCGCTTGCCGCTGGAAGCTCCATCCACGGGGTGCAGTGCATCCCACTTCTGACACCAGTGTGACGGCGCGTTGGGGGTTCCCCGTCTCCTGCACCCCGAAATGGCACAAACAGACTCCACCAGCCAGTGGAATTGAGGGTGGTTTATTGCTCCTCCAGCACAGCGCAGCACAGATGTAGTCTGGTCACAGGAACTGGGCTAGGATGCCTCAGGCCCCCTTGAGATGGGGGAGACTGGGCCCCTAAACTCCAGCCCCTTCTCCTAGGCTCTCCTCCATGCCCTCCGACAGCCAGCAACCAACTCCCTCACTTCCAGCCCTGCCCCCCAGCCAAGGCAGCATTCCACCTTCCTTTGTTCCTCTCCATGGGGGGTGTCTGGCCACTGGTTTGCATAGTGACTCATCCTGTTTTGCTGGGTCGTGGTACCCACGGCAGACAGTGGGGGATCCCCCAGAGCCAGCAGCATAGAAACCAGCCAGGTACCCCCACTACGTCACACATGCTTACTATCATAAAGCCAAATCTTGGCCAAAGCATGTTCACATATGCCTCGCCAGGAATCTGCTCATTACAGAAGGCTGGCTGGCGAAATTTCAAGACTCGGTTCCTTGCGTTTATGACTTGGCCCGTGGGAGGCCCTTTTACACTCAACCTCTTAGCTTGGCTCACGGTTGTGTGGAAAAGCTCTCACAGGCTGCAGAACGGGCACTCAGTCAAGTAGGGGAACAGTCTTAGTTTCAACGCATGGACTCGCTTAAGTAGCATCAGACAATTGTACAGGGGCTCTACAATTGGAAGACTCTACTCCGCACTGCAGGTTAGGTGCATGCTTATTTCAAAAAAAACCTTTCCGTGCGGCTGTGAATTTGGTTTGGGAGGCACTTTTTCATGCAACTTGTTCTCTTGTCTCCGAAATGCGAGGGGGTGGGAGGGGAAAAGAACCATTCTGGGGAAAGCTCCGCAGATCGCCAGGTTACAAGCTTCCTGGGGACATTCTTACTTTTAGAAAACCGACACACGGGGCAATAAACCGAAACAATCCGTTTTTTTCAGAGGAGCGATTCCTTTCGTCGACTACGTGTACTCTAGAGAGTTTGTCTGCTAGCTCACCAACGTATTTAGAGGGATCTACTATTCGATTTTCAGCCTCTGCCAGGTGATCCTGACTGGTTAGTGTGAGAAGCTACCAACTCTTGGCACTGCTGTTTCCCCGCCATCACAAGAAAACTGCCACTGGTCGCTGACATAGAGCTTCCCCTTGGAATCCTTCCTGGGAGAAGCGGGAGCTCTTGATGACAGTCTGTTCCCTGCTCACCCCACTTCGGTCCTGTCTCCCGAGAGAGACAGAAGAGGGGGACAGCAGCTTCGCGTTGCAAACTTCTTTCACACTCAAACCACTGTATGTTTTGCGCTCTGCCATTCTCACAAAGACGCACTGTCCTTCCCGCTCACTACTTAACCAAACCCGTCTTTGGCTAGGTGGAAGTTTCTACTTGTAGTGCTTTCAACGTGGGTTCTTTGCAGCGTTTGCCTAGCGGTGGCTGACGAATGCCTGCTTCTCCTAAGAGGGTGAGTGTGGAAGGGGGCGGGCGGGTGGCTTCATTCTTTCCTTGCAAGTAGACATTCTTCCTGCAGCGCCCAATGAGGTCTGCAGGAGTTTTCCTTCGGACATGCTTACTATCATAAAGCCAAATCTTGGCCAAAGCATGTTCACATATGCCTCGCCAGGAATCTGCTCATTACAGAAGGCTGGCTGGCGAAATTTCAAGACTCGGTTCCTTGCGTTTATGACTTGGCCCGTGGGAGGCCCTTTTACACTCAACCTCTTAGCTTGGCTCACGGTTGTGTGGAAAAGCTCTCACAGGCTGCAGAACGGGCACTCAGTCAAGTAGGGGAACAGTCTTAGTTTCAGCGCATGGACTCGCTTAAGTAGCATCAGACAATTGTACAGGGGCTCTACAATTGGAAGACTCTACTCCGCACTGCAGGTTAGGTGCATGCTTATTTCAAAAAAAACCTTTCCGTGCGTCTGTGAATTTGGTTTGGGAGGCACTTTTTCATGCAACTTGTTCTCTTGTCTCCGAAATGCGAGGGGGTGGGAGGGGAAAAGAACCATTCTGGGGAAAGCTCCGCAGATCGCCAGGTTACAAGCTTCCTGGGGACATTCTTACTTTTAGAAAACCGACACACGGGGCAATAAACCGAAACAATCCGTTTTTTTCAGAGGAGCGATTCCTTTCGTCGACTACGTGTACTCTAGAGAGTTTGTCTGCTAGCTCACCAACGTATTTAGAGGGATCTACTATTCGATTTTCAGCCTCTGCCAGGTGATCCTGACTGGTTAGTGTGAGAAGCTACCAACTCTTGGCACTGCTGTTTCCCCGCCATCACAAGAAAACTGCCACTGGTCGCTGACATAGAGCTTCCCCTTGGAATCCTTCCTGGGAGAAGCGGGAGCTCTTGATGACAGTCTGTTCCCTGCTCACCCCACTTCGGTCCTGTCTCCCGAGAGAGACAGAAGAGGGGGACGGCAGCTTCGCGTTGCAAACTTCTTTCACACTCAAACCACTGTATGTTTTGCGCTCTGCCATTCTCACAAAGACGCACTGTCGTTCCCGCTCACTACTTAACCAAACCCGTCTTTGGCTAGGTGGAAGTTTCTACTTGTAGTGCTTTCAACGTGGGTTCTTTGCAGCGTTTGCCTAGCGGTGGCTGGCGAATGCCTGCTTCTCCTAAGAGGGTGAGTGTGGAAGGGGGCGGGCGGGTGGCTTCATTCTTTCCTTGCAAGTAGACATTCTTCCTGCAGCGCCCAATGAGGTCTGCAGGAGTTTTCCTTCGGACATGCTTACTATCAGAAAGCCAAATCTTGGCCAAAGCATGTTCACATATGCCTCGCCAGGAATCTGCTCATTACAGAAGGCTGGCTGGCGAAATTTCAAGACTCGGTTCCTTGCGTTTATGACTTGGCCCATGGGAGGCCCTTTTACACTCAACCTCTTCGCTTGGCTCACGGTTGTGTGGAAAAGCTCTCACAGGCTGCAGAACGGGCACTCAGTCAAGTAGGGGAACAGTCTTAGTTTCAGCGCATGGACTCGCTTAAGTAGCATCAGACAATTGTACAGGGGCTATACAATTGGAAGACTCTACTCCGCACTGCAGGTTAGGTGCATGCTTATTTCAAAAAAAACCTTTCCGTGCGGCTGTGAATTTGGTTTGGGAGGCACTTTTTCATGCAACTTGTTCTCTTGTCTCCGAAATGCGAGGGGGTGGGAGGGGAAAAGAACCATTCTGGGGAAAGCTCCGCAGATCGCCAGGTTACAAGCTTCCTGGGGACATTCTTACTTTTAGAAAACCGACACACGGGGCAATAAACCGAAACAATCCGTTTTTTTCAGAGGAGCGATTCCTTTCGTCGACTACGTGTACTCTAGAGAGTTTGTCTGCTAGCTCACCAACGTATTTAGAGGGATCTACTATTCGATTTTCAGCCTCTGCCAGGTGATCCTGACTGGTTAGTGTGAGAAGCTACCAACTCTTGGCACTGCTGTTTCCCCGCCATCACAAGAAAACTGCCACTGGTCGCTGACATAGAGCTTCCCCTTGGAATCCTTCCTGGGAGAAGCGGGAGCTCTTGATGACAGTCTGTTCCCTGCTCACCCCACTTCGGTCCTGTCTCCCGAGAGAGACAGAAGAGGGGGACGGCAGCTTCGCGTTGCAAACTTCTTTCACACTCAAACCACTGTATGTTTTGCGCTCTGCCATTCTCACAAAGACGCACTGTCGTTCCCGCTCACTACTTAACCAAACCCGTCTTTGGCTAGGTGGAAGTTTCTACTTGTAGTGCTTTCAACGTGGGTTCTTTGCAGCGTTTGCCTAGCGGTGGCTGGCGAATGCCTGCTTCTCCTAAGAGGGTGAGTGTGGAAGGGGGCGGGCGGGTGGCTTCATTCTTTCCTTGCAAGTAGACATTCTTCCTGCAGCGCCCAATGAGGTCTGCAGGAGTTTTCCTTCGGACATGCTTACTATCAGAAAGCCAAATCTTGGCCAAAGCATGTTCACATATGCCTCGCCAGGAATCTGCTCATTACAGAAGGCTGGCTGGCGAAATTTCAAGACTCGGTTCCTTGCGTTTATGACTTGGCCCGTGGGAGGCCCTTTTACACTCAACCTCTTCGCTTGGCTCACGGTTGTGTGGAAAAGCTCTCACAGGCTGCAGAACGGGCACTCAGTCAAGTAGGGGAACAGTCTTAGTTTCAGCGCATGGACTCGCTTAAGTAGCATCAGACAATTGTACAGGGGCTATACAATTGGAAGACTCTACTCCGCACTGCAGGTTAGGTGCATGCTTATTTCAAAAAAAACCTTTCCGTGCGGCTGTGAATTTGGTTTGGGAGGCACTTTTTCATGCAACTTGTTCTCTTGTCTCCGAAATGCGAGGGGGTGGGAGGGGAAAAGAACCATTCTGGGGAAAGCTCCGCAGATCGCCAGGTTACAAGCTTCCTGGGGACATTCTTACTTTTAGAAAACCGACACACGGGGCAATAAACCGAAACAATCCGTTTTTTTCAGAGGAGCGATTCCTTTCGTCGACTACGTGTACTCTAGAGAGTTTGTCTGCTAGCTCACCAACGTATTTAGAGGGATCTACTATTCGATTTTCAGCCTCTGCCAGGTGATCCTGACTGGTTAGTGTGAGAAGCTACCAACTCTTGGCACTGCTGTTTCCCCGCCATCACAAGAAAACTGCCACTGGTCGCTGACATAGAGCTTCCCCTTGGAATCCTTCCTGGGAGAAGCGGGAGCTCTTGATGACAGTCTGTTCCCTGCTCACCCCACTTCGGTCCTGTCTCCCGAGAGAGACAGAAGAGGGGGACGGCAGCTTCGCGTTGCAAACTTCTTTCACACTCAAACCACTGTATGTTTTGCGCTCTGCCATTCTCACAAAGACGCACTGTCGTTCCCGCTCACTACTTAACCAAACCCGTCTTTGGCTAGGTGGAAGTTTCTACTTGTAGTGCTTTCAACGTGGGTTCTTTGCAGCGTTTGCCTAGCGGTGGCTGACGAATGCCTGCTTCTCCTAAGAGGGTGAGTGTGGAAGGGGGCGGGCGGGTGGCTTCATTCTTTCCTTGCAAGTAGACATTCTTCCTGCAGCGCCCAATGAGGTCTGCAGGAGTTTTCCTTCGGACATGCTTACTATCAGAAAGCCAAATCTTGGCCAAAGCATGTTCACATATGCCTCGCCAGGAATCTGCTCATTACAGAAGGCTGGCTGGCGAAATTTCAAGACTCGGTTCCTTGCGTTTATGACTTGGCCCGTGGGAGGCCCTTTTACACTCAACCTCTTAGCTTGGCTCACGGTTGTGTGGAAAAGCTCTCACAGGCTGCAGAACGGGCACTCAGTCAAGTAGGGGAACAGTCTTAGTTTCAGCGCATGGACTCGCTTAAGTAGCATCAGACAATTGTACAGGGGCTATACAATTGGAAGACTCTACTCCGCACTGCAGGTTAGGTGCATGCTTATTTCAAAAAAAACCTTTCCGTGCGGCTGTGAATTTGGTTTGGGAGGCACTTTTTCATGCAACTTGTTCTCTTGTCTCCGAAATGCGAGGGGGTGGGAGGGGAAAAGAACCATTCTGGGGAAAGCTCCGCAGATCGCCAGGTTACAAGCTTCCTGGGGACATTCTTACTTTTAGAAAACCGACACACGGGGCAATAAACCGAAACAATCCGTTTTTTTCAGAGGAGCGATTCCTTTCGTCGACTACGTGTACTCTAGAGAGTTTGTCTGCTAGCTCACCAACGTATTTAGAGGGATCTACTATTCGATTTTCAGCCTCTGCCAGGTGATCCTGACTGGTTAGTGTGAGAAGCTACCAACTCTTGGCACTGCTGTTTCCCCGCCATCACAAGAAAACTGCCACTGGTCGCTGACATAGAGCTTCCCCTTGGAATCCTTCCTGGGAGAAGCGGGAGCTCTTGATGACAGTCTGTTCCCTGCTCACCCCACTTCGGTCCTGTCTCCCGAGAGAGACAGAAGAGGGGGACGGCAGCTTCGCGTTGCAAACTTCTTTCACACTCAAACCACTGTATGTTTTGCGCTCTGCCATTCTCACAAAGACGCACTGTCGTTCCCGCTCACTACTTAACCAAACCCGTCTTTGGCTAGGTGGAAGTTTCTACTTGTAGTGCTTTCAACGTGGGTTCTTTGCAGCGTTTGCCTAGCGGTGGCTGACGAATGCCTGCTTCTCCTAAGAGGGTGAGTGTGGAAGGGGGCGGGCGGGTGGCTTCATTCTTTCCTTGCAAGTAGACATTCTTCCTGCAGCGCCCAATGAGGTCTGCAGGAGTTTTCCTTCGGACATGCTTACTATCAGAAAGCCAAATCTTGGCCAAAGCATGTTCACATATGCCTCGCCAGGAATCTGCTCATTACAGAAGGCTGGCTGGCGAAATTTCAAGACTCGGTTCCTTGCGTTTATGACTTGGCCCGTGGGAGGCCCTTTTACACTCAACCTCTTAGCTTGGCTCACGGTTGTGTGGAAAAGCTCTCACAGGCTGCAGAACGGGCACTCAGTCAAGTAGGGGAACAGTCTTAGTTTCAGCGCATGGACTCGCTTAAGTAGCATCAGACAATTGTACAGGGGCTATACAATTGGAAGACTCTACTCCGCACTGCAGGTTAGGTGCATGCTTATTTCAAAAAAAACCTTTCCGTGCGGCTGTGAATTTGGTTTGGGAGGCACTTTTTCATGCAACTTGTTCTCTTGTCTCCGAAATGCGAGGGGGTGGGAGGGGAAAAGAACCATTCTGGGGAAAGCTCCGCAGATCGCCAGGTTACAAGCTTCCTGGGGACATTCTTACTTTTAGAAAACCGACACACGGGGCAATAAACCGAAACAATCCGTTTTTTTCAGAGGAGCGATTCCTTTCGTCGACTACGTGTACTCTAGAGAGTTTGTCTGCTAGCTCACCAACGTATTTAGAGGGATCTACTATTCGATTTTCAGCCTCTGCCAGGTGATCCTGACTGGTTAGTGTGAGAAGCTACCAACTCTTGGCACTGCTGTTTCCCCGCCATCACAAGAAAACTGCCACTGGTCGCTGACATAGAGCTTCCCCTTGGAATCCTTCCTGGGAGAAGCGGGAGCTCTTGATGACAGTCTGTTCCCTGCTCACCCCACTTCGGTCCTGTCTCCCGAGAGAGACAGAAGAGGGGGACGGCAGCTTCGCGTTGCAAACTTCTTTCACACTCAAACCACTGTATGTTTTGCGCTCTGCCATTCTCACAAAGACGCACTGTCGTTCCCGCTCACTACTTAACCAAACCCGTCTTTGGCTAGGTGGAAGTTTCTACTTGTAGTGCTTTCAACGTGGGTTCTTTGCAGCGTTTGCCTAGCGGTGGCTGACGAATGCCTGCTTCTCCTAAGAGGGTGTGACGGCGCGTTGGGGGTTCCCCGTCTCCTGCACCCCGAAATGGCACAAACAGACTGCACCAGCCAGTGGAATTGAGGGTGGTTTATTGCTCCTCCAGCACAGCGCAGCACAGATGTAATCTGGTTACAGGAACTGGGCTAGGATGCCTCAGGCCCCCTTGAGATGGGGGAGACTGGGCCCCTAAACTCCAGCCCCTTCCCCTAGGCTCTCCTCCATGCTCTTCCACAGTCTAACTAAATTCCCCTCCAGCCCTGCCCCCGCAGTCAGGGCAGCATTCCACCTTCCTTTGTTCCTCTCCATGGGGGGTGTCTGGCCACTGGTTCAACCAGTTTGGCCTTATCTCTGCCTAGCCAGGTTTTCCCTGCTGGGTCTTGCTCCAGACAGCAGGGGTCACCACAGCCCAGCAAGTACCCCCACTACGTCACAGTTCTCCCCCCTCCGAGAGCGAACTGAGCAGGGTCACTCCGCTCGTGACCTAGGGAAGTTCGGGTCCTCTGCGTGGGAACCCGCCCCGGGGACATGGGCGCTCCCCTTGACTCAGGCCGGCCGTGGCGAGGCCCCACATGAGCTGGCTTCCCTCTGTCCACTCGCCGCCCCGCTCCAGGGCGACTGGCGCAGGCCTGTCCTCGGGGGTCACACCCACCCTTCCGCTGGCCTTGATCTCTGGCCAGGGTCTCTCGGGCCGGGGCCATGAGCCCAGTGAGCCTTCTCTGGACAGCCAGGGCGGCTTCCACCCCCGAAGCTCCATCCAGGGAGGTCTTCCCCTCCCATAACTCTCTCAGCAAGCCCAGAGGGTCTATCTGGGGTAGAGACCCCCAAGCCGCTTTCCTCCTGTCTTGGGCCTTCCCGCCCCTCTGGCAGGAGTCACAGGACCGGCAGTACCGCTGCACGGCTGTAAAGATTCCTGGCCAATAGAAGTGCTGGAGCAGCTTCAGCCGGGTGCTCCGGATCCCCCGGTGGCCCCCAACGGGGACATCGTGGGCCAAATACAGCAGCTTGAGGCGATACTTTCGGGGGACGACCAGCTGCCGCTGGACACCCCATGCCCTCGCCTTCCTGGGGGGGAGCCACTCACGGAACAGGAGCCCACGCTCCCGCAGGAATCTCTCCTGGCCACCTCTCCCCCGGGGCTGAGCTGCATGGAGGCCAGCCTGGTCCCTCAGCCTCTGCAAGGAGGGGTCTGCCTGCACCTCAGCCTGGAATTCAGCTGCTGAGGCAGGGATCGGGACCTGTCCCCCACCTCTGCCTAGGTCCGGAGTCCCAGCCTGGCTGGACCCCGTGTCCACTGGGATGGGACCCTGAGGACGCTGCCAGGAGTCCTTCCCTGGACCCACGTTGTCGGCCCCCCGCTGGCTCTGGCTCCGGGTAGGGACTAGAGCCCGCTGGGATCCATGGGGCCACTCCTCTAGGTCATTCCCCATCAGCACCTCGGTGGGCAAGTGCGGGTGCACCCCCACTTCCTTGAGGCCCTCCTTGGCCCCCCATTTCAGATGCACCCTGGCTACAGGCACCTTAAACGGGGACCCGTCTATGCCCTTCAGGGTCAGCTGCGCGTGGGGTAGTATCCGCTCCTGGGCCACTATGTCGGATCGGGCCAGAGTCACCTCCGCCCCCGTGTCCCAGAAGCCCGTCACCTTCCTACCATCCACCTCCAGGGGTATGAGGCACTCGCTCCGCAGGGGCCGTCCTGCCCCCACCCGGTACACGGAGAAATCCGCCTCCTGAGAATCAGACCTCCCAGGGGAGGTGCACTGAGCATCCTTCCCCTCTCTCTGAGCTGAGGTTTGCCTGCCAGCCCCTGCCTCTGGGGCAGCCTGCCCTTCCTCCCGCCCCAGCCAGTTAACCCTGGAAAGTCCCCGGTCCCGGGACCTGGTGCACTGAGCCCTCTTGTGGCCTTTTTGCCCACAGCGCTGGCAAGTTAGGCTTTGGGCTGTCTCTGTCCAGGCCCTGGCTGGTTCTCTGGGGCGCAGACGACCTGTTCCTTGGTCTCGCCCCGTAGTTGACTCCCTCCGTCGCTCAGCCGAGATCCGGTCTCTGCGCGGTTCCCTTTCTCTCCGGGACTCCGGTTCACACCCGGACCGGCTCTCCGTGAACTCATCCGCCAGCCTCCCGGCCTCCTGGGGGTTCTCTGGTCTCCGGTCCTTGAGCCACAGCCTCAGTTTGGGTGGGCACGCTTCATAGAACTGCTCCATCATGACCAGCCTGAGCAGCTCCTCTGCGGTCTGGGCTCCGACTCCAGACACCCACTTGCAGCAGTATTGCGACAGGCGGGAGGCCAGATCCACATAGGTCTCCCGTGGCCCTTTCTGTACCCCCCGGAACTTCTTCCTGTACATCTCGGGGGTCAGCCCGAACTTGTGCAGCAGGGCCTCCTTGACTCGGTTGTAATCCCCGGGCTGTAGGTCCTCCAGCTGACTGAGCACTCCGGCCGCCTCCTGGCTCAGTGCGGGGATGAGCTCCTGCAGCCAGTCAGCTGGGGGAACCCGTTGCAGTCCACAGGCCCTCTCAAAGGCACTGAGGAACCCGTCTATGTCACCCATGTCCTTCAATTGGGCCACCACGGGCCTCTCCAAGCATCTGGCAGTCCTGGGACCCTGGGGCCCATCCGCACTTGGCGCAGCCGGTGCCCCGCCGGTTCTCCGCTCTGCCATGGCCAGCTCATGCTGCCGCTGCCTCTCTCGATCTTGGCGATCCCTTTCTCGGTCCTGGCGGTCCCTCTCTCGGTCCTCTACTTCCAATTCCTTGATCCGCAGCTGGATCTCCAGCCGCCGCAGCTCTGCTTGGCTGGCCCCTGCCCTAGATGGGCTGCAGCTTGCAGGCCTCCTGGGGGAAGCTGTCTCATCTCTCCTGTGGGTTCCAGCGCTCCTCCCCCTCTCTGAGCCTGACACACTCTCAGGGGGGGTCTGGCTGCTTCCCCTGGGGACAAGATCCTGGCCCTGTGGCTGGTCGTTCTCTTCTAGCTGAGCAATCAGCTGGGCCTTGGTTGCTTTCTGCACAGGCAAGCCCCTCTCTCTGCACAGCCCCACCAGCTCTGCCTTCAAGAGTCGGGCGTAGGCCATCTGCCCGCTGGGCCCCTCGGTGCAGACTCACCAGTCTAGTGCTGCAGCGCCCCACGATTCCCAGGAACCGCTTCGCTCTGTCTCCAGCACGCCTGGCTCCAGGGCTCTTGCTTCTACTGCGCCTTGTCGCTCGCCGCTGGAAGCTTCATCCACGGGGTGCGGTGGATCCCACTCCTGACACCAGTGTGACGGCGCGTTGGGGGTTCCCCGTCTCCTGCACCCCGAAATGGCACAAACAGACTGCACCAGCCAGTGGAATTGAGGGTGGTTTATTGCTCCTCCAGCACAGCGCAGCACAGATGTAATCTGGTTACAGGAACTGGGCTAGGATGCCTCAGGCCCCCTTGAGATGGGGGAGACTGGGCCCCTAAACTCCAGCCCCTTCCCCTAGGCTCTCCTCCATGCTCTTCCACAGTCTAACTAAATTCCCCTCCAGCCCTGCCCCCGCAGTCAGGGCAGCATTCCACCTTCCTTTGTTCCTCTCCATGGGGGGTGTCTGGCCACTGGTTCAACCAGTTTGGCCTTATCTCTGCCTAGCCAGGCTTTCCCTGCTGGGTCTTGCTCCAGACAGCAGGGGTCACCACAGCCCAGCAAGTACCCCCACTACGTCACAGAGGGTGAGTGTGGAAGGGGGCGGGCGGGTGGCTTCATTCTTTCCTTGCAAGTAGACATTCTTCCTGCAGCGCCCAATGAGGTCTGCAGGAGTTTTCCTTCGGACATGCTTACTATCATAAAGCCAAATCTTGGCCAAAGCATGTTCACATATGCCTCGCCAGGAATCTGCTCATTACAGAAGGCTGGCTGGCGAAATTTCAAGACTCGGTTCCTTGCGTTTATGACTTGGCCCGTGGGAGGCCCTTTTACACTCAACCTCTTCGCTTGGCTCACGGTTGTGTGGAAAAGCTCTCACAGGCTGCAGAACGGGCACTCAGTCAAGTAGGGGAACAGTCTTAGTTTCAGCGCATGGACTCGCTTAAGTAGCATCAGACAATTGTACAGGGGCTCTACAATTGGAAGACTCTACTCCGCACTGCAGGTTAGGTGCATGCTTATTTCAAAAAAAACCTTTCCGTGCGGCTGTGAATTTGGTTTGGGAGGCACTTTTTCATGCAACTTGTTCTCTTGTCTCCGAAATGCGAGGGGGTGGGAGGGGAAAAGAACCATTCTGGGGAAAGCTCCGCAGATCGCCAGGTTACAAGCTTCCTGGGGACATTCTTACTTTTAGAAAACCGACACACGGGGCAATAAACCGAAACAATCCGTTTTTTTCAGAGGAGCGATTCCTTTCGTCGACTACGTGTACTCTAGAGAGTTTGTCTGCTAGCTCACCAACGTATTGAGAGGGATCTACTATTCGATTTTCAGCCTCTGCCAGGTGATCCTGACTGGTTAGTGTGAGAAGCTACCAACTCTTGGCACTGCTGTTTCCCCGCCATCACAAGAAAACTGCCACTGGTCGCTGACATAGAGCTTCCCCTTGGAATCCTTCCTGGGAGAAGCGGGAGCTCTTGATGACAGTCTGTTCCCTGCTCACCCCAATTCGGTCCTGTCTCCCGAGAGAGACAGAAGAGGGGGACGGCAGCTTCGCGTTGCAAACTTCTTTCACACTCAAACCACTGTATGTTTTGCGCTCTGCCATTCTCACAAAGACGCACTGTCGTTCCCGCTCACTACTTAACCAAACCCGTCTTTGGCTAGGTGGAAGTTTCTACTTGTAGTGCTTTCAACGTGGGTTCTTTGCAGCGTTTGCCTAGCGGTGGCTGGCGAATGCCTGCTTCTCCTAAGAGGGTGAGTGTGGAAGGGGGCGGTCGGGTGGCTTCATTCTTTCCTTGCAAGTAGACATTCTTCCTGCAGCGCCCAATGAGGTCTGCAGGAGTTTTCCTTCGGACATGCTTACTATCAGAAAGCCAAATCTTGGCCAAAGCATGTTCACATATGCCTCGCCAGGAATCTGCTCATTACAGAAGGCTGGCTGGCGAAATTTCAAGACTCGGTTCCTTGCGTTTATGACTTGGCCCGTGGGAGGCCCTTTTACACTCAACCTCTTAGCTTGGCTCACGGTTGTGTGGAAAAGCTCTCACAGGCTGCAGAACGGGCACTCAGTCAAGTAGGGGAACAATCTTAGTTTCAGCGCATGGACTCGCTTAAGTAGCATCAGACAATTGTACAGGGGCTATACAATTGGAAGACTCTACTCCGCACTGCAGGTTAGGTGCATGCTTATTTCAAAAAAAACCTTTCCGTGCGGCTGTGAATTTGGTTTGGGAGGCACTTTTTCATGCAACTTGTTCTCTTGTCTCCGAAATGCGAGGGGGTGGGAGGGGAAAAGAACCATTCTGGGGAAAGCTCCGCAGATCGCCAGGTTACAAGCTTCCTGGGGACATTCTTACTTTTAGAAAACCGACACACGGGGCAATAAACCGAAACAATCCGTTTTTTTCAGAGGAGCGATTCCTTTCGTCGACTACGTGTACTCTAGAGAGTTTGTCTGCTAGCTCACCAACGTATTTAGAGGGATCTACTATTCGATTTTCAGCCTCTGCCAGGTGATCCTGACTGGTTAGTGTGAGAAGCTACCAACTCTTGGCACTGCTGTTTCCCCGCCATCACAAGAAAACTGCCACTGGTCGCTGACATAGAGCTTCCCCTTGGAATCCTTCCTGGGAGAAGCGGGAGCTCTTGATGACAGTCTGTTCCCTGCTCACCCCACTTCGGTCCTGTCTCCCGAGAGAGACAGAAGAGGGGGACGGCAGCTTCGCGTTGCAAACTTCTTTCACACTCAAACCACTGTATGTTTTGCGCTCTGCCATTCTCACAAAGACGCACTGTCGTTCCCGCTCACTACTTAACCAAACCCGTCTTTGGCTAGGTGGAAGTTTCTACTTGTAGTGCTTTCAACGTGGGTTCTTTGCAGCGTTTGCCTAGCGGTGGCTGACGAATGCCTGCTTCTCCTAAGAGGGTGAGTGTGGAAGGGGGCGGGCGGGTGGCTTCATTCTTTCCTTGCAAGTAGACATTCTTCCTGCAGCGCCCAATGAGGTCTGCAGGAGTTTTCCTTCGGACATGCTTACTATCATAAAGCCAAATCTTGGCCAAAGCATGTTCACATATGCCTCGCCAGGAATCTGCTCATTACAGAAGGCTGGCTGGCGAAATTTCAAGACTCGGTTCCTTGCGTTTATGACTTGGCCCGTGGGAGGCCCTTTTACACTCAACCTCTTCGCTTGGCTCACGGTTGTGTGGAAAAGCTCTCACAGGCTGCAGAACGGGCACTCAGTCAAGTAGGGGAACAGTCTTAGTTTCAGCGCATGGACTCGCTTAAGTAGCATCAGACAATTGTACAGGGGCTCTACAATTGGAAGACTCTACTCCGCACTGCAGGTTAGGTGCATGCTTATTTCAAAAAAAACCTTTCCGTGCGGCTGTGAATTTGGTTTGGGAGGCACTTTTTCATGCAACTTGTTCTCTTGTCTCCGAAATGCGAGGGGGTGGGAGGGGAAAAGAACCATTCTGGGGAAAGCTCCGCAGATCGCCAGGTTACAAGCTTCCTGGGGACATTCTTACTTTTAGAAAACCGACACACGGGGCAATAAACCGAAACAATCCGTTTTTTTCAGAGGAGCGATTCCTTTCGTCGACTACGTGTACTCTAGAGAGTTTGTCTGCTAGCTCACCAACGTATTTAGAGGGATCTACTATTCGATTTTCAGCCTCTGCCAGGTGATCCTGACTGGTTAGTGTGAGAAGCTACCAACTCTTGGCACTGCTGTTTCCCCGCCATCACAAGAAAACTGCCACTGGTCGCTGACATAGAGCTTCCCCTTGGAATCCTTCCTGGGAGAAGCGGGAGCTCTTGATGACAGTCTGTTCCCTGCTCACCCCACTTCGGTCCTGTCTCCCGAGAGAGACAGAAGAGGGGGACGGCAGCTTCGCGTTGCAAACTTCTTTCACACTCAAACCACTGTATGTTTTGCGCTCTGCCATTCTCACAAAGACGCACTGTCGTTCCCGCTCACTACTTAACCAAACCCGTCTTTGGCTAGGTGGAAGTTTCTACTTGTAGTGCTTTCAACGTGGGTTCTTTGCAGCGTTTGCCTAGCGGTGGCTGGCGAATGCCTGCTTCTCCTAAGAGGGTGAGTGTGGAAGGGGGCGGGCGGGTGGCTTCATTCTTTCCTTGCAAGTAGACATTCTTCCTGCAGCGCCCAATGAGGTCTGCAGGAGTTTTCCTTCGGACATGCTTACTATCAGAAAGCCAAATCTTGGCCAAAGCATGTTCACATATGCCTCGCCAGGAACCTGCTCATTACAGAAGGCTGGCTGGCGAAATTTCAAGACTCGGTTCCTTGCGTTTATGACTTGGCCCGTGGGAGGCCCTTTTACACTCAACCTCTTAGCTTGGCTCACGGTTGTGTGGAAAAGCTCTCACAGGCTGCAGAACGGGCACTCAGTCAAGTAGGGGAACAGTCTTAGTTTCAGCGCATGGACTCGCTTAAGTAGCATCAGACAATTGTACAGGGGCTATACAATTGGAAGACTCTACTCCGCACTGCAGGTTAGGTGCATGCTTATTTCAAAAAAAACCTTTCCGTGCGGCTGTGAATTTGGTTTGGGAGGCACTTTTTCATGCAACTTGTTCTCTTGTCTCCGAAATGCGAGGGGGTGGGAGGGGAAAAGAACCATTCTGGGGAAAGCTCCGCAGATCGCCAGGTTACAAGCTTCCTGGGGACATTCTTACTTTTAGAAAACCGACACACGGGGCAATAAACCGAAACAATCCGTTTTTTTCAGAGGAGCGATTCCTTTCGTCGACTACGTGTACTCTAGAGAGTTTGTCTGCTAGCTCACCAACGTATTTAGAGGGATCTACTATTCGATTTTCAGCCTCTGCCAGGTGATCCTGACTGGTTAGTGTGAGAAGCTACCAACTCTTGGCACTGCTGTTTCCCCGCCATCACAAGAAAACTGCCACTGGTCGCTGACATAGAGCTTCCCCTTGGAATCCTTCCTGGGAGAAGCGGGAGCTCTTGATGACAGTCTGTTCCCTGCTCACCCCACTTCGGTCCTGTCTCCCGAGAGAGACAGAAGAGGGGGACGGCAGCTTCGCGTTGCAAACTTCTTTCACACTCAAACCACTGTATGTTTTGCGCTCTGCCATTCTCACAAAGACGCACTGTCGTTCCCGCTCACTACTTAACCAAACCCGTCTTTGGCTAGGTGGAAGTTTCTACTTGTAGTGCTTTCAACGTGGGTTCTTTGCAGCGTTTGCCTAGCGGTGGCTGGCGAATGCCTGCTTCTCCTAAGAGGGTGAGTGTGGAAGGGGGCGGTCGGGTGGCTTCATTCTTTCCTTGCAAGTAGACATTCTTCCTGCAGCGCCCAATGAGGTCTGCAGGAGTTTTCCTTCGGACATGCTTACTATCAGAAAGCCAAATCTTGGCCAAAGCATGTTCACATATGCCTCGCCAGGAATCTGCTCATTACAGAAGGCTGGCTGGCGAAATTTCAAGACTCGGTTCCTTGCGTTTATGACTTGGCCCGTGGGAGGCCCTTTTACACTCAACCTCTTCGCTTGGCTCACGGTTGTGTGGAAAAGCTCTCACAGGCTGCAGAACGGGCACTCAGTCAAGTAGGGGAACAGTCTTAGTTTCAGCGCATGGACTCGCTTAAGTAGCATCAGACAATTGTACAGGGGCTATACAATTGGAAGACTCTACTCCGCACTGCAGGTTAGGTGCATGCTTATTTCAAAAAAAACCTTTCCGTGCGTCTGTGAATTTGGTTTGGGAGGCACTTTTTCATGCAACTTGTTCTCTTGTCTCCGAAATGCGAGGGGGTGGGAGGGGAAAAGAACCATTCTGGGGAAAGCTCCGCAGATCGCCAGGTTACAAGCTTCCTGGGGACATTCTTACTTTTAGAAAACCGACACACGGGGCAATAAACCGAAACAATCCGTTTTTTTCAGAGGAGCGATTCCTTTCGTCGACTACGTGTACTCTAGAGAGTTTGTCTGCTAGCTCACCAACGTATTTAGAGGGATCTACTATTCGATTTTCAGCCTCTGCCAGGTGATCCTGACTGGTTAGTGTGAGAAGCTACCAACTCTTGGCACTGCTGTTTCCCCGCCATCACAAGAAAACTGCCACTGGTCGCTGACATAGAGCTTCCCCTTGGAATCCTTCCTGGGAGAAGCGGGAGCTCTTGATGACAGTCTGTTCCCTGCTCACCCCACTTCGGTCCTGTCTCCCGAGAGAGACAGAAGAGGGGGACGGCAGCTTCGCGTTGCAAACTTCTTTCACACTCAAACCACTGTATGTTTTGCGCTCTGCCATTCTCACAAAGACGCACTGTCGTTCCCGCTCACTACTTAACCAAACCCGTCTTTGGCTAGGTGGAAGTTTCTACTTGTAGTGCTTTCAACGTGGGTTCTTTGCAGCGTTTGCCTAGCGGTGGCTGACGAATGCCTGCTTCTCCTAAGAGGGTGAGTGTGGAAGGGGGCGGGCGGGTGGCTTCATTCTTTCCTTGCAAGTAGACATTCTTCCTGCAGCGCCCAATGAGGTCTGCAGGAGTTTTCCTTCGGACATGCTTACTATCAGAAAGCCAAATCTTGGCCAAAGCATGTTCACATATGCCTCGCCAGGAATCTGCTCATTACAGAAGGCTGGCTGGCGAAATTTCAAGACTCGGTTCCTTGCGTTTATGACTTGGCCCGTGGGAGGCCCTTTTACACTCAACCTCTTAGCTTGGCTCACGGTTGTGTGGAAAAGCTCTCACAGGCTGCAGAACGGGCACTCAGTCAAGTAGGGGAACAGTCTTAGTTTCAGCGCATGGACTCGCTTAAGTAGCATCAGACAATTGTACAGGGGCTCTACAATTGGAAGACTCTACTCCGCACTGCAGGTTAGGTGCATGCTTATTTCAAAAAAAACCTTTCCGTGCGGCTGTGAATTTGGTTTGGGAGGCACTTTTTCATGCAACTTGTTCTCTTGTCTCCGAAATGCGAGGGGGTGGGAGGGGAAAAGAACCATTCTGGGGAAAGCTCCGCAGATCGCCAGGTTACAAGCTTCCTGGGGACATTCTTACTTTTAGAAAACCGACACACGGGGCAATAAACCGAAACAATCCGTTTTTTTCAGAGGAGCGATTCCTTTCGTCGACTACGTGTACTCTAGAGAGTTTGTCTGCTAGCTCACCAACGTATTTAGAGGGATCTACTATTCGATTTTCAGCCTCTGCCAGGTGTTCCTGACTGGTTAGTGTGAGAAGCTACCAACTCTTGGCACTGCTGTTTCCCCGCCATCACAAGAAAACTGCCAATGGTCGCTGACATGGAGCTTCCCCTTGGAATCCTTCCTGGGAGAAGCGGGAGCTCTTGATGACAGTCTGTTCTCTGCTCACCCCACTTCGGTCCTGTCTCCCGAAAGAGACAGAAGAGGGGGACGGCAGCTTCGCGTTGCAAACTTCTTTCACACTCAAACCACTGTATGTTTTGCGCTCTGCCATTCTCACAAAGACGCACTGTCGTTCCCGCTCACTACTTAACCAAACCCGTCTTTGGCTAGGTGGAAGTTTCTACTTGTAGTGCTTTCAACGTGGGTTCTTTGCAGCGTTTGCCTAGCGGTGGCTGGCGAATGCCTGCTTCTCCTAAGAGGGTGAGTGTGGAAGGGGGCGGGCGGGTGGCTTCATTCTTTCCTTGCAAGTAGACATTCTTCCTGCAGCGCCCAATGAGGTCTGCAGGAGTTTTCCTTCGGACATGCTTACTATCATAAAGCCAAATCTTGGCCTAAGCATTTTCACATATGCCTCGCCAGGAATATGCTCATTACAGAAGGCTGGCTGGCGAAATTTCAAGACTCGGTTCCTTGCGTTTATGACTTGGCCCGTGGGAGGCCCTTTTACACTCAACCTCTTAGCTTGGCTCACGGTTGTGTGGAAAAGCTCTCACAGGCTGCAGAACGGGCACTCAGTCAAGTAGGGGAACAGTCTTAGTTTCAGCGCATGGACTCGCTTAAGTAGCATCAGACAATTGTACAGGGGCTATACAATTGGAAGACGCTACTCCGCACTGCAGGTTAGGTGCATGCTTATTTCAAAAAAAACCTTTCCGTGCGGCTGTGAATTTGGTTTGGGAGGCACTTTTTCATACAACTTGTTCTCTTGTCTCCAAAATGCGAGGGGGTGGGAGGGGAAAAGAACCATTCTGGGGAAAGCTCCGCAGATCGCCAGGTTACAAGCTTCCTGGGGACATTCTTACTTTTAGAAAGCCGACACACGGGGCAATAAACCGAAACAATCCGTTTTTTCAGAGGAGCGATTCCTTTTGTCGACTACGTGTACTCTAGAGAGTTTGTCTGCTAGCTCACCAACGTATTTAGAGGGATCTACTATTCGATTTTCAGCCTCTGCCAGGTGATCCTGACTGGTTAGTGTGAGAAGCTACCAACTCTTGGCACTGCTGTTTCCCCGCCATCACAAGAAAACTGCCACTGGTCGCTGACATAGAGCTTCCCCTTGGAATCCTTCCTGGGAGAAGCGGCAGCTCTTGATGACAGTCTGTTCCCTGCTCACCCCACTTCGGTCCTGTCTCCCGAGAGAGACAGAAGAGGGGGACGGCAGCTTCGCGTTGCAAACTTCTTTCACACTCAAACCACTGTATGTTTTGCGCTCTGCCATTCTCACAAAGACGCACTGTCGTTCCCGCTCACTACTTAACCAAACCCGTCTTTGGCTGGGTGGAAGTTTCTACTTGTAGTGCTTTCAACGTGGGTTCTTTGCAGTGTTTGCCTAGCGGTGGCTGGCGAATGCCTGCTTCTCCTAAGAGGGTGAGTGTGGAAGGGGGCGGGCGGGTGGCTTCATTCTTTCCTTGCAAGTAGACATTCTTCCTGCAGCGCCCAATGAGGTCTGCAGGAGTTTTCCTTCGGACATGCTTACTATCATAAAGCCAAATCTTGGCCAAAGCATGTTCACATATGCCTCGCCAGGAATCTGCTCATTACAGAAGGCTGGCTGGCGAAATTTCAAGACTCGGTTCCTTGCGTTTATGACTTGGCCCGTGGGAGGCCCTTTACACTCAATCTCTTAGCTTGGCTCACGGTTGTGTGGAAAAGCTCTCACAGGCTGCAGAACGGGCACTCAGTCAAGTAGGGGAACAGTCTTAGTTTCAGCGCATGGACTCGCTTAAGTAGCATCAGACAATTGTACAGGGGCTATACAATTGGAAGACTCTACTCCGCACTGCAGGTTAGGTGCATGCTTATTTCAAAAAAAACCTTTCCGTGCGGCTGTGAATTTGGTTTGGGAGGCACTTTTTCATGCAACTTGTTCTCTTGTCTCCGAAATGCGAGGGGGTGGGAGGGGAAAAGAACCATTCTGGGGAAAGCTCCGCAGATCGCCAGGTTACAAGCTTCCTGGGGACATTCTTACTTTTAGAAAACCGACACACGGGGCAATAAACCGAAACAATCCGTTTTTTTCAGAGGAGCGATTCCTTTCGTCGACTACGTGTACTCTAGAGAGTTTGTCTGCTAGCTCACCAACGTATTTAGAGGGATCTACTATTCGATTTTCAGCCTCTGCCAGGTGATCCTGACTGGTTAGTGTGAGAAGCTACCAACTCTTGGCACTGCTGTTTCCCCGCCATCACAAGAAAACTGCCACTGGTCGCTGACATAGAGCTTCCCCTTGGAATCCTTCCTGGGAGAAGCGGGAGCTCTTGATGACAGTCTGTTCCCTGCTCACCCCACTTCGGTCCTGTCTCCCGAAAGAGACAGAAGAGGGGGACGGCAGCTTCGCGTTGCAAACTTCTTTCACACTCAAACCACTGTATGTTTTGCGCTCTGCCATTCTCACAAAGACGCACTGTCGTTCCCGCTCACTACTTAACCAAACCCGTCTTTGGCTAGGTGGAAGTTTCTACTTGTAGTGCTTTCAACGTGGGTTCTTTGCAGCGTTTGCCTAGCGGTGGCTGACGAATGCCTGCTTCTCCTAAGAGGGTGAGTGTGGAAGGGGGCGGGCGGGTGGCTTCATTCTTTCCTTGCAAGTAGACATTCTTCCTGCAGCGCCCAATGAGGTCTGCAGGAGTTTTCCTTCGGACATGCTTACTATCATAAAGCCAAATCTTGGCCAAAGCATGTTCACATATGCCTCGCCAGGAATCTGCTCATTACAGAAGGCTGGCTGGCGAAATTTCAAGACTCGGTTCCTTGCGTTTATGACTTGGCCCGTGGGAGGCCCTTTTACACTCAACCTCTTAGCTTGGCTCACGGTTGTGTGGAAAACCTCTCACAGGCTGCAGAACGGGCACTCAGTCAAGTAGGGGAACAGTCTTAGTTTCAGCGCATGGACTCGCTTAAGTAGCATCAGACAATTGTACAGGGGCTATACAATTGGAAGACTCTACTCCGCACTGCAGGTTAGGTGCATGCTTATTTCAAAAAAAACCTTTCCGTGCGGCTGTGAATTTGGTTTGGGAGGCACTTTTTCATGCAACTTGTTCTCTTGTCTCCGAAATGCGAGGGGGTGGGAGGGGAAAAGAACCATTCTGGGGAAAGCTCCGCAGATCGCCAGGTTACAAGCTTCCTGGGGACATTCTTACTTTTAGAAAACCGACACACGGGGCAATAAACCGAAACAATCCGTTTTTTTCAGAGGAGCGATTCCTTTCGTCGACTACGTGTACTCTAGAGAGTTTGTCTGCTAGCTCACCAACGTATTTAGAGGGATCTACTATTCGATTTTCAGCCTCTGCCAGGTGATCCTGACTGGTTAGTGTGAGAAGCTACCAACTCTTGGCACTGCTGTTTCCCCGCCATCACAAGAAAACTGCCAATGGTCGCTGACATAGAGCTTCCCCTTGGAATCCTTCCTGGGAGAAGCGGGAGCTCTTGATGACAGTCTGTTCCCTGCTCACCCCACTTCGGTCCTGTCTCCCGAGAGAGACAGAAGAGGGGGACGGCAGCTTCGCGTTGCAAACTTCTTTCACACTCAAACCACTGTATGTTTTGCGCTCTGCCATTCTCACAAAGACGCACTGTCGTTCCCGCTCACTACTTAACCAAACCCGTCTTTGGCTAGGTGGAAGTTTCTACTTGTAGTGCTTTCAACGTGGGTTCTTTGCAGCGTTTGCCTAGCGGTGGCTGGCGAATGCCTGCTTCTCCTAAGAGGGTGAGTGTGGAAGGGGGCGGGCGGGTGGCTTCATTCTTTCCTTGCAAGTAGACATTCTTCCTGCAGCGCCCAATGAGGTCTGCAGGAGTTTTCCTTCGGACATGCTTACTATCATAAAGCCAAATCTTGGCCAAAGCATGTTCACATATGCCTCGCCAGGAATCTGCTCATTACAGAAGGCTGGCTGGCGAAATTTCAAGACTCGGTTCCTTGCGTTTATGACTTGGCCCGTGGGAGGCCCTTTTACACTCAACCTCTTCGCTTGGCTCACGGTTGTGTGGAAAAGCTCTCACAGGCTGCAGAACGGGCACTCAGTCAAGTAGGGGAACAGTCTTAGTTTCAGCGCATGGACTCGCTTAAGTAGCATCAGACAATTGTACAGGGGCTATACAATTGGAAGACTCTACTCCGCACTGCAGGTTAGGTGCATGCTTATTTCAAAAAAAACCTTTCCGTGCGGCTGTGAATTTGGTTTGGGAGGCACTTTTTCATGCAACTTGTTCTCTTGTCTCCGAAATGCGAGGGGGTGGGAGGGGAAAAGAACCATTCTGGGGAAAGCTCCGCAGATCGCCAGGTTACAAGCTTCCTGGGGACATTCTTACTTTTAGAAAACCGACACACGGGGCAATAAACCGAAACAATCCGTTTTTTTCAGAGGAGCGATTCCTTTCGTCGACTACGTGTACTCTAGAGAGTTTGTCTGCTAGCTCACCAACGTATTTAGAGGGATCTACTATTCGATTTTCAGCCTCTGCCAGGTGATCCTGACTGGTTAGTGTGAGAAGCTACCAACTCTTGGCACTGCTGTTTCCCCGCCATCACAAGAAAACTGCCACTGGTCGCTGACATAGAGCTTCCCCTTGGAATCCTTCCTGGGAGAAGCGGGAGCTCTTGATGACAGTCTGTTCCCTGCTCACCCCACTTCGGTCCTGTCTCCCGAGAGAGACAGAAGAGGGGGACGGCAGCTTCGCGTTGCAAACTTCTTTCACACTCAAACCACTGTATGTTTTGCGCTCTTCCATTCTCACAAAGACTCACTGTCGTTCCCGCTCACTACTTAACCAAACCCGTCTTTGGCTAGGTGGAAGTTTCTACTTGTAGTGCTTTCAACGTGGGTTCTTTGCAGCGTTTGCCTAGCGGTGGCTGGCGAATGCCTGCTTCTCCGAAGAGGGTGAGTGTGGAAGGGGGCGGGCGGGTGGCTTCATTCTTTCCTTGCAAGTAGACATTCTTCCTGCAGCGCCCAATGAGGTCTGCAGGAGTTTTCCTTCGGACATGCTTACTATCATAAAGCCAAATCTTGGCCAAAGCATGTTCACATATGCCTCGCCAGGAATCTGCTCATTACAGAAGGCTGGCTGGCGAAATTTCAAGACTCGGTTCCTTGCGTTTATGACTTGGCCCGTGGGAGGCCCTTTTACACTCAACCTCTTAGCTTGGCTCACGGTTGTGTGGAAAAGCTCTCACAGGCTGCAGAACGGGCACTCAGTCAAGTAGGGGAACAGTCTTACTTTCAGCGCATGGACTCGCTTAAGTAGCATCAGACAATTGTACAGGGGCTATACAATTGGAAGACTCTACTCCGCACTGCAGGTTAGGTGCATGCTTATTTCAAAAACAACCTTTCCGTGCGGCTGTGAATTTGGTTTGGGAGGCACTTTTTCATGCAACTTGTTCTCTTGTCTCCGAAATGCGAGGGGGTGGGAGGGGAAAAGAACCATTCTGGGGAAAGCTCCGCAGATCGCCAGGTTACAAGCTTCCTGGGGACATTCTTACTTTTAGAAAACCGACACACGGGGCAATAAACCGAAACAATCCGTTTTTTTCAGAGGAGCGATTCCTTTCGTCGACTACGTGTACTCTAGAGAGTTTGTCTGCTAGCTCACCAACGTATTTAGAGGGATCTACTATTCGATTTTCAGCCTCTGCCAGGTGATCCTGACTGGTTAGTGTGAGAAGCTACCAACTCTTGGCACTGCTGTTTCCCCGCCATCACAAGAAAACTGCCACTGGTCGCTGACATAGAGCTTCCCCTTGGAATCCTTCCTGGGAGAAGCGGGAGCTCTTGATGACAGTCTGTTCCCTGCTCACCCCACTTCGGTCCTGTCTCCCGAGAGAGACAGAAGAGGGGGACGGCAGCTTCGCGTTGCAAACTTCTTTCACACTCAAACCACTGTATGTTTTGCGCTCTGCCATTCTCACAAAGACGCACTGTCGTTCCCGCTCACTACTTAACCAAACCCGTCTTTGGCTGGGTGGAAGTTTCTACTTGTAGTGCTTTCAACGTGGGTTCTTTGCAGCGTTTGCCTAGCGGTGGCTGGCGAATGCCTGCTTCTCCTAAGAGGGTGAGTGTGGAAGGGGGCGGGCGGGTGGCTTCATTCTTTCCTTGCAAGTAGACATTCTTCCTGCAGCGCCCAATGAGGTCTGCAGGAGTTTTCCTTCGGACATGCTTACTATCATAAAGCCAAATCTTGGCCAAAGCATGTTCACATATGCCTCGCCAGGAATCTGCTCATTACAGAAGGCTGGCTGGCGAAATTTCAAGACTCGGTTCCTTGCGTTTATGACTTGGCCCGTGGGAGGCCCTTTTACACTCAACCTCTTCGCTTGGCTCACGGTTGTGTGGAAAAGCTCTCACAGGCTGCAGAACGGGCACTCAGTCAAGTAGGGGAACAGTCTTAGTTTCAGCGCATGGACTCGCTTAAGTAGCATCAGACAATTGTACAGGGGCTATACAATTGGAAGACTCTACTCCGCACTGCAGGTTAGGTGCATGCTTATTTCAAAAAAAACCTTTCCGTGCGTCTGTGAATTTGGTTTGGGAGGCACTTTTTCATGCAACTTGTTCTCTTGTCTCCGAAATGCGAGGGGGTGGGAGGGGAAAAGAACCATTCTGGGGAAAGCTCCGCAGATCGCCAGGTTACAAGCTTCCTGGGGACATTCTTACTTTTAGAAAACCGACACACGGGGCAATAAACCGAAACAATCCGTTTTTTTCAGAGGAGCGATTCCTTTCGTCGACTACGTGTACTCTAGAGAGTTTGTCTGCTAGCTCACCAACGTATTTAGAGGGATCTACTATTCGATTTTCAGCCTCTGCCAGGTGATCCTGACTGGTTAGTGTGAGAAGCTACCAACTCTTGGCACTGCTGTTTCCCCGCCATCACAAGAAAACTGCCACTGGTCGCTGACATAGAGCTTCCCCTTGGAATCCTTCCTGGGAGAAGCGGGAGCTCTTGATGACAGTCTGTTCCCTGCTCACCCCACTTCGGTCCTGTCTCCCGAAAGAGACAGAAGAGGGGGACGGCAGCTTCGCGTTGCAAACTTCTTTCACACTCAAACCACTGTATGTTTTGCGCTCTGCCATTCTCACAAAGACGCACTGTCGTTCCCGCTCACTACTTAACCAAACCCGTCTTTGGCTAGGTGGAAGTTTCTACTTGTAGTGCTTTCAACGTGGGTTCTTTGCAGCGTTTGCCTAGCGGTGGCTGGCGAATGCCTGCTTCTCCTAAGAGGGTGAGTGTGGAAGGGGGCGGGCGGGTGGCTTCATTCTTTCCTTGCAAGTAGACATTCTTCCTGCAGCGCCCAATGAGGTCTGCAGGAGTTTTCCTTCGGACATGCTTACTATCATAAAGCCAAATCTTGGCCAAAGCATGTTCACATATGCCTCGCCAGGAATCTGCTCATTACAGAAGGCTGGCTGGCGAAATTTCAAGACTCGGTTCCTTGCGTTTATGACTTGGCCCGTGGGAGGCCCTTTTACACTCAACCTCTTCGCTTGGCTCACGGTTGTGTGGAAAAGCTCTCACAGGCTGCAGAACGGGCACTCAGTCAAGTAGGGGAACAGTCTTAGTTTCAGCGCATGGACTCGCTTAAGTAGCATCAGACAATTGTACAGGGGCTATACAATTGGAAGACTCTACTCCGCACTGCAGGTTAGGTGCATGCTTATTTCAAAAAAAACCTTTCCGTGCGGCTGTGAATTTGGTTTGGGAGGCACTTTTTCATGCAACTTGTTCTCTTGTCTCCGAAATGTGAGGGGGTGGGAGGGGAAAAGAACCATTCTGGGGAAAGCTCCGCAGATCGCCAGGTTACAAGCTTCCTGGGGACATTCTTACTTTTAGAAAACCGACACACGGGGCAATAAACCGAAACAATCCGTTTTTTTCAGAGGAGCGATTCCTTTCGTCGACTACGTGTACTCTAGAGAGTTTGTCTGCTAGCTCACCAACGTATTTAGAGGGATCTACTATTCGATTTTCAGCCTCTGCCAGGTGATCCTGACTGGTTAGTGTGAGAAGCTACCAACTCTTGGCACTGCTGTTTCCCCGCCATCACAAGAAAACTGCCAATGGTCGCTGACATAGAGCTTCCCCTTGGAATCCTTCCTGGGAGAAGCGGGAGCTCTTGATGACAGTCTGTTCCCTGCTCACCCCACTTCGGTCCTGTCTCCCGAGAGAGACAGAAGAGGGGGACGGCAGCTTCGCGTTGCAAACTTCTTTCACACTCAAACCACTGTATGTTTTGCGCTCTGCCATTCTCACAAAGACGCACTGTCGTTCCCGCTCACTACTTAACCAAACCCGTCTTTGGCTAGGTGGAAGTTTCTACTTGTAGTGCTTTCAACGTGGGTTCTTTGCAGCGTTTGCCTAGCGGTGGCTGGCGAATGCCTGCTTCTCCTAAGAGGGTGAGTGTGGAAGGGGGCGGGCGGGTGGCTTCATTCTTTCCTTGCAAGTAGACATTCTTCCTGCAGCGCCCAATGAGGTCTGCAGGAGTTTTCCTTCGGACATGCTTACTATCAGAAAGCCAAATCTTGGCCAAAGCATGTTCACATATGCCTCGCCAGGAATCTGCTCATTACAGAAGGCTGGCTGGCGAAATTTCAAGACTCGGTTCCTTGCGTTTATGACTTGGCCCGTGGGAGGCCCTTTTACACTCAACCTCTTCGCTTGGCTCACGGTTGTGTGGAAAAGCTCTCACAGGCTGCAGAACGGGCACTCAGTCAAGTAGGGGAACAGTCTTAGTTTCAGCGCATGGACTCGCTTAAGTAGCATCAGACAATTGTACAGGGGCTATACAATTGGAAGACTCTACTCCGCACTGCAGGTTAGGTGCATGCTTATTTCAAAAAAAACCTTTCCGTGCGGCTGTGAATTTGGTTTGGGAGGCACTTTTTCATGCAACTTGTTCTCTTGTCTCCGAAATGCGAGGGGGTGGGAGGGGAAAAGAACCATTCTGGGGAAAGCTCCGCAGATCGCCAGGTTACAAGCTTCCTGGGGACATTCTTACTTTTAGAAAACCGACACACGGGGCAATAAACCGAAACAATCCGTTTTTTTCAGAGGAGCGATTCCTTTCGTCGACTACGTGTACTCTAGAGAGTTTGTCTGCTAGCTCACCAACGTATTTAGAGGGATCTACTATTCGATTTTCAGCCTCTGCCAGGTGATCCTGACGGGTTAGTGTGAGAAGCTACCAACTCTTGGCACTGCTGTTTCCCCGCCATCACAAGAAAACTGCCACTGGTCGCTGACATAGAGCTTCCCCTTGGAATCCTTCCTGGGAGAAGCGGGAGCTCTTGATGACAGTCTGTTCCCTGCTCACCCCACTTCGGTCCTGTCTCCCGAGAGAGACAGAAGAGGGGGACGGCAGCTTCGCGTTGCAAACTTCTTTCACACTCAAACCACTGTATGTTTTGCGCTCTGCCATTCTCACAAAGACGCACTGTCGTTCCCGCTCACTACTTAACCAAACCCGTCTTTGGCTAGGTGGAAGTTTCTACTTGTAGTGCTTTCAACGTGGGTTCTTTGCAGCGTTTGCCTAGCGGTGGCTGGCGAATGCCTGCTTCTCCTAAGAGGGTGAGTGTGGAAGGGGGCGGGCGGGTGGCTTCATTCTTTCCTTGCAAGTAGACATTCTTCCTGCAGCGCCCAATGAGGTCTGCAGGAGTTTTCCTTCGGACATGCTTACTATCATAAAGCCAAATCTTGGCCAAAGCATGTTCACATATGCCTCGCCAGGAATCTGCTCATTACAGAAGGCTGGCTGGCGAAATTTCAAGACTCGGTTCCTTGCGTTTATGACTTGGCCCGTGGGAGGCCCTTTTACACTCAACCTCTTAGCTTGGCTCACGGTTGTGTGGAAAAGCTCTCACAGGCTGCAGAACGGGCACTCAGTCAAGTAGGGGAACAGTCTTAGTTTCAGCGCATGGACTCGCTTAAGTAGCATCAGACAATTGTACAGGGGCTATACAATTGGAAGACTCTACTCCGCACTGCAGGTTAGGTGCATGCTTATTTCAAAAACAACCTTTCCGTGCGGCTGTGAATTTGGTTTGGGAGGCACTTTTTCATGCAACTTGTTCTCTTGTCTCCGAAATGCGAGGGGGTGGGAGGGGAAAAGAACCATTCTGGGGAAAGCTCCGCAGATCGCCAGGTTACAAGCTTCCTGGGGACATTCTTACTTTTAGAAAACCGACACACGGGGCAATAAACCGAAACAATCCGTTTTTTTCAGAGGAGCGATTCCTTTCGTCGACTACGTGTACTCTAGAGAGTTTGTCTGCTAGCTCACCAACGTATTTAGAGGGATCTACTATTCGATTTTCAGCCTCTGCCAGGTGATCCTGACTGGTTAGTGTGAGAAGCTACCAACTCTTGGCACTGCTGTTTCCCCGCCATCACAAGAAAACTGCCACTGGTCGCTGACATAGAGCTTCCCCTTGGAATCCTTCCTGGGAGAAGCGGGAGCTCTTGATGACAGTCTGTTCCCTGCTCACCCCACTTCGGTCCTGTCTCCCGAGAGAGACAGAAGAGGGGGACGGCAGCTTCGCGTTGCAAACTTCTTTCACACTCAAACCACTGTATGTTTTGCGCTCTGCCATTCTCACAAAGACGCACTGTCGTTCCCGCTCACTACTTAACCAAACCCGTCTTTGGCTGGGTGGAAGTTTCTACTTGTAGTGCTTTCAACGTGGGTTCTTTGCAGCGTTTGCCTAGCGGTGGCTGGCGAATGCCTGCTTCTCCTAAGAGGGTGAGTGTGGAAGGGGGCGGGCGGGTGGCTTCATTCTTTCCTTGCAAGTAGACATTCTTCCTGCAGCGCCCAATGAGGTCTGCAGGAGTTTTCCTTCGGACATGCTTACTATCATAAAGCCAAATCTTGGCCAAAGCATGTTCACATATGCCTCGCCAGGAATCTGCTCATTACAGAAGGCTGGCTGGCGAAATTTCAAGACTCGGTTCCTTGCGTTTATGACTTGGCCCGTGGGAGGCCCTTTTACACTCAACCTCTTCGCTTGGCTCACGGTTGTGTGGAAAAGCTCTCACAGGCTGCAGAACGGGCACTCAGTCAAGTAGGGGAACAGTCTTAGTTTCAGCGCATGGACTCGCTTAAGTAGCATCAGACAATTGTACAGGGGCTATACAATTGGAAGACTCTACTCCGCACTGCAGGTTAGGTGCATGCTTATTTCAAAAAAAACCTTTCCGTGCGTCTGTGAATTTGGTTTGGGAGGCACTTTTTCATGCAACTTGTTCTCTTGTCTCCGAAATGCGAGGGGGTGGGAGGGGAAAAGAACCATTCTGGGGAAAGCTCCGCAGATCGCCAGGTTACAAGCTTCCTGGGGACATTCTTACTTTTAGAAAACCGACACACGGGGCAATAAACCGAAACAATCCGTTTTTTCAGAGGAGCGATTCCTTTCGTCGACTACGTGTACTCTAGAGAGTTTGTCTGCTAGCTCACCAACGTATTTAGAGGGATCTACTATTCGATTTTCAGCCTCTGCCAGGTGATCCTGACTGGTTAGTGTGAGAAGCTACCAACTCTTGGCACTGCTGTTTCCCCGCCATCACAAGAAAACTGCCACTGGTCGCTGACATAGAGCTTCCCCTTGGAATCCTTCCTGGGAGAAGCGGGAGCTCTTGATGACAGTCTGTTCCCTGCTCACCCCACTTCGGTCCTGTCTCCCGAAAGAGACAGAAGAGGGGGACGGCAGCTTCGCGTTGCAAACTTCTTTCACACTCAAACCACTGTATGTTTTGCGCTCTGCCATTCTCACAAAGACGCACTGTCGTTCCCGCTCACTACTTAACCAAACCCGTCTTTGGCTAGGTGGAAGTTTCTACTTGTAGTGCTTTCAACGTGGGTTCTTTGCAGCGTTTGCCTAGCGGTGGCTGGCGAATGCCTGCTTCTCCTAAGAGGGTGAGTGTGGAAGGGGGCGGGCGGGTGGCTTCATTCTTTCCTTGCAAGTAGACATTCTTCCTGCAGCGCCCAATGAGGTCTGCAGGAGTTTTCCTTCGGACATGCTTACTATCATAAAGCCAAATCTTGGCCAAAGCATGTTCACATATGCCTCGCCAGGAATCTGCTCATTACAGAAGGCTGGCTGGCGAAATTTCAAGACTCGGTTCCTTGCGTTTATGACTTGGCCCGTGGGAGGCCCTTTTACACTCAACCTCTTCGCTTGGCTCACGGTTGTGTGGAAAAGCTCTCACAGGCTGCAGAACGGGCACTCAGTCAAGTAGGGGAACAGTCTTAGTTTCAGCGCATGGACTCGCTTAAGTAGCATCAGACAATTGTACAGGGGCTATACAATTGGAAGACTCTACTCCGCACTGCAGGTTAGGTGCATGCTTATTTCAAAAAAAACCTTTCCGTGCGGCTGTGAATTTGGTTTGGGAGGCACTTTTTCATGCAACTTGTTCTCTTGTCTCCGAAATGCGAGGGGGTGGGAGGGGAAAAGAACCATTCTGGGGAAAGCTCCGCAGATCGCCAGGTTACAAGCTTCCTGGGGACATTCTTACTTTTAGAAAACCGACACACGGGGCAATAAACCGAAACAATCCGTTTTTTTCAGAGGAGCGATTCCTTTCGTCGACTACGTGTACTCTAGAGAGTTTGTCTGCTAGCTCACCAACGTATTTAGAGGGATCTACTATTCGATTTTCAGCCTCTGCCAGGTGATCCTGACGGGTTAGTGTGAGAAGCTACCAACTCTTGGCACTGCTGTTTCCCCGCCATCACAAGAAAACTGCCACTGGTCGCTGACATAGAGCTTCCCCTTGGAATCCTTCCTGGGAGAAGCGGGAGCTCTTGATGACAGTCTGTTCCCTGCTCACCCCACTTCGGTCCTGTCTCCCGAGAGAGACAGAAGAGGGGGACGGCAGCTTCGCGTTGCAAACTTCTTTCACACTCAAACCACTGTATGTTTTGCGCTCTGCCATTCTCACAAAGACGCACTGTCGTTCCCGCTCACTACTTAACCAAACCCGTCTTTGGCTAGGTGGAAGTTTCTACTTGTAGTGCTTTCAACGTGGGTTCTTTGCAGCGTTTGCCTAGCGGTGGCTGGCGAATGCCTGCTTCTCCTAAGAGGGTGAGTGTGGAAGGGGGCGGGCGGGTGGCTTCATTCTTTCCTTGCAAGTAGACATTCTTCCTGCAGCGCCCAATGAGGTCTGCAGGAGTTTTCCTTCGGACATGCTTACTATCAGAAAGCCAAATCTTGGCCAAAGCATGTTCACATATGCCTCGCCAGGAATCTGCTCATTACAGAAGGCTGGCTGGCGAAATTTCAAGACTCGGTTCCTTGCGTTTATGACTTGGCCCGTGGGAGGCCCTTTTACACTCAACCTCTTCGCTTGGCTCACGGTTGTGTGGAAAAGCTCTCACAGGCTGCAGAACGGGCACTCAGTCAAGTAGGGGAACAGTCTTAGTTTCAGCGCATGGACTCGCTTAAGTAGCATCAGACAATTGTACAGGGGCTATACAATTGGAAGACTCTACTCCGCACTGCAGGTTAGGTGCATGCTTATTTCAAAAACAACCTTTCCGTGCGGCTGTGAATTTGGTTTGGGAGGCACTTTTTCATGCAACTTGTTCTCTTGTCTCCGAAATGCGAGGGGGTGGGAGGGGAAAAGAACCATTCTGGGGAAAGCTCCGCAGATTGCCAGGTTACAAGCTTCCTGGGGACATTCTTACTTTTAGAAAACCGACACACGGGGCAATAAACCGAAACAATCCGTTTTTTTCAGAGGAGCGATTCCTTTCGTCGACTACGTGTACTCTAGAGAGTTTGTCTGCTAGCTCACCAACGTATTTAGAGGGATCTACTATTCGATTTTCAGCCTCTGCCAGGTGATCCTGACTGGTTAGTGTGAGAAGCTACCAACTCTTGGCACTGCTGTTTCCCCGCCATCACAAGAAAACTGCCACTGGTCGCTGACATAGAGCTTCCCCTTGGAATCCTTCCTGGGAGAAGCGGGAGCTCTTGATGACAGTCTGTTCCCTGCTCACCCCACTTCGGTCCTGTCTCCCGAGAGAGACAGAAGAGGGGGACGGCAGCTTCGCGTTGCAAACTTCTTTCACACTCAAACCACTGTATGTTTTGCGCTCTGCCATTCTCACAAAGACGCACTGTCGTTCCCGCTCACTACTTAACCAAACCCGTCTTTGGCTGGGTGGAAGTTTCTACTTGTAGTGCTTTCAACGTGGGTTCTTTGCAGCGTTTGCCTAGCGGTGGCTGGCGAATGCCTGCTTCTCCTAAGAGGGTGAGTGTGGAAGGGGGCGGGCGGGTGGCTTCATTCTTTCCTTGCAAGTAGACATTCTTCCTGCAGCGCCCAATGAGGTCTGCAGGAGTTTTCCTTCGGACATGCTTACTATCATAAAGCCAAATCTTGGCCAAAGCATGTTCACATATGCCTCGCCAGGAATCTGCTCATTACAGAAGGCTGGCTGGCGAAATTTCAAGACTCGGTTCCTTGCGTTTATGACTTGGCCCGTGGGAGGCCCTTTTACACTCAACCTCTTCGCTTGGCTCACGGTTGTGTGGAAAAGCTCTCACAGGCTGCAGAACGGGCACTCAGTCAAGTAGGGGAACAGTCTTAGTTTCAGCGCATGGACTCGCTTAAGTAGCATCAGACAATTGTACAGGGGCTATACAATTGGAAGACTCTACTCCGCACTGCAGGTTAGGTGCATGCTTATTTCAAAAAAAACCTTTCCGTGCGGCTGTGAATTTGGTTTGGGAGGCACTTTTTCATGCAACTTGTTCTCTTGTCTCCGAAATGCGAGGGGGTGGGAGGGGAAAAGAACCATTCTGGGGAAAGCTCCGCAGATCGCCAGGTTACAAGCTTCCTGGGGACATTCTTACTTTTAGAAAACCGACACACGGGGCAATAAACCGAAACAATCCGTTTTTTTCAGAGGAGCGATTCCTTTCGTCGACTACGTGTACTCTAGAGAGTTTGTCTGCTAGCTCACCAACGTATTTAGAGGGATCTACTATTCGATTTTCAGCCTCTGCCAGGTGATCCTGACTGGTTAGTGTGAGAAGCTACCAACTCTTGGCACTGCTGTTTCCCCGCCATCACAAGAAAACTGCCAATGGTCGCTGACATAGAGCTTCCCCTTGGAATCCTTCCTGGGAGAAGCGGGAGCTCTTGATGACAGTCTGTTCCCTGCTCACCCCACTTCGGTCCTGTCTCCCGAGAGAGACAGAAGAGGGGGACGGCAGCTTCGCGTTGCAAACTTCTTTCACACTCAAACCACTGTATGTTTTGCGCTCTGCCATTCTCACAAAGACGCACTGTCGTTCCCGCTCACTACTTAACCAAACCCGTCTTTGGCTAGGTGGAAGTTTCTACTTGTAGTGCTTTCAACGTGGGTTCTTTGCAGCGTTTGCCTAGCGGTGGCTGGCGAATGCCTGCTTCTCCTAAGAGGGTGAGTGTGGAAGGGGGCGGGCGGGTGGCTTCATTCTTTCCTTGCAAGTAGACATTCTTCCTGCAGCGCCCAATGAGGTCTGCAGGAGTTTTCCTTCGGACATGCTTACTATCAGAAAGCCAAATCTTGGCCAAAGCATGTTCACATATGCCTCGCCAGGAATCTGCTCATTACAGAAGGCTGGCTGGCGAAATTTCAAGACTCGGTTCCTTGCGTTTATGACTTGGCCCGTGGGAGGCCCTTTTACACTCAACCTCTTCGCTTGGCTCACGGTTGTGTGGAAAAGCTCTCACAGGCTGCAGAACGGGCACTCAGTCAAGTAGGGGAACAGTCTTAGTTTCAGCGCATGGACTCGCTTAAGTAGCATCAGACAATTGTACAGGGGCTATACAATTGGAAGACTCTACTCCGCACTGCAGGTTAGGTGCATGCTTATTTCAAAAAAAACCTTTCCGTGCGGCTGTGAATTTGGTTTGGGAGGCACTTTTTCATGCAACTTGTTCTCTTGTCTCCGAAATGCGAGGGGGTGGGAGGGGAAAAGAACCATTCTGGGGAAAGCTCCGCAGATCGCCAGGTTACAAGCTTCCTGGGGACATTCTTACTTTTAGAAAACCGACACACGGGGCAATAAACCGAAACAATCCGTTTTTTTCAGAGGAGCGATTCCTTTCGTCGACTACGTGTACTCTAGAGAGTTTGTCTGCTAGCTCACCAACGTATTTAGAGGGATCTACTATTCGATTTTCAGCCTCTGCCAGGTGATCCTGACGGGTTAGTGTGAGAAGCTACCAACTCTTGGCACTGCTGTTTCCCCGCCATCACAAGAAAACTGCCACTGGTCGCTGACATAGAGCTTCCCCTTGGAATCCTTCCTGGGAGAAGCGGGAGCTCTTGATGACAGTCTGTTCCCTGCTCACCCCACTTCGGTCCTGTCTCCCGAGAGAGACAGAAGAGGGGGACGGCAGCTTCGCGTTGCAAACTTCTTTCACACTCAAACCACTGTATGTTTTGCGCTCTGCCATTCTCACAAAGACGCACTGTCGTTCCCGCTCACTACTTAACCAAACCCGTCTTTGGCTAGGTGGAAGTTTCTACTTGTAGTGCTTTCAACGTGGGTTCTTTGCAGCGTTTGCCTAGCGGTGGCTGGCGAATGCCTGCTTCTCCTAAGAGGGTGAGTGTGGAAGGGGGCGGGCGGGTGGCTTCATTCTTTCCTTGCAAGTAGACATTCTTCCTGCAGCGCCCAATGAGGTCTGCAGGAGTTTTCCTTCGGACATGCTTACTATCATAAAGCCAAATCTTGGCCAAAGCATGTTCACATATGCCTCGCCAGGAATCTGCTCATTACAGAAGGCTGGCTGGCGAAATTTCAAGACTCGGTTCCTTGCGTTTATGACTTGGCCCGTGGGAGGCCCTTTTACACTCAACCTCTTCGCTTGGCTCACGGTTGTGTGGAAAAGCTCTCACAGGCTGCAGAACGGGCACTCAGTCAAGTAGGGGAACAGTCTTAGTTTCAGCGCATGGACTCGCTTAAGTAGCATCAGACAATTGTACAGGGGCTATACAATTGGAAGACTCTACTCCGCACTGCAGGTTAGGTGCATGCTTATTTCAAAAAAAACCTTTCCGTGCGTCTGTGAATTTGGTTTGGGAGGCACTTTTTCATGCAACTTGTTCTCTTGTCTCCGAAATGCGAGGGGGTGGGAGGGGAAAAGAACCATTCTGGGGAAAGCTCCGTAGATCGCCAGGTTACAAGCTTCCTGGGGACATTCTTACTTTTAGAAAACCGACACACGGGGCAATAAACCGAAACAATCCGTTTTTTCAGAGGAGCGATTCCTTTCGTCGACTACGTGTACTCTAGAGAGTTTGTCTGCTAGCTCACCAACGTATTTAGAGGGATCTACTATTCGATTTTCAGCCTCTGCCAGGTGATCCTGACGGGTTAGTGTGAGAAGCTACCAACTCTTGGCACTGCTGTTTCCCCGCCATCACAAGAAAACTGCCAATGGTCGCTGACATAGAGCTTCCCCTTGGAATCCTTCCTGGGAGAAGCGGGAGCTCTTGATGACAGTCTGTTCCCTGCTCACCCCACTTCGGTCCTGTCTCCCGAGAGAGACAGAAGAGGGGGACGGCAGCTTCGCGTTGCAAACTTCTTTCACACTCAAACCACTGTATGTTTTGCGCTCTGCCATTCTCACAAAGACGCACTGTCGTTCCCGCTCACTACTTAACCAAACCCGTCTTTGGCTAGGTGGAAGTTTCTACTTGTAGTGCTTTCAACGTGGGTTCTTTGCAACGTTTGCCTAGCGGTGGCTGGCGAATGCCTGCTTCTCCTAAGAGGGTGAGTGTGGAAGGGGGCGGGCGGGTGGCTTCATTCTTTCCTTGCAAGTAGACATTCTTCCTGCAGCGCCCAATGAGGTCTGCAGGAGTTTTCCTTCGGACATGCTTACTATCATAAAGCCAAATCTTGGCCAAAGCATGTTCACATATGCCTCGCCAGGAACCTGCTCATTACAGAAGGCTGGCTGGCGAAATTTCAAGACTCGGTTCCTTGCGTTTATGACTTGGCCCGTGGGAGGCCCTTTTACACTCAACCTCTTAGCTTGGCTCACGGTTGTGTGGAAAAGCTCTCACAGGCTGCAGAACGGGCACTCAGTCAAGTAGGGGAACAGTCTTAGTTTCAGCGCATGGACTCGCTTAAGTAGCATCAGACAATTGTACAGGGGCTCTACAATTGGAAGACTCTACTCCGCACTGCCGGTTAGGTGCATGCTTATTTCAAAAAAAACCTTTCCGTGCGTCTGTGAATTTGGTTTGGGAGGCACTTTTTCATGCAACTTGTTCTCTTGTCTCCGAAATGCGAGGGGGTGGGAGGGGAAAAGAACCATTCTGGGGAAAGCTCCGCAGATCGCCAGGTTACAAGCTTCCTGGGGACATTCTTACTTTTAGAAAACCGACACACGGGGCAATAAACCGAAACAATCCGTTTTTTCAGAGGAGCGATTCCTTTCGTCGACTACGTGTACTCTAGAGAGTTTGTCTGCTAGCTCACCAACGTATTTAGAGGGATCTACTATTCGATTTTCAGCCTCTGCCAGGTGATCCTGACGGGTTAGTGTGAGAAGCTACCAACTCTTGGCACTGCTGTTTCCCCGCCATCACAAGAAAACTGCCAATGGTCGCTGACATAGAGCTTCCCCTTGGAATCCTTCCTGGGAGAAGCGGGAGCTCTTGATGACAGTCTGTTCCCTGCTCACCCCACTTCGGTCCTGTCTCCCGAAAGAGACAGAAGAGGGGGACGGCAGCTTCGCGTTGCAAACTTCTTTCACACTCAAACCACTGTATGTTTTGCGCTCTGCCATTCTCACAAAGACGCACTGTCGTTCCCGCTCACTACTTAACCAAACCCGTCTTTGGCTAGGTGGAAGTTTCTACTTGTAGTGCTTTCAACGTGGGTTCTTTGCAACGTTTGCCTAGCGGTGGCTGGCGAATGCCTGCTTCTCCTAAGAGGGTGAGTGTGGAAGGGGGCGGGCGGGTGGCTTCAGTCTTTCCTTGCAAGTAGACATTCTTCCTGCAGCGCCCAATGAGGTCTGCAGGAGTTTTCCTTCGGACATGCTTACTATCATAAAGCCAAATCTTGGCCAAAGCATGTTCACATATGCCTCGCCAGGAATCTGCTCATTACAGAAGGCTGGCTGGCGAAATTTCAAGACTCGGTTCCTTGCGTTTATGACTTGGCCCGTGGGAGGCCCTTTTACACTCAACCTCTTCGCTTGGCTCACGGTTGTGTGGAAAAGCTCTCACAGGCTGCAGAACGGGCACTCAGTCAAGTAGGGGAACAGTCTTAGTTTCAGCGCATGGACTCGCTTAAGTAGCATCAGACAATTGTACAGGGGCTCTACAATTGGAAGACTCTACTCCGCACTGCAGGTTAGGTGCATGCTTATTTCAAAAAAAACCTTTCCGTGCGTCTGTGAATTTGGTTTGGGAGGCACATTTTCATGCAACTTGTTCTCTTGTCTCCGAAATGCGAGGGGGTGGGAGGGGAAAAGAACCATTCTGGGGAAAGCTCCGCAGATCGCCAGGTTACAAGCTTCCTGGGGACATTCTTACTTTTAGAAAACCGACACACGGGGCAATAAACCGAAACAATCCGTTTTTTCAGAGGAGCGATTCCTTTCGTCGACTACGTGTACTCTAGAGAGTTTGTCTGCTAGCTCACCAACGTATTTAGAGGGATCTACTATTCGATTTTCAGCCTCTGCCAGGTGATCCTGACGGGTTAGTGTGAGAAGCTACCAACTCTTGGCACTGCTGTTTCCCCGCCATCACAAGAAAACTGCCAATGGTCGCTGACATAGAGCTTCCCCTTGGAATCCTTCCTGGGAGAAGCGGGAGCTCTTGATGACAGTCTGTTCCCTGCTCACCCCACTTCGGTCCTGTCTCCCGAAAGAGACAGAAGAGGGGGACGGCAGCTTCGCGTTGCAAACTTCTTTCACACTCAAACCACTGTATGTTTTGCGCTCTGCCATTCTCACAAAGACGCACTGTCGTTCCCGCTCACTACTTAACCAAACCCGTCTTTGGCTAGGTGGAAGTTTCTACTTGTAGTGCTTTCAACGTGGGTTCTTTGCAACGTTTGCCTAGCGGTGGCTGGCGAATGCCTGCTTCTCCTAAGAGGGTGAGTGTGGAAGGGGGCAGGCGGGTGGCTTCATTCTTTCCTTGCAAGTAGACATTCTTCCTGCAGCGCCCAATGAGGTCTGCAGGAGTTTTCCTTCGGACATGCTTACTATCATAAAGCCAAATCTTGGCCAAAGCATGTTCACATATGCCTCGCCAGGAATCTGCTCATTACAGAAGGCTGGCTGGCGAAATTTCAAGACTCGGTTCCTTGCGTTTATGACTTGGCCCGTGGGAGGCCCTTTTACACTCAACCTCTTCGCTTGGCTCACGGTTGTGTGGAAAAGCTCTCACAGGCTGCAGAACGGGCACTCAGTCAAGTAGGGGAACAGTCTTAGTTTCAGCGCATGGACTCGCTTAAGTAGCATCAGACAATTGTACAGGGGCTCTACAATTGGAAGACTCTACTCCGCACTGCAGGTTAGGTGCATGCTTTTTTCAAAAAAAACCTTTCCGTGCGTCTGTGAATTTGGTTTGGGAGGCACTTTTTCATGCAACTTGTTCTCTTGTCTCCGAAATGCGAGGGGGTGGGAGGGGAAAAGAACCATTCTGGGGAAAGCTCCGCAGATCGCCAGGTTACAAGCTTCCTGGGGACATTCTTACTTTTAGAAAACCGACACACGGGGCAATAAACCGAAACAATCCGTTTTTTCAGAGGAGCGATTCCTTTCGTCGACTACGTGTACTCTAGAGAGTTTGTCTGCTAGCTCACCAACGTATTTAGAGGGATCTACTATTCGATTTTCAGCCTCTGCCAGGTGATCCTGACGGGTTAGTGTGAGAAGCTACCAACTCTTGGCACTGCTGTTTCCCCGCCATCACAAGAAAACTGCCAATGGTCGCTGACATAGAGCTTCCCCTTGGAATCCTTCCTGGGAGAAGCGGGAGCTCTTGATGACAGTCTGTTCCCTGCTCACCCCACTTCGGTCCTGTCTCCCGAAAGAGACAGAAGAGGGGGACGGCAGCTTCGCGTTGCAAACTTCTTTCACACTCAAACCACTGTATGTTTTGCGCTCTGCCATTCTCACAAAGACGCACTGTCGTTCCCGCTCACTACTTAACCAAACCCGTCTTTGGCTAGGTGGAAGTTTCTACTTGTAGTGCTTTCAACGTGGGTTCTTTGCAACGTTTGCCTAGCGGTGGCTGGCGAATGCCTGCTTCTCCTAAGAGGGTGAGTGTGGAAGGGGGGCGGGCGGGTGGCTTCATTCTTTCCTTGCAAGTAGACATTCTTCCTGCAGCGCCCAATGAGGTCTGCAGGAGTTTTCCTTCGGACATGCTTACTATCATAAAGCCAAATCTTGGCCAAAGCATGTTCACATATGCCTCGCCAGGAATCTGCTCATTACAGAAGGCTGGCTGGCGAAATTTCAAGACTCGGTTCCTTGCGTTTATGACTTGGCCCGTGGGAGGCCCTTTTACACTCAACCTCTTCGCTTGGCTCACGGTTGTGTGGAAAAGCTCTCACAGGCTGCAGAACGGGCACTCAGTCAAGTAGGGGAACAGTCTTAGTTTCAGCGCATGGACTCGCTTAAGTAGCATCAGACAATTGTACAGGGGCTCTACAATTGGAAGACTCTACTCCGCACTGCAGGTTAGGTGCATGCTTATTTCAAAAAAAACCTTTCCGTGCGTCTGTGAATTTGGTTTGGGAGGCACTTTTTCATGCAACTTGTTCTCTTGTCTCCGAAATGCGAGGGGGTGGGAGGGGAAAAGAACCATTCTGGGGAAAGCTCCGCAGATCGCCAGGTTACAAGCTTCCTGGGGACATTCTTACTTTTAGAAAACCGACACACGGGGCAATAAACCGAAACAATCCGTTTTTTCAGAGGAGCGATTCCTTTCGTCGACTACGTGTACTCTAGAGAGTTTGTCTGCTAGCTCACCAACGTATTTAGAGGGATCTACTATTCGATTTTCAGCCTCTGCCAGGTGATCCTGACGGGTTAGTGTGAGAAGCTACCAACTCTTGGCACTGCTGTTTCCCCGCCATCACAAGAAAACTGCCAATGGTCGCTGACATAGAGCTTCCCCTTGGAATCCTTCCTGGGAGAAGCGGGAGCTCTTGATGACAGTCTGTTCCCTGCTCACCCCACTTCGGTCCTGTCTCCCGAAAGAGACAGAAGAGGGGGACGGCAGCTTCGCGTTGCAAACTTCTTTCACACTCAAACCACTGTATGTTTTGCGCTCTGCCATTCTCACAAAGACGCACTGTCGTTCCCGCTCACTACTTAACCAAACCCGTCTTTGGCTAGGTGGAAGTTTCTACTTGTAGTGCTTTCAACGTGGGTTCTTTGCAACGTTTGCCTAGCGGTGGCTGGCGAATGCCTGCTTCTCCTAAGAGGGTGAGTGTGGAAGTGGGCGGGCGGGTGGCTTCAGTCTTTCCTTGCAAGTAGACATTCTTCCTGCAGCGCCCAATGAGGTCTGCAGGAGTTTTCCTTCGGACATGCTTACTATCATAAAGCCAAATCTTGGCCAAAGCATGTTCACATATGCCTCGCCAGGAATCTGCTCATTACAGAAGGCTGGCTGGCGAAATTTCAAGACTCGGTTCCTTGCGTTTATGACTTGGCCCGTGGGAGGCCCTTTTACACTCAACCTCTTAGCTTGGCTCACGGTTGTGTGGAAAAGCTCTCACAGGCTGCAGAACGGGCACTCAGTCAAGTAGGGGAACAGTCTTAGTTTCAGCGCATGGACTCGCTTAAGTAGCATCAGACAATTGTACAGGGGCTCTACAATTGGAAGACTCTACTCCGCACTGCAGGTTAGGTGCATGCTTATTTCAAAAAAAACCTTTCCGTGCGTCTGTGAATTTGGTTTGGGAGGCACTTTTTCATGCAACTTGTTCTCTTGTCTCCGAAATGCGAGGGGGTGGGAGGGGAAAAGAACCATTCTGGGGAAAGCTCCGCAGATCGCCAGGTTACAAGCTTCCTGGGGACATTCTTACTTTTAGAAAACCGACACACGGGGCAATAAACCGAAACAATCCGTTTTTTCAGAGGAGCGATTCCTTTCGTCGACTACGTGTACTCTAGAGAGTTTGTCTGCTAGCTCACCAACGTATTTAGAGGGATCTACTATTCGATTTTCAGCCTCTGCCAGGTGATCCTGACGGGTTAGTGTGAGAAGCTACCAACTCTTGGCACTGCTGTTTCCCCGCCATCACAAGAAAACTGCCACTGGTCGCTGACATAGAGATTCCCCTTGGAATCCTTCCTGGGAGAAGCGGGAGCTCTTGATGACAGTCTGTTCCCTGCTCACCCCACTTCGGTCCTGTCTCCCAAAAGAGACAGAAGAGGGGGACGGCAGCTTCGCGTTGCAAACTTCTTTCACACTCAAACCACTGTATGTTTTGCGCTCTGCCATTCTCACAAAGACGCACTGTCGTTCCCGCTCACTACTTAACCAAACCCGTCTTTGGCTAGGTGGAAGTTTCTACTTGTAGTGCTTTCAACGTGGGTTCTTTGCAACGTTTGCCTAGCGGTGGCTGGCGAATGCCTGCTTCTCCTAAGAGGGTGAGTGTGGAAGGGGGCGGGCGGGTGGCTTCATTCTTTCCTTGCAAGTAGACATTCTTCCTGCAGCGCCCAATGAGGTCTGCAGGAGTTTTCCTTCGGACATGCTTACTATCATAAAGCCAAATCTTGGCCAAAGCATGTTCACATATGCCTCGCCAGGAATCTGCTCATTACAGAAGACTGGCTGGCGAAATTTCAAGACTCGGTTCCTTGCGTTTATGACTTGGCCCGTGGGAGGCCCTTTTACACTCAACCTCTTCGCTTGGCTCACGGTTGTGTGGAAAAGCTCTCACAGGCTGCAGAACGGGCACTCAGTCAAGTAGGGGAACAGTCTTAGTTTCAGCGCATGGACTCGCTTAAGTAGCATCAGACAATTGTACAGGGGCTCTACAATTGGAAGACTCTACTCCGCACTGCCGGTTAGGTGCATGCTTATTTCAAAAAAAACCTTTCCGTGCGTCTGTGAATTTGGTTTGGGAGGCACTTTTTCATGCAACTTGTTCTCTTGTCTCCGAAATGCGAGGGGGTGGGAGGGGAAAAGAACCATTCTGGGGAAAGCTCCGCAGATCGCCAGGTTACAAGCTTCCTGGGGACATTCTTACTTTTAGAAAACCGACACACGGGGCAATAAACCGAAACAATCCGTTTTTTCAGAGGAGCGATTCCTTTCGTCGACTACGTGTACTCTAGAGAGTTTGTCTGCTAGCTCACCAACGTATTTAGAGGGATCTACTATTCGATTTTCAGCCTCTGCCAGGTGATCCTGACGGGTTAGTGTGAGAAGCTACCAACTCTTGGCACTGCTGTTTCCCCGCCATCACAAGAAAACTGCCACTGGTCGCTGACATAGAGATTCCCCTTGGAATCCTTCCTGGGAGAAGCGGGAGCTCTTGATGACAGTCTGTTCCCTGCTCACCCCACTTCGGTCCTGTCTCCCGAAAGAGACAGAAGAGGGGGACGGCAGCTTCGCGTTGCAAACTTCTTTCACACTCAAACCACTGTATGTTTTGCGCTCTGCCATTCTCACAAAGACGCACTGTCGTTCCCGCTCACTACTTAACCAAACCCGTCTTTGGCTAGGTGGAAGTTTCTACTTGTAGTGCTTTCAACGTGGGTTCTTTGCAACGTTTGCCTAGCGGTGGCTGGCGAATGCCTGCTTCTCCTAAGAGGGTGAGTGTGGAAGGGGGGCGGGCGGGTGGCTTCATTCTTTCCTTGCAAGTAGACATTCTTCCTGCAGCGCCCAATGAGGTCTGCAGGAGTTTTCCTTCGGACATGCTTACTATCATAAAGCCAAATCTTGGCCAAAGCATGTTCACATATGCCTCGCCAGGAATCTGCTCATTACAGAAGGCTGGCTGGCGAAATTTCAAGACTCGGTTCCTTGCGTTTATGACTTGGCCCGTGGGAGGCCCTTTTACACTCAACCTCTTCGCTTGGCTCACGGTTGTGTGGAAAAGCTCTCACAGGCTGCAGAACGGGCACTCAGTCAAGTAGGGGAACAGTCTTAGTTTCAGCGCATGGACTCGCTTAAGTAGCATCAGACAATTGTACAGGGGCTCTACAATTGGAAGACTCTACTCCGCACTGCAGGTTAGGTGCATGCTTATTTCAAAAAAAACCTTTCCGTGCGTCTGTGAATTTGGTTTGGGAGGCACTTTTTCATGCAACTTGTTCTCTTGTCTCCGAAATGCGAGGGGGTGGGAGGGGAAAAGAACCATTCTGGGGAAAGCTCCGCAGATCGCCAGGTTACAAGCTTCCTGGGGACATTCTTACTTTTAGAAAACCGACACACGGGGCAATAAACCGAAACAATCCGTTTTTTCAGAGGAGCGATTCCTTTCGTCGACTACGTGTACTCTAGAGAGTTTGTCTGCTAGCTCACCAACGTATTTAGAGGGATCTACTATTCGATTTTCAGCCTCTGCCAGGTGATCCTGACGGGTTAGTGTGAGAAGCTACCAACTCTTGGCACTGCTGTTTCCCCGCCATCACAAGAAAACTGCCAATGGTCGCTGACATAGAGCTTCCCCTTGGAATCCTTCCTGGGAGAAGCGGGAGCTCTTGATGACAGTCTGTTCCCTGCTCACCCCACTTCGGTCCTGTCTCCCGAAAGAGACAGAAGAGGGGGACGGCAGCTTCGCGTTGCAAACTTCTTTCACACTCAAACCACTGTATGTTTTGCGCTCTGCCATTCTCACAAAGACGCACTGTCGTTCCCGCTCACTACTTAACCAAACCCGTCTTTGGCTAGGTGGAAGTTTCTACTTGTAGTGCTTTCAACGTGGGTTCTTTGCAACGTTTGCCTAGCGGTGGCTGGCGAATGCCTGCTTCTCCTAAGAGGGTGAGTGTGGAAGGGGGCGGGCGGGTGGCTTCATTCTTTCCTTGCAAGTAGACATTCTTCCTGCAGCGCCCAATGAGGTCTTCAGGAGTTTTCCTTCGGACATGCTTACTATCATAAAGCCAAATCTTGGCCAAAGCATGTTCACATATGCCTCGCCAGGAATCTGCTCATTACAGAAGGCTGGCTGGCGAAATTTCAAGACTCGGTTCCTTGCGTTTATGACTTGGCCCGTGGGAGGCCCTTTTACACTCAACCTCTTCGCTTGGCTCACGGTTGTGTGGAAAAGCTCTCACAGGCTGCAGAACGGGCACTCAGTCAAGTAGGGGAACAGTCTTAGTTTCAGCGCATGGACTCGCTTAAGTAGCATCAGACAATTGTACAGGGGCTCTACAATTGGAAGACTCTACTCCGCACTGCAGGTTAGGTGCATGCTTATTTCAAAAAAAACCTTTCCGTGCGTCTGTGAATTTGGTTTGGGAGGCACTTTTTCATGCAACTTGTTCTCTTGTCTCCGAAATGCGAGGGGGTGGGAGGGGAAAAGAACCATTCTGGGGAAAGCTCCGCAGATCGCCAGGTTACAAGCTTCCTGGGGACATTCTTACTTTTAGAAAACCGACACACGGGGCAATAAACCGAAACAATCCGTTTTTTCAGAGGAGCGATTCCTTTCGTCGACTACGTGTACTCTAGAGAGTTTGTCTGCTACCTCACCAACGTATTTAGAGGGATCTACTATTCGATTTTCAGCCTCTGCCAGGTGATCCTGACGGGTTAGTGTGAGAAGCTACCAACTCTTGGCACTGCTGTTTCCCCGCCATCACAAGAAAACTGCCAATGGTCGCTGACATAGAGCTTCCCCTTGGAATCCTTCCTGGGAGAAGCGGGAGCTCTTGATGACAGTCTGTTCCCTGCTCACCCCACTTCGGTCCTGTCTCCCGAAAGAGACAGAAGAGGGGGACGGCAGCTTCGCGTTGCAAACTTCTTTCACACTCAAACCACTGTATGTTTTGCGCTCTGCCATTCTCACAAAGACGCACTGTCGTTCCCGCTCACTACTTAACCAAACCCGTCTTTGGCTAGGTGGAAGTTTCTACTTGTAGTGCTTTCAACGTGGGTTCTTTGCAACGTTTGCCTAGCGGTGGCTGGCGAATGCCTGCTTCTCCTAAGAGGGTGAGTGTGGAAGGGGGGCGGGCGGGTGGCTTCATTCTTTCCTTGCAAGTAGACATTCTTCCTGCAGCGCCCAATGAGGTCTGCAGGAGTTTTCCTTCGGACATGCTTACTATCATAAAGCCAAATCTTGGCCAAAGCATGTTCACATATGCCTCGCCAGGAATCTGCTCATTACAGAAGGCTGGCTGGCGAAATTTCAAGACTCGGTTCCTTGCGTTTATGACTTGGCCCGTGGGAGGCCCTTTTACACTCAACCTCTTCGCTTGGCTCACGGTTGTGTGGAAAAGCTCTCACAGGCTGCAGAACGGGCACTCAGTCAAGTAGGGGAACAGTCTTAGTTTCAGCGCATGGACTCGCTTAAGTAGCATCAGACAATTGTACAGGGGCTCTACAATTGGAAGACTCTACTCCGCACTGCAGGTTAGGTGCATGCTTATTTCAAAAAAAACCTTTCCGTGCGTCTGTGAATTTGGTTTGGGAGGCACTTTTTCATGCAACTTGTTCTCTTGTCTCCGAAATGCGAGGGGGTGGGAGGGGAAAAGAACCATTCTGGGGAAAGCTCCGCAGATCGCCAGGTTACAAGCTTCCTGGGGACATTCTTACTTTTAGAAAACCGACACACGGGGCAATAAACCGAAACAATCCGTTTTTTCAGAGGAGCGATTCCTTTCGTCGACTACGTGTACTCTAGAGAGTTTGTCTGCTAGCTCACCAACGTATTTAGAGGGATCTACTATTCGATTTTCAGCCTCTGCCAGGTGATCCTGACGGGTTAGTGTGAGAAGCTACCAACTCTTGGCACTGCTGTTTCCCCGCCATCACAAGAAAACTGCCAATGGTCGCTGACATAGAGCTTCCCCTTGGAATCCTTCCTGGGAGAAGCGGGAGCTCTTGATGACAGTCTGTTCCCTGCTCACCCCACTTCGGTCCTGTCTCCCGAAAGAGACAGAAGAGGGGGACGGCAGCTTCGCGTTGCAAACTTCTTTCACACTCAAACCACTGTATGTTTTGCGCTCTGCCATTCTCACAAAGACGCACTGTCGTTCCCGCTCACTACTTAACCAAACCCGTCTTTGGCTAGGTGGAAGTTTCTACTTGTAGTGCTTTCAACGTGGGTTCTTTGCAACGTTTGCCTAGCGGTGGCTGGCGAATGCCTGCTTCTCCTAAGAGGGTGAGTGTGGAAGGGGGCGGGCGGGTGGCTTCATTCTTTCCTTGCAAGTAGACATTCTTCCTGCAGCGCCCAATGAGGTCTGCAGGAGTTTTCCTTCAGACATGCTTACTATCATAAAGCCAAATCTTGGCCAAAGCATGTTCACATATGCCTCGCCAGGAATCTGCTCATTACAGAAGGCTGGCTGGCGAAATTTCAAGACTCGGTTCCTTGCGTTTATGACTTGGCCCGTGGGAGGCCCTTTTACACTCAACCTCTTCGCTTGGCTCACGGTTGTGTGGAAAAGCTCTCACAGGCTGCAGAACGGGCACTCAGTCAAGTAGGGGAACAGTCTTAGTTTCAGCGCATGGACTCGCTTAAGTAGCATCAGACAATTGTACAGGGGCTCTACAATTGGAAGACTCTACTCCGCACTGCAGGTTAGGTGCATGCTTATTTCAAAAAAAACCTTTCCGTGCGTCTGTGAATTTGGTTTGGGAGGCACTTTTTCATGCAACTTGTTCTCTTGTCTCCGAAATGCGAGGGGGTGGGAGGGGAAAAGAACCATTCTGGGGAAAGCTCCGCAGATCGCCAGGTTACAAGCTTCCTGGGGACATTCTTACTTTTAGAAAACCGACACACGGGGCAATAAACCGAAACAATCCGTTTTTTCAGAGGAGCGATTCCTTTCGTCGACTACGTGTACTCTAGAGAGTTTGTCTGCTAGCTCACCAACGTATTTAGAGGGATCTACTATTCGATTTTCAGCCTCTGCCAGGTGATCCTGACGGGTTAGTGTGAGAAGCTACCAACTCTTGGCACTGCTGTTTCCCCGCCATCACAAGAAAACTGCCAATGGTCGCTGACATAGAGCTTCCCCTTGGAATCCTTCCTGGGAGAAGCGGGAGCTCTTGATGACAGTCTGTTCCCTGCTCACCCCACTTCGGTCCTGTCTCCCGAAAGAGACAGAAGAGGGGGACGGCAGCTTCGCGTTGCAAACTTCTTTCACACTCAAACCACTGTATGTTTTGCGCTCTGCCATTCTCACAAAGACGCACTGTCGTTCCCGCTCACTACTTAACCAAACCCGTCTTTGGCTAGGTGGAAGTTTCTACTTGTAGTGCTTTCAACGTGGGTTCTTTGCAACGTTTGCCTAGCGGTGGCTGGCGAATGCCTGCTTCTCCTAAGAGGGTGAGTGTGGAAGGGGGCGGGCGGGTGGCTTCATTCTTTCCTTGCAAGTAGACATTCTTCCTGCAGCGCCCAATGAGGTCTGCAGGAGTTTTCCTTCGGACATGCTTACTATCATAAAGCCAAATCTTGGCCAAAGCATGTTCACATATGCCTCGCCAGGAATCTGCTCATTACAGAAGGCTGGCTGGCGAAATTTCAAGACTCGGTTCCTTGCGTTTATGACTTGGCCCGTGGGAGGCCCTTTTACACTCAACCTCTTCGCTTGGCTCACGGTTGTGTGGAAAAGCTCTCACAGGCTGCAGAACGGGCACTCAGTCAAGTAGGGGAACAGTCTTAGTTTCAGCGCATGGACTCGCTTAAGTAGCATCAGACAATTGTACAGGGGCTCTACAATTGGAAGACTCTACTCCGCACTGCAGGTTAGGTGCATGCTTATTTCAAAAAAAACCTTTCCGTGCGTCTGTGAATTTGGTTTGGGAGGCACTTTTTCATGCAACTTGTTCTCTTGTCTCCGAAATGCGAGGGGGTGGGAGGGGAAAAGAACCATTCTGGGGAAAGCTCCGCAGATCGCCAGGTTACAAGCTTCCTGGGGACATTCTTACTTTTAGAAAACCGACACACGGGGCAATAAACCGAAACAATCCGTTTTTTCAGAGGAGCGATTCCTTTCGTCGACTACGTGTACTCTAGAGAGTTTGTCTGCTAGCTCACCAACGTATTTAGAGGGATCTACTATTCGATTTTCAGCCTCTGCCAGGTGATCCTGACGGGTTAGTGTGAGAAGCTACCAACTCTTGGCACTGCTGTTTCCCCGCCATCACAAGAAAACTGCCACTGGTCGCTGACATAGAGATTCCCCTTGGAATCCTTCCTGGGAGAAGCGGGAGCTCTTGATGACAGTCTGTTCCCTGCTCACCCCACTTCGGTCCTGTCTCCCAAAAGAGACAGAAGAGGGGGACGGCAGCTTCGCGTTGCAAACTTCTTTCACACTCAAACCACTGTATGTTTTGCGCTCTGCCATTCTCACAAAGACGCACTGTCGTTCCCGCTCACTACTTAACCAAACCCGTCTTTGGCTAGGTGGAAGTTTCTACTTGTAGTGCTTTCAACGTGGGTTCTTTGCAACGTTTGCCTAGCGGTGGCTGGCGAATGCCTGCTTCTCCTAAGAGGGTGTGTGGAAGGGGGCGGGCGGGTGGCTTCATTCTTTCCTTGCAAGTAGACATTCTTCCTGCAGCGCCCAATGAGGTCTGCAGGAGTTTTCCTTCGGACATGCTTACTATCATAAAGCCAAATCTTGGCCAAAGCATGTTCACATATGCCTCGCCAGGAATCTGCTCATTACAGAAGGCTGGCTGGCGAAATTTCAAGACTCGGTTCCTTGCGTTTATGACTTGGCCCGTGGGAGGCCCTTTTACACTCAACCTCTTCGCTTGGCTCACGGTTGTGTGGAAAAGCTCTCACAGGCTGCAGAACGGGCACTCAGTCAAGTAGGGGAACAGTCTTAGTTTCAGCGCATGGACTCGCTTAAGTAGCATCAGACAATTGTACAGGGGCTCTACAATTGGAAGACTCTACTCCGCACTGCCGGTTAGGTGCATGCTTATTTCAAAAAAAACCTTTCCGTGCGTCTGTGAATTTGGTTTGGGAGGCACTTTTTCATGCAACTTGTTCTCTTGTCTCCGAAATGCGAGGGGGTGGGAGGGGAAAAGAACCATTCTGGGGAAAGCTCCGCAGATCGCCAGGTTACAAGCTTCCTGGGGACATTCTTACTTTTAGAAAACCGACACACGGGGCAATAAACCGAAACAATCCGTTTTTTCAGAGGAGCGATTCCTTTCGTCGACTACGTGTACTCTAGAGAGTTTGTCTGCTAGCTCACCAACGTATTTAGAGGGATCTACTATTCGATTTTCAGCCTCTGCCAGGTGATCCTGACGGGTTAGTGTGAGAAGCTACCAACTCTTGGCACTGCTGTTTCCCCGCCATCACAAGAAAACTGCCAATGGTCGCTGACATAGAGCTTCCCCTTGGAATCCTTCCTGGGAGAAGCGGGAGCTCTTGATGACAGTCTGTTCCCTGCTCACCCCACTTCGGTCCTGTCTCCCGAAAGAGACAGAAGAGGGGGACGGCAGCTTCGCGTTGCAAACTTCTTTCACACTCAAACCACTGTATGTTTTGCGCTCTGCCATTCTCACAAAGACGCACTGTCGTTCCCGCTCACTACTTAACCAAACCCGTCTTTGGCTAGGTGGAAGTTTCTACTTGTAGTGCTTTCAACGTGGGTTCTTTGCAACGTTTGCCTAGCGGTGGCTGGCGAATGCCTGCTTCTCCTAAGAGGGTGAGTGTGGAAGGGGGCGGGCGGGTGGCTTCAGTCTTTCCTTGCAAGTAGACATTCTTCCTGCAGCGCCCAATGAGGTCTGCAGGAGTTTTCCTTCGGACATGCTTACTATCATAAAGCCAAATCTTGGCCAAAGCATGTTCACATATGCCTCGCCAGGAATCTGCTCATTACAGAAGGCTGGCTGGCGAAATTTCAAGACTCGGTTCCTTGCGTTTATGACTTGGCCCGTGGGAGGCCCTTTTACACTCAACCTCTTCGCTTGGCTCACGGTTGTGTGGAAAAGCTCTCACAGGCTGCAGAACGGGCACTCAGTCAAGTAGGGGAACAGTCTTAGTTTCAGCGCATGGACTCGCTTAAGTAGCATCAGACAATTGTACAGGGGCTCTACAATTGGAAGACTCTACTCCGCACTGCAGGTTAGGTGCATGCTTATTTCAAAAAAAACCTTTCCGTGCGTCTGTGAATTTGGTTTGGGAGGCACTTTTTCATGCAACTTGTTCTCTTGTCTCCGAAATGCGAGGGGGTGGGAGGGGAAAAGAACCATTCTGGGGAAAGCTCCGCAGATCGCCAGGTTACAAGCTTCCTGGGGACATTCTTACTTTTAGAAAACCGACACACGGGGCAATAAACCGAAACAATCCGTTTTTTCAGAGGAGCGATTCCTTTCGTCGACTACGTGTACTCTAGAGAGTTTGTCTGCTAGCTCACCAACGTATTTAGAGGGATCTACTATTCGATTTTCAGCCTCTGCCAGGTGATCCTGACGGGTTAGTGTGAGAAGCTACCAACTCTTGGCACTGCTGTTTCCCCGCCATCACAAGAAAACTGCCAATGGTCGCTGACATAGAGCTTCCCCTTGGAATCCTTCCTTGGAGAAGCGGGAGCTCTTGATGACAGTCTGTTCCCTGCTCACCCCACTTCGGTCCTGTCTCCCGAAAGAGACAGAAGAGGGGGACGGCAGCTTCGCGTTGCAAACTTCTTTCACACTCAAACCACTGTATGTTTTGCGCTCTGCCATTCTCACAAAGACGCACTGTCGTTCCCGCTCACTACTTAACCAAACCCGTCTTTGGCTAGGTGGAAGTTTCTACTTGTAGTGCTTTCAACGTGGGTTCTTTGCAACGTTTGCCTAGCGGTGGCTGGCGAATGCCTGCTTCTCCTAAGAGGGTGAGTGTGGAAGGGGGGCGGGCGGGTGGCTTCATTCTTTCCTTGCAAGTAGACATTCTTCCTGCAGCGCCCAATCAGGTCTGCAGGAGTTTTCCTTCGGACATGCTTACTATCATAAAGCCAAATCTTGGCCAAAGCATGTTCACATATGCCTCGCCAGGAATCTGCTCATTACAGAAGGCTGGCTGGCGAAATTTCAAGACTCGGTTCCTTGCGTTTATGACTTGGCCCGTGGGAGGCCCTTTTACACTCAACCTCTTCGCTTGGCTCACGGTTGTGTGGAAAAGCTCTCACAGGCTGCAGAACGGGCACTCAGTCAAGTAGGGGAACAGTCTTAGTTTCAGCGCATGGACTCGCTTAAGTAGCATCAGACAATTGTACAGGGGCTCTACAATTGGAAGACTCTACTCCGCACTGCAGGTTAGGTGCATGCTTATTTCAAAAAAAACCTTTCCGTGCGTCTGTGAATTTGGTTTGGGAGGCACTTTTTCATGCAACTTGTTCTCTTGTCTCCGAAATGCGAGGGGGTGGGAGGGGAAAAGAACCATTCTGGGGAAAGCTCCGCAAATCGCCAGGTTACAAGCTTCCTGGGGACATTCTTACTTTTAGAAAACCGACACACGGGGCAATAAACCGAAACAATCCGTTTTTTCAGAGGAGCGATTCCTTTCGTCGACTACGTGTACTCTAGAGAGTTTGTCTGCTAGCTCACCAACGTATTTAGAGGGATCTACTATTCGATTTTCAGCCTCTGCCAGGTGATCCTGACGGGTTAGTGTGAGAAGCTACCAACTCTTGGCACTGCTGTTTCCCCGCCATCACAAGAAAACTGCCAATGGTCGCTGACATAGAGCTTCCCCTTGGAATCCTTCCTGGGAGAAGCGGGAGCTCTTGATGACAGTCTGTTCCCTGCTCACCCCACTTCGGTCCTGTCTCCCGAAAGAGACAGAAGAGGGGGACGGCAGCTTCGCGTTGCAAACTTCTTTCACACTCAAACCACTGTATGTTTTGCGCTCTGCCATTCTCACAAAGACGCACTGTCGTTCCCGCTCACTACTTAACCAAACCCGTCTTTGGCTAGGTGGAAGTTTCTACTTGTAGTGCTGTCAACGTGGGTTCTTTGCAACGTTTGCCTAGCGGTGGCTGGCGAATGCCTGCTTCTCCTAAGAGGGTGAGTGTGGAAGGGGGCGGGCGGGTGGCTTCATTCTTTCCTTGCAAGTAGACATTCTTCCTGCAGCGCCCAATGAGGTCTGCAGGAGTTTTCCTTCGGACATGCTTACTATCATAAAGCCAAATCTTGGCCAAAGCATGTTCACATATGCCTCGCCAGGAATCTGCTCATTACAGAAGGCTGGCTGGCGAAATTTCAAGACTCGGTTCCTTGCGTTTATGACTTGGCCCGTGGGAGGCCCTTTTACACTCAACCTCTTCGCTTGGCTCACGGTTGTGTGGAAAAGCTCTCACAGGCTGCAGAACGGGCACTCAGTCAAGTAGGGGAACAGTCTTAGTTTCAGCGCATGGACTCGCTTAAGTAGCATCAGACAATTGTACAGGGGCTCTACAATTGGAAGACTCTACTCCGCACTGCAGGTTAGGTGCATGCTTATTTCAAAAAAAACCTTTCCGTGCGTCTGTGAATTTGGTTTGGGAGGCACTTTTTCATGCAACTTGTTCTCTTGTCTCCGAAATGCGAGGGGGTGGGAGGGGAAAAGAACCATTCTGGGGAAAGCTCCGCAGATCGCCAGGTTACAAGCTTCCTGGGGACATTCTTACTTTTAGAAAACCGACACACGGGGCAATAAACCGAAACAATCCGTTTTTTCAGAGGAGCGATTCCTTTCGTCGACTACGTGTACTCTAGAGAGTTTGTCTGCTAGCTCACCAACGTATTTAGAGGGATCTACTATTCGATTTTCAGCCTCTGCCAGGTGATCCTGACGGGTTAGTGTGAGAAGCTACCAACTCTTGGCACTGCTGTTTCCCCGCCATCACAAGAAAACTGCCACTGGTCGCTGACATAGAGATTCCCCTTGGAATCCTTCCTGGGAGAAGCGGGAGCTCTTGATGACAGTCTGTTCCCTGCTCACCCCACTTCGGTCCTGTCTCCCGAAAGAGACAGAAGAGGGGGACGGCAGCTTCGCGTTGCAAACTTCTTTCACACTCAAACCACTGTATGTTTTGCGCTCTGCCATTCTCACAAAGACGCACTGTCGTTCCCGCTCACTACTTAACCAAACCCGTCTTTGGCTAGGTGGAAGTTTCTACTTGTAGTGCTTTCAACGTGGGTTCTTTGCAACGTTTGCCTAGCGGTGGCTGGCGAATGCCTGCTTCTCCTAAGAGGGTGAGTGTGGAAGGGGGGCGGGCGGGTGGCTTCATTCTTTCCTTGCAAGTAGACATTCTTCCTGCAGCGCCCAATGAGGTCTGCAGGAGTTTTCCTTCGGACATGCTTACTATCATAAAGCCAAATCTTGGCCAAAGCATGTTCACATATGCCTCGCCAGGAATCTGCTCATTACAGAAGGCTGGCTGGCGAAATTTCAAGACTCGGTTCCTTGCGTTTATGACTTGGCCCGTGGGAGGCCCTTTTACACTCAACCTCTTCGCTTGGCTCACGGTTGTGTGGAAAAGCTCTCACAGGCTGCAGAACGGGCACTCAGTCAAGTAGGGGAACAGTCTTAGTTTCAGCGCATGGACTCGCTTAAGTAGCATCAGACAATTGTACAGGGGCTCTACAATTGGAAGACTCTACTCCGCACTGCAGGTTAGGTGCATGCTTATTTCAAAAAAAACCTTTCCGTGCGTCTGTGAATTTGGTTTGGGAGGCACTTTTTCATGCAACTTGTTCTCTTGTCTCCGAAATGCGAGGGGGTGGGAGGGGAAAAGAACCATTCTGGGGAAAGCTCCGCAGATCGCCAGGTTACAAGCTTCCTGGGGACATTCTTACTTTTAGAAAACCGACACACGGGGCAATAAACCGAAACAATCCGTTTTTTCAGAGGAGCGATTCCTTTCGTCGACTACGTGTACTCTAGAGAGTTTGTCTGCTAGCTCACCAACCTATTTAGAGGGATCTACTATTCGATTTTCAGCCTCTGCCAGGTGATCCTGACGGGTTAGTGTGAGAAGCTACCAACTCTTGGCACTGCTGTTTCCCCGACATCACAAGAAAACTGCCACTGGTCGCTGACATAGAGATTCCCCTTGGAATCCTTCCTGGGAGAAGCGGGAGCTCTTGATGACAGTCTGTTCCCTGCTCACCCCACTTCGGTCCTGTCTCCCAAAAGAGACAGAAGAGGGGGACGGCAGCTTCGCGTTGCAAACTTCTTTCACACTCAAACCACTGTATGTTTTGCGCTCTGCCATTCTCACAAAGACGCACTGTCGTTCCCGCTCACTACTTAACCAAACCCGTCTTTGGCTAGGTGGAAGTTTCTACTTGTAGTGCTTTCAACGTGGGTTCTTTGCAACGTTTGCCTAGCGGTGGCTGGCGAATGCCTGCTTCTCCTAAGAGGGTGAGTGTGGAAGGGGGCGGGCGGGTGGCTTCAGTCTTTCCTTGCAAGTAGACATTCTTCCTGCAGCGCCCAATGAGGTCTGCAGGAGTTTTCCTTCGGACATGCTTACTATCATAAAGCCAAATCTTGGCCAAAGCATGTTCACATATGCCTCGCCAGGAATCTGCTCATTACAGAAGGCTGGCTGGCGAAATTTCAAGACTCGGTTCCTTGCGTTTATGACTTGGCCCGTGGGAGGCCCTTTTACACTCAACCTCTTCGCTTGGCTCACGGTTGTGTGGAAAAGCTCTCACAGGCTGCAGAACGGGCACTCAGTCAAGTAGGGGAACAGTCTTAGTTTCAGCGCATGGACTCGCTTAAGTAGCATCAGACAATTGTACAGGGGCTCTACAATTGGAAGACTCTACTCCGCACTGCAGGTTAGGTGCATGCTTATTTCAAAAAAAACCTTTCCGTGCGTCTGTGAATTTGGTTTGGGAGGCACTTTTTCATGCAACTTGTTCTCTTGTCTCCGAAATGCGAGGGGGTGGGAGGGGAAAAGAACCATTCTGGGGAAAGCTCCGCAGATCGCCAGGTTACAAGCTTCCTGGGGACATTCTTACTTTTAGAAAACCGACACACGGGGCAATAAACCGAAACAATCCGTTTTTTCAGAGGAGCGATTCCTTTCGTCGACTACGTGTACTCTAGAGAGTTTGTCTGCTAGCTCACCAACGTATTTAGAGGGATCTACTATTCGATTTTCAGCCTCTGCCAGGTGATCCTGACGGGTTAGTGTGAGAAGCTACCAACTCTTGGCACTGCTGTTTCCCCGCCATCACAAGAAAACTGCCAATGGTCGCTGACATAGAGCTTCCCCTTGGAATCCTTCCTGGGAGAAGCGGGAGCTCTTGATGACAGTCTGTTCCCTGCTCACCCCACTTCGGTCCTGTCTCCCGAAAGAGACAGAAGAGGGGGACGGCAGCTTCGCGTTGCAAACTTCTTTCACACTCAAACCACTGTATGTTTTGCGCTCTGCCATTCTCACAAAGACGCACTGTCGTTCCCGCTCACTACTTAACCAAACCCGTCTTTGGCTAGGTGGAAGTTTCTACTTGTAGTGCTTTCAACGTGGGTTCTTTGCAACGTTTGCCTAGCGGTGGCTGGCGAATGCCTGCTTCTCCTAAGAGGGTGAGTGTGGAAGGGGGCGGGCGGGTGGCTTCATTCTTTCCTTGCAAGTAGACATTCTTCCTGCAGCGCCCAATGAGGTCTGCAGGAGTTTTCCTTCGGACATGCTTACTATCATAAAGCCAAATCTTGGCCAAAGCATGTTCACATATGCCTCGCCAGGAATCTGCTCATTACAGAAGGCTGGCTGGCAAAATTTCAAGACTCGGTTCCTTGCGTTTATGACTTGGCCCGTGGGAGGCCCTTTTACACTCAACCTCTTCGCTTGGCTCACGGTTGTGTGGAAAAGCTCTCACAGGCTGCAGAACGGGCACTCAGTCAAGTAGGGGAACAGTCTTAGTTTCAGCGCATGGACTCGCTTAAGTAGCATCAGACAATTGTACAGGGGCTCTACAATTGGAAGACTCTACTCCGCACTGCAGGTTAGGTGCATGCTTATTTCAAAAAAAACCTTTCCGTGCGTCTGTGAATTTGGTTTGGGAGGCACTTTTTCATGCAACTTGTTCTCTTGTCTCCGAAATGCGAGGGGGTGGGAGGGGAAAAGAACCATTCTGGGGAAAGCTCCGCAGATCGCCAGGTTACAAGCTTCCTGGGGACATTCTTACTTTTAGAAAACCGACACACGGGGCAATAAACCGAAACAATCCGTTTTTTCAGAGGAGCGATTCCTTTCGTCGACTACGTGTACTCTAGAGAGTTTGTCTGCTAGCTCACCAACCTATTTAGAGGGATCTACTATTCGATTTTCAGCCTCTGCCAGGTGATCCTGACGGGTTAGTGTGAGAAGCTACCAACTCTTGGCACTGCTGTTTCCCCGACATCACAAGAAAACTGCCACTGGTCGCTGACATAGAGATTCCCCTTGGAATCCTTCCTGGGAGAAGCGGGAGCTCTTGATGACAGTCTGTTCCCTGCTCACCCCACTTCGGTCCTGTCTCCCGAAAGAGACAGAAGAGGGGGACGGCAGCTTCGCGTTGCAAACTTCTTTCACACTCAAACCACTGTATGTTTTGCGCTCTGCCATTCTCACAAAGACGCACTGTCGTTCCCGCTCACTACTTAACCAAACCCGTCTTTGGCTAGGTGGAAGTTTCTACTTGTAGTGCTTTCAACGTGGGTTCTTTGCAACGTTTGCCTAGCGGTGGCTGGCGAATGCCTGCTTCTCCTAAGAGGGTGAGTGTGGAAGGGGGGGGCGGGTGGCTTCAGTCTTTCCTTGCAAGTAGACATTCTTCCTGCAGCGCCCAATGAGGTCTGCAGGAGTTTTCCTTCGGACATGCTTACTATCATAAAGCCAAATCTTGGCCAAAGCATGTTCACATATGCCTCGCCAGGAATCTGCTCATTACAGAAGGCTGGCTGGCGAAATTTCAAGACTCGGTTCCTTGCGTTTATGACTTGGCCCGTGGGAGGCCCTTTTACACTCAACCTCTTCGCTTGGCTCACGGTTGTGTGGAAAAGCTCTCACAGGCTGCAGAACGGGCACTCAGTCAAGTAGGGGAACAGTCTTAGTTTCAGCGCATGGACTCGCTTAAGTAGCATCAGACAATTGTACAGGGGCTCTACAATTGGAAGACTCTACTCCGCACTGCAGGTTAGGTGCATGCTTATTTCAAAAAAAACCTTTCCGTGCGTCTGTGAATTTGGTTTGGGAGGCACTTTTTCATGCAACTTGTTCTCTTGTCTCCGAAATGCGAGGGGGTGGGAGGGGAAAAGAACCATTCTGGGGAAAGCTCCGCAGATCGCCAGGTTACAAGCTTCCTGGGGACATTCTTACTTTTAGAAAACCGACACACGGGGCAATAAACCGAAACAATCCGTTTTTTCAGAGGAGCGATTCCTTTCGTCGACTACGTGTACTCTAGAGAGTTTGTCTGCTAGCTCACCAACGTATTTAGAGGGATCTACTATTCGATTTTCAGCCTCTGCCAGGTGATCCTGACGGGTTAGTGTGAGAAGCTACCAACTCTTGGCACTGCTGTTTCCCCGCCATCACAAGAAAACTGCCAATGGTCGCTGACATAGAGCTTCCCCTTGGAATCCTTCCTGGGAGAAGCGGGAGCTCTTGATGACAGTCTGTTCCCTGCTCACCCCACTTCGGTCCTGTCTCCCGAAAGAGACAGAAGAGGGGGACGGCAGCTTCGCGTTGCAAACTTCTTTCACACTCAAACCACTGTATGTTTTGCGCTCTGCCATTCTCACAAAGACGCACTGTCGTTCCCGCTCACTACTTAACCAAACCCGTCTTTGGCTAGGTGGAAGTTTCTACTTGTAGTGCTTTCAACGTGGGTTCTTTGCAACGTTTGCCTAGCGGTGGCTGGCGAATGCCTGCTTCTCCTAAGAGGGTGAGTGTGGAAGGGGGCGGGCGGGTGGCTTCATTCTTTCCTTGCAAGTAGACATTCTTCCTGCAGCGCCCAATGAGGTCTGCAGGAGTTTTCCTTCGGACATGCTTACTATCATAAAGCCAAATCTTGGCCAAAGCATGTTCACATATGCCTCGCCAGGAATCTGCTCATTACAGAAGGCTGGCTGGCGAAATTTCAAGACTCGGTTCCTTGCGTTTATGACTTGGCCCGTGGGAGGCCCTTTTACACTGAACCTCTTCGCTTGGCTCACGGTTGTGTGGAAAAGCTCTCACAGGCTGCAGAACGGGCACTCAGTCAAGTAGGGGAACAGTCTTAGTTTCAGCGCATGGACTCGCTTAAGTAGCATCAGACAATTGTACAGGGGCTCTACAATTGGAAGACTCTACTCCGCACTGCAGGTTAGGTGCATGCTTATTTCAAAAAAAACCTTTCCGTGCGTCTGTGAATTTGGTTTGGGAGGCACTTTTTCATGCAACTTGTTCTCTTGTCTCCGAAATGCGAGGGGGTGGGAGGGGAAAAGAACCATTCTGGGGAAAGCTCCGCAGATCGCCAGGTTACAAGCTTCCTGGGGACATTCTTACTTTTAGAAAACCGACACACGGGGCAATAAACCGAAACAATCCGTTTTTTCAGAGGAGCGATTCCTTTCGTCGACTACGTGTACTCTAGAGAGTTTGTCTGCTAGCTCACCAACGTATTTAGAGGGATCTACTATTCGATTTTCAGCCTCTGCCAGGTGATCCTGACGGGTTAGTGTGAGAAGCTACCAACTCTTGGCACTGCTGTTTCCCCGCCATCACAAGAAAACTGCCACTGGTCGCTGACATAGAGATTCCCCTTGGAATCCTTCCTGGGAGAAGCGGGAGCTCTTGATGACAGTCTGTTCCCTGCTCACCCCACTTCGGTCCTGTCTCCCAAAAGAGACAGAAGAGGGGGACGGCAGCTTCGCGTTGCAAACTTCTTTCACACTCAAACCACTGTATGTTTTGCGCTCTGCCATTCTCACAAAGACGCACTGTCGTTCCCGCTCACTACTTAACCAAACCCGTCTTTGGCTAGGTGGAAGTTTCTACTTGTAGTGCTTTCAACGTGGGTTCTTTGCAACGTTTGCCTAGCGGTGGCTGGCGAATGCCTGCTTCTCCTAAGAGGGTGTGTGGAAGGGGGCGGGCGGGTGGCTTCATTCTTTCCTTGCAAGTAGACATTCTTCCTGCAGCGCCCAATGAGGTCTGCAGGAGTTTTCCTTCGGACATGCTTACTATCATAAAGCCAAATCTTGGCCAAAGCATGTTCACATATGCCTCGCCAGGAATCTGCTCATTACAGAAGGCTGGCTGGCGAAATTTCAAGACTCGGTTCCTTGCGTTTATGACTTGGCCCGTGGGAGGCCCTTTTACACTCAACCTCTTCGCTTGGCTCACGGTTGTGTGGAAAAGCTCTCACAGGCTGCAGAACGGGCACTCAGTCAAGTAGGGGAACAGTCTTAGTTTCAGCGCATGGACTCGCTTAAGTAGCATCAGACAATTGTACAGGGGCTCTACAATTGGAAGACTCTACTCCGCACTGCCGGTTAGGTGCATGCTTATTTCAAAAAAAACCTTTCCGTGCGTCTGTGAATTTGGTTTGGGAGGCACTTTTTCATGCAACTTGTTCTCTTGTCTCCGAAATGCGAGGGGGTGGGAGGGGAAAAGAACCATTCTGGGGAAAGCTCCGCAGATCGCCAGGTTACAAGCTTCCTGGGGACATTCTTACTTTTAGAAAACCGACACACGGGGCAATAAACCGAAACAATCCGTTTTTTCAGAGGAGCGATTCCTTTCGTCGACTACGTGTACTCTAGAGAGTTTGTCTGCTAGCTCACCAACGTATTTAGAGGGATCTACTATTCGATTTTCAGCCTCTGCCAGGTGATCCTGACGGGTTAGTGTGAGAAGCTACCAACTCTTGGCACTGCTGTTTCCCCGCCATCACAAGAAAACTGCCAATGGTCGCTGACATAGAGCTTCCCCTTGGAATCCTTCCTGGGAGAAGCGGGAGCTCTTGATGACAGTCTGTTCCCTGCTCACCCCACTTCGGTCCTGTCTCCCGAAAGAGACAGAAGAGGGGGACGGCAGCTTCGCGTTGCAAACTTCTTTCACACTCAAACCACTGTATGTTTTGCGCTCTGCCATTCTCACAAAGACGCACTGTCGTTCCCGCTCACTACTTAACCAAACCCGTCTTTGGCTAGGTGGAAGTTTCTACTTGTAGTGCTTTCAACGTGGGTTCTTTGCAACGTTTGCCTAGCGGTGGCTGGCGAATGCCTGCTTCTCCTAAGAGGGTGAGTGTGGAAGGGGGCGGGCGGGTGGCTTCAGTCTTTCCTTGCAAGTAGACATTCTTCCTGCAGCGCCCAATGAGGTCTGCAGGAGTTTTCCTTCGGACATGCTTACTATCATAAAGCCAAATCTTGGCCAAAGCATGTTCACATATGCCTCGCCAGGAATCTGCTCATTACAGAAGGCTGGCTGGCGAAATTTCAAGACTCGGTTCCTTGCGTTTATGACTTGGCCCGTGGGAGGCCCTTTTACACTCAACCTCTTCGCTTGGCTCACGGTTGTGTGGAAAAGCTCTCACAGGCTGCAGAACGGGCACTCAGTCAAGTAGGGGAACAGTCTTAGTTTCAGCGCATGGACTCGCTTAAGTAGCATCAGACAATTGTACAGGGGCTCTACAATTGGAAGACTCTACTCCGCACTGCAGGTTAGGTGCATGCTTATTTCAAAAAAAACCTTTCCGTGCGTCTGTGAATTTGGTTTGGGAGGCACTTTTTCATGCAACTTGTTCTCTTGTCTCCGAAATGCGAGGGGGTGGGAGGGGAAAAGAACCATTCTGGGGAAAGCTCCGCAGATCGCCAGGTTACAAGCTTCCTGGGGACATTCTTACTTTTAGAAAACCGACACACGGGGCAATAAACCGAAACAATCCGTTTTTTCAGAGGAGCGATTCCTTTCGTCGACTACGTGTACTCTAGAGAGTTTGTCTGCTAGCTCACCAACGTATTTAGAGGGATCTACTATTCGATTTTCAGCCTCTGCCAGGTGATCCTGACGGGTTAGTGTGAGAAGCTACCAACTCTTGGCACTGCTGTTTCCCCGCCATCACAAGAAAACTGCCAATGGTCGCTGACATAGAGCTTCCCCTTGAAATCCTTCCTGGGAGAAGCGGGAGCTCTTGATGACAGTCTGTTCCCTGCTCACCCCACTTCGGTCCTGTCTCCCGAAAGAGACAGAAGAGGGGGACGGCAGCTTCGCGTTGCAAACTTCTTTCACACTCAAACCACTGTATGTTTTGCGCTCTGCCATTCTCACAAAGACGCACTGTCGTTCCCGCTCACTACTTAACCAAACCCGTCTTTGGCTAGGTGGAAGTTTCTACTTGTAGTGCTTTCAACGTGGGTTCTTTGCAACGTTTGCCTAGCGGTGGCTGGCGAATGCCTGCTTCTCCTAAGAGGGTGAGTGTGGAAGGGGGCGGGCGGGTGGCTTCATTCTTTCCTTGCAAGTAGACATTCTTCCTGCAGCGCCCAATGAGGTCTGCAGGAGTTTTCCTTCGGACATGCTTACTATCATAAAGCCAAATCTTGGCCAAAGCATGTTCACATATGCCTCGCCAGGAATCTGCTCATTACAGAAGGCTGGCTGGCGAAATTTCAAGACTCGGTTCCTTGCGTTTATGACTTGGCCCGTGGGAGGCCCTTTTACACTCAACCTCTTCGCTTGGCTCACGGTTGTGTGGAAAAGCTCTCACAGGCTGCAGAACGGGCACTCAGTCAAGTAGGGGAACAGTCTTAGTTTCAGCGCATGGACTCGCTTAAGTAGCATCAGACAATTGTACAGGGGCTCTACAATTGGAAGACTCTACTCCGCACTGCAGGTTAGGTGCATGCTTATTTCAAAAAAAACCTTTCCGTGCGTCTGTGAATTTGGTTTGGGAGGCACTTTTTCATGCAACTTGTTCTCTTGTCTCCGAAATGCGAGGGGGTGGGAGGGGAAAAGAACCATTCTGGGGAAAGCTCCGCAGATCGCCAGTTTACAAGCTTCCTGGGGACATTCTTACTTTTAGAAAACCGACACACGGGGCAATAAACCGAAACAATCCGTTTTTTCAGAGGAGCGATTCCTTTCGTCGACTACGTGTACTCTAGAGAGTTTGTCTGCTAGCTCACCAACGTATTTAGAGGGATCTACTATTCGATTTTCAGCCTCTGCCAGGTGATCCTGACGGGTTAGTGTGAGAAGCTACCAACTCTTGGCACTGCTGTTTCCCCGCCATCACAAGAAAACTGCCACTGGTCGCTGACATAGAGATTCCCCTTGGAATCCTTCCTGGGAGAAGCGGGAGCTCTTGATGACAGTCTGTTCCCTGCTCACCCCACTTCGGTCCTGTCTCCCAAAAGAGACAGAAGAGGGGGACGGCAGCTTCGCGTTGCAAACTTCTTTCACACTCAAACCACTGTATGTTTTGCGCTCTGCCATTCTCACAAAGACGCACTGTCGTTCCCGCTCACTACTTAACCAAACCCGTCTTTGGCTAGGTGGAAGTTTCTACTTGTAGTGCTTTCAACGTGGGTTCTTTGCAACGTTTGCCTAGCGGTGGCTGGCGAATGCCTGCTTCTCCTAAGAGGGTGTGTGGAAGGGGGCGGGCGGGTGGCTTCATTCTTTCCTTGCAAGTAGACATTCTTCCTGCAGCGCCCAATGAGGTCTGCAGGAGTTTTCCTTCGGACATGCTTACTATCATAAAGCCAAATCTTGGCCAAAGCATGTTCACATATGCCTCGCCAGGAATCTGCTCATTACAGAAGGCTGGCTGGCGAAATTTCAAGACTCGGTTCCTTGCGTTTATGACTTGGCCCGTGGGAGGCCCTTTTACACTCAACCTCTTCGCTTGGCTCACGGTTGTGTGGAAAAGCTCTCACAGGCTGCAGAACGGGCACTCAGTCAAGTAGGGGAACAGTCTTAGTTTCAGCGCATGGACTCGCTTAAGTAGCATCAGACAATTGTACAGGGGCTCTACAATTGGAAGACTCTACTCCGCACTGCCGGTTAGGTGCATGCTTATTTCAAAAAAAACCTTTCCGTGCGTCTGTGAATTTGGTTTGGGAGGCACTTTTTCATGCAACTTGTTCTCTTGTCTCCGAAATGCGAGGGGGTGGGAGGGGAAAAGAACCATTCTGGGGAAAGCTCCGCAGATCGCCAGGTTACAAGCTTCCTGGGGACATTCTTACTTTTAGAAAACCGACACACGGGGCAATAAACCGAAACAATCCGTTTTTTCAGAGGAGCGATTCCTTTCGTCGACTACGTGTACTCTAGAGAGTTTGTCTGCTAGCTCACCAACGTATTTAGAGGGATCTACTATTCGATTTTCAGCCTCTGCCAGGTGATCCTGACGGGTTAGTGTGAGAAGCTACCAACTCTTGGCACTGCTGTTTCCCCGCCATCACAAGAAAACTGCCAATGGTCGCTGACATAGAGCTTCCCCTTGGAATCCTTCCTGGGAGAAGCGGGAGCTCTTGATGACAGTCTGTTCCCTGCTCACCCCACTTCGGTCCTGTCTCCCGAAAGAGACAGAAGAGGGGGACGGCAGCTTCGCGTTGCAAACTTCTTTCACACTCAAACCACTGTATGTTTTGCGCTCTGCCATTCTCACAAAGACGCACTGTCGTTCCCGCTCACTACTTAACCAAACCCGTCTTTGGCTAGGTGGAAGTTTCTACTTGTAGTGCTTTCAACGTGGGTTCTTTGCAACGTTTGCCTAGCGGTGGCTGGCGAATGCCTGCTTCTCCTAAGAGGGTGAGTGTGGAAGGGGGCGGGCGGGTGGCTTCAGTCTTTCCTTGCAAGTAGACATTCTTCCTGCAGCGCCCAATGAGGTCTGCAGGAGTTTTCCTTCGGACATGCTTACTATCATAAAGCCAAATCTTGGCCAAAGCATGTTCACATATGCCTCGCCAGGAATCTGCTCATTACAGAAGGCTGGCTGGCGAAATTTCAAGACTCGGTTCCTTGCGTTTATGACTTGGCCCGTGGGAGGCCCTTTTACACTCAACCTCTTCGCTTGGCTCACGGTTGTGTGGAAAAGCTCTCACAGGCTGCAGAACGGGCACTCAGTCAAGTAGGGGAACAGTCTTAGTTTCAGCGCATGGACTCGCTTAAGTAGCATCAGACAATTGTACAGGGGCTCTACAATTGGAAGACTCTACTCCGCACTGCAGGTTAGGTGCATGCTTATTTCAAAAAAAACCTTTCCGTGCGTCTGTGAATTTGGTTTGGGAGGCACTTTTTCATGCAACTTGTTCTCTTGTCTCCGAAATGCGAGGGGGTGGGAGGGGAAAAGAACCATTCTGGGGAAAGCTCCGCAAATCGCCAGGTTACAAGCTTCCTGGGGACATTCTTACTTTTAGAAAACCGACACACGGGGCAATAAACCGAAACAATCCGTTTTTTCAGAGGAGCGATTCCTTTCGTCGACTACGTGTACTCTAGAGAGTTTGTCTGCTAGCTCACCAACGTATTTAGAGGGATCTACTATTCGATTTTCAGCCTCTGCCAGGTGATCCTGACGGGTTAGTGTGAGAAGCTACCAACTCTTGGCACTGCTGTTTCCCCGCCATCACAAGAAAACTGCCAATGGTCGCTGACATAGAGCTTCCCCTTGGAATCCTTCCTGGGAGAAGCGGGAGCTCTTGATGACAGTCTGTTCCCTGCTCACCCCACTTCGGTCCTGTCTCCCGAAAGAGACAGAAGAGGGGGACGGCAGCTTCGCGTTGCAAACTTCTTTCACACTCAAACCACTGTATGTTTTGCGCTCTGCCATTCTCACAAAGACGCACTGTCGTTCCCGCTCACTACTTAACCAAACCCGTCTTTGGCTAGGTGGAAGTTTCTACTTGTAGTGCTTTCAACGTGGGTTCTTTGCAACGTTTGCCTAGCGGTGGCTGGCGAATGCCTGCTTCTCCTAAGAGGGTGAGTGTGGAAGGGGGCGGGCGGGTGGCTTCATTCTTTCCTTGCAAGTAGACATTCTTCCTGCAGCGCCCAATGAGGTCTGCAGGAGTTTTCCTTCGGACATGCTTACTATCATAAAGCCAAATCTTGGCCAAAGCATGTTCACATATGCCTCGCCAGGAATCTGCTCATTACAGAAGGCTGGCTGGCGAAATTTCAAGACTCGGTTCCTTGCGTTTATGACTTGGCCCGTGGGAGGCCCTTTTACACTCAACCTCTTCGCTTGGCTCACGGTTGTGTGGAAAAGCTCTCACAGGCTGCAGAACGGGCACTCAGTCAAGTAGGGGAACAGTCTTAGTTTCAGCGCATGGACTCGCTTAAGTAGCATCAGACAATTGTACAGGGGCTCTACAATTGGAAGACTCTACTCCGCACTGCAGGTTAGGTGCATGCTTATTTCAAAAAAAACCTTTCCGTGCGTCTGTGAATTTGGTTTGGGAGGCACTTTTTCATGCAACTTGTTCTCTTGTCTCCGAAATGCGAGGGGGTGGGAGGGGAAAAGAACCATTCTGGGGAAAGCTCCGCAGATCGCCAGGTTACAAGCTTCCTGGGGACATTCTTACTTTTAGAAAACCGACACACGGGGCAATAAACCGAAACAATCCGTTTTTTCAGAGGAGCGATTCCTTTCGTCGACTACGTGTACTCTAGAGAGTTTGTCTGCTAGCTCACCAACGTATTTAGAGGGATCTACTATTCGATTTTCAGCCTCTGCCAGGTGATCCTGACGGGTTAGTGTGAGAAGCTACCAACTCTTGGCACTGCTGTTTCCCCGCCATCACAAGAAAACTGCCAATGGTCGCTGACATAGAGCTTCCCCTTGGAATCCTTCCTGGGAGAAGCGGGAGCTCTTGATGACAGTCTGTTCCCTGCTCACCCCACTTCGGTCCTGTCTCCCGAAAGAGACAGAAGAGGGGGACGGCAGCTTCGCGTTGCAAACTTCTTTCACACTCAAACCACTGTATGTTTTGCGCTCTGCCATTCTCACAAAGACGCACTGTCGTTCCCGCTCACTACTTAACCAAACCCGTCTTTGGCTAGGTGGAAGTTTCTACTTGTAGTGCTTTCAACGTGGGTTCTTTGCAACGTTTGCCTAGCGGTGGCTGGCGAATGCCTGCTTCTCCTAAGAGGGTGAGTGTGGAAGGGGGCAGGCGGGTGGCTTCATTCTTTCCTTGCAAGTAGACATTCTTCCTGCAGCGCCCAATGAGGTCTGCAGGAGTTTTCCTTCGGACATGCTTACTATCATAAAGCCAAATCTTGGCCAAAGCATGTTCACATATGCCTCGCCAGGAATCTGCTCATTACAGAAGGCTGGCTGGCGAAATTTCAAGACTCGGTTCCTTGCGTTTATGACTTGGCCCGTGGGAGGCCCTTTTACACTCAACCTCTTAGCTTGGCTCACGGTTGTGTGGAAAAGCTCTCACAGGCTGCAGAACGGGCACTCAGTCAAGTAGGGGAACAGTCTTAGTTTCAGCGCATGGACTCGCTTAAGTAGCATCAGACAATTGTACAGGGGCTCTACAATTGGAAGACTCTACTCCGCACTGCCGGTTAGGTGCATGCTTATTTCAAAAAAAACCTTTCCGTGCGTCTGTGAATTTGGTTTGGGAGGCACTTTTTCATGCAACTTGTTCTCTTGTCTCCGAAATGCGAGGGGGTGGGAGGGGAAAAGAACCATTCTGGGGAAAGCTCCGCAGATCGCCAGGTTACAAGCTTCCTGGGGACATTCTTACTTTTAGAAAACCGACACACGGGGCAATAAACCGAAACAATCCGTTTTTTCAGAGGAGCGATTCCTTTCGTCGACTACGTGTACTCTAGAGAGTTTGTCTGCTAGCTCACCAACGTATTTAGAGGGATCTACTATTCGATTTTCAGCCTCTGCCAGGTGATCCTGACGGGTTAGTGTGAGAAGCTACCAACTCTTGGCACTGCTGTTTCCCCGCCATCACAAGAAAACTGCCAATGGTCGCTGACATAGAGCTTCCCCTTGGAATCCTTCCTGGGAGAAGCGGGAGCTCTTGATGACAGTCTGTTCCCTGCTCACCCCACTTCGGTCCTGTCTCCCGAAAGAGACAGAAGAGGGGGACGGCAGCTTCGCGTTGCAAACTTCTTTCACACTCAAACCACTGTATGTTTTGCGCTCTGCCATTCTCACAAAGACGCACTGTCGTTCCCGCTCACTACTTAACCAAACCCGTCTTTGGCTAGGTGGAAGTTTCTACTTGTAGTGCTTTCAACGTGGGTTCTTTGCAACGTTTGCCTAGCGGTGGCTGGCGAATGCCTGCTTCTCCTAAGAGGGTGAGTGTGGAAGGGGGCGGGCGGGTGGCTTCATTCTTTCCTTGCAAGTAGACATTCTTCCTGCAGCGCCCAATGAGGTCTGCAGGAGTTTTCCTTCGGACATGCTTACTATCATAAAGCCAAATCTTGGCCAAAGCATGTTCACATATGCCTCGCCAGGAATCTGCTCATTACAGAAGGCTGGCTGGCGAAATTTCAAGACTCGGTTCCTTGCGTTTATGACTTGGCCCGTGGGAGGCCCTTTTACACTCAACCTCTTCGCTTGGCTCACGGTTGTGTGGAAAAGCTCTCACAGGCTGCAGAACGGGCACTCAGTCAAGTAGGGGAACAGTCTTAGTTTCAGCGCATGGACTCGCTTAAGTAGCATCAGACAATTGTACAGGGGCTCTACAATTGGAAGACTCTACTCCGCACTGCAGGTTAGGTGCATGCTTATTTCAAAAAAAACCTTTCCGTGCGTCTGTGAATTTGGTTTGGGAGGCACTTTTTCATGCAACTTGTTCTCTTGTCTCCGAAATGCGAGGGGGTGGGAGGGGAAAAGAACCATTCTGGGGAAAGCTCCGCAAATCGCCAGGTTACAAGCTTCCTGGGGACATTCTTACTTTTAGAAAACCGACACACGGGGCAATAAACCGAAACAATCCGTTTTTTCAGAGGAGCGATTCCTTTCGTCGACTACGTGTACTCTAGAGAGTTTGTCTGCTAGCTCACCAACGTATTTAGAGGGATCTACTATTCGATTTTCAGCCTCTGCCAGGTGATCCTGACGGGTTAGTGTGAGAAGCTACCAACTCTTGGCACTGCTGTTTCCCCGCCATCACAAGAAAACTGCCAATGGTCGCTGACATAGAGCTTCCCCTTGGAATCCTTCCTGGGAGAAGCGGGAGCTCTTGATGACAGTCTGTTCCCTGCTCACCCCACTTCGGTCCTGTCTCCCGAAAGAGACAGAAGAGGGGGACGGCAGCTTCGCGTTGCAAACTTCTTTCACACTCAAACCACTGTATGTTTTGCGCTCTGCCATTCTCACAAAGACGCACTGTCGTTCCCGCTCACTACTTAACCAAACCCGTCTTTGGCTAGGTGGAAGTTTCTACTTGTAGTGCTTTCAACGTGGGTTCTTTGCAACGTTTGCCTAGCGGTGGCTGGCGAATGCCTGCTTCTCCTAAGAGGGTGAGTGTGGAAGGGGGCGGGCGGGTGGCTTCATTCTTTCCTTGCAAGTAGACATTCTTCCTGCAGCGCCCAATGAGGTCTGCAGGAGTTTTCCTTCGGACATGCTTACTATCATAAAGCCAAATCTTGGCCAAAGCATGTTCACATATGCCTCGCCAGGAATCTGCTCATTACAGAAGGCTGGCTGGCGAAATTTCAAGACTCGGTTCCTTGCGTTTATGACTTGGCCCGTGGGAGGCCCTTTTACACTCAACCTCTTCGCTTGGCTCACGGTTGTGTGGAAAAGCTCTCACAGGCTGCAGAACGGGCACTCAGTCAAGTAGGGGAACAGTCTTAGTTTCAGCGCATGGACTCGCTTAAGTAGCATCAGACAATTGTACAGGGGCTCTACAATTGGAAGACTCTACTCCGCACTGCAGGTTAGGTGCATGCTTATTTCAAAAAAAACCTTTCCGTGCGTCTGTGAATTTGGTTTGGGAGGCACTTTTTCATGCAACTTGTTCTCTTGTCTCCGAAATGCGAGGGGGTGGGAGGGGAAAAGAACCATTCTGGGGAAAGCTCCGCAGATCGCCAGGTTACAAGCTTCCTGGGGACATTCTTACTTTTAGAAAACCGACACACGGGGCAATAAACCGAAACAATCCGTTTTTTCAGAGGAGCGATTCCTTTCGTCGACTACGTGTACTCTAGAGAGTTTGTCTGCTAGCTCACCAACGTATTTAGAGGGATCTACTATTCGATTTTCAGCCTCTGCCAGGTGATCCTGACGGGTTAGTGTGAGAAGCTACCAACTCTTGGCACTGCTGTTTCCCCGCCATCACAAGAAAACTGCCAATGGTCGCTGACATAGAGCTTCCCCTTGGAATCCTTCCTGGGAGAAGCGGGAGCTCTTGATGACAGTCTGTTCCCTGCTCACCCCACTTCGGTCCTGTCTCCCGAAAGAGACAGAAGAGGGGGACGGCAGCTTCGCGTTGCAAACTTCTTTCACACTCAAACCACTGTATGTTTTGCGCTCTGCCATTCTCACAAAGACGCACTGTCGTTCCCGCTCACTACTTAACCAAACCCGTCTTTGGCTAGGTGGAAGTTTCTACTTGTAGTGCTTTCAACGTGGGTTCTTTGCAACGTTTGCCTAGCGGTGGCTGGCGAATGCCTGCTTCTCCTAAGAGGGTGAGTGTGGAAGGGGGCAGGCGGGTGGCTTCATTCTTTCCTTGCAAGTAGACATTCTTCCTGCAGCGCCCAATGAGGTCTGCAGGAGTTTTCCTTCGGACATGCTTACTATCATAAAGCCAAATCTTGGCCAAAGCATGTTCACATATGCCTCGCCAGGAATCTGCTCATTACAGAAGGCTGGCTGGCGAAATTTCAAGACTCGGTTCCTTGCGTTTATGACTTGGCCCGTGGGAGGCCCTTTTACACTCAACCTCTTCGCTTGGCTCACGGTTGTGTGGAAAAGCTCTCACAGGCTGCAGAACGGGCACTCAGTCAAGTAGGGGAACAGTCTTAGTTTCAGCGCATGGACTCGCTTAAGTAGCATCAGACAATTGTACAGGGGCTCTACAATTGGAAGACTCTACTCCGCACTGCAGGTTAGGTGCATGCTTATTTCAAAAAAAACCTTTCCGTGCGTCTGTGAATTTGGTTTGGGAGGCACTTTTTCATGCAACTTGTTCTCTTGTCTCCGAAATGCGAGGGGGTGGGAGGGGAAAAGAACCATTCTGGGGAAAGCTCCGCAGATCGCCAGGTTACAAGCTTCCTGGGGACATTCTTACTTTTAGAAAACCGACACACGGGGCAATAAACCGAAACAATCCGTTTTTTCAGAGGAGCGATTCCTTTCGTCGACTACGTGTACTCTAGAGAGTTTGTCTGCTAGCTCACCAACGTATTTAGAGGGATCTACTATTCGATTTTCAGCCTCTGCCAGGTGATCCTGACGGGTTAGTGTGAGAAGCTACCAACTCTTGGCACTGCTGTTTCCCCGCCATCACAAGAAAACTGCCAATGGTCGCTGACATAGAGCTTCCCCTTGGAATCCTTCCTGGGAGAAGCGGGAGCTCTTGATGACAGTCTGTTCCCTGCTCACCCCACTTCGGTCCTGTCTCCCGAAAGAGACAGAAGAGGGGGACGGCAGCTTCGCGTTGCAAACTTCTTTCACACTCAAACCACTGTATGTTTTGCGCTCTGCCATTCTCACAAAGACGCACTGTCGTTCCCGCTCACTACTTAACCAAACCCGTCTTTGGCTAGGTGGAAGTTTCTACTTGTAGTGCTTTCAACGTGGGTTCTTTGCAACGTTTGCCTAGCGGTGGCTGGCGAATGCCTGCTTCTCCTAAGAGGGTGAGTGTGGAAGGGGGCGGGCGGGTGGCTTCATTCTTTCCTTGCAAGTAGACATTCTTCCTGCAGCGCCCAATGAGGTCTGCAGGAGTTTTCCTTCGGACATGCTTACTATCATAAAGCCAAATCTTGGCCAAAGCATGTTCACATATGCCTCGCCAGGAATCTGCTCATTACAGAAGGCTGGCTGGCGAAATTTCAAGACTCGGTTCCTTGCGTTTATGACTTGGCCCGTGGGAGGCCCTTTTACACTGAACCTCTTCGCTTGGCTCACGGTTGTGTGGAAAAGCTCTCACAGGCTGCAGAACGGGCACTCAGTCAAGTAGGGGAACAGTCTTAGTTTCAGCGCATGGACTCGCTTAAGTAGCATCAGACAATTGTACAGGGGCTCTACAATTGGAAGACTCTACTCCGCACTGCCGGTTAGGTGCATGCTTATTTCAAAAAAAACCTTTCCGTGCGTCTGTGAATTTGGTTTGGGAGGCACTTTTTCATGCAACTTGTTCTCTTGTCTCCGAAATGCGAGGGGGTGGGAGGGGAAAAGAACCATTCTGGGGAAAGCTCCGCAGATCGCCAGGTTACAAGCTTCCTGGGGACATTCTTACTTTTAGAAAACCGACACACGGGGCAATAAACCGAAACAATCCGTTTTTTCAGAGGAGCGATTCCTTTCGTCGACTACGTGTACTCTAGAGAGTTTGTCTGCTAGCTCACCAACGTATTTAGAGGGATCTACTATTCGATTTTCAGCCTCTGCCAGGTGATCCTGACGGGTTAGTGTGAGAAGCTACCAACTCTTGGCACTGCTGTTTCCCCGCCATCACAAGAAAACTGCCAATGGTCGCTGACATAGAGCTTCCCCTTGGAATCCTTCCTGGGAGAAGCGGGAGCTCTTGATGACAGTCTGTTCCCTGCTCACCCCACTTCGGTCCTGTCTCCCGAAAGAGACAGAAGAGGGGGACGGCAGCTTCGCGTTGCAAACTTCTTTCACACTCAAACCACTGTATGTTTTGCGCTCTGCCATTCTCACAAAGACGCACTGTCGTTCCCGCTCACTACTTAACCAAACCCGTCTTTGGCTAGGTGGAAGTTTCTACTTGTAGTGCTTTCAACGTGGGTTCTTTGCAACGTTTGCCTAGCGGTGGCTGGCGAATGCCTGCTTCTCCTAAGAGGGTGAGTGTGGAAGGGGGGCGGGCGGGTGGCTTCATTCTTTCCTTGCAAGTAGACATTCTTCCTGCAGCGCCCAATGAGGTCTGCAGGAGTTTTCCTTCGGACATGCTTACTATCATAAAGCCAAATCTTGGCCAAAGCATGTTCACATATGCCTCGCCAGGAATCTGCTCATTACAGAAGGCTGGCTGGCGAAATTTCAAGACTCGGTTCCTTGCGTTTATGACTTGGCCCGTGGGAGGCCCTTTTACACTCAACCTCTTCGCTTGGCTCACGGTTGTGTGGAAAAGCTCTCACAGGCTGCAGAACGGGCACTCAGTCAAGTAGGGGAACAGTCTTAGTTTCAGCGCATGGACTCGCTTAAGTAGCATCAGACAATTGTACAGGGGCTCTACAATTGGAAGACTCTACTCCGCACTGCAGGTTAGGTGCATGCTTATTTCAAAAAAAACCTTTCCGTGCGTCTGTGAATTTGGTTTGGGAGGCACTTTTTCATGCAACTTGTTCTCTTGTCTCCGAAATGCGAGGGGGTGGGAGGGGAAAAGAACCATTCTGGGGAAAGCTCCGCAGATCGCCAGGTTACAAGCTTCCTGGGGACATTCTTACTTTTAGAAAACCGACACACGGGGCAATAAACCGAAACAATCCGTTTTTTCAGAGGAGCGATTCCTTTCGTCGACTACGTGTACTCTAGAGAGTTTGTCTGCTAGCTCACCAACGTATTTAGAGGGATCTACTATTCGATTTTCAGCCTCTGCCAGGTGATCCTGACGGGTTAGTGTGAGAAGCTACCAACTCTTGGCACTGCTGTTTCCCCGCCATCACAAGAAAACTGCCAATGGTCGCTGACATAGAGCTTCCCCTTGGAATCCTTCCTGGGAGAAGCGGGAGCTCTTGATGACAGTCTGTTCCCTGCTCACCCCACTTCGGTCCTGTCTCCCGAAAGAGACAGAAGAGGGGGACGGCAGCTTCGCGTTGCAAACTTCTTTCACACTCAAACCACTGTATGTATTGCGCTCTGCCATTCTCACAAAGACGCACTGTCGTTCCCGCTCACTACTTAACCAAACCCGTCTTTGGCTAGGTGGAAGTTTCTACTTGTAGTGCTTTCAACGTGGGTTCTTTGCAGCGTTTGCTTAGCGGTGGCTGGCGAATGCCTGCTTCTCCTAAGAGGGTGAGTGTGGAAGGGGGCGGGCGGGTGGCTTCATTCTTTCCTTGCAAGTAGACATTCTTCCTGCAGCGCCCAATGAGGTCTGCAGGAGTTTTCCTTCGGACATGCTTACTATCATAAAGCCAAATCTTGGCCAAAGCATGTTCACATATGCCTCGCCAGGAATCTGCTCATTACAGAAGGCTGGCTGGCGAAATTTCAAGACTCGGTTCCTTGCGTTTATGACTTGGCCCGTGGGAGGCCCTTTTACACTCAACCTCTTCGCTTGGCTCACGGTTGTGTGGAAAAGCTCTCACAGGCTGCAGAACGGGCACTCAGTCAAGTAGGGGAACAGTCTTAGTTTCAGCGCATGGACTCGCTTAAGTAGCATCAGACAATTGTACAGGGGCTCTACAATTGGAAGACTCTACTACGCACTGCAGGTTAGGTGCATGCTTATTTCAAAAAAAACCTTTCCGTGCGTCTGTGAATTTGGTTTGGGAGGCACTTTTTCATACAACTTGTTCTCTTGTCTCCGAAATGCGAGGGGGTGGGAGGGGAAAAGAACCATTCTGGGGAAAGCTCCGCAGATCGCCAGGTTACAAGCTTCCTGGGGACATTCTTACTTTTAGAAAACCGACACACGGGGCAATAAACCGAAACAATCCGTTTTTTCAGAGGAGCGATTCCTTTCGTCGACTACGTGTACTCTAGAGAGTTTGTCTGCTAGCTCACCAACGTATTTAGAGGGATCTACTATTCGATTTTCAGCCTCTGCCAGGTGATCCTGACTGGTTAGTGTGAGAAGCTACCAACTCTTGGCACTGCTGTTTCCCCGCCATCACAAGACAACTGCCACTGGTCGCTGACATAGAGCTTCCCCTTGGAATCCTTCCTGGGAGAAGCGGGAGCTCTTGATGACAGTCTGTTCCCTGCTCACCCCACTTCGGTCCTGTCTCCCGAGAGAGACAGAAGAGGGGGACGGCAGCTTCGCGTTGCAAACTTCTTTCACACTCAAACCACTGTATGTTTTCCGCTCTGCCATTCTCACAAAGACGCACTGTCGTTCCCGCTCACTACTTAACCAAACCCGTCTTTGGCTAGGTGGAAGTTTCTACTTGTAGTGCTTTCAACGTGGGTTCTTTGCAGCGTTTGCTTAGCGGTGGCTGGCGAATGCCTGCTTCTCCTAAGAGGGTGAGTGTGGAAGGGGGCGGGCGGGTGGCTTCATTCTTTCCTTGCAAGTAGACATTCTTCCTGCAGCGCCCAATGAGGTCTGCAGGAGTTTTCCTTCGGACATGCTTACTATCATAAAGCCAAATCTTGGCCAAAGCATGTTCACATATGCCTCGCCAGGAATCTGCTCATTACAGAAGGCTGGCTGGCGAAATTTCAAGACTCGGTTCCTTGCGTTTATGACTTGGCCCGTGGGAGGCCCTTTTACACTCAACCTCTTCGCTTGGCTCACGGTTGTGTGGAAAAGCTCTCACAGGCTGCAGAACGGGCACTCAGTCAAGTAGGGGAACAGTCTTAGTTTCAGCGCATGGACTCGCTTAAGTAGCATCAGACAATTGTACAGGGGCTCTACAATTGGAAGACTCTACTCCGCACTGCAGGTTAGGTGCATGCTTATTTCAAAAAAAACCTTTCCGTGCGTCTGTGATTTGGTTTGGGAGGCACTTTTTCATACAACTTGTTCTCTTGTCTCCGAAATGCGAGGGGGTGGGAGGGGAAAAGAACCATTCTGGGGAAAGCTCCGCAGATCGCCAGGTTACAAGCTTCCTGGGGACATTCTTACTTTTAGAAAACCGACACACGGGGCAATAAACCGAAACAATCCGTTTTTTCAGAGGAGCGATTCCTTTCGTCGACTACGTGTACTCTAGAGAGTTTGTCTGCTAGCTCACCAACGTATTTAGAGGGATCTACTATTCGATTTTCAGCCTCTGCCAGGTGATCCTGACTGGTTAGTGTGAGAAGCTACCAACTCTTGGCACTGCTGTTTCCCGGCATCACAAGAAAACTGCCACTGGTCGCTGACATAGAGCTTCCCCTTGGAATCCTTCCTGGGAGAAGCGGGAGCTCTTGATGACAGTCTGTTCCCTGCTCACCCCACTTCGGTCCTGTCGCCCGAGAGAGACAGAAGAGGGGGACGGCAGCTTCGCGTTGCAAACTTCTTTCACACTCAAACCACTGTATGTTTTGCGCTCTGCCATTCTCACAAAGACGCACTGTCGTTCCCGCTCACTACTTAACCAAACCCGTCTTTGGCTAGGTGGAAGTTTCTACTTGTAGTACTTTCAACGTGGGTTCTTTGCAACGTTTGCCTAGCGGTGGCTGGCGAATGCCTGCTTCTCCTAAGAGGGTGAGTGTGGAAGGGGGCGGGCGGGTGGCTTCATTCTTTCCTTGCAAGTAGACATTCTCCCTGCAGCGCCCAATGAGGTCTGCAGGAGTTTTCCTTCGGACATGCTTACTATCATAAAGCCAAATCTTGGCCAAAGCATGTTCACATATGCCTCGCCAGGAATCTGCTCATTACAGAAGGCTGGCTGGCGAAATTTCAAGACTCGGTTCCTTGCGTTTATGACTTGGCCCGTGGGAGGCCCTTTTACACTCAACCTCTTTGCTTGGCTCATGGTTGTGTGGAAAAGCTCTCACAGGCTGCAGAACGGGCACTCAGTCAAGTCGGGGAACAGTCTTAGTTTCAGCGCATGGACTCGCTTAAGTAGCATCAGACAATTGTACAGGGGCTCTACAATTGGAAGACTCTACTCCGCACTGCAGGTTAGGTGCATGCTTATTTCAAAAAAAACCTTTCCGTGCGTCTGTGAATTTGGTTTGGGAGGCACTTTTTCATACAACTTGTTCTCTTGTCTCCGAAATGCGAGGGGGTGGGAGGGGAAAAGAACCATTCTGGGGAAAGCTCCGCAGATCGCCAGGTTACAAGCTTCCTGGGGACATTCTTACTTTTAGAAAACCGACACACGGGGCAATAAACCGAAACAATCCGTTTTTTCAGAGGAGCGATTCCTTTCGTCGACTACGTGTACTCTAGAGAGTTTGTCTGCTAGCTCACCAACGTATTTAGAGGGATCTACTATTCGATTTTCAGCCTCTGCCAGGTGATCCTGACTGGTTAGTGTGAGAAGCTACCAACTCTTGGCACTGCTGTTTCCCCGCCATCACAAGAAAACTGCCAATGGTCGCTGACATAGAGCTTCCCCTTGGAATCCTTCCTGGGAGAAGCGGGAGCTCTTGATGACAGTCTGTTCCCTGCTCACCCCACTTCGGTCCTGTCGCCCGAGAGAGACAGAAGAGGGGGACGGCAGCTTCGCGTTGCAAACTTCTTTCACACTCAAACCACTGTATGTTTTGCGCTCTGCCATTCTCACAAAGACGCACTGTCGTTCCCGCTCACTACTTAACCAAACCCGTCTTTGGCTAGGTGGAAGTTTCTACTTGTAGTGCTTTCAACGTGGGTTCTTTGCAACGTTTGCCTAGCGGTGGCTGGCGAATGCCTGCTTCTCCTAAGAGGGTGAGTGTGGAAGGGGGCGGGCGGGTGGCTTCATTCTTTCCTTGCAAGTAGACATTCTCCCTGCAGCGCCCAATGAGGTCTGCAGGAGTTTTCCTTCGGACATGCTTACTATCATAAAGCCAAATCTTGGCCAAAGCATGTTCACATATGCCTCGCCAGGAATCTGCTCATTACAGAAGGCTGGCTGGCGAAATTTCAAGACTCGGTTCCTTGCGTTTATGACTTGGCCCGTGGGAGGCCCTTTTACACTCAACCTCTTCGCTTGGCTCACGGTTGTGTGGAAAAGCTCTCACAGGCTGCAGAACGGGCACTCAGTCAAGTAGGGGAACAGTCTTAGTTTCAGCGCATGGACTCGCTTAAGTAGCATCAGACAATTGTACAGGGGCTCTACAATTGGAAGACTCTACTCCGCACTGCAGGTTAGGTGCATGCTTATTTCAAAAAAAACCTTTCCGTGCGTCTGTGAATTTGGTTTGGGAGGCACTTTTTCATACAACTTGTTCTCTTGTCTCCGAAATGCGAGGGGGTGGGAGGGGAAAAGAACCATTCTGGGGAAAGCTCCGCAGATCGCCAGGTTACAAGCTTCCTGGGGACATTCTTACTTTTAGAAAACCGACACACGGGGCAATAAACCGAAACAATCCGTTTTTTCAGAGGAGCGATTCCTTTCGTCGACTACGTGTACTCTAGAGAGTTTGTCTGCTAGCTCACCAACGTATTTAGAGGGATCTACTATTCGATTTTCAGCCTCTGCCAGGTGATCCTGACTGGTTAGTGTGAGAAGCTACCAACTCTTGGCACTGCTGTTTCCCCGCCATCACAAGAAAACTGCCAATGGTCGCTGACATAGAGCTTCCCCTTGGAATCCTTCCTGGGAGAAGCGGGAGCTCTTGATGACAGTCTGTTCCCTGCTCACCCCACTTCGGTCCTGTCGCCCGAGAGAGACAGAAGAGGGGGACGGCAGCTTCGCGTTGCAAACTTCTTTCACACTCAAACCACTGTATGTTTTGCGCTCTGCCATTCTCACAAAGACGCACTGTCGTTCCCGCTCACTACTTAACCAAACCCGTCTTTGGCTAGGTGGAAGTTTCTACTTGTAGTACTTTCAACGTGGGTTCTTTGCAACGTTTGCCTAGCGGTGGCTGGCGAATGCCTGCTTCTCCTAAGAGGGTGAGTGTGGAAGGGGGCGGGCGGGTGGCTTCATTCTTTCCTTGCAAGTAGACATTCTCCCTGCAGCGCCCAATGAGGTCTGCAGGAGTTTTCCTTCGGACATGCTTACTATCATAAAGCCAAATCTTGGCCAAAGCATGTTCACATATGCCTCGCCAGGAATCTGCTCATTACAGAAGGCTGGCTGGCGAAATTTCAAGACTCGGTTCCTTGCGTTTATGACTTGGCCCGTGGGAGGCCCTTTTACACTCAACCTCTTCGCTTGGCTCACGGTTGTGTGGAAAAGCTCTCACAGGCTGCAGAACGGGCACTCAGTCAAGTAGGGGAACAGTCTTAGTTTCAGCGCATGGACTCGCTTAAGTAGCATCAGACAATTGTACAGGGGCTCTACAATTGGAAGACTCTACTCCGCACTGCAGGTTAGGTGCATGCTTATTTCAAAAAAAACCTTTCCGTGCGGCTGTGAATTTGGTTTGGGAGGCACTTTTTCATACAACTTGTTCTCTTGTCTCCGAAATGCGAGGGGGTGGGAGGGGAAAAGAACCATTCTGGGGAAAGCTCCGCAGATCGCCAGGTTACAAGCTTCCTGGGGACATTCTTACTTTTAGAAAACCGACACACGGGGCAATAAACCGAAACAATCCGTTTTTTCAGAGGAGCGATTCCTTTCGTCGACTACGTGTACTCTAGAGAGTTTGTCTGCTAGCTCACCAACGTATTTAGAGGGATCTACTATTCGATTTTCAGCCTCTGCCAGGTGATCCTGACTGGTTAGTGTGAGAAGCTACCAACTCTTGGCACTGCTGTTTCCCCGCCATCACAAGAAAACTGCCAATGGTCGCTGACATAGAGCTTCCCCTTGGAATCCTTCCTGGGAGAAGCGGGAGCTCTTGATGACAGTCTGTTCCCTGCTCACCCCACTTCGGTCCTGTCGCCCGAGAGAGACAGAAGAGGGGGACGGCAGCTTCGCGTTGCAAACTTCTTTCACACTCAAACCACTGTATGTTTTGCGCTCTGCCATTCTCACAAAGACGCACTGTCGTTCCCGCTCACTACTTAACCAAACCCGTCTTTGGCTAGGTGGAAGTTTCTACTTGTAGTGCTTTCAACGTGGGTTCTTTGCAACGTTTGCCTAGCGGTGGCTGGCGAATGCCTGCTTCTCCTAAGAGGGTGAGTGTGGAAGGGGGCGGGCGGGTGGCTTCATTCTTTCCTTGCAAGTAGACATTCTTCCTGCAGCGCCCAATGAGGTCTGCAGGAGTTTTCCTTCGGACATGCTTACTATCATAAAGCCAAATCTTGGCCAAAGCATGTTCACATATGCCTCGCCAGGAATCTGCTCATTACAGAAGGCTGGCTGGCGAAATTTCAAGACTCGGTTCCTTGCGTTTATGACTTGGCCCGTGGGAGGCCCTTTTACACTCAACCTCTTCGCTTGGCTCACGGTTGTGTGGAAAAGCTCTCACAGGCTGCAGAACGGGCACTCAGTCAAGTAGGGGAACAGTCTTAGTTTCAGCGCATGGACTCGCTTAAGTAGCATCAGACAATTGTACAGGGGCTCTACAATTGGAAGACTCTACTCCGCACTGCAGGTTAGGTGCATGCTTATTTCAAAAAAAACCTTTCCGTGCGTCTGTGAATTTGGTTTGGGAGGCACTTTTTCATACAACTTGTTCTCTTGTCTCCGAAATGCGAGGGGGTGGGAGGGGAAAAGAACCATTCTGGGGAAAGCTCCGCAGATCGCCAGGTTACAAGCTTCCTGGGGACATTCTTACTTTTAGAAAACCGACACACGGGGCAATAAACCGAAACAATCCGTTTTTTCAGAGGAGCGATTTCTTTCGTCTACTACGTGTACTCTAGAGAGTTTGTCTGCTAGCTCACCAACGTATTTAGAGGGATCTACTATTCGATTTTCAGCCTCTGCCAGGTGATCCTGACTGGTTAGTGTGAGAAGCTACCAACTCTTGGCACTGCTGTTTCCCCGCCATCACAAGAAAACTGCCAATGGTCGCTGACATAGAGCTTCCCCTTGGAATCCTTCCTGGGAGAAGCGGGAGCTCTTGATGACAGTCTGTTCCCTGCTCACCCCACTTCGGTCCTGTCGCCCGAGAGAGACAGAAGAGGGGGAGGGCAGCTTCGCGTTGCAAACTTCTTTCACACTCAAACCACTGTATGTTTTTCGCTCTGCCATTCTCACAAAGACGCACTGTCGTTCCCGCTCACTACTTAACCAAACCCGTCTTTGGCTAGGTGGAAGTTTCTACTTGTAGTACTTTCAACGTGGGTTCTTTGCAACGTTTGCCTAGCGGTGGCTGGCGAATGCCTGCTTCTCCTAAGAGGGTGAGTGTGGAAGGGGGCGGGCGGGTGGCTTCATTCTTTCCTTGCAAGTAGACATTCTTCCTGCAGCGCCCAATGAGGTCTGCAGGAGTTTTCCTTCGGACATGCTTACTATCATAAAGCCAAATCTTGGCCAAAGCATGTTCACATATGCCTCGCCAGGAATCTGCTCATTACAGAAGGCTGGCTGGCGAAATTTCAAGACTCGGTTCCTTGCGTTTATGACTTGGCCCGTGGGAGGCCCTTTTACACTGAACCTCTTCGCTTGGCTCACGGTTGTGTGGAAAAGCTCTCACAGGCTGCAGAACGGGCACTCAGTCAAGTAGGGGAACAGTCTTAGTTTCAGCGCATGGACTCGCTTAAGTAGCATCAGACAATTGTACAGGGGCTCTACAATTGGAAGACTCTACTCCGCACTGCAGGTTAGGTGCATGCTTATTTCAAAAAAAACCTTTCCGTGCGTCTGTGAATTTGGTTTGGGAGGCACTTTTTCATGCAACTTGTTCTCTTGTCTCCGAAATGCGAGGGGGTGGGAGGGGAAAAGAACCATTCTGGGGAAAGCTCCGCAGATCGCCAGGTTACAAGCTTCCTGGGGACATTCTTACTTTTAGAAAACCGACACACGGGGCAATAAACCGAAACAATCCGTTTTTCCAGAGGAGCGATTCCTTTCGTCGACTACGTGTACTCTAGAGAGTTTGTCTGCTAGCTCACCAACGTATTTAGAGGGATCTACTATTCGATTTTCAGCCTCTGCCAGGTGATCCTGACTGGTTAGTGTGAGAAGCTACCAACTCTTGGCACTGCTGTTTCCCCGCCATCACAAGAAAACTGCCAATGGTCGCTGACATAGAGCTTCTCCTTGGAATCCTTCCTGGGAGAAGCGGGAGCTCTTGATGACAGTCTGTTCCCTGCTCACCCCACTTCGGTCCTGTCGCCCGAGAGAGACAGAAGAGGGGGACGGCAGATTCGCGTTGCAAACTTCTTTCACACTCAAACCACTATATGTTTTGCGCTCTGCCATTCTCACAAAGACGCACTGTCGTTCCCGCTCACTACTTAACCAAACCCGTCTTTGGCTAGGTGGAAGTTTCTACTTGTAGTGCTTTCAACGTGGGTTCTTTGCAACGTTTGCCTAGCGGTGGCTGGCGAATGCCTGCTTCTCCTAAGAGGGTGAGTGTGGAAGGGGGCGGGCGGGTGGCTTCATTCTTTCCTTGCAAGTAGACATTCTTCCTGCAGCGCCCAATGAGGTCTGCAGGAGTTTTCCTTCGGACATGCTTACTATCATAAAGCCAAATCTTGGCCAAAGCATGTTCACATATGCCTCGCCAGGAATCTGCTCATTACAGAAGGCTGGCTGGCGAAATTTCAAGACTCGGTTCCTTGCGTTTATGACTTGGCCCGTGGGAGGCCCTTTTACACTGAACCTCTTCGCTTGGCTCACGGTTGTGTGGAAAAGCTCTCACAGGCTGCAGAACGGGCACTCAGTCAAGTAGGGGAACAGTCTTAGTTTCAGCGCATGGACTCGCTTAAGTAGCATCAGACAATTGTACAGGGGCTCTACAATTGGAAGACTCTACTCCGCACTGCAGGTTAGGTGCATGCTTATTTCAAAAAAAACCTTTCCGTGCGGCTGTGAATTTGGTTTGGGAGGCACTTTTTCATGCAACTTGTTCTCTTGTCTCCGAAATGCGAGGGGGTGGGAGGGGAAAAGAACCATTCTGGGGAAAGCTCCGCAGATCGCCAGGTTACAAGCTTCCTGGGGACATTCTTACTTTTAGAAAACCGACACACGGGGCAATAAACCGAAACAATCCGTTTTTTCAGAGGAGCGATTCCTTTCGTCGACTACGTGTACTCTAGAGAGTTTGTCTGCTAGCTCACCAACGTATTTAGAGGGATCTACTATTCGATTTTCAGCCTCTGCCAGGTGATCCTGACGGGTTAGTGTGAGAAGCTACCAACTCTTGGCACTGCTGTTTCCCCGCCATCACAAGAAAACTGCCAATGGTCGCTGACATAGAGCTTCCCCTTGGAATCCTTCCTGGGAGAAGCGGGAGCTCTTGATGACAGTCTGTTCCCTGCTCACCCCACTTCGGTCCTGTCTCCCGAAAGAGACAGAAGAGGGGGACGGCAGCTTCGCGTTGCAAACTTCTTTCACACTCAAACCACTGTATGTTTTGCGCTCTGCCATTCTCACAAAGACGCACTGTCGTTCCCGCTCACTACTTAACCAAACCCGTCTTTGGCTAGGTGGAAGTTTCTACTTGTAGTGCTTTCAACGTGGGTTCTTTGCAGCGTTTGCCTAGCGGTGGCTGGCGAATGCCTGCTTCTCCTAAGAGGGTGAGTGTGGAAGGGGGCGGGCGGGTGGCTTCATTCTTTCCTTGCAAGTAGACATTCTTCCTGCAGCGCCCAATGAGGTCTGCAGGAGTTTTCCTTCGGACATGCTTACTATCATAAAGCCAAATCTTGGCCAAAGCATGTTCACATATGCCTCGCCAGGAATCTGCTCATTACAGAAGGCTGGCTGGCGAAATTTCAAGACTCGGTTCCTTGCGTTTATGACTTGGCCCGTGGGAGGCCCTTTTACACTCAACCTCTTCGCTTGGTTCACGGTTGTGTGGAAAAGCTCTCACAGGCTGCAGAACGGGCACTCAGTCAAGTAGGGGAACAGTCTTAGTTTCAGCGCATGGACTCGCTTAAGTAGCATCAGACAATTGTACAGGGGCTCTACAATTGGAAGACTCTACTACACACTGCAGGTTAGGTGCATGCTTATTTCAAAAAAAACCTTTCCGTGCGTCTGTGAATTTGGTTTGGGAGGCACTTTTTCATACAACTTGTTCTCTTGTCTCCGAAATGCGAGGGGGTGGGAGGGGAAAAGAACCATTCTGGGGAAAGCTCCGCAGATCGCCAGGTTACAAGCTTCCTGGGGACATTCTTACTTTTAGAAAACCGACACACGGGGCAATAAACCGAAACAATCCGTTTTTTCAGAGGAGCGATTCCTTTCGTCGACTACGTGTACTCTAGAGAGTTTGTCTGCTAGCTCACCAACGTATTTAGAGGGATCTACTATTCGATTTTCAGCCTCTGCCAGGTGATCCTGACTGGTTAGTGTGAGAAGCTACCAACTCTTGGCACTGCTGTTTCCCCGCCATCACAAGAAAACTGCCAATGGTCGCTGACATAGAGCTTCCCCTTGGAATCCTTCCTGGGAGAAGCGGGAGCTCTTGATGACAGACTGTTCCCTGCTCACCCCACTTCGGTCCTGTCGCCCAAGAGAGACAGAAGAGGGGGACGGCAGCTTCGCGTTGCAAACTTCTTTCACACTCAAACCACTGTATGTTTTTCGCTCTGCCATTCTCACAAAGACGCACTGTCGTTCCCGCTCACTACTTAACCAAACCCGTCTTTGGCTAGGTGGAAGTTTCTACTTGTAGTACTTTCAACGTGGGTTCTTTGCAACGTTTGCCTAGCGGTGGCTGGCGAATGCCTGCTTCTCCTAAGAGGGTGAGTGTGGAAGGGGGCGGGCGGGTGGCTTCATTCTTTCCTTGCAAGTAGACATTCTTCCTGCAGCGCCCAATGAGGTCTGCAGGAGTTTTCCTTCGGACATGCTTACTATCATAAAGCCAAATCTTGGCCAAAGCATGTTCACATATGCCTCGCCAGGAATCTGCTCATTACAGAAGGCTGGCTGGCGAAATTTCAAGACTCGGTTCCTTGCGTTTATGACTTGGCCCGTGGGAGGCCCTTTTACACTGAACCTCTTCGCTTGGCTCACGGTTGTGTGGAAAAGCTCTCACAGGCTGCAGAACGGGCACTCAGTCAAGTAGGGGAACAGTCTTAGTTTCAGCGCATGGACTCGCTTAAGTAGCATCAGACAATTGTACAGGGGCTCTACAATTGGAAGACTCTACTCCGCACTGCAGGTTAGGTGCATGCTTATTTCAAAAAAAACCTTTCCGTGCGTCTGTGAATTTGGTTTGGGAGGCACTTTTTCATGCAACTTGTTCTCTTGTCTCCGAAATGCGAGGGGGTGGGAGGGGAAAAGAACCATTCTGGGGAAAGCTCCGCAGATCGCCAGGTTACAAGCTTCCTGGGGACATTCTTACTTTTAGAAAACCGACACACGGGGCAATAAACCGAAACAATCCGTTTTTTCAGAGGAGCGATTCCTTTCGTCGACTACGTGTACTCTAGAGAGTTTGTCTGCTAGCTCACCAACGTATTTAGAGGGATCTACTATTCGATTTTCAGCCTCTGCCAGGTGATCCTGACGGGTTAGTGTGAGAAGCTACCAACTCTTGGCACTGCTGTTTCCCCGCCATCACAAGAAAACTGCCAATGGTCGCTGACATAGAGCTTCCCCTTGGAATCCTTCCTGGGAGAAGCGGGAGCTCTTGATGACAGTCTGTTCCCTGCTCACCCCACTTCGGTCCTGTCTCCCGAAAGAGACAGAAGAGGGGGACGGCAGCTTCGCGTTGCAAACTTCTTTCACACTCAAACCACTGTATGTTTTGCGCTCTGCCATTCTCACAAAGACGCACTGTCGTTCCCGCTCACTACTTAACCAAACCCGTCTTTGGCTAGGTGGAAGTTTCTACTTGTATTGCTTTCAACGTGGGTTCTTTGCAACGTTTGCCTAGCGGTGGCTGGCGAATGCCTGCTTCTCCTAAGAGGGTGAGTGTGGAAGGGGGCGGGTGGGTGGCTTCAGTCTTTCCTTGCAAGTAGACATTCTTCCTGCAGCGCCCAATGAGGTCTGCAGGAGTTTTCCTTCGGACATGCTTACTATCATAAAGCCAAATCTTGGCCAAAGCATGTTCACATATGCCTCGCCAGGAATCTGCTCATTACAGAAGGCTGGCTGGCGAAATTTCAAGACTCGGTTCCTTGCGTTTATGACTTGGCCCGTGGGAGGCCCTTTTACACTCAACCTCTTCGCTTGGCTCACGGTTGTGTGGAAAAGCTCTCACAGGCTGCAGAACGGGCACTCAGTCAAGTAGGGGAACAGTCTTAGTTTCAGCGCATGGACTCGCTTAAGTAGCATCAGACAATTGTACAGGGGCTCTACAATTGGAAGACTCTACTCCGCACTGCAGGTTAGGTGCATGCTTATTTCAAAAAAAACCTTTCCGTGCGTCTGTGAATTTGGTTTGGGAGGCACTTTTTCATGCAACTTGTTCTCTTGTCTCCGAAATGCGAGGGGGTGGGAGGGGAAAAGAACCATTCTGGGGAAAGCTCCGCAGATCGCCAGGTTACAAGCTTCCTGGGGACATTCTTACTTTTAGAAAACCGACACACGGGGCAATAAACCGAAACAATCCGTTTTTTCAGAGGAGCGATTCCTTTCGTCGACTACGTGTACTCTAGAGAGTTTGTCTGCTAGCTCACCAACGTATTTAGAGGGATCTACTATTCGATTTTCAGCCTCTGCCAGGTGATCCTGACTGGTTAGTGTGAGAAGCTACCAACTCTTGGCACTGCTGTTTCCCGGCATCACAAGAAAACTGCCACTGGTCGCTGACATAGAGCTTCCCCTTGGAATCCTTCCTGGGAGAAGCGGGAGCTCTTGATGACAGTCTGTTCCCTGCTCACCCCACTTCGGTCCTGTCTCCCGAGAGAGACAGAAGAGGGGGACGGCAGCTTCGCGTTGCAAACTTCTTTCACACTCAAACCACTGTATGTTTTGCGCTCTGCCATTCTCACAAAGACGCACTGTCGTTCCCGCTCACTACTTAACCAAACCCGTCTTTGGCTAGGTGGAAGTTTCTACTTGTAGTGCTTTCAACGTGGGTTCTTTGCAGCGTTTGCCTAGCGGTGGCTGGCGAATGCCTGCTTCTCCTAAGAGGGTGAGTGTGGAAGGGGGCGGGCGGGTGGCTTCATTCTTTCCTTGCAAGTAGACATTCTTCCTGCAGCGCCCAATGAGGTCTGCAGGAGTTTTCCTTCGGACATGCTTACTATCATAAAGCCAAATCTTGGCCAAAGCATGTTCACATATGCCTCGCCAGGAATCTGCTCATTACAGAAGGCTGGCTGGCGAAATTTCAAGACTCGGTTCCTTGCGTTTATGACTTGGCCCGTGGGAGGCCCTTTTACACTCAACCTCTTCGCTTGGCTCACGGTTGTGTGGAAAAGCTCTCACAGGCTGCAGAACGGGCACTCAGTCAAGTAGGGGAACAGTCTTAGTTTCAGCGCATGGACTCGCTTAAGTAGCATCAGACAATTGTACAGGGGCTCTACAATTGGAAGACTCTACTCCGCACTGCAGGTTAGGTGCATGCTTATTTCAAAAAAAACCTTTCCGTGCGTCTGTGAATTTGGTTTGGGAGGCACTTTTTCATGCAACTTGTTCTCTTGTCTCCGAAATGCGAGGGGGTGGGAGGGGAAAAGAACCATTCTGGGGAAAGCTCCGCAGATCGCCAGGTTACAAGCTTCCTGGGGACATTCTTACTTTTAGAAAACCGACACACGGGGCAATAAACCGAAACAATCCGTTTTTTCAGAGGAGCGATTCCTTTCGTCGACTACGTGTACTCTAGAGAGTTTGTCTGCTAGCTCACCAACGTATTTAGAGGGATCTACTATTCGATTTTCAGCCTCTGCCAGGTGATCCTGACGGGTTAGTGTGAGAAGCTACCAACTCTTGGCACTGCTGTTTCCCCGCCATCACAAGAAAACTGCCAATGGTCGCTGACATAGAGCTTCCCCTTGGAATCCTTCCTGGGAGAAGCGGGAGCTCTTGATGACAGTCTGTTCCCTGCTCACCCCACTTCGGTCCTGTCTCCCGAAAGAGACAGAAGAGGGGGACGGCAGCTTCGCGTTGCAAACTTCTTTCACACTCAAACCACTGTATGTTTTGCGCTCTGCCATTCTCACAAAGACGCACTGTCGTTCCCGCTCACTACTTAACCAAACCCGTCTTTGGCTAGGTGGAAGTTTCTACTTGTAGTGCTTTCAACGTGGGTTCTTTGCAACGTTTGCCTAGCGGTGGCTGGCGAATGCCTGCTTCTCCTAAGAGGGTGAGTGTGGAAGGGGGCGGGCGGGTGGCTTCATTCTTTCCTTGCAAGTAGACATTCTTCCTGCAGCGCCCAATGAGGTCTGCAGGAGTTTTCCTTCGGACATGCTTACTATCATAAAGCCAAATCTTGGCCAAAGCATGTTCACATATGCCTCGCCAGGAATCTGCTCATTACAGAAGGCTGGCTGGCGAAATTTCAAGACTCGGTTCCTTGCGTTTATGACTTGGCCCGTGGGAGGCCCTTTTACACTGAACCTCTTCGCTTGGCTCACGGTTGTGTGGAAAAGCTCTCACAGGCTGCAGAACGGGCACTCAGTCAAGTAGGGGAACAGTCTTAGTTTCAGCGCATGGACTCGCTTAAGTAGCATCAGACAATTGTACAGGGGCTCTACAATTGGAAGACTCTACTCCGCACTGCAGGTTAGGTGCATGCTTATTTCAAAAAAAACCTTTCCGTGCGTCTGTGAATTTGGTTTGGGAGGCACTTTTTCATGCAACTTGTTCTCTTGTCTCCGAAATGCGAGGGGGTGGGAGGGGAAAAGAACCATTCTGGGGAAAGCTCCGCAGATCGCCAGGTTACAAGCTTCCTGGGGACATTCTTACTTTTAGAAAACCGACACACGGGGCAATAAACCGAAACAATCCGTTTTTTCAGAGGAGCGATTCCTTTCGTCGACTACGTGTACTCTAGAGAGTTTGTCTGCTAGCTCACCAACGTATTTAGAGGGATCTACTATTCGATTTTCAGCCTCTGCCAGGTGATCCTGACGGGTTAGTGTGAGAAGCTACCAACTCTTGGCACTGCTGTTTCCCCGCCATCACAAGAAAACTGCCACTGGTCGCTGACATAGAGCTTCCCCTTGGAATCCTTCCTGGGAGAAGCGGGAGCTCTTGATGACAGTCTGTTCCCTGCTCACCCTACTTCGGTCCTGTCGCCCGAAAGAGACAGAAGAGGGGGACGGCAGCTTCGCGTTGCAAACTTCTTTCACACTCAAACCACTGTATGTTTTGCGCTGTGCCATTCTCACAAAGACGCACTGTCGTTCCCGCTCACTACTTAACCAAACCCGTCTTTGGCTAGGTGGAAGTTTCTACTTGTAGTGCTTTCAACGTGGGTTCTTTGCAACGTTTGCCTAGCGGTGGCTGGCGAATGCCTGCTTCTCCTAAGAGGGTGAGTGTGGAAGGGGGCGGGCGGGTGGCTTCATTCTTTCCTTGCAAGTAGACATTCTTCCTGCAGCGCCCAATGAGGTCTGCAGGAGTTTTCCTTCGGACATGCTTACTATCATAAAGCCAAATCTTGGCCAAAGCATGTTCACATATGCCTCGCCAGGAATCTGCTCATTACAGAAGGCTGGCTGGCGAAATTTCAAGACTCGGTTCCTTGCGTTTATGACTTGGCCCGTGGGAGGCCCTTTTACACTCAACCTCTTCGCTTGGCTCACGGTTGTGTGGAAAAGCTCTCACAGGCTGCAGAACGGGCACTCAGTCAAGTAGGGGAACAGTCTTAGTTTCAGCGCATGGACTCGCTTAAGTAGCATCAGACAATTGTACAGGGGCTCTACAATTGGAAGACTCTACTCCGCACTGCAGGTTAGGTGCATGCTTATTTCAAAAAAAACCTTTCCGTGCGTCTGTGAATTTGGTTTGGGAGGCACTTTTTCATGCAACTTGTTCTCTTGTCTCCGAAATGCGAGGGGGTGGGAGGGGAAAAGAACCATTCTGGGGAAAGCTCCGCAGATCGCCAGGTTACAAGCTTCCTGGGGACATTCTTACTTTTAGAAAACCGACACACGGGGCAATAAACCGAAACAATCCGTTTTTTCAGAGGAGCGATTCCTTTCGTCGACTACGTGTACTCTAGAGAGTTTGTCTGCTAGCTCACCAACGTATTTAGAGGGATCTACTATTCGATTTTCAGCCTCTGCCAGGTGATCCTGATGGGTTAGTGTGAGAAGCTACCAACTCTTGGCACTGCTGTTTCCCCGCCATCACAAGAAAACTGCCAATGGTCGCTGACATAGAGCTTCCCCTTGGAATCCTTCCTGGGAGAAGCGGGAGCTCTTGATGACAGTCTGTTCCCTGCTCACCCCACTTCGGTCCTGTCTCCCGAAAGAGACAGAAGAGGGGGACGGCAGCTTCGCGTTGCAAACTTCTTTCACACTCAAACCACTGTATGTTTTGCGCTCTGCCATTCTCACAAAGACGCACTGTCGTTCCCGCTCACTACTTAACCAAACCCGTCTTTGGCTAGGTGGAAGTTTCTACTTGTAGTGCTTTCAACGTGGGTTCTTTGCAACGTTTGCCTAGCGGTGGCTGGCGAATGCCTGCTTCTCCTAAGAGGGTGAGTGTGGAAGGGGGCGGGCGGGTGGCTTCATTCTTTCCTTGCAAGTAGACATTCTTCCTGCAGCGCCCAATGAGGTCTGCAGGAGTTTTCCTTCGGACATGCTTACTATCATAAAGCCAAATCTTGGCCAAAGCATGTTCACATATGCCTCGCCAGGAATCTGCTCATTACAGAAGGCTGGCTGGCGAAATTTCAAGACTCGGTTCCTTGCGTTTATGACTTGGCCCGTGGGAGGCCCTTTTACACTGAACCTCTTCGCTTGGCTCACGGTTGTGTGGAAAAGCTCTCACAGGCTGCAGAACGGGCACTCAGTCAAGTAGGGGAACAGTCTTAGTTTCAGCGCATGGACTCGCTTAAGTAGCATCAGACAATTGTACAGGGGCTCTACAATTGGAAGACTCTACTCCGCACTGCAGGTTAGGTGCATGCTTATTTCAAAAAAAAACCTTTCCGTGCGTCTGTGAATTTGGTTTGGGAGGCACTTTTTCATGCAACTTGTTCTCTTGTCTCCGAAATGCGAGGGGGTGGGAGGGGAAAAGAACCATTCTGGGGAAAGCTCCGCAGATCGCCAGGTTACAAGCTTCCTGGGGACATTCTTACTTTTAGAAAACCGACACACGGGGCAATAAACCGAAACAATCCGTTTTTTCAGAGGAGCGATTCCTTTCGTCGACTACGTGTACTCTAGAGAGTTTGTCTGCTAGCTCACCAACGTATTTAGAGGGATCTACTATTCGATTTTCAGCCTCTGCCAGGTGATCCTGACGGGTTAGTGTGAGAAGCTACCAACTCTTGGCACTGCTGTTTCCCCGCCATCACAAGAAAACTGCCACTGGTCGCTGACATAGAGCTTCCCCTTGGAATCCTTCCTGGGAGAAGCGGGAGCTCTTGATGACAGTCTGTTCCCTGCTCACCCTACTTCGGTCCTGTCTCCCGAAAGAGACAGAAGAGGGGGACGGCAGCTTCGCGTTGCAAACTTCTTTCACACTCAAACCACTATATGTTTTGCGCTCTGCCATTCTCACAAAGACGCACTGTCGTTCCCGCTCACTACTTAACCAAACCCGTCTTTGGCTAGGTGGAAGTTTCTACTTGTAGTGCTTTCAACGTGGGTTCTTTGCAACGTTTGCCTAGCGGTGGCTGGCGAATGCCTGCTTCTCCTAAGAGGGAGAGTGTGGAAGGGGGCGGGCGGGTGGCTTCAGTCTTTCCTTGCAAGTAGACTTTCTTCCTGCAGCGCCCAATGAGGTCTGCAGGAGTTTTCCTTCGGACATGCTTACTATCATAAAGCCAAATCTTGGCCAAAGCATGTTCACATATGCCTCGCCAGGAATCTGCTCATTACAGAAGGCTGGCTGGCGAAATTTCAAGACTCGGTTCCTTGCGTTTATGACTTGGCCCGTGGGAGGCCCTTTTACACTCAACCTCTTCGCTTGGCTCACGGTTGTGTGGAAAAGCTCTCACAGGCTGCAGAACGGGCACTCAGTCAAGTAGGGGAACAGTCTTAGTTTCAGCGCATGGACTCGCTTAAGTAGCATCAGACAATTGTACAGGGGCTCTACAATTGGAAGACTCTACTCCGCACTGCAGGTTAGGTGCATGCTTATTTCAAAAAAAACCTTTCCGTGCGTCTGTGAATTTGGTTTGGGAGGCACTTTTTCATGCAACTTGTTCTCTTGTCTCCGAAATGCGAGGGGGTGGGAGGGGAAAAGAACCATTCTGGGGAAAGCTCCGCAGATCGCCAGGTTACAAGCTTCCTGGGGACATTCTTACTTTTAGAAAACCGACACACGGGGCAATAAACCGAAACAATCCGTTTTTTCAGAGGAGCGATTCCTTTCGTCGACTACGTGTACTCTAGAGAGTTTGTCTGCTAGCTCACCAACGTATTTAGAGGGATCTACTATTCGATTTTCAGCCTCTGCCAGGTGATCCTGACGGGTTAGTGTGAGAAGCTACCAACTCTTGGCACTGCTGTTTCCCCGCCATCACAAGAAAACTGCCAATGGTCGCTGACATAGAGCTTCCCCTTGGAATCCTTCCTGGGAGAAGCGGGAGCTCTTGATGACAGTCTGTTCCCTGCTCACCCCACTTCGGTCCTGTCTCCCGAAAGAGACAGAAGAGGGGGACGGCAGCTTCGCGTTGCAAACTTCTTTCACACTCAAACCACTGTATGTTTTGCGCTCTGCCATTCTCACAAAGACGCACTGTCGTTCCCGCTCACTACTTAACCAAACCCGTCTTTGGCTAGGTGGAAGTTTCTACTTGTAGTGCTTTCAACGTGGGTTCTTTGCAACGTTTGCCTAGCGGTGGCTGGCGAATGCCTGCTTCTCCTAAGAGGGTGAGTGTGGAAGGGGGCGGGCGGGTGGCTTCATTCTTTCCTTGCAAGTAGACATTCTTCCTGCAGCGCCCAATGAGGTCTGCAGGAGTTTTCCTTCGGACATGCTTACTATCATAAAGCCAAATCTTGGCCAAAGCATGTTCACATATGCCTCGCCAGGAATCTGCTCATTACAGAAGGCTGGCTGGCGAAATTTCAAGACTCGGTTCCTTGCGTTTATGACTTGGCCCGTGGGAGGCCCTTTTACACTCAACCTCTTCGCTTGGCTCACGGTTGTGTGGAAAAGCTCTCACAGGCTGCAGAACGGGCACTCAGTCAAGTAGGGGAACAGTCTTAGTTTCAGCGCATGGACTCGCTTAAGTAGCATCAGACAATTGTACAGGGGCTCTACAATTGGAAGACTCTACTCCGCACTGCAGGTTAGGTGCATGCTTATTTCAAAAAAAACCTTTCCGTGCGGCTGTGAATTTGGTTTGGGAGGCACTTTTTCATGCAACTTGTTCTCTTGTCTCCGAAATGCGAGGGGGTGGGAGGGGAAAAGAACCATTCTGGGGAAAGCTCCGCAGATCGCCAGGTTACAAGCTTCCTGGGGACATTCTTACTTTTAGAAAACCGACACACGGGGCAATAAACCGAAACAATCCGTTTTTTCAGAGGAGCGATTCCTTTCGTCGACTACGTGTACTCTAGAGAGTTTGTCTGCTAGCTCACCAACGTATTTAGAGGGATCTACTATTCGATTTTCAGCCTCTGCCAGGTGATCCTGACGGGTTAGTGTGAGAAGCTACCAACTCTTGGCACTGCTGTTTCCCCGCCATCACAAGAAAACTGCCACTGGTCGCTGACATAGAGCTTCCCCTTGGAATCCTTCCTGGGAGAAGCGGGAGCTCTTGATGACAGTCTGTTCCCTGCTCACCCTACTTCGGTCCTGTCGCCCGAAAGAGACAGAAGAGGGGGACGGCAGCTTCGCGTTGCAAACTTCTTTCACACTCAAACCACTGTATGTTTTGCGCTGTGCCATTCTCACAAAGACGCACTGTCGTTCCCGCTCACTACTTAACCAAACCCGTCTTTGGCTAGGTGGAAGTTTCTACTTGTAGTGCTTTCAACGTGGGTTCTTTGCAACGTTTGCCTAGCGGTGGCTGGCGAATGCCTGCTTCTCCTAAGAGGGTGAGTGTGGAAGGGGGCGGGCGGGTGGCTTCATTCTTTCCTTGCAAGTAGACATTCTTCCTGCAGCGCCCAATGAGGTCTGCAGGAGTTTTCCTTCGGACATGCTTACTATCATAAAGCCAAATCTTGGCCAAAGCATGTTCACATATGCCTCGCCAGGAATCTGCTCATTACAGAAGGCTGGCTGGCGAAATTTCAAGACTCGGTTCCTTGCGTTTATGACTTGGCCCGTGGGAGGCCCTTTTACACTCAACCTCTTCGCTTGGCTCACGGTTGTGTGGAAAAGCTCTCACAGGCTGCAGAACGGGCACTCAGTCAAGTAGGGGAACAGTCTTAGTTTCAGCGCATGGACTCGCTTAAGTAGCATCAGACAATTGTACAGGGGCTCTACAATTGGAAGACTCTACTCCGCACTGCAGGTTAGGTGCATGCTTATTTCAAAAAAAACCTTTCCGTGCGTCTGTGAATTTGGTTTGGGAGGCACTTTTTCATGCAACTTGTTCTCTTGTCTCCGAAATGCGAGGGGGTGGGAGGGGAAAAGAACCATTCTGGGGAAAGCTCCGCAGATCGCCAGGTTACAAGCTTCCTGGGGACATTCTTACTTTTAGAAAACCGACACACGGGGCAATAAACCGAAACAATCCGTTTTTTCAGAGGAGCGATTCCTTTCGTCGACTACGTGTACTCTAGAGAGTTTGTCTGCTAGCTCACCAACGTATTTAGAGGGATCTACTATTCGATTTTCAGCCTCTGCCAGGTGATCCTGATGGGTTAGTGTGAGAAGCTACCAACTCTTGGCACTGCTGTTTCCCCGCCATCACAAGAAAACTGCCAATGGTCGCTGACATAGAGCTTCCCCTTGGAATCCTTCCTGGGAGAAGCGGGAGCTCTTGATGACAGTCTGTTCCCTGCTCACCCCACTTCGGTCCTGTCTCCCGAAAGAGACAGAAGAGGGGGACGGCAGCTTCGCGTTGCAAACTTCTTTCACACTCAAACCACTGTATGTTTTGCGCTCTGCCATTCTCACAAAGACGCACTGTCGTTCCCGCTCACTACTTAACCAAACCCGTCTTTGGCTAGGTGGAAGTTTCTACTTGTAGTGCTTTCAACGTGGGTTCTTTGCAACGTTTGCCTAGCGGTGGCTGGCGAATGCCTGCTTCTCCTAAGAGGGTGAGTGTGGAAGGGGGCGGGCGGGTGGCTTCATTCTTTCCTTGCAAGTAGACATTCTTCCTGCAGCGCCCAATGAGGTCTGCAGGAGTTTTCCTTCGGACATGCTTACTATCATAAAGCCAAATCTTGGCCAAAGCATGTTCACATATGCCTCGCCAGGAATCTGCTCATTACAGAAGGCTGGCTGGCGAAATTTCAAGACTCGGTTCCTTGCGTTTATGACTTGGCCCGTGGGAGGCCCTTTTACACTCAACCTCTTCGCTTGGCTCACGGTTGTGTGGAAAAGCTCTCACAGGCTGCAGAACGGGCACTCAGTCAAGTAGGGGAACAGTCTTAGTTTCAGCGCATGGACTCGCTTAAGTAGCATCAGACAATTGTACAGGGGCTCTACAATTGGAAGACTCTACTCCGCACTGCAGGTTAGGTGCATGCTTATTTCAAAAAAAACCTTTCCGTGCGTCTGTGAATTTGGTTTGGGAGGCACTTTTTCATGCAACTTGTTCTCTTGTCTCCGAAATGCGAGGGGGTGGGAGGGGAAAAGAACCATTCTGGGGAAAGCTCCGCAGATCGCCAGGTTACAAGCTTCCTGGGGACATTCTTACTTTTAGAAAACCGACACACGGGGCAATAAACCGAAACAATCCGTTTTTTCAGAGGAGCGATTCCTTTCGTCGACTACGTGTACTCTAGAGAGTTTGTCTGCTAGCTCACCAACGTATTTAGAGGGATCTACTATTCGATTTTCAGCCTCTGCCAGGTGATCCTGATGGGTTAGTGTGAGAAGCTACCAACTCTTGGCACTGCTGTTTCCCCGCCATCACAAGAAAACTGCCAATGGTCGCTGACATAGAGCTTCCCCTTGGAATCCTTCCTGGGAGAAGCGGGAGCTCTTGATGACAGTCTGTTCCCTGCTCACCCCACTTCGGTCCTGTCTCCCGAAAGAGACAGAAGAGGGGGACGGCAGCTTCGCGTTGCAAACTTCTTTCACACTCAAACCACTGTATGTTTTGCGCTCTGCCATTCTCACAAAGACGCACTGTCGTTCCCGCTCACTACTTAACCAAACCCGTCTTTGGCTAGGTGGAAGTTTCTACTTGTAGTGCTTTCAACGTGGGTTCTTTGCAACGTTTGCCTAGCGGTGGCTGGCGAATGCCTGCTTCTCCTAAGAGGGTGAGTGTGGAAGGGGGCGGGCGGGTGGCTTCATTCTTTCCTTGCAAGTAGACATTCTTCCTGCAGCGCCCAATGAGGTCTGCAGGAGTTTTCCTTCGGACATGCTTACTATCATAAAGCCAAATCTTGGCCAAAGCATGTTCACATATGCCTCGCCAGGAATCTGCTCATTACAGAAGGCTGGCTGGCGAAATTTCAAGACTCGGTTCCTTGCGTTTATGACTTGGCCCGTGGGAGGCCCTTTTACACTGAACCTCTTCGCTTGGCTCACGGTTGTGTGGAAAAGCTCTCACAGGCTGCAGAACGGGCACTCAGTCAAGTAGGGGAACAGTCTTAGTTTCAGCGCATGGACTCGCTTAAGTAGCATCAGACAATTGTACAGGGGCTCTACAATTGGAAGACTCTACTCCGCACTGCAGGTTAGGTGCATGCTTATTTCAAAAAAAAAACCTTTCCGTGCGTCTGTGAATTTGGTTTGGGAGGCACTTTTTCATGCAACTTGTTCTCTTGTCTCCGAAATGCGAGGGGGTGGGAGGGGAAAAGAACCATTCTGGGGAAAGCTCCGCAGATCGCCAGGTTACAAGCTTCCTGGGGACATTCTTACTTTTAGAAAACCGACACACGGGGCAATAAACCGAAACAATCCGTTTTTTCAGAGGAGCGATTCCTTTCGTCGACTACGTGTACTCTAGAGAGTTTGTCTGCTAGCTCACCAACGTATTTAGAGGGATCTACTATTCGATTTTCAGCCTCTGCCAGGTGATCCTGACGGGTTAGTGTGAGAAGCTACCAACTCTTGGCACTGCTGTTTCCCCGCCATCACAAGAAAACTGCCACTGGTCGCTGACATAGAGCTTCCCCTTGGAATCCTTCCTGGGAGAAGCGGGAGCTCTTGATGACAGTCTGTTCCCTGCTCACCCTACTTCGGTCCTGTCTCCCGAAAGAGACAGAAGAGGGGGACGGCAGCTTCGCGTTGCAAACTTCTTTCACACTCAAACCACTATATGTTTTGCGCTCTGCCATTCTCACAAAGACGCACTGTCGTTCCCGCTCACTACTTAACCAAACCCGTCTTTGGCTAGGTGGAAGTTTCTACTTGTAGTGCTTTCAACGTGGGTTCTTTGCAACGTTTGCCTAGCGGTGGCTGGCGAATGCCTGCTTCTCCTAAGAGGGAGAGTGTGGAAGGGGGCGGGCGGGTGGCTTCAGTCTTTCCTTGCAAGTAGACTTTCTTCCTGCAGCGCCCAATGAGGTCTGCAGGAGTTTTCCTTCGGACATGCTTACTATCATAAAGCCAAATCTTGGCCAAAGCATGTTCACATATGCCTCGCCAGGAATCTGCTCATTACAGAAGGCTGGCTGGCGAAATTTCAAGACTCGGTTCCTTGCGTTTATGACTTGGCCCGTGGGAGGCCCTTTTACACTCAACCTCTTCGCTTGGCTCACGGTTGTGTGGAAAAGCTCTCACAGGCTGCAGAACGGGCACTCAGTCAAGTAGGGGAACAGTCTTAGTTTCAGCGCATGGACTCGCTTAAGTAGCATCAGACAATTGTACAGGGGCTCTACAATTGGAAGACTCTACTCCGCACTGCAGGTTAGGTGCATGCTTATTTCAAAAAAAACCTTTCCGTGCGTCTGTGAATTTGGTTTGGGAGGCACTTTTTCATGCAACTTGTTCTCTTGTCTCCGAAATGCGAGGGGGTGGGAGGGGAAAAGAACCATTCTGGGGAAAGCTCCGCAGATCGCCAGGTTACAAGCTTCCTGGGGACATTCTTACTTTTAGAAAACCGACACACGGGGCAATAAACCGAAACAATCCGTTTTTTCAGAGGAGCGATTCCTTTCGTCGACTACGTGTACTCTAGAGAGTTTGTCTGCTAGCTCACCAACGTATTTAGAGGGATCTACTATTCGATTTTCAGCCTCTGCCAGGTGATCCTGACGGGTTAGTGTGAGAAGCTACCAACTCTTGGCACTGCTGTTTCCCCGCCATCACAAGAAAACTGCCACTGGTCGCTGACATAGAGCTTCCCCTTGGAATCCTTCCTGGGAGAAGCGGGAGCTCTTGATGACAGTCTGTTCCCTGCTCACCCTACTTCGGTCCTGTCTCCCGAAAGAGACAGAAGAGGGGGACGGCAGCTTCGCGTTGCAAACTTCTTTCACACTCAAACCACTGTATGTTTTGCGCTCTGCCATTCTCACAAAGACGCACTGTCGTTCCCGCTCACTACTTAACCAAACCCGTCTTTGGCTAGGTGGAAGTTTCTACTTGTAGTGCTTTCAACGTGGGTTCTTTGCAACGTTTGCCTAGCGGTGGCTGGCGAATGCCTGCTTCTCCTAAGAGGGTGAGTGTGGAAGGGGGCGGGCGGGTGGCTTCATTCTTTCCTTGCAAGTAGACATTCTTCCTGCAGCGCCCAATGAGGTCTGCAGGAGTTTTCCTTCGGACATGCTGTGACGGCGCGTTGGGGGTTCCCCGTCTCCTGCACCCCGAAATGGCACAAACAGACTGCACCAGCCAGTGGAATTGAGGGTGGTTTATTGCTCCTCCAGCACAGCGCAGCACAGATGGAATCTGGTCACAGGAACTGGGCTAGGATGCCTCAGGCCCCCTTGAGATGGGGGAGACTGGCCCCTAAACTCCAGCCCCTTCTCCTAGGCTCTCCTCCATGCCCTCCGACAGCCAGCAACAACTCCCTAACTTCCAGCCCTGCCCCCCAGCCAAGGCAGCATTCCACCTTCCTTTGTTCCTCTCCATGGGGGGTGTCTGGCCACTGGTTTGCATAGTGACTCATCCTGTTTTGCTGGGTCGTGGTACCCACGGCAGCCAGTGGGGGTTCCCCCAGAGCCAGCAGCATAGAAACCAGCCAGGTACCCCCACTACGTCACAGTTCTCCCCCCTCCGAGAGCGAACTGAGCAGGGTCACTCCGCTCGTGACCTAGGGAAGTTCGGGTCCTCTGCGTGGGAACCCGCCCTGGGGACATGGGTGCTCCCCTTGACTCGGGCCGGCCGTGGCGAGGCCCCACATGAATTGGCTTCCCTCTGTCCACTCGCTGCCCCGCTCCAGGGCGACTGGCACAGGCCTGTCCTCGGGGGTCACACCCACCCTTCCGCTGGCCTTGATCTCTGGCCGGGGTCTCTCGGGCCGGGGCCATGAGCCCAGTGAGCCTTCTCTGGACAGCCAGGGCGGCTTCCATCCCCGATGCTCCATCCAGGGAGGACTTCCCCTCCCATAACTCTCTCAGCAAGCCCAGAGGGTCCTCTATCCGGGGTAGAGACCCCCAAGCCGCTTTCCTCCTGTCTTGGGCCTTCCCGCCCCTCTGGCAGGAGTCACAGGACCGGCAGTACCGCTGCACGGCTGTAAAGATTCCCGGCCAATAGAAGTGCTGGAGCAGCTTCAGCCGGGTGCTCCGGATCCCCCGGTGGCCCCCAACGGGGACATCGTGGGCCAAATACAGCAGCTTGAGGCGATACTTTCGGGGGACGACCAGCTGCCGCTCTACCCTCCATGCCCTCGCCTTTCTGGGGGGGAGCCACTCACGGAACAGGAGCCCACGCTCCCGCAGGAATCTCTCCTGGCCACCTCTCCCCCGGGGCTGAGCTGCATGGAGGCCAGCCTGGTCCCTCAGCCTCTGCAAGGAGGGGTCTGCCTGCACCTCAGCCTGGAATTCAGCTGCTGAGGCAGGGATCGGGACCTGTCCCCCACCTCTGCCTAGGTCCGGAGTCCCAGCCTGGCTGGACCCCGTGTCCACTGGGATGGGACCCCGAGGACGCTGCCAGGAGTCCTTCCCTGGACCCACGTTGTCAGCCCCCCGCTGGCTCTGGCTCTGGGTGGTGACTAGAGCCCGCTGGGATTCATGGGGCCACTCCTCTAGGTCATTCCCCATCAGCACCTCGGTGGGCAAGTGCGGGTGCACCCCCACTTCCTTGAGGCCTTCCTTGGCCCCCCATTTCAGATGCACCCTGGCTACAGGCACCTTAAACGGGGACCCATCTATGCCCTTCAGGGTCAGCTGCGCGTGGGGTAGTATCCGCTCCGGGGCCACTATGTCGGATCGGGCCAGAGTCACCTCCGCCCCCGTGTCCCAGAAGCCCGTCACCTTCCTACCATCCACCTCCAAGGGTATGAGGCACTCGCTCCGCAGGGGCCGTCCTGCCCCCACCTGGTACACGGAGAAATCCGCCTCCTGAGAATCAGACCTCCCAGGGGAGGTGCACTGAGCATCCTTCCCCTCTCTCTGAGCTGAGGTTTGCCTGCCAGCCCCTGCCTCTGGGGCAGCCTGCCCTTCCTCCCGCCCCAGCCAGTTAACCCTGGAAAGTCCCCGATCCTGGGACCTGGTGCACTGAGCCCTCTTGTGGCCTTTTTGCCCACAGCGATGGCAAGTTAGGCTTTGGGCTGTCTCTGTCCAGGCCCTGGCTGGTTCTCTGGGGCGCAGACGATCTGTTCCTTGGTCTCGCCCCGTAGTTGACTCCCTCCGTCGCTCAGCCGAGATCCGGTCTCTGCGCGGTTCCCTCTCTCTCCGGGACTCCCGTTCACACCCGGACCGGCTCTCCGTGAACTCATCCGCCAGCCTCCCGGCCTCCTGGGGGTTCTCTGGTCTCCGGTCCTTGAGCCACAGCCTCAGTTTGGGTGGGCACGCTTCATAGAACTGCTCCATCATGACCAGCTTGAGCAGCTCCTCTGCGGTCTGGGCTCCGACTCCAGACACCCACTTGCGGCAGTATTGCGCCAGGCGGGAGGCCAGGTCCACATAGGTCTCCCGTGGCCCTTTCTGTACCCCCCGGAACTTCTTCCTGTACATCTCGGCGGTCAGCCCGAACTTGTGCAGCAGGGCCTCCTTGACTCGGTTGTAATCCCCTGGCTGTAGGTCCTCCAGCTGACTGAGCACTCCGGCCGCCTCCTGGTTCAGTGCGGGGATGAGCTCCTGCAGCCAGTCAGCTGGGGGGACCCGTTGCAGTCCACAGGCCCTCTCAAAGGCACTGAGGAACCCGTCTATGTCACCCATGTCCTTCAGTTGGGCCACCGTGAGCCTCTCCAAGCGTCTGGCAGTCCTGGGACCCTGGGGCCCATCCGCACTTGGCGCAGCCGGTGCCCCGCCGGTTCTCCGCTCTGCCATGGCCAGCTCATGCTGCCGCTGCCTCTCTCGATCTTGGCGTTCCTTCTCTTGGTCCTCTACTTCCAATTCCCTGATCCGCAGCTGGATCTCCAGGCGCCGCAGCTCCGCTGGGCTGGCCCCTGCCCTAGATGGGCTACGGCTTGCAGGCCTCCCGGGAGACGCTGTCTCATCTCTCCGTTGGGTTCCAGCGCTCCTCCCCCTCTCTGAGCCTGACACACTCTCAGGGGGGGTCTGGCTGCTTCCCCTGGGGACAAGATCCTGGCCCTGTGGCTGGTCATTCTCTTCCAGCTGGGCAATCAGCTGGGCCTTGGTTGCTTTCTGCACAGGCAAGCCCCTCTCTCTGCACAGCCCCACCAGCTCTGCCTTCAAGAGTCGGGCGTAGGCCATCTGCCCGCTGGGCCTCTTGGTGCAGACTCACCAGTCTAGTGCTGCAGCGCCCCACGATTCCCAGGAACCGCTTCGCTCTGTCTCCAGCACGCCTGGCTCCAGGGCTCTTGCTTCTACTGCGCCTTGTCGCTTGCCGCTGGAAGCTCCATCCACGGGGTGCAGTGCATCCCGCTCCTGACACCAGTGTGACGGCGCGTTGGGGGTTCCCCGTCTCCTGCACCCCGAAATGGCACAAACAGACTGCACCAGCCAGTGGAATTGAGGGTGGTTTATTGCTCCTCCAGCACAGCGCAGCACAGATGGAATCTGGTCACAGGAACTGGGCTAGGATGCCTCAGGCCCCCTTGAGATGGGGGAGACTGGCCCCTAAACTCCAGCCCCTTCTCCTAGGCTCTCCTCCATGCCCTCCGACAGCCAGCAACAACTCCCTAACTTCCAGCCCTGCCCCCCAGCCAAGGCAGCATTCCACCTTCCTTTGTTCCTCTCCATGGGGGGTGTCTGGCCACTGGTTTGCATAGTGACTCATCCTGTTTTGCTGGGTCGTGGTACCCACGGCAGCCAGTGGGGGTTCCCCCAGAGCCAGCACCATAGAAACCAGCCAGGTACCCCCACTACGTCACACATGCTTACTATCATAAAGCCAAATCTTGGCCAAAGCATGTTCACATATGCCTCGCCAGGAATCTGCTCATTACAGAAGGCTGGCTGGCGAAATTTCAAGACTCGGTTCCTTGCGTTTATGACTTGGCCCGTGGGAGGCCCTTTTACACTGAACCTCTTCGCTTGGCTCACGGTTGTGTGGAAAAGCTCTCACAGGCTGCAGAACGGGCACTCAGTCAAGTAGGGGAACAGTCTTAGTTTCAGCGCATGGACTCGCTTAAGTAGCATCAGACAATTGTACAGGGGCTCTACAATTGGAAGACTCTACTCCGCACTGCAGGTTAGGTGCATGCTTATTTCAAAAAAAACCTTTCCGTGCGGCTGTGAATTTGGTTTGGGAGGCACTTTTTCATGCAACTTGTTCTCTTGTCTCCGAAATGCGAGGGGGTGGGAGGGGAAAAGAACCATTCTGGGGAAAGCTCCGCAGATCGCCAGGTTACAAGCTTCCTGGGGACATTCTTACTTTTAGAAAACCGACACACGGGGCAATAAACCGAAACAATCCGTTTTTTCAGAGGAGCGATTCCTTTCGTCGACTACGTGTACTCTAGAGAGTTTGTCTGCTAGCTCACCAACGTATTTAGAGGGATCTACTATTCGATTTTCAGCCTCTGCCAGGTGATCCTGACGGGTTAGTGTGAGAAGCTACCAACTCTTGGCACTGCTGTTTCCCCGCCATCACAAGAAAACTGCCAATGGTCGCTGACATAGAGCTTCCCCTTGGAATCCTTCCTGGGAGAAGCGGGAGCTCTTGATGACAGTCTGTTCCCTGCTCACCCCACTTCGGTCCTGTCTCCCGAAAGAGACAGAAGAGGGGGACGGCAGCTTCGCGTTGCAAACTTCTTTCACACTCAAACCACTGTATGTTTTGCGCTCTGCCATTCTCACAAAGACGCACTGTCGTTCCCGCTCACTACTTAACCAAACCCGTCTTTGGCTAGGTGGAAGTTTCTACTTGTAGTGCTTTCAACGTGGGTTCTTTGCAACGTTTGCCTAGCGGTGGCTGGCGAATGCCTGCTTCTCCTAAGAGGGTGAGTGTGGAAGGGGGCGGGCGGGTGGCTTCAGTCTTTCCTTGCAAGTAGACATTCTTCCTGCAGCGCCCAATGAGGTCTGCAGGAGTTTTCCTTCGGACATGCTTACTATCATAAAGCCAAATCTTGGCCAAAGCATGTTCACATATGCCTCGCCAGGAATCTGCTCATTACAGAAGGCTGGCTGGCGAAATTTCAAGACTCGGTTCCTTGCGTTTATGACTTGGCCCGTGGGAGGCCCTTTTACACTGAACCCCTTCGCTTGGCTCACGGTTGTGTGGAAAAGCTCTCACAGGCTGCAGAACGGGCACTCAGTCAAGTAGGGGAACAGTCTTAGTTTCAGCGCATGGACTCGCTTAAGTAGCATCAGACAATTGTACAGGGGCTCTACAATTGGAAGACTCTACTCCGCACTGCAGGTTAGGTGCATGCTTATTTCAAAAAAAACCTTTCCGTGCGTCTGTGAATTTGGTTTGGGAGGCACTTTTTCATGCAACTTGTTCTCTTGTCTCCGAAATGCGAGGGGGTGGGAGGGGAAAAGAACCGTTCTGGGGAAAGCTCCGCAGATCGCCAGGTTACAAGCTTCCTGGGGACATTCTTACTTTTAGAAAACCGACACACGGGGCAATAAACCGAAACAATCCGTTTTTTCAGAGGAGCGATTCCTTTCGTCGACTACATGTACTCTAGAGAGTTTGTCTGCTAGCTCACCAACGTATTTAGAGGGATCTACTATTCGATTTTCAGCCTCTGCCAGGTGATCCTGACGGGTTAGTGTGAGAAGCTACCAACTCTTGGCACTGCTGTTTCCCCGCCATCACAAGAAAACTGCCAATGGTCGCTGACATAGAGCTTCCCCTTGGAATCCTTCCTGGGAGAAGCGGGAGCTCTTGATGACAGTCTGTTCCCTGCTCACCCCACTTCGGTCCTGTCTCCCGAAAGAGACAGAAGAGGGGGACGGCAGCTTCGCGTTGCAAACTTCTTTCACACTCAAACCACTGTATGTTTTGCGCTCTGCCATTCTCACAAAGACGCACTGTCGTTCCCGCTCACTACTTAACCAAACCCGTCTTTGGCTAGGTGGAAGTTTCTACTTGTAGTGCTTTCAACGTGGGTTCTTTGCAACGTTTGCCTAGCGGTGGCTGGCGAATGCCTGCTTCTCCTAAGAGGGTGAGTGTGGAAGGGGGCGGGCGGGTGGCTTCATTCTTTCCTTGCAAGTAGACATTCTTCCTGCAGCGCCCAATGAGGTCTGCAGGAGTTTTCCTTCGGACATGCTTACTATCATAAAGCCAAATCTTGGCCAAAGCATGTTCACATATGCCTCGCCAGGAATCTGCTCATTACAGAAGGCTGGCTGGCGAAATTTCAAGACTCGGTTCCTTGCGTTTATGACTTGGCCCGTGGGAGGCCCTTTTACACTGAACCTCTTCGCTTGGCTCACGGTTGTGTGGAAAAGCTCTCACAGGCTGCAGAACGGGCACTCAGTCAAGTAGGGGAACAGTCTTAGTTTCAGCGCATGGACTCGCTTAAGTAGCATCAGACAATTGTACAGGGGCTCTACAATTGGAAGACTCTACTCCGCACTGCAGGTTAGGTGCATGCTTATTTCAAAAAAAACCTTTCCGTGCGTCTGTGAATTTGGTTTGGGAGGCACTTTTTCATGCAACTTGTTCTCTTGTCTCCGAAATGCGAGGGGGTGGGAGGGGAAAAGAACCATTCTGGGGAAAGCTCCGCAGATCGCCAGGTTACAAGCTTCCTGGGGACATTCTTACTTTTAGAAAACCGACACACGGGGCAATAAACCGAAACAATCCGTTTTTTCAGAGGAGCGATTCCTTTCGTCGACTACGTGTACTCTAGAGAGTTTGTCTGCTAGCTCACCAACGTATTTAGAGGGATCTACTATTCGATTTTCAGCCTCTGCCAGGTGATCCTGACGGGTTAGTGTGAGAAGCTACCAACTCTTGGCACTGCTGTTTCCCCGCCATCACAAGAAAACTGCCAATGGTCGCTGACATAGAGCTTCCCCTTGGAATCCTTCCTGGGAGAAGCGGGAGCTCTTGATGACAGTCTGTTCCCTGCTCACCCCACTTCGGTCCTGTCTCCCGAAAGAGACAGAAGAGGGGGACGGCAGCTTCGCGTTGCAAACTTCTTTCACACTCAAACCACTGTATGTTTTGCGCTCTGCCATTCTCACAAAGACGCACTGTCGTTCCCGCTCACTACTTAACCAAACCCGTCTTTGGCTAGGTGGAAGTTTCTACTTGTAGTGCTTTCAACGTGGGTTCTTTGCAACGTTTGCCTAGCGGTGGCTGGCGAATGCCTGCTTCTCCTAAGAGGGTGAGTGTGGAAGGGGGCGGGCGGGTGGCTTCATTCTTTCCTTGCAAGTAGACATTCTTCCTGCAGCGCCCAATGAGGTCTGCAGGAGTTTTCCTTCGGACATGCTTACTATCATAAAGCCAAATCTTGGCCAAAGCATGTTCACATATGCCTCGCCAGGAATCTGCTCATTACAGAAGGCTGGCTGGCGAAATTTCAAGACTCGGTTCCTTGCGTTTATGACTTGGCCCGTGGGAGGCCCTTTTACACTGAACCTCTTCGCTTGGCTCACGGTTGTGTGGAAAAGCTCTCACAGGCTGCAGAACGGGCACTCAGTCAAGTAGGGGAACAGTCTTAGTTTCAGCGCATGGACTCGCTTAAGTAGCATCAGACAATTGTACAGGGGCTCTACAATTGGAAGACTCTACTCCGCACTGCAGGTTAGGTGCATGCTTATTTCAAAAAAAACCTTTCCGTGCGTCTGTGAATTTGGTTTGGGAGGCACTTTTTCATGCAACTTGTTCTCTTGTCTCCGAAATGCGAGGGGGTGGGAGGGGAAAAGAACCATTCTGGGGAAAGCTCCGCAGATCGCCAGGTTACAAGCTTCCTGGGGACATTCTTACTTTTAGAAAACCGACACACGGGGCAATAAACCGAAACAATCCGTTTTTTCAGAGGAGCGATTCCTTTCGTCGACTACGTGTACTCTAGAGAGTTTGTCTGCTAGCTCACCAACGTATTTAGAGGGATCTACTATTCGATTTTCAGCCTCTGCCAGGTGATCCTGACGGGTTAGTGTGAGAAGCTACCAACTCTTGGCACTGCTGTTTCCCCGCCATCACAAGAAAACTGCCACTGGTCGCTGACATAGAGCTTCCCCTTGGAATCCTTCCTGGGAGAAGCGGGAGCTCTTGATGACAGTCTGTTCCCTGCTCACCCTACTTCGGTCCTGTCTCCCGAAAGAGACAGAAGAGGGGGACGGCAGCTTCGCGTTGCAAACTTCTTTCACACTCAAACCACTATATGTTTTGCGCTCTGCCATTCTCACAAAGACGCACTGTCGTTCCCGCTCACTACTTAACCAAACCCGTCTTTGGCTAGGTGGAAGTTTCTACTTGTAGTGCTTTCAACGTGGGTTCTTTGCAACGTTTGCCTAGCGGTGGCTGGCGAATGCCTGCTTCTCCTAAGAGGGAGAGTGTGGAAGGGGGCGGGCGGGTGGCTTCAGTCTTTCCTTGCAAGTAGACTTTCTTCCTGCAGCGCCCAATGAGGTCTGCAGGAGTTTTCCTTCGGACATGCTTACTATCATAAAGCCAAATCTTGGCCAAAGCATGTTCACATATGCCTCGCCAGGAATCTGCTCATTACAGAAGGCTGGCTGGCGAAATTTCAAGACTCGGTTCCTTGCGTTTATGACTTGGCCCGTGGGAGGCCCTTTTACACTCAACCTCTTCGCTTGGCTCACGGTTGTGTGGAAAAGCTCTCACAGGCTGCAGAACGGGCACTCAGTCAAGTAGGGGAACAGTCTTAGTTTCAGCGCATGGACTCGCTTAAGTAGCATCAGACAATTGTACAGGGGCTCTACAATTGGAAGACTCTACTCCGCACTGCAGGTTAGGTGCATGCTTATTTCAAAAAAAACCTTTCCGTGCGTCTGTGAATTTGGTTTGGGAGGCACTTTTTCATGCAACTTGTTCTCTTGTCTCCGAAATGCGAGGGGGTGGGAGGGGAAAAGAACCATTCTGGGGAAAGCTCCGCAGATCGCCAGGTTACAAGCTTCCTGGGGACATTCTTACTTTTAGAAAACCGACACACGGGGCAATAAACCGAAACAATCCGTTTTTTCAGAGGAGCGATTCCTTTCGTCGACTACGTGTACTCTAGAGAGTTTGTCTGCTAGCTCACCAACGTATTTAGAGGGATCTACTATTCGATTTTCAGCCTCTGCCAGGTGATCCTGACGGGTTAGTGTGAGAAGCTACCAACTCTTGGCACTGCTGTTTCCCCGCCATCACAAGAAAACTGCCACTGGTCGCTGACATAGAGCTTCCCCTTGGAATCCTTCCTGGGAGAAGCGGGAGCTCTTGATGACAGTCTGTTCCCTGCTCACCCTACTTCGGTCCTGTCTCCCGAAAGAGACAGAAGAGGGGGACGGCAGCTTCGCGTTGCAAACTTCTTTCACACTCAAACCACTATATGTTTTGCGCTCTGCCATTCTCACAAAGACGCACTGTCGTTCCCGCTCACTACTTAACCAAACCCGTCTTTGGCTAGGTGGAAGTTTCTACTTGTAGTGCTTTCAACGTGGGTTCTTTGCAACGTTTGCCTAGCGGTGGCTGGCGAATGCCTGCTTCTCCTAAGAGGGAGAGTGTGGAAGGGGGCGGGCGGGTGGCTTCAGTCTTTCCTTGCAAGTAGACTTTCTTCCTGCAGCGCCCAATGAGGTCTGCAGGAGTTTTCCTTCGGACATGCTTACTATCATAAAGCCAAATCTTGGCCAAAGCATGTTCACATATGCCTCGCCAGGAATCTGCTCATTACAGAAGGCTGGCTGGCGAAATTTCAAGACTCGGTTCCTTGCGTTTATGACTTGGCCCGTGGGAGGCCCTTTTACACTCAACCCCTTCGCTTGGCTCACGGTTGTGTGGAAAAGCTCTCACAGGCTGCAGAACGGGCACTCAGTCAAGTAGGGGAACAGTCTTAGTTTCAGCGCATGGACTCGCTTAAGTAGCATCAGACAATTGTACAGGGGCTCTACAATTGGAAGACTCTACTCCGCACTGCAGGTTAGGTGCATGCTTATTTCAAAAAAAAACCTTTCCGTGCGTCTGTGAATTTGGTTTGGGAGGCACTTTTTCATGCAACTTGTTCTCTTGTCTCCGAAATGCGAGGGGGTGGGAGGGGAAAAGAACCATTCTGGGGAAAGCTCCGCAGATCGCCAGGTTACAAGCTTCCTGGGGACATTCTTACTTTTAGAAAACCGACACACGGGGCAATAAACCGAAACAATCCGTTTTTTCAGAGGAGCGATTCCTTTCGTCGACTACGTGTACTCTAGAGAGTTTGTCTGCTAGCTCACCAACGTATTTAGAGGGATCTACTATTCGATTTTCAGCCTCTGCCAGGTGATCCTGACGGGTTAGTGTGAGAAGCTACCAACTCTTGGCACTGCTGTTTCCCCGCCATCACAAGAAAACTGCCACTGGTCGCTGACATAGAGCTTCCCCTTGGAATCCTTCCTGGGAGAAGCGGGAGCTCTTGATGACAGTCTGTTCCCTGCTCACCCTACTTCGGTCCTGTCTCCCGAAAGAGACAGAAGAGGGGGACGGCAGCTTCGCGTTGCAAACTTCTTTCACACTCAAACCACTATATGTTTTGCGCTCTGCCATTCTCACAAAGACGCACTGTCGTTCCCGCTCACTACTTAACCAAACCCGTCTTTGGCTAGGTGGAAGTTTCTACTTGTAGTGCTTTCAACGTGGGTTCTTTGCAACGTTTGCCTAGCGGTGGCTGGCGAATGCCTGCTTCTCCTAAGAGGGAGAGTGTGGAAGGGGGCGGGCGGGTGGCTTCAGTCTTTCCTTGCAAGTAGACTTTCTTCCTGCAGCGCCCAATGAGGTCTGCAGGAGTTTTCCTTCGGACATGCTTACTATCATAAAGCCAAATCTTGGCCAAAGCATGTTCACATATGCCTCGCCAGGAATCTGCTCATTACAGAAGGCTGGCTGGCGAAATTTCAAGACTCGGTTCCTTGCGTTTATGACTTGGCCCGTGGGAGGCCCTTTTACACTCAACCCCTTCGCTTGGCTCACGGTTGTGTGGAAAAGCTCTCACAGGCTGCAGAACGGGCACTCAGTCAAGTAGGGGAACAGTCTTAGTTTCAGCGCATGGACTCGCTTAAGTAGCATCAGACAATTGTACAGGGGCTCTACAATTGGAAGACTCTACTCCGCACTGCAGGTTAGGTGCATGCTTATTTCAAAAAAAAACCTTTCCGTGCGTCTGTGAATTTGGTTTGGGAGGCACTTTTTCATGCAACTTGTTCTCTTGTCTCCGAAATGCGAGGGGGTGGGAGGGGAAAAGAACCATTCTGGGGAAAGCTCCGCAGATCGCCAGGTTACAAGCTTCCTGGGGACATTCTTACTTTTAGAAAACCGACACACGGGGCAATAAACCGAAACAATCCGTTTTTTCAGAGGAGCGATTCCTTTCGTCGACTACGTGTACTCTAGAGAGTTTGTCTGCTAGCTCACCAACGTATTTAGAGGGATCTACTATTCGATTTTCAGCCTCTGCCAGGTGATCCTGACGGGTTAGTGTGAGAAGCTACCAACTCTTGGCACTGCTGTTTCCCCGCCATCACAAGAAAACTGCCAATGGTCGCTGACATAGAGCTTCCCCTTGGAATCCTTCCTGGGAGAAGCGGGAGCTCTTGATGACAGTCTGTTCCCTGCTCACCCCACTTCGGTCCTGTCGCCCGAGAGAGACAGAAGAGGGGGACGGCAGCTTCGCGTTGCAAACTTCTTTCACACTCAAACCACTGTATGTTTTTCGCTCTGCCATTCTCACAAAGACGCACTGTCGTTCCCGCTCACTACTTAACCAAACCCGTCTTTGGCTAGGTGGAAGTTTCTACTTGTAGTGCTTTCAACGTGGGTTCTTTGCAACGTTTGCCTAGCGGTGGCTGGCGAATGCCTGCTTCTCCTAAGAGGGTGAGTGTGGAAGGGGGCGGGCGGGTGGCTTCATTCTTTCCTTGCAAGTAGACATTCTTCCTGCAGCGCCCAATGAGGTCTGCAGGAGTTTTCCTTCGGACATGCTTACTATCATAAAGCCAAATCTTGGCCAAAGCATGTTCACATATGCCTCGCCAGGAATCTGCTCATTACAGAAGGCTGGCTGGCGAAATTTCAAGACTCGGTTCCTTGCGTTTATGACTTGGCCCGTGGGAGGCCCTTTTACACTGAACCTCTTCGCTTGGCTCACGGTTGTGTGGAAAAGCTCTCACAGGCTGCAGAACGGGCACTCAGTCAAGTAGGGGAACAGTCTTAGTTTCAGCGCATGGACTCGCTTAAGTAGCATCAGACAATTGTACAGGGGCTCTACAATTGGAAGACTCTACTCCGCACTGCAGGTTAGGTGCATGCTTATTTCAAAAAAAACCTTTCCGTGCGTCTGTGAATTTGGTTTGGGAGGCACTTTTTCATGCAACTTGTTCTCTTGTCTCCGAAATGCGAGGGGGTGGGAGGGGAAAAGAACCATTCTGGGGAAAGCTCCGCAGATCGCCAGGTTACAAGCTTCCTGGGGACATTCTTACTTTTAGAAAACCGACACACGGGGCAATAAACCGAAACAATCCGTTTTTTCAGAGGAGCGATTCCTTTCGTCGACTACGTGTACTCTAGAGAGTTTGTCTGCTAGCTCACCAACGTATTTAGAGGGATCTACTATTCGATTTTCAGCCTCTGCCAGGTGATCCTGACGGGTTAGTGTGAGAAGCTACCAACTCTTGGCACTGCTGTTTCCCCGCCATCACAAGAAAACTGCCACTGGTCGCTGACATAGAGCTTCCCCTTGGAATCCTTCCTGGGAGAAGCGGGAGCTCTTGATGACAGTCTGTTCCCTGCTCACCCTACTTCGGTCCTGTCTCCCGAAAGAGACAGAAGAGGGGGACGGCAGCTTCGCGTTGCAAACTTCTTTCACACTCAAACCACTATATGTTTTGCGCTCTGCCATTCTCACAAAGACGCACTGTCGTTCCCGCTCACTACTTAACCAAACCCGTCTTTGGCTAGGTGGAAGTTTCTACTTGTAGTGCTTTCAACGTGGGTTCTTTGCAACGTTTGCCTAGCGGTGGCTGGCGAATGCCTGCTTCTCCTAAGAGGGAGAGTGTGGAAGGGGGCGGGCGGGTGGCTTCAGTCTTTCCTTGCAAGTAGACTTTCTTCCTGCAGCGCCCAATGAGGTCTGCAGGAGTTTTCCTTCGGACATGCTTACTATCATAAAGCCAAATCTTGGCCAAAGCATGTTCACATATGCCTCGCCAGGAATCTGCTCATTACAGAAGGCTGGCTGGCGAAATTTCAAGACTCGGTTCCTTGCGTTTATGACTTGGCCCGTGGGAGGCCCTTTTACACTCAACCCCTTCGCTTGGCTCACGGTTGTGTGGAAAAGCTCTCACAGGCTGCAGAACGGGCACTCAGTCAAGTAGGGGAACAGTCTTAGTTTCAGCGCATGGACTCGCTTAAGTAGCATCAGACAATTGTACAGGGGCTCTACAATTGGAAGACTCTACTCCGCACTGCAGGTTAGGTGCATGCTTATTTCAAAAAAAAACCTTTCCGTGCGTCTGTGAATTTGGTTTGGGAGGCACTTTTTCATGCAACTTGTTCTCTTGTCTCCGAAATGCGAGGGGGTGGGAGGGGAAAAGAACCATTCTGGGGAAAGCTCCGCAGATCGCCAGGTTACAAGCTTCCTGGGGACATTCTTACTTTTAGAAAACCGACACACGGGGCAATAAACCGAAACAATCCGTTTTTTCAGAGGAGCGATTCCTTTCGTCGACTACGTGTACTCTAGAGAGTTTGTCTGCTAGCTCACCAACGTATTTAGAGGGATCTACTATTCGATTTTCAGCCTCTGCCAGGTGATCCTGACGGGTTAGTGTGAGAAGCTACCAACTCTTGGCACTGCTGTTTCCCCGCCATCACAAGAAAACTGCCAATGGTCGCTGACATAGAGCTTCCCCTTGGAATCCTTCCTGGGAGAAGCGGGAGCTCTTGATGACAGTCTGTTCCCTGCTCACCCCACTTCGGTCCTGTCGCCCGAGAGAGACAGAAGAGGGGGACGGCAGCTTCGCGTTGCAAACTTCTTTCACACTCAAACCACTGTATGTTTTTCGCTCTGCCATTCTCACAAAGACGCACTGTCGTTCCCGCTCACTACTTAACCAAACCCGTCTTTGGCTAGGTGGAAGTTTCTACTTGTACTGCTTTCAACGTGGGTTCTTTGCAACGTTTGCCTAGCGGTGGCTGGCGAATGCCTGCTTCTCCTAAGAGGGTGAGTGTGGAAGGGGGCGGGCGGGTGGCTTCATTCTTTCCTTGCAAGTAGACATTCTTCCTGCAGCGCCCAATGAGGTCTGCAGGCGTTTTCCTTCGGACATGCTTACTATCATAAAGCCAAATCTTGGCCAAAGCATGTTCACATATGCCTCGCCAGGAATCTGCTCATTACAGAAGGCTGGCTGGCGAAATTTCAAGACTCGGTTCCTTGCGTTTATGACTTGGCCCGTGGGAGGCCCTTTTACACTCAACCTCTTCGCTTGGCTCACGGTTGTGTGGAAAAGCTCTCACAGGCTGCAGAACGGGCACTCAGTCAAGTAGGGGAACAGTCTTAGTTTCAGCGCATGGACTCGCTTAAGTAGCACCAGACAATTGTACAGGGGCTCTACAATTGGAAGACTCTACTCCGCACTGCAGGTTAGGTGCATGCTTATTTCAAAAAAAACCTTTCCGTGCGTCTGTGAATTTGGTTTGGGAGGCACTTTTTCATGCAACTTGTTCTCTTGTCTCCGAAATGCGAGGGGGTGGGAGGGGAAAAGAACCATTCTGGGGAAAGCTCCGCAGATCGCCAGGTTACAAGCTTCCTGGGGACATTCTTACTTTTAGAAAACCGACACACGGGGCAATAAACCGAAACAATCCGTTTTTTCAGAGGAGCGATTCCTTTCGTCGACTACGTGTACTCTAGAGAGTTTGTCTGCTAGCTCACCAACGTATTTAGAGGGATCTACTATTCGATTTTCAGCCTCTGCCAGGTGATCCTGACGGGTTAGTGTGAGAAGCTACCAACTCTTGGCACTGCTGTTTCCCCGCCATCACAAGAAAACTGCCAATGGTCGCTGACATAGAGCTTCCCCTTGGAATCCTTCCTGGGAGAAGCGGGAGCTCTTGATGACAGTCTGTTCCCTGCTCACCCCACTTCGGTCCTGTCGCCCGAGAGAGACAGAAGAGGGGGACGGCAGCTTCGCGTTGCAAACTTCTTTCACACTCAAACCACTATATGTTTTGCGCTCTGCCATTCTCACAAAGACGCACTGTCGTTCCCGCTCACTACTTAACCAAACCCGTCTTTGGCTAGGTGGAAGTTTCTACTTGTAGTGCTTTCAACGTGGGTTCTTTGCAACGTTTGCCTAGCGGTGGCTGGCGAATGCCTGCTTCTCCTAAGAGGGAGAGTGTGGAAGGGGGCGGGCGGGTGGCTTCAGTCTTTCCTTGCAAGTAGACTTTCTTCCTGCAGCGCCCAATGAGGTCTGCAGGAGTTTTCCTTCGGACATGCTTACTATCATAAAGCCAAATCTTGGCCAAAGCATGTTCACATATGCCTCGCCAGGAATCTGCTCATTACAGAAGGCTGGCTGGCGAAATTTCAAGACTCGGTTCCTTGCGTTTATGACTTGGCCCGTGGGAGGCCCTTTTACACTGAACCTCTTCGCTTGGCTCACGGTTGTGTGGAAAAGCTCTCACAGGCTGCAGAACGGGCACTCAGTCAAGTAGGGGAACAGTCTTAGTTTCAGCGCATGGACTCGCTTAAGTAGCATCAGACAATTGTACAGGGGCTCTACAATTGGAAGACTCTACTCCGCACTGCAGGTTAGGTGCATGCTTATTTCAAAAAAAACCTTTCCGTGCGTCTGTGAATTTGGTTTGGGAGGCACTTTTTCATGCAACTTGTTCTCTTGTCTCCGAAATGCGAGGGGGTGGGAGGGGAAAAGAACCATTCTGGGGAAAGCTCCGCAGATCGCCAGGTTACAAGCTTCCTGGGGACATTCTTACTTTTAGAAAACCGACACACGGGGCAATAAACCGAAACAATCCGTTTTTTCAGAGGAGCGATTCCTTTCGTCGACTACGTGTACTCTAGAGAGTTTGTCTGCTAGCTCACCAACGTATTTAGAGGGATCTACTATTCGATTTTCAGCCTCTGCCAGGTGATCCTGACGGGTTAGTGTGAGAAGCTACCAACTCTTGGCACTGCTGTTTCCCCGCCATCACAAGAAAACTGCCACTGGTCGCTGACATAGAGCTTCCCCTTGGAATCCTTCCTGGGAGAAGCGGGAGCTCTTGATGACAGTCTGTTCCCTGCTCACCCTACTTCGGTCCTGTCTCCCGAAAGAGACAGAAGAGGGGGACGGCAGCTTCGCGTTGCAAACTTCTTTCACACTCAAACCACTATATGTTTTGCGCTCTGCCATTCTCACAAAGACGCACTGTCGTTCCCGCTCACTACTTAACCAAACCCGTCTTTGGCTAGGTGGAAGTTTCTACTTGTAGTGCTTTCAACGTGGGTTCTTTGCAACGTTTGCCTAGCGGTGGCTGGCGAATGCCTGCTTCTCCTAAGAGGGAGAGTGTGGAAGGGGGCGGGCGGGTGGCTTCAGTCTTTCCTTGCAAGTAGACTTTCTTCCTGCAGCGCCCAATGAGGTCTGCAGGAGTTTTCCTTCGGACATGCTTACTATCATAAAGCCAAATCTTGGCCAAAGCATGTTCACATATGCCTCGCCAGGAATCTGCTCATTACAGAAGGCTGGCTGGCGAAATTTCAAGACTCGGTTCCTTGCGTTTATGACTTGGCCCGTGGGAGGCCCTTTTACACTCAACCTCTTAGCTTGGCTCACGGTTGTGTGGAAAAGCTCTCACAGGCTGCAGAACGGGCACTCAGTCAAGTAGGGGAACAGTCTTAGTTTCAGCGCATGGACTCGCTTAAGTAGCATCAGACAATTGTACAGGGGCTCTACAATTGGAAGACTCTACTCCGCACTGCAGGTTAGGTGCATGCTTATTTCAAAAAAAAACCTTTCCGTGCGTCTGTGAATTTGGTTTGGGAGGCACTTTTTCATGCAACTTGTTCTCTTGTCTCCGAAATGCGAGGGGGTGGGAGGGGAAAAGAACCATTCTGGGGAAAGCTCCGCAGATCGCCAGGTTACAAGCTTCCTGGGGACATTCTTACTTTTAGAAAACCGACACACGGGGCAATAAACCGAAACAATCCGTTTTTTCAGAGGAGCGATTCCTTTCGTCGACTACGTGTACTCTAGAGAGTTTGTCTGCTAGCTCACCAATGTATTTAGAGGGATCTACTATTCGATTTTCAGCCTCTGCCAGGTGATCCTGACTGGTTAGTGTGAGAAGCTACCAACTCTTGGCACTGGTGTTTCCCCGCCATCACAAGAAAACTGCCAATGGTCGCTGACATAGAGCTTCCCCTTGGAATCCTTCCTGGGAGAAGCGGGAGCTCTTGATGACAGTCTGTTCCCTGCTCACCCCACTTCGGTCCTGTCTCCCGAGAGAGACAGAAGAGGGGGACGGCAGCTTCGCGTTGCAAACTTCTTTCACACTCAAACCACTATATGTTTTGCGCTCTGCCATTCTCACAAAGACGCACTGTCGTTCCCGCTCACTACTTAACCAAACCCGTCTTTGGCTAGGTGGAAGTTTCTACTTGTAGTGCTTTCAACGTGGGTTCTTTGCAACGTTTGCCTAGCGGTGGCTGGCGAATGCCTGCTTCTCCTAAGAGGGAGAGTGTGGAAGGGGGCGGGCGGGTGGCTTCAGTCTTTCCTTGCAAGTAGACTTTCTTCCTGCAGCGCCCAATGAGGTCTGCAGGAGTTTTCCTTCGGACATGCTTACTATCATAAAGCCAAATCTTGGCCAAAGCATGTTCACATATGCCTCGCCAGGAATCTGCTCATTACAGAAGGCTGGCTGGCGAAATTTCAAGACTCGGTTCCTTGCGTTTATGACTTGGCCCGTGGGAGGCCCTTTTACACTGAACCTCTTCGCTTGGCTCACGGTTGTGTGGAAAAGCTCTCACAGGCTGCAGAACGGGCACTCAGTCAAGTAGGGGAACAGTCTTAGTTTCAGCGCATGGACTCGCTTAAGTAGCATCAGACAATTGTACAGGGGCTCTACAATTGGAAGACTCTACTCCGCACTGCAGGTTAGGTGCATGCTTATTTCAAAAAAAACCTTTCCGTGCGTCTGTGAATTTGGTTTGGGAGGCACTTTTTCATGCAACTTGTTCTCTTGTCTCCGAAATGCGAGGGGGTGGGAGGGGAAAAGAACCATTCTGGGGAAAGCTCCGCAGATCGCCAGGTTACAAGCTTCCTGGGGACATTCTTACTTTTAGAAAACCGACACACGGGGCAATAAACCGAAACAATCCGTTTTTTCAGAGGAGCGATTCCTTTCGTCGACTACGTGTACTCTAGAGAGTTTGTCTGCTAGCTCACCAACGTATTTAGAGGGATCTACTATTCGATTTTCAGCCTCTGCCAGGTGATCCTGACGGGTTAGTGTGAGAAGCTACCAACTCTTGGCACTGCTGTTTCCCCGCCATCACAAGAAAACTGCCACTGGTCGCTGACATAGAGCTTCCCCTTGGAATCCTTCCTGGGAGAAGCGGGAGCTCTTGATGACAGTCTGTTCCCTGCTCACCCTACTTCGGTCCTGTCTCCCGAAAGAGACAGAAGAGGGGGACGGCAGCTTCGCGTTGCAAACTTCTTTCACACTCAAACCACTATATGTTTTGCGCTCTGCCATTCTCACAAAGACGCACTGTCGTTCCCGCTCACTACTTAACCAAACCCGTCTTTGGCTAGGTGGAAGTTTCTACTTGTAGTGCTTTCAACGTGGGTTCTTTGCAACGTTTGCCTAGCGGTGGCTGGCGAATGCCTGCTTCTCCTAAGAGGGTGAGTGTGGAAGGGGGGCGGGCGGGTGGCTTCATTCTTTCCTTGCAAGTAGACATTCTTCCTGCAGCGCCCAATGAGGTCTGCAGGAGTTTTCCTTCGGACATGCTTACTATCATAAAGCCAAATCTTGGCCAAAGCATGTTCACATATGCCTCGCCAGGAATCTGCTCATTACAGAAGGCTGGCTGGCGAAATTTCAAGACTCGGTTCCTTGCGTTTATGACTTGGCCCGTGGGAGGCCCTTTTACACTCAACCTCTTCGCTTGGCTCACGGTTGTGTGGAAAAGCTCTCACAGGCTGCAGAACGGGCACTCAGTCAAGTAGGGGAACAGTCTTAGTTTCAGCGCATGGACTCGCTTAAGTAGCATCAGACAATTGTACAGGGGCTCTACAATTGGAAGACTCTACTCCGCACTGCAGGTTAGGTGCATGCTTATTTCAAAAAAAAACCTTTCCGTGCGTCTGTGAATTTGGTTTGGGAGGCACTTTTTCATGCAACTTGTTCTCTTGTCTCCGAAATGCGAGGGGGTGGGAGGGGAAAAGAACCATTCTGGGGAAAGCTCCGCAGATCGCCAGGTTACAAGCTTCCTGGGGACATTCTTACTTTTAGAAAACCGACACACGGGGCAATAAACCGAAACAATCCGTTTTTTCAGAGGAGCGATTCCTTTCGTCGACTACGTGTACTCTAGAGAGTTTGTCTGCTAGCTCACCAACGTATTTAGAGGGATCTACTATTCGATTTTCAGCCTCTGCCAGGTGATCCTGACGGGTTAGTGTGAGAAGCTACCAACTCTTGGCACTGCTGTTTCCCCGCCATCACAAGAAAACTGCCAATGGTCGCTGACATAGAGCTTCCCCTTGGAATCCTTCCTGGGAGAAGCGGGAGCTCTTGATGACAGTCTGTTCCCTGCTCACCCCACTTCGGTCCTGTCGCCCGAGAGAGACAGAAGAGGGGGACGGCAGCTTCGCGTTGCAAACTTCTTTCACACTCAAACCACTGTATGTTTTTCGCTCTGCCATTCTCACAAAGACGCACTGTCGTTCCCGCTCACTACTTAACCAAACCCGTCTTTGGCTAGGTGGAAGTTTCTACTTGTACTGCTTTCAACGTGGGTTCTTTGCAACGTTTGCCTAGCGGTGGCTGGCGAATGCCTGCTTCTCCTAAGAGGGTGAGTGTGGAAGGGGGCGGGCGGGTGGCTTCATTCTTTCCTTGCAAGTAGACATTCTTCCTGCAGCGCCCAATGAGGTCTGCAGGCGTTTTCCTTCGGACATGCTTACTATCATAAAGCCAAATCTTGGCCAAAGCATGTTCACATATGCCTCGCCAGGAATCTGCTCATTACAGAAGGCTGGCTGGCGAAATTTCAAGACTCGGTTCCTTGCGTTTATGACTTGGCCCGTGGGAGGCCCTTTTACACTCAACCTCTTCGCTTGGCTCACGGTTGTGTGGAAAAGCTCTCACAGGCTGCAGAACGGGCACTCAGTCAAGTAGGGGAACAGTCTTAGTTTCAGCGCATGGACTCGCTTAAGTAGCACCAGACAATTGTACAGGGGCTCTACAATTGGAAGACTCTACTCCGCACTGCAGGTTAGGTGCATGCTTATTTCAAAAAAAACCTTTCCGTGCGTCTGTGAATTTGGTTTGGGAGGCACTTTTTCATGCAACTTGTTCTCTTGTCTCCGAAATGCGAGGGGGTGGGAGGGGAAAAGAACCATTCTGGGGAAAGCTCCGCAGATCGCCAGGTTACAAGCTTCCTGGGGACATTCTTACTTTTAGAAAACCGACACACGGGGCAATAAACCGAAACAATCCGTTTTTTCAGAGGAGCGATTCCTTTCGTCGACTACGTGTACTCTAGAGAGTTTGTCTGCTAGCTCACCAACGTATTTAGAGGGATCTACTATTCGATTTTCAGCCTCTGCCAGGTGATCCTGACGGGTTAGTGTGAGAAGCTACCAACTCTTGGCACTGCTGTTTCCCCGCCATCACAAGAAAACTGCCAATGGTCGCTGACATAGAGCTTCCCCTTGGAATCCTTCCTGGGAGAAGCGGGAGCTCTTGATGACAGTCTGTTCCCTGCTCACCCCACTTCGGTCCTGTCGCCCGAGAGAGACAGAAGAGGGGGACGGCAGCTTCGCGTTGCAAACTTCTTTCACACTCAAACCACTATATGTTTTGCGCTCTGCCATTCTCACAAAGACGCACTGTCGTTCCCGCTCACTACTTAACCAAACCCGTCTTTGGCTAGGTGGAAGTTTCTACTTGTAGTGCTTTCAACGTGGGTTCTTTGCAACGTTTGCCTAGCGGTGGCTGGCGAATGCCTGCTTCTCCTAAGAGGGTGAGTGTGGAAGGGGGCGGGCGGGTGGCTTCAGTCTTTCCTTGCAAGTAGACATTCTTCCTGCAGCGCCCAATGAGGTCTGCAGGAGTTTTCCTTCGGACATGCTTACTATCATAAAGCCAAATCTTGGCCAAAGCATGTTCACATATGCCTCGCCAGGAATCTGCTCATTACAGAAGGCTGGCTGGCGAAATTTCAAGACTCGGTTCCTTGCGTTTATGACTTGGCCCGTGGGAGGCCCTTTTACACTCAACCTCTTCGCTTGGCTCACGGTTGTGTGGAAAAGCTCTCACAGGCTGCAGAACGGGCACTCAGTCAAGTAGGGGAACAGTCTTAGTTTCAGCGCATGGACTCGCTTAAGTAGCACCAGACAATTGTACAGGGGCTCTACAATTGGAAGACTCTACTCCGCACTGCAGGTTAGGTGCATGCTTATTTCAAAAAAAACCTTTCCGTGCGTCTGTGAATTTGGTTTGGGAGGCACTTTTTCATGCAACTTGTTCTCTTGTCTCCGAAATGCGAGGGGGTGGGAGGGGAAAAGAACCATTCTGGGGAAAGCTCCGCAGATCGCCAGGTTACAAGCTTCCTGGGGACATTCTTACTTTTAGAAAACCGACACACGGGGCAATAAACCGAAACAATCCGTTTTTTCAGAGGAGCGATTCCTTTCGTCGACTACGTGTACTCTAGAGAGTTTGTCTGCTAGCTCACCAATGTATTTAGAGGGATCTACTATTCGATTTTCAGCCTCTGCCAGGTGATCCTGACTGGTTAGTGTGAGAAGCTACCAACTCTTGGCACTGGTGTTTCCCCGCCATCACAAGAAAACTGCCAATGGTCGCTGACATAGAGCTTCCCCTTGGAATCCTTCCTGGGAGAAGCGGGAGCTCTTGATGACAGTCTGTTCCCTGCTCACCCCACTTCGGTCCTGTCTCCCGAGAGAGACAGAAGAGGGGGACGGCAGCTTCGCGTTGCAAACTTCTTTCACACTCAAACCACTGTATGTTTTGCGCTCTGCCATTCTCACAAAGACGCACTGTCGTTCCCGCTCACTACTTAACCAAACCCGTCTTTGGCTAGGTGGAAGTTTCTACTTGTAGTGCTTTCAACGTGGGTTCTTTGCAACGTTTGCCTAGCGGTGGCTGGCGAATGCCTGCTTCTCCTAAGAGGGTGAGTGTGGAAGGGGGCGGGCGGGTGGCTTCAGTCTTTCCTTGCAAGTAGACATTCTTCCTGCAGCGCCCAATGAGGTCTGCAGGAGTTTTCCTTCGGACATGCTTACTATCATAAAGCCAAATCTTGGCCAAAGCATGTTCACATATGCCTCGCCAGGAATCTGCTCATTACAGAAGGCTGGCTGGCGAAATTTCAAGACTCGGTTCCTTGCGTTTATGACTTGGCCCGTGGGAGGCCCTTTTACACTCAACCTCTTCGCTTGGCTCACGGTTGTGTGGAAAAGCTCTCACAGGCTGCAGAACGGGCACTCAGTCAAGTAGGGGAACAGTCTTAGTTTCAGCGCATGGACTCGCTTAAGTAGCACCAGACAATTGTACAGGGGCTCTACAATTGGAAGACTCTACTCCGCACTGCAGGTTAGGTGCATGCTTATTTCAAAAAAAACCTTTCCGTGCGTCTGTGAATTTGGTTTGGGAGGCACTTTTTCATGCAACTTGTTCTCTTGTCTCCGAAATGCGAGGGGGTGGGAGGGGAAAAGAACCATTCTGGGGAAAGCTCCGCAGATCGCCAGGTTACAAGCTTCCTGGGGACATTCTTACTTTTAGAAAACCGACACACGGGGCAATAAACCGAAACAATCCGTTTTTTCAGAGGAGCGATTCCTTTCGTCGACTACGTGTACTCTAGAGAGTTTGTCTGCTAGCTCACCAACGTATTTAGAGGGATCTACTATTCGATTTTCAGCCTCTGCCAGGTGATCCTGACGGGTTAGTGTGAGAAGCTACCAACTCTTGGCACTGCTGTTTCCCCGCCATCACAAGAAAACTGCCAATGGTCGCTGACATAGAGCTTCCCCTTGGAATCCTTCCTGGGAGAAGCGGGAGCTCTTGATGACAGTCTGTTCCCTGCTCACCCCACTTCGGTCCTGTCGCCCGAGAGAGACAGAAGAGGGGGACGGCAGCTTCGCGTTGCAAACTTCTTTCACACTCAAACCACTGTATGTTTTTCGCTCTGCCATTCTCACAAAGACGCACTGTCGTTCCCGCTCACTACTTAACCAAACCCGTCTTTGGCTAGGTGGAAGTTTCTACTTGTACTGCTTTCAACGTGGGTTCTTTGCAACGTTTGCCTAGCGGTGGCTGGCGAATGCCTGCTTCTCCTAAGAGGGTGAGTGTGGAAGGGGGCGGGCGGGTGGCTTCATTCTTTCCTTGCAAGTAGACATTCTTCCTGCAGCGCCCAATGAGGTCTGCAGGCGTTTTCCTTCGGACATGCTTACTATCATAAAGCCAAATCTTGGCCAAAGCATGTTCACATATGCCTCGCCAGGAATCTGCTCATTACAGAAGGCTGGCTGGCGAAATTTCAAGACTCGGTTCCTTGCGTTTATGACTTGGCCCGTGGGAGGCCCTTTTACACTCAACCTCTTCGCTTGGCTCACGGTTGTGTGGAAAAGCTCTCACAGGCTGCAGAACGGGCACTCAGTCAAGTAGGGGAACAGTCTTAGTTTCAGCGCATGGACTCGCTTAAGTAGCACCAGACAATTGTACAGGGGCTCTACAATTGGAAGACTCTACTCCGCACTGCAGGTTAGGTGCATGCTTATTTCAAAAAAAACCTTTCCGTGCGTCTGTGAATTTGGTTTGGGAGGCACTTTTTCATGCAACTTGTTCTCTTGTCTCCGAAATGCGAGGGGGTGGGAGGGGAAAAGAACCATTCTGGGGAAAGCTCCGCAGATCGCCAGGTTACAAGCTTCCTGGGGACATTCTTACTTTTAGAAAACCGACACACGGGGCAATAAACCGAAACAATCCGTTTTTTCAGAGGAGCGATTCCTTTCGTCGACTACGTGTACTCTAGAGAGTTTGTCTGCTAGCTCACCAACGTATTTAGAGGGATCTACTATTCGATTTTCAGCCTCTGCCAGGTGATCCTGACGGGTTAGTGTGAGAAGCTACCAACTCTTGGCACTGCTGTTTCCCCGCCATCACAAGAAAACTGCCAATGGTCGCTGACATAGAGCTTCCCCTTGGAATCCTTCCTGGGAGAAGCGGGAGCTCTTGATGACAGTCTGTTCCCTGCTCACCCCACTTCGGTCCTGTCGCCCGAGAGAGACAGAAGAGGGGGACGGCAGCTTCGCGTTGCAAACTTCTTTCACACTCAAACCACTATATGTTTTGCGCTCTGCCATTCTCACAAAGACGCACTGTCGTTCCCGCTCACTACTTAACCAAACCCGTCTTTGGCTAGGTGGAAGTTTCTACTTGTAGTGCTTTCAACGTGGGTTCTTTGCAACGTTTGCCTAGCGGTGGCTGGCGAATGCCTGCTTCTCCTAAGAGGGAGAGTGTGGAAGGGGGCGGGCGGGTGGCTTCAGTCTTTCCTTGCAAGTAGACTTTCTTCCTGCAGCGCCCAATGAGGTCTGCAGGAGTTTTCCTTCGGACATGCTTACTATCATAAAGCCAAATCTTGGCCAAAGCATGTTCACATATGCCTCGCCAGGAATCTGCTCATTACAGAAGGCTGGCTGGCGAAATTTCAAGACTCGGTACCTTGCGTTTATGACTTGGCCCGTGGGAGGCCCTTTTACACTGAACCTCTTCGCTTGGCTCACGGTTGTGTGGAAAAGCTCTCACAGGCTGCAGAACGGGCACTCAGTCAAGTAGGGGAACAGTCTTAGTTTCAGCGCATGGACTCGCTTAAGTAGCATCAGACAATTGTACAGGGGCTCTACAATTGGAAGACTCTACTCCGCACTGCAGGTTAGGTGCATGCTTATTTCAAAAAAAACCTTTCCGTGCGTCTGTGAATTTGGTTTGGGAGGCACTTTTTCATGCAACTTGTTCTCTTGTCTCCGAAATGCGAGGGGGTGGGAGGGGAAAAGAACCATTCTGGGGAAAGCTCCGCAGATCGCCAGGTTACAAGCTTCCTGGGGACATTCTTACTTTTAGAAAACCGACACACGGGGCAATAAACCGAAACAATCCGTTTTTTCAGAGGAGCGATTCCTTTCGTCGACTACGTGTACTCTAGAGAGTTTGTCTGCTAGCTCACCAATGTATTTAGAAGGATCTACTATTCGATTTTCAGCCTCTGCCAGGTGATCCTGACTGGTTAGTGTGAGAAGCTACCAACTCTTGGCACTGGTGTTTCCCCGCCATCACAAGAAAACTGCCAATGGTCGCTGACATAGAGCTTCCCCTTGGAATCCTTCCTGGGAGAAGCGGGAGCTCTTGATGACAGTCTGTTCCCTGCTCACCCCACTTCGGTCCTGTCTCCCGAGAGAGACAGAAGAGGGGGACGGCAGCTTCGCGTTGCAAACTTCTTTCACACTCAAACCACTGTATGTTTTGCGCTCTGCCATTCTCACAAAGACGCACTGTCGTTCCCGCTCACTACTTAACCAAACCCGTCTTTGGCTAGGTGGAAGTTTCTACTTGTAGTGCTTTCAACGTGGGTTCTTTGCAACGTTTGCCTAGCGGTGGCTGGCGAATGCCTGCTTCTCCTAAGAGGGTGAGTGTGGAAGGGGGCGGGCGGGTGGCTTCAGTCTTTCCTTGCAAGTAGACATTCTTCCTGCAGCGCCCAATGAGGTCTGCAGGAGTTTTCCTTCGGACATGCTTACTATCATAAAGCCAAATCTTGGCCAAAGCATGTTCACATATGCCTCGCCAGGAATCTGCTCATTACAGAAGGCTGGCTGGCGAAATTTCAAGACTCGGTTCCTTGCGTTTATGACTTGGCCCGTGGGAGGCCCTTTTACACTCAACCTCTTCGCTTGGCTCACGGTTGTGTGGAAAAGCTCTCACAGGCTGCAGAACGGGCACTCAGTCAAGTAGGGGAACAGTCTTAGTTTCAGCGCATGGACTCGCTTAAGTAGCATCAGACAATTGTACAGGGGCTCTACAATTGGAAGACTCTACTCCGCACTGCAGGTTAGGTGCATGCTTATTTCAAAAAAAACCTTTCCGTGCGTCTGTGAATTTGGTTTGGGAGGCACTTTTTCATGCAACTTGTTCTCTTGTCTCCGAAATGCGAGGGGGTGGGAGGGGAAAAGAACCATTCTGGGGAAAGCTCCGCAGATCGCCAGGTTACAAGCTTCCTGGGGACATTCTTACTTTTAGAAAACCGACACACGGGGCAATAAACCGAAACAATCCGTTTTTTCAGAGGAGCGATTCCTTTCGTCGACTACGTGTACTCTAGAGAGTTTGTCTGCTAGCTCACCAACGTATTTAGAGGGATCTACTATTCGATTTTCAGCCTCTGCCAGGTGATCCTGACGGGTTAGTGTGAGAAGCTACCAACTCTTGGCACTGCTGTTTCCCCGCCATCACAAGAAAACTGCCACTGGTCGCTGACATAGAGCTTCCCCTTGGAATCCTTCCTGGGAGAAGCGGGAGCTCTTGATGACAGTCTGTTCCCTGCTCACCCTACTTCGGTCCTGTCTCCCGAAAGAGACAGAAGAGGGGGACGGCAGCTTCGCGTTGCAAACTTCTTTCACACTCAAACCACTATATGTTTTGCGCTCTGCCATTCTCACAAAGACGCACTGTCGTTCCCGCTCACTACTTAACCAAACCCGTCTTTGGCTAGGTGGAAGTTTCTACTTGTAGTGCTTTCAACGTGGGTTCTTTGCAACGTTTGCCTAGCGGTGGCTGGCGAATGCCTGCTTCTCCTAAGAGGGAGAGTGTGGAAGGGGGCGGGCGGGTGGCTTCAGTCTTTCCTTGCAAGTAGACTTTCTTCCTGCAGCGCCCAATGAGGTCTGCAGGAGTTTTCCTTCGGACATGCTTACTATCATAAAGCCAAATCTTGGCCAAAGCATGTTCACATATGCCTCGCCAGGAATCTGCTCATTACAGAAGGCTGGCTGGCGAAATTTCAAGACTCGGTTCCTTGCGTTTATGACTTGGCCCGTGGGAGGCCCTTTTACACTCAACCCCTTCGCTTGGCTCACGGTTGTGTGGAAAAGCTCTCACAGGCTGCAGAACGGGCACTCAGTCAAGTAGGGGAACAGTCTTAGTTTCAGCGCATGGACTCGCTTAAGTAGCATCAGACAATTGTACAGGGGCTCTACAATTGGAAGACTCTACTCCGCACTGCAGGTTAGGTGCATGCTTATTTCAAAAAAAAACCTTTCCGTGCGTCTGTGAATTTGGTTTGGGAGGCACTTTTTCATGCAACTTGTTCTCTTGTCTCCGAAATGCGAGGGGGTGGGAGGGGAAAAGAACCATTCTGGGGAAAGCTCCGCAGATCGCCAGGTTACAAGCTTCCTGGGGACATTCTTACTTTTAGAAAACCGACACACGGGGCAATAAACCGAAACAATCCGTTTTTTCAGAGGAGCGATTCCTTTCGTCGACTACGTGTACTCTAGAGAGTTTGTCTGCTAGCTCACCAACGTATTTAGAGGGATCTACTATTCGATTTTCAGCCTCTGCCAGGTGATCCTGACGGGTTAGTGTGAGAAGCTACCAACTCTTGGCACTGCTGTTTCCCCGCCATCACAAGAAAACTGCCAATGGTCGCTGACATAGAGCTTCCCCTTGGAATCCTTCCTGGGAGAAGCGGGAGCTCTTGATGACAGTCTGTTCCCTGCTCACCCCACTTCGGTCCTGTCGCCCGAGAGAGACAGAAGAGGGGGACGGCAGCTTCGCGTTGCAAACTTCTTTCACACTCAAACCACTGTATGTTTTTCGCTCTGCCATTCTCACAAAGACGCACTGTCGTTCCCGCTCACTACTTAACCAAACCCGTCTTTGGCTAGGTGGAAGTTTCTACTTGTAGTGCTTTCAACGTGGGTTCTTTGCAACGTTTGCCTAGCGGTGGCTGGCGAATGCCTGCTTCTCCTAAGAGGGTGAGTGTGGAAGGGGGCGGGCGGGTGGCTTCAGTCTTTCCTTGCAAGTAGACATTCTTCCTGCAGCGCCCAATGAGGTCTGCAGGAGTTTTCCTTCGGACATGCTTACTATCATAAAGCCAAATCTTGGCCAAAGCATGTTCACATATGCCTCGCCAGGAATCTGCTCATTACAGAAGGCTGGCTGGCGAAATTTCAAGACTCGGTTCCTTGCGTTTATGACTTGGCCCGTGGGAGGCCCTTTTACACTCAACCTCTTCGCTTGGCTCACGGTTGTGTGGAAAAGCTCTCACAGGCTGCAGAACGGGCACTCAGTCAAGTAGGGGAACAGTCTTAGTTTCAGCGCATGGACTCGCTTAAGTAGCATCAGACAATTGTACAGGGGCTCTACAATTGGAAGACTCTACTCCGCACTGCAGGTTAGGTGCATGCTTATTTCAAAAAAAACCTTTCCGTGCGTCTGTGAATTTGGTTTGGGAGGCACTTTTTCATGCAACTTGTTCTCTTGTCTCCGAAATGCGAGGGGGTGGGAGGGGAAAAGAACCATTCTGGGGAAAGCTCCGCAGATCGCCAGGTTACAAGCTTCCTGGGGACATTCTTACTTTTAGAAAACCGACACACGGGGCAATAAACCGAAACAATCCGTTTTTTCAGAGGAGCGATTCCTTTCGTCGACTACGTGTACTCTAGAGAGTTTGTCTGCTAGCTCACCAACGTATTTAGAGGGATCTACTATTCGATTTTCAGCCTCTGCCAGGTGATCCTGACGGGTTAGTGTGAGAAGCTACCAACTCTTGGCACTGCTGTTTCCCCGCCATCACAAGAAAACTGCCACTGGTCGCTGACATAGAGCTTCCCCTTGGAATCCTTCCTGGGAGAAGCGGGAGCTCTTGATGACAGTCTGTTCCCTGCTCACCCTACTTCGGTCCTGTCTCCCGAAAGAGACAGAAGAGGGGGACGGCAGCTTCGCGTTGCAAACTTCTTTCACACTCAAACCACTATATGTTTTGCGCTCTGCCATTCTCACAAAGACGCACTGTCGTTCCCGCTCACTACTTAACCAAACCCGTCTTTGGCTAGGTGGAAGTTTCTACTTGTAGTGCTTTCAACGTGGGTTCTTTGCAACGTTTGCCTAGCGGTGGCTGGCGAATGCCTGCTTCTCCTAAGAGGGAGAGTGTGGAAGGGGGCGGGCGGGTGGCTTCAGTCTTTCCTTGCAAGTAGACTTTCTTCCTGCAGCGCCCAATGAGGTCTGCAGGAGTTTTCCTTCGGACATGCTTACTATCATAAAGCCAAATCTTGGCCAAAGCATGTTCACATATGCCTCGCCAGGAATCTGCTCATTACAGAAGGCTGGCTGGCGAAATTTCAAGACTCGGTTCCTTGCGTTTATGACTTGGCCCGTGGGAGGCCCTTTTACACTCAACCCCTTCGCTTGGCTCACGGTTGTGTGGAAAAGCTCTCACAGGCTGCAGAACGGGCACTCAGTCAAGTAGGGGAACAGTCTTAGTTTCAGCGCATGGACTCGCTTAAGTAGCATCAGACAATTGTACAGGGGCTCTACAATTGGAAGACTCTACTCCGCACTGCAGGTTAGGTGCATGCTTATTTCAAAAAAAAACCTTTCCGTGCGTCTGTGAATTTGGTTTGGGAGGCACTTTTTCATGCAACTTGTTCTCTTGTCTCCGAAATGCGAGGGGGTGGGAGGGGAAAAGAACCATTCTGGGGAAAGCTCCGCAGATCGCCAGGTTACAAGCTTCCTGGGGACATTCTTACTTTTAGAAAACCGACACACGGGGCAATAAACCGAAACAATCCGTTTTTTCAGAGGAGCGATTCCTTTCGTCGACTACGTGTACTCTAGAGAGTTTGTCTGCTAGCTCACCAACGTATTTAGAGGGATCTACTATTCGATTTTCAGCCTCTGCCAGGTGATCCTGACGGGTTAGTGTGAGAAGCTACCAACTCTTGGCACTGCTGTTTCCCCGCCATCACAAGAAAACTGCCAATGGTCGCTGACATAGAGCTTCCCCTTGGAATCCTTCCTGGGAGAAGCGGGAGCTCTTGATGACAGTCTGTTCCCTGCTCACCCCACTTCGGTCCTGTCGCCCGAGAGAGACAGAAGAGGGGGACGGCAGCTTCGCGTTGCAAACTTCTTTCACACTCAAACCACTGTATGTTTTTCGCTCTGCCATTCTCACAAAGACGCACTGTCGTTCCCGCTCACTACTTAACCAAACCCGTCTTTGGCTAGGTGGAAGTTTCTACTTGTACTGCTTTCAACGTGGGTTCTTTGCAACGTTTGCCTAGCGGTGGCTGGCGAATGCCTGCTTCTCCTAAGAGGGTGAGTGTGGAAGGGGGCGGGCGGGTGGCTTCATTCTTTCCTTGCAAGTAGACATTCTTCCTGCAGCGCCCAATGAGGTCTGCAGGCGTTTTCCTTCGGACATGCTTACTATCATAAAGCCAAATCTTGGCCAAAGCATGTTCACATATGCCTCGCCAGGAATCTGCTCATTACAGAAGGCTGGCTGGCGAAATTTCAAGACTCGGTTCCTTGCGTTTATGACTTGGCCCGTGGGAGGCCCTTTTACACTCAACCTCTTCGCTTGGCTCACGGTTGTGTGGAAAAGCTCTCACAGGCTGCAGAACGGGCACTCAGTCAAGTAGGGGAACAGTCTTAGTTTCAGCGCATGGACTCGCTTAAGTAGCACCAGACAATTGTACAGGGGCTCTACAATTGGAAGACTCTACTCCGCACTGCAGGTTAGGTGCATGCTTATTTCAAAAAAAACCTTTCCGTGCGTCTGTGAATTTGGTTTGGGAGGCACTTTTTCATGCAACTTGTTCTCTTGTCTCCGAAATGCGAGGGGGTGGGAGGGGAAAAGAACCATTCTGGGGAAAGCTCCGCAGATCGCCAGGTTACAAGCTTCCTGGGGACATTCTTACTTTTAGAAAACCGACACACGGGGCAATAAACCGAAACAATCCGTTTTTTCAGAGGAGCGATTCCTTTCGTCGACTACGTGTACTCTAGAGAGTTTGTCTGCTAGCTCACCAACGTATTTAGAGGGATCTACTATTCGATTTTCAGCCTCTGCCAGGTGATCCTGACGGGTTAGTGTGAGAAGCTACCAACTCTTGGCACTGCTGTTTCCCCGCCATCACAAGAAAACTGCCAATGGTCGCTGACATAGAGCTTCCCCTTGGAATCCTTCCTGGGAGAAGCGGGAGCTCTTGATGACAGTCTGTTCCCTGCTCACCCCACTTCGGTCCTGTCGCCCGAGAGAGACAGAAGAGGGGGACGGCAGCTTCGCGTTGCAAACTTCTTTCACACTCAAACCACTATATGTTTTGCGCTCTGCCATTCTCACAAAGACGCACTGTCGTTCCCGCTCACTACTTAACCAAACCCGTCTTTGGCTAGGTGGAAGTTTCTACTTGTAGTGCTTTCAACGTGGGTTCTTTGCAACGTTTGCCTAGCGGTGGCTGGCGAATGCCTGCTTCTCCTAAGAGGGAGAGTGTGGAAGGGGGCGGGCGGGTGGCTTCAGTCTTTCCTTGCAAGTAGACTTTCTTCCTGCAGCGCCCAATGAGGTCTGCAGGAGTTTTCCTTCGGACATGCTTACTATCATAAAGCCAAATCTTGGCCAAAGCATGTTCACATATGCCTCGCCAGGAATCTGCTCATTACAGAAGGCTGGCTGGCGAAATTTCAAGACTCGGTTCCTTGCGTTTATGACTTGGCCCGTGGGAGGCCCTTTTACACTGAACCTCTTCGCTTGGCTCACGGTTGTGTGGAAAAGCTCTCACAGGCTGCAGAACGGGCACTCAGTCAAGTAGGGGAACAGTCTTAGTTTCAGCGCATGGACTCGCTTAAGTAGCATCAGACAATTGTACAGGGGCTCTACAATTGGAAGACTCTACTCCGCACTGCAGGTTAGGTGCATGCTTATTTCAAAAAAAACCTTTCCGTGCGTCTGTGAATTTGGTTTGGGAGGCACTTTTTCATGCAACTTGTTCTCTTGTCTCCGAAATGCGAGGGGGTGGGAGGGGAAAAGAACCATTCTGGGGAAAGCTCCGCAGATCGCCAGGTTACAAGCTTCCTGGGGACATTCTTACTTTTAGAAAACCGACACACGGGGCAATAAACCGAAACAATCCGTTTTTTCAGAGGAGCGATTCCTTTCGTCGACTACGTGTACTCTAGAGAGTTTGTCTGCTAGCTCACCAACGTATTTAGAGGGATCTACTATTCGATTTTCAGCCTCTGCCAGGTGATCCTGACGGGTTAGTGTGAGAAGCTACCAACTCTTGGCACTGCTGTTTCCCCGCCATCACAAGAAAACTGCCACTGGTCGCTGACATAGAGCTTCCCCTTGGAATCCTTCCTGGGAGAAGCGGGAGCTCTTGATGACAGTCTGTTCCCTGCTCACCCTACTTCGGTCCTGTCTCCCGAAAGAGACAGAAGAGGGGGACGGCAGCTTCGCGTTGCAAACTTCTTTCACACTCAAACCACTATATGTTTTGCGCTCTGCCATTCTCACAAAGACGCACTGTCGTTCCCGCTCACTACTTAACCAAACCCGTCTTTGGCTAGGTGGAAGTTTCTACTTGTAGTGCTTTCAACGTGGGTTCTTTGCAACGTTTGCCTAGCGGTGGCTGGCGAATGCCTGCTTCTCCTAAGAGGGAGAGTGTGGAAGGGGGCGGGCGGGTGGCTTCAGTCTTTCCTTGCAAGTAGACTTTCTTCCTGCAGCGCCCAATGAGGTCTGCAGGAGTTTTCCTTCGGACATGCTTACTATCATAAAGCCAAATCTTGGCCAAAGCATGTTCACATATGCCTCGCCAGGAATCTGCTCATTACAGAAGGCTGGCTGGCGAAATTTCAAGACTCGGTTCCTTGCGTTTATGACTTGGCCCGTGGGAGGCCCTTTTACACTCAACCCCTTCGCTTGGCTCACGGTTGTGTGGAAAAGCTCTCACAGGCTGCAGAACGGGCACTCAGTCAAGTAGGGGAACAGTCTTAGTTTCAGCGCATGGACTCGCTTAAGTAGCATCAGACAATTGTACAGGGGCTCTACAATTGGAAGACTCTACTCCGCACTGCAGGTTAGGTGCATGCTTATTTCAAAAAAAAACCTTTCCGTGCGTCTGTGAATTTGGTTTGGGAGGCACTTTTTCATGCAACTTGTTCTCTTGTCTCCGAAATGCGAGGGGGTGGGAGGGGAAAAGAACCATTCTGGGGAAAGCTCCGCAGATCGCCAGGTTACAAGCTTCCTGGGGACATTCTTACTTTTAGAAAACCGACACACGGGGCAATAAACCGAAACAATCCGTTTTTTCAGAGGAGCGATTCCTTTCGTCGACTACGTGTACTCTAGAGAGTTTGTCTGCTAGCTCACCAATGTATTTAGAGGGATCTACTATTCGATTTTCAGCCTCTGCCAGGTGATCCTGACTGGTTAGTGTGAGAAGCTACCAACTCTTGGCACTGGTGTTTCCCCGCCATCACAAGAAAACTGCCAATGGTCGCTGACATAGAGCTTCCCCTTGGAATCCTTCCTGGGAGAAGCGGGAGCTCTTGATGACAGTCTGTTCCCTGCTCACCCCACTTCGGTCCTGTCTCCCGAGAGAGACAGAAGAGGGGGACGGCAGCTTCGCGTTGCAAACTTCTTTCACACTCAAACCACTGTATGTTTTGCGCTCTGCCATTCTCACAAAGACGCACTGTCGTTCCCGCTCACTACTTAACCAAACCCGTCTTTGGCTAGGTGGAAGTTTCTACTTGTAGTGCTTTCAACGTGGGTTCTTTGCAACGTTTGCCTAGCGGTGGCTGGCGAATGCCTGCTTCTCCTAAGAGGGTGAGTGTGGAAGGGGGCGGGCGGGTGGCTTCAGTCTTTCCTTGCAAGTAGACATTCTTCCTGCAGCGCCCAATGAGGTCTGCAGGAGTTTTCCTTCGGACATGCTTACTATCATAAAGCCAAATCTTGGCCAAAGCATGTTCACATATGCCTCGCCAGGAATCTGCTCATTACAGAAGGCTGGCTGGCGAAATTTCAAGACTCGGTTCCTTGCGTTTATGACTTGGCCCGTGGGAGGCCCTTTTACACTCAACCTCTTCGCTTGGCTCACGGTTGTGTGGAAAAGCTCTCACAGGCTGCAGAACGGGCACTCAGTCAAGTAGGGGAACAGTCTTAGTTTCAGCGCATGGACTCGCTTAAGTAGCACCAGACAATTGTACAGGGGCTCTACAATTGGAAGACTCTACTCCGCACTGCAGGTTAGGTGCATGCTTATTTCAAAAAAAACCTTTCCGTGCGTCTGTGAATTTGGTTTGGGAGGCACTTTTTCATGCAACTTGTTCTCTTGTCTCCGAAATGCGAGGGGGTGGGAGGGGAAAAGAACCATTCTGGGGAAAGCTCCGCAGATCGCCAGGTTACAAGCTTCCTGGGGACATTCTTACTTTTAGAAAACCGACACACGGGGCAATAAACCGAAACAATCCGTTTTTTCAGAGGAGCGATTCCTTTCGTCGACTACGTGTACTCTAGAGAGTTTGTCTGCTAGCTCACCAATGTATTTAGAGGGATCTACTATTCGATTTTCAGCCTCTGCCAGGTGATCCTGACTGGTTAGTGTGAGAAGCTACCAACTCTTGGCACTGGTGTTTCCCCGCCATCACAAGAAAACTGCCAATGGTCGCTGACATAGAGCTTCCCCTTGGAATCCTTCCTGGGAGAAGCGGGAGCTCTTGATGACAGTCTGTTCCCTGCTCACCCCACTTCGGTCCTGTCTCCCGAGAGAGACAGAAGAGGGGGACGGCAGCTTCGCGTTGCAAACTTCTTTCACACTCAAACCACTGTATGTTTTGCGCTCTGCCATTCTCACAAAGACGCACTGTCGTTCCCGCTCACTACTTAACCAAACCCGTCTTTGGCTAGGTGGAAGTTTCTACTTGTAGTGCTTTCAACGTGGGTTCTTTGCAACGTTTGCCTAGCGGTGGCTGGCGAATGCCTGCTTCTCCTAAGAGGGTGAGTGTGGAAGGGGGCGGGCGGGTGGCTTCAGTCTTTCCTTGCAAGTAGACATTCTTCCTGCAGCGCCCAATGAGGTCTGCAGGAGTTTTCCTTCGGACATGCTTACTATCATAAAGCCAAATCTTGGCCAAAGCATGTTCACATATGCCTCGCCAGGAATCTGCTCATTACAGAAGGCTGGCTGGCGAAATTTCAAGACTCGGTTCCTTGCGTTTATGACTTGGCCCGTGGGAGGCCCTTTTACACTCAACCTCTTCGCTTGGCTCACGGTTGTGTGGAAAAGCTCTCACAGGCTGCAGAACGGGCACTCAGTCAAGTAGGGGAACAGTCTTAGTTTCAGCGCATGGACTCGCTTAAGTAGCACCAGACAATTGTACAGGGGCTCTACAATTGGAAGACTCTACTCCGCACTGCAGGTTAGGTGCATGCTTATTTCAAAAAAAACCTTTCCGTGCGTCTGTGAATTTGGTTTGGGAGGCACTTTTTCATGCAACTTGTTCTCTTGTCTCCGAAATGCGAGGGGGTGGGAGGGGAAAAGAACCATTCTGGGGAAAGCTCCGCAGATCGCCAGGTTACAAGCTTCCTGGGGACATTCTTACTTTTAGAAAACCGACACACGGGGCAATAAACCGAAACAATCCGTTTTTTCAGAGGAGCGATTCCTTTCGTCGACTACGTGTACTCTAGAGAGTTTGTCTGCTAGCTCACCAACGTATTTAGAGGGATCTACTATTCGATTTTCAGCCTCTGCCAGGTGATCCTGACGGGTTAGTGTGAGAAGCTACCAACTCTTGGCACTGCTGTTTCCCCGCCATCACAAGAAAACTGCCAATGGTCGCTGACATAGAGCTTCCCCTTGGAATCCTTCCTGGGAGAAGCGGGAGCTCTTGATGACAGTCTGTTCCCTGCTCACCCCACTTCGGTCCTGTCGCCCGAGAGAGACAGAAGAGGGGGACGGCAGCTTCGCGTTGCAAACTTCTTTCACACTCAAACCACTGTATGTTTTGCGCTGTGCCATTCTCACAAAGACGCACTGTCGTTCCCGCTCACTACTTAACCAAACCCGTCTTTGGCTAGGTGGAAGTTTCTACTTGTAGTGCTTTCAACGTGGGTTCTTTGCAACGTTTGCCTAGCGGTGGCTGGCGAATGCCTGCTTCTCCTAAGAGGGTGAGTGTGGAAGGGGGCGGGCGGGTGGCTTCATTCTTTCCTTGCAAGTAGACATTCTTCCTGCAGCGCCCAATGAGGTCTGCAGGCGTTTTCCTTCGGACATGCTTACTATCATAAAGCCAAATCTTGGCCAAAGCATGTTCACATATGCCTCGCCAGGAATCTGCTCATTACAGAAGGCTGGCTGGCGAAATTTCAAGACTCGGTTCCTTGCGTTTATGACTTGGCCCGTGGGAGGCCCTTTTACACTCAACCTCTTCGCTTGGCTCACGGTTGTGTGGAAAAGCTCTCACAGGCTGCAGAACGGGCACTCAGTCAAGTAGGGGAACAGTCTTAGTTTCAGCGCATGGACTCGCTTAAGTAGCACCAGACAATTGTACAGGGGCTCTACAATTGGAAGACTCTACTCCGCACTGCAGGTTAGGTGCATGCTTATTTCAAAAAAAACCTTTCCGTGCGTCTGTGAATTTGGTTTGGGAGGCACTTTTTCATGCAACTTGTTCTCTTGTCTCCGAAATGCGAGGGGGTGGGAGGGGAAAAGAACCATTCTGGGGAAAGCTCCGCAGATCGCCAGGTTACAAGCTTCCTGGGGACATTCTTACTTTTAGAAAACCGACACACGGGGCAATAAACCGAAACAATCCGTTTTTTCAGAGGAGCGATTCCTTTCGTCGACTACGTGTACTCTAGAGAGTTTGTCTGCTAGCTCACCAACGTATTTAGAGGGATCTACTATTCGATTTTCAGCCTCTGCCAGGTGATCCTGACGGGTTAGTGTGAGAAGCTACCAACTCTTGGCACTGCTGTTTCCCCGCCATCACAAGAAAACTGCCAATGGTCGCTGACATAGAGCTTCCCCTTGGAATCCTTCCTGGGAGAAGCGGGAGCTCTTGATGACAGTCTGTTCCCTGCTCACCCCACTTCGGTCCTGTCGCCCGAGAGAGACAGAAGAGGGGGACGGCAGCTTCGCGTTGCAAACTTCTTTCACACTCAAACCACTATATGTTTTGCGCTCTGCCATTCTCACAAAGACGCACTGTCGTTCCCGCTCACTACTTAACCAAACCCGTCTTTGGCTAGGTGGAAGTTTCTACTTGTAGTGCTTTCAACGTGGGTTCTTTGCAACGTTTGCCTAGCGGTGGCTGGCGAATGCCTGCTTCTCCTAAGAGGGAGAGTGTGGAAGGGGGCGGGCGGGTGGCTTCAGTCTTTCCTTGCAAGTAGACTTTCTTCCTGCAGCGCCCAATGAGGTCTGCAGGAGTTTTCCTTCGGACATGCTTACTATCATAAAGCCAAATCTTGGCCAAAGCATGTTCACATATGCCTCGCCAGGAATCTGCTCATTACAGAAGGCTGGCTGGCGAAATTTCAAGACTCGGTACCTTGCGTTTATGACTTGGCCCGTGGGAGGCCCTTTTACACTGAACCTCTTCGCTTGGCTCACGGTTGTGTGGAAAAGCTCTCACAGGCTGCAGAACGGGCACTCAGTCAAGTAGGGGAACAGTCTTAGTTTCAGCGCATGGACTCGCTTAAGTAGCATCAGACAATTGTACAGGGGCTCTACAATTGGAAGACTCTACTCCGCACTGCAGGTTAGGTGCATGCTTATTTCAAAAAAAACCTTTCCGTGCGTCTGTGAATTTGGTTTGGGAGGCACTTTTTCATGCAACTTGTTCTCTTGTCTCCGAAATGCGAGGGGGTGGGAGGGGAAAAGAACCATTCTGGGGAAAGCTCCGCAGATCGCCAGGTTACAAGCTTCCTGGGGACATTCTTACTTTTAGAAAACCGACACACGGGGCAATAAACCGAAACAATCCGTTTTTTCAGAGGAGCGATTCCTTTCGTCGACTACGTGTACTCTAGAGAGTTTGTCTGCTAGCTCACCAATGTATTTAGAAGGATCTACTATTCGATTTTCAGCCTCTGCCAGGTGATCCTGACTGGTTAGTGTGAGAAGCTACCAACTCTTGGCACTGGTGTTTCCCCGCCATCACAAGAAAACTGCCAATGGTCGCTGACATAGAGCTTCCCCTTGGAATCCTTCCTGGGAGAAGCGGGAGCTCTTGATGACAGTCTGTTCCCTGCTCACCCCACTTCGGTCCTGTCTCCCGAGAGAGACAGAAGAGGGGGACGGCAGCTTCGCGTTGCAAACTTCTTTCACACTCAAACCACTGTATGTTTTGCGCTCTGCCATTCTCACAAAGACGCACTGTCGTTCCCGCTCACTACTTAACCAAACCCGTCTTTGGCTAGGTGGAAGTTTCTACTTGTAGTGCTTTCAACGTGGGTTCTTTGCAACGTTTGCCTAGCGGTGGCTGGCGAATGCCTGCTTCTCCTAAGAGGGTGAGTGTGGAAGGGGGCGGGCGGGTGGCTTCAGTCTTTCCTTGCAAGTAGACATTCTTCCTGCAGCGCCCAATGAGGTCTGCAGGAGTTTTCCTTCGGACATGCTTACTATCATAAAGCCAAATCTTGGCCAAAGCATGTTCACATATGCCTCGCCAGGAATCTGCTCATTACAGAAGGCTGGCTGGCGAAATTTCAAGACTCGGTTCCTTGCGTTTATGACTTGGCCCGTGGGAGGCCCTTTTACACTCAACCTCTTCGCTTGGCTCACGGTTGTGTGGAAAAGCTCTCACAGGCTGCAGAACGGGCACTCAGTCAAGTAGGGGAACAGTCTTAGTTTCAGCGCATGGACTCGCTTAAGTAGCACCAGACAATTGTACAGGGGCTCTACAATTGGAAGACTCTACTCCGCACTGCAGGTTAGGTGCATGCTTATTTCAAAAAAAACCTTTCCGTGCGGCTGTGAATTTGGTTTGGGAGGCACTTTTTCATGCAACTTGTTCTCTTGTCTCCGAAATGCGAGGGGGTGGGAGGGGAAAAGAACCATTCTGGGGAAAGCTCCGCAGATCGCCAGGTTACAAGCTTCCTGGGGACATTCTTACTTTTAGAAAACCGACACACGGGGCAATAAACCGAAACAATCCGTTTTTTCAGAGGAGCGATTCCTTTCGTCGACTACGTGTACTCTAGAGAGTTTGTCTGCTAGCTCACCAACGTATTTAGAGGGATCTACTATTCGATTTTCAGCCTCTGCCAGGTGATCCTGACGGGTTAGTGTGAGAAGCTACCAACTCTTGGCACTGCTGTTTCCCCGCCATCACAAGAAAACTGCCAATGGTCGCTGACATAGAGCTTCCCCTTGGAATCCTTCCTGGGAGAAGCGGGAGCTCTTGATGACAGTCTGTTCCCTGCTCACCCCACTTCGGTCCTGTCGCCCGAGAGAGACAGAAGAGGGGGACGGCAGCTTCGCGTTGCAAACTTCTTTCACACTCAAACCACTGTATGTTTTTCGCTCTGCCATTCTCACAAAGACGCACTGTCGTTCCCGCTCACTACTTAACCAAACCCGTCTTTGGCTAGGTGGAAGTTTCTACTTGTACTGCTTTCAACGTGGGTTCTTTGCAACGTTTGCCTAGCGGTGGCTGGCGAATGCCTGCTTCTCCTAAGAGGGTGAGTGTGGAAGGGGGCGGGCGGGTGGCTTCATTCTTTCCTTGCAAGTAGACATTCTTCCTGCAGCGCCCAATGAGGTCTGCAGGCGTTTTCCTTCGGACATGCTTACTATCATAAAGCCAAATCTTGGCCAAAGCATGTTCACATATGCCTCGCCAGGAATCTGCTCATTACAGAAGGCTGGCTGGCGAAATTTCAAGACTCGGTTCCTTGCGTTTATGACTTGGCCCGTGGGAGGCCCTTTTACACTCAACCTCTTCGCTTGGCTCACGGTTGTGTGGAAAAGCTCTCACAGGCTGCAGAACGGGCACTCAGTCAAGTAGGGGAACAGTCTTAGTTTCAGCGCATGGACTCGCTTAAGTAGCACCAGACAATTGTACAGGGGCTCTACAATTGGAAGACTCTACTCCGCACTGCAGGTTAGGTGCATGCTTATTTCAAAAAAAACCTTTCCGTGCGTCTGTGAATTTGGTTTGGGAGGCACTTTTTCATGCAACTTGTTCTCTTGTCTCCGAAATGCGAGGGGGTGGGAGGGGAAAAGAACCATTCTGGGGAAAGCTCCGCAGATCGCCAGGTTACAAGCTTCCTGGGGACATTCTTACTTTTAGAAAACCGACACACGGGGCAATAAACCGAAACAATCCGTTTTTTCAGAGGAGCGATTCCTTTCGTCGACTACGTGTACTCTAGAGAGTTTGTCTGCTAGCTCACCAACGTATTTAGAGGGATCTACTATTCGATTTTCAGCCTCTGCCAGGTGATCCTGACGGGTTAGTGTGAGAAGCTACCAACTCTTGGCACTGCTGTTTCCCCGCCATCACAAGAAAACTGCCAATGGTCGCTGACATAGAGCTTCCCCTTGGAATCCTTCCTGGGAGAAGCGGGAGCTCTTGATGACAGTCTGTTCCCTGCTCACCCCACTTCGGTCCTGTCGCCCGAGAGAGACAGAAGAGGGGGACGGCAGCTTCGCGTTGCAAACTTCTTTCACACTCAAACCACTGTATGTTTTTCGCTCTGCCATTCTCACAAAGACGCACTGTCGTTCCCGCTCACTACTTAACCAAACCCGTCTTTGGCTAGGTGGAAGTTTCTACTTGTAGTGCTTTCAACGTGGGTTCTTTGCAACGTTTGCCTAGCGGTGGCTGGCGAATGCCTGCTTCTCCTAAGAGGGTGAGTGTGGAAGGGGGCGGGCGGGTGGCTTCATTCTTTCCTTGCAAGTAGACATTCTTCCTGCAGCGCCCAATGAGGTCTGCAGGAGTTTTCCTTCGGACATGCTTACTATCATAAAGCCAAATCTTGGCCAAAGCATGTTCACATATGCCTCGCCAGGAATCTGCTCATTACAGAAGGCTGGCTGGCGAAATTTCAAGACTCGGTTCCTTGCGTTTATGACTTGGCCCGTGGGAGGCCCTTTTACACTCAACCTCTTCGCTTGGCTCACGGTTGTGTGGAAAAGCTCTCACAGGCTGCAGAACGGGCACTCAGTCAAGTAGGGGAACAGTCTTAGATTCAGCGCATGGACTCGCTTAAGTAGCATCAGACAATTGTACAGGGGCTCTACAATTGGAAGACTCTACTCCGCACTGCAGGTTAGGTGCATGCTTATTTCAAAAAAAACCTTTCCGTGCGTCTGTGAATTTGGTTTGGGAGGCACTTTTTCATGCAACTTGTTCTCTTGTCTCCGAAATGCGAGGGGGTGGGAGGGGAAAAGAACCATTCTGGGGAAAGCTCCGCAGATCGCCAGGTTACAAGCTTCCTGGGGACATTCTTACTTTTAGAAAACCGACACACGAGGCAATAAACCGAAACAATCCGTTTTTTCAGAGGAGCGATTCCTTTCGTCGACTACGTGTACTCTAGAGAGTTTGTCTGCTAGCTCACCAACGTATTTAGAGGGATCTACTATTCGATTTTCAGCCTCTACCAACTCTTGGCACTGCTGTTTCCCCGCCATCACAAGAAAACTGCCACTGGTCGCTGACATAGAGCTTCCCCTTGGAATCCTTCCTGGGAGAAGCGGGAGCTCTTGATGACAGTCTGTTCCCTGCTCACCCCACTTCGGTCCTGTCTCCCGAAAGAGACAGAAGAGGGGGACGGCAGCTTCGCGTTGCAAACTTCTTTCACACTCAAACCACTGTATGTTTTTCGCTCTGCCATTCTCACAAAGACGCACTGTCGTTCCCGCTCACTACTTAACCAAACCCGTCTTTGGCTAGGTGGAAGTTTCTACTTGTAGTGCTTTCAACGTGGGTTCTTTGCAACGTTTGCCTAGCGGTGGCTGGCGAATGCCTGCTTCTCCTAAGAGGGTGAGTGTGGAAGGGGGCGGGCGGGTGGCTTCATTCTTTCCTTGCAAGTAGACATTCTTCCTGCAGCGCCCAATGAGGTCTGCAGGAGTTTTCCTTCGGACATGCTTACTATCATAAAGCCAAATCTTGGCCAAAGCATGTTCACATATGCCTCGCCAGGAATCTGCTCATTACAGAAGGCTGGCTGGCGAAATTTCAAGACTCGGTTCCTTGCGTTTATGACTTGGCCCGTGGGAGGCCCTTTTACACTCAACCTCTTCGCTTGGCTCACGGTTGTGTGGAAAAGCTCTCACAGGCTGCAGAACGGGCACTCAGTCAAGTAGGGGAACAGTCTTAGTTTCAGCGCATGGACTCGCTTAAGTAGCACCAGACAATTGTACAGGGGCTCTACAATTGGAAGACTCTACTCCGCACTGCAGGTTAGGTGCATGCTTATTTCAAAAAAAACCTTTCCGTGCGTCTGTGAATTTGGTTTGGGAGGCACTTTTTCATGCAACTTGTTCTCTTGTCTCCGAAATGCGAGGGGGTGGGAGGGGAAAAGAACCATTCTGGGGAAAGCTCCGCAGATCGCCAGGTTACAAGCTTCCTGGGGACATTCTTACTTTTAGAAAACCGACACACGGGGCAATAAACCGAAACAATCCGTTTTTTCAGAGGAGCGATTCCTTTCGTCGACTACGTGTACTCTAGAGAGTTTGTCTGCTAGCTCACCAACGTATTTAGAGGGATCTACTATTCGATTTTCAGCCTCTGCCAGGTGATCCTGACGGGTTAGTGTGAGAAGCTACCAACTCTTGGCACTGCTGTTTCCCCGCCATCACAAGAAAACTGCCAATGGTCGCTGACATAGAGCTTCCCCTTGGAATCCTTCCTGGGAGAAGCGGGAGCTCTTGATGACAGTCTGTTCCCTGCTCACCCCACTTCGGTCCTGTCGCCCGAGAGAGACAGAAGAGGGGGACGGCAGCTTCGCGTTGCAAACTTCTTTCACACTCAAACCACTGTATGTTTTTCGCTCTGCCATTCTCACAAAGACGCACTGTCGTTCCCGCTCACTACTTAACCAAACCCGTCTTTGGCTAGGTGGAAGTTTCTACTTGTAGTGCTTTCAACGTGGGTTCTTTGCAACGTTTGCCTAGCGGTGGCTGGCGAATGCCTGCTTCTCCTAAGAGGGTGAGTGTGGAAGGGGGCGGGCGGGTGGCTTCATTCTTTCCTTGCAAGTAGACATTCTTCCTGCAGCGCCCAATGAGGTCTGCAGGAGTTTTCCTTCGGACATGCTTACTATCATAAAGCCAAATCTTGGCCAAAGCATGTTCACATATGCCTCGCCAGGAATCTGCTCATTACAGAAGGCTGGCTGGCGAAATTTCAAGACTCGGTTCCTTGCGTTTATGACTTGGCCCGTGGGAGGCCCTTTTACACTCAACCTCTTCGCTTGGCTCACGGTTGTGTGGAAAAGCTCTCACAGGCTGCAGAACGGGCACTCAGTCAAGTAGGGGAACAGTCTTAGATTCAGCGCATGGACTCGCTTAAGTAGCATCAGACAATTGTACAGGGGCTCTACAATTGGAAGACTCTACTCCGCACTGCAGGTTAGGTGCATGCTTATTTCAAAAAAAACCTTTCCGTGCGTCTGTGAATTTGGTTTGGGAGGCACTTTTTCATGCAACTTGTTCTCTTGTCTCCGAAATGCGAGGGGGTGGGAGGGGAAAAGAACCATTCTGGGGAAAGCTCCGCAGATCGCCAGGTTACAAGCTTCCTGGGGACATTCTTACTTTTAGAAAACCGACACACGGGGCAATAAACCGAAACAATCCGTTTTTTCAGAGGAGCGATTCCTTTCGTCGACTACGTGTACTCTAGAGAGTTTGTCTGCTAGCTCACCAACCTATTTAGAGGGATCTACTATTCGATTTTCAGCCTCTGCCAGGTGATCCTGACTGGTTAGTGTGAGAAGCTACCAACTCTTGGCACTGCTGTTTCCCCGCCATCACAAGAAAACTGCCACTGGTCGCTGACATAGAGCTTCCCCTTGGAATCCTTCCTGGGAGAAGCGGGAGCTCTTGATGACAGTCTGTTCCCTGCTCACCCCACTTCGGTCCTGTCTCCCGAAAGAGACAGAAGAGGGGGACGGCAGCTTCGCGTTGCAAACTTCTTTCACACTCAAACCACTGTATGTTTTTCGCTCTGCCATTCTCACAAAGACGCACTGTCGTTCCCGCTCACTACTTAACCAAACCCGTCTTTGGCTAGGTGGAAGTTTCTACTTGTAGTGCTTTCAACGTGGGTTCTTTGCAACGTTTGCCTAGCGGTGGCTGGCGAATGCCTGCTTCTCCTAAGAGGGTGAGTGTGGAAGGGGGCGGGCGGGTGGCTTCATTCTTTCCTTGCAAGTAGACATTCTTCCTGCAGCGCCCAATGAGGTCTGCAGGAGTTTTCCTTCGGACATGCTTACTATCATAAAGCCAAATCTTGGCCAAAGCATGTTCACATATGCCTCGCCAGGAATCTGCTCATTACAGAAGGCTGGCTGGCGAAATTTCAAGACTCGGTTCCTTGCGTTTATGACTTGGCCCGTGGGAGGCCCTTTTACACTCAACCTCTTCGCTTGGCTCACGGTTGTGTGGAAAAGCTCTCACAGGCTGCAGAACGGGCACTCAGTCAAGTAGGGGAACAGTCTTAGTTTCAGCGCATGGACTCGCTTAAGTAGCACCAGACAATTGTACAGGGGCTCTACAATTGGAAGACTCTACTCCGCACTGCAGGTTAGGTGCATGCTTATTTCAAAAAAAACCTTTCCGTGCGTCTGTGAATTTGGTTTGGGAGGCACTTTTTCATGCAACTTGTTCTCTTGTCTCCGAAATGCGAGGGGGTTGGAGGGGAAAAGAACCATTCTGGGGAAAGCTCCGCAGATCGCCAGGTTACAAGCTTCCTGGGGACATTCTTACTTTTAGAAAACCGACACACGGGGCAATAAACTGAAACAATCCGTTTTTTCAGAGGAGCGATTCCTTTCGTCGACTACGTGTACTCTAGAGAGTTTGTCTGCTAGCTCACCAACGTATTTAGAGGGATCTACTATTCGATTTTCAGCCTCTGCCAGGTGATCCTGACGGGTTAGTGTGAGAAGCTACCAACTCTTGGCACTGCTGTTTCCCCGCCATCACAAGAAAACTGCCAATGGTCGCTGACATAGAGCTTCCCCTTGGAATCCTTCCTGGGAGAAGCGGGAGCTCTTGATGACAGTCTGTTCCCTGCTCACCCCACTTCGGTCCTGTCGCCCGAGAGAGACAGAAGAGGGGGACGGCAGCTTCGCGTTGCAAACTTCTTTCACACTCAAACCACTGTATGTTTTTCGCTCTGCCATTCTCACAAAGACGCACTGTCGTTCCCGCTCACTACTTAACCAAACCCGTCTTTGGCTAGGTGGAAGTTTCTACTTGTAGTGCTTTCAACGTGGGTTCTTTGCAACGTTTGCCTAGCGGTGGCTGGCGAATGCCTGCTTCTCCTAAGAGGGTGAGTGTGGAAGGGGGCGGGCGGGTGGCTTCATTCTTTCCTTGCAAGTAGACATTCTTCCTGCAGCGCCCAATGAGGTCTGCAGGAGTTTTCCTTCGGACATGCTTACTATCATAAAGCCAAATCTTGGCCAAAGCATGTTCACATATGCCTCGCCAGGAATCTGCTCATTACAGAAGGCTGGCTGGCGAAATTTCAAGACTCGGTTCCTTGCGTTTATGACTTGGCCCGTGGGAGGCCCTTTTACACTCAACCTCTTCGCTTGGCTCACGGTTGTGTGGAAAAGCTCTCACAGGCTGCAGAACGGGCACTCAGTCAAGTAGGGGAACAGTCTTAGTTTCAGCGCATGGACTCGCTTAAGTAGCACCAGACAATTGTACAGGGGCTCTACAATTGGAAGACTCTACTCCGCACTGCAGGTTAGGTGCATGCTTATTTCAAAAAAAACCTTTCCGTGCGTCTGTGAATTTGGTTTGGGAGGCACTTTTTCATGCAACTTGTTCTCTTGTCTCCGAAATGCGAGGGGGTGGGAGGGGAAAAGAACCATTCTGGGGAAAGCTCCGCAGATCGCCAGGTTACAAGCTTCCTGGGGACATTCTTACTTTTAGAAAACCGACACACGGGGCAATAAACCGAAACAATCCGTTTTTTCAGAGGAGCGATTCCTTTCGTCGACTACGTGTACTCTAGAGAGTTTGTCTGCTAGCTCACCAACGTATTTAGAGGGATCTACTATTCGATTTTCAGCCTCTACCAACTCTTGGCACTGCTGTTTCCCCGCCATCACAAGAAAACTGCCACTGGTCGCTGACATAGAGCTTCCCCTTGGAATCCTTCCTGGGAGAAGCGGGAGCTCTTGATGACAGTCTGTTCCCTGCTCACCCCACTTCGGTCCTGTCTCCCGAAAGAGACAGAAGAGGGGGACGGCAGCTTCGCGTTGCAAACTTCTTTCACACTCAAACCACTGTATGTTTTTCGCTCTGCCATTCTCACAAAGACGCACTGTCGTTCCCGCTCACTACTTAACCAAACCCGTCTTTGGCTAGGTGGAAGTTTCTACTTGTAGTGCTTTCAACGTGGGTTCTTTGCAACGTTTGCCTAGCGGTGGCTGGCGAATGCCTGCTTCTCCTAAGAGGGTGAGTGTGGAAGGGGGCGGGCGGGTGGCTTCATTCTTTCCTTGCAAGTAGACATTCTTCCTGCAGCGCCCAATGAGGTCTGCAGGAGTTTTCCTTCGGACATGCTTACTATCATAAAGCCAAATCTTGGCCAAAGCATGTTCACATATGCCTCGCCAGGAATCTGCTCATTACAGAAGGCTGGCTGGCGAAATTTCAAGACTCGGTTCCTTGCGTTTATGACTTGGCCCGTGGGAGGCCCTTTTACACTCAACCTCTTCGCTTGGCTCACGGTTGTGTGGAAAAGCTCTCACAGGCTGCAGAACGGGCACTCAGTCAAGTAGGGGAACAGTCTTAGTTTCAGCGCATGGACTCGCTTAAGTAGCACCAGACAATTGTACAGGGGCTCTACAATTGGAAGACTCTACTCCGCACTGCAGGTTAGGTGCATGCTTATTTCAAAAAAAACCTTTCCGTGCGTCTGTGAATTTGGTTTGGGAGGCACTTTTTCATGCAACTTGTTTTCTTGTCTCCGAAATGCGAGGGGGTGGGAGGGGAAAAGAACCATTCTGGGGAAAGCTCCGCAGATCGCCAGGTTACAAGCTTCCTGGGGACATTCTTACTTTTAGAAAACCGACACACGGGGCAATAAACCGAAACAATCCGTTTTTTCAGAGGAGCGATTCCTTTCGTCGACTACGTGTACTCTAGAGAGTTTGTCTGCTAGCTCACCAACGTATTTAGAGGGATCTACTATTCGATTTTCAGCCTCTGCCAGGTGATCCTGACGGGTTAGTGTGAGAAGCTACCAACTCTTGGCACTGCTGTTTCCCCGCCATCACAAGAAAACTGCCAATGGTCGCTGACATAGAGCTTCCCCTTGGAATCCTTCCTGGGAGAAGCGGGAGCTCTTGATGACAGTCTGTTCCCTGCTCACCCCACTTCGGTCCTGTCGCCCGAGAGAGACAGAAGAGGGGGACGGCAGCTTCGCGTTGCAAACTTCTTTCACACTCAAACCACTGTATGTTTTTCGCTCTGCCATTCTCACAAAGACGCACTGTCGTTCCCGCTCACTACTTAACCAAACCCGTCTTTGGCTAGGTGGAAGTTTCTACTTGTACTGCTTTCAACGTGGGTTCTTTGCAACGTTTGCCTAGCGGTGGCTGGCGAATGCCTGCTTCTCCTAAGAGGGTGAGTGTGGAAGGGGGCGGGCGGGTGGCTTCATTCTTTCCTTGCAAGTAGACATTCTTCCTGCAGCGCCCAATGAGGTCTGCAGGCGTTTTCCTTCGGACATGCTTACTATCATAAAGCCAAATCTTGGCCAAAGCATGTTCACATATGCCTCGCCAGGAATCTGCTCATTACAGAAGGCTGGCTGGCGAAATTTCAAGACTCGGTTCCTTGCGTTTATGACTTGGCCCGTGGGAGGCCCTTTTACACTCAACCTCTTCGCTTGGCTCACGGTTGTGTGGAAAAGCTCTCACAGGCTGCAGAACGGGCACTCAGTCAAGTAGGGGAACAGTCTTAGTTTCAGCGCATGGACTCGCTTAAGTAGCACCAGACAATTGTACAGGGGCTCTACAATTGGAAGACTCTACTCCGCACTGCAGGTTAGGTGCATGCTTATTTCAAAAAAAACCTTTCCGTGCGTCTGTGAATTTGGTTTGGGAGGCACTTTTTCATGCAACTTGTTCTCTTGTCTCCGAAATGCGAGGGGGTGGGAGGGGAAAAGAACCATTCTGGGGAAAGCTCCGCAGATCGCCAGGTTACAAGCTTCCTGGGGACATTCTTACTTTTAGAAAACCGACACACGGGGCAATAAACCGAAACAATCCGTTTTTTCAGAGGAGCGATTCCTTTCGTCGACTACGTGTACTCTAGAGAGTTTGTCTGCTAGCTCACCAACGTATTTAGAGGGATCTACTATTCGATTTTCAGCCTCTGCCAGGTGATCCTGACGGGTTAGTGTGAGAAGCTACCAACTCTTGGCACTGCTGTTTCCCCGCCATCACAAGAAAACTGCCAATGGTCGCTGACATAGAGCTTCCCCTTGGAATCCTTCCTGGGAGAAGCGGGAGCTCTTGATGACAGTCTGTTCCCTGCTCACCCCACTTCGGTCCTGTCGCCCGAGAGAGACAGAAGAGGGGGACGGCAGCTTCGCGTTGCAAACTTCTTTCACACTCAAACCACTGTATGTTTTTCGCTCTGCCATTCTCACAAAGACGCACTGTCGTTCCCGCTCACTACTTAACCAAACCCGTCTTTGGCTAGGTGGAAGTTTCTACTTGTAGTGCTTTCAACGTGGGTTCTTTGCAACGTTTGCCTAGCGGTGGCTGGCGAATGCCTGCTTCTCCTAAGAGGGTGAGTGTGGAAGGGGGCGGGCGGGTGGCTTCATTCTTTCCTTGCAAGTAGACATTCTTCCTGCAGCGCCCAATGAGGTCTGCAGGAGTTTTCCTTCGGACATGCTTACTATCATAAAGCCAAATCTTGGCCAAAGCATGTTCACATATGCCTCGCCAGGAATCTGCTCATTACAGAAGGCTGGCTGGCGAAATTTCAAGACTCGGTTCCTTGCGTTTATGACTTGGCCCGTGGGAGGCCCTTTTACACTCAACCTCTTCGCTTGGCTCACGGTTGTGTGGAAAAGCTCTCACAGGCTGCAGAACGGGCACTCAGTCAAGTAGGGGAACAGTCTTAGATTCAGCGCATGGACTCGCTTAAGTAGCATCAGACAATTGTACAGGGGCTCTACAATTGGAAGACTCTACTCCGTACTGCAGGTTAGGTGCATGCTTATTTCAAAAAAAACCTTTCCGTGCGTCTGTGAATTTGGTTTGGGAGGCACTTTTTCATGCAACTTGTTCTCTTGTCTCCGAAATGCGAGGGGGTGGGAGGGGAAAAGAACCATTCTGGGGAAAGCTCCGCAGATCGCCAGGTTACAAGCTTCCTGGGGACATTCTTACTTTTAGAAAACCGACACACGGGGCAATAAACCGAAACAATCCGTTTTTTCAGAGGAGCGATTCCTTTCGTCGACTACGTGTACTCTAGAGAGTTTGTCTGCTAGCTCACCAACGTATTTAGAGGGATCTACTATTCGATTTTCAGCCTCTACCAACTCTTGGCACTGCTGTTTCCCCGCCATCACAAGAAAACTGCCACTGGTCGCTGACATAGAGCTTCCCCTTGGAATCCTTCCTGGGAGAAGCGGGAGCTCTTGATGACAGTCTGTTCCCTGCTCACCCCACTTCGGTCCTGTCTCCCGAAAGAGACAGAAGAGGGGGACGGCAGCTTCGCGTTGCAAACTTCTTTCACACTCAAACCACTGTATGTTTTTCGCTCTGCCATTCTCACAAAGACGCACTGTCGTTCCCGCTCACTACTTAACCAAACCCGTCTTTGGCTAGGTGGAAGTTTCTACTTGTAGTGCTTTCAACGTGGGTTCTTTGCAACGTTTGCCTAGCGGTGGCTGGCGAATGCCTGCTTCTCCTAAGAGGGTGAGTGTGGAAGGGGGCGGGCGGGTGGCTTCATTCTTTCCTTGCAAGTAGACATTCTTCCTGCAGCGCCCAATGAGGTCTGCAGGAGTTTTCCTTCGGACATGCTTACTATCATAAAGCCAAATCTTGGCCAAAGCATGTTCACATATGCCTCGCCAGGAATCTGCTCATTACAGAAGGCTGGCTGGCGAAATTTCAAGACTCGGTTCCTTGCGTTTATGACTTGGCCCGTGGGAGGCCCTTTTACACTCAACCTCTTCGCTTGGCTCACGGTTGTGTGGAAAAGCTCTCACAGGCTGCAGAACGGGCACTCAGTCAAGTAGGGGAACAGTCTTAGTTTCAGCGCATGGACTCGCTTAAGTAGCACCAGACAATTGTACAGGGGCTCTACAATTGGAAGACTCTACTCCGCACTGCAGGTTAGGTGCATGCTTATTTCAAAAAAAACCTTTCCGTGCGTCTGTGAATTTGGTTTGGGAGGCACTTTTTCATGCAACTTGTTCTCTTGTCTCCGAAATGCGAGGGGGTGGGAGGGGAAAAGAACCATTCTGGGGAAAGCTCCGCAGATCGCCAGGTTACAAGCTTCCTGGGGACATTCTTACTTTTAGAAAACCGACACACGGGGCAATAAACCGAAACAATCCGTTTTTTCAGAGGAGCGATTCCTTTCGTCGACTACGTGTACTCTAGAGAGTTTGTCTGCTAGCTCACCAACGTATTTAGAGGGATCTACTATTCGATTTTCAGCCTCTGCCAGGTGATCCTGACGGGTTAGTGTGAGAAGCTACCAACTCTTGGCACTGCTGTTTCCCCGCCATCACAAGAAAACTGCCAATGGTCGCTGACATAGAGCTTCCCCTTGGAATCCTTCCTGGGAGAAGCGGGAGCTCTTGATGACAGTCTGTTCCCTGCTCACCCCACTTCGGTCCTGTCGCCCGAGAGAGACAGAAGAGGGGGACGGCAGCTTCGCGTTGCAAACTTCTTTCACACTCAAACCACTGTATGTTTTTCGCTCTGCCATTCTCACAAAGACGCACTGTCGTTCCCGCTCACTACTTAACCAAACCCGTCTTTGGCTAGGTGGAAGTTTCTACTTGTAGTGCTTTCAACGTGGGTTCTTTGCAACGTTTGCCTAGCGGTGGCTGGCGAATGCCTGCTTCTCCTAAGAGGGTGAGTGTGGAAGGGGGCGGGCGGGTGGCTTCATTCTTTCCTTGCAAGTAGACATTCTTCCTGCAGCGCCCAATGAGGTCTGCAGGAGTTTTCCTTCGGACATGCTTACTATCATAAAGCCAAATCTTGGCCAAAGCATGTTCACATATGCCTCGCCAGGAATCTGCTCATTACAGAAGGCTGGCTGGCGAAATTTCAAGACTCGGTTCCTTGCGTTTATGACTTGGCCCGTGGGAGGCCCTTTTACACTCAACCTCTTCGCTTGGCTCACGGTTGTGTGGAAAAGCTCTCACAGGCTGCAGAACGGGCACTCAGTCAAGTAGGGGAACAGTCTTAGATTCAGCGCATGGACTCGCTTAAGTAGCATCAGACAATTGTACAGGGGCTCTACAATTGGAAGACTCTACTCCGCACTGCAGGTTAGGTGCATGCTTATTTCAAAAAAAACCTTTCCGTGCGTCTGTGAATTTGGTTTGGGAGGCACTTTTTCATGCAACTTGTTCTCTTGTCTCCGAAATGCGAGGGGGTGGGAGGGGAAAAGAACCATTCTGGGGAAAGCTCCGCAGATCGCCAGGTTACAAGCTTCCTGGGGACATTCTTACTTTTAGAAAACCGACACACGGGGCAATAAACCGAAACAATCCGTTTTTTCAGAGGAGCGATTCCTTTCGTCGACTACGTGTACTCTAGAGAGTTTGTCTGCTAGCTCACCAACCTATTTAGAGGGATCTACTATTCGATTTTCAGCCTCTGCCAGGTGATCCTGACTGGTTAGTGTGAGAAGCTACCAACTCTTGGCACTGCTGTTTCCCCGCCATCACAAGAAAACTGCCACTGGTCGCTGACATAGAGCTTCCCCTTGGAATCCTTCCTGGGAGAAGCGGGAGCTCTTGATGACAGTCTGTTCCCTGCTCACCCCACTTCGGTCCTGTCTCCCGAAAGAGACAGAAGAGGGGGACGGCAGCTTCGCGTTGCAAACTTCTTTCACACTCAAACCACTGTATGTTTTTCGCTCTGCCATTCTCACAAAGACGCACTGTCGTTCCCGCTCACTACTTAACCAAACCCGTCTTTGGCTAGGTGGAAGTTTCTACTTGTAGTGCTTTCAACGTGGGTTCTTTGCAACGTTTGCCTAGCGGTGGCTGGCGAATGCCTGCTTCTCCTAAGAGGGTGAGTGTGGAAGGGGGCGGGCGGGTGGCTTCATTCTTTCCTTGCAAGTAGACATTCTTCCTGCAGCGCCCAATGAGGTCTGCAGGAGTTTTCCTTCGGACATGCTTACTATCATAAAGCCAAATCTTGGCCAAAGCATGTTCACATATGCCTCGCCAGGAATCTGCTCATTACAGAAGGCTGGCTGGCGAAATTTCAAGACTCGGTTCCTTGCGTTTATGACTTGGCCCGTGGGAGGCCCTTTTACACTCAACCTCTTCGCTTGGCTCACGGTTGTGTGGAAAAGCTCTCACAGGCTGCAGAACGGGCACTCAGTCAAGTAGGGGAACAGTCTTAGTTTCAGCGCATGGACTCGCTTAAGTAGCACCAGACAATTGTACAGGGGCTCTACAATTGGAAGACTCTACTCCGCACTGCAGGTTAGGTGCATGCTTATTTCAAAAAAAACCTTTCCGTGCGTCTGTGAATTTGGTTTGGGAGGCACTTTTTCATGCAACTTGTTCTCTTGTCTCCGAAATGCGAGGGGGTGGGAGGGGAAAAGAACCATTCTGGGGAAAGCTCCGCAGATCGCCAGGTTACAAGCTTCCTGGGGACATTCTTACTTTTAGAAAACCGACACACGGGGCAATAAACTGAAACAATCCGTTTTTTCAGAGGAGCGATTCCTTTCGTCGACTACGTGTACTCTAGAGAGTTTGTCTGCTAGCTCACCAACGTATTTAGAGGGATCTACTATTCGATTTTCAGCCTCTGCCAGGTGATCCTGACGGGTTAGTGTGAGAAGCTACCAACTCTTGGCACTGCTGTTTCCCCGCCATCACAAGAAAACTGCCAATGGTCGCTGACATAGAGCTTCCCCTTGGAATCCTTCCTGGGAGAAGCGGGAGCTCTTGATGACAGTCTGTTCCCTGCTCACCCCACTTCGGTCCTGTCGCCCGAGAGAGACAGAAGAGGGGGACGGCAGCTTCGCGTTGCAAACTTCTTTCACACTCAAACCACTGTATGTTTTTCGCTCTGCCATTCTCACAAAGACGCACTGTCGTTCCCGCTCACTACTTAACCAAACCCGTCTTTGGCTAGGTGGAAGTTTCTACTTGTAGTGCTTTCAACGTGGGTTCTTTGCAACGTTTGCCTAGCGGTGGCTGGCGAATGCCTGCTTCTCCTAAGAGGGTGAGTGTGGAAGGGGGCGGGCGGGTGGCTTCATTCTTTCCTTGCAAGTAGACATTCTTCCTGCAGCGCCCAATGAGGTCTGCAGGAGTTTTCCTTCGGACATGCTTACTATCATAAAGCCAAATCTTGGCCAAAGCATGTTCACATATGCCTCGCCAGGAATCTGCTCATTACAGAAGGCTGGCTGGCGAAATTTCAAGACTCGGTTCCTTGCGTTTATGACTTGGCCCGTGGGAGGCCCTTTTACACTCAACCTCTTCGCTTGGCTCACGGTTGTGTGGAAAAGCTCTCACAGGCTGCAGAACGGGCACTCAGTCAAGTAGGGGAACAGTCTTAGTTTCAGCGCATGGACTCGCTTAAGTAGCACCAGACAATTGTACAGGGGCTCTACAATTGGAAGACTCTACTCCGCACTGCAGGTTAGGTGCATGCTTATTTCAAAAAAAACCTTTCCGTGCGTCTGTGAATTTGGTTTGGGAGGCACTTTTTCATGCAACTTGTTTTCTTGTCTCCGAAATGCGAGGGGGTGGGAGGGGAAAAGAACCATTCTGGGGAAAGCTCCGCAGATCGCCAGGTTACAAGCTTCCTGGGGACATTCTTACTTTTAGAAAACCGACACACGGGGCAATAAACCGAAACAATCCGTTTTTTCAGAGGAGCGATTCCTTTCGTCGACTACGTGTACTCTAGAGAGTTTGTCTGCTAGCTCACCTACGTATTTAGAGGGATCTACTATTCGATTTTCAGCCTCTGCCAGGTGATCCTGACGGGTTAGTGTGAGAAGCTACCAACTCTTGGCACTGCTGTTTCCCCGCCATCACAAGAAAACTGCCAATGGTCGCTGACATAGAGCTTCCCCTTGGAATCCTTCCTGGGAGAAGCGGGAGCTCTTGATGACAGTCTGTTCCCTGCTCACCCCACTTCGGTCCTGTCGCCCGAGAGAGACAGAAGAGGGGGACGGCAGCTTCGCGTTGCAAACTTCTTTCACACTCAAACCACTGTATGTTTTGCGCTGTGCCATTCTCACAAAGACGCACTGTCGTTCCCGCTCACTACTTAACCAAACCCGTCTTTGGCTAGGTGGAAGTTTCTACTTGTAGTGCTTTCAACGTGGGTTCTTTGCAACGTTTGCCTAGCGGTGGCTGGCGAATGCCTGCTTCTCCTAAGAGGGTGAGTGTGGAAGGGGGCGGGCGGGTGGCTTCATTCTTTCCTTGCAAGTAGACATTCTTCCTGCAGCGCCCAATGAGGTCTGCAGGAGTTTTCCTTCGGACATGCTTACTATCATAAAGCCAAATCTTGGCCAAAGCATGTTCACATATGCCTCGCCAGGAATCTGCTCATTACAGAAGGCTGGCTGGCGAAATTTCAAGACTCGGTTCCTTGCGTTTATGACTTGGCCCGTGGGAGGCCCTTTTACACTCAACCTCTTCGCTTGGCTCACGGTTGTGTGGAAAAGCTCTCACAGGCTGCAGAACGGGCACTCAGTCAAGTAGGGGAACAGTCTTAGATTCAGCGCATGGACTCGCTTAAGTAGCATCAGACAATTGTACAGGGGCTCTACAATTGGAAGACTCTACTCCGCACTGCAGGTTAGGTGCATGCTTATTTCAAAAAAAACCTTTCCGTGCGTCTGTGAATTTGGTTTGGGAGGCACTTTTTCATGCAACTTGTTCTCTTGTCTCCGAAATGCGAGGGGGTGGGAGGGGAAAAGAACCATTCTGGGGAAAGCTCCGCAGATCGCCAGGTTACAAGCTTCCTGGGGACATTCTTACTTTTAGAAAACCGACACACGGGGCAATAAACCGAAACAATCCGTTTTTTCAGAGGAGCGATTCCTTTCGTCGACTACGTGTACTCTAGAGAGTTTGTCTGCTAGCTCACCAACGTATTTAGAGGGATCTACTATTCGATTTTCAGCCTCTGCCAGGTGATCCTGACTGGTTAGTGTGAGAAGCTACCAACTCTTGGCACTGCTGTTTCCCCGCCATCACAAGAAAACTGCCACTGGTCGCTGACATAGAGCTTCCCCTTGGAATCCTTCCTGGGAGAAGCGGGAGCTCTTGATGACAGTCTGTTCCCTGCTCACCCCACTTCGGTCCTGTCTCCCGAAAGAGACAGAAGAGGGGGACGGCAGCTTCGCGTTGCAAACTTCTTTCACACTCAAACCACTGTATGTTTTGCGCTCTGCCATTCTCACAAAGACGCACTGTCGTTCCCGCTCACTACTTAACCAAACCCGTCTTTGGCTAGGTGGAAGTTTCTACTTGTAGTGCTTTCAACGTGGGTTCTTTGCAGCGTTTGCCTAGCGGTGGCTGGCGAATGCCTGCTTCTCCTAAGAGGGTGAGTGTGGAAGGGGGCGGGCGGGTGGCTTCATTCTTTCCTTGCAAGTAGACATTCTTCCTGCAGCGCCCAATGAGATCTGCAGGAGTTTTCCTTCGGACATGCTTACTATCATAAAGCCAAATCTTGGCCAAAGCATGTTCACATATGCCTCGCCAGGAATCTGCTCATTACAGAAGGCTGGCTGGCGAAATTTCAAGACTCGGTTCCTTGCGTTTATGACTTGGCCCGTGGGAGGCCCTTTTACACTCAACCTCTTCGCTTGGCTCACGGTTGTGTGGAAAAGCTCTCACAGGCTGCAGAACGGGCACTCAGTCAAGTAGGGGAACAGTCTTAGTTTCAGCGCATGGACTCGCTTAAGTAGCACCAGACAATTGTACAGGGGCTCTACAATTGGAAGACTCTACTCCGCACTGCAGGTTAGGTGCATGCTTATTTCAAAAAAAACCTTTCCGTGCGTCTGTGAATTTGGTTTGGGAGGCACTTTTTCATGCAACTTGTTCTCTTGTCTCCGAAATGCGAGGGGGTGGGAGGGGAAAAGAACCATTCTGGGGAAAGCTCCGCAGATCGCCAGGTTACAAGCTTCCTGGGGACATTCTTACTTTTAGAAAACCGACACACGGGGCAATAAACCGAAACAATCCGTTTTTTCAGAGGAGCGATTCCTTTCGTCGACTACGTGTACTCTAGAGAGTTTGTCTGCTAGCTCACCAACGTATTTAGAGGGATCTACTATTCGATTTTCAGCCTCTGCCAGGTGATCCTGACGGGTTAGTGTGAGAAGCTACCAACTCTTGGCACTGCTGTTTCCCCGCCATCACAAGAAAACTGCCAATGGTCGCTGACATAGAGCTTCCCCTTGGAATCCTTCCTGGGAGAAGCGGGAGCTCTTGATGACAGTCTGTTCCCTGCTCACCCCACTTCGGTCCTGTCTCCCGAAAGAGACAGAAGAGGGGGACGGCAGCTTCGCGTTGCAAACTTCTTTCACACTCAAACCACTGTATGTTTTGCGCTCTGCCATTCTCACAAAGACGCACTGTCGTTCCCGCTCACTACTTAACCAAACCCGTCTTTGGCTAGGTGGAAGTTTCTACTTGTAGTGCTTTCAACGTGGGTTCTTTGCAACGTTTGCCTAGCGGTGGCTGGCGAATGCCTGCTTCTCCTAAGAGGGTGAGTGTGGAAGGGGGCGGGCGGGTGGCTTCAGTCTTTCCTTGCAAGTAGACATTCTTCCTGCAGCGCCCAATGAGGTCTGCAGGAGTTTTCCTTCGGACATGCTTACTATCATAAAGCCAAATCTTGGCCAAAGCATGTTCACATATGCCTCGCCAGGAATCTGCTCATTACAGAAGGCTGGCTGGCGAAATTTCAAGACTCGGTTCCTTGCGTTTATGACTTGGCCCGTGGGAGGCCCTTTTACACTCAACCTCTTCGCTTGGCTCACGGTTGTGTGGAAAAGCTCTCACAGGCTGCAGAACGGGCACTCAGTCAAGTAGGGGAACAGTCTTAGTTTCAGCGCATGGACTCGCTTAAGTAGCATCAGACAATTGTACAGGGGCTCTACAATTGGAAGACTCTACTCCGCACTGCAGGTTAGGTGCATGCTTATTTCAAAAAAAACCTTTCCGTGCGTCTGTGAATTTGGTTTGGGAGGCACTTTTTCATGCAACTTGTTCTCTTGTCTCCGAAATGCGAGGGGGTGGGAGGGGAAAAGAACCATTCTGGGGAAAGCTCCGCAGATCGCCAGGTTACAAGCTTCCTGGGGACATTCTTACTTTTAGAAAACCGACACACGGGGCAATAAACCGAAACAATCCGTTTTTTCAGAGGAGCGATTCCTTTCGTCGACTACGTGTACTCTAGAGAGTTTGTCTGCTAGCTCACCAATGTATTTAGAGGGATCTACTATTCGATTTTCAGCCTCTGCCAGGTGATCCTGACTGGTTAGTGTGAGAAGCTACCAACTCTTGGCACTGCTGTTTCCCCGCCATCACAAGAAAACTGCCAATGGTCGCTGACATAGAGCTTCCCCTTGGAATCCTTCCTGGGAGAAGCGGGAGCTCTTGATGACAGTCTGTTCCCTGCTCACCCCACTTCGGTCCTGTCGCCCGAGAGAGACAGAAGAGGGGGACGGCAGCTTCGCGTTGCAAACTTCTTTCACACTCAAACCACTGTATGTTTTTCGCTCTGCCATTCTCACAAAGACGCACTGTCGTTCCCGCTCACTACTTAACCAAACCCGTCTTTGGCTAGGTGGAAGTTTCTACTTGTAGTGCTTTCAACGTGGGTTCTTTGCAACGTTTGCCTAGCGGTGGCTGGCGAATGCCTGCTTCTCCTAAGAGGGTGAGTGTGGAAGGGGGCGGGCGGGTGGCTTCATTCTTTCCTTGCAAGTAGACATTCTTCCTGCAGCGCCCAATGAGGTCTGCAGGAGTTTTCCTTCGGACATGCTTACTATCATAAAGCCAAATCTTGGCCAAAGCATGTTCACATATGCCTCGCCAGGAATCTGCTCATTACAGAAGGCTGGCTGGCGAAATTTCAAGACTCGGTTCCTTGCGTTTATGACTTGGCCCGTGGGAGGCCCTTTTACACTCAACCTCTTCGCTTGGCTCACGGTTGTGTGGAAAAGCTCTCACAGGCTGCAGAACGGGCACTCAGTCAAGTAGGGGAACAGTCTTAGTTTCAGCGCATGGACTCGCTTAAGTAGCATCAGACAATTGTACAGGGGCTCTACAATTGGAAGACTCTACTCCGCACTGCAGGTTAGGTGCATGCTTATTTCAAAAAAAACCTTTCCGTGCGTCTGTGAATTTGGTTTGGGAGGCACTTTTTCATGCAACTTGTTCTCTTGTCTCCGAAATGCGAGGGGGTGGGAGGGGAAAAGAACCATTCTGGGGAAAGCTCCGCAGATCGCCAGGTTACAAGCTTCCTGGGGACATTCTTACTTTTAGAAAACCGACACACGGGGCAATAAACCGAAACAATCCGTTTTTTCAGAGGAGCGATTCCTTTCGTCGACTACGTGTACTCTAGAGAGTTTGTCTGCTAGCTCACCAACGTATTTAGAGGGATCTACTATTCGATTTTCAGCCTCTGCCAGGTGATCCTGACTGGTTAGTGTGAGAAGCTACCAACTCTTGGCACTGCTGTTTCCCCGCCATCACAAGAAAACTGCCAATGGTCGCTGACATAGAGCTTCCCCTTGGAATCCTTCCTGGGAGAAGCGGGAGCTCTTGATGACAGTCTGTTCCCTGCTCACCCCACTTCGGTCCTGTCTCCCGAAAGAGACAGAAGAGGGGGACGGCAGCTTCGCGTTGCAAACTTCTTTCACACTCAAACCACTGTATGTTTTGCGCTCTGCCATTCTCACAAAGACGCACTGTCGTTCCCGCTCACTACTTAACCAAACCCGTCTTTGGCTAGGTGGAAGTTTCTACTTGTAGTGCTTTCAACGTGGGTTCTTTGCAACGTTTGCCTAGCGGTGGCTGGCGAATGCCTGCTTCTCCTAAGAGGGTGAGTGTGGAAGGGGGCGGGCGGGTGGCTTCAGTCTTTCCTTGCAAGTAGACATTCTTCCTGCAGCGCCCAATGAGGTCTGCAGGAGTTTTCCTTCGGACATGCTTACTATCATAAAGCCAAATCTTGGCCAAAGCATGTTCACATATGCCTCGCCAGGAATCTGCTCATTACAGAAGGCTGGCTGGCGAAATTTCAAGACTCGGTTCCTTGCGTTTATGACTTGGCCCGTGGGAGGCCCTTTTACACTCAACCTCTTACCTTGGCTCACGGTTGTGTGGAAAAGCTCTCACAGGCTGCAGAACGGGCACTCAGTCAAGTAGGGGAACAGTCTTAGTTTCAGCGCATGGACTCGCTTAAGTAGCATCAGACAATTGTACAGGGGCTCTACAATTGGAAGACTCTACTCCGCACTGCAGGTTAGGTGCATGCTTATTTCAAAAAAAACCTTTCCGTGCGTCTGTGAATTTGGTTTGGGAGGCACTTTTTCATGCAACTTGTTCTCTTGTCTCCGAAATGCGAGGGGGTGGGAGGGGAAAAGAACCATTCTGGGGAAAGCTCCGCAGATCGCCAGGTTACAAGCTTCCTGGGGACATTCTTACTTTTAGAAAACCGACACACGGGGCAATAAACCGAAACAATCCGTTTTTTCAGAGGAGCGATTCCTTTCGTCGACTACGTGTACTCTAGAGAGTTTGTCTGCTAGCTCACCAACGTATTTAGAGGGATCTACTATTCGATTTTCAGCCTCTGCCAGGTGATCCTGACGGGTTAGTGTGAGAAGCTACCAACTCTTGGCACTGCTGTTTCCCCGCCATCACAAGAAAACTGCCACTGGTCGCTGACATAGAGCTTCCCCTTGGAATCCTTCCTGGGAGAAGCGGGAGCTCTTGATGACAGTCTGTTCCCTGCTCACCCCACTTCGGTCCTGTCGCCCGAGAGAGACAGAAGAGGGGGACGGCAGCTTCGCGTTGCAAACTTCTTTCACGCTCAAACCACTGTATGTTTTGCGCTCTGCCATTCTCACAAAGACGCACTGTCGTTCCCGCTCACTACTTAACCAAACCCGTCTTTGGCTAGGTGGAAGTTTCTACTTGTAGTGCTTTCAACGTGGGTTCTTTGCAGCGTTTGCCTAGCGGTGGCTGGCGAATGCCTGCTTCTCCTAAGAGGGTGAGTGTGGAAGGGGGCGGGCGGGTGGCTTCAGTCTTTCCTTGCAAGTAGACATTCTTCCTGCAGCGCCCAATGAGGTCTGCAGGAGTTTTCCTTCGGACATGCTTACTATCATAAAGCCAAATCTTGGCCAAAGCATGTTCACATATGCCTCGCCAGGAATCTGCTCATTACAGAAGGCTAGCTGGCGAAATTTCAAGACTCGGTTCCTTGCGTTTATGACTTGGCCCGTGGGAGGCCCTTTTACACTCAACCTCTTAGCTTGGCTCACGGTTGTGTGGAAAAGCTCTCACAGGCTGCAGAACGGGCACTCAGTCAAGTAGGGGAACAGTCTTAGTTTCAGCGCATGGACTCGCTTAAGTAGCATCAGACAATTGTACAGGGGCTCTACAATTGGAAGACTCTACTCCGCACTGCAGGTTAGGTGCATGCTTATTTCAAAAAAAACCTTTCCGTGCGTCTGTGAATTTGGTTTGGGAGGCACTTTTTCATGCAACTTGTTCTCTTGTCTCCGAAATGCGAGGGGGTGGGAGGGGAAAAGAACCATTCTGGGGAAAGCTCCGCAGATCGCCAGGTTACAAGCTTCCTGGGGACATTCTTACTTTTAGAAAACCGACACACGGGGCAATAAACCGAAACAATCCGTTTTTTCAGAGGAGCGATTCCTTTCGGCGACTACGTGTACTCTAGAGAGTTTGTCTGCTAGCTCACCAACGTATTTAGAGGGATCTACTATTCGATTTTCAGCCTCTGCCAGGTGATCCTGACTGGTTAGTGTGAGAAGCTACCAACTCTTGGCACTGCTGTTTCCCCGCCATCACAAGAAAACTGCCAATGGTCGCTGACATAGAGCTTCCCCTTGGAATCCTTCCTGGGAGAAGCGGGAGCTCTTGATGACAGTCTGTTCCCTGCTCACCCCACTTCGGTCCTGTCTCCCGAAAGAGACAGAAGAGGGGGACGGCAGCTTCGCGTTGCAAACTTCTTTCACACTCAAACCACTGTATGTTTTGCGCTCTGCCATTCTCACAAAGACGCACTGTCGTTCCCGCTCACTACTTAACCAAACCCGTCTTTGGCTAGGTGGAAGTTTCTACTTGTAGTGCTTTCAACGTGGGTTCTTTGCAACGTTTGCCTAGCGGTGGCTGGCGAATGCCTGCTTCTCCTAAGAGGGTGAGTGTGGAAGGGGGCGGGCGGGTGGCTTCAGTCTTTCCTTGCAAGTAGACATTCTTCCTGCAGCGCCCAATGAGGTCTGCAGGAGTTTTCCTTCGGACATGCTTACTATCATAAAGCCAAATCTTGGCCAAAGCATGTTCACATATGCCTCGCCAGGAATCTGCTCATTACAGAAGGCTGGCTGGCGAAATTTCAAGACTCGGTTCCTTGCGTTTATGACTTGGCCCGTGGGAGGCCCTTTTACACTCAACCTCTTACCTTGGCTCACGGTTGTGTGGAAAAGCTCTCACAGGCTGCAGAACGGGCACTCAGTCAAGTAGGGGAACAGTCTTAGTTTCAGCGCATGGACTCGCTTAAGTAGCATCAGACAATTGTACAGGGGCTCTACAATTGGAAGACTCTACTCCGCACTGCAGGTTAGGTGCATGCTTATTTCAAAAAAAACCTTTCCGTGCGTCTGTGAATTTGGTTTGGGAGGCACTTTTTCATGCAACTTGTTCTCTTGTCTCCGAAATGCGAGGGGGTGGGAGGGGAAAAGAACCATTCTGGGGAAAGCTCCGCAGATCGCCAGGTTACAAGCTTCCTGGGGACATTCTTACTTTTAGAAAACCGACACACGGGGCAATAAACCGAAACAATCCGTTTTTTCAGAGGAGCGATTCCTTTCGTCGACTACGTGTACTCTAGAGAGTTTGTCTGCTAGCTCACCAACGTATTTAGAGGGATCTACTATTCGATTTTCAGCCTCTGCCAGGTGATCCTGACGGGTTAGTGTGAGAAGCTACCAACTCTTGGCACTGCTGTTTCCCCGCCATCACAAGAAAACTGCCACTGGTCGCTGACATAGAGCTTCCCCTTGGAATCCTTCCTGGGAGAAGCGGGAGCTCTTGATGACAGTCTGTTCCCTGCTCACCCCACTTCGGTCCTGTCGCCCGAGAGAGACAGAAGAGGGGGACGGCAGCTTCGCGTTGCAAACTTCTTTCACGCTCAAACCACTGTATGTTTTGCGCTCTGCCATTCTCACAAAGACGCACTGTCGTTCCCGCTCACTACTTAACCAAACCCGTCTTTGGCTAGGTGGAAGTTTCTACTTGTAGTGCTTTCAACGTGGGTTCTTTGCAGCGTTTGCCTAGCGGTGGCTGGCGAATGCCTGCTTCTCCTAAGAGGGTGAGTGTGGAAGGGGGCGGGCGGGTGGCTTCAGTCTTTCCTTGCAAGTAGACATTCTTCCTGCAGCGCCCAATGAGGTCTGCAGGAGTTTTCCTTCGGACATGCTTACTATCATAAAGCCAAATCTTGGCCAAAGCATGTTCACATATGCCTCGCCAGGAATCTGCTCATTACAGAAGGCTAGCTGGCGAAATTTCAAGACTCGGTTCCTTGCGTTTATGACTTGGCCCGTGGGAGGCCCTTTTACACTCAACCTCTTAGCTTGGCTCACGGTTGTGTGGAAAAGCTCTCACAGGCTGCAGAACGGGCACTCAGTCAAGTAGGGGAACAGTCTTAGTTTCAGCGCATGGACTCGCTTAAGTAGCATCAGACAATTGTACAGGGGCTCTACAATTGGAAGACTCTACTCCGCACTGCAGGTTAGGTGCATGCTTATTTCAAAAAAAACCTTTCCGTGCGTCTGTGAATTTGGTTTGGGAGGCACTTTTTCATGCAACTTGTTCTCTTGTCTCCGAAATGCGAGGGGGTGGGAGGGGAAAAGAACCATTCTGGGGAAAGCTCCGCAGATCGCCAGGTTACAAGCTTCCTGGGGACATTCTTACTTTTAGAAAACCGACACACGGGGCAATAAACCGAAACAATCCGTTTTTTCAGAGGAGCGATTCCTTTCGGCGACTACGTGTACTCTAGAGAGTTTGTCTGCTAGCTCACCAACGTATTTAGAGGGATCTACTATTCGATTTTCAGCCTCTGCCAGGTGATCCTGACTGGTTAGTGTGAGAAGCTACCAACTCTTGGCACTGGTGTTTCCCCGCCATCACAAGAAAACTGCCAATGGTCGCTGACATAGAGCTTCCCCTTGGAATCCTTCCTGGGAGAAGCGGGAGCTCTTGATGACAGTCTGTTCCCTGCTCACCCCACTTCGGTCCTGTCTCCCGAAAGAGACAGAAGAGGGGGACGGCAGCTTCGCGTTGCAAACTTCTTTCACACTCAAACCACTGTATGTTTTGCGCTCTGCCATTCTCACAAAGACGCACTGTCGTTCCCGCTCACTACTTAACCAAACCCGTCTTTGGCTAGGTGGAAGTTTCTACTTGTAGTGCTTTCAACGTGGGTTCTTTGCAGCGTTTGCCTAGCGGTGGCTGGCGAATGCCTGCTTCTCCTAAGAGGGTGAGTGTGGAAGGGGGCGGGCGGGTGGCTTCAGTCTTTCCTTGCAAGTAGACATTCTTCCTGCAGCGCCCAATGAGGTCTGCAGGAGTTTTCCTTCGGACATGCTTACTATCATAAAGCCAAATCTTGGCCAAAGCATGTTCACATATGCCTCGCCAGGAATCTGCTCATTACAGAAGGCTAGCTGGCGAAATTTCAAGACTCGGTTCCTTGCGTTTATGACTTGGCCCGTGGGAGGCCCTTTTACACTCAACCTCTTAGCTTGGCTCACGGTTGTGTGGAAAAGCTCTCACAGGCTGCAGAACGGGCACTCAGTCAAGTAGGGGAACAGTCTTAGTTTCAGCGCATGGACTCGCTTAAGTAGCATCAGACAATTGTACAGGGGCTCTACAATTGGAAGACTCTACTCCGCACTGCAGGTTAGGTGCATGCTTATTTCAAAAAAAACCTTTCCGTGCGTCTGTGAATTTGGTTTGGGAGGCACTTTTTCATGCAACTTGTTCTCTTGTCTCCGAAATGCGAGGGGGTGGGAGGGGAAAAGAACCATTCTGGGGAAAGCTCCGCAGATCGCCAGGTTACAAGCTTCCTGGGGACATTCTTACTTTTAGAAAACCGACACACGGGGCAATAAACCGAAACAATCCGTTTTTTCAGAGGAGCGATTCCTTTCGGCGACTACGTGTACTCTAGAGAGTTTGTCTGCTAGCTCACCAACGTATTTAGAGGGATCTACTATTCGATTTTCAGCCTCTGCCAGGTGATCCTGACTGGTTAGTGTGAGAAGCTACCAACTCTTGGCACTGGTGTTTCCCCGCCATCACAAGAAAACTGCCAATGGTCGCTGACATAGAGCTTCCCCTTGGAATCCTTCCTGGGAGAAGCGGGAGCTCTTGATGACAGTCTGTTCCCTGCTCACCCCACTTCGGTCCTGTCTCCCGAAAGAGACAGAAGAGGGGGACGGCAGCTTCGCGTTGCAAACTTCTTTCACACTCAAACCACTGTATGTTTTGCGCTCTGCCATTCTCACAAAGACGCACTGTCGTTCCCGCTCACTACTTAACCAAACCCGTCTTTGGCTAGGTGGAAGTTTCTACTTGTAGTGCTTTCAACGTGGGTTCTTTGCAGCGTTTGCCTAGCGGTGGCTGGCGAATGCCTGCTTCTCCTAAGAGGGTGAGTGTGGAAGGGGGCGGGCGGGTGGCTTCAGTCTTTCCTTGCAAGTAGACATTCTTCCTGCAGCGCCCAATGAGGTCTGCAGGAGTTTTCCTTCGGACATGCTTACTATCATAAAGCCAAATCTTGGCCAAAGCATGTTCACATATGCCTCGCCAGGAATCTGCTCATTACAGAAGGCTGGCTGGCGAAATTTCAAGACTCGGTTCCTTGCGTTTATGACTTGGCCCGTGGGAGGCCCTTTTACACTCAACCTCTTACCTTGGCTCACGGTTGTGTGGAAAAGCTCTCACAGGCTGCAGAACGGGCACTCAGTCAAGTAGGGGAACAGTCTTAGTTTCAGCGCATGGACTCGCTTAAGTAGCATCAGACAATTGTACAGGGGCTCTACAATTGGAAGACTCTACTCCGCACTGCAGGTTAGGTGCATGCTTATTTCAAAAAAAACCTTTCCGTGCGTCTGTGAATTTGGTTTGGGAGGCACTTTTTCATGCAACTTGTTCTCTTGTCTCCGAAATGCGAGGGGGTGGGAGGGGAAAAGAACCATTCTGGGGAAAGCTCCGCAGATCGCCAGGTTACAAGCTTCCTGGGGACATTCTTACTTTTAGAAAACCGACACACGGGGCAATAAACCGAAACAATCCGTTTTTTCAGAGGAGCGATTCCTTTCGTCGACTACGTGTACTCTAGAGAGTTTGTCTGCTAGCTCACCAACGTATTTAGAGGGATCTACTATTCGATTTTCAGCCTCTGCCAGGTGATCCTGACGGGTTAGTGTGAGAAGCTACCAACTCTTGGCACTGCTGTTTCCCCGCCATCACAAGAAAACTGCCACTGGTCGCTGACATAGAGCTTCCCCTTGGAATCCTTCCTGGGAGAAGCGGGAGCTCTTGATGACAGTCTGTTCCCTGCTCACCCCACTTCGGTCCTGTCGCCCGAAAGAGACAGAAGAGGGGGACGGCAGCTTCGCGTTGCAAACTTCTTTCACACTCAAACCACTGTATGTTTTGCGCTCTGCCATTCTCACAAAGACGCACTGTCGTTCCCGCTCACTACTTAACCAAACCCGTCTTTGGCTAGGTGGAAGTTTCTACTTGTAGTGCTTTCAACGTGGGTTCTTTGCAGCGTTTGCCTAGCGGTGGCTGGCGAATGCCTGCTTCTCCTAAGAGGGTGAGTGTGGAAGGGGGCGGGCGGGTGGCTTCAGTCTTTCCTTGCAAGTAGACATTCTTCCTGCAGCGCCCAATGAGGTCTGCAGGAGTTTTCCTTCGGACATGCTTACTATCATAAAGCCAAATCTTGGCCAAAGCATGTTCACATATGCCTCGCCAGGAATCTGCTCATTACAGAAGGCTGGCTGGCGAAATTTCAAGACTCGGTTCCTTGCGTTTATGACTTGGCCCGTGGGAGGCCCTTTTACACTCAACCTCTTACCTTGGCTCACGGTTGTGTGGAAAAGCTCTCACAGGCTGCAGAACGGGCACGCAGTCAAGTAGGGGAACAGTCTTAGTTTCAGCGCATGGACTCGCTTAAGTAGCATCAGACAATTGTACAGGGGCTCTACAATTGGAAGACTCTACTCCGCACTGCAGGTTAGGTGCATGCTTATTTCAAAAAAAACCTTTCCGTGCGTCTGTGAATTTGGTTTGGGAGGCACTTTTTCATGCAACTTGTTCTCTTGTCTCCGAAATGCGAGGGGGTGGGAGGGGAAAAGAACCATTCTGGGGAAAGCTCCGCAGATCGCCAGGTTACAAGCTTCCTGGGGACATTCTTACTTTTAGAAAACCGACACACGGGGCAATAAACCGAAACAATCCGTTTTTTCAGAGGAGCGATTCCTTTCGTCGACTACGTGTACTCTAGAGAGTTTGTCTGCTAGCTCACCAACGTATTTAGAGGGATCTACTATTCGATTTTCAGCCTCTGCCAGGTGATCCTGACGGGTTAGTGTGAGAAGCTACCAACTCTTGGCACTGCTGTTTCCCCGCCATCACAAGAAAACTGCCACTGGTCGCTGACATAGAGCTTCCCCTTGGAATCCTTCCTGGGAGAAGCGGGAGCTCTTGATGACAGTCTGTTCCCTGCTCACCCCACTTCGGTCCTGTCGCCCGAGAGAGACAGAAGAGGGGGACGGCAGCTTCGCGTTGCAAACTTCTTTCACGCTCAAACCACTGTATGTTTTGCGCTCTGCCATTCTCACAAAGACGCACTGTCGTTCCCGCTCACTACTTAACCAAACCCGTCTTTGGCTAGGTGGAAGTTTCTACATGTAGTGCTTTCAACGTGGGTTCTTTGCAGCGTTTGCCTAGCGGTGGCTGGCGAATGCCTGCTTCTCCTAAGAGGGTGAGTGTGGAAGGGGGCGGGCGGGTGGCTTCAGTCTTTCCTTGCAAGTAGACATTCTTCCTGCAGCGCCCAATGAGGTCTGCAGGAGTTTTCCTTCGGACATGCTTACTATCATAAAGCCAAATCTTGGCCAAAGCATGTTCACATATGCCTCGCCAGGAATCTGCTCATTACAGAAGGCTAGCTGGCGAAATTTCAAGACTCGGTTCCTTGCGTTTATGACTTGGCCCGTGGGAGGCCCTTTTACACTCAACCTCTTAGCTTGGCTCACGGTTGTGTGGAAAAGCTCTCACAGGCTGCAGAACGGGCACTCAGTCAAGTAGGGGAACAGTCTTAGTTTCAGCGCATGGACTCGCTTAAGTAGCATCAGACAATTGTACAGGGGCTCTACAATTGGAAGACTCTACTCCGCACTGCAGGTTAGGTGCATGCTTATTTCAAAAAAAACCTTTCCGTGCGTCTGTGAATTTGGTTTGGGAGGCACTTTTTCATGCAACTTGTTCTCTTGTCTCCGAAATGCGAGGGGGTGGGAGGGGAAAAGAACCATTCTGGGGAAAGCTCCGCAGATCGCCAGGTTACAAGCTTCCTGGGGACATTCTTACTTTTAGAAAACCGACACACGGGGCAATAAACCGAAACAATCCGTTTTTTCAGAGGAGCGATTCCTTTCGGCGACTACGTGTACTCTAGAGAGTTTGTCTGCTAGCTCACCAACGTATTTAGAGGGATCTACTATTCGATTTTCAGCCTCTGCCAGGTGATCCTGACTGGTTAGTGTGAGAAGCTACCAACTCTTGGCACTGGTGTTTCCCCGCCATCACAAGAAAACTGCCAATGGTCGCTGACATAGAGCTTCCCCTTGGAATCCTTCCTGGGAGAAGCGGGAGCTCTTGATGACAGTCTGTTCCCTGCTCACCCCACTTCGGTCCTGTCTCCCGAAAGAGACAGAAGAGGGGGACGGCAGCTTCGCGTTGCAAACTTCTTTCACGCTCAAACCACTGTATGTTTTGCGCTCTGCCATTCTCACAAAGACGCACTGTCGTTCCCGCTCACTACTTAACCAAACCCGTCTTTGGCTAGGTGGAAGTTTCTACTTGTAGTGCTTTCAACGTGGGTTCTTTGCAGCGTTTGCCTAGCGGTGGCTGGCGAATGCCTGCTTCTCCTAAGAGGGTGAGTGTGGAAGGGGGCGGGCGGGTGGCTTCAGTCTTTCCTTGCAAGTAGACATTCTTCCTGCAGCGCCCAATGAGGTCTGCAGGAGTTTTCCTTCGGACATGCTTACTATCATAAAGCCAAATCTTGGCCAAAGCATGTTCACATATGCCTCGCCAGGAATCTGCTCATTACAGAAGGCTGGCTGGCGAAATTTCAAGACTCGGTTCCTTGCGTTTATGACTTGGCCCGTGGGAGGCCCTTTTACACTCAACCTCTTACCTTGGCTCACGGTTGTGTGGAAAAGCTCTCACAGGCTGCAGAACGGGCACGCAGTCAAGTAGGGGAACAGTCTTAGTTTCAGCGCATGGACTCGCTTAAGTAGCATCAGACAATTGTACAGGGGCTCTACAATTGGAAGACTCTACTCCGCACTGCAGGTTAGGTGCATGCTTATTTCAAAAAAAACCTTTCCGTGCGTCTGTGAATTTGGTTTGGGAGGCACTTTTTCATGCAACTTGTTCTCTTGTCTCCGAAATGCGAGGGGGTGGGAGGGGAAAAGAACCATTCTGGGGAAAGCTCCGCAGATCGCCAGGTTACAAGCTTCCTGGGGACATTCTTACTTTTAGAAAACCGACACACCGGGCAATAAACCGAAACAATCCGTTTTTTCAGAGGAGCGATTCCTTTCGTCGACTACGTGTACTCTAGAGAGTTTGTCTGCTAGCTCACCAACGTATTTAGAGGGATCTACTATTCGATTTTCAGCCTCTGCCAGGTGATCCTGACGGGTTAGTGTGAGAAGCTACCAACTCTTGGCACTGCTGTTTCCCCGCCATCACAAGAAAACTGCCACTGGTCGCTGACATAGAGCTTCCCCTTGGAATCCTTCCTGGGAGAAGCGGGAGCTCTTGATGACAGTCTGTTCCCTGCTCACCCCACTTCGGTCCTGTCGCCCGAGAGAGACAGAAGAGGGGGACGGCAGCTTCGCGTTGCAAACTTCTTTCACGCTCAAACCACTGTATGTTTTGCGCTCTGCCATTCTCACAAAGACGCACTGTCGTTCCCGCTCACTACTTAACCAAACCCGTCTTTGGCTAGGTGGAAGTTTCTACTTGTAGTGCTTTCAACGTGGGTTCTTTGCAGCGTTTGCCTAGCGGTGGCTGGCGAATGCCTGCTTCTCCTAAGAGGGTGAGTGTGGAAGGGGGCGGGCGGGTGGCTTCAGTCTTTCCTTGCAAGTAGACATTCTTCCTGCAGCGCCCAATGAGGTCTGCAGGAGTTTTCCTTCGGACATGCTTACTATCATAAAGCCAAATCTTGGCCAAAGCATGTTCACATATGCCTCGCCAGGAATCTGCTCATTACAGAAGGCTAGCTGGCGAAATTTCAAGACTCGGTTCCTTGCGTTTATGACTTGGCCCGTGGGAGGCCCTTTTACACTCAACCTCTTAGCTTGGCTCACGGTTGTGTGGAAAAGCTCTCACAGGCTGCAGAACGGGCACTCAGTCAAGTAGGGGAACAGTCTTAGTTTCAGCGCATGGACTCGCTTAAGTAGCATCAGACAATTGTACAGGGGCTCTACAATTGGAAGACTCTACTCCGCACTGCAGGTTAGGTGCATGCTTATTTCAAAAAAAACCTTTCCGTGCGTCTGTGAATTTGGTTTGGGAGGCACTTTTTCATGCAACTTGTTCTCTTGTCTCCGAAATGCGAGGGGGTGGGAGGGGAAAAGAACCATTCTGGGGAAAGCTCCGCAGATCGCCAGGTTACAAGCTTCCTGGGGACATTCTTACTTTTAGAAAACCGACACACGGGGCAATAAACCGAAACAATCCGTTTTTTCAGAGGAGCGATTCCTTTCGGCGACTACGTGTACTCTAGAGAGTTTGTCTGCTAGCTCACCAACGTATTTAGAGGGATCTACTATTCGATTTTCAGCCTCTGCCAGGTGATCCTGACTGGTTAGTGTGAGAAGCTACCAACTCTTGGCACTGGTGTTTCCCCGCCATCACAAGAAAACTGCCAATGGTCGCTGACATAGAGCTTCCCCTTGGAATCCTTCCTGGGAGAAGCGGGAGCTCTTGATGACAGTCTGTTCCCTGCTCACCCCACTTCGGTCCTGTCTCCCGAAAGAGACAGAAGAGGGGGATGGCAGCTTCGCGTTGCAAACTTCTTTCACACTCAAACCACTGTATGTTTTGCGCTCTGCCATTCTCACAAAGACGCACTGTCGTTCCCGCTCACTACTTAACCAAACCCGTCTTTGGCTAGGTGGAAGTTTCTACTTGTAGTGCTTTCAACGTGGGTTCTTTGCAGCGTTTGCCTAGCGGTGGCTGGCGAATGCCTGCTTCTCCTAAGAGGGTGAGTGTGGAAGGGGGCGGGCGGGTGGCTTCAGTCTTTCCTTGCAAGTAGACATTCTTCCTGCAGCGCCCAATGAGGTCTGCAGGAGTTTTCCTTCGGACATGCTTACTATCATAAAGCCAAATCTTGGCCAAAGCATGTTCACATATGCCTCGCCAGGAATCTGCTCATTACAGAAGGCTGGCTGGCGAAATTTCAAGACTCGGTTCCTTGCGTTTATGACTTGGCCCGTGGGAGGCCCTTTTACACTCAACCTCTTACCTTGGCTCACGGTTGTGTGGAAAAGCTCTCACAGGCTGCAGAACGGGCACGCAGTCAAGTAGGGGAACAGTCTTAGTTTCAGCGCATGGACTCGCTTAAGTAGCATCAGACAATTGTACAGGGGCTCTACAATTGGAAGACTCTACTCCGCACTGCAGGTTAGGTGCATGCTTATTTCAAAAAAAACCTTTCCGTGCGTCTGTGAATTTGGTTTGGGAGGCACTTTTTCATGCAACTTGTTCTCTTGTCTCCGAAATGCGAGGGGGTGGGAGGGGAAAAGAACCATTCTGGGGAAAGCTCCGCAGATCGCCAGGTTACAAGCTTCCTGGGGACATTCTTACTTTTAGAAAACCGACACACGGGGCAATAAACCGAAACAATCCGTTTTTTCAGAGGAGCGATTCCTTTCGTCGACTACGTGTACTCTAGAGAGTTTGTCTGCTAGCTCACCAACGTATTTAGAGGGATCTACTATTCGATTTTCAGCCTCTGCCAGGTGATCCTGACGGGTTAGTGTGAGAAGCTACCAACTCTTGGCACTGCTGTTTCCCCGCCATCACAAGAAAACTGCCACTGGTCGCTGACATAGAGCTTCCCCTTGGAATCCTTCCTGGGAGAAGCGGGAGCTCTTGATGACAGTCTGTTCCCTGCTCACCCCACTTCGGTCCTGTCGCCCGAGAGAGACAGAAGAGGGGGACGGCAGCTTCGCGTTGCAAACTTCTTTCACGCTCAAACCACTGTATGTTTTGCGCTCTGCCATTCTCACAAAGACGCACTGTCGTTCCCGCTCACTACTTAACCAAACCCGTCTTTGGCTAGGTGGAAGTTTCTACATGTAGTGCTTTCAACGTGGGTTCTTTGCAGCGTTTGCCTAGCGGTGGCTGGCGAATGCCTGCTTCTCCTAAGAGGGTGAGTGTGGAAGGGGGCGGGCGGGTGGCTTCAGTCTTTCCTTGCAAGTAGACATTCTTCCTGCAGCGCCCAATGAGGTCTGCAGGAGTTTTCCTTCGGACATGCTTACTATCATAAAGCCAAATCTTGGCCAAAGCATGTTCACATATGCCTCGCCAGGAATCTGCTCATTACAGAAGGCTAGCTGGCGAAATTTCAAGACTCGGTTCCTTGCGTTTATGACTTGGCCCGTGGGAGGCCCTTTTACACTCAACCTCTTAGCTTGGCTCACGGTTGTGTGGAAAAGCTCTCACAGGCTGCAGAACGGGCACTCAGTCAAGTAGGGGAACAGTCTTAGTTTCAGCGCATGGACTCGCTTAAGTAGCATCAGACAATTGTACAGGGGCTCTACAATTGGAAGACTCTACTCCGCACTGCAGGTTAGGTGCATGCTTATTTCAAAAAAAACCTTTCCGTGCGTCTGTGAATTTGGTTTGGGAGGCACTTTTTCATGCAACTTGTTCTCTTGTCTCCGAAATGCGAGGGGGTGGGAGGGGAAAAGAACCATTCTGGGGAAAGCTCCGCAGATCGCCAGGTTACAAGCTTCCTGGGGACATTCTTACTTTTAGAAAACCGACACACGGGGCAATAAACCGAAACAATCCGTTTTTTCAGAGGAGCGATTCCTTTCGGCGACTACGTGTACTCTAGAGAGTTTGTCTGCTAGCTCACCAACGTATTTAGAGGGATCTACTATTCGATTTTCAGCCTCTGCCAGGTGATCCTGACTGGTTAGTGTGAGAAGCTACCAACTCTTGGCACTGGTGTTTCCCCGCCATCACAAGAAAACTGCCAATGGTCGCTGACATAGAGCTTCCCCTTGGAATCCTTCCTGGGAGAAGCGGGAGCTCTTGATGACAGTCTGTTCCCTGCTCACCCCACTTCGGTCCTGTCTCCCGAAAGAGACAGAAGAGGGGGACGGCAGCTTCGCGTTGCAAACTTCTTTCACGCTCAAACCACTGTATGTTTTGCGCTCTGCCATTCTCACAAAGACGCACTGTCGTTCCCGCTCACTACTTAACCAAACCCGTCTTTGGCTAGGTGGAAGTTTCTACTTGTAGTGCTTTCAACGTGGGTTCTTTGCAGCGTTTGCCTAGCGGTGGCTGGCGAATGCCTGCTTCTCCTAAGAGGGTGAGTGTGGAAGGGGGCGGGCGGGTGGCTTCAGTCTTTCCTTGCAAGTAGACATTCTTCCTGCAGCGCCCAATGAGGTCTGCAGGAGTTTTCCTTCGGACATGCTTACTATCATAAAGCCAAATCTTGGCCAAAGCATGTTCACATATGCCTCGCCAGGAATCTGCTCATTACAGAAGGCTGGCTGGCGAAATTTCAAGACTCGGTTCCTTGCGTTTATGACTTGGCCCGTGGGAGGCCCTTTTACACTCAACCTCTTAGCTTGGCTCACGGTTGTGTGGAAAAGCTCTCACAGGCTGCAGAACGGGCACGCAGTCAAGTAGGGGAACAGTCTTAGTTTCAGCGCATGGACTCGCTTAAGTAGCATCAGACAATTGTACAGGGGCTCTACAATTGGAAGACTCTACTCCGCACTGCAGGTTAGGTGCATGCTTATTTCAAAAAAAACCTTTCCGTGCGTCTGTGAATTTGGTTTGGGAGGCACTTTTTCATGCAACTTGTTCTCTTGTCTCCGAAATGCGAGGGGGTGGGAGGGGAAAAGAACCATTCTGGGGAAAGCTCCGCAGATCGCCAGGTTACAAGCTTCCTGGGGACATTCTTACTTTTAGAAAACCGACACACCGGGCAATAAACCGAAACAATCCGTTTTTTCAGAGGAGCGATTCCTTTCGTCGACTACGTGTACTCTAGAGAGTTTGTCTGCTAGCTCACCAACGTATTTAGAGGGATCTACTATTCGATTTTCAGCCTCTGCCAGGTGATCCTGACGGGTTAGTGTGAGAAGCTACCAACTCTTGGCACTGCTGTTTCCCCGCCATCACAAGAAAACTGCCACTGGTCGCTGACATAGAGCTTCCCCTTGGAATCCTTCCTGGGAGAAGCGGGAGCTCTTGATGACAGTCTGTTCCCTGCTCACCCCACTTCGGTCCTGTCGCCCGAGAGAGACAGAAGAGGGGGACGGCAGCTTCGCGTTGCAAACTTCTTTCACGCTCAAACCACTGTATGTTTTGCGCTCTGCCATTCTCACAAAGACGCACTGTCGTTCCCGCTCACTACTTAACCAAACCCGTCTTTGGCTAGGTGGAAGTTTCTACTTGTAGTGCTTTCAACGTGGGTTCTTTGCAGCGTTTGCCTAGCGGTGGCTGGCGAATGCCTGCTTCTCCTAAGAGGGTGAGTGTGGAAGGGGGCGGGCGGGTGGCTTCAGTCTTTCCTTGCAAGTAGACATTCTTCCTGCAGCGCCCAATGAGGTCTGCAGGAGTTTTCCTTCGGACATGCTTACTATCATAAAGCCAAATCTTGGCCAAAGCATGTTCACATATGCCTCGCCAGGAATCTGCTCATTACAGAAGGCTAGCTGGCGAAATTTCAAGACTCGGTTCCTTGCGTTTATGACTTGGCCCGTGGGAGGCCCTTTTACACTCAACCTCTTAGCTTGGCTCACGGTTGTGTGGAAAAGCTCTCACAGGCTGCAGAACGGGCACTCAGTCAAGTAGGGGAACAGTCTTAGTTTCAGCGCATGGACTCGCTTAAGTAGCATCAGACAATTGTACAGGGGCTCTACAATTGGAAGACTCTACTCCGCACTGCAGGTTAGGTGCATGCTTATTTCAAAAAAAACCTTTCCGTGCGTCTGTGAATTTGGTTTGGGAGGCACTTTTTCATGCAACTTGTTCTCTTGTCTCCGAAATGCGAGGGGGTGGGAGGGGAAAAGAACCATTCTGGGGAAAGCTCCGCAGATCGCCAGGTTACAAGCTTCCTGGGGACATTCTTACTTTTAGAAAACCGACACACGGGGCAATAAACCGAAACAATCCGTTTTTTCAGAGGAGCGATTCCTTTCGGCGACTACGTGTACTCTAGAGAGTTTGTCTGCTAGCTCACCAACGTATTTAGAGGGATCTACTATTCGATTTTCAGCCTCTGCCAGGTGATCCTGACTGGTTAGTGTGAGAAGCTACCAACTCTTGGCACTGGTGTTTCCCCGCCATCACAAGAAAACTGCCAATGGTCGCTGACATAGAGCTTCCCCTTGGAATCCTTCCTGGGAGAAGCGGGAGCTCTTGATGACAGTCTGTTCCCTGCTCACCCCACTTCGGTCCTGTCTCCCGAAAGAGACAGAAGAGGGGGACGGCAGCTTCGCGTTGCAAACTTCTTTCACGCTCAAACCACTGTATGTTTTGCGCTCTGCCATTCTCACAAAGACGCACTGTCGTTCCCGCTCACTACTTAACCAAACCCGTCTTTGGCTAGGTGGAAGTTTCTACTTGTAGTGCTTTCAACGTGGGTTCTTTGCAGCGTTTGCCTAGCGGTGGCTGGCGAATGCCTGCTTCTCCTAAGAGGGTGAGTGTGGAAGGGGGCGGGCGGGTGGCTTCAGTCTTTCCTTGCAAGTAGACATTCTTCCTGCAGCGCCCAATGAGGTCTGCAGGAGTTTTCCTTCGGACATGCTTACTATCATAAAGCCAAATCTTGGCCAAAGCATGTTCACATATGCCTCGCCAGGAATCTGCTCATTACAGAAGGCTGGCTGGCGAAATTTCAAGACTCGGTTCCTTGCGTTTATGACTTGGCCCGTGGGAGGCCCTTTTACACTCAACCTCTTACCTTGGCTCACGGTTGTGTGGAAAAGCTCTCACAGGCTGCAGAACGGGCACTCAGTCAAGTAGGGGAACAGTCTTAGTTTCAGCGCATGGACTCGCTTAAGTAGCATCAGACAATTGTACAGGGGCTCTACAATTGGAAGACTCTACTCCGCACTGCAGGTTAGGTGCATGCTTATTTCAAAAAAAACCTTTCCGTGCGTCTGTGAATTTGGTTTGGGAGGCACTTTTTCATGCAACTTGTTCTCTTGTCTCCGAAATGCGAGGGGGTGGGAGGGGAAAAGAACCATTCTGGGGAAAGCTCCGCAGATCGCCAGGTTACAAGCTTCCTGGGGACATTCTTACTTTTAGAAAACCGACACACCGGGCAATAAACCGAAACAATCCGTTTTTTCAGAGGAGCGATTCCTTTCGTCGACTACGTGTACTCTAGAGAGTTTGTCTGCTAGCTCACCAACGTATTTAGAGGGATCTACTATTCGATTTTCAGCCTCTGCCAGGTGATCCTGACGGGTTAGTGTGAGAAGCTACCAACTCTTGGCACTGCTGTTTCCCCGCCATCACAAGAAAACTGCCACTGGTCGCTGACATAGAGCTTCCCCTTGGAATCCTTCCTGGGAGAAGCGGGAGCTCTTGATGACAGTCTGTTCCCTGCTCACCCCACTTCGGTCCTGTCGCCCGAGAGAGACAGAAGAGGGGGACGGCAGCTTCGCGTTGCAAACTTCTTTCACGCTCAAACCACTGTATGTTTTGCGCTCTGCCATTCTCACAAAGACGCACTGTCGTTCCCGCTCACTACTTAACCAAACCCGTCTTTGGCTAGGTGGAAGTTTCTACTTGTAGTGCTTTCAACGTGGGTTCTTTGCAGCGTTTGCCTAGCGGTGGCTGGCGAATGCCTGCTTCTCCTAAGAGGGTGAGTGTGGAAGGGGGCGGGCGGGTGGCTTCAGTCTTTCCTTGCAAGTAGACATTCTTCCTGCAGCGCCCAATGAGGTCTGCAGGAGTTTTCCTTCGGACATGCTTACTATCATAAAGCCAAATCTTGGCCAAAGCATGTTCACATATGCCTCGCCAGGAATCTGCTCATTACAGAAGGCTAGCTGGCGAAATTTCAAGACTCGGTTCCTTGCGTTTATGACTTGGCCCGTGGGAGGCCCTTTTACACTCAACCTCTTAGCTTGGCTCACGGTTGTGTGGAAAAGCTCTCACAGGCTGCAGAACGGGCACTCAGTCAAGTAGGGGAACAGTCTTAGTTTCAGCGCATGGACTCGCTTAAGTAGCATCAGACAATTGTACAGGGGCTCTACAATTGGAAGACTCTACTCCGCACTGCAGGTTAGGTGCATGCTTATTTCAAAAAAAACCTTTCCGTGCGTCTGTGAATTTGGTTTGGGAGGCACTTTTTCATGCAACTTGTTCTCTTGTCTCCGAAATGCGAGGGGGTGGGAGGGGAAAAGAACCATTCTGGGGAAAGCTCCGCAGATCGCCAGGTTACAAGCTTCCTGGGGACATTCTTACTTTTAGAAAACCGACACACGGGGCAATAAACCGAAACAATCCGTTTTTTCAGAGGAGCGATTCCTTTCGGCGACTACGTGTACTCTAGAGAGTTTGTCTGCTAGCTCACCAACGTATTTAGAGGGATCTACTATTCGATTTTCAGCCTCTGCCAGGTGATCCTGACTGGTTAGTGTGAGAAGCTACCAACTCTTGGCACTGGTGTTTCCCCGCCATCACAAGAAAACTGCCAATGGTCGCTGACATAGAGCTTCCCCTTGGAATCCTTCCTGGGAGAAGCGGGAGCTCTTGATGACAGTCTGTTCCCTGCTCACCCCACTTCGGTCCTGTCTCCCGAAAGAGACAGAAGAGGGGGACGGCAGCTTCGCGTTGCAAACTTCTTTCACACTCAAACCACTGTATGTTTTGCGCTCTGCCATTCTCACAAAGACGCACTGTCGTTCCCGCTCACTACTTAACCAAACCCGTCTTTGGCTAGGTGGAAGTTTCTACTTGTAGTGCTTTCAACGTGGGTTCTTTGCAGCGTTTGCCTAGCGGTGGCTGGCGAATGCCTGCTTCTCCTAAGAGGGTGAGTGTGGAAGGGGGCGGGCGGGTGGCTTCAGTCTTTCCTTGCAAGTAGACATTCTTCCTGCAGCGCCCAATGAGGTCTGCAGGAGTTTTCCTTCGGACATGCTTACTATCATAAAGCCAAATCTTGGCCAAAGCATGTTCACATATGCCTCGCCAGGAATCTGCTCATTACAGAAGGCTAGCTGGCGAAATTTCAAGACTCGGTTCCTTGCGTTTATGACTTGGCCCGTGGGAGGCCCTTTTACACTCAACCTCTTAGCTTGGCTCACGGTTGTGTGGAAAAGCTCTCACAGGCTGCAGAACGGGCACTCAGTCAAGTAGGGGAACAGTCTTAGTTTCAGCGCATGGACTCGCTTAAGTAGCATCAGACAATTGTACAGGGGCTCTACAATTGGAAGACTCTACTCCGCACTGCAGGTTAGGTGCATGCTTATTTCAAAAAAAACCTTTCCGTGCGTCTGTGAATTTGGTTTGGGAGGCACTTTTTCATGCAACTTGTTCTCTTGTCTCCGAAATGCGAGGGGGTGGGAGGGGAAAAGAACCATTCTGGGGAAAGCTCCGCAGATCGCCAGGTTACAAGCTTCCTGGGGACATTCTTACTTTTAGAAAACCGACACACGGGGCAATAAACCGAAACAATCCGTTTTTTCAGAGGAGTGATTCCTTTCGGCGACTACGTGTACTCTAGAGAGTTTGTCTGCTAGCTCACCAACGTATTTAGAGGGATCTACTATTCGATTTTCAGCCTCTGCCAGGTGATCCTGACTGGTTAGTGTGAGAAGCTACCAACTCTTGGCACTGCTGTTTCCCCGCCATCACAAGAAAACTGCCAATGGTCGCTGACATAGAGCTTCCCCTTGGAATCCTTCCTGGGAGAAGCGGGAGCTCTTGATGACAGTCTGTTCCCTGCTCACCCCACTTCGGTCCTGTCTCCCGAAAGAGACAGAAGAGGGGGACGGCAGCTTCGCGTTGCAAACTTCGTTCACACTCAAACCACTGTATGTTTTGCGCTCTGCCATTCTCACAAAGACGCACTGTCGTTCCCGCTCACTACTTAACCAAACCCGTCTTTGGCTAGGTGGAAGTTTCTACTTGTAGTGCTTTCAACGTGGGTTCTTTGCAGCGTTTGCCTAGCGGTGGCTGGCGAATGCCTGCTTCTCCTAAGAGGGTGAGTGTGGAAGGGGGCGGGCGGGTGGCTTCATTCTTTCCTTGCAAGTAGACATTCTTCCTGCAGCGCCCAATGAGGTCTGCAGGAGTTTTCCTTCGGACATGCTTACTATCATAAAGCCAAATCTTGGCCAAAGCATGTTCACATATGCCTCGCCAGGAATCTGCTCATTACAGAAGGCTGGCTGGCGAAATTTCAAGACTCGGTTCCTTGCGTTTATGACTTGGCCCGTGGGAGGCCCTTTTACACTCAACCTCTTCGCTTGGCTCACGGTTGTGTGGAAAAGCTCTCACAGGCTGCAGAACGGGCACTCAGTCAAGTAGGGGAACAGTCTTAGTTTCAGCGCATGGACTCGCTTAAGTAGCATCAGACAATTGTACAGGGGCTCTACAATTGGAAGACTCTACTCCGCACTGCAGGTTAGGTGCATGCTTATTTCAAAAAAAACCTTTCCGTGCGTCTGTGAATTTGGTTTGGGAGGCACTTTTTCATGCAACTTGTTCTCTTGTCTCCGAAATGCGAGGGGGTGGGAGGGGAAAAGAACCATTCTGGGGAAAGCTCCGCAGATCGCCAGGTTACAAGCTTCCTGGGGACATTCTTACTTTTAGAAAACCGACACACGGGGCAATAAACCGAAACAATCCGTTTTTTCAGAGGAGCGATTCCTTTCGGCGACTACGTGTACTCTAGAGAGTTTGTCTGCTAGCTCACCAACGTATTTAGAGGGATCTACTATTCGATTTTCAGCCTCTGCCAGGTGATCCTGACGGGTTAGTGTGAGAAGCTACCAACTCTTGGCACTGGTGTTTCCCCGCCATCACAAGAAAACTGCCAATGGTCGCTGACATAGAGCTTCCCCTTGGAATCCTTCCTGGGAGAAGCGGGAGCTCTTGATGACAGTCTGTTCCCTGCTCACCCCACTTCGGTCCTGTCTCCCGAAAGAGACAGAAGAGGGGGACGGCAGCTTCGCGTTGCAAACTTCTTTCACACTCAAACCACTGTATGTTTTGCGCTCTGCCATTCTCACAAAGACGCACTGTCGTTCCCGCTCACTACTTAACCAAACCCGTCTTTGGCTAGGTGGAAGTTTCTACTTGTAGTGCTTTCAACGTGGGTTCTTTGCAACGTTTGCCTAGCGGTGGCTGGCGAATGCCTGCTTCTCCTAAGAGGGTGAGTGTGGAAGGGGGCGGGCGGGTGGCTTCAGTCTTTCCTTGCAAGTAGACATTCTTCCTGCAGCGCCCAATGAGGTCTGCAGGAGTTTTCCTTCGGACATGCTTACTATCATAAAGCCAAATCTTGGCCAAAGCATGTTCACATATGCCTCGCCAGGAATCTGCTCATTACAGAAGGCTGGCTGGCGAAATTTCAAGACTCGGTTCCTTGCGTTTATGACTTGGCCCGTGGGAGGCCCTTTTACACTCAACCTCTTCGCTTGGCTCACGGTTGTGTGGAAAAGCTCTCACAGGCTGCAGAACGGGCACTCAGTCAAGTAGGGGAACAGTCTTAGTTTCAGCGCATGGACTCGCTTAAGTAGCATCAGACAATTGTACAGGGGCTCTACAATTGGAAGACTCTACTCCGCACTGCAGGTTAGGTGCATGCTTATTTCAAAAAAAACCTTTCCGTGCGTCTGTGAATTTGGTTTGGGAGGCACTTTTTCATGCAACTTGTTCTCTTGTCTCCGAAATGCGAGGGGGTGGGAGGGGAAAAGAACCATTCTGGGGAAAGCTCCGCAGATCGCCAGGTTACAAGCTTCCTGGGGACATTCTTACTTTTAGAAAACCGACACACGGGGCAATAAACCGAAACAATCCGTTTTTTCAGAGGAGCGATTCCTTTCGTCGACTACGTGTACTCTAGAGAGTTTGTCTGCTAGCTCACCAACGTATTTAGAGGGATCTACTATTCGATTTTCAGCCTCTGCCAGGTGATCCTGACGGGTTAGTGTGAGAAGCTACCAACTCTTGGCACTGCTGTTTCCCCGCCATCACAAGAAAACTGCCACTGGTCGCTGACATAGAGCTTCCCCTTGGAATCCTTCCTGGGAGAAGCGGGAGCTCTTGATGACAGTCTGTTCCCTGCTCACCCCACTTCGGTCCTGTCGCCCGAGAGAGACAGAAGAGGGGGACGGCAGCTTCGCGTTGCAAACTTCTTTCACACTCAAACCACTGTATGTTTTGCGCTCTGCCATTCTCACAAAGACGCACTGTCGTTCCCGCTCACTACTTAACCAAACCCGTCTTTGGCTAGGTGGAAGTTTCTACTTGTAGTGCTTTCAACGTGGGTTCTTTGCAACGTTTGCCTAGCGGTGGCTGGCGAATGCCTGCTTCTCCTAAGAGGGTGAGTGTGGAAGGGGGCGGGCGGGTGGCTTCAGTCTTTCCTTGCAAGTAGACATTCTTCCTGCAGCGCCCAATGAGGTCTGCAGGAGTTTTCCTTCGGACATGCTTACTATCATAAAGCCAAATCTTGGCCAAAGCATGTTCACATATGCCTCGCCAGGAATCTGCTCATTACAGAAGGCTAGCTGGCGAAATTTCAAGACTCGGTTCCTTGCGTTTATGACTTGGCCCGTGGGAGGCCCTTTTACACTCAACCTCTTAGCTTGGCTCACGGTTGTGTGGAAAAGCTCTCACAGGCTGCAGAACGGGCACTCAGTCAAGTAGGGGAACAGTCTTAGTTTCAGCGCATGGACTCGCTTAAGTAGCATCAGACAATTGTACAGGGGCTCTACAATTGGAAGACTCTACTCCGCACTGCAGGTTAGGTGCATGCTTATTTCAAAAAAAACCTTTCCGTGCGTCTGTGAATTTGGTTTGGGAGGCACTTTTTCATGCAACTTGTTCTCTTGTCTCCGAAATGCGAGGGGGTGGGAGGGGAAAAGAACCATTCTGGGGAAAGCTCCGCAGATCGCCAGGTTACAAGCTTCCTGGGGACATTCTTACTTTTAGAAAACCGACACACGGGGCAATAAACCGAAACAATCCGTTTTTTCAGAGGAGCGATTCCTTTCGGCGACTACGTGTACTCTAGAGAGTTTGTCTGCTAGCTCACCAACGTATTTAGAGGGATCTACTATTCGATTTTCAGCCTCTGCCAGGTGATCCTGACTGGTTAGTGTGAGAAGCTACCAACTCTTGGCACTGGTGTTTCCCCGCCATCACAAGAAAACTGCCAATGGTCGCTGACATAGAGCTTCCCCTTGGAATCCTTCCTGGGAGAAGCGGGAGCTCTTGATGACAGTCTGTTCCCTGCTCACCCCACTTCGGTCCTGTCTCCCGAAAGAGACAGAAGAGGGGGACGGCAGCTTCGCGTTGCAAACTTCGTTCAAACTCAAACCACTGTATGTTTTGCGCTCTGCCATTCTCACAAAGACGCACTGTCGTTCCCGCTCACTACTTAACCAAACCCGTCTTTGGCTAGGTGGAAGTTTCTACTTGTAGTGCTTTCAACGTGGGTTCTTTGCAGCGTTTGCCTAGCGGTGGCTGGCGAATGCCTGCTTCTCCTAAGAGGGTGAGTGTGGAAGGGGGCGGGCGGGTGGCTTCATTCTTTCCTTGCAAGTAGACATTCTTCCTGCAGCGCCCAATGAGGTCTGCAGGAGTTTTCCTTCGGACATGCTTACTATCATAAAGCCAAATCTTGGCCAAAGCATTTTCACATATGCCTCGCCAGGAATCTGCTCATTACAGAAGGCTGGCTGGCGAAATTTCAAGACTCGGTTCCTTGCGTTTATGACTTGGCCCATGGGAGGCCCTTTTACACTCAACCTCTTCGCTTGGCTCACGGTTGTGTGGAAAAGCTCTCACAGGCTGCAGAACGGGCACTCAGTCAAGTAGGGGAACAGTCTTAGTTTCAGCGCATGGACTCGCTTAAGTAGCATCAGACAATTGTACAGGGGCTATACAATTGGAAGACTCTACTCCGCACTGCAGGTTAGGTGCATGCTTATTTCAAAAAAAACCTTTCCGTGCGGCTGTGAATTTGGTTTGGGAGGCACTTTTTCATACAACTTGTTCTCTTGTCTCCGAAATGCGAGGGGGTGGGAGGGGAAAAGAACCATTCTGGGGAAAGCTCCGCAGATCGCCAGGTTACAAGCTTCCTGGGGACATTCTTACTTTTAGAAAACCGACACACGGGGCAATAAACCGAAACAATCCGTTTTTTCAGAGGAGCGATTCCTTTCGGCGACTACGTGTACTCTAGAGAGTTTGTCTGCTAGCTCACCAACGTATTTAGAGGGATCTACTATTCGATTTTCAGCCTCTGCCAGGTGATCCTGACTGGTTAGTGTGAGAAGCTACCAACTCTTGGCACTGCTGTTTCCCCGCCATCACAAGAAAACTGCCAATGGTCGCTGACATAGAGCTTCCCCTTGGAATCCTTCCTGGGAGAAGCGGGAGCTCTTGATGACAGTCTGTTCCCTGCTCACCCCACTTCGGTCCTGTCTCCCGAGAGAGACAGAAGAGGGGGACGGCAGCTTCGCGTTGCAAACTTCTTTCACACTCAAACCACTGTATGTTTTGCGCTCTGCCATTCTCACAAAGACGCACTGTCGTTCCCGCTCACTACTTAACCAAACCCGTCTTTGGCTAGGTGGAAGTTTCTACTTGTAGTGCTTTCAACGTGGGTTCTTTGCAGCGTTTGCCTAGCGGTGGCTGGCGAATGCCTGCTTCTCCTAAGAGGGTGAGTGTGGAAGGGGGCGGGCGGGTGGCTTCAGTCTTTCCTTGCAAGTAGACATTCTTCCTGCAGCGCCCAATGAGGTCTGCAGGAGTTTTCCTTCGGACATGCTTACTATCATAAAGCCAAATCTTGGCCAAAGCATGTTCACATATGCCTCGCCAGGAATCTGCTCATTACAGAAGGCTGGCTGGCGAAATTTCAAGACTCGGTTCCTTGCGTTTATGACTTGGCCCGTGGGAGGCCCTTTTACACTCAACCTCTTCGCTTGGCTCACGGTTGTGTGGAAAAGCTCTCACAGGCTGCAGAACGGGCACTCAGTCAAGTAGGGGAACAGTCTTAGTTTCAGCGCATGGACTCGCTTAAGTAGCATCAGACAATTGTACAGGGGCTCTACAATTGGAAGACTCTACTCCGCACTGCAGGTTAGGTGCATGCTTATTTCAAAAAAAACCTTTCCGTGCGTCTGTGAATTTGGTTTGGGAGGCACTTTTTCATGCAACTTGTTCTCTTGTCTCCGAAATGCGAGGGGGTGGGAGGGGAAAAGAACCATTCTGGGGAAAGCTCCGCAGATCGCCAGGTTACAAGCTTCCTGGGGACATTCTTACTTTTAGAAAACCGACACACGGGGCAATAAACCGAAACAATCCGTTTTTTCAGAGGAGCGATTCCTTTCGTCGACTACGTGTACTCTAGAGAGTTTGTCTGCTAGCTCACCAACGTATTTAGAGGGATCTACTATTCGATTTTCAGCCTCTGCCAGGTGATCCTGACTGGTTAGTGTGAGAAGCTACCAACTCTTGGCACTGCTGTTTCCCCGCCATCACAAGAAAACTGCCACTGGTCGCTGACATAGAGCTTCCCCTTGGAATCCTTCCTGGGAGAAGCGGGAGCTCTTGATGACAGTCTGTTCCCTGCTCACCCCACTTCGGTCCTGTCTCCCGAAAGAGACAGAAGAGGGGGACGGCAGCTTCGCGTTGCAAACTTCTTTCACACTCAAACCACTGTATGTTTTGCGCTCTGCCATTCTCACAAAGACGCACTGTCGTTCCCGCTCACTACTTAACCAAACCCGTCTTTGGCTAGGTGGAAGTTTCTACTTGTAGTGCTTTCAACGTGGGTTCTTTGCAGCGTTTGCCTAGCGGTGGCTGGCGAATGCCTGCTTCTCCTAAGAGGGTGAGTGTGGAAGGGGGCGGGCGGGTGGCTTCAGTCTTTCCTTGCAAGTAGACATTCTTCCTGCAGCGCCCAATGAGGTCTGCAGGAGTTTTCCTTCGGACATGCTTACTATCATAAAGCCAAATCTTGGCCAAAGCATGTTCACATATGCCTCGCCAGGAATCTGCTCATTACAGAAGGCTGGCTGGCGAAATTTCAAGACTCGGTTCCTTGCGTTTATGACTTGGCCCGTGGGAGGCCCTTTTACACTCAACCTCTTAGCTTGGCTCACGGTTGTGTGGAAAAGCTCTCACAGGCTGCAGAACGGGCACTCAGTCAAGTAGGGGAACAGTCTTAGTTTCAGCGCATGGACTCGCTTAAGTAGCATCAGACAATTGTACAGGGGCTCTACAATTGGAAGACTCTACTCCGCACTGCAGGTTAGGTGCATGCTTATTTCAAAAAAAACCTTTCCGTGCGTCTGTGAATTTGGTTTGGGAGGCACTTTTTCATGCAACTTGTTCTCTTGTCTCCGAAATGCGAGGGGGTGGGAGGGGAAAAGAACCATTCTGGGGAAAGCTCCGCAGATCGCCAGGTTACAAGCTTCCTGGGGACATTCTTACTTTTAGAAAACCGACACACGGGGCAATAAACCGAAACAATCCGTTTTTTCAGAGGAGCGATTCCTTTCGGCGACTACGTGTACTCTAGAGAGTTTGTCTGCTAGCTCACCAACGTATTTAGAGGGATCTACTATTCGATTTTCAGCCTCTGCCAGGTGATCCTGACTGGTTAGTGTGAGAAGCTACCAACTCTTGGCACTGCTGTTTCCCCGCCATCACAAGAAAACTGCCAATGGTCGCTGACATAGAGCTTCCCCTTGGAATCCTTCCTGGGAGAAGCGGGAGCTCTTGATGACAGTCTGTTCCCTGCTCACCCCACTTCGGTCCTGTCTCCCGAAAGAGACAGAAGAGGGGGACGGCAGCTTCGCGTTGCAAACTTCTTTCACACTCAAACCACTGTATGTTTTGCGCTCTGCCATTCTCACAAAGACGCACTGTCGTTCCCGCTCACTACTTAACCAAACCCGTCTTTGGCTAGGTGGAAGTTTCTACTTGTAGTGCTTTCAACGTGGGTTCTTTGCAACGTTTGCCTAGCGGTGGCTGGCGAATGCCTGCTTCTCCTAAGAGGGAGAGTGTGGAAGGGGGCGGGCGGGTGGCTTCATTCTTTCCTTGCAAGTAGACATTCTTCCTGCAGCGCCCAATGAGGTCTGCAGGAGTTTTCCTTCGGACATGCTTACTATCATAAAGCCAAATCTTGGCCAAAGCATGTTCACATATGCCTCGCCAGGAATCTGCTCATTACAGAAGGCTGGCTGGCGAAATTTCAAGACTCGGTTCCTTGCGTTTATGACTTGGCCCGTGGGAGGCCCTTTTACACTCAACCTCTTCGCTTGGCTCACGGTTGTGTGGAAAAGCTCTCACAGGCTGCAGAACGGGCACTCAGTCAAGTAGGGGAACAGTCTTAGTTTCAGCGCATGGACTCGCTTAAGTAGCATCAGACAATTGTACAGGGGCTCTACAATTGGAAGACTCTACTCCGCACTGCAGGTTAGGTGCATGCTTATTTCAAAAAAAACCTTTCCGTGCGTCTGTGAATTTGGTTTGGGAGGCACTTTTTCATGCAACTTGTTCTCTTGTCTCCGAAATGCGAGGGGGTGGGAGGGGAAAAGAACCATTCTGGGGAAAGCTCCGCAGATCGCCAGGTTACAAGCTTCCTGGGGACATTCTTACTTTTAGAAAACCGACACACGGGGCAATAAACCGAAACAATCCGTTTTTTCAGAGGAGCGATTCCTTTCGTCGACTACGTGTACTCTAGAGAGTTTGTCTGCTAGCTCACCAACGTATTTAGAGGGATCTACTATTCGATTTTCAGCCTCTGCCAGGTGATCCTGACTGGTTAGTGTGAGAAGCTACCAACTCTTGGCACTGCTGTTTCCCCGCCATCACAAGAAAACTGCCAATGGTCGCTGACATAGAGCTTCCCCTTGGAATCCTTCCTGGGAGAAGCGGGAGCTCTTGATGACAGTCTGTTCCCTGCTCACCCCACTTCGGTCCTGTCTCCCGAAAGAGACAGAAGAGGGGGACGGCAGCTTCGCGTTGCAAACTTCGTTCACACTCAAACCACTGTATGTTTTGCGCTCTGCCATTCTCACAAAGACGCACTGTCGTTCCCGCTCACTACTTAACCAAACCCGTCTTTGGCTAGGTGGAAGTTTCTACTTGTAGTGCTTTCAACGTGGGTTCTTTGCAGCGTTTGCCTAGCGGTGGCTGGCGAATGCCTGCTTCTCCTAAGAGGGTGAGTGTGGAAGGGGGCGGGCGGGTGGCTTCATTCTTTCCTTGCAAGTAGACATTCTTCCTGCAGCGCCCAATGAGGTCTGCAGGAGTTTTCCTTCGGACATGCTTACTATCATAAAGCCAAATCTTGGCCAAAGCATGTTCACATATGCCTCGCCAGGAATCTGCTCATTACAGAAGGCTGGCTGGCGAAATTTCAAGACTCGGTTCCTTGCGTTTATGACTTGGCCCGTGGGAGGCCCTTTTACACTCAACCTCTTCGCTTGGCTCACGGTTGTGTGGAAAAGCTCTCACAGGCTGCAGAACGGGCACTCAGTCAAGTAGGGGAACAGTCTTAGTTTCAGCGCATGGACTCGCTTAAGTAGCATCAGACAATTGTACAGGGGCTCTACAATTGGAAGACTCTACTCCGCACTGCAGGTTAGGTGCATGCTTATTTCAAAAAAAACCTTTCCGTGCGTCTGTGAATTTGGTTTGGGAGGCACTTTTTCATGCAACTTGTTCTCTTGTCTCCGAAATGCGAGGGGGTGGGAGGGGAAAAGAACCATTCTGGGGAAAGCTCCGCAGATCGCCAGGTTACAAGCTTCCTGGGGACATTCTTACTTTTAGAAAACCGACACACGGGGCAATAAACCGAAACAATCCGTTTTTTCAGAGGAGCGATTCCTTTCGTCGACTACGTGTACTCTAGAGAGTTTGTCTGCTAGCTCACCAACGTATTTAGAGGGATCTACTATTCGATTTTCAGCCTCTGCCAGGTGATCCTGACTGGTTAGTGTGAGAAGCTACCAACTCTTGGCACTGCTGTTTCCCCGCCATCACAAGAAAACTGCCAATGGTCGCTGACATAGAGCTTCCCCTTGGAATCCTTCCTGGGAGAAGCGGGAGCTCTTGATGACAGTCTGTTCCCTGCTCACCCCACTTCGGTCCTGTCTCCCGAAAGAGACAGAAGAGGGGGACGGCAGCTTCGCGTTGCAAACTTCTTTCACACTCAAACCACTGTATGTTTTGCGCTCTGCCATTCTCACAAAGACGCACTGTCGTTCCCGCTCACTACTTAACCAAACCCGTCTTTGGCTAGGTGGAAGTTTCTACTTGTAGTGCTTTCAACGTGGGTTCTTTGCAGCGTTTGCCTAGCGGTGGCTGGCGAATGCCTGCTTCTCCTAAGAGGGTGAGTGTGGAAGGGGGCGGGCGGGTGGCTTCATTCTTTCCTTGCAAGTAGACATTCTTCCTGCAGCGCCCAATGAGGTCTGCAGGAGTTTTCCTTCGGACATGCTTACTATCATAAAGCCAAATCTTGGCCAAAGCATGTTCACATATGCCTCGCCAGGAATCTGCTCATTACAGAAGGCTGGCTGGCGAAATTTCAAGACTCGGTTCCTTGCGTTTATGACTTGGCCCGTGGGAGGCCCTTTTACACTCAACCTCTTAGCTTGGCTCACGGTTGTGTGGAAAAGCTCTCACAAGCTGCAGAACGGGCACTCAGTCAAGTAGGGGAACAGTCTTAGTTTCAGCGCATGGACTCGCTTAAGTAGCATCAGACAATTGTACAGGGGCTCTACAATTGGAAGACTCTACTCCGCACTGCAGGTTAGGTGCATGCTTATTTCAAAAAAAACCTTTCCGTGCGTCTGTGAATTTGGTTTGGGAGGCACTTTTTCATGCAACTTGTTCTCTTGTCTCCGAAATGCGAGGGGGTGGGAGGGGAAAAGAACCATTCTGGGGAAAGCTCCGCAGATCGCCAGGTTACAAGCTTCCTGGGGACATTCTTACTTTTAGAAAACCGACACACGGGGCAATAAACCGAAACAATCCGTTTTTTCAGAGGAGCGATTCCTTTCGTCGACTACGTGTACTCTAGAGAGTTTGTCTGCTAGCTCACCAACGTATTTAGAGGGATCTACTATTCGATTTTCAGCCTCTGCCAGGTGATCCTGACTGGTTAGTGTGAGAAGCTACCAACTCTTGGCACTGGTGTTTCCCCGCCATCACAAGAAAACTGCCAATGGTCGCTGACATAGAGCTTCCCCTTGGAATCCTTCCTGGGAGAAGCGGGAGCTCTTGATGACAGTCTGTTCCCTGCTCACCCCACTTCGGTCCTGTCTCCCGAAAGAGACAGAAGAGGGGGACGGCAGCTTCGCGTTGCAAACTTCTTTCACACTCAAACCACTGTATGTTTTGCGCTCTGCCATTCTCACAAAGACGCACTGTCGTTCCCGCTCACTACTTAACCAAACCCGTCTTTGGCTAGGTGGAAGTTTCTACTTGTAGTGCTTTCAACGTGGGTTCTTTGCAGCGTTTGCCTAGCGGTGGCTGGCGAATGCCTGCTTCTCCTAAGAGGGTGAGTGTGGAAGGGGGCGGGCGGGTGGCTTCATTCTTTCCTTGCAAGTAGACATTCTTCCTGCAGCGCCCAATGAGGTCTGCAGGAGTTTTCCTTCGGACATGCTTACTATCATAAAGCCAAATCTTGGCCAAAGCATTTTCACATATGCCTCGCCAGGAATCTGCTCATTACAGAAGGCTGGCTGGCGAAATTTCAAGACTCGGTTCCTTGCGTTTATGACTTGGCCCGTGGGAGGCCCTTTTACACTCAACCTCTTCGCTTGGCTCACGGTTGTGTGGAAAAGCTCTCACAGGCTGCAGAACGGGCACTCAGTCAAGTAGGGGAACAGTCTTAGTTTCAGCGCATGGACTCGCTTAAGTAGCATCAGACAATTGTACAGGGGCTATACAATTGGAAGACTCTACTCCGCACTGCAGGTTAGGTGCATGCTTATTTCAAAAAAAACCTTTCCGTGCGGCTGTGAATTTGGTTTGGGAGGCACTTTTTCATACAACTTGTTCTCTTGTCTCCGAAATGCGAGGGGGTGGGAGGGGAAAAGAACCATTCTGGGGAAAGCTCCGCAGATCGCCAGGTTACAAGCTTCCTGGGGACATTCTTACTTTTAGAAAACCGACACACGGGGCAATAAACCGAAACAATCCGTTTTTTCAGAGGAGCGATTCCTTTCGGCGACTACGTGTACTCTAGAGAGTTTGTCTGCTAGCTCACCAACGTATTTAGAGGGATCTACTATTCGATTTTCAGCCTCTGCCAGGTGATCCTGACTGGTTAGTGTGAGAAGCTACCAACTCTTGGCACTGGTGTTTCCCCGCCATCACAAGAAAACTGCCAATGGTCGCTGACATAGAGCTTCCCCTTGGAATCCTTCCTGGGAGAAGCGGGAGCTCTTGATGACAGTCTGTTCCCTGCTCACCCCACTTCGGTCCTGTCTCCCGAAAGAGACAGAAGAGGGGGACGGCAGCTTCGCGTTGCAAACTTCTTTCACACTCAAACCACTGTATGTTTTGCGCTCTGCCATTCTCACAAAGACGCACTGTCGTTCCCGCTCACTACTTAACCAAACCCGTCTTTGGCTAGGTGGAAGTTTCTACTTGTAGTGCTTTCAACGTGGGTTCTTTGCAGCGTTTGCCTAGCGGTGGCTGGCGAATGCCTGCTTCTCCTAAGAGGGTGAGTGTGGAAGAGGGCGGGCGGGTGGCTTCATTCTTTCCTTGCAAGTAGACATTCTTCCTGCAGCGCCACTGAGGTCTGCAGGAGTTTTCCTTCGGACATGCTTACTATCATAAAGCCAAATCTTGGCCAAAGCATTTTCACATATGCCTCGCCAGGAATCTGCTCATTACAGAAGGCTGGCTGGCGAAATTTCAAGACTCGGTTCCTTGCGTTTATGACTTGGCCCGTGGGAGGCCCTTTTACACTCAACCTCTTCGCTTGGCTCACGGTTGTGTGGAAAAGCTCTCACAGGCTGCAGAACGGGCACTCAGTCAAGTAGGGGAACAGTCTTAGTTTCAGCGCATGGACTCGCTTAAGTAGCATCAGACAATTGTACAGGGGCTATACAATTGGAAGACTCTACTCCGCACTGCAGGTTAGGTGCATGCTTATTTCAAAAAAAACCTTTCCGTGCGGCTGTGAATTTGGTTTGGGAGGCACTTTTTCATACAACTTGTTCTCTTGTCTCCGAAATGCGAGGGGGTGGGAGGGGAAAAGAACCATTCTGGGGAAAGCTCCGCAGATCGCCAGGTTACAAGCTTCCTGGGGACATTCTTACTTTTAGAAAACCGACACACGGGGCAATAAACCGAAACAATCCGTTTTTTCAGAGGAGCGATTCCTTTTGGCGACTACGTGTACTCTAGAGAGTTTGTCTGCTAGCTCACCAACGTATTTAGAGGGATCTACTATTCGATTTTCAGCCTCTGCCAGGTGATCCTGACTGGTTAGTGTGAGAAGCTACCAACTCTTGGCACTGCTGTTTCCCCGCCATCACAAGAAAACTGCCAATGGTCGCTGACATAGAGCTTCCCCTTGGAATCCTTCCTGGGAGAAGCGGGAGCTCTTGATGACAGTCTGTTCCCTGCTCACCCCACTTCGGTCCTGTCTCCCGAGAGAGACAGAAGAGGGGGACGGCAGCTTCGCGTTGCAAACTTCTTTCACACTCAAACCACTGTATGTTTTGCGCTCTGCCATTCTCACAAAGACGCACTGTCGTTCCCGCTCACTACTTAACCAAACCCGTCTTTGGCTAGGTGGAAGTTTCTACTTGTAGTGCTTTCAACGTGGGTTCTTTGCAGCGTTTGCCTAGCGGTGGCTGGCGAATGCCTGCTTCTCCTAAGAGGGTGAGTGTGGAAGGGGGCGGGCGGGTGGCTTCAGTCTTTCCTTGCAAGTAGACATTCTTCCTGCAGCGCCCAATGAGGTCTGCAGGAGTTTTCCTTCGGACATGCTTACTATCATAAAGCCAAATCTTGGCCAAAGCATTTTCACATATGCCTCGCCAGGAATCTGCTCATTACAGAAGGCTGGCTGGCGAAATTTCAAGACTCGGTTCCTTGCGTTTATGACTTGGCCCGTGGGAGGCCCTTTTACACTCAACCTCTTCGCTTGGCTCACGGTTGTGTGGAAAAGCTCTCACAGGCTGCAGAACGGGCACTCAGTCAAGTAGGGGAACAGTCTTAGTTTCAGCGCATGGACTCGCTTAAGTAGCATCAGACAATTGTACAGGGGCTATACAATTGGAAGACTCTACTCCGCACTGCAGGTTAGGTGCATGCTTATTTCAAAAAAAACCTTTCCGTGCGGCTGTGAATTTGGTTTGGGAGGCACTTTTTCATACAACTTGTTCTCTTGTCTCCGAAATGCGAGGGGGTGGGAGGGGAAAAGAACCATTCTGGGGAAAGCTCCGCAGATCGCCAGGTTACAAGCTTCCTGGGGACATTCTTACTTTTAGAAAACCGACACACGGGGCAATAAACCGAAACAATCCGTTTTTTCAGAGGAGCGATTCCTTTCGGCGACTACGTGTACTCTAGAGAGTTTATCTGCTAGCTCACCAACGTATTTAGAGGGATCTACTATTCGATTTTCAGCCTCTGCCAGGTGATCCTGACTGGTTAGTGTGAGAAGCTACCAACTCTTGGCACTGCTGTTTCCCCGCCATCACAAGAAAACTGCCAATGGTCGCTGACATAGAGCTTCCCCTTGGAATCCTTCCTGGGAGAAGCGGGAGCTCTTGATGACAGTCTGTTCCCTGCTCACCCCACTTCGGTCCTGTCTCCCGAGAGAGACAGAAGAGGGGGACGGCAGCTTCGCGTTGCAAACTTCTTTCACACTCAAACCACTGTATGTTTTGCGCTCTGCCATTCTCACAAAGACGCACTGTCGTTCCCGCTCACTACTTAACCAAACCCGTCTTTGGCTGGGTGGAAGTTTCTACTTGTAGTGCTTTCAACGTGGGTTCTTTGCAGCGTTTGCCTAGCGGTGGCTGGCGAATGCCTGCTTCTCCTAAGAGGGTGAATGTGGAAGGGGGCGGGCGGGCGGCTTCATTCTTTCCTTGCAAGTAGACATTCTTCCTGCAGCGCCCAATGAGGTCTGCAGGAGTTTTCCTTCGGACATGCTTACTATCATAAAGCCAAATCTTGGCCAAAGCATGTTCACATATGCCTCGCCAGGAATCTGCTCATTACAGAAGGCTGGCTGGCGAAATTTCAAGACTCGGTTCCTTGCGTTTATGACTTGGCCCGTGGGAGGCCCTTTTACACTCAACCTCTTCGCTTGGCTCACGGTTGTGTGGAAAAGCTCTCACAGGCTGCAGAACGGGCACTCAGTCAAGTAGGGGAACAGTCTTAGTTTCAGCGCATGGACTCGCTTAAGTAGCATCAGACAATTGTACAGGGGCTATACAATTGGAAGACTCTACTCCGCACTGCAGGTTAGGTGCATGCTTATTTCAAAAAAAACCTTTCCGTGCGGCTGTGAATTTGGTTTGGGAGGCACTTTTTCATACAACTTGTTCTCTTGTCTCCGAAATGCGAGGGGGTGGGAGGGGAAAAGAACCATTCTGGGGAAAGCTCCGCAGATCGCCAGGTTACAAGCTTCCTGGGGACATTCTTACTTTTAGAAAACCGACACACGGGGCAATAAACCGAAACAATCCGTTTTTTCAGAGGAGCGATTCCTTTCGGCGACTACGTGTACTCTAGAGAGTTTGTCTGCTAGCTCACCAACGTATTTAGAGGGATCTACTATTCGATTTTCAGCCTCTGCCAGGTGATCCTGACTGGTTAGTGTGAGAAGCTACCAACTCTTGGCACTGCTGTTTCCCCGCCATCACAAGAAAACTGCCAATGGTCGCTGACATAGAGCTTCCCCTTGGAATCCTTCCTGGGAGAAGCGGGAGCTCTTGATGACAGTCTGTTCCCTGCTCACCCCACTTCGGTCCTGTCTCCCGAGAGAGACAGAAGAGGGGGACGGCAGCTTCGCGTTGCAAACTTCTTTCACACTCAAACCACTGTATGTTTTGCGCTCTGCCATTCTCACAAAGACGCACTGTCGTTCCCGCTCACTACTTAACCAAACCCGTCTTTGGCTAGGTGGAAGTTTCTACTTGTAGTGCTTTCAACGTGGGTTCTTTGCAGCGTTTGCCTAGCGGTGGCTGGCGAATGCCTGCTTCTCCTAAGAGGGTGAGTGTGGAAGGGGGCGGGCGGGTGGCTTCAGTCTTTCCTTGCAAGTAGACATTCTTCCTGCAGCGCCCAATGAGGTCTGCAGGAGTTTTCCTTCGGACATGCTTACTATCATAAAGCCAAATCTTGGCCAAAGCATTTTCACATATGCCTCGCCAGGAATCTGCTCATTACAGAAGGCTGGCTGGCGAAATTTCAAGACTCGGTTCCTTGCGTTTATGACTTGGCCCGTGGGAGGCCCTTTTACACTCAACCTCTTCGCTTGGCTCACGGTTGTGTGGAAAAGCTCTCACAGGCTGCAGAACGGGCACTCAGTCAAGTAGGGGAACAGTCTTAGTTTCAGCGCATGGACTCGCTTAAGTAGCATCAGACAATTGTACAGGGGCTATACAATTGGAAGACTCTACTCCGCACTGCAGGTTAGGTGCATGCTTATTTCAAAAAAAACCTTTCCGTGCGGCTGTGAATTTGGTTTGGGAGGCACTTTTTCATACAACTTGTTCTCTTGTCTCCGAAATGCGAGGGGGTGGGAGGGGAAAAGAACCATTCTGGGGAAAGCTCCGCAGATCGCCAGGTTACAAGCTTCCTGGGGACATTCTTACTTTTAGAAAACCGACACACGGGGCAATAAACCGAAACAATCCGTTTTTTCAGAGGAGCGATTCCTTTCGGCGACTACGTGTACTCTAGAGAGTTTATCTGCTAGCTCACCAACGTATTTAGAGGGATCTACTATTCGATTTTCAGCCTCTGCCAGGTGATCCTGACTGGTTAGTGTGAGAAGCTACCAACTCTTGGCACTGCTGTTTCCCCGCCATCACAAGAAAACTGCCAATGGTCGCTGACATAGAGCTTCCCCTTGGAATCCTTCCTGGGAGAAGCGGGAGCTCTTGATGACAGTCTGTTCCCTGCTCACCCCACTTCGGTCCTGTCTCCCGAGAGAGACAGAAGAGGGGGACGGCAGCTTCGCGTTGCAAACTTCTTTCACACTCAAACCACTGTATGTTTTGCGCTCTGCCATTCTCACAAAGACGCACTGTCGTTCCCGCTCACTACTTAACCAAACCCGTCTTTGGCTGGGTGGAAGTTTCTACTTGTAGTGCTTTCAACGTGGGTTCTTTGCAGCGTTTGCCTAGCGGTGGCTGGCGAATGCCTGCTTCTCCTAAGAGGGTGAATGTGGAAGGGGGCGGGCGGGCGGCTTCATTCTTTCCTTGCAAGTAGACATTCTTCCTGCAGCGCCCAATGAGGTCTGCAGGAGTTTTCCTTCGGACATGCTTACTATCATAAAGCCAAATCTTGGCCAAAGCATGTTCACATATGCCTCGCCAGGAATCTGCTCATTACAGAAGGCTGGCTGGCGAAATTTCAAGACTCGGTTCCTTGCGTTTATGACTTGGCCCGTGGGAGGCCCTTTTACACTGAACCTCTTCGCTTGGCTCACGGTTGTGTGGAAAAGCTCTCACAGGCTGCAGAACGGGCACTCAGTCAAGTAGGGGAACAGTCTTAGTTTCAGCGCATGGACTCGCTTAAGTAGCATCAGACAATTGTACAGGGGCTCTACAATTGGAAGACTCTACTCCGCACTGCAGGTTAGGTGCATGCTTATTTCAAAAAAAACCTTTCCGTGCGTCTGTGAATTTGGTTTGGGAGGCACTTTTTCATACAACTTGTTCTCTTGTCTCCGAAATGCGAGGGGGTGGGAGGGGAAAAGAACCATTCTGGGGAAAGCTCCGCAGATCGCCAGGTTACAAGCTTCCTGGGGACATTCTTACTTTTAGAAAACTGACACACGGGGCAATAAACCGAAACAATCCGTTTTTTCAGAGGAGCGATTCCTTTCGGCGACTACGTGTACTCTAGAGAGTTTGTCTGCTAGCTCACCAACGTATTTAGAGGGATCTACTATTCGATTTTCAGCCTCTGCCAGGTGATCCTGACTGGTTAGTGTGAGAAGCTACCAACTCTTGGCACTGCTGTTTCCCCGCCATCACAAGAAAACTGCCACTGGTCGCTGACATAGAGCTTCCCCTTGGAATCCTTCCTGGGAGAAGCGGGAGCTCTTGATGACAGTCTGTTCCCTGCTCACCCCACTTCGGTCCTGTCTCCCGAGAGAGACAGAAGAGGGGGACGGCAGCTTCGCGTTGCAAACTTCTTTCACACTCAAACCACTGTATGTTTTGCGCTCTGCCATTCTCACAAAGACGCACTGTCGTTCCCGCTCACTACTTAACCAAACCCGTCTTTGGCTAGGTGGAAGTTTCTACTTGTAGTGCTTTCAACGTGGGTTCTTTGCAGCGTTTGCCTAGCGGTGGCTGGCGAATGCCTGCTTCTCCTAAGAGGGTGAGTGTGGAAGGGGCCGGGCGGGTGGCTTCATTCTTTCCTTGCAAGTAGACATTCTTCCTGCAGCGCCCAATGAGGTCTGCAGGAGTTTTCCTTCGGACATGCTTACTATCATAAAGCCAAATCTTGGCCAAAGCATGTTCACATATGCCTCGCCAGGAATCTGCTCATTACAGAAGGCTGGCTGGCGAAATTTCAAGACTCGGTTCCTTGCGTTTATGACTTGGCCCGTGGGAGGCCCTTTTACACTCAACCTCTTAGCTTGGCTCACGGTTGTGTGGAAAAGCTCTCACAGGCTGCAGAACGGGCACTCAGTCAAGTAGGGGAACAGTCTTAGTTTCAGCGCATGGACTCGCTTAAGTAGCATCAGACAATTGTACAGGGGCTATACAATTGGAAGACTCTACTCCGCACTGCAGGTTAGGTGCATGCTTATTTCAAAAAAAACCTTTCCGTGCGGCTGTGAATTTGGTTTGGGAGGCACTTTTTCATACAACTTGTTCTCTTGTCTCCGAAATGCGAGGGGGTGGGAGGGGAAAAGAACCATTCTGGGGAAAGCTCCGCAGATCGCCAGGTTACAAGCTTCCTGGGGACATTCTTACTTTTAGAAAACCGACACACGGGGCAATAAATCGAAACAATCCGTTTTTTCAGAGGAGCGATTCCTTTCGGCGACTACGTGTACTCTAGAGAGTTTGTCTGCTAGCTCACCAACGTATTTAGAGGGATCTACTATTCGATTTTCAGCCTCTGCCAGGTGATCCTGACTGGTTAGTGTGAGAAGCTACCAACTCTTGGCACTGCTGTTTCCCCGCCATCACAAGAAAACTGCCAATGGTCGCTGACATAGAGCTTCCCCTTGGAATCCTTCCTGGGAGAAGCGGGAGCTCTTGATGACAGTCTGTTCCCTGCTCACCCCACTTCGGTCCTGTCTCCCGAGAGAGACAGAAGAGGGGGACGGCAGCTTCGCGTTGCAAACTTCTTTCACACTCAAACCACTGTATGTTTTGCGCTCTGCCATTCTCACAAAGACGCACTGTCGTTCCCGCTCACTACTTAACCAAACCCGTCTTTGGCTAGGTGGAAGTTTCTACTTGTAGTGCTTTCAACGTGGGTTCTTTGCAGCGTTTGCCTAGCGGTGGCTGGCGAATGCCTGCTTCTCCTAAGAGGGTGAGTGTGGAAGGGGGCGGGCGGGTGGCTTCATTCTTTCCTTGCAAGTAGACATTCTTCCTGCAGCGCCCAATGAGGTCTGCAGGAGTTTTCCTTCGGACATGCTTACTATCATAAAGCCAAATCTTGGCCAAAGCATGTTCACATATGCCTCGCCAGGAATCTGCTCATTACAGAAGGCTGGCTGGCGAAATTTCAAGACTCGGTTCCTTGCGTTTATGACTTGGCCCGTGGGAGGCCCTTTTACACTCAACCTCTTAGCTTGGCTCACGGTTGTGTGGAAAAGCTCTCACAGGCTGCAGAACGGGCACTCAGTCAAGTAGGGGAACAGTCTTAGTTTCAGCGCATGGACTCGCTTAAGTAGCATCAGACAATTGTACAGGGGCTATACAATTGGAAGACTCTACTCCGCACTGCAGGTTAGGTGCATGCTTATTTCAAAAAAAACCTTTCCGTGCGTCTGTGAATTTGGTTTGGGAGGCACTTTTTCATACAACTTGTTCTCTTGTCTCCGAAATGCGAGGGGGTGGGAGGGGAAAAGAACCATTCTGGGGAAAGCTCCGCAGATCGCCAGGTTACAAGCTTCCTGGGGACATTCTTACTTTTAGAAAACCGACACACGGGGCAATAAACCGAAACAATCCGTTTTTTCAGAGGAGCGATTCCTTTCGGCGACTACGTGTACTCTAGAGAGTTTGTCTGCTAGCTCACCAACGTATTTAGAGGGATCTACTATTCGATTTTCAGCCTCTGCCAGGTGATCCTGACTGGTTAGTGTGAGAAGCTACCAACTCTTGGCACTGCTGTTTCCCCGCCATCACAAGAAAACTGCCAATGGTCGCTGACATAGAGCTTCCCCTTGGAATCCTTCCTGGGAGAAGCGGGAGCTCTTGATGACAGTCTGTTCCCTGCTCACCCCACTTCGGTCCTGTCTCCCGAGAGAGACAGAAGAGGGGGACGGCAGCTTCGCGTTGCAAACTTCTTTCACACTCAAACCACTGTATGTTTTGCGCTCTGCCATTCTCACAAAGACGCACTGTCGTTCCCGCTCACTACTTAACCAAACCCGTCTTTGGCTAGGTGGAAGTTTCTACTTGTAGTGCTTTCAACGTGGGTTCTTTGCAGCGTTTGCCTAGCGGTGGCTGGCGAATGCCTGCTTCTCCTAAGAGGGTGAGTGTGGAAGGGGGCGGGCGGGTGGCTTCATTTTTTCCTTGCAAGTAGACATTCTTCCTGCAGCGCCCAATGAGGTCTGCAGGAGTTTTCCTTCGGACATGCTTACTATCATAAAGCCAAATCTTGGCCAAAGCATTTTCACAGGAGGTATGCCTCGCGAGGAATCTGCTCATTGCAGAAGCCTGGCTCGCGAAATTTCAAGACACGTTTCCTTGCGTTTATGACTTGGCCCGTGTGACGGCGCGTTGGGGGTCCCCTGTCTCCTGCACCCCGAAATGGCACAAACAGACCGCACCAGCCGGTGGAATAGAGGAAGTTTATTGCCTCTCCAGGATACAGCACAGCACAGATGTAATCTGGTCACAGAGCTGGGCTAGGATGCCTCAGGCCCCCTTGAGTTGGGGGGAGACTGGGCCCCTAAACTCCAGCTCGTCTCCCTAGGCTGTCTCCTCCATCCTCCTAGACAGCCAGCCAGCCACCAACTCTCTCACTTCCAGCCCTGCCCCCCAGCCAGGGCAGCATTCCACTTTCCTTTGTTCCTCTCCATGGGGGGTGTCTGGTCACTGGTTTGCATAGTGACTCATCCTGTTTTGCTGGGTTATGGCCCCCACGGCAGCCAGTGGGGGTTACCCCAGAGCCAGCAGCATAGAAACCAGCCAGGTACCCCCACTACGTCACAGTTCTCCCCCCTCCGAGAGCGAACTGAGCAGGGTCACTCCGCTCGTGACCTAGGGAAGTTCGGGTCCTCTGCGTGGGAACCCGCCCTGGGGACATGGGTGCTCCCCTTGACTTGGGCCTGATGAGTCCCCACATGAGCTGGCTTCCCTCTGTCCACTCGCCGCCCCGCTCCAGGGCGACTGGCACCGGCCTGTCCTCGGGGGTCACACCCACCCTTCCGCTGGCCTTGATCTCTGGCCGGGGTCTCTCGGGCCGGGGCCATGAGCCCAGCGAGCCTTCTCTGGACAGCCAGGGCGGCTTCCATTCCCGATGCTCCATCCAGGGAGGTCTTCCCCTCCCATAACTCTCTCAGCAAGCCCAGAGGGTCCTCTATCTGGGGTAGAGACCCCCAAGCCGCTTTCCTACTGTCTTGGGCCTTCCCGCCCCGCTGGCAGGAGTCACAGGACCGGCAGTACCGCTGCACGGCTGTAAAGATTCCCGGCCAATAGAAGTGCTGGAGCAGCCTCAGCTGGGTGCTCCGGATCCCCCAGTGGCCCCCAACGGGGACATCGTGGGCCAAATACAGCAGCTTGAGGCGATACTTTCGGGGGACGACCAGCTGCCGCTGGACCCTCCATGCCCTCACCTTCCTGGGGGAAGCCATTCACGGAACAGGAGCCCACGCTCCCGCAGGAATCTCTCCTGGCCACCTCTCCCCCGGTGTTGAGCTGCACGGAGGCCAGCCTTGTCCCTCAGCCTCTGCAAGGAGGGGTCTGCCTGCACCTCAGCCTGGAATTCAGCTGCTGAGGCAGGGATCGGGACCTGTCCCCCACCTCTGCCTAGGTCCGGAGTCCCAGCCTGGCTGGACCCCGTGTCCACTGGGATGGGACCCTGAGGCTGCTGCCAGGAGTCCTTCCCTGGACCCACGTTGTCAGCCCCCCGCTGGCTCTGGGTGGTGACTAGAGCCCGCTGGGATTCATGGGGCCACTCCTCTAGGTCATTCCCCATCAGCACCTCGGTGGGCAAGTGCGGGTGCACGCCCACTTCCTTGAGGCCTTCCTTCGCCCCCCATTTCAGATGCACCCTGGCTACAGGCACCTTAAACGGGGACCCGTCTATGCCCTTCAGGGTCAGCTGGGTGTGGGGTAGTATCCGCTCTGGGGCCACTATGTCGGATCGGGCCAGAGTCACCTCCGCCCCCGTGTCCCAGAAGCCCGTCACCTTCCTACCATCCACCTCCAGGGGTATGAGGCACTCGCTCCGCAGGGGCCGTCCTGCCCCCACACGGTAGACAGAGAAATCCGCCTCCTGAGAATCAGACCTCCCAGGGGAGGTGCACTGAGCATCCTTCCCCTCTCTCTGAGCTGAGGTTTGCCTGCCAGCCCCTGCCTCTGGGGCAGCCTGCCCTTCCTCCCGCCCCAGCCAGTTAACCCTGGAAAGTCCCCGGTCCTGGGACCTGGTGCACTGAGCCCTCTTGTGGCCTTTTTGCCCACAGCGCTGGCAAGTTAGGCTTTGGGCTGTCTCTGTCCAGGGCCTGGCTGGTTCTCTGGGGTATCGATGACTGGTCCTGGTCCCTGGGGCTCGCCTCGGAGGTGTCTCTCTCCGTTGCTCAGCCAAGATCCGGTCTCTGCGCGGTTCCCTCTCTCTCCGGGACTCCGGTTCACACCCGGACCGGCTCTCTGTGAACTCATCCGCCAGCCTCCTGGGGGTTCTCTGGTCTCCGGTCCTTGAACCACAGCCTCAGTTTGGGTGGGCACGCTTCATAGAACTGCTCCATCATGACCAGCTTGAGCAGCTCCTCTGCAGTCTGGGCTCCGACTCCAGACACCCACTTGTGGCAGTATTGCGCCAGGCGGAAGGCCAGGTCCACATAGGTCTCCCGTGGCTCTTTCTGTACCCCCCGGAACTTCTTCCTGTACATCTCGGGGGTCAGCCCGAACTTATGCAGCAGGGCCTCCTTGACTCGGTTGTAATCCCCTGGCTGTAGGTCCTCCAGCTGACTGAGCACTCCGGCCGCCTCCTGGTTCAGTGCGGGGATGAGCTCCTGCAGCCAGTCAGCTGGGGGAACCCGTTGCAGTCCACAGGCCTTCTCAAAGGCACTGAGGAACCCGTCTATGTCGCCCACGTCCTTCAATTGGGCCACCACGAGCCTCTCCAAGCGTCTGGCAGTCCTGGGACCTTGGGGCCCATCCGCACTTGGCGCAGCCGGTGCCCCGCCGGTTCTCCGCTCTGCCATGGCCAGCTCATGCTGTCGCTGCCTCTCTCGGTCCTGGCGGTCCCTCTCTCGATCTTGGCGCTCCTTCTCTCGGTCCTCTACTTCCAATTCCTTGATCCGCAGCTGGATCTCCAGCCGCTGCAGCTCCGCTGGGCTGGCCCCTGCCCTAGATGGGCTTGCAGGCCTCCCGGGAGACGCTGTCTCATATCTCCAGTGGGTTCCAGCGCTCCTCCCCCTCTCTGAGCCTGACACACTCTCAGGGGGGGTCTGGCTGCTTCCCCTGGGGACAAGATCCTGGCCCTGTGGCTGATCATTCCCCTCCAGCTGGGCAATCAGCTGGGCCTTGGTTGCTTTCCGCACAGGCAAGCCCCTCTCTCTGCACAGCCCCACCAGCTCTGCCTTCAAGAGTCGGGCGTAGGCCATCTGCCTGCTGGGTCCCTCGGTGCAGACTCACCAGTCTAGTGCTGCAGCGCCCCACGATTCCCCGGAACCGCTTCGCTCTGCCTCAAGCATGCCTGGCTCCAGGGCTCTTGCTTCTACGGCGCCTTGTCGCTTGCCGCTGGGAGCTTCATCCACGGGGTGCAGTGGATCCCACCCCTGACACCAGTGTGACGGCGCGTTGGGGGTCCCCTGTCTCCTGCACCCCGAAATGGCACAAACAGACCGCACCAGCCGGTGGAATAGAGGAAGTTTATTGCCTCTCCAGGATACAGCACAGCACAGATGTAATCTGGTCACAGAGCTGGGCTAGGATGCCTCAGGCCCCCCTTGAGTTGGGGGGAGACTGGGCCCCTAAACTCCAGCTCCTCTCCCTAGGCTGTCTCCTCCATCCTCCTAGACAGCCAGCCACCAACTCTCTCACTTCCAGCCCTGCCCCCCAGCCAGGGCAGCATTCCACTTTCCTTTGTTCCTCTCCATGGGGGGTGTCTGGTCACTGGTTTGCATAGAGACTCATCCTGTTTTGCTGGGTCATGGCCCCCACGGCAGCCAGTGGGGGTTACCCCAGAGCCAGCAGCATAGAAACCAGCCAGGTACCCCCACTACGTCACAGCCCGTGGGAGGCCCTTTTACACTCAACCTTTTAGCTTGGCTCACGGTTGTGTGGAAAAGCTCTCACAGGCTGCAGAACGCGCACTCAGTCAAGAAGGGGAACAGTCTTAGTTTCAGCGCATGGACTCGATTAATTAGCATTAGACAATTGTACAGGTGCTATACAATTGGAAGACTCTTCTCCGCACTGCAGGTTAGTTGCAGGCTTATTTAAAAAAAAAAAACCCTTACCGTGCGTCTGTGAATTTCGTTTGGGAGGCACTTTTTCATGCAACTTGTTCTCTTGTCTCCGAAATGCGTGGGGGAGAGGGAGGGGAAAAGAACCATTCTGGGGAAAGCTCCGCAGATCGCCAGCTAAGAGGCTTCCTGGGGACATTCTTACTTTTAGAACACCGACACAGGGGGCAATAAACCAAACCAACCCGTTTTTTCAGAGGAGCGATTCCTTTCGTCGACTACGTGTACTCTAGAAAGTGTGTCTGATAGCTCACCAATGTATGGAGAGGGATCTACTATTCGATTTTCAGCCTCTGCCAGGTGATCCTGACTGGTTAGTGTGAGAAGCTACCAACTCTTGGCACTGCTGTTTCCCCGCCATCACAAGAAAACTGCCAATGGTCGCTGACATAGAGCTTCCCCTTGGAATCCTTCCTGGGAGAAGCGGGAGCTCTTGATGACAGTCTGTTCTCTGCTCACCCCACTTCGGTCCTGTCTCCCGAGAGAGACAGAAGAGGGGGACGGCAGCTTCGCGTTGCAAACTTCTTTCACACTCAAACCACTGTATGTTTTGCGCTCTGCCATTCTCACAAAGACGCACTGTCGTTCCCGCTCACTACTTAACCAAACCCGTCTTTGGCTAGGTGGAAGTTTCTACTTGTAGTGCTTTCAACGTGGGTTCTTTGCAGCGTTTGCCTAGCGGTGGCTGGCGTATCCCTGCTTCTCCTGAGAGGGTGAATGTGGAAGGGGGCGGGGCTTCATGCAATCCGTGGCAGTAGACATTCTTCCTGAGGCGCTCAATGAGGTCTGCAGGAGTTTTCCTTCGGACATGCTTACTATCATAAAACCAAATCCTGGCCAAAACGTTTTCACAGGGGGTATGCCTTTCAAGGAATCTGCTCATTACTGAAGTCTGGTTGGAGAAATTTCAAGATGTCCGATACTGACTTTTCTTCCAAAACCGCCTCTGGAGCCCGAAACTACCACCCCACCTCTGGCCACGATGTCTAAAATCGACTTTTCAATCAGAAATGCTGCCCCAGGCCTCGGAGGCTGAAATTGACCTTCTGAGCCCGAAAACGCTACCCTAGGCCTAGAATGCCGAAGTGGACCTCCGCATCCCGGGTTGGTGTTTTCAACTGGAAAAGTAGATTTTGGCCATCGGGGTGCCGGAGGGTGTTTTCGGGCTTTGGACATCAATTTCAGCAGCCACGGCGCGAGTCGGCATTTTCATTTGGAAAAGTCGATTTCGGCTATTGTGGGCCCGGGGGGGGGGGGGGGGGCATTTTCTGGCTCTGAACGTCAAATTTGGCCCCCACAGTCCAGGACGGCATTTTCAGCTGGAAAAGTCGATTTTGGCCATCACAGACTGGAGAGGCGTTTTCAGCCTCCAAGGCCTGGGTCAGGGTTTTCGGCTTCAAAAGTTGATTTCAGCCACCGTAGCCCGGGGGGCATTTTCGGGCTTCAGACATCGATTTCGGCCTCCATGGTGGGGGTTGGCGTTTTTGGCTTCAAAAGTCGATTTCAGCCTCTTAGGGCCAGTGGGGGGCGTTCTCAGGCTCTGGATGTCGATTTCGGCCTCCGCAGCCCAAGTCAGTGTTTTCGGCTGGAAAAGTCAAGTTTGGCCATCGCAGCCCATGGGGACACTTTCGGGCTTCGGACGTTGATTTCGGCCTCTGTGGCATGAATTTGAGTTTTCAGCTTCAAAAGTCGATTTCAGCCGCTGAGGCTGGGGGCCATTTTCCGGCTCCAGACGTCGATTTCGGCTTCCAATGCCCGGGTCCGGGTTTTCGGCTTCAAAAGTCAATTTCGGTCATCATGGCCCGGTGGGAGTTTTTGGGCTTGGGATGTTGATTTCGGCCTCTAAGTCCCGAGTCGGCATTTTCGGCTGGAAAAGTCGATTTTGGCCATCGGAGCCTGGGAGGGGGCGTTTTTGGGCTCTGGATGTCAATTTTGTCCTCCGCAGTCCGGGACGGCATTTTCAGCTTGAAAAGTCGATTTCGGACATTGCTTTCTGGGGGGCGTTTTTAGGCTTTGGATGTCAATTTCAGCCTCCAAGACCCAGGTTGGGGTTTTCGGTTTCAAAAGACAATTTCGGCCACTGTGGCCCGGCAGGTGTTTTCGAATTCTGGACATCGATTTCAGCTTCCGCGGCGCGGGTTGGCGTTTTGGCTTCAAAAGTCGATTGCGGCCTCTGAGGCACGGGAGGATGGGGGCATTTTCGGGCTCCGGACGTCAATTTCAGCCACCTCAGTCCGGGCCAGCGTTTTCAGCTTCAGACATTGATTTTGGCCATCACATCTTGGGGGGACGTTTTTGGTCTTTAGATGTTGATTTTGGCCTCTGTGGCGCGGGTCGGTGTTTTCGGCTTCAAAAGTTGATTTCAGCCTCTGATGCTGGGGGTCATTTTCCGGCTCCAGACGTCAATTTCGGCCTCCAATGCCCAGGTCCGGGTTTTCGGCTTCAAAAGTCGATTTCAGTCATCGTGGCCTGGTTGGAGTTTTCAGGCTCCAGACGTTGAATTCGGTCTCTAAGGCCCGGGTCAGCCTTTTCGGCAGGAAAAGTCGATTTTAGCCATCGGGACTTGGAGGAGGGGGGCGTTTTCAGGCTCCGGAAGTTGATTTTTGCCTCCGCGGTCCGGGACGGCATTTTTTACTTCAAAAGTCAATTTCGGCCTCTGAGGCCCGGGAGTGGAGGAGAGGGTGGGGGAGTTTTCTCGGGCTCTGGACGCCGATTTTGACATCTGCAGCCAAAGTTGGTGTTTTCAGCTGGAAAAGTCAAGTTCAGTAATTGCAGCCCGGTGGGACACTTTCAGGCTTCAGACGTTGATTTTGGCCTCCGTCGCATGGGTTGGCATTTTCAGCGTCAAAAGTCGATTTCAACCTCTGAGGCTGGGGGCCGTATGCCGGCTCCAGACAGCGATTTTGGCCTCCAAGGCCTGGGTTGGGGTTTTTGGCTTCAAAAGTTGATTTCAGTCACTGTGGCCTGGTGGGAGTTTTCGGGCTCAGGATGTCAATTTCAGCCTCCACGTCCCGGGTTGGCGTTTTCGGACGGAAAAGTCGATTTCGGCCATCGGTGCCCGGGGGAGAGTGTTTTTGGGCTCTGGATGTCAATTTTGGCCTCTGCGGTCCGAGACGGTGTTTTCAGTTCGAAAAGTCGATTTCGGACATCGTAGCCTGGGGGGGGGGGGGCGTTTTTAGGCTTCGGAGGTCGATTTTAGCCTCCAAGGCCTGGGTTGGGGTTTTCGGTTTCAAAAGTCGATTTCAGCCACTGTGGCCCGGCGGGCATTTTCGAATTCTGGACATCGATTTCAGCCAATGTTTTCGGCTTCAAACACTGATTTTGGTCATTGTGGCCCGGTGGGGGTTTTCGAGCTCCGGACGTCAATTTTGGCCTCCATGTCCCGGGTCAGTGTTTTCGGCTGGAAAAGTCAATTTCGGCCATTGTGGCCTGGCGGGGGAGGAGAGGCATTTTCGGGCTCTGGATGTTGATTTTGGACTCCACGGCCCGGTTCAGGGTTTTCAGCTTCAAAAGTTGATTTCGGCCATCGTGGCCTGTGGGGGGTTTTCGGGCTCTGGATGTCAAATTCGGCCTCCGCGTCCCCGGTGAGCGTTTTCGGCAGGAAAAGTCAATTTTGGCCATCGGGATTTGGGGGGGTGTTTACAGGCACCAGAAGTTGACTTCGGCCTCGGCGTCCCGGGTCGGCATTTTCGCTGAAAAAGTCAATTTTGGCCTCTGCAGCCTGCGGGAGGAAGGGGGGCGTTTTCGGGCTCTGGATGTCAATTTTGGCCTCGGCATCCCGGGTCGGCATTTTCTGCTGGCACAGTTGATTTTGGCCATCGTCGCCTGAGGGGGGGCCTTTTGGGCCTCGGGACGTTGATTTCAGCCTCTACAGCCCAGGTCAGCATTTTAAGCTGGAAAAGTCAATTCTGGCCATCGCGGGCTGGGGGGGATTTTTTTGGACTCCGGACATCGATTTCAGACTCCATAGCTTGGGTGGGCGCATATTTGGGCTCTGGATGTCAATTTCAACTATCACGTCCCAGGGGTGGCGTTTTCGGGCTCCAAGTTGATTTCTGCATACGCATGGCATTTTTGGCTTCAAAAGTCGATATTGGCCTATGCAGCCTGGGGAGGGGGCATTTTCGGGTTCCGGAGATCGATTTCAGCGTCTGCGGCCCAGGTCGGTGTTTTCAGCTGGAAAAGTCAGGTTTGGCCATCACGGCCCGGAGAGGGGGGAGGGGCGTTTTTGGGCTCGGTACATCAATTTCGGCTTCCACTGCCCGAGTTGGCATTTTTGCCTGGAAAAGTCAATTTCGGCCATCGCGTCTGGAGGGGGAGGGGTGTTTCAGGCTCCAGATGTCGATTTCGGCCTCTGCAGGTGGGGTTGGCATTTTTGGCTTCAAAAGTCGATTTTGGCCATCGCAGCCCGGGGGGAGGGGGGCGGGGCACGTTTCTGGGCTCCAGATGTCAATTTTGGGATCCACAGCCAGGGTCGGCGATTACAGCTTCAAAAGTCAATTTTGGCCATCGTGGCCCGGGGGGTGTTTCTGGGCTCCAGACGTCGATTTCAGCCTCCAAGGCCCAGGTTGGGGTTTTTGTCTTTAAAAGTCGATTTCGGCCATCCATGACGGGGGGGGGGGGGCTTTTCCGGGCTTCAGACGTCGATTTCGGAGTCCGTGGTGCGAGTTGGCATTTTCGTATGGAAAAGTCGATTTCGGCCTTCACAGTCCGGTGGGGTGTTTTTGGGCTCCGGACATTGATTTTGGCCGCCACTGCCCGGGTCATCGTTTAAGGCTTCAAAAGTCGATTTCGGCCATCACGGAGTAGGGGGGGTGTATTCGGCCTCGGGACGTTGATTTCGGCCTCTGCAGCCGGGGGCGGGGTCGTTTTCGGTCTCTGGACGTCAATTTCAGCCTCCACGGCCTGGGCCAGTGATTTTGGCTGGAAAAGTCGATTTCGGCCATTGTGGTTGTTTTTCAGCTCCGGACGTCGATTTTGGCATCCGCGGCTCAAATCGGCATTTTTGGTTTCAAAAGTCAATTTCAGCCTACCCAGCCTTGGGCAAGGGGGCAGGGTTTCAGGCTCTGGACATCGATTTTGACCTCCGCGGCCTGGGTCAGCATTTTTGGCTGGAAATGTCAATTTCAGCCATTGTGGCCCGAGGGGGGGGGGGGCGTTTTCGGGCTCTGGACGTTGATTTTGGCATGAGCAGCTAGAATCGGAGTTTCTGACTTCAAAAGTCGATTTCGGCCTATGCGGACTGGGTCAGCGTTTTCAGCTTCAAAAGACGATTTCAGCCATCAGTGCCTGTGGGGGCGTTTTTGGCTTCAAAAGTTGATTTCGGCCTCCGCGGCCAGGGTCGGCGTTTTTGGCTGGAAAAGTTGATTTCGGCCATTGCGGCACGGGGGGCATTTTCGGCCTCAGGATATCGATTTCAGCCTCCGTGGCCCGGGTCAGCATTTTTGGATAGAAAAGTCTATTTCGGCCATCGCGGACCGGGGGGGCTTTTTTGAACTCTGAACGTCGATTTCGGACTCCATAGCCCGGGGAGGGGGTGTGTTTTTGGGCTCTGGACATCTATTTCGTCTATCGTGTCCCCGGGGGTGACATTTTCGAGCTCCGGTAGTCGATTTCAGTTGGAAAAGTCGATTTCAGCCTGGGGGGGTGTTTTCGGGCTTGGACGTCGATTTTGGCCTCTGTGGCCTGGGTCAGCGTTTTTGGCTGGAAAAGTCGATTTCGGTCATCGCGGAATGGTGGGGGCGTTTTCGGCCTCAGGATGTCCAGTTGGAAATCATTTCAGAGTGTGATGCAGCTAGCCAAAGTGATCAATACCCTTTTGCTACAGAGGGTAGTAACCCTGGGAAACATCAAGGATATATTGGAGAGATGTACAGTGATCACCAAAGATTGGGGTTGGAAGAGAGCTCAGGAGGTCATCAAGTCCAGCCCCCTGCCCAAAGCAGGACCAATCCCAACTAAATCATCCCAGCCAGGACTTTGTCAAACCAGGACTTAAAAACCTCTATGGATGGAGATTCCACCACTTCCCTAGGTAACCCATTCCTATACTTCACCACCCTCCTAGTGAAATAGCTTTTCCTACTATCTAACCTAGTCCTCCCCCACTGTAACTTGAAATGTTTGCTCTGTTTTCTGCCATCTGTCACTACTGAGAACAGCCTTTATCCATGTTCTTTGGAACCTCCCATCAGGAAGCTGAAGACTGAGATCAAATCCCCCTTACTCTTTTCAGACTAAATAAGCCCAAATCTCTCAGCCTCTCCTCATAGGTCATATGCTTCAGACCCCTAATAATTTCTGTTGCCCTCCGCTGACTCTTTCCATTGCATCCACATCCTTTCTACAACGGGAGGTCCAGAACTGGATGCAATACTCCAGATGTGGCCTCACCAATGCCAAATAAAGGAGAATAATCTCTTCTCTAGATCTGCTGGAAAGGCTCCTAACATAATTCAGTCCTAATGCACTCTAACATAAGAACATAACAATGTCCATACTGGGTCAGAGCAAAGGTCCATGCAGCCCAGTATCCTGACTGCCGACAGTGGCCAATGCCAGGTGCTCCAGAGGGAGTGAACTGAACAGGTAATGATCAAGCGATCTCTCTCCTGCCATCCATCCACCCTCTGACAGAGGCTAGGGACACCATTTCTTACCCATCCTGGTTAATAGCCATTAATGGACCTAACCTCCATTAATTTATCTAGCTTTTTTTAAACACTGTTATAGTCCTAGCCTTCACAATGCAAGAGGGCTTATACCTGAGCATGAACGTCAGAGTATTTGCACAAGGACCACTGATTTTGTACAGTACAAAGTCAGTGTTCTTGCGCAAATACTTGCGGCCAGTCTAAACGCAGCCAAGTACGAGAAGCCTGGGTAACAACGGGAAGAACTGGAGGCCCTGGCCCAGTCCAAGAAATATAGACTGTTCAGGAAGAACAGGCAGGGGAGAAAAGGAGGACTATATGTAAGAGCACTATGATTGCTCAGAACTCCAGTATATAGAGGGAGAAAAACCTGTTGAGTGTCTATGGGTTACGTTTAGAGGTGCAAACAACAGCAGTGATGTTGTGGTTGGTGTCTACTACAGGCCACGGAATCCGAAGGATTAGGTAGATGAGGCTTTCTTCAGACAACTGAGAGAAGCTTCCAGATCGCAGGCCCTGGTTCTCGTGGGGGACTTTAATCACCCTGACATCTGCTGGGAATCCAATACGGCAGTACACAGGCAATCCAGGAAGTTTTTGGAGAATGTTGGGGATAACTTCTTGGTACAAGTGCTGAAGGATCTGACTAGGGGCCGTGTGCAGCTCAACCTTCTGCTCACAAACAGGGAGGAACTAATAGGGGAAGTAGAGGTGGGTGACAACCTCAGAAACAGTGATCATGAGGGGTAGATTTCAGGGAGCTGACCAAAGGAAGAAAAGAGGGTAGTAAAATACACACCTTGGACTTCAGAAAAGTAGATTTTGACTCCCTCAGAGACCTGATGGGCAGAATCCCCTGGGATGCTAACATGAAGGGGAAAGGAGTCCAGGAGAGGTGGCAGTATTTTAAAGAAGCCTTATTGAAAGCACAGAAAGAAATCATCCCGACATGTAGCAAGAGAGGCAAACATGGTAGGAGACTGGATTGACTTACAGGGGAAATACTTGGTGAACTTTGTGGTTTAAAGTAAAAGGTTTGGAAATGTGGCTAGCCCCAGGGAGATGCAGAAACAGGCAAACTATTACTAAATATCTTTTAAACTTTTATTAAAGGGCTTCTACATATAAATTATGATTTTATCAATTTCTTACATACGTAGGCACCAAATAATTTTTAGAATGACCAATAAGCAAAATGCAATACAGTAAAGAAACTTCCTTGAGGTTTCTCTAAATCCCAATACAGGCAGTCCCCGAGTTACGCGGATCCGACTTATGTCGGATCCGCAGTTACGAACGGGGCACTTCCTCTCCCTGGTCTCTAGCAGACCAGGGAGAGGAAGCAAAGCGGCGGCGGAATGCGCGGCCAGCTGACAGCCCAGACGCATCTGGGCTGTCAGCTGGCCGCGCGTTCTGCCGCTCCGCTCTGCTCTGCTCCGCTCAGAGCGGAGCACAGCAGAGCGGCAGAACGCGCGGCCAGCTGACAGCCCAGACGCATCTGGGCTGTCAGCTGGCCGCGTGCTCCGCTCTGCTCCCCCCCCCTGCAGATCAGGGGGAGGGGGAGCAGAGCGGAGCACAGCAGAGCGGCGGAACGCGCGGCCAGCGTCTGGGCTGTCAGCTGGCCGCGCGTTCCGCCGCTCTGCTGTGCTCCGCTCTGCTCCCCCTCCCCCTGATCTGCGGGGGGGGGGAGCAGAGCGGAGCACGCGGCCAGCTGACAGCCCAGATGCGTCTGGGCTGTCAGCTGGCCGCGCGTTCTGCCGCTCTGCTGTGCTCCGCTCTGCTCCCCCTCCCCTTATCTGCAGGGGGGGGAGCAGAGCGGAGCACGCGGCCAGCTGACAGCCCAGACGCGTCTGGGCTGTCAGCTGGCCGCGCGTTCTGCCGCTCTGCTGTGCTCCGCTCTGCTCCCCCTCCCCTTATCTGCAGGGGGGGGAGCAGAGCGGAGCACGCGGCCAGCTGACAGCCCAGACGCGTCTGGGCTGTCAGCTGGCCGCGCGTTCCGCCGCTCTGCTCTACTCTGCTCCCCCTCCTCCTGGTCTGCAGACCTGGGGGATGGGGAGCAAAGCAGAGCAAAGCCACGGAGCCCGAGGGCAGCAGGATAGCCACGACGCGTCTGGGCTGTCCCGCTGCCCCCGTGCTCCGCGGCTTTGCTCCGGACGCCTGTGGTACAGCAGCTGGGGCGCTGCCGGTTGGTCCCGTAGTGCCGCTCTGGGTGCCACTGGACCAACCCAGCAGCACCCCAGCTGCTCTGCCCCAGGTGTCCCCTAGTCAGCAGCTGCTGAAAATGACCAGTGGCTGACTACAGGAATCAGCCGCTGATCAGGAATGACTACAGGAATGACCAGTGGCTGACTTCCTGGAATCAGCCGCTGATCAGTTTCAGCAGCAGCTGACTTGGGGATGCCTGGGGTTCTTAAGTTGAATCTGTATGTAAGTCAGAACTGGCGTCCAGATTCAGCCACTGTTGAAACTGATCAGTTTCAGCAGCGGCTGAATCTGGACGCCAGTTCCGACTTACATACAGATTCAACTTAAGAACAAACCTACAGTCCCTATCTTGTACGTAACCCGGGGACTGCCTGTAGTTGTTAACAAGGGATCAGGGATTATTACATCAGTGTTACTGATAAGACTAATCATTTATCTAAAACTTTTAACACTACTACTTAACAATACCTCTAAACAATTTCAGATAACAATACTTACATTTAACAGACACACAGACTACAACAACAACAACAACATATTTGGTATTCGTTATATTTGGTATACCGTTACGCTCTACAGGAACTAGTTTGGTTCAGTGAGTGGGAGGTGGCCCTCAGGTGATCAGTCCTCAGACCTGGCTCATATTCTGCCATCCAATGTTTATTTGGGATTCCTCAGTTTGATACAGGAGGGGAAGCTGTTTTATAGAGAAAGCTTTTGCGCGCTTTTTGTGATAGGCTAGCAGATCCTGTCTGTTAAGTGACAGGAGTAAGGGGGTGAGATGGTTTCCTGTTTTTCCTTTTCTGCCTTATTGGGCATGGCACAGTCAGCACAACCAGCATGAACTTTACATGAACTTTTTAGGTCTGGTTTTGGTTCCTGTTCGTCACTGATCTTTAAGTTACATAGTATAAGGGTTTTTCATCAAGGGGAAATTGACCTTTTGCTTGGATGGCAATACGCGTGAGAGGCCTGGCTAGCAAAGAGCCTGCTTCTGCAAACTTAAGCACAAAAAGGAAGCTTACAAAAAGTGGAAACTTGGACAAATGACCAGGAATAAATGTATAGCTAGAGAATGCTGGGGGGTTATTAGGAAGGTGAAAGTGCAATTGGAATTGCTACTGGCAAAGGATGTGAAGGATAACAAGAAAGGTTTCTACAGGCATGTTAACAAGAAGAAGGTGATCAGAGAGGGTGTGGGGCCCCTACTGGATGAAGGAGGTAACCTAGTGACAGATGATGTGGGGAAAGCTGAAGTACTCAATGCTTTCTTTGCCTCTGTATTCATGGACAAGGTTGGCTCCTGGACTAATGCGCTAAGTGACGCAAGATGGGATGAAGATCGACAGCCTTTGATGGGTAAAGAACAGGTTAGGAATTATTTAGAAAAGCTGAACGTACACAAATCCATGGGTTCGGACTTAATGCATCTGAGGGTACCGAGGGAGTTGGCAAATGTCATTGAGGGGCCTTTGGCCATTATCTTTGAAAAGTTGTGGAGACCGGGATTGATCCCAGATGATTGGAAAAAGACAAATGTAGTGCCCATCTTCAAAAAAGGGGAGAAGGATGATCCAGGGAACTATAGACTGGTCAGTCTTATCTAGGTTCCTGGAAAAATCATGGAACGGATCCTTAAGAAATCCATTTTGAGACACTTGGAAGAGAGGAAAGTGATCAGGAATAGTCAGCATGGATGCACAAAGGGCAAGTCGTGCCTGACCAATCTGATTAGCTTCTATGATGAGGTAACTGGCTTGGTGGACATGGGAAAATCAGTGGATGCGACTTTGACTTTACCAAGGCTTTTGATACGGTCTCCCACAATATTCTTGCCAGGAAGTTAAGGGAATGTGGATTGGATAAATGGACGGTAAGATGGATAGAAAGATGGCTAAAAGACCAGGCCCAGGGGGTAACGATCAACGGCTCAATGTCAGGATGGCGGTTGGTTTCTAGTGGAGTGCCCCAAGGTTCGGTTCTAGGACCAGTTTTGTTCAATATCTTTATTAATGATGTGGATGAGGGGATGGATTGCACCCTCAGCAAGTTTGCAGATGACACTAAGCTATGTAGGGAGAGAGGTAGACATGCTTGAGGGCAGAAATAGGGTCCAGAGTGACTTAGACAAATTGGAGGATCGGGCCACAAGAAATCTGATGAGGTTCAACAAGGACAAGTTGAGTCCTGACACTTGGGACGGAAGAATCCCAAGCATTGTTACAGGCTGGGGACCAACCAGTTAAGTAGTAGTTCTGCAGAAAAGGACCTGGGGCTTATAGTGGATGAGAAGCTGGATATGAGTCAACAGTGTGCCCTTGTAGCCAAGAAGGCTAATGGCATATTAGGTTTCATTAAGAGGAGTATTGCCAGCAGATCCAGAGATGTCATTATTCCCCTTTATTCGGTTCTGGTGAGGCCACATCTGAAGTATTGTGTCCAGTTCTGGGCCCCCCACTATAGAAAGGCTGTGGACGCATTGGAGAGGGTCCAGCGGAGGGCAACCAAAATGATTAGGGAACTGGAGCATATGACCTATGAGGAGAGGCTGAGGGAATTGAGTCTGTTTAGTCTGCAGAAGAGAAGAGCGAGGGGGGATTTGACAGCAGCCCTCAACTTCCTGAAGGGAGGTTCCAAAGAGGATGGAGAAAGGCTGTTCTCAGAAGTGACAGATGGCAGAACAAGGAGCAATGATCTCAAGTTATGGTTGGAGAGGTCCAGGTTGGATATTAGGAAAAACTATTTCACTAGACAGTGTCTGTCTAATCTGCTCTTAAATACAGCCAGTGATGGAGAGTCCACAACCTCCTTAGGCCAATGTTTAACCACCCTGATGGGCAGGAAGTTTTTCCTAATGTCCAACTTAAACTCCCTTGCTGCAATGTAAGCCCATTGCTTCTTGTCTTATAAGAGGCCAAGAAGAACAATTTTTGTCCCTCTTCCTTATAACACCCTTTTAGATACTTGAAAACCACTATCATGTCCCCTCTCAGTCTTCTCTTTTCTAAAATAAACAAGCCCGATTCTTTCAGCCTTACCTCATTGCTCATGTTCTCTAGACCTTTAATCATTCTTGTTGCTCTTCTCTGGACCTTCTCCAATTTCTCCACATCTTTCTTGAAAGGTGGTGCCCAGACTGAGAGCAATGCTGGCAGCTTCCTTTGTTTACTGCTCTCCCCCTCCCCTTGGCACTCATAGGAGTGAAAGGAATGCAGGCTCATCAAGCACAACAGAACACCCAATCAATGCAAACTACTGCATGGCCTCTGGCTGAAATCAGAAGCAGCTTGGTTAGAATGAAAGCTCCTGAGATACTAGTTCCATCTTCGTAAGAACAGAACTGCAGCAGCAAATGCAAAACACAAAGGTGAGCAGTCACTCCCCTGGGCTTACTCTCCTCCTCTCCGTATATAGCCAAAAGCTACATATGCTGCTATTCTTCTCCAGGCTCAGCACACTGGTTGAAAAGGCAGTTCACTCTTCTCTATCCCGCCCCCACTGGCTATTCTTTTTTGCTCTACCAACAGCAATGCAGAGGTGTATCTGGCAGTTCTACTAGCAGGACTGAGAGCTTCTGCAGCACTTTTTTCAAATTCATGGAGATAAGCAGGCTCAGGGTGGGGAAGGATGGGTGGGGAAGGAAGCTCGGAAGAAGATTACTGCAGCTTTCATCATGATCTGCCCTCACTCTCACAGGTTGCTATGTTACAAAGGCTGGGAGGAACAAGTCCTTCCTGACTCCAGTAGCCACAGAGCTGATCAGGCAGGGGGCTGCTGCCCCATGCACATTCAAGTTTGCCCAGCTTTAGATGTTTCAGTGCTTCACTGCAAGAGCAACTGAGCTAAAGGACACACCTGGGATCTTTCCCAGTTGTCAAGAAACAAACACGAGGGCTACGACTACACTGGCCCCTTTTCCGGAAGGGGCATGTAAATTTCATGAGTCGTCGTAGGGAAATCCGCGGGGGATTTAAATATCCCCCGCGGCATTTAAATAAAAATGTCCGCCGCTTTTTTCCGGCTTTTAAAAAAGCCGGAAAAGAGCGTCTAGACTGGCCCCGATCCTCCGGAAAAAGTGCCCTTTTCCGGAGGCTCTTATTCCTACTTTATCCCGCGCTCCCCATGCAGCATGGACCCCAAACAGCCACTTGCGCCACTTGCTTCTGTGCAGCAGCCTGGCTGAGCGGCACAGAAGTCAGCTGAACACCATGGCAGGAGGCAACAGTGCCGCCCAGAGGGAACAGCCAGTGTTTCAGCATTAGAGTCACAGACATTGGGCTACTATATATGGGTATGTCTACACTAGCCCCCTAGTTCGAACTAGGGAGGCTAATGCAGGCATTCAAAGTTGCAAATCAAGCCCGGGATTTAAATACCCCACACTTGATTTGCATGTTCCCGACCAGTTGCCATTTTTGAAATTACAAGCCCAGACTAACTGCCTGCGTCTACACGCGGCAGGGAAACGGGCGTTCGAAATAAAGCCCTAAATCGAACTACCTGTTAAACCTCATTGCGGGAGGCAGTTAGTCCAGGCTTGTAAATTTAAAAAATGGCGACCAGCTGGGAACATGCAAATCAAGCGCAGAATATTTAAATCCCGGGCTTGATTTGCAATTTCGAATGCCTACATTAGTATCTCTAGTTCAAACCAGGTGGCTAGTGTAGACATATCCAAAATGATTTCTGAAGGTGGCAGAGGCTATGTTTAGACTATGGAGTTTTATTGGGAAAAGATATGCAAATTGCACTCTGCAATTTGCGTACCTTTTTCTGATAGTTTTGTCGGAAGAGGCTTTTCAGAAATTTGGCCCATCTACACTGGGCCAAATTTTGGAAAACCCTACTCTTTCAGAAGAGTGCCGAGTGCTGTGGTATCCCAAATGAGAGTAACCAAAGCAGAGAGAGAGGAAAATGCTTTGCTGTCCCTCAGCGAGGTAGGCAAGCAAGCAGGAAAGCTGAGACCTGGCTGTCCAGGAGGGTCCCTTTAAGAACCAGCCTCAGATAGCCTCAGACAGCAGCCACACAAAGCAATTACTAACCTGATGCCCTGCTGGAACTGGTTTCAGCTGCCCTTAAATGCGATCCAGCGTCCAATCAGTGTGGACACACTATTTCAAAATAGCAAAATGCTATTTTGAAATACAGTTTGTGTCTAGATGCATTATTTTGAAGTAGCTTAATTCGAATTAACTATTTAATTTAAGTTAATTTGAAATAGCGCTGTTGTGTAGACATACCCAGGCTGACTAGAAGCAAAGAGGTAAAACTCTATTGGGATTTTCAGGATTAGGGCGTGTGTATCAAGCCAGATCCCTTGAATTCAGTGGAATTGTATTGATTCCCACAGCTGAGAATCTGGTCTTCATGCTTTTACCTGGCCCTCTTCCTGCAGTCTTTTCCTAGAAAATGTTTTTCTTTCAATGTGTCTTGTGGGAAAGTGTCCTTTAGATGGCACCAAACACTTGCACTGTGGAAATCCAACAGAAATTTATGGTTACTACGGGGCCATTTCAGTTCATTCACTTGTAATCTGTGTTTTTACTGACTTCAGTGAGGCCAGGATTTTATACATAGGTCCTAATTCTGCTTCCAATGGAAGGTAATGGGACTTCTGCTTTTTACTTCAATTGGAGCAGGTCTGGCCCCATTATCTTTTGTCTTCTCTTGTGCATAAATACAAGGTGCATCTTATAATTCATCCAGTTTCTGCTAGAGAATTTAACAGTTTTCACTATGTAAAAGGTAACAAATGGTCTGGTAGCACTTTAAAGACTAATAAAACATGTAGATGGTATCATAAGCTTTCGTGGGCACATCACATTTCTTTAGATGACCAGAGTTTTGAGTTTAGGATGTGCAGACCCAAACTAAATAGGAGAGAAGAGGGGGGGGGGGAGGAGAAAAGTGGTGAGAAACAAGGAGCAAAGGGTATGAAAAATCAAAGGGAAAAACAGGATGGCAGAGCTGGGAATCAGTAAGCACCTGAAGATTGAGTAGTTAAAACAAAGCAGATAAGAATCAAAGTCAATAGATAGTACACTTCCTAACTCAGGAATCTACGCAAAGAGCTGTTTGCACCTTCATTGAAGGTTAGGTTGATAGTGTCCTATTTATTTTGGGTCTGCACATCCTAAACTCAAAATGCTGGTCATCTGAAGAAGTGGGCTGTGCCCACGAAAGTTCATGATACCATCTACATGTTTTGTTAGTCTATAAAGAGCTACCAGACCATTTGTTGTTTTTTCCATTACAGACTAACTCAGCTACTCCCTAAAACTATGTAAAAAGTGTGTTTGACTAATTTTTCTTTGCTAATTATTACTCTTCTGGACAGATTAAAATTAGATTAAGGACAACTGACATAGTCTGCAGTGTAATTTATAAGGAATTGCAGGCCAGTCTCATATTTATTGCTGGCATAAGTGGGCAAAACCCTATTGACTTCAACAGATGCTGCGCCTTTATAAGACACTGATGAATTTGGATCAGGATTTCTGTTTGGGCACTTTAACCAATTACCGTAAAATCACGAGTATAATGCGCACCCTACCTTTTCAACATCAGAATCATGGAAAAAAGTGAACTCCTATATATTATGCGCACCTGCATTATAGTTGCAATTTTATGGTATATATAGGAAGGAAGGGGCCGCTCCCATCTGCAGGCTCGCCCGGGAAACACACGCGCAGCATTGGGGAGCCAGCTGCAGAGTTTGAAACCTGCTCCCCACCCAGCTGCCTGTACTCCATGCTGAGCTCGTGCCTGTCACGGGGCCCCTTGGCCCCCCCCTCCCCTCCGCTCCCAGCTGTCCTTGCCGAGACCGGGCAGGCAGTGAGCCAGGGCGCTCCTTGCCTTGTCTGGGAGCCTGGCTGAGCTTGCGCCTGCCGCAGGGGCCCTCTGCCCAGCTGAGCTCGTGCCTTTCCAGCTGAGCTCGCGTCTGCTTCGGGGGCTCCCTGACCAGCTGCCCATGCACCGTGCCGAGACCGGGCAGGCAGCAAGCCAGGTCACTGCAGTCTGGCGGCACCACTGGCTCCTCGCCTTGTCCGGGAGCCTGGCAGGGCACCGCGCTGCAGCTGGAAAGTTTCTGTGCAGAGGGGAGGGTGAGTTAAAAACTTTAATGCTACGTCTAGACTGGCATGATTTTCTGGAAATGCTTTTCTGGAAAAGTTTTCCATTAAAGCATTTTCGGAAAAGCGAATCTAGATTGGCAGGATGCTTTTTTTTTGCGGAAAATAAATCTCTGCTGTCTACACTGGCCCTTTTGTGCAAAAGTTTTTCAGAAAAAGACTTTTGCCCGAACAGGAACAGTGTAGTATTTCTGCAAAAGCAGTGACAATCTTACATGAGTCAGTGCTTTTGCAGAAATTCAAGCGTCCAGTGTAGACAGTTGGCAAGTTTTTCCACAAAAGCAGATGATTTTGTGGAAAAACTGGCCAGTCTAGACACAGCCTAACAGAAAATCTCCTATGTAGCATGCGTACCCTGGCTTTGACCCTAAAAAATGGGGGGGAAAATGCACATTTTCCTTGAGATTTTACGCTAATGCTTAAAATCAAAGTAAATATATTTCAATTTGCATGCAAAAATTGAATTACTCTGCTTCTCCCAGGACTTTCTGTATGTCTCTTCTGATCTATGATGTTTGAGCATCAAGGCCATAGTGAAATTAACAATGACTGGAGTTTTTCTGTGTAAAATGTCCTTCCGTCCTCCAATACCAAACAGGATTTCACACTATGGTTAGGGGATCATCTTGCATGAGTAGGAGCTGATAAATTGTGGTAACTTCTATTATAAATTCTTATCAAGCCAACTTCTATAGTTATAATAGAGTTTCCCTATTGTAAGTTATCAACTGCAAAAACAAAAGCTTAGACTTGTGTCCCTAACCAGCACTCAGAATTAGCTTGCACATATTGCAAATGTGCTAGTGTCTGCTAGCCAGCCTGTTTCCTCTAACAATAGTGAAGGAGCTAATGGGGTTAAAGCACCAGTGCATGTTTCTCTAAAAAAACTTCATGGAAAGAACTAGTGTACATTTTAACATCACAGTATTGTATAGTCTGTAAAGACACTTGAGCTCAGCATGATTATGTTCACCTGACTGTCTACCTAGGACTCCCAGGATAAGTTTAAGTAGCCCTGTAACAGAGGAATTGTCTATGTAACAGCAAGCTGTAATTTTTTTCCTTCACCTCCTAAAAGAGCATTTCCTGTGAATACAGACTTTCCATGTATGAAGTGTGCTAACCGAGGATTATCTTTTCTGGTGGTGGACATCATGCGAGTGAATGTAGACAAGGTTCTAGAAAGAGACCAAAAACTTTCAGAGCTTGACAACCGGGCAGATGCATTACAAGCTGGTGCCTCACAGTTTGAAACCAGTGCAGCCAAACTGAAGAGAAAATACTGGTGGAAAAATTGCAAGGTAAAGAGGATAGATATCTCTTGTTTAAATCTGCCTCAGAGTATTTACTTTCACTTTGCTCTAATGAGCCCTTGTAAGAGTAGGTTGGCTTTTAACAACCTTTTTTCTTAATGCTGAAAAGTAAGCTATTGTACTCTTTAAGGTAGTCTTCGAAAGCAATCGTGACGTTGAATAGAGATAGACATAAACCTACTCTATAGCTCAGAGAACCTCAGATCTTTGTGCTGTTTGAAATGAGAGAACAATTCAAACAACTTCTTCTGTGGAGAAAATTGCTTAATTTAAAAATCTAAATATGATAGTGTGATATGTAAAATGATGAAATGGACACAGTATGCAAAACCTCCAGCCCTAGCTCAACAAAAATAAACTTGCAAGTATGCACAAAACCAGTTCCAACATAGCATATATATAGAGTGGGGTGGAAGAGCCTTTCTCCTCTTGTGGGGATTGATGAATCTCTTTCTCCTTCATGAAGGTAAGCTGCTGATGAGGAAGCCATTGGGCTCAGGTACTCTTCAGGCTGGCACAGGAAGTGAAGGATGAAGAGAGTTTTCATGAGGGAAAAGCAAAGATTGAAATTCACCAAAATTTTGCCCTAGTCCTCAACATACTCATCCTTTCCCTTGAACATGGAACACCCTTCTTTCCTTCCTGTCCTAAAACCATCTACTTCTCCAGTCCAGTATTATCCTTTCCAGCCTCACTTCTCAGCCCTCCTTCTGTCTGTCCCCATGCCAATCAGTCATCCATATGCCTCTCCAGAACAAGCCCCAACTCAGTTGCCTGGATTCATTGCCCTATCCCCTAAAAACCTGTGGTGCTGCTCCCTGGTAAATCACCTCCTTCCTAAGAAAGACCAGCTGTCTCGAGGGCTGGCTCCTGACCCCCTAGGCCCTTCCTGATCCCTCTGAAAAGAGAATAAAGTAAGCTTCCAGACCTCAGGAGCCAGAGGAGGGGTAGATGGAGAAGAGAAAGGGCCAGTACCAGTTGTTGGTTCTTCCTTGCTGTCACACATGTGCACGACAGGACATTAAGGCCCCTCTTGATTTTCACAAAGGGTGTACTTTTCAGTCATACTAGCTAATCGAGGGTATGTCTACACCACAGCACTAATTCGAACTAACTTAATTCGAATTAGTTAATTCGAACTAGTGCATCTAGACCTAAAAACTAGTTCGAATTAGCATTTTGCTAATTCAAACTAGCACGTCCACATTGAGTGGACCCTGAACCGAGGTTAAGGCTGGCCGGAAGCAGTGCCGGCAGGGCATCAGATGAGGACTTAGAGCGTGCAGCTGCTGTCTCAGGCTAGCCGAGTCTGTGCCTAAAGGGACCCGACCCCCACCCCGGACAGACAGTTCTCAGGGGTTCCCCGCTTGCGAAGCAGTCCTGGCTTGGAGTGCCCTGAGTGCCCACACTCAGCACATCACAGCACTCGGCCATCAGCCTGGCTGCACTTTCCGCAGGCTGCCATCCGGGGGAGGGAGGTCAATCAAGGGGCTTCAGGAGAGTTTCCACCCGAGGAGCCCGCAGAGCCACCCCAGTCCTCCCCATTGGGGGCTCGTACCCCATTCCTCCCTCACCTCCTTCCACTTACCCCTCCCTAGCCCCCCTTCCTGATGTACAAAATAAAGGACACGTGTGTTCAAAAATAGAAACGCTCTTTATTGAACAAAACTCAGGGAGACTGGGAAAAGGAGGTGGGAGAGGGGAAGAGAGAGGGTGGTAGAGGGGAGGGCAACTAAAATGATCAGGGGTTTGGAACAGGTCCCATATGAAGAGAGGATAAAGAGACTGGGACTTTTCAGCTTAGAAAAGAGGAGACTGAGGGGGGATATGATAGAGGTCTATAAAAGCATGAGTGGCGCGGAGAGGGTGCATAAAGAAAAGTTCTTCATTAGTTCCCATAATAGAAGGACTAGAGGACACCAAATGAAAGGAATGGGTAGCAGGCTTCAAACTAATAACAGAAAGTTGTTCTTCACAAAGCAAATAGTCAACCTGTGGAACTCCTTGCTGCAGGAGGCTGTGAAGGCTAGAACTAGAACAGAGTTTAAAGAGAAGTTAGATAAATTCATGGAGGCTGGGTCCATGGAGTGGTATTAGCCAGGGGGTAGAAATGGTGTCCCTGGCCTCTGTTTGTGGGAGGCTGGAGATGAATGGCATGAGACAAATGGCTTGGTCATTGTTTTGGTCCATCCCCTCCAGAGTCCCTAGGGTTGGCCACTGTCGGCAGACAGGCTACTGGGCTTGATGGACCTTTGGTCTGACCCAGTACATACATTCTAAGCTCAGGGCTCATGGTCGGGGGTCTCACTGGACCACCCTAATTTTCATGCAAACCTGCTCCTGGGTGGCCAGCCTGGCAGCTATCCTGCTTTAGACGGCTACTTTCCTGTGCCTAGTGCGGAGGTCATGGATGAGGTCCATGATGTCCGCACTAGACCAGGTGGGCGCCCACCTATTGCGGACCCGGGCAGGCTCCTGGGAGCCGCCAGCCTGGTCCCGGGAAGAGGCGGAGGGCTGGGTGGCAGTGGGTGGCTGGCTCGAGCCGTGCCAGGTGCAGGGTCTGCTGGCTGGGTGCTGGCAGGCTTGCACCTGGCACGGGCACCGTAGCCAGCCCGTGCCCCTGTAAGGGCTCCGGGGCCGGGAGGGGGGCAGACGAGTTTCCCTGGTGGTGCCCAGAGTGGCCACCAGGGAAAGCTGGGGAGGGCTAGCCTCCCACTAGTTCGAATTAAGTGGCTACACAGCCCTTAATTCAAACTGCTTAATTCGAACTAGGCATTAGTCCTCGTGGAATGAGGTTTACCTAGTTCGAATTAAGCGCTCCGCTAGTTCAAATTAAGTTCGAACTAGCGGTTTGTATGTGTAGTGCCTATCAAAGTTAATTCGAACTAACGTCTGTTAGTTCGAATTAACTTTGTAGTGTAGACATACCCCAAGTTATTTTATCATGATTGAAAGCGATTTTGAGATACTGACAAATACATCTGAGGCCATATTATCACAGAATCATAGAATACTAGAAATGGAAGGGACCTCAGGAAGCCAGCAAGTCCAGTCCCCTGCTCTCACAATAGGAACAAACACCATCTAGGGCGGGCTATCCCTGGGAGATGTTCCACGAGGAGTAACAGTAGTTCAGAATAGGAAGCCTAGTCCGAACTACCTAGTCCGTGCCGCGTGTAGCCGCACGGCACGGAGTCCGCACTAGCGGACATTTAAAAATGGCGGCGCCCGGCGAGATGCAAATGAAGCCCGGGAAATTCAAATCCCGGGCTTCATTTGCAACTCCGGTTGCTTACATTACCACTCTAGTTCGAACTTGGGTGGTAGTGTAGACATACCCTGTCTTAACAGAAGCTCTCTCTCTGAGGGTATGTCTACACTACCCCGCTAGTTCGAACTAGCGGGGGTAATGTAGTCATCCGCAATTGCAAATGAAGCCTGGGATTTGAATTTCCTGGGCTTCATTTGCTTGAAGCCGGCCGGCGCCATTTTTAAATGCCAGCTAGTTCGAACCCCATGCCGCGCGGCTACACACGGCACGGAGTAGCTAGTTCGGATTAGGCTTCTTAATCCGAACTAGCTGTACTCCTCATTCCACAAGGAGTACAGCTAGTTTGGATTAGAAGCTTAATCCGAACTAGCTACTCCGTGCCGCGTGTAGCCGCGCGGCACGGGGTTCGAACTAGCCGGCATTTAAAAATGGTGCCGGCTGGCTTCATGCATATGAAGCCCGGGAAATTCAAATCCCGGGCTTCATTTGCAATTGCGGATGACTACATTACCCCCGCTAGTTCGAACTAGCGGGGTAGTGTAGACATACCCTGAGGGTATGTCTACACTAGCCCCCCAGTTCGAACTAATGTAGTTTAATGTAGGCATTCAGAGTTGCAAATCAAGCCCGGGATTTAAATATCCCGCGATTGATTTGAATGTTCCCGGCCGGTCGCCATTTTTGAAACTTACAAGCAGGGAAACAGGCATTTAAAATAAAGCCCCTAAATCGAACTACCTGTTATTCCCCCTGCAATGAGGTTTAACAGGTACTTCGATTTAAGGCTTTATTTTGAATGCCCATTTCCCTGCCGTGTGTATATGCGGGCAGTTAGTCTGGGCTTGTAAATTTAAAAAATGGCAACCGGCCGGGAACATGCAACTCAAGCATGGGATATTTAAATCCCGGGCTTGATTTGCAATTCTGAATGCCTACATAAGCCTCCCTAGTTCAAAGTAGGGGGCTAGTGTAGACATATCCTCAGATTGTCTCAGTTCCAGGAAATGCTATATTTGGGGGCCTATTAAAATTCATTTCAGGGATCTCTGTATGGATTAAAGTCACTGGGACAGTGTGAACAGCGCACCTAAAGTCAAAACCAGGAACAATCTTTTACCATGCAAAAGACCTCATTTATCTTCCTTTATTTCTCTTTATAGATGATGATCATCCGTGGTGTAGTATGTGCAGTCATTTTTATGGTAATTATAAGTAAGTAATTCATTTTTATTTACAATCTCAATAGCTCTGTGATTTCCAATGCCCTCATATCAAAAAGTAAATAAAACATTTAGGAAGATAGCTTGACTGTGACTATCCCCTTCAAGTGTCTTGCTGCTTAAGGATATATAAATATCTGAGTTTTAATGTCACCCATTCTGTTATATTACTGAGTTTCCTCAGTATAAATCTCAACTTCTCAGGCTTAGGTCTGTCTGTATGTTTGCTTGTGTCACACTTCCAAATGATCAATAAACATGAGTTAGGTGCATGATGTAATGGCTGAGTTATATAAAAGCTGGTACCAATGTGACTCAAAATGATTTTGGGGTTTCGTAATTGTGAAGCTCCAAGAATGGAATGGTAGCACAGATGGCTTAGTCATGACAAGTACATACCCAGTAGTTTCAGTGGGTTTGTACTTGGCACACCTAAGCTATGCCTTTGCTATCATGCCTACATTGTTACAGGCAGTCCCCGAGTTACGCGGATCCGACTTACGTCGGATCCGCAGTTACGAACGGGGCACTTCCTCTCCCTGGTCTCGAGCAGACCAGGGAGAGGAAGCAAAGCGGCGGCGGAATGCGCGGCCAGCTGACAGCCCAGACACGTCTGGGCTGTCAGCTGGCCGCGCGTTCTGCCGCTCCGCTCTGCTCTGCTCCGCTCTGCTCCCCCTCCCCCTTCCCCTGGTCTGCAGACCAGGGAGAGAGGGAGCAGAGCGGAGCACGCGGCCAGCTGACAGCCCAGACGCGTCTGGGCTGTCAGCTGGCCGCGCGTTCCGCCGCTCTGCTGTGCTCCGCTCTGCTCCCCCTCCCCCTGATCTGCAGGGGGGGGGGAGCAGAGCGGAGCACGCGGCCAGCTGACAGCCCAGATGCGTCTGGGCTGTCAGCTGGCCGCGCGTTCTGCCGCTCTGCTGTGCTCCGCTCTGCTCCCCCCCCCTTATCTGCAGGGGGGGGGGGAGCAGAGCGGAGCACGTGGCCAGCTGACAGCCCAGACGCGTCTGGGCTGTCAGCTGGCCGCGCGTTCCGCCGCTCTGCTCTACTCTGCTCCCCCTCCCCCTGGTCTGCAGACCTGGGGGCCGGGGAGCAAAGCAGAGCAAAGCCACGGAGCCCGAGGGCAGCAGGATAGCCACGGCGCGTCTGGGCTGTCCCGCTGCCCCCGTGCTCCGCGGCTTTGCTCCGGACGCCTGTGGTACAGCAGCTGGGGCGCTGCCGGTTGGTCCCGTAGCGCCGCTCTGGGTGCCACTGGACCAACCCAGCAGCACCCCAGCTGCTCTGCCCCAGGTGTCCCCTAGTCAGCAGCTGCTGAAAATGACCAGTGGCTGACTACAGGAAGCCCCTGCCCCGGGCTTCCTGGAATCAGCCGCTGATCAGTTTCAGCAGCAGCTGACTTGGGGATGCCTGGGGTTCTTAAGTTGAATCTGTATGTAAGTCAGAACTGGCGTCTAGATTCAGCCACTGTTGAAACTGATCAGTTTCAGCAGCGGCTGAATCTGGACGCCAGTTCCGACTTACATACAGATTCAGCTTAAGAACAAACCTACAGTCCCTATCTTGTATGTAACCCGGGGACTGCCTGTATTTATACTCATGCTAGCTCAATAAGAGCCAGCAGGAGTATGTGTATGCAAACATGGGAGTCACACCCTAGATATAGCCTATGATTTGAGGTTGATATTGTAAGTGTGAGGTCTAGTGCAGTACTTGAGAGAATCAATGCTGTAAGGTTCAGGATCATACTTGTTTCATAACTACTTCTTTGCACTCCAGGTTGGTGGTGTTTCCATTCCATCACTGCATAGAAACTCCAAGTTATTTTAGGACCCCAATGTGCTAGGCACAGTGGGAGACAGTCCAAGCCCCAAAGAGCTGTCAATTTAAATACATAAAGCAGATGATAGGGGAGAAAAAGAAAACCCCCATTCCACAGATTGAGAACTGAGGGGCAGATAAATTAGGCCCCAATTCAGGACAGCACTTAAGTATCTACTGAAATTGCATAGAAGTCCATAGGATTTAACCACTTGCATAAAGTTAAGTGTGTTCTTAAGTGCTGTCCTGAATAGGGACCAAAGTGACTACTTTTCTGGTGCTTTAAAGCCCAGGGTCATTGCAAGAGGAATACCAGATAATTCGAGTTAGGGCTTTATTTCAGAATCCCGTTTCACTGCCACGTATAGATGCTGGCAGTTACTTTGGGCTAGTCAATTTGTAAAATGGCGACCAGCTGGGAACATGCAAATCAAGGATATTTAAATCCTGTTCTTCATTTGCAATTTCGGTCGCCCTCATTAGCCTCCCTAGATCGATGTAGGGGGCTAATGTACACATACCCCCTGAGATTTACTCATCACATTTAACCTATAGCTCAGACCACCACCTTTTCCAGAGCTGCCCATTCTCAGGGTACCAAACACAGGTGGTTATTCTAATAACACCACAGTGTGTTCCTTAGGTATAGTTGAAGCAAAATGCAGGACAATGCACGGCTACATTTCTATCACTATTCCTTAGGTATGGCTGTGCTAATGTGCCTGCCTGTTCTCTGACTGCACATGTTCATGTTTGTGGACTGAAGTTCAGTAATAACAACATCTGTTATTTTCTTTTTCCTTCTTTCCTTCCTAGTTTATTTCTGCACTTGAAAAAGCAATGAGGGAAGGCTTGGCACGGCTTGTTTCAGATCAACCTCTTTTCTGATGTTCTCTTACTGAACTCTGATTTTTAATTCCTGGTGACTTGGGGAGTTTTGCCTGTAATAATCCGTAAGCACTCAATGTAGTGTATTTGGTATTATGCGGTTTCCACATGAAATTGTACCAGCTAAATATTGCCAAGTAGTTCCATGTGTTGTCTTATCATTGGGTCTTAAAAGGCATCCACAGTGACCTTCAGAAATGGTAATAAATAAAAGCATTCTAAACTTTTCAGAATCATAAGAGAGCAGTTAAGGGGAAAGTCTTTTGTTAAATGGACATTGTCACATAGTTTGTACCCAAAATTGAGGTTTTATGAAATAGTAAGGCCCAAACCATCAAACCTGGCAGCCTAAATAAGACTATTATCTAATCACAGAAATAAAAGTGGCCTGATTCATCAAGAACACCTGCTAATTTGGTTTTAGTCAATGTGAGCAACAAATGTTTAAAGAATTTGAATGTCAAATTACTTTTATTTAGATGTCTAAATGTGGACTCCAATTTTATGCATCCAGGTTTGAAACTATTTGGCCTGAGTTCTGTACAATAGGAATGTTTTCATGGAGTTTAACTTTGCATCGAGTTCTTTCCTATACAAACTCTGTGGCATTATGCTAGTGTATAAGAACCAGAAGGAGAACTGGATGAGAAGCAAGAATAATACTGACAAGTAAACAAACATCATAAGTACCCCAAAAATTTAGATTAATAAGCCAAGGTGGTGGCCTTCAGATTTATGGTTAATGTATGGCACTTGGACCCCAGTTCTGCAAACACTCATGCCCGTGTTAAACTTTGAGCACAGGACTAGTCTTTTGAAGTCAAGGGCTCTGCACAGTTAGGGTATGTCTACACAGCAGGGTAAAAGTCATATTAAGTTATGCAACTTCAACTATGTCAATTGCATAGCTGAAGTCGAAATAGCTTAATTCAGCTTTTCATAGAAGCATAGAACACTAGAACTGGAAGGGACCTCGAGAGGTCATTGAGTCCAGTCTCCTGCCCTTACAGCAGGACCAAGCACTGTCTACACACTCTTCCTTCAACTTCTCTTACACCGCATGAAATGAAGGTTACAGGAGTCAGAGTAAAAAGTCCACCATCTTGACATTATTTCGAAATAATGGCTTGCTGTGTAGATGTGCATTTTGTTATTTTGAAATAACGTCAGTTATTCAGAAATAATGCTGCTGTGTAGACATTCCCTTACAGGACTGAGTTCATATGAATCTACAGGGCTGGGGGCCTTTTTCCATGGAATCTCGCTAAATGAACCATTTGAAAATAAATCAGTGGATCAGTGGGAGATGGGAGGTGAGCAGTGTAGCTGAGAGGACCCATTAAAAACTGAAAAACTTAAGAAACAACAAATATTCTGGTAGCACTTTAAACTTGTAAGTCTTTAAAGTGCTGCCAGACTATTTGTTGTTTTTAAAGTTTTTCCTGTTACACACTAACTCAGCTATTCCTCTGAAACTATTAAAAACAGTTCTTTTATAAAGTGTCCCTGTAATGAAAATGTGCAAGAATGCTAATCTGAGGCATTGTTATTAGTAACGCAAGTAAGACAATCCATAGAAGTCTTAACCTGACACAATCCCCCTTTTAAAGGTGCTCTGCTGAGATATATATTTTTAAAAGTGCTCTTTATATTCTGTTTATAACAGCCGTTGCTGCTATGGAACTTTGAAACTGAAATATATGTTTCATTTCAAACATTTTCTCATTGTCCATTTACACTCTGGTCTGTTATTATAGGGTTGCTCACCAGTGGCGAGCTTCTGGCTTTGTATTAAGGTATTTGAAAGCACTGAATAACTGTCTCAGAAGAGGGAGGGAACCCTACCAGAGAAAATTATACTGGGTTTTATATTCAAACAAATGTAACAAATACAAATACAAATAAAAATGTGTCAAATGTGGGGCCTAATGATATGGACAGGGTCCCTGAAGCGCAGGAATGGGCAAAAGCCTCTCAGCGGGGCTAGATGTGGCCTGTCTAAGGCTTTGATCTGGCCCATGTGGCAGTTCCAGGCCCCGCCCCCTAACACATTGCACAAGCCCTTTTAACTGTTTCTGTTTAAAGGGCTCGCACCTTCTCCATGCCTGTCAGATAACATGTTGCCTCGCAGCTGCAGGGAAGGCATGAGCCCTTTAAATAGAAGCAGTTAAAAGGGCTTGCATGTCCCGGCTCCCTGGCATTTGTATATGTTCCATATGATATAAAGAAATATCAGATGCCCACAGCCTTAATGAAATGGAGATGTCATCTTGAAAGCTATTGATGTATTACTGGGCTTAATGATATATCCTGCTTACTACAATGTTGTGAGGGAATAAATGCACAAACTCCAAAAGCTCATTGAGTAGTGATAGAATGTTTGTTTACCCTACAGTGATTAAGGGACTGATTTGGGGAGGTGCTGAGTGCCATTCCCATTGACTTGGCAGACTGCAGGATAGGGGATGTGCAGAAAAAGGTTAAGCAGTCCAACCCAAAAACATTTTAACTGGCAAAACAATTTTCCGGCTCTTGTAAAAAAACAACTAGGGTCACATTCTGCCACTCTAGCATTCAGTAGTATGTTACTTCTTACATAAACTGATTTATTTTCATGCAACTGTTAAAAACCTGTATAGATAAGGGAAATTTGCATTAGTGTAATTATTGCCTATGTAGCTATACTAATGGAAACCCCAACTGCAACCACACTGCCTTGATGCCCTATGTGGCTTGAAATTGTAAGTGGTTGGGATAAGTTGCTCTGGTGCAGAACATCTACAATGAGAGTGGTTAAAGAGAGAAACCTCCCTCGCTCCTCCCCCTATCCTGTATATACAGGCTAAATTACTACTTTTTGCGTGTAAGGATAACAGAATTGGCCTCTCCAGGGCAGTGGTCCTCAACCAGGTGCATATTCCCCTGTGGTAGGTAGAGGTTTTCATGGAAGGTCTGTTCAGTTTGCCTAGTTTTATAACAAGCTAAATAAAAAGTGCTCATGATGTCCATGCAAACTAAACTTAAACAAGTGTTTATACTCCTCTCTATGCAAGTCTATGATTTTGGCACTGGGTATTTTTCTTAAACGTTGTAGAGAGGCTGCGGGCAATAAACAATAAAACCACAGAAACATGCCCAGAGCTGGCATTTGGGGTAGCAAAGCAGGACAATTGCTCAGTGCCCACCACCACAGGGATCCCATGGAGCCAAGTTATGGACAGTAGGGCTATGTCTAGACTACATGGCTCTGTCAACGGAGCCATGTAAAATAGTTTATTCGGCATAGGCAAAGAAGCGGGGATTTAAATAATCCTTGCTTCATTAAAATAAACATTGCCACCGCGCTGGCCTGATGATCAGCTGATCTGGCACAACGGGGCAGTCTAGACCCGCCACGATTGACAAAGGAAGCCTTTGTCGACTGCTCTGGTAAACCTCGTTTCACAAGGCATACTGGAGCGGTCGACAAAGGTTTCCCTGTCGACAGTGGTGCGTCTAGACTGCTGTGCTGTGCCGGATCAGCTGATGGTTGGCACAGCACGGTGGCCATGTTTATTTTAATGAAGCGGTGATTATTTAAATCCCTGCTTCTTTGCCTATGCCGAATAAACTATTTTCCATGGCTCCGTTGACAGAGCCATGTAGTCTAGACATAGCCTATGGCTTGGGCTTGGGCATCATAAGTGAAAAACAGGCTCATGTATCACTTGAAATGTAAGTATAATATTTATATTCCAGTTGATAGATCTTACAATGATTAAAAACATAACATAAGAACATAAGAATGCCCATACTGGGTGAGACCAAAGGTCTGTCTAGGCCAGAATCCTGTCTGCCGACAGTGGCTAGTACTAGATGTCCCAGAGGGGTGGACCGAAGACAATGATCAAGCAATTTGTCTCCTGCCATCCATCTCCAGCCTTGTACAAACAGAGGCCAGGGTCACCATTCCTTACCCCCTGACTAATAGCCTTTTATGGACCTAACCTCCATGAATTTATCTAGCTCTTTTTAAACTCTGTTGGAGTCCTAGCCTTCACAGCCTCCTCTGGCAAGGAGTTCCACAGGTTAACTGTGCTGTGTGAAGAAGAACTTTCTTTTATTAGTTTTAAACCTACTACCTATTAATTTCATTTGGTGTCCTCTTGTTCTTCTATTATGGGACCTAATAAATAACTTTTCTTTATTCACCCTCTCCACACCACTCATGCTTTTATATACCTCTATCATGTTCCCCCTCAGTCTCCTCTTTTCTAAACTGAAAAGTTCCAGTCTCGTTAGCCTCTCCTCATATGAGATGCATTCCAAACCCCTAATCATTGTAATTGCCCTTTTCAGAACCTTTTCTAATGCCAAAATGTTTATAAATGAGGAAGTCGACAATATTTCAGCAACAGTGTGCTGTGACACCTCTGTACTTTTGTCTGATTTTGTGAGCAAATAGTTTTTAAGTGAGGTGAAATGTGGGGTACAGTAATTAGAAAGCTTGAGACTCATTGCTGTAGGGAAAGCTGTAGAACTAAATCGTAACAAATCCCAGTTAGCAAAATAAGCAAATAAGGAACTGGAGGGGAGGGTGGAAGAAGGGAGTTAGTGTTCCCAGCTGGCTCATACACATTGTAAGACCCCACTAGAAAATTCTGATTGTCGTGTGTTCTTTCAGGATTGCAGAATGTGCACTCACTCCCCCTTAGGGCTTTGTGTGGAGGTGTCCTCCAGCCCCTAAAGAACACATAAGTAGTGTGCTGTAATGTGGATTGCTGCTAGTGCTTAGTCAACCTAGCTTTTTTTGGAGTGACTGCTAGAGCTATTCAGGTATCATAGAATCCAAGGGCTGGAAGAAACCTCAGGAGGTCACAGAGTCCAATCCCCTGCCCAAATCAGGACCAACCCCAACTAAATCATCTCAGCCAGGGCCTTTTTAAGCTGAGACTTAAAAACCTCTAGGGATGGAGTTTCCACCACCTCCCCAGGTAACCCATTCCAGTACTTCACCACCCTCCTAGTGAAATAGTTTTTCCTAATATCCAACCTAGACCACTCCCACTATACCCTGAGACCATTGTTCCTTGTTCTGCCATCCATCACTGAGAACAGCCTCTCTCCATCCTCTTTGGAACCTCCCTTCAGGAAGTTGAAGGATACTATCAAATCCCCCCTCACTCTTCTCTTCTGCAGACTAAATAAACCCAAATCCCTCAGCCTCTCCTCATAGGTCATGTGCTCCAAACACCTAATTATTTTGGTTTCCCTCCAGTGAATTCTCTCCAATGCGGCCACATCCTTTCTGTAATGGGGGAAGAGGTCCCAGAATTGGACTCAGTACCCCAGGTGTGGCCTTACCAGTGCCAAATAAACTGTAATTATCTGCGGGCAAAGCTCTTCCTAATGAACCCTCATATGACATTAGCCTTCTTGGCTACAAGGGCACACTGTTGACTCACATCCAGCTTCTCATCCACTGTAATCCCCAGGTCCTTTTCTGTTGAACTGCTATTTAGCCAATTGGTCCCCAGCCTGTATCAGTGCTAGGGATTCTTCTGCCCCAAGTGAAGGACTCTACACTTGTCCTTGTTGAACCTCAGATTTCTTTTGCTTCAATCCTCTGATTTGTCTAGGTCACTCTGGACATTATCTCTGTCCTCCAATGTATCTACCTCTCCCCCTAGATTAGTGTCATCCGCATACTTGCTGAGGGTGCAATCCATCTCCTAATCCAGTTCCTTAATAAAGATGTTGAACAAAACTGGCCCTAGAACCAACCCTTCGTGCACTCTGCTTGAAACCAAACACCAACCAGACATCAAGCCATTGATCACTACCCGTAGTGCCCGACAACCTAGCCAGCTTTCTAACCACTTTACAGTCCATTTATCCAGTCCATACTACTTTAACTTGCTGGCAAGAATTATGTGGGTGACCGTATCAAAAGTTTTGCTAAAGTCAAGGTATATCACATCCACCAACTTGCTTGTGGAATAACTCCCTCATATGGACCATTTGTTCCAGAATAATGGTGACTTATTTCAAAATGATTACTTAGCTTTAAAAGTGGAGTAATTATTCTGGAATAAAGTTATTTTTAAGTTTTGATTAGTGTGACTCCATGGACAGATACTATGGAATAACCATGTCAATCAGTTTCTCTCAGGGAATAATTCACAGGGAACAGTTTAACCACCACATTTTGCCTCTTGTGTCTTGCAGAATGCCTGCAAACAGATCAGTGTCCTCACCTTTTTGTAATTGAAGGTATTAAATATGTATTCAGCAAGAGTAAGTCACTTATGAGTATTGGACCCTTGCTATTTGTGCTGTATTGGCTAGCCGTGATTGGGAAGATAACCTGTACATTAATGTTTCTATTCCAATGACAATATGACTCCGCTTTTTTTTCTGCTCATCGTGTCTTTAAAGAAAATTAAATTTAAAAGGTAAGTCAGCCCAGAGCTGCAACTGTGAGATTGTCCAGTAAGTGTTGTGTATATGCAAGGATAACGTATTACTGATTAGAGTGTAAAGCAGGAGTCTCAATCTCAGTTTACTTTAGGGCCAGTGCCAGTCCTCAAATCCTCCTTGCGGATTAGTGGGCACCCACCTTTGGCAGGGCTCCAAGGGTGTCTCCATGCACAAACACCCAAGCACTTCTCTGACCCTGCCTGTTGTCCTCGGGCAATTAAAAAGCCTACAGGAGCCCCTGCCACCATCATTAGCAGCACAGCGGGGCTAGAGTGGCTTCCGGCGGTAAAACGGAGAACCACAGTGGCCTGGGATGGTGGCAGAGCAGAGTAGAGGCATCTGCAACACTCTGCTTTCCGGTGGCTCTGGCCACTTTGAGTTTAGAGGGGCCCAACCCCTGCTGCTGCCCCTTGCCAGGCTACCCGGTAATCCTCAAGGCTGCATCCCTTGAAGAGGGGTTTGACAGGAGTGAAATGGGGAGAGAGAGCAGAGCAGAGGTGAAAAGAGGTGGGGTAGAGTGGAGCAGGGCTGGGTTTTGGGGAAGGGTACGTACACAGATCTCCAGTGTCACATGGACTCACTCACCAGCAGGCTTGTGCAGGATGGATTGTGGAACTGCTCAGGACATAGATGGCCTATGGGCCCTGAGTCTGAAACCCCTAGTGTAAAGGGTCCAGTTATAATTGCTCTAGTACTCATGTGTGTGAGTGGAGCTGGTAAAAGGATTCATGGGGTTCATTGTACTAGAGCAATTCCAGATAGGAAACCGTCATAATTTGGCTGCTTGTTTGAGGGCCACTATCCTGGGGATTGAACTGAGGGCCTCCACTTCTGAAAGCAGGAGTCTGTACAGTTTGAGCAAAAGAGTCTCGCTCTGTAACTGACCCTTGTATGAAGCTCTCATCTGGGGGGACTTGTAACACACCCTGACCCTGAGCATTGGATTACACAAGCACAACATTGAAGACCAACTAGCACTGTTAGCAGAGCATTCCACATCCAGGGAGGATAGCTGGGAAGGGTGTGGCCAAGGACCCTTTCCTTACCTCCATGACCTGTTAACAGCAGCTCTATCCCTGTTCCATATCTGTTGGAGGGCAGGGACATTGAGGGTGTTCCAGTTATTAGCCCAGTTATCTGCTCCTGTTCTCCACAGGAATCATACTTTGAAAGATCCCTACTTGGGCATTTTACCATCACACCTTTTAACATAACTGTCCTTACATTATTATTACAATAATATATGGTTATGTAAAATGTGACTGAGTTAGCATTGCTGTGGGAACCCAAATGTTTGCATTTCCTGACTTGTCTGTTAAAATATGTTGCTATAACATAGGTTTCTTCATTTAATAGTATTAGGTAAGAGTACTGTCAACACATTGTAAGTGGCATAATTTAAAAAAAAAAAAAAAAAAGGCATACCAGAGCAGTTGACAAAGGCTTCCTTTGTCAACCGCACCATGTCTAGATTGCCGCACTGTGCCGGATCAGCTGATCGTCGGCACAACCTGGAGGCCATTTTTATTTTAATGAAGCGAGGATTATTTAAATCCCCGCTTCTTTGACTATGCCGAATAAACTATTTTACATGGCTCCATCGACGGAGCCATGTAGTCTAGTCGTAGCCAGTATGTCCAATAACTGATAAGACAGGGCTCCTACTGCAGACAGTGAACCTAGATCCTCAAACCCAGATATGGGTAAGAGAGTGAGATGGACAACATTCACACACCTCTCTCATTGGTTAGAAGAGTTAGGTCATCATGTGGGTGGAGCAGAAGACATTTAAGCCAGTGAAATAGGAGCCATTGAGGCCAATGCTATCCAAGAGTTCCTGGAGGCTTTCAGCCTGCCATAGCAGAGGTACATGTGGAGAGATCACCATTTTATAGTCCCTACTGACCTGTCACATGAATAAGGAAAGCAACTTAAAACCACAATTGTGCCCTAAAATAATGGCACTGAAAAAAGAAATTGTAATTTGCGCTTAATACAAATTCTGTCTTGCAAGTTATGACACATCTGCAGGAACATAGCCAAGCTACTGACAGAGGAATTCCCACAAACCTGACTGTCAAGCTAGACATGTACTGGATTTTAATTTTTATAATTCTTTCCTACTGTAATTATTACAGTGTTGTTCATTTGTTGCAGGTTTTTAAATTGGTTTTAAAAAATAAAATTTGCCAAGAGCATTGCTTGCTTAGAAATGACCTCATCAACCTTGAATTGCTGTAGGATTAACATCATCCAAGATCCCAAGGAATTAAACATACCGGCTTTAAAAATGATTAAACAGTGTCTTTAAATAGGTCTTAGTCCTATGGGACCAGGGCTTAAATTTAGGGTTCTTACAAGTTTTTTTTTAATTATACCACTTACTCTTACCAAATACTATTAAATGAAGAAACCTATGTTATAGCAACATATTTTGATAGACAAGTCAGGAAATACAAACATTCGGGTTCCCACAGCAATGCTAACTGATACAAAACTGTTTAGCATAGTCAAGACAGAAGCAGACTTTGAGGGACTCCAAGAAGATCTCACCAAACTGAGTGATTGGGCAACAAAATGGCAAATGAAATTTAATGTGGATAAGTGTAAAGTAATGCACATCGGGAGAAATAACCCCAACTATAAGTACAGTATGATGGGGGCTAATTTGGCTATGACAAATCAGGAAAGAGATCTTGGAATTAGCGTGGACAGTTCTCTGAAAACTTCCACGCAGTGTGCAGTGGCAGTCAAAAAGGCAAATAGGATGCTAGGAATTATTAGGAAAGGGATAGAAAATAGGACCCAGAATATCTTACTGCCCCTGTATAAAACTATGGTATGCCCACATCTTGAATACTGTGTACAGATGTGGGCTCCTCACCTCAAAAAGATATTTTGGCCTTGGAAAGGGTTCAGAAAAGGGCAACTAAAATGATTAGGGGTTTGGAACGGGTCCCATATGAGGAGAGGTTAAAGAGCTTGGACTTTTCAGTTTAGAAAAGAGGCGACTGAGGGGGGATATGATAGAGTTCTATAAAATTATGAGTGGTGTGGAGAGGGCCGATAAAGAAAAGTTATTTATTAGTTCCCATAATAGAAGAACTAGAGGACACCAAATGAAATTAATGGGGAGCAGGTTTAAAACTAATAAAAAAAAGTTCTTCTTTACACAGCGTGTAGTCAACCTGTGGAACTCCTTGCCAGAGAAGGCTGTGAAGGCTAGGACTATAATAGAGTTTAAAGAGAAGCTAGATAATTTCATTGAAGTTAGGTCCATAAAAGGCTATTAGCCAGGGGATAAAATGGTGTCCTTGGCCTCTGTCTGTCAGAGGCTGGAGAGGGATGGCAGGAGACAAATCGCTTGATCATTGTCTTCGGTCCACCATCTCTGGGGCACCTGGTGCTGGCCACTGTTGGTAGACAGGAAACTGGGCTAGATGGACCTTTGGTCTGACCCAATATGGCCATTCTTATGTTCTAACTCACTCACATTTTACATAACTCATGTATTATTTAAATAACAAATCATGACTGCGCCATTTAGTCTAGATGTAGCCACTGGATCTTATCCAATATTAAGCCCATTATTCCACCTATACCTGTGCACAGGCATTTCTCCTGTCACCTCTAACGGGCTTTAATCCAATGGACATTGAAGTCAATGGAAAAATTCCCACTGAGTTTAGTAGACCTTGGATCAGGCCATAGAGAAGAAAAGGAAGGTATTTCTACTTTCCTTCCTTTTATTGCCACACAGAACTGGGCACAATGCAACACTAACTGTACTCAGAAAAAAAAATTAAGTTAACATTCTTCAAAGACTGGCATTTGTAAAGGAACAACACTACTCAGAAATTGATTCTCCAAATTGCCTTTCCCTGAAACACTTCCAAACCCATTTCAAGAAAGGGTCTTTCTACAACTAATTTCCTGTCTCAAATTCATGAAAGCAGTTCTTCGCTGATGCACTCAGTGGCTTTATTTCTTAGCTGTTAACCGGTGGACTACCTACCTTAAACAGACACAGGACTAAACTTCCCAAAGAGCTTACACTTTTTTCTGCTGTGCTAATTTTTAAAAAGCTGCATCCTATAAGAAAATGGAAAACTTCAAATAACAGTGGGAGTCCAGTTACATGCAGTTTTGTCACAGTAAACACTTGGTTATTCAACAGTGAGTCATTTTTGCAGTAACCTCATTCTGTCATGACTTTATCACATGCACTCGCTCTCCAAAGCAACTGAGCCAAATTCTGCACTCTTTTAAAATATAAAAATATATAATTTTGTGGATAATTCATAATTCTAAAGAAAAATAGTAAAGACTTTGTAAGTTCAGTAAGTCTAATGGAGCAACATGGCCTTCAAAGTGAAAACACAATCATATAATTATAGGGTTGGAAGAGAACTCAGGAGGTCACTGAGTCTACCCGCCTGCAAAACCAGCACCAATCACAACCAAATCATCCCACACAGTGCTTTGTCAGAGGACATTTTTCCTTATCTCTTACCCCATTTTCCTATTCCCTGCTACCTCCACTCCCTGATATTAGGGACTTTGTTTTATATAGGATCCTATCCCCCACCCGCCCACACACACACATAAACTGCCCACCTGTCCTGATTGTACAGGAGGTCACTGAATGGGCATTTCACCATTCATTTTAGTGGAAGCAAAGTTGGGCCCATGCTGAGCACTTAAGAAAACAATACCCAGAATGCCTTCAAACTGGTTTCTTAGAATCATAGGGTTGGAAGAAGTCTCAAGAAGTCATCATGTCGTACTCCCTGTTCAAAGCAGGACCAACCACAACCAAATCATCCCAGTCAGGGCCTTGTCAAGACTGGACTTAAAACTTCTAGGGGTGGAGTTTTCACCATCTCCCTAGGTAACACATTCCAGTGCTTCACCACCCTAATATCCACTAGGTTGGATATTAGGAAATAGTTTTTCCTAATATCCAACCTTGACCTCCCCCACTGCAACTTGAGACCATCGTTCCTTGTTTTGACATCTGTCACTACTGAGAACAGCCTCTTTGGAACCTCCATTAAGGTAGCTGAAGGCTGCTATCAAATCCCCCCTCACTCTTCTCTTCTGTAGACTAAACAAGCCCAAATCCCTCAGCCTCTCCTCATAAGTCATGTGCGCCAGCCCCTAAACATTTTTGTGGTGCTCCTCTTGACTCTCTCCAATGTGTCTGCATCCCTTTTGTAATGGGGGCCCTAGAATTGAATGCAATACTGCAGGTGTAGCCTCAACAGGGCCAAGTAAAGGTGAATAATCACTTCCCTAGATCTGCTGTCAATACTTGTACTAATGCACCCCAATATGCTATTAGCCTTCTAGGCTACAAGGGTACTCTGTTGACTCATATCCAGCTTCTCATCCATTGTAATCCCTTGGGCTGTGTCTACACTGGCATGATTTTGCACAAATACTTTTAACGGAAAAGTTTTTCCATTAAAAGTATTTGTGCAAAAGAGTGTCTACACTGGCATGGATGCTTTTGCGCAAAAGACATATTTTGCGCAAAAGCATCCATGCCAGTGTAAACGATCTCTTGCTCAAGAAAGCTCTGATGGCCATTTTAGCCATCGGGCTTTCTTGCGCAAGAGATTAACATGCCTGTCTATACTGGCCCTCTTGCGCAAGAATACTTGTGCAAGAGGGCTTATTCTTGAGCAGGAGTGTCGGAGTATTTGCTCAAGAAGCACTGATTTTGTACAGTACAAGGTCAGTGTTCTTGCACAAATACTCGCTGCCAGTGTAGACAGGTGGCAAGTTGGCAGTCTTGCCAATCTAGACGCACCTTGATCTTTTTCTGCCAAAGTTCTGCTTAGCCAATCAGTCCCCACCCTATAGCAGTGCTTGGGATTCTTCTCTCTGAAGTGAAGAACTCTTCACTTGACCTTGTTGAATCTTAGCAGATTTCTTTTGGCCCCACCCTCCAATTTGTTGAGGTCACTCTGGACCCTATCTCTGCCTTCCAGGTTAGTGCAATCTGCAAACTTGCTGTGGGTGCAATCATCCTCATCCAGGTCATTAATAAAGATGTTGAACAAACCAGCTCCAGAACCGACCGTTAGGGCACTCTGATACCAACCACCAACCAGACATTGATCTACTGATCACTAGCTCTTGAGCCTGACAATTTAGCCAGCTTTCTATCCCCCCCCCCCTTAAAAGTTTCTTACTGGTTGTAGAAGTGTGATTAAAGGCAAAACAGCCTTTTTCCTTTGGCAGGGAAAAATAGAACAGGCCTGATGCTCCCTGTGGACTGATGGTTATCCAGTCACTTTTGCTAAACCTTTCAGCACATGGTCATTTTAACTGGCCTTTTAGTGCCTCAAATATCAAAACAATCTTCAACATTGACAGAAGCATGAGTAAACAGCACAGCGATGGCACAGTAATGCTAGCACAATAAGGGCAAGGTACTAAACTGAAGGAGCCGTAAATGTCAATGACAGGAGTAAAATAAAGCAGGACTTAAATTGAAGGTTATTGAATGATTTTGTAGCTGACTATACATGAGTGTACCCACCCTACATAAATCAAGGGGAGGAGGTTCTACATGGATGAAATTTCAGTCACATAAAAGGATCTGGTGTATAATATAATGGGTACCATTCAAAACGGTTTTTAGTGCAAACAGGAGTTGAATTCACCTCCTCAGTATTTGCCATTCAAGGCATAGGGAACATGACAAATATTGCAGTAAAATGAAATATTGCCATGTGATACTTTTTAAAAAGCCTCTCATTTTGTGTCTAAAAAGCAGAGCCATGCCTTTGCTGTTTATATTTTCGTGGTGCCCTGTGGCCCCAGTGAAGATCAGGGCTGTTTATACCAATCTACCTCCATCAATCTCTAGGCCAAAATTGAAGGGAGCGGAGCTGCTGGTGGAGGAGAGTCGGGGAAAATGCATATGCATACATGATCACTTGTTATTTTCTATCTTATGTGAAAGAGTTAAGAGGCTGGAATATTTGAATCCATCTTCTGAAGTTAATTCTGCCAGTCAATGAATCGCATGGGTTTTTTCCCTAAAAGAAACCAGTGGCAACATGAGCTCTTATTTTCTGGCTATGATCATTAGGATATATACCTTTAAGGAAACCATGAATTTACAGATTCACAGCATGTCATTGCCTCTGTTGCATTGGCTGTTAATTATAGTATGGATTTGAAAGGATACAGCACTTTTTCCTTTTGTCCTGTATTGTTGGCTTGATCTCCAGCTTTAGCTGTAGGTTCTAATTAAGGTAGTCCTAACAAGTTTATAGGGAGACACTATGGTGTTGCAAATAATTAAGTACAAACTTTTATGGTGTTCTAGGGAAATTCAGGGTTGAAAATAGAGATGTACTAAGCCTAGCGAGTTTGCATTTGGCTTTTTTTTAACCAAAGATCTGTTGTGAAAAACCTTGGTAGGCATTAAAAAATCCAAACATTTTAGTTTCAAAACCTCAGAGATAGTTATTAACGGTTCACAATCATGCTGGAAGGGCATAACAAGTGGAGTTCCGCAGGGGTCTGGTTTGGAACCAGTTTTGTTCAATATCTTCATCAATTATTTAGATATTGTCACAGAGCAATGGCCACCAACCAGTAGATCTTGGAGCTTCTGACAGGTGATCCTGACTGGTTTGGCAAAGAGGCTACCAAGTGCTGCCACTTCAGCTGTCCCTCTCCCCACTGCTGTGCACCTCCTACTTTCTGTGCAGGGCAGGGGAGGGAAGTGAGGTGCTGATGTCAAAGTGCCTCCTCCCACTCTGTATCCCATCTCCACAGAACAGAGAGAGGATACAACAGGACTTGGGATGGAGTTTGCTAGCTACTTTAGGGAGTGGTGAAGGTCCAAGGCAGGGATGAGCCTGCCTTAGCCCCAGTGCACCACCACCTAGGAGCCACCTGAGGTAAGCAGTGCCCAGCTGGAACCCACATCCCGAAACTCTACCCCAGTCATGAACCCCCTCCTGCACCCCAACCCCTGAGCAGCACTGCATCCAAACGCTGTTCCAGAGCCTGCACCTAGAACCCTTTCCTATATCCCAACTGCCTGCCCCAAGCTCAGCTCAGAGGCCCTCTCACAATCCACAATCCAAGACCAGAGCCTGGCCCCCAACCCTCTGCCTCAGCCTGATGAAAGTGAGTGAGAAAGGGCATGAGAGGGAGGATGGAGTGAGCAGGGGTGGGACCTCAGAGAAGGGGAGGAAAGGAGGCAGAGCAAGGGTTATATTTGAGGTGGATATTGGATTCCATTTAAATTCAAAAAGTGATCTTGTGCTTAAAAAGGTTGGAGACCACTGGCATAGAGAGTACGCATATTAAGTTTGCAGATGATACCAAGCTGGGAGGGATTGCAACTCTTTTGGAGGATAGGGTCATAATTCAAAATTATCTGGACGAACTGGAGAAATGGTCTGAGGTAAATAGGATGAAGTTTAATATGACAAATGCAAATTACTCCACTTAGGAAGGAACAATCCATTTCACACATACAGAATGGGAAGCGACTGTCTAGGAAGGAGTACTGCAGAAAGGAATCTACAGATCACAGTGGACCACTAGCAAAATATGAGTAAACTCTGTGATGCTGTTTCAAAAAAAGCAAACATGATTCTCAGATGCATTAACTGGAGTGTTGGGAGCAAGACACGAGAAGTCGTTCTTCTGCTCTACTCTGCACTGATTAGGCCTCAATTGGAGTACTGTGTCCAGATCTGGGTGTGACATAGTGGGGGTACCTGGCTGGTTTCTATGCTGCTGGCTCTGAGGTAACCCCCACTGGCTGCTGTGGGTACCACGACCCAGCAAAACAGGATGAGTCACTATGCAAACCAGTATGGCCAGACACCCCCCATGGAGAGGAACAAAGGAAGGTGGAATGCTGCCTTGGCTGGGGGGCAGGGCTGGAAGAGTGTGAGCTAGTTGCTGTCTGTGAGCATGGAGGAGACAGCCTAGGGAAAGGGGCTGGAGTTTAGGGGCCCGGTCTCCCCCAACTCAAGGGGGCCTGAGGCATCCTAGCCCAAATCTGTGACCAGATTACATCTGTGCTGTGCTGTATCCTGGAGAGGCAATAAACTTCCTCTATTCCACCGGCTGGTGCGGTCTGTTTGTGCCATTTCGGGGTGCAAGAGACGGGGGACCCCCAATGCACCGTCACACTGGGTACCACATTTCAAGAAAGATGTGGAGAAATTTGGGAAGGTCCAGAGAAGAGCAATGAGAAAGATTAAAGGTCTAGAAAACATGAGTTATGAGAGAAGACTGAAAGAACTGGGCTTGTTTAGTTTGGAAAGAAGAAGATCTAAAAGGGTGTCACAGGGAGGGAGAAAAATTGTTTCCCTTGGCCTCTGATGATAGGACAAGAAGCAATGGGCTTAAACTACAGCAAGGGAGGTTTAGGTTGGGCATTAGGAAAAACTTCCTAACTTTTACGGTGGTTAAATGTGTTAAATAAGTTGCCTAGGAATGTTGTGGAATCTCCATCTCTGGAGATATTTAAGAGCAGTTTAGATATCTATCAGGGATGGTCTAGATCCTACTGGGTCCTGCCGTGAGGGCAGGGTACTGGACTCAATGACCTTTCGAGGTCCCTGCAGTTCTACTGTTCTATGTACTTATGAAAAAAAATGTTTATAGCAAAACAGATATGACAAGTTTGACGTGTTATTGGATGAATACTCTCCACCCATAAACGAGATTAAAAATAACAAAGAAAATCTGAGTATGCCTGAGAAATGAGCATGTTTGCATAATAAAAATCCTACTCCTATTTTGGGGTGACAATTCGTTTGATACCACCAACTGATTTTTAAACTGAACCTCACCCACACATAGTAATATTTTATCTAGAAAGCTATCTTAAGAATTTTAGTCTTACTGAAAAGATAGATCCTAGTATCTGTCATTTAGTGTGTGACCTGAAAAATCCTCTCATCTGTGGCAAAAATTTTTCCAGGTAAGAGCAATCAACCACTGTAGAATCTAAGCTCTTTTTTAAACAAAATTCTAAGTGTTTAGCCTTTATGGTGATGAAAATCTCTTTCCAAATATGAAAGAGCAGATATGAGGGGCTCTGCTGCAAACTATACCCAATCCTTGCTGTGGCTAACAACAATTAATTTATTGTAAAGTCCTATTTTTTCCTTTAGAAATGGTGTCTGTTGTATTGAGTGTTGTGTATACAGATCTACTCAGGTTTAATTCAGTGTTCAAGCAAGAAAGCAAACTTTTTGGCTGGCTAATTAGTATTCTATGATGTTTTAAATTTATGATCAAGTGAATATAGAACAGTGGTTCTCAACTAGAGGTCCAGGACTCCCTGGAGAGGCCACCAAGTAGGACCAGCATTAGACTCAGTGGGGCCCAATGCAGAAAACCAAAGTCCTGCACATAGGGCTAAAGCCCTTGGCTCTTGAGGCCTGCGACTTGGGTCTGAAACTGAAGCCTGAGCAATGTAACTTCATGGATGACCCCTGTGGCATGGGGCAACAGGCATTTGCCTTGCTTGGTACCCCATAATGCTGGTTCTGGCTTTCATATGCAGAAAACCAGTTATTGAGGTATAGATGGGCCACTGAGTTTTTATAGCATGTTGGGGAGGGGAGCCTCAGAAAGAAAAAGGAGCTGATCATCTTTTTTCACCCATTGAGTTTGGGATGAGTAGAGGATTCATTAGTTCATATAATAGCTGAATGCTAATAATCATAAAGAATTTGTTTTCATATTAATAAATGTTGTCCTCCATCTGATTCATCAATCTCATGTCAAATTGAATTCCATAGTCCCTGTAATTGTGGCAGGACAGACAGAATATTGCCTATTACATTGCAATTGAACCAATTGCTCATATAATTTTCTTAACCATTTAAAACTGATTTATGTTACACCATTTGTGATATGCTTTTCCTGTTATATTTATTTTTATTTTTTTCCCTGCTGACAAACTGGAAAATAATTTACATCACCACTTACCTACATAATGTTTGATTTGGCCCATAGTATTTTTAGTCTGTGAAATATATAATTTCAGGCCAATATCATTGGCCTTTAAAGAAAATTCACAGTTTTTTTCTATTAGATCACCATTCTAAAAGTGCAAAAGAAAATAAGTCAGTAGTGCTGTTTGGAAACTTCTTCTTTAGTGACAACTTAGGACCAATTTCTTTAGTGCACTGTGGCCCCTTGGCACACAAAGGGATCTATAAAAAGGGTGAATATAGTACCCAGGGAATGCCCTCAACAGCCTGTAGTATAAAGGGAAATCCAAGAGTATGCCAACAATGGAGTGTGCTATGCTCTGGCTGGCGTCTGTTGCAATAACAGCCTCTATTTCAAGCCATTACAATTTAAAGCATCCCCAAGACTTCTCTAAATTGTGTCAGTAGTCTTCAGAACTTGGCCTACTGCCCTAATTCAGCTCTTGAGGAGGGGAGGGAAAAACTATTTTCCTTTTAGCTTTTATTATGCTTATCAGCACATCTGGACAGTTTAGTGTAGTTTTGTCCTGCTGATTGATAAAGGCTTAGAGTAGGCTTTATTGTCCAAAAATATATATACTACCTCTCTAGTTGAAGGCTATAAGCACATTCACACCAATGTCTAGTCATCTTTACACAGGAAATATTTATCATCTCCTTTCCCACACCCAAGAGATACTAATGGAAACTTTGGAATAGAAATATTACATGATAGATTAATCTGAAGTCTCTCCTTCTGGATGATTAGAATTGAAAAAATAGGCTTTGTATTCTAGAGAGATGTTAAAAAGTCAACATGTCTCTTACCACTAGTTTCTCTGTAAATGTTCTAGTTTTCTAAAAGAATTATTGTACTGAATGTTGGGTTTGATAAATAAGAAGTCATTCTCACTACACAAAGATTCATACCATATGCCACCCCACAGTACTGCCTGTGGGGCACTGACATAATCACATACTGCCCTGGATCTTTATGGTGAGAATATTCCCTGCACTAGAAAAAAATGCATCTTCACTTGGCCAAATTCTATCCTTGGATGTTCTCAGGAAAGCCCTGCATAAGGCAATAAGAGTTATGCAAGTACAACCAGTGATGCAGTCTGGTCCATTTTCTTTTCTATGCCACTAGTTTTATCAGATAGCATCAAATTTGGGGTGGGTGCAAGCAGGTGCAATGCTCCCCTCACTTCAAAGAATTCTGACTGAACTCAATACTTGCTTTGTGTACTAAGTTAAACTGCTTAAGCCAGATCTGCCTTTAGACCAGGGGAGGGCAAGATATATCTCACGGGCTGGATCCAGCCCACCAAGCCACCAGATCTAGCCCACAGACTGTTATGATTATGAGGGTTAGCCAGCAGCCTGGGGATTAAGGGGTTAACTACACCTAGCCAGGTGGAGTGGCCAATAGGAATGCAGGTAGGACTTTCAAACTGGGGCAAAGGAATTTGGGTTTTTTCCTCCTTTTTGTCTCTGGAACAGTTCTCTGCAGCTACAGAGAGAGACAAACATGTCTCTCTCTCTCCAAGAAACAAGTCTTCACTTTCTGTAAGTAGGGTAAAGTTTAGATAAATCCGTCAGATTTTCTTGTTTTATGATTTGGGTATGGGATGTGAGATCTGTACATGTTTTAAAAGATGTTTTGGCTTTTCTTTGTAACTAAGTTCTATGTCCATTGAGTTTCTCCATGGCTGTGTCTACACTGGCATCCCTTCCGGAAAAGGGATGCTAATGTAGCACTTTGGAATAGGCAAATCCGCGGGGGATTTAAATATCCCCCGCGGTATTTGCATTAACATGGCTGCCACTTTTTTCCGGCTTGGAGATAAGCCGGAGAAAAGTGCCAGTCTAGACGTGATTCTCCGGAAAATAAAGCCTTTTCCGGAGAATCTCTTATTCCTACTTGAAAGGCTTTATTTTCCGGAGAATCATGTCTAGACTGGTGCTTTTCTCCGGCTTATCTCCAAGCCGGAAAAAAGCGGTACCCATGTCAATGCAAATACTGCGGGGGATATTTAAATCCCCCGCGGATTTGCCTATTCCAAAGTGCTACATTAGCAACCCTTTTCCTGAAGGGATGCCAGTGTAGACACAGCACAAGAGTATATTTTGTTACCTTCCCATCTAGTCATGATGCCTGCAACAGGAATATTGTTGTAATAATAAAAGTTCTTTCTTTTCTTTTCTTTTTATTAACCTGGCATTGGTTAATTTTGTGCCCCGATTTCTATTTTAGGGGTGAGATTTCCCTAATGATCTTTCCCCTGATTTCTTTATTAACATTTGGGTGGTGGCAGCGGAAGTTTTATTCCCAAAATCTAGGGTTTTAAGATTTTGGGGGAAGTTTTATACCAAAGTCTGGTAGATAAGGTTTTGGGGTACACCTGCTGGCACCCACTTCTGCATTTATCATGTCATAGACTCACAGACTTTAAGGTCAAAAGGGACCATTATGATCATCTAGTCTGACCCCCTGCACAGTGCAGGCCACAGAATCTCACCCACCCCTCCCAGAATAATCCTCTCACTTATATCTCAGATATTGAAGCCCTCAAATACTTTGAAGACCCCAAGATGCAGAGAATCCTCTAGCTGTGATCTGTACCCCATGCTACAGAGGAAGGCGAAAAACCTCCAGGGCTTCTGCCAATCTACCCTGGAGGAAAATTCCTTCCCGACCCCAAATATGGCGATCAGCTAAACCCTGAGCATGTGGGCAAGACTCATCAGCCAGACACCCAGAAAGTTCTCTATAGTAACTCCTATCATCCCTCCATTGACCTATTTCCCACTGATAATGAATGGACAATTAGTTACCAAGATCATGTTATCTCATCAAACCATCCCCTTCATAAACCCATCGGCTGTGTGTCTACACTGGCCACATAACCCGTAATAGCTATGGAAATGAGAGAAGTCAGAATAGGGAAATGCGCAGGGGATTTAAATATCCCCCGCGGGATTTAAATAAACATGGCCGCCGCTATTTTCCGGCTTGGGGAAAAACCGGAAAAGAGCATCCAGACTGGCGCGATCCTCCGGAATAAAGCCCTATTCCGGAGGATCTCTTATTCCTACTTACGTCGCAAGTAGGAATAAGAGATCCTCCGGAATAGGGCTTTATTCCGGAGGATCGCGCCAGTCTGGACGCTCTTTTCCGGTTTTTCCCCAAGCCGGAAAATAGCGGCGGCCATGTTTATTTAAATCCCGCGGGGGATATTTAAATCCCCTGCGCATTTCCCTATTCTGACTTCTCTCATTTCCATAGCTATTACGGGTTATGTGGCCAGTGTAGTCACAGCCATCTAGTTTAATCTTGAAACCAGATAGATCTTTTGCCCCCACTACTTCTCTTGGAAGGCCATTCCAGAACCTCACTCCTCTAATGGTTAGAAACCTTCGTCTAATCTCAAGTCTAAACTTCCTACTAGCCAGTTTATATCCATTTGTTCTTGTGTCCACATTGGTATTAAGCTTAAATAATTCCTCTCCCTCCCTGGTATTTATCCCTCTAATATATTTAAAAAGTGCAATCATGTCCCCCCTCAGCCTTCTTTTGGTTAAGGTAAACAAGCCAAGCTCCTTAAGTATCTTTTCATAAGACAAGTTTTCCATTCCTCGGATCATCCTAGTGGCCCTTCTTTGTACCTGTTCCAGTTTGAATTCATTCTTCTTAAACATGGGAGACCAGAACTGCACACAGTATTCCAAATGGGGTCTCACCAATGCCTTATATAATGGCACTAACACCTCCTTATCCCTACTGGAAATACCTCGCCTAATACATCCCAAGATCGTATTAGCCTTTTTCATGGCCATGTCACAATGGCGGCTGATGGCTCCTTCCCTACTCCAGGTCACCATCCAAACTTTCTGATGCAGGTCACAACCCCCTCCTTCTCCCAAACATCCTCTCAGACCTCACACATTCTCCTGCATCCCAGTTCCTTACCCCGTATGCCCTTCTGTACCCAGCTTCCATCCTATACCCTGCACCTTCTCCACAGAAAAGTGTGGCTCTTGACCACTTTCCAAAATCTTGGAGTGGCCACCCACCAAAAATTATTGCCCACTTTGGACCATGATTTCTCTGTGCATATAGAGGCTGATCCTTTGCTTTCTAAAGTCATTGAAGAAGCTCACATTGACTTCCGTAGTGAAGGAACAGGACTGCAATACCCAGTAAAGTCTGTTGCTCAACATTTGTGTATTAATTCAATTGATTAGTTAAGAATGCCCAATAATTACTTTGAAGGTTGCTGGGTTCAGGCCTAGTATTATTTAAATTGTTATGTAATTGGGAATCCCAATGTTCACAGTTGCAGCACTCACATTCTAGGAACTCTTATATTTACAAATATAGCTTATTAATGCATCTCTCATATCCATGCCACCCAGTGATGTTAGAGTGTGTTACATTGATGCTGCTATGTTTGATGTATGCTCTGTAAGTAGCAGCCATATATGTTTTAGCTCATCATCTAGGTGAAACGTCCCAATCATATATGTGCTAACTTGGCCTTTAGTTCAACATATAGGATGTGGCCTGCAGGTCCCTTGTATTACAATCAAAATATAATATAAACATATTTATAAACAAATAATCAAAAACATAAGAATGTAAGAAACTTATAGGAAAAGATACAGAGGCAAGCAAGCAGGCTAGCCTATAGACTACAAGCCAGTAGTGGTTTCACATGTATTATTATCTTGATTTTGCACTGTTGAGCTGGGTGATGAAATTCCTGGTGATTCTAGTGATACTGTATTAGGACAAAGAGAAGAGGACTCTACATAGTATGTTGTAAATCACCATTTGACATGTCCAGCACCTCATTAATACAGATGAAAAGTAATATGTGATAAAAACACTTTTCTGTCTCTCCCAACTTAATCCATAGAGAACTGTTTTCTAGTAGAACAACAGAAATAAGTGTTCAGTTGCCATATCTGAGTAAAAGTCTGTTGTAAGTGGTATGTAAACTTCAGACAATCTTTATTTCTTGAAGGATTCCTCAGTAATGCTAAGTTTTTTGGTACCACATTTCATAAAGGATCTCTGTGCTCTGAGTGGCATCTCTCATACTCTGCTGTACTGAGCAAACAATCGTTATTTGTGCCTCTAAGAAACATTCCAGTCATGTCTTAACACAACTATTTTGAAAAACTGTTTTAGAGACCAATAATTTTTGTTCAAGTGTTTTACCTGGAGGTCAATGAAACTCCATATCTGAGTTTCTGCATGTAGACAGTTTTGTTTATTGTGTTTTGGATGCTACAGTAGTGATATTTTTCATGAAGTTGGATATGACTGTACTTTTCTGTATAGTAATAGAAATGTAGCCGTGTTAGTCCTGCATTTTGCTTCAGCTACACCAGACTATGTAGCACTTTAAAGACTAAACCATCTTGTTAGTCTTTAAAGTGCTACATAGTCCTGCTTTTCTGTATAGTGATTTTGGAAATGGTAAATATCTTTTCCGAGAGTACTGTATACATTTGTACCTTGTATGTTTGTGCCAATACATTTTTGTTTAAGAAGATATGTGTATGTTTTATATGCACGTTACACATGAATCTGCAGCCCCTTCTGTGATGGGATGCAATTACAGAAGTCCTCTTGGGTTGTCTCCTTGATGTGTTGATCATTCCACTAATACCCAACTTCCTGCTCCCTGGGGCTCCCGACCACCTTGTCCTGCTGGCCAGATCCCCTGATCTCCCCCAAATAAGGCAGATTTTGGGTTACTTTCTCCCTGAAGAGCAGCACAGACACTGAAACAGTTTAACTCCAAGTGTGCTCAGCTATAAGGGCTCAGTACCCAGGAAACCAAAACCGCAAATAAAAATGTCTGCATAAAATGTTTACACAAGGAAAGTTCATATGGTCAGCTATCTTTATCAATGAAAGAGATATGCACATTGGTTGCTCCTTCCCCCCCAACAATTATTTACAATGGGCTTGATAATTAAAGAGAGTTTTAAAGTATAAAAAGTAGGATTTTAAGTGGATACAAGTGAAAACTGTCAGATAAAAGTAAGTTACAAAATAAAAATGAATTAAAAATACTTAGCTAGTTCTAATCCACTAAGAAACTTGTTACATGCAAATTCTTACCCTAAACAACTGTGCTTATTTCAGGTAAAAGCTTCAGATCAGAGTTGATCTTTTACTCTGACTTGGGTCTACAGCAGCCATGTCCAAAGTCCGGCCCGCGGGCCAATTGCGGCCCGTGTTCCGGTTTAATATGGCCCCACAGGTAATTTGGCAATATCTATCTTTTATGGCCCCCAACGAATCCATATGTATTGAGATGAATACATTGTAAAAATCTCCGTTAATGTCAGTTGGTCTAAATCAGTTATAAATATATTTGGACACAACATGTATACTTGGTGTTATGTTCCTGTTCATATTTTTTGAACTTAAAAGTTGACAGACAACCTTTATTACCAATAATATGTAATGTACTTTACAGTGTTTCTGACATATATTTCAGCTTCCTGGATTTTTTTTTTCATCTGGCCTTCAGATATGAAAGGCAGAGTGATTTAACACCTGTTTAGATTTGTCATCCATGTGACGAAATGAAAAGTATGCCGTTTGCAATAACCGTTGCATAAAATAGTTAATTTGCATTTAATTTTAATGGTTCAAAGAACGTCAGGCAAAATGGTCGGCCCTCACGCATGTTCATTTAATCAAATCTGGCCCTCTTTGAAAAAAGTTTGGACACCCCTGGTCTACAGTGTCAAAGTTCTTTGTTTCCTTTTAGGCTACATCTACACTAGGAGGCTGCATCTAGACTGGCACGATTTTGCACAAATACTTTTAACTGAAAAGTTTTTACGTTAAAAGTATTTGGGCAAGAGAGCGTCTATACTGGCATGTGCCTTTGCGCAAAAGCATCCATGCCAGTGTAGATGCTCTCTTGTGCAAGAAAACTCCGATGGCCATTTTAGCCATTGGGCTTTCTTGCGCAAGAAATCAACTTGGCTGTCTACACAACTTGGCTTATCTCTGAGCAGGCACGTTGGAGTATTTGCGCAAGAACCACTGATTTATACAGTACAAAGTCAGTGTTCTTGTGCAAATACTCGCAGCCAGTGTAGACAGGCAGCAAGATTTTGTGCAAAAGCACGCGCTTTTGCGCAAAATCTTGCCAGTCTAGGCAGCCGGAAGGCTTGGCAACAAAAGTGCTGTCAACATGCAAAAGTTGCCAAAAGTGAAAACCAGTCAAACTGGTTTTTCTGCCTCCCATTGCCAACATTTCATGGCCACATTGCTTAAACCCTGTTGACAGATAGAGCAAAGCAACGTGAGTAAGCATCCCAAAGGGCATTGTGGTGAGAAGGCAGAGCTGTTCTGTGCGCTCTCCATGCTGAGGAATGTCAAAGCAACACAGCTCTCTCTCCAGCCCTCACCCTGCAGCAGCAGCCTGCCTGCTGCTGAGTTCCTAGAAGGCAGAACAGGAAGGAGTATTCTTTGTTCCCCAAATGGAACAGATCACTCAGCTGTCACATATTTCCTGGAGCTTTTAAAAGTGAAGGGTGCATGCGTGGAGGGCAGCAGAGATCACAAACACTGAGCACAGCTATCAGGACAGGTATTGTGGGATACTGGCAGAAGCCAGTTCTCTCAACAAAACAAACAGCTGAGTTTACACTAGTTCTTTGTAGACAATAAAGAGAGGGGAGAAGACAAAAGTCTTTCTCAGGGATGGAAGCTTTTTGTCTCACAAGTTGCATGGTAGTCACATTATCATTCTCACTGTTTTGTTGCCAAAAGGCAGATTTTGGTGACATAACATGCCAGTGTAGGCAAGACCTTTGTGCTAGGTAGTTTCAAAAGCAAGCTGAAGACAAGAGGCTGATTGCTTCCCATTGCTTAAATAGACTTACCCTCAGGGCAGAAGCCCCTTGTTCTGCATCTCCCATCCCCATGGAAAGAAATTACTCTGTGCAGTAACAGTGGTTCTTCGAGGTATGTGTCCCTGTGGGTGCTCCACTCAGGTCTTGGTGTGTCCCTGCGCTAGGGATCGGAGATTTTTGGTAGCAGTGCCCCTCGCGCCACACCTGCGCACTCAGCACCCCCTCCCATCCACACACACCCATGGAGCTCTCACGTGGCATGAGTCTCATCTGTTCCTTTTCTACTTGAAGTCTCTGTGGACTCCAAGCAGAGGGGAGGATGGGAGAGTAGTGGAGCACCCACAGGGACACACATCTTGAAGATGTGGAGGGTATTGGCCCCTTGTGTAGGGCCTAGTGCTGTGTGAAAGTATGGTGTGAGGACCACTAGGCTGCTCTACAAATGTCTGCCAATCAGGGCCGGCCTTAAGCCGATTTGGCTGAATCGGGCCCCATACCCGAGGGGGCCCCACGACCCTGCACCCAGAAGTCGGCTCGGCCGGCTGGGCTCCCCATCCTTACCTGTGCATGCTGCTGGCTGCTGCTGCCGCCATGCAGGTGGGTGGGGAGATGCCCGGGCATGACATGACGTCACGCCCAGGATTTTGAAACTGAAAAGGGGGTGGCAGCGGCGCACGCAGTTTGGAGTCTGGCCCCGCAGAAGGCAGAAGGTAGGGGAGGGGGAAAACTGGGGCGAGGTGTGGGAGAGGAAGAGGCTTGTGCGGAGGGGGAAGAAAGGGGAAGGTACCAAGAGACAGGCTGGAGGAGAGACAAATGCCAGGGGGCCAAGTGTAGACAATGAGGGAAAGGGCAGGAGGGGAGGTGTCAGTAGGAGGGGGGACAGGGTGCTTCTGGGAGAAGAGAGGAGAGGGGAAGGGCATTGGGGGCTGGAGGAGGAGGTGCTGGGAGAAGGCTTGAAAGAAGGGGTGGGCATGCGAAAGGTGGGGATGGAGCAAGTCATGTATGAGGGCACAGAGGCATGAGGGAAATGGGGACAGAGTGGTGAGGGGATGGGCATCAGGGAAAAAGGGGGCAGGAGCAGTGAGAGAAGGGGGAGGCACGAGGAGGGTGCAGGGCTAAGGGAAGGTGCATGTGCCAGAGGATTCTGGGGGTGAAGCAGAAGGGCAGACACCTGCAGGGGAGGGACCAGCACCAGAGGAGAGAGGCAGGGCAGGTGTGTAGAGGGAGGTGTTAGAAGACAGGTAGCTCACATGATCAGAGTGGGGCTACTGGAGGAGTGGGCACAGGGGGGAGAGAAGGGCTGGTGGAGGGGGGCAGGACACAGGAGAGCTGAGGGCAGTGAGAAGGGCAGGAGTCAGGACAGCAAAGGAGGGTGAGGAGTTTGGGGGCAGCAAGCACCAGGGGAGATGATGGAGTAATGACAGGAGACATGGCAGCAGAGAGGAAAGGTAAAGGTTTATAAAATATTTATTAATAACATGGTATGCTGCCCATGGCCAGTTTGTTTGCTCCCCACGATGCAGTTTGGGTTTATGCGAGGATCAACATGTGGCCGGCGAGTGGGAGCCAACACAAAAAAGTAGTTAGTATATGATCTTCTGTTGATATGTATTTTAGTAGTTAAATTCTTGGACTGTCATTGCTCATGAAAAGTGCTGTCACATGGTTAGAAATTGGGTAAACATTGCATTTTATTAATATCAGCAGAACTGACTTAAATGGGGCCTGTGTGTTGTGTAGTCTTGTCTTAATCTTTGTATTCATGCCTGTCAGTGTGAGAGAAGCTATCTGTATATATTTGCTTGCATATGCAACCACACTTAAGTTGAGGCCTTCAGCATGTTCTGTAAGTATCAGTGTAGTCCCTGGGGCTTCCAAAGTTGAGTTGCCCTAGCTCATCCCTGACAGGTGTCCGTCTAACCTGGTCTTAAATATATGCAATTTAAGCCCATTGCTTCTCATCCTAACCTCAGAGGCCAAGCAGAACAATTTTTCTTCCTCCTCCTTATGATACTCTTTTAGATACTTGAAAGCTGCTCTCATGTCCCTTTTTGGTCTTCTCTTTTCCAAGGTAAACAAGGCCAATTTCTTCAGCCTTGACTCATATCTCATGTTCTCTAGACCTTTCATCATTTGTGTTGATCTTCTCTGGACTTTCTCCAATTTCTCCACATTTCCTGAAATGTGGCGCCCAGAACTGGACATGATACTCCAGCTGGGGCCTAATGTAGATGGCTCATTCCCTGCCTAGGGGACATGAGACTGGGCGGGTTAATTTCCAATCCTCTTGTTTATTCTTTTCCTAAGCAAGGAGGTCACAGTAGTTCTGAAGGGGGTTGCAGAAGGGATGGAAGCCAGATCCAAGACCAATGAGCCCTGGGAAGTGGGCCCCTTGAAAGGAGACTGGACCTGTGGATGCCTTGGGGGTCAGCAGCAAGGGACTGCTTTGGGAAGCCTCCTCTTTGGAGGTAACTGTGGCAGCATTGAGATACCACCCAGAAGCAGGTGCCACAGACACTAACTGTGGATTCATGGGACGGCTCTCACAGATCTTGCACATGCATAAGAGGATAGATCTGCAGGAGGGAGGGCCGTGGCGTAGTGAGGGGGGCGGAGGGGTCAGTTGCCCCTGGGAAAAAAATAATATAAAATGTAGCTAAAAATAGATGTCACACGTTTTTAAAAGGAATACTATATCTCCTGCCTTTTGTCTATTTTTGTCTCTTTAGGACCCCAGTTAAAATTTTCAAAAGCACTTGCGTGACTGAAGTCATTTTTGAAAATTGGTCTTGAAAATCTAAGCTCAGATTTCCAAAGGTAATTAAGCTCCTAAAGATACAGTTGCCAACTCGGATCTTCAAAGATATCTATTTGATCTTAACACACGTTTGAAAATCTGGTTATAAGTGTTCTAGTCAGTTCTGAACATGAGATGTAGGAGACCTGTCCTAATTCCTTCAGGCTTTTTATTTTTAAATTTGAACATTTATCTACACTAATTTCCCTCCTTTCTCTTTCACTATCCAATAAATCCCTGGATCAAAATTATAGGTGCTTTGTGAATATGCTGACTTGAGAGTGGAAAGATTTCATATTGTCATGTATGATTCTTGGTAACCCATCTCAAATATAAAAAACTAGGATGATACCTATTTATATCAGGAGCTGTTGAATTCAGTTTACCATTTGCAGTATCTCATTAGGATGTTTAGTGGAGAAGATATTGTGGGGGTGGTTTTTATTTATATTGTAGGCAAAGCATGGGCTCACAAGAATTCCTCCATTGTTTTACCATAAGTCTCAAAACATCTGGGCTATGTCTACACTGGGATGATCTTGCGCAAATACTCTTTAATGCAGGAGTTCTTGCATTAAAGTATTTGCGCAAGAGAGCGCCTACACTGACATGTGCCTTTGCGCAAGAGCATCCATGCCAGTGTAGACGCTCTCTTGCGCAAGAAAGCTCCAATGGCCATTTTAGCCATTGGGCTTTCTTACGCAAGAAATTCACGTAGCCTGTCTACACTGGCCTCTTGTGCAAGAACAGTTGCGCAAGAGGGCTTATTCCTGAGCGGGAGCATCATAGTTCTTGCGCAAGAAGCACTGATTTCACACGTTAGAACGTCAGTGTTCTTGCGCAAGAACTCCCCGCTAGTGTAGGCAGGCAGCATGTTTTTGCACAAAAGCGGCTGCTTTGGCACAAGATTGTGCCAATGTAGACATAGCCTTGGTGTTTTTCTAGGCGTGGAGTCAATTGATTATGTAGGAATCTCAGATTTCATTTAAAAAAAGTTCTCTATACTTCTGGGCCTTACAGCTAAGGAGGAAAGCTTTAAAACATGAACCCTAAATAATCAAGAAACAAAAGTCCAATAAAAATTCAACATGTTTTATTTTTAAAATATCTTATGATTTGTAGACCATTCTCATAACTTTGTGTAGGTGGTCCTTGTGATTTTTGGTTTGGCAATACTGCTTTTTGACTGGTGAATTTAGAGCGGTCTCTCCCTTCAGTTTCCCTTTCCACCCTCATTTTGTCACAGGTCATCAGAGAATCATAGAGGCAATGGAGAGTAGGGTGAGTTCATGACTATGGCTAATGACTGGTCAGGGTGACTAACTATTATCAGCCAGTGATCTGAATGAGCTATCTACTGCCATCTGTTAATCAGCTGTAGGAAAAGGCTTAATGAGTAGACCTTATTTATATAGCTATACCTACTTTGCCACAGAGACCAGGAGACACACTTGCTGTGTCAAGGTGATCAATTTTGGCTCTTTTGGGTTGAAATTCACTTAAGACTTGGAGCTGGGAGAGTGAAATTTTATCCATACTGTATGATTAAAAGGTAAAGGACCTGAACTTAATATGACGTGGCTTAGGGTCTACCATAACTTGAACACTAAGCAGAGGATAGTGAGTCACATCTAACTGAAAATCACAAAAGATGGAAACAGGTTTTATTTCTGCTGGTATAGAGTCTATTTGGGAGTCCTCAATTATATCTGACACTTTACATCCAGTGTTTAAAGGCAGAGTTGACTAGAATCAATTGAGAGTCCTTGACTTGTCTCAGTGATCACTTGAGCAAAAATCATTGATAAAATCTTGTGTAGACTGACCTTGGACTCAACATGCAGGCAATATGTGTTGAAGAGCAGTGCAAAGGAGGCAATGGTGTTGAGGTACCATATTACCTAGTGAAATCATTGGTGCTGAAATGACTAAAGAGTGAGCCCTAATTGGCTGTGGTGGCTGTCTGCCCCTAAGTTCATAAACGGTACTTATGGAGCCTGTAATCCACTTGGATAGGTGCTGTGCTGAAACTAATGTTCCTGTGCATGGATGTCACCAGGGCTCGACAAATAATGTAATCTACTCGTCTGTGGCAAGTCCCCCTTGTCTAGTGCAGGTATGATTGTTGCTAAGGCCACCATTCTGAATTGTGATGTGAATGAACTTGTTGAGTTTCCTGAGATCGAGGATCAGTCTCCACACCCTGATTTTTTGGCTGTGAGGAAATAATTGGAGTAAAAACCCTTTCCCCAATGTTCTTTGGGGACGGGTTCTATAGCTCCTAAGGTAAGTAGTTTCTGCACCTCTGCCCATAACAGGTTGTGATGGACTGGGCTGGGTCTGAGCACCACTGAGGGCATCCGCTCGGGGTGAATTGCTCCTTACAGCCCCAGACCAGAGACCTTCCCAAATAGACCACAATCTGGTCACACCACGCGAAACCTCTCAGAGACCCCAGCTACCCCTGTGCCACAATAAGCCCCGGGCCTAACACACAGGTGAGGGTTTTTCCGGTCCCAAGAATCCCAATCCCATCTACCCCACATGGGTTATTTCAGTCCCAAGAAACCAGCCACGGTTCCCAGTCAATTAACACTATTGATCTTACCCACAAGATCATGCTGGGCCATTCCTTTAGAATCTAAAGGTTTAGTACTAAAAGAAAGAGAAGCATGAGAGTAAGGTTGTTAAAGGATAATACATTACATACATTGAATCACCCAGTTCGATACAGGCTCTTAGCAGAGATGCTATAAACTGCCATCCTAAAAGTCTCTGGTGTACATCCTATGTCAGAATGGGTTCACGGTTCTTTCCAGCTCACTGTTCCTTGCGAGCTTCATCTGGAATCAGTAGCTGAACTGAAGATAAGATGGAGATTGCCACATGGCACTTATATATCTCTCCTGGAATCTCCCTGGCCAGAGCAGGTCACATGGTCAAGTGACCTGTTTCACACGCTGGCAGCCATTATGCCCTGGCTGGTTTGCACGTAGCCAGATTTCCAGACACATTCCTCAGATGTGTATTCAACACCTAGAGATCCATTGACCATGGAGCTTTGCTAATTAGCACAGTCACTGGCTGAACATTCTTTGCCCATGCTCTGTCTCGGACAAAGAACCTTCCAGAATAAGCACAGAGTACATATTTATAACTCCACATACAGATATTATACAATTACATGAATAGCATATATAGAATCAATAGAATGTAAGCTTTCATTTGAAACGTCACATGGCACCCTTTCTACAGACTTTGGGGCAAACACCGCCCCCATGGGTGCAGCAATGATCTTTAAAATCCAGTAACATGACACTGGGGCTCAGGAGAGGGATCTCTGAAGAGGGACAGGGCAAGGAGATGGGTAGGGGGCGTGGAAGTAAAGGGGATCATATAATCCGAACTGATAACTTCTAGGACCCATTTGTCTGTGGTAATTTGGCCCACTGATGGTAGAAAGGTCTCAGGTGGTGACCAAAGGTGACACTGGACTGCACTGGACTTATAGACTCATAGACTTTAAGGTCAGAAGGGACCATTATGATCATCTAGTCTGACCCCCTGCACTGCGCAGGACACAGAATCTCACCCACCCCTCCTAGAATAATCCTCTCACCTATCTCTCAGATATTGAAGCCTTCAAATACTTTGAAGACCCCAAGATGCAGAGATCCTCCAGCTGTGATCTGTACCCCATGCTACAGAGGAAGGCGAAAAACCTCCAGGGTCTCTGCCAATCTACCCTGGAGGAAAATTCCTTCCCGACCCCAAATATGGCAATCAGCTAAACCCTGAGCATGTGGGCAAGACTCATCAGCCAGACACCCAGAAAGTTCTCTATAGTAACTCCTATCATCCTTCCATTGACCTATTTCCCACTGATAATGAATGGTCAATTAGTTACCAAGATCATGTTATCTCATCAAACCATCCCCTTCATAAACCCATCTAGTTTATTCTTGAAACCAGATAGATCTTTTGCCCCCACTACTTCCCTTGGAAGGCTGTTCCAGAACCTCACTCCTCTAACCTTCGTCTAATCTCAAGTCTAAACTTCCTACTAGCCAGCTTATATCCATTTGTTCTTGTGTCCACATTGGTTTTAAGCTTAAATAATTCCTCTCTCTCCCTGGTATTTATCCCTCTAATATATTTAAAGAGTGCAATCATGTCCCCCCTCAGCCTTCTTTTGGTTAAACAAGCCAAGCTCCTTGAGTCTCCTTTCATAAGACAGGTTTTCCATTCCTCGGATCATCCTAGTGGCCCTTTTGTACCTGTTCCAGTTTAAATTCATCCTTATGAATGGGTGGTCGTTCAGACCCACAACCAAAACTTCAAATTTGCTGCTTGTTAGAGGTGGACTGATTTGTGGAGGACTGGTTTTGCTGATTCCTCCTCCTATTAGAGTGTTGTTTGGGCCTCTTGTCATACGGCCTCTGTTGCTGCCGTTAAGGGTTATAACTATAATCCCTTCATTTTTGATAGGGAGTGTATTTATTCCTCTTATTGGTAAGGGTGTACATCCCCAAGATGCGTAACGTTGTACGAGAGTCCTTTATGCAGTGTAGGACCTCATCTGTATTCTTAGCAAAGAGTTGTTTCCTCTCAAAGGGGAGATCCTCCACCCTTGCAATTCCCTTGGGATGACTGCAGCCACAAGGCCCTACCCATTACTATGGCTGTGGCTCTGGTTCTAGTTGCTGTGTCTTTGACATCCATAGCGGCCTGAAGAATAGTGTTAGCTATTGATAAGCCCTCCCTCATAATACATAAGAAAGGCTGTACTGGATCAGACCAAAGGTCCATCTAGCCCAGTAGCCTGTCTGCTGACAGTGGCCAGCGCCAGGTGCCCCACAGGGGGTGGACTGAAGACAATGATCAAGCAATTTGTCTCGTGCGATACATCTCCAACCTCTGAATAACAGAGGCCAGGAACACCATTTCTATCCCCTGGCTAATAGCCTTTTATGGACTTAACCTCCATGAAATTATCTAGCTTCTTTAGTTTTAAACCTGCTACCCATTAATTTCATTTGGTGTCCTGTAGTTCTTCTATTATGGGAAGTAATAAACAACTTTTCTTTATTCGTCCTCTCTACACCACTCATGTCCCAAGCAGCACTTTTCCCAAAAAGGCCCAATTAGGCACAGCATGAGGCTATAAGTATCAGAGGCAGCCTGCTATATCCCAGTTCCAAAGGCAACTAGTCCCAGTCTGTAGCTGCACTCTAACAGCCCCGAGACTGGATCAAACACCTCCACAGCAGCCTGGCTCCCCTTCTCCAAAATCCAAGGGTAGAGTCCCAGACTGCTAGGCCTCTCTTCTCATGCAAATGGAGAGAGCCTGATCTCCCTCACAAGCACAACAGAACACCCAATCAATGCAAACTGCTGCATGGCTCCTGGCTGAAGTCAGAAGCAGCTTGGTTAGAATCAAAGCTCCTGAGATACTGGTTTCATCATGGCAAGAACAGAACTGCAGCAGCAAATGCTAAACACAAAGGTGAGCAGTCACTCTCCTAGGCTTCTTCTCACTATGCAGCCAAAAGCTTCATATGCTGCTATTCTTCTCCAGGCTCAGCACACTGGTTGAAAAGGCAGTTCACTCTTCTCTACCCCTCCCCCACTGCTATTCTTTTTTGCTCTACCAACAGCAATGCAGAGGTTTATCTGGCAGTTCTACTAGCAGGACTGAGAGCTTCTGCAGCACTTTCCTCCCCCACAAATTCATGGATATAGGCAGGCTCAGGGAGTGATGGGTGGTGAAGGAAGCTTGGAAGATTACTGCAGCTTTCATCATGATCTGCCCTCACTCTCACAGGTTGCTATGTTACAGAGGCTGGGAGGAACAAGTCCTTCCTGACTCCAGGAACCACAGAGCTGATCAGGCAGGGGGCTGCTGCCCCATGCACATTCAAGTTTGCCCAGCTTTAGATGTTTCAGTGCTTCACTGCAAGAGCAACTGAGCTGAGCTAAAGGACACACCTGGGATCTTTCCCTGCTGTCAAGAAACAAACTTGAGGTATCACTCCACAACCACTGCTTAAATTACACTCGTAACTTTCCCATTTTTCCCAGGTCTCCAAATCTGGGGAAATGGCAATACCCCAGAGAGGCCATCTAATCTTCCCTTTATCCTACTTGTGTGAGAACTTTAGTTGAGGAATACGAAACACAGTATGGTGATTTGGCAATGCTTGTAGAAGTTAGATGGCTGAGTCAAGGTGAAATGTTAGATCGGTTTCTGGATCTACTGCCTGTTGTATGAGTGTTTTTGGAGGCAAACAATCACCAGGATTTACTATCGTGCTTAGACAAAGACATTCCTGCTAAACGTGGCTTCTCACTGATATGACATGCACTTAAATGCAATCTTAAACTTCAAGGCAAAGAAAAAACCTGCCTTCTTTGATGTATGATGTTTCTGCATTTGAAACAAAACTTGCCCTTTCTGCAGATCATCTTTGTGATAAAGACTTAACTTGCAAGTGACACACATGAGAAAGTGCATCTTTGATTTTTTTTAATGGTGTACGTCTCAGAGCTAAAACCGAATTTTATTCTCATTTCTAGATGTCAAATCCCTGAAGACAGTTCTTGAATTTACTGAAAATCCATTTTCAGTTGAGGTAAAGGCAATCTCACCTTCAGCAGTGAGATTTGGTGTTGAGGGCCACATTTGAAGAAACAAAATACAGGACTATGTAGCACTTTAAAGACCAACAAGATGGTTTATTAGATGATGAGCTTTCGTGGGCCAGACCTACTTCCTCAGATCAAATAGAGGAAGAAAATAGTAACAACCATACATACCAAAGAATACAATTTTAAAAAAATGAACACATGAAAAGGACAAATCAAATTTCAGAACAGAAGGGAGATGGGGGGGGGGGGGAAGAAGGTAAGTGTCTGTGAGCTAGTGGTATTAGAGGTGGTAATTGGGGAAGCTATCTTTGTAATGGGTAAGATAGCTAGAGTCTTTGTTGAGCCCCCCCCGTGTAGAGTGTCGAATTTTAGCATGAATGACAGTTCAGAGGATTCCCTTTTAAGTGCAGATTTAAAAGGCTTCTGAAGCAGGATGCAGGTAATTAAGTCGTGGAGACAGTGTCCTTTCTGGTTGAAATGGCAAGAAATTGTTCCATGCTGCTACAATGGAATACAAGCCTGATGTGAAATGGCTGGTAAAAAGTTGGAGCACACAATTTTCACATTACTGGAGTGTAAGTACAATCAAATTCCAGAACTGTATTGGCAGTTTGATTTGTTAAAATTGTGAAGCCAAAACAAAAGAGTAGTCAATATTATGGTTTTTTGCTGATGTGTTTTATTAGCTACATTCCTGGACTCTCCTTGCTCATTAAAGTGCTGCCATATGGGTGGAAATCGGGTAAATATTGCATTTTATTAATATCAGCAGAATGGACTTAAATGGGACCTGTACGTTGTCTAGTCTTGCCTTAATCTTTGTATTCATGCCCATCAGCTTTTTACACTATTTGCATGTATATGCAACCACACTTTGGTTGTGGCCCTTGGAATGTGTTGAGTGTATCACTGTGGTCCCCAGGTCTTCCAAAATTGAATAGCTCTGATGTACAGAGTATCAAAGTTGGTTAAGGCTCCAAAACTGACACCTCAAGATATGGGATTGAAAATATCTTGCTGCTGACTGTTCTAAATTTACAGATAAACTTAAAATATGGCTTTAATTGGTATGTTATTTTTTTCTGTATATAAGAATGAGAAACACTGTTTGTCAGTTCAATTCTAAGTTATCACCTGCAAAAAACACAGGCGTTTTCAAGTGCCTAAGTAGTCTCTGGAATGAAGTCATGGTTAAAGCTGCTCCATCCATCCCCACCAAAACCGGATATCATATCCCTGCACATCCAGCCTGCCAAGTCACCATATTCAGCCTGCCGCAATCCCTTGGCCCAGTGGTAGTCTTAGGTAAGCTCTGTCTGCCATACCCCCACACATCAGGGCAGGAGCCATGCCACATACCTGGCAGGAAAGCTTTGGTATGTAAATAATTTTACAAGCTAGTGAAGATTCAGGTTTCATTCAGAGGATGATCAGGCTTGTACAGAAGTGAACATGGACAATATACATGTCTAGACTAGATGAGCTTTCAAGTATTTATTCATAGAGCCATTGGGCAAGAGAGAGATCCTGAGCTATCCAGTGCCCACATCCATCTATGGATGATTATAGGAACTTAGATGCCTAACATCCTTGTGATCCACAAATCCTAAGATATTTATTGTATAGATGCCTGTTATCTTAGGCTGTGATCCATTAGGAAGAGAACCTCCTAAGCTAGCAGAAGGGAGACACTAAAATAAAATTAAAAAAAAAAAAAGTAGGTTAAGTCATTCCCATCTCATGTTGAAAGGTGTGTAAGCCTAGGCCAGGGCTACTCAACTTTGGAAGCTCCAGGGGCCACAATGATACTCACAGCACATGCCAAGGGCTGCAACTTAAGTGTGGTTGTATGTATATGTGTATATATATATATATATATATATATATATATGCAAATAGCGTCTTTTGCACTGATGTGCATGAATACAAAGCACTTCCCACAATGTTCCCAGCACCTCCTCCCTCAGGCTAGGAATGCCAACACCCTGTACCTGTTTATTCCAGCTAAACCATCTGCTTGCATCTTTCAGCGCTCACTCTACCTGGGACATGCCTCACTGTTGTGGAGCATGTTCCCAGTGGAGGCCATGTTCAAAGGATCCCACCCGCAGGCCACGTGCTGAGCCCCGCGTAAACCTAAAGAGGCCATGGGCTGCATGTTGAGTAATCCTGATTTAGGTAGAACTGTCCCATCCATAGGACAGTTTGTGATGGCTGTCTGGACTACGTACATGAGGGGGATGCTGTGGGGCCTAGGATAGTTGGGGGACTATTGGGATGTGTTATGGCTCCGTCCCCACTCCAGCACAATAAATGCAGAAGTGGGGGCCAGCAAATACCCCAAAACCTTATCTACCAGGCTTTGGTATAAAACTTCCCCCCAAAATCTAACAATCTAGATTTTGGGAATAAAATCCTTTGCTGCCACCACTCAAGTGATAAAGAAATCAGGGGAGAAATCACTTAGGAAATCTCACCCTTAAAGTAAAAGCCAGACACAATTAACCAATACCAGGTTAATAAAAACAGAAAAGAGAAAGCTGTCATCATTACCACAATCTTCCTGTTGCAAGCATAATGACTATATTGAAAGGTAACAACTTATACACTCATGGGCTGTGTCTACATTGGCACCCCTTTCCGGAAAAGGGATGCTAATGAAACACTTCAGAATTGCAAATTCCATGGGGGATTTAAATATCCCCCGCTGCATTTGCATGAACATGGCTGCCGCTTTTTTCCGGCTCAGGGTTTTGCCAGAGAAAAGCGCCAGTCTAGACAGGATCTTGCGGAAAATAAGGCCTTTCCTCTATCACCCAAAGGAAGGAGTGGCAGGGGGACCACACAGGCCCTCCCTACTCCACCATGTCCCAGCCCAGGGCTCTGATAGTGGCAGCCTTGCAGCCTCTAGGTCAGCAGGGATCCAGGCTGTTACACACCGACAAGATTAAGGGTCAGCATAGGTCCAGGCTGCAATACACTGCCCACCTGATCTCCATGTCCTCAGCCACACCAAAGTCAACTATCCCTGGGCTGCTTTCCAGCCCCCAATAGCCTACCTGATTCTGGCAATGCTCCAGTGGGTCCTCAGGCAATAGAGAGGCTGGTAGGGTATCCACAGACTCTGGTTGAGGCAGGGCTCCAGTTGGGCTAGCCCAATCATTGGTGCCCAGCAAGGGACCCAGCAGGGTCAGTGTGGATTCAGGTAGTAGCCAGTGTCTCAGCAGGCCAGGCCAGGCCAGGCCAGGCCAAGGCTCAGGGGTTGGCAGGAAGTCCAAGCAGCCCAACCCAGCTTTCTGGCCAGGAGCAGTACAGCCAAAGCCTTCACTACAGGAACTGAGGCCAAGCCTCAACTTAGCTGCCTGATTCTGGCTGAACCCATGGCTCTTATAGTCCCAGACCTGCCCTCCAGCTTCCTGTGGGCAGGGCCAGGTGTGGCTGGACCTGCCCACCAAGGGATCATAGAGGGTGCTTCCCCTTCCAGGTCATTGGGTGGCTACGTTGCTGTTCCAGGCTCATTACAGGGTAGCAGTATGGGTCAGGCCTGCTCGTAGATGTGGCCACAAATTTTGTATCCGTGCAAGGCTGTATTTAAAAGCTGTACTAGTTAAACCATGTAGTTTTTCCACATTCACTGGATTTTAATAAGGCTGTTTTACATTACATTCTCATAGCCAGGGGCGGCCCATGCCTATAGGCAAACTTGGCAGCTGCCTAGGGCGCCAAGTTAAATGGTGCGCCAAATTCCCTGCCACTTCCCCTTCTCCTTCCCCTAACACCTAGCTTCGGCCCCAGAGGAGGAGTGCGGCGGCTCCCTTCGCCGCAGGAGGAGTCAGCCCCGGAGGAGGAGTGTGGGGAGTTGGCCCCAGAGGAAGCAGTGCATGGGGGCCGCAGGGGAGGAGGCGCATGGGGGGTTTCCCTGTGCCACGGGAGGAGAGGAGTCTGCCCCGGGGGAGGCACGCACTGTCTTCCCCTGCACCGCTGGAGGTAGGGTTGGCCCCGGGAGAGGCACGTACGGGAGTTCTCTGGCCGTGGGAAGAGCGGGTCAGCCCCAAGGGAGGAGGCGCACAGGGGTTTTCCCGCGCCACGTGAGGAGAGATCGACCCCGGGAGAGACGTGTGCTGGCTTTCCTCGGGGTGGGGGAATCCTGTGAGGAGGTGGGTGCAGGGGACTCTCTCCCCCCACTGGCACCCTGTTCCCTCTCCCCTCTCCCCTATCCCCAGCCACAGATCTTCATCCCTAGCCAGAGAACCAAAAACCTCAGCCTATATCTGCCCTTGGGGTGGGGGTGGGGGTAGGGGGGGGTGGAGGTGCTGATTGCATGGTTCGCCTAGGGCCCCAGTTGCTGGCAGCTACTCTAGGGCCGCCCCTGCTCATAGCAAACTACAGATATGTGATCTAAATGAAATTATTATAAGATGAATGCAAAAACTGGTTAAAACAGTATTACAAGTAGTTAAGAAAAACTAGGGGAAATGCAGTAGGATCCTTTTGGCTCTCTTTTGTGTGTACATGGAATTCGGTATTTTCTTTAATTACTTGGGTAGTGGAGCAAAATGCAGGACAATGTAGCACTTTAAAGACTAACAAGATGGTTTATTAGATGATGAGCTTTTGTGGGCCAGACCCACTTCCTCAGATCAAATAGTGGAAGAAAATAGTCACAACCATATATACCAAAGGATACAATTAAAAAAAAAGAACACATATGAAAAGGACAAATCACATTTCAGAACAGGAGGGGATGGGGGGGGGGGGGGGGGGGGGGGGGGGGGGAAAGGTAAGTGTCTGTGAATTGATGATATTAGAGGTGGGGAGAATGGGACGTCTGTGAGCTAATGCTATTAGAGGTGATAATTGGGGAAGCTATCTTGGTAATGGGTAAGATAGTTTGCGTATTTGTTCATTCCTTCCCGGAGAGTGTCAAATTTTAACATGAATGACAGTTCAGAGGATTCTCTTTCAAGTGCAGATGTAAAAGGTCTTTGTAGCAGAATGCAGGTGATTAAGTCACTTAATAGGCAAGTCACTGGCCATGCGGAGCCCCGCCCCTTCTGACACGGATTGACTCCGTGCGTCTGCCCGCGGCTCCTGCTGACGTCAGCCACAGTTTCAGGTGGGAAGACAGGTCGCGGGATGCGGTCGCTGCCCTAGTCAGCCGTTGGGTGAGTATTTTGGCCGGCTGCGGCAGACTGGTCCGGAATGGGGAGGGCTGTTTGCAAGCCAAACGGCTGAGGCCGCTTCTGGAAACATGGTGTCACACGTGAGGCTTATGTAAAATGAGCGATTTCTGCAGGAGCCAATGGGACTGCGAGTGCTCCCTGTCGCGTGCACAGTCGGTGCTTCGCTGGCCAATGGGCGGCGCGGGGAGGTGGCTTTGCTGAGTATAGTCACGTTTCTGAGTGTCTGAAGTCGGTGCTGAACTGGGTCAGTGGCGTTGTGAGGAGTCTGGGCGCTTGGTGAGTGAGTGGGAGCGGCGGCTCCTTCCTCCCTGTTATGTAACTGAGGGGGCCTGTGCCCGGGGGTCAGGCGGGCTGCGCCGGCGGGGAGTCGGTGTGGCGGGCGGGCGGGCGAGCGAGGGAGACGTGGCGTGGGATCTGCTGCCGCACGGACCCGGAGCCCCCTGCCCTGTTTGAAGGCGGGTGCGCGAGGAGGGCTGGTTGAGTGAGTGAGTGGGGGTACGGGGTGGGGTGGCCCAGGGCGGTTATGGAAGCGGGGGCGCCCGGGGGCTGGGTCAGAGCGGTTATGGGAGCAGGAGCTTGGTGACTGAGAGGAGTGGGAGACAGCTGGGTGGTGGCTGCTGCTTGAGGGTAGGAGTAGGGTGTTTGCAGTGGGTGGGCTATAGCAGTGTTAGGGCGGTAGAGATGTGTGTGTTGTCTATACTGGGAGGCTACATCTACTTGGCAAGATTTTGCCCCAATACTTCTAACGCAAGAGTTTTTGCATTAAAGTATTTGTGCAAGAGAGCGTCTACACTGGCATATGCTTTTGCACAAAAGATGTGCTTTTGCGCATAAGCATCTGTGCCAGTGTAGACGCTCTCTTGCGCAAGAAAGCTCTGATGGCCATTTTAGCCACTGGGCTTTCTTACCCAAGAAATTCATGTTGCCTGTCTACACTGGCCTCTTGCGCAAGAACAGTTGCGCAAGAGGGCTTATTCCTGAGTGGCAGCGTCATAGTTCTTGCGCAAGAAGTGCTGATTTCACACATTAGAACGTCAGTGTTCTTGTACAAGAACTTGCGGCCCGTGTAGACAGGCCCCTACCTGCAATTCATAGCTATTTTGCGCAAAATCTTGCCAATGTAGATGTAGCCGGAGTGTGTGTTTTGCGTGTCTGTTTCCCTGTGATTTATGGCTCTCATCTAGTTCCTCTTCCATAGGGAGTGGAAAGTAGTGGCCCTGGGACTGCAGTGAAGCTCAGACCGTTCCCGTGCAGTGAAAGCCAAGCTAGACTGTCGTTTTAATCCTTCCAGTCTGTTGTTAAGAGATAGGATGATAGGCAAGAAGTTAATCACATTTAGGACTTCACTTGCACTTAAACTGATGGTAGATATGACCTTATAATCTAGCTATTGCTGTCTTTCGTTAATCTCTGCTGTATTCTGTTAAGCGTACTGTATTCTGCTTTTCCAATGGGAGCATTGTACAATATTGTAGCAGAGTTGTATGTTGCTGACCATGGAATACTTTTAAACAAGCATAACACTTACATAAGTGATAGATATATTTTCAGAAGGCAAACTCTAAAGTCAGACTGTAACATTGCAAAATCTTCTTTATGTGCATGCAAATACAATTGTACTGGCTAGCTAAATCTAAACTACGTAATTTAAATAACTCCTAGATGAGGCAGGCAAGATGTTTAGTCTTTGCTGCTTTTATGCATGTTAGCACACTCTGGCTGTGTCTAGACTGGCCAGTTTTTCTGGAAAATCAGTCTACACTGGCTGCTTGAATTTCCGCAAAAGCACTGACTTCCTACTGTAAGAAATCAGGGCTTTTTGTGGCTATACTACACTGTTCCTGTTCGGGCAAAAGTCCTTTTTGCGCAAAACTTTTGCTCAAAAGGGCCAGTGTAGACAGCTGAGATTTGTTTTCCGCGAAAATGGCGATGGGAGCTTTTTTGCGGAAAAGCGTGTCTAGATTGGCCATGGACGCTTTTCCGCAAAACGTGCTTTTGCGGAAAAGCATCCGTGCCAATCTAGACGCTCTTTCCCAAAAATGCTTTTAACGGAAAACTTTTCCGTTAAAAGCATTTCTGGAAAATCATGCCAGTCTGGACGTAGCCTCTGTGTAAAAGCTATAGGATGCTATTACTTACCTTTATGTATGTTAACAGGTAGTCAGTTAATGGTTACCTGGTACTCCTGGGAGCAGCCTGATGGCCCCACGCACAGGGCTGCTGGCTCCCAGCTGCACAGGGGCCTGCAGGGGCAGCCGGGAGCTGTGGCTGCACTGGAGCTGCCCCTTCCTTTGGTGAGGGCCACTCTAGTTCAGCCCCAGTAAGCGGAGGGGAGGGGCACTCTAGCCCCCCATGGAGGGGCCTCCCTCCCACACCGCCTTTTATCCATTAAACATAGTGACAGCACTGCATTTAACCAGTTAAATGAGATTTTATATTCCAACTTACTTTACATGCATGTACATTTTGTAAAACCATTAATGTAACTGTGGACAAAACTGGTACGTATTTCTTTTAATAATTCATTTTTAATAATACACTGAATAAATTACCACTTGAGGGAATTTTGTTACGTGGTCTTGCCTATAACAGGATATCTAAAAGATGGTTTTATGGTGCCTTCTTTGGTGGACCAGGGATGTAAAAAATTGTTTAACAAGGTAACATAGTTAAATATGCTGCGGACTCTACAGTACAGGTTGAACCTCCCTTGTCAGACACCCTTGGGCATGGGGCTGGACTTGATGACCTCCTGAGGTCTCTTCCAGCTCTGTGATTCTAGGAGTGGTCCCTAACAAGGGAATTTACTGGACCAGGGGAGGTTAGAAGTCCCGCGGCTCTCTTCTTGACAACTGCCCTGAGACCTGACCACCTCTGGCTCACCTGCCTGGGTCTGCTGCTCCCAGACCTGCGCAGGGTGGTAACTGCTCCCAGGGTTTTTAGCCCTTCGTGCACAGTGGTGACAGCAGCTCCTCCCAGGGTTCCCCAAAAACCTGGAAGCAGCTGGGCAGGAGCCGCTCCCAGGGCTCTCCACTTCCAGGTCACTGCCCCTGCAGGTTGTCTCTGACCAAACGGACTCTGCTACCAACCACTCTCATCCTCTGTGGCTGGAGCTTTCTGGTCTAGCAACATCCGTGGTCCTGCTGGACCAGAGAGTCCTGGATGAGAGAGGTTCAGTCTGTACAAAGTTTAGCTTTATACTGCAGAGCCCACAGTAAAGCCTCCACCCTGGGAGCAGAGCTGGCAGCGTGCTATGCAGCCAGCTCTCCAGGAGTGGGCCGCCAGCCTCTGCTGACCCACTCCTGGGGAGCCATAGCATGTAACCTGCAGCCAGTGGGGCTGGGTCGGGCCTGCCATGGACAGGGGATACTCTGGCCAGGTAGCTGGAGCAGCCCTTACCTGTGATGTGCCCTATGGGGCTGAAGTCCAGAGTGAGTGGAGAACTGCTCCAGCCCTTGCCCCTAGCTGAATCTCAACCACATAATTCAAATAACTCCTAGATGGGACTGGCAAGATGCTTAGTCCCATTAAGGGTAAGGCTTACCAGTCTACAGGTTAACCTTTTATGTCCCTGTTGTGGAAGCTAAAGCAGATTATTTGTGACTTTCATAATTGTTTCTAGTTTAGAGACTAGCGCAGCAGGATTTTAAAGGAATATATTTTTAATTAATTTAAGACAGGTGCAAAGTGACTTTTCTGGAATAGAAATGTAAAGTTCTAAGCTACACGATCTTACATATTCAGATGGTTTTTTATTTTACATTAGAAATATTCATAAACTTTGTATCATACTACAGGCAGTCCCCGGGTTACGTACAAGACAGGTACTATAGGTTTGTTCTTAAGTTGAATTTGTATGCAAGTCGGAACTGGCTCCAGATTCAGCCCCTGCTGAAACTGATCAGCAGCTGACTACAGGAGTTGCTCTGCCCCTTGCTTCCTGGAATCAGCCGCTGATCAGTTTCAACAGCGGCTGAATCTGGACTCCTGGGACAGAACAGCTGGGGCACTGCTGGGTAGGTCCCCGCAGGACCAACCCGGCAGCACCCCAGCTGCTCTACCCCAGGCGTCCCGCAACAAAAGCCTGGTCTGCTGGGGGGGGGGGGCGCACTAGCTGCGCCCCCTCCCCCCCCCCAGCAGACCAGGGAGACCCGAGAAAAGCCGTGGAGGCGCAGAGGTCCCACCGCCTGTACGGCTTTGTTCCTGTCTCCCTGCTGTGCTGGGGGGAGTCCCCCCCCCAGCACAGCAGGGAGACCCAAGCAAAGCCGCACAGGCGGCGGGACCCCGCTGCCCGTGCAGCTTTGCTCCTTTGCAGCGGGTCCCGCCCCCTGTGCAGCTTTGCTCGGGTCTCCCTGCTGTGCTGGGGGGGACTCCCCCCCAGCACAGCAGGGAGACAGGAGCAAAGCCGCAGAGGTGGGGGACCCCGCTGCCTGTGCGGCTTTGCTCCGGGGCAAAGGAGCAAAGCTGCACGGGCAGCGGGGTCCTGCTGCCTGTGCGGCTTTGCTTGGGTCTCCCTGCTGTGCTGGGGAGTCCCCCCCTGCATACCAGGGAGACCCGGAGCAGCTTTTCTTGCCCCGGAGGACGCGGTGGCGGGACCGCTGCACTCTGGGCGGTCCCGCAGCCCGCGAGCTCCGGGGCAAGAAAAGCCCCATTCGTAAGTGCGGATCCGACATAAGTCGGATCCGCGTAAGTCGGGGACTGCCTGTAATATTATTGTTTAGTAGGTAACATAGGGAAATAGAACATATATTTTTTTCTAATTTTAATAAAATGGAAGGTTTATTTAAAGTAAACATAAATTAAAATACAGGCAGTCCCCGGGTTACGTACAAGATAGGGACTGTAGGTTTGTTCTTAAGTTGAATTTGTATGTAAGTCGGAACTGGTACATATTGTAGGGGAAACTCTAGCCAAACATTTCTCAAGAGCTCAGTTTTATTCTCCCACACCTCACTTCCCTCAGTCCTTTATTCTCAAGCTGAGGTGTCTGGTGAGAAAAGCCGCTCTGCGTCTCCCTGGTCTGCTGAGGGGAAGCAGCTAGTGTGGGGTTGCCTCACCCCGTTTGTAAGTAGGGATCCAATGTAAGTCGGATCCATGTAACCCGGGGGCTGCCTGTACCACATTTCTGATTCTTTCTCCTGCTATTGTTTCAAGATTACCATAATTGAAAGTGGAGAGAAAAAGTGTTTCTGTTGCTCATTTGACTGCTTTAGTGTTTCCCTGTTGTCAGAATGGACCTTTCATATAGCAATAAAGAATACTCCTAGGGGCATTCAGCATCACAAAGTTCTGCACACTTTGTTTTAAAATTATGCAAATGTTATTTCTCAAAATAACCCTTTATTTTGAGAAACACCAATTATTTTGATATTTAATTCTCTCCTTCAGTGGGATTCCTTCACAGGAATTTGTGTCTGGAGCAGGGAGCATAGTCTGTAGGTGTTCCTGACTATATCTTCTATGTGCAAACTGAGCTCTGCAGGGTCTGCAGCTGCTAGTGATGGCCAGAAGTACTGTAGCCAGTTTCTGTTGGGAAAGAAATTCTGCGCACATGTTAACTTCTGCACAATTCTGCATTGGTCAGAAGTACAGAATTCCCCCAGAAATGAAAGGAAAGAAAATAAAAAGAAAAATTAGAACAATTATTCTAAAATCAGCTTTGGCATGGGATGGTGGGGTTAGGGACAACTGGTGCCTGCTGAAAGAGGGGGGCACAATTTAAAGGTTCCCTCCCCAATAGCCTGAGTCATGCATGTCCTCCCCAGACCTTCTTACCCTCAGCAGCCCCTACCTGCAATTCATAGCTATTTGCTGCTGCCTCTCCTTCGTGGCACCATGTGACTGAGCGGAGCCAGTGGGCAGATGGTCCTTATGTGACAGCTTTCTCCTCCCCCCACTCCCTTGCAGTATTTTGCTTCTGGTTTCTTTGCAGTGGGGAGGGCAGACTCATAGCTTCATCTGCCAGGGCTTCAGCAGGAGTGGGGCTGAAACCCTGTGCCTCAACAGGCATGCTTCACAGGGCAGAACATCTGAAGATTGTTATATGTGGCTCTCAGGCTCAGCAAGCTTGGTCACCCATGGAGTATGGCTAACAACCTGACTTTCTTATGCTGTTTTATCAGGCCCTTAATCCCAGGTGCAATTGTAGAGCAGGTGAACCTCACAGGAACATTATGTACTAGTTTAAAAGAGAACTGCTGGTAGTGTATAATTTTTTTTGCCACCATTATTTTGCAATATGTCAAGTGAGCCACTAACACACAGTACTTGAAGCAGTTTGTGTGGATTACCATTGTTTAAAAAACATTCCTATGCTTATAACTATGCAAGCAGCATATATTAAAGAAAATTCTGGAAGTACTAAAGAGCTAAGTATTTATTAACCTTTTTAAACAAATGTACTATCCATTATTTATTAATAGTTGATGTCTCTTCTGAAACTTGTGAAATAGTCTTTAAAAAAAAATCAGACCACTATTATTTTCTCCATAGGTCTAGAAATATTTTTATCTGCAAGAAAACAAAGACTGAAATGAACTAGAAACCACAGTTTACTTTCAATAAAATTATTTGGGTGCCACCCAAATGCTGCAGTATATTTAAATATATATAAAATCTCGAGATTATAATGTTGCAGGACTGAACACCACTGCAGGTTACAGCAACATTTGGAATTGTTGAGTATTTATGAATATTTAGATGGAAACACTTCTGTCTTAAAATCTTGGAAGGAAAATTTGTGATCAATACTGAATTAAGCATTTCTGTTGTGAAATTGAATATATTCTATGACATCAGACTTACTTGAGATGTGTCTCAGAGTTTTTTGTTGGATCAAATATAGTGGAACTGGTGTTGTAGACTGGATTCCTTGCTATAGAAAAATGTCTTTTACTATTGCTATTTTTTAGTGGTATCTTTATATCTGAAAGGCTTCTAGTTGAAATAAAAATACATATATTTAGTGAACTACTCAATGTAGGAGAATTTATTTCCAGACTGAAAAACTGTCCTTGTCCCCTTTGTATTGCTGCAATATTGTACTGTGTTAATGCATCTCCATAATGCCACTTATTTGCAAATCCTGACAGGGCTTTTTTGGGCTGTACTAATTAAAAACTTAAGTATTTGAATTTTTAGGATCAACTAATTTTCGACCAAGTCTGTCTGGGAACCTCATCTTTTTATATTGATTTATATCATCCAGAGGAAAACTTAAGCAAAAACATTAATCCCTGATTGCCTAGGCTTAAAAGAAATTATATATATTTTCCCCCATATTCCTTAAATAATATTTTAGCAGTTTAAGAAGGGTTTTTGTGCTTTTTTTTTTAAAGCTCCTTTTGTCAATTGATCTGAATTGACAGTGGTTTTACAATGCTCATAAATGGCCTATTTTAAAAGGGAACAGCATGTTCTTTTTAATGCATTGTGTAATACTGGGCACAAGCCTCTTTTTCCGGAAATGCTTGGTTACCTAGCAATTACGATAAGAGTAACAAAACACCTGTTTATGTATTACTAAGTTTTGTGCGCCCAAGTTTCGATTCTGAGTTATGTAAGTCCTTTCAGAATGTTTGTAGGTTACCAAGATTTCTGTAGTGGTTACTAAGGGTTCTGTGGTGTTGAGTGTCATTTCTATATCTGCCCTGGTTCTTTTCCCGTTCTATTTTTCTGTTTCTCATCACCTTTTCTTTGACATTCTTGGGTAGTGAGCAAGTTTATAGCAGCATAGTTGTATCCATACAGCTGTGCCACTGTGAACTTGCTTGTGTAGCTGCTCTATGCCAATTGGAGAGAACTCTCCCATCGACATAATTAAACCACCTCCAATGAGTGGCAATAGTTGTGTTGTCAGGAGAGCATCTCCAGTTCACACTGGTGTTTCTGTTGATATAACTTATATTGCTTATGGGGATGCTATTTTTTATTTCACATACTTGAGTAACAAAAGTTACGACGACAGAAGTGCCAGTGTAGGCATAAGTCAAGACCCAAAAATTAAGGCTTTTTCTTTCATATCCTCTTCTGTTTCTGTTCTTTTTTTTTTAGCTTTTTTTCCCCTCCTTCTGGAGTCCTGCAGCATGTTAAGCATTTTTAATTACCCATTTTCTTCTGGCTACAGTAAAGCTCTTTACACATAATCTGCCGAAAAAAGTAAATTTAGTAGATTTGTGTAATCTTACACATTTTCCTTACTAGCCAGCTGCATGTAGAGTGCTTGTAAAAGGATTCACAAGAAAGGCAACTACTGGCTCAATGATGGTGAACTGTTGAAATCTCTTTTCAAATTCTTCCAGAAGTGTTTGAATGTGGATAATGTGACACCCACAAGATCAGTTTTGCTTTGAATGATTTTACAGAACCTATCATTTGAGCCACATGTTTGTCTTTTCCTTGGAACTCAAGATTTAAAATGTTCTATTTGTCAGTGATATCAGCAAGAAAAGCCAAGTCCATTAACCAGCTGGAGTCTTCTAGTTGTTCGAAGTTCTGATTTGTGGATTTCAGAAATTCTTTGATATCTTCAAGTAAGCTTAAAAAACGTGCAAGAACTTTACCTTTGCTCAGCCATCGTACTTCTGCGTGCAAGATAAGATCAGATTGTTTATCATTAACATCTTCCAACAGGGCCTTAAAAAGTTGGTGTTGCAAAGGTTTCGCTCGAATAGAGTTAATTATTTTAATAATGACATTCATGAAATGTTGAAAAGAAAGAACTTTGACGCACAAAGCTTCTTGGTGGATAATGCAATGATAAGACATAGATTTCGGAAAGGATTAATTCTTCTTGCAGAGTGCAATGAATCCATTGGTGCCTCCCATCATTGCTGGTGCCCCATTAGTGATGATCGCAGACTGCTTGTGTAGTGGCATACTAATTGATATTGCATATGATTTGAATAAATTATAGATGTCCTCACATTTTGTTCGCCCTTTCATAGGCAATACTTTTAGTAACTCTTCTTTTACGGTGAAGTCACTAAATACCATCCTCACCATAACTGCCACTGCGCTGTATCCGATATTATTTGTCGACTCATCAAACTGCAGTGAAAACCAGTCACATATTTCCAAGTCATCCTTTAGCTGAGTTTGCATGTTGCTTGAAATTACATGAATCCTCCTCGTAACTTTGTTGTCTGATAACTGCAAGTCTTGTATTGCCGACAAAATCTCATTCCTGTTAGAAAATCCTTGAAACAGGCAATCGGCATCAGTCAAAAATGCTCTTTTCAACAGTTCACCATCTTGAAAGGGTTTTTTCTTCTTTGCAAGCAGATGAGCAATTTTAAAGAAAGCAAAATTGCTGGGAGAGAAGCTGAGCCTTGATTAGGGGTCCTATAAAGGTAGCCTTCTAGTCAGGCAGTGGCATAGATAGCTGCAGCGGCACAGGAGCAAGCAAACAGAGCTGTAAACGGGAGTTTGAGTGGGAGTTTGTAAAGGGAGTTTGGATATTGGGACGTGTTTGGGGTTTGTTTTTGCTGTGGAGGCGGTGTTGTGGTTTGTTTTTGTGTTCACCAGACTAATAGGATTTTGGTGAGAAAGTAGAAAAAACATAGAGGCAGTCGTGGCCAGGGGCCAAGTAGTAGAGAACACAAGGAGGATGATTGGATGTGGTAGCTGTGGTATGTACATGATTCTGGAGGGGGTACCTGAAAGGAGTTTTGTTTTCATGAAGTGCCGCCTGATAGAGCTGATGGAAGAAAAGATCCAAGGACTGGAGATGCAGGTAGAAACTCTGGTCGAGTTTAGAAGGGGGTTTGAGCAGATGATGGAGCAAAGGCATGACGTGGCTGAAGGGGAAAGCTTAGAAAAGCAGATGGAAGCAGGATCAAGGGCCTCAGAGGGGGGACTGCTGGGCGAAGAAAATGGACAGTGGAAGCATGTGACTCAGAGAACCAGGCAGAGGAAAAGATGGGTCAGTGAAGGAAAAATAGAGCTCAAGAACAGGTATGTGGAGCTGGAAAATGAAGAAGGGGTACAGCAGGTAGATAATGAAGATGGAAGGGTAAGGGAGAAGAGTGGCTAGTCCCATAGATAAAGGGGAAGACTTAATGGAGACAACACCAATAATGAGCATTAGGAGGATACAGGATGAGTTAAAGAGGATTACAAGGGTAAATAGGAATGGCAAGGACTTGCAGCCAGAGGAAGCTAGAGATAGACCAGAGAATCACACTGTCACTAGGAAAAGGCAGGTCTATGTGACTGGGGACTCCTTATTGAGAAGAATAGATAGGCCTGTAACCAGAGCTGATCCAGAGAATAGAAGGGTGTGCTGTCTGCCAGGTGCTAAGATACGGGATGTGGAACTGAGGTTGAAGAGGATTATTAAGGGAGCATGAACGAATCCATTGATCATCCTTCATGTAGGAACAAATGATATAGCTAGATTCTCGCTGGAACGAATTAAGGGAGACTATGCTAGGCTGGGGAGGACGCTCAAGGAAATTGAGGCTCAGGTGATCTTTAGTGGGATTCTGCCTGTTCCTAGAGAAGGGCAACTAAGATGTGACAGGATTATGATGATCAATAGATGGCTTAGGCAGTGGTGCTATAAGGAGGGCTTTGGGATGTATGGTCACTGGGAGGCATTTATGGACAGAGGACTGTTCTCTCGGGATGGACTTCACCTAAGTAGGGAGGGAAATAGACTTCTAGGATGGAGGCTGGCTCAACTGATTAAGAGAGCTTTAAACTAGGAATTTGGGGGAGACAGTTGGGAGATGTCCAGGTAATCTCTACGCTGGATTTTAACACTGAGAGGGAGGAAAACGAAGAAAGAAAGGCTAGATCTGGGGGTAGGAGAATGAACATGAGGAAGGGTAGGGTGGATATTAGTCTAATAGATCATATTGGAGGTACAACGTCTGTGCCAAATGGGGTAAAGAATGTGAATGAGGCCAAACAGCAAAAATTAAGATGTTTGTACACCAATGCAAGGAGCCTAGGTAACAAAAAGGAGGAACTAGAGCTATTGGTCCAGAAAGTGAAACCAGATATAGGAATAACAGAAACATGGTGGAATACTAGGCATGACTGGAGTACAGGTATTGAAGGGTACGTGCTGTTTAGGAAAGACAGAAATAAGGGTAAAGGTGGTGGAGTCGCATTGTATATCAAAGATGAGGTAGATTGTAAAGAAATAGAGTGATGGAATGGAGAAGACAGAGTCTGTTTGGGCAAAAATCACATTGGGAAAGAAAACTATCAGATCCTCCCCTGGGATAGTGCTTGGGGGGATAGACCACCAGGATCCAATTTGGATATGGATAGAGACCTCTTTAATGTTTTTAATGAAGTAAATACTCATGGAAACTGCGTAATCATGGGAGATTTCAACTTTCCAGATATAGACTGGAGAACAAGTTCTAGTAATAATAATAGGGCTCAGATTTTCCTAAATGTGATGTGATAGCTGATGAATTCCTTCATCAAGTAGTTGCTGAACCAACAAGGAGGGATGCTATTTTAGATTTGGTTTAGGTGAGTAGCGAGGACCTCCATAGATGAAATGGTTGTAGGGGACAACCTTGGCTCGAGTGATCATGAGCTAATTCAGTTCAAATTAAATGGAAGGATAAACAAATAAATCTGAGACTAGGGTTTTTGATTTCAAAAAGGGCTAACTTTAATAAATTAAGGAAATTAGTTAGGGAAGTTGATTGGACTAAAGAAATTATGGATCTTGAGGTGGAGGAGGCCTGGGATTATTTTAAGTTAAAGTTACAGAAGCTGTCAGAAGCCTGTATCCCAAGAAAAGGGAAAAAATTTATAGGCAGGTGTGTTAGACCAAGTTGGATGAGCAAGTACCTTAGGGTGTGTCTAGACTACATGCCTCCTTCGACGGAGGCATGTAGATTAGCCAGATCGGAAGAGGGAAATGAAGCCGCGATTAAAATAATCGCGGCTTCATTTAAATTTAAATGGCTGCCCCGATCTGCCGATCAGCTGTTTGTCGGCAGACCGGGGCAGTCTGGACGCGATGCCCCGACAAAGAAGCCTTTCTTCATCGACACAGGTAAACCTGGTTTCACGAGGCTTACCTGTGTCGATGAAGAAAGGCTTCTTTGTCGGGGCATCGCGTCCAGACTGCCCCGGTCTGCCGACAAACAGCTGATCGGCAGATCGGGGCAGCCATTTAAATTTAAATGAAGCCGCGATTATTTTAATCGCGGCTTCATTTCCCTCTTCCGATCTGGCTAATCTACATGCCTCCGTCGAAGGAGGCATGTAGTCTAGACATACCCTCAGAGAGGTGATTAAGAAAAAGCAGAAAGCATATAAGGCGTGGAAAATGGGAGGGATCAGTAAAGAAAGTTACCTTATTGAGGTTAGAGCATGTAGGGACAAAGTGAGAGAGGCTAAAAGTCCGGTAGAGTTGGACCTTGCAAAGGAAATTAAAACCAATAGTAAAAGTTTTTATAGCCATATAAATAGGAAAAATACAAACAAAAAAAGAAGAAGTAGGACGGCTAATTACGAAGGATGGAGTAGAAGTTAAGGATAATCTAGGAATGGCCCAATATCTAAACAAATACTTTGCTTCAGTCTTTAATGAGGCTAATGAAGAGTTTAGGGATAATGGTAGCATAACAAATGGGACTAAGGATATGGAAACAGATATTACCATATCCGAGGTAAAAGCCAAACTTGAACAGCTTAATGGGAGTAAATCAGGGGGCCCAGATAATCTTCATCCAAGAATATTAAAGGAACTGGCACATGAACTTGCAAGTCCATTAGCAAAATTTTTAATCTCTAAACTCAGGGGTTGTACCATTTGACTGGAGAATTGCTAATATAGTTCCTATTTTTAAGAAAGGGAATAAAAGCGACCCGGGTAACTATAGGCCTGTTAGTTTGACATCTGTAGTATGTAAGATCTTGGAAAAAATTTTGAAGGAGAAAGTAGTTAGAGACATTGATGCTAATAGCAATTGGGACAAATTACAACATGGTTTTACAAAAGGTAGATCGTGCCAAACCAACCTGATCTCCTGTTTTGAGAAAGTAACAGATTTTTTTAGATAAAGGAAATGCAGTCGATCTAATCTACCTTGACTTTAGTAAGGCATTTGATACAGTAACACATGGGGAATTATTGGTTAACTTGGAAAAGATAGGGATTAATATGAAAGTTGAGAGGTGGATAAGCAACTAGTTAAAGGGGAGACTACAGCGGGTCATATTGAAAGGTGAACTGTCAGGTTGGAGGAAGGTTACTAGCGGAGTTCCTCAGGGATCAGTTTTGGGGCCAATTTTATTTAATCTTTTTATTGCTGACCTTGGCACCAAAAGTGGAAGTGTACTGATAAAATTTGCAGATGACAGAAAGTTGGGAGCTATTGCCAATTCAGAAAAGGATCGGGATATCATGCAGGAAGATCTGAATGATCTTGTAAATTGGAGTGATAGCAATAGAATGAAATTTAATAGTGAGAAGTGTAAGGTTATGCATTTAGGGGTTAACAAGAATTTTAGTTATAAGCTGGGGACACATCAGTTGGAAATAACGGAGGAGGAGAAGGACCTCGGAGTCCTGGTTGATTATAGGATGACTATGAGCCGCCATTATGACATGGCCGTGAAAAAGGCTAATAGGGTTTTGGGATGTATTAGGCGAGGTATTTCCAGTAGGGATAAGGAAGTGTTAGTGCCATTATACAAGGCATTGGTGAGACCCCATTTGGAATACTGTGTGCAGTTCTGGTCTCCCATGTTTAAGAAGGATGAATTCAAACTGGAACAGGTACAAAGAAGGACCACTAGGATGATCCGAGGAATGGAAAACCTGTCTTATGAAAGGAGACTCAAGGAGCTTGGCTTGTTTACCTTAACCAAAAGAAGGCTGAGGGGGGACATGATTGCACTCTTTAAATATATTAGAGGGATAAATATCAGGGAGGAAGAGGAATTATTTAGGTTTACTACCAATGTGGACACAAGAACAAATGGATATAAGCTGGCTAGTAAGAAGTTTAGACTTAAGATTAGACGAAGGTTTCTAATCATTAGAGGAGTGAGGTTCTGGAACGGCCTTCCGAGGGAAGTAGTGGGGGCAAAAGATCTATCTGGTTTCAAGAATAAACTAGATGGGTTTATGAAGGGGATGGTTTGATGAGATAACATGACCTTTGTAACTAATTGACCATTCATTATCAGTGGGAAATAGGTCAATAGAGGGATGATAGGAGTTACTATAGAGAACTTTCTGAGTGTCTGGCTGATGAGTCTTGTCCACATGCTCAGGGTGTAGCTGATCACCATATTTGGGGTCGGGAAGGAATTTTTCTCCAGGGTAGATTGGCAGGGGCCCTGGAAGTTTTTCACTTTCCTCTGTAGCATGGGGCACAGATCACAGCTGGAGGATTCTCTGCATCTTGGGGCCTTCAAAGTATTTGAAGGCTTCAATACCTTAGATATAGGTGAGAGGATTATTCTAGGAGGGGTGGGTGAGATTCTGTGGCCTGCACTGTGCCAGGGGGTCAGACTAGATGATCATAATGGTCCCTTCTGACTTTAAAGTCTATGAGTCTTATAGTAGCACTTTTAGACTTTACCCCTTGTCTAGTGAAAACAGATTGCTGGGCAGATAGGTTTGATTTGGGTTGATTAATTTTCTTGTTTCTCAACTCAGATTTAAATGGATGGCTAATGTCAAAAGAGCTCTGATTAGTTTGAAAATGGTGTTCGACATTGTTTTTTCGGCGCTGCAATAGTACCACCACACAATAAGCAAACACATTTCCCTTTATTGTCAATAAAACAGTAGGATTCTTTCCACTCTGCGTTGAAATAATATGTACATTGTCTTTTATTTGAACCACTCATTTTGGGCAAAATGTTATAAAAATAATAAATCGCAAAGCACGATAAAACAGCAGTATCAGTCACGGGCAGATGAGAGTTTTGCGGGGCCAAGGCAGCACAATTTCACAGGGCTCCCCCCTTTGGAGAAAAAAATAGAAAAAAGGCGTCAAATGTGAAATTGAAGGCTATTTTCATATTAAACGTGAATTGGGTAAATTTGATAGAAACTTAATTTAGTTGGATAATTTTAATTTTAATTATATTGTAATTCAATTTTAAACAAAATTCTGCATTAATAAAAGAGGGGGGATGTCCAACTGTTGAGCAAAAAAAGCACCCCCTCCTCCCCCCCCAAAAAATCATGGCACCTTTAAATCTCACACTCCCTTCCACATGGCAGGGGAAGAATGTCCCAAGTGGCTTTCCAACTGAGAGAAACTGAAAATTCCAGACATTTTACTGGAGGGTGGGGGGGGGGGGGCGGTCTGGCCAGAAGTTTGGATTGTGCCTCAGGGCAGGGGATTGGGGTGCAGGGTCTGGGAGGAGAGTTCTGTGGGTGAAGATATCAAAGCGGGAGTACCTGGGGGGGGGGGGGGCCGGACACTTACTAGCGAAACGTGCTGCTCTCCTGTTTCTCCCACAGCAGCTGCCTGGCCATGTGCTTGGGGATTGGTGGGCTCCTGCAGCTTCCATTGTCCAGGTCTGGCCAATGGGCTTGTGGGGGGGGGGGGGGCCGGAAGCAGCAATGAGGGACTTCCCCCTGCCGGCTCGCAGCCCCTGCACCACAAAGGGCCCCACCATGTCTGTTTTCTGTGGGGGGAGCTGTTACTGCCTCACGTCCGGACCCGACCAGCGTGGAGGTTTGCTCTGGCTGCTGAAGCACCTGCGCGGGCTATCTGCTGTGGTGGGGGTGGGGCTTGAGCCTCCAAAACGCCGTGTTGGGCTCTCTCGCAGGCCCCAGGCTGCTGACCCTGCTCTAAGCAGGGGTGGATGTGAGTAGTTTTAAAACGCCGGCGCGGGTGCACGTAAATGCCCCGGCGGGCGCCATGGCACCCGCGGGCACTGTGTTGGGGACCATGGTGCTAGACAATAATGACCTCCTGTGGATCAGTGCATGACGGTTCTGTGGATCTCCCCTACCTCATGCTGCCTCCTACAGAGGCAGCACAGGGGAGGGGGAAGCTGGTTTAGAAGTCGGTTCCCCCCCTCCCACCTCTGCGCTGCTGCCTCTATCAGGGGAGGCTGCGGCAAAGCAGCCTCTGTCCGTTGCTGTGCCCTCTGAGGACAGGGGTTGGTCCATAGTAGCAGCCCCATATGCCGGGTTGAGGGGTGGGTAGGAATCCGAACTCCTTGCAGACAAGGGCTGCTGGCATGGACCAGCCTCTGTCTACAGTGAGCTTGGACCCTCTATGGACAGAGGCTGCTGCCACCCTGTGCTGCTGCCTCTGCAGTGTGTAGTAGCAAGGTGCTCCCCCAGAGTGGGGCCTGGACTGCGCTGGCTGCCAGCCTTGTCCCTGGAGACTATCGAATAGTTATGTAACTGCTGAGATTTCATGCAATATCTAACATCCCTAGTGTGTGGTACAGAGCACAGCATGCAAACTGAATTGCCTAAAATGCAGATATTGTGGAGGTGAGGTAGTGGATTTGGTACAGGGTTGCGATGGGGATTGATTTGAACCAAGGCACTTTAAAACATTGATTTGAATCACAATTTAAAGCAGCAAGAAAAATCATTGGTTGAAATCAAGTTTCCCACTGATACTTTTCCCATGTATTTATTAAATAATAGTACAAATTTAATCACTACAATATGTTTATTTACAACATTTACAGCAATTTACAACATTGAGGGGTGTGTATTGTGTAACTTTTTTTAGATAACATGATTTTTATTTATTTTAGAACTAGTACATAATACTCAAGTGGAGTATTATGCTGGAGATGCAGCGGCATATTGGGAATGTTAACTGAATTACACGCTCATACACAATAGCACTTATTAAACAGAATTTAAATGTTATATACATGTTTCACATTTGCAGTTGCAGCAGTCTCTTGATTTGCCGGTTGACAACTTTAACCTTCAACCAACCTTAAACCCTTTTAAAATTTGAAAATTTTATTAATTCTGACAAGTTATCATAACACTAAATGTATGGTGGTGTTAAAATGTCTATAACTAGCTCTCATCTTCCTCACTTTCACTGTCATTTTTATTCATAGACTGAAACAGAAATACGAGTTTTCCTGCTTTTTCAGCTCCCAGTTGATTTTAGATTTGAGTGAATAATACCAAATGATGAAAATATTTTCTCTGTGCCTGCAGAGGAAGCTACTGCTGTGAAAAGTTGGCTTAGCAACTGAAGGAACTCTGTTTCATGGTGCCTGGCCAATGATTTCCACCAATTCAGGGGAGTGACTTCGTTCAAAACATCATCAGCAAACATGTATTAATTAAATGGTTTCATTCCAGTCCAAAAATGTATTATGACTTCCGTTCTCGAGGATTGATTCTGAGATGTCCATGCCATGGCAGTAGCGGCATCTTCAAAAGTTAGGCATCCACCTTTATAATTGGGGTTGAGTACATACACAAGAAAATGAGGTGAAGTTTGTGCTTGATTCATTTGCTTCTTTATTGCCTGCAATTTGAAAAAAGAAATACTTCACAAGAAAGTTAATGTCTCAAGTGCCTTCAAAATTTCAACAGCATCAGGAATGCAGCAGAAATTTCTCTGAAATGTAAGGCATGAGAACAGCTGCATTGGATCAGACTAAAAGTCCATCTAGCCCAGTATCCGGTCTGCTGACAGTGGCCAATACCAAATGCCCCAGAGGGAGGGAACACAACAAGTAATCCTTATGTGATCCCTCCCCTGTCACGTATTTCCAGATAAAACAGAGGCTAGGGACACCATTCCCACCCATTCTTCAATGGACCTAACCTCCATGAATCTGTCTCTATTTGAACCCTGTTAAAGTCCTAGTCTTCACCACATCCTCTGGCAAGGAGTTCCACAGCTTGACTGTGCTCTGAGTGAAGAACAACTTCCTTTTGTTTTAAACTTGCTCCCTATTAACTTCAGTTGGTGACCCCTAGTTCTTATATTGTGGGAATAACTTTTCTTTACTCACTTTTTCCACACCAGTCATGATTTTATAGACCTCTATCATATACCACCTTAGTATCTTCTTTTCTAAGCTGAAAAGTCCAAGTCTTTTTAATCTCTTTTCATACTGACCCTTTTTTTGTTGCCCATTTCTGAACCTTTTCCAAAGCCAATATATCTTTTTTTGAGATGAGGCGACCACATCTATATGCAGTATTCAATATGTGGGTGTACCATGGTTTTATATAGAGGCAATAAATATTCTCTGTCTTATTCTCCATCTCATTTAAAATGATTCCTAAAGTTCTATTTGCGTTTTCAACTGCTGCTGCACCCTGAGTGGATGTTTTCAGAGAACTATTCGCAATGACTCCGAGATCTCTTTCCTGAGGAGTTATAGCTAAATTAGTCCTCATCATATTGAATGTATAGTTGGGGTTATTTTTTCCAATGTGCATTACTTTGCATGTATCAACGTTAAATTTAATTTGCCATTTGTTGCCTGTTTGCTTAGTTTCTTGAGATGTTTTTGAAGCTCTTCACAGTCTGCTTTGGTCTTAACATTCTTGAGCAGTTTGGTATCATCTGCAAATTTTGCCACCTCACTCTTTACCCTTTTCTCTAAATAATTTACAAATAAATTGAATAGGATTAGTCCCAGGACATACCTTTTCAGTATCCTGAGCATATCCTCTGCATTTCTCTTTAATCCAATGTTAGATAATTTAGATGAGATACTTCCATCCGTTTAATCCGTTTTCTTCACAAAGATCATGAGAACAGGCCAATTCTCAATAAATTGTTCAAACCAATCAATCACAGAAATCCATCGAACATCTTGAGGGAGAGTTAGTTTGGAAGAGAAGACGTACTTATGAATTGACTAAAACAGTGTTTCTTAAACTATGTTCCACAGAACACTGGTGTTCCGTGAACAACTCACAGGTGTGCTGCGACCTCTTCTTTGTTTTTGTTACTTCTGTGTTTTTGTCTTTTTTTTTTTTTTTTTTTTTTTTTGGTCTGGCAATTTTTTTAAGACAATTTTCATAGGTGTTCCGCATAAAAAAATTATTTTTGTTTGATGTTCCGTGTTCTCAAAAAGTTTAAGAAACACTGGATTAAAAGAATGCATCTACAACAGAGGAGTTTGAGAAGGAGATCCCTCTGCTGAACGAACAAGGTGTGAATGCTAACTTTGGGGTGAGTGAGTCTTTTATTAGTTGCATTCTGCTTTTCTTTTTTTTTTTAGTTCTGTTACTATGTCAATTGGGATTGAGTGTCTGGGGAGTTTTTGAGCGTTTCTTCTCTTGATCAGCTTCAGTTAGCCTTCTGATCACTGTCCTGCTGTGTGGTAGGGCTGACTTGGAAAGACCAGGAGGAGCTAGCAATCAGGAACAGCTTGTAAGAGGGAGTCCTAGTACTACCAGTATTGTTAGAAAGAGCCACATCACCTGTGCCAACTCTGCTCTGCTCCCTCCGGGGTCCAGGCCAGATTGACCCGAGTTGCTTCCACCTGCACCGATAGCCAGACTAACCGCCTGACCATGGATGTCTCTATCCAGATCCTGGTATGATTTTTTTTTTTTTTTTTTCAGAGACTGGTTTGCATCTCTTACTTACAGAAAATCAGGCAGGGAGAACCATCCCTGCTGGTGGAATGTCTCAGGAAGCAGGTGAGAGAACTACAGGAGGAAGTGGCTGGGCTCAGGAGCATCCATGCCCATGAGGAATTCCTGTGTCTGTGGGACACTGGCAGCTGGTTACTTCTGGCAGCAGATAGTGCTCTGCCCCGCTCCCAACCACCCAGTGTGGTACTGGAGAACTGTTACTCTGTCCTGGCAACAAGAGATGAGGAATTACTTTCTAAAATGGAGGAGAAGCCATGTACCCCCAAAGCAAGAAGGTCTGCAGCCCCCCACTCCCAAGAAGAAACATAGGATTGTAGTGATTGGAGATTCTCTTCTGAGGGGGACAGAGGCACCAATCTGTTGTCCTGACATGGCATCCCAGGAGGTATGCTGTCTGCAAAAGACCCACCATAGTTAAGATGTTATGGAGGAATTGCTGACTGTCATCTGGCCTCTGAATACTACCCCATGCTACTCATGAGAAATGACCTTGAGCAGATGAGACTCATAGAAATACAGAACTGGAAAGGACCTTGAGAGGTATTCAGGTCCAGATTCGTGTACTCACAGCAGGACCATGTGCCATCTAGATCATTCCTGAGCAATGTTTATCTAACCTACTCTTAAATATCGTCAGTCATGGAGATTCCGCAACCTCCTTGGGTGCTTAACCACCCTGACGGTTAGAAAGTTGAATAGTCACTCAACTACCCAATTAGCCTAGGCTTGTTGAGTAGTCGACTACTTGACTAGTCACTTATATCCCTAGCTCAGAGAATAGTCGTGGCAAATAATTAAAGGAGTAAAAAACATACCTTAGGCCATGTCTACACTACTAGTTAAGGTCAAGTTTATTAAGATTGATTTCTGGTCATCGGATTTTGTGAAGTCAAAGCCCTGTGTCCCTCACTATGGGGAAGAATCCAATGTAGGTCGAAGTAGTGAGTCCCCATTAGGGAGACTGCCATCAACTTTGAGAGTGATGTACTATCAGTAGCTATCCCACAGTGCCTGTGCTGCTTCACATTCTGAATTATGCTCCCGCTTCATGCTGGGACCAAAACTGTGCAGTAGGTGGTTCTGGATTCATGTTGTCAGCATTCTATAATGCACTCATCTACTCCCTTGCCTGAGATGAGTTGGATACAGTCTTTTCATGCCTTTTTTGGCTCTGGTTAGCCTTCAGGATGTTATTGGATAGTTGACTAGTCCTTAAGCAAATGCTTATTGGATAGTTGACTTGACTAGTTAACCCCCCATTTGCTGCCTCTGTTAGAGGCAGCAGGGGAGAGGGAGAGGGAATACTTCAAGGCGGTAGCAGCTGTGCAGCGCTGCCCCTTCGAAATGCTGCCTCAGTGTTTCAAAGTGGTAGAGCTGCACAGCTGATCCTGGGTTCCGTGAGGGTGCTTCTGGGGACTCAAAGCTGACATGCCCGCATGCAGCTCGGAGTTAGTGGGACTTCCTGGTGGCCCTGGGCTGCATGCAGAGTTCTGCATTCCTCCTTTGAAATGTACAAGAGTCTCATCGACTACTCGATTAGTAAATTAACTGATAGTTAATATCCTTAGTTAGCCATGCAGATGCCGTTGTAATGCGAGCAAAGATCCTGTTTTGCATCAAACCATTGTGGTGGTGATGTCTACCTTGATGTGCCTAATGGTTCATTGTCGAGAGCATACACTTGTCTCTCTACCAGGGCAAGGATGAATCTTAGAATCCCATGCACTTGCTGTACAGGTAAGCCCTTGTGTTGATGGAAATAGCAAAACGCTGTGTTCTCGTGCCACGAGACAAGCACAAACTAGTGGGACTGCATTGTGATGCAGGTATGGGACAATTAGCAGTGGCTGTAAAGCTTCCAAATGTGCATGGCCACTTTCATGGAACTTTGCAGATAGCTTTCCCCTGACCTGAAGCACAGGGACACCAGAATAAGATTTGCTCTGACTGTGGAGAAATGCGTGCCAGTGGCTTTGTGGAAGTGTGCAATGCCAGACAGCTACCGGTCAATTGGGAATGATTATAATGATCCCATATGACCAGGGGCTACTGGCGAGGAAGGACATTAAGAGGGGCACTGGCCACATGACCGCCCCACTACATGATTCTCCCTGTACCATCCCAAGGTCCAGGGAGGGCCAAAACAAATCCCCCTCTGCCCAGACCTTGGCTATCGCCATCCCTGCTGTGCTTTCTCTCTACCTCTTACCTGCCTTTGCTCGTCACCATTCCACCTCTACCCCAGGCCTCCACCTAAGGATGTCCCTTGTTAGCACTAGCACGGTCTGGCCCCAGCGGCAGTCTCTCCCCCTCCCTCACATACACACTCACTGTCAGTGAACGTGGGGCAGAGAAGCAGAGTTACCTAGCTGCAGCCTGCTCTACTCCCCCAGCTGCTGGCTGTGTTGCCCTGTTTCCCACAAGTGAGCGTGGGGTAAGAAGAGACAATCCCATTCTTCCCAGAGTGATGCAGATGGGGGAGTGGAAACTTACTGCTCCATTTCCCGTCCTTCCTGCCGGGGCCAGGCTCTTCCTAATCCCCCTCTCCTGGCTAGCTCCCCTGGGCCACCCAGATGCTCTGGCTCCTTGCTCCTTCTGCCTTTGGTAGGAAGATGCATGACCCTTCGTCCCTAATTATGTGTTGCCCCGCATCTGACCTTGGAGTATATGAATAGCCTTATCTTGAATAAAAAAAAAATTAAATGAGTGAAAATGCAAACTCTCTTGATTTAAAAGGGAGTTTGAATGGTTTGTGGTGAAAAATGCAAAATCTACTGAATGTGTGTATAACCTTAGAGTTACAAGTATATAATAACATAATGTTGTGAAAAGAATATAACTTAGTCTGCACAAGTTGTCCCAGGTTGTCTTTGGCCTGTGTGGAAATGTGCCTGTGAACAGGCTGCAAGAAGCTTGTCACTCATCAGCAAATTTCTCTGTGCAGTGCTGTTCCTAAGAAAAGAAAGGGAACAAAAGAAAATGCTGAATATGATGGTAATGATGATCTAAAGCTGCTGTTAAAGATGAAAGGAGAATAGAAAAGTGAGAGAGAAAAATATTTGAGGATGTTCATAAGCCTTGGAAAAAAATTTTAAGTGACTAGAGACTTCATTGGTTTTTGTCCAAAAAGTCCGGTAATGTTATTTTTATCACTACATTTTTTGTGTGTTCTCTCTCTGTCTGTCGATTGACAGACAGAGAGAGAGAACACACAAAATGTAGTGATAAAAATAACATTACCGGACTTTTTGGACAAAAACCAATGAAGTCTCTAGTCACTTAAAAAATTTGTGACCAGTCCATAGATCTTCAGAGAACTTGACAATGAACAAACATCAAATTAAAAAAAAAAAACCTTTGAAAATAGTTAGTCTCTCTTTAAAAAAAAAAAAAAAAAAAGCATCCCCGCCATGTATTTTAAATTTTACACTACTGCCCTATTATGTCCATAACATTAAAAATTTTAATTTTTAAAATTAAACTGAACTGAGAAGTAAATTAGCACAATTTGAAGTGCCTGTTTCACTCCAGCTTGTTGATCTCTGATATGGTTTCTTTCTTTTTTTTTTTAAACTTATGAAGATTATGGTTTTTTTTTTAATAATTCTAAAAATTCAGGTCTGTCCCAGACTGCAAATATGAGAGGTTCAAAAACAATAAGAGGAGAGACTTGTATTTCAGAATAATTGCTTCAGCCTGGAAAACAATAGCCTTTGAATGTTCTTTAAAGAAACAGTGTAAATAAACCAGGTACATGCTGATTCTTTTTTTGCCCTGGAATTTAAATATGACATCTGGGTTGGCTGTCTTATTCTGCATCCATGGAGACTTTAAGTTTAAGGTGCCTCGTTGTACAAGGCGTAAAGGATGGCTTGATATAGCACGCTATTTCAAAACTTATGCTGTGTAGACATGCCAAATTTCAAAATAAGCTATTTCAAAATATATTTGAAATGAGATATTCAATTTGCACTATGCAAATTGTGTATCTTATTTTGAGTTTAGGATGCTATGTAGATGCACTCTAAGAAATACTACTTTTTGCCAGGCCTCAAGTGTTTGATCTCAATTTTTACTATAGGAATACAGATTTTTAACAGATAAATAAATGGATTTTTGTCAGATAAATAATTGTATAAATGTCTTTGAAATAGATTTTTCTAACATATATTTCAATCTGTGTCTGTGTCCTATTGATTTAGAGCCTAAAGTAAGTGTAACCTTTTTGGCGCTTTGAAAATTCAAAATTGACTCGTCATGTACAGTTTAAGAAAAAAATATTGTAGCTTTATTTTTCAGATTTCAGTTGAAGCTAAGCTAAGGAATTTTCTCCATTTCCTCTGGTTTTGCCTTTGAACTATTAATACGTAGTGAATGCTCTCTCTATCTTCAGAATTCATATTTTCTGTTATGTTTGACTAGGCTTTTATTCCACTAGTCGACTACAAGATAAGCATGGTTTTTAAGTCCTTTTTTATCATTTATTTGTAAAACTATATCTTGGGTTTGTTGTTTTTGCAGGATAACATTAACTACAGTTTGAGACCTTGATTTGGAAGATCATAATTAGCACATTCGTTAAGGTGAGTGTCTGTCTTATGTGCTCATCCATTAAATGATCTGAATTGTGTACATTCTGCTTTCTTGAGATAGAAGGCATGAGTTTTCAAGCCTGGGTTTTCAAGCATAAGGGTTTCTCAGTGTAGATTGCTGCATCTGCTTATTGGTCTGGATATCGCTGAGAATTTTTTTAATTGCAGTGAAATTTTAATGAAGAATTCTTGTATTAAATGCTTCATTAAGCAGTAATGGTCCTACCCTTGATAAGTAACACCCTTCTTTTGATGTGCTTGTGTGTGTGTGTGTGTGTGTGTGTATGTGTGTGTGTGTATGTGTGTGTATATATATATATATATATATATATATATATATATATATATATATATATAATCTCCAAGCCTCTGTGACTCTACTCCATGCATCTTACAAAGTGATTTTTATCCATGAAAGTTTATGCTGAAATAAATCTTAGTCTTTAAAGTGCCACAGAATTCCTCGTATTTCCAGATACAGACTAACACAGCTATCCTGTGAGACTTTTCACAGTGAGGACAATTTAACTCTTAGTCCTCATAAGTCTTAAGACTCTATTGTTTGTATAGTTATTCTTTTACAAGTGCACAGATGACTTGTAATTAATATTAAAGTGATTTCTCACTTCTGATGGCTGTTGTGAAGTTAGCATCCTTTATCTACCAGGTATGAGGAAGTAATTATGTTTTGCTTGTTTGCCCAGGGAGCCTGAGTTCAATGTAAATTTTCACACATTAATTCTTTGCTCAAATAGCACAGAATGGTCAAATCATTGCTAGTTGTTTTCAACTGTTACAATGATTAACAGTTGCAAAACAATACAAGTTAGTAAAGGAACCCTTTAAAGGAAGATTTGTGGAAATCTGTACCATTAATAAAAATTACTATAGCAAACTATAAAATCTACACAGTCAAGAATGATCTCTTTAATATCTGTGCTTCTGAATGCAGTATGACAGGACCATCCTAGTAAAAACATTATCATAAGGTGTTATAAATTTAATGCAAAATATTCATACTTAGATTTTTAGAGAGGGTTGATTGTGTTCATTGATCTATATCACTAGCACTTACTGTGATTTGTATGGCAAAAAGAAAAATTAATTTCAATTTTCCCAAAGAGCTATAATTAATATGTGGGCTCTTTGCCAATAGCTTTAGGTGTAGGGACTTAAAAACATTAAGAACATAAAAATGGCCATACTAAGTCAAAACAGAGGTCCATCTAGCCCAGAATCCTGCCTTCTGACAGTGGAACAAGCGCCATTTCGAAACTGAAACCACAGTTTAGATGCAGTTCTGCCGACAGCGGTGTGATTTTTTTCGATAGACCCTGTACTACTCAAATAACAAGGAGCCTGAAATACCAACACCATGGACAGATGGGTGCTAGAAATTATGCCAACTGGTTATTTTCTCCCTTTTTTGTCTGCTTCCTTCCACCCCGTCTCTCATCTCTCTTCAGGGACCCATCTCATTATGACATTTTCATGCAGGGACTGTCCCCCCCCCATGGCAGCTTGAAGCAATAGAACATGTACTTCAACTACATGTGGGAAGGGGTTCTACTCCCACCATTTTCTCATAAGCAAGGTAATGGGAAGTTGGAGACCCATCCTTAATTTACGCAGCCTCAGTCAGTTCATTCGCACTCAACATTTCAAGATGGTAACTCTTTCCACAATAATCCCTGCCTTGGAGAATCAACCCTACAAGATGCATGTTTTCATATCTCAATACACCCGACACATAGCTGATACCTACAATTCATGATTCACAACTGGCATTTCTAGTACAGAGTCCTTCCATTGGCCTTTCCCACAGCCCTTTCCAAAGTCCTGGCAGTGGTAGCGGCATACCTCTGCAAGCTAAGAGTGGTCATTTTCCCACACCTGGACAATTGCTTCCTGAAAGGGTCAACCTACAATGATACAGAACAAGTGATTTCCATCATCAGGACCCTCTTCAACAGGCTTGGCCTGCAGCTAAATCTTCAAAAGTGCATATGAATCCCAACACAATAGTTTGAATTTATTGGCGCTCACCTAGATTGCATGTCTGCATCAGCATTGCTCCCTTGTCAGAGGTGAGCACAGATCTTGTATGAATAGCACAGAACAGCTTGCAGGTCATGGTAATACTTTGTCTACAACTTCTAGGCCATATAGCAGCAGCTGCATTCATGGTTCAGCATGCTCGACTTCTCACGAGACCACTACAGACATGGTTTTGAACAGCATACAGGCCACACAATCACCACATCAACAAGTGGCTATCTATACCAGCCAAAATAAAGGAGTCTCTATCCTAGTGGACAAATCAATGCAGTATCTGCAGAGGAGTCCCTTTCGGTTGTAAACCACCATCTGTAATGCTGGAAATACCTGACAATAGACCTATTTGCAGCCAGCTCCACTACCAAATTACTTCACCTGAGCAGGCATCAATCAGTCCCCAGCCTTCACAATCAAGTGGGATGCACCCCTCATACACACTTTTCCATCATTACCACTTCTCCATAGCATACTCCTCAACACAACAAAGGAACAGTCATTCTAGTTAGTAGCACCCAGTTGACCCAGACAAACCTGGTACTCTTGCTTCCTCTGAATGATAACAACTTTATGGCGCTTTCCTCCTGTCCCTTGCCTTCTCACGCAGAACAAGGGTTGACTATGGCACCCGAACATACAGACTCCACTACTTCAGACATGGCTCCTTGCTGGCTGACGTCACTTGAAACATCTTGCTCTGCATCCGTCCAGGAGGTCCTCCTGAATTGCCGCAGACCATCTACCAGAAAATCATATTTGCACAAATGGCACAGATTCTCCAGGTAGTGAGATAAGCACCACATTTTACCCACTTCAGCTACATACTTCCCTATATACTCTAGCATTCTTTATTTCTCCAAAACACAAGTATCTCCCTTAGTTCCCTACAAGCGCATTTGACTGCAGTAACAGCTTTAATTCTCCCTCACAGGACCATTCTGTTTTCATTCATCCCAGCATCAAGCGATTTACGAAGAGAATTCAAAGTGCATATCCATCTATAAATATACTAAACCTAGCCTGGGATCTCAACTTGGTTCTATGAGCACTAACAGACAAGCTATTTGAACCTCTGACTACTTGCTCTCTATGCACTTATCCATGAAAGTGGCCTTCTTAGTAGCCATTACTTCTCTGAGAAGGGGAGGTGGGGTTGGAGCCCTTAAGGCAGACCACCTTTACATAATGTTTTCTAAAGACAAAGTTGTTCTCCATGCACATTCAAAGTTTCTTCCTAAAGAACCTGCCTCCTTCCATTGTAACTAGTCAATATATTTACTGTGTCCTTTCCAAAACCTGACACAGACAACAGAGAAACAGCTCCACACACTTTAGACATCTGCAGGGCCATTGTTTTTTATTTAGAAAGAACGAAGACATTTCACAATCCTCAAGACCCTTTTTAAAATACAGAAAGGTCCCAAGGCACGACTGTCTCTAAGCAAAGATTATCCAAATGGATTTCTGAATGCATTCAGCTCTTATTGCCCCTTAAATTAAGGACCTCCTGTCCCCAAACAGTAATGTGTCCTCATTTGACTCATACAGTCCAAGAGTTGGAAGAGACCTCAGGTTGTCATAGAGTCCAGCCCAAGCAAGACCAACCATAACTAAATCATACCAGCTAGGACCTTATCAAGCCGGGACTTAAAAACCTCTAGGGATGGAGATTCCACCACCTCCCTAGGGAACCCATTCCAGTGCTTCACCACTCTCCTAGTGAAATAGCTTTCCATCACTAGAAACATTTAAGAGCAGATTGGATAAATATCTATCAGGGATGATCTAGGTGGTGCTTGGTCCTGTCGTGTGGGCAAGGGACTGGACTTGGTGTCCTTTTGAGGTCCCTTCCAGTTCTAGTATTCTATGAGTCTATGATTACAGAAGTGCCTAGAGGCTGCAACAAGAGATTGGTTCCCTTCATGTTAGGTGAACTGCACACAAGTAAACAGAAACAATAATCTTTGCCCGGCAGGACTGAAAGCAATTGCAGGCCCAGGGACCAGGTATATGGGGGGGGGGGGGGAAGGGAGCAGCTATGTGCCCCTTGGGGGGGAGGGCTTGGGTGGAAGGGGTGGCCCTGGGACAGTCATCCCTCAGCGCTGTCTGGACCATGGTACTGGTTTACCTCCCCAGCACTCAGAGCTGCCCAGAACACCCAGTACAGTGCTCTGGCACTAATGCAAAGGCGTACGAGGCTCCAGCCATTGCTGCAATAGCAGCGGTACTGGTGGGGCGCTTTGGGCCCCTTTGAAACATTGGGCCCAAAGATAATTGCCCCTTTTTTCCCTCCTCTTTCAGCAGTCTTGTCACTACCTCAAAGATGGCACAAACAAATAGTGTTGGGGAAATAGAGGGGATCAAGGTAAACAGCAGAATCAAGTAGAGTGCCCTAAACCTTCCAACTAGAACTGTAGAATCCTAGGGCTGGATTCAGGCGGTCAAGTCCAGCCCCCAGCCCAAGTAAGACCAACCCTGACTCAATCATTCCATCCATGGCTTTGTCAAGCCGGGACTTAAAAACCTCTAGGGGTGGAGATTCCACCTCTTTCATAGGTAACCCATTTCAGTACTTCACCACCCTCCTAGTATCCAACCTAGATGTCCCACATTGTAACTTGAGACCATTGCTCCTTGTTCTGCCATCTGTCACCACTGAGAACAGCCTCTCTCCATCCTCTTTGGAACCTCCCTTCAGGAAGTTGAAGGCTGCTATCAAATCCCCCCTCACTCTTTTCTTCTGAAGACTAAAGCCCAAATCCCTCAGCTTCTCCTCATAGATCATGTGGCCTCCTATCATTTTGGTTGCCCTCCACTAGACCTTCTCCAATGTGTTCACATCCTTTCTGTAGTGGGGGCCCCAGAATTGGACTCAGTACTCCAGATGGGGCCTCACCAGTGCCAAATAAAGGAGAATAACCACTCCTTCGAGTGATTGCTCACGTGCATTCCAATATAGCTGTGCGCGCATAGTGTGCATGTGCCATCGGAAGTTTTTCCCTCAGCAGTACCCTTAGGGCCAGCAGGGAGCCCCTTGGAGTGGTGTCGGTGTACCAGCCCATATATACCTGTGCTGGCCCTCTCATCCACTCAGTTCCTTCTTACCACTGTGATGGTTGTTGGAACAACCCTTAGGTCCTCAATCTTCAGTTAATCTTTAGCTAATCTTTAGCTAAGTTTCTGCAATTTAAGCTAAAGACTTTTTTGTGGTTTTTCTGTTGATTGGTCCCCACCACAGCATGCTGTGTGCCCGGCCTGCAAGGCTTTAAGCACTGCAAAAAAGTGCAATAGGCCTATACTGTCTGATGATCCACACTCATTTTGCTTAAAGTGTCTGGGAGAAGCAAACCTTACAGAAGCCTGTAAAATCTGTAAGGCCTTCAAGCCCAGGATGAAACGTGAGTGGGAGTCTTGCTGTAATATCCTCCTCATGGAAGCAGCTCTCCAAACAGAACCGGACTTGGCACTGGCCTCCTGGAGTGCACCGGCCTCAGTGTGCTGCACCTCTGTGTTCTACGCACCGTGCCTCTCTGGCACTACAGGGGCCCCAGCACTGCTCTCAATCGCTGGTGCCTCTGAAGAAGAGGCGGCCTAACAGGGGTAGGTCCCCTCCTAGGCATGCGCCCTTCAACAGGGCACGCAGCGCTGATGAGCCCGGACCTTCTAGGTTGGGCGTGCCTGCCTCCCAGTGAGGGGACATCAGTCCTCTGGAAGACTTCCTAGAGCCATCCACACCGGAGGCCTTGGAGGCAGTGAGGGCTCTGAGTCCTCATCCACCCCTCTGACTGCGGCACCCTCTTGGCGGCATGGGGACGGTTGGCACCAATCACTTTCTAGGGCGACTGAAAACATTATGCATGAGGGCAGACACACCGCATGCAGCATCGGCCATCGAGGCACCGACACCCCTGGTACTGTCCAAAGACATTGTTATACCCAAAAATGAACTCTGTGTCTGTAAAAGACTAAATAAGACTTTCTATGTATAGAATATGTGATGTAATATAATATGTAATAGAATAATCCTTTGTTAGAACTCAATCATAGTCACTTGGCCACTTGTGTTTTTTGTGCGGGAAACAACAAATGACCATAGGGGCAAAAGACATTCTTGCACTAGAGCATAAGTATAGTATTTAAAGATCTGCCACCTTTCAAATCACATATTTTAATTTCTTTCCCTCTCAAGGGAATATCTTTACAGTATCTACTAATTCAACAAAATAGTTGCATAAGGTATAGTGTTGACATGACACATCCCAGTGGATGTGGCTAATGTATACAGCAGAGATTAGCAGTTGAGCTTTGCTAATGTTGTAAAATAGACAAAAGATGTCAATAATTGTAATTTAATTTGAATCAACTAGGTATTAAAAGTAGCTTCCAGAAGCCCCAATCTTTATACCAACAGCTGTATAGACACAAGAAGAAATTGTTTCAGCTTTGAAATTATTTCAGCTTTGAAGAGTTCACAACCTAAGGGGTAGTCAATATGCTACAAGCACTAAGTCAGTATAGCTGCACCGCTATAGTGCATTTGGTTCTAGAATGATATGAGAGAGAGTGTCAATATAACTGAAGTCACTCTTGGGAGTGGATTATTCACAACCCTGGATGATGTAATGTATACTGAACTAAATGATAATGTGGGCAAGGCTTTGGATTCTGCATATGGGAGGAGAAAATTATCTGATATGTATAAAATTTCAGAGAATTTGGGGTGAAGAGAAAAGAGAAGTTGTAATGCTATAACCAATACAGATTACCTCTAGAACAGTTCTGTCTGGGACTCCTTTCTGTTTTTACTGAAAAATGTTAAGAAGCTAAAGAGCTGGGTTGGGTAGGAAATTTGTTCATTTGGTAAAATAAAACTTAGCATTGAAAAATCTTGGCCTTTATAACTCGATTTTGGGAGTGTCTGCATTTGGGATAGCCAACATGATACACCAGTGGTATGATGTATCCTTTTTTTCTGTCGGGGCCACTGATCCACCTCAACAGAAAAATTGTTACAGGATTCCCTGAACTTTTGTTTGTTCAATTAAACACTTTCATACTGGTACTATAGACCACAATAAAGTTCCCATCCCCCCCCTCCCCTCCTCCTCACCCCCGGTCCTGTGTTTTCCAAAGTTACTTAATACACGAGTGATTGCTTTATGTTAGAAAAAACTGCAGTTCAGAATTGTGCTTTGGTAACAACCCTCTTCATCCATTGAAGAGACCTGTGTGTTCATAATGTATGAACAGCCTTGAGCCTCTGTCGTCATTGGGGAATCAGAATTTCATAAATGTGTATATATATATATTTTTTTTACTTTTGACACTTGGGATTATTGTAACTGAAAGAAATTAAATAACTCTTTATTTCTAGGTTATACTCAAAATGCACTCCTATATTAATTCATTGTTTTCACCGTATAGTCAGTCTCCTCTGTTTGTGGGTCTCTGTCAGACGATGGTCAGGGCAGTGTGTGTGTGTGTGTGTGTGTGTGTGTGTGTGTGTGTGTGTGTTACACTCGAGTCTTCAACTGCTGGGACACAAGGTCCCGTCGCAGTGGGCAGCCTAGGGAAGGCTGAGAGATGCCCCTACAGATCTGTCGTCTGGAAGCAAATGCCCAGCTCCGAGGAGTTTAACATCCGTGTCTTTAACCACTAGGATTGGGATCCCTTTGCAGCGGGCAGCCAACAGGCTGACAGACGCCCCAGAGTTTACAGGGAGAACTTATCTCAGATTTTGACTGCTAGGATACAGGATCCCTTCGCAGCGGGCAGCCTAGGGAAGGCTGAGAGATGCCCCTACAGATCTGTCCTCTGGAAGCAAATGCCCAGCTCTGCCTGTATCTGTCCCTTATGACCGGCTGGGGTTCTTTTAAATTGTGCTTGGTTCTGTTACAGCAACTGAAGGAGTCAGGTTAAAGCTTAAACAGTTACAGGTTTATTAAAGAAGCTTATAAATCATATGGTTACAATGGCTATTGCTCTATTTCTTAACTGCTAGCAAATAGATCTTAAAAATGGTTACAAATAAAATAAAGATAGAAAATATAAATAATGGTACCAAGTGACAGCTTAATTTTTAAAGAGCTCTAAATCTATATGTACACTTAAGACAAAGGACACATCCAGGTACAATTTTTACCCCCTTCTGTGCCTCTCAACTCCAGCGTATCAGGCCAGGGCCGGTCCCTCAATTCCTAGGAAAGATGAATACGAGGTGGGCGTCCCCGTGGAACCTCGGGAGGCCAATCACCTAACCCGACCAGCAGATAGATGGTAGATTGACACTCAGGGTAAGTGTGCTGGACCCATCTTTATACCCATAGGGGCCCGTATCCTCTTTCTTATCTAAGATGCCAAATTGTGTTGGTCCGTCTTTGTGATGCCAGTTCTTACAAGCAAGTTTCAACTTAATTTTCACTTGTAAGAGAGAGAACTAAATTGTGAGTACTGGACATTCTTTACTGGGTGAGAGATTCCTCTCCCCCCCCCCCCCCCGCCCCCCGCGGACGAATGCGTTCGTATCAATATAGGTGCCAGCCAAGGCAGTTCTCGCAGCCTCGAGGTCAGCGATTAGTTCGATCACCCTCTTATCTCTGCTTACAGTTGTCCAGGGTCACTGGGTGAGCTGGCATATCTGGGCCTCCTGTCAAGGCTTTCAAAGACTATGCTGATTTTACTGCTCTTTGTGCCCTGTATGCTTCCAGGCAAGCAAAGATGGATGTTGCAGGGGGGGGGTTCCTGTCTGGCTACAGTCTCTTGCGCAGCAACAGAGGAAATACTCCTTTTCCTTTTAAAAAAAATTTTATAACCCCCCAATACGGTAAAACAGTTTCTTCTTCGAGCGGTTGCTCATGTCCATTCGAATTAGGTGTGTGCACTGCGTGCACTGCGTCTTCTGGAGCGTTTTCCCTAGCGGTACCCGTAGCGCTGGCAGGGCTCCCCCTGGAGTGGCGCTGCCATGGCAGGGCCATAAGTACCCCTGCTGGTGCTGCCCCACCTCAGTTCCTTCTTACCGCCCGTGACGGTCGTTGGAGCATCTCTCTCTCTCTCAGATCAGTTAATGGTTCCCGTTTCTCTTAGCATTGTAGATAGTTCTGAATAGTTCACTTAGTTAGATAGTTAGTGTCTTTTTGTTTTCCTTGTCCCCCTTCCGGGGTGAGGAATGCCAGGGCCGCAAGGCTTTAAGGCGTGCGCTGTCTGCACAAAGTTCATGCCCAAAGGAGACCCACACGACAGTTGTCTGAAGTGTGCGGGTGAGGGCCATCTTACGGATGCCTGTAAGATCTGCATATCTTTTAAGCCGCACACTAAGAGGGAGAGAGACTCTCGTCTAAAACTTCTCCTCATGGAGGCGGCTTTACAGCCAGCATCGGCTGGGCAGTCTGCGGTGTGCAGTGCACCAGCGTCCACGCAGGATGCTCCATCCCAAGGCCGGGCCTCGGTGTCGAGGGCCCGGCACCGGTCTCCCTCTCCGGCACCAAAGAGGTCAAGAATGTCTCGTGGTATGTCTCCGAGCCAAGTATCCAAGTCGGGCCTACGTCACGGTGCTGAGTCACCGGTGCACAAGTCCTCATCCTGCACGGTGCGGCGTAAGCGAGCGGGACGTCCGTTACCCTTGCACCGCCCTTCCACGCCGGACACCTTTGAGGTGGCACAAGACCTCATTAATCTCACTACTTCCCCTCCGTCGTCGGTTGAGGCGGAAGGGTCGAGGTCGCCTATGCCGGAGCCGTGCTGGCTCTGGCTTCGCCTCCGCACGAGCATGACCGGACGGCTCCAGCCACTTACGCAGCGGGACTGTCCCCTGTGGGACCAGTACCGCTTGCCTCCTCATCAGTGCCAGTCTCAACGCAGGCCGCCAGGCTTCACCTGGCGCCCGACTGTGCCTCACCATCGTAGGTGCTGGGACCTCTCCCAGACCCCATTTTGGCTGCACTGGTGCTGTACCACTCTAGCCATGTGGCAACGTCTACGGCAATGTCAGCCTCGACGCCGGTGCTGAGCAGCTTTCCAGGGATGCCGTTCCAGTCGTCGGCACTGAGCCCTTCAGCATCAGCTTCTTCAGCACCGATGCACTCATTGGCACCGTTGCAGGCACCGGCATTGACCATGTGGACCTTGCCAGTACCACCATCGACAGTGATGTCTGCTTCTTCAGGGTTCGTCTTGCAACCCGTACCGGCTTCAGCACCGCAACCTTGCTCCCTGTCGGCACCGCAACCATCTTCAGGACCAGGACCAGTCCTCCCAGTGCCGCAACTGGCTCCACCCCGGGCACCGGGGCTTGTCCCTCCGGCACCTTCTCCACCCCCGGCGTCGGTATCAGGGATCCCGGTACCGCAACAGGCACCGTTAACGGCACCAGGACCAGTCTTCCCAGTGCCGTCACGCCCTCATCAGGCGCACGTGGGCAAACCCGAGTCCATGGCCAGGTTTGCTTCTCCTTCGGTGACAGGACATTCATCATCTGTGCCTCCCTGGCTGGAGTCTGACTACTTGTCGGAATCTGATGTGGCGTCGTTCAGATCGGAGTCCTCGGGAGCTTCCTCAGCTCACAGATCCCGTTCCTGGCACCAACATGATCGTTCACGGGTGCAGCAGACTTGGCCACCTCAACCGCAGTGGCCTTTTTGGACATCGTGGGCTTACCACCAGTGGCAGGGGCCTGTGCCCTCCTCTGTGGTGTCAGGAGCCTTGGGCCACGGAATGCAACCATTGGCATCGCTGTCACGACCCCCTTCTTTTCCCCCAGAGGTCGCTTGCCTCGAATGCCGCTGCTGAGCCACGGGCCTCGGTACCAGAGCTGCTTCCGCAAGCAGTACCGCCTGTCCAACCGGCGCCTCAACCGGTTCCTATGCCAGGTCCAGCACCGATCCAGGAGTCGTCGTCGTCATCCTCTCCTGATGAAGCCTTGGAGGATCCTGCACTGGCACTGCCTACTATGGATGCCCGAGCGCATCAGTAGCTGCTTAGGCGTCTTCCCTCCAATCTGGGTGTCCCTGTGGAGCCAGTAGTGGAGGACATGGATCCCATGATTGACATCCTCTCGGAGGATGCGCCCGTCCATTTGGCTTTGCCACTTAAGACCGTGGCCAAAATTACCAATGCCTTGTGGCAGACGCTGGCGACCCTGACCCCTACCTTAAAAGGAGTGAAGAGGCGCTATTACGTTCCCCAGTCGGGTCACGAACACCTGTACTTCCCAACCTGTCCCCGGGTCCTTGGTCATTCAGGCTGCGGCCCAAAGGGAGAAGCTTCCCCAGCCGGGGCTGTCCCCAAAAGCTAGGGAGCCCAAGCGTCTTGATCTGATGGATCATAAGGTGTATGCTACTGGTGGGGTGCAACTCCACATTGCTAATCAGCAAGCGATGCTGAGTCATTATGCTTTTAATACCTGGCAGGCCATGGATAAGTTTAAGGACAAACTGCCTGCCGAGACCCATCAGGAGTTTGCTGCCTTGACCTCTGAGGGTAAAACCATCGCATGCACGGCCCTCCAGGCTTCCTTGGACGCTGTCGACTCTGCAGCCCACACCATGGCGTCAGGTGTGGTTATGCGCTGTGGTGCCTGGCTGCAGGTGTTTGGAATACTTCCTGATGTCCAGACTACTATTCAGGATCTGCCTTTTGACGGTAAGGCGTTATTCTCGGAGCATATGGACTCGAGGCTCCATACGCTCAAGAACACGAGGTCTACTCTCCAGTACTTGGGGATCCACACGCCGGCTCCTCGGCGTCGTCAGCTGCCCTACAGACAGCAGGGGAGACCGCAGTCCCAGGTCCCCTGTGGGGATTACTGGAGACACCGTCCTCGTGCTCCTAGTAGGGGTGTGGGGGCCTCAAGGGGTTGTCGACGTCGCCCGAGAGGGGACAACCCCCGTGGGGTTGGTCAAGGTCCCTCCCAGCAGCACAAGCACCAATTTTGACGGGCTGCTAGAGAGTCGCGCACCAGCCTCCCACCCTGGCCCCCCGTTTGGGGCCAGGTTATCCTGGTTTGCTCAGGCCTGGGCAGAAATCATGACCGGCGCCTGCGTCCTAAGGATAGTCAGGAGTGGCTATACCATCCCTTTTCTGGGTTCGCCCCCTTCCAACCCGCCCATCCCGTCCCTTTCCAGGGACACCTCTCACGAAGACACCCTCCGCCAGGAGGTGCTGGCGCTCCTCCAAAAGGGAGCTGCGGAGAGGGTCCCTTTACATCTGGAGGGCAAGGGGTTTTACTCCCGATATTTCATTGTCCCGAAACCGAAGGGCGGGGCTCGTCCCATCTTAGATCTCGGGGACCTCAACAAGGCGGTCGTAAAATCCAAGTTCAGAACGGTAACCCTGGCTTCTGTCATTCCGGTTCTACAGTTAGGAGACTGGTACGCAACTCTCAATCTCAAGGATGCTTACTTCCATGTGGCAATAAGACCCAGCCACAGGAGGTTTCTCCGTTTTATTGTTTCCCGATGCCACTTCCAATTTATAGTGCTCCCATTTGGCCTTTCAGCAGCACCAAGGGTCTTTACAAAATGCATGGCAGTTTGTAGTGGCATTCCTCCTCAAAAAAAAGGTACACGTGTTCCTGTACCTGGACAACTGGCTAATTCACGGTCGTTCCTACGAACAAGTCGAGGCCCATGTGTCCCTTACAAGGGCCCTCTTTGTAAAACTGGGACTCATGCTAAACGAGGAAAAGTCATTGTTGACTCCTTCTCAGCACCTCGAATTTGTAGGCCCTCCTGGACGCTAGGGTGGCGAGGGCACTTCTCCCCAGAACCAGGTTCCTATCCATAGTGGAGCTGGTCTCCGAATTAACTTGGTTCCCTATCACGACTGCTTGGGTCTGCTTGAGACTGCTGGGTCACATGGCAGCATGTACGTATGTGGTAAGCCATGTTCGAATGAGGCTCAGTCCTCTGCAGACCTGGTTGGCAAGGGCATTCAATCAGTCCAGGGGTCTCTGGGACACAATTCTTTCAGTGCCTCCGGAGGTGATAGCCTCCTCATCGTGGTGGACTCAGGAGGTGGTGGTGTGCAGCGGGGTTCCCTTCACCGTACCTCCCCCCTCGCTTACACTGGTCACAGATGCCTCGGACCTGGGTTGGGGAGCACACCTGGGGTGTCACAGGACCTAGGGTCTCTGGTCCCCTGCAGAGCGGGCTCTGCACATAAATGTCCGGGAGCTCAGGGCAGTCAGGAGAGTGTGCGAGACCTTCCTGTCAAAGCTCTCTCGCCATTTTATCCTGGTCCACATGGACAACATGGTGGCTGTTTTTTACCTCAACAGGCAGGGGGGAGCCTAGTTGCCTCCCCTCTGTCACGAGGTTCTGTGCCTCTGGGACCTGTGTGTAGAAAACGACGTAGTTTTGCAGGCAGAGTACCTGCCAGGGTGCAAAAATCTGCTGGCCAATACTCTGAGCAGGTCCTTCGGAGCCCACGAGTGGTCTCTCAAGGACTCGGCTTTTCGTCAGATCTTCCACAGGTGGGACTGTCCCCTATTAGACCTGTTTGCCTCGGCATGCAATACCAAGTGTCAGAGTTACTGCTCCCTGTTGGGACGGGGGAACACTCCTGGGGGGATGCCATGACGGTGACGTGGCTGGCGGACATCCTCTATGCTTTCCCTCCGTTTCCCCTAATTCCCAGGGTTCTGACCAGGGTCAAGACCTTCAGGTCCACGGTCATCCTGATAGCCTCTCGGTGGCCCAGACAATTCTGGTTCCCTATATTGGTGGACATGCTCAGCGAGGAGCCTATAACGCTCCCGCCAGCTTGGGATCTCCTGGCCCAACCTTGGGACGGAGGGACCATGGTTCACCCGAATATCAGCTCTCTCCACCTGACGGCCTGGTTTATCCGTGGCTGATCCAACCAGAAAGGGAATGTTCCCAGGAGGTACAGATGGTGCTCCTAAGTAGTAGGAAACAGTCTACCAGCTGGTCATACGCGGCCAAGTGGCGGCGCTTCTCGTCTTGAGCGCCCAGAAGGGGAGTGCACCTGTTCCATCCATTCTGGACTACCTTTTTGAACTTAGGTCCAGTGGTCTCTACCGCCTCTGTCAAAGTCCATGTGGCATCTCTCTCTGCCTTCCATGTTGGTTCAGCAGGAGTTTCTCTGTTTTCCGACCCTGTGGTCAAAAGGTTCCTTAAGGGTTTAGATAAGTTGTATCCCTTGGTTAGACCCCCTTTCCCCGCTTGGGACCTCAACCTCATGTTGTCTAGGCTTGTGTTGCCCCCTTTTGAGCCACTGGCCACATGTTCTTTGAAGCACCTCTCTATGAAGGTTGCATTCATTGTGGCCATTACATCGGCTCGCAGGATCTCCGAGTTGAGGGCGTTAACTGTAAATGCGCCCTACCTAGTGTTTTCTGACAATAAATGTGAGGCTCTGCCCTCATCCGGTTTTTCTCTCCAAGGTGGTGTCACTGTTCCATTTGTCCCAAGAAATTTACCTCCCAGTTTTCTTTCCAAAGCCCCACACCTCCCCTAAGGAGCAAGTGCTCCATTCCCTGGATGCTAGACGTGCGCTAGCTTTCTATATTGATAGGACTAAACCCTTTCGCAAATCCACACAATTGTTTGTCGCTGACAGGATGAAAGGGCTCCCCATATTGACCCAGAGGTTGTCCAATTGGGTCGCAGGATGTATCAGGGAGTGTTATGCCTTGGCCGGGAAGATCCTGCCCCGGGTTACACCACATTCCACCAGGGCGCAGGCATCCTCTGTAGCTTTTGGGGCGCAGGTTCCAATCACTGAAATCTTCAGGGCATCCATGTTGTCATCGCTTCATACCTTTACGGTGCACTACGCGCTGGCACAGCAGGCCAGGGAGGACGCAGGAGTGGGCTCTGCAGTCCTCAGCTCTGTATTATAAATATGTATGGTTTATCAGTGTCACATTGCGCTTTATACAGTTTTTCTGTGTTCCTTTGGTTAAATAAATTTGTTTGGATTGTTTAACTTTCGTGGACTTCTCTTTGAGTGCTCCGACACCACCTCCTTGAAGTGGGGTTGGCTTGGAAGTCATGTAATTCGAATGGACATGAGCAACCACTGGAAGAAGAAAAGAATGGTTACTTACCTGTAACTGTTGTTCTTCGAGATGTTTTGCTCATGTCTATTCGACTCCCCTCCCCCCCACTTCTCCTTCGTCGGAGCGTCCAGCAAGAAGGAACTGAGGTGGGGCAGCGCCAGTAGGGGTACTTATGCCCCGCCATGGCGGCGCCACTCCAGGGGGCGCCCTGCCGGTGCTACGGGTACCGCTAGGGAAAACGCTCCAGAAGACACGGTGCACGCAGTGCGCACACCTAATTCGAATGGACATGAGCAACACATCTCAAACAACAGTTACAGGTAAGTAACCGTTCTTTTCATACCTGAAAACCAACTATTTATTTAAGATAGGGATTTAGCATATAGCCATTTAAACAATTAGCCAAATGGTCTAGACTGAATCCGAGGCAGCAAGGGTATTGAGGCAGGAGCTGGTGCCCGTGGGGGGCTGACTTTTTTTTAAGACCGCTCCTCTGCATGTGCTGGTTCCCTGGGAGCTGTCTGCTTCCCTCTTCCAAGGCTTCATGCAAAGACAGCAGCGAGCAGGGCAGGTGGGAGCTGGTACTCATGGGGAGCTCTCTCTTAAAAGCGGGCTTCCCATGAGCACCAGATCCTGCGGAGCTGCCTGTCCCTCCCCCACCACCTCTGTGCTGATGCCTCTGATAGAGAAGCAGGAGCACAAAGTGTGAAGAGGGCAGGCAGGAGCTGGTAAAGGCAGAAAGCCAGCTTTCAAGCCAGCTCTCCACATGTTTTGGCTCCACAGAACCACCTGTTCTCCCACAGAGGCAGCAGGGTAGGGGGCAGGTGGGAGCTGGTGCTCAGGGGGAGCTGGCTTCTAAGCCATGAACACTAATTCTGTCAAGCTGCCTGCCCGCCCCTATCCCCTACCCGCCCCCATCCCCTGCGCTACTGCCTCTGAGAGGCAGCAATGGGGGAGAGGGAGAGGCAGGATGCTGAAGCAGCCTCTGTCCATGTGTAGCTTGGGGCTCCCATAGACGGGCTGCTGCGGTCCCCTGCTGCGGCCTCCGTATCAGAGACCGCAGTACAAGCTGGTGGGTAGGAGTCAGTCTGTGCAGGGATCTGATTTTTAAATCAGAAGACTCACCAGGAGTGAGCTGAGCACATACTGGCTACCAGTCCCACCACCTGGGGATTATTTTAGTAACCGTGTAACCGCTAAAAATTGTGACTACACGATTACTAAAATACACTATATGTAACATCCCTACTTTAAACTCACTAAATAATTTCTAGTTCATTGTGGTTTTTCCCCAGAAATAGTAAAATGGATACTCTTGATTTTTGCATAATTGAATACAAGTGTCAGCCAGTAGGTTTGATAGCAATTACGGTGTATACACTGATAAGAAATGAGTAGTATTGAAATTTTTTAAAAAGCTGCTTTCTAATTTAAAATTCTCTTTTTTAGCTTTCTTTTCCCTTATGGCTTTTATGCCAAAATGAATATATATTTGACATTCTTATTAACCTTGAAATATGGAAATATATTGATATGTAAAATGTTTAAAAAATGTTGGAATGTGTCAAATTCTGGGATAACATTAATATATTATTAAAAGTAAAGCTTAACATTAGAGCTACTTCATTATTTCAGTGTTAAAATCGGCCAATAATAGAACCTTAATATTGAACAAACTGAAACAAACTCATTAAAACACATTGTGCGTCAGCATAATTTACTTTTCTTTTCTCTTCCCTTCTCACCCCTCTCTCCTTTAGGATTTTGGATTCACACTTCAAAACAACCAGTCTTGTATACAAAGCACCAACGTGAATATGGCTTGACAAATTCTTAGTCTATACAAATACTGCTAATGTATGTTCAGTGGACTCTGTTTAAGATCGGGCGTTCTGCTCTAGCACTGAAGAGCAGAGAACCCATAACAACTTGAAATCGGTGAAAATATTTCTCAGCAGCCATACTCTCTAAAGCAGCAATACAAAATGAGTGGGTATTCTGCACTTGCAAACGACCATACCCACATTATTGCTGAGGAGACTGATATTCAGGTAAAACCTGAACAACATCCAGATACTCTTCAGAAGGCCATTGAAATGAACAGTGGATCCAGTGGTAATGTCATCAGTGGAAATGATATGAATGAAAACTACTCTAATAGTCATGATTCTCATGGCAATGAATCTAGTGAAAATGGGAAAGAGAGGGCAGTGCTGATGGAGTCTTTAGATTGTCATAAAAGGTAATAATATGCTAACTTTTCACTGATGTTTCTCTTAATATTCTTAAAATCTAATCTACTTTCACTTTAACATGTGTGATGTAATCTGTGTTGGACTGTGTTCCTATGATTAGTGCTTTTTCCATTCCATGCCGATTTTATTATTTATTCATTCATTACTGGCTTACACCATAATAAGCAGGTAGTAAATTGCATCTACAAGAAGAGAATAATACTATGGTGAAATTCTTTGAGCTTTTAAAAGTACAGTGATATGAGAACATAGGAGAAAAATGTAGTAAAGCGCTGCAAAGAAGTTTGTCAACTTTTTTTCCTGCTAAGATGCAAATAGATCAGTGAACTAAGGCTTTTAACTGCTTGTTTTTGCAATCTTTGAATTACCATATCTTATTGACTAGAAAGAGCAGAGTCTGATTTAAATTAAAGATTAAAGTTTTTAAATTGTGACTTCAGAACAAATCTTCTGTTTAAAATCAGATTTAGAATACATCTTTCCCCATGAATAAATGTTGTTTTTTACCAAAATCGCTTGTGGTATTCTTTTTTTTAATCCCGAGACTCTTATTTTAGAAGACAGGGGAGCAAAACCATAGAGTAGTGGTATACGTCACACCTTTTTGTGGCTGTCCCTTAAGGACACAGCTGTTGAATACTTTACCATTATTAGTCTAATGTATAGTAAAATATACAGTATTGTGTGTGTCCACTAAATCAGTCTACCACAGAATAGCATCTTTTTAAGCATACTTAACATTTACACACAAACTGATTTGGCTGATGCTACTCACTTGGTTTTATCAACAGTTTAATTGGTTTAAACTGAGTCTGTAAGTGTAAAGTAGCAAATAGAAAATGAAGATGTTAAAACTAAACACAACTAATATTTGATTATTAACATCACCAAGGTTGTTCTTTTTTCAGCTCAAGTGTATTTAGCCTGTTGATTGTAGACTCTGAACATAATCCATCTACCAGTGGATGCAGGTAAATAAAAATATAATATTTGTGTATTATAAAATAAGTTTTAAAACAATGAAGGGGATTAAAGCTGTTTGAGGTAATTATTGAGAATAAAAATGAATTACCAAACTTTAAATAGCCAAATCTAATACAGGGTTTTTTGTCTCATGGTTCTCACCCAAAACCAGGTTGCAAGAATATGTTAAAGGTTATACAGGTGGCCCTGGCTGAGGGCTGGGTTCTCCACTTTGGGAGGTGGAAGACTTGGGATAGAGCATTGCAGAGCTAGCTCTACACTCACCTCACATCGGTGGCTTCTGTGGCTCTAGCCACACAAGGCTGGCTGGGTTCAGTTCCTTGCTTTGGGCATTTGTGATCTGGTGCATGTGCTCACCTTTGGACCAACCCACCCCTCTGTTATGGCTGGTTGGGTGAGTGATGGAAGAGTTTATCGTATTGATCTCATGCAGTGGGGCCACTGCAAAAATTCAACACATTTTAACTATTATTGTAGCTGGAGTTGCGTATCCTAAGTTGACTTTCTACCAGGGAGCTGGGGAAAGTTCCTGGCAGAAGTTCTACACAGAGAGAAAGATAAATAGAATTTAGGGATAATATTGTTTTCCTTATAAAAAAATGTATCTTGCTTGGAACAAAGATCCCTTGGTGAATCTTTGCCATTGTCATATGTCACCTGGGATAAAATAGCTACTTTAGTGCATTGGCTCCTGAAGGCACAGTGATGCTGTGGCCTCATAAGCCAGGTTGACAATTTGGCCTTGGCAGCCTCTTCTCCATCAGGTAGACCTGGCCAAACCTGAGAGAAGGTGTGACCTGGGGAGTTGCAATGCTTAGAGCTGGGAAATAGCTCAGCCAGTCCCCTGGGACCTGAGCAGTCCCAGAGGTACATAGGTGTGCTGATTTAGTACATATAACATTAATGTGAATAGATGTGATGTCATGGGTAAGAAATATTTAATAAACCAGGTATTTTTTTCATTAAAGCTATTTACTAGGTTGTGACAGGTCATCAAGTTTACAAATGGATTGTGAGCCTAAAAAGATGGAGAACCTCGATCTAACTAATATAGCAATTGTTATAAATCCTGATGCATCTTTGCAACTAAATGCTTCCAAAGTTGTACTAAATAGTTCTTCTTCAAGGAGTGTCCTCGTGAGTGCTCCACCTTTAGGTGCGCCAGCGCCGCTGCGCCCACCAGTTGGAGATAGTCATGCCCCTCCCACCCCAGCTGGACATGTGTGCGAAATTCAGGTATGAGGTGCCTAGAGTGTGTAATGCACATGTGTGACCAGCTTGTCCCTCAGTTCTTCTCTGAACGCCACCGGCTGCGGTCGCACTTCAGCTGTTGCCCTCACATACTCATCTCTCTATAATTTGCCTATTTTATTCATTCCATTTCAACTACTCTTCTTCTTACTGATGCTATTTAGCTGTTTTCTTTTAAAGGGGCCGGGGGGAACCTCCCGAGCCTTCTGACAGGTGGCATTATTCACTGCGTCCCACAACTCTGCTTTGATAGCAGTTGCCCTTGTTGCCATATATTTCTTGGGATGTGCCAGGCTCGCTTGGGTTTAAAAGGTGTTTGGACTGCAGTCTGTCCATAGCTGTAGCAGACAGCCGTTTGCTTTATGTCCACTGCCTGGGCCAAGACCACAATATAGAGCGCTGTCAGCATTGAAGGAAATTGACTAAGCGCACAAGGAGAGCCAGACAGCTTCAACTTTGCATCTTACAAATGGAGACAGCATTGAAACCTTCCTTGAACTCTACTCCAAACTCACCCCTCAGGTATAGTCCACCGGGACAGACTTTGTTGAAAGGGCTATTCCAACTATAAGCCCAATCACCAACGGAAAATCTCCCTCAGTGAAGAAGAGGTCTCACAATTCCTCAGGGTCTACATCCCCAATGAGGAAACTGATGAGCACAAAACCTGATACTGTCGCCTCTATACTACTAAGGGGGGCAGTTAAAAGCTCTAGTGCCAGCTCCCATAAAAGCTGGGAGCACAAGCAAAGGGCTCGCTCCTCCTCAGAGAGCCAGACAGTGAGGCTAATTGATGAAGCTGTTGCTCTGGCACCAGCTAGAATGCCGACGGGGAAAAGTGGGTTTCTTGAGATCATCAACATGGGTTACGTAATCCCCTTTGCCTCCACCCCCCACCCACTACCACCATTCCCATCCCTCTTCAGGGACCCTTCTCAAGAGACTGTTCCTCCAAGAGGCACAACGTCTCCTGCAATTAGGAGCCATAGATGTGGTGCCCCTCGAGCACAGAGGAAGAGGTTTTTATTCCCACTACTTCTTCACAACCAAGAAATCAAGGGGTTGAAGACCTATACTAAATCTCAGGAAACTCAATCACCAGGGGGGTCTACAAATTATGGAAAACCCTACTCACCAGACAAAAAGGGGACTCACCACCCTCCCCCCCCCCCCAAAAAAAGTGGTTTTTTTAATGGCATAAATTCTTATTAGTAATTACTATTCTTATTCTTAAGTTATTAATAAATATCCCCCAAGGTTACTAATAAATATATTATAAACCTCTACCTTTTCTCTCTGCTTCCATGTCTCCTCCCCTTGCTCCATCAGCTCCCTTAGTGCCTGCTGCCCCCCAACTCCTCACCCTCTGCTGTCCTGACTCCTGCCCTTCTCACTGCCCTCGGCCCTCCTGTGACCAGCCCCCTTCCACCAGCCGTTCTCTCTGCCCTGTGCCCACTCCTCCAGTAGCCCTACTCTGATCATGTGAGCTACCCCTCCTCATCACCTCTCCTAACAGCTCTCTCTACATACCTGCCCTGCCTCTCTCCTCTGGTGCTGGTCCCTCCCCTGTAGGTGTCTGCCCTTCTGCTTCACCCCCAGAATCCTTTGGCACCTGCCCCCTCCTGGTGCCTCCCCCTTCCCTCACTGCTCCTGCCCCCTTTGCTCTCTTTTTCCCTGATACCCACCCCCTTACCACCCTCTGCCCCTCATGCCCCTGTGCCCTCACAGATGCCTTGCTCCATCCCCACCTTCCTCATGCCCATCCCTTCTTTCAAGCCTTCTCCCAGCACCTCCCCCTCCACCTCTAGTCCCCAGTGACTTGCCCTCTCCTCTCCCAGCATCACCCTGTCCACCCTCCCACTGACACCTCCCCTCCTGCCTTTTTCCTCATTGTCTACACTTGGCCCCCTGGCATTTGTCTCTCCTGCACCCCATCCCTTGGTGCCTTCCCCTTTCTTCTTCTTCTTCTCCTGACTTCCTCCCCTCAGCACAAGCCCCTTCCCCATATTTTTCTCCTCCCCTCCCCACAGCCCAGCCCAGCCCAGCTCAGCCCTCCCCAGGGGCCAGCTCTAGGTTTTTTGCTGCCCCAAGCAAAACATTTCTCTCCCCCCCCCCCCCCCCCCCCCGTTGTTGTCTTTTACACGTTTGCATTTTGCAATGGGTTTTTTTGGGTTTTTTTGTCCCGGCATTTTAGCCCTATAAATAACTAGCATTTTCATTCATCTTTTTTCCATAAAGGCAAAGGCATTTCAAGTGAACTCCCCCTTTCGGTCGCTGCTGGGTCACAGCAGCCTTTTCCCTGCCCTATCCAGCCCCTCCCTATGGGCAAGCACCCTTCACTTCCGACCCACAGAGGGAGCAGGGTTCAGGGACAGCACAGAGCCAGAGGGTTGCAGGGAACAGTGGGGGAGAACAGGGGTGGCGTGGGGAACGGGCGGCATAGAGCCAGAGAGATGCAGGGTGCGGTGGAGGTGTGGGGAATGGGACGTGGGGAACGAGAGGGGCAGAGGGATCTGGGTCGAGGGGCAGTGCAGGGAACGGGCAGTACAGAGCGGGGGGAGCAGGGAGCGGGGGGAACAGGGTGCGGTGGAGGCATGGAGAATGGGACGTGGGGAATGGGAGGGGCAGAGGGATCGGGGTCTAGGGGCAGTGCAGGGAACGGGCAGCACAGAGCAGGGGGACAGTGATCGGAGGGAGCAGGGTGTAAGGGCGGTGCAGAGCCAAAGGGTCACTAGGAAGAGGGAGAGCAGGAGGTCCAGGGTGCAGGGGAGGCATGGGGAACGGGCAGCGCAGAGACAAAGGGAGGCTGGGGCCGTGGCAGGACTGGAGCCGGTGGGGTGGGCCCTAGCTGTGCCGTGCGCCGCAGCTAGCTCCCAGGGTCATGCAGCCAGAGCCGAGCTGCTGTGGCCCTTTAAAATCAGCGGGGACAGGTCATACCAACATCCTGGCATCCCGCCCCGCCTCCTTGCGCTGGAGCTGCACGCAGGCAGCCCGGTGGGAGGAATCGCCGCACTTCCTCCTTCCCGGCGGCACCAAGCTCGTCCGCCGGCTGGCAGATCGGATGGGGCCGCGCCGCCCATAATGCGGACTTCGGCCAGCCCGTCACAACGGCCCACCGGGCCAGTCCGCCCCTGCATTCGCCAGCTGGAAGAATCTACTCGCCACGGGCGAGCGCATTTGTCGAGCCCTGTCAATCCCTACGTGACCCTCACCACAATTCTATCTGCCCTCGAGAAAGGAGATTGTCCACTCTCGACCTTCAGGATGCTTACTTCCACATTGCAATACATCCGTCACACAGACGCTTCCTCCAAGTCACAGTGGTGAACCAACATTTCCAGTACAGAATCTTACTTTTCAGCCTATTGACCACCCCAAGGGTATTCTCAAAGGTGCTAGCAGTGGTTGCTGCTCACCTCAGAACAAGAGGAATCACCATTTTTCCCTACCTCGACGATTGCCTCCCGTCGCCTTACCATACGCAGCAGGCAGTGACGGTTACCAGGGCATTATTCGACAGACTCGGGCTATGCATAAACCTGGCAAAGCGTGTCTTGCTCCCAACACAGACACTAGACTTCATAGGGGCACATCTGGACTGCGAAACCGCAATAGCCTTGCTTTCACAGCACAGATTCACAGCAATTCAAGACTTGGTGCATCTGGCGCAGCTCAGCCCCTGTATAACTTCTAGGCAGTGCCTGCGCCTCCTCAGTCAATGACAGCTACCACATTTGTGGTGGTGCCTTATGCATGCATGCCTGCATATGAGACCGATGCAGACGTGACTCAGGACGGTGTACAGGCCACATGTACACCCATTGAACAAGTCTCTCTGCATGCCATGCAGAATAAAAGTCTTTCTTACCTGGTGGACTCAAATGTATGCAAAAGGGTCCCCTTTCAACAGAACCCCCCAATGCTTACAGTTACCACAGATACCTCTTTAACAGGTTGGGGGGGCTCATATGCAGGATCAGATGGTTCAAGCCAGATGGACATCAGACAAGCACCGCAAACATATCAACTTGCTTGAGCTCAGAACAGTCTGGTATGCATGCATGCATGCATGCACTTCTCTCAGATAATACACAACAATACTGTCTGCATACTGATGGACAACATGACAACAAGCAGGGTGGTGTCTGTCCTTGCCAGCTCTGTTAGAAGGCAGTACAGTTATGGTAATGGTGCATCCTTTGTCACATTCGCCTTATAGCCACATATATCTCAGGAGAAACTTCTCCCTCAATCACGAGTGGGAGATCAACAGAGCGGCCGTCAATCATCTGTTCTACAGATGGGGGTTCCCTGGAGTGGACCTCTTTGCCACACACACAAATTCAGTGCCCTCACTATTGCTCCAGATTGGGATTGGGTCTGGGATCTCTGGGGGATGTGTCCAGCATCAGATTGGACGCGCTTCTAGCATACGCGTTTCCACCAATTCCTGTCATCCAGAGAGTGATACTCAAAATAAAACAGCACTGAGCTAAAGTGATACTGCCAGCTCTATGGTGGCCCAGACAGACTTGGTATCCAGCTGTTCTACACATGTCCAGGTGTCCCCCACATCGCTTTCCCACTGTTCCATCCCTGTTCACACAACAGAACAGGAAGATTTGCCACCCTGCCATCGAGCATCTTCACCTGCATGCGCATGGCTCCTTGCTGGCTAACCATGACCGAGATCCATTGTCCTCCAGAAGTTCAAACTATTCTCACAAACAGCTGTAGACCTGCAACGAGGAAAACCTACGCTAAAAAATGGCAGCATTTCACTAGCTGGTGCTTCACTCGATACTGCACTCCCACGGAGAGGGGAATCTTACTCATAGTCACCTACTTACTACACCTTCACAACTCTCATCTGTCAGCTCTCTCAGGCTGTGTCCAGACTCCATGCCTCCGTCGACGGAGGCATGTAGATTAGCCAGCTCGGAAGAGGGAAATGAAGCCGCGATTAAAATAATCGCGGCTTCATTTAAATTTAAATGGCTGCCCCGATCTGCCGATCAGCTGTTTGTCGGCAGATCGGGAGAGTCTGGACGCGATGCCCCGACAAAGAAGCCTTTCTTCATCGACACAGGTAAGCCTCGTGAAACCTGGCTAATCTACATGCCTCCGTCGACGGAGGCATGGAGTCTGGACACAGCCTCAGGGTCTACCTCACGGCCATATCTGCATTCTACCCATCCATGCAGGATCATTCCATTTTCACTCATCCATCAATCAGGAGATTTCTGCAAGATTTACACAATACCTTCCCACCAACTAAAGAATCAGTTCCCGCATGGGACCTTAACCTCGTGCTAAGGGCATTAACGGGCAGACTATTTGAACCACTAGCTACCTGCTCCCTTCTCCATCGAGGAAGGAAGTGGCCTTCCTCGTGGCTATTACTTCTGCACAAAGGGTGGGAGAGTTGGGCGTGCTTATAGCCGACGTGCCTTATACAGTCTTCCAGAAGGACAAGGCGATCCTACAGACCCATTCTAAATTCCTTCCCGAAGTACTTACCTCATTTCATTGTAACAAACCAATTTACTTACAGAATAGTGATAGAAATGTAGCTGTGTTAGTCTGGTGTAGCTGAAACAAAAAACAGGACTATGTAGCACTTTAAAGAATAACAAGATGGTTTATTAGGTGATGAGCTTTTGTGGGCCAGACTCACTTCTTCAGATCAAATAGTGGAAGAAAATTGTCACAACCATATATATACCAAAGGATACAATTAAAAAAAATGAACACATATGAAAAGGACAAATCAAATTTCAGAACAGAAGAGGGATGGAGGGGCGGAGGGAGGTAAATGTCTCAATGACTTGATTACCTGCATCCTGCTTTAAAGGCCTTTTAAAACTACACTTGAAAGAGAATCCTCTGAACTGTCATTCATGCTTAAATTCGACACTTTACACCTAAGTTTGAATAAAGACTCTAATTATCTTACCCATTACAAAGATAGCTTCCCCAATTATCACCTCTAATATCATTAGCTCACAGACATTTACCTCGCGCCCCCCCCCCCATATCCCTCTTCTGTTCTGAAACTTGATTTGTCCTTTTCATATGTGTTCACTTTTTTAAATTGTATCCTTTGGTATATATGGTTGTGACAATTTTCTTCCACTATTTGATCTGAGGAAGTGGGTCTGGCCCATGAACGCTTATCACCTAATAAACCACCTTGTTAGTCTTTAACGTGCTACATAGTCCTGTTTTTTGTTTCAATTTACTTACCGGTCGTCTTCCTCAAACCTCATGGCAACAACAGTGAAGGGGATCTCCGTACCCTTGATGTCTGCAGGGCGGTGGCCTTTTACTTGCAACAGAAGTTCCGCAAAACTCCTCGCTTGTTCTCTCCTCTGCAGAGAGATCTCAGGGACTACCGATCTCCAAACAGAGACTGCCCAAGTGGATCTCAGAATGTATAAGACTGGTTTATGTTATATTCAACAGACAGCCTCCTTTGGCCGTACGTGCCCATTCCATGAGGGCAATGGCTGCCTCCACAGCATTGCTCCACTGTATCCCCACGGACAAGATCTGCAGAGCAGCCACATGGGCTTCTGCTCACACTTTTACTTATCACTGTGCCATCCAATTGTATACAGACACTCTCTCACTCGATTTGACCGCTCAGTATTTTCAGTAGCTGAACTGAAACAAGCCTTCCGAAGGTCCCACCTCCAAGCATTGATACTGCTCTGTAGTCACCTAAAGGTGGAGCACCCACAGGGACACTCCTCAAAGAAGAAGGGAAAGTTACTTACTTTGTGCAGTAACTGGAGTTCCTTGAGATGGTTGTCCCCATGGGTGCTCCACCACCCACTCTCCTCCCCTCTGCTCTGGATTCTGTTGGGAGTCCGGATCAGAGAAGAACTGAGGAGCCGGCGGACCGTGCATGCGCATTACACATTCCAGGTGCCCTCACACCTGAGCCTCACTCGCATGGCCAGCCAGGAAGGCGGGAGGGAGCACTTCTACCAACAATCTCCGACTGGTGGGCGCAGCGGTGCTGGTGCACCTAAAGGTGGAGCACCCACGGGGACAACCATCTTGAAGAATTCCAGTTACTGCACAGGGTAAGTAACTTACCCATTTGTGGAACTAATCTAATTACATGATAAATGTCAGAAGGCTTTTGTTTTCTGAAAAGTCAGTTTAAATGTCAAATAATTTTTGTTTTATAGCAGTGAGCAATCTACTAAAGCCAAAACACAAAAGGAATTGAGGAAAACATTGCAGGAACTGAAAGCACGCCTTCCTCCTGAGAAAAGAATCAAAGGAAAATCTTATGTGCTGGCAACATTGAAATACGCACTTAAAAGTATTAAACAAGTTAAAGGTAATATTTCTTCTTCAGATACTAGATTGAACAAAAGTAAATCTAGAACGAGAATCTGACTCTGGATCTCTTTCTAAAGACAAATGTGTAATAACCGAAAGATTATAAAACTAAAGCAGTTGTATCATTTTAATAATTTGAGATTGTGACGCTACAAAAAAAAAAGTAGGTCCCTTTTTCAGATCTTAAAACAAACAAACAAACAAAAAAACCTAGTAGTATGTAGAGTGAGACTTGATTTTTATTTAATATATTTTGGTGATTAGTTAGCCATTGACTTAAAATTTGTATGACATATTGGCTTATAGACAATATTCAGCATGCCTTCTGTCTAAGGATTGCCAAGTATTTCATAGATTGTAACTAATTAAACGACACAATACCCCTAACTTCATTAACTTCCTGAGGTTACCAATGAGGAAACAAACAGGAACAAGTTAAGTGCTTTTCTCAAGGTGGAAATGGAAATAGAACCTGGATATCCTGTCCTGTACTTAACCACAAGATCATGCTTTCATTCCAGTCATTAACAGTCTCATTGTCAACTGGTCTCATTTTGAAATGTGAATATAAAAAATGTGCTTAATATTTCTTATATAGCCAATGAAGAATATTACCAGCTACTGATGATTAATGAAAGCCATCCTTCTGGTCTCGATGTGTCATCCTATACAGTAGAGGAAGTTGAGAACATTACTTCTGAATACATCATGAAAAATGCAGTGAGTATTTTGACCCCTTACTGCAACGTGTATGTAATTGGAGGGTTGGTTTAAACTCTTAAATTTAGCCTTTCTTAAAAAAAAAGGGGGGGGGGAATTTGGGGCATAATAGTTTAATGTCTTGTTGCTAACAGCTTTCGTGGTTTTGTTGCTGGTATTGGACACTGCATTCTGAACAATATTTACCTTAATCTACCTTCTAAAGAGTATAGCAGGGAACCTTGACCCCTCTTTGTGGGCCCTCATAGCTCATGCAGGTGGCAGCTGGCTACCCAGAGTTTGTGAGGGTTTCATAGCTGTGAGAGAAAAAATGTTTCTTTAAGTTTGTTCTAAGACATGAGCCAACCACTATCTAAAGGAGTTTAGAGGACGAAAATTCTCTTATACATCAGCAATTCTATAATTGTTTACTACGGGATTCTTTGATACCTTCAGTATTTCAGTTAACTATTACTAGCATACTGGACTAGATATTCCTTTGGTCTGATCAGGAAGGGTTAGTTCTGTGTTCCTATGAATAGTTAAAGGGGTATAAATAGAAGTATTCAGATGGGATGATATTAAGAAAAATTAAAATATAGGCTGAATATCAAACATTTGTTCACACGGCGATCTATTAGACTTCAGTTTTCCAGCAGTAGAGATGAATCTTTTGGTTCTCAAGATGTATAAAACAGGACTAGACAAAGGTATCTTTCAACAAGATAGACATCACTAGGCTACCTAATAGATTTCCGCTTACTAACTTTTGTATTAACCACTTTTTCATGAATTAGCATACTGAATTTCTAAGTATTTGCAGCCCCATTCGTTTGACTGTAGATTAATGTACTGATCTATGTCTTTAAGACCCTTGAATAATTGAATTTTATAAAGACAAAATATGCCTGTGATATTAACATTTATGAAGGGGGAAATTGTTGATTTCCATATCCAAAGTAACTTCTTCATTGTGATAGTCTACTTAGTAAGAATATGCAACCAGCTGATGCAACTAAATCAAAATATGGATTAAAACAGTCTCACATGCTTCAGAAAATGTTTATACCAGCTATGTGTATTTTCTAGGCAGTTAAAATACTTTGTCTTGAGACTTAATGTCTCATACAGTACATTTGATTTAATTATTTCTTATTAGTTAAAAATAGACAAGATGAAAAATACTTACCATCAAATTAGTGTGAACTTCCCAATACCATTTTTCAACACTGTATCAGAGAAAAGATTTAAAATGTTTTCTTATCTAAAATGTTTGAGATTTTGTTATTGCTTAGGACATGTTTGCTGTAGCAGTTTCCCTGATTACTGGGAAAATCTTGTACATCTCTGATCAAGCTGCCTCTATTCTCCGCTGTAAGAGGGATTTCTTTAAAAAAGCCAAATTTGTGGAGTTTTTGGCACCTCAGGATGTCAGTGTTTTCTACAGTTCCACTACCCCTTACAAATTGCCATCTTGGAGTATTTGTAATGGAGTTGGTAAGTACTCTCAACATTGAATTCATCTGTTTTTTAGTAACACAAACATTTTTGGAATTGTAACTTTTTTATTAAATCCGTTTAATATTTTTAGAAACTTCAACACAAGACTGCATGGAGGAGAAATCATTTTTCTGTCGCATTAGGTAAGACCAAATATTAAAATTGTACTTAAAATAATATACACTGACACCATGCATGTCAAAAAGTACTCAGTCATTACAATTCTGGATTGGATGTGAGTTTTTCATTCATCTTATTTCCTGGTATGAAAACAAAGTGAATCATGTGCATGGCCTTTGTTAGTTTAACATATTGTAGAGATTGTTACCGAAAGTAAATGCAAAGCAAATTCAGGGAACTGCTTAGTTATTAATGCAGCGTAAAGTAAACCCTTGCGATTTATGGTGTATACATTTCTGACACCAGTGCGAATAGCAAAATCTGCAAATATATGGGGGTGAGTGGGAATTGGAAAGAGTACTCTGTTTCCTGCAGCTCCTGGACACCATGGTGAATGGGGGTGGGAGATTGACTGCAGCTGTCAACCCACAAAAAGCCCCCCTGAGGCCATGTTCTCCTTCCTCCCGGACTGGGGAGGTAGGTGCAATGGAGAGAGGGCAGGGTAGTGGGGTGTAGGGACGGAAGCAGAGACGGATTAAGACATACCAAGACCCTAAACTATGTTAAGTTTAAGAAGCCACATAGTATTACCAAAAAAAGTGTGGTATTCTAAGAAAAAGGACAATGAAAACATAAATAATAGTTTTTTATTTGCATATATGCTGGTACATGCAACTAAAAACTAGTAATTTTTTTTAATAGAGATTCCTCATAGTGTGTATTTTATTTAGTTTGTGTATAAATCTGGCACTGGACAGGAGAGAGATATGAAAATTGCGAATAGAGATTCTGCAAATCACAAAGGTCTCCTCTAATATCCTAGGACAGACAGTTACAACTAACGAGACAAAGCGTGAAGGAATATCTTTTATTGGACTAACTTCTATCTTTCATCAGCAGAAGTTGGTCAAATAAAAGGTACTCGCTCACAATCCTTGTTCCTCAGTTATTAATCAGTTTGGAATTTGACCTTTGCACTTCGGTACAAGTAAAACTGATCCTGGTAAATTTTGTCGGAAGAGTTCCATCATTTCATTTAATTCAGTGAATACGTGTACTTTCCACTCAGTCCATCTCTTAGTTCTTCTTTTGATTCCGATTTGAAGGGCAGTTCAACACTCATTAATTTATTATAATGGGGTTCTTAAGACACTAATGTAATAGGTACCATACAAATAAGTAGCAGACAATCATCCCTGTACCAGAGAGTTTATGGTCTTGATAGCAGTGCGGGTCCCGGCAGACCTGTCACAGGAGCATACTCCCAACCCAATCCCCCTCCCATCTCCTCCCTTTCCCTTCCCCAGAGCTAAATACCTCCCCTCCCTGTTGTAACCCAGTCCTCTTTCTCCCCCAACCTTATGTCCCGGTCCCAACATACACCACCGCTTGAAATGCAACCCCCACCTTTTCCATTATTTTCAATGGGAAAATTGACCCCACATAACACGTTTTCACTTAACACGATCATTTTCTGAAACGTAGTGAATACAAGCAGAGAGAGGGTAAGTTTTTAGAAGATAGGATACACAAAGAACAAGTTAAAAATCACTTAGGAAAGTTAGATGTCAGCAAGTCACCAGGTCCTGATGAAATGCATCTCAGGATACTCAAGGAGCTGATAGAGGAGGTATCTGAGCCTTTAGCTATGATCTTTGAAAAATCATGGCAGACAGGAGATTCCAGAAGACTGGAAAAGGGCAAATATTGTGCCCATCTATAAAAAGGGGAATAAGAACAACCCAGGAAACTACAGACCGGTCAGTTTAACGTCTGTCCCAGGGAAGATAATGGAGCAGGTAATTAAGGAAATCCTATGCAAACACTTGGAAGGTAATAAAGTGATAGGGAATAGCCAGCATGGGTTTGTGAAGAACAAGTCATGCCAAACTAATCTGATAGCTTTCTTTGATAGGATAACGAGCCTTGTGGATAAGGGAGAAGCGGTGGATGTCATATACCTAGACTTTAGTAAGGCATTTGATATGGTCTCGCATGATATTCTTATTGATAAACTAGGCAAATATAACTTAGATAGGGCCACGATAAGGTGGGTGCATAATTGGCTGGATAACCGTAGTCAGAGAGTTGTTGTTAACGGTGCTAAATCCTGCTGGAAAGGGATAACAAGTGGAGTTCCGCAAGGGTCTGTTTTGGGACCCGTACTCTTCAATATCTTCATCAATGATGTAGATATTGGGATAGAGAGTACACTTATTAAGTTTGCAGATGATACCAAACTGGGTGGGGTTGCAACTTCTTAGGGGGGATAGGGACATAATTCAAAATGACCTTAGCAAGTTAGAGAAATGGTCAGAGGTAAACAGGATGAGGTTTAATAAAGAGAAATGCAAAGTGCTCCACTTAGGAAGGAACAATCAGTTCCATACATACAAGATGGGAAGCGACTGTCTAGGAAGGAGCATGGTGGAAAGGGATCTAGGGGTCATAGTGGACCACAAGTTGAATATGAGTGTGATGCTGTTGCAAAAAAAGCAAATATGATTCTAGGTTGTATCAACAGGTGTGTTGTAAGCAAAACTCATGGAGTCATTCTGCCGCTCTACTCTGCACTAGTTAGGCCTCAGCTGGAGTACTGTGTCCAGTTCTGGACGCCACATTTCAAGAAAGATGTGGAGAAACTGGAAAGGGTACAGAGAAGAGCGACAAGAATGATTAAAGGTTTAGAGAACATGACCTATGAAGCCAGGCTTCATGAACTGGGCTTGTTTAGTTTGGAAAAAAGAAGATTAAGGGGGGACATGATAGCGGTTTTCAAATATCTAAAAGGGTGTCACAAGGAGGAAGGAGAAAATTTGTTCCTCTTGGTTTCTGAGGACAGGACAAGGAGTAATGGGCTTAAAGTGCAGCAAGGGAGGTTTAGATTGGACATTAGGAAAAAATTCCTAACTGTCAGGGTGGTCAAATATTGGAATAAATTGCCAAGGGAGGTGGTGGAATCTCCCTCTCTGGAGATATTTAAGAACAGGTTAGATAGACATCTGTCAGGGATGGTGTAGACGGTGCTTGGTCCTGCCTTGAGGGCGGGGGGGCTGGACTCGATGACCTCTCGAGGTCCCTTCCAGTCCTATTATTCTATGATTCTATATCTATAGTGTTAAATGAGGAATTACTGTACTTTCTTCTTCGAGTGGTTGCTCATGTCCATTCAAAGTAGGTGTGCGCGCCGCGTGCACCATGTCTTCTGGAGCGTTTTCCCTAGTGGTACCTGTAGAGCCCACAGGGCGCCCCCTGGAGTGGCGCCGCCATGGCGGGGCATAAGTACCCCTGCCGGTGCTGCCCCACCTCAGTTCCTTCTTACCGCCGTGTCGGTCGTTGGAGCGTGTCTCTCTCTCTCTCTCTCTATAGCTGTTAGGCTTAGATAGTTTAATGGTTCCCGTTTCTCATTTGTAAATAGTTGTGTAGTTAGATAGTTAGGTTTTTTGTTTTGTTCCTTCCCCCCCCTTGGGGGTGAGGAATGCCAGGGCCGCAAGGCTTTAAAACGTGCGCTGACTGCGGGAAGTTTATGCCCAGGGGCGACCCACACGACAGCTGCCTTAAGTGTCTGGGTGAGGCCCATTTGGCAGTAGCCTGCAAGATCTGCAAGTCTTTCAAGCCTCGTACTAGAAAGGACAGAGTTTCCCACTTGAAGCTTCTCCTTATGGAAACAGCGCTTCAACTGGCACCGCCGGACCAGCCTGCGGTGCACAGCGCACCGGCCTCCATGCGCGAGGCCGTACACCGGCACTGGGCGTCGGCGGCAGGCTCCCTGCACCGGTCTCACTCTCCCCCTTCTAAGAGGGCGAAGAAGTCCCGGGGCAGGTCCCCGTCCAAGAAGCCGGTATCGGCTGGACACTGCACCACTAGCTCACCGGTGCGCGCCTCCCTTCTAGGGCACCGAGGGGAGCTAGCGAACCCGGGCCGCTTGCCCTCTCATCGTCCGTCTACGCCGGACGCCTTTGAAGCGGCACAGGACTTAATCAGCCTTACCACCTCCCCGCCGTCATCGGTTGACTCGGAGAGGTCGAGGTCGCCCACGGGGCAAGCCCCAAGGGCACCGCTATTGCCCTTGCATGACCAGGGTCGGCGTGCTACAGTGGCATATGCGTCGGGACCAGCCACGCTGGATTTGACTCCCACCGCTACTACGGGCTCCTTCATGATGTCAGGTCGTCATTCCCAGGGAGCCTCGAGCCATGGCAGGCCGTTGCTCTCCGAGTTGCCAGAGCCCCGCTTGGCTGTACCGGTGCCATACTCCCAAGGCTATCTGGCTTCCCGAGAGACGATGTCTGTCTCCATGCCGTCATCGGCACCGGCTTTGACTCAGTGGTCCACCCCGGTACCGGGCATGGGCACCCCGGTACCGCGCCAGTCAGACATGACTCGGTCGGCATCGAGCCTGAGCACCTCGGTGCCGTACCTATTGGCCACGCAACCGGCACCGGGCTTGGACACCCCGGTATCACAGCTGCAGTCGGCGCAATCGGCACTGGCCCTGGGCACCCCGGTACCGCAGCCCCAGACGGCACCGCTTCCACTTTTTCAGCCGAGCTAGAGCACCTCAGTACTGCAGTTACTGGCAACGCTGCCGGCACCGGGCCTAGGCACCCCGGTGCTGCAATTGGCACACACGGCACCGAGCCTGAGGACCTCGGTGCCACAAATGACGTACACGGCACCAAGCATGGGTACCTCGGTGCCGCAAATGCCGCCTTAAACAGCACTGGGCTTGGGCACCCCGGTGCTGCAACTGTTGGTGCCATTGGAGGTTGCCGCACCGGGTCTGGGTCTGCGCCGTGCGCATGCAGGCAAGCCTGAGTCGATGGCCAGGTTTGCGCTGCACTCCTCGTTGGCTCCACCGTGGCCGGAATCTGATTACTCTTTGGACTCGGATGGGGTGTCGGTGCGCTCAGGGTCTTCGGGAGCTTCTTCGACGCACGGATCTAGATCCAGGCACCGAAGGGACCACAACCAGCAGGTGTGGCTCCCGCATCCGCAGTGGCCCTTTTGGACTCCTGGGCCTATCATCAGTGGCAGGGCCAACCACCACCTTCTATGACGTCGGAGGCTTCAGGGCACTGCTCTCGTCCCTCTGTGTCCCTGTCTAGGGCGCCCACCTCACCTCTCTCGGTGCCACAGGACCCAGCGGCACCGCAGCCATCGGTGCCAGGAACAGCCCCTACGGAAGCTCGGGCTGCCCAATCGGCATCGCAGTTGACCGCGACGGTGCCCCTGTTGGTCCAGGAGTCATCGTCGTCATCTTCCCCCGATGAGGCACTGGCAGACCCGGCGCCCAAGCTGCCATCAATGGATGCCAGAGCGCATCAAGACCTCCTGCGGCGCATTGCTTCCAACCTGGCTGTTCCGGTTGAGCCCATAATTGAGGATACCGACCCGATGGTAGACATCCTCACTGAGGACACCCCTGCACGATTCGCGCTACCACTTAACAAGACAGTTTCGAAAATTACTAATGCCCTGTGGCAAACGCCAGCAACTCTGACTCCTACCCAAAAAGGGGTAGAGAGGCGTTATTTCGTCCCGCAGTCGGGTCACGATTTTCTGTACTCCCCACCCGGAATGGATCATTGGTCGTGCAAGCTGCGGCCCAAAAGGAGAAGCTTCCCCAACCCGGTCCTTCACCGAAGGCAAGAGAACCTAAGAAGATGGACTTGCTGGGCTGCAAAGTATACGCTACGGGTGCTCTGCAGCTCCGTATCACTAATCAGCAGGCGATGCTGAGCAGGTACGCCTTCAACACCTGGCAGGCAGTCGAGAAATTTAAGGACCGACTCCCGGCGGAGGACTGCCAGGAGTTCGTGGCTATAGCCTCCGAGGGTAAAATCAGCACAAGAACTGCCCTCCAAGCGGCTTTGGACACCATGGACTCGGCAGCCCGCACCATGGTGACAGGTGTCGTTATGCGCTGTGGGGCATGGCTCCATGTTTCGGGGATCCCCGCGGATGTCCAGCATACCATCCAGGACTTGCCTTTCGAAGGAAAGACCTTGTTCTCGGAGCACACAGATTCCAGGCTCCACACCCTAAAGGACACTAGGTCGACCCTGAAGTCCTTGGACATACATACACCAGCTACTTAGCGGCGTCAACTGCCGTTTAGGCATCAGGGTAGAGCGCAGCCCCAGATCCCCTGTGGGGACTTCTGGAGGCACTGCTACCGGGCTTCCGGTGGAGGTTCCGGGGCGGCCGCACACCCCCAAGGGTCCAGGGGTCGACGTCATCGCCCCAGGTCAGATCCCCAACGGGCAGGCCCTCACGGCCCTTCTAATCAGGGCAAGCCGCAATTTTGACTTAGAGCTAGAGAGTCCCGTACCAGTCTGCCACCCGGGCCCCTCATTTGGGGCCCGGCTTTCCCGTTTTGCCCAGGCATGGGCCCAAATAACATCAGATGCCTGGGTCCTCAACATTGTACATTCGGGTTATTCTATCCCATTCCTGGGCCCACCACCTTCAAAACCCCCTACCTTGTCCCTAATGAGGGACACCCCTCACGAACACATCCTGCTTCAGGAAGCGGGGGCACTCCTCGAAAAAGGGGCAATAGAAAGGGTTTCCCCGCACCTGTGGGGCAAGGGGTTTTACTCCCGTTATTTTGTTACCCCCCTTTAGTTTTGGGACATCTGCCCTATCTTGGACCTCTGGTTATTAAACAAGGCGGTGGTGAAACAAAAGTTCAGAATGGTAACTTTAGCCTCGGCCATCCCAGTGCTACAACTGGGCAACTGGTACGCGACTCTCGATCTAAAGGATGCCTACTTCCATGTGGCTATCAGGCCCAGTCACAGGATGTTCCTTTGGTTTATGGTGGGCTGCCACCATTTTCAGTTAACGGTACTCCCCTTTGGGTTGTGTACTGCGCCAAGGGTGTTCACAAAATGTATGGCTGTGGTTGCCGCCTTTCTGCACAATCGAGGGGTGCATGTCTTCTCCTACCTCAACAATTGGTTAATCCGAGGTCGCTTGTATGAGCAAGTAGAAGCTCATGTGTCACTCATAAGAGCTCTCTTCTTAAGGCTGGGGTTTTTGGTGAATGTCGAGAAGTCATCCCTGACCCCCTCCCAGAGCATAGTGTTTGTGGGAGCCCTCCTCGATGCGAAGGTGGCCAGAGCGTTCCTGCCCCACAGCAGGTTCCTCGCAATAGGGGAGCTGATTTCACAGCTAACCCGGTTCCCCATCACGACTCCTCGGGTCTGCTCCAGGCTCCTGGGATACATGGCAGCATGCACTTACACGGTGCGACATGCCAGGTTGAGGATGAGACCTCTGCAGGCTTGGCTGGCAAAGGCCTTCTGCCAGTCCAAGGGCCTATGGGACTCCATAGTCACAGTGCCCCCGGACATTCTGGACTCCCTACTCTGGTGGACCCAGGAATCCGTGGTGTGCAGCAGGGTTCCCTTCAATGCCCCTCCCCCCTCGCTGACCCTGGTCACCGATGCATCCAACCTAGGGTGGGGTGCACACCTCGGGGGGCCACAGAACTCAGGGCCTCTGGTCCCCGTCCGAACGGTTCCTGCACATCAACATCCGAGAACTGCGAGCGGTGAGGAAAGCCTGCGAAGCATTTCTGCCGAGGCTCTCCCACCGCTCCATCCTGGTACGTATGGACAACACTGCAGCGGTTTTCTACCTCAACAAGCAGGGTGGGGCACGTTCCCCACCTCTGTGCAAGGAGACCCTGCTGTTATGGCATCTATGTGTCACGCACAACATCTCGCCCCAGGCGGAATACCTCCCTGGGTGCAAGAACCTGCTTGCAGACCCACTGAGCAGATCCTTTGGAGCCCACGAGTGGTCGCTCAAGGATTCTGTACTCAGTCAGGTTTTCCACAGGTGGGGCTATCCCCACCTGGACCTGATTGCCTCGGCACGCAATACAAAATGCAGGAACTACTGTTCCCTGCTGGGGCTGGGGAAATTGTCCAAGGGAGACGCCCTAACGACCACGTAGCCAAAGGGCGTCCTCTACGCTTTTCCCCCATTCCCACTAATCTCCAGGGTGTTGACCAGAGCAAGAACTTTCAGGTCCTTGATCATCCTCATAGCCCCCAGGTGGCCCAGACAGTTCTGGTTCCCCATCCTGGTGGACATGCTGGCCCGGGACCCCATAGTACTCCCCCCAGTTCGGGACCTGCTAACCCAACCTTGGGACGGAGGAATAATGGTTCACCCGGATCTCCGGTCTCTCCACCTGACGGCCTGGTTTATCCGTGGTTGAACCAACCAGAAAGGGAATGTTCCCGAGAGGTACAGATGGTGCTCCTTAGCAGCAGGAAACCCTCTACTAGACGGTCGTACGCTGCCAAGTGGCGGCGCTTCTTGTCTTGGGCGTCCCGGAGAGGAGTACAGCCGTCCTCGGCTCCTATTCCAGCTATTCTCGACTATCTCTTTCAACTTCGTTCTTCTGGCTTGTCTTTTTCGTCTATTAAAGTCCATGTGGCATCTCTCTCCGCCTTTCATGTGGGTACGGCAGGGGTCTCTCTCTTTTCTAACCAGGTGGTCAAAAGGTTTCTTACGGGTTTGGAGAAATTGTATCCCTCGGTGAGGGCTCCATACCCTGAATGGAACCTCAACCTGGTTCTTCACAGGCTTATGTCCCATCCCTTCGAACCCTTGGCTACCTGTTCACTGAAGCACCTTTCATTGAAGATTGCTTTCATAGTAGCCATTACGTCTGCTAGAAGGGTATCTGAGTTAAGGGCGCTGACCATCGAGCCGCCCTACCTTGTTTTTTCTCGTGATAATGTGAGGCTACGACCTCATCCGACCTTCCTACCGAAGGTGGTTTCCCCTTTTCACCTATCCCAGGAGATTTATTTACCAGTGTTCTTCCCTAAACCTCACGCATCCCCTAAGGAGTGTGTTCTACACTCCCTGGATGCCAAGCGAGTGCTGGCTTTTTATATCGACCAAACCAAGCCCTTCCATAAATCCTGACAGTTGTTTGTCACATTTGGGGGAAAGGGAAAAGGTTCACCTGTTTCTACCCAAAGGTTATCAAAATGGGTGGTGCAATGTATAGCAGATTGTTATCAGATGGCTGGTAAAACCCCACCCAAGGTGAAGGCACGCTCTACCAGGGCGCAGGTGTCCTCGGTAGCCTTCGGTGCCCAGGTACCTATCATGGAAATCTGCAGGGCAGCCACCTGGTCTTCCCTCCACACGTTTACAACGCATTATGCGCTACCTCTACAGGCCAAGGAGGATGCAAGTGTGGGCTCTGCAGTCCTAGAATCTGTAATGTAAATATATAGCTCTCGTTGTCTTCATTCTGGGTTGGTGACTTGTCACTGTTTACTCGTTCAAATAAATCTGTTTATTGTTCACCTTCCTTTATGACTCTGGTGCTATGACTGTTCCGACCCCTCCTCTTTGGGGTTAGCTTGTTGGTAGTCACCTACTTCGAATGGACATGAGCAACCACTCGAAGAAAAGAACCGTTACAGGTAAGTAACTGTTGTTCTTCGAGATGTGTTGCTCATGTCCATTCGACTCCCACCCTACCTCCCCTTCGTCAGAGTATCCGGCAAGAAGGAACTGAGGTGGGGCAGCGCCGGCAGGGGTACTTATGCCCCGCCATGGCGGCGCCACTCCAGGGGGCGCCCTGCGGGCGCTACGGGTACCGCTAGGAAAAACGCTCCGGAAGACGTGCACGCGGCGCGCACACCTACTTCGAATGGACATGAGAAACACATCTCGAAGAACAACAGTTACAGGTAAGTAACCGTTCTTTTCCTGTTTCCAAAAGCCAGCTTTGCTATTCTGTTCCTCTTGTGAAGATTTAATAACTACAGATAATATGGACACTGTGTGAGGCTGGTGGTCAGATTTCTTTTTACTGCAATTAACATTAGCTTTAAAAATTATACTTTTGTAAGTTTATTATAACTGTGGAAGAAATCTTCTGGCCAGCTGGATTGTTTACCACCATAAAAGTATATAGCTGGTCTGCATAAATTAAAACCACGATGTAGTGACAATTAGTAGAGATGGCATTTTGAGAAGAGAAATTAACAGATAAGAAGTTTTCTGCTAGTTAAATGTCTTAAAGCATAGATAATAGTACGTTTGGATATTTTTATTTGCAATACAGGTTCTTTAATGTAGAGGGTTCATTTTATTTGTCTCTTTTGCTCAAACATGAAGAATAGAAACTTGGTAACATTGAGCATATCTAGATGGTTCCATATGCCAGTTAGGGATGTTAGAGATCGAGTAATTGAATAATTGTGTAACCACATCAAATATTAGTGATTACATGATTATTCGATAGTCCCTAGAGTCCCTCTCCTGGGGAGCTCCCTGCCACCTCATGCTGCTACCTCTGTATCAGGTGGGAACTGGTCTGTGAGGGGAACTAATTAAAAAGCTGGCTCCCCTAGCCACCAACTAGGAGCTGTCTGCTCCCTCTCCCCCCAGACTGTTGTCTGAGTTCTCTGTGGACAGAGACTGTCAGCATCCCATGGCAGCAGGCCCTTCCCTCCCCCCTGAGCACTGGCTCCAGCCTGTCTCTCCCCTTCCCCTCCCACCCTCCGCTGCCTCTATAGGATACACAGGAAGGGTGGGCAGGCAGCTCTGCAGAGCCAGCATGCACGGAGAGCCAGTTTACAAGCTGGTTTTCCACTTGTGCCAGCTCCAGCCTGACCCCTCTACCTCCATGCTGCTACCTCTCTATCAGAGGCAACAGTGTGCAAGTGGGGGGGCTGCGGGGGACAAGTGGTTCCATGAGATCTGATGCTCATGAGGATCTGGCTTAAAAGCTAGCTCCCCATGCGTACTGGCTCCCACCTCCACCTACCCTCCTCTCCTCTCCTCTCCCTCCCCCCCCCCATACAGATTGTGTGTAGTTGATAGGATTAAGTGATAGACCCAGGCTTATCAGTTAACCTATAGTTGACTACGCAAATATTTGCTGAAGGGCTCAGTCACTTCTGTCTCTTTTTTAATATTTCAAAAGTACGCAAACTGTATTTTGTTGTTTTGTTGCTATTATCTTTTGATTTCATGGATGCTGAGCTAGGAAAACTACTTTGAGTACTATAGTTTTTGTTTTTTTACTAAGTAATGGTCCTGTTAGCATATCTCTGCTATATAAATATAAAATGAATTCCTTATTCCAGGATTAAAGCAAAAGAAAGATTATTAGGTTATTAAAGAATAGTGACCTAATTCATAATGAATGGTCACATGGTTTATTGTGATTGCCCGTACTGAAAGTAGGATTTTCTCTGTGTATTTTTTATATATATATTTAAGGTGACAAATGATTTACTCTCATAACAGTTAATGTACAAAGTCCCCGAGTCAGGATTAGGTCTTCCTCTAGATCAGCAATGGGCACTGGTGAGTGGCCCTCCTTCATATCAGTGGGCCACAAGATTGTTGTAACCATCATGGTCTCCAAGAATAGGATAGTATTTCTGATAGCACTTAGAATCATAGAATACTAGAACTAGAAGGGACCTCTAGTGGTCATCAGGTCCAATTCCCTGCCCTCATGGCAGGACCAAGAACCTGCATACCTAGAATTTGCAGGTTGTACTGACTGAAGTGTAGCAGTACTTTGACTGGCTGCAGCTGGAGGCTCTCACGGTCAGTGTTATGTGCAGTCACCACACACCTCACTTCACGTGCCCTTGTTTTAAGCATGTTTTAATTGAATAGTACTGGTATGAAAAACTGCATGGATGGAAACCAGTGAAATCTGGCAACCCTGCACATTGGCAACAGTTAACAATGTCTTGTGGCTTCAGGGGGTAGCTGAGTTAGTCTGTACAGGGAAAAACAACGAATGGTCTGGGAGCACTTTATAGACTAAAAACATGTAGAGGTGGCATGAGCTTTCGTGGGCACAGCTCACTCCAAGAAAACATGGGGTAGAATTTTTCCAAAGCTCTTGTGGGAACTAGATCCCTACCCAACTCTTTTAGGCACTTCTAGAATTTCTCACCATAAACTAAATTATGTGCAAAACATATAAACTTTCTTTTCATTATTAGTGCAGGAAAGGAACATGAGTATTTCATCTGCTACCACCCATTTCGCATGACTCCTTACCTCATCAGAATACAAGACACTGAGAATGCTGAAGATCAGCTTTGCTGTGTGTTGCTTGCAGAAAAGGTTCATTCTGGCTATGAAGGTAATAACACTAAGATGCAATGATGTTAAAATCAAAAGGTCTGCTTTTATTAAAATAACAAGCAGTCAGCAGGTTTTATGAATTTGCATGCAATAGAATAGGAAAAATGACTTTCAGTCTAGTTAGAATTGCCTTGAGTGATTAGATCAGGGTTGCCACATGTCTGTCTTGTTGTAGACATGTTGTTTAAGGGAGGAAAATACTCAAAATTTTGAGTTTGTGGGTTTTTCCATCCTTCTGTAAATAGCAATATAGGGCTTTCACAGCCAAGTGATGATTATTTAAAAAAAAAACACACACACATACACACAAGTGCAGCGGTTGAGGCAATTTCTGAAGTTCATTTGTAGACCTTGGATGGAATCCTGGCCCCTCTGAAGTCAAATGGGAGTCTTCCTATTGCCTTCATTAGGATCAGGATTTCATCTTTAATATGTGTCCTCTGTTGCCTGCAGAGAATTGGGATGTTGAGAGGATGACATCAGCATTGTTTTTTCCCCCCAAAAAAAGAACATAAACAGCAGAGAAAATAATTGTTTTGCATGAGGATGTACTTATTTACACTTAAGTGTACAAGTGTGTTGGTCCCCAAATAAGGATATACTTGGATATTAAGTATGCATAATCATGAAGCAGATATGCACCTGATTAAAAATGTGTCCTGAGTATATTTTCTGAAATACTAGTATTGTAAAACACAAAATGAAACCTGATTGTGTTGTCATAACTTCAGTCATTACTTCTAATTTTAATCACAGTCTTAAATGCAACATTGGAATTTCAATGTGTTACTGTTGAGTTTGAGTCAAGTCATATACCATCCTGAAATTAAAATAGTCTTCTAGGATAGACATTTTTATAGATATTTTATTAATCTGATTCTGCTTGTATGAGCCAAAACAAGTCACACTAGCCTTCAAAGGTCAGATCTTTGTCCCTACTGTATCTCACCAGCACACAGCAACAAAAAGCAGCTGGTTTAGTCAAATACTTGAACATTTCCCAATGGAGAGGAATCCCTGAGTGATATAAAATTAGAGTATCTGGCTTTATGCACCATCTTACAGTCCCTAGTATACCAGGCTTGTTAGGTCTATTGCCAGAGTGCAGTCGCATTCTGGCAGTTCCCAAATGCCACTGTGGCCCATTCAAGTGGGTGCAAGTAACACTCGACTTTGAGGCTATCCTCACTTGTGTTGAAACCAAACCAGGCCCAGGATCAGGTCATTGCATGTTAAAGCAGTGCGCACCATCTTTGATCTTACTACTCTCTCTGGTTCTGTGTGGGTGGAGCTCAGCCACAGGCAAGAAATGAACCCCGTATATGAAGAAACAAAACTATTTGATTTTGTAGCTAACACATTCATCTTGGAGGCATAATACTGTTATAACTTGTTGTATATGGGTGATCAGAATTGTATTCTGTGAGCCAGTTAGTAACACTGAAAACTGCTGGGTTAAAGCTTTGGTACTCTGAAGCATTTTATGCATATGAAAAATACTATCAATCTATTTTAATTTTTTTCTTTTTTAGCACCTAGAATTCCTCCTGACAAGAGAATTTTTACAACTACGCATACACCAAATTGTTTGTTCCAGGATATAGACGAAAGGTGAAGAACTGAAACTCTTATTTCCTGATTATTAGTTAGCTCTGTTTGTGAGAGCTTAGATTTAGTTTAATTTTGTCTTTACAGAACAGGGTCCTCCCTTCCCCAGTCAAACGGGACCTGGGCCAAATAAACACCCCAAACACTTGACTGCTCCCACACCCTACCTGCTGCCCAGACCTCGCCTATCCCCGGTACGCTCCTGTTCTATAGAGAGCAGCTCTTACCTTTCTGATGACATATGTGGGAGGAAAAATTTCCCTTAAGTGGGGAAATATTCTTTCCCCGAGAAGTTACCTAATATAAACTTTTGGGATACAGACCATATAAAATGTGGATCTTATAAAATGTGAAACAGATAAACGTTAAAAAAACTTTAAAAGCAATGAATAGTCCTGCAGCACCTTAGAGAAGCTTTAGTCGTTTTGGGGAAATCCCATTTACATGGTCTTGTTATTTTCAGTGTGCAGAAATGATCTAATTTGACTTTATGTACAGTTACTTTCTGAAGAAAGGGGTTTTGCTGCATGTTTTTGGTACTTGTTTCCTTTAGACACATTAGAGGTAATAATTTTATTGTTGAGTATGCCTGTCAGTTGCTTCTCTTGTTTTCCTCACATTACTCCTCTATAGAATGTGCACTTGTTAATTTCCATTTGGACTTCCTGGATTTTTTGACTCAGCTGCTATTTTACCTGAATCTGAGAGAGATCTGTGTGCTTTCCCTTCTTAAATTTACCAGTACTTGTGAGCATAGGTGCGAAGTCCATGAGTGTTCCAGGGCTGGAGCATCTATGGAAAAAAATTAAAAGGTGCTTAAGCACCTGTCAGCAGCCAGCTCTCCCACTCCTCCCACAGTGCTTCTTACTTTATCGGAGGCCTCCGCTGATCATCTCCTTTCTTTCCTCCTAGCACCTCCTGTAGGCCATGGGATAGGTGTTCAGCTGCATGCAGGAGGCATTGGGAGCAGTGGGAATGAGGCATGCTTGGGAAAGAGGGGAGGTAAGAAGCAGTTGGTATCTGGGAGAAGGCATGGAGTTGGGGTGGAGTTGGAGGTTGAGTGAGGGTTTGAGCACCCCTTGGGAAAAATTGAAGCCAATGTGTGGGACTGAGGGAGAAGCTTGCTAAGCCTGGGGAAAGGTCTGAACTTATGATGTTGCTTCTTTAAGAAGAGGTATTGGATACATTGCCCGGGGGGAAAGGAGGAGGAAATATAATCCCAACTTCACTACTGAATTCCCCTAGTGATTTTTTTCCAAGAATTCAGTAGTATCCATTTTGGAAAGGAATATTGCTCTCCCAACTATAGACTGGATTAAGGTTTTAAAGGACCTGAAAGTGTTCTCTCCCTGTGAAGGAGAGCAGAGAGAAGACAAATAGATGTTGTTTTTTCTAGGTCTGATCTAGATTGAGGTTCTCTTTGGTTTTCCTCGGAAGTTTATTGTATGAATTCTGGCTCTAGTGCAGAGAGGTGAATTAATGAAATGTCCTGATTTCTGAGCCTTAGGCAATGCAAAAGTAATGCGTGCAGCAGGGCACAGTAAAGGTAGAAGTATCTTTGAGTGGCTGGCTGAGTGGGAACTTTGTAGACAGAGCAGGACTTTAACTTGGAGTTTTTAGGCTACTATCTGGTCTTTGTGGAAGAGAAAATTTGTTTAGAAAATCTTCCACAAAGAGATCTCTGAGGAAATTTTTTTTTCTGAACACACCAATAGAGGAAGGAAAGGGGTTCAAAAAAGCTCATTCTTGTTAGAAAATTTAAAAAAATTAAACCTGAAAACAAAACAGGAGAGTTAGAAGATGCAAGACAGCTAGATCATGAAGTGGCATGGTTATTTACTTTGTTCTTGTGTGTGTGTGTGTGTGTGTGTGTGTGTGTGTGTGTGTGTGTGTGTGTGTGTGTGTTGTGTGGGGTTTTTTGTTTTGTTATCTCTAAGGAGGATCAGTGGAAACAGTTGAAAAAGTCATTGCTTTTTTAACTGCTACTCTGTACTGATACAGTGAATTTGAAAATTGTTTAAATCTGACTCTTCTGCAAGCTTTTGCTTCTTAACCTTTCAGAAAGCTCATTAAACTTTCTGAAATTTCTTCATAATCAATATTTTAAACAAAAAATCAAAAGAAGATTTTACTATTGGAACACAGAATATTCAGTCATGAATCCATTTTATCTGTGTAGCTTTCATGGATCAAAGCTTGTGCAATTGTCTCATTTTATCTGTTAGGTTCCTCTTTCATTCTCCCTCAGAAGCATTGGCTGGCAGCACAGTCAGTGGCTGGCATCATTGCTCTGTAGTAATTTCAGAATGTAAGTCAGTAATAAGAGATTTACTATTTCAGCTGCCTTAGAATGCACTTTCCAAAAATGCATTTCTAAGAATTAAATGTAAAAGAAGAGGAAATGACTACAGGAAGATGATCTTCCTCTTATTTCTTTGGTTGTGGTGCAGCACTCCCACCCTCTTTGGCTGGTGCGCTTTCGTCCCTCTTATATTAGTTTAGTTTAATTAGTTTAGTTTAACCAATGAGACTCAGGGGGTGCCGGATTATTGGATATGCCAGAGTACCGGAAGGGGGGCTATGAGGTGTTGGGGGGGGGGGGGGGGTCAGTGGGGAACTGCACAGTGTGGGCAGCACTCCAGCTGCTCTGCCCCTGGCTGCCCCTAGTCTGACGCTGGTCAGTTTCAGCAGCGGCGGACTTGGAAGCCCAGGGCAGAGCAGCTGGGGTGCTGCCCGTTTAGTCCCGCAGTGCTACCCCTCACCTGAGCAGCGCTGTGGGACCAACCCGGCAGCACTCCAGCTGCTTTTCCCCGGGCTTCCCCAAATCTGCCGCTGCTGAAACTGACCAGCGGCGGACTTGAGGAATTTGGGGGCAGAGTAGCTCCAATTGTCCGGCTGGCCAGAGCACTTCCGGGTTCCAGTTGGTGCCAGACTATTGGGAGTGCCGGACCACTGGATGCCGAACAACTGCAGTTTTACTGTAATATGGATTTAAGACTGCTATAGTAACTTTCGCAGCTCACGTAGCTGATACATATTTATTAATTTTAGTGGAGTTATATTACTTTTATGACCATTTGCATTTTCCAAACTGCAAGTGAGATGAATGCTTAGGATGGGGTGGGGAAACTTTTTTGGGTCAGGGCCCACTGACACACAGGCAAATTAGTTGGGAGCTAAACAATTGAAAAGCAAAAAAAAAAAACCAAAACAAAAAGACACCTCACTCACACAATTTGGGATGCCAAGGTTCCCCTCACTCTCCAACTCTGCGGGAGGGGGAGAGGGGTGAAACAAGGCTCAGGGACCAGTTTAACTTCTTGTGGCCAGGGGCAAGTAGATTTTGTGGGGCCAAAGATGAGGGGTTGAGTGTGTGGAGGGCTCTGCCAGGCAGTGGTCTGGGAATGGAAGTATGGGGGCTAGATGGAAGGTAGACTTCTGAGAAGGGATGTCAATGTGTAGTACATCACACAATTAACTAATAAGCCTGGGTTTACCAATTAATCCTATCGACTACACACATGCCGCCCTATTGCTGCCTCTTTATAAGAGGCAGATGGGGAGGAAGTGGAAGCTGATTTTTAAGCTGGTTCCCCATTTGTGCCAGTTCCTGTGGGAGCTTGAGGGGATAGCCGAGTTAGTCTGTACAGGATAAACTTAAAAAAAACCAAATAGTCTGGAAGCACTTTATAGACTAACAAAACATGTAGATGATATCATGAGCTTTTGTGGGCACAGTCCACTTCTTCAAATGACCACAGAGACAGTTCCTATGGAGCCATCTGTTTCCCACTTGTTGCCACCCACAGAGGCAGCCAGGAGCTGGCTCACACAGGGAGCCAGTTTCCTAGGAGCCGCCTCCCCTCCTACTTCTCTGAGGCATCAGCAGTGTGGAGTGTGGGGGAGGCAGGCAAGAGCTGGTATATGTGGGAAGCAACTTTCAAACAGCTCCCCACACATACAGGCTCCCATGGAGCTGCCTGTTCCCTCTTTCCTTCTCCCTCCCCTTCCCCCCCCCCGTACTGTCTCTTTATCAGAGGCAGCGGGGGGGTGGGGGGAGGCAGAAGCTGGTGCCTTTGGGGGCCAGTTTAAAGCCAACTCCCTGCTCATGCTGGTTCCCCCACCTGCTCCCCCTCCTGCTGTCTCCCACAGAGGCAGCAACATGGAGGGCAGGCGAGAGCCCATGCTCCATGGGAGCAGGCTTCGTGTCCCCACAAGCACCAGCATCTGGCCCCCCACTGCCACCCTGCAGAGGCAGCAGCACGGGGTGGGGCAGGTGGGAGGCAATATGGTTTTTAAGCCAACTCTTCATGTGTGCTGGCTCTGCGGAGCTGCCTGCCTTCCGCTCTTCCATGCTATACCTTTGTATCAGATGCCTGGGATGCCGGAACAGCCTTTGTCTATGGGCAGCTTGGCCCCTGCAGACGGGCGCTCCTGCCACCCCGCGCTGTTACTTCTGATACAGAGGCAGTAGCTCAGGGTGATGGGGTCTCCCCGGGAGTGAGGCCAGGAGCCAGGAACATACTGGCTGCTGGCCCCACCCCTGGGGAGTATTTTAGTAACCATGTAACCAAAAATTTTTTTGCAGCTACACAATTACTAAAATAAACATCATTTAACATCCCTACGGGTGTGTCTAGACTACCTAGTTTTGTCGACAAAAGTGGACTTTTGTCGACAAAACTATACCAGCGTCTACACTACCGCTGAGTTCTGTCGACATAATGTCGACAGAACTCAGCGGTTTTGTCGACGCTGGTATACCTCATTTTACGAGGCATAACACCTTCTGTCGACAGAACTCTGTCGACAGAAGGTGTTATTGCCTGTAACGTTGCGTCCAGACTACGGAGTTCTGTCGACAAAGCAGCTTGCTTTGTCGACAGAACTCAATGTGTCTGGACGCTCTTTGTTGACGGAAGTTTTGTCGACAGTATCTGTCGACAAAACTTCTGTCGACAAAACGCGGTAGTCTAGACGTACCCTTACACAAGCAGTGGCTCCTGCCTGCCCCAGCCCCACATGCAAACCTATAACCGCTAAAATGTCCATGTTTACACAAATACCCTATAGTTAACATTCCTATTTCTGAAGTTTATGCACTATATTATCCCAGTGTCTGATGGGTTAAATAGAATATGTAAAACAATACCTCTACTTTAGAGCTTCAGTTTTTAAGAATGAGTTAAATATTTATAACTAGCAGAAATACCTGGCATCGCCCAGGGAAAATATAGTAAAAGGTGTGATGAATGAGCTACATCAATGACATTAACATAACATATTTTATTATAAATATTTCTCTTATATATTACTTTAAGAAATTAACATAATTAGTACTTTTTCTGTTATCATAGGGAAAGGATCTCATAGTTGCAGTTTGTGACACACTTAGCAGAAGAGTCCAGCAAATGCCTATGATCAGGCGTTACTAAAAGCTAATTAGTGGCCCAATTGGAGCTCTGGGGGAACTGATTTTGAGATATAACCAATACAGTTATTTAAGTTAGGAAATCAGTAGTATCTGTGCAAAATTTGGTGTTTCTAGTTCTTACTGTTTCGGAACTCTTTTGGGATAAGCGAACTAACTTTTGGAAATATTTATAAGATAAAGGTCCTGCTGTCAACTGAAAGTTGTTCATAATGTAACACTGAGATACTGAAAAGTTTTGCACTGGGTAACTAAAGCTTACATGGTGACTAGTGTATGTTTAGAGGTTGTAAAATCAGAAATTGACTTAATTATGCACATAGATCTGCATATTCAACATGGGTAAAAAATATACAGTTCCCTATTAACTGTCACCTATTACCACTACATAATGTTCAATAGCCACTCTTTAAATTTGAAAACTGATCAATATGTGTTTCTCTGGAGTCTAATTTAATTCTTGCATAAAATCTTTAACACGGTAAACGTTGATAAAGTCAATAACATTTTTTGCCAGTTATATAAATGTTACAATTTTAGACATTGATGTGGAGGTTTTTTGTTAATTACTAGATAAGGTAACTTCCGTACGTACTGTGTTTCCTTAATGCTTCATACTTTGTATTTAAAATATACACATTTGAATCAAAGTGAATATTCGTAAGAGCCTTAACTCTTAACCAGCCAATTTTTAGAATGGCTGTTAATCAACTCATGAAGGAAATATTGTATATGGAGATAGATAATTGTGCTGATCTAACCATTCTGATAGATAGACTGTACTTGCTAATACATTATTTGCTAATAACATGCATACTGAAGTTCATATGTAAAATTCACGCTTGATGACTTCTTCCTTAATGGAAGTTCCTTCATAACTTAGTTCAAGTTACTAAGATTAGTAGATGTTGCACTCCAACACACCCATCTCTGTAGTAGGGATATTAGCGTGTATCTGTGTACATGATTAACCAATAAGCCTGGACTCATTGGTTAATCATCCCCTCTTCTCCCCACCCCCAACCAGATCAGAGGCAGGAAGGGGGAGGGAGGCAAGAGCTGGCTTTTAAAAATCTGGTCGGTGGGGACCCAACTTTTAAATCAGCTCTCCACACATGTAGGTTCTCACAGAGCTGCCCCCACCTCCCACAGAAGCAACAGCATGGGGGGCAGGTGGAAGGTGGTTTAAAAGCTGGGTTCCCACGAACATCGCCTCCTGCGGAGCAGCCTACTCCATCTGGCTGCCACTGGCTGCCATCTGTGTGTAATCATGTAACTGCTAAAAATTTCAGTGGTTACATGTTTACAGAAATAAATTATTTTTACACCCTGACTTTGTAGCATTTGCTAGTTTGGTTCCCCCCCCCCCCCCCAATCTAGCTGAGTATTTTTCCCTCCTCTGACCTTCCCCTGCCTACTTTGAGGAATATGAAATGAGTTTCATCCCCTTTCTCTTTCACCCTTATGTGATTTTTGAAGTTACCCATAATGAGAAGTCATTAAGAGTAGTTTATAGATCATAATGCATTTTCTCTCCGTATGTGCTTGTAGCCATGAAGTACTTTAAATACAACAAAGTTAACTGTCATAATTAGAATAACCATTACAAATGAGCAAGCAGTTCATCTCTCAGAAAGTTCATCATTTGAGGCAGTCTGCAAACTCAGGAAGACATTGCTTCTTCAGTTATGCTAAGGCCATGTTTTCATGTATACTCTGCAGCAACAGCTGCAAATGTTTTTAATTGAGATTTGACAATAGTTGAAGTCTTGTCTGTGTGCTCCATCCATATCCCAAGGAGGTGCACCTCATGCTTTTGGAAATTGACTCAACAGATTGGAGGGGAGTTCTCCTATGGACTGTCAGAAGTGTGCTGCTGAGAGCAGTGCCTGCCCTGCAATTCATGTAAGCACCACAAGAGCAAAGACCAAACTTTCTCGGAGTGTGATCTGTGCTTCTCAGGCATTTTGTCTCTGACAAAAATGCAGATGTTTGAAATCACAGACATCTGCTTTTGATGTCTACAAAGATAGTTTTTGGTATCTTGCAAATAACTTATCATCAGTCAGCTTCTGGCATAAGTAGGAATGCTGCCGAATAGTGCTAAGATATTTTTCAAGGCACATATGGGAATTAGATACATGGTTGCCAGTTATAGATTCTAATAAAATTTTAGACTATCTTCTAACATTTTAAGTCTTCCTTAATTCCTTTTAAATACCTCAACTACTGAGCTGACTATCTTGCAACTCTTCAGAAAGTTAAACCTTTAACCTGAGAGGAAAGGTGGACTTCTGATTCAGACAACAGACTTGGGTTCAGGAGAGATCAGTTCTCGGTTTTGTCACAGACAGCTGGTATGACCTCTCTATTTCAGCTCCTAATCTGTAGATTTGGGGTACATCCCATTTAAGAGGCTAACGGGAGAGGGAATGAGAATAACCTCATTTATATTCATGAATATTAAGGAGATACTATGGTTAACCCCCTTCCCCCACGGATAAGTGCTTTAAAAATTAATGCAATCATATCCAAATGATTGTTACATGTTACTGTGGCACTGATAACAATGCGTTCCCAATTCAATTCCACAGAGATTTTTTTATTTTAAAAATAATAAACTAAAGCCTAGAAAATGAAGTTTCAAATGAAATATTTCAAAACAGGATTTTGTGTGCCTTTACTCTACTCTTTTTTTTTTTTTTCCAGAGCTGTACCTCTTTTGGGATACCTGCCTCAGGACTTAATAGGAACCCCTATTTTATTGCATCTTCACCCAAGTGACAGACCTCTAATGCTAGCAATTCACAAAAAAAGTATGTTATCTCTTACCTGGCACATATGGTAGATTTTTCTAAGAACTCTACAAAATACAAGTTAAAATTCAGTTACCTTAACAGCTTCAAGGAGCTGGTGGGGAGACAAGCTGATAGATAGTATCGAATTAGTATGGAATTTCTGATTATTTGCTTTGAAAGCAAAGAAAAACTAAAATATACAATTTAATTTTGTTTCCAGCTGAACATTTAACACTAGTCAACAACAAAATGGAAGAATTATTACTCAAGTTCTTGTACCATAGGCAGGCTTTAATAATAAGTAAATGTTTAGCCATTTATCACAAAGATAATTGTCAAGATTATGTTCCTAAAAGTAGACATTTTGAGTGGACATTTCATCTTTGATTAATGAATTGATAACAAAGAAAATATGAACCTTTTGGTCAGTGTTAGCTCTTTTTCTATAAAATTTGAAAAAGGAATACTTGTTCAGGGTTTTTCTGAGGAGTGGGGACATTTTTCTTGGTACAATTAGTGTTGCTATGATGGTTTTAAGCATTAAAATCTTGTTCTTGAGTTTTACATACAATATGTATTTACAAAAATGAATATAGATTTAGGTCTACTGAGTGAAACATGCTGTGTTGGAGAACAGAATTCAATATTGCAAATAGTCTGATTTATTGTCATTAAAATGTGTTTGTAGTTATTGGTATGGGGAAAGAATATAATTTTAATTTTTATAAATTTTAAATATAGCCAGTGAAGATTTGGCCACCGGAGGGAACCAACACTCGTAATTTTCCTTGGATGTGAAATTACCTAGCATTTTATTACTGGATCATTATATCTGCCATATATCTATACATATTCAAATGTTTTGCTGTTTTGAAATTTTATAAAATTTGAATAAAAGCATATTAAATACAATTTCCGTATGTGATTATAAAACTGATATTTTTGTAAAACTTGCATTATAGTACTTCAATATGGTGGACAGCCTTTTGACTATTCACCAATCAGGTTCTGCACTAGAAATGGAGAATACATAACAATGGATACCAGCTGGTCTAGTTTCATTAATCCTTGGAGCCGAAAGGTCTCATTTATAATTGGAAGACACAAAGTTAGGACGTAAGTAGACAATTAATTCTTATGCTAATTAATGAGTTGGGGGATTCAAGTTTATATGGCAACTTTTTTAAAATTAGTGGAAGGGGTCTGTACAAACATTACAAATTCAAACTGCTTTTTTATACTTGGTATTTGTTTTTTGTGATTTTTAAGTGTATATTATAATACATTAAATGCTTTTAACAATAATTTGTAAGTGCTGCAGGTTTGTCCAATATTGTCAAGAGTTACTACAGAATGGAGAAGCCATGTTCAGAGTAAGGTTGCACATTTTATCAGATTCAAAGTTTTTTTTTAGATGCAATAGAATGGGACCAAGAGCCTGTTTAATATATTTGAAAGATTGTTAGGTTGTGTTTTCCACGCATTTGGAATATTTTGGGTATGATAATTTTTACAGTGGCCCCTTAAATGAAGATGTATTTGCTGCTCCCAACTACACAGAAGATAAAATCCTTCATCCTAGCATTCAGGAAATCACAGAACAAATATACCGGCTGTTGTTACAGGTAGGGTCTGGGGTTTTGTTTGGTGCTAAGGTCTTGGGCACTTACGTTACCCCCATGTAGTGTAGTACCTAAGAGTCTTATCTTTAATATGTCTGTCAGCATTTTATCTCTATTTTACAGATGCCATTTCTTTATTGTGTAACACATTCCTTTTATGCAAATTTACAATTAAAAATCAAGATCCTTATGATCCTATAACAAAAAACAGACATCCCACAGGGTACACTAATGAATGTACTCAGCATTTTCCCCTTCCTGTTCAGTAGTTTAAATTATTACAGTTTACTTTTCAAATAAAAAAGTTATATTTCTCCCACTTATTACCATGCAGAGGTAACAACAAACTGCATTGCAGTGCATTCTCCCAATTTAAACAATATGGCCTGTTCATCATCATAATAAACAGTTCAACATAATCATTCTCCACCCAAAAGAAAAATATCTTTTTATATGACAAATTAGGACAGAGGTTTCCAAACTAGGGTGCGCTCCCCCACCATGGAGACATGGCGGAACATTCAGGAGGGCAGAGCTGTGGCCTGGGCCAGCTCACATAGAAGGATGAAAAAGGAGTGCCTCCTAGCCCTGGGAACAGGTGGGCACAGACAGGAGTAGAAAGGTGGGAGGCAATTTTCCTCTAATTTTTTCCATCCATGTGTGAAATCTATTTTATGTGCTGTGAGGCAATGTAGATATGCACTACTAGTAGAAACACATGCTGACAGTTGTGGGTGCTCTGCTAATCAGCACCTAACTCTCTCCTGGGTGGCTGCCCATCCACCTAGCTTACAGGGAACCACTGGTGGAAGGTTGAAAGTTTGGGGACCCCTGGATTAAGACCACATAAATTCATATACTCCAGTAATATGCTACAAATCAACCAAAAGCAGCAGTTCCACAAGTATTCCAGCAGACATTGGAACTATTTCATGCATAAGACTATGTTGCTATATTACACGAGGTAGAGTTAAGTTTAATTATTAAATACTATTGGTAGTTTTCCAGACTGCAAGACACTTAGTTATTTAAAACTACAATTAACTTTTAATATCCCATGATAACGAGTTGTAGCTTTATCCTTAATTTTGGTTTTTTTGTTTGATAATGTTTAGGGGTTAAAATTGTTGTGTGTTGTTTTCCATTACGTAAAGTTGAGTTATTTTATTTAGGTGATCGTGTTGTCTGTTAGATTTTTTTTTTTAATATAGAATTTTAAGAAGGTATGCAATAGAATCACTAAGTCCAACAATAAAAACATTAATAGGCAATATTTTATCTTTAACAAAAGTGATACAGCTATATTTAGAAATACCATCAGTGTTGCATTCAAAATCATGCCTTGTTTTAATTGATAAGAAGTCATTAAAGATTATTCTTTGAGTGCCTGCTCAAGTCCATTCAACATAGGAGAGTATGCTCGCCACATGCACCGGTGCCAGAAGATTTTTCCTCAGCAGTACCCAACTGGGCCTGGGTCTCAGCACGCCTTGGAGTGGCATGCACTAGTGCTCCCAGGCCCCTTCCTCAGTTCCTTTTTGCCATTAGTGATTGTGGTAGGAACACTCTACTCCAACCTTAATGGTAGCATTAGTCATTCCCTCTATTGAACTGTAAACAGTTCCTCTTCAGTAATAGAAGAGTAGTTAACAATTAGTTCCCCATTGGGACTTAGCCCGGAGATGAGGCATGCCTCATTCCCCTCGCTTTAAAGCTTGTGCTGTGTGTTGCAGGCCTGTTCCACTTAGTGACCCACATTGTCTCCATTGTTTAGGAGAATTACACATCTCCAACAAGTGCAAGATTTGCAATTCTTTCTGCCCCAGGACAATAAGGGGGCATGAAATGAAGGATGCTGCTTCTGGAGTCTTCCTTAGCCCAACAAGAGCCGCACTCGGACTTAGAGTGCCTCTCTGGTACCATCAGTGCAGCACTAGGCATCCTCAGGCACCCAGGGTAGAAAGAATAAGAATGCTGCCAAGGCTGCCAACTCTCTAGCACCTCGTAAGGAGATGATGAAGGGGGACTCTCCCTCAGAACACTCAAAGGACAAGTCCCCAGCACAGATGAACCATGCAGCCCCCATCCATGCTTGAGGCTTTTCAAGTGGTGCTGGACATATTTACCATGCTGGTACCATTGTCATCAGAGCTACTACAACTATGACTGGTATCCGTGTATTCTCCATCATGGTACCCCCTCGACCATTTAATCATGGTACTGCTGCACATCCTTCAGTCCCTACGGTGTTGGATGGAACTATACAAATCTCACGGGTGTCCCACTCAGGCAGTCCCAGTGGAACTATTCTCTGATGCCTGAGACCAAGAATTAGGAGCTTACCTTGGAATACTCCAAACTTAGGGCCAGTGGCCCCCATACGAGACAGCCCACCACATAAATGTCAGAGAACTGAGGGCAGTCAAGAACTTCTGTGAAGTTTTCTTGCCTCACCTGCGTGGCAGAGGTTATACTGTTTGCACCAGCGTGGCCATGTCAACGCTATTTGAGCACCCTCATGAGCCTCTTGCAGAGGGTCCCTCACCCATTGCTGTGCCATCCAGAACTTTTGTCCTGGGACCACAGTCATCTCTTTCACCAAGACCTTTGGCCACTCCATCTCACGGCATGGCTGAGGAGATGGCATACCCAGCGAAGGTACAGCACATCCTCCTTGAAAGCAGAGAGCCTTCAATTAGATTAGCCTACACAGCAAAGTGGATGCAGATCATCTTGGCTACGTCTACACTGGCCCCTTTTCCGGAAAGGGCATGTAAATTTCACCAGTCGTCGTAGGGAAATCCGCGGGGGATTTAAATATCCCCCGCGGCATTTAAATAAAAATGTCCGCCGCTTTTTTCCGGCTTTTAAAAAAGCCGGAAAAGAGCGTCTACACTGGCCCCGATCCTCCGGAAAAAGTGCCCTTTTGAAGTAGGAATAAGACCCTCCGGAAAAGGGCACTTTTTCCGGAGGATCGGGGCCAGTGTAGACGCTCTTTTCCGGCTTTTTTAAAAGCCGGAAAAAAGCGGCGGACATTTTTATTTAAATGCCGCGGGGGATATTTAAATCCCCCGCGGATTTCCCTACGACGACTGGTGAAATTTACATGCCCCTTCCGGAAAAGGGGCCAGTGTAGACGTAGCCCTTTTGTATTTGAAACAAAAGGTGTTGCATTTGCCACAGAGTACATCTGGCTGCAATCTCGGCCTTCCCTCTGCCGATCCAAGGGTGCTCATTTTTTCACATAGTTTGGTGCACTGCTTCCTGGAGGGCCTGGAAAGGTTATTCCTACAGGCCCCAGCTCTTCTTCCTCAATGGGATCTTAATCTGATCCTTGCTAGGTTCACTGGTCCCCCGTTTGAGCTGCTGGCTTCCTGCCCCCATTTACAACTGTGGTGTAATTTGGCTTTTCTTGTTGCCATTACATCAGTCAGAAGAGTCTCTGAACTCCGTACATTGACACTGAAGCCACCTTACATCTTATCTTTGAAGTGATAGTGTAGCTTACACTGTACCTAGCCTTTCTCCTGAAGGTGGTTTTGGTGTTTTGCATGGCCCAGGACATCTTCCTCTCAGTCTTCTTCTAGGGATGTTAGTGGGTTATAGAATAGTCAAGTAACCACATGAATTTTTATTGATTACTTAACTATTCTATACTCCTTTGGGCCAGTAGCCACTGTGCTTCAGCCCCGTTCCCGAGGATCCCCCTGCCACTTTACGGTGCTCACTCTGCTACAGAGGCAGCAGTGCAGGGTGGCAGCAGCCCCTCTTTATGGGGCTGCTGAGGGAAAATCTTCTGGCACAAGTGCATGTGGCAAGCGCACACACCTATGTTGAATGGACATGAGCATCACCTCTTGAAGAACACCAGTTACAGAAAGAGGTAACTCTTATTTTATTTTTTTTAAACTACGCCAATTGTGCAATGAACTTTGCTTTGCACAGTGTCTTGTTAATTTCTTTGGAGTTCCATGTCTTCGTTGGATTGTGCCTACTGAGAGTTCACTTCATGTTTTGGACATAAGGGTGCGATCGTTGAAGTTCTTGATCATATATATTCAGCAATATACTCGCCTTGATATATAGGTATAGTCATATGTATCCCTATCTGGGGTCTTAAGAAAGCATGCAGCTATTGCATCTTGCTAGTTTTTCTCATTCTGAATTGTCAGTGCCCATATAAGCTTAATTTTTGTTAAAGTTGATTGCTAATATTTTGTGTGTAGCCTGTACACAACAGTGGATCTAGTGGCTATGGAAGCTTGGGTAGCAATGGATCACATGAACATTTAATGAGTGTAGCATCATCCAGTGACAGCAATGGAAACAACAATGAAGAGGCCCAAAAGGAGAAGCATGTAAGTTTTTAATTTTTTTTAAATGAAGACTTTGGTATAAAACTAATAATGGAAAACTATTTTCACTGTTAACGTGTTTTCAGTTTCTGGGCTGGGACAGAGGCTATTGCTGTACTGTAGCTTAGGCCAGGCCTCTCCAGCAAAAAAAAATGTTATGGAGGTGGTTTGACTGTCATTGAAAGGGATTCCTACACAGGACCAAAACCAGTGGTGGATTAGGCAGTAGGCCAATGGGGCCTGTGCCTAGGGGCACTGGCCAGTTGTGAGATCCTGGAAAATGGGTACTACCCCAACCTGTTCACTCACCTGCCTGGTGGTGTTCCTGGGGAGCACAGTCAGAGAATGGGAACCTGCCTTGCTCTGCCCACCTGGCACTCCTGCCAGGTAGTGGTGGAAACTCCTTGAGCCTGCTTCCCAGCAGGAGTGCCACAAGGTGGGGAAAGCCTTTGAGCCCCAATGCCATTTCCCCAACTGGGGTGAGAGTGGGACTGGGAGAATTGTAGACAGAAGGGATAGGGGCCCAGAGACTCACAAAAGTTTAATCCTTCTCTAAGTACTGACATAGCTTTATTAGTTTGGCACATCTTTTTTTCCTTAATTTTACGAGGGAAGAGCTAGTAGGGTGGCTTACCTGTTAATGGATGGAAGAAATAAAGTAAAAATCGTAAATGAGCCAAAATGTTCCATAGAATCTCTATAGATTCCATACTCCAATAATAAGAATATAGCAGTAGGGACATAGTATTGACCATCTGATGAGGACAGCGATAGTGACTATGAAATGCTAAGGGTCATTAGAGAGGCTATCAAATTAAAAAACTCGGTAATAGTGGGGGGATTTCAGCTATCCCCATATTGACTGGGTACACATCACTTCAGGACAGGATGCAGAGATAAAATTTCTTGATACCTTAAATGACTGCTTCTTGGAGCAGCTGGTTCTGGAACCCATACCGGGACAGACTATTCTTGATTTAGTCCTAAGTGGAGCACAGGATCTGGTTCAAGAGGTAAATATAACTGGACTGCCTGGAAATAGTGACCATAATGTAATAAAATGTAACATCCCTGTGGTTGGAAAAACACCTCAGCAACCCAACATTGCAGCATTTAATTTCTGAGAGGGGAATGACACAAAAATGAAGAAGTTAAACAGAAATTAAAAGGTACAGTGACAAAAGTAACATCTCTGCAAACTGCATGGAAACTTTTCAAAGACATCATAATTGAGGCCCAACTTAAATGTATACCCCAAATTAAAATATGTAAAAGAACCAAAAAAGTGCCACCATGGCTTGGCTTAACCAGGTAAGAGAAGCAGTGACAGATAAAAAGACCTCTTTTAAAAAGTGGAAGTCAAATCCTAGTGAAGAAAATAGAAAGGATGATAAACTTTGTCAAATTAAGTGTAAAAATATAGTAAAAGCCAAAAAGGAGTTTGAAGAACAGCTAGCCAAAAACTCAAAGTAATAGTAAACTGGTTTTTAAGAACTGTACATCAGATGCAGGAAGTCAGCTAAACAACCAGTGGGCAGCCGATAGATGATTGAGATGCTAAAGGAGCAGTGTCGGGGGGCTCGCCCCTGTCTTGGGGTTGCCACCCCCATCCGGGGCCTAACTCGGCCCGTCTGGGCCTAGCCCTCAAAGTACACTGCCCCTCTCGTAGGGGAAATACGGCCCACCGGCCTAGTCCCAAAGTACAATGCCCCTGTGCTAGGGGAAATACGGCCTCCCGGCCTAGTCCTCAGTTTGCAGGCCCGGAGGCCTAGTCCACAGTTTGCAGGCCCGGAGGCCTAGTCCACAGTTTGCAGTTTGTTACCCTGCTCCCACGTGCCAGGGTCTCAGGCAGCAGGGGTAGGGGGGTCCGGGCCCTCCCTCTCCACCGGACCCCGACCCAGGGCCCTAGTAGTTTCGGGTGGTTCCCACCACTGGCTCGGCGGGGGCTCCTCCCCGCAACGCCCCGAGCCCTCAGGGGCTTCTCCAGCTCCCTGCCCTGGGCCGCTTCCTACCCCTTGCTCGCAGCCTGCCGCGGTCCCACCTGTCGGCGCCGGTCGATGGGCTGTAGTGGTCCTCCCCCTGACAGCTGCAGAGTTGGCGGGGTCCGTTCCAGCGCTCGGTTCGCGGGTGGTCGGTCGGCGGCTCCGGCGTTGGGGCCGAGCCCGGCAGAGGCCCGGCAGCAGCACGCTCAGCTCCCCTGGCGACTCCCTCTCTGGCCAGTGGTCGCTAGCTCCTGCTCGGGTCGCAGTCTGCCCCTTCTGAGCAGGCCAGCAGCCTTTTATACCTTGGCTCCCTTTGGAGCATGCCCAGTAGGGCTGTGTGGGTGGGGCCCTCTCCGCCCCAGGCCCCAGGTGGTTTCCCTGGGCTTGAGTGCGGGGCGGGGCCACCCCGTCACAGCACTCAGATGATAGTCATAATGGAGAAACTAAATTAATTCTTTGCTTCAGTCTTCACAGCTGAGGCTATTAGGAAGATTCCCAAACCCAAGCCATTCTTTTTAGGTGACAGATCTGAGGAATTGACCCAGATTGAGGTGTCATTAGATGAGGTTTTGGAACAAATTGATAAACTTAACAGTAGCAAGTCACTGGGACCAAATGTCATTCACCCAAGAGTTCTGAAAGAACTCAAATGGCGAATTGCAGAACTGTTAACTGTGGTTTGTAACCTATCCTTTAAATCATCTTCCGTACCTAATGACAAGAAGATAGCTAACATGATGCCAATATTTTAAAAGGGCTATAGAGGTGATCCTGGCAGTTGCAGGCTGGTAAGCCTAACATCAGTACTGGGCAAGTAGTTGAAACTATAGTAAAGAATAAAATTGCCAGACACGTAAATGAACATAATTTGTTGGGGGAGAATCCACATGGTTTCTGTAAAGGGAAATCATGCCTTACTAATCTGCTAGAGTTCTTTAAGGGGGTCAACAAATGTGGAGAAGGGGGATCCAGTGACATAGTATACTTAGATTTCTAGAAAGCATTTGACAAACTGCTCAAGATAGTTAAGACCAAAGCAGAATAGTGATAGAAATGTAGCCGTGTTAGTCTGGTGTAGCTGAAACAAACCATCTTGTTAGTCTTTAAAGTGCTACATAATCCTGTATTTTGTTCAAGACCAAAGCAGACTGTGAAGAGCTCCAAAGAGATCTCACCAAACTAAGTGTGTTTGGGCAACAAAATTGCAAATGATATTTAATGTTGATAAATGTAAAGTAATGCACATTGGAAAAAATAATTCCAACTACAGGCAGTCCCCAAGTTACTCGGATCCGACTTATGTCGGATTCGCAGTTACGAACGGGGATTTTCTCACCCTGGAGGACTGGAGTGGCAGGACACCTGGTCCCGCCGCCCGCCTCCAGGGTGAGAAAAGCTGCTCCCTGTCTCGCTGGTCTGCTGGGGGAGCCAGCAGACCAGGGAGACGCTGAGCAAAGCGGCGGAGGACCCGGGGCCGGACCCACGGCGCTTCCAGCTGATCTGGAAGCGCCGCGGGTCCGGCCCCGGGTCCTCCGCCCCGCCGCTTTGCTCAGCGTCTCCCTGGTCTGCTGGGGGGGGGGACGCAGCTAGTGCCCCCCCCCCAGCAGACCAGAGAGACGTGGAGCAAAGCCCGGGGCCTGTGGTAGAGCAGGTGGGGCGCTGCTGGTTGGTCCCGCAGCACCGCTCCTTGGCGCTACTGGACCAACCCGGCAGCACCCCAGCTGCTCTGCCCCAGGAGTCCCCAAGTCAGCTGCTGCTGAAACTGACCAGTGGCTGACTACAGGAAGCCCGAGGCAGAGTTGCTCTGCCCTGGGCTTCCTGGAATCAGCTGCTGATCAGTTTCAGCAGCAGCTGACTTGGGGACGCCTGGGGTTCTTAAGTTGAATCTGTATGTAAGTCGGAACTGGTGTCCAGATTCAGCCACTGTTGAAACTGATCAGTTTCAGCAGCGGCTGAATCTGGATGCCAGTTCCCACTTACATACAGATTCAACTTAGGGACTGTAGGTTTGTTCTTATCTTGTACGTAACCTGGGGACTGCCTGTATATATACAATATGATGGGGACTAATTTTGGCTACAGCTACTCAACTGAGAGATCTTGGAGTCCTTGGGGATAGTTCTCTGCACACATCCACTGAGAGTGCAGCAGCAGTCAAAGCAAACAATGTTAGGCATCATTTTAAAAAAAGGGATAGAGAATAAGTCAGATAATATCTTATTGCCTCTGTATAAATAGATGGTACTCCCACATCTTGAATGCTACGTACAGATGTGATCGCCTCATCTCAAAGAAGATATATTGGCACTGGAAAAGGTTTGGAAAAGGGCAACAAAAATTATTAGGGTTTGGAACGGTTCCCATATGAAGTGAGATTAAAAAGACTTGGGGACTTGTCATCTTAGAAAAGAGGAGACTAAGGGGGGGATATGATAGAGGTTTATAAAAGCATGACTTTTATGGAAAAAATTAATAAGGAAAAGTTATTTACTTATTCCCACAATATAAGAACTAGGGGTCATCAAATGAAATTAATAGGCAGCCGGTTTAAAACAAACAAAAAGAAGGTTTTTCTTCACTCAGTGCAGTCAACTTGTGGAACGCCTTGCCAGAGGATGTGGTAAAGACTAGGACTTTAACAGGGTTCAGAAAAGAGCTAGATAGTTTCATGGAAGTTAGGTCCATCAATGGCTGTTAGCCAGGATGGGTAGGAATGGTGTCCCTAGCCCCTGTTTGTCTGGAAATGGGTGACATGGGCGGGATCACCTGAGGATTACCTGTTGTGATCCCTCTCTCTGGGGCATCTGGTATTGGCCACTGTCAGCAGTCAGGATACTGGGCTAGATCAATGTTTCTTAAACTTTTTAAGACTGAGGAACACCGAACAATAATTTGTTTTGTATGAGGAACACCAGTGGTGGTGTGGTGTGTGTTTTTTTTTGTTTTGTTTTTTTGAGCCAAAAAAAAAAAAAAAAAGTTGGGGGGAGGGGGTGGAAGGGCCAGGGGAAAGTTATTAAAAAAAAAAAACTTAAAATACTTGTATTTGTCTTCTTACATTGAAGGATGTAAAATGTTTTGAGAAGAACAATAAACTTGCATGATGTGTGGATAGCCTAAATTGAAGCAATAAACCCTCATCATATTGCATGTGTGAGAGAGTTGCCAGGAAATGGAGTAGTTTGGATATGGTTTCCATTCTAAGTGCTCCTGCACATTGGGAATGTATTCTTTTTTAATAGCAGTGTCCTCTAAGGCTGTGCCTGGGCATTGAGATGCATGTTGGCAAAGGAACTCAAAGATTGATGAAGTTGCCCCACCCTTACTAGAACTGAGCAAATAATTATGTGGGTGAGGGAGGCCTTTCAGGTCAGGGGCCGAATAAAAACAAGTATGAAAACAACTAATTTCAGTTCAAAATAAAACTGAATTTTCAGTTTTTCTTTTCCAAAATAACAAAACAAAACTGTTTGGGGTTGATGCAGCTTTTTTTTTTTTTTTTTTTCAATCTGAATGTTGAAATGTGATGTTTTGACTCAGGTTACCATATTTGAACCTTCAAAAAAGACTCCCTCTCAAGAGTATCCTCTACCAGCTCACGGTGCGTGCGTGTGCGTGTGCGTGTGTGCGTGTGTGTGTGTACACATTAATACAACATGAGCATATACAAGGAGTAACAGTGAGTATACAATGTGCGTATATAATATACTGTGTACTGCATGTCCTCTACATTGAGTAAAATCTAGAGCTCACACCCAATCCTGAGCCCCTCTTGCTATAACCCCTCATCCTATCCCCGCCCCAGATCCCGCACCCTCAGCAACAGTCTTCATTCCTGCAGCCTAATCCTCTGCCCTAGTCATGAGCCCCTTCCCACACCCCAAATCGCTCATCCCCAGCTCAACCCAAAACCTACACCCTCCCCCAATAAAGCCTTCATCCCTCCAACCCTGAGCCCCCTCCCACAATCTGAACGGCTACTCCACCCTACTACACCTTAGCTTGTCCATGTACACAAAGAGTTTTGTTATGTGCACGAGTATGGAGGTGATGTGTCACACATCATATCCATATTGGTGCTCATAACTAAATTAATTCAGCATATGGACATAAGTCCCAGTACAGATCCATGGAGGACATCTACTGCCACATACTTTGACTGAAAGAGGGCAGAAGAACTGCAAAGGGTTAGAGCAAGAAAAAGATGGCTTATCAAACAACCAAAAAAGAAAAAGCAACATCATATCCCATAGACAGTATCTCATCATTAATTCCAATACCAGGAAGTGGGGAAGAAACAGTAAGAAGAGAACAAATCTGTCAGTGGAATGTAAATATAAAAATTAGAAGGATGCATAGTTGCTTAGAATTTTAACCCTGTTGTTTATCACCATCCCACCTCAATAAATTTCTAAATGTCTATAGCAATACTCTTTATGTAGCTTTTTGACAATTAGCTCACAGAGATCAGGCAGGACATTTCACTTTTCCAGGAAATATCAAGGGAAAACAGATGTTTCCCTATCTCAGCCATGGGATTGGAGTGACTCTTTTCATACTGTTCTTTAGCTCTTTATCACAATGAAATTGCAGTAAGTCAAAAAAGCAAATGTAAACCAACACACGTAACCTTTCACTAATAAGCAAACACTGTCAAAAATACATTACATGGTGGAAATTAAAATCCCAGAATGCTGCACTTCTATAGTATGTTGAGCACAAAAATATGGCTGATTGAAGCTAATCATTTTATTGAAATTCACTGATTTTTCTCTTTATTCAGCACTGGTGAGGCCACATCTGGAATACTGAGTCCAGTTCTGGTGCCCCCGTTACAGAAAGCATGTGGACACATTGGAGGGGGTCCAGCAGAGGGCAACCAAAATGATTAGGGGGCTGGAGCGCATGATCTATAACAGGGGTCTCCAAACTTTTCAGCCCGAGGGCCGCATTAACTATCAAACAGCAGTTCGGGGGCCGACTACACACTTGAGGTCCAAATAAAAAACAATCAAAACATGGATGTTGTTTTTAATTATTTATTTAATATTATTTTATTCAGTTATTTAATAACACATTGATACACTACACATGAACACCTGTATTAGTGTGAATGGTGAAATTGTTTCCTGGATGCCAAAATAGCAGACATTTCTGGCTTTAAATTTGTTGTCCCTAACATCAACAGTGACCTGAGATTATCATCGGACAAGTTTGTTCTCAAATTGTTCTTCACGTATTTCATTCTTGAAAATGTTTGTTCACACAGGTATGTTGTTCCAAAGATTGAAAGGTACCTTGATGCAAAAGTTTTGACATTAGGAAAGTCTTCCTTGGGCAAAAACTGGTAAAAACCCACCAGTCCTGTTTTGAACTTGTCCCTAAGGAGGTCATTTGCTTGCAACTCAATGACTTCCAGCTGCAGTTCATCTGGGCAACTGGCCACATCTGCTTCAAATGGGTTTTGAAACAATCTCACTTCTTCTGCCTTTGAATCCAAAAAGGTCTCCACGGGCCGGATGAGAGGGCCTCGTGGGCCGCATCCGGCCCCCGGGCCGTAGTTTGGAGACCCCTGATCTATAAGGAGAGGCTGAGGGATTTGGGCTTATTTAGTCTGCAGAAGAGTGGGGGGGGAGGCAGGGATTTGATAGCAGCCTTCAACTTCCTGAAGGGAGGTTCCAAAGAGAATGGGGAGAAGCTGTTCTCAGTGGTGACGGATGGCAGAACAAGGAGCAATGGTCCTAAGTTAGAGTGTGGGAGGTCTAGGTTGGATATTAGGAAATAATATTTAACTAGGAGGGTGGTGAAGCACTGGAATGGGTTACCTAGGGAGGTAGAGGAATCTCCATCCCTAGAGGTTTTTAAGTCTCGGCTTGACAAAGCCCTGGCTTAAATGATTGTTAGGTTTGGTTCTACTTTGGGCAGGAGGCTGGTCTCGATGACCTCCTGAGGTCTCTTCCAGCCCTAGGATTCTGTGAGTCTGTGAACACTCAGGGCAGTATGAGCAGAGCAGAATCCTGGATATTTTTAGATATTTAAAAAAATCCAGCTGGACGGAGATTTTCAGGACCGAAAAGGAGGATATGTCCGGGAAAAAACAGATGCATGGTAACCCTAGTTTCTGCTTCAAGTGGTGTCCATCTTGGTGTTCTACTCTGGGTGCTGGTGCATCCTTTCGCCAGCAACTGGAGATTTTTCTAGCAGTGTCCACCGCGCATGCACTCTGGCGCCTCCTTGTGCCATTGGTGTCCTTTAAGGCACGCACGTGGCAAGGCTCCCTCAGTTCCTTTTCTACTGTTGTCGGCAGAGGAAGCTCCTTGTCTCATCCATTTCAACCAAAAAACCACAAACTGTTAATTTGCCATAGTTTTCCTCATCGTTCCAGGTCTTGAAAAGCACCCCTCCCCCTGGAACTTTTATAAAGGGTGGCACTAGCGCAGGAACAGGACTTGCAGGAGGTCCAGGAAAAACAATATTCCCTCTTGCAAACCTTGCATCCCCCTCATCTTCCAGGATTGCCCTCCCTTTGAACGAGGCCATTATGGGCCCTGCTGAGAACATCTGGCAAAGCCCAGTATCCATTACTCACACCAACAAAAGCATATCACAAGTATTTTATTACACTGAAGGGCATAAACTTCCTTTTTACTTACCTTCCCCCAAATTCTCTTGTGGTTGACTGTTAGACACAAACCGAGACAGCCTAATATCAGATCTACATCACATGACAAAGATCACAAAAGGTTGGACATCATGGGACACAGTGTGTATTCCTCGGCCACCTTGATCCTTAGAGCAGCAAATTACACCACCAAGCTGGTAGATTATGATTACTCTAACTATTCCAAGTTGCAGGAACTCATACAATTTCTGCCTGACCACAAGAATCCTATCCTCCTCAACAGCATGAGATCATACAGTCTCCGGTATGGCATTACAGTCTGCAGTGGATGTCACTGACACTGCTGCCTGCGTGTCAGCCTCGGCTATTGTGATGTGCAGGATATTTTGTCTTCAAGCATTAGGTGTACTGACGGACTTGCAGCAAAAAGTCGAGAATCTTCCCTTCGAAAAGACCAAGGTTTTTGCAGCAAAAATGGATGAGATCCTTTTTTTTCCAATAAAGGGCTCCCACTCGACTCTCCGGATCCTGGGTATATACGCACCTCCCTTCAAGAGAGCCAGATACAGTACCTCTCAAAGGCCTAGGGAACCATACCAACCCCATTCCAATTATTTCTGTCAGAACGTCTGGCCCCAACAACATAGACCCCCAACATCAACAACAGCATCAAGCCTAAGCATTCCAACCTCCTACATTAAAACAGCAGTTTTGAAGGTTCAGTCAAGAGCCAGAAAGACCATTTCCCTGCAGTTTCACCATTAACCAATCACTTGCAGTTCAGCCGTCACCTCTGGCCCTTTGTATAACAATTGGCACAAATAACATTGGCCCAATGGGTATTGGAGCTCATCCAGTTTGATTACTCTATCCCCTTCACTTCCCTTCCTCCTACCCATCCTCCCACCTCTTTAGGGACCCCTCTCATAAGACCCTTCTTCAGCGAGAGGTGCTTCACTTTCTACAGAACCAGTACCAATGGAGTCCCAAGGGAGAGGATTTTACTCAACTTATTTCCGAACACAGAAAAAAAAAATGGAGGGTGGAGACCCATTCTGGATTTAAGGAGGCTCAACAAATATGTCACTTACCAATTATTCAAAATGGTGATCCTTGCAACAATAATCTCAGGATTGGAGCAGGGAGATTGGCTTTCGACTCTTGACCTCCAAGACGCATATTTTCATATAACAATTCATCCTGCCCATAGGCGGTTTCTACGATTCACAGTTGGTCTTCATCATTACGAATATTGAGTGCTCCCTTTTGGGCTTTCAACAGCTCCCAGAGTTTTTTCCAAAACCCTAGCTGTCGTCACGGCATACCTATGTTGTCAGGGAGTTCTAATATTTCCATATTTAGATGACTGTCTCATAAAAGACATATTCTTCCAAGAAACACAGGACATGGTCAAGACAACCATGGACCTTTTGCTTTGGCATGGGTTCTATATAAACTACCAGAAGTCCACGCTCCATCCTACCTAAGCCCTAGAATTTATAAGAGCACACATCAACACTGATGCAGCCAAAGTAAGCCTGCCCACGCATAGATTAAAGGCTCTAAGCAGCCACATAGTGGTAGCACGGGTGGCCTCTACCGTAACAGTCTGCAAATGCCTAAAAATTCTAGGCCACATGGTCGCCACAACCTACATTGTCAGGTTGGCCATGCTCCATATGAGATGCCTTCAATCTTGGCTCGTCACTCTTCACATGCCATCCAGAGGCCCTCTCTCCAAGACAGTTACCGTCCCACCACGGGTCCTCAGCTCCTTAGATTGGTGGATGGATCCACACACGTCCTAAGTGGCTTTCTATTTCCTCAACCGGCCCCAACACTCACTATTATAACCGATGCATGTCACGGGATGGGGAGCCCACCTAGGATCCCTCACTACCCAAGGCAAATGGTCCTTCAGTGAGCAAATGCTCCACATCAACCTTTTAGAACTCAGAGCAGTACGCTATGCATGCCAGCATTTACTGCACCACATAGGACAGTCAGCATTATGACTGACAATACTACTTCCATGTATTATATCCACCGACAAGGCGCTGCCTGGTTGCCATTCCTATGCATGGAAGCTTTCAAACTGTGGAATTGATGCTTGGCGCACCAAATTACCCCTATTGCCACTTACCTCTCAAAGTACTAAACGTCACAGCGGACGCTCTGTCGCAAGTTCTACGACCACCATGAATGGGAGATAAACACGTAAGCCCTCAATCACGTGTTCTGCTAATGGGAGCAACCAGATATAGACCTCTTCATGACCAGAGCCAACTGCAAATGCCATCTCTGTTGCTCTAGAGCAGCCCAAGGAAAGGACTCCCTTGGGGATACTTTCTCCATCAAATGGAATGTATCGTTACTCTATGCGTTCCCATCCCCTCCGTGCTCCACAAGGTCATCATCAAAATCAGAACAGAACAAGCCCATGTGTCAAGACAACATGGTTCACTTACCTCCACAGAGTGACAGTAGCAGATCCATATACCTTTCCCCTTCAACACAATCTTTTCTCAGCATCGTGGCAGAATTCTCCGTCCTGAACTACACAAACTCTACCTCCATGGATGGTTCCTTCATGGCTCCAAGATGCCAAAAATACTGTTCAGAATGAGTAAAACCAATATTAATCAACAGCAGGAGAGAGTCCACCAGAAAAAATTACCTTTACAAATAGACTAGATTCTCCAAGTGGCTCAAACGTAACCACCCCATGACTCCTGAAACTACCCCCTGCTCGCCTCATATTGGACTACCTGTTGCATCTAAGGGAGTCTGGCCTGTCTTTCAATACGATCAAAGTACATGCAGCAGCCATAGCAGCCTTTTGTCGCACCACTGATGGCAACTCTTTCCTCTCTAACCCAGTCACCAATCTTGCTTTTCTGGTTGCAGTAATCTGCAGCAAGAGAGTTGGGGAGCTTGATGCACTAATGGCTGACCCTCGTTATACAATTTTCAGTAAGGACAGAGTGGTGCTTCGGCCCCACCCTAAATTCCTCCCAAAGGTCCCCTTTCCTTTCCACATTAATGAACCCATTCACTTCCCTGTGTTCTTCCCCAACCTGCACGCCGATCCATCTCAGGATGCATGGCACACCCTCGATGTCCGCAGGAATCTTGCTTTCTACATTGATCGCACAAAATCCTGGAGAATATCTCCCAGACTCTTCCTTTCCTTCATTAAGCGTTCCAAAGGACAAGCTGTCTCCTCTCAGAGGATTTCAAAGTGGATTTCTTCATATATCCACACATTACACCATCCACAACAAAAAGCCACCAGACACCATCAGTGCCCATTCGACTAGGGCCATGGCCTCTACAGCCACCTTGCTCAAAAAGGTACCTCACCAGGATATCTGCAAAGCAGCCACTTGATCATCAGACCACACATTTGCAAAGCATTACACTCTTGCATCCTCTATTACATCATCTATGGCTGTCACTCAGGCGGTGCTATACTCGGTGACCGTGGCAGGGCTCCAAACTCGCTTCCATGATTTGACCACTGCTTTATACTCACCCACAGTGGAGCACCCACGTGGGCACCATTTGAAGAAGAGAGTTACTCACCTTGTGCAGTAATGGTGGTTTTTAGAGATGTATGACCCTGTGGGTGCTCCATTAGCCTCCCTCCTTCCCCTGCTTTGGAGCCCCATGCTTATAGAATAATAGAATCATAGAACCATAGAGTTAGAAGAGACCTTAGAAGGCCATCAAGTCCAACCCCTGCCCAAGGCAGGACCAAACCCAATTAAATCAACCCAGCCAGGACTTTGTCAAGCCGAGACTTAAACACCTCTAGGGATAGAAACTCCACTACTTCCCTAGGTAACCCATTCCAGCGCTTCACCACCCTCCTAGTGAAATAGTTTTTTTCCTAATATCCAACCTGGACCTCTCCCACCGCAACTTGAGACCATTGTTCCTTGTTCTGCCATCCATCACTGCTGTGAACAGCCTTTCTCCAGCCTCTTTGGAACCTCATCCCTTTCCATTCTGTGCACAGAAGCCATCAGGTTCTGGAATTGGTGCCTAGCTCATCATGTCACCCTGGTGGCCTCCTATTTCCCGGGGGCGCTCAACAACACAGCGGACACCCTCAGCCGCACATTCCATGATCAACACAAATGGGAGATAGATTGGGGTGAGGACCTGCCTGTCTTTCTTCGGTGGGGACAACTGAACATAGATCTCTTCACCACAAAGAACAACAGAAAGTGCCACCTTTATTGTTCCAGAGGGGCCTTGGGGAAACACTCTCTTGGAGACGCATTCTCCATTTCGTGGAGCGCTCACCTTCTTTACGCCTTTCCCTCTATTGCACAGTCCTCAACAAGATCAGGGCAGATGAGGCCCAAGTTATACTGGTGGCATCTGCCTGGCCCAGGCAGATGTGGTACCCTTACCTCCACAGGGTGGCGGCAATGAATCCATTTCCATTCCTGCTCCATCATGGCCTCCTCTCACAGAACCACGGCACAACCTTCCATCTGGACCTGCACAAACTTCACCTCCATGCCTGGCTCCTCCATGGCTCCAGGATGCTGAGATTATCTGTTCAGACCCAGTAAAAGAGATTCTGATTAATAGTAGAAGATTCTCTACCAGGAAAACTTACCTATACAAGTGGAATAGGTTTGTCCACTGGTGTAATGACTCACACACAGCATGTCTGGCTTCTGCCCTGTCCCAATTTTGCTGGATTACCTATTATCCCTCAAGCAATCGGGTCTTGCTCTTAGTACAATCAGGGTACATATGGCAGCCTTAGCAGCTTTTCACCACCCTATGAATGGCGCTTCCTTCCTCGCTAACCCTTTGACTAGATGCTTCCTTAAAGGTTTGCAAAACACCTTCCCACCAGTTTGACCACCAGTTCCCATCTGGGACCTAAACCATGTTCTTAAAAGCCTGATGAAACCACCATTCGAACCATTAGCCACCTGTGCATGGTCTCACTTGTCCATGAAAGTGTCCTTTCTGGTTGCTATAACCTCCAGCAGGAGGGTGGGTGAACTTGGCCGATCCTCTTTACACGGTATTTACTAAGGACAGAGTAATACTTCGACCCCACCCAAAGTTCCTCCCTAAAGTGCTTTCCCCCTTCCATGTCAATGAACCTATACACTTACCTGCCTTCTTTCCAAAACCGCACACTGATCCAGTTCACACCGCATGGCACACACTCGATGTCTGCAGGGCATTGGCATTTTATCTGGATCGTACCAAGCCTTGGCATGCCTTACCTGGACTGTTCCTTTCCTACGCTGAGCGATCTAAAGGACAGGCAGTCTCATCTCAAAGAATTTCAAAATGGATCACTTCCTGTATACAAACTTGTTATGAGTTACACGGTAAACACCTACCTGAATCCATAACAGCTCACTCCACAAGAGCGATGTCCTCTACAACTGCCTTCCTTAACAATGTTTCTCTGCAAGACATCTGCAATGCCGCCACCTGGTCATCTGGCCACACTATGCGCTTTCTTCTTCAATTGCAACTTCTATGGCAGTTGGACACGCAGTTCCATCTACAGACACTACCATACTGCTCCAAACCCACCTCCATGAGTTGACAACTGCTCTGTAGATACCCAGAGTGGAGCACCCACGGGGACCACTCGAAGAAGGAGGAGTTACTCACCTTGTGCAGTAACGGTAGTTCTTCAAGATGTGTCCCCGTGGGTGCTCCACTATCCTCTCTCCTTCCCCTGCTTGGAGCCTATTCCTCTAGCGGGTAGAGAAGGAACAGAGGCGGCCGCACTGCATGCGCGCCCAATGGACTCCCAGCGGTACTAGAAAGCGCCGTGGTGCATGCACGGTGCAGCAGAAAATACTAGAAAAAATCTCCGGTCGCCGGTGCGAGGATGCACCAGCACCCAGAATGGAGCACCCACGGGGACACATCTCAAAGAACCACCATTACTGCACAAGGTGAGTAACTCCTTCATTCAACAAAAGTTTATTTAAAGTATTCTACCTTCATCTTGATTTTATTATTTTTTTCTAAACAGCGTACAGTGGTCTAATCAAATTGCCAGCAAAAGTAACATAAAAAAGCAGAGGAAGCACATGGCTCTCATGATGCTGTGTACAATCAGCATGCATCTCACATATGCCCTTATTTTAAATGAATGTGACTTCTCATTTTGTCAAGGGCTGCTCAGTCCTCTCTTCTGCAAGCCCCACTCCCAAACCACCCCTTCTCTCAAACTCCTATTCGGCATCTTCCCTGCTTCCTCCCTCTCACACACCTAATCCCGTCTTATACCCCTCCATCTTAGCATTTCAGGGATGCTGTGAATCAGCTGCTACCCCCAGCTGGTGCACAAGAGGCATAGGAAGAGAAGAAAGAAGGGGGGCTGTGCAGGCCACACATAGAGCCCCAATGGATCGCATTGGGCAACAGGTTGCCCATCACTGGCCTATAGGTTTGCTTTTCTTACTCTAGAAACCATTAAATATTTAAGGTAGTTGGAATATTTGGTACTGTCTCAGGATATTTGCAAAACATATTCAGCCAAAAAGGTAATGTATTCTGACCTCCGTTTAGGGATGTTAAATTGTGTGTAATCAGCTAACCGAGTAGTCGATGGAATTTCCATCAACTACTCAATTAGTCAATAAGGGGGGAAACTGCAGAGCCACAGTGCAGCTCTGCCTTTTAAATATATTAAAAGCCGCTAGGCTCTTAATACATTTAAAAGACAGAGGCGTAACAGGGGAACTGGGTATGAGCCGGGAATTAGCCCAGTCCCCACTGCTGTGCCTCTGCTTTTTACATGTAATAAGACTCCCCGCACTAGCTCCCTCTCCCCCCCCCCCCCCGGCTCTCTGCCCTCCCCCCCACTGCCTTTCTCTGATACAGGCAGCGGGGGTTGGAGGCGACTAATTGATTCATATGCTTATCAGGTAGTTGACTAGTTGCTTACATCCCTACTGCCATTGTAACTCACCTGCCTTGACTTTGGCTCAGAGCAAAGATACTTTTGTGGAAAAACTGTTTTGTTCTTGGTAGTTTGTGATCCTCTAACTAACACTGCAATAATTAAATACAATCTGAGTGTATGTCTATGCTTACCAGGATCAACACTGTGGCTGTCAATCCACTGGGAGTCGATTTAGTGGGTCTACAGAAGACCCATTATATTGCCTACAGATCGCTTTCCTGTCAACTCCAGTACTCTACCAAAATGAGACACCGCAATAAGTTGACATGAGCTATGTTGACTCCAGCTACATGATTCACATAGCTGGAGTTGCATAACTTCAGTTGAATTAGCCCAGTAGTGGAGACCAGGTCTGAGATATGACTATGCTAACTACAGTGTGAAGCAAAATTGTGTAAGTCTTTGCTTTGATCACTCAGTCAAGGAAAAATAATGTATTCACCAGTCTTTTCAGTATGTGTACACTTCTCATGGAAGCAATCCTTCCATCTCAGGTCAATAGGCTTGGGTGAGTGAGACTCGCACCAGTACTTTAAAAATAGCTGGGTAGATAATAAAGCTCTTTGAAGTTGGAATTTGGGCTGGAGTTAAGGACCCAATATGTATGTATAAGTCAAAATTTTCTAGTGACAGCTTTCTCTTTACCCCTCTTCACGCTTTTCAGGTGACATGTCATGATGCACATATGGTCAGAAATGAAATACAACACATTTACACTAATAGAGTGAAGCTGGAACATAAAAAAAAGGCTTTTGGAGGTAAAGTAGCACGAGCTTGCATTTCAGATTTTTATTGAAGTCAGCTGTGTTAAAATAACTAAATATAATTTTCAGGCAAAATATATCTGCCTGGCTGTAATTTTAACTGGAAAACTGTAGACTGGTACTTTTATTACTTTTTATGTTTAAGGACGAGAGTTCAGCTATCTAATAGCTTTTTAGAATATTCTAGGGAATTAAATATTTTTGTGATGGGCAACTTTCAAAGACTTAATAGCTAAGGGCACATCTACACAGCAGGGCTAAAGCCAAAATAAGTTATGCAATCTGAGCTACATCAATTGCATAACTGAAGTCGACATAGCTTATTTAGGCTTTTGGCGCTGTCTACACAGCAGGAAGTTCAAGAGAACACTCTTCCTCCGACTTCCCTTACTACTCATGAAATAAGGGTTACAGGAGTCGGAGTAAGAAATTCTCCAGCTCGACTTTGTTTTGACATTGTCTAAATCAGGGGTCTCCAAACTTTTCTGCCCGAGGGCCGCATTAACTATCAAACAGCAGTTCGGGGGCCGACTACACACTTGAGGTCCAAATAAAAAACAATCAAAACATGGATGTTGTTTTTAATTATTTATTTAATATTATTTTATTCAGTTATTATTTAATAACACATTGATACACTACACATGAACACCTGTATTAGTGTGAATGGTGAAATTGTTTCCTGGATGCCAAAATAGAGCCCAGCCCACTAGTGACCTCATGAGAGAGCTAGCCAATAGGATAAGAACGCACTGGCCAATAGGGAGCAATTGTCCACGCCAAGTCCCAACCCCTCTTGCTGTGAGGGACGCGCAGAGCCCGGGCTCGGCCGTCGGTCCGCAGGGCGTGTGGCCGTCCGTTGGCGGCTCCGATCCCCCGCACCCCCGGCCGGGGAGTCTCGCTGCCCAGGGCAAGGGCTGTGCGGGTCCAGAGTCCCTCCTCCGTCCCGCTGGCTCCTCCGGCTTCCCTCTCCTGGCTGCCTGCCCAAAAGAAAGTGAGTGCCGGCCGCCCCTGTCCTTCCGGCCCCTCCCCCTTTTGAGCCGGCACGCACGGGGCGTGCCGCTCACCCTGGCGTCCCTGCCCCTTCTCCTCCTGGGTCCTGCCGCCTTCCTCGCCTGCCGCGCCTGCGGCTGCGCGCCCTCGCTCCCCTCCCCGTGGGCTTTCCCATGGGCTCCGCTGCGCTGGGAGGGGCTGTCAGTGTGGGGAGTTTCTTCCCAGCCCCAGCTCCGCGGCGCTGCGCCGCTCGGCGCTTCTCCAGGGGAGGGGCTGTTAGTGCGGGGAGTTTCTTCCCCGTCACAGTCTCCACGGGCCGGATGAGAGGGCCTCGCGGGCCGCATCCGGCCCGCGGGCCGTAGTTTGGAGACCCCTGGTCTAAATACCTGCTTGCAGTGTAGACATGGACTATTTTATTTCGCAATAATGTCAGTTATGAAATAACACTGCTGTGTAGATGTGTACCCTAAGTGTGTTCTAAGGTAACTATTTGGATTAAGCTATGTTATAAGTAAACTTAATTATTATGCTCTGAGTTTCTTCTTATGTATTTGAATGGTCCTGGTTTCTGTGCTGAAGCATTGTTGGTACAAATGCTTGTTGGATAGTCGACTAGTCCTTACCATCCTTAAAATCCGGACTGCATGACCAGTGCAGTGAAGTTGTTGGTAAATGATGATGGCTTCAATGCTGGTCATGACCGACTCTTACAGGATGCTAGTGTTTGTGTACCTGTCCCTCCAAAGAGATATTTAGGGTTCTCCTGAGGCAGTGTTGATGATATTGCTCAAGTACCTTGAGGTGATGCTTACATGTTGTCCACGTTTCACATGTGTACAGAAGTGTTGGAACAACTGCTGTGCGATACACAAGGAACTTTGTCTCGGCACAGATGTACCGGTTCTCAAAGACCCTTTGTCTCAGACGGGCAAAAGCAGAGCTTGTACAGCTCAGGCGATGCTGAATTTCTGCATCAATGTCAATTTTGGTGGGGAGATGACTCTGAAGATACGGCAAATGCTCCACATTTTCCAGCGGTTCTCCGTTGACTTTAATAGATGGTACACGAGATTGTCCCATTGGCGAGGGTTGATGGAGCATGTTGGTCTTTTTTATGTCCAGTGTGAAGCCAAGATTCTTGTACTCTTCAGTGAAGGCACTTAAGATGGTCTGAAGAGCTGCGGGGGAAAGAACAGTGACAATATTGTCATCCACATACTGGAGCTTCATGATTGAAGTCGTGAAGGTCTTGCTTTTGGCCTTCAGTCTCCTGAGGTTGAAAAGCTTCCCATTAGTTCTGTAGACAATTTTCACGCCATCTGGAAGCTTGCCATCAATGAGATGGAGGGTCATGGCAATGAAGATGCAGAACAGTGCTGGGGCAATGACACAGCCTTGTTTGACCCCTGTTTTGATCTCAAAGCGGTTGCTTTGGGATCCATTGTTGTTCAGCACTGTGGCAGTTATATTATCATGAAGATGATGAATTTTTGAGGGCAACTGATCTTTGAGAGGATGATCCACAGGGTGCTATGATTGATTGACTCGAACGCCATGGTTAAGTCGATGAAACTCGTGTATAAGGCTTGATTTTGTTTGTGACATTTTTATTGCAATTGCCAAGTGGTGAAGATCATGTCCGTTGTTCCTCAGAATGGTTGGAAGCGACACTGGAGTCTGGAAGAATTTCTTCTGAGAGCGGCAGAAGTCGATTGGCAAGGATTCAAGCTAAATTTTTCCTTGCAGTTGCCAGGAGGGAGATGCCGCAATAGTTTCCACAGTCCAATTTGTCACCCTTCTTCAAGAGACTGACGTTCAGTGTATCTGAACTCTCACGGTATCTGCTCCCCATTCCAGGTCTTGAATAAGGAAATGGAGTTTTGTGGAGCTCTGGCCCACCTTCTTTGAAGACTTGGGCAAAGATTCCATCTAGTCCAGTTGCCTTGTTGCTCTTCATCACTTTGATGGCAGCTTGGACCTCATTCAGGGTAGGAAGTACTGCAAGATCATCCCTAGGTGGCTGCTGAGTGATTCAGTCAAGGGATTCTGGGACTACGGTGGCAGTGCAGTTCAGGAGCTCATAAAAGTGCTCCTCCAGCAAGATGCAATTGCTTCATTGTCTTTCAAGAGTTGGTTACCATCCTTTGATCACAGGATTAATTCCATGGTTTCTGGGTCTATAAACGACTTTGGTGGCATTGATACAAAAGGTTTTTTCATTAATTTCTGCGAGATGCTGGAACTCTTGTGCCTTTTTAGTCCACCATTGAGTTTTCAGAGTCCTTGTTTGCACTAGACTTCTGCCTTGGCCTTGGCATGTGCTTCTTTCTTTGTTGTGCAGTTGATGTCGCTTTGTCAGGCTCTGAAGGCTTTCCTTTTTACCTCAATCAGATGTTCAATTTTCACATCATTCCCATCAAACCAATCCTGATGCTTCCTGGACTGGTAGCCAATGGTTTCTCCACAAGCTCCAATTATGGCATTTTTCAATTGACACCAGCATTCTTCCACATCCTCACGGTGTACTGTTGGCTGCTTCCTTTGGAGTTCTATCTGGAAGTGACTTCATCTGGTGGGGTCCTTCAAGCCTTGTACATTGATCTTTCATTGGATCAATTTCTTCTGAGTTCTCCTTTTGGTGACAATCCTAATATCCATCGTGGATCAGATGAGGCAGTGATCGGTCCAGGAGTCATCAGCACTAGTACGCGTGAGGAGGACATTGCACCGATCCCGAGAGTGGACGATGACATAAGTAGTATAAGGGCCCTACCATCAATCAAATGTTAGCCCTGACCCCGGAAGTCCCGCGCCGCCCCCCTCTCCCCCCCCGACCCCGGAAGTCCCGTCTCCCCTGTCACCGGAAGTCCCGCCCCTGGTGGGTAGTACTTCCGGGTCAAGAGGGACAGGTGACCGGAAGTAAAAGGATGTCATGTGACCCCCGTTAGGCCCGGCCCCTGTCGCCGGAAGTCCCGCCCTGGGGGTAATACATCCGGGGTCAAGAGGGCCAGGTAACCAGAAGTAAGGGCTGTCCCCCCTTTTGTTTACACTTTATGTGAGGGGAACCCCTGAGGATGATCCTTTTGCCCAGGCTCCTTTCTTTTAGGCCCCCTGAGGATACAGAGTTCACCAGTTTTCTGAATGAAGCATCAAACTCTTCCTCCATACTAGAACATGGGGGAGCTGTGATGAGCTTATGGTTTTGGGAGAATGGTTTGTCAGTACTTGGTTTTTTATTCACAACTCCTAGAGCGCATGCTCCGGGTTTGTGAATGTGTGTGATTTTGCGCACGTTCAGAACCCCTAGAGCACGTGCTCCGGGTTTGTGAATGTGAGCATTTTCATTCACAGTTTTCTCAGGGCTTGGTGTGGCAGTGGCCGCTGAGGAACTGGAGTTGTGTTTGCGTGGCTGCAATACCTCGGCATTGCAGGAGTTTTCAGTCCTTGTTTTTTTATACGCAGCCCCTAGAGCGTGTGCTCCGGGTTTGTGCACATTCAGAACCCCTAGAGTGCGTGCTCTGGGTTTGTGAATGGGGGTGTTTTCGCTCACAGTTTCCTCAGGGCATGGTGTGGCGGTGACCGCTGAGGAACTGGAGTTGTGGGTACATGGTTGTTTTTTACCAGAGTCTTTTGTTTTGTCCTCGGGTTTGACGTATGTGAGGTTTGGACCACCCGGATGTTTCATCTGCACTCTTGTGCTGTTTTGCGTTGTTAAGGGTCTCAAAGCAGATTCCTGGTTCTTTGGTGGTTCTGGAGGAGGTGTCCTTGTAGCTCTGTCTACAGCAATGTCAGAAAAGTTGTCCATGCCTATGAGGTAGGGGAAAAACATTTTACAAAAAACAAACAAACAAAAAAAACCCTGAACTTTACCATCTCTCACCCCCACACCTATGTATTTACTTAAAACCTCATAGAACAACCAAACTAATAAGCAAAACATATTTACTGGGTTTCATCGATCCATCAGTCACTGATGCTGGTGAATTTTCCTTTTCAGCTGTCTCTTTTCTTTTTCTTTTGAGCTTATTTTCCCTCTGGTCGAAGGATCTCTCATGATTTGACTGTACTGTGGAGCAAACAACATTATTATAAAACACATGAAACCGTCTTGTAAACTTTAAAATCATTAGGGTGTTTTTCTATTTAAAAAGTTATAGCTTTAAAAACAAAATAATCCATTTCACGCTGTATAACAAACACCAGTTTTGAGTTTATTTCTACCACTTAAAACCAACCAAACAAAAAACCCACAAATTTTTTAAATATATCTCATTTTGCAGAATAAAAACCAAAACTGCTTTTAAAACCCCTTGTTAGTTTAAGCAAACCAAGTACTTTAAAAACCCTACACCTATGCCTTGCACAGCCCCCTCCCCCTCCCTCCCTCCACACACATACACTAAACAGCAGCTTTATAAAACACACCAAACCAAGTTTGCAGCCATATACTTTTCAAAACTCACATGCATTTAACACATTACATTTTGCACAGTAAAAGCAACCCACCAAACACTCTATACCAGCAATTTGCCAACATATATTTTAAAAACACACCTGTGTCTGTCACAAACTCCATCACACACACACATCTTCAAAAACTCCCCACAACAGTTTTAAAACCATTTGCAACAATTTTTAAAAGCAGCGGTATGCAACAAACTTTTTTTTTTTAAACCACTTATCTCTAGCATAAGCCCCTGAATCACCCACATCTTAACCCCTACAGCCAGCTTTTAAAAAAAAATAAAAACCCCAGGTAAAAACACACCACATTTTTGTAACCATCCCAGATATTTTTAGCTTAACCCCACCACCTCCTCCCCCAACTCAGAATTGAACATTTATTTTGAAAAGACATTTGGCACAGAAAGAGCAACCCACCAAACACTCTATACCACCAGTTTGCCACCATATAGTTTAAAAACCACACTTATGTCTTGTACAGACCCCCTCTCTCACACACACAAACCCAGTAGCACCACATGTATTTAAAAGGCACATGTGTGTTTGGGCTTTTGGTTAGTTAGGATTACCCCCAAATGCCTCAAACCCATTTTAAAAACACATCACATTTTGCACTGTAAAAAAACCTGTTAGTTTGACACAAGCCAACAGTTTGCAACCAAATACTTTTTAAAAACACACCTATGTCTGGCACAGACCTCATCTCTCTCTCACACAAACCACATACACACACACACACAAACCCCACATACATTTAAAAGTCAATTGCAAAAAAGTTACCTTTCACTATGGGATAAAGTGTTGCAGGCACATGCTTGTTCTGTTCCCCCCCATGTGTGCTTGGGCCTTAAGGTTAAAGAATAAGCACAAATGTTAGTTAGTATTACCCAGGGTTTTTTTTAACAGTATTAAGCACAACTACAGTTAAAAATGGTTTTTACCTTGGCCTGGTGGTGAACTGCAGCTTAAAATTACTGGTTCCATGTTAAACAGATCACACTGCAATAAAGATAGCCACCATTATTTTACTAAAAGAGCATGGCCAAAGAGTGGCATTATAGAATATATATTTTCAAAGTTAAAAACAGGGAACATACCTTCTCCTGTTGCAGTCCAGCAGCCATTCAAGAAAGTTTCTGTTGAAAAGGACAGTCTCCAAAATACCTAGGTTTTTTATACCCTCCTAACCCATTGTTTCAAACAACTTCAATGTAGTAGCTAGCAGGTTAATTTGATCACTGCAACTCTAAAATAATAGCTTCTTAAAGACTTTAGGCACCCCTCCCTAGCATGGCCTTTTGTAATCTGGGGTGGAAGAATTAAGCTGTCTCCACAACTGAGTTTCTTTTGGCTACATTTTTTTTTCTTTTAGTTAAAATATATTTTTTGTAGGGCTTTCTTACAGTATTAACAGTAAAAGAGCGCCAATCCTTAATGTAGCTGTACCCATTTCCATGTGGAGACCCTTTGCAGATATCAATAAATGTCCTAGGGGTTTTTTTTTTTTTTTTAAACATGCTTCTTTCATGCTTAAGGCTTGGGGTTTAAATAAAATGCTTTTAAATGTTTGATTTGTCTTTAGAGCAAATGCTTGTTCTAAAGTATGGGTAAAAGTTTGAAACATTTCAGTTTTGGGTTAGACCCTTAATTTTTTTTTTAACTTTTAATGGCTAGAAAAAGTAGCCCATAGCATTCAACCAACTCCTGGGTCATATTTAAACTGTCTAATAGCGTTTCTACCAACTCCTGTGTCCTTTAAACTGGCCAATAGCGCTCTACCAACCCCAGGGGTTATATTTAAACTGTCCAATAGCATCTGCAAACTCCTGAGGTGCTATTTAATTAGATATTCATTAGAGCCCACCCATCCAACCCATCAAATTTAATTACTGAACATTAACCTCAACAAGGGTAAGTGGTCACACCTAAACCTAACCATTGACTAGAGCCCCCTGGCTATTCAGTGAGGTTGGTTAAACCATTGAGTTTCATGTCTAATAAATCCTAACTGGAGGTGGTGGGGGGTAATTTTTCCTTTTATTTAAAAACAAAACATTTGAGGGGTTTTTCCTTCCCCCGAGTTTCTACCATACACTTTCAGGGTTTTTCAGTAAATGGGCCCCTTTATACAAAATGGATTCTCACAAACTTTATTTTTTTTAAATGATTTTATTTAAAAGATATACAGACCATGTGTTCCACCAAAACTTTTACTCATGTAAGGATCACACAAACCTTCTGACAGAAGATAGTCACAAAAGCCCCCTTTCAAAAGATATTTACAGCTACCAAGTTTTATATCTCATGTGTGTCCCCTCACCATTCTCTAACTTCATCCTTTTAGACATCTTACAAATAGTCTTTTTCTTAAGCAGGGTTCTGTAACTTTTTGTACGCACCAGACGTTCAATATAACGCTCTAAGCAGGCATCTTTTGGCTTGGTCATGGTCTTTAAAACACTGTGAGGATCTTGACTGAATTGCACTGCATTTACCAAAGTCACCCCTTGTGCTAAGTGTTCTTGAGTTAAGCACAGACATTGCATAGCATAACCTACGGCAATAACAGTATTTAATAAGCTTTCCAAACACAGTTCAGCACATAGGCCCCGGAGCTTGCAGTTTATATCCTCTGGAGTCCAAGTCAAACAGTCATGGTGCCGCTGGGCTGGCGCATCTATGACACAACCCTCACAGTCCTCAAAAAGCTTTTCCCTAAGACAGTGACTAAGGACGGTATAAACACCAACGCGTACAATAGAGCGCATAACTTTTTTATGCTTATGATGTGGCACTGGCTCAACTAGGTCAATGCACAGCCACCTCCTCAATTCTTCATGGCTGTCATCCTTGGCGTTCTCTTCAATGCTTTGTATCGGTGTTGAGCAAAAGCAAGGTGGGCCCAGTTCATCTTCCTCGTCTGATGCAATGCTGTCCCGGGCCTGACGGTCAGCTAGAAAGGCATCGTCAAGCTGTCAAAAGATTGCCAGAAAGAAATAATGTAAGACGCTCTGGTCATTTTTTTTTTTTTTTAAAGTTTACAAAATCCCGGTTTCCTAACCCCATGATGCCCCAACTTTGGTCTTTCATTTACCTGTTTGGCTTCTTTTCCATGCATCTTGTCCGACTCCTGGGAGCCATGGGCACCTTCCTCCTCCAGGCCCCTTCCTCCTCCAGGCCATCTAGCTTGTTGGGCTGCATCGTGAGCGGTTGGGTTTCGGCGTCAGATATTGGTGTATCCATCAGCGGCTGGGCCAAAGGGCTCCCTTCAACTTCTCCTTCCTCCTCAGAACTGTCGCTGATGTAGCACTTTCTTCTTGGCACCAAAACAAAGTTGGTGAAGGAGTCCATGTTTCCGCTCAGCGTTTGCACGCTCTCTGAAACACGCGCTCTTGGAACAAGATGGCCTCTTTTGTGTGGCGCTAGAACTTATAGGGAAGTGCTATGCTCTGATTGGCAGAAGGTGTCACGGGAAGCTCTTAGAGGGGTCACACGACCCGCTTCCGGTCTGGTCAACAGGTCCCGGAACTGCATCCCCGATTGGTCAAAGCGATTCGCGGGGCGGTCCTACAGGGAAAAAAACCCTCCTGATTGGTAGAGGGAGGCGGGGCGAGTTCTTAGAGGGGTCACACGACACCCCTTACTGCCGGTTACCTGGCCCTCTTGACCCCGGATGTATTACCCCCAGGGCGGGACTTCCGGCGACAGGGGCCGGGCCTAACGGGGGTCACATGACATCCTTTTACTTCCGGTCACCTGTCCCTCTTGACCCGGAAGTACTACCCACCAGGGGCGGGACTTCAGGTGACAGGGGAGACGGGACTTCCAGGGTCAGGGGGTGGGACTTCCGGGGTCAGGGGGCGGGGCTAACGTTTGATTGATGGTAGGGCCCTTATACTACTGACATAAACTATAAGGTGCCAGTGCTTCAATCATGTATGTTGCCATGAGATCTTAAATTTGTTCATCTGGCAGAAGAGGGTGTTTATGATGACAAGCTCGTGTTCTGTGCATTTCGTAAGGAGGAGCACTCTATTGGAGTGGCTGTTGCCAGTTCCTTCTTTTCCAATGGTGGTTTGCCAGAGATCTGCGTCTCTTCCGACCCTGGCATTGAAGTCTCCCAAAACAATAATCTTGTAATCTTTGGGGATGTCTTTCAAAACTGTGTCCAATTGGGTGTAAAATGTCTCCTTCATGTCATCTTTGGCATCTAAAGTTGGTGCGCAAGCACTCATGACAGTTGCCTGTTGGTTTTTGGCAAGCTTCAGGTGGAGAGTCATGAGATGCTCATTGATGCCGACAGGGACTTCAGATAGAATCTTTGTTAATTCATTCTTGATGGCAAATGCTACTCCATGAATTCATTTTTCTTCCGCTGGGGGTCCTTTCCAGAAAAAGGTGTACTCTCCGTCATCTTCTCTTTGCTGTCCTCCTTCTGGTCTACGTGTTTCTGCCAGGGCAGCTATGTCAATGTTAAATCGTTGGAGCTCGTGGTGATAATTGTTGTGCGTCTTTCAGAGCAAGTACCATGAGGCAAATGAATTGAGCTCTCACTTTTTACAGTGAAAATCTAAACTTAGAAAGGGACCAAATGTTACAAAAACAAGTAAAATATTTTCTTTCTGCTCATAACTCCAAAAATTTGTAGATTCTTTCATCTTGTCATTGATGAGATTTAAAATTTGGGCATACAAAAAGTTTGGTTATACCCCTTTTCCTTTATGTTGTACATCCATAATAGTCCTCTGGCCTCTATAAATTGTTTTGATTATGCTGAGTGAAAACAAGTATTCAATTCATTGTATATAGTTCTTTTGTACATGAGCATGGTAATGCAAATTAAATTTTAAGTTAAAATTATGATGATTATGTTGATTTTCTGTTGAATATGAAAAATTTGTGATTGGCACAAACATTTTATTGCAATATTTATTGGTTTTACTATATTTTAATGAAGGATAATTTCTGAGTCATTCAGAAGAAAGATATAAATAAGAGATTGATTTACATCTGTTTTATGTTAAAAGTCATAAAGGTTTAGCTTGTAATAAGCATGGATCTTTATACAGAAAAAAAAAATTGTCCCAGTGTTTGGATTGAAGATACAACTGAAAAGGATACTTCTGCCATTGCTGCTCATAAGGATGTGGTTCCTGAGAAACTGGCCTGGAAGGAACAGCCTGTGTATTCCTATCAACAGATTAGTTGTTTAGATGGTGTCATCAGGTAGGCTGCCATCCAAAGTGTATTGTGAGCATGTAAATTGTTTTTAACCTCTAAGCTTGCAACATTTTTGTTTAATATTGTTAAACATTTATTATGTAGGTACTTGGAGAGTTGCAGCCTACCTGGTACACTAAAGAGAAAATGTGAACCTTCATCAAATGCTGCTTCACTGGATTCTAATGATCACAAGCAAAAAACCGCTGATAATTCCATAAAATCATCAGCAGGTATTAATTTAATGTTTTAATTAGGCTTTAGCAATGACATTATTGTGATTAATTATTTGCAGAGCATTCAGAAGTTTATATTTTTGGGTGGAGGTGGAAAGAATGTGTATGTTAGATTTAGACAGTTTCATATCAAGCAAGACACAGTGACAGTGAAATCAAAATTCCAAATAATTCTAGCTGAAGGTAACTTCTGCTCTATCAATGACAATTGATGAAATATTTCTACAATTTCAATATCTGTTTGTACTCAATTATTAGTGTTTGATTTTTGAAAAGCTAGATAAGATTGTGAAATTCATGAATGTTTGCAGCTTTTATAGATTGATAATGTGGTTAAGATTTTTAGATTGATTTTTATCAATTGATATGGTTGATTCCCTTAAATTGCAAGTTTCTGAAGGCCTTGACTGCTAATCACAGTAGAAATAGCAATAATCTTATATTTGTTTTGACATTTGAACAGTTACATGTTTGTGTGGCAATTACTCAGTGTATTGAGCATATTAATGTACATACATAACTTTCCTGGGGGTCAAAACTAAAGCAAATTGATTAAGAGGAAAGTGAATATGGTTATTATAAGTAATTATACAATTTTAAAGTAATAAAAGATATGTTGTATTTTTAAAAAATAGAGTTCTTCATGGCTATAAATTGTTGATGTAATTGTTGGGAAAGCAATGGAGGAAAACAGAAATGAGGCAGAAGGATATATAAATTGGCTTGACAGAATTTGATTTTTATTATTTTTATAATTTTGAAGATGATACTGTTTAAGTTCCCTAGGATTATTCTTCTTTCTTTGACCATCTGTAAATTTCAGTTATCAAGGAAAATATCTTTCCATTTGAGTCTGTATGTCTAGGTTGAAATTGAGTGGCACTTACTGATTAAAAATCAAATTCAGGCTTAATTTTTTTTTTCAAAGAGTGTCATAGGTTATGTTACCTGTCATAGGTTATGATACCTGGGATAGTATCTAGGGATGTTAAATTGCATTTAATCAATTAATCAATTAGTTGATAAGCAGAGGAAACCGCAGAGCCACAGCGGGGTTAGCTCTAGGCCCTAGGACCTAACCCCACTGCAGCTCTGCCTTTTAAATGTATTCAGAGCCAGCAGGCTGTTTAAACATTTTAAACACTGAAGTGCAGTGAGGGTGGATGGGGGGGGAGGAACCAGGTACAAGCCAGGACAGCTGATTCCTGGCTTGTGTCTAGTCCCCCGCTATTCCTCTGCCTCCCCTGCCCCCGCAGAGACCGTGCTGGCGGGGAACCAGCTTTTAAGATGGCTCCCCCAGCACTGGCTCCTTTTAAGCCCGTTCCCCCCCAGCACTGCTTCCCCTCCTTGCTGATAGAGGGGGGTGGGGGGGAGCGAATAGTGAAGTCACTATTCAACTATCCGATAAGCTTGTTCTTATCGGATAGTCAACTAGTTGCTTTCATCCCTAGTAGTATCTGATATAAACACATTGGACACTGTTGAACTATTGGGAATGAACAGAATCTGAATAACTTTGCCGTCTTCTCAAAAGCAGTTCAGTCTTTGGCACTTTATGACTTAGGTGCTTGAATTTTATTTAGATTAGTTTATGTTTCATCTAATGAAATGTTATTAACTTTTTCTCTTCTAAAGAAGAAAGATTGCTGTTGAAAGCTCATATAGACCCTGCTGTGTTGAAGACATCTGATAAATCAAATGGTCCTCCAGTAGTTGGTGCTCACTTAACTTCTTTGGCTTTACCTGGGAAACCAGAAAGTGTTGTATCTTTCACCAGTCAGTGCAGCTACAGTAGCACCATAGTTCATGTTGGGGACAAAAAACCACAACCTGAATTAGGTACAGTATTTACTATTGATATGAATAGCCTAATTTAAGACATTTTACCATGGTTGATAACGGAATAGCTAATTACAATGGGATTGTGTGTGTTTTTTGTTGCTATAGAATATTATGGAGGGACATCCTATTTTAGAGTTACTGTGCTGTTATTCTAAAGTTCTAATTTTAAAATTAATGGCACTTCGCCTCATTTTTCCCTTTTGTTCTAGAAATAATAGAAGATGGTCCTAGTGGAACAGAACTTTTAGACAGTCACCTTCTTGTCCCTCTATCCAGAACTACCCATGCAAACCAAGAAAAGGAGCCTTTTAAGAAACTGGGACTTACAAAGGAAATCCTTGCAGTGCATACACAAAAAGAAGAGCAGAGCTTTTTGAATAAATTTAAAGAAATCAAACGATTCAATATTTTTCAGTCCCGTTGCAATTATTATTTACGTGATAGACCCAGAGGACGTCCTGGTAAACATGGTAAGCAAATAGTTGTCTTTGAACTTAGTTTGAATGGTTCAACAAATCTGTGAACAGGAAAAAAACATGTCTTTAGATGTTGCGGGTTCAGAAACAATTACTAAACCATGGGTCATTTTAAGGCACAAAATTTCCTTGCATAAAGTTAGGCTTCATGTTCAGAAAGCCCAAAGTGAAATGGCGAGGGGACACCGATCTCTAGAAGAGATGTAAGGGTATGTCTACACTACCACCCTAGTTCCAACTAGGGTGGTTAATGTAGTCAATCGAAGTTGCAAATGAAGCCCGGGATTTAAATATCCCAGGCTTCATTTGCATCTTGCCGGGCGCCGCCACTTTTAAATCCCCGGTAGTTCGGACTCCGTGCCCGTGGCTACACGCAGCACGGAGTAGGTAGTTCGAATTAGGCTTTCTAATTCAAACTACCGTTATACCTCATTCCACGAGGAGGACACTGTTCCATGAGGAGTAACAGTAGTTCGAATTAGAAAGCCTAATTCGAACTACCTACTCCGTGCTGCGTGTAGCCGCAGGCACGGAGTCCAAACTACCAGGGATTTAAAAATGGCGGTGCCTGGCAAGATGCAAATGAAGCCCGGGATATTTATATCCCGGGCTTCATTTGCAACTTCGATTGACTACATTAACCACCCTAGTTCGAACTAGGGTGGTAGTGTGTAGACATACCCTAATAGTGTAGTCAATTAACCGATTAATCGCTAAGCAAAAGCGTATCGGTTAATGCTACAGACTAAACACATTTTCTTTCCCCTCCCTTGCCAGTACATTTTTTGCCAGCTGACCAGCAGCATAAATTAGACCCAGCTTGCATCGGATCTGGGACCTACTCCTGCTGTAGCTCTGCATTTAAAGTGTATTAGGAGCCAGGCGGGCAGGTATCCTGGCTCAGTCCTGGCTTGCTCTGGGTCCAGGAGCTCAGACCCAACCCCACCCCCAGCCCTGGACATAACTGCTGCCACCCCACGCAAGAGACACTGGCTGCAAGGAAGAAGAACATGGTCCTGTTATTCCCAAGAGCCAGTGCCCTGCACCGGCAGCTCATCCCCATAGTGCAGTTGTACCTCCCAGCCCCACTGCCAGCAGCGCACTACAACTCCAGACAGGAGAGGCTGGGTCTGAGGGTGGTACAGCTAGACTGCCAGCATAGGATTCTGGCTCTTAGGAGCAACAGGACCATTCCTCTCTGTTTACCTCTGTGTGTCTTGGAAATAGAACCCTGTGGATCAGAGGATCCCAGTGTCCATCTACATCCACAGGTAAACATTTGTATCCTCAGAGGACTCCACAGATGAGACTAACCCCACCTCTCCTGCCCCGTCAGTCACTCATGATGAGAAAGCCTTTAAACTGCAGTCACCTAGCGGGGAGGGAAAGCAGGATTTCCCTAAGCAGCAGACTACAGGAGTCGCATCTGAAATGGTAGACTGAACCCTGACCCAGAGGAGAGTGCTGGGCCTCTGAGGTCTGTTGTAGAGCAATTTCCCCATACCCCCAGAGTTGGCGCTAGACTACTGAAGCACTTTAAACTTGCCAAATACATCCCCTTAGTGGGACTGCAGGAGTATTTTTCCCTTAATGTTTTCAGATTTGTGACTTTGATTTTGATCCCCTATCTGGAGAGATTTAAGAAGGCACACAAAGGGTAGAGCACATCCTCCTTCCTTCTGCCACAAATAGTAAGGATGTGATTTACAACTGAGCATTGACTTAATGCAGCTTTGAGATATTACTTGGCCGAAGAAAAAAGCTGCTTTTAACCATCTTAATTTTAATTAAACAAGCACAGAAACTGTTTCCTTACCTTATCAAATCTTTTTAAGTGTTCCTTTTATTTTTAGTAGCTTATGTTGCACACAACACTGTACTTGTATTTGCTTTTTTTGTTTCTGCTGCTTCCTGATTGCATGCTTTCATTTCCAAATGACTCGTGGTTAATAGGAATACTAAAACATTTATTTAGCAATACTAAAGCATTTATTTAGGTGTAACTGCTGAAAAATTCAGCAGTTATATAGTTACGCGCCCAGGTGCATCGTTTAACCATGTGCATGGTACACGTTCACATCCCTAGTGGTTAACGCCTGTTTGTAACTCTGGTGTTTGTAACTCCAAGAGTCTGCTGTACTACTATGCAAGTTGCCATGAAAAATGGTGAAACATTTCATTAATGAATTTCTTGTTCAAAGGTTAACAATTAAGAATTAAATCCATAAAAATATTTAAATGTATATGTGTAGAATTGCTTTTCAGTACTTCAGAATGTATGATCAATATTTTAAAAAGATATAAATTCTGTTATCTCTTTATGGCAGGATGTGAATGCCTAGAAATTGTGCACTCTAGTGCATTTTACTTCAGTACAGGTTGCACCTCCCAAATCTGGGATTCTCTCGTCTGGCAATGTGTGGTCCAGCATAACCATGGATATTCCTGCATGAGAGAGCACCGGGGCAGGAGGGCCAGCAGCTTGGGAGTCCGGTGCAACCCTGCCAGTCTACTAGCAGTGGGACCCCAGCAGCCTGGGCAGTAGCGGCAGTAGCATGATTGGGGCTGCCTGCTGTCAGGCATTAGGGCCAGGGTTGCAGCCTGGGAAAGGAAGCTGGCTCCAGCAGCCTGGCAGAATCAGCACAGCCAGGGTCACATAGCAGCGAGGCTGAGGCTGCGACAGGCCGATCAAACAACCTGCCATTCGGCAGTGGGTCTACATGTGCCCGGCAGTGGAGCTGGGGCAGATCTGCAGACAGCCCAACTGCGCTGAAGAAGCTGGCAGCGGGGAGGGGGCAGCAGGCTGAGGGGATGGTATCAGGGGACCTCCCCTTGTCCGGCAAATTCCTCCATCCAGGTCCAGGGTGCCGGAGAAGAGAGGTCCAACCTGTATGAAAAACAAAGGGGCAGCCTTCTGCCACATTTTAGAACTGATGGATAAATTCACTTATAAGTAATTGAGTGACAGTGATAAATTAAAATAATAATGAAAGATCCTCATATTATGCTGTAAGGAACTAATGTATTCACTTAACCTGAGTTTGATGGTGATGAGTTAAAATCAGCTGAGAGGGCAGAATTTCATTTTTAATTATGGCATGTGTTCCATGGTGGCCGTTAACACACACACAGTATATACAATCCACAGCAAGAGTTAAACACCATTGATAATAGAGAAAAAAATTTCCCTTCCTTCTGGCAAGTGTGCACCAGGTGAATGGAGATTTTTCAAATGTTTGACACTTATGACACACATTCCTTTTTTAAAAAACAAACTAGTCTTCCGTGTAAAATTAAGCGACCTGTTCTTCTGCATAGGCTTATTTCCCATTGTACGCTTTTCCTCAAAACAAAAACAGAAAAATTTCTGGTTTTAGTATATCTTTTGTTGTGGATTTATCTCCTCTTCTGTTTGCATCTCTTTTGCTTGTTTGCTTGAGAGTTTTCAGCTTCCTTTCTAATAGTGATTCTCTAAAACAAAGTGAGCTAGAATTGCCTCTTACTGTAGTTGCTGTGAGAGAGTTCTAGGGGTCCTCACAAACTGAAGTCACTGTTGGCCAAAGGAGCAAAGGGACTATATTTGGGCACAAAATTATATATAAAACTGTTTTTCCTTCTCTTGATTTTCCTTACTTTGCAATTGTGATAATATAGCTGCTTCTGCAAATCTCTGCACCAGAGGTGGGAGAGTGAAGCTGAGCCCTGCCTGTTCAGTTCCATTCTGTTGGAATAGAACAAAAGACACAATTTTCAGCAGCTTCTGAGAATGACTTGGGATATTTTTCAGTTTCATGTAATATTTTCCCCACTGTGTTCCAGGTACTCGTGGGCAAAGAAATGGTACTTTTGGAGTAGATCACTCCTGGAGGAAAAGTGGAAAAAACAGGAAATCAAAATCAAAACGAATTAAACCAAAGGAATCCTCTGATAGTACAACTTCTGAAACCAATCCCTCTCATCGATTCCCTCTGCAAGGCCTAAATAGTACCGCGTGGTCGTCACCATCAGATACTTCTCAAGCTAGCCATTCAGCCATGTCTTTCCCTGCTGTTATGCCTGCATATCCACTCCCAGTTTTTTCAACTGTGCCACCAGATCCTGAGGCTTGCCTTTCTGGTTTTAGTGATTTACCAGATTCTGGAAATAATTGTCCTTTGCAGCTGTCACAGTTCTCTGCACCTCTTCTAACGCCAGTGGTAGCAGTTGTGCTCCCCAACTATATGTATACCCAATTGAACAATGATTTACCCCAGACACTTTATAATTGCCAACCTAACTTTTCCGCTGACCCTGCTTTCTCTTCACAGACAATGCTTTCAGCACAGCCAACATTAGCTGCCCCAAATCCTTTTCCTCAACCGACTTTCTTTCCAGCACAACCATTTCATTATAAAATACCAGCAGAAAGTGAAAAGGCACCTGCCATGGAATCACAAAATGATGCATCCCATTCCTCCATGCCACAGTTTCTTGGTCCTCAAGATCAGGCCTCACCTCCTTTGTTCCAGTCACGGTGCAGTTCTCCATTACAGTTAAACCTTCTGCAATTAGAAGAAACCCCCAAAAGTGCTGGAAGTGGAAATGTTGCTGGTGGTCATAGAGCTACAATTGAAGTAGGAGCCACAGGCAAAAGCATAACTGATGACAGCAGCAGAAAAGGATCCTCTCCTGTGAGTATTGCATATAGTTTCCAGGAAAAAAAAGTACATCTTTACACTCTGAACACAGCTATTCTTCATTGCCCATGTGCAGAAATACTTCAGAACAGTTTAATATTGAGTTTATTGTCTCGAGTAATTTATATAACATCACTTTCAAAACAGTACAGCTTGCTTTTTGCTATTGAGATTCAATGTAATATAAACCTACCCACAGGTTTAGGTCAGAAATTCAGACATTTCCAAAAAACTCATTCTCATGAAATAGATTACTTTAAACTTAAGGGGAAATAATTTGTTTCTATACTGAACAAAAATAGCATGAGGTTTTGTTACTTCTCATTTTTTTTAAACTGCTGCTTGTCAAGTTGTTAAAAGGTTTGAAAATGTGTTGTGTATCTCTCAAGATAGTTACATTTTATTCTATTAATATGAATTCACAATGTTCTTTTTGTAAAGACAATTGAATCTGATTCTAAAAATCATAGCAATTTAATCATTTTAAATGTTTGCTTACAAGCTGTAAGGGGAAAATAGGTAGAAATGTAACTATGGACTTAAGCACATATTTTTGTATTTTAAAATCCAAGGTACAGTACATTGACAAATGAAATGAGGAGATCAATTCATATATGTTTTGCTGTACCTTTTTAGCTTTTCCTTGATCTACTTGGTATAATAAAATTATATGAACCATCAATCAGTTTCCCTTTATCTCAGATTCCTTACATTTCATGGATCAACATATTGGTGTTAATTTTAGTTGTGATAGTATTTTAACACACGGAGGTAGGCTAATAATGAGATGATTAAGGATTAATTTTTTCAGAGGTGGTGTATCCAGGTTCCCTTCTAGAAGCCTTTATATATGTATGGAGATATACCTATCTCATAGAGCTGGAAGGGACCTTGAGAGTTCATCAAGTCCAGTCCCCTGCCCTCACAGCAGGACCAAGTACCATCCCTGACAGATTTTGCCCTACATCCCTAAATGGCCCTCTGAAGGATTGAACTCACAACCCTGGGTTTAGCAGGCCATTGCTCAAACCACTGAGCTATCCCTCCTCCCATTTGGTCTCAGAACTTGTATATTCTTTCACCAATTCCCTTGATTCACAGGTTAATAGGTGTGATGAGGCAAGGTTGCATTATGGTAGCCCCTATTGGCTGAAGCTGCTTTAGTTGTTGGGTCTCATGCAAATGTCCAGCCAGCCTCCCAGTATGCATTCCCATGTGTCCCGATATACTGTCTCAAAACTAGGGATGTAATAGTATAACTGTTGAAATGGTTAACTGATAAGCATAAGCTTATCGGTTACCATAATGGTTACATGCTGCCTCCTGGCTCTGCTCCCAGGAAGCCAACTGCCACCCCACACTGCAGGCTCTGGAAGTGGAGCCAGGAGTGGGGACAGAAGTTTCTGCCTCTGTATCAAGCTTATACTGTATCAAGCTGGCTCCCTGGGAGTGAGGCCAGTAGCCGGAAGCCAGCTCTCAGTGCACACTGGCTGCCTGCATGCTCTGGGGAACTGGCTGTGTGGTGGGCTCTGTAGTATAAATTTCATACTGTAGAGCCCGCAGTATGTAACTCAGGGTGGGTAAGAATTTGGAAAATGGTAGAGGGCCAAACTCTTCCATGATACTAATAGAGGAGATGTGAGGTCTGGGATAGAGGATGGGTGCAGAAGGAGGCTTGGGGTAAAGGAGGAATTTGGGTGAAGGAGGCAGTTGTGACCTGGGGCACTGGACTGAGGAGCAGGGGGTTGGATTGTGACCTAGGCAGGAAATTGGGGTACAGGAAGGGGTGCAGGGATTTGGATTGTGAGCTAGGGCAGGAGGGGACTATGATCTGGGGCAGGGGATTGGGGTGCCTGATATGGAAGGAGATATGGGTACAGGAGGGGGGCAGAAGATTTGGATATGTGAAGTAGGGAGCAAGAGTGGGGGACAGACAGTTGGGGAAGGAAAGGGATTGGAGTGCAAGAAGCAGGTTCTGGCCAGAAGACTTACCAGCCAGCAGCCATTCCAGAATCAGCCTCCCTGCCTGTCAGTGTTCCCTCTAAGCTGCCTGGCAGCATAGCTTCACTAGTGATTAATTAGCCCTGCCCAGTCAGTCAGCTAACTGTACCAAACCCTGAGCCACTGACAGAGCGGGGCTGATTTATCACCCCTCTCCCTCCCCCCCGCCACACACACAGAGGCAGTAGCCATGTGCTCTGGAGCCCCCTTGTGCTTTGTGGCTGCCTGTTATTGAAACAGGCAGCTCCCATTGGCCGGTTTTTGGCCAAAAACTGACAAATGGGATTATGCTGGGAGGGGGAAACAGCTCCTAAAGTTTTCCCTCTCCTCTTCTCTCCTCTCCTCTCCTCTCCTCTCCAGACTCAAGAGTTTTTTTTTATAGAAAAAATGCCCCAAAGCCACATTTCTGAGCAGCGTGCTGGTGTGGTGAGGCAAGCGGAGAACCTTCCTGGGGCTCTCTGCTGCATCTGTGGGCCGGATCTGGTGGCTTGGTGGGCTGCATTCTGCCCAGGCCTTCTGTAACTGCTAAGATTTTCAGTGGTTACACATATCAGAGGGGTAGCCATATTAGTCTGAATCTGGAAAAGCGACGAGGAGTCCTGTGGCACCTTATAGACTAACAGATTTATTGGCGCATAAGCTTTCATGGGCAAAGACGAAGTGGGCAAAGACGAAGCTTATGCGCCAATAAATCTGTTAGTCTACAAGGTGCCACAGGACTCTGCGTCGCTTTTGCAGTGGTTACATGGTTACTTAATTAACCACTTTTTAACATCCCTACGCAAAACCAGGGTCAAATACTTGACTCAGACCCAGAGTCACTGCACCTAACTACCTGGATGTTGGCTGGATCAGTAGGGCTGTCAGACTATTCCCTATAAGTTCAGGAAATTTTGTTGGAGGTCTTTTGGCTTTGTAAAACAAACACTCAAAGTGGAAAAGATTTTTCTTCTACGGGGGCAGCCCCAAACGCAATATAGGTTCTGGACATACCACTCCTAACACAGGGAGGATTGGCATTTAGCTCTCAGTACACATGGTTGCAGCATAAGAACATAAGAATGCCCATACTGGGTCAGACCAATGGTCCATCCAGCTCAGTAGCCTGTCTGCTGATAGTGACCAATACCAGATGCCCCAGAGGGAGGGAACACAACAAGTAATCCTCACGTGATCCTATCCTGTCACCCATTTCCAGAGAAAGCTTTGTGACATGCTTTAATGGTCATTTTTCAACCTTGCCCTCCAGTTAGAGACTCCATTCTCATAGGAGACCGTCACATTGTCTTCCTGCGATCTATAGACCTCCATTCAGACTTTTATCACAGTGATTGTCATACCACCTCGCCATCATGACTTTCTCATAGTCATCACATCAGCATGGAAAGTCAATGAATTCCAAGCATGTATGTCCGAACACTAGGGATGTTAGAGTGTAACTGACTAACCATTTAACCATGAAGCTTATCAGTTAATGGTATTGGTTAAACTCAAACTCAGCCAGCTCCCAGGGAGATAGCTACACTACAGTGAGGCAGGGATGCCTCCACTCAGGAGCCAGGCAGGCAAGAGCTGCTGGCTCTACTCCTGGGAGGTAGCTTCACTGCCACAGTGAAGCCACCTTCTTGGGATGCAGGTGGGCAAGGGCAGCATGTGTAACCATGTAACCACTAAGATTTTAGCGGCAACACAGTTACCATATTAAATGCTTTTTAACATCCCTACTGAACACATCCTTCAACTGGGACACAATGTTGGTGAAATTGCATTCCTTCCTAAAATGGTCTCAGAATTCCTTCTGAACCAGTATACAACCTTACTAGTTTTTTCCTGAATTTTCATTCTTTGCTGGGAGGAGAGAAGCTCCATACTCTGAGATATCTCAGCAGGGCCCTGCAAACATCCAATAGGACTAAGCCTTTCAGATTCTTCCCTCCTCTTCTGCCTGGCCATATCCAGAGTGTTGAAAGTTGAAGCCTATAAATGTCAATACACACCTGCTATGAGTTGACTAGCAAACCTTTTCCTCCAGACAATAAGGCACACTCCACCAGAGCACAGATCGCAGGTTTCTGTTGCTATAGGTGCTTGCCATTTCCTGATATTTGTAAGGAAGATGCGTGGAGTATCCCACAAATTTTTGTCATGCATTATGCACTTGACATAGCTGCCAGGGCAGATGCCAAGTCCAGAGGAACAGTACTTGAGTTTCTGTTTGACTGATTTAGACAAGACTGCCCCTCCTGCTATACATGTATTGCTACCAGGAAATACTGCTTGCTGGCCACCTTGTGAAGTTCCACACGGTCATGATCCCAGAATGGTTACTTACTTCTCAATAACAGGCTTTGTGAGACAGTGTCAATGTGGATTCTATGACCTATCCCTTATTTAAAATTATAGCAGGAATATGCACCTTGAATTGCAAGGCAGCTGAAGGTGGGATTGTGGCCACTCCGCCCTTTACAATCTTGTACAGATACACAATGAGGCACAGAGATGTGTGCCTCCAGCCTTGTGTGCAAAGGGTTCATGTGAACTATAGTGGGATTTGCAGTGTTGTCAGAAGCCATGATTTGAAAAAATACTGTGATTTACTGTATTCTAAACAAATATAGTTAAGATTCCTGGAGTACACTAATTATATGCCAGTATAAATATGTTTATAGTAAAGTAGCACCTTCCTTTGTATCTTTTTATCCCTCCTAACCAGTATTTGATCTGAGGAAGTGGGTCTGGCCCACGAAAGCTCATCATCTAATAAACCATCTTGTTAGTCTTTAAAGTGCTGCATAGTCCTGTCTTTTGTTTCAGCAAGACCAGACTAACATGGCTACATCTCTATTACTCCTCTTAACCAGTGTGCACAATGACAGTGATAACTACTGTAGCAAATGCCGCTTCTTTCAATCCCAGTAGAACATAGATGCTGCAGAAGTCAGATGGCTTCAGCACAGTAAAGTACATTAATGCTGTCCCTCTGACAATTTCCTGACATTGAAGAGAGATACTTAAGCTTTAACTTGTGTTAAAAAAGACTATGTAGTTGAAATCTAAATGTTGACTAAGAGATTACCTGACAACCTATTAGCCAATTTCCTTCTACCTGCTTAATTAATACACCATTCAGACAACCTGTGGGTTGTGCAGCTGTCCTTCTTCTCTATGAAAAGGTATATTTGCTTAACTTTATATAAAGAACTGAAGTCTTTCCCATGTACATAACATAAATGTTTAGCTCGATTTCACTTTTCTGCTCACTCAGATTGATTCTCCAATGGAAGCTCAAAATAGTGATGCCCTCTCTATGTCCAGTGATATACTTGATATTTTACTTCAAGAGGATGCATGTTCAGGCACTGGCTCAGCTTCATCAGGAAGTGGTGTATCAGCAGCTGCTGAGTCATTAGGATCTGGATCCAATGGCTGTGTCATGTCAGAGAGCAGAACAGGTAACATTTACTGGTTGAATGTAATTGTGCCTTGTGAAACATTAGAAGGGGGATTGTGAGCTATTGCTAATATCACCTGGACTGCAAGCTTTACAGTAACCCCATATTATTTTTAATCTGTTTACAAAATGTACAGTTATTATCTTATGATGGCCAAAAATTTCATAGTTTTATTTCTTGGACTGCTTTAATTTTATTGAAAATAGAGAAACATTGATTTCTTATTTAAATGTTCTTCTTTAGACTACATTTGGAACCATTAACACATGCTATCTTAGTTGTAGAGAGGCTGTGTGAGGCCAGGTAGGAAGATATTTGAGATAATTGTGACAGATCAAGAAATGATTTTTTCTTCATGTTCTATTGAAAATAACTAATTTAAACTGAGAAATATTTGTTTCTTTAATCAAAACTAAAGCTTCAGATCTTAGACTAATAAAAAAAAACTTGTGGGGAAACACTGTCCTGTGTTTAGATTTTCCCTCTAAAATGTTCAGCCCTATTTTGAACTGGGTTTTGACTAACAATAGAGTTCCTTTGTTAGCTGCAGTTTTTTCTGGGTAATAGCTAATAGGAAAATGGATATGTATTCTATTTGCCTTTTTATCATTCCAGACTTTCTACTCTATGTTCAGCAGCAACAGATATTGTGGGAAATTTTCCTTGTTTTCATATTGTAGAAAATAGGGTAACATAAATAACATTCTCAGAGCCTTGTAAGGGGTTATCTGTTGTACACTTCCATCTGGCATTTTGATTGGCTAAAAGGGTTCACCTGTTATGGAAATAAGCATAGTTGAAGCAATATATTAAAATGGAACATCTTATATTTATTACAAAAGCTTTTTTTATTATTTTTAAAGGGAGTAGTGAGACAAGTCATACCAGCAAATATTTTGGAAGCATAGACTCCTCAGAAAATAATCATCATATGAAAAAGAACGCTGAAGTTGGAAACAGTGAACATTTCATTAAATATGTCCTTCAGGATCCCATCTGGTTACTGATGGCAAACACAGATGATGCTGTTATGATGACTTACCAGATACCATCCCGGTAACTCTTAAGTATTTTTATTTCTGTATAAGCTGCAGAGGTACTCAGGGAGAGAAGAGGGAACCTGCTATTTCAGTAAAGATTATCTGATCCTGAATCGGCTAAGCAGTTGCTTTTCAAGCTTACTCCTTTTTTATTGTACTTTCTATTTACTAACCTAAAAAGTTAGAAAGGTTATTGTTGATAATTATAGAAACTAAATTCAAATGGTTCTCCACTATGGTAATGGCTGAGGACGTTGTACAGTTATTGACTGACAATTGTATACTTAAAAATTCCTTTTAATCTGACTAGTTAGACTTCTGTCACTTGAAGTGCATGGCTTTGTGTGGTAAATGAAGTACACAAATCACAGTACTGGTTGAATCTCTCTCAACTGGGACTCCCTGGTCAGGCAATATCCATGGTCCAGCAAGCATTCTGAATGTTGCTGGACCAAAGAGATCTGGTGGAGGACCAAACACAGGAGCCCTGCAGGGGCTGGAAACCCATCCAGGCTGGCTACAGGGAGCCCTTCCCGCAGGAGTATGGCTGAGCCCATGGTAGGGTAGCCGAAAAACCAATGGGCTCCAACAGAGCGGTGGTCTGCTGCAGTGAGGCCAGGATCCCCAGCAGTGGGACTGCGGGGTGCCACAGCAGGGCTGGCAAGGTCGGGAGCTGCAACAGTGCTGCTGCCCCAGTAGGTTGTCTGGATTGGGAACCCTGGCTGAGCAGCAGTCTGCTGTGGTGGGGAGGGAAGCGGGAATCCCAGTGGCGGGACTGCGGGCTGGCGAGGCTGGTGCTGCTGTGGTGGTTTGCCATGGCATAGTTTGCCATGGCAAGGGTGAGCACTCCAGTGGCAGGTCCGTGAGCTGCTATGGCAGGGCAGCAGGGCTGGTCGTCCATGGGGAGCCCACCGGGAGTCCTGGCAAGGAGCAGAGACAGGTTGGGATGCCAGTGGGAGGGGGCTGAAATGGCCTCCCCTGGTCCAGCAAAATCCCTCCTTTGGGGCCACTCGGCTCCCAAGCGTATGCCAGGTCAGGGAGGTCCAACCTGTACATTTGAAGGCCTGCCTGCTGACTAAATCCTTTCCTCAACCTATCAACACAAACACGTCACTTGCTCCTCACGAAGTCCCACATTGTACATGTTAGGAAGGACAAAGACCCACAAGCAATGAGTTAATCCTTAATTTAAAACATTTGTTTAGATTTTCCTGTCTCTCTCTCTCTCTCTCTCTCTCTGTCTACACTACCTCCCTAGTTCGAACTAGGGGGGTAATGTATGCATACCGAACTTGCTAATGAAGCCTGGGATTTGAATTTCCCGGGCTTCATTAGCATAAAGCCGGCGCCGCCATTTTTAAAAGCCGGCTAGTGCGAACCCCGTGCCGCGCGGCTACACGCGGCACGGACTAGATAGTTCGGATTAGGCTTCCTAATCCAAACTATCTAGTCCATGCCGCGTGTAGCCGCGCGGCACGGGGTTCGCACTAGCCGGCTTTTAAAAATGGCGGCGTCGGTTTTATGCTAATGAAGCCCGGGAAATTCAAATCCCGGGCTTCATTAGCAAGTTCGGTATGCATACATTACCCCCCTCGTTCGAACTAGGGGGGTAGTGTAGACATACCCTCAGTTTCTGTAGTTTTGATAAAGTAGGTGTGTGAAAAGAGTAGCCTGTTAATCTTCAGTGAGAAGTGGAAAGGGAGTTTGGACAGTGAACCATAGCTTTATAGAGCTTGGGGTAGGGCTTAATTTGAGTGCTCCCTTATTAATGTGTTATAAATATACAGGCAGTCCCCGGGTTACGTACAAGATAGGGACTGTAGGTTTGTTCTTAAGTTGAATCTGTATGTAAGTCGGAACTGACGTCCAGATTCAGCCGCTGCTGAAACTGACCGCCAGTTCTGACTTACATACAGAATCAACTTAAGAACCCCAGGCGACCCCAAGTCAGCTGCTGCTGAAACTGATCAGCAGCTGATTCCAGGAAGCCCGGGGCAGAGCAACTCTGCTTCCGGCTTCCTGTAGTCAGCGCTGGTCAGTTTCAGCAGAAGCTGACTTGGGGACGCCTGGGGCAGAGCAGCTGGGGTGCTGCTGGGTTGCTCCAGTAGCGCCGCTCCTCGGTGCTATTGGACCAACCCAGCAGCACCCCATCTGCTCTGCCCCAGGCGTCCTGATTCAGCCGCTGCTGAAACTGACCAGCAGCGGCTGAATCAGGACCTGGGGCAGAGCAGCTGGGGTGCTGCCGGGTTGGTCCAGTAGTGCCCAGAGCGGCGCTGCAGGACCAATCGGCAGCGCCCCAGCTACTCTGCCCCAGGGCCCAAAACAAAAGCCTGGTCTGCTGGGGGGGGGGGCACACTAGCTGCGCCCCCCCCCCCCCAGCAGACCAGGGACACGGGGAGCAGAGCCGCAGCGGCAGCGGGGTGCCGCGCCTCTCAGAGGCGCGGGGAACCGCTGCTGCTGCCGCTTCAGTCCCAGTGCCTGTGGTTTGCTGGGGACGGTCCCCAGCAGACCACAGGCACCGGGACTGAAGCGGCAGCAGCAGCGGTTCCCCGCGCTTCTGAGGCTTTGCTCTGGCAAAGCCTCAGAAGCGCGGGAACCCGCCCGGTGCCCCTGGTCTCCTGGAGACGGTCTCCAGCAGACCAGGGGCACCGGAGCAGCTTACGAACGGGGCTTTCTCGCCCCGGAGCTCGCAGGTAGCAATCCGCCACCTCGACCTCCGGGGCGAGAAAGCCCCGTTCGTAAGTGCGGATCCGACATAAGTCGGATCCGCGTAAGTCGGGGACTGCCTGTATAGACTTAGTGTATCCCTACACTACAAATGCTATTGTGGCACCGCTGTACCCATAGACCCGTGGTCACCAACCAGTTAATTGACTGATCGATCACGAGGGCTCAACCAGTCGATTGTGAGGCATTCGGGAGGGCCCCCCATTTCCTCCCTACCACCGAGAAGCCCCACTACCTACCTCCAGCGACAATGAAGGTAGTGGTGGCTTCCTGTGGGAAGGATGGAAATCCTGCAGCTGTGTGCCACTTCCAGGGGTTTCGGAAGTGCGCTGGTTGCTCCCATCCCTCAGGTCTGTGGTGTGCCGGAACTTGTGGGGGGCAGTCCCAGATGAGGTGCATGCCATGGCTTCCCTCCTCTACGGGAGGGGGAATTGGCCCCGGAAGAGGTGTGCATGCGGGGGCTTCCCTCCTCTGGGGGGGCGGGAGGAGTCCTGGGAGGAGACTGGTGCAGGAGACTCCCTGCCCCCACTGGTACTCTGTCCCCTGCTGTAGAACCCTGTTCCTTCTCCCATGTGCCCTGCTGCAGAACCCAGCCCTCACCCCAACAATGTCTCCTGCTCCAGCACCCACTAGCAATCTTCCCCAGTACCATGTTCCCTGCTCCTACCAGCACAGTTGGGGCCACATTAGTGAGGCTGGGGGGGGGGGGGATTTTGGGAGGAGTTTTTTTTGTTTTGGTTTTTTTTTTTTTTTTTTTTTTTTTGCATCTCCCTTGTGTGGTCCCAACTGACTTTTCTGTGGGTCAGTGACCCCCTAACTCAAAACAGGTTCCCTGCCCTTCTCATAAATAAAGACAATGCAGAAACTTTTTGTGTTTCACATAGTATTTTATTTGAAAATTAAGCCTGGCCAATAAACCCCCAATTGGGGCCAAGCCCCCATCTGGCCACAGCATTATAACACTCCTGCACCTCCACAGACCGTAGATCTGAGCCTATCATACACTGGAACCCCCTTCCCTGAGCCCCTCATATCCCAGCCCAAATTCCTGCATCCTCACAGCCACAAGCCTGTGGCTTGATTAGTACAGCAACCCTCCATCTGACCCCAACGCTCGCCAGCCTGGAGCCCTCTCCCCGAGCCAGTATCCCCTTCTCCATCTCCTCCTGCATCCAGATTTCCTCCCAGAGCTTGCACCTCTCACCCCTTCCCACACCCAAATCCCTCATTCCCACCCCAGAGCCCACACATCAACACAGTGAAGGTATGGCTAGACTGCAGGAGTTTTTCCAGGATTCCAGAGATATCCTGGAAAAACTCTTACGCATCCAGGGATGCTTTTGTTTTTCTGCTTTTTTTAGTGGAAGAGCAAATATGCTCTTTTGGTAACCCCTATATTCTTCTTCGAGTAGTGTCCCTGTGGGTGCTCCACTCTAGGTGAAGGGTCGCCCTGAGCCGCAGATCGGAGTCTTGCAAAGCAGTTTCCCCCATTGAGCCGCGCATGCTCATGAGGCGTCTCAAGCCTTTCCCGCCTCCTGCAGTGCTCAATCCCCTCCCTTTCAGTTCCTCTTTAACCGTCCTCATCAGCGGACAGAGTGAGCAGGAGCTCCCTGAGTCTCTCAGACTGCCTTCCTTTTACTTAGCTTAGTTATAGTTGTTCTCCCCCTTTTTGCTCCAAGTTAATTTCCCTCGTCTTCCCCCCCCCAAAAAAAAAAGTTAGAAGAAGAAGAAAATTAATAAAACTCCCCCCTTGGGGAACTGAACTCGCTTCAGAGCGAAGCCCTGGACTGGGGCTCTCCCAGCTGTTTAACAGAAGAAAACAAACACACAAAAATTAAAATAAAGTAAACCAGAAGAAAAGGACAGACCGAAACAAATAAAACAAGGAAAATCATCACCAGAATAAGGAAAGGGGCAGAAACTCCTTGGTTATGTCTGCCTCAGCTGGTTTTAAAAAATGTGACCACTGCCGTGAGCCTATGCCGGCTTCAGACGGCCATTCAAAATGTATTCGGTGTTTGGGGGAAACCCATTGACTCCACAGCTGTACACACTGCTCTTCTCTCACAGCGAGAGCTCGAAAAGACAGAGAGCTCCGCCTGAGAATGATTCTCTTTGAAAAGTCCCGGCAGCCGGCAAATGAACAGGGGTCAGCGCGGCAAGAGCCCTCCTTCCCCCTCCCCCCGCTGCCACCCAAAACTGCCCACAAAAGGAGAGCCTCACCATCCCGCTCTCTGCCGGCTTCCTCCTCCCCAAAAGAACAGGGGAGAGGTACAAGCGATGAGGACCCCTGCTACTTAAAGCCGCGGGAAGATCCTCTCGCCCCACACCGGGACCGGTGCACGCTACCTCCAAGCCATGCCGGGAACCCTCCAAGCAGCTGCCTCTGCAAGAGAAGCCGGCGTTGCTTCAAACCGCGGTGCCGCTTCCAGCCCCAGCACCGCAGAAAGCCCCGGCGCTGCTTCAGACCACAGTGCCGCTTCCAGCCCCGGCACCGCAGAAAGCCCCTGCTCTGCTGAAAGCGGCAGAGCCGTTTAAAGTCACGGCGCTCCTGAAAGTCGCAGCACCGCACCTGAAAAAGCCTCACACACCTAAGCTACCACCAGCTTCAGATGCTTACCGGGACCTTACACTGACACCAGTAGTGCACATTGATACACAGCTAGATGAGGCTGCTGCAGAACAGCCCCAGGATCTGTCTGACACTAACAGCAGGCAGCACCATCTATGCCAGCCTCCTCCTGATTACTCACCTGGGAGGGGTCTCTCAAGACAGTCCCCTCCCAGGTCTATATCACCAATGTCCCTTCATGAGCCTCCCCTGCCCGATGATGACCAGCACACGGTGTACTCCTCACGTCACACATCATCTAGGAGGTCTCGTTCCTACCACCATACGGCTGCACCACAAAAAACCCGATAGCACCCATACTGGCCTTATCCATCTCCATCTTATCCACCACAGTGGGGGCCCTGGAATCACTGGGACCCATACAGATGTCAGTCCTCAGTCCACTCCACACCATCCCGGAGAAGCTTACCACAACCACAGCCCCTACCTCCTGCAGGACATTCAGGGGAGGAGGAGGAACGAATCTCCGACAATGAATCGGATATTTACTCAATAAACGTCACACATTCTGATAATCCCAGCGTGTTACCGGACAACGTGGTCATACCATCAGACACTATAGCAATTGATTACCTAAAACAGTTTCAAGAATTATTCAAGAGGGTAGCGACAAGTCAACACGTCTCCCTGCAAGAAGTGCAAAAGAAACAATACCAACTACTAAAGAACCTACATCCTACATTACACAGCAAGATTGCCCTACCAATAGACGAGGCAATCATGGAGACTTCAGAGGACTTGTGGAAGACACCCGCATCCATTCAACCAACTAATAAGAAAATCGACAAAGTACTTTGTTCCATCAAAAGATAACGACTTTCTGTTCACATATCCACAACCTAACTACCTAGTCATAGACTCAGCACAACAACGAGCAAAACTCCCGCAATACAGGACGGGCAGCGCGGACAAAGACCACAAAAAGCTAGACTTGTTTGGCAAGAAAATATACTCCTCGTCTTCCCTACACCTCAGAATATCGAATTACTCCGCTCTGTTAGCAAATCATGATTTCAATAATTATTCAAAACTAGGAGAACTGATGCCACACTTCCCTGAGTCCAAAAGAGCCATTTTGAAAGCAATAGTCCATGAGGGTCACATGATCGCCTGCACCACTCTTCAAACCGCAATGGATATTGCTGACACCGCAGCCAGAGTGACAGCTACGGCGGTGGTGATGCGTAGAGCTTCCTGGCTTCAGTCATCCAGAGTTCCCTGTAAACTCCAGCCCGAAGTAGAAGACTTGCCATTTGACAAACTAAAGTTGTTTGCAGCTACTACAGATAAAATGCTCCATAACAGCAAAAATTCTAAGACCACACTTCGTACGTTAGGCATGTACACGCCACCGTACAAACACAAACGATACACTCCATATAACACATACAACCGATACAGATACTGTCAATATATTCGACCATAATAAGAGGCCCTATGAGGACACCAGACCAAGGCAACGAGCTCCCAGAAGTCACCCCACCAGGGCCGCTGCCCAACCCTCCAAGCAGCAAATTTGAAGATGTGGTCGAGGGTCTGCAAGACCTCCCTTACGATCTAGCACCAATTCAACATGGCCATCTATTTACCCACCGTTTGCGCCCGTTCCTTCCACAATGGGAATCTATAACATCGGACCGCTGGGTTCTAGAGATAATTCAAGTAGGCTATACCATCCCACTTACTGCTATTCCACCTACCCCTCCTCCTACCCCATCCGTCTTTAGGGACCACTCTCACAAGACCCTACTAAAACAAGAGATCAATCGGCTCCTCGCAATCGGAGCCATAGAAAGGGTACCCAAAGAGTTTCACGGGAAAGGGTTTTACTCAAACTATTTCCTGACAGAGAAAAAAAACGGGAGTTGGAGGCCTATATTAGACCTCCGCAAGCTGAACAAGTTTCTCAAGAAGCAGTGTTTCAAGATGGTCACACTTACAACAATCATTCCTGTACTAGATCAAGGGGACTGGTTCGCAGCCCTTGACCTCCAAGATGCGTACTTTCATGTAAACATCCATCCAGCTCACTGACGCTACCTTCACTTTACGTTTGACCCAGAACACTTTCAATACAAAGTTCTTTCTTTCGGCCTTTCATCAGCCCCGAGAGTATTTTCAAAGGTACTAGCAGTTGTTACCGCATACCTCAGACGACAGAATGTCGTAATATTCCCTACCAGATGACTGTCTTATAAAGGGGTCATCAAAGGAAGAGACCACCTCTATGATACATACCACCATAGTCCTCCTTAATCACTTAGGCCTTCTAATCAACAATCACAAATCAACGTTGCACCCAGTTCAAGAAACAGAGTTCATGTGCACATGCCTGGACTCAATTACAGCTCGAGCATACTTACCTCGACAATGTTTTATAACTATCCAAGAAATTATAACCGTGATGCTCACAACTCCCACCACCACAGTACTTACCTGCCTTCGACTAATGGGACACATGGCTTCCACCATCTATGCAGTCCACCATGCTTGCCTGCACTTTCGATGCTTTCAACTCTGGGTAGCAACCGTTTACATCCCGTCATGACACACTCAGAACAAGAGAGTTACCGTCCCACCAAACGTTCTTGCATCCCTACAACGCCGAACAACCTCCTGGCGGGGGTTCCATTCCAACAAACTGAACCCACTATCCAGATTACCACAGATGCTTCCCTGCTCAGCTGGGGGACACATACGGATGGTCACGAAATCCAGGGCAAGTGGTCCCCAAGCAAGATGCTACTGCACATCAACCTCCTTGAATGAAGGGCAGTGAAGAATGCCTGTGCACATTTTGCTCCTGACATTGCCAGTCATACAGTCTGCATCCTAACGGACAACATCTGCACAATGTTCTACATAAACAGACAGGGTGGAGCCCGTTCCCACTCCCTCTGCACAGAAGCTATTCACCTGTGAAATTTGTGCATCCGCAACCAAGTCACCCTTGTAGCATCCTACCTACCTGGGGTGAACAACACCAAAGCAGACTCCCTCAGTCGTAACTTTACCTTGGACCACGAGTGGGAGTTGCATGCAGACATCTCAAATTCAATTTTCAACCAATGGGGATGGCCACCTATAGACCTCTTTGCTTCTACCCAGAACACCAAGTGCCCCCAATTCTGTTCACGTGCAGGACTTGACAAACATTCTCTAGGGGATGCCTGTCTAATCAAATGGACAGCTCCCCTACACTATGCCTTTCCTCCCATACTGCTCATCCCAAGAGTCCTATGCAAGATCTGCAGAGACGGAGCTCTAGTCATACTGATTGCTCCATCATGGTCCTGCCAAACTTGGTACTCATACCTGCACAGACTAGCGCTTCAGCCTCCTTATCCACTGCCATACCGAGTAGACCTGCTATCTCAGGACAATGGCAGAATACTACACCCACAGCTCTATACCCTATATTTTCAGGAATGGCTTCTGTCTGATTCTTGGAGATAGAAAATCACTTTTCTCAGCAAGTGAAAGACATCTTCCTCCATAGTAGGAGACAATCCACTTGAAAAATCTACCTGCAAAAATGGTCACGATTCTCCCACTGCTGTCAGCGGGCCAAAGTAGAACCACATATCTCCCCACTGACTACCGTCCTGGACCACGTTTTAGACCTTAAAGCATCAGGACTGTCAATCTCTTTTTTAAGAGTCCATCTATCTTCAATAGCAGCATTCCACACCTCGGTGGATGGCTTCTCCATATTTGTCCATCCCATCACTAAGAAATTCCTAAAGGGACTCCGCAACACGCTCCCATTGTGGGAGCTAAATCTTGTTCTGGACCATCTCACCAGACCTCCATTCGAGCCACTGGCAACGATACCACTCCCCCCCCCCCTTTTTTTTTTTTAAATGAAAGTCTGTTTCCTGTTAGCTGTCACCTCAGTCAGGAGGGTGAGTGAACTTGGGGCATTAATGGCAGAACCCCCTTACACAGTTTTCACGAAGGACAGGGTCATACGTAGACCTCACCCAACATTCCTGCCGAAGGTCTGTACAGAATTCCGTGTCTACGAACCAATTGTACTACCTACCTTTTTCCCAAAACCGCACGCTTCACAGAAGGATGCCAGCCTGCATACTCTGGACTTCCGGAGGGCTCTAGCTTTCTTCCTAGAAAGAACAAAACCATTTCGTAAATCTGAAAGACTTTTTATCTCCATCGCCGAGCACTCCAAAGGAACACCCATATCATCACAACGAATCTCTAAGTGGATCTCAACAAGCATAGTCAAGTGCCACAAGCACATTCCACTCGAGCTACGGCTGCTTCTACAGCCTTTTTGAACAATGTCCCCTTAAGAGACATTTACCGGACAGCAACATGGTCTTCAGACCATACCTTTGCCAAACATTATGCTATCCTGCCTCAGCGTAAAGATGACTCAGCTGTTGCTACAGCGGTACTCTTCACTACTGCTAAACACTGACTCCGGCTCCCTCCAGCCATATATTGAATACTGCTTTGTAGTCACCTAGAGTGGAGCACCCACGGGGACACTACTCGAAGAAGAAAAGGGAGTAACTCACCTCGTGCAGTAATGAGTGTTCTTCGAGAGGTGTGTGTCCCCATGGGTGCTCCATGACCCTCCCTTCCTCCCCTCTGCTTGGAGTCTATATTACTCGGGCAGAGATGAGGAACTGAAAGGGAAGAGGTTGAGCCACACGCTGCAGGAGGCGGGAAAGGCTCGAGACACCTTATGAGCATGCGTGGCTCAACGGGGGAAACTGCTTTGCAAGGCTCCGATCTGTGGCTCAGGGCGACCCTTCACCTAGAGTGGAGCATCCATGGGGGGGGACATCTCAAAGAACACTCGTTACTGCATGAGGTGAGTAACTCTCTTTTCCTCATTCTATGAGGAATAAGGGGGATTCCAAAAGAAGGGGTTTTTCTAACGTCTCGTCCAGTCTAGACAGGCCAAATATTGGAAATATCTCATCCTATATAAGAATTGGAAAAAAGTGGCAGTGTAGAGTATATAAGGGCTGGGGATAGCAAGTGATAGAGAGGAGGAGAATAGAGAAGGCAGGGATTCAAGGAAGGGACGGTGTCTTGGGGAAAGGATGGGGTGGTAGGTCTTTGCTCGTTCTGGGATTTAAAAAGTGATTTTGGGTGTAAAAAGGTTGGAGACCAGTGGTGTAGACCTTACTACAGCAGAAGAAGATGTTTTTCTATTACTGTAGCAAACCCACTCCTTCAAGAAATGGTAGCAAGGTTAATGGAACAAATCTTTGGTCAGCCTGGTTGGGTAGGGTGTTAGGTCGACCTAACTCCATCATAGAGCATGGACTGACTTGGCCCTCAGTGATATATGATTAGTTTAAACTAAGTCTTAGGTATAGAGCAAGCATTGGAATTTGCAAGAGGAGCAACAGTTGCAAAAGTTCATTGTTTCAAGTATTGTTCCAGTGAATAGTGTCTAATAACCAGATATTTAAACCCACCAGCATAGAGGCTGATATGAAAGACAATGGGGGCAGTAGAAGTGTGACACACAAGTGAGAAGCCAATCTATTCCTGTTCCTGTTGTCAGAAAAGGAAAAGGTATTGGGATTCCTAACAGGTGCTGTCCTTTGACTTTGCTTTGGGGTTTCATCTTCCATATCAGCACATGACTTGTAAATGTTCAAATTTAATTAAACACTGAAACCAAATTTCCCAGCCCTTCTAGTCCAAGAAAGGAGGGGTGTTTTCTGTCCATCACAGATAACTCCAGATTTGCCTGACTCTGCTGCCTGTTTTAAAGGAAACGATATCCTTTTTTCTCTTCAAACCCTTCCCCCCCCCCTTCCCAATCAGATATCCAGTCTCTTCTCTACTGAATAGAGGTGTCTGCATTTGCCTTCGCTCAGAGCTTTTTTACGCTGCAGCAGGAGTGCACCTGACAACAGTCTTGCTAGTTTCACAAATGCTGCCCGCAGGTTTCTGAAGAGTCACTCTGAAAACTGGTAGTATGTTTTCACCTCTTCAGGAAAGCAAAGAACTAGCAGCAGGCATGGTCTGTCTGAAAACTTGGAAAGATGCTGACACAACCATAACATGTTTCAGACTTGGTTGTAAAGATGACATAGGTTCTAAAGGGACAGTGGGGAGGCTTTTAAAATGTTATTTGTATATGCAAGCCAGATAAAAATTAGACTTGAGGTCCTTAAAACTGAAGTTCAATTTGTAAATTATTATATTTTAGAAATGTAGAAGTGGTTTTAAAAGAGGACAAACAGAAATTAAAGCAAATACAGAAATTGCAGCCAAAGTTTACGGAAGAACAAAAAAAAGAACTTATTGAAGTTCATCCATGGATCCAGAAAGGTGGACTTCCAAAAGCAATTGCTAATTCAGTAAGTTTACATGGCTTAATACTACTCTTTATTATGTCAGTCTTTGTTTTGCTGTTGAGAGACTGTTTATAGTTCCATTACACTGAAAGCTTGATGAGCTACATGGAGTGACAAGTTTAGCTATAAATTTTAGTGCAATAATTTGGAGTTTAACATACAGTGAGTTATTGTAAGTTAAACTTCAGATTAAAAATGAATGGTCCTGTGGCACCTTAGAAACTAACAAAAATATTTAGAATCATGAGCTTTTGTGGGAAAAACGCACTTAATCAGATGAATTGGTATGATGATGAACATATCTGATTAAGTGCGTTTTTCCCACAAAAGTATATGATTCTATATATTTTGGTTAGTCGCTAAAGTGTTTTTTAACATGACAGACTAACACAGATACCCCTCAGAGATTTTTAAACTTCAGGTTGTTGCATTAAACTTGCTAGAGCTTAGAGTCATTTTTCTAGCCTGCACTGCACTACTTTGCATGCTACAGGGATGGACAGTCCAGTTTACAGAGTTGTAACTGTTGGTCCCAGGATATTAGAGACAAGGTGAGGTGAGGTAATATTTATTAAGTGGACCAACTTCTGTTGGTGAAAGAGACAAGTTTTCAAGCTACACAAAACTCTTCTTTCTACACAAAACCTGAGCACAAAAGCTTCTCTTTCACTAACACAAGTTGGTTCAGCAAAAGATAATCCTCATGACAGATAACACATTAATCTTTTGTCATGTCAGACAGGAATTCATCCCTTTTTTTGCTAAGAAGTTGTTTATCTCTGGAACTAATGCAATTACCACCACATGATCCTAGCAGCCTTCTACCTGGTTGCAGAATATTTTAGTGGATCACCTCAGCAGACCATCTCCTGTGTTTGGTTCCTATCCTCAGAAGCCAAGCCTGGGCAAGGAGGCTGGCTGCTGCCCCTCTCCAGCTAGGCTCTCTCCCTGGCTGCTGCTGGAGCATACAGAGCATACCTGGAAGGGAGGGGCTCCAGCTTGTTGGGCCCTTGTCCCAGAAACTGGGGAAGGGAGTGAGCTGCTGCTGATTCCACTTCCCAGTCAGGCTCTCCTTCAGACAGCTGGCTGTACTTCATGGAGCAGACACTGAGAGTGGTTCCATCCTACTCCATACCTAGGACCTGGCTTCCAGAAAAGATGAGAAGCAGGAAAACATGCTGAGGAAGGGCGTTTGATCAGCAGGAGAACAGGAGGAGAGCCCTCCCCATGCTGCTCTCCCCACAAGTATAATTGGCCCTTGGGTGGTGGTAGGCAAGAGACGTGGGAAACTCACATGCCAACCCCTTTAGTTGGTGGCTCCTGCCAGTATTGAGAGGCACTAGTCAGCCCAAATAGCATTGGGCATGCAGGGTGTGAGAAGCTCCAGCACCCATCCCTCCCAGAAGGTGTGAGGCGGCCTGGGAAGCCCCAGTGCCCAGCCAATGCTGTTGCCCCGGGACTGGATGATGTATAGCTCCCTGTGGCAGTCTTACGCCTGGGGGAGCTCTTACTCCTTCTTGCAGCTGTAGGTCCCTGGTGGGAGAAGAAGCTTCCCTTGGCTTGGGGTTGGGGGCAGAAAGCAGCAAATGGGGGCTGCTGAGAGGTGGAATGGGAGGGGTCTGGGAGAGAAGGGGCAGAACGGTGGTGGAGCTGCAGACCAAATGTGCGGGGAGAGGGCCCCCATTTTGCTCTGGCCCAGAACCCCATATAACCATAATTTGTGTCTGCCTACATGACACAGCTATATCGACCTAACTTTCAAGTATTGATTCACTTAATGCTTTATGAGGATATCTCACTACCTTATTTCTTTTGAAGGAGTGTATTTATTGTGAGGAAAACACACGTAACAGCTTTTATATACCATATGAAGAAGAAGTCCATGAAATGGAGCTTAATGAAATGATTGAAGCCAGTGAAGAAAACAATTTAGCTATCCTGAAAATTGGTGAAGAACAAACCTAATATGTGGCACACTTTAAAAAGCAACTGCTTTAAATTACAGTGATGCATCAGCATGTTTTAAAACTTGTTTCTAGTTAAATGAATCTGGTTTATAAAACAAATGGATTTTTTGTTCTAGAAAAAGATTGTTTGTGAATGAATATCTAATGGGACAATCCATTATCTCTCTAGCACACAGTTGAAGATGGTGCAGTTTTAGAATTAAAAATCATTATTTTAAATAATTAAACTTTCACACCTAAATGCCTAAAAAATTTCTTTAAATTGGAGAAGCTTTCATGAAAGCCAATAGATTTGATAATTAGGTTAGTGAATGCTGCTAAATACATTAGATTAATTGTATTTTCTTCAAATGGAGCATTAAATTGAGTTTACATTTTGGAATCACTGTTAATTCCTAGAAAAACATAAACAACAAATAGTCTGGTAGCACTTCAAAGACTAACAAAACATGTAGATGGTATCATGAGTTTTCGTGGGCACAACCCACTTCTTCAGATGACTGGAGTGTTGGAAGTCTAGATCCAAGAATAAATAAGGGAAGGGGAGGGATGGGGAAGAAGAAGGAAAAAAAATGGAGGGGAGGAAGAAAAAAAGAGACAGTGAGTAGATAAGGTTCAGAGAGAGAGTCTGTAACAGGAAAAACTTAAACAACAACAAATAGTCTCGTAGCACCTTAAAGACTAAATAGTTACAAGAGGCTGATAAGAACCATTAGTTTGCACTTGGAAAAGATGACGACCAACACCAGATTCTACATAGACATCAAGAACCATTAGCACCTTCATTGTTTGATTAGTTGATAATGTGCAAGCCATCCAATATCACGATTCATACTATTTGCATGAGAATTAAACTTGTGAATGAAGTTAGGTTCCAACCCTTCTTTGTGTATTTGGCTTTTGGAATTGGTCTGAAACAAAACATGGACTTAGAGATCCATTAATGAGTGTCAAGGAAGATCAAAGTGTTCTACAACAGGTTTTGTGTGTTGCCTTTTTTGATATCTGATTTGTATCCATTAATTCTTTCCTGTAGAGACTGTCCAGTTTGGCCAATATACATTGCAGTGGGGCATTGTTGACATTTGATGGCATAGATCACATTAGTGGATATACAGTTAAATGAGCCTCTGATTTGGTGGCTGATGTGGTTGGGTGCAATGATGAAATCACTTGTGTAGATGTGTGCAGAGTTGGCACCAGGGCTGATTGCAGGGGTAGGTTCTTGCATACTTATGAGGAGCTGTGTTCCGTGGTTACCAGAAATAACTTTTTTCAGGTTAGGGAGTTGTCTGTAAGTGAGAATTGGCCTTTCCTCAAGGCCTTTGAGCGTGAGGGGTCATTTTCCAGGATAGGTTGTAGATTGTTGATAATGCATTAGAGGGGTTTAAGTTGTGGACTGTAGGTGATGGACAACTGGAATTCAGTTGTTTCCTGTTTTGGGCCTGTCTTGAAGTAGTTCATGTCTGGGTACTTTTTTGGCTCTGTCAATCTGTTTTTTCATTTCTCCAGGTGGGTATTTCAGTTTTAAGAACGCTCTATATAGATCCTGTAGGTATTTGTCTCTGTCTGTGGAACTGAAGCACATCTGGTTGTATTTTAGAGCTTGGCTGTATACAATAGATTGAGAAATGTGTTTGGGATGGAAGCTAGAGGCATGAAGGTAAGTGTAATGGTCGGTAGGTTTCCAGTATAGGGTAGTGGAAATTTGTCCATCATTTAATTGTACTGTAATGTCAAGGAAGTGGATTTCTCTTGTGCATTGATCTAGCCTGAGGTTGATCAACATATTGGAGAAACATTTTGATACTCTGCAAGTATTTTGATTCACAGTTTCCATTCTTTCTCCAGTTAGTTGATCCTACCTTCCTTGTTCCCATTCATGGAATTTAAATATGGGAAATATTTTAATGGCACATTAGTAATGTCAATATCTGTTCCTAAATTTTTTAGGTCATAAATTAAAAATTGTGAATGTATGACAGAACATAAGAGTGCCATGAACTTTGTAATGTTATTTTCTTGATAATTGAAACATTATGAACTGTTCATTGTGCTGAAATACTGGTTCTGAGAATTTATATCTGGTATATGTTCAAAAACTTAAACACCTGAAAAGAACACTTGCTGTCCACCACTGCCTGCTTGTTAAAGTTTGGGATTAAGTTTGTTACCCTTCTTTCTAGTCCATTTTTTCATGAAGATGGCCACCAGCCTTTCCACTCTGGCTAAATAAACATGAAATGTGCATGTGTTCACAGGGTTAGAGAGTGTTCTCAATTTGAAGATAGTTATACAGAGAGTAGATTTTTAGCACAGTGCTTATTTCATTATATTTGATAAGCTGAAGGATCTTTAGCTAAGTGGGTAGAACTGTTTGCTGTCAGGAAGTTTACTTGTAGTAACTCTGGAATTGTATGGACTTAGATAATTGTACATTAGGTACAGAAGCTGTTCTTTTATATTGTTTGGCAATGAGAAGAGGATACAAAAAGGTGGATTTGCCATGAATGTTGAAATAAAGAGCAGTTAAGTTTTGAATACTTCTGGGTGACAGTACTGAGTCTGGATGAGACAGTACTGAGTCACAAGGGAATTGTATATTGTCAGCTTCAGGCAAATTTAAAAAATAGTTTTAATAAGTTTTCACTTAATGTGTTTACAGTGACTGCAGCTGCATTCCAGGGGTTTTTCATCTTTATAGCTTGAAAGAAGAACTTATGACACTCCTACAATGACAATTAGCTAATGACCATTTCACTTTAATGTATGAAACACCAGCAAGATCTTATACTCCCATGGTTCTTAATACTGAAAGAGGATCACACTTAAATCTGTGTAAATATTAACTCAAATGAGAAACCCAATTTATTTTTTTTCAGTTTTTATGAGCTCCAGTGTACTAGATGTTTTGTGCAGAAATTAAGCAGTGCAGATATACCAGCATATTGCATATATTCCATTATATAGATATATAAAATTTAATTGGACCAGAGTGTTTGAGAAATAAAGCTTTTAAGATTTCACTCCAAATATACAAACAAGTTTCAGGGACTTTTCAAACACTTCCTAGTTTTTTTTCCACTATTAGCGTGGTTTTTTTCGGTTAATTTTTTTAAAATAAATGTCTTATAATTAAGACAGTGAAAAGGAGGGAAAAGGTGTATTTAGAGCATTTTGTGGATGTGTTTACCTTGCAGTTTTTTTTTAAAATCATGCATTTATAGGTGGTATTAAAATATTTTCCTGTAATTGAAAATTACAAGTCTTCATTTTTAGATGTTATAATTTTCACAGCCTGTGTTGTAATATGATTTGTGACATAAGCTTTTGTCAACAGTATTTTCTGTACACAGTGCAATATATTTTTGTTTTGTCACTTGTGACTAATTTTTATGACTCTTTGCTTTTTTTAGAAAACTGGTAAATAAAACAGATATTTTTAGCTGCCTTTTTTAAATTGGCTGGGGATAATTGTATTCTAGTTACATCTAATACATGTACAGGTTGAAACTCCGTAACCCAGAGTTCCTGGTCCGGCATCATCAGGTAACCCCTGTGAGAGCATTCGGGGAGATAAGTCATTGGGCTGGGGCCAGAAGCATTGCCAAACTGGGGGGCGAAGATGGAGCCCCGAGGCAGCTGGGAAGAATGTGGAATCCCCCAGTGTGGGGGGTGGCAGAGCATAGCTCCCTGTCATGGTTGAGGGCAGCAGTACAGCTGCCTGAGGGATCAAGGAGTTCCCTTGGCCATAGTAGCATCCTGGGGTGGGGTGAGCACAGAAACACTGAGCGGAGCAAAGAACCTCCCAAATGGCAGCAGTCACTTGATGGAGCAGGGAGCCACTAGGCAGCAGTAGGGCTGGTGAAGGGAGCGGGGAGCCACTGGCAATAGCAGGAACCCGCAGCTATCAGCGGCAACACAGAGCCCCAGGTGGTAGCAAAGCCACTATGGAAAGAGTGGAGCTCTGGATGGATGGTAGTGGAGTCCCTGGCCACTGTGGGGAGAGTGAAGTCCTGGTCGGGGAGTGGAGCCCCAAGTGGCAGCTAAGCCACAGGCAAAAAGGAGAGCTCCCTTTCCCTGGCGCTGTGGGGAAAGCAGAGTCCTGGGTGGCAGTTGAGCTGCCATGGGAAAAGTGGAAACCCTGCTAGGTGTCGGGGAAAGTGGACCCCCCTCACATTGCATTGACCACCTCAGGTCCGACACATTCCCAGGTTCGGGACCAGTCCAGTCCCCAGGGTGCCAAACCAGGGAAGTATAATGTGTAAACTACTTTTTTAAACAGGCAAAGATTATGCAAGCTACTAATAGCTTACTGTACCAAAGCAGATAAAATTAAATTTTTGTCATCTTCTCTGAAAAGTAAATTTAATAGCTTCAGGGGGTAGCCGAGTTAATCTGTACAGGATAAACTTTAAAAAAATAAATAGTCTTGTAGCACTTTAAAGACTAACAAGACATGTAGATGGTCTCATGAGTTTTCATGGGCACAGCCCGTTTCTTCAGATGACCAGAGTGTTGGATGTTCAAAATGGAAAATGCAACATTTGCATGCTGAAAATGTTGATTTAGTGGTCTGGGTAGGGATGTGAATAACAAATCGATTATCCAATAAACAAATGCTTATCGGGTAGTCAACATACTAGTTGATTAGTTGCTTCCCACCCTCCCCCACTGCCTCTATCAAAAAGAGGCAGCAAGGGTGGGGGGGGGAGGACAGGGTGCTTCTATGTGGTGCTGCCGCTTTGAAATGCCGAGTGCAACCCAGGACCAGTTGAGAGCCTCCTGCTGGCCCCAGGCTGCACAAAGTGTTTCAAAGTGGCAGTGCCACATAGAGCCTAGGGTCAGCTGGTGACTCCCCCACTGACTCTGGGCTTCATGCAGCGCTGCCGTTTTGAAATGCTGCAGGAAGCATGAGGTCAGGAGGGGGCTACTTGAGTCTTACATATCTGGTATTTTCTGTTGTTTTTTTTACTGGACAAAGGCTGCAGATATCGGACTGTCCAGGTCAATACTGGACACCTGGCAACCCTACACCTGACAGAGGCTCCAAGATCTACCACTAGATCCAGATCTTCTGGTTGGTGACCATTTCTGTAGGTCAGTGTTTCCCAATTGGTGCTCCGGGGAACCCTGGGGTTCCGCAAAGCAAAGCTAGGGGTTCCGCAAGGAACTGGCACTCCCCCGCCCCTTTTGAAAGACAAAGAACCGGCTAGCCAGCAGAGGCATGGGCAGCAAGTTGTATGGGCTCGTGGTGCCCATGCTCCATTAATATTTGGAACTGGAGTGAGCCTCGCCCTTCCCCACCCCCCCGCGTCCTCCCACCCCGGTCCCAGAGCATCTCTCCTCTGTTCCCGTGCCCATCCCCGCAGTGCGCAACCTTCACTGAGCTTCCCCTTGCTGGCTGCTGCTGCCCTGCACGGCATGTTCAAACCGATAGGCGGGGAGATGCCCGGGTGTGACGTAATGTCACGGCCTGGGATTTTAAAACTGCTGGGTGCTGCGTTGCGCTGTATGGCTGAGTTGAGGGTTCGGAGTCCGGGGACGGAGTGCAGACTCCAGCTCCACAAAGTGGAAGGCAGAAGGTAGGGGAAGGGGAAGAGCTAGGAGAGGAAGGGGCTTGTGCGGAGGGGGAGGAGAAGGGAAGGCACCAAAGGGACAGGGTAGAAGAGAAACAAATGCCAGACAATGAGGAAAAAGGCAGGAGGGGGAGGTGTCAGTGGGAGGGGGACAGGGTGATGCAGGGAGGGGAGAGGGTAAAGGCATTGGGGGCTAGAGAGGGGACGGGGAGATGCTGGGAGAAGGCTTGAAAGAAGGGGGTGGGCATGAGGGAGGCCGGTCTGGAGCAAGTCATGTGTGAGGGCACAGAGGCATGAGGGGAACGGGAGCAGAGGCTGGTGAGGGGGTGGGCATCAGGGAAAAAGAGGGCAAAGGAGGTAGGGGCAGTGAGGGGCAGTGAGGGAAGGGGGAGGCAACAGGAGTAAGAGAAGGTGCAAGTGCCAAGGGATTCTGGGGGTGAAGCAGAAGGGCAGACACCTGCAGGGGAGGGACCAGCACCAGAGGAGAGACGAAGGGCAGGTGTGTAGAGGGAGGTGTTAGAAGAGGGAATGAGAAGGGGTAGCTCACATGATCAGAGTGGGGCTACTGGAGGAGTGGGAACAGGGAGGAGAGAAGGGCTGGTGGAGGGGGGGGCAGGTTGCAGGAGGGCTGAGGGCTGTGAGAAGGGCAGTAGTCAGGACAGCAGAGGAGGGTGAGGAGCTGATGGAACAAGGGGAGGAGACATGGCAGCAGAGAGAAGGTAAAGGTTTAAAAATATTTATTAATAACTTGGGTGCCACAGTGGCACATCCAAACAAGCCACATGAACTCAATACTGGTGCACAACACAAAATTCATTTTGCTCATGCGAGGAAACTCTTAGGCTATGTCTACACTGGCGGTTTCTTGCACATGAACATCTTGCACAAGAGTTCTTGTGCAAGAACACGTCCACACTGCTATGTGCGAGCTGTGCTTTTGCACAAGAGCATCTATGGCAGTGTGGACGCTCTCTTGCCCGAGAAAGTGCCGATGGCCATTTTAGCCATTGGGCTTTCTTGCACAAGAAATTCATGTTGCCTGTCTACCCTGGCCTCTTGCACAAGAACAGTTGCACAAAAGGGCTTATTCCTGAGCAGGAGCATCATAGTTCTTGCGCAAGAAGCCCTGATTTCATACACGAGAACTCTGTTCCCTGCTCCCACCAGTACATTTGGGACCACATTAGTGAGGCTTGGGGGGTCTTTGGAGGGTTGTTGGTTTTTTTTTGCATCTCACTTGTGTGGCCCCAACAGACTTTTCTGTGGGTCAGTGACCCTTGACTCAAAACAGGTTCCTCACCCCTCTCATAAATAGAGACAATGCTAAAACTTTTTGAGGTTGACATATTTTATTTAAAACTGAAGCCTGGCCAACAAGCCCCCAATTGGGGCCAAACCCCCATCTCAATGCAGCATCATAACACTCCTGCACCACCTGACCCCAAAACTGTGTCCTGAGCCCATCATACTCAGAACCTTCTTGCCCTGAGTCCCTCACATATCCAGCCCAAACTTCTGCACCCTCACATCCACAAGCCCATGGCTTGCTCAGCACCCCAGCCTTCCACCTGAGCCCAACACCCCCAAGCCTGGAGCCCCCTCCCCAAACCAACATCCCCTTCTCCTGCATCCAAATTCCCTCCCAGAGCTTGTACTTCTCACCCCTTCCCACGTCCAAATCCCTCATGCCCACCCCACACCTCCTGTCTCAACCTAGTGAGAGTGTATAAGGGCTGGGTATAGCAAGCAATGGAGAGGAGGGGAACAGAGCAGATGATGCCTCAAGGAAGAGGGTTGCGAGTCTTGAGGAAGGAATGCATTTCATGCATTTGTGGGGATTTTCATGAATTGGTGGGACCCCCCCCTTTGATTGACAAACCTAGGGGTTCCTTGAAATTCTGAAAAGGTTCCTCGGCCAAATAAAATTGGGAAACACTGCTCTTGGTTATTAAAATCCAACACTGCAAGTGAATTTACTTTCTCTGTGTCTTCTGTACATTTGAATTTTCACTTAGCTTATGAAAATAGTTCTTTTTATGTTTGCTTATAAACAGTTTAACTACATTTTTAAATTTGTGTGCCCTCGCACAATGCTGCAGTGTCCAAGGTGGAAATGCTACTCATTGGAGTGAAAATAGTTCTGCTGACTTTATATTTGATTAAAAGCTTTTTTTTACTTTTAATAAAATCTAAATTTGGGGCCTACTACAAGTAAAAGGGATTGAAAGTTACTAGGTGCAGGTTTTTAGCATTGTATTTATTTTTCATAATTGCCACAAGTGCATGCTACAAAAGGATAAATAAAAGGGGTAGATCTATAAGGGTCCTCATAAAATGTTAAAGCGAGGAGTAGTTCTTCATTGACCAAAATGCAAAGTGTATTCATTTACTGTGTAAGGGAACTCTGAAGTCATGTAGCTCTTAAAAAGAAACTCATATCAGGGAGAATAATTTTTTTTAAAAGCCCCACAAAGATTAAAAAACAATTTAAAAATAATGTACAACTTGGTTTACTTGCTTGAAAGAGAGGTGCTTGGTGCTCAAGTGTGCTATATTGAGCATAGTGCTTCCTTTTAAAATAAAATGAGCTCTCATTTTAATAAATAACTTTGATCTCCACAATTTAACTTATCCAGAGTTAGTACAGTCCATATAGCAGCAGTGCAGGATTCCCCAGATTATCATATTGAGACTGGGACTTTCTTAGGTGTTAGGATAAATTGGTCTTAGATATCTTCTGAAACTGATAACCAGTGTGCCAATTATGGGGATGGCTTTTGAATTGTGGGTCCTTGTGGACTGACATTAGAATAGAGAGAATAGTGAATTTTATTGTACTTGTGGAAATCTGGACATATTAAAACAGAGAGCCAAGACAAAGCAAGTAAAGATGTCAGCAGGAATGAAAATATGAAATCATATTTTACTCAGAAATTTTCAAAATCAAAATTTTCCAGATTCTGTAGAAATTGAAATGTGGGTACTAGGCTATGCAGCCAAAGAACAGTAACTTGAACACAGTGTGCAAAACTTGTGTTCAATTTCATTTGCCCGCTAATCCTTGGCTGTTTTTTCCCCATAACATAGAGAGTCCCAGGGCTGGAAGAGACCTCAGGAGGTCTTGATTGCAGGAGTGTTGGTGCCTGTTAATGTGATAAGTTATTTTTGTTACTGGAATGCGGAAAAAAAATGTTTACCCAAAACTTTATTTCAACAGTGCATAGTGCCATCTGCTCCTCTTGCAACCCAGGCTTTTGTTTATGACAGCAGGACAAAACTCAGTTTATCAACTCTTGGAACATCAGTGAAGAAAATGTCCTTTAAGACAACTCTGCACAGAAGTATTAGCGACTGAAATTTAGAAAAGGGAAATATAAGCAAAGAACCCCAGGTTCTGGGTCTTTTGTTTTGTTTTCATTTTGTTTTGCTTTGAGGAGGCCAGGAGTTGAGGCTTTTTTGTTTTGTCTGCCACTGCCATAATGCAACGTCAGATACTTTGGACAGATTGGACAAAGCACTCCGTTTGTTAGATTAATAATGTCAATTTATCTTCCCATTATGCTGGATGTCATTGCTGCTGGAAAAGTACCATTTAAGGATCAGAAAGCAGGCACTTTATAGGAAGTTCAGACTATTTATAACTTTCAGAAAAGGCCTTTCTTTATTTGTAATGGTGGTCTCTCATCTACCATGTGTCTGTCTTCTGGCCCTGATCCAGCAGAGAATTTAAACATGTATTTCAGTGCTTTGCTGAACAGAGGCAGATCTAAGTCCCATTGAAGTCTATGTTAAGAGTCTGCAAACATATTCCTTTGGAGCAAGCAAATTATTATTGAGGTGTGACCAAAGCACTAAGGTGGCAGTGTACCTTTACAAATTAAGACTTTACAAAATTACTTCAATTTTTTGACTTGCATACCAACCTTTACTAGCATCAAAACATCTACAGATTTGTAAACTGTATGCATAAACAGGAGTCACTTATTTATAATTAAATGTACAGTGCAAGAATGAGGAAAATGATGCATAATTTGCTAGTAGGGGTAACAAAAGAGTATAGCAACAATGCAATCAAATACCAAGCACACACCCTTCCCCACAGTCCAGGACTGCCCCAGCCCACAGGTGCCCTTTAGGGAGGTTCCCCCCATACACACATCCTGCATTCATACGGGGACCTTACTGGCTCCTCCCCTTTGTCATGGAGTGAGGGGAAAGTGCACTGTTTCCTGCATTCCTCACTCCAGGTGGGGAGAACAGAATGCAAACAAACCTGGACCTGCCCCAGCAAGGGGACATGCACTCCTCCCCTGACTGTGCCAACTGGTGTTGAAACAGTCATGGAGAAGTGCTTCTCACCTGGTCCTAAGCTGCTATGGCGAGAAACTTGTAGGGTTGTCCTCTCTCCTTGGGGCAGCCTGCCTACTGAACTCATCCCCAGTCCCACCCCAGAGCAGTGATTTAAATGAAGAAAAACAATAATGAATAGAGAGAAGAATCTGAGCAACACCTGGTAAATCTTCAAGTCTCACAGTAGAGTGTGTTTATTCTTAGGTCTGGTCTACCCTAGGAATTTAGGTCAAATTTAGCCGCATACGGTCGATTTTTCTAAACAGTATGCCCACACTATCAGCCTGTTTTGTTGACTTTAAGGGCCACCGAAGTTAGATTTCTGTACTCCTGCTTTTATGAAGAATAACGCAAAATTCAAACTTGCATGGTTGAATTTATGGTAGTGTAGAGCCAGTGTTGAGAAAATCGATGTTCTTTACCTCCATGAGGCATCCCATAGTGCCTTGCCAGAACTTGCACCTCTACTGCTCTCCAAATGAAAAGGAAAAGCCTGAGGAAAGTTTGAATTTCATTTCCCGTATGGCCAGTATTGCGAGTGCTTCACAGAGCAGCCAGCAACCTGAGTAGCACATGTGGCCAAGTTCCATGTGCTTCAATCCATGAGCTTTATTTCCCTAAGGCACAAAAGAGTCTGCAGGGAAACTTGGACCTCATTGAGGCATGGGGAGAGGGAATCCATTCTCTTGGAGCTCCAAAACAGTAATAGAAATGCCAATATCTATGTGAAGATTGCAAAGTGTATGGTGGAGAAAGGATACATCGGATTCACCCAAAAGTGCTGACTTAAAATAAAGGAGCTGTGCAGTCCTATTACAAGACAAAGGAGGCAAATGGACAGTCTAGAGCATAATCACAAACATGTTGCTTCTACGACCAGATAACACATGATTCTGGAGGGGAACTGGACCAGACTGTGGAATCTTCCTAAGACACTCTGGGCAGCAGTGTGGAAGACCGTGTGGTGGAGGAGGGGAAAGAGGAGGAGAATGGACAGCTAGTGAGCAACAAGAGCCAAGAACTTTTTATAACCTTAGAGATAATCCTCTCCTCCCAGGACATCTCATAGTCAGATGGCTGGCATAGTCAGGTCTGGCATCACTGCAGCATAAGGCTCTGGATTCTGGCCACATTCAGTCAGCATCCATTCCCCATCAATCTATGTGATTCGGAGAAGACTCGTATCTCACATAGCAAACTGGATGAAGGAGGAGGGGAAACTATTAGCTGCTGCCTCTGCTTCTAGCATGGCTTCAGCCTCTGACAGCCCCTCCCTCCTTTCTCCCATCCTGAAGGAGCCTATGGGCAGGATGGGAAAGTAACACTATCCCAGGAAACAGGATGTGACAGATCCAGAAGAGGAAAGCTGTATGAGCCAACGCACTGCACCACCCGCATGACCGGACACCATCCCTCCTCCCACCCCACTGGCTGCCGCAGGATGAGAAAATAGCACTGTCCCGGGAAGTGGGGTGTGCTGGATACAATAGGAAAGTCACTGTCCTGCCCCCACCATCCGCTTTCCCACCCACAGTATTGTGCCCTGGCAGGCCCCTTAACAAGCCTGCCTCCAAACCATGTGAGTTCAGGTGCTCCCTTATTGTACAGTGACCACTTTAAAGTATCATTTTGGCCTTGCACAGAACAGAATCTCTATTGTCTTTACAGAGACCATCAACATATGATAAATTAAGGTTTAGATTTAATACAATGTATCTCCTTTAATAGTGGTAGAGGAAGTGGGTCTGGCCTATGAAAGCTCATCACCTATTTAAACCATCATGTTAGTCTTTAAAGTGCTACACAGTCCTGTTTTTTGTTTTATCTCCTTTAATGTGTGCCCTTATAACTTTTTGTTACAACAGGAAGAACAGGAAACTTGTGGCATACTCCCTCAGCTCTAGCAGCTGTTTGGCTCACACAAATCTACAGGCAAAAACGGACAAGGGAAGACAAGTTTAAAGGGCAAATGGAGGACAGCATAGCGGAGCAGCAGGAGAGAAGAGCATGCAGGCATCTGCAAGGGAAGCACCAGGAGAATGTCTTTCTGTCCCTAACAGCTGTGATGGACTACCTGGTGACATGCCTCAAGAGGATCCTCCCACCCCTTGCAGAAAAACTTTCCTGCCTCACCCAGTTCTGAAGCCTCCAGCCTCGAGGACCCCAGAAAACAGGATGGAAGGACTCAAGGGCAGCCTCACATTCAACTTCCAGAGCCTTGTGAGGCAAAACACTGTCATAAGAACAGCCATACTGGATCAGACCAAAGGTCAATCTAGCCCAGTATCCTGTCTGCCAACAGTGGCCAATGCCAGATGCCCCAGAGGGAGTAAACAGAAACAGGTGATCGAGTGACCTCTCTCCTGTCATCCATTTCCAGCCCGTGACAAACAGAGGCTAGAGACACCATTCCTGGCTAATAGCCATTGATGGACCTAACTTTCATGAATTCTTTGAGTGATCAAACCTTCAGCTCACAACCCCTTCCTGCTTCTCCATGTGGGAACTAATGATACGGCCAAGAATGACCCTGAGCGGGTTACTGCGGATTATGTAGAGTTGGGAAGAAGGATCAAAGAATTCGGAGTGCAAGTGGTGTTCTCATCCATTCTCCCTGTTGAAGGAAAAGGTCCAAGTAGGGATCGTCGAATTAAGGAAGTAAATGTGTGGTTGCGCAGGTGGTTTCACAGAGAGGGCTTTGGTTTCTTCGACCATGGGACTCTGTTCCGGGCACAAGGATTGTTAGGAAGAGATGGGATCCACCTAACAAAGAGAGGAAGGAGCATCTTCGCGGGCAGGCTTGCAAATCTAGTGAGGAGGGCTTTAAACTAGGTTCATTGGGGGACGGTGACCAAAACCCTGAGAGGAGTGGGGAAGTCGGATACCGGGAAGAAATGCAAAGAGGAACGAGTAACAATGGAGGACCCATGATTCAAATGCAGAGGGTACAGCAATCAACTGGTTATCTAAGGTGTTTGTACACCAATGCGAGAAGCCTGGGTAACAAACAGGAAGAATTGGAGGCTCTGGCTCAGTCCAAGAACTACGATTTGATTGGGATGACAGAGACTTGGTGAGATGACTCACATGACTGGAGCACTGTCATGGAAGAGTATAAACTGTTTAGGAAGAACAGGCAGGGGAGAAAAGGAGGTGGAGTTGCACTGTATGTAAGAAAGCACTATGATTGCTCAGAATTCCAGTATATAGAGGGAGAAAAGCCTGTAGAGAGTCTATGGGTCAAGTTTAGAGGTGTAAGCCACAGTAATGATGTTGTCGTTGGTGTCTGCTATAGACTGCCGGATCAGATGGATGAGGTAGATGAGGCTTTCTTTGGACAACTGAGAGAAGTTTCCAGATTGCAGGCGCTGGTTCTCATGGGGGACTTTAATCACCCTGACAGCTGTTGGCAGATGAATACGGCAGTACACAGACAATCCAGGAAGTTTTTGGAGAATATTGGGGATAACTTCTTGGTACAAGTGCTGAAGAATCCGACCAGGGGCTGTGCACAGCTTGACCTGCTGCTCACAAACAGGCAGGAACTAATAGGGAAAGTAGAGGTGGGTGACAGCCTGGGAAGCAGTGATCATGAGAGAGTGATTTCAGGATCCTGACCAAAGGAAGAAGAGAGAGTAGTAAAATACACACCTTGGACTTCAGAAAAGCAGACTTCAGCTCCCTCAGAGACCTGATGGGCAGAATCTCCTGGGATGCTAACATGAAAGGGAAAGGAGCCCAGGAGAGCTGGCAGTGTTTTATAGAAGCCATATTGAAGGCACAGAAAGAAGCCATTCCAATGCATAGCAAGAGAAGCAAATATGGTAGGAGACCGGATTGGCTCACCGGGGAAATCCTTGGTGAACTTAAGCTCAGAAAGGGAGCTTACAAAAAGTGGAAACTAGGGAGGGGTATAAATGCATAGCTCGAGAATGCAGGGAATTATCAGAAAGGGGAAAGCGCAGTTGGAATTGTGACTCACAAGGGATGTGAAGGATAACAAGAAAGGTTTCTACAGGCATGTTAACAAGAAAGGGTGTGGGGCCCCTACTGGATGAGGGCGGTAACCTAGAGACATATGATGTGGGGAAAGCTGCAGTACTTAATGCTTTCTTTGCCTCTGTCTTCACGGACAAGGTCAGTTCCCAGACTAATGCGCTAAGTGACGAAATATGGGACGAAGGTGGACAGCCCTTGGTGTGGAAAGAACAGGTTAGGAACTATTTAAAAAAGCTAAACATACATAAATCCATGGGTCTGGACTTAATACATCCAAGGGTACTGAGAGAGTTGGCAAATATCATTATCTTTGAAAAGCTGTGGAGATTGGGAGAGATCCCAGATGATTGGAAAAAGGCAAATATAGTGCCCATCTTTAAGAAAGGGAAGAAGTATGATCCAGGGAACTATAGGCCGGTCAGAGTTACCTCAATCCCTGGAAAAATCATGGAGGGGATCCTCAAGGAATCCATTTTGAAGCACTTGGAAGAGGGGAAGGTGATCAAGAATAGTCAGCATGGATTCATGAAGGGCAAGTTCTGGGCCCCCAATTACCGGAAGGATGTGGATGCATTAGAGAGGGTCCAGTGGAGGGCAACCAAACTGATTAAGGGGCTGAAGCATATGACCTACAAGGAGAGACTGAGGGATTTGGGCTTATTTAGTCTGCAGAAGAGAAGAGTGAAGGGGGATTTGATAGCAGCTTTCAACTTCTTAAGGGAGGTTCCAAAGGCTTGGAGAAAGGCTGTTCACAGTAGTGATGGATGGCAGAACAAGGAACAATGGTCTCAGGTTGCGGTGGGAGAGGTCCAGGTTGGATATTAGGAAAAACTATTTCCCTAGGAGGGTGGTGAAGCACTGGAATGGGTTACCTAGGGAAGCAGTGGAGTCTCCATCCCTAGAAGTATTTAAGTCTTGGCTTGACAAAGCCCTGGCTGGGTCAATTTAGTTGGGAGTGGTCTCTTCCAGCTCTATGATTCTATGATTGCTCATGTCCATTCCATCATATAGGTACACGCGTTGCATGTATGTAGCACAGGGTGGGAAAAGGATCTCCACAGGCCGAAACCGGCCCACCAAGCAGGTTGATCTGACCCGGGGAGGCTTCGCCACTCCCCCACCCTCAGGCCAATCAGGGCCTACAGACAAGGGAGCGCACGGTGCTTAGAGTTAACCCTGGCAGTTGACTAAGTGCCGCACACTGAAGGGTAGGGAGTGAGACACTTGGTGCTACCCCAGCTCCCAGGCCTATTAGGGCCTGGGGGCGGAGGAAAGTGCATGAAGACTACTTCCACCCTGCTAGGGGCTCAGTTGGTGGGTGACTAAAGTGCAGTGCTTCCTTGCAGGGCAAGGGCAGACTTCGCATGCTGTCTCCCAGGCCCTGATTGACCGGTGACAGGGAGGGGAGCATGCAAAGTCTCTCACCACCAGGGGCACGTGCGCCTACAGGGAACTGCCATCTGTTCAGAACAGCCGACGGTTCTCTCCGGGGCAGATGGGGGCAAAGACTTCACTTACTCCCCCCACCTCCAGACCAATCAGGGTCTGTGGGTGGGGAAGCATGGAAGTGTTCTGGCCCCACCTCTGACCTGAGGCCCCCTTCCTGGACATCCCAGGGCCAGTTCAAAAATTTCTGAAGTGGTCTTCCATCAAAAATTCTTGCCCACCCCTGCCTTAGCAGTATCCAATGGGCCAGTGGGGAGCTGCTGGCCCTCCACCCCCTCAGTTCCTTCTTGCCACTCGTGATGGTCATTGGAACGTGCTTTTGCTCTTGCTCTGCAAGTGCCTCTTAGCTGGGCGCTACCCCTAAATGTAGGGACACCAAGAAAATGGACCTCTTGGGCAAAAAGGCCTATGCAGCGGGGGTCTTCAACTCTGCATAGCAAACCAGCAGGTCCTGCTGAGTTGCTATGCATATAACACTTTGGCAACCATGGACAAGTTTTCTAAACTGCTCCTTGGGGTGTGTCAGTCCTAGTTTAGAGCCCTCGCGGAGGTGGGCAGGGTAGTTTCTTGGACTGCCCTCCAGGGCACCCTGGATGCGGCCAATATAGCTGCCTGTACTATGGCCATGGGGCTGATTTTACACTGCAGCTCCTGGCTGCAGGTGTCTGGAGTGCTCCCTGAGCTCCAGAACACCATCTAGGACTTCCCCTTTGAGGGCCTGTACCTCTTCTCTGGGCAGACCGACCAGCATCTGCATGGCTCCAAGAATATCTGGGCCACCTTAAAGTCGCTGGGTATACACACACCAAACGGCATTCCCTGTCAGGCAGGAAGGCTGCCAGCAAGGCACGCACCTGGATTTCTTCCACTGTTCCCAGCCGGACCAGAACTAGGGCCCATCCAGCAAGCCCCAGGGTCCCGCCAAGGGTTTTGAGGGTACACCTAAGGACCATTTACCAGTCTTAAACTCCCTGGTCAGGAACCACTTACTCCCTTTTTGCCAGGCCTGGGAATCCATTGCCTCAGATGGTTGGGTCCTAGAAATGGTAGAATGGTACACCATCCTCTTCCTTTCCATCCCCGTTTCATTCCCCTGTCCCATTCCTCTTCAAGGACTCCTCTCACAAGCATCTCCTCTAGGAAGAGATTCATCAGCTCTTGACCCAAGAGGCTGCCGAAGCAGTTCCCCAAGGGTTCCTGGGCAGGGGCTTCTGTGACGGCGCGTTGGGGGTCCCCCGTCTCCTGCACCCCGAAATGGCACAAACAGACTGCACCAGCCGGTGGAATAGAGGAAGTTTATTGCCTCTCCAGGATACAGCACAGCACAGATGGAATCTGGTCACAGAGCTGGGCTAGGATGCCTCAGCCCCCCTTGAAATGGGGGAGACTGGGCCCCTAAACTCCAGCCCCTTCCCCTAGGCTCTCCTCCATGTTCTCAGACAGTAACTAACTAAATTCCCTTCCAGCCCTGCCCCCCAGTCAGGGCAGCATTCCACCTTCCTTTGTTCCTCTCCATGGGGGGTGTCTGGCCACTGGTTCAACAAGTTTGGCACTACCTTTGCATAGTGAGGTTTTTCCTGTTGGGTCTTGCTCCAGACAGCAGGGGTCACCACAGCCCAGCAAGTACCCCCACTACGTCACAGTTCTCCCCCCTCCGAGAGCGAACTGAGCAGGGTCACTCCGCTCGTGACCTAGGGAAGTTCGGGTCCTCTGCGTGGGAACCCGCCCCGGGGACATGGGTGCTCCCCTTGACTCAGGCCGGCCGTGGCAAGGCCCCACATGAGCTGGCTTCCCTCTGTCCACTCGCCGCCCCGCTCCAGGGCGACTGGCGCAGGCCTGTCCTCGGGGGTCACACCCACCCTTCCGCTGGCCTTGATCTCTGGCCAGGGTCTCTCGGGCCGGGGCCATGAGCCCAGTGAGCCTTCTCTGGACAGCCAGGGCGGCTTCCACCCCCGAAGCTCCATCCAGGGAGGTCTTCCCCTCCCATAACTCTCTCAGCAAGCCCAGAGGGTCTATCTGGGGTAGAGACCCCCAAGCCGCTTTCCTCCTGTCTTGGGCCTTCCCGCCCCTCTGGCAGGAGTCACAGGACCGGCAGTACTGCTGCACAGCTGTAAAGATTCCCGGCCAATAGAAGTGCTGGAGCAGCTTCAGCCGGGTGCTCCGGATCCCCCGGTGGCCCCCAACGGGGACATCGTGGGCCAAATACAGCAGCTTGAGGCGATACTTTCAGGGGACGACCAGCTGGACCCCCCATGCCCTCGCCATCCTGGAGGGAAGCCATTCACGGAACAGGAGTCCACGCCCCCGCAGGAATCTCTCCTGGCCACCTCTCCCCCGGGGCCGAGCTGCACGGAGGCCAGCCTGGTCCCTCAGCCTCTGCAAGGAGGGGTCTGCCTGCACCTCAGCCTGGAATTCAGCTGCTGAGGCAGGGATCGGGACCTGTTCCCCACCTTTGCCTAGGTCCGGAGTCCCAGCCTGGCTGGACCCCGTGTCCACTGGGATGGGACCCTGAGGACGCTGCCCGGAGTCCTTCCCTGGACCCAGGTTGTCAGCCCCCCGCTGGCTCTGGCTCCGGGTAGTGACTAGAGCCCGCTGGGATTCATGGGGCCACTCCTCTAGGTCATTCCCCATCAGCACCTCGGTGGGCAAGTGCGGGTGCACCCCCACTTCCTTGAGGCCTTTCTTCGCCCCCCATTTCAGATGCACCCTGGCTACAGGCACCTTAAACGGGGACCCGTCTATGCCCTTCAGGGTCAGCTGCGTGTGGGGTAGTATCCGCTCTGGGGCCACTATATCGGATCGGGCCAGCGTCACCTCTGCCCCCGTGTCCCAGAAGCCCGTCACCTTCCTACCATCCACCTCCAGGGGTATGAGGCACTCGCTCCGCAGGGGCCGTCCTGCCCCCACCCAGTACACAGAGAAATCCGCCTCCTGAGAATCAGACCTCCCAGGGGAGGTGCACTGAGCATCCTTCCCCTCTCTCTGAGCTGAGGTTTGCCTGCCAGCCCCTGCCTCTGGGGCAGCCTGCCCTTCCTCCCGCCCCAGCCAGTTAACCCTGTAAGGTCCCTGGTCCTGGACAGCGATGGCAAGTTAGGCTTTGGGCTGTCTCTGTCCAGGCCCTGGCTGGTTCTCTGGGGCACAGACGATCTGTTCCTTGGTCTCGCCCCGTAGTTGACTCCCTCCGTCGCTCAGCCGAGATCCGGTCTCTGCGCGATTCCCTTTCTCTCCGGGACTCCCGTTCACACCCGGACCGGCTCTCCGTGAACTCATCCGCCAGTCTCCCGGCCTCCTGGGGGTTCTCTGGTCTCCGGTCCTTGAGCCACAGCCTCAGGTTGAGTGGGCATGCTTCATAGAACTGCTCCATCATGAACAGCTTGAGCAGCTCCTCTGCAGTCTGGGCTCCGACTCCAGACACCCACTTGCGGCAGTATTGCGCCAGGCGGGAGGCCAGATCCACATAGGTCTCCCGTGGCCCTTTCTGTACCCCCCGGAACTTCTTCCTGTACATCTCGGGGGTCAGCCCGAACTTGTGCAGCAGGGCCTCCTTGACTCGGTTGTAATCCCCTGGCTGTAGGTCCTCCAGCTGACTGAGCACTCCGGCCGCCTCCTGGTTCAGTGCGGGGTTGAGCTCCTGCAGCCAGTCAGCCAGGGGGACCCGTTGCAGTCCACAGGCCTTCTCAAAGGCACTGAGGAGCCCATGTCCTTCAGTTGGGCCACCACAAGCCTCTCCAAGCGCCTGGCAGTCCTGGGACCTTGGGGCCCATCCGCACTTGGCGCAGCCGGTACCCCGCCCGTTCTCCGCTTTGCCATGGCCAGCTCATGCTGTCGCTGCCTCTCTCGATCTTGGCGCTCCTTCTCTCTGTCCTCTACTTCCAATTCCCTGATCCGCAGCTGGATCTCCAGCCGCCGCAGCTCCGCTGGGCTGGCCCCTGCCCTAGATGGGCTATTACTTGCAGGCCTCCCGGGAGACGCTGTCTCATCTCTCCGGTGGGTTCCAGCGCTCCTCCCCCTCTCTGAGCCTGACACACTCTCAGGGGGGGTCTGGCTGATTCCTGGCCCTGTGGCTGGTCATTCTCTTCCAGCTGGGCAATCAACTGGGCCTTGGTTGCTTTCTGCACAGGCAAGCCCCTCTCTCTGCACCGCCCCACCAGCTCTGCCTTCAAGAGTCGGGCGTAGGCCATCTGCCCACTGGGTCCCTCGGTGCAGACTCACCAGTCTAGTGCTGCAGCGCCCCACGATTCCCAGGAACCGCTTCGCTCTGTCTCCAGCATGCCTGGCTCCAGGGCTCTTGCTTCTACTGCGCCTTGTTGCTTGCCGCTGGAAGCTCCATCCACGGGGTGCAGTGCATCCCACCCCTGACACCAGTGTGACGGCGCGTTGGGGGTCCCCCGTCTCCTGCACCCCGAAATGGCACAAACAGACTGCACCAGCCGGTGGAATAGAGGAAGTTTATTGCCTCTCCAGGATACAGCACAGCACAGATGGAATCTGGTCACAGAGCTGGGCTAGGATGCCTCAGCCCCCCTTGAGATGGGGGAGACTGGGCCCCTAAACTCCAGCCCCTTCCCCTAGGCTCTCCTCCATGCTCTCAGACAGTAACTAACTAAATTCCCTTCCAGCCCTGCCCCCCAGTCAGGGCAGCATTCCACCTTCCTTTGTTCCTCTCCATGGGGGATGTCTGGCCACTGGTTCAACAAGTTTGGCACTACCTTTGCATAGTGAGGTTTTCCCTGCTGGGTCTTGCTCCAGACAGCAGGGGTCACCACAGCCCAGCAAGTACCCCCACTACGTCACAGCTTCTACTCCCAGTAATTCCTGGCCCACAAAGCCAACGGTGGGTTCTGGCCCATCCTGGACCTCAGGAACCTCAATGCCTTTTATCGCCAAAGCCAAGTTCAAGATGGTGACCCTGGTGTCTATCATCTCCTCTCTAAATCCCAGAGATTGGTATGCTGCCCTTGATCAAAAATTACTGCCCACCCCCATTTTAGAAGTGGCCCCAGTTGACTTGAAGTGCGGAGCCCCTTGCAGGGCAGGAGGAGACTGATTGGCCTGGAGCCGGGGGGGGGGCGGGGGGAGCACGCAGTCTCCTCCCACCTTACCCTGCCCTACAAAGAGTGCACGGGGGGAGCGTCTAAGTGCTGTGCGCTCCTTGCTGAGCAGGGCGGGAGAAGACTGCATGCTTCCCCCCACCTGCAGGCCCTGATTGACCTGGGGGCAAGGGAGCAGCAGGCCCTCTGCCGGCCAAATCAACTTGCGGGTGGGTCGGATCCAGCCCCTGGAGGCCCTTTTGCTCACCCCTAATCTAAAAGATGCCTACTTCCATATTTCCATTGCACCGTAGCACAGGTGCTTCCTCCGCTTTACGGTGGGCTAGGTCCACTATCAGTTTATGGCCCTCCCTTTTGGCATTTTCACAGACCCTCTGGTCTTCATGAAGTGCATGGCCATTGTCACTGCCCCCGTGAGATAGTGGGGTGTCCAGGTGTTCCCCTACCTGGCTGACTAACTTCTTCAAGGCTGTTCCTCAGATAAGGTGCAGGCTCACATCACTGAGGCTGCTCCTGAATGTGACCAAGTTGACCCAGGTCCCCATGCAGGTGATAGAGTGTGTGGGTGCCAGCCTAGACACTACATCCACCAGGGCTTCCCTCCCCAGGTACCGTTTTCTGGTAATCAATGTGACCATCCAAGCATTCCCAATGAACACAGCCAGGGTCTGCATACGTCTCGTGGGTCTGATGGCCACATGCACCTATTTCATCCAACACATCAGCCTCCACATACACCCACTGCAGATATGGTGTGCGCATACCCACAACCTGTCCTTCCATCCGTGTGACAGAGTAGTAACAGTTCCCCCCGACGTCCTTCACTCCCTGGATTGATGGACCCAGAAGGAGGTGGTCTGCACGCCCATTATCCAGGCCTCTGCTGATCCTTTGGTTAGTGATGGACTCGTCAGACACTGGTGGGGGGGGGGTACATCTTGGGGACATGTGGATACAAGATACATAGTCCAAGACAATCTCTCCCTGCTTAACAATGTCAGGAAGCTGTAAGCAGTTCACCTCACCTTGCAGCTTTCGTCCCTTGGCTCAGGGGCATGATGGTCCTCATTCTCTTTGACAACACATTGGCAGTCTCATATATCAAGAGCTACTTCCCCTATGCCAGGAAGCCCTTCAGTTATGGAAACTATGCTTCGGGGCAAACATTCACGCAGTTACCTCCTATCTCCCAGGGTCCAAGAGCACTCTGGTGGTCCTCTGAATTTTCTGCAATTGAGGATTTCCCCTTCTGCACCTGTTTCCACCTGTCAGAATAGGAAGTGCATGAACTTCTGCTCCTTCATGGGGTGGTGGCGGTGCTCCCTGGGAGACATGTTACTTATTCCTTGGACCGAGGGCCTATTTTACGTATTCCTGCTGTTCCCACTAGTCTACAGGGTGCTTCTGCGAGTTCAGGAATTCAAGGCATCCTGGCTTGGCCCAGTCAGCACTGGTTCATGTCCCTCCTGAGCCTGTCCTGCTAGAGGCTGATTTGGCTCTTCTGCTGGACCTGGATCTTATTACGCAGGACTTGAGCAGGCTTCATTACCCAAACCTGCAATCCCTGCATCTCATGACATAGAAGCTGCATGGCTGACAACAGCGGAGCTGCAGTGCTTGGAGCATATGCAGGAGGTCCTGCTGGGAAGTAGAAAACCTTCAAGTAGGGCCCAGTGGAAGCACTTCTCTGTTTGGACTACCCAGAAGGAGATATCACCTGTGGATATCATCCTGCTGGTCCTGGACTACCTTCTAGATCTCAGACTACAGGGGTTATCCTCAATTAGGGTACACCTGGTGGCTATTTCCACCTTGCACCTGGGCTCCAGGGACAAGTCCGCAAGTCTTCAAGGACTGATAGTGAACAGGTTTTTGAAAGGCTTGGGCAGGCTTTATCCACACATCCATCAGCCCAGCCCGTCCCTCAGTGGAACCTCAACCTAGTCCTGACCAAGCTCATAGGACCTCCCTTCGAACTCCTGGCAATGCACTCACTGCTGCACCTTTCTTGGAAGGTTTCCTTTTTTGTGGCTCTCACATCGGTCAAGCACGTGTCCGAACTAAGAGCCCTCACTTTGGACCCCCATATATGGTTTTCTTCAAGGACAAGGTCAGGTTACATCCCCATCCCACCTTCCTTCCTAAGGCGGTGTCTAACTTCCGCATCTCAGAACATTTTCCTCCCAGTATTTTAATCTAAGCCCTATCAGAGGGTAAAGAACAGGTGTTACACACTTTAGATATTGAGAGCTTTAGCCTTTTATTTAGAAAGAACAAAGTCCTTCCATAAGTCTCCCCAGCTCTTTGTAACAATAGCAGAACCATTGAAGGGGCAGCTGGTCTCTGCACAAAGGATCTCCTCCTCGATCACAGCCTGTATCAGGGAGTGCTATGGGCTGGTGGGGTACCAGCTTTTATAAACCTTTATCATATTCTTCCCACCCCCCTGCCTCCCTTAGTCTCCTCTTTTCTAAGCTGAAAAGTCCCAAGTCTTTTTAATCTCTTTTCATATGGCACCCATTCCAATCCCCTAATAATTTTTGTTGCCCTTTTCTGAACCTTTTCCAATGCCAATATAACTTTTTTGAGATGAGGCGACCACAGCCGTATGCAGTATTCAAGATGTGGATGTACCATTGTTTTATATAGAGGCAATAAGATATTCTCTATCCCTTTTTTAATGATTCCTAACTTTGTTTGCTTTTTTGACTTGCTGCACATTGAGTGGATGTTTTCAGAGAACTATCCACAATGACTCCAAGATCTCTCTCTTCGGTAATCGTAGCCAAATTAGTCCCCATAATATTGTATGTATAGTTGGGATTATTTTTTCCAACTTTGCATTTATCAACATTAAAATTAATTTGCCATATTGGTGCCCAATCAGCTTGTTTTGTAAGATCCTTTAGAAGCTCTTCTCAGTTTGCTTTCTTCTTAACTATCTTGAGCAGCTTAGTATAATCTGCAAATTTTGCCACCTCACTGTGGGTATGTCTACTCTACAAAGTTAGTTCGAACTAACGGACGTTAGTTCGAACTAACTTTCATAGGCGCTACACTAGCGCTCCGTTAGTTCGAATTTAATTCGAACTAACGGAGCGCTTAGTTCGAAGTTGGTAATCCTTATTCCACGAGGATTAAGCCTAGTTCGAACTTACTAGTTCGAATTAAGGGCTGTGTAGCCCCTTAATTCGAACTAGTGGGAGGCTAGCCCTCCCCAGGTTTCCCTGGTGGCCACTCTGGCCAACACCAGGGAAACTCATCTGCCCCCTCCCGGCCCCGGACCCCTTAAAGGGGCACGGGCTGGCTACGATTCCCGTGCCAGGTGCAAGCCTGCCAGCACCCAGCCAGCAGACCCTGCACCTGGCACGGATCGAGCCAGTCACCCAATGCCCCCCAGCCCTCCCCCTCTTCCCGGGACCAGGCTGGCGGCTCCGGGGAGCTTGCCCGGGACCGCAAGAGGCGGGCACCCACCTGGGCTAGTGCGGACATCATGGACCTCATCCACGATCTCCGCACTAGGCACAGGAAAGTGGCCAGCTTGGGCAGGAGAGCTGCCAGCCTGGCCACCCAGGAGCAGGTGTGCATGAAAATCAAGGGGGTCCACTGAGACCCCCCGACCCTGAGCCCTGAGCTTACAATGGCCGTCCTGGGTCAGACCAAAGGTCCATCTAGCCCAGTAGCCTGTCTGCCAACAGCGACCAACCCTAGGGACCCTGGAGGGGATGGACCGAAGACAGTGACCAAGCCATTTGTCTCGTGCCATCCCTCTCCTGCCTTCCATAAACCTTGGCCAGGGACACCAATCCTACCCCCTGTCTAATAGCACTCCATGGACCCAACCTCCATGACTTGATCTCACTTCCCTTTAAACTCTGTTCTAGTTCTAGCCTTCACTGCCTCCTGCAGCAAGGAGTTCCACAGGTTGACTCTTTGCTTTGTGAAGAACAACTTTCTGTTACTAGTTTGAAGCCTGTTACTCATTCCTTTCCTTTGGTGTCCTCTAGTCCTTCTTTATGGGAACTAATGAAGAACTTTTCTGTATGCACCCTCTCCACCCAGCTCCTGCTTTTGGAGACCTCTATCCTGTCCCCCCTCCATCTCCTCTTTTCTAAGCTGAAAAGTCCCAGTCTCTTTAGCCTCTCTTCATATGGGACCTGTTCCCAACCCCTGATCATTTTAGTTGCCCTCCCCTCTCCCAGCCTCTCTCTTCCTCTCTCCCACCTCCTTTTCCTAGTCTCGTTCAATAAAGACAGATTTCATTTTTGAACACAATTGTCCTTTATTTTGTACATCAAGAAAAGGGGCTAGGGAAGGGTAAGTGGAAGGAGGTGAGGGAGGAATGGGGGCACGAGCCCCCGATGGGGAGGACTGGGCTGGCTCTGCCGGCTTTTGGGGTGGAACCTCTTCTGCAGCCCCCCGATTGCCCCCTCTCCCCAGATGGCAGCCTGCGGCAAGTGCAGCTGGGCTGATGGCCGAGTGCTGTGATATACCCAGTGTGGGTACTCCGGGCACTCCAAGCCAGGACTGCTTTGCAAGCGGGGCACCCCTGAGAACTGTCTGTCCAGGGTGGGGGTCGGGACCCTTTGAGCGCAGCCATCGGCTAGCCTGAGACAGCATCTCCATGCTCTAAGTCCTCCTCTGATGCCCTGCTGGCACTGCTTCTGGCCATCCGTAAGCCTGGTTCAGGGTCCACTTAATGTGGACATGCTAGTTTGAATTAGCAAAACGCTAATTCGAACTAGTTTTTTAGTCTAGATCCGTTAGTTCGAACTAAGTTAGTTCGAATTAACGTTGTAGTGTAGACATACCCTTTTTCACCTATTTATAAATGATCAGGTAAATAGGATTGGTCCCGGTATGGATCCTTGGGAGACACCACTAGTTACCCCTCTCCATTCTGAAAACTGACCATTTATTCCTACCCTTTGTTTCCTGTCTTTTAACCAGTTATCAATCCATCGAAGGATCTTTCCTCTTATCCCATGACAATTTACTCAAGAGCCTTTGGTGAGGGACCTTGTCAAAGGCTTTCTGAAAATCTAAGTACACTGTGTCTACTGGATTCCCCTCATCCACATGTTTGCTGACTGCCTCAAAGAACTCTAGCAGATTAGTAAGGCATGATTTCCTTTCACAGAGTCCATGCTGACTTTTCCCCAACAAATTATGTTCATCTGTGTGTCTGACGATGCTATTCTTAACTGTAATTTCAGACTTACTGGTCCGTAATTGCCAGAATCACCTCTAGAGCCCTTTTTTAAATATTGGTGTCACATTAGCTATCTTCCAGTCATTAGGTACAGGAGCTGATTGAAAGGATAGGTTACAAACCATAGTTACTAGCTCTGAAATTTCCCATTTGAGTTTTCAGAACTCTTGGGTGAATCTAGTCCTGGTTACTTGTTACTATTTAATTCATTAATTTGTTCCAAAACCACCTCTAACGATTCCTCAGATTTGTCATCTAAAAAGAATGGCTCAAGTTTATAGATGTCCCTAAACACCCTCAGCTGTGAAGACTGAAGCAAAGAATTCATTTAGTTTCTGTGCAATAACATTCTTTGAGTCTTCCTTTAGCATCCCAATCATCCCACTGGCTGTTTAGCAGGCTGCCTGTCCTCACATTTCTGATTCCCCTTTCCTTCAGGTCCCACTGTGGATTCCTTTTCTGTTGCTGTCTTCCCTAAATAAAAATGTATGATTTAAGAACAATAGTCTCTTTATTGATTGCAGAGGTGGGGTAGGGTACTACAGGCAACCACACTGAAGGCAGGAGCACCTTGTTGAGAGCAATGTGCATGACTCTCAAAACTGTCCATTTATAAAAAATAATTTCAAAACCTCTCTGATTTATGCTGTGCTCTCCTATCACCTGAGATCTTATCGGGCTACTTAAAATCCCTGGCTAGGCGCTCTGCCACAACCCCCCTCCTTGCCCCACACCCTGCCAGACAACTTTTCCTCTTGATCTCACAAATATTATGACGCATACATCAGGCTGCCACCACAAAGAGAATGCAGCATTCATTGAGGTCTAACCTAGTCAGTAGACTCCTAAACCTTCCCTTTACATGCCCAAAAGCACATTCTGTACTAGCTCAGGCTGTAGTTGAACTGCTCCTTACTGTCTAGGCTGCCCATTCATGGCTTCCTGAGCCGTGGGAGCAGGAAGTAGGCTGGGTTTCCAGGGATCACTATTGACATTTCTATCTCTCTAATTCTAATTTTCAGATCTGGGAAAAGTTCCATCATGTAGCTTCCTGAAGGGGCAGTTCTTAAAGATGCATGCATCATGCACCTTTTCCAATAATCCCATGTGGTCAGTGAAATGGTCCTTACAATCCACCAGTGCCTACAGTACTATGGAGAAGTGCCCCTTGCAGTTTATGTACTCCTTGGCAAAGTGCTCGGGTGCTGAGATGTAGAGATGTGCATTCTGTCTATTACCCCACCATTGTTAGGAAACCCTACTGCAGCAAAGCCCTCCACTGTGGCATCCATATTTCTCAGTGGCACTACCCTCCTTAATGGAATCACATTGATTGTTTTGGCTACTTCGGTAACAACCCTCACTGTAGATTTTCCCTCTCCAAATTGATTCTCAACTGACCAGAAGCTAAGTGGCACAAGCACTGTGGGATAGCTACCCCCAATGCATCACTCACAATGGCAGTCTCCCTCTTGGGGATGTGCTACTTCAAATTACATTGAATTCTTGCACACAGCAGGGACATGGACCTTTGACTTCACAAAAATGTGTGGTAAGAAATCAACCTTAATAAATTTGACCTTATCTTGATGTGTAGACATGGCCTTAGAAAAGTTGGTATATGCTGTGCAGAGAGTACATTATCTGGTACTCACAAAGCCAAGATCAGGGAGAAGACTTAGGAAAAGGTGATGCAAGATACTAAAGGATGACAAATTTTGGATTCATCTTAGGAGATAGAGTTCTTGTTGAGTGTAAGAGAAAAAACAGAAGCTGCCCATCCATACAGGACAAGGTGAAAAGAATTCTTAAGTATAGATTGTGTTGGGTGAGAGTAATCTGTTTGCCTGGATTTGTTTGTGTTCATCCTGGTCAAGTAAAAAAAAAATACTTTTGGTATACTCTTTTCTGGCTGTATTAAAAACAAGTGGTTTTCTTTGCATTGTAATCTGCAGATAGAAGCAATAGCTAGATGGAATATTTTTCTCTATGGCCCATAGGTGGCACTCTCCATGCACATTTGGAGATTTGCTAGAGCCAGTTTTGCTATACCTTAAATTTACTTAAAAGACAGGACTATGCAGCATTTTAAAGACGAACAAGATGGTTTATTAGGTGATGAGCTTCTGTGGGCCAGACCCACTTCCTCAGATAAATTGTGGAAGAAAATTGGCATGACCAAAGGGATACAATCAAAAAAAGTGAACATCTAAAATTGACATCAGATTTTAGAACAGAGGGGGAGGTGAGTGTCTATGAGCTAATGATATTAGAGGTGATAATTGGAGAAGCGATCTTTGTAATGGGTAAGGTAGTTTGTTAAGGATGCTACCTTAAAGATGCTAACTACCTTACCCATTACAAAGATAGCTCACTCCTGAGGTCTCTTCCAACCCTAGGATTCTATGAGGTGCAGTTGTGCCAATGTAGCACTTCAAGGCTGTGTCTAGACTGCATCCCTTTTAAAATGAAGGATAAGGGATCTTTCAGAAAAGGCTTTATTTTCCAAAAGATCCGCGTCTAGACTGGTGCTTTTTCTGGCAAAGCTCCAAGCCGGAAAAAAGCAGCAGCCACTTTTATGCTAATGAAGTGGGGGGATTTAAATCCCTGCTTCATTTGCAATTGTGATATGTCTAATTTGCATCCCTTTTCCGTAAAAGGGATGCAGTCTAGAAAGCCCGGCTACGTCTATACTGGCGCCCTTTTCCGGAAATGCTTAAAATGGAACAGTTTTTCCATTATAAGTATTTCCGGAAAAGTGCGTCTACATGGGCAGGATGCTTTTCCGGAAAAGCGTCCGTGCCAATGTAGATGCGCTTTTCCAGAAAAAATCCCCAATCGTCATTTTCGTGATCGGGGCTTTTTTCCGGAAAAGACTACTGTGCTGTCTACAGTGGCCCTTTTCCAGAACAGTTTTTCCGGAAAAGGACTTTTGCCCGAACGGGAGCAGCATAGTTTTTCCAGAAAAACACTGACAATTTTACAGTAGATCATCATTGCTTTTCCAGAAAAGCAAGTGGCCAGTGTAGACAGCTCGCAGCTTATTCCGGAAAAGTGGCTGCTTTTCAGGAATAAGTGGCCCAGTGTATACACAGCCCCCTAGTGTTGTCCTGCATTAAGGCCTTGCTACTGTTCAGCAAACTAGTAGCAACTAGTATGATAAGGCATCTATCATCACTAGGGCCTCAGGCATGACTGTAATACCAGTTAGTAGTACTGTGGCACCTAAGGGTACCTCTAGACTACAGGGTTTTGTCGACAGAAGTTTCGTCAACAGATACTGTCGAGAAAGCTTCTGTCGAGAAAGAGCGTCTAGACTACATCCAGTTCTGTCGACAAAGCAAGCCGTTTTGTCAACATAACAGTGTGGATGCAAAGGACAGTATAGATGCAATAATGCCTTCTATCGACAGAACTCTGTCGATGAAAGGCATTATTCCTCGTAGAATGAGGTTTACATACGTCAACAAAATTGCTGAGTTTTGTCAACATAACTCAAAGGCAGTGTGGACACAGGTATAGTTTTGTCGACAGAAGTCCACTTTTGTAGACAAAACTCTGTAGTCTAGACACATCCTTAGAGACTAACTTTAATATATAATCATGTGCTTTCATGCATAAAACCCAACTCAGACAAAATGAGTTTGAGCTCATCTCATCTAATGAAGCAGGTTTTGCCCACGCAAGCTCATGATATATTTATATTTTTATGAGCCTCTAAAGTGTCTGAGAACTTCTCATTTTTAAAGTTAGAGATTAACATGGCTACCCCCTCTGAAACTTGTAATACAATTTGTCACAAGGCAGCTTAGGTAAAGGAGTGAGTTCTGAGGGTGAATTTGAAGGAGATAAGTGATTGACTGTACAAGAAAGTAGGTATTTCAGGTGTCATGACTGAACTCAAATAATCCCTGTATTTTTTCACAGAAGGCACTTTTACTAAAAATAATTCATGCACATCAAACCAATTGTAATAACTTATATTCTTTATCAGAAAGCTTCTCATAAGTTTAAAACGCTGGGGCTACATCTACACTGCAGGCTTTTTGCACAAGAGTTCTTGTGCAAAAGGTCTTGCACAAGAGTGCATCCACACTGCCACATGCTTTTGCACAAGAGCATCCATGGCAGTGTAGATGCTCTTACGCAAGAAAGCTCTGATGGCCATTTTAGCCATAGGGATTTCTTGTGCAAGAAACCCTGTTCCTGTCTACACTGGCCTTTTTGCACAAGAGGGCTTATTCCTTGTGAGGAAGAGGAATAATTCTTGCACAAGAAGCCCTCTGTTCTGATGCCTTACTTTAAATTTACTTGTGCAAGAACACACATGCAGTGTAGACACTCCACACATTTTTGTGCAAGAACGGCTGTTCTTGTGCAGAAAGCCTGCAGTGTACATGTAGCCTTAGTTTTGGTGTTGACTAACTTCTGGGAAGCTTGAAGTGAAATCTGTTTGCCTGGATTTGTTTGTGTTCATCCTGGTCTCTCTAGAGCTGCTTCTGAGTATTGGCCTGTTGACTACTTTTTTATTATTCCTTTATTTTTAACTGAGGATGTGTCTTAGACTATGTTCTATTTTCAAAAGATATGCAAATTCTATGGGAATTCTTCTAATCTCACTTTCAAAAGCAGATCTTTCTGAAGTGAAAGTAGTCTGGATGCGTTTTTTTCAGAAAAAACTTTCAAAAAAAACACTTCCTTAAAAAATGAGGTTTAAGTTTTTTCAAAAAAGGGTTTTTTCCTGAAAAAAAAACACATCCAGACTACTTTCACTTTTGAAAGATCCACTTTCGAAAGTGAGATCAGAAGATATGCACATTCCACAGGAATTTGCATATCCTCTTTCAAAAATAGCTGTTTGGAGGGAAAAAACACAGGAGAATTACACATATTGGCTGACAATTAAGGAAAAGGTAAATCAAATTTAGAATACAGCAACTTTGATTGTGAACCTTTACAGGGGTGGGAGACTTTTTTGCGTTGGGGGTCACTGGCCTCCCAAAAAAAAATCAGTCAGGGGCCACAATCAAGTGATTAAAAACCACACAACCTGATGTGGCCCCTGGCTGAAACAAACTCCCCACATTCCCCTCCCACACCAATGCCTGGGGAGGAGATGGGACCAGCCTAATAGGTTTTATATGCTCCAGTCTTGGAGGGGGAGGGGGACTGGAGTGCCAGTGCTGGGGAGGCCTCTGAGTGTCAGGGGCCAGGTCCAGGCAAACTGGGGGCTGCATCCAGTCTCAAGGACTGAGGTACTCCACCCCTTAAGTGACAACTAAATTCTACATCCTGCCCAAGATAGTTTTCAAAAGTATTTGATGGTATTGCCACTATGTTGTAAGATGTTTGACTCACTAATCAGAACTATCCTGCTCTTACAAGGATCAATTCTTCCCTGAAACAGGTGTGAGTAACTGACCTACAGTAAGAGGGGGAGAGAGAATGAGTCCATCCTTATCTAATCCTTCAACTGCATATCAAACAGTTTCTCTTTGTGGGCTGCTGCTCTTTCCTTTTATAATACAATAAAGTGTCAGATCAGAGAGCATGTTTATATTACTTTGGAGTGGAAAAGAATAAAGGCAGTTTCTGTGGGGGACTTGAAAAGGACTGCATGGATTTCCCCCCATCAGAGCTGCTGGAAATCTTCTCCTTCCCTCTCCAACACTCACCTCTTCCTGCCTTTGTCAGGGAAGTGTTAGATCTGACACCTTTACCGTAAATTCAGAAATGCAGATTTTGAAATGCTATAGCATCAGAGGATGTAAACTTTCTAAGAACTTAATTTGTGTATTAAAAAAACCCTATTTTAGCACATTTCTAAAATGCTTTTGACACTTCAGGGGCTAAGTTGCATTGCTTTGGCCCAGGTGATTTTTCTTAAATAAAAATTGAGAATAATGAACAGAAAAAGTACATTTTCCTCCTTTCAGGAAGGGCAGAGTACATACACTTGGTTTCTGTTGATAATTATACCCCAGTTTTCTGGCTTTATTGAAAGAGCAGACAGAAGGCCTTAGTTAGCATGCCTAAAACTAAAACCACTACCCATTCCTGCTGTTTGAGTTTTATTGTGGACAACTTCTCCACAATGCACACTGGGTACTTGCATAGTTACAAGGATAATAGATCACTCCCTCAGTGCTGCTAAAAACAAGTATACAATGATAATCTATAAGCTTTACAAAAAAGCCTTTATATATTTTATACAAGGTGTACAAGTACATCTACTGCTGTAACATGCTAAAGTGGGTTAAATATGTGCCTGGCAGTACTTTCTCCCTTCAGCTATAGCTAAATGAAGCACATGCTGTGGGAGAGAAAATATAGTGGGTATATATGAGATTAGGGAAATCACACTATTTACCCTCAAGCTTTCCTTCTGTAAGACTTATAGGGCAAAGCTTTTTTACTTTGATTTACAGGGCAATGACTCTTATTAGCTACAAAATTCACTACTGAACCAAAGCTGGCATGTCTTCTGTCATGTTTCTATCACACAAGTGTCAGGATTTGCACTTTACTTTCACAAGGCCCTCAGAAGAGCCCTAACCAAGTCTTTTTATCTCATCGAAATGAAATCAAGCTGATCTGCCCCAGCAGTTTCCCCAGGCTGCCAAGCACCTCCCTGCTGCCAGGGAATCTCCCTGCAAGCAGTACACTTGGAGGAGCTGGAGGAAAACCATTACAAGAGTAGTTTGTTGGACATGCATGACTGATAGAGAAAATGTTCCAACACACATGAATGCACAGGACTTCACCAGAAGTATCTCATGCAAGTGAATGCAACCTACACTCAATTATACAACTCTGTTTAAGCTGCAGGGGGTACTGTGCACATCTTCACTACCTTGGCACAGGTTAGATTTGTCTTCCATTTTCTGCCCTGCTGGCTGGTGAATTCTGGACTAGGGCTTTAAAATGCTGGGCATTTTTGTTGCTGTGGTGAGGAAATAGCCTATGGTTTTACCTTCCCTCAAGAGAATCTTACAAGTGAATCATTTGCCAGAGCCTAATGTTTTTAATGTTCAATTTATCTTTGAGCACTCACTATAATGCTTTGCTACTATTAGTACTAGTGAACAGTGGCTAAGAATAAAATGTTCAGAATGCAGGTATTATTGGAGGGCAATCACTTCTTTTAAACAAATCTGGAATCACATTCACTCTGTGAAATGAGTTTCCAAGAGATGTCATTTGTGCTTAGGGTGTTACTTTTAGTTGAACTGTCCATGCCACTACTTCCATTTACACATCAAAACACCATCCTCCCTCTCTAAAGCAGAAAGGTCTTTACAGGCAGTACTCTCACCTCTTTTGAGAAGTGCTGCTCTGCTTGCTAGTTCAAAGGCAGGTGAGAATTTTAGCACAACTAGGGAAAACAAACAACTCAGCTGTGAAAAAACACCCACATCAGATAATTTAAAGAAAGTTACAAAACAGAGGTCTACCAATAATTTAGGTATCCAATTTTATTGTTCACAGGGTTATTAACAAAAGAAAATTACATGTTTTCATCACCATGTACTTATTGTGCTTCCTCTCCTAGCTGGTTCTATTCTTAAATACCTCCACATGTACTAAGGAAGCAACATCACAATACTTTTCCTAACAACAGAGCTGTGAAAGGTAATATCTTAGTATAAATAACCTATATCTTCCAAAAAATAGGAACACTGAGGTGTATGACCTTGTATACATGAATGCTGGTGCTCCAGAGGTCATTAAGTATTTTCTTTTTGGAGAAAATTTTCAAATCTATTTCACACACTTCAACATCTGTCAATCCTTATAGCAGAATACAGGTAAAGAGACACAAGCAGATCAACTGCCTAGTACTCAAGTTAGAACTACAGCATTACAAAAAAGACTTAATTGGGGAAATCAAGTTAAGTAGTTGCTTGAGAATGGCAGTCACACAACCACTCCCAGGAATTTTAGTATCCTAAAGTCAACCTACAATACCACTACCTTGGTTTCCTTCAATATCCTAAGCATCTTTCAGTATTAAACAAAAACATTCAACTTCCAATACCTAAGCTAGCTATGCTTAGTACGAGAATTAAGTGCTAAATTACCAGTATTTTTCCACAATAGATAAAAATGTGTTAATACCAAACAATTTGGAACTGGATTTTTAATTTTAAAGTGGTCAGAAGTGTGTTACACTCCAAAATACATGCGATCATTTGTGAATACAATATTTTATTAAAGATTAAAAATAAAACATTTGACACCCTAATATACATAAAGTCACAAACTCAAATGTGCTAAAAGCAAAATGTGCATAAACACTCATTTCTAAAAGGCACCCTGCCACCAATATTAAATGTTTGTCTAATTCCAACTGATCTCTAGTTTACTCTTCCTTCACTGAAGGCAAGATTCCAGACCACTAAATAATAAAAGACAATAACCACACCAATCCCTTTCAGGGATCTTTACTTTCACTATAATGCTTAAAATTGTGCATGCACACTTACGTGATATACCTCATTGGTTAACCACCAAGGTATAAAATGCACAAGGGCTTTTTGTTTACAGAAAAAGGAAGTGATATTGAGGCCTTTTATAAGGGCCAAAAGGATGAGACAAGCATGTGAAATACCATTGTGCATCCACCAAAGAGCTTTGCGAACAAAAAAAAAAAATCTTCTCCCCTCCCAACACTCCAAACTTTCCAAAAACAATCCAACAGTTACCAAACATCTCTCACACTGCTGAATGTTAACACATTTAACAATTAACCTGTCAGGGTCTGACAGTGTAAGAGTGCCATCTCTGCAGTCCTGAAATACAGTAATGGTAGACACACCCAATGCACCATCTGAAAGCCCCACTGTCTATTCCAATGGCTGTAAGGAGAACACAGTGCTCAAGTATTCCCCCATTACTAGGTAGATATCTGCTGATTCCTGTGCAGTTTTCTGTATTTACCAAGGTCTCCACATAGATTTGGCAAAGCTAGGGGAAGGCACATTGCATGTCCGGGAACTGTCCAGTCCAGTGGGGGAGGTCGGACTTTGCTCGGCCTCCGTCTCTTCCAGATCAGAACAGGTCTCCTCACTGGAGGACGGGGAAAGAAGAGCTGTAGGGGGGCTGGCCAGGCTCAGAGCTGCAGAGGACACCCCGGTGGGCTGGGAGAGGCCCTCAATGCCAGGCCAGAGGCTGATGGAAGGCTCTGACAAAACGTCCGCAATCAGGTCCTGGAGGCTGCCTTCGTTAAGCGGCATGGACTCCAGCAGGTGGTTGAGCAGCTGGGCGGCGAGGGTGGCATCCATGCCCGGGTAGCTGGAGACGAAGGTATGGACTTCGTGCATGCACTGAATGTACCCGGCTGCAAACCGCTCGCTGGCCTCCCGGTGCAACTTGTCGCTTTCTGCAGCAGCGCCCACAAGAGAACACACACAGCGGGAGTGAGGGGGCGCCCCGTCCCCCGCCCCGCCCCCTCCCCGCTCGGCGGGGCACTCACCGCGCGACCGGCTCTGCAGCGCGCCCTGCACCCGCCTCACGGTCAGCTCCAGCACCTCGGCGTTCTCCATCTTGGCCTGAAACTGCCGCCGGCGCGGCGAGAGAGGAGAGCGATCAGCCCCGCGCCTGGCCCGGCCCGCCCGGCCCCGCCCGCTGCCTACCTCGGTGCCGGCCAGGAGCAGCCGCAGCTCCCGCAGGCTCTCGTTAATCCGCGCGCGCCGCTGCTTCTCCACCAGCGGCTTCCGGGCCTGGGGAGAAGGGGAAACGCACATTGCACCGAGCGCCGCGGCTCCACCTGCGGCCCCGCTCCCCGCCCGGCCCGGCCCGCTCACCTTCCTGTCCCCTCGCGCCTCACAGGCGCCCTCCTCCTCCCGGCTGGGCCGGCTCTTGCTGCTTCGCGAGGACGGGGCCATGGCGGAGCGCGGCTCAAACGCCGCGGGCGGGGGAGGGGCGCGGGAGGAGGCGGCAGCTGGCAACTGGATCACACAGGCAGCCCGAGATTCCCCCGCCCCTCCCCGTGGCGCCGCTCCCCGGCCTTACTTATAGCCTCTGATTTGCATGTCAATGAGACCATTGGTCACTGCGAGCCGGGAGAAGCCGTAGCGATGAGCGAACTGACCAATGGGAGACCGGCGCTTTGTCTAGCCAGAGGCGTTCTGAATCTCCTCTAGTGCGGAGGAGGGAGGGGAGGCTAGGCGAGAGGGCTGGGAAGGGCAGGATGCTCGAGGTTGGATGGCGTTGGTTGGGGTCATCCCCTGCCTGCTTTTTTGTGTCGATTGTAATGGGATTCACTCAGCAGTGGGAACAAACTACCCTGTATATAGGATGGGATTCAATCTGAACTCCAGCAGAGTACTCCAATTGAAGTCTTTGCTCAAGTGGGGAAGGAAGCTCAGACATGTGAAAAGGGATGGGAACACTGGCACCAAGCCCTATGTTTCTTGAGGAAACTACTCCCTCTTCTGTTCCCACGAGCCATCTGGTACTGCTTGTCCAGCACCTTTGGGCCTGACCCTTGGCCAAACCAGAGAATTTACTGAACCACTCTGCTGAACCAAGGGAGGTAAATATTGCCTAGCAGCATTACCAACTCTTCCTCTGCTTGCTGTGCTCTTAGAATTAGAGCTAAATAATAGCATGGAACACTGAGAACCAGGATTAGTGGCTATGAACAAACAGTTTACAATACCGTTACTGCAGATCATAAGTCTATTGTTCATAAGGGATATTATTATCTTTGGCACTAATAAAGTCCCCTAAACCCTTTCTATTGTTATCAACAAATCTTCCAGGCTACATCATGAACATATAACAGTTACCATTTTCTAGAATTCATGCTACATTTCCAAAGGTGTTCACAATTAAATTGCTGCCAAATTTTCATAATTCCACGAACAAAAAACCTCAAAAAACCAGCAGAAATCTCTTTCGCTCTATTTATTAGATATTAGGAACCAATTTCCAGTTACTTTATTGGTATGTGTACTTTACAGTGTATTATAAATCTCCCTGACAACTGTTTCTTAACAGTATTCATGTTATTAAAGGCATAAAAAAGTAAGAGATCTGTTGTAATCAACAATGTGGGTGTGAAGAAGGCTAAATTGTGCAAGTAGGAAAGCAGATACAGATATTTGGAGGAAAATGCCATGGGTCCAGGCTTCAAGTCCTTACTTAATCTAAACTCCAATTAAAGTCAATGACTTAGGAGTAGGCCCTCATAAGAATTCAATATTATGAGAAATGTGAATATTTACATACAATCATAGACTAATTTAAATTTTTTCTAGGTGATGTTTGTCTTTTGAATACTTGATTTATTTAGCAATTACCATGAAACAGCATGTGTATTCTTCAAAATCAGACTGATCATCAAGTCAGACATTGAAATTCTATAAAGAATCATGATCCAATGTATTTGCAACACATTTGAAAAATTCCTCCCTTCCTTTCTGGATTTTGTTGCCTTTTCTGTTCCTTAACCTAAAGAATGTGTCTTTGTGAATGTAACTTGATGCTGATGACAGTTGGCAGCTGCAGTCCCCTCAACAGACTGAATCAAATAAAAAGCATTAGGTCTTGTCCCCAAGGAGAGCGACAGGTGTTTGCTCTCACTTCTTTGTTTCCTTCTTTTTCCTTGTTGGTAATGTATGTCATATTTTGACTATCTAAGAAAATGAGATGCATCTCGTGTGTGTGTAATCAACATCTTAGGCACAAAAAGACAAATGCATAGATATATGCTAGTACCTGTATCTGTCTGCCTCTCTGTATGTGTTCTGCATAACACTCTTCATTTCTGCTCAGTACTACATGGCTGTGACTAGACTGGCCAGTTTTTCCGGAAAATCCGCCGCTTTTCCAGAAAAACTTGCCAGCTGTCTACACTGGCCGCTTGAATTTCCAAAAAAGCACTGACGATCTCATGTAAGATTGTCAGTGTTTTTCTGGAAAAACTATGCTGCTCCCATTCGGGCAAAAGTCCTTTTGCGCAAAAGGGCCAGTGTAGACAGCTGAGATTTGTTTTCTGCAAAAAAGCCCCGATTGCAAAAATGGCGATCGGGGCTTTTTTGCGGAAAAGCGCGTCTAGATTGGCACAGACGCTTTTCCGCAAAAAGTGCTTTTGTGCTTTTGCGGAAAAGCATCCGTGCCAATCTAGACGCTCTGTTCAGAAAATGCTTTTAACTGAAAACTTTTCATGCCAGTCTAGACGTAGCCCTAGGCTGTGTTTATACTGGCAAGTTATTCCGGAAAATCAACTGCTTTTCCGGAAAAGCTTTGCCACTCCCATTCGGGCAAAAGTCCTTTTTCTGGAAAACTGTTCTGGAAAAGGGCCAGTGTAGACAGCAAGCTAGCGCTTTTCCGAAAAAGCAGAAGAAACGGAAAAAAGTGGATTGGATACCTGGAGACCCCGTAGGAGCCCTGGACTTCCTGGTAACCCAAGCTTCTAAAGCAGTTGCAGGCTGCTGAGTGCACGTGGCAGGAGTGTGCCTCAGCCCTGTGGCCCGAGCTCTGCCACAGCGCCCCTGCCCTGCTCAGCCAGCATCAGAAGCCAGCCATGGCAGCGCCTGCTGGTGAGTCCCCTGCACCCCCAGCTCAGGAGGCCCCCAGGGGCTGCAAAAGGCAGGCTCCCTCCTGGACCCCCAGGGAGCTGGAGACCCTCCTAGACCTCTGGCAGGAGGAGGAGGGTCTCCATGACATCCGGTCCCGGCGCTGGAATGTCGATATCTTTGTCTGGATGGCCGAGGCTCTGAGCCAACAGGGACACTCTGCCCGGAACAGTGAGCAAGTCCGGGCAAAGGTGAAAGAGCTCTGGCTGGGGTACGTGCGGGCCAGCGAGGGCAGGGGGGCAGGACCAGACACCTGCCCCCGTTACGACCGGCTGCATGCCATCCTCGGGCAGCCAGCCCTGCAAGGCCCGGATGTGCCTGTTGACACCTGTCAGCGCCCCCCCGTCATCCGAACCACCGAGGCAGGGGAGGAAGAGCACAGCATCAGCGCTTCGGGAGAGGAGGCCAGCGTTGCCACCCAGCAGGCCCCCTCCAGCAGCTCCTCCAAGGCCGGGGAAGGATCCACTGGTGAGTCTTTGCAGTTTGCACTCACAAGGGCGGAGGGTGGCGGGGGGGGGGGGGAGCCAGGCACCCGGAGGGGGGACGGGGAGAGCATGTCACTCAGGCCACGTGAGCTGCACGCTGTGTAGCATTAGACAGCAAGCAGCACGTGCAACCCCGTGCAGCCTGGTGACCGAGCGGCACGTGGTTGCGGTAGGCAGCTGCAGGGCACGCCTGGGACCGTGCTGCTCACACACATTCGGCGGGACCAGGGGGAAGGATGGATGCTGGCTGGGACCAGCCAGGGCCCCAGGGACTCAGCCCAGAGCCCGCACCTCCGCCAAGGGTGCAGCACAGAGAACGGCACACTGTCCCATGCCTGGCTGTGAGGCACAGCCAGCTGCTCTTGGGTACGCCGCAGCGTCACGGTCCTGTGACCATGCCCCACCGAGCCCCTCGCCTGCTCCCGGTGCCTTGACTGGCTCCCCAAGGGAAGTCCCCACCGTGGCCACACATGTCCCTGGGCTACTGGGGTTGTGGGAGGGATAGTGGGAGGGAGAAGGCCCGCCCTGAGTTTTGCTGCAAGGATGGGACACACCTGCCCCCCAGTCACTCTTCTGGTTCTGTCCAGGAGATATCCCACACGATGGGATCTGAGAACCCAGACCACCTCTGCCAGATGTGCTTTCAGGCACTGTGTGGGGATGCATCTCGCTCCCTGTCAAACACCAGTGATTAGCCCAAAGCTTCACAGTCTCCACCAGCAGGGAGTTCCATGGGTGTACGCAACACAAGCACCCTCCCGCCCTCCATGGGGCCAGGACACAGACCGGTGGTTACAATACTAGAGGAGGACCCTACTCCAGGGGCGGTCCTCCTTGCAAACATACAACACGGGGGGCAAGGGAGGAACCGAGTGGGCCCAAGCCACACAACTGTGGGGTCACCTGTGCTCAGGAGTGGAGGGCATGAGGTGTGGGGACAGTGGACGGCCTGCCTGACTGACCCATCCTTTCTTCTTTTCCCTGCAGCGGGATGGAGCTCAAGACCTTCCAGTCCGGCAGCAGCGGCACCCCCAGCTGGCCAACCCTGGAGGCGCAGGCTCCGACACCGGGACCAGCTGCTTCGCCGCCACATTGTAGCGGTGGAGGCAATCCAGGGCTCCATTCATGATCGTGTGCAGGGGGACCTGCAGTGGCGGCAGGAGGCCTGGGGTGCCTTCTAGGCACAGTGTACAAGGATGGCTGACTCCATGGCCATCCTCACTACGCACTTTGTGCACGCCGTGCACTATGGCATGGCCGTACCCTATGACCCCACCATCTCTCCCGTAGCACTGCCCATGCCCCTGCAATGGCCCCTGCTCCTATGCCCCCAGCTCCTGCCCCTGCTCCTGCCGCCCCTGCTCCTATGCCCCCAGCTCCTGCCCACCTCTCCGTGCAGCCTGCCCCGATGCAGCCTGCCCCGCATGTGCAGGTCCGCCCCCGAAGAAGCGCTCGCAGGGGCCACCCGTACCAGTAGCACCTCCCCCTCCCTGTTCCAGTTGAAGGTCTCCTCCCCCTCCCCCTTGTAAATAAAAAGTCTATTGTTCAGTTGATTCTTGTGTTGGTTATTGTGTTACTCGAGGTAACTGTAAGAAATGATTTGAGATGCCAATTAGCCACCTAAATTTAAAAGGGTTACAAACTGTGGACACCAAATTCTGTATCTATCACCGGGGGTCCCTTTTTAAGTGGTCATTGGTTTGTGGCGCATAAATAAATACTGAGACTTTTCAGTAGAATTTAAACCACTAACTATATTTAACATAGATAACAAACAAGCAAGAACGGTTAAAAGACTCACACTAAAGATTATGTAACATAGTCTAGGCGCAGGGAGGATGATTGTTAGTTGTGACAGGGCGCCTGCCCTGCACTGGGCCTTTAAGCCCCAGGCTCAGGCCCGAGCCTGAGGGAAGCTGGAAGACCAGCTGAGATGGTTAGACTAATGAGCTCAGCTGCCAGCTATAAAAGGAGAGGCCCAGTTGCTGGAAGGGGGAGTGCAGGGCTGACTGCAGAGGCAGCAGGAGCTCCTGGGAGGGATACAGCTGCAGGAGACGGACTGGAGAGGGAAGCTCTCCCTCAGCAGTTGCCGGGGATGCCAGGAGAGGCCTGGAGGAAGGCAGAGGCAAGTTGGTGTCACCTGGAGACTACCTGCCCGAGGGGACACCGGCCTGGAGATCGCAGCCAGCTGGGCAAGGCCAGGTAGGAAGTGGCCCAGGGCAGGAGCGGGAGGCGCCCCTCTTGGCCTGAGAGCCTTGGTGGGTTTTGGCTAGTTAGCCCCACCGAGGGAGTGACCCTATACCTGGTCACTCACAGGGCCCTGGGCCGGGACCCGGTGGAGTAGGGTGGGCCCGGGTCCCCCTACCGGGGGGGTGCCCAGCTATGACGAGAATCCGTTTGTGGACTCGGCCTGTTTAAAGGGCCAGTATAAACTGCTGTGAAGCTGATGATGAGCAACCCATACAGACTGTAACTTGCCCTGAGATGGGCCATGTGAAGACAGTCAGGGGGCACTGAGGCTACTGGGGGGGTGTGCGCCCCGTGACATTAGTGTTGCTGGCAACCTCAATCCTTTGGTCCTTCCGGGCCTTGGGAGAGGAACAGCCAGGAGATCCCTTGACGGAAGATGAGGGCGAAGCTGGCAACCTCAATCCTTTGGTCCTTCCGGGCCTCAGGAGAGGAACAGCCAGGAGATCCCTCGAAGATGACTGGAATCAGGTATGCTGACTTGAACCTTCCGCTCGAACCCCGAATCCTCTTCCCTGTTCTTTGGGACAGGCGATGGTGGCCTAAGCGCTAGCCTAAACTAAAAAGAAACACCCTAACTACGTCCGACGCACCCGACGAACAGTCACGATGACGGCCGATGTGCTTGGAACCGACGCTTTACAATTGGGGGGAGAGGGTGGGGAAGGGATGGGAGGGAGTCGTGTGGGGAGACCCAGGCAACCCTACTACGGGGCTTGGGCAAACATGTCCACCAGGGCCTCTCTGATGCGCACCGCATCCTGGCACGCCTGGCGGACAGCAGCTGTGTGGGGCTGTTCAAACGTCTGTGCCTCGGCTGCCATCCATGCAGGGAGGAAGGCCTCCTCACTGCGCTCTACAATGTTGTGGAGCACGCAGCACACGGCCACTACCTCCGTTGCATTCCGCTCACCCATCTCGAGACGGGTGCGCAAACAACGGAAGCGGGCTTTCAAATGTCCGAAGGCGAGCTCCACCAGATTTTGGGCCTGGTTGAGGCGGTCGTTGAACCGGGCCCAGTTCTGGTCTGGCTGCCCCATGTAGGGCCGCATTAGCCAGGGCAGCAGGGGGTAGGCTGCGTCCCTGATGACGCAGATGGGCATAGGCACATTCCCGACAGTCAAGTCCCACCGGGGGAAGTAGGTGCCCGCCTCCAACCTGCGAAAGAGTCCAGAGTTGCGGAGGATGCAGGCGTCGTGTGCCCGTCCGGACCAGCCCCCGTAGATGTCCAGGAAGTGGCCCCGGTGGTCCACGAGGGCCTGCAGAACAATGGAGCAGTACCCCTTTCGGTTCATGAAATGGGCTGCTCGATGCTCCGGGGCCTGGACAGGGATGTGGGTTGCGTCTAGGGCTCCCCTGCAATTGGAGAACCTGAGGGCAGCGAAGCCGGCCATGGTAGCATCCACGTCGCGCAGGCGGATGACTCTTGGAAGCAGGATGTTGTTGATGGCGTGGACGACCTGCAGAAGGGTGCAGAGAAACACAAGGGAACACATAACATATGGCAGGGTTGAGTGTGAGTTCCCTTGGCCCCCCCTTGATTCCTTCTGTCCTCACGCGCGCGCGCACACACACACACACACCAGGGCCCCCCTCACCCCACGGCCCCCCCCACCAGCGGTCCTGTGCAAGGGAGGGACGGGCCAAACCCCTGAGCGACCCAGCCTGGAGTCTTGGCTGCCTCTGGGCATGGAGTGCAGCACCCACCCCACTCTCCCTGGGACTTACCTCCATGACGATCACACCGACGGTTGATCTTCCTACCCCGAATTGCTGTGCCACCGAGTGGTAGCTGTCCGGTGTGGCCAGCTTCCACAGCACGATGGTGACCCTCTTGTTAACGGGGATGGGTGCCCGCAGCCGGGGGTGCTCTGTAGCGCGGGGGTGAGCCAGGCACACAGCTGCAGGAAGGTCTGCTTTCTCATGCGGAAATTCCAGAGCCATTGCTGGTCGTCCCATAGTCCAAGGACCAGCCGGTCCCATCAGTCAGTACTGGTGTCCAAACTCCAGACTGGCCTCTCCACGGTGGGGTGCTGATGCCACAGGGTCGCCAGGGCCTCCCTCGTGAGGGAGTCGAAAGCAATCTCTGCCTCCTGGTTCTGGAACACCAGGGCACCAGCCTGCAGCACGAGCTGCAGGCACTTGCACAGCTCCAACAGGGGCCTGAGCAGGCACATGGCCACACACGGCTCCATGGCAGACAGAGCAGGGCAGAAGAAAGAAAACGCAGGAAAAAGCAGTTGGGGGCCAAAGGGTGGTGTCCCCAAAAGTCAGAGGGCAACCACCAAACCTGCTAAGGGTGCCAGTCCCTGGCAGAGGCCCCAAGGCACGGGAGCACGAGAGAAACGGCTGTCCGGCGAGACCCCTTTAAGCACGTGTCTGAACAGAGCTCCGGCCCCGCCCCCGGAAAGGTCTGATGGCCTTTTGCCCTTTTCAAAATGGTTCCAGGCTTCTGCTTTTGCGAAAAAGCGTGCCGCCAATCTAGACGCGCTTTTCCGGGAAAGAACATTGTTATAACGATAACTCTGGACCAATATAGACCCGCTTTTCCGGAAATACTTTTAACGGAAAAGGTTTTCCGTTAAAAGCATTTCCGGAAAATCATGCCAGTGTAGACGTAGCCCTAGTGTTTATCTGCCTTAAACAACCTCCACAATGCATTTTTAGTGTTTTCATGCTGCTTTCATTTTTGATCTCATGAAAGCTGCTAGCACATGCTATTTTGTAAGTAAGCCAATAGAGCAGGGGTGGGCAAGACAACCTCCAGGGGCCAGATCTGGCCTGCTACGCCAGTTGATCCAGTCCGTGGCCACCCTGCCACTCCTCCATCACCAGGCCAATCAAGACTTGGGGACAGGTGAGCACACAAAGTCTTCTGTCCCCACCAGAAGAGCATGACACCAGAGGGAATTTCCAGCTGTTCAAAACAGCTGGTGGTTCCCTCTAGGTGCCGCACACCCCTGGCTGGGCAGAGGCAGGGGGCAGGAGAGTTTGCGCACTCCTATGCCCTCAGGTCCTGATTGGCCTGGGGACAGGGGGAGCGCCCAAAGTTTCCTCCTGACTCCAGGGGCATGCGGTGCCTAGAGGGAACCGCCAGCTGTTCAAAACTTAACACACTTCCCCAACCCCAGGCCAATCAGGATCTGTGGATGGGGAAGCCTCCCGACCCCATCTCTTCTCAGGTGGCCCAGGACCATTTCAGAAATTTGTGAAGTGCCCCTCCTTAAATTATTTCCCACCCCTGCAACAGAGGAATTGGCACTTTGAGAAAGGCATAATTGCAGTTAATGTCGTAAGAACCCACTGACATTTCTCACTTACATCCCTGATCACTTTTTCTTTGTGGCTGTATTTATTATGAACACTCGCTTGTTTCTTGCATGAAGAAATATATTTATACTGGTGCGTGCACATGGTCAGTGTTCACAGTTTGGCACTGTTGTGTTGACCCATATAGTCCATTGTGTAATGTCCTATTCACTGAAAAAGAACACCATAGATCTTTCACAGTGTTGTTGTAGCTGTGTTGGTCCTAGGTTATTAGACAAGGTGGCTAAGATATTATCTTTTATTGGACCAACTTCTGTTGTGAGAAAGTTTTGTGCTTATACAGATTGGTTCCATCTTGTAATTAGTGGAAACACTCTGAATAACTCTCAGACCTGAAAGTGAGTTTGATGTAGTCACATTTAGCAAAATAGGAGAAAAAGAATGAACGGCATGGAGAAATGGTACAAAATAATCAGCAAGTTCAGAGTGAAAATATGATTCCCAGGGAGCCTGAGAAATCAAGAAACTTAAGACAGCCAGGTGAGACAGGCTTTTTGATAGCTCTGTCATAATTTCCACAACTGCAGCAGCACAAGTTTTGCGTGTTCAACTAATCAGAAGTTAGTTTGGATTGCATGTCCAACTAATTGGACGGTGGTGAAGCATTGGGTTAACCCAGGGAGGTGATGGAATCTCCATCCCTAGAGGTTTTTAAGTCCTGGCTTGACAAAGCCCTGGCTGGGATGATTTAGTTGGGGACTTGATGACCTCCTGAGGTCCCTTTTACATCTATGATTTTATGAGTGTATGATTCTAAATTGCACCCCACATATAAGTCTGCACTGCTACACTATTTCGAAATAACTAGCGCTATTCCGAAATAATTTAATCCGGTACTACACAGCAGGCAAATATTTCGAAATAATGTCAAAATTACTGTCAATCTGGAGGACTTTTTACTCCAATTCCTGTAACCCTCATTGCATGAGGAATAAGGGAAGATGGAGGAAGAGTGCTCTATTTCAAAAGAAGTGCTGTGTAGATGCTCCCTATTTTGAAATAAGCTATTTCAACATAAGATACGCAATTGACATAGTTCAATTTGCATAGCTTACTTCGAGTTAAGCCCTGCTGTGTAGACGTACCCTACAGGACCAAAGAAACTGATGAAAAGGAGAGAAGATACATGCATGAGAAAAAGCCACAGTATCAGGAAGACACCTGCAAAGTCTTGAAAAGAAGATGTAAAAACTAAAGCCATGTGAGAGAAACCAAAAAACATGGAGTTTCATCTATTTCTAATTTACAGCCTGGTCCAGAACCCACTGAAGTTGATGGGGGAGAGCATCTTTTTTACTTCAGTGAGCTTTAGAGCAGGCCCTTAGGGTATGTCTACACTGCCACCCTAGTTCGAACTAGGGTGGCTAATGTAGGCATTCGAACTTGCAAATGAAGCCCGGGATTAAAATATCCCGGGCTTTAGTTTCATGTTCCCGGGCGCCGCCATTTTTAAATGCCCGTTAGTTCGAACCCTCTGCCCCCAACTACACGCGGCATGGGCTACGTAGTTTGAATTAGGAGCTTTAATTTGAACTACCTAGCCCGTGCCGCATGTAGCCGCGGGCAGGGGGTTTGAACTACCAGGCATTTAAAAATGGCGGCGCCCAGGAACATGCAATTAAAGCCCGGGATATTTTAATCCTAGGCTTCATTTGCAAGTTCAATTGACTACATTAGCCACCCTAGTTGGAACTAGGGTGGCATTATAGATATACCCTCAGTGACATCCATTTATCTACATTCAGTAGGCATGCAAATCCTAATGATAACAATGGAGGTTCCGTGCTTCATATGCCTGTAAAATATATGCTTCTTTGGTGAATGAGCAATAAAACAAATCAATGAGACAATCTGAAATACATTAAGAATCCTCAATAATAGTTTAATACTACTGTAATTTTTATTTAATTTTACAGTTGGCTTGAAGTGATAACATGATTTTTTTTTTCAGATGTATACATTCTTCTTCGAGGAGTCCCCGTGGGTACTCCACTGTAGGTGCTGGGCTTGCCCCGGCTCCGCAGGATGGAGATTTTTGCAGCAGTAGTCTGGCCAGACTGTACATGGGCGGGGAGCGTCTCACGGCTTTCGCACCCTTTCGCACTGCTTGGTCCGGTCTGAGCCAGTTCCTCTTTAACCACCTCAGGCAGCAGACGGAACAACAAGCTTCTCCCTGGTTCCCTTCAAAACACGATGAATTCAGGCTTGTTAATAGTTAAAACTTGATCTCTCTCTCTTGCTTATCTCCCCTGTTCAAGTCCTTTTACTTCTTTTAAAAAAAAAGTAGTTTTTTTCTTCATAACTCTACAGTTTAAGTACTACAGTTCTTGTTCTTACCTTAAGTTCTAGTTGGAATTTTTCTCCCAGTTGAATCTTCCCTGTTAAAAAAAAAAAAAAAAAAAAAAAAAAAGAAAAAGAATCTGTTTTTTATTCTTAACTGCACAACTGATTGAATACAACAATGCGCAGCTCCCCAGGGTTTAAAAAATGTGAGGTTTGCTGAGAGGCCATGCCTGCCTCCGATGGTCACTCCTCCTGCATTCAATGTTTAGGGGAGAGGCATGTCCCACAAAGGTGCCCCCACTGCTCCAAGCTCAGATCAAGAGCTAGATGCGATAGGGAAATGAGGCTTAGGATGATGCTTTTCTATAGGGCTTTACAGCCTCAGGACCCCGCCTCCACGGCACAGCCCTCACCCACCAGAGCCGCAAAAGTGCAGGGCTTCTTCTCCTATTGCTGCACCTCCTAAAAAGACCAAGCTGTCTCCAACTCACTCTCTGCCTGCCACTTCGCACAGCAGATTGAGCATCAGCTCCAAACCGGGCACTTCTGGCCCACCTGAGTCACGGCCAGCCCCTTCTAAAGCGGCAAAATCCGGACCCTCGGTGCCAGAAGTCAGTCATTCAACGGCACCGAGGTCTACAGCACTGGCAATGTCTGCGCATACCGCACTGGCACTGTCCACACCGGCAACATCACGGGCAGCATCGACACCATCGGCACCGGTGAGACCAGTGCCAGCCAGCACCGACAATCAAGCGGCACCGCGCCAATCGGCCGATCGCGCACCGATTGTGGTACCGCCGCCACTGGCACCACTGATGGCACTGCACTCCACATAGACCGGAGGACCCAGTGCCGATACCAGCACCAACACGGCCACATCCCAGAAAGGCTATGGCTATTACTGCCTCATGCAGTGAAGGCTATGGCTAAGACAAGACACCTAAGAAGCCCATCCCCGCGCTCCCTGTCCCCAGTGTTTTCTCCTGAACCCTCCTCACCTTCCCCACTTCAATCACCAAGGAGGTCACCACCAACGAAGTTCCCTTCTTAACTCTGCCAGGGGACCATGGGCACAGAGCGACCCACTGCTATCGGCACTACCGTTTTTTGGCATCTCCATCTGTTAAGCCGAAGGTCTTAATCACCTCCATTGTCTCCCGGCTACTCATATAGGAGATCATATAGCAGGTCGCATCATTATGACCACTCGCCATCACGATCCTTATACTGCTACAGGGACCCATATGACAAACGCACTTACTTTCGATCACATTCACCATATAGTCGTGCGTACCACCAATCTTCCAGGTCACCTACTAGGCCTAGGACGGGTGATTCATCTGTACATTACTCTCCAGCTATTGATCCACCGGCTTCACATAGTCCGCATTCACCACTACCTGCCCTTTCCCATACTGAGGAAAACCAACACTTTCAGCAATCATTCCAACCCCAAGAGTCGCTGGTGGGCCCTTCATCCTCTTCACTGGATGAGGCAGTAATACCAGGAGACATCTCACCCCCGGATGACATTAGACAATTTCAAGAATTATTTAAAAGGGTCGCCCTATCTCAGAACATCCAGCACACTGAGATTCAGGGTAAGCACCATAAACTTTTCAAGAATTTGGAAACCTCTCAATCTCCTAAATTGGCTATTCCTCTTGACGAGGCAATTTTGGAAGTCGCCAATGAATTCTAGGCTACCCCTGCATCGGTTCCACCCACAAATAAGGCAGACAAGAAATACTTTGTGCCGCCCAAAGGCTCAGAGTTCCTTTTTACACATCCATTGCCCAGCTCCTTGGTGGTTGATGTGGCCAGGCAATGAGCACATGCTCCACAGTACAGGAGCCAGCCCTCGGATAAGGACTCAAAAAGACTGGATCTCTTTGGGAGGAAAGTGTATACGTCAGCAACACTCCTCCTTCGCATAGCTAACTATTTGGCTCATTTGTCAAATCACAATTTTGACAATTATTCTAAATTTTCAACCCTCATGGAATGCTTGCCTGAATCTAAGAGACCTATCCTGAAGGCATTGGTGCAGAAAGGATACACCTCCACGAGAAGCAGCCTACAAATAGCGGCTGATGTGGCAGACACTGCAGCTAGGGCCACTGCTATGGCAGTGGTCATGAGAAGATCCTTATTCCTACAGGCAGCAGCAGTTCCTATAGAACTGCAATCAAAGGTGGAGGATCTGCCTTTCAAAAAGGGCAATTTGTTCACAGAGAACTGACACCTTGTTGCATTCCAGTAAAGACACCAGATCCACATTACGGACTCTAGGGATGTATACTCCACCATTCAAGCGGCTTCGATATACCCCATTCCAGACGCATTATGACTATTATCACCAGAGACAAGCATGGCATCAGTAACAACAACAAAGACCATTAGACAATTCCCAACAACGCCAACGACTCCCAAGACGTTGCAACCAGAATAATCATCCACAAGCTCAGCCTAACACAAAGCAGCAAGTTTGACTTCTTGGTCAGGAGCACTCAACCAATCTCATCCCTCACCATCTCGCTATTTCTACATCGCCTACGCCCATTTTACAACCACTGGGCACACATCACCAATGACAGATGGGTTCTAGAAATAATAAGAACTGGCTACTCTATCCCCTTCCTGTCTATCCCACCTACAACCCCCCCAAATCTGTCCCTTTTCAGGGACCCCTCTCACGAGCATTTGCTCAAGTTGGAGATCCATCCATCATCTTTTGCATATTGGTGCAGTGGAAGCAGTTCCACAAGAATTCAGGGGGAAGGGGTTTTATTCCCACTATTTCCTAGTTCAGAAGAAAACAGGGGGTTGGAGGCCGATCTTGGACCTCAGACAACTAAACAAGTTCCTACGAAAACAGCGTTTCGGGATGGTAACACTACAGGACGCTAACTTCCACATCACAATTCACCCCTCCCACAGACGATTCCTCAGGTTCGTGGTGGGATGCAATCACTATCAATACCGAGTCCTCCCATTCGGACTCTCATCAGCTCCCAGAGTGTTCACAAAAGTACTCTCTGTGGTCGCAGCTCATCTCCATCGCAACAGCGTACACATAGGGGACTATCTCGACGATTGCCTCATAAAAGGCTGTTTGTCTACGCAGGTTGCCAGGATGTTGACCATCACTCAACGGACCTTCCACTATCTAGTAAATAAACAAAGACAAATCAACCTTGTCCCTGATCCAAAACTTAGAGTTCATTGGGGCGAGATTGGACTCTACAGCGGCCAGAGCATTCCTCCCTCCAGCCAGGTTCGATGATATACAATCTATAATGGATACCTGCCAAGCCAGCCCAAGAATTCCGGTCCTTTTAGCCCTCAAACTTATGGGGCACATGGCCACGACTACCTTCGTAGTTCTGCACGCAAGGCTACATTTTCGTGCCCTTCAACACTGGCTGGCCACCATGCACAATCACATCACTACAGACGTACACAAGACAGTAGCGATTCCACCCAACGCCACCCAACGTTATCAGGTCGCTTCATTGGTGGACTGCACAAAGGAACCTACTATCTGGGGTACCTTTCCAACAACCACCACCAACACACAAATTACTTCCCTCCTGGGATGGGGCGCCCACATGAGCGACATGTCTGTGCAGGGCCACTGGACACACCAAGAGACATTGCTCCATATAAATCTACTGGAGCTCAGAGCCGTCTTCAATGCCTGCAGACATTTCCAGGATCACATTCACAATTCCATGGTAAAAATTCTCACAGACAACGTGGCTACGATGTTCTACATCAATCATTAGGGATCGTGAGCATGCTCCACTCTATGTACAGAGGCAGTCTGACTCTGGAATTGGTGCATCACCAACGGCATCACTCTTATGGCATCATACTTACCTGGCATAAGCAACGCAACAGCGGACTCACTCAGCAGGAATTTTGTGCCAGACCACAAATGGGAGCTTCACCATGAACCCCTCCATTTCCTATTTCACAAATGGGGCACCCCGCTCATAGATCTCTTCGCAACATTCAGCAACAAGAAGGCTACATTTACACTGGCATGAATTTCCAAAAATGCTTTAACGGAAAAGTTTTCCGTTAAAAGCATTTTCGGAAAAGCGCATCTAGATTGGCAGGATGCTTTTCCGACAGAGCACTTTTTGCTGAAAAGCATCCATGGCCAATCTAGACGCGGTTTTCCACAAAGCCCCGATCGCCATTTTCACAATCAGGGCGTTTTTGCAGAAAACAAATCTCAGCTGTCTACACTGGCCCTTTTGCGCAAAAGGACTTTTGCCCGAACGGGAGCAGCATAGTTTTTCCAGAAAAACACTGACAATTTTACAGTAGATCGTCAGTGCTTTTCCGGAAATTCAAGGGGCCAGTGTAGACAGCTGGCAAGTTATTCTGGAAAAGCGGCGGATTTTCCGGAATAAGTGGCCAGTGTAGACACAGCCGCTGTGTTTTAAGAAATGTTTTAGCTGCAATGCTGCATGTGCATTTTTATGCAAATTCAAATGTGATTTATACAGAAAATACTTATAGATAAAAAATATAATTATTGTTTTAAATTCTTTTTAAATAATGTGTTGTAATTAACCCTGGCATCAAGATACATTTATGTAAGGCTTGTCCTACTGCCGCTGTCATGGAGCTCATGGCATTATACTACAAACTTAGAAGTACAGATAACCGATAGTTCGTGGTGAATTACATGATTCCATTGGATGCCTACATGAACCATGCACACTTTTAAGCATGAAGTGCAGCTGAAGAGGCTTTAACCACTGAAAAAATGTGCACCAGATATTAATGCACCTTTTGAGGCTTTGATTATTATTTACACAAATATGTCCTAATCCATATTCTTAGGCTTGAGGGCCACAGTCTGGACCTTCAGGAAGTAACCAATATTCTTCATTGATAATATCAGTATGGCAAAGAGATGAAGCATGTAAACTGTAACTTTCTCTCAAGGTAGGTTGCAACACTGCAAAATCCAGTGATTTTTTTTTTGAAAGCAAATGCTGTGCAGCCATATAGCATTAAGACAGGTCACCATTGTGAATATGACAAGCATAAGTTAGTAATGTTAATGGTGAATATTGTAAATTGATGCTCAGTTGCTCCTTAGAAATCTTTTTAGTGTCACTAAGGGTACATCTACACTACAGCATTATTTCAAAATATCTTATTTAAAAATAGTTATTTCGAAATAACGCATCTACACACAATGCATCTCGAAATAGCGTTTTGCTATTTCAAAATAGTGCGTTCACACTGATTGAACGCTGAATCACATTTAAGGGCAGCTGAAACCGGTTCCAGCAAGACATTAGGTCAGGAGTTACTTTGTGTGGCTGCTGTCTGAGGCTATCAGAGGCCTGTGCTTAAAGGGACCCCCTTGGACAGCCAGTTCTCAGGTTTCCCTGCTTGCTTGCCTACCTTGCTGAGGGACAGAAAAGCATTTTTTTTCTCTGTGTGCTCTGATTGCCCTCACTCAGGACAACACACGACTCTGCACCATGGAGCCAGAGCTGCCCCTGGGCACTCTGGTGCTTCTTTTGGATGTGTTGCTGCGAGCCTGGCTGTACTTTTCTGCAGGCTGCTTTGCAGCATCTGCTGCAGCCGAACCCCCACTCCATCCTCCTGACCCTCTGGAGGAGCAGCTGCAGCTCCTGGACGCCAGCGTGCCCTGCCGCATCTGGCATCTGGACACCAGCAGAGACTGGTGGGACCACATCGTCCTAGAGCACTGGGGAGAACAACAATGGACCCAGAATTTTAGGATGAAGAAGCTTCATGGAGCACTGTGAGTGGCTCGCCCCTGCTCTGCAGCGACGGGACACACACATGAGGCCCACCATTTCCCTCCAGAAGGATGTGGCCATCATCCTCTGGAAGCTCACCATGCCAGAAAGCTACCAATCGATGGGGAACCAGTTCGGTGTGGGGACATCCACCGTTGGAGCGGTGCTCATGGAGGAATGACAATCTCCGGCCAGTGTGCCAGAAGGGGGGAGGGGTATAAGGAGGGGATAAGCTGCCCTAGGGAAAAGGGGGGGAGGTGATGCAAGTCCACCTCCCTGGGAGGGTTTATTCTGTCTACGGACTGCCCGCGGTGGCCAGGATTGTAGGGGGGGGTTGCTCCTGAGGAGTGGGGGTGTGGGGCAGTTGCAGGGAAGGAGCACTGTCAGATACCCTGGCACCCCAGTGACTCTCGGTTTTGCGTGTGCCTTGACCACCTGCAGAGGGAATCAATAGAGTGCTGCTCCACAGAGTCATCCACCTCACTGATGTGGATGTGGTGATCAAGGGGTTTGGTGCCCTGGGCTTCCCCAATTGTGGGGGAGCAATTGACAGGACAAACATCCCCATCCATGCCTCAGAACACGAGGCCTCCCTGTACATCAATCGGAAAGGATACTTTCATCAAAAGCTCCTGTCTGGGACCTTGGAATCTTGCAGAAATCATTGTGACATGACTGGCTTTACACTGGTTATCTTGTTTGCCAGTGTACACATGCCGGCTACGTCTACACTGGCATGAATTTCCGAAAATGCTTTAACGGAAAACTTTTCCGTTAAAAGCATTTTCGGAAAAGCGCATCTAGATTGGCAGGATGCTTTTCCGCAAAAGCACTTTTTGCGGAAAAGCGTCCGTGGCCAATCTAGACGCGGTTTTCCGCAAAAAAGCCCCGATCACCTTTTTCATGATTGGGGCTTTTTTGCGGAAAACAGTACTATGCTGTCTACACAAGTCTTTCGGAAAAAGTTTTGCTCGAATGGGAGCAGCATAGTTTTTCCGGAAAAGCACTGATGATTTTACATGAGATCATCAGTGCTTTTGCGGAAATTCAAGCAGCCAGTGTAGACAGCTGGCAAGTATTTCCGGAAAAGCAGATGATTTTCCGGGAAAACTTGCCAGTCTAGACACAGCCAAGGGGAAAAATGGAAAGAAGAAGAAAGGGAGATGATGTGATCGATCAGCCTCTGAAGAGTTCTGCAGATGATGGTGTCTGGGAAGCTACTGGGTGGAATGTTGAACCAAGGCGCTTCTGAGCAGCTTTCAGTTGTGGGAACACTTTATTTTGTTTGTGCTTTCAAATATTTTCCCAGTATAAGGGTTCACAATATTTACGTTTAGTCCTAGACTTGTGAAATATTTTATTATTCTGTACTTAATTCTGGTAACACTTGTGTCCTTCCACATGTCAAATAAATTAATTGAATTGAAATTAAGAAGGAAATGGTTTTAAAATGTTTGTGCTAATCTAGAGTCTCATGCTCCTTACCCAAACTGATCCAGTCAACTGAGACTCACCAGCACTAAAACTGCTCTTTTGGCTGAATGAGAAGATGAGTGATCAGTATCCTCAAACACTCATACCAGACAGTTATTGCAGTCCTCTTAAAAGATCTGTGATTGAAAAGGTCATTATGGATAGCATTTTCAGAGGGGCCGAAGCAGCCAGATTTTGAAAAGCATTCAGTATGTAAGTACTGAGCTTTTATTTTATTTTTTTATTCAACTGCTAATGTCACAATGGGAACTGCTAGGTGCTGAGCACTTTGTAAATTTGGTCCTTTGGTCCCTTACTGGGAATTTAAGCTCCTCTGACAATTTGATTCCAGTTGTGGGTACTGAGCACTTGAAAATCTAGCTCCCCATCCCTCCCCATTCCCCAATATAATACAGCAATTGGACCCATCTCTCTGCAACTACAGATCAGAACAGGATTTTGTTCTCACTAATGTATCCTATTATACAAGCCTGTAGGATAGCAACACTTAACCTAGTTGATTAGCTAAAACAACAGTAGTCTGGGCCAGGACTCTATCTGCAAGAGTTAGTTAATCTAATCCATGTATTGGTTGTTGAACTCATGTTTTGCCATATTATTGGATGATTTATAAATTATTTCCACTTTGGGGGGGGGGGAGTAAATAATCAGCTAAGGTTTCTTTTCTTTCTGTGGATTATTGAAGGTCAGTATAACCTCTGTTTCAGCATACTGTCTGGTAGAAATAACCAGTTAAAGATTACCTAGCAATTGATTAGTTCTAGCTTTGGACATGTGCAGTGCCAGATTCTTTCTGACATAGCAGGGTATGAATTAGTGGCACTGGCAACTATTTACCCTGTTATGTCTGCCAATATATTATCAGTTTTTTTTTATTGAGGTCACCTAGGTCTAGATATTTGGAGATCTCTATTGGACACAAAACTCCAGGTTTGGAAATAAACCAATGCTGTAGCTTAGGTAGGGCAATATGGTGTGATTAAGAGAAGACCATTTAAGTTCTCTGTAAAGGATTTGAACATGAGGATCTCTGGCCAATCTGGGGTTGCAGAGTTTGGAAACTCATTTGAGCCCAGGCCTGGCCTAAATGTAGAAAATGTGCCTATAGTTCAGGCTTTCCATTAAAAGCAGGTATTTAGATTTCCCCTGGGAATTAATCTTGGCAGCAATGACCATGATAGTGATGGGGGAAATGAGGAGATTCTCTCTTTGGTTGTGGAAACATTTCTTCTAGAGTAAAATATGTGAAGAATGGATAGGTACATGTCTGTAATAACTAGTTCTCCCAAATGAAAACTTTAATAGCCAGTTAAGGGCATAGCCCAGACACACAAACTAGTAGGAAAGAAATCAAGTCTCTGTTGGGGACTGTCCTTTTGTTATATTTGTACAGTGCCAACCACAATGTGGTCCTGCTTCATGGTTGGGGTCACCTGGAACTACTGCAGTACAAATAAATAACAATTAATGAGTAACTTGTAACTATGATTAATAGATGTCACTTCTACAAGGAAGTCCACTTCCATCTCGAATAGATAAAGAAACAGTACAAGCAGCACTGAAATATTGCTCACACTGTTATACTAAACCCAACTGTGGCCTATAGGGTACATCTACGCTACAGATGAAGATCGAAGCTGCTGCTGTCGATCTTCCAGGATTTGAATTAGCAAATCCTGGAAACTAATTAAGACAACTAATTCAATCTGGAGGAGTGCTCCAATTGATGCTGGTAGCCCTGCTTCCACAACGAGTAAGGGAAGTTGAAGGGAGAGTGTTCTCCCTTCAACTTCCTGTAGTGTAGACCGTGCCAAAAGCCAAGTTACAGTACTTGGACCTCAGCTACACAATTAACGTATCTTAATTCAACTTTGTTCCTTAGTCCTAACCTAATGCCCTGCCGGCACTGGTTCCGGCCAGCCTTAACTTCGGTTCAGGGTCCACTCAATGTGGACATGCTAGTTCGAATTAGCTAAACGCTAATTCGAATTAGTTTTTAGGTCTAGATGCACTAGTTCGAATTAGCTTAGTTTGAATTAACTAATTCGAATTAAGTTAGTTCGAATTAGTGCTGTAGTGTAGACATACCCATAGAGTAGACATACCCGTACTGGGCCTACCAACACATGCCAGAACACACACTTAGTGCACTGATGTTATCATTGCTGAGATCATAATTAAGGTTTTGTGTAATACTGAGAGCTAAATTCCTGTAACTTGTTTCCTTTCTGTTTGTAACTTAGAATAGGGTCTTTGAAATATAATAACTTAACAGTGTTTTTAAACAAACTGCATTTTTAAAATAAACCCAGACCTGTAGTAAGTATATTTAGTCTTCAGATTTGGCTTGACTTTAAATCTTAATGAGATATACTAGACAAGCTAAGTTTGAAAGTAACACATACCAATCCTATCCAGGGCTAATAGCACAATGCTAATGAAATATCACTTTCAATACTGCATGTGGTTTTTAATCACCTCACAAATAATAGGAAACATTTCTTTTGTTCAGGTAGATCTATAAAGTTCTGGTTGAATTTATAGTATTCAAATTGACAGAGAAGAGGCTTGTCCTCTGCAAATTGGAACAGACTCCGCTTTAAAGTTGCTCAGTTAGGGTGAATCTAGACTACAGGGTTAAACTTCAGCTACATCCACACTGCAATCACGCTCTTTCAAAAGAAAATTGAAAGAATGCAGGGTTTTTCTGACATTGGTAAACCTCATTCCCCACCCCGACAGCACATGGGAAACCCCCCTACGAGCTGCCTCTCCCAGAGACCCTAGAGGTTTTTCGCCTTCCTCTGTAGCATGGGGTACAGATCACAGCTGGAGGATTCTCTGCATCTTGGGGTCTTTAAAGTATTTGAAGGCTTCAATATCTGAGATATAGGTGAGAGGATTATTCTAGGAGGGGTGGGTGAGATTCTGTGGCCTGCATTGTGCAGGGGGTCAGACTAGATGATCATAATGGTCCCTTCTGACCTTAAAGTCTGAGTCTATAAGACATACCCCCTTCCTGGCCGCAGGGAAGCCGTGCTCCAGGTAAGGCATGGGAAATGGAAGGGGCAGGGTTTGGAATTTGGCGCCCCATGCAACTTGGCGCCCTAGGCGGCTGCCTAGTTTGCCTATAGGCACGGGCCATCCCTGGTCCCAGGACCCACCCAGCGGCACCAAACACTGAGTGCCTTCCTGGACCAGGCCTGGGAGAAGGAGGCCCTGAAGGATCTCAGCTCCAAGTTCCGCAACATGGACGTTGATGGCTGGATGGTCGAAGGTCTGGCCCACAGGGGACACAACCTCTGCACTCTTGATTAAGTCCAGAGCGAGCTCAAGGAGCTCCGGCAAGGGTAAGCCCAGGCCAGAGAGCGCAGCTCTCTCTCCAAGAGCTTCACCACATACTGGGTGGTAGGCAAGCCCTTTCCCCACATTTTCTGGTGGACTCTGGCTTGGAGACACCCATGGTCGCCCGGACGGATCTCCAGGAGGAGGAGGAGGAGGATGACGATGGACATCAGCTGCAAGAGGAGGAGGACACCAGCAGCATCACCCTCAACCTGGAGCCAGTACCCCAGGCCTTGGCCATCTCCCAGGCATCATCTAATGCCAGGGAGGGATCATCAGGTGAGTGCTGTCAAGTTGTCACACACAGGGTGTGGAAGGTGGGAGCATAGGGGATGGAGTGTGATCATCGCTCAACATGATCGGCCTGGACAGCTGCAGTTGGCTGTGCATGTGCAAGCATGTGCAGCGGCAGCGTGCATCACGTGGTCTCAGGATCATAGGTGTGTGCACAGGGTGTTCTGGGTGTGCCCAGGCACACCCTAATGTCTTGGGCTGGCTAGCAGCTGCTGGAGGAGGAGGGGGATTTGAGGCGGGGTACCACAGCCTGTCACTTTCCCCATGGCCATCTACAGGGCACTTTGGGGCAGAGAGTGCGCGTGTGCTGCAGAAGCAGCTGGGGCCGGACCAAAGATGCCAGCCCGAGCCATTTTTTCACCCCGAGCCCCACCCAGCCTGGCAGCACTGCGTGGCGCCCTTTCTGCAGCTGAGGGCGCCCCCGCCCATCCTGGCAGCACCATGCAGCACCCGTTCTGCACCCGGAGCCCTGTCCTCAGCCCCGTCCTTGGCCCCTCCCATCCCAGCAGCACCGCGTGGCATCCCTTCTGTGCCTGTGGCCTGGGTTCCAGCCCCAGTTTTGGCCCTGGTCCGGCATCACCGTGCGGTGCCCCTTCTGCCCCTGGGCTGCAGCCCCAACCCCAGCTCTAGCCCCGTCCTCAGCCTCGGCCCTGGCCCCAGCCTGGCAGCAACACGCAGTGCCCCTTCTGCCCCTGGGGCCATGGCCCCGGCCCCGCCCATCCCGGCAGCATTGCGCGGTGCCCCTTCTGCGCCTGGGGGTGCCCCCGCCTGGCCCAGCCTGACCTTACTGCGTAGCGCCCCTTCTGCACCCAGGGCTTCGTCCTTGGCCCTGCACGGCCCAGCAGCACCGCATGGTGCCCCTTAAAGTGAGGCACCCCAGGCCAGCCTCTAGCTTGGGCTGGCTCTGACTCCAGCCTGGCAAGCTGGAAGGCAGAAGCCAGCTTAGCCTAAGGTAAGGGAAAGGGAGAGAGGGAAAATAGGCAGGGGTGGGAGAGGAAGAGGCCTGTGCTGAGCGGAGGGGGGCAGGGGAAGGCACCAAGGAACAGGATGCAGGAGAGACAAATACCAGGGGGCCAAGTGGAGACAATGAGGAAAAGGGCAGGAGGGGAGGTGTCAGTGGGAGGGGGGGACAGGGTGATGCTGGGAGAGGAGAGGGGAAGGGCATTGGGGGCTTGAGGGGGAGGTGCTGGGAGAAGGCTTGAAAGAAGGGTGGGCATGAGGAAGGCAGGGATGGAGCAAGACGTGTGAGGGCACAGTTTTGTCGATGGCTGTAAACCTCATTCTACGAGGACTAATGCTTTTTGTCGACAGAGTTCTGTCAACAGAAGGCGTTATTGCATCTACACTGTCCTTTGCATTTACACTGCCATGTTGACAAAGCAGCTTGCTTTGTTGACACAACTGGATGTAGTCTAGATGCTCTTTGTCGACAGAAGCTTTGTTGACAGTATCTGTCGACAAAAGCCTGTAGTCTAGACGTGCCCTCAGCATCTAAGAAAAAGATGGAGTTTACAATATGACTGGTTTATCAAAGCAGTTGGATCTACTTATGCTCACATAGTGATAAGTGAATGTAAGGGAGGTTAAGCTAGCATAGGGTGCATGCTAAGGAGCTAGAAGGTATAAAAATAGACAAGGTCGGGGTGAGCAAACTTTTTGGCTTAAGGGTCACATCAGGGTATGGACGTTGTATGGAGGGCCATGTGTGTTCACAAAATTGGGGTCCAAGTGCAGGAGGGGTTGAGGGTTCTGGGGGGGGTGGCCAGAAATGAGGAGTTCAAGGTGTGAAGGGGGTTTCAGGCTGGGGCAGGAGGCTGGAATACAGTGGTGAAGGGGGATGCGGGTCAAGGCCATCCTTAGGCATACGCAGAGTATGCAGTTGCTTAGGGCACCAGTATTTCTGGGGCACCACTCTGCTGGGACAGTTGGGAAGCAGTGGAGCATTGTGAAAAGCCGCACTGGCACTCCCCTGCCCCCTCCGAAAGAGAAAGCACTGCCTAGCCAGCTGCTTAAAGAAGCAGCAGACTTGTTTCCCGTTCCTCCCAGGCGACACATAGGCATAGGGAGGCGGGGGAAGAGAGAACAGATGCTCCCGGCAGGCACACCAGGGGGTGCCAGACAGGAGTGACTCCACATGACCCACAGTGGGGAGGGAAGCACTTCCCCTCCCCACAGGAGCTGGCGTGCGCTGCCTGAACATCTGGGGCTGTGGCACCAGCAACTTAGTTCCAGGGCCTTTCTGCGTGGTGCGGGGAGGTCAGGAGACCCGGGTCTGTGCAGCTCCGACTGTGCAGGCAACGCGCTCTGCCCTGGGACTCCCCGGGCCCCCCCGTCGCCAGACGGCATCGCAGAGGTAAGTTGTTGGGGTGCATAGGCGTGCACAGCATATTTCATTAGGGTGTGCACCCAAAGAATTTTTTTAAAATGTATTCTTTGACTCCCATTAGCCACACTCCCTGACCCCCATTAGCTATGCCTCTGAAGGTAATACTTTTGGGGCTATATGGACACATGACCAGAAATAAAAGGTGTCATGTAACCTCCTCCCGCAGGACTTTTCCCACCATCCTCTTACCAATAGGGATTAGTTTGGCCCTCACCAAACCCCCCTCATGCAACTATCCTGCATTTGCATTAACCCAATGTGTGTGACATTAACTCAGGGGTGGAGAGGCTGGGGAAAGTGTTCTCTCTAAGTTTCCTCCCATGAGCACAATACATTTTGTGTTGTGCACCAGCACTGAGTTTGTGGCTTGTTTGGATGTGCCACTGTGGCACCCAAGTTATTAATAAATATCTTATGAACCTCCACCTTTCCCTTCTACTGCTCTGTCTTGCTCCTCCGCTTGCTCCATCAGCTCCCCTGGTGCCTGCTGCCCCCCAACCCCTCACCCACCTCTGCTGTCCTGACTCCTGCCCTTCTCACTGTCCTCAGCCTTCCTGAGACCTGCCCCCCTCCACCAGCCTTTCTCCCCCCCATGCCCACTCCTCCAGTAGCCCCACTCTGATCATGTGAGCTACCCCTCCTCATCCCCTCTCCTAACACCTCCCTCTACACACCTGCCCTGCCTCTCTCCTCTGGTGCTGGTCCCTCCCCTGCAGGTGTCTGTCCTTCTGCTTCACCCCCAGAATCCTCTGGCACCTGCACCTTCCCTTACTCCTGCATCCTCCTAGTGCCTCCCCCTTCCCTCACTGCCCCTGCCCCCTTTCCCTCTTTTTCCCTGATGCCCACCCCCTCACCACCCTCTGCCCCCATTCCCCTCATGCCCCTGTGCCCTCACGCGTGCCTTGCTCCATCCCCACCTTTCTCATGCCCAAGCTTTCTCATGCCCAAGCTTTCTCCCAGCACCTCTCCTCCTCTCTAGCCCCCAAAGCCCTTCCCCTCTCCTCCCCTAGCATCATCCTGTCCCCCCCCGACACCTCCCCTCCTGCCCTTTTCCTCATTGTCTCCACTTGGCCCCCTCGCATTTGTCTCTCTCCTACACCTTGTCCCTTGGTGCCTTCCCCTTTCTTCTCCTGACCTGCCCCCCTCTCCTCAGCACAAGCCCCTTCCTCTCTGACCCTTACCCCCTATTTTCCCCTCCTCTTCCAGCAGCCTCCCTAGAGTCGCCCTGACTGTAACCTTTCTGGTGCTCCCCCTACTCTGTCTTAAGTTTCTCAGCTCCCTTTTGGTCCACAAACCCCCACCCCGCAGTGTCTGCTTCCCAAAGATTCAGCAGTCCCCATCACTTGGTGCCTGCTCCGGATCAGACTCATAGGGTTGCCAGGTAGACCCTCCCCAAAAAAATGGACACACTTGATCTTGCAGGGGGGCAGGGACTGGCTGGGGGGAAGAGAGGGCCGGGGGAAGAGGGGATGGAAGCAGCTCGGAGAGGTGGGGGCCAGCCGTGCTGCCCCCGACCCCAGACCTCCCCCCTCCCCGGGGCCAGCCACGCTGCCCCCAATGCCAGCCCCAGCTTCCCCCCGATGCCAGCCGCGCTGTCTCCTACCCAAGCTCCCTCCCTCCCTCCATCTCTCCCCAAGGCTAGTCACACTGTCCCTGACCTTGGCCCCCCCTTCCTCCCCGAGCCAGCCGCACTGCCCGCAGCTACATGCAGCATGGAGTAGGTAGTTCGAATTAGGATCTTTAATTTGAACTACCAGTACACCTCGTTCCACATGTAGCCGTGGGCATGGAGTTCGGACTAAGGAGGATTTAAAAATGGCAGCACCCGGGAAGATGCAAATGAAGCCCAGGATATTTAAATCCCGGGCTTCATTTGCAACTCCGGTTGCCCTCGTTTGCCTACCTAGCTCGAACTACCATATGTGGAGGCATGGCCAGGTAGCTCTGAGAGCTGCTCCCCATCCAAAGGTGCTGCTCTTGCAACTTGCATTGGCTGTAATTCCCAGCCCATGGGAGCTGCAGGGGCGGTGGATGGGGCAGGAGCCATGTGGAGTAGACAAGCCCCAGATCCTGCTTCCTGTCAGGAGCTGGAGAGACACATTAAAACAGCAGATGCAGCTTTCAGGCCATCATGTGCCTACCCCTGAATTAGGGAATGACCCGTTTTAATTTACCCCACCTTCCTGCTGGTTGCTTTTCTTGTTGTGCTCCTTGCCTTTGACCCCCTGACATGTGAATCACTCCAATGTTGCCTAGTAGATGAGGATTCAGAGGTCCAATTTCAGAGATGTGTTGATAAATGGATGAAAGTCTCTGTTCAAGGTAGCCTAAGAGTATGTCTACACTACAGTGTTATTTTGAAATAACGCATCTACACACAATGCATTTAGAAATAGCTTTTTGCTATTTTGAAATAGCGCATCAGCTGGCTGATAGCAAGCAGCAGTTCAGCCCCTGCTTACATACATTAGAAGCCAGAGGAAGACCAAGAAGAGGGTAGGCCCACTGGTCAGTGAGGAGGGAAAAACAGTAACAGGAAACTTGGAAATGGCAGAGATGCTCAATGACTTCTTTGTTTCAGTCTTCACCGAGAAGTCTGTAGGAATGCCTAACATAGTGAGTGCTAGTGGGAAGGGGGTAGTTTTAGAAGTAAAATAAAAAAAGAACAAGTCAAAAATCACCTAGAAAAGTTAGATGCCTGCAAGTCACCAGGGCCTGATGAAATGCATCCTAGAATACTCAAGGAGCTGATAGAGGAGGTAGCTGAGCCTCTAGCTATCATCTTTGGAAAATCATGAGAGACAGGAGAGATTCCAGAGGACTGGAAAGGGGCAAATATAGTGCCCATCTATAAAAAGGGAAATAAGAACAACCCAGGAAACTACAGACCAGTTAGTTTAACATCTGTGCCAGGGAAGATAATGGAGCAAGTAATTAAGGAAATCATCTGTAAACACTTGAAAGGTGGCAAGGTGATAGGGAACAGCCAGCATGGATTTGTAAAGAACAAATCATGTCAAACCAATCTGATAGCTTTCTTTGATAGGATAACAAATCTTGTGGATAAGGGACAAGCGGTGGATGTAGTATACCTAGACTTTAGGAAGGTGTTTGATACAGTCTCGCATGATATTCTTATTAATAAACTAGGTAAATACAACTTAGATGGAGCTACTATAAGGTGGGTGCATAACTGGCTAGATAGTTATGAGAGAGTAGTTATTAATGGTTCACAATCCTGCTGGAAAGGCATAACAAGTGGGGTTCAGTAGGGGTCTGTTTTGGGACCGGCTCTGTTTAATATCTTCATCAACAATTTAGATATTGGTATAGAAAGTATTCTTAAGTTTGCAGATGATACCAAGCTGGGAAGGGTTGCGGCTAATCTGGAGGATAGGGTCATAATTCAAAATGACCTGGTCAAATTGGAGAAAAGGTCTGAGGTAAACAGTTTGAAGTTTAATAAAGACAAATGCAAAGTGCTCCACTTAGGAAGGAACAATCAGTCTCACACATACAGAATGGGAAATGACTGTCTGTGAAGGAGTACGGCACAAAGGGATGTAGGGGTTATAGTGGATCACAAGTTAAATATGAGTCAGCAGTGTGATGCTGTTGCAAAGAAAGCAAACATGATTCTGGGATGCATTAACAGGTGTGTTGTGAGCAAGACATGAGAAGTCATTCTTCCGCTCTACTCTGCACTGGTTAGGCCTCAATTGGAGTATTGTGTTCAGTTCTGGGCACCGCATTTCAAGAAAGATGTGGAGAAATTGGAGAGGGTCCAGAGAAGAGCAACGAGAATGATTAAAGGTCTAGAGAACATGACCTATGAGGGAAGGCTGAAGGAATTGGGTTTGTTTAGTTTAGAAAAGAGAAGATTGAGGGGGGACACGATAGCAGTTTTCAGATATCTAAAAGGGTGTCATAAAGAGGAGGGAGAAAAGTTGTTCCTCTTGTCCTCTGGGGATAGAACAAGAAGCAATGGGCTTAAACTGCAGCAAGGGAGGTTTAGGTTGGACATTAGGAAAAAGTTCCTAACTGTCAGGGTAGTCAAACACTGGAATAAATTGCCCAGGGAGGTTGTGGAATCTCCATCAGTGGAGATATTTAAGAGTAGGTTAGATAAATGTCTATCAGGGATGGTCTAGACGTATTTGGTCCTGCCATGAGGGCAGGGGACCAGACTTGATGACCTCTCGAGGTTCCTTCCAGTCCTAGTATTCTATGATTCTGTGCAGCATGTTAGGGACAGGGAGTGGGGAATTAGGTAAATTATGAATTCTAGTTTGCATCCTTCTAGTTTACATAGTCTCATCTCTGAAGCCTTCTCACAATTTTTCAAATGGACATACTGCAATTCAAGTAAAAAACTACCCTGTATATAATGCAAGGTGATGAAGGATATCAGTTGACCTAGAACTTAGACTTAGAACTGTTGCATACCTCCAGTGGGTAGTGGGTAGTGGTGGTTGTCAGCTAGAGTGGAACAAAGAATTTAACACTAAATCTCCTTGAGTCTGACAGCCCTGAAAGTAGCCTACCTCTGTATTTCAAGGGAAAGTGAGCGAACAGAATATAATTCATATAGTTAGTTGCTGTATGTCAGTGGGGAGAGTGTCTCTGGTTTCAGAAAGTAAATCAGCTTATTTTCTGAATGAAGAGACTTGAAAAATATCCCACATTACATTTGGTGTGTTAGTTCTCAGGTGCTCTCCAACTCTTGTGGCTGCATCCTGCGCTAAACAGTAATCAGATCCATCAGCTAAATCGGAAAACTTTCTTTAGCATTCAGACATTCTTGCATGTCATGCATACTGAAGGTACATACACGGCAAATTGGTGGTTAGGAACACAAGGCCCTTATTAGTGTTTGTTATTTGATGATGTTATTGCAGCAATAAATTCGCATGCCTCTTCTCCAGTCTTGAAGCAGTTCCTTCTCTTTTGTTGATTTGTCATCCTTTGGTAGACCATACTATCAGATATTTCCATATTTCTGGAAAGGGTCATTGCATTATAACTTCACAGACCTGATGTAGCTGACAATTTCTTGATGCAGAAGGGCTCAGGCATATGTTCTATATTAATGCTCCTTAATCTGTTTACTGGTTTTGACATCATAGGTCATAGTGTCTTTTTGTAATATTTAGAGCAGATGCTGTGGAAGTCTGGGGTTTCTCTAGCTTGACTCAAATCATAGCTGCTAATTTTCTAGTTAAACATTCCATTCCTCTAAACACTTTTCTGTCTGCTGCAGGGCTCTCTAGGGGAACCTTGCATTTTAATGCCCATGTACTCCATCTTGCTTCAATTATTTCCATTAAAAGCATTTCTGGAAAATCATGCCAGTGTAGACGTAGCCAACTAGTTACCTATCTCCACTCTGAAAACTGACCATTTATTTCTGCCCTTTGTTTCCTGTTTTTTAACCAGCTATCAATCCATGAAAGGACCTTCCCTCTTATTCCATGACAACTTACTTTACTTAAGAGCCTTTGGTGAGAGATCGTGTCAAAGGCTATCTGGAAATCTAAATACACTATGTCTACTGGATTCCCCTCATCCACATGTTTATTGACCCCATCAAAGATCTCTAAGGGTATGTCTACTAGTTCGAACTAGGGTGGTAATGTAGTCAACCAGAGTTGCAAATGAAGCCTGGGATTTGAATTTCCCGGGCTTCATTTGCATATTGCTGGGCACCGCCATGCAAATGGAACGAGGAGTAATGGTAGTTCGGAATAGGAAGCCTAGTCCGAACTACCTAGTTCATGCCACGTGTAGCCGCGGGGCACGGAGTCTGAATTAGCAGACATTTAAAAATGGCGGCACCCGGCAACATGCAAATGAAGCCCGGGAAATTCAAATCCCGGGCTTCATTTGCAACTCCGGTTGACTACATTACCACCCTAGTTCAAACTAACGTGGTAGTGTAGACATACCCTAGTAGATTAGTAAGGTATGATTTCCCTTTACAGAAACCATGTTGACTTTTCCAAAATGAATTATGTTTATCTATGTGTCTGGCAATTTTATTCTTTACTATAATTTCAACTAATGTGCCCAGTGCTGAGATTAGATTTACTGGTCTATAATTGCCAGGATATAGCATGTATGAAACACAGCAGGACCAAGGAGTGGCAGCCAGGCAGAGAGCTGCTACCAGAGAAGCTGCACAACAACAGTGATCATACAGAGAAGAAATCTGCCACGTACCGGTAGGAAGTAGCCCTACTGGTACGTGGCAGATTTGCTCCCCGAATGTTCAATGTGTTGCAGCAGGATTCCCTGCTGAGTGAGCAGTGGACCAGGCCATTGCTAACAGGGCTCGGACCTGGTGGAGAGGGAGGGCTGAGGTACCCCTACCTCCTCCTTACATACTCCACGTGGGGAGAGCTTTACCACTGCTGTGTTAACCAAAGCTGCTGGTCCATAATACACTGATTAGGGGGATTGCTTTATGGACTTAGGCTGCAGGGCTGTAATACCCTGACTAGAGGGGCTTATACATGGACTAAGGCCACTGAGTCATATTATCCTGTGTATGTGGACAGAGGCCTCTGGGCCGTAATACCCCAAATACGGGGGCATATATATTGACTGAGCCTGCTAGGCTGTAATACTGTGAATGCAGGAACGCATATATTGCCTGAAACCCCTGGACTGTAATACCCTGAATACAGGGGTGAACTTATTGATCGAGGCTCTTGGGCCATAACACCCTGGGTAAAGGCATGTTTATATTGACTAAGGCCATTGGGTTATGCTGTAAATAGACTCTGTGATTGTGATGTCACTCAACCAAGAGAATAAAGTCGAGGGGCCTGCAAGGGCCTGTTGCCCTTCGGCAGCACCTTAAATACGAACAGTCTTTAATGTGCCACAATGATCCTCATTGTTTTTACAGATACAGATTTGCACAGCTACCTCTCTGAGGGTATGTCTACACTACAAAGTTAATTTGAAATAACAGCTGTTAGTTCGAATTAACTTTAATAGGCGCTACACATACAAACCGCTAGTTCGAACTTAATTCGAACTCGCGGAGCGCTTAATTCGAACTAGGTAAACCTCATTCTACGAGGACTAACGCCTAGTTCGAATTAAGTAGTTCGAATTAAGGGCTGTGTAGCCACTTAATTCAAACTAGTGGGAGGCTAGCCCTTCCCAGCTTGCCCTGGTGGCCACTCTGGCCAACACCAGGGAAACTCTTCTGCCCCCTCCCGGCCCCGGAGCCCTTAAAGGGGCATGGCCTGGCTACAGTGTTTGTGCCAGTTACAAGCCTGCCAGCACTCAGCCAGCAGACCCTGCACTTGGCACGCCATGAGCCAGCCACCTGCTGCCACCCAGCCCTCCACCTCTTCCCAGGACCAGGCTGGCGGTTCACAGGAGCCTGCCTGGGGCTGCAAGAGGTGGGCACCTGCCTGGTCAAGTGCGGAGATCATGGACCTCATTGAGGATTGGGGGAAAGCCTCCAACGTCCATGATCTCCGCATTAGCCACAGGAACGTGGCCGTCTACAGTGACATGGCTGCCAGCCTGGCTGCCAGAGGCCACTTGTGCACCCGGGAGCAGGTCCGCTGCAAAATTAAGGACCTGCGGCAGGCCTACTCCCGGGCCTGCCAGCCAGGGGCCAACCTGCAGGCCTGCCCCACTTTGAGGCCCTGGACCATATCCTGGGGGCTCATGCCGTCCATGCCCCCCGGGTGGTGATCAACCCAGGGGCAGAGGGCCCCGTCCCGGACACCGAGGAGGAGGAGGAGGAAGCCGAGAGCCAGGAGCCTGTAGGGAGCCTTCCCAGGACCCAGGACCTCCGAGGCACCCCACAGAGCACATTGCCTGTGTCGTCCGAGGCCGGGGAGGGCTCCACATGTTAGTACCATCATGCTCCCCTTATGTGTACGGAGGCCTGGGGGGAGAGGGAGCCCAGGGACTATGCGCCTGGGCCTTGCCCACCATGGAGTGGCAGCTGGGTGTCATGCAGGGGCCCTGGCCTTGCAGAGGTGGGCTGGGTTTCACCCACCTTGTCCCCAGGGAGAACTGACCGCTGCAGGCACACCAGGAACCAGGAGGAGTACCAGCGGCAGCACCTGTGGTTCCTGGAGTACCAGCTCTGTACCCAGGACCACTGGGTCTGGGAGGACCTGTGGCAGCGGAGTGTGGAGGCGCTGGAGGAGCAGGGCTGTGCCCTCAGAGGCCACCTCCAGACCTTGGTCGACAGGTTCCTGCCTCCTCCTGCTCTGGCCCCTGTGGCCACCCCAGCTCTCGCTCCTCCTCTCGCCCCTGCTCCCCCTCCCACTTCCTCCGCACCCCCTGTCCCTCCTGCCCCACCTTCCATACCCACTCCCCCCTGATACCCCCGCACCCGCAGTGCTGCAAGACAAGAGAGCCAGCAGAACCCCCAAGCCTGAGCTTTCCCTTCCTTTCCTCCCCCTTCTAGCTCCCTCCTCCCAGGTTTCCCCTCTCCCACCCTCACTCCCCCCACCCCAGGTATGTAAAATAAAAAGAGATTTTTGTTGGCAAAACAGGTGTCTTTCTTTGACATTAGGAAAGGGGTTGGGAAGGGGAAGGGGGGGAGGGTGGAAAAAGGCCCCAGTGGGGCATGCAGGGAGAGTTCAGTCCTCCTGAAAGTAGCTGGAAGAGGATAGAGATCTGGTGATGCTCATGCTGCCTCAGTATCTGCTGATTCATCTCCACTGATGCCCTGGCGCGAAGGACCTTTATACACTTCTAATCAGTAGCTCTGTCGAAGATTCACTGGGAAACTGCTGTGTATTGTTTTCCTCTGGGTGTCACACAAACAGTCACTCTCCTTAGTCGTGCTTTTCTCATGTTTTTAATCACATGGTCCTCATGTTGTTTGTCCCATACTCACTTTGCAACAATCAGATCTCCTGATGCTTCACCTCTTTGTCTTCAGCCTCTTCTTTCCACTCCACAATCATACCACATCCACACTTATTCATTCTTACCCTGTTAATTCATTATAATCAATACATAAATCAATAACATCTGTATGAATCATAACATCAGTGGCAGCAAACCATTCACATGTATAAGGGTATAAGGCCATTTTCATGGACCTTTGCAAATAGCTTTTCCCCACCTGGAAGTGCAGCAATACCAGTATGGGAAGCTCTGACAGTTGGGAAGCATGTGGTGATTTCCCTGTGGAAGTTTGCAATACTAGCTACTCTTTGGTCAGAAATCAGTTTAGAGTGGATAAATCAACAGTGAGAGCTGCTAGGAAGGATAGTGACTCTGGGAACATGCAGGACTTAATGGATGGCTTTGCTGTAGTGGGGTTCCCTAACTGTGGTGAGACAATAGATGGTGTTTTGGCACCATACCATCTTGCCAAAGAGAATATAACTGCAAGGGACATTTCTCAATGATGTTGCAGGCACTGATGGATCACAAGGGCCATTTCACTAACATTAACAGGAAAGGTGCATGATGCACTCATCTGTAGAAACTCTGGTCTCTTCAGAAAGCTGTAAGATGGAAATTTCTTCCCAGACTGGAAAATGACCATTGGAGATGCAGAGATGTCAATGATTGTCATTGGAAACCAAGACTACCCCTTGTTCCCATGACTCATGAAGCTGTACACAGGTAGCTTGGACAGCAGTAAGAAGCAATTCAACTACAGACTGAGCAAGTGCAAAATGGTGGTAGAATATGCCTTTGGGCATTTAAAGGGATGCTGGTACAATGTATTGGCTAGGCTGGACCTCAGCAAAAGCAATATTTCAATTGTTGCTGCTCCTTGCTGTGTGCTGCACAATATGTGTGAAAGAAAGGGGGAAAGTTTTAGGTAGAGTGACAATTTGGAAAATGCTCAAGGGCATTTTTCTATGCTATTAATATAGGGGATATGGGGTCTGGGACAGAATTTGGATAGAAAGGAGCTCAGTGTAGGAGTTTGGGGTGCAGAAGATGGAATGGGATCTTGGAAGGTGTTTGTGTTAAGGAGGGGGTTGTGACCTGGGGCACAGAATTGGGGTACAGGAGATAGTTTGGATGCAAGAGTGGATTCTGACCTGGAGTGGGTGCAGGGTCTGGGAAGGGGTTGTGACCAGGGGCAGGGGTGCTGAGGGTCTGGGTTGTGACTTGGAAAAAGAGAGAGTTATGATATGGGGCAGGGAATTGGGGTGCATGAGAGTCCAGTTGGGCTGCCTACCACACCCCCAAATATTTATCAGAGAAGGCAGTGCTGGCACCAGAGTATGCATTTCTGTGTGGCATGTATCTTTGTGGCGAGGGAGAGCTCAACAATCTGCCTGTGCCCATAAGCTCAGCCCAGGCACCTCCTATTGGCCAGTTTCCAGCCAATGGAAGCTGTGATGATTATATTGGGGGCAGAGGCAGTGCACAGAGACCTCTCCTCCCCCCACAAAGGATGCATGCAATGCAAAGAGGTACAGGCTGGCCCAAGCAGCTGGCCACTTTAAGCAGTATATGGGGACACATCAGGCAGGGAACCTATCAGAGGGTCCCACTGGACTGCAGGACATTGGTTGCCCATAGGATCAAGGTAGACTGGATCCAAATGTTTGATGGTCCTGACCTATCCCATGGCCTTATTTTGCCCACTCCTGGCTTAGCAGTTAATTATGAGCAGCCAGACACAATAATGAGAGCACATTGAGGTGCACTGCACATCAGAGAAGCATTGAAAACCTGTTTCATGAATGACCAGACAATGGTGTGACAGTTACATATGTTGCTCTTATGCTGTTGTACATGTACTTCACTGTAACCCCCTCCCTCCCAAATGCAGTTGTTTCAATGAATAAAGACCCTGTTCTGAAATCATGCATTTGTATTTAGGAAACACAGAGAACACAGATATAACTGAATAGAAAAGGAGTTGCAGGTGTAGCTAGGTTCTGATAACAGAGAGGGGAGTACAAGGTTATGTGGCTTATTACAATCACACTGTGTAGCAATCATAGCTGTGGGAACTACAGCCTTCTGCTCAGGAGACATCCCTGGGAGCTAAGTGACAGGCTTCCAGGGCTTTCCCTCACCCATCCTCTTTTCCCCCTTGGACTCTAGGACATCTGGGAGAGGCAGAGGTGACTGATGAAAGGGAACAGGGGGCACCAGCCACATGACACCCTCAGCCTGGGGAAGGGTTGGGACAAGTCTCCTCTTTCCATGCTCCACCATTTCCTGCCCCTGCTCTGCCCTCTCTTTGCCTCTTCCCCATGCTTGCTCCATCCCCTGTCCCTTGAGCATGCTGCCTGGGCGATTAGCGTGGAGATCTGCCCCCTCCCTGCACTCACCATCAGCAGCACGGGAAGAAGAGCAATGTGGCCCCAGCTTGCTTTGCTCCCTCAGCTGCATTACTCCACTTCCCATGGCTGAGTGTGGGATGGTTTCATCCCTTCCCCAAGCAATATGGCTAGAGGAGTGCAGTGGGCTGGGGCAGTTGCATGCTTGTCCTGCTGCTGCTGGTGAGTGCAGCTGGACTCCTGCTGCAAGCACCAGATACCCCTGCTAGTCTCCCTCATTGATGGCTGGCTGGTCCCTTGCCCTCCCACCCACAGCAATTGGGGCATCTGCCCCCTCCTGCCCCACCTATGGGGAGAGGAGTCTATGGAACTTGGTGAGGAGGGCAGGTAGTTTCCTTCGAAGTAGGAATAAGAGATCCTCCGGAAAAGGGCCAGTGTAGACGCTCTTTTCCGGCTTTTCTAAAAGCCAGAAAAAAGCGGCGGACATTTTTATTTAAATGCCGCGGGGGATATTTAAATCCCCCGCGGATTTCCCTATTACGACCTGTAAAATTAGCATGCCCCTTTCGGAAAAGGGGCCAGTGTAGACGTAGACTCTCAGTTGAAGGTGAAGCTTCAGGTTGCCTAAGGGGGTAGCAGTTCATTTGCCTCGGGCACAGATGTCATCTGCTTCTGGGCCTGGATTGCCGGTACCATGCCTGCGCTAATCCCCGTCTACTTCTGGACCTGGGTTTTTGGTACCAGGTCTGCGGTGCTCCTTGTTGGGGCCAACCTATGTAGGCACTGGAACCAGTTTGCAGTGGGAGGCATGAATCCAGGTGAGCAATTTCTCGTACTTTACAGCCGTATGGTGGTCAGAAGGACCTGGTAGGGACCCTTCCACCTGGGTTCCAGGGCAGTTTTCCGCTGGTGAACTTTCACGCAAACCCAGTCTCCTGGTTGTAGTTTATGGCACGGCTCAGTCGGGGCCTCCTGGAAGGCGTCTTTAACCTGTGAATGATAAGACTGTACACACCTCATAAGTTCCTGTCAATACTTGACGATGCTTCCTTTAACAAGTGTGGCATCAGCCAGGTTAATTTCTGGGCTGCCTTACAATCTCATAGCTCGGCCACATGCAATTTCATGTGGACTGAGACCAGTTTTCCGATTAGGAGTGGCTCTTATGCTCATTAGGGCAATCGGGAGTGCTTCTGCCCATGTTAAGCCAGAGTCCTCACATATTTTAGCAAGTTTGTTCTCTAAAATCCTGTTTCATCTTTTTATTGCTTCTGCACTCTCCGGGTGTCGCGCACAGTGCAGTGCTTGTCTGATAGAGTACAGGCAGTCCCTGACTTACACGGATCTGACGGTGGCGGCTTTGCTCGGGTTTCTCTGGTCTGCTGGGGGGGTCCAGCAGCTTTGTTGGACCCCCCCAGCAGACCAGGGGGACAGGAGCAAACCCGCCCAGGCTTACCAGGAGCAAACTCCTTACCACTTCTATGGGCGAGTGAGCTGCAACTTTCCAAGAACAAGGTGCTTGCTAGTTACTATTCCAGCAAGCAAAGAGGTTTTCTTTTCCTGAAAAGAATCACATGCAATGTTACAGGCTTACTTATGGGGACAGTGCTCCCCACCCCCCCCCACCCCTTCCACAACAGACAGGCAGTTTGCAGACACACACCACCTTGGATCTAAAAGCAAGCCAAAAGTGTTATCAACTCAGCCTTGAACAGAAACATAGTGAAGTTTCTGGGCTTGGATTTTTAAAACAATAATTAGTTTCCTTGGAAGACACATTTAACTCTTAGGGTGCAGGTTTTACAAATTTACAATATATAGATTTTATTCTTTTATGCAGTTAACCGATAAAGTTTTAGTAGAATTCCTTATTTCTCTATAATAGATTTAACAAAGTGTCTGCAGCCAAATGTTTAAACTTGATTGTTTCTTTGCCTAAATTCTTTGACTTGATTAAAAGAGGCTGCAAGAAACAAGGAGTCATTTTTAAAGCAGTATCAGAGGGGTAGCCGTGTTAGTCTGAATCTGCAAAAGCGACGAGGAGTCCTGTGGCACCTTATAGACTAACTGAAGTGTAGGAGCATAAGCTTTCGTGGGCAAAGACCCACTTCGTCAGATGCAGGTAGTGGAAATTTCCAGAGGCAGGAATAAATATGCAGGCCAGGATCAGGCTGGAGATGACGAGGTGGATCCAATCAAGGAGGATGAGGCCCACTTCTAGCAGCTGATCTGGAGGTGTGAATTCACCTTTCGGCAGTGTGGGGGGATATGTTTAGACTAACCCGCACCTAAACTAACTCTACACACGCCAAAGAAAGAGTCTGCCAGGTCTAGAGTGTCAGACCTTAGCAGCTTATGAAATAAGGGGAGTTGTTACTTCCTTACATATCCGCTGAGTTTCGAGATTCAGCTGACCTACTACCTCAGGCTTGTAATCAGGGTTTGGTGTGTGGCCTTTCCCGGGACCCCTCATGACCATATTAGGGGGTACACCTGATCCTCCTACTGGCTCCACTCGGGCTTGCACGGCAGAGGGCTCAGCTGCCAGAGTCATTATCCAGGCATTCTCAGGGGGTAAGGTAAGGGTTATTTCATCCTGGGTGAAATGCAGGGTGGCACCTAAGCGACAAAGCAGGTCCCGTCCCAGCAGCGGCGTTGGGCATTCGGGGAGATAGACCAGCTTGTGAGTTATAGTTCTGTTTCCCAGAGCGCATTCTGCTGGGGCATACACTGGACACTGGGCTCCTTTTCCTGTGGCTCCCACCACAGTGAGGGAGTCCACCACGGGCAGCTGAAGGGGTTGGTTTATGGCAGTTCGTGCCACCCCAGAGTCCACTAAAAAGTCTATTTCCAAATTTCCCACCCTCATTTTTACTCAGAGTTTCGGGGGCAGGATGATCCGTTTCCCCTGGCACCCCTATTCATGAGTCTCTGCTGCCATCATGGGGGCACATTCTCTTTTGGGGCATTCATTTTTCCAGTGTCCCTCCTTTCGACACAAGGCACACTGGTTGCGACCCAGACATCTTTCCTGCAGGCCAGGATGCCCGCGTCCACAGCCCCGTCCTCTTTCCTGTAACCTTCCCCTTGCACCAGCCTGTACTGCAGCTGTGACGTAGTGGGGGTACTTGCTGGGCTGTGGTGACCTCTGCTGTCTGGAGCAAGACCCATCAGGGAAAACCCTATTATGCAAAGGTACCATACCGGTTGAACCAGCCTACCCCCCATGGGGAGAAACAAAGGGAGGTGGAATGCTGCCCTGGCTGGGGGCAGGGCTGGGAGAGGTAGAGTTAGTTCCTGTCTGGAAAGCAGGGGAGAAGGAGCTGGGGAGGTAGGCTGGGACTCCCTTATCTCAAGGGGAGCACTGAGGCCTCTTAGCCCCAGTTCCTGTAACCAGATTACATCTGTGCTGTGCTGTATCCTGGAGGAGCAATAAACCCCCCTCAATTCCACTGGCTGGTGGAGTCTGTTTGTGCCATTTCGGGGTGCAGGAGACGGGGGACCCCCAACGCGCCGTCACAGCAGCTACCATCATTTTCACTTGCTTCTTTTCCTTTTCTCCCTCTCTCAGGGTATATCTACACTACCCTCCTAGTTCGAACTAGGAGGGTAATGTAGGCATACCGCACTTGCAAATGAAGCCCGGGATTTGAATTTCCTGGGCTTCATTTGCATAAGCGGGGAGCCGCCATTTTTAAAACCCCGCTGGTTCGAACCCCGTGCAGCGCGGCTACACGGGGCACGAACTAGGTAGTTCGAACTAGGCTTCCTAGTTCGAACTACCGTTACTCCTCGTGGAATGAGGAACAGCCACACTGCAATTGCGTTCTTTCCAAGTAAATGGAAAGAACAGAGGGCTTTATCCGAAAGCAGTAATCCTCATTCTACAAGGAAGTAGCTTTCTTGCGAAAAAAAGGCATGTGTGGATGGGGAGGAGGGATTTTTTTTTCGAAAGAACAGGCCTCCAGGAAAAAGCACAGGTGCCCTGGTGGCCACTCCATACAAAGTAATCATAACTCTATAGTTCCTGTCTCCTGACCCTTCTTAAAGATACAGGCACCCTGGACAAGCCTTGTGGCAGGAAGCTGGCCAGAGTGCAGCATCCTGACCACGTGGCTCCCCCTTCCACAGGCCTTGAAAGCCATGTCCACACCTCACACCCCCTGGACCTGCCTGACCCTTGCCAGGAGCAGCCCCAGGGGTCCCGGGACCCACCAAGGGGGAGCAAGAAGCGTGCACTCTCCTGGTCAGGCCTGGAGATCAAGTCCTCCTGGAACTGTAGGAGGAGGAGGAGGCCTTACACTCTATGGCTGTGTCTACACTGCACCCCTTTTCAGGATTAGACACATCGGAATTGCATTTGGGGATAAGACGGAGAAAAAGCGCCAGTCTAGACATGATTCTCCAGAAAATAAGCCCTTTTCCGGAGGATCTCTTATTCCTACTTTCAAGTTCGAATTAACTAGTTCGAATTAAGGGCTGTGTAGCCACTTAATTCAAACTAGTGGGAGGCTAGCCCTCCCCAGCTTGCCCTGGTGGCCACTCTGGGCACAACCCAGGGAAATTCTTCTGCCCTGTCCCGGCCCCGGAGACCTTAAAGGGGCACGGTCTGGCTACAGTGCCCATACCAGGTGCAAGCCTGCCAGCACCCAGCCAGCAGACCCTGCACCTGGCACGGCTCGAGCCAGCCATCCGCTGCCACCCAGCCCTCCGCCTCTTCCCGGACCAGGCTGGCAGCTCCTGGGAGCCTGCCCAGGTCCGCAAGAGGCGGGCGCCCGCCTGGTCTAGTGCAGACATCGTGGACCTCATCCACGACCTCCACACTAGGCACAGGAAAGTGGCTGTCTAGGGCAGGAAAGCTGCCAGCCTGGCCACCCAGGAGCAGGTTTGCATGAAAATCAAGGTGGTCCACTGAGAACGCCGACCCTGAGCCCTGAGCTTAGAATGGCCGTACTGGTCCATCTAGCTCAGTAGCCTGTCTGTCAACAGCGGCCAACAGTAGGTACCCTGGAGGGGATGGACTGAAGACAATGACCAAGCCATTTGTCTCGTGCCATCCATCTCCAGCCTTCCACAAACATAGGACAGGGACACCATTTCTACCCCCTGGCTAATACCACTCCATGGACCCAACCTCCATGACTTTATCTCACTTCTCTTTAAACTCTGTTCTAGTTGTAGCCTTCACAGCCTCCTGCAGCAAGGAGTTCCACAGGTTGACTATTTGCTTTGTGAAGAAGAACTTTCTGTTATTAGTTTGAAGCCTGCTACCCATTCATTTCATTTGGTGTCCTCTAGTCCTTCTATTATGGGAACTAATGAAGAACTTTTCTTTATGCACCCTCTCCACACCACTCGTGCTTTTATAGACCTCTATCCTGTCCCCCCTCAGTCTCCTCTTTTCTAAGCTGAAAAGTCCCAGTCTCTTTAGCCTCTCTTCATATGGGACCTGTTCCAAACCCCTGATCATTTTAGTTGCCCTTCCCTCTCCCACCCTCTCTCTTCCCCTCTCCCACCTCCTTTTCCCAGTCTCCCCGAGTTTTGTTCAATAAAGAGAGTTTCTATTTTTGAACACACGTGTCCTTTATTTTGTACATCAGAAAGGGGGGGCTAGAGAGGGGTAAGTGGAAGGAGGTGAGGGAGGAATGGGGTATAAGCTCCTGATGGGGAGGATTGGGGTGGCTCTGTGGGCTCCTTGGGGTGGAAGCTCTTCTGCAGCCCCCCGACTGACCCCTCCCCGCCCCTGGATGGCAGCCTGCATCAACTGCAGCCGGGCTGATGGCCAAGTGCTGTGATGTGCCGACTGTGGGCACTCAGGACACTCCAAGCCAGGACTGCTTTGCAAGCGGGGAACCCCTGAGAACTGTCTGTCCGGGGTGAGGGTCGGGTCCCTTGAAGCACAGCCCTCGGCTAGCCTGAGACAGCAGCTCCACACTCTAAGTCCTAATCTGATGCCCTGCCGGCACTGCTTCCGGCCACCCTTAACCTCAGTTCAGGGTCCACTCAATGTGGACATGTTAGTTTGAATTAGCAAAATGCTCATTCGAACTAGTTTTTATGTCTAGATGCACTAGTTCGAATTAGCTTAGTTCGAATTAACTATTTCGAATTAAGTTAGTTCGAATTAGTGCTGTAGAGTAGACATACCCTAGGTGACTACAAAGGAGTATTTAATATATGGCTGGAGGGAGCCTGAGGCAGTGTTTAGCAGTGGTGGGGAGCACTGCTGTAGCAACTGCTGAGTCATCTTTAGGTTGTGGTAGGATAACATAATGTTTGGCAAAGGTATGGTCTAAAGACCACGTTGCTGCCTGGTAAATGTCTCTTAAGGGGATGTTGCTCAAAAAGGCTGTAGAAGCTCGAGTGGAATATGCTCGTGTGGGCGCTGTAGTGGTCTATTGCCCAGAGTGTGACACGTAATTATGCATGTCGATATTCACTTCGAGATTCGTTGTGATGATATGGGTGTTCCTTTTGATCATTCAGCGATGGAAATAAAAAATCTTTCGGATTTACAAAGTGGTTTTGTTCTTTCCAGGAAGGCCAGAGCCCTCCGAATGTCCAGAGTATGTAGGATGGCGTCCTTCTGAGAAACGTGCGGTTTTGGGGAAAAGGTAGGTGGTACGATTGGTTCATTGACATGAAATTCTGTGCAGATCTTTGGCAAGAATGTTGGGTGGGGTCTAAGTATGACCCTATCCTTTGTGAAAACTGTGGAAGGGGGTTCTGACATTAATGCCCCAAGTTCACTCACCCTCCTGATGGAGGTGATGGCTAAGAGGAAACAGACTTTTATAAAAAGAAAGGGGCGTGGTACTGTTTCCAATAGCTCGAAAGGAGGTCTGGTGAGATAGTCCAGAACAAGATTTAGGTCCCATAATGGGTGAGGGGCCTTATATGGTGGATACACATTGTGGAATACCTTAAGAAATCTCTTCATGATAGGATGGTTAAAAATGGAGAAACCATCCACGGGGGTAGAGGGGAAGAGAGAGGGTGCTGCTATTGCAGAGAGGTGTACTCTTAGAGAAGAGATTGACAGTCCTGATGCTTTAAGGCCTAGAATGTAGTCCAGGATGGTATTTAGTGGGGAGACACGGGGTTCTACTTTGGCCCGCTGATGTTGTACCAATAAAAGCAAGCAGGATCTTATGAGGGGGATAAGGCAAAAAGACACATTTATTGTAAAGATAATAATAAAAAAATAAAGAAAAGATAGAAGCAAACAACATTTTTTAACTACTTAACCCTTATACATATAAACATTCATTCATCCATTCATTCAGGTTCTGTGTATTTGTTATAGTTACCAGCCTGGAAGTTGCTTGTGACAGAAAACTGGCCAGGTATTCTGTACACAAGTGATGGTAGTGGGGAGCGAAGTCCTGATCAGATGCGCATCTGAAGCTCCTGGTAGGCTGGCAGCAGAACCTTGGACTCTGATTCCATAGTTTTTTAGTCCAGTTCTTATAGGATTTTTTTCCTATGCCAGTCTATGGAAATTGCTGCATCATGCTGATGTCTCCAGGGTGGCTGCCAGGTGCTCATCAGTGATCTCATAGGGTGGACCTCCAGTATTTGGTTTTCTCCACTTGACACCTTTTGGTTGCACTGGCACCTGACGCCTTCTTCAGCCCTTTGTTGCTGTATTCTCAGGCTGGCACCTCTCAGAACCATTCATTCGTCACCCAAGCACTCTCTCATACATTCATACAGTATTTTGTATAATAATAAAAGTTGTAGTTACAAAAGTTTCTGGGTGGTATTGCTTAAAACATTCTCTGAGTGTTGAGTAAAATTACAATGTTTTAAAGAGAACAGGCGTCAATTATGTAACAATGCCTTTAGTCAATTACAGGGCTTGGCTCCCATAGCAGAGTTAGTGGCTTGACAATGCATTGTTACAATGTATCTTTGCAATGTCAATTTCAAGCAGCCCCTTGCACAAGCTTGAGCATGCCCTGGGGCACAGAGGGGGGGCTGTTTCTGGCTACATAGGATTATATTCTTAACAGTTCTAAGTTACATGACCTAATACATTATATTCTAAAGGGGCAATAATAATCATAAATCTAAACATTTAACAATCTTAACAAATAATAATAATAATAATAAGAATTAATAATAAATCTAAACACTTTAAGTTGTGGGGAACAAATTATGGGGAGTCACTTCCATTTGGAGGAATCATTTTCAATACATTAATATGTTATCCCTACACTGACACCAATGGAAGAATCATGTCCATTTTTGAAGGTAAGTTTTCCGTGTAGATTGCCTCCTACTGTGGAGGAGGATCTCTTTTACTGGCTGAGAACAGCCATCCTCTATCTCTGAGAACCAGAAAGAAGCCATGCCTGAAGATTTAAGGTATGGAGCTGTGGGTCCTGAGATAGTAGGTCTACTCGGTATGGGTATGTCTACACTAGCCCCCAGTTCAAACTAGGCTGACTAATGTAGGCATTCGACCTTGCAAATGAAGCCAAGGATTTAAATTTCCCAGGCCTCATTTGCATGTTCCTGGGCGGGCACCATTTTTAAATCCCCTTAGTTCAAACTGACTGCCTGCAATGAGGTGTAACAGTTAATCTGAACTAAGTCCTTAGTTCGGATTAATTTCTGACTGCTGCGTGTAGCCACGGGCAGTCAGTTTGAACTAAGGGGATTTAAAAATGGCACCCGCCTGGGAACATGCAAATGAAGCACGGGATATTTAAATCCCAGGCTTCATTTGCAAGTTCAAATGCCTACATTAGTCACCCTAGTTCGAACTAGGGGACTAGTGTAGACATACCCTATGGTAGTGGATGGGGAGGCTGAACCGCTAGCCTGCAGAGGTATGGGTACCAAGTTTGACGAGACCAGGATGGGGCAATCAGGATGATGAGGGCTTTGTCTCTGCAGATTTTGCATAGGACTCTTGGGATGAGCGGTATGGGGGGGGGGGGGGGGGGGGGGGGGGGGGGGGGGGGGGGGGGGGGGGGGGGGGGGGGGGGGGGGGGGGGGGGGGGGGGGGGGGGGGGGAAGTGAAGTGTAGGGGAGCTGTCCATTTGATTAGGAAGGCATCCCCCAGAGAATGTTTGCAAAGTCCTGCACGTGAGAAGAATTGGGGGCATTTGGTATTCTGGGTAGAAGCGAAGAGGTCTATAGATGGCCATCCCCATTGGTGGAAAATTGAATTTGTGACCTCCGTATGTAACTCCCACTCGTGGTCCAAAGCGAAGTTGTGACTGAGGGAGTCCGCTTTGGTGTTGTTCACCCCGGGCAGGTAGGATGCTACAAGGGTGACTTGGTTGCGGATGCATGAGTTCCACAGGCAGATAGCTTCCACGCAGAGGGAGCGGGCTCCTCCCTGTCTGTTTATGTAGAACATCATGTAAATGTTGTCTGTAAGGATGCGGACTGTATGACTGGCGATGTCGGAGGTAAAATGTGCACAGGCATTCCTTACTGCCCTTAATTCGAGAAGGTTGATGTGTAGTAGTGTCTCGCTTGGGGACTATCTGCCCTGAACTTCGCGACCATCCATATGTGCCCCCCAGCTGAGCAGGGAAGCATCCGTGGTAATCTGGATAGTGGGTTTAGTTTGTTGGAATGGAACCCCTGCCAGGAGATTATTTGGCATTGTCCACCATCGTAGGGATGCAAGAACGTTTGGTGGAATGGTAAACCTCTTGTTTCGAGGGTGTCATGACAGAATATAAATGGTTGCTACCCAGAGTTGAAAGCATTGAAAGTGTAGGAGAGCATGGTGGACTACGTAGGTAGTGGAAGCCATCTGTCCCATTAGTCGGACACAGGTAAGTACTGTGGTGGTGGGAGTTGTGAGCATCCCGCTTATAATTTCTTGTATAGTTCTGAAAGGTTGTCGAGGCAGGTATGCTCAAGCTGTAATTGAGTCCAGGTGTGTGCCAATGAACTCTATATCTTGAAGTGGGTGCAACGCTGATTTGTGTTTGTTGATTATAAGGCCTAGACGATTGAGGAGGGCTGTGGTCGTATGTATGATAGAGGCGGTCTCAGCCTGCGACGACCCCTTTATAAGGCAGTCGTCTAGGTAGGGGAATATGATGACATTCTGTCGTTTGAGGTATGCGGCTATGACTGCTAGTACCTTTGAAAATACCCTCAGAGCTGATGAGAGACCAAAAGGGAGAACTTTGTACTGGAAGTGTTCTGGGCCAAGCGTAAAGTGTAGGTAGCATCTGTGGGCCGGGTGGATGGTTATATGAAAGTAGGCATCTTGCAGGTCGAGGGCTGTGAACCAGTCCCCTTGATCTAGCGCAGGAATGATTTTTGTGAGAGTGACCGTCTTGAAACGTTGTTTCTTGAGAAACCTGTTCAGTTTGTGGTGGTCCAATATGGGCTTCCAACCCCCTGTTCTTTTCTCGGTTAAGAAATAGTTTGAGTAAAACCCTCTCCCGTGGAACTCTTCGGGTACCCTTTCTATGGCTCTGATTGCGAGGAGCCGATCGATCTCTTGTTTTAGTAGGGTCTCATGAGAGTGGTCCCTGAAGAGGGACGGGGTAGGAGGAAGGGTAGGTGGAATAGCAGTAAATGGAATGGTAAAGCCTACTCAAATTATCTCTAGAACCCAGCGGTCTGATGTTATGGATTCCCATTGTGGAAGGAATGGGTACAAACGGTGGGTCAATAGATGGCCATGTTGAATTGGTGCTAGATCGTAAGGGAGGTCTTGCAGACTCACATCTTCAAATTTGCTGCTTGGAGGGTTGGGTAGTTGGTGGGCTGCCCTGGTTGGAGCGCTTCTGGGAGCTTGTTACCTTGGTCTGGTGTCCCCATAGCGCCTCTGTGGTCGATTGTATTGCCCGTATCAGTATCAGTTGTATGTGTTATATGGAATGTATCGTCTGCGTTTGTAGGGCACCATGTACATGCCCAACGTACGAAGTGTGGTCTTAGAATTTTTGCTGTGATGGAACATATCGTCTTTAGTAGCTGCAAACAACTTGAGCTTCTCAAAGAAAGTCTTCTACTTTGGACTGGAGTTCGTGGGGAACTCCGGACGACTGAAGCCAGGAAGCTCTATGCATCACTACCGCCGTAGCTGTCACTCTGATTGAGGTGTCAGCAACATCCATTGTGGTTTGAAGAGCGGTGTGGGTGATCATATGGCTCTCATGAACTATTGCTTTCAAGATGGCTCTTTTGGACTCAGGGAGGTGTGGCATCAGTTCTCCTAGTTTTGAATAATTGTCTAAATCATTATTTGCTAACAGAGAGGAGCAATTTGATATTCTGAGTTGTAGGGAGGACAAGGAGTATATTTTCTTGCCAAACAAGTCTAGCTTTTTGTGGTCTTTGTCTGCGCTGCCCATCCTGTATTGCGGGAGCTTCACTCGTTGTTGTGCTGAGACCACGACTAGGGAGTTAGGTTGTGGATGTGTGAACAGAAAGTCGTTGTCTTTTGATGGAAAAAAGTACTTTCTGTCAATTTTTTTATTAGTTGGTTGAATGGATGCAGGTGTCTTCTGCAAGTTCTCCGAAATTTCCATGACTGCCTCATCTATTGGTAAGGCAATTTTGCTGTGTAATGTAGGATGTAGGTTCTTTAGTAATTGGTACTGTTTCTTTTGCACTTCTTGCAGGGAGACGTGTTGACTTGTTGCTATTCTCTTGAATAGTTCTTGAAACTATTTCAGGTCATCAGTCGCTACAGTGTCTGATGGTACAACGGTGTCATCCAGTTGTGCACTGAGGATATCAGAGTGTGTGACATCTATTGAATGAATGTCTGATTCATTGTCCAAAATTCGTTCCGCCTCCCCCTCCAAATGACTTGCTGGAGGTAGGGGCTGTGGCTGAGGCAAGCTTCTCCAGGATGGAGTGGAGCAAGCTGGGGACCAATGTCAGTGTGGGTCCCAGTGGTCCCAGGGCCCCTACTGCGGTGGATTAGGTGGGGGTGGGTAAGGCCAGTATGGGTGCCATGGGCTCTGCTGTGGTGCAGCCCTGTAGTGGTAGGAGCAAGACCTCCTAGGAGATGCGTACTGCGAGGAGTACGCCATGTGACGATCATCATCAGCCAGAGGAGCTCTTGAAGGGACAACGGTGGTCTACCTGGGAGGGGACTGTCTTGTTGGAGACCTCCCAGGTGCATAAGTCATGGAAGGCAGGCATACATACTGCTGCCTGCTATGAGTGTCAGTTTCCTGCTGGGGCTGCTCTGTAGCAGCCTCAGCTGGCTGCTTATCTGTTTCTGCTGTCGACACCAGTGCAGCATCATGCTGCTTAGCTGTAGCTGGTGCCGGTGTAGCAGGGTGAAAATTCTTCTGCTGCGATGCCGTAGCTTTAATTGGCACGGCAGCCTTAAGCAGTGCTGGGGCTTTTGGCAGCACTTGGGCTTGAAGAGGCGCTGGGGCTGGAAGCAGCACCACGATTTGAAGCGGTGCTGGCTTTTCTTGCCATGCCAGCTGCCTGGAGCGCGTCCGGGACGGCTCAGAAGTGGCACGCATTGGTCCTGGTGCAGAGTGTGAGGATCGTCCCGCTGCCTTACTGGCAGGGGTCCTCATACTGTGCTGTGCCTCTCCTCTGCGTTTCGGGGAGGAGGAGGCTGGAAGAGAGCGGGATTATGAGACTCTCTGACTTGGATCACATCTGGAAGGTGAGAGGGGGGCTCCTGCCGCACTGTCGCCTGTCCCTCAGTAGGCTGTAAAGTCTTTTCAAATAAAATCATTCTCAGGCGGAGCTCTCAGTCTTTCCCGGCTCTCGCCGTGAGTGAACTACAGTGAGTGCAGCTGTGGGGAGAGTGAGATTCCCCCAGGCAGTGAATGTGCTTTGAATGGCAGTCTGAAGCCGGCATAGGCTCGCAGCACTGGTCACATTTTTTAAAACCTGAGGAGCCGGACATGGCCAGTTCTCTCCTCCTTCTCCTTACTCTGTTGTTTGTTTTTCATTGTTTTATTTGTTTTTCTCTGTTGTTATTGCCGTTGTTGTCTGTCTCTTTTATTTATTTGTTTTCTTTTCTTTTTTATTTTGTTGAATAGCTGGGAGAGCCCCGGTTCACCAGGGCCCCGGTTTGAACTGAGTTCAAGTCCCCTGAGGGGGGATTTTCGTTATGTTTATTCTTCTTATTACTAGTTTTGTTTTGTTTTTTGAAAAGAGAAAAGAAGGGAAAACTAACTTGGAATACAACAGGGGAAACAACTGTGCCTAAAAACTAGCTAATGGGGAAATAGTCAGGGAGACTGACAGGGAGCTCCTGTTTGTGCTGTCCACTGACGAGGGCGGTTAAAGAAGAACTGAAAGGGAGGGGATTGAGCACTGCAGGAGGCAGGAAGGGCTTGAGATGCCTCCTGGGCATGCGCAGCCCAACAGGGGAAACTGCTTTACAAGGCTCCGATCTGCAGCTCAGGGTGACCCTTCACCTAGAGTGGAGCACCCACGGGGACATTACTCAAAGAAGAACCTGCTGCTAGGCTCAGGAGAGGCCACACATGTCCTGGCCACACATGCCCGCACTCTGGACACCACAGCACTCGGCCACATGGAGACAGAGCTGCCCCGGGGCATGCCGATGCATCTCATGGGGTCGTTGCCATCAGCCCGGCTGCACTTGCTGCAGGCTGCCATCTGGGGGGTACATTGGGGGGCTGTCATGATCCAGGAGGCCCTGAGGGACTGTGTCCACCCCGAGGAGCCCTCAGAGCCTCCCCGGTCCTCCCCACTGGGGGCTCATACCCCATTCCTCCCTCACTTCCTTCCACTTACCCCTTCCTAGCCCCCCTTCCTGATGTCAAACAAAAGACACGTATGTTCAAAAATAGAAACTGGGTTTATTGAACAAAACTGGGGGGGATGAATCTCTGGAGAGACTGGGAAAAGGAGGTGGGAGAGGGGAAGAGAAAGTGTGGAAGAGGGGAGGGGAAAACCTGGGAGGAGGGAGCTGGAAGGGAGAGCAAAGGGAAGAAGGGAGAGGGGAAGCTCAGGGCTCAGGGTTTGGGGTTCTCACCAGACCAACTTGACTTTTATGCAAACCTGCTCCTGAGTTTGCATGTGGCCTTTGGTGGCCAGGCTGGCAGCTATCCTACCATAGACAGCAGCATTCCTTCATCTAGTGCGGAGATCATGGACGTTGGGGGCATCCCCCCAAATCTGAATAAGGTCCATGATCTCCACCCACCTTCTCCAGCCCTGTCAGGCTCCTGGGAGCTGGCAGACTGTTCCTGGGGAGCGGTGGAGGGCTGGCTGTCAGTGGCTTGCTGGCTCATGTTTTGGGGCCACTGGGTCAGGGGCCCCGGTGGCCACTGCTGGCTCTGAGCTGGCACAGGCACTGTGGCCAGGCTCTCATGGCTCCTTCCACACTCTAGCATGATAAATGTACCAGGCTTTGGTATAAAACTTCCCCCAAAATCTTAAAAACCTAGATCTTGGGAATAAAACTTCCGCTGCCACCACCCAAATGTTGATAAAGAAATCAGGGAAAAGATCATTTGGGAAATCTCACCCCTAAAATAAAAATCAGGGCACACAAGTAACCAATGCCAGGTTAATAAAAAGAAAAGAAAGAACTTTTATTATTACAACAATATTCCTGTTGCAGGCATAATGACTAGATGGGAAGGTAACAAAATATACTCATGGAGAAACTCCATGGGCCTAGAACTTAGTTACAAAGAAAAGCCAAAACATCTTTTAAACAGTGCCAGATCTCAGATCCCATACCCAACCCTTAAAACAATAAAGCCTAACGAAACTACCTAAACTTTACCCTACTTACAGAAAATGAAGAATGGTGTCTTGGAGAGAGAGAGCCATGCTTGTCCCTCTCTGTAGCAGCAGAGAACACACAGAGACACAAAAGGAGAAAGGAAAAAAAACCAAATTCCTTTGTCCCAGTTTGAAAGTCCCACCTACATTCCTACTGCTCACTCCACCTGGCTAGGTGTAGTTAACTCCTTAACCCCCAGGCTGCTGGCTAAACCTCATGACACAGGCTCTACCCCTTTAATGGCTCTGGGGCTGGAGGAGAGGAGAGTAAGTTTTCCTGGTTGTACCCAGAGTGGCCACCAGGGCTCCCTGGGAAGGGCTGGAGGACCCCTAATTCGAAATAAGTGTCTATACAGCACTTACTTTGAATTAGCTATTTTGAATTTGGTGTTACTCCTCGTAGAATGAGGTTTACCAAATTCAAAATAAGGGCTCCACTATTTCAATTTTATTTTGAAATAGTAGTTTGCCTATGAAGACGCTATTAAAATTAATTCGAAATAAGGGGTGTTATTTTGTATTAACTTTGTAGTGTAGACATACCCTAACTTTCATTGTTAAGCTGGTTGCTTCTCTCTCTATCCTTCTCTTTCGCTCACTCTTCCTCAAGAGGTGTTGTTTTGGCTTCCCCATTGGCTCTGCAACAACGCCTCTTGTACCCAAGCTAAAGATCCCTGTAGTGCCCAAAGTCCTGTGAGGTTTGCTCATCGTGTGGTTTACCAGTAAATGACTGTGGTGTGAAAGTGGGGATAGGGAAGTGCTGAACCTGGGGGCATATGAGGAGGGCAGTTTAAAGTGCTGTTTAATCCAGCCCATTGAGTACAAAGGCACATGAGGGTGCAGTGTGGCATTGCTGTTAAACCCAGCCAGCTGAGTACACGGACATATGAGGGGGTCAGCTTGTGAGTGCTGATTACCCAGTCCTCTCAGACATGCTCTGTTAGGGTATGTCTACACTACCCCCCCAGTTCAAACTAGCGGGGTAATGTAGTCATACAGAGTTGCAAATGAAGCCCGGGATTTGAATTTCCTGGGCTTCATTTGCATAAAGCCAACCGGCGCCATTTTTAAATGCCGGCTAGGTCGGACCCCGTGCCACGTGTAGCCGCATGGCACGGGGTCCGACCTAGCCGGAATTTAAAAATGGCGCCGGCCGGCTTTATGCAAATGAAGCCCAGGAAATTCAAATCCCGGGCTTCATTTGCAACTCCGTATGACTACATTACCCCCCTAGTTCGAACTAGGGGGGTAGTGTAGATATACCCTTAATGGGTATGAGTGTTGGTGTGTGTTGCTAAGGTGGTAAGAACCCCATCCTGAGGAACTTAGTTCCTTCAGGAGAGCTGCAGTGGGAGGGGGAATTGGCAGCAGGAAGAATTCAGCTCCATATGAGAGCACAAGTAAGCACAAGCAGCACACTGATAGAATTGTTAACCTCCCCCAGTCCCATAAGAGTAACCCCAATAAATGAGCATATCCCAGAGTACTGGGCAAATCTGGTAACAACTCTCCTGCCCCCCCTCCTATGGCCATTGCCCACCCTGCTATGCCTCTAATCCCTCCCCATGCCTTGCCTCTGCTCCTTCCCTTCCCAATGCCCATCCCCAAGCTATGCCTATGCCCACTTTTTCCTGCCTCCTGCCAACCCTGACCCCACTCTAGCTGCGCTTCCTGTCCACCTCTTTGTGGCCCCCCAGACCCACACATCCCCACGAGGTCCCCGCACCTGAGGTGGGACTTTGAGCCACCCCACTCCTGCTCCCACTCCTGATCCTTCCTCCCAGTCCTGAGTCCCCCCTCCCAGTTCACACTTCCCCCCTCCCCTTGCCTACCTTTTCTTACTATTGAATAAAGAAAGACTCATTTTGTTGTGAAAGCAAACAGGTGTGTTTATTGGGAGGCAGGAAAGGGCAAGAGGAGGAGGTGAGAAGGGAAAGGAAAAGAGCTGAAAGGCAGAGGCCACTGTTGGTGAGGCCCTGGGGAGAGTTACTGGGGTGTCTAAGACAGCCTCTCCCTCGGGGCCTCCCGGATGCACACCCTGGCCTGGTAGCCCTGGCTCATAACAGCTGTCTGGGGCTGCTCGAGCATACGGCTCTCAAGGCCACCATCTGCCCCTCACCCTGGGCCAGCTGGCAGCTGCTGGAGGAGGAGGGGGATAAACCCGGCAAGCCACTCCTGGGAGCAGCTGCCGGAGTTCTGGCTCTGCACGGCCCTTTCTCCCCCCCACTCCAGAGGCAGAGAGAAGGAGGCTGGGGGGGGGGGGTAGTTGCCCCGCACCCCGGACGCCACGCTAGGGTGGGTGGGGACCAGAGAGCGCACGCTGCGGCTGAGCAGCTCTCTCTAAACTTCAGCTGAAGCAGCCAGCGGGGTGGGAGGAGCAGTGGTTTTCAATCAGGGTATGTTCCTCTGTGCCTGGCTGGGGCTGGGTGAGGGGGAATGCTTCCTCCCGCCCCCCGCCAGGGGAGCGCTGGGACTGGAGCGCACGCTGCTCTTGGGAGCTGCTGGCCGGCTAAGTGCTGCTGCCGGCTCCAAACTGCGAGCTGAAGCAGCCAGCTGGGTGGGAGGAGCAGTGGTTTTCAAGGTATGTTCCTCTGGTGCTTGGCTGGGCGGGGGGGGGGGAGGATTTGATTGGGGGACTGCTCCCCCCGGCACTGGGGGTGCCTTCCTCTGGGAGAGGAGGGGTGCGTGCATGGGGTGCAATGCTCCCCCATTCACCTTCAAAGAGGGACCTTCCAAAAGCAGGCTCTTGCTGCTTACTCCCAAGGCATCCATAAGTCCAGCCTTCTTTCAATGAGCCCACTTCACAGGTCCCATTGTTCTTATTGTTCTTGAATCTGGCTTCCACCTTTCTCCAACCATTGCAAGTGCTCAGAGATGCTTTCCTTCCATGCCTTATCCAGTCATACCTCATTCACTCAACAGGACAATCAGTTTAGCAAAGGGGGGGGGGAGTACAAAGTTTACAAGATTTTTATGTAAAAAGGCTTAATACAATCCTATGTTTCTATGTTCTGTAAAAGTATACAAAGTTTCTATGAAAGGACATAATACAATCCATAGTAACAAATTTGGCCTTTGCCCAGGGCACAAAACACCCTTGCTACGCCTCTCGCACAGACCCACTTAAACAGCCGTGCTCCACATGGTGGGTCTGGGGGGGCGGGACTTCTCCCCACCCCCATGTTCCTGCTAATGGGAGCCAAAGCTGGTGCGGGGACTTCAGTAAAATTAGCACCACAAGGCCCAGCTCCAGGCCTGGCACGTGGTCTGGAGCCCCGGAAACAGCTGGGGCCAGGGCTGTGGGGACTTCTGGGGCCCAATCACAGTCTCCAGCCCTGCAAACTGGAAGGTAGAAGGTGGGGGAGGGAGAGGAAGGGGCTTAGGTCAGGAGAAGAAAGGGGAAGGTACCAAGGGACAGGGTGGAGGAGAGACAAATGCCAGGGGGCCAAGTGGAGACAATGAGGAAAAGGGCAGGAGGGGAGGTGTCAGTGGGAGGGGGAACAGGGTGATGCTGGGAGAGGAGAGAGTAAGGACATTGAAGGCTAGAGGGGGGAGGGGAAGGTGCTGGGAGAAGGCTTGAAGGAAGGGGTGGGCATGAGGAAGGCGGGGATGGAGCAAGTCATGTGTGAGGGTACAGGGGCATGAGGGGAATGGGGGCAGAGGGTGGTGAGGGAAAGGGGGTATCAGGGAAAAAGGGGGAAAAGGGGGCAGGGGCAGTGAGGGAAGGGGAAGGCACCAGGAGGGTGCAGGGGTAAGGGAAGGTGCAGGTGCCACAGGATTCTGGGGGTGATGCAGAAGGACAGACACCTGCAGGAGAGAGACCATTCTACTCATGGGAGTAAACTCTTAGGCTGTGTCTACATTGGCACTCTTTTCCGTAAAAGGGATGCTAATGAGACACTTCGGAATTGCAAATGCCGCGGGGGATTTAAATATCAAGTAGGAATAAGGGATCTTCCAGAAAAGGGTTTATTTTCCTCAAGATCCCGTCTAGACTGGTGCTTTTCTCCGGCAAAACCCCGAGCCGGAAAAAAGCGGCAGCCATATTCATGCAAATGCCGCGGGGAATATTTAAATCCCCCGCGGCATTTGCAATTCTGAAGTGTCTCATTAGCATCCCTTTTACGGAAAAGGGTGCCAATGTAGACACAGCCTTGGGGTATGTCTACACTAGCCCCCTAGTTCGAACTAGGGAGGCTAATGTAGGTATTTGAAGTTGCAAATCAAGCCCGGGATTTAAATATCCCATGCTTTGTCATGTTACTGAATTTTAAGGAAGTAGCCAGATCACTGCTGCACCCATGGGGATGGGGGGGGGGGTGTTGGCCCCAAAAGTGGCACAAAGGGGAAAATGTGAGGTGTCAAATAGAAACTTACTTTCTTCTGATTCTCTGTATGCTACTCATGTGATTGTATAATGTCTGTGGGTGAAGTTATAAGCATGTACTTTGTATGAGTACTGAATATTTCTCTATGGGTATGTCTACATTACAATGTTAGTTCGAACTAATGGACGTTAGTTCGAACTAACATTCATAGCCGCTACACTAGCGCTCCGCTAGTTCGAATTTGAATCGAACTAGCGGAGCGCTTAGTTCGAACTAGGAAAACCTCATTTTACGAGGATTAAGCCTAGTTCGAACTTACTAGTTCGAATTAAGGGGTGTGTAGCCCCTTAATTCGAACTAGTGGGAGGCTAGCCCTCCCCAGCTTTCCCTGGTGGCCACTCTGGCCAACACCAGGGAAAATCTATGCCCCCCTCCCGGCCCCGGACCCCTTAAAGGGGCACGGGCTGGCTACGGTGTCCGTGCCAGGTGCAAGCCTGCCAGCACCCAGCCAGCAGACCCTGCACCTGGCACGGCACAGAGCCACCCACCCGATGTCCCCCAGCCCACCCCCTTTTCCCGGGACCAGGCTGGCGGCTCCCGGGAGCTTGCCCGGGACCGCAAGAGGCGGGCACCTTCCTGGGCTAGTGCAGACATTGTGGACCTCGTCCACGATCTCCGCACTAGGCACAGGAAAGTGGCCGTCTAGGGCAGGAGAGCTGCCAGCCTGGCCACCCAGGAGCAGGTGTGCATGAAAATCAAGGGGGTCCACTGAGACCCCCGACCCTGAGCCCTGAGCTTACAATGGTCGTCCTGGGTCAGACCAAAGGTCCATCTAGCCCAGTAGCCTGTCTGCCGACAGCGGACAACCCTAGGGATCCTGGAGGGGATGGACCGAAGACAGTGACCAAGCCATTTGTCTCGTGCCATCCCTCTCCAGCCTTCCACAAACTTTGGGCAGGGACACCACTCCTACCCCCTGGCTAAGACTACTCCATGGACCCAACCTCCATGACTTGATCTCACTTCCCTTTAAACTCTGTTCTAGTTATAGCCTTCACAGCCTCCTGCAGCAAGGAGTTCCACAGGTTGACTCTTTGCTTCGTGAAGAACAACTTTCTCTTACTAGTTTGAAGCTTGCTACCCATTCCTTTCCTTTGGTGTCCTCTAGTCCTTCTTTATGGGAACTCATGAAGAACTTTTCTGTATGCACCCTCTCCACCCAACCCCTGCTTTTAGAGACCTCTATCCTGTCCCTGCTCCATCTCCTCTTTTCTAAGCTGAACAGTCCCAGTCTCTGTAGCCTCTCTTCATCTGGGACCTGTTCCCAACCCCTGATCATATTAGTTGCCCTCCCCTCTTCCAGCCTTTCTCTTCCCCTCTCCCACCTCCTTTTCCCAGTCTCCCCCAGTTTTGTTCAATAAAGACAGAGTCAATGTTGTAAGAAACATTATCTTTATTTTGTACATCAACAAGAAGGGGGGCTAGGGAAGGGTAAGTGGAAGGAGGTGAGGGAGGAATGGGGTACGAGCCCCCGATGGGGCTGTCTCTGCGGGCTTCTGGGGGTGGAAGCTCTCCTGGAGCCCCCCAATTGTCCCCTCTCCCCAGATGGCAGCCTGCGGCAAGTGCAGCCGGTCTGATGGCCGAGTGCTGTGATGTGCCCAGTGTGGGCACTCCGGGCACTCCAAGCCAGGACTGGTTTTCAAGCAGGACACCCCTGAGAACTGTCTGTCCGGGGTGGGAGTCGGGTCCCTTTAAGCGCAGCCCTCGGCTAGCCTGAGACAGCAACTCCACGCTCTAAGTCCTCCTCTGATGCCCTGCCAGCACTGCTTCCGGCCATCCTTAAGCCCTGTTCATGGTCCACTCAATGTGGACTTGCTAGTTCGAATTAGCAAAACGCTAATTCGAACTAGTTTTTAATTCTAGACGCGTTAGTTCGAATTAGCTTAGTTCGAATTAACTAATTCGAACTAAGTTAGTTCGAACTAACTCTGTAGTGTAGACATACCCTATATGTGGTTGAGTAATGAGCCAGGAATGTTTGCCTATTGACATGCTAATGAGCAAGTCTCCAGGGAACAATGGATCTCTGGAGGCCAAAGACACACCTGGCCACTGGCCAAGTGACTCTAGCCAGTTGGAAAGAAACCTGGAAGGATGGATAAATAGGCGATGTGGCCGACTCCATGTTGGTTTTCAGATCTGCTTCTGACCCCAGATGCGGCCTTGCAGGGAATCACGAGCCGGGAAGAACTGTGGACCCATCCTGCCATAGGATGTGCAACAAGAACTTTTAAGCCAGCAGCTATAACATCTCTGCTAGAGCCTGCATCGAGAACTGGGAGATTCGATGCATGTAATGTATAATACTTTAACAACCTTACTCTCATGCTTTTCTTTCTTATAATAAACCTTTAGATTGTAGATTCTAAAGGATTGGCTCAGCATGATTTGTGGGTGAGATCCAGAGAGTAAATTGATCTGGGAACTGTGGCTGGTTTCTTGGAACCAGACAGAACTTGTTTGGGGTAGGTGGGATTGGGTTCTAAGACCCCCTCTCCTGTGTATGAGGCCTGGGGCCATCTAGGGCACAGATATTGCTGGGGTGTCGGAGGAGTTTTTCTCGTGAGGCTTCAGGCAGGCAGCTGAAGCACTCTGTGAGACTGGTTTGTGTCCTGTTTGGGAAAGTCTCCAGTCTGGGGTCTGTAAGGAGCCCTGAATTTGAGCAATTCGCCCTGAGAAGACACCCTCAGCTGTGCCCAGATTCAGCCCGGTCCGTCACACGTTTGATTTTCATCTTCCCGGCTGGTCGCCATTTTTGAAATGTACAAGTCCGGACTAACTGCCCGCCTCTACACGTGGCAGGGACCCGGTATTTCGAATTAAAGCCCTAGTTAGAACCACCTGTTAAACCTCATTCCAGGGTCCCTGCCGCATGTAGACGCGGGCAGTTAGTCCGGACTTGTACATTTCAAAAATGGCAGCCGGCTGGGAAGATGAAAATCAAGTGCAGGATATTTGAATCCCGGGCTTGATTTGCAACTTCGAATGCCTACATCAGCCTCCGTAGTTCGAACTAGGGGACTAGTGTGGACATACGCTTAGAGGGAACACTTCCCCCCCAGCCTCTCTTCCCCCCGCCCTCGAGTTAATGACACACACATTGGGTTAACTGACTTGCTGTGGATGAACCTGCCCTCCCATTGTCCTCACATGGGAAGTCTCTGGTGCCCTCCTAGGAGATGAAAATGCCCTGGGGTTTGGGCTCCTCCCGAGGAAGCCACCCCACCCCGCAGGAAGCTGCGCAAGCTTCATTTGTGCGTGCACCCTCCCCGGATAAAAAAAGCGGGAGGGCGGCCAAACTTTTTTTGCTTGGGGACACAGGAAAAGGGGGAGAGGCACGCAGGGGTGATGTCACGGGGAGAGCCATTCTCAACCCATTTCCTGGGCCTATTTTGATTGCCAGTCCGCCCCTGCCTGTACTGTGTGGTGCCTCAAATGGGGAGGAGGGGGAGGAGAGAAATGCATCAGTTGCTGGTTCCTAAAAGATACCAAAGGGGTATCTTAGAACTGGCCCATGACCATCCATGGGCCGGGCATCTGGGACAAGAAAAGATGAGCCAAAGAATAATGCAAAAGTTTTTTTGGCCTGGAATATATATAGAGATAAAAGTTTTGTGAGTCCTGCCTCGACTGCCAGAAGACAGCCCCCGGGCTGGTACCCAAGGCACCCCCCTAGTCCTTCTACCGATCAAAGGAGTCCCCTTCAAGTGGGTTGCCCTAGACCTGGTGGGGCTAGTAGAAAGGTCTAGGACTGGCTTCCAATATATTTTGGTCCTTTTGGACTATGCAACACAATACCCCGAGGCTGTCCCGTTGAGGAACACCAGTGCAAGCACAATAGCAAGAGAATTAGTGAAGATAGTCTCACGAGTGGGGATCCCTCAGGAGATATTGACAGACCAAGGGGCTAACCTTGCAGGGCGCGTAATGGGAGAGCTGCATAAGCTATTAAGCATCAAAACATTGAGGACATCGGTTTACCACCCCCAGACAGATGGCCTCATTAAGAGGTTTAACTGGACTCTTAAAAGTATGCTCTGTCACTTTGTGGAGGGAAACCCAAGAGACTGGGACCAGCTTTTGCTGGAGTTACTGTTCGCCATATGGGAGGTCCCGCAGTCCTCCACAGGGTTCTCCCCATTCGAACTATTATACGGGCGGCAGCCCCGGGGATCTTGGACTTACTAAAGGAGGAATGGGAAGAACAATCCACAAGGGGTAGGGCGCTGTACATTATATGTTAGCCCTCCGGGAGAGGTTAAGGCAGCTGGAAGAGTTTGCAAAAACAAACTTGCTCCAGGCTCAGGAAAGTCAAGCACAGGAATATAATAAGGGGGCCCGGGTACGTGTGTTTGAACCTGGGGACCGGGTGATCTTGTTACTTCCATCTCAAGAGTCCATCTATTAGCAAGGTGGCAAGGGCCATATGAAGTCCTACGCTGGGTGGGGGAGATAGACTACAAAGTTTGCACCCTAGGGCGAAGGCAGAAAAAGAAAATCTACAATGTTAATCTTCTTAAGAGATGGACCCCTAGAGAGGCGATGATGATTGACCCCTGCCCACCAGGGCTGGAATTGGGGCCTTGGGGGGAGGGAAGAGGGCAACATCGAAGATGCCCCGACCCTGAGAACTGGAGGAAATCCAGGCAACAAGAAGAACTATAGCAGCTGCTTGGACGCTTTCAGTGGTACTATCAGAGATACCCAGGAAAATAACTCTGACATATCAATAATTGATGGACTGTGAGGGAAACTGGTGGCGGGTTTGAGACTCAGCCCATTCCGACTCGAGTGTGCCATAGCTCAGGGAACACGGGGTATAGAAGGTTGATGGTCAGGGTGTCTATAGAGGAGTAATAAAAGGAGTAACGCGCACGCCTCTTAAGTCTTCTAGTTTACAGGGTGCAGCAGCCAGATTGGAGCAGCTTCAGCCACAGAGAGGGTCCTGAGAAGGAGCTCAGGGTCCACATCCACGAAGAAGAGGTAGGCTACTAGCAGCAAATGATGCAAGAACTGCAGCATAGCCATGTGGGGCCATTGCCTGCCCGGGGCAGCTCCGGCTCCATAGCACTCAACAGGAAAAAGCTGTGGCGCCCCAAAAAAGAGCAGGGCAACTGCAGCAGGCACTGCTGAAGCTTTGCTGTCTCTCAAAGAGGTCCTCAAGCAGGCAGCAGCAGCAGAGAAATGGCTGTCCAGGGGGGTCCTTTTAAGCATGTGTCTCTGTAAGTATCTGGCACTAGCCCTTGGAAGCAACTGGTTCCGGGTGGCCTTTTTTGCGAGAGAGCATCGTATGAGTCTGGATACTCTTTTGCACAAAATCACATTGCTTTTTCAATGCACTTTTGCAGTGTGGATGCTCTCTTGCGCAAGAAGCCTGTAGTCTAATATAGCCTGAGGGTTTTGCTAATATAACTATCCCAATAAAACTGAATACATAGGCATGGTCTGAAAGACTTGCTTCTCACTGGCTACTCACTGGGCCAAACTCAGGCAGAATTGTACCTGCTCATATGAGGACTGAGCTTAGTTCATCATCATTAAGTGATGGCTGCCTAGCGAGAAGTCCATGGGGCACCCCGTTTCAGAAGGTAACTGGTAATAAAACCCCAGGGAGTAGGTAAATGATGACCATCGGATATGTTTTGTCAATACATGTTTTTGACAGAAAATGCCATTTTTTGTCTAAACCAAACAATTGAGAAAAAAGTGTTGATTGTGACAATTTCATCTAGCAGGAAAACCCCCTAAACCAAATATTCAACATTGAACCAAGGTCAACACTCTCAGAATGGAATGGTTTGATTTTTTTTTCAAAATGACCCTTAAAAAAACACTATGTATTTTTAGAGAAAAAACATTTTTCAGAGTTTAAAAAGGTCAATGTCTGAATGAAATATTTTAGTTTTATTGAAAAGAGATTCTTCAATTAGTGCCAAATGATTATTTTAAAATGTTGTTTGGTTGCATATTTTTTTAATTGCAGGAATTTTAAAAAGATATTTTGCTTTGGAATATTTTTCAAAATAATGATTTTCTCTGAAACAGAAAATCTGATTCCTGCCCATCTCTAGCTACATGTTCCCTCCCAGGTCCAGAGCTCTTGGTCCCTGGGATGCTCAGATTCTGGGTTTGGGGCAAACAGACCCCCAGAAAAATCAGTCAGGGGCCACACACAAGTGAGAAACAAAAAAGACAAACAAACCTCACTGATGTGGCCCTGGACTGAGAAAGAGAAAGACACTCCCCACATTCCCCTCGCACAGCATAGTCTAGGGGGCCCAGACTAGCAGATTTTTTTGTCTGTGTGCTCCAGGCCTATGGTGGGACAACGGCGGGAGCTGCATTGCCAGCACAAGCTCCCCTATACTGAGGGGAGTCTCAAATCTTGGGAGGCCAGGGTGTGGCAAGCCAGAGGTCGCATCCAGCTCCTGGGCTTTAGGTTCCCCACCCCGTGCTAGTGCCACTCCAGCAGCCTGTGCAGGGTCCTCCTTGCCTTTTTCACCTCTTCAGCAGCAGGCTCCAGCCTCGGGGCTCCCTTCCCAGCAGTACCAGGACTTAGAGTCCCACAACTCCACTACCCTAACCAGGACTAGCAAATTACAGTAAAACATTCCACTGACTCCCACCAGTTCTATCAGCTTTAAAATTCCACTTTTCTAAGTGCTCTATAATCTGAAAGATTCCTCTGAATTGTTTGGAAATTTACTTCCTGGGGATTCAGAGTCACTAGTGATCCACATTTGGGTCATTTGACCAAGTGACCCCTCGAGGGACCTCCTCTATTCTGTTCCCTTCTGAGCTACAGAGAGCAAGGTACAAAATGTTTGGATGAATCACAGATCTGATCGTTCAAAAGCTTCAGAAAGGTTGCTGAGTTGGTCTGTAACTGGAAAAACTTAAAAAACAACTAATAGTCTAGCAGCACCTTAGACTAACAAGGGGGAGAGAAGGGGGAAAATAGTGAATTAGAGCCTTCAAGTTACAAGAAGCTGATAGAGAAAGTGCAAATTGTTTACTTGGTTAAATCATTAGGGTGTGGAAGGTAGTGTGCTAGCCAGGTAATGTCTTTATTCATACCTTTTTGGTGGCTCTCAAACTTGCAAATGAAGCTAACTTCCAACCCTTCTCTATGTATTTGGCTTGTGGAATCTGATTGTCTTCATTGAGACAGATCAGGGGTGGCCAACCCATGCAGTTCTTTGCTCAAAGAAATGCGTCTCTTGCTAGTTTTGGAGCCACACACCCAGACTGCTCAGGGCCACTCTGCACATGCACCCCAGTACCTGGAGGGTGAAGTGTGTGGCTGCAGTGGCAGCAGCTCCGGTGAGACACAGGCATTGGGTTAGAGGGTGGGTCGGGAGGGGGGGCTAGATCTGGGGGAGGGAAGGAGAAAGGGACTGGGTTAGAGTGGGGGGCTAGGGGTGCTTGGCACTGTGGGAGGGGGAGGGCATTGGATTAGAGCGGCTGAGAGGGCTGAAGCACCTTAAACTCAAAGGCTACGTCTAGACTGGCATGATTTTCCGCGAATGCTTTTAACGGAAAAGTTTTTTTTTGCGCAAAAGCATCCATGGCCAATCTAGACATGCTTTTGTGCAAAAAAGCCCCAATCGCCATTTTCGCAATCAGGGCTTTTTTGAACAAAACAAATCTGAGCTGTCTACACTGACTCTTTTGCACAAAAGTTTTGTGCAAAAGGACTTTTGCCCAAACAGGAGCAGCATAGTTTTTCCGCAAGAAGCACTGATTTCAGACAGTAGGAAGTCAGTGTTCTTGCGGAAATTCAAGCAGCCAGTGTAGACAGCTGACAAGTTTTTCCACAAAAGCAATTGCTTTTGTGGAAAAACTTGCCAGTCTAGACACAGCCAAAGTCTTCATGGATGTAGAATAAGGCAGCCAGCACAGATGTCATATTTAAATTCCGGGGGAGGGGGCCTTGTGGCAGCCCCAATCAGCTTCACCTGGACCTTAATTGATTTGCAGGTACCCTGTCTCAGCTGCCCCTAATTAGCCAGGATTGCTGCTGTTTCCTGTGCTACAGCAGCCTCTTTTCCCTTCCACCAAGCTCTTGAACGGGCTGTATCGCCCCGCTTTGTCTCTGACTTGGAGGTGGAAAGAGCAACCACTCTTCCACTGAGCACAGCAGGCTGCTGGTCTGGGCTTGTTGTGCTTTTTCCTTCCCTGCACCCCTCCCCTCCACTTTTTGGGAGGGGTGTGTGGGGGGGCCACTGGGGTTGTGGCAGGCAGGCCCTGGCTACATTCTGGGCCAGGTCCCCTCTTCTTTCTGCCTGCTCTGTCTGCAGGCAGCCTTTCCCCATCCCCACCCCTCAGCTGGCTGCAGGAGCTGCTGGGGGTGTGGGGGTGGACAGGGGGGACTTTGCTGCCTCACCCTGGTGGGGGGAGCGGGACCCCCATTTTCCATCTTTTTGGGGACTGCCTGGCCCCTTTTTCACAGTTGCAGGCCTGAACTTCACCGTTCCTGCAGCTGCTACTCCCTCTGGAGTGGAGGAGGTAAGGGGGCTGCTTTACAGCAGCTCCTGGGGTTCTTAATTCCCCTCCACAAGTTTGTGGGGGGGGGGGGTGAGTGTTTGTGAGGGGTCTTTTGCCATCTGGGCCCCTAGGTGGCAGCTGGCACAGCTTTTGTGGGGTGCTGGGACTGGGGGTGGTTCCCTCTGCTCCCTGCTGTCTCCCCTGCATTTCTGCTGCTGCTGTTGCTGCTCCCTCCCCAGCCTCAGGTGCTGCGGGGGCCATCTCCTTCCTTGGCCTCACTGCTTGCCTCCCCGCCCCTCCCTTGCTCTGGTGAGTCCTGCCGCAGGTACAGTGAACCTGCCACTCAGGCGCCCGTGGGCACACTAGCTTCCTTCCCCCCCCCCCGGCCTGAAGTATCGTGCTGCCCCCCTGCTTTCTTGAGCAGGCCCCTCCTCACAGCCTGCATCCCCTCTCCTCTACCCGTGTGCCCATGCCCCCCTGTCATCTCGTTCGGCGCCTGAGCCTCCCACTCTTCTTTAGTTACTGCCCCCCCCCACACACACCGTTTCACTTCCCACATGCCTTTCAATGATTGACCCTCTCACATTCCCAGTGCAGCCGGAGGAGCCGCTCTTGCCGTCCTGTGATGGGAGCTGTATTCCTCACTCCTTCCATTTTCCCCTTTCTGAACAGTCGCCCTCCACCCCACTTCCAGCCTAGTGGGGGGGGGGGAGCGGTGAACCTCCTTCCTCCCCTCCCTCTGCCTCCTTGTTCCCTCCCCTGGTGTTTTTGGTCCTCCCCTAATTGTTTGTTTGTTTGTCCTTCCTTCCCACCTATAACCACAATGGAGGGGTTGTCCAGCGACACCCCTGCCAGACCTCCCCTGCCCACCCCTAAAAGCAACAACACCTCTAGGCTGCCGGGCCCCCCGTCACTATGGTAAAGGGAGCAAAAATGGACGAGGACCCCGGGGCCTCGACCGCTTCTGCTGCGGCACCTCCAGTCACCTCTAAAGAACTTCCCCTGAAGGGTAGGAAGGGCCGGGGGACTAAGAAGGGCAAGAGCCCTGCCCGGAGGCGAGGGCTCACTCCCCGGCCGCGACCCATCTGCTGGCCGCGGCCCCCCCTCCTTCCCGCTCCCCTGTTCCTTCCACCAGCTCTGGGGGCAACCGTGTCCCGGGCCCCAGGGCGTAGGCCCAGGTAGCCGCCACCCTCCCACCTGCCGCCTCCCAAGCCGCTTCCAGGAATACCATCCCCAGCGGCCGCGGCCCCTTTCCCACCCTGACCAGGAGGCACGGGGTCCGTTGTCTCTTGGTGGCGGCCTCGCCCCACGTGGAAACCTACGTGCGGGCATTGGCACACGTGATGGGGCTTGCGGCCATGGTGGCAGCCTCTAGGATGTTCAGGAAGGTGGTATTCTTCCTGGCGTCCGAGGCCGCCGTCCAGGAGGCGGTGAAAAGGGGTTTGGCAGTGGGGGGAGTCCACGTTCCCCTCGAGCCTTTGGAGGACCTGGGCATATGGGTGGTTTTGTCCTCCATTCCTCCCTTCCTCCCCAATGCCGCCCTACTGCCTTTCCTCTCCACCCTGGGGAGGCCTCTGTCAGTTCTGAGTCCCCTTCCTCTGGGCTGCAAAGATCCTACCCTCCGCCACGTCCTCTCCTTTCGCCGGCAGGTACAAATCCAACTACTGCCGGTGGGACGTGGCGGAGAAGCCCTCGAAGGGTCATTTCTGGTGCCCCATCAAGGGGCCCGGTACCGGATGTACTACACCATGGGGGAGGCCCGGTGTTTTCTCTGTCGGGCGACGGGGCACGTCCGAAGGGACTGTCCCCTGGCCCGGTTTGGAGAGACACCCGGGACCCCCGATGCCCGGGAGGGCACCGGCCCTACCATCGCCGGTGGCCCTGACGGTCCGAACCCTGGGGTCGCCCCTCCTCCAACCGTGACCGTCGTCAATCCCGCTCTGGTTCCGCAGGGCCCAGATGAGCGTGTGGGTGCTGTTGCTGCCACCGCCAAAAGCGGCAAGGCCGGGCCCGCGGAGGAGAGGGCCGCGGGGTCAGTGACGGGACTCGGGCAGGACCTACCTCAGGGGGAGGCATCCCTTTCCCCTGCTGCCCAGCCCTCATCTACCCTTGCCCTCCTACCAGTGCCCTTGTCCCCTGGCTCTTCCTCCAATCAGGGCCAGCCCCCTTCTTCCGAGGGATGGGAGCTTACAACAGGGAGGTGCCGAAAGCGTGCTCGGCATTCCACCCCGCCCACTGAGGAGGAGGACAACCTCCCTGCACCTATGGGGATGGACGCTGAAACCATCCCACCCTCTGAGCCCTTGAACGATTCACAGCACTGCAAAGCGGTTGAGGTGACCGCAGCGGTTACGGGAGAGGTGAACACTTCCCTCCCGGGGTCCCTGCAAGAGGGGGCATCTGTGGAGGATGCTCCCACTGTTCCCACCTCCACTGAGGGGGCGGCCGCTGACCTTGCCACCGACAAAAATCACCATCTGGTGGCGGGCAGCGGGCTCGCCTTCCTCTCTCAGGAGGTGGAGGCTTTGGGGCTGACCCTGGCTGCCTCAGAGGGGGATCATCAGGTCCTGGAAGGACAACAACAGACCTCTCCTTCCCTTTCCGACTCGCTGCTGTCCCTTCTCCCTGCCTCTGAGTTGCCCCAGGGTGCGACCGTCTGCCCAGCGATCGGCAGCGTTTCGGCAGCGGCCGCCGAAACCCTTGAGGCTCTCAGCAGAAGGGAGGTCCCGTTAATATCCGTCACTCCCGGTGCTGAGGCCTCTGGTGCTGCACTCTCTGTGGCACTGGAGCCCAACACTGGGAGAGTACCACTACCCCTACTGTTGCCACCGATTCTCTGCCCTGCAAGGAGGCACCGCATCCTGATGCCTCCTTCGTTGAGGCTTCTTGCCCTCCTCCTTCTCCTGATCCCTGTTCCAACCCCCTCCCAACTGAGCTTCCCGCCCGTCTTCCTCCTCCCCCCATCCTTGTCTCTTCCCCAATCCTCCACCTCTTCTTCCCCCTAGCCCTCTTCCTCATCTCCCTCCTTTTCCTGATCCCCTGCCTGAACTCTTCTCTTCCCCTTACTCTGTTACTGCCGCCCCTGGGGTTGCCACGTTTACTCTAGACGTTGGCCCCCGGGAGGCGGTTTCATTTCTCCTGCTCCCAGCACATCTGGGGCCGGTCTCCCTCCGCCACTGTCCTCCCAGCAAGGACCTCAGACACCCCACAACCTGGTGTCGATGGGTCACGGGACTCAGGGAGAGGTCTGGCCCCAAGGCGTTGGAGGGCCCGAGGCCCCGATGCCAGATGCGCTGAAGGGCGAGATGCGTGATTTCTTGGAAGACATCCGAGGCTCCAAGAACAAAGTCGCTCTCGCCCTTCAGCGCTGGGGAGATTTTCATCTCATCCTACAAATAGTAAGGGCCCTCCTAGGGGAGGGTAAAGGGACCGGGCGGCGGGAGGCCGCGGCTTACCAGCGGGTCCGCAGCTTCCGTGACGCCCTTCTTACCTTTGGGCACGGTCACGGTTTGCTGCGAGGCCCAACGGGGGCCGCTGGCACTCCCGCCAAGAAGCATCTTCCCCAGCCCTCTCGATGCCGGCGCTCATCATTGCCACTCTAAACACCCGGGGCTGCAGGTCCAGCCTCCGTAGGTGACAGGTACTCTCCTTCCTTCGGAAGGGGAGGTACTCTGTCGTATTCCTCCAGGAGACCCACGCGGCTCTGGCCGCAGAGGCTAGCTGGCAACTGGAGTGGGGGGACAGAGTTTATTTCAGCCACCTGTCGGCCTGTCAAGTCGGGGTGGCTACCCTGTTCTCCCCAAACATGCAGCCCGAGGTGCTGGGGAACGCCGAGGTCATGCAGGGTCGCCTGCTACATCTCCGGGTTCGGATAGAGGGGCTGATATTAAATCTTGTCAACATCTACGCCCCGTCATCCGTCTCAGAGAGGCTCCGCTTCTATCAGCGGGCGTCTGCCTTCCTTGGCTCTTTGGATCCTGGCGAGTGCCTGGTTCTGGGCGGGGACTTCAATTGCACCCTCGAGGACCGGGACCGTACGGGGCCCAAGCAGTGCCCGGCCGCCGCGGACGTCCTCAGGGAGATAATAGACCATCACTCCCTGGTGGACGTCCTGCGTGACCTCCACCTGGGTGAGGAAACGGTTTTTACCTACGTCCAGGTGGTGGGTCATCAGTCTTTCCAATCCCGGTTGGACTGCATTTATCTGTCTCGCAATCATCTCTTCCGGGCCCACTCCTCTGGCATTAGGCCGGCCCCGTTCTCGGACCACCATTTAGTGGCTGTGAAGGCATCTCTTTCTTCGGAGAGGCTGGGGCTGGCCTACTGGCATTTCAATAACAGCCTGCTGGAGGATGTGGGCTTCGTAGCGTCCTTCCGGGAGTTCTGGCTGGCCTGGCGCGGGTGGCAGTGCGCCTTTCCCTCGGCACGGCAGTGGTGGGATGTGGGGAAGGTGCGCACGCGGCTCTTCTGCTGGGACTACACCCGGGGGGCCAGCCAGCGGAGGGATGCGGCCATAGAGCAGTTGGAGTGGGAGGTTTTAGAGCTAGAGAGGCGGCTTGCCACCGGCTCCAAGGATCCACCCCTCTGCGGAGCGTACCGGGAGAAGCGGGGGGAACTCCGGGCCCTCAAGGACCTTTGAGCCCGGGGTGCCTTTGTTCGTTCTCGTATCCATCTCCTTCGGGAAATGGATCGAGGTTCCCGCTTCTTCTATGCCCTGGAAAAAAAGAGGGGGGCTAAAAGACACATCGTCTGCCTTCTGGCGGAGGACGGCACCCCCCTCACGGATCCGGTGGAGATGCGCGAGAGGGCTCGTGCCTTCTACGCCTCTCTCTTCTCCCCGGATCCGACCGACGCCGACGCCCGCAGGGTTCTCTGGAACGAACTCCCGACGGTCAGCGCGGGCGACCGGGACCAGCTAGAGCTGCCTTTCTCCCTGGCCGTGTTCTCGGAAGCCCTCCGTTTCATGCCCACCAATAAATCCCCGGGCATGGACGGGCTGACCGTGGAGTTCTACCGCGTGTTCTGAGATGTCCTCGGCCCGGACCTTACCAAGGTCTGGGCCGAGTCCTTGGAGAGCGGGGTCCTCCCTTTATCGTGCAGGCGAGCCGTGCTTGCCTTGCTGCCCAAGAAGGGGGACCTCCGCGATCTGAGGAACTGGCGTCCCGTCTCGCTCCTCAGCACGGACTATAAAATCTTTCCCAAAGCCATCTCCCTAAGGCTAAAATCTGTGCTGGCGGACGTGGTTTATCCAGACCAGACCTACACCGTCCCGGGCCGAACCATCTTCGACAACCTCTTTCTGGTCCGGGATCTCTTAGAGCTCGGGTGTAGGGACGGTCTGTCGTTCGCCCTCCTGTCCTTGGATCAGGAGAAGGCGTTCGACCAGATGGACCACGGGTACCTCCTGGGTACCCTGCGGGCCTTCGGCTTCGGGCCCCATTTTGTGGGGTTTCTCCAGGTGCTGTATGCCTCCGCAGAGTGCTTGGTCAAGCTCAACTGGACCCTGACCGCACCGGTCAGCTTTGGGCGGGGAGTACGTCAAGGCTGTCCGCTGTCAGGCCAGCTCTGGAGCACATTTGCGCACGCCTTCCTTCGCCGCTTCCGAGGGCTCCGATATGACTGGCAGCTCTTTTATTTGAGAGGTCTTCCGCAAGACCTCTCCGGGCTGCCGGCCTTCTACCAGGACCTCCTCCGCACCTGGAAGCTGCTTGCGGCAACCAGGTCCTTGGGAGCCACCTTGGGAGCAGACCTCCTCGCGGAGCCCCTGCTACACAACCTCCATCTACGTGTGCAGGTGGCGGAGTCTCCCTCGGCGCGCCGGAGGTTGGTCCTGGCAGAAACCACCAGAGTCGGAGACCTCCTGGACTACCGCCGGGGAGACTGGGTGGATCCTCGGGTGCTCGCCCAGTGCATGGGGCTCTCCACCCTACGTACTCCCCGGCGCGTACTTCAGGAGGTGAAGGACGCTTTGCTGCCCACTGCTCAGGTTTACCTCGAAAAGGTCCTGCGAGAGGGTGCACCCCGCCCACCCCTCACCCCCAGCCCTCCCGAACTCTCCATCGGCCCCAAGCCCTGTGTACCTTCCCGACTGCCTCCCCCTCGTCATCTTAGCCGGCTGCACGCGATGCAGCCGGTCCCCTTCTGAACCGTGCCAAAGAGTCACCTGTACATGCTCATGCTTCACACGCTCCACTTCCCCACCCTCGTGTCCCGCCCAGACACCAAGTGGCGGGACCTCCTACCACCAATGGAGGGTGGGGAGCCCCGGTGGGCCAGCCTCTATTTGACCTTGTTTCCACGGCCCACCAGAGACATCTGCTGGAGAATCCTGCATGGCGCGGTGAGCACGGGCGTGTACTTGGCGCAGTTCAACCCCACCCCCGACACGTGCCTCTTCTGTGGCGTGAGGGAGACGTTGGCGCACATCTACATTGAGTGCGCCAGGCTACAACCCCTCTTTCGGCTCCTCCAGAACCTCCTCTTCCGGTTCTGGCTGCACTTTTCCCCCCACTTGTTAATTTACGCACATCCCATCCGTGGCCCCACAAAGTTGACCTCCTGGTCAACCTCCTCCTAGCGATGGCCAAATGGGCAATCTATAAAACCAGGGAGAGGAGGTTGGCTGGGGGAGGGGCCTGCGACTGTGGGGCCTATTTCCGTTCCTGCATCCGCTCACGTATCCGGGCAGAGTTCTAATGGGCAGCGTCCACTGGCTCTCTCGAGACCTTCGGGGGGCAGTGGGCGCTGTCCAGGGTTCTCTGCTCGGTATCCCCATCCGGTTCCCTCATTTTAACCCTTTGACCCTCACACCTGTACCTGTTTTTTCATTATTTGTCCCCCGTAATTAGTTGGCTTTTCCAGTTTCTGTGGACTCTCCCCACAGGATGGGGGGTGGTCTTTTAGATGTGGGTGGGCTAACGCCCGCCCACCTCCTGGATGCCAAATAGTACCAAGCTCTTTCACCTGGGCTGTGTCCAGACTGGCCAGTTTTTCTGGAAAATCAGCCACTTTGAGGTGGAGAGAGGAACCACTCTTCCACTGAGCACAGCAGGCTGCTGGTCTGGGCTTGTGCTTTTTCCTCCCCTGCACGCCTCCCCTTCTTGGAGCTGCTAGGGGTGTGAGGGTGGATAGGGGGGCCTTTGCTGCCCTCACTCTGGAGGGGGAAGTGGGACCCCCCCCCTTTCCATCTTTTTTGAGGGCTGCCTGGCAGCTTTCTTCAATGCTGCAGGCCTGGACTTCACCGTTCCTGCAGCTGCTACTCCCTCTGGAGTGAAAGAGGTAAGGGGGCTGCTTTACAGCAGCTCCTGGGGTTCTTCCTTCCCCTCCAAGTTTGTGGGGGGAGGGGGGAGTGTTTGTGAAGGGCCTCCTGCCATCTGGGTCACTAGGTGGCAGCTGGTACAAAGTTTGTGGGGTCCTGGGGCCACGGGGTGGCTCCCTCTGTTCCCTGCTGTCTCTCCTGCATCACTGTTGCTGCTCCCTCCCCAGCCGCAGGTGCTGCAGGGGCAATCTCCATCCTTGGCCTCACTGCTTGCCTCCCCGCCCCTCCCTTGCTCTATTGGGCCCTGCAGCAGATGCAGTGAGCCTGCCACTTAGGCGCCTGTGGGCACGCACACTAGTTTCCTTCCCCCCCCCCCCCAGCAGTGTCTTGCTGCCCCCCTGCTTTCTTGAGCAGACCCCTCCTCACAGCCTGCATTCCCCTCTCCTCTACTCATGTGCCCATGCCCCCCTCGGTCATCTTGTTTGGCGCCTGAGCCTCCCACTCTCCTTTAGTTACCCTCCTCCCACGCACCACTTCACTTCCCACATGTCTTTCAAATAATTGACCCTCTCACAGTCCCAGTGCAGCCGGAGGAGCCGCTCTTACCATCCTGTGCTGGGAGCTGTACTCCTTGTTCCTTTACCCCCCTCTTCCTCCTATGTGTGTTGCTGCCCTCTCACCCTGCTTCTAGCGTAGCGGGGGGACTGGTGAGCCTTTCTCTCCCTCCCTCTTCCTCCTTCCCTACTCCTTGCTCCACCCCTTGGCACTATTGGTCTCCCCTAATTGTTCCTGTCTCCCCCTGCCCCTCCATCCATGAACATAAGGGAGGGGCAGTCATGTGATGACCCTGCCACCCCTTGCCCACCCCCCCTCACTGCCTCTATGAACTCTGAGCCCTCTGAGGCTGCTGGGCCACCTGCTCATGCAGTGGAGGTGGTGGACATGGGTGGGGATTCCAGAACCCCGACCGCTCCTGCCGCGGCACCTTCTGCCACCGGTGTCACCACCAAGAAAGCCTCCCTGAAGGGCAGGAAAGGCCAGACGACCAAGAAGGGCAAGAACCCTGCCCAGAAAGCAAAACCTCCTGTGGCAAAGGCTAACCCCCCGTCACGGCTTCGGCCGTGGCTTCCCCTCTTTCCTGTCCCCTGTTCCTTCCACCAGCTCTGGGGGTGACTGTGTCCTGGCCCCCCTGGGGTACGCCCAGGTAGCCACTACCCCTCTGCCTGCTGCCTCCCGATCCACCAAAGCTGCTTACCAGAATACCATCCCCGCCCTGACCGGGAGGCATGGGGTCTGCCTCCTGGTGTTGGCCTCGTCCCACGTGAAGACCTATGTGCGGGTATTGGCACATGTGGTGGCGGCCTCCAAGATGTTCGGGAAGGTGGTATTCTTCCTGGCATCGGAAGCCGCCACCCAGGAAGCAGTGGAGAAGGGTTTGGTGGTGGGGGGAGTCCATGTCCCACTCGAGCCTTTGGAGGACCTGGGCATATGGGTGTTTTTTTTTTTTTTCCTCCGTTCCTCCCTTCCTTCCCAATGCCGTCCTATTACCCTTCCTCTCCCCCCTGGGGAAGCCCTTGTCAGTCTTTAGTCCCCTTCCTTTGCGCTGCAAGGACCCTACCCTCCACCATGTTCTTTCCTTCCACCGGCAGGTGTAAATCCAACTCCTGCCGGCGGGGCGTGGTGGAGGAGCCCTAGAAGGGTAATTTCTGGTGCCCTATCAAGGGGCCCAGTACCGGGTATATTACACCTTGGGGGAGGCCTGGTGTTTTCTCTGTCGGGTGACAGGACACATCCGAAGGGACTGCCCTCTGGCCCGGCTCGGAGATGCACTCGGGACCCCCAATGCCCGGGAGGGCACCGGCCTTACCATCGCTGGTGGCCCCTCCTCCAACCGTGCATCCACCAGCCGCTGCCACCACCAAAAGTGGCAAGGCCAGGCCTGCGGAGGCGAGGGTGGCGGGGTCAGAGACGGGACTCGGACAGGGCCTACCTCAGGGGGAGGTTTCCCCTTGCCCAGCCCCCGTCTTCCCTCGCCCTCCCACCGCTGCCTTTGCACCCTGGCTCTTACTCTAATCGGGCCCAACTTTCCTCTTCTGAGGACTGGGAGGTTGCCATGGGGAGGCGCCGCAAACGAGCCCGACGTTCCACCCCACCTACTGAAGGGGAAGATACCCTCCTCCAGTCTTTAGGGGTGGGTGTCGGAGCCATCCCTCCCTCTGAGCCCCCAGATACTTCACAGCACCATGAACATGGAACGAGGTGTACCGGTAGTTCGGAATAGGAACCTAGTCCGAACTACCTAGTTCAAGCCCCGTGTAGCCGCGCTGCACGGGGTTCGAACCAGCGGGGTTTTAAAAATGGCGGCTCCCCGCTTATGCAAATGAAGCCCGGGAAATTCAAATCCCGGGCTTCATTTGCAAGTGCAGTATGCCTACATTACCCCGCTAGTTCGAACTAGGAGGGTAGTGTAGACATACCCTCACTGAGGTTCTGGCTGCACTTTTCCCCCTCACCTTTTTATTTATGCACACCCTATCTATGGCCCCACAAAGTCGCAAGAACTCCTCGTCAACCTCCTCCTGGCCCTGGCAAAAGCCGCCATTTACACCACCAGGAGGAGGATGCTGGACGAGGGGATTCTCTGTGACTGTGGAGCCTATTTCTGTTCCTCCCTGGCTTCACCCATCTGAGCAGAGTTCCTCTGAGCGGCATCCACTGGCTCCATCGACAGCTTTGAGGAGCAGTGGGCGCTGTCCGGGGTTCTCTGCTTGGTGTCTCCATCCGGTTCCCTTGTTTTGACCCTGTGACCCGCACCCCCTGACCCTGTTTTTTCATTATTTGTCCCCTGGACTCAGTTGATCCCCAGGCCTAGTCATCTCTCCCACAAGGCTGGGGGGAAGGGATTTTAGAAGTGTTTCAAATATACCCCACTACAGACCCCTAGAGCAAGAACCTGCGGACTGCAGAACACAGTCCATCCTTCTTCCAGTGTATGCCCCCTCCAATACTGCTCCCTGCCCAGGAAACATTCACATGTTTAATTCTCCCTTCCCCCACAAAGACATTCCCATCAAAGCCAAATTGCCACATTCATAAATTGTAGCAGGCTCCAAAAGGCATCTATTCATAGAACCCTAGAATCAGGGCTGGAAGAGACCTCAGGAGGTCATCAGAGTCCAGCTCGCTGCCCAAAGCAGGACCAACCCCAACTAAATCCCAATCATCCCATTTCTAAATAGGGATACTGGATGGCTCCCACACTATCTTCCACCTTTTAATAACTTGACCAAACAAACAATGGAGGTGCTAATGGTTCTTAACAGACTCCTGTAAGTACTTGAACTATCTACTCACCATCTACATCTTTTGTTAGTCTTTAAAGTGCTTGTTGAAAGGTACACCCCCTTGAAAGTAGGGGACGTCCCCAACATCTGTTGTAAACCCCCTTTCCCTAGAGCCAAAATGAGCCGCAGGTTCAGTTTTAACTAGTGCCCCTTTAACTGGGTATATACAGCTCTAAGGCCTAGTCAAGAGTATGTGTCCCTCTATCAGGGTATTTATGGCTCTATGGCCCAGTCACAATTACAGGTCCCATTATCGGGGTATTTACAGCTTTGAGGCCAAGTCACCAGGTAAGCCCTCCAAAGGCTAGGGAGCTGTTTGGGCAGGGTGTGTGTGGGAGAGGTAGGGGGACCTGGGCCCTCCCGCTCCACTGGGTCCCAGTCCAGGGCCCTGTAGGCAGACGCAAGTAGGGCCGGCCTTAAGCTGATTCAGCCGATTTGGCCGAATTGGGCCCTGTGCCTAAGGGGGCCCTGCACCCCTGAACCCGGAAGTGCTGGCGAGTTACAGAGCCGGGGGCTCTGCTCCACCAATATGTGGAGCTGGGTCTCTCCCCCGGCTCTGCCTGGAGTGGGCCCTGGACCCTCCCTGCTGGTCCCCCCGCGCATCCTCCCACCCCGCCCCTAGAGCATCCCCCTCGGCCCCAGATCGTCCCTGCCATGCGCGGCAGGTGTGCATGAAAATCAAGGGGGTCCACGGAGACCCCCGACCCTGAGCCCTGAGCTTACAATGGCCGTCCTGGGTCAGACCAAAGGTCCATCTAGCCCAGTAGCCTGTCTGCCGACAGCGGCCAACCCTAGGGACCCTGGAGGAGATGGACCGAAGACAGTGACCAAGCCATTTGTCTCGTGCCATCCCTCTCCAGCCTTCCACGAACTTTGGGCAGGGACACCACTCCTACCCCCTGGCTAATACCACTCCATGGACCCAACCTCCATGACTTGATCTCACTTCTCTTTAAACTCTGTTCTAGTTGTAGCCTTCACAGCCTCCTGCAGCAAGGAGTTCCACAGGTTGACTCTTTGCTTTGTGAAGAACAACTTTCTTTTACTAGTTTGAAGCCTGCTACCCATTCCTTTCCTTTGGTGTCCTCTAGTCCTTCTTTATGGGAACTCATGAAGAACTTTTCTGTATGCACCCTCTCCACCCCACTCATGCTTTTATAGACCTCTATCATATCCCCCCTCCATCTCCTCTTTTCTAAGCTGAAAAGTCCCAGTCTCTTTAGCCTCTCTTCATATGGGACCTGTTCCCAACCTCTGATCATTTTAGTAGCCCTCCCTGCTCCCACCTCCTTTTCCCAGTCTCCCCCAGTTTTGTTCAATGAAGAGAGATTCTATTTTTGAACACAATTGTCCTTTATTTTGTACATCAGGAAGGGGGGCTAGGGAGGGGTAAGTGGAAGGAGGTGAGGGAGGAATGGGGTATGAGCCCCTGATGGGGAGGACTGGGCTGGCTCTGTGGGCTTCTGGGGGTGGAACCTCTCCTGCAGCCCCCCAATTACCCCCTCTCCCCAGATGGTAGCCTGCGGCAAGTGCAGCTGGTCTGATGGCCGAGTGCTGCGATGTGCCCAGTGTGGGTACTCCGGGCAATCCAAGCCTTTAAGCACAGCCCTCAGCCAGCCTGAGACAGCAGCTCCACGCTCTAAGTCCTCATCTGATGCCCTGCCAGCACTGCTTCCGGCCAGCCTAATCCCAGTTCAGGGTCCACTTAATGTGGACATGCTAGTTCGAATTAGCAAAACGCTAATTCGAACTAGTCTGGATCCGTTAGTTCGAATTAGCTTAGTTCGAATTAACTAATTTGAACTAAGTTCGAATTAGCGCTGTAGTGTAGACATACCCCTAGAGGCCAGTGTGCAATAGTACGGATCCCTGCTGGCCCAGCTCTGCTGGGGTTAAGGCCCTGGCCTGGAGCGCGGTGGAATAGGGAGGGCCTGGGCCCCCACCCACCCACCTAGGGGATGACAGCCTCCTCCTCAATCTCATCTCAGGAGAGTTGCCTGACCTCCTCCTGAACCAGGAGATCTTCCCCCTTGCCAGAGCTTACCTGTCTGGTAGCTTTGCCTGCTGCCCTGCTCAGCACCAAGGCTGGGCCAGAGACTGCTTAGTTACCTGCTGCCCCACCCAGCACCTAAGCTGGGCCAGAGATTGCTTAATTACTGGCTACCGTGCCCAGAGGCTGGGCTAAAGACTTTCTATTGTTTGCTGTTCCAACCTGAGTTAAGGCTTGGGCCCCAAGTGCTGGCCTGACTGGACCATTGGCCTTGGGCCTAGGACTCACAGAGAAGCTGTGGACGTGGGAGGAGGGGCTGCCCACTGACCCAGAGGGGGAAGAACCCCTCCATGAGCCCCCACAATGGGCTACAGGGTGTGAGGATGAAGGATTTGGGAGGTTCTTTCTGTTAGGGGGCAAGAATTAATTGCACTGGGAAAGAGGTGATAGAAAAGTAGCCGTGTTAGTCTGGGGTAGCTGAAACAAAAAAAACAGGACTATATAGCACTTTAAAGACTAACAAGATGGTTTATTAGGTGATGAGCTTTCGTGGGCCAGACCCTCTTCCTCAGATCTGAGGAAGTGGGTCTGACCCACGAAAGCTCATCACCTAATAAACCATCTTGTTAGTCTTTAAAGTGCTACATAGTCCTGTTTTTTTGTTTTGGGAAAGAGGAGCATTTCTGGTTTCTAAGGGGAGACAACAACAAGTTGTGTGTGGGGGGGGGGAGGGGGAGGCGGATTCTGTGCTCCAAGATGAGGCAGGGTCTTTGGCAGAAAGGGTGGGGGCCAGGAACAGCTATCCCTCAGCACTGCCCAGTGTGTGCCATACCCAGAGTATCTAAGCCTTTTATAAATATTTTCATGATAATAGACTATTCAGTTTAAATAATATATTTACTTAAACATCTCCCTGTGATGGTGTAAACACAAACTACCATAACAGAAGGTGAAAGTAACTAGAGACAAAAAGGAAACTGACCAGCTTTGTCCCTGATACTATGTAGGCATCTCCTAGCATGGACTCCTACATGACATGGAGCATCTCTGACTTGATACTAAGGCTATGTCTATATTACAAGGATTTATTGGAAAAAGGTATGCAAATTGCCTGTGTTCCCTGGATCCCATAGTGTAGACATAGCCTAAAGGTCTGCAGTAATGGATCTTGATGCAGGATGGGATATGAGTAGTGGATCTTGATTAGAAGCTGCCTTCAACTTCCTGAAGGGAGGTTCCAAAGAGGATGGAGAAAGGCTGATCTCAGTAGTGAGGGATGGCAGAACAAGGAGCAATGGTCTCAAGTTGTGGTGGGAGAGGTCCAGGTTGGATATTAGGAAAAACTATTTCACTAGGAGAGTGGTGAAGCACTGGAATGGGTTACCTAGGGAAGTAGTGGAGTCTCCATCCCTAGAGGTGTTTAAGTCTCAGCTTGACAGAGTCCTGGCTGGGTTGATCTAGTTGGGATTGGTCCTGCCTAGTGCAGGGCTGGACTTGATGACCTGAGGTCTCTTTCAGCTCTATGGTTCTATGATTCTATGGGGGCCTCTGTCCAAACTCAAATGCACAAGTGTAAACAATAAGCTGTATGGGTACTTAATATTCTTTCACTTCTAATAATTTGTGGTGGTGTTAGTAATAATAATAGTGAGGAATTTTCATCGCTAGTGTGAATATTATTTTGATAATGTCTCTGGTAGATGAATGGACCTGATCCAATTTCATTCTACTCAAAAGGAATCTTTCCAATTAATTTCAGTAAGAGCTTGACTGGGCCATGTTATCTATATTCCTAGCCATTAGTGAGGTTATCTTTCCTCTGGAAAGCCTGTTCCAGAATGGAGATACAATGACAAGTCATGAATTTAGGAAGAAATTAAGGCCAGTGATAGATTTGTACAATTCAATGTGTCTAAAGGAGTTGCTTCAGAAAGCACAGTTTCAGCATTGTGCCTGTATCCTATAAAGGGCCCTCTTTTCATGTAGGTCACTTGTTACTCCTGCCATCCCTGTGCTACCATTTCTAATGCCCTCTTAAAAGACTGGATAAAAGGGGAGAGCTTCACAGAGATGCTAAAATCCAAGGTGATGAGTTTCACTCTTTGAACACATCATCAAACAGATCAGTCTGCATAATTAGTCCCCTGTTGGGGAGGGGGTGTCATTAATTAGTATGCAGAGTGTTTCTTTAAGATATCTCTTGCTCTTTTAACTATAAAGAAGTTTTAACTGGCTTTGACTTGAAAAACTGTGACCAAATGTGGTCTACAAGTTTAGCTGATTCTTCCCAGACTTATTGATAAGATTTGGAGGCAATTTTACCTTCTGGTCTTTATATCCGTTCTGGAATTCACTCACTAGAATAACCTAAAGAAGTTGTCAAGATTGATGAGACCTTTTCATAATCTTGTTTAAGATTCATTTAATTCTTTGAATTTCCATGTGTGTGCAGCTTGCTACTTTTTTCTTAAAACAAAAAGCACAACAAAAACTAATAAATGAACAATCAGTTTGTTACTGATTTTACTTAGGAACAACCTCACAAAAATGGACAATTTGTGCATGCCCAGTGGAGAGAGTGAAAAGTATACTGGGAAACTTCAATGTTGAACTTTCAAATCATTATTTAAATATTTTTAAAAAGTATGTAGATCCAAAGCACAAAACAACATATTTTTGTTAATAAATGGAAGCAACTATCTACTTTGCTCTTTATAAAACACCAGGTCTCTTCAAGTGGGCACGTTGTAGCCTAGTTTTAACATGCAATATAGAGAATGCTAATTAAAATTTATATTAATATTAAAGATTTGAAAACCAATGTCTTTGAATGAATGTAGCATTTCCAGAAGGCTAGAGCTAATTCTCTTTTCTGTTACTTCCACTGCACTGGACTAATGGGTTTAGCCTGTCCTCTTTACTTCAATTACATGATCTCAGTATCTTAAGTAGGATCTGAAAGAAACATCTGCAGAAACAAAAATGCAGAAGATGATCAATCTTCAGTTCTGTTTTTATTAATTAGATGTTAATTCTTTTAATAACATAAGAAAATAAGAAAGTCATATAATTAATGCACACTAAAAGTCCAAGAGAGGGTTCTATACAATAATTTATATGTATTAAATAAATACAAAATAATAGCAGCCTTCTATAATGCAGGCTGAGTATAGGTTCGCTTCGGCTTGAAGTACCCTGGTCTGTAGTACACCTACCGGAACAGATTTGCTCCACAAGTGTTTTAAAGAGACATATCTATAAGATACATATAGCAGTGTCTAAGATTATAAGTGAAATTTTAAATATGTTTTACCATGGTCTCCACATATCTAATGACCCCATACCAGAGTTATGTGAAAAATGTGGCTGCAGGATTGGGCTGGGAGGTGACACATCAAGCTGACTAAAGAGAGATGGTGGTTGGAGTTGAAATGAAGCCTGTTTTTCCTCCATAGGATAGAATTGGTCCCTAGATGGACTTGACCCTGAGCTGTTCCCCTTGCAGATAGGGACTTTCTGCACTGGGTGGGACTGGTGAGCAAGAGGCGATGACCTTAAGGCTGCTTTGCAGGTATCCTCGCTGGATCTGGGCAAGGATTTCAGGAGATGGTTTAATAAACGTGCCCCAAGAGTCTTGTCCATCCATTCACAGGTCAAGAGAAGGTTGTGAACCTCATGCATACACTGAATATATCCAGTGCTGTACCTCTGCTGAGCTTCGAGACCCACTTTGGAATCTGCTGCATTAGAACAGGAGATAATTCAAATAATTTAAGAGCACTGGTCTATCAGCACATTGTGTTTGACTAACCAAGCATTTCACAAGTTCATAATATATTGCCTCTACTGAAAAAGTCCTATAGAATTTAAATGAGAATTATAACAGATAGGGCTTGAAACCATGCTGTATGATTCCATAACAGGGTTAGCAATCTAGTCTGGATTCTATAGGATGGCTTAAAAATTATAGAGAAAGAATATAACTCTCTTGAATTTTTTAGGTTTTAGATTAAATTGCTATAAAACACTATTGATTTAATCCCTAATCAATTCTTTAGGGCTTTTCCATAAGGATCATTATGTCTGAAAAAGTAAAATCCAGAAATACAAAGGTTGTAGCAATTTCATTCCAGTCAGGAGAGTATCACAATTCTGATTTCATTTCTCTTATAAATTGTGACACAAGGCTAAAATGAAACCTTTCTACTGAAAGGCATAGCTTTAGATCCCCCTCTAGTGGCAAGGAATAGAAACTAGAATATATTTCTGTGTAATAGATCTAAGAGTCATCAGGTTTGATAAAAGATTTTTCAAAAACCGTTACTTAATGGGAAAATGTCCCCTTCCCTCCCCCTCCTCCCCCATCCACTGCAGGAAACAAATTCCACATCAGAAAGATGCAGGGAATGAAAGAAAAATGCAAACACAAGAAACTCACCCATGATCTTGTTGTTCTGGATATTCTGGAGATGCTTTACTGTCATTTCAAGGATATCTGCTTTTTCAAGTTTAGATTGCTATTTTTAAAAAGTAAGTAGGTCAGTAAAGAAGAAATGTTCCTGTATGATGCTGGCCTTAGTTTTTAGGAAAATGACAGGGGGAGGGGATTTGAGAAACCAACACTTACATCCAGACAAAATGCACCAACGACTGCTTCCTTCAGTTGGTCCAAGCAGTTGTTAATCCTTTCCCTTCGCTTTCGCTCAATCAGAGGCTTTCTTAACTGAAAAGAAGATAGAAAAATAGGATTTAAGAGGTGGAATATCAGGGGTTTTATCACTATGCCATTGCCAGGGCTTGAATCTGCTCCCACTACACTCATTGGCAGAACTCCTAGCATTGTAGACAGTGTTGGGGGAAGCTTTGGCCCCTCAATTTTAATCCTTAAGATCCACATGTTGCATGTGGTTTTACAGAACCCAAGGGTGGCATGGTATGAAGTAGGAGATACTGTATACTCTAATCTCATTATCACACTGCCAGCTTAGCTATTTCTTACACGTATTAAGCTTGAGTCTGCTCTCCTTAAATTGGTACATTAGAAATAAGTCATATGAAGGCAGCATAAATACACCAATGCAAAGCCAGCATAAAATGAAAGGAAAATGAAGCCCCACATGTGAAAAACACCCTGTAAACTCCTTTATTATTAAAGGAATTATTTTTCTCTCTCATTTTCACAGTTGTGAAGCACCATCTGCAGGAAGTGTTGACTAAATAATACACTTATGGGGATTATCCGTACCCTGCACATATCGGGGTAGATGTAAATCTGTTTGTGAAATTACCTACCTTCCTTTCCTCTTTGGTGCTCGAAAGTTTCTGCACATTGCTGGCCATAGCTGTGGCAGTCATTATAATCCAGCTTGTCTTCCCCTAAATGCTGGAGAGCAAGCGGGAAAGAAAGTATGTGGGCAGCAGGCAGATGGGCTCTTTGCTTCTCTTGCCTCTCCTCTGTAGACTGCCAGTATTTATAACCCAGAATTTGCATGTGAATAAAGGCATTCCTTGGCTGGACCTTTTTCCCACATGAAGGGCTGGAGACCAGAGGCTTGTTGGCCATCAATCAAGGCTGACAGGTCACTGCTTCTTTTCAATGGCCAACTTGCCCCCCTCCCCAAACAGTGACAGATGTCCAGCCTACAAAGTTTTGCTTTTAAGAAAGCTTTTGTTAAGAAGAAAGGGCACAAAGTGGGAGCACTAAGCAGATCACATGGCTCTTTGCTCAACTTACAGATTCCCAGGGACCAACAATAGGCTGTCACCGGTTGAGTTACACCTGGGAGAATTTCTTAGTTTCTTGACTTTTTTAATCATTCATTTTATTATCATATTGACTTGATTCCACTTCTTACTTGCAAGATATGAACCCCTCCTGCTTTAAATCCAAATGGAGGCTTTGAAACAGTCTCAAATGTTAGAAAAAATGTGATTTGGTGTTTATTTTATGTCTCCTACAAATAACATAACAAGGCACCATTACCTAAAGGCAAAGAAATAGGATTTAATAGAACTATAACCTGGATGTATACAATACACTAAAAAGTTTATAGAACAAAAAAAACTTTCTATTTTTAAATCACCTTACAGAATTTCATATTTCAACTATCTATAGACCTTTATTGCTTTTCTAAAGAAGTATTTGGGGTTCATGCCCATTAAATGACACAGGATTTTTTCATAAAGACGTCTTTGCTGACTACGCTATTGAAAATGTGTGTGTGTGTGGGTTTATCCTCAAAAATGCCAATGCAAAAGCAGCTCTACAAGGAACTCTCTCCTCACTGCATGTTTATATTTTACCTTTTGTATATTTTAATCGTTTTTCATAGACAAGCTCTTCATTTCTGATTGTTTTGCTAATAAGCAGGATTTGCTTGTACCCTGTCAAATCTGATAGATTATCTCTCTTTTAAATAGGTGTTGAATGAATCTATCACTTTATTTCAGCAGACAGGAAAGACTTGGGCAGTTTCAGAAGAACTAAAGCCCTCTCTCCCTTCCACTGTAAGGTCTTCCCATACCCTCCTCCAACTACCCAATTACAGAATGATGTCACTCACCACCAGGTGCCCCCAAGGGGGGTCTCATACCTGTGTGAACAAAGTACACCCATCTCTCTCTCATAAACAATTCATGTGTATGTTTTTATATTTGTGTATAATGGACACGCTATACAGTCAATCTAGACATTCTATTAGCAGCTCTGCTGTTTCTGAATATGCCTTTATAGGAGTTGTAGCTATGCAAGAGTTGAACTACCAGGGTGCATCTAGACTGGCAAGGTTTTGTACAAAAGCGGCCGTTTCTGTGCAAAAACTTGCCAGCTGTCTACACTGGCTGCTTGCATTTGTGCAAGAGCACTGACATTCTAATGTAAGAATTTAGTGCTTCTTGCGCAAATACTTTGACGCTCCCGCTCAGGGATAAGCCCTCTTGCGCAAGAATACTTAATTCTTAATTAAGTATTAAGGCACCTCAATTTTTTGCACAAGAAAGCCTGATGGCTAAAATGGCCATCGGGGCTTTCTTGCGCAAAAGCGCATCTATACTGGGCACGGATGCTTTTGCGCAAAAGCATCTGTGACAATCTAGATGCTCTTTTGAGGAAATACTTTTAATGGAAAAACTTTTCCGTTAAAAGTATGTCCTCAAAATCATGACAGTCTAGACGCAGCCCCAGTGTTTAGCTCATCAAAATACAGTAAGGCTGTCAGATCTTTTCTTAATGCAATGAATGCCCCGCTTAATAAAAGGCTTGGTCGAAGCTTGGTCATACATTTTCTCTGATATGCAAGAGAGTGTGTATTGAAATAAGCACCAGTATGCATGTTTTAATGCCAAATAAGGTGAATACCTAAGGGAATGTCTACACTACAAAGTTAATTCAAACTAACTTTAATAGGGGCTACACATACAAACCGCTATTTCAAATGTAATTCATAATAGCGGAGCGCTTAATTCGAACTAGGTAAACCTCATTCTACGAGGACTAACGCATACTTCGAATTAAGTAGTTCAAATTAAGGGCTGCGTAGCCACTTAATTTGAACTAGTTGGAGGTTAGTCCTTCCCCAGCTTGCCCTGGTGGCCACTCTGGGCCAAACCAGGGAAACTCTTCTGCCCCCCTCCTGGCCCTGGAGCCCTTAAAGGAGCACAGTCTGCCCACAGTGCCCATGCCAGTTGCAAGCCTCCCAGCACCCAGCCAGCAGACCCTGCACCTGGCACGGGATGAGCCAGCCACCCGCTGCCACCCAACCCTCCACCTCTTCTCAGGACCAGGCTGGTGGCTCACAGGAGCCTGCCCAGGGCTGCAAGAGGCGGGCACCCGCCTGGTCTAGTGCAGATATTGTGGACCTCATTGAGGTTTGGGGGGAGGCCTCCAACATCCACGTAACGTGGCCGTCTACAGCCGCATGGCTGCCAGCCTGGCCACCAGAGGCCATATGCGGAGCCAGGAGCAGTTCCACTGCAAGATTAAAGACCTGTAGCAGGCATACTCCAGGGCCTCCCAGCCAGGGGCCGACCTAGAGGCATGCCCTCATTATGAGGCCCTGGACTGCATCCTGGGGGCTCATGCAGTCCATGCCCCCCGGGTGGTGATTGACCCTGGGGCAGAGGGACCCATCCCTGACACAGAGGAGGAGGAGGATGCCGAGAGCCAGGAGCCTGCAGGGAGTCTGCCCAGGACCCAGGATCCCTGATGCACCCCACAGAGCACATCAGCTGTGTTGTCTGAGGCCGAGAAGGACTCCACATGTGAGTGCCATCATGCTCCCCTTATGTGTATTGGCGGAGTGGGGGGAGAGGGAGCCCAGGGACCATGTGCCTGGGCCTTGCCCACCATGAAGCAGCAGCTGGGTGTCATGCAGGGGCCCTAGCCCGTTCCCCACACGCTAACCTCACCTTGCAGAGAGGGGCTGGGTTTCACCCACTGTGTCCCCAGGGAGAACTGCCCACTGCTCTTGTTTCACCACAGCCATTGCTGGCAGGCTTGCAGCAGCAAGTCCAAAAACTGGAGCAGCATGCCCAGGGCGAGCTCTGGCTCCATGGTGCCAACTGCAGCAGCGTCCCCAATGAGAATGACCAACACAGGCAGGCAGAGAGGAAAACGCTTTGCTGTCCCTCGGCGAGGTTGGCAAGCAAGCGAAAAAGCTGAGAACCAGCTTTCCAGGGGGGGTCCCTTTAAGCACGAGCCTGAGATAGCCTCAGACAGCAACCACACAAAGCAACTACTGACCTGATGCCCTGCTGGAACCAGTTTCAGCTGCCCTTAAATGCGACCCAGCGTCCAATCAGTGTGGACGCACTAGTTCGAATTAGCAAAATGCTAATTAGTTTTTGGGTCTAGATGCGTTATTTGGAATTAGCTTATTTCGAATGAACTAATTTGAAATAAGTTAGTTCGAATTAGTGCTGTAGTGTAGACATACCCCAACTCTGCATGAATAGCAGTGAAACATGGATTATACATGGCAATCCCCATCAACAGAAAATAAAAGGGTGTTACACTGCCCCCTGATAAGATACTTCTGCTAGGGCAGTGTTTCCCAAATGGTGTTCCATAGAACCCTGGGGTTCTGGAAGTGCAAATTAGGGTTCCGTGAGAAAATTCCATTACAATAACATTTTATGACTTACAAAAATATTTATGCATTTATGAATTTTATTGAAAACAATTTCCATTTGTATTTGCCACGGTATGTGCCCCTAAGTAATGCCAGCTTAGACAGAGAGTGGGAACGATGGTGTCACTACTCAGCTCTGCTCGTGCAGTCGGTCAGTGGTGTGATCGCCTGTTATATCCCACCGTATATCCCCGAACTCACTCTCAGGGAGCGTGGATCATGTGGGTGACTGAATACAAATATACTAGCACCGAAATTGGACAAAGTCAAAGCTTCAGCTGTCAAACCAGTTGCTTGTATGGGAGTGCAGGCAGTGCTCTCGCAAATACTTTACTTCAGTATGGTTGTGTGATTTCTTGTACAGTATTTAAAAATGTAACCATGACAAATATAAATTGACTATGATAGATTAATCTACATATCTTGACCTTGTTTGGCATTTGTTTATTATTATCCTTACTTATTTGTGGTCTACTTTTTCAGCTCCATATAGAAGACTGTTATTAGGGGTTCCACCAAATTCTTTCACGTTTAAAAGGGTTCTGTGGCAAAATACAAGTGCAAAACACTGTGCTAGGACTTCAATACTGTCATCCCCAAGTATTCCAGATCATGAGCCAGGTCCCAGGCCATGAGCTTGGCACCCTGATTGGAGGCTTTTGGTAGGCTCTCCATGATTAGGAAAATTAGAAACTTACTTTAAAAAAAAAAAAAAAAAAAAAGCCTAGAGTCTCACATAACCATATGATACCAGAGGTGGGGCTTTAAGAAGAACAACATATGTCATGAAACTTTTGATAAAACTGTAAGAGCTGGCACCACTGGAGGCTGCTGGAGAAGCTGCCTGAACACTAGCCCTAAGGTTCATTTTTGACCATCAGTTACAGATTTCTAATATGATTAAGCCCCAGAAGGTCATGCACCCTCCTGCAACAAGGAGCACTTCTCCTGGGAAAGGCTGACCCAGTATGTTGGGAGAGATGGGAATCTCCCTCCCTCCTGGCCCTGTGCTGACATTGCTCAGAGTGGGGAGGTGGGGCACTTGTGTAAAAGAAGCTGAAGCACATCTGCTGCTCAGCTCCTATTGCAACCCCCTCATGCCTGCAGGACGTAAAAGTTAACACTGACCTCATCTTGTCCTGCCTTACCTGATTCCAGCAGGGAGAGCAGAAGGGACGGGGCTCTCCTGATAGGTTTGTTAAAGATAAAACCAATTGCATCAAATTGGGAGGATGAGAGAGGACTGCCCCCACCCCCGTGCTCAACCTGACTGCCTTTGGAGGGGTTCTCTGCTACCCATGAGGCTCCTCTTGCCATCTTTCCCTGGATGAGCTCTATTTATTTGGTGATTTAATGAGTTCTGTTGAGCTTTGGCCATGTGGTCCCTTAAAATCTTTTCCCTGTCTGACCATCTGACTCATTCCTTGCCCTGTCCCCACTCCAGTGTTGCCCTCCTGTTGCTGGATCCAACCCCCCAGAACTCAGGGGTGTCTCTAATCCAGATCTGTTTCTGGCTCTTGACATGTGAGTGCCTATGGAATCATAAAAACACTTCCAGTGGCTGACAGTACATGATCAAGTCCCTCATCCTTTCCCTGACGTTCATGTCAAAACCAGAGCAAGACTTCACTTCTGCTGTCTTCAGCATTGGCTGGCATCGATATATATTCTGTCAAAACACAGCATTCACAAGATAGTAACTCCTTCTACCCACGTATGCGCATCCCTGTTGTGGTGGACCAAAACACACAATCTCATGGTGGGCATCCCGTTCCAACGGTCACAACCATTGAATCAGATGATCACAGATGCGTCCCTCACTGGCGGGGGTGCCCATATGAATGGCATGACAGTTCAGGGCAAGTGACTGGTCTCAGAGTCCTTCCTCAAGCTCACGGTAGTATCCCATGCATGCAAACACCTCCATGTTCACATTGCTGGTACAACCATCAAGGTTTTGACAGACAACATTGAAATGATGTATTATATAAATCGACAGGGAGACGTGTGCTCCCGAGTGCTGAGTGCGGAAGCAGTCCGGTTGTGCAACTGGTGTAGAAACAACATCACATTAATAGAATCATACTTACCTGGCAGGAGCAATGAGGTGGCAGATTCACTCAGCAGACATTTCCTGCACGATCACAAGTAGGAGATTCACTCGGACATCCTTTGCACCATCTTCCGCCTCTGGGGGTCTCCAGATATAGACCTTTTCGCCACCTATGAGAATAAGAAGTGTCGCCACTATTGTTCAAGAGCAGGCATCGGAAAGGGATCCCTAGGGGATGCATTTTTGATCTGTTGGAACATGCCCTTGTTCCATGCATTTCCCCCTACTGTACTGATACCAAGAGTGTTAGAGAAAATCAGCACAGACTCAGCACAAGTAATCCCCATAGCTCCGGCATGGGCAAGGCAACCATGGTATTCCTTTCTACATTGGATGTCATTACAACCATCCTTCCCTCTTCCCCTCCTATCAGACCTACTTTCTCAGGGCCACGGCCCTCTCCTTCGCCAGAAACCAGAAACTCTACATCTAACGGTATGGCTCCTAGCTGGGACAAAGCAGCTCAGGCTCTGTGTTCAGAACAAGCAAAGATGGTATTAATGCATAGCAGGAGGGAATCTACAAGAACAACATACCCTGCTAAATGGAGGAGATTCATAGCCTGGTGTTCTGATATACAGATTGACCTGTATGTGGCACCACTACACTAGGTCCTCGATTATGTTCTTTACCTTCAATGAAAGGGTCTTTCTATCTCCTCTTTGAGAGTACCTTTAGCAGCAATCAGTGCCTTTCACCATTCTATAGCGGGATTATCGATATTTGCTCATCCAACCGCAAAAAGACTAATGAAAGGGCTGACAAACGTCAGTCCCCCACGCAGGCTGCCTCCACAGACCTGGGGCTTGGACTTGTTGCTGGATACCCTAATGTATCCCCCCTTTGAGTAATTAGCCACGACTTCTCTGCACATGCTCTCCATCAAAGTGGTTTTTCTATTGGCAATTACATCTGCACGCAGGGTTAGTGAGCTGGCAGCCTTGATGGCTATAACACCATTCACATCCTTTATCAACGATTCAGTGATATTGCGAGCTCACCCTGCTTTTGTTCCCAAAGTTTGCTCCAACTTTCATGTCAATGAACGGATTGTACTATGGTCATTCTATCCGAAACCCTATACCTCTGCATGAGAAGCTCTCCAACATATCCTCGATGTAAGTTGAGTACTTGCTTTCAATATCGATAGAACACGTGACTGGTGTAAAATGGACCGCCTAATAATATCACTAGCAGACCAGTCTAAAGGTAATCCCTTGTCGTCTCAGCACATTGAGAAACTCATAGTAATTTGCATCACTACCTTCTATTCCATTTGCAACAAAAGCCTTCAGTATCCCCCAAAAGCACACTCTAGTGGTATGTCTAGACTGCATCCCTCTGTCAGCAGAGGTTTACAGGATCTGTCGAAAAAGGCTTTCTTTCCCGATGGATCCCCCTCTAGACTGCCACTTTTTGCAGACAAAGTGCTGAGTCGGCAAAACGCAGTGGCCTTTTTTATGCAAATTAGGCATGGGTTATTTAAATCCCTGCCTCATTTGCAATGTCGACCTGCCTAATCTGCATCCCTCTGTCGGCAGAGGGATGCAGTCTAGACATACCCTAAGGTATTTCCCAGCATAGGAAAATGAAGTGGCGATTTAAATAATCGCCACTTCATTTAAATTTAAATGGCTGCCATGCTGAGCTGATCAGCTGTTTGTTGGCTCAGCTCAGTAGTCTGGACACTTTGCGATCGATATCAAAATCATTTGTCGACCTCATCCTGGGATGAGGCATACCTGGGAGGTCAACAAATGCCTTTGATGTCGACCGCGGAGCGTCCAGACTACCTCGCTGCGATTTAAATAATTTTCCTATGCCGGGTAGTCTAATCTACATGCCTCTGTTGCCAGAGGCATGTAGTCTAGACCTACCCTATGAGACCTATGGCTATGCTAATAGCCTTCATTCGGGGTGTTACTTTGCATTACATCTGCAGAGCTGCTACATGGTCATAGAATGCCACATTTATGAACCATTATGCTATAGTGCAAAGATGGGCCACTGATTGCTCCATGGCTCCATTGATAAGCCTTGACTCCGGAGCGCATTGTGGATACTGCTATGTAGTCACCTACAGTGGAGCACCCATGGGGACCACTCGAAGAAGAAGAAGATCATGCAGTAATGATGGTTCTTCAAGATGTGTCCTATGGGTGTTCTACATCCCGCCCTCCTCCCCGCTCCGGATGCTCGGTCTATTTCTTGTTACAGATAACTGAGCGGTAAGAGGAACTGGCGGGAGCTAGGCCATGCACGACGATCAAAGGGTGTGAACGGCGCAAGATGCATAGCCTGGCTGACTACAGCTATTGAAAGTCTCCAATCTGCAGAACCAGGATGAGCCCGACACCTATAGTGGAGCATCCACATGGACATACCTTGAAGAACCAACGTTACTGCACAAAGGTGAGTAACTTCTTCTTATTCTACACATTGATGGATAAAATTTGAGGGAACATTAATGATTATACCCAATAATGTCAGTCCCTGGCATTCAAACCTCTGAGATTAGATGACAAAAAATCCAGAGATTGAACCAACAATGGTCTCCTTGGTTTTTTGCTTACCTTTTGATATCTGAGCCCTTGAGGAGACATGTGGGACCATTTCTGGTCAGAGCTAGATCTCAAATGTATTCATAGAAATCCAGGCCTCTCTGTTTGGAGGGGATTCCCTCACTGCTTCCCATTCCCTGGAAAGCTGACATTTTCTCCAGCTCCAGCTCCCCTTTAACACTATCACTTCTCACTGCCATGGGTGGAGAGTTCTATGGGCCTGTAGTGCCCAACACCAGGAATATTCTTGACTCAGAGGCCCAGCTCCACTGAAGTTTGAAGCCAGGTCTCTCCCCTTGTTCCACCTGCCATCCCATGTGCTTCCCCACCACATCCCCTGACCTGCCTGCCACCGCCAGGAAATTTAAAACAGCCCAATGAGAAGCTGCAGGGGTCATACCCGCAGGCAGCAGCATGCACAGACCTGCTTCTGCCTATTGCTATTATCACTGGCTGTATTTCAATCTAGCTCTCCAATCAGTTTGAAAATCTTTCCCACAGTGGTACCAGCCAGAAAGGCAAAGTCTGCAAAACTGACAGATTGATCCCTTGCAAGCAGAAAGGAGATGCTTGTGAAAGGGCAGTCACACTATGAGATATGCAATCGGTGATAGTATCCAAAGGTAAAACATGCTTAATCATGCCCTTGTACCCAAGCTCAGTTAGGAGACTAATGTGGGATTTTCAACAGTACTTAGCACCAGATCCACCCCATCCTCAGGCTGGTTCAGGCTGGGAGAGCGTGGCCGGGTGGAGCAGAGCTGTGGTGAGTGCAAGGAGAGCGACCTCTGCTGCCATCCCACACCAGCCCCCACACCATAATTCCCCAGCTCTCATTGCTTGCGGGAGGAGATGGGGCAGAAGTGGGATGGGGTAGAATGGGCAGGACTGAGGCCTGCATCAGAGAGATTGCTTTGGGCTCTGTTCCTGGGGCACTGGGGGAGGGGGTTGCCCCAGGTTTTACATCCCTTAATGGATGGCTCTGCTTAGCACTGGCCTGACTCTGCTCCTGTTGAAATTTAGGATTGTCAACTAACAGTGCAAACCCAAAGACATTTGCCCTGTCCCTGTCCCACCCCTTCTCCAAGGCCCCTCCCCCACTCACTCCATCTCCCCTGCCTCCCTTGTTCACTCTCCGCACCCCTCACTCATTTTCACCAGACTGGGGCCAGGAATTTAGGTGCAGGAGAGGGTGTGTTGGGTGCAGGATCTAAGCTGGGCCAGGGATTGGGAAGAGGGAAGGCACAGAGAGTTGGCACATACCCCATGCAGTGCTGTTCCCATGTGTACATCCCTCTGGTGTCACCTAGCCTAGCTGGAGTGGTCAGGGGGTCTTTGTGTGCCACTGCCCACAGCCGCTGCCCCTCTTCCCCTCTTCCCTAAGGGGCTGGAGGGATAACGTCTGGTTCCAGGAGCAATGCAGAGTGAAAGCAGATAAGGGAACTCTTCTCTCTCTGCTGCCAGACCAGACTGTTAGTGCCCCAAATCTCCCAGTTTGGCTGAGTTAGCTTCTCTGATATAGGGGGTGATTCCAGGAGATTCCCAGCAGAAGTGAGAGGATTGGCAGCTCTAGTTGAAATCCACATGACTTTTACCAAGCAGCTTTTAGATCCAGATGATGGGTTTTGAACATGGAAATGGATTGCAAATATGGTAAATGAGGCTCATGGAAAAGGTCACCAAAGGTTATCTGACCATTTGGAGCCATATCTATTCCTCTTGTAACTCCTTTGATGTAGGTGTTCTTCTGTTGGGGTGAGGGCCCATTGTTTGGTGCAGTATTCTTTAAAGAGTGAGATCTAATATTTTTATATAATGTACCACAGCTTTTGCAAATGATCTTATGTTTTGGTAAGAGCACTTCAAAATCTGTTTGGAAGACAGCATTAAAAATGTCAATAAGAGCACTTGAACTGTAAGCAGTTCTTTGACATTTCTCATCTAGGGCTCAAGCCTTTATTTGAAAATCAAAAAGCTATGATGGCTGAGAAGTAACCCTTCATTTAAGCACATCTAGGCTTGGGATTGTCTTGGAAATATGCTTGCAAATGCTCTAGTACTAAAAAAAGTGTATTGTAGTTTTCCCTTTTTTACTTTTACTTTGCACGCGGCCAGGTCTGACTGGAAAGGTAGATTCTCCAGCTTACACAAAGCCTGCCTTTCAACCTTACTTTCCCACAAAGCAAGGGGCAACTTCACTTTGACTGCTTCTTTTTTTCTATGTTGCAAGAAAACAACATTTTACATCTGTTCCTGTACTTTTTTAAGACAGAAAAGGTCTTAAAAATGTAAAAAATGTGACAGATGTTGGCAGATTCCCTCCAAGGCAGATGTCTTCCTCTGAAAAAAGTTTCTTTAAGAATTCATGGTCACAGCCTCTTTTTATCTTAGGACACACGGCTGCCTAGTGAATGAAGGGACGTGGGAAAATTCTATAGAACAAAAGAACTTATTCAAACAAACCTAATAGCCATGAACAATCTAATAAGCAGCAGACAAATGGACAGCAAAACTATAATAGCAGAAGAAGAAGGTTTTTAATCCTTTCTACTTTCCTGGGGCAAAACAAGGACCTGACGGAAAGTTTATTGAAATCAGTGGAAATAGTCTATTAAAGTCATTGGGAGTATGGATCCAGCTACAGCTCTCTTGCATGACATGAGATATTAAGTTATAAGTAACCAAACAGAGATCCATGGCTCAGTATGGTGTCCTTTTTTTCTCTTCCATTTCCGGTATCATTCAGCCGCTATATTTCATGTTCTCAAGCATCAGCAGCTATATTAGATAGGAGGAGTACTAGTAGGGTTGCCGGGTGTCCAGTATTCAACTGGACAGTCCATTTTTGGGGCCCTCTGTCTGGTAAAAAAAATTCAGAAAATACCGGACACGTGCAATGTCCAGTATTTTCTGGTTTTCCGGCTCGGTGCCCGATGGAAGCCTGGCAGAGGGACTGACTGGGAGGTGGGGTGCGATCGGCGCTAGGAGCCTCTGGTTGCATATGAAATAGGCGTGATGCCTTGGGAAGGAGGAGAAACCCTGTCTGTGCTCCTGAGCGCTGTTCAAGCACGTTGCGGAGCTGTAGCCAGACTCGCTTGTGCTTTGCCAGGACCATGCGTGGGACAAGCAGCGCCCTGGGATCTGCATGTACCAGATCAGTCCTGCTCCCTGCTGGCTGATTCTCTCCCCCCGCTGCTACTCCCCCTCCCCCTGGCCAGCTCCATACCCCCCGACCCCCTCCCGGCCAGCCCTGCTTCCTGCCGGTCGGTTCTCCTCCTCCAGATCTCCCCCAGCCAGCCCTGCTGCCCACGACCCCCCACTCCGCCTCCACCAGCCCTTCTTCCCATTCCCCCCCCCTCCTCCTGGCCAGCCCCACTCCCCTCTCAGTCGGTCCTTCCCCCCCCCCATCAAGTGTGTCTGGTATTTTTTCTGAAGCTACCTGGTAACCCTAAGTACTAGTCAGCACTCAGTGACTAAGAAGTGTTAAACTCAGGTAGCTAGCAAAAGGATTGGCAGGTAGTCAAAAGAATCAGTGAGCACACAGTGCTGAAATTTCAATTGTATAAGATTCCTTGCTTACTTCCTTTGTGTGGGAGAGCTAAACCAGGAGTTGAGAGACACTGAATAATTTAAACCCAGGCAGTACTACAAAGCCTCCAAGAAATTCAGGACATGGAAGTGGACTGAACTAAGAAAAGACTGAAAGCAAGTAAAGGGAAAAAGTGAATCTAGTCATGATCAGGGTATTTTTCTTTATTTTGTGGTTTGGTTTGAACTGCTTTGTGTAAATCTATACCTCCCCTCCCCATTTACCATCTAAGCATTGTTCCCAGAGATTTTCTCTGTTTCTGATTTTCTATGTTTTCCTTGGTATATATACTTCATCAAGTTTATCTTTTGTTTTGTAATAAAAAAAATCACTTTTTGATTTTATTGGTGATTATTTGATTCGTGTGTCCTAGAAGGTACAGGAGGTCTCTGTGTGTATGGGTGTCTACATGACTCAGACTGAGAGGTCAGTTACCAGAGACTGCAGCTTGTTTTTCTCTTTTATTTTTTTCAAGCTCTTTTGGGGGAAAAGAGCTTGCGGTATCCCTGGGGATGGGTTTAAGAATAAAATGATGGTAGCAGCATGTTTTATATGTTTGTTTATTTCTCAGAGCCAGGGAATCTTTGACTCTGGGAAGTTTTTGTAAGCAGAACCTGTAGAAGCAAAGGTTTTTTCCTTTTTTAGATCTTTGCAGGCCCCCACCTTCTGCACTCAGAGTGCCAGAGTGGGGAACAGCCCTGATACCAGCTACTGAGAGCTTGGTGCTAAGCCAGAAGTTGTCTTCAGGAATGTTTCATAGAGTGGGTTTCAGTTGTGGTTAGAATTGTAGATGCACAAGCATGAGCTCTCAGGAAAGACTGTTTTTTTCCTTTTTATGATGCATTGACTTCTGAGAGGCTATAAGAGTACATTAAATATCTTGTGATCACTGTGTCCAATAGGCTGCCTGGGCCACTCACCTATCAGATTGCAGAGTGGGCTAGAGGAGTCCAAACCATGAGAAAATGCAAACATTCTTGTTGCATCTATAGACCACTGGATGTACCATAATCCATGATGTCCATGTCCTGGTGAAGCCTGGTGGTTATACTGAAACAATAGTCTTAATTTCCTATTAGTAGAGGACCTTGTTCAAGAGAGATCACCAGCAAAGCCTTGCTTTTCACAGCGGTGGGGAGGGGACAGAGAGGGAACTGCCAGCAGTCATGGCTCCAGCCCCAGTGGAGGGGGAGGAAGAAATGGAATAGGGGTGGGAGCTGAGCCCCATGATGGGTTGGGACCACCTGGGTCCCGGGTTGACACCACGGTGGATGGGGGCTACATAGGAACATGAGACTGAACCCCGCAGCGGGGAAAGGGCTTTAGCCCCACTGCAAGTGGGGGTGTCCTGGGAATGGGGCTTCAGTACCACAGCAGTAAAAGACTTCAGCCCTGTGGTGAGGGCTGCCTGGGAATGGGGCTGCAGCCAGCAATGGGGGGCACCAGAGAAAGGGGTTTCAGCCCAGGGAAGGAGGACGCCAGTTATCGAGGCTTCAGCCCAATGTTCACGAAAGGCTGGCAGTCTCCCCTCTTTCTTTAGTGTGCCCAGAGAGGGAAGACACATATTACTACCTGTTTTTTCCCTCAGTACCCTGCCTGACTCTACACACCACGTGCTGGTGCTTGCTTTACTGACATCCACAAATAGAAGGCTGCTGTGGCCGCACTAACCAGGGACCTCAAGTCCCAGCAGAGGGCGTGCAAATACAGGACATTTTATCCCCCCTTAAAAAAAAAAAAAAGGCAGGATGCCTCAGAGACAGCTTAAATACAAGGCAGTCCTGGTAAAAATGGGATGCATGGTCACCCTATCCATATCTGATGTCTCATACTGACATAGCTCTTTGCTTGTCAAGGTAATCATTCAAACATAAACATAAGAACGGCTGTACTGGGTCAGACCAAAGGTCCATCTAGCCCAGTAGCCTGTCTGCCAACAGTGGCCAGCACCAGGTGCCCCAGAGAGGGTGGACCAAAGACAATGATCAAGCGATTTGTCTCCTGCCATCCCTCTCCAGCCTCTGGCAAACAGAGGCCAAGGACACCATTATGGACCTAACCTCCATGAAATTATCTAGCTTCTCTTTAAACTCTATTATAGTCCTAGCCTTCACAGCCTCCTCTGGCAAGGAGTTCCACAGGCTGACTACACGCTGTGTGAAGAAGAACTTTCTTTTACTAGTTTTAAACCTGCTACCTATTAATTTCATTTGGTGTCCTCTAGTTCTTCTATTTAGGGAACTTTTCTATATCGGCCCTCTCCACATCACTCGTGATTTTATATACCTCTATCATATCCCCCCTCAGTCTCCTCTTTTCTAAACTGAAGAGTCCCAGTCGCTTTAACCTCTTTAACAGTCAGCATTCAGTTCTGTGCATGTCTGATACATGTCACCACACGTTCAACCACTCCTCCTTTCGTGTTCTCTAGAATCTGCTTGCAGAGTCTGATCGCTGTTTCGAAAAAGGGCATTTCGAAAGTGAAACTGTAGTCTAGACATAGTTCTTGTGGGAAAAAACCCTTTTGTGAAAGACCCTGTACTCATTTTTTCAAGAGTATGGGATCTTTTGAAAAAAGAGGGTTTTTTCGACAGAACCGCGTCTAGACTGCGGTTTCACTTTCAAAATGCCCTATTTTGAAACAGTGATTGGACACGAATATGCAAATGAAGCATGGGATATTTAAATCCATGCTTCATTTGCACTTTTGATCTGCCTAATTTACATTCCTCTTTTGAAAGAGGGATATAGTTTAGACGAGCCTTTGGTGATGGTCTGCTGGAGGACAGTTGTGTCCAACAGCGTGAGACCCAACAATCTTGTTATAGCTTCTACAAACTGATAGAAATGGAGTTTCTTTGCATCTGACAATCAGAGAAGGGTGTGGTCCAGTGACCTGACCACCAGAGGTGGAAACAGGAAGTTGTAACCTCTAATTCTGACTCTGACATGACACTCACTAAGGCCTTGAACAAACCACATAGACCAACATTTTCAGTCTTAGGTTCTAAAGTTAGGGAAAGATCCACTCCTATTTTTTCTCCTCAGCTTCTGATAGTAAAAGGTGTAGGTGAGCAAAAGGATGCAGCCCTGATCATCTTGTGTAATATTGATGGAACTATTAGTAGTATAAGGGCCCTACCATCAAACGTTAGCTCTGCCCCCTGACCCGGAAGTCCCACCCTTGTCCCCAGAATTCCCTTTTCTCCCCCCGTCACCGGAAGTCCCACCCTTGTACCCAGAATTCCCTTTTCTCCCCCCGTCACCGGAAGTCCCGCCCTTGGGGGTAGTACATCCGGGGTCAAGAGGGATAGGTGACCGGAAGTAAAGTTGTCCTGTGACATCTAAGGACTCGCCCCGCCTCCCTCTACCAATCAGGAAGGGTTTTTCCCCTGTAGGACTGCCCTGCGAACCACTTTGACCAATCAGGGGGCAGTTCTGGGACCGGTTGGCCAACCTGGAAGCAGGTCGTGTGACCCCTCTAAGAGCTTCCCGTGACACCCTCTGCCAATCAGAGCATAGCACTTCCCCACAAGTTCTAGCGCCACACGAAAGAGGCCATCTTTTTCCAAGAGTGCGTGTTTCAGAGATCGTGCAAACGCTGAGCGGAAACATGGCTTCTTTCACCAACTTTGTTTTGGTGCCGAGAAGAAAGCGCTACATCAGCGACAGTTCCAAAGAGGAAGAAGTTGAAGGGAACTCTTTGGCCCAGCCACTGATGGATAAACCAGTATCTGTTGCTGAAACCCAACCGCTCACGAGGCAGCCTAAAGAGCTAGACAGCCTGGAGGAGGAAGGTGCCCATGGCTCCCAGGAGTTGGACAAGGTGCATGGAAAAGAAGTCAAACAGGTAAATGAAAGATCAAAGTTGGGGCATCAGGGGTTAGGAAACCGGGATTTTGTAAACCTTAAAAAAAAAAAATGACCGGATGGTCTTACATTATTTCTTTCTGGCAATCTCTCAACAGCTCGACAATGCCTTTCTAGCTGACCCTAAGACCTAGGACAGCATTGCATCGGACAAGGAAGACAATCCGGGCCCACCTTGTTTTTGCTCAACACCGATACAAAACATTGAAGAGAATGCCAAGGATGACGGCCATGAAGAATTCAGGAGGTGGCTTGGCATTGACCTATCTGAGCCAGTGCCACATCATAAGCATAAAAAAGTTATGCGCTCTATTGTATGCGTTGGTGTTTATACCATCCTTAGTCACTGTCTTAGGGAAAAGCTTTTTGAGGACTGTGAGGGTTGTGTCATAGATGCACCAACCCAGCGGCACCATGACTGTTTGACTTGGACTCCAGAGGATATAAACTGCAAGCTCCGGGGCCTATGTGCTGAATGGTGTTTGGAAAGCTTATTAAATACTGTTATTGCCGTAGGTTATGCTATGCAATGTCTGTGCTTAACTCAAGAACACTTAGCGCAAGGGGTGACTTTGGTAAATGCAGTGCAATTCAGTCAAGATCCTCACAGTGTTTTAAAGACCATGACCAAGCCAAAAGACGCCTGCTTAGAGCGTAATATTGAACGTCTGGTGCGTACAAAAAGTTACAGAACCCTGCTTAAGAAAAAGACTATTTGTAAGATGTCTAAAAGGATGAAGTTAGAGAATGGTGAGGGGACACACACGAGATAAAACTTGGTAGCTGTAAATATCTATTAAAAGGGCTTTTGTGACTATCTTCTGTCAGAAGGTGTGTGTGATCCTTACATGAGTAAAAGTTTTGGTGGAACACATGGTCTGTATGTCTTTTAAATAAAATCATTTAAAAAAACAAAGCTTGTGAGAATCCATTTTGTATAAAGGGGCCCATTTACTGAAAAACCCTTAAAGATGTATTGTAGAAACTCGGGGAAGGAAAAACCCCTCCAAAATGTTTTGTTTTTTAAATAAAAGGAAAAAAAAATCAACCTCCTCCCCCCAGTTAGGATTTATTAGACATGAACTCAATGGTTTAACCACACCTCACTGAGTAGCCAGAGGGCTCTAGTCAAGGGTTAGGTTTAGGTGTGACCACTTACCCTTGCTGAGGATAATGTTCAGTAATTAAATTTGATGGCTTGGATGGGTGGGCTCTGATGAATATCTAATTAAACAACACCTCAGGGCTTCGTCTGCACTGGCATGATTTTCCGGAAATGCTTTTAACAGAAAAGTTTTCCGTTAAAAGCATTTTCGTAAAAGCATGTCTAGATTGGCAGGATGCTTTTCTGCAAAAGCACTTTTTGCGGAAAAGCGTCCGTAGCCGATCTAGACACGGTTTTCCACAAAAAAGCCCCGATCGCCATTTTCGCGATCGGGGCTTTTTTTGCGGAAAACACTACTGTGCTGTTTACACTGGCCCTTTTGCGCAAGAGTCTTTCGGAAAAAGACTTTTGCCCAAACGGGAGCAGCATAGTATTTCTGGAAAAGCACTGACGATCTTACATGATATCGTCAGTGATTTTCCGGAAATTCAAGCGGCCAGTGTAGACAGCTGGCAAGTTTTTCTGCAAAAACAGATGATTTTGTGGAAAAACTTGCCAGTCTAGACACAGCCCAGGAGTTTGCAGATGCTATTGGACAGTTTAAATATAACCCCTGTGGTTGGTACAGCACTATTGGACAGTTTAAATATGACCCAGGAGTTGGTTGAATGCTATGGGCTACTCTTTCTAGCCTTAAAAGTTAAAAAAAAAAAAATTAAGGGTCTAACCCAAAACTGAAATGTTTCAAAATTTTACCATACTTTAGATCAAACATTTAAAAGCATTTTATTTAAACCCCAAGCCTTAAGCATGAAAGAAACATGTTTAAAAGAAACATGTTTTAAAAAAACAAACCAAGACATTTATTGAAAATTGAAAAGGGTCTCCACATGGAAATGGGTACAGCTACATTAAGGATTGGTGCTTTTACTGTTTAATACTGTAAGAAGTCCCTACCAAAAAAAAATGTATTTTAACTAAAAGAAAAAAATTTAGCCAAAAGCAACCCAGTCGTGGAGACAGCTTAATTTCCCCACCCCAGATCACAAAAGGCAATGCTAGGGAAGGGTGCCTAAAGTCTTTAAGGATCTATTATTTTAGAGTTGCAGTGATCAAATTACCCTGCTAGCTACTATGTTGAAGTTGCTTGAAACAATGGCTGTGTCTAGATTGGCATGATTTTCTGGAAATGCTTTTAATGGAAAACTTTTCCGTTAAAGCATTTTCTGAACAGAGCGTCTAGATTGGCACAGATGCTTTTCCGCAAAAGCACTTTTTGCGGAAAAGCGTCCGTGCCAATCTAGACGCACTTTTCCGCAAAAAAGCCCCAATTGCCATTTTCACGATCGGGGCTTTTTTGCGGAAAACAAATCTGAGCTGTCTACACTGGCCTTTTGCACAAAAGCTTTGCACAAAAGGGACTTTTGCCTGAACAGGAGCAGAATAGTATTTCTGCAAGAAGCACTGATTTCTTACAGTAGAAAGTCAGTGCTTTTGCAGAAATTCAAGTGGCCAGTGTAGACAGCTGGCAATTTTGTCCGGAAAAGTGGCTGATTTTCCAGAAAAACTGGCCAAGCTAGAGACAGCCAATGAGTTAGGATGGTATAAAAACCTAGGTATTTTAGGGTATGTCTACACTACCCTCCTAGTTCAAACTAGGAGGGTAATGTAGGCATACCGCACTTGCAAATGAAGCCCGGGATTTGAATTTCCCGGGCTTCATTTGTATAAGCGGGGAGCCGCCATTTTTAAAACCCCGCTGGTTCGAACTAGGATTCCTATTCCGAATTACCTAGTTTGAGCCCCATGTAGCCGCGCTGCACGGGGTTTGAACCAGCGGGGTTTTAAAAATGGCAGCTCCCTGCTTCATTTGCAAGTGCGGTATGCCTACATTACCCCACTAGTTCGAACTAGCGGGGTAGTGTAGACATACCCTAGGAGACTGTCCTTTTCAACAGAAACTTTCTTGATTGGCTGCTGGACTGAAAGAGGAGAAGGTATGTTCCCTGTTTTTAACTTTGGCATTATATAATATATATTTTCACTCTTTGGCCATGCTCTTAGTAAAATAATGGTGGCTATCTTTATTGCAGTGTGATCTCTTTAACATAGAACCAGTAACTTTAAGCTTCAGTTCACCACCAGGCCAAGGTAAAAACCATTTTTAACTGTAGTTGTGCTTAATACTTAAAAAACCATGGGTAATACTAACTAACATTTGTGCTTGTTCTTTAACCTGAAGTCCCAAACACACATGGGGGGGGGGGGGGGGGGAGAACAGAACAAGCATGTGCCTGCAACACTTTATCCCATAGTGAAAGGTAACTTTTGCAATTGGCTTTTAAATGCATGTGGTGCTGCTGGGTGTGTGTGTGAGAGAGAGAGAAAGAGAGAGAGATGAGGTCTGTGCAACACATAGGTGTGGTTTTTAAAAAAGTATTTGGTTGCAAACTGTTGGCTTGTTTCAAACTAACGGGGTTTTTACTGTGCAAAATGAGATGTGTTTTTAAAATGGGGTTTGTGGCATTTGGGGGTAATCCTAACTAACATTTTTGCTTGTTCTTTAACCCAAAGGCCCAAATACACATTGCTGGGGGACAGAACAAGCATGGGCCTTTTAAATGCATGCGGGTTTTGAAAATATATGGCTGCAAACTTGGTTTGGTGTGTTTTATAAAGCTGCTGTTTTTTGGGGGGGGAGGGGAAGGCCTGTGCAAGGCATAGGTGTAGGTTTTTTTTTTTTAAGTACTTGGTTTGTTTAAACGCACAAGGGTTTTTGTGCAAAATGAAATTTAAAAGCAGTTTTGGTTTTTATTCTGCAAAATTAGATGTATTTAAAAATGTTTGTGGGTCTTGTTTATTTTTTTAAGTGGTAGAAATAAACACAAAAAACTGGTGTTTGTTGTACAGCCTGAAATGGATTATTTTGTTTTAAAGCTATAACTTTTTAAAAAGAAAAACACCCTAATGATTTTAAAGTTTACAAGAGGGTTTCATGTGTTTTATAATAATTTTGTTTGCTCCACAGTACAGTCAAAACATGAGAGATCCTTAGACCAGAGGGAAAACAAACTCAAAAGAAAAAGGAAAAAAACAGCTGAAAAGGAAAATTTACCAGCATCAGTGACTGATGGATAGATGAAGCCCAGTAAATATATTTTGCTTATCGGTTTGGTTGTTCTATGAGGTTTTAAGTAAATACATAGGTGTGGGAGAGAAAGATGGTAAAGTTCAGGGTTTTTTTTGGTTTTTTTTTGGTAAAATGTTTTTGCCCCACCTCACAGGCATGGGCAACTTTTCTGACAATGCTGTAGTCAGAGCTACAAGGACGCCTTCTCCAGAACCGTCAAAGAACCAGGAATCTGCTTTGAGACCTTTAACAGCGTGTTACGGGGCAGGTCCCCCACCGTGCCTCAGTGCCCCCTGACTATCCTCATCTAGCCCCTCTCAGGGCAAGTTACAGTCTGTACAGGTTGCTCATCATTGGCAATGGGATTATCTCTACTGCCCCGCTTACCTGGGCTGCATTGTGATCCGCCTCTGAACCGGGGGCATTGCCTCCGGCCCCTAGCCAGGGGGAGTCTTGGCTGGCCCTCTCCCAGCCCTAGCTGGCTATCCCCAGCTGGTCTCCCTCCTGGGAGCTCCTGCTTCCTCTGCAACCAGCCCTTCACTGCCCTCTCCTAAGCGAACTGTGCTTCTCTATATAGCTGCTGGGTGGGCCCTCACTTGCCCTAACAGCTTCAGCTGGCCTCTCTGTTCCCAGCCCCGGCTCAGGGCCTGAATCCTGGTCTTAAAGGGCCAGTGCAGGGCAGGCGCCCTGTCACACACCTTCCCCTTTGGATCGAGCTTCCCTTCCTCGGTCGGCCCCCAGCCGGGCCTCTCCCACGGGACCTTCCCTCGGGATCTGGTTTCCTCTCAAGGCCTTAGCTACCGTCAGGTTTGCCCTAGCTGCCTCTGAGCATGCGTCGCAACGGTGGCGGGTTGGCAGGCGTGCTCCCCAGAGGGTCACCCCACTGATGTCAGTGTGGGGCAACAATGCCCCCATCACTCACCCCCTTTTCCGGGACTCCATCCCCTTCTGCCATCTCGTTATTAGCTATGGACCTAGAAAAAAAAATCTGCATTATGGGCTCTCCCCGGCCTGTGGCAGAGGTCAAATTTATAAGGCTGTAAGGCCAAATACCACCTCATGATCCGAGGGTTGGTCTTCTTCATTGTCTGAATCCATCGTAATGGTGCATGGTTTGTTATCAATGTGAAGGCTCCCCCTAGCAGATAATAGCGTAGTGCCTCTATCGCCCACTTAACTGCCAGGGCCTCTCTCTCGATTGTGGCATACTGTTGTTCCCGCGGTAGTAATTTCCTTCTTAAATACAGGATTGGGTGTTCCTCCCCTTCCTGCTCCTGTGAGAGGACAGCTCCTATACCTCCGTCTGACGCGTCCGTCTGTACTATAAATGGTTTTGTAAAGTCGGGTTGGTGAAGAACCGGTGTTTGCATCAATCGGTGCTTTAACGCTTGGAATGCTTTCTCGCACTGCGCAGTCCACTGGACCCTTTGAGGTCATGTATTTTGGGTCAAGTCCATCAAGGGTGCTGCAATCGTGGCGAAATCGGGTATGAATCACTGATAGTAACCGGCTAGGCCCAGGAGCTGGCGGACTTGCCTTTTTGTAGTGGGAGCTTTGTATTTTCTCAGGGCTTCTACCTTGTCCACCTGGGGTTTTATCCTTCCCCGTCCCACCACGTAGCCTAAATAGGACACTTCCCTTTGTCCAAAGTGGCACTTACTTGGGTTAGCAGTGAGCTTGGCATTGGCCAGGGCGCCGAGGACCACTTTCAGATGTTGCAGATGTTCCGGCCATGATTCACTATAAATTACAATGTCATCAATATATGCAGCAGCATACTCACAATGTTCCTGTAGTACCTTGTGCATCAGCCTCTGGAATGTCGCTGCCGCCCCATTCAATCCAAAAGTCATTGTGATGAACTGGAACAGGCCAAATGGTGTGACGAACGCGGTCTTGTCCTCAGAGGCTGGTGTCAGGGGAATCTGCCAATACCCTTTAGTGAGGTCGAGCGTAGAGATGTAGTGGGCCTTACCCAACTGCTCCAGCAGTTTATTTACTCTGGGCATAGGATACGCGTCAAATCGCAAAATTGCGTTGACTTTCCGGAAGTCTATGCAAAACCGTATCGTGCCATCGGACTTAGGCACCAAAATGATAGGACTGCGCCACTCGCTTCTTGATTCCCTGATCACCCCTATTTGCAACATCCATTGCAGCTCTTCCTGAACAGGCTCCCACATTTTCCATGGGAGGGGTCGTATGTGGTCCCGGCAACTCCGTATGACTACATTACCCCCCCTTAGTTCGAACTAGGGGGGTAGTGTAGACATACCCAATGAGATATTTATTCCTCCTGTAATGAGATTTAACAGGTAGTTTGAAATAGGGCTGCCGCATGTAGATGCGGGTAGTTATTCCGGGCTTGTAAATTTAAAAAAATGGCACCTGGCCGGGAAGATGCAAATCAAGAGCGGGATATTTAAATCCCGGGCTTGATTTGCAATTCTGAATGCCTACATTTGCATCCCTATTCCAAAATAGGCTGCAAGTGTAGACATACCCTGATAGATGTCTGTCTAACCTGCTCTTAAATATCTCCAGGTATAGGGATTCTACAACCTCTCTAGGCAATTATTCCAGTGTTTAACCAACCTGACAGTTAGGAACTTTTTCCTAATGTCCAACCTAAAGCTCCTTTGCTGTAGTTTAAGCCCATGGCTTCTTGCCCTATCATCAGAAGCCAAGAAGAACAATTTCCCCCTCTCCTCCCTGTGATACCCTTTTAGATACCTGAAAACTTCTATCATGTCCCCTCTCCGACGTCTCTTTTCCAAACTAAACAAGCCCAATTCTTTCAGTCTTTCCTCATAGCTCATGTTTTTTAGACCTTTAATCATTTTTGTTGCTCTTCTGTGGACCTTCTCCAATTTCTCCACATCTTTCTTGAAATGTGGTGTCCAGAACTTTTGAGGCCTAACCAGCGCAGAGTAGAGTAGAAGAATGACTTCTTGTGTCTTGCTCACAACACTCCTGTTAATGCATCCCAGAATCATGTTTGCTTTTTTTGCAATCATGTCACACTGTTGACTCATATTTAGCTTGTGGTCCACTATGACCCCTAGACTCCTTTCTGCGGTATTCCTTCCTAGACAATCATTTCCCATTCTGTATGTGTGAAACAGATTGTTCCTTCCTAAGTAGAGTACTTTGCATTTGTTCTTATTAAACTTCATCCTGTTTACCTCAGACTGTTTTTCCAGTTTGTCCACATCCTTTTGAATTATGACCTTATCCTCCAAAGAACTTGCAACTCCTCCCAGCTTGGTGTCATCTGTAAACTTAATAAGCATACCTCTATGCCATCATCTAAATTGTTGGTGAAGATATTGAACAGAACCAGTCCCAAAGCAGATCCCTGAAGACACCTACAGATATTGAACAGAAATGGTTGCAAAACAGCCCCCTGTAAGTGGGGAGGTTTTCCTAGAGTTTCCTTCAAACTCTTTTGCTGAGTGTTGGAGTTTGGCCCTCTTCTGTGCTCTCACAGATATAGAAGGGTGTGAAGCCTTCAAGCTCCTCATATCCTCTGGCTTCAGTGGTTTCAGGCCCATTACATCTCAAATTCAAAGGATCTGGGGTTATCCCATTCCCTGTTTGTGAAGATTCTGAAAATAGGAGGAAGTTTGCTAGAGTTCAACATGGCTGTCAGTTTCTATGCTACAGTGCCTCAAGAAAGGGGCAGAGTTTTAGGATTGGCAAATGCAGGAAATTTCCATGAGCAGGAAATTCTGTCACAAATGGGCTAAGAAAAAGAGGCTCTTTTGTTTTTTATATTTGTATTACATTCTTCTCATGCATTTTGGCCACTCTGTGTGATTTTCTCCTTTTCTAGGCTGCACAAATTTAGATGATTAACTCAGTCCGGAGTTACACTGTAGGGAAATCTTTCTCCTGTTACTTGATATATGCAGAGCTTGCCCTCTTGTGGGCTTACATCGATATTACATATCTGCAAGGCTGTGTCCAGACTCAAGGGTTTTTTTTGAAAAAAGTAGCCTTTTTTCGAAAAAACTTCTCCTGCGTCTAGACTACAACCGCATTCTTTTGAAATTAAATCGAAAGAATGTGGCTTTTCTTTTGACGGCGGAAAACCTCATTTCACGAGGAAGAATGCCTTTTTTCGAAAGTGCTCTTTCGAAAAAGGCGTTCTTGAATGCAAACAGGGCTTTTTCGAAAGAGAACATCCAGACTGCCTGGGTGCTTTCTTTCGAAAAAGCGACTTGCTTTTTCGAAAGTACTGCTTGCGGTTTAGACGCTCTTTTTCGAAAGATGCTTTTTCGAAACTATCTTTCGAAAAAGGCTTGCAGTCTAGATGTAGCCCAAAGGAAAGCTATGATCCTCTTTCTCTTGATTTCCTTTAGTGGAGGAACTTGCCTTCTAAAATGACACCAGACTGCCTCTTTTGTAAACTGTGTCCCTTGCACATACATGAGAGGTTATGTTTTCCAAACATAATCAGTTATCATTCACATTATTATTAAAGAAAAACAGAAAAGAGATATTCATATAATTGCAGACTGCTGTTGTTGTTATTGTTATAGCTAAGATTTCAGGAGCACTGGCATTTTCTCAAAGAGACAATATTAAAAGCGCAACAGCAAACTGTTCCAATTGGAAGGTGTGACAATCAGGGTATAGACAGCACCAGTAAGGCACCTGAAACCCAAATAAGCAGTTGAATCCACTAATTGTGTATATGCCAAATAAGATCTTTTATGAAAGCATGTAATATTCTGAACTTGATGGCCAAAAAGAGAGATGTGTCAAGAAGGTGCAGTCACCAATCCATGCTTTTGCATACGGTATGTCTAGACTATTGTAATTATAAGCAAAGTGCAATTACAGCATCAGCTCATAGCAGCATGGACACGTGGGAGGGTGGGTAATGTAGGCAAGGGAAGGCATTGTCTTCCCAAAACTGCACATGCTCCTGCCACCTGGGAAGCCTGGTATGGCTGCCCAACCCTCTGGCTGGCCAAGAAGGATCAGGCTGGATTATGGCAGCCCAGGCACTTGGATCCATTGGGGGGGGGGGGGGGGGGAGAGATTGCAGAAGGGGCGAGGTCTCATGCAGAAGGGGTGAGGCTGGGGCTTACCTTTCTCAAGTGGGTGTTCACCTACCACCCATGACTGTGGGGAACAATGGGTCAGTAAGGGACACCTCCCAGGCCAGTTGTTTACAGATTCCAAGCACCCAGCATTGTACAGTGCAGGGAAGACAAAGGTGGCTCATTAATGTTAATGGAAAGAGATTGAAACTGCAAAGAAAACCCCAGTATTGGAAAGCTGCAGAAGGAGGGCATTTCCCCCATTTTAATTGTCAGCAAGAATTCTCATAGTCTAAGGCAAGAGCCAGAAACCTACAGCATGTGTGTCGTAAGTGGCATGCAAGAGGATTCTCACTGGCATGTGAGCCTCCTCGCCTGATCCAGAGTGTGGGGATCACTAGCCTCCCCCGCCCCCCTCCCCCCAGCTCTGCTTGTTGCCATTTCCCTTCTTCCTGGAGGGTCAGGCCAGTGTGGTGCAGCAGCAATGGCCTCCCTACCTCTGCTGCTCTCTGCCATGAGCCAGGTCTGGCAGGGGAAGGTTGGGACTTTCTTCACACTCCACTGCTCCCCACCCCCGCATGTCCTCTGAGCATGAATCCAAAGCTGGTGCTGCAGCCTTATGGCTGCATGGGTTCCCTGCTGCATGGAGGGGGAGGGGGCTGAGCTCCCTCACCCTCCCCACCTCGCTGGGGGAATGGCAGCACAGTGATGCATGAGGCTTTCCCCACTGCAAGGGGGCACGAAGCCAGGTAAGCATCCACCTCAGACCCAGAGCCCCAAACTGAATCCCTCTCATTCACTCCCCTCCCCCTACCAAAACCCTATACCCCCAGCTTTCTCCAACACCCTCCCTTGCTCCTGCACACTCTCTCATTGCCAGATATTCCCTCCTGGTCAGACATCTTACCCCCACCCTGCTCCTGCATCCTCGCTCCTGGCCACACACTGCATCCTCCCTTGCTCCTGCTCCCTCCACTTGGCCAGACACCCTACTCCTGCTTCTGCACCCTGACTCCCACCCAGACTTTGCAATCACTCCCCCTTATGCACCCCACCTCCATCCCAGATTCTGCACCCCATCCCTATCCCACTTGCTGGCAGCCCTGTCTTGCACACTGAACCCCTCATTTTTGTGTGTACCTCACAGCCTAAAGAGGTCTATAAAATCCACTAACTCTGGAACCCCAGAAATGTAAATCTGGCCTATGGGCCAGAACCACAGTCCTCCCTGTTCCTGCCTCCCACCCATGAGTCTGGAGCACCAGAGGAGTGAGGTGTCTCAGTTGGAGGCCATCTCAGTAACAGGGGAGAGGGGTTGTAGGAGTTTTTTGTTTCTCACCTTGTGGTCCCCAACCAATTTGTTTCTGTGGGTCAGTGACTTCCTTCCCAAAAAAGGTTTCCCACCCTTTCTTAAATAAAGAAAACATTGAAACCTGATGGCTATGTCTAGATTGGCATGATTTTCCAGAAATGCTTTTAACAGAAAACACAGTATTCAAGATGTGGGTGTACTATAGTTTTATATAGGGGCAGTAAGATATTCTTTGTCTTATTTTCTATCCCTTTTTTAATAATTCCCAGCATCCTTTTTTGACTGCTGCTGCACACTGCATGGATGTTTTCAGAGAACTATCCATGATAACTCCAAGATCTCTTTCCTGATTTGTCGTAGCCAAATTAGCCCCCATCATACTATATGTATAGTTGGGGTTATTTTTTCCAACGTGCATTACTTTACACTTATCCACATTAAACTTCATTTGCCATTTTGTTGCCCAATCACTTAGTTTTGTGAGATCTTTTTGAAGTTCTTCACAGTCTGCTTCTGTCTTGACTATCTTGAATGGTTAAGTATCATCCGCAAACTTTACTACCTCACTTCTTGCCTCTTTCTCTAGATCATTTATGAATAAGTTGAATAGGATTGGTCCTAGGACTGACCCTTGGGGGACACCACTAGTTACCCCTCTCCATTCTGAAAATTCACCATTTATTCCTACTCTTTGTTTCCTGTCTTTTAACCAGTTCTCAGTCCATGAAAGAACCTTCCCTCTTATCCCATGACAATGTAATTTACACAAGAGCCTTTGGTGAGGGACTTTGTCAAAGGCTTTCTGAAAATCTAAGTATCCTATATCTACTGGATCCCCCTTGTCCGCATGTTTGTTAACCCTTTCAAAGAACTCTAATAGATTAGTAAGACATGATTTCCCTTTACAGAAACCATGTTGACTTTTGCCCAACAAATTATGTTCTTCTACGTGCCTAACAATTTTATTCTTTACTATTGTTTCGACTAAATTGCCCGGTACCAACGTTAGACTTACCGATCTGTAATTGCCAGAATCACCTCTAGAGCCCTTTTTAAATATTGGTGTCAAGGAGCAATGGTCTCAAGTTACAATGAGGGAGGTCTAGGTTGGATATTAGGAAAAACTATTTCACTAGAAGGGTGATGAAGCACTGGAATGTGTTGGCTAGGGAGGTGGCAGAATCTCCATCCCTAGAGGTTTTTAAATCCTGGCTTGACAAAGACCTGGCTGGGATCATTTAGTTGGGGTTGGTTCTGCTTTGGGCAGGGGGCTGGATTCGATGATTCCTGAGGTCTCATCCAGCCCTAGGATTCTATGATTCTAGTCTATGATTCTAAAGTTGATTTCCTTTTTCGTGGTTTAATTTCTGCAGTTTCTGCATTGCAGTGTTGCCCTTTTAAGACCTCTGAAAGCATACAGCACACCTTATCCCTTCAGATTGCAGAAGGCACTTCAGATGCTTAAGCCTGAAGTTGAGTGCTATAGCAATCTTAGAAAATTTCACATTGGTACCTCTTTATACTTTGTCAAATTTGCAGTAGAAGAAAGTGTTCTTAAAATGAACAATATGTGCTTAGATGGAGACTATCTTTTTGCCTCTATATAAAACCATTGTATGATCACACCTTGAATGCTGAGTACAGATGTGGTTGCCTCATCTCTAAAAAGATCTAGGCATTGGCAGGGCTCGCCAAGCGGTGGCAAGCCCCACTCGCCAGCTGCGCAGTTTCACACAGTTTCGCAACTGCTTGGGCACCTCGGCATTAGAAAGTCAGACAAAACTGGCAGGTGTCTGCTCACCCTGGATGGGTTCTCTGCGTGGCCCACTGTGTCAGAAAGGATATATCCCCCAGTCCCATGGCCTCCAGGCTGAGACTTGCACCTTTGGCCCCATGGCACATGCAGGAGATGAGGGGCAGCACTTGGCACATCTCCTGTTTTCCTCATCTCAAATGCAAATACCCTAGAGCAGGGGTCTCCAGCCTGTTTAAGCACGAGATCACTTTTTGAATTTACGTGCAATCCAGGATCTACCTTGTACCCACATCCCCTGGCCCCACCTCCCTTGTGCCCCTTCTCCGAAGCCCCGCCCCTGCTCACTCCATCCTCCCTTTCACCAGGCAGGGCAGGGCTGGGGTGCAGGCTCTGGTCTTGAATTAAGGGATTTGGATTGTGCCAGGGGCTCTGAGCTGAGCTTGAGGCAGGCATTTGGGGTCTGGATAAGGTTCTAGGAGCAGGCTCTGGGGGGTGTTGGGATGCAAGGGGTGCTCAGGGCTGGGGTAGGGGCTTGGGGTGCAGGTGGGGTTCATGACTGGGGCAGGGTTTCATGATGTGGGCTCCAGCTGGGCCCCGCTGACCTCGGGTGGCTCCTGGGTTGTGGTGCAGGGGGGCTAAGGCAGGCTTATCCCTGCCCTGGCCTTGCACCACTCCCAAAAGCAGCCAGCATACTCCATCCCAGATCCTGCTGTGCCCCCTCTCTGCTCTGTGGAGACAGGATACAGGGCGGGAGGGGGGGGACCCTTACATCAGTGCCCCTCAGCTCCTTCCCCTGCCCTGCACAGCAAGTAGGAGGCTCGTTAGGAGACAGCTCCAAGGCAAAGGGCAGGAGATGTGCAGCCGTCTGGGGGGCAGCTGAAGTGCTGGGATTGATAGCCTCTTGGCCAAACCAGTCAGGGTCCCCTGTCACAGGCACCAAGATCGACCAGTAGATCCCGATCGACTGGTTGGTGACCCTGTCCTAGAGCGTAGCTTCTGCAGCAGAGCTCCGGGAGCCGAGGCAGGTCCACATGGGGCTTGCCAGCGGCTGCAAAGAGCTGGCCTCGTCTCATTTCCATCTGCCACGCTGCATGGAAAGGCAAAAAGCCTTTTCCAGATACTGACTCTGTGTAGCAATAGCTGGAGCTGCCATACAGAGGAAGGTGCGGGGAACGGGGGCAACAGACTTACCTAGGCCCGGGGAAGGGAAGGGAGCTCTGTGCTCCCAGAAGGGGCGGGGCGGGGCGGAGCTGGGGCAGCCAGCCCCACGCCCACACCCGCCCGCCTTTAGCGCCATCCCGGGATCCGGCAGCCATGGCTGTCTGCATGGCCAGGCCCCAGGACAGTGGCTGGCAGGCCTGGGGAGGTGAGACTGGTCTAGGCAAGGGTTCAGGACTTGACACGCAGTGGAACTGTCCAAGAAGCTGTTTGCTGCAGGGATCGCCCCACGGGAGGGCTTGTGCCTTGCTCTCTCCCCTGCGCACCATGGAGCTGGGCAGACTGCTCGCTCGAGCCTGTCCCCAGCCAAACAATAGCAGCAAAGAGGTGTGAATTCACCCCATTTGCCTCAGTGAGGAGTAAATGCTGCCCCTCCCCCTTTGCCTCACTGTGGTGTGAATTTCTGTGTCCATTTTCGGCCTTTAAAATGCTAATGTTGGGAACAAATTACATTTCCTTTTTAAAAGAGAGAAAATAACTACAGTAACCTTCCGATAATCCAGCACCTTTAGGACCCAGATTTGCCGGGTACTGGAAGGGGGCTATAAGGGGTCTGGGGTGGTGGGGGTCAGCAGGGAACTGCGCAGCCTGGGAGAGGGCGGCGCTGCGGGACCAACCCGGCAGCACCCCAGCTACTCTGCCCCCGGCTTCCCCAACTCCGCCGCTGGTCAGTTTCAGCAGCAGCGGACTCAGAAAAGCCGGGGACAGAGCAGCTCCAATTGTCAGGCTGGCCGGAGCACTTCGGGGTTCCACTTGGTGCCGGACTATCAGGAGTGCCGGACCACTGGATGCCGGACAATTGGAGTCTTACTGTAAATGCCAAAGCCACTTCACACAAGGTGGAGGCTGCACTGTTCAGTTTTTCTTTCCTGTCTAATCTCCTGCATGATGTTAACTCAGCTCCGCTGCACACCCGGGTTTTATGCTACATATTGATTAGGGGGCTGGAGCACATGGCCTACGAGGAGAGGCTGAGGGAGTTGGGTCTGTTTAGTCTGCAGAAGAGAAGAGTGAGGGGGGATTTGAGAGCAGCCTTCAACTGCCTGAAGGGAGGTTCCAAAGAGGATGGAGAGAGGCTGTTCTCAGTAGTGACAGATGGCAGAACAAGGAGCAATGGGCTCAAGTTACACTGGGAGAGGTCCAGGTTGGATATTAGGAAAAACTATTTCACTAGGAGGGTGGTGAAGCGCTGGAATGGGTTCCCTAGGGAAGTGGTGGAGTCTCCATCCCTAGAGGTGGGATTGGTCCTGCGTAGAGCAGGGGGCTGGACTTGATGACTCCTGAGGTCTCTGCCAGCTCTATGGTTCTGCGCCAGCTCTTCCAGGTTGTAATCTAGTCTCCACGGGTGAGTAGATTACATTATTTGTCGAGCCCTGGGCATTGGAAAAGGTTCATAAAAGGGCAACAAGAATGATTAGGGGGTTTGGAACAGGTCCCATATGAAGAGAGATTAAAAAGACTTGGACTTTTCAGCTTAGAAAAGAAGAGACAAAGGGTGGACATGACAGAGGTCTATAAAATCATGACTGGTGTGGAAAAAATGAATAATGAAAAGTTATTTTATTGTTCCCATAATATAAGAACTAGGGGTCACCAATTGAAATTAATGGGCAAGTAGGATTTAAAACAAACGGAAGGAAGTTTTTCTTCATGCAGTGCACAGTCGACCCGTGGTACTCCTTCCCAGAGGATATTGTAAAGATTAGGACTTTAATAGGGTTCAAAAAAGAACTCAATAAATTCATGGAGGTTAGGTCCATCAATGGCTGTTAGCCAGGATGGGTAGGAATGGTGTCCCCAGCTTCTGTTTGTCTGGAAATGGATGACAGGAGAGGGATCATGTGATGATTATCTGTTGTGATTACTGCCTTTGGAGCATCTGTCATTGTCCACTCTCAGCAGATAGGATACTGGGGTAGATGGACCTTTGGTCTGACCCAAAGGTGCCAGTATGACCTTTCTTATGTTCTTATGTAATGTTTAGCAAATCTGACATGTAAATACCTTGCAAGGCTGGTTATACAAGTGCAATACAAATGCTTGTTTTCACTTTTAAGTAGAGAGACCAGATGTCCCATTTTTAAAGGAAAAGTCCCATATTTAAGCCCTTCTGCAGGTGCTCCTAATTCTTTAAACCAATGGGTAAATTGTCCTGTGTTTTTGGTTTCTTACCTCCCATCACTACTGGTGGATCCTAATGCTGGCCAATTCCTTGCTTGCCAGTCGCACACCTGTAACCGACACACCTATTGAGTGTGGTTCATTGTCCCATGTAGTGGCACTTAAACCATTTTCAGTGAGAGATAAGAATGAGTGTGCTCTACAGCCTAAACTGAGAGCCAGATGGCTGTATAGCTCAAGCTGTAGCGGCACCTACCCTAAGCTCTGGAGGTCCCAGGTTTGAATGTGCCTGCAGGTTATACACGCATGAGCACTGAGCAAGTGGGTCCAGTGCCTGATTATGGGAGTAAATGTGCAAGGTTGAATGTTGGGCAAAGCTGCCACAAGCATGTGGCCATCGCACTCTAGAAACTCTCCATGCCGGATAGCTACCGATCCATAGCAAACCAGTTCGGCGTGCAGAGATCCACCATCAGAGCTGCGCTCATCCAGGAATGGCAATCTCTGGCCACTGTGCCGGGGAGGGGGGAGGACGGTGTGTTCAAGGAGGAGATGGGCTGCCCTAGGGAAAAGACGTGGAGGTGGTGCAAGTCCCCTCCCCAGGAGCATTTGTTCTGTCCCAGCCATGCTATGGGCTGCCCACGGTAGCCAGGATTGCAGGGAGGGTTGCTCGTGGGCGTGTGGGGTAGTGGCGGGGAAGGAGCACTCTCAGCCACCCTGGCACCCCAGTGACTCTGGGTTTTGTGTGTCCCTCTGCAGGTGGTCAAGGCCATCAATAGAGTGCTGCTCTGTAGAGTTATCTGCCTCACTGATTTTGACATGGTCATTGAGGGGTTTGGCGCCCTGGGCTTCCCCAACTGTGGGGGGCGGGGAGAGCAATTGACAGGACACACATCTCCATCCATGCCCCGGAATACCTGGCCTCCCTGTACATCAATTGGAAGGGATACTTCTCGGTCATCCTGCAGGCTGTGTCTGACCACTGGGGCCAGTTCGTGGACATCAACGTGGGTTGGTCTGGCAAAGCACACGACGCGTGGGTTTAAAACAACTCCTCTGTGTGCCAAAGGCTGCACACTGGGACTTTCTTCCTCGACCACCACATCAGGGTCGGGGACGTGGATATGCTTGTGTGCCTGGTGGGGGATGTGGCCTATCTCCTACAACCCTGGCTGATGAAACCCTACACGGGACACCTCAACCCCTCCCAACAGGCCTTTAATACCAAGCTCAGCAGGGCCCACATCTTCGTGGAGGGGGCATTCGGCTGGTTGAAGGCCCATTTTAGATGCCTCCTTACCCATGACTGAGCTGGACCATAGGTGCCCCGTGGGTGCATTTGTGGCTGGAGGAGCCGGAGGAGGGTCTCGCTTGTTCTTGGTGTTTGTGGGATGGGGCTAAGCCCCAGTGCCCGCCGAGCCCCTGAACTCCGCTCCAGTGAGCTGGGAGCTGGCTGCCATGAGCAGCCACCATGGCCGCGGCCTGCCCCACGGGACTCAGCATCACCAGCAGCAGCTGCAGCCGCAGCCGCAGCCATCCCTCACCACCCTCCAGGAAGTGCCCCAGCAGGAGCCGTACCTCAGAGCAGCCAGGTGTGGGGCTCCCAGCTTGGGGCAGCCTCCGTGGGGCTCCCCGCCTGCTCCTCCTCGGACCAGAATACCACCCCTGGCAATGTGCCGCCCCAAGCACGTACTTGTTTTGCTGGTGCCTAGAGTTGGCCCTGCACAGCACAGGCTGCTGCATACTCCACAGTCAGCAAAGCCCACACGCGCGGTCTGTGGGTTCCCTCTCCCTCCTCCCCAAGCCCTGCATAAGGGGACAGTGATGGCACTCACATGTTGAGGCCTCCACATCCTCGGATGACACCGGTGACTGGCTTGCTGGGATGGCTCAGGGGTCCTGGATGCAGGGCACGCTCCCTCCAGGCTCCTGCAGCTCCTGGCCGTCCTCCTCCTCCTCCTCCTCGGTGTCATGGGCAGGGCCCTCTGCCTCAGGGTCGATGACCACCTGGGGGGCACGGACCATCTGACCCCCCCCCCAGGATGCGGTCCAGGGCATCATAATAGGGGCAGGGATCTGGGTCAGACCCTGTTTGTGAGCTTCCCCGAGGCCCTGGCATAAGCCTGCCGTAGGTCTTTTATTTTCATGGGTACCTGCTCCTGGGTGTGTATGTGGCCTTTGGTGGCCAGGCTGCAGAGCTGGCCCAAGATACAGGCTGACTGGGCTACCACCCAGGGCGCCCCATTGTAGGGGGTGCCACACGAGGCTGCCAGACTGGGCGGGGGCAGAGCCGCGCATATGCCAGGCACCTGAGGCAGGGCCATGCATGTGCTGGGGCGCCTGGGGTGGGGCTGTGCATGTGCCGTACTCTCGGGGGCGGGTCCAAACTCCCAGGGCCCGGGGCGCATGAATGGCTCCCAGCCTGCCCTGCCAGGCTGTCAGCCATCTGCCTGTAGAAGGCCACTTTCCTGCATCTAGTGAGGAGATCGTGGACATTGGAGGCCTCCCCCACAAACCTCAATGAGGTCCACAAGCTCTGCACTAGACCAGGAAGGCACCTGCCTTTTGTGGCCCCTGGCAGGCTTCTGGGAGCTGCCAGCCTGCTCCTGGGGAGTGGTGGAGGGGTGGGTGCCACTGGGTTGCTGGCTCATGCTGGGCAAGGTGAACGGACTGCTGGCTCTGTGCTGGCAGGCTTGCAGCTGGCACAGGCACCGTGGCCAGAGTCTACCCCTTTAAGGGCCAGAGCTGGAGGGCTGGGCGGGGGGAGCAGAAGAGTTTTCCTAGTTGTTCCCAGAGTGGCCACCAGGGCACCCTGGGAAGGGCTGGAGGCCCCCTATTTCTAAATAAGCATCTACACAACGCTTAGTTTGATTTAGCTATTTCGAATTTGGCGCTATTCCTCGTGGAATGAGGTTTACCAAATTCGAAATAAGTGCCCTGTTATTATGAATTAATTTCAAAATAGCAGTTTGGCTGTGTATACGCTAGGAAAGTTATTTTGAAATAACTTTGCTGTGTAGACATACCCTCCCTCACTGCCTCAGGCTGGGCTGGCACCCAGGGAAAGCTGAAAACCTGCTGGCCAGGAGGAGCCAAGCCCTGCATGTGCCAGAGCCCCACACAGGGTTGGCCTGGAGAAGTTTCTCCACACTTCAGCTAAGCTCTGGAGGGGTAGGGAAGATGCTATTTGTAGCCTGTTTGCACCACAACCCTGCAGGTCCTTAGGCAGGGACACTTAGCACCCTCTTCACATTCTGCGCCTGTCCTAGGACTTGCCCCTGGGGAGTGCAGGCCCACCCTGTCCCCGAGGCACCATCTCCTGCTGAGCCAGCTCTCTGGCCTAGTTCAGCCAGGTCCTCTGAGCCCTGATGGTCAATGCATTCTTGGGGCTTAACTCCTTCCTGCCCATGCTGTAGCCAGTGGACTGGAGGCAGCTGGGATATGTCAGTGGCCAGCAGCAGCTGCACTGTTTGGGAGGGAACAGATGACCTATCCCCTCTCTCCCACACAGTGCTGAGAGGCTGCTGCTTGCCACATTCCACTGTGAACAGTGACAAAAATCTGGGGAGGGGCACCTCTGAACCTGGGTGCCCCCCACATATTGCCTTGAGAAGATGTGGTGGCAGATACCAGGAGAAGTGTGTGTGTCCTCCAGGCAAAGCCAGGCATAGAGGGTAGAGAGCACTGGGTAGGGAGAGGTGGGTCAGATTGGTTAATCACCTCCATCTGCTTGGAAGAAGTGTACAGAAATGTGTCTGTTTCACCTTTCCCTGTGCAAACCTTTAAGATAAGAAGATAAAAGATTATTCCAGCTGCACAATATTTTTTAAATAGGAACTCAGTCAATGTTAGTTTTATGTTAATTTGTACATTTGCACTGCATGGTTCTGAATGATTGAACGTGAGTATTGAATATGAATATGAATATCAATATGAATATTTTAACCTGTATTCACAATAGGGAAATATGGTCACCTTATGGGATATGGCAGCGTCCTCTCTATCTGTAAGGAAGTAGGCAAGCCAGGCCTAACTGCAGTTAGGCCACAGCCAGGTTGCCTATATGAAGAGGAGTGAGTTGCATCTCTCTGTATTAGGAAATAGCTGCTTTGTCTCAGGTTAGTGGTTATGGTGTGTAATTGTTCTGAATTCCAAAAAAAAAAAGTAATGTTATTTTGCAACCTTCCAGCGAGAGTGTTTTATAATTTTTGTCTACCTTTTCTGTATGTACACCATAACCACAGTCTGGAAATCAAGCTCCTTAATTATAAGACACTCTTTTTAGGAGTCTAAAGTTAGAAAATCTTAGATATGTGAATGCATATAGGTGTATACATATGCTTGTGTTTTGCCTTAGACATGCAAGGAGCATCAAATCTAATCTTGGCTAGTTTTTGCCAGAAGTCTCTTTAGAGGATTCAAATATATATTGGAGTTCTCTCACCTCTTAATGGAGGAGGCATCCTCCAATTATCCATAACATTTAGGCAGATAACACCAGAACTTCTAATGTTCTATATAAGCAGGAAAAAATACTTTAAATTAGGGTTTGTCAATAACTTCTTTATAATGCTTTAACAAAAATAAATACAAAACTAGATTAATCTTTTTCCTTTTCAGACTGTATTTGAAAAGATCATGCAAATTGTTCATTAGCCTGAGACCATCTCATCACCATTTTATGTCACCCTGAGAAGTTCTGTGTAGTTCTCTCAGGTCAGCATTATGATGCCCTGAAGGTTTGGGATATCATTAAACTCTGCTTCAATAGAGAATTTAGAAATTTTAATCTCCCCTCTCATGTAATGTGATGACAAGTCTTGTAGATAAATTTAGGGGAAGTGAGAAAATCTGAAAATAAACCAGAAGCATATTGGGAAGCATGAAGTGAAAAATAGCTAAAAGCCAGAGCATTTGGCTATACAATTAAAGCAGGTTGATATGAAGTTCTGTGTCCAGCTTTGCAGTTTTGTCTTTTTTCCATCCATAAAACATAAACTACTTTGAAGAGTAGAATATGATTCTTTCCTGGTGTAATTCCACTGAAATTAGTTGTGAGAAAATGAGCTAAGTGATTTTGTTTCTTTCATTTCTCTGGGGCCCAACCATTCTAAGCTCTATAGGGGTATGTCTACACTACCCCCCTAGTTCGAACTAGGGGGGTAATGTATGCATACCGAACTTGCTAATGAAGCCCGGGATTTGAATTTCTTAACCTTAACCTCTGATATACAATATTCTTATTCTGCATGCTTAGCACGCAAGGGTTTCTTCAGCTCACACAACCACGTCCCTTGGCCTTTTCTCTGAGACCCTGTCTGGGAGAACACGCTAACACTCCACTCATAAAGCTCCTACTTTAAGTCAGTTCCCATGTTGCAACCTTCTGGGAGAGGAGGACTGGATGGGACTTCCTCCAAGGGCCTGTAATCTCTGCTATTAAACTGGCTAGACAGGTCACTCTTGAGCAATGTCAGCACAAGCAGAAGTTCCTTATCCAAAAGAGATGAGGGTGGTAAGTGTGTGATTCATATACACACATGCAATATAAAGTACTTTAAGATTTCAAAGATTAAAATTACACAAGGAGTGTATAGGCATTTTAATTATTTTAACAGGAGCCCATTCCTGAAATGAATTGGTATAACCAATTGATGCTAAGTGTCTTTGGATCAAAGGAACAGAAAGCAATGAAGTATCTGCTAAAACAGCACTCCCTGCCATCATATAGTGCAATATAGGTATTCAGAGCTACTAGTTTGTCTAGACTTATCTCCAAAGAATTGCATTTCCAAGAGTATCACAGTAGGAGATGGATAGTGTTTCTGAGGCTTTTCTTCTTAATGTTGAAAGTGCTGCTTCTAGGAGCAGTGTGAGGTTCCCTTTCTTCAGTAGTCAGAGCCAATTATTACTTGTGATATCCTTACTTAGGTTAGTTGCACCATATTCCACAAATGCCTCATACATTTCAGTGGGGCTATGCATGATGTAGTAGTTTAGGACAGTGATACAGTAAATTCAGGATTCACTGGTGTGGCATTCTGACAGTTCTCCTGCTCGGTCAGTGATGATAAATGTTTGGCTGCATGTATATCTTGCCAGTTCTGTGGAGGTAGCTAGCACTTTACAAGAGTAAGAAAGGATATAGCCAGGGGTAGGAGAATGTACATAAGGAGGAAGGGCAGAGTGGATACTAGTCTAATAGGTCATATTGGAGGTACAATGTCCATGCCAAATGGGGTAAAGAATGTGAGTCAGGTGAAACAGCAAAAATTAAGATGTTTGTACACCAATGCGAGGAGCCTAGGTAACAAAATGGAGGAACTAGAGCTATTGGTCCAGGAAGTGAAACCAGATATTATAGGAATAACAGAAACATGGTGGAATACTAGGCATGACTGGAGTACAGGTATTGATGGGTATGTGCTATTTCGGAAAGACAGAAATAAGGGTAAAGGTGGTGGAGTCGCATTGTATATCAAAGATGAGGTAGATTGTAAAGAAATAAAGAGTGATGGAATGGAGAAGACAGAGTCTGTTTGGGCAAAAATCACATTGGGGAACAAAACTATCAGATCCTCCCCTGGGACAGTGCTTGGGGTGTGTTATAGACCACCAGGATCCAATTTGGATATGGATAGAGACCTCTTTAATGTTTTTAATGAAGTAAATACTCATGGAAACTGCATAATCATGGGAGATTTCAACTTTCCAGATATAGACTGGAGAACAAGTGCTAGTAATAATAATAGGGCTCAGATTTTCCTAGATGTGATAGCTGATGAATTTTTAGATAAAGGAAATGCAGTGGATCTAATCTACCTCGACTTTAGTAAGGCATTTGATATAGTACCACATGGGGAATTATTGGCTAAATGGGAAAAGATAGGGATTAATATGAAAGTAGAGAGGTGGATAAGCAACTGGTTAAAGGGGAGACTACAGCGGGTCATACTGAAAGGTGAACTGTCAGGTTGGATGGAGGTTACTAGCTGAGTTCCTCAGGGATCAGTTTTGGGGCCAATTTTATTTAATCTTTTTATTGCTGACCTTGGCACCAAAAGTGGAAGTGTCCTGATAAAATTTGCAGATGACACAAAGTTGGGAGGTATTGCCAATTCAGAAAAGGATCAGAATATCATGCAGGAAGATCTGGATGACTTTGTAAATTGGAGTGATAGCAATAGGATGAAATTTAATAGTGAGAAGTGTAAGGTTATGCATTTAGGGATTAATAACAAGAATTTTAGTTATAAGCTGGGGACACATCAGTTGGAAGTAACGGAGGAGGAAAAGGACCTCGGAGTCCTGGTTGATTATAGGATGACTATGAGCCGCCATTGTGACATGGCCGTGAAAAAGGCTAATACGGTCTTGGGATGTATTAGGCAAGGTATTTCCAGTAGGGATAAGGAGGTGTTAGTGCCATTATACAAGGCATTGGTGAGACCCCATTTGGAATACTGTGTGCAGTTCTGGTCTCCCATTATTAAGAAGGATGAATTCAAACTGGAACAGGTACAAAGAAGGGCCACTAGGATGATCCGAGGAATGGAAAACCTGTCTTATGAAAGGAGACTGAAGGAGCTTGGCTTGTTTACTTTAACCAAAAGAAGGCTGAGGGGGGACATGATTGCACTCTTTAAATATATTAGAGGGATAAATACCAGGGAGGGAGAGGAATTATTTAAGCTTAATACCAATGTGGACACAAGAACAAATGGATATAAGCTGGCTAGTAGGAAGTTTAGACTTGAGATTAGACGAAGGTTTCTAACCATTAGAGGAGTGAGGTTCTGGAACAGCCTTCCAAGGGAAATAGTGGGGGCAAAAGATCTATCTGGTTTCAAGATTAAACTAGATGGCTACGTCTACACTGGCCACTTTTCCGGAAGGGGCATGTAAATTTCACGAGTCGTCGTAGGGAAATCCGCGGGGGATTTAAATATCCCCCGAGGCATTTAAATAAAAATGTCCTCCGCTTTTTTCCGGCTTTTAAAAAAGCCGGAAAAGAGCGTCTAGACTGGCCCCGATCCTCCGGAAAAAGTGCCCTTTTCCGGAGGCTCTTATTCTTACTTTGAAGAATAAGAATAAGCGGCGGACATTTTTATTTAAATGCCTCGGGGGATATTTAAATCCCCCGCGGATTTCCCTACGACGACTCGTGAAATTTACATGCCCCTTCCGGAAAAGTGGCCAGTGTAGACGTAGCCGATGGGTTTATGAAGGGGATGGTTTGATGAGATAACATGATCTTGGTAACTAATTGTCCATTTATTATCAGTGGGAATAGGTCAATGGAGGGATGAGAGGAGTTACTATAGAGAACTTTCTGGGTGTCCGGCTCGTGAGTCTTGCCCACATGCTCAGGGTTTAGCTGATTGCCATATTTGGGGTCAGGAAGGAATTTTCCTCCAGGGAAGATTGGCAGAGGCCCTGGAGGTTTTTTGCCTTCCTCTATAGCATGGGGCACAGATCACAGCTGGAGGATTCTCTGCATCTTGGGGTCTTCAAACTATTTCTTGGGGGCTTCAATTTCTGAGATATAGGTGAGAGGATTATTCTAGCAGTGGGTGGGTGAGATTCTGTGGCCTGCACTGTGCAGGGGATCAGACTAGATGATCATAATGGTCCCTTCTGACCTTAAAGTCTATGAGTCCCCAAAGACCACAGACCTGAGTCTCTTAAAATAAGGAATAAGAGATCTTTCGGAAAAGACGTTATTTTCCGAAAGATCCACGTCTAGACTGGTGCTTTTTTCCGGCAAAGCTCCGAGCCGGAAAAAAGCGGCAGCCAATTTTATGCAAATGAAGCAGGGGGGATTTAAATACCCGCTTCATTTGCAATTGCTATGTGTCTAATATGCATCCCTTTTATGGAAAAGGGATGCAGTCTAGACACAGCCTCTTTGTTTAATCCTAAGGTGATAGTGTCAAATTTGCAGATGAACTGTAGCTCTGCAGTTTCTTTTTGAAGTCTGTTTTTAAAGTTTTTTTGTTGCAGGATAGCTACTTTTAAATATGCTACTGTGTGTCCAGGGAGATTGAAGTGTTCTCCTACAGGTTTTTTAATATTACCATTCCTGATACCTGATTTGTGTCCGTTAATTCTTCTATGTAGGGACTGTCCAGTTTGGCCAATGTGTATGGCAGAGAGGCATTGCTGGCACATGATGGCATATATTATATTGGTAGATGTGCAGGTGAATGAGCCCATGATGGTGTGGCTGATGTGGTTAGGTCCTGTGATGGTATCGCTGGTGTAGGTATGTGGGCAGAGTTGGCACGGAGGTTTTGTTGCAGGGATTGGTTCCTGAGTTAGAGTTACTGTGGTGCACTGTATAGTTGCTGGTGAGAATTTGCTTCATGTTGGCAGGGTGTCTGTGGGCAATGACTGGCCTGCATCCCAAGGTGTGTGAGAGTGAGGGATCATTGTCCAGGATGGGTTGTAGATCACTGATGATACATTGGAGAAGTTTTATCTGGGGACTGTAGGTGATGGCCAGTGGTGTTCTGTTATTTTCTTTGTTGGGTCTGTCTTGTAGCAGGAGGCTTCTGGGTACACTTCTGACTCTGTCAATCAGTTTCCTCACTTCCTCAGGTGGGTATTATAGTTTCGAGAGTGCTTGGTGAAAATCTTGTAGATGTTTGTCTCTGTCTGAGGGGTAGGAGCAAATGCGGTTGTATCTTAGTACTTGGCTATAGACAGTTGATCGTGTGGTGGGTCTGGGATGGAATCTGGAGGCATGTAGGAAGGCATAGTAGTCAGAAGGTTTTTGGTCAGATGAATCTGGAGATAGGGATGTGTTTATGTGACCATCACCTATTTGCACTGTAGTGTCCAGGAAGTGGATCTCTTGTGTAGACTGGTCCAGGCTGAGGTTGATGGTGAGGTGAAATCACAGTGAAACTCTTCCAGAGCCTTCTTCCCATGGGTCCAGATGAAGATGTCATCAATGTAGCGTAAGTAGAGAAGGGGTGCTAGTGGACGAGAGCTGAGGAAGTGTTGTTCCAGGTCAGCCATTAAAATGTTGGCATATTGTGGGGCCATCCAGGTGCCCATAGCAATGCCACTGGTTTGGAGGTATAAATTGTCCCCAAATCTGAAATAGTTGTGTGTGAGGATAAAGTCACTGAGCTCGGCCACCAGTTGTGCCATGGCATCATCAGGTATACTGTTCCTGACAGCTTGTATTCCATCTACATGTGGGATGTTAGTGTCGAGAGCCTTTATATCCATGGTGGCTAGGATGGTGTTTTCTGGAAGATCACCAATGCATTGTGGTTTTCTCAGGAAGTCAGTGGTGTCTCAGAGATAGCTGGGAGTGTTGGTGGCATAGGGTCTGAGTAGAGAGTCCACATATCCAGAAAATCCTGCAGTGAGAGAAATGCCAGAGATGATGGGTGTCCAGGATTTCCAGATTTATGGATCTTGAGTAGTAGATAGAATAACCCTAGTCGGGGCTCTAGGACTGTGTCTGTGTAGATTTGTTCCTGTGTTTTGAGCAGATGGTTCAGTTTCTTAGTGTATTCCTCAGTGGGATCTGATCTCTCCAATACCACATTCTACAGGCCACTTCCTCAGATCAGGAATGGTAATATACAAAAACCTGTAGGATAGTGGTTCTGAACCTTTTCGGTCCATGTACCCCTTGGTCTCAGCTAAATACATCACATACCCCTCTTGGTAATAATATTTTTTTATAACTAAATTAAATAAATTACCTATACTTGAACATACTTGAACCTCACGTACCCCCTGACAAAGGCTTCACGTACCCCTGGGAGGGTCCATGACCCCCTGGTTCAGAACCTCTGCTGTAGGAGAACACTTCAATCTCCCTGGACACACAATAGCAGATTTAAAACTAGCCATCCTGCAACAAAAAAAACCTTTAAAAACAGACTTCAAAGAGAAACTGCGGAGGGCAGAAGAAGAGGGTCTCTTTCTGGTCTGGTATGGAGATCCTGGATCTCATTGAGGTCTGGGGAGAGGAGGCTAACAAGGGAGTTACTCACCTCGTGCAGTAACGAGTGTTCTTCGAGATGTGTGTCCCCGTGGGTGCTCCACTCTAGGTGAAGGGTCGCCCTGAGCCGCAGATCGGAGCTTTTCAAAGCAGTTTTCCCCCTGTTGAGCCACGCATGCCCAGAGGGCGTCTCGAGCCCTTCCCGCCCTCTGCAGCGCGCGGCTCAACCCCCTCCCTTTCAGTTCCTCGTCTCCGCCCGAGTAGTTTAGACTCCGTGCAGAGGGGAGGAAGGGAGGGTCGTGGAGCACCCACGGGGACACACATCTCGAAGAACACTCGTTACTGCACGAGGTGAGTAACTCCCTTTTCTTCTTCGAGTAGTGTCCCCGTGGGTGCTCCACTCTAGGTGACTACAAAGCAGTGTTCAATATATGGCTGGAGGGAGCCGGAGTCAATGTTTAGCGGTGGTAGAGAGCACCGCTGTAGCTACTGCTGAGTCCTGTGTAAGTTGCGGTAGGATTGCATAATGTCTGGCAAACGTGTGATCTGAAGACCACGTTGCTGCTCGGTAAATATCCCTTAAGGGGACATTGTTCAAAAAGGCTGTAGAAGCGGCCGTGGCTCGAGTGGAATGTGCTCTTGGGGGGCACGGTAGTGGTCTATTGCCCAAAGTATGACACTTGACTATGCATGTGGAGATCCATTTTGAGATTCGTTGTGATGACAGGGGTGTTCCCTTAGAACGCTCAGCGATTGATATAAAAAGTCTTTCAGATTTACGAAATGGTTTTGTTCTTTCCAGGAAGAAGGCGAGAGCCCTCCGAATGTCCAGGGTATGCAGAGTGGCGTCCTTCTGTGATGCATGCGGTTTCGGAAAAAAGGTAGGTAGTACGATTGGTTCATTTACATGGAATTCTGTACAGACCTTTGGCAGAAATGTTGGATGAGGTCTAAGTATGACCCTATCCTTCGTAAAAACTGTGTAGGGGGGTACTGCCATTAATGCCCCAATTTCACTCACCCGTCTAACAGACGTGATAGCCAATAAGAAACAGACTTTCATAAAGAGAAATGGGAGTGCTACTGTAGCCAGAGGCTCGAAAGGAGGTCCAGTAAGTTGGTGGAGAACAAGATTTAGGTCCCATAAGGGGGGTGGTGCCTTATGGGGTGGGTATACGTTGTGGAGCCCTTTAAGGAATCTTTTAGTGATAGGATGGGCAAATATGGAGAATCCATCAATGGAAGTATGGAACGCTGTTATTGCAGAAAGATGTACTCTTAAAGAAGAAATTGAGAGTCCTGATATTTTAAGGTCTAGAATGTAGTCCAAAATCATATGTAATGGTGCATCACGGGGTTCTATCCTGGTTCGCTGGCACCAGAGGTAAGTTTTTCGAGTGGACTGCCTCCTACTGTGGAGGAGGATATCTTTCACTTGCTGGGAACAGTGATTTTCTATCTCCGAGAACCAGAGAGTAGCCAAGCCTGGAGGTGTAGGGTGTGGAGCTGTGGGTGCAGTATCGTTCCATTGCTCTGAGATATTAGGTCTGCCCGGTGAGGTAGCGGGTAAGGAGGGTGAACTGCTAGTCTGTACAGGTACGGGTACCAAGTTTGGCGGGCCCACGACGGGGCTATCAGGATGACTAGGGCTCCGTCTCTGCAGATCTTGCGTAAGGTTTTCGGGATTAACGGTATGGGAGGGAAGGCATAGTGAAGGGGGGCTGTCCATTTGATTAGAAAGGCATCCCCTAGGGAATGTTTGCCAAGACCTGCGCGTGAGCAGAATTGGGGGCATTTGGCATTCTGGGTAGATGCAAAAAGGTCTATGGATGGCCATCCCCAATGGTTGAAGATTGAGTTTGCGACCTCCGTGTGTAACTCCCACTCGTGATCTGAGGTGAAGTTGCGGCTGAGTGAATCTGCTCTGGTGTTGTTCACCCCGGGCAGGTAGGATGCTACCAGGGTGATCTGTTTGCGGATGCATGAGTTCCACAGGCGGATAGCCTCTGCACAGAGGGAGCGGGAGCGGGCTCCGCCTTGCTTGTTTATATAGAACATTGTGCAGATGTTGTCCGTTAGAATGCGGACCGTCTGATTGGCAATGTCGGGGGCGAAGTGTGCGCAGGCATTCCTTACTGCTCGCAGTTCGAGGAGATTGATGTGTAGTCGTGCCTCGGATGGGGACCACCTTCCCTGAACGGCTTGGTCGTTCATATGTGCTCCCCAGCCAAGGAGGGAAGCATCTGTAGTAATCTGTACAGTGGGTTCGCTCTGTTGGAATGGAACACCTGTGAGGAGGTTGTTCGGTATCGTCCACCACCGTAAGGAAGCAAGGACGTTTGGTGGAATAGTCACCGTCTTGTTGAGGGAGTGTCGTGACGGTATGTATACACTTGCTATCCAGAGTTGGAAGCATCGGAAATGCAGACGAGCATGGTGGACAACGTAGGTGGTGGAAGCCATGTGGCCCATTAGCTGGAGGCAAGTAAGAGCTGTAGTGGTAGGAGTTGTAAGCATTACACTTATAATTTCTTGTATCGTTATGAAACGTTGCCGAGGTAGGTATGCTCGGGCTGTAATTGAGTCCAGGCACGCCCCAATGAACTCTATATTTTGAACTGGGTGCAGTGTTGATTTGCTTTCGTTGAGTAGAAGGCCTAGACGATTGAGGAGTGATGTGGTCGTACTTATCATGGAGGCAGTTTCGTCCTGTGTTGAGCCCTTCAAAAGGCAGTCGTCTAGGTAGGGGAATATGATGACATTCTGGCGTCTGAGGTATGCAGCGACGACTGCTAGTACCTTTGAAAATACCCTCGGAGCTGACGAGAGGCCGAAGGGGAGGACATTGTATTGGAAATGATCCTGGCCGAGAGTAAAGCGTAGATAGCGTCTGTGGGCGGGATGGATAGTTATATGGAAATACGCATCTTGTAGGTCGAGGGCTGCGAACCAGTCCCCTTGATCTAGCGCAGGAATGATTGTTGTAAGTGTGACCATTTTGAAGCGTTGTTTCTTGAGAAACCTGTTCAGTTTGCGGAGGTCTAATATTGGCCTCCAGCCTCCCGTTTTTTTCTCGATCAAGAAGTAGTTCGAGTAAAACCCTTTCCCGTGGAACTCTACTGGTACTTTTTCTATGTCTCCGATAGAAAGGAGGCGGTCGATCTCTTGTTTTAGTAGAGTGTCGTGAGAGGGGTCCCTGAAAAGGGACGGGGTAGGGGGAAGGGTAGGTGGGGTAGTGGTAAATGGGATAGTGTATCCTACTCGAATTATTTCTAGAACCCAGCGGTCCGATGTTATGGATTCCCATTGTGGGAGGAACGGCCGCAAACGGTGGGTAAATAGGCAGCCATGTTGTGTTATTGCTAGATCGTGAGGGAGGTAGTGCAGACCCTCGACCACGACTTCAAATTTGCTGTTTGGAGGACTGGGTAGTTGGTGGGCGACCTTGATTAGGTCGTCTTCTCTGAGGTCGTTGCCTTGGCCTAGTGTCCTCATAGGGTCTCTGTGGCCGGTTGTATTGCCCATATCTATAACGATTGTACGTATTATATGGGGTGTATCGCCTGCGTTTGAAGGGCGGTGTATACATGCCTAGTGTGCGAAGTGTGGTTTTCGAGTTCTTACTATTATGTAGCATTTCATCTGTAGAAGCTGCAAATAATTTTTGTTTATCAAATGGCAAGTCTTCTACTTTTGGCTGAAGTTCGCGGGGAACTCCAGATGATTGTAGCCAGGAAGTTCTGCGCATGACTATCGCAGTGGCTGTAGTTCTAGCTGCTGTGTCAGCAACATCCATTGCCGTCTGGAGGGCAGTGCGAGCGATGGTGTGGCCTTCGTGGACTATTGCTTTCAAGATGGCTCTTTTGGACTCAGGGAGATGTGGTATCAGTTCTCCGAGCTTCGAATAATTATCAAAGTCGTGATTCGCTAAGAGGGCAGAATAATTTGATATTCTTAGTTGTAGCGTAGAAGAGGAATATATTTTCTTTCCAAAGAAGTCTAGCTTTCTATGTTCTTTGTCGGTACTGCCATTCTTGTATTGCGGTATCTTCGCTCTTTGCTGTGCAGATTCAACCACTAAGGAGTTTGCTTGTGGATGCGTAAAGAGGAAGTCATTGTCTTTCGGTGGAACAAAATATTTCCTATCAATCTTTTTGTTAGTCGGTTGGATGGATGCTGGTGTCTTCCACAGATCTTCAGATGTTTCCATGATTGCCTCATCAATCGGCAGGGCAATTTTACTATGCAGCGTAGGATGCAGGTTCTTTAATAAGTGATGTTGTTTCTTTTGTACTTCTTGTAGGGAGACATGCTGACTTGTTGCTACTCGCTTAAATAGCTCCTGGAACTGTTTGAGGTCATCCATCGCTACGGTATCTGATGGTATCGCTGCATCGTCCTGTTGGGCAGTCAGGTCATCTGGGTGAGTGACGTTTATAGATTGAATATCGGATTCATTATCCGAAAAGCGTTCCTCCTCCTCCTCCTGCTCTGTGTGTGATGCAGGGGGTAGGGGCTGTGGATGAGGCAGACCTCTCCGAGATGGTGTGGAGTGGACTGAGGACCGGCGTCTGTACGGGTCCCATTGGTCCCAGGGCCCCCATTGGGGTGGATAAGGTGGGGGCGGGTAAGACCAGTAGGGGTGCCACGGGTTTTGTTGCGGTCCAGCCCTCTGATAATAGGAACGAGACCCTCTTGGCGACGTCTGTCGCGAAGAATATGTCGTATGGCGGTCATCCTCTAGAAAGGGAGCGTCATGAAAGGACACTGGGGACACAGATCTGGCAGGGGAATGCCTTGCAAAGGATGTCCCTGGTGAGCAGTCAATGGGAGGGGGGCAGGGCTGTTGCTGCCTGCTGTGAGAGTCAGACGGAGTCTTAGAGAGCTCTGCAGCAGACTCCCGAAGAAGCCTCTCATAGTCTGTTGCCGGTGCCGGTGCCGAGCTCTGGTTTGTGGTCGCAACCGGTGCCGGCTGTGTATTAGCCTTGCTTTGTTGCGGTGCGGGTTGTTTTAGCGGTGCCGTTCCTTTAAGCGGCACCGGGGTTTTTCGCGGTGCCGGGGCTTGCAGCGGCGCCGCGGTTTGAAGCGGCGCCGGCTTTTCTTTTCGCCCGGGTTTCTCAGTGCGTTCCCGGGAGGGCTCAGAAGCAGCGCGCACCGGCGTTGATGTGGACCGCGAGGATTTTCCCTCTGCTTTATTAGCAGGGGTCCTCGGGTTTCTTTGCCCCTCTCCCTGGGTTTTGGGGGAGGAGGAAGGCGGGAGAGAGCGAGATGGTGAGGCTCTCTGCCTTGTAGGTTTCGGTGGCAGGGGGGTTTCATGCTGCGGTTCCCCCTGCTCTGAAGGCTGCAGAGTCTTATCAAATAAAATCATCCTCAGGCGGAGCTCTCTATCTTTTCTAGCTCTCGCCGTGAGGGAAGCACAGTGTGTGCAGCTGCGGGGTGAGTGAGCTTCCCCCAAGCAGCGGATACATTTCGTATGGCCGTCAGAAGCCGGCATAGGCTCGCGGCACTGGTCGCATTTTTTAAAGCCTGAGGAGGCAGACATATCTTGCTGCTTGTTTCTTTAAAGTGTTGGTATTTCGTTTCTTTTCTTTCATATGGTTTATGTGTTTTTCTCTGGCTGAGGAGCCAGGAGAGAGAGAGCTCCGGTTCACCCGGGGCTCCGGTCTGAAGGGAGTTTTAGTCCCCGAGGGGGGATTTTATTGTCAGTTTCGTTCTTCTTATAAAAAAATATTTTGTTGTTATTATTTCAAAGAGAAAAATAAGGGAAACTAACTTGGAGTAACAGGGGAAAAACTATGTAACCTAACTAATAGAAAATACAGTCTGAGAGACTGTGAGGGAGCTCCTGCTCGCTCCGTCCGCTGACGAGGGCGGTTAAAGAGGAACTGAAAGGGAGGGGGTTGAGCCGCGCGCTGCAGAGGGCGGGAAGGGCTCGAGACGCCCTCTGGGCATGCGTGGCTCAACAGGGGGAAAACTGCTTTGAAAAGCTCCGATCTGCGGCTCAGGGCGACCCTTCACCTAGAGTGGAGCACCCACGGGGACACTACTCGAAGAAGAACTCCAAGATCTCTGCAACAGGTGTAGGAACACAGATGTATATGGCTGGATGGCCAGAAGGATCACATGTGTACCCAGGAGCAGGTGCACATGAAGATCAAGGAACTCTGCCAGGCCTACACAAAGGCCAGGAAATGCAATTCCCAATCAGGAGTTGCACCCCAATCATGCTGTTATTTTGATCAGCTGCACTGCACCCAGAGAGGCGTTTCCCCCACCCCCATCATTTACTGGAGTTGCCAATTTGCCAGCCTCCAGGAGGCTGCCACATAGGAACAAGTTGCCCCTTTTCACAGGGTTTCTGGAGAGGCCTGTCTTACTTCTGACTCCGCGGTTGGACACCTTCCCACCATAAGCCACTGCTAAGGAGGCTGGGGTCACAGACACACACAGCAGTACCACACATTACACACAGTCATACTCACACTCTCGGGTCAGCATCCACTCCCAGCCAAGCATGGCAAGGCAGAGGACGCTGAACACCTGCACGGAAACCTGCTGGGAGGAGGAAAAGGTGGTGACCCCAGTAGTATCCCTCCCTGGCAAGCACCATCTGCTGCTCACACACACCTCCTCCAACAACTTCTCCCCCTCTGCTCAGAGGGCAGGAATAGAAGTCCTCTCCCTATGGAACACCACCTGTGTTGGACTTGCCTCCTCCAGCCTGCAGGCTCCTGGCTTGGCCAGCACCTTCTTATGCCTGCTTGTCCACAGAGAATAGGGGGTAGCGAGGCTCCCCTGAAATGTCCATGCCCCTGCAGGACAGTGCCCACTGCCTAGGCCACAGATGGCTTACTCGAAGCACACCTCCATCGTCTGAACCAAGACCTTTCGGTGTCAGCTCAAAGATGAGGGCTAAGCTTTAGGCACAGTGTTTCCTGGGATGACGGCTTTTCACAGCTGGCCAACTGCAAGTGTGCTGTGCACCTCCCTCACCATCCTCCCAACCACCTCCCTCGCCATCCTCCCAGCAAAGCGAGAACTGCTGGTGAAGACAACCCTGTGAGGACCTGGAGCGGGAACACGTCATCTGCCTTCATGCCCTCCAGCAGGGGTCTCAAGCAGGAGGAGCAGAGAGGGGAATGCAGACTTGGAGGAGAACTGTGCTGACCGGCAGCTGCACTGCACCATCTGTCAGGAGCTGTCCCAACAGACCCAGACCCCTGCCCTTGCCCCTGCTCCTGCCCCTCCAGCTTTTCCCTCTATTCCCCCCATGGCCACTAAAGCCCTGAACATGAAACGCTGGGACCACCCAAGGCAGGTGCCAGTCTCAGCCGCATCGCTGAGTCCCCACTCCTTCCCTCCCAGGTTCTTTCCCTAGTCTCTGCAGTTATATTCACTCCATATGAAAATAACAGAAAGTATATTATTTTAAACCACCAAGTCTGGTTTATTTTAACTACCTGGGAGGTCAAGGGAAGGGAGGAGTGGGGGAGGAAAGGCACAGAGGGGCAATGCAGAGACCTCTTGTGGGGAGGCCCTGGCGAGAGTGTCACAGATAGATCTGGCTGAAACACTCCCTCAGGACTTCCTAGATGAGCGCAGCCCCTGGTGGGCCTGCCGGATGGCTGCTCAAAGGCCCTGGCCAACCACTGAGCCTCTGCCCCCCAACCCTGGCAGGAGCCTTATTCTTGCACAGGTTGTGCAGGACACAGCAGGACACTGCCATTTGGGGGATGTTCCATTTGCCAAGGTCCAAGAAGATGAGAAGACACTGAACCTCCCCTTTAAACGGCTGAAGGTACTCTCTACAGCGATGCGGCACCTGCTGGCATTGAACCTTTCCTTGGTCAGGTCCTGGTGTCCCGTGTAGGACTTCATTAGCCAGAGGAGCAAGGGGTAGGCTGTGTCACCCATAATGCACATTGGCATGTCCACATCCCTGACCCTGATGCTGCAATCAGGAAAAAATGTGCTGGCATTCATCCTCTGGAAGAGGCTGGAGTTGTGGAATGTGTGGGTATCGTGCACCTTCCCCAGCCACCAAACGTTAATGTGGGGGCCCCAGTGGTCTATGAGGGCCTACAACACCAGTGAGAAGTACCCATTCCTGTTAATATAATTGGAGGCCCAGTGGTCAGGGGCTGGATGCGGAGGTGGATGCTATTAATGTTCTCCCCTCCTTGCAGTTGGGGAAACCCATTGTGGCAAAACCAGTGACGGTGGGGTCCAAATCGCCCAGGATGACAACCCTGCACAACAGGATGGCACTGATGGCCCTCACCACCTGTAGAAGGATACAAACAGAGAATCACAGGGTTGCTAGAGCCCTCAGGAGGTCCCCAAGTCCCTTCCCACACCAGGAGCAACCCCAACTAGCAAATAGCTTCCAAATAGCAATAGTGACTCACTTCTGGAGGGGGATGGTGGGTCGCATACGGGTGTCCTGTTGCCTGAGGGCTGGGGTGAGCCACTTGCACAGCTCCAGGATGGTATTCTTCTGCATGCAGAAGTTCTGGAATCACTGCTTGTCATCCCAGCACTCCATGATGATCCGGTCCCACCATCAGAAAAGGTGTCCCAGTGGCAGTGAAGTGGGCTGGGGGAGGGGGGGTTGTGCTGCATGAGAAGCATGTGAAGTGGGGTAAGGTGATGCCCCAGAGTGAGCTGCGGGTCCTGGTTCTACAGTGCCATGTGGGCAGCCTGCATTAACTGCACCAGAAGGTGCAGCATGAGGTCTAAGCCAGTGACTGCCTTGCAGCAGGTCTGACTCCATGGCAGAAGTGCTATGGCATACACAAGGGCAACCAGAGCACGCAGAGAGACGAGTTTGCTCTCCCTCAAGGAGTTAGGCAAAGGTGAAGAGTCTGAGACATGGCTGTAGAGGGGAATCCCTTTAAGCACAAGCCTCAGCTAGCCTCAGGCAGCAACTCCAGGAAGTGGCAGCTGTCCTGATGCCCTGCCCAGAGTGTTTCAGGGGGATTTTAAATGCAATTCAAGTTCCAATCAGTCTGGACATATGTCAGCATAAATCCGTGCTCTTTCAATGGAGATTTGTAGTGTGAGTGCCAGTAGGATGAAAAACTGTTCTTACTGCTATGAAGGAAGTTAATTTGTAATAGATTTACAGGTATAATTCTGTTGCCAATTCTTTTTCTTTAGCTGGCTAGGTTTACTTTTATCAGAATACAGTAGTATTAAAATTTTATTTAATTATAATTTGAAACCTACAGTAGAATTAAATAAGTTATAGCTTGCCAGGGAGCAAGTTTTCCCTCTTACTGGCAGCAATGAAATGTATCCATTGTTATACTGTAAATAGTTTTTCCCACTTCTAGTGAATGGAAGTGTGGTGTGACAATAGAGGTATCTTCCAGAAACATTTCCATGGCTAGTGCTATGACATTGAAAAGAAATAAGGGTATGTCTACACTACAGCTTTATTTTGAAATATCTTATTTCAAAATAGTTAATTCAAAATAAGTTATTTCGAAATGATGCGTCTACACAAAAAATACATTTTGAAATAGCTTTTTGCTAAATCAAAAGAGCGTGTCCACACTGATTGGATGCTGAATTGCATTTAAGGAACTGGTTCCGGCAGGGAATTAGGTCAGTAGTTGCTTTGTGTGGCTGCTGTCGGAGGCTATCTGAGGCTTGTGCTTAAAGGGACTCCTCCCCTCGCCCCCCCGACAGCAAGTTCTCAGTTTTCCTTGTTAGCTTGCCAACCTCACTGAGGATATGTCTACACTACAGGACTAATTCGAACTAAGGGTATGTCTACACTACCACCCTAGTTCGAACTAGGGTGGTAATGTAGGCAACCGGAGTTGCAAATGAAGCCTGGGATTTGAATTTCCCGGGCTTCATTTGCATAAAGCTGGGTGCCGCCATTTTTAAATGTCCCCTAGTGTGGACTCCGCGCCGCGTGTAGCCGGTGTCCTCTGGCTCCTCCTTCTCGGTGTCAGGGACGGGTCCCTCTGCCCCAAGGTCAATCACCACCCGGGGGGCATGGACGGCGTGAGCCCCCAGGATACGGTCCCGGGCCTCAAAGTGGGGGCAGGCCTCCGGGTTGGCCCCTGGCTGGCAGGCCCAGGAGTAGGACTGCCGCAGGTCCTTGATTTTACAGCGGACCTGATCCCGGCTCCGCTGGTGGCCTCTGGTGGCCAGGCTGGCAGCCATGCGGCTGTACACGGCCGTGTTCCTGTGGCTAGTGTGGAGATCGTGGACATTGGAGGCTTCCCCCCAAACCTGGATGAGGTCCACGATCTCCGCACCTGACCAAGCGAGCGCCCGCCTCTTGTGTCCCCGGGCAGGTTCCTGGGAGCTGCCAGCCTGGTCTCGGGAAGAGGGGGAGGGCTGGGTGGCATCGGGTGGCTGGCTCATGTTGTGGCAGGTGCAGGGTCTGCTGGCTGGGTCCTGGCAGGCTTGCAACTGGCACAAACACTGTAGCCAGCCCGTGCCCCTTTAAGGGCTCCGGGGCCGGGAGGGGGGCAGAAGAGTTTCCCTGGTGTTGGCCAGAGTGGCCACCAGGGCAAGTTGGGAAGGGCTAGCCTCCAACTAGTTTGAATTAAGTGGCTACACAGCCCTTAATTCGAACTAGGCGTTAGTCCTCGTAGAATGAGGTTTACCTAGTTCGAATTAAGCGCTCTGCTAGTTCAAATTACGTTCGAACTAGCGGATCGCTAGCATAGCACCTATCAAAGTTAATTCGAACTAATGGCTGTTAGTTCGAATTAACTTTGTAGTGTAGACATACCCAGAGGGACAGCAAAGCATTTTTCTCTCTGCCTCCTTGGTTGCCCTCACTAGGGACACCACAGCACTCGGCACCATGGAGCCAGAGTCACCCCTGGGCACTCTGATGCTTCTTTTGGATCTTTCGCTGCAAGCCTGGCAGCAAGTGCTGGAGACTGCCTGGCACCATCTGTGGCGGCCCAACCAGCAGCGACTGGTGGGACCACATTGTCCTGGAGTGCTAGCGAGACCAACAGTGGACTCAGAACTTCAGGATGAAGAAGGACACCTTCCTCGAGCTCTGTGAGTGGCTCACCCCTGCTCTGCGGCGATGGGACATACACATGAGGCCCACCATTCCCCTCCACAAGCGTGTGGCCATCACCCTCTGGAAGCTCTCCATGCCAGATAGCTATCGATCCATGGCAACCAGTTCGGCATAGGGAAATCCACCATCAGAGCAGTGCTCATGCAGGTATATGGCAGTCTCCAGCCATCGTGCTGGGAGGGGGGAAGGAGTGGATGGGCTGCCGCAGGGAAAGGTGGGGAGGGGGTGCAAGTCCGCTCCATGGGAGGGTTTGTTCTGTCCCAGCCACACTTCTTGCTGCCTGCGGTGGCCAGGATTGCCGGGGCAGGGCAGGACGGGGTGGGAGGGTGTTGCTCCTGGGGCGCGGGGGGTGCAGGTCAGTGGTGGGGAAGGAACACCCTCGGCCACCCTGGCACCCCAGTGACTCTCAGTTTTATGTGTCTCTCTGCAGGTGATCAAAGCCATCAATAGAGTGCTGCTCTGCAGAGTCATCCGCCTCACGGATTTGTACACGGTCATCGAGGGGTTTGGCACCCTGGGATTCCCCAACTGTGTGTGGGGGGGAATCGACGGGACACACATCCCCATCCATGCCCCAGAACACCGGGCCTCCCTCCACATTAGCTGGAAGGGGTACTTCTCGGTCATCCTGCAGGCTGTGTCTGACCACCGGGGCCACTTCCTGGACATCGATGTGGGCTGGTCTGGCAAAGCACACAATGCGCGGATGTTCCGCAACTCCTCCGTGTGCCAGAGGCTGCACGCCAGGATCTTCTTCCCCGACCACCACATCAGGGTCGAGGATGTGGACAAGTCTGTCTGCCTGGTGGGGATTGCGGCCTACCCGCTACAACCCTGGCTCATGAAGCCCTATATGGGACACGTCAACCCCTCCCGGCAGGCGTTTAATGCCAGGCTCAGCAGGGCCCACATTGTGGTGGAGGGGGCTTTGGCCAGCCAGAGGCCCGATTTTGATCCCTGCTCGACCTCTCCAAGAGGAATATTCCGCACGTGGTGGCGGTGTGCTGTGTGCTGCACTTGTGTGAGCAGAAGGGGGAGGCTTTCTTGACAGCCTGGATAGCAGAGGCTGACCACTTGGCTGGCCTGTATGTGCAGCCCTGCATGGCTGCCAGCCGGGAGGCCCATCGGGGGGCTGTCCATATCTGGGAGGCCCTGTGGGAAAGCTTCCAGCCAGAGGAGGAGGGGTGAAGTCTCCCTGGCGTGCCCCACTTGGGCCTTGTGCCTTATTCCAGCCTCAATCCTTCTACTTACCCCTCCGTAGCCTCCCTTTCTGATGTCAAATAAAATGTATTTTCAAAAATATAAACTCTATTTATTTAACAAAACGGGGGGAGGGTTATGAAACTCTGGGGAGACTGGGGAAAGGAGAGGGGAGAAAAGAGGGTGGGAGAGGAGAGGGGGAAAACTGGGAGGAGGGAGCTGAAAGGGGGAAGCAAGGGGAGGAAGGGGGAGGAGAAGCTCAGGGATCAGGGGTGGGGATCTCACCGGGCCAACTGTCTCCCAGCACGACGGGTGCGGGGACCTCGGGGATGGGGAGGAGGATGTGGAAGTTGAGGTTGGGGGGTGTGGAGATTGAGGAGGGAGAGGCAGGAGGGGGAGAAGGAGTGGGAGGAGGAGCAGGAGCTGGGGAGGCAGCACGCTATGCACCACGGTCTGCAGATGGGCACAGATGGCATGACCCTGGGCAAGCTGCTCCCGCCAGAGCTCCAAATCTCGTTCCACTCAGCGGTCGAGCGTGTGGTGTAGGGTTCGCAGTGCTCCCAGGTGCTTCTTTCAGTATCCCTGCAGTGTTCCGCTGGTCCTCCTGCGGAGCCCTGGTGCGCTGTAATTTCAAATTAACTTTGATGTGTAGACATACCGTAAATGTCCAACGTCAGCAGCAGCCCAAGGAATGAAAAGGAGGAATCAATCAGATTGTTGACCACTTGCAGAGCCCAGGTGGGATGGTGCGCCCTGCACGTGCAGCTGGTGTGGCTGTGGAGAAAGAAGAGAAGTGGTCAGTTCGCCCTAGGGACACAGTGGATGAAGCCCAGCCCCCCTCTACAAGGTGAGGATGACTGTTCCCTGCACCATCAGATCCGATGTATTTGAACAGAGGCCATGGTCGGATTGTCCGGCTACCCCCGGGAATGGGAGCTGCCCCGAGACTGCACCCATGCCCCTGTGCTGTGTATAGTGTGGCCGAGGTGGGGGAAAAATGTCCCATGCTTCTGTGTAGAGGGGGCTTGTGAAGGAAAGGTGTCCTGATGTGTCCCACCCCGGGGTCAGGAGCACGTCAGGTCTCTTCACACGTGCATGTGGCTATCAGGCCATGACCTCTGTGTGGCTCGGAGCTGGAGTCACCTGCCCAGGGTGGCACGGCATGTGCTCGCACGTGCACAGGTTGCTGCGTGATCCGTGGTAAGTAAGGCCCCCAAGCGCGGTCCCTGGTCTCTCTCCCCACGCCCCCAGGAAGGGGATAGTGATGGCACTTACATGATGTGGCCTCCCCGGACGACCCTGGTGATTCCACTGCTGGGACAGCTTGGGGGTCTGGGCGGCGTGGGACCCTCCATGGCATCCTCCATGGCGGCTCTTCCTCTGCACTCTGGTCAGGGCCCTCTGCTCCCGGCTCGCTGACCCCTGGGTTGGCACAGACCATCCCACCCCCCCAGGGCCTCGAAATAGGGGCAGGTGTATGCCCCTGTTGGGGAGCTGCGCCGTGTGGCCCTGGCATATCCCTGCTTCAGTTCTTTAATTTTCATGTGCACCTGTTCTTGGATGAGCATGTGGCCTCCCCCCAAACCTCAATGAGGTCCTTGATCTCCGCACTAGTCCAGGATGGCGCCCGCCTTCTCCAGCCCCTGGCTGGCTCCTGGGAGCTGGGGGACTGGGTGGTAGAGGGCTGGCTGGATCTGGCTGCCTGGTTTATATTGGGGCCACTGGGTCAGGGTCAGTGACTGCTAGCTCTGTTCTTGCAGGCCTGTAGCTGGCACATGCAGTGTGGCCAGAGTCTACCCCTTTAAGGGCTCCGGGGCTGGGGAGAGGAGAGGAGTTTTCCTGGTTTGGCCCAGAGTGGCCACCAGGGCTCCCTGGGAAGGGCTGAAGGCCCCCTATTTCAAAATAAGCGTCTATACAGCGCTTAGTTCATATTAGCTATTTCGAATTTGACATTATTCCTCGCAGAATGAGGTTTAACTAATTCAAATTAAGCACCCCGCTATTTCGAATTTATTTCAAAATAGCGGTTTGCCTGTATAGACGCTATTAAAGTTAATTCAAAATAACGGCTGTTATTTCTAATTAACTTCGATGTGTAGACATACCTTAAGGCTACGTCTATACTGGCAGCTTCTTGCGCAAGAACTCTTTTGCGGAAGAGTTCTTGTGCAAAAACTCTTCCAGAAGAGAGCATCTACACTGGCATGTGCTTTTGCACAAGAGATGTGCTTTTGCGCAAGAGCATCCATGCCAGTGTAGACGCTCTTTTGCGCAAGAAAGCTCTGATGGCCATTTTAACCATAGGACTTTCTTGTGCAAGAAATTCATGTTGCCTGTCTTCACTGGCCTCTTGCGCAAGAACAGTTGCGCAAAAGGGCTTATTCCCGAGTGGGAGCATCAGAGTTCTGGCGCAAGAAGCACTGATTTCATACATTAGAACATCAGTTTACTTGTGCAAGAACATGCAGCCAGTGTAGACAGGCAGCAAGTTTTTGCACAAGATCACGCCAGTGTAGACACAGCCTAAATGTCCAACTTCAGCAGCAGCCCGGGGAATGACAAGGAAGAATCAATCAGATTCTTGACCATTTGCAGAGCTCTGGCAGTTCAATTTAGTTGTTTCAGTCTGGGTCTGATCCAGAGTCCAATGAAGATAATGAAAAGACTCCAAGCTTTTTTTTATTCATGGTCAGGTAGCAGAGGATCTTCAGCATAAATTAAGGATTTCATAGTCCTGACATTTTTCACCAAACTATTTTCTCCTAGATTAGCTGTCAGGAATTACCAGGCTGAATGTTGGTCTCTGTGTGATATTATTAATATTACATATTTGTATTATGGTGGCCCACAGGATCCCTAGTTATGGACCATCATCCATAGCACTAGGCACTGTGCAAACCTAGAATAAAAAGTTTCAGAGGGGTAGCCGAGTCAGTCTGTAATAGGAAAAACTTAAAAAACAACAAATAGTCAGGGAAAAGGCTAGACTAGAAACAGTTTGGCTATGTCTACACTGGCCAGTCTTGCGCAAGAATATATGCAAATGAGGCATGGTGATGAATATTGTCACGCCTCATTTGCATACTTAATGAGCTGCCATTTTGTGCAAGGAGTTGAAAATAAGCAGCAGAATGGCTCTTAAGTAAGAGGGGGCTTTTGCGCAAGAAGGAGCAGTCTACACTGTGTCCCAGATAGTCTCATTTATGTACCTCTCTGCCTCCCTTAGCTCCTCCTGTTCAGCCACCTTGGTCCCAAAGCCCATACATGGTCTTCAAGGGTCAGAAGTTCTTTGCACCAAATACACACATACGCCACCTACCACCCTACTGCGTGCAGTGGTTGAGGAGTGGTGCTGTGGGGGGCATTGTGTGCTGTGCATGGGGGGGTGGAGCTATGAGGAGTAGTGTTCTGTGGCTGGTAGTGGTTCTGTGGTGTGGGAGTAAGGCATGGGAAGGGCATGGGTTTATTTAATCTACAGAAGAGATGAGAGGGGGTATTTGATAGCAGCCTTCAGTTACCTTAAGGGGGGTTCCAAAGAGGATGGGGAAAGGCTGTTCTCACTGGTGACAGATGACAGGACAAGAAGCAATGGTCTTAGGTTGCAGTGAGGGAGATCTTGGTTGGATATTAGGAAAAACTATTTCACCAGACAAGCGGTGAAATACTGGAATGGGTTACTAGGGAGGTGGTGGAATCTCCATTCCTTATTTTTCAGAGGAGCTAATAGTGCTGCAGTACTTTAGGGTGCTTCTACATAGCACAGTTATTTTGAAATAACTAACGTTATTTCGAAATAATAATATGAATTCTACACAGCAATTCCAGTATTTCGAAATAAATTTGAAATTATGGATGGCTTATTCCAACTTCTGTAAACCTCATTCCACGACGAATAACCCCTATCCTGAAATAGCTATTTCAAAATAGCTGTAATATGGATGTTCCACTGCTGCTATTTTGAAATAGCTCTTCCCTAGGGCCACTCAAACTAATTACTGCCCAGTGCCTCCTTGGGCTCTAAATTGAGGTAGCACATCTACATTAGGGAAGTCTACCTCAGACTAATTTTGAGGCTTCCGTATAGTGTAGACATGCTATTTTGAAATAATTTATTTCAGAGTAGTTTTTTTCTCCAGAATAACTTATTTTGAAATAAGTGTGCAGTGTAGACATCCCCTTAGGGAATGTCTACACTAGCCCCCTAGTTCGAACTAGGGAAGCTAATGTAGGCATTCGAACTTGCAAATGAAGCCCGGGATTTAAATATCCTGGGCTTCATTTGCATCGTACCATCTGGGTGCCATTTTTAAATCCCCATAGTCCGAACTAACAGCCCCCCGCTACACTTAGTTCGAGTTAACTGTTACACCTCATTCCACAAGGTGGGGGCCAAACTAACCCCTATTGGTAGGAGGATGGTGGGAAAAGTTCTTGGGGGGGGTCACATGACACCTTTTACTTCTGGTCATGTGTCCATCTTGCCCCGAGAATGTTACCTCCAGAGGTGTGGCCAATGGGGGTCAGGGGCGTGGTTAATGGGGTCAGGGGTGTGGCTAACGGTGGTCAAAGTGCATTTTAAAAAAATTCTTTGGGTGCACACCCTAATGAAATGTGCTGCACACGCCTATGATTCTAAGGTTAGTCTATGCTGTGGTTGCATGGGGCATAGGAATGATTCTCAGTTGGATCAGTGTGTGGGGCAGTGAGTGTGCACCTCAGGTGGATGAATGTGCTTTGTGGGGAGGCACATGGGAGAGATTAATCTGTACTATGGTTGCAAGCCACAGTGCTGTGGGCAGTTTGTGTGTGCTGTGTCTGTGGGGGGCTGTGGGCAATGCTGTGGGTGGTTAATGTGTGCTGTATCCTTGGGGGGCAGTGGGCAATGCTGTGGGGCAGTCATTGTGTGATGTGTCTGGTGGGAGGATGGTGCTGAGGGACAGTTAGGGTACGTCTAGTGTGTGCTGTGTCAGTGGGGAACAGAGAGCGGTGCTGTGAGGTGATTAGTGTGTACTGTGTCCACTGGAGACAGGGAGCAGTGCTGTGGACAGAATTTGCTATGTCCCAGATGAACAAGGGGTGATGAAATCTCATGATACCATCTACATGTTTTGTTAGTCTATAAACTGCTGATCATTTGTTGTTGTTTTTTTTACAGTGGGGGCAGTGTGTGATGTGTCTGTGGGGGTAGCCATTGGTGCTGTGGAGGAGGTTAGTGTGTGCTGTGTCAGTGGGGGACAGAGGGCAGCGCTGTGGGGGTGGATAGTGTGTGCTGTGTCCGTGAGGGATGGGCAGTGCTGTGAGGGTGGATAGTGTGTGCTGTGTCCGTGAGGGATGGGCAGCGCTGTGAGGGTGGATAGTGTGTGCTGTGTCCGTGAGGGATGGGCAGCGTTGTGGGGGTGGATAGTGTGTGCTGTGTCCTGAGGGATGGGGCAGCGCTGTGGGGCCGGTTAGTGTGTGCTGTGTCCCTGAGGGATGGGTAGCGCTGTGGGGCCGGTTAGTGTGTGCTGTGTCCCTGAGGGATAGGGCAGTACTGTGAGGCCGGTTAGTGTGTGCTGTGTCCCTGAGGGATGGGCAGCGCTGTGGGGCTGGTTAGTGTGTGCTGTGTCCCTGAGGGATGGGCAGCGCTGTGGGGCCGGTTAGTGTGTGCTGTGTCCCTGAGGGATGGGCAGCGCTGTGGGGCCGGTTAGTGTGTGGTGTATCCCTGAGGGATGGGCAGCGCTGTGGGGCCGGTTAGTGTGTGGTGTGTCCCTGAGGGATGGGCAGTGCTGTGGGGCCGGTTGGTGTGTGCTGTGCCCTGAGGGATGGGCAGCACTGTGGGTCCGGTTCGTGTGTGCTGTGTACTGAGGGATGGGCAGCGCTGTGGGGCCGGTTAGTGTGTGCTGTGTCCTGAGGGATGGGCAGCGCTGCGGGGCCGGTTAGTGTGTGCTGTGTCCTGAGGGATGGGCAGCGCTGCGGGGCCGGTTAGTGTGTGCTGTGTCCCTGAGGGATGGGCAGCACTGTGGGGCCAGTTAGTATGTGCTGTGTCCTGAGGGATGGGCAGCGCTGCGGGGCCGGTTAGTGTGTGCTGTGTCCTGAGGGATGGCCAGCGCTGTGGGGACGGTTCGTGTGTGGTGTGCTCTGAGGGATGGGCAGTGCTGTGGGGCCGGTTAGTCTGTGCTGTGTCCCTGAAGGATGGGCAGTGCTGTGAGGCCGGTTAGTGTGTGCTGTGTCCCTGAGGGATGGGCAGCGCTGTGGGGCCGGTTAGTGTGTGCTGTGCCCTGAGGGATGGGCAGCGCTGTGGGGCCGGTTAGTGTGTGCTGTGTCCCTGAGGGATGGGCAGTGCTGCGGGGCCGGTTCGTGTGTGCTGTGTCCTGAGGGATGGGCAGCGCTGTGGGGCCGGTTACTGTGTGCTGTGTCCCTGAGGGATGGGCAGCGCTGTGGGGCCGGTTAGTGTGTGCTGTGCCCTGAGGGATGGGCAGTGCTGTGGGGCCGGTTAGTGTGTGCTGTGCCCTGAGGGATGGGGCAGCGCTGTGGGGCCGGTTCGTGTGTGCTGTGTCCTGAGGGATGGGCAGCGCTGTGGGGCCGGTTACTGTGTGCTGTGTCCCTGAGGGATGGGCAGTGCTGCGGGGCCGGTTCGTGTGTGCTGTGTCCTGAGGGATGGGCAGCGCTGTGGGGCCGGTTAGTGTGTGCTGTGCCCTGAGGGATGGGCAGCGCTGTGGGGCCGGTTAGTGTGTGCTGTGCCCTGAGGGATGGGCAGTGCTGTGAGGCCGGTTAGTGTGTGCTGTGTCCCTGAGGGATGGGCAGTGCTGTGAGGCCGGTTAGTGTGTGCTGTGTCCCTGAGGGATGGGCAGCGCTGTGGGGCCGGTTAGTGTGTGCTGTGTCCCTGAGGGATGGGCAGCGCTGTGGGGTCGGTTAGAGTGTGCTGTGCCCTGAGGGATGGGCAGCGCTGTGGGGTCGGTTAGTGTGTGCTGTGTCCCTGATGGATGGGCAGAGCTGTGGGGCCGGTTCGTGTGTGCTTTGTCCTGAGGGATGGGCAGTGCTGTGGGGCCGGTTAGTGTGTGCTGTGCCCTGAGGGATGGGCAGCGCTGTGGGGTCGGTTAGTGTGTGCTGTGTCCTGAGGGATGGGCAGCGCTGTGGGTTCGGTTAGTGTGTGCTGTGTCCCTGAGGGATGGGCAGAGCTGTGGGGTCGGTTAGTGTGTGCTGTGTCCTGAGGGATGGGCAGCGCTGTGGGGCCGGTTAGTGTGTGCTGTGTCCCTGAGGGATGGGCAGCGCTGTGGGGCCGGTTAGTGTGTGCTGTGTCCTGAGGGATGGGCAGCGCTGCGGGGCTGGTTAGTGTGTTCTGTGCCCTGAGGGATGGGCAGTGCTGTGGGGCCGGTTAGTGTGTGCTGTGTCCCTGAGGGATGGGAAGCGCTGTGGTGTCGGTTAGTGTGTGCTGTGCCCTGAGGGATGGGCAGCGCTGTGGGGCCGGTTAGTGTGTGCTGTGTCCCTGAGGGATGGGCAGCGCTGTGGGGCCGGTTAGTGTGTGCTGTGCCCTGAGGGATGGGCAGCGCTGTGCGGCCGGTTAGGGTGTGCTGTGTCCTGAGGGATGGGCAGTGCCGTGGGGCCGGTTAGTGTGTGCTGTGTCCCTGATGGATGGGCAGCGCTGTGGGGTCGGTTAGTGTGTGCTGTGTCCCTGAGGGATGGGCAGCGCTGTGGGGCCGGTTAGTGTGTGCTGTGTCCTGAGGGATGGGCAGAGCTGTGGGGCCGGTTAGTGTGTGCTGTGTCCTGAGGGATGGGCAGAGCTGTGGGGCCGGTTAGTGTGTGCTGTGCCCTGATGGATGGGCAGAGCTGTGGGGCCGGTTAGTGTGTGCTGTGTCCCTGAGGGATGGGCAGCGCTGTGGGGCCGGTTTGTGTGTGCTGTGTCCCTGATGGATGGGCAGCGCTGTGGGGTCGGTTAGTGTGTGCTGTGTCCTGAGGGATGGGCAGCGCTGTGGGGCCGGTTAGTGTGTGCTGTGCCCTGAGGGATGGGCAGCGCTGTGGGGCCGGTTAGTGTGTGCTGTGTCCCTGATGGATGGGCAGCGCTGTGGGGTCGGTTAGTGTGTGCTGTGCCCTGAGGGATGGGCAGCGTTGTGGGGTCGGTTAGTGTGTGCTGTGTCCTGAGGGATGGGCAGCGCTGTGGGGCCGGTTAGTGTGTGCTGTGTCCCTGAGGGATGGGCAGCGCTGTGGGGCCGGTTAGTGTGTGCTGTGCCCTGAGGGATGGGCAGCGCTGTGGGGCCGGTTAGTGTGTGCTGTGTCCTGAGGGATGGGCAGTGCCGTGGGGCCGGTTAGTGTGTGCTGTGCCCTGAGGGATGGGCAGTGCTGTGAGGCCGGTTAGTGTGTGCTGTGTCCCTGAGGGATGGGCAGTGCTGTGAGGCCGGTTAGTGTGTGCTGTGTCCCTGAGGGATGGGCAGCGCTGTGGGGCCGGTTAGTGTGTGCTGTGTCCCTGAGGGATGGGCAGCGCTGTGGGGTCGGTTAGAGTGTGCTGTGCCCTGAGGGATGGGCAGCGCTGTGGGGTCGGTTAGTGTGTGCTGTGTCCCTGATGGATGGGCAGAGCTGTGGGGCCGGTTCGTGTGTGCTTTGTCCTGAGGGATGGGCAGTGCTGTGGGGCCGGTTAGTGTGTGCTGTGCCCTGAGGGATGGGCAGCGCTGTGGGGTCGGTTAGTGTGTGCTGTGTCCTGAGGGATGGGCAGCGCTGTGGGGTCGGTTAGTGTGTGCTGTGTCCCTGAGGGATGGGCAGAGCTGTGGGGTCGGTTAGTGTGTGCTGTGTCCTGAGGGATGGGCAGCGCTGTGGGGCCGGTTAGTGTGTGCTGTGTCCCTGAGGGATGGGCAGCGCTGTGGGGCCGGTTAGTGTGTGCTGTGTCCTGAGGGATGGGCAGCACTGCGGGGCTGGTTAGTGTGTTCTGTGCCCTGAGGGATGGGCAGCGCTGTGGGGCCGGTTAGTGTGTGCTGTGTCCCTGAGGGATGGGAAGCGCTGTGGGGCCGGTTAGTGTGTGCTGTGTCCTGAGGGATGGGCAGTGCTGTGGGGCCGGTTAGTGTGTGCTGTGCCCTGAGGGATGGGCAGCGCTGTGGGGTCGGTTAGTGTGTGCTGTGCCCTGAGGGATGGGCAGCGCTGTGGGGCCGGTTAGTGTGTGCTGTGTCCCTGAGGGATGGGCAGCGCTGTGGGGCCGGTTAGTGTGTGCTGTGCCCTGAGGGATGGGCAGCGCTGTGGGGCCCGTTAGTGTATGCTGTGTCCTGAGGGATGGGCAGTGCCGTGGGGCCGGTTAGTGTGTGCTGTGTCCCTGATGGATGGGCAGCGCTGTGGGGTCGGTTAGTGTGTGCTGTGTCCCTGAGGGATGGGCAGCGCTGTGGGGCCGGTTAGTGTGTGCTGTGTCCTGAGGGATGGGCAGAGCTGTGGGGCCGGTTAGTGTGTGCTGTGCCCTGAGGGATGGGCAGAGCTGTGGGGCCGGTTAGTGTGTGCTGTGTCCTGAGGGATGGGCAGAGCTGTGGGGCCGGTTAGTGTGTGCTGTGCCCTGATGGATGGGCAGAGCTGTGGGGCCGGTTAGTGTGTGCTGTGTCCTGAGGGATGGGCAGAGCTGTGGGGCCGGTTAGTGTGTGCTTTGCCCTGATGGATGGGCAGAGCTGTGGGGCCGGTTAGTGTGTGCTGTGTCCCTGAGGGATGGGCAGCGCTGTGGGGCCGGTTTGTGTGTGCTGTGTCCCTGATGGATGGGCAGCGCTGTGGGGTCGGTTAGTGTGTGCTGTGTCCTGAGGGATGGGCAGCGCTGTGGGGCCGGTTAGTGTGTGCTGTGCCCTGAGGGATGGGCAGCGCTGTGGGGCCGGTTAGTGTGTGCTGTGTCCCTGAGGGATGGGCAGCGCTGTGGGGCCGGTTACTGTGTGCTGTGCCCTGAGGGATGGGCAGCGCTGTGGGGCCGGTTACTGTGTGCTGTGTCCCTGAGGGATGGGCAGTGCTGTGGGGCCGGTTAGTGTGTGCTGTGTCCCTGAGGGATGGGCAGCGCTGTGGGGCCGGTTACTGTGTGCTGTGTCCCTGAGGGATGGGCAGCGCTGTGGGGCCGGTTAGTGTGTGCTGTGTCCTGAGGGATGGGCAGCGCTGTGGGGCCGGTTAGTGTGTGCTGTGTCCTGAGGGATGGGCAGCGCTGTGGGGCCGGTTAGTGTGTGCTGCGTCCCTGAGGGATGGGCAGTGCTGCGTGGCCGGTTAGTGTGTGCTGTGCCCTGAGGGATGGGCAGCGCTGTGGGGCCGGTTAGTGTGTGCTGTGCCCTGAGGGATGGGCAGCGCTGTGGGGCCGGTTAGTGTGTGCTGTGCCCTGAGGGATGGGCAGCGTTGTGGGGTCGGTTAGTGTGTGCTGTGCCCTGAGGGATGGGCAGCGCTGTGGGGCCGGTTAGTGTGTGCTGTGCCCTGAGGGATGGGCAGCGCTGTGGGGCCGGTTAGTGTGTGCTGTGCCCTGAGGGATGGGCAGCGCTGTGGGGCCGGTTAGTGTGTGCTGTGCCCTGAGGGATGGGCAGCGTTGTGGGGTCGGTTAGTGTGTGCTGTGCCCTGAGGGATGGGCAGCGCTGTGGGGCCGGTTAGTGTGTGCTGTGCCCTGAGGGATGGGCAGTGCTGTGGGGCCGGTTAGTGTGTGCTGTGCCCTGAGGGATGGGCAGAGCTGTGGGGCCGGTTAGTGTGTGCTGTGTCCCTGAGGGATGGGCAGAGCTGTGGGGCCGGTTAGTGTGTGCTGTGTCCCTGAGGGATGGGCAGAGCTGTGGGGCCGGTTAGTGTGTGCTGTGTCCTGAGGGATGGGCAGAGCTGTGGGGCCGGTTAGTGTGTGCTGTGTCCTGAGGGATGGGCAGAGCTGTGGGGCTGGTTAGTGTGTGCTGTGTCCTGAGGGATGGGCAGTGCTGTGGGGCCGGTTAGTGTGTGCTGTGTCCTGAGGGATGGGCAGCGCTGTGGGGTCGGTTAGTGTGTGCTGTGTCCTGAGGGATGGGCAGCGCTGTGGGGTCGGTTAGAGTGTGCTGTGCCCTGAGGGATGGGCAGTGCTGTGGGGCCGGTTAGTGTGTGCTGTGCCCTGAGGGATGGGCAGAGCTGTGGGGCCGGTTAGTGTGTGCTGTGTCCTGAGGGATGGGCAGAGCTGTGGGGCCGGTTCGTGTGTGCTGTGTCCTGAGGGATGGGCAGCGCTGTGGGGTCGGTTAGTGTGTGCTGTGTCCTGAGGGATGGGCAGAGCTGTGGGGCCGGTTAGTGTGTGCTGTGTCCTGAGGGATGGGCAGCGCTGTGGGGTCGGTTAGTGTGTGCTGTGTCCTGAGGGATGGGCAGTGCCGTGGGGCTGGTTAGTGTGTGCTGTGTCCTGAGGGATGGGCAGAGCTGTGGGGCCGGTTAGTGTGTGCTGTGTCCTGAGGGATGGGCAGCGCTGTGGGGTCGGTTAGTGTGTGCTGTGTCCTGAGGGATGGGCAGAGCTGTGGGGCCGGTTTGTGTGTGCTGTGTCCCTGAGGGATGGGCAGCGCTGTGGGGTCGGTTAGTGTGTGCTGTGTCCCTGAGGGATGGGCAGTGCTGTGGGGCCGGTTAGTGTGTGCTGTGTCCTGAGGGATGGGCAGTGCCGTGGGGCTGGTTAGTGTGTGCTGTGTCCTGAGGGATGGGCAGCGCTGTGGGGCCGGTTAGTGTGTGCTGTGTCCTGAGGGATGGGCAGCGCTGTGGGGCTGGTTAGTGTGTGCTTTGTCCTGAGGGATGGGCAGTGCTGTGGGGCCGGTTAGTGTGTGCTTTGTCCTGAGGGATGGGCAGTGCTGTGGGGCCGGTTAGTGTGTGCTTTGTCCTGAGGGATGGGCAGCGCTGTGGGGCTGGTTAGTGTGTGCTGTGTCCTGAGGGATGGGCAGCGCTGTGGGGCCGGTTAGTGTGTGCTGTGCCCTGAGGGATGGGCAGCGCTGTGGGGCCGGTTAGTGTGTGCTGTGCCCTGAGGGATGGGCAGCGCTGTGGGGCTGGTTAGTGTGTGCTTTGTCCTGAGGGATGGGCAGTGCTGTGGGGCCGGTTAGTGTGTGCTGTGCCCTGAGGGATGGGCAGTGCTGTGGGGCCGGTTAGTGTGTGCTGTGCCCTGAGGGATGGGCAGTGCTGTGGGGCCGGTTCGTGTGTGCTGTGCCCTGAGGGATGGGCAGTGCTGTGGGGCCGGTTAGTGTGTGCTGTGCCCTGAGGGATGGGCAGTGCTGTGGGGCCGGTTCGTGTGTGCTGTGCCCTGAGGGATGGGCAGCGCTGTGGGGCCGGTTACTGTGTGCTGTGTCCTGAGGGATGGGCAGCGCTGTGGGGCCGGTTAGTGTGTGCTGTGCCCTGAGGGATGGGCAGCGCTGTGGGGCCGGTTCGTGTGTGCTGTGCCCTGAGGGATGGGCAGCGCTGCGGGGCCGGTTAGTGTGTGCTGTGCCCTGAGGGATGGGCAGCGCTGTGGGGCCGGTTAGTGTGTGCTGTGCCCTGAGGGATGGGCAGCGCTGCTGGGCCGGTTAGTGTGTGCTGTGCCCTGAGGGATGGGCAGAGCTGTGGGGCCGGTTAGTGTGTGCTGTGTCCTGAGGGATGGGCAGCGCTGTGGGGCCGGTTACTGTGTGCTGTGCCCTGAGGGATGGGCAGCGCTGTGGGGCCGGTTACTGTGTGCTGTGCCCTGAGGGATGGGCAGCGCTGTGGGGCCGGTTAGTGTGTGCTGTGTCCCTGAGGGATGGGCAGCGCTGTGGGGTCGGTTAGTGTGTGCTGTGTCCTGAGGGATGGGCAGCGCTGTGGGGCCGGTTACTGTGTGCTGTGCCCTGAGGGATGGGCAGAGCTGTGGGGCCGGTTAGTGTGTGCTGTGCCCTGAGGGATGGGCAGCGCTGTGGGGCCGGTTAGTGTGTGCTGTGTCCTGAGGGATGGGCAGCGCTGTGGGGCCGGTTAGTGTGTGCTGTGTCCTGAGGGATGGGCAGCGCTGTGGGGCCGGTTAGTGTGTGCTGTGCCCTGAGGGATGGGCAGCGCTGTGGGGCCGGTTCGTGTGTGCTGTGCCCTGAGGGATGGGCAGCGCTGTGGGGCCGGTTAGTGTGTGCTGTGTCCTGAGGGATGGGCAGCGCTGTGGGGCCGGTTAGTGTGTGCTGTGTCCTGAGGGATGGGCAGCGCTGTGGGGCCGGTTAGTGTGTGCTGTGTCCTGAGGGATGGGCAGCGCTGTGGGGCCGGTTAGTGTGTGCTGTGTCCTGAGGGATGGGCAGCGCTGTGGGGCCGGTTAGTGTGTGCTGTGTCCTGAGGGATGGGCAGCGCTGTGGGGCCGGTTAGTGTGTGCTGTGTCCTGAGGGATGGGCAGTGCTGTGGGGCCGGTTCGTGTGTGCTGTGTCCTGAGGGATGGGCAGCGCTGCGGGGCCGGTTAGCGTGTGCTGTGTCCTGAGGGATGGGCAGCGCTGTGGGGCCGGTTCGTTGCGCTGAGGGGCAGGATGCCGGAGGCCGGGTCAGTGTGTACCCCGCAGGGTGAGTGCTACGTGTGCTGTGGCCGGAGAGGGTCCGAGGACGGTCACTGCGCGCTGGGCCCGTGGGCGGCGGGGGCGGTGCTGTGGGCGGGAGGGTTTAGTGCCGAGGGTGGGGGCGGCCATTGTGTTTGCGCTACCAGCATAGCAGTGGTGCGGGGCTAAGCGTGTCCAAGGGCCGTTCCCAACCGAGTTTATTGGCAGACCCGTTCCGGTTGCTAAGCGCCGGTTCCGGTCGCGCAGTCGCGGCGCGGGGTACAGTTGGGAGCGGCCGCGGCTGCCAGGCAGGCGGTGCCTACACCGGGCGCGTTTGTTCCGCCGCGCCGCCAGGGGCAGCAGAGCGGCTGCGGTAGGGAGTCGGGCGCAGGCCGCCGCAGCTGCAGGGCGCTGAAGGGCCGCTGCGCAGCACCGTGGGGCGGGGGAGGGAGCGAGCGACAGACCGTCAGGCGAGCGCCTCGCGTCGTGTACCTCCTCCAGAGCCGCTAGGGTGGGAGCGGGCTCAGCTGGCAAGGTCCCGCTGGAGACGCCAACGACCTGTCTCCCGGCCGCAGACACGACCCCAAGAGGAGGGAGGCACCCGCCACCAGGCCCAGTCCGCGCCGAGCGAAGGTACAGTCACGCTGCCGCCGCGAGTCCCGGCTGGCCTTTGCCGCCGAGCGCGGGCCTGGGCTGGCGGCGGATTGCGGCCGTGGAGCCCTTAGGGCCTGAAGGCGGTAGTGTCTGGAGCCTCCCCCCACTTTACGTCCCGCGGGCCTGTGATGGGGGATGCTAGTGTGAAACCTCCCCCCCCCCCCCGACCCCTCGGGAAGAGAAGAAGGCTCCTGTTGAACTTTGCTCCTGCCTCCCCAGGCCCCGTGGCGGGGAGAGGGAGAGGCTGGGGTGAAGGTCTCTGTGGTCTTTCTCTTCCTCAGTACTTGAGTGAGGAACTTCCCCTGTGGGTAGAGCTGGGTTATCTGGAAACTGTCTCTACTTTCGCCTCCCCCACATCAGGGTAGGCCCTTTCTCTGTAGGGCAGGCCTAGACTCTTGGTCTCTGCTCGAGACAATTCTGTGTCTTCGGCTTGACAAATATTTAGGGGGAGGGCTTCCATGCTTCACTAGCTGCTTCTGCTGCTCTTGGGTTGATGTTGACACGCATTGTTTCCTCTTTAGAGCTGGGGTTTGAACAGACTTCCTGTTACAAAACCGGCAGAGACAAAAATCTGCTTGTCAGTGTCTTGAGAGGGGAAAAAGATCTGCCTTAATGAGAGGAGGATGTACTTCACCTTTTCAGCTGTGGAGAATGAATTGTAGTCTGACTAAAGAGAAATTAATGGCCTTGCTAGTGAGTTGATCTCCCAGGGCAGTAATGATGAGGAAAAAGAATAGAGTAAGTGACTTCACCTTTGCAAAATTGCAGCACACAGTAGCCCAGAGTAGGTCAATATACAAAAGATAAATGAGGCCTTTCAGTAATTGGGCTGTTTTAATCTGTATAATTAACAAGCCCAGTACCTGGTTTTTTTAGTTGCTTTGTACTGAAATAGTAAATAGTGGGGTAGAATTTGGGAATGCCAACAAGGATGGTGACTAGGAAGGGTCAAAGCCCCTCTGCTCCTGACACATTACATAATTTTTTTGCCTAGGGCTGATAGAGTTCACCCTCTGTTTTAGACCCCTCCCCAAAACAGAACCCATGATTAAGGTTGAGAATTACCTTTGGTTAGAATGCTCAGTCCCTTGCAAATTAACAGATTAGAATCTAGGGTCACATCTAGACTTGTGGGAAGATTGACACTGCCGCGGTTGAGCTTCTGTTGTTCTATTTAGTAGGTCTAGTAAAGACCTGCTAAATCGAATGCTGAGGATGTCCCTGTCGGTGCCATTTCTCCCATTGACCTCTTGCTGTGGGAATAGTGCTGAAGTTTGGCTTAAGGTACATCAACTCATAGTTGAAATTGAGTACCTTAAGATGACCTTCCCCCGTAGTATAGACCTGGCCTAGGACATTTCATTATAAGTTTATTTTAGATTTTAGCAGTTTGTAAATGAGAGGCTTTTAGTGGTGATATAGCTTTGTGCACATCTTGAATTGCTTTGTGTGTGTAGATTGGTTTTAGGTCTATTTTGAAGAGGATGAATGACAGCTAATGTTGTTTATATTTAATTTGTATGCTGCCTTTCATTCTGAAGGTTCCCCAAATGCTTTACAAATGTAACAAATTGATATATAAACTATAACAGGGACCACTTCATCCATCACTGAAATGGAACCACTTCTGGGATGTAAAACGGCTACTGTTTAACAACGCTCAGCAACACTGCACAACAGTTTAGGATGGAACTGAAGAAGAATACTGTTTCCAAATGAAACCACAGGGAGAATTTTAGGTAGGCAAACTAATTATCTAAGTTAGAATTTGGTTAGGAGGACTGCACAACATTTGCCCCTATTTCGGTTACATGCTTTTTTATCTTTATATTACAGGAGACTGACTCTCAAATATTATATATATATATAAAATTTTCCAATGTGACACAATTGCCAGTACTAGGGCCTGATCATACAAATTTACTTATATGCATAGTCCTCATAGGACTCAATGCAGGAATAACTCTGGATGTGAAAATAACTTGGCAGGATTGGGCTATCACTTAGCAAAGGGCTCCCATAAAATCTAATGTGACCTAACATTTTTGTGAAGGGACTATTTTCTCTTGTTTTGTCAGAGATTACATTTTGATTTTAACTCATTTTTATTTTTATGAAAAATAGTAATCTAGTTGTAATTTATTTAAAACTTGTATTTTACCTGAAGAAAATATGTTAGTTAACACATCCAGTGCATGGGAAAAGATTAAACTTTACCACTTTTCAATTTCTTTAAGACAAGAGACTTATTCTTTTAAAAATAATTATATAAAATGTGGCTCTAAAAAGGTACTTTGCCTTTAAAAACAAAATATTTGAAAATTAATATTTTTTTACTTCTCTGTCAAACACTCCAGTACAAGTTCTGTGCTTCCCTTACAGCAGTTCAAGGTATCATCAGGTACTAGGGATTTTAAAATTTGGTTAAATAGATAATCATGCGACAGTTGAAAAATCTCAGCGGTTATATGGTTACGTGCTGTGGGCTCTGCCGTATAAATAAGCTTAAATAACATAATATCTTAAATAAGCTTTATACCACAGAGCCTGCAGCGAAGCCTCCTTGGGAGCTGGGTGGCTAGCCCCTGCCATCTCCACTCCCAGGGAGGTGGTTTCTCTGCCACAGTGAAGCCACTTCTCAGGGATCCAGGCAGTCAGTCCTTGCCCACCGAGCTCCCGGGGAGGTAGCTTTGCTGCCCTGCTGCAGAGAAGCTGCCTCCCTGGCAGCCTGAGTGTGATTGACACTGACTATATCAATAAGCTGATGCCTATTGGTTTATGGGGGGGGAACCTTTTTTAGGTTGGGGGCTTCTGACCCACAGAAAAATCAGTTGGGGGCCACACACAAGCGAGAAGAAAAAAAAAATACCTACAAACCCTCACTGACGTCCACCCCATCTGAGAAGGAGAAAGACACTCCTCACATTCCCCTCGCACACCAGAGCTTAGGGAGGATCCAGGCTAGTAGACTTTGTGTACTTCAGTCCTGCACGGGGGGAAGTGTTGGTGGGGGGCTGGAGAGCTAGCATGGGCTCCTCAATACTGGGGTGGGGAGAGCTCTGAACCCCGAGGGCCAGATCCAGACAAGCTGGGGGCTGCAATCGACCCTCAGGTGTTAGATTCCCCACTGCTGAAACAGTTACTCAGTTATACTTTATCGTTCCTATCAGGAAATGCAACTTTCTTTACGGTGTTTAGGTGTTTATGAGGTCATAAACAGAGGAAATACAATACTATGATCCGAAAATATTATTTTGTTCACTTTTAAGTAATACAGAGAGTTTCTTATTTAACAGATGGGACCTAAACAAAGTATATTTTAATTATTATATACATATACATACACACACACGTATGTATGCATGCATGCATGGCTTTTCTAGTTAAAGAAGTTTAACGGAATAATATTGCATAAACCAGAATAAGCAAATTAGTTGTTAGTGTCAGAAGTTAGTTGCTATTGTGAGAAGTATCATTTGACACTTCATTCAGTCTTCTTGTGCAATGGTACAAAACTGATCTTTAAAAATAACAAAAAGCATAAAATATTGTCCCACAGACCTACTTGTGTTTGTAAGAGTGCCATTGACTTGCTATTATAAGAGAATTTTTTACATTTAGTATCCATAGTTGTTTGTGACATAAGTGATTGAGCCATATAGTTTTAAGATTTTTCTTGAATTGCCTTATTGTGTAGTTGGTTGACTGATGATAGTTTAAGATTTCTCTCATAGAAGATACAGCCTCATCTTATGCAGGGGTACTTTATCTTATCAGAAATTTCTGGTAACATAGAATCATAGAATACTAGGACTGGAAGGGATGTCCAGACGTCATTGAGTCCAGTCCCCTGCCCTCATGGCAGGATCAAATACTGTCTAGAACATCCCTGATAGACATTTATCTAACCTACTCTTAAATATCTCCAGAGATGGAGATTCTACAACCTCCCTGGACAATTTATTCCAGCGTTTGACTACCTTGACAGTTAGGAACTTTTTCCTAATGTCCAGTCTTAACTTACCTTGCTGCAGTTTAAGCCCATTGCTTCTTGTTCTATCCTCAGAGGCCAAGATGGACAGGTTTTCTCCCTCCTCCTTATGACACCCTTTTAGATACCTGAAAACTGCTATCATGTCCCCCCTCAATCTTCTCTTTTCTAAACTAATCAAACCCAGTCTTTTCAGCCTTCCTTCATAGGTCATGTTCTCTAGACCTTTAATCATTCTTGTTGCTCTCATGTCTTGCTCACAGCACACCTGTTAATGCATCCCAGAATCATGTTTGCTTTTTTTGCAACAGCGTCACACTGCTGACTCATTCAGCTTGTGGTCCACTATAACCCCTATATCCCTTTCTGCCATACTCCTTTCTAGGCAGTCGCTTCCCATTCTGTATGTGTGAAACTGATTGTTCCTTCCTAAGTGGAGCACTTTGCATTTGTCTTTATTAAACATCATCCTGGTTACCTCAGACCATTTCTCCAATTTGTCCAGATCATTTTGAATTATGACCCTAAACTAGATGCAGACAAAAGTGTACAAACATGCTAAGAAAACACCATCTCTTGGAAATCCTTGATTTCTGTTGTAAAATGTTTATTCAGTAAGACAGTGGTCACTAGCCAGTAGATTGGGATCTACCAGTTGATCTTGGAGCCTCTGGCAGGTGATCCTGCTGGTTTGATCAGGAAGCTCTCAAGCTCTGGTACATCAGTTGTCCTTCCACCTGCTGTCGTGGTGTACCTGCCCTCTGCTTTGGAGCTGCTGGCCTGGGAGCCTCCTGCTTGCTTTGCAGGGTGTGGTAGGGAGGTGTGTGTGTGTGTGGGGGGGCCCTAATATCAGTGTCCCCCCCACCACCACTTCTATTCCTGATCTCCACACAGAAAGAAGGGGATGGAGGGAGCTTGGCAATGCAAATCTGTCACTCTCACACACTCTGTGTGTGTCATTCTCACAAACACACACTGTCCTTCACTCATCTCCCGACCCAACACATACATGAAGGGTTGTTGTTACTCTTTACTGCTGGCAAAGTGTGCTTTTTTTGGTTTTGGACTGGTCTCTGCATTTCATCATTTTTGTTTCTCTCTATTGCTTACATTTAATTATTTTAGTAGTGAGTTCTAAATTTCTAACACATAAAATGCCTAAAATATGGTGCTGTATTCTGTCTACTGTGTGGTTCCTCAAGTTCTTTTTGAAACCTGGAATTACTAGGCTCTAGTGCCTCCAGAGTTCATTCTAGATCATGTGAGGTTTTTGTGAGAGGTAAAAATGAGATCACTATTTATGTATAATAGAATCAGATGCAGAGCTGAATGTTTTAAGCATATTGAGGTTACAGCTAAAGGTTTATTTAGGATCCTCTGTTTAAAACTTAGTAATGACTGTAGTACACTTCTGGGTTTCATAAATAGTAGGTAAATTAAGAGGATTTTTTGCCATAAGTAGAATTCTGGTAATGACATTTTAATGTAGATAAGGTTAAAAGAGTGATTATTGGGAACACATTATGATTGCACATATTTATTCTGAGGGCCTTTTCCAAGGCTTTTCTGCTGTTTGTACAAATCAAGATGTTATTACTGTGCACAAAATGAATGGTAATAGTTGCAAAGACACAACAACATTGGTAGCTATGTTCCAGAACTTTTATTTGCATGGTGTATGTACAAAGCAAAGTAACAGTTTGGTTTTTAAATATAGAGTAATTTTAAAAAATCTTGAAAATTTCTGCAATTTCCTTATAGAATATGAACTAGGGATAAAAAATCCCATTTACTTAGCTAAGCAGTTAAACATGGTTAACGGTTAACTGGAACTGGTAAGCATCACCTAGTAACCGGTTAACCTTTCACATACCTAATATGGACCATGTGATGTCATGTTTAGTTGCTCTTTTCACTAATTTACATTTTTAATACCAACTATAATAGCAATCTTAATTACAGGATTTGCTATCTAGCCGTGAAAGCTTCGTTTGATTTAATGTGGATGTCTTTTGTATCTAACGTGAATCCATAAAAAACATTAATTTTCCCCTGCTATATTATCTTCCGCTGGTTAAAATGCATGCATGCGAAGCTTGATGTTTCTTTTAGATGTTCCAGGCATGAATTATTTGAGTTAGAAATGCAAGTGACTAGTTGACTATCCAAGAAGCATATGTTTACCGAACAGTTGACTAATGACTCTTTCCCCCTCCTCTCACCTCTATTAGAGAGAAGCAGCAAGTTGGGGGAGCAGGAGCCAGTGCTGGGGGGTGCCAGTTTAAAAGCCGGTCTCCTCCTCCTCCCCTGAACACCATCTGGGGGTGGAGCACAGTGGGGAACTGATGGTGCTTCTGTCTTTTAAAAGCAGAAGTGCTGCAGAGACCATGGGTGTGTGGGGAACTCAAGCAGCCCCCTGCTGGCCCTGTGCTCCCTGCCCTTATCGACTAATGGAATAGTCGATGCAAATTCCATTAACTATTCAATTAGTTGATTGATCTAAATTAATCCCTATTGAGTAAGAGAACTATTTTTGAAAATTACCTGTCTGGTTACCTAACTTTCTGTGCTCAATATTATGAATGTTTTATATGTTTTAATTGCCTCCACACTCTCTCTTCAAACCTCATAATAAAGCTTATGTTGTACCTGTGGCACACTAAAAGTTGTCTCTGTTAATGAAATTAAATTCTACTTTAGTAGGAAAGAGGAGAGCATGATAGGAGAAACACAAAAAATAAAAGTAAGGTGATGCTGAGTTGGCTTGCCTTAAAAGCCTGGCTAAGTGGTTTTTTTTGTTTGTTTGTTTTTAAATATGTGCTTTAAACTTAGTTTGCTAAATCTGTATTTAGGTACATACATAAGTGGCCTGAGTTAAAAAAGTTAAGACTCCGGTAACTTAAATTGAAGTCATTTGAGTTGAGTTCCTCTGTTACTAAACAGAATTATACTTTCTTCTTAGATTACCTCATAATCAAATAACATATTAACATGTCATCTATTTAAATACTGTTTGTAAAGGGATGAATTTAGGAATGAACCAAGCTATAAGAAGATACACATTCAGTGTATACAGAAATAATCATGTAAATTCCTCAAACCATTGCAATTTTTTTTTTAAGAAGAAACATCAATTCAGGAAGTAATTTTGTTATTTTAAATTACTACTGCTACTTACATTCAGACACCAGAGTTTTGGATGTTTTATCTAGTACCCTATTCACACAGCACCATAAAAGTATGCTGAACATATATATTATAAACATGTAGAAAAGTGTGTGTTTTTTGGACATAATTCACACTTAGTTACCTCTTGAAAACCTATAAAAAGGGGAATCACATTTTTGGAAGAAATATCTAAGGGCATGTCTACACTGCCACCCTAGTTCGAACTAGGGTGGCTAATGTAGGCATTCGAAGTTGCGCCGCCGTTTTTAAATCCCTGTTAGTGCGGACTCCGTGCCCGCGGCTACACGTGGCACGGAGTAGGTAGTTCGAATTAGGCTCTCTAATTCGAACTGCCGGTACATCTCGTCTGCACTAACGGGGATTTAAAAATGGCGGCGCCCGGCAAGATGCAAATGAAGCCCGGGATATTTAAATCCCGGGCTTCATCTGCAAGTTCGAATGCCTACATTATCCACCCTAGTTCGAACTAGGGTGGCAGTGTAGACATACCCTAACACTGTAGCTCATCTATCCATATAATGGTAACATTGTACTGCTTTCTAATAAAATATCAACTTTGATTATAAGTTCTTTTTAAAAGCCCACTAAATGTTATACTGATTTTTTTTTCGATCTTGAAAGTCTCAGTTGAAAAGCATAATAGCATTTTGTATGTGTTTCAGAAATATTAAAAGTTTTAATTGGTGCAGGGATATTTAAATATCAGTTGAACAGTGGAACTCTGGGAATGCAAAGATTTGTCTACGTATAAAACACCTCACCTTTAGCTAGATTAAATCTTTAATCTTAAAATGTTTTTGAGTGCATCTTTCTTTACATGTATATAAATTACTCCATGGCTGTGTCTAGACTACATGCCTCTGTCGGCAGAGGCATGTAGATTAGACAGATAGGAAAAGGCAAATGAAGCCGCGATTTAAATGATTGCGGCTTCATTTACATTTACATGGCTGCCGCGCTGAGCCGACAAACAGCTGATCAGCTGTTTGTCGGCTCGCGCGCTAGTCTGGACGTTCCCCCTGTCGACATCAAAGCCCTTTGTCGGCAGCCCCGTTATTCCTGTTTGTCGGCTCAGTGCGGCAGCCATGTAAATGTAAATGAAGCCGCGATCATTTAAATCGCGGCTTCATTTGCCTTTGCTGAACAAACAAATCTACATGCCTCTGCCGACAGAGGGATGTAGTTTAGACGTACCCCATATGTAAAATAAAGTAATTTACTGCTTTTGGTAATTGCCTTGTATATCAATTATCAACATTGCTGAAAATGTACAATAGGGGTGTTCAATTGCATGTATTTAGATAAACGTGTAACTGCTGAAAATTTCAGCAGTTACACATTTACAGGCAGGGGGAGGTGGCTCCCCACCTTTGCAGCCTAAAAGCTGGCTTTATCATGCGTAGCAGTTCCTGCTTGCTCACTGCACTGCTGCTTCTGTATCAGAGGCACGAGCACGGGCAGGTGAGTGGGGGAGCCAGCACTTAAACACACTGGAAACACGGGGTGGGGACAGACTGTGTAACATTGAAGGTTAACCGATGAGCCCAGGCACACGTGCACACGTTTACACTTTCACATCCCTAATGTACAAGTACTTCATTTTGTTACTAAAGGAAGTGTGACTAACAGTTTAACTAATAGAAAAACAGATTTCAAACTCTTAATAAAGGAGTGCTGCTTAGGAAGAACTGAGACTTCAATGAAGTGCTTAAATACCTACTTTTCCAATGTGTTTAGGATCAATTTTTGTGGGGGATTAATACATTTATTCCCGTACAACTTCAAACAGTTTCACAGCTTCACAGATTTGTTTAGTGGGCAGAAATATACATCTCTGTTTATACCCTTATGAAGGTAGATTATCAAAAGTGATAATTATGAAAACAAGTATCAGAGGGGTAGCCGTATTAGTCTGAATCTGCAAAAGCGGTGAGGAGTCCTGTGGCACCTTATAGATTAACCGAATTATGAAAACAAGCATTCTTGGATATGTAGAGCATGAGATCTCCAGGTTCCATTGGTGAGAAGAAGTCTTTCTCTGGCCAGTAGAGAAATAATCAGTTTAAATCTAACAAAATATGTGTCTCCAGAACTTGTTTACACTTTTCAAAAGAGTCTTTAAAATAATGGAGAATCTTTCAAATATAAAAGGATACTATTTTGTCTTGCTGACTCTTCATTCATCTTCAGTATTGTTTTTCTGTACTAATTTGATCCTTAGAAAGTAACTCACTTCAGAACAGTGGTCACCAATCAGTAGATTGGGATCTACCAGTAGATCTTGGAGCTGCTGACGGGTGATCCTGACTGGTTTGGCCAGGAAGCTATCAAGTGCTGGCATTTTAGTTGCCCCTCCACCCACTCTTATGCTGCTCCGACCCTCTGCCTTGGAGCTGCCCCCTTGGGAGCTTCCTGCTTGCTGTGCAGGGTGTATTTGGGGGGGGGGGGGGTTAGCGGTGCTGATGCCAGGGTGTCCTTGGTCCCCCCACTTCTGTACCCTATCTCCACACTGAGAGAAAGGGATGGAGCTTGGCAATGCAAATTTCTGTTACTCTCACAAAATGTGTATGTCTCTGACATGCTCACAAACACACTCTGTTCCTTATCTCCCAACACGGCACATGGGGGGGGGGGGGAGAGAGGGTTTTTACTGCTTGCAAAGTGGGTTATTTTTGGTTTTTGACTCGTCCGTGCATTTCATCATTTTCATTTCTGTCTTATGCTTGCATTTAATTCTTTGAGTAGTAAGTTCTAAAATACCTAACCTTTTGTGGCTGGAGTAATTATCCCCATGGTAATTGCTGCTCCTGGAATTGACTGGTGTTTCCCTGCAGCCCCTGAGAGAGGCAGATTGGGGGGGTTCCATGTGCCATCCTTGCCTGCAGATACTGCTCCTGAAGCTCCCATTGATCAACAACGGGGAACTTTGACCAGTAGAAGCTGTGGGCTCAGTGCCTATAGATGAGGGGCAGCACGTGGTGCCATGGAGCCACTGCTGTACAGGCCAGCTGCTTTCAGGAGTGGTGCAGGGCCAGGTCAGGAGTAAGCCTGCCTTAATTCCACTGCTCTACTACTCAGAAGCAGTCTCAGTTAGATGGTGCCCAGGTAGAGGCTGTTCTGTGAACCCCTGTCCTAGCCCTGAACCTCTTTCTACTCCCAACCTCCTGCCCCAGATGTGAGTCCTCCTGCCCTCAAATTCCTTCCCAGAGCTTGCATCTTGAAACCTCTCCTGGACCCCCAAATCATCACCCTGGGCTAAGACAAGAGCCCCTCCCACACTCCAAATCCCTTGGCCCAAGACCAGAACCTGCACCCCACCCCTTACCCCAGCTTGGTGAAAGTAAATACAGTTCAGGGAGGAAGGGGGATGGAATTGAGCAGGGTGAGGCCATGGAGCAGAGGTAGGGCCTCAAAGAAGGGGGATGGGAAGGAAGTGGAAGAAGAGTATTTGGGTTTCAGGTAGAACTTACATTGCATTTAAATTGAAAAAGTGATATTGTGGTTAAAAAGGTTGGAGACCACTGCCTTAGAAAGTAGCAAGCTTTATCTAGAGATGCGTTTACACTGCACCATTATTCCAGATTAATTACCATTATTCCAGAAAAACAGTACTAGTGTCCACACAGCAATTGTGTTATTTCAAAAGAAAATTGAAACAATAGAGGGCTTTTTCTAACATTGGTAAACCTCATTCCACGAGGAATAAAGCCTCTTCTGAAAAAGGTCTTTCAGAAGAGGGTATGTGTGGATGCTCCACTGCTGCTGTGTTGAAATAGCTTCTCATCATGGCCATTCTAAGTTATTCCTCCCCAGTGCCTCCTGGGGCTCTAAATCGAGATAGCGCATCCACATTAGGGATTAATTTTGAGGCTTCCCTGTAGTGTGAATGCTCTATTTCTAAATAGCTTTTCTGAAATAAGCTTGCAGTGTAGCTGTACCCTAGGTGAATGCGTTTTTCAAGCCCTGGTCCTTTGGCGGGGGTGGGGAAGGCAGGTTCTTTCTAGCATTTGTGTTTAGAAGTGCATAGTGGAGAGACAGAATTCCCTTCCACCCCTGCCAAGGGCAGCCAGCTTCAACAGTGTTAGTGAGCATGCTTAGTATAAGCCAAGAAGCAAATCTGGGGGGGTGGGAGGGAAGGACATTCATGACCCTGCATTTCCTCCCATCCCTGTAACATTGTCTTAAACTGAGTAAAATGCAAACTGGCTCTGAGAAGATTTTCAGAACATCTTACAATGCATACTCCAAATCTGCAATACTTGCCATGCCAGTCCTAAACTTTTCTTGAGGAGAGATTGGCAATAATTCAGGATTGTTTGAGGAGCTGTAAGTAATGTCCATTAGAGATGTCAGCGTTTATCCACTACTTGATTTACCGATAAGCCATGGCTTCTCAGTTAATCTTATCTGTTACATGCAACCTCCCCCCCCCCCGCTTGCTGCCTCTATCAGAGGCAGCAAGGTGAGAAGGGAGTAGGAGCAGGTGCCCATGAGGAGCTGGCTTTAATTAGGCTACCCATGAGCACCAGATCCGCTTGCCCCGCCCATCCCAACGCAGCTTCATCTGATAGAGAGGCAGTGATGCAGAGAGTGAGGGGGTACACTGAAGCCATTACATACAGGGAGCTGGCTTTTGGATCTTCACATGTGCCAGATCTGTGGACTGGTCTGCCCCCCGTCGCTGCCTCCTACAGAGGCAGCGGTGTGGGGGGAAGGGGTGGCAGGAGCCAGTGCTGGTGAAGAGCCATCTTAAAAGCCAGATACCCAAACACCAGCTCCAGAGTGCCACCTCCCTCCTCTCCCCCTCCCACCACACTGCATGGAGGGGGGAATGGTGGGGGAGGCTGCCACAAAGCAGCCTCTGTCCGCAGCAGCCTAGGCTTGCGGCAGCAGCCCCTGTCTGCTGCGGATTGGTGCAGTAGGGCTGCTAAGGCAGGCTTCCTGCCTCTCCTGGCACTGCAGATCATGCAGTACCCCAGAAGTAGCCAGCTGCAGGTTCCCAGCCAGTGGGAATGTTGAGCTAGTGCTCAGGGTAGGTACAATGCAAGGAGCCCTGTGCACTCTTCCCGCCCCACCTACGAGCTGGGCCTGTTGCTGGCTGCTTTTGGGGTACAGTGTAATCTGTGGTGCCAGGCAAGCCAGGTAGTCTGCCTTAGCACCCTCATTGGCCACATGATTACTCTGCAGCAATGAGGTCCAATGCCATGACCCTGTTACTGGGTTGCGACCGAAAGTTTAAAAACCACTGCTTTAGTGACTTGAGGGAACACAGTTAATTCAGGGACAGAGAGGGTGGCAAGTGAATAGTGATTGTTGCACTTAAGATCTAAATTTGTACCTTTTAAACACAGCACTGACCTATCGCTTCTACTAACCTGAATTTCAAGGTTGTGTCTACATTGGCAAGATTTAGCGCAAAAGCAAGTGCTTTTGCAGCAAAATCTTGCCGCCTGTCTACACCGGCCGCGAGTATTTGCGCAAGAACACTGACATTCTACTGTATGAAATCAGTGCTGCTTGCGCAAATTCTCTGACGCTCCTGCTCTTGCACAAGAAGCCAATGTAGAGAGGTGACATCAATTTCTTGCGCAAGAAAGCTCGATGGCTAAAATGGCATCGGAGCTTTCTTGTGCAAGAGAGCATCTACACTGGCATTGATACTTTTGCGCAAAAGCAAATCTTTTGCGCAAAGACACATGCCAGTATAGACGCTGTCTTACTCAAATACTCTTAATGCAAAAACTCTTGCGTTTAGAGTATTTGCGCTAATTCTTGCCAGTCTAGACATAACCAAAGTATATGTATGCTGTTAGGAGGAAAAGTTATTGTAGTTCATCTTCTCTAATAAGCCAGCTCCCTTAGCATCTGGGAAATTACTGGGGTTCAAAAATTTATTAACTTCTAGAGGTGGATTAAGATTTATTGGGACATAAAGAACATTTGCCCCTGTCCCTTTCTCCTCTCCCCAGCCCCCCAAGTCTTTGCTGTCTGACCTAGTTGGAAGCTAGGCTGTGGTAAGAGCTGCTGTGGAGAGACCTAGACCCTCCACTTGACCTAGACTAGACAGTGCGCCGTGGGGAGCAGGGAGGCGGGCCATAGACTGCTTTCCAGCAGTGAAGTGGGCAATATGGTCACCCTATCACTGCTGGTTTTCAGCTTCTAATTGTAAGGGGGCAGGGCCCCAAGAGGAAGAGGAGAAGCAGGGGGCTAGGGCAGTGCTAATCTGCCATTGCTAATTTCTTTCTTTCTTTAAGAATGTTTAGAAAGATTAAATCATGTTAGGATGTACAAAAATACTTCTAGGCTGTGTCTAGACTGGCAAGTTTTTCCGTGAAATCATCTGCTTTTGCGGAAAAACTTGCCAACTGTCTACATTGGCCGCTTGAATTTCCGCAAGAACACTGACGATCTCATGTAAGATCCTCAGTGTTCTTGCGGAAATACTATGCTGCTCCCGTTCGGGCAAAATCATTTGCGCAAGAGGGCCAGTGTAGACAGCACAGTACTGTTTTGCGCAAAAAAGCCCCGATGGCTAAAATGGCGATCGGGGCTTTTTTTTTTTGTGCAAAAGTGTGTCTAGATTGGCACGGACGCTTTTCCGCAAAAAGTGCTTTTGCGGAAAAGCGTTCGTGCCAATCTAGATGCTCTTTTCCGAAAATGCTTTTAACGGAAAACTTTTCCGTTAAAAGCATTTCGGGAAAATCATGCCAGTGTAGACGTAGCCCTACTGTTTACTCAGTTTCATGCTGGAACTGGAATACACTAAACCAAATTAAGGACACTTGAATTCTGAACGAGTGTGTTCACATAGGACTTTAATATGGCTTAACTAATTTATTCACACCTTTACTTCACTTTAATTTTCCTCTGTGTTCCCATATAGAGAACATCTAGTAAAGCTGGAAAACTCAGCCCTTTTATCCAAACTATAGAAATAGATACTACATAATTCAGCTAAATACAACTTTGAAGGCGCTTTATACTTAATATGAAGCATAAAAATAAACTTTCAGGAGTTAGCTAGGAAGTTGTAAATGAGTGTAGAGAGAGATGATAAAATACAGGGATGTTAATTTTTAATTAGTTAAAATTCTTAGTAATTAATTAGAAAAATATGTAAACATCTGATAGCTAGCTGGGTTATATGAAATGGATTATTTCCTTTTGGTAACTTTGCAGAAATCGCCATTGCAGTCTCTACCTATTTTGGTAATCGTAGGAGTGTTGAAAACAGAATATTTTATCGTTTCTTTTGTACTAACTTTGTCCAGGATTATGCTTTGACTTTGGCGAAAAACTACTAGGGTCTCCAAATACAATATGTAAAAGTCCTTCTAAATTTAAAATTTCTGCCAATCTATTATGTATTTGAGAGAGTTTGCATGTCTGTTCAAGAACTCCTGTTAAATGGTAAGAGCTAGGACCATCACATTTGGTGTACAGTTTCCTCTTATCATAACTTAAAACAAGGTAGGAGTTTGGGTTTGCCAGGAAAATGGAATATGCCTGGAATGGGATTACTTCTCATAAAACCATGGAGAAAAGAGACAGTATCAAGCCATCTGGTACTGCACCCAAACCCAAGCCTCTCACTCTCCAGATGCCCATTAGGGAGGACAGGGGGTGAAGCTTCTCCTCTCCCCTTCCCTCCCCTCCCCCAATTCATATGGAAACATTGCTGGCTGTTCTCCTTCATCAGGGATTGAGGGGAAAGTGTACAGTTAGCTGCATTCCTCACTCTGGCTAGGGAGCAGATGAAACTTAGAACTGCCCTCTAGGGCTGCAGAGGCTACGGAGAGGTGCTTCTCCCCTGGCCCCAAGCTGCTGCGGTAAGAAAGGACTTGGATAGCCTTTTCTCCGTGGGGAACCCTGCATGCTTGAACCCCTCATCCCCAGCCCCATCTCCAAGCAATGATTTAAATAAAGCATGTATATTTTCATTTTATTTTCCAGAAAACAATAATTAATTGAATTTAGGACTAGAGCAATGCCAGTAAATCTTCTAATATAATTTTAGTTGTCATTGGAAATACAAACAGAAATTAAATAAATGCTAGTCAGAGTTTCTGCTGACTTGCTTCCATAAGACTACTTTTTCAGCTTTGGAAACAACAGAAAAATATATTGGACTTCATAAATAATTTTGAAGTTTATCAAAGGCAATTTTTGAGAGTATAGTATTCCTATAAATCAGATTTTTAGTACCGCTCAATCTGTCTTCTGGTATTGAAAAGTTTACTATTTCACTACTGTGGACTAGTGTACCAGAGGAATATGCAAATAAATTTTTCCCTGTAAAAGTTTGTGAGGAAGAGATTTAGTCCCCAGCAGATTTTGTCAGAACAAAAGAAAAAAAAATTCCTTTGTGGTTTTACTAGAGCAGGAGTTGGCAATTCCTCCCCCCCCCCCCCCTTAGGGAGTATGTGCTGGTGCTCGAGCCTTGTGCCACCCTGCAAGATTACAGTGTCAGTGCCAGCTTCCCGAGGGGGGGGGGGAGCCCCAAGCCTCCCAGCTGGATCAGGCTCGCAGGGAAGAAGCCAGAGCTAGAAATGGCTCCACACACTACCACTTTCCCTTCCCTGTCTATGGGAACAGCAGCACACAGATGTGCTTCTTGGAGGCTTTCCTTGCTGCCCCCATTGGAGCAGCGGAGAAAGCTTTGGATGCCTGGGAGCAGTGTGCATCATGAAAACAAGGCCCCTCATGACCAGCCTTCTCATGCACTCTCTTCCCTCCAGCCCCCTCATGCACTTCCTCCCCTGTGGAGTCCCTGCACCCTCAGCCTGCTCCTGCACCCTCTCCTGCTTCTGCATGCTCCCCCAAGTCAGACACCCTGCTCTCACTCTGCTTCTGTCCCCTTACCCTGGCCAGACACATACCCATAGCCTGCTCCTGACCCTCTCCCCTCTCTAGACCCCCCTCCTCTGCTCCTTCCCCCTCCACCCTGCTCAGACACCTATCCCCAGCCTGCTCCTTCACCCTCCTCCTGGCCAGATACCTACCCTGAGTTTGTTCCTGAATCTTCCCTCCTGACCAGACACCCTGCCCCCAGCCCTCTGCCCTGGACAAACACCTTGCCCCCTCTGCTGGTCAGACACTTGCTGTCAGCTTGCTTCTGCCCCCTCCCCCTCTCCAGACACCCTGCACAGCCTGCTCCTCCACCCTCCCCCTCAACAGATACACTACTCTCAGCCTGCTCCTGCCTGGCTAACAAGGACTCAGTCAGGGCCCAGCCCTCATCTGGCTATAGTGCCCTGTCCACGGCCCTAATCCTATTTCTCACTCCCAGTGCTCTGCCCTCTGTACCTCTGACACACTCAAACCCTCTGTCCTGAGCCCCTCATACACTCCAACCCTGACTCTGCACACCCACATCCACAAATTGCACCCTAGCATAGGGATGTAAGTGACTAGTTGCTTCCTCCCCCTTGCTACCTCTATCAAAGAGAGGCAGCATTGGTAGGAGCAGGAGCTGGCTTAAAAGCTGGTTCCCCCCAGCACCATCTCCGTGCGGGGCCAGGGGTAGAGGTGCAACAGGGAACTGGTGGCACTTCCAACTTTGAAAGAGTGGGGCTTCTGCTTTCAGAAACAGTGAGCATGGGGCCAGCAGAGGACTGCTTGAGTCTCCCACTCACCCTGTGCTCCTGCACATTTAAGTAGTTGATGGAAATACCATCGACTATTTGATTAGTTGATTAATTTTAATTAATCAGTCATGCAAATGGGCATTCTTATACTGGCTCTTTGTTAACCACTTGTTCTGAATTCTGATGTAATTTGGCTCTTTGGTTTGAAAAATTTGCCAACCCCTCAACTAGAATATCTGGCATTCTAGAAAATGTACACTAAAAAAGATTAATTTAGAGTTTTATAGTTGTTTTATCAGTCAGTAATCTGAGTAAATCTCAGATTAAATTGATTGGTGTGACAAAGTCCCTAGTGGATTTTGTGAAGTCTGGTAGGGATGTGCATCTGTATCAGAAGTAGCAGCACGGGGTGGCCACTGGGATGTGCATCTGTATCAGAATCAGCAGCATGAGGCGGCCACTTGTGGAGCCTCTTGCCCCTTGTTGCTGCCTCCTACAGAGGCAGCAGCATGTGTGTGGGGAACAGACAGGAGCCAGGGTTCGCTGGAAGCTGTCTTAAAACCCAGCCCTGGCATAGCCACCTGCCCCCTGCGCCACTGTCTCTGCATCAGAGGCAGCAGACGTGGGGAACGAGCTGATTGCTGTGAGCACTGACTCTCCCCCCCCCTTTAAATGTGTAATTGCTGGTTAATTACAGAAATATACACATTGTAACATCCCTAGTCTATGACTTGTCTCCTTTTCCTAGTTCCGGGAAACTCTTCTTTGAGCATGGTATGTTTTTTGTGGGGGGGATGTGGATTGAACTTTTTTTTTTTAAAACCATAACCAGAACTTTTACTACAAAAGACCTTAAAATGATCTGATCCTAGATTAGTCTGTTATCTTCTGAAAACTTGTTCCACAGCTGGATCCCCTTACCTCAGCATGTCTCATCTGGTTTTTATGACCTGTGTTGCCCCCGAGGAGCACAATTGTCTTGGCTGTTTAGCGATGGCAATGTAGTTTCTTTTGTACCTGGTGGTAATCCATTAATTGCTGTCAGAGCTTGGTTGGGCCTTTAGGGATGATGGACTCAGCCACACAGGTGATGAATTAGCTTCTGCCCTCTTACTCATCCCCCAGCTGTGTGTGTGTGTTTGTGTGTTTGTTTTTAAAGGGTCAAAGACCAGACAACAGCAGAGGGGGTTTGCTTACTGATCTATTAATCAGAGAGAGAGTTAGTCAAGATGGGTAAGTGCCTGGGGAAGGATTCCAGCTAGGAGAGGCCTCGGAGTAGTAGCTGGAATTATTTTTAATTCATGAAAGCCCTTTGTGACATCTTTTTTTTTAATTGAAGAGAGGAAACTGAGGCACGGTGTCTTTGCTACATGAGGGTTCTTCAGTGGCAATTGCCCCTGTTATGATGATTTTGAAGAGCAAGCTTGAAATATTAGTGGGAGCAGAATGGGAGTCAGTTGCGGAACTAGGAAAAAGGCACATTTTGCACAAGCTGGAGTCTTTGCACTGTTTTCATATCACCTTTAGATAGAGAATTATAGTAATCTAGTCTGCAGATGACAAATACATGAATCACTGTAGCCAGGTCTGTATAGGGGAAAAAATAGTGTGGTAGTGAAAGACAGCATTTTTTTGTCACTGGCATGCTAGCTGATGAGTAAGCTTGACAGGATTTGAGTTTAATCATTAAATGTCTGTAAACATAGATTTCAGCTGACCTACTGAAATTCATGGAAAAATCATTTGGAAATGGTTTTTGTTCCTGCAGGGGTCAGGGGTTATTCTCTCTCCTCTTCCCTCCCGCCCCACCATTTGCAGCTCACTGTCACATCCCACACACTCTTACTTTTCAGCTAGGGATGTAATAGATCTCTGCTTTGTTCCACCGTATCAGCAACCTTCTCCACACATCGCAGGTGTAAGGATTAGGCTTCATTGGCCCTTCAGCTATGCATGAAGCCCTCTCCAACTTCACTGTTATGGCCCCACTGCTCATTCACTAGCCAGAAATGTGGGAGTCATCCCTGGAATTGTTTAGCAATTGGATGACCTCCTTTTCAGTCAGGAGCTCATTGTCCTTAGTCTTGGATGAAGGGGGTTTCTGCTTTGCCATGCCATTTCTGCAACTGCTTCTCCTGCATCTTACCTCCTGTTTGTCTTAAGTCCCTCAGCTGCACAGTTTGCTTCCCACAGTCAGTGTCCTGACCGAAAAAATCTTAATTGACCAGTTTGCCACTTCTTTTCTCTTCTTGAGCAAGAGTCATGATCTGTAGATAGAGGGATTCAAGATGTTGACAGTGCCATGGCTCCAAGTCTGAGAATAGAAACTTGTATATTGACTGCTGTCACTTGCTTTCTCCATTAATTAGTATAGAAATTCCAGTGTGCCTTTCAAAATAAATATGTTGAAATATGGCATCTTTAAATTATATACTAAGCTCAGTTAGTTTGTCATTTTCATATTACAAGTGTCAATTACATCTTGGATTCATGAGTACTAGTTAATCTCAAAATGACTATACATTATATTATATAGTCATTGTTTATATTTTCACATCAGTATACATTTTTCAAAACAGTAAGTTGCAAAGAGACGTACTTTGTGGCTGCAGAGCTCTTTAGTCCAGCACACTCTGGTCTGACAATATCCATAGTCCATCATGATTTCAGTTATCTGGATAACTTAACATGGGTGTGGCCAAGTTTCCTGTGGTCTCATGAAATTTGTTTATAGTCACCAATCTTGGTTCTCCGTGTTCTGTGCTCATCTTTAGCCCTAAATTATCCATCTTCTAACAGCCCAGTAAGTATTGAAAGTGTTGCTAATGCTGCTAGGCAATATTGACCTCCTATGGTTCGGCAAATTCTTTGGTTTCGCTCCAGTCAGGTCCCAAGGGTGTCAGACTAGAGATGTTCAATCTGTGTATAAAAACTATAGTTTTGTGTGTTCAGTTGGTCATGGGAAAACATGGGTTATATTTGTTAGGAATGGAAACCTCTGACAATGAGCTAATGAACCATAATAAAAATCTAGAATTTTCTGTGTCATGGTGTTAGTGATCTTGTTCCTCATTTCTGAGGCAAGTAGAATCTTAAAGTCTTTGAGAACTGGAGAGAAGTAAGGATATTAAATATCGACTTATTGAGTAGTTGATGCATTTTTGCATCGACTATTCGATTAGTTGATAGGGCACCTCTGCCTTTGGATTGTAGCAACAGCCCTAGGGTTGTTGCTACACTTCAAAGACAAAAGCGTCACATGGAGCCCGGGGTTAGCAGGGGACTGACCCTGGGCTCCATGTGGCACTGTCGTTTGGAAATGCTGTGGGGAGCCCAGCATCAGGCTCCTTGCAGTGTTTCAAAGCAACAACGCTGCACAGAGGCGGGGTCAGCTGTGGCGTTCCCAGCTGATCCTGAGCTCCATGTGATGCTGCCACTTTGAAATGCCACATGCAGCCTGGGGACACCCCAGCTGGCCCCGGGCTGCAAGTAGCGTTTCAAAGCAGCAGCACCATGTGGAGTCTGTCCCCAGGCTTCAAGTGGTGCTGCCATTTGCAAGTACCCCCTTCTCTCCCCCCCTCCCCCTGGCCTCTTTCTGATAGAGGCAGCAAGGCAGCGGAACAACTAGTCGACTAGTCCTTTACGTCCCTAGAAAGGCAAGTGTGATTAGTAAGTGGAATCAGCTGTCTTTGGGTCTTTGAGTGGAATGTGTAAGTATGGTTGTAAGTTTCATTGCTAATTTTGTTTTTCAGTGTTAGGTTGAATTTACTAGGTCAGCAGTTCTCAAATTGTGGATGATGTCACCAAGGGGTGGGGAGTCACCAGGCCCACACCCCTTCTGCAGTCAGATGTGACTCTTAGCCAGCAAGTAGAACAGGAGGTTTATTAGTTGACAGGGACACAGCGTAGAACAGACTTGTCAGCTCAATAAACAGAAGCAGTGAGTACAGTCCATCTTTGGGAGAGGGGAGCTCAGAGCCAAGGCCCTGATCCCCTCCCTGTACTCTAAGCCAGCAAGACTAACCCACACTCAGCAGCCCATCCCAGCCCTGCAGCTAGCTCTGCCTCCGACCTTTGTCCTGCTTCCCAGGCAAAAGGTGTCAGCTGGTCACACATCCCTCTCATGCTCAGGTTACAGAAGGCATCAGCCATTGTGTATGTGGGGAAGGCTATCTCACCAAAATTCCCATCTCCATCTAGGTATTGCTGCAGTGCTCAGGGAAACTGGGGCACACTTGGGGTTACTCCAGGACAGTAGAAATCTGTAGCATAACAAGGGAAATAAAATTCTCATAATCTCCATTTTGTCATAGGTGGAGATCCCACAGTGAGTCACAACTTCATTTTGATGGGGACACTAGGGCTGACTTAGACTTACTGGGACCCAGAATGAAAGCTGAACCAGAGTGGCAGAACATGGGTTACAGGCCTCCAACTTGGAGCTGAAGCCTTTGGACTTCACTTTTGTCCCCTTCTGTCTTCTCCAGCCCGGGGCAACAGGGATCATGCAGGCTCAGTCTTCAGTCTCGTGTTCCTAGCGTCACAAAGTAATTTTTGTTGCTGGAAAGTTTGAGAACTTTTGGTGCAGTGAAGTTTGAGAACCCCTGTATTAGGTTGGGATTTTTTAGACAGACTGTATGTAATAAATGTGAAACATGTTTGTAAATAGTGCTAGTAGGTGATTAGTAGTTGTCAAACATCCGTGTATGAATTCATCTCACTCAACATGCCTAAAACAGATGGAAGAGGTAGGAAACAATACACTAAATTAAAATAATTAGAACAATCTGTCTAAAGTGAAATTTAAACATCATCAAACAAGTTAACATGAAAAAAGGATTTGTGCTTATCTCAACAAGAGCAGAAAACATTTTATTTGATTCTCAGAAATCAAATATACCATTGAATGGAACTTTCATTATAAAAGTAGAAGAGAATAACATTGATGAATTTGATCCTACGAGATGTTTTAGTGATTAGCACTAAAATGTACCTATGATTATACTCTTCAGCATGAGTCTCTGTTATCCCAAAAATGGTAAAGATGTGATTGTTGCTAAATTGGATGAAAAGCCAAGATTGAAATTTGGCAGAATCTATCCTTTCATGCTAACATCTTAAACATAGCACTAAATGAGCATTTTAAAGAAAAGGGGTCGTCATAGTTCACTGCTAGAATATTGTGTAAGTATAATCATGAAAGGTTTAAAATTGAATTGAGAATTTTATTTGTTTTTAAAAAGACTTGCATTCTGGTCTAACCAGCTCAGAATCAGTGTTTTAGCCCATTATTACTATAGAACACTAGAACTGCAAGGGACCTCAAGAGGTCTTCGAGTCTAGTCCCCTGCCCTCATAGCAGGACCCAGTACCATCTAGACCATCCCAGATAGATGTCTATTTTGAGAGAGGGAGATAGATAGATGCATTGGTATTTGAGGGAGGAGATGCAAAAAGTGATCGATCTAAGTCAGTGGTTACGGGATCTACTTGTAGATGTTAGAGCTAGGGATATAAAATCCTGATTACAGTAAAACTCCAATTGTCTGGCATCGTGTGGTCTGGCACTCCCGATAGTCAGGCACCAACTGGAACCCAGAAGTGCTCTGGCAGCTGCTTCAAGAAGTTGTTAGTCAATTACACTACCTCCGGCTGGATCAGCAGGTGACAGGCTTGCAATGTATCATAGAATCATAGAACTGGAAGAGACCTCAGAAGGTCATCAAGTCCAGCCCCCTGCTCTAGCCAGGACCAATTCCAACTAAATCAACCCTGCCAGGACTTTGTCAAGCCGAGACTTAAACACCTCTAGGGATGGAGACTCCACTACTTCCCTAGGTAACCCATTCCAGTGCTTCACCACCCTCCTAGTGAAATAGTTTTTCCTAATATCCAACCTGGACCTCTCCCACCACAACTTGAGACCATTGTTCCTTGTTCTACCATCTGTCACTACTGAGAACAGCCTCTCTCCATCCTCTTTGAAACCTCCCTTCAGGAAGTTGAAGGCTGCTATCAGATCCCCCCCCCCCCACTCTTTGCTTCTGCAGACTAAACAGACCCAAGTTCCTCAGCCTCTCCTCATAAGTCATATTCTCCAGCCCCCTAATCATTTTGGTTGCCCTCCGCTGGACCCTCTCCAATACGTCCACATCCTTTTTGTAGTAGGGGGGCCCAGAACTGGACACAATACTCCAGATGCGGCCTCACCAAAGCTGAATAAAGGGGAATAATGACATCTCTGGATCTGCTGGCAATGCTCCTCTTAATGCAACCTAATATGCCATTAGCCTTCTTGGCTACAAGGGCACACTGTTGACTCATATCCAGCTTCTCATCCACTGTAACCCTCAGGTACTTTTCTGCAGAACTACTACTTAATCGGTTGATCCCTAGCTTGTAACTATGCTTGGGATTCTTCCGTCCAAGTGCAGGACTCTATACTTGTCCTTGTTAAACCTCATCAGATTTCTTGTGGCCCAATGCTCCAATTTGTCTAAGTCATTCTGGACCCTATCTCTGCCCTTAAGCGTATCTACCTCTCCCCCCAGCTTAGTGTCATCCGCAAACTTGCTGAGGGTGCAATCCATCCCCTCATCCAGATCATTAATAAAGCTATTGAACAAAACTGGTCCTAGAACTGAACCTTGGGGCACTACACTAGAAACCGACCGCCATCCTGACATTGAGCCATTGATCACTACCCGCTGGGCCCAGCCTTCTAGCCATCTTTCTATCCATCTTACCGTCCATTTATCCAGTCCACATTCCCTTAACTTGCTGGCAAGAATATTGTGGGAGACCGTATCAAAAGCCTTGCTAAAGTCAAGGTATATAACATCCATTGACTTCCCCATGTCCACAGAGCCAGTTACCTCATCATAGAAGCTAATCAGATTGGTCAGGCACGACTTGCCCTTTGTGAATCCATGCTGACTATTCCTAATCACTTTCCTCTCATCCAAGTGCCTCAAAATGGATTCCTTAAGGATCCCTTCCATGATTTTTCCAGGAACCGAGGTAAGACTGACTGGCCTATCTTTCCTTTCCTGCCACTGGTGGTGGCAGGGAACGGCGCGGTGAGGGCCGAACCCTCCGCCGTTTTGCAGGGAGGCAAAGCCTGCAAGCGGCGGCTGCAGAGAGGGGGCGAGAGGCAGGCAGCTGCTTCAAGAAGTTGTTAGTCAATTACACTACCACTGGCTCAGTACCTCCTGATAGTCCGGCATATCCAATAATCTGGCATCACCTGGGTCCCAAAGGTGCCGGATTATCGGAAGTCTACTGTAATTGGTTAACCAGTTAAACATGCGCAGGCAGGAAGGCCCACACCAGTCTGGCTGACCTGGAGCGCCCCTGCCTGCCATGGGCAGAGTCTGCTCCAGTCAGGCTGGAGTGCCCCTGGCACAGGCGGGGACTGCTCCAGCCACCACCTGTTCACCATTCTCATCCCTGTTTGGAGCCTCTGACAGGTATCCTGACTGGTTTGGCCAGGAGATTATCAAGTGTCTGCACTTCAGCTGTCCCTTCCCCCACTGCCATGCTTCTTCTGCCCTCTGCCTTAAAGCTACCCTCCCCACGGCTGCTGTGCAGGGAAGGAGAGACGGAGGAGTGGGTGCTGATATCGGGTCCCCTAAATCCCACCCTTTACAGAGTGGAGGGTCATAACAGGGCTTGGGCTGGAGGGAGTTTGTTGGCTTCTTTTAGGAGTGGTACAGGGCCCGAGCAGAGGTGAGCCTGCCTTAGCCACACTGTACCCTACCCAGGAACCACCTGACATAAGCAGTCCCCAGCTGAGGCCTGTATCCCAAACCCCTGATCCTGTTATGAACCCTTTCTTTCATTTCAAACCTCTGCCCTAGCCCTGACTCCCTCTGCACTCAAACTCCCTCCCAGAATCTTCATTCTCAGGGCTCAACAAAGTATTGAATCTACTCGTCCATGGCGAGTAGATTTCAGCTGGGCTCCCTGTTCATTTGCGGCGCATGTGTGCTCAATGTGGATCTTGCGCATGCGCAGTACGGGGCTAGCGAGCGGCTTTCGCCTCTGTTCGTCAAGTCCTATTCATTCTGAATCCCCTTCTGCATCCTTGTCCCAGCCCTGAGCCGCCCAACACACTCAAACTCCCTCTCAGATCCTGCTCCTTGCTTCAGCCCTGAACCCTCTCCTGCTCTCAATTCCCTGCCCCAGGCTCAGCTCAGGGTGTGTCTAGACTACAGGGTTTTGTTAACAAAAGGGGACTTTTGTCAACAAAACTATACCTACGAACTATACTACACTGCTGCTGAATTCTGTCAACATAATGTTGACAGAACTCAGCAGTTTTGTCGACGGCTGTAAACCTCATTCTACGGGGAATAACGCCTCATTCTATGGGGAATAACGCCTTTTGTCGACAGAACTCTGTCGACAGAAGGCATTATGCATCTACACTGTCACGTTGACAAAGTTGTCTGCTTTGTCGACAGAACTGGATGTAGTCTAGACGCTCTTTGTCAACAGAAGCTTTGTCGACAGATACTGTCGACAACTTCTGTCGACAAAAGCCTGTAGTCTAGACGTGTACCGTCTGAGCCCCTCCTACACTCAAAATCCTGCAGCCCTCTGTCCCAGCCTGATGAAAGTGAGTGAGGATGCGGGAGGGAGGGAAGATAGAAAAGCCATTAATAGCTTTTATAATAGCTTTTCTTTAGAAAATCCCTTAATAGGTGACATTTATGATCTTTCATTCAAAAGTCTGTTCTCTGGCTAGAGAAGAGGATTTTTTTTTTCAAATTTACCACCTTTTGGGTAATATCACAAATAATTCATTACTGCATGAAACAAGGTGGTAAACAATAGCACTTGCAGTAGTACACAGGAAAGGACTAGAACTACAGTTCATTCACAAGTTTGATACTCTTGCTAATGGATTAAATAAAGATACCTGATGTCTGGGACATTATCAACCTACCAAACAATGAAGGTGCCAATAGTTCTTTGTATAGTATCTGCTGTTAGTACTGTTCCTCTCTTATTGCCTACTAATGGTTCTTGTGTGCCTCTTTTGACTATCCAGTCTTTAGGTCCTGATACATTCCAGCTCCTCTTTCCCCTTGATATTTTTATACCCACTGCCTCTTCTTGTCCCCTCCTCCCATTTTTTCCCTCCTCCCCCCACTTTTCCCCCTATTTATTTTAGTTCTGGACATCCAACATTCTGGTCATTTGAGGAAGTGGGTTGTGCCCACAAAAGCTCATGATACCATCTTCATGTTTTGTTAGTCTTTAAAGTGCTACCAGACTATTTGTTGTTTTTTTAAGTTTTATTGTAAAAAAGATGTCATGGTTTGGATTTTTAGGTGCTACTGCATGATAATTGATAGTGTTTCTATCAGACAAGCACAATGCTGATATTTTGCATTGGATGGAGCATGATAATTTTGACAAGAAATGTAGGCACTTTTGGCCCTAAAGTATAATTTCTTCTTTGAGTGTTTATGTTGATTCCAATTAGGTACGTGCACATGCACGTACGCAGTTGCCAGAAGACTTTTCCCCTAGCACAGCGGTTCCCAACCTTTTCCAGATGGGGACCCATTTTGACAATTCAGGAACACTTGGTGACCCATGGCAATTCAGAAACGGGGAGGAGGGACGGCAGAGCCACCTGAGGAGACACTTGGCAACCCTTTTGAAATGTAATGGCGACCTATATTTGGGTCCCGACTCATAGGTTGGGAAACCCTGCCTTTGCAGCTAGTTGTAGCATCGGCCTAAGCACCCCCTATAGTCATGCCTTCATGGCTCCCTATGTGGAGCCCTGCTGACCTACCCCCTCCTCCAGTCCTACTTACCGCCAGTGACGGTTGGCTGGAACTTCTCTGTGCTCTTGTTTCAACAAGCACAGCAGCAGCTGTTTACATAATTTTTATTTGTTTTCTAGGATTTAGTAGTAGTGGTATTGAATAGGGTTAGTTAGATTATATTCCTTTGGGAAAGGGGGCATTTCCAGTGCATACCTGAGTCTCTGGGCTTTAAAGCCTGTGAAATCTACTTGAAGTGTACAATGTGTACCTGCTGTACTTGACATATAGTGGAAGGACGTAAAGCAAAGGACATTTTTTTTTCCCGTGGCTGACTTCAGTTTGCGGAAATTGGTCTTTTTTGCGTGATGGGAGAGTGGGGAATGGGATGACTTAAAATGGAACAGTTCCCACAAGCGTCAGTGACGCTAGTGCAGAACCCCAGCGTATAGCGGGTGACTTATAGCGGGGATGCCCTGTATACCCAAAAATGATCCTTACACTTGTTGCTTGTTTGAAGTGCTTAGGAGAGAGCTATCAGAAGGCTCTTTATGCCATCTGTAAGATCTTCTGGCACCAGACTTTAGAAGATAGAGATCAACGCTTGACAGTTTCTCTAATACAGAGGTGGGCAAGAGGCTGCCAGCGTGCCAAATCCGGCCCACTAAGCCACCAAATCTGGCCCATGGCCCCCTCGCTGGAACCCTTAAACAGAGATCAGTTCATGTTTTAGAATGTATGAAGTGGAGGACAACTGGCAGCTGGGGAGGGAGGAAGGAGACTTCTCATGCTGTACCTGCCCCCAGCAAAATCTCTTAGCTTCCATTGGCCAATCTCTCAGTTTCCGGCCAATAGGAGCCAAGAATTTTTGCTGGGAGCAGGGCCAGTGTAAGAAGCCTTCTCCCTTCCTACTTGTCCCCTCCTTCTCCTCCCTCTCATGCCCAAGTGGAGCCACATGGAACAACAAGCCACCTTCTCTCAGAGCCTACCTCTGGCACGCCTGCCCCTCCCTTCCCTAACCCACTGCCCCCCCACATACCCAAACCTTCTGCCCCCTTCTGTACAAATAACCCTTCTCAGATCCGGCACCCCAATCTCCTGCCCCAGATCACAAGTCCCTCCTAGCCTAGATCACATCCCCAAATCCTGCATCCCAGACTCCCTGCCCTAGGTCACAACCACCCCTCCTTCACCCATACTCCCTCACAGACCCCATTCTCCCTCCTGCACCACACTCCCTTAGCCCAAGCTCCTTTTTGCACCCAACCTCTATCCCAGACCTTGCACCTTCTCCATTAATATCCTGGAAGAGTGCGACCCTTGACCACTTTCCAAAATCTTGGAGTGACCCTCTCCCCATCAAAAATTATTGCCCAACCATGCTCTAATGGAAGCAGCACTCTGATCCTGGGTTGACGGACCCTGCAACAAGTACCTCATCCTCTATGTGGAGTGCTCCGGCACTGTCAGCATGGCCAGTGCTGAGAGAACAAGACCTTGTAGTGCCGCACGATCAGTCTCTGCTGCCACAGCAAAAAAAAAGGCCAGACAGGACCATCTCCCACTCTTAGATCTACGGAGCCGGTGACTGTGATACCTGAGTTGGGCCACACTAGTGCAACTCCACCACTGGTGGAGATCATATTGATTTCTGCCCATGGGGTTGGGCATTTGAGTCTGGACCTGCCTTGTTCATCCAGGCAGGATGCATGTAACAGTTATGTTACAGTAAATTTTATCATGTACCTGGTTCACATATTTATTGGGATTTTCTGTGATAAAATCTTAAATAGATGTTCAATTCTTCAGATTGTTGAATTATACCAGACATGTAACAAGCTGTAACTTTTGCAAATGACTACGCCTAATTCACCAGTAAAAATGTTTGAAATCTTAAAACTGAAATGCTTTTAGTGACCTGTGATGGAAAGATCAAACTAAACTTTGAAGCCCATAATCAGTGAACGTACCAAATTTCAGTATTTATATCTATGAGTTGAGGGAGAAACTTGTTAAGTAACATATAAAAGGTGTTTGTATTAGATTAGAAGTTTTGTTGTAAATTAGATGTTAATGTTTTATACTGATCCATGCTGACTCATTATCTTTCTCATTGGCAGGTGTGGATAGAAAAATAACTGATGTTCAGAATGACATCTTTTGTTTGTAATGATATTATCATTTGTTTCCCACAGAAGTAACCCATCAGTATTTTTCAGTGCAGTATTTTCTGTTTACTTGTAGCTGGTCTAGAATTCTGGAAATAGAGTTTGTGAAATTTATGGGGAAGCTATTGTGTGAATGAAGACCTCTCGAGGTCCCTTCCAGTCCTATTATTCTATGATTCTATGATTCTAAGATACTCAAGTTTAGGAATTAAGGCTCTGGTATTAGAGAAAAAGTTTTTCCTATTTAATTTATATAAAGGCATTAATATATTGAATGCAGATGCTAACTATCCCTTCAAAAGGTTTGCTAATACAAGGCAGAGGGCACACCACACCTTCAAAAGAACTGTCTCTGTTAATGTGATCTTCAGTTGGATAGACTATGACCCTAAACGCTCTAAGTCCTGGTAATAAAATCATGTTGTCAGCAGCCACTTATTTGAAAATAAGTTTCAGCATTCAGCAACAATGAGCCATGTCAGATCTTATTGTTAGTGATTTGATGTTTCTTGCCAACATAAATTGAAATAATCATATTTTTTATCTTTCTAGCATGTGACTTTCAACTGTGCCATTTGTATGCTACTCTGGTTCTAGGTATAATTTTTAATTTCTAGCTGAAGCATGAAATAACTTCAGTGTGATTTCTTGGATTCTTTGTTGAAAGTTCTTGAAAATTAGATACTCAAATTGTGTACAACTTAGTGTTCAGGATGACATCTTTTTGTGTTCTGGTTTAATTGAATTACATTGCATAGTATACTGATGCCTTTATAATGCTTTCTAGATCTTCACATATGTTGTTACTGTTGACTCACTGTTTCTTCCTTTGATATTCTTTTATTTTCTGTTTACAGGTGAAGCAAGAGCTACAGAAGGAAGACCTTTATAGCTTGCAATAATGCCATTCCCCTTTGGCAAGTCCCACAAGTCTCCTGCAGATATAGTGAAAAATCTGAAGGAGAGTATGGCAGTTCTAGAAAAGCAGGATATCTCTGACAAAAAGGCAGAAAAGGTATATTTATGGTACTTTTTATAGTGTTTATTCTTTTGCTATTGAAATATTAAACTTCAGTTGTGGGAGGGTAATCAATATTTACAGGATTTAAAAATTAATGTGTATTAACTATATAGGAAATATTTTGATTTCCCTTCACACACTAAAGATGAAGAAAAGTTGTATATTTTTTGAGTGCTTGTTCTTGTGCATTCGAATCAGGTGTATGCATATGCACAGTAGCTGGAAGATTTTCTCTTTAGCGGCCTTAGAATGTTGGAACCTTAGAGCAGTGGTCTCCAACTTTTTACACCCAAGATCACTTTTTAAATGAGAGAACAGCCAAGATCTACTGCCCCACCCCTTCCTTGAAGCCCCACCCTGCCCTCTCTGTTCTCCTCCTCTCCATCACTTGCTATCCCCAACCCTTATACTGCTGCTTTTTTTCCCAATCCTTCTGTAGGAAGAGGTTTTTCCAATATTTGGCCTGTCTAGACTGGACCAAATGTCAGAAAACCCCGTTCTTTTGGAAGTCCCCTTATTCCTCATGGAAAGAGGAATATAGGGGTTACTGAAAGAGCATATTTTCTCTTTCGCTTAAAAAAAGTGGAAGAACAAATGCATCCCTGTATGCAGAAGAGTTTTTCTGGGATACCTCTAGAATCCTGGAAAAACTCCTGCAGTCTAGCTGTACCCTCACTGGGTTGAGACAGGATGTGTAGGCTCTGGGGTGGGAATGAGGGGTTTGGGTGTGGGAAGGGGCGAGAGGTGCAAGGTCTGGGAGGGAATTTGGATGCAGGAGAAGGGGGAGGAGGGGATGCTGGCTCAGGGAGGGTGCTCCAGGCTGGGAAGTGTTGGACTCAGGTGGAGGGTTGGGGTACTGAGCAAGCCACAGGCTTGTGGATGTGAGGGTGGGTGCAGGAGTTTGGGTTGGGGGATGGGAAGGGCTCAGGGCAGGGAGGTTTAGGAGTATAATGGGCTCAGGACACAGATTTGTAGTGTGTGGATAGTGTAGGAGTGTTGTGGCATAAGACTGAGGATGTGGGGGTGCAGGAGTTTGGGGACGTGAGAAGCTCAGGACAGGGGGTTCCAGTGTATGATAGGTTCAAACCTAGAGTCTGGGAGTGCGTGTGCAGGAGTGTTATGATGCTGTGGACAGATGGGGGTTTGTTGGCCAGGCATCATTTTTAAATAAAATATGTCAAACGCAAAAAGTTTCAGCATTGTTTTTATTTATGAGAACCTGTTTTGATTCAGGGGTCACCGAAAAGTCAGTTGGGACCACACAAGTGAGAGGCGCAAAAAAAAAAAAAAAAAAAACCACCCCTCCTCCAAAGCTTCGCTAATGTGGCCCCAACTGTGCTGGTGGGAGCAGGGGACATGGTACTGGGGAAGAGTGCTAGTGGGTGCTGGGGCAGAGAACAGGGTGTCAGTGGAGGCAAGGGACAGGATGCCAGTGGGAGCAGAGTGCCAGTGGGAACAGGGGGCAGGGTGTTGGCTGGGGCAGGGAATTGTCAGCACTTGCTTCCCTCCCACCCCTCCCCCCTCCCCCCCACAGAGGAGGGAAGCTCTGGCAAGAGCCTCCTCCTGGGACTCCTCCTCCCTCCCCCACAAAGGAGGAAAGCCCCGGCTCGCATTTCCCCCCGGGACTCCTTTCCCCTCCCCGACATGCACTTCCCCCCCAGGACTCCTACCTCTTCCCCTGCAGAGGAGGGGAGCCCCGGTGCACGCCTCCCTTCCCCTCTTTCCCCCGCCCCCTTCCAGGAGGGAAGCGCTAGTGCACGCTTCCCCCCGGGACTCCTCCCCTCTCCCCCGCAGAGGAGGGGAGCCCCGGCACACGCTTCCCCCCCAGGACTCCTCCCCCCTCCCCGGCACACGGTTCCCCTCTGGACTCATACCTCCTCCCCCGCAGAGGAGGAGAGCCCTGGTTCATGCCTCCCCTCCCCAGGATGGAAGCCCTAGTGCGCGCTTCCCCCCGGGACTCCTCCCTGGCGTGCACTTACCCTTGAGACTCCTACCTCCTCCCCTGCAGAGGAGGCGAGCCCCAGTGCACGCTTCCCCTTATCCCTTCCCCCAACCCCTCCCCCGCCCCAATAAGCCCCAGCACACGACTTCCTCCAGGACTCCTACCTCCTCCCAGCACACCACAGACCTGGAGGAGGGGAGCAGGCAGCGCACTTCCAGAAACCCTGGAAGTGGTGCGCAGCTGCCGGACTTCCTTCCACCCCATGGGAAGCCACCACTACCTCCATTTTCGGAGGTAGGTAGTGGGGCTTCTTCAGGATGGGGAGAATTGGGGGGGGGGGCCCTGAATGCTTCATGATCGACTGGTCGATCCCTCCCGATCAACCAGTTGATCACGATCAACAAGTTGGTGACCACAGCCTTAGAGAGAGCTACCCGTGGACCTTTTGAATGGAGTGCTCTACAGACTACAGTTTGAGAACCTGTGCTCTGGATCTTTTAATTTAAAAAAAAAAAAAAAAAGAAGAAGAAGAAATAATCGTTCATTCTGTGTATAATTCTGTGTACATATAGCATTTTGAAGGGAAATTCCTCAGGCATTTAGTGGAGATTAATGAAAGGTCAGTCAGCATTTGACAATGATTTCTGAAAAGGGATAATCAGTAACCTAAAGAAAAGAATGTGATTACAATTTACATCAAACACTAGTACTATGGATTTATTTAAAATTTCTATAACCAGCGTGTAAACATTTTTGGTTGAAATCAACAATTGTTTGTGTGAAAGTCTAAACCTAGAGCGTCTTCAGTTTAAAGATCTTTGTTTAAAATTATGTATATATTACCTTAAATGCTCACATAACCAAAGCCTTGATGCATACATACTATATCTCTGAATGCAGAATGTTTTTAGTACACTGAATTTTGGAGAAAAAAAAGTTGAAAAATAAGCTGTACATGTTATCTGTAGAACCAAATCAAAGGGACATTCAGTGCTCAGACGATTTTAAAATTTTTGTGTTTTTCAGGATATAAACTAGTAACTTTCAAATCCGCATTATATTTAAACAGATAATTTTCCTTCCTCTGCAAAGCTTCCTTTTTGGGCTCAGTGTTGGGTAGAATATGCAGCACCTACATAGACATTTCTTCTGCAACATATTTCTTTGGTTCTTGAGGTCACTTACATATAAACATTCAGATTAGGGATGCAAATGCTTATTGGATAGTAGACAGGATAGTCAACTAGTCCTTAATTCCTTTTTTTATTATTGTGCCTTCCCTGTTGCTCGATGTTGTAATGCTTTAATCTATTTCTTAAAAATATTTTATTGGTAATTTGCTTAGTGCAAACTTCAACTGTGTAAATTTGGTAAATTAGTTTAATGTATGGATTTGAAAGATGGAGGATTACCATTTAAATTGGAAGGTTTTTGAGACGGTTTCATTTGAAATGAGCTTTCATTTTGAAATGAAAAGACATGTAACAAACAATAGGAGGAAATTGGGAAGGGCATACATTTTAGGTTGTGCTGTTGCACAATTGCATAGTTCCAAATCATAAGATTTTTTTCCCCCTCATATAAATATATATAGGTATTTATTGCATAATTCAAATATCATTTTTGGCTGATTTCTTGTAGATGCCATATGCATTCAGGCATTATGCCTCCTATCCAGTGGAGATGAAGGCACATTTACTGTCTGAAATGTGTGGGGAAAGGGCATTCACTAAGAGACTTCTCAGAATATGCTTGATTTAACCAGTGGACCCATCTGGAATACGCATATGGAATGATTTTGAAAGCCCATTTTCTAGCCTCTGAATTTGAGACTGATCATGCTTGGTTTGGGAACAAGGCCCCTGTGGATTTGTGGTGTTTGATTATGCTACCCAAATAATTGTATTCCCAGATGGGAAACAATTGTAGAGCTGTTTCCTCTGTCCTCCTGGAGAAGTGAGGGCAGTGTTGTACCATGGCCAGGGACTCTAATGCATCATAAGAGATGTAGTCTAGCTAGAGAATCATGCTTAAAGAGAATTGGAGACATGATAAAATGAGAGTCCCATTTAATAACATTATGTAATGGTAGACAGCTAAATAGTGACAAGTTTTTAAAGTACTTATATACAAACGCTAGTAATTTAAATAATAAGATGGGTGAATTAGAGTACCTTGTATTAAATGAGGTTATTGATAAAATAGGCATCACAAAAACTTAGTGGAATAAGGATAATCAATGGGACCCAGTAATACTAGCCTAACCTAGTTTGTCAGAAGCTGGGAATGGGCGACAGAGGATAGATCACTTTATGATTGCCTGTTCTTTGAGTGATTGCTCCTGTGCATTCCAAGTTGGGTGTGGCAAGGTATATAGCCCACTGTCCACCAGTGATATTAATTGAAGCTATCTCTCTCTCTTTCCTCAGAGCAAGTTTTAATCCCTAGCTTTGTTCCTGTAGTTAGTTAAGTGTTAGATAGTTGCCAGTAGTTGTTAAATAGTTTTCTTAGCAGGGAGTATTTGTTCCCATCCCCAGCACAGGAACGTGCCTTGGATCCATGGTTTTAAACTGTATACTAAGTGCCAGAAGTTTATGCCTATAGGGATCCCCATGACTCCTGTCTTGAATGTCTAATTGAACCTGCATACACCCTCCACCCAACACAAACATTTGAAGCTCCTGTCCTGATACCTGTTTCATCATAGGCAGGATTCTGATAGAAGTGGCAACCGTAGGAGACACCAGCGCCCTCCAAATGCTAATAATAATAGTGTGTGTGGGGGTGGAGGGGATAAACACAAGCACGCCTCTTCCAGGCAGTCACCAGGGCTTAGGAAAAGTTTTTGAAGTTGTGTGCGAGGGTGGCATTCCATTTCTTATCCTGGATCCAGTTTCCGCATTTGGGAACCGTTATCTCAGTTTTATCCTGTCTGGGCCCAGATCATGACAGACAAGTGGGTGCTAGACACAGTCAGACTGGGATATTCCCTCTGGTTCTCTTCTATCCCACCCCCCCACCTTCCTTTCATGTCCCTCTTCAGGGACCCTTCTCACAAGCAGCTCCTTCAGAAGGTGCAGGCCTAAGTTGGTGACTAAAAAAGCTGAAGTTTCGCATGACCTTCCTGGCATCGTTCCATGCCTGGATCTGGGAGATTGTTTTGCTGCCCTCAATTTGAAGGACGTGTATTTTCATTTTTCCTGGGGTTATCTGATTAACAGTTTATGATATGACCCTTTGGCCTATCTGCGGCGCCCAGGGTTTTCACAAAGTGCATGGAAGTGGTTGCTGCTTTCCTCCAGTGCTGCAATGTCCAGGTATATCCTTACCTGGACAACTGGCTAGTCAAGGGACCGTCCAAGACGCTTGTGGAAGGTCACACGGACCTTGTCAGAAGAATGTTTCTGTGGCTGGGTTTGGTGTTGAATGCCCAGAAGTTTATCTCATCTTGGACAATAGAGTTTATAGGGGGTCACATAGACTCAGTTGCTGCCAAAGCTTCGCTTCTCCAATCCCATTTTGAAAGTGTGTGAACTGATACAGGGGTTGGGGCCTTCCCCATGACTACAGTCACAATCTGACTAACTCTTCCACATCCAGTGCTGAACTCTTTCCAATGGTGGCCAGACCCTCTCAGAATGTGTGAGGGGATTCCATTTTGTGCACCCCACCCTGTTTTGACACTAATCACGGATGCCTCAATCCTGAGGTGGAGCACCCGTCTGGGCAAATTAAAGATGCAGGAGATGAGGTCACAGGTGGAGTTTTCCCTGCAAATCAATGTCAAAGAATGCAGGGCAGTCCAATTGTCTATAAGTTCTTTGGAAGGGAGCTTTGAAGCAGATGCATTTCGGTCCAGACAGACAATATCACAGCGATGTTTTATATCAACAGACCAGGGTGATGCTTACTCTTCTCCCATGTCATGAAGCATTCATGTCATGGGAGGTATGTATTCGGAATGTACCTTATGACACCTCATCTGCTGGGGTCTTAAAATTCCATAGCAGACTGCGCCTGATGATTGTTTCACTGTCACAGTTGGTCCCTGCAACGGAATATAGTCCAAGGCATTTTCCAGAGGTGGGGACATCCCTGTCTGGATCTATTTGCCACCAGGCAGAATAGGAAGTGCTCTATTTTTTTTTGTTCCTACCTCAATCTTGGCAGGGGTCATTGGAAGATGTGTTCCTGATTCATTGGAGATCAGGCCTAGTGAATGCCTCCCCCCCCCCCCCCCCCCGATTTACAAGGTGCTGCTCAAAATATGCCAGGACAGGGAAGGTATGGTTTTGGTAGCACCTGTTTGGCCCAGGCAGCACTGGTATACAATGCTGCTAGAAACATCTGTAGACTCGCCTGTCCCTCTTGCCATGGTTCTAGACTTGCTCTCTCAGGACCAGGGCAGGCTCCTGCACCGAGTCTCCAGGCCTTCCACCTGACATACTGGAGACTCAGTGGTTGAACTTGATAGAGCAGACGTGTTCATAGAGGGTGCCTCTTGGTCCTCCTCAGTAGCGGGAAGCCTTCCATGCGGGTCACCTACATGGCAAAGTGGAAAAAGTTCTCAGTATGGTCCCTGCAACAAAATGTTCAGCCTTTGCAGGCACCATTTCCCCTAATTTTGGACTACCTCATGAGTTTGCAGCATCATGAACTTGCAGCCACATCAATTAGAGTGCTCCTGGACATAATCTCAGTGTTCTACCCTCAGTCTGGGGGGCGCTCGGTGTTTGTAGACTGATTGGTGGGATGGTTCCTGAAGGGTTTGGACGGGTTATACCCACCAGTGGGGGACCCAATACCACAATGGGACCTGAACTTGGTTTTGTCAAGGTTGATAGCACCCCCTATTGAACCGTTAACAATATTTTCCCTATTGTATTTGTCAATGAAAGTTGTGTTTCTGGTGGCCATTACTTTGGCCAGAAGGATTTCTGAACTTAAAGCATTAATGCGTGAAGCTCTCTATACTGTGTTCTTTAAAGATAAGGTACATCTAAGACCCCACTCTGTATTCCTCCTGAAAGTTGTCTCCTGGGCTATGTCTACACTATAGGTAATACTACTTGTGCAAGCGCACATCCACACAGCAAAAGCGCATCAAAAAAGCGATGTGCTTTTGCGCAAGAGAGCATCCAGACTGCATGGATGCGCTCTCAAAAGGAAACTGATTGCTACTTACAGAATAGCTACCAGGACACCTATGCTTTTTTGATTTGAGCAAAAAAAAACCCTGTTCCACTTCCACACGCACCTTTTTGCACAAGAGCTCTTGCACAAAAAGGAGTTATTCCTTGTAGTAGGAGGAATACCTACACCAGAAAAACCCCTCTGTTCTTGCGCAAAAACATGCTTGAGGTGTGGACACTCCATGAGTTTTTGCAGAAAAATGGCCGGTTTTGTGCAAAAGCTCTTAGGCTGTGTCTAGACTGGCCATTTTTTCCAGAAAATCAGCCACTTTTCCGGAAAAACTTGCCAGCTGTCTACACTGGCCGCTTGAATTTCCGCAAAAGCACTGACGATCTCATGTAAGATTGTCAGTGTTTTTGTGGAAATACTATGCTGCTCCCGTTCAGGCAAAAGTCCTTTTGCGCGAAACTTTTGCGCAAAAGGGCCAGTGTAGACAGCTGAGATTTGTTTTCCGCAAAAAAGCCCCGATTGTGAAAAGGGTGATCGGGGCTTTTTTGCGGAAAAGCGCGTCTAGATTGGCACGGACGCTTTTCCGCAAAAAGTGCTTTTGCGGAAAAGCGTCCATGCCAATCTAGACGCTCTTTTCCAAAAATGCTTTTAACGGAAAACTTTTCCGTTAAAAGCATTTCCGGAAGATCATGCCAGTCTAGACATAGCCTTAAGGTGTAGACCTAGCCCCATTTTCATGTTTCTCAGGATATTTTCCTGCTGGTTTTTCACCCAGAACTGTACCTTACCTTGAGGGACTGGTCCCTACATATCCTAAATGTCAGGCATGCGTTAGCTTTTTACCTTGAGTGCACTAGGCTGGTTAGGAAGTCTAATCAGTTATTTGTGGTAATAGCTGACAATTAAAGGGAGTCCTTGTCACCTACCAGAGGATCTCCTTGTGGATTATGTCTTGTATCTGCACATGCTATTACTTAGCATGGGTTCCAGCCCCCCAGCTGTCAGCCCATTCAACCTGGGCACAGGCCTCATCAACAGCCTTTCTTGCTCATGTCTCGATCCAAGACATTTGTAGAGCAACTGTGTGGGTATCTGTTTATACATTCATGTCCCATATTCAGTCCCACACCAGGCTAGAGATGACTCTGTGTTTGGAAGGGCAGTGTTGCAAATGGCTGACCAGTTAACTCCAGCTCCTCCGTATAGCAGCTTGGGAGTTACCTAACTTGGAATGCACATGAGCAATCACTCGAAGAAGAAAAGATGGTTATGTACTTTCTGTAACTGGTGGTCTTCAAGATGTGTTGCTCATGTCCATTCCAAAACCCTCTCAATTCTTCTTGTAGAAATTTACTCTGACAGAGGGGGGAGGCTGGTCGGCAGTGGACTATACACCTTGCCATACTGACACCACTCTAGAGGTCTCCACTGCCAACTTAAGGGCCCCATAAGGTAAAAGCTTTACAACAACTGTACACAAGGTGTGTACACAGTTAACTTGGAATGAACATCAGTAACATCTCGAAAAACATCAGTTATGGAAGGTACATAACTATCTTTTGGTAGACCAACTTTTCATAGCAGTAGCTTCCCCTGCAGGCACAGAGAGAATATTTTAATTGTTTTAATATTTACTCAAAGCTAAGAAATAGACTGGAAGTTGAAAAAGCAGGAAAACTTGTATTTCTGTTTCAGTCAATGAATAAAGATGTTCATGTGAATGGGGAGGATGAGAGATAGTTGTAGAAGTTTTAAGGACATTGTACATTTAGTGTTGTGATGACTTGTCTGTTAGTTAATTACATTTTAAATGTTTGTAAAAAAAAAAACAAAGTATAAGGACAGCTGGCAGCTGGCAACTCAGGAGACTGCTGCAGTTGTTAATGTGAAACTTGTAACATTTAAGATTTAAATAAAATATAAATGCTTTTGTATTTGAGTGAATGATTTAAATCTTACCCATTTGTAATGTACTACTGCTAAATATAGGTCAGATCACTTCTCCAATGGGTCTCCAATACAAAAAGTTTGACAGCCACTGGTGTTTAAACTTCATGAAAACTAATGGGACACTTTCTGCATTGTTTTCACTATTTGCTCTTGTTGTAAATATGTGATAAATAACTCATCAGTCATCAGAGAAGCCTTGGACTTTGTTAGAAAAGATGCTAATTCCAAATCAAAAGGCCGCTGTGCTGGGACTTGCTGTCAGGCTCAAAGTGCATTCCACACTCATCAAAGGAAAAGTCCATGTGGGTAGAGACAATAAGTTTGTTTTCTGTGGGAAGATATTGTAAGTATGGATTTAAAGAAAGATCCTATATCTGTACTTTTTGGATTATAGCAGGATGAAATAATTGAACTAGAAGGAGGAGATCCCTAGATATGGGTAGCCCTTTTGGAAATTTTTTGGGAAACTAGCAGTTTTATATCACTGCCACTGTATGGAGTTAACAACTGTGATTTTTATCTATTGCTGTATTTTACTTGCTTTAACCTCTCTGACTCTTTGCTAATAAATCTTAAGTTAGTTTATACCATTAATATGGTAACACAGACTGTTTTCAACTGCTGGGATACATGTCAGATCAAATTGTGGAAGAAAATTGGCATGACCATATATACCAAAGGGATATAATCAAAAAAGTGAATACACATAAAATAGACAAATCAGATTTTAGAACAGAGGGGGGATGTCTATGAGATAATATTAGAGGTGATAATTGGGGAAGCTATCTTTGTAATGGGTAAGATAATTAGCATCTTTGTTAAGGCTCATTCATAAAGTGTCAAACTTAAGAATGAATGACAGTTCAGAGGCTTCTCTTTGAAGTCTTGGGTTAAAATCTCTTTGGAGCAGGATGCAGGTAATCAGGTCGTTGAGACAATGCCCATTCTGGTTGAAATGGCAAGAAACTGTTTTTTCTTTGTGAAACTGTCTGATGTCTTTTGTGTGCATTGATTCTTTGGCAAAGTGTCTGAGAAGTTTGTCCAATATACATAGCAGATGGACACTGTTGGCACATGATGGCATAAATTATATTTCTGGATGAGCAGGAATGTGTTCTTGATCTTAGAACTGAAATGGTTAGGTCCAATGATGATGGTGTTGCTTGTCTTAAGTTAACCTTCCAGTTTGGTATAGACCTGTCTATAGTTGTAGACAGGTTACTGTCTGTTCTACAGTCATTCAACTGTAGAAAGACATTACAAAAATTCATCAACTATTGTTCAAGAGGGGAGTCTCAATCCCAGTCCCTAAGAGTTACTTTTCTCATCTCATGGACAAAGGTTCTCAACAAGACCAAACAAAAGATTGGGCCAGTGTACTATTGATTGCACCAAGATGAGTTTGGTGTCCATATCTATTGAGATTTATTCTCTCCCTCTAGGGCATCTTCTGAACAGTCCTTTTTTTGCTGATTCAAGATGCCAGTCGAACATGTCACCCCAACCTACATATTCTAAGGCTCTCAGCATGGTTCTTCAACAGTTATCAGGACTAGAGATACCCTGTTTCACAGGTACAACATGTTTTAAGATGCAGGCGAAAAAAGAAGCTACTTTTACAAGAAGTATCTCCAGAAATGGGAATGTTATTTTTGGTGTAGCAGTTGTCAGATTTGGTTAACTCACTCTCCTCCTCTAAGGTATTGGATTACCTGTTGCAGCTGAAAACATCTGGTGCAAGAAATATGCAAATGAGGGAAAGCATGGCATATTGCCAAGCCTCATTTACATAATTAATGAGGCTCCGTTTTTGCGCAAAAACCCCTTCTTGTGCAAGAGCCATTCTTCCTGAAAAATATGTGGAAGAATGGCTCTTGCGCAAGGGGGGGTTTTGTGCAAAAGCCTCTTGCGCAAAAACGAAGCCTCTTTGTCTCATTTGCATATTTCTTGTGCTAAACGGGCACAGTGTAGCCATAGCCATGGTGTCTTTCTATGAATTTTGTTAGGTTTTTGCTTAGTAGCAATACTAGCTGTTCACACACCCCTAGTAGGCTTTTCCATTCTTTTCTCACCCAGCTATGGTTCTTAACAGATTTGCTCAATGAGTCCCCACAGATAGGTGGTGCTACTCCTACTTGGGACTTGAACCGAGGCCTTAATTACATTATGAAACTTCTTTTTAAGATGTTAGCTGCATGCTATTTAATAGATTTTTGTCAATGAAGAGCGCCTTTTGGCTAGGTTTCATTTATACCCAAAGGGTTGGAGAATTGGAGCCTAGAACTGTTGGAGAATTGGGAACGTTAATATCAGGAACTCTCCCTCCCCTCTTTACAACATTTACTACAGAGTAAGTGTTGCTGTAGGTCTGTTCAAGATCTTTAGCTAAGGTGTCTCCAGAATTTCATGTTAATTAAACCATTCATCTTTTCTTTTTTCCCAAAAAAACCCCGCATGGGACTAGTTAAAACACATTCCATTCCCTAGCTGTCAGGAAGGTATTATTCTTTTGCTTAGACAGACCAAACTATTTAGAAGATCTTCTAGACCAGCTTGCCTGGTTCCAGCCCTGGCTCACAGTTTTTTCCCCTTCCCCTCCCCCCAGCATTGGGGAGCCAACGCCCATTGCAAGACCGGGCCACACAAAGTCTACTAGCTTGGGCCCAGTTAGATTCTGGTGTGCAAGGGGAACGCTGGGAGTATCTTTCTCCTTCTCAGTCAGGGACCACATCGGTGAGGCTTTCTCTTGATTTTGCTGAGGTCGAGCGTAGCCAATAAATTGTACCAGCATCTCTTTAAATGCCCAAAGGCATATGCTACCACACAAAAAAGGTTCCCCACCCCTGTCGTAGGCTATATGTATCTGTTGTGGTCAGAAGTAAGGGTTAAGTAATTTCAAAAAAGTGGTTATCAAAGGGCATTTCCAGTTGTATTTAGATAGTAATAGCATTCTACAATAGCATTGTCTGCATCTATAACCTTACTTTTAAAAGTATATCAATTGTATGCATTTGTAGAGTGGCAATTTGTAGAGTGGCAATTTGTTCATGCTGTTGCTAATCATTATACAGGCAGTCCCTGAGTTACGCAGATCCGACTTACGTCGGATCCGCAGTTACAAACGGGTCCCGTCTCCCTGGTCTCCAGCAGACCAGGGAGAGGAAGCAAAGCGGCGGAGCACGTGGGCAGTGGACAGCCCAGATGTGTCTGGGCTGTCTACTGCCCACGTGTTCCGCGGCTTTGCTCCCCGTCCCCCTGGTCTGCAGACCAGGGAGACGGGGAGCAAAGCAGAGCAAAGCCGCGGAGCCCAAGGGCAGCAGGACAGCCTCCGACTTGCGACACTTCCTCCAGAACTGATTGCGTCGCAAGTAGGGGGCCTCCTGTAGTTCTAATCTACCTGGATTTCAGCAAGGTATTTGATACAATTTCACATGGGAAATTAGTTAAATTGAAGAAAATGAGGATTAATATGATCTGAAAGGTGAATAAGAAGCTGATAAAAGGCAGACTATAAAGGGTAATACTGAATGGTGAACTCTCAAGCTGGAGGGAGGTTACTAGTGGACTTCTTCAGGGATTGGTCTTGGGACCGGTTTTATTTAATATTTTTATTACTGAACGTGGCACAAAATATGGGAGTATGCTAGTAACATTTGCAGATGACACAATGTTGGGAGGTATTGCCAATACGGAAGAGGACCAGAATATCATACAACGGTATTGGCCAACCCGCAGCTCTCAAGCCGCTTGCGTCTCTTTGCTCAAAGTAATGCAGCTCTTGCGAGTTTGGAGCCATGTGTTTGGACTGCTTATAGTCACTCTGCGCATGTACCCCAGCGCTTGGAGGAAGAAGCGCATGGCTGTGGTGGTGGCTCTGGTGCGACTCAGGCATTGGGTTAGAGCCGGGAGGTGCCTGGCTCTGGGGCAGGGGAAGGGGATTGGATTAGAGCAGGGAGGCTGAAGGTGCCTGGCTCTGGGGGAGGCAAGGGGAATTGGGTTGGAGTGGCGGGGGGGGAGGGGGAGGGAAGGGGCTGGAGGTGCCTGGCTCTGGGGGAGGAGAGGGCATTGGGTTTAGAGCAGGGAGGCTAAGGGGGCATCTGGCTCTGTGGAAGAGGGGGGTGCATTGGGTTAGACCGGGAAGGGGGCTGAAGCACCTTAAACTCAAAAACTTCATGGATGCAGAATAAGGCAGCCAACACAGATGTCATATTTAAATTCCAGGGCAAAAAAAGAATCAGAATGTACCTGGTTTGCACTGTATTTCTTTAAAGAAAATTGAAAGGCTATTGTTTGCCAGGCTGAAGCAATTATTCTGAGATAGGAGTCTCTCCTTTATTGTTTTTAAACCTGCCGAATTTGCAGTGTGGAACAGACCTGAATTTTTAGAACTATAAAATAGGCATAATCTTCGTAAGTTTAAAAAAAAAAAAAAAAAAAAAAAAGAAACCATCCCAGAGATTAACAAATTGGAGTGAAATAGGCACTTCTTCTTCGAGATTTGTGTTCCTGTGGTTGCTCCACTGTAAGTGTTGGGCTTGTCTCAGTGTCACAGATCGGAGAATAGTCAGCAGTTGTCTGCCTGTGCCGTTTGCGCCGTTAGTGTACAGTCCAGCTCCTGCCAGTTACCTCTGTCTGTGGCTGTGGATGGTTAGAAGGATTTCACTCTCCTCAGATCCTATCAGAGAAACAATCTTGAAGTTAATTCTTAGTTAGCAGTTAGTTATAGTATTAATAGTTTGTTAGTTGACAATAGTTATATAAAGTTAAAAAAGAGACACAGGCGGCAGACACGTACTCCACCCTCAAAAAAAAGAAAAAAGGGAGAGAAAAGAAAGACAAAGAAGAACTACAAAACCATGCTGGAAACCATATAAAATAATATAGCGCCTATCAGGAAGCCATATCCGCCTCAGATGGGCACTCCTGCTGTATCAAGTGCTTGGGCAAAGGGCATATTCCACAAAAATGCCCCTATTGTTCAAAATTCATGACATGAGCAAGAAGGGATAGGGAGATGAGGCTCAACATGCTTTTATTCAATAGGGCACTGCAGCCCTCACAAACTGAGCCCTCCCCTCCTCCCCATTAATTCCAAGAAACTTTGGGCTGACTCGCCAGGGTCTCACACTATCACAAAAAGGAGGCCCTCTCCCACTCGCTCGCTACCACCAACCCTCATTAGTGTCGGAGATAAGCCTGGCACCTTAGGGATGTCTTGGGCTCGCGACCCGCCAAAAGCAAAGCCAAGCCACAGCGCATTGGCACCGGGGCCGACTGTCCCACGAAAATCATCAATGACCCTCAGTGCAGGAATCAGCACCGGAAATTATACCTGCGCCACCGATGCAGCTGGCACCACCAGCACGGTTGGAATGGGGCAGACCGGCATCATCTCTGGTACCGCAGTGGGCATCGATGCCAATACTACAGCTGACGCTGGCCCCGGCACCACAGTTGGCACCAACCATACCCACTATGCAGCTGTCAGATGACTTTGCTCCAGTACGCTCATTGGCACCTGAAAAAGCCATCTGTAAAACTCATTCTCCTTTACTGGTGCCATCTGCTCCTCTTGAGATCTCCCTGTGACACTGTGCCAAATACCATGATACGTCAGCACACTCTTTCTCCTCATGCACTATTGGCACCAGAGAGCGCCTTTATCTCCTAGATCAACAAGGCAGCCCTCACCAGTCAGGCACTACCATAGCCATCATCAGGATCACAGATACTGTGACCACTACCGAGATGCATGTCATTCTTATTCACCACATTACCCACGTTGTTGGTCACCATGTTGTTACCGGTCAGATTCCAGATGAGCAGGGGTCAACTCCCCCACCTCAGCTGCTACAAGACACCCCACTCCTATGCAAGGTGCACCCAGGATCCCCAGCACTCTGAGCTTGAAGAAGGTCAGCTTTCTGACCAGGATCAACCTCAGGGAGCCTCTCTGATGGATCCATCTTCTTTGTCACCAGATGATGCAGTGTTCCCAGGGGATTCATCACCGACCGATGACATATGGCAGTTTCAAGACCTTTTCGAATGCATCACAGACAGTCAAGAAGTCCAGCTCACTGAGGTATGGGGAAAGCAGCACTGCCTTTTGAAGAATTTGTAACTCTCTCAAAAGTCCAAGATTGCTTGACTGCTTGATGAGGCTATCCTAGAAATAGAGGATGACATATGGCAGACACCAGCATCTGCTCCTGCGACCAATAAGAGGGCCAATAAAAAATATTTTGTCCCTGCGAAGGGGATGGATTTTCTGTTTACACATCCGCAGCCTAACTTCCTTATAGTGGATGTGGCTCAAGAGAGGGCCAAGGCCCCACATTACAAGTCTACTTCCAACGAAAAGGAGAGTAAATGCCTAGACCTTTTTGGTAGAAAGGTTTATTTGTTGGCGACTCTCACTTTGAGAATGGCCAACTATGCAGCCCTCCTGCTAAGCACAATTTCGATAACTATTCCAAGTTAACAACTTTGATAGAGCATCTCCCAGATAACAAACTCCAGATCTTATTATCTGTGGTTCAGGAGGTATACACTGCTTTGCACACAGCTCTGCAGATTGCGCTAGATATTGCCGACACGGCCGCACGCTCCGCTGCAACCTCAGTGGTATTGCACAGAGTTTCATGGCTCCACGCTGCAAGAGTCCCAAGGGAGCTACAGTCAAAGGTGGAGGACTTCCCCTTCAAACAGTTTTTGTCTGTCACACAGAAAATAGATAAGGTCCTCCACATTGGAAAGAACTCCAGAACCACTTTTAAGAAGGTTAGGCATGTACATGACACTGTACAGATGCAAGCACTACCAGCCTTATTAGAGATACAGGCCCTTCTGTTGTTTTGCTCCTCAATGTAGGCCATTCGATCAGCACTGTGCTAGACAACAGCCGCAAAAGCTACGTCCCCAAAACAACAAGATGTCCCAACAATCGGACACCAGGCAGCCAGGAGTGGCCTGAGGCTGGCTGCGGCAGCTGGCGCCCCAGGCGAGCAGCGTGATGGGTGCTCCCGCCTGCACAGCCGTCATCATCGGGCGCCCGGGCCAGCGGTGCTCTAGGCAACTGCCTAGTTCGCCTAGGCTCACGGGCCGCCCCTGCAGGCAGCAGATTGGATACCTTGGTCGGGGTCTGCAAACCATTCCACTAGTTAGCAAAACAAAGAGACCCGTCTGTTCTATCATCCCTTAAGACAATCCAACAACGGTGGGACGCCATCACCATCAGTCGATGGGTCCTTGAGATAGTACCATCCAGGCTACTCAATCCCCTTTACTTCGCTCTCCCGTCCTCCTCGCCTGTTCTCCTTCAGGGACTCTTCTCACGAGACCCTCTTGAGGCAAGAGGTCCAACATTTCCTCGCCATCGGAGCAATAGAAAAAGTGCCTGCAGAGTTCAGGGGCCGTGGGGTTTATTCCCATTATTTCCTCACTCAGAAGTAGTCAAGGGGATGGAGGCTAATATTAGGCCTTCGTCTCAATCGATACCTACGCAAGCAGAGATTCAAAATGGTGACCCTAGCATCTATTATCCCAGCACTCGACAGCAAGGATTGGTTGGTTCCCTCGACCTGCAGGACACCTACTTTCATATCACAATTCACCCAGGACACAGACGGTTTCTAAGATTTGTTCTCGGAACAGAGCATTTTCAATACCAAGTTTTACCCTTCAGCCTGTCCTCTTCACCCAGGATGTTTTCAAAGATACTCGCAGTCGTTGCTGCCCACCTTTGCTGAACTGGGATCGTTGTTTTTCCCTATCTCGCCAACTGTCTCATCAAGGGCCCATCCTTCTATGACACACTTCAGTGCACTACCACTACAAGGGCAGTATTTGAGGCTTTGGGCCTCATAGTCAATCTTCAAAAGTCATCAATAACTCCACAGCAGTCTCTGGAATTTATCAGCACACGCCTGGACTCATCCACTGCCCGCTCATACCTGCCGCTGCACAGGTACCAGGCCCTGCACAGGTTATTTGGGACCTCGTACAGGTCATCTCCACGAGCCCCATGGTTTCCATACTTATCTGCCTCCAACTTATGGGGCACATGGCAGCTACCACGTATGTAGTAAGGCATGTGAGGCTTCACCTACAGTGCCTTCAACACTGGCTAGCCTCGGTCTATGTTCCCAGCAATCCCAATATGCACAGGACAGTTGCTGTACTGTCACAAGTGACGAAATCCCAAACTTGGTGGACCACCTCCATCAACATGTTAGCTGGTGTACCCTTCCACCAGCCTCAGCCCACAATGCAAGTTACTACTGATGCATCTTTAGTAGGCTGGGGGGCACACTTCAATGGTTGTCACATTCAGAGCCTGTCATGGCTTCTTCTCCACTCTCTGGCATGATAAATGCAGAAGTGGGGGCCAGCAAAAGTACCCCAAAACCTTATCTACCAGGCTTTGGTATAAAACTTCTCTCAAGAGGCACTTCATATATAAACATCACACATGTACACAAGTATCATACATAGAATCAGCAGAGAACAAGCTTTCATTAGACACCTTACATGGACCCCTTTGCACACAATTTGGACCCAGCACCTATTAGTGAGCACAGCAATGCCCTTGCTCAGAGCTAAAAAATTAAATGTATTCATGCCAGCTTTGGCAATGGTGTGAAACCCAATTAACAGTGGGACAATGTATGTACCCTCATTCCCCATAGTGTATGCGTCTTGGCTTTTTGCCACGGACACACTATGTAGTTGTGCCTCAGTTTCCCTTTTCACACAGCACACAAATTTTGGAATTTCTCTTCTCAGGTAAGAAGCTCCAACACTAATTACAAGTATTAACAGTGAACTATTAGTATCACAAGGCTTTTGAACATAGAATGTGTCCTTGGGTACATTTTTAACAGTTTCCAGGGCTTTGGTACAAAATCATGCACATTGAATATTGTTACAATTCTTAGTAACAGCAGTACAGTGGTTATGAAAGTTAACATAAGTAGCAGGAACAAATACATCCCAAGTGTACATTGACAATTCTGGCCTTTTAGATTTAAAAAGCTGCAGCCTTCCTGGGCAAACACAAGTCTTGCCCCTACCCTTGCCCTGTGTGTTCAAATTCAAAACTCCCTGTCCCAAAGACAAAGGGCTGGCTGGGTATGTCTCACTTGCTCCCCATAGCTATGGAATTCCCTTGCTCCCCACAGCTAATCATGAAGCAAGCAGTCCAGCCAGTAATCTGGCACCCTGCTGCTTTCAATCTAGTTTTCCATTTGGTTTTCCAATTGGGCCACTGCCTCACAGAGACAGGGCCTAGGTGAACTAGCCTGATAGACTTATGGATCTTTGGTCCTTTCCCAGAATCAGATTAGAAACATCCCTGAGTTCCTGACATGATACTAACTGGGCCCACCGTAGTTACAGCACCACTGTCCCCAGCAGACACAAACCTAGGGTCCTCCCCTTCCTGGGCTTCAGCTGTCTCCAGAATTAAATCTGGACCTACAGCATTCTCCTTAGACATCCCAGGCTGACAGGCACCCCCTGCAGACAAAAAACTGGGAAGAAACCCTTCCCCCACAGGTATACTGCCCTTCCCAGCAGCCAAACTGCCAGGCTCCACCCACAGAGGTTGCTCACACTGAGCTCCCTCGAGTAAATCATCTCCAGTTTGTGCAGGTCGGTTTTACAAACCTCACCAGCCAACAACTCTTCACCATCCAGAACTTGATCTTTTCCGTCAGCTAAAACTCCACTCTGGTCAGCCACTCCAGACTGCCCCAGAGAAAAACTTCCCTGGTTCCTGGGCTCTTCCTGCCCCGTTTCTGATTCCAGCCTCACATCTGAGGCTTCAAGCAGACGAGCAGAGACCTTACTTACAGACACACAGCTATCTCCCTCAGGAACACACTTAGAGAAACTTTTACCTGGTTCCCCATAGGACTGTCTAGCCACAGACAACTTCCCAGATTCACACTCACCCCCTTCACAAACCTCCCTGTTAGCTACAGGCAACACAGAAGATTTACACTCCTACATGTTCTGGGGCTGGGGTAAAGTATCAGCCTGATTATACATATTAGCCCAGCCATAATCACATCCCATGCCCACACAGTTATATATGGAACTCCTGGAAGGATGCAGTCTCTGTTCTTCCACTCTCTGGATCTGGAGTTTCCTGGGATATTGAACAGTGACTGCAACATTCACAGGAGCAGGATAGTTAGTCGGTGCTTCCGCTCCCATTCGACTCCTCTCTGCCCTTATTTCTTCTATCTCTGATTGCTTCTGCTTCCAGTCATCTGGTCTCTGCCTTTATTTCCACTATTCTTGCCTGTGCTGCTGCTAGCCTCTCCAGATGTTCTTGTTCGGCATGCTTCTCGGCTTCTCGTTGGGTGCGCTTTGCCTCTGCCTCCGCTTCTCGTTGGGCTCACTTCTCCATCCGTAGGAGAAACTCCAGCTCTGTCTGAATCAAAGGTCTTCCAGCTGCTTCCCACATAGAAGGCATTGGTGAGGGGGGAGCAGAGCTGCTATATATTGCTCCTGCCCTCTCCTTGGGGTATGAATCTGTCCTAGAGCTGAACATCATGCCTTAATTAGCGAAAGCTATAAAAAACACCAAACTGTTTGTGTTGGTCTAAGTCTGGCTTAAGCTTAACCTTCTGCCTGCCCCTCCTTGAGGCAGCACAGAAAACAAAAGAAAAAAAAAGGAATGCCTTTCTACTTGACTGGGGCAATCAGTTACTTTACACCTTCCCTCCGACTTCTCCGATATCAAGAGTCTTAGAGAAGATCACTAGGGACAGTGCAACAGTAATCCTCATAGCCCCCTTTTGGCCTTGTCATACATGGCTCACCTGTCTTTTTTTTATGTCCCCTCACTCACCATACCCGCTACCCAGTCACCACAACCTGCTGACCCAACATCAGGGAACCCTGGTGCACTCTCAGTCCAACCACCTTCACCTAACAGCGTGGTTCCTAGTTGGTTCCAGGACACAGAAATGATCTGTTCCCAAGATGTCAAATTTGTCCTGTTGCAGAGCAGGAAATGCACCACTTCAACTACCTACATGCACTAGTGGTGCAGATTTCATTCCTGGTGCACAGATAACAATCTAGGCCCAGCCTCTAGCCTCATCCATTGTGTTCTCGATTATATCCTTCACTTGAAGCACTCTGGTCTAGCGCTATTATCTCTCAAGATTCATCTTGCTGCAATCACTGCCTTCTGACAGCCAGTGGAGGGCTATTCAGTGTTCACGCATCTGGTCACTTTCCGTTCATGAAAGGGCTAGAAAACCTCTACCCACCATATAGAGAGCATCCTCAACCATGGAACCTAAAATCAGTTTTGGATGCATTAACACGGCCTCCCTTTGAATCCATGGCGACCTGCTCTCTACTGATCTTAACGATCTTGTTAGCAATAACCTGTACATTCAGGGTAGGAGAGATCACCGCTTTCTCTGCTTCATCTCCCTATGCAGTATTCACAGCTCGGGGTTGTACTCCACCTGCAACCTAAAACTCTTCCGGAAGTAATTTTGGACTTTCAATGAACCGATTGTCCTCCCTACATTCTACCCCAAGCCACACTCCTCGCAACCAGAAGCAAAGTTTCATACATTAGACGTTTGAAGGACAGTGGCCTTCTACATTGATAGAACAAGACCCTTTTGGAAATCTGAATGACTGTTAATCTTGACAGCTGAGCGTTCGAAAGGCGAACCCCTTTCAGTGCAACATATCTCTAAGCTCATTGTTTCATGTGTAGTGTGTTGCTACGCATTACAGATCAAACCTCTTCCAGACACACTAAGAGCCCACTCCTCCAGGGCAGTGGCGATTTCCACAGCTTTTCTCAAAGGGGTTCCCCTATGTGCCATTTGTCGGGTGGCCATGTGGTCCTCTAACTATACCTTCGCAAAACACTACACAATCTCCAACATTTTCACTGGTGACTCAGCAGTTGCTGCAGCAGTGCTATCCACAGTGATGAAACCTTAACTCCGAATCCCACCTTCCTTTCTCTTGGACTGTTGCTACGAAGTCACCTACAGTGGAGCACCCATGGGGACACCACTTGAAAAAGAGTAGAAAGTTACTCACCTTGGTGCAGTAACGACAGTTCTTTGAGATGTGTGTCCCCGTGGGTGCACCACTACCTACTCTCCTCCCTACTTTGGAGTTTCTCCTTATGTCTTTCAGACACTCGGTGATTAGGAGGAACTGGCAGGAGCCAGACTGCATGCTAACAAACGGCATGAGGCGCCTGGTGTGCATGCATGGCCCGGCAGACCACTGATGAATCTTTGATCTGTGGCGCTGGGACAAGCCCGACACCTATGGTGGAGCACCCACAGGGGCACACATGTCAAAGAACTGTTGTTACTGCACCAAGGTGAGTAACTTCCTCGTCAAATTGTGCTAATTTATTTCTCAGTTCAGTTTTAATTTTAAAAATCTCACAGGACATAATAGAGCAGTAGTGTTAAATTTAAAATACATGTGGGGATACTTTTTTTGGTGTGAGAATATTACTGTATTTTCAAAGGTTTTTTTTTTTTTTTTTTTAATTTGATGTTTGTTCCTTGTCAAGTTCTCTGAAGATCTATGGACTGGCCGTGAATTTTTTAAGTGACTAGAGATTTTTTTATTGGTTTTTAGTAAATCGTCTGTTAATATTTGTCATCTATTACTAATTTTCATTTGCCTGTTGTATACGTTTAAATCTGTACCCTAGTGCTGAATGTGAGCCAATCAGCAAACCATTAAGTGGTCATTAGTAGCCAATCAGCAGACTAGATAACTTTCTGTCAGGTATTCTACAACAGAGCCATTCCACAGAACTTAATATTATTAACCAATCGCGTACCTTGTTATTTTAAAAAGTTAGTCTTTCTTGTCATGTTTTTCTAGTGAGACGTTTAGCAGTGTCCGAGATTTTCTTTTTAGTTTGCAGCATATGGTAACCCTCTTTCAACATGGAAGTAAAATGTAAAAATAAGCACAAATATGAAGAACACAGAACATTCTTAATGAAGTGGGAAAGTTCATATTTTTTCGTTGAATGCAATTGCAAACCACTCTGTCTGATAAGCCAGACTTCGTTAGCACATTTCAAGTGTTCAGATCTCCTGTGCCATTTCAACTTACACCATGCTAACATCAATCGGGAATTTCAAAAAGGTACTGAATTACACACTCACATACTAAAAACTTTGAAAAGTCAAATAGAAAAACAGACTGGAGTGTTCCATAAATTTTCCAAGCACTCTCAGACAGTTACATTTACCTCATGTCAAGTCACTTGGAACATTGCCCGCGCTAAAAAAAACTTATAACTAAGGCGAGTTTGTTTAAAAAATGCCTTGTAGATGTTGTTTCCATCTTGTCTCTAGAAAATGACAATCTGAAAAGAATGGTTTCAGACCTTCAACTCTCATGCCACGCAACTGAACACAGAATATCTGACATAAATAATGCACTTGAATCATGTTTATATTCAGATCTTCAGAAAGGCAAGTACCTCAGTATCTCTCTGGACTAATCTTGTGATGTACAGGACAAACCTCAATTGGCAATGTGTGTACAGACTGTATCAGAGGATTGTGTAATCAACGAAGAAGTCCTGGATATCATTACCATTAAAAGACATTGATGTAAAAACACTGATAGAAGTGTTTGCAAGAACAAATCTGCCTTTACCAAAACTTGCAGCAATAGCAATGAATGAGATGCTGTCTGTGATCGGACCTGTGAATGGACTTGTGGAGCTATGTAGAGCTGACGACAGATTCACTGAGTTCTAGATGTTTCGTTGCATCATCCATCGGGACCAACTGATGTTTAAAAACCTGAATTTAGACCACGTAATGAAATCTATGCTAGAAATTGTCAATTATATTCGCACACGTGCTCTTAACCTCAGACAATTCAAGAATCTCATTGCTGCGCTCCACCAAGGTCTTCCAGGAGACCTGCCACAGCACTGCTACTGTAAGGTGGCTTGGAAAGGCAAAGTGCTGTTTCGTTTTCTTGAACTTCAGGTGGACACGCTGCGTCATCTGAACAGACTCAACCTGGACCTACAAGGGAAATTAAAGATGCTGCCTGACCTGGTGCAAAGTTTATTTGCGTTTGTCAACAAACTCAGGCTGTTCAAGGCACAACTTCAAAGGCAGGAACTAACACATTTTCTCTCATAGTTAAATGTGGGTCATCAAGCAGCTGAAGCCTTGAAAAAAAGCACAGCACAATATGCCATACTGGTCAAAAAACTTCAGGATAGTTTTTTAGAGAGATTCTATAATCTACAATTGAAAAAGCCACAGATTACTCCTAGTTGACCCTTTCACTGGGGAGGCTGACTGTTTGAAAGCCCTGTTAATCACAGATGAAGCATCTTCTCAGATTGAAATGATTGAATTGTCAAAGGATGATAGATTGAAGTCTTTTCCAAAGGAAAGCACACTTGAGTTCTGGAAAACTATACTGATTAAAAAAAAGAACAGTATTAAACGGGCTGCACTCAGACTACTGTCAATGTTTGGATCAATGTACCTTTGAGAGCTAGTTTTTTCTACATTGAAACATGTGAAATCGAAGCATTGATCTATTCCAACTGACTGACACATGAGAGAATTACTTAGAGTGGCCTCAACTGAATTACAAGCACAATTTGAAGAAGATTGTTGAAAGCAAGGATTGCCAAAAGTCCCACTGAGTCAAAAACTCTAACATGCAAGGTAAGAAATAACATTGTGGTTTATTTTTCTTCGCTGATCAAACTAAGAACCCATCTACTAACATTCTTTTAAAATTGACTGCACTTGTGCTTACATTGAATTCAAAGTGAAGCAATTTAAACTTCTACTCTCAAGTAAGAGGTGTTAGTATGGGACCATCTTATGCCTGTCTATTTGTGGGATTTGTAGAGATGTTTTTTCAGCAGTTTTCTGAAAACAAACCATATCTCTTCTTGACATTTTTGGAATTGCAACTTGCTCTCACAAAGATCTCAACCAATGTATTTTGTCATTCTTTCAGTTCCACTCAGCCTTGGAACTTTGGAACTCTTTGGAATGAATGTTTTGTTTTGAGCATCTTCTGGAACAAAAATTTGAAATAAAGTGCTGTGCTGACGAACAAGCTGTTAACACAGCTGAGGAAGGGCTCTTGTCCAAAATGTCCTGTAAAGATATTTTTATCGCCATATTTTGTGTGCTATATTTAGATAGATATATAAAAATAAATATATAATATGTGGCTCTTTGCACTCTATCCACAGCTATTTTGACTCTTAATCTCTAACTAGTTGGCCACCCCTGACAGTCAAGATCATGTGCATGAGCTAATAAACTGGAAAAACTGGAGTAATAAAAACAGAATGAAATTTGATATTTCAAATAGAAAGATCATTCACCTAGAGATTAACAAAAAGGCTCTACTATAGGGACTCATCAGTTGGAAGCGAGAAGGGAGAGAAAAAAGACACAGGCGTATTGGTTGATCACTTTGGGAGTGAGTTGTCAATGTGATGTAGCTGTGAAAAAGGCTAATACAGTTTCAGGATGCATCAGAGAAGGTATTGCTAGTAGAAACAGGAACATGTTTGTACCACTGTACAAGACACTGTTAAGATCTTATCTGGAATAGTGTGCAGTTCTGATTCCAGGTTTAAGAAAAAATAATTTAAACGGCAACAGGTGCAGAGTAGGGCTACTAGGATGGTCTGAGAAATGAGAAAAAATCTTATGGGAGGAGACTGGGAGTTTGGCTTGTTTAGCCTCACTAAGGGCTAATCTACACTGGGGCTGTGTCTAGACTGGCAAGCTTTTCCGGAAAATCAGCTGCTTTTCCGGAAAAACTTGCCAGCTGTCTACACTGAATTTCCGGAAAAGCACTGACGATCTCATGTAAGATTATCAGTGCTTTTCCGGAAATACTATGATGCTCCCGTTCGGAAAGACTTTTGCGCAAAAGGGCCAGTGTAGACAGCACAGTACTGTTTTCCGCAAAAAAAGCCCCGATTGCAAAAATGGCGATCAGGGTTTTTTTGTGGAAAAGTGCGTCTAGATTGGCCACGGACGCTTTTCCACAAAAAGTGCTTTTCCGGAAAAGCGTCCTGCCAATCTAGACGCGCTTTTCCGAAAATGCTTTTAACGGAAAACTTTTCCGTTAAAAGCATTTCTGGAAAATCATACCAAATCATGCCAGTGTAGACGTAGCCTGGGAGTTTAGGTCAAATTTAACCATATTAGGTTGATTTTCTAAACCAGTGTTTCTTAAACTTTTTAAGATGGAGGAACACCAAACAATATTTTTTTATGAAGAACACCAAGGACTTTTTGATGAGCAAAAAAAAAGGCCAGGGAAGTTATTGAGCAGAAAGGAAAAAAAAATAGGATGGGGAGGAGTTATTGAGGGGGAGGGGGAAAAGTTGCCTGTCCCTTTAAGGGTGGCCATTTTTAATTCTGTTGTTTTCTGTGGCACATCTCAAACTGCCTCGCAGCACACCAGTGTACCACGGAACACAGTTTAAGAAATACTGTTCTAAACAATGAGGCCACACCACTAAGCCCATTCCGTCAACTTTGAAAGCCATTAAAAGTTGATTTTGGTACTCCTGCTTTTCACAAGGGGTAACAGCAAATTCATGAGAATGGCCATACTGGGTCAGACCAAAGATACATCTAGCTCAGTATCTTGTCTGCCAACAGCGGCCAATACCAGATGCCCTAGAGGGAGGGAACACAACAGGTAACCCTATCACCCATTTCCAAACAAACAGAAGCTAGGGACACCATTCCTACCCATCCTGGCTAATAACCATTGATGGACATAACCTTCAGGAATCAATCTAGCTCTTTTTTGAACCCTTTTAAAGTCCTAGTTTTTACCACATCCTCTGGCAAAGGAGTTCCACAGATTGCTGAGTGAAGAAAATTTCCTTTTGTTTGTTTTAAACCTGCTGCCAACTTATTTCATTTAGTGACCCCTAGTTCTTATATTGTGGGAATAAGTAAATAACTTTTCCTTATTCACTTTTTCCACACGAGTCATGATTTTATAGACCTCTATCATATCCCCCCTTTAGTCTCCTCTTTTCTAAGCTGCAAAGTCCAAATCTTTTTAATCTCTCTTCATATGGAACTTGTTGCAAACCCCTAATCATTTTGTTGCCCTTTTCTGAACCTTGTGTGGTTGATTCTAGTGCAGACACAGTATTACAAAAGTCAACATTGTTGGCTTCCAGGAGGTGTCCCACAGTGCCTTGCTGTGATCACTCTGGCCAGGACTTTGAACTGTGCTTCTCTCTAAGGACACAGGAAAAGCCCCAGGAAATTTTTAATTTCTTTTTCTGTGTAGCCAGCGTGGTAGGCTGACCTGATAGCAGGCAAGCAGCATACCTGGCTATGAATGCCAAGGGTCACGGTATTCCCTCAAAATTTTACATCCATGAGCAGCGTGAGTTTTGTCTTGTGCAACAATATTGAGGCCATGTGTGCTTGCTCGGATGTGTGATACTGTGGCACCCAAGTTATAAACCTCTTCCTTTTCCCCTTTGCTGCCATGTCTCCCACCCTCCCCTCAGCCCATCTGCTCCCCTGGTTTCTGCTGCTGCCCCTCACCCATCTCTGCTGTCCTCACTCGTGCCTTTTTCACTCCCCTCAGCCCTTCTGGGACCTACCCCTCTGCCCATCCTTTCTGATCCCTGCACCCGCCCTTCCCTTCCCCCCTATGCCCACCTGTCCTCCCCCTCTCCATTCCGTTTCCTAACACCTCACTCTAGCCACTTGCCCAGCCTCTCTCCTCTGCCCTTTGGTGCCCATCCCTCCCCTGGCACCTGCACCTTCCCTTACCCCCTATACCCACCTGGTGCTCCCTCTTCCTTCGCTGCCCCTGCCCTCCCAGCACACACCCTTGCCCTCTTCTTCCCTGGTGCCCCTTCACAACTCTATGCCCCAGTTCTCTTCCTGCTGTCAGCCGACGGTCAGGGCAGTGAGTCTCTTATGACCGGCTGAAGTTCTTTAAATTGTGCTTGGTTCTGTTACAGCAACTGAAGGAGTCAGGTTAAAGCTTAAACAGTTACTATTTTATTGTTACTGGGTGAACTTAGTTGTTAAATGCTACTGCTGTGTTACAGATAACACAGACACTACAAAGGACAGGACAGAAATTACACTAAGAAGTCACTTACAGGTACCATGAAACCCTTTTGGTTCTCTGAGCTCTTATTAAATGCATGCAAAATAGACACATAGCAGGTATATATTCTCACCCCTGCGTTCCAGACTTGGCGTGGCCAGCGCCTTTCTCTCAATCCCTCAGGAAGAAGTAGGGCGAGGTTGGGTGTCCCACAGACCTTGGGAGACAATCAATACCTGCCAGCAGGTATAGATGATTGGAGCTCAAATGGGGTGGGCTGCTGAACCTCTTTTTATACCCCTTGGGTCATGTAGGCTTCTTCCTGGTCTCAAGTGGCCAATTAGGAAAAATGGCTTTGAACACCAAGTTTCCCACGAAGGGTGCAAAGCATAATTTACACCTGGGAAAATGCAGAGAATGGGCACCTCTGGTATGTGATGGGCGAAGATTCCTCTCCTGGGACAGTGCAGGCGTGTCAATTACTGGTACTAGCCATCAGGGCAACGGGAGGCCCCGGGTCGTCAGCTACTGTCTGGTTTCTGTTTATGGTAGAGTCAGGGACAGGAAGCACACCTGCGTTCCCAGGGCATCAAAGGCTGACTGCCTTTCTCTTGCTCTCTGGGGGGGGGGGGAGACAAGATGGGGTTCATGGAAAAACAAGATGGGGTTTGTGTCTTTCTACACCTGCCCCCTCTGCGCCTTTACACATGATTTGCTCCATTCCCCTCCTTCCTCATGCTAATCCCTCCTTTAAACTCCTCTTCTCCCAACACCCACTGCTATTTTTATTACTGTGGCCCAGGCTCCAGCAGCTGTCACGTAGGTCATGTGGTGGCTTCCCAGCTGTTCCTGGGGCGGGAGAGCCACCCACCCTGCGGCCCTGCCCCCAGAGCAGCTGGAGCCCACGGCTTCATGGCTCTGCTGTGGGCATGGGTGAGACTGAAATCCTTGGTGCATGCCTGCCCAGGGAACCCTGGTCACAGATGAGCACCAGCAAGGAGCATGTATGAGATCATGGAGCTGTGTGGGGAAAAGAATCCGTTCAGGCAGAACTACAAAACAGCAAAAGAAATACTGATATCTATGCCTAGATCGCAAAGGGCATGGTGGAAAAAGAATACACCAGAGACTCCCTGCAGTGCCGCTTGAAAAATAAAGGAGTTCAGGCAGGCATAGTGGAAGACAAAGGAGGTAAATGAACAGTCTGTGTCACTACAAAATTAGGGTATGTCTACACTACCACCCTAGTTCGAACTAGCGGGGTAATGTAGGCATACCGCACTTGCAAATGAAGCCCGGGATTTGAATTTCCCGGGCTTCATTTGCATAAGCCAGCTGGCGCCATTTTTAAATGCTGGCTTGTTCGAACCCCGTGCCGCGCGGCTACACGCGGCACGGGCTAGATAGTGCGGAATGGCTTGCTAGTTCGAACTATCTAGCCCGTGCCGCGTGTAGCCGCAGGGCACGGGGTTCAAACAAGCCGGCATTTAAAAATGGCGCCGGGCAGCTTATGCAAATGAAGCCCGGGAAATTCAAATCCCGGGCTTCATTTGCAAGTGCGGTATGCCTACATTACCCCGCTAGTTCGAACTAGTGGGGTAGTGTAGACATACCCTTACTTCTCTCCAAACCTGTTAATAGTTTCTCTCCTGACTCTGATTTCCTTGGTCCCCCCCTCTACTTTCTGTGTTCTCGTCTGCACTGTGTTGACAGTGACTTTTTTGCTGGCACTGCATGTCTTAGGCTGTGAGGGGGCAATATTAACAGGTAACATTGCATATTAGCTATCCACAGTGCATCACTTTCAAAGTTGATGGTAGCCATTCTCGTGAGGACATGCTGTGTCAAACTCTTGCACAGAGCGGGAACATGTACCTTCAACTTTACAAAATTGGGTGCTAGAAAATCAACCTTATATCCATGTAGACTAGGCCTAAAAGAAGGCTATGAGGAGATAAGATTGCTCTTTATAAATACATCAGAATAAATGCTGCAAGGGAGAGGAATTTAATTGTGCCATTGTGCACCTAAGAACAAATGATGGACAGTTTATATCTAACAAGTTTAGGCATGAAATTAGGTGAAGATTTATAATAATCAGAGGAGTGAAATTCTGGAACAGCTTTCTAAGAGGAGGAGTGGGGGCAAAAAACCTAACTGGTTTCAAGACTTAGCTTTATAGGTTTATGAAGGGGATGGTATGATGAGACTGTCTACAGTGGCATGTAGCTAATCTGTGACTGCAATATAAATCTCAAATGCCTCAGAAACTAGATGGTAGGGCTCTGAATTAAAACCAAATTCTTTCCTAGGTGTCTGGCTGGTGTGACTTGCCCACATGCTCAGGGGATAACCCATCACCATATTTGTGAATGAATTTTCAACCAGAATTCTGTAGGTTAGGCAAGTCCTTAGAGTTAGATGTCTTCACTACTGTACTGCAAAATAAGCTATTGGTCTTCTGTGTGAGTGAGACCAAGAGAGGACTCTGCTAGCAGGGCACACCTTCCCCATTTTCAGGGAGACTCCAGTATGTTTGTTCATTCAGCCCTTTGATATTGTACACTGTTGGTTACGTTTTAGAGATGCAGCAGATAGAACTTTTTAATAGGCCTACACCGATGGTGTCAGCTATATGGGCACTTTTCTCATCTCTCTTACAGATGTCATTGACAGAGAGGTGAAGGTAAGCTTGTACGGTACCACCAGTAAGAACTTTAAAATGCTGCCATCGCAGTGCTTTAATGTTGCTGCCCTTTTTGTTTTCCCCGGTCAGCGGCCCTGCCATAAGATTCGGCAGCAGTGCTTCACCCAGAGGCAGAGGTCACTGACATTAAAATGCTGCCATGAGCCTGACAATATAAAAAGACGTAGGGCTCTCGGCCTCTGTGGCAACAGCCAGGAGCCATGGACCCTTCAAATCACTGCTACTACCTCTGCAGCCCCCACAGCTCCTGGCAGACACTGGGGAAGGTCTGCCTTCAGCCTCACCCCTTCCATCCAAGACTCAGCCCCTTCCAGGAGCACTGAGCTGTCCTCGCCTGCCAAGCACTCTGTACCTGGTGCAGGTCTTCGCGTAAGTCCTGACATCTACTTCCCCCCTGCATAGACATCTTTTTTTCATCAGGCTGTGATTTTTGGCCTAGGATGATCACTTAAAACCAGAGTACTTTGCTTCAGCCTAGGCCCAGGGCCTTATGTTTCCTGAGAGAGTAGAATCCATAGATGTGGTTTCTCCAACTGACTAACCTGAGGGACATCAGTAGCAAATGGTGTTACAGACTATTCCATGTGGACTTCTTCAGTTCTATATATGGATAAGTTCTGTGTTCCTTGTCAGAGTCTGATCCTTCCTGAACCCAGTTCTTTTGATTTATCAGAAGAAAGGTATAGCAGAGTCTCCCTGGCTCTTCTTCAGATTCATCAACTGAAATGGAAATGTCCTTTTTATGTTAACTAGAATGGAGGCCTAACAGCAGAAAAGAGACTTGAAAGGCACAGTTTATAGCAGGAGTCGGCAAAAGGGCCTCTGTGGGCTGGATCCGGCCTGCCAAGTGGGTTGATCCGGCCTGGGGAGGCGCTGCCATTTGCTCGCCCCGAGGCCACTTAGGTCCTGGGGGCGGAGGGAGCACGCGAAGCCTCCTTCTGCCCTGTGAGGAGCGCATGGCACTTTGAAGTGCTGCATGCTCCTGACGGTGGAGGGGCGAGGGTGGGAGGAGGCTTCACGTGCTTCTCCTGCCCCCAAGCCCTGATTGACCTTGGGGTGGGGGAGTGTGTGAAGCTACTTCCCGCCCTGCCAGGGGCATGGGTGCCTAGTGGGAAGGGGGGGCAAAGGGGCTTCTCCAGCCCCAGACCAATCATGGTCTGGGGATTTGGAAGCCCAGAGGCATCCTGGCCAAAAATTATTGCCCACTCCTGGTTTATAGAAATGTATTTGGGCTACCTGAGTAATTTATTAGTGATGGGAATGTTTCCAGGTAGCTTCTTCTGGGTTGATCAAATGCACAAATCCCTTTTACAGATTGGAAACAATTTTCCCCGTATCTTTTCTATGTTATTACTGAAAGGCTTTTGTAAGTGCAATGTTAAGAGGCTGAGGAAGGGAAAATATATTTATTGTAGGTAGCATAACTGTGTTGTCAACATCTTGTCTCTGGCATCTTGTCTCTAAGTCAGATTCTTTATACGCCAAATAATTTAATTCCCCAGAATCTCAAGATTTTTTTTTTTTACAGCTGATTTTTTTTTTTTAAGTTTGCAGTTTATCGGGGGGGAAAAAAAGTGTGGATGACAAAAAGATAAGCAGAATTTTCTTAGCTGTGAAAGTTACCTATCTATTTTTTATTTTGTTTCTTTAGGCCACCGAAGAGGTTTCAAAAAATCTGGTTGCCATGAAAGAAATATTATATGGCACAAATGAAAAAGAGCCCCAGACAGAAGCTGTGGCACAACTTGCTCAAGAACTGTACAATAGTGGTCTTCTTAGTACCCTAGTAGCAGACTTACAGCTCATTGATTTTGAGGTAAGAAAATAGTTGCAAAATTTCATGAACTACATGCTTGGTAAGTTGCATTTTGATCATGTGATTATCCTGTTTTAATGCAGTAAGAAGTTCACTTCCTATTTACACAATTGTATTTTTTCAGTGCTGCTAACTATAGGAATTGTATTAAGATTTAAATAGGAAACATTACTACACGAGTTTGGAAGGCTAGATCATGTAAAAATGAACAGTAGATAAATAGCTCAAATCTTTATCCCAAAACTCTATCAGAGGTATTTCTTAATATCTCATTTAATTGAATTGAATTGCTGTGTTCAGTGAAAAATAAAATCCTGGAAAGCATAAATACCATAATGTCCATAATCTCATTTAAATCCCTTTTGAGTTACTACTGCATGATAATACTGACTCTCATCACTATTCTCATTTGTCTGTTCATTAATAAATTTCCATTCTTCAAGTGATGTCCCCAGGGGTGCTCCACTGTTGGTGTCGGCACTGCAGATCAGAGACTTTTCCAGCAGTGTCCAATTGGACTGTGCATGTGTGAAAGCGGTGCATGCGATCACACCCCTGGAGTTCACATGCCCCTTGACCCCCCCCTTGGTCCTTCTTGACTCCCCCTTGGTCGCAGACAGAGCTCCATCGCTCTCTTCCTTCCTACAATTTTACTATAAACAGGAATTTGAGTAATTAGCTGGAAATCATTCCTTTCTCATGTTTATAGTCAGTAGTACTTAGTTAAAAAAATGAAGAATGGTTGTAAATAGTTAACCCGTAGCTGCTGAGGGGCGACGCACCTTCAGCCGGAATGTTGCAGCACTCAGGCATAAAGAAGAGAGAGAGAAGAGACAAGAAAGAGGAGAGAAGTGTGTGGCACAGATGGCAGGAGATTAATTAAATGCCAGCCTCCACTGGCATTAAAAAATACGAAACATGCCGAAACCCTATTTCCGCATCTGACGGCCACGAGTAATGCATTCGATACCTGGGGGAAACTCATGTGCCCCAGAAGTGTGCTCACTGTTGCAGCCTTACATCCAGAGCCCATAAAAAGCAGAAACATAGCCAGAACTCGCCACTATATAAAGCCCTTCACTCTTCTTTGACCCTTCAGCTGCGAATAGCTAACTAACCTGTTCTTTTAGCAAATCACAATTTTGACAATTATGCTAAGCTGACAGAATTGATGCGGCACCTTCCTGATGATAAAAGACCCATTTTAAGATCTGTAATCCAGGAAGGCTATGCCATAACCCGAACAGTGCTACAAATGGCACTTGACACTGCTGCAAGAGCAATCACGACATCTGTCGTCATGAAACGCACATCATGGTTACAAATAGCTAGGGTCCCCAAAGAGCTCCAGGACATTTGATAAGGACAAACTGTTTGCAGCTAAAATTGAAGTAAGGATTCAAGGACCAGCAGATTTGAGGTTTTGGTCAGGGGCCTGCAAGACTGCTCCAACTCACGTATGCTGTATTTCATCACTGTCTACGCCCCTTCTACAACCAGTAGGCAGCAATAACCACCGACCGTTGGGTTTTAGAAATTAGGTGTAAACACTCCATCTCCCTTCTCTCAATCCCACCAACTTCCCCGTCCTCCCCGACTCTCTTCAGAGACCCCTCTCATGAGACATTGCTATGCAAAGAGGTAGAACACCTCCTACATATAGGAGCCATAGAGAGGGTACCCGAACAATATCAGGGCAGGGGCTTTTACTCAAATGTCTTCCTCACGGAAAAAAGAATGGGAGGATGGAGACCCATCCTTGACCTCCATCACCTAAACAAATATCTCCACAAACAATTGTTCAGGATGGTCACTGGCGACAATAATCCCAGCGCTGGGCAAGGGAGACTTGTTCGCAGCCCTCGACCTTCAAAATACGTACTTTCACATAACAATTCACCCTGTGTCCAGGTGCTTTCTTCAGTTCACACTTGTTCAAGAACACTTCCAATACAGAGTTCTGCTGTTGGGTCTTTCATCAGCCCCCAGAGTCTTTTCCAAGACCCTGATAGTTGCAGTGGTGCATCTTCATCAAGATATTCCCATATCTCGACGATTACCTCATTTCTCTCTTCACAAAGACTCTCGTCACAAAGAATTTCTTAAAATCATTAGGGTTCATTATGAACATGTAAAAATCTACCCTTCTTCCAACCCAATCTCTAGAGTTCAGAGGAGCACATCTCGACTCCACTACAGCCTGTGCATGCTTCCCAAATCAACGCTTTGAAACAATAAAGATCCTGATTCTAGCCATGCAACTGAGCCACACAATCCCTATATTTACCTATCTACGGCTCATGGGGCACGTGGCAGCTGCAACGTATGTCAAAACGTAACAGAGAGGTAACTGTGTTAGTCTGATCTTGGTAAAACAAAAAAAAAGCAGTCATGTAGCACTTTAAAGTCTAACAAGATAGTTGATTAGGTGATGAGCTTTCGTCGCTCAGTCGCACTATAGATGATCTGAAGAAGTGGGTCTGCGCCACGAAAGCTCATCACCTAATAAACTATCTTGTTAGACTTTAAAGTGCTACATGACTGCTTTTTTTTTGTTTTTACAATGTATATCATCAGACATGCATGCCTACATTTCAGATGTCTCCAGCACTAGCTTGTCTCGATATACTCCTCATCCAAACATGCACAGGCACGTGTCGGTTCCCTCTACTGTCCTCTTGTTGCTACGATGGTGGACCAACCCAGGAAACCTTCTTGCAGGCATACTGTTTCATCAGTAGCAGCCATCTAATCATAGCACCACAGACATCTCCATCCTAGGATGGGGAGCCCATTTTCAACATCATGCCACACAAGGTAGATGGTCCACCAATGAGTCCAAGCTTCACATCCATCTTTGGTGCTCCGAGCAGTACACTATGCTTGCAAACAATTCCAACAATACATCCTCCGTTCCACAATCTGCATTCTTATAGACAACATCACAACAATGTATTATATCAACTATCAAGGGGGTGCACATTCCTTCTCCCTTTGTGCGGAAGCTGTCTGCCTTTGGAATTGGTGCATCCAGCACAATATTATCATCCCTGTGTCGTATCTACCTGGCATCAAGAATGTCCTTGCAGATTCGCTCAGCTGCAACTTTACAACAGAGCATGAGTGGGAAATACATACCATGGTCTCTCACCATTTTCCACTGCTGCTAATAGACCTCTTTGCCAAAAAGCACAATACCAAACTCCCTTACTACTGTTCGGGGGGGGGGCTGCATAGGGTCCAGATCTTTGGAGGATGCTCTCCTCGTTTTATGGGATATTAAGCTCCTTTATGCATTTCCTCCCATCCCACTCATCTCCAGAGTACTCCGTAAGATAGAATCAGACAGTGCCTTCTCATAGCCCCCGGCTGGCCAGGCAGATTTGGTTTCCCTATTTCTATCAGATGTCTCTTTGACTGAACCACCCAAATCTCTTCTCACAGAAAGGGGGAACCCTCCACTACCTGCAGAGGGAATCGTCAACTTTTTATACAAAGAAAATAATTTATTTTTCTAAAAAGAAAAGTCAAATAGAATTAGTACAGTGTAAAAAGGATTTTGAAAATAAAAACCAATGGAAATTATTTTCTCCCCACATAAATGTTTCTATCATATATTTAACAGAAATCAATGGAAATTCAGAGTGAAAGCAATTGAGATGGGCTCTAGCTGTTGAGAAATTACATGTGGATTCAGCTGACTTTCAAAATCTTTCAGCCCAGTTTTTAATCTTTCTGATTATCCAGAAAGCATTCTTCTGGTGATGGACAATGGTTGTGTACACATTGATTTTATTAGATCTGTAATGGCATGGAATTGTTCTGTATTAGAAGTAGCTGTACATTTCAGTGTGAGAGGACTGCTGATTGTTAGAAATACCTTCCTATTTTTGGACTCCCAACTGCTCTGTTACCTGAGAAGGACATGGCTTTTCTTTGCTGAGATAAAGATATTACCGCACCACCTTGTCCCTCTAATATTTTATTGGACCAACTTTTATTTGTGAGACAAGCTTTCCAGACCTTTCTTCAACTCATGTTAAGACTCATTTACAGCAGTGTTCTTTAATGCAAAATGTAGCATTAAAGATATCAACACACCTGTACTCCACCACCTGTACTAACTTTCCTTCAGTTAATGAATGCAATTCAACATCTTGGTTCCTGCCCCTTAGTGGTTTCCAAAAATAGTAATGGCTATGTCCAGAGCTGAAAACACATGATGTTTGCTTATGTTTATTTACTCCTTCCGGTGGTATAACAGAATCTGAAGTTGTTAGTACATGGATCAGGGCACATCAACTTGGGTTTTTTCCCCCCAATTGTTGCACTCTGTCTACAGTCTGTTTGGATATAAATACCACAGTAGTGGGCCCCAATGTAAACGAAATTATTTTAGGTCCTCATTTAAGAAATTTCCCTGATATCCTGATAAGGTCCTTTATTTGAAATTACAACCATATATCTATATTGCAATTAACAAAACTGTTCAGAGAATAACTTGTCAATCAGTTCCCTGTTAATTTGTATTAAAGTATCTGTTGCTGGGCATAGTTAAATCCTTTTAAAAGTTTTAAAAAGAAAGAGGAAAACCAAACCATACTTTCTCTTTCCATCAAGGAGGTACAGTCTGACACTGCTGGAACACTTTTACACTATCCTTAGGAATCGCAACTGTTAGCATGAGAATTTATTTGTATGTGTGTGTCCCTCAGCATCTCCTCAGGTCATGTGCTCGAGCCCCCTAATCATTTTGGTCGCTCTCTGCTAGACCCTCTCCAATGCATCCACATCCTTTCTATAGTGGGGGAGCCCAGAACTGGACACACTACTCCGGATGTGGCCTCACCAGAGCCGAATAAAGCGGAATAATCACTTCTCGAGATCTGCTGGCAATGCTCCTCCTAATGCAACCTAATATGCCATTAGCCTTTTTTGCTACAAGGGCACACTGACTCATATCCAGCTTCTCATCCACTGTAATCCCCAGGTCCTTTTCTGCAGAACTCTTATTTAGCCAGTCGGTCCCCAGCCTGTAACAATGCTTGGGATTTTTCCATCCCAAGAGCAGGACTCTACACTTGCCCCTGTTGAACCTCATCAATCTTTTGTCCCAGTCCTCTAACCTGTCTAAGTCACTCTGGACCCTATCCCTGCCCTCCAGCATATCTACCTCTCCCCTAGCTTAATGTCATCTGCAATTTGCTGAGGATGCAATCCATCCCCTCATCCAGGTAATTAATAAAGATGTTGAACAAAACTGCACTAGAACCGATCCTTGGGGCACTCCGCTAGAAACAGACTGCCAATCTGGCATCGAGTCATTAATCACTACCCGTTGGGCAAGACAGTCTAGCCAGCTTTCTATCTGTCTTACAGCTCATTTATCCTATCCATACTTTCTTAATTTGCTTGCAAGAATATTGTGGGAGACCATATCAGAAGCTTTGCTAAAGTCAAGGTATATAACATCCACTGACTTCCCCATATCCGCAGAGCTAGTTGCGTCATCATAGAAGCTAATCACATTGGTGAGGCATGACTTGCCCTTTGTGAATCCATGTTGACTATTCCTGATCACTTTCCCCTCTTCTAAGTGCTTCAAAATGGATTCCTTGAGGATCCCCTACATGATTTTTCCGGGGACTGAGGTAAGGCTGACTGGTCTGTAGTTCCCTGGATTGTCCTTCTTCCGTTTTTTAAAGATGGGCACTACATTTGCCTTTTTCCAATCATTTGGGATCTTTCCCGTTCTCCACAAGTTTTCAGAGATAATGACCAAAGGCTCTGCAGTAAAATTTGCCAGCTCCCTCAGTTGTATTAAATCTCTCCTGGACTGCCATGTCTCCTAGACTCCTTTGCCCTTCATGTTAGCATCCCAGAAAATCCTACCCATGAGTTCTCTGAGGAAGTCAGTCTGCTTTTCTAAAGTCCAAAGTGTGTATTTTGCTACTCTCTTTTCTTCCTTTTGTTAGGATCCTGAAATCTGCCATCTCATGATCACTGCTTCCCAGGTTGTCACCCACCTCTACTTCCCCTGTTAGTTCCTCCCTGTTTGTGAGCAGCAGATCAAGCTGCGCATGGCCCCTAATCACTTCCTTCAGCACTTGTACCAAGAAGTTATCCCCAACATTCTCCAAAAACTTCCTGGATTGTCTGTGTATTGCTGTATTGGTTTCCCAACAGATCTCAGGGTGATTGAAGTCCTTCATGAGAACCAGGGCCTGTGATCTGGAAGCTTCTCTCAGTTGTCTGAAGAAAGCCTTGACTACCTCATCTACCTGATCCTGTGGTCTATAGCAAACACCAACCACAACATCACTCCTGTTGCTTCTACCGCTAAACTTAACCCATAGACTGTCAACAAGCTTTTCTCCCTCTATATACTGGAGCTCTGAGCAATCCTACTTCTCTCTTACAGACAGTGCAACTCCTCCTCCTTTTCTCCCCCACCTGTTCTTCTTGAACATTTTCTACCCTTCCATGACAGTGCTCCAGTCATGCGAGTCATCCCACCAAGTCTCCGTTATTCCAATCAAATCATAGTTCTTTGACTGGGCCAGGGCCTTTAATTCTTCTTGTTTTTTTCCCAGGCTTCTTGCATTTGTGTATAAACACTTTAGATAACCAGTTGATCGCACTACCTTCTCCATTTGGATCCTTTGTTCAGATGGGGTCCTCCTTTGTTGCTCATTCCTCCTTCTGTTTCTTCCCAGTATCCGACATCCCCACTTACCTCGGGGCTTAGGTCACCATCCCCCAATGAACCTAGTTTAAAGCTCTCCTCACTAGGTTTGTAAGCCTGCCCGCGAAAATGCTCTTTCGTCTCTTGGTTAGGTGTATCCTATCTCTTTCTAGCAATCCTTGTGCCCAAAACAGAGTCCCATGGTCAAAGAATCCCTCTCTCCAACACCACCTGCACAAACATGCATTTACTTCCTCAGTTTGATGATCCCTACCTGGACTTTTTCCTTCAACAGGGAGGATGGATAAGAATACTGCTTGCACTTCAAATTCCTTCTTCCCAGCACTACATAATCTGCAGTGACCCACTCAGTCATTCTTGGCCATATCATTAGTTCCCACATGAAGAAGCAGGAAGGGGGTAATGATCTGAAGGTTTAATCAGTTTTGGAAGACTCTCGGTCACATCCTGAATTCGATCGAGCTCCTGGTAAGCAGCACACTTCTCGAGATTCCAGGCCTGGATGGCAGATGAATGACTCAGTCCCTCTTAGGAGGGAGTCCCCGACCACCGCCACCCGTCTTCTTTTGGGGGTGATGGTGGTCATGGAACCCCCATCCCTAGCACTATGCACCCCATGCCTTCTGGTAGATGGTGTCCCATTCTGATTTCTTCCCTGAGAGGTCCCTGCCAAAGCATTCTCTACCGTAGTGCCTGTTGAGAGAGCCTGAGAGTGGTTACTTACCTCTACATGAATGGGAGATATCTGAGTTGGCTGCCTTCTTCTCTTAGGGTACGTCTAAACTACATGGCTCCGTCGACAGAGCCATGTAGATTTGTAGTTTTGGCAAAGTCAAATGAAGCTGCGATTTAAATGATCGCGGCTTCATTTAAATTTACATGGCTGCCGTGCTGAGCCGACAAACAGCTGATCGGCTGTTTGTCCGCTCAGCGTGCTAGTCTGGACGCTCCCCTACCGGCATCAAAGCCCTTTGTCGGCAGCCCCGGTAAACCTCATCCCATGAGGAATAACTGGGCTGCCGACAAAGGGCTTTGATGTTGGCAGGGGAGCGTCCAGACTAGAGCGCTGAGCGGACAAACAGCTGATCAGCTGTTTGTTGGCTCAGCGCGGCAACCATGTAAATTTAAATGAAGCCGCGATCATTTAAATCGCGGCTTCATTTGACTTTGCCTATGTGTCTAATCTACATGCCTCTGACGACAGAGGCATGTAGTCTAGACACAACCTTAGAGGTTACATGCTGCCAGTTTTCTTCCTTGTTCTGTACTGCCCTCACTGGCTCTTAGCCTGCTGTGCCTGTAGGATTAAATGCTGCCTTCTATCAAGGAAGTCTTCATCCTTTCTGATGGAACATAAGGTTGATACTTGGGCCTCAAGTCCTCTAATTTTTTCTTCTGAAATGGCAAGAAGTGCAGATGAAATCCTTTCTATATTTTGGGAGGAAGACAAACATGGAAAATGCTGTGCTGGTAACAACAGCAGACCTCTCGTTATCTATACCTGCCTTCCTTCTGAGAGATTCCTTAGATGTTTTTAAATGCCTCCTTGAAGGGCAGAAGAGAAAAAAAAATACAAGAAAAGACCACCAACCACTATGGGGCTTCCCCCAGGGCAAACCCCCAGACAAACTGACCTGTTGGCTGCTGCCCTGTTCGCTGCTCTTTGCATTCACTCTGGCTGCCTTTTTATAAGACTGAGGCTAGGCCTGACTCAAAGCCTTGCCCCTATTGCAGTCAACCTCTGAAGGCCCACCTGGAACAAAGCACTCCCAATTCACACTTTTCAAACTTTCCAACTGCTGCTCTTTTCAGACCTCCAAACACACAGTCAAAGAGATGCTCACAGACAAACACTTTGATACTCACCCCACCAGCTCACAACACAGGCCCCCAAAAGCCACACTTACCCTAGCTCCTCTCGGATTTCACCCAGGCAAACTCCCCTGTTGGCTGCTGGAAGTAATAGATGCTTCTAAGAATAACTAGATTTAGAATTACTGTGCACCACCACCACCTCAGTTATAGGAAGAAAGAGGAAGAGCTGTTGCTGGCAAAAAAAATAAGGAGAATAATGATATTCTGGGAGAAAAAATGTCAGTGTTAATGAATGAGACTTGATTGCTGTATTGTTCAAAACACTGCTTTACTCATTAACAGAACAAAGGGTTCTGATATTTCTTTGGACTGGTTTTCAATAGAATTATAATTCAGAAAACGAGCATTTACAAAACAAACTAACACTTATTTCCTGACAATAGTGCAGGGGTGGCCAATCCATTCTGGGCAAAGAGCCAAGATAGCAGTGGATCCAGCACGAAGAGCTGGGGCAAAGTTGTCAAGCCAAAACAAAAAAAAAGGCTCTGCTCCTTTAAGAAAATGCATTTTGAGGCTTTTTGGCCACTGCAGGCTCCTGCTGCCATTTTTATTTCAGCATCTTTCATGGTCGCGCCAGACGGCTCCCCTGCCCAGGTCAGCACAGGGAGCCGGGAGGAGAGGGCCATTTTTGGGGGTTTGAGGGCGGATTTTGAGCCACCGGAGGGGGGGGGGGGCTTCACAAGCTGCACTGGGGGTAGGGGCAGAGAAGAGCTGCATGCGGCTTGCGAGTCTCAGGCTGGCCACCCCTGCAGTAGTGCAACAAACTCTCTATGCTAATTAACAAATGCATTATTTTTTTTAAAGACTATGATCTTCCTAGCTTTTTCTGAATTATTAATTTTCTACTCATGCACCATCCATTGCCGCAGCACCAGGAATCCAATATTATAATTAAAACAAATCTAAAATAACAAGCTGTCATTCTGTCATATTTGTTAGAAGTATTCATCAAGTATAAAGTATATTTCTTTACCTTAAAGCACGATACACACTGATTAGGATGTTGTCAGAATAAGTTCATTCTGCAAACAAGGATCATCAATAATAATGGCATGCTTCTAGTCATAGATTATAAAATTCAAGTAACCATGAATAAGAATTATTTAACTGCGAGCTCTGGACCTATAGCTAGATCCTGTTCTACCTAAGGTGAAAACCAGCTTCTTGAGTTGCATATAGAAACAAATAATTTCCAAGCCCTCTTCAAGGGCCAACACTAGGGACCCTGGAGGGGATGGACCGAAGACAGTGACCAAGCCATTTGTCTCGTGCCATCCCTCTCCAGCCTTCCACAAACCTTGGGCAGGGACCCCACTCCTACCCCCTGGCTAATAGCACTCCATGGACCCAACCTCCATGACTTGATCTCACTTCCCTTTAAACTCTGTTCTAGTTCTAGCCTTCACAGCCTTCTGCAGCAAGGAGTTCCACAGGTTGACACTTTGCTTTGTGAAGAACAACTTTCTTTTACTAGTTTGAAGCCTGCTACCCATTCCTTTCCTTTGGTGTCCTCTAGTCCTTCTTTATGGGAACTAATGAAGAACTTTTCTGTATGCACCCTCTCCACCCAACTCCTGCTTTTAGAGACCTCTATCCTGTCCCCCCTCAGTCTCCTCTTTTCTAAGCTGAAAAGTCCCAGTCTCTTTAGCCTCTCTTCATATGGGACCTGTTCCCAACCCCTGATCATTTTAGTTGCCCTCCCCTCTCCCACCTCCTTTTCCCAGTCTCCCCCAGTTTTGTTCAATAAAGACAGATTCCATTTTTGAACACAATTGTCCTTTATTTTGTACATCAAGAAGAGGGGCTAGGGAAGGGTAAGCGGAAGGAGGCGAGGGAGAAATGGGGTACACGCCCCCGATGGGGAGGACTGGGCTGGCTCTGTGGGCTTTTGGGGTGGAAGCTCTCCTGCAGCCCCCCAATTGCCCCCTCTCCCCAGGTGGCAGCCTGCGGCTAGTGCAGCCGGGCTGATGGCCGAGTGCTGTGATGTGCCCAGTGTGGGTAGTCCGGGCAATCCAAGCCAGGACTGCTTTGCAAGCGGGGCACCCCTGAGAACTGTCTGTCCGGGGTGGGGGTCGGGACCCTTTAAGTACAGCCCTTGGCTAGCCTGAGACAGCATCTCCACGCTCTAAGTCCTCCTCTGATGCCCTGCCGGCACTGCTTCCGGCCATCCTTAAGCCTGGTTCAGGGTCCACTTAATGTGGACATGCTAGTTCGAATTAGCAAAACGCTAATTCGAACTAGTTTTTTAGTCTGGATCCATTAGTTCGAATTAGCTTAGTTCGAATTAGTTCGGAATTAACGTTGTAGTGTAGACATACCCTGACAGTGGCAAGTACCAGATGCCCTAGAGGGAGGGGACACAACAAGTAATCCTCATGTGATCCCTCCCCTGTCACCCACCTCTAGAGAAACAGTCTAGGGACATCATTCCTACCCATCATCGCTAATAGCCATTGTTGAACCTAACCTCCATGAATCTATCTAGCTCTTTTTTGAGCCCTGTTAAAGTCCTAGACTTCACCACATCCTCTGGCAAGGAGTTCTGTAGATTGACTATGCACTGTGTGAAGAAAACTTCCTTCTATTTCTTTTAAACCCTACTGTCTATTAATTTCATTTGGTGACCCCATGTTGTTATATTGTGGGAATATGTAAGTAACTTTTTCTTATTCACTTTTTCCACACCAGTCATGATTTTATAGACCTCTATCATATCTCCCTCCCCCCCCAGTCTCCTCTTTTCTAAGCTGAAAAGTCCACATCTTTTGAATTTTCTCTTCATATGGGACCCGTTCCAAATCCCTAATCATTTTTGTTGCCCTTTTCTGAATCTTTTCTAATGCCAATATATCTTTTTTGAGATGAAGCGACCACATCTGTACGCAGTACAGATGTGGGCATTACCATGGTTTTATATAGAGGCATTAAAATATTTTCTGTCTTATTCTCTATCCTTTTTAAAATTATTCCTAACATTCTATTTGCTTTTTTGACTGCCACTGCACACTGGGTGGATGTTTCCAGAGAACTGTCCACAATGACTCCAAGATCTCTCTCTTGGATAGTTGTAGCTAAATTAGTCATCATTATATTGTACATATAGTTGGGATTATTTTTTCCAATGTGCATTGCTTTGCATTTATCAACATTACATTTCATTTGCCATTTTGTTGCCCAATCACTTAGTTTGGTGACATCTTTTTGAAGCTCTTCACAGTCTGCTTCGGTCTTAACTATCTTGAGCAGTTTGGTATCATCTTGAAATTTTGCCACCACATTGTTTACCCTTCCTCTAGATCATTTATAAATGTGATGTGAATGTGTAACTGGTGGGCTGGAGCAGCAGCCTGCCTGTTGTGGGCAAGGAGCTGATTTCAGCCCTGTGGGCCCGCCGCAAGTTGGGGGCTGCTCCACCCTGGACGAAGCAGCCCCAGCCTGAAGTGGGCCCTGTCTGGTGTGCCACAGGTGGAGGGGCCACTCCAGCCTGGCCTCAGCAAGTGAGGGGACCAATCTAGCCCAGTCAGGCCCCCCGCTCATCACCATTTAATTGGTTAACCAGTTAAATATAACATTTAACCTGCTAACTGATTAACCGGGGTTTTACAACCCTAATGAGGAATATACCTTTATGCAATACTTACCTTTGACTTTATTGAATTATAATTGTTTTTCCATCATAAAACAAAAATACATAATTAAAAGAATAAATCCCCATTCACCTGGGGATCCCAGGGTTGTGGGTTCATGCCCCGCCCACCTGGGGAGCGTCACCACAGCCAGCACCAGTGCCTCATCAAGAAGGTCAGATAAGGGGCACCCTGATGGTAGGGTGGGTTAGTGCATTGGCCTGGGAACCCCAGGGTTGTGGGTTCAAGCCCCGCCCACCCAGGAGCATGTTCTTGGTATTGCAAAGCAAGATGTGTTTTAGTCTTCCCTAGTGGAAGCACATTCACCTCTTGTTTTCAGTGTGCAGATGTGTAAGAGTAGAACAGGGGTGGTCAGTAATTTTTGATGGATGCCACTCCCAAGATTTTGGTTAAGTGGTCCAGTGTCCCACTTTTCTATGGAGGGAGTGCAGGATATGGGAGGTAGTTATGACCATGCAAGTTGTGTGTGTATGTTCAGAGAGTTTGGGTTGAGACCTCCAAGGTTGCTTACCTAGACGGATCCCAACCAGCAACTCTCAGGCAGGTTCTCTGCTTGCTTCAGCCCCAGGCTACTTAAAGCATGTGGCTGCTTCATGTGCATTTTTGCTCTTGGGTGGTGGGGGGAACATCTGAACTGCCCAGTGGGAGCTGACAGATTGTGCTGGATGAGAGTAGTATACAGTGCTCACCCACGGAGTGCACAGTGCAGAGAGGCACATGGAGCAGCCAGACTGGGGCTTGGGGCTGCTTCCCTGCCTGCTCTTGGGTCCTGGCAAGAGTGAGTCATGGGCCAGAAGCAGAGACTTGGTGTGCTGAATCTGGCCCAGAGGCCATATCTTGCCCTCCCCAGAATAGAACATGGAAGAATGCCAGCTTACTCAGGACTGTGATGTTGCACTAAATATTATGTGTTTAACTGCTTACGTTTTTTACAGGGCAAAAAAGATGTCGCTCAGATTTTCAACAACATTCTCAGACGGCAAATTGGTACAAGAACTCCCACAGTGGAATACATCTGCACTCAACAAAATATATTGTTCATGCTATTAAAAGGGTATGTACAGTTTTTAGCACTGGTCCCACTCCCAGGAAGCCCCCAGACGCTTCGTCCTGCTGTCTCTATCAGAGGCAGCAGCGTATTATGGCAGGTGGAGATGGTTCACAAAGGGTGTGTCTAAACTATACCCCTCTGCCGACAGAAGGATGTAGATTAGGCACATCGCTATTGCAAATGAAGCGGGGATTTAAATATCCCACGATTCATTTGAATTAAAATGGCTGCCGCGTTTTGCCGATGCGACACTTTGCTGGCAAAAAGCAGCAGTCTAGACGGGGATCGGTCAGTTGGTTGCACGAGTCATAAGGGATCAGTCGGAAAAGGCTTTCCTTGTAGACTGATCCCCGTCTAGACTGCCGCTTTTGCCGGCAAAGTGCCACGTCTGAAAAAAGTGGCCATTTTTATTCAAATGAAGCACGGGATATTTAAATCCCCGCTTCATTTGCAATAGCGATGTGCTTAATCTACATCCCTCTGATGGCAGAGGGGTGTAGTTTAGACACACCCAAAGAGAGCCAGTTTAAAAATTGGCTCCCTACATAGACCGCCTGCTGCCCTGTGCTGCTGTGGTTGGGGGCGGGGGAGGAATAGCTCCTCAGAACCAGTCTACCCCATACAATAGAGAATAGAAGCCCCTAGACCTGTTTGAGAGACAGGCCTATTCGTAGGCCACGCTCCAGTTGAGAATTGCTAAGCATACAGTGCTATTAGCCAAATATACATACAGTTTGTTCTCACAAATGTCCTCATTTATTGAACAACTACTGGACACAAAAAAGGAACAGTACAAATCCAGTTTATTAGAAGGTTCTCTAATTGCCCACACAGCCCTGCAGGCGGCGCTTGATTTGGTTGACACCATGGCCCAATCCATCTCTAGCTCCAGATATCTGGGTTTCCCAGGGAGGTTTAAACCATGGTGGAAGACCTGCCTTTCAAAGGAACTAAGTTGTTCTTCAAATCCACTGATGCAGTTCTCCATACCCTTAAGGGTTCCAGATCCACCCTGAAAACTCTGGGAATACATATACGTGCTACAAAGACAAAACAGGGCAAAGTCTTTAACCAGTGCTGCAAGCCTACTCCCTACGTGCAACCCTCCAGACACTGATGATAGGAGGAAGCAATGGCAAGACAAATGCAGACAAAGGCCTGACCATTCATCTAATTCACAGCCTTCACCTCTGGGCAGGCCTTTTGAAGGGTTGGTCGAGGGACAGATAGCATCACAAACTCCAGTCCAGGATTCTAGCCTTTCTATCCCATTTGGGAACTGCCTAGCACCCTTTTACACAGCATGGCGCATGACATCACCACAGACCGATGGTTGTTAGAAATCTTCAAGTTGGTTATTCTATCCAGTTTTCTTCTACCACCCCTTTTACCCATCCCTCTTCAGGGACCCATCTCACAAGGAGCATATTTTAACCTCCATGGGCACTCATTAATGGATTTAAAAGTAGCCATTCTTCTACAAAAGAATTTCAAAAATCAACTACAGAGAGAAAATCTGGAACTGGCCTTCATATGCAAATTTTACACAGTCTCTCATGACCTAAACAAAGACATGAACTGGATGAGCCATTATATTCAACACCCAAATGATATCAAAAGCTAAGTATGGGACACTTCCAGCCAACTCAATTAGCCTCATTGTCACAGGCATCACAATAGACAGGGTTTTTTCCTCTCCCTTTCCCTTTTTCTGCTTATAAATTAGGAGGTGCCTCCTTTTTTCGCTGCTACTCATCTGAGGAAGTGGGTTTTGCCTACAAAAGCTCATGATATAGATATATTTGTTAGTCTGTAAGGGTATGTCTACACTGCCACCCTAGTTCAAACTAGGGTGGCCAATGTAGGCATTTGAACTTGCAAATGAAACCCAGGATTTAAATATCCCGGGCTTCATTTGCATGTTCCCGGGCGGGCGCCAATTTTAAATGCCCGTAGTTTGAACTACCTGCCTGCAGCTACACGCGGCACGGACTAGATAGTTCAAATTAAAGCTTCTAATTTGAACTCCATTAACCCTCTGCCCGGGAACATGCAAATGAAGCCCGGGATATTTAAATCCCGGGCTTCATTTGCAAGTTCGAATGCCTTCATTAGCCACCCTAGTTCGAACTAGGATGGCAGTGTAGACATACCCTAAGGTGCAACAGGACTACTTTTTAAAAAAAAGTTAGACTAACATGGTACCCCTCTGAGACTTTTATAGTATAATATAAAAATAATAACATATAATTATACTAAAATCTTGTATATGCTTTCTGAAATAGCTTTACCAAAGGTATGCATAGAAACTGAAGCACAGAGAGATGAAATAGCTTGCCCAAACTATCAGACTGTTAACTGGCAAAGTCTTCTCCTAACTGCAAGTCCAGGATTGTGTTCATTGGACCACACTACTGCTTTTTAAGACATCATAACCTACAACAGCAACTATGAAACACTTTTGTGTGTGCATGACTAAAATGTTTGAAAGGTGTTTGTTTATAATTTATAGAAGTACTTATTGATCTGTCTTTACTGCAGCTGGTATAGCCAAATTTAATCATTTTAAGATATTATGGTGAATGTGAACCAACCACTAGCAGAAGGATCTAGGCTTTTGAAAAGTATGAAAGGTATGATTTACCAGAATCCTGCAGATTTAAATATGTGAATATACAGGAGGCCCTGAGATTTCAGATTACTTTCAAATTTTGATGGAGTGTATGTGCTTGCAGTACAAATGCTTATTCTTTTGAGCATATAGAATGATCTTTCTGTTCATTTATGAAGTTCACTTAAGAAGTCAGACTCAGTATTCCATATAAAATTAACAAGTCGACAGGCTGTTCCAAAATAATAAAATTCTGCTGCCCAGGACACATACTACACATTTTTAAAAGCCCGCTCTGAATCAAGTTTCACCTAAGATGACAGCATTGATTTTTTTTTTTTTTTTTTAAGTCTGAACATAAAGTTCTTGCATTTCTTACTCCTCTTGTTGTTACCTACAGTCCACAACACAGACCTCTCCAATGCATTATACACAATCTATAACCCATTTTATACAAGTAATTTATACAAGCAGCAGGTTGATCACCTGGTTTTGGTAGTATTTTGTAGAACATCTGAAAGTAGAATTTAATGTTTACAGATAAACATTTCACTAATTAATAGGCGTTTAAGTTAACTTGATAACATAATGTGGTATATTGTTAATTATATATAAAGTACAGTACTACATTTTAAAGATATTTATATAAGTTTCTCATTTTGCAGGTACGAATCTCCAGAAATTGCTCTAAATTGTGGAATAATGTTAAGAGAATGTATCAGACATGAGCCACTCGCTAAAATAATCTTGTTGTCAGAACAGTTCTATGATTTCTTCAGATATGTGGAAATGTCAACGTTTGACATAGCTTCAGATGCGTTCGCCACATTCAAGGTTAACTTTCATACCATATCTAAATAGTTACAATAGCATACATTGTAACATTGTATCCAGCATCTTAAATCTATACCTCCAGATGTCAAGTGTTGGTCACATATGGAGTCAGCATACCAAGATAAAGAACAAAGTTTGTGACACAATTTGTGAAGTGGCTGGATCAACTGAACATTTCTTCCATCCTGTTCCTAAGCATATGGCAATAAAATGTTGTTTCAGATATATTGTGCTATGTTCAGGCTAACATTTATTCCAGAACTAAAATTTAATACTTTTACTAAAATTTAAAGAATTCTGGGCAGGAACTGTGTGCTTATTTGTATGAGGCCTTGCATGATGGGTTCTGATTCATAATTAGGACCTCTCTATATTAACACTGTACAAATAAGGAATAGGAGCCTTTGTTGCTGTAGAGCTCCTATGGTGATATGGTGGCAGATGTTTCATTCCTGTTGCAAAACCCTATGCCTGGGTTTTCGGGTGCCCCAGTGATCCAAGCAGCTCTAAAATAGAGCTCCGAGTTTCCCCCAAACATAACCAAGATCTATGCTACATTCCACTTTTTTAAATTTCTGTAGTACATCAAAATCCTTCGTTGGATTCATTAGACAAACTCTTCAAAGACATCCAGAGTGAATACTTATTATTTGAATAAATTTTTTTTAATGTGAAAATGTTGCTTAAACCTAACACACTTTTTCAGGATTTACTTACAAGACACAAGTTGCTGAGTGCAGAATTTTTGGAACAGCATTATGATCGGGTGAGTAAATATTTAATTCCTCAGAACTTTTTGATATTTGATAGAGAATAATTTTAATTTAAGTGAAAAAGTTAATACTTTTTCATTTCTTGTGTTTTATAGCTTGGTTTATTTTGTTAAGAATGGCAGTTTATATATTGCTTTAATCAAATTTAGGTTTGCATTCATTTATGCCATAGTGTTTTTCAAATAGTAATAGAGATGTAGCCGTGTTAGTCTGATCTTGCTGAAACAAAAGAAAGGACTATGCGGTGCTTTAAAGACTAACAAGATGGTTTATTATTTATTATTATGATGAAAACTCATCACCTAATAAACCATGTTGTTAGTCTTTAAAGCACCGCATAGTCCTTGCTTTTGTTTTTAAAATAGAAATTTGTTTTGAAATTCTCAGCACTTCAACATCAAAAACTTAAAATTGAGATTCTGAAAAGATGAAAGTGCATTTTCCACTAGAGGGAACCCTTTCCCATGTTTTTCTGTTTTCTGTATAAGAAGCCATATTTACTAAAGTATATTTGATAGTTTTGCTCCATCTGCTGGCCATTTATGATATTTCTGAAAGTTTAAATCATTTCACAGTCTACAAAATTTTGTTGCTTAAAAAATTGCTCAATCTGAGGCTAATGTACCTCCCTTCCATTACTCTTTTGTATCCCTGTGGCCTTGCCCTGTCACAATACCTACTATGGATCCTGCCGCCGCTCTCCTCCCCCTTCCCTCCCCCTGCCCATTTAACAAATTCTTTCAGAAGCAGGGCTTGTGACGCTTGGAAAACTCCTGATTTTTCTCTCCATTCAGTTCTTCAGTGAATATGAGAAGTTACTTCATTCAGAAAATTATGTGACAAAAAGGCAGTCACTTAAGGTAAGATAATTTTACTTTATGAATGCCCCTTTTCCCCCAGGGAGAATTACTTCCATGTCAGGGTGAATTGATTTAAACTGTGAGGGCATAAATAACTGGTTTGAATCCCAATTTAAAACAGTAAAAAAATTCATTTAAGTAACTGTGTTAATGAGGTTTTATTTGTAGACTTACCAAAGAGTTTATTTTCATCACTTGGTCGCATGGTTGAACCAAAGAAGTCTGGGGTGCAGAGAAACAGGGGCTTCTGTGGCCCCATACTTGCAGTATAGCAGTGTCTTCTACGTGAAGTGATTGTAGCAGGGTTAGAGCTTCAGGAGCAGAACTAAAGGGAGGCAGGGACATTATGCAGAACCACAGAGGTTGTAGCAGTGGTAGGGGGTCACTGTTTTCCCCCAGATGTGGCAGTTGAGGCTCCCTCACCTATCCCAGGGTATGTCTACACTACAGCACTAATTCGAACTAACTTAATTCGAATTAGTTAATTCAAACTAAGCTAATTCGAACTAGTGCATCTAGACCTAAAAACTAGTTCGAATTAGCGTTTTGCTAATTCGAACTAGCATGTCCACATTGAGTGGACCCTGAACCAAGGTTAAGGCTGGCCGGAAGCAGTGCCGGCAGGGCATCAGATTAGGACTTAGAGCGTGGAGCTGCTGTCTCAGGCTAGCCGAGGGCTGTGCTTAAAGGGTCCCGACCTCCACCCCGGACAGACATTACTCAGGGGTTCCCCGCTCACTTGTCTAACTCAATGAGGGACAGCAAAGCAGTCCTGTCTTGGAGTGCCCCGAATGCCCACAATTGGCACATCACAGCACTCGGCCATCAGCCCGGCTGCACTTGCCGCAGGCTGCCATACGGGGGGGGGGGGGTGTCAATCGTGGGGCTGCAGGAGAGCTTCCACCCCGAGGAGCCCGCAGAGCCACCCTAGTCCTCCCCATCAGGGGCTCGTACCCCATTCCTCCGTCACCTCCTTCCACTTACCCCTCCCTAGCCCCCCTTCCTGATGTACAAAATAAAGGACACGTGTGTTCAAAAATAGAAACTCTCTTTATTGAACAAAACTCGGGGAGACTGGGAAAAGAAGGTGGGAGAGGGGAAGAGAGAAGGTGGGAGAGGGGAGGGCAATTAAAATGATGAGGGGTTTGGAACAGGTCCCATATGAAGAGAGGCTAAAGAGACTGGGACTTTTCAGCTTAGAAAAGAGGAGACGGAGGGTGCATATGATAGAGGTCTATAAAAGCACGAGTGGTGTGGAGAGGGTGCATAAAGAAAAGTTCCCATAATAGAAGGACTAGAGGACACGAAATGAAATGAATGGGTAGCAGGCTTCAAACTAATAACAGAAAGTTGTTCTTCACAAAGAAAATAGTCAACCTGTGGAACTCCTTGCTGCAGGAGGCTGTGAAGGCTAGAACTAGAACAGAGTTTAAAGAGAAGTTAGATAAATTCATGGAGGCTGGGTCCATGGAGTGCTATTAGCCAGGGGATAGAAATGGTGTCCCTGGCCTCTGTTTTGGAACGCTGGAGATGGATGGCATGAGACAAATGGCTTGGTCATTGTCTTCGGTCCATCCCCTCCGGGGTAGCTGGTGTTGGTCGCTGTCGGCAGACAGGCTACTGGGCTAGATGGACGTTTGGTCTGACCCAGTACGGCCGTTCTAAGCTCAGGGCTCAGGGTCGGGGGTCTCACGGGACCACCTTGATTTTCATGCACACCTGCTCCTGGGTGGCCAGGCTGACAGCTATCCTGCCCTAGCCGGCCACTTTCCTGTGCTTAGTGCGGAAGTCGTGGATGAGGTCTATGATGTCCGCACTAGACCAGGTGGGCGCCTGCCTCTTGCAGCCCCGGGCAGGCTCCTGGGAGCCGCCAGCCTGGTCCTGGGAAGAAGTGGAGGGCTGTGTGGCAGCGGGTAGCTGGCTTGTGCCGTGTCAGGTGCAGGGTCTGCTGGCTGGGTGCTGGCAGGCTTGCACCTGGCACAGGCACCGTAGCCAGACCATGCCCCTTTAAGGGCTCCGGGGCCGGGAGGGGGGCAGAAGAGTTTCTCTGGTGGTGCCCAGAGTGGCCACCAGGGAAAGCTGGGGAGGGCTAGCCTCCCACTAGTTTGAATTAAGTGGCTACACAGCCCTTAATTCGAACTAGTTATTTCGAACTAGGTGTTAGTCCTCGTACAATGAGGTTTACCTAGTTCGAATTTAGTTCGAACTAGCGGTTTGCCTGTGTAGCACCTATCAAAGTTAATTCGAACTAATGCCTGTTAGTTTAAATTAACTTTGAAGTGTAGACATACCCTCAGGAACACAGATTTCACAGAAGGAGAACTCTCCTGGTACTTGCCCCATAAATAGGAGTGGATATATCTGTATGGGTGATACTTCTTGACTGAAAATGTTGTAGCTAGAGACAACTTGATGTTTACTGTCAGCCAGATGTTTCTAACTACAGTTCAAGGATGCAAGAGAGATCTTTCATTGACTTTTATGGAGACTGGCTATTATTCAGTCTTATTATATTATAGAAACTCCCAAAGGCCTAAATGGGATGAGGGCCTCATTGTGTAAGCACTATACAAACACACATATACCAAAGAGCTTACAGTCAGGCTTTTGGGTGAATCTGTCCAAGAAATGATTTAGACTGGTGTCAGGCTGTTCCCCACTCTAGCACAATGAATGCAGAAGTGGGGGCCCACAAAAGCACCCCAAATCCTGATCTTTACAGGCTTTGGTACAAAAACTTCCCCCAAAATCCTAATACCTAGAGGCTGTGTCTAGACTGCATCCCTTTTCCGTAAAAGGGATGCAAATTAGTTGTATCGCAATTGCAAATGAAGCGGGGATTTAAATATCCCCCTCCCCCCCACTTCATTTTAAGAGGAATAAGGGATCTTTCGGAAAAGGCTTTATATCTAGACTGGCGCTTTTTTCCGGCAAATCTCCGAGTCAGAAAAAAGCGGCAGCCATTTTTATGCTAATGAAGTGGGGGGATTTAAATCCCTGCTTCATTAGCAATTGCGATACGTCTAATTTGCATCCCTTTTACGAAAAAGGGATATAGTCTAGACACAGCCAGACTGTGGAGAATAAAAACTGCTGCCATCACCCAAGTATTCCAAGAAAAACCAGGGAAGAGGTCACTTGGGAAACCTCCTCCCTAAAAACCTCTGGAGTACCTCAAGCTCTCTTCCCTGAAGAACTTGAAAAAGAAAAGAGAAAATACAAGCTGCAGTCTGTGGTATCTGTCCCCTAGTCACATGCATGCAGATATCCACAGACAGATTTTCCAGGACACAGAAATGATCCAATACCAGGTTAATAACAAAAAAAGAAACAAACTTTTATCATCAAAACAATACCATAGTTTCAATCCTAATAACATGGCTAGATGAAAAGAGCCACCAATTAATCTCGCTATTCAGGGGAATCCTCTGGGCTCAGGACTTAGTTACAAAAGAGAAGAAAACCCCACTTTTAACAGCACAGACCACATTCCCAAGCCAGGAAAACAATAAAGCCTGATGGGTTAACTAACTTTACTTACATATTGTGCAAAGACTTTTCTTGGAGATAGACAGGCCTTTCCATCTCCTTACTACTTGTAAGAAGCTGCTCTGACAGACAAAGGAGGGAAAAGTTAAAAATTCTTTTGTCCCAGTTTGAAATCCCTACCTGCATTACTGCTGGCTGAGCAGACCAACTGGTCTGCACACTGTTTTTACATTGGTATAATATATATAATCAGGGGTGCTGTTTTGTACAGATGTAAGTGAAGTAGTACAAGCAAAGCAATGTGGATGTTATTACAGTACTGGTATGAAGTTGCCATTTACTGATACAGTTTATCCCCTCTTTTGTGTGGGAATAGCTGTACTGACAAGCACTAATTAGTTTTAGACTTATTTCCACAAAATTCAGGGCCCGTGTACATAATTTAACAAAATACCCTCCAATACGTATAATCACCAATAATAGCAGCATCAACACAGATATCTATTAAACATCCATGCTGGTCAGCTGTGTTAAAGAAATACACAACTAGATACAAGTCCTTGTTTTTAAGTGCTTGAATAATCATGGGTGCGGGGGAGGTGCCCCAGGTTTTATGTAGGGGTCTGGCCCACTTTGATGCCCATCTGCTGGCCCTCTGCCTATGTCCAGAGTCCTGCCCACACCAAGGATTCTGCTCCTGGGGCCCTGGCCTGGTTCCTCATTTCTGGCTCCATCACCAGAGCTCCACTCCCAGTCCTGCACATGGGGTCCCAGCAGCCAGCCTCATGCCCATTGGTCCACTCCTGCTCCCATGCCGGGCACCAGCCTCAACGCTCTTGCCTTCCTCCCATCCTGGAGACACAACCCTGCTCCTGGCCTCAGCTCTGGGGGATGAAGGGAAGTTGACCTGGGAGGGAGGAGGGGCACGTGGTAAAAAGTAAAAACTGTTTTCGGCACTACTATGAGTAGGAGGTTTTCCTGTTAAGCAGCCTTACCTGTTTTTATTTTTTTTCTCTCTCTTGGAATGTTCTTGATTTTTGTTTTTAAAACTATGTACAGAGTTAGTGGAAGACGCAAGTTTTCCCCCAGGCATGCAAATAGGCATGCATTCATGATCAAAGATAATTTCAGGCTTAGGTACAGATCAGTGTTACTATTTGTATTGTTTTTTTTTCTTTTTATCTAAGTTACTATTTGCTTTTTAAATTAAGATGATGCAAAAATAACTAGACACCATAACCACTAGAGACCCCCACCTGAGAAGTACCTATCCAACAGCACACAGGGACGGTGGAGCAATGGGTACAGCCTGGTTCCTCTTATATTCCAGTCCCAGTGCCTTAACCACAACACCATAATATACAGTATCTGATTTTATTATTAATGACTGTTCTGTGTCTCAGTGCTATATAGGGATAATTCTGTTTTACAGATGCTAGAGCCAAGAACACAGATTTGGCCTGATCTTTGTGCAAAGCAGCAGAGCTGTATGAATGAGCTGTTATAGCAGATACTGAGCTTTTATTTCCAGCTTTATTAGAAACGGTCTTGTGCAACCTCTCAGTTCCTCTTTTACTTCATTTATAAAATTGGGAGGATAATACCTTGATTGGGTTGCTGACTTATGACAAGATTGAATTATCCATATAAAATATCAGACATATTGAGAATTGATACAGTACAGTCGCTAGTTATCACTTTGCAAAGGCACTGTCCACATCAGTACTTTGATCAGTGAAATTTGATAGTCAGAGATGTGTGTTCACACAAGTGATAGTGTATTCAAAGCTTAAGGAGAGAGAAAGTCAGACCACTTCTCAGCTGTACTAAAAGAAGGATTAAAAAACACCACATCAAAATAACGCTGGATTAAGAATCAGGAAACCCAAGAGTCTGTTACTACTTTTTTTTGGCTGATGTCAATTATGCAATGTGCGTAATCTACTCAATGAGAACAAATTTTGTTTGAACTCGTAAGATTTCATAATACTTCATTAGTCTAGTCTGTAACATTTTCCCTTTAGTTACTTGGTGAATTGCTCCTGGACAGACACAACTTTACAATTATGACAAAATACATCAGTAAACCTGAAAATCTGAAACTAATGATGAACCTTCTACGAGATAAAAGCCGCAACATTCAGTTTGAGGCCTTTCACGTCTTTAAGGTATCGTTTGAAAAATCATAAAATCATTTAATAGCTTTTTGTAGTATGCCTCACTTATACAGGTAATAATCTTAGTTGGTAATGATGCCAAATCTCAGGTCTGTCTGCTCTGAAAAAATTACTTGATTATTTCTTTTGCTAGAAAGTACTTATTCGGGAAATGCTAAGTGGTTTTTATGTTTATTGTCAGGGCTCGCCGAACAGCAGCGAGCCCCGCTTGTCAGCCACGCTGTACGGCGATCTGCGCACATGCAGATTGTTCTGCTCATGCGCAGATCGCCCGAACCCAGCTCTTCCAGGTTGCAATCTACTCGCCACAGGCGAGTAGATTGCATTATTTGTCGAGCCCTGAACAGGTCTGTGTCATGTTACATGGTACTATGGAGGGTACATGTATTATTTCAAATGAACTAATCAAATCTGAAAAATCTAAATCTTGGGTTGTGTGTTTAAAAACAAGTTTCTTTTGTGTTTAGTAGTAGACAAACTACTGGTTAGTAATAGGTTGAGGAGTTACCTCCAGTCAGTAGTATTCCAGCAGGAAGGTTTTAAACCATCTCTAATGTCTCTCTAATGCTACATACATAAAATCATGCAACTGCTACAGAACTCAATTTAATTAGGTGCTGAGTGCTTCCTCAGGATGTCCTGGCCAGGTAGTTCCCATTGATATCAGAATAAGGCCTTCAGTTTCTACCTCAGTAATATATAAAACTGGCTTTCATTTCAGATTATTCTTTCCATATGTTCCATATGTTTTTTCATGTGCAGAAATTTGAGAGAGAAAGCAGTCATAATTCTAAACTCAAAATGTGTTAATCACACCGGTCATTAGCACAAAACACATTAACTGGATTTTTAAATGTCATGATTAATCTCACCATTAATAATAGAATACCAATTTAAATATAAATATTTTGGAATTTTTCTACATTTTCAAAATATTTACAATGTAAAAACGATTATTCAGTTCAACTCATACAAGTACTATGTGCAGTCTCTTTATCATGAAGGTGCAACTTATAAGTGTAGAATTATATTTTTACATAACTGCATTCAAAACCAAAATAATATAAAACTTTAACATCTTACAGATCCACTCAGTCCTTGTTTGGCCAATCACTAAGACAGACAAATTTATTTACATTTACTGGAGATAATACTGCCCACTTACTTAAAACAGCGCCTAAAAGTTAGAACTGTTATTCTCATGGAACCATAGGAGCTGGCGTTACAAAGTTACAGATATTTATACATTCCCATGCTTTTCCATGCATGGTTTATAAGGCTCTAAAGTTTTACATCTTGTTTTTAAGTGCAACTTAAAATTTATTTTACATAAATGCATCTTCACAATAAAGAGTTTGTGCTAACATACTTATGAACTGAACTGAAAAATACTCTTTTGTTTATAAATAATATAAAGAGAGCGTTTTACAGTTTGTATTCTATGTTGTAATTGAAATCAATATATTTTAAAATATAGAAAAACATCCAAAATATTTATAATAAATTACTAGGAGACTGCACCCTCTGCCCCACCTTCCTTCCCCATACACTCCCCCCCAGCCGTTAGACTTGCCAACACTCCTCCAATCTGGTTGCTGTGCTTGCCAACCCCCCTCCAATCCTCACTGATGTGGCCCCCAACTGAAACACCTCACTTCCCTGGTGCTCCAGCCCCAAGGTGGGGAGAGGGGCAGGGATGACTGAGGTTCAAGGCCTCAGGCCAGATTAACTCTTCTGGGGTTCCAGGGTTAGTGGATTTCCTCCCTCCCCCCCAGCTCTGGGGTGGGGCCAAAAACCAAGAGTTAAGTGTGCAGAATAGGGCTGCCAATGAGTGGGATAGGGATGGAGATGCAGGATATGGGAGGGTGGAAGAGGGAGTGGAGAGTGCAGGAGGAGGCTGGGAGTAGGTTATTTGGCCAGGAGAAAGGATGGAGGAGCAGGATGTGGGTAGGTGTGTGGCCAGGGGGAGGGAGCAGGAGTGCAGGGTCTCGGTGGAGGGTGTATGTGAGGGGCGTGGAAGTGCAGGGTATCAGGTTGGGGGGTATGAGTAAGCAGGCTGTGAGTGCAGAGTCTCAGCAGGGCAGTGAGTAAGCAGGCTGAGGGTGTAAGGTCTGGGCATGAGACGAGAGGGGCCACTTACTTGCTTTCGCACGGCTCCCAACAGTGTACTCGAGATACCATCTCCTGTCGCTCTTATTAACCGGATTCTGGGGCAGCGGGAAAAGCCACCAGGAAATGCATCTCTGCGCTGCTGTTCCCCTAGCTGGAGATGGGGAAGGGAAGTGCCCTCCTCCCCCCGGAAGTTGGCGTTGGCACTCCAATCTTGGGGAGCGAGGGGGGTTGAGGCTGGAGCACCAGTGTGCAGTGCAGGTTCCCTGTTGCAGGGGGAGCGAGAGGGAGCTGAACTGGAACTGCAAAAGAGCTGAATTTTGGCTTAGGAATCATTGGTTGCTGACCCTTAGCGTTGGAGGTGGGGCTTTCACAGCCTGAGAGCATGATAAGGTCATTCTGTTGACCGGCAGGAAATACATTATATAAAGAGAGTAAGAAAATTGATAAGGTATCATTATTTAACAGTAATATTAAAACTATAATTAATCATGACTGTTTTTAATTTTGCAATTATTTTTAATTGTTTGATAGCCCTGTCTTAAACCATTGTCATCACACTTTCATTAGCTTTGTATTTAACTGAACCTTCAGTTTCCTGTATCTATGCTAAACCCTTGTTCCTTTGTTGCAGGTATTTGTAGCCAATCCTAACAAGACACAGCCTATATTAGATATCCTCTTAAAGAACCAGACCAAACTTATTGAGTTCCTCAGCAAGTTTCAGAATGACAGGACCGAGGATGAACAATTTAATGATGAGAAGACCTATTTAGTTAAACAGATCAGGGATTTGAAGAGACCAGCACAGCAAGAAGCTTAATCTCCAATAAAACCCTAACATATTAAACCCAAATTCAGCATTTGCTGTTAGATATTCAGCATCTGGCACTCTTATCCATTCATGAGGAACATTACTGCTAATCTGCTGTTCAGTGAACGGTTTTTGTTTTTCTCTTTCTTTTTTAGTCCAAGTTGAACAACATAGCTGCTGCTTTCTTGCACAATGTGGACTTTCTTGATATTTGTGTCATTTCAGAATTCAGAGACACTGCTTGTTTTAGGAGTTCTGGGAAAAAATGGTAGATTCATGAAAGCAAACATAGATGATAGTTTGGTTTAGGAAAGAAGGTATTAATGTAGTTAAGCAACAGGTTGCATGCTTGCAAATCTGATTAAATCATATGTTTGCACTTAACCTTGTTTGAGATATTGAGCACAATATGACCTGTGCATACTTGGCACCATAGTATAAATGTATGCCTTGATTTAAAAAAAATGTGCATTGCTTTATTTGTAATCAAAGGGGAAATGTATCTAAAATGTGAGCTTCTTGGGATAAAGAATTGTCTTGCAAATAAACTCAACATAGCAACTTTTAAAAGAATAAAATCTTGAGGTTCATAAGTAAAATGTATATAATATGCCTTTCACTGCTTTATAGATTTTTTTGACATATGAGAAAATTGATTTTTTTTCTGAGAATTGAGTGATGTAAACTTGGAAATATGTTCTAAGGGTTTTGTTAAATTTTACTTTAAAGTTATTCCGGACAGTAGAGCTAGCAGTAACACTTTGCATTTCATTTCAACAATGCTTGCTGGTTACTTTTGTATATAACTCCTAGGCTGCTCATTTCTTTAAAAATATGATTTAATTTGTACAGCAGAGGAATGTTATTGTATTAGTCTGTAACTATTACTTAATATTGAGTTCTGCAAAATGAATGCTCATATGTAACTGAATACTTCAGATCACCTGAGAGTGCTGATTTAACATTCAGATTTAACGTTTCCATCATCAGAAGGAAAAAAACAAGTTTCTTTGTATTCACTCATCTAATGGGGTGCCATCAATTAGGTTAGGCTAAAATATAGAACTGGAACTCTTTAATCTGTATTCTTACTGGTTGATATTAGCCTTATTCACTTAAATTAGCGCTTTATTCTGCAAATGGTCAAGATTATGATGAATTAATATTGAGTGCCCTTTCTTCTGGGAAGTCTACAGAAACTACCCTTGCTTTCTTGCATTAGATATCTCAGTACAGTAGTTGTGAAAGTGAATAATTTCCCCCTTGCTTTTGAGGAAAAATAATTTTATAGATGGCCTAGTTGGAACAAGGATTTAATTATGTCCAGTTCTGTTCTTTAATGCTGCAAACTATCAGTATTTATAAAAACCAAACTGATTTTGCACCGTTAGCTTTTGTTACTGTGACCCTAACAAAAAAAATCTATTAAATCTATCTAAACAATATTAATACAATTGTATCTATTCATCTTATAATTATGTTAAAATCACAACCAACTCATGAACTGTAGTTTGAACATTCAATTTTTGCATGGCTGAATCCGATTGAAAATTCCATAAAATTTATCATTGCTTCCTGTCCTCTTACTAATTAAAATAATTTGCAGTTAGCAAGATGAAACCCCTGATTGACATTTGAGCTCATTTTGAAGCCAGCGTGAGGGAAATTAGATAATAGCTCCTGAAAATTGGTGTTTGCACTCTGGTAATATAAAATGGCTCTTAACATTGTGATTTATATCTTTATGGTACTTAATCTGTCCATTGCAAATTGATTCATATTGTTTTCTGGAAAATAACAAATTAATCTTTCTGAAAATGAGAGAGTTCTATTTTTAAAATTTATATAGATCAGTAAAATTGGCCAATTGATGATGATATAGTTCAGCACTAATAGTTTTATATTTTGGTTTATTGTAGTTGAATGCAAAAAACATAATTTGCCAAATTTTTCTCCATAATACAAGGCTTCCGCTTTAGTAAAATGTAGAAATGCTAAAATTCATAAATGTAAAGAAGTGAAGAAATTTGGATTGAGGTAACGTTTTTTTTCTCTCTCTCTAATTAGGAAATGGTGGATATGATAATTTTTTAACATATGAAAGCATTTGAATGTGGGTGTTAAAGAAAAAGTTTAAATTTAAGATCATTTGACGTGCTATTCATATTAAAAAATCTGCTGTACTGGAAGTAGTTTCTTCTCATCTGTGTGAAGATTTAGAGATATTACTGAAAGTTATTTAATGTGAGGTTGTTGGGTTTTTTTAAAAAAATATTGATGTATACAGTTGTAATTCTACTTCCATGAAAGTATTAAATTTCTCCTAAGAACAAATGCTTTTCTTACCAAAAAATCTGGCTGGCCCCATAATTTAAAATTGAAATAAAATTTTGAAGAAAATCCATTATGTGCTTTATTATGTTTAGAAATCTCAAGTTTCATCTGGATCTGAACATCTAGGATGCCTTAAAAGACTATATGCTGCACCTTTAATGCCTTGAAAGACTATATGCTGCACCTTTTCTGAATTCCAAGTTTGCAGATGAAATAGAATTACTGAAGATAGTTAAAATCCAAAGCACACTTTGAAGACTTACTAATGGATAGTTAAACTCCAAAGTACACTTTGAAGACTTACTAATGGATCTTATAAAAATCTGAGCAACAAAATGGCAGATGAAATTTCATGTTGATAAATGCAAAGTAAAGAACATTGGAAAACATAATATCAACTATAAGTGCAAAATGAAGGGGTCTCAATTAGTTATTACCACTCAAGAGAGAGATCTTAGAGTCATTGTGGATAGTTCTCTGAAAATGTCCCCTTTGCTGTGTGTGCAATGGTAGTTTTTTGTTTTGTTTTGTTTTTGGAATACTATGAACTATTAGGAAAGAGAGATAATAAGACTTGCAGACAGTATCATAATGCTTTTATATAAGGCCATTGTATGCTTGTTATGCTTAAACGAAGCACATGAGATCTTTTATAGGGGAAATGGCAGTACGCCACATATATTGAGAATACAACAGTAGCATATGCTTTTCAGTCACTCACGCACATACAGTCCCACCAGATGATGTTATAGTTACCAGTCCGGATCAATCTAGTGGCCAGCCGGATCAATCACGGAGAGCAGGGCCTTTTGTCAGTCGCGATCCGATGTTCTTCTGGAGTTGGTGGCAAGATGAGCCCAAAGTTCCATAGCAAAGCACCCTGCTTTTATAATCCTTTTCTCTGTTGAAGTCTGTGGATTCCGCTGTGTCAGTCTGTGACCGGCATGTTATCTTGTTGATGTCAGTAATTCCCAAAATATTTCCAAAGCTCATTGTAGTTTCTCCCCACTACCGGAAGGGAGAAAACACCCCTTCGGAAGCCGTCTTGGGTGCAGTATAGCCCTGCCCAGTCACCTGGGCTAGGACTATAAAAAGCCTGGATGAGAGCTCAGTCACGGCCCAGCCTCTGAGGGAGACAGAGGCCTGTCCTGAGCTCCCTGACCTGGAGGCTGAGGCCTGGCTAGGGCTGCTCCCAGCTGCCTTCCATGCAGCCAGGGAAGACAGCCCTGCCAGGGCTGCTAAGGCCTGGCCAAGCCAGCCAGCAGAGCTACCCTCTGACTCAGAGGAACCCGGGGCTCTGCTGATGCCTGGTGAACTGGAGGACCTGCCTGAGACGGAGGTCCTGCTTAAGCCCCGAGACCTGTGGACACCCGGAGACCCTAAGGTTCTGCTAGAGCTAGAGGACCTACGGACTGATGGGGACCCTGAGGGCTTGCCGGAGCCGGTGGACCGGCTTGAACCCCGATGGCTGCCTGAACTCCGGGGCCTGACGAGCCCGCTGGACGCTGCAGAGCTCCAACCCATCAAAGCCTGGATCGGGCCGCCCAGAGCCTGCTGGGACAACACTGACCTCTGCTCCCTAGCCTGCTGAAGAAACATGTACCGGCAAATGGGGAGACGAGGAGTGGCCCAGGGGCTAGCACGGGCTGAGAGCAGCCCTAGGCCAGCAAGTTGCAGGCTGGAGCCCCTGCTGAGCCCGTAGCAGCTGCACTGCTGCATTCAGGGCCCCCGGGGCGGGGCGCAGTGGAGTGGGTGGGCCTGTACCCCCCCGCCACCCACTAACCGGGTGGCCATCTCCCCCTCGCCACTGCTGCGGGTGCGCTACCTGCCCAGCTCCTGCACTAGGAGCTTCTACAAACCGGTGTGTTTATTTGCGGCCACGCCTTGCATCAGGACCTGACCGCCATTTATTGCCCGCCCTGAGCGAGGGCCGGGCCTGCAGCTTGTGTCTGCCTGTGGCCACGCCTTGCACTAGGGCCTGGCCGCCATTTTTTATTAGCTGCCCTGCCCTGTACCAAGGGCCTGGGCTCAGTTCATTGTGCTTTGCCGCCCCGCCCTGTACGAGGGTCTGGGCTTGCACCCTGTGCTTTGCCGCCCTGTCCTGTATTGAGGGCCTGGGCTTGCACCCTGTGCTTTGCCGCCCCGCCCTGCTTGAGGGCCCGGGCTTCTGTACTGGTTGCTGCCCCGTCCTGCCCGAGGGCCTGGGCTTCCGTACGGCATTTTGGTACCCAGCTGGGATCCAGACCAGACCTTTTAAAGGGGCCAGGACTATTGTCCTGTCCATTACTGTGAGTTAAGAGACTTGAGGATACGGAGAACTTCTTCCCCAGTGGCCTGAACCTGAAGCAAGGCCAGGCCCCTGAACTATTGCCTCTCAGCCCGACCTGAAACAAGGCCGGAAATAGACTCACAGACTCGGACTATTTTAAGGCACGGTAGGGCTATAGGGTGGACTAGCTGCCCACTGCATCGGGGTGGAAGAACCGCCTCCCGAAGGCCTACCGACCTACAACCAACCAGCCCCCGGAAGGGGGAGGAAGCGTAGAGGCTGTTGTGGGCACTGCGGGAGGGCAGTGTCCTGAAAAGGATCCCGCCACCTGCCTGCCAAGCTAATTCCCAGAACCGACGGCAGGTGGCACTGTGGCGGTACGTGAACCCCGCTACACTCATCCTGTAATCGATCATCTTTTAGGGGTGCTTGCTTCACTTTAAAGCCGTCAATCTGCCAACCTGGTCACTCCTTGGCCATGGGTACGCACTGGTGGTATCTGATGGTTCTTGTGACGCCGATCAGTCTGTTTTCACCCACGCTCACCCCTGCTCCTTTGGCCATCTGATTCTGAGCAATAACCTTCGCACCTTTTATCTCGACACCTACATACCACTTCCACACACAAACAATCTTTTATGAGGCCTTTTGAAGAAAAGCATAACACTAGAATCTCATATTGGGCAAATCAAACAATTAAAACTTCAGCCTTAACATCCATCTAGTCTCATTAACATAGACACAATACCAAAACTCTATTTCCTTCCTACTAAACTTTAAAACAAAAGGGAATAAAATGATAGTTACCTTACATTTCTACATTATTAAACCTAAAAAATACAAACATAAAGGCTATGTCTAGACTGGGCTTTTTGCCATCGGGGCTTTTTTGCACAAAACAGTTTTTTAGCTGTCTATACTGGTCCTCTTGCACAAAAACATTTCCGGAAAAGGGCTTTTGCCCGAACGGGAACGTCAAAGCATTTGCGCAAGAAGCACTGATTTCGGACAGTAGAACGTCAGTGCTTTTGCGCAAAATCAAGCGGCCAGTGTAGACAGCTGGCAAGTTTTTGCATAAAAGCGGCTGCTTTTGCGGAAAAACTTGCCAGTCTAGATGCCGCCAAATAGAATAAAACTTTCAATCCTAACACTTATGCCTTGAATGCTGCCAGCTGTGTTGGTTAACCCATCTCCAAAAGTAGATATATTAGAAATATAAAAGTTCTTTGCGGAGTGTCCCCGTGGGTGCTCCACATTTTGGTGCATCAGCGGCGGCATGCCTCTGATCAGAGATTTGTGACAGCAGTGCCTGCGGTTGGCTGTGTGAGCAGAGCACCAGCATACAAGATCTCAAGCTGCTACTCCACATGCACAGCCGACTTTTGCCTCACTGAGACGTTACATAGTGTAGGTAGGTAGACAACTGTTACCACAGAATTTGTTTTAATAGTTAATAGACATTAGTTCAGCTTACCTCCATAGCCATAGTTTTTTTTTTTTTTAAATCACTTCACATAAAATAGAAGTAGTTAAAGAATTGAATCCTCAGCAATACCAACACCTGCTGAAACCTACTTCTCTCTGGGACATGCCTGGCTCTCCAGGTTTTAAAAGGTGCAGTCTGTCCATTTTTATTTCAGACGGACATGAACAGTGCATCCATTGCTCAGGTGAGGAGCACCCTACAGAACAGTGCCCTCACTGCAAAAAACTTACATCCAAACAAGAAAAGCCAGAGAGTTACAATTAAAAATGGTTCAGATTCCAAGCACGCCACCCTGCCCAGGCATCCCCTGCAGTGGTATTGGAGAGAGGGGCTCCCACTAAGTTGAACCCAAAGGACCACAAAAAGTCTTGAGCCAAAAAAGAGGTCTTATTCCTTCTTGGGGACAGACTTTCGCTTGAGGAAGCATCCTCCACAAGAGTACTACCCCTACACTCTCAATACAAAAAGGGATGGACAAGCAGTCTGGCAACAGGGCCGGTAGCGATAAAAGCCGCAACCCTGAGCATAAGGCTCATCCCTCCTCAAAGGCACCAGCAGAGGTGAAACACGAACCCTCTAGGCCAGCACCAATCAAAATGCCACTGCCCGTGGCATGTACAAATCCATATTTGAAAGTGGCACCAGGCAGCACCATTCCGCCTATGGTAGGAGTGTCAGCACCAACAAAACACTTAGTACTGATGCATAAAAAGCAGCCAGCACTGAATCAAATGCTGCTGCAGACACCACGAGCCCTGCTGGTTCCAATTCTGCCACCTCCTCCACCAATACAGCAATTTACAACTGCAGGGGATGTAGGGAATAATTCTGGACACTCTGAATGCAAGTGAAAACAAGCAGAGGATTTATTGCACACCAGCTGGTGGAGTGTCCCTCAGGGATTAACCTGGTGAACACTACTTATTCAAAGCATTACATTAGATTATATAGGCAATAGATGGACGGAATGGGGTAGCAATGGTGGCCCTGGCCTCTGTTTGTCAGAGGCTGGAGATGGATGGCATGAGACAAATCGCTTGATCATTGTTTTTGGTCCACCCCCTCCGGGGCACCTGGTGCTGGCCACTGTTGGCAGACAGGCTGCTGGGCTAGATGGACTTTTGGTCTGACCCAGTACGGCCATTCTTATGTTCTTTTGGAGTGTATGTGATTTGATAGGTCTAGCAGTAGAGACATAATGAGCACATAAGCTAATAAGCTACGAAGGTTACATAGTACTTCCACCCATTGCCAATTAAACATCCTATCAATAATACAAATAATCAATTCTGATGAGCTAAATGAGCTAACAAACAGACATGTTAATGACAACTTTGCTGAAATTATGGTGCGTCTACTGCAAGATGATTACTTACGTTGGCAGGGTTCTTGAGATCCAGGCTTAGTATCTAAAATTCAAAAAGACAGTGAGAAGAACTTCTGCATGGTTTGTTACGGTACCAGCCAAGACCTTATCCGAGTGAGGCCCTCTTGGAATGTGGTTGCCAGGGTGACCAGGGTTAAGTTAACTTCCTGCTCTATTGTTCTCAGGCCTGGCCTCATGATTTAAGATTTAGATGAGAGTTCTCTGCAGAATATCATGGACTGCCTCAGTTTACCCCTACAGGGGAGCTCTCCATTACTTCAATACCGGGAACACCATTATTTGACACTGATGGTACCCCAAACACATCCAGATATAGCTTCTCATCCACCCCAACCACCTCAGCAGCCCCAGTATTTAGGGATGATGATGTGCCCGCTTATTTACCGAGGCACTCCTTGCCCAAGCCTAATCAACTATGGCAACCATGGCAGTGGCTCCCACCACCTCTCCCACCCAATTGGCCACATACGGAACACAGCAGATACGTCAATCCCAACAACCATCTCCAGTGCCAAAATTGCATGCACCCGCAGCACAATCTCCAGATTGATACACTTAGAGACACAGAAGAGGAGGACATGGACATTGTGTGACGAACACGCACTTTGCTTGCTTCTACCCACATACCTCTCATCAGCATTCCCCGATGATACAATCATGCTCCCACCACCAACTTTAGTGGATTATTTTAGATTGTTCCAAGAACTTTTTAAGAGTGCTTCGGATACACTGGAGATTTTCCTGGCAGCTATGCTAGACACACAACATAAGCTGACAGGCATATTACATGCATCTCCACATGCGAAATTAGATATTCCCATGAATGAGGCTCTCCTGGACCCTGCCAAAAATATCTGACTGAGGCCTGCCACAATATCGCTGACATGCAAGAGGTCAGATCGAAAATACTATGTTGCCCGTAAAGGAGCAGACTTCCTGTTCTCCCACCCAGTCCCAAATTCCCTCATGGCAGAGGGAGTAAATTCAAGAGGGAAGCAACAAGCTACCTGAACTGTCCCCTACGACAATGACTGGAAGAGACTGGACACAGTGGGGAGAAAAGTATTTTCATCAGCAACACTTCAGCTCAGAATAGCCAATTACTTGGTACTATTAGCAATATGCACACATGATGTTTTTGATCAATTAGCTTCTTTTATTAAATCCCTCCCAGAAAACGAAAGGGATCAGTTCAAGTCAAAAGTTAACGAAGGTGCACTAATTTCTCAGATGGCCTTTTGGCTGCTCTGGAGTCTACAGACAGCAGCCAGATCCTTAGCCTCTACAGTGGTGATGAGGCAAGCATCATGGCTTCAGCTCTCAGGATTCCTGAGAGAAGTCCAAGCAACAGTCGAGGACATGCCATTCAAGGGTACCAAGCTCTTTCCACAAACATCTCCTGAAATACCAAAATGGATTCATGGGCCACATTAAAGACTCTTGGCATCCACATACCTGTCACAAAGAGAAAACAAAGGCAGGTCATTCACACAGAGGTACAGACCCACATCCTTTAACCAACAACCACGACACTATGACGATAGATGCCATCCATGCCAAAACAGGTGCATATAGTCCTCTGAGCAGTCAACATCCCAAGAACCATTAACATATCGAAAAGAATTGTGAAGTCCTGGTCCAAGGGTCTGATGATCCCAAAATTTCCACCATGTAGAGGGGTGGAATGGCCACCCTCTGAGCCGGAAGCAGAAGAAACCCTCTGGGAGCCATCTTGGGGCCAGCCTAGCTCCAGAGGGTTTCTTCTGCTTTGTTAAAAACATTTGCGGAAAATCATGCCAGTCTAGACGTCGTCATAGTGTTTCCACCCAGGGGCTTTAGGAAGACACCACTACCTCAGCATTCCCTTATATGAGTTTTGATTGTGAGACCCTTTTTCACACAAACTTAGGTGTAAAGTGTCAAATTTAAGCATGAATGACAGTTCAGAGGATTCTCTTTCAAGTGTAGTCTTAAAAGGCCTTTGAAGCAGGATGCAGGTAATCAAGTCATTGAGACAATATCCTATCTGGTTGAAAGGGCAAGAAAATGGTGAAGTGTCTGAGACATTTGTCCAATGTACATAGCAGACGGACACTTTTGGCACATGATAGCATAAATTATATTTCTGGATGCACAGGAATATGTGTTCTTGATCTTATAACTCACTTGGTTAGGTCCAATAATGGTATCAGCAGAGTGAATATGTGGACAAAGCTGGCAACAGGGTTTGTTGCAAGGGAAGGTACCAGGGTTGGTATTAGTGTGGTATGTCCTGTGGTTGTTGGTGAGAAACATCTTGAGGTTAGGTGGTTGTCTATAGGAGACTATGGGTCTGTCTCCCAGAGCCTCTTGGAGTGTAGTATCCTGTTCCAGTATAGGCTGTAGTTTATTGATAATGTGTTGGACAGGTTTAAATTGGGGGCTGTAGGTGATGACAAGTGGTGTTCTATTGTTGGTTTTCTTGGGTCTGTCTTGAAGTAGATGGTTTCTAGGTATTCGTCTGGCTCTTTCAATTTGCTTTTTTATTTCTCCGGGTGGGTAGTTGAGGTTTATAAATGCTTGGTAGAGATCCTGAAGTTTCTGGTCTCTGTCAGTGGGATTAAAGCAGATGCGGTTGTATCGAAGGGCTTGGCTATAGATGATGGATCATATGGTGTGTTCTGGATGGTGTGTCAGAACCTAGAACAATGTTTCCTCAACTCCCATCCCCTTTTACCCCTTCTCTACTTATGCTACACCGATGACATCTTTATGATCTGGATGCATGGCCAAGAAACATTAGAGACATTCCACAGAGATTTTAACAACCTTGCCAAAGGATTAATGTCCACAAAACAGATATTAGACAGGATCACAAAGAAAAAAACAGTTTCTTGCCATTTCAACCAGAAAGGACATTGTCTCAACAACTTGATTACCTGCATCCTGCTTCAAAGGCATTTTAAGACTACACTTGAAAGAGAATTCTCTGAACAGTCATTCATGCTTAAATTCGACACTTTATGCCTACGTTTGAATAAAGACTCTAATTATCTTACCCATTACAAAGATAGCTTCCCCAGCTATCACCTCTAATATCATTAGCTCACAGACATTTACCTCCCCCCCATCCCCCTTCTGGTCTGAAATTTGATTTGTCCTTTTCATATGTGTTCATTTTTTTAATTGTATCCTTTGGTATATATGGTTGTGACAATTTTCTTCCACTATTTGATCTGATGAAGTGGGTCTGGCCCACGAAAGCTCATCACCTAATAAACCATCTTATTAGCCTTTAGAATCTAAGGGTATGTCTACACTACAAAGTTAGTTCGAACTAACGGACATTAGTTCGAACTATCATAGGCGCTACACTAGCACTCAGTTAGTTCGAATTTAATTCGAACTAACGAAGCACTTAGTTTGAACTAGGTAATCCTCATTCCACGAGGATTAAGCCTAGTTCGAACTTACTAGTTCGAATTAAGGGCTGTGTAGACCCTTAATTCGAACTAGTGGGAGGCTAGCCCTTTCCAGCTTGCCCTGGTGGCCACTCTGGCCAACACCAGGCAAACTTGTCTGCCCCCCTCCCAGCCCTGGAGCCCTTAAGGGCCACGGGCTGGCTACACAGTTTGTGCTAGTTGCAAGGCTGCCAGCACCTGTGCCAGCACACCCTGCACCTGACACCCATGACCCAGCCACCCGATGCCACCCAGCCCTCCCCCTCTTCCCAGGACCAGCCTGGCAGCTCCCAGGAGCCTGCCCGGGGCCGCAAGAGGCGGGCGCCCATGTGGTCTAGTGCGGAGATCGTGGACCTCATCGAGGTTTGGGGGGAAGCCTCCAATGTCCACGATCTCCGCACTAGCCACAGGAACGTGGCTGTCTACGGCCGCATGGCTGCCAGCCTGGCTGCCAGGGGCCACCAGCGCAGCCGGGAGCAGATGCGCTGCAAATTAAAGGACCTACGGCAGTCCTACTCCTAGGCCTGCCTGCCAGGGGCTGACCCGGAGGCGTGCCCCCACTTCACGCCCTGGACCGCCTCCTTCGGGCTCATGCCGTCCCTGCCCCCCGGGACGTGATAGACCCCGGGGCAGAGGGACCGCTGCAAGAGACCGAGGAGGAGGAGGAGGGTTCCGAGAGCCAGGAGCCTGCCGGCAGCCTGCCTAAGACCCAGGACCCCCGAGGCACCCCACAGAGCCGCTCGCCTGTGTCGTCCGAGGCCGGGGAGGCGTCCACCTGTGAGTACCATCGTGCTCCCCTTATGTGTACGGGGGGCTGGGGCGAGGGAGCCCCGGGACCTTGCGCCTGGGCCTTGCCCACCACTGAACAGCAGCTGGGGATCCTGCAAGGGCCCTGGCCTTGCAGAGGGGAGCTGGGTTTCACACACCTGGGCCCCTGGGGTAATTGACCGCTGTTCTTGTTGCACCATAGCCGCAGCACCTGGGACTGCAGGGCGCACCACCCCGCCTGCAGCAGCCGCCCACGCCTGAGCCAGCAGGAGAGCCAGGAACCAAGAGGAGTACCAGAGGCAGCACCTCCGGTTCCTGGAGCAACAGATCCATATCCAGGAGCACTGGGTCCAGGAGGACCTGAGGCTGCACCGGAGGAGTTTGGAGGCCCTGGAGGAGCACGGCCGTGCCCTGCAAGGCCACTTCCAGAGCCTGCTGGACCGCTTCCCAATTTCTCCTACTCCTGCTCCTCCTTCTCCCCCTGCTCCCCCAGCTCCCCCTCCTGCTCCCGCTCCCGCTTCCTCCACACCCCCATCCCTCCTCCCCCACCCTCCACAACCATTCCCCACCAACGCCCCCGGACCCGCAGTGTTGCAAGACGGGAGAGGCAGCCGGACCCCCACCCCTGAGCTTTCCTTTCCCTTCCTCCCTTCCCTCCCCTTCCTGCTCCCTCGTCCCAGGTTTCCCCCTCCCCTCTCCCACCCTTTTTCCTCCCTCCCCCACACCAGTTATGTAAAATAAAAAGACGTTTTTGTTTGAAAAACAGGTGTCTTTATTTGACAGTAGGTAGGGAAGGGAAAGGGGAAGGAGGGTTGGGTGGAAGAAGGCCCCAGTGGGGCATGGAAGGAAGAGGTCAGTCTTTCTCCACCAGGAAGCTCTCCCGCAGGGCTTCCCGGATCCAGATGGCCCCCCGCTGGGCTTCCCGGACGGTGGCATTGCGGGGCTGACCGTAATGTCCAGCCATGCAGTCAGCCTCAGCCATCCAGGCTGGCAGGAAAGCCTCCCCCTTTCGCTCACATAAATTGTGGAGCACACAACATGCTGCCACCATGGGAGGGATGTTGTGCTTGGCCAGGTCCAGACGGGTGAGGAGGCATCGAAAGCAGGCTTTCAGTCGCCCGAAGGCCCCCCCCCCCCACCATGATGCAGGCCCTGGTCAGCCTGGCATTGAAGGCCTGGCGGGAGGGATTGAGGTGCCCCGTGTAGGGCTTCATCAGCCACGGCTGCAGTGGGTAGGCAGCATCCCCCACCAGGCAGACGGGCATGTCCACGTCCCCGACCCTGATGTGGCGGTCGGGGAAGAAGGTCCCGTCCTGCAGCCGCTGGCACACGGAGAAGTTGCGGTACACCCGGCCGTCGTATGCTTTGCCGGACCAGCCCACATTAGTGTCCGTGAACTGTCCCCAGTGGTCTCACACGGCCTGCAGGATCACGGAGAAGTACCCCTTGAGGTTGACGTACCGGGACGCCTGGTGTTCCGGGGCACGGATGGGGATGTGCATCCCGTCGATGGCCCCCCCGCAGTTGGGGAAGCCGAGGGCGCTGAATCCCCGGATGACGGCGTCCAAGTCGGCGAGGCGGACCACCCTGCGGAGCAGCACCCAGTTGATGGCCTTGACCACCTGCGGAGAGAGACACAGTAAAGCACCAATCAGTGGGGCGCCCGGGTGGCTGGGAGCGTTCGTGCCCTGGCAGTGCCCCGCGTCCCACTCCCGGAAGCAACCCCCCTGGCAGCGTGTAGTACAGCCGGGACAGACCGACCCCTCCGGTGGGGGGCGCTTTCGCCTCCTCCCGCCCCCCCTTTGTCCCTGTGGCGGCCCATCCCCTCCTCGCAGCCCCCCTCCTCCCCGGCTCGGTGGCCAACGAGTGCCATACCTGCATGAGCACCACTCCGACGGTGGATCTCCCCACACCGAACGGGTTCCCGATGGATCGGTAGCTGTCCAGCGTGGAGAGCTTCCATAGGGCGATGGCCACCCGCTTCTGGAGGGGGATGGCGGGCCTCATGCGAGTGTCCCTTCTGCGCAGGGCAGGGGCGAGCCACTGCCAGAGCTCCAGGAAGGTGTCCCTCCTCATCCTGAAGTTCTGGGTCCACTGTCGGTTTTCCCGGCGCTCCAGGACGATGTGGTCCCACCAGTCGCTGCTGGTGTCCAGACGCCAGATGCGGCAGGGCACGCCAGTGCCGGGGCTCTGCCGCGGCTCCTCCACGGCCCCCAGGGTGGCCAGGTGGAGAGGCAGGGGGCTGACGTGCACCAGGTGGTGCCAGGCAGCCTAGAGCCATTGCTGGCAGGCTTGCAGCAGCAAGTCCAGAAAGTGCACCAGAAGGTGCAGGGCGAGCTCTGGCTCCATGCTGTCATCTGCGGCAGCGTCCCTGAAGGGAAGCACCGACACAGATGGGCACAGAGTCCAATGCTTTGCTGTCCCTCGGCGAGGTTGGCAAGCAAGCAGGAAGAGCTGAGAACCGGCTGTCCAGGGGGGTCCCTTTAAGCACGAGCCTCAGCCTCAGACAGCAGCCACACAATGCAACTACTGACCTGATGCCCTGCCAGAACCTTGCTTGTAAGAACTGGCGCCACAAAAACAGACCAGTGCAATTTGGCATCTTAGATAAGAAAGAGGATACGGGCCCCTATGGATATAAAGATGGGTCCAGAAGCACACTTACTCCGAGTGTAAGTCTACCAACTATCTGCTGGTCAGGTTAGGTGATTGATCTCCCGATGTTCCATGGGGACACCCACCTCGTATTCGTCTTTCCTAGGAATCGAGGGACCGGCCCTGGCTTGATCCGCTGGAGTCGAGAGGCACAGAAGGGGATAAAAATTGAACCTGGATGTGGTCCTTTGTCTTAAGTGTACAAATAGACTTAGAGCTCTTTAAAAATTAAGCTGTCACTTGGTACCATTATTTCTATTTTCTATCTTTATTTTCTTTGTAACCATTTTTAAGATCTATATTTGCTAGCAGTTAAGAAATAGAGCAATAGCCATTGTAACCATATGATTTATAAGCTTCTTTAATAAACCTATAACTGTTTAAGCTTTAACCTGACTCCTTCAGTTGATGTAACAGAACCAAGCACAATTTAAAAGAACTTCAGCCGGTCAAAAGGGACAGGTATAGGGAGAGCTTGGGCGTTTTGGATCGTGTCACTTCCAGAGGACAGATCCGCTGGGGCATCTCTCAGTCTTCCCTAGACTGCCAGCTGTGAAGCGATCCTGTATCCTAGCAGTTGAAATCTGAGATGTAATAAGCACTTCCTATAAACTCTGAGGCATCTCTCAGCTTGCTGGCTGCCCTCCGCGATGGGACCCCGGTCCTAGCGGTAAAGACACGGACGTTAAACATCTCGGGGCACCCGTCAGCCTCCCTAGGCTGCCCACTGCAACGGGGCCTTGTGTCCCAGCAGTTAAAGAATCTGGTGTAACACACAAACACACACACACACACACACACACACACACACACTGCCCTGACCATCGGCTGATGCACAGGAGGTATAACTTTTCTCACACACTGTTATATTGCCTCAGAAATTTGTGAAAAACCTGTGTCACATTCTGGAGAATGACACAAAGCCCCTCATGTTCAAGACTTGCATGGGACACGCTTACGTTCAGAAAAATGAAATGCTGTCAAAAAAAATTATTCAAAGGCGCTATGCCTTTCGGGAACTCCCCTAATTACTGAAGTTCATTTGGCGATGTATTTAAAGCCTATGATGTACCCATGAATTTTCCCTGGAAGACCGATTTTCACATAAAGTGCTATATTTCCTAACAAATGCGTGATGAAGTTGTCACACGTTCTGCAGAACACTACAAAGCCATCCATGTAGGAGATTTCCTTTGGGACATTCTTACTTTCAGAAAATATACTGTAAAAAAAAAACCCCTTTTCACAGAAGGTCTAACTTTTCACACACATTGTTATATTCCCTCACAAATGCATGAAAAATCTGTCTCACATTCTGTAGAATACTACAGAGCCATCCATGTAGGAGATTTCCTTGGGGCAGTCTTACTTTCAGAAAACCAAAACACTGGAATAAAAAAATATTCTCATGAGGTGAACCTTTTGGGGAATCTCATTACTGAAGGTTATTTGGAGACTTATTTCAAAAAACCTTTAGGTGCTGCTATGTATATCGCTTGGGAGCACTTTTTCATGCAAATTTTTATATTGCTTCAGAATTTGTGAAAAAGTTGTCACATGTTCTGCAGAATCCCTCCATGTACAAGGTTTGCATGGGACATGCTTACCTTCAGAAAATTGACACGACCATAAAAAAAAACTTTTCACACAAGCTATACCTTTTCGGGGAATCTACTCATTACTGCAAGTTATTTGAAGACATATTTCAAGAAACCTATGGTTTATCTATGAATGTTCATTGGAAGGCACATTTGCACTCAAATTGTTATATTGCCTCAGAAATGTGTGGAAAAACTGTCTCACATTCTGCAGGACACTGCAAAGCCGTCTGTGTAGGAAATTTCTTTGAGACATTCTTACTATCAGAACATCAAAACACTGTCCAAAAGAAAAAAACCTTTTCACAGGAGGTATAGCTTTTCACACACATTACTATATTTGCCTCACAAAAGCTGTCACACATGTTCTGTAGAATACTACAACCATCCAGGTAGGAGATTTCCTTGGGACATTCTTATTTTCAGAAAATCAAAACACTTTCCAAAAAAAACCCTTATATTTTCACAGGAGCTATACCTTTCAGGAAATCCCCTCATTAGTGAAGTTTATTTGGAGCAATATTTCAAGAAAATTTTAGGTGTTTCTATGAATTTTGCTTGGAGGGCACTTTTTCATACAAATTGTTAGCTTGTCTCAGAAATGCGTGAAAAAGCTGTCACACGTTCTGCAGAAAGCCCCCAAAGGCACCATGTAGGAGATTTCCTTGGGACATTCTTACTTTCAGAAAACAGACACACTGGCTATTAAAAAAAAATCACAGGAGCTATACCTTTCGGGGAATTCTCTGATTAGTGAAGTTTATCTGGAGTCATATTTCAAGAAACCTTTGAGCGTTTCTATGACTTTCAGTTGAGAGGCACATTTTCATACTGTGACGGCACGTTGGGTACCCCCCAATCCTGCATCCCATCTGCAGCAAGATGAGACTGCACCAGCTAGTAGTACAGAAAGGGTTTATTGCTCCTCAAGGATACAGCACAGCATAGACGGGATGTGATTTCACGAGTCAGGGCCAGGATGCCTCAGACCCCTTGGATTAGGGGGTCCATTGTCATCACTAGATCCTCAGCTAAGGCTGCTTCCTTCATGTTTTTCAGCCAGCAACTGCCCCTTCCCGCTAAACCTCCCTTCTGTTGTTCCCTGCCTGCCCTCAACCAGTCGGACAGGTTGGATCTTTTTGCCTATGAGACTTAAGGCAGCTGTCGCTATAGGTACCGACCAGTATGAGGTCAACCTCAGCCCACACACAGCCACCAGTGTATGCTCAGAGCGTATGGCCTGCCCACTACATCACATGGATTCTTTCCATGTCATAGTCGTGAAGGAGCTAGCTCCACCTCATGAGCTTGGCGTTGGTCCCCTTCATCTGGTGCAGCCAGGTAAGGGGGCAGTGGTCGGAGTACACTGTGAAATGCCGGCCAAACAGGTATGGCTGCAGCTTTTGAAGGGCCCACACCATCACCAGGCATTCCTTCTCTATGGCTGCTTAGCTCTGCTCCTTGGGCAGCAGCTTCCTGCTCAGGTACACAATGGGGTGTCACTCCCCCTTCTCGTCCCCCTCCAAGCCCGGTGTCTAAGGCATCGGTAAACACAATAAAGGACTTGTCAAAGGCTGGATTTACCAGCACTAGGGCCTTGACCAAGGCCTCCTTCAGTGCACAGAGAGCCCCCTGGTACTACTCCGTCCAGACCACCCTGTCTGGCCTGTCCTTCCTGCACAGTTCTGTGATCGGGGCAGCGATGGAGCTGAAGTTTGGCACAAACCTCCGGTAGTACCCCGCCATCCCAATGAAAGCCTGGACCTGCTTCGTTGGTCTGGGGAACTGGCCAGTCCCGGATGGCCTCCACTGTGGCCGGTTCTGGTTTCAAGCAGCCGCTCCCCACCTTATGGCCCAGGTAGAACACCTCAGCCATCCCGACCTTGCACTTCCCAGCCTTTACAGTCAGCCGAGCCCCCTGTAGCTGGTCCAGTACCTGGCTGACCTGGCACACATGGTCCTCCCAGGTCTGGCTGAAGACAGAAATATTGATATGCACTAGGGCAAAGCTCTCCATCCCTCGCAGCAGCTGGTCCACCAGGCTCTGGAAAGTGGCTGGTGCCCCCTTAAGACCGAAGGGCAGAACCAGGAACTCATAGATCCCCACCGGGGTGATAAACGCCGATTTCAGCCTGGCCTCCAGGTATAGCAGCACCTGCCAGTAGCACTTAGAGATGTCATAGAATCATAGAATAATAGGACTGGAAGGGACCTCGAGAGGTCATCGAGTCCAGCCCCCCGCCCTCAAGGCAGGATCAAGCTCCGTCTACACCATCCCTGACAGATGTCTATCTAACCTGTTCTTAAATATCTCCAGAGAGGGAGATTCCACCACCTCCCTTGGCAATTTATTCCAATATTTGACCACCCTGACAGTTAGGAATTTTTTCCTAATGTCCAATCTAAACCTCCCCTGCTGCACTTTAAGCCCATTACTCCTTGTCCTGTCCTCAGAAACCAAGAGGAACAAATTTTCGCCTTCCTCCTTGTGACACCCTTTTAGATATTTGAAAACCGCTATCATGTCCCCCCTTAATCTTCTTTTTTCCAAACTAAACAAGCCCAGTTCATGAAGCCTGGCTTCATAGGTCATGTTCTCTAGACCTTTAATCATTCTTGTCGCTCTTCTCTGTACCCTTTCCAATTTCTCCACATCTTTCTTGAAATGTGGCGCCCAGAACTGGACACAGTACTCCAGCTGAGGCCTAACTAGTGCAGAATAGAGCGGCAGAATGACTTCACGAGTTTTGCTTACAACACACCTGTTGATACAACCTAGAATCATGTCGAGGGTAGTCAGGTAGCGAGCTCCGCCCAGCTTGTCCAGGAGCTCATCGGGTCTAAGCATGGGGTAGGCGTTGGACACTGTGATGGTGTCGAGCTCCAGTAATCCACGCAGAACTGCTTGACCCGTCCTTCTTCGGGACCAGAACTACTGGAGAGGCCCAGAGGCTGGAAGACGGTTGGATACCAATAGAGCCAGCATGTCCCAGACCTCTCTTTCCAGGTCCTGGGCTGTCTTCCCCGTGACACTGAATGAGGAACAGCACACCGGGGGTGGGGGTGGGAGGTGCATGTCTCCACCTGGTGCTGCTGGCGGTCGGCCGGCTGGGCCAGGATGAGCTGGTCCAAGAGGGAAATTGACTCCAGTGAAGAGTCTGTTCCTGTCCCAAGGAACAGACGCACCACAGGATCCTCCCCCTGCTCCTTCCAGGGCCTGCACATGGCTAGCACTAAGTTCTCCCTGCCCCTGTATGACTTCATCATGTTAACATGATACACCCGCTGGCCATGTGTCCAGCCAGTCAGCTCCACCACATAGTTCACCCTTTTAGCTGCTTAACAACCTTGAAGGGGCCATCCCAGGCTGCTTGTAGCTTGTTCTTTCACACAGGGATTAAGGACCATGACTTGGTCCCCAGTAGCATAGGCGCGGGCCCGTGCATTGTGGTCATACCAGAACTTCTGCTTCCTTTGGGCCCTGCTCAGGTTCTCTCTGGCCAGGCCCATGAGCTCATCGAGTCTTTCCCAGAAGGCCAGGATGTATTCCACCACCAACTCACCCTCTGGGGAGGCCTTCCCCTCCCACTAATCTCTCAGTAAGTCCAGGGGGTCCCCTCACCCGCCTCCCGTACATCAGCTCGAATGGAGAGAACCCTGTTGACTCCTGGGGCACCTCCCTGTACACGAACAGCAGGTGGGGTAGATACTTGTCCCAGTCCTGTGGGTGCTGATGCATAAAGGTCCTTAGCATCTGCTTCAGAGTCCCATTGAATCTCTCCACCAATCTGTTGGTCTGGGGGTGATATGCTGAGGCCCAAGTGTGCTGGACCCCCACACTTCTCCCACAAACACTGGAGCAGGGCTGACATGAAGTTGGATCCCTGGTCCATGAGGACCTCCTGGGGAAATGCCACCCTGCTGAAAATGGTCAGCAACACGTCTGCCTTGATAGAGGGCAGAGCCATAGCCTCAGAGTAGCAGGTGGAGAAATCCACCACTACCAGGATGTATTTCTTCTCTGTCCGGGTCGCTTTGCTGAAGGGTCTCACTATATCCATTGCCACCTTCTGGAAAGGCTCCTCTATAATGGGTAGGGGCCTCAAAGCAGTTTTCCTCCTATCCTGGGCCTTCCCCACCCTCTGGCAGGAGTCATAGGACCAGCAGTACTGCTGCACAGCCGCGATATTTCCAGCCCGTAGAAATTTTCTTAGCTGGATGCGCCAGATCTTCTGATGTCCTGAGAACTGGATGTCATGGGCCAGGTACAGCAGCTTGCAGCGATACCTTTGGAGGACTATCAGCTGCCGCTGGAGCTCCCATATCCCCACCTTCCCGGGGGGGGGGGGGGGCATTCCCAGTACAGGAATCCCCGCTCCTACAGGATCTTCTTCTGGCAATCTCCCCCTAGGGGCTAAGCTGTGCCCAGGCCAGCCTGGTCCCTCAGGGTCCGCAAGGAGGAATCTGCCTGCACCTCAGCCTGGAATTCCGCAGCTGGGGCAGGGATGGGGACCTGTTCCCCCCTCCCCACTGCCTGGGTCTGGAGTCTCAGCTTGGCCGGGCTCTGTGTATGCTGGGGTGGGGCCTTTAGCCTCCTGCAGGGAGCTCTCCCCTGGGTCAGAGTTGCCAGCCCTTTTCTGGCTCTGGCTATGGGTGCAGACCAGGGCCCTGTGTGGTCTGTCTGGCCACTCCTCTAGGTCACCCCCCATCAGCACCTCTGTGGGCAAGTACTGGTGCATCCTCCCACTTCCTTGGGGCCCTCCTTAGTCCCCCATTTCAGATGCACCCAGGCTATGGGCACCTTAAACGCGGTCCCATCTATGCCCCTCAGGATCAGCTGAGTGTTGGGCACCATACAGTCTGCAGCCACTAGATTGGGCTGGGCCAGCGTCACTTCCACCCCCCATGTCCCAGAAACACGTCACCTTCCTGCCATCCACCTCCAGGGGCACGAGGCCCTTGCTATGCAAGGGCCTCCCTGCCCCCACCTGGTATATGGAAAGACCTGCCACTGGAGCATCAGGTCTCTGGGAGGCCTTGGCCAGGGCCGTCTTCCCCCCCGCTTTGAGCTGAGGGTTTCCTGCTGGCCCCTGCCTCTGGGGTGGCCTGCCCTTCCCCCAGCCCCAGCTAGTTAACCTTGGAAAGTCCCAGGTCTTGGGGCCTGTTCTGGTGCCTGATGCACTGCTCCCTCTTGTGGTCCCTTTGCCTGCAGCGATGGCAGGTTAGGACATGTGGGCCCCTTGGGGCAGGCTCCCTAAGGAAGTGCTATTTCTCTGGGGCGCAGATGGCTGGTCCTTGTCTCTTGGGCTCACCTCATAGGTGACTTTCTCCATTGCTTGTCCAGGAACCAGTGTCTGCGTGATTCCCTTTCTCTCCAGGACTCCAGTTCACACCCGGACCAGCTCATCCGCCAGCTTCCCAGCCTCCTGGGAGTCTTCGGCACCCCCGGGTACTTCTTCCTTTACGTTTCCAGGGATAGCCCAAACTTGTGCAGCAGGGCCTCTTTGACCCGTTCGTAGTGTCACAGCTGCAGATCCTCCAGCTGGTTGAGCAGCCTTGCGGCCTGCTGATCCAGCAAGGGGGTGAGCTGTTGCAGCTGGTCCACTGGGGAAATCTGGTGCAGTTCAAAGGCCCGCTCAAAGGAGCTAAGGAACCCGTCCATGTCCCCCACATGTTTATACTGGGCCAACATGAGTTTCTCCAGGCATCTGGCTGCCTCTGGGTCCTCTGGGGTCCTCCCCACTCACTGCAGCCGGGGCCCCTCAGCTTCTCCACTCCACCATGGCCAGCTCATGCTGCCACTGCCTTTCTCGATCCTGGCGTTCCTCTTTATGGTCCTCTAACGCCTTTAGCAACAGCTCGATCTCCAGCCGCCATAGCTCTGCCGGGCTGAACCCCGTCCTAGATGAACCACTGCTGGCAGAGCGTGGCCTGGTGGGCACTGTGTCTCTCTGGTGGGCTCCTGCCCTCCATCTGGTCTGATAGCCTGGGATGCCTGGTCTGGCTGGGAGCCTGGGGAACAGTGCTCACCAACCTGTTCCCTGCTGGGACAGTATCCAGGCCCCTGGGTGGGTCATTCTCTTCCAGCTGGGCAATCAACTGGGTCTTGGTTGCTTTCTACTGCTCCTTGTCACTTGCTCCTGGAAGTTCCATCCACGGGGTGCAGTGCATCCCACTTCTGTCACAACTGTGGTGGCATGTCAGGTACTCCCTGATCCTGCACCCCGTCTGCAACAAGATGAGACTCCGCCAACCAGTAGTATAGAAAGGGTTTATTGCTCCTCCAGGATAAAGCACAGCATAGACGGGTAGTGATCAATGGCTCGATGTCAGGATGGCGGTCGGTTTCTAGCGGAGTGCCCCAAGGTTCAGTTCTAGGACCGGTTTTGTTCAATATCTTTATTAATGATCTGGATGAGGGGATGGATTGCACCCTCAGCAAGTTTGCGGATGACACTAAGCTGGGGGGAGAGGTAGATACGCTTAAGGGCAGAGATAGTGTACAGAATGTCTTAGACAAATTGGAGGATTGGGCCACAAGAAATCTGATGAGGTTCAACAAGGACAAGTGTAGAGTCCTGAACTTGAGATGGAAGAATGCCAAGCACAGTTACAAGCTGGGGACCAACCGGTTAAGTAGTAGTTCTGCAGAAAAGGACCTGGGGGTTACAGTGGATGAGAAGCTGGATATGAATCAACAGTGTGCCCTTATAGCCAAGAAGGCTAATGGCATATTAGGTTGCATTCAGAGGAGCATTGCCAGCAGATCCAGAGATGTCATTATTCCCCTTTATTCGGCTTTGGTGAGGCCGCATCTGGAGTATTGTGTCCAGTTCTGGGCCCCCCACTACAAAAAGGATGTGGACGCATTGGAGAGGGTCCAGCGGAGGGCAACCAAAATGATTAGGGGGCTGGAGCATATGACTTATGAGGAGAGGCTGAGGGACTTGGGTCTGTTTAGTCTGCAGAAGCGAAGAGTGAGGGGGGATTTGATAGCAGCCTTCAACTTCCTGAAGGGAGGTTCCAAACAGGATGGAGAGAGGCTGTTCTCAGTAGTGACAGATGGCAGAACAAGGAGCAATGGTCTCAAGTTGTGATGGGAGAGGTCCAGGTTGGATATTAGGAAAAACTATTTCACTAGGAGGGTGGTGAAGCACTGGAATGGGTTACCTAGGGAAGTAGTGGAGTCTCCATCCCTAGAGGTGTTTAAGTCTCGGCTTGACAAAGCCCTGGCCCGGTTGATTTAGTTGGAATTGGTCCTGCCTAGGGCAGGGGGCTGGACTTGATGACCTTCTGAGGTCTCTTCCAGTTCTATGATTCTATGATGGGATGTGGTTTCAGGAGTCAGGGCCAGGATGCCTCAGACCCCTTGGATTAGGGAGTCCATTGTCATCACTAGACCCTCAGCCCTCAGCTAAGGCTGCTTCCTTCATGGTTTCCAGCCAGCAACTGCCCCTTCCCCCTAAACCTCCCTTCCTTTATTCTCTGCCTGCCGTCAACCAGTCGGACAGGTTGGGTCTTTTTGCCTATGTGACTTAAGGCAGCCATCCTGTTACAGATACCAGTCAGTAGGTGTCACCCCCAGCCCACACAAAGCCACCAGTGGAAGCCCAGAGCGTATAGCCTGCCTACTACCTCACACACACAAATTAATATATTACCTCAGAAATACATAAAAAAATTGTCTCAAATTCTACAGGACATTACATAATCCTTATAGAAGAACATAAGAACGGCCGTACTGGATCAGACCAAAGGTCCATCTAGACCAGTATCCTGTCTGCCAACAGCGGCCAGCACCAGGTGCCCCAGAGAGGGTGGACCGAAGACAATGATCAAGCAATTTGTCTCCTGCCATCCCTCTCCTGCCTCTGACAAACAGAGGCCAAGGACACCATTTCTATCCCCTGGCTAATAGCCTTTTATGGACCTAACTTCCATGAAATTATCTAGCTTCTCTTAAAAATCTATTAGGGTACGTCTACACTACAGCGCTAATTCGAACTAACTTAGTTCGAATTAGTTAATTCGAACTAAGCTAATTCGAACTAACGCGTCTAGAACTAAAAACTAATTCGAATTAGCATTTTGCTAATTCGAACTAGCATGTCCACATTGAGTGGACCCTGAACAGGGCTTAAGGATGGCCGGAAGCAGTGCCGGCAGGGCATCAGAGGAGGACTTAGAGCGTGGAGATGCTGTCTCAGGCTAGCCGAGGGCTGCGCTTAAAGGGACCCGACCCTCACCCCGGACAGACAGTTCTCAGGGGTGCCCTGCTTGAAAACCAGTCCTGGCTTGGAGTGCCCTGAGTGCCCACACTGGGCACATCACACCACTCGGCCATCAGCCCGGCTGCACTTGCCGCAGGCTGCCATCTGGGGAGAGGGGGCAATTGGGGGGCTGCAGGAGAGCTTCCACCCCCAGAAGCCCGCAGAGCCAGCCCAGTCCTCCCCATCGGGGGCTCGTACCCCATTCCTCCCTCACCTCCTTCCACTTACCCTTCCCTAGCCCCCCTTCCTGATGTACAAAATAAAGAAAACGTGTGGTCAAAAATAGAATCTCTCTTTATTGAACAAAACTGGGGGAGACTGGGAAAAGGAGGTGGGAGAGGGGACGAGAAAGGCTGGGAGAGGGGAGGGCAACTAACATGATCAGGGGTTGGGAACAGGTCCCAGATGAAGAAAGGCTACAGAGACTGGGACTGTTCAGCTTAGAAAAGAGGAGACGGAGGGGGGGCAGGATAGAGGTCTCTAAAAGCAGGGGTTGGGTGGAGAGGGTGCATTCAGAAAAGTTCTTCGTGAGTTCCCATAAAGAAGGACTAGAGGACACCAAAGGAAAGAAATGGGTAGCAGGCTTCAAACTAGTAAGAGAAAGTTGTTCTTCACAAAGCAAATAGTTAACCTGCAGAACTCCTTGCTGCAGGAGGCTGTGAAGGCTACAACTAGAACAGAGTTTAAAGGGAAGTGAGATCAAGTCATGGAGGTTGGGTCCATGGAGTAGTCTTAGCCAGGGGGTAGGAGTGGTGTCCCTGCCCAAAGTTTGTGGAAGACTGGAGAGGGATGGCACGAGACAAATGGCTTGGTCACTGTCTTCGGTTCATCCCCTCCAGGGTCCCTAGGGTTGGTCGCTGTCGGCAGACAGGCTACTGGGCTAGATGGACCTTTGGTCTGACCCAGGACGGCCATTGTAAGCTCAGGGCTCAGGGTCGGGGGTCTCAGTGGACCCCCTTGATTTTCATGCACACCTGCTCCTGGGTGGCCAGGCTGGTAGCTCTCCTGCCCTAGATGGCCACTTTCCTGTGCCTAGTGCGGAGATCATGGATGAGGTCCACAATGTCTGCACTAGCCCAGGAAGGTGCCCGCCTCTTGCGGTCCCGGGCAAGCTCCCGGGAGCCGCCAGCCTGGTCCCGGGAAGAGGGGGTGGGCTGGGGGGCATCGGGTGGGTGGCTCTGTGCCGTGTCAGGTGCAGGGTCTGCTGGCTGGGTGCTGGCAGGCTTGCACCTGGCACAGGCACCGTAGCCAGCTCGTGCCCCTTTAAGGGGTCCGGGGCCGGGAGGGGGGCAATAGAGTTTCCCTGGTGTTGGCCAGAGTGGCCACCAGGGAAACCTGGGGAGGGCTAGCCTCCCACTAGTTCGAATTAAGGGGCTACACAGCCCTTAATTCGAACTAGTAAGTTCGAACTAGGCTTTATCCTCGTAAAATGAGGTTTTCCTAGTTCGAACTAAGCGCTCCGCTAGTTCTATTCAAATTCAAACTAGCGGAGCGCTAGTGTAGCGCCTATGAATGTTCGTTCGAACTAACGTCCGTTAGTTCGAACTAACATTGTAGTGTAGACATACCCTTATAGTCCTAGTCTTCACGGCCTCCTCTGGCAAGGAGTTCCACAGGTTGACTACATGTTGTGTGAAGAAGAACTTTCTTTTATTAGTTTTAAACCTGCTCCCCATTAATTTCATTTGGTGTCCTCTAGTTCTTCTATTTAGGGAACTAATAAATAACTTTTCTTTATCTACCCTCTCCACACCACTCATGATTTTATATACCTCTATCATATCCCCCCTCAGTCTCCTCTTTTCTAAACTGATCCTTCATGTATAAGGTTTGTATGTGACGGAGAATTTAATCTGAGGGTTCGGATGGGGGCCCAAAACCCCTAACAAATCAATTCCAGACACCCTTCTTAAGCAACCAGCTTTATTCAGGAATGCATTCCAGGGCAAAAATCTCCAGGATAGTCAGGAAAAACTTTCTGAAAAGTTTCTGCAACTGCCCAAACAAAAGGCAAGTTCTTTTGTACTATCTTACATGGTAATTACCCCTCTTTCACTGACCACTTACAATTGCATGCATATACAGGTCATGCCCCTTTGCACCAAATTCCCTCCAATCATTATTTGTCCCCTCACAGTCCCTTTGCAGGCCTTACAACAGGTTCAAACCAGTTTCACCTATCCCCTCCTTTTGTATACCTGTGTTCAAGCACGTACCTCTTTACAAAGACCAGACTTAACATCCAGGTCACAGCAGGGGTCATACTGACAACAAATTAAGTTTATCCTTCACATGGGACATGCTTACGTTCAGCAAACCGAAACATTGTCTATTAAAAATAAATTATTCATAGGACTTATAACTTTCAAGGAATCTGCTCATTACTTCAGATTATTTGGAGACAAATTTCAAGAAACCTATGGTGTACCCATGAATGTTCCTTGGAAGGCATATTTTCACTCAAATTGTTATATTGCCTCAGAAATGTGTGAAAAACTGTCACACATTCTGCAGGACACTGCAAAGCCCTTTATGAAGGAGATTTCTTTGGGACATTCTTACTTTCGGAAAAACCAAAAACTGTCCAAAAGCAAAAAAAACAACCCTTTCACAGCAGGTATAACTTTTCACACATTGTTATATTGCCTCACAAATGCATGAAAAAGCTGTCTCACGTTCTGTAGAATAATACAATCATCCATGTAGTTGTAGGATATTTCCTTGGGACATTGTTATCGTCAAAAAACCAAAACACTATCCAAAAAAACCCCCAAACAAACACAAAAATGTCCACTAGAGCTATACATTTCAGGAAATCCCCTCATTAGTGAAGTGTATTTGGTGCAATATTTCAAGAAACTTTTAGGTGTTTCTATGAATTTTCCTTGGAGGGCACTTATTCATGCAAATTCTCAGCTTGTCCCAGAAATGCGTGAAAAAGCTGTCACACATTCTAGAGAACACTCCCAAAAGCACCATGTAGGAGATTTCCTTGGAACATTCTTACTGTCAGAAAACAGACGCACTGGCCAGTAAAACAAACAAACAAACAAACAAACAAACAACCCTTTTTACAGGAACTATGCCTTTCAGGGAATAGAAGTACTTTAAGGAGCATTACCTAAATTAGTAGTCACCAACCTGTAGATAGGGCTCTAACCAGGACATTTTGGAGCCTCTGACAGGTGATCCTGACTGGTTTGGCTGGAAAGCTATCAAGTGCTGGCCTCTTCCCTCACTGTCCTGCTGCTCCTGCCTCTATCTTTGACCTGCCACTTGGTAGCTTCCTGCTTGCTGTGCAGGATATTGGAGAGAGAAGCGGGTGCTGATGACAGGTTGTCCCTCATCACCCCACGCCCGTACCCTATCTCCACACAGCGAGAAGGGGATGGAGGGAGCTTGGCACTGCAAATCTCTGTCAAACTCACACACAGTCCAAGATATCTTTAGCTGCTTCAATGACTTGCGCTTGGGAGGCCCTTTTTCACAGAGCCTGTTATCTTTCTGGGGAAAGCTCCGCAGAGCATCATGTAGGAGACTTCCTGAGGAAGCTATCAGCCCTGTGGCCCTTGTGCTCCTGGAGGTGGCTGGCATATCTCTGAATCCCCAAAACCAAAACATTTTCTTAGGAGGTATACCTTTCCGGGAATCCCCTCAGTACTCGAGGTTTTTTGGAGTCATATATCAAGGAAGATGTGGGTGTTTCTGTGAATTTTACTTTGAAGGAACTCTTTTACGCAAATTGTTATCTTGTCACAGAAATGCATCAAAGAGAGGTCACACATACTGAGGAAACTACGCACGAGCATGTAGGAGTGTTCCTAGGGACATCCTTACCTTCTAAACAAATCTTTAGATTTAATCCTAAACTTAACCCTATCCCTAACTCTAACCATAACCCAAACCCAAAACATAATCCAAACCCTTACACTAATACTAAAGCTAATACTTTCCCCTACTCTAACCATAACGCTAATCCAAATCCAAACACTAACCCTAAACCTAAAGCTAAAACTTTCCGTTACTCTAACTCTAACCCTAACCCTAACCCCTAATGCTAACCCTAACCCAAACCCTAAACCTAATCCTAACCCAAGTCCAAAGACTAAATCCTAACACTAACCCTAACCCCTAACCTAAACCCTAACCCTAACCCTATCCATAACCCTATCCATATTCTTACCTTAATCCTAACCCGGACCCAAACCATAACCCTAACCCTAATCCTCACTCTAACCCTAACCCTAACACGAAAGAGAACCCTAACAGAAACCCTAACAACTCTGATCATACCACTAATCATACCCGTAAACCTAACGCTAACCCATTCACTAAGCCCTAATCATAACCGGAACCGGAAACCTACCCCAAATCCCAAACCTAATCCTAAACCTGAAACCCTAATCCTAAACCCTAGTCTAAAACCTAACCCGAACCCTAACCCTAACCCAGGTCCTAACGCTAATCCTAACCCTAACACGAATGAGAACCCTAACTCAAACCCTAACAACCCTAACCATAACCCTAATCATACTCATAAACCTAACCCTAACCCGTACACTAAACCCTAACAATAACCGTAATCGGAACCCTACCCCAAGTCTCAAACCTAATCCTAAACCCTAGCCCAAACCCTAACCCTAACGCGAACCCGAATCATAGCAGAAGTCCTAACCCTAATCCTAACCCTAACCCTAACCCTAACCCAACTCCAAACGCTAACCCTAACCCTGACCCTGACCCTAACCTTAACCCTAACTCTAACCCTAACCCTAACCCTAACCCTAACCCTAACCCTATGTCTGAAACCAAACTGTATGTCCCAACGCTAACCCTAAACCTAACCCTAACCCTAACCCGAACTCTAACCTTAAACCTAACCCTAACCATAACCCTAACCCAACCCCTAACTACAACCCTAACCCTAACGTAAACCTAAGCCTAATCCTAACCCTAAGGAGAACCCTAACCATACCCCAAACCTAATATAACAGTATCCCTAACCCTATACCCCAACCCTAACCATACCCCTAACTCTACCCCATCCCCTAACGCTAAACTGTGAACCCTAACCTAACCTTAACCCTAATCCTAACCCTAAGTCCCAACCCTAACACTAAGTCCCAACCTAAGCCCCAACCCTAACCCTAACCATATCCCTAACCCAGTCCCTACCCAAGACCCTAGTGTTAACCCTAACCCTAACCCTAATCCTAATCCTAACCCTAACCCTAACCCTAACCCAAACAGTAACCCTAACTATAACTGTCACTCAAACCCTAAACATTACCCTAACCCTAATGCTAACCCTAACACGAATAAGAACCCTAACCCTAGCCCTAACAACCCTAACCATAATCCTAATCATACCTGTAAACCTAACCCTAACCCGTACACTAAACCCTAATTATAACTGGAACCCTACCCCAAGTCCCAAAACAAACCCTAAACGCTAAACCCTAAGGCTACGTCTAGATTGGTATGATTTTCCGGAAATGTTTTTAACGGAAAAGTTTTCCGTTAAAAGCATTTTTGGAACAGAGCATCTAGATTGGCACGGACGCTGTTCCGCAAAAGCACTTTTTGCAGAAAAGCGTCCGTGCCAATCTAGACGCGCTTTTCCGCAAAAAAGCCCCGATCACCATTTTCGCGATCAGGGCTTTTTTGTGGAAAACAAAGTTGAGCTGTCTACACAGGCCCTTTTGTGCAAAACTTTTGCGCAAAAGGACTTTTGCCTGAACAGGAGCAGCATAGTATTTCTGCAAGAACATTGACAATCTCACATGAGATCGTCAGTGCTTTTGCGGAAATTCAAGCGGCCAGTGTAGACAGCTGGCAAGTTTTTCCGGAAAAGCAGCTGATTTTTAATCTTTAAAGAACTCTATTCTATGCATGCACTAAAACAAAAGGACACATACGGGTACAATTTTTACCCCCTTCTGCGTCGCTCGGTCCCAGCGTGTCAGGCCAGGATTGGTCCCTCAATTCCTCGGAAAGACGAAAATACAAGGTGGGCGTCCCTGTGGACCTCGGGAGGTCAACCACCTAACCCGACCAGCAGATAGAAGGTAGATTGATGCTCAGAGTGTGCTGCTGAACCCATCTTTATACCCAGGGGTCACATATTTCTCTTTCTTATCTGTGATGCCAAATGGTGCTGGTCTGTCTTTTGCGACGCCAGTTCTTACAAGGGAGTTGTGAACTTAATTTACACTTGTAAGAGATAACTAAATTGGGAGTACTGGGCATTCTTTTCTCAGTGGGCGATTCCTCTCCTAGGGACGACTGTGTGTGATCATATCAAAATAGGTCCCAGCCAGGGCAGTTCTCGAAGCCTCGAGGTCAGCTTATTGCCTTAATCGTTCTTTATCATATCTATGTTTTCAGCTTACCCAGGGTCAGATGAGCCAGCATATCCTGGTCTTCAAAGACCATGCTGATTTTTATTGCTCCTTCTCTGCCCTGTATATAGGCACCTCAGAGGGGCAAGCGAGATTGATGTGACGGGGGGGGCTGTCTGGCTACATTTCACCCCCTGATACAACACACCAGTCCCAGGAATGCAAGATGGTGGTGCGCCAGCACCTCTTGCCCACCTTGGAGGAATCTAAAAGTACCCAATGGCCTGATTAGAGGGCTTGGGATTGAGGAATTGGCTGGGATCTTTCCCCAGCGCTGTATATCGAATGTGTGCAGAGGAAATGGCTGCGTTAACCAAGCGTTTTATAATACACAATATTATGCAAAAGGCGATTACTACAATAAAAATAATCAGAACACTGGTTATGATGGAATGTAGGAGAGGAGTTAAGGAGAGTCCCAGCTGTTGGGCTAACCAACTTAGCCACGAGAGTTCTCCATCTTTAGTTACAGTATGTAGCACTTTAACTGCATCTTTTATGGCAGACACGTCCTGTTCTATCTGCCCTGAATGGTTTACATAAAAACAGCAAGACTGATTAATTACAGCACAAACTCCTCCTTGTTGAGCCAAAATTGCATCTAATGCAATCCTATTTTGTAGGGCAAAGCAGGCTACAGACTGAATCTGTTCGTTGAGTATGCCTAGAGCATCTTCAGTGTGGTCGAGGGCTATTTCCAGCTGTCCTGATACATTTACTAAGGCTTATTCAAGCTCAGTTACTCCAAGCCAAGGCCAAAATACATGAGCAAATGTGTGAAAACCCGTGGGGCGTTCTATGAGAGGGTTTAGGGTATATTTCCTTCTGGATCAGTGTAGGAAGCTTCCAAGGTTGGTAATACCTGGAGCCGTGATGTGTGGGTGCACTGTTAATCCCACAGCGTGTCCCAGGGAGCACCGTCCTGTTCAGCCTACTGGCAGGTATTTATAAGCCTTTCCTCCACAAATGAAAAATAGCCCAGGTTCCCTGTTAAGGATAGGGGAATATGGTCCCTTATATCATCCCTTCTCCAGGGGCCTTTCTTTGGGGGCATGGTACGCAGCACAGTAGCTACTATTAGAGATGGAGCACTGGAGGGCAATTAATAGGTCCTGTAGGATCTGGTCTGGTCAAAAAAGATTTGTCTTAGCACACTGGCCAGGCAGCAGGCTATTGCCTTTTACCAGTGTAGGGTTATAAATATGTCCAGTGCTAGGGACTACGAAGAGGGAATTATTATGCCAGGTCCTACTCTCTGGGTATTGACTAAAGTTTAGGGGGATAATGACGGCATTGCTAATGCCATACAAGAGTCTGTGACCAAGGGAGACATTGAGAATGTTCCGCCAGCAGTTTAGGGTTTCTCGGTGGGCGTGGCTATCCTGATGTGAGTACATATCCCAGGCCCCTTTTATTAAAAGTTGCAATGTGGGTGCATTGGTGGTCCTCAAAACTACCTAGCTGAGGTCCGCTGCCTTCCTTATTTTCAAAACAAATGGGGTACATGTCTGCAGAGGTTCCAGTTATATACTCTATTGGTTTACCCCATACTGTCTGTTGCCACTTTCCTTGCCATCCCCTTGGTTCCCCCCGAGAGTCATTTTTAGGAGTGTGATGGTTGCTGTCGTCAAACCATACCGGCCCCCATCGGAAAACATCACTCTTATTCCACCAGTCATTTGGACTGAGAGGGACGAACTCGATTACCAGTCCAGTGGATGAATTGAGCAAGGTACACATCCAACAGTTCGTGGCCCCAGCAGCAGAGGCGATGGCTTGAATAGCACCTTTGAGCAGATGTTCTGGTGTGGCAGCAACAGTTGAGACGAGGAGGGAAGCCATTAGACTGGGGTTGATACGGAAGGTGGAAAGTCCACTGGACCCCATTGAGGAGGGCCCACTCATTTACCAGCTTGTTTTTAAAATGTGAGCCATTATCAGACTGGATTTCTTGGGGTGTTGGGACAAGGGCTATTAAGTGGTTTAGTCCCATGACTGTAGATAATCCTGTTGCCACCCGAGTCGGGTAAGCAAACCCAATCCCTGAAAAAATTTCTACTCCAGTTAAAACATACTTCCACCCCTGCTTACCAACAGGAAGTGGACCAATGTAGTCTGTGGTTTAAAGTAAAAGGTTCGGAAATGTGGCTAGCCCAGGGAGGCGCAGAAACAGGCAAACTATTACTAAATATCTTTTAAACTTTTATTAAAGGGCTTCTACGTATAAATTATGATTTTATCAATTTCTTACATACGTAGGCACCAAATAATTATTAGAATGACCAATAAGCAAAATGCAATACAGTAAAGAAAATTCCTTGAGGTTTCTCTAAATCCCAATAGTTGTTAACAAGGGACTAGGGATTATTAACAGTTACATTTACATCAGTCTTACTTATAAGACTAATCATTTATCTAAAACTTTTAACACTACTACTTAACAATACCTCTAAACAATTTTAGATAACAATACTTACATTTAACAGACACACAAACTACAACAACAACAACATATTTGGTATTCATTATATTTGATATACGTTACGCTCTACAGGAACTCGTTTGGTTCAGTGAGTGGGAGGTGGCCCTCGGGTGATCAGTCCTCGGACCTGGCTCATATTCCGCCATCCAATGTTTATTCGGGATTCCTCAATTTGATATAGGAGGGGTAGCTGTTTTATAGAGAAAGCTTTTGTGCGCTTTTTGTGATAGGTAGCAGACCCTGTCTGTTAAGTGACAGGAGTAAGGGGGTGAGATGGTTTCCTGTTTTTCCTTTTCTGCCTTATTGGGCATGGCAAAGTCAGCACAACCAGCACGAACTTTACATGAACTTTTGGGTCTGGTTTTGGTTCCTGTTCGTCGCTGATCTTTAAGTTACATAGTGTAAGGTTTTTCATCAAGGGGAAGTTGACCTTTTGCTTAGATGGCAATACGCGCAAGAGGCCTGGCCAGCAAAGAGCCTGCTTCCACATGTCCCCGTGGCCAGGGCCGAGAGCGAACCAAACTGCTTGGTCCTACATATTATCTTCCTCATACTTGATGATAAGGGGTTTTGTTTTTGCTATCATGACACTATGAACCGTACGTTGGATACAGGCCTTAAGGCATGCACATTAGATACACAGGAGTACCAAACAGGAGAAAACGCTAAATAGGGGAGTATAATATCATTGTACTGACCCAGGCCAAACCAATTTATGAGCCAGGTGAGACCAAAGAATGATCGCCCTTCTCTCACCTCCCGAACAACCTGATCGATATCAGAGATTACATCAGTAATATTTTGGTGCACAGAGGTAATTATCATACAACATTTCCTATGAATCAGTTCTTTTGCTTGGGGCTGATCGTCAAGGTACTTACAGAACCAACTCTCTTTTGCTAGAAGATAATCGAGAGCTAGGCGATTTTGCATAACATATACTTGGATTTCTTTAAACTTGTCTAATAACAATAAGAGTCCTTTTGCTGTGCTGTTGACGAGATGTTCAATCACTTGGCCTTGTAATTTTAACTGTTTACAAAACACTACACTTCCAACAAGATTAAAGGTGGCAACAGCAAGTGCAGTTTTTCCAAACCATGTCTTTAACGAGTAATGTTTCCTTGGACTGCATACGTGCATAGCCAATTTTGGAGAAAAGAATGTTCTTCTGTAATCTAGAAGAGAAAAAGATTGCGACTCAGTCGCGGTTAATCACGTTTGCAAAGCTATTTTGGTGGGGAAGGGGCTGGTACCCCACTCCCAGTCCTTCAGTTCATGTGACGCATTCCTTGCTTCCTTCAGTTTCTTTTTGTGTACCTATGGAGATATTGTTAACATTCTCCTAGCTTAACAATTACTATCATTCTTTGACTATATGTTAAGGTTGCTAATTGATTGCCAATTGATTGCCAATTGATTGGTAATTGCTTGCTAATTGATTGGGCCCAATTATTAATTTTGTTTTATTTTAATTTATGCTTTTGCTTTACTTAAAATATCCTTTAATTAAAACACTAATATTCTACACACAGTGACGTTTGCAATATGTATTACAATTAAGACACACAAGACAAAATACAAACTTATGACATGACAGTAGAACCATGATTTTTCTTTTCTTTAGTTGATTTTCAGCTGGCACCAGCGCTTTCTGATGATCTGCAAGACAAAAAAACATTTCTACCCCCATCGGGGTGGTACATTATACTTGAGAATACTTTTCTTTTATAGATGTTTTTTGCTAATTTTTTGAACTGTCTGCTGTTACCCAATGGTATGCTTTTATTTTGCACACTAGCGTTAGAGGGTTTGAGTGGATTACTTCATTGTTTAATTATTAAGTTAAAGGTGGTATGCCTCAGTTTCCCTCTTGTACTGCAGACTAGGTTTTAATGTGTGAAGCTTCAAACTATTCACAGGTGGCAACTTAGAAACTTTACTGTTATAGTGATTTTCCTTTACTTATTACTAAATATTTGCCAATTACCATTTCAGTAAACCCAAAAAGTTTTCCTTTTAATGGAAGAGAATCATATATATATTGTAGGGTTACTTATTAACACTACATTTATTCCTACATTAAACAGTGACATTGACATTAAATCTCTTACAAGTAGGTGCTTATAAATATCTGGTTATATACCATGCCTTTTATTTGGATAGCGATTTACTTTAGAGAGTTACCTCCTTTTGAAATCTTTGAATAGCAGACTCCTTCTATAACAGCGAGGCCTGAATTTACACACAACTTTTTGGCTTGCTTTCAGATCCAAAGTTACCAACAATTCAGAGACTCAGCCTTGAAAAGGGACACAATGAAATTTGATTCTTTCCACTTTTAAGTTCTGCTTTTAAAGCACACAGCAAAAACACATTGGGTCTGAGTCTGATTTGTTACCTAAAAATAAGAACTCTAGAATCCATTCAAATATTCGCTACAATTTGGCTTGTAACAAGATTTTGAATCTTATAAAACATTGAGGTACTTTAAGGGTTAAATGCTAAAAGTCCTGCACTAGATATTTGAATCTGGTATAAAGTAGAAAGGCCATTATTTAAAACAAAACCAAATTAATGTGTTTGAAATTTAAAAAACAGATTTACAAATTTACAATGCATAGATTTTATTCTCCTTTTATGCATTTAACCAATTAGGTTTCAGTAGAATTCCTTATTTCCTATTTAGCAAATTTAACAAAAGTGTTCATAGCCAACTATTTAAATTAGATTTTTTTTTTTTTTTTTACACATTGCTTAGGAAAAAGACCGCAAAGACACAAGGAGTCTTTATTTTAAAGCAGGTTTCCTTCTAGCACATTACAGCAAGTGCTTAATTTGTTCTACACTCCACAGAGTTAACTTCTCACTTTCTCATTAGTTTAACCCGGTGTTTCCCATATGGTGCTCCGCGGAACCCCAGGGTTCTGCAAAGTGAACATAAGGGTTCCGGGAGAACCTGAAAACTCTCCTCCTCCCCCCCCCCCCCCCCCCCCGCTCATAAAGCAAAGACGCTGGCTCCTTCTCTTATTCCCCACTGCCCTTTCAGACACCTCCCGTCCCTGCTGCCCTCTGCTTTTACCACCGGACCTAGCAGCAGCAACAGCTGCTTGTCCTGCTTCTGCCCGATCAACCCAAGATACCTCTCCCGTGTCCCCCGCTGCCGCTCTTACTACAGCACTTACTACATCCCTTGGAAAAAGCAGAGCGGTAGTGGAGGACACAGGAGAAGAATCTTGGGTTGATGGGCAGAAGCAGGACAAGCAGCTGTTGCTGCTGCTAGGTCCCTTGGTAAAGGCAGCATGTGTGTGTGTGTGGGGCAGGGGGGAGTACTATCAGTGAGTGGAACACCGGAACTCCTACTCACTGTGAGGATCGGAACAAATCCCCATACACGCTGTGAGGACATGTGGCTCCTGTGTGTGACTAAGTTTAAGAATTCAATCTAATACCAAAATTCCCCATGGATCATTGGTTAAAAGAAGGAACTTTAAAGAGAAAAGTGAGTACTTCAAACTCCAATATTTTTACTGAAACCTGCAAGGAAAATACTGAGGCAGTTCAAGTTAATTATGAAAAATTTCAGCTGACTTATAAGAAACACAGGTATTGTGAGGACTATTTGTCATTTGGATTCATGAGCAATGGAAATGAAGATGCTCCAGGTGCCCAGTGTGTAGTGTGCAACAAAATATTATCTAATAGTTGTTTAGTACCTGCTAAATTGCAAAGACATTTTGAAACAAATCATCCAGAATACAAAGATAAAGACATTAGTTTTTTTAAGCAGAAGCTTGAATCGCTTGAAAAAAGTAAACTCTTCATGTCAAAAATTGCCAAATCTGATAATGAAAATGCAACAGAGGCGTCTTACAAAGAAAGCTATCGTATATCACTTGCTGGAGAAGCACACACTATTGGGGAATCACTCATAAAACCATGTGCAAAAGATATTGTGATGTGTATGTTAGATCAAGAGTCTACTAAAAAAGTTGAGGCTGTGCTACTATCAAACAATACTGTCACACGTCGTATTCACGATCTTGCTGCTGACATCGAGAAGGAGCTTATTTTTTGACTGCATTTATGTGATGCATATGCATTACAATTAGACGAGTCCACTGACATTGCAGGTCTTGCAGTTCTGCTTGTATTTGTCCTTTATGATTTTAATAGTTCTATTGAAGAAGACTTACTTTTATGTGAATTTTTGCAAACCAATACAACTGGTGAGAATATATTCAATTGTATCAATAACTTTATGAAAACACATCAAATAAGCTGGGAAAAATGTGTTGATGTGTTCAGTGATGGTGCCAAAGTAATGGCAGGAAAAGCGGCTGGCGCTGTAACACAAATAAAAAATGTAGCACCAAACTGCACCAGCAGTCACTGCATTCTCCACAGACACACTCTGGTAGTTAAGAATATTTCTCCATCTCTTAAAAATGTGTTGGACGAAGTAGTACAGATTATTAATTATATAAAACCTTGACCATTACAATCAAGACTGTTCAAAATTATGTGTGAAGATATGGGTAGTCAGCACACAGCCCTGCTTCTACATACAGAAGTCAGGTGGCTATCACGAGGAAAAGTGCTGGTTAGATTATTTGAGTTGCGTCATGAGCTCTCCACATATCTGATGGATCACAAATTCCAACTGTCTGATCGTTTAACAGACTTTTTGTGGTTATCGAGAGTTGCGTATCTTGCAGACATCTTTACAAAACTAATTGAAGTAAATCTGTCTCTGCAAGGAAAGAATGTAAATATTTTTAATGTGAAAGACAAAATTTTGTCATTGTCACGGAAGCTACAGTTTTGGTTCTCGTCTGTAGGACAAAATGATTTGGATTGTTTACCAACTCTGAATGATTTCCTTGAAGAAAATGGATACAAACTTGCTGAAGATATTCACAGCGACATTGCAGATCATCTCCGCAATTTATACACTAACATCATTAAGTATTTTCCAAACATCAATGACAACAATAACTGGATTTGAAATCCATTCAGTTTAACAGAAAAGCCAGTCAGTTTTTCTACACAAGATTATGAAAACCTAATTGAAATCGATTCAGATGGCCAATTAATACAAAAATTTAAAGAAGTTTCTCTGATTACATTTTGGAGTGACTTATGTCAAAGTCAAGAATATTCATCTTTATCAAGATGCGCAGTTCTGTTTATTACCCTTTATCTGTTACCCTTTGCCAGCACATACTTGTGCGAAACTGGGTTCTCGAACTATGCAGCAATGAAAACGAAATACAGAAATCGACTGAATGCTGCACCAGATATGCGAATCCAACTTTCTAGTATTAAACCAAATATTAAAAGAATTTGCCAAGAAAAGAAGAAAAACCACTCTTCACATTAAAAACTATGAATATAATTAATATTATTTGATAGCTTTATTTTTTGTACATATTTAATATGATTTTTGTTGAATATAAATGAATGGTGTTATATTCAATATGTTGAATTTAAAGGAATGGTGATCTCATGACCGTAGTTAGCATCTTATTACTACCAATTGTGGTGTACTGGCAGCTCGCTCTGCCCAGTTTGTGTGTGTTTGGGTGTTTTGTTTTTTGTTTTTTTTTTGCTCGATAAACTTAATCCCTGGCTAGGGGGTTCCTTGAATTTTTTCTGAGTTTAAAAGGGTTCCGTGGTAAAAAAAAATTGGGGAACCCTGGTTTAACCTTTTAATGCCTGTACTACTGCTTTCCATTATTTCTTTTTCTATGCCCACACCGGGCTCCAAACCTCTTTCCCATTTTTACATGCTTTTTTCCTCTTTATCTGTCTGTACCTGATTTCGATTTTCCTGCTAAATGACTTGTTCAAATGACACAGGTTTTTCTAGTGGTTTGGATTGGTAGTGCTGATAATATTGTGCCTTTAAGGTTTAGTTGTCTCAAATCGGGCATTCTTAGCAAGTGTTTTCTTGTTTTTTTTTCAGGGCTTTTATTTTGTAATTATTTCTGTGGTGGTGAATGGTAATTAACACCAATTCAGATTTCCGTGCTTGGTGTAAGCCTTGGACCCAAACTTTTGACATTAATTTAGTGTGGGGGATGTCTTTTGTAATAATAGAGATTTGTGCCCCCGTATCTAATAAAAAGCATATGGGTCTCTTTGCGTCCTTTACAAGTAAGGATTTATATGGTCGGGTATCTATATCAGTGTCGGCCAGATGGCATTCGGCCTTTACTCATTTTTTGGCTGAGGACTGTCATTTTCATCTTTTTTCCATTGTTTCCACCCGAGGATCTGTGCTATGGTTTCCTGCTGTTTCCTATTACAGTTACGGATTTTTTCTCTTGGTAATCCCTGTCCTAGCAAAAACCCAAACAATGCTCTTTCATATTTTGTCCGGTCTCAAGGCGAGTTTCTTTTTGGTTTTCTGAGATTTTCTACCGGGAAACTTTTATGTGCTTTCTCTTTTAAATTTACATTGTCTATTACTTGATTAAGGGCAGTAACGGGGTGGCCTTCTGTGGTACTAAGCCACATACTCAGCCCTGGATATCTATTCCCTGTAGCCTCAACAGCTGAGTTAATAGCCATTGCTCCTATTGGAACTCGGCTAGCGTTTGCAAGAAACCGGACTGGATTGGGTTGCCATGTTTGAGCCTGAGTGAGACCTAAGGGATGCCTAGCAGGATCCCAGGTTAAAATGCTAAGACCCACACAAGCGTGCATCAATTGCTGTTTCGTTTTTATACTACCTGGGGGTAGACTTAAGGCTGTAAGGCTTCCCCCTAGGAGAAGACGGCAGAAGCCAGGTACAGATAGTGGGTATACCGTATTGGTAGACACTATGGATGAGTTACTGGTACCCTTTGCCCAGTTAGGTGACCTAGACAAGAACATACATTTATCCTTGTCAAGCCATTCTGACCCGTTTTCCAACGTTAATCTCCCTAACCATGCCACGAGGGGTTCATTAGGCTTTCTCTCAATATCAGCAAGTAGCTCCTTTAACTCTGTCTTATTACATGATTGGAACACTGTCTGTTGATTAGTCCGCCCAGTCACAGCATCAAAAGTTGTCTTAACAACAGAAATGGGTAAGCCTTCTAAAATTGGAGGGTCCGCTGGGGGTGCCGAAGGTACTGCACGATCTGCCTCCATTACAGCCTCCCACTGATATGGCACGGGAAAATGTTTTCCTTGGAGTGCTAGGTCACTCTGATAGTCTCGGTGTTCTGGGTTCTCTAACGAACTTGGGGCTAGCATTACACCCACTGTACGCAATAACACCTCAGTAGGGTTTTGTGGGTCTGAGGCCGACGCTACGGCTGCAGTCCGCAGCGCTGCCTCAGCGCTTCCCAGTCTATGCAAGGTTCATTTTAAAGCATGCCAAAACGTTCCAATTACCTTCTCTGGTTGGTAGGTATCTTTTTTATGTTTTCTATTCTCCAGCAATTCACCTCCAGCTGTGTCTACACTGGCATGAATTTCCGGAACTGCTTAAAACGGAATACTATTCCATTTTCAGTTTTTCTGGAAAAGAAGCGTCTACATTGGCAGGCTGCTTTTCCGGAAAAGCCCTTTTTCTGGAAAAGCACGTCTACATTGGCCACAGACGCTTTTCTGGAATAGTATTTTCTTCATTTTCGTGATCAGGGCTTTTTTCCGGAAAAGACTACTGGGCTGTCTACACTGGCCCTTTTCCAGAACAGTGTTCTGGAATAAGAACTTATGCCCAAGCGGGAGCAGAATAGTTTTTCCTGAATAGTGGCTGATTTTGTACAGTAGAGCATCGTTGCTTTTCCGGAAATTCAAGGGCCAGTGTAGACAGCTCGCAGCTTATTCTGGAAAAGTGGCTGATTTTCCAGAATAAGTGGCCCAGTGTAGACACAGCCCTAGAGTATGGATTAAAATACTATGTCTAGCAGTGCCAAAGGGGGTTTTTGGTCTAAAGTCAGTAGGTTTTGAGGGGTGTCCTACTTTCTTTAGTATTTTTTTAATAGAGCTTAAAATATTTTCATTGCCCCCAGCTTTTATTAACTCTGGTCTTTCGCTTTCATTTACGGGGTAGAAGGACAGATGGGGGATTCTGAGTAACAAGCATCCTAAGCCCTCTGTGGTTACCTGTACCTTCCAGACTTTTGCTTCTGAACCAGTCCCAATGGTTAAGTTAAGCTTTTGAACTAAATCTGGGGGGGTATGTCTACACTACCCTCCTAGTTCGAACTAGGAGGGTAATATAGGCATACCGCACTTGCAAATGAAGCCTGGGATTTGAATTTCCCGGGCTTCATTTGCATAAGCGGGGAGCTGCCATTTTTAAAACCCCGCTGGTTCGCACCCCGTGCAGCGCGGCTACACGGGGCATGAACTAGGTAGTTCAAACAAGGCTTCCTAACTAGCCTAACCCTAACCCAAGTACCAACCCTAACCCCAAATCCCAACCCTAACCCTAAGTCCCAACAGTAACGCTAACCCTAACTCTAACCCTTACCCTAATCCTAACCCTAACGCTAATGTTATCCCGAACCCGAACCCTAACACTAATGCTATCATAACCCTAACCCCACCCCTAACTCTAACCCTAATCCTAAACCAAACCGTAACCCTACCCACAACCATTATGCTAATCCTAACCCTAAACTTAACCCTAACCCAAACCCTACCCCTAATCCTAAGCCATACACTAAACCCTAACCCTAACCCAAGTCCCAATCCTAACCCTAAAGCTAAACCCGAACTCTAAATACGAACCCAAACCCTAACCCAAACCCTAAACCTAACCTGAATGCTAAACCCTAACCCTAACCCTAAATCCCAACCCTAACCCTTACCCTAAACCCAAACCCAAACGCTAATCGTAACCCTAACCATATCCATAACCCGATCCATAGTCTTACCTTAACCCTAACCCTAACCCTAACGCTAACGCTAACCCTTATCCTAAACTCAAACGCAAACCCAAACGCTAATCGTAACCCTAATCCTAACCCTAACTCTATCCATATTCTTATCCTAACCCTAATCCTAACCCTAATGCTAAACCTATCCCTAACCCTAACCCTATCCTTATTCTTACCCTAACCCTAACACTAATTCTAACCCTAAGAGTGATGCTAATGTTAATATTATCCCCAACCCTAACCCTTACCCTAATTGTAACCCTAATCGTAACTCTAATCATAACACGAACACCAACCCTAACCCTAACCCTAATAACCCAAACCCAAACCCTAACCCTAACCCTAACCCAAACCCCAAGTCCCAAGTCCCAACCCTAACCCCAAGTCCCAACGGTAACACTAATCCCAATGTTAACCCTAACCCTAACCCTAAACCCTAACCCTAGCGTAAAACCTAACCCTAACCATAAATCCCAACCCTAACCCCAAGTCCCAATGGTAACGCTAATGCTAACCCTTACACTAAACCCAAACCCTAACCCTATCCGTATTCTTACCCTAACCCTAATCCTAACCCTAATTCTAGCCCTTACCCTAACCGTAATCCTAACGCCAATACTATTCCCAACCTGATCCCTAACCCTAACCCTAACGCTAATCCTATCCCTAACCCTAAATCCCAACCCTAACCCTAAACCCTAACCCAAACCCTAATTCTAATCCTATCCATAACTCTATCCATCTTCTTACCCTAACCCTAACCCTAAACCTAACCCTCACCGTAACCCGAACCCTAATGTAACCATGAGCCTAACCATAATATTAACACTAACCCTAACCCTGACCATATCCCTAACTGTAACCCTTGCCCTAAGCCTAACACTCAGGGCTCAACAAATCCACTTATCTACACACCCGTGGCGAGTAGATTTTAGCCGGTTGCCCCGTTCACCAGTTTGCGCATGCGGAGTGTTGCTCTCATGCATGCGCAATGCATGGCTAGTGTGTGGTTTTCGCAGCGATCCTAGAACCCTGCTAACACTGACCCTAAATTTACACCTACTCCTAACCGTTATCCTAACCGAAACCTAAACCTAACCCTCACCCAAATCCAAACAATATCCCAAACGTTAGGTTCCTTAATCCTAACTGTAACCCAAACCGTAACCCTAACCCTCACCCTAACCTTACCCGTATCCCAAACCTAACCCTAACACTAATCTTAATCCTACCCCTAACCCTAACTTTAACTCTAATCGTAATCCTAATCCTAACCCATACCATAACCCTAACTGTAACCCTAACACTAACTCCAACTCTATCCCTAACCTACCCGAACCCTAAACCCAACCCTAACCTGAACCCTGACCCTATCCTAACCCAACCCCAATCCTAACCCTAATCCTCACCCTAACCCTATTGCTAATACTAATTTCGTAACCCTAACCCTAATCCTAACCCTTATCCTAACTGAAACCTAACCCTCACCTTAACCCTGTCCTATTCCTGATGTTAACTTTACCCCTTTCACTAACTTTAATTCCTGTACTTACGCCCTCAAAAGCAGACACATCCAAATTTTGCAGCTGGACCAATTCCAAAATACACTGCACATTTAGAGCATTTCTACACTGGGAAATTATTACAAAACTAGCCAATTAGCCCATCATAAGACGGGATTTTCAGGTCTCTCCTCCACATCGGTCTTCTCTCCTGAGCCTCCAGTCTCTTGCTTCATCTCTCTCTCTCTCTCTCCTCCTCCTACTGCCTTTCCCTCTCTCTCTCAGCTCTCCTCTGCCTTCTTCCTCTCTCTCCATCTCTCTCTTTCTCTTCCCCTTCTGTCTCTCACTCCCTCTCTGCTCTCCTCTGTCTCTGTCAGGGATGCACACTCATGCAGGCCCCGCCCCCAGTCATGTACCTCACTGCCCCGCCCCCCTTCGCCTGCTGCCTTGGCGTTCGGATGACTTCTGCGCCTCTCAGCCGGGCTGCTGCGTGGGAGCAAGCGGCACAAGCGGCTGTTTGGGCTCCCCCATGGCGGCCCAGCTGAGTGGTGCAGAAGTCAGCCGAGCACCACAGCAGGAGGCGAAGGGGGGCATGAAGCGGGTAGGGCGGTGACGTACTTGGCCAGGCCCCGCCCCCTGGCCGTGTACGTCACCATCCCACTCCCTTCCCCTCCTGCCGTGGCGCTCGGCTGACTTCTGTGCCACTCAGCCGGGCCACCACAGGGGAGCAAGCGGCCCGTTTGGGCCCTGAGTTCCTCATGCAGCATGGGATTGCTGCATGGGCACTGCAGTGCCCAAACGGCCGTTTGCACCGCTTGCTCTTCCGTGGTGGCCCGGCTGAGTGGTGCAGAAGTCAGCTGAGCGCCACAGCGGGAGGTGAAGGACGTGACTCAGGCAACAACGCTGCCCAGAGGGAACAGCCAGCATTTCAGTATTACAGAGTCACAGACATTGGGCTACTATATATATGATAATGGGTTTGGTAGTGTGGATGTGCAACCTAAGTGTATTTAGCCTCTGAATCCCACTTTTGCACTCTGTGTGTTGTCACTAAAGGTAAGGAAAAATACACTTACAAGAACTTAGGTGTGTATTGATTTATTGGATATACAGACCTCTGTTCAATATAACACTGGGGCACCTCTTCTGCTCTAAGAAAGCCATGGGAATGGAAACTAGACCATTTCCATACTGAAGGCACAAAAGCAGTCAGGGCTGGCCTTACCATGTGGCAAACTGAAGTGTCTGCCTCAGATACCAGACTGGGTGGGGGGCACTTGGACCCAGCATGTAGAAAATTGTGTCTGCTGCTGGTGCATATATATTCTCTCTTGAGTAGAACAGGAAGGAGGCAGAATTGAGACCTTTCAACATTTTAGCCCAAGCAAGAGGGCATGGGTTCCCAGCCTCAGGTACCAAAATGTAGTGGGCCAGCCCTGAAAACAGTTCTCGTAAGGCTTGAGCTAAGGCCACTTGAAATCAACTGAAAAATGCCCATTGACATAAATTGTTTTAAAATAGTAACTTAGGATATGTCTAGACTACATGCCTCTGCCGACTGAGGCATGTAAATTAGACATACCGACATAGTCAATGAAGCGGGGATTTAACTATGCCCCACTTCATTAGAATAAAAATGGCCACCGCTTTGTGCCGGCTCAGCTGTTTGTTGGCATGAAGTGACGGTCAAGACGGGGATCGGTTGGTAAGGAAAGCCTTTGCCGACTGATCCCTTATGCCTCGTGCAATGAAGTTTACAGGATTGGCCGGCAAAGGCTTTCCTTGCCGACCAATCCCCTCTTGACTGCCGCTTTGTGCCGACAAACAGCTGAGCCGGCAGAACATGGCAGCCATTTTTATTCTAATGAAGCAGGGGATATTTAAAGCCCCGCTTCATTGACTATGTTGGTAGGTCTAATTTACACGCCTTGGTCGGCAGAGGCATGTAGTGTAGACATACTCTTAGGCTATGTCTACACTGGTGGGTTGTTGTGCCAGAAGTATGCAAATGAGGCTAAGTGTGGAATATTGCCGAGCCTTATTTGCATGTCTAATGAGCTGCCATTTTTGCGGAAGAGGCTCTTGCACCAGAAGGAGCTGTCTATACTGCCCCTTTTTGCACAAGAAAAACCCTCTTGCGCAATGCCGTTATCCTGAAAATAATCAGCGTAATGGCATTGCACAAGAGGGTTTTTCTTGCACAAGAAAGGGCAGCTCCTTCTGGCGCAAGAGCCTCTTCCGCAAAAATAGCGGTTAATTAGATATGCAAATGAGGCTCAGCGATATTCCACGCTTAGCCTCATTTGCATACTTCTGGTGCAACAACCCGCCAGTGTAGACATAGCCTTAGTGTTTTCAGGGTTGGATTCTAGAGCTTCGTTGCAGTTTTTCTGGTTTTATCCCTCCCACTCCGGCAATGGCATGTTTCTGTCAACAGATAGCTTCATTATACATCTAAGTGCTGTTTATGTTGCATTTCAGCCAACTGTTACACCGGTTTCCTGGAAACTAGCTTCCCCTTGCTGTCATAGTTGCAGCAGAGGGTTGTAGCATCCCTTTTACAAAATTGTGTGACTATCTGCCATCTTTGAAATATTCTTATCTGAATGCCTCTGAAGGGTCATGGAGAGGGTTTTTTTGGTGACTGTGCAGAGAACTTTTGTTATCATAAACACCAACTCACTGGGGTTGTATAAAATGTAACTGCTGAAGATCTGACTTGACCTAACACACAGCCACCATCCTCAGCTGGGACAACAGGAGAGTGACTGAATGAGATTGTTATAACAGCTGAGAACCAATAATACAGTCTGACTCCATTCCCAGCAGGGGAATCATGGAAGCAACAGTCCTTTTTAATAATCAACTGTGAGAACCCGTCACCAATTCTGCATACTCTGTAAAATGTATAGCGGTTGAGGGAGTGTTCCTATGGCCTCATTTGTTCACTCAGTCTCTGTCTCTTCATAATTCAGATACTTGAGTATCCAGATGTGCAGGTATCGCATTTCACAGAAACTCATTCACTGACATGGTTTCATGTGTCCTCCAACAGTGATACTATCTGACTATAGGTGAACCTCTCTGGTCTGGGACTCTCTGGTCCAGCCACACCCATGGTCAAGCAGGGCCATGACATTTGTTGAGCCAGATAGCCCCAGTGAACCTGGGGCAGCTCACCTCCGGCAGCCCCAGGCAGCAGAGCCCCAGCAACCCCAGAGCAGCTAAGCCCTAGCTATCCTGGGACTATAAAGTCCCAGCAACTCTGGGGCTGGCTGAAGAGCTGGAAGCCCAGTGGATTGGGACAAGGAGAGCCCAGAATCTGTCAGCAGAGGGGCTGACCTCCCTGGTCCACCAAACTCCCTGCTTCAGGACTGGTCAGGTCCTGAGGGTTCCAGACTGGAAGGTTCAACCTGTACCAACACTTATTTAGGGCTAGATGTTACCATCCTTGCTCACCCTGCATATAGCCTTGCAGGTTCATGTTGCTGGCAACGAGTAAGCTTGCATGCAGCTTGATCTGAGTGCAAGATTAAAATGTAAATGAGGGTGTGACTGACCACAGAGCATATATTTTTGGCCTAGCTGAGATAAATAGGAACACCTTGACCTGATAAGATTGAAATGTAATCTGAGAGGTCATCTGAAAAAAAAAGGAGGAGTAGAACCTTGAAAACTAACACATTTATTTTGGCATAAGCTTTCTCGGGTAAAAATTTTACTTTGTCAGATGCATTGAAGTGGAAATTGCAAAGGCAGGCATAAATAAACTAGCACTGTGGTCACCAACCTGTTAATTGTGATTGACTGTTCAATTGGGAGGGCTTGACCAGTCAATTGTGAGGTGTTTGAGGCCCCACATTTCCCCCCCCACCCTCAAGAAGCCGCATTAATGCGCCCTCTGGTAACAATGGAGGTAGCGCTGGCTTCCTGTGGAGTGGATGGAAGTCCCGCAGCTGTGCGCCAATTCCAGGGTTTCAGGAAAAGTGCTGGTTTCTCCCGTTCCCCCAAACAGCCAGCATGGTACTAGAACCCAGGTCTGTGGCATGCTGGGGACTTCCTGCAGGGAGTGTGGGGGTAGGAGTCCCCAAAGGAGGTGTGCACTGGGACTTCCTTCCCCTGCCGGGGGAGGAGGGATAGGAATCCCCAGAGGATGCATATTCTGGGACTTCCTTCCCCTGTGTGAGGGGAAGGGGGTAAGAGTCCTGGGATGAGGTGCGTGCCAGGGGCTTCCTTCTCTTGTGTGGAGTGGAGGGGGGAGAATAAGAGTCCCGGGAGGAGGTGCACGCTGGGGACTTCCTTCCACTGCAGGGTGGGGAGGGGGTAGAGGTCCTGGGAGAAGATGTGTGCTGGGGACTCCCTGTTCCCTGCCCCCACCAACACCCTGTCTCTTGCTGCTGCACCCTCTTCCCTGTCCCAGCACCCACTGACACCCTGTCCCCTGCTTAAGCATCCTCTCACCTGCCCCCACTAGTGTAGGGATAACATATTAATGTATTGAAAATGATTTCCCCAAATGGAAGTGACTCCCCATAATTTGTTCCCCGCAACTTAAAGTGTTTAAATTTATTATTAATTCTTCTTCTTATTATTATTATTTGTTAAGATTGTTAAATGTTTAGATTTATTATTATTATTGCCCCTTTAGAATATAATGTATTAGGTCATGTAACTTAGAACTGTTAAAAATATAATCCTATGTAGCCAGAAACAGCCCCCCCTCTGTGCCCCAGGGCATGCTCAAGCTTGTGCAAGGGGCTGCTTGAAATTGACATTGCAAAGATACATTGTAACAATGCATTGTCAAGCCACTAACTCTGCTATGGGAGCCAAGCCCTGTAATTGACTAAAGGCATTGTTACATAATTGACGCCTGTTCTCTTTAAAACATTGTAACTTTACTCAGCACTCAGAGAATGTTTTAAGCAATACCACCCAGAAACTTTTGTAACTACAACTTTTATTATTATACAAAATACTGTATGAATGTATGAGAGAGTGCTTGGATGATGAATGAATGGTTCTGAGAGGTGCCAGCCTGAGAATACAGCAACAAAGGGCTGAAGAAGGCGTCAGGTGCCAGTGCAACCAAAAGGTGTCAAGTGGAGAAAACCAAGTACTGGAGGTCCACCCTATGAGATCACTGATGAGCACCTGGCAGCCACCCTGGAGACATCACCATGATGCAGCAATTTCCATAGACTGGCATAGGAAAAAATTCCTATAAGAACTGGACTAAAAAACTATGGAATCAGAGTCCAAGGTTCTGCTACCAGGAGCTTCACATGCGCATCTGATCAGGACTTTGCTCCCCACTACCATCACTTGTGTACAGAATACCTGGCCAGTATTCTGTCACAAGCAACTTCCAGGCTGGTAACTATAACAAATACACAGAACCTGAATGAATGGATAAATGAATGTTGGTAACTATAACTTCACTTACGTCCACACTGCAATCTCGTTCTTTTGAAAGTAAATCAAAAGAACAGAGGGGTTTTTCCAGACTGGTAATCCTCTTTCTATGAGGAAGAAGCCTTTTTTCCAAAAGAGCTCTTTCAGAAAAAGGTGAGTGTGGATGGGGAAGAGGGTTTTCTTTCAAAAGAGGCCTCCAGGAAATAACTCAGGTGCCCTGGTGGACACTCCATCCATAGTAATGACAACTTTATAGTTCCTGTTTCATGGCCCCTCTTAAAGCTGCAGGCACCCTGGACAAGCCTTGTGGTAGGAAGCCACCCTGAGAGCAGCACCCTGACTGTGCAGCTCTCCCTGCCACAGGCCTTGCCAACTGAGGTACAACCTCAGTCCCCTGGAGACTCTTCTGGCCCTCACAGGGAGCAGTCCCAGTGGTCTCAGGATCTACCTGGGGGTCCAAGAGAAGGGCACCCTCCTGGTCCGGAGTGGAGATCCTGTCCCTCCTTGAGCTGTGGAGTGAGGAGACATTGCAGGATCTCTGCTCCAAGCAGCATAACGCCAATATCTTTGAGTGCATGGCCAAGTCCTGATGGAGCATGGACACCCTCCCCAGACCTTGGACAAGTCTGGAGTAAGGTGAAAGATCTCTACCAGGGATACGTGAGGGCCAGAGAGCACAGCTCATATTCTGGCGCAGGACCTCACACCTGCCCCTATTACCAGGAGTTACACCAACTCTTGGGGGGTGGGAAAACATCTTCCTCACCTGTCATCATGGACTCTGGCCTTAACATGCCTATCATCACCTGGCTGGAGATCATGGTGGAGGAGGAGGAGGACCAGGGACAGCAGCAGGAGGAAGAGGAGGTGGATGATGCGGCCACCATCACGCTGTTGTTAGAGCCAGTTTCTGTGAGTGTGGACATCTTCCAGGCCTCCTCTGATGCTGGGGAGGGATCTTCAGGTGAGTGCTTCTCAGTTTGTCACACACACAGAGTGGGGGAGGTGGGCACACAGGGGGTGGGTTGGGAGCATCACTTGGCCTGGACATCATGCTGTCATCTGTGCACGTGGAACCATGTGCAGCGTTAGTGTGTGCCATGAGGACTCAGCAGGCAGCACCTGAGCTTGGCTTGGATCCTGCTCTCAGGCTCAGAGGAGGCTACACACACACACAAGTCTGGCCCCTGTGGGGGGAGGGAGGAAGAAGGGGAAAGAGGCAGCATGGTCCCCTGGGCACATAGGGGCCCCTGTGCAGCAGGGCCTGCTGTGCAGCCCACACAGGCCTTGCTCCCAGGACTTCCCCCTCCTCTGCCCCGAGGACAGTTGGTCGCTGCTCACAGAGGTGGCCACAGCCTCAGGGACAGTGTCTGCCGGGATGAATGACCACCTCTCCCTCTTTGTGTTCTCCACTGTTGGACCATTCGGGACTGAGGGGCGAGCCACACCACCCAAGCCAGCCACCAGAGCCTGGGGGACCCAAAAGCCTGGGGTCCAGGAAGACCTCATGTGACAGCATGTCAGCGTCCTGTGCAACATGCAGCAGACCCTGGTGCAGAAGATCCGGGAGGATGCAGAGTGGTGGAACCACACATGGGGTCAGCTCATGCAGCGGTGCGATAGCATGTGTGCCATCATGTGCACCTGCCCCCTGCCCCTGGCCCCCATGCCACCCTTGACCCCACTCCAACCCCACCTCACGTGCACCCCCTTGTGGTCCCAGGACCCACCCAACCCCAAGTCCAACGAGGTCCCCGCACCTGAGGTGGCACATCCAGTTGGCCTCCAAGCCACTCCGAGCCCCCCTTCTCCCTCCCCCTTCCTCCCCCCCACACCCTCCCTGCACCCCACTTTTCCAAGGATTCCCCCTTTTCCAGGATTACCCCCTTCCCCCGCAGGGCCTTCAGCCTCAGAGTGCCTTATCTCCATGAGGAGGGCCCCGACGGTAGACTTCCCCACGCTGAACTGGTTGCCCACCAACTGGTAGCTGTCTGGGGTTGCGAACTTCCAGGGGGAAATCGTGTCCTGTTTCTACGGGGGGATGGCAGGTCACAGGTGGGTGTAGTGTCTCCGGAGGGCAGGGGTAAGCCAGGGACACAGCTCCAAAAATGTGGCCTTCCACATGCGGAAGTTTTGGAGCCACTGCTGGCTGTCCCACCGCTGGTGCTGAAAAATGAGTGTCAGAAGGGAAGATTGGAAGGTGGGAAAAGGAGCCCATGAGGGGAGAGAAAGATGCAAAATTCCTTGTGCTTTATCACTACAGGTTAAAACTCTCCAAACCAGGAATGAAATTCATTCATTGAGATCACATTTTTTCCACATTTTATCTATATTACTACTATATTAATATCATTTTCCATATCACACAACACAACACTTTTCACATCTCCCTCATTTAAACTTCTTCCATAGAAACTGAATATTACTCATATCACCTGTATTTGACTAGTGTTGGTGATAAAGTCAGCTAACTCAGATAAGCCAAAGTCTTATGGCAGCTTTAGTCTTCAAATGCTATTTGGATGACAGCAGCAGAAAAACGGCATATTATAAATTAAGCAAACCCAATATAATGTGAAAGATACACATCTCAGTATTCACATTCTGATAGTGCATCAGTCTAATTACAAACATGTACACAGAAGTACAAGAGGCTAACCAAACCTTGTACAAATGCAAGAAAATTTCCTGTATAGTTGGCTAGTTAATATTTTATATGTACGGGAAAACATGACAGTAAAAATACACACATGCAGAGCTTCAAAGAGAGCCACTGATTGGAATTTCAGTTACATTGGTGTAAATAAGAAGTAACCTTGCTGAAATCACTTGAATCTGAGTGGCATAAGGTGATTATAAGAGAGATCAGAATCAGGTTCAGGTTGAGGAAGTTTTTGTGACTATTACTCAGGATAATTACAGACTTTGTGGCACACCAATGGAAATATATCAATTTATGCCAGCTGTGGATCCACCTTTGTATCATGCGTTATTTTGTATTCACTTACGCATTTGTAGTTGTGACTCTTGGCTTTGATTTGATCTAGACTGCAGAGATTTAAAAGGAGGCAACAGAGAAGAAGCTTCCTGAAATTCCTTGGCTACAAAGTAATAACAAAGTGTATCCAAACAGCAGTTAGAATTTGCTATACATGCAGTCACACGAATAAAAATGGTTGCATTTTTGCGTACAGAGCAGGCAGCCCCAGCTGCATCAACTATATATCTAACAAGGAGTCCGACATTAAAAGGTAAAAAGCAGATGATAAATACACACAGATTCATAGAGACAATCCAGAGAGCTTTCTGGACTGATGTTTCCTCATGTGAGCTCATTTTCATCTTCATCTTCAGACACCAGATGACTTGAATAGAACAAAAGCTTAGTATTACTAGTGGTATAAAAAAACACCAAATACTTGACAACAATGTAGCTACTAGAGGATCATCAGAATTTTTCTGAAAGCAAATGTTTCCTGTTTTTTCGTTAAATCGTGGGTTGAGATATGCATAAGTGATTATTGTTATCCAAAGAAATCCACAGCTAAGAGCTGCCTTTAATGGGGATCTGAAACTCTTTGCTTTCAGGGGGTACTTTATTGCAATGAATCGATCAACTGCTATGAGGGTAATGATATAGATGCTTACAGGCATGTTTGTAAAATATATAGTCTGTATGACATAGCACAGTTTATTGATGTCCTGTCTAGTCCTGTGAAAATACATAATGAAAGGCAAGGTGAAGAGCAGAGAACAGTCTGCAATGACCAAGTTGATCATGTACACTCTGGTTTCCGTCCATTTTTTCAGTTTGCAGCAGAAGACCCAGAAGGCAATGACATTAAATAGGACTCCAAAAAAGATAACTGGGATGTAAACAATCATTTGGAAAAGGTTAAGATGTTTTTGCTCTGTGATGTTGCTGCTGCAGTTCATCCTGATGAGTAGTTACTGCAATGGAAGAATTAAGAGCTATGGAAAAACCAAACACACTGGTGATTAATTTACAACTTATTTATTCTTCTAATATCCATATCCTCTGATGTTCCCATCCCCAGGCGCTACAGTGCAGAGATTCCATCTTCTACTGTTTCATGCAAAAGCATATTCTAAAGGATTTTTCATTTCTCAAGGACCAAAAATATAAGACATTTATCCAAGGAGTATCTGAACTTCCAAAGTTTGATACTCAACTCCACGTGGCGTAGATATACACCCTTCTCACGCAACTCTCTTTGAGAGCTTTCAATAGGTCCACACAGCCTCCCTTTTTTCCTATCTTCATCAATATACTTCTTCAGACCCCATCTCTTCGTGACATTCATTCAGCCCATATCCTATCCCTACAGAGCAGGTTTGTGAATGACCCACCCACTTTTCTCTTTCCATACTGCAGGCCCAGATCCTCACTGGTATTTAGGTGCTTAGCCTAGCATTTATGTGCCACCAATATTTTCAAACTACTGTTCAACTACTATCTAATCCTGTAGATATGTACATTATTTAGGCACCTAAATTTCTGCAATAAACTTGTCTGAGCCCTGACACCACTGCATAGATAACAAACTGAAGGCGTAGGCAAAGGATTTTCAAACTAGGCACGGAATGTGCTGTCAACAAGGACCACTCCTTTAGATGTTCTCTCAGCATGCCTGAGACCTGAGACCTGTCAGACCCTGCAGGAAGAAGACCCTGCAGGCTACCAGTAGGTGGGAGGGAGAGAACGGGGGACAGCACAGCAGTCACACAAAATAGCTGGGGCCACAGGGAAAGGCAAGTTGAGTATGAGAGAGGTAATAAGCATTATCAGGAGGCAGAGAATTAGGGAGACAATTTCAGCTGCTAGGGCATTGCTTACTGAAAAGGCTGACCTTGCTTAGGTGCCTAACTCCTAAGTGGGGAGAGGTGCCTACCTCTGGCTTTTCAGGTACTTGCTTCTCTTCCTGCTCCTTTCCTCAGCATTTCACTCCTGGCTGGCTTTTAGGCAGCTTGCTGCTCAGCTTCCTAATTGACTTCTAAGGATCCCTTTTTAGGTGTCTACCTGTGCCACCCAGACATTGTCTAGACAGCCTGGGCATCTAGCTTGGGGCTGAGGATTCCATGAGGCAGTAGTTGCCTAAGGGTTATGTGTTGCAATGATGAGAGGAGCAGTGCCTTAATATCTTTGAAGGTCTGAGCTTTAATATTTCCTGCATCATACAGCTTTTAATTGGACAACTTTAGCATGCACAAAATTGGAAAGGGGAAATGTGTTCTGGTCCTAGGAGAGGGAAGTGATGTTCTCTGGCTCAACCAGCACATTGCATAATCTGTGTGGGTGTTTCAGACCAACAAAGGGGTAGCACAGAGGGCAGATCATAGAGATGATCCAGAGAGAATTAGTAATTGAGATTGCAGTCAAGCCAACTGCATTGCTTCAGTATTTGTGATACCAGCACAAATTGTGGTCTTTAAAAATATTAGCTTTAAAAGCTGTCAGTTTCTATGTGGACCCCCACCAATGGACATAACGAAAATCTGGACTTCTACATCTACTGCTTCCGCAAACGCGCTCGAGCTGACATTATTAGCAAACAACAACATATAACATACAACCTCAGTCACACAGAACACAATGCTATTCACAGCCTTAAAACCAATCTTAATATCATAATCCAAGAAGCAGACAAAGGAGGTGCTGTAGTCATCATGAACAGGACAGATTATGAACAGGAGGTGAACAGACAACTCACCAATACCAGATTCTACAGGCCTCTCCCCTGTGACCCTACTAAGGAATACAAAAAAAAACCCATGAAAAAACTGCTCATGAAACTCCCTGATGCTACTCAGGACCAAATCTACAACACCACCTCTCCTAATCCACGACCAGGAACCATCTATCTACTACCCAAAATACACAAACCTGGTAATCCCAAACGACCTATTGTCTCCATCATTGGCACACTCACCTCAGGATTATCTGTCTATATTGACTCCTTCCTCAGACCCTATGCCACCAACACTCCTAGCTACTTCTGCAATGCCACTGACTTCCTGAGGAAACTCGAAAACATCAATAATCTCCCTGAAAATACCATTCTGGCTACTATGAATATAGAAGCCCTCTACACCAACATTCCACACAAAGATGGATTACAGGCCATCAGGAACACAATCCCCGATAACCACACTGCACACCTGATTACAGAGCTCTGCAATTTTGTCCTCACCCACAACTACTTCCAATTCAGAAACAATTTCTATCTCCAAATCAGTGGCACAGCCATGGGCACACGCATGGCACCACAATGTGCCAACATTTTTATGGCTGACCTTGAACAATGTTTCCTCAGCTCTTGCCCCCTAACACCCTTCTTTACTTATGCTACATCGATGACATCTTCATCATATGGACACATGGTAAAGAGACTCTTGAAGAATTCCACCGGGGTTTCAACAACTTCCACCTTACTATCAACCTCAGCCTGGACCAATCCACAAGGGAAATCAACTTCCTGGACACTACAGTACAGTTAAATAATGGACAACTTTCAACCACCCTATATCGTAAACCCACAGACCGCTACACTTACCCACATCCTTCCAGCTCCCATCCCAGACACATTTCCCAATCTATTGTATACAGCCAAGCCCTATGATACAACTGGATTTGCTCCGACCCCACAGACAGAGACAATCACCTACAGGATCTTTACAGAGCCTTCATAAATCTGAGCTACCCACCTGGGGAAGTAAAAAAACCAAATTGACAGAGCCAAAAAAGTACCCAGACATGAACTACTTCAAGACTTCCCAAAAGAGAAAATAACAGAACTCCTCTTGTTACTTACAATCCACAACTCAGACCCCTCCAATGCATCATACACAATCTACAACCCATCCTGGAAAATGATCCCTCACTCTCAGAGGGCTTGAGAGAAAAACCTATTCTTGCTTACAGACAAACCCCTAACCTGAAACGTATTCTTTCTGATAACCATGCCACACAACCACATCATAAGCCTCCGGAATCTGGCCCTGCAACCAGAAAAAGATGCCAACACTGCCCACATATCTACATTGACGAATTCATCACTGGAACAAACAACACTAGCCACAAAATCAAAGGGTCATTTGACTGCTCATCTAGTAATTTGTTCTACGCCATCAAATGCCAACAGTGCCCCTCTACTATATATATTGGTCAAACTGGACGTTCTCTACGTGAAGGAATCAATGGACACAAATCGGGTATATGTAAAGAAAATACACAGAAGCCAGTGGCAGAACATTTCTGTTTACCTAACCATAATCTCACAGATCTGAAGGTGGCGGTCTTGTCACAGGCCAGTTCAAATCAAATCCACAGGGAAAGCTTGGAATTACAATTCACATGCAAATTCTAATAAATTAATTACGGACTTAATCAAGATTTGGAATGGTGGAACCTTTATCAATGAAGGTACTAACTACTTTCTGAATGGTATCCTTCCTGTCTTATCCATCCACTGACTTTGATCTTTATTTACTCAGGTTTAGCACCCTTTCTTCTGATACTTTATGCATAGAGGTAGAGGGGTGGATGACAGAACATCTTTCTTCCCTCTCCCCTTCCCTTCTCCTATTTATTTTGAGTTTCTTTATCCCCTAATCATAACTCCGATTATCTGAAGAAATGGGCTGTGCCCACGAAAGCTCATGATACCATCTACATGTTTTGTTAGTCTATAAAGTGCTACCAGACCATTTGCTTGCTGTTTTTTTCTGTAACAGACTAACTCGGCTACCCCCTGAAGATCAGAAATCAGGCTCAGTTTGTGGTCCATTAGAAAGTATTTACAGTAATTTAAAGAAAGAAAAATATCTGCCTTCCACATATTGGTCTATACATAGTACATTAAAGTTAACAGCTGTTAAGCATGAATAATTAAGCCACCTGACCATATAAGTTAGAGCAAAACAATTCTTTGTGGCCCAACACCCACTGAAGTCGGTCCAGAGACTCCTGTTGTCTTTAGAACCACAGTGGGCCAAGCATTGCATAAAGGTGATAGTACATACATTTGTTAACATTTACAATCCTAAATCTTAACCATTGATGATATTCCTAAAATTAGCATTTTAATATTTTAGAGTGGGATTTTCAAAAGAGTCAAAGGAAATCAGATGTCTTCCATTGAAATCAGTTGTGTGTTTAACTCCCTATTCCTCTGTTCAAAATCTCAGCTTGTAATATTATTTCAGAGGGGTAGCCAAGTTAGTTTGTAACAGGAAAGTCTGTATTATTATCGTGCATTATTTTCATTAGGGGTAGTACTGAGAATCCCCAGCTCCGTCGTGTTCAGCACTAGATACAGAACAAAAAGAGGGTCCTGATCTGCAGTGAACTAACAATCTCTACCTCCATTTCTCCAACTACAAAATAGGGGTAGTCACCCTTACATCACCAGGTGTTCCAAGACTATATTAACTAATTATTTTAAAATGCTTTAAAATCCCAATTCAGAAGAAGCTGTAAAAGTGCAAAGTATAATATAATTATGATTAAAACCCTAGAGCAGTGATTCAATGCAGGGGGAAAACAAGCACACACAATGTAGCAAAAATTTGAGTAAAAGTAGAATGAGACAAGACCACCAGAAAGAGTAGTATTTGAAAAAATGTCATCAAAGGTATATGAAAGAAGAATTTTAGAATTTAAGGTTAACTGATGATTTAACCATAAAAATAAAAATGAGTAGCTTGCTTAATGAGAAACTCATTGTGGCTCAAATCTACATCCACTAATGTGAACTGCATTAGAATGATGATGAAAGATTTAAAAGTTACCTGCCTCTTCGTAGTTCCCTGTACAAATAGTTTAATCCGCAATAAAAGCTTTGGTTCAGTATAGATTCGTTTATCTGAATGCCATGGAGAACATTTAATAGCCTCAAATTTTGTTCCACTTGATGCTGCTTATTGTTCAGGGCACATGTTCAATCATTCTTTCATCCGCTCCTCTGAAGTAAATATTCACAGTGCACAATGGCCAATTTTCTTCCTGTTCTTTCAGACAATCTGTCTGGTACATTTCATAATGAAACTTCCATTTTTAGACACTCTCGTGCCTCCTATTGCTTCCATTAGATCAGTTCAGCCCACTGAGGCAACTGACAAACCACATTAAACTCAAAGGGAAGTTTAATGACTTGTGAAAGGAAAACTAAAATGCTTTCAAATTGTTTTTGCAGTAGCAGCAGCAAGTCGTACACTGATAGCAGTGGAGAACAAAATCTTTGATTTAGCCAGAGAACAAGCTCTCTACTACCCCCCAGCGCCAGCCACTGACCCAGAGTCCCCTGCACCCAACCCCCCCAGTGCCAGCCCTCATTCCAAACACCTCAGTGCAGCAAGCAGCTCAATGTGGTTGTCAGAAGCCACTGTCGCAGTGTCCTGACAAGTCCCTTGCTCTGTCCAATGATGTGTGCTTCTCCTGTGTGTTGTGCTGGCTTTGTGCAAGTGAGCAACAGAGCAGCCTCTGAGAGAGCCTGCAAAGACCACAAAGGCAGATAAGGATTGATGGCACCTGGTCAGGTTTACTGTAAATGAAGCATGAGCCTAGCTTCTCTGGCTCAGATGTCTACAGTTGGCTAACACTTGTAAGCTCGTTACAATGGACTAGACTCAATCAGTAGCATGGGATTTGCCACTGCCTCTTAGGTCGGACAAAGACAATTCTATTGTAATACATTTCTATGCAAAGGTAAAAACAAGTTAAATATCACTCCTGATATATTGGGTTACCATCCTCTGATGTTGCTTAGATACCACCCATTATCTTGAACATGAGGGTTTGATCATTATCTATCATACTACCAGTTTAGAGCCTGTCCTGAACCTGGGTTCTGACCCTGTTTTTGCCATCTTCTGCGAGCAGGGCTTGCCTCTTGCTCACAGCTTAACTTTTCGTAATATTAGCAAACCTTTGTGGCTGAGACCTTTATGGCCTAGACCAGTGGTTTCCAATCTTTTTTTTGGCGGACTGCCAAAATTCTAGAATCCCTAGTGCCAACCCTAACCCCTATAGTGCCCCACCCCTCCACTACCCCCCGGTGCCAGCCACTGACCCAGAGTCCCCTGCACCCAATCCACTAGTACCAGCCCCCTTCCCCTTAGAGCCCCCCACTCCCAGACCCCCCCAGTACCAGCCTCCTGTTTCCAGATTCCCACTGTACCCAAACCCCAGCTCCCAATATTAACCCCATCCCCAGAGGCCCCTAGTGCCAGCCCTGCTCCCATAGTCCCCTGCCAATATTCACTCAACCTCCAGAGCCCCCAATACTAGTCCCATCTCCGGAGCCCCCAGTGCCTGCCCTGCCCCCCTCATCTAGCCCTGCACTGCTGCCCACGTCGTGGTGGCTCTGGGGTCTGGGTCTGTGGTACACCACCCAGAGCCTCCCCTCCCACTGCAGCTGTTGGGAGAGGCATGTCTTGCCCCACCTCTCAGCCAACCAGCACTGGGCAGGGGCGGTGTCTCCTCACAGACACCTCCCGCTGTGTAGGGAAGTGCTCTTCTGTGTTTGGGAGGAGACCCTGCTCCTGTCAAGTGCTGGTTGGCTGAGAAGCAGAGCAAAACAAACCTCTCTCAACATCCACAACGAGAGCGGTGTATCCCAGCTCCAGACCCCAGAGCCGCTGCGGCTTGGCAGTTGGGAATCACTAGCCTAGACCTTAGCCTCATACCAGGCCTGTGATACATGGGTTTAGGTCTCAGGTCCTCATCTTACTACAGATAGGCATTTCAGAAACCCAGGAGCAAGGGCAGAAGAATGAGGTTGCACATGAGGGAAGCAAGGTTCTGTTTTTCTGCTGTCAGTATGAGTGGGGGTACAAAACTCACCGCTAGTCCAGTGTCTCCTCCTGGCTGATCTGAGGGTTAGCTCATCAGATTGTTGTCCATCCCCATGGTGTATGCCTCCATTCTGTCTCTCTCTCTGGTCTGTAGCCCCACAGTGTCCTCTTCATGACTCAGCCTTCCAACCAGGTCATTGAGGGTATGTCTACACTGCCACTCTAGTTCGAACTAGGGTGGCTAACGTAGTCATTCGAACTTGCAAATGAAGCCTGAGATTAAAATATCCCAGGCTTTATTTGCATGTTCCCAAGTGCCACAATTTTTAAATGCCCAGTAGTTCGAACCCCCTGCCCGCGGCTACACGCAGCACGGGCTAGGTAGTTCGAATTAAAGCTCCTAATTTGAACTACCGTTACTCCTCATTGCAGGAAGAGTAACAGTTAATCCAAACTAAGGACTTAGTTTGGATTAATTTCTGACTGCTGCATGTAGCCGTGGGCAGTCAGTTCGAACTAAGGGGATTTAAAAATGGCACCTGCCCGGGAACACGCAAATGAAGCCTGGGATATTTAAATCCTGGGCTTCATTTGCAAGTTCGAATGCCTACATTAGCCACCCTAGTTCGAACTAGGGGGCTAGTGTAGACATACCCAGAGTGTCTTCAATTGTTTGTCTCAGGTAAGAAGTGATGGGGGAGGGGGGAGGAAACTGAAGGGAGAGCTTGGCTTCCAATGGGAGCTGAGCACCTGCTAATTTTTCCCTTTGCATATGCCAGCCCTGAAGAACCCACAGATCTGGCATCTATGATCGGGCAGAACCATCTAATGAATCATAATGACTCAAGTTTTGGAATTGCATTCACAAATTACTGAAGCATATGTCCCATATTTTGCATGCACATTTGCATACCTACAGCTTTAACAGTCAGAGCCTTAGTTTGTATTCACCAATAAAATCAATGAAGCTTTGCTAAAGAGTGGCCCTAAAAAATTCAAGGGCCCAATCAATGAAACTATTCTCTTTGACATCCATGGGCATTGACTTGGGCCCAAATACTTTAGGAGTGTAAATGAATTGAAAGATTTTTATCCCCTGTATCAAGCTTTCAGAATGTGCTCACATTTATTTTTATGGCATGCATTTATTTATGTGGCTCTATTCATCCAGCCTATGTAACTGAAATCTTATTACTGCCACCCTTATCCCCACAGACCTGAAAAAATGAGGAAGAATGGCTCTTGCGCAAAAGCCTCTTGCGCAAAAATGGCTGATAATTATGCAAATGAAGCGTAGCCATATGCTTCATTTGCATAAGTTTTTGCGGAAGAAGGCTGCAGTGTAGACTTAGCATAAGAGTTTTGGGTCAGCACTGTGACTTCCTATGTAATTGTTCAGCAATTAGTGCAATTGAGGACTTTGTGCACAGCCATAAATAATAATTATCAATAGTAATAATGATATTTATTAATGAATGCTAGATTCTAACAGGTATTGACCATTATTCATAGATCCAGGAAATCACTTCATCATCAGTAAATCTGGCATGTCTGAATTGCACAGTCTGATATTCATAAAACGTGTTCCTCAAGTTTATATGGTATGTTTCCTCCCTGGTGACATGTTTCTGTGGTGCCCTCTAATGAATCTATTACGTCATTGCAATCTTTGACATTGTGTTTCAGTTCCAAACGGCATTTCACTAAAGAAGAAAGCTATGGCCTAAAATCTTGGCCAAAGCGCACAGAACACAAATGAGAAAGATTGTTCTAAAGATGGCTTGCAACTCGTCATTGCAGTCCTGGAGTTTCAGTGTTTCTCTGTGTAGCACTGGACCCTCTGTGGCATATGACAGTAGCCATGATAATCTCTTGAGTGTAGTCTAGGCTGCTGCAGCCTAAAAGCAGCTAAAGGCTAGGGTGGCATTAAGTTGGCCACAATCCTTTCCTCTGGTCTTTCTTCCATGCTAGGGATGGGGAATGACATAAGAGCCTCTAAGCTTATGATTTCATTGGAAGATCAACCTGACAGTGGGGTAAGCCTCCCTAGCCAGTGAAACCATCCATTTAGCCAGATTATGCCAGTGGTGTAGTGCAAAGAAACTGCACCGGACTGAAGATTCTGGCTTTAGATGTAACCTTTTCAGACTTCATATGTAAAGGAAAAAGTTTTGTTATCAGTACGCTTATAGGGATACAGCGCAAACTGGGCGAGCAGGGGATTAAGTGATTTTTCTGATGTGGCATAATGTCATGTAGACCCATGGTAGCAGAGTGGAGAACAGAATTCTGATCTCTCTGGGTATGTCTACACTACAAAGTTAGTTCGAACTAACGAACGTTAGTTCGAACTAACTTTGATAGGCGCTACACTAGCGCTCTGTTAGTTCGAACTTAATTCGAACTAACGGAGCGCTTAGTTCGAACTAGGTAAACCTCATTTTACGAGGATTAAGCCTAGTTCGAACTAGCTAGTTCGAATTAAGGGCTGTGTAGACCCTTAATTCGAACTAGTGGGAGGCTAAGGCTTCCCAGGTTTCCCTGGTGGCCACTCTGGCCAACACCAGGGAAACTCTATTGCCCCCCTCCCGGCCCTGGAGCCCTTAAAGGGCCACGGGCTGGCTACACAGTTTGTGCCAGTTGCAAGGCTGCCAGCACCCGTGCCAGCAGACCCTGCACCTGCCACACTATGAGCCAGCCACCCGAGGACACCCAGCCCTCCACTGCTCCCCAGGACCAGCCTGGCGGCTCCCAGGAGCCTACCTGGGGGCGCAAAAGGCGGGCGCCCGCTTGGTCAAGTGCGGAGATCGTGGACCTCATCGAGGTTTGGGGGGAAGCCTCCAGTGTCCACGATCTCCGCACTAGCCACAGGAACGCGGCCGTCTACGGCCGCATGGCTGCCAGCCTGACTGCCGGAGGCCACCAGCGCAGCCAGGAGCAGGTGCGCAGCAAGATTAAAGATCTGCGGCAGTCCTACTCCCTGGCCTTCCAGCCAGGGGCCGACCCGGAGGCCTGCCCCCACTTCCACGCCCTGGACCACCTCCTGGGGGCTCATGCCGTCCCTGCCCCCCGGGACTTGATAGACCCCGGGGCAGAGGGCCCGCTCCAGGAGACGGAGGAGGAGGGCTCTGAGAGCCAGGAGCCTCCCGCCAGCCTGCCCGGGACCCGGGACCCCCGAGGCACCCCACAGAGCCGCTCGCCTATGTCGTCCGAGGCCGGGGAGGCGTCCACATGTGAGTACCATCGTGTTCCCCTTATGTGTACGGGGGGCTGGGGCGAGAGGGAGCCCCGGGATCGTGCGCCTGGGCCTTGCCCACCACGGAGCAGCAGAGGGGGGCCTTGCAGAGGGGAGCTGGGTTTCACACACCTGGGCCCCGGGGTAATTGACCGCTGGTCTTGTTGCACCACAGCTGCAGCACCTGGGCCTGCAGGACGCACCACACCGCCTGCAGCAGCTGCCCGTGCCCGGGCAAGCAGGAGAGCCAGGAATGAGGACGAGTACCAAAGGCGGCACCTCCGGTTCATGGATCACCAGCTCCGCACCCAGGACCACTGGGTCCAGGAGGACCTGAGGCTGCGCCGGAGGAGTCTGGAGGCCCTGGAGGAGCAGGGCCGTGCCCTGCGAGGCCACCTCCAGAGCCTGCTCAACCGCTTCCCATTTCCTCCTCCCCCTGCTCCTCCTGCTCCTCCTGCTCCCCCTGCTCCTCCTGCTCCCCCTCCTGCTCCCGCTCCTGCTTCCGCTCCTGCTTCCTCCACACCCCCTGTCTCTCCTGCCCCCCCCTCCACAACCATTTCCCACCGACGCCCCCGGACCCGCAGTGTGGCGAGACGGGAGAGGCAGCCGGACTCCCACCCCTGAGCTTTCCTTTCCCTTCCTCCCTTCCCTCCCCTTCCAGCTCCCTTGTCCCAGGTTTCCCCCTCCCCCTCCCCCTCCCCCCTCCCTCTCTCCACCCCACTTATGTGAAATAAACATACGTTTTTGTTTGAAAAACAGGTGTCTTTATTTTACAGTAGGTAGGGAGGGGAAAGGGGAAGGGGGGTAGGGTGGAAGAAGGCCCCAGGGGGGCATGCAGGAGAGGTCAGTCCTCCTCCTCCACCAGGAAGCTCTCCCACAGGGCTTCCCGGATTCGGACAGCCCCCCGCTGGGCTTCCCGGATGGCGGCGGTGCGGGGCTGACCGTAGTGTCCAGCCATGCGGTCAGCGTCAGCCATCCAGGCTGGCAGGAAAGCCTCCCCCTTTCGCTCACACAAATTGTGGAGCACACAACATGCTGCCACCACGGGAGGGATGTTGTGCTCGGCCAGGTCCAGACGAGTGAGGAGGCATCGAAAGCGGGCTTTCAGTCGTCCGAAGGCCCCCTCCACCACGATGCGGGCCCTGGTCAGCCTGGCATTGAAGGCCTGGCGGGAGGGATTGAGGTGCCCCGTGTAGGGCTTCATCAGCCACGGCTGCAGTGGGTAGGCGGCATCCCCCACCAGGCACACGGGCATGTCCACGTCCCCGACCCTGATGTGGCGGTCGGAGAAGAAGGTCCCGGCCTGCAGCTGCTGTCACACGGAGGAGTTGCGGTACACCCGGGCTTCGTGTGCTTTGCCGGACCAGCCCACATTAATGTCCGTGAACTGTCCCCGGTGGTCACACACGGCCTGCAGGATCACGGAGAAGTACCCCTTGCGGTTGACGTACCAGGACGCCTGGTGTTCCGGGGCACGGATGGGGATGTGAGTCCCGTCGATGGCCCCCCTGCAGTTGGGGAAGCCGAGGGCGCTGAAGCCCCGGATGACGGCATCTGGGTCGGCGAGGCGGACCACCCTGCGGAGCAGCACCCGGTTGATGGCCTTGACCACCTGCGGAGAGAGACACAGCAAAGCGCCAATCAGTGGGGCGCCCGGGTGGCTGGAAGCGTTCGTGCCCTGGCAGTGCCCCGCGCCCCACTCCCAGTAGCAACCCCCCTGGCGGCATGTAGTACGGCCGGGACAGACCGACCCCTCCGGTGGGGGGTGCTTTTGCCTCCTCCCACCCCCCCTTTGTCTCTGGGGTGGCCCATCCCCTCCTCGCAGCCCCCCTCCCCCTCCGGCTCGGTGGACGACGAGTGCCATACCTGCATGAGCACCGCTCCGACGGTGGATCTCCCCACGCCAAACTGGTTCCCGACGGATCGGTAGCTGTCTGGCGTGGAGAGCTTCCATAGGGCGATGGCCACCCGCTTCTGGAGGGGGATGGCGGGCCTCATGCGAGTGTCCCTTCTGCGCAGAGCAGGGGCGAGCCACTCGCAGAGCTCCAGGAAGGTGTCCCTCCTCATCCTGAAGTTCTGGGTCCACTGTCGGTCTCCCAGCGCTCCAGGACGATGCGGTCCCACCAGTCGGTGCTGGTGTCCAGACGCGGCGGGGTACGCTGGTGCCGGGGCGCCACCGTGGCTCCTCCACGGCCCCCAGGGCGGCCAGGCGGAGAGGCAGGGGGCTGACGTGCACCAGGAGGTGCCATGCAGCCTTGAGCCATTGGTGGCAGGCTCGCAGCAGCCAGTCCAGAAAGTGCACCAGATGGTGCAGGGCGAGCTGTGGCTCCATGTTGCCACCTGCGGCGGCCCCCCCGAAGGGAAGCACCGACACAGACGGGCACAGAGACCAACGCTTCGCTGTCCCTCGGCGAGGTTGGCAAGGAAGCAGGAAAAGCTGAGAACCGGCTGTCCAGAGGGGTCCCTTTAAGCTCGAGCCTCAGATAGCCTCAGACAGCAGCCACACAAAGCAACTACTGACTTGATGCCCTGCCAGAACCAGTTTCAGCTGCCCTTAAATGCCCCTCTGAGTCCAATCAGTGTGGACGCGCTAGTTCGAATTAGCAAAACGCTAATTCGAACTAGTTTTTAGTTCTAGACGCGTTAGTTCGAATTAGCTTAGTTCGAATTAACTAATTCGAACTAAGTTAGTTCGAATTAGCGCTGTAGTGTAGACATACCCTCTGTGCTTGGGCCCAGAAAGTTTGAATAAGAGCTAGGAAGAGAACCTAGCTCTGTCATGGAGTATATGACAAACCATTTGTATGGTGCCTCCTTTTGGTCATTCTGGGGAGTTAGCTCACTGCTGTGTATTGGATTGTCGTAGTGACAGATCTTGTTGTCATAATAACTGAGTTAGGTCAGCTTTGGCTGGTTCTAATTAGTTCAATGTTATGGAATAAAATGGAAATTTGCAAACACTGCAGCGCTGTGTGTCAAATGATTTCTTCCTAAACTCTATCACTCCAAATGATATAACAAAATGGCAATGCGGATGGGATATCTGTGCTACCTCCAGCAACAGAAGAAGTAGAAATCAGTGTAAGAAAACAAACCTTTTTGTGGTTCTGGAAGGTAGGAGTGAGAACTGACTATTAGACTGACAGAGCAAAATGAAACTAAAACCAGGGTCTGCTTTGTTCTGAGGGAAGTGAAGCCCAGAGGCTGAGGGAGAGACAGAGATAGAGACAAGACAGAGAAGGAAAGGAAGGGAAGGGAGGTGCAGCAGCCATCACTACACTGACAGGGTCGCTGGAACCTTTTGAAGAGACCATAAAGCAATGGCATGTATATATACTGAGCATTTTAAGCTTTTGTTATTGCAAATTACATTAATAAAGAGAAGAAAGTGCCCATATCCTTAAGTGTTGTAGGAGCTTAGACCTACTTCCTGCTATACAGTTTGCTGTACCCTGTTAGGCCAGAGACCAAATCTGACAATGACATTGTGGAAATCCTGGGGTCACGTTATGCTCCAAAACCACTGATAATTACAGAAAGGTTGAGGTTCCACACAAGAGACCAAAAAGAAAGTGAAATGGTTGTAATTTATAGCAACTTTGAAAAAGCTTGTGGAACACTGTGAATTTAAGGAGATGTTAAATGACATATACGGCAGAAACAGTACTCCTATTGGGCACTACTGATGTTAAGGTGGAGCTCAATGGACAGACTGCTGAATTGCCACTGTTTGTGGTGAAAGGTCATTACCCAGCATGGCTGGGTAGATCGTGGCTTAGGAAGATACAGCTGAACTGGACAGAAGTGCACCAGATGACTAAACAAGAAACAGGTCTGACTGATGTATTAAAGAAATATGCTGCTGGGTTTTGGAGGGGATCTGCAAGTATGAGGGGAATCATCGTAAAATTGAACATTAAACCTGGCAGCCAACCAAAATATGTGAAGGCCAGAACTGTGCCATATGCCATCAGGCCAAAAGTTGAAGCAGACCTGGAGCACCTAGTCTAAAATGGAATCCTAATACCAGTTACCCACAGCCCATGGGCAACTCCCATTGTTTCAATATTGAAGAACAATGATTCCATTCAGATTTGCAGAGATTTTAAGGTCACTGTTAGCCCATTGTTTTGTGCAGAGCAATACCTTCTTTTTCACATCAATGACCTCTTTGTGGGCCTGACTGGGGGACAAAAGTTCAGCAAGACTGATCTGAGTTAAGCGTATTTACAGATGCATGTCAATGAGAAATCCCAAGAGCTGTTGACTATTGTGATGCATAAAAGGCTTTATCATTACTGTTGCTTACCCTTAGGGATAACATCTGACCTAGCTTTGTTCTAGAGAGGCATGGACCAGATCTTGTGTGGCTTGTCAGGAGTCCAGTGCTATCGTGACGATATCTTTGATTCACAACATCATCATGACTTGTTTCATTAGCAATCAGTACAGTGACCTTGTCCTGGGCTGCTGCTGGTAAGGTTATAACTCAACTGGGGACCAGGACCCCTTCAGCTGGTTGTTCTACCGTGGAAAATTCTCCTTTTACTGCCTTTCAGCCAGGTACTCATGACAAGCATCCTTGCAAGCACTATTAAGGGGGTCATGCCCACGTACCTCAGTGCCCCCATTGGTAGCTCAGACAGCTCCTTTTTAGCATCCTCAATTTTCCTATAGGCTTCAGCACAAAGTGTATGGATCATCAGGATGTCCAGGTATTGGTCCCCAGCCTGTCTGCAGTAATCTGCAAGCACCTTCAAGAGACTGGAGTCGGTCCCTATTAGCACAAACACATCAGACACACCTTTAGGGTCGGGGCATGTTAAGGAAGCGGTGTCTACTTCTTCTCTTACTCCTGCCACCTCCTCTGGGAATTCCAGGTACTATGACATACCCTTCGTAGGGGTATTCATTCATGCTGAGGCCACACAGTCCAAGGCTAGTCAATGGCTGGATAGGCAGGTGCCTAAGCATCTGTTGGTAGAATGACTGAAATATAATAAATGATGTGGTAGCATTTTAAAGACTAACAAAACATGTAGACGGTATCATGAGCTTTCGTGGGCACAACCCACTTCTTCAAATGACCAGTCATCTGAAGCTGTGCCCACGAAAGCTCATGATACCATCTACATGTTTTGTTCGTTTGTTTTTAAAGTTTATCCTGTACAGACTAACTCGGCTACTCCCTGAAGTTTCTGAAATAAAATAGTCACTTGCGATCCGGGGTCAAGTACTGCTTGAGGCCCTATTAGCCCTGAGGGGATTCCAGCTGAACAGTCTTTTCTGGGGGATCCTTCAAATACTGTGGGCCTGGGTGGCCCCTGTCCAAAGACTCTCTGGCAAGTCCCTGACCTCTCCCAACTGATCCTCAGCTTTCCAGAAACTTAAGCAGGGATTTTCCTCACTTTGGCAATTGACAACACTGTGCCCATCTTGACCACACTGGTAGCAGAAAAACTGTCCACTCCTCCTTCACCTGGGTGGGATGGTGGCTCCAGATGCTGATTTCTCCATCACCACAGCCTGAGGCTCCTTATCCATGTCAATCCTAGCTTGGTCAATGACGCTTTGCAACTAAGCCTTCTGTGCTGCCAGGACCTGTACTTGTGGGGCAAGGTCCTCTCTGGTGCTCACCATCAGTACACGGGCTGTTTGTTGGGGTGCTGTGCTGGCCAGCTTAGATGTCTGGGCTTCTGTAGGCCGCCTCCGGCTCAGTGGGCGGCCACTCTTGTGCCCTACTACACTCCAGAGAAGGAGCAGAGGCAGCAGGGTACAGGTGCTGCTGCTCTTCCTTCTCCCACTCCTGCTCCTGCTCCTGCTCTGCACCAGCCAGAGCCCTACCCAGCCACCACCTGAGGCCTCCGTGCTGCTGGACCTGCTCCCCCTAGACACCGCCGCTTCTCACCACCACAGGCTGCTGCTGCTGCCTGAAGGGAGGAGGGGGGGGGGGGCCTGCCGGCTGCCCTCCCTCTCCCCTCTACTCCAGAGGAAGAGGACTCCACCAGCACCCACCACCCAGAGGCCTTCCCCCGCTGGCTGCTACCCGCCCACTGCTGCTGTTGCTGCACCCCACCGAGGAGAAGAGGAGCACCATCACCCGGAACTGTGGAGGGGGTTTGTTCATAAGACTGAGTTTTTGTCACCTGCTCCAGAGGTGGTGGTGAACTGAGCTGTTGAAAGGGGGGCGGGGGAAAAGGCTTAGAGCCCTCCCCCCAGTCCCCCCCCGCTGCCACCACCCCCAATGCCCCTTCCACCCCCTTCACCATCTGAACTGCCTCTTCTCCCCTTGGTGGGGTTTGCTGCCCCCCCTTCCACCTGGGACTGTTTGCTACAGCGGTGGGTGAGGTAGAGCCTCACAAGCGCTCGTGGCTGTGCTCCCTCCCCACCCCTTTGGACTTGGCCCCCCTCCCTCAGCTGTATTTGGCTGGGGGCCCCCCTCACCCCTGCGTACCCCACCCTGCCTCAGCAGCTTGCCCCCCTTCCCCACTGCCTGCTAGCCCAGCTCATTTTTCCCTCCCTTCCCAAAGTTACTTACGCATCACATTCACTCCCAAGTTTACCACCTGCCACGCACTTGCCCCAGTTGGCCTAATTGTGTGTGTGCCCTGCCACTCCCAGCTTTTCTTTTGCATCCTCTTCGCCCCTCCTTCCAGCCGCCCTGAGCACTAGCCTGTCTGCCCTGTCCCCCCGGAGCGCCTGTGCCCCATCCCCCCCTTTTTAGTTAGTTCCCCTGTACACTGCGCTCCCCCCAGTGATCCCATAGTTCCCCTCTATACCCCAGTGCAGCCGGAGGAGCCGGCCCCTGTCCTGCACCCATTGCTCTGTCCCCTGCCCTACCCTGCCAGCGCCCTCCTCCTCTGTCCCCGGCCTTACAGGGAGGAGTGCTTGCTGGCCCCTCGGTGTCCTGTTTTCATCCACCCTTCCTGGTGCCCTCCCTCCCTGCAATAGTCCGTGGGAGGGAATGGTTGCTTTCCCCTGTCCCTCCCTCCCCAATCGCGTCCCCCCTTCCCCTTTCCCTCCCTCCCCAAATGCGTCCCCTCTTCCCCTTTCCCTCCCTCCCCAATCGCGTCCCCCCCCTTTTCCCACGTCCCTCCCCCCATAATAGCGCCCTCTTCCTCTGCCACAGCCTTAGCAGGGAGGAGTGGTTGCTAGCCCCTCGGTTCCCCGCTTCCACCTTGCCCTTCCTAGAGCCCTCCCTCCCTGCAATTACTTAGCGGAAGGGAGTGGTTGCTTCCACTCCCTTTTTCCACCACCCCAATCACATACCCCTTTCCTCGTCCCCCCCCCCCCCCCCCCCCCCCCCCCCCCCCCCCCCCCCCCCAGTAATAGCCACAGCTTCAGCAGGGAGGAAAGTCTGCTACCCCCCCCCCACTTCCCTAGTTGCCCCTTCCTGAAACCTGTACCCTTCCTTTCCTCCCCCCTCCCTTTCACTGACGCCCTCCTCCCCTGCCTGCCATTTGGTGGGGAGGAGCAGTTAACCCCTGTTCCCCCTCCTCGCTATCTGTGCCTCCTTCCATCCTCTCCCCACGATGGAGGAGACCCCTGCCCCAGCTGGCCCCATGGTCCCCCCACTGCCACCAGGCCTAAAGAATGCTGCGGCTGACCTCCCGACCCCCAGCCCGAGCTCCGCCACTGCCACGGCAAACGTTTCCTCAAAATCGGGAGCAGCCTCCACCTTGGCCAGAAAAAAGGGCGGGGGGAAGAAAAGGAACAAAAGCCCAGCCCAGAAGGCCAAACCCTCCGGGACCGAGGCTGCCCCACCCACTGTGGCCCCACCATCTTCCGCAGCCCCTCCTTCCCCTGCTGTTTGCCCCACCAGCTCTGGGGGCGACCCGACCATGGCCCCCAGAGCGTACGCCCAGGTAGCCGCTGCCGTCCCCCAACTGGCCGCATCATCTGCCCCAACTGCCACCTCCAGCTCCATCCTGGGTGGCTGGGGCCCCTGTCTCACCATGACCAGGAGACACAGCATCCGCTGCCTCCTGCCTGCCGCCTCACCCCACGTGGAAACCTACGTGTGGGCGTTGGCGAGGGTGGTGGGGGCCTCGGCCGTGGTGGCGGCCTTCAAGATGTATGGCAAGGTGGTGTTCTTCCTTGCCTCGGAGGCCACCGCCCAGGAGGCGGTGGAGAGGGATCTGGTGGTGGGGGGCGTGCACGTGCCCCTCAAACCTCTGGAAGACCTGGGCGTACGGGTGGTTCTCACTTCCGTCCCGCCCTTCCTCCCCAATGCCGCCCTGCTGCCTTCCCTCTCCACGCTGGGGAAGCCCATTTCTGTTACCAGCCTGTCCCACTGGGCTGCAAGGACCCCGTCCTTCCACCGGCAAGTGCAGCTCCAGATGCCGCCGGCAGTGCGTGGCGGGGTGGCGCTCGAGGGGTCCTTCCAAGTGCCCTACCAGGGGGCCCTTTACCGGGACCACTATTCTACGGGAGAGGCCCAGTGCTTCCTCTGCCGGGCGACGGGGCACATCCGGAGGCACGGCCCCTTGGCCTGGTCGGGGGAGGCGTCTGGGCTCCCCGGAGCCCGGGAGGGTGCCAGCCTTGCCACCGCCAGCCCCCTGGTAATCCGGGCTCCGCGGCTGCCCCTCCTCCAGCTGACGGCTCTGCTCGGGAGCTGGAGACTCCCTTTCTGGCACGCCCAGGTGAGCAGGCGGGCCCCATTTCCACTCCATCCATCTCTGCGGGGCCCGAGGAGGAAAGGGTGGCGCGGTTGCTGCTGGACGAGGGAGAGGGCCCCCCTCAGGTGGAGGTTTCCCTACCCTCCTCTCTCCCATCCCTGCCTTAACGTCCCCCCCCGAAAACTAACTGCACCCCCCTGGCCTTGCCCCTGCTGACCAGCCCTCCACCTCCACCTCGGGGGGCTGGACGCTCGTCTGGGAGAAGTGCAGAGCCTGCCATTCACGGGCTCACTCTCCTCCCTCCGATGAGCAGGGTGGGAAGGCCCCCCTCCCAAAGATCCTGAGGGGGGCCAACGCCGCAAAGAATGCCCCCGGTGAGCATCAGCAGGAGACGCCGGCCGAGGAAGCCATGGCAGTGAAGGGGGGGCGATACCATCCCCCCCTGCGGGGAGGCCTCGGGTAGAGCTCTCCTGGCCTCGGTATCAACTGCATTACCCGCAGCGACTGCCGAGGTACTTGTTGCGGACATCAGTTGGCGTCTCCTTCATGGAGCTGTGAGCCCAGGCGTGTACTTGGCGCGGTTCACCCCCATCCCGGATGCCTGCCCCTTTTGAGGTGTAAAGGAAACCCTGGCGCATGCCTATTTTGAATGCGCCAGGTTGCAGCCCCTATTTCAGCTCCTCCAGAACCTCTTTTTGAGGTTCTAGCTGTACACTCAAGAGAAGGAGGAGCAGGGTGTGGCTGCTGCTCCTTCTCCTCTCCTGCCTCTCCCCCCTGTTCCTGCTGCCTGCACCAGCCAGAGCTCTCCCTGTCCTACCCAGCCACCACCTGCCTGCTGAGGCCCCCAGCTGCTGGACCTGCTCCCCCTGGACACCACTGCTGCTCACCACTACCAGCTACTGCTGCTCTCTGCCGGCCTGCCCCCTCCCCCCCCACACACTCCAGAGGGAGAGGAATAGGACACCACCACCACCAGCTCCTACCACCTGTGCCCCACTGAGGGGTGAAGAAGAGAAGGCACCACCATCTGGACCTGTGGAGGGGGCTTTCAAAGATTGAGCCTTTTTTCCATCTGTGCTCCTGGGGTGGTGGTAAGTTGAACTACTGAGATGGGGCTGGGGGAGGGGCACAGAGTCCTCCTCCCAGTCCAGCTGCCCCCTTCCTGCTGCCACCACCCCCAATGCTCTCTCCACCACCCTTAACACCTGGACTTTCTCTTTGCCCCTCAACAGGGCTGTTGCTCCACCTGGGACTGTGCTGCAGCAGCAGTGGGTGAGGTTGAGCACCCACAAGTGCTCATGGGCATGCTCCCTCCCCACCCTCTTGGACTTCCCCCCCCCAGCTACATTTGACTGGGGGGCCCCCTCACCCTTGCTCACCCCCCTTCCTACTGCCTGCCCCACCCTGCTAGCCCAGTTTGCTTTCTCCTTCCCTTGCTGAATTTACTCACTGGCCCCGCCCTGCTCCAGAGTTTGTTTTTTTTTGCCTGCCCCGCCCCCACCCCGGCTAGCCTGCTGTAGTGTGCGCCCCATCCCCCATCTGTTGTTTTCTCCCACCCTGCCTGCTACTCACCCAGCACTTATTCCTTCTCCTAGCCTCCCTTAGCCACTGCCCTGTATGCCTTGGCCCCTACCCCGAGTGCTTGTGCTCCTTTCCTCCCTGCCTTGTACACTGCACTCCCTTTGATGGCTCCATAGTTTCCTCCCCATACCTCAGTGCAGCCGGAGGAGCCGGCCCCATCCTGCACCCACTACCGTGTCCCCTGTCCTGTATTGCCAGCACCCTCCTCCTCTGCCTCCAGCCTTGCAGGGAGGAGTGGTTGCTGGCTCCTGATTCCTTGGGTTCCCCATTTGTGCCCTTCCCCAGCAGGAGGGAGTGGTTGCTGTCCCCATCTCCATCCCTCTCCAGTTGTGACCCCCCTTCCCTCTGGTGCCCTCCTCCTCTGCTGTAGTCTCACAGGGAGGAGGGGCTGCTAGCCCTTCCTTCCTCAGTTTCCCATCTGTGCCCTTTCCCTGTTAACACCCTCGCTCCCTACAAACAACATGGTAGGAGGGAGTGGTTGCTTTTCCTCTCCCTTCCTCCCTCCTTCTCCCCATTGCAACCCTCCCTCCTTTTCCTCACATCCCGACCCTTCCCTTTAGCACCCTCCTCCTTTGCCTTTTGTTCTGCAGGGAGGAGTGGTTGCTTTCCCCACTCTCCAGGATCTACCCCTCTCCCACGTGCCCCTGCCCTTCTCGCTAGCACCCTCCTTCTCTGCATCTAGCTAAGCAGGGAGGTATGATTGGTGCCCCTTCCTTGGTTGCCCTTCCCTGAATCTAGTACCCTCCTCCCATCCACCCCCCCTTCTCTTCATTGACACCCTCCTCCCCTGCCTGTTGCTTGGTGGGGAGGAGTGGTTAACCCCCGCCCCCTTCCCTGCCCTCTGTGCCTCTTTCCACCCTCTCCCCATGATGGAGGCCCTTGCCCCTGTTGACCCCACAATCCCCCCCATTGCCACCAACCCAGAAAATTGCTGCAGCTGACCTCCCAACCTCTGGCCTGAGCTCTGCCGCTGCCACGGCCGATGCTTTCTCAGATACGGGAGCAGCCTCCACCTTGGCCAGAAAAAAGAGCCAGGGAAAGAACAAGGGCAAAGGTCTGGCCCAGAAGGCCTAACCCTCCATGGCCACAGCTGCCCTGCCCACTGCAGCCCCGCCATCCACTGCAGTGAGGGATATCTAGGTTGGAGATTAGGAAAAACTATTTCACTAGGAGGATGGTGAAGCACTGGAATGGGTTCCCTAGGGAGGTGGTGGAATCTCCATCCCTAGAGGTTTTTAAGTCTCAGCTTTAAAACCCTGGCTGGGATGATTTAGTTGGGGCTGGTCCTGCTTTGGGCAGGGGGCTGGACTCGATGACCTCCTGAGGTCTCTTCCAGCCCTGGGATTCTAAGATTCATATAGTCACTCATCCAGCAACTGATTCACCCTTTTGTCACATTAGTTGAGCATTAGTTGAACATTACACAAACTGACTCCACATTGTTCTCATGCCATTTCCTACATATATATTTATATCTATAAGTACATAATGCTTGCTAAGTTGAATACTACTTTGCCCCATATCTAAAGTATTAATGATCTCTTTGAATTTCTCTTTCAACAAAAGAAATTCTATCTGTATTCTTCTCTCAACTTAAATGACATTGCCAGAAGGAATCTGCACACTTTTTATTTATATTTAAGCAAAAGGATAGCAGATATAACATGTCAACATGGAAAAGTTCATGCATCAGTCTTTACACTACGGTGTTTTTAGTGCAAAACTAGTACTTTACTATCTCTTCTTTAGTTCTGGAAGACAGTTTTCATCCTACTTCTTTTCTAGTTTGATTGTAGCAGTTACTTATTTAATGTTGTTTAACAGGAAATCCTGTTAAAATTAACAATAGAGTACTTTGTGGTGATTTTCTTTTCAGAGATGAAACATAACTGTGAATATCCTATGCATGGTAAGTCCATTACTTCTCTTATTTCTAGCTTTGGTGCTGCAACTTTTTTATACCAGCAATTGAGCGGTGTTGTTTTGATTTGTTTTTGAGTGATGATATTTGGGCTTAGAAAAGGAAGAAGCTTCTCGAAATTCCTTGGCGACAAAATAGTAGCAAATAGCATCCATACAGCAGTTAGAATTTGCTATACATGAGGTAATACTTATAAAGATTCTAATCTTCTTGATTGCAAGGCATGTAAATTCATTTTTTTCCATCACAAATCTAGCAAGCATCCCAACTTGGACAGGTAAAAAGCACACTATAAATACAATCATGTTTGTAGAAACAATATAGATAGCTTTCTCAATTAGCTTTTTTTCCTGTGGATTTGTGATTATCTTTTTGTTAAGACTCCTGATGATGTGTATGGAACAAAAGCTCAGGATTATTAGTGGAATTAAAAAAACCAAGATCCAGATATATAGAATACTGGCTGATGGTGTTGTGGAAAGCTTTTGAAAGCACAAAGGTTCCTCTCTGCTTGGATTTACGTTCTGGCTTGTTATCACTGATATCCAAAGAAACCCACAGATAAAAGCTGCCTTCCATGGTGACCTTAAACTCTTTGCCCTCAGAGGATACTTTATGGCAATATATCGATCAACTGAGATGACAGTGATAATGTAGATGCTCATGCACATATTTATTATATATATAGACTGTATAGTTAAGCACAACATGTCACGACTCCAGTCATTCCAGAGGAAATAAATTGTGAAAGGCAAGGTGCAGACTACAGAACAGTCTGCAATGACTAAGTTGATCATATACACCCTAGTTTCTGTCCATTTTTTCATTTTGCAGCAGAACACCCACAAGGCAAGGATATTAAATATGGCTCCAAAAGGAAAAATTGTTGCATAAATAATGACTTGAATGAGCTGAACGTTGTAATTCAACTTTAGACTGTTGCTGCAGTTTGTTGAGTTTGTCATTGTGATGCACCTCTGCTATACTACAAGATTTCAAAGACCTGAAATATAAAAACACAATTCTTTTTAATTAAAAACAAAAGCTCATCTACAGCACACTTAGAATAATTGGGGGGGTAACTAGTAAAAATAAATTTTAAAGTGGTGTTTTTGTGGAATTCTAATTGATTCCCAATTTGCTCCCAAATCCAGCTTGGCACAAATCAACAAATAAAAAGTTGATCATCATCTAGTCAATAAGAAAAGTCAACATTTCATAACATAAAAAGTGCCACAAGAAAACAAAGAATTATGCTAAATCATACAACTGCTTAAATAAATGTGTATAAATACCATGTATTTTCAAAATAAAGTGCCAAATTACTGGTATGTAAACAATGAGAATCAAACTTTCTTGGAGCGGGGGGGAGAGGGGGAGTACAAATGCAAAACAAAATTAAATATTGAGTATTTAAATAAAGGCCTTCTGCTTGCTCACTTAAATCATGTTTACAATGAGTTATTTAAATCAATTTGATTTAAATCAATCCATCCTGCTCCTAATACCTTGCATATTGGCAGATCTCTTTTCTAAATTTTGCATATAGTGTTTCTCTTTTATTGAAATGTTACATGCTCTCTGCTTTCCTGTCAGAAGTCCCCTAAAGCTAACCTTATCATGCAAAGCAAGTGTTTTTAGGGGTATTTGTCTGACAACATCATAATGTTTACTATAGCTCTGCAGCCCCATACTGCAATAGAAACTCATCAATTTGCAAATTAACAAATAATGAATGTTGAGGGGAGGAAGTCAGTACATGTGACACGGTTTCCCCTAATTCTGCAAATAGTGACTTTACTCTTGAAGCAGAGCCCCTGAGGGTTTTTCCTGCTGTGGGTTGTGGGCTGTGTTTGTTTCAGCAGTGCTGCTGAGGTCCTTGTAGAGAAGAGGAAGAAAATGAGGGGTATATTTTCTTAGCAAAGAAAAACACACCCTGCAAAACCCTAGTATCTGGGGTGCAGCCGGAGCCTGGAAACCTACATAGTAATGAAACTGCCCTACAGCCCAAGCCGCACAAGCCTGAGTTGGCTGGCATTAGCTGGCTGTCAATTTTTTTTGCTGGGAAACATGCTCTGACTGTCTGCAGAATAGGCCCTACAGTGAAAACCTGACAAACCTCTACCTCTTTAATAAGAAACTGTTGGGGAAGCCATTGCTTCCTGTGAGTGTCTGAGTCTGGGCTAAATATTGAAGGCATGGAGGGGATCTAATGGGAATAACTGCTATTGGAGGTTAAAATGTCCAAAAGGAGGCAGATTTGTTTGTTCTAGATGCTATCACCACCTCCTTGTATCGTAGCTTGCCCCAGAGTCTTGCCAGGGAAGTGGACAATGACAAGAAGCCCAGACATAAGCAGCTGGAAGAGAGATGCCAGCTGTGAGATATTTTTGAGTAGGACTGGACATGCTCTAGGTGACAATAATTTCCCATTTTTCTAGGATTGCTCCCATTCAATATACTGGGCATTGGAAACCTGCAAGTTGGCCTGGTGTAATTGGGAGCTCTGGCTGCTTAAGGAGGGACACAGCTCCATCCCTTCAGAGGCCAATGTCCTGCAGCAGGCGAGGTAGATGATCATGGTGTTCCTGGCAGTGAAACACCTATTGCTCCTCCTATAACCCCTGGGGATGTAGTAGGTTCCAAAAAAAAGGAGCCTGTCAAAAGAACTACAATGGGGCCCTCACCCATAACTTCTAGGCATTATAATATACAGTAATAATGATAAATAGGCTGTGACTTTAAATGGAATTTGGACCAGCTGGAAAAGGATAAGTGAGTTTGAATCAGAAAGGATAATTATTAATTCTTATTATTTTTATTATTACAGAGAAGCCATCTTGTTTCACATCAGGCTATTCAGAGCTTTACTGATTCCCATGACAAGGGGATGCCACAGCAGAGTAAACTTCCCATAAAACAAGACTCACTACATGTAGACGTTACATTAGCCCAACATTCTCAGCTGGGGGGCAGCATGAGGGATGGAACGGGGGTCAAAATTTGGCTCTGAAGGTAGGATGTGAACATGACACATTGAGTGAGTGTTAGGGGTCTAGAAGGATAACAGTAAGTTAGGGAAAAGGGAGCAGACAATGGCAAGAAGGAGGGGAGAAAAGAAGAAAAAAGAGAAGAGAAAAGTCTAGAAAATATGATTGCGAAATGGGCTCCAATTAATTATCTTCCCATCTCTCCCATGCAGTCCAATCCCTTCTGCTCGTATCTCCAATACCTTCATGACCACCATAGAATCCAGCCCCATGAGACAAACATCCTGGTTTTTACACCTGGTCATCCTATAAATAAGCACATTTCATTTATGTGCTGAAAGATCCTCTCAGATGCTCATCACCATTTCAAAAGCTGCTTGAGTTTGAGTAGCTGCAATTGTCTGATCATTTAAGATGGTCTTTATATATTTTACACAGGGTTTTGGAGTAGGATTTGTCAAAAGAGAAATCCTGGTCAAAGCAGCACACAATCTTATATCTAACTAAAACTAGGGAAACTTAGACACTTATACCAGCTTCAGTTGGGGAAAAGCTTATGAAGTATTTACAGACTGCCCATGAGTGCATAAATATAAAGGACATCTAAATTTGGCAAGCTAAGAGACTGCATAGCAAATTTGAGTGATTTTCACAGAAGTATGCTGCACACTGTTGACAAAACTATTATTCATAGCTCCAAATCTCTTTTTTCCTGATAAAGTCACAATTTAAACTGAAACAAGCTGATTTAACAGTGGAAGAATTATAGTTGAGTGACTAATTTTAATGAACAATTACAATGAACATGAACAAAATTTAATTAACAAATATCACTTCCTTATTTTGTTCATAAAATTTCTACCAGCAACCTGACAGGTTCTCCAGATTTATCTATTATACAATATTATCTGACACATGGGTCATTAATTTTTTTACTCTTTTGGTTGCTATTCAAGCAATGGAAATTTCAAATTTGAAGTACATCGCAGTGATGTGGTTGCCCACATATTATTGCTTTCCTCCCTCATTGAATAAGTTTAACTCTTGCAGTCAGGTTATGGTTTGCATGCTCAGATAGTAAACATAGAATTTGTATTTCATGAATACTTCAGTGTTTTACTTTTTGCTAATTAAACTAGATTCCTTGAATAGTCCAGGTACACAAATGCTAAAGGGGAGTAAACACAGCTGAAGCTTATTTAATTAAAAATGCTATAGAGAGAACAGTGGTGGCAAATTTTTTTTCCTTTCCTATGAGAGTTTTTGAGATTTTGAATTTTTTATCATTTTGTTTCAATTTTGACCTTTTAAAATTGTTTACACTTTTTCTCATGTATACATTAAGTAACATTTTGAAATATGAAGTAATATAGAAAATAAAAAAATGAATGTTGTCAGAAAATCCCCAACCAGCTATATCATTTAATGCCGATAGAAAATTGTGTGCAATCTTGTCACATCTGAAAGACTCTGGAGACAAAAAGCGCACAGAAAAGAGTTAAATGAAAAAACAAAGCAAATGAAGACACAACTTCCAAGATGTCCAACCAGTGTTAAAAATAATTCAGAGAAGTAGTTAATTGTTGCCTATTTATTACATTGATTAAACAAGCATCTCAAAACAAGCTGTCTGTATGCTTCTTTATATCTAGTTCCTGACATTAAGCAGGATCTAGGAAATAAGCTACAGTGCAAAAATGCAGTCACTAATAAAAATGAAGTAAAATTAATCATAAAAGAATGAAAGGTACCTGTTGGTTTAACTTCTGCAAAACAATTATCAATTCACTCCACAATAAAAGCTTCAACACAATAATTAATAGATTCCAACTCTGTTCCAGCTGACATCCACTGGTATTCGGAACAATAACAAAAATCTCTTGGTCGCTCAATGGCTCTGTCCTCTCTGGAGAAAGAAAACCAAGCCAGTTGTTCAGTATTTCTGAGAGCTTTGCCTCTTCCTCAAGAGTATTAACTACATTTTAGTTTGAATCTTCCTGATCATTTTTGTAGCATGACCCCTGCTGATGGCACAGCAATAATTCCAGTTGTGTTTCAGCTTGACTTATTGGACAAGGAAGCAGTGAATGGAAGAGAATTTCAAAAGCACCTCTGTCACATTATCGAATTGGAGGGAAGCAGCCAGATCACTGATGCACCCATAGGTGGGGGTGTTGGCCCCAAAAATGGTATAGAAGGGGGCCATGTGAGGTATTGAATAGAAGCTTATTATCTGATAATCCTATGTATGCTGTTCATGTGTTTGTATAATGTCTGTGTGTGCAATTATTAGCATGTACTTGTATGGACACTGAAGATTTCCCTGCATGTGGTTAAGCATTGGGCAGGGCCGAGCCTGTGGAGCCTGTGGACATGCTAATTACCTGCAGAACAATGGCTCTCAATGAGCCAAGGACACACCCAAAGAATGGGGCCTGTCACCTGAGAGCAGCCAGCAGGGAACACAGAGAGGCTGAGGACCAGATGACCTGCTGCATACCAGAAGAGGCCAGGAAGGAGGTATAAAGAGGCCATGTGGTCGATGCCATTTTGTTCTCAGCTCAGCACTTCATCCCAGAGGCAGCATTGCAGGGATCGAAGAGCCCGGAAGACCTGTGAACCCATCCTGATCTTAGGATGTGCAATAAGAACTTTTAAACCAGCAGCTGCAACATCTCTGCTAGAGCCTGCATCGAGGACTGGGAGATTCGATGCCCTCAGCTGTGCCCAGACATGGCCCGGTCCGTCACAACCTCTTACAAAAGCTTTGTAGAAAGAGCCCAACCACTGTGGTTAAAAATAATATGGGAGGTTGTGGTCAGAGAGGAATTAATGCACACATACCCAGAAAAATAAACAGAGGACAGATACTGAGATGTTTCGTTACTTTTTATTCAGTACTTAAATATATTCACCTGCAATATATATATATTGAATAGAACATCTATTCATTTTTATTATCATTAACTAGACATAGCAGATCTTTCAAATGAGCTCATGCAGAAGCTGACACGATTCAATAAAATCACTAGAAACAACATGGGTGTTATCATATTATAGAGTGTGCATCCATACATCTTATTAAATAGGAAGATCTGCAGACTCCATTCCTATATAATGTCTCTTTAATAAAAAGCTAACTGTTGTAATTATTGCTTTATCTCTGATATTTACATGACAAGGATTTGTAAACTTCTTAGAACTTCTGCAATAAATACTGAAAGAAAGAAGGAAACTTTTCAATTGGATTCATCATCTTAATTCACTATCTTGGCTGTCAACAGCAAAGTTATGTTATCTGGAGAAAATTCTTGGCTTTTTCCAAAGGCAAAAAAAAAATGTTATCTTTCTCTTTAAGTCATCTTGGAATCATCATGGATAGTTCTCTGAAGATGTCCAGGCAGTGTGCAGCAGCAGTCAAAAAAGCAAACAGGATGTTAGGAATCATTTAAAAAGGGATAGAGAATAAGATGGAGAATATCTTATTGCCCTTATATAAATCCATGGTACGCCCACATCTGGAATACTGCATACAGATGTGGTCTCCTCATCTCAAAACAGATATACTGGCATTAGAAAAGATTCAGAGAAGGGCAATTAAAATGATTAGGGGTTTGGAACGGGTCCCATATGAGGAGAGATTAAAGAGACTGGGACTTTTCAGCTTGGAAAAGAGGAGACTAAGGAGGGATATGATAGATGTATATAAAATCATGAGTGGTGTGGAATGGGCCTACGTCTACACTGGCAGCTTCCTGCACAAGAACTCTTTTGCGGAAGAGTTCTTGTGCAAAAAGTCTTCCACAAGAGAGCATCTACACTGACAAGAACGAGGCGCCACCAAATGAAACTAATGGGCAGCAGGTTTAAAACAAATAAAAGGAAATTCTTCTTCACACAGCACATAGTCAATCTGTGGAACTCCTTGCCTGAGGAGGTTGTGAAGGCTAGGACTATAACAGGAGTTAAAAGAGAACTAGATAAATTCATGGAGGTTAAGTCCATAAACAGCTATTAGCCAGTATGGGTAAGGAATGGTGTCCCTGGCCTCTGTTTGTCAGAGGGGCTATGTCTAGACTGCAGGCTTCTTTCAAAAGAGGCTCTTTCGAAAGCATCTTTCGAAAGAGCCTCTTTCGAAAGATCGCGTCTAGACTGCAGGCGGATCTTTCGAAAGAGAAATCCGCTTTTTCGAAAGAGAGCACCCAGCGAGTCTGGATGCTCTCTTTCGAAGACGGCCTCTTTACATTGAAGAACGCCTTCCTTCGAAAGAGGAACTTTCGAAGGAAGGCATTCTTCCTCGTGAAACGAGGTTTACCGCCATCGAAAGAAAAGCCGCGTTCTTTCGAAATAATTTCGAAAGAACGCGGCTTGAATCTGGATGCAGGGGAAGTTTTTTCGGGAAAAGGCTACTTTTCCCGAAAAAACCCCTGAGTCTGGACACGGCCAGGGTGGAGATGGATGGCAGGAGAAAGATCACTTGATCATTACCTGTTTGATTCACTCCCTTTGGGACACCTGGAATTGGCCACTGTTGGCAGACAGGGTACTAGGCTGGCTGGACCTTTGATCTTACCCAGTATGACCATTCTTATGTTCTTAAGTTGGCAGGACCTTTAGCACCTGGGAGGGCAAACTTGTCACCAAGAACAGCAACACAGGGTACATCTACACTGCAAGCTTCTTTCAGAATAAGCTTTTCCAGATCTTCCGCAACAGATTATTTTGAAATAGAGCGTTCACACACAAAAAGTGCAGGAAAATAGAAATGCGTTATTTCCAAAAATAGTGTCCACGCTGATTAGACACTATCTCGCATGTAAGGCCACCTGGAACCAGTACAGGCAGGGCATTAGGTCAGCAGTTGCTTCTGGGAGCTGCTGCCTAAGGCAGAGACATGAGCTTAAAGGGACCCCCCCCCCCCGACAGTCGTGTCTCAGGTTCTTCTGCTTGCTTGCCTACCTCTACGAAGGACAGCAAAGCATTTCCTCTGCTTCAGGACACATAGCACTTTTTGCCATGGAACCAGAGTTGCTTTTGGGCACATGATGGCCCCACACTGCTCTGTGGCAATTTTTGCAGCAGTTTCTGTAGGCTGCCTTCCTGGCCCTGCATGAGCTTGATGCCAAGCTGATCCTTGAGAACCTCTGCCTGTGTGTGGGACAAGTTGCAGTTCCGACTGGTGGGACCGGCTGGCGATAGAGGGGTTGCTCCAAATCTTCCAAAATGAGGAAGGAGACATTCATGGAGCTGTGTGCCTGGCTCAGCCCTGCCCTCAGATGACAGGACACCCAGATGCGACCCGCCACCCTCCCTGGAGAAGCGGGTCGCCATCTGGAAGGTGTCCATGCCACACAGTTACCAGTCCATGGGCAACCAGTTCAGTGTGGGAAAGCTGACCATCAGGGCCCTCCTTATGCAGGTATAGCACTCTCGAGCTGCAGTCCCTGGAGAGGGGTAGTCAAAAGGGGGGGGGGTTAGAGGTGCAGGGGATGGGCTGGAGGTGGTGGTGGAGAAGCCCCATCTCGAGGGGGTTCTGCAGTCCCGCTGTCACATAGCCCTGCAGGGGGAGCTTCATAAGGGGTGGCTTCTGGAGTGTTTGTTGGGGTGGGGTGGTGTCGCAGGGACCTCCCAAGGGCTCTGGCACCCCCTTTGATTCTCTGCTTTTTCTTTGTTTGTCTCCTTCTGCAGGTGGTGAGGGCTATTAACACAATCTTGCTGTGCGGGGGGAAGGGGGACTATTGATGGAACACACATCTCCATCCAGGCCCCAGGCCCCTGTTCAGCACAGTACATAAACAGAAAGGGATACTTTCTATGGTCCTGCAGGTCTTGGTTGACCACCGCAGCAAATTTACAGACATTTTCATCAGCTGGATGGGGAAGGTGCATGACACCCACGTCTTCTGCAACTCCAGCCTCTACCAGAAGCAGGCACTTTCTTCTCTGAGCACAACATTAGGGTCGGGGAGGTGGAAATGCCACGGTGCATTATGGAGGATGCAGCCTACCCCCTCATGCAGTGGATGATGAAGCCAAACACTGGACACTGGACCCAAGGAAGGACTTGCTCACTGGCCGCTTCTCCAGCACCCGCATGCAGGCCAAAAGTGCCTTTGGGCACTTAAAGGAGCAGTTCTGGTACCTCCTGATGTACCTGGATGTGGGGGAGCACAGAATTCCCAAGGTGATATCCACATGTTGTGTGCTCCACAACATCATGGAGAAAAAGGTCTTCCTTCCAGGGTGGGGAGCACAGTCTGGCCAGGAGGGATGGGCCTTTGAACAGCCACACACAGTAGCCATCCACTATCCACCAGGCCCCTCAGGGAGGGGTGCGCATCTGGGAGGCCCTGAGAGACAGTTTCTTTCAAGGTCCCCAGGAACTCTTCCAGGGATGCCCCACTAGAAGCCTGTGCCTTGCCCCATCTGCCTTTCCTCCAACAACCCCTCCTTTCCCCCTCCAACTATCTTCCCTGCAGACACAATAAAAAATGTTTTGTTTTGAAAAAAATGCGTATTTATTTGGGATGAAGTAATGGGGGAGGCGAGGGAATGAGAACATGGAAATGGGGAGGGGGCTGAGAACCTTGGAGGGGGAGGAAAGGCTCAGAGCAGGGGCTGAGAGTGGCACGTGGCTCAGGTGCTTGTTCCGCCTTGTGTGCGGGGACCTGGGCAAGCTCGGAGTTGGAGGGTCCTGGGAGGATCAGAGACCTGGAGTGGGGTCAGGCATGGGAGGGGGATCAGGGACTGGAGGAGGGACTGGGACTGGTTCTGGGTAGGTCAGGAGCTCCCAGATGGTCGCACACATGTTGCAGTGCTGCTGCAGCAGCTCTGTCCATATCTGGGCCCTCCACTTTGCGTTGTTCCAGACCTTCTGGGCCAGTGTCTGCTGCATGTCCCAGAGGATGGACACATGCTCCCTCATGAGGTCCTCCTGGACCCTCCAGAGCCTCAGGCTCCCCCAGAGTTGGACAGCTGGGTTGGGTGGTATTGGTCACCCCACAGTCAAGGCTGGTCTGGTGAGGGAGAATAAAGGGAGGTGGTCAGAGGAAGGTGATGTCCCGGGAACAATGCCATTTGTGGCCTGGACAATGGGCCCTTCCCTACAGGATTTGATGGACAAGCAGGCAAGGGAAATGGCCAGCCACGCTGGGATCCAATGGCTGGGAGAGGGGCCTTGCACTATCTGGGCTTCCATTCAGGGCCACACACAGTCCTATGCCTGGCAGCACTATCCCTGGGAGCAGGTGCTGTCTTGAGCATACAGGCATGCCCATGTGCAGCATTCCAGAGTCTGTGCCGTTGTTCCCAACCTCCTTCCAGCAGTGGCTCATGGTGGGAGGGCATCCCCCAGGGGTCAGAAGTGTGGGTAGCCTCCCCAGAGCCTGTGAACAGGAGCCCAGGGGTGCTCTGGTGCTGCCTTCTGAGGGCTGCGTAATGCCAACTGGTGCTGCACATGCATCCACTTGCATGGACTGCAGCACAATGCCCAGGCCGAGTGACAATCACACCACAGCCCCTCAGAGCCCACAACCCCTGCCCTGTGTGTGTGAAAAACTAAGAGCACTTCCCTCATGAACCCTCCCTGTCTTCGCAGGATGCTTGGGACACATCCAGGCCATGGGGTACTGTCTCCAGCATGATGGGGGTCACAGGGCTAGCAACATCCTCCTCCTCCTAGTCCTCCCCGTGGGCTAGGAGCGCCGGGCAGGTGACAACGGTCATCTCCAGCCACAAGTTTACCACAAGGAATGGGAAAGAGGTTGCATTGGCCCCCAGGATGTGGTGCAGGTCATCAAAATAGGGGAAAAGTGGGGGCCTGCCCTGCAGCATGAGCTGCTCTCCCTCATCCTGTCATAGGCCTGCCACAGTTCCTTCATTTTGCTCTGGACCTGCTCCAGAGTCCAGATTTGTGCCTTCGTGGCCATGCTCTCAGGCATCTGTCTGTACATCTACAGATGTCCTTATTCCTGTGTCTGGAATGGAGATCCTGGAGGTTCTTCTCATTGCCCCACACCTCCAGGAGGGCCAGGATCTCTGTCTCAGACCAGGATGGTGCACACCTTTTGCGGCCCCTGGCAGGCTCCTGGGAGCCCTGTGTGTGCTCCCTGAGATGGGCAGGGAGTTCTTGGGGGGGCTTCTGGCTGCGACATGCTGCCCAGACATCAGCACTGGCAGCTGCTTCCTGCCACAAGCTCTGTCCCCTGTGTCTGCAGCTTTAAGAGCAGCCAGGAAACATGAACTATAGAATTGTGATGAGTGTGGATGGGTGGCCAGCAGGGCACTTGTGGGATTTTCTGGAGGCCTCTTCTTTCATCAAAACTCCGTATTCCGCACCCACACACCCCCTCTTCCAAAAAAACTTTTTCGGAAAGGGCTTGTTCCTTATGGAATGAGGAACGGGGTTCGAACAAGCCGGCTTTTAAAAATGGCGGCGCCGGCTTTATGCTAATGAAGCCCGGGAAATTCAAATCCCGGGCTTCATTAGCAAGTTCGGTATGCATACATTACCCCGCTAGTTCGAACTAGCGGTGGTAGTGTAGACATACCCTTAGGGTATGTCTACACTACAAAGTTAGTTCGAACTAACTAACTTTCATAGGTGCTACACTATCGCTCCATTAGTTTGAATTTAATTCGAACTAACGGAGCGCTTAGTTCGAACTAGGTAATCCTCATTCCACGAGGATTAAGCCTAGTTCGAACTTACACTACAAAGTTAGTTTGAACTAACGGACGTTAGTTCGAACTAACTTTCATAGGCGCTACACTAGCGCTCCGTTAGTTCGAATTAGGTAATCCTCATTCCACGAGGATTAAGCCTAGTTCGAACTTACTAGTTCGAATTAAGGGCTGTGTAGAACTAGTGGGAGGCTAGCCCTCCCCAGCTTTCCCTGGTGGCCACTCTGGCCAACACCAGGGAAACTCTATTGTCCCCCTCCCGGCCCCAGACCCCTTAAAGGGGCACGGGCTGGTTACGGTGCCCGTGCCAGGTGCAAGCCTGCCAGCACCCAGCCAGCAGACCCTGCACCTGGCACGGATCGAGCCATCCACCCGATGCCCCCCAGCCCTCCCCCTCTTCCCGGGACCAGGCTGGCGGCTCCCGGGAGCTTGCCCGGGACCACAAGAGGCGGGCACCCGCCTGGTCTAGTGCAGACATCGTGGATCCCATCCACGACCTCCGCACTAGGCACAGGAAAGTGGCCGGCTAGGGCAGGAGAGCTGCCAGCCTGGCCACCCAGGAGCAGGTGTGCATGAAAATAAAGGTGGTCCACTGAGACCCCCGACCCTGAGCCCTGAGCTTACAATGGCCATCCTGGGTCAGACCAAAGGTCCATCTAGCCCAGTAGCTTGTCTGCCGACAGCGGCCAACCCTAGTGTAAGGGGACTGTTACCCCTTACTAAAACTCTGTGGGAGTTTTTTGGTTTGCCACTTTCAGAGGGGGAAGGGTTCAGGAGGCTGACAGACCCCAGAGACAATGGAAAGCAGCCAACACTCCAGCTCAGCCTGATTGACAGGTTGGACAGGCTAGTGAGAAAGGGGAGAGGCCAGGCCCCGTCATCCCTGTGAGCTGGGATTGTTCTGGCTCTCTCTCTGAACAAACAAGCTGTGTCCTAAAAAGACAGAGAGCTGAAAGAGCAGTGCAAGCTGTATGAAGAAGTCCTGCAGCGACAGAACCAGACACAGACAGGCCAGGAGTACAAGCTGTGTGGAGAGACTGTCTTGCAACAGCAGAGCCAGGCATACACAACTCAAGGAGAGCAGCCCCTGTGTTGAACAGCAGACTGGCAGTGCTCAGAGAGCCAAAAGGAACAGAGAAGCCACACAAGGAGCTGGAACTGGCCAAGCAGCACAGCCTGCAGCTGGATGTGGTGAGCACCTGGGACCAGCAAAGTGTGGGGAAAGGCTCTGGACTGGGAGAGGGGTCTGGCCACTTCGAGCTTGAGACTGTGTGGTCACTACCAGAGCTAGCGTGTCCTGCCTGTAGCCCCCCTGCAGCATATCCAGGGCCTCTAAGGAACAGACTGTGAACTGTCCTTACACTCTGCAGGCTGCTGTTTTGATGTCCCTGTGCTACAGAGCAGGGCTGTGTGTTCTCATTTAACCATTCTCATTTTTTCTTATTCTTTTCTCTTTAATCAGTTGTTGTTTAATAAATTGTATTTGCTTTGAACCTTATGAAGTGATCACTGGGCCAAGAAGGCCTGCAGTGTAAAGAGAGCACCTCGGAGTGGGGACACCCTAACTCCTGCCCCTAGTGACTACAAGGTCAAGGATTAAGCCCCAGGAAACCTGGGCCCAGCCTTGTTGGGGTTTCAAGGGCTCTGCTACTCAGGAGAGTGGAGGGGGAGCCCTCAGGATCAGGGAGCCGTGGGGTAAAGGAAGTGGGAGCGGGGACTCAGATCCTTTCGCTGGTTCATTTCACCGGGGTGTATAGAAGCCAGGAAAGTTCCCCACAATAGCGGGATCATTCCCCCGCTTACACTAGGGACCCTGGAGGGGATGGACCGAAGACAGTGACCAAGCCATTTGTCTCGTGCCATCCCTCTCCAGCCTTCCACAAACCTTGGGCAGGGACACCACTCCTACCCCCTGGCTAATACCGCTCCATGGACCCAACCTCCATGACTTGATCTCACGTCCCTTTAAACTCTGTTCTAGTTCTAGCCTTCACAGCCTCCTGCAGCAAGGAGTTCCACAGGTTGACTCTTTGCTTTGTGAAGAACAACTTTCTGTTACTACTCTGAAGCCTGCTACCCATTCCTTTCCTTTGGTGTCCTCTAGTCCTTCTTTATAGGAACTAATGAAGAACTTTTCTGTATGCACCCTCTCCCCCCAACTCCTGCTTTTAGAGACCTCTATCCTGTTCCCCCTCCGTCTCCTCTTTTCTAAGCTGAAAAGTCCCAGTCTCTTTAGCCTCTCTTCATATGGGACCTGTTCCCAACCCCTGATCATGTTAGTTGCCCTCCCCTCTCCCACCCTCTCTCTTCCCCTCTCCCACCTCCTTTTCCCAGTCTCCCCGAGTTTTGTTCAATAAAGACAGATTCCATTTTTGAACACAATTGTCCTTTATTTTGTACATCAAGAAGAGGGGCTAGGGAAGGGTAAGTGGAAGGAGGTGAGGGAGGAATGGGGTATGTGCCCCCGATGGGGAGGACTGGGCTGGCTCTGCGGGCTTCTGGGGGTGGAAGCTCTCCTGCAGCCCCCCAATTGCCCCCTCTCCCCAGATGGCAGCCTGCGGCAAGTGCAGCCGGGCTGATGGCCGAGTGCTGTGATGTGCCCATGTACTCTGGGCAATCCAAGCCAGGACTGCTTTGCAAGCGGGGGCACCCCTGAGAACTGTCTGTCCGGGGTGGGGTTCAGGACCCTTTAAGCACAGCCCTCGGCTAGCCTGAGACAGCATCTCCACGCTCTAAGTCCTCCTCTGATGTCTTGCCGGCACTGCTTCCGGCCATCCTTAAGCCTGGTTCAGGGTCCACTTAATGTGGACATGCTAGTTCGAATTAGCAAAACGCTAATTTGAACTAGTTTTTTAGTCTGGATCCGTTAGTTCGAATTAGCTTAGTTTGAATTAACGTTGTAGAGTAGATGTACCCCCTGCAAGTGAAATTCAATTGTCTATTACTGCAAACATTTTGTGTCTGCTCCTCTGACCTCAGTTTGGTAATATCCAAGTCTTAATGGCACATGGGAGGGCTTGAGAAAGTGCAGCTAGCATTACATGCTTACAGAAGGCACTACTAGTTTTCAGTGAAGTAGAAGTCTATCCTGCAAAAAAGTGACGTGTGAACATTTTTACGGTTTAGTTATCTTGCAGAAAATCAGAACTCAATTCCAAAAATAATACAGGAAGTAACAGCATTTGCCACTACACTGTGCATAAATGGTCCCTCCTTCTCCTCCCAAACCTTAACCAGTTTCAACCACAGAAGGGCTTAGTGCTGTATAACAACTGCTAAATGCCACTAGCACCATTGTGAATACGAAGTTAAAAAATGGTTTTATACCCTCCTCTCACTGCCCCTGCCCTCTAGAAAATTTGGGACACTAAGAATGCAGGGTTTAACTTGAAATAAGCTAAGCATACTGAGCTACGACAGTTGTGTAGCTTATTTTGAAATTGGGAACATCTACATAGCACTTATTTCGAAATAGAGCACTCTTCCTCTGACTTCCCTTACTCCTCCTACAATGAGGGTTACAGGAGTCAGAGTAAGAAGTCCTCCAGCTTGATAGTATTTTGACATTATTGCAAAATAACTTCCCGCTGAGTAGACACAGACTTAAGTTATTTCAAAATAATGTTGCTGTGTAGACATGCCCTGAGAGAGAGACAGTACTCCCAATAACAGAACTTTGTACGCAAGTGTAATTAGTGAAGACAAAACCATTGAATGATGGTTACAGCTCGGCTGCCATGGCACAAATCCAGATATAATCCAGTGGAAGTTGTCCTGAATCAATATGAGATGGATGTGCTCATCTGTACCCTCACAGATGTAAAGGAACATGCAGCAGGTGATGATTATATGAATGGTGTTTTCCACATTGCACAGGCAGAACCAGCACTGTTTTGGTCTAACAAATGTACACTTTGTGCTCTTTCTATAGTTACAGAGCTTGAAACTGACCCACTTTTCCCTAGGTTCACTGATGTCAGGGAATGGTTTCATATATCAACTTAGGAGCAGGTATGCAGTCTGCCAAAATAACCCTTGGCGCTGATAAACCATACAGAACAATATTATTTCTAAGGAATAAAGTCCTCCTTCAGTTACAGTCCTGATCTTCTATGTGTAATCACAGAATCCTAGAACTGAAAGGGACCTTGAGTGATGGGAATTCCACAACCTCCCTGGGTAATTTATTCCAGGGTTTAACCACCCTGACAGTTAGGAAGTTTTTCCTAATGTCCAACCTAAACCTCCCTTACTGCAGTTTAAGCCCGTTGCTTCTTGTCCTATTATCAGAGGCCAAGGACAATAATTTTTTCCCTCCTCCTTGTAACACCCTTTTAGATACTTGAAAACCGCTATCATGCCCCTCTCTCAAGTCTTCTCTTTTCTAAACTAATCAAGCCCAGTTCTTTCAGTCTTCCCTTGTAGCTCATGATTTCTAGAACTTTATTTATTTTTGTTGCTCTTCTCCGGATCTTCTCCAATTTCTCCACACCTTTATTGAAATGTGGTGCCCAGAACCGGACACAATACTCCAATTGGAGCCTAACCAGTGCAGAGTAGAGTGGAAGAACGACTTCTCATGTCTTGCTCACAAAACTTCTGTTAATGCATCCCAGAATCATCGTTTGCTTTTTTTTTTGCAACAGTGTCACACTGCTGACTCATGTTTAACTTGTGGTCCACTATGACTCCTAAATCCCTTTCAGAAGTACTCCTTCCTAGGCAATCACTTCCCATTCTGTATGTGTGAAATGGGTTGTTCCTTCCTTCTCCGACCAGCCTTTTCAATTGTTCTGTGGATCCTAGATCAGAGCACCCAGAACAGACTTGGATGAACCCAGCAGAGTTCCATTGTGAAATGGAGATGGTACATAGCCGAACGCATCCAGCAGGGCAAGGACGGCACTGCTGCCATACATGACAAATTGTTGGAATTCCAGGACAATGAGACCCCCCCCCCCCCGAAATCATCAAACCCGAGGTGGAGGGGTGGGTAGAATAAGCATTCTCCCCTCCCGAGGAACTGGAAGGGAGGTAATTGTAGAAGGGGAGGGTAATTACCCTGCTGTTACGATTTGAGCAAGCTGCGTAAAAGAGAATAATCTGTTTTTGTTTCTCTTTAGCCTTAAGGTTTGCCTACTGTCCTCTTTCTGAGAATGTGTGGAGCCACTCCCAACTTGTCCTTTGCGTTATTACGGTGCTGTAATCATGCAACACAGAAGATCGCATCACTTGTAATATAACGGGCAATGGGGAGTGAGTGTGGACTGAAGGATGGCTGTATCATTATTTGCCACCCAAGTGTATTAACACATAATGTGACCTGGAAAACCTGTAGACCCCGCACTATTTATCAGCGACAGATTGCAGTACATGGAAAACTGTGAAGATTCAAGGGCTGGAATGTCGTGGTTGGGAAATCGGAAGACCATTGTATTTCGAGGAGTTAGTGAATCTTCCCAGTTCTCATATCTGCAAACTAGAAAACAGGCTTTGGCCTGCTGTTAGCAAGGAAAATTCCCAGCTAGCTAGCTTGTGAGAGAGATAGGCTGTGCCTAGTGTGTGTGGGGGAGCTCATCCCATAGTTAAGATAGACTCCATGGTAACCAGAGCCTGTCTGTGGGAAACTTCTCACAGGCAGGTGTTGTTTTGGTTTCTGCTTTAGCACAGAGTTAGTTGCTGTTTTAGGATGTTGTGTACAGGCTATATATCGCTTAATGTTACCAATGCCCTTTGGACTTCTCGAAAGACCCAGAACTGTGCAGAGGTGCCTTTTGGACCTGGCCCAGGAGTCCATCCCTTGCTGAGTCGGAGTCCCCAGAAAGCCAAAGGGATGTTGCCAGCCTTCTCTTGCCTTTTCTTTTAATATCACCTGTAATATCTAATATACCTTGAATTTATTTGCATTAAGCCATTTGTGTCTTCTTGGTTACCCTCCGAACCTGAGAGCAGAATCTGGCTGAGCCAGTGTGGCGTAGTGGGGGTGCTGTCTGCGCTGCTCCCTAGGCTGCCTCCTCCATGATACCAGACAGAAACTACCACTCTCTTCCAGCCCTGCCCCCCAGCCAGGTGCTGGTCTCCACCCTCCTTCCTTTGTCTCCCTCCCTGGGAGACTGAGCTTGGGTGTCTGGGTTAATACACATTTGGGAGAGTCAGTGAGAATCTCCCATCACAGTGCAGGGGGACCCCCACTCCGCCACACCCAGCCTCTGAAGTAAAACAGAATTGGACCAGGTCCACAATAAGGAAAAGAGAAGCTGAGTACTGTTTGTCAATGAGGTAGCTGATGAATAATGTATTATTTATCAAATACATGCTACAATTCAGTTGCTTTGCATCATTCACCTAACTCTATAGTGGGTCATTTTATGTTCCTTGACTAATGTGCTATTCATCTAATATTAATGTCTTCTATTCTATCATCTCAGGTAAAGAGCATGAGCAAATTAGGCAGTGCTATATATTAGAAGTACATATGTCAGACCTTATGAAGAACTGATTTAGTTTAAAATTAGATCTTCAGAGCAGATCTTATGTATGTACACACAGCATCAGAAAGGAAATGAGTGCTAAAAATATTTCCATTTGATAACAGGCTCTCAGGAGACTGAAAACGTGAGATTAAGAAAAGATAGCATTTCTCACGATAAATGTTTGAGGACAGAGTCACTGCTATGCCAATTTCTGCTTAGGAGCAAGGGAGCTGATTGCGAGTCCTTGATCCATGGCCACTTCTATGCCAGTCCTGCTGCCCATGCAGATTAGAGCAGGCTAGGGCTCCACTTTTGAAAACAGAAATGCCCCCAGGCTGCTTTGTACTATTCCCACTGGCTACAGCCCTCAGTTAAGTGGAGATTGCCAGAGGTAGCACCACACCCTACATTGTGTTCTGCACCCCCAACATATGAGAGCTGAAGATGGGTGTTATCAGAACCCTAAGATGGCTGTACACATTCTGGGGAAAATAGCAAGATCTAGCCAATGTCTGGCATTTTTGTGTTGCTATAGTAGAGCAAATGGTACAGAGTAAGCCAGAGAATCATTGATTTTGATCCAATACATTACTTAAGTACCCTCCACCCAAAACTTAAATAAAAATTACAGAAAGAACTGCTGAGCTTTATAACTATAGCAAAGATAGCTATGGAAAGAGAAGTGTTAGGAAAGAGTTAAGTCAGTGCTTAAGATCAAGTGAAATATTCCAAGGAGACCTATTTTCCAAGGTAAGCCAGGGTATTTCTACACTACCCCGCTAGTTCGAACTAGCGGGGTAATGTAGGCATACCGCAATTGCAAATGAAGCCCGGGAAATTCAAATCCCGGGCTTCATTTGCAATTGCGGTATGCCTACATTACCCCACTAGTTCGAATTAGTGGGGTAGTGTAGACATACCCCCAGCTTCACACCTAAATCTGTTCTCAAGGGTGTGATTATCTGTTTTGATTTCCCACCAATGCTTGCAAATGGTCAGAGTGGCTGACAGGGCAGTCAGCAGAAAGACCATCCATCCTTGTGTTGTGCTATCATGGCTGTGGTCAGCAGAGGTCTAGAGCTGGAGCCCAGCTGGTCCTAATGAGAAGAAACAACTGGCAGGGCATCTGGCAGGACCTGAATCCACTTCAGATGGTTGCAAAATATAAGACCAGACTGTGCAAAATAAATCAATAAAAATAGGGGAGGTGATGTCTTCCAAATGTACAGTGGAAAATTTTGTCACCAAACATTTTGTCACAGAGCAGATCCTTTACATCACGGCCTCACGTGTGCATTGCCCATTCTGCCACACAAAGGCCCCTCACAGAAAATGTAGGCTGCTGACACACTCTGAGAAAGCATAACTTGTAAGCGCACAATGCAACTTTCTGTGAACAAAATTTAACCTTGTAGGCATCTAAGAACAGGGAGGTGAGCATGAAAAGATAGAGCACAGCTGCAAGAGATAAATAAGATTCTCTTGACCTGTCCTTGAAGGTAGGGAGGTAGGCATAAGGAGATAAGACGCAACTACCATGCACACTGACCATGCCCACACCCGGCACTGTCCACGGGGCCATCAGGTGGGCATCATGAAAAATCCTAAAGGGCATTATTGCACATTACCTCATTACCAGCCTGTCAGGCCCGGACAGGGAACAACCCTAATAAGGTACCCTCGACCCCTTTGTTCAGGGAGGTTCCAAGTGTTGAGGGCACGTGTCTTTTTTGCCCAGTTGAAGGACTGATCTCCCTGAGGCTGCCTCCCCACCCTTCGAGTCAAAGATAGGGGTGCGTGAGTTCTGAGCATGCTTTGAGTTCTAGGGTGTCTTTACGCTGTTATCATTGCTGGATTTTTAAGTATTGCTTGAATATATTAGTTATTGGTTTAGTTAATATTTGAATCATGTTAATTTCACTGTGTAATTCTGTAGAGTGTAACTGAGTTCTATTAACCACACAGTGTAAATTGTATAATCTTTTGTTGTGTAGTGGGGTTGTATGTAGGCCAAGTATAAGTGTTAGAAATAGAAACCCAGGAGTTGTTAAGTTGTAAAGGTAGATTTATGACTAACTCCACCAGCTGCCCTAAAATAACCATAGAGGTGCTAGCTGTGGATGGAGTTTTTATTATCATTATATTGGCTTTGTTTTTGTATTTTTTGCTTGCATGCTGTGCTGCCTTAAGCGAATTAGAGATAGTGATTTAATATAATCAAATTGTAATCACAAAGTTTGTAATCAGTTAAGTGCAGTTTGGTTCAGTTTTCCCCTCCTGTAAAAGCACTAGGCAATTGCATGTTTTAAAATTCATTTAAAAGTCACTTGATTTTTGATAAAAGAACCATTCTGTTTAATAAAAAAATCATTTGTTTCACCATCATCCAGTAGTTTTCACTGGGTAGTCAGCTTTTACCCCCGGGGGCTCCCATCACATCACCAAACCAAGTTGTGCCATTTTTCATCAAAAAAATCAAAACAAAAAAATTGCTTTTTGGCAGGAATGTGGGTTTTTTTTGACAAAAAGTCAAAAATTTCTACAAAAAGCAGACACATTCCACAAAACTAAGTTTGTTTTTATTGAAAACTTGATTTTCTAGATAAAAAAAATGATTTTGCCAAAACATTTTCATCCAGCTTGACTCACTTCTCTCATAGGTCCATCAGAGCCTTAGCCCTTTGTACATGCTGCAAAGGAAATATCTTCAGCAGGTAATTATTCTGCTAAATCTCTCATCTCCCCTTAACTGGTGCAATCTTGATGGGCCAGGGCCCAACAGGCAAGCCAGAATTTTTTGAGTAGCTTTTATATTACTTTTAAATTATTTCATGTCAATTTAAGAAACCACAATAGCTCAGGTAAAGCTATTAAAGTACTTGAGCCTAAATAATTTATTATGAACTGGGAAACTGCCAAGTCTTGGCGGAAATGCCATTTGAAAGAACGTGTTTACAGTTTGTGGGTGCAAAGAGGAACACATCAAGCACCAAGATCTTTATCAAGCATCAGTTTTTTTTCTTTCCCGTCAGCAACCACAGAGCCTCACATAGTGGGTTATTCTAATGTATTTATTTCTGAGACTAGTATCATTTTTTCCATTCTCCTTATTGCAGTGATGTGACTAAGAGGTCACCTTAGTAACCCTGAAATGTCAGACCTGGGATGGCAGACAGTGTGCAATACTATCTAAATATTTCAGAACTACACACATCATTTCCTCACACACATTTTCCACTGGAAGCAACTGGAGGGGTAGATGGAAGGGAAATATTCTAGTCATGCTGATATGCGTTGCTGGCTCTGGTTAAATGTACAGAATATGGCCCATTACATAGGTGAGATTCTAAGTATCTCTGCTGACAAGGCCCTACTCTTTTGTGGGCAAGACTATTGAAGAGGGAAGATGAGGATAACAGTGATAAGAATAAAACAACAAATGGTCTGGTAGCACTTTATAGACTAACAAAACATGTAGAATCATTGCGCTGGAGGAGACCTCAAGAGGTCATCAAGTCCAGCCCTCTACCCAAGGCAGGACTAATCCCAACTAAATCAACCCAGCCAGGGCTTTGTCAAGCCGAGACTTAAAAACCTCTAGGGATGGAGACTCGACCACCTCCCTAGGGAACCCATTCCAGTGCTTCACCATCCTCCTAGTGAAATAGTTTCTCTCAATATCCAACCTAGACCTCTCCCACTGTAACATGAGACCATTGCTCCTTGTTCTGCCATCCATCACTACTAAGAACAGCCTCTCTCCATCTTCTTTGGAACCGCCCTTCAGGAAGTTGAAGGCTGGTATCAAATCCCCCCTCACTCTTCTCTTCTGTAGACTAAATAAGCCCAAATCCCTCAGCCTCTCCTTGTAGGTCATGTGCTCCAGCCCCCTAATCATTTTGGTTGCCCTCCACTTGACCGTCTCCAATGCGTCCAAACCCTTTCTATAGTGAGGGCCCAGAATTGGACACAGTACTCCAGATGTGGCCTCACCAGAGCCTAATAAAGGGGAATAATCACTTCTCTGGATCTGTTGGTAATGCTCCTCCTAATGCAACCTAATATGACATTAGCCTTCTTGGCTACAAGGGCACACTGTTGACTCATATCCAGCTTTTCATCCACTGTAATACCCAGGTCCTTTTCTGCAGAACTGCTGTTTAGCCATTCGGTCCCCAGTCTGTAACAACATTTGGGATTCTTCCGTTCCAAGTGCAGGATTCTGCACTTGTACTTGTTGAACCTCATCAGATTTCTTTTGGCCCAATCCTCTAACCTGTCTAAGTCACTCTGTAATCTATCCCTGCCCTCCAACACTTGGGGTAGTCAGTTGGGGTATGTCTACTCTGCACACTTATTTCAAAACTAGCCAATTAGCCCACCATGAGACGGGATTTTCAGGTCTCTCCTCCATGTCAGTCTTCTCTCCTGAGCCTCTGGTCTCTTACACCGTTTCTCTCTCTCTCCCCCTCCTTCTCCTACTGCCTCCCCCGCTCTCTCAGCTCTCCTCCGCCATCTGCCTCTCTCTCTGTCTCTCTCTTTCTCTTCTCCCCCTCCTGCCTCTCAATCTTTCTCCACTCTCCTCTGTCTCTGTTGGGGAAGCACGCTCATCCAGCTCTCGTCCGCCTCCTGCCTCTCTCTTCGTCTCTCTCTCTCTTTCTTGTCTCCCCCTCCCGCTTCTCACTCTGTGTTTCTCTTCTCCTCCTCCCGCTGCATCTCTCTCACTCTCTCTCTCACTGTCCTCTGCCTCCTCCGTTCTCCTCTCTGTCTCCTCTGCATCCTCTGTGTCTGCTCCGCTTTCCTCCTTTTGAATCCGGCGCCCTTTCCTGACGTCAGAGATGCACGCTCGTCCAGGCCCCACCCCTTGGCTGTTCCCTCTGGGCGGTGCTGTTGCCTCCCGCCATGGCGCTCGGCTGACTTCTGTTCTGCTCAGCCGGTCCACCGCGCAGGAGCAAGCGGCGCAAGCGGCCCTTTGGGCCCCGTGCTGCATGGGGAGCGTGGAACCCAAACGGCCGCCTGTGCTCCTTGCTCCTGTGCGGCAGCCCGGCTGAGTGGCACAGAAGTCAGCCGAGCGCCACGGCTGGAGGCAACAGCGCCACCCAGAGGGAACAGCCAGCGTTTCAGCATTACAGAGTCACAGACATTGGGCTACTATATATATATATATATGATAAGCTGTTCTGGAATAGTTATTCCAAAATAGCTTATTTCGAAAGAGCATGTCTACACTGCAGGGAAGTCTCAAAAGTAGTCCAAAACAAGCTTTCCTAATGTAGACATGCTATCTCGATTTAAAGCCCCAGGAGACACTGGGAGGAAGAACTTAGAATGGCCCTGGTGAGGGGCTATTTTGAATAGCCGCAATGGAGCATCTACACACACCTTATTTTGAAATAGTTATTTCAGAGTAGGTGTTATTCCTTGTAAAATGAGGTTTACAGATTTCAGAATAAGCCATCCATTATTTCAAAATTATTTTAAAATAACAGAATGGCTGTGTAGAAGCTCACATTGTTATTTCAAAATAACGCTAGTTATCTCAAAATAACGGTGCAGTGTAGATGCACCCTTGGATAACTTTTTCTCCTTTCAACAAATTTGGTATAGAAAGAAAAAAATGTATACATTTATTTGCTGTTTGAACACTGGGTTTAAAAGTGAATTAAAATGTTATTTAGCACAGCATGGCTCTAACTGTTCAGACTGAAGCATATTTCCATTTAATCTCTCCCTCCTCCCCTCTGCTTCAACCTCACTTCAATAAGGAGCTAAAAGAGCTTTCTTATCTCTCCTGGGCTTCTCTCTCTGGCCCTGGCAACAGAACACTATAACCACAAGCTACAGTGCCTCCATCATATGTTTGGAAATGAAAGATAATTATAAAGAGATAAACACAGATAATGCACATTAAAGCAAACTCCTGTTTGCTGTGAACTGATGGGAATAGACTGTTACAAATCCATTAGCAAATTTTAATCTAGCATTAGAGGCAGCAGGCACCTGGTGCTGCTGAAGTCAATGGAAGCCAAAAGGGCATTGGGTCAAGTGTGAGTTTATTTTTCAGATCTGTAACGGATTCATTTCCACAAAGGGAGTAAGGAATTTAAGAAAAGACTATCCCTGAATATTTTAATTTCTAGAATGTTACCTTATCTGCATTATGTTCTGTTACCACATTGGGATGTGACATTCTAAGAGACATCAGACCAGAACTGAAATTGTATGAAAAACGATGGCTGCTCTGCTACAGGCCCCTTTAAAAGTATGCTGTCTTTCAAAGTTTGAATAGAACATGTTACCACTCAGAAAAGTAAGAAAGTGTTTTTCCAATAGTTTTAGCTATGAATGAGCTAGCTTGATAAAACAGGGACCAGACTGAACCTCAGCCTGCCCCTCAAACAGAGCTGAACTCTGACCTTTTTGGTTCAGTTATATTTTACTTTTCTAGACTTCTCAGTTTTGTTATGGCCTCTTTTCCAGCTGCTTAACCCAACCTGGCTCCCAGCAAATAGCACAAGAAGAGTCTTGGCTGTATGAATGCATGGTTGTTTGCCATGTCATGGGAGCTCTGGATCAGAAAGACTGTTCCTGAGTGAGCATAGATACTATTTCCAAATTCAGTAGCAGGAACAGGACTATATATACAGAGGGGACCACCACGTACATATTAAAAGCATAGAAGGATGTGAATGCATTGGAGAAAGTCCAGTAGAGGGCAACAAAATTATTAGGGGGCTGGAGCAGATGAGTTATGAGGAGAGGCTGAGGGATTTGGGCTTATTTAGTCTACAGAAGAGTATGGGGCAATTTGATAGTGGTCTTCAACTAGTTGAAGGGGGGTTTCAAAGAGGATGGAGAGAGGCTGTTCTCAATGGTGACAGATGACAGAACAAGGAGCAATGGTCTCAAGTTGCAGCAAAGGAGGTCTAGGTTGGATATTGAGAAAAACTATTTCAATAGTAGGGTAGTGAAGCACTGGAATGGATTAACTAGGGAAGTGGTGGATTCTCCATCCCTAGAGATTTTTAAGTCCTGATTCAACAAAGCCCTAGTTGGGATATTTTAGTTGAGATCAGTCATGCTCTGAGCAGATGGTTGGAGTCTGACCTCCTGAGGTCTCTTCCAACCCTATATTCTATGACTTCTGTTCTTATCCTAAACTCTTTGTTTTGTTATTTCATCCTCCCCTCTCACCCCCATCTAGTACTTGCTATCCGGATGTACTTTTAGGATGTAAGCTTTCTAGAAAGGAATTGACTTCTTTGTAACTTCTCTGTACAACATCTAGCACAATGGGACTCTGTTCAATGGTGTCTATAAGCGGAATACTTGGGCAACCACCCAAGAAAGACTCACATGCCATCCAGCTGATTAGCAGAGCACCCACAGTTGGCATCATGTGTTTCTATTGGTGGTGCACATCCACACATGTCTTGGGGCATATAACAAGATGTATTCTGCATGTGGATGAAAACATTTAAAGGGAATATTGATTCTGATCCTTGATTGGGGTTCTAGGCATCAATGTAATACTACTAATTTTGTTTAAACAGTTAAAAACACACTGGAGACCAGGTAGCAGCCTATTCCCAAAAACTCTGTGACAAAGGCTTTGTCTACACTTGAAAGTTTAAAGCACTGCTACAGCAATGCTTTTAATGTGTTAGTGTGGTTCTGGCAAGAGTGCAGGTAGAGAGGTCTCCGAGCTCATTAGTTCAAGCCAGGGAGGGTAATGAGGGCAAGTGGAGTTGCAAATGAAGCCCGGGATTTAAATATCCCGGGCTTCATTTGCATGTTCCTGGGCACCATCATTTTAAAATCCCCCTTAGTCTGAACTCCGTGCCCATGGCTACACGCAGCACGGAGTAGGTAGTTCCAATTAAAGATCCTAATTCGAACTACCGTTACTCCGCCTGCTTTACAACACTGTAATTTGCTGTGCTTGGGGAGATGGTGCTTTTTCATACCCATGAACCAGAAAATTGCAGCACAGACATTGATGCGGGACAGCTCATCTATTGCCTCTGGCAAAGCTACATGAACCAGAACAGTTTTTAAAATATGTGTTTTTAAAGCAGTTTCCAATAGCTAAGGAAAATGAAGGCTAAATGGGGTTTAAAGGCTAAATGGGAAAGAGGAAGGCAATGCTTATCTATATTCCTAAGACTGAGCATTATAGACATTTCTCTCACTCTGAACGACCCCTAGAATAGAACTTGGAAGAGAAACAAGTCTGCTGAAATGCCCTATTACTCAAAGGGAAAGCAAGCACTGAAGCATGAAATGACACCTGTGAAAACCAACACAGCCTGTTTGATGAAGCACTATGACTTTGTGAAAATGCACTACCATTCCTTGAAATAGGATCATTCCACCAATGTCCTTAATAATCTCCAAGTTGCTTAGTTTAAACCAAACATTACCAAGATAGAACATGCACCAATGGGGTTACAGAGGGATTTGTTATTACCATGGTCTGTAATGTATTCTTTACTGGAAAAGCTATTTAACAAAGTACATGCTATTGGTTCTGTGGGTGACTAAAACAAACTAGAAGGCATCAGCCTCATGGGGGAGGTTATTTTGAAGAAAAGTGCTTTTTTGATGTACTTCAGCTCCTTCCCGGAAATTTCAATTGCTCTGAAATAGTTACCAGTACTAGTTTTTTAAGAAGTATAGCTGTTGACAAATCAAGTTTCTCTGGTAATAACTAAAATGCAAAAAAATAATTGTTTCACTATCCTTTTATGTCCAGATGAAGGCAGTCCTTACAAGCAGGAAGATAGCTGTGTAAAAATTTTCTATTGGTAGTTTTGGCTGGACATTTGGATGACCTGCTAAGTGACAATATGATGGGCATTTAGAGAACCTAGAAGTGAATCATCTTGCATCAGGGTCCTCTTCATTAAGTTGTCTCTTGGCCTCCATTCCATCCCTGGAGCCTATCGAGGCTTATTGTCCACAGTAGGGGACGGGATGGAGAGAGAGTAGTCAGGTCAGGAATACACACATCATGTAGATTCCCTGGTGACAGATGTATGAAATTGATCCATGCTGTTTGTTTACCCCTTCTCACATTAGCCCAACTATGTGTAACAATTACCCGGGAAGAGCCTGTTAAAAGTGTAGTATTAGAACCAGGTTAATAGGAAGCCAAGAGGCCAGGCTTGCCAGAAGATAGAACCACTAGGGAGGCATATTGCCTCTGCACAGCTAGATTCCTAAGGACCTGTGACATTTATGGTAGTCTCCAAGATCTAATTCACACAGATGGTGGTGGAATGGGGGGATAAAGATAATTTCCCATAGAAGGGATCCTCATAGAGATTTTTCTCCTCACCCAGGTTTTCACCCAGGTTGATCTATTCATAGGTATTAGAAAATCACTGAAATCTAAGATCAATAGACTCCGAGGACAGAAGCTGCCATCGTTTTCATCACTTAGACCGGTCGTTCCCACACTTTTGGCCAGGACCTCAAAGTGGGCCATGACCCATTTCAATGGGGTCACTAGAGCTGACTTACAATTTTAGGAGCCGAGTACCAACGGCTTCTGCTTTCGGTGTCTGAGTTCAAGAAACAAACCAGCTGCCTGGGTTTGAAGCCCTTATGATGGAAGTAGAAATATGATTAGAAATCAGAATGCAGTATATATACACACACTGCATAATTTGTTACTTTCTAGATTTTTACATAGTACTTCAAAGGTCATAGAAGTCCATGCTCCAAAGAGCTTACAACATAGCAAGTAATAAAGAAGTACAAATAATGTATGTTGATTTAAAAACTAGGACTAATAATAGCATTTGACTGTAAATAGTTTTCTGTTTCTTTGGTATTTATAGTGCACCAATTGTAATATCAAGGTGCTATTTTTTCATTCTCAGTGAGAAGGATATAGCTCGGAGTGTGGAGGCTGGGGTGTGGAACCTGCACTGCTCAAAGTGCCTCCCCTCCACATCAACCCGTGTTCCCCATGCAGGGAGGAAGGCCTCCCCTTTCCTCTCCACTAGGTTGTGCAGCACACAGCATGCTGCAACCACATGGGGGATGTTGTGTTCCGCCATATCCAGCCAAGTGAGCAGGCATCTAAATCTGCCCTTCAGACGGCCAAAGGCGCACTCCATCTGGAAGCGAGCCCGATTCAGGTGGGAGTTAAACAGTTCCCTGCTCGCATCCAGGTGTCCCGTCAATGGCTTCATGAGCCAGGGCATAAGGGGGTACGCTGCGTTGGCCACGATGCACGTAGGCATCTGCACATCCCCAACTGCATAGTTCCTCTCTGGAAAGAATGCCCCGGCCTGCAGCCTGTGGTACAGGTAGGAGTTCTGGAATATGTGGGCATTGTGTGCCCGGCCTGACCACCCAACACAAATGTCTGTGAATTGTCCCCACTGGTCGACCAGGCCCTGCAGCACCATCAAAAAGTAGCCCTTTCTTTTAATATACTGTGCTGCTTGATGGGGTGGTGTGCGGATCGGGATGTGAGTCCTGTCGAGTGCCAAGATGGTATGCAGGTCTCTGAGGCGGACAGTCCTGTGAAGCAGCTCTGCATTGATGGCCATCACCACCTGCAGAAAGGGACAAATACAAACATACATAATTAGAGGAATTGCATGAGCTGATGAGAGGTGCTCCCCCACCCCACCCCTCCCAGACCCCAAGAGCCCCCCCTCAGGTAACACCTCCCCTCCGTGCCCTCCACACCACTGCAGGATGAGGCAAACCAGGCTTCTACCACTCCCACCCCATCCCCCATTCCCTGTTCCTGGTCCTGACCATCCCCCTTATCCACCCACCTCTGTCCCCAGGGACTGTCCCTCGAGAGTGACTTATCTCCATCAAGACGGCCCCAACAGTAGACCTCCCCATGCCAAACTGATGTCCCACGGAGCAGTAGCTGTCAAGGGTGGCCAGTTTCCACAGAGCAATAACAACGCGCTTCTCCAGGGAGATGGCAGGCCGCAAGTGAGTGTCCTGGCATTGCAGGGCAGGGGCAAGCCATGCACAGAGCTCCTGGAAGGTGGACTTCTGCATCTGGAAGTTTCGGAACTACTGGTCATCGTCCCACTGCTGCCTAACTCTGCAAAGGGAATGCAGCAGTGACTAGAATTCAAGACTTCCGCTGTGACCTGCCAGAAGCACTTCTGGGTGCCTTTTTTTTGTTGACAGAGTGCCTGGCAGTCTGGATGCTCTTTTTCGACAAAGAACATCGCTTTTTTGATATGCATAATGCAGTCTAGATACCCTTTTTTGACAGAGACTTTGATGACAGTATCTGTTGACAAAGGCTCTGTCGAAAAAAGCCTGTAGTCTAGACGTACCCTGTGATACCAACAATGTCATAATTATATTTATTTATTAGCACTTCCAATTTTTCCTGCACTTGGGATGGAAGAATCCCAATCATTGTTACAGGCTGGGGACCAACTGGCTAAACAGAAGTTCTGCAGAAAAGGACCTGGGGATTACAGCGGATGAGAAGTTGGATATTAGTCAACAGTGTGCCCTTGCAACCAACATCTGGAGTACTGTGTCCAGTTCTGGGCCCCCCTTCCCCACCATAGAAAGCATGTGGACGCATTGGAGAGGGTCCAGGAGAGGGCAACCAAACTGATTAGAGAGCTGGAGCACATGGCCTATCAGGAGAGGCTGAGGGATTTGGGCTTATTTAGTCTGCAGAAGAGAAGAGTGAGGGGGGATTTGATAGCAGCCTTCAACTTCCTGAAGGGAGGTTCCAAAGAGGATGGAGAGAGGCTGTTCACAGTAGTGATGGATGGCAGAACAAGGAGCAGTGGTCTCAAGTTACAGTGGGGGTGGTCTAGGTTAGGTATTAGGAAAAACTATTTCACTAGGAGTATGTCTACACTACAGCACTAATTCAAACTAACTTAATTCGAATTAGTTAATTAGAAATAAGCTAATTTGAATTAGTGCATCTAGACCTAAAAACTAATTTGAATTAGCGTTTTGCTAATTCGAAATAGCATGTCCACATTGAGTGGACCCTGAACCGAGGTTAAGGCTGGCCGGAACCAGTGCTGGCAGGGCATCAGGTTAGGACTTAGGGTGTGGAGCTGCTGTCTCAGGCTAGCCGAGGGCTGTGCTTAAAGGAACCCAACTCCTACTCCAGACAGACAGTTCTCAGAGTTCCCCACTTGCTTGTCTAACTTGATGAGGGACAGCAAAGCAGTCCTGTCTTGGAGTGCCCTGAGTGCCCGCATTCGGCACATCACAGCACTCGGCCATCAACCCGGCTGCACTTGCCGCAGGCTGCCATCCGGGGGGGGGGGGTGTCAATCGGGGGGCTGTCAGGATCCAGGAGGCCCTGCAGGAGAGCTTCCACCCCGAGGAGCCCGCAGAGCCACCCCAGTCCTCCCCATCAGGGGCTCGTACCTCATTCCTCCTTCACCTCCTTCCACTTACCCCTCCCTAGCCCCCTTCCTGATGTAAAAAATAAAGGACACGTGTGTTCAAAAATAGAAACTCTCTTTATTTAACAAAACTGGGGGGGGGGAGAGGGGAGATTAACCTCTGGGGAGATTGGGAAAAGGAGGTGGGAGAGAGGAAGAGAGAGGGTGGAAGAGGGGAGGTGGAAACGTGGGAGGGGGCAGCTAGAAGAGAGAAGCCAGGAGAAGAAGAAGGGGAAATATAAAACTATAGTACGCCATATCTTCAGTACTGTGTACAGATGTGGTCTTCTCACCTCAAAAAAGATATTTTGGCCTTGGAAAAGGTTCAGAAAAAGGCAACCACAATGATTAGGGGTTTGGAACAGGTCCCATAGGAAGAGAGGCTAAAGAGACTGGGACTTTTCAGCATAGAAAAGAGGAGATTGAGGGGGGATATGATAGAGGTCTATAAAAGCATGAGTGATGTGGAGAGGGTGAATAAAGAAAAGTTCTTCATTAGTTCCCATAATAGAAGGACTAGAGGACATCAAATGAAATGAATGAACAGCAGGTTTAAAATTAATAAGCGAAAGTTATTCTTCACACAGCGCATAGTCAACCTGTGGAACTCCTTGCCACAGGAGGCTGTGAAGGCTAGAACTATAAGGGTATGTCTACACTACAACACTAATTCGAACTAACAATTCGAATTAGCATATCTAGACTTAAAAACTAATTCGAATTAGCGTTTTGCTAATTCGAACTGGTGTGTCCACGCTGATTGGATGCTGGGTCACATTTAAGGGCAGCTGAAACCGGTTCTGGCAGGGCATCAGGTCAGTAGTTGCTTTGTGTGGCTGCTGTCTGAGGCAATCTGAGGCTTGTGCTAAAAGGGACCCCCCCGGACAGCGGGTTCTCAGCTTTTCTGCTTGCTTGTCTACCTCGCAGAGGGACAGCAAAGCGTTTTTCTCTCCGCCTGCCGGTGTCGGTGCTTCCCATTGGGGATGCCGCCGCAGTTGGCAACATGGAGCCAGAGCTCACCCTGGGCATGCTGCTCCAGTTTTTGGACTTGCTGCTACAAGCCTGCCAGCAATGGGTGAAGGCTCTCCCCTTGGCCTCCCCAGGGGTCGTGGAGGAGCCGCAGCAGTGCCCGGATGCCAGCGTGCCCCGCTGCATCTGGCGTCTGGACACCAGCAGCGACTGGTGGGACCACATCATCCTGGAGCGCTGGGGAGATAGACAGTGGACCCAGAACTTCAGGAAGAAGAAGGACACTCTGCGGCAATGGGATACTCGCCTGACTTCCTTAGGCCTTGCTACATCAGCGAGTCACACAAATATAACTAAAGATGAGATTTTAAATGGATTTCTTACACCAGTGAACCTATATGGACAATGTTTAAAACTAGTCTCCATTTAAGATCAAAAGGAATAAGCCATTCTTAGACTGACATAAGACTGACCACACAAGCATGTGCACCAATTTATAAATGTGATTCAAGTTAAACCAATGCAGTTTTCTTATCTAGACAAGGACTTAAGCGCTTTTGAAAATCTGAGTCACAGAGCTTGACACACGGTTCAGCAGTTCTCAATCCATCCAGTAGTGGGCAGTGGCCAACCCATCACAAGGACATCCCCATGTTGTTCCAACAATATTTGCATTTCATCTTTTAATGAAAGATCCCCCTGTACAGTCAGATCCAACACCAGGACTGTCTGGCAGATGTTCCCCGGGGCTGCTTACATTGTTTAAAATCCCACTAGAACGGTTGAACAAAAGAACACTGATCCCTGTACCTCATTTTACACTCTGTAGCTGGCTCTAAAAAGGAAAGAGGATTTAAAATACTAGAAATACTGTAATTCATACTACACATATGCCAGAGATCAGCATTATTCTATAGAAGGAGTTCACACATTTTCCTCCCAACAGTTACATTTATGATAAATCCATAAAAAACCCCTGACATTACCAGAAAATTGTCACACACTTTAGAATGCCCAAGTCAGGGTAGGCTAAAGTTAAAGCTGCTCCCACAACCTTAACTCTGCTTGTTTGTACATATCTATATTTACAATACAGTCCATGTACATCTTCCCATATTATTTTGCAACTAATCAAATAATGGGTTATACTCTTTCCCCCCACAGCTTTCGATACACTGCTTTCTTTGCTATAGTGGACCAGTAGAAATGTGTTGGCTTAGACTTTTTATATCTTAACTGCTGCATACAGCTGTGGGTTTTACTATGACAGTTTGTAGCCATGTCCTGATGACAGATATGAAACCAGGTGATTCAATCTTTCCTAGGAAATGAGCGGCAAGGTGGGAGGCAGAGGCTAGACAGGAGGCCCTGAGAGAGAGTTTCTCACAAGGACCCCAGTGACACTCTTCCCAGGGCCTACCCACTAGGGGCCTGTACCTGGCCCTGTCTGCCTTTTCTCCAACAGTCTACACAGGGCCAAACATGGGAAAAACTTCCTCTTTCGGAAGAGTTCTTATTCCTCATATCATGAAGAATCAGGGATTCCGAAAGAGCGTGCCCACTTTCTCGGAAACTGATCCAAAAAAGCAGACGTGTTCCCTGGATGTGGCAGAGTTTTATCAGGATACCTCTGGTATCCCAGAAAAACTCTGTAGTGTAGACATAGCCTATCCCCCTCCAACTTCCCTGGAGCCCTTAAAGTTGCACCTCTGCAGAAAGAGTTTGTGGCTCACAGTAGGCTTGACAGCCCTGAGCCACCCTGCGGCTGCACCTGACTCCCTGTGTCCCTAAAATGAGCGATCTGCTGCTCCCACCTAGCCCTCCACCGCTCCCAGGGAGCAGTTAAGACAGCTTCTAGGAACCTGCCAGGGGCTGAAAAAAACGTGCGCCTTCCTGGTCTGGTGCGAAGATCCTGGACCTTATTGAGGTTTGGGGTGATGAGACCAACCTCCATGATCTCTGCACCAGATGCAGGAACATGGACATCTATGGGTAGATGGCCAACAGCCTGGCCACTAAGGGTATGTCTAGACTACATGCCTCTGGCGACAGAGGCATGTAGATTAGGCTACCTGGCATAGGGAAATGAACCGGAGATTTAAATTAAAATGGCTGCCATGCTGGGCCGATCAGCTGTTTGTCGGCTCAGCACGCTAGTCTGGACGCTGTAAAACTTAAACAAAAGACATGTCGTGCAGTGGTCCTTCCTTCTCCCTCCATGAGGGGTTGGGTCCCGTGTCCCTGGGCTATCTGAGCCCATGGCATGCCCCGCATAACTGGTAAACTACCTCTAGTCTGGCTCCTCCCCTTGGGGCTGGATGGCCTAATCATCAGAGGCAGTAAAAAACAGGGTTACTTACCTATAACTGTTGTTCTTCGAGATATGTTGCTCATGTCCATTCGAATGAGGTGTATGCGCGCCACGTGCACGGTTCCTGGAGCATTTTTTCCCCAGTGGTACCCGTCGGGCCGGCAGGTCACCCCCTGGAATGGCACCGCTATGGCGGAGCAAAAGTACCCCTGCCGGCCGGGGGGGGGGGGGAATCGAATGGACATGAGTAACATATCTCGAAGAATAACAGTTACAGGTAAGTAACCCTGTTTTCTTCGAGTGATTGCTCATGTCCATTCAAATGAGGTGACTTCCCAGCTAACCCACTGGAGGCAGAGTTGGAGCCACCTTTTTTAGCTAACAGAACAACCACACCGGTATTCAACGAAAAACGAGAACTTTAATCAAGAAGTGCAATCATAGAACATAACACAGAAACTCAAAACAGGTAGGTACAGCAGGCACGTAACACTACAGTGTGCCACTCATCCCTCCCTCTTTTCATTTTTGTTTGACAGAATAGAGCCCAACACCTCTGCACCCAAGGCGCCCAATCCTCCCACGCCTGTTGAGTGAGGGCATTATGCTCTGTAAACGTATGGACAGAGGACCACGTAGCTGCCCTACAGATCTCAATGATTGGGACTTGGGCCCAAAGGCCACGGACAATGCGCTCGCCCTAGTGGAATGCGCCGATACGTGAGGCGGCTCCCTGTGCGCCCGAGCGTAGCACTCCCTAATGCAGGAGGATATCCACTCCAACAGCCTTTGGGCCGAAACCCTTTCACCCGCTCGGCATAGGCAATAAACAACTGTGATGACTTGCGAAATGTCCTCATTCTGTCTATATAAAACACCAGCATCCTTTTTGAGTCAAGGGAATGCAACGCCCGCTCCTTAGGGGAGCGGTGGGGCTTGGGAAAGAAAATCGGGAGGTATATGTCTTGCAACATGTGGAAGGCTGACATCACTTTGGAGAGGAATGCAGGGTGGGGACGCAGATGAACCCTGTCTTCCGAAAACACTAGGTATGGGGGCTTCACCGTCAGGGCACGCAATTCCGATATCTGACATGCTGACGTAATGGCTACTATAAATGCCACCTTGAGCGACAGAAACCTGAGTGGGCAGGATGCTAGGGGCTCGAAGGGGGAACCTAAGAGCTTGTTTAGCACCAAGTTGAGGTCTCACTGCGGCACCGGGGCCCTCACATGAGGAACCTCTTCACTAGGGGGTCAGCAAACAGCGACCTACCACCAGACCGCTCATGAAATGCTGTTAGGGACGCTAGATGCACCCGCACCAACGGTGCGGACAGGCCCACTTGCCGCAGCTCAAACAAGTAGTCCAGGATCACTGGTACGGGGGCCTGGGAGGGGCAGACTCCCTTATTCTGAGCCCAGACCGAAAACCGCTTCCACTGGGTGGTTTGCTTCCAACTGATGGTTGGCTTCCGACTTCCCAGAAGAACCTCCTGTACCCACCACGAACAAGCTCTCTCGGGGGGTTTCAGCCATGGATAAGCCACGCCGTCAGGTGGAGGGACTTGACAATCGGGTGCTACAGGGTGCCCCCGCCCCTATTCTGAGTGACTAGGTCCAGGGTCAGCGGCAGACAAAAAGTCCTGGCCACCACCATCTCCCACAGGATGGGGTACCAAAACTGCCTGGGCCAGTCTGGGCCTATCAAGATTACCCGGGACTCGAACAGCCTGATCCTGGTAAGCACCTTAGGAACCAGTGGGAATGGGGGAAACACGTAAAGCACCCCTCGAGGCCTCGGTGAGGTCAGGGCATCCCCTTTTGAACCTGCTCCCAGACCCAAGAGAGAGAAATACTGGGGACATTTCCTGTTCCCCTCAGTAGTGAATAGGTCCACCAGGGGATGACCCCACAACCAGAAAAGCTGTGCTAAAACCTCCTCCTTCAGGCACCACTCGTAGACTCTGAAGGACCTGCTCAGCGAGTCTGCTAACGTATTTACGGATCCCGGCAGGTACGCCACCTGTAACTGGAAGCAGTGGGCTATGCAGAACTCCCAAAGAATAGCCGCCTCCTGACACAGTGGGGACGACTGTGCTCCCCCGCTTGTTTATATAGAAAACAGCCACTGTGTTGCCCAGCAGCACTGACGCCAGTTTCCCCAAGAGCATGGCCTGGAAGACCTCGCAAGCCCTCCTGACCACTCTCAGTTCCCAAACATTTATATGCAACACCCTCTCTTGCGGGGCCCACAATCCCTGCGTCCTGTGACTCTGTGGGTGTGCCCCCCAGCCGTCGTCGGAGGTGTCTATGATGAGTTGGACCGACGGCAGCTCAGCACGATAGGGAACTCCCGCGCATACCTCGCTCTCTAGCGTCCACCAACTGAGCGAGGTGAGGACATTCTGCGGCACAGTCAGGAATGATCCCATCCCAATCTGGCCTGGTTGAACAATCTCACCAATCACACCTGCAGCGGCCTGAGCAGCCCAGAGGACCCTGCTGCCCACAGGCAATGGAAGTGTCTGGCGCTCCTGGGCAGCAGAGTAGCCAGGAGCAGCCTGGTCCTCCCTGGTGTCTGCACACACACCTGCAGCTCGCAGGGAGCAGGTGGTGCTTTGCACTTGCAGGCATGCCCGTGTGCTGTGTGCAGCATTCCTCAGGGTGTCTGGAGTCGTGCCTGTGCCCTTGTGGCTGGCCTGCTTCCAGCTGTGGCAGGTGTTGGGAGGGGAGGGCCTTCCCTGTTCCTCCGGAGCTGGACTTGTGTGGCCTTCCCTGAGCCTGGCAGCAGGATCCCACCCGTGCTCAGGGCTTGCTGTACGTGGTTCCATGTGCACGGACTGCAGCATGATGTCCAGCCCAAGCAGCCCCAGTGACGCTTGCACCTCAACCCGTGTGTGTGACAAATTGAGAGCACTCACCTGAAGATCCCTCCCTCATGTCAGAGGAGGCCTGGGAGATGTCCTGGCTGACAGGCATTGGATCCAGGAACAGAATGATGGTGTTCATCTCCTCTTACTCCTTCTGCTGGCCCTGGTCCTCTTCCTTCTCCACCATGACCGTCGCAGAGCGACGAAGGGGGTCTCGAGGCCAGAGTCCACCACGAAGGATGGAGAAACAGATTCCTCACCCCTAATGGATCTGGTGGAGCTCCTGGTAAGAGAGGCAGATGTGGGGTCCTGCTCCTGGGTGCTCGCTGCACTCTCTGGCCCTGACGTAGCTCCTTTACCTTACTCTGGATCTGTTCCAAGGTCTGGGGTGGGTGTCTATGCTCTGCCAGGAACTCGACCATATGCTCAAATATATCAGCGGTCCTCCGCTTGGATCAGAGATCCTGCAAAGTCTCCTCCTCCCCCACAGCTTGAGGAGGGACAGGATCTCCAGTCCAGACCAAGAGGATGCCCATTGGCCCCCCTGGGTGGGTCCTGGGATTACTGGGGCTGCTCCCTGCGAGGGCCAGGGTAGTTTTGGGGGGTGTGAAGCTGGGCCATGGGTGGCAAGGCCTGTGGCAGGGAGAGCTGCACAGTCAGGGTGCTGCTCTCAGGCCGACTTCCTGCCACAAGGCTTGTCCAGGGTGCCTGCAGCTTTAAGAGGGGCCAGGAGACAGGAACTATAGAGTTGTGATTAGTATGGATGGAGTGTCCACCCGGAGATGTTATTTTCTGGAGGTCTCTTCTTCCAAAAAAACAAACAAACAAAAAAAACCTCCTCCTCCCCATTCACTCATGCCTTTTTCTGAAAGAGCCCTTTCGGAAAAAGGCTTCTTCCTCGTAGAAAGAGGATTACCAATGCTGGAAAACCCGCTCTGTTCTTTTGCTTTACTTTTGAAAGAACACAATAGCAGTGTGGACATACCTCGAGTTTTGTCAGAAAAATGGCCGTTTTTCCGACAAAACTCTGTAGTGTAGACATACCCCCAGCTGGGTGTTTCAGAGATATGGAGTTATTACAGATTTAGTGCGGAGCACGTTTCCACAATGTCCTTTGGATTTGTGGCAATGAGGGCTTTGAGTGGACAATGTCTCGGTGCTGTAACCTGGAATATGAGGAGATTTGAAGATTACTGTGAAGAGTGTCTCGGACCTGTGCCTGGACTATAAGGTGTTAGGAGACTTCTGGTTTAAATTTTCTAGACCTGTAATTGACATAACCGTCACTGGCATGTGATGTGCTCCAAGTTTCCGTTTCAATGGGGTTTCATATTTGTGACTGGACTAGGAGGAAATGTTAGGAACCTGATGGAAAGTGTCCCAGAGGTCCACTGATGTATGAATTTGTTTGAGGATTTCCACTGAGACTGTCTCCAACTTGAGATTTGCAGCTCTCCACATATCTGAATGAGGGAGTCAGGGCTGATCCTGTGGCATTGTGAGTGCAGAAGGTGGGGGCCCCAAAGACCTTAAATACCTTGCCTTTATAGGCTCTGCTTACAAACAAACAAACAAACAAACAAACAAAAAATATCAGGAAAAGGGGACCTGGCCCAGAAGATAGTTAAGGTTCTGTCTGCCACAGCAGCTCCACATCCCTCTAAAGAAGCAGCAAGAAAGGGGGGAATGTGTGATAAGGTCAGGCCAGATGGCTACAGGAGACTGATAGAAGACATGTATGGGTAGAAGCCTAGATGAAATAGGTTTCTTTTCCCCAGGCAAGATAAAAAGGGCTAATTCAGAATAATTAGGAACTTGTCAGAATCAGTTAAGGCAGACAGGTCAATTGAGACATCTGATATTGGAATTGGGAGTCATCAAGGAGTCCAAGAATGAATAGTTCAGCCCGGTTGTGTTGGTGCCTAAGCCCAATGGCACCACTAGGTTCTGTAATGGTTTCTGACAGCTGAATGAGCTTACTCCATACCTCGCATCAATGAGTTAGTTGACCACTTGGGAAATGACATGTTTCTAACCACCATTTAACAAAGTACATTTGTAGAGCCGCTTGGTCTGGCAGGCAAAACAAAAAAAATGCGTTTTCTACACTGAGGGACTGTTCCAGTAAATTGTTCTCCTTTTGGATGGCATGGGGCTCCTGCCTCCTTTCAAAGTCTCATGGACAAGCACCTGCATCCCATACGAGTTATGCAGCTGCATACCAGGATGACCTAATTATCCATACCCCCACTGGGAGACTCACTTGGAAAAGGTGGAAGCAGTAATTAATGTCAGAGGGCTTATTTCTTCACCCTCCCACTTTCCATGTCCTTCTCACACTACCAGGGTATGTCTACACTACCCTGCTAGTTCGAACTAGCGGGGTAGTGTAGACATACCCCCCCGAGAACAGCAATACCCTAAGGCCAAAGCTACAAACAATTTAATGTTGGTTGGAGTTTGCTTTCCTTTTCCCCTATTTTTTACCCTACTCACTTCCTGTTTCTTGCCTTGATTGGGGTAGAAGCGGCAGTAGGAGAAAATTGAGTCTCATCTGTGTGTGGTAGAATTGTTATATGGTATCCAAATAAGTCCTTGTTGATCTAGCGTTGATCTAGAGTTGTTAGCAAATATGTGTAATAACACATATTCAAATTTCTTCTTCTGTTCATGAAAGATGCAACTTCGTGGGCATCCCAATACATCCTTTGATTTCTGTAAGTGAGTAATACAGCCTAGTGCTATGTCTCCCCTAAATTATTCCTGCACTCAAATCTTTTGCAAACCCACAAATGGATGGGAAGAAAATCAGGGTTAGGAGCATTAAATATTGAGAAATCAAACAATATTTAATGTCGTTATGTTAGTTTACTTTAAGAATGACACAGAGACTCTCTCCTTAAAAAAAAAAAAGGAAACTTTATTGCAAATTGTACGCCTTCTTTGGATCCTTCAATATTATTTCAAGCTATTTTAAAAGGACAGTGTTCAGAAAATTTAAAAAATTCTGAGTTTGGTACTTCAACTTAAAATTTAAAACATTGCCTACATAATTAATGAAAATAGCTTGATGGTTTTATTATGTAAAACAATGGAAATTGGTAATGAGGCACAGATTGGAACTAACTACTATCCAAGCATAGCCTTTGCAGAATTGTATGGAAATATTTAAATGTAGGACTAGATTCTGATTTCATGTACATTAGTGCAAATCTGGAATGATTCCACTGCTTTCACTATAATCTCCCTAGATGTACACTAGTTTATGGAGATCAGAATCTAAGTCACCGTCTTTCTAAGAATACACTAACAACAATGGTATTCTCATTTTATAGGTTCCATAATGCAAATTTTCTCAGTAGCACTTTATTCATATAAGCCCTGATTTTGCAACTAGATCTGCATAAGGCCCTAATACAGTCAACTGATCTCCACATAGGAGGCAAGGATTCCTTCATAGATACAGATACATGGTGGCCAAGCTCTCCCTAAAATTCTGTTGGAACATTCAAGTTTAACAGAAGGCAGAATTTAGCTCAGTAGCTTCTTTGCAACGGTGACAAAGTTTGTTGCTGTGCAACTGTTTTCCAATCACAGATATGCATATTATGGACAGCAAAACTAGCATCTACTTTGTGAAGCTAAAACCAGTAACCCGTAGTACTCAACATCAGATTCAGGACATCACCCATTGAAAGTTGCTTTTGTCATACATATAGGCAGGGTCAGGAAACAACGTAACAATTGTTGAGCATTTGCGCTTCCCATCAGGTGATCCACCCTTGGTTACACCGGTACAATGCTACTGACCTGATGTGGGTTACACCAGTGTACACTACAGAATAGTGTGAACAGGAGCTATAGCTAGAAAGGTAAGATCCTACAAATCTAAAAGAGGAAAAGGAGAAAACCATAGTGGCTCTGGAATAGGTGACTAAAGTGAAGAGAGACAACGAAGGAGACTCCTCTTCACAGATTAAAGAAAAATTGTAGTTTCTATAATTGGGGAAAATGAAAAAGACTACTCCTTTCATGAACTCAGGGAACAAAAATCACAGCATGGGAGCAGGAAGGAGCCAGATCTGTGCCTGCCCTTCCTTTTCCATAGGTTTGCAGAACATAGCAGCTGGGTAGAGATAATATAATGTGCTCATTCCCTGTGCACTTGAGAAGGGTTAGTGTGTGCACACATGACACAGACTAACTGTCAGGAATATCTGATAGATGTTAGCTTGGATAGCTGATAAAATCTAGAAGGGGAGAAGTGGCTAGCAGCTGGCTAGTCACTCTGTAGCTTATTCAATTGCCAGTGACTATATAACAGTACTGTCCTAAATGGGGACTTTCACAGGGCACAAATGGCGATTAGGCATCAGCTCCCATTGTGGTTTCAAACTGCCATTTGTGCCTTTCAAAAGTCTTCTGGACAATGTTTGGAACTAAAATATCCCATGTTCTTCACAGGATGCTACACTGAACAAGATATGTAAATTCAATATAGCGATTTATTGAAAAATCATAGCTTTTAAAAAGGTAAAAAATTCCAAAACAAATAGACACTGAGCACCTCCTTTTTGATTTGGCACAATCACAATCACGGTTGCAGAATATAAAGACTTCTACATGAGATTGTTAGAACTATAATACAAGTAATATATTTTAACTTGTTGAATTATGGCCTATTTTAGCACGCAACCTTGAAAGTGGATCCATAATTGTAGGTCTGACTTTAAAGATTCTAGAACTGTGGGATTATTTTTAGCCATTTTTTAAAAAATGGAGCATATTTTCTTCTAGCATAATTCCACTGAGTTCAGTGGAGAGATACCAGCAGTATGGCGCATTAGACATTTGATGCTGGTTTACATTGTGTTGTAGAAAACAACTCAAGTGTCCAGCTGGAGCTAAAGTTACTCAGACCCTCAGAAGATCAGACCCATTAATCTGACTGGAAGTTGACATGATAGACCAGTGGTCCCCAACCTTGTCGGGCGCCAGGGGGCGTGGCCGTTCGCCCGCCGGGCGCCAGGGGGCGGGGACACTTGCCCGCCCGGGGGGGGTGGCCCCCCCCAGCCGCATGCCTGGGGGCGGGGCCCCCCCCATAGCCACGCGCCCGGGGCCGGGCCCCCCCCCATAGCCACGCGCCCGGGGCCGGCGCTCCCCCCGTAAGCGCCACGTGCCCGGGGCCGGCGCTCCCCCCGTAAGCGCCGAGCGCCCGGGGGCGGGGCCAAGGCCGGGGCCGGCACCGGGGCCAGGGCACGCACGGCGCCCCCGGGGGCAGGGCCAAGGCCGGCACCGGCAAGGGCACGCATAGTGCCCCCGGGAGTGGGGCCAAGGCCGGGGCCAGGGCATGCGTGGCGCACCCGGGTTGGGGACCACGGTGATAGACATTGGATAATTACTGTGGAGGATGTGTAATGCTCTCTACTATAGTGGAGATCAGAGAAGTTACATCACAAGAATGCAAAGGGTGTTTTATGGAAGAACTATCATGGCACATCAATGTTTAGGCCTAACAATCTCAAGATCTAAAAGTGCCTTGAAAATCAACAGAAGTATCTATTCACAGTAGAAGTTGAGTTGCTAACAATGCACATTTCTGAAGCCAGGCAAAGTCACCTTTCCATAGGTGTAAATGTTCTCATCTGTGCCTTGGTTAATGTGCTTCACCAAGTTTTTCTCAAACAGCAGTGGATGGTAAGCACCCAGGGTGCAGGCGCGGTCCTGGAACCTCTGGTAATAGTGGCAGATGTCTGTCTGTCGTTTCGAAGGGAGGAATTCATAAACATTCACTTTATCACAGAGGGTCATCATGATCATAATGCCTGATGGGAGAGAAATCACCAGTTAGCTTTTTTAAAAGGTAAAAAATTCCAAAACAAATCGACAGGGGAGAGAAAGCACTAGGGCAAAGGTTCATGTAACAAACCATCTTCTTGTTTAAATATGAGACACAGAGGTTTGGGCAATGGGAGGTGACAAGGCTTCCCTGCAGGAAGTAATCTTCTTAAAGTTCAGACCACATGCAGAGGGAGAAAAAGCTGTGATTGGAGAGGGCTATTTTCACGAGGAGTAACAGTAGTTCGAACTAGGAAGCCTAGTCCGAACTACCTAGTTCGTGCCCCGTGTAGCCGCGCTGCACGGGGTTTGAACCAGCGGGGTTTTAAAAATGGCGGCTCCCCGCTTATGCAAATGAAGCCCGGGAAATTCAAATCCCGGGCTTCATTTGCAAGTGCGGTATGCCTACATTACCCCGCTAGTTCGAACTAGGAGGGTAGTGTAGACATACCCTTACATCTCCAGAATCACACATGTTGTGACTGGCAGCTGCACTCTCACAAACAGCACAATCTGCCCCATCATGAAGATGTTATGAGTTAGAAGACTTGCATTTAAAAATACTATTGCAACTTGATAGCTGGGTGAAAACTTGCTGAGTAGCCAAGCATACGGTATATTTAACCGTATGGTGGAGTGCAATACCTTACATGATGAGTGCACAGCCAGTAAAAATCACAACTCTAGAAAAGGCTTGTTTTGCAGTTCAATACTGCTGAACAGTACTCTACTCTTCAAGCTCAAAATCATTTCCCTAGATGGAGCAGCATTGCCCTCATGTGTCTTATGTGCAGTATACAAGCAATTCCACAATGCAGTTAATGATGATGATCAAGAAGATTCCATGTATTGTTCTATGCAAAGCAACTGTTAGCCCTACACTAGGGAGTTATTTCAAAATACCCACCTCTTATTTCAAAATAATAAGCAAAGTGTCCACACTACCAAGCCTGTTATTTCAAAATAATGGGCTGGTTATTTCAAAATCTCTACTCCTGCTTTTCCTTTTCAAAATTGCGTTAGTGTGGATGATCCGGTGCTGCTAATATGAAATAATTGGCCTCCAGAGATCTTTCACAGCTGCACTTGTGACCACTCTGGCCACATCTGCCAGCTCCACTGCTCCCCTTCTCCTGCAAAGCTTAAAACTCCAGGCTGTAGGAGAAGGGCTTTGTGGCACATGGCTAGCTTGGCAAGCCCCGTGCCATACAGCAGGATCCAATGGAGCCATGGCAGACACCAATGCTCCCTCAGATCCTCCCACAGCTGCCAGCACTCCTGCAGCATCCTCGGCCGCAACTGGCCAGGGTCACAGGACAGCTCCGGCCCCAAGTGGTGTGGAGATCTGGACCTCATCAAGGTCTTGGGGGAAGAGACCAACCTCTAGGATCTCCACACCAGAAAGCAGAATGCTGATGTCTATGGATGGATGGCCATCAGCCTGGCTGACAAAGGCCACACCCAGAACTTCAACCAGGTTCAGATGAAGATTAAAGAGATTCTGCAGGCCTACAACAAGGTCAGGGAGCAGAGCGGATGCTCCAAGGGAGGAGGGGTTGCCTTGTATATTAAAAATGTACACACTTGGACTGAAGTGGAGATGAACGTAGGAGATAGCTGTGTAGAGAGTCTCTGGGTTAAGCTAAAAGGGGTAAAAAACGAGGGTGATATCATGCTAGGAGTCTACTACAGGCCACCTAGCCAGGTGGAAGAGGTGGATGAGGCCTTTTTAAACAATTAACAAAACTATCCAAAGCCCAAGATTTGGTGGTGATGGGGGACTTCAACTATCCAGACATATGTTGGGAAACGAACACAGCGGGGCACAGGCTATCCAATAAGTTTCTGGACTGCATTGGAGACAACTTTCTGTTTCAGAAGGTTGAAAAAGCTACCAGAGGAGAAGCTGTTCTGGATTTGGTTTTAACAAATAGGGAGGAACTAGTTGAGAACTTGAAAGTGGAAGACAGTATAGGGGACAGTGATCACGAAATAATAGAGTTCATGATCTTAAGGAAAGGTAGAAGGGAGACCAGCACAATTGAGGTAATGGATTTCAGGAAGGCAGATTTTGATAAGCTCAGAGAACTTGTAGGTAAGGTCCCATGGGAAGCAAGACTGAAGGGAAAAACAACTGAGGAAAGTTGGAAGTATTTCAAAGGGACGTTGTTAAGGGCCCAAAAGCAAACAATTCCGCTGTGTAGGAAAGATAGAAAATATGGCAAAAGACCAGCTTGGCTTAACAAGGAGATCTTGCATGATCTCAAAATAAAAAAGGAGTCATATAAAAAATGGAAACTAGGACAAATAACAAAGGATGAATATAGGCAAGCAACACGGGAATGCAGGGGCAAGATTAGAAAGGCAAAGGCACAAAATGAGATCAAACTAGCTACAGGCATAAAGGGAAACAAGAAGACCTTTTATAAATACATTAAAAGCAAGAGGAAGACCAAGGACAGGGTAGGCCCACTGCTTAGTGAGGAGGGAGAAGCAGTAACAGGAAACTTGGAAATGGCAGAGATGCTCAATGACTTCTTTGTTTCGGTCTTCACCGAGAAGTCTGGAGGTGTGCCTAACGTAGTGAATACAAGCAGAGAGAGGGTAAGTTTAGAAGATAGGATACACAAAGAACAAGTTAAAAATCACTTAGGAAAGTTAGATGTCAGCAAGTCACCAGGTCCTGATGAAATGCATCCCAGAATACTCAAGGAGCTGATAGAGGAGGTATCTGAGCCTTTAGCTATGATCTTTGAAAAATCATGGCAGACAGGGGAGATTCCAGAAGACTGGAAAAGGGCAAATATTGTGCCCATCAGACCGGTCAGTTTAACGTCCGTCCCAGGGAAGATAATGGAGCAGGTAATTAAGGAAATCATATGCAAACACTTGAAAGGTAATAAAGTGATAGGGAATAGCCAGCATGGGTTTGTGAAGAACAAGTCATGCCAAACTAATCTGATAGCTTTCTTTGATAGGATAACGAGCCTTGTGGATGGGGGAGAAGCGGTGGATGTCATATACCTAGACTTTAGTAAGGCATTTGATACGGTCTCGCATGATATTCTTATTGATAAACTAGGCAAATATAACTTAGATAGGGCCACGATAAGGTGGGTGCATAATTGGCTGGATAACCGTAGTCAGAGAGTTGTTGTTAACGGTTCTACATCCTGCTGGAAAGGGATAACAAGTGGAGTTCCTCAAGGGTCTGTTTTGGGACCCGTACTGTTCAATATCTTCATCAATGATGTAGATATTGGGATAGAGAGTACGCTTATTAAGTTTGCAGATGATACCAAACTGGGTGGGGTTGCAACTTCTTTGGAGGATAGGGACATAATTCAAAATGACCTTAGCAAGTTAGAGAAATGGTCAGAGGTAAACAGGATGAGGTTTAATAAAGAGAAAGTCAAAGTGCTCCACTTAGGAAGGAACAATCAGTTCCATACATACAAGATGGGAAGCGACTGTCTAGGAAGGAGCATGGCGGAAAGGGATCTAGGGGTCATAGTGGACCACAAGTTGAATATGAGTCAACAGTGTGATGCTGTTGCAAAAAAAGCAAATATGATTCTAGGTTGTATCAACAGGTGTGTTGTAAGCAAAACTCGTGAAGTCATTCTGCCGCTCTACTCTGCACTAGTTAGGCCTCAGCTGGAGTACTGTGTCCAGTTCTGGGAGCCACATTTCAAGAAAGATGTGGAGAAATTGGAAAGGGTACAGAGAAGAGCAACAAGAATGATTAAAGGTTTAGAGAACATGAACTGGGCTTGTTTAGTTTGGAAAAAAGAAGATTAAGGGGGGACATGATAGCGGTTTTCAAATATCTAAAAGGGTGTCACAAGGAGGAAGGAGAAAATTTGTTCCTCTTGGTTTCTGAGGACAGGACAAGGAGTAATGGGCTTAAAGTGCAGCAAGGGAGGTTTAGATTGGACATTAGGAAAAAATTCTAACTGTCAGGGTGGTCAAATATTGGAATAAATTGCCAAGGGAGGTGGTGGAATCTCCCTCTCTGGAGATATTTAAGAACAGGTTAGATAGACATCTGTCAGGGATGGTGTAGACGGAGTTTGGTCCTGCCTTGAGGGCGGGGGGCTGGACTCGATGACCTCTTGAGGTCCCTTCCAGTCCTATTATTCTATGATTCTAAGGCAGCACCATACACATGCCACTACTAGAAACAGCGGGATGCCATCTTTGGAGGGGGGCCACTAACCTTCTCCCCCCCATCATCGCTGAGTCTGGCCAGGATACACCTCCACCAGGGTGGGATTGTGGAGGACAATGATGATGATGAGGTGGCCAGCCAGGCGACACGTCTGCCAGCCAGGACCTGTTCTTCACCCCTCTCCTCCTCCCAGGATGATCCTGGGGAAGGCACTTTAGGTGAGTTCTATAACTTTCCTTATCTACAGGTGACAAGCTGTGAGGGGCTGCATGCTCCTAGCACAGCCTACTTGGCCTGGGGGTTGCACAGCCTGTGCACATGGATGCACATGGAGATCCAGTCCAGAGCGCTCAGCCCCATGATGCACTCACACAGGAACCCCTTGGTCCTTCTCACAAGGTTCCTGGAGAGCTTCCAGGGTGGGACACCTTCCCATGACAAGCCACTATTAAGGATTCTGGGGTCATGGAACCACACAGCAGTGCAGCACACGGCATAGGGCCATGCCCACACATAGGCAGTTTCTGCCCTTGTCAAGCACGATGTTGTGGAGGAGACTGATCTGTGCATGGGAACCTGCCAGGGGGATGAAGAGGAGGGGAACCCAGTAGCACTTTCTCTGGCAAGTGATCTGTGCCACTCACACCATCTCTAACACCATCCTCCCTCCAACAGGTAGGGATAGAAGTTCCCTCTCTATGGGATGCAGCCAATGCCAGACCCAGCATGTGTGGGACACAGCAGGAAGCCAAGCCGCACCATCCCCCCTCCTGCCCGCAGACTCCTGGGCTGATCGACACCTTCCCATGCCTGCTTGTCTTTGAGCCATGGGTGTCACAATGCTCGCTTGGGACATCCATGCTCCTGCAGGGAAGTGCCTGCTGTCTAGACAACAGATGGTCTTGCTTGAAGCACATTGCCATCATCTGACCCAAAACCTTTGGTGTTGGCTCAGAGATTAGGGCTAGGCTTCATGCACCGTGTCTCCTCAGATGACTGCCCTTGTAACTTTTATTCACTGCTGGGTCAGCTACGAGTTTGGTGCGTCCCCTACCTGACTCCACAGGATCTGCAGGAAGAGGACGACCTAATGAGGGACCAGATGGTCTGCCTGCAGTCCTTTGTCTGGGGTTTGAAGAGGAGCACCAGGAGTGGGCTGCTGACTGGGAGCAGTGGAAAGCCATCTGGGACCAGCTGATGCACCAGCACAAGGCCATGTGCTCCTGGCCTCATGCATAGAGCAGGCCACCAACCACCTTCCTGCCCCCCATGGATTCCCCTTCTAGCACCCCAGGGGCTGCTGTGGCCCCAGAATATGTGGCAGTGGGACCTCTTGGATAGCTGAAACCTCCCAAATAACCTGAGGCAGGTGCCAGTCCCATCCCCATCCCTGAGCTCCTCTACCTCTTTGTTCCCCCATTCTAGGTTCTTTCCCCAGTCCTTCTCCTGTTGTATATCCCCCCAATAAACAGTCTTATTTTTTTCAACAAAGAAGGGTTCTTTTTGCTCTGCAAGAGCGGGGGGAAGGTGGGAAGGGAAGGCAGGGAAAAGGAGAGGTAGGAGAGGAAAGGCACACAGAAAGATTGCAGGGGCCCCTTGTGAAGAGCATCGGGGAGAGTTGCACAGCTGGCCTTGCACGAAACTCTCCCTTAAGGCATCTCCGATGAGCACAGTCCTTGATGTGCTCTCCAAATGGCACCGGTGCTCATATGCCCTGGCCAACAGTTCAGCCTCTGCCCTCTACCCCGGCAGGAAAGGCTCCCCCTTACTCTCTCACAGGATGTGGAACACAGAGCCGGCCACCACCACAAAGGGGATGCTGTGCTCATTGACGTCCAGACTGTTGCATAAAAGCCTCCTCCCAAGCTATTATTTGCTCTCAACTGCATTCTCCCCTGGGAGAGGAATGTGTGTGAGAGAATGGAGACTATTGTGTGTTTGGGATTAGAAACTGCAAGACTGTGCACCTGGAGCCAGGTGATGAGTCATCAGACCAATTAAGGAGACTGCTGCTGTGCTGGATCAAGGGAAGTCTGGGCATGTTCCCTGGTGACGAATGTAGATAAGTCACAGGGGTTGTACAGAGGCAATAAAAGGAGAGAGCACGTGGCAGAAACCTTCTTTCTGAGAAGCTCCTCTTACTGCAGCCAGTTTCTTTCCTGACCAGCTCCCCAGCCATGATCAGCAGATGGACCCTCCAGGAGCAACATGCCTTGGCTCCTTTTGCAACCCATATACCTATGTCAGCGTGTGAGTGCCTGAGGGCAGGCATGAATGTGTGTGAATGAATGAATGAATGAATGGAGTGTGTGTGTGAGACAGAGAGAGAGAGAGAGAGCTGGTTCCCCTTTAGTTTAAACCTTCAGTGGCAGTGCTATCCTCTTTAGTTTAAGGGGATGCGTCTAGACTACAGGGGTATTTTTGGGGAAAAAAGTGGCCTTTTTTCAAAAAAAACTTCCCCTGCATCTAGACTGCTGTTGTGTTCTTTTGAAAGTAAATCGAAAGGATGCAGCAGTTTTTTTGACCATGGAAAACCTTGTTTTACAAGGAAGAATGCCTTTTTTCAAAAGTGCTCTTTCGAAAAAAGGCGCTATGTAATGCAAACTGTGCTTTTTCGAAAGAGAGCATCCAGACTGCCTGGGTGCTGTCTTTTGAAAAAGTGTCTTGCTTTTTCGAAAGTACTGGTTGTAGTCTAGATGCTCTTTTTCGAAAGAGGCTTGCAGTCTAGACGTAGCCATAGTGGAATGTTAATTCCTCAGTCAATAAATCCATGCTAGTGTAACCCTGGGTGGCCTTCAATGGAATTTTTGCGGGTATCATAAACGGGTAAGGAGACTCCTGAATCTCCCCTTACTGTGGCCAAATGCATGCTCCACAACCATACAGCACCTGCTCAGCCTGGCATTGAACTGCTCCTTTGTGGGGTCCAGGCTGCCTATGTAGGGCTTCATGAGCCAGGGGAGTAAGGGGTAGGCTGTGTCACTCAGGATGGAGATGGACATGTCCACCTCTCCCAATGGTGCTATTGGGGAAAAAAGTGCCAGCATGCATCTTTCAGAAAAGGCAGGAGTTCCTGAAGATGAGGGCATCATGCTCCTTCCCATACCACCCAACGTTGATGTCGGTGAAGTATCCTTTGTGATCCAAGGGCCTGCAGGCCTTTTTGTTTATGTAGTCTGAGGCCCAGTGGCCAAGAGCCAGGATGGGGATGAGAGTGCCATCTATGGTCCTCCCTGCAGTTGGGGAAGCCCATGGCAAAGTCATCAACGATACTGTCCACGTTCCCCAGAGTGATGACTCTCTGTAGTAACACGATTGATGGTCTTGGCTACTTGCGGGATTACGGCCCCAACTGGATTTCCCCACGCTGAACTGGTTCCTGGTAGAGCAGTAGCTGTCTGGCACAGTAAGCTTCCATTTGGCGATGGCGATGCACTTCTGCATGGGGATGGTGGGTCTCAGTTGGGCATACTGTTGCCCGAGGGCAGGGTTGAGCCACTCACAGAGCTCCAGGAAGGTGACCTTCTGCATGCAGACATTCTGGAGCCACTGCTGGTCTTCTCATAGCTACAGGACAATGTGGTCCAACCAGTCTGAACTCCACCAGAAGTGGCATTCCACTTGTCCTGCAAGGGGGGAGGAAGTGGAGGGGAGTGGCCATAGAGCAGAGCCCCTGAAAGCACACGTCACAGCTTTCCTGACCAAGCAGCCGCAGGAAGTGTCTGTCCTCCTGGTGCCCTCCCCAGAGACGCACTATTTAGAAACAATTCTGGCTAATTGTGATACTCCTCCGTAGTGGGGACATACTATTTCAATTTTGTTATTTCAAGAGTTATTTCAATTTTAGTAATTTTGAAATAATTTCCTAGTGTAGACATTCCCTTAGGCTACGTCTACTTTGAAGTAGGAATAAGAGCCTCCGGAAAAGGGCGCTTTTTCCGGAGGATCGGGGCCAGTCTAGACGCTCTTTTCCGGCTTTTTTAAAAGCCGGAAAAAAGCGGCGGACATTTTTATTTAAATGCCGCGGGGGATATTTAAATCCCCCGCGGATTTCCCTACGACGACTCATGAAATTTACATGCCCCTTCCGGAAAAGGGGCCAGTGTAGACGTAGCCTTAGAGAGGTAAGAATTATTGCTGGTTTATAGGCCGCTAAAGCAGTGAAAAGTACTCAGGGAATACCAGGAAATCTGGATTTATATTTAAGTTTTAGTATTCCATTGAATTATGCCAAGTTTCAGACATGAATATATTTGTGATATCTGGAAGGATGACTATGGAATCTACTAATATTATACAACAAATTCCTTATAATTTTGTGACTACTTTGGGTATGCAAAGTGGACAGCCATAGTCAAAAGGCACATTTCTGATGTTTTCTCCTCAGGACTGGCATGTAAATCTCCTGGAATCACAGTGTGGATTTCAAGTCCATTAGACAGTGTACACTCATCTGTCTTTTCATTAAAAAGGTTGGACTTGTTGAAGATCTCGGATAATCTTTTGGATCTTTCCAGGAAGCATGATGATGAAAACCATAAGTCCCTTTGCATGACCTGTCCTGGGGCCAAAGATCTGGATGCTATATCTACCAAAGCCTACAGAGTCACCTCTGTTTCCAGCCTCTCCTTGTCCAGAAAAGACTGGAACTGGGCTCAGTCTTCCATTGGAAGTTTGTCTTTAAATTCTGTGATCCTGGTATAGGCGTTAAAACAGTATTTTGCTTATACAGTTTGGCAATTAGATATAGCAAATTGGAGCACTGCAAAAAAAAAAAAAACCTTCCTATTCTTTGTCCCTTTATTGGCAGGGGTACACTTTTGGTAGTGTGGCTTTCTCTGTAGTTACTTGTACCACCAACACAGGGGCAGGATGGGAAAACAAGAAATATCAAAACAAAATATCTTTCAGCTCTTTTGGGCAAAGATTCTGGTGTGTGCCAAACTGATTTGGCTGGTCCTAGTTAGGGTGCGTCTACACTGTACCATTTTCTGGAATAACAGCCGTTATTCCAGAAAAACAATACTAGCATCCGCACTGCCATTCTGTTATTTTGACAGAAAGTTGAAATAATGGACGGCTTTTTGTGACAGTAGTAAACCTCATTCTACAAGGAATAAGCCTTTTCCCGAAAAAGCTTTTTTGGAAAAAGGTGTGTGTGGATGCAGAAGAGAGAGTTATTTTTAAAAAAGAGGCCTCCAGGAAATAACACAGGTGCCTTGCTGATCACTCCGTCCACACTCATCACAACTTTATAGTTCCTGTCTTCCGGCAGCTCTTAAAACTGCAGACACGGGACAGGGCTTGTGACAGGAAGCAGGCCCTAAGAGCTTCCAGACACCGTGCAGCTTCCAGTATCTGACATGTGGGCACTATATCCCAACCACAAGCCCCACAAGAGCCCACTGTCCCTCCCAGGGAGCATGCACAGGGCTCCCATGGGTCTGCCAGGGGCCGCAAAAGGCGTGTGCCGACCTGGTCTGGAGTGGAGATCCTGGCTCTCCTGGAGGTATGGGGCAATGAGGAGAACCTCCAGAATCTCCGCTTCAGATGGCTTAATGCCGATACATATGGCTGGATGGCTGACAGCCTGGCCACAACAGGAGCCCTGAGCAAGTCTGCAGCAAAGTTAAAGAGCTGTGGCAGGCCTATGCCAGGGTAAGGGAGCACAGCTCACGCTCTGAGGCAGGACCCCACTCTTGATCCTATTATGACGAACTGCACTGCATTCTGGGGGCGGTGCAGCTTCTGCCCCGCCCCTGGTGGAGGACTTGGGCTAGAAACGTCCGTCATTGTCTGCCCGGGGGTCTCAGCCCACGAGTATGATGATGAGGAAGTAGGAGAAGGAAACAGCTAGCACTGTCACTATGCTGACTTTGGAGCCTGGAAGGAGGCTGGGGACAAGGGCACACGCACACAGACACTGGAGTGCTGCACACGGTACATGGGCATGCCTGCATGCACGAGGCATCACCCATTTCCAGGGACCTGCCAGGCACAGGTGTGTGTGTGGACCCAATGGAAGCACAGGCAGCTTGAGGCCCCTCTCCCAGCCATTGGATCCCAGTGTGGCCAGACACTTCCCTTGCCTGCTTGTCCGTGGGGTGGGGAGGAGGGTGGTGGGAAGCACGGTCCCCTTGAGAACTCTGGGCCGCTGTGAGGCAAGGCCCAGTGTCCAGGCCACACATGGCCTTTCTTCCGGGACATCACCTTCCTTTGACTCGGAGACTGTTGCTCTCGGCTCACTGATGAGGGCAAGGTCTCAGTGCCAGTGTCTCCAGGGAAGACTGACCACCTCTCTTTATTCTTCCTAACCAGATCAGCCATGACTGTGGGGCAATCACCAGTAGCCGAGCCAGTCGCCCAACCCCGGGAGGGATGGGTCCAGAAGGACCTCATGAGGAAGCACCTGTCCATCCTCTGGGACATGCAGCAGATGCTGGTCCAGAAAGTCCAGGACAATGTGCAGTGGCAGGCTCAGATGTGAACCGAGCAGCTACAGCAAGGGTATTGGCAGGGAGCCAGAAGAACCAATATGCACATGGTGCTGAAATTTAAATTTGATAAAATACCTTGCCTGCTTTCTTTGTGTAGGAGAGTTAAAGAGACAGATAATGATTTAAACCCAGGCAGGGCTACCATGACTCCAAGGAATTCAGGGCATGGAAGTGGACTGAACCAAGAAGGGATCATGAGTAAATAAAGGGAAAAAGTTAATCTAGTTGTGATCAGAGTATTTTTCCTTATTTTGTGGCTTCATATAGACTGCTCTGTGTGAATCTATGCTTTCCCTCCCCCATTCACCATCTAAGAATTGTTCTCAGAGATTTTCTTCGAACTAAGTTCGAACTAGTGGTTCCGAATTAAGTTCGAACTAGTGGTTTGTATGTGTAGTGCCTATGGGTATGTCTACATTGCCCCCCTAGTTCGAACTGGGGGGGGTAATGTAGTCATACGGAGTTGCAAATGAAGCCCGGGATTTGAATTTCCCGGCCTTCATTTGCATAAAGCCAGCCGGCGCCATTTTTAAATGCCGGCTAGGTCGAACCCCGTGCCGCGCGGCTACACGCGGCATGGAGTACCTAGTTTGGATTAGGCTTCCTAATCCGAACTAGCTGTACTCCTCATTCCACGAGGAGTACAGCTAATTCGGATTAGAAGCCTAATCCGAACTAGCTACTCCGTGCTGCGTGTAGCCGCGCGGCACGGGGTTCGAACTAGCCGGGATTTAAAATGGCGGCGCCCGTCTTATGCAAATGAAGCCCGGGAAATTCAAATCCCGGGCTTCATTTGCAAGTGCGGTATGCCTACATTACCCTCCTAGTTCGAATTAGGAGGGTAGTGTAGACATACCCTTATAGTTCTAGCCTTCACAGCCTCCTGTGGCAAGGAGTTCCACAGGTTGACTATTTGCTTTGTGAAGAAGGACTTTCTGTTATTAGTTTGAAGCCTGCTACCCATTCATTTCATTTGGTGTCCTCTAGTCCTTCTATTATGGGAACTAATGAAGAACTTTTCTTTATGCACCCTCTCCACACCACTCATACTTTTATAGACCTCTATCATATCCCCCCTCAGTCTCCTCTTTTCTAAGCTGAAAAGTCCCAGTCTCTTTAGCCTCTCTTCCTATGGGACCTGTTCCAAACCCCTAAGCATTGTGGTTGCCCTTTTCTGAACCCTTGGCAAGGCCAAAACATCTCTTTTGAGGTGAGGAGACCAGTACTGAAGATATGGAGTACCATAGTTTTATACTTCCCCTCCTCCTTCTTCCCCTGGTTTCCCCCTTCCAGCTCCCTCCTCCCAGGTTTCCACCTCCCCTCTACCACCCTTTCTCTTCCCCTCTCCCACCTCCTTTTCCCAGTCTCCCCAGAGGTTAATTCCCCCCTCTCCCCAAGTTTTGTTAAATAAAGAGAGTTTCTATTTTTGAACACACGTGTCCTTTATTTTTTACATCAGGAAGGCGGGTTAGGGAGGGGTAAGTGGAAGGAGGTGAGGGAGGAATGAGGTACAAGCCCCCAGTGGGGAGGACTGGGGTGACTCTGCGGGCTCCTCAGGGTGGAAGCTCTCCTGCAGGGCATCCTGGATCCTGACAGCCCCCCGATTGACCCCCACAGATGGCAGCCTATGGCAAGTGGAGCCGGGCTGATGGCCGAGTGCTGTGATGTGCTAAGTGTGGGCACTCAGGGCACTCCAAGACAGGACTGTTTTGCTGTCCCTCATCGAGGTAGACAAGCAAGCGGAACCCTGAGAACTGTCTGTCCGGGGTGGGGTTGGGTCCCTTTAAGCACAGCCCTCGGCTAGCCTGAGGCAGCAACTCCACGCTCTAAGTCCTAACCTGATGCCCTGCCGGCACCTGTTCCGGCCAGCCTTAACTTTGGTTCAGGGTCCACTCAATGTGGACATGCTATTTCGAATTAGCAAAACGCTAATTCGAATTAGTTTTTAGGTCTAGATTCACTAGTTCAAATTAGTTTAGTTTGAATTAACTAATTCGAATTAAGTTAGTTCGAATTAGTGCTGTAGTGTAGACATACCCCCAGAGACTACAATTTGTTTTTCTCTTCTCTTGTTTCTCAAGCTCTCGTGTGGTAAAAGAACTTGGGGTACCCCTGGGGGAGAATTCAAGTGTTCCCCTATTTTTAGGAATAGATCTTTGGATAGTGGCAGCTACCATTCAAAGTCAGTGAATCTGTGACTCTGGGGAGTTTTTGTAAGCAGAGCCCGTAGAGGCAAGGTGTTTTTCTAGATCTCTTAAGTGCCCCCCCCCACCTTTTGCACTCCGAGTGCCAGAGTGGGGATCAGCCCTAACATGGTAGCAGAGCAATGGGATCATTTTGAACCAGGAACACAGACCTCAGGATTTTAAAAGGACACATTTTTTATCTCGTTTTTTGCTGTTTGGACATGTTGGGAATTTTTCTCTCTCTCTTTTGCTGCCTTGGGCGGGCGGGGATGCGGGGGGAGGGGGAATGGCACACACAAGGTTAAATCTGCACAGCCAGAGAGTTCAAATCAAAGCACAAAATAAGGAAAAATACCCTGATCATGACTAGATTCACCTTTTCCCATTATTTACTCACAATCCCTTTTTGGTTCAGTCCACTTCCATGCCTTGAATTCCTTGGAGGCGTGGTAGTCCTGCCAAGGTTTAAATCATTCTGTGTCTCTTTAACTCTCCTACACAAAGAAAGCAGGCAAGGTATCTCATACAATTTAAATTTCAGCACCATGTGCCTATTGGTTCTTCTGGCTCCCTGCTACCAGAGTTAATCCCCTTAGTCACTGGGTGCTGGCCAGTACTATTCCTATCCATCACAGAAGTCCAAATACTTTCTTCCTGGGTTCAAGAAGTAAGGGTTTTTTTTGTTTCATTTGGCAGTGTATCTCTCAAGGCCAGCAAATCTGACCTTGGGGAGATTTTAAGTCAAAGCCTATAGAGGCAAATCATTTTTAAGGTATCTTCTGCACTAGGAATGCCAGAGTGGGGAACAACCTTGACAGATGGAACATGTTTACATTTTACAAAAGCTGAACATTGTTAGGAAGCTTAAAAGACTTTGAACCTGATAAACAGATATCACTACCATCATCAGCTCTTGAACTGCAGGGCCCATCCAAAATGAATAAAGCCAAGTAGTGAGTAGTCAGTTACGTTACCAAGCATTCCAGAAGAAGGTGGATTGGGCTGAATGTCCTCCAGTGAGTTCTCCTGCAGTATATCCCAGAGCTCCCACTGCATTTTTGGATTCAGGATGTAAAAGGGCTGTTCACGATGTCTAGTACGATATTCCTTGTAGTTTGCAAAGAAATTGTAGTCTGGCCTTCTGTACCACTAAAATAGAGTTAATAGGTCAGATTCTTTCCCCCTCCCTGCAAGGACAAGATCTCTCAAAAAACAGTTAACATAAGGAATCCAGTATTGCTTTACATTGCTATAGGATCCAGGAACTTACTTTTCAGGTTAACCACCTGCCCTTCAATATTCCATCTGAAGTCTAACTCAAACTTCAGAATAGGGAAATCCGCGGGGGATTTAGATATCCCCCGCGGGATTTAAATAAAGATGTCCGCCGCTTTTTTCCCGCTTGTAGATAAGCCGGAAAAGAGCATCTAGACTGGGCCGATCCTCCGGAATAAAGCCCTATTCCGGAGGATCTCTTATTCCTACTTTGAAGTAGGAATAAGAGATCCTCTGGAATAGGGCTTTATTCCGGAGGACCGGGCCAGTCTAGACGCTCTTTTCCAGCTTATCTAGAAGCTGGAAAAAAGCGGCGGACATCTTTATTTAAATCCCGCGGGGGATATCTAAATCACCCGCGGATTTCCCTTTCTGAAGTTTAAAATTAGCATGCCCCTTTCGGAAAAGGGGCCAGTGTAGACGTAGCCAAAGGGTAAGAGGCTGCTGGAAGAGATATCATGCCCATGGCACCCGCAATGGAACACAAAGTCTGCAACAATACCCACCATGTAATTTTAAAGAGGCGTTGAAAGACACTTCTTTACAAGTGGAATGGGTATCACACACCAGGTTGCAGTGCAATTCACAGAACAATGGAGGCAAATGGCATTATCCCTTTCTTTCAGGTACCATCTTATCTTTTAGCAGTCTGTTATGGAGGCTCATATTTCCTCAAACTCTGGGACCATCTATAGGAGAGGAGGCTTTGGTAGGCATAAGTACCAACCTACTACTTGTTTCTTTGGAGTGTTGGACTAAACAAAGACTTGGACATTCTGATGACATTTGATAACTCTGAGCTAGAAAGTCAGGGTGTGACTATTTCAAAATTAGTGTTATTCCATGAGAAAGGTGGGAGTACAGATTTTGAAATAAGCAGCCCCTTATTTTGAAATAATGGTCTTGGTAGTATGGATGTTCCACTTATAAATATGAACTATGTGGATTTATTTCAAAATAAAGTGCTAGTGTAGATCAGAGCTAAGTTACTGAAGCTGCAAGAATGTTAAAAATTGCACTTTTCACTGAGGTTTTATTTTCCCTCTTATATTGCTCTCAACTTTGACAATAAACTTGTCAGTTTCTTTTGTTTACAGTTAATTTCCAAATGACTGCACTTAGATTCTAATGCACTAGCACTGCGCTGCAACGTTGAGTTTAGGAGTGCTGCAGAAACTCTTTGTTTATTCTTCTCTGATTCCACTCAAAGTGAAGAATATGTGGAAATGTTTCTATAATCCTTGGCTTTCTGAAAATGATTGTGAATGAGAACCAATCTGGTAGACAGCCTCTTAGCTCATCTCTCACATCAGGTCACATTGAAGAGGTAGGCATTTGCTCACTTATCTCTTCCTGGTTAGGAGATCACTTGAGGGTTTAGGCAAGGAAATGGATGTCCAGAAACCTAGAGTGGTATGCCAGTGTACATGCTTGGAGGCAGAAGTGTACTCTGGAAAGAAGTTTTGTGGATGGCACCAGAGACTAAAAATGGGATTTAGGATCATGACTTCAGTGACATGTATATGGGAAAGTCAGTGGATGTGATATACCTTGACTTTAGCAAAGCTTTTGATACGGTCTCCAACAATATTCTTGTCAGCAAGTTAAGGAAGCATGGATTGGATAAATGGACTGTAAGATGGATAGAAAGCTGGCTAGACTGTCGAGCCCAAGAGGCAGTGATTAACAGCTTGATGTCAGGTTGGCGGTTGGTTTTTAGCGGAGTGCCCCAAGGATCAGTTCTAGTGCCAGTTTTGTTCAGTATCTTTATTAATGACCTGGATGAGGGGATAGATTGCACCCTCAGCAAGTTTGCAGATGACACTAAGCTATGGGGAGTGGTAGATATACTGGAGGGCAGGGATAGGGTCCATAGTGACCTAGACAGATAAGAGGACTGGGCCAAAAGAAATCTGATGAGGTTCAACAAGGACAAGTGTAGAGTTCTGCACTTGGGATGGAAGAATGCCAAGCATTGTTACAGGCTGGGGACCAACTGGCTAAGTAGCAGTTCTGCAGAAAAGGACCTGGGGATTACAGTGGATGAGAAGTTGGATATTAGTCAACAGTGTAGCCAAGAAGGTTAATGGCATATTAGGGTGCATTAGGAGGAGCATTGCCAACAGATGCAGAGAAGTGATTATTTCCCTTTATTTGGCTCTGGTGAGACCACATCTGGAGTACTGTGTCCAGTTCTGGGCCTCCCATTATAGAAAGGATGTGGACACATTGGAGAGAGTCCAGTGGAGGGCAACCAAAATGATTAGGGGGCTGGAGCATGACCTATGAGGAGAGGCTGAGGGATTTGGGTTTGTTTAGTTTACAGGAGAGAAGAGTGAGGGGGGATTTGATAGAAGCATTCAACTTCCTGAAAGGTGGTTCCAAAGAATATGGAGAGAGGCTGTTCTCAGTAGTGATGGATGGCAGAACAAGGAGCAATGGTCTCAAGTTACAGTGGGGGAGGTCTAGGTTGGATATTAGGAAAAACTATTTCATTTAGGCTGTGTCTAGACTGACCAGTTTTTCCAGAAAATCAGCCACTTTTCCGGAAAAGCTTGCCAGCTGTCTACACAGGCTGCTTGAATTTCCGCAAATGCACGGACTTCCTACTGTAAGAAATCAGTGCTTTTTGCATAAGTACTATGCTGCTCCCGTTCAGGCAAAAGTCCTTTTGTGCAAAACTTTTGCACAAAAGGGCCAGTGTAGACAGCCCAGATTTGTTTTCCGCAAAAAAGCCCCGATCGCGAAAATGGCAATCGGGGCTTTTTTGCGGAAAAGCGCGTCTAGCTTGGCATGGACGCTTTGTTCCAAAAATGCTTTTAACGGAAAACTTTTCCATTAAAAGCATTTCCGGAAAATCATGCAAGTCTAGACGTAGCCTTGGGGTGGTGAAGCACTGGAATGGGTTCTCTAGGGAGATGGTGGAATCTCCATCCCTAGAGGTTTTTAAGTCTTGGTTTGACAAAGCCCTGGCTGGGTTAATTTAGCTAGGACTGGTCCTGCTTTGGGCAGGGGGCTGGATTTGATGACCTACTGAGGTCTCTTCCAGCTCTATGAGTCTATAATTCTATGTTCCAGGTCACACACGGAGTCTGTGGAAGAGCGGTGAATTGAAAAGATAGTTACTGTAACTAGTGATCTTCGAGACACATTGCTTATGTCCATTCCACATTAGTTGTTCATGTTCCCACATGCACTAGTGCTGGAAGTTTTTCTCTTTGGAGGACTCATTAGGGAGTGCTCCTAGTGACCCCTGGAGTATTGCCTCCACTGTGCAGTGTAAGGAGTGCTGCACATTCCCTCCACATTTAGTTCCTTCTTGCCAGAATCTCCGCCAGTGGGGAAGAAGGCACATTGTGGAATGGATATGAGAAACACATCTTGAAGAATACCAATTACAAAAAGGTAACTCTTTTCTGGAGGTGCACAGGAGTTCACGGCTGTGTTGACTGAAGCATGGCTCTGCCAAAGCCTGAGTCACCCTTCTTGAGTGATGGCACAATGAGACATAAACATATGGGCTGTGTCTACACTGGCCAAATTGTAACAGGCATATGTACATGTGGCGATCCAGTTAGAGATCCACTGTGAGGACACTTGTAAGCCCTTCATGTGGTCCACAGTGGTGACAAAAAGTTTTCTCGACTTTCAAAAGAGCTTGGTATGCGTGAAGTACAAGTCCAGAGCTCTCCCAGAATCCAGAGTATGCAAACGTCTCTCCTCTGTCATCTTATGAGGTTTGGGGGAGAGCATGTGCAGGAATGTATCTTGGCCCATGTGAAGGGAGGACACAGCTTTCGGCAGGAATGCTGGGTGAGGCCACATTTGTACCTTGTGCTTGTAAAAGACAGCATATTGCAGGTCTGAAGTCAATGTCTTGAGCTCCAAGACATGTCTTGACAATGTTATTGCCATAAGAAATGCCATCTTCCATTATAGCTGTGACAGGGATTAGGAGCAAAGTGGTTCAAAGGGTAGTGCAGTAAACCTGGAGAAGAGCAGCTTAGGTCTCACTGCAGGACGGGATAAAGCCATTCTCGCCTCTTCAGGAATCAGTCATATCATTGGAAACTACTGTCTGCCCATGTAATGGCTCATGGAATGCAGATATGGCAGCGAGATGCACCCTAATGGATGAATGTGCGAGACTTTCATCTCAGAGGTGCAGCAAGTACTCCAGGACATCTCGCACCAGCGAATGCAAGGGAGAGATGTCGTGCTCCAATGTCTATCAAGAGAACTGTATCCACTTGACCAGGTAATTCAAACTTGTAGATGGTTTCTGTCTCCCCATAAATACCTGTGGAGTCACCTCCAAGCAGGTATGTTCCACCCAAAGCAGCTATGAAGCAGTCATATTGAGAAGTGTAGAGACTTGAGACCGGGATGCAGGAGACTGCCATTGTCCTGGGAGAGTAGATCTGGGTGCCTGGAAAGGGATTGGGGAGGATATAGTGCCAGGCTGAGCAGCATGCTCTTGCTCCTGGTCCACCATTTCAGAGGTGAGGATCCATGAGGGGACCTGCTCTAAGCTGTTCCTGGACTGGGAGTATACCAATGCCAGACATTGCCAGAGGGGTCTCATGCATACACATGGCCATGTGCCCCAGCAGGCATAGGCAGACCCTGACTGTGGTAAGAGGAAATGTAGATTTGATCTGAAAGAGTCTGGAATCTTTCTAATGGCAAGAATGCCTGAGCTCAGACCGAGTCTAGCACCACTCTGATTAATTCTGCTTTGGACAGGGTTAAGCATAGATTTTTTGGCATTCACCAGAGCTGCACTGTACCTCTGACATTACACCCAAATAAATCCAGTCATTTAAAGTCATGGCTGGCTGCCATTGGAGGTCACCGGGGGGTGGGACTGGTTAATGGTTTTAACATCGCTAATAGCTAGGACAAAGTACTTTTGCTTAGCCCGCTTAGATGTGGGTGCCAGGGGAAGGGTGTCTGCCACAAGGCTGTGATAATCTTCAGAACCCCTTTATGAAGTGGTAGGACAACCCTCCTTGGTGTCAAACAGCAGAAGACATTGAAAAGTGACTCTGAATGCTTCTCCAACATCTCTGCTTGCAGCCCCAGATTTCATCATCATCAACAATTATGGGCTCAAAGCCCGTTGGAGTTCGATGTCTCCATCACTATTTCTATCCATCTTTCCCTGTCCAGTGCGGAGTGGCTTAGTTTCTGTAGACTAGCTCTGCACCAATCTACTAAATCATCTACCCATTCTCTGTGGGGTCTGCCTCTCCTATTCAGACCATCCATTATGCCGAATACCAAGGTCTTGACTTTTCACTCATCATTCATTCTGCAGATATGCCTGAATAGCTGTAGCTTCCGCTATATAACCTTCTGCAGTAGGTTCTCTTTCGGCTGTATCTTCCTATATAATTCCTTGTTGGTGACCTTCTGCTTCCATCCTATTCTCAGGATCTTTCTATAACAACTCTCAAATGCCAATATCCTTCTCTTCGAATCTTTCATTACCACCCATGTCTCACATCCATACAACATGCTGCTGAATACACACGTTTTCAAGATGCTTAGCTTTGTTCCTAAGCTAATCACTTTGCTTTTCCAGATCTTACCCATCACTTTCAAACTCACTCTAGTCATTATTTCCTTCTTACAGTCTAGATCACATGTCAGATGCTACAAGTAGCTGCTGTGTAGGTTGCTCATGGGCATAGGATGCTTGCAGCAGTCGCAGGCTTAAACCTGGGAGACCAGGTCATGGTAGACTCAAAGCAAACAGTTCCCTCTGGGACTAACGTCTCATTCTAACTGCTAAGCGACCCAACTACTAGAACTATCTGTCTATAACAAAGTAAGAAGTCAACCATTCAGCTGTAGGACATGAACAAGCTTGTATGAGGCAGCAGAAAGGTCCAGCACTGTCACTGGTGGCAAGAAAGAACTGAGAGTTGGGGAGCACACAGCATTCCTTATTGTTGTTGTTCGTCCATCGTATTCGAAGAGGACCTTGACATCTAATGGGTTGTGGACTGTCCACGGCGTGTCCGCAAATGGCTGATAAGGCCGATACGGGCACAGAATGTTCTGCCACATGTCGGGCAGACATGTGTGGGCACCACTGTTGCAGCTTTTGCAACTCTGGCTTTACGGAGTGCTCGCTTCTCTTGTGCTATGGTTGTCCTTCTGGCTTCAGATGTTTGACAGCCTTGGTAGATCAGCGTGTGCCATGTTGATCGGTCTTGTGCCAGGGTCTCCCAGGAGGTGGTGTCAATATCCAGGGACTTGAGAGAGGCTTTAAGCGTATCTTTGTATCGCTTCTTTTGTCCCCCGTGCGATCGCTTCCCTTGAAACAGCTCACCATAGAAGAGCTGTTTAGGGATGCAATGATCTGGCATCCTTGCAACATGGCCTGCCCAGCATGTCTGAGCTTTCATCAGCAGGGTGTAAACTGACAGCAGACCTGCTCTGGAAAGGACTTCTGTGTCTGGCACCTTATCCTGCCACCGGATCCTCAGAAGTCTGCGGAGGCAAATCGTGTGGAAGTGGTTCAGTTGCCTAGCATGCCTCCTGGATACAGTCCAAGTCTCACTGGCATACATCAGGGTAGTTAACACTACTGCTCGATAGACTTTAAGCTTTGTAGCAAGGCTTATTCCATGGCAGTCCCACACTTTGGTCAGCAGTCTGCCGAATGCAGAGCTTGCCTTGGCGACTCTGCAGTTGACCTCGATGTCAATTGTCACTGAGTGGGAGAAGGTGCTGCCAAGATATGTAAATTGGTCCACTGCTTGCAGCTTTTGTTCCTTCACTGTGATGGTGGGCACTTGATGTTGAGCTTTCGGAGCTGGCTGGTGCATCACTTCGGTTTTCTTTGTGTTGATGAGAAGGCCGAAGTTGTCGCATGCTGCTGCGAATTTGTCCATGCTGGCTTGCATTTCCTGCTCTGATCCAGCATTCAGGGCGCAGTCATCAGCAAAAAGGAGATCTCGTAGCAGTCTCCTTTATCTTGGTGACAGCCTGGAGTCTTCGCAGGTTAAATCGTTTCCCATCGGTCCTGTATCTCAGTCTGATTCCCAAGGAACTGTTCTGAAAGGCGTCTGACAGCATGGCTGAAAACATTATGCTGAACAGGGTCGGTACCAGAACACACCCCTGCTTGACGCCGTTTGTGACTGGAAAGGCCTCTGAAGCTTCTCCATCATCCAGAACACGAGCCGTCATGGAACTGACGTGCCATCAAGATGAATCTGTCAGGGCACCCAAACTTCGACATGATGCGCCACAGACCTTCGCGACTGACAGTGTCAAAAGCCTTGGTGAGATCCACGAAGATGGTGTACAGTTCACGATTCTGCTCTTGACACTTCTCTTGGAGCTGTCGGGCTGCGAAGATCATATCCACCGTGCCACGCTGTTTGAGGAAACCGCACTGTGTCTCGGGTAATAAACCCTGTTCCAGGTGGTCAATCAGACGATTCAGCAACACTCGTGCAAGGATCTTACCTGCGATGGAAAGCAGTGATATTCCTCTATGATTATCGCAAACTTGCATTCCTTATACCATGCCATGCAAACACCACTCCAGAGGGCACTAGGAGCATTCCTCTATGGTCACTGCTGAGGAAAAAACCTCCAGCACTTGTGGAATGGACATGAACTAGCACTCAAAGAAGAACCTGGGTTTCTGAGGCTAGCACCCTAACCACTGTAGCAGTCTGCCTCTTTTCAAAGGATAGCTGTCAATCACATAGTCCAACATTTTAAGCCCCCCTCCTATAAAGGGGGGATAATTGTTTCAGAGTTATGTATCCTCAGGCTGCTGGTTACACTGGACTGACTCTTGAAGCTGTTGCTGTTTATCATGTTGCATGTTTTACTTGATGAAGTTTTGTTTGATGCAGCATAATCCTTAGCTTTGTTTTTGTGCCACTTAAGTGATCTTGTGCCTCCTGGCCCTTGAACATTATGCTTTGAAACTCCATAAAAATAGTATGCTGACAGAATATTAACTTATTATTGAAACTATCGAGGTAACTTATTGTTTTGTACAAGAATGTAACTGCAGGCTGGACCTCCCTGGTCTAGCACCCTTGGCACCTGACTGGTCCAGACAAGGAAGAACGCTGGATTAGGGGATATCTGGGAGGCGAGGCATCAGCCTCCCTGCTGGGCTCCTCTCCCCAGCCTCCTAGGGATGAGTGTTGCAGAAGCCCTGCTGGAGACCTATCAGGTGTGGGCACTGCTACCCTGCCTGCTCTGGTGGCCCTGGAAGTCGTTAGCTCTGTAGTCCCACATGCTGCACCCCCCTGCTGGCTTCCCTGCTTTGCTGACTGCAGTCTCTGGTGCCCCACAGACTCAGCTGCCCCGCTGGCAGGTTCCACTCCGAGCTCCTGGCAACCTCTGCTGCTGGGACTCTCTAATCCAGCAACATCACGGTTCTGCTGGACCACGGATGCTGCCAGACCAGAGAGTCCTGGACCACAGATGTTCAACCTGTACAGATTTCAAGTGAGGAGACATGAGAGGAAAGGGAGAATAATGAGGACCTATACTCTAAGTCTAAGGTGGCCTATTTGAAGGATGATGCATTATCTAAGCTATTGAAATTCTTCTGTAGTGCAAATACTGAGAGTTATTTTATTATTTTAAAATAAAGCAAACTTTCCCATTTCCAACTCTACTGGCTGCAGAGTCAATAAGCACATCACAAAGAGAGAACACTCACTGTTACTATTTTCTTCTGACTTTTGATTGAGTAAGAGGGGCAAAAGAAGATAAAGTTCTATAATAAAGTTTTGAATAAGCTGCCCATCTGGGGAATCTACCCAATTACTAAAAGAGAGAGAGCTCATTATAATAATAATGCAACTGTGATGACTGCTAACAGAGCTACTGAACTGCTATTTGCAGTCACTATACAACTCCAGTTTATTAATCCAATAACTAAAAAAATCCAGATGATGTGAGTAAAAGGAATTTGCTGGCCTTTTAATAGGTCTTCCTTTGCAAATATAAACTATTTATACCTAACTACAGACTAGTGCTTTCAAAATCAAAATGACCACAGTGGTCAGACTGTCCAGCATAACTTTTGGATTCTTGGAACAATGAAGCAAGTTTACAGCAAGTTTGAGAACATTATATACAGCAGTGATTACTCTAATATGAGAACAGCCAATGGGAAACTTATTGTGGCAATAAAAGATAGATAGCTCGGGGACTGTCACATTTGCCTGGAAAAAAACCCATTCTCTGTAAGTAGGTCTATGATTTTGTCATGGAAATATTTAAGAAATTTCAGAACAGAAACAGGGCAAGACATAGACCTTGGGAATGAGGTGAGGAATTGACACAAGCCTTTCCTACACTCACTATGCACCAGATGCTGCTGTTCAGTGGGACTGGCTTCCCACCCTGGGCATTGTAACCTAGCACATGGTTGCAATACCATGCAGGGGATTTTACAGACTACTGTGGTGACAAAAATTGTAGACCTGTGCATGAGCGGACTGCATGCTAGGATGGCAAAAAGCAAATGTGAACACACACATAGGAAGCCTAGTCCGAACTACCTAGTCCGTGCCGTGTATAGCTGCATGGCACGGAGTCCGCACTAGCGGACATTTAAAAATGGCGGCGCCTGGCAAGATGCAAATGAAGCCCGGGAAATTCAAATCCCGGGCTTCATTTGCAACTCCGGTTGCCTACATTACCACCCTAGTTCGAACTAGGGTGGTAGTGTAGACATACCCAAACTGAGGTAACAGCTATTGTGTAAATCTCATTTGGTTGTTCTTACTTACCTCATGAATTTCTGCATGATATGGTGCTGGATCCCAGACAATTAAGATACCAGTATTGTACAATGTTTCTGTAAGGAACTTCTGCTCCTCGACTGTTATAAGCTTGAATGAGAAAAAGAAAGATGATTTCTAACACAGCAGAATATGTGTATCAATCTGTAGAAGGCCAGGCAGTAAAGTGTCACTAAGCATAGACTACTATAGACAACTATCGACAACTGAGACAAGAAGTTAAAAAAAAAATTTACCTGTTTCTGTAACTGGTATGTTGCTCATCCATTCAACTTAGCTGTGGGTGCTTGTCACATGCACTAATGCCTGAAGATTTTCCCTTAGCAGTACCAATAGGGGAGCTGGCTCAAGTGCTCTCATGCCATGCTATATAGCATGCCATGCTATATAGGGCACCTCCTGTCCCCTCCATCCTCAGTTCCTTCTTGCCATTCAACTCTGACAGTGGGAAAGGAGGGCAGGAAGTTGAATGGACATGAGCAACACATCTTGAAGAACACCGGTTATGGAAACAGGTTCAGAAACATCACTCTTCTTCGAGTGATTGTGCATGTCTATTCAACATAGGTGATTGTAAGCAGTATGTCCAGAGGTGGGAGTTCACTGGCATGCTGATTGCAACACAGCTCTTCTGAAGGCAGCATCCCCTTGGACTCGTTGCATCAGGGAGTAGTGAATAGCAAAGGTGTGGACTGAAAACCTCTGGAGCTTAGTGTAGGAGCCTCTACCGGGAAGGGGAGGCACCAGGAGGGTGCAGGAGTAAGGGAAGGTGCAGATGCCAGGAGATTTTCGGGGTGAAGCAGAAGGGCAGACACCTGCAGGGGAGGGACCAGCACCAGAAGAGAGAGGCAGGGCGAGTGTGTAGAGGGAGGCGTTAGGAGAGGGGATGAGGAGAGGTAGCTCACATGATCAGAATGGGGCTACTGGAGGAGTGTGCACAGAGGGGAGAGAAGGGCTGGTGGAGGGGGGCAGGTCTCAGGAAGGCTGAGGGCAGTGAGAAGGGCAGGAATCAGGACAGCAGAGGAAGGTGAAGGGTTGTGGGGCAGCAGGCACCAGGGGAGCTGATGGAGCAAGGGGAGACATGGCCGCAGAGGGAAAAGGTAGAGATTTATAAGATATGTATTAATAACTTGGGTGCCACAGTGGCACATCCAAATAAGCCACATGAACTCAGTACCGGCACAAAACTCAGCACAACACAAAATTCATTCTGCTCATAGGAGGAAACTCTTAGAGGGAACACTTCCCGCAGCCTCTCCGCCCCTGAGTTAATGTCACACACACTGGGTTAATGCAATTGCAGGATAGGTGCATGAGGGGGGCCTGGTGGGGGCTAAACTAATCCCTGTTGGTGGGAGGATGGTGGGAAGAGTCCTTAGAGGGGGGTCACATGACACCTTTTACTTTTGGTCATGTGTCCATCTTGCTCCAAGAGTGTTGCCTCCAGAGGCATAGCTAATGGGAGTCAGGGGATGTGGCTAATGGGGGTCAGAGGCGTGGTTAATAGGGATGAGGGTGGGGCTAATGGGGGTCAAAGTGTACATTTAAAAAAATTCTTTGGGTACAAAATAAGCCTTGAAAAATTGTTGGCGCCCTCCATGCTCTTCTGAAAACATGAATGCATTATTGGCCACAAAAAGGTTGGGGACGACTGTTCTAAGCCAAAGGAAGAGTTCACCCCTCCGCTTAATAACTCCACCATGCCAAGGTCAACAGAGGAAGCACTCCCACCAACAAAGTGCTGTCTACAACTGGTGCTTAGGTCAATATAAATATGTTGTTCAGGATTGTGGATTATTCATACCCCTGAGCAAGGGAGTTATTGCCAAGTAATTTGTAGTGTAGATTAGGGTTCAGAGATTAGGGAAGCAGAGATGTTTAGTATGGAAGGGGTGAAAATGGAAATGTATGAATCCAGCAGTCACAGGCAAATGTGATGTAGCAAATGTGAGAGGATCTTTTCAACGCCAGAACTGTAGGGTTGTTGCCCTCTTTCCAACCTCCATTTTTAAGTATGGAAGATGCCAAGAACAACTGGAGGCAAAGGCATAACACCAAACTTCTACGGCAGTTGTCACTGCTTCTGCAACCAAACTGAAAATTCCCTGCCACCTCATTCACATCCTGCTCTGCATGACTGTCAGTCCTCTGTACCTCATTTAATCAATGCACCCAACTGATCTCCCCACTTATTGCCTTTAGTCCCTATGGGTATGTCTACACTACCCTCCTAGTTTGAACTAGGAGGGTAATGTATGCATACCGCACTTGCAAATGAAGCCCGGGATTTGAATTTCCCAGGCTTCATTTGCATAAGCGGGGAGCCGCCATTTTTAAATCCCCGCTGGTTCGAACCCCGTGCAGCGCGGCTACACGGGGCTCGAACTAGGTAGTTCGGACTAGGTTCCTAGTCCGAACTACCGTTACTCCTCGTGAAACGAGGTGTACCGGTAGTTCGGAATAGGCACCCTAGTCCGAACTACCTAGTTCGAGCCCCGTGTAGCCGTGCTGCACGGGGTTCGAACCAGCGGGGATTTAAAAATGGCGGCTCCCCGCTTATGCAAATGAAGCCTGGGAAATTCAAATCCCAGGCTTCATTTGCAAGTGCGGTATGCCTACATTACCCCGCTAGTTCGAACTAGCGGGGTAGTGTAGACATACCCTATCTGTTCTGCTAAATCAACTGATTGATTTTTTTCTAATTAACCATCATTTAACTGCTACCACATTTACTTGTTTTACCCAGCTGTTTTGCTTCTAATTAACAGCCTGAGGCATTGATTATTGCCTACTTGTTCTGCTCTTATTTAGCTGACTTCATTGTTTCCTGATTGCCTTGCTAATTTGCCAAATAACTCGCTAGTACATTTATCATCTAAGTCATCTTTTTTGGATTAACTTGTTTGATTATAACTTTTGGTGCCACATTTGCTGATCTATACCCTAAGCTTTGTGTCCTCTTACTTATCTGGCCTCTCAGCTCATTTTTAACATTGTCATTGTCTCCCCTCTACCTCCCCATCATCTTTCTCCCTTTCCTTTTAACATTTATTATGCCAGAATATGTGGGGCCACATGGCAGTTGTACTGGTACAGTTACAGCTGCATAATTACATAGGTCAATTTCTCCATAGAGGACAAGCCCAAAGTCACAAATGTTTTCACTGGCACCATTTGCATGGCTAGGCTGGCACTGAATATGTGACCCTAGGAGATAGCTTCCAAAGTGTGATCCAGTCACACAAATACACAGAGAAGAATAAGGACATAAATTGCCTCCAAATTGCTGAATGTCTGTTATGGAAGGATCAGCTTACACAGGACAAAGTCCAATTTTTAATTTAGGTTGCATCTGCTAGTCAGGAAGCAGAGATCACTGGGATGCATCAGGAAGCAAGATAACACAAATCACGGGGAGGAAAATTCTGATGAGGAAAATAGATAAGATTTATGAGCAACAAAAAATCATGTAAAGGAAGAGGAACAAACGTGGATTAGAGACTATGGTTGCATTTCCAAGGGGAGTTAGCCATGAATTTTAATAGAAGACATGTGGCTAAACCCTCAATCTTTCTTTGAAAAATGTCAACCCTTATTCCAAAGCTGCAAACTGGAAGACTCATCTTCTGAGAACAAATAAATGAATTTCAATCCGATAGCAGAGCAAGGAGATAGAATGAAGAGGTGAGCAGGTAGTGAATTGGCCTACTCTGGAGTATAAAGCTCCTTTTTACTCTCTGCCTGAGATGGTTTCAACCTGTGTTCCTTTTCACTGGATGTAACAGGCTCTTCTCAATTAACCCAACTAAGAAATGATGGCTTCAAAATACTGATTGGCTGAATAGCTGGGATGCTGGGATCATTGCTTATTTCACAAATGTCTCATATTTGTGTTTCCTTGGTCTGCCCATTAAATACTTGTTATCTCTTGACAAGTCAAAATTAATAACAGCAACTTAGCTGTAAGTCAATGCACCAAAAACAAAAGCTATCACGATAAAACTTAAAACTAAACTCAGGATTTTAAAAATATTAAAATACATATAAATACAATTTTTAAAAACATAAACCAATTAAATCATATATAATCACTATGCCAGTTGTTTTTTTTCTTAAGTTTAGGGGCTGGTCATGCAAATAGGATCATTCAAATCACAGATATATTGATAGTCCTCATAAATACTCTGTTTTTTGAGAGGCTGTAAAAAAAGTCACCCAGGACAAAAATAAAACCAAACCAAACCATAGAAAGCCATTCTGACCTCAAGTGGCAATACAAATTACACTCTAATAAATAACGGTATGTCTACACTACAAAGTTAATTTGAACTAACGGACATTAATTCGAATTAACTTTGATAGGCGCTACACTAGCGCTCCGCTAGTTCGAACTTAATTCGAACTAGTGGAGCGCTTAGTTCGAACTAGGTAAACCTCATTGTACGAGGACTAAGCCTAGTTCGAACTTATTAGTTCGAATTAAGGGCTGTGTAGCCCCTTAATTCAAACTAGTGGGAGGCTAGCCCTCCCCAGCTTTCCCTGGTGGCCACTCTGGCCAACACCAGGGAAACTCGTACGCCCCCCTCCCGGCCCCGGAGCCCTTAAAGGGGCACGGGCTGGCTACGGTGCCCATGCCAGGTACAAGCCTGCCAGCACCCAGCCAGCAGACCCTGCACCTAGCACGCCATGAGCCAGCCACCCGATGCCCCCCAGCCCTCCCCCTCTTCCCGGGACCAGGCTGGTGGCTCTCGGAAGCCTGGCCAAGACCGCAAGAGGCGGGCACCCGCCTGGTCTAGTGCAGACATCGTGGACTTTGTCCACGAACTCCGCACTAGGCACAGGAAAGTGGCCGTCTAGGGCAGGAGAGCTGCCAGCGTGGCCACCCAGGAACAGGTTTGCATGAAAATCAAGGTGGTCCACTGAGACCCCCGACCCTGAGCCCTGAGCTGAGAACAGCCGTACTGGGTCAGACCAAAGGTCAATCTAGTCCAGTAGCCTGTCTGCCGACAGCGGCCAACACCAGCTGCCCCGGAGGGGATGGACCGAAGACAATGACCAAGCCATTTGTCTCGTGCCATCCATCTCCAGCCTTCCAAAACAGAGGCCAGGGACACCATTTCTATCCCCTGGCTAATACCACTCCATGGACCCAGCCTCCATGAATTTATCTAACTTCTCTTTAAGCTCTGTTCTAGTTCTAGCCTTCACAGCCTCCTGCAGCAAGGAGTTCCACAGGTTGACTCTTTGCTTTGTGAAGAAGAACTTTCTGTTACTACTTTGAAGCCTGCTACCCATTCCTCTCCTTTGGTGTCCTCTAGTCCTTCTATTATGGGAACTAATGGAGAACTTTTCTTTATGCACCCTCTCCACACCACTCTTGCTTTTATAGACCTCTATCATATCCCCCCTCCGTCTCCTCTTCTCTAAGCTGAAAAGTCCCAGTCTCTTTAGCCTCTCTTCATATGGGACCTGTTCCAAACCCGATCATTTTAGTTGCCCTCCCCTCTCCCAGCCTCTCTCTTCCCCTCTCCCACCTCTTTTTCCCAGTCTCCCCCAGTTTTGTTCAATAAAGACAGATTACATTTTTGAACACAATTGTCCTTTATTTTGTACATCAGGAAGGGGGGCTAGGGAAGGGTAAGTGGAAGGAGGTGAGGGAGGAATGGGGTACGCACCCCCGATGGGGAGGACTGGGCTGGCTCTGCGGGCTTCTCGGGGTGGAAGTTCTCCTGCAGCCCCCCGATTACCTCCTCCCCCCGGATGGCAGCCTGTGGCAAGTGCAGCCGGGCTGATGGCCGAGTGCTGTGATGTGCCCAGTGTGGGCACTCAGGGCAATCCAAGCCAGGACTGCTTTGCAAGCGGGGCACCCCTGAGAACTGTCTGTCCGGGGTGGGGGTCGGGTCCCTTTAAGCACAGCCCTTGGCTAGCCTGAGACAGCAGCTCCATGCTCTAAGTCCTCATCTGATGCCCTGCTGGCACTGCTTCCGGCCATCCTTAACCTCTGTTCAGGGTCCACTCTGTGTGGACATGCTAGTTCGAATTAGCAAAAAGCTAATTCGAACTAGTTTTTAAGTCTAGCTGCGCTAATTCGAATTAGCTTAGTTCAAATTAACTAATTCGAACTAAGTTAGTTCGAATTAGCGCTGTAGTGTAGACATACCCTAATAGGGTAAGTCTTCTACTTTTCGGCTATTGAGATAATGAAGGGGATGTATTCAGCAACACATGTTCTGTATAGATGAATACACTATGACTAAAAAGCTGTATTTGAAATACAGCATGAAGTGATACAGCACAACTACAGGCAGTCCCCGGGTTACATGGATCCGACTTACATCGGATCCCTACTTACAAACGGGGTGAGGCAACCCCGCACTAGCTGCTTCCCACCAGCAGACCAGGGCGACGCGAAGCTAGCGCCCCTCCTCCCCCAGCAGACCAGGGAGACGCGGAGTGGCTTTTCTCAGCAGACACCTCAGCTTGAGAATAAAGGACTGAGGGAAGTGAGGTGTGGGAGAATAAAACTGAGCTCTGGAGAAATGTTTGGCTAGAGTTTCCCCTACAATATGTACCAGTTCCAACTTACATACAAATTCAACTTAAGAACAAACCTACAGTCCCTATCTTGTACGTAACCCGGGGACTGCCTGTATTAAAAACCTATTGAGGGGCCAGATTGTCTCACATCTGTCTACCTCAAGGTTCTTACACCTTTCTCTAAACTAAGCCTCTGGTGCTAACCCTGGTCAGACAGGGTCACTAGGCAGATACTGGGTATGATCCAATTTCTAGGATAGCAGAAGACTCTAATTCTATAAAAGCTAGTTAAGGCAAAGGATTAAATATTTGGAAGATATGATTTTGGTTACTGAATTTGTTTAAAGGCTCTGCCTGTTCTCTCCTGCCTGAGATATCTCGAGGTAGTGCCACATCAAAATCCTTATGATTCGTCCATAAATACTATAAGAAAAGCTGCCACTCACCACCAATCACTCTACTGTTGGTGCTATTCATACCTCAATCCTTGCAGTGAAGTAGAGACTGCACAATAAGGAACTGAACTGGGTCTTTCATCAAGGCATAGAATCATAGAACCAGAGAACTGGAAGAGACCTCACAAGGTCATCAAGTCCAGCCCCCTGCTCTAGGCAGGACCAATCCCAACTAAATCAGCCCTGCCAGGGCAAGGCACTTTCATTCTCTGTTGCATAGGACAGGCAGACTTACCTGAGAGTTAACAAGGCGAACGGTTGTCTTTTCTCCTACATCTTGCTGAAACCCTCTGGTAGGAGCCCCATTAAATCTTAAAACTGCATCATGGGCGTCTGAAAGTAGCAAAGAGGGAAGAGTTATTAAAAGTTAACCAATGGCTAATATAATAAGTCAGTAGGAAAAGGTATGTAAAAATATGGCAGGTATATAATGATTGTAGTATCTTTCTCGTAATAAGAGATAAAGAGCTGAATTATTGGAAGCACTGTATTAAAAAGGTACATAATTTTCATGTTGGCATTTAAATTATTACTCGATATGCGGTTTTCCCTGTCTTCTAATTTGGTTTAAACTAAACTAACCATTTCCAGTTGTATGTATTTTACTTTAAAAACTCAATACACAGGCAGAGAGCACAAGAAACATGCTTAGCACTGGTCCCCAAAACATGACAGGGCAATAATTCTCCTTGGCTATGTCTAGACTACATCCCTCTTTCGAAAGAGGGATGTAAATTAGGCAGATCAAAAGTGCAAATGAAGCAGGGATTTAAATATCACATGCTTCATTTGCATAAATGTGTCACAGCGGTAATTTGAAAAAGGGTATTTCGAAAGTGAAACCACCATCTGGTTTTTTGAGGAGTGCAGGATCGTTAGGAAAGGTTTTTTTCCCCCCCCGAAAGAATCGCTTCTAGATGGCAGTTTTACTTTCGAAATACAGGCAGTCCCCGGGTTACATGGATCCGACTTACATCGGATCCCTACTTACAAACGGGGTGAGGCAACCCCGCACTAGCTGCTTCCCCCCAGCAGGCCAGGGAGACGCGAAGCTAGTGCCCCCACAGCAGACCAGGGAGACGCGGAGCGGCTTTTCTCAGCAGACACCTCAGCTTGAGAATAAAGGACTGAGGGAAGTGAGGTGTGGGAGAATAAAACTGAGCTCTGGAGAAATGTTTGGCTAGAGGTTCCCCTACAATATGTACCAGTTCCGACTTACATACAAATTCAACTTAAGAACAAACTTACAGTCCCTATCTTGTACGTAACCTGGGGACTGCCTGTACCCTTTTTTGAAAGACCACTGTGATGCGATTATGCAAATGAAGCACGGGATATTTAAATCCCCGCTTCATTTGCACTTTCGATCTGCCTAATTTACGTCCCTCTTTCAAAAGAGGGATGTAGTTTAGACATATTCCTTGTGATTTGTCACAAATAAGTGACTGGGAAATAATGAAGAGGAATGTTCTTTAGTTCTCAGGGTGTGTCTACACTAGGACGTTAATTCGAGCTAGGTAGGCAAATGAGGCAACCGGAGTTGCAAATGAAGTCCAGGATTTAAATATCCTGGGGTTTATTTGCATGTTCCCGTCCGGTCACCATTTTAAAATTTCACTAGCCCGAACTCACTGCCGCACAGCTACGTGCGGCAGTGAAACGTTAATTCGAACTAAGTCCTTAGTTCGAATTAACTGTTACTCCTCGTGGAATTAACTGTTACTCCTTCAATTACAGCAGGGCTGGGCTAGGCCAGAGGTTCTGCTGTTACAGAGAAAGGATGAGTGAAATAATAAATAATAATTACCATCTAACTCTTCTATAGTAACTTTTCACTTAATGTTGTCCCACTTAATGTTGCTTCAGTGTTGCTTCATTCACCCTGATCTATTAGAGAACATACTCATTTAAAGCTGCGACATGTTTTCTAATAACATTGTTTGGCATCCTGCTGGCAGGTGGGGACTTGGAACTAGGGTGGGCCAGCAGCGCCCCAATCAACTCCCATCCTCCATCACCCCTAGTGTCGCCTGCCTGCTGTGCCTCTCACCCACAGCAATCAGCTATTTGGAGGCATTCAGGAGGTTGGGTTGGAAATGGGAGGAGTGTGGATATGCTCAGAAGAGGGAATGGGGGTGGAGGTGGGCCTGGGGAAAAGCCAGGGTGGAGCACCCCTGGCACTTTGGAAAATCAGTGCCGGTGTAGCAAGGCATTCCTTGGGAAATATTCCTCTTGCTATCAACACAGTTGCTATAGAAGCTCAGGAAACTCAAGAGAAGGTCCCAAGACCATTCTCTGATTAGAACTTGTTTAAAACTTGTACTATATATATGTATATAATGTCTTTTGTCTGGTAAAAAAAAATCCCTGGAATTTACATAAATGTTATGGGAAAGTTGGATTCATTTAACATCATTTCATTAAGAGTATGTCTACACTACAGCATTATTTCAAAATATCTAATTTTGAAATAGTTATTTCAAAATATCTTATTTTGAAATAATGTTTACACACAAAATGAATTTTGAAATAACTTTTTGCTATTTCGAAATAGTGCGTCCACACTGATTGGATGCTGAATCGCATTTAAGGCTGGAACTGGTTTTGGCAGGGCATCAGGTCAGAAGTTACCTTGTGGCCAGGGCGGCCAGCAGGGCATCCTGGGAAGGGCTGGAGGCCCTATATTTTGAAATAAGCGTCTACACCGCGCTTATTTTGAAATAGCAATTTAGAAATTGGCACTTTTCCTTGTGGAATGAGGTTTACCAATTTTGAAATAAGCCCTCCGCTATTTCGAATTAATTTCGAAATAGCAGTTGGCTTGTGTAGATGCTAAGAAAGTTATTTTGAAATAACCTTGCTGTGTAGATATACCCTTAGAGAGGAGTTACTGTATAGCACTGTTTATCAGTAGATCTAAAAGCACTTTAAAAAGGAAAGAAGTGTAATTACACCCATTTTACACATGGATAAATTAAGGCACAGAGGGCAAAGTAATGTGTCCAAAGTCACCAGAATGCCAGTGGTAGAATGACAAGCCTGTGAGCTACTCACTAAGAAACACTGTCTTCTCCCCTCATTCTTCCTTCTCCAGAGATAATGGGCTTGCTGAAATTTTATCAGCTATACTGCTATAATTCTATCATTATAATTAAACAGATACGGTGATACCACTGTAAGTATTCCATATGCTAACTCTTTCCCATTTAAGAGTGGCTCCCCCCACCACAGCTTAGTTAAATCCCTTCCAAAGTGATATAGTTAAACAAAAGATATTAAAATGGGAATCTGAGTGTTCACCTAGGGAAATATATCAACTACAGTGCTTTAAATTCACACCCTAGTTTATCTTAGATGAACCCTAACTTCATGTCTACACTAGGAAAGTATTTTGAAATTACTAACTCTTCATTTAACAAATTTGAACTAGCATGTCCAGCCTCGCTCCCCTTCTCCCAATGATCCTCAGCCTGATCCCCTCCATCGCCCTATTCCCCTGAGTGCAACTCTTGCCCCCTCCCTTCTGCCCCTGCAGCCTGATCTCCTATATTGCCCCATGCCCCTCAGTGCAACCACTACTCCCTCCCATCCTGTCCCCATATCCTCCTCCCTCCCCCCAGGCCGAGCATCCCTATGACCCCAGTGTACTCACCAGCATGGCAGCAGGACTGGGACTTGCAGCTTCCCGGGAGTAGTGTTGTGATGAGTGGGAGAGGGGGCCAGGGGCAGGTGCAGCGGCTCTTCCCTGCCTGGCTCAGCCCTTTCCACACCCATCCAGAAATAAACACACTGCAGACCAAAGGAAAACCATCCCTATCCAGCCTCTGACAGACAGAGGCCAAGGACACCATTTTATCCCCTGGCTAACAGCCTTTTATGGACCTAACCTCCATGAAATTATCTAGCTTCTCTTTAAACTCTATTATAGTCCCAGCCTTCACAGCCTCCTCTGGCAAGGAGTTCCACAGGTTGACTACACGCTGTGTGAAGAAGAACTTTCTTTTATTAGTTTTAAACCTGCTGCCCATTAATTTCATTTGGTGTCCTCTAGTTCTTCTATTTAGGGAACTAATAAATAACTTTTATCGGCCCTCTCCACACCACTCATGATTTTATATACCTCTATCATATCCCCCCTCAGTCTCCTCTTTTCTAAACTGAAAAGTCCCAGTCTCTTTAACCTCTCCTCATATGGGAACCCGTTCCAAACCCCTAATCATTTTAGTTGCCCTTTTCTGAACCCTTTCCAAGGCCAAAATATCTTTTTTGAGGTGAGGAGACCACATCTGTACACAGTATTCAAGATGTGGGCGTACCATAGTTTTATACAGGGACAGTAAGATATTCTGGGTCTTATTTTCTATCCCTTTCCTAATAATTCCTAGCATCCTATTTGCCTTTTTGACTGCCGCTGCACACTGTGTGGAAGTTTTCAGAGAACTGTCCACGATAACTCCAAGATCTCTTTCCTGATTTGTCGTAGCCAAATTAGCCCCCATCATACTGTACGTATAGTTGGGGTTATTTTTCCCGATGTGCATTACTTTACACTTATCCACATTAAATTTCATTTGCCATTTTGTTGCCCAATCACTCAGTTTGGTGAGATCTTCTTGGAGTTCCTCACAGTCTGCTTCTGTCTTGACTATCCTAACCAGTTTTGTATCATCTGCAAACTTTACTATCTCACTGCTTACCCCTTTCTCCAGATCATTCATGAATAAGTTGAAAAGGATTGGTCCCAGGACTGACCCTTGGGGGACACCACTAGTTACCCCTCTCCAATCTGAAAATTTACCATTTATTCCTACCCTTTCTTTCCTGTCTTTTAACCAGTTCTCAATCCAAGAAAGGACCTTCCCTCTTATCCCATGGCCATGTAATTTACACAAGAGCCTTTGATGAGGGACCTTGTCAAAGGCTTTCTGAAAATCCAAGTATACTATAGCTACTGGATCCCCCTTGTCCACATGTTTGTTAACCCCTTCAAAGAACTCTAACAGGTTAGTAAGACAGGATTTCCCTTACAGAAACCATGTTGACTTTTGTCCAACAAATTATGTTCTTCTACATGCTTCACAATTTTATTCTTTACTATTGTTTCGACTAATTTGCCCGGTACTGAAGTTAGACTTACTGGTCTGTAATTGCCAGGATCGCCTCTACAGCCCTTTTTAAATATTGGTATCACGTTGGTTACCTTCCAGTCATTAGGTACGGAAGCCGATTTAAAGGATAGGTTACAAACCACAGATAATAGCTCAGCAATTTCCCATTTGAGTTCTTTTAGAACCCTTGGATGAATGCCATCCAGTCCCGGAGATTTGTTAACATTAAGTTTTTCTATTTGTTCCAAAACCTCCTCTAATGACACTTCAATCCAGGACAGATTCATCACCCACAAAGGATGGTGCAGATTCAGGAATCTCCCCAACATCCTCAGCCGTGAAGACTGAAGCAAAGAAATCATTTAGTTTCTCTGCAATGGCTTTCCCCTGGGACTTAGTGCTCCCCTGTTCCTATTCCTGCACTTAAAGGGGACATATTGTTTTAATGCTGTTTTATTTAAAACATTTTTTTGGCTTAATAAGTCCTTTGGTTCACCCTCCCCCTTTTTTTCCCCTTCAACAGAATTTTTTCCCGGTGTTTTTTTTTGCGGGGGGGGGGGGGTCGGTATTTTTGTTTTAACCATCTAGCAACCCTAGTTCTAGCACTGTGTGTGTGTGGGGGGGGGGGGAAGCAGTGGGAGGGAGAGAGTCTCCAGCACAGTGTATGGGTACAGAAAACAGAATGGATCTTGAGCTAAATCCTGGCCCACACTTAGCTCAGTTAAACCTATTGTGTTTTCAAATGGTCAGGGTCAATGTACACATTTTAAGTTTGTAAAATGGGCACTAAGGGTTCCGGCTCATTATTTCCACTCCTCACCACATGCAATTATATTCAGTAAGAATCTTAACTGAATATTTGAAGCTGCTACAAGTGTCTTTGTGAATTTTCAGATTAATTTTAAGCGGAGAAAGTCCAATAGGTAAATCTGCCCCAAGTGCGATGGTAGATTATTCTAGTCCAGTGGTCTCCAACCGTTTTACGCCCAAGATCACTTTAAATGTCAGGACAAGCCAAGATCTACCCCATCCCTTTCCCAAGACCCTACCCCTTCCTTGAGGCCCCACCCTCTCTGTTCCCCTTCTCTCAATCACTTACTATTCCTGGCCCTTATACACTCTCAGGATATGGCTACACTGCCCCTTTTTTTCGATCCTTCTGTTGGAAGAGATTTTTCTGATATTTGGCCTTCTTTTGGAAACCCCCTTATTCCTCGTGGAACAAGGAATACATGGGCTGCTAAAAGAGTGTGTTTGCTGGAAAAACTCCTGTAGTCTAGCTGTACCCTCACTGGGTTGAGACAGGAGGTGTGGGCTCTGGGGTGGTAATGAGGGATTTGAGTTTGGGAAAGGGTGAAAGGTACAAGCTCTGGGAGGGAATTTGGATATAGGAGGATGTGGAGAAGGGATGCTGGCTCAGGGAGGAGGCTCCAGGCTGGGGAGTGTTGGGCTCAGGTGGAGGGTTGGGGTGCTGAGCAAGCCACAGGCTTGTGGATGTGAGGGTGCAGGAATTTGTATTGGGATGTGTGAGGGACTCAGGGCAGGGAGGCTCAGGACACAGATTTGCAGTGTGTGACTGGTGCAAGAGTGCTGTGGCAGAAGACTGAGGATGTGGGGGTACAGGAGTTTGGGGATGAGAGAGGCACAGGACAGGGGGTTCCAGTGTATGATAGGCTCAGATTTGGGGTCAGGGTGTTATGATGCTGTGGCCAGATGAGGGCTTGGCACCAGTTGGGGGCTTGTTGGCGAGGCTTCATTTTTAAATAAAATATTATGTCAAACCCAAAACGTTTCAGCATTGTCTTTATTTATGAGAGGGGCGGGGAACCTGTTTTGAGTCAGGAGTCACTGACCCACAGAAAAGTCAGTCGAGGCCACACAAGTGAGATACAAAAACACACCCCCTCCAAACCCCTCAAGCCTCACTAATGTGGCCCCAACTGTACTGGTAGGGGCAGGGGACAGGGTGCCAAGGGATAGGGTGCTGGTACAGGGTGCCAATGGGTGCTGGGGCAGGGTGCTGGGGAAAGGGATAGGGTGCTGGGGGGGGGAACAGGGTGCTGGGGCAAGGTGCCAATGGGTGCCAGGGCAGAGTGCAGGTGGATGCTGGGGTAGGGGACAGGGTACTTGTGGGGGTCTGGGTGAGGGAAGAGGATAGAGACTGGTACCTGGGAATCCTGCAGCTGCACTCCAAGGCCCAGGAAGTGCGTGGGGTGCTACCCCAGCCCCCAAACAGCGGCACAGTACCTGAAACGCTGGTCAGTCACGCACTGAGGACTTTTTTCCCCTGCTACATTTCTGTGTGATGGGAGCAAGGAGGGGGAGTCCTGGACCGCACCAGCTCCAACTGCTCAGGCGGCACGCACCTTGCTCCTCCGCTCCCCACGACAGCAAGCACTGCCTGAGCAATTGGAGCTGGCGTGCTGAGGACTTTCTTCCCCAGCTGCCTTCCTGCATAGGGAGAGGGGGAAATCGGGAGTCCTGGACCGTGCCAGCTCCCACTGCTCAGGCAGTGCATGCCTTGCTCCTCTGCTCCCCACACGCGTGCTGCCTGAGCAGTTGGAGCTGGTGCAGGTTCTGGATTCCCACTCCCTCCCACATGCACAGGAAGGCAGCAGGGGAAAGAAGTCCCCAGTGCGCAATGGACCGGAATTTTAGATACTGCGCCGACTGTTGTGGGGGGAGGGAAGGGAGAGCAGCCCGTACACTTCTGGGACTTAGCACACAGCTGCTGAACTCCTTTCCACCCCGCAGGAAGCCCACACTACCTCCGTTGTCCCTGGAGGTAGCATCAGCTCAGGGATCATCTTGGGGGTGGGAGTAGCAAGGGAAGGGGCCCGAAAGCCTTGTAATTGACTGGTCGAGCCCCCAGGATCAACCAGTCGATTGCGATCGATGGGCTGGTGACCACAGTTCTAGTCCCATAAGATGCTGTAGTTTTACCCTAACAAAGTAATACAAACCTATCTCTGGTCCCAGGCGTGAGTTCTTCAGAGATCCTGCTGAGGACACAACAGCGCATTGACCCAAGTGGCCAACTTCCTGGCTGAAGTTTTTTCTTGGCAGATACTTCTGCCATTCAGAGGTACTGAACGGACCATCTGACCCATGGATCATCGTCACATTCACCCTGTCCCGAAGCTGGCACAGCAGTTTCTTCGGAATGGGTCTGGCAGTATTCTTTGGCCCAGCGTAAGTAACATTGTACTTGTTCATGGACAGGTAATTGTGTCTAACCTTTTGCAGTCTAGGTATAAGATTCTTTGATGAACTGTTTTCATTCCAGACATTCATATTGCCCACTGATTTCTTTAACTTTGCCACTGCATTGTTTCCTGGAGCAGTTGGAGAGATGTAGTCCTTTGCTTTATCCAGTTTGCCCATCAAAGCACCAGATACCTGGCTCTTCTCATTGACAGCTTTGTTTGAAAGGACTCCAGATGCAAGTATGTCCCATGTTCCCAGAGTTCTGGCAATATGAATACTTTTGCTTTGTGTTTTGAAGGGAATGTAGTAGCCTTTTCTTGTTTCTTTCCACAAACAAATAGTCAGAACCACAACGACCAACAAGAGTACACATATTAATTTTTTCACTATATTGATGTAAACCATAATGTATGGTGCATCAGAACGAGGTGATTAACACAGGGCAGGATGCTGGGCCTGAAAAAAGAAGGCAAGAAATAACTAGTCAAAAGGTGTAGGGGTTAGGAATTTTTTTCTGAATTCTCAGTCCATCTAAAGGCCTGATTTAAAGCCACTAACATCAAACTCAGTAAGCTCAATATTAACCAAGCCACATGCTCCTTGAGTTATATGAGAGACCTTCCTTAACCTCGATTCCCTGTTTTTCTTTCTCCAAAGGCAGATGATAAAAACAGTAACTTTCATGCCAGCTTGGGTGAAAACCCCACTTTGCTATTTTTTAAAATGTAATGTCTGAGACAACTTCACCAGTAAATCCAGGGTCAAGGTTCCCTGTCTGAATCTGCTGCTGGTCTTGCCTGTGATCAGAAACTACTGTTTCAATAACAAAGATTATTTAAAGAACACAGTTGACAACACAAATTTTATAATCATCATGTGAGCATTAAGATAGCAGCACTGAAAGCTCAGTGAGCATACATGAAACTTCTGCAACTTTGGAAGTGACATGTTGCAGTCCCAAAACATAGTGGCATTAAACAGCTGGCTGGAGCCACAAAGTCTACATTAGTGTTTCGGTTTTTAACAATTTTTTTTACTCTCAAAATGCTCTTGGTTTGATATAATGCTGAGAATAACACAGAATGTCTGAAAAAGGAGAAGAAACAGTGAACTCCAAGAAATGCAGAACACTCATCTTCAGCAAGAAAGGGGAAACAATTTGAGCAGCTGTGTGGAAGAGAGTTTGAGCTGGTTGGAGAAAGACCTGTTGCTAGAGTGCCATGATGTAGAAGCAGCAAATCAACAGCAGAAAAGCAGAGGGCGGTTCATGTTTCATCCTCTGTTCAAAACCCAATGGAGCACAATAGGACAGTTGTAAAGGGAAATTTGCTGGCAGTCTAAAAGCACCTAAAGCCTGTGTGTTGCCTGGATATATATGAGCATTGAAGGTCACCAGAACATGGTTGCAGTGGCGGATTTAGGGCAGGGTGAGTGGGGCGGCTGCCCTGGGCCCCGCGCTTCCCAAGGTCCCGCACATGTGCCATGGCGCCACAACGCATGCGCTGTGTCAAAGGGGGGGGGGCGCGAAATTTCGCTGCCCGGGGTCCCGTGGCACTGTCCTGGGCCCCGCGGCACTGTCCTGGGCCCCGCGGCACTCTTATCCGCCCCTGCATGGTTGCCAGCACTGTACATGCCAGTACCCTCAGGTGTGTTGCTCAAGCTATGTCTACACTTAGCTGTGCCACTGTAGCACTTCAACGTAGCCGCTCACTACTGCAATGGGAGGGATTCTCTTATCACATTAGTTTAACTACTCCCCAAGAAGTGGTAACTAGGTCGTTAGAGAATTTGTCCATTGACTTGTTGCTGTCTATACTGGATTAGGTCGGCTTAACTCTGTTGCTCATGGTGTATGTCTTTCACACCCCTGAATGACAAAAATGGGCCAACTTAACTTTTTTTGTATAGAACTGCCCCTAGGAATACGACAGCTCTAAAGAGAGGACTCAAGTGATGTGGTGGAGGCAAAGAACAAAAAACAGCTGGAGCTGGGCACTGACTCCCTGCAGCCTACATGCTGGTCTCTGACTGTTTCTAATATGAGAAGAGTCATCTGGCCATAGTGCAAACCAACACAGGGGGATAATGTCCCACTCCAGAAGTTCACAGGAGTTGGTGGGGGACTAGCAACTATATGCACATTGTCTGTTACTTGGGACTGGAGCAGAAGTAATTTTTCTGACCCAAAGCCACAGGCAGGGTTTCTGTTCTTCAGGATGTGCTGATTTCATTGTTCAGGGTTTATTTTTAGCTATATTTGAGTTCTATGTAAATGACCAAAAACAGGACAGGGGCTCAGGGTTTACTGTAATGAGTGTAGTTATGACTTGTACTACTCATTGCGTAGCATATATTATGAGTATTCTCTTTTTACTGTTTCTTAGTGCACTGTATTGCAGTATTATTTCAAAATCCCCACTCTGCTTTTTTTTTAATAGCTATTTAATGTCTGAGATGACCTCACCAGCAAATCCAGGGTCAAGGCACCCTGCACATTAGGGAACCTGTAGTGCACACCAGCAAAGTCTACATAGACCAATTAGTGTGGAACACACTGGCACATTTTAGAAAACTTGCCCCCAAAGCCAGAATTACTGCTGTACATAGACAAGCCCTTAGATGCAACTAACCATTAGACAGACACTGTTTTGTTTTTAAATTGGGGTGTTTTATAGGTGTTTATCAATGAAAACATAAAGTTAGAAGCGTTAATTATAGGGTACAAACTTCATCTACAGATCCCATCCCCTTTTACCCCTTCTCTACTTACGCTACATCAATGATATCTTTATGATCTGGACCCATAGCAAAGAAACACCAGATGCATTCCACAGAGACTTTAACAACCTACACCCCACCATCAATCTCAGCCTGGACCATTCTACATGAAAGATCCATTTCCTGGACACCACAGTACAAATCACCAATGGTAAATGAGATGCCACTCTCTACAGAAAACCTACTGACTCATATAGTTATCTACATGCCTCCAGCTCCCAACCAGAACACACTATACGATCCATCGTCTACAGCCAAACCCTTCGATACAACCGCATCAGCTCTAATCCCACTGACAGAGACCTCGATTACCCACCTGGAGAAATAAAAAAACAAATTGAAAGAGCCAGACGAATACCCAGAAACCATCTACTTCAAGAAAGACCCAAGTAAACCAACAATAGATCACCTACAGTCCCCAACTCAAATTTGTCCAATACATTATCAATAAACTACAACCTATTCTGGATCAGGATACTACACTTCAAGAGGCTCTGGAAGACAGACCCATAGTCTCCTAGGGTATGTCTACACTACCCCCCTAGTTCGAACTAGGGGGGTAATGTATGCATACCGAACTTGCTAATGAAGCCCGGGATTTGAATTTCCCGGGCTTCATTAGCATAAAGCCGGCGCCGCCATTTTTAAAAGCCGGCTAGTGCGAACCCCGTGCCGCGCGGCTACACGCGGCACGGACTAGATAGTTCGGATTAGGCTTCTAATCCGAACTATCTGTACGCCTCATTCCACGAGGCGTACAGATAGTTCGGATTAGGCTTCTAATCCGAACTATCTAGTCCGTGCCGCGTGTAGCCGCGCGGCACGGGGTTCGCACTAGCCGGCTTTTAAAAATGGCGGCGCCGGCTTTATGCTAATGAAGCCCGGGAAATTCAAATCCCGGGCTTCATTAGCAAGTTCGGTATGCATACATTACCCCCCTAGTTCGAACTAGGGGGGTAGTGTAGACATACCCCTATAAACAACCACCTAACCTCAGAATGATTCTTACCAACAACCACAGGACATACCACACTACAACCATCCCTGGAACTTTCCCTTGCAACAAACCCTGTTGCCAGCTTTGTCCACATATTTACTCTGCTGACACCATTATTGGACATAACCAATTCAGTTATAAGATCAAGAACACATATTCCTGCTCATCCAGAAATATAATTTATGCCATCATGTGCCAACAGTGTCCGTCTGCTATGTACATTGGAAAAAATGTCTCAGACACTTCGCCAAAGAATCAATGCACACAAAACAGATATCAGACAGTGTCACAAAGAAAAAACAATTTCTTGTCATTTCAACCTGAAAGGGCATTGTCTCAATGACTTGACTACCTGCATCCTGCTTCAAAGACATTTTAACACAAGACTTCAAAGAGAAACCTCTGAATTGTCATCCATGCTTAAATTTGACACTTTACGACTGGGTCTCAACAAAGATGCTAATTATCTTACCCATTACAAGACAGCTTCCCCAATTATCACCTCTAATATCATTAGCTCAAAGACATTAACCTCCCCCCTTTATCCCCCTTCTGTTCTAAACTCTGATTTGTCTATTTTATATGTGTTCACTTTTTTTATTGTATCCCTTTGGTATATATGGTCATGCCAATTTTCTTCCACAATTTAATCTGAGGAAGTGGGTCTGGCCCACAAAAGTTCATCACCTAATAAACCATCTTGTTAATGTCTAGACTACAGCGAGTTCTGTCGACAAATCAAGTCGCTTTTTCAACAGAGAGGCTAGATGCTCTCTTTTGAAAAAGCACAGAGAGTGCAATAGCGCCTTTTGTCAACAGAACTCTGTTGACAAAAGGTGTTATTCCTCATAGAATGAGGTTTACCGCCATTGACAAAACTGGTGCGTTCCGTTGACTTACTGTCGACAGAACTTGGCGGTACTGTAGACGCAGGTATAGTTTTGTCGACAAAAATCCTATTTGTCGACAAAACCCTGTAGTCTAGACGCACGCTATGATTCATGTGTGTGAAGACTACATGAGCCTATAGAGATCTGATCCTGGACCCAGTAAAATCAACAGGAACTTAGCCAGGTTGCTCAGGAGCAATCTTCTGTGAATTTAACCACTGTATAGCACAGCGGTCTTCCTGGAGGGGCAGGGGGTGTCGCAGTGCTTTGATGCGGGCCAGCTGGTATTTTCTTTTCCTGGCTAGGCGCCCAATATACATGCATTGGGGGGTGGGAGGAGTGGCAGGGGAGCGGACCAGTGCTGTAAATGAAAGGGGCCGCAACAAAATGTTCCTGGCAGGTTTTTTTTTTTTGGCTCAACAAAAATGTTCCCGGCTCTGGGGACTGCGAATGAAAAAAGGTGGAGCACCACTGGTATAACACTTTACATTCTCAAAGCACATTCAAATGTTGTCTGACTAAAGAATTGCTATTCCAATAACAGAGTTGTTATCCCAATAAAGACACAGAATCTATTATCACACCTCAAAATGAAGTCTGCACTTATTATTTAAACTGGTATTGTATTTGTTACCTGTTGTTGGCTAATACTTGAATTAGAGCAAACACTGCTCATTTTTAAGTTTCTGTTTTCTAACAATGGTGAGAAGCCATGTTGTTTTACGAATCCAGCACAGCAGACTGATGAGCAGATTTCTAATAAAGGTCAGAAGCCACCTGCAAAAAAAGGAGAACTTTATTAGGGAAATAGCAAATGGCAAAGGGCACAAACAAGGATTTTCTTAGGTATGTGTTGGAATCTATCTCTGGCAACAAAAAAAATTTGTTAGTGAAGCAAAAATCTTCCAAGAGCTCAAATATCTATTGAATAAGCAGGAATTGTGTACACTTTGCTTGCATCAAAGCAAAAAATCTTGTGTTCAGTTAACAAAAAATCTAGAGTCTCACAACAAAATTTAGAGCCACTTACTGGTTGGCATGTGTTTCATCTACAGCCTGGCATTACATTGCCTGGTGTTATTTTAGTCCCCATGAGAGCAGTATGTTCTTGGTACATTTAAAATGAAAACATGATTTTATTTTTAGAATTATCTAGTTAAACAGCATCCTTGTGAGTTTCTCCTGAGTCTACTCTGTCTTCTGAGGAGTCTCTTTTTGCTCTGCAAGTATTTTAATGTAAATTCTGCAAAATAAAGTGTTCTTCTTGTCTTATTTCTTCAGCACAAAAGCAATGCCCCAAACAAACATGAATAATTTTATCTGCTGGACAGTCTTAGCATTGCTTTCCACAATAGCACTATTTCATATTTACTTCTCATTCATGGACCCCATTAGACACAGGCCTCATAGAATTGAATGCTGTGTAAACACTAACCTAAAATAAATTATTTCCTGTTTTCAAAAAGAATGTGGAGGAAGGAAGCCACTTATGAGGCAAGTGATAGACAGAAATACAGAGAAAAGTGACAGAGAAAATTTCACAAACCATTATGAACCTGCAAATAAATTACACACATTTAGCTTTACGGTAGCACTGAAGTCAGTAGAACAACGCACATGAATTAAGTACATGTAACTATTTTCAGAATGTGGGCCTAGATTATTAAAACTTTTTTTTAAGTGTCAGTAATTAGAAATCTTGAAAACCCTGTACAATACAACTCGAGTCTTGAGTGGAAGGAAATGAAATCCAAACAGACCGGTCAAAACTAAAGATGGTCAGCTACTTACCTCAGTGGATAAGCAGCTAGCCAGATAGAAGGAGCATTTTGAAGAAGTGTTAAACAGACCACCACCATCAAATCCACTAAAGCTAAAATTAGGAGAACCCCTAGACATCAACACTTGGGCAATTACAAAAGAAGAAGTCTGCAAGGCAATAAGGAACCTAAAGAATGGCAAGGCAGCAGGACCTGATAATATTCCACCTGAAGTACTAAAAGAAGGTGGAGCTGCTATAGTGGACCAGCTAAATCTAATATGGACAACAGAAGAGATTCCAAAGGATTAGAGAAAAGGGCTGCTAGTGACACTCCCTAAATCCGGTGATCTGTCACTGGGTGAAAAGTGGAGGGGGATTACTTTCCTGTCCATACCAAGCAAAGTACCAACCAGAGTCACCCTGGAACGGATGAAAGATGGTCCATTTGGATCATCATGCAACATTACGGAGTTCCAGGCAAACTGATTACCATCATCAAGAAACTGTATGAAGAATACTCTTGCCAGGTCATCCACGATGGAAAATTGTTGGAAAAATTCCAGGTCACAGCAGGTGTACATCAAGGATGCCTTCTCTCTCCATTACTCTTCCTGATTATCCTAGACTGGGTAACAAAAACAGCATATGCTGTCTCAGGAAGGGGACTCCAATGGACTCAAACTAGGAAACTTGAAGATCTAGAGCATGGGTTCCCAAACTGGGGGGGGGCGTGCCGAAATTCCAGGGGGGGGCATGAGGCGACCCAGCCCCCCCCCCCCCATCAAGTTTTGCTGCCCTGGTCAGTTACTTTTTTTTTTTCACTGCTATTTTGGGGAGGGTGGGCAGGTGTGAGGGTTTTTCAAAAATCAAAAAGAGGCTGTGATGCCAAAAAGTTTGGGAACCACTGATCTAGAGTTTGCAGATGACTTAGCCCTGCTTGCAGACAAATTAGAGCATATGCAAGAGAAGACAGATGCCCTACAGGAAACAGCTGAGTGAGTGGACCTCAAGAATAGTCAAGAAAAGACCAAGTTGATACGCATTAACAACAGACAGGAAGGTGAAATTACAACTGAAGGAAAAGCAATGCAAGAGGTATGCTTGGGGAGTGTTATCAGCAAGAATGGGGGAACTGAAGAGGACATCAGTTCAAGAATAAGAAAGGCGCAACAAGCTTTTGCCATACTATGATCAGTCCGGGGTACAAGAGCCATTTCAACAAGAACCAGACTACGTATTTTCACTTCCAATGTGAAATCAGTGCTGCTGTATGGCTCGGAGGTGGGGTGCGTTGTCCAGAGCAACACTAAGAGAATTCAGACGTTTGTCAATAAATGCCTTAGACACATTGTCCAGCTAAACTGGTATGATAGAATGCCAAATGAAACCTTGTGGACCAAAACAAATCAGAAACCAATGGAGGTCCAGATTAAGAAAAGAAAATGGCAATGGGCAGGCCATATCCTGCGTAAGGACTATGAGGAATGTATCATGAGACCAGCGTTAGAATGGAATCCAAAGGGTAAGAGGAAGAGGGGACGTCCGAAACAAACATGGCGACAAAGCTGCCTGGATGAAGTAAAAGCAGCTGGATTAACATGGGATCAAATCAAAACTATTGCTAAGGATCACAAGAGATGGAGAATGACTGTGGAGGCCCTATGCTCCATTAGGAGCCCAAAGGACTAATAGATAGATAATTAGAAATCACGAATTCATTTGCATAAAGCCCACAGAATCAATTGTTGAAATCCAATTATGCCCCCATTTTCATTAAGAAACTTTTAATCACAAGTGTTTGTTATAATTTTCTTGAATAGGACATGATGGTATTTGCCTTTATTGACAGTTGTACATTAGGCTAGGTTTTTTTAAAAAAATCAGTTGCTTGAAATAGTTAAAGGACGTTGTGACCATAAAAGTTTCCTGTCAGTCAGGGGTTTTGGGATTTGTTTTTAAACCAGTTAGTGTTTCAAGTAGCATAAAATTACAACAGCAGGCTGGGGGAAGAAATATCAGTTTCAAGAATTTGTTTACTGTGTACACCTGAAAGTACCTTGCAGTTGTGCTGGAAGTAGGTGTGCTCCTGTACCCTCTGTCTTAAATTAATAATAACAAATATCAAATAAATTATTTCGGTCAGTTAGCACCCCCCACTATAAACATTGTTTCAACATCACTGCTTTGTGCCAGTTTCACAGTTTCTCCTGTACTATTGGGCTCTAATTCTGCAATCAATTATGCATATACTTAATTGTTCATGTTTGCAATCTCATTGGATCAAATCCCCCATTGTTTGTTTGGAACTTCTGTCCAGCAAGAAGGGAATGAAAATAATTTACACCAAGTAGGAAAAATGTGGCTGCAAAACTACTTGAGTTGTCAGGAGGCCTCTAGGACAGAGTAGTACCTAATACTATATGCTATTTTAAAAACACTGACTAAATGTCAAGCTGATGTTTTCAGTTTTAAATGTACAGAGAAACTCCACATAGCTTTTACCACAACCTACTATAAAGCGCTATAGCTCCACTGACTTCAGTGGACCTATACCAAGCTAAGACTCTAGCTATTAGTTTTGTAAATTAGTAATACTTTACTATTCATCTTTTTGCATCAGACGGGACACAGCATTAAACACACTCTAGAAAAGATGGAGATCTGAATATATCATGTCACTGTGTGTAAAGCAGGCCAGAGCACTGATAAGAACACAGTGCATTTCGGTGCAAAATCTGCCATGAAGCTGGTGGTACAAGGTGTTCCCAGGTTGACGACAGTTTGGCTTGATGTGTCCCATTGTTGCAACTGAGTTCAGCTGTGATTTCACATGGGACTGTAGCTAGGAAATGTGAGAGTACTTTGGCATTTATCTCACATTTTCCCTGGACCGGTAGGATGGAAACAGCAGCCAATAGATCATATAGAAGCAGAGTCACTTAAAAAAATAGTGATAGAAATGTAGCCGTGTTAGTCTGGTGTAGCTCCTATAGACAACCACCTAACCTCAAGATGATTCTTACCAACAACCACAGAACATACCACACTAATACCAACCCTGGCACCTTCCCTTGCAACAAACCCCGTTGCCAGCTTTGTCCACATATTCACTCTGCTGATACCATCATTGGACCTAACCAAGTGAGTTATAAGATCAAGAACACATATTCCTGCGCACCCAGAAATATAATTTATGCTATCATGTGCCGAAAGTGTCCGTCTGCTATGTACACTGGACAAACGTCTCAGACACTTCGCCAAAGGATCAATGTCCACAAAACAGATATTAGACAGGATCACAAAGAAAAAACAATTTCTTGCCATTTCAACCAGCAAGGACATTGTCTCAACGACTTGATTACCTGCTTCCTGCTTCAAAGGCCTTTCAAGACTACACTTGAAAGAGAATCCTCTGAACTGTCACTCCTGCTTAAATTTGACACTTTACACTTAAGTTTGAATAAAGACTCTAATTATCTTACCCATTACAAAGATAGCTTCCCCAATTATCACCTCTAATATCATTAGCTCACAGACATTTACCTCTCCCCCCCAATACCTCTTCTGCTCTGAAATTTGATTTGTCCTTTTCATATGTGTTCATTTTTTTAATTGTATCCTTTGGTATATATGGTTGTGACAATTTTCTTCCACTATTTGATCTGAGGAAGGGGGTCTGGCCCACGAAAGCTCATCACCTAATAAACCATCTTGTTAGTCTTTAAAGTGCTACATAGTCCTGTTAGTGCCATTAGACAAGGCATTGGTGAGACCCCATTTGGAATACTGTGTGCAGTTCTGGTCTCCCATGTTTAAGAAGGATGAATTCAAACTGGAACAGGTACAAAGAAGGGCCACTAGGATGATCCGAGGAATGGAAAACCTGTCTTATGAAAGGAGACTCAAGGAGCTTGGCTTGTTTACCTTAACCAAAAGAAGGCTGAGGGGGGACATGATTGCACTTTTTAAATATATTAGAGGGATAAATACCAGGGAGGGAGAGGAATTATTTAAGCTTAATACCAATGTGGACACAAGAACAAATGGATATAAGCTGGCTAGTAGGAAGTTTAGACTTGAGATTAGACAAAGGTTTCTAACCAAAAGAGGAGCGAGGTTCTGCAGCGGCCTTCCAAGGGAAGTAGTGGGGGCAAAAGATCTATCTGGTTTCAAGATTAAACTAGATGGGTTTATGAAGGGGATGGTTTGATGAGGTAACATGATCTTGGTAACTAATTGACTATTCATCATCAGTGGGAATAGGTCAATGGAGGGATGATAGGAGTTACTATAGAGAACTTTCTGGGTGTCTGGCTGATGAGTCTTGTCCACATGCTCAGGGTTTAGCTGATCGCCATATTTGGGGTCAGGAAGGAATTTTCCTCCAGGGTAGATTGGCAGAGGCCCTGGAGGTTTTTCGCCTTCCTCTGTAGCATGGGGTACAGATCACAGCTAGAGGATTCTCTGCATCTTGGGGTCTTCAAAGTATTTGAAAGCTTCAATATCTGAGATATAAGTGAGAGGATTTCTCTGGGAGGGGTGGGTGAGATTCTGTGGCCTGCACTGTGCAGGGGGTCAGACTAGATGATCATAATGGTCCCTTCTGACCTTAAAGTCTATGAGTCTATGAGTCTATGTTTTTTGTTAAAAAAACACTCTTTTTGTTAAAAAACACTCTTATCAATCTGTCCAGTAGAAGGTTGATAATACACACTGAATGGAAAACAAGGTATTTAGCACAGCAGGTTTCAAGTGTCAGCAACTCATAAAATCAGGGCCAGCTTAAGGAAGTGCGGGGCCCAATTTGGACAGTTTTGGCGGGGCCCCACCATCCAAGATTTTTTGTTGTGCAAAAAAAAAAAAAAAAACACCCACCCACACAACAAACCACAACCATACACAAATATCACATCAGAAGTAGATCTGATCAAAATGTATATCAATATAGTTGAACATTTTCAAAAAAAAATGCCATCCTTTATTATGCAAAAATTTTACACAAAATTAAATCAGTTGCCTTAAGTGTAGGTCAAATATTTTCAATTGCAAATTATTCAATCTTTTCAATAAAGTTTAAAGTTTGATTTTTAAAAGTTACCAGAGAGCATTGCAGTTTTCTGTTACATTGATTTACTTTTTAAATAGCAAAAATGGAGTCTTTGTTAAGAAAATGTCAGTTCTGTGGTCAAATTCCAGTCCTTAGTGATTTCAGCACCAATGATTTCACTAGGTAATATGGTACCTCACCACCATTGTCTCCTTGCACTGCCCTTCAACACATTGCCTGCATGTTGAGTCCAAGGTCAGTCTACACAAGAATTTATCAATGATTTTTGCACAAGTGATCACTGAGACAAGACAAGGACTCTCAATTGATTCTAGTCAGCTCTGCCTTTAAACACTGGATGTAAAGTGTCAGATATAATTGAGGACTCCCAAACAGACTCTACACCAGCAGAAATAAAACCTGTTTCCATCTTCTGTGACTTTCAGTTAGATGTGACTCACTATCCTCTGCTTAGTGTTCAAGTTATGGTAGACCCTAAGCCACATCATATTAAGTTCAGGTCTTTTACCTTTTAATCCTACAATATGGATAACAACATTTCATTCTCCCAGATCCAAGTCTGAAGTGAATTTCAACCCAAAAGAGCCAAAATTGATCACCTTGACACAGCAAGTGTGTCTCCTGGTCTCTGTGGCAAAGTAAGTTATCTATATAAATAAGGTCTGCTGGTGAAGCCTTTTCCTACAGTTAATTAACAGATGGCAGTAGATAGCTCATTCAGACCACTGGCTGATAATAGTTAGTCACCCTGATCAGTCATTAACCATAGTCATGGACTCTCCCTACTCTCCATTGTCTCTATGATTCTCTGATGACCTGTGACAAAAAAGGAGGGTGGAAAGGGAAACTGAAGGGAGAGACCTCTCTAAATTTACCAATCAAAGAGCAGTATTACCAACCCCAAAATCACAAGGAACGCCTACACAAAGTTATGAGAACGGTCTACAAATCATAAGATATTTTAAAAATAAAACGTTGAATTTGTATTGACCTTTTGTTTCTTGAGTATCTAGGGTTCATGTTTTAAAGCTTTCCTCCTTAGCTGTAAGGCCCAGAAGTACAGAGAAATTTTTTTAAATGAAAGCTGAGATTCATAATCAATTGACTCCAGGCCTTTAGAAAAACACCAAATGTTTTGAGACTCAAGGTAAAACTACAGAGGAATTCTTATGAACCCATGCTTTGCCCACAGTATAAATAAAAAAACCCAAAATCTTCGCCACTAAACATCCTAATGAGATACTGCAAATGGTGAACTGAATTCAACAGCTCCTGATATGAACAGGTATCAACCTAGTTTTTCATATTTGAGATGGGTTACCAGGAATCATACATGACAATATGAAATCTTTCCACTCTCAAGTCAGCATATTCACAAAGCACCTATAATTTTGATCCATGCATTTATTGGATAGTGAAAGAGAAAGGAGGAGAATTAGTGTAGATAAATGTTCAACTTTAAAAAAAAAAGCCTGAAGGAATTAGGACTGGGCTCCTACATCTCACATTCAGAACTGACTAGGACACTTATGACCAGATTTTCAAACGTGTGTAAAGATCAGAGTTGGCAACTGTCTCTTTAGGAGCTTAATAACCTTTGAAAATCTGAGCATAGATTTCCAAGTCCAATTTTCAAAAATGACTTTAGTCACTCAAGTGCTTTTGAAAATTTTAACTGGGGGCCTAAAGAGACAAAAATAGACAAAAGGCAGGAGATATGTTATTCCTTTTAAAAATGTGACATCTATTTTTAACTAAATTTTATATTATTTTTCTCCCAGGGCAACTGACCCCTCCAGCCACCTCACTACGCCACTGCCCCCCCTCCTGCAGATCTATCACTTTATGCATGTGCAAGATCTGTGAGAGCCGTTCCATGAATCTGCAGTTAGAGTCTGTGGCGCCTGCTTCTGGGTGGTGTCTCGATGCCACATTTACCTCCAAAGAGGGGGCTTCCCAAAGCAGGCCCTTGCTGCTGACCCCCAAGGCATCCACAGGTCCAGTCTCCTTTCAATGGGCCCACTTCCCAGGGCTCATTGACCTTGGATCTGGTTTCCATCCCCTCTCCAACCTTTGCAACTACCCAGAGGTACTTTGCAACTACCTTCCGCCTTATCCATTCCCACCTCATTCATCCCGCAGGGACAGTCTCTGCCTCACTTGTCCTAGGGACTATTCTACCAAGACGTAATACAAAGTTTCCATGTAAAAGGACTCACTACAAAGCTAAAAACATCAATGAGAGAATGATTATTACAGAGACATGTCTACATCTGCTGCAGGGAGACATGTCTGCCTACCTCCACCCCTCTCTCCCAGAGTCTACAGCCCCACTGCAAAGCGGGGGAGTGGAAGGAAAGAGGATGAGGCCCATCAATGGGACTGAAGCAGACATGAGCAAACCATACCCAGGAGCCATTCTCCTGTCCATTGATGGTGCAATGTTGTTCAGGCACACTGAAATACAGTCACCTCTAGGGTGGGCTGGACAGCTGTTTAACACCAGCACAAGGTTTCAGGCAGGGGGCAGTGCAGGCTGCCTTCCTGCAGAACCCCCATCAGAACTACTGTGCCCTCCTAACTTAGGAAAAGAATAAACAGGAGGATTGGAAATTAACACACCCAGTCTCACGTGCCCTAGGCAGGGAATGAGCCATCTACATTAGGCCCCAGCTGGAGTATCATGTCCAGTTCTGGGTGCCACATTTCAAGAAACGTGGAGAAACTGGAGAAAGTATAGAGAAGATCAACACAAATGATGAAAGGTCTAGAGAACATGAGATATGAGGCAAGGCTGAAGAAATTGGCCTTGTTTACCTTGGAAAAGAGAAGACCAAAAAGGGACATGAGAGCAGCTTTCAAGTATCAGAGGGTATGTCTACACTACAAAGTTAATTCAAACTAACAGACGTTAGTTTGAATTAACTTTAATAGGTGCTACACATGCAAACCGCTAGTTCGAACTTAATTCGAACTAGGTAAACCTCATTCTACGAGGACTAACGCCTAGTTCGAATTAAGTAGTTCGAATTAAGGGCTGTGTGGCCACTTAATTCGAACTAGTGGGTGGCTAGCCCTCCCCAGCTTTCCCTGGTGGCCACTCTGGGCACCACCAGGGAAACTCTTCTGCCCCCCTCCCGGCCCCGGAGCCCTTAAAGGGGCACGGTCTGGCTACGGTGCCCGTGCCAGTTGCAAGCCTGCCAGCACCCAGCCAGCAGACACTGCACCTGGCACGGCACGAGCCAGCCACCCGCTGCCACCCAGCCCTCCGCCTTTTCCCGGGACCAGGCTGGCGGCTCCCAGGAGCCTGCCCGGGGCCACAAGAGGCGGGCGCCCGCCTGGTCTAGTGCGGAGATCATGGACCTCATCCACGACGTCCGCACTAGGCACAGGAAAGTGGCCTTCTAGGGCAGGATAGCTGCTAGCCTGGCCACCCAGGAGCAGGTTTGCATGAAAATCTGGGTGGTCCAGTGAGACCCCCCGACCCTGAGCCCTGAGCTGAGAACAGCCGTACTGGGTCAGACCAAAGGTCCATCTAGTTCAGTAGCCTGTCTGCCGACAGCGGCCAACACCAGCTGCCCCGGAGGGGATGGACCGAAGACAATGACCAAGCCATTTGTCTCGTGCCATCCATCTCCAGCCTTCCAAAACAGAGGCCAGGGACACCATTTCTATCCCCTGGTTAATACCACTCCATGGACCCAGCCTCCATGAATTTATCTAACTTCTCTTTAAGCTCTGTTCTAGTTCTAGCCTTCACAGCCTCCTGCAGCAAGGAGTTCCACAGGTTGACTATTTGCTTTGTGAAGAAGAACTTTCTTTTATTAGTTTGAAGCCTGCTACCCATTCATTTCATTTGGTGTCCTCTAGTCCTTCTATTATGGGGACTAATGAAGAACTTTTCTTTATGCACCCTCTCCATACCACACATGCTTTTATAGACCTCTATCATGTCCCCCCTCAGGCTCCTCTTTTCTAAGCTGAAAAGTCCCAGTCTCTTTAGCCTCTCTTCATATGGGACCTGTTCCAAACCCCTGATCATTTTAGTTGTCCTTTTCGGAACCTTTTCCAAGGCCAAAATATCTTTTCTGGGGTGAGGAGATCACATCCGTACACAGTACTGAAGATATGGCGTACCATAGTTTGATACTTCCCCTCCTCCTTCTTCCCCTGGCTTCCCCCTTCCAGCTCCCTCCTCACAGGTTTCCTCCTCCCCTCTCCCACCCTCTCTCTTCCCCTCTCCCACCTCCTTTTCCCAGTCTCCCCCAGTTTTGTTCAATAAAGAGAGTTTCTATTTTTGAACAAACGTCCTTTATTTTGTACATCAGGAAGGGGGGCTAGAGAGGGGTAAGTGGAAGGAGGTGATGGAGGAATGGGGTACGAGCCCCTGATGTGGAGGACTAGGGTGGCTCTGCAGGCTCCTCGGGGTGGAAGCTCTCCTGCAGCCCCCCGATTGACCCCCTCCCCCGGATAGCAGCCTGCGGCAAGTGCAGCCGGGCTGATGGCCAAGTGCTGTGATGTGCCGAGTGTGGGCATTCAGGGCACTCCAAGCCAGGACTGTTTTGCTGTCCCTCATCTAGTTAGACAAGCGAGCGGGGAACCCCTGAGTACTGTCTGTCCGGGGTGGGGGTCGGGTCCCTTTAAGCACAGCCCTCAGCTAGCCTGAGGCAGCAGCTCCACGCTCTAAGTCCTAACCTGATGCCCTGCCGGCACTGCTTCCGGCCAGCCTTAACCTCGGTTCAGGGTCCACTCAATGTAGACATGCTGGTTCGAATTAGGAAAATGCTAATTCCAACTAGTTTTTAGGTCTAGATGCACTAGTTCAAATTAGCTTAGTTCGAATTAACTAATTCGAATTAAGTTATTTCGAATTAGTGCTGTAGAGTAGACATACCCACACTGCCTTTGAAAAGTTCAGTGTTGCATGAAAATAAACAGCTATTAACAGCATATTTAAGTATGTATTTCTAATACTACCAAAAAGAATTAAAACCAGGAGAGTAGAGAGGAGAAAGGAGCCCCTTCAGTTTATCTGAAGAACACTGGTTACTTTAAAGTGAGACATGAGATTGACAAGCCACAGCACACCAGCTTATCTATTTTCTGTTTCGGAGAAAAAAATGTTCCATTAGCTTTGCATAAATTGAAAAACAGGTGCCAGGAGAAATGTGACAGAAAGTCCCAGCAGAAATATAACCGTTAGATGGCAGGAGAGAAAGGTAACTCCTCAACTGAAAAACAAGCATAAAATTTAGGAGATGATGATATCAATTGAGGCCCTACTTTCTGTTTGGGTCAGCACTTCCTCAGTTCTTTTACTAAAAGTTTACATCAGCTATAGATGGTTGCTCTAGAGGGGAACTTTGCATTCAGTATACCAGCACTCTCCACTCCAAATAGAAAGAATTTCCAAAAGTGGCCACCAATGATCTACAGTGCATCTGATTTCTTGCATATGGCCCAGATCCTCATTTCTTGTAAATCAGGACAGCTGTGTTGAAGACAGACAGCATACACCATCTGAAGATCTAGTCCCAAATATTTACATCCTATATTATCATTTACAATTAAGCCTCAGCTTTAATTTTAAACATTCTTATTCCAGTCAGTTTGCCTTAACATTATTTAAATTAAAAAGTTGCACTTTAATGCAGAATCCATTCCAAGACACAGAATTGGGAAGTGAGTTCAATTAATAGCTATGGGTACATGTTAATAGCAACTTGTGGAAAAAAATTAAAGATCATTTCTCCAGTAGCACTAACCTATTTCTGAGAAATAGACATAGTTCTCCGAAACAGGAACTTGGGATTTCTGTCTCTATTCCTAGCCAATCAGAAACCTGCTTTCACACATCCATACGGACAGGAAATGGAGAAAGAAAAGTGGAGCGACTTGCCATGTATTACACAAATAATCAAATCGGTGACTTACAGTCATGTGCTGTGTCCACTGTGCAATGCTGCCTTTCAGACTCTAGATTGAATGATTGAGCCCCACATTTTGCATGCAACAACAGTTATTTTCTTTCTTCTTTATAGTACCTGAACATTGTAAAGATGAAACTAGAACAGGGAGGATATGCGTCATTGGCTAAGTATACACTACAGGTTACATTGATGTAAATTATGTTGCTCAGAGGAATGAACAAGCCACTTCCCCTTCCCCCAAGTGGCATAAGTTATATTAATCTACATGCTGGGATGGACAGCACTATTGTGGCAGGAGAACTTCTCCCACTGACATAAAAGACCTGTTCTGTAACTGGTATTTTTTGAGATGTGTTGCTCATGTCCATTCCACAATAGGTGTGCATGCTTGCCACATGCACCGGTGCCGTAAGTTGTTCCCCTAGCAGTACCTGTAGGGGAACACCTCTAGTGACCCCCGCAGTAGCACCTCTCTGGTGTGGTATAAGGAGCGCTGCACACTCCCCCCATGCTGAAAAATTCTGACAACGGGTAAAAGGAAAATGGGATGTAGAAAGGACATGAGCAACACACCTCCAAGAACACCAGCTGTGGAACAGTATCTGTTTTTTCTTCTTCAAGTGCTTGCTCATGTCCATTCCATAATAGGAGACTACCAGCAGTATCCACTTGGAAGTGGGTAGGAGTCAGGAACAAGATGGCTGTAGGACTGCCCTGCTGAATCCAACTTAATCCCTACTGTGACAGGTCGCCCCCGACCCGCACGGGGGACAGCTGGGGCCACCGCGGGAAGCGGCGGGCAGACCCAGGCCCCTCCCCCCGCCCTCGATGCCTGCCTCCGCCGGCAGGGAAACACTGGCCCCTCCCCGGCGGCCGTGCCGGATGGGGCCGGGGCGGGGCTAGGCGGCCGAGCCACGGCCGGGAACGCCGGCACACTGCCAGAAGGGGAGGAGCCCCAGGCGGTGTCCGGCGCAGCGGGCCAGTTTAAAAAGGCCCGTCGCCAGCGGGGAAGGGGGCAGCTTCCTCGCAGGGAGGGAGGAGAACCCCCGGTCCCAGGACAGACCCCGAGCAGCACCAAGGCTGGCAATTGGCCCGGGCTCGGCCACGGGATTCCCGGGACGGCCACCGCAGCTGGCGACCAGCCAGCCCCGGCTCTGACGGGGATTGGACCCCGCTCCGGCAGCTTTGGAGAGGACGGCCTGGTCGGGAGCAGACCCGGCGGTGGGAGCGGACTCCGGAGGTATCGTCAAGACGACCACAGACCCGAACGCCTGAACCATGGTAGATCTCGGAGGTGGGGACAATGACCCGGATGAACACGGGAAGGGAGGAAGGAGCCCGGGGCGGGGCACTTTTTGCGGCCGTGGGTAGACGGGTCACGGCTGGAGTGACCCCCGTCTACCACGTTGGGGCATGAGCAAGCCCCGATGCTTAGGGCCCCGGGCTGGGACCCGGAGAGAGGGCTGGACCGGGTCCGCCTCCCTCCCCCAAAGGAGCGTACAGCGTGGGACAACTTTGACTTAGACTCGCTAGAGAACTAGGGCCCCCCTAGCAGGGGCGCTTGGACTGTGGGCACAAGCCCCTCCCGCAGGGACAGGTGACATTTGCTGGGTCCGCTGACCCCCCCCTCCCTTCTGGGGAGGGGGTGATTGCACCCGATTGCCCGGGCTCCTGATCAGGGGGTCCGGGGCAGGAGACAGGCGAAAAGAGGGTGAAGGGGTTCGCCGAGCCCCCCTCTCACGCCGGGAGGGGGTGATCGCACCCCGAATCCCTCACACATACCCTGGGAGAGGATGGCGTGACGAGCAGTGAACGTGTGCAGAGACCACCTACCATCACCCAACAGATGTCCTGTATGGCAATTTGGGCCAGGAATGCTGCCACTGAAGCCTGTTCCCTAGTTGAAAGAGTCCATACAATTGGTGGCAAGGAAATGCCATCCAGGTCATAGCACCACGGATACATGAAATGATCCAGTCTGAAATTTTTAGGTAGACAGAGCCTGGCCCCTCATGTGCTCAGCCATAGAGATGAACAGCTGGGCAGAATTCCAGAATAGTCTAATCCTACCCAGGTAGAAAGTCAGGGCCCCTTGCGCATCCAATGAATGAAGGCACCTCTCCTTACTAGAGGAGTGGGGTTTGGTCACAGGACTGACAAGAAAGTGTCCTAGCTCAAATGGATAGCTGACACCACATATGTAGGAAAGCCAGATGTGATCCTTATGTAAGACCATAGGGATATGTCTACACTACAGCACTAATTCGAACTAACTTAATTCGACTTAGTTAATTTGAACTAGTGCATCTAGACCTAAAAACTAGTTCGAATGAGCATTTTGCTAATTGAGTGGACCCTGAACAGAAGTTAAGGATGGCTGGAAGCAGTGCTGGCAGGGCATCAGATTAGGACTTAGAGCGTGGAGCTGCTGTCTGAGGCTAGCCGAGGCTGTGCTTAAAGGGACCCGACCCCCACCCCGGACAGACAGTTCTTAGGGTTCCCCGCTTGCTTGTCTACCTCGATGAGGGACAGCAAAGAAGTCCTGGCTTGGAGTGCCCTGAATGCCCACACTTGGCACATCACAGGGTATGTCTACACTACCACCCTAGTTTGAATTAGGGTGGTTAATGTAGGCAACCGGAGTGGCAAATGAAGCCCGGGATTTGAATTTCCCGGGCTTCATTTGCATATTGCTGGGCGCCGCCATTTTTAAATGTCCGCTAGTTCGGACTCCGTGCCCGCGGCTACATGCGGCACGAACCAGGTAGTTCGGATTGGGCTTCCTATTCTGAACTACCGGTACACTTCGTATCCCATTCCTCCCTCTCCTCCTTCCACTTCCCCCTCCCTAGCCCCCGTTCCTGATGTACAAAATAAAGGACACGTGTGTTCAAAAATAGAAACTCTCTTTATTGAACAAAACTCGGGGAGACTGGGAAAAGGAGGTAGGAGAGGTGAAGAGAGAGGGTGGGAGAGGGGAGGGCAACTAAAAGGATCAGGGGTTTGGAACAGGTCCCATATGAAGAGAGGCTAAAGAGACTGGGACTTTTCAGCTTAGAAAAGAGGAGCCTGAGGGGGGACATGATAGAGGTCTATAAAAGCACGAGTGGTATGGAGAGGGTGCATAAAGAAAAGTTCTTCATTAGTCCCCATAATAGAAGGACTAGAGGACACCAAATGAAATGAATGGGTAGCAGGCTTCAAACTAACAACAGAAAGTTCTTCTTCACAAAGCAAATAGTCAACCTGTGGAACTCCTTGCTGCAGGAGGCTGTGAAGGCTAGAACTAGAACAGAGTTTAAAGAGAAGTGAGATAAATTCATGGAAGTTGGGTCCATGGAGTGCTATTAGCCAGGGGGTAGAAATGGTGTCCCTGGCTTCTGTTTGTGGAAGGCTGGAGATGGATGGCACGAGACAAATGGCTTGGTCATTGTCTTCGGTCCATCCCCTCCAGGGTCCCTACTGCTGGCCGCTGTCTGCAGACAGGCTACTGGGCTAGATGGACGTTTGGTCTGACCCAGTACAGCCATTGTAAGCTCAGGGCTCAGGGTTGGGGGTCTCACCGGACCACCCTGATTTTCATGCAAACCTGCTCCTGGGTGGCCAGGCTGGCAGCTATCCTACCCTAGACGGCCACTTTCCTGTGCCTAGTGCGGAGGTTGTGAATGAGGTCCACGATCTCCGCACTAGACCAGGTGGGCACCCGTCTCTTGTGGACCTGGGCAGGCTCCCGGGCGGGAGCCACCAGCCTGGTCCCGGGAAGAGGCGGAGGGCTGGGTGGCAGCGGGTGGCTGGTTCGTGCCGTGCCAGGTGCAGTGGCCATAGCCAGACCGTGCCCCTTTAAGGACTCCGGGGCCGGGAGGGGGGCAGACGAGTTTCCCTGGTGGTGCCCAGAGTGGCCACCAGGGCAAGCTGGGGAGGGCTAGCCTCCCACTAGTTCGAATTAAGTGGCTACACAGCCCTTAATTCGAACTACTTAATTCGAACTAGGTATTAGTCCTCGTAGAATGAGGTTTACCTAGTTCGAATTAAGCATTCTGCTAGTTCGAATTAAGTTCGAACTAGCGGTTTGCCTGTGTAGCGCCTATCAAAGTTAATTCGAACTAACGTCTGTTAGTTCGAATTAACTTTGTAGTGTAGACATACCCTTATTTACTTTTGCTAGCTGAATGCTAGTGCAGCAGAATCTGGTGGAATAGAAGAGGTTTATTTCTCATTTTACCCTGAATTCAGTTGATTTCAAATTGCCAGTAAAATGCTGGTAACTTCTGCGTCTACATTGCAAAGGACTTTTAAAAATCCAAGTTATAGCCACTCCTTTGAAATCATTTACCTTTCCTGGCAGTCTGCAAATCAACCTTTAAGGCTTTTCAGTGCAGTAAATGCTTCATTGGTCATTTCATTTAATAATGTTTTCAATTTTTCTTACATTAGCAGTTTCAAGTTCAGCTGGAAAGAATGACTTGTTCTTGTGGTGCATAATGTTACTGCTTTATCTCTAAAAAAAAAAACCAGAGCTGACTTTCAGTAGTGCTTAGTGTTAGCCTAATTCTCTTTCCACTGAAGCTTTGGTAGCCTTCAGTGATACAGGGTTAGGTCAATGGTGGACCAAGTTACTTGGGACTTTCTTCTCAAATATAACACTACATTTAGCAGATCTAATTACTTAATATATACACACATACCCTATCGAAGTGTGTTATTCACAATGTATGTATTCATAGACGTATATATACACATTGTATTGTATATATATTTCTAGCAGTTACATGGCTTGTTTTTCTATAATCCTGTTTACTTACTCTAAAATATCCCAGTAACACATGCATCAACTGAAGATTTGGCTTAAGTAGATAGGAACACTGTCAGCATTAGGACATATGAATATTTTATAAGAGCAATAGGCAGGGAGTTACTTGCAGATAGGTAGTAGAATGTCCCAAAGATAAGGATAAAATCTAAGCATTCTTCACTGGTACTTAAAACTTGATTTATTGTTATGCGGAGCAACAGAATCTTGTCCAATATGTGAATATAGCTGAACTGCTTGGTAATAGTGACCAGAACATAATAAACATTTAGCAACCCTAGAAGAAAGGTGGCAACGCCATAATAGCCCACCACAGTAGCATTTAATTTCAGAAAGAAGGACGACAGAAAAATAAGGAAATTAGTTAAACAGAAATTAAAAGGTACAGTGCCAATACAGAGATCCCTGCAAGCTGCATAGAATCATAGAATCACAGAGCTGGAAGAGACCTCAGGAGGTCATCAAGTCCAGCCCCCTGCCCAAGGCAGGACCAATCCCAACTAAATCAACCCAGCCAGGGCTTTGTCAAGCCGAGACTTAAAAACCTCTAGGGATGGGTTATCTAGGTAACCCATTCCAGTACTTCACTACCTTCCTAGTGAAATAGTTTTTCCTAATATCTAACCTAGACCTCCCCCACTGTAACTTGAGACCATTGCTCCTTGTTCTGCCATCCACCACTACTGTGAACAGCCTCTCGCCATCATTTTTGCAACCTCCTTTCAGAAAGTTGAAGGCTGCTATCAAATCCCCCCCTCACTCTTCTCTTCTGTAGATTAAACAAACTCAAATCCTTCAGTCTCTCCTCATAGGTCATGCGCTCCAGCCCCCTAATCATTTTAGTCGCCCTCCGCTGGACCCTCTCCAATGCGTCCACATCCTTTCTATAGTGGGGGGCCTAGAACTGGACACAATATTCTAGCTGTGGCCTCACCAGAACTGAATAAAGGATAATAATCACTTGCTGAGGGTGCAATCCATCCCCTCATCCAGGTCATTATTAAAGATGTAGAACAAAACCAGTCCAAGAACAGATCCTTGAGGCATTCCGCTAGAAACTGACCGCCAATCTGACATCGAGCCGTTGATCACTACCCGTTGGGCCCGACAGTCTAGCCAGCTTCTATCCATCTTACAGTCCATTTATACAATCCATATTCCCTTAACTTGCTGGCAAGACTATTGTGGGAGACCACATCAAAAGCTTTGCTAAAGTCAAGGTATATCACATCCACTGACTTTCCCATATCTATAGAGCCAGTTACCTCATCACAGAAGCTAATCAGATTGGTCAGGCACAACTTGCCCTTCGTTAATCCATTTTGACTATTCCTGATCACCTTCCTCTCTTCCAAGTTCATCAAAATGGATTCTTTGAGGATCCCCTCCATGATTTTTCTGGGGACTGAGGTAAGGCTGACTGGTCTATAGTTCCTTGGATTGTCCTTCTTCTCTTTTTTAAAGATGGGCACTACATTTGCCTCTTCCAGTCATCCGGGATCTCTCCCGATCTCCACGAGTTTTCAAAGATAATAGCCAAAGATTCCAACTTGCCAACTCCCTCAGAAGCCTCGGATGCATTAAATCTGGGCCCATGGATTTGTATATGTTTAGCTTTTCTAAACAGTTCCTAACTTGTTCTTTCCCCACCAAGGGCTGTCCACCTCCTTCCCATGCTGTGTTGCCTAGTGTATTTGTCTGGGAGCTGATCTTGTCCGTGAAAACAGAGGCAAAGAAAGCATTGAGTACTTCAACTTTTTCCACATCATCTTTCACTAGGTTATCTCCCTCATCCAATAACGGCCCCACATCCTCTCTGATCACCCTCTTATTGCTAACATGCCTGTAGAAACCTTTCTTGTTATCCTTCACATTCCTTGCTAGCTGCAATTCCAATTGTGTTTTTGACTCCTGGTAACTCCCCTGCATTCTCGAGCAATATATTTATACTCCTCCCTAGTCATCTGTCCAAGTTTCCACTTCTTGTAAGCTTTCTTTTTGTGTTTAAGCTCACCAAGGATGTCCCCGGTAAGCCAATCTGGTCGCCTGAAAACTTTTTAAAGACACCATAATAGAGGCCCAAGTTAAATGTATACCCCAAATTAAAAACAGTAAGAGAACCCAAAAAAGTGACACCAATGCTAAACAAGTAAAAGAAGGCAAAAAGACATTCTTTAAAAATGAAAGTTAAATCTTATTGGCGAACATAGGAAAGAATATAAACTCTGGCAGATGAAATGTAAAAATATAGCTAGGAAGGCCAAAGAGAATTTGAAGATCACTTAGCGAAAGACTCAAAAAGTAACAGCAAAATTTTGTTTAAGTACAGGCAGTCCCCGGGTTACATGGATCCGACTTACATCGGATCCTTACTTACAAACGGGGTGAGGAAATCCCGCACTAGCTGCTTCCCCCCAGCAGACCAGGGAGACGTGAAGCTAGCGCTCCCCCCCAGCAGACCAGGGAGACGCGGAGTGGCTTTTCTCAGCAGACACCTCAGCTTGAGAATAAAGGACTGAGGGAAGTGAGGTGTGGGAGAATAAAACTGAGCTCTGGAGAAATGTTTGTCTAGAATTTCCCCTACAATATGTACCAGTTCCAACTTACATACAAATTCAACTTAAGAACAAACCTACAGTCCCTATCTTGTACGTAACCCGGGGACTGCCTGTATATCCGAAGTGGGAAGCCTGCTAAAACAACTAGTGGGCCACTGGATGATCAGGATGCTAAATGAGCACTCAAAGAAAATAAGGCTGTTGTGGAGAAAATAAATTAATTCTTCACATTGGACTTCATGACTGAAGATATGAGGGAGATTCCCAAACCTGAGCCATTCTTTTTAGGTGACAAATCTGAAGAACTGTCCCATACTGAGGTATCACTAGAGGAAGGTTTGCAACAAAGCGATAAACTAAACAGTAATAAGTCACCAGAACCATCTGGTGTTCACCCAAGAATTCTGAAGGAACTCAAACATGAAATTGTAGAACTAATTGTGGTATGTAACCTCTCATTTAAATCAACTTCTGCACTAGATGACTGGAGGAGAAACTAATGTGACAATCCCAGCAATTATAGGCTTGTGTAAGCCTAACTTCAGTATCAGGTAAATTGGCTGAAACTACATTAAAGAGCAGACACATAAAAGAATATCATTTGCTGGCAAAAAGTCAACAATATTTTTGTAAAAAAAAAAATCATGCCTCACCAATCTACTAAAATTCTTTAAGGGGTCAAGAAGCATGTGGTCAAGGGGGATTAAATGAATACAGACTTAAGATTTTCAGAAAGCCTTAGACAAGGTCCCTGACCAAAGGCTCTTAAGCAAAGTAAGTTGTCATGGAATAAGAGGGAAGAGCCTCTCATAGATTAGTAACTGGTTAAAAAAATAGAAAACAAAGAAATGGTCAGTTTTCAGAATGGAGAGAGATGGTGTCCACGAGGAGTCTATACTGGGACTAGTACTATTCAACATATTCATTAATTATCTGGAAAATGGAATAAACAATGAGGTGGCAGAGATTGCTGATGATACAAAAGTAGTCAAAGTAGTTAAGTCCCAAGCAGATTGCAAAGAGTTACAAAGAGATCTCATAAAATTGGGTGACTGGGTAACAATGTCAGATGAAATTCAATGTTGACAAATGCAAAATAATACACAATAGAAAATAGAATTCCAACTGTACATATAAAATTATGAATTCTAAATTAGCTATTACCACACAAGAAAGAGATATTCATGTCATTGTGTATAGTTCTTCAAAAACATCCCTTCGGTGTGCAATGGCAGCCAAAAAATTAAAGGGGGGTTGGGCATCATTAATAAAGGGACAGATAAAACAGAAAATATATTGTCTCTATAATTCTATAAAATTCACATCTTGAATACTGCATATAGATCTGTTCACCCTGTGTCAAAAAAAATGCATTAAAATTAGAAAAGATGTAGAAAAGGGCAACAAAAATGATTAAAGATATGGGACAGCATCCATATGAAAGTAGATTAAAAAGGCTGGAACTTTTCAGCTTGGAAAAAAGACCACTCAGGGGCGATATGATAGAGTTCTATAAAATCATGAGTGGTGGGGAAAGTAAAGTATTATATATTCCTTCTCAGAACACAAGAACTAGGGATCACGAAATGAAATTAAATAGGGAGCAGGTTTAAAACAAACAAACAAAAGGAAGTATTTCTTCACACGGTGCATAGTCAACCTGTGGAATTCTTTGCTAGAGAATGTTGTGAAGGCCAAGACAGGTTCAAAAAAGAACTAGATAAGTTCATGGAGAATGACCATCAAAGGCTATTACCCAGGATGGACAGAAATGCAAAACCAGGCTATGAGGCTTTTCTTGCCAGTTGCTGGGAATGGGTGATACGAGATGGGTCACTTGATGATTGTACACATTCTCTCTGAAGTACCTTGCATTGGCCATTGTTGAAAGGCAGGACAGTGGACTAGATGGACCATTTATCTGACTTAGCATGGCCATTCTTATGTTCAAGCCTTAGAGATGCCTCTAAACCTGCAATGCTCTCAATCAAAACAGCAATATAATAGGTACCACCTCATGGTACAAGAAAAATAAGGCATAAAGATTATTGGATAAACCTCACCCCAGATGATGTACACAGTACCTTTGGACATTTAAACTGGTAGGATATAAAAAAGGATAGCTTTAAAGGCATGCCTTTGGAAGCACGCCTTCTTTTTAAGGTGAATTCAACAACACTACCTGGAAATTGGTATTGTATTGAACCTTTTTCCTGTGCTGTACTATGATTGCCTTTTAGCAGTCAACCTGACTGATAATGGTTATTGAGTTTTTTAATGTATTTCATAATGAAACAAACTGTAATCAAGAAATTGACCATACAATTTACCAGTAAGTGCCATGACATCAGCCAAAGTAGCTGCTATGTGACATGCTGCTTTGTCCATATGAGGCCCTCAACACTACACATTAATGGAAAGAAATGTTGGAACAATAGTTGCATCAACATGTCCCTAGTAAACAGGCACAAGCATGTTTCTTCAGAAAGGGAGGAGCCCAATTCTCTTCTCACAACAGTTTTATACAAAGTGTACCTTATCTAGGGATCTTAAATTGATCCCTAAATTGAATATTCACCAGGGTTATCCTATGTCCATCATTGGCAATATTATTGTGTCTCTGCACTGCCAATCGCATAGTGGCACTCCTTGGTAAACATTCTTCTGAATGCATTGGTCTTTCATTCTAGTAATATTTCTATGCTAAGAAAGTTACAAACCAAATCAGTGCTGTTAGAGGCAAGTACTAGTTTTTACTTAAATATCTTCATTGCTGATCTTGTCCTACCACTTCATATGGAGCAGCTGACAAAGAGAATTAAAAAAACTCAGTGTTCTTCAGCCTTCCTCAGTGCTTATGTTTCACCGCTGAACAATCAAGTTGGGATACATATGGATAAGCACTGGAGTCAATTTGATGGGACAACATTTCCAAAAAGGCCACAGAAAGGCTGAAAACATGGCAGCAGCTACTGAGGTGTACCGGTAGTTCGGAATAGGAAGCCTAATCCGAACTACCTACTCCGTGCCGCGTGTAGCCGCAGGCACAGAGTCCGAACTAGCGGGGCTTTAAAAATGGTGGCGCCCGGCAAGATGCAAATGAAGCCCGGGAAATTCAAATCCCGGGCTTCATTTGCAACTTCGGTTGCCTACATTAACCACCCTAGTTCGAACTAGGGTGGTAGTGTAGACATACCCTAAGTGATTGACAAACACCTGCACAAAATCCCTATCTGGACAGATTAAAGCTAAGCTTGCTATAAGATGGAGCTGAAGACTGCCAAGCTTTATCCAGAAAAATAACCAGACCAATGTGTGCTGCTTCTTGCCCAGATTCTTACGTGCTTAAAGTTAAACACATGCTCAAGTCTTTTTCAGGATTGGAGCACAGCTGAGAAGAGAATCAGACCCATGGTTTACTTTTGTAAACAGTACTGATGAACAGTACTTTCTTTATAACCACGGGGTCCGCACAAGTGGACATTTAAAAATGGTGGCACCCGGCAATATGCAAATGAAGCCCGGAAAATTCAAATCCCGGGCTTCATTTGCAACTCTGGTTGCCTACATTAACCACCCTAGTTCAAACTAGGGTGGTAGTGAAGACCTACCCTATCAGATCTTAAAAACTAATTAGATTCAGGCCTATTTAGTGTTTGTACAGGTTGAACCTCTTTAGTCTGGCTCCCTCGGTACCTGACCAGTGCCGAAGCAGAGAATTTTCCAATCCATGGGAGGTCAATATTGCCTAGCAGCATAACTAACACTTCTACTGCTTATTGGGCTTTTAGAAGATATTTTGGGTTAAATAACAGCACAGGACACTGAGAACCAGGACTGGCGACTATAAACAAACTTTATGGGACCACGGGAAAGTTGGCCACACCCATGATGATTGGACATCCAGCTAACTAAAATCATGCTGGGCCATGGATATTACCAGATCAGAGAGTGCTGGCCTAGAGAAGTTCAACCTGTATAATAAAACAAAACCATTCTCAGGCACAGCAAGAATGGTTATTTTTAATCAAAATAGCTCCCAGCTTTGTGAAGGGCATTGTGCTATTCGCAGTTCTGTCTTACAGATGAGGCATAAAACAGAGATCCTCACTGATTGTGACTATTAGAAATCCCATGGCATATTTCATAAGACTGGTGTTTGTTAATTCCAGCATTGTGGCAAACTACACATTTGGGTAGTTACACTTTACTTTTGTTTTAATGCCTCCACCTCTTTGTAGGGTTGCCAGGTGTCCGGTTATGAACCAGACAGTCTGGTATTTGAGATTTCTCTCCGGGAAACAAATTGAGAAAATACCAGACATATAAATGTCCAGAATTTTCTAATTAAGTAAGTTTTATTATTATCATGAGTATCAGTGCATAGTTGCGTACTGCCTGGTGGGTAGACATGGTCATGCTGCGTGAGCGTGTCTACCCGCCAGGCAGTATGCAACTACGCAGTAGAGAGGAGGGGGGTGGGGCGGGATGGAATCCCCGGGGCCAGAGTTGCCCCTGCTCCGCTAGGACCCTGCGCAGGATGGGCAGCACCCCGGGATCTGTGTGTGCCTGGGCCAGTCCCGCTCCTCGCCGGTCGCCCTCCTCCCCCCCGCCCACTTCCTTCATGGCCAGCCCTGCTCCCTGCCGGTCAGTTTCCCACTAGCCAGCCCTGCTCCTCCCCAATTTCCTCTCGGACCCTAACCTCCCTCCCGGCCAGCCCTGCTTCACTATGGGCCACAAACCATTTGCCCTATTTGGTAAAATAAAAATTGAAGTAAAAAATATGTGGAAGTTGTGACTTAACTGAACAAAAAACTTACAAGCAACAACAAGGTGAATTAAATGTAGGACTGTAACTGAAAAAACAAATGATGTACCAATATGCATGAATTTATATTATATAAAGCCATAACACAGGATCATTAGTCAATGATTTAGGAAAATAAAAACTGATGATTTTTTAGAATTCAAAAAATCATGTTTTAATTTTAAGTTATTTTTCTTTTAAATTAAGCCTGTTTAAAATGAAATCTCAATTGAATACAAAATAAGCTAAGGTTTACACTTATTATAATCTCTGAAAATATGATGAAGTCATAAGCCTCTAATAAAAATATAAGTTAAAGGTTGCTTTTCCCCAGTGACATCCAGGAACACTGGACCCTTTAAAATCAATGGGTCCCATGGCAGTTGTGCCTTCCCCCTCCTCTGCAGGGCATGCTAGTAAATGACCACTTAGATTATTGTCGTGCATTTATGTTATGGGTGGATTACTTTTCAGGAATTTCAAAATATTTGCGTTCAAAATGATAATTGATATGTTAGTTTGTTGCCGGAATCAATTACATTTTTACTATTATTGCTGGACTTTTGAAATTATTTGTTTTTATTGTTCAATATAACCACAGAAGCATGGAATCATGGAACCATAGGATTAAGAGTGACTGCAATAATAATCTAGTTTCCAGTATAAATCCCCGCCAATATGCAAATATCCTAGATGAAAATTTCCTGTTTAGAAGTCAAGTTTTGATAGGCATTTATGAATTTTAACATTCATTTTTCAGGGTATTTAGTATATTGCTGAAGGTAAGGATTTACATAGATTTAGATAATCCTTATGATTATAGAATCATAGAACCATAGAGCTGGAAAAGACCTTAGAAGGTCATCAAGTCCAGCCCCCTGCTCTAGGCAGGACCAATCCCAACTAAATGATTTATTAATTTATTAATGATTTATTAATTATTTCCCTATAAAGCGGGTTTAAAATATATCATTTTGAACAGCAGTACAAATAGCTGTAGGAGGAATTTTTCATTTAAAATCTCATTTTTTCTAAGATAATGCATTAAGTAATACTGAGAGTGACTTTTTACACCATTTTGTTTCAGTGTCCGGTTAAAACACAAGATGTTATGAACTATCATCATCTACAATGTCTACAACTTCAGCCACCTATTGGTACCACCAGCAGCATTGCAACTAAATATATATAAGGCAGTAAATTACCTTTCTTTATCCAATAAACCCATGGAGGAGTTTGTAATCAGAATTAGAAAATTCCAGCTAGACACCATGGATTAAAAGATTACTTGGTTCATTTATGCAACAAATTCTCCCTTCCGTCTTGTTCAGAACAAACATTTTATTGACATGGTTCAATCATTATAACTAGACTGCACTCTGTCTGGCAGAGCACACAGTATTGGAAGACTGCTGGATACAATATAGGAGAACAATGTGCAAAATATATCTGAGACTTGATGGTAAAGCATTATACAAAATGATCCAGTCATATGTGCTTGCATGACAACAGGAAATTAGTTTTTTCCAGAGACAACTGGCACATCAGGAAATGACCATACAGCCCAATACTTAAAAGAAGCAGCACTAAAAGCTATAGAAAACTATTAATAAAAATCCAAGTGTCAAGTAGGGATGTAAAAAGTAAGGATGTTAATAACAGTTAATTGAATAGTCGAGTAACCGCATGAATTCTTATCAGTGAGTCAACTATTCTATAGTCCCTGGGGGCAGGACCAGCAGCCAGTGCGCTCCAGCCTCACTCCCAAGGAGCCTTCTGTCATTCCACACTGCTGCCTCTGAATCAGAGGCAGCAGCACAGGGTGCCAGGAACTGAGTTGCGTTGCCTTTAAATTCAGAGCCGCAGCAGCTGTAGGTCCCAGACCCATCGCAAGCCAGGACTGAGCTAGGCTGCTGGCCAACCTGCTAAAAAAATTACTAGCCGGGGGGGAGGGGAGAGAGGGAGGAGAGAAATGCATGTAATCTATACCATTAACCTATAAGCTTTTGCTTATCGGTTAATCGACTACTCTATTACATCCCTAGTAAAAGCTTTTCTAAAAAATTCAATATGTAACTGCTAAAAATCCTATCATGTAATCCCATGGTTACACGCGTTGCAGGCTCTATAGTATAAAGCTTATATATAAAGCAAAATTGACTCCTGGTGAGGCTTTGCTGCAGGCTCTTTTATACTGCAGAGTCCACTGGGAAACCTCTCTGGAAGCCTCCAATGCAGGCTATGCAGTGTGCAGTAAAGCCGGGGGTCCCAGTGGACAGGGCCTGCTGCTAGAGCAGCCTCTCTCTGCTGATAAGGGCAGTAGCAGGAACATGGGGGGAATTGTCTTTTAAGCTAGCTCCTCCTACACTGGCTCCTATTTCCCGCCCCCCTTTGCTGCCTATGATACAGAGACAGCGGTGGGGAAGGTGGGAAGAGGATGCGAGTAGTTGACTCAACTAACTGATAAGCCTAGGCTTATCAGTTAGTTGACTACTCGCTTACATCCCTATTTTAAGCCAGCTCCTGGTGTGCACTGGCTGCCACCTTGTGTTGCTATATCAGAGGCAGCAGCATGGGGCAGCAGCTGGATCCCGGGGAGCTGGTGTGTGTCTGCAGCTCCACTCCCGGGGAAATGACTGCTGCCTCCATGCTGCTATCTCTTATACAGAGCCAGCAGCACGGGGTGGCAGCCGATTCCCCAGGAACAGGGCAGGAGCCTGGATGTAACTGTTAACAGTAACTGTAACAGATAAGCCCTGGCTTATTGGTTAACCAATTAAATGGTTATATTTTAATAACCTTAGTTAAAATTGAAAAATATTTGTGACAACCACTGTGCTTTAGCCTCACCACAAAATGATAGAGGATACAAATTAATTCTCCCCCTACAAAGGCTGACTGCTTTGAGCTATTCCTTAAAGATTTGACTTATTCTGATAATTTTGGAAGTATATTGTGACAAAGTATATGAAACTAAACTAATCAAGAGCAGATGAAAGAAAAATGTACAATATATGTGAATACACAGTAACCCATTTCCATAGCCTGAAACAAACTGCATACAATCTGTACTGCTGTTGTTGAAATTTGAAAAGATCTTCAAGAGACATTGAAGAAATACCCAACAATAAAGTCAAATGGCATACAGTAATGAAGTGGATGGACTGAACACTTACTCCACCTCATTTTCTTGCTCTTTTCTCCGCCCAAAGTACAGGATTAGTTGCCTAAGTGTTGAAGAAGATACTGATATGACATGGGTGTCTAACAATCATCCATCTAACAAACATGCAGTCAAGGGCTAAAGGAGAACCAGTCAAGCAATCATGTTTGCTGGTTATCTTATAAAGAAAGTCACATCAATGAACTGGTGGAAGTCATTAGCTAAGCACCTCGAACCAGACTTTGAAAAAATCTGAAGGACAGTCAATTTAGGAGACTGTTGTCTCATTTTCAAGAGACTTAAGAGGGTAGGAACTTAAAGCTCCAGTTACTTTCATAGGCTGACCTGAAATAATCAGTTTAATTCACTATGGTTGATATGTTTTATAAAACATTTAGTTATAAATGTGAAACATTTTTACAAGAGAAGTTTATGTATCCAAAACATGTAAGGTTTTATTTAATCTCTCTATATATTTTAGAGATGTGTGCATATATCTGTTTGTCTTTATGCCTACAGTCCATTTGTTCAAAAGCTCCTCTTAAACAACAAGAGTTAGGACGACTAAATTTGATAGGCAGATTCCTCTTATTCTAACTTAAAGCAAGATCAGGGTTTGTTTGTGCCAGGAAAGTGACTGTTTCCCATAACATGCAAAAGCTAGGCTCTTTGGAGGGATATGATACTGAAAGTGGCCACAGGGAAAATTACACTGAAGACTATCCACTCGGGGCAGCCGTACCACTAAGGCAGTGGCCAGCAGGGCTAGGGCCCTGCAATCTTGCCTACCCCTGTAACTGCCACCAGGGGGATTTGAACCTAGGACCTCTGGATCTTAGTATGGAGCCTCTACCCTCTGAACTAAAAACCAGCTTGCTCCCAGCCCGTGCTGTTCTGTTGGTCTTAGCTATTGCTGTGGTCTAGGTGCCACTGCATTGGTCAGTGAACCACACTAGGGCTATGTCTACACTGGCGCAATCTTGCACCAGAGCTATGCAAATGAGGCTAAGCGTGGAATATCGCTGATCCTCATTTGCATAGCTAATGAGCCGCCATTTTGCGGAAGAGGCTCTTGCGCAAGAAGGAGCTGTCTACACTGCCCCTTCTTGCGCAAGAAAAACCCTCTTGCGCAATGCTGTTATGCTGATTATTTTCAGGAATAACAGCATTGCGCAAGAGGGTTTTTCTTGTGCAAGAAGGGGTAATGTAGACAGCTCCTTCTTGCGCAAGAGCCTCTTCCTCAAAAATGGTGGCTCATTAGCTATGCAAATGAGGCTCAGCGATATTCCACGCTTAGCCTCATTTGCATAGCTCTGGCGCATGATCGAGCCAGTGTAGACATAGCCCTTGTGTGTGGGTTACACCAGCACAATGGGTAAGTAGCTGCTCTGCCCCAAACCCTTCCTCTCCTTCCCAACTCTTGGCGCAGCACTGGGGGGGAGGAGAGAAAAGGCACCTGGCAGCGGTGGGGAGGGTGAAAGGGAGAGAAAAGGCCCCTGGTTGCTGGGAGCAGGATGGGGGAGAGAAAAGTCCTCTGGCAGTCAGGGGGTAAGTAGGAGAGAAAAGGCCCCAGTGGGTAGGGAGGAGGGGAGGGAGAAAGAAAAAGGTCCCTATAAGGCAGGGTATACTGGGGGGAGAGAAAAGGCCCAGATGGGTTCCTCCCACCTTGAGCCCCTCCGTACTCCTAATATTCACTCTTGAACCCTGCCACCCCCAACCTCCTGCACTGTCCCTCCCACATCCCCAAGGCCCTGCCCTGACTTCTGCAGCCCCACACCGCCAGCTCTCTGCAATGTGATATAAGTCATGACCAAAAAGTTAAATAGGCAGTTAATAAGCAATATATCAAATCTCCATTTTCTAACATACTAAAATGTAACATTAATAAGAGTCTGAAAATATTAAGCTCTATAATTGCTTAAATAAATGTATATAGTTATCATATCCCCTACTGGCTAGCAAAAAGTTGTACCAAATCTAGTTTAAAACCTCTATTTAGCTGTAAATCAATACGCTTTAATGGTTATATCAATAATAATGCCTCTTTCTTTAGAAAATAAAATATATTAAAATAAAATTAAAAAATGAAGTACACATGGAAAAATTGATTATTTAAATCGAAGCCCCCAGAATTCCCAGGTTACTACTCTTTATTCCTAGATTTGCCAGGTTATAGAATCATAGGGCTGGAAGAGACCTCAGGAGGTCATCAAGTTCAGCCGCCTGCCCAAAGCAGGACCAACCCCAACCAGGGCCAGCTTTAGGAAGTGTGGGGCCCAATTTGAACAGTTTTGACGGAGCCCCGGTAGCCAGGAGTTTTTGCTGGAAAAAAAAAAAGAAAAAAAGCTGCACTGCTCCTTCAGGGCCAACGCCCCCTCCCGCAGCACACCCGGCACGCCAGCACACTTCTGGATTTAGGGCACAGGACCCGATTCAATGTTATTAGAGTTTTGCAAATTTTTTTATCAATTTTGGACAAGATAGTAAATCATAAATCCTTTAATTTCAAGCATTCAAAGGCAGACTCCTCCCTCTTCTTAGCGGTACAATATAAATAGAAGTTCAACAAAACAAGCTGCATCATGAGATTATAAAACAGAAAGTAAGGTAGATTTCCTAATCATGAGAGACTGCTTCCTTGGTGGTACATGGAGCAATGAGATGAGCCCAATTCCATGCTGCCTAGTTACCAGCTAAATTAACATTAGCCATTAGAAAGCAACACCAAACTAAATAAAGGCTCATTCATTTCTTTCTCTCACATTCATTAACTATAAAGTTCAGAAACTATTTGTCTAATAAACTTTGTCATGCATGTTTCACATATTTAAAATTATGAGCTTAGAGGCATGAAATCACATGGTGAATCAAGTCTCCAAAAATCACTGAAACAATTAGGTAGTTATTCTTTACTCTGCTTTATTTTCCAGTTATATTATTCTGAAGTCAACGTAAAGTAGCAGCATCACCCTTTTTTGCACAATGTCCAATGCTTACACCACATTCACATAAAGGTAGATTCCCAAATTTGATCTTACATATTTACTAGACAAAGAGAAGATTAACAGGGATGATCACAGTGAGGAATAAATATATAATTATAAAATATATAATAAATAAATATATAACTCTTTGATCTGGCAGCAAAAGGCATAACACGATCCAATGCCTGGAAGTAGAAGCTAGCAAAAATCAAAGTGAAATAAGGCAGATATTAAATGAAAAGTAATTATACTGGGGAAGTTCTAAGGCATGTGTTATACAGGAAGTCAGACCAGATGATCATAGCAATTCTTTTCGGTCTTGCAAACAATGAATCTATTCGAAGACCAATCCAAATAATTACTGATAAGCGTATCCAACCATCCACCAAACAAAAACAAATACTTCAATTATCTTCTTGGGAAGGGAGGGCAGGAGAAGTTTTAAATAAGGAGTAATATAAATATTATTTACAGTCCCCTTTGATAGCATTTTTTGGACCTGTGCATAATGCTTCTTAACCTTTCTAGATTTTACTATTTATAGCCACAATAACCGTGGCTCTATTCAAAAGAAATTAAAGTCATAATTTAGGAAAGCATATAAGCATGTGCCCAAGTCCCAGTGAAAATAAAGTTAATGCACTGCTGAATTGGAACCTATATTGCCAATGATAGCTTACTGGAGCTAGGTCTCCACTATAGAGTTTTGTCAGAAAAAAGACTGTTTTTCAGATAAAACTTGTGGAATGTCCACACTGCAATCACGTTCTTTCAAAAGTAAATCAAAAGAACAGAGGGTTTTTTCCAACACTGGTAATCCTCCTTCTACAAGGAAAAAATCTTTCTGAAAGAGCTCTTTTGGAAAAAGGCATGTGTGAATGAGGAGGAGGTGAAGTTTTTTCTTCAAAAGAGGCCTACAGGAAATATAGCACATGTGCCCTGGCAGCTACTCCATACAAAGTAATCAGCACTCGATAGTTCCTGTCTCCTGGCCCTTCTTAAAACTGACTCCGGGCTCCTAGCGGCATGAAGTGTAGCATGGAGCCCAGGGTCTGCAGGGGACTCTGAGTCCCCCGCTGATCCCAGGTTCCATGGCTTTGAAATGCACAAGAGCCCCCATTGGGGACTCCTGTGCACTTCAAAGAAGGCACCCACATGCAGCCAGAGTCAGTAGGACTTCCTGCTGGCCCTGGACTATACACGGAGTTCCGCATTCCTCCTTTGAAATGTACAAACCCCATTGGAGGAATGCGGAAGTGCCTATCGACTAGTCGATGGAAATTCCATCAAGTAGTCGACTAGTCAATTAACCATATTTTAACATCCTTAGTTCATGATATAATCTACTTCCCTGGTGTAGTCTTTCTTTGGTGAAGGTAATCTTGAATCTGTTAAGGTATATATTCTGGACTTTCTCCTCAGAGAACATTCTGTGGTATCTGAGTGGTTGTAGACCAAACTTCCTGGTGAGTTTGGGGAAATTACTGACTCTATGAAGCTAGGTCTGGTGATCTGTGGGTTTTTCTGCATGGCGTACAGACCAAGCCATGGTCCTTAAGCAATGACACACATCTGGCTGTGGCCCTCAACCTTTCTCCATCATGACCCCTTTTTCCTTCTGGGAACTCCCCGATACTCTGCCCTCCATCTAGCCAGGATCAACCTGAACTCCCTGTAATACCCGGTCAAAAGTTTTGCTTCTGAATTATTTTTTACTAAATCAAGTTTAGGGTGAGAAAGGTTTGCTTTTCATGGAAAATCACTTTTCATGGAAAAGTGCTTCCCTCCTTTTGGGGCATCTGGGATTGGCCACTATCAACAGACAGGATGCTGGGCTAGATGGACCTTTGGTCTGACCCAGTATGGTCATTCCTATGTTTTAGAGAGATCGGGGAAAACCCACAAAATATTTTAATTTGCAAATGTTGTCAGGGTACCTGTAACAGAGTGGCATCCACCTCTCATGAGTATCTTCTGGCTGAATATGTGCATCTGCAGTCACCCTGTTGATGATTTCTCAGTGGACTTTCAGTGACTCAGCCCTGTGGCCACGCCCCACACAGTCTGCATGGGGGGCAGAAAAGACCCTTCCAGGGTATATTAATCCACCAGAAGCCTATCCCAATACCCCTCTGTTTGTATTTCTGTGGCCTTTCCTAGTCTCATCTTTAACTAGTCACAGCACTGGTAAAGGGCCATATCCCCAGGGCTTCCTCCCTGTAGACACTACTTTCATGCAACTCTCCCAGGGCTCAGTCCTTATTTAGTTCCAACAGCCAGCTAAGAGCTTCTTCTTACTCCTCCAGTACCTGCTAGCAACAAGAGCTCAGTCCCAGCAGCCAGCCAGCAGGGACTGTCTTCCTTTCCCCAATACCTGCCAGTACTGTTCTATTCATGGTTTTGCTGCTCTTTCAGCCAGGAATACAGTCATAAGAACATAAGAATGACCATACTGGGTCAGACCAAAAGTCCATCTAGACCAGTATCCTGTCCGCCGACAGTGGACAATACTAGATGGCACAGAGGAAAGGATCACAACAGGTAACCCTAACATGATCCTTCCCCTGTCTCCCACTTCTAAAGAAACAGAGGTTATGAATCTATGTAGCTCTCTTTTTTGAACCCAGTTAAAGTTCTAGCTTTAACCTCATCCTTTGGCAAGGAGTTCCACAGGTTGACTGTGCAGAGTGAAAAAAAACTTCCTTTTGTTTGTTTTAAGCCTGCTGCCTATTAATTTCATTTGGTGACCCATAGTTCTTATTTTGTTGGAATAAGTAAATAACTTTTTCCACACCAGTCATGATTTTACAGAACTCTCTCATATCCCCACACCCCCTTAGTCTCCTCTTTTCTCAGCTGAAAAGTCCAAGTCTTTTTAGTTTCTCTTCATATGGAACCCATTCCAACCCCTTAATCATTTTTGTTGCCCTTTTCTGAACCTTTTTCAATGTCAGTATGTCTTTTTTAGATAAGGCAACAACATCTGTATGCAGTATTCAACATGTGGGCGTGCCATGGTTTTATATAAAGGCAATAAGATATTTTCTGTTTTATTCTCTATCCCTTTTTTAATGACTCCTTGCATTCTATTTGCTTTTGGTATCATCTGCAAATTTTACCACCTCACTGTTTACCCCTTTCTCTAGATCATTTATAAATAAATTGAATAAGATAGGTCCCAGGACAGACCCTTGGGGGACCCCACTAGTTACCTCTCTCCACTCTGAAAAATGACCATTTATTCCTACCCTTTGTTTCCTGTCTTCTACCCAGTTATCAATCCACGAAAGGACCTTCCCTCTTCTCCCATGACAACTTACTTTACTTAAGAGCCTTTGGTGACAGACCTTGTCAAAGGCTTTCTGGAAATCTAAGTATACTACATCCACTGGATCCCAGTTGTCCACATATTTGTTGACCCCTTCAAAGCACTCTAGGGCTACGTCTACAGTGGCCACAATTTCCGGAAAAGGGATGCAAATCAGGTAAGTCAGGATAGGGAAATCCGCGGGGGATTTAAATATCCCCCGCGGATTTAAATAAACACGTCCGCCGCTTTTTTTCCGGCTTGGGGAAAAGCCGGAAAAAAAGCGTCTAGACTGGCGCGATCCTCCGGAATAAAGCCCTTTTCCGGAGGATCTCTTATTCCTACTTCAAAGCTGGAAAAAAAGCGGCGGACGTGTTTATTTAAATCCGCGGGGGATATTTAAATCCCCCGCGGATTTCCCTATCCTGACTTACCTGATTTGCATCCCTTTTCCGGAAATTGTGGCCAGTGTAGACATAGCCTAGAAGATTAGAAAGGCATGAGTTCCTTTTACAGAAACCATGTTGACTTTTCCCCAACAAATTATATTCATCCATGTGTCTGACAATTTTATTCTTTACTATAGTTTCAACTAATTTGCCCGGTACTGACGTTAGACTAACTGGTCTGTAACTGCCAGGATCACCTCTAGAGCTCTTTTTAAATATTGGTGTCATGTTAGCTATCTTCCAATCATTAGGTACAGAAGCTGATTTAAAGAATAGGTTACAAACCACAGTTAATATTTCTGCAATTTCCCATTTGAGTTTTTTCAGAACTCTTGGGTGAATGCCATCTGGTCCTGGTGACTTGTTACTGTTAAGTTTATCAATTTGTTCCAAAACCTCTCTTAAGGACACCTCAATCTGGGACAATTCCTCAGATTTGTCCGTCCCCCCCCCCCGGATGCCAGAATGCGGCAAGTGCCGCTGGGCTGATGGCCGAGTGCTGTGTTGTGCCGAGTGTGGGCACTCAGGGCACTCCAAGCCAGGACTGCTTTGCAAGCGGGGAACCCCTGAGAACTGTCTGTTCAGGATGGGATCGGGTCCCTTTAAGCACAGCCCTTGGCTAGCCTGAGGCAGCAGCTCCACGCTCTAAGTCCTAATCTGATGCTCTGCCGGCACTGCTTCCGGCCATCCTTAACCTCGGTTCAGAGTCCACTCAGTGTGGACATGCTAGTTTGAATTAGAAAAACGCTATTTCAAACTAGTTTTTAGGTCTAGATGTACTAGTTTGAATTGGCTTAGTTCGAATTAACTAATTTAACTAACTAAATCCCCATCGGGGGCTCGTACCCCATTCCTCCCTCACCTCCTTCCACTTACCCTTCCCTAGCCCCCCTTCCTGATGTACAAAATAAAGGACACGTGTGTTCAAAAATAGAAACTCTCTTTATTGAACAAAACTCGGGGAGACTGGGAAAAAGAGGTGGGAGAGGGAAAGAGAGAGGGTGGGAGAGGGGAGGGTAACTAAAATGATCAGTGGTTTGGAACAGGTCCCATATGAAGAGAGGCTAAAGAGACTGGGACTTTTCAGCTTAGAAAAGAGGAGACTGAGGGGGGATATGATAGAGGTCTATAAAAGCACGAGTGGTATGGAGAGGGTGCATAAAGAAAAGTTCTTCATTAGTCCAGATAATAGAAGGACTAGAGGACACCAAATGAAATGAATGGGTAGCAGGCTTCAAACTAATAAAAGAAAGTTCTTCTTCACAAAGCAAATAGTCAACCTGTGGAACTCCTTGCTGCAGGAGGCTGTGAAGGCTAGAACTAGAACAGAGTTTAAAGAGAAGTTAGATAAAGTCATGGAGGTTGGGTCCATGGAGTGCTATTAGCCAGGGGTTAGAAATGGTGTCCCTGGCCTCTGTTTGTGGAAGGCTGGAGATGGATGGCACGAGACAAATGGCTTGGTCATTGTCTTCGGTCCATCCCCTCTAGGGTACCTAGTGTTGGCCGCTGTTGACAGACAGGCTACTGGGCTAGATGGACGTTTGGTCTGACCCAGTACGGCCATTCTAAGCTCAGGGCTCAGGGTCGAGGGTCTCAGTGGACCACCTTGATTTTCATGCAAACCTGCTCCTGGGTGGCCAGGCTGGCAGCTATCCTGCCCTAGACGGCCACTTTCCTGTGCCTAGTGCGGAGGTCGTGGATGAGGTTCACGATGTCCACGCTAGACCAGGCGGGCGCCCGCCTCTTGTGGACCTGGGCAGGCTCCCGGGAGCCACCAGCCTGGTCCCGGGAAGAGGCGGAGGGCTGGGTGGCAGCAGGTGGCTGGCTCGAGCCGTGCCAAGTGCAGGGTCTGCTGGCGGGGTGCTGGCAGGCTTGCACCTGGCACGGGCACCGTAGCCAGACCGTGCCCCTTTAAGGGTTCCGGGGCCGGGAGGGGGGCAGATGAGTTTCCCTGGTGGTGCCCAGAGTGGCCACCAGGGCAAGCTGGGAAGGTCTAGCCTCCCACTAGTTTTAATTCTAGTTTGAATTAAGTGGCTACACAGCCCTTAATTTGAACTAGTTAATTCGAACTAGGCATTAGTCCTCGTAGAATGAGGTTTACCTACTTCGAATTAAGCTCTCCGCTAGTTTGAATTAAGTTCGAACTAGCGGTTTGCATGTGTAGCGCCTACCAAAGTTAATTTGAACTAACAGCTGTTAGTTCGAATTAACTTTGTAGTGTAGACATACCCTCTGTCACAGGCTTAATAAAGCCTGGCCTTCCTGATAGCCCCACTCCCTGGCTTAGGCTCAACCAATGAATAGAAGGCTCTAGATTTCAAATCCTCATTAAGAAGCTCACAGTTTCCAACTGCCAGCCACTGCACACGGCCCTTCAAACAAACAGCTCAGCACTTGAATCTCCAAACAGACAGACAGACACAAGCTCAGCACCCAGTTTCTTTCAGGGAACTAGTAAGTAACCCCCAAACACAAACTCACACTACAGACAGCCACTTATCTCAAGGATCCCATACTCGCTCCTCCTTCATTTGGAGAACTCCCTCTCAAACTCCCTGTTAGCTGCTCCTGTTTGCAAAGCTCTCCTCCAACTGAAAACAAGTGGCTCTGGCTCTTCAGCTCCTTTCAATATGGATCTCCTTGTTCCTGACTGGCAGCAACTTGCAGCTCTTCTGATTGGTTACTTCCCCCACAGACACTCTAGACCAGATGAAGGACTTCTCTTCTGCTCCTCTCTCTGACAGGGGTGTGGCAGGACTCTAAGGATACATCTACACTGCAGGCTTTTTGCGTAAGAACAGTCATTCTTGCGCAAAAACTTGCGGAGCGTCTATACTGCACGTGCATTCTTGTGCAAGTAAATTTACAGTAAAGCGTCGGAACAGAGGGCTTCTTTCTTAAGAGTTATTCCTCTCTCCATGAGGAATAAGCCCTCTTGTGCAAGAGCTCTTGTGCAAGAAGGCAGTGTGGACGGGCAACAGGGATTTCTTGCACAAGAGAGTGTCCACACTGCCATGGAAACTCTTGCACAAAAGCACATCTCTTGCACAAAAGCACATGGCAGTATGGACACGCTCTTGCGCAAGATCTTTTGCACAAGAACTCTTAAGAAGTTTTACACTCTGATGCTTCTTTCCAATCCAGTCTCCCTTGATGGACTACATCTCCCATGATACACTATGGCCAGGGACTCCATGCTATGCCCCCTGCCCTCTCCAAGAGAGGAGACCATGTTGGGAGATACAGTCCAACCAGGAATCGGAGCCCACAGAGGAGAATTGGAACATAAAGCACTCAAACTATACGTCATGATCATGAGGGTTAGCCAGCAGCCTGGGGACTAAGGGGTTAATTACACCTAAGCCAGGTAGAGTTGGCCAATAGGAATGTAGCTAGGAATTTCAAACTGGGACAAAGGAATTTTGGGGTTTTCCTTCCTTTTCTCTGGGGCAGTTTCTCTCCAGCTACTGAGGGAGACATTCTGTCTCCCTCCAAAAATAGTCTCTTCACTAGCTGTAGGTAGGATCAGGTTTAGATAAATCCTTTAGGTTTATTGTTTTATGGCTTGGGAAATGGGATCTGATGTCTAGACATTTTTAAAAATAGGTTTTGTTCTCCTTTGAAATTAAGTCTTGGCCCATGGTGGGGTTCCCCCATGAGTATATTAATTTGAGACTTTTCTATCTAGTCATTATGCTTGCAACAAGAATATCGTTGTGATACTAAAAGTTCTTTCTCTTTTCTTTGTATTAACCTGCTTTGGTTAATTTTTGTGGCCTGGTTTTTTACTTTAGGGGCTGAGATTTCCCAAGTGGTCTCTCCCTGGTTTCTTTACGATTGCTTGGGTGGTGGCAGCCGATTTGATCCCCAAAAACTAGGTTTTTAAGATTTTGGGGGGAAATGTTATACCAAAGCCTGGAAAGAGAAGGTTTTGGGGTACTTTTGCGGTCCCCCACTTCTGCATTTATCATGCCAGAGTGGGGAAAGAACCATGACACTATAATTCACATGATGCACCAAGGCAGCATTTTTCCATTTTCAGATGACATTTTTTAGTATTCAGAATTCCACTAGATCAGGAAAAAAATCAGAGTTTTCCTCTGGGGAAAAACAAAACAAAGCCACATTTTTGAACAACTCTACTTCCCTCCAGTTTAGCAACATAAGGACAAAGTGGTCAGGGCCTCCAGACTATGAACCTCTGATTTAAAACACAGGGATAACATCTCAGAACTAAAATCTTTTCTGATTTAAAAAAAAAAAATGTTGGCAAATTGATATAAATTAAAGACCATGCTGCTGAGTTTTGTGAAGTGAAAGCAGCAGAAACTGCATTTTTAACCTTTATCCATGTATCAATTCCTTATTGAAAGAAAGTGGATGTTCAAAATATAATTTTTTTTTATATTTGGCATGAGGATATGGCCAATGTGAGGAGTGTGTCAAAACGGGGTAGTTTTAAAAATACATTTCCTATTAGGGATGTGAAGGTTTATCCGGTTGACCTTACCCTCAGTAGGTAAGTGGGTGAGGCTTACTGATTAAGGTTAACTAGTGAGGCTGGAGCATCTCCTTGCCTACTGTGGGCAGCGGGCTGCTCCAGTCTTGCCAGGAGGGGGTGGGGGAAAGGAGCTACCATGGACAGAGCTACACCATCTGCGATGCTGTAGCAGTGCCTGCCTATGGGATACCCTGGCACACCAAATGCAGAGGCTGCTGTGGAATCCTGGCCAGAGCAGCCTCTGTCTGCTGCGGGCCCAGGCACCCTGCAGGCAGCAGCTACTCCAGTTGGGATGCCGGATGAGCCCTTCCCTGCGGGGCGCATTGGCCCTTTGCAGGCAGGGGCTGCTCTGCTGTCCCAACTGATGTAGTCTCTGCCTATGCGGAGGGGACGCAGGAGGGGTTGCTCTGGCCAGGCTAGAGCAACACCTGCCTGTAGCAGGTGAAGGAGCATTTCAGCCCAGTGGCAGGTGGAGGGGGTGCTCCCGGCCCCCCTCTAATTGATTAACCAGTTAAAAAAAATCTGTTTAACTGTTTAGTCAATTAAACAGGATTTCACATCCCTATTTGCTATCCAGGAGTTTGTGTCTTTTCTACATCTTTCAAAGCAGTTAACAAGTTAAAAATGTGAAACTGAATGACTAACTATACTGGGGAAGTGAGTACACACAGTAAACAATTATTATATTAGAGATTATCTTCTTCTTGAAACTCCTCCAGTAACAGTAATTTTAATAAATAAGTAAATTCACTGACCATGCTCAGCATATGATTTTCAAAGATGCATGCAGTCAAAGACTCATGCAGTCAAATCAAACTGAATAGTTTTTGCTCAAACTTTGTAAAAAGGTAACTTTTGGCTGAGGCTAAACCTGGAAAATTTGTAGCACGTTATGAGTGAGTGGAAGCAAGAGAGCTGAATGCAAACTGTCATTAGCGTTAGCTGGAAGAGCTGATACTGCTATATCTATGCTACTACAGTGAACCCTCGTTTATCGCGGTAGATAGGTTCCAAACCCGACCGCGATAGCTGAAAATCCGCGAAGTAGGCTTTGAAAGCCGCGGAGGGGCACCGGCGGGGGAGCAGCCCAGGCGCGCCTGGGATGCCCCCCCGCCGGCTTCCCCCGAGGCTTTGAAAGCCGCGGAGGGGCTCCGGCGGGGGAGCAGCCCAGGCGCGCCTGGGATGCCCCCCCCGCCGGCTTCCCCCGAGGCTTTGAAAGCCGCGGAGGGGCTCCGGCGGGGGAGCAGCCCAGGCGCGCCTGGGATGCCCCCCCGCCGGCTTCCCCCGAGGCTTTGAAAGCCGCGGAGGGGCTCCGGCGGGGGAGCAGCCCAGGCGCGCCTGGGATGCCCCCCCCGCCGGCTTCCCCCGAGGCTTTGAAAGCCGCGGAGGGGCTCCGGCGGGGGAGCAGCCCAGGCGCGCCTGGGATGCCCCCCCCGCCGGCTTCCCCCGAGGCTTTGAAAGCCGCGGAGGGGCTCCGGCGGGGGAGCAGCCCAGGCGCGCCTGGGATGCCCCCCCGCCGGCTTCCCCCGAGGCTTTGAAAGCCGCGGAGGGGCTCCGGCGGGGGAGCAGCCCAGGCGCGCCTGGGATGCCCCCCCGCCGGCTTCCCCCAAGGCTTTGAAAGCCGCGGAGGGGCTCCGGCGGGGGAGCAGCCCAGGCGCGCCTGGGATGCCCCCCCGCCGGCTTCCCCCGAGGCTTTGAAAGCCGGAATATACGGTAGTACTGTTAACAAACCACCCTTTAATGTACAGAAAAAAGTCCGCGAAGTCGTGAATCCGCGATGGTCGAACCGCGAAGTAGCGAGGGCTCACTGTATCTCTTAGGCTTTGTCTACACTGCAGGGCTTTTGTGCAAGAAGCCTTTTGCGGAAGAGTTCTTGCGCAAAAACGTCTTGTGCAAAAGTGCATCCAGATCTCAAAGTGCATTGCAAAAGCGATGTGCTTTTGCGCAAGAGAGCGTCCACACTGCATGGACACTCTTGCACAAGAAAGCGCTGATTGCCATTCACAGAAGGGCCATCAGAGCACCTGTACTTTTTTCGATAAGGGTTTCTTGCGCAAAAGCCCCTCTGGAATGTCCACACCTGCCTTTTTGCACAAGAGCTGTAACGCAGAAAAGAGTTATTTTTCACAGGGAGAGGAATAACTCTAACGGCAAAAGCCCTCTGTTCTGTCGATTTTCTTGTGCAAAAACACACTTGAGGTGTGGACACTCCACCGATTTTTGCGCAAAAACCTTGTAGTGTAGACATAGCCTTAGTGTTTATCTTTGTGAATTGCAATTATTAGAAGATTAAAGCCCTCATTTCAGGGCAACCCATCTCGATCATTTGAGACTATGGTCTTTCTTAAAATTACATGAGCATAACTAGAAAGAGGTGCAAAAGGAGCAGAAGGGAACGGGTGTTAGGTATACAATTAGGGCCATACCAAATTCACAGTGATGAAAAACACCACAGACCATGAAAGCTGTTTTTGTGTGTGGTTTTACCCTACATGACATAGATTTTACAGGGGAGACCTAATAGAAATTAAAAATGGAACAAATGGATACAATATGTCTCTGGCATGGCTAAGCCTAATTTATTAACAGGAGAGATCATTATTAAAATTGCTCACCAACAGTCTGTGGAGACAAAAATATGGAAAGTGACCCTGCTCCCAAAATTGACCATAGGATCTTTTTGCTTACCCCAGGTTATATGTCAGTGGACTGGGAAAGAAAATTATTGGACACTCGAGAGTGTATGGAATGAAGCCTATCACCACGGAACCATGTAACAGGGATACATCACTGGGAACATGTGTTTGGGATAAATTAAAAAAGGTGACACACATTTGGTATAATGGACAATGTGTATAGCTTACATCCTGGAAAAATATATTTTGGGAAGATGAAAGTATTTGTCAGTCATCAGCAGTGTTCCCTCTAAGATTTTCCAACCATTCAGCAGAGTGAGTTTTGGCTTGTGCACCAATATTAAGGTCATGTGTGCTTTTTTGGATGTGTGCCACCATGGCACCTAATTTATTAACACAAACATTCCTGGCTGCTGAAGCAGAAACACCCCCACACCATGTAGCATGTCCTGTTCTCAGCCACCAGAGCAGACCCCACCCCCCAGCCATGAGGCATGTCCACTGGAGCAGACACCCCTGCCCTCGCCAGGCAGCATGTTCTGTTCCCAGCTGCCGGAGCAGACAACTCCCGGCCCCTCCCAACCTCCAGCCGGTCCTGTTCCTGACCCCAGCTGCCAGAACAGGCCCCGGCTCCCAGAGCAGGTCCCCCCCCAGCCATGCAGTTCCCAGTTCCTCATCACAGTGGCTCCCTCACCACGCCATCTCAGCTGGCCCCTGCCTGCTGGAACAGTCTGCTGTGCAAGTGCTGGTGCGCGGCTCTCCAGAGGTGGCAGGGGAAGAAACTATGGTCATCAGTGAATAAATATAGATGTAATGCCAGCATGCTATATATAAGCAATCACACTTACTATTTACCAAAGATTAAAAGGGCACAGAGTACTATAACTGCCACATTGGTTAATTTCTCTGTCTCCCTTGGCCTGGATTGGTATGATTTAATTGATCATTTAATGACAAAAACAAAGGTAACTCAGTTTTTACAACAAACACATAAGGAAACAGGGAAACGTCTTTCAAATACTACATACAAATGGAGATATGTTAAGAATTGCTAAAGCCAAAAAAGAAATAATAGTATGATATTTTTATAAAGCATATGGTCTATCATGTTTCACCCATTGTTAATTATATTAATATTGTCATGTATTTGCTTAATGGGAATGCGTTGTATGTATAGAAAATTTTTGTTAAACTACAACCACAAACTCAAATTGCTTCTCAGTATATTGGCCTGAAATAATAAAGTGTTCTTGAGGTGTCAAAAGGGGGATAATGTAGTAGAAAAATCCTAGTTTTAGTTATGTATGAGTTATGATAAAGAGTAATACTGAAATAGATTAAATGTTAAATGTATTGTGTGTTTTATTATTATATTTCATATCCTGCTGGGGACCCTTTTGATTAGCAGAAAGGAATGGGAAACCATTTGGTAAAGATGCAATCAGGCAGATGCAATCAGGCAGGAATAGACCTTTATGGTCATTATTCTGTTTTAGGCTTACAACAAACATCATGAAATAAGTAAAAAAAAAAGATGATTCTTCTTGGTGAAATTGTAATTTAATGTCCTTATTTGAATGTGCATATTGCTTCTCTATAACAAAGAAATCAATCCTATGTTGTGTATGAATGAAGAATATGTGTGTTAAGAAAGAAGCATGAAGGCCATCTCCGGATCACATGTTCTAGGGAGAAGCTGAGATTACTGTACACCCCATTGAGATGCAGATGAAGGGCAGATTGCTGACTCTGAAAGATAAGGCAAGAACCTATCAATTGGGACAAGATAGCTGTGATATGAGAAGAACAACCTCAGAAAACAAGCACTCCTCAAACGGTGATTGATTACAGCATGATGCAAGACTTATTGCTTTAGAAAGGAGCTGCTTTGCCAGAATTTTGGGGGCCCATCCTGCCAAGACTGGAGCATGGATCCAGACCAACAGAGCCGCCACTTCTATCCACGATCAATCTGCCTACCCACCAGAGAGACACAGACCATGGTAAATATCTATTGCTGGGAGTGTGTGTGCGCATGTATCTGTCTATGTAAACATATGCTGACTGATATGCCATTGTAGTCTCAGTACAAATGGCATATTTCCTTTTTCCCCTGAAAAGATCCCATGTGTTTCTTATAAGCATAACACATCTTCCCTGCTAATTCCATTCCCCCACACCAGAATGATGAGTTGCTTTAGTATTCCAAGGGAGGGAGTTTTGCAATGGTGCAGCATAAGGCTACACCAAATGTGACAGGAGCAAAAAGCCTGGCCCGAGGTCACAGCTGTTTACTTTGTGACTATTCCTCCTGCCACCCACCTGAGCATGGACAGACAATGGAAATAAGAAGGGAGACGGGGATGCCTTACCTGATACATTATCTATAGATGCAACAACACATTCGCAACTATTGTTCCTATAGTTTTTGTCATTCACACTGTCGCTCTCTTGTCTCCTACCAACTAGTCTGATACACCAAAGGGGGCTCACCCCACATACTAGGAAACATTTCTCTGCCTTGAAAGAAACCAGCAAACAATTAATTTAAAGAGTATTTTGTTTGGACAGAGATTCTGGAGTAGGAAGGAAACCCTAATGAACCTTTAAATAAAAACATCAGCTAATGAAGCTTGGCTATTTGAGAATCCCGTCACCAATGGCTGATAACCCCATCTACATCTGTATTACTTCTAACATTCCCCTGCTAAAACAAAAACAAGCCTCCAAAATTCCCATAACATAACAAACTTGTTCAGATCACTGGGTTCAGATCACTGCATGAGAGAAAAGACTCTGTGCACAGCTGAAGTACATATATGGGAAATGTACAGAGCTTAAAATTTACATTACTTAACTCTTAAGAGTAGACTGGGATCAAAGAGTACCACAAAAACCCATGTCAGAGTGAAAACAAACCTGTTCTGACACAAGCTATCTGAATTCACCAGTAACTTTTGCACATCATGGAAGTGGTAAGTTTATTTCCTCTTGTTGTCTGAAAGAATCATAAGATTCGGGTTGAAAGAGACCTCAGAAGGTCATCTGGTCCAACTCTCACGCAAACAGGACCAACCCCAACTAAACTATTCCAGCCATTTCAATCATTTTGAAGAGCTATAATCATCTTCAATGAGCAAGTATAACTGTAACTCAGCAGCCGAGAGACAGATTTTTTAAAAGAGCTCAGATCCCAGCAGCTTTTGAACGGATATTGGGAGTGTCTCGTCACTTTGTTGTGGTGCCCAAACATGAGCCAGAGTTCTCACTGAACAAAGTATTGAAGCACCTGGCTAACTTTATTCACACAAAAAAAGATACTGGGACTGACTACTCATGTACTTAAAGTCAGGCACATGCTTATGCACTTTGTTGGACTAGGGCCTCAATACTTTGGAAAGTTTGGCCCCAACCATGGTTGATGAGCGCTAATGAAAATCTGCCTCAATGGGCCAGGATCCCATGTAGCTACTACACCAGGTTAGACCACCTGAAGAGTTCTGCCTACTCACTATATTTTCAATCTAGTTACATTGAACATTTGGTGACGCACTATATAATCAGTCTCACTTTGCCCGTGTGAAATCATTTAGGCTATGTCAACACTACAAAGCTTTTTCAGAAAAATGGCCATTTTTCCAAAAAAACCTCTTCACTTACATCCACATTGCAATCACATTCTTTAAAAAAAAAAAAAAATATCAAAAGAACAGAAGTTTTTTTCCAACATTGGTAAACCTCTTTCTACGAGAAAGAAGCCTTTTTTCCGAAAGAGCACTTTCGGAAAAAGGTGTGGGTGGACGGGGAAGAGGGAATTGTTTCAGGGTACGTCTAGACTACATGCCTCTGGCGACAGAGGCATGTAGATTAGGCTACCCGACACAGTAAAATGAAGCGGCGATTTAAATAATCGCCGCTTCATTTAAATTTACATGGCTGCTGCGCTGAGCCGACCAACAGCTGATCAGCTGTTTGTCGGCTCAGCGCGATAGTCTGGACGCTCCCCTGCCGACATCAAAGGTATTTGTCGACCATCCAGGTATGCCTAGACGTACCCTCAGAAGAAGAAGAAAGAGGAAAAAGCACAAGTGCCTTGGTGGCCACTCTGTGCATAGTAATCACAGCTTACATGTGAGAGCATCCATTCAATGTGGATGTTATCTTTCGAAAAAGCAGATCACTTTTTCGATGTGCTTTCGCAATGTGGGCACTCTCTTTCAGAAGAAGTTTTTTTGGAAGATCTCTTCCGGAAAACCTTCTTATGAAAGAAGCCTGCAGTCTAGACGTAGCTTTAGGGTCTGACCCAAAGCCCACTGAAATCAATAGTTGTAAAACCACAAAAGTAAAAAATCTGTAGGACTAATGCATCATGTGATACTACTCTGCAATTGGTTATTTTTAAACTGCGTCAGTTCCAAATACCATGTCCCTTTTCCTCCACCAATGAGCACTTCTGAGTGATTAATCTTGCAATACTACAAGGGGAAAAGTGCATGTCATTTCTGGTTTTTTATGTAAAGGTGGTCCAAAAGATGTTTAACATGGTGGGGCTTTTGATTTGGGATTTTTTGTTTTGTTTTGTTTGTATTTTAGACGTTCTTGGTATTCTTCTGACAGAAAAACCTCTTTAAAATAAAAGCACAATAAAAACCTTTCCGATCATTTTGTGTAAGAAACAAGATGGGAAGAAAACCAAATGTTCTTTTATTTTCTTTAACTTTGCAGGTCACCTTTAAAATTCTATTATGTTCCCCCTGGGCACATTATAGTCTAACATACTAATTATGACCCTGAGTCTGAAATGTTTTATGCAGGTACTTAGTTTTATACACTGCGAGCTGTTCCAGCGGTTTCCTTGGAGCTACTTGATTGAATTACACAAAGTTAAGCTCCTGAGTAACTTTCTGAAAGATTGGAAACATAAGACAGAACCCTACAGAAAGGTTTACAAAAGTGCAGCGTTCTGCTGACGTGATGCATTGTGCAGGACTGGGCCTCTGTAACTTTACATACATTACTCAGAACAATAGCCTCAGAAGAGCCACCCACAAAAGACTTCACTCATTTGAGTGTTTGCAAAAACTCAAAGCATGCTACATGTTGAATGCTCTGAGTACGTCCTTCGAGTAACTAAGCAGCAAGAGGAAGCTGAGTCTCATCACATAGTTTGTAAGATTAGAAATGCAACCCTACAAAGGGGGTTTTGTACAAAAGAAAGGGAAGAAAGAACTGCCTGTAATCAACTACATAAAAAACTCTTGAACCATTTTCAGCAGCAGTGTCATGTGCCTGGTTTTAGAAAGCTGGCTGCCAATTAGATTCAATTCTAGGCCATCAGTGGCTAACATATTTTAAAGGATTTCATGGGTCTCCCATTCCCTACTTCAGAACTCATGTTCTTGTATACGCTGAGTATAGGATAACTGAGATCTAAAATAATTGGATCTTCAATATTTAATCACTTTTAAAACACACACACACATACTATGGGCCGTAGTACAGAATTACTAAGTGGAGCTCTCATGCTCTCTTATCCTACACCTGACAAGCCTTTGCAAAACTTTTGTCACAATCAATATACTTCCTCAAAAAGTTTTGGTTTTGACAAATCAGTATTTTTCAACAAGTTCTAACCAAGATGTTATGCAACAGAAGCTGGCTTTAACTCATCTCTCTGAGTACTACCTCATCAGCAAGAATTATACCAACTAACATTGGTGAATTCCTGCTCTTCTGCCTACATTTTAGATTTTTGTCACACTTTCTCCTCTACTAAGTTTGAATACCAGAAAACAACACAGAAAAGGGCTGTGATGCCAGACTGGGATCTTTACAATGTAAATTTCACATGGAATCTGACACATAGATCTAACAAGTGTAGGCTGAGTCAGGTGATCTATTAACCAGTCCAATAATATCAACTGACCATCTATTTGCCCACGGTCAAATACTGTCAAATATTTTAACAAGAACGCTCTGATTTAGGCAGCAGCCTGTTTGATTTTATCATGGTGCTACTTGTTAGCAAGTCTACATAAATTCTTTGATTACTCGCTTTACTACATGCAGTAGCCATGCCACTCATTAGAAAAAGATTACGTGTATGCATCTAGAAGATCTTCATTTGTATACCTGACTGTCAATGTACATGGCACTTTATAAAGCACATTTAAAAAAAGTTAAAAGGCACAGTCCTTTCCCTGAACATCTTACAATCTAAAGTGACTAGACCAGTGGTCTCCAACCTTTTTAACCACAAGATCACTTTATCAATTGAAGTACAATTCAGGCCCACCCTGGAAGTAGTGGGACAGCCAACATAGGGACTCTCTGAAAGTAGCGAGGGGCAGTGGGTTCCGGAGTGGACTAGGGGATAGGGAATTCGCCTGGGGAGCACAGGGTATTGGGAGCAGCTGGACAGCCAACACAGGATGCAACAGGGATGGAGCTGGCTCTTGTATTAAAAAAGCAGGATAAGGGACCTGCTGAAGGCAGGGAGCTGGAGTGGACATGGGGATATGGCATTTTCCTGGGGAGCACAAGGGTGATGGGTTCTAACTCATACCCACCCTGGGAGCAGTGGAACAGGGATGGAGCTGGTGCTGGTGCCTGTCTTAGGAAAGCAGGATAAAGGCTGCCCTGAAAGATGGGTGGCTTACTGGGATACAGCATTTGCCTGGAGAGTGCAAGGTGGTGAGTTCAAGTCCAATACATCCTAGGACCAGCCAAAGAGCCAACACCACCTGGCCCAGGGATGGAGCTGTCCCCTGCATTAGAAAGGCAGGATAAGGGACCTGCTGAAGGTAGGGAGGTTGAGTGGCATTTCCAGTGAACACAAAGACAGGGCACCAGCCTCTGGAGCACAGGGTGGTGAGCTCAATCCCACATGCAGCTGGGTAGCCACCACCACCTGGGGTAAGAATGGAACTGGCTCCTGCAATAGGAAGGCAGGATAAGGGATTCCTTTAGGGTAGGGTGGTGGCATGGGCTCTGGAATGGCCTGTGGGCTACGGCATTCCCCTGGGAAGCACAAGCTGCTGGGTTCAAGTCCCACCCTGAAGGAGTGACCAGACAGCAAACACAGGATAAGAGACCCTCTGAATGTAGAGAGGATGGAGTGGAGCAGCAGAGGCAGCATTTGCCTGGGCAGCACAAGGTGGTGGCAGCATTTGCCTGGGCAGCACAAGGTGGTGGGCTCCAGTCCTGGCCCTACAGCCAAGGGGCAACTGAAGTGCCAGCACTTGATAGCTTCCCTGCCTAACCAGTCAGGATCACCTGTCAGAGGCTCCAAGATTTATTGGTTGGTGACCACTGAACTACACAAACATACAGAAATTTAATTCAAAAGAAGAGAAAGGGTCACAATCATTAAACCGCCTCCTTCACACAACAGAAAGAATGCACAGCTATTAAAATTCTTGAAGAGTTGGTCTGCTGCCTAGCATTCACTTTTTAAAAAAAACTTTTTACAGCTGTGTTTGTTTAATTTCATTTTTCTTTTGTAACTGGTCAGCCCTGAGTAACAGGCACATTTAAAGTATAAGAAAACAGTGCTCAAAATAAATTATTATTTTTTCATTTTTTAAAACTTCACTTCAGTATTATTTACATTAACTCAGTTAAGTAGCTTGTTTTTTTGTAATTAGTATAAGTACTAAGGCTAAGCCTACTGGAAACCATAGTCTTACATTTTTGCTACTGGTGTTACAATAAATTAGCAAACAATAAATTAGTTCTCTAAAATGTGGCCATTGTAGACATTTTTTTTACCCATATCTAACCATTTTTAGACTGGTCAAAAATGAAGCACCAAGTGGGGACTCAAGGGTGTCTGTTTTGGTTTTATCATTATTGAGAAGATGAGGGGAGGGGGTTGGGACTGGCAGGGGAAGGCTCCTCTTACTATATTTCATATTCTGTCAGCTCAGAGTACTCTGGGTGGGAGTGGGGATAGGAAAGGGAAACTTAGAAGTTAATAAGAAAAAAAAAGGTGTACAGATGCAGAGTTAAATAATCCAAGGTCTCAGGTAAAAATCAAACCTCCAAACAACTCCAGACTACAACTACTCTTCAGCCATCCGGCAAGGTCATACAAGACGGATGGCCCTGAGACTGGAATGCTGCTCCAGTGATGGAGCGCTGAAGCTATTAACTCCACAGAGATGGCAAGGTTGGAGCTTTAATGTAATCACAAGCCATGCAGGGAAATCCCAGCTAGCAGCATCTAGGGAGTAAGAGTGAATGAAGATTTCCTGCTTGTGGCTTTATTCACAGACAACTTTATCCCCTGGTAAATTATCCTTTATGAGATCTACACTGTAGGGAGGCGGTGAAAGAAGAAGGGTGGAGGAGTGAAGAGCACATGTGAAAGGAATCTCACCTATATAGTCTGCATTCAATATAAATTAGTTAGCCAAACCAAAGAGATAGCTATTGCCTGGTAGTACAAATTGGAAAACAAGCAGAGAGGTTTAAGCAGCACTTTATAGCAAATTAAGAAAGGTTTTCACAAAAGTCTCACATCAGCTCTACATTTTAATGATCAGATTTACCAATTAAAAAAGGAAATGCTCTGACTCAGTGGTCTGAGACAGACATTCAGGAGTTTAACAGGAGGTTAAAATGGTTATCAGAAAGAAAAAGGGAGATATCACATTTAATTTTAAAGGCAGTTCACCAGGAAACACATTGATTTAAGCAGGAAGTGAATGAAAAATGACCGCAGTGCAAGAACCTGATTACAGTGGAAGAGTTTCCTACAAACACGGGGTGGGGGGAGGTGTGAGGGGTAGCGAAGACCACTGAAATTAGCCAAATACCTGCACATATAATGAATCAAGAGATAAGCACAGAACAGACTCTCTTGGCCAAGAAGCACAGAAACTAGAAGAGGATGAAGTTCAGGGCTTGAAAGGGATCTGAGGACTACACAGGTAGTTCACAAACTGCAGCCAATGGGCCACTTGCAGCCCAATCAGCACACAGCTGCACCCATGTGACCTCCTTAGGGCCATACAGTTTATATATGTGTATAAGGAGAGAGAGAGAATTATACTGCTAAATAGAGTGTGCAAGGATGTGGCCCATGTAACACAGACACAGTGACATATGCAACCCACAATGGCAACTAGCTGAGAACCACTGGAGTCAATTAGTGGGAGTGAATTTAGTTTGACCACCCCTGGTATATATAAAGGGACCCTCTGCCCCAACCGCTGCTTTTTGGACATCTACACAAAACTCAAAAATTGCTAAAACCCTGAAAAACCTGAGCTATAACAGGTTACGTGGTATTTAAGTCTACATAAACTTTGAGCAATGTAGCCCTGGCAAAGAATGAGACACAAGCACTGGCAGGAGACATCGATGCTGCCCACAAACAGATTCTGACTGATCTGAAGAGAAAGGAGAGAGAAAATTCCCAAGGGCAGAAAACAAATGTCAGGCTAGGAATCTGAACTGCATGGGGGAGGTGGCCAGAAAGTTCCTGTGAAGGAAGATAAACATTATTTAGCACTAAATCAGCAATGAGGGACACATCACTATCTCCTGGGGGCTGGGAACCACTAGGCTTGGTTCTCTATCACCCAGCACTTTGTTCAGTCATTTATATCCAGGCAAAGCCAGTGTAAAACGCCACAACACCAGAATGATAGTGTTTTACATTCACGCTACACAGATGCAAAACAACACACAAGGCACTTGGCAACAGAGCAGCAGAGTTTACACTAGTACTTGTCCCCCGCCCCACAAAGCTTTTGTCCCTTGTGGGAGGGGGGTTGAAACACCTGTGAACAAGAGAGGCTGGGTTCCCCATAACATGCCCTGATATAAGCCCTGGGGAACTCACCGGACTTGAGAGGAATGCCACTTTTCCCCTCAGCTACTGAGTTCTGCCTTGTGATCAGCTTTCTGCTCTATTAATTCAAACTGTATTAGAGAGAATTAGCACCAGATCCACCATTTTCTATCAAGTCCCTTCCAGATTTTCCCACTTACCCCTAAATACATCTCCATAAGAAAAGGCTGCAGTCTCAAGAGACACACAATAGACCCTTTAAAAAACAAACTAATCCAGTCATAAATCTCTTCCTTGGCCTCACCGGGCACCAGTGTCACTTCTGTGCCATCAGCCAGCCTATCACAGAGCATAACATGTCATTTCCCTGGAGAGAAAGCCGTCAACAGTGGAGTAGTTCTCAGACATCAGCATTTCACAGCTCAGCATTCCCTACGGTTGCCCAGAAGGTCACTGGCAGCACCAGCAAAGAAAAGGAACTACTGAAATCTTTTCCAGATGAAGCCAGTTTCAGACTGTTTAAAACTCAGTTCATGTTATTCTACAGCTTATGGTGGGGTTAATTGATTCTGTGTGTCTCCTTTGGCTTTGAGGAGGAGAGATGGAAATGGGCAGAACAAGGACAAAGAAAATGAAAATAGAATAAAATAAGAGAAAAAAGACATATGAGTAAAGATTAAATGTGGGGGAAGGGCAGAAAAAAGAAAGGTCACGCTACTGGTTAGAAAATAGAGGTGGTATTTTCTCAAAGAGAACTGCGAAAGTGAAAGTTAATATGCAAGCTGCTAAGAGAGAATATGAATAGCACACTACATTTCCATAGAATAAATTAGTTTGTGTCTCCAGATTAGAGATTTTAGTATCTTCTATTTACATAGCACATCTCATCTTGAAACAAATGGTTTCTTCCATTTCTGACATGCAGTCTCCTCTGAGATGGAATGCCATACCTATTCAGTGCTATATGCAATGTTTTAAGATAGAAAATGAAGAACACAGTATCCAATTGAAACTCTAGTGATTTCCTAGCCTTTTGTCAGACTGTATTTAGCTAGTACTCCAGAGCTAATGCCATTAGTACCTCCAGCTTGACTATACAGAGTCTTAGTGCGTGGCAGGCCAGGGTGTAAATCTACCTGACATCAGCTGGCCTGGTGAAGCCTGTGACCACCCCATAACAGTTCTGTGGTGTGTTCTTTGAAAGAGCATTAGGTTAAAGTGCACTACAGAACTTTTAGTGCAGAGCAAGGACTTTGTGATCAGTAAGTGTATGGCAAGCTATGTACCATAGATTCAAATCCCAACTTGCCGTGCACTAAGTCTTGTGTGGATAAGCATTTATTCTGAGATTATTAGATGGCATCTACAGCAATACATCCTCTGAGGTTGGAGGAATGAGCTATCTCTTTTTCTCATCTGCGGAGCAAGAGGGAGACGTAGCGGACAGAAATGTAACAGACACTGGCTAGCCAGTCTGATGGAAAAAATCATGGTCCCAATTGTCTGGTGCATTCTGACTCCCTGTGCTGCTGAAACAAAAAAGCCAGAAGACAGCCAGATCCTCTGATGAGAATTTCCTCACTATTAGAAAGTTCCACAAGTGGCACAGATATGGCATAACAGCCCCCTACCACCTCCTAAACATAGGTTACCAGGCTGAGCCCAGGTGGGGGAATAGTGGAATAGGAGGGCATGGTCAGAATGTTTTGCATTCTGATTATTCCAGGCTGCAGAAACAGCCATCCAAGGGAAACACCATAAATTCACAGGCTGCCAGCTGAAGACAGTATACAGGAGGTAAAAAGGGAGGTATGGAACTGCCTTTGACTCCCACTACCAGGTACATCCCCAGAGAAGCACAGCTCAGAATCTTGCCTGGGAGATCCAAGCCCATCCAGGGCTAACACGCTGAAGGAATTCCAATACTCACTCTGCCTAGGACATCACAGTTAATCTCTGGTTAGCAATTGCCTTAAGAATATTTTCAAGCCTTGCACAAAATGTGTGCCATCCTCAAGGTAAGTCCAGGAGCACCAGGACTGGGGCCAGCTGGGACCTGGGAGAGGGGCCCAGCCCACAATGACAGGATACTGAGCTAGGTGGACCTTTGGTCTGACCCAGTATGGCTGTTCTTCTGAGTGAAAGAGGGAGTTGTGACTTGGAGCAGGTGATTGGGGGCAGGGTCTGGGCGCACAAAAATATTCTGGCCTAGGGGAAGGGTGTAGGAAGGGGCACAGGATCAGGGAGGGAGTTCTGACCTGAGGGTGCAGGAGTATATAGGGTTTTGGTGGTGCCCTGGGGCAGAAGGGGTGTGGTAACTTAGGGCAGAGAGTTAGCGTGCAGAAGGGGGTGGGGTGCTTTAGCCTGCCTGCTGCAGCCTGGGGCAGGCTGCAGCCACAAGCTGCTCAAAGCAGCTGGCTCTCCCTCCATGTGCGGGGAGAGGACTTTGTGCACTGCCCCCACTCCTAGCTCAATCATAGCAGCTCCCATTGGTTGAAACATGACCAAAGTCTCCCCCACACACACTGGTGCAGAGAGGAACATGGAGCAGCCAGCCACTTTGAGCAGTCTGGGGCTGCAGCTAGGCTGCCTGAGGGTCCAGGCTGAGGGCCAGATCCAAAAGCTTGGCAGGCCACATCTGGCCTCTGAGCTGTATCTTGCCTACTTCTGGCCTAAAGTCTAATAAACAGTAGTTTTAAATAAGACTAAGCTTGTTTGTATCATCAGTTATCAGATGGATGTGCTGTGTTCCCACTGATTTATTTCACCTGGACAGGAAGACTTAAGTGACCACTGCTTTTGGCTGCAGATGGGAGCTTGGGGTAAGGGACTGGGGTGCAGAAGGGAGAGTGGGGTCTGGGAGGGAGTTTGGGCAAAGGAGGCAGTTGTAACCTATGGCAGGGAACTGGGGTGCAGAGTTTTGAGATGTAACCTAGGGTAGGAGGGGATTGTGATCTTGGGCAGGAGACTGGGGTGCCAGATCTGGGAGGGGAGGTATGGGTGCATGTGGGGTGGTAGGGCAGGAGAGGGAGGCAGAGGGTTGGGGAAATGAGGGGCCTGAGGAGCCAGAGGCAGATCCTCATCAGGAGACTTATCAGCTTGCCTGCCTGCCTGCCGAGCTAAAGGCTTGCAGAGCTTAAAATGTTTCTGCCTGCTCAGCCATGTGCTTGAGTGAGTGAGTGAGCAGAAGAGTTGTGCTTTGTGGGTGGTAACCCAGTCCCATGCCCTGCAAAGGTGTCTGTATCCAGTGCTTTGGGCTCAAAGAACCTCATACAGATGCACAAGAGGTGAATTGGGCCCCATCCTAGTCTACATTTGCTGGGCAATGAAGGGGCTGAGATTCCATTCTATAGGGATTGTTGATATGACCATGTCAACCATTATAGGGATACAATACAGGTTACAGCTCAGAAACGCAAGTTCAGAGAGGAGTACAACTCCATTCAATCTGTTTATATATTGTTGTATCACATTACTACAGACATGAGTAGGAACTGGGGTCCCAAGTTCACAGAGCCCAGTGTTCTCAAATGTTGATGCTTGGCCTCAGAATGGGAAAGAACCACTACCACTTCTGAGAGACACCCGGTTTAGGGTGTTCCAGCTGTCTTTCATTAACGCTTACTAAAATATATCAAATTGAACAGGGATAGAGAATTGGATTTTTAAATTTTAAAAAGATGCAAAAGTTGATGAACATTTCAAACAATCTGGGGCTATGTACACCAGGAACAGCTTTCAAAGTTTGAAGCAGAACCCCTAAAAGGAATCCAACATAAGTATGGAAAACCCATCAAACACCAACCAGATATCCTTCTGGGGAAACTAACATCATAAGGAGCCAGGCACTGTGCAGGCATTATGCAAGTTTCTCCTGTCAGCTCAGCCTCTGGCAATGAACCTCAAGTTCTGACCTGCATAATTCCTCGATGTCTATGTCATCTTGAGTCTACTGGGGGAAAAAAAGTTGCAGGCTAACAAATACAAACCAGGTCCCTAAATCCTGCCAACACTATCCCTGAAGCATATCCTGCACACACACAGCCCCACTGATGCAGTGAGACTCCGCGGGTGCCAGGATTATGCCCATATTTCTTGGTTATAGGCTCAGGTATGAGAGAGAGTCAAACGGTAAACTCATCAATTGCCATTGTAAGGAGCAAAATAACATCTCTTTCCCCATTGTATGGAGATATCTTCTTTGAGGAGGAAGGAAGTGTAAGAGCCCAACTCGGTTTTCTGTAAAACCAGCAGCCATAAACCAAAAGGAGCAGTCATAAAAGCTTCACCCCCTACACAGGATAACAGAAAACACAAACACAGGACAGCTCGGAAACATTAACATTCAGATCGGAAACCATTCAGCAAGGCATTACACATTTACTCCTTCTGGATAATGTATTACAAAATGCGGAGATTTTTAGTGAATCTCGAATGTGCAGTGCATTTCTAGAGACTTAATGCTTTGTATGCTGTCCAATCAAGCTGCTGCAAATTGCCTTCCTATTCCATTCAGTGTGTATTGCAATAGTTACAAAAGGAGAGAACTGAAATACAGCACTTCATATTAAGCTTTTATTTACTGCTGCCTGCTACTTTTATTCTTCAATAAAATTTCAAAGTATAGCTGAGAAATAAGAGCTGCTTCACGAATTTGGTGGGAGGGAATTTCAGCCCTACTGATAAAAGGATTTACGCCATAAGTGTTAACTTGGGCTAATACTAGGAAAGCTGCCAAATGAAGATGAGATGATAGATAGATAGAGCTCTAGTGCCCACCTCAAACTCATTACCTTAGCCAATAAACTATTTACCCTCCCTCTGATCTTCACTGCCCCATTGTGAGGGGGGGGGGGGGGGGAAATGGTGGAATGTAAACTCACTCACTCCGTCCTGACTGGGGACCCTTTCTGCTAAGTGACTGATTACTGAAAAGATTGTTGTCACCAAAGCATCTACCCAGATATGAAATATGTAGATTAAACTCTGTGTTCCTAGCAAGAAAAAATGAGAAAAATTGAATTATAAAAAAGAAACAGAGTTTCCCATCTAGGAATTCTTAGCACTACATACTTGTGGGCTATGGGAAGACTTCAGGATAGTTCTAAGAGCCCTGGGGAAAGGAAGTATAATAGAGGAGCAACAGCATGACCTTATAACTGAGTGTACCTCACACAGCAATGCTCTGACACCACTGGCTGTACAGAAGGGGTGTTCGCCCCTTCCCACCTTGAGAAATCCAGCACTACTATTGTTATGGCCTCATTTTCCCTGGGCCTGGCACAAAGGAGAGTTGTTAAATTGCATCTGGCTTTTATGCTGGCTTCCTCCAGCACCGGCTCCAGCTTCTCCCCCCTTGCTGTCACTCTCTGATAGAAGTTGAAGGCTGCTATCAAATCCCCCCTCACTCTTCTCTTCTGCAGACGAAACAAACCCAAATCCCTCAATCTTTCCTCATAGGTCATGCGCTCCAGCCCCCTAATCATTTTGGTTGCCCCCCGCTGGACCCTATCCAATGCATCCACATCCTTTCAGAGTGGGTAGCTGCCACTCTGGCTGGTGTGAGGGAGCAGACAGGGCAGCATTCCCTCCTCTTGTTGAAGATGTAAATTTTGGTTGCACTGCCCCCCACAACACAGACAAGTGGATGGTCTGCTGCACGAGTCAGAAGGTGGAGGTGGTGCTCCCTCACAGGATCCTGCTGTGCAGAGCTAGCTTGAGCCCCGCTACCCCCTGCCCCCCAAAATATAAGTCAACATATGCCCAAGGGCCCACCCTTACCGGATCATGTTTTTTTAATAGCATGTTGAGGGAGGGCCTCACAGAGAAAAAGGCTGAGAACCCCTGATCTACAGTATACTTTCACAGAGATAACTGCATTCAAACAACAAGAACTGTTATCTTTATAGGGTTATGGAGAGGGTAGCTTTTAAAAGCCCTGTAGAGGTAAAATCCACTGTATAATTAGATTTAAGTTCTGTGGTTGTCTCAGTAGCATACAGGCATATTTTAGTTAGTAGCTATTTGGCAGCTGCAGGTTCCCAAAAGAAATAAATGTATCCAGAATAATTTTGGCAGAGCACAACACAGAGCAATCTATTTCTTCATTTACATATTTCCACAGTCCGAGACAAGTTCTCATTGCCACTGGAGGAGAGGAGAGAGATTATGTCTCCCTTCTCTAGCACTGCCTCAGAGAGTGAGCTGGGGTGCCATCCTGCAGTGCTGGTTTGAAAAGCCAGTGGACAATATGAGTAAATAAAGTACCAACTTGCCTGTAACCCTCTCTGATTTCTGTGTAGACTTTACTCGTGAAAGAGAAAAGGATAAAAGTGCAGCAGAAAATTAAATTCAAAACTTGATAAACTGACATCGTTATAAACTTGGGCGACATCCAGGCCTCTGCGGCAGCATACCAGGCAAGTGATGAATATTGGAGAAGTGATGGAAAACCTTATTAGACAAATTAAACCATTTAGAAGCTACAATGAATCAAACCACAAACCACTAAATTATATGAAGAAAATGAATCAGCAAACCCAGTTGTTCCTTTTGAGAATGGGCTTTCTAGAGCATACATCCAAAAATATATTTAGTATCTGAGATCTGCAGACAAAAATGCAAACATTTGCAAACTTACATGTACAAGGGCAGGTACCTACACAATTGCACACGTAGCTCTAGAATGTAGATATTAAAGTACCCATTTGCACACAAAAATGTACAAGTTGTTGATGAAACTGTGGAAAATGTGCAAATTTGCACATCTATCTATAAGCATAAACATCTTTTAAAACATCTGACCTTTAAACAAGAGGTGGAAAATGTCCCCTATATCATATACGTGGAGCAGGAGTTTCAGATGCCAGGATGGATTCTGAAGGTGTCTGACAGCACTCTTAATAATAATAAAAAAAGGTGGGACTTGTTTACTGTCTGAAATAGAGATGTGAATGTTTAACCAGTGTTTCTCAAATCATCCACTATGGCCACATTGAGCCACCAGATTATTTTTGCACCCCTGACAGCAAACAAGCACTGAGCTATTACATATTAACATTGCCTTGTAAAATAAATAAATCATGAGTGCTCACTCCCTTCTAAATATTACAGTACAGCACAGACAGAGCTGAATCACATAGGTGGGGATTTTTTCAAGTCACAAAGCATGGCCCTGAATAGGGTTGCCAGATGGTTTAAACAAAAATAGCGGACACACTTGACATTACATCACAATCTAGACTGCATCTTATTTATAAAACACCAAACATTTATATTTTCTCATTTATATTTTCTCAATTTGTTTCCCGAACAGAAAGCTCAAATACTGCACTGTCCGGTTCAAAACTGAACACGTGGCAACCATAGCTCAGAATACAATACAAAGATGGTCCACAAAGAGCTACTTGCTGCTAAGAAAAGCAGAAGAAGAAAAATGAAAATTTCAGGACCAGGGAAAAACATGGTTTTGTGTTTCTGAAGCCATCTGATTCTATTTCTGAGCAACCTGTAGTGAGTGCTGCTTGTACAAAATAAATGTGTCAAATTAAAATGTATAATGAAATGCAATGTTACTACAATATTCAACACAACTACCACTACGAGTTTCAGATGCACAAGCTATTTGATGCAAAAACTAAGCCTGAAAGACAACAGTGATGGCTCAGAGACTACTTCTGAGGAATGCAAAAAAATCATTTGGAAACACAGAACTCACAAAGAAAAGTTTTCTGGCCAGACAAGCAGAAAATGTGCTTTTCAGAGAAATACCGTTAATTTTCTACAAAATGAAACAGCTGAAAAAGTCACAGTGAGCCCTTTCTACAGCCTGTGCACCCATAAGAGCTTCAATGTTGTGAGGAATCCAAAGATTATTGTATTTATTCACCATTTGGACTGTGATCGCTATTATTTTTCTGAAAGTATTTTACTTCAGGTGAGCCTGTGCAATAGGTCAACCAGTAAACAACTCTTTCAATGGGTTCAGGTGAAACTGGAGGGCTGCATCTAGATTGGCATGATTTTCCGGAAATGCTTTTAATGGAAAACTTTTCCGTTAAAAGCATTTTCGGAACAGAGTGTCTAGATAGGCATGGACGCTTTTCCGCAAAAGGCACTCTGAGTTTGCCTTGGCTCCTCCTCCCTACCAGGGTCAGAGTCTGCCCGGCAACCCACAGGGAGTGAGATGCTCCTCCCAGGGAGATCAGGAGGGGGAAGGAGAGGCCATTGTTGGGGGGAGTCTGGAGCCAGCAGGGCAAGGGGAGGGATGTTGTGTGGGAGCCGGTAAGCCCCAGGCCTGCATGCAGGGTTCCCCCTGAGAACTGGCCTCTAGGGACCTGAAGGCAGGATCCCTCCCTTACTAGCTCCCACACAGCCAGCCTTCCCCTTGCCCTGCTGGCTCCAAACTCCCCCCAACAATGGCCTCTCCTTCCCCTCTCCTGAGGTCCCTAGGAGGAGCATCTCACTTCCTATGGGTTGCTGGGCAGACTCTGACCCTGGAAGGGAGGGGGAGCCAAGGAAAACTCAGAGTACCTCTCCCTGAGCTGCCAGCAGACAAAGCCCGGGGAATCTCTCAGGGTACATCTAGCCTGCAGTGTAGATGTAGCCTGAGAGATTGCTGTGCAAAGAGCCAGGAAGGGAAGTGGGGAGGGAGGTCTGAGATGCCTTCAGGTCCCTAGAGGCCCCTACCCCTGCCACAGGAAGGGTTGTTTCCTGCCACTGTCTGAATTTACAAAACAGCATGCTGACATCCCCCAAAACACACTGTCACACCCTCCCCTTATACACACAAACACACAGCTAATGTGTACATGCTGCACCATCAGAAGGAGCATAGTGAGGACATACAGGAGCGGCTTCCCTCCAGCTCCATGAGCAGCATTGTTACCACCAGCACTTTATATCTGCCAGTGCAGACATGGCCAACCCATGACACTATACAGAGGCGGTTTGAGCTCCAGGAAGTGCTTGTTGAGGTTCTGAACAAAGTTTTGCCAGAAGTGTCCAAAAAATTACAAGATTCGGAAGTACATGGTTGGTTGCTCTTTTTGAAAGGCATTTTACCCCAGTTTGTATCCTTGAACCTGGAGTTTCAGAAACCACAGCAAACAATATCTGACAGCACTGAAGTAATTAATAAATTCAGAAAGACAGGCACTGACATCGTCCAGCCCCTACAAGACGAAAGATACTTCTCAGTCTTTTAGGCACTTAGTCACTTTCTCAGAGGTCAGTATAAGAATGTTCAGCAAAAAGTCAGTTTCACTGCTACCAACTACCTGAATATCCTCTTGGAGGATCCTGAAAACCATTTCAGTGAGGAAGTCTTTGTTTCGGTCAGTTCCCCTCTGTGACTGACTCATTCAGCAATTCTGGTTCAGGATTTTTTGGCTGCAAACAAACTAACTGTCTTGCAAAACATTCTGATTAAAACAATCTCAAGTACCTCATTCCGCAAATGTGCAATGATGCAAGAATGAAAACATAGTGAGTCAGTCCAGTGTTACAATACAGGAGTTCTGGAGTAATGCATACCTGTTTGAGGACATCATCAAGCAGCTAAAGTTACTTTTCTTGTCCCTCTTTTCTACTACTTTATTGTGTGAGAGGCGATTTTGTGCGCTGCATTTTCTGAAGTACAAGTACCAAAACTGCCATCACTAATGCTAACTTGAAAGCCTCTCTTCTAGTTTCAGAGGAGACCAGAGATCGTGGAGATTTTCCATTCAAACAGCTCCTGAACTTTTGCAAGTATTCTGATCCACATAATGGATGTGTAAAAGCCCAGAACTTTAATTTCATTATCATCCTGTATCAGTAAAGTATATAACAGGAACATGTTTGTTGTTACTACAGTGTTGTTATTACTGGATTGGATTTTTTTTTTCACTGTGAAAGAAAGAAAGAAAGAAAGAAAGAAAGAAAGAAAGAAAGAAAGAAAGAAAGAAAGAAAGAAAGAAAGAAAGAAAGAAAGAAAGAAAGAAAGAAAGAAACTGGACATATTGCAGATACATTTTAAATCATTATTTGGACACTTACTGCACTTTCTACAGAAGAGAGTGAAAAATTAAAAGGAAAAAAAATCTAAGCATGAAGGTGCAGAAAGCCCTAGATCGCCTTACACAGGGGCAGGGTGACAAAGTCCATTTTGCTGTGAATTAAGCTAGCCTATTCTGAGGGAGAGACACAATAAGAACATAAGGAGATGATATTAAGATATTTAGATCCTTATATACTTTAGCAGTTAAATGATCCCAATTCTCAAGTTAACATCTTGTGAGTAACATTAGGAGAGTGGGAGAGTGTTCACACATTTACTGATGCTATAAACAGTTGGAGAGAGCTGTGTGTACAGCCACCTGTGTATTTGATTGGCTTTCTTTGACAAGGTATTCCAGAGGCATGCCTAAGAAGTAATGAAAAGCAAATATGAAAATAAACTCTTGCTTTGCCAACTGTAGAACAAAACATAGGTAGTAGACTTTTTTTCAGTATTATGTTACAAACACATCACATCACACATACACACCAGGGATGTAATAGTGTAGTTGATTAACCAATAAGCAAAAGCATATACTATAGCAAAAGCTATAGACTACATGTATTTCCTCCCCACCCCTTGCCAGTAAATTTTAGCAGGCTGACCAGCAGCCCAGCTCAGTTCACTAGGTTTGGGATCTACCTACACTGCAGCTCTGCATTTAAAGTGTATTAGGAGCCAGGCTCGCAGGCAGCCCAGTTTAGTTCCAGCTTGTGACAGGTCCGGGAGCTCAGATCCCTTCCCCCTGGACAGGGGCTTCCCAGGGACTATAGAATAGTCAACTAACCGATAAGAATTCATGAGGTTAATCAACTATTCAATTAACCGATATTTAACATCCCTAAGACACACACATTTGTGCATGTGAGATCCACACACAGGCCAACAAGGAAAAGCTACCTAAAGAAAGTGAGATTGCATTTGTTTGCTCTGAAGTCAGTGGCATTTTTATTTTATTGTAGGAGTGAGTTCCTTAGGCTAGGTTCAGCTCTCATTGAAGTTCTGACCATTTTCAGTGCTTCTATGTCTTCCTATGTCAGCCAGCAGTTTCAGAGCTTCAGCAAGAGGGAAGGGTCATGGACACTAAAGCTACATCTAAACTACGATCCTCTTTCACAAGAGGAAATGCAAATAGAGCTCTCATTTGCATATGTCACACACTCATTTGCATTTCCTCTTCCTTTCCCTTTTGCGCATGAGGTTTTAACCCAAAAAAGTACTGTGTAGACAGTAGAGTTGCCAGATGGTTTAACCAAAAATACCAAACACCCCCTCACCCCCAAGAAAATAAACACGGGGGGGAAATTCTGTTGAGGGAGAAAAAAAGGAGAAAGACCAAAGTTGTTGAGCAAAGAAAAAAAAAGACCCCGAAAGTTATTAAGCAAAAACAATTAAATTAAATTAAACAAAATAAATAAAATAAAACAGCATGGCCCCTTTCAGTGCGAGAGGGGAGAGGTTGAGCACTAAGACCCAGAGAAGGAATTGCTTCCCCTTGCTTCAGGTGTTTTTGCCGGCAGCCCTCTTGTTTTCTTGATCGAGCCAGCCCTCCCCCCCAGTTAAGCAGAGAGTCGAGGAGCGGGGGTCCAAGGCCGGGGAGGAGGGTGAGGGCTGGGCCTAGTTGCCGAATGTGTCTTAGAGTTGCCAGGTGTCTGGTATTTTTGCCTCTTGGCAGGGAAAAAAAAACAGAAACTACCAGAGATTTTAGGTGTCCAGTATTTTCTGAATTTTTTTACCGGAAAGGAGCACCTGGCAACCCTAATAGATGGTGCCCTTTTGCACAAGAGCCATTCTTGTTCAAAAAATTAGCGCTCCATTTGCATTTCCTTTTCCACAAGAGGATCGTAGTTTAGACGTAGCCTAAAGAAGAGGAAAAGTCCCAGCTAAACCAATCTTTGGGGTGCTTAATCCAACCAATCTCAGGTCAGGGACTTTGAACTGCACTCATATTTCAGTGGGGAGTTAGCCTAAAGAGTGGAGCACTGTGGTCAGGTATTCACACCAACTGGAGTTGCTGAGTTGCTGAATTTTGTGCCAGTGGAAGTCTTTTGAGGGAGCAAGGCTTTATTCCGAAGAACACTGAATAGCAGTAATTTAGCCTGACAGTCACAAACAGAAAGATCACCCTGGCCAAAACAGATAGGATGGGGGCAACAGTCTTCTATAATGAAGTTGCAGGGATAATGGGCACTTTTCAAAGCCATGGATACTTGCATAATGAATAGTACTGAGAAATCCAAAAGTAATTTTGTAATCAGTAGACAATGCCCTCAATGAAAGAGTTCCTGAAAATGTTCCCTTCTTCTTATCGGCATCATCTCTATCTTGCCCTACTGAATTTTGGCCTGTTCCACTCCGTTCAGATGCTGTCTATGGCATGGCACTGGAAAAGATGGTCCTGTTTACAGTGATGGTTTGTTACTGAGTACTGAAATGTGTAGTGTTTTGTGTTAAGAAAAACAGCAGTGAATAATTGGTTCAAAGAGACACAAAATCAGTTTCTAAGATGAACTATTGAGAGAAGTTCGTTCAGAGTAGGGCTACAAGAATGATTTGAGGTCTGGAAATCATATATTACAATGACAGACAGCCACGGGAGCTAGAGAGAAAATTAAGAGCTGCCTTAATCACAGTCTATAATTATCTACAAGGGGAGAAGATGTGATGTTTTTTAATCTAGCAGGTAAAGATGTTACAAGAGTCAAAGACTGGAAGTTCTAGTTTAGCTGCAAGTTGATGGGCTACACACATGAATCACTGGGGAATTCTACTGTCTGCAGAAGATCAGACTATTTGACTTTTTGGACTTAAACTCAATGAAAATTTTGGATCTACTCATCTTGACAACATACTTTTCACATTTGATCATGTCTGAATGTACATCGAAAGCAAGTTCAAAAAATCACATCTATGTAACTTTAGCAAGGCTATTGATACGGTCTCCAAAAATATTCTTGTCAGCAAGTGAAGGAAGTATGGATGGGATAAATGAACTGTAAGGTGAATAAAAACCTGGCTAGATTGTTGGGGTGAATGGGTAGTAATCAATGGCTCGATAGGTCTGGCTGGCAGTCCGTATCAAGCAGAATTCCCCAAGGGTTGGTACTGGGGCTGGTTTTGTTTAAGAGCCTTATTAATGACTTGGATGAGGGGATGGACTGTACCCTCAGCAAGTTCGCAGATTACACTAATCTAGGGGAAGAGGTAGATATGCTGAAGGGCAGGAATAGGGTCCAGACTAACCTGGACAAGTTGGAGGTTTGGGCTAAAAGAAATCTGATGAGGTTAAACCGGGGCAAGTGCAGAGGCCTGCACTTGGGATGGAAGAATCTCAAGCATTGCTACAGGCCAGAGACTGACTGGCTAAGCAGTAGTTCAGCAGAAAAAAGACCTGGCATTACAGTGCATGAGAAGCTGGACATGAGTCAACAGTGTGCCCTTGTAGCCACAAAGGCTAATGGCATTTTAGGCTGCATTAGAAGAAGCATTGCCAGCAGATCTAGAACAGGGGTTCCCAAACTTTTTGACACAGGGACCAGTAAATCCAATCATGAGCTTTTGGAGGACCGTTAACATCCATTTGCATATTTGCATATTCATCAAGCAAATTATGAATATTGAAATAAGTTGCTTCTGGTCCTCCCAAAGCTCCCAGTGCCAGCTTTAGCAAAGCTTTTGATATGGTCACCCACAATGTTCTTGCCAGCAAGTTAAGGGAATATGGATTGGAAAAATGGACTGTAAGAGGGATAGAAAGCTGGTTAGAACAGGGTTTCTCAAACTTTTTACTTTAGTTGGAACCCGTTTTTTTCAGTACTGGTTTTTGCAGCCCATAAATTATAAACACATATAAAAAAAAGAATTAAAAATTAATAAATTTTCAGTGTTTCACCTGTCTGCATCCTCCGCCCAGCCTGGGCCCGGGCTTGGAGGACCAGGCGCTGCATGGGCACTCCAGGAGGTGGGAGCAGGAGCAGACTGGGGATAGGGTATCTGGCTAGGAGAGAGGGTACAAGGAGGGGTAGGGTTGCCAGGTGTCTGGTTTTGTACCGGACAGGCTGGTATTTGAGGGTTCTGTCCGGGAAACAATTTGAGAAAATACCAGACATATAATGTCCGGTATTTCCTAATTAGGTAATTTTTATTATTATTAGGTATATCAGTCCGTAGATGCCAACTGCCTGGCTGGTAGATGTGCTCATGCTGTGTGAGTGTGTCAATCAGCCAGGCAGTTTGCAACTACTCGAGGGAGAGTACGTGGGGGGGGGGGCAAAATGGAATCCCCAGGGCCGGACTCACTTGTTTGCCCGGGTCTGCATGTGCCTGGGTCAGTCCCGCTTCCCGCCGGCCGATTCGCTCCCCTCCTGTGCTTCTCCTCCTGGCCAGCCCAACTGACTCCGTCCAGCCCTGCTTCCAGTGGCTGGTTCTCCTGTCCTCTTCCTCCCAATTTCCCCCGGCCAGTCTCCCCCATTCCCCAGCCAGCCTTGCTTCCGCTGCCCGCCCGCCCTGATCTCCACCGGACAGCCCTACTGCCCCCAACCCTGCTTCCCGGAGGCTGGTTCCCCGCCCCCCCTCCCACACACAAATCTCCTCCCAGCCCACCCCGCCCCGCCCTGCTCCCCTCCTGGCAGCCACACTGAGGCCTGGTATTTTTTTCCCATAGTTTGGGAAACGCTAATCTAGAGAAGTGATTATTCCCCTTTATGCAACACTGGTGAGGCCATATCTGGAGAACTGCATCCAGTTCTGGGGTCCCCCATTACAGAAAGGATGTGAACACATTGAAGAAAGTCCAGGAGAGTGGTGAAGTACTGGGATGGGTTCCCTAGGGAGGTGGTGGAATCTCCATCCCTACAGGTATTTAAGTCTTGGCTTGATAAAGCCCTGACTGGGATGATTTAGTTGGGGTTGATCCTGCTTTGTGCAGGGCGTTGGATTCAATGACCTCCTGAGGTCGCTTCCAGCCCTACGATTCTACAGTGCTTTATTATTGGCATTGGAGGATGCCGGTCAAGTAGTACTACCTCTAAATACACATTTGGTGATAAGCCTTACACATACGTGGATGGAGATTAAGAAGTGCCAGACCTCATACGTCTGCACTTTGTCAATGATTAAATGTAATCCATTTTTGTTTCACATTGGGAATACTACTTTTCTAACACATATTTCCCAATCTGGCAGCATGTGATTTAGTCAGTAACAGCTACAAGCTCTTTGCTAAAATTCAGGCATTTCTATAATTTGTTTCAGTACAACTTCAAGTTTCAGTTAACAAGGGCAGATTTAATCTATGGGCCATACCAAGGTTTGATTTAACCAAGTTAAAACAAGTTGCCAAAAAAATAGTAACCTCAAAATCTGTTATACAAATCGTCTTTGTTGCCACCGCCTTGTCATATACCGTAAAATCTCGAGTATAATGCACACTTTTTTTCTAATTTTTTCTGGGTCAAAGTCAGGGTGCGCATTATACATAGCAATTATTTTGTAAAGTTTTATTTTGGCTCCCAGACGAGCTGAGGAGCTGGCAGCACCGCCAGGCTACAGCGCCCTGGCTCCTTCAGGCTGTGCCCGGGGGCCCCCACGGCAGGCTGGGAGTGGAGAGCGAGCCACAGAGCGCGCTGCCCCCCAGGTGCAGCAGGGCATGGGAGGAGAAGGCGGCAAGGCACTCTGCTGAGGGACCGCCTACTGCACTGGCCCGGGGTGTCCTGGCCGGGCCGTCCCCCTCCTCTCGGCTACAGCTGCCGATGATGGCCGGGTCCAGGCTGCGGGTCTGGTGGAGCCTCCACTTGGAGAGGCTCTTGGAGGAGGTAGCTGAGCCCGGGGCCCCCGCAGCAGGCGCGAGCTAGGTGTGGTGTGCGGGCAGCTGTCCAAGAGGATGGGGGAACCCCATGGCAGGTGCGAGCTCGGCGCAGCGTGCGGGCAGCCCGGGGCCAGCTCTGGGAAGCGTGAAAGGCTGGGCTTGATGCTGGTGGACCTTTTGGCAGGAGTGTTGATATATAGGTGCGCATTATATATAGGAGTTCAGTACTTTCCATGATTCTGACATTGAAAAAGTTGGGTGCACATTATACATAGGTGTGCATTATACTCGCGATTTTACAGTACTTGGTTTGCACAAAAACATAATACAGTCAGGTGATATATGAGAGATCATAAGAACATAAGAATGGCCATACTGGGTCAGACCAAAGATCCATCTAGCCCAGTATCCTATCTGCCAACAGTGGCCAGTACCAGGTGCCCCAGAGGGGGTGGACCAAAAACAATGATCAAGCAATTTGTCTCTGGCCATCCATCTCCAACCTTTGACAAACAGAGGCCAGGGGCACCATTCCTTACCCCCTGACTAATAGCCTTTTATGGACCTAACCTCCATGAATTTATCTAGCTCTTTTTTAAACTCTGTTATAGTCCTAGCCTTCACGGCCTCCTCTGGCAAGGAGTTCCACAGGTTGACTGTGAGCTGTTTGAAGAAGAACTTTCTTTTATCAGTTTTAAATAAAACTAATTTGAAATCTGCTATCAATTAAGTTCATTTAGTGTTGTCCTCTAGTTCTTATATTATGGGAACAAGTAAATAACTTTTCTTTATTCTCCCTCTCCACACCACTCATGATTTTATAGACCTCTATCATGTCTCCCCTCAGTCTCCTCTTTTCTAAACTGAAAACTCCCAGTCTCTTTAGCCTCACCTCATATGGGATACGTTCCAAACCCCTAATCATTTTAGTTGCTCTTTTCTGAACCTTTTCTAATGCCAAAATATCTTTTTTGAGGTGAGGAGACCACATCTGTACACACTATTCAAGATGTGGGCATACTATAGTTTTATATAGTGGCAGTAAGATATGCGTCTTATTTTCTATCCCTTTTTAAATAATTCCTAGCATCCTATTTATTTTTTTGACTGCCGCTGCACACTGCATGGACTTTTTCAGAGAACTATCCACGATAACTCCAAGATCTCTTTCCTGGTTTGTTGTAACTAAATTAACCCCCATCATATTTGTATATGCCGTATGTATATTTGGGGTTATTTTTTCCCCAATGTGCATTACTGTACACTTATCCACATTAAATTTCATTTGCCATTTTGTTGCCCAGTCACTTTGTTTGGTGAGATCTTTTTGAAGTTCTTCACAGTCTTGACTATCTTGAACAGTTTAGTATCGTCTACAAACTTTGCCACCACACTGCTCACCCGTTTCCCTAGATCATTTATAAATAAATTGAGTAGGATAGGCCCCAGGACAGACCCTTTGGGGACCCCACTAGTTACCTCTCTCCACTCCAAAAAATGACCATTTATTCCTACCCTTTGTTTCCTGTCTTCTACCCAGTTATCAATCTACGAAAGGACCTTCCCTCTTCTCCCATGACAACTTACTTTACTTAAGAGCCTTTGGGGAGGGACCTTGTCAAAGGCTTTCTGGAAATCTAACTATACTATATCTACTGGATCACCCTTCTCCATATGTTTGTTAACCCCTTCAAAGAACTCTAATAGATTAGTAAGGCATGATTTTCCTTTACAGAAACCATGTTGACTTTTGCCCGACAAATTATGTTCTTCTACGTGTCTGACAATTTTATTCTTTACTATTGTTTCAACTAATTTGCCTGGTAATGGCGTTAACACTTACTGGCCTATAATTGCCAGGATCATAGAATCATAGAACTGGAAGGGACCTCAAAAGGTCATCAAGTCCAGCCCCCTGCTCTAGGCAGGACGAATTCCAACTAAATCAACCCGGCCAGGGCTTTGTCAAGCCGAGACTTAAACACCTCTAGGGATGGAGACTCCACTACTTCCCTAGGTAATCCATTCCAGTGCTTCACCACCCTCCTAGTGAAATAGTTTTTCCTAATATCCAACCTGGACCTCTCCCACCACAACCTGAGACCATTGCTCCTTGTTCTGCCATCTGTCACTACTGAGAACAGCCTCTCTCCATCCTCTTTGGAACCTCCCTTCAGGAAGTTGAAGGCTGCTATCAAATCCCTCTTCACTCTTCCCTTCTGCAGACTAAACAGACCAAAGTCCCTCAGCCTCTCCTCATAAGTCATATGCTCCAGCCCCCTAATCATTTTGGTTGCCCTCCGCTGGACCCTCTCCAATGCGTCCACATCCTTTTTGTAGTGGGAGGCCCAGAACTGGACACAATACTCCAGATGTGGCCTCACCAAAGCCGAATAAAGGGGAATAATGACATCTCTAGATCTGCTGGCAATGCTCCTCTTAATACAACCTAATATGCCATTAGCCTTCTTGGCTACAAGGGCACACTGTTGACTCATATCCAGCTTCTCATCCACTGTAACCCCCAGGTCCTTTTCTGCAGAACTACTACTTAACTGGTTGGTCCCCAGCTTGTAACTATGCTTGGGATTCTTCCGTCCCAGGTGCAGGACTCTACACTTGTCTTTGTTGAACCTCATCAGATTTCTTGTGGCCCAAACCTCCAATTTGTCTAAGTCATTCTGGACCCTATCTCTGCCCTTAAGCGTATCTACCTATCCCCCGAGCTTAGTGTCATCTGCAAACTTGCTGAGGGTGCAATCCATCCCCTCATCCAGGTCATTAATAAAGATATTGAACAAAACCGGTCCTAGAAGTGAACCTTGGGGCACTCCGCTAGAAACCAACCGCCATCCTGACATCGAGCCGTTGATCACTACCCGCTGGGCCCAGCTTTCTAGCCATCTTTCTATCCATATTACCGTCCATTTATCCAATCCACATTCCCTTAACTTGCTGGCAAGAATATTATGGGAGACCGTATCAAAAGCCTTGCTAAAGTCAATGTATATAACATCACTGACTTTCCCATGTCCACCGAGCTTCATCATAGAAGCTAATCAGATTGGTCAGGCACGACTTGACCTTTGTGAATCCATGCTGACTATTCCTAATCACTTTCCTCTCATCCAAGTGCCTCAATATGGATTCCTTAAGGATCCCTTCCATGATTTTTCCAGGATCCGAGGTAAGACTGGATCCATAGTTCCATAGTTCCATAGTTCCATAGTCCATAGTTCCCTGGATCGTCCTTCTTCCCTTTTTTAAGATGGGCACTACATTTGCCTTTTTCCAATCATCCAGGATTTCTCCCGATCTCCACGACTTTTCAAAGATAATAGCCAAAGGCTCCGCAATGACATTTGCCAAATCCCTCAGTACTCTCGGATGCATTAAATCTGGGCCCATGGATTTGTGTACATTTAACTTTTCTAAATAGTTTCTAACTTGTTCTTTACCCACCACGGGCTGTCCATCTTCATCCCATCTTGCGTCACTTAGCGCAGAAGTCCAGGAGCTGACCTTGTCCATGAATACAGTCGCCTCTAGAGCCCTGTGAGGGGGTCACTCACCACCGTAGCGGGGGGGGGGTCCGTCGTCTGTCCCCGGACTCAGTCCATCCTGCCCGCACGGGCCTCCGCTCACGTGGCGTTTCCCCTCTGGAATCCTCCGGTCACGTCGTTCTCTTCGCCACACTGCCCTCCGGCAGTGTCCAAGTCACTCGCTCTGAGCCCCCCTTCCGGGGGTTTGGTGTCTCTCCAGCAGGCCGTGCCGCAGGTCTAGCAGGCTGGCCGGTAGGCTGTCCGAGCGCCCTGGCCCAGCCTGACTCTCTAGCCCTGCCCTAGCTCCAGGGAGCGTCCTGCTCCCTCGGCAGCCAGGCTCACACTGCCTCCCCTGAAGCAGCCCTTCCCTTTTATGGCTCCCAGCTGGGCCTTAATTGGCCAATGCCGCCCAGATGGGCTGAGCTCCCCGGGCCTGCTCCAGGCTGGGTTTTGGCTCTTAAAGGGCCAGTACAGGGCCGCTGCCCTGTTACACACCCTCCCCCTTAAATATCTCCCGGGGGGGGGGGGTTCCCCTGCTGCCTGCCCTGGTCCACAAGTCCCAGCCCCCGTCCCGCTACAAGGCGGGAACGCAGTTCCATGCGTGTCCATATCTAGTCCTCCTCCCGGAGTGGACCCGGGATGGCCCCGCTGGGGGCGGGGGGGGGGGCGCAGGCCCACCCGTCTCACTGCGCCCCGGCCCAGGGACGCTGAGTGCAGCCGTGTTGCTGCGATTGGCTCAGTCCAGACCTTGTTGGCCGTGGCGGCTCTCCCGCCTGAGCGATCCCTGGGCCCCTTCTTCCCCCGCCTTCCCGGGTACCTGTAACCTCTGAGGGCTCGTCGGGCTGTCGCGCTATCCCAGTCATCCTAGTAGGGTCCGGGTGGCCCACTCCAGGACTCAAGGGTTGGGTCCTGCGAGGTCCCGCCGGTGGTTCGGCCGTGGCATTACAGCACCCATCGGGGATCTAGCTGGTCCAGCCCGTCGGGGTCGTCAGGGGTGCTCCTGCCGCTGGTCTGGGCCAGGTCTCCATACCCCATTCTGGGACGTTTCGGCCGGCCTCCAGGAACTCAGCTGGGGGCAGCCCAGCCCGGGCCTCGGCCTCCCCAGGCAGGAGTTCGGGGTCTTCTTCCAGCTCCTCCAGCGGCTGGGCCTTGACTGCCCTCTCCCGCCGTCTTCTTATCCTCCCAGTCCCACCCTCTGGTTTCCAGTCAGGTGACGGGGTGGGGTCCGCCTCCGCCCACCCGGGTGTCCTGAGGGGTTCCTCCTCCTCTGGTTCAGTGGGCGGCCAGTCCGCCCTGCTACCTGCCCTCCCCCATAAGTCCAGGTCCCCCACCTCGGGATTGGATCCTGGCTCCTCGGCCAGGCGGGACAATGCGTCTGCATTGGCGTTGGCCTTGCCCGCTCTGTGGTATATGGAGAACACATAGGGTTGAAGGGCTAAATACCACCTCATAAGGCGGCTATTGGTGTCCCGCATAGTTTGTAGCCACTTTAGCGAGGCATGGTCTGTCAATAGAGTAAACTCACCCCCGAGCAGGTAGTACCTTAGGGCTTCAACCGCCCATTTGATAGCCAGGGCCTCTCTTTCTATTATGGAGTACTGGCGTTCTCGGGGAAATAGCTTACGGCTAATAAAGACCACCGGGTGCTCTTCTCCATCGACCTCCTGGGAGAGTACGGTGCCCAGCCCAGTGGCAGAGGCATCTGTCTGAAGACAAAAAGGTTTATCGAAGTCTGGGCTGAGCAAAACAGGCTCGCTACATAAAGAAGCCCTAAGTTGTTGAAAGCCCGAGTCACACTCTGAGTCCCACTTCACTCTGAGGTTTGTCCTTCGTGAGTAGAGTGGTGAGCGGCGCCGCTATGCTAGCAAATTGGGGAACAAATCGGCGGTAATACCCCGCCAGTCCCAGAAATTGTCGGACCTTTCTTTTCGTGGTCGGTATGGAGTAATTTCGTATGGCCTCTACCTTCCCCACCAGGGGCTGGACTAACCCGCGCCCCAAATGATAACCCAAATAGGTGGTCTCTTGCGCGCCGATTTTACACTTTTTGGGGTTGGCCGTGAGACCCGCGTCGCGGAGCGTCCGTAATACGGCCGCCACTTGGTTTATGTGTTCCTCCCAGTCGCGACCGTAGATGACCACGTCATCCAGGTAAGCTGCGGCATATTCCAGATGAGAGGCGAGCAGGCGATCCATCATCCGCTGGAAGGTGGCGGGTGCCCCATGGAGGCCGAATGGCATGCGCACATAGTGGAAGAGCCCGGACGGGGTGGTGAAAGCGGTCTTCTCCTGGGACTCCCGATCCAGCGGGATTTGCCAATAGCCCTTGGTCAGGTCGAGGGTTATTATGAACTTGGTTTTTCCCAGGCGCTCCAGCAGCTCATCCGTCCAGGGCATCGGATAGGCGTCAAACTTCGATATAGCGTTTACCTTCCGAAAGTCGATGCAAAACCTAATGCTTCCATCTGGTTTAGGGACCAACACGATCGGGCTCCTCCATTCACTTCTGGATCGCTCGATCACTCCCAGTTCCAACATGGTGCGAACCTCTTGTTCCACGACGTCGCGCATCCGTCGGGGAAGAGGTCGGTTTCCCTCGCGAACGACCTGTCTGGGCGGGGTTCGGATGGTGTGCGTTATCACCGAGGTTCGGCCCGGCCACGAGGTAAAGGTCCTGGCAAACGTTTCGATGAGCACCTGGGCTACGCGCCGTTGGTTCTTAGACAGGGTGTCCGCGAGCTGGGGTGTCTCCTCCTCCTTGGCGTCAGGGACCCTAGAACCTAACACGGGCTCCGACGGGTAGGGCGCGACCAACATGCCTTCTCGCCCTCGCCAAGGTTTGAGGAGGTTCACATGGTATATTTGTTTTTTTCTTCGCCGGTCCGGCTGATGAATTTCATATGTGACCGGGCCCACTCGTCGGGAGACCTCATACGGCCCCTGCCAGCGGGCCAGCAATTTTGATTCCTCGGAGGGGAGTAACAGCAGCACCCAATCCCCGGGTTCAAACACTCTTTCCTGGGCTCCCCGGTTATACCCTCGCTCCTGCGCTCCCATGGCCGCCTGTACGTTTTCTTGAGCCAAGGCCCCCACCTGCGTGAGTCTTTCCTGAAGTCGGAGTACGTACTGCAGAAGCCCGACCGAGGAGGAGGGGGTCCGTTCCCAGGTCTCTCTGACCAGGTCCAGGACGCCACGAGGTCGTCTGCCGTACAGGAGCTCGAAAGGGGAAAATCGAGTGGAGGCCTGGGGCACCTCCCGCACCGACATCAAGAGCAGAGGGATGAGCTGGTCCCAGTGCTTCATGTCCGCCGGTGGAAATCTTCTCAGCATCCCCTTCAGGGTGCGGTTGAACCGCTCTACCAGACCGTCGGTTTGGGGATGGTAGACGGAGGTCTGTAGCTTGTGAATGCCCAGGATGTCGCAGACCTGACGCAGCAACCGGGAGGTAAAGTTCGTTCCTTGGTCTGTCAGTAGTTCCCGAGGGAGCCCCACCCAGGCAAAAGTCCGAACCAATTCGTTCGCGATCGTGCGGGCACGGGTGTTTCGAAGGGGGATGGCCTCGGGGAACCGGGTCGCATAGTCCATTATCGTTAGGATATATCGAAATCCAGCCGCGCTCCGCGGAAAGGGGCCCACTATGTCCAAGGCAATCCTTTTGAAGGGAGTCCCTACCACGGGCAAAGGGACGAGGGGGGCCTTCGGCACCCCTGGGGCTGTGGCGAGCTGGCAGACTGGACATGACTGGCAGTAGTCTTTGACCTCTTTATACACCCCGGGCCAGAAGAAGCGGGCCAGGACTCGGGCCAGGGTCTTCTCATGCCCGAGGTGCCCGGCGGCAGGAATGTCGTGCGCCAACCTCAGCACGGCTCATCGATGGGCCCGGGGTACCAATAACTGGGCCTCTTCTTCCTGCGTCTGCGGGTTCCGCCCGACCCGCTGGTCACGGGGAAAGTCCACCAAGTCCAGCGCAATCGGCACGTCCTCCGGGTCTGAGGGCACCGGGTCAGTCAGTTCAGGTGCGTCACGCTCGGCGGATCCCTCCCTGTCGAGCGACCCCTGCGGTCGGACCGCCTGGGGTTCCTCCCCCAGGAGTTCCATTCGGGGCTCGGTCGGGGCGGGTAGGTCTTGAATGAGAGCTGTAAGTCCCGGCCAGTCGCGACCCAGCACCCTAGGGTATGGCAGGTGCGCCACCACGCCCACTAGCATCATTCGGATGACTCCGCGCACCATCAAGGGGAGCCGGACCTGAGGATAGGTCTTCACATCCCCATGGATGCACCGCAGCTGCAGCTCCCCCTCGGGCGCCACGGTGTCGGGGAGTACATCGGGGCGGATGAGCGTCTGGCTGCATCCTGAGTTGAGGAGGGCAAACACCGCGGGCTCCCCCGCGGGGCCCAGTGTGGTCAGGGATAGGGAGCTAGCCGGTGGAGTCGGGGCGGCCACCCTACCGGCCTGGTCCTGTTCCGCCATCTCTTGTAGTACTTGGCGGTACTGGGCGTCCATCTGCTGTACCAGCCTCTGCTGTTTTTGGAGCTGCGCCGCCAATCGTTGAGCTCGAAGCTTCAATGGCGGCTGTCGCCCCTAGTCAGTCCTTCGGGCATTGCCTCTCCCTCCATGGCCCTCACGCCCGAGCTCGCCGGGAGGGGAGGAGGGAACCCCGCAAACTTCTCTCTCTGTGTGTGGGGTTTTGTGGGTTTTTTTTTTTTTTGTTAGGGTCCACTGAGGCACACGCGGGGCCCTTACGTCAGGGCCGGGATCGCGTATCTTCAGCTGCCCATGTTCTCCACCATCTGTGAGGGGGTCACTCACCACCGTAGCGGGGGGAGTCCGTCGTCTGTCCCCGGACTCAGTCCATCCCGCCCGCACGGGCCTCCGCTCACGTGGCGTTTCCCCTCTGGAATCCTCCGGTCACGTCGTTCTCTTCGCCACACTGCCCTCCGGCAGCGCCCAAGTCACTCGCTCTGAGCCCCCCTTCCGGGGGTTTGGTGTCTCTCCAGCAGGCCGTGCCGCAGGTTTAGCAGGCTGGCCGGTAGGCTGTCCGAGCGCCCTGGCCCAGCCTGACTCTCTAGCCCTGCCCTAGCTCCAGGGAGCATCCTGCTCCCTCTGCAGCCAGGCTCACACTGCCTCCCCTGAAGCAGCCCTTCCCTTTTATGGCTCCCAGCTGGGCCTTAATTGGCCAATGCCACCCAGGTGGGCTGAGCTCCCCGGGCCTGCTCCAGGCTGGGGTTTGGCTCTTAAAGGGCCAGTACAGGGCAGCTGCCCTGTTACAAGCCCTTTTTAAATATTGGCATTATGTTAGCTGCACCTTGGGTGCAGAAGCTGATTTAAAGGATAGGTTACAAACCACAAATAATAGTTCAGCAGTTTCCCATTTGAGTTCTTTTAGAGCCCTTGGATGAATGCCATCTGGTCCCGAAGATTTGTGAACATTAAGTTTTTCTATTTGTTCCAAAACCTCCTCTAATGACACTTCAATCCGGGACAGTTCCTCAGATTCATCACCCACAAAGGATGGTGCAGGTTTGGAAATCTCCCTAACATCCTCAGCTGGGAAGACTGAAGCAAAGAAATCATTTAGTCTCTCCGCAATGGCTTTATTGTCCTTGATTGCTCCTTTTGTATCTCGATCGTCCAGGGGCCCCACTGGTTTTTTAGCAGGCTTCCTGCTACTAATGTACTTAAAAAACATTTTGTTATTATTTTTTGAGTTTTTGGCTAGCTGTTCCTCAAAATCTTTTTTGGCTTTTCTTATTACATTTTTATACTTAATTTGGCAGTGTTTATGTTCCTTTCTATTTACCTCATTAGGATTGAACTTCGATTTTTTAAAAGATGCCTTTTTATCTCTCACTGCTTCTTTTACAAGGCTGCTAAGCCATGGTGGCTCTTTTTTAGGTCTCTTATTATGTTTTTTTAGTGATAGAAATGTAGCCGTGTTAGTCTGGTGTAGCTGAAACAAAATACAGAACTATGCAGCACTTTAAAGACTAACAAGATGGTTTATTAGATGATGAGCTTTCGTGAGCCAGATTTGATCTGAGGAAGTGGGTCTGGCCCATGAAAGCTCATCATCTAATAAACCATCTTGTTAGTCTTTAAAGTGCTACATAGTCCTGTATTATGTTTTTTTAATTTGGGGTAGATCGTAACACATATTACAGGAATTTGGTGTGTGTCCATGAGAACTCTTCTTAGTCAAAGGAGCTATTTTATACCCAGTTTACTATTTAGCCACAGAGGTATCTAGTCGGAATAATATGTGACACAGACACTGACTGAAACTGAATTCTTTCCCCAGTTAAATTGGGGGTATTTTATCTGTTAAAAAGGAGATATGTGAAGATATATAAAAATATGGCTCTGATTATCTCCTCCACTTAGTCAGGGTGGACAGCTCTAGCTTGGGAGGCAAAAAATGAGGGAGCACCATCTTAGTGACACTGTCCTTTCCTCTGGGACACTCCAAGAAGCCTCTCAGAGCAATTCTTGGTTTGTCTACCCCAAGTTTTCAGAGCTATGAAGAGCTGGTGGCAGAGATCTGCCATTTTCTACAAGGATCCAGGTTCCACAGGACAAGGATATATTCATGTCACTATTTCACGAGTGCTACATAAATACAAGGAAATTGATTATTTAATTTAGGCTTAGCACACGCGTCTCCTGCAAAACAGCAGGTTCTGATGATGGCTGTGTTGCCAGTGTGAAGGAGAAGCCAGGAGAATAGCAGAGGTCTGCTCTTCCAAGATTGGTGCTTCCTTTTCCTGTGTATTCCCAAAGGGTAAGGAGATAAAACCCAATCCAGAGCCCCCTAAGTCCTCCACCTTCTGAGGGGAAAAGGAAATTCATCTCCCGGTTGTTTCCTGAGCCTGTCTCCCAAATATTTACTTGGGAGCATACAACATGACCCCATGTCTTTAAGAATTCCTTTCCCCTGTTATTCAAGACCTGAATAATACTATAGTCCAGGGGGTTTCAAGTTGGGTCACAGGCCTGCTTGGGTAAAGTGCTGGCACTTTGTTGATCTAGCGTCCATAGCCAAGGAGCCTCCCATCTCTCATTGGCTGCAGTTTGCCGTTTCCTGCCTGAGGGACTGTGGGAAGTAGTGGCCTGGCCCATGTGAGGCTCTATGTCTACGGACACTTTGATAAACAAAGCATCTTACAGCCTGCCAGCAGTTTACTCAGACAGGCCCATGGTCCTACTTTGAAAATCCCGACTATAATTCCTGCAAAAAAGTATTAAGAACTGCTGTAGCATTAAGTATAGCATTTTGTTTCTTCCTGGATGAATCCCAGTCCATTGGGACCCAGTAGCAGTTACAGGAATTAAGTCCTTAACAAATTTAAGGAACGTCTTTATATACAGCACATTCAGTGAAGATGTTCTATGCTCTCCCACTGGCATAAAAAAACACCTTCCAGTGTAACAGAAGCTATGTGGCTGGGAGAAGTTCTCCCCCGACACGTTACTATCTATGACAGTGCTTTTGTTAGTGCAGAGGTCAGCAACATTTCAGAAGTGGCATGCCAAGATTTAACTTATTCACGGATCTTGGTGCCAGGAGGAGGTGGGGGTAAGAGAGCAGGGGCTGGCTGTGTACAGTGACCATATTTTCTGAACCAGCTGCACCTAGAGAGAATGCTTTAATTTAAATTATTAAACAGATTAATTGTTTTAGCTTTCTCATGATAGTTTACCAAACTTCATTTTAAATAAAGTAGAATATTAAGTCCTACACAAAAAGGTTCGGTGCTTATTTATGGCAGGGGTGGGGAACCTTTTTTGGGTTAGGGGGTCACTGCCCCACAGAAAAATCAGCTGGGGGACCACACAAATGAGAAGCAAAAAAACTCTTCTCAAAACCCCCAACTCTCACTAATGTGGCCCCCAAATGAAACACCTCACTCCCCTGGTGTTCCAGCCCCATTGGGTGAGGGGAAGGAACAGGGTAGACTGAGGTTCAGGGTTTCCTATAGGCCAGATTTTTTTCTGGGGAGCAAAGTCACTGGATTTTATGGACTCAGGCTGTGGAGTATGGACAAAAATGAGGGATTCAATGTGCAAGACAGGGTTGCCAGTGAGAGGGATAGGGATGGGGTGCAGGATCTGGGAGGAAGGGGAGGTGCAGAACAGGGAGAGGTTCAAAGGTCTGGATGGGAGGTAGGGTGCAGAAGCAGGTTGGGAGTAAGGTGTCTGGCCAAGTGGAGGGACCAGGAGCAAGGGAGGGTGTGTAGCCAGGAGGGAGGGTGCAGGAGCAATGGTGGATGCAGAAGCAAGGTGGGGGGTAGATGTCTGGCCAGGCCAGGTGGACAGTGCAGGCGTAGGATGGGGGTATGGTATCTGGCCAGGAGGGAGGGTGCAGAAACAAGGGAGGGTGTCAGAGCACGCTAATGGTGCAGGGTCTTAGTGGTGGGGGGTGGAGAGTCTTTCCCTCCACCCTCCAGGTAGCGGCTGCTGCCACCCCACGCTGCTGCCTCTTTAGCAGAGGCAGCAACATGGGGTGACAGACAGCTGGTCCATGAGGAGAGCTGGTTTTTAAACAGGTTCCCCTCACGGACCAGTTCCCACTCCTGTATCCAAGGCAGCAGTGTGGAGTGGCAGGGGGCTTTGCTGCCGGCCCTACCCCCAGGGGGTACAGAATAGTCAAGTAACCAATAAGGATACATGAGGTTAATCAACTATTCAATTACCAATATTTACCATCCCTGAACTATAGTAAAGAATTATAGTATAGAATTGTATATACTATAGTATAGAATTGTCAGACACATAGATGAACATGACTTTTCCCCAACAAATTAACACAGTTTCTGTAAAGGGAAATCATGCCTTATTAATCACGAAAGGCTCTTAAGTAAAGTAAGTTGTCATGGAAAGAGAGGAAGGTTCTCTCATGGATTGATAACTGGTTAAAAGACAGAAAACAAAGGGTAGGAATAAATGTTTTCAGAGTAGAGAGAGGTAACTAATGATGTCTTCCAAGGGTCTGTCCTGAGACCAATCCTATTCAACATATTTGTAAATGATCTGGAGAAAGGGGGTAAAACAGTGAGGTGGCAAAATTTGCAGATGATACTAAACTGCTCAAGATAGTTAAGAACAAAATTTGTCCTTTTCATATGTGTTCATTTTTTAAAATTGTATCCTTTGGTGTATATGGTTGTGACTATTTTCTTCCAATATTTGATCTGAGGAAGTCGGTCTGGCTCACGAAAGCTCATCATTTAATAAACCATCTTGTTAGTCTTTAAAGTGCTACATAGTCCTGTATTTTGTTTCAAGAACAAAACAGACTGTGAGGAGCTTCAAAAGGAAATACTAGTGACTGAGAAACAAAATAGCAAATGAATATTGGCATTAGGGATTTTAAATTTTGATTAATCTGCTAATTGAGTAATTGATGGAATTTACATCAACTACTTGATTAGTCAATAAGGAGGAGGTGGAGCACTTGCTATCCCAGCTGCACCCCACAGGGCTCTTGCTACATTTCAAAAGTTGAAGTGCCTTTTCCCCCGCTGTGCCTATGCCTGCCCTTTGCGAAGACGGTGCTGGGGGGAAACGGTTTTTAAACAACAGCTCTTGCTCATGCCCTTTCTGCCTCTCTCTGTTAGAGGCAGCAAGAAGGGGGAAGCGACTAGTTGAGTCACTACTTGACTATCCAGTAAGTTTATTTTTATTGGGTAGTCTACTAGTCACTTACATCTCTAATTAGCACTGGAAAAGGTTCAGAAAAGGGGTTTGGAACAGGTGCCAAACGAAGAGAGATTAAGAAGACTGGGACTTTTCAGCTTAGAAAAAAGGAAACTAACGGGATATGATAGAGGTCTAAAAATCATGACAGGTATGGAGAAAGTGAATAAAGAAAAGTTATTTACTTTTCTCCATAACAGAAGAACTAGGGGTCACCAAATGAAATTAATAAGTAGCAAGGTTTAAAAACAAGTTTTTCTTCACGCAGCACGGAGTCAACCTCTGGAACTCCTAGCCAGAGGATGTTGTGAAGACCAGGACTTTAACAGCATTAAGAAAAGAACTAGATAAATTCATACAGGTTAGGGCCATCAATACTAATTAGCCAGGATGGATAGGAATGGTGTTCCTAGCCTCTGTTTGTCAAAGGCTGAAAATGGATGACAGGAAAGGGTCATTGATGATTACCTGTTCAGTTTACTCCCTCTGGGGCATCTGGTCAATGTCAGAAGACAGGATGGACCTTTGGTCTGACCCAGTATGACTATTCTTATGTTCTGGTTCTCGTGGGAGACGTTAATCACCCTGACATCTGTTGGGAAACCAATACGGCAGTACACAGGCAATCCAGGAAGTTTTTGGAGAATGTTGGGGATAACTTCTTGACACAAGTGCTGAAGGATCTGACCAGGGGCCATGCGCAGCTTGACCTTATGCTCACAAACAGGGAGGAACTAATAGGGAAAGTGGAGGTGGATGACAACCTGGGAAGCAGTGATCATGAGATAGTAGATTTCAGGATCCTGACCAAAGGAAGAAAAGAGAGTAGTAAAATACATACCTTGGACTTCAAAAAAGCAGATTTTAACTCCCTCAGAAATCTGATGGGCAGAATCCCCTGGGATGCTAACATGAAGGGGAAAGGAGTCCAGGACAGCTGGCAGTATTTTAAAGAAGCCTTATTGAAGGCACAGAAAGAAACCATCCCAACGTGTAGCAAGAGAGGCAAACATGGTAGGAGACCGGATTGGCTTACAGGGGAAATCCTTGGTGAACTTAAGCACAAAAAGGAAGCTTACAAAAAGTGGAAACTTGGACAAATGACCAGGGAGGAGTTTAAATGTATAGCTCGAGAATCCCGGGGGGGTTATCAGGAAGGCGAAAGCGCAAATGGAATTGCGACTGGCTAAGGATGTGAAGGATAACAAGAAAGGTTTCTACAGGCATGTTAACAAGAAGAAGGTGATCAGAGAGGGTGTGCGGCCCCTAATGGATGAAGGAGGTAACCTAGTGACAGATGATGTGGGGAAAGCTGAAGTACTCAATGCTTTCTTTGCCTCTGTATTCACGAACAAGGTCGGTTCCTGGACTTCTGCGCTAAGTGACGCAAGATGGGATGAAGATGGACAGCCCGTGGTGGGTAAAGAACAGATTAGGAACTGTTTAAAAAAGCTAAACGTACACAAATCCAACTCCCTCAGTACCTTAATGCATCTGAGGGTACTGAGGGAGTTGGCAAACATCATTGAGGAGCCTTTGGCTATTATCTTTGAAAAGTCGTGGAGATCGGGAGAAATCCCGGATGATTGGAAAAAGGCAAATGTAGTGCCCATCTTCAAAAAAGGGAAGAAGGACAATCCAGGGAACTATAGGCCGGTCACTCTTACCTCGGTTCTTGGAAAAATCGTGGAAGGGATCCTTAAGGAATCCATTTTGAGGCACTTGGATGAGAGGAAATTGATTAGGAATAGTCAGCATGGATTCACAAAGGGCAAGTCGTGCCTGACCAATCTGATTAGCTTCTATGATGAAGGTTGGTGGACATGGGAAAGTCAGTGGATGTTATATACATTGACTTTAGCAAGGCTTTTGATACGGTCTCCCACAATATTCTTGCCAGCAAGTTAAGGGAATGTGGATTGGATAAATGTACTGTAAGATGGATAGAAAGATGGCTAGAAGGCCAGGCCCAGCGGATAGTGATCAACGGCTCGATGTCAGGATGGCGGTAGGTTTCTAGCGGAGTGCCCCAAGGTTCAGTTCTAGGACTGGTTTTGTTCAGTATCTTTATTAATGACCTGGATGAGGGGATGGATTGCACCCTCAGCAAGTTTGTGGATGACACTAAGCTAGGGGGAGAGGTAGATACGCTTGAGGGCAGAGATAGGGTCCAGAGTGACTTAGACAAATTGGAAGATTAGGCCACAAGAAATCTGATGAGGTTCAACAAAGACAAGTGTAGAGTCCTGCACCTGGGATGGAAGAATCCCAAGCATAGTTACAAGCTGGGGACCAACCAGTTAAGTAGTAGTTCTGCAGAAAAGGACCTGGGGGTTACAGTGGATGAGAAGCTGGATATGAGTCAACAGTGTGCCCTTGTAGCCAAGAAGGCTAACGGCATATTAGGTTGCATTAAGAGGAGCATTGCCAGCAGATCCAGAGATGTCATTATTCCCCTTTATTCGACTTTGGTGAGGCCACATCTGGAGTATTGTGTCCAGTTCTGGACCCCCCACTACAAAAAGGATGTGGACGCATTGGAGAAGGTCCTGCGGAGGGCAACCAAAATGATTAGGGGTCTGGAGCATATGACCTATGAGGAGAGGCTGAGGGAGTTGGGTCTGTTTAGTCTGCAGAAGTGAAGAATGAGGGGGGATTTGATAGCAGTCTTCAACTTCCTGAAGGGAGGTTCCAAAGAGGATGGAGAGAGGCTGTTCTCAGTAGTGACAGATGGCAGAATAAGGAGCAATGGTCTCAAGTTGTGGTGGGAGAGGTCCAGGTTGGATATTAGGAAAAATTATTTCACCAGGAGGGAGGTAAAGCACTGGAATGGGCTTGACAAAGCCCTGGCCGGGTTGATTTAGTTGGGATTGGTCCTGCCTAGAGCAGGAGGCTGGACTTGACGACCTTCTGAGGTCTCTTTCAGTTCTATGATTCTTATCATTCCTTCCCTTCCATTGCTTTCCCAAAAATTACACAAGAAGAAGAAATAAGGCAGTGTTAGAGTTTGTGGGAGTGATGTGAAGGATGGAACATTACAAATGTGCATATACCAAAGAGTTGCTCCATTTAGAAGCTTATGTTCTGCCCTTTGTGATCTTGGTTTTATAAAAGGTGGGTGTGGAGAAAATGTAATGCATAAATTAAGGATATTGTCTGAAATTGAATGAAAACAATTCAGAGTACCCTCTCCATCTAATATAAACTAGATTTTTTGTGATTTTCCCAATCACAATAGAATCTTCACCGTCATACTATTTCATACAGTTTAACCTATTTTTTTCATTTAGAATCAGGTAGTACATTTAAATAAGGGCCAAAGTCTGTGCTCCTCTATTGAGCAAAAAGCCCATGGGAGTTTTGCTTAAATAATGATGGCAGAATTTGGCTCTAGACATGAATATTTTCAAAAAAATCAACAATCAGCACCATATTTAAACCTAGATTGTCACTATCAAGGTCAACAAATTTAAAAATGCAGTCCTCTGTGGCAACATCAAATGTTCAGTTTTCTGTTTGAAAAGAAAACATCTGGGCTGTGTCTACACTGGGCCACTTATTCCGGAAAATCAGCCTCTTTTCCGGAATAAGCTGCGAGCTGTCTACACTGGCCCTTGAATTTCCGGAAAAGCAACGATGCTCTACTGTACAAAATCAGCCGCTATTCCGGAAAAACTATTCTGCTCCCGCTCAGGCATAAGTCCTTATTCCAGAACATTGTTCCGGAAAAGGGCCAGTGTAGACAGCCCAGTAGTCTTTTCCGGAAAAGCGCGTCTACATTGGCCACAGACGCTTTTCCGGAAAAGGGCTTTTCCGGAAAAGCAGCCTGCCAATGTAGACGCTCCTTTTCCAGAAAAACTGAAAACGGAATAGTATTCCGTTTTAAGCATTTCCGGAAATTCATGCCAGTGTAGACACAGCCCTGCAGTATATGTATGCAGTGAAGTATTTGTACATAGCGCTCTATTAACGTGACATCTGCAAACAAACTCCAAACGAATATACAAGCTTCATGTGACCTGTTAGCAATGCATGCAATCTGAAAATTAAAATCTGTTAGTCTTCATTAAGGTGAGTTACACGTAGCATATTTGAAAGGAAATTACTCCAGTACTAACAGTATTGGTAACAGTATGTACACCAAAGATGGTTCTTATATTAAAATATATGTAGTACATTTATATTCAAAAGGAGGAAATTACCTGATTCCAACACAGTGGATTGAGAAAGAACATTTATTGTTATATTATTTCAGTGAGTTTCTATTTCTATGTATTGAATAGAAGGTTAACATTTACCAACTTATTCAGCACATCAAAGTTCATAGGAGTTTTTGCAACAAAAGCAGGATTCTGCATACCATGAAGGACCCACATAGATTAATACCAAACTCTTTTATTTAGAAAAAGTTTTGAGCAAAGTTTAAAGATTAAAAATCAAACACCATATAGACGAGAAAGATACATTTTGCGTTCCCAGCAAAAATACACAAGAAAGCACTTCCTCTAGATACGCAGATTGAAATGTTTAGCAGAGTGAAATGTTTAGCTAGATTTTTGAAGATTATCTAGTTAGCCCTTAATTAGTTTCTAAGTGGAAATGGAACTATACAGCAAAGAGCAACTTGTTAGTTTATTTATTAAAGATAATTAAATGAAAACAAATTACCTTTTTTTTAAAGCACAGAATTGTGTCACTAAAATATATGCAGAAAATAATGGCTAGTTTCCTAAAGAAGCAAGTGGAGTAATCATTTCTACGTTGCAGTCCAACTCGTGAAAGAGTGGGTTTATTTTATATATTTATAGCAACTGCGTGCGCTTCAAAACAGGAAAGGAAGTGAAGAGCAACTCGCCCAGAGCTGAAGTACAATTAAAATGTTGGTTTAACAAAAACTCATCCTAGCCTAGCGTCCTCTCTCCACTTCTGCGTGCAAGGGAAGGTAGCCCGAATCAGCCCCACGCCTTTGTGCCCTCTCTCGCCCCAGCCCCCGGACCCTGCGCCCAGGGTTTCCGAGCTCGAGTGGTGCACGGAAGCAGCCCCACAGGTGGCTGCTAGTGCTACTCACTAAGGGTTGCAGCTGCGCTGAGCGGGGCCCGGCACCTCCGCCGCTTGTCTCCTGGTCCCTTTGTTACCGCCCGGGATTCGCGGCTACTTCGCAGCCGGTGCTTGGTCAGCGAGCGGTGCTGGCCCGGGCCGCCAGCAGCTCATCCCCATCCCGGGGGAGGAGGCTGGGAGGGCGTTATGCAAAAAGCGGCGGGCAGGCGCGAGTCCGGGGCGGGGTGGGGGCTGCCGGCGCTGAGCCACCTGCGGCGGGAAGAACTGGTACCGCTTTCCGCAGGCCTGGACGGCCGAGGGCAGGGCGCCCCGGTTCCTCTCCCGCTGCGCGCCACCGCAGCCCTGCTGTTCTCCAGCCCCGCCCTGCTGCCGGGCACTGGCGGCCCCGCGATCTCAGCTTCCCCTCCCGGTCGGCGGGGAGAGGAACAAGGGTCCCGGGGGTGGCGGCGGAGCCCGCACGTGTTTCCCTCCCCGCCCCCCTGGACCGGCCGCTCCCGGGGTGAGGACAGAAACCAGGGTCCAGCGCCCGGCCGCGGAGCCCCGGCCGCGTTCCTCTCGCCCTCCCCGGCCAGTGCTCAGGCGGGGGGCCGGGCCGCGGGCTGCGCAGCCTTTGTCTGGGCGCCGCCGGGCTCTGCTCCGCGTTCCAAGCCGGCTGCGGCGGCGCCGCGGGCCACCCAGCCCCGCACTCCCAGGCACCGACCGACCGGCCTGCGCCCCGACCTACCTCTGCAGAGCTGCGCTGCGGGGCTCCGGCCGCTGCTCCCGGGCTGTCCCCTCCCCACTGCCCAGCTAGCGCCCGTGGCCGCGCCGCACAAGGCCAGCAGCGTGGCGCGGGTCCATCCTCCGGCATAGTGGAGACAATGGTGAGGCGGCTGCAGTTCTCCTGTGCCAATAGCGAGGCGAGGGACGTGACAGAAAACGGTGGGAACTAAAGGCCGCTCACGCTCAGCGTGTTCTGAGGAGCCCTGATGAAGCAGGTCTCCCTCCACTTGCCCTTTCAGCTCAGTCATTCCTCCTCCACTCCCACAGGCTCAGCATTGTCCCCTCATCCTCTGTCTACACGGACTGTTGGGGGCGGCTGCGGGTCCGATTCCCCACGGCCCTGACCCTTGCAGCCTTTGTCATTTGCTCAAGGTGGATGGCCAAATCACGCGCTCCCAAGCGCTTCCAAAGGCAGCATTTTACTCCGCAGAAGTGGAGTGACTACAGGAGGTGCGCGGGGGAATAACAACTGGAGGACTGATAATGCTTTTGTTGCAGATGGAATTTTTGCAGAGCGCCTTGCATAAGAAAGCTACATCATATGCAAAGTTCTGTAATTAGTAATAGGTAACTCATGATACAAATGACCGACTTGCACTAATTTTTTAATATAAAGAGTCCAGTGGTACTTTAAAGACAAATACGTTTATTAGGGTATTAGACCAAAAGCTTTGCTTGTGGCCTAATAAATTCATTAGTGTTTAAAGTGCCACCAGACTCCTTGTTTTTGTGCAAACAAACAGACTTACACAGCTACTTCTTTTAAACTAATTTTTATGAATCATGGTTCTCCGGGCAAGATGCACACTGAATTGCACTGAGAGAATATTTTTTTCGGTTAATTTATTACATTTGCCCTCTCTTAATATTGTCATTCTTTTTGTATCTCTGTTGATGCAGAAAAGGAACAGAAAGCCAGCTGTTCAATTTCTTGCTTGGAGTCCAGGAAGTATATTAAGTATTGTAGAGTTAGTTTGTGATAAAAGTGATCTACATATATTTGTCACCCATTACACCAATTCCACCTCAGTGAAAGGTGTAGTGCTTAAATCAACATAATAGTGTTGACTGCTCTCATGATTTCACCATGAAGCTTAAGATAATTAGTTTTCCTTAAAACTCCTGGAGTATGATGATTTCAGCCTTAATTTTTAAAGAAAAAATAAGTTTCTAGCCTTAATGGCAATAGAGAAAATGTGGAAATATGACTCAGCACACCCTAAAGGCAGATAAAAAGAACAAATATACTATTTTTAAAAGCTCAGGAACTCTGACTCAAAGATCATACTCTCCCTACCTTCTTTCTGGTACTGCACTAGAAGGCCATATTACCTGTTTCTATTCCACTAGCCAAGATTTCATTAAGGGCATGCAAACTACACTAGCAAACTTATAATGGCCCTGCTGTACCAATACAGCTGTGGACAGGCATAAGGATCTTGCGCAAAAAGGAAACGTCCACACTGCTTGTTTTTGCACAAAAACCCTTGCACAAAAATGGACCGGAAGAGATTATGCAAATGAAGTGCTAGAAAATGCTAATCCATGCTTCATTTGCATTGCCTCTTTCATCAAAGCGTGTAGTATAGACAAAGTCATGGGGGTTGTAGACCTGGTCTGCCATTGTCACTGCCAGCAGAAATGGTGAGTGAATTTAAATATGAAGCTGCCAACAATAAACTTAATTATTCCCTTGCAAGAAGAGTGTTTGGACAGTCTATTGGTGTACTGCAGTTTCCCCTTTCATTGCAGCACTCTTGGATCAATCCATTAAGCCCTTACCCCTGCTCCATGCAGGTAGATTTTTGAAAAAGACTGCATCTTTTCCCCAGTGAAAGAATTGATCTTGTCTATAAGACAAATACAACCATATTAGGAACAGCAGTTATCCTCAACTTGATTACAATATGATTTTATTTTGAAGTGTTCAGTGGACCTTAGCAATATTTTCTAATCAGTATTGAAGGCTTTGCAGCAAGCAGGACTGACGGCTAATCCCAAAAAGTGTCAGTTTGGGAAGTCAGAAGTCTCGTACCTGGGGTATACGGTAGGACGTGGAAACTCGAACCCCTGATCGATAAAGTCCAAGCCGTTCGCCACTACCCCACTCCAACTAGAAAACGGAAGGTACGTCAATTCCTGGGGTTAGCGGGATATTACAGGAGGTTCATAGCGAACTTCTCGTCATTAGCAGCCCCACTCACAGATTTAACAAAGAAAGGACAACCCGAGAGGGTGACATGGACGGTGCAATGTGACACGGCGTTCCAAGAGCTTAAAGAGAGATTGGTACGGGCCCCTGTACTGATTCAACCAGACTTCTCGAAGCCCTTCACCCTACAAACAGATGCTTCTGAGGTGGGGTTGGGAGCCGTGCTTACTCAAGAGGAGGAAGGCAGGGAACATCCCATCCTATACCTAAGCCGTAAGCTCTTTCCCCGGGAGAAGGGGTATGCAACAATCGAGGAGGCCCTAGCTTTAAAATGGGCCATTGACTCATTACGCTATTTTCTTTTAGGAGACAAATTTACCATGGTAATGGACCATGCCCCCCTGAAATGGATGCAATGCATAAAGGACACAAACCCACAGATTTTGCGCTGGTACCTCAGCTTACAACCCTATCAGTTCCAAGTAATGCATGGGGCAGGGGCTGCGAACAGGAATGCGGACTGTTTGTCCTGCATAACCGAGACTCAGGGGGAGGTACCGGCAGGTATGTCAAGGGATTTGAGGGAGAAGGTGTGTGGCGGGTCGGACCCACCCCCTCCGGAAGCCGCCGGGCCCGCACTGAGCCCAGCGGACGGCGGCAGTGTGGCGCGAGGGCAAAGCGCCGCGAAGAACCCTGGGCGGACAGCAACGGGGCCCACAATGGGCAGACGGGCAGAAAGGCAGCAACGGGCCAGCCGGGAAATGGCCGGCATGACGTCACTCGTGACGTCATCCCCCCGCAACCCGGAAGTAACGATGGGAAATGGCGTCAGGGGGGACGCCATCAGGGAAGGAGGTTTAAAAGAAGAGGCTGGGCCGGGAGAAAGAGAGGACTCCCGAGAGCGGGGGAGTTTAGGGGTTTTCCGACTCCCTCCGCTAGGCCGGACTTAGATCCGGACCTTAGGGCCTTGGGTCGGGGTTTGGAGCAAGGGCGGGCCCGAACTCCCTTCCCCTCCCCCCCAGTGGGCCGTCATACCAATCGGCGTTAATTCGGGCGGGGAATAGTTCGCTCCGGCGCATCGATAGCAAGACCTAAGGGTAATAAACTTATAGATACTAACCAGACTAAGTGGGTTTGTTGAAGGGAACCCGGGAGGGGAGCACTCTGGGTAAGGGGAGTCCCTTACAGAGTGGAAAATGGGAGGGATCAGTAAAGAAAGCTACCTTATTGAGGTTAGAGCATGTAGGGACAAAGTGAGAGAGGCTAAAAGTCAGGTAGAGTTGGACCTTGCAAAGGGAATTAAAACCAATAGTAAAAGGTTTTATAGCCATATAAATAGGAAAAAACAAAAAAAGAAGAAGAAGGACCACTAATTACTAAGGATGGAGTGGAGGTTAAGGATAATCTAGGAATGGCCCAATATCTAAACAAATACTTTGCTTCAGTCTTTAATGAGGCTAATGAAGAGCTTAGGAATAATGGTAACATAACAAATGGGACTAAGGATGTGGAGGTAGATATTACCATATCCGAGGTAAAAGCCAAACTTGAACAGCTTAATGGGAGTAAATCGGGGGGCCCAGATAATCTTCATCCAAGAATATTAAAGGAACTTGCAAGTCCATTAGCAAAAATTTGTAATAAATCTCTAAACTCAGGGGTTTAGAGGAGGAGAAGGACCTCGGAGTCCTGGTAGATTATAGGATGACTATGAGCTGCCATTGTGACATGGCCATGCAAAAGGCTAATACGGTCTTGGGATGTATTAGGCAAGGTATTTCCAGTAGGGATAAGGAGGTGTTAGTGCCATTATACAAGGCATTGGTGAGACCCCATTTGGAATACTGTGTGCAGTTCTGGTCTCCCATGTTTAAGAAGGATGAATTCAAACTGGAACCGGTACAAAGAAGGGCCACTAGGATGATCCGAGGAATGGAAAACTTGTCTTATGAAAGAATACTTAAGGAGCCTGGCTTGTTTACCTTAACCAAAAGAAGGCTGAGGGGGGACATGATTGCACTTTTTAAATATATTAGAGGGATAAATACCAGGGAGGGAGAGGAATTATTTAAGCTTAATACCAATGTGGACACAAGAACAAATGGATATAAGCTGGCTAGTAGGAAGTTTAGACTTGAGATTAGACGAAGGTTTCTAACCATTAGAGGAGTGAGGTTCTGGAACGGCCTTCCAAGGGAAGTAGTGGGGGCAAAAGATCTATCTGGTTTCAAGATTAAACTAGATGGCTACGTCTACACTGGCCCCTTTTCCGGAAGGGGCATGTAAATTTCAGCAGTCGTCGTAGGGAAATCCGCGGGGGATTTAAATATCCCCCGCGGCATTTAAATAAAAATGTCCGCCGCTTTTTTCCGGCTTTTAAAAAAGCCGGAAAAGAGCGTCTAGACTGGCCCCGATCCTCCGGAAAAAGTGCCCTTTTCCGGAGGCTCTTATTCTTACTTCAAAGTAAGGGCACTTTTTCCGGAGGATCGGGGCCAGTCTAGACGCTCTTTTCCGGCTTTTTTAAAAGCCGGAAAAAAGCGGCGGACATTTTTATTTAAATGCCGCGGGGGATATTTAAATCCCCCGCGGATTTCCCTACGACGACTGCTGAAATTTACATGCCCCTTCCGGAAAAGGGGCCAGTGTAGACGTAGCCCATGGGTTTATGAAGGGGATGGTTTGATGAGATAACAAGATCTTGGTAACTAATTGACCATTCATTATCAGTGGGAAATAGGTCAATGGAGGGATGATAGGAGTTGTTATAGAGAACTTTCTGGGTGTCTGGCTGGTGAGTCTTGCCCACATGCTCAGGGTGTAGCTGATCGCCATATTTGGGGTCGGGAAGGAATTTTCCTCCAGGGTAGATTGGCAGAGACCCTGGAGGTTTTTCACCTTCCTCTGTAGCATGGGACACAGATCACAGCTGGAGGATTCTCTGCATCTTGTGGTCTTCAAAGTATTTGAAGGCTTCAATATCTGAGATATAGGTGAGAGGATTATTCTAGGAGGGGTGGGTGAGATTCTGTGGCCTGCATTGTGCAGGGGATCAGACTAGATGATCATAATGGTTCCTTCTGACCTTAAAGTCTATGAGTTCAGCACATAGGGTGCAAGCTTGTACCAGATCTCTGGCTTGTTTGTGGGTGATAGGCCACCCCCTGGCATGTGCCTGCTCATCGCTTCCTATGTGTCCCAAGGTTTCATGTAGTCAAATGTACAGGCGTTCCCAATCCACCTGGGCTGCAAAAATGTGTACTGCTGCATCTGCTAGGTTATTCAGCTGTGCAGCCAGGGTGTTGTTCCTTTGGTGAGGTGACACATGACTTATGCTTAAGGCATGTTGGGTTGCATGCTGGTATATCCATTTCCAATATTCCAATCTCCAAACAGGCTTTCCCCCTATTTCCCAGTTATTCTTCTTCCAGTTAGTTATCCACTGGGTGGCTCCAGCCCATACAGCATAGGAGTTAGTGTAAATGGTACTGGCACCTGCCTCACAAGCTAGTTTGATTGCTGCCAGCTCTGCAAGCTGAGCTGTTCCTTCTATGTTTGTGGTCAGGGGTGCAGCAGATGTGTCTGCTGAGACAGCAGCAGCCTTCCCTGTCCACTTTCCTTTGAAATAGCCAGGCAGCCTGTATTTACATATAATGTTGAATTTAAAAGCAAGCCAAAAGTTTTATCAACTCAGCCTTGAAAAGAGACAGTTAAATTTCAAAGATTGAATTTCTAAACTAATAATTTGGTTTCTAGAAAGTTAAATTTAACCTTAGGAGTTGAATGCCAACAGAAGCACTAACCAATTTGTGCCTTGTCTGTTTGCAATTTTAAGCAAGAGGACATTATCCAAAACAAAATAAAACTAGTTCATTTGAAACCCATAAAATAGAGTTACAGTATATAGAGCTCATTCTTTTATGCAGTTAACCAATTAAATTTCAGTAGAATCCCTAATTTTCCTTTTCAGATTTAACAAAGGTGTCCATAGACAAAATGTTTACATTTGATTGTTTCTTTGCCTACATGGTTTGCACAGTGCTTAAGGAAGAGTCTGCAAAGAAACAAGGTGTCATTTTTAAAACAAGATTTCCCTTCACATATTACAACCATCACTTAATTCCTTTTACACTCCCACGGAGTCCACTTTTTATCTTCACGTTCCCTCAAATCACTTGCTTTGTCCTTTCAAAGAAAATGTTTCTCATTCCTAGTAACTTTCCAATGTCTGCTCTACTTTCCTTATTCCTTCAACTATGCCCATAGGGCTCCAAACTTTTTGCCTTCCCCTTTTCACATGCTTTTTCCTTCTTATGGTCCATCCTAATTCCTGCTAAATGACTTTTCCCAATGACACAGGTTTGTCTACTATTAATTTGGTAAGGAGGGTGAGCTTGTTCACTAAGCCTCATACCTCCTGGTCCTTTTCTTAAGCATATTCCTGAGGGAAGAAAAATAAATAAATCCGAGAGTTGCTTTAACTCTCAGCACCCATCCCTAAGGGAATCTAGCTCGTCTGGGTACTGAGGGACATGCATTTCTACCTCTCCACTTCTGTAGCAGAGGCTTTTACATTTTTGCAGTTTCATATTTGCATTCTTATATTCAGTCAATTTTGAAGAACACCTCATTACAGGTTTTCCATAGAAGACAAGCTGCAGCTGCTTCCCTCTCCATTGGAGCCAAGGGTTTACATATCCACAAGTAGTTAGCCAATTTGTCTTCTAGGTCTGAAATTGTATGGAGAAGCAGCTAACACTTGATCAGACCAAGGGCTATGCTCGAACCTTTGCAAGATTTTGTTCAAAAGGGGTAACATCTTTTACAAACTCCAATTTCTCAGTCTTCTCTCTGGGAGCCTTCTTAAAAGACTGCTTGCATTTAAACATTTTCTAGTATACCCAACCTCCTATTGGGACTAAAATAGCAATACCAATACCTCCTTTTTTTTCTTTCAGGGGATAAGGCAACATGCCACATTTATTGAATATACATAGATCAATCAATACTTATCATATGCATATGATACATTACACTCATCTACTCTTTACACACCCACAAGCACACTCTGTCTTCTTGTTACCAAAGGTTGTTCCCCTTTTGTATCTGTTCTCACATTTAGCATTGTGCAAACATAAATCCTTTTAGATTCTCATTTTTATGTTTGACTTCTTTTTCCCATTTTTCTTTCTGGAGGGCTACAATTTGAACTTTCTGATCTCAGAAAGGGGATAGAAATGGTGTCCCTGGCCTCTGTTTTGGAAGGCTGGAGATGGATGGCACGAGACAAATGGCTTGGTCATTGTCTTCGGTCCATCCCCTCTGGGGTAGCTGGTGTTGGCCGCTGTCGGCAGACAGGCTACTGGGCTAGATGGACCTTCGGTTTGACCCAGTATGGCCATTCTAAGCTCAGGGCTCAGGTTCCGGGGTCTCACTGGACCACCTTGATTTTCATGCAAACCTGCTCCTGGGTGGCCAGGCTGGCAGCTATCCTGCCCTAGACGGCCACTTTCCTGTGCCTAGTGCGGAGGTCATGGATGAGGTCCACGATCTCCGCACTAGACCAGGCGGGTGCCCGCCTCTTGCGGCCCTGGGCAGGCTCCTGGGAGCCGCCAGTCTGGTCCCGGGAAGAGGCGGAGGGCTGGGTGGCAGCGGGTGGCTGGTTCGTGCCGTGCCAGGTGCAGGGTCTGCTGGCTGGGTGCTGGCAGGCTTGCACCTGGCACGGGCACCATAGCCAGACCGTGCCCCTTTAAGAGCTCCGGGGCCGGGAGGGAGGCAGAAGAGTTTCCCTGGTGATGCCCAGAGTGGCCACCAGGGCAAGCTGGGAAGGGCTAGCCTCCCACTAGTTCGAATTAAGTGGCTACACAGCCCTTAATTAGAACTCGGTGTTAGTCCTCGTAGAATGAGGTTTACCTAGTTTGAATTAAGCGCTCCGCTAGTTCGAATTAAGTTTGAACTAGTGGTTTGTATGTGTAGCGCCTATTACAGTTAACTCACGGCTGTTAGTTCGAATTAACTTTGTAGTGTAGACATACCCAGGGAGAGGAGATAGAGTTGTGTGATGAGTGACCTGTCCTGCACTGGCCCTTTCAGGGTAAAACCCAGCCCTGGCGTTACATCTACACTGCAGGCTTCTTATGCAAGGACTGTTTTGTGCAAGAGTTCTTGTGCAAAAGGTCTTGCGCAAGAGCGCATCCACACTGCCATGTGCTTTTGCGCAAGAGATGTGCTTTTGTGCAAGAGCATCCTTGGCTGTGTGGACATTCGTTTGCGCAGGAAAGCTCTGATGGCCATTTTAGCCATAGGGGTTTCTTGCTCAAGAAACCCCTGTTGACCATCCACACTGTCTTCTTGCGCAAGAGGAATAACTCTTGCACAAGAAGCCCTCTGTTCTGATGCTTCACTGTAAATTTACTTGCACAAAAAATATAGAAACTTGGAATACTAGGACTGGAAGGAACCTCGATAGGTCATCGAGTCCCCTGCCCTCATAGAAAGACCCACTACTGTCTAGACCATCCCTGATAGACAGTTATCTAACCTATCCTTAAATATCTCCACAGATGGAGATTCCACAACCTCCCTAGGTAATTTATTCCAGGGTTTAACCACCCTGACAGTTTGGAACTTTTTCCTAATGTCCAACCTAAACCTCCCTTGCTGCAGTTTAAGCCCATTGCTTCTTGTTCTATCCTGAGAGGCTAGGAAGAACAAGTTTTCTCCCTCGTCCTTGTGACACCCTTTTAGATACCTGAAAACTGCTATCATGTCCCCGCTCAATCTTTTCCTTTCCAAACTAAACAAGCCCAATTATTTCAATCTTCCTTCATAGGTTATGTTCTCTAGACCTTTAATCGTTCTTGTTTCTCTTCTCTGGACCCTCTCCAATTTCTCCACATCTTTCTTGAAATGTGGTGCCCAGAACTGCACACAGTACTCCAACTGAGGCCTAATCAGCACAGAGAAGAGCAGAAGAATGATATCTTGTATATTGCTCACAACACACCTGTTAATGCATTCTAGAATCATGTTTGCTTTTTTTGCAACAGCGTCACGCTGTTGACTCATATTTAGCTTGTGGTCCACTATAACCCCTAGATCCCTTTCTGCCATACTCCTTCCGAGACAGTAGCTTCCCATTCTGTATGTGTGAAACTGATTGTTCCTTCCTAAGTGGAGCATTTTGCATTTGTCTCTATTAAACTTCATCCTGTTTACCTCAGACCATTTCTCCTATTTGTCCAGATCATTTTGAATTATGACCCTATCCTCCAAAGCAGTTGCAACCCCTCCCAGCTTGGTATCATCTGCAAACTTAATAAGTGTACTCTCTATGCTGATATCTAAATCTTTGATGAAAATATTGAACAGAACCAGTCCCAAAACAGACCCTGAGCAATCCCACTTGTTATACCTTTCCAGCAGGATTGTGGACTGTTAATAACTACTTTCTGGGAATGGTTATCCAGTCAGTTATACACCCACCTTATAGTAGCCCCATCTAAGTTGTATTTGCCTAGTTTATTAATAAGAATATCGTGAGGCCATATCAAATGCCATACTAAAGTCTAGGTATACCACGTCCACCGCTTCTCCCTTATCCACAAGACTCGTTATCCTATCAAAGAAAGCTATCAGATTGGTTTGACATGATTTGTTCTTTACAAATCCATGCTGGCTGTTCCCTATCACCTTATTATCTTCCAAGTATTTGCAGATGATTTCCTTAATAACTTGATCCATTATCTTTCCTGGCACAGAAGTTAAAATGACTGGTCTGTAGTTTCCTGGGTTGTTTTTATTTCCCTTTTTATAGAAGGGCACTATATTTGCCCTTTTCCGATCTTCTGTAATCTCTATCTTCTACTATTTTTCAAAGATGATAGCTAAAGGCTCAGATACCTCTTCTATCAGCTCCTTGAGTATTCTTGGATGCATTTCATCAGGCCTTGGTGACTTGCCGGCATCTAACTTTTCTAAGTGATTTTTAACTTGTTCTTTTTTTTATTTTTAGATCATGCAAGATCTCCTGGTTGATCCCAGGCAGTCTTTTGCCATATTTTCTATCTTTCCTACACAGCAGAATAGCTTGCTTTAGGGCCCTTAATAATGTCCCTTTGAAAAACTACCAGCTCTATTCCATTGTTTTTCCTCTCAGTCTTGCTTCCCATGGGACGTTACCTACCAGCTCTCTGAGCTTACCAAAATCTGCCTTCCTGAAATCCATTGTCTCTAATTTGCAGTTATCCCTTCTACCGTACCTGAGAATCGTGAACTCTATGATTTCATGATCACTTTCACCCGAGCTGCCTTCCACTTTCAAATTCTCAACCATTTCCCCCCATTTGTAAAATCAAATCGAGAACAGCTTCTCCCCAGTACCTTTTTCAATCTTCTGAAATAAAAAGTTGTCTTCAATGCAGTTCAAGAACTTATTGGATAGTCTATGCCCAGCTGTGTTATTTTCCCAACATATATCTGGATAGTTGAAGTCCCCCATCACCACCAAATCTTGTGCTTTGGATGATGTTGTTAGTTGTTTAAAAAAGGCCTCGTCCACCTCTTCTGCTTGGGTAGGTGGCCTGTAGTAGACCCCTAGCATAACATCACCCTTTTTTCCCCTTTTAGCCTAACCCAGAGACTTTCAACACTTCCGTCTCCTATGTCCATCTCCACCTCAGTCCAAGTGTGTAAATTTTTAATACATAAGGCAACACCTCCTCCCTTTTTTTCCTGCCTGTCCTTCCTGAGTAAGCTGTACCCTTCTATACCAATATTCCAATCATGTATATTATCCCACCAAGTCTCTGTGATGTCATAGTTGTGTTTATTTATTAGCACTTCAATTTCTTCCTGCTTATTACCCATACTTTTTGCATTTGTATATAGGCACCTAAGATACTGATTTGATCTTCCTCCCAGTTCTACCTTGTCCCGCCTTTCTCTCTACTATTATAGCCCATGTTCCCTCCCATTTCTGACCCATCTTCCAGGTCTCCATGTTCTCCACTTACCTGTGGGCTTTGCTCACCTGTTCCCATCGAACCTAGTTTAAAGCCCTCCTCCCTAGGTTAGTCAGTCTGTATCCAAATGTGGTCTTTCCCTTTCTCGAAAGGTGAACACCATCCCTGCTTAGCAGTCCTTCCTGGAATGGAATGGAATTTCTTCCTTCCCATGGTCGAGGAAGCCAAAGCCCTCCTGGCAACACCAGCTTTGCAGCCAGGCATTCGCCTCCAGGATGCACCTGTCTCTGCCTGTGCCCCTACCTTTGACAGGAAGAATTGAAGAGAATGCCACCTGCGCTCCAAACTCCTTCACCCATACTCCCAGAGCCCTGTAGTCACTCTTGATTCACTCTGTGTCACACCTCACAGTATCATTAGTGCCCACATGGATGAGTAGCATGGGGTAGTAGTCAGAGGGCCGGATAATCCTTAACAATGTCTCCATAACGTCTCAGATATGGGCCTCCGGCAGGCAGCACCTTCTGAGATGACATGTCAGGGCGACAGATGGGCGCCTCCGTCCCCTTCAGAAGAGAGTCTCTGACCACCACTACCCTACGTTTCCCATTCGCAGTGGTGGCAGCAGACCTCCTAGCCTTGGGGGTACGAGGCTTCTCCTCCTCTGTTGTAGGGCGTGATTCCTTATCTCCTGTATCAAGAAGAGCATAACCGTTTCCTAGTACCACGGTTGGAGGGTTCAGAGCAGGGGTGGAGCAGTGCCTGCTGCCAGAAGTGACCAGCTGCCAGTGTCCACCCTGAGCCGTCTCTTCCTCCACCAGTGGTGTGTCCGCAGTCCTGTGTACTGGGACAGCTACCTCAGCTGTCTCCACATTAATTGTGTCCAGGAATTGCTCGTGGATTCGGATGCTCCTTAACGTAGCCACCTTCTCCTGTAGCTCTCCCACCTGCTGTCTGTGAGATGCTACCTGTAGGCACCTTTCACATTGGATGGTCTGGATATCAGTAAATGAGATATCAGCCTGGTTATCAGTAAATGAGAATTGCAAGCCAGAGTCCCTGCAAAACTACACCAGGATCTGGGTAGAGGCTTCCATGCTCAGGTGGTCTGTCTGGCCACAGGCGTAGGTGGAGGAGACAGGAGAAGTGCTGGCAGATGTGTTTACAGGTCTTCCTGACCATCGTAGGCCTCCCTCTGTCAAACTCCCTCTTAAACTCTCAAGTGTGCAGCCCCCGTCTGCTTCGCTTCCCTGGTTGCTCTGCCTCTGGCTTTTAAAGCCTGCTCACCTAGGTCAGGCCTACCCCCTCATGCGTGTGCAGTGTAGACACTCCGCATGTTTTTGCACAAGAACAACCATTCTTGCACAAGAAGTCTGCAGTGTAGATGTAGCCAGGAAGAGGGCTGAGAGTAAAGCCCATAGCTGAGGCAGATACTGCCAATTAGGGCCCAGGTAGGAGTTGTATAAATAAGAGCTCTGGGAGGGGAGCAAGGACTGACACACACTCTTGCGTTAGCTGGGGTCAGGAGGGGCCTGGCTGCCAGGGAAGCTGGAGGCTCCCTGAGAGTGGGCAGTGCAGGGAGAAGCCAGGCAGAGCTGGGGAGGTCTGGCCTGACCTCACTCCCAGGCTGCAGGGACTGAGGCTAGGCCTGTGTCCTAAGGATACAGGAACACAGCCAGAAATAGGAGAAAGCCGGTGGTCCACACCCCCTTGCCAATGATGAGTGGCCATTTCAGGCTGCAGTTTGCCCCTGTGGTAAGGGGCTAGATGACAACTGGCAGTGGGTCACTGAGGCAAGGTGGGTACTACAGGATTGGGGGTTCTCTGGGAGGAGAGGACCCCAGAGTGCAGAGATGTGGGACTGTTGATTTTTTTATGTCCTCGATTTTTATTTCCTCTTAAAGATGGTGGCCAGTCTCCTGGTCACCATCTCCTGTCAGAAAAAAGTGGGAAAAAGAGGAAAGAGAAGAGGCGGGGGAAATGGGTCACATGACTCTAATCTGCCCAGTAACCAAAGGATTCATAAGGAGTGTTCACGCACCCGGCAGGGCTCTCTGTGTGCATGTCATTAGCACAACCCAGCAGTGCTAGGGTGACAGCAAGCAGGCTGTTTGGCTTTGTAGGCCATCTGGGGCAGAAGCTAGCCCTTCGTGGTGCAGCAATCCAGTTTCACAGCCTAATGACTGCCAGCACAGGGTTTATTTGTTTTTAGTTAGGGAGTCTGCAGCAGGGCCAGTCATAGACACACGTGTATGTACCATCTCATCCTCTGGACCACACACCACATGCAGGACAACATGTCAAGTATAGAAGAAAGGAAGAAAGACAACCGAAGGGTATGTCTACACTACCACCCTAGTTTGAACTAGGGTGGTAATGTAGTCAACTGGAGTTGCAAATGAAGCCCAGGATTTGAATTTCCCAGGCTTCATTTGCATGTTGCCGGGCGCCGCCATTTTTAAATGTCTGCTAGTTCGGACTCCGTGCCCCGCGGCTACACGCGGCATAAACTAGGTAGTTCGGACTAGGCTTCCTATTCCGAATTACCGTTACTCCTCGTGGAAGTAAGTCTGAAGACATTCACCTACTTCTCTTCTCTGGTCATCGACACAATGGGAGGAATGTTTAGACTATTCCTATTTTGGGTTCTGACCTCACGCCAGGTTTCATTTGTGACAACTGGATTTTATGACTGTTTTCTAAGTTTACTATTTTGTTAAATAAAGCAGTTGTTGTTCTAGCTATTTTTGTTTGACTTGATTAATACACGATGATACAGATACGGTGCAGGTATAGAACCTATGTTCTAGTAAGCAGGATCGAGTCCTGGTCTAACACCCCTCTCCCCACAAGGGGGACTAACAGGAGGACGCCGTGGTCTGGGAGTGACATGAGTCCAGAATTGGAACATGGAATGAGGACACAGGGAAACACCAGCCAGAGGTAGGCACCCTGGGGATGAGTTCATTCCCAGTGCTACTGGCAGGAGGCGCTGTGGTGGTGACCGTGCCATGAGCAGTGGAAAGAGAGAGACAGCCTTGTGCACAGACTGAAAAGTGGCTATGTGGGAAGCAGTTCAGATGACTCTGACAAACCTGATCAGTGACTTCAGCCATGGAGACTTTCACCCACAACTGATAGCACTAGGGTGATGTCACTGCTCATGCTGCAGTGCTGTGGCATATGAGCTTCTTCATGCCAATTGAGAGCTCTGTGGTGACACTGGAACAGATCCTCTCTGTGGTGCTGGCCCCTCTACACCTACACGAGAGTGCTGCTCCGACATACATTGCAGGGGAAGGTCAGGGCAGCACAGAACTGGCAATGCTGGCTCTTGGCATCCCCTACAGCCTCTGGCAGAAAAGGTGTCAGACAAGGAGTGGCCAGAATGTTGTGCTCAATGGCACTATGGTTCAGTGGAAGTAAGGACATTTCACTCCGTGTGGGTTTGATCTTTTAGGATTGGATACTACAAGGGACATACAAGCTTTGATGAGAACATGAGTGCTTTGCTAGATCAGGCTCAGAGCGCACAGCACTTTGAAGGGGTATTCCCAAGAGGTGCAGGTGAGCAGGTTTTAGTGAGTAGAGTGTACTCCTGGGTGCCCCAAAAATTAACCATTACTAGGTAGTGCAATCTTTACTAAGTGGTCAGAAGGCTCAAGCTATATTCACAGCCTTTTACTCTTAGTAGTTCAAAGTTTAAAAAAAAACCCAAAACTGTGGGCCATAGACATAGAACTGGTGTGTCTGAGGAGACAGCTAATAAGGTCCTTACCTCTGCATACCTTGCTGTAGCCATCCTCATGCTATGAGGCTTGGACAACTCAGTGATTCCAAAGTACCATACTCATTAAGATTTGGGGACTGTAGGGCAGCATATCCTTTTGACTTTGCATTTATCTTCTGTGCAATATTCTGCACCTGCACTGCATAGTGATCAACACCTGGATTTGTCTGCATGTTTTTTTTTTAAAAGTGAAACACTGTTTACTCCCAGAACCTGCCAATAGGGGAATAATTTCAAAAGACATTCCCAACTACACCTGCAAGATTTGTGGATATGTCAGTCATGTGCAGCTGGGATAACTGCATTTATCTGTCTGTTGCACCTGCATGTAACCAAGGTCTACATGCAAATACAGTCATCCATAAACGAGGGCCTCTACAAACAGTTGGGTGCAACTGCAAGTTTTAAGGTAAATTTTTAGAGGGCTTTGTAAATATAGGATTCTAAGGCCTGATCCACTAGGAGGTTAGATTGAATTTAGCTGCATCAGGTAGATATTCTAAATAATGCGTCCACACTACCAAGACTGTTGTGTCGACTTTAAGAGCCTCTGATGAGGAAGTTACTTAACTCAATAGTAACTGAAGTTCGAGATGAGTGTCCCCGGGGGTGCTCCACATTAGGTCAGTGCACCACTGCTGAGCCTCAGAGCAGAGATTTTGTAGCAGTGTCCCTGGGGCCACACACGTGTGCACCAACAGCCATGCACTATTAGGCTGCAGGCATCACGTATGCATGAACCCCTTCTCCCCACTCCGTTCTTCTACCCTGAAATGATGGCTTGAGAAGGCCAAGATCCCAAAGTAAAGGGAAGGAAGGGAGGGTTGTGGAGCGCCCACGGGGACACTCATCTTGAAGAACATCAGTTAGTATTGAGGTAAGTAACCTCCTTTTTGAGAGAGAAATGTCCCTGTGGGTGCTCCACATTAGGTGACTACAAAGCAATTTCCCTTTAGGGAGGTAGGGATTTCGGATCTGGCAGAAAAGCAGTGGAAAGAACCACCTTAGCTATTTTCAGGTTGGAAAAAAAAAAAAAAAAAAAAAAAAAAAAGAGGTCCTTGCATAAGTGTTCAGTACTTTGCAAATGTGTGGTTAGAGGACCACGTGCAGCTGCGCGGATGTCTCTTATGGGTACTTTATGGAGGAATGCTATTGAAGTAGCCATAGCTCTGGTTGAGTGTGCCCGTATGCTCTCTGGAGGCAGCACGTCTGACTGTGTGAAGCAAAGCTTGATGCAATCTGAGATCCAGTGGGAGAGTCTCTGTGATGAGACAGCCTGGCTCTCATTGCGGTTTGCTATTGAAACAAATAGTCTGGGAGACGGTCTTGTTCGCTGCAGGTAAAGAGAGAGCGCTCTGCACAGGTCAAGGGGGCGCATTTTCATCACAAAAGAGTTGGCGTGTGGTTTGGGGAAGAAGGTGGGAAGGTGTATTGTCTGGTTGATGGGGAAGGAAGAGTGTACTTGGGAGGAATTTGGGATGGATACATAACGTGACCTTGTCTTTAAAAAAGGTTGTGTATGCGGAATCTGCCATTAGGGCTGTGATCTCTCATAGCCGTCTGGCTGAGGTAATAGCTACGAGAAAAAATAGTTTTCATGGATAAGTGTAATAACGAGGTGGTCATCACTGGTTTGAAGGGCGGCCTAGTTAAAGCATTCAATACTAAATGCAGGTCTCCCGGTTGCATTGGTAGAATGATATCTGGATAAAGTGCCTGCAGGCCCTTTAAGAACCTCTTGGTGGATAAGCAAATACTGACGAGTTGTCTATCTTGGGGTATGTCTACACTAGCCTCCTAGTTCAAACTAGGGAGGCTAATGTAGGCATTAGAAATTGCAAAAGAAGCCCAGGATTTAAATATCCCGGGCTTTATTTGCATGTTCCTGTCCGGTCGCCATTTTTAAATTCCATTAGTCCGAAGTAACAAGCAGCTACACGCGGCAGTGAAACGGTAATTCGAACTAAGTCCTTAGTTCGAATTAACTGTTACTCCTCCTGGAAAGCTGGGTCCAGAAATCCTTCCTCTCCCGGAGGGAGGTTATTTGGGTCGAGAGAGGATACTGCCTCCTGTGTGAGTGGGTCCCCTTCTTGTATTTGTTTGGAGGGGGAATATTGCACTCTGTGTCATTTCTGGCCATGCTGGTATTTGTGATAGTATTGCCCTTTGTATCAGTATTGGCAGTAGTGGTGAGGTTCAGGTGGAGGTACCCAGAGATTGCCATAATATGAAGGCATATTCCCAAATCTGGAAAAGTAAATACTCTGAGCTGTGTAAGGAGAATTCTCTGTTGAAAAGCCCCTAGAGAAGATGTCATCAGATTCGGATGAAATTTTTTCTTGAGAGAGTGATCTCTGCGGTGTGAACATAGCAGAGAGTGCTCAGCTTGTAAAAAGGATGAGTTAAAAGTAGGTGAGACTAATAAGTTTCTGTGTTGGGTGTAATGCCCAACAGGTGCTGTTGGTGCCATAGTGGGAGGCACAGAGGCTATGTGAGGCTCTGAATCATGCCTCGGTGCAGTTGTGCCACATCAGGTGGCTCTGTGGTGGCAGCTGAGGCACCTTTTAATGTGATCAGCACCGTGCTCTCATGCTGCGTCGGCAAGATTGTATCATTGCCGGATGGTGCTGCAGCTAATGAGGCAGGCAACTTGAAGCCTGTTGCTTCAGAGTGTGATTTAGTCCATATGCGGTTCATCTCTGTGGGGGCTCCGAAGACGCCAGCGGCGTCACACGTGCTGTGGCTCAGTGCCAGTGCTGCTCTCGGCACCAGCTTCAGTGCCATAGCCCCTTGAGGTGCTGAGAAGGCTCACTTTTTTGTCAGGCTTTCTGGATCCCCACTGCTTAAGTTTCTCTGGCTATTGGTCCGGATCAGAGGCTGGTCTAAGCGAGTTTTCCAATAAAAATTAACTTGAGCCGGAGATCTTTCTGTGCCCACAATTTTAGCTTTGCACAATGAGGGCATTTCTGAGCATTATGCTGCTTTCTGAGGCACTGAGAGTCACATTATGCTGCTTTCTGAGTCACATTGTGAGTGACCTTCCGATATCGGGATAGGCTCTTACATGAGGTGCAGTGCTTAAACCCCGGTGAGCCAGGCACACCTGTAGAAACAGTCAGAGACTGCAGGAAGGGATTAACTGGGAGAAAAAGAAAAAACCCCTTATACTAATCTAGATTTTTTTAACTAAGTAATTAACTAAGTATTTAAACTCTCTAACTAATTAACTAGTATAATGAATTTTACTGGTTTTAAGAAGTATAATCATCTAGACATGAAGAAGCTAGAGAGACTGCTGAGTCTGTCTGTAGCAGGAGGTGGTAGAGAAGGAACTGAGGAGTGGGAGGGGAGATTCATGCATGTGCGATGCCTGCAGCCTAACAGCACACGACTGCTGGTGCGTGTTTGCGCAGCCCCAAGGACACTGCTACAAAATCTCCGCTCTGAGGCTCAGCAGCTGCGCACTGACCTAATGTGGTGCACCCATGGGGACATTTCTCTCTCTTGAAGAAGTCAATGTTGTTATTCCTGATTTCATGAGAATTAATGCTATTTCTGACTGTGCATAGTCAAGTTTACAGTAAAGTAGATGCAACATTGGTGACAGCTGAGGGCATGGGTCCTTGGGAGGCATCCCATAGTTCCCTGCTCTGACCACTGTGGCCAGAACTTGCACCTCTACTGCTCACAAGGTAAATAGAAAAAGCCCCAGGAAAGTTTGAATTTAATTTCCCATGTGGCCAGCGTTGCAAGCATATCTCAGAGCAAGCAGCACACCATGGCACATATGGACATGACTTTGACTAATTCAAATACTGTGAAAACTTTGAATACTTCTGCTTCCATGGGCTCCAGTTCCCCAGGGCACAGAAGAGTGACAGCATGGAGTGTCCAGGAAATCTCAGACCTCATCAAGGTGTGGGAAGATGAATCCATTTTCTCTGAGTTCCAAACGAGCAAGAGGAACATGGACATTTATGTGAAGAGCACCCAGCAGTGCCAAGTCAAAATCAAGGAGCTGAGCAGTCCTACCACAAGGCAAAGGAGGCAGAAAAACCAGTCTGGTGCAGCACCTCATAGATGCTGCTTCTACAGGAAGCTGGATGCAATTCTGGGGTGGAGGGGGGGAGGAACCTGACCAGACCAGCTTCTCCGGTGTTACTGTGGAGTCCAGCAAAGACACTCCTGGTGTCAGCATGGAGGACAGTGCGGTGGCAGAGGGTGAGGAGGAGGACGAGGAAGAGAATGGCCACATTCAGTCAGCATCTGCTCCTGCTCACTCTATGTAATTTAGAGAAGACTGATATTTCACATGGAAATGTAGTGGAAGGAGGAGGGAAAGCTATTAGCACTCTCCCCAGGAAACCACATGTGCTGTAATGTGTGCCCTTGTAACTTCATTGCAGCTGGGACTGCAGGCAGTTCACTGCATATTCCTTCTCTTTCAGCATCTGCCTGCCTGGCTCAGATCTGCAGGTGAAAACACACAAGAGAGGACATGTTCAGGGAGCAGATGGAGTGCATGAACTCCCTATTGGATGAGATGTGTGCAGAGTGCCAGGACTGGACTGCTAAATGTCATGATAGGAGAGCCGCCAGGGAGCAGCAGGCTAGCCAGCAGGACTCTATGTTTGCCTCCCTGACAGTTGTGATGGAGCATGTCTTGAGAGGGACTCCTCCCAGAACCCTGTCGCCCCAAAGACAACACCAATTTCCCCCTCTCCCAGCCCTGTTGCTTCCACCACCAGTGGTCCGAGGATATGGGAGGGAGGAGGGAATCAAGGGCAGTCTTACCCTCGAGGACCACGGGAGGCAAAAGGCTGTCCCACACACGTTTCTGAGCCCCCTCTCCCTTTTGGTTCCCACTTCTTTCATTTCCCAAATGTTTTCACCAAATAAAAAAACCCCTCACATTCTTTGAACAACAGTCTCTTTATTCCTTGAACTGCAGGAGTGGGGTGGAGGGTTAAAAGCAAACACAGAGGCTGTGTCTACACTGCACCCCGTTTCCGGAAAAGGGATGCAGATTAGACACTTTGGAATAGCAAAATCCGCGGGGGATTTAAAAATCCCCCGCAGTATTTTCATTAACATGGCTGCCGCTTTTTTCCGGCTTGGGGATAAGCCGGAGAAAAGCGGCAGTCTAGACCTGATTCTCCGGAAAATAAACCCTTGAAAGGGTTTAAATCCCCAAGCTGGAAAAAAGCGGCAGCCATGGTAATGCAAATACCGCGGGGGATATTTAAATCCCCCGCGGATTTTGCTATTCCAAAGTGTCTAATCTGCATCCCTTTTCCGGAAAAGGGGTGCAGTGTAGACACAGCCAGGGAATTCAGGGGCCAACGTATTGAGAGCAACGTGGAAGAGACTCAAAACTGGCCATTCACAAAACTGTCCTTCAAGGCCTCTCTGACTTGTACTCCCCTTATCACCCTCATTTCCAGCTGCTCAAACTATCTGCTTAGGTGCTCTGCCTGAGTACCCCATCCTGCCAAATAAGTTTCTCCTTTGTTCTCGTAAAGATTATAGAGCACACAACAGTCTGCCACCACAGACTTAAAAGCCAGTTCCCCAGCACCATCTTTGCAGAAGGTAGGGGGTAGCGAGGACTGGGCATGAGCCAGGAATAAGCTGATTCCCAGTTTGTATCCAGTCCCTGTAGCTGCGCCTCTGCTTTTTAAATTTATTAGGAGCCTAGCAGAAGCGCAGCGGGAGGGGAGGGGGGTAGCCAAGACAGCTGATTCCCAGCTCAGACTGGGTCCCCCCCCGCTGCACTTCAGCCTTTTAAATGTATTAAGATCCTCCAGCCCTGAATATATTTAAAAGGCAGAGCCACAGCGGGGTTAGCTCGTAGGCCAGGAGCTAACTCCACTGCAGCTCCCTCGCTTATTGACTAATGGACTAGTCAATGGAAAATCCATTGACTAGTTGATTACTTGATTAAACTAAGTTAAACATATCTATTATGAAGCAGTCAGAAATATGGATTATGTGCTCTAGCTATCTGCCTTGGCAGTATTTTAAAGAAGCCTATTTGAATGAATAGGAACATACCAGTAAGAAAAGCAAATATGATAGGTGACCAGATTGTCTTACCAGGAAAATCCTTGGTGAGCTTAAACACAAAAAGGAAAGCTTACAGTAAGTGGAAACTTGGACAGATGACTAGGGAGGAGTATAAATATATTGCTTGAGAATGCAGGGGAGTACACAGTAAGGAGAAAGCGCAATTGGAATTGCAGCTAGCAAGGAAAGTGAAGAATAACAAGAAATGTTTCTACAGGCATGTTAGCAATAAGAGGGTGATCAGAGAGGGTGTGAGGCCCTTACTGGATGTCTCTTCTAGCCCTAGGATTCTGATTCTTTCTAAAGGCACTTTTTTTTTTTGAAAGGTGATATGCAAATTTGTTGCTAATTTGCATATCTTCTTCTGATCACTTTTTCGAAAGCAGGTTTTTAGAAAGTAAAAGTAGTCTGGACGCGGTATTTTTCAGGAAAAAAAAAACCTTTCAAAAAACTGCTCTTCCTAAAAAAAAGGAGGTTTACGTGGTTTTTCGAAAAGGGGTTTTTTTCTGAAAAACTGCATCCAGACTACTTTCACTTTTGAAAAACCCACTTTCGAAAAAGCAATCAGAAAAAGACATGCAAATATGGCACTAATTTACATATCTCCTTTCGGAAAAAAAATGTAGTCTAGACATAGCTTAAGAGACTGCTTTAAAAAACTAGCTTGATTTGCACTATTGGCATTAGCTGCTGAGAGACTGGTAGCTCATTGGCTCCCCTTGTATGAAATTCTGTAACACAGGCACAATAAAGACAATTAATTTAATTCCCAAAACAAAAATTGGGGGCTAAAACCAGTTACACTGTAATTTAATTGCCTAAACTACAAACCTAAGTGCTTAAAAACAAGGAAATAAATATTTAAGGGCTTCATAAGTCTTATGCAATCCCCATAATTGCCATGAACTGTCAAATTAAGCACAAGGACTGTTTATCAAATGGGTTGTGTTTACATTCTAAAATTCCTGAAGAAGTGATATAGTATTCTTTTAGGGTCAAAGTGATAGCTGCTTTCCCATGAAATATGGATTCCTTATTCTTGATAAGAATTACTTACAGTGTGGGCAGTGTAAGATTTATGATGCCTTTAATGATTCACTTCCTTGCTTGAACAACTGGGTTTTATAAGTGATATTAGAAGATTATTACATAATAAAGGAACAAGTAGTACTATCCGACTTAATAGTGGCTCCTGCAGAACTCTGGCAAGATAAACATATTTACATAGCTAAATTAACCATCCATGCCCACATATCAAAGCCTCAACTTCACACTATACAGGGCGTAAAAATAATTCACAATCTTGGGAAAGTGTCAGACCTAAATTAAAATATGAAAGGCTTAACTTTACAGGCAATGTCCAGCCCAGCACTGCTTCTCCATGATTAAGACGCTCAAGAGTCCTATCCTGTGAACATGTTGCTGAAATGCTCCAATATATCTCTGTCAAGACCTTAATATATTGCACATACTTTCTGAGGTTATGTTTTAAAACCTTGTAAAAGAATTAATAAAGCTGAGGTGAAATATGAAACAGAAAGCCATAGTCAATCAGTCTTGAATTTTTTTTAAATTTTGGATGTTGTGACCAAAATAATTTGATACAAATAGTGAAATATTTCTGTCCACTCAAAATCCACATATATAGCAAAAGCAAAAAATGTTGCATCTGGAAAATTTTGCCCAGCCATATTTAGTATGGCAGAGATCTGGGGTTATTTCAGTGAGCTGTAACAATTAACGGCTGAGAGGACGGTATCAGGGTGGATCTCGTTGGACTGTAATTTCATAATCAATAGCTGTTGCTCTCTGAAGATGGTGGAGCTTCTTGTGAGTTTCACACAGATGTAAAAACACCAGCATATCCCTTTCAGAGGGGAGGGCAATGTGGTAAATCCATCTGGAGTGAATTCATGGCTTCTCTGTTCCTATCAGGCGGGAGACTCAGTGGGAGGGGAAAGCTCCGTGGCAGTTGGTGGGCACAGGAATGGAGTGGGGGGGGGGGCGGCTCTGGGAGGACCACAGTGTTAATATAATTTCAGAATGTATATAGGTATTCGTGCCCAGGGAACCTGAGCAGCAGAAGTGCCAACTTAGCTACCAAGAAGTGTGTCACACCACAGTGACTGGTGAACTGCAGCACTCTAGGGTCCTCACAGAAGACTGTTTACTACAGCTGAGTGAAGACTGTTTACTAGAGCTTTTCTCTTTCAGGGTATGTCTACTGAGAAAAGAAAAATCTGCCAGGTGGGAAGACCTCAGAGCTTGGGATCCAGCCAAAGCCTAGATCCACTGGTTAATATTTCCTGGAACAATCAATTTCACACATACTGAATGGGAAATGATTGTCTTAGAAGGAGAACTGCAGAAAGAGATCTAGGAGTCATAGTGGACCACAAGCTAAATATGTCAACAGAGTGACGCTGTTGCAAAAAAAGCAAACATGATTCCAGGATGCATTAACAGGTGTGTTGTGAGCCAGACATGAGAAGTCATTCTTCCATTCTACTCTGTGCTGATTAGGCCTCAGTTGGAGTATTGTGTGCAGTTCTGGGCACCACATTTCAAGAATGATGTGGAGAAATTGGAGAAGATCCAGAGAAGTGCAACAAAAATGATTAAAGGTCTAGAAAACATGACCTATGATGGAAGACTGAAATAACTGGACTAGTTTAGTTTAGAAAAGAGAAGACTTAAAGGAGTGTGAGGAGGTCACTCACCACCGTAGCGGGGGTCCGTCGTCTGTCCCCCGGAATCAGTCCATTCCGCCCGCACAGGCTCCCGCTCACGTGGCGTTTCCCCTCTGGAATCTTCCGGTCGCGTTGCTCTCTTCGCCACACTGCCCTCCGGCAGTGCCCAAGTCACTCGCTCTGAGCCCCCCTTCCGGGGGTTTGGTCTCTCTCCAGGAGGCCTGTCTGCAGGCCTAGCAGGCTGGCCGGTTGGCTGTCCGAGCGCCCTGGCCCAGCCTAACTCTCTAGCCCTGCCCTAGCTCCAGAGAGCGTCCTGCTCCCTCGGCAGCCAGGCTCACGGCCTTGCCGCAGGCCTAGCAGGCTGGCCAGTTGGCTGTCCAAGCGCCCTGGCCCAGCCTGATTCTCTAGCCCTGCCCTAGCTCCAGAGAGCATCCTGCTCCCTCGGCAGCCAGGCTCACACTGCCATGGCTGAAGCAGCCCTTCCCTTTTATAGCCTCCAGGTGGGCCTTAATGGGCCAACGCCGCCCAGCTGGGCTGAACTCCCCGGGCCTGCTCCAGGCTGGGGTTTGGCTCTTCAAGGGCCAGGACAGGGCAGCTGCCCTGTTACAGGGGACACAATAGTGTCTTTCCAGTGGCTTTTAAAAGTGGGGCTGGAGAAAAATTGGTCTCCTTGGCCTCTGAGGATAGGACAAGAAGCAATGGGATTAAATTGCAGCAAGGGAGGTTTAGGTTGGACATTAGGAAAAACTTCCTGCTTGTCAGGGAGTTTAAATACTGGAATTCATTGAGTAGGGGGGTTGTGGAATCTTCATCACTAGAGATATTCAAGAGCAGGTTAGACAGACACCTGTCAGGGATGATCTAGATGGTTCTTGGTCCTGCTGTGAGGGCAGGGGGCTGGACTCAATGACCTCCTGAAGGCCCTCAGCTTTCTTCAGGTTCACCTTCCAGCTTGGGAGTGCAGGGGAAGCCTCTGGCAGCTGGGAGGTCACTGGCCTCTCAGGCTGGCCTTTTATAGTTCTGGGCCGGCCTCCTGACTTCCAATCAATTACTGACCATCAGGGCTCTTGGAGGGGCTCCTTCCCTTCTGGGTCAGTGGGTGTTCACTCTGACCCACAACAACAAACATTAACTGACCTTTAGCATACAGTGGAGAATGTAGGGTTCTTCACATAATGAAGAGATATAAGTTACATAATGAGGAAAATATTGCATTGGAATAGATTACCAAGAGTAATTATGGAATACCCACACTAGAAGGCTACGTAAAAGGGATGCAAATTAGACGTATCGCAATTGCTAATGAAGCGGGGATTTAAATCTCCCCCGCTTCATTAGCATAAAAATGGCTGCCGCTTTTTTTCAGCTCGGAGCTTTGCCGGAAAAAAGCACCAGTCTAGACGCGGATCTTTCGGAAAATAAAGCCTTTTCCGAAAGATCCCTTATCTCTTATTTTAAGAGGGATAAGGGATCTTTCGGAAAAGGCTTTATTTTCCGAAAGATCCGCATCTAGACTGGCGCTTTTTTCCGGCAAAGCTCCGAGCCGAAAAAAAAGCGGCAGCCATTTTTATGCTAATGAAGTGGGGGAGATTTAAATCCCCGCTTAATTAGCAATTGCGATACGTCTAATTTGCATCTCTTTTACGAAAAAGGGATGCAATCTAAACGTAGCCGAAATGTTTAAACAACATATTAGACAAGTACCTATTTGAGATAGTCTAGTTTTACTTGGTCCTGTTTCAGTGCAGGTGGATGAACTCTACAAACACTTGAAGTCCCTTTCAACCCTATATTTCCACTATTATCAATTAAGGTGGCACAATAACCAACTGAAGCCTCTTAATACTCCCCATAGTTTTAGATACATATCTGGTGTCTACAATTCAAATCCATACTTGATTATATTCCTGATCATTCATCTGATTAAGTGGTTTTTGCCCATGAAAGCTCATGATTCTATATATTTTAATTAGTCTCTAAAGTGCCACAGGATTACTCATTGTTTTTAGTTACAGATGTACATGGCGACCTCTCTGAGACGATTCTAAAATTCATTCATGCCAGGTTTGGGCTCATTCTTCTGATCACCAGTGGCTCAGAATATTACTCAACAGAAATCTCCACCTGTCAGTCCAGAGAATGGCTCTGATGGATTCCAGCATTTACAGTTCTCAGCCAGAGGCTGATGGCTCAGAACCTGTCTCCATTACAGGGTTTATCCAGGGCCTATGGGGTGGACAGATTGGGTATATCTAGACTACATGCCTCTGCCAACAGAGGCCTGTAAAATAGGCTACCCGACATAGTCAATGAAGCGGGGATTTAAATATCCCCAGCTTCATTAAAATAAAAATGGCTGCCGTGCCGTGCCGGCTCAGCTGACGGGCACAGTGCGCGAGTCGAGATGCGGATCGGTCAACAGGAAAAGCCTTTGTCGACCGCTCCCTTATGCCTCATGAAAAGAGGTTTACAGGAGTGGTCAACAAAGGCTTCCCCTGTCGACCAATCCTCGTCTTGACTGCTGCGCTGGGCCGACAATCAGCTGAGCCAGCACAGCGCAGCGGCCATTTTTATTTTAATGAAGCTGGGGATATTTAAATACCCGCTTCATTGACTATGTCGGGTAGCCTATTTTACATGCCTCTATTGGCAGAGGCATGTAGTCTAGACATACCCATGGGCTGTGTCTATACTGGCATGAATTTCCGGAGATGCTTAAAACGGAATAGTTTTCGTTATAAGTATTTCCGGAAAAGCGCGTCTACATTGGCCACGGACGCTTTTCCGGAAAAGACTACTGGGCTGTCTACACTGGCCCTTTTCCGGAACAGTGTTCCGGAATAAGGACTTATGCCCGAGCGGGAGCAGAATAGTTTTTCCGGAATAGCGGCTGATTTTGTACAGTAGAGCATTGTTGCTTTTCTGGAAATTCAAGGGCCAGTGTAGACAGCTCGCAACTTATTCCGGAAAAGCGGCTGATTTTCCGGAATAAGTGGCCCAGTGTAGACACAGCCATTGAGAGGAAGTCACTCTTTTTGAGTAATGCCTGGATTAAGCAAAAGGTAAGCATGCTAACATTTGTTTTAGATGCACTTTATTCTTATTAGCTCTACTATGCTATCGCTGCCAAAGACTGAAGTGGAGGTAATGCCAGATTAAGGTTATGAGAGGTCTAAGGCTAATGAGAGGGAAGAGCCTAAGTATGAATGGCAAAGAATATTATAAAGTCATGAAACATTTATTTGTTTTAAGCTTTCTGTAAGGAAAAGGTAAAATGCACATATCTGTTGTTCTATAGCCCTTCAATACTCAGTGTACAAACATTAAACAAATTTAATCTAAAGCTTTGCAGCTTTTGAATGATGAAGATAGAACAGAGTTATTCCTGGTTGTGTTCTCTGCCCACCTTAACAAAAAGGCTTAATTGAAAATTAGCATCTCAAAAGCCCATGTTTGTTTACTGGGCTGGTATAATCTCTCTCTCTCTCTCTCTCTCATTTATTTGTTTGTTTGTTTGTTTTGCTTCCTGTTTCTGTGGCCCTGACTGATTTTTGTGTGGGTCAGCGGCCCTCCCTCCAGATGCCCCCTCTACACAGAGGCAGGGCACATCTCCCCTCCCCCCCACCACCACACTATAGGCAGCACAAGGGCTGGGGTACAGTCCTGGGCCAGCTCACACTCCTGGCGATAGCAGGACGTGATGGTGCAGAGACCTGCCGTCCTCGCCTTACAGAGGGGGGCTGGGTTTCACCCACTGTGTCCCCAGGGAGAACTGACCACTTCTCTTGTTTCACCACAGCCAAAGCACCTGTGAGTGCAGGGCGCATCACCCAGCCTGGAACATCCACCCGCACCTTGGCCAGCAGGCGCACCCGCAACCAGGAGGAGTACCAGAGGCAGCAGCTGCAGTTACAGGGACAGCAGGTCCACAGCCAAGAGCAGTGGGTGCAAGAAGACCTGCAGCTGTGGCAGGAGAGCTTGCGGGAGCAGAATGGTGCCCTCCAAGAGCACCTGCAGGCCCTGGTGGACCAATTGCTGCCTCCTGCTGTTCCAGCCCCTGCGGCCGCCCTAGCTATCGCTCCTCCTCCCACCCCTGCTCCCTCTCCCGCTTCTTCCATCCCTCCTGTCCCACCCTCCATACCCACTCCTCCACTGTGAACGCTGAGGCCCCCGTACCCACAGTGTTGCAAGACGGGAGGGCCGGCAAGACCCCCAACTCTGAGCTTCCCCTCCCCCTTCCTCCCCTTGCCTCCCCCTTCCAGCTTCCACCTCCCAGGTTTCCCACCTCCCCTCTCCCACCCTCATTCTCCCCCACCCTCCACCCCAGTTATGTTAAATAAAGAGAGTTTTTTGTGGCAACACAGGTGTTTTTATTGTACATCAGGAAGGGGGGTTAGGGAGGGGAAAGGGGAAGGAGGTGAGGGTGGAATGTAATGCACAAGGACCCAGTGGGGTACGCTAGGGCAACTTCAGTCCTCATCCACCTGGAAGCTCTCCCGCAGGGCTTCCCGGATGCGGACAGCCCCCCCAAAGGGCCTCCCGGCTGGCAGCCATGCGGGGCTGTGCATACTGGCCAGCCAGGTGGTCAGCTCTGCCATCCAGGCTGGCAGGAAGGCCTCCCCTTCCTCTCACAAAAATTGTGGAGCACACAGCACGCTGCCACCACATGCAGAATATTGTGCTGAGAGAGGTCGAGGTGGGTGAGGAGGCATCTAAAACAGGCTTTCAGTCAGCCAAAGGCCCCCTCGACCAGCATTGAAGACCTGTCAGGAGGGGCTGAGGTGTCCCGTGTAGGGCTTCATGAGTCAGGGCTGTAGTGGGCAGGCCGCATCCCCCAGCAGGCACACAGGCATGTCCACGTCCCAGACCCTGATGTGGCGATCGGGGAAGAAGGTCCCGGCGTGCAGCCTCTGGCATATGGAGGAGTTGCGGTACACCTGCACGTCATGTGCCTTGCTGGACCAGCCCACATTGATGTCCGTGAACTGGCCCCGGTAGTCAGACACGGCCTGCAGCATCATGGAGAAGTACCCCTTCCTGTTGATGTAGAGGGAGTCCTGGTGTTCCGGGGCATGGATGGGGATGTGCGTCTCGTCGATGGCCCTCCCGCAGTTGGGGAAGCCCAGGGTGCCGAACTCCTGGATGACTGCATCCAGGTCAGTGAGGCGGATGCCTCTGCGGGGGCAGTACCCTGTTGATGGCCTTGACCACCTGCAAAGAGACACACAAAACCGAGGGTCACTGGGGTGCCCGGGTTGCTGGGAGTGTTCGTTCCCCACCACTGCCCCGCGTCCCACTCCCAGGAGCAACTCCCGCTGCAGTCCTGGCCACTGCAGGTGGTCTGTAGTGCAGCTGGGACAGACTGAACCTTCCAGCCCCCACTCCTGGCCAAGTGGCCGGTGAGTGCCGTACCTGCATGAGCACCGCTCCGACGGTGGATCTCCCCACGCCAAACTGGTTGCTGACAGATCGGTAGCTATCTTGTGTGGAGAGCTTCCAGAGGGAGATGGCCGCCCACTTTTGGAGGGGAATGGCGGGCCTCATGCGTGTGTCCCGTTGCCGCAGAGCAGGGACGAGCCACTCGCAGAGCTCGAGGAAGGTGTCCTTCTTCATCCTGAAGTTCTGGGTCCACTGTTGGTCTCCCCAGTGCTCCAGGATGATGTGGTCCCACCAGTTGCTGCTGGTGTCCCGACACCAGATGCAGCAGGGCATGCTGGCTTCCGGGCGCCGCTCCTCCACGGCTCCCGGGGAGGCAGGGGGAGGGCCAGGGGACTGGCCTGCAGCAGAAGGTGCCAGGCAGCCTCCAGCAAGTGCTGCCAGGCTTGCAGCAAGACATTCAACATGAGCACCAGAGTGCCCAGGGACAGGTCTGACTCAATAGTGCCGAGTGCTGTGGTGTCCCAAATGAGAGCGGCCAAAGCAGACAGAGAGGAAAATGCTTTGCTGTTCCTCAGCGAGGTAGGCAAGCAAGCGGGAAAGCTGAGACCCAGCTGTCCAGGGAGGTCCCTTTAAGCATGAGGCTCAAACAGCAGCCACACAAAGCAACTACTGACCTGATGCCCTGCTGGAACCGGTTTCAGCTGCCCTTAAATGCCCCCCTGCGTCCAATCAGTGTGGACACACTATTTCAAAATAGCAAAACACTATGGCTACGTCTACACTGGCCCCTCTTCCGGAAGGGGCATGTAAATTTCACTAGTCGTCGTAGGGAAATCCGCGGGGGATTTAAATATCCCCCGCGGCATTTAAATAAAAATGTCCGCCGCTTTTTTCCGGCTTTTAAAAAAGCCGGAAAAGAGCGTCTAGACTGGCCCCGATCCTCCGGAAAAAGTGCCCTTTTCCGGAGGCTCTTATTCTTACTTTGAAGTAAGAATAAGAGCCTCCGGAAAAGGGCACTTTTTCCGGAGGATCGGGGCCAGTCTAGACGCTCCTTTCCGGCTTTTTTAAAAGCCGGAAAAAAGCGGCGGACATTTTTATTTAAATGCCGCGGGGGATATTTAAATCCCCCGCGGATTTCCCTACGACGACTAGTGAAATTTACATGCCCCTTCCGGAAGAGGGGCCAGTGTAGACGTAGCCTATTTCGAATTAGATTTTGTGTCTAGATGCGTTATTTCGAATTAGTTTATTTCTTGTAGCTTAATTCAACATACCCTTACTTATCATTTCCACTTGGGAAAGAAATTAGTTTGAGTTAGGGCATGTGGCGGGGTACCACCCGCCTCCGCTCCCTTTCCCCAGGGTAACAAAGCGTTAACCCCCTGCCCGGGGGCCTAGTCCGCACTCGCAGCAGGCCCAGCGGCCTAGTCCAGCACTCGCAGCAGGCCCAGCGGCCTAGTCCAACACTCGCAGCAGGCCCAGCGGCCTAGTCCAGCACTCGCAGCAGGCCCAGCGGCCTAGTCCAGCACTCGCAGCAGGCCCAGCGGCCTAGTCCAGCACTCGCAGCAGGCCCAGCGGCCTAGTCCAGTACTCGCAGCAGGCCCAGCGGCCTAGTCCAGCACTGCGGGGTGGGGTAGGGGGGTCCGGGCCCTCCCTCTCCACCGGACCCCAACCCAGGGCCCTGATAGTGGTGGGTGGTTCCCACCACTGGCTCAGCGGGGGGGCCTCCCCCAAAACATGCTAAGCCCACTGGGGGAGGGGGTTTCCCGGCCCCTTGCCCTGGGTTACTTCCTACCCCCAATCTGGCGGCCGACGGAGGTCCCACCTGGCAATGCTGGGTTGCCGGCAGCAGCCTCGTCCGACGGTCTTGTCCCTGGGGCAGTGGCACAGGGGCGTCTTCTGCAGCGGGGCGGGCGGCCACCGGGCGTCGGTGTTGGGGGCGTGCTCGCCCCAGGGCTGGTGGTAGCCGCAGCGGTGCCTCCTCCGGCTCTGGATCTGGCAGCAGGTCCGGCGGCGGGCCTGCAGCTGGGGCCGGAGCTCCTGTCTCCCCAGCGGTCTGCCTCAACTGAGCAGCCCAGCAGTCTTTTATAGCGAGGCTGCACTCCGAGCATGCCCAGTAGGGCTGTGGGGGAGGGGCGTGTTCTGCCCAATAAATGGGCTCCCCTTCCTCCTGCTCAGTGCGGGGCAGGTTCGCCCCGTCACACACCTCCCCCCTTAAAAGGTTTCTTTCCGGTGGCTCCTCTTTAGGAGCTATGCGCGAAAGAAAATCTGCATTGCCGTGCGCCTTCCCTGGTCGGTGTGCCACTTGAAACGAATATGGCTGCAAGGCTAGGTACCAGCGCATGATACGCGCATTGGTGTCTTTCATTGTTTGCAACCACCTTAAAGGGGCGTGATCCGTCACTACCAAAAAATTACTCCCCAGTAAATAATACCTTAGTGCGTCCACGGCCCATTTCACAGCCAGTGCCTCCCTCTCTATGGTGGAGTACCGGGTTTCCCTCGGGTACAACTTGCGGCTTAAGTATAGCAGCGGGTGTTCTACTCCCTCTACCTCCTGGGATAGCACGGCCCCGAGTCCTACCTCGGAAGCATCCGTCTGTAGGATGAAGGGCCTGTCAAAATCCGGCTGGGCTAATACCGGTCCCCGGGTAAGGTGGTCCCTCAAGGTCTGAAACGCCCTCTCGCACGCTGCTGACCACTCTACCCGCCGCGGGTGTTGGTTTTTGGTCAGGTCCGTCAGGGGGGCTGCTATGGTGGAAAAGTTAGGGACAAAGCGCCGGTAATACCCCACCAACCCCAGGAACTGCCTCACCTGTCGTTTCGTGGTGGGAGTGGGGTATTCTCGGAGGGCCTGAATTTTATCTATTACGGGTTTCACCTGTCCCTTCCCCACCGTATACCCCAAGTAGGTTACCTCTTCTTTCCCTAGGTGACATTTGGCCGGGTTCGCTGTTAACCTGGCTTCCCCTAGGGCCCTCAATACCTCCTCTAAGTGGGTTAGATGTTCCTCCCATCCTTCGCTGTACACGATAATATCATCGATGTACGCCGCTGCATACGCATTGTGGGGTGCCAAGACTTGATCCATCAGCCGCTGAAATGTGGCAGCGGCTCCATGCAGTCCGAAAGGCATCATCGTGAATTGGTAGAGCCCAAAAGGGGTTGGGAATGCTGTTTTGGCTTTCGTCCTCGGTGTCAACGGGATTTGCCAATATCCTTTAGTGAGGTCCAGGGTCGAAATATATCTGGCCCTCCCCAGGCGTTCTAGTAGTACATCTACCCGGGGCATGGGGTAAGCATCGAACTGGGAGATGGCGTTCACCTTGCGGAAGTCAATGCAAAACCTCACTGAGCCATTGGGTTTGGGGACCAGCACTATGGGGCTCCTCCACTCGCTGCGGGATTCTTCCACCACCCCTAGGGCCAACATTTCTTTTAGTTCTTGGCGCACGGTGTCCCACATCTTCCTGGGCAGGGGACGGTGACTGTCCCGTACTTTCTGCCCTGGTTTTGTGGCAATGTGGTGGCTAATTAACGGGGTCCTTCCTGGTTTAGCGGACAACACATGTGGGAATCGCGCTATGAGTTCTTGTAGCTGTTGCTTTTGTCCCTCCTTTAGGTCTTGCCCGACATCTACCTGGGGGTTCTCCATCAAGGCTCCCACTTGTGGTCCCAACTCGTCCTCTGGAGGGAAGGGGGTGATCATCATTGCTTCCCTCTCCCTCCAGGCCTTCAGGAGGTTTACATGATACACTCGTAAATCTTTCCGCCGCCCTGGTAGCCTCACCTCGTAGTCGACTGGCCCGATCTTCCGCACGACTTCGAAGGGTCCTTGCCACTTGGCTAATAGCTTGGACTCCGAGGAGGGCAATAAGAGTAACACCCGATCCCCGGGTTGAAAGCTCCGCATCTTCGCCTTCTGGTTGTAGTGGCGTGCTTGTGTTTCCTGCGCCGTCCGCAGGTTCTCCTGGGCTAGCCAGCCCAATTCTTCTAACCGCTCCCGTAGTTGTAACACGTAGTGGATGGTCCCCTGGGCGCGTCTCTCTTGTCGCTCCCAAGTCTCTCTCAGTAAGTCCAGAATTCCCTGCGGGCGTCGGCCATACAATAATTCAAATGGGGAAAATCCCGTGGAGGCTTGGGGGACCTCCCTTACAGCGAAGAGAAGAGCGGGCAACCATCTGTCCCACTGTCGGGGGTCGTCGTCGACGAATTTCCGCAGCATTGACTTCAGTGTCCTGTTGAACCGTTCCACCAGCCCATCCGTCTGAGGGTGGTACACGGAGGTTCTCAGGGAACGGATGTTCAGTAGGCGGCACAACTCCGTTATCAGCTTGGATGTTACGTTGGTCCCCTGGTCTGTTAGGATTGTCTTCGGGAGACCCACCCGGGCGAACACCTTTAAAAGTTCGTCGGCAATGGCGCGCGCTGTCGTGACCCGGAGGGGAATCGCCTCTGGGTATCGAGTGGCGTAGTCCACAATGACCAGAATGTATTTGTTCTTATTAGCGCTTTGCTCCAGCGGCCCGACCAAGTCCAACCCTATGCGTTCAAAGGGCGTCCCTACCACGGGCAGAGGGACCAACGGGGCTCGGGGGACCCCGCCGGGGTTAGCCCGCTGGCATTCGGGGCATGATGCACAATAGTCCCTCACCGCATGATGTATTCCCGGCCAGAAGAACCGCTGGGCTAGTCTGCACAATGTTTTCTCCCGGCCCAGGTGGCCTGCCCAGGGCACATCGTGGGCCAATCGCAACACCGTCGTCCGAAGCCGCTGAGGTACCAGCAGCTGGCAGATCTCGGCTTGGGTCTGCGGGTCTTGGGTCAGGCGGTACAACAAGTCACCCCGTATCTCGAACCTTGGGCCTTGGGGCCCCCCTAAGGGGGCCCGGTCCCTCGACTCGGGTCCTCCCGCCTGCTCCCAGGCCCGGCTGAGGGTTGGATCATTCCTTTGTTCCTCTAGGAAATCGCCGTCCAGGGAGAAAGCTGTTTCTTGGGGATCTATGGGGGGGGTGTCAGTTCGAGAGGGTTGTGGGGCTCCCCTCCTGGCCCCCCTTGAGGTCCCTTCCCCGGGGTCTTCTTCCATCGGCAGTTCTGTTAGCGCTGCCTGTGGCTGTTCTGGGCCTCCCCCCTCGGGGTCCCCTCGCCTGTAGCCCTGTAGTAGGGTCCAAAAGTGGGGCCAATCCCGCCCCACCACCACGGGGTAAGCCAGTCGGGGGACTACCCCTACACTGCACCTCTCTTCGTGCGCCCCGATCGCTAACCTCACCTTAGCGGTGGGGTATGTCCTTACTTCCCCGTGGATACACTGCATTCTCACCGGGGGCCCCCATTGCTCTGGGTCACCGACTAGGTCTTCTTCTATCAGCGTCTGTCCACACCCCGTATCCACCAAGGCTGTGGTCTCCTCCCCTTGCACCTTAACTGGGATGAGTATCTTTGTCCCCCCTTCTTTCTGCTGTTGCACCCCCGTTACTAGTACTTGCCCATAGCTACAGGCCCTGGGGGTGCCCCTCTCTTTCCCGGGGGCTCCCTGGCGGCTCCCTGGGCGGCCTGCCCCCCTCCGGGCTCCTCCGCCAACCCAGTGCCCTTTCAATAGGGCGACCGCCTGCCCCAACGTCTTGGGCCCCTGTCGCCGGATCCACTCCCGGTCCTCCTTGGGCAAACTCTTCAGGAGCTGCCCCACAGCCTCCCTATTACCTTTCCGGGGGCCCATCTTCCCCCAGGCCCCCTCGAGCACCTGCCCGACTAAAATCCTGCCCCCTCTCTCTCTTTTTTTTTTTTTTTTTAAAGCACCCCAAAAAAAAGAAACCCCTCTCTGCGCCCCCTTTTACTCAAGGGGGGGGGATCATCCCCACATTCTCCACCAGTTGTGGCGGGGTACCACCCGCCTCCGCTCCCTTTCCCCAGGGTAACAAAGCGTTAACCCCCTGCCCGGGGGCCTAGTCCGCACTCGCAGCAGGCCCAGCGGCCTAGTCCAGTACTCGCAGCAGGCCCAGCGGCCTAGTCCAGCACTGCGGGGTGGGGTAGGGGGGTCCGGGCCCTCCCTCTCCACCGGACCCCAACCCAGGGCCCTGATAGTGGTGGGTGGTTCCCACCACTGGCTCAGCGGGGGGGCCTCCCCCAAAACATGCTAAGCCCACTGGGGGAGGGGGTTTCCCGGCCCCTTGCCCTGGGTTACTTCCTACCCCCAATCTGGCGGCCGACGGAGGTCCCACCTGGCGATGCTGGGTTGCCGGCAGCAGCCTCGTCCGACGGTCTTGTCCCTGGGGCAGTGGCACAGGGGCGTCTTCTGCAGCGGGGCGGGCGGCCACCGGGCGTCGGTGTTGGGGGCGTGCTCGCCCCAGGGCTGGTGGTAGCCGCAGCGGTGCCTCCTCCGGCTCTGGATCTGGCAGCAGGTCCGGCGGCGGGCCTGCAGCTGGGGCCGGAGCTCCTGTCTCCCCAGCGGTCTGCCTCAACTGAGCAGCCCAGCAGTCTTTTATAGCGAGGCTGCACTCCGAGCATGCCCAGTAGGGCTGTGGGGGAGGGGCGTGTTCTGCCCAATAAATGGGCTCCCCTTCCTCCTGCTCAGTGCGGGGCAGGTTCGCCCCGTCACAGGGCAGAAAAATGAGGACTAACATCAGGTTTATTTAATTTTGAGTTTTGGAATAAAACTCATAAGTTATGATGGACTGAACTGCTAGAGACCCAGAAAATGGTCTGAGCCTCATCCAGGCTGTCATTCATAGAACAAGTGAGTTTAAAATCCTTGAGAGAGAGCCTGGGGAGTGAAAAAAACTAAAACACTGTGTACTGAGGTTCTTCCAGTGCAGTGGTCTCCACCCTTTTTACACCCAAGATCACTTTTTAAATGACAGACCAAGCCAAGATCTACCACCCCGCCCCTTCCTTGAAGCCCCACCCCTTCCTTGAAGCCCCACCCTCTCTATTCTCCTCCTCTCCATCACTTGCTATCCCCAATCCTTATACTGCTGCTTATTTTTTTATTTATTTTTTATTCTTCTGTAGAAAGAGGTTTTTCCAACATTTGGCCTGTCTACACTGGACCAAATGTCAGAAAAAAAACTCTTCTTTTGGAAACCACCTTATTACTTGTGGAAAGAGGAATATAGGGGTGACCAAAAGAGCCTGTTTGCTTGTCCACTAAAGAAGTGGAAGAACAAACACAACCCTGGATGCAGAAGAGTTTTTCTGGGATATCTCCAGAATCCTGAAAAACTCCTGCAGTCTAGCTGGACCCTTGGGCTGTGTCTACACTGGCACCCTTTTCCGTAAAAGGGATGCTAATGAGACACTTCGGAATTGCAAATTCCGTGGGGGATTTAAATATCCCCCGCCGCATTTGCATGAACATGGCTGCCGGTTTTTTCTGGCTCTGGGTTTTGCCGGAGAAAAGCGCCAGTCTAGATGGGATCTTGCGGAAAATAAGCCCTGGGAACATTGACAGGAACACTTCCCCCAGCCTCTCTGCCCCCGAGTTAATGTCACATTCCCTTTCAAGTAGGAATGGTGTCCCTGGCCTCTGTTTGTGGAAGGCTGGAGATGGATGGCATGAGACAAATCACTTGGTCATTGTCTTCGGCCCATCCCCTCCAGAGTAGCTGATGTTGGCCGCTGTCGGCAGAAAGGCTACTGGGCTAGATGGACCTTTGGTCTGACCCAGTACAGCCGTTCTTACGTTCTTATGTTCTAAGCTCAAAGCTCAGGGTTGGGGATCTCACTGGACCAACTTGATTTTCATGCAAACCTGCTCATGGGTTCGCATGTGGGCTTTGGTGGCCAGGCTGGCAGCTATCCTGCCATAGATGGCCGCATTCCTGTGCCTAGTGCGGAGGTCGTGGATGAGGTCCACAATCTCCGCACTAGACCAGGCGGGCGCCTGCCTCTTGCGGCCCTGGGCCAGCTCCTGTGAGCCACCAGCCTGGTCCTGGGAAGAGGTGGAGGGCTGGGTGGCAGCGGGTGGCTGGCTCGTGCCGTGCCAGGTGCAGGGTCTGCTGGCTGGGTGCTGGCAGGCTTGCAATTGGCACAAGCACCGTAGCCAGACCATGGCCCTTTAAGGGATCCGGGGCCGGGAGGGGGCAGAAGAGTTTCCGTGGTTTGGCGCAGAGTGGCCACCAGGGCAAGCTGGGGAGGGCTAGCCTCCCACTAGTTCGAATTAAGTGGCTACACAGCCCTTAATATGAACTACTTAATTGGAACTAGGCGTTAGTCCTCGTAGAATGAGGTTTACGTAGTTCGAATTAAGCGCTCCGCTACTTTGAATTAAATTTGAACTAGCGGTTTGAATGTATAGATGCTATTAAAGTTAATTTGAACTAACGGCTGCTAGTTCAAATTAACTTTGTAGTGTAGACATACCCTGAGGGAGGGGATTGGCTGCTGGGGTCTCTGGGAAGGGGAAGGGGTAGGGGTGGAAGAGCAAGTCAGGCATAGGGGCACCAGTTTAATCATCCCACCTAGGGCACCATAAATCCCAAGGACTGCCTTGGGTGGGCACCTCCCAAGGGCTCAGGCACTCCCACTCATTCTCTGTTTTGTGTGTTTGTCTCCTTCTGCAGGTTGTGAGGGCCAGTAACTCCATCCTGCTGTGCAGGGCCATCAGTCTAAGAGACCTGGACCCAATCGTGGTTGGATTTGCTGCCCTGCGGTTCCCGAACAGTGGTGGAGCCATAGATGGGACCCACATTCCTATCCACATACCACAATATCGAGTGGCCCAGTATATGAACAGGAAAGGCTACTTCTTAATGGTGCTGCAGGCCCTGGTTGACCACTGTGGACAGTTTACTGACATTTTTGTCTGGTGGTTAGGCAGGGCACACAACACCTGCATATTTCGTAACTCAAGCCTCTACGACAAGCTGGAGTGGGCACATTCTTCCCCCACCATGACTTTGCAGTTGGGGGCATGCAGTTGCCACTGTGCATCATGGGGGACACGGTCTACCCTCTCATGCCATGGCTGATGAAACCCTATACCAGCTACCTCAGCCCCAGCAGGGAACAATTTAACTCCCACCTCAGCCAGGCAAGGATGCAGGTGGAGTTTGCCTTCAGCTACCTCAAGGCACGGTTCAGGTACCTTCTGAATCACCTTGACATGGAGAAGCACAACATCCCTGAGGATGTGCTGGTGTGTTGTGTCCTCCACAACATTGTGGCGAGGAAGGGAAAGACCTTCCTACCTGGGTGGGGGCAGAGGCCAGCCAAAAAGGGATACCCTTCGAGTAGCCACGGACAGCTGCCATCCGCCAAGCCCATCAGTTGGGGATGCGCATCTGGGAGGCCCTGAGCAAGAGTTTCTCTCAAGTAACTCTCCCCAGGGCCTCCCCACGAGGGGCTTGGGCCCTGCTCCAATATCCCTTTTTCCACCACAGCCTCTCTCTTCCCCCCTTCCCAGAACTCTGAATAAAGACACCTATTTGGATTTTAACAGAATGAACTTTGTATTTATCTTTCATTTTAAAAAGTTGGGGAAGGGGAGGGGGCTCATAGCCAGGACGGGGAGGGGGGTTGGGGCTGACAGTGGCATGGGGGGCAGCTGGAAGTGCCAACTTCAGTGCAGGGACATTGGTGAACTTGGGGTTGGGTGGGTCCTGGGACCACAGGGGGATAGATGGGGGGCGGAGGGGAGAGGGCTGAAGCAAAGTCAGGGATGGCAGGGGGGCATGGGCATCACTTGGGGAGGGGGCATTGGCATTGCTTGTGGAGGGAGCAGAGGCATCGCTTGGGGGGCAGGGAGAGGGGGAATGGGCATATCAGGGGGGCAAGAAGGTGATAGGCAGGAGCAGCGACAGTAGCCGGGTGGGTGCCATCATTTTGCACATAATGGCACACATGTTATCGCCCTGCCGCATGAGCTGGTCCCATGCGGGTCTGCCACTCTGTGTCCTCCAAGACCTCTTGCGCCAGAGTCTGCTGCATGTTGTGCAGGATGCACAACATCAGCTCCTCCTGCACCCTGGAGCGCTTGTGGGTCTGCCGGGGTCAGGCAGCTGACTCGGGTGGCATTTCTCAGTCACAGCTGGTCCGGCTGTGGAGAGCACAGAGGGAGAGGCGGTGAGTCATCCCTGCAGACACTGTCCCTGGGGCCGTGCCCTCCTCTGTGAGCAGTGACCAACAGTCCTTGGGCCAGAGGAGGGGGATGTCCCGGGAGCAAGGCCATGAGTGACCTGAACAGCAGGCCCTGCCTCACAGTGGCCCCAAGGTGCCCAGAGAATCATGCTGCTTGCTTCCACCCCCCCATGCACAAGCAGGCAAGGGAAGTGTCTGGCCACAGTGGGATCCCATGGGCGGCAGAGGAACCTGGAGCAGCCTGGTCCTCCCTGGGGCCCGCACACACACTGCACACACAGTGCCGTCCACTGGAGCAGGCGGTGCCTCATGCATGCAGGCATGCCCATGTGCTGTGTGTGTCTGGGGTCATGCCTGTGCCCTTCTGGCTGGCCTTCTTCCAGCCATGGCAGGCAGTGGGAAGGCGGCCCCCCCACCCTGGGGCCAGATGTGTGTGTGGCCTCCCCTGAGCCTGGGAGCAGGATCCTGGGCATGGTCAGGGGCTGCCTGCTAAGACTGCCTGGCGCACACTAATGCTGCAGGTGGTTCCACATGCACGGACTGCAGCACAATGTCCAGCCCAAGCAGGCTGAGCAACACTCACACCCCATCCCCTCTGCACCTGTCTCCCCCACCCTGTGTGTGGAAAACTGAGAGCACTCACCTGAAGATCCCTCCCCGGCATCAGACGATGCCTGTGACACGTCCAGGCTTATGGGTACCAGCTCCAGGGACAGCATGACTGTGGTCACCATGTCATCCTCCTCCTGCCCCTGCTGTCCCTCCTCCTCCTCCTCCATGACCTCCTGCCGGGTGACGACAGGCATCCAAGGCCAGAATCGACGACTACAGTGGGGAAAGGGCTTTCCCACCCCCAGGATCTGGTGCAACTCGTTGAAATAGGGGCAGGTGTTGGGTCCTGCCCCGAAGCATAAGCTGCACTCTCTGGCCCTCACATAGCCCTGGTGGAGCTCCTTCACCTTACTCCGGATCTGTTGAAAGGTCTGGGGTGGGTTTCCCCGCTCCACCAAGGCCTTGACCATCCATCCATAAATGTCCACATTGTGGCATTTGAAGCGGAGATCCTGTAGCATGTCCTCCTCCCCCCACAGCTCGAGGAGGGACAGGATCTCCACTCCAAACCAGGAAGGTGACCGCCACTTGGTACCGCTTGGTGGGTGCTCCTTGTGAGGGCCAGAAAGGTCTTGGGGGGCTTGTGGCTCGGCCATTGTTCAGAATGACTGTGGCAAGGACAGCTGCGTGGTCAGTGCTGCTCTCAGGGCCAGCTTCCTGCCATAAGACTTGTCCAGGGTGCCTGCAGCTTTAAGAGGTGCCAGGAGACAGGAACTATAGAGCTGTGATTACTTTGAACAGAGTGGCCACCAGAGCACCTGTGTTATTTCCTGGAGGCCTCTTCTTTCAAAAGAAAAGCCTCTTCCCCGTCCACACTCGCCTTCTTCCGAAAGAGCTCTTTTGGAAAAGGTGTTCTTCCTCGTAGAAAGAGGTTTGCCACTGTCGGAAAATCCCCTCTGTTCTTTCCAATTTTTGTCAAAAGAACACGATTTCAGTGTGCACATAAGGGCTGATTTAAAAAAAAAAAAACTCTCCAGTGTAGACATACCCTCAAAGGGTGTGTCTAGACTACAGGGTAGCCTTTTTTCAAAAAAACTTCGCCTGCATCTAGACTGCTGCTGCATTCTTTTGATTTACAAAGAACGTGGTAGTTTTTTCAACCACAGAAAACCTTGTTTTATGAGGAAGAATGCCTTTTTTCAAAAGCGCTCTTTCGAAAAAAGGCGCTATGTAATGCAACTGTGCTTTTTCGAAAGACAGCATCCAGACTGCCTGGGTGCTGTCTTTTGGAACAGCAGTTTGCTTTTTCGAAAGTACTGGTTGTAGTCTAGATGCTCTTTTTCAAAAGAGGCTTTTTTGAAATTATTTTTCGAAAAAGCCTCTTTCGAAAGAGGCTTGCAGTCTAGATGTACCCGTAGACTTCTGGCACCTGAGAACACAAGGCAGACTTGAGACACTTTTGTCAGCAATGACTGAGTTCTCTAATCTGCTTTGCCTGCACCAGTCAATTGGAGCATTGAATGGGCTTCCAATATGACGCCCAGTTCTGCCACAGAGGGATTGTTTTTACACAATGTTTACCAGATATGAGAGCCATTTTCACCCTCTACAGCAGTGGTCTCCAATCTTTTTAAGCATAAGATCACTTTTTGAATGTAAGTGTAATCCAGGATCTGCCTCAGACCCAAATACCCTTGCCCTGCCTCCGTTGTGCCCATTTTCTAAGGCCCTGCCCCTGCTCACTCTACTCTCACTTTTGCCCACCATTCTCCCTCTTTTTCACCAGGCAGTGGCAGAGTGTTGGGGCACAGGCTCTGGTCTTGGGCAAAGGGATTTGGAGTGTGAGAGAGGATCTGAACTAAGCCTGGGGCAGGGAGTTGGGGTACAAGAGAAGGTTCATGACTGGGACAGGAGTTCGGGATACTGGCTCCACTGCTTACCACAGGTGCTTATCTCAGGTGGCTCCTGGGTGGTTGTGCAGTGAGGCTAAGGCAGGTTTACCCCTGCCCTGGACCTTCCCCACTCTCAAAGACAGCCAGCAAACTCCCTCCATCCCAAGCCCTGTTGTGACCTCGCTCCATTCTGTGGAGATAGAATACAGGGTGGGAGGGGGGCACCCTGACATCAGCAACCCTTCCTCTCCCTCTCCTGCCCCTGCACAGAGAGCAGGAGGCTCGGGGGAGGGGGGGAGTTACAGCTCCAAGGCAAAGGGCAGGAGATGCACGGCAATGGGGGGAGGAGCAGCTGAAGTGCTGCACTTGATAGCCTCTTGGCCAAACCAGTCAGAGGCTCCAAGATCTACCAGTACATCCTGATCTACTGGTTGGTGACCATGGCTCTACAGCAAACTGTACTATTGAGTCCTCACCTAGGCAAACATCTCAGCAATGACAGTGGGAGTTCTGCCTAAATTGATATTTTATGATTAGATTAGATTAAAACAATGAGCTAACAATGGTGTGTTCAAGCCAGATATGCTCCCTCATCTCTCCCACTCTTCGACTGGGCCTGAAAGGATCCCTTGAGTTTTTTCTCCAGTGTCTCTGTCCTTCCACAACCCTGGGAAAAGCTGTGACTCAACACCCAACCTTCTGCTCTGTGAATAATGAACCGTGATCAGGGATACTTGGGCCCCAGAGAGGCATGTTTACTGTGTTATACAACAGGTCAGATTAACAGCTCTAATGGTTCTTTTTGTTTGTGAAGTCTGACTCTAGGGCTATGTCTACACTCGCGGCTTCTTGCGGCAGAAATGTGCAAATGAGGCTAAGTGTGGAATATCGCCGAGCCTCATTTGCATACCTAATGAGCCGCCATTTTTGCAGAAGAGGCTCTTGCACCAGAAGAAGCTATCTATACTGTCCCTTCTTGCACAAGAAAACCCCTCTTGCGCAATGCCGTTATTCCTGAAAATAATCATTGCGCAAGAGCGGTTTTCTTGTGCAAGAAGGGGCAATGTAGACAGCTCCTTCTGGCGCAAGCACCTCTTCTGCAAAAATGGTGGGCTCATTAAGTATGCAAATGAGGCTCAGCGATATTCCACACTTAGCCCTATTTGCATATTTCTGCTGCAAGAAGCCACGAGTGTAGACAGAGCCTATGATTTTAAGCATCTTAATACTGCTGGTTCGTTCTGTAGCAGTTTTTGGTTTTGTGGCAAGGTAGTTAGTACGTGGTAAAGTTTAGTGTAGAGTCCTGATAGTCTTGGCTCTGGCATATGATTGCTGAGAATCTGGAGTGAAGGGACATTTAACCTTATGGCCTGGCACTGAGTAGCCGTGACATGTATAAGCACTATAAGTCATGGAATGAAGTCACATAAAATCAATATTTTGATCCTAGTTCTTAATTCCTGAAGGTAAGGGCCTGATCCAAAGCCTGGCAATCAGTAGATTCTCCCTGAATCTTCAACGGGTCCCAAACCAAGAGTTATTTCAAAGAAGTTAGTGGAGTTGCACCACTAAACCACTTGTAAGAAGGTTCAGGACCCATGGGTCTCTTGAACACAACAGGCCAATATCTCATTAAGTACTATACAGTAGTCCCGAATTTTACCCACCCAGCATGAGCTCAAAAGAGAGGGAGATCTTTATTTTCCCCTCTCTTAGCAATAACTAGCTTAACCTCACTGTACTGGCCTTTATCAAATGGGTTGCATGGCATAGACACTAAAATGTATGCATGGCTGCTGGGGTGCAGGCTGTGAGAGCATTTAGGCCTCCAGAGTTATAGGGCAGAGAAGACCCCATCTACCCGGGGCCGAATGTCAGGAAAAAAATCTCTTGCCCTGTAAACCTTGTTTTAAGTGTCAGGAGAAAAAAAAGATTTTTTTTCCTGATACTAAGAACGAGATTTACAGGGATGCCAATGAAATGTGTCTGCTTTTACGATTTTTTTTCTTCAGAAAAACAGATGTGCACCCCAGAAAAACTCTGCAGTGTAGACATAGCCTTACTACTGTGGGACCACTCTCCTGTGCTGCTTGATGTGGTGCATACACCAGCTGCATCTGAATAAAATCTTAACATTTGACACCACTGTACTAGTTCTAATTTGGTGGTGTGATTTTTGCTTGTCCCCAGGCAGAATGTAGAGCATTTCAAATGCTTTTGCATCGTGGAGACAAATATAACTTACTGGCCAATGAAAAAAGAGCTGGCTGTGTTAAGCCCTGCACTGATTTGCAAGTCAGGTATATATAAAACATAAATAACTGCAAATGTCAAAGGCTGCAGAATGGTTGATCTGTTGATTGTTTCTCCAGACACAAAGCATTCATGTTGCTTTTTGCATGTCTTCAGTAAGCTTGATTGTCACCATTGTATTTTACAGAGCGCTAAATCCAAATACCATTCTTTAAAAGAAACATCAGCAAGTAAACATGTTGGACCCATTTTTCAAGTACCAACAACTTCACAAGGTATCCAAATCTGGCATTTCAATGTTCTGTTTGACTTGTAAAAACAAAAGACAGGACTGTGCAACACTTTAAAGACTAACAAGATGGTTTATTAGGTGATGAGCTTTCATGGGCCAGACCCACTTCCTCAGATCAAATTGTGGAAGAAAATTGGCATGACCATATATACCAGAGGGATACAATAAAAAAAAGTGCACACATATAAAATAGACAAATCAGATTTTAGAACAGAAGGGGTCACGGGGCGGGGGGAGGGGGGGAGATTTAGCCGTTTGGAACGGAAATCCATCAACCATATGAAAAAACTTGCACAGATCCAGACAGACATCACCCATTAACCTCCCCCCCATCCTCCCTCTGTTCTAAAATCTGATTTGTCTATTTTCTATGTGTTCACTTTTTTTGACTGTATCCCTGTGGTATATATGGTCATGCCAATTTTCTTCCACAATTTGATCTGAGGAAGTGGGTCTGGCCCACGAAAGCTCATCACTGAATAAACCATCTTGTTAGTCTTTAAAGTGCTGCATAGTCCTGTCTTTTGTTTCAGCAAGCCCAGACTAACACGGCTACATCTCTATTACTGTTTGATTTGTAGGCAGAGAAAACAGGCCTAACTTTCAAACTGACTTTCCAAAGGAGGGGTTCAAACATGGAGTCGCCAGCTTGCTTTGAAGTCCTTCTCCTCTCTCGCATGTACCCCACAAAGCTCACTTGGACATGTAGAGATTGAAAGACATTGGATTGCACAAGCGAGGGAAGGCCACAGAATACTCATGCAGATATGGTCTATATTTTGGCAGTGCACCCAATGGCTGTATCTGTGGGGTGCACTGGACAAAAGGAAGAGATTTTGGCACTGTGCAGATTGATGATCAATGACCATAGAAGAGCTGAGCCCGGTTCTTTGTTCTGAGAAGTTGTACTGGATTGGTGGGATAGGATCCTCCTCTTAGGTTGTAAAGCACCTGTTCAGCAGCTCCGCAGCTGCTACTGCAATCTATCGATCCACATAGGCATGCATCATCTTTGATATGGGCAGGCAAGAGGTGTGGCTCTAGGTGAGGACTACAGGAGTGGATCAAAAACTTTCACCCAGACCTCAGTAATATGCATGTTCTGCAAGTCATCCAGCAATCAGTATAGCTGATGCCCTGGTTTCCCACAACAGATGTTGTAGTTTAGCATTGTTAAAATATTAAAGTAAAATATAACTCACGGGCCAAAATCAGACCTAGTGTATGCAGCTTAACTCTATTGACTTCAGGTCTGGATTTTCCCCAGATTGCATCTGTATTTAGAGAAAAGATTAGGCACATGTGTACTCTCAGTTTTTGTCTATAAGATCATAGTTAGGTGACAATAGTAAAGAGCCACAAAATAAATCCCTGTCTTCAAACACTGAAAAATGAACTTTCTCAGAACAGCATTATCACTGAAGCTAGTGTCTGTCTGCAAAGCTGCTGCCTGAAATCCTACCCGGCTACATCCTGCTGCCTTTCTCCTCCACAGATATTTTTACCTTACTGCCTCCTGTCCCTGCCCCTTTCTATGTAACTAATGTTTACTGCAAGAATTTATATTAAAGCTCTCAATGATCCAGGTAAGTCAGCACCTCAGATTGGGGCATTTCTGGTCAATTAACTTTAATGGTCATATCTTGTTCAATAGCATTACAGTCACTTCAATAACACTGTGACACCAGTTACTAGAGTTGCACAGCAATTATGCTGCCTGTGAAAGTGGTTTCAGATCCAAAGCTGTATATTTCTTATTGAGTACCTTGATCATGCTCAGCTAGGTAGGATCTCCAGACCAGACCCTGAAAGATATTTAGTTGCCTAATTCCCATCAATTTTAGGTGCCAGTGGAAGTTAGGCTCCCAAAAATGTTTGAGGTCCTGGACCTCAGTATTCAGCTACATCCTGTTCCTACAGCACATGTTGTATAATATTTGTCCTCATTCATTTTTATCAGTCTCTAATATACATTTAGGGAAGTTTGGGGCTGCATTCTGATGATGACAGAAGAAAGCCTAAGACCTCTTTGGTTTGACATTTCTGAACTTCTCACCTTTTAAGTAAGACCACATAGAACAAAGACTTATTTGTACTCCTATGGCTGGCAGTAAGTTATTGATATGTTGATCCATAAGTAGTGGAACTGTGATTACTCTGCTGATGGATAATGGTTTGGGTTGCCCAATAGTTCAGAAGAATTAAACTAAAACGAGAGCTTTTTGTTGTCAAGTTCTTGCAGAAACCTGAACTGCTCTTTTCATCAGTCCATTCCCTTGGTGGTGGTAGGTGTTGCAAATAATACACTTGACATCACAGCATATGTATTCCGGAAGGTTTGAATGGCTTTTCTGTTAAAAAGTGAAAGGAAAAAATGTTACACAACCATTTATGAAGTAATACTAGTGAAAACTAGAATACATGTATATAATTTAGAAAAATGGCCTAAAATTGAGCTGCCGACAGGAAAACTGATGAGAAATACCAAGCTTTAAATCATCATGTTCTACAGCAAATAGAAAGGAAAGCATCTTAACTGACAGTTCCACATGCCCCTTGGAGATAATGATGTGGTGGAAATACTGTTCTCTCTTCTGCATTTCTAAAGGGACTGCAACGACCCAGCCAGGACTTGAAAGCTGCTGGTAAGCTGCTGGTAAGACTCATTTTTTAAAGCTTTGTATTTTTTCTCTTTTGGACTGAATCATTCATGTAGATATTCATATTTTAAGGAAACTTCATTTATTGCTAAGTTTGGATATTGTTATTATTGGAAAACGCAGTAATTATTAAAAAAAATTATTTTAGGCAGTTAGTGATCTTTGCTTTTAAAAACACTCCTTTGAGTTAACAATCAAAAAACTAATGCTAAACAGATCTGGAACAACAGGGAAAATAACGATATTTTTACAGTAATGAGTTCATTTAGATTTAATTCCTTTTTCTTAGAAGAATCGTGGAAAGCTTGATTTTGCTCTAATGATCTTAAAATTATGAGCTGTCTGCACACTTACCATACAGAGATGTAAAGATTTATGGAGCAGAGTTTTGACTTGTAAGGACCTTGTGAACGTAGTTTCATCTTGCACAGTGTTCAGTACCGTGCTTTTAATCCAGATAAATAATAATAATGAATAATACCATCCTCATTGGTGAGTCCTCTCTGAAAGAAAAGATTTGAGTTTGATATTGCAACATAACATTATTTCTATACTATGTGCAACAAGGTGTTTTGATACAGCTTCATCAAAGTGTTTGAAAATACTTATTTAACCATGTTATAATGGCATCATTTGTATTAATGAGACTGATGTTGATAAACAAGTCCTCTTTATAAATGTATTTTAATTTAAATATTTTCAAAAGGTACTAAAATTAACCGAGACCTACTAAAACTAGCTCATCCATTAGTTGCCAATTCAGTTAAGCCTTTCAAACTGAATCACCAATAAATTGCATATATCTTTTTATGGTTTTATATTATGCTAATAAATGCTAGGATAAAAAAGGAATGCAAATGCAGACAGTGTAAATGTGTTGTATCTAATGCAAAATTCTGTTCTTCTTCACAACCATTTCCCAATGTTCAACATATTCTAGAAAATTTTCTGCTGTGCAAGATAGGATGTAGAAACAGAGGACACAGGACTGGAAGAAACCTCTTACAAATTAAAGCTAGTCCATGCTATTGCAGGCAGCCTCATCACATAATCTCATTCTTAAATTTATCAAACTCAATTTTCAAACTAGAATTAGATTGTTTGCCCCCAGAACTCCAACTAAGAGGCAGTTACAGAACCTCTCATGTTTAACAGGCTGCTTCTAATTTCTAGCTGAATTGTATTCATGGCCAGGTTATACCCATTTGTTTTTGTGCCATTAGCAACATATGGACATCTTTGAAAAGTAATGAACCAAAGATTTCAAACCAGAGTCAAGCACAGAATAGGTTTGTATCTAGTTGCAATGAATCCTCATTAAAACACTATGGCACAGTGTTGCTTTTCATATCATAAAGAAGAAAAATAAAAAATGTAGCTATAAAAATAGTTTAAAATATTGTTGACTCTCTATGCTAGCTGCCCAATGCATACTTAAAGCTCTAATCTGTCTGTTTTATTTTTGTATACTTATCCTTCTGTCTACATGACTCAACAAGCATGTCATCTGCACTGTGATTTGCCTGTCCGACAAGGCAAATAGATAACATTCACTGGGTTCTGTGGTGGATAGTTAAAATATAGGACTTCCGAGAGATTTCTTGTCCCTTTAATATAATCAGAAGCCTCCTCAAGAGATGTTTGATTTAATTGATCTCAGAATTCTACTTTTGTGTAATTTCAATAAAGGGGACCTGACTATCAGCATATAAAAGCCAGCTGTGGATCTGTCCCAAGGACTGTAAAATTTGACCAGATTGTTAATACCACACACATACGTCAGATACATGGGGTATGTGTGATAACCGAATATGGCCCCAATAAAATAATCAAAACATACTGCTTAAAATATTTAATTTTTTAATGTCTTTCTGTATTTAATTACATCATATGTGACAATAAAACCATACAAGTATCTCTAAAGAACTTATAGATAGCTAGGGCAAAGTACTTAGTTGGCACACTGAATATGCATGTGTTCTGAGCATGGCTGGATACTGAATATGTATTCCTCAAATGACAATCATACCAACACTCCCTTTGCTTATCTCATACCACCAGGGTACAGTGAAGAGGCGTTGCTAGGCTGTGCCCAGTTATGTACCCCACTGTTTGCCAAACAGATGTCTTCACTTTGAAGATATTTTTTCTGGAGTTTACAGGCATCAATTTCACTCAGCTCAGAAAACCACTGCTTCACCCTGGCTGTGTCTTTTCCGGAAAAGGGATGCAGATTAGACACATCGGAATAGCAAAATCCGCGGGGATTTAAATATCCCCCGCGGCATTTGCATTAACATGGCTGCCGCTTTTTTCCGGCTTGGGGATAAGCCAGAGAAAAGCGCCAGTCTAGACGTGATTCTCCGGAAAATAAGCCCTTTTCCGGAGGATCTCTTATTCCTACTTTGAAACGAGGAGTAACGGTAGTTTGGACTAGGAAGCCTAGTCTGAACTACCTAGTCCGTGCCGCGTGTAGCCACGCCGCATGGAGTCCGCACTAGCGGACATTTAAAAATGGCGGCGCCTGGCTTTATGCAAATGAAGCCCGGGAAATTCAAATCCTGGGCTTCATTTGCAACTCCAGTTGCCTACATTACCACCCTAGTTTGAACTTGGGTGGTAGTGTAGACATACCCTTACAGACCAATCAGTTTAACTTCTGTGCCAGGAAACATAGGTCCAGAGAAGAGCAACAAGAATGATTAAAAGTCTAGAGAACATGAGCTATGAGGGAAGACTGAAAGAACTGGGCTAGTTTAGTTCAGAAAAGAGAAGATTGAGAGGGTACATGAGAGCGGTTTTCAAGTATCTAAAAGGGAGGAGGGGGGAAATTGTTCTTGGCTTCTGATGATAGGACAAGAAGCAATGGGCTTAAACTGCAGCATGGAAAGTTTAGGTTGGACATTAGGAAAAACTTAGGTGATTAATCACTGGAATAAATTGCCTAACGAGGTTATGGAATCTCCATCCCTGGAGATATTTAAAAGCAGGTTAGATAGAAATCAATCAGGGATTATTTAGACAGTGTTTGGTCCTGCCATGAGGGCAAGGGGCTGGACTTGTTGCTCTCTCAAGGTTCCTTCCATCTCTAGTGTTCTATGACTCTATGATGCTATACAGCTGGGCAAGCCCCAGAAGCCCTTCCCTATGGTGTGGCTTCAGCAGGGAACAGTGACTGGTAACCCAGACTTCCAGCAGTGCCTCCTTAACAGTTAAGGAGGCATGTGGGACCTGAGGGAAGTGGAGGAGGAGAATCCCTTGCAGAAATGGGAGTGCAGGGAAACCCTCCCAACTCCCTCCCAACACTTTCCCTGCATGGGGTGCCTTTAGGGAGGAAGGGGCAGCCAGCTGGACAAGCTCCAGAGCCCTTCTCAGCATGGGGAGCTAGGAAAAGGGAGGAAGGAGTGGTCATAGCTCATCTAGCCCCAGAGGCTTTGCTCAGGCTGGGGTATCTGCAACATTTTCTAAAAAACATTTTTAGAATAGCATTTTCCGCACATGCTGGCTTTCTTCATTGCATATGTGTTGATGGCACAGGTGACTGCTTGCAACACTTTTCAAATTGAAGATTGCTTTTTCAAGCAAAAGAAGAAAAATACATGCAGAGTGTTATGTTTTTAATGAAAAATGGACTAATGACTATTTAGTTGTGAAGGTGAAAATGCAAGCCTGTTTGCCTGATTTGTGGAGAAGCAATTTCTGTCTTAAAAAAATTAAACCTGGAAAGTCAGCAAAACTAGAAAGATTAAACTAGAAAATTAAACCTAAATAGACTGCACAAAAACCCCATATCAAATACGAAGAATATCATGGACAGCTGCATGTGGACAAAATTAAAGAACTTAAAAAGAATTTGCATATGCAGCAAACAATGTTAACAAAACCCCAAAAGGAGAACGATTGTGTTACCCAAGCAAGTTTTATGTTGAGTGAACTTATTGCAAAAAGAATCAGCCTCATGCAGACGGAGAGTTTGTAAATGAATCGTTGCAACTGCAGCTTTACTGGCACCAGAGAAAGGTAGTTTGAGAGTTTAAGCTGATCTTGCAGAACAGTGTCAGATTGAATTCAGGATATGGCTCGAGATATTGAAATGTCTCTGAAAGATTCTTTAGCTGATTTTGAGTTCTACTCTCTGGATGACGTAACAAATACAGCCCAGCTGACTCTTTCCTGCATGGAATCACACCAGGATTTCAGCTTCAAGAGAATTTAGTTTCTGAAGCACCATTGCATGACACTGTGAGAGGTGAAGATATTTTTGAGAAGGTTACATTGGCACTGCACAGACTTCAGTTATCATTTAAAAAACTGAGCGGTCTTACTACTGATGGTGCTCCAGGTACATTGGATCTCAGAAGGGATTAGTTGCCTTAGTCAAGAAAGAAATGGATCATGTTGGTCTTGATCCAAATAAGTTGATTGTGTGTCATTGCATCATTCATCAAGAGAATCTTTCTGCAACTAAACAAGGTAATGTCAACAGAAGTATCAAGTATTAATTTTATTACAAGTAAAGGATTAAACAGCTGCCAGTTTACAAGCTATTGAAAGATCTTGAAGCAGCATATGGTGATATAGTTTATTATTGTGAAGTGTGGTGGCTGAGCCAAAGGAGTATGCTGAAGCGGTTTCATGAATTGAGGAATGAAGTGAAACTTTTCATGGAAATGAAGGGAAAGCCTGTGGCTCAGCTGAGCAACTCCAAGGGTGCGTCTAGACTGGCAAGATTTTGCACAAAAGCAGCTGCTTTTGCGCAAAAACTTGCCAGCTGTCTACACTGGCCACTTGAATTTGCGCAAGAACACTGACGTTCTAATGTAAGAATTCAGTGCTTCTTGCGCAAATACTTTGACGCTCCCCCTCAGGGATAAGCCCTCTTGTGGAAGAATACTTGCGCAAGAGGGCCAGTGTAGACAGGCACCTTAATTTTTTGCGCAAGAAAGCCCAATGGCTAAAATGGCCATCGGAGCTTTCTTGCGCAAAAGTGCATCTATACTGGGCACAGATGCTTTTGCACAAACGCACTTTTTGCACAAAAGCATCCATGCCAATCTAGACACTCTTTTGCGGAAATACTTGTAACGGAAAAACTTTTCTGTTAAAAATATTTCCGCAAAATCATGCCAGTATAGACGCAGCCCAAGTGGCTGTGTGACCTTGATTCATAGCTGACATCACTGAGAACTTATCAGAGCTCAATATCAAATTGCAAGGGCCTAATCAGCTTGAAAATAAATTAAAGATGTGGAGAATGCAGCTGGAAAAGGGCAACATGGTGCATTTCCCAACACTTCAGGAACAAAAAAACTGCATCAACAGTAGATTACAGCAGGGAGAGCGAAAGTTTCCTTCACAAATTTTGTATCCAACTTCAAGACCTAAGATAGAAGGAATTGAAATTAAAAATGTTTTCCAATCCATTCAATGTAGAAGTACTCAATGTATCTGAAGCCTTTCAACATGAACTTATAGAAATGCAAAGCAGCGATGAATTTATGGCTAAATTAAAAAACCTGCCTATGCTAGAATTCTATGGACTCTAAATAGGTGCCAATAAATTTCTGAACTTGAGGAGACACACATCACTATTTGGCACTGCATACTGCTGTGATCAGTTCTTTTTAAAGCCTTCTCTTGAAAAGAATTCCCTGCATGCCAAACTAACAGATATGAATCTGGAAAGCCAGTTACAAATAGTAACAATTTCAAGGAAAAGTAAACAGCCATCACACTAAAATTCTAAATAAAACATATGAAAAAGAACACCAGGCATTTTGTGGAATTTTTATGTGTGTGCATGAGTGTATGGTTAGGTTGTTTTGGTTTCGTTTTTTTTGCTTCACTTCTCACTTTGAAAATATCATGTGGCTTCTGTATAAATCCATATTACGCCTACATCTTGAATACTGCATTTAGATGTGGTTGCCTCATCTAAAAAAAGATATATCGGCATTGGAAACAGTTCAGAAAAGGGCAAAACAAAGGATTAGGGATTTGGAAAGGATGCTGTATGCAGAGATTTAAAAGACTGGGACTTGTCAGCTTGGAAAAGAGACAATTAAGAGGGAATATGATAGAGGTCTATAAAATCATGACTGGTATTGAGAAAGTGCATAAGGAAAAATTATTCACTTGTTCCATAACGTAAGAACTAGGGGTCCCCAAATGAAATTAATAGCTATCAGGCTTAAAACAAACAAAAGGAAGTTTTTCTTCATGCTGCGCACAGTCAACCTATGGAACTCCTTGCCAGAGGTTGTTGCGAAGACCTGTACTTTAACAGTGTTCAAAAAAGAACTAGATAAATTAATGGAGGTTAAGTCTATCAATACTTATTAGCTAGGATGGGTAGGAATGGTTCCAGCCAGCCTTAAATCTGAATCAGTGTCCACTCAGTGTGGACACGGTATTTCGAAATGCATTTTGTGTGTAGGCGCGTTATTTTGAAATAAGCTATTTCGAATTAACTATTTCGAAATAAGATATTTTGAAATAACGCTGTAGTGTAGACAGACCCTCAGGCTCAATGAGAATGGAGGTTTCCCAGGGAAGGGTTATGCATTCAACTCTTTGTCCTCTCTGTCTCTCTGGCCCAGTGACCATCACCACTTTGACATTCAGGTTCCTTGTACTAAAATGCTAATAGAGTGATTTTCCATTGCAGAGAACACAATGAAGCTGGTGCCAAACCTCCTTTACTTGTTGCTGCTGGTGAAACTGCATCACACTGAAAGAACAGATGATGAACCACAGTTACCGAAAGAGCCTTGTGCAAATTGGATGGGAGGAGCACCTGGCTACCCAGGCCACAACGGTGTCCCAGGCAGAGATGGAAAGGATGGGAAAGATGGGCAAAAGGGAGAGAATGGAGAGCCAGGTCTGTGTGAGGCCTAAATATTCTATGTCATTTCAATCAAACATGTCTTAAACTTCTGCAGGATGGAAGCCTCAATAGGGACAGGATGCAAAGTTCATGGAGATTGATGGAAGACTTCCATGGGCTTTTGATCAGGTCTAAAGTTCTCACAACTGTTTGGAGGTAAATTACATGTGGTGGCTGCCCACTTGTGGCTTGCGTGGACAGAGGGAATTGAGATTTGAACCCACCACCCTCTGCTGCACTGCCCAAGCAAATTCTCTATCCCCTAAGCCACTCCAGAAACCACCCCACAGCCCATCCCTAATTTGGTGTTCCTAATGGGGGAAAGCAAAGGCAGCCTGAGTTGGCTGCCCAGCAGCTGCCTGGATGGGCAGAGAGCAGACTTGAACCACTATCCCCTAGGACACTCCAGAGCCCACTCCACCTTCCTAATGCAGCAGCCAGGTCCATCCCTAGGGCAGCTCAGCCACAGCATGGGGAGGGACTTGAACCCACCACCCTATGCTCGGTTGCTATCCCCTCTGCCACTCCATAACCCAATCCACCTCCCTGCCTTCAGCCCACCCTTTATCTGGCCTTCCTAATGAGGGAGCCAGATCCATCTGTGGGGCAGCCCTTGTGGGCTGTCTGGCTACTCGCAGGGTGTTCAGAGGTGGGGTTGGAGCTTGAATCCACCAACCTGTACTACCCAGGCAAGTTCCCTGTCCCCTAGGCCACTCCAGAACCCATCCCACTGCCCTGCCTGCAGGGCACCCCTTATCCTGCTTTCCAAATGGGGGAGCCTGGTCCATCCGTGGGGTAGCCCTGCCTCACCCAAAGTGACCTGGGTCCCAAAGGACTTCAAGTCCTCTCCCCCATTCTGTGTGGCCCAGGCCAGTGTGCTATCCCCAGGCCACTCCACAGGTCACCCCACCTCCCTTCCTCCTTCCTCTTATCCTGCCTTCCTAATCAAGGAACATCCCCGGGGCAGCCTGCTCCCCAGGGGAACACCATATCCCCAAGGCCACTCCAGAGCCCATCCCATCTCCCTATCTTCAGGTCCCTTACCCTGCTTTCCAAATACAGGCACCCAGCCCATCCCTGGGGCAGCCCATGTGGGCTGTCCGGCCTTTCCCAGGGTGGTCTGAAGGTGAGGGCGGGATTGGAGCGCACCACTCTGGGCTGCCCAGGTGACTGCCCTCTCCCCATGGCCACTCCAGAACCCACCCCACCTACCTGCCTTCAGGGTATCCCATATCCTGCTTTCCAAATGCAGGAGCCCAGTCCATCCCTGCGGCAGCATGCTCACACCCTTAGGCTATGTCTAGACTGGCATGATTTTCCGGAAATGCTTTTAACGGAAAAGTTTTCCGTTAAAAGCATTTTCGGAAAAGAGCGTTTAGATTGGCACGGACGCTTTTCCGCAAAAGCACTTTTTGCAGAAAAGTGTCCCTGGCCAATCTAGACGCGCTTTTGCGCAAAAAAGCTCCGATCGCCATTTTCGCGATCGGGGCTTTTTTGCGCAAAACAAATCTCAGCTGCCTACACTGGCCCTTTTGTGCAAAAGTTTTGCGCAAAAGGGACTTTTGCCCGAACGGGAGCAGCATGGTATTTCCGCAAGAAGCACTGATTTCTTACAGTAAGAAGCCAGTGCTTTTGCGGAAATTCAAGCGGCCAGTTTAGACAGCTGGCAAGTTTTTCCGGAAAAGCGGCCGATTTTCCGGAAAAACTGGCCAGTCTAGACACAGCCTTATAGTCATGAGGGTGGAAATTGAGCAGGTATGAATTAATCCAATTACCTCACAAGTCTTCACTTTTTGTCCAACTGAAAAAAAAAAGCTACAGCAGTAACTGCACGAAGGGCCAGGGCTATCCTAGCTAAGATGTTTAAATTTGCTACCATGCAAAAGCACCTATTTGGGAAAACCCAGGCATGCAAATTGGGTACAATCCTATAATTTGGAAGTACTAGCTGAGGATTTGTCCCTTTTTTAACATTGAAGTAAAATTATGACCTGCCAACCTCAGTGCAGTGGGTGTACTTTTGACACTGACATTTATTAATGTATCAATTTGATCTGGATGACCTAGGGCTGCTCAGAAGCTCAGAAGCTGTTTACCTGGAGCTAGAATTCAGGATGTGGCCGAGAGTCTTCTGAAGCTGATCAAACCTTTGAACTACTACCCCTTCCTGCTTCTCCACATAGGAACTAACCACACTGCTAGCAATGAGCTTGATTGTCAAACATTGGAAGTAAATGCATGTTTGCGCATGTGATGTTGGAGAGAGGGCTTTGGTTTCTTCAACCATGGGATGCTCTTCTGGGCTCAAGGATTGCTAGAAAGAGATGGAATCCACCTAACAAAGAGAGGAAAAAGCATCTTCGTGGGCAGGTTGCAAACCTAGTGAGGAGGGCTTTAAACTAGGTTTGTCAGGGAATGGTGACCTAAGCCCTTAGGTAAGTGGGGAGGTGGGATACCGGGAAGAAACACAAGGAGGAAGGTGCCACAAAAGAGGAGGACCCCTGATTTGTACTGAGAAGAGAAGGCAATCAACTAGTTATCTAAGGTGTCTGAACATGAATGCAAGAAGCCTGGGAAACAAGGAGGAAGAATTAGAAGTCTTGACACAAAGAACTATGATTTGGTTGGAATAATGGAGACTTGGTGGGATGACTCAGATCACGGGAACAGTGTCATGGAAGGGTATAAACTGTTCAGGAAGAACAAGCAGAGAAAAAAAGGTGGAGGAGTTGCACTATATATATGATTGCTCAGAGCTCCAGTATACAGAGGGAGAATAGCCTGTTGAGAGTCTTTGGGTTAAATGTAGAGGCAGGCGCAACAGAGATGATGTTGTGGTGTGTGTGTGCTATAGACCAGCAGATCAGATGGATGAGGTAGATAAAGCTTTCTTCAGACAACTAAAAGAAGGTTCCAGATCACAGGCCCAGATTCTTATGGGGGACTTTAATCACCTTGACATCTGTTGGGAGACAATCCAGGAAGTTTTTGGAGAATATTGGGGACGACTTCCTGGTAGAAGTGCTGAGGGAACTGACCAGGGAGCAGCTTGACCTGCAGTTCACAAACAAGGAGGAATTAGTAGGGGAGGCAGATGTGGGTGGCTACCTATGTAGCATTGATGGTAGATTTCAGGATCCTGACAAAAGGAAGAAAAGAGAGCAGCAAAATACAAACCATGGCCTTCAGAAAAGCAGACTTTGACTCCCTCAGAGAACTGATGGGCAGGATCTCCCGGGATGCTAACATAAAGGGGAAAGGAGTCCAGGAGAGCTGACAGTATTTAAAGAAGCCTTATTGAAGGTGCAGGAACAAATCATCTGGATGTGCAGGAAGAAAAGCAAATATAGTAGGTGACTAGCTTGGCTTAGCAGTAAAATCCTTGGTAAGCTTAAACACAAAAAGGAAGCTTAAAAGATGTGGAACCTTGGACAGATGACTAGGGAGGAGTATAAATATGTATCCTCTCCTGTTGGCTAGCCCAGTGTGAGGTTATTCAGCATAGGGGAAGCCTTGTGACTCTCTACACAACTGTGGGAGCCTAGCTCACTCGTGTGCTCTGCGTTGTGTATTATGTGTGTGCACCTCAGACCAGACCCACTCAGAAAAAACACCAGGAACAGGCTTTATTCTGTAAAGAACACAAAACAGGACCACAGTTCAGCAGCCCTTCCTCTCTGCATGCAGCCTGTGTGCTGCTTCCAGTACAGTCCCTGCTGAGACCCTGCTGGGGCACAGTGTACATCCTGGCAGCAACCAGGAAGTTCTCCCAACATTCCAGTTTGTAGTTCACAACTTGTAGTTCCCAGGGGTGCTGTTGAAGCACACTGGACCTTGAGTTACAAATCTATTGCTCGACCATGCCGGGGTGTAATCAGGAAAGCCAAAGCGCAAATGGAATTGCTGGCAAGGGATGTGAAAGGTAACAAGAAAGGTATCTACAGGCATGTTAGCAATAAGAGGGTGATCAGGGAAGATGTGGGAACTTTCCTGGATAAGGGAGGTAATCTAATGACAGATGAGGTGGGGAAAGCCAAAGTACTCAATGCTTTTTTTTTGGCTCTGTCTTCACAGAAAAGGTCAGCATCCAGACTGCTGCACTAGGCAGCACAGTATGGAAAGGAGGTGGGTAGATCTCAGTGCAGAAAGAACAGATTAAGAACTATTTAGAAAAGTTAGACATATCCAATTCCATGGGGACAGATCTAATGCATCCGAGGGTGCTCAGGGAGCTGGCTGATGTGATTGCAGAGCCTTTGGCCACTCGTGGTGATTGGGGGAGGTCCCAGATAATTGGAAAAAGCAAATGTAGTGCCCATAGTTTAAAAAGGGAAGGATGATCCAGGGAACTACAGACCAGTCAGCCTCACCTCAGTCCTCAGAAATATCACGGAGGGGATCCCCAAGGAATCCATTTTAAAGCACTTGGAAGAGAGGAAAGTGATCAGGAATAGTCAACATGGATTAATCAAGAGCAAGTGATGCCTGATAAACCTGATTTCCTTCTAAGATGAGTCAACTGGCTCTGCGGAAAAGAGGAATGCAGTGGACATGATTTACCTTTGACTTTAGCAAAGCTTTTGATCCAGTCTCCCACAGTATTCTTGCCAGCCAGCAAGTTAAAGAAGTATGGATTGGATAAATGGACTGTAAGGTGGGTAGAAAGCTGGCTAGAATGTAGGACTCAATGGGTAGTGATCAATGGCTCGATGTCTGGTTGGCAGTTGGTATCAAGTGAAGTGCCCCAGGGGTCAGTTTTAGGGCTGGTTTTATTCAACATCTTTGTTAATGACCTGGATGAGGGGATGGATTGCACCCTCAGCAAGTTTGCAGATGACACTAAACTAGGGGGAGAGGTAGATATGCTGGAGGGCAGGAATAGGGTCAGAGTAATCTAGACAAATTGGGGGATTGGGCCAAAAGAAATCTGATGAGGTTCAACAAGGACAAGTTCAGGGTCCCATGCTTGGGACAGAAGAATCCAAAGCATTGCTATAGGCTGAGGACCAACTGGCTAAGCATCAAGTCAGCAGAAAAAGACCTGGGGATTACAGTGGATGAGAAACTGGATATGACTCAACAGTGTGTACTTGTAGCTAAGAAGGGTAACAGAATATTAGACTGAATTAGCAGGAGCATTGCCAGCAGATCTAGAGAAATTATTATAACCCTTTAATTGGCACTGGTGAGGCTACATTTGAGTATTGCATCCAGGTCTGGGCCCCCATTTCAGAAAGGATATGGATGTATTGGAGAAAGTCCTCTGGGGGGGGGGGGGGTTACCACAATGATTTGGGCTTATTTTGTCTACAGAAGAGAAGATTGAGGGAGGAGCTGATAACAGCCTTTAACTTCCTGAAGAGGAGTTCCAGTGAAGATGGAGAGAGGCTGTTCTCAGTGGTGACAGATGATAGAACAAAGAGCAATGGCCTCAAGCTGCAGTGGGGAAGGTCTAGGGTGTGTATTAGGAAAAATTTCTTCAGTAGGAGGGTGGTGCAGCACTGGGATGGGTTCCCTAGGGAGATGGTGGAATCTCCATTCCCAGAGGTTTTTAAGTCCTAGGTTGACAAAGCCCTGGCTGGGATGATTTAGTTGGAGTTGATCCTGCTTTGGACAGGGGGTTGGACTCTGTGACCCGAGGGCTTTTTGAACCCTAGGATTTTATTATTTTAAATCAGGGGAGGGTAATAATTTTAGAAGAGGTGGCACTTCACAAGTTTTTAAAGTGGCCCCAAGTTTTCCCTCATGCAGAGAGGGGCGGGGCCATGACACTTCTGTGCTCCCTTGCCCACAGACCCTGATTGGCCTGTGGGTGGGGGAGCACATGAAGTCTTTGCCCAACTCCCAAAGAGAAATGCTACCTGTTCTGAACAGCTGGTGGTTCCTTCTAGTTGTCTGTGCCCCTGGCAGTGAGAGGAGGCTTCATACACTCTTCCGTCGCCAGGTCAATCAGGACCTGGGTGCAGGGGAGTATGTGAAGTCTCTCACTGCCTGCCCTGCCCTGGTGGGAGAGGATGCTCTGATTGGCCTGGGGTCAGGGGAGCAGCAGGGCATCTGCGGGCCAAATCAACTCACTTGGCGGGCCAGATCCCGCCCTCAGAGGCTCTCTCGCCCATTTCTGTTCTAAGTACTGGGAACATTAAAATTGCTCCAAAAAGTTCCCAGATCCATGTCTACTACATTTACTTTGTCAGTGAAGAGGAACTTGATTAGTCTGAGAGGGGTAGCCGTGTTAGTCTGTAACTTTAAAAATGAGTGATCCCAAGGCACCTTAGGGTATGTCTACACTACGGAGTCATACGGAGTTGCAAATGAAGCCCGGGATTTGAATTTCCCGGGCTTCATTTGCATAAAGCCGGCCAGTGCCATTTTTAAATGCCGGCTAGTTCGGACTGCATACAGCTAGTTTGGATAGGAAGCCTAATCCGAACTAGCTAGTTCATGCCGCGTGTAGCCGCGCGGCACGCAGTCCGAACTAGCCGGCATTTAAAAATGGCGCCGGCCGGCTTTATGCAAATGAAGCCCGGGAAATTCAAATCCCGGGCTTCATTTGCAACTCCGTATGACTACATTACCCCCCCTAGTTCGAACTAGGGGGTAGTGTAGACATACCCTTAGAGACTAACCAAAATATAGAGAATCACGAGCTGTCGTGGGCAAAACCTACTTTATCAGATGAATTGGAGTGGAAATAACAGAAACCAAGACATACATATAACAGCAGAAGTACTTGTCAATTGTAAGACCCATGTTAATGAGGCTGATTAAGTGGACTCGAGGTGTCCCATTTGATATGGAAATGCAGATGCTAATGGCAGGAGAAACTGTCAAGGACTGACCTGTCTCCCAAGGTCTGTCAGAGCGAGGGATCATTTTCCAGGATAGGTTGTAGATTGTCAGTGATGTGCTGGAGGGGTCTAATCCCGTAGTCACCAACCAGTACATCAGGATCCACCAGTAGATCTTGGAGCCTCTGACGAGATCCTGACTGGCTTGGCCAGGAAGCCGTCAAATGCTGGTACTTCAGTTGCCTTGGAGCTGCCCCTTGGCAGCCTCCTGCTTGCTGTGCAGGGCGTGGGAGGTAGAAGTAGAGGAGCACTTGATGTCAGGGTGTCCCTCTTCCCCCACTCCTGTAGTCTGCCTCTACATAGAGAGAAGTGGGTGGAGGGAGCTTGACAATGCAAATCTCTGTCACTCTCACACACTGTGTGTGTCTCTGTCATTCTCACAAACACACATTGTCCTTCCCTCTGATCCCCTGACCCAACGTGTACATGGGGGGCTGTTACTGCTTTTACTGCTGGCAAAGTGGGGTATTTTTGTTTTTGGACTGGTCTGTGCATTTCATAATGTTCATTTCTCTCTTACGCTTACATTTAATTCTTTGAGGAGGGAGTTCTAAAATGCTGAACCCGCTATGGCTGGAGTAATTATCCCTGCGGGAATTGTGTTCCTGGAGGTGGCTGGCATGTCCCCGCAACCCCTGAGAAAGGCTGAGCATGGGGTCTCCACATGCTGTCCTTGCCAGCAGACACCACTCCTGCAGCTGCCATTGATCAGTATCAGTAACAGAGAACTGTGGTCAGCAGAAGCTGTGGGGTCAGTGCCAGTAGATGAGGGGCAGCACATGCAGCCACTGCTGTCAAGAGAATCGCAGGGTGGGGCAGAGGTGACCCTGCCTTAGATCTGCTGCTCCCAGCTATCTGGCTGCTTCCAAGGTGGGCCTCAAGCCCGCCACCCTGCACTCCCCAGGCTGATACCCTATCCTCTAAGACACTCCAGAACCCACCCCACCTGTGGGTCCCTTATCCTGCCTTCCTAATGAGGAGTCAGGCTCATCCATGGGACAGCCAGTGTTGGCTGCTGTCTGTGCCCCAGGTGGGTGGACCTTGGGTTAGTGAAGTGGGACTTGAGCCCACCACTCTGCCTTCCCCTCCTCAGGTTCATGCTGCATCCTCTAAGCCACTCCAGAGCTCAACCCAACCCACACCACCTTCAGCAGGTCCCTTATCCTGCCTTCCTAATGCTGGAGCCTGGTCCCATCCCTGAGGCAGCCTGTGTTGAGGCTACTGATGGGGGGCCCAGGAGGCTGGACTGGCACTGCTGGACTTGAACCCACCACCCTGTGTTTCCCCAGACAAATGCTGAATGCTCTAAGCCACTTTGGAACCCACCCCACCTTCAGGGTTCCGAAGTGGCTTATCCTGCCTTCCTAATGGAGGACCCAGCTCCATCTCTGGGGCAGCCTGTGTTGGCTATCTGGCTGCTCCCAGGGTGGGCCAAGTGGGGGTGGGACTTGGGCTGCCTATCAGGGCAGGGACTTGAGCCCACCACCTTGCACAAAGGCACATGACATATCCCCTAGGCCACTGCACCTTCCTACCTTCAGCAGATCCCATATCCTGCCTTTCTAATACAGGAGCCAGCTCCATCCCTGGGCAGCCTGTGTTAGCAGTCTGGCTGCTCCCAGGGTGAGCGAGGATTGAGCCCACAACCCTGCACTTCCCAGACAAATGCCCTATCCCCTAGGCCACTCCAGAAGCCACCCCATCTCTCTACCTTCAGGGTGTGTCTAGACTACAGAGTTTTGTTGACAAAAGTCCACTTTTGTCGACAAAACTATACCTGCGTCTACACTATCGCTGAGTTCTGTCGACATAATGTCGACAGAACTCAGCAGTTTTGTCGACGCTGGTAAACCTCATTTTACGAGGCCTAACGCCTTCTGTCGACAGAGTTCTGTCGACAGAAGGTGTTATTGCATGTAAACTGCCCTTGTGTCTACACTGCCATGTCGACAAAGCAGCTTGCTTTGTCGACAGAACTGAATGTAGTGTAGACGCTCTTTGTCGACAGAAGCTTTGTCAACAGTATCTGTCGACAAAACTTCTGTTGACAAAACTCTGTAGTCTAGACATACCCTCAGGGTGCCCCCTTCCCACACACCAAACCCCTTGGCCCAAGACCAGAGTCTTCACTCCAAATCCCTACCTCAGCCTGGTTAAAGTGAATGAGATTCGGGGAGGAAGGGGGATGGAGTTCGCAGGGTGAGGCCTTGGAGAAGGGGTGGAGCAGGAGCAGGGCTTCACAGAAGTGGGGGAAGAAAGTCGGGCAAGGTTATTGGGTTTGAGGTAGATCTTACATTGCATAAAGTGATCTTGTGGTTAAAAAGGTTGGAGACCACTGGTTTAATGTGTGGGTTTTAGGTGATAACCAGTGGTGTTCTGACCTAACCGCTTAAGCCACAACATCAAGGGCTCATACAACTGCACATCCTCTAATGTGATATATGCCATCAAGCACCAGCAATGCTCCTCTGCCATGTGTATTGTCCAAACTGGACAGTCTCTACGGCAAAGGATAAATGGACAGAAATCAGACATCAGAAATGGTAGCACACATAAACCTGTAGGGGACATTGTAACCTGCCTGATCACCCAATAATGGATTTAAAAGTAGCCATTCTTCTACAAAGGAATTTCATAATCAGTTAGAGAGAGTCTGCAGAACTGGAATTTATCTACAAATTTGACACTCTTCTCCGGGAGTTAAGCAAAGACATTAACTCGTTGATGCATTATAAAACTAATTTCTCCTTCCATTAACATCAACATTTCCACATCAAAAGATATGTATGGGACACATCCAGTCCACCTAATTAGCCCCATTAACATGGTCTTACAATTGACAGGTACTTCTTCTGCAGGTGTGTGTGTGTGTGTGTGTGTGTGTGTGTATTTCCACTCCAATTTGTCTGAAGTGGGTATTGCCCATGAAAGCTCACAATTCTATATATTTTGGTTAGTCTGTAAGGTACCACAGGACCACTCATCGATTAGTCTCGAGTTCTTTGTGGAAGCATGGGAAGAGGATTTATCACAGCCCTTAAAAGAATACCAATGGTACAGCATATTACAAAAAGTTAAAAATGCTTCTGTGGATTGCAGAATACACTTGCTGCAACAAAAATGTTTGTCCAAATATGTTGGACACAACAGAGGTTGCAAAAAGCCATATCCTCTGACATTTGAGTGTTGTGATGCATATGTAATGGGACTCTTCAACAGTAAAGCCACTCTGAAAGAAAGCAGTCACAAAAATTGAAATAATGATCATCTTTAGCAGCCAAATCTTAGGGTTCATTTAGACAAAGTATATGATTTTACTAACCCTAACCCTACACTGAACATGGAGTAGTAGTGTCTGGACCTGTCTGTGTTAGCAGCCAAATAACGAATAGCTTACAGCCTTTTTGTATAAAAATGCTGAAATCACTCATAGGTCCCTTCCACTCCTCTCCATGTTCCACTTCCCTCTGCCATGTTATGTCTATTACCCCATTTTATGTCTATGAAGTATTGCCTGTTCAGGTCTTGCAGCCTTGACAGCTTGTAAAAGAGTGTGATTCCATATTCTATTGGAGAGTCCATAAAGCATGGAGTGTTTGGAAACACACTAGCTGTAAGTCATTCCCCTTTTTGTATTTTTCACTGTTTCTTTAAGAAAATCAGTAAAAACAATCAATCAAAAATTATAACAGCAAAAGCTTCAAAGTAAATGTTATGATGGGACCAAAAGGGTGCCCTATATGTCCATGCTGGCTGCAAATGATAGTCCCAAAGAGCTCAAAGACTATTGTAGCAGTATTTGCTATAATCAAAGGAGACAACTTAGTGAAGCAAAGCATCAGATTTGAAGTATCTCTGTTCCCTTGAAATATGGGTGTGAATTCCAGCAGGGTCCTTCTGAGATAAATTGAAATCCAAGCTTTTTTTATTGAAATTTTTTGAATAAGGATTAAAAAACCCATGGCTCTGTTTATTTTCCATAGGCATTTGTGAGCTTATAAAAAATCACCCAACTGGTCAGTGGTCAACATCTTCCCCTGTTCTCAAGGACTAATTGTTTTCTCATCTACTGCTACAAAACTACTATATTAGCACATATGTTGAAGTGAGTCTGATTTGGTTTAATGCTGGAAATTCCTAACATGATCACTAACCAAAATAATTTTTCTTTATAGGTGAGCCAGGCCCCAAAGGGGATATTGGAGAGGGAGGAAATCCTGGGACTGAAGGTCCAAGAGGATTTCCAGGAGTCCAAGGGATGAAAGGGGAGAAGGGAGAAGGTGCATATGTTTACCGTTCTGCTTTCAGTGTGGGGCTCACAAGCAGAGTCCCTCACCCCAAAGTTCCCATCAGATTCACAAAGATCTTCTACAATGAACAGAATCACTACGATGAAACCACAGGGAAGTTCCGCTGCAGCATCCCAGGCCTGTACTATTTTGCATACCACCTCACTGTGTATATGACAGATGTGAAAGTCAGTCTGTATAAGAAGGACAAGGCAGTGCTGATCACCTATGATCAGTTCCAGAAAAATAATGTTGACCAAGCTTCTGGGTCTGTTTTGCTTCACCTGAGTGCTGGAGAAGAAATTTGGCTTCAAGTGTATGGAGAAGAAGAAAACAATGGAGTCTATGCTGATAATGTCAATGATTCTACGTTCATGGGTTTCCTCCTTTATCCAGACCTGGATCTTTATTAAAGTGTGAGACAGTACATGGGGGAGGGAGAAGGAAGGATTAGTCAAGGAAACGGTTTGGATACACTCAGGCTACGTCTACACTGGCCCCTTTTCCGGAAGGGGCATGTAAATTTCACCAGTCGTCGTAGGGAAATCCGCGGGGGATTTAAATATCCCCCGCGGCATTTAAATAAAAATTCCTACTTCAAAGTAGGAATAAGACCCTCCGGAAAAGGGCGCTTTTTCCGGAGGATCGGGGCCAGTGTAGACGCTCTTTTCCGGCTTTTTTAAAAGCCGGAAAAAAGCGGCGGACATTTTTATTTAAATGCCGCGGGGGATATTTAAATCCCCCGCGGATTTCCCTATGACGACTGGTGAAATTTACATGCCCCTTCCGGAAAAGGGGCCAGTGTAGACGAGCCCTCAAGGTTTTCCCAAGCACTATTTCCAAACTGTACTTACTGGCAAACACAGTGTTTCATAGGGCACATTCACAACTGATTATATGGAAATGTGGATATCAAAAGAGGGGAAATTGTCTTTGTAGTGAGTTAATCAGTTTAGATCTTTATTCAGTCCTAAGTTGCTGGCCCACTTATCTGCTATGCTAGTTCTATGTTGCTATGATTAGTGATCTTAGTAACATTCCTGCAGCTGATCTTCATTGTAGTTTCTTGTTTGATTTTATCTAAAGGAAAATTAGCTTCTCAGTACCAATTTAGGACTGAATAAAGATCTTAACTGGTTAACTCACCATAAAAGCAATTTCCCCTCTCTTGATATCCACATTTCCACATCCACTGCTGTGAATGAGCCATTTCCACTCTGACTTGATTAGCCTTATTTCCACAAGTACCCTCTTTCTTTTGTTGTGTACACACACACACACATTCAGGACTCTCTAAACTCCACTCCAATTCATCTGATGAAGTGGGTTTTACCCACAAAAGCATATACCTTAATAAATCTGTTTGTCTCTAAGGTGCCACAGGACTCCATGTTGTTTTTACAGATCCAGACTAACATGGCTACCCCTCTCTGCCTACTAACATTATGTTTAATTTCCATGGCAAGCTCTTTAATGCTGGTGTTGTACCTTTTTATTTATCAGTGAAGCATTACATACAATTATCAGGCTACATAAACAGCCATAACAACTACTCATGGTTACTACATCTTGAATAGTAGATTGTACTAGAAGTTTCATTTCTTTGGAGACCATATTTCTGTGGCTGTTCTAAATTCATGGCATCTCCCTGCAAACAACATACTAGTTATTTGGAGAATGGGAGACACCAACAGGCAGAGGGGCAGGTATTTAAAGATAAACACATTTCTAATTAAAATATTGAAACTGCACAGTATTTAAAGAAGTAGCAGTTCAGTATTCATGCTGGAATGTGTGTTTGGTTTGAGAGCATTGTATAGCTTTAATTTCAACTGGAGGTCAAGATTGAATTGTTAATTCATCTACTCTACAGATAAGATCAAAACAGTCACTGTTGATCTTCCGGCGTTTGAATTAGTGAATCTAGTGAAGACACACTAACTCAAACTGAGAGGGTACTCCCATCAATGCCGGTAGTTCTGCTTCTATGAGGAGTAAAGGAAGATGAAAGAGAGTGTACTCCCTTTGACTTCCTGAAGTGTGGACAGCACCAAACGTCAAGTTAAGATACTTCGACTTAAGCTATGCAATTAACGTAGCTTAAGTTGTGAATCTTAATTCGACCTATCCTGTTGTGTAGACAAGGCTTTAGTCTTCTGTGCCTTCTCCTCTGTAAAATACCCAGTAGAACCTACAATTTAGTAATCACCTTTACTTTCTAAACATATACATCCATCTCATCTATGGAGGAGATTCTCACCTGGTGTAAATGAGCATTCCTTCATTAACATCAATAGAACAACACTGATTCACACTAGAAGAGAAATCAGCTCACTTATCTGCAAGGCTAGTTCTATGTTGCTATGCTTGATTTTATCTAAAAGAAAATTAGTTTTTCAGCTAGATTTGGAGATGAAGAATTCAGTTTTGCTTTGATAAGCTGATTGTTTTGCATGGTTTCTAAACTGACACATTACTATAAATGTAGAGTAGTATCATTGCTTTCACAAAAAATAATTTTCATAGCAGTATTTTCTACATGCCAATGAGTTAACTTATAAATAAAAAGATTTGGCTCTGTCACTAAAGACTATGTCTTTTTTTGTTTGATTGTCATGTTATTGGTATTTTGGAAGAGGTTGACAAAGGGACATTTTCCCCCCCAACATACACGGGCTAAGTAGCAGTTCTGCAGAAAAGGACTTGGGGATTACAATGGATGAGAAGATGGATATGAGTCAACAGTGAGCCCTGGTAGCCAAGAAGGCTAATGGCATATTAGGTTGCATTAGGAAGAGCATTGCCAGCAGATCCAGAGGAGTGATTATTCCCCTTTATTCAGATCTGATGAGGCCACATCTGGAGTATTGTGTCCAGTTCTAGGGCCCCAATTACAGGAAGAATGTGGATGAATTGGATAGGGTCCAGCAGAGGGTGACCAAAATATATAGGGGGCTGGAGTGCATGACCTATGAGCAGAGACTGAGGGATTTGGGTTTGTTTAGTCTGCAGAAGAGAAGTGTGAGAGGGGCATTGATATCAGCCTTCAACTTCCTGAAGGGAGATTCCAAAGAGGATGGAAAAAGGCTGTTCTCAGTAGTGATGGATGGCAGAACAAGGAGCAATGGTCTCAAGTTACAGTGGGGAAGGTCTAGGTTGGATATTAGGAAAAACTATTTCCCTAGGAGGGTGGTGAAGCACTGGAATGGGTTACCTAGGGAGGTGGTGGACAGGCAGCACACTCTGGGCATTCACTGGTGGCTGTGTCTGGGCTGTGGGTGATCCCTACTGGCCGGTGTCCAGAGCATTGCCCAGCAGGTGGGCTGCCTAGGTCACATAGACAAAGACCTAACCGGTCTGGCTGGTTGAGGGCAGTGAGGGAACTAAGGAAGTGAGTGTTCGGGGGAAGGGGCAGTCTTGGGCTGGAGTCATGAAGGAAATAGCCGACGCTGAGGGCTGTAGGTCTAGAGGTGACAATGGACCCCCTAACCCAAGGGGTCTGAAGCATCCTGGCCCTGACTCCTGTAACCACATCATGTCTATGCTGTGGTGTTTCCTGGAGAAGCAATATACCCTCTCTGTTCTACTGGCTGGCGGACTCTGTTCTTGCTGCTACAGGGCTGCAGGATCAGGAGAAACCCCGACTCACTGTCACAGTGGTGTCAGAAGTGGAATGCACTGCACCCCATGGATGGAGCTTCTAGCTGTGAGTGTCGAGGAGCAGTAGAGATAAGGGGCTTGCAAGAGCCAGACGTGCTGGAGACAGAGCAAAGCGATTCCTGGGAGTCATGGTGCACTGCAGCCTTCAGTTGGTGACTCTACACCCCGGGGATCAGCGGAGAGATGGCCTACTCCTGACTCCTGAAGGCAGACTTTGTGGGGTGGTGCAGAGAGAGGGGCCTGGCCATGGGGAAAGCAACCAAGGCCCAGTTGATTGCCCGGCTGGAAGAGAATGACCAGTCCAGGGGCCTGGACCTTGTCCTAGCAGGGAGCAGCCAGACACCCCCTGGGAGCGTCTCAGGCACTCAGACCGGTCGGAGAGCTGGAGCCCACCAGAGAGACGCGGTGCTCACCAGGCCACGCTCTACCAGCAGCGGTTCGTCCAGGGCAGGGTCCATCCTGGCAGAGCTACAGCAGCAGGAGAGCGAGCTGCGGATGAAGGAATTGGAGGTACAGGATCAAGAGAAGGAACACCAGCACTGAGAGAGGCAGCGGCAGCATGAGCTGGCCATGGCAGAGCAGAGAAGCCGAGGGGCCCCGGCTGCGGTGAGTGGGGTGGACCCCAGGGGGCCCGGAATGGCCAGATGCTTGAAGAAGCTCGTGTTGGCCCCATGTAAAAACATGGGGGACATGGACGGGTTCCTTAGCTCCTTTGACTGGGCCTGTGAACTGCACCAGATCCCCCGAGTGGACAGGCTGCAACAACTCACCCCCTTGATAGATCAAGAGGCTGTAGGGGTGCTCAACCAGCTGGAGGATCTGCAGCTGAGTGATTACAAACGGGTCAAAGAGGCCCTGCTGTGCAAGTTCGGGCTTACCCCGGAAACATACAGGAAGAAGATCTGGGGTGTGCAGAAGGGGCCATGGGAGACCTATGTAGATATGGCCTCCCGCCTGGCACAATACTGCCACAAGTGAGTGTTTGGGGTCAGAGCCCAGACTGCAGAGGACCTGCTTAAGCTGATGATGTTGGAACAGTTCTATGAAGCGTGCCCACCCAGCCTGAGGCTGTGGCTCCAGGACAGGAAGCCAGAGGACCCCCAGGAAGCCGTGGATGGTGGATGAGTTCACAGAGAGCCGGTCCGGGTGTTAACGGGAGTCCCAGAGAGAAAGGGAATTGCACAGAGACCGGTTCTTGGCTGAGCAACAGAGAGAATCACCTATGAGGCAAACCCAAGAGACAAGGACCAGCCATCTGCGCCCCGGTTCTCCTCTTCAGCTGTACGTCTACTCGACTTCAGTGGAGTGATTCTTCAGTTAACAGAAACAGCCAGGGACCGGGCGGAGCTGGCCCAAAATGGCCCACAGATCTTCACTTGCCATCGCTGTGGGCAAGGATGCCACAAGAGGGCTCAGTTCACTTGGCCCCTGGACAGGTCCCACAACCTGATACTTTCCAGGATTAACTGGCTACAGCTAGGGGAAGGGCAGGCTGCCTCAGAGGCAGGGGTCGGCAGGCAAACCTCAGCTCAGAGGGGGGGGAAGGATGCTCATCTCACCTCCCCTGGGAGATCTGATCCTCTGGAGGTGGATTTCTCCATGTACCAGGTGGGGGCAGGGAGGCCCCTGAGGAGTGAGTACATGTCCCTGGAGGTGAATGGTAGGGAGGTCGATGGGCTACTGGGACACGGGTGCGGAGGTGATGCTGGCCTGGCCCGACGTAGTAGCCCCAGACCATATGATACCTAACACTCAGCTGACCCTGAGGGGCATAGACAGAACCCCATTTAAGGTACCCATAGCCTGGGTGCATCTGAAATGGGGAGCCAAGGAGGGCCCCAAAGAAGTGGGGGTGCACCAGCACTTTCCCATGGAGATGCTGATGGGGGGAGGTGACCTAGAGGAGTTGCCAGACAGACCCCATAGGGTCCCGGTCACTATCTGTAGCCAGAGCCAGCGAGGGGCCGGTGACCCTGACCCAAGGGAGGGCTCCCTGTAGGGAGCGCAGGGCCCCATCCCAGCAGACATGGAGTCCGGCCAGGCTGGGACTTGGAACCTAGGTAGGTGGGGAAGCAGGTCCCTGTCCCTGCCCCAGATGCCGAATTCCAGGCGGAAGTGCAGGCAGATCCCTCCTTGCAGATGCTGAGGGGCCAGGCTAGCCTTGGCGCAGCTCACCCCTGGGGAAAGGATGCCAGGACAGAGTCCTGTGGGAGAGGGGATTCCTGTACCGGGAATGGCTCACCCCTGGGAAGGTGGAGGCATGGGGGGGTCCAACAGCAGCTGGCAGTTCCCCAAAAGTATTGCCGCAAGCTGCTGTATCTGGCCCATGATGTCCCATTTGCGGGGCACCTGGGTATCTGGTGCACCCAGCTGATGCTGCTCCAAAACTTCTACTGGCCAGGGATATTTGCGGCTGTGAAGAGGTATTGCCGGTCCTGCGACGCCTGCCAGAGGGTGGGGAAGGCCCAAGATGGGAGGAAAGCTGCTTTGTGGCCCCTACCCCGTATAGAGGAGTGGTTCCAGAGGGCAGCAATAGAGATAGTGGGGCCTATGAGCCAGGTGACCCAGATGGGGAACAAAAACATCCTGGTAGCAGTGGATTTGGCTACCAACTGCCCCAAAGCCATGGCTCTGCCCTCTATCGAGGCGGACGCGGTGGCAGACACAATGCTGGCCATTTTCAGCAGGGTGGGGTTCCCCCAGCAGGTCGTTACGAACCAGGGATCCAACTTCATGTTGGCCCCACTCCGGTGCTTGTGGGAGAAACACAGGGCCCGGCTCATCTGGGCCCCAGCATATGGCTCCCGGTCCAGTGGGTTGGTGAGGAGGTTCCAGTGGACCCTGAAGCAGATGTTGGAGGCCTTCATGCACCGGCATCTGCAGGACTGGGACATGTACCTGCCCAACCTTCTGTCTGCACACAGGGAGGCACTCCAAGGATCTGCCAGGTTCTCCCCGACCGAGTCAGGGCGCAGAAGGGGGAAGGACCCCCTGGACTTGCTGAGAGAGTTGTGGGACAGGGAGACATCCCCGAATTGAGAGTTGGGGGTGGAGGATGTCCTGGCTTTCCATGAGAAGCTCACTGAGCTCATGGGCCCGGCCAGAGAGACCATGGGCAGAGCCCAAGGGAAGTGGAAAGGCTGGTACGACCACAGAGAGTGGAGTTGCGCTGATCCCCTCCAAGCCATGCAGCAGCAGGACATGGGGGAGCCGGCTGTAGCAGGGCACCGTGGTGGCTGTCCCAAGATAAGGGGAGCGCCTATGTCACCACTGTGGCTTTACCTGGCAGGGGGATCGAACTTCCCCAGGCCACAAGCGGAGTGGCCCACTCAGTTCGCTCTCAGAGCGGGGAGCGATGTGGTGTAGCGGACAGGCAGCACACTCTGGGCATTCACTGGTGGCTGTGTCTGGGCTGTGGGTGACCCCTACTGGCCGGTGTCCAGAGCATTGCCCAGCAGGTGGACTGCCTAGGTCACGTAGACAAAAACCTAACCGGTCTGGCTGGTTGAGGGCAGTGAGGGGACTAAGGAAGTGAGTGTTCGAGGGAAGGGGCAGTCTTGGGCTGGAGTCATGAAGTAAACAGCCGAAGCTGAGGGTCTAGGGGTGACAATGGACCCCCTAACCCAAGGGGTCTGAGGCATCCTGGCCCTGACTCCTGTAACCACATCACGTCTATGCTGTGGTGTTTCCTGGAGAAGCAATAAACCCTCTCTGTTCTACTGGCTGGCGGACTCTGTTCTTGCTGCTACGGGGCTGCAGGATCAGGAGGAACCTCGAATCACCGTCACAGGGAGGTCTAGGTTGGATATTAGGAAAAACTATTTCCCTAGGAGGGTGGTGAAGTATTGGAATGGGTTACTGTGGCGGGGTAGCCCCGCCCCTCCCGGAAACCGCCGGGACGCCGCAACCGCGGGGGAAATACTCACCCCCCGGAGGGGAGTGGATCACCGCCCGCCGTCCCCGAACGGGGGGGGGGCCGGCACACCGGCCGGGTAACGAGCCGGGGCCGGCAGGCAGTGCAGGGACGGGGGTGCCGGCACACCGGCCGGGTGACGAGCCGGGGCCGGCCGGCGGCGCAGAGAGGGGGCGGGGCCGAGCGGACGTGGCAGAGACGTCACGGGGAGGACGGTCCTGGGAGGGGCCGGAGGCCGACGAGGGGGGTGACGTAATCTGCCTGTGACCGGCGGGCAGTTCAAAAGGTCACAGTGGACCAGCCATTGGGGGGAACGCCGAGGAGACGCACCCCCCCCCGCGAGCCGGCGAGTGGTCAGCATTATTGGAGGCCCTGGGCAGGCTCAGAGGAAGGGCCCAGGGGGGAAGAAGCAGCCCAGGGCGGGGACGCGGACCCTGAGGGCAGGGGAGTTTAGGGGTCTCGACCCCCCCTGCTAGGTGGGGGAGCCTTTTCCCCGACCTTAGGGCCCTGGGCTGGGGTCCGGAGAGAGGGCGGGCCCGGACCCCCTTCCCCCAACCGCCTAACCAAACCGATCGGAATCAGTCGCGTCAAGGCGCCTATGATCAGAGAACCGAGGGGGGCGGACGTAAGCCCCTCCGCACAGGGGGAGAACCCCCACACGTGGTGGAGAATGTGGGCATAGTGGACCCCGAAACGGGGGTCCGGATAGAGGAAAGGATTAACAAAGTCTTGATTGCCAGGAGACAATGGAAGCCAATAAAATTCTGGAGTGGTGGACAGAGACCCAGAAGGTGCAACAGCAGCAACAGATGCAGGCGCTGCAACAGCTCCTCAACCAGCTCCAGGAGCGCCAGGAGCAGATGGCGCGAGGCGCACCAATGACGGTACCTGGGGCGGTAGCGGGGTCTGGAGGAGGAGAGGGGGTCGGCACCCAATTGCCCATACGGCTAACGAAACTAGGGCCGGAAGACGACCCCGAGGCATTCCTGGTTACGTTCGAGAGGGTGGCCGCCGCCGCGAAGTGGCCACCAGAGCATTGGGCCACCCTCCTCGCGCCTTACCTATCGGGGCCGGCCCAGCTAGCATACCAAGGGATGTCCGCCAGCGATGCCTTATGTTATTATAAAGTTAAAGAGGCTATTCTGGACCAATTAGCGGTGACGCCAGAGACCCACCGCCGGCGGTTTAGAGAGGCCAGGTATGACTCCCGCGAGCGACCACGGGCAGTGGCGCAACGGGTTAAGGAAGCGGGGATGAGATGGCTTGAACCGGAGACTAAGACGGGGGCTCAGGTGGTGGATCTCGTGATACTTGAACAATACGTCAGCATCCTCCCCACGGAAGGGCAGCGGTGGGTACGACGGCACCTTCCGGAGACCTTGGATGAAGCGGTGACCCTCATGGAACACTACTTAGCCGCAGAGGGGCCAGAGGGGAAAGGAGCCGCTGGGGCACCGAGAGAACCCCGAAGGAACGAGGCTGGGACGGGTAAGCCCGCGGGAGCCCAGCGGGTCGGGGAAGGCGCCGGGAGTTCCCTAGGCCCCCTCCCGACGAGGAGGTTGGCACCTCGGTGGAACCGGCCGATCGGGGAGGCCAGGGGAGACCGGGCAACCGAAACGAGGCTGGGCACCCTGCCACCCGAGGGAGCGCCGAAGGTGGTCTGCTATCAGTGCGGCCAGGAGGGTCATTACAAGAGGGACTGCACCCTGATGGACTGCACCTTCGGGCAGAGGCGCGCTGGGGGCACGGACAGGAAGGCGGCCAGCGCAGCTCAGGTAATTAAACGACTGTGGGTTAATGGGAACCCGGTGGAGGCTATTCTCGACTCGGGATGCGGGCAAACCATTGTCCGAAGGGACGTGATACTTCCGGGGCAGGCCCGGGGTGCCCCCATAGACCTCCGGTGCGTCCACGGAGACATTCATTACTACCCTACGACCCGGGTACGGATAGGGGACGGGGAGTTGGAAGGAGAGTGTGTAGTCGCCGTCGGCCCTAAGTTAACGTACCCCCTCCTGCTGGGGCGGGATTGGCCCGGCCTGAAGCGACTCCTAGGACAGTGGGATAGCGGAAGACATCCTAAAAGGGAGCCAGAAACAGGGCAGGGGACCTTGGTAGCCCAAGGAGAGCAAGATGAGGGGGGGACCGCGCCAGCAAGGGCCCCGGACGCCGGGACACAGCCCACCGTCCGTCTCGACGTAGAAGAAGGGGACTTCCTCACTCAACAACGCGAGTTCCCCACACTACGGGCAGCCTGGGAGCAGGTGCACACCACAAGCGAGCCACAGGAGGGGGACCCGCCCAATCAGCCGGACGGGCCGCGATTTGAGGTAAAAGACGACCGCCTGTACCGGGTGTCTTCGGGGGAACTCCCGGGGGAGGAAAGGTGGCAGCTGTTGGTCCCAAGACCGTACCGGTGGAAGGTCCTGGAATTGGCCCACGAACACCCGTGGGCCGGGCACCTGGGCAGGGAAAAAACTCAACAGAAGATACTCCAGAGATTCTACTGGCCTGGGGTGTACCAGGAGGTTAAGAATTTCTGTAACTCCTGCCCCCAGTGCCAAAGAACAGCCGGGGGCCGGGTCCCGCCGGCTCCCCTGGTGCCCCTGCCGGTGGTAGGGACCCCCTTTGAGAGGGTAGCATTAGACCTGGTAGGACCGCTCGAGAAATCTGGGCGCGGACATAATTACATCCTGGTCATCGTAGACTACGCCACCCGTTGCCCCGAGGCCGTGCCCCTGAAAAGAGCCACCGCCCCCGCCATAGCGGAGGCATTAGTCAAGCTATTCTCATGGGTCGGGCTGCCCCGGGAGTTACTGACAGACCAGGGGACGAATTTAATGTCGAAGGTTATGACGGAACTGTGTAAGGTCTTGCAGATCAGGAAGCTCCGGACGTCGGTATATCACCCCCAAACCGATGGGCTGGTGGAGCGATTCAACCGCACGTTGAAGGGGATGCTGCGGAAGTTCGCACAAGATGAACCCCGGGAATGGGATAAGCTGCTGCCTGCACTGATGTTCGCCGTCAGAGAGGTACCGCAGGCATCGCTCGGGTACTCCCCCTTTGAGCTGTTATACGGGCGGCGACCGCGGGGGATCCTGGATCTCGTAAAGGAGGGATGGGAAACGTCAGTTTCTCCTGCCTTGGGGGCCGCCCAGTACGTACAGAAACTGAGGGGAACCCTCCACGACCTAGCGGGCCGGGCCCGAGCGAACCTAGAGAAGGCGCAAGAAGGGCAGAAGGCCTACTATGATAGAAAGGCGCAGGTGAGGGAGTTCGAACCAGGCGAGCAGGTTCTACTATTGCTGCCTAGCAGGGAGTCCAAGCTCCTGACCCACTGGCAGGGACCCTTCCGGGTAATCAGGAAACTTGGCCCGGTCGACTATGAGGTTCGGGTAGACGGGAACCGCCGGGCAACTCAAATTTACCATGTCAACCTCTTAAAGAAGTGGCATCCACGGGAGGCCCTCCTGATTGACCCTCGGGACACTGACATCGAGTTGGGCCCGTGGGGGGAGCCGGAGGTGAGGATCGATGGCATACGGGTCGGAGAAGAGCTCCCGGGCCCAAAGCAAGAACAGTTGCACCACCTCCTCGACCAGTTCAGGACGGTACTAACCAGCCGACCCGGACAGACCTCGTTAGTACAACACAAGATCGAGACTGAACCCGGCAGAGTGGTAAGAGATAATATGCGCCCCCTTCCCCGAAAGTTATGGGGCACGGTGAAGGAAGAACTCCAAGCCATGTTGGAGTGGGGGGTCATACAAGAATCTCGTAGCGAATGGCGAAGCCCCATTGTTTTGGTGCCCAAAACAGATGGATCAACGAGGTTCTGCATTGACTTCCGTAAAGTCAACGCGATCTCGCGATTTGATGCATACCCCATGCCGCGGATAGATGAGTTACTGGGACGCCTGGGGAGGGCCGCCTATTTGTCGACCCTCGATTTAACGAAAGGGTATTGGCAGATCCCCCTCTCTCCCGAAGCCCAGGCAAAAACGGCGTTCGCCACCCCCTTTGGGTTGTACCAATTCAAAAACATGCCGTTCGGACTGCACGGGGCCGCTGCGACCTTTCAGAGACTCATGAACCAGGTCTTAAGGGACCATCAGGACTACGCAGCGGCTTACATTGATGATATTGTGATATTCAGTGAGTCCTGGGAGAAGCACTTAGAGCACATTACGAGCGTATTAAGGGCACTGAGGGAAGCGGGACTCACGGCCAACCCAAAGAAATGTCAATTTGGGAGGGCCGAAGTTTCGTATCTGGGGTACACGGTAGGGAGAGGGAAGCTGAAGCCCCTAGTAGATAAGGTCAAGGCGGTACGGGAACACCCCACCCCAACGACAAAGAGGAAAGTACGGCAGTTCCTGGGATTGGCGGGCTATTATAGACGGTTTATCCCAAATTTTTCCTCCGTGGCCGCGCCACTGACGGACCTCACAAGGAAAGGACAACCCGAGAGGGTGAGGTGGACCGCAGCGTGCGACGACGCGTTTCAGGAGCTGAAAGACCGGCTGGTCCGGGCCCCGGTGCTGGCCCAGCCCGACTTTAACAAACCTTTTACCTTGCAGACCGACGCGTCAGAAGTGGGGTTAGGGGCGGTACTGACGCAAGAGGACGAGGGACAGGAGCACCCCATCCTCTATCTGAGTCGTAAACTGTTCCCCCGGGAGACGGGATATGCGACAATTGAAAAGGAGGCATTGGCCCTCAAGTGGGCTGTCGATTCACTAAGGTACTTTCTTTTAGGCGATGAATTTACCGTGGTGACGGACCACGCCCCGCTGCAATGGATGCAGCAGATGAAGGACACTAACCCACGGATCTTGAGATGGTACCTCAGCTTGCAGCCATACAAATTCCGAGTCGTGCACCGCCCGGGGTCCGCCAACGGGAACGCGGATTGGCTATCCCGGTCAGCAGAAAACCCAGAGACCGGAACGGCGAGTATGGCGCCAGACTTAAGGGGGAAGGTGTGTGGCGGGGTAGCCCCGCCCCTCCCGGAAACCGCCGGGACGCCGCAACCGCGGGGGAAAGACTCACCCCCCGGAGGGGAGTGGATCACCGCCCGCCGTCCCCGAACGGGGGGGGGGCCGGCACACCGGCCGGGTAACGAGCCGGGGCCGGCAGGCAGTGCAGGGACGGGGGTGCCGGCACACCGGCCGGGTGACGAGCCGGGGCCGGCCGGCGGCGCAGAGAGGGGGCGGGGCCGAGCGGACGTGGCAGAGACGTCACGGGGAGGACGGCCCTGGGAGGGGCCGGAGGCCGACGAGGGGGGTGACGTAATCTGCCTGCGACCGGCGGGCAGTTCAAAAGGTCGCAGTGGACCAGCCATCGGGGGGAACGCCGAGGAGACGCCCCCCCCCCGCGAGCCGGCGAGTGGTCAGCATTATTGGAGGCCCTGGGCAGGCTCAGAGGAAGGGCCCAGGTGAGCCTATGGGACCTGGGGGGAAGAAGCAGCCCAGGGCGGGGACGCGGACCCTGAGGGCAGGGGAGTTTAGGGGTCTCGACCCCCCCGCTAGGTGGGGGAGCCTTTTCCCCGACCTTAGGGCCCTGGGCTGGGGTCCGGAGAGAGGGCGGGCCCGGACCCCCTTCCCCCAACCGCCTAACCAAACCGATCGGAATCAGTCGCGTCAAGGTGCCTATGATCAGAGAACCGAGGGGGGCGGACGTAAGCCCCTCCGCACAGGGGGAGAACCCCCACAGTTACCTAGGGAGGTGGTGGAATCTCCACCCTGGAGGTTTTTAGGTCTCAGCTTGACAAAGCCCTGGCTAGGTTGATTTAGTTGGGATTGGTCCTGACTTGGGCAGGGGACTGGATTTGATGACCTCCTGAGGTCTCCTCCAGCTCTATGATTCTATGATTCACAACAACCTGTGGCAAGCAGTTTCACAGGTTAACTGGGTGCTGCATGTATAAATACTTCCTTTTGTTTGTTTTAAATTTGCTAGCAATTCATTTCATTTGGTAACTCCTAGCTCTTGTGTTATGGGAAGGAGTAAATAACTTTTTATTCACTTTTTCCATACCAAAATATTAAATATATGTTTTTAAATGTCTTGTGAAGATTCTGCATCTTGTGCTAGTGCCATAGGATTGGAAGGGACCTTGAGAGGCCTTCTAATCCAGTTTCCTGCATACAAGGTAGGAATAAATAGTATTTAAACAAGTAGAAAAGAGATCTTCCAGGCAGTACATCTACTTATCTAGATATTTGCCTAGTTTTACAAAGACTACATACAATTAACTAGTAAAGACAGTACAAACTACAATTCATATGACTTGTTTATATTGCCCTATATATTACATACTGAAATGTAAGTACAGTATTTAAATGCCAATTTATTTGTATAATGATGTAGTAAAAATGAAAAAGTAAGCAATTTTTCAGTAATAGTGTGCTGAGACTTTTTGACTGACTTTTTAAGCTAGTAGTTTTAAAGTGAGGTATAATTTGGGGCTACGCAAGAAAGATCAGTTTCCTAAAAGGGGTACAATAGCCTGGAAAGGTTGAGAGCCACTGACTCAGACTATCCCTGACAGGTAATTTTCTAACCTCTTAAAAGCTCCCCAGACCATTTATGCCAGCACTTAAATACCCTAGCAGTTAATTAGGTTTTTCTAATATCCAACCTAAACTTCCCTTGCTGCAATTTAAGCCCACTGCTTCTTGTCCTGTCCTCAGAGGTTGAGAACAATTTTTCTCCTCCTCCTTGTAACAACTTTTTATGTACTTGAAAACTGCTATCATGTCCCTCCTCAGTCTTTTCTTCTCTAGACTAAACAACCCCAATTCTTTCAATTTTCCCTCATAGAAATTGTTTTCTATATCTTAAATTAGTTTTGTTGATTTCCTTTAGATTTTATGAAATTTGTCCACATCTTTCATGAAATGTGGCACCCAGAACTGGACACACAATGCTCTTGTTGGGGCCTGTCAGTAGAGTGGAAAAATGAGTTCTCATGTATTGCTTACAACTCTCCTGCTAATGCATCACAGAATGATGTTTGCTGTTTATTCTTGCAACATTGTGACACTGGTGATTCATACTTAGCTTGCAGTCTACTAGCACCCCCAGATTCCTTTCTGCAGTACCTTTTCCTAGGCAGTCATGTCCCATTTTGTAAATTTGCTGTTGATTCTTCCTTCCTAAATGGAATAATTTTCATTTGTCCGTATTGAATTTCATTCTACTTACTTTAGAGCATTTCTCCAGCTTGTCCAAATTATTTTTAATATTAATCCTAACCTCCAGAGCTCTTGCAACCCCTTTCAGTTCAGTGTCATCTGCAAACTTCATTCTATACTTTTATCTACATCATTTATCAATTATCATGAAAATATGGAACAGAACTAGATTGGGACCAATCCCTACTCAGCTCTCTATTCTCTATAATCTCTACTCATTATGCTTTCCAGCTTGACTGTGAGCAATTGATAACTACTTCCTGGAAACAATTTTCCAACCAATTATGTGCCTTCCTAATAGTAGCATTACCTAGGCTGCATTTCCCTAGTTTGTTAATGAGAAGGTTATGAGAGACTGTATGAAAAGCCTTACTAAAGTCTAGGTATACCATATCAACTGCTTTTCCCCTATCCATGAGACTTGTTACCTTGTTAAAGAGAGCTATCAGGATGATTTGACATGATTTATTCTCATAACTCCATGCTGACTATTACTTACCTTCTTATTGTCTTTAGTTGTTTGCAACTTGATGGCTTAATTATTTGTTCCATTATCTTTCTAGGTACTTAAATTAAGATGGTCTCTGCACTGTGTATAGGAGAGATTAGGGTTACACTTTTCTCTGAGCAAAGATGGTACGCTATCATATCTTCCAAAAAGGTTTAGTAGATCCAATTTACAAACAGTTAACACTTCAAAGATGTGGGTTGTTACAGAGGCAGCCAATGTGTCTTCTATAATATAAAAATCTTTAAAAAAGGGAAGAAGGACAATCCAAGGAACTTCAGACCAGTCAGTCTTACCTCAGTCCCCAGAAAAATCATGGAGGGGATCCTCAAGGAATCCATTTTGAAGCACTTGGAAGAGAGGAAAGTGATCAGGAATAGTCAACATGGATTCACCAAGGGCAAGTCGTGACTGACCAACCTGATTAGCATCTATGACAAATCAACTGGCTCTGTGGAAAAGAGGAAGGCGGTAGACATGAGGTACCTTGACTTTAGCAAAGCTTTTGATTCAGTTTCCCACAGTATTCTTGCCAGCAAGTTAAGGAAATATGGATTGGATAAATGGACTGTAAGGTAGATAGAAAGCTGGCTAGATTGTCCCGACGGCTCGATGTCTAGTTGGCAGTTGGTATCAAGCAGAGTGCCCCAAGGGTTAGTTTTAGGCCAGTTTTGTGCCTAAAATAACGTGCTTATTAATGACCTGGATGAGGGGATGGATTGCACCCTAGAGAGTTCACAGATTACACTAAGGGAGAGGGAGAGGGAGATATGTTGGAGGGTGAGGGTAAAGATAGGGTCCAGAGTGACTTAGATACTAGGTTGGAGAATTGGGTCAAAAGCAATCTGATGAGGTTCAACAAGGACATGTCAGGGTCCTGTGCTTGGGACGGAAGATTCCCAAGCACTGTTTTAGGCTGAGGACGAACTGGCTAAGCAACAGTTCAGCAGAAAAAGACATGGGGATTATAGTGGATGAGAAGATGGATATGAGTCAATAGTGTGCCCTTGTAGCCAAGAAGGTTAACGGCATATTAGGATGCATTAGGAGAATCATTGCCAACAGGTCTAGAGATATCCTTATTCCCCTTTATTCATCACTGGTTAGGCCATATCTGGGGTATTGCATCTAATTCTGTGGCCCTCCATTACAGGAAGGATGTAGACACATTAGAGAGGATCCAGAGGAAGGCAACAAAAATTATTAGGGGACTAGAGCAAATGACTTATGAGGAACGGCTGAGGGATTTGGGCTTGTTTAGTCTACAGAAGAGAAGAGTGAGGGGGAATTTAATTACCTGAAGGGGGGTTCCAAAGCAGATGGAGAGAGGCTGGTCTTAGGAAAAACTATTTCACTAGGGGAAGCACTGGAATGGGTAACTTAGGAAGGTGGTAGAATTTCTATCGCTAGAGGTTTTTGAGTCCTGACTTGACAAAGCCCTGGCTGGGATGATTTAGTTGGGTTTGGTCCTGCTTTTAGCAGGAGGTTGGTCTCGATGACCTCCTGAGGTCTCTTCCAACCCTATCATTTTATGATTCTATAAAATATATCAGTTGGGCTACTGCTTAGAATTTAATGCCATACATTAATAATTCATTGTTTTCTTGCGCTAACAAAATATAATGAAGGTAAAACATGTCGAAATAGCAATAGTGTGGACTCTCCACTGCCGAGAGTTATTCAAATTAATTACTCTCCAGTACTTCCTAGAGCTCTAAGTTGAGGTAGCATGTCCACATTAAGGGAGCCTGCCTCAGACTAATTTCAAGGCTTCCCTGTAGTGTGGACACACTATTTTGAAATAGTTATTTTGGGAGTTATTATTTCAAAATAAGTTATTTCAAAATCATTTTCTAGTTTAGACCTCCCCTGAGTAGGGTTGCCAGGTGCCCAGTATTGAACCAGACTGTGCAGTATTTTTACCTCCTGTCTGGTAAAAATATTCAGAAAATACTGTACACCTAAAATGTCTGGTATTTTCTGATTTTTATTTTTTTTTTTACTGGCCAGGAGGCGAAAATACCATACACCTGGCAACCCTAGTGCCTAGGCCTGGGCCCAGCCCCTGGCCTCTGCCCGGGCCCCCAACACCCCGAGACCCTTCCCCCCGGACCTTATGCTTACCTAGTTTCACAGGGAAACTAAGTTCTGGCATGAACAAGAACACAAAATGGCTGCCAGCAAAAAGCCTAAAGACCAAGGGGAAGCAATGCCTTCCCTGGGTCTCAGTGCTCAACTACTCCCCTGTTCCTATCCCTATTCTAACTCTGCACTCACTCTGAAAGGGGCCATACTGTTTTCATGCTGTTTTATTTTATTTATATATTTATTTATGTTTGCTTAATAAGTCTTGGAGTCCTTTTTTTCTCTCAACAACTTTGGTCTCACTCCTCCCCTTTTTTTCCTCAACCAAATTTTTTCCCCAGTGTTTTTTCTTTTTTTACAGGGGGGAATGTTCGGTATTTTTGGTTCAACCATCTGGCAACTCTAACCCTGAGTGATTGTCCCTGCCCATTTGTCCCTCTGCAGCTTAATTTCCACACTCAACCAGCCAAATAGCCACATGTGCCTGGTGGCTAGCGTGCTGGACACCGAGGGCCTACTTAAACCTGGTGTAAATAGGTAAAACTTCATTGAACACATGTGCTTACGTAAGGTTTGGAATGACCAGGGCTGACTGTGGGGGAAGGCTGTGAGGAAGAGTGTGGGACCTTCAAGGCCCTAAAGAGGCCCTCTGCCTCCCAGCAGCCAGAGGGAGAGAGCTGGGCCAGCCGTGGCTTCAGCCCGGCCCAACCCCCAGCAGCTGGCAGGTGGGAGCGGGAGAGCCGAGGCTGGTCTGGCCTCGAGGGGGTCCTTGCAGGGAAGAGGAGAGAGACAATGCTGGCCAGGACTGCCACTCCTCAGCCTGACACTACCCAGAGGCCAGCAGGGGAGTCCACACTGCCTACCCTCAGAGAGGGGGGCTGGAGAGCGCAGCGTATCGCCCTTTAGTATTTTTTATTGGACCCACATCTATTGGTGAGAGAGTGAAGCTTCCAGCTTACATAGGGCTCTTCAGGTCTGTGATGGGGTGTACCAACCCTGCACTGAAGCTAAAGGAATGGGCTTGGCCCAGCTGGCTGAGGGGCTTCCGAGAGTAGGTCGCCCCTTGACAAGGTCCAATAGAAGATTACCCACCTTGACTGTCTAATGAATTCAGAGAGAGATGTCAAATTGTTATTGCAACAGCGAACAGCCTAAACTCTTGTTTTCTGAAAGTTGTAATTCAGTGAAGTAAGTCACTGAATATTTTGCTGTTCATCTTGGGCCCGGAGCTTAATAGTATTAGAGGCATCACAATTTTGCAACCTAATTCTAGGCCTGTAATTTGCATCTGAAACTGCAGAATTGCCCTAAAAGAGGTGCAGGTTAGCCCTGTCAATAGCTAAAGTTGTCTTACAATAAAAGCCAGCTTTTCGTTGCTTATAATTTTGTCAAACTTGAACTGTTTGAGCTGAAAGCTTAATTATGTATATAATGAAGACTGTGAACAGAGAGAAATATATTTTTTTATTAAAATTAATAGAAAAAAATTGTGAAATTTAACTCCATTTCAAAGCCCAGGCCAAAATCTGCCCAGGTTAGAATGACACAATTAACTGGATTTGATTCGTTCCCACATTGCCATTTTCCAATGGAATACTTACTTTACTCACACATTCTAATGACTCATTGTACGATGCATTGTTTTCAATTTGCTATGTGATTTTTCACTGTAGTCATATCAGAGGCACTCTGCCAAATAATGTTCATAGAATCATAGAATAATAGGACTGGAAGAGACCTCGAGAGGTCATCGAGTCCAGTCCCCCGCCCTCAAGGCAGGACCAAGCTCCGTCTACACCATCCCTGACAGATGTCTATCTAACCTGTTCTTAAATATCTCCAGAGAGGCAGATTCCACCACCTCCCTTGGCAATTTATTCCAATATTTGACCACCCTGACAGTTAGGAATTTTTTCCTAATGTCTAATCTAAACCTCCCCTGCTGCACTTTAAGCCCATTACTCCTTGTCCTGTCCTCAGAAACCAAGGGGAACAAATTTTCTCCTTCCTCCTTGTGACACCCTTTTAGATATTTGAAAACCACTATCATGTCCCCCCTTAATCTTCTTTTTTCCAAACTAAACAAGCCCAGTTCATGAAGTGTCATGTTATATGACACTTAAATACAATCAGAGCAAGTAATGATACTAAAAAATATATACTTCATACAATCAATACCAATTTTCCCAGAAATCTAACAATTACAGGTGAGAAGAAGTGATCTGAATAATGCATGAGAAAATGCTCTAAAAGACAACTGCTGTGTTCATAAGCAGTCTACTCTATGAAAAGGCTTAAGAATCAGTGCTCTGTGCATTAGTTTGGAGTGCAACGATCATGTATGTCCACTAGATGGTGCAAAGAAATTAATCATAAGAATGGCCATCCTGGGTGAGACCAAATTACCATTTAGCCCAGTATACCATCTTCTGATAGTGACCAGTGCCAGGTACCCAAGAGGGAGTAAACAGAACAGGTAATCCTCCCTCTCTGGTCACCCATTTCCAGCCTCTGACAAACAGAGACTAGGGACACCATTCCTACCCATTCTGGCTAATAAATATTGATGGTTCAATTGACAGTCCTAGTAGGAGACCATATAAAATGTTTTGCTAAAGTCACATCTACTTTTTTCCCCAAACCCACAGAGCCAGGTATCTCACAGAATCATAGAATACTAGAACTGGAAGGGACCTCAAGAGATCATCAAGTCCAGTCCCCTGCCCTCATGCCAGGACCAAGCATGGTCTATATCATCCCTGATAGATGTCTGTCTAACCTGCTCTTAAATATCTCCAGGGATGGAGATTATATAACCTCCCTAGGCAATTTATTCCAGTCATGCCTGACAGTTAAGAAGTTTTTCCTTATGTCTAACCTAAACCTCCCTTGCTTCAGTTTAAGCCCATCATCATAGAAGGCAATCAAGTTGGTCAGGCATGACTTGCCCTTGGTGATCCATGTTGACTGCTCCTGATCATTTTCCTCTCCTCCAAGTATTTTAAAATCCTTACATGCTTTGCTAAATTGGGGCCTAAGAAACTTGCTTGGATGAAGAGCTCATTAGCAATATACCTCTAGCAAGCAAAGCAGAGTCCATCCAGAATTTCTTTGTAGATTTTTAAAATGGTGAAAAATAAACTATGAATCATTCATATGTTTGCTGCACAATGATACAATGGTATGTTAGCTAAGTGTAGGGCTTTATCCCAATTCCTTTGCTTTCTTTCATGCCTGAAGTCTCCTTAAAACAGCTTTAAAGAAAAACCCAAGCAGTGACTTTTCACTGCTATGTATTCCCAAAGCAGCACAGCTCCTATTCCTATTCCAAATAACAGCGGTTGGCTGGGACTGAGTGACGGACAGTACTATCACTGAAAATGGGCTACCATGACAAGGGGCACAAGCACTTTCTCAGGTGGTTTCCCCACTGGAATGAAGGAGCGATTTGTGGTATTTTCTTTCCTTTTCATGCTCTTGTGTGGCCTTGCTACTGTTTAATGGTTGCTATTGCAGTAGCTTTAATCTTGCCCTGGCAGGTGTTCTCGCTAGCCTCAGTGAGACTGTGTGCTTCTGTACAGGATACAAGTGTGCTGTCTCCCTGTCCCCCGCAGCTTTCTCCATCTTCCAGACAGTGCATTTTCCATTGTCATGTTACTGTGGTTTCTCCATCTTGAGTGGGACCTAGGATTCCCTGCACCCAACAATCCCTGTGAGGATCCCAAGGACGAAGGCACAACCGGCCAAAGCGAAGATGGTTTAAAGGAGAGCTGGACGGAAGTTTTCTAAATTGGAAATTCAGTGCTCTAAAAATGAATATATTTTTTTCACAAGGGAGACTTGCAAACCTGCTGGCCTAAAACCTGCTCTTAAAAACACTGCTCCATTGCTCCTAAGTCAGGCTCTACCCACCTTGTCAGGAGCTGTGGTCAAGGGCTACAGTGGTGTTTTGGGAATTTTCACAATGCTGCCTAGCAAAGGTGAGCTAAATTATACAAACTACATACCTGGAAGATGAAAAATAGAAACTATCACATATTTTGTACAAATTCTCCCCCGCTTAAAGAACTTTAGTCTGAACTGTTCCCATTTTTTTCGGAGACAGCCCTGACTTTGCATGAACATTTCATCTGACATCACTGGTAGCTAGGATTTTCAAAGAAGAATAGTGTCACTTTGTGTGTTGCTCAGAATGTGTGAGAAAGAAATTACCCGCTTCCTTACAGACTGAGAAAGCTGGATTATTTCAGCTAAGACATCTAGGCTTGAGAGGGTTAGATTTTCATTTGTAAATGTCAGTAAATGTTGACTTCACCATACTCACACTAACTGATGAAAAAATATTGCAATCAATAATAATCAAAATAAACAGACAAAGAAAAATGCTGCTTGAGAACTTAAGAGTCAAAATCTGGTGACTTTTGAATAAGGTTTGTTACAAAAGGATTGGAAAACAAATATTAAAAACAGCTATAATTTGTTGACTTAAGGATATTGACATGTGATGTTTATAATTTGTGTTAAGTTTATGAAGCTTTAACTTTTAGAAAAACAAGTGTTTACTGCCATTCAGTAATTGGCTGGACAGTCACCCCAACCACATAATTTCACACATCTATGAAAATCTAATTTAATAAAAACCTAAAAAATATCACAACATTGAATTTATCCATCAAAACTATAAAAAAAATCAAATTCTGTCTAGCTGAATACTGATTCAAATCAATTCTTTCATCATTGAAAAAATACCATGAATTTCCTTTATTTGTATACAATATTTCTGGCACAGACATTTCTTTTCAGCTCCAGAAATATTAATTTTAACACAAAAGAAACAAACAAAACTAAAAGCTATGCAAGGACAGAAATAGACCTTGTTTATTAATCTTATGAGAGCTTGTCTACAGCTGTGGAACTTTAGGTTCCCCTGCTAAACTGGTAGTTCAGAAGAGGTGCTGCAGAAATGCTGTACACAGAGTAGAGCATTTCTTGTAGCCTTTTTTGTATCTGCTACTTTTAAATCATAGAATCATAGGACTGGAAGGGACCTCAAGAGGTCATCGAGTCCAGCCCCCCACCCTCAAGGCAGGACCAAGCTCCATCTACACCATCCCTGACAGATGTCTATCTAACCTGTTCTTAAATATCTCCAGAGAGGGAGATTCCACCACCTCCCTTGGCAATTTATTCCAATATTTGACCACCCTGACAGTTAGGAATTTTTTCCTAATGTCCAATCTAAACCTCCCTTGCTGCACTTTAAGCCCATTACTCCTTGTCCTGTCCTCAGAAACCAAGAGGAACAAATTTTCTCCTTCCTCCTTGTGACACCCTTTTAGATATTTGAAAACCGCTATCATGTCCCCCCTTAATCTTCTTTTTTCCAAACTAAACAAGCCCAGTTCATGAAGCCTGGCTTCATAGGTCATGTTCTCTAGACTTTTAATCATTCTTGTCGCTCTTCTCTGTACCCTTTCCAATTTCTCCACATCTTTCTTGAAATGTGGCGCCCAGAACTGGACACAGTACTCCAGCTGAGGCCTAACTAGTGCAGAGTAGAGCAGCAGAATGACTTCACGAGTTTTGCTTACAACACACCTGTTGATACAACCTAGAATCATATTTGCTTTTTTTGCAACAGCATCACACTGTTGACTCATATTCAACTTGTGGTCCACTATGACCCCTAGATCCCTTTCCGCCATGCTCCTTCCTAGACAGTCGCTTCCCATCTTGTATGTATGAAACTGATTGTTCCTTCCTAAGTGGAGCACTTTGCATTTCTCTTTATTAAACTTCATCCTGTTTACCTCTGACCATTTCTCTAACTTGCTAAGGTCATTTTGAATTATGTCCCTATCCTCCAAAGAAGTTGCAACCCTACCCAGTTTGGTATCATCTGCAAAACTTAATAAGTGTACTCTCTATCCCAATATCTACACCATTGATGAAGATATTGAACAGTATGGGTCCCAAAACAGACCCTTGCGGAACTCCACTTGTTATCCCTTTCCAGCAGGATTTAGCACCGTTAACAACTCTCTGACTATGGTTATCCAGCCAATTATGCACCCACCTTATCGTGGCCCTATCTAAGTTATATTTGCCTAGTTTATCAATAAGAATATCATGCGAGACCGTATCAAATGCCTTACTAAAGTCTAGGTATATGACATCCACCGCTTCTCCCTTATCCACAGGCTCGTTATCCTATCAAAGAAAGCTCTCAGATTAGTTTGGCATGACTTGTTCTTCACAAACCCATGCTGGCTATTCCCTATCACTTTATTACCTTCCAAGTGTTTGCATATGATTTCCTTAATTACCTGCTCCATTATCTTCCCTGGGATAGATGTTAAACTGACCCGTCTGATGGGCACAATATTTGCCTTTTTCCAGTCTTCTGGAATCTCCCGTCTTCCATGATTTTTCAAAGATCATAGCTAAAGGCTCAGATACCTCCTCTATCAGCTCCTTGAGTATCCTGGGATGCATTTCATCAGGACCTGGTGACTTGCTGACATCTAACTTTCCTAAGTGATTTTTAACTTGTTCTTTGTGTATCCTATCTTCTAAACTTACCCTCTCTGCTTGTATTCACTACGTTAGGCCTCACAATTATTTGACAAGGTTACCTGCCTTTTGTCTCTTCAATAGAAATTGAACTGTAAAATGTGAATATGAACTATATAAATATTTATAAATATGCTCAGTTTTCTCCACCCCAGCCACGGAGCTTGGTGGTTGCTGAGCTCTGACGCAGCTGTGATGCTCTATTTAGGCAGCAGCAGGGGGGACAGCATTCCGAGAGCAGGGAGAGGGGGATATGGGGACCTGGGCAGCAGTGGGAGCAGGCTGTAGCCCTAACCTGATAGCAGCACAGATCAGGAGAGGAGGGAACTTCCTTGGTCTGGTCATTTGGGACCAGTTAAGGTCCCGAGGATGCCAGATCAGCAAGGACCAACCTGTCTCTTTAATTGCAAAACTCCGATTTCGAACACTGGGAGGAACAGGCACACTAACACATACCTTTCTTAACTATAAACTGCACCACGTACGGGCAATACGACGTTTGCCCGGTAATTCAGTCAGCTTTAGCATACTTTCTACTCTATGAGCATGTTGATTGCTTCAAGAGAAACAAAATGCTACTCTGGTACATCCAGGAAGGAGGAATTTATTTTCAAGCATTTTAAATCAACATTCCCATATTGTGATCAAAGATCACAAAACTCGGGTTTCGTCTTAACATTTTAAGATTACGTTAATGCTGCATTAATTGTTATTGAAAAACATTTCCTGGATGGAAGCTAAAGCTATAGAAACAGAATATTAAAACCTGAAATTGGGGAAAGCAATACACATAGCGCTATGAAGAGAGTTGTAAGTACAAACAAATATATTTAATGTCTTACTCACACTGGAGAGCTTAACCCTACACAATGAGGAACAAAACTTATCCAAGGGTATGTCTACACTACAAAGTTAATTCGAACTAACGGGCGTTAGTTCAAATTAACTTTGATAGGCGCTACACTAGCGCTCCGCTAGTTCAAACTTAATTCGAACTAACGGAGCGCTTAGTTCTAACTAGGTAAACCTCATTGCACGAGGACTAAGCCTAGTTCGAACTTACTAGTTCGAATTAAGGGCTGTGTAGCCCCTTAATTCGAACTAGTGGGAGGCTAGCCCTCCCCAGCTTTCCCTGGTGGCCACTCTGGGCACCACCAGGGAAATTCATATGCCCCTCCCTCCCGGCCCCGGAGCCCTTAAAGGGGCACGGGCTGGCTACGGTGCCCGTGCCAGGTGCAAGCCTGCCAGCACCCAGCCAGCAGACCCTGCACCTGGCACGGCATGAGCCAGCCACCCGCTGCCCCCCAGCCCTCCGCCTCTTCCCGGGACCAGGCTGGCGGCTCTCGGGAGCCTTGCTAGGACCGCAAGAGGCGGGCACCCACCTGGTCTAGTGCAGACATCGTGGACCTCGTCCACGAACTCTGCACTAGGCACAGGAAAGTGGCCGTCTAGGCCAGGAGAGCTGCCAACCTGGCAACCCAGGAGCAGGTTTGCATGAAAATCAAGGTGGTCCACTGAGACCCCCGACCCTGAGCCCTGAGCTTAGAATGGCTGTACTGGGTCAGACCAAAGGTCCATCTAGTCCAGTAGCCTGTCTGCCGACAACAGCCAACCCTAGGTACCCTGGAGGGGATGGACCAAAGACAGTGACCAAGCCATTTGTCTCGTGCCATCCATCTCCAGCCTTCCACAAACTTTGGGCAGGGACACCATTTCTACCCCCTGGCTAATACCACTCCATGGACCCAACCTCCATGACTTGATCTCACGTCCCTTTAAACTCTGTTCTAGTTCTAGCCTTCACAGCCTCCTGCAGCAAGGAGTTCCACAGGTTGACTCTGCTTTGTGAAGAACAACTTTCTTTTACTAGTTTGAAGCCTGCTACCCATTCCTTTCCTTTGGTGTCCTCTAGTCCTTCTATTATGGGAACTAATGGAGAACTTTTCTTTATGCACCCTCTCCACACCACTCATGCTTTTATAGACCTCTATCATATCCCCCCTCCATCTCCTCTTCTCTAAGCTGAAAAGTCCCAGTCTCTTTAGCCTCTCTTCATATGGGACCTGTTCCAAACCCCTGATCATTTTAGTTGCCCTCCCCTCTCCCACCCTCTCTCTTCCCCTCTCCCACCTCCTTTTCCCAGTCTCCCCCCGTTTTGTTCAATAAAGACAGATTCCATTTTTGAACACAATTGTCCTTTATTTTGTACATCAATAAGAAGGGGGGCTAGGGAAGGGTAAGTGGAAGGAGGTGAGGGAGGAATGGGGTACGCGCCCCCGATGGGGAGGACTGGGCTGGCTCTGCGGGCTTCTCGGGGTGGAAGTTCTCCAGCAGCCCCCCGATTGCCTCCTCCCCCCGGATGGCAGCCTGTGGCAAGTGCAACCGGGGTGATGGCCGAGTGCTGTGATGTTCCGCGTGTGGGCACTCAGGGCACTCCAAGCCAGGACTACTTTGCAAGCGGGGAACCCTGAGTACTGTCTGTCCGGGGTGGGGGTCGGGTCCCTTTAAGCACAGCCCTCGGCTAGCCTGAGACAGCAGCTCCACGCTCTAAGTCCTCATCTGATGCCCTGCCGGCACTGCTTCCGGCCATCCTTAACCTCTGTTCAGGGTCCACTCTATGTGGACGTGCTAGTTTGAATTAGCAAAACGCTAATTCGAACTAGTTTTTAAGTCTAGCTGCACTAGTTCGAATTAGCACTGTAGTGTAGACATACCCTAACAGATGGTAAAGACTGTAATTTGTCTTTGCCTAATAATAAAAATTACGATGAATGATTTTACAAAATTACAGCTCATCAGGGAATTTCCCTGCATGACAACATTATTAAATTGAAAGTACATCTTGGGGAGAGAATTTGTTCATACTTTATTCAACAAGCACATCAGCAAGTAAAACTGAAGAAAATCTACATGTAACCTTCTAACGATAACAGTTGTAGTCAATAATTGTGTAGAGCCCAAGGGATGACAGAGTGATGATTCCTTTCTTCTGACATCTTTACCAATCTTCTAGTTTCCAATAACTCTTCAGAGATAAAATATAGATTCTCCTTTTTTTTTTTTTTTTAAAGAAACAAAAGAGACAATGCCACAGGAGGATTCCGCAACTTAGCATTGCATAGCTGGAAGACTAATTTCACTGGATGTCATCATCATCAAAAAGATCTTCAAAATCTATTCAGAAAACAACAAAGAAATTAATATAATGCTTATGCACATTGACCTGAAGTATAAAAATTACTGTAGCAAGTAATGTAGGAAAGAAGAGAAAAAAACAGATTCAAGATGTGGGATGAGGCCCTTATCCTGCATCAGAGAATTCTGAGAGTTTCGCCACTAACTTCAATGAGAACAAAAACAAACCTTGAAGTTATTTAGAGGGCAACAGTTCAAGCGGGACAGAGCACTCAGCATAACAATGAAGTAGTTAATGTTAAACATGTAACCTGTCTCATTTATATGCATTTTTGCAGGACTGGGGATTTAACTGATAATGTACCGCTATTCAAGATGAATTTGACACTCATGATTAACAGCTTTGCAGATTCAGGATTCTGGGTTTCAGATCATAACCATGTCTGCTATACTCATATTTCTTTGTCTAAGAACACACTATACTCTCACCACGATATGCTTCTGATGAACTCCAAAACACCCTTTGTTTTATTAAATAATTTTGGGACTGGTTTTTTTATTATACGTACTGAACTATGGGGTTTTGCCAAGGTTTCATGTGCAAATGAGCCTTGTTATTGAAAACTTATTAGACACTTGCTTATGTAAGAACACGGTCACACAATTTGCTAGTACTCACAATTCCTGTTTAGAAACTTGGACAATTAGATCCCCTTGCTACTCCGATGTCTTGACTTAAATGTATTGGTGGAACTTTATGGAGATGGTTGCATGACAATTGTGCCTGTCTCCATTGTACAGAGTGACACAGCTGTAAGACACATGCACTAAACATTGGGTCATTCTAAGTAAAACCACTTTAATCTATGGGTATGTCTACGCTGTAGAGTTTTTCCGAAACTGGTAAACCTCTTTCTATATGAGGAAGAAGCCTTTTCCAAAAGAGCTCTTTCAGAAAAAGTTGTGTGTGGACGGGGAAGAGGAAGTTCTTTCAAAAGAAGAGGAAAAAGCACAGGTGCCCTGGTGGCAACTCCATCCATAGTAATCACCAGGGCTCGACAAATAATGCAATTTACTCACCCATGGCGAGTAGATTGCAACCCGGAAGAGACGGATTTGGGCGATATGTGCATGCGCAGATTGCCAGACAGCGTGGCTGGTGAGCGGGGCTCGCCGCGGTTCGGCAAGCCCTGGTAATCACAGCTTACATGCAAGATAGCATCCATTCAGTGTGGACACTATCTTTTGAAAAAGCAAAATCGCTTTTTCGATGCACTTTTGCAGTGTGGATGCTCTCTTTTGGAAGAAGGTTTTTCAGAAGATCTCTTCTGGAAAAGCTTCTTCCGAAAGAAGCCTGCAGTCTAGACATAGTCTATGGGTTGATTAACCAGATGTAAAAACTTAAGCAAAACAAAACTAAACCTACAGTACTTTGAACACAGGCAGAAATGATGAATAGTCTCAAGACATTTCTGAGATTAAACATCCTCCATAGTTTGTGACAATTATGTTTCAACTGTAGTAAGGTTTAATAATACTCTGGATTTGTAAGGACTTTTCTGGATTAATTACCAAGCATAAAAAATGTGTATTGCCGAAGCATATATTGTATTTCCTGTCCAAATAGGCTAAAGAAGATTGTTCTTAAATTGTCCATTTAATTGGTCAACTGGTTAAACATATTAGATGGGGGCTGAAGCGTCCCCCCCCTCCCTTTCCCTCTGCTACAAGCAGGGGCTGTTCCATCATCCTGGCCAGAGCAGCCCCTGCCTGCTTGGGCTCGCTGCAGGAAGGGGCTGCTCCAGCTTGGCCAGAGAAGCTCCTATCTGTAGCAGGCCCCCTATGGGGCTGGAGCAGCCTTTTGTTCTTGGCAGGCTGGGAGTTGCTTTAGCCCCTACCAGTTAACCTTAACCAATAAGCCTCGCCCATTAAGGATTTAACTGGTTAAACATTCACATCCCTATTATTCAACTGGCTATTCTTGAAACTATTGTACCATGTAAAGAATTGTGGTACTGATAAATGACACATCTCTTGTAAACAATAACTTGGTTCACAATTTCAATATACAGTAAAAGTTGTATTATTCAGCACTTTAGCAACCAGAAAGCTCTAACAACTGGCATTTCTGATATCTCCCAATTAGCAGGGCTCGACAATTAGGGCAATCTACTCACCCATGGTGAGTAGATTTTAGCCTGGCACGGAGCCACAGCACGATCAGCGCATGTGCAGCGCAGTCTACGCATGCTCAGCGTGCCAAACCATGCAGCTGGAGAGTGGGGCTCACCGCCACTTGTCAAGCCCTGCCAAATGGGGATGTTAAATTTCAATTAATCAGCTAAGTAGTCAATGGAAATTCCATCCACCACTCAATTAGCCGATAAGGAGGAGGTGGGACGCTCACAATCCCAGCTGCGCCTCTGCCTTTTATATATAGTAAGAACCACAGGCAACTCTTACTACGTTTAAAAGGCAGAAGAGCAGCAAGGAACCTGGGACGAGCGGGGACCCCAAGCAATCCCCCCTTGTCACAGTTCCAACTGCTGCACTTCTGCGTTCTGCACTTCTGCAGGTTGGGACCCAGCTCGAGCAAGGCCTGCTTCAGTCCCCACTTGCGCCATTTCCCCGCTGTGCCTCTGCCTCCCTTGCCCTCCCTGCGGAGATAGTGCTCGGGGAACCGGCTTTTAAGCCAGCTCCCCCAAGCACCAGCTCCCCTTGCTTGCTGCCTCTCTCTGATGGAGGCAGCAAGGAAAGTGGGGGGGGGGGGGGGGGGCAAGCGACTAGCTGAGTCACTACTTGACTAGTTGCTTACATCCCTACTCCCAGTACAAAACTTCAATCTAGTAACAGGGACTAGTATACTTCGCAGGAGGTTATGCAATTCCACATTCTGCACTCTATTTTTATGCAAAAGAGGTAAAAGACAAGAAAGCAATCTGATATCAGAGATATATTCAAAAAAGCAATTTCCAAGATGTGTCAAAGGTTCATTACCAGGGCTCGCTGAGTCACGGCAAGCCCTGCTCGCCAGCCGCGCTGTCTGGCGATCTGCGCATGTGCAGATCGTTCTGCACATGCATAGATTGCCCAAACCTGGCTCTTTCGGGTTGTAATCTACTGAGTAGATTACATAGCTTGTCGAGCTCTGGTCATTACAGATTTAACCAAATCACTTCCACTTTATACTGCACTTTATACAGCTGCTTTTCCGGAAAAACTTGCCAGCTGTCTATACTGGCCGCTTGAATTTCTGCAAAAGCACTGACTTCCTACTGTAAGAAATCAGTGCTTTTTGTGGAAATACCAAAAGGGCCAGTGTAGACAGCTGAGATTTGTTTTCCGCAAAAAAGCCCCGATCATGAAAAAGGCGATCGGGGCTTTTTTGCGCAATAGCGCATCTAGATTGGCCACGGACGCTTTTCCGCAAATGGCAAAAGTGCTTTTGCAGAAAAGCATCCTGCCAATCTAGACGTGCTTTTCCGAAAATGCTTTTAACGGAAAACTTTTCCGTTAAAAACATTTTCGGAAAATCATGCCAGTGTAGACGTAGCCCACCTGTATACACCTAAGTACTTCAAGTCATCAACTACTCTGCAGTGAAGTACTACTACTAGACTGGTGATTTACACTATTTTATGCTTTATTCATTTTATTGCATTCTAATTCTTTGAAAATTGGTATTCCATTGGTAAGTGCAACACTTTGTTAACCAGAATTTTTAATGAATCAGCACCCTCTATTTCCTTATCATGTTAGATAACACAGCTTAGCTTTTACTGTACTTTTAAAGGTTACTAGCACAAAGTCAGTTATGAAGTATGACTGGGCAATTTCTTTTGGAATGACCAAATCTGAGCAATAACTCAACCAACCTATTTGAGATGCTGGAGGCAGGCAAGTAGTGTTTATACATTCTGCAGTTTTATATTTAATGTCATTTAATTATTACAAATGTGACAAAATACAAACTGGAATATCACAAAATATTTTTCCCATTAAAAAACTGAAATTCAAGATATATAAAGATCATAATAACCCAAAAGCAGGTTTATCTCAACAACAACAAAACCTGTCATGCTATTAACAATAATTAACGTAGTTGTTAATTTCTAGCATTAAATACTGCAAACTTAGAAAACTATCAATAACGAAGTATAAAACTAACATATAAAAATAAAGTAGCACTTGGACCAGAGTGTGTTGAATTGCCTTACCATTAAAGAAATCTGCATGAACTGCCTTTTCATTAGCTGCTAAGTCCATCAATAAACCTGTACTTCCTCCTGCCTAAGAAAGAAGTGTTTTTATCATCTGCTGTGCATAGTTTAGTGGCAACTTATAACAACATTCACTATGTAAAGCTTTATTTATCTTTACATATTGTTATGGTTCATAAAAACATTTATATACCTAGCAAATAACACTTGAGGTATAATACGTTGTCCCATCTTTTTCCCACTTCTGCTACCATCTGTACAACTCATTTGAGTAGTGTAATTGTTTGCCTCTTTCTGGAGAGCTTATACTTGGCGGCTGTGTCTAGACTGGCCAGTTTTTCCAGAAAATCAGCCGCTTTTCCAGAAAAACTTGCCAGCTGTCTACACTGGCCGCTTGAATTTCCACAAAAGCACTGACTTCCTACTGTAAGAAACCAGTGCTTCTTGCGGAAATACTATTCTGCTCCCATTCGGGCAAAAGTCCCTTTTGCTCAAAGCTTTTGCACAAAAGAGCCAGTGTAGACAGCTCAGATTTGTTTTCCGCAAAAAAGCCCCGATCGCGAAAATAGCGATCGGGGCTTTTTTGCTCAAAAGCGCATCTAGATTGGCACGGACGCTTTTCCGCAAAAAGTGCTTTTGTGGAAAAGCGTCCGTGCCAATCTAGACGCTTTGTTCCGAAAATGCTTTTAACGGAAAACTTTTCCATTAAAAGCATTTCCGGAAAATCATGCCAATCTAGACACAGCCGGCTGGTATTATCAGCAATAACCTTCATTTTCTCCCAGTCTGTCATATGCTACATTTCCTAGTGTAACTGTGAGAAATAACCACAATCCCAATCCTGCAGTAAATGCTATGCAGACAGAGCCACCTAGAACATTACAATAATGGACTATTGTTTGTAAGTCAGTCAGTCCACACCCTTAGCTTGGAATAAGATGCACAATTTACACGTATCTTATTTTGATCCAATTTTGAAATAAAATGCTGTTCCGAAACGTCCCTTAACCCTTGTGGAGGGATGTCGGAAGAGCGAGCCCGTTATTTCGAATTACATTTCAAAATAAGAGACTGCACGATGGCAGCGGAGGACTCGGGCCAAGGCCGGGGATTGGTAGGTGCTGAGTCTCACACACAGGGGCTGCCGCTGGGCGCCGCGCTACAGCACAGCCAGGCCAGGCCCGACCAGCGGCCCAGGAACCCGCCCGGTCGCACTGAGCTCCGCAGCAGCACGGCCCGGGCGCCCCGCCCTGTGGGAGGAGTTAGGGACCAGCCAATGGGTGTGCGACCACTGCCCCGCTCCGACCCTCACTCAACACGTGACGGGCTCCGCCCGCCTCTCCCAGCGCGAGCCGGTAACCGCCAGCTCAGCCCGCGCCGCCATCCCTAGCGGAGGGAGAACGGGGCTGCGCGCGCCACCTTGCCCGCTAGCGTCATTACCTCGTCCAGGTCCACGTAGGGCCCCGCGCCCTCAGGGAACATCTCGTCCACTGCTGGCTTCATCGCTCCGTCACGGGTCGGCTCGCGAACGGGCCCGGCGCGCGGCTTCCGCTGCGGGAACCACTTGCGCTCTGAGCTCACGTCGCCAGCTTCCGGCGTCAGGAGCGTCTGCCCAGCGCCGCTGTCGTGGCGTTCTGGAAGCGTGGAGGACTGGTCGCTCTATGGTGCGCAGTCCGGCCTGGTGGCGGGCTCCCTTGCTGCCTGGTGGCGGCGCCCAGCTGGGGCGGGAGCCGCCTGCTTCCTGCGGGGCACCAGAGCCTCTTGCAAAGCCTAAATCATGATCCCTGCTGCTTCCCCCGGCCCTTTGCAAGGGGCAGGGAATCCCCTGGCAGTGGCGGCCTTGCCAGATCCACACTCTGGGGCAGGCGCCGGAGCCTAATTCCCACCACTTCTAAGTCACCCGTGAAGGGCTAGACCCCTTGGGGCTGCTCCTGAGCGTGGTGATAAAGCCACGGACACTTGCCACATTGTTCTCTGGGGCTTCTCACCGCCCAGTTCCTGAGTCAAGGCACAGAGCTGAGATCACTCCCTCCCACCCCCCACCAGCGCAGTATAGATGCAGCCAGGGCCGGCCTTAGGCCCATGTTCCGATTCCCCCAAATCATATTCATATTCAGCTTGTGATTGACTTTGATCCCTGGATCCCTTTCTGCCATGCTCCTTCCCAGACAGTTGTTTCCCATTCTGTATGTATGAAACTGATTGTTCCTTCCTAAGTGGAGCACTTTGCATTTCTCTTTATTAAACCTCATCCTGTTTACCTCTGACCATTTCTCCAATTTGTCCAGATCATTTTGAATGATGACCCTATCCTCCAGACCCTCTCCTCCAGACCCTATCCTCCCAGCTTGGTATCATCTGCAAACTTAATAAGCGTACTTTCTATGCCAATATCTAAATTGATGATAAAGATATTCCACAGAGCCGGTCCCAAAACAGACCCCTGCGGAACTCCACTTGTTATACCTTTCCAGCAGGATTGTGAACCATTAATAACTACTCTCTGAGTACTATTATCCAGCCAGTTATACACCCACCTTATAGTAGCCCCATCTAAGTTGTGTTTGCCTAGTTTATTGATAAGACTATAATGCGAGACCGAATCAAATGCCTTACTAAAGTCTAAGTACAGGCAGTCCCCGACTTACGCGGATCGACCTCCGGGGCGAGAAAAGCTGCTCCCGGTGACCCTGGTCTGCTGGGGACCGTCTCCAGCAGACCAGGGGCACTGGGAGCAAAGCCGCAGCAGCTTTGCTCCCGTGTCCCTGGTCTGCTGGGGGGGGGGGGGGCGCAGCTAGTGTGCCCCCCCCCCAGCAGACCAGGCTTTTGTTGTGGACCCTGGGGCAGAGCAGCTGGGGCGCTGCCGGTTGGTCCCGCAGCGCCGCTCTGGGCGCTACTGGACCAACCCGGCAGCACCCCAGCTGCTCTGCCCCAGGCGTCCTGATTCAGCCGCTGCTGGTCAGTTTCAGCAGCGGCTGAATCAGGACGCCTGGGGCAGAGCAGCTGGGGTGCTGCTGGGTTGGTCCAGTAGCGCCGAGGAGCGGTGCTACTGGAGCAACCCAGCAGCAACCCAGCTGCTCTGCCCCAGGCATCCCCAAGTCAGCCGCTGCTGAAACTGACCAGCGCTGACTACAGGAAGCCCGAGGCAGAGTTGCTCTGCCCCGGGCTTCCTGGAATCAGCTGCTGATCAGTTTCAGCAGCAGCTGACTTGGGAACGCTTGGGGTTCTTAAGTTGAATCTGTATGTAAGTCAGAACTGGCGGTCAGTTTCAGCAGCGGCTGAATCTGATCGCCAGTTCTGACTTACATACAGATTCAACTTAAGAACAAACCTACAGTCCCTATCTTGTACGTAACCCTGGGACTGCCTGTATACCACGTCCACCACTTCTTCCTTGTCCACAAGACTCATTATCCTATTAAAGAAAGCTATCAGATTGGTTTGACATGATTTGTTCTGTACAAATCCATGCTGGCTGTTCCCTATCACCTTGCCACTTTCCAAGTGTTTACAGATGATTTCCTTAATTACTTGCTCTATTATCTTCTCTGGCACAGAAGTTAAACTAACTGGTCTGTAGTTTCCTGGGTTGTTCTTATTTCCCTTTTTATAAATGGGCATTATATTTGCCCTTTTCCAGTCCTCTGGAATCTCTCCTGTCTCCCATGATTTTCCAAAGATGATAGCTACAGGCTCAGATACCTCCTCTATCAGCTCCTTGCATATTCTAGGATGCATTTCATCAGGCCTTGGTGACTTGCAGGCATCTAACTTTTCTAGGTGATTTTAAAATTGTTCTTTTTTTATTTTACCTTCTAAAACTAACCCCTTCCCACTAGCATTCACTATGTTAGGCATTCCTACAGACTTCTCGGTGAAGATTGAAACAAAGAAGTTATTGAGCATCTCTGCCATTTCCAAGTTTCCTGTTACTATTTCTCCCTCCTCACTGACTAGTGGGCCTACCCTGTCCTTGGTCTTCCTCTTGCTTCTAATGTATTTATAAAAAGTCTTCTTGTTTCCCTTTATTCCCGTAGCCAGTTTGAGCTCATTTTGTGCCTTTGCCTTTCTAATCTTGCCCCTGCATTCCTGTGCTGTTTGCATATATTCATCCTTTGTAATTTGTCCTACTTTCCATTTTTTATAGGACTCCATTTTTATTTTTAGATCATGCAAGATCTCGCAGTTAAGCCAAGGCAGTCTTTTGCCATATTTTCTATCTTTCCGATGCATCGGAATAGCTTGCTCTTGGGCCCTTAACAATGTCCCTTTGGAAAACTGCCAACTCTCCTCAGTTGTTTTTCCCCTTCAGTCTCGATTCCCATGGGACAGTACCTATATTTTCAACGCTGTGCTTGGTGTGAGTAGCAGGGATATCATTGGTATGGCTGATACCTGCATTGTTTTTTTCTTTGGCATAGGTGTTTGTATGCCCAAGGATCTCAGGGTTGCTCGAGAGTCCTTCATGGAGTAGAAGACTTCACCGGTGCTGGCAGCAAAGAGCTTTTGGCAGTCATATGGAAGCTCCTCTATTACAGTGTGGATTTCCCTTGGGAAGGAGGAAGATGAGAGCTATGATGCACAACAACTGCTGTGGCTATGGACCTGGTGGCTGTGTCCACAACTAGTGCAGATTGGAGTGCTGTGTGGGATATTAATTGGCCTTCAGAGACCAGTGCCTGCAATTGTTTCCTGTCTTGAGGCATGTCATCAATAAAAGTTAGTATTTTGGAGTAGTTTCTGTGGTCGTATTTCACCAATAGCACCATGTAATTAGCCACCCTGAATTTGCGAGGTGGAGGAGTATACTTTCCACCCAAATGCCCCCATCCTTCTATTATCTTTGATGAATAAAGTGATCTTGAACTGTTGGTGTTATTTGTTCTTCTGGTTAGCTGCTTCCACTACTAGCAAGTTGGGAGCAGGGTGTATGTAGAGGAATTTTGTGTCCTTAGAGGGAACAAAATACTTCCAGTCCATGCACTTGCTTGTGGGTGCGATGGAGGCAGGGATCTGACATATCGTTTGTGCAGGCTGCAGGATAGCTGCATTAATGGAGAGTGCTCTTTTGGAGGTAGCAGTGACTTGCAATATGTCTGTGAGCTCATGTTGGTTATCTGAGACCTCCTCCAAAGCAATATTGAGGTTGTCCACCACCCTCTTAAAGAGGTGCTGAAAGTGGGAGAGTTCATCCGTTGATGTGGATATGGTGGGCAGTTTGGCTTGTTGGGGTGGAGGGGGTGCCCTAGTAGCCATAGGTGAATCTTCCCCTGTGATTTCCGTGTGTATGTCTAGTAGAGATTCAGCATTAGAGTCCACCTCCACTTGAAGGGTTGGCGGGGGGAGGGTTGTGGACTTGCTTCCATGTATGCCATGCTCTGTAGTGTTCCCAGTTACCCCAGTATGGCAGGTAGCCAGGGAATGGTATAGGTGGTGCCACCCATGGGTGGGCATAACACAGGTATCGTGTGGCAGGTGTATTTTGCCTGCGTGGGGTTCTAGACTCAGGTGGGTAATAAGGTGGAGAAAGATTTTTGTTTTCTAAGTCATCTTCCTCCCCACTGGAAAAGTGGGGAAGGGTGGTGGGGGACTGGCAGTGTTGTATTTGTGGCTCTGGTGAAAAATCCCCATCCAGAAGAAGAGACCCTGGAGCGGGAAGAAGGTGAGCTCTGCTGAACTGTGGCATTGGTGCTGAGCAGAACCAAACTGCAGCCTGTGTCCTGGTGCAGAGGGACTGTGGTGCCATGTGAGGTGAGCTGGTGATGGCACTGTGGAAGCTGGAAGCTGAGTTGGTGTGAGTCACAGCTGTTTGTTGCTCCCTGCTGAGCAGGCAGGCAGCCTCTGCAGCTTCAAAGGCTCAAGCAGAGCTGCAGAATCAGAGGGAAGTGCTGCTTCTGCTGTTTGAATAGGCTGCTGTGAGCCTGAGGTCAGCACTGGGATCACTGGGGGGACCGTGGGTGCATTCAGAAAGGCGGATGCTGAAAGCTCTTTGCCTTGGCACTGCAGAGTCAAAAGCGCTCAGCCACAGAGTGGCTGACGCTGATGAGACTGAAGCTTCAGGGAGTAGCCATACAGAAAAAAACAACAAATGGTCTGGTAGTACTTTATAGACTAACAAAACATGTAGATAGTAATAGAGATGTAGCCGTGTTAGTCTGGTCTTGCTGAAGTCCTGTCTTTTGTTAAAACATGTAGATGGTATCATGAGCTTTCACGGGCACAGTCCACTTCTTCAGATGACCAGAGTTTTGAGTTTAGGATGTACAGACCCAAAATAAATAGGAGAGAAGGAGGAGGAGAGGGGAGACAGGGAGCAGAGGTTATAGAAAATTCAGGAAGGTAGAGGGAATCAGTAAGTATCTGAAGAATGGGTAGTTAAAGCGAAGCAGTATACTTCCTGGCATAGTATCCTTCCTGGCTTAGAAATCTACACAAAGAGCTGTTTGCACCTTCATTGACTGTTAGGTAGATAGTGTCCTAATCATCCTTCATCAGGATTGAGTCCATTAGCATGAGAATTGAATTTGCGGATGAACTCTAATTCCAATGCTTCTCTGTGTATCTGGCTAGTAGGATTGGTTTGTGACAAGACAGCCACTTGAAGATTTTTTAAACGGTGATTAGGAAGATTAAAGAGTTCTCCCATAGGTTTCTGTATGTTTCCTTTACGTATATCTGATTTGTGTCCATTGATTCTTTCCCACAGAGACGATCCAGTTTGTCCAGTATATAGAGCAGTGGGACATTGCTGGCATTTGATGGCATAGATCAAATTACTGGATGTGCGTCAAATGACCTTTTGATTTGGTAGCTTATGTTGTTGGCTGCAGTGATAAATTCGCTAGTAAAGATATGTGGGCAGAGTTGGCATCGTGTTTGGTTGCAGGGCTGGGTTCCTGGATGCTTATGATGTGGTTGTGTGACATGGTTACTGGAAAGAATTCATTTCAGGTTGAGGGGTTGTCTGTAAGCGAGAAATCAGATACAGAGAACTCAGAAATATAGATACCATCTACATGTTTTGTTAGTCTATAAAGCGTTACAGGACCGTTTGTGTGTTTGTTTTGCTGACGAGACTGAAAGTCCATGCTTCTTCCTTCTGCCTGGGGAAGCACAAGAAGCAGGCTTTCTCCTGGACTTAGAGGGTTTTTGCTGAGACTCTGCAGAGTTTTGTTCAGAGTCCCATGCAGGTCTGAGGGAGTCGTGGAGCAGGGATAGCTTCAGACATAGCTCCCTGTCCGTCCGAGTCCCTGCTTTTAATTTTTGGCAGCGAGAGCATTTTTGGAGGTCATGGGACTCCCCCAAACATCTGACACACTCAGAGCAGTCATCAGAGACAGGGATGGCTTCTTTACAAAGGGAACAGCTCTTGAAACTGGGAGACGCCAGCATGTTGAAACGGAAGTGGGTTTTTTAAATAAACAGGAAGAAGAAAGATACTAACCAACTAGCTGTATGTTAACTGAAACTAAGTAGCTATGTAACTATGTGTAACTAAGAAACTATGTTGCTGAGGTGGGCAGCATGACAGCTGGACTCTATCTCTGGCCCAGACTGTAGAGAAGGAACTGCCGAGCCCAGACCATTTAGGCAGCAAAGTGGCGCATGGCCCCAGGGAGGGGCACTGCTGAGAAAAATCTCCGATCAAAGACGCTGGGATGCACCTTGACCTAGTGGAGCACCCACAGGGACATCTCTCAAAGGAGAACGTAGGCTCACAGGGGGAACCAGGAAGCAGACCAGGGATAGACAACATTGGGTTGGCTGAGGAAATAGAGGTCAACAGGGCAGCACCTTGCAGTCAGGATCCCCACTTAACCAGTGACCTGGTTGGTGCGTTGCAGCCCAGATTCCTGTAAGGGCCCTGAGCTGGGAGGCCGTGGAGTGGGTGGGCCTGTGTCCCACCCCCCCTCACCTTGGGTGGCAGGTTTTCCCCATGGGGATAAAAAAAAAACCCTTTGTTGGCTTTTCACCAGCAAGGAGACCCAATCCCTGCTCATCCTTCAGACAGGCGTGAGCTTTAAACTGTTTAACTGATTATACTGTTTGTTTATTGCCCCTGCCCTGATGTGGCTTGAATTGATAAACTGCTGCTCAGCCTGTAGCAAGGCTTGAGCCCCTTACCTGGCTTGTTGCCCTGCCCTGACCAGTGACTGGACCTTATCAACTATTTATCCAGCCTTTAAACTGTTGAACTGTTGTCTGCCCCACCCTGCACCAATGGGCCAGTGTAAAGATTGCTGAACTGCTTTGGGTTGCGGGCTCCACTACATGTAGTCTGGGCCCAGGCTTAAGGGGGACCACTGTTTATTTATGGGCCTGAGCACAGGTCTGGGGCCCAAGAGTAGGCTAGCTTAGCCTACAAGGACCTAAAACAGGCAGAATAATTCTTGTTGATGAACTACCATACGAACGGCTGTGCTATGCAAGTCTTCTGTTTAGGGAAGACTTGCTCTGTGATATTCTGGTGATAGACGTCCTGTTTCTTCATTGCCCTACAACTTTGTACAGCTATTTAAATCTGTGCAGGGTGATTGTAACATGTTACCAAAACAGAATAGTAGCACTTCCTGTCCATTCTGCCCACATGTAAATGACTACTCAAGGTGCAAAGCTTTGGAGAATCAGGACATAAGGTGTCTCTTGCCTCAAGGATGTTTGTTCTCAGTTTGTAACTACTAGAGCAAATCACTGATACCAAGAAGGGGAGACTAACTGGTTTGACTAGTGGTAGAAATGTAGCCGTGTTAGTCTGGGCTTGCTGAAACAAAAAACAGGACTGTGTAGCACTTTAAAGACTAACAAGATGGTTTAATAGGTGATGAGCTTCTGTGGGCCAGACCTGAGGAGGTGGGTCTGGTCCACGAAAGCTCATCACCTATTAAACCATCTTGTTAGTCTTTGAAGTGCTACACAGTCCTGTTTTTTGGTTTGACTAGTGATGACAGTATCTTTAGTACATCATTTAAGGAAAAAAATACATTGATTGATAAAGGAAAGGGATTATGATGAATTAAGATATTGATAGAAGGCTCTCAAAATCCCATTGGGTTTCAGCAATCTGCAAGACTGTCTCTGTCTCCAGCTGGAGACTCTTGAACTAATAGTCTTGACTTGGTTGGAGGATCCTAGAAGAGTGTTCCCATGGTGTAAGGAAATGCTCTGCTTGCATAGAGCAAGTGGAGGAAGTGTATCCGTGTGACAGAGTGGGAATAGGCTAGGGTTAGCTCACCACTCTGCACACCTTGCAAGTGCCCTTGCATGGGCCAAGTTGAGAGGTAATTGATTAGGACTGGTAGGAGTCAGCTCATCAGCTGGGGACTGTTAAATAGAGGTGGTGGGAGGTAGTGGAAAAAGACTAAGAAGTCCAGAGAAATGAGATCTCTATCCCCAGCCTCTCATGTTATGCCTAGGGAATACACTGAAACCTGGGGAAAGCCTTATCGTGATGGGACATGAAGTTATCCGTTGTTGAATGTCTATAGTGTGGTGAATTTATGTAAGCATGTGTGAGGATTGCTTGCAAAGAAATACAGGGTGAGGAAGCACAACCTACGATAATCCCCCAACCTGTGCCACATGTTCCTCCCCACAACAAAAAGGTGTTAAAGATGGAGGATATACAGCCAAACTGATCTCTGCTACATTTGTCCTCTGCTAGTGTAAAGGACTTTATGCCCTCAGTGGCAGCAGCAAAAGTTAAAGTGCAATCTGTTCTGCACTCACTTGCATGTAACAAGGGACCCCAAATCAACTCTGTACAATTGCACTCGGACATAGTGAAAGAATTGGGACCATAAACTGTCAATGTGAAAATCAGGGAGCAGGTTGCAAAGCACTGTCAATTGAGAGCTCTTAATGTGGAATTCCCTGTCCAGCCTGGGTTATCTGAGCCCACTTCCATTGGTTAAATAGATGAAGGCCTTTTGCAAAAAGTGACTCTTATAATAATGATTTGGGTCAATATATGTTTGATGTTACTCTTTATATATTAGTCAAAGTGTACAGACTACTCAGTGTGTACATTTTAAAATACAAAATAACCAAAACCAAGATTGGAATAAATGATTTTTTTATTTTTGCACAAAAGAATACACTGTATTGAAATGAAAAGCTGGACTAATTATCTGCCATTTTACAAGCATGGAAATGCTATACAATATAAGAGTGCTTGAATATATAAAATATTGAAATAACATTACAGACTGAATAAGCAATTCAGGTGTGCTTACTGGCAGCAGTAAATTCATTTAAAGATTTCAGCATTAGCATTAGCAGAAGTATGAATCATTAGTGCTCATGATAAGGAACATCATAACCAAGAGTATTCCCAAAAGGATATTGAGCAAAGAGGGTTCTGGCCATTTCGTTGATTCTGGTGTATGCTCCCAGGGTCCGGAAATACTCAACGTATGACCAAAAATCACTGGACCAGAAAGGCCAGTACGGGAGGGCTGCAGGTTCCTGATACGTGTCTACAATAAAAATTGCAGAATTAGATGAAGAGAATATGAAATGTGTTGGTTAGAGCATGAGACTGGGAGCCAAGACTCCTGGGTTCTAGTCCTAGATTTCTGTATGAAGTAGGTCACTTACCCTTACTGAAGCCCTGATTCTCTAGACCTGTTGCCCTTTATGCCACCAGGTGGTTTTCTGCCTGCCATACAGCCACTGTAAAAGTTGTACACTGCCGACTCATTTGTCCCTTGTGCAGGGGAGACGATGGGCAGACCAGAGAGGGAATGAAGAAGGGCATGGCCAAAGTATTTGTGGTCTGGTATAATGGCCACAGAGGATTGTTAGATGCTGGCCCAAGATAGAACAGGCCTGGGGCTGTTGTACTTTGTGTTGTAGGCTGATTGAGGACTAGACGTAGTTAAAATTACAACACCTAAAGGTGGCTTTAAGCAAGATTCCCTCTAAGCTGTGCAGTAACATGGCCCCTCAGCTGCTTAATAGCCCAGTCAGGCAGTTCTGTGCATGGAGCCCTGAGCCCCTGGCTGGCTGAATAAGCAGCTCCAGGACTGTGTTGTCATGCAGCTTGGAGGGAACCTTGGCTTTAAATAACCTCTGCCATCCCCTTCCACCACTTTCCTCTGCCCAGGACAGGAATGGTGTATCTAAGAATCTGGCCATGTGTCATTAGATCCATCTCTTAAAGGTATAATCCTTGTAAACTATCTTACAGGGGTACTGAAGTACTTACTCACTTAGGCCAGGTCTACACTAGACCGGGAAGGTTGGCTTAAGGTACGCAACTCCAGCTATGTAGAATATGTAGCTGGAATTGGCTACCTTAAGCCCAGTGTGGCACTGTGGGAGGCCGATGGGAGCAAATGCTCCCATCGATTTCCCTTACTTCTTGCGACTGAGAGAAGCACAGATGTCAGCTGGAGCAGTCCTCCGCATTCCATTTATGGCGCTATACTAGACCCACTAAATCAAACATGAGAACGTTGATCTCCAGCGCGGTGAGTGAAGACGTGCTATGTGATTGTAAAGTACTGCTTGTTATTAGCCTAGTGAGAAGCACTCCAAATTGAGCAGGTTGTAACTGAAAATGCTGTTCTCAATATTAGGATATTTCATAGAGTAATGGAATCAATGGAAGTTTTGAATGACAACTGATGGCATTGTGTGACTTTATACAGGAAGGTTTTCCAAAATCCTCTGACATTGGTATTAATTATTCTGCAAACAAAGACAACTTTTCCTACACACACTGCAAATGACCGCTTGGATGCCAAACAATTTGATTCTTGCTATCAGCTAAGAGGATCCCCAACTAGAATCCTTTCCACTTAAACAACGTGAATAGCACAGAACTTTTCTATACTTTTCCATGATAACACAATTAACATTTATTTGGCTTCAGCTTCCTGCAGGGTACAGGCCACATTCCGAGACTTCTCATACCCACTCTGAGACCTGATTGTACAAGTGGCTCCATGCAGGTTGACCCTTGCATCAATAGAGCTCGGTGAGGGTAAGGCACAAAATACACTTAAACCTCTGTACTTTGGGTGATCCTAATCTGGGAACACCCATGGTATGGAGGGGCTCTGCGCACTGCCACTCCCCCTTATCCCCAGCTGGAGGTAGTGTGCAGAGCCGCTTCCCCTGCAGCTTTTCTCCACTGCTCCCATAATGGCAGAGGGCAGTGCCTGGGAGCAGCGGAGAGCATGGAGCTACGTTTGCCCTCAGAAGTGGGGTGGCAGTGTAAGCTCCCTACCCCCCACTCTTTCACACCCAGACCCTGCAGCACTCTCCATAGCCCAGCAAAATCTTTAATCTGGCATCCCTGTTTCCCAGACTTGCCAGATTAAAGAGGTTCAAGTGTATCAGGGTCTAAGGTGGCTTGCAGAATTCTAAAGCCTTGGAATTGTGTCACTTCTCTGTAGGTAGCAAAACCAAAAGGCTACAAAGATGGAAAGAGAGATAGAAATAGGAAGTGTCTAGAAGTTGCAGACACTGCCCAATGTGCACACAGCCAGGTTTTGACTTTGTTTGTAAAGAAAATGGCTTAGGCTGCCAGTTCAGTGTGCTAAGGGCCTGATGCTTCCAGGTTCTGAACACCTTTAGGTCTTGATCCAGTAAATCGCTTCAGCATACATGGTACTTAGTTGAAGTGCCAACAGGCATAAAGTTAACGTGTGTACTTCAGTGCTTTGCTGGATGAAGACATCTGCTCTCCTAATATTTTGGATATGTCCAAACCCCATTGAAGACAGTGAGAGTGTTTCTATTGACTTTGATGAGCTTCAGATCAGACCCTTTAGTGGGAACTAGTGGTTGTCTGGAGTCCTGGGATCAAGCCCTAATTTCACAAGCTAGAATTTGCAGTGCATAGTCACAGATAGCAACAAAACAAAATCAAGTGAATCAGATACTGATATCTGTGGAATTGAGTCCACTGCTTGTATTAGATGGCCTCCAGGTTCATGCTGCAGTCTGCTCCTTGGAACAGTGCAAAACAAAAACATTTGCTGGTGTGCACTGTAAAATATTACCCCCGCTAGGTTATTATATTATAAAATACACACCAAGAAGAAGTGTGTGTTTTTTAATTGGGCTGTGGGGTTAAAATTATTTCCTGTGTTCAAATAAAATATTTCACTTTCCTTATTACATCTTAAATTTGTTAATGTGCAGAAAAACACTGAGTTGTGAGGTATAATTAAAGTAAGACAATGAGGCTTGTTGCATGGAATTAAAACATTTGTTTTCAATAACATATACTCACATTCTTTCCAACCCAACCCCCATTGTCTACCAAGGTTCATGTTTTGATGGGCATTGCTTTTTACCTGTGGAATGTTACATTATTGGGTATCAGCATATTCAAAACAGTTCTTTGCTCTTATGACAACACACATGCCAGTGAATGTGGTATAGTGTTTGTGTTCAGCTTTTTTTCTAGCAGTCATAGAAAAATTGTCTGTCATATGCTCTTTGCTCTGAATTAGAATTTAAGCAAACATATGGTCAACAAAATTCCCCCATGTTGTCCTCAGAAATAACTAGCTAACTCTAAATCAGTGGTTCTCGAAGTGCGGTCTGCAGACTACTAGTGGTCAGCAAATGTCTTGCAGGTAGGCTGTGGGTTCCCTCCACCCCCCGCAGCAGGAAGTCTGTGCTGGTGCTCCAGCCCCATGGCCCCTCATCATGAGATTGGAGTGCCAGTGCCAGGTTCCTGGTGCGGGCAGGGGGAGCCTCGTGGGCCAGATGCAGCTTGCAGGGGGAGGAAGCAGCTCTGCATACTGCTGCTGCTCCTTCCCCTGGCTGGGGAAATGACAGCACAGGAAACAGCTCACCTGGAGGCTTGGCCATGCCTGGGAGCAGCAGGGGGCATGGAAAGAGGTAAGTACCCCTATCCCCCTCATGTCCAGACCTCATTTCCCCATCACCTCCACCCCTAAGACCCACACCTACTTCTGTATCCTCTCTCCCTGCCCCCCACTCCACTCCTGCACCCTTTCTGTCCCCCTCCCAGACTCCCTCCATCCTTCGCCTGCTCCGGCACCCATTTTGTCATGGTTGGTTGACTGGTAGTCCACAGAAATGTTTGTGTTGAGCTAGAGGTCAAAAAGTTTGAGAACCACTGCTCTGAAGCACCAACACCTATCAATCAATAAGGCATTTGAAATATTGTTAGGGTGACATTTTAAAAATAAAGGCGAACATTGCATACTATCCCTCAGTTGATGTAAAATCTGCATTGCTCCAGACTCTGTACTGATATGTGCCGTCTGAGAGTGTGTAACTATTTTCTTTTTTAATTGGTTTTCTGGTAATTTGATTTTAAGCTTTTTTTGTCCTGGATGATGGGATTTCTTGCCAATAAGTAGACATGCATCCAGAGGTTCCTGCAAATCCAGTATATTTAAAAGTCTGGTGTTAAATAAGAACATAAGAATGGCCATACTGGGTCAGACCAATGGTCCATCTAGCCCAGTATCCTGTCTTCTGACAGTGGTCAACACCAGATGCCCAGAGAGAGGGAACACAACAGGTAATCCTCACGTGATCCCTCCCTCTCCTGTCTCCCATTTCCAGACAAACAGAGGCTAGAGACACCATTTGTACCCATCCTGGCTAATAGCCATTGATGGACCCAACTTCCATGACTCCATCTAGCTCTTTTTTTAACCTTGTTAAAGTCCTAGTCTTCACCATCCACATCCCCTGGCAAGGAGTTCCACAGGTTGACTGTGCGCTGAGTAAAGAAAAACTTCCTTTTGTTTGTTTTAAACCTGCTGCCTATTAATTTTATTTGGTGACCCCTAGTTCTTCTATTGTGGGAATAAGTAAATAACTTTTCCTTATTCACTTTTTCCAAACCAGTCATGATTTTATAGTCCTCTAACATATCCCCCCGCCCCCCTCCCCGCTTAAAGTATGTCTACACTAGCCCCCTATTTTGAACTAGGCAGGCTAATAAGGGCAACTGAAATAGCAAATTAGAATGTTCCCGGGTGGTCGCCATTTTGGAAATTGACTAGCCCGGAAGAACTGCCGCAGAGAAGGGCGATTCCGAAATAAACCCCTTACTTTGAATTACCAGTTAAACCTCATGAGGCATAAATTAGTCCCCATCATATTGTATGTATAGTTGGGATTATTTTTTCCAATGTGCATTACTTTGCATTTATCAACATTACATTTAATTTGCCATTTCGTTGTTCTTAATTCATGATAGTATTGTAAAACACACAGTCTGCTGATCATCTAAGGTCTTTCCTTAGTTACCAGTTTTTCTGTTTTTGCTAACAAATCTTCTCTCTTTGTAATATGAAAAATGTTTTTACTTTAATCAATTGCCTAACAACACTTCATGCATTTATTTATTTACTTCTTATTTCATACACTATCATCAGCAACAGATGAAAACATCTCTGTCAGAGCCTGATTCAAAGCCCTTTGATGCAATAAGAGTCTTCCCCACTGACTATAATGCATTTTGGAATTGGTCCACCAATTACAAATGTCTCTTCCAATTTTTAGAAATGTAGGGGGGAGAAAATGACTGAAAAACATTACCGTCTTCATCCTGTATTGGCCGGGCATCTGTAAATAAATACACAATAATCAGTAGCAGGTCTCTGAAGGGTTTGCAGTATACAAAGATGTGCTGTATAGCCCAGAAGCTGACCAACTCTGCAATGCATTGATGCCTACTGACAGCTACGCCTACTGACAGCTAAACTAGTGTGTTTGAGACCACTGAATAAAGACCACTGTTTCCAGTTATTCAGTGATACAATCTGAATAATGTTTGCCTATAATGGCTGGTGTACAAATAACATTTGATATCATATGCAAGTTGACAGATGTTGATTAAAACATTTAAGACAGTTGGAAAAAATAAAGAAAATAAATATAAAAGTTAACTTACCTGTTAATGCATTCATCAACATGTAGAAGAAAATTAAGCCAATAAAGATAACTCTCATGATCTCTGCAAATTATTATTCCTGTTTTCAAAATATCTATAAAATGATATAGAGAGAATATATCAAAATACATTTATCTTCTACAAAAAAAGATTGGAATAATCTATTTTTCACTAAAGTGACAGTAAGATATTTATGACATATCCAGATGTCTCCAATCCTCCAAATCCTAGAAGCAATTGGCACTGGCCACTGCCAGAGACAGGCTACTGGGCCAGAGGAACTGATGTTTTGACCCAATATAGCTGTTCTCATGAAAATTGTTGATTTAAAAAAACTTTCAGTATGTTACAATAACTGCAGTGCTGAGACTTGCTGTTCTTCTGGATTTATGGAATGTTAAAATTAATAGAAGTTCACCTGCATTGTCATGAAATTAAGTGTTCTGGAAATATTTTGTTTTGTAGTTACTTTAGTTTCACTGTAGAAATGACCCTTTCCCCTACCTTTCTTTGGAATGAGTCTTCAGCTCTGTGTCAGTTGCAAGAATCTGAATCGGCTTCTATTGCTGTAAATAGCACCACAGTTTACAGAAGGGTGGGGAATAAGGAAAGGAACGTCACTTACTTAATTCACCAATCTGATTTTTTTCAGATTAATCTAGAAACATGTCGCTGTCATACATCTATAATATATTGCAGATCCATCTGTGGTTAGAAATGTCTAGAAAAACTTTGGGAATAAAATTCCTATATTATAAAACTAGAAAAAAATATCCAGTAACTAATTCAGTAATTACAGATAACACTATCTCTCTAATTTTTTTTCTTTGGGAAAAGGTCTTCTCAGAATTTTCATTGGCACTTATTGTAAATTTTGAGGTGGATCCCCCCTCCCAGGAAGCTTGCCCCTGCCATCTCCAGGGAAGCTGATAACCCACCTCCCTGTCCTCAGCTGGACCAGCTCTAGCCTTGGGGAATCTGGAGGCAGCTGCCCAGCTTCAGGACTCAAAATCACAACTCCAACTTCTGGAGGCTGACACCTTATTCACTAGGCCACTGAAGGATCCACCCCAGACCCAGGCTTCTCAAGTCTTCCTGTATATTCTCAAATGTTCTCTGTGACAGACACCTGTCCTTTTATAAAAATATAGATATCGACTTACCAGAGGGGAGAGGCTGGTTTCCCATGGGCAATGGGTACTGTGGATTCACTTCTATGCTGGCTACTGAGATTGCTGACTGGACTTTAAAATCATTTGGAGGAGGAGACAGGTCTTTACCATTGGTGATTTTAATTTGTACCACACTTTCCCCTTTTTGTATGCATAAAAACCATGCCGACAAGAGGTTTATCTGTGGGATAAAGGGGAGCAAATAAAAGTGTTCTCATTAAGGGGTGCAGAGGATTCATGTACATCTATTTGGCAGGGCCAATTCAGATCATGCTGCTGAATCTACAGTTGCAGGGGCTTCTAACTTCCTCACCCGCTCAGACCAGGTTGAAATGTCAGGATGATGTTCACAGCTCATGTGCCAGGCCCATAGGTATAGGGTGCAAGCTGCTTCATAACAGATGGAGAGATCCATGGTCATCATAATGTGAGCTATCCTTTCATTGGGGTCATCTTAGGTCAGGGGTGGGCAATAATTTTTTGAAGTGTCCCTGGGCTGTGCCGGAAGGGGCGGGACCAGGATGCTACTGGGCTTCTCCACCCACAGACCATGATTGGTCTGGGGGTGGGGGAGCCCGTTTGTCCCCCCCAAGTTTCCCCTAGGTACCCATGCCCCTGGCATGGCAGGAGACTTCCTGTGTTCCTCCACGCTCCAGGCTGATCAGGGTCTGGAGGCGGGGGAGCACACAAAGCCTCCTACTGCCCTGCCAGAAGCATGTGGCAATTCTAAGTGCTGCACGCTTCTCACAGGTTGGGGTCAGGGCAGAGGAAACTTTGCGTGTTCCCCCCGCACCCAGGCCAATCAGGGGTTGGGGGTGCAGGAGCGCATGTACTCTCCTCCCACCCTGCCAAGAGCATGTGGTGGCTCCTGGCAGGGTGCAGGAAATTTCATGCTCCTCCTCCTGTCCCCAAACCCTAATTGGCTTGGGGGAAGGGTTGCAGCAGCGCCTCCATGGGCTGGATCAACCCGGTTGTCGGGCTAGATCCGGCCCACAGAGGCTCTTCCCCACCCCGTCTTAGGTTTGCCTACGCCCTGCTTAACCAAGAGCTTCCATCCACTGCTCCTTTCACTCCCTGCAGACATACCTGCTATCATTTCCCTTTTCCTTGCATAATGGGACTGGCCCATGCCCACACTCTGAACCTGCTTAGGTAGAAAAGAAATACAGTCTTGGAAAACTGGGGGCTTTAGAAGACTGCACCCTCAACTTTGGTCCTAGTATGTGGGGGGTCCAACCAAACAGCTTTGCAGGGGTTTGCAGTGGAAATTATCCCTGTCTGTATATATTCCTGCAGGAATTATTCTGTGGCCACTGCAAAAGGATGGCTTCTCATGTAAATAAGAGAGGGCCTTATTGGAGGGCCTGGGCCTGGCCAACACAGATTACTAAAGAGGTGCAGCTGAGAGGATCTGGTGATTTCCCCTCTAAAGGGCAGCTGGAAGCATCAGTGAAAAGAATTTTCCTTGCAATATCTGTCTCGAGTACAAACTCTTAAGTCATGAGCAAGACACAAAGCACAGTGCATGGCAGTCTTAGACTCTATCTTCAAGTGAGTCTGCAAGAAGAGGAGAAGGAGAAGGAGGGATGCTCAGACATCCAGACTAATAGAAGTGAGGAAGCTCTAGCAGAGAGCCAGGACTGAGACTCCAGCCGTGTAGAGCTTCAGAGTGTCCTGCCAAAGCAGAAGAGGCCCCAGGCAGGAAGAGTTAGGAGGAAGAAGGTAAATGTTTGTTTATTAGACTTTAATTTGGGACTATATCTTCTATGAATAAACCCAAGCCCTCAGAAGAGGCACTTTGATCACTGACAAAATGTCTGGCATTGACCCTTCGGTAGAAACCAGGCAGGGTCTTGCAGAGTGACCTTTGGCCATGAGCGAGTGCATGGGTGATGACTGACTTCGCCACATTTATCACAAAGGCAGCTCAAAAACATAACATCTCCGTGGCTTTAGAATACCCCAGGTGAGGAGACATAACTCATATGGGATGATGACAAGGCAGAATAAGGACACAACTGAAGTAGACTTTAACTGATCCTTTCCAGACCCTCACTTTTATTTTTTTATTTTTGAAATAGAAGAATAAGTATATGAACATGGTAATACATTTTCTGGGCTGTAGGTAGTCACCATAGTTACTGTGGAACTCCTTGCCACAGGAAGTTGTTTAGGCTAAGATACCGATTTAGAGATTTAGAGAGGAATTAGGCGCTTTTATGAGTAACAAGAACATCCAAAGTTATAGGAATTAATGCTGACAAGAAGGGGGTTCTACAAGTGCTAAAAACACATTGCAGGTTTTAATGGGCTTCTTACACTGACTTCTGTAAACCCCATTGTTTGAGGAGTATAAGGGAAGTTGGAGGAAGAGTGCTCTATTGTGAAATAAGTGCTGTGTAGACATGCCCAAATTCAAAATAAGCATTTTCAACTTAAACTACTCATTTAACATAGCTCAAGTTCCATAGCTTATTTTGAGTTTAGCTCTGCTGTATAGAGATTAGGATGAGACCTCCCTTGGTGGCAGACTATCTTACATCTACTATCTACTGTGGGGTGTCTCATATCTTCTTCTGAAGTATCTAATGATCCCTCTCCCAATGTTGGAGACAGAACAGCAAACTTAGATGGACCTGATGCGGCAATAACTCTGTACTGGTCAATACGTGCTTTCAGTCTTAATGATCTCATATTGCTTTTCTGCTTACTAACAACAAATTGAAAATGCAAATGTGAAGGATATCCATTCTGCAACACTAAACGGAACCTGGGCAATTATAAACAGAGGACTAAAAGGAAATTTAAAACCACTCTTTCTGTTGTAGATAAAACTGAACAAGTGCTCTGACTTGTGATATTTTCTGCTTCCTGGCTATACCTGTTTCAGACTAAAATGACATTGAAATACAGAAAGATTGAGGCATTTGAGCTGACTTTTAAATTCAGAACTGGGATGGAAGAATGCTAGTCAGATTGTTTACATTCCTAAAAAAAAAAAATAGTAGTCCTGTGGCACCTTAGAGACATAGGGCATGTCTGCTCTAGGACATTATTTTGAAATAACTTATTTCAAAATGATAACTCTTGAAATAATAATTTTGAAATAGTGTGTCCACACTATGGGGAAGCCTTGAAATTAGTCCAGGCTCCTTTAATATGGATGCACTACTTCGATTTAGAGCCCCAGGAAGCACTAGGGAGTAATTGGTTTGAATTACTCTGGCATGTAGTTATTTTGAAATAGCAGCACCAGAGCATCCACACTACTGTTTTTTTGAAATAACTATTTTGAAAAGCATTATTCTTTATGGAAAGCAGGAGTTATTATTTTGAAATAACCAGCCCGTTATTTTGAAATAACGGGCTTGGTAGTGTGCATACTCCACTTGTTATTTCAGAGTAACTTCCTAGGATAGACCAGAGCTAACAAAAATATATAACATGAGACATAAATATCATATTATATATCAAATATCATAAATATCAAGATCATCTCATCCGAGGAAGTGGGTTTTGCCCACAAAAGCTTATGATACTATACATATGTTTTTATTAGTCTCTAAGGTTCCACAGGACTACTCATTTTTTTAAAAGTTGTTTTTAAAGTTACAGACTAACTACCCCTTGTTACTTTCCTAGGTAGAATAAATTGCATTCTTAACACTGTGTGCCAAACCAAATTCCTCCACATTTTCTGGAAGCTGCCCAACACATACACTGTAGACTATTTTGCAACATTTTTAATATGTTGCATGCATTCTCATTTGATTGTCCTCTCTTTGTCAAAGTTCATTTGTGACAATACTGTGAAAGCCATAGTGTACTGTGCTCAACACAAATACTTATATAGATCAATTAGCAGAACATTTTGTCAGTGATCACTGACTTGCATGCTACTGAGCAGTAACTGAAAACTCCATCATGCCCACAAATGCAAATTTGGTACAGCCATGACTTTCCTGCTGATACTATAACATTTAACACCACAGCATCTACTGAAAGAGCCCACTATTTTCCCGATTGCTACTCTGGAATAAACACATATTTTATTTCTAAGTTACTTGCAAATATTTGTGCTTCTTTATCAGGAAAAGACATTAATTCAAATGGCTTGTATCATGTAAAGAGCAAGGCTCAGTTCTTCAGAATCTAAATTCCAAAGTTTGCTAAAGACTCTTTGCAGTAACCAAGTTTTTGTGAACTAATGGCCTTTTTATTAATTATAGAAGGAGCATGTGCTAAAGAGTACATTCCACTAACCTAACCAAAGACTGTCCAATCATGAAGTACTTTTTGTAGATATCGCTCTGGGAAGCAAAAGCAGGCACATCAATCAACTCTGTCAGACACCAGAATCAAAGGTAGAATTCACAAGCGTCTCTTGAGAAGAGGAAAATACTGTTTGGACAGCATACTTGTTTATGTGACTTGCTCCCTAATGGGGAATAGTTCTGGAGCTGACAGAGGTATCTGTCCCCAGGTGGTCCTATTTCTAACCGTCAAGCAATCTATTTTGCACAGACCTAAGTAATGTGCAATGTTCTTTGGAACAAACCAGGTTTCTTTCTATTACTGACTAGAAATACAAATGAACACATGGATTCTTTTGCCTTAATAATGGGATGAAGTTAGAATCCAAAACACAGCAAAAATGGGATGGTCCTCTAGGGCAATGCAATCTCTTTTTGCGCAGGAAACACACCCAGCAAAGCTCATATAGGGTATGTCTACACAGCAAAGTTATTTCGAAACTAGCCAATAGCCCGTCATAAGACGGGATTTTTGGGTCTCTCCTTCACATGCATCTCTCTCTCTCTCTATCCTCCTCCTCCTCCTCCTTCCGCCTCCCCCTTTCTCTCTCTCAGCTCTCCTCCGCCTTCTGCCTCTCTCTCCGTCTCTCTCTTTCTCTTCTCCTCCCCTTCCTGCCTCTCACTCGGGGGACCATGGAGCCCAAACAGGAGCAAGCAGCACAAGCGGCCGTTTGGGCTCCATACTCCCCGTGCTGCATGTGGAGCGCGGAGCCCAAACTGCTGTTTACGCCGCTTGCTTCCGCACGGCGGCCCACCTGAGAGGCGCAGAAGTCAGCTGAGCACCACAACGGGAGGCGAAGGGGGGCGGGGCAGTGACATACATGGCCAGGCCCCGCCCCCAGACCCGGCCCCAAACAGCCGCTTGCACCGCTTGCTTCCCTGCGGAGGCCCAGCTGAGCGGCGCCAAAAGTCAGCTGTGTGCCACAGCCGGAGATGGACGTGACTGAGGCAACAACGCTGCCCAGAGGCAACAGCCAGCATTTCAGTGTTACAGAGTCACAGACATTGGGCTACTATATATATGATAACAGCTGTTATTTCAAAATAACTATCCTAGCATCTACACAGCCATTCTCTTATTTCAAAATTAAATTGAAATAGCAGAGGGCTTATTTCGAAATTGGTAAACCTCATTCCACGAGGAATAACGCCAAATTCAAAATTGCTATTTCGAAATAAGTGCCATGCCGTGAGGCCACTCTGGCCTCAACCAAGAACACGCCTCTTCTTCCCCTCCTCCCCAGAGCCCTTAAAGGAGTAGACACTGGCCACAGTGCCTGTACCAGCTCCAAGCCTGCCAGCCCAGAGCCAGCAGTCACTGCCCAACCCAGTGGCCCCAAAACATGAGCCAGCAAACTACTGGCAGCCAGTCCTCCACCGCTCCCCAGGAGCAGTCTGCCAACTCCCACAAGCCTTCCAGGAGCCACAAAAGGTGGGCGCCTTCCTGGTCCAGGTTGGAGAACATGGACCTTATTAAGTTTTGGAGGGGGGATGCCCTCAACGTCAATGATCTCCACACTAGATGGAGGAATGTGGTCATCTATGGCAGGATAGCTGCCAGCCTGGCCAGCAAAGGCCACATGCGAACCCAGGAGCAGGTTTGCATGATAATCAAGTTGTTCTGGCGAGACCCCCCCAACCCTGAGCCCTGATCTTCCCGTCCCCCTTCTTCCTCTTGCCTCCCCCTTCCAGCTCCCTCCACCCGGGTTTCTCCCTCCCCTCTCCCAGCTTCTCTCTTCCCCTCTCCCGCCTCCTTTCCTCAGTCTCATTCTCCCCCACCCAGTTTTGTTAAATAAAGAGAGTTTGTGTTCATGAAAATATGTGTATTTTATTTTACAGCAGGAAGGGGAGTTAGGGAGGGGTAGGTGGAAGGATGTGAGGGAGGAATGAGACACAAGCCCCCAGTGGGACAGACCGGGGAGGCTCTTAGTGCTCCTCAGGGTGGAAGCTGTTCTGCAGGGCCTTCTGGATACTGACAGCCCCTTGATGGACCTCCCAGATGGCAGCCTGGGAAATAACGTTGCTGCGTAGACATACCCTTAAAGAGATCTCTCCCTATTAGGTACAAGAATTACATCTGCTCTCATAAAGCACAGCAAATTTCAAGACATTCTAGGCAAAGATGAGGATTTTGAAACACTCCGAAAGATCACCCTTTAAACATTTTTTTCTTAATATTAACTGTAGCACACCTGTTGCTTTGCTGTAATATTTCTGTTATATTAGCTAACCCCCAGTCATGAGGTACAAATCTCTCCTTGTTGTAGTCCCAATCCTTCTCCCCTACCTACTGGGCTCCTAACTACCCTCCCTCCAGCAATCATTTGTATCTTTTCTCCCCCAAATTTCTTTGGCTAATTTTCTCCAAAATAACACAGGGTATGTCTACACTACCCCCCTAGTTCGAACTAGGGGGGTAATGTATGCATACCGAACTTGCTAATGAAGCCCGGGATTTGAATTTCCCGGGCTTCATTAGCATAAAGCCGGCGCCGCCATTTTTAAAAGCCGGCTAGTGCGAACCCCGTGCCGCGCGGCTACACGCGGCACGGGCTAGATAGTTCGGACTAGCAAGCTATTCCGAACTATCTGTACGCCTCGTGGAACGAGGTGTACAGATAGTTCGGAATGGCTTGTTAGTCCGAACTATCTAGCCCGTGCCGCGTGTAGCCACGCGGCACGGGGTTCGCACTAGCCGGCTTTTAAAAATGGCGGCGCGGCTTTATGCTAATGAAGCCCGGGAAATTCAAATCCCGGGCTTCATTAGCAAGTTCGGTATGCATACATTACCCCCCTAGTTCGAACTAGGGGGGTAGTGTAGACATACCCCCAGTGAACAGAACTTTTAACAAAAGACCTTCAAAACTTTTCTTGATTTCTGAGTGGGAAGGGACTTCAAGTGACACTAGTTGGCTGGGTTCAGGTTTACATCTACACCCCTTGTGCTACTCAGCTGCCATAAAATGTTTCTGTCTACAGGTCCTTTTAGTCCCTCTCTCTGCTCATGATCAGTGTAATATGTTTTGGTGTTTGACCCTCAGTCCCATAGACACTTAACTGGAGAACCAAACTCCTTGCTAATAGCAAATAGCAATAGTTTTGCTCTCTGCCAAAGAGCTAATGCATGCCATGCATTCTTTGGGTATGTCTACATTGCAACACTATTTTGAAATAACTAGCACTATTCTGAAAAAACTTAGGGTATGTCCACACTAGCCCCCTAGTTCGAACTAGGGAGGCTAATGTAGGCATTTGAAGTTGCAAATCAAGCCTGGGATTTAAGTATCCCACGCTTGATTTGCATCTTCCCGGCCAGTCGCCATTTTTTAAATTTACAAGTCCGGACTAACTGCCCGCATCTACACGTGGCAGGGACCCAGTATTTCGAATTAAAGCCCTTAAATTGAACTACCTGTTATTCCTCCTGCAAGGCCGGGAAGATGCAAATCAAGCGCGGGATATTATATCCCGGGCTTGATTTGCAACTTCAAATGCCTACATTAGCCTCCCTAGTTTGAACTAGGGGGCTAGTGTAGACATACCCTTAGTCTGTGTCTACACAGCAGTTATTTTGAAATAGTGTCAAAATACTGTCAAGCTGGAGGACTTCTTACTCTGACTTCTGTAACCCTCATTGTACATGGAATAAAGGAAGTTGGAGGAAGCGTTCTCTATTTCGAAATAAGTGCTGTATAGATGCTCCCAATTTCAAAATAATATACACACCTGACGTAGCTCAATTTGTGTAGCTTATTTCAAGTTAAGACCTTCTGTGTAGACGCACCCTCCAGGACTAGCCTGTAGCCAAGTTTGACCCTTGTGCCAAGGATCAGAGCTTGTACTCTACTATAATGTGCAAGAAAGGGGCCAGATTCTTATACCCTTGCTCGCATTATGTAGCTTCGCTGAAGTGAATGGTCCTTCTCTTCAATGCAATCAAGGGCATCAGAATGTGGCCAATACATTTCTATGCTACCTGTTGATGTGTGGCATGAAGAGAACAAAAACTATGGAAAAGCTGTAATGGGGTTATGTAGAAGGGTAAGATGGAGACTCAAACTGTGGCCCCAAACTTGCTTTATATAAGAATGGACAATGAACTGTGGACATGGACAGAGCTTTCTCCGGACGAGGAGAGGCTGAGGGATTTGGGCTTATTTAATCTGCAGAAGAGAAGAGTGAGGGGGGATTTGATAGAAGCCTTTAACTTCCTGAAGGGGGTTCCAAAGAGGATGGAGAGAGGCTGTTCTCAGTAGTGATGGATGGCAGAACAAGGAGCAATGGTGTCAAATTACATTTGGGGGGTGGTCTAGGTTGGATATTAGGAAAAACTATCTCACTAGGAGGGCGGTGAAGCACTGGAATGGGTTACTGAAGGAGGTAGTGGAATCGCCATCCAAAGAGGTTTTTAAGTCCCGGCTTGACAAAGCCCTGGCTGGGATTGGTCCTGCTTTGGGCAGGGGGCTGGACTCGATGACCCCATAAGGACTCTTCCAGCCCTGGGATTCTGTGATCCTGTGATTCTCACATTCTATCTAATATACTTACAGGCACTCTTTTTATTTAGATAAGCATTTAATCCTTATTGAATCTGTTTGCCTCACTGAGTTCCACATTCTGTGTTGGGTATATGTTCAATAATACATTTCTTTTAATCCATTGAAAACATGTACTCTTTAATTCCCAGATTGGTCTGATTGTTTGATTACAAACAGTCATATTGGTCACGCTTCAGTTTCACATGTAAGTATCTTGCAAAAAATTAATGGTTGCTCAATTGTTATAGATTATTATATGGTCCAAACAGGTCAAGAAATTGCTTATAAACATGGCTTAGTACCAGCTGTAACACAGCTACTTATGTGCTTATAACAAGCCTCAATACATATATTAATGTACCTAGCACATTGATAATATCAATACATCCTTTATAAACCTAATCTAAACCATTTGTCATATTTAATGCTCACTGTAAATCATATTAATCTTTCATCTAAATTATTTACTCAACCTTCAAACAATGTATCATATGGTTTGGTACTGCCATCAGTAGCAAGTTTCCTAAATTACACTTGAATGTATTTTAAATTGTGATCAGGTAGATCTCAGCCGAGCAATGATATAGATAACATTTGGCTACCGAAAAATTTGTCTTACACTTATGTGAATAATGCTCCTTTACCCTTTGTTTTTGTTCAATAGTGCTTTCACTTTTGTTGTGGTTTTGTTCGGATAAATGAATGAGGTCTTTGCAGGAAATGGAATGTTGCCTCCAAAAGGCTATTTTTACAGCATTTCCACAGCTGATCATGCTGTTCAGTCAGTTTGCCATCATGGAAAGGGAATGAGCACCCTCTGCTGCCTGTGTCTGGCACACATGCTTCCTATGACTGCTGGGGAAGGAGAGGAACATTCTCTCAACACCCATTAGTAAGAGTACAGCTACACTGTCTTTTTTTTCCAGAAGAGGTATACAAATAGCATTCGCATTTGCATACCTTCTTCTGTCTTCTTGCGCAAGAAGTTATTGTGTAAAAAACTTGTGCAAAAGGCTTCTTGCGCAAGAAGAATGTAGTGTGACATAGCCTAAAAGAAAACATGCAAATGCTTAACAACTTCTTTGTCTCGGTTTTCACCAAGAGGGTTGGTGGTGACTGGATGCCTAACATAATGGAGTAGGTTTAGAAGTTAAAATAGGAAAAGAACAAGATAAAAATTATTTAGATAAGTTAAATGTCTCCAAGTCACCAGGGCCTGATGAAATGCATCCTAGAATACTCAAGGAATTGATAGAAGAGGTATCAGGAGGTATGTCTACACTACAGCGCTATTTCAAATTATCTTAATTCAAAATAGCTAATTTGAATTAAGCTAATTCGAAATAACGCATCTAGACACAAAAACTATTTCAAAATAACATTTTGCTATTTTGAAATAGCACGTCCACACTGAGTGGGCCTTGAACCAAAGTTAAGGCTGGCCGGAACCAGTGCCAGCAGGGCATCAGATTAGGACTTACTGTGTGGGGCTGCTGCCTGAGGCTAACTGAGTTCCATGCTTAAAGGGACCCTACCCTCATCCCGGACAGACAGTTCTCAGGGTTCCCCACTTGCTTGTCTACCTCGATGAGAGACAGCAAAGCAGTCCTGTCTTGGAGTGCCCTGAGTGCCCGAACTCAGGACACCACAGCACTTGGCCAAATGGAGCCAGAGCTGCCCCTGGGCACGCCGGTGCATCTCGTGGAGTAGTTGCCATCAGCCCAGCTGCACTTGTTGCAAGCTGCCATCCGGGGAGTTCACTGGGGGGCTGTCAGGATCCAGGAGGCCCTGAGAGAGAGCGTCCACCCCGAGGAGCCCCCAGAGCCTCCCCAGCCCTCCCCACTGGAGGCTTGTGCCCCATTCCTCCCTCACGTCCTTCCACTTACCTCTCCCTAGTCCCCCTTCCTGATGTAAAATAAAAGACACGTATGTTGAAAAATAGAAACTGGGTTTATTGAACAAAACTGCAGGGAGAGGGGGATGAACCTGGGAAAAGGAGGTGGGAGAGGGGAGAGGGAAACCTGGGAGAAGGGAGCTGGAAGGGGAAAGCAAGGGGAAGAAGGGAGAGGGGAAGATCAGGGCTCGGGGTTGGGGGTCTTGCCAGACCAACTTGACTTTCATGCTAACATGCTCCTGGGTTCGCATGTGGCCTTTGCTGGCCAGGCTGACAGCTATCCTGCCATAGATGGCCGCATTCCTCCATCTAGTGTGGAGATCATGGACGTTGGGGGCATCCCCCCAAACCTGAATAAGGTCCATGATCTCCACCCTGGACCAGGAAGGCGCCTGCCTTCTCCAGCCCCTGTCAGGCTCCTGGGAGCTGGCAGACTGTTCCTGGGGAGCGGTGGAGGGCTGGCTGCCAGTGGCTTGCTGGCTCATGTTTTGGGGCTACTGGGTCAGGGGCAGTGATGTCTGGCTTGGCTGGCAGGCTTGGAGCTGGAACAGGCACTGTGGCCAGGGTCTACCCCTTTAATGTTTCTGGGGATGGGGGAGAGGAGAGTAAGTTTTCCTGGTTGTGCCCAAAGTAGCCACCAGGGCTCCCTGGGAAGGGCTGGAGGCCCCCTATTTCGAATTGAGTGTCTACACAGCACTTAATTAGAAATAGCTATTTCAAATTTGGCATTACTCCTCATAGAATGAGGTTTACCAAATTCGAATTAAGGGCTCCGCTATTTTAAATTAAATTAGAAATAGCGGTTTGCATGTATAGACACTATTCAAGTTAATTCAAAATAACGGCTGTTATTTCGAATTAACTTTGTAGTGTAGATATACCCTAAGATATTAGCTATCATCTTTGAAAAGTCGTGGTAGTTGGGACAGATGCCAGAAGACTGAGATCAAGTGTGTCCGGTATTTTTTTTAAACCATCTGGTAACCCTAATTGTGGAGCAGTCATACAGTATCACACAGAAAGCAAGCACAGAAGTTACATCAGAATGCGTAAAATATATGCATAAAAACAAACTTCTGTGCATTGTAAACAAAATTCTCTTCATGGGAGAAGGGATCTTTCAGAAAAGGCTTTTTTTTCCGAAAGATCCGCGTCTAGACTGGCACTTTTTTCTGGCAAAGCTCCAAGCCGGAAAAAAGCGGCAGCCATTTTTATGCTAATGAAGTGGGGGGGATTTAAATCCTCGCTTCATTTGCAATTGCGATATGTCTAATTTGCATCTCTTTTACGAAAAAGGGATGCAGTCTAGACACAGCCCTCTAGTCCCTTTCTCTATTGCCTTCCCCTCATCTCTTGCATACTTCAAAGTATCCTTATGGCACTGAGGCATCTGTATGGCTAACAGCAAATGCTCAGATGAATATGCGCTGAAGTGTTTTGTGGATTGTGGTCCTAGAGGGGTCACAGAGAGTCTCCCATTATCTTTAATGGACTCTGGACCTTTATTGAGGCCCTGGTTCATAAAAGCACTTAAGTGTGTGCTCAATTATAAGCATAGGAACAAATTCTCTTCTTAATAAGCAAAGCGCTTAAAACTATTCTGAATGTTTTTTAGACTTTACTAGGTAAGATCACTTCCCATTTTATGCTGGAAATAGCTAGCACCAAAGTTACCTGATGCAGAGGGTTTCTTGTGCTCTCCGTCCTACCATTGGTGGTGGTGTTGCCATTAGTTATCACTGGTTCACTTCCATTTGAACAGCCACCATATTTTAAAACCCTTTACTCAGGATGCAAGAAAAGACTAAAACAATGCTGGCCTTGAGGCTGACCTTGGGCAAGTTTTGTCACCTCCCTGTGCCTCAGTTTCCTCATCTGTAAGACTGGGGTAATGGTACTGATCTGCTTTTGTAAAATGCAAAGCACTACATAAGAGCTAAGACTGCTTATTAAGACAAACATGCACAAAATGGGACCAGGGAAAGGGGTGAACTGGCAGGAGGAATCTAGACTATAGTAACATGTGGGATTGTTATGCTTAGGACACAAAACCGCTGAACTACTGAGAGAAGCTCCTCAGAAGTTATGCAAGGGCACGAAAAGCAAACAATGTGAGAAAAGGCCCAGTCTAACTCCAACATCTTTGGTTTTAAATATCAGTTCATCTATATAAAACTATGACTATTTCCTTGTAATCACAATATGCAGGAAGTTTGTTTTTATAAGTAGAAAATAGAACCTTGTCTTAATGAAGAACACCTGCCCTGGTGAAATACCTTGTCAGTGATAATTCTTTTGAACTCCTCAGTGCCTGAGACATGCCAAAAGAATTAACCGCTAAGAAACATGTTGAAAAACTCCATAACAATAATTCAAGGAATTTACTGGACAGGATTCTAAAATCAGGACATTGAAAAAATGAAAGTACAGTAAAGAGAAACATAAACTCTGCTAAGATACACTTCTTTTCCTGCTGTGTTGATTCTGACATCAATTACTTGCAAAAGACTTGTAAGTAATTTGCACAATAGGGAGACATATGCTTTTCATTATTTGGATCAGCCACTGGACAGCTGGAATGCCACCATGATAGGTTCCCAACAGCGCTGAGAGATGCTATTTAGGAAGGGATGTGAAAGAATTTGAATGTGTAGCAAGCATTCAAACTCAAACCGCCCCAGGCAGTGTGCTTCTCATTATGACTCTGGTACAGAAGGATCAAGTTTCCTTGACAGGTTTAGGATTTGATTATGGGTCTTTATTTATCCTAAAACCTTTGCATGCCATAGAAGTGAAATGGGAATTGGGATGCACAAGAAATACAAGTCTGAAAGTTTGATCTATAATGCAATCACGGCTCTCTCTAGGTACTTACATGATCCAATCACTATATCACCTGAGCAACTCATAGTCATTTATGCCTGTATCTTCACAACATCCCAGTGTGGGAGGGAAGTCATATTATCCCCATTTACATATGAGATTAAGTGAGTTGCCTGAGGTCACAGCTGAAGGGTGTAGCAGAACTAGGAATTGAACCCAGAGTTTCTCAGTCCCAATACAATACCTCATCCAAAAGTTCTACTTTGTATTGCGGCAGATCTCCTAATTCAACCTGATAAACTGGCTTTTCCCTCGGCAGGCATGCAGCCAGACTGCTTGTAAAACAGTTTCCATCCTATCCAGTCAGTTTCTTGTTTTGTTCTTCACTCAGCCTCAGGGTACCTCAGCATGGAACATCTCAGGTGCATGTGGTGTTTCTGTCCATCACAGATAGGCCTTTAGACCACTCAGCTGTGTTGGCAGATCATAGAATCAGAGTTGGAAGAGCCCACAGGAGGTCTTTAAGTCCAACCCCCTGTCCAAAGCAGGACCAACCCCAACTAAATCATTTCAACCAGGGCTTTGTCGAGCTGGGACTTAAAAACCTCTAGGGATGGAGATTCCACCACCTCTCTAGGGAACTCATTCCAGTGCTTCACCACTCTCTTAGGCTGTGTCCAGACTCCATGCCTCCGTCGAAGGAGGCATGTAGATTAGCCAGCTCGGAAGAGGGAAATGAAGCGGGGATTTAAATAATCCCGGCTTCATTTAAATTTAAATGTCCGCCGCGATCTGCCGATCAGCTGTTTGCCGGCAGATCGGGAGAGTCTGGCCCCGATGCCCCGACAAAGAAGCCCTTCTTCATCGACACAGGTAAGCCTCTTGAAACCAGGTTTACCTGTGTCGATGAAGAAGGGCTTCTTTGTCGGGGCATCGGGGCCAGACTCTCCCGATCTGCCGGCAAACAGCTGATCGGCAGATCGCGGCAGACATTTAAATTTAAATGAAGCGGCGATTATTTTAATCGCGGCTGCATTTCCCTCTTCCGAGCTGGCTAATTTACATGCCTCCGTCGACGGAGGGATGGAGTCTGGACACAGCCTTAGTGAAATAGTTTTTCCTAATATCCAGCTTAGACTTCCCCAGCTGCAACCTGAGAATCATTTTTGTTGCCCTACTCGGGACTTTCTCCAATGTGTCCACATCCTTTCTGTAATGGGAGGGGGAGGCAGAATTAGACACAATACTCCAGATGTGGCCTTACCAGTGCCAAGTAAAGGGGAATAATCACTTCCCTAGATCTGCTGGCAATACTCCTCCTAGTGCACCCTAATATGCCATTAGCCTTCTTGGCTACAAGGGCACACTGTTGGCTCTCTGTCACAAACCCCAGAGCAGGGCATCACTGTGGAATGTCAATCACTAGTGCATGCTTCATGCTCAGAGGCAAGTGCTGTGAGTCCTCCAAGCACTAGGTCCTTCAGGCTCCAGCTCCCGGGGGAGGCTAGGGACACTCATACACTTCATACACAACAGAGGATTCCTTTGCCAGGGCTGCCAGCACACAAAGACTGCAAGCACAATGAACATTTCTAACTGAAACATGAATCCAGACATTCCCAAGCCAGCTCCTTGGGGCAGTGCAGTCCATAGAGAGAATAGGTAACAATATTCCAGTGTAACCCTTCTGCATTATTCTTTTGCCTGTAAGTTACAGATCTGTGTGTTGCTGTGGTCACTGCAGGCCCCTTCCAGCAATATGGTGCATCTCAGCCCAGCTGTCTGGCCACGCAAACCCAGAATTGGGTGGCTTGCCATCAGGGCTTCCTTCTGCAGTCATTTCCCAGGACGCTGTCTCCTGCCTGTTGCTCAGGTGTCCTCTGAGTGCCCTCTGAGTTCTGAAAGCACAATCCTTACCTGTGCAGGGAAGGGTTATAGAATGATAGAATCATAGAACCATAGGACTGGAAGAGACCTCAGGAGGTCATCAAGTCCAGCCCCCTAGGCAGGACCAATCCCAACTAAATCAACCCAGCCAGGGCTTTGTCAAGCCAAGACTTAAACATCTCTAGGGATGGAGATTCCACCACCTCCCTAGGGAAGCCATTCCAGTGCTTCACCACCCTCCTTCTGCCATCTGTCACTACTGAGAACAGCCTCTCCACATCCTTTTTGTAGTGGGGGCCCCAGAACTGGATACAATACTCAGATGTGGCCTCACCAGAGCCAAATAAAGGGGAATAATCACTTCTCTGGATCTGCTGGCAATGCTCCTCCTAATGCAACCTAATATGCCATTAGCCTTCTTGGCTACAAGGCCACATTGTTGACTCATATCCAGATTCTCATCCATTGTAATCCCCAATTTAGCTGGTTGGTCCCCAGCCTGTAACAATGCTTGAGATTCTTCCGTCTCAAGTGCAGGACTCTGGAGGCCTGCATGTTGCACTGAGGGTTGATCGTCATGTTCAGTAAGGAGACAATGGGTTTTTTACTTTTACCTCTGTACTGTACCTACACTGTGGGCTTTTCTGTGCCTGGGTAGGATGGAGGCCCAGTTAGTAGGAAATTCACTAGGTTTCCTTTTTGTAAATTCTCTCCAGCTTCCCAGAGGCCAGAAGGAGAGTTACATGCCCTCAGAACTGGCCTATGTCACTTCCTCCTACGCTTGAGGTCTGTCTAGATACCAAGATACCCTTTCTGTGCCCCATGACCACCATGCTGCTCCATTGCCTCCTCCCATGGCTGCCTGATCCCTAGTCTCCACCTATGGCTTCAGTGAAACACCCTCCTAATGCACCTGCAGCTGTAGAGTGGTTGTTACCGTGGGTTCAAACAGCAGGAACTTTGGGATAGATTTCTCCCTGAGGAGAGAATACTGGGAGGCACAGCTGCCTTCCCCCTTTCTATTCTCCATAGTGTGGATCCCTAGTGTAGGGAGTAGGAAGCAGAATACGCTGCAAATGTTGCTCTGCTCTCTCTACAGTTTTGGTTTCTATTGTATCTCATTATCATTCACTGCACAGCAGAGTGTGCCTATAACTCAGCTTCCTAACCCTCTCTAGTCAGGTATTTTCTTGTACGCAAGTTGACCTGAGTGGGGCTTGAGGAAACAGAAGTGCGGAATGTCCCAATCAATGACTCTTAAATAGCGTCAGTGTAAAGTTCAGCAGATTGTACTGAATCAGTTTTTAAGTCCTCCTTCTATCAGTTTAAGGCCCGTGACACAAGGCAGATGAAAAATTGGTTTGGCTAACTTAGCAGACAGCATCTGGTTCTGCAAAGGGGCTGAACCCAATAGGTCAGCAGATCAGACTAAAGGGAACCAGATGGAAAGTGCTTCAGACTTGGAAAATTCTTCATGGATTCATGTGGCTCAGATGAGACATATCCGGCTTGTAGGAGAAGAGGCACTGGCATCCCATCCTTTTTCCATACACATTTTAGAGAAAGGACAAGAACTGAGTCCATCACTGAAGTTTATATGGAATGGCAGAAGAAGTAGAAGAAATAGGAACTGGGAGGAAGGATTTAGGTTACAACTGAAGGTCAAGTAATGAATTAGATGGTCTTTACGTGTGTGCTGCTTATTGGGTTCCTATAGATGCCAAAAGTATTCCACTGAGCAAAGAGAAAAGAAACAGAAAGACAGCGGCGGATTTAGGGCAGGGCGAGCGGGGCGGCTGCCCCGGGCCCTGCACTTCCCGAGGCCCCGTGCATGCGCCTTGGCACCACGGCGCATGCGCTGTGTCAAAGGGGGGGCCCCGCGAAATTTTGCTGCCCAGGGCCCGCGGCACTGCCCTGGGCCCTGCGGCACTCTCATCCGCCCCTGCAGAAAGATATTTGATCTCTAGATAAAAGCCCTTGGCTTGTGTTTCAAAAGTACTGAGCACCCACAGTCCCTGCTGATTTCAGCAAGGATGAGACAGCACCACTAACTGGATGGCTTAGTAGAGACTAAACTGTGGACTCTATTTGCAAATGTGGCAAGTCAGTTGGATTTCAGCTAGAGAACAGGCTCCATATTTTTAAAATAATGTTTTTATCAGAATTATTAGTATTTTAGGCCTTGATCCTGCAAACATATCCACATGAGCAGAGCCTGAGCCTGTGAGGGGCTCCATTGACTTCAGCGAATCAAGGACTGAGCCCTTAGATTATTCAAAATCCAAGACTCTCCAGAATGGAATGTACAGTCCACCAATGAGATTGCTGCTTCGAATTGACTTGCTATATTTGCAAATAGTGCCCACAGTTTAGTCTCCAGTCAATGGTGCTGTCTCATCCTCCCTCCCTCTTGCCTGCTTGTACTCACTCACTTACTCTGTTTTGTCTTGATAAATTATAAACTGTTTGGGTTAGGGATTATCATTTACTAGGAGTGAAATCCTGGCCATATTTAGATGAGTGGGAATTATGCCAGGATTTTACTCTGTACGTTTAAACAGTACTTGCCACAATGTGCCCCTCAGAGGGTTGCCAGGTGTCTGGTTTCGAACTGGACAGTCCAGTATTTGAGCTTTCTGTTCGGGAAAAAAATTGAGAAAATATAAATGAGAAAATATCAATGTCCGGTATTTTCTAAATAAGATGTAATGTAGATTTTGATGTAATGTCAAGAGTGTCCGGTATTTTTGTTGAAACCACCTTGCAACCCTTGTCCCTCACGTGGTTAAAGCCCCTATGTGCAATCATAGCCTCATTGTCTATATCAGGGCTACTCAGCTTTGGAAGCCCCGGGGGCCACAATGATACAGCATACGCTGAGGGTTGCAACTTAAGTGTGGTTGCATATAGATGCAAATAGCTTCTTTCGCACTGACAGGCACGCATACAAAAGACTCCCCACAATGCCCTGGCACTTCTGGCACCTCCTTCCTGGGGGCTAGAAATGCCAACACCCTGCACCCGTCTGTTCCAGCCAGTCCATCCACTTGCGTCTTTCAGCGCTCACCCTGTCTGGGAGGCGCTCGCCATTGTGGAGAGTGTTCCCAGTGGAGGGCATGTTCAAGGGATCCCAACTGCAGGCCACATGTTGAGCTCCATGTAAACCCAAACTGCACCGCAGGCCACAAACAAACGGGCCACGGGCTGCATGCGGCCCACGGGATGCGTATTGAGTAGCCCTGGTCTATATTTACATGATTTCATTACATAAATAATGTAAATTAGCTACATTGGTTTAAAGTTTTCAGCTATTAAGATTTGACTTAGCTATAGGCATGACAAATAGTCCCACCATAGTCGGGCATGACTTGGAATGTTAATAAAAGTTCAGTTCCCAGGGTGTCACAGTGGAGCAGCCTCATTACTATTTCATAATTTACTCTGCTACCGTGTCAGTCAGTTTAGATAAACAAATACATGAAGATCAGTCTGACTGCCACTCAGATTCCTACGCTGTGAAACATTTTATAATGTAAATATCAAAGGATGGGAAAACCTCCAAAGTTTCTAACCTTTACTTTCAGGACCTGAGATCTGGCTAGGTCTGGTTAGACAGAGAGAAATGAGAAACTTTGACAACATGGCCTGAAAAAAATATTTTAAAAATATATATCTCTTTCCTGGTACAAACGAGATTAAAAAAAAAAAATGAACCTAAGCTGCAAAATTCTTATTAGAATAAAGGCACTTTCAGAGTCTGAGCGGCGGGGATAGGGTTCAAGATCTTGCAATACAACTTATAATAAAACTTAGCTTTATTTATGTTTCCAAATCTTAGTTGCAGTATGCCTCGTGAAACCAGGTTTACCTGCGCCGGTCGACAAAGGCTTCCTTGTCGACCACGGCGTGTCCAGACTGTCCCGATCTGCCAACAAACAGCTGATCATCAGCTGGTCGGCAGAGCGTGGCAGCCATTTAAATTTAAATGAAGCCATGATTATTTAAATTGCGGCTTCATTTCTCTCTGCCGATCAGCCTAATCTACATGGCTCCCTCGACAGAGCCATGTAGTTTAGACACACCCAAGCTGTCAGCATTGTTCACAAATTGAGGCCTTGTCCCTGCAATGATTTAAGCACATGCTTAACATTAGAACTATGAATAACATTGACTTTAATGGAGTATTTGCAGTGTGTAAGTCTTTGTAGGATCAGGGCCTGAGCCATTATCCTATCCTGCAAGGTGGATTTCTGAGTACTTCTCTTTGGATTTTTCATCTTTTTCATTTGGATTTTTGATCAGCCCCAGTTTTGGGTATAAAACAGGCCAGCAATATAAAAAGTATTCTAGATGGTGACAGACTATTCATTGAAGAAGCCATATAGTATGTTAATATATCCATAGGTGTTTCTAGTTTCCAAATCTGTTATATATTGAACTCAAACAGGCTGAACTGGAGAGAAAAATGAGAGCTCTGCTGCAGTATAATGCTGACCAGCAGTGAACAGTCTGTAATTACTAGACCATGTTAAGAAAATGGTCAGTCATGGTCTTTCACCTAAGCACTTTTATTTCTTACTGAGGGCTATTTTATGGGTGACGATATTCCAGAGCAAATTCAGTTGATACTGGATAATTGCAGTGTGTCTTTTTTGGTTTCAGTTTGCATGTGCTCCAGGTTACAATGGGCTTCCAATATGTATCAAAGGTCAATTGCTGAAAGTCTTTCATGCAAGTTCCAAAACTTCACAGCTCTGTTACTTTAATTATGTTGTTACATGATAGTACATATATGTAACATATTGTACATATGAGGCCTGATTCTGCTCCTACGTATTATGCTTTTTTACAATCCCAAGCCTTACTTCTATGAAGTGAAAGGTGGGCTGCAGCAAATCCTTGTTCTTCTCTACAGCTCAAGTAACTAGCATTTTCTTCCTCAGGCCCAAGAAGGAACTGTTTGCTGCTTTGGGGCTACCAGTGCCACCATATCTGTCACAGCCCTTCTTCTTTGTGGAGTCCTTCTATAGATCTGCTAGTTGCCCCATCTAAAGAACACTCCTCTAACAGAGAACAGGGAGCACCACAAAGCAGAGCTATATTGTGGGATCCCGGAATCCTAGCAGACCCCTTATTTGTGAATGAAACTGGACTTGTTCCACTGCTTTCTGGGTCTTTTGCAAGCAGAGAATTTTCCTTATCATGTATGTAAAACAATTAGCCAAGCAGAACTTTAGAGAAAGAAAATGTAACATTAGAAGCCACTGTAGGCATTAAGTATCCCTTTAAGGTCTCAACTTCAGATAACTGAAATAGGTGCATGGTTTCATGAGGCTACAAGCCTCATTCACGTGAGTAGCACTATTGACTTCAGTAAGATTACTTGCATGAGTATTCATGCACGTGCTATTTGGCACAAACACCCAGCTCCAATTGCTCCAGGCTGAGATCTTTCAAAAGCCCATTAGTTTTGGCACCTAACTTTCCTGGGCCCCTTTGAAAATCTCCTAACTGGCCTTAGGTAGAAAGGAATGTTATGTCCATGTCTGAATACTTTACCATTGCAACATGCCTCAAGTTAGCTTTCTTTCAACTTTTAAAGTCTTCAATCCCATGTGGAGGTCACTAAAGAATTGGTGATAGACCTACTAGGGTTGTTAGCGATTAGTCATGTAAATAATTAACCGTGAACCCTCATTCATTGGTTAATCCTAAGGACTACACACACTCTCCCTTCCCCCCACTGCAAATATATCAGAGGCAGCCATGGGGAGGGGGGAGGGTGGAGAGGGAGAAGGTGGGAGCTGGTGCCGATGGGGAGCTGAATTTATGTCTTCTTCCCATGAGCACCAAATTCTGTGGAGCCTTCCCAGCTGCACTGATATCAGGCAGCTCTGATAGAGAGGCAGCAGTGCAAACGGTGAGGGGGGACGCAGGAGCTGGTAAGGGGTGTAAAGAGTAAGGAGTAAGAGTATAAGGGGTGTAAGGAACTGGTAAGCAGTGCAAATGGTGAGGGGACAGGCAGGAGCTTTTAAGCCAGGTCCCTGTGCATATCAGCTCCTATGGAGCCTCTTGCTTCTCCCCTCCTCCCCCCCTCCCCGCATTGCTACCTCTCTATCAGAGACAATGGAGGGAGGGGGTCGAGCGGGAGCTGATATGCCCAGGGAGCCAGATTTCAAACCAGCTCTCCACACATGCCAACTCCATGGAGTTGCCTGTGCCCCCACACTTTGCTGCCTCCCACAATGGAGCCACCTCCCTCCACCTCCCACTGCTGCTAGGCTGGCAGGGGCTCCTTGGAGTGGGTCTAGGAGCATTCTGGCTGCCAGCCCCACCCCCGGGGACCATCAAATAATCATGTGACCAGTAGGATTTGGTGCAGTTACATGATTATTCAATTAAACAACATCTAGCATCCCCATGCTTTCTATTTCATCATGAATGTTGCTTTGCTCATGAGACAAAAGCAGTTAGATTAGTGCTAAACTATGAAAGCAGTCAGAAATAATTTTTAATAACATTTAAAAATATTAATCTGCTTTACTAGTGCTGTAAAAGTATGTATCATTTTATTGTACTGCTAAATCAGGTTTATTTAAAAAAACATAAAACGATAAAAAGTTCTTATTCAAAAATCTATAAATCAGATACATTGCTTTGACAGGAATGTAGTTGCAAAGGTTGGGCCCATTCCCAAACCTGATGGATTTCAATGAGAGTTTTGTCCAAGTAAAAACTTCAGGATGAAGCTATTTCAGTGAACATTCCCCTATTTAAAATAACATTTAAAAAAAAAAAAAAAAAAAAAAAAAGCAAAACTAACAACAGATTTTCCAATGGAACTACTTACAAGCAAACTTGTAAGACCATGAATAAGTCTTTGCAGGATTGGGACCTTAAACCAAAAAGTTTGTGGAGCATGAATTTGACCTCAGTGGGGTTACTCGAGTGCGTACAGTGAAGACCCTGCAGAAGTTTTTGCAAGTCCAGGGCCTACATAGATAAAAAGCAGAAAACAGAGTTGTAATGTCCCCATTTCATACATGGGAAACTGGGATTCAGCATAAGTGATGCATCCAAAGTCAGCCAGGAAGGCTATGGTAGAGATGAGAATTGTGCCCAGATCCTTCTACCCCGAGCCCCACTGCCTCAGCCCCACAAGAGACAGATTAGGCTAGGGAAGCTGGAACTAGCCTAACACGTTCTTAGATTCACTTCCTTGTTCTGCCAAAGACTTCCTGGGACCTCAGACTTAGCATCTTTGTGCCTTGGTTGTCCATCAATGAAATGGTAGCACTTCCATGCTTTGCTGGTGTGTTGTGAGGATAAATACATTGCAGACAGTGGGGCACTGAGATAGGGCTAAAATAGAGAGACAAAATCATGCTTACTTATGTTAATTTCCTTTACTTGTGTTAGGTAAAGAAATAACTTCCTTTTGTTTGTTTTAAACCTGCTGCCTATTACTTGAAATTGGTGACTATTAGTTCTTGTGTTACGAAGAAGAGTAAACAACATTTTGTTATTTACCTTCTCCACACTAGTCATGGTTTTATAGACATCAGTCATATCCCCCTTAGTAGTCCCAGTCTTACTCATCTCTCTTCATACCCTAGGGGTCAATGGGCAGCCACTGTTTTAAAGGGAAGATGGGATTACTTTCAATGAAGCTGAATATAATATTAGATCAGTCAGCTTTCTTTTCCTGCTGAGATCTTTGCTGAGTCACAAGAATTGAGCAGATAGGCCAGGGTGGGCAACAATTTTTGACCGGGGGCCACTTCAAAAAATTTTTAAGTGGCCCCAAGCTGTCCCAAAAGGGATGAGGGCCCTGAGCAGAAGGGGTGGACTCTTCCATGCTTCACTGCCCAGAGACCCTGATTGGTCTTGGGGTAGGGGAGTGCATGAAGTCTTTGCTCCCTCCCCCTTGAGAGAACCATCAGCTGTTCTGAACAGCTGGTGGCTCTCTCTAGGTGCTCATGCCCCTGGCGGTGGGAGGAGACTTTGCACATTTCCCCCACCCTCGAGCTCTGAGTGGCCCGGGGGTGAGGGGAGCATGCGAAGTCTCTGTCATCCTGCCCTCAGGATTGCAGCATTTAGCGTCAACCACCAAGCCATTTTTTCCCACCAATATCATTTTTTTCAAAAAATTCTTCCTCTTTCCCAAGAAAATCATAGTTTAGCTTCTTCTTTTCCTATTGTCTTGTAGGGGGAGGGTTACCTTTTTTTACCTTGTTCCTCTTTCTCAGTGGTGAAACACACACACTCAAAGAAACTGACAAACCACCTGATCAGCAGAATTCTGCAAAGCAAACAGAAGAACATAAAGAATGAGCTGTCAAACTTGGAGACTCTCATAAAAAGACAACCTTCTGCACAAACTTCCATGTGTCTGGACTTTATAAAAACAAGACAATCTATTTACAGTAGACCTTTTACTTCTGTACAGAGAAATAAGGACACTAAACTATCTAAACTGCGTCATTCCACAAGGGGCCACAATAGCGATACTCTTAACTCACCCAACAATATTGTTAATCTATCCAGCTACACACTTAGCCAAGCAGAACAGTCTCCTATCTCAGGGACTCTTCTGCTCCAGGTGAGAAGGGCAAGAGAGGGCAGAGGGTTAGGCAGGAGAGGAATGGGAGTTATGGGTGGATTGTTCCTTAAAATATTTCCTTCTGTTTTCTGCCAGAGGACAAATGTGCGTTTTGGAGCAAACTCAGATGTCTAAACCCTCAGAGTTGGTAGATTTTATGGACTGCACCCTCAGCAAATGAAAAAGGATTGAAAAGCACTTCCCCAAGTCCCGGGCTTGTGTGTTACATCCCTTTCCTTCTCACCTCATCTCTCTCTGTTGTTATCATCCCTAATCTCACTGGGAAAGGACACCAGTTGTCTTCCTGTGCATGTCATAAACTGGGCTCTACTGTAGTGTCAATAGTAACAGGACTGGACAAAAAGAAGCAGAGGAGAGGTGGAAGAAAGAGAAAAATACTGTTCCAAACAATTCTGCAAGGAGTAGACTACATGACTGGACAGTCTAAATTTCCATCTCCAAATTTTGTGAAACAGAAGATCAAAGACAGAAAAGATAATACCTGCTCTGTGTTTGTCCTGGATGCCAATGCAATGTAAATAAGGGTGCTGTGGTCATTATGAATAAGGCCGACTATAACCAGGAGGCAACCAGACAACTCTCAAACACCACATTTTACAAACCTCTCCCCTCTGATCCCACCTTGGAATACCAAAAGAAACTACACTGTCTCCTTAAAAGCCTCCCCACAGCTACTCGGGAACAAATCCACACAGAATCACCTTCTGACCCCCGACCAGGATTGTTCTATCTACTTCCCAAGATCCATAGACCTGGGCACCCCGGACGTCCCATCATCTCTGGTATTAGCATGCTCACTACTGGTCTATCCAGCTATGTAGACACTCTTCTCAAACCCTTCATAACCAATACCCCCAGCTATCTCCGAGACACTACTGACTTCCTAAGGAAACTACAAAACATCGATAACCTCCCCAATAATACCATCCTTGCCACCATGGATGTAGAAGCTCTATATACCAACATCCCACATGAAGATGGATTACAAGCAATTAGAAACACTATCCCAGAGGACACTACTGCCAACCTGATAGCAGACCTATGTAACTTTGTTCTCACCCACAATTATTTCCAGTTTGAGAACAACTTATACCTCCAGATCAGCGGCACAGCCATGGGTACACGCATGGCCCCACAGTATGCTAACATCTTTATGGCTGACCTAGAACAACGTTTCCTCAACTCCCGTCCCCTTTCACCCCTCCTCTATCTACGGTACATCGATGACATCTTTATGATCTGGACGCATGGCCAAGAAACACTGGAGATATTCCACAGAGATTTCAACAACCTACACCCCACCATCAACCTCAGCCTGGACCATTCTACACGAGAGATCCACTTCCTGGACACCACAGTACAAACCAACAATGGAAAATTAGACACCACTCTCTACAGAAAACCCACCGACTCATACAGTTACCTACATGCTTCCAGCTCCCATCCAGAACACACCACACGATCCATCGTCTATAGCCAAGCCCTTCGATACAACCGCATCTGCTCTAATCCCACTGACAGAGACCAGAAGCTTCAGGATCTCTACCAAGCATTTATAAACCTCAACTACCCACCCAGAGAAATAAAAAAGCAAATTGAAAGAGCCAGACGAATACCTAGAAACCATCTACTTCGAGACAGACCCAAGAAAACCAACAATAGAACACCACTTGTCATCACCTACAACCCCCAACTTAAACCTGTCCAACACATTATCAATAAACTACAGCCTATACTGGAACAGGATACCATACTCAAAGAGGCTCTGGGAGACAGACCCATATTCTCCTATAGACAACCACCTAACCTCAAGATGATTCTTACCAACCACCACAGGACATACCACACTAATACCAACCCTGGTACCTTCCCTTGCAACAAACCCCGTTGCCAGTTTTGTCCACATATTCATTCTGCTGATACCATTATTGGACCTAACCAAGTGAGTTATAAGATCAAGAACACATATTCCTGTGCATCCAGAAATATAATCTATGCTATCATGTGCCGAAAGTGTCCGTCTGCTATGTACATTGGACAAACATCTCAGACACTTCGCCAAAGGATTAATGCCCACAAAACAGATATCAGACAAGATCACAAAGAAAAAACAGTTTCTTGCCATTTTAACCAGAAAGGACACTCTCTCAATGACTTAACCACCTGCATTCTGCTACAAAGACCTTTTACATCTGCACTTGAAAGGGAATCCTCTGAACTGTCATTCATGTTAAAATTCGACACTTTCCAAAAAGGACTCAACAAACACTTGAACTATCTCACCCATTACCAAGATAGTTTCCCCAATTATCACCTCTAATACCATTAACTCACAAACATCCCACTCTCCCTACCTCTAATATCATCAATTCACAGACACTTACCTTCCTTCCTCCCCCCCCCCCCCCGCATCCCCCTCCTGTTCTGAAATGTGATTTGTCCTTTTCATATTTGTTCATTTTTTTAATTGTATCCTTTGGTATATATGGTTGTGACTACTTTCTTCCACTATTTGATCTGAGGAAGTGGATCTGGCCCACGAAAGCTCATCATCTAATAAACCATCTTGTTAGTCTTTAAAGTGCTACATTGTCCTGCATTTTGCTTCAGCTACCCCAGACTAACACGGCTACATTTCTATCACTTTATTTCCCCAGGCATTGGCATATTGGTGATGCCTGACCAACCTAATTCCCTGGCTCCGTGGATATGGGGAAGACGGTGCATGTGCTATACCTTGACTTTAGCAAAGCTTTTGATATGATCTCTGAGGCTACATCTACACTTCAGGTTTCAAGTTGCAGTCGAGTTTCCTTGGTTGGATAATAGGAAAAGCTATTTCACTAGGAGAGTGGTGAAGCACTGGAATGGGATACCTAGGGAAGTGGTGGATTCTCCATCCCTAGTGGTTTTTAAGTTCCAGTTTGACAAAGCCCTGGCTGGGATGATTTAATAGGGACTGGTCCTGCTTTAGCAAGGGGTTGGACTCGATGACCTCCTGGCGTCTCTGCTGACCCTATGATTCTATGATTCTATGCCCTTAAGAGTTACTGTTACAATTCTGGATATTTTTGTTATCCTTAAACATATTGGAACCCTTTCGGAGTCCTGGCAGGCTCTTGGGCTCAATAATATCTTGTGACAATGAGTTCCATTGGCTAACTGTAGGTTTGTGTGAAAAAACAACTTCCTTTTGTTCATTCAGAAGTTGGCTCTTTTCAGTTTCACACCTTTTATTCTTTTAATATACATATTTTAAAATCACCATAAAGTGATTAGAATAGAAAATTAGAATAGGTTTTATAACACTACAGCACGAGTGATATTTAATGTTGAATTGCAGTGAAAACTATAATCGCCACATTAATTACGGTTGTCACATTCGGCGCACGTCTGATTCCCTACCTTGCCTGTCAGTAAGGTGTTTCCCATATTTAGGACCTCATTTCTTACTTCTACACTGTGGCCGTGTCCACACTCAGGGGTTCTTTCGAAAAAAGTACCCTTTTTTCGAAAGAACTTCCCCTGCATCCAGACTCAAGCCGCGTTCTTTCGAAATTATTTCGAAAGAACGCGGCTTTTCTTTCGATGGCGGTAAACCTCGTTTCACGAGGAAGAACGCCTTCTTTCGAAAGTTCCTCTTTCGAAAGAAGGCGTTCTACAATGTAAAGAGGCCGTCTTCGAAAGAGAGCATCCAGACTCGCTGGGTGCTCTCTTTCGAAAAAGCGGATTTCCTCTATCGAAAGATCCGCCTGCTGTCTAGACGCGATCTTTCAAAAGAGGCTCTTTCGAAAGATGCTTTCGAAAGAGGCTCTTTCGAAAGAAGCCTCCAGTCTAGACACAGCCTGTGAGTCTGCAGAACTTCATAATGGAAAATGAAGGTGTGTGTGGAATAGGTGACTTTATAAAACATGATTTCTTTTAATTCCACAGAATATCATCTCTTTTGCACCCCTTTAATTTTGTAATATCCCATTTGGCCCAGCTCCCTTATCTCTGCCAATTTGGTTTAATAGCTATCCCCTCTTGGATCTTGTTCAACACATTTTAGTGAGGAGTGAACCTTTGGGGCTACCTTGAGAAGTCTTTTTTGAGTGATTTGTGAATACACATTCTGAAAATGAGACAAATAGTGTTACTATATTAGTACCACTAGAGGGCACCAAACATCAGCAACAACAGTGAAGCTAAAGACATTGCCCTTATATTGCTAAAAAATTTCCCCCCTCATAATAACTTCTAAAATGAAAACAATAAACATTATTATTACAAAGGTAATTTGGCAGAGAACACACTATGGTATCTGCATTGAAAAGATTTCTCCTGCCCTGATACATTATGTTTAATCAATGGAATGTAGGAACTCACATATGAAGGGACAATAGATGGACCTTAGAATTTAAGGCTGAAATTTTCAGAAGCATCTCAAATAATTAGGAGCTAAACTCCTTGTGAAGTTCAATGGGAGTAGAGTGCCTTATTCCCTTAGGCTCATTTTAAAATCCCAGCATTATACAGGCACTATACTATGTGGTAACTTCAATATCCAGTATCAGAGGGGTAACCGTATTAGTCTGAATCTGCAATAGTTGTATGTGAGGATAAAGTCACAGAGTTCAGCCACCAGTTGTGCTGTGGCATCATCAGGGATACTGTTCCTGACAGCTTGTACTCCATCTGCATGTGTGATGTTAGTGTAGAGAGCCTCTACATCCATGGTGGCTAGGATGGTGTTTTCTGAAAGATCACCAATGCATTGTAGTTTTCTCAGGAAATCAGTAGTGTCACAGAGGTAACTGGGAGTGCTGGTGGCATAGGGTCTGAGTAGAGTCCACATATCCAGACAGCCCTTCAGTGAGAGTGCCAATGCCGGAGATGATGGGGCGTCCAGGATTCCCAGGTTTGTGGATCTTGGGTAATAGATAGAACAACCCTGGTTGGGGCTCTAAGGGTGTGTTCATTTGTTCCTGTGCTTGTGTGGGGAGTGTCCTGAGCAGATGGTGCAGTTTCTTAGTGTATTCCTTAGAAAGTGGCCTGTAGAATTTGATATTGGAAAGTTGTCTGGCAGCCTCCTTTTGGTAGTCAGGCCTGTTCATGATGACAACAGCACCTCCTTTATCAGCCTCTTTGATTATAATGTCAGAGTTGTTCCAGAGGCTGTGGATGGCATTGTGTTCTACACGACTGAAGTTACAAGACAAGTGATGCTGTTTTTCCACAGTTTCTGCCCGTGCACGTCGCTCTGCTTACCTGCACGTCTCCAGCTTCCATCCCGGAAACATCACACGATCCATTGTTTACAGCCAAGCACTGAGGTACAACCGCATATGCTCCAACCCCTCAGACAGAGACCTTCACCTACAAGATCTTCAACAAGCATTCTGTAAACTATGATACCCACACGAGGAAGTGAGGAGACAGATTAACAGAGCCAGACGTGTACCCAAAAGCCTCCTGCTACAGGACAAGCCCAAGAAAGAAACCAACAGAACACCACTGGCCATCACCTACAGTCGTCAGCTAAAACTCTCCAACACATCATTAGTGATCTACAACTCATTCTGGACAATGATCCCTCACTTTCACAGGCCTTGGGAGGCAGGCCATTCCTCGCCCAGAGACAACACACCAACCTGAAGCATATTCTCACCAGCAACTATTCACCGCACTATTATAACTGTAACTCAGGAACCAAACCATTCAACAAACCTCGGTGCCAACTCTTCCCACATATATACACCAGCAACACCATCACAGGACCTAACCAGATCAGCCATACTGTCACTGGTTCATTCTCCTGCACATCTACTAACGTAATATATGCCATCATGTGCCAACAATGCCCCTCTGCTATATACATCAGCCAAACTGGACAGTCCCTACGTAAAAGAATAAATGGACACAAATCAGATATTAGGAACGGCAATATACAAAAACTTGTAGGGGAACACTTCAATCTCCCTTGACACACAATTGCAGATCTAAAAGTAGCCATCCTGCAGCAAAAAAACTTCAAGACCAGACTTCAAAGAGAAACTGCTGAGCTACAGTTCATCTTCAAGTTTGACACAATCAACTCAGGATTAAACAAAGACTGTGAAATGACTATCTAACTACAAAAGCAGCTTCTCCTCTTTTGGCATTCACACCTCCAGATCAGCTACTAGAAGTGGGCCTCACCCTCCCTGACTGGATCCACCTTGTCATCTCTAGCCTGATTCTGGCCTGCATATTTATACCTGCCTCTGGAAATTTCCACTACATTCATCTGACGAAGTGGGTCTTTGTCCACGAAAGCGTATGCTCCAACACTTCGGTTAGTCTATAAGATGCCACAGGACTCCGCGCCGCTCTTTCAATATCCAGGTAGCATTAAAATGACATCTGGGCAGCTGCTAATTGACACCTTTTGTCCAAGGTTCAGTTTCACCCACTGATGCGTTGAAACAATGAGATACAACCTACCATATATGAGACTGTGGAATGGTTTTCCGAGGTGGAGTGGGGGAGCCCTGTTACTTGGGGTAGTTAAAACTTGACAGTGCTAGAATACTCACCATAAGGAATGTTCCACTGTGGCAGAATGGAAGAGAGCAAACTCCTTTTGCACCTCTTGTTTTTGTGATTGTTTTGTTGTTGTTTTAAAAAAAATTTATTGTTCTTATTTAGTCTCAGTGAGGTACGGAACATACAAATGGTTCTATACACAGTGATCCAGGGGTACCTCAGGTTGTGTCATAGTTTGAGAGAAAAATGATCCCAGGAACAAGCCATGAAGGTTTTCACCAGCTTGGTGAACTTTTCTCATACTCCAGTCAAGGTCTTTTTGAATGAGACAAAATGGATCTTAGAAACTTAATAATTAAGTCTTGTGATTATTATAGAGAATCTCCTCAGAGTCATATGCTTAATTAACCTTTAACTATTTCAGTCTTATAAATATTTATCTCATATCCTCCTGATTTTTTTCTTCCTAGACATTAGAAGTTGAAGTCTACCACTGACAAAATTCACTAGGCTGCAACGACTCACAGTTTGCAACATCTCCTACTTTTGTTTTTAATCCCCACCATTGAGCTACAGAACAGCAGCATTCAGTGCCTCTCAACTTCCTGCATGATGTACAAGTAGTTACTAGCTTAATCACAATACTATTTCTTTCCATTTGTATAGAGCCAGATCCTATGAGTTTACACATGCTCCAAATATCACCAATGTCACTGGGAATTTATAATGCTCAGCATGCCACAGCATGCCACAATTCACAGTTTATGCACTAAAATTAGCACTAAGATCCTTAAAGTGGGTACCTAGCTGCTTAAAAATTTATTTAGGTGCCAAAGGCCCTGATCCTGTAATAGCTATTGCACTGGAACAGAGATTTTCTTGCACTGAAGCAGGTGCAGGATGGGAGCCCAACTTGAGTATCCAAGTTTAAAAATTGTTCCTTGGAATATTCTGCACTAAGACATAATTTTTTTTCCACAAACCTCAGAGCACACCTTGTTGTCAGCTGCCAGATTACTGTTAGGGTAAAGGTATGGCATATGGCTGTCTATTTTGTTGGAATAGCAAAACATTTTTTTAAAATTTGTCTTTAGTAAAGATTTTGATGTCTCTATGTTGCCTTGTTAAGAGGCTCAGATGTAACACACATTTTAGTTGCCTCATTTGAAATTGTGCTACTGGGCTGGGTGTCTGCTGCCAAAAATCTCAAATAGTGCTCTTCACTATTTTCCTTTGGGTACATCTACACTGCACGTCTATTTTGAGATACCAGAAGTATCCAGAAATAGCTACGCCGCGTCTTAACAAGATGCCTGTTATTTCAAAATATTTTAATGGATGCCATTCTACGAGGGTAAAGGGATGTCTCAAAATAGTGCGTTATTTCAAAATGTGGTGCTCTGTAGACGTGCCAAATTTCAAAATAAGTTATTTTGAAGTTGAATCGATATAAGATACGCAATTTGTGTAGCACAAATTGCGTAACTTATTTCAAGTTTAGGGTGCTGTGTAGACGCACTCTTTGTGGCAAGTTGTTGATCCATCTTTGCTAGAACTGGGCCCAAATCAAGGCCCTCATGCTGCAAGAAGTTAGCTTATTGAATATTACATTAGGAAATAGTTCCCTTGAAATTAGGATCAGAAAATAGCCATGTCATGGGATTACACCTGAGTGTGAAATGAAATATCAGTGTTTGCTGACTCCAAGCACCCCACAGAAGTAAGGGAAGTGGGGTGTTAGATCTGAGCTGTGCACTTTGGCCCATCATTTACTTTTCCAACTGGGCAGGCAGGAGGAGCATTTTTTTATGTTCCTGTAGAATTCAAAATTCTATCTTACCCCATCTACATCTTAAAGGAGCCAAGTTGTTTTGTGACTGTTGCATCTTTAAATGGGAACATGACTTTTGGTCAAGGTATTCAATGTATTTTGTGCCTATTGTAATTAAAAGCCTGCATCTTCCCCCTTTTCAGACTCAGTACAAGAGGCAGTATTCCTTGGCCACTGGAACTGTCCCATTCTCCAGAGATTAATATCTAGTCTCTTTTTCTCTTCTTCAGAATATCTGGGCAGTTATAAGGAGGTCCCCATCCCACAAACACAGGTCTGGTTCTCCATCTCTCCAGCTCCATGATTGCAAAGTTCTGGTGCCGTCTTCCCAAGTCTGAGAGGACTCTGTCTACATCCTACCCCAGGTTTAAAACAAGAGATCTTAAATGAGAGCTCCACTCACCTTCTGACACTACAATAAAGGGGTGGGATTTATCATGTAGCTTGATCTCACCTAGATTAAATAATATCATTGGCTATGGATCCTCTAGTTTGCATTGAATAAAATATTCTTGGCTACAAGTTGCATGAAATGCTATGAAATACTATCAGCTGAAGGAATTTATTGAGTTTCCCTGTCAGTGCACTATCTATCTAAGTTAGGGGTGGGGAACCTTTTTTGGGTCAGGACCACTGGCCGCTGAAAAATCAGTCAGGGGCTGCACACAAGTGAGAAATTAAAAAAACAACACCCTCACTGATGTGGCCTGTATCTGAGAATGAGAAAGACACTCCCCACATTCCCCTCCCACACCAGAGCCTGAGGGGCCCAGCCTACTAGATTCTATGTGTTCCAGCCCTGTGGTGGAGAAATGTAGGGGGGGGAGAGAAGGAGAGGAAGGGCTGGAGTGCCAGCACAGTCACCCAATGCTGGGGAGGCTCTTGAGCCTCGGTGGCCAGAATCAGGTAAGCTGGGGGCTGCATCCAGACCCAGGGCCTGAGGGTCCCCACCCCAGTCTAAGTGCTAATATGGCTCTTGTCACTATTATATGAATGACTCACCATTATTAATAGATTTAGCCTCACAACATCTCTATAAAGTAGACAAATGCTATCCCCATTATACAGATGGGGAGCTGAGAGAGAAGACAGCCAAAATATACCACCCTTCTACATTAGAATTGCCATGAATCCTACCCTAACTCCGCAGAAGTATCTGCGGTTTCATTTTTGTCCTCAAAAGTTAAACTGGTTTCCACAGTCCATTTAAAATCTCCTTACATCAAACCAGAGGGTCACTCTCACTGTTTTTAATGTTAGCCTGGGGGTAGGAAAGTCAGTTAAGCCATTACAAAATAAATGTGGACTACATTGCTTGAACCTTCTAGTATGTAACAAGATCCCGCAGAACTGTACTATGAATGTTAACAATGAGTGTCACTATAGGCAACAGATATTGGGGAGGACAGGGCAGGATAACCAGGTGTCAAAGTCCAGGGCTTTAGTATCAAAGGCAGATTCCAGGCAGGACACAAAAGGCTGCTTTGCAGTTCCCTTCTCCTGGCAGCAGTCCTGCAGCTTGTATTCAGATTGTCTGCAGGCTCGCTGGAAAAAATATTTTAAGTATGTCGCCCTTGGTACTAGTTTCATGGACAATTTTAGAAAGCATATGTCTGGATCTTTAATTTCCACTCTATTGCTGCTGTTCCATCTGTCAGACAGTATCTGCTTTTTTCCTAGCTAAACCTTCTCATCATCATTACTGACACTCAATACAGTGCTTTTGTTCCAATGTTACTACATTTAATTGATATGAAATTTGCAGTGCTTTGTATTATGCCAATGATTTGGATATGTGCCTAGTATCTGACATGGAAGTTATAGGAAGTATTTCTTGCTATGTTTGTCACCTTCCTTGCCCTCTCCGTTTGATGAGAGCCATGCTCAAACCTCACAACCTAATGGACTTAAGCCGTGGACTTTAGGGGTTTTCAAAAATTGAACCCAGATTTGGGTCCAAAGTTTGCAAATGGTCCTTAGATTTATAATGGGCAAAACCAACACTTGAGAGCTCAGTGCTATTGAACTTTGAGGCTGTTCCAAATCCACATCCAGATGTTGCAGTTTGAGCCTGTCTCTAATTTTTAATAATAATTAATCAAGATGTTTGTTTGAACTGGGTTTTTTTTCAGTGCAAACCAATCTTGTTGCTACCTTTCATCCTACATTAAAATCAAAATGTTGACATCATAATTACTTCCATAGTAACAAACTGTGGTGGTATAAACACAAGCTTATGGCTTCTCTGTAAAATTGAGCCGAAGGAGACAACTCTTTGCATATAGCCCTGATAATATAGGGAACAGCAAGAAGAATATAGTGAAAGTCCCTTGCTTTTAGTTACTCTTTCAAATGTGATGGATATTAGGGGCTCTCTAGAAATCACTTTTCTTCAGAATTATAGATGGAGCTGCTATTACCACCTACAGTTATGCTTGACCAAACCTATAAGACTTATTTTCAGTTGCTTATGTCTTTGTCAAACTTGATCTTTTGGGGCTAAATTTTCCCTGGAGGGAGTCTGCCTCTAACTGGATGTATTTGGAAAGCTTCAGAAAAAAATCAGCCAATTCCAGGAACAAGATTAGAGAAAATACATGGTTTTGCCCATGTTAAAAATCTTTTCTTTGGGGAGCCCTAGAACCTCCATGCTTCGGAGTAGGAGGCTTCAAATTTGGAAGGAGATTGCCTTAATGACAGCAAACATGCACCTTTCTGTCTCTGTAAAAAGCTACCCAAATTTTACCAAGTTATAATACTTGAAAATTCTAAGTTTGTGCATGTTCAGTGTGCTAGTTTGGTACCTACATTTTCCAGTTAATCCATTTGCACTGGACACTGCAGGTTAGGGCTAAGCAGGAGTATCTCTGCAATTGCTTCTCCTATCTGCAGTGAGTAGCAGTGGTGCCAGGCACAGGAAATCAGAGCAGAGAGAGACTCTCTCTTGTGTTCCTATGCAGATGTCAGGAAGCAGGACAAGGCTGCATGACACAAATGCAGAGAAGGCAAGAGCTGGACCAGAGAATGGGGAGGGAATAGAGAGAGGCAAGGAGCCTGGGGACAGATTGAGAATAAGAGTCAGGGAGCAGAGCCACGGGGATGTATCTTGGACCTGGGAGGAAGGAGATTGGATTGATGCGGGGGACAGACTGGAAGGGACACAGGCAGCACTGGGAGAATATGGGACAGACAGGTATGTGACCACTAGACATTCCGCCAGAAATGTAGAATTGAGGAGTTTCACGAGGAGTAACGGTAGTTCGGAATAGGCACCTAGTCCGAACTACCTAGTTTGAGCCCCGTGTAGCCGCGCTGCACGGGGTTCGAAGCAGCGGGGATTTAAAAATTGCGGCTCCCCGCTTATGCTAATGAAGCCCGGGAAATTCAAATCCCGGGCTTCATTAGCAAGTGCGGTATGCATACATTACCCCGCTAGTTCGAACTAGCGGGGTAGTGTAGACATACCCTGAGAGATTCCACCAGCAGGCACCTTTCGCATTGGATAATCTCCCCAGCCTGGATATCAGTAAGTGCAAGCCAGAGTCCATGCAAAACTACACCAGTATCTGGGTGGAGGCTTCCATGCTCAGGCACTCTGTCTGGCTACAGGCGCAGGTGGAGGAGACAGAAGTAGTGCTGGCACAGGTGTTGTGGGTCTCCGTGACCATAGTAGGCCTCCCTCTGTCAAACTCCCTCTTAAACTCCCCTGTCTGTAGCCCCCTGTACACTTTCGCTCCCTGATCGCTCTGCCTCTGGCCTGCTTGCCTCGGCCAGGCCTGCCCCCTCATGAGTCACACAGGGGAAGGCTGACCAGATGCAAATGTCTGAAAGTTACATGGAATGTGCATAATTATTTTAACCACCACCACGCTATTGGGTGATAGGAGCACGTGTGCACATACACAGTTATATCATCTAATGAAATAAAAAAATTACACTAAAATGAGCATTTTAAAGAAATGATGCCAGCTGCTGCCTCCATCCTAGTGATAGAAAACCAATAATATCTATGGTCCGTCCAGTCCCTTTGGTGAAATTGTATCTAATGTTGCAATCTAATACCATGTTCACTGTAATAGTTTCCTTTGACTATCTGCCTCTCTTGAGAGACTCCACACTTCTTCCAGAGCAATGAATCTCAGTGAAGCTCCTCAGCCATAATTAGCCTGGCTAGAATGCTTGGTGAAGGGTAAGTCATATCACCCACTATTTTGGCTCAATGGTATTATTTGTGAATGGTCTGCTACACTGAACATGGGACTAGGAATCAGCAGCTCGCAGACTAGTCCTGCTTATGAACTAGCTTGCAGTTGGGTTTCAGTCAAATCACCTACTTTAATTGGGCCTGACTATGATCTCACTCCTTGTGGAGTAAGGCAGGAGAAATTCTCTTAAAGAGAATGAAGTACTGGAGTACAACGGCTGTAGAAGAGCGGAATCAGTTGCCTTTTATAGCCACTTACAAAGAGGTTACGATATGCTACCAAATCAGAACATTGCCTCCACTTTGCCCAGATGTATATGTCTCCATAAAGTGCAAGGCAGGAGAGATTCAAACCCTCCATGTTTCATTTCCCATCTGTAAAGAGAGAAGAATTAAACTTACTTGAACTCAATGAGGGTATGTCTACACTACAAAGTTAATTCGAACTAACAGCCGTTAGTTCGAATTAACTTTACTAGGCGCTACACAGGCAAACCGCTAGTTCGAACTTAATTCGAACTAGTGGAGCGCTTAATTCGAACTAGGTAAACCTCATTCTATGAGGATAACGCCTAGTTTGAATTAAGTAGTTCGAATTAAGGGCTGTGTAGCCACTTAATTCGAACTAGTGGGAGGCTAGCCCTCCCCCGCTTGCCCTGGTGGCCACTCTGGGCACCACCAGGGAAACTCTATGCCCCCCTCCCAGTCCCGGAGACCTTAAAGGGGCACGGTCTGGCTACGGTGCCCGTGCCAGGTGCAAGCCTGCCAGCACCCAGCCAGCAGACCCTGCACCTGGCACGGCACGCGCCAGCCACCCGCTACCACCCAGCTCTCCGCCTCTTCCTGGGACCAGGCTGGAGGCTCCCAGGAGCCTGCCTGGGGCCACAAGAGGAGGGCGCCCACCTGGTCTAGTGCGGAGATCGTGGACCTCATCAAGGTTTGGGGGGAAGCCTCCAATGTCCACGACCTCTGCACTAGGCACAGGAAAGTGGCCGTCTAGGGCATGAGAGCTGCCAGCCTGGCCACCCAGGAGCAGGTTTGCATGAAAATCAAGGTGGTCGAGTGAGACCCAGAATCTGAGCCCTGAACTTAGAACATAAAAACATAAGAATGGCCGTACTGGGTTAGACCAAAGGTCCATCTAGCCCAGTAGCCTGTCTGCCAACAGAGGCCAACAGTAGGTACCCTGGAGGGGATGGACCAAAGACAATGACCAATTCATTTGTGTCGTGCCATCCATCTCCAGCCTTCCACAAACAGCAGCCAGGGACAGCATTTCTACCCCCTGGCTAATAGCACTCCATGGACCCAACCTCCATGACTTTATCTAACTTCTCTTTAAACTCTGTTCTAGTTCTAGCCTTCACAGCCTCCTGCAGCAAGGAGTTCCACAGGTAAACTATTTGCTTTGTGAAGAAGAACTTTCTGTTATTAGTTTGAAGCCTGCTACCCATTCATTTCATTTGGTGTCCTCTAGTCCTTCTATTATGGGAACTAATAAAGAACTTTTCTTTATGCACCCTCTCCACACCACTCATGATTTTATAGACCTCTATCATATCCCCCCTCCATCTCCTCTTTTCTAAGTTGAAAAGTCCCAGTCTCTCTAGCCTGTCTTCATATGGGACTTGTTCCAAACCCCTGATCATTTTAGTTGCCCTTTTCGGAACCTTTTCCAAGGCCAAAATATCTTTTCTGGGGTGAGGAGATCACATCTGTACACAGTACTGAAGATATGGCGTACCATAGTTTGATACTTCCCCTCCTCCTTCTTCCCCTGGCTTCCGCCTTCCAGTTCCCTCCTCCCAGGTTTCCTCCTCCCCTCTCCCACCCTCTCTCTTCCCCTCTCCCACCTCCTTTTCCCAGTCTCCCTGAGTTTTGTTCAATAAAGAGAGTTTCTATTTTTGAACACTTGTCCTTTATTTTGTACATCAGGAAGGGGGGCTAGGGAGGGGTAAGTGGAAGCAGGTGAGGGAGGAATGGGGTACGAGCCCCCGATGGGGAGGACTGGGGTGGATCTGCGGGATCCTCGGGGTGGAAGCTGTCCTGCAGCCCCCCGATTTACACCCCCCCCGGATGGCAGCCTGCGGTAAATGCAGCCGGGCTGATGGCCGAGTGCTGTGATGTGCTGAGTGAGGGCACTCAGGGCACTCCAAGCCAGGACTGCTTTGCTGTCCCTCATCGAGTTAGACAAGCGAGCAGGAAACCCCTGAGAACTGTCTGTCCGGGATGGGGGTCAGGTCCCTTTAAGCACAGCCCTCGGCTAGCCTGAGGCAGCAGCTCCACGCTCTAAGTCCTAATCTGATGCCCTGCTGGCACTGCTTCCGGCCATCCTTAACCTCAGTTCAGGGTCCACTCTGTGTGGACATGCTAGTTCGAATTAGCAAAATGCTCATTCGAACTAGTTTTTAGGTCTAGATGCACTAGTTCAAATTAGCTTAGTTCGAATTAACTAATTCAAATTAAGTTAGTTCGAATTGGTGCTGTAGTGTGGACGTACCCTGAGAGCTTAGTATATTTATCAGCATTAAGCCCAGTGGTGAACCTTGAGTTCCTTCTTCAGTTTTTACATGGTCTTAGTTCCGGCCAACTCATTTACTTCACTGGGAGTGTGAAGGGGTCTTTCACTTTACATCAGTCTTGAAAGGGTTTAAATGGTACACCTAGCACCAATTAAAAGCTGATCTGACTTCTCTCAATCTCTTGATTAGTCTTTTGCACCTTTCTTTCTGCTGAAATGTGTGGCGCTTCCAATGACCCATCTGGCAAGGGAATGATTCTATAGATTGGAAGGCTACAATGCAACTACATCAGCCAGGATGAGCGCATAAGAATACATGGCAGTAATAGAGGGCATTCTGTACCATTTAGTACAGTATTGAGGCGGTAGGGGAAAGAGCATTTTAAACTGACAAATGATGATGTCTCCATGTATTTACATGTATTGCATTAGTAGGAGCAGATCTAGGAGCCAGCAGATCTAGGGAAGCAATTATTTCCCTCCATTCAGCACATGTGAGGCCACATCTGGAGTATTGCATCCAATTCTGAACCCCCCACTACAGAAAGGATGTGGATGCTTTGGAGAGAGTCCAGCAGAGGGCAACAAAATGATTAGGGGGCTAGGCTGGGACACATGACTGAAAAGCAGAGACTGAGGGAACTGGCCTTACATAATCTTCAGAAGAGAAGAGTGATGGGGGATTTGATAGCAGACTTCAACTACTTGAAGTGGGCTTCAAAAGAGAATGGAGAGAGGCTGTTCTCAGTGGTGACAGATGATAGTACAAAGAGCAATGGTCTCAAGTTGCAGTGGGAGAGGTCTAGGGTAGATATTAGGAAAAACTATTTCCCTAGGAGGGTGGTGAGGCACTGGAATGGGTTACCTAGAGAAGTGGTGGGATCTCTGTCTTTGGAGGATTTTGAAGGCAAGGCTTGGAATGATTTAGTTGGGTTGGTCCTGCTTTGAGCGGGGGGAGGGGGGGTCTCCTGAGGTATTTTCCAACTCTAATCTTCTATGATTCTGTGAGGGTGTGTCTACACTAGCTTGTTAATTCGAGCTAGGTAGGCAAATGAGGCAACCTGAGTTGCAAATGAAGCCCGGGATTTAAATATCCCGGGCTTTATTTGCATGTTCCCATCCGGTCGCCATTTTGAAATTTCACTAGCCCGAACTCACTGCCACGTGTAGCCGCGCTGCAGTGAAACATTAATTTGAACTAAGTCCTTAGTTCTAATTAACTGTTACTCCTCGTGGATGAGGAGTAACAGTTCATTTGAACTGAGGACTTAGTTCGAATTAACGTTTCACTGCCGCGTGTAGCCGTGCGGCAGTGAGTTTGGGAGAGTGAAATTTCAAAATGGCAACTGGATGGGAACATGCAAATAAAGCCCAGGATATTTAAATCCCGGGCTTCATTTGCAACTCCGGTTGCCTCATTGCCTACCTAGCTAGAATTAACGAGCTAGTGTAGATATACCTTGAGATACATTATGAAACAGAGATGGGCTTGATCCAAACTACTCCAGACTTTAATACAGACCCCAATCTGGATCTGAATATTGCAGCTGGGCCCTGCCTTTATCATGTATAAACCACAAACTAGAAATTAAGTGGCATGAAACTGACCTACAGTGCAGACAGGGCTGTCCCGAGGGGGTCACAGGGCCTGGGGTAACCCTCCCACACTCCGCCACAAGCCCCATCCTGCTTCACTCCTTCACCCAACCAGGCCCCTGAACTGTCCCCTTGCCCCTCTCCCCAGAGGATCACAAGCTGGAGAATTATGGGGACCTGGTGCAGCAGCAGCAAGTGTCACCCCCCACTCGGGGGTGCAGGCAGTGGGAGCCTGAGTTGCCTAGCAACCTGCTCAGCTCTGTCCTGCCGTGCCCTGCTTCTCCATGGCAGTGGGAACTGGAGCACCTTGAGCCTGGGGCACTCTGCCCCCTACTGCCATAGAGAGGCTGAACACAGTGGGAGGACGGCACAGCGCAGTGGGCGGAGCAATGTGGTGAGTGCAGGGGGGACCCCTGCTGCAACAGCACCAGCACCCCATAATCCTCTGGGTCCCTTCTATCCATAGGATGGTTGGGGCAGTCACTGCAGGGCCCCAAAAGTGTGGAATCTGGGGTGACTGCCCCCCTTCATCTTATGGATGAGATGGCTCTGAGTGCAGAAATCCAGCACATTAGGAAAAAAGTTGTTTTTTAATGATGTGTATTTGCCAGTATGTTTTTATAGGCTTTTATTACCAATAAATATCAGTTTAAGCTTAATACTGGAATCCCTCCCTACAATAATGCAAGACATGAATCCAAAACAGTCAGCGCCAAGTCCAGAGAGAACAAGGGGATTTAATGAAGAGGTGCTAATATGGCATGCAAGTCTCAGAGAAAAAGGTGAAGGCATGAGAATGGGAGTGGACCCTTGTGGAGCAAGTGTAGGAAGGAGCATAGACAGGAGAAGGAGACAATGAGGACAGAGGCTGGAGTCTGGGTGGGCCAGGAAGAAGCAGTGGTGAGGAAAACACACTTGGAGTTGACACAGAAGGTGAGAGGACATCACTGTCAGGATTTGAAAAACGATGTGATTGTTCTGAAAAATTGCCACTTACTCTTACACGTAATAGTCCAATTAGTGCTGCTTTACAATGGAAAGCACTTACGAGAGATGGCACTGGCATTATTGCCAATTAAAGTTTATCAAGATTAATGATATTGCTCTAGAGACTCAAAGAATTTCATATTAAGAGCCCAAGAAGCAACTTAATTAGTATATGTGCAACGTCCCTTAGGTGGCACGTGACCAAGATTCATCACCAAATTTGGTCAGCTGGTTGGATCATTAACTTTCCTGGCCAGGACGGGTACTGACAGGGAGCATGATATGAATGCTGATCCATGTCCCCGGCAACTAGTTTAGATCAGGGATCAGTGTCTGTGAGTAATTGTTATACCCTCAGACCTTCTGATATATCAGAGTTAGGCATTTTCATAACCTCTGGGGGTATGTCTACACTACCCTCCTAATTCGAACGAGGGGTATGTCTACATTACCCTCCTAGTTCGAACTAGGAGGGTAATGTATGCATACCGCACTTGCTAATGAAGCCCGGGATTTGAATTTCCCGGGCTTCACTTGCAAATGAAGCCCAGGATTTGAATTTCCTGGGCTTCATTTCCATAAGCCGGGCGCCGCCATTTTTAAATCCCGGCTAGTTCGAACCCCATGCCGCACGGCTACACGCGGCACGGAGTAGCTAGTTCGGATTAGGAAGCCTAAGCCGAACTAGCTACTCCGTGCCGCGTGTAGCCGCGCGGCACGGGGTTCGAACTGCCGGCATTTAAAAATGGTTCCAGCCGGCTTCATGCAAATGAAGCCCAGGAAATTCAAATCCCGGGCTTCATTTGCAAGTGCGGTATGCCTACATTACCCCGCTAGTTCGAACTAACGGGGTAGTGTAGATATATCCAGACAGAACATTCTGCATGCACATTTATTACTCATTTTTTCAAAAAAATAAGCTTCTGATGCAGCAAAGGAAAAAGTCAGCTCTGTGTTACCGTGTAATTATTGCTGTTGATAGAGGCCAACCAGATGAGGTATCATGTGTTACGTACTCTAAAAACATATGGGGAGATCAAACCTGCCATTGATTCCAATGAGACCAGGATTTCAGCCATAGAAGCTGTATTTTGAGGAAACAAAATATGCAGACTCAAAGGAGCCTCAGCCCTGAGGGTATGTCTACACTACAGAGTTAATTCAAAATAACAGACGTTATTTCGAATTAACTGTAATAGCTGTCTACACATAGGCTGTGTCTAGACTGCATCCCTTTTCTGTAAAAGGGATGCAAATTAGACACATCGCAATTGCAAATGAAGCGGGGATTTAAATCCCCCCCACTTCATTTGCATAAACATAGCTGCCGCTTTTTTCCATCTTGGAGATTTGCCGGAAAAAAGCGCCAGTCTAGACGGGGATCTTTCAGAAAATAAACCCTTTTCCAAAAGATCCCTTATTCCCTTATTCCACATCCCCAACCAGGCACACTGGCTTGTCCACGGCTCAGACCCTGATGTGGTGGTCAGGGAAGAAAGTCCCGGCGTGCAGCCTCCGGCACACGAAGGAGTCGCGGTACACACGTGCATCGTGTGCCTTGCCGGACCAGCCCACACTGATGTCCATGAACTGGCCCCGGTGGTCAGACACAGCCTGCAGGATCATGGAGAAGTACCCCTTCCTGTTGATGAAGACGGAGTCCTGGTGGTCCGGGGCACAGATGGGGATGTGCGTCCCGTCGATTGCCCCCCCAAAGTTGGGGGTGCCGAGGATGACCCCTGGATGACCGCGCCTAGGCCGGTGAGGTGGATGACTCTGCGGAGCAGCATTCTGTTGATGGCCTTGACCACCTGCAGAGAGACACACAAAATCAAGGTTCACTGGGGTGCCCGTTTGGCTGGGAGTGTTCTTTCCCCGCCACTGCCCCGTGCCCCACTCTCAGGAGTATCCACCGCTGCAATCCTGGCCACCGCGGGCAGTCTGTAGCGCGGCTTGGGTTGGACCGACCCCTCCCGGAGGTGCCTGAACCTCCTCTAACAATTTTTGTTTAGGTGCACAGATATGTCCATATGGACTAAAACCATGGTCCCCAACACGGTGCCTGCGGGCGCCATGGCGCCCGCGGGGGCATTTCAATGCGCCCACCAGGTGCTCGGGGCTGGTCTGGCCCCGGGCACATGGCGCACGGGCGCTTGTGGGGGGAGCGCGCTTGGCAGGGGGAGCGCCGGGCACGCGGCACTTGGCGGGGGCGGGCGCCAGCCCCGGGCGCGTGGCACTCGGCGGGAGGGGGGGAGCGCCGGGCGCGCGGCACTTGGCGGGAGGGGGGGAGTGCCGGCCCCGGGCGCGCGGCACTCGGCAGGAGGGGGGGAGCGCCGGGCGTGCGGCACTCGGCGGGAGGGGGGGAGTGCCGGCCCCGGGCACGCGGCCCTTTGAGGGGGCCCTGCCCCCGGGCGCGCGGCTATGGCGGGGCCCCGCCCCCGGGCGCGCTAGTGTCCCCGCCTCCTGGCGCCCGGCGGGCAAACGGCCACGCCCCCTGGCGCCCGACAACCTCAAAAGGTTGGGGACCACTGGACTAAAACATTACATGGTGCCACAGTATAAAAAATGTAAGCATAGGGAAGAGCCAGAATTACGTCTGTTTTAAATGCTGCAGAGAGGGGTTTGGATGAGGATGATATACTAGGCTAAAGGAATAAGTGGTAGAAATGGGTTAATGTGCAGTCTTGGCTTAGCATGGTTCAAGACCACTGGTATTCAAAACTCCTGTTGTGGACGTGAGCCTTGCTTGCTTATGTGTGGTTAGGACAGCAAAAAGATGTGGCTTGTTGCAGAAAATCATGCTTATATAAGACTCCTTTTCAAATATTTCCTTTCCAATAGTTAAATTGCTCCAGGCATGAGTTCAGAAACCTGAACATTCCTTACAGTTACTCCACAACTATGCACTAATGGCACCAGGTAAACTCACAGCTTGAGGATTTTCTTCAGTTCACTGTGCTAAGGCAGGAAGTCTGATCATTGCTATTGTTCTGAGGACAGATTCAATACAGTGAGCTACATTCTTCTCTTGCTTATGCCAGTCTAGTCCTACTGAAACTAATGGGGTTGCACCCGTGTGACTGAGCCAAAGTCACCTCAGATGCCTCTTTATACAACATGTCCGTGGTAGTATCTTCAGATACAAGAATCTAAGATGAAAAATGTTGCTATGCTTCTTTGAATGCCAGTACCCAGAATGCTTCTCTAGCTTATTCAACATTGTTATTATGATTATTTTGGATTTGTATTCTTGAAATAAGCTAGTTGGGCCTAACTGGGGTGAGTATTTAAGTTCTTCCATAATAAATGCTCAAAAATCCTATATTTTCACCATGCCACTTCAACTTTCCCACTAAGGGTGTGTCTAGACTATAGACTTTTTTCAAAATAAGTGGCCTTTTTTCGAAAAAACTTCACCTACGTCTAGACTACAGCTGCGTTCTTTCGAAAGAATGCAGCAGTTTTTTCGATCGCGGTAAACCTCATTCTACGAGGAATAATGCCTTTTTTCAAAAGTCGTCTTTTGAAAAAAGGCGCTACTGAATGCAAACAGGGATTTTTCAAAAGAGAGTATTTAGACTCTCTTTTGAAAAAGCGACTTGCTTTTTTGAAAAATTTGGCTGTAGTCTAGACATTCTTTTTCGAAAGAGGCTTGTAGTCTAAACGTAGCCTAAGACATTGACCTGTATGCAAAATGTTGCATCCTTAATATAGCAGAGTATGAAATATTTCCTAAAGTTCCACTCTCTTCATAGTCCTATTTGGAATAAAATGTTAATCCATTACATATGCCTGCTGCAAAAGCCCCTTTTTACTCCTTCTTCCTCCAATAAGTACACAATCTTTGCTATTTACACACAGCTGACTTTCAGCTCCTATAGTAACTGTTAACGAAGAAGGAAACTGACAGACGTTTGTGCTGGGAATACAGACTCCTGCTGCTTTTTGATGTGGTGTTAGGCACAATGGCCGTCAAAGACAGTGTAATAATGAAATCTTAGACAAGCAATAATAATTTTTCAAAGGGACTGTGCTCACTTCAGCTTTTTTTAGTCTACAAAATGATGGTGTTAAGATCCTTTGTTGCTGGAGGAGATTCCACCCTTTGAACAACAGGTTAATAATAATTTTCACGGAGGGGTTGCCTGGATTGGTACACAGCATGCTGGTATTTTCATTGTAATTGGCATGGCAGACTTCCTTAAAACTTTTGCAATCTGGGTTGAGGGAACTAAATTTACTAGTCATATCATCAGACTGAACAGTTGACACTCTGGATATGCCCTCGAAATGGCGCTGATGACTAATGATGCAGCTGTAGGACGCAGGGGATGCATTTACCACTGACTTAATGCCCAGTGTACCCAGCACAGAGTAAAATCCTAGGAATGAAAATACTGTCACAACATAGCAACATACAGTAATGACACTGAATAGGTTGCAAATGATTCCTGGAAGCTGTAGATAGGTTTAAGCTAGCAGCAGATGAACCAGTTCTGAAACTGACCTCTTTCCCTTTATAAATAGTGCACCACTTATCAGGTGTGGCTTCCAATAAAACATTCAGTTTGCATTGCCAAATCCCAAGTGGTGCCTAGAACCTGCAGCTCTCTTCAGACCCTAGTCCTTGTGGACTGCATCACTCCCCGGGGTTTCTCAAGCTGACAAATAACAGGTATGTACTGAATAGGGTGCCTTCATAATGCTTCATTTTAACACTTGGGATCTCATTGACACTCCTTTCTGCAGCACGCAGAGCCAATGAAAGTGGCTAATGGGCCATGTAGCCAAAAAGGGGGTCAGAAGGGGCACTGTGCTACTGGGCACCAGCAACATATACAGAACACGTTCCTATGATATGCTAAGGCAGCGGGGGAATGGTCTCAGGGACAGTCGACGTGCGGAAAGAGGGCATGCCCACAGGAGCTGGGCCCTCATCAGCATGCTCTGCACATACCACAGGCCTGGGATTAAGTAAATCCATGTTGGGAAATTATAGAACACATGTCACAATGCTGAGCAACACACAGTGTGCAGTACCAGCAACCAGATATGGTTCTGGGACAGAGAGGAGTCACTTGATTGGTTTATGGCCTGCTGGTCAGCCATTCGTCCTAACTGTGCTGGCTCCTCTGTGCTTTTGCTTGCCCTAGGAACTCATTGCCTTTGTACTGCTGGGACCAGAGCCAGATGGACAGCAGCATCTTGTCAGTTAGGGTACGTCTACACTGCATGCTTGTTTTGAAATAAGCTATTTCAGAATTTATTTTCCAGAATAGCTTATTTTCAAATAGCACGTCTACATACAAAAAGCACATGAAAATAGTGCTGAGCTACTTCAAAACAGAGCATCCACACTGACTGGATGCTAACTCGCATGTAAGGCCACCCGGAACCACTTCAGGCAGGGCATCAGGTCAGCAGTTACTTCCTCAGAGATGCGAGCTTAAAAGGCCCCCCCCCCCGTACAGCCATTTCTCATCTTCTTCTCTTGCTTGCCTACCTCTCTGAGGGAAAGCAAAGCATATTCCCTGTTGGACACCACTGCACTCCCAGCTATGGAGTCGGAGCTGCCTCTGGGCACACAACGGCCCCTGTCTATCATGCTGCAGTTTCTGCAGGCTGCCCTCTAGTCCTGAGGGAACACAACCCCCATCTGCTTGAGGAGACCCTCAACTTCTGTGTGGGAGTGCAGCTCTTCCAGCTGCACCCCAAAGTGCACAGCCACTTCTGGCAGCTGGGCACCAGTTCTGACTGGTGAGACTGGCTTGTGATGGAGCAGTGGGACGACCAGCAGTGAATGAGGAAGGAGAGCTTTTGGGAGCTGTGTGCCTGCCCTCATGCAACGGGACACCCAGATGAGACCCGTCATCCCCTAGACAAGCGGGTTGCCATTGTGCAGTGGAAGCTCACCACGCTGGACTGTTACCGATCTGTTGGAAACCAGTTCGGCCTGGGGAAATCGACCATCGGGGCCCTCATCATGCAACTATGGTGCTCTAGGGCTGCAGTCCCAGGAGGGGGAGGGGGAAGTGCTGGAAAGCGGAACACTAGGAAAAGGGGAGGCTGGGGGGGAGGGAAGCCTCCTTCTCTGGGCAGTTCTCCAGTCATGCCCTATGGGATGGCTCCTGGTGTGGTTGGAGGGGGAAGGAGAGGGGCTCGGTGACCTCCCAAGGGCTCTGGCACCCCCGTGATTCTCTGTTTTGTTTGTTTGTCTCCTTCTGCAGGTGATGAAGGCCATCAAACACTGTCCTGCTGCGTGAGGTCTTCCACCTCAGCAACATGGACCCTATTATCGCCAGCTTTTCTGCCATGGGCTTCTCCAACAGCAGGGGGGCTATTGACAGCACACGCACCCCATCCAGTGGCACTTTCCCCAGGGCCTCCCCATTAGGGGCCTGTGCCTTGCCCCTTTCTGCCTTTCCTTCAACAACCCCTCTCTTCCCCTCTCCATCCCTCTCCCCTGCAGAGACAATAAAAAAACTGTTTGATTTTGAAAAAAAAGAACTCTTTGGTTATTTATTTGGGATAGAAGTAAGTGGGGAGGGACCAGGGAAAGAACCTGGAAGAGGGGAGGGGGCAGGATAGCTGGCAGTATTTTAAAGAAGCCTTATTAAAGGCACAGGAAGAAACCATCCCGATGCGCAGCAAGAAAAGCAAATATGGTAGGTGACCAGATTGGCTTACCGCGGACATCCATGGTGAGCTTAAACACAAAAAGAAAGCTTACAAGAAGTGGAAACTTGGACTGATGACTAGGGAGGAGTATAAATATGTTGCTCAAGAATGCAGGGGAATTATCAGGAAGGCGAAAGCACAATTGGAATTGCAGCTAGCAAGGGATGTCAAGGATAACAAGAAAGGTTTCTACAGGCATGTTAGCAATAAGAGGGTGATTAGAGAGGCTGTGGGGCCCTTAGTGGATGAGGGAGGTAACCTAGTTACAGATAATGTGGGAAAAGCTGAAGCCAAGAGGGCTAATGGCATATTAGGGTGCATTAGAAGGAACATTGCCAGCAGATGCAGAGAAGTGATTATTCCCCTTTATTTGGCGTTGGTGAGGCCAAATCTGAAGTATTGTGTCTAGTTCTGGGCCCCCCACTATAGAAAGGATGTGGACGCATTGGAGAGGGTCCAGCGGAGGGAGACCAAAATGTTTAGGGGGCTGGAGCACATGGTACTGACACTTGTAATCACAGAATCTAGCCCATAGACTATACTGCTGATCTATCAGTCACCTTTTGATATGAAGTCAGTGCCGAGAGAAATAGAGAGAGAGGGGGTATGAGCAAAATACCTAAGGTCAGACCTACTTTTAGCCTGCCTCAATTGTGGGGAGTACAGAGGACTACATATGAGTTATGCACCTCTGTAAAACAAGGGATAGTTCTCATAAAATGGTTGGCAAATGATGCTCACTAATGTCTGAATTAGTTTAGAAGTAGTTGCCATTTTTTCTAGCACAACAGCCAACAGATTATTCATGGGTATTTAATTTTAAATTACTAGAGTTTAAAGCACTGTACCTCAATGGGAAAAATTCAGCTGTCCACTTTTTGTACAGCAATAAAGATTTAAAATCCTATCACATCAAGATGTTACACAGACTGCATGCCAAGAAGCATCCGTGCCAATCTAGATGTGCTTTTGTGCAAAAAAGCCCCGATCGCCATTTTAGCCATTGGGGCTTTTTTGCGCAAAACAGTACTGTGCAGAGGAGGGCAGGGTGAGGGAAAATGACCTGCTCTGGTCTGGCAAACTCCCTTGATCAGGACCTGTCTCATGTAATCTATCAAGGTACAATCTTTGTTTTAAGATGGGTTGAGTCACCAATAAAAACATAAACACACAGCATGGTTCTCTGTCTCTCGGTCAGTATTTTCTAGAGAAATTGGAGGAGGTGGTTTCCCTTGCCTCCTTAGGCAAAGAATAAGATGGAATATCTCTGGGCTCCTTATAGTCCCAAGGGACTGGTTATGTTCTCAACGGTGGAAAGGTGTCCTGGGGATTCAGTCCCCTCTGTCTCTCTGGGGTGCAGGAGCCATGTTAATTTTCTGTCTCATAGACTTTAAGTTCAAAAGGGATCATCGCGATAATCTAGTCTCACCCCCTACACATTGCACCCACCTGTAATAGGCCCATAACCTCTGGCTGAGTTACTAAAGTCCTCAAATCAGGATGTAAAAACTCCTCTCGAGTTCAGGCTCAGGACAACTCTTATTGGTTTGCTGGATAGCTTTGCTTATGGCTTATATGTACATTGAGGCAAGTCTACATTCCTTTGTCTAAGACCAACCTTTTTGTTCCCTTTACCTGGGCTAGGCTTTCTTCTGAACACTGGTTCTAATAACATTACACAGAAGGACTCCATGACTATACACATAAGTTTAAAATGTGCATTTTACAATAATATTAAATGAGCAGTGTGCTATTAGTTTTCAAATTTTGTACAACCATCATTGCAGTAGTGCGTCCCTTGAACTGCAGACCTCCTACTTGCATGGCCACATGTAAAGAAGTATTGCAGCAAGTTTGCTATGGAAACATAATAAAAACAAAGAAGGAACAGAGTAATCTGGCATCAATTACAGATGAATGTATCCTTCCCCTTTTTATTTTTTTTACTGGGTGACCACAGATATGATAATGAGCCGAGAGGGGAAAGAGTAGCACAGACATTTTCTAGCTTATATTTTCAGAAATGTAAGTCAGCTAAAGTAAATGTCTTTGTTCTCAAGTCCTTATCAAAGTTTTTGTTCTAAGTTATATGGTGCATGCATTGAATTCTCTATAAAGTTATTATAACAGAGTGCTTGTGTGCTAAGCAGTACAAGATGGCCATGAAACATAATGGTCTACCCATTGTGCCTTTTAGTTTAAATTTTTGCCTTTATTTGCCTTTTACATCCAAGAAGTTGGATGTATCCAATAAGAAATTAAGCCAGATCCCCCAAGGAAAATTCCCACCCTGAAAAAGTCCAGCTGCACTTTCTTTAGAGCTCTGTCAAGAAACTGCATTTTTGGGCAGGCAGTACAACATTGCCAAGAATACTTTCAAGCCTTTTAAGAAAGATATGTAGTGGTTACAATAACCAAACAAATGTATAAACAGATAGCATATGGAGGCAGGAGAGAATCTACCTACATTTAAGAAAGGAATCGACGATACTCAATATTGAAAAGAGATGGGAGGGGAATAACCTCGGAATTCTGGGGCTTGTCAAAGCACTTTGTTTCCTTCACTCAGGTGATTTGTCTGGTAATAATTCTTCAGTTGGCTCTGGGCCCCCTCAAGCTGGACTTTGAAAATTCTTTGCAAAATGCTGATCATTGCAAAATTCCAGATTTAGGCCCTGACCCAGCAAACTTGGTAGGCAATAGCATGAAGTTAAACATGTGAGTGGGTCTGCTGCCTTTCATGTGAGTAAGGCTAGTGACTTCGGTGGGATTACTTGTATGCTGTTGTGCTTTCATGTGTTTTAATCAGGTGATACATGGAAACTTAATAAACTCCTGTAGGGCAACTGCTTGGAAGGGGGATTCAGCAGTGCCACTGTCTTTCTCCTCCTGCAATGGGTTTACTATTACAGGGTGGTCCATCCCTTTAAGAGCCAGGGGGCCTGGGCCCAGCCAGACTTGTTCATGGATCAGATCCAGCTGGGAAGGCAGCAAATTATTTCTATAAAGAATTGAAAGAGCTCCGAGTAAAGGGAACTGCAGTCAGTAGATTGATTCCTGTGACCAGTGGTCGGGGAAAAGCTTTTGTGTTGTGTTACTGTGTGAATTTATTTGTGTAAGTGGGATCTGAATGCACACTTCCCTGACAGCTGGCTGGACGGAGGGAGAGACCCAGGCTTGGTCTGTGTAAATACAGGTTGCTTCTGCTTTGCTTAGATTTGCTAGAAATTCAGCAAATAGAGTGATATTTTCTCTCTCTATATAAAAAAACTTTTCCTGCGGGATGAAGAGTGACATCAACACATCACTCTGTGTCCCAACGCCCTTCCCCCCGTAGCTGTCCAGTGTCCTTCCTCCCTCCGTCCCTCCCCGGTGCTCAGGGGCAGTAGCCACGTGGCCTCCCCAGTGTTCCAGGGGGCAGGGAAGAGTCATATGGCCTCCCCAGTCTCCCTGGTGCTCCGAGGGCAGGACAGAAGCTGTGCTGTCTTCCCAGTGGTCCGGGGCAAGAGCCACGTGGAGTCCCCAGTATGCAGGAGGCCAGGGTGGGAGCCGTATGACCACCTCCCTCCCTAGTGCTCTGAGGTGGGTGGGGGGGACACAGCCACTCCGCCCCCCCGGTGCTGGGGGGACAGGACCGGCACAGTCTCCTCCCTTCCTGAAGCATAACCCTCCAGATGTCATGGAAGTTGTGGACCAAGCTGTTCTGCTCCTGCTCAGTGTGTAATCTGTGTGGGATGAAGGATGTTATGAAATACATCTCTGAGCACCAAACAGCCTTCTTTCTGAGATACTGCTCTGTTACCATGGAAAATGGCCTCACAAGCAATAGGCTGAAGAATCCTGTGGCACCCTGAAAACTAACAGATTTATTTGGGCATAAACTTTCACGGGCAAAGACCCACTTCTTTCAGATGCATTGGAGTGGAAATTAGAGCCAGGCATAAATATACTAGCACATGAAAAGAAGAGAGTTACCATAAAAAGTGGAAGACCAGTACTAAGTCAGGGTGGACGTGGCCCACCCACTCCCAACAGTTGAGGAGAAGGTGTGAATACCAAGACAGGGAAAATTGCTTTTGTAGTGAGCCAGCCATTCCCAGTGCCCATTCAAACCCAGGATAATAGTGTCAAGTTTGCAGGGCAGCTCTGCAATGTATCTTTGAAATCTGATTTTGAAGTTGCTTTTTGTTGAAGGATGGCCACTTTTAGATCCCTTACTATGTGTCCAGGGAGACTGAAGTGTTCTCCTGCTGGTCTCTGTAGGTATTCACACCTCCTCATCAACTGTGGGAGCGGGCCACATCTACCCTCACTGAATTGTCCTCCACTGGGTAAGGTAACTCCCTCCTTTCAATGTGCTAGTACAGGGGTTGGCACACCTGCCATAAGGACATGCAAGATGATTTTCAGTGGCATGTATAATGAACAGGCTCCCCCTCGCTTCCCCCCCACACACACAATGGAAAGCCTGTGCTGGTGATCCAGCATTGTGCCCCCTGCAAGATTGGAGCCAGCACCAGCTTCCTGTGGGGGGCGGGGAGGCCCTGAGGCTCCGCACTGGATCTGGCTTGAGCGGAAGCACATACATTGCTCCTCCCCTCCCCAGAGGAAAAACCAGAGCAGAGCCCAGAGCAGGAGACCAAGCAGGGCATGTGGTGAAGAAAGCCCCTCCCACCCCCTTCCTGGGAGAGCAGCACAGCCTAAGGCAGGAGGCTTAAATCTTGGCATGCCACTTCAGAATGGCCCTGGTGACTTGCAGACAGCTAACTTTTCTAAATGATTGTTAGCTTGTTCTTTTGTTATTTTATCTTCTAACCCTACCCCCTTCCCACTAGCATTCACTATGTTGGGCATTCCTTCATCATCAGACTTCTTGGTTAAGACCAGAACAAAGAAGTCATTGAGCATCTCTGCCACTTCCAAGTTTCCTGTTGTTGTTTCTCCCTCCTCACTGAGCAATGGGTCTAGCCTGTCCTTGGTCTTCTTCTTGCTTCTAATATATTTAAAGAAAGTCGTCTTCTTTCCGTCTATGTCTACAGCTCATTTGAGCTCATTTTAGGCCTTTGCCTTTCTAATTTTGCCCCTGCATATCTATATTGTTTGCTTATATTCATCTTTTGCAATTTGACCTAGTTTCCACTTTTTATATGACTCCTTTTTGATTTTTAGATCATGCAAGATCTCTTGGTCAAGCCTTTATAGGCAGGCCCAATGAAGTGGTATTACTATTAATTTTACTTATTACTCCCTCATCCAGTAAGGGCCCCACACCCTTTTTGATCACCCTTTTATTGATAACATGCCTGTAGAAACCTTTCTTGTTACTCTTCACACCCCTTGCTAGCTGCAATTCCCATTGTGCTTTCACCTTCCTGATTGCTCCCCTGCATGCTCAAGTAATATATTTATACTTCTCCCTAGTCATCTTTCCAAGTTTCTACTTCTTTTAAGCTTCCTTTTTGAATTTAAGTTCAGCAAGGATTTCCCTGCTAAGCCAAGCTAGTCACCTATGATATTTGCTTTTCTTACTGCGCATTAGGATGATTTGTTCCTGTGCCTTCAATAAGGCTTCTTTCAAATACAGCCAGCTCTCTTGGACTCCTTTCCCCTTCATGTTAGCATCCCAGGGGATGCTGCCCACCAGTTCTCTGAAGGAGTCAAAGTCTGCTTTTCTGAAGTCCAGGGTGTGTATTTTGCTGCTCTCCTTTTTTCCTTTTTAGTCTCTAGCAAAACCAACTGGCTTAATTTATGCAATATGGGAATCATGAAAGGAATTCTGCAAATCTTTATCAGCATCTACCACTAAGACATATACTCTTACATTTGTGTAAATCCTCACCAACTCTTCTGAAGCCAATGATCTTACACCTGTATAAGAGAGATCAGAAATTGCCCATCAGCATTACATGCAATAGGTTAGAATCAGCCAGGATAGCCACTAGCAGCGGGTTCCCAGCAACAGGCAGTCTTTCTGGAAGGGCGTTCTGAAGTGGAGCCAGGAATCCTCACCCTCCTGTCCTGCGAGATTCACAGCTGCAGCACTGCTCAGAAACTGGCCTGATTGCCTGGGGCAGGACCTGTGCCCTCACTCAGCTCAACCAGCAGGCAGATTCCACCACCAGGGGTCATGTGCTGATTACACTTGTCCTCCCAGGGTAGAAAACAAGGCAAGTAGATGGACACTCCCCAGGACAAAATCAGGCCATACTGGCACAAGGACGCCTCTCCACCAGGGTTCCCTCTAAGCTGTGGGGTAGCTCAGCTTCACTGGTGATTAATTAACCAGAGGCTCAGGGCTGACTGACTGGGTGGGTCTGATTAATCACCTGTGAAGCTGAGCTGCCGCACCGCTTAGAGGGAACACTGTTCTCCCCAGAGCTTTCCACCCATAACACTGACAGAAGCTTTCCCAGAGGGCTCCCCAGCTCTCTGCCTGCCCAGCTCAAAGAATGGCTGCACTCTCGCCTCTGTGTGAAGTGTTGTGATTAGGTGCTGCTGTTAAGATGTTCAGATGCCAGTTAAGAAAACCAACTGCTCAGAAGCACAACTGGGATATTTGCTCAAGAAGTTGTCTTTTGGTGCCAATCAGCTGCCCACTGCTGACATCCAGACTGGCTGATCCTAAAAACTTTTGGCCAAACCTTTCAATCTTGTTTTTCTAAGATTAGGCACTTAAATCTGGAGTTAGTATGGATTATTTGATCCTGCTATATAGATGACTAACTACAAGCATTGGAGGCCATGTTTGGAAAACATAGAGGCTGCGTCTAGACTGGCATGATTTTCCGCAAAGGCTTTTAACAGAAAAGTTTTTCCATTAAAAAGCCTTTGTGGAAAAGAGCATCTAGATTGGCACGGATGCTTTTGTGCAAACTCACTTTTTGCACAAAAGCGTCCATGCCAATCTAGACACGGTTTTGCGCAAGAAAGCCCCGATCACCATTTTCGCCATCGGGGCTTTTTTGCGCAAAACAGTGTTTACCTGTCTACACTGGCACTCTTGCGCAAAACATTTGTTCAAGAGGACTTATTCGTGAGCGGGAGCATCATAGTATTTGTGCAAGTACACTGACAATCTTACATTAGATCGTCAGTGTTCTTGTGCAAATTCAAGCAGCCAGTGTAGACAGCAGGCAAGTTTTTCCACAAAAGCAATTGCTTTTGTGGAAAAACTTGCCAGTCTAGACGCAGCCAGACTGTTTTTTCTATCATCAGGAAAGCAAAGCCTATTACTCAGCCTCAAGGAGTCCACAGGAATTAAGACAAAAGCTGTTTGACTGGGATTCTTCACTTTATTGGAATGTCAGAACCTCCCCAGCCCACAACAAAAAGCATATCAGGACTTCATCCTTGTGGCAGTCAGTATTTCTGGTGACATGGAATTGGTTGTTTTATTTTGCAAAAGGTAGGCATGCCAAGATTTTCAAAGTGACTGTTCATTTTGTGTGATCTTTTGGTTTCTTTAGTTGAGGTATCTTATGGGGTCTGATTCCTTAGTGCACAACACTATCTACAAATCAGACTCCTTTTTAAAATCCTGGGCATAAGACTTTCTCCTGCTCTCATTTGAAGCCAATGTAAATGGTGCAGGATTGGGCCCAATCACTGAACGCAGGGCAAGTGATCAACAGAGAAGTCTGAAAAGTGTATTTTGTCATTGTTCCTTATTTCTGCTTTAGTGTTTGCAGGCGTTAAGGTACTGAAGGCCCAGGGAAACCTTAACTAGAGTTTGTAGAAACCCAAAATCATCCCTTTTGGTCGCAGGAGGCTCTCTCAGATAAAATCAAAATACATGGAATTCCATACTCAGGAGTTGAGTTTGCATAGCCAATACCCATGGCTACGTCTAGACTGGCATGATTTTCCGCAAATGCTTTTAACGGAAAAGTTTTCTATTAAAAGCATTTGCGGAAAAGAGCGTTTAGATTGGCACGGACGCTTTTCCACAAAAGCACTTTTTGCAGAAAAGCGTCCGTGCCAATCTAGACGCGCTTTTCCGCAAAAAAGCCCCGATTGCCATTTTTGCAATTGGGGCTTTTTTGCGCAAAACAAATCTCAGCTATCTACACTGGCCCTTTTGCACAAAAGCTTTGCGCAAAAGGACTTTTGCCCAAATGGGAGTAGCATAGTATTTCCACAAGAAGCACTGATTTCTTACAGTAGGAAGTCAGTGCTTTTGCAGAAATTCAAGCGGCCAGTGTAGACAGCTGGCAAGTTTTTCTGGAAAAGCGACTGATTTTCCAAAAAAACTGGCCAGTCTAGTCACAGCCTATGTGAAGATGGAGATATGATAACAGTAACAGAAATTCTACTCTGATTGTTTTGGGGTACACTCATGAAGTTCTCAGATGCTTACCTCAGATGGTACCACAAAGGATGTTTCCTGTGCCTCATATGTATATAGAGCAAAAACTTATATGGGCAAAATTCCCATTGATATCAGAGGCAGGTCCCCACCCCCTCCCCCACAAACTATAAGCTATGGATGGCAAGTTTTACCACTTTCTGTAAAGAATAGAGACGCTGACCGGCAGAAAAAAGGTGCCATTGGAGAACTTCAGTATTATATCTCTGTATATGTATATACTCTCATTTCCTCCAAGGTTTTTATATCTCCCATTCAAATATCCCTTTGTCTCTTCTTCCCAATCTCATCTTCTTCTTGCCTTTCAGGAGCATTCCTCAGACATCCATCCACCAAGCCGGGGCCTATGAGCAATGAACCTGTACTTGTGCTGATCCCTTATCCTCTTCTCTCTTTTTACTAGACTGAGCATACTGTTCAGACTCATGACCTTTAAAAAAATAAGTGAGTGTTAAATATCTAATCAGGCTGACTTGAAGGATTTTTTACTTTCATGAAAAAGGCCAAGGATAATCTTTCTGTTTCGTCCTAAGATGGTAAATGGGTTAGTTTGTGGTTCTTCATCTTAAATATAGTCCATAAATCACAAATTCAGTCAGATAACACTTTCAGCAAAACATGATCACATTCTAAATCAGTGTTCCAACAGACTGAGCAGTGTATGCATCTAAAATCTTAGGGCTTTAGCGAATCTGATTTAATTGGTATGGCAACAGTCACCAAAGGAGGACATTTTCAAAATGCAGAGTCAAGCAAATACTTTTTCAATTAATGTTTTGAGACATGCCTTTCATTGCTTAATTTTTCAGGTGATTTCAAAATAACTCCCCTTATTTAAAATAACAAGGTGAGTGTCCACACAGCAAGCCTGTTATTTTGAAATAATTACCCCGGGTATGTCTACACTACAAAGTTAATTCGAACCAACAGCCATTAGTTCGAATTAACTTTCATAGTGTTTATACATGCAAACCGCTAGTTCAAATTTAATTCAAAATAGCGGAGCGCTTAATTCGAACTAGGTAAACCTAATTCTACAAGGACTAACACCTAGTTCGAATTAAGTAGTTCCAATTAAGGGGTGTGTAGCCACTTAATTGGAACTAGTGGGAGGCTAGCCCTCCCCAGCTTGCCCTGATGGCCACTCTGGGCACAACCAGGGAAACTCTTCTGCCCCCCCCCCCCCCTCCCAGCCCCGGAGTCCTTAAAGGGTCATGGTCTGGCTTCGGTGCTTGTGCCTGTTGCAAGTCTGCCAGCACCCAGCCAGCAGACTCTGCACCAGCACAGGATGAGCCCTTACTTATCCTGTAATCCAACAAACTCATTAAATAAACCCCAAGCACATTAAATAAATCCCAATGTTTTTCAGTTTCATTTTTGACTTAGCAGACCATTTTCCTTAAATGTGAAAGTTCAACAGACCATAAAAGCTTAAATTGCCCCCAAACAGAGTTTAAACTTTTGTCTAATGTTCACGGTTGCTCCAGCTCATTGGAAGTGCAACAGAAGAAGTGTTAATTGTGTACCCCCCCAAATTGTTCATCATTCTCCTTATTCTCTTTTAATGGGACTTACTTCCAGACATTCCATTCAAAGACGTGATAATCGCTTCTTACAGCATTTTCTCTTTCAATAATGAGAAATCGCTTGATAACAGAACATAGGACAGACTAAAATCCTTATCCTTCCATTAAATAAAACTGCTCTGATAATGAAGCATGCCAGTTAGGGTCAAATATAATGATCCCTGCTCATTGAATTGGATTGAGACAACCAAATTGTTTCGAAAGGCTGACTCAAACTGGCATCAGATGGCAATGAACATTATCAACCTGGGCCGAAGTCAAATCAGTGACTCGGAAGTAAAGCTCGGTGCCATATTACCAATTCTTTGAGCTTGCCTGTGGTTTCCATTTAATTAACATTTGAGTTATGATGAGACAGTAATCAGAGGATGAAATGATTTTCAATGTTATTTTTCAATTTAGCACTAAACTCAGAGTTCTTTGGTGGTTACGGTTGTCAAAGGCAGCAGCGCTTTAACTGAGGTGCTGTGCAGTTGGATATCAAGGTCATACAGAAATACAAAGCTTCCGCAAGATGTACACAGGTTGAACTTCTGAGCAAATCCCTCCAGTCTGGTGACTACCTTTAGCAAGAATCCTTAATTCTGGTCCCCCTCAGGGCACACGAAGAAACACCTATAGCCAAACAAATAACTAGAACTTCAGACCGATTTTTGGATTTTTCAACAACAAGTTTGACAACATGGATTTTAATGAGCTTGCTCTTGATTAACTCCATAGGGTGAAGTGCACTCGCATATTATCTTGACTTGCCAGATAAGCCTATACAATCTACTAAAAATAATACCAGCAAGGCACCAAGTTGGTTGGCCTCCCTCATCTGCTTATGGATGGAAATCCATCTCCACTTGACATTTTGACTTTTTTTCTGCACTGTTTTTAGTTTTCGTTTAGTTCTCTAGAGAGGGGTTTGTTTTCAGACTGGATTTTCCAGCACCATGGCATCTGGAAGATTAACAAGAAAGATAAATCAAATCAAACTTTTAGAAGATCAAGGTATCTGGCTTTCTTGTCATCTGCCATTTTCATCAGCTGGCTTTGTACACAACTCCATCAATCTTGAGTTCTGAACATGTTATTTGGGGCCTGAGTTTGATCTTTTACACACTGCTATAAACCAGAATTAGTTCCATTGAAGGCAATGGATTTACACAGATCTAAATCCAGTGCCAAATCAAGACTATTATTTTATAGAGACCTTAATTTGATACTATCAGTGGCATTAATGAAGACTTGCTGGAGCTCCATTTGCAGCAGATGGGCAACACGGAGGGCTTCTTGAGTCATCTAAAGAATAACAGGATGACATGATGGAAAATAAACTCCATAAGAACTGACTAATGGGGAAAAATGTTAACACAGCAGGAGGATAGAAAAGAAAGCATTAATTCCATTCATCATTTGAAAGAGAGAGAAATGAGAGAAAAGACATTCAGATAATTTACACTTTGGCAAGGTTCTGTCTAATTTACTGTCATAGAGAAGCCGGTTTTCTGTTGAAATGTTAGCTTTGGAAACTTTTTTCTCCATCTTTCTGTTTCCATAATGAATTGAAATCCTCCCTGTTTATCATTTGCTGTGCTAAGGATCTTTCTGGCCACTCTTATGCCATATTTATTTCTACCGGTATTAGTGGTCTGAGTATTCAAATGGAAGGATGTGTGACGGGATGAGGCCCCAGAAGACCCCTCGGGGGTGCCTCCTGGGGTGCTGATACAGCCACGGCCACTCATCTTCCCACTCTCTGGGGCTTCTCACTGCCCAGTGCTGTTGGGCCAGCTCTTTGGTATGCCCCAGCCAAGACCCCGAGCTTAGATCCCTGTCACCCCTACCCCCTAGAAGCAGCACAGACACCGAACCTCTTCAGGTCAGAGGAGTGTGCAGTTTAGGACCCAACTTCCTGGGATACCACTTCCCAGATGGGATCAAATCCCAAAGAATTAGGTAAGCCACCTTTAACAATGAAAGGTGGAATGTGCACACCTGTTGCCCCTCCAGGTAAAAATTTTTTATACTGGGTTTGATAGAAATTAAAAGTGATTTAATTAAGTAGAAGCAGTAGGATTTAAGGGGTAATAAGTGAAAACAGGCAGAACAAAGTAGGTTACAAATCAAGAGAAACGAAAACGCTTGGCTGAAACCTCAGTATAAATTCTTCAAACTCACCCTAAAACCTCTTTTCCAGCTGCCCCTCCAAATCAGGGCTGTCTCCCCATCCTGGGGTCTTCAGCTCCTTTCCTTCAGGTGCAGCCCTGCCAAAAGACCAAGGCCCCTGCTTTCCTACTCTTTTTTAAATAATTGAGGCCACTCCCTACCAACCACTGCTCCCTCTTAAGGACAAAAGGAATTGTTTAGCAGTTGCTCAACAAATCATTGAGGGAAACACCCTCCATGCCTCTCACTCACACATTTAAAACCCACAAAGTATTCACCACTCCACAAGTCTAATTGCACACACTAGAATGATACTTACATCAAAGTAAGATAAACAGAACCAGCAGATCATGACATGAAGATTGATAGGTTACATTAAATCATTTGCTCAAAGCACCTTTGAGTTATATATATTCATGTCCATAAGTCCATTTAATAAAGCATGGGGGTGGGGAGATCCAGCACAAGGTGCTTATCCATTTTTTCCAGAATTTTTAAAATCTGTTAAGAAGCTTTTATTTTTATAGTTTTTTTAGCGTGTTGATGTTTTATTCTTATTTAAATGAAGACATTTGAAACTCAATGAACATAACTTTTCTGTAAATCACACTAAAACAGTGTGACTTTGTCTCCCTCTAGTGGCTGGACCTGGAGTAATAGTACATTCACATTGCGAGGGTATTTATAATTGAAGCCGACCACTCAAGACAGTCTACTTTATTGTCATTGTAGCTGGAATAGCCTCGGGTTTCTCTGCTGCTAAGGAAAAAAATGATCAATGAAACTTTGTGAAGGGTCCATTCCAATATCCTGTATTTTGGTGTAAATGTAAAAATGGTGCATGGAATGCATGAAGATTGTTCAAAACAGCTAAAGCTATTCCCCTTGCAAAGTAATTGAAAACTCTAAACATCAATATCTGCACTTTATTTGAAATGCATTGGCCAGGAAGGAGTGAAAATAAAGTTGGTGGACCTTTTGTTGTCAGAGTAAACTGTCCTGCCAGGTTATTCCAAAAAGGGGTAGCCATTGCACTTTCATCCACTGACTGACTGGGGTTGCAGGGTTTGTGGGTGATTAATGAACAACTTATCAGTGAGTGATTTTATATTGACTGTGAACATCTTGTCATTATCAGAGTGTAAGGTCTCAGCAATGCCGTGGTTAACAATACCACTGTAGATAATTTTTACCAGACACTACAATCATTAATGAAACTCTGAGAAGAGTTTCCATCCTGATCCTGTCTCATTTTAATGCACTGGTAGAAAAGGATAATGACACCCGAGGAAGCATGCTAAAGAAATTTGATAGTAGGCAAAAGACTTGGCAATTGCTAATGACATGCTTATTGCTGACTTGCTCTTCCATAATTCAGAGATTCACAAGCAGACCTGATACAGTTCATGAATAATAATATTATTGATCATGTCCTCATGAACAATTAGTAGTGGCCTACAGTCATGGATGCAGGAGTTTACAGAAGAGCTGAAACTGACACTGACCATTGGTTTCTGCTGATAATAGTGCACATCTGACTTCAAAAGACAGCCAGTTTATGCATCAGCATTAGTGGGAGACAACTAAAAGCTCTAATAACAAACGAGCTATCAGATGGTGTTCTGTTCTAAACTTCTTAGGGCCATTGAATCATTAGAAATTGGTTTCACTTCCTCTGGCATCTGATGAGGAATGACATTGTTTCTTGTCATTTGTGCTGGTCACTACAAGTTCAGTGCTGGAGCCTCAGCCCTCCAAATATCATCTATGGATCAGTCAGTTGACGCTTACTGCAAGGGCGGCCAGAAGAAGCAAGGCTACAATTTGAGTCTTTGGAGACATGGTCACTGAGAACAAAAGTCATGTGTTTAACTTTGAACATTATCAAGCCATTGTATAGGAGGATACGAGAATCCACACTGAGTCCAGCTAGTCCAGAATCCTGTCTTCCAATAGTGGCCAGTGGAAGATGCTTCAGAGGGAATGAACAGAACAGGGCAACTATCAAGTGATCCATCCTCTGTCATCTAGTCCCAAAAAGATAAGGAATCTGGCAGCTAGTTGAGAACAAGTTCCCAACCAGCACAATCTCTGCACTTCCATTCAGTTTTGCAGTGGAGTAAGGTGACAATAGCTTGCCCAGTAAAGAGTCAAGATGGCAGCACCAACCAGTGTCTTCAGGATCAGTTGCGTTGATGAGAAGATCATTGCAAGTTTAATTGTCCATTACCTGCAGTCCCCTCTTCCACCTGAGAAGTCAGAAGTTCCAGAACAGTCACCTTCCTCCAACCAAGAAGAACTCTGGATAGCAGTCCACACGTTGGCAAAGCCCGAGGGGCTCCTAACGGCACGCTGGATTTCTGAAGACACGTTAGAGTTGGAGTAATGTGCTGTGACAGCCTGGAGGAGTCATTGCAATTTGGCACATTCACATCACCTCTAAGCACTGGAAGAAGGGTGTTATTCTGCCGCTGTTCAAAAAAAGACGAGGCCAAATTCAGCAGAGGCAGAGGTGATTCGCTGCTGTTGGTCTCAGGAAAAGCCTCTGCTTCCATGTTAAAATCTCAGTTCAGTGATGTGCTTCATGGCAAAGGCTGGGATACTGCATGTGGCATTCACGCTATTTGTTCCATTGTTGATGAGATCTTTACCTCGAGGCAGCTTTTTGACAAGATGCTTGAATTCAATGAGCCTTGCACAACACGTTTTTTAGACTTCTGTCAGCACTCCAAGCAAATTTGTGGGCTTTTATAAGACAATTCAGCAGTCATTAATAGACAATTAATAAGACATTGAGAAAACAATTAATGACAGTGTCATTAATAGAAGAGCTCTATAAAAGAATAGAAAGCAGAGTCTGAGTCAATGGTAGAAACGCAGAATGGTTTCCCATCTCCATGGGAGCTCAGCAAGGCTGTGTTCTGTCTGTATTGGCACTGAGAGGCAGCCATTGTGGCGATGGGAAGCTGCATACCAGTCTGCTTCAAGGTCTCAAATGTGCAGATGAAATTGTCTTGTTGGCTCCATTTGCTGAAGCCTGCAACTGATGGCCAGCCCAGTAGGGCAAAAAGCAGTATGCTTTAGGCGGGTTACTAATACGGATAAAAAGCTAAATTCCTGGCTACACCATCAAGCAGACAACAGCTTCAGATTACTATCAGCTCAGTATGAACCTGTCCAGATGGGACATCAAGTAGGTGACAGTTGTCAAATATTTGGGCAGCATCACAGGTAATGCACGAGGATGCTCAAAAGATTTGGATGTTTGTACACAAACAGCTACTGCCATTTTTTGTGTCCATCAGCAGCCTTTGTGGGGTGACTGTCACATCAAGCTTACTGTGAAGCTATGGATCTATAGAACCATTGTTATACCAACTCTTTTGGACAGAAATGAAACATTAAAGCTCAGGAAAGCTGAAGAGCACAGGATTGATGTTTGCAGTTCTCCTCATCCTCATCAACTCCTCTAGATCAAGTACCAGGAGAAGATCAGCAATAAGGATATTTGAGACCAAACTCAGCAGCTACCTCCACCAGTGAAGGTTCAGATTTTGTATGGACATGTTATTAGAATGGAAGACTGGCAAAGGTCTGGCACTTGGTCTGAAAGAAGGCCATGTCTTCTGGGGATTTCCCATGATGATGATCGTGATGAGTGGCTAGACCACAAACAGAGGTTGAGTCTTTTACTGCCTTTGAGTTAATAGGCCTGGGACCAGTATTTAAAAGGTATTTTAAAAGGTGCCCAAAGATACAGATATATACCTAGTGAGATTTTCAAGTGTCTAAGCTGGTTAGGGACCTAACTCCCATTGACTGTCTACTAGTTAGGCTACTGACTTAGGTATTTTTATAAATCCTACTAAATAGCTTTGTAAATGTAGCTCCTAGACCTTGAGTTCAGGCAAGACATGTTCCTTTTTTCTGTCTAGAGGTAGTGGATCCAGTCTTTGATGATGATCTATCTGGAGATGTTACTAGAAAAGGGCCAGATTTTCAAAAAAGCTCAGCATCCAACAGCTCCCATGTACAGGTTGAACCTCTCAACTGGGACTCTCTGGTCCAGCAACATCCGTGGTCTGGCAGGACTAATTGCATAAATTCTGGATCTGGATGTGGTAGTTCCCATCATACTAGGATTCATGTGACTGTGGGAGTGTCTAGATTACAGGGTTTTGTCGACAAAAGTGGACTTTTGTCGACAAAACTATACCTGCGTCTACACCGCCGCTGAGTTCTGTTGTCATTATGTCGACAGAACTCAGCAGTTTTGTTGATGGCTGTAAACCTCATTCTGTGAGGAATAACTGTGCTCTCACAGCAGTTCCTCCTGCATTTTACGGTGCATCTGCCTCAGGTCGTGTTGGCCGCCCCCCTGGCACAGCTGGTGTAGCTGAGCAGTAAAGAAAGAGGGTCAGTCATCCCTGAAGTCACTGTCCCTGAAGCCTTGCCCTTATCTGTGAGCTGAGCGACAGTTCTTGGGGCAGATGAAGGTGATTTTCTGGGAGCAAGGCCATGCATGGACTGGACAGCAGGCCTTTTCTTACAGAGGCCCAAATGTCTCCAGGGGAGCAGGCTCCCTCAACCCATGTCCCAGGGACAAGTAGGCATGGGAAGTTGCCGGCCACACCGGGATCCTACGGGTTGGAGGGGGGCCTAGGGCCAGCTGGCTTTGCCTTGGGGCCGCACACACGCCAGGTCCAGCAGTGGTGGCATCCCAAGGGAGGAGGACTTGTGTCACTGGCCACTGGGGGAGATGGGGTCAGGGTGTAGGGGGGAAGGGTGTGTGAGCAGCAGATGCTTCTGTGCCTAGCAGCACTGTCCCTGGGAGTGAGTGCTGCCTCGAGCATACAGTCATGCACCTGTGCCGTGTGTAGCACTCCTGCGTGTGTGTGTGTGTGTGGCCATGTCCCCAGCCTTCTTCTAGTGGTGGGTTCTGGTGGAAGGGCATCGCACCTGTGCTACCCGGGTGTCAGACATGTGGCCGGCCTCCTCAGACCCTATGAGCAGGAGCCCAGGGGTGCTCTGGTGCAGCCTCCTGGGGATGTGTGGCCCAGACTGGTGCTGCATGTGCATCCATGTTCACGGACTGTAGCACAATCCCCAGGCTGAGAAGGCTGCAGCCCCTCACTGCCTGCCACCTCCATCATGTCTATGTCACATACCTAAGATCACTCACCTGTTGATCTTTCTCTGGCCTCGGAGGATTCCTGGGACACATCCAGGCTGTGGAGTACCAGCTCAAGTGTCAATGTGGTGACTGCAACTGGCTGCAACTGAATGCTGGCTGCAACTGGGTCCTCCTCCTCCTCCTTCTCTTCCTCCTCAACATGACCAGCTCTGCCCAATGGGCAGGTGATAATGGGCATCTCCAGCCCTGAGTCAACCATCAGGGGTGGGGACGGAGCTGCACCACTCCCCAGGATGTGGTGTAGATCCAGGTAATAGGTGCAGGAGTTTGGTTCTGCCCCGGATCAGGAGCTGCTCTCCCTTGCTCTAGAATAGACCTGGCAGGGCTCCTTAACCTTCATACAGACCTGCTCCTGGGTCTGGATGTGGCCCTTTGTGGCCAGGCTGTCAGCCATGCAGCTGTATATATTGGCATTGTGTCGTCTGGTTCGGAGAGCCTGGAGCTTTTCCTCCTTGCCCCAAATCTCAACAGGGGCCAGGATCTGCGCCCCAGACCAGGATGGTACACACCTCTTGCAGTGCCTGGCAGGCTCCTGGGAACCATCAGACTGCTCCCTGGGAGCAGGGGAGGGCTCGTGGGGGGCTCGAGGATCACTCATGATGGCCTGATGACGTGCTGTGGCAGCAGCAGTGTGACTGGAGGCTGCCAGGGCCAGCTTCCTGCCACAAGCCCTTTCCCCTGTGGCTGCAGCTTTAAGAGCTGCAGGGGAAGAGGCACTATAGAGTCCTGATGACTGTGGATGGAGTGGCCAGCAGGGTAGCTGTGGGATTTCCTGGAGGCCCCTTATTTCAAAATAGCTCCAGCTGCCAAGTCTACACATGCTCTATTTCGACATAGCTATTTCAAAATGGGCGTTATTGCTTGTGGAATGAGGTTTACAGATTTCGAAGTAAGCTGGCTGTTATTTCAGAATTATTTTGAAATAACGGAATTGCTGTGCAGATGCTCACATTGTTATTTTGAACTAATGTCTGTTATTTCGAAATTGCTTTGTAGATGCACCCTAAGGTGCCACAGGACTACTCGTTTTTATGGTTTGAATTAAGAAAGCTTTTCTGGATTATTGCATCATACCAGCCACTTGTGATACATTGAATACTAAAGTGTAAGCATATACAACTCATGATTGTATATGTTAAGGGGCAATATAACTTTGTATTGCCTTGACTTTGTTTTTGTTGAACATATACAGTAGGATAGACTTTCTGGAGGATGGATTTTGATAACAATTTGTTGAGTAAATCAAGACCATATAATTTTAGGAAGGACTCAAACACCAACGTTTTCATTCCATAACTCTAAAGAATATTTTAGCAATGGCCCCAACGTTTGGTAATAATAGCTGAGGCCTGGAATCTATATGTTAAGGTTATTGGTCTTTTAAATTTGTGGCAGTGTTATATACTTTTGAGGTTTCTGAATGTTTTTATTGGTGGAATGTCCGCATTATTTTCTTCTTGATACTGTAGATGAAATACAGACATAGACCAACATAAATGGATTATAAATGGCTGACTCTTGTTTAAATTGAGGCATCTGCTTTCTTTATTTTTGTTTGTAAAATACATGGCTTCATTTCTTTTAAAATGTTAGCACTGTTTATTATGTAGTATATTAGGTATATATGTATATGAAACAGAGTGCCCAATTCTCCTTAATGTAGATCCATTCACTGGCTTGGAACTGCACCAAGGATTAATTTGGTCCAAAACTTTTGGGGTTTTTTTTTGTTTGTTTGTTTTCTTTTCTTAAAGTGGGTCACTGAGCTTCTGGAAAACTTAAATTGCTTCCAATGTAGGAGCCAACAAAACTTCTAAAACCATATGGTAATGTTCAGACTGAGTCATTGTGAAAAGATCTCATCCCAAATATATATATATATATATATATTATGTTTGAATGTCAGCAAGAAAGCATAAAAGTAAGATGAGGGGGTGAAGATTCGGCATATTTTCCCAATTATTGACAATACTTTGTACTGTGGAGATACCCTACAGCTCCTTTCTTTTTCCTAGAAGTGACATGCACAACAAAAAACAGATTCTGGATATAAGAAGACTATTCAGAATTTCTCAGTCTTTTTTGGTGATAATCTACCTAAGACTATGCAATCATCACCAACCTTAATAAACCTTAGAGAAGACAAAGTAGAGTTATACTGGTTTTGTTACATACAACAGTGCAATAAACTGAAAGCATTTTGTAAACCACACCTGTCTCTCTTCTCTGTGTATGTGTACAAAGTGGGGCAGGGATGGGTTCTGGGGGGAAGACAAAGTAGAGAATTTATGAGCACAGGACAAATGCAGCATGTTCAAGTGCCTTGTTTTTCTGATGTGTTTGGTCGCTATGCAGGACAGGGACTCTTTCATTTTCTACACCAGTAACAACTTGTCACCCTGATTTCAAACAGTCACAAAATATTATACTTAACTCCCATTAGCACATTCATTCATTCCCCAGGCTTAGCAGAGTAGAAAGGCTATGGACAGAGGTGTATAGCAAGATTAATAGTTTCTTCCTAAGCAGGGATGGCCCGTGACTATAGGTGGACTCAGCCACCGCCAAGGGCGCCACCTTCAACGGGGCGCCCGGGGCTCCCGATGATGATGTCAGTCCATTGATGGCCCTGCAGGCGGGGCTGCCGATTGTGCGTTCCGCCTGGGGCGCCAGCTGCCGCAGCCCGCCTCAGGCCACTCCTGTTCCTAAGTAATGTTCTTGCTTCCAAATTCTGTTGTAAGTGGTTGCCACGTAAGTTGTAGCCAACCTAGGGTGTGTCTACACTACAGGGATTTTTAGAAAAAAGTGGCCTTTTTTTGAAAAATCTTTACCTGCATCTAGACTGCTGCCACGTTCTGCCGACAGTAAATCTAAAGAACGCAGTGGTTTTGTCGATGGCGGTAAACCTCGTTTTATGAGGAATAATGCTATTTTCGACAGAGATCTGTCAAAAAAAAAGGTATGTGTGAACATGGGGAAGGTTTTTTGTTTTTTCAAAAATAAAGGCCTCCAGGAAGAAGCCCTGGTGGACACTCCTTGCCAGACCTTTCACCTTTATTGTTCCCACCTGTAGCCATCTTTTAAAGGCACAGACATCCAGGAGTAGTGTTGTGGCAGCAAGCCAGTTCCAAGCTGGACTCAGACTGCTTGGCTTTTGCTGGAAGGCCCACTCAGAGCCATATCCCAGGCACAAGCCCCCCCAGACTCCCTTGCCCCTTCCAGGGATACATCCCCACACCAAGCCAGGGGCACCAAACGCCGGGCACCCTCCTGGTCTGCGCCTGAGATCAAAGTCCTCTTGGAGCTCTGGTCCGAGGAGAAGTCTCTGCAGGCCCTGCAGTCCAGGAGGAGAAATGTGGCCATTTATGCCTGAATGGCCACTGGCCTTGCAAAGAAAGGCCACCACCCCTGCACACTAGACCAACGTAGAGCAAAGGTCAAGGAGCTGTGGCAGGGGTATGTTAGGGCCTGTGAGTGCAGCTCCCGCTCTGGGGAAGCAGCACGCTATTGTGCATACTATGAGGACCTGGGCCAGATCCTGGGGGGAGGGGAACCCCTGTCTCCACAGAAGGTTGTGGAGTCTGGGAGGGAGACACCTGTGCAGCAGTGGCCACAGCTCCAGGGTGACATCACTGAGAACCAGCAGCTCCAAGACGAAGAGGAGGAGGAGGAGGAGGAGGAGGAGGAGGAGGAGGAGGACAGCAGGAGCACAGTGACTCTCACCCAGGAGCTGGACACCCAGATGCAGGAGGCCTCCCAGACAACTTTGGACACCAGGGAGGGAACATCAGGTGAGAGTTGTGAGTGTCCAACACACCCAGGGCAGGGGAGGCAGGAGCAAAGTGGATGGTGCGGTGCTGTGATGTGTCATGCTGATCACAGCCTGAAGGGGCACACACATGGCTGACCACAGGGACAGCCGTCCTATCCCTGCCCCCGCATGGGTGTGAGGCACCACCTGCTCCTGCAGACAGTGGTGCCAGGTGCAGGCATGGGTTGGGAACCCTGAGATTGCCACACAGCTTCAGGCCTCTCAGCAACCTGTGGGAACCCCTGACACTTGTCTGTGCTGCTTGGCCAGGGTGTGGGGAAAGCAGGGGGACAGGATGGTGGCCTGCACATCTTCTGGGTTCCAGGGAGGCCATGGCTGCTGGCCTGGCCACACCACACCTTGCTGAGACCACACGAGCATCCTCTGACCCTAGGACAGGCACTGACTGCTGAGAAGGAGAGCAGGCCCTCTCAGGGAAAGTGTAAACATGCATGACTGATGACTTTTCCCTCCTGTCCTCCACAGCCAGACCAGCTGTCCAGGAGGGGCACGTCACACCTGTCCCACCACCCAGATGGCTGCATCGAGCCCGTCGGCGCTGGTGCATATACCTGGACATGAGATGCCAGCACATCTCGGTCCTGCAAGGGATGCAGGAGACATTTACATGGAGGATGCAGGCAGAGGTAGAGTGGTACAGTCGCTTGCTGTATGAGTTCATCCAGCAGCGCACTGCAATTTGCGCTGCTATCTGGGAGGTGATGGCCTTCCGAGGTCCTCTCCCTGTTCCTGCCCCTCCTGCTCAGCCTGCCTCCCCTCACCTCTTCCCCACCCCACCTGCTGCCATCCCAGACCCAGGTGCTGCCCCATCTCCTGGCCAGCTCCCTACTGTCCCAGCCCGCATGCATGGCCATCTCCGAGCAGACTTCTGTACCCGAGGTGGCAGGAGCTCTTCACCCAGGTGGCACCCTCAGCCCTGAGCCTCCCTCCTCCCTTCCAGGTTTACATTCCTCTCCCCCCTTCCAAGTTTACGTCCCCCTTCCCACCAGTGAGAGTCAGTAAGGGAAGCATTTTAATTTGTTAACAAAGTTTATTTTTCTTTACAAAAGAGTTATACTGGTTTTGTTACATACAACAGTGCAATAAACTGAAAGCATTTTGTAAACCACACCTGTCTCTCTTCTCTGTGTATGTGTACAAAGTGGGGCAGGGATGGGTTCTGGGGGGAAGACACTGGGGGCATGGAGCAAACCCACATTTGGAAGGCCCTGGGGAAAGTCATCGGGCTCCTTGGGAGAATCTGTCCCTCAGGGCCTCCCGAATTCGCAATCCTGACTGGTGGGCTTGGCGGATGGCAGCTCTCCAGGGTTGCTCAAACTGCCTCCCCTCCACATCAGCCCGTGTCCCCCACCCTGGGAGGAAGGTCTCTCCTTTCCCCTCCACCAGGTTGTGCAGCATACAACAGGCAGCAACTACCTTGGGGATGTTGCATTCCCCCATGTCCAGGTGAGTAAGCAGGCATCTAAACCTGTCCTTCAGATGCCCAAAGGCACATTCTACCAGCAAGTGAGCCTGGTTCAGGTGGGAGTTAAACAGTTTCCTGCTCACATCCAGGTGTCCAGTGATCAGCTTCATGAGCCAGGGCATAAGGGGATACGCCGCGTCAGCCACACTACACATAGGCATCTGCACATCCCCGACTGCAAAGTTGCGCTCTGGAAAGAATGTCCCAGCCTGCAGCCTGCGGTATGGGTACGAGTTCCGGAAGATTCGGGCATCATGTGCTCAGCCTAACCACCCTACACAAATGTCTGTGAATTGTCCCTAGTGGTCGACCAGGGTCTTCAGCACCATAAAAAAGTAGCCCTTTCTGTTAATGGCTGCTCGATAGGGTGGTGTACGGATCAGGATGTGAGTCCCAGCAAGTGCTCCATCCCAGTTCAGAAATCCTAGCCCCGCAAATCCAGCCACAATGGTATCCAGGTCTCCAAGGCGGACAGTCCCGTGAAGCAGCTCTGAATCAATGACCGTCACCACCTGCAGAAAGGGACAAATAGAAACACACATAACAGGACATTAGAGGAGTTGCCTGAGCTGATGAGCAGTGCTCCCCCACCCCTTCCCTCCCAGACCCCAAGAGCCCACCCTCAGGCAACCCTACCCCCTGCACCATGGCAGGGTGAGACCAGGAGGGCTTCTACCACTCCCATCCCATCCCCCCTTCCCTCTGCCTGTTCCTGACCATCCCCCTTATCCGCCCCTCCCCGGACGGTCCCCAAAGAGTGACATCCCCAAAGAATGACTTACCTCCATCAAGTATCTGACGAAGTGGGTCTTTGCCACGAAAGCTTATGCTCCTACACTTCAGTTAGTCTATAAGGTGCCACAGGACTCCTCGTCGCTTTTACCTCCATCAAGACAGCCCCAACAGTAGACTTCCCCACGCCAAACTGGTATCCCATCAAGCGATAGCTGTTGGGGGTGGCCAGCTTCTACAGGGCAATAGTGACTCGCTTTTCCAGGGGGATGGTGCACCACAAGTGGGTGTCTTGGCATTGTAGGGCAGGGGCAAGCCAAGCACACAGTTCCTGGAATGTGGACTTCCACATACGGAAGTTTCAGAGCCAAGCCTTGTTCTCCTGCTGCTCCATAACAAGATGGTCCCACCTGTCTGAACGGGTGTCCAGCCTCCAAACTCGCCTCTCCAGGAGTAAGTTAGGTGGCAAGGGCAGTGGGGCTGCAGCTTGAGTGAGGGGCTCAAAGTTGGGTTCTGAATCCAGATCTGCTATGAACATCATGAAGGTTTCATGGAGTTGCAGCAGAATTTGAAGCACTGTAGAGTGGGGTCATCGCCTGCCCAGAGGCAGCTCTGGCTCCATGGCAAAAAAACAATTCAAAGCACAGAACCAGGAAAAAAAATGTTGTGGTGTCCCAGAAAGCAGGGCACTCAAAGCAAGCGCTACAGAAGCTTTGCAGTCTCTCTAGGAGGTAGGCAAGCCATCTGCAGGAGCAGAGGAACAGCTGTTCAGGGGGGTCCCTTTAAGCATGCATCTCTGCAAAAAGCATGCTGCAGGACCCGGAAGTAAAGGCTGCCCCCATGCCCTGCCAGAAGTGCTTGTAGGTGCCCTTTTTTCAAAAGAGCATCCAGGCGGTCTGGACACTCTTTTCTGAAAAAGCAGATAGATTTTTCGATCTGCTTAGTGCAATCTAGACGCTCTTGTTTGAAAGCTTTTGTCAGCAAAGGGATGCAGATTAGGCAGGTCAACGTTGCAAATGAGGCAGGGATTTAAATATCCCATGCCTAATTTGCATAAAAATGGCTGCCGCGTTTTGCAGACTCAGCACTTTGTTGGCAAAAAGTGGCCATCTAAAGGGGGATCTGTTGAGAAAGAAAGCCTTTTTCGACAGATCCCTTATGCCTCCTGCAAGTAGGTTTACAGGATCTGTCGAAAAAGGCTTTCTTTCTCGACAGATCCCCCTATAGACTGCAGCTTTTTGCCAACAAAGTGCTGAGTTGGCAAAACGCGGCGGCCATTTTTATGCAAATTAGGCATGGGACATTTAAATCCCTGCCTCATTTGCAATGTCGACCTGCCTAATCTGCATCCCTCCACTGACAGAGGGATGCAGTCTAGACATACCCTAAGTGACAATAAGTATTGTGGTTGCCAAAAGTCATCACTGTGGCATCCTGACAGGTCTCTTGCTCTCGATTCAGTGATGATAGCCATTTGGCTGTGTGCTTGGCCCTGCTGTGTTGTGTTGGCTTGCACAAGGAGTCAACACAGAAGACTTCAACAGATGTCTGAAAGACCACAAAATCAGAAAAGGACAGAAGGTGCCAAGCCAGGTTTATTGTAAACATCAGATGCTTATGTTGGGAGTTGTGCTGAACACCGTAAGTTGAAAAGGTTCAAATTCATTTCTGTGTTTCTATCAGAACTTATTATCCATGAAATTAAGTTTCATGGGGGGCCCAATGAGGCTTGTGAAATAGCTTGCATTTGGACGCAGCTCTGGCAAACTGTTGAGTTGGGTTGTCAGCCGGACTATTTTTCTGCAGTCATCCTCAGTTAAATGAAAGCCAAAATCTCTTTGGCAATTCACCACCTTCTGCCCTGACAGCTTAATGTACTATGTACATAGGAGAAAGATTTATTATTTCTGGACAAAGTCCTCTGTCAGGTGCCATGCCTAAAAATAAACCTTGTTTCAATTAAAATAAAAAGATTTAATATTAATTTTTGTGCTCCTGAAAAAAGCAAAAAACCTTTGTGATCTTGCTGTCAAGAAATCAACCATTTGCCTTGGTGGGGTTTGGCAGCTCAGTCATTCATAGTAGCCAGTGTTGGCCAATCATATAGCCAAGTCAGTGTTTCTGCCCACATAGTGAGGGCCAGTCAGCGACCCAGAACAGTAGTTCTGCTGTGTTAAGAGTAGTGATCCTGAAGACACTGTGCCCACAAAGAATTTGATTTGTGTTGGACTTGAAAAATGTGGTAAAAGGTTTTAACAAGATTGTAAAAGAAGACTCACGTGTACTTGTAACATTAAGATTGTGTAATTACTGTAGACTATTATTGTTAATTTTTAGTAAATCCTTGATTTTTGAACACCTGACTACTAATGTTAGCATAAACCACTTAACATATTAATTCCTTTCTGTTCTAATCCCAGCAATTTTCAATAATAGAAATTCTGACTTTCTGTTTAATTTTTAAATAGTTTTAAGTGAAAGTTGAAATGATAAAATAAATTAAAATGTACCAGATTTATGTTACTATGATGTCAGCGCATGCACAGTAACTCATCAGGAAAGACTTCAATAGATAGAGTGCTACAATGCTCTATTATCGCATGCATAGCACATTTATAATTTTTCTCTCTTCATGTGTTATTTACTCCACATTTACTAATCATTTTGATTCATTTATGTTTTAGTTTACCATAAACCATTTACCTTCAAACAGCATCTGGCAGCATCACTGACAACAAATTCAGAACATGGGTTACTGCAAGGAATAAAAAAAAAAAAAAAGCCTGAGGAATCATTTCTATTATTCTCTTTTATATACCCTTGGAAGGAAGGCACTTGCAACTGTGTATAGTGCTGATGACAAACACTGTGTACATCTAAAAATGGCTAAAACATGAAAGTGTCAGCTACTAGAGGGTTTACCCTATACTGTAGAATTGTGTTAGGACTAATGAAAAGTAGAACACGATGGCCCCGCCCAGCTCGCCCATCCCCAAAACCTGCTCTGGTTAGGGGGAGTGATCAGGTTCTCACGGAACCCTGATTTTCACTTCTCGGAACCCCGGGGTTTCACAGAACACTATTTGGAAAACACTGATATGAACCAAAGTTGAACTGAAAAAACTTGAAAAACAACAAATAATCTAGCAGCACCTTAAAGACTAACAAAATATGTAGATGGTATCATGAGCTTTTGTGAGTACAACCCACTTCTTCAGATGAATGGAGTATTAAAGTCCAGATCCAAAAATAAATAGGGGATGGGGAGGAAGGGGGGAAGGAAAGGAAAAAATAGTGAATTAGTCAAGTATTCAAGTGTGTTTTCAAGTCACAAGAAGCTGAAAGAGAAGGTGCAAATTCTTCTTAAATGCCCATTGTTTAGTTGTTTGAATCATTAGGATGGGGAAGGTACCCTGTGTATAGACTACATCACTCTGTCGGCACTTCGAAAGTGCAAATGAAGCGGGGATTTAAATATCCCGTGCTTCATTTGCATAATCGCATCATGGCACTTTTTCCAAAAAGCGCCATTTCAAAAGTAAAACCACAGTCTAGATGCGGTTCTTTCGAAATGGCAGGCTTTTTAAAAAGAGCCTGTACGTTTTCGAAAAAACCACGTCTAGACCATGGTATTACTTTCGAAATGGTGCTTTTTCGAAAAGCACCATGATGCAATTATGCAATTGAAGCATGGGATATTTAAATCCCCACTTCGTTTGCACTTTCCAAGTGCCTCGTTTACATTACTCTGCCGACAGAGAGATGTAGTCTAGACACAGTGGTAGTGTGCTAGTCAGGTAATATCTTTATTCATACCTTTTTGATGGCTCCCAAACTTGTAAATGAAGTTAAGTTCCAATGCTTCCCTGTGTATTTGGCTTGAGGAATTGGCCTGAAACAACACAGTGACCTTGAGATCCATTAATGAGTGCCCAGGCAGGTTAAAGTGTTCTCCAATAGGTTTCTGTGTGTTGCCCTTTTGGATATCTGATTTGTGTCCATTAATTCTTTCCTGTAGAGACTGTCCAGTCTGGCCAATATACACAGCAGTGGGGAATTGCTGGCATATGATGACATAGATCGCCTTAGTGGATGTGCAGTTAAACGAGCACCTTGATGTGGTTGGATCCAGTGATGAAATTGCTTGTGTAGATGTGTGGACAGAGTTGTGGACCAGCTCGTTGTGGACTAGGTCCAGAGTTCCTCTGACATGGACTAGTCCTGGAGCCTCCCTGCCATGGACCAGTCCTGAACCCCCCTGCTGTGGCCTCGATGCCTCAGCCCCAGAGAGCCCTATCTCAGCCACAGTAGCATTGGAGCATCCTGTTTCACCCCAGGCCCCCTCAACCCAGTCCTACCTTATAGCCTGCAAACCCATTTGGAAACCCCCACCTCTCACACTCCTGCACCCCACTTTTTGTCACAACCCTGAGCCACTTATCACCAGGTCCACCCCAGAGCTCACACCCCCTGCCAGTGCTCTTGCACCCTAACCCCCCCATAGCCTGCTCTTACACCCCAACCCTCTGCCCCAGGCCTCCCACACTTAAAACCCTTGACTCCACCCTATCACATGAATTTTATTATGTGTCACACATGACCTCCACTGGTGTGCATACAAAAATTCATTTCACCCAGGAGTGGGAAAAATTAGAGGGAACACTGTTGACCACACTCTGCTGTGTTCTGCCTGCCCCCAACCCTTGTTGGCCCCTTTGGTAAGTGCAAGGGTCTATTGGCCCCTTACTAAAACTCATTGGGTGTTTGGCTGGCTAGCACCACTACCAAAAGAAAGTGGGGAAGGGCCAATGAGAAATCAGTACCCTGAGACTGACAGTGCCCAGGAACAATGGGAAGAGGCCATCACCACAGGTCATCCTGACTGACAAGGCAGACAGGCTAAAGAGGGAGTCAGCAGGCCAGATGGTGTTCTGTCCTCTGTGTGAGCTGCGTTTGCCTGGGTCAAACTGAGTGGGGCTGAGCTAAGGGGAGAGCAGGGGCCTGAGCTGAGCTGTGGAGTAGAGCGGAGCCAGCAGGGAGTGGAGTTGGGGATGGAGCATGCTGGGTGTGGTGAGCAGCAGAAGGGACCAAGGAAGAGGCCCAACACAGGGGGACTCCATCACCCACGAGGCCTTTGAGGCCAGATGAGGGGGAGAAGGACCCTGCTACCCAGAGCAGGTATCCGAGGGTATGTCTACACTACCACCCTAGTTCGAACTAGGGTGGCTAATGTAGGCAATCGAAGTTGCAAATGAAGCCCGGGATTTAAATATCCCAGGCTCCATTTGCATCTTGCCGGGCGCCGCCATTTTTAAATCCCTGTTAGTGCGGACTCCGTGCCCGCAGCTACACATGGCATGGAGTTGGTAGTTCGAATTAGGCTTTCTAATTTGAACTACCATTACATCTCGTTCCACAAGGAGTAACGGTAGTTCGAATTAGAAAGCCTAATTCGAACTACCTACTCAGTGCCGCGTGTAGCACGCGGGCTTCATTTGCAACTTCGATTGCCTACATTAGCCACCCTAGTTCAAACTAGGGTGGCAGTGTAGACATACTCCGATCGTCCAGGGCCGGACTAAGGGGTGGGTGAGCTGGGCATCCGCCCGAGGCGCCAACCGATGGGGGCCGCCTGATGGCAGCTGTAAGGGGCACGCGGTGCCCCTTACAGCTGCCATCAGGTGCCGCACGCCCGGCTCCCGGTGGCTGCAGTGGCCACCCAGGGCGGGGGCCGTGTTAACCTCCACAGAGCCCTTCCCCCCTGCATGGCCAGGCGCGGCCCACCCAGGCGGCCCCAGGCTGCGCGCCAGCGGCGTTGGCCGGGCAGCGCATGCGCCGTGCGCCCGCCCACGCCATGCGCCCGCCCACGCACCCCGGGGGCGGGCTCGCGTATGCGCCGTGCACCCGGGGCAGGCCCATTCGCCCTGGTGGTGGGCCCACGCATACATCATGCGCCTGGGGCGGCGCCGCCCACCCGGGGCCTGGGGCACCAAAATGGCTTGGGCCGGCCCTGTGATCATCAGCATCCCTGCAGTACAGCCAGGGCCTGAGGACGAGGCCTGGGACCTGCAAGGTCCAGACTCTGAACTGCCCTTACATTCTAGACAGTTACTCTATGCCATAGCGCAGGGAGATGTGTTTGCCAGGAACTTTTCCCATCCTTTCCTTGTGTTTTTTAAATTGCTGTTTAAAAAATTGTATTTGCTTTGAATTGTATGTTATCATCCATGGGTCAGGAAAGCATTAAATGTGAAGAGAGAATCCCGGAAGGGACCCCCTAACTCCCTAGGTGAGCACCACAGGGTTAGGGGCTGAGCCCCCAGGAATTCTGGGCCCAGCCTTGTTGGGTTTACAAGGACTCTGCCTCACAGGAGAGCCAAAGGGGAGCCCTTGAGGTCAGGCAGGCCTCAGGGTAAAGGAAGCAGGAACAGGGCTTCAGATCCTTTCACTAGCCCAGTGACATAGTAACACTGTCGTATCGCAACCTGCAGGGAGGTTGCATTAGGACAGTAAGGGTACGTCTATACTGCGTCACTATGGCTATGTCTAGACTGCAAGCCTCTTTCGAAAGAGGCTCTTTCGAAAGATACTTTCGAAAGAGCCTCTTTCGAAAGAGAGCGTCTAGACTGCACGTTGAACTTTCGAAAAAGCGGCTTGCTTTTTCGAAAGAAAGCATCCAGTGAGTCTGAATGCTCTCTTTCGAAGAAGCCCTATTTACATTGAAGAACGCCTTCTTTCGAAAGAGGAACTTTCGAAAGAAGGCGTTCTTCCTCGTGAAATGAGGTTTACCGCCATCGAAAGAAAAGCCGCGTTCTTTCGATTTAATTTCGAAAGAACGCGGCTGCAGTCTAGACGCAGGTGAGGTTTTTTCGAAAAAAGGCTACTTTTTTCGAAAAAAACCCTGAGTCTGGACACAGCCTATTTCAGGATACTTCTGGTATCCCGAAATAGCTATTCAGTGTCTTTTAAGCAAGCCCGTTATTTTGAAAGATAACGGGCTTGCTATTCCGACATCCCTGTAAACCTTGTTGCACGAGGATTAAGGAGCATTTTGAAATAGCAGTTTATTTTGAAATTTGGTGCGTGTAGACAGCACCAAATTACAAAATAAGCTATTTTGAAATTAACTCAAAATAAGCTACACAGTTTGCATAGCTCAAATTGCATTGCTTATTTCGAGTTAAGTTATCTGTGAGAAATTTAAGTTACTTTCAACCCTGGTTAAATGTGTTTTTAGTGTGTCTGGCAGAGGTGTGACTGTAAGCTCACAGGGAAATCCTTTGAAGGTGTTGTACAGGTTTTCTTTGAGGATGAGGACTGAGAAGTCAGCCATGGAATCATTGCTTTGTAGAAAGTGTTTGCCCATGGGTGATATGGTGTTTTTGTTTTTTATCATTTTTCTGAGTGAGTTAATCCAAGAGCATAGTAGTTGTCTAGCTTCACCTATATAAAGGTACAGTTGTGAAAAAGGAACACAGAAAACATTTAACATTATAAAAACACTACATTTGCACACCTTAAAAAAGAAAAAAAATCAACTAATTGAACTTATAGCAATTTTGGTTTAAAAAAATATTGCTTGAACACACATGCTAAATTTTGTCCAAAGCTCATATTTATAATCAAATTATACCTCTGAAAAATAAGGTTTTATAACAAATATACCTCCTTAATCACAGGAATGCTAGTGGCACTTGCTGCTGTGTGGCTTGAAAAAATAATTTGTATGGAATAGTTTATGTTAATTACTCTTAAACCTGATAGTATGTTATACCTGGCAAAATGTTTAGAATTCAGATTTCTGCAACAGAAAAAATGGTGCTTCGCTTTTTGTTGGAGGTGGGTTTATAAAAAAAGGAAAAGACAGATTAGACAGTATAATGATTTCATGGTTTAAAATCTCTGTGCTAGAAACAACCCAATTAAATTCCTGACATCATCAATTTTGTTAGTAAATAGTCACCATGGAAGCAGAAAAGTCTTGCATCTCATTACATCCAACATAGGGTTTCAATGCAAGAGCCATTTGCCCTGGTGTGGAAGTCTAAAAACAAAGGAAAAGTATATGTGACACAGATTTTTTTCTCCCCCTGAGTCAGAACATGGTACTATAAAACTAGCTGTAACTAGCAGATGTACCAGACGTTGCTTGGGTCCTTAATTTTAGCAATCGTGGTGGGGTTTTGTTTTGGGGGGGGGGGGTTGGGAGGGAAATTAAAAGGAAAATGGGGATGGAGGAATCAGGGCAGGCAGTTGGGTGGTGTTGGAAGGGGGCTCAGGACAGAGGCATGAGGGGTGCAGGAGTCAGGGCACAGGGTTGTGTGGGGGGAGTTCAGGGCAGGGGGTGGGACTGCAGGAGATAGGGCAGTGGTTCAGGAGGTGTGTGTGGGGCGGGGATTTACCAGGGCCACCCACAGCAACAGAGCAGCACTGTCTGGGGCCACATCACTTTTCTGGCAGTGGCTCCTCCCTAGGGCCACCCAGGGCCATGCTGCTCTGCCAGTGGTGGCTTCCTGGGGTCAGTTGTGGGGGTGGGGGCCATGCAGCTGTTCCCTGCGAATGGCAGGGGAGGCATGGGCCAGAGGGGAGAGTGGATTGAGCAGCCACTGTGGCAGGGCTGTCCCTAGGCATATGTGAAATATGCAGCTGCGTAGGGCACCTGAAAATGTAGGGCATCAAATGTTTGGCTGCCCCTTTGCAGTGGTGTGCGCTTGTCTGGCCACAGCTACTACAGGGCTTCTCCTTGCCTCCTCCCTCACATGTTCCTGTCAGCCAGCAGAGTGCTCCCTGCTGCCAAACTGGGGACAGAGAGGAGCCCCCAGCCCCTGCGGCTCCGCTCCAGCCCCAGAGAAGTCCCCAAGTCCTGGGAAGCTGTGGAAGGGTGGGGAGGAAAGTCCTCAGCCCCCAGTAGGAACTGCATGCGGGGGCAGGAGGAAATGAAGCCCCCAGCAAAAGCTGTGAGAGTGGGCAGGGATGGAAACCCCCAGTCTCTGTCAGGAGCCACATTGGAGGAGGTGAAAGGGCGGGAAATCCTCGCTCCTCAGCAGGAGCTGGTAGGGACCCTCAGTTGTGTAGGGCCCCATAATTTTAAGGAAAGCCCTGTGCTGTGGAGTATGGGGACCAACATGGCAGGAGGGAGCCCTGCCTGGTATCAGCATGGGAACCTTACCCATGTAGGATGGCTGGCAACATTCAGAGTCCTTCCCCAGTTGACCACTGTCTTACTGTTGCAGCCTCTCCCTCATAGCCCCTCTGCAGTATAACAGCCTCTCTTAGCAGTCTCCTCCCTTTCTGTATTATGGAAAACCATCCCAGTCCAGGCACATCTCACTTTCCTGACACAACCAAACCCTGACCTGGCTTTAAGTTCGGATGAGAGGAAGCTGCCTACCAAATCTGGTTGTCCTAGCTCTTACCATTTGGGAGGAGTTCTTCAACAAACAGACTCATAGATGGATGGACAGACAGGCAGACCAGACACACATTTCTAAAATATATAGGGGTACGTCTACACTAGCTCGTTAGTTCGAGCTAGGTAGGGTAATTAGGGCAAGCGGAGTTGCAAATGAAGCCCGGGATTTAAATATCCCGGGCTTCATTTGCATGTTCCCGGTCGCCACCATTTTTAAATCCCCCTTAGTCCGAACTCCATGCCCACGGCTATACGCGGCATGGAGTAGGTAGTTCGAATTAAAGATCCTAATTCGAACTACCGTTACTCCTCATGGAATGAGCGACAGGGTGGGATCGCTTAATCCACTTGTTCTTTTCATTCCCTCTGGGATACCTGACATTGGTCATTGTCAGAAGACAGGATACTGGGCTAGATGGACTTTTGGTCTGATCCAGTATGGCCGTTCTTATGTTCAAACACATACTTGAGATATAGTCTGATTTATGAACCTGAATATTATATTAAAATTGAGGACCAGAGCAATCCAGCCATGCAACACTTGTTTTAAACTGTAAAAACAAAACAAAACAAAAACCTAGATTTATTTGGGCATGTCCCAGCAGTAAGGAAAAGTGTGGATTAGCATGAAGACAGCAAATATGGACATAAAGGAAACAGACTTTCTCTCACACAAACTCTTTTTAAAATGACTGCCACCTTTTATTTACTCTGAGGTGACAGGTTAGTTCTTTATATAAAAACAAACAGAATGGTAACAAAGGAACTATATTCAGTTACCCATTCATATTACACTTACACACACACATGCACAAACACAGAGTTGTTAAAGGAAATAGGAAAGAATCTCTCTATATATTTCAGAGTATGTCCGTCTGTCTGTGCATCTGTTTGTCCATTTGTTCAGGAACTCCTAAACAGTAAGGCTGTGTCTAGACTGGCCAGTTTTTCCAGAAAATCAGCCGCTTTTCCGGAAAAACTTGCCAGCTGTCTACACTGGCCGCTTGAATTTCCGCAAAAGCACTGACTTCCCACTGTAAGAAATCAGTGCTTTTTGCAGAAATACTACGCTGCTCCAGTTTGGGCAAAAGTCCCTTTTGCGCAAATCTTTTGTGCAAAAGGGCCAGTGTAGACAGCTCAGATTTGTTTTGCGCAAAAAAGCCCCAATCACGAAAATGGTGATCGGGGCTTTTTTGCGGAAAAGCGCGTCTACATTGGCCGTGGACGCTTTTCCACAAAAAGTGCTTTTGCGGAAAAGCGTCAGTGCCAATCTAGACTCTCTGTTCCACAAATGCATTTAACGGAAAACTTTTCCGTTAAAAGCATTTCTGGAAAATCATGCAAGTCTAGATGTAGCCTAAGAGCGGGGACCACTAAATTTGGTATGCAGCTTCCTCTTACCATAACTTAAACCAAGGCTAGGGTTTGGTTGTGACAGGAAAATGGGAAGTGCCAGGAATTGGACTATTTTCAATACCATGGAGAGAGAGGGGGCAGAGAGTAGAGGGACGCAAAGGGAGGGGCACAGACAGGAAGGAGGGATGTGATACTGAGAGTGGCCACTGGGCCAGCTGCAGCACAGAGTGGCCAGCAGGGCTGGGGCTCTGCCATTTTGCCTGCCTCCAGGAGCCCCTTGGAGTGTAGAGGGGAAGCCCCCAGAGCCTGCCACCCCACAGCCTGCAGGTTGGGGGGGGGACCTACTGAAGGAGGGGGCAGCCCCTCTGAGCCTTGCCTGTCCTGACAGCCTGCAGGCTATAATGAGGTTGCTCGAGGCTGGGGGCAGCCCCCAGAGCCTCACCCCCCACACCCAGGACAGTCTGCAGGCCATAGGGGGCTGCTGGAGAGAGGCAGCTGAAGGGGTCAGCCCCTGGAGCCTCTCCTCCCAAACAGCCTGCAGGCGGCAGGGAAACAGCTGGAGGGAGGGAGCATCCAGAGCCTGGCTCCTCCCCAGACAGTCTTCAGGCCATGGAGGTGGGGTTGCCAGGTGCCCAGTATTTGCAGCTCCTGTCCAGTAAAAAAACAAGAAAATACCGGACATATAAAATGTCTGATATTTTCTGTTTTTCTCAGATGGAAGGCTACTTGGGACATTCTTTCCCTGCTACTTCTGGTGGGGAGTGCGGGGCAGAGGGACTGTGAGGATTTAAAGGCACCGCGACTTTTTTTTTGCTCAACCAATTATTTTCCCGCTATATTCGGTATTTTTTGTGAAACTATCTGGCAACCCTACATGGAGGGGCCATTGGAGGGTGGGGCCAGCCTGCATAGCGCTGCCCCATACAATAGGACACAGGGCAGGGTGGCCACTGCACCAAGCATGGCCCGCACCCAGGAGCAGCGACAGGCCAGGGCCAGCCTTCAGAGTCCCAAACTATATCTGATTCCCCTCCTGTGCTACTCAATGAAATAAAGCAAAATCTACTCATAGAAGGAGAGCGACCTATTTTCAGATTTGGAATAAGACAGACAAATATATTGCAGGTCAGATATAAATGTAAACCCATTTGCCCTCTGACTTACATTCTGATTCTGCAAATGCTTTTGCAGAATCAGTTACAATGACTTGGACAGGGCTAAATATGTGTCTGATGTTAAGCATGTAAGTGCTTGTAGCACTGGGATCTTGTGTTATTGATTTGCGTTAGGTTTCATGCATGCCATTAATAAATTTAATTAATCAAATCATCATGATCTTCTTTATAGCAACATGAAAATGAAAATCCACCAATCTTGGGGGTTATGGTTGGAAAGTGAACCTTCAGTAATTGAATCAAACAGTAATGTTGGGTCATATCATGACATCATTTTCAACGGGGAGTTGTGCTATAAAATCAATTGCATGATATGGATCGGTATTTTTATTACATTACTCATACTGCTTGGCTAGTTGCATAATAATAGGGTACAGAAACGTGGCACAGAATGCTCAGAAACTGTAACAAATTTCAGCCATTGCTGAAGAAAATAAGCATTTCAGAGAAAAGGAGTAAAATTAAACCATTTTCCGGCTACTTCTTTGTGCTATGTGGACATCCAAAGCTCATTGTTTTCACTGGACTTTGGACCAGTTCTTTGCAGACAGCGCAGTGGTTTTCAGTGGACTTTATATTTAGGCTTTTTCCATTGGGCAAGCTTCTACACGTACTCATAGGCTGTGTCTAGACAACTTGCCAGCTGTCTACACTGGCCGCTTGAATTTCCTCAAGAACACTGACTTCCTACTGTCTGAAATCAGTGCTTCTTGTGGAAATACCATGCTGCTCCCATTCGGGCAAAAGTCCTTTTGCGCAAAGCTTTAGCGCAAAAGGGCCAGTGTAGACAGCTCAGATTTGTTTTGCGCAAAAAAGCCCCGATTGCAAAAATGGTAATCAGGGCTTTTTTGCGCAAAAGTGCTTTTGCGGAAAAGCGTCCGTGCCAATCTAGACTCTCTGTTCCACAAATGCATTTAACGGAAAACTTTTCCATTAAAAGCATTTGCGGAAAATCATGCCAGTCTAGACGTAGCCATAGAGAGTAGCCTGAATATCTGTGGAAATATATGAGTGTAGTATTATTTTGTGAGCATGAATGTCAGAATCTGGCTCTCATGATTTAGACCAGGGGTGGGGGACCTAAGGCCCAGGGCCTGGATGAGGCCCCCAGCTTTCCTGGATCTGGCCCCCGAGGCTCAGGGCTGCTCCACAGCATTGGGGAGCCTGTGCTGATGATCCAGTCCCCTGCTCTTCTCCCACAGGGCTGGAACACACAAAATCTACTAGCCTGGGGTCCCCTAGGCTCTGGTGTGCGAGGGAAATTTGCGGAGTGTCTTTAGCCTTCTCAGTTGGGGGCCACATCAACAAGAGTTTTTTCTTTGCTTCTCACTTGTATGCAGCCCCTGACTGATCTGTTTTGTGGGTCAGCGGCCCCCAGCCCAAAAAAGATTCCTCAGCCCTGACTGAGACAGCAAAGCTAGTGTCTGTGTTCTTAATTCTCTGCATGGAAAGAAAAAAAAGCAAACAAACCAACCCCCTTAATGTAATAATGAAATATGTCAGGGAATAAAGGCATCTGAATTGAAAGTTGCTATCAATCAGTGAGTACCTAGCAGATAATACTGCTCTGGAGACTTCTTAACTATGCTGTTTTGATGTGCAGTAAATCTACTGCTGCAAATATGTTCATTCCTGTGTTATACATTGCAGGGAAGGAGAGATTTCATTGCATATGCTATTGATATATATGCTGATGTATAAAACATATCATATTCCAGTTGTATATATTCAACCTGTTTAATCATTGGCACTGGTTTTTTGGGGGAGACATTATTTTTCTTTTTCAAGGACTTTTCTTTTTTTTTTTGTCTTTTTCTTTCAGTTGTTCATTTATGAAAAGTTAAAGTGCCAATGGAGGATTTATGAAACCAGTGTTTAGTACATTTATTTTTTGGACTGATTTATTTTTGTATCACGCTTTTACTTAGGCAGTATTGTTAGGGTATGTCTACACTACAGAGTTGTATTGAAAAAAAGGGCCGTTTTTCTGACAAAAGTTGCAGAACATCCAGTTGCAATTGTGTTCTTTCAAAAGTAAATCGAAAGAACAGAGGGCGTTTTCCAATAGCGGTAATCCTCATTCTAGGAGGAAGAAGCCTTTTTCTGAAAGAGCTCAGGCTCGTGCTGGACATCGTGCTGCAGTCCGTGCATGTGCAGCCATGTGCAGCATTAGTGTGTGGCACATGGATGCAGCAGGCAACCCCTGAGCACACCCAGCATTCTGCTGCCAGGCATCCTGCTGCCTGGCTCAGGAGAGGCCACTCACATCCTGCCATGTGGCGGGGAGGGGGCCACCACGGCTGTGAGCAGGCTAGCCACAAGGGTGCAGGCACGACCCCACACAGACCGAGGAGTGCCACACACAGTACATGGGCATGCCTGCATGTGGACAGTGCTGTCCGCTGCAGCTGTGTGTGTGGACCCTAGGGAGGCCCAGGCTGCTTCCGGCTCTTCTGCCATTCATGAAGGGAATCTCACTGTGGCAGGACACTTCACTTGCCTGCTTGTCCATGGTCTGGGGGGGAGGGCGGGTGGGAAGTAGGCAGCACAGACCTCTGAGCACATCAGGGCCCCTGTGAGGCCAGGAGCAATCACACAGGCCTTGCTCCCAGGACATCCCCCTCCTCTGGCCCAAGGACTGTTGGTCACTGCTCACAGAGGAGGGCATGGCCCCAGGGACAGTGTCCGCAGGGATGACTGACCGCCTCTCTCTCTGTGTTCTCCACAGCCGGACCAGCCGGGACTGATAGGTGAGCCACACCACCGCAGCCACCTGCCAGAGCCCAGGGTACCCCAAGGCGTGCCAGGGTCCATGAAGACCTGATGCATCAGCACATCAGTGTCCTGTGCGACATGCAGCAGACCCTGGCGCACAAGGACTTGGAGTGGCGGAATTGTGCATGGGACCAGCTGGTGCAGCGGTGTGACAATGTGTGCCGTCATGTCATTCAGGATGGCATACCCACCTGATGCCGCTGTTCCTGGCTTCCACCATCCGTCCCCCTCCCCTGCTATTCCCATTCCCCCTCTGCCTGCCTCCCCTGCTATGCCACTGCTCCCTTCCCAAGCATTGCCTCTGCTCCCTCCCCAGGTGATGCCCATGGCCCCTCCCCTAGCAATGCCCATGCCCCCACCCATGCCTATGGCCCATCCCCTGCCCCCCTGCCATCCCTGACCCCTCTCCAGCCCCCCTCCTGTCTACACCCTTTTGGTCCCCGGACCCACCCAACCCCAACTCTGATGAGGTCTCCATACCTGTGGAGGCACATCGAGCTGCCTCCCTTGCTCCTCTCAGCCCTGAGCCCCCTTCCCCTCCCAGTTATGAGCCCCCCCTCCACCTTTTTTTAATGCAATATAAATTCAGACTTTGTTTTGTTCAAAATCAAACAGGTGTTTTTATTGAGAGGTCAGGGAAGGGGCAAAGGGAGGGGTTGCGGTGGGGAAGGGATAGGGCAGCAAGCCAGAGGCCCCTATTGGGAAGGCCGTGGGAAGAATTACTGGGGTCCTTGAGAGAACCTCTCCCTCAGGGCCTCCCGGATGCGCATCACAGCCTGATGGGCCTGTTGGATGGCAGCTGTCCTCGGCTGCTCGAACACTCGCTCTTCATGGCCAGTGCCTGCCCCCCACCATGGGAGGAAGTCCCCTTCCTTCCTCGCCACAATGTTGTGGTGGACACAACATGACAACACTACATCAGGGATGTTGTGCTCCCCCACATCCAGGCAGGTCAGGAGGCACCTGAATGATGCCCTGAGGTGGCTTACGGCACACTCCACCTAAATCAGGTGGGCATTAAATTGGTCCCTGCTGGGGTCCAGGTGGCCAGTGTACAGCTTCATCAGCCACTGCATGAGGGGGTAGGCCATGTCCCCCACAATGCACAGTGGCATCTGCACATCCCCAACAGCAAGTTCACAGCGGGGGAAAAATGTACTTGCCTCCAACTTGCGGTATAGGCTGGAGTTTCTGAAGACTCAGGCATTGTGTGCCCTGCCTGACCACCCAACAAAAACGTCTGTAAAGTATTCCCAGTGGTTGACCAGGGCCTGCAGCACCACTGAAAAGTAGCCCTTCCAATTAATATCCCCCAGGGCAGCAAGTCCGGCCAAGGTCGCATTCAGGTCTCCCAGCAGGATCAAGTTGATGGCCCTTAGCACCAGCAGAAGGAGACAAACAAACACACAAAACAGAGAATGAGAGAGGGGATGCCTGAGCCCTTGGGAGGTGCCCGCCCTGCTCCCCTCTCCTGCCCCCCCAAACACTCCAGGAGCCACCCCCTATGAGGCCACCCCACCCCTCAGGAGCAGGTCTGTGTAAGGGCGCGATGGCACAACCCCCTGGGGACAGGGCTTCCCCCTACCCACACTTCCTCCAGAGTCCCCAATCCCCATTCCTGAGGGACCCCTTTTCCAGGACTCTTCCCCCCTGCAGGGACTGAAGCCCTGAGAGTGCCTTACCTCCATAGGGAGGGCCCTGACAGTGGAATTCCCCACACTGGCCAGTTGGTTGCCCACTGACGAGTAGCTGTCTGGGAGTGCGAGCTTCCAGAGGGCTATTGCGACCCACGTCTCCAGGGGGATGGCAGGCAGTAGGTGGGTGTTGCCTCTCCAGAGGGTGGGTGCGAGCCAGGCACACAGCTCCAAAAGGTGGCCTTCCGCATGCAGAAGTTTTGGAGCCACTGCTGGTTGTCCCACCACTCCATGACCAGCCGGTCCCACCAGTCTGAACTGATGTTGAGCTTCCAAAAATGTCTGAACTATTTATCTCCTTTCTCCTTATAACACCCTTTTAGATACTTGAAAACCACTATTGTGTCCCCTCTCAGTCTTCTCTTTTCTAAACTAAACAAGCCCAATTCTTTCAGTCTTCCCTCATAGCTCATGTTTTCTAGACCTTTAATCATTTTTGTTGCTCCTTCCTGGACCTTCTCCAATTTCTCCCCATCTTTCTTGAAATGTGGTGCCCAGAACCGGACACAATACTCCAATTGAGGCCTAATCAGCGCAGAGTAGAGCAGAAGAATGACTTCTCGTGTCTTGCTCACAATACTCCTGTTAATGCATCATGTTTGCTTTTTTGCAACAGTATCACACTGTTGACTCATGTTTAACTTGTCCACTATGACTCCTAGATCTCTTTCAGCAGTACTCCTTCCTAGAGAGTCGCTTCCCCTTCTGTATGTGTGAAACTGATTGTTCCTTCCTAAGTGGAGCACTTTGCATTTGTCCTTATTAAACTTCATTCTGTTTACCTCAGACCATTTCTCTAGTTTGTCCAGATCATTTTGAATTTTGACCCTATCCTCCAAAGTGCTTGCAACCCCTCCCAACTTGGTATCATCTGAAAACTTAATAATCGTACTCTCCATCATCTAAATGATTGATTATGCCATCATCTAAATCATTGAGGAAGATTTTTAGAGAATCAGCCCAAAAAAAAAAAAAAAAAGACCCTTGAGGAATCCCACTTGTTATGCCCTTTCAGCAGGATTGTGAACCATTAATAACTACTCTCTGAGAATGGTTATCCAGCCAGTTATGCACCCACCATATAGTAGCACCATATAAGTTGTATTTGCCTAGTTTATTGATAAGAAGATCATGCGAGACTGTGTGAAATGCTTTACTAAAGTCTTAGTATACCATGTCCACTGCTTCCCCCTTTTCCACAAGACTTGTTATCCCTTCACAGAAAGCTATCAGATTGGTTTGACATGATTTGTTCTTTACAAATCCATGCTGGCTGTTACCTAATACCTTATTTTCTTCTAGATGTTTGCAGATGAATTCCTGAATTACTTCCTCCATTATCTTCCCTAGCACAGAAATTAAAATGACTGGTCTATAGTTTCCTGGGTTATTCTTATTTCCCTTTTTATACATGGGACAAACTGTATTTGCCCTTTTCCTGTCTTCTGGTATCTCTCCCTACTTTCATGATTTTTCAAAGATGATAGCTAAAGGCTCCTCTATCAGCTCCTTGAGTATTCTAGGATGCATTTCATCAGGCCCTGGTGACTTGCAGACATCTAACTTTTCTAAGTAACTTTTTTGTTCTTTTATTTTAACTTTTAAGCCTACCCCATTTCCACTAGCATTCACTATGTTAGGCATCCCGTCACCATCATTCTTCTTGATGAAAACTGAAACAAAGAAGTCATTAAGCACCTCTGCCATTTCCAAGTTTCCTGTTATTGTTTCTCCCTCTTCACTGAGCAATGGGACTACCCTCTCCTTGGTATTCCTCTTGCTCCTAGTATATTTGTAGAACATCTTCTTACCCTTTATGCCTCTAGCTAGATTTTTCTCTTTTTATGCCTTTGCCTTTCTAATCTTGCCCCTGCATACCTGTGTTGTTTGCTTATATTCATCATTTGTAATTTGACCTAGCTTCTACTTTTTATATGCCTCCTTTTTGACTTTTACCCTTCTTGCCATGTGATTGATGCAGAATCCAAATGCCGGGGGGAAAGCAAAGGATTTATTACAATGTCATGTTTTCTAACCTAGGGTATTCTGTAGGACAGCCATAATCCCATTAAGAAATTGTTTCCATGGGGCCATATTCCTGACTCCATAAATGCTTGTGGTTCTATTACTCAGTTTTCTCTAACTTGCCACTACACGGGGTACAGGACTCCATTCTCAGCTCTGTACCACTCTGCAAGTGTCTGTTCAAAGCCTGTCTGCTGAGTAACAAGAAAGAGTTCCTGGAAAAATCCTGATAGAGGACCCTGGCGTACCAGGAACAATCATCCCTGTTAATGGTTAGAATAACCTATACATTAGTCATGTTTAGGCAGGAATAGGAGTCCTACGTGTGTGACTTGCAGCTCAGTGCACATTCTGCTGAGCCAGAAGGCATTTGATGGAGGCACATCTCTAGTCCACCCTAAATACAGTATCTCTTGGTTAATGCTGGCTCCCCAGGCACATCCCTCCCACTCCTGCTGTCCACTTCCAGAGATTCCCTGGTTGCTATGGCAGAGTGTCCCTCCACAGCAGCACATTTGAGGTCTGACTGTGCCCATTGGAAAGGGTGGATGGGTCCCTTTGTGGGACAGGTTCTTTTGTGCAGCTTGTCCCCTGCATAGTGGAACTTCAGAAGTTCTTCTTTTGCTTTGAACAGAGCAGAGGCAGGACCAGGCCAGAGAGAGAAAGAGGGTATGTCTACACTACCCCGCTAGTTCGAACTAGCGGGGTAATGTATGCATACCGCACTTGCTAATGAAGCCCGGGATTTGAATTTCCCGGGCTTCATTAGCATAAGCGGGGAGCCGCCATTTTTAAATCCCCGCTGCTTCGAACCCCGTGTAGCGCGGCTACACGGGGCTCGAACTAGGTAGTTCGGACTAGGGTCCTATTCCGAACTACCGTTACTCCTCGTGAAACGAGGAGTACCGGTAGTTCGGAATAGCCACCCTAGTCCGAACTACCTAGTTCGAGCCCCGTGTAGCCGCGCTACACGGGGTTCGAAGCAGCGGGGATTTAAAAATGGCGGCTCCCCGCTTATGCTAATGAAGCCCGGGAAATTCAAATCCCGGGCTTCATTAGCAAGTGCGGTATGCATACATTACCCCGCTAGTTCGAACTAGCGGGGTAGTGTAGACATACCCAGAGAGAGAGAGAGAGAGCTCTGAACTTACTTAAGTAAGGATTGCATACTACAATAAAACTCCAGTGGTCCGGCATCCAATGGTCCGGCACTCCGGAAGTGCTCCAGGCAGCCGGACAATTGGAGCAGCTCTGCCCCGGGCTTCCCAGAGTCAGCCGCTGGTCAGTTTCAGCAGCAGCTGACTTAGGGTATGTCTATACTGCAAAGTTAATTCTTACTAACAGCCGTTAGTTCGAATTAACTTTAATAGGGGCTACACATTAAAGTAGTTCGAATTAAGGGCTGTGTAGCCACTTAATTCGAACTAGCTGGAGGCTAGCCCTTCCCAGGTTCCCCCTGATGGCCACTCTGGGCCAAACCAGGGAAACTCCTCTCCTCTCCCCCAGCCCCGAGGCCCTTAAAGGGGTAGACTCTGGCCAGAGAGCACTTGCCAGAGCCAGCCCTGCCAGCAGTCTCTGCCCCTGACCCAGTGGCCCCAGGATGAGCCAGGAAGCCAGTGACAGCCAGCCCAGTCCCCCAGCACCCAGGGGCCAGCCAGGGGCCGTAGACAGCACGTGCCCTCCTGAACTAGTGTGGAGATCATGGACCTCATTGAGGTTTGGGGGCAGGCCCCCAACATCCATGATCTCTGCACTAGGAGGAGGAACGCGGCTGTCTACGGCCGCATAGCAGCCACCATGGCCCGAAAGGGACACAGGTGCACCCAGGAGCACGTGCGCCTGAAAGTTAAGGAGCTGCGGCAGGCCTACGCCAGGGCCACCAGGGGCAGCGCCGCAGCAGGAGCTGCCACCTGCCCCTACTTCCCCGCCCTCGACCAACTCCTGGGGAGCTGGGCGATCCGCGCCAGCCCGGGAGGCAAAACGCTAATTCGAATTAGTTTTTAGGTCTAGCTGCACTAATTCGAATGATCTTATTTCGAATTAACTAATTCGAATTAAATTAGTTCGAATTAGCGCTGTAGTGTAGACATACCCTCCGGGAAGTCTGGGGCAGAGTAGCTGGGTGCTGTTGGGTTGGTCCCGCAGCGCCGAGGGGCGCATCCCCCCCACTCCACCCCAGACCCCTCATAGCCCCCCCTTCTGATAGTCTGGCATAGCTGATCATCTGGCACCCCCTGGGTCCTAAAGGTGCTGGATTAGTGGAAGTTTACTGTAGTAGGTTATCCAATACAGTGGCTAAGAAGAAGAAGAAGAAGAAACACCAGTTTCCTGTACTCAGGAGGAAATGAAATGCAGCAGTGTGTGAATAATGCTCTTTTTAGCACTTTTTCTTTCTTTTTCAGAAAAAGTACTGTCCACTTTCTTCTCTCTTCCTGAAGAAAAGAGATATTCATAAACTTAGGCAAGAAGAGAGGCCTAACATACCACATTGAATTGAGTATCAATGGTGGTGTTCTTTCCAATCACAGGACAGTTCTACTAAGGCTCATATCTGTTCTCTGTATATCTTGGAGATCACCTCTCCCTTCCTCTAGATAAAGGAAGCATCTGATCTTTGGGAAATTAAGATCGGAGCACAAGGTCATCTGAAATGTAGGCAAAATAAGGCAGCTATTTTTTTTGAAAATTACAGATCTGATTTTCCCCACACATAGCCATCCGCTCAAGAACTTATCCTCACTGTGCTTATCCTGCTCTGAATGCTGCTCCATAAAGGGCATGTCCACACTAGCAAATTATTTTGGAATAACTAAATCCAACTTAAATAACTCCCCATTTTAGAAAATCAAAAAAGTGTGTCCCCACTATGGGGAAGTCTTGAAATTAGTATGAGGCAGGCTCCATTAATGTGGACACACTACCTCGACTTAGAGCTTAAGGAAGCAGTAGGGAGTGATTAGTTCGAATTACTATGGGGAGTAGTTATTTTGAAACAGAGGCACCTCCTCACACTATTTTGAAATAACTATTTCAAAATTAGAGTTATTCCCTGAGGAAAGCAGGATTACAGATTTTGAAATAAGTGGCCTGTGACTTCAAAATAATGGGTTTGGTACTGTGGATGTTCTGCTTATAAATTTGACCTAAGGGGGTTTGTACCCTTCCCTTTTGTCCGGTACCTTCGGTTCTCCCCCCCCCCCTCCGACCTCCGGAGGGGGGTGAAGGCGGCGCTATGGCTGCCTGCAAGCCCTCGTTGTGGGGCATTCGGGTATTTTTTTCCCCTTGGTGCGGCTCTGCCTCCAATTGAGGGGTGGGGGAAAAGGGGAGCCCAGGCCCACCCTCACTCACGGGCCCCAGCCCAGGGCCCTAAGGACACGGAACTGCCTCGCTCCTGTCTGGCTGGCGGGGCGTCCTGCCGTAACGCGCCAGCCCACCAGCCCGTATGGGCTCTGCCCTGGGCTGCTTCCTTTCCCCTCCCACGGCGTTCCCCGGCCAGGGTGTTTACCTTACTCCGGGCCGACAGGCTGCCAGCACTATCACAACCCCTCCTGCGCTGGGAAAAAGGGGAGGGGTTTAGTATGTCCGCGGCTGGGACTTCCGTCAGTCCCCTGGGGGTCGCCCCGGATCTCACCCTCCCACGGCCCCGCACCTAGCTCTCTCTCTCTCTCTCCCTTCCCCCCCCCCCCCCCCCACCATGGCGGCGGCGTTTTAAATGTCCTGCCGTAGCCACCCCTCCTGACGTCACCGGCCTGGGCGGGGGTGCGGCCGTCCCTCTTTGCCACGGATTGGCTGCTGTCCGGGCCTGTCAGGGCGGGGGAACTCCTCCCGCCCTAGCCCCTCCTCTACCGCCGCGCTCCGGCAACGAGCTGGCACGACGGCCAGCGTCTTCCACCCTGGCATGGCCTGCGTGCAAGCCGCGCAAGCTCGGGCTGACCCCCCCTGAACGCCGAGCAGCGCCTGTTCGGCATTGTTCATGGTGCGGGGCGGGGCTGCCCCGTCACAGGGTTATTTCTAAATAACACTTTAGGATAGACCAGAGCTAGAAGTTCTTCAGGCTAATTCTTTGCACCTGCACCCTCCTCGGCCTTCTCATTCTTTTCCTCCTCTCAAGTTAACAAAGTCCCATATGTAACAGTTACACCAAAGTCAAATTTGGTTGAGTACTGTCACTGCAGTATCTTAGCACCTCACAAATATTGGGAAATTTATCCTCACAATAGCTCGATGAGATTGGGAACTGCTATTCTTTCCATTTTACAGATGGAGAAACTGAGCCACAGAGGAATTAAGGCCTGATCTTCAAAAAAGCACCTATCAGATTTTGTGGTGCCCAGCTCCCTCCAAGAACCATGTAGTGCTCCTATTAGTATCAGTGGGATGCTCTGAATTTCCCCTGTAAAGTTTACTGAGGGTGAGTGAAAATTAAAGCCAGTTTTTGTGGTATAAAAACTGTCTCCATGGGTGGAGGCACTGAGCTTTGTTAAATCCTGTCCTCCGGAAGTCTCCAGCTGACCCAGGCCTCCTGCTTCCAGTCTGAGAACTGTCATCCAAAGGCCAGCGAAGGCAACTTTCTCCTGTTGACTCTTAAGGGAAGCTTGGCACCTAGCAGCCCTTTGAAAATCTCCCCCAAAGGCTTCATCCCCCGCTCCCTACTACAACTGTCTGCAGCAAACTAATTGCTGTCCTGCAAATGGCAGGTTACAAGAGATGCCTGATTAAACTGCCTATCGTTGCCTATCGCCCAATATGACGTGGTTTGACTAAAATAGCTGATGCACCAATCAGGATTCTGCGGTTTGAAGTTTATTAATTTCATTTTTCAGAGTGTATTTGTAGCAATTTTTGAGTTTATGTAAGTGACCAAAGATCTGGGGTTTTCAGGGCTTTCTCTTTGTATGTACACATAATACTCTTTCAGGCAGTGCTACATTCAAGTACACTTGGGAACCATTAGTTCTCCACACTAGGGTCTACACAAACCAATTAATGTGCAACATATTAGTACACCTTCGAAACCACACCCCTGTTGTCTGTCTGCTTTGCTATTGCATGCAGACAAACACTTAGATACAAGCCATGCAGCAGGGACATTGCCTGTGTAAATAACCTGCATCAGGAAAGGGTTGAAGTAAACACAAACTGAGTAGCCTTTTCTGATGTTTATTAGATAAACATCTAGGGCCTTTTTATGGGGATGTTGCATCCATTAAAACCTAACATCAGTATGCAATAAGCATCTCTATCTTGAAAGCAACATATCAGGAAAACAGTTAATTAGTTCAGTATATTCAATGTTGTTGCTGACTTAAAAAAAGTGTTTGAAGCCTGCTAATAGGAGACCTACATATGATCTTAGGCATCTTTCAGACCATGCACATATCCAAGTATTAAATCTGACATAGGAATATGAAATGTGTTAATAATGCTCTCTGAAGGTCTTTGGCTCCATAAACCAATTAATGGATTACACTCAGCCATTTCCATTTCTTATGGCTATAGGATAATAGTTTGCATTGAATAACTAACATGTCAAATTCTGCAACTCTAAGTGCAAAATGTTGCAATGCTGGTCAGGTTTATGCAATACTAGTTTATGTAGTATGTGTGACTGTGATGGGGGAGCATTTAACATGGAATTTATTGCTGATGTGGATGTTGGCTAATCTTAGGGCCAGTAGTTTCTGTCAAAGATTATTTATTTTTCATGCAATCTTTACTTAAGGTTTGAATTCTCATATCCTTACTTAATGAGCAGTCCCACTTGAAGTCAGCATGATTATTTGTGGTGCAAGATATTATTCAGTGTCAGCATGTGACTCAAAATCTGACCTTAAGTTATTATGTTTTGTTTTATGTTGATATATATGCAATAAAGAAATGGCCGGATCAGACAGCTAGAACAAAGGCAGGTCCTAGGTACCTGCAGGCCACGTAGACACTTCACTGGGGCCCAGCTGTGAAAGCAGGGCTGTCATTCTGATGGGCCCAAGTTTGACATTGGAAATTTCCATCTTTAGCCACATTTTATAGCACATAGGGCCTGATCCAAAGTCTAAGTCTTTCCATTAACTTTAATAGGATTCAGATGAGGCCCATAGTAGACATTAAAAAAAAAAACCACTCTCAGGGTATGTCTACACTACAAAGTTAATTCGAACTAACAGACGTTAGTTCGAATTAACTTTCATAGGCGCTACACTAGCGCTCCGCTAGTTCGAATTTAATTCGAAATAGCGGAGCGCTTAGTTCGAACTAGGAAAACCTCATTTTACGAGGATTAAGCCTAGTTCGAACTAGCTAGTTCGAATTAAGGGGTGTGTAGCCCCTAAATTCGAACAAGTGGGAGGCTAGCGCTCCCCAGGTTTCCCTGGTGGCCACTCTGGCCAACACTAGGGAAACTCGTCTGCCCCCCCTCCCGGCCCCGGACCCCTTAAAGGGGCACGGGCTGGCTATGGTGCCCGTGCCAGGTGCAAGCCTGCCAGCACCCAGCCAGCAGACCCTGCACCTGGCACGGATCGAGCCACCCACCCGATGCCCCCCAGCCCTTCCCCTCTTCCCGGGACCAGGCTGCCGGCTCCCGGGAGCTTGCCTGGGACCGCAAGAGGCGGGCACCCGCCTGGGCTAGTGCGTACATCGTGGACCTCGTCCACGATCTCCGCACTAGGCACAGGAAAGTGGCCGTCTAGGGCAGGAGAGCTGCCAGCCTGGCCACCCAGGAGCAGGTGTGCATGAAAATCAAGGGGGTCCACTGAGACCCCCGACCCTGAGCCCTGAGCTTACAATGGCCGTACTGGGTCAGACCAAAGGTCCATCTAGCCCAGTAGCCTGTCTGCTGACAGCGGCCAACCCTAGGGACCCTGAAGGGGATGGACCGAAGACAGTGACCAAGCCATTTGTCTCGTGCCATCCCTCTCCAGCCTTCCACAAACCTTGGGCAGGGACACCACTCCTACCCCCTGGCTAATAGCACTCCATGGACCCAACATCCGTGACTTGATCTCACGTCCCTTTAAACTCTGTTCTAGTTGTAGCCTTCACAGCCTCCTGCAGCAAGGAGTTCCACAGGTTGACGCTTTGCTTTGTGAAGAACAACTTTCTGTTACTACCTTGAAGCCTGCTACCCATTCCTTTCCTTTGGTGTCCTCTAGTCCTTCTTTATGGGAACTAATGAAGAACTTTTCTGTATGCACCCTCTCCACCCAACTCCTGCTTTTAGAGACCTCTATCCTGTCCCCACTCCGTCTCCTCTTTTATAAGCTTAAAAGTCCCAGTCTCTTTAGCCTCTCTTCATCTGGGACCTGTTCCCAACCCCTGATCATTGTAGTTGCCCTCCCCTCTCCCAGCCTCTCTCTTCCCCTCTCCCACCTCCTTTTCCCAGTCTCCCCCAGTTTTGTTCATTAAAGACAGATTCCATTTTTGAACACAATTGTCCTTTATTTTGTACATCAAGAAGAGGGGCTAGGGAAGGGTAAGTGGAAGGAGGTGAGGGAGGAATGGGGTACGCGCCCCCGATGGGGAGGGCTGGGCTGGCTCTGTGGGCTTCTGGGGGTGGAAGCTCTCCTGCAGCCCGCCAATTGCCCCCTCTCCCGAGATGGCAGCCTGCGGCAAGTGCAGCCGGGCTGATGGCCGAGTGCTGTGATGTGCCCAGTGTGGGTACTTCGGGCAATCCAAGCCAGGACTGCTTTGCAAGCGGGGCACCCCTGAGAACTGTCTGTCCGGGGTGGGGTTCGGGATCCTTTAAGCACAGCCCTCGGCTAGCCTGAGACAGCAGCTCCACGCTCTAAGTCCTCCTCTGATGCCCTGCTGGCACTGCTTCCAGCCATCCTTAAGCCCGGTTCAGGGTCCACTTAATGTGGACATGCTAGTTCGAATTAGCTAATTCGAACTAGTTTTTTAGTCTGGATCCGTTTGTTCAAATTAGCTTAGTTCGAATTAACTAATTCGAACTAAGTTAGTTCGAATTAACGTTGTAGTGTAGACATACCCGCAGACTTTAAGTTCTGCAATGTAGGGAAGACTAGGGGGAAAGATTTCTTGGTGCAAATTTTGGTTTTATGTCTAATTCCTCACCAGGCAATTTCAGTGGTGTTGCCCGGGGAGAATGCTAGCATGCAGCCCATTCAGTCGAAACATTGTGTAATAATTGTACTGTTGCCCCCACAGGACTGTGTACTTCATAGTAAAACAAACCATTACCTCAGGAAGTACTGACTCCCCATTCTCACTAAGAACTCTTGCAAGTCATAAGACAAATAGATGGTGTGTGACCTGCTCATAGCTTTATGGCCCCACAGGTCCTGAAGGCAACACTGTAAATCTCAACAGTGTCTTGCAAGTGCTTGATTTGTGCAGTAGATACTCTGATTTAGGCATGTGTAAAAACTCATGTCATCTGACAGCTGCTTATGGACATTATAGGTGTGTAGGTTCATGTCATCATTAATTTACACTCACTAAGGGCCCCCTGCATTTTCTGGACATGTCAAAGGTTACTTCCATACACTGGAAAAAATCTATAGCAGGTAATAAGCATTGCACCCAGTCAGAATCCTGGACTGAAAAGTGAGCTCTGGAAGGAGTTGGGATAGTGGGAGGAGGACTCCTTAGGTAGAAGGTATGATCCTGGAGCGATTATGGAGCTTCCAATGAGTTTACAATTTAAGGCCCAGTTCCTAAGTCAAGATCCACTTGCATGGATCCCTTCAGTACAGCAAGCAAAATCTCATTAACCTCAGGAGTCCATGGGAGTCTGTAAGAAGATAGTAGATTCAGATGCAAGACTAAGGCTTAAAGGTCAAATCCTGTTTATTTTCTCTGAAGAATCCCATGTCTCTGGCTTTACTGCTGTGAGCAAGCCAAGCAAGAAAATTTAGGTTGAGTACTTAGATTTAAGGAAATCACAGACTTTCATTTCAGTTTGGCTAACTTTTTTCAGAGCTGGAATTTTTAATAGTGGGTTTATAACATTTTGTGCTGTCTGTGTTATATTTGGGTGGAAGGCAAGAAAGCAGTTGATGATAGTAGAAGACTCGCCAAAAGACTAAGTTGCAAAGTGCATTTCTTCTGAATACAGATGACATTGTGGGGTTCCAAACACACGATCTCTCACTGATTTCTGGAATACATTTGCTTAGGTTGCAAGCAAAACGATATTTTGAGCTGTCAGCTGTGGAAACTCAGGCCAGGGCTTTGACAATCATACTGGAACATTTACATCTTGTACATCATAACCAACAGCAAAGCTTTTGCAGGCCAAATCATTTTCACATCTTTTCACTACACTCCTCCCTTCAAGGAGGCATTTAATAATAACAACTGAGGAATCTCTCAGAAGGAAGGCAGGTATGGATGGTGATAGGTTTGCTGTTGTTACCTGCACAGCATGCGTCATGTTTGTCTTCCTCCCAGAAGAAAGAAGGGATTTCATCTGCACTAAGTGCAAGCTGGTCACCATTTTGGAAGAAAAAATTAGAGGACTTGAGACCCAAGTATCGACCCTACGTTCTATCAGAGAGGATGAAGACTTCCTCGATAGAAGGCAGCGTTTAATCCTGCAGGCACAGCAGGCTGAGGAGCCATTCAGAGCAGTACAGGACAAGGAAGAAAACCGGTAGCATGTAACCTCTTGGAGAAGAAGGCCAACTCAGGTATCCCCCATTCCTGCAGAGGTAAGCAACCGCTATCAGGCTCTCTCCACAGGCACTGCGGTGGAGAACGCTTTGGCAGGGACATCTCAGGGAAGAAATCAGAAGGGAACACCATCTACCGGAAGGCATGGGATGCATATTCCTAGGAATGGGGGTTTCACGACCACCACCCCCAAAAGAAGAAGACGGGTGTTGGTGGTCGGGGACTCCCTCCTAAGAGGGACTGAACCATCCATCTGCCATCCAGACCTGCAATCTCGAGAAGTGTGCTGCTTACAGGGAGCTTGCATTCAGGATGTGACCAAGAGTATTCCGAAAGTGATTAAACCTTCGGATTGCTACCCCTTCCTGCTTCTCCATGTAGGAACTAACAATACAGCCAAGAATGACCTTGAGTGGGTTACAGAAGATTATGTAGCACTGGGAAGAAGGATCAAGGAATCTGAAGCACAAGTGGTGTTCTCGTCCATCCTTCCGGTTGAAGGAAAAGGCCCAGGTAGGGATTGTCGAATTCAGAAAGTAAATGCATGCTTGCACAGGTGGTGTCAGAGAGAGGGCTTTGATTTCTTCAACCATGGAACTCTGTTCCAGGCACAAGGATTGTTAGGAAGATATGGGATCCACCTAACCAAGGGTATGTCTACACTACAGAGTTAGTTCGAACTAACTTAGTTCGAATTAGTTAATTCGAACTAAGCTAATTCGAACTAACGCGTCTAGAACTAAAAACTAGTTCGAATTAGCATTTTGCTAATTCGAACTAGCATGTCCACATTGAGTGGACCCTGAACAGGGCTTAAGGATGGCCGGAAGCAGTGCCGGCAGGGCATCAGAGGAGGACTTAGAGCGTGGAGATGCTGTCTCAGGCTAGCCGAGGGCTGCGCTTAAAGGGACCCGACCCCCACCCCGGACAGACAGTTCTCAGGGGTGCCCCGCTTGAAAACCAGTCATGGCTTGGAGTGCCCGGAATGCCCACACTGGGCACATCACAGCACTCGGCCATCAGACCGGCTGCACTTGCCGCAGGCTGCCATCTGGGGAGAGGGGGCAATTGGGGGGCTGCAGGAGAGCTTCCACTCCCAGAAGCCCGCAGAGCCAGCCCAGTCCTCCCCATCGGGGGCTCGTGCCCCATTCCTCCCTCACCTCCTTCCATTTACCCTTCCCTAGCCCCCCTTCCTGATGTACAAAATAAAGATAACGTTTCTTCCAACATTGACTCTGTCTTTATTGAACAAAACTGGGGGAGACTGGGAAAAGGAGGTGGGAGAGGGGAAGAGAAAGGCTGGGAGAGGGGAGGGCAACTACAATGATCAGGGGTTGGGAACAGGTCCCAGATGAAGAGAGGCTACAGAGACTGGGACTGTTCAGCTTATAAAAGAGGAGATGGAGCGGGGAGAGGATAGAGGTCTCTAAAAGCAGGGGTTGGGTGGAGAGGGTGCATTCAGAAAAGTTCTTCATGAGTTCCCATAATGAAGGACTAGAGGACACCAAAGGAAATGAATGGGTAGCAGGCTTCAAACTAGTAAGAGAAAGTTGTTGTTCCCAAAGCAAATAGTTAACCTGTGGAACTCCTTGCTGCAGGAGGCTGTGAAGGCTACAACTAGAACAGAGTTTAAAGGGAAGTGAGATCAAGTCATGGAGGTTGGGTCCATGGAGTAGTCTTAGCCAGGGGGTAGGAGTGGTGTCCCTGCCCAAAGTTTGTGGAAGGCTGGAGAGGGATGGCACGAGACAAATGGCTTGGTCACTGTATTCGGTCCATCCCCTCCAGGGTCCCTAGTGTTGGCCTCTGTCGGCAGACAGGCTACTGGGATAGATGGACCTTTGGTCTGACCCAGTACGGCCATTGTAAGCTCAGGGCTCAGGGTCGGGGGTCTCAGTGGACCCCTTGATTTTCATGCACACCTGCTCCTGGGTGGCCAGGCTGGCAGCTCTCCTGCCCTAGCCGGCCACTTTCCTGTGCCTAGTGCGGAGATCGTGGACGAGGTCCACAATGTCTGCACTAGCCCAGGAAGGTGCCCGCCTCTTGCGGTCCCGGGCAAGCTCCCGGGAGCCGCCAGCCTGGTCCCGGGAAGAGGGGGTGGGCTGGGGGACATCGGGTGGGTGGCTCTGAGCCGTCTCAGGTGCAGGGTCTGCTGGCTGGGTGCTGGCAGGCTTGCACCTGGCACAGGCACCGTAGCCAGCCCGTGCCCCTTTAAGGGGTCCGGGGCCGGGAGGGGGGCAATAGAGTTTCCCTGGTGTTGGCCAGAGTGGCCACCAGGGAAACCTGGGGAGGGCTAGCCTCCCAGTAGTTCGAATTAAGGGGCTACACACCCCTTAATTCGAACTAGTAAGTTCGAACTAGGCTTAATCCTCGTAAAATGAGGTTTTCCTAGTTTGAACTAAGCGCTCCGCTAGTTCGATTTAAATTTGAACTAGCGGAGCGCTAGTGTAGCGCCTATGAATGTTAGTTCGAACTAACATTGTAGTGTAGACATACCCCAAGAGAGGAAAGAGCATCTTCACAAGCAGGCTTGCAAACCTAGTGAGGAGGGCTTTCAACTAGGTTCGTTGGGGGACAGTGACCAAAATCCTGAGGTAAGTGAGGAAGTCAGACACTGGGAAGAATCACAAGGAGGAATGAGAAATAAAGGAGGACCCCTGATTTGTATGGAGAGGGTAAGGTGATCAACTGGTTATCTAAGGTGTTTGTACACCAATGAGAGAAGCCTGGGAAACAAACAGAAAGAATTAGAAGCCCTGGCCCAGTCGAAGAACTATGATTTGATTGGAATAATGGAGACTTGGTGGGATGACTCGCATGACTGGAGCACTAATAAACTATTCAGGAAGAACAGGCAAAGGAGAAAAGAGGAGAAGTTGCATTGTATGTAAGAGAACAGTATGATTGCTCGGAGCTCCAGTATTTAGAAGGAGAAAAGACTGTTGAGAGTCTATGAATTAAGTTTGGAGGTGGAAGCAACAGGGATAATGTTGTGATTGGTGTCTGCTATAGACCACCAGATCAGGTGGATGAGGTAGAGGAGGCTTTCTTCAGACAACTGAAAGAAGCTTCCAGATTGCAGGCCCTGGTTCTCATGGGCGACTTTAATCATCCTGGCATCTGTTGGGAGACCAACACAGCAGTACACAGACAATCCAAGAAGTTTTTGGAGAATGTTGGGGATAACTTTTGGGACAAGAACTGACCAGGGACCATGCGCAGCTTGACCTGCTGCTCACAAACAGGGAGGAACTAGTAGGGAAAATAGAGGAGGGTGACAACCTGGGAAGCAGTGATCATGAGATGGTAGATTTCAGGATACTGACCAAAGGAAGAAAGACAAGCAAAATACACACCCTGGACTTCAGAAAAGCAGACTTTAACTGCCTCAGAGAACTGATAGGCAGGATTCTCTGGGATGCTAACATGAAGGGGAAAGGAGTCCAGGATAGCTGGCAGTATTTTAAAGAATCCTTATTGAAGGCACAGGAAGAAACCATCCCGATGCGCAGGAAGAAAAGCATATATGGTGGGCGACCAGATTGGCTTACCAGGGACATCTTTGGTGAGCTTAAACACAAAAAGGAAGCTAACAAGAAGTGGAAACATGGACAGATGACTAGGGAGGAGTATAAATATATTGCTCGAGAATGCAGGGGAGTTATCAGGAAGACAAATTGTAACTGGAATTGCAGCTAGCAAGGGATGTGAAGGGCAACAAGAAAGGTTTCTACAGGCATGTTAGCAAGAAGAGAGTGATCAGAGAGAGTGCGGGGCCCTTATTGGATGAAGGAGGTAATCTAGTGACAGATGATGTGGGAAAAGCTGAAGTACTCAATGCTTTCTTTGCCTCCGTCTTCACGGACAAGGTCAGCTCCCAGACAAATGCACTAGGCAATGCAGTATGGGAAGGAGGTGGACAGCCCTTGGTGGGGAAAGAACAAGTTAGGAACTATTTAGAAAAGCTAATCATACACAGATCCATGGGGCCGGATTTAATGCATCTGAGGGTACTGAGGGAGTTGGCAAATGTCATTGCGGAGCCTTTGGCCATTATCTTTGAAAACTTGTGGAGATGGGGAGAGATCCCGGATGATTGGAAAAAGGGAAATGTAGTGCCCTTCTTTGAAAAAGGGAAGGAGGACAATCCAGGGAACTACAGACTGGTCAGCTTTACCTCAGTCCCTAGAAAAATCATGGAGGGGATCCTCAAGGACTCCATTTCGAAGCACTTGAAAGAGAAGAAAGTGATCAGGAATAGTCAAGATGGATTCAAGAAGGGCAAGTTGTTCCTGACCAATCTGATTAGCTTCTGTGATGAGGTAACTGGCTCTGTGGATATGAGAAAGTCAGTGGATGTGATATACCTAGACTTTAGCAAAGCTACGGTCTCCCACAATATTCTTGCCAGCAAGTTAAGGGACTATGGATTGTATAAATGGACTTTAAGATGGATAGAAAGCTGGCTAGACTGTCAGGCCCAACGGAGAGTGATCAAAGGCTCGATGTCAGATTGGCAGTCGGTTTCTAGCAGAGTGCTCCAAGGATTGATTCTAGGGCCAGTTTTGTTCAACATCTTTATTAATGACCTGAATGAGGGGATGGATTGTACCCTCAGCAAGTTCGCAGATGACACTAAACTAGGGGAAGGGATAGATACGCTGGAGGGCAGGGATAGGGTCCAGAGTGACCTTGACAGATTAGAGGATTGGGCCAAAAGAAATCTGATGAGGTTCAAAAAGGACAAGTGTAGAGTCCTGTACTTGGGACAGAAGAATCCCAAGCACTGTTACAGGCTGGGGACTGAATGGCTATGCAGCAGTTCTGCAGAAAAGGACTTGGGGATTATAGTGGATGAGAAGCTGGATATGAGTCACCAGTGTGTCTTTGTAGCCAAGAAAGTTAATGGCATATTAGGTTGCATTCGGAGGAACATTTCCAGCAGATCCAGAGAAGTAATTATTCCCCTTTATTCGGCTCTGGTGAGGCCACATCTGAAATATTGTGTCCAGTTCTGGGCTCCCCCACTACAAAAAGGTTCAACAAGAACAAGTGTAGAGTCCTGCACTTGGGACGGAAGAATCCCAAGCATTGTTGAGGGACGCATTGGAGAGGGTCCAGTGGAGGGTGACCAAAATGATTAGGGGGCTGGAGTACATGACCTATGAGGAGAGACTGAGGGTATGTCTACACTACAGTGTTATTTAGAAATAGCTTATTTCAAAATAGTTATTTAGAAATAGCTTATTTCGAAATAATGAGTCTACACACAAAATGCATTTTGAAATAGCATTTTGCTATTTCAAAATAGCGCATCCACACTGAGTGGACTCTGAATCGCATTTAAAGCTGGCCAGAAGAGGTCCAGCAGAACACCAGGTCAGGACTTACTGTGTGGGGCTGCTGCCTGAGGCTATCTGAGGTCTGTGCTTAAAGGGACCCCGCTGGACAGCCAGTTCTCAGGTTTCCCTGCTTGCTTGTCTACCTCAATGAGGGACAGCAAAGCATTTTGTCTCTGCATACTCTGGTTGCCCTCACTCGGGATACCACAGCACTCTGCAACATGGAGTCAGAGCTGCCCCTGGGCACTCTGGTGCTTCTCTTAGATGTGTTGCTCTGAGCCTGGCTGCCATCCAGGAGGTCCATCGGGGGGCTGTCAGTATCCAGGAGGCCCTGCGGGAGAGCTTCCACCCTGAGGAGCAGTAAGAGCCTACCTGGACTGCCCCACTGGGGGCTTGTGCCTCATTCCTCCCTCACGTCCTTCCTCTTACCCCTCCCTAACCTCCTTTCCTGATGTCAAATTAAATACACGTATTTTCATGAACACAAACTCTCTTTATTTAACAAAACTGGGGCGGGGGAGGGAATGAAACTCTGGTGAGACTGGGGAAAGGAGGCGGGAGAGAGAAGGAGAGAGGGTGGGAGAGGGGAGGGGGAAACCTGGGAGGAGGGAACTGGAAGGGGGAAGCAAGGAGAAGAAGGGGGAGGGAAAGCTCAGGGTTAGGGGTCTCGCCGGACCAACTTGACTTTCATGCAAACCTGCTCCTGGGTTCGCATGTGGCCTTTGTTGGCCAGGCTGGCAGCTATCCTGCCATAGACGGCCACATTCCTCCATCTAGTGCGGAGATCATGGACGTTGAGGGCATCCCCTCCAATCCTGAATAAGGTCCATGATCTCCACCCTGGACCAGGAAGGCGCCTGCCTTCTCCGAGCCCTGGAAGGCTCCTGGGAGCTGGCAGACTGCTCTTGGGGAGCAGTGGAGGGCTGGCTGCCAGTGGCTTGCTGGTTCATGTTTTGAGGCCACTGAGTCAGGGGCAGTGACTGCTGGTTCTGGGCTGACAGGCTAGAAGCTGGCACAGGCACTGTGGCCAGAGTCTACCTCTTTAAGGGCTCCCGGGAGGGGGGAGGGATTGGAGTGTTCTTGGTTGAGGCTGGAGTGGCCACCGGGGCACCCTGGGAAGGCTGGAGGCCCCCTATTTTGAAATAAGTGTCTACACAGCACTTATTTCGAAATAACTATTTTGAATTTGGCGTTATTCCTTGTAGAATGAGGTTTACCAAATTTGAAATAAGCACTCCGCTATTTCGAATTTATTTCGAAATAGCGGTTTGGCTGTGTAGATGCTAGGAAAGTGATTTTGAAATAAGGGCTGTTATTTCGAAATAACTTTGCGGTGTAGACATACCCTGAGGGATTTGGGTTGGTTTAGTCTACAGAAGAGAAGAGTGAGGGGGGATTTGACAGCAACCTTCAACTTCCTGAAGGGAGGCTCCAAAGAATCATAGAATACTAGGACTGGAAGGGACCTTGAGTGGTCATCAAGTCCAGCCCCCTGCCCTCATGACATGACCCAGTACTGTCTAGACCATCTCTGATAGACATTTCGCTTACCCACTCTTAAATATCTCCACAGATGGAGATTCCACAACCTCCCTGGACAATTTATTCCAGTGTTTAACCACCCTGACAGTTAGGAACTTTTTCCTAATGTCCAGCCTAAACCTCCCTTGCTGCAGTTTAAGCCTATTGCTTCTTGTTCTATCCTCAGAAGCCAGGAAGAATAATTTTTCTCCCTCCTCCTTGTGTCACCCTTTTAGATACCTCAAAACCGCTATCATGTCCCCTCTCAATCTTCTTTTTTCCAAGCTAAACAAGCCCAATTCTTTCAGTCTTCTTTCATAGGTCATGGTCTCTAGGCCTTTAATCATTCTTGTTGCTCTTCTCTGGAACTTCTCCAACGTTTCCACATCTTTCTTGAAATGTGGTGCCCAGAACTGGACACAATACTCCAAATCAGCACAGTGTAGAGCGGAAAAATGACTTCTCGTGTCTGGCTCACAACACACCTGTTAATGCATCCTAGAATCATGTTTGCTTTTTTTGCAACAGCGTCACACTCTTGACTCATATTTAGCTTGTAGTCCACTATAACCCCTAGATCCCTTTCTGCTGTACTCCTTCCTAGACAGTGACAGATGGCAGAACAAGGAACAATAGTCTCAAATTACAGTGGGAGAGGTCTAGGTTGGATATTAGGGAAAACTTTTTCACTGGGAGGGTGGTGAAGCACTGGGATGGGTTACCTAGGGAAGTGGTGGAATCTCCACCCCTAGAGGTTTTTAAGTCTCAGCTTGACAAAGCCCTGCCTGGGATGATTTAGTTGGGATTGGTCCTGCCTTGTGCATGGGGCTGGACTTGATAACTTCCTGAGGTCTCTTCCAGCTCTATGATTCTATGATTCTAAACCATGGCCTAAAATACACACTTTCTAATTTATGCCCCCAGTGTTATCTGTGCTCAACCTATTGTCTTCAAGTTATGCTCCCAGTGACACCTCTGCAAGCCCATTTAACACTTATGGAGCTAGCTCAGATGTGATTACAAGAAAGAATGTGAAGACAGTGAAGTTACACTAATATCACAGAATTTTATTTTAATTTCTCTTCATCTATTGAAAATAAAAGTGTTCATTGGTTTTTCCAACACTACAGATTTAATCCCCAATAATCCCCAATTTGCAAATGCTGCATGTTTTAGATGTAGCATTATTTTGGCTAAAATCAACACAATTGAATACTAATTGAATACAAACTCTTCCCAGTATGTAAATTTAATGAAGATTATGGTTTTACAACTATGGGTATGTCTAGACTGCACCCCTCTGCCAGCAGAGGGATGCAGATTAGACAGGTCGAAATTGCTAATGAAGCAGGGATTTAAATATCCCACGCTTCATTAGCATAAAAATGGCCGCCGCTTTTTTTCAGCACGGAGCTTTGTCGGAGAAAAGCGGCAGTCTAGAGGCTGATCTTTTGCTAAAGAAAGCTTTTTCCGATAGATCCTGTATACCTCATTTTACAAGGCATAAGGGATCTATTGGAAAAGGCTTTCTTGAGCAAAAGATCAGCCTCTAGACTGCCGCTTTTCTCCGACAAAGCTCCGTGCTGGAAAAAAAAGTGGTGGTCATTTTTATGCTAATGAAGCATGGGATATTCAAATCCCCGTTTCATTAGCAATTTCGACCTGTCTAATCTGTATCCCTCTGCCGGCATAGGGGTGCAGTCCAGACATACCCTATGTGTTAAAATGTGACAAGCACCTGGTATTGTAGAACATTTCTTTGTGCCAGTCCTACTCAGAACATTCTTGCCTGAAGCCATCAAAGTGTCACAGTCCTTCGTTATGTAATAAATTAGGAGTGTCATGAAACAAATAGCTTAACCTTTGATCAACATTGTGGAACACTGTACACATATTTTTATATATTTCTACATATGAATCAGCATTATTTCATTTTTTTCAGGAGACGGTAACTGGTCTTAAACTAAAACGTGCATTCTTTATTTTTTACTTTGAAAGAGTAAAAATTCACAAACCAAGTTCTTGCCACACTAAGCTGGGATGCTTTGCACAGGTGATCTCTGTGTAGTCCACTTGAAACAGAATGATCTTCTACCAAAACTAGTACTCAGCAAAACTAATACTCAGTCACATGAGCTGTAGGAAGAGCCGGCACCCCTGATCCCTGCATGGTGGCTTTGACCAATGGATACACTCACTGGTCATGTTATCACTTCTCATGACTTTCCACTTCGTGCAGCTACAGAGAGCTAATGTACAGCTCTGCTTCATGGCATGCGCAGTGTATAAAATACTCCTGTGTACTTGTAGTCTTTGTTTTGACCACTTTGCTTGGCATCATGGAAAGATTTGACCCCTGGAATCTGAACTAGTGTAGAATGTATGGCCAAAAATATAATTACTTAAGAAGGTATATGGTATTTAAATGTACAGACTTGAGCCCCCAGTAATCCTAGAAACCTGGCTTTAATTGCTCTCCAGATGTGTAAGGAGAAGAAAGCTAGAAAGGAAAACAAACTCCCTAATGCACATACATTGATGTATGCTTGCTGATGGGATTCTGCTACTGCATACAAGACTGTACTGGGAACTAACTAACCTGGTAGTATCATGATGTTTCCCATTAGTGGGTGGATCACATCCATGCTAATAGATTGTCAGATGGTAATGAAGATGCACAGAACACTGCCATTTACAAGGTGCTTTCATTTGGAGCTGTAGAAAATTGCTGTTTTGCTAAGAATCAAAATGAGAGGTAAACAAATATTTAGAGAGAAGAAAACTGGTTTCTAGTGTGAGCAGGAGTATGAAATTTCAGGTATGTGTATTTATCTTGACAATCTGCTAAGAAGAGTTTTCATTATATGTTTATAATACAGTGTTGACCCTAATTATGAACCTTGCAGTACTGATAACTTTCTGCATAACAAAACAAGGTAGAGGAAGGACAAACTCAAACAATACAAACTAAGGCAAAACCAGAATTTAACATGTGAGAGATCAGCTTGAAGTAAATCCATTGCATGGCAATACAGCTATTTGAAAATTCAGTGGCATCACTTACAATACAGCAAGCAATTAGTTTTAATTAAGTTCAAATTCTGACACATTGTTAAACATCCTCTTTTCTGAGTGTCCAGCTTGACAATTGAAAGTTAGACCATTTTGTTCTGCCAGAAAAAGCTATTATAAATATTATGAAGCTATTTGCACTTCTGTTGTGTTATGCCATCTTTAATTTTTTTAGGGCTTAGTAATTTTTATGGTGAATTTCCTTAATGCAGCAGACACTTTGTTTAGCAGGAATATTTTATTTTGAAAAATTGGTTGGTTTTAGATGCTCAATCACTTCATAAACAACTTCAAACAAAGAAATGCAAATGTGATGTAATTTGCCTATAATAGGAACCAATTATTTTACTTCTTTTAAAGACACTTAATTTGTTTTACAGGCTATCCACATTTTTGGACAGATTTTTATTCTATATATTTAGCGTTGAATTATTCTATATTTGGAAAATGGTACCATTCAATTTGGTACCATATGTTAGTGCAAAAGTCCCTGTCTGAGATCAATGAAAAAAAAAAGATTTCTTTTTACATTTTTTTGTTCAGTTAAATATGGAGCTCAACCATACCTTGGAGAAGATTGTACTTAAAATAATTTGCACCATCTATAATGCCATTCTCAGCAAAGCTGTCTTTAGGAAGGGAATTCCTAAAAGAATCACAGCGCATAAGTAATTTACCTGCCTATGAGATTTATTCCTGTCTCCCTTTCTCTTATGATTAGTTTCACTGAAGTAAATCTATATCTATACTATTATAAAGGAGAGGTGTCTGTCATGCCATCTGTCACAGAGAAGACTTGAGAAGTTTCTAGGGGGAGGCAGACCCTCAGCTCCACTTACAGCCCTGTCCCCTCAGCTGAGGCCCCGCCCCACCACAGGGAAGGGAGGAGGAGGAGGAGCAGCCCTCCAAGTGCACACATCTCCCACCACAGTGAGGGGAAGAACGCGCATGCGCCCAAGCATCTCTGGAGCAGCAGGAAGGGAAGAGGATGCATGGCCCTGATCTCCCCTCCCCTGGGAGCAGCATGGAAGGAAGAGGCCCTGTGGCATGAGCCAGGCCAAATCTCCCTGGCCCCAGGAACAGTGGGAAGAGAGGAGGCCATGCACGTGTGCTCCTCCTTACCACTACGGGGAGGGGAAGAGTGTGAGTTTGCCCTAGCATCCCTGGAGCAGCAGGGAAGGAGGAAGCCACTTGCCTCCAGCCTCCCCACCCCCGGGGAACAGTGGGGAGGGAGGAGGCCACGTGTACATCTACCATCGCAATGGGATGGGTGATGCTAGTGAAAATCAATGTGGGCCAGAGTCATATGCTTTGATTTATGTTGTATAGCTCCATAATCCACAGTTACTTTCAGTGACTTCAGGAAGACTGCAATTCAAAAGGGAGATAGGGATTAGAACAGGGCTGTGCAATAATTTTTGATGGAGGGGCCACACCAAGATTTTGGAAAGTGGTTAAGGGCCACACTCTTCCCTGCTATTAATGGAGGAGGTGCGGGGTCTGGGACAGAGGTTCAGTGCAGAAGGGAACTTGGGGTAAGGGATTGGTGTGCAGGAGGGAGAATGGAGTCTGGGAGGGAGTTTGGGTGAAGGAGACAGTTGTGACCTAGGGAACTAGGGTGTAGAGTTTTGGGATGAGTCTCGGGCAGGAGATTGGGGTGCCAGATCTGGGAGGGTGTATGGGAGCATGTGGAGTAGCAGGGCAGGAATGGGGGGCAGAGGGCTGGGGTGTCAGAGGCAGGTTCTGGTCAGAAGACATAGAGGCCAGCAGCCAAACTAGCCTGCCTGCCTGCTGAGCTAAAGATTTGCAGAGCTTAAAATGTTTCTGCCTGCTTAGCCACGTGCTTGAGTGAGTGACTGAGCAGGAGGGTGGATGCTTGTTACTCAAGCAGGCACCTCCTATTGGCCAGTTTCTGCCCAGAAACTGGCAAATGGGATTGTGCTAGGGGCAGGAGCAGCACCTGAATCTTTGCCCCCTCCCCTCCAGATTCATAAAAAGAAATTGCCCTGTAGCCACATTTCGGAGTGGCGTGCCAGGGTGCAGGGGATCCTGCCTGCGGCTCCCCACTGCCTCCGCGGGCGGGATCTGGTGGCTTGGCAGGCCAAATCCAGTCCGCAGGCTGTATTTTGCCCAGGCCTGGATTAGCATCTAGCTCAGAGGTGGGCTAAAGGGCCTCCGTGGGCAGGATCCGGCCCACCAAGCAGGTGGATCTGGCCTGCGGAGGCCCTGCTGCTACCTTGCCCTCAGGCCAATTAGGTGGGGGATCATGCAAAGCCTCCTCCTGCCCTGCCAGGAGTGTGTGGTGATTTGAAGTGCCACGCGCTGCTTGCAGGGCGGGCGGGAGAGCGGAGGCTTCACATGCTCCTCCACCCCCGGCCAATCAGGGCCTGGTTGGGTTGCCAGGTGTCCGGTATTGACCCGGCCAGTCTGGTATTTTCTGATTTTTTCCCAGCCAGAAGGCGAAAATCCCGGGTGCTAAAGGGCTGCCAGATGGTTTCAACAGAAATACCAGACACACTTGACATGACATCACAATCTACATCGCGTCTGATTTAGGAAATACCGGACAGTTCTATTTTCTCAATTTGTTTCCTGAACAGAAAGCTCAAATACTGGACTGTCCGGTTGAATACCGGACACCTGGCAACCCTATGGGTGCTTACGGGTTCCACAGGGAAGCTGTCCAGCCCAGAGCAGGGAGACAAGATGGCGTATGGCCATCGGCAGCCTGTTAGGGCCAAAAAGCCTCACAAGCATTTCTTAAAAGGGCCAGGCTATTTTTTTAAAAATTTTAATTTTTTTTATGTTTTTTTTTTTTGCTTAACAACTCTCAGGGTCCTTTTTTGCTCAACAACTTTGGTCTCCCCCCCCCCTTTTTTTTTGCGGGGCAGGGGGGTGTTTGGTAGTTTTGGTTAAACCATCTGGAAACCCTAGGGCCTGAAATTTCCTTCACCCCGGAGTTCCTTCAAAGTGCCACGTGCTCCTCACAGGGCGGGAGGAGGCTTCCTGAACTCCCCCACCCCCAGGCCTGGATTAGCCTGGGGGTGGGAGAGTATGACAAGCCTCTTCCAGGGCATGGGTACCTAGTGGGAAGGGGGGGCAAAGGGGTTCCTCACCCTCAGACCAATTATGGTCTGAGGGTAGGGTAGCCCTGCCCCTTCCTGTTTAGACCCCACCCCTTCTGGGGTGGTCTGGGGCTACTTCAAAAATTTCTGAAGTGACCCCCCAGGCAAAAATTATTGCCCACCCCTGATCTAGCACATGTGACTAAAAGGTACAGGATAAAGCCCATGATTGTATTATTGCTTACTGGTGTTTGGTACCAATACTAGAGGCAACATAGGAATCTGAAAGAAACAGACCAGTAGCACTTGTGGCTGTACTTCTATTTATCTATAGGCCTAGCTTCCCAAACCTGCACATGCATTGAAGCTCAGCTCTGACTGTGACCCCATATTTTGACTCACAATGTGGTTCAGTATCCATACCTATTCAGCTCCTGGCATCTCTGGTGACACTTCCATCCAGAGGACTACTTGGAATGGTGTTTTCATGCCATGAGCAGTATTCTGCTGGTAACTAGATTTAGATCCATTGCTAGTTTCACATGGAGCACACATTGGTCTCCAGGTTATAATGTTCTTTGGTCATTAGCAATAAGGGAGAGAGTTGAAGTGGTGACCCAGAGATGAAGGACTCTGTGTGTGTGGTGTGTGAGTGTGTGTGGTCTCCTGTATTCTCCTTGTTTATTTCATCTCCTTTTCTATCTCACCTTTGCCTGTTGCAGTCCAGACAATAAATGTTAATTATATCTTCTATACCATGTTTGTGACAGCCAATGAAGATTTATTGTCTGGACTGCAACAGTTATAGTTATGCCCTCTATCACATGGAGTATCAAAGCCCTTTGCTTGTTTCAGATGGTCCAGGAGAAGTCTTATTCCTTTCACAGCCCATCCTTCTTTCTCAGCATCCACCACCCAATCACACCAATTGCTTAGTCCTGTGCGACATGCTAGAAATGGTCTAGTGGGTGCTAAGAAAATTTGGCACAGGAGGGCTGAGTGCTTACAAAGTGGAGCCCTGTACAGTATCACATGTGCTTTGGGCCTACTCTGCTGAGAGGAAATTTTGCCCTTATTGGAATATGAGGGCAGACTTTTAATCATAAGCTTTATAAGAGAGTGCCCTGGGTATTTATGCTGTTAATATTTTTTTCGTTGATTGTTTTGTTGGTGGTGGTCTAAATAGAACATAGGAGCCTTACTGAATACCTAAGAGCTGTGCCTTTCATACATGAATTTTTCTTCTCTTAACCTCCAAAAGTTATAGGTGCAGAAGCTGCTTTTCTTGTAGGCATTTGAACAGGTTGGTCTGGTAATGCATAGTGAAGGGAAAATGTCCCCAGAATAATATAGAATAAAGTAACTACATTTTGACCATCAAAAAGGGCTGCACACATTTTTCCATATGGAATTCATACAGCACAGGAAACAATTCATGTTATGGAAACACTTATTTCCATTATGGTTGCTGAAGTACTGAAGGTAAATTAGAAGAGAAGGTAATAGAATCCATAGCCAAAGGAGCATGGCAGTTTTTGTGTTCTGTTAGCATTTAATGATGTTCACCATTTTTGACAGGATAGAAAACTTATTGTAAAAATCACCAGAAACAACATCTGAGAAGTGCTTGTTGGCCTTGATATAGCTAAGGATGATTTTATGGGTGAGCGAGTATTTTTAATATGGAAATGTCCATTTTGAGAAATTTAGAACTCAGTTTTTAAAAAATATATCCTGAGTTGAAGCATGGTACCCATATTCTATTCTATTCTATTGTAAATTACTGAATGAAAAAAGAAAAATGTACCAAGCATATTGATTGTTATAAACAAAATATTTTGAACTTATTTTAGGTCAAAGGGATTGTCTGAATGGAGACTTACTGCAGAACAAGCTGAAGTGTGAACCTATGGAGCACCAGCTTGCTTCACACTAACTGGCTTTGTGGGCTTTGCTTGGACTTACTAAAAGTTCCATAATGAGCTTTGATGGATGCATATTTTTAATGTGTAGTTTCAGGGCCCATCTGGCCAATTAGTGCACTGAAGATTCACAGCCAGGCTTTCCAGGCATTAACTCTTCCTGTAGACAAGTCCAAAGACAACTTCCACTGTTTTAATATGAAAATTTGCATGCGGTGATGGCTCTTTTGGTGTTTAGGCCCTGATTCAGTAAGTTACTTCCGCAGATGTTTTACGTTTAGCATGTGAATAATCTCACAGAAATCACTGAGAGTGCTCAGATGTTCATTTTGTGGAACTGTGGCCTCTACAAATAAAATAAGTTGATAATAGTTAGGTTATTCACTTTTATGAACTGTCTAATGGACATGCACATTGAGGGCCTGATCCCCCACCTAAACCAGCATGCACAGACTCAGAATCCATTACACTGAAGATTTAAGGGTTCATCACAGTTGGATCCTGTCTCAGGGCTGAGACCTGCCTTTAATGTTTTTTATGTATGGGAACTGACTGCTTTTATTGAAATCCTTGCCAAAACTCCCAGTGAATTCAATGGGAGCATGACTGACATACAGAACCAGATCCTGACTTCAAAATTCCCAATGAGATCACTAGTCATCTTAGATCTGTGGGTGACCCTGAGACATTTTGTTTACCATTGCCCACTGTGTTGCTAGATTCTGTTGGTTTCCATCCATATAGCTTTTTTCCTATGTGGATTACTAAAGTGATACACACGTAAAGCAATGGCTCATGAAGTGAGGAGCATGCCGATTGCACACAACATTGACTGTGACAGACATGTACTCCTTCTGTATCCAATCAAAGCGCTGCTACAGTTCAGTTGGCAAAGCCCACAAATCCTCGGCACACAAGTGCAGTTAGTAACAGAACTAACCCTAACCTGGGCATAAACTTAAAAAACAACCAATGGTCTGGCAGCACTTTATAGACTAACAAAACATGTCGATGGGATCATGAGCTTTCATGGGCACAGCCCATTTGTTGTTTTTGAAGTGTATCCTGTACAGACTAACTTGGCTGCCCCCTGAAGCTTCCCAACCTGGGAGGCCATCTTGGTTATGATAGTCTTGTGGCCCATTGAGGCTATGTCTACACTGCTGGTTTTGTTCGGCAGAAGATCTGCAAATCGTGCTCTCATTTGCATATCTTCTGCCGATCCTTTTTGTGTAAGAGGTTTTGCCACTAAAAAGCCCCATGTAGACGGGGCCATTTGTTGGAAAAAAAACCCTTTTTCGCATGATCCTGTAAACTTCATTTTTTGAAGACTAAGGGATCTTGTGAAAAAGCTTTTTTTCACCCGACAAATGGCCCCGTCTATACAGTGCTTTTTAGCGGCAAAACCTCTTCTGCAGAAAGGATCGGCAGAAGATACGCAAATGAGAGTGCGATTTGCCGAAACCCGCCGGCAGTGTAGACATAGCCTGAGATAAAGGATTCATGAGCCTAGATTGCCCATCACTCTTTTAGATGCTCAGGCAAAGTAGGACCAGGGCCGTAGTGGACTGTCTGTATATATTCATATTGCTGTTATTTGTACTAAGGGTTGATCTGGTACTCCTTGCTGTAATGCTTTGTGGTTAACTTAGTAACTATGCATACACAAAAGGCATTGACAAGACTGTTTGTGATGGTTCCAAGCAAATGGCTGCAGAGTGATAGAAGGTAATGTAAATTGCTTGTAAATATCTGTTTATATTATCCATGGCCCTGATCCAACAAAGCACCTAACTTTAAGCACCTGAATGCTCCCTGTGAGCCACTGTCACTACGCCTATGCTCAAAGGAGAGCACACACTTAAGTACTTTGCTGGATCAGAGCCTATGGTATTTGGGCACTATGCTGAAATGCCTGTGGAGTGTTGAGCCCTCAGCTCATCCTCAGAGTCTGAGAGAGTTGAGGCTTCTCAGCATCTCCCAGGAATGATTAGCATATTGCAGACATAGGGAAGCAGGGATGCAGAGGGTACGGCAGCATCTCCAGGCTTTGTACCCAGGGTTCCAACTACTGGGATTTGGTGATGGTGTCCTGGCAATACAAATGGGCCTGGGGCTCCCAGACACCACTACTGCATCAGTGGCCAGAGCCCTGGGCCCGTTAAATCACTCTGGGCTGGTGCCGGGGGAGGAAGGTGGTGAGGGATTGAGCCACAGTTTGGGTTGCACTGAAGTATGGCTGCCCCGTTCCTGCTCCTTCCACCCAGGGCTCCCTCCCTGTCTTCCCAGGGGCCCAGAGAGGCTGTCAGCACTGCTGACTACATCTGCCTGGATGCTTCACTGCCAGCCCTGCATCCGGCTGGACTGCCAGTTCCAGGGGCTCTGCTGCTGGTTCTGGGGTCCTGGCCTCCCACCCCATATGCAGAGCTCCCAGCTGCTGACCCCAACTGCCCGTGCGGGGCCTTCAATGCCTGCCTGGCATTCTGCTCAGCTGCTGGGCCTGCAGAAGCTGATGGGGGATAATTTAGCTACAATTAGCCAGGAAAGAGATCTTGGAGTCATCGTGGATAGTTCTCTGAAGACATCCACGCAGTGTGCAGCGGCAGTCAGAAAAGCAAACAGGATGTCAGGAATCATTAAAAATGGGATAGAGAATAACACAGAGAATATCTTATTGCCCTTATATAAATCCATCGTACGCCCACATCCTGAATACTGCGTACAGATGTGGTCTCCTCATCTCAAAAAAGATATACTGGCATTAGAAAAAGTTCAGAGAAGGGCAACTAAAATGATTAGGGTTTTGGAACGGGTCCCAAATGAGGAGAGATTAAAGAGACTAGGACTTTTCAGCTTGGAAAAGAGGAGACTAAGGGGGTATATGATACGGGTATATAAAATCATGAGTGGTGTGGAGAAAGTGAATAAGGAAAAGTGATTTACTTGTTCCCATAATATAAGAACTAGGAGCCACCAAATGAAAATAAGGGGCAGCAGGTTTAAAACAAATAAAAAGAAGTTCTTCTTCACACAGCGCACAGTCAACCTGTGGAACTCCTTGCCTGAGGAGGTTGTGAAGGCTAGGACTATAACAGGGTTTAAAAGAGAACTAGATAAATTGATGCAGGTTAAGTCCATTAAGGGCTATTAGCCAGTATGGGTAAGGAATGGTGTCCCTAGCCTCTGTTTGTCAGAGGGTGGAGATGGCTGGCAAGAGGGAGATTGCCTGTTCGGTTCACTCCCTCTGGGGCACCTGGCATTGGCCACTGTTGGCAGACAGGATACTGAGGTGGATGGACCTTTGGTCTGACCCAGTATGGCCATTCTTATGTTCTTACGGTATAGATTATTTTTCTAAAAGTTCATTGAGACTTACTGTTAGACTATCAACAAATTATCACATGGAACATATAGGCTGCGTCTAGACTAGCTGCTTTTGCGGAAAAACTTGCCAGCTGGCTACACTGGCCGCTTGAATTTGCGCAAGAACACTGGCGATCTGATGTAAGATTGTCAGTGTTCTTCCACAAATACAATGACTCTTCCGTTCGGAAAAAAGCCCCCTTGCACAAATGGGCCAGTGTAGACAGCTCAGGACTGTTTTGTGCAAAAAAGCCCCGATGGTGAAAATGGCGATCGGGGCTTTCTCGTGCAAAACAGTGTCTAGATTGGCACGGACACTTTTCCGCAAAAAGTGCTTTTGCGCAAAAGCGTCCGTGCCAATCTAGACACTCTTTTCCACAAATGCTTTTAACGGAAGAACTTTTCCATTAAAAGCATGTGCGGAAAATCATGCCAGTCTATACGTAGCCATAATGTTCCCCAGACATACATTCAGTGGCTTTAATAGAACTATATGGCTGTGTCTAGACTGCATCCCTTTTCCGTAAAAGGGATGCAAATTAGACACATCGCAATTGCAAATGAAGCGTGGATTTAAATCCCCCCTGCTTCATTTGCATAAACATGGCTTCCGCTTTTTTCTGGCTCGGAGCTTTGCCGGAAAAAAGCGCCAGTCTAGACGCAGATCTTTCGGAAAATAAAGCCTTTTCCGAAAGATCCCTTATTCCTTATTTTAAGAGGAATAAAGGATCTTTCGGAAAAGGCTTTATTTTCTGAAAGATCCGCGTCTAGACTGGTGCTTTTTTCCGGCAAAGCTCCGAGCCGGAAGAAAGGGGCAGCCATGTTTATGCAAATGGAAGCGGGGGGAATTTAAATCCACGCTTCATTTGCAATTGCGATGTGTCTAATTTGCATCCCTTTTACGGAAAAGGGATGCAGTCTAGACACAGCCTATCAGTGTAAATGAGAACAAAATCTGACTCAGTGCATATTAAAAATAGTATATATTAATGTTGACGATGATCACATCTCACTAGTTTGCACATGGACTGACAACACTGTATATTTGTTTTTAATTTGTATATTACATATTTATAGGTATTTAGATAGTTAATCTAAAATTTAAAAAAAAGACAGGGGAGCAGAATGTAACAATAAAATGATTATTACTGTGAGGTCTAAATATTGCCTAACAAATGTGTATGTACTATAAAAATTGTCCTACAGTTTAGACTATTGTATTTAAAATACAATTTTAATCAGTGGCAAAAGCTAAATTAATATAATGTGTATGGGCTGTGTTTTATATGCAAAGAAAAGAAATTCAGACATAAAAATTCAGAAATTCAGACACACATATATATATATATCCAAATGGGCCATACACCTTTTCCTACTTAGTTATTACAAAGCTCTTGAATGCTTTTTCATAATTTATGTACTGTAATAACTCAGACAACATATAGCTGTAGTCCAGGGCTGAATTTTCTTTGTTTTTGTGTGTGTAATTTAGGCTCTTAATAGTGTTTTTTGCAGTTTAATAGTAATATGATGGGATGGCTTTATTATAACAAAATGAAAACACATTTTGAAAATATATAGGAATAAGAGATCCTCCGGAATAGGGCTTTATTCTGGAGGATCGCGCCAGTCTGGACGCTCTTTTCCAGCTTTTCCCCAAGCCGGAAAAAAAGCGACGGCCATGTTTATTTAAATCCCCCCCGCGCATTTCCCTATTCCAAAGTTCTAAATTAGCATGGCTATTGCGAAGAAGGGGCCAGTGTAGACGTAGCCTATGTGACTATGGTTAAATCATTGATTTTTCCTTGGACACATAGGCTACGTCTAGACTGGCATGATTTTCCGCAAATGCTTTTAATAGAAAAGTTTTCCGTTAAAAGCATTTTTGGAACAGAGCGTCTAGATTGGCACGGACGCTTTTCCGCAAAAGCACTTTTTGCGGAAAAGCGTCCATGGCCAATCTAGACGCGCTTTTCCGAAAAAAGCTCCGATTGCCATTTTCGCGATCCGGGCTTTTTTTGCGGAAAACAAATCTCAGCTGTCTACACTGGCCCTTTTGCACAAAAGTTTTGCGCAAAAGGGACTTTTGCCCGAACGGGAGCAGCATAGTATTTCTGCAAAAAGCACTGATTTCTTACAGTAGGAAGTCAGTGCTTTTACGGAAATTCAAGCGGCCAGTGTAGACAGCTGGCAAGTTTTTCCGGAAAAGCGGCTGATTTTCCGGAAAAACTGGCCAGTCTAGACACAGCCATAGGGTATGTCTACATTATGGGATAAGATCAAATTAAGATATGCAGCTTCAGTTACATTAATTGCACAGCTGAAGTCGAAGTACCTTAACTTGACTTTTGGCGCTGACCACACTGCAGGAAGTCGAAGGGTGTGCATTCTTCCATCGACTTCCCTTACTCCATCGATCAGAGCACTCCTCTCAGTTTGAATTATCTAGACCTGCTAATTCAAATACTGGAAGATTGACAACAGCAACTTTGATCTTCTCTGTAGCGTAGAGATACCCATAGGCCCACGCACTTGATAATGACGAAGCAGCTGGGTTCTTTGACCCAAGGTTATTATGCTAATAATCATTGTACTGTTACATCCTGCTCACCTGTCTGATTTTTAATTTCATCTTCTATCCAGGCCCTGATCCTGCAAGCACTTGAACAATTCCACTTGTTGAAGCAAACGCCTCACTCAGTTTACGCGGCTAAACAGACAGTTTTATTGGCCAATAAAAGCAAAGTGAGCCAAACATGGTTTCAGCAAAGCCGGGTTTAGTAAGGCTACCTAATACAATCAATCCTAGTATCTTTATACCCTTAACCAAACAGTCTGACGTTAGGGCATCCAATTACAGAAATAATCAATTAGACTAGGAAAAACAAAGCCTTATTAACATGATGGCGGACAGGTACGAGGGAGTACCTCTCCTCTCTGAACCAGCCCAATTAACACATTTCAATAGCACATCTGTCTTGGCCTGGCGCATGGGGTGATAGAAAGTTTACTCTGGCCTACGTGCAAAGACAAAAAGCTGAAATGGTTTCTGTTATACAAGATGGCTTTTAGCTAAACATAAACTAGCTTCATCACAGTGAAGGCAATGTACCACTCCCATATTAAAATTAAACATGTGCATGTGTGTTCATGGCACTGCAGCCTTTGATTGCAAATTCTTTTTTATAGCATGAGGTCCTGATCCTCAACTGGATCCTCATCTTTAGAACTATTGCAATTCAAATAAATAATAATTGGAGCTCAGAACTGAAGGACAATCTGTGCTTTTCTAGTGTGGCTGGGCTTTTTTTTGTCAGACTATATGTCTTGATTTTAGTTTGCATGATAAATGTTTTGAATTAAACTGGGTTGTAGTTTACAAAGTGGTAAGTATTAATCTATAACTGCCTTGATGAAGTTAATAAAGGCAAAAACCTCAGAGGATCTGTGTTCCTCACCTTTGAAATACAACAAGGCAACTGATCTGCAGTATTAAGCTGCTCAGGCTTTCATTAATACTTATGGGAATTTATAAAGGTTAAACTAGCTGCAGGTGGGCTCTGGGCTCTCCTATTGTTCCTTCAGAGCATTAAAAGCTTATTGACAATTACGAGTAATTTTTAAAAGTCAAATATAATGGCCTGAAAGAAAGCTAGTTCTTCTAGTATATAACATGCTCTGCGCACATGATGTCATGCAAATCAATCCAATTTACTGGCTTGGGAGGGATGCTTTGGGAACACACAAACATTTTCTTGGTGCAGAACACTGCCCGGCAACTTCTGCAACCTCAGCAAAGTCTGCAGATGATCTCAGTGGCAGTGGAATTTGCTACTGCACACTAGTCAAGTAGGTAAATACACAACCCTGATATTCTCCGGTCCATAGAGGTCACAAGGGGCTGGGCATAAGTCCCCCAGTCCAGGAACAGGAGAGGGCTAACATAGGGTCTATTCAGCAACACTTTATAAGACCCAGAGAGGCAAGGGGGCAAAGGGAATAGGAGAATAGTGCTTCTCTAACTTATGCTAGGGCAGTAGTCTCCAACCTTTTTAAGCATGAGATCACTTTTTCAATGTAAGTGCAATGGAAGATTTACCTCCAACCCAAATACCTTTACCTGGCTTCCTTCCCCCCTTCTCTGATGCCTTTCCCTGCTTGCTCTGTTGCCCTTCCTCCCCAAATTTCATTCATTGTCACCAGGCTGGGGTAGGGGTACAGGCTTTGGTCTTGCACTTGTGGCAAATGCCCTATCCCCTCAGCAGCTCCAGGGTCCCCCCCAAAAAACACACCTTCATGAGGTCCCTTACACTGCTTTCCTAAGGCAGGAACCTGGTCCATCCCTGCAGCAGCTGCCTGTCCTGCTGCTCCAAGGACTTGAGCCCACCACCCTGTGCTCTCCAGGCAAATGCCCTATGTCATGCCATTCCACTGCCCAAGCTACTGCACTACCTTTGGTGGGTCCTGTATCAGCTCTCTGGTTGCTCTCAGGGTGGGTGAGGTTTGGGCTGCTGGGGTGGAGACTCCCACCCACAACCTTGCCCTCCTCAGGAAAGTGCTGTATTCCCTAAGTCCACTCGACAGCCTATCCCACCTCCCTGCCTTCTAGGGGGTCCCTGTCTTATTCTGTGTTTGGTTGCTCCTGGAGGTGGGTGGGGGAGCTCAGACTTCCCCAGGGTGTGGGGGGGGGGACACATATGGGACATGAACCCACCCATTTGTGTTCCCCAGGCAAATGCTCTATTCCCGTAAGCCACTCTAGCACCCCCCCCCCTTACCTTCAGAAGGCCCCCTTATCCTGCCTTCCTAATATGGGCGTCAGGTCCATCCCTGGGTTAGCCGGCGTTGGCAGCCCAGCCGTTGCCTGAGTGGGTGGAGGATCGAGCCCACTATCCTGTGCTTCAGAGGCTGATGCCCATACCCAAGTTCACTGGAAATCCTATTCCACCTCCCTACCTTCAAGCCCACCCCTTCCAGCCACCCTGGAAGTGACCAGACACAGGATAAGGGACCCGCTGAAGGTAAGGCAGAATCTGGAGTGGACTAGGGGATGGGACATTTAGCTAGAAGCACAAAGTGGTGGGTTCAAGTCCTGTCTGTTCTGAGAACAGCAGAGCCAAGGCAGCCCCACCCTTTGCCCCGCCCTGCTCCACCCCCAAAAACAGCTGGCCTGTACAGCAATGGCTCCGTGTGCTGCCCTTCATCCATGGGCACTGACCCCAAAGCCGCCACAGTCCTCCATTATTGATCAGAAGGAGCTGCAGGAATGGTGTCTGCCTGCAAAGACAGCATGTGGAGAACCCCTGCTCTGCCTTTCTCAGGGGCTGCGAGGACATGCCAGCCACCTCCAGGAGCACAATTACCACAAAGATAAGGGATAATTACTTCAGAGATTAAACATTCAGCATTTTAGTACTTAATTAAATGTAAGCATAAGAGAGAAATGAAAGTTATGAAATGCACAGACCAGTCACAAACTAAAAATAACCCATTTTGGAAGCAGTAAACGTAGTAACAACCCTCCATGTACGCTTTGGGCCAGGAGATAAGCGAGAAGGACAATGTGTGTTTGTGAGAATGACAGAGACACACACAGTGTGTGAGAGTGACAGAGATTTGCATTGCCGAGCTCCCTCCATCCCCTTCTCTCTGAGTGGAGATGGGGTACAGAAGTGGGGGGGGGGGAAGGGACATCCTGACATCAGCACCTCCCTCTTCTCCCTCCCATACCCAGCACAGCAAGCAGGATGCTTCCAAGGAGCAGCTCCAAGGCAGAGGGGAGGAGCAGCATAACAATAAGTGGAGAGGCAACTGAAGTACCAGCACTTGATGGCCTCCTGGCCAAACCAGTCAGGATCACCCGTCAGAGGCTCCAAGATCTACCTGTAAATCCTGATCTACTGGTTGGTGACCACTGTGCTAGGGAATAAGTAGCACAATAGCAACTTTCACTCTGTACCTGGGCTGCATCATCTTTGGTAGTGCATCTGTCAGGAAACACACAGAATCTTTCTCAGCTTGCCTGGGGAATGGCAAGTTTCTAAACACGGAGCGCCAGATTCTGATCTCAGTTACGCCATGTTTACAATTATCTAATTCCACTGAAGTCAATAGTTATTTTGGATTCACCCAGTTGTAATTGAGATCAGACTCTGGCTAGTAGGTCCAATTTTATATTTGATACGCAAATTTCCCTTAGGGAATAGAAGTTTTTCCTATGTAGGTAATATAGGATCAGGCCCTCAAACAGGAAAATAGCTAATTTTGGTAACACAGTCAGCATGCAAACCCTGTTATAGAGCATTTATAAATGGATATGTAGCTTTAGTGGGCAAAGCTCTTCCTGACACTTGATACACATGCAGGCAGATTTATTGGTTTATGTGTTTTTAATGCCTCCAAGAATCATCTAAAGAAGCAAATGGATTTGCAATGTAATCAGTGTTGTGTTGCTTGAAAAATTATATAATTGCAACAGAATTTAACTGCTCCTGAGTTATGGCAAGAACTATTAGCAGTACACAGAAATGTATGTATTTCCTTGGTGTGAAACACTCCTATTTACAATAGTGCATATTGGTCATAATTATGAATTTTCCAAAGATTTTCCTTTGGCAATCAATGTCCTATATATAAGATTGTTGTAATATAAAACAAGTACCTCTGCCCAGGATTTTCCACCCTGTTGTGTTTAGAGTTTTGTTTTTAAATCTAGTGATGCCATTAAACACTGTTTCCTCCCTCATCTTTACACCTACTTCCCTTGGGACCTGCATTATTTTCCCCAGGGAAGTTCATAGAAATATAGAACTGGAAGAGACCTCAGAAGGTCATCAAGTCCAGCCCCCTGCCCTAAGCAGGACCAATCCCAACTAACCCAGCCAGGGCTTTGTCAAGCTAAGACTTAAAAATCTCTAGGGATAGAGACTCCACTACTTTCCTAGGTAACCCATTCCAGTGCTTCACCACCCTCCTACTGAAATAGTTTTTCCTAATATCCAACCTGGACCTCTCCCACCACAACCTGAGACCATTGTTCCTTGTTCTGCCATCCATCACTACTGAGAACAGCCTTTCTCCAGGCTCTTTGGAACCTCCCTTCAGGAAGTTGAAGGCTGCTATCAAATCCCCCCTCACTCTTCACTTCTGCAGATTAAACAGACCCAACTCCCTCAGCATCTCCTCGTAGGTCATATGCTCCAGCCCCCTAATCATTTTGGTTGCTCTCTGCTGGACCCTCTCCAATGCGTCTGCATCCTTTTTGTAGCGGGGTCCCCAGAACTGGACTCAGTACTCCAGATGTGGCCTCACCAGAGCCGAATGAAGGGGAATAAGCACATCGCTGGATCTGCTCACAATGCTCCTCCTAATACAACCCAATATGCCATTAGGCTTCTTGGCTACAAGGGCACATTGTTGACTCATATCCAGCTTCTCATCCACTTTCATCCTCAGGTCCTTTTCTGCAGAACTACTTATCTGGTTGCTCCCCAGCCTGTAACAATGCTTGGGATTCTTCCGTCCCAAGTGCAGGACTCTGCACTTGTCCTTGTTGAACCTCATCAGATTTCTTGTGGCCCAAGAGTTTCTGTCTTTGGCTACGTCTAGACTGGCATGATTTTCCGCAAATGCTTTAACGGAAAAGTTTTCCAGTTAAAAGCATATGCAGAAAAGACCGTGGATTGGCACGGACGCTTTTCTGCAAAAGCACTTTTTGCGGAAAAGCGTCCGTGCCAATCTAGATGTGGTTTTGCACAAGAAAGGCCCGATCGCCATTTTTGCGATTGGGGCTTTTTTGCGTAAAACAATACCGCCTTGTCTACACTGGCCCTCTTGCGCAAAAGCATTTGCGCAAGAGGGCTTTTGCCAGAACGGGAGCAGCATAGCATTTCCGCAAGAACACTGACAATCTTACATGAGATCATCAGTGTTCTTGCGGAAATTCAAGCGGCCAGTGTAGACAGCTGGCAAGTTTTTCTGCAAAAGCACCTGCTTTTGCAGAAAAACTTGCCAGTCTAGACGCAGCCTTTTAGTATACACTTTCCTTGTCTGGAAAAACTTTCTTTAAATTGATCCTACTCAAAGGTCCTTGATAGTGGAAGGGTGTAGCTGTGGTTTTATAAACCACAGGGACTGTCAGATGTTTTGCAAAACTTTTTAAAAAGTTCCAGTGACTCTGAAGACCAGCAAGCATGCCTTTCTCCTCTCTCCCCCTTTTGTCTGCTCAGATAGCTCCACTTCAAAGCTGGCTAACCTCTGGCTCCTGCTTTCACTTTAACTTAACCCCAGTGGAGAGCTATCTGTTGCCCCGTCCTTGTACCTGAGTGCCATGCATTTTGCATGGCATACAGAACAACTTACATCTAAACAATACTAAATACTTCGTCCCTTAGCGTCCCTTCCAGCGGAGGATCTCAGAGCGCGTGACACAGACGTGAGGTTTCAAATCGACCATGGGGATCGCCTCCCTTTGCGGTCACAGAGAGGGAAGTTGAGGCAGAAAGCGGAGAAGCGGCTGGCTCGTCTCAGGGCCGGCCGGAGAAGCCAGTGGCCGCGCCGGGACAGGTGGGAGCCTCTCCCCGCTCGAAGCCCTGTGCCGGACTGCGCTGCCAGGCCACGGCGCTCCCTAATCGGGGGTATCGGAGACTGCTCAGCGTCGAGCCTAGCCTGAGGCCGGCTCCGTTCTCCCGCTGCTGGGCCGGGGCGGCCCTTTCGCTCCGGGGGGAACCGAGCAGCCCGGCGTCTGGGGGCTGGCGGCCGGGCCCCGGGCTCGAGCCCGCTGCTGGGCTGGGCGTGTCGCCCGGCGCCCCTTGGGCCCGCTCGGCAGCGGGCTCGCCACTAGCTGCAGGCAGGCGGCTTTAAAGGAGGCTCCCTGCAGGCTAATTATAGCGCAAGCCAATGAGCAGTTCGGCGGCGCCCCTGCCTAGCGAGCGGGGCTGGGCGGCAGCAACGAGCGCCCGGCGCCCTCCCTCCAGGCAGGCGGCAGGACCGCGAGCTCGGACGCGTCGGCGAGCTCAGCTGGGGCCGGCGCTCGGTGCCCGAGCTCGCAACTTCTCCCAGCGGCCAGTCCCGTGCCGGGCTCCGAGTAGCGGGGCGGGGGCGCTGCGGTGCTCGGCTCGGCTGTGCCCCGGGAAGGTGGAAATGGCCGGGGGCAGGAGCCCGGGGGTCTGGCGGCGGCGGCGCTTCGGGCTCTTGCTGCTGCTGGCGGCGGCCGCGGGGCTGGGCGGCGGGGTCTCTGCCGCCAAGTCTCCCAGCTGCCACGAAGTGCGGACGGCGTTTCAGATCCGGCAGATCGGTCCCCTCAAGCTGGTTCCCGACGTGCCCATTGCAGGTCAGTGCTGCCCTCTTAACCCTTCCCCTCCCCAGCCCCGGACAGAGGCCGAGCAGCACCAGGGTCAGCCTCGGGCAAGGGGAGACGGGAGGGCCCGAGAGAGGGAGGGTGGGAGGATGCAATGGGCTTTGCGTAGGGGCTGCTACCGGCCGCAGTCGGGCAGAGTGTCCCCTTTAAGAGCTGGTGCAACTTTCCTCCTAGTCAGGTCCGGGCCCACGTTGGGCTGGTGGTGCGGGTTCCATGCAGCTTTTCTGAGTGGACGAAAGGGCCGGGCTCACGGGCCACATGGGGACCAAGACTGAACTACACTTACACCTAAACAATACTAAATACTTCGTCCCTCAGACTGAACTACACTTCCACATCGCTGCAAACTTTCCTGAATGTCCTGACTCGTTTGCACGGTGGAGACCACAGTTCCCTTCACAACAGCAGCTGTGAGCGTCTCTTTGCTGGGATCCTGTGGCTTTTAAATGCGAAACAAAACCATACACTGTTGTGGAAGTTTGAGAAAGATTGAAGACAGGGAACAAAACAGGAATGTTTTCAAAATTCCCTCACATCTAACAAAACTAGACCCTCTTTATCCTGGACAGTCTTGGTGGTCTGCTCCTTCCAGTTCGATTTTACACCCACTGTGCTTATGTAAACCACCCACCTTCTGGGTGTGCTGTACTGTCCCCTGTAGTGGCACCAAGACCACTTAAGGAAAGAATAATGAGTTTGCTCTACAGCATTCTCTGAGAGCCAGCTGGCTTTTAGCTCAAGCAGAAGAGGCTCATGCACTAAGCTCCAGAGAACCCAGGTTTTGTTACACAGACCAGCATTACATTTATTGCCCAAGAAGCTGTGATTTCAACAGACATCCCAAAAATAACTGTGGCTCTCTGGATGGGATCAGACTTTCAAAGACTCTTGGGTACCTGCCACAGAAGAGAGTATAGGAGGGTAGCAGCAGTTTAAATTTATAGAGTCCAATTATCTCCTGACCTAATCTCATTGGAGAATTTGACCCATACAATTTTTGTGGAACATTTTATAGCACTAATTTTTAACTAGATCACAGGTAGGATTAAATTAAATACATTTGGGACACATTAAAATAAAAGGAATTTTTTATAATTAGAAATAGGTGCACTTTTGCTGGTTACATTTAAAAAAATACATCTGATTTCACTAAAACATGTAAAAACATTATATACGAATTTACTGTTTTTAACCATACTTTTAACTTAAAAAATCTCAACTTTATGATGTCTGGGAAAGACTTATGACTGGAACATGTCTCATAATTTCTTACATGGAAAATGGACTAATAATTGTGACATAGGGAGCTCTTACAGCCCTGGTCTACACTAGGGAGTTATTCCAAAATAACTCCCCTTATTTGGAATCAGAATTGGAGCATCCAAACTACCAAGCCTGTTGTTTCGAAATAATAACTCCTGCTTTCCATGAGGAATAATGGTTATTTCGAAAGAGCAGTAGTGTGGATGCTCCCCTGCTGCTATTTTGAAATAACTACTCCCCAGAGTCATTCAAATTAATTACGCCCCAGTGCTTCCTGGGGCTGTAAGTCAAGGTAGTGCGTCCACATTAAGGGTGCCTGCCTCGGACTAATTTCGAGGCTTCCCTATAGTGTGGACATGCTACTTCAAAATAGTTATTTTGGGAGTTGTTATTTTGAAATTTTGAAATAATTTCCTAATGTAGACATGCCCATAAAGTATACATTTTAGTTTGTTTTTTTCTTTGCTTTCTCTGAACAGATGTACTCTAGCTTTCTGAGTCATGGTCAAGATGAAATAGGAAAAAGGTTCTGCTTAGCATGAATAAGGGGCAACATGGAGGTACAGAATAATAAAGAGAACCTAGGTTTTACATAGCTAATATTGTATCTGTAATATTTATCGCATGTACATTAATGAATGGCCTAAAGACTATATAAAGAGCTAGGATCAAAAGGCATAAGGATTATCAAGCCTTATATTTAGGCTGTAGGACAACTATTAGCTGCCTATGGTTAAGAAGAGATTAAGGCTATAGACATGCCATTGCATAAATGTTTGGTTTTTTTTTAATGCTTTCTCTAATAATTTGGGGCCTGATCCAAATCCCATTTATGGGAGTCTTTGAATTTCATCTTAACTGGGGTTTGGATCAGGACTCTGGACTAAATGGCCACTGAGCTAAATGGACTGTTTTGTTATTGCAACTTCATTGTTTGTAACCCATTGTGTGCGCCATGAGTGCAGGTGATCAGTTCCTTCTCCTTTGTAAAGAGCTTTGAGTTTTGTGGATAAAAGTTCTGTATGAAAGTTATGTATTTATTATTTGATGACACAAAGATATTAATAAGAGCAATGCTTTGAAAACTTGAGCTATTTTAGTAGTCTCCTGGGTTAGTGAAATACTAGACACGAGGAGCAGTAAGCATTGCAAAAGGGTTTGAGGGATAAGTATAAAAGGTAATGAAATGCGTGATGAGATGTGGCTAGACACACCGTAGATTTTGCTTCTTAAAATTTGTGCATTATCTTTGCAAAAGAAGCATTTATTACACCTGTTTACCTGCTGCTAGATTGTGATCTTCTGGTCTGTCCCATATAAAGCAAGGCTCATACGTGTATCATCCCAGGAGCAGACCAGCAAATGAACTGTGACCTGGAACACTCTAATTCTTCTCTTACTCCTTGCATGCTCTAGGAGTGGAATAAGTTGCTTCACCCTGTTTTGTGGAGCAGCTTCTTTCCTCTTGCGTGACCAGCAGGCTACTCTTTTCCTGGTGGATCTGTCAGGGCTCATTGCACAACCTGTTCCTCTGCAATGGGGAGTAGCGAACAAGTAGCACCTGTTTGTCACACCGTGGCAAAGTCACAACCTGGAAGGGCTGGGAAAAGTAAGGGCAGAGGATGCCTTAGTTCCAGCCATGCATGGGACTATCTAACCCATAATTGTTTCAGAAAGTTTACACGGTAGTGGATGACTGTCTCTGTGGACAGAAATAAAAAAACCTCTTTCTGAAGGAAACTCTCCAACCATAATAGAAAGATTGCCTGTTTGCTTTCCATTCTTTCAAGAAACTCCTACCAACACGGGAGAAAGGGCTGTGCTCAGAAGGAAGAGTTGGCCTGTTGCTATGCCCATGCACAGTGCAGTTAGGTTTTTCAGTGAGTTTAGGGAAGGTTTGGCTCAATCTGTTGGGAAGAGAGAGCCTTCATAATGTGCTAGGTTCACACCGAATGTCTCATCACTTATTTTTTAGAATAGCTACAGATGTTTGAAATGTAATGTGCTTTTAAACTTTGCCTGACATGGACGTTTCTCTTTAATTTAGTAGGGGGATAGAAGAAGTGCACAAAGGGCAATACTGATCTTCTCTGTGCATTAAGTGTTCCCAACTCCTCTGAACTACTTAACAGTATCTGTTAGGCTATAAGGCCTATTATCCACTGTCCTGTTCATTAAATGGTATGCTATTTCCCAATACATCAGTTCTTCATTTGGTTACTTTTTGTATTTGTGGGGTTTTCTTCCCTCTAGCAGGAAACCACACATTATTTTTACATAGACCAGCTTTTTTTTGTTTGTTGTTCACATTGTGGTATCATTTCCAGGCCTCAGACAAATTCCCTGCTGCAGAGTCTACAATCTAATTAGACTATGGCCCTGAAAAGGTTTGCCACATCAGACAAAGGGTATGTCTAAATTACATGGCTCCGTCGACGGAGCCATGTAGATTTGTTGTTTTGGCAAAGACAAATGAAGCCGCGATTTAAATGATCGCGGCTTCATTTAAATTTACATGGCTGTCACGCTGAGCTGACAAACAGCTGATCAGCTGTTTGTCCGCTCAGTGCACTAGTCTGGACGCTCCCCTGCCGACATCAAAGCCCTTTGTCGGCAGCCCCGGTAAACCTCATCCCGTGAGGAATAACGGGGCTGCCGACAAAGGGCTTTAATGTCGGCAGGGGAGCGTCCAGACTAGCGCGCTGAGCGGACAAACAGCTGATCAGCTGTTTGTCGGCTCAGCGTGGCAGCCATGTAAATTTAAATGAAGCTGCGATCATTTAAATCGCGGCTTCATTTGACTTTGCTTATGTGTCTAATCTACATGCCTCTGACGACAGAGGCATGTAGTCTAGAGACAGCCTAAGTGGCTGAAATTATCTGTTCTGAATTGTAATTTATATTCAAGTTTACCCTTAACACACAATAGGAGCAGTTATAGAGGGCCTAATCCAACATTTATTGAAACCAATGGAAAGAGTCCCCTCAGTCTTCAGTGAGTCTGGCTCATGCTTGCGAGCACAGTTAGGGTATGTCTACACTACCCTCCTAGTTCGAACTAGCGGGGTAATGTAGGCATAGGGGAGCTGCCATTTTTAAAACCCCGCTGGTTCGAACCCTGTGCAGCGCGGCTATATGGGACACGAACTAGGTAGTTCAAACTAGGCTTCCTAGTTCGAACTACCATTACTCCTCGTGAAATGAGGAGTAACGGTAGTTCGAACTAGGAAGCCTAGTTCGAACTACCTAGTTCGTGCCCCGTGTAGCCGCGCTGCACGAGGTTCGAACCAGCGGGGTTTTAAAAATGGCGGCTCCCCGCTTATGCAAATGAAGCCCGGGAAATTCAAATCCCGGGCTTCATTTGCAAGTGCGGTGTGCCTACATTACCCTCCTAGTTCGAACTAGGAGGGTAGTGTAGACATACCCTTAGATAGTTCTGAATCATGGCTCCTTTTGACTTGGCCAGCTGTAGATGTCTGTTTTCTTATAGGCATCATGGCTGAGGTGTATTGTGATGAACTTTTTAGTTCAGTTCAGGGAAGGTTTGTTTCCAAACTGTTTTCTCAGTAAGAGGCAACTGTGTCATTTTTAGTGGTATGTGGTTTTTTTTTTTTGGTGAAGCTTGTGAACAGATGTAACAGGTCCAGTCCTGCCATCTGCAGGTTGTCAAGTATTTACTACTAGTAGAAGGGAGAACTCTACTCACCTGTAGAAGTATGGTGTCAACACCCCCCCCCCCCATCCCACCACTGAAATAAAACATTTCACTGTGCTCATAATTTACTCACTCTGGGGAAGCTGAGAGACGGAATAAGATCCATGTAACAAATGTTAGTCAGAGAACTGGAAGGAAGCTCGAGAGATCATCAGATTCAGTCACCTGCACTCATGCTGGACCAAGCACCATCTAACTGCTAAATGTGTTACTGAGAGGTGCTCGCATACTACTGTGCAAAAGAGCTGAACAGAATAGCATGAAAAATCTGAGCTGCATTGTTGCATATCAGGCTGAGGAGGGACACCTGGGGGAAATATTTTTCCTCTGAGTAGTTCCTGTTAAACTAATAAGAAAACTATTTTGAATGTCCTAAATTACTTTTTAAATTACTCTTCAGATCCTTGTGTGGTAGACATGGGTGTCATTCCACTGAAGTCAATCATTGTAGTCCCTGTTAATGATTTCAGTGGAGCTTTGGAGACTTGCACCATCTGAGGATCTGCCCCTTTGCTGTATCTGCAGCACACACACAAGTCACTTCCTGAATGAAATTCAGTTACATGGCATTAGAGGAAGGGAGCCTGCATGCTGCACAATATTGTGGAGAATGGAAATTTTTGCCCAGGAACATAAGAGCAAACCACTCCTTTATGAAAATACGTATTCAACTCCTTAAGGGCTCTTCACTGCAGAGAGAGGTCTGTGTGGGCCAGATGCAAAATGTTCTCATTTCATTGGCCCTGGAAAGCTTTGCCACATCAGAGCAAGTGTCTGAAATTATTGGTTCTGATTTGCAATTTATAATCAAGTTTGCTCTTGACTCTGGTATATGCTGTTTTGGGTTCCAGGTCATCAGTGATGGAGTGCCATTGAAATCAATAGCATTGCACCAGGGACATAGCTGAGGAGTTGTGGCTGGTGTTGAAGTCTGATTCCATTAAAGCTTAGAAATGAAGCAGCTGTTTCAGCCAAAGCTCCCAGATTGTACAATGTTACCTTCTCCTATTTAAAATTCATGTGTACACTGGGTACATATTTGTTGCCTTCCTAGTGGCTAACGGCAGTGGTTCCCAACTGCTCTTCTGCTTCCCCTTCCAGTAGGGCTCAGAGCACCTGGCTGCCCAGGCCAGTAAATGACAGTGTGGGGCCATGTGCCAAGCACCATGGTTCTCTCTAAGCTGTGCGCTTCTGCGTACAAAGGAAATTTCTACCCCGCCCACCTCCCAAGCAAAGCCATGCAGCAGCTTTGCAGGAGGTTCACTTGGGCTGCTGGGGCCAAAGGAACCACATGGCTGGCTGGCAGGTGGGCAGTTGCTTCAGTTGGCTGGAGCCGAGGAAACCACGTGGCGAGCAGGCAGGCAGCTGTCCCAGCTGGCTGGGGCCGGAGGAACCATGGGCAGGAGCTGTGGCAACTGCTCTGGCGGGTTGGGGCCAGAGGAACCAAACAGCTGGTGGGCAGGAGGGGCAGTGGCTACTCTGGCTGGCCGGTACTGGAGGAACTGCATGGCAGGAGGGCGGGTGGCAAAATAACATGTGACAGCTTACAATTAATTGTCATAATTAATTTTCAAACACGCATATTCATTATTTACTGTAATTAATATGCAAATGTGTGCTGTTCCCACAAAAGTTTTTTTTAATGAATTTGCTGGTCTGCGGTATAAAAAAGATTGGAAACCACTGGCTTGAGGCATGTGGGCAGGGGACTTCTGGAGGTCTCTTCCAGTCCTAGTAGTCTATGATTCTATGAATCCTGGCTCAGACTTGTGCCATATTTGGTAAAGCTCTAGTAGATAAACATTTCAGTAGATCTGGCTGGCTTCTCTTTCCAGCTCTGCTGCTGGATGACCTTGAGGAAGTAGCGCCGTACTTCAGTTTTCCGCACTGTAAAATGGGGATAGTGATAATTCTTTGGTGAAATGCTTTGAGCTCTGCAGAAGAAAAGCAGCTTTAAAAGAGCAAAATACTCTGCCTGACTGAGAGCATTCTCTCCTGAGGTCTCTTCATTCCTCCAGCAAATTCCTTCTTGGTGTCGCTACCTCCATAGCAACCAGAGATTAGACTAGATTCCTGATCAATAGGAGGATGAATTTGAAATTCTCTCATCCCCCAGCTTCTCCACTCTGAGGCAAGACAGGTCAGGTAAGGCAGCAGTTACTCCAGAGGCTGCACCCATTTCTCTGCTGCCTCAGAGTTATAGGATAAGTGACTCTTCATCCATTGCTTTTCTTAGCTATCATTTCATAGGTCTTCAAGTTCCATCCTTCCACCACAAGTGTGAACCTCAGCAGGTATGTGGTTGTACAAACAGGCAGGACTTATGTTTCTATAACAACATACCAGTGGCAATATGTTCCTTTCTCTCCTTTTTTTCCTTCATGTCTTCTCAAGTCTCTAGCTGACATGAGACCAGCCACCCATTCTGTAATCTCTTCCTCCCCCCTGGTGCAATCCATATGCAGAAAATCTGCCTAAATGTGTTTAGTTCCTCCATAAAAATAGAATTAATTGCTGCTTCACAGCTACATGGAAATTTTCAGCATCTTATCTCTGAGCAATATCCCCAGTGATTTTTGTGGACATTTGGCACAGGTGAGCAAAACGTGTTTTAGTGATTGAGATCAGACACTTCTCTAAATATAACAAAGGAAAGAAATCCAATAGAACAAGCGGAGGATTGATGCCAGGCTCTTATCCTCAGGTTTATCTTCCTTTTCTCTAGCAAAAACGGAGGAATTTGACCAGCCCCTAGTGTTAAAAAAAGGAAAAAACACATGGTCCCATAGTTGAAGTCCATAATCAAATAGTTATAAACATCCCTCAGAAATATAAAAGGAAGTAATTAGTGTTTAGTTATCAATTTATTGCCTTTCAGTCGAGTTGGGGACCCATTATGGATGTTGATCAATTTGGGGGAGTCTTCAGAGAAGAGCCACAAAAATGATTTAAAAGATTAGAAAACATGCCTGAGAGACTTGGGGAACTCAGTCTATTTAGTTTAACACACACAAGTTTAAGGGGTTATTCCATCCCAGTCTGTAACAACCTATACGGGCACCAGATATTTTAAAATGGGCTCTTCATTCTAGCAGAGAAACATTTTAGCATAACTCAATGGTTGGAAGCTGGGAGACTGGAAATGAAGGATATATTTTTCAAAAGTAAGTGCAATTAACCTCTTGAATAACCTGCCAACCGCTACAGATGAGACTCTATCTCTGATCAATTTTAAATTCCAGATTGGATGTATTTCTAGAAATTATGTCTAAGCATTAGTCTGGGGAAGTTCTATCACAATGGTCCGTTCTAGCCTTGGAATCTATGAATCTATAAACTGCCTTAGATTGTTTTGAAATTTTTTGTCAGGAGATGCACTTTGGATTTTCAGAAAGGCACACTTTCTGAAATTAAGCATGACTTTTCTGGGGATGATATCCTTAGCCTACATCCATATCCCTATTCATATTTGGAGTTCATGATTAAAAATAGACCACTACATTCTGGACATTCAGCCTGAGCAAGAGCTACTGGGTGAAAAAGGGGTAAGAAAGCTCAGGAAGACAGCTGACTGACTAGGTAGCATTTCTCTTCAGGTTCAGAAAAGGAACTTTATAACCCTTCGTGTTCAAAACTTCAAACAGACCTAGAAGCTGTATAGAATTGCTCAGATAGTAGGGAAACTTAGTGGTTCTGGTCAGTAAATGAAAGCAAATCCAGCTGTCTCTGTCTTTTACTAGCCGGGGAATAGGCTTGGAAATGCTTTTCTTTTCTCTCTAGTTAAAGACATGATAGTCCCCTCTGTGGGACATTTCTAGCCAAAGAACATAGGGATGTGAGAAGACATGTTCTTAAAGTCAAAATGTATGAGAGCGCTTTAACTTACTGCTTTCACGCCATCATTATGCCTGAGAAGAGCCATTTTCTCATGTATAGATGTGAAGATAATGCACAAAGAAGGTCCACACCCATTTTGCAGAAATTTTCACCTGCTTCCTCCTGCCCCGCTGCCCATGTCTGCAGGAGTCCCAGCAAGGAGCTAGGCCTCTCCTGTGGACAGGGGCTGTAGCCACCAAGCAGCCCCTGTTTGAGGCAGCCAGGGATGGTTTTATGGAGAGGCTGCTTTGGCCACTGTGAACAGAGCACTGGCTGCCATGAACAGCGGTTGCTCTGGCACCAGCCTTGTTTGTGGCAGACAGAGCTGTCTGCCACGAACACGAGCTGCTGGACTCAGCGCAAGCCAGGGCCCAGCAATCCCAGCTCGCGCTGATCACTACATTTAAAAGGCAGAGTGGCAGTGCAGGTGGCTGCCAGAGCCAGCACAAGCTGGGACTGCTCGGTCCCAGCTCGAGCTGGCTCCTGGAGCTACCCCCACTGCAGCTCTACAGCAGGGTCCTATTGACTAATCATATAGTCATTATAATTTGTATCGACTATATGATTAGCCTGATAGCCGCATTTTAACATCCTTATTCCAGAACCAAATTTCTCAGGTTCTTCAGATGAAGATTCAATGTATCTAGACTTCATATCTTTCATTAGATGAGACTTCTCTGCCAGACCCAATTCCTTCTCCAGAAACAGTGGAAGCAGATAACTTCAAATTCATCCTGTCAAGAAGGACATGTTCATAGGCACTGGATTCTAGTCCTTTGTTCTAGATACTTAGCACTCATTAAAACTGGTGGGTACTGGATGAGTTTGGAAGAATTACCTCACAAAGATTTTAATAACAACTTGATAGATTTCATCACAGGCTAAGATGATTTATCTGCCACCTGTCCTACAGGCTCTCTAGTTTCTATTGAACTTACTTATATTGATTATCCTAAGATCTAGTTGTTCTAATAGTGTACTGTATCTCGCACTCAGAACAAGTTTACAAAAAAACCAAGGTTGCATGACATAGTCCTTTTAAATGCTGCTGGTTTCTTTACACTAGCTTTCACATGGCAGAAGTTGACCTGGTGGTAATGATGGCACTAATGTTTGGGATTTTTTTTAATCTACAGGCAGTAGAGTAAGTCTTTTTAAGCCTCCTTCTACTTACAATAATAGATTTTCTACAAAAAGCGGCAGCGCTAATAAAAAGGCACTAATATGACAAATGGAAACATGGCTCCCATAGTAATAGGTGGTATGTAAATAAATAACATCAAAATTAGTAAGACCATATATGAGAATTAATCATGTAAACTGGCATGAAGCTGAGGATCATAAAATGCAAAGATATATGTAAAATGTACTTAAAAAATACTGCAGACTTTTCTCTTATCTATAAACAAACATGTTTATAAAACCTATAGACAAAGTTCAGCATGTTGCAAAGACTTTGCAGTTAGAGCCCCATTAAATGAAAGCATAAAATGACACGATAAAAACATGTGCTTAATAATGCTTCATAAGGTACTCATCCTCAATCAGTATAAAATACATCTGCTTCTATGGGAAAATGTGTTTTGATGGATCAGAATTAATTTCCTAACAGCAGCCAAGTCTGTGACACAATGACAAGTTATGCCCAATCTTTCAATCTTGTCAGTCAGTTGGATTAGATATCCCTGTTTAATGTGATGGAATCATCTTAGTTTACATATTGTATGTGCTCTAACTACCTCTTAATATGAATGAAACTTGTATATCCTATATAAAGTACATTTGTTGGAAGCACCACTAGAAGAAACGATTTATAGGCTTCACCTAATATATAACAAATTATCTTTTTCTGTGAATAAAGAAAACTGGGAACAATGGATTGTCACCAAGTCCTGCTAAGCAGTCGTGGCCACATGCTGTTTTGGAAGTGGGGGAATTGCTTAAAGTAGAGAAATGTTTGTGCATGATATTTTATATTTGGCTTTTTAAAGCAACTGTTCTGTGCCAGACCAAGAGCACAGTTCAGATGGTTAGCTAATTCAGACATAAGTGTGATGGAACTACTGCTGCAGTAGAAGGGGTTCATGGTGGTTTCTAGATCTGCATTTAGAAATATATAGTTGGTTTTCCACCCGTAGTTGGTTTTGCTGGTCAGATATAAACGTTTTTATTAATAATGATATCCAGATTAGTACTTCAAATGCCCTTAGGCCATGTCTACACTATGCAGAAGATCGAAGCTGCTGCAGTTTAGGGTTCAGGGTTTAATTTAGTGGGACCTGCTCATTTGAACTGAGACGGCGCCCCCATCCGTGCCGGTATTCCTGTTCCTCACAAGGAGTAAAGGAAGCCATTGACCTCCTGCTTTGTCGACAGTGATTTAAGATACTGTACGTCAACTCCAGCTATTTTGTAATTAATGTAGCTTAAATTGCATATCTTAAATTGACCTTCTGCTCTTGTGTAGACCAGGCCTAAGTATTTAGCAAACACCCACGTGATGCAGGATAGTATTGTTGTTCCTATTTTGCAGAGAAGGAAGTAGAACCAGGGAGGTTAATACTCCTTTAAGACTACTCAGTGGATGTGCCTAACCCATGATGCCACAGGGCTATATATTGTATAACTCAGATGTACAATATGCTAGACTCTATTGAATTGCAGTAATAGAGGTTTCAGCTTTTGTGGGAGAATGTATTATTAAAATAGGTTTGTCATTCTCACGGTTTTTGGGTATGGAAAGTTATACAGGGTGCTCCTCAGCACTATTCTATTATTCAACATTGTAATAGCACAGAGGTGGCCAAACTTACTGACCTGAGCCACAAATGACAATCTTCAGAAGTTCGAGAGCCAGGGCACCTGAACCAGGGCTTAGGGCTTCAGCCCTACTGAAGGTGCCTGACATGGCTTGGGGCTTCGGCCCCTCTCCTATCATAGAATCATAGAACTGGAAGAGACCTCAGAAGGTCATCAAGTCCAGCCCCCTACTCTAGGCAGGACCAATTCCAACTAAATCAACCCAGCCAGGGCTTTGTCAAGCCGAGACTTAAACACCTCTAGGGATGGAGATTCCACCACCTCCCTAGGTAACTCATTCCAGTGCTTCACCACCCTCCTAGGGAAATAGTTTTTCCTAATATCCAACCTGGACCTCTCCCACCACAACTTGAGACCATTGCTCCTTGTTCTGCCATCTGTCACTACTGAGAAAAGCCTCTCTCCATCCTCTTTGGAACCTCCCTTCAGGAAGTTGAAGGCTGCTATCAAATCCCCCCTCACTCTTCGCTTCTGCAGACTAAACAGACCCAAGTCCCTCAGCCTCTCCTCGAAGGTCATATGCTCCAGCCCCCAAATCATTTTGGTTGCCCTCCACTGGACCCTCTCCAATGGATCCACATCCTTTTGTAGTGGGGGCCCAGAACTGGACACAATACTCCAGATGTGGCCTCACCAAAGCCAAATAAAGGGGAATGATGACATCTCTGGATCTGCTGGAAATGCTCCTCTTAATGCAACCTATGCCATTAACCTTCTTGCCTACAAGGGCACAATGTTGACTCATATCCAGCTTCTCATCCACTGTAACCCCCAGGTCCTTTTCTGCAGAACTACTACTTAACTGGTTGGTCCCCAGCTTGTAACTATGCTTGGGATTCTTCCGTCCCAAGTGCAGGACTCTACACTTGTCCTTGTTGAACATCATCAGATTTCTTGTGGCCCAATCCTGGAGCCTATCTCTGCCCTTAAGCGTATCTACCTCTCCCCCTAGCTTAGTGTCATCTGCAAACTTGCTGAGGGTGCAATCCATCCCCTCATCCAGATCCTTAATAAAGATATTGAACAAAACCGGTCCTAGAACCGAACTTTGGGGCACTCCGCTAGAAACTGACCGCCATCCTGACATCGAGCCGTCGATCACTACCCACTGGGCCCGGCCTCCTAGCCATCTTTCTATCCATCTTACCGTCCATTTATCCAATCCACAAGCCCTTAACTTGCTGGCAAGAATATTGTGGGAGACCGTATCAAAAGCCTTGCTAAAGTGAAGGTATATAACATCCACTGACTTTCCCATGTCCACAGAGCCAGATACCTCATCATAGAAGCTAATCAGATTGGTCAGGAACGACTTGCCCTTTGTGAATCCATGCTGACTATTCCTAATCACTCTCCTCTCATCCAAGTGCCTCAAAATGGATTCCTTAAGGATCCCTTCCATGATTTTTCCAGGAATCGAGGTAAAAACCGGCCTATAGTTCCCTGGGTCGTCCTTCTTCCCTTTTTTGAAGATGGGCACTACATTTGCCTTTTTCCAATCATCCAGGATTTCTCCCGATCTCCACGACTTTTCAAAGATAATAGCCAAAGATCCTGCTGAATCCTCAAGCCCCAGGTGCACTCTGGGCAGATTCTCCAAAACCTCTTCCTCGCTGTTGGGCAGAAGCCACTACTGCACTGCAGAGCAGAGGTTCTGAGCTCCTTCCCTCCCGTCTGATAGATGGGAAGTGGAGGAGGGGTCATATAAGTTATGCTTTAACAGGAAGAGAGCTGCATGAGGCTCATGAGCCACAGTTTGGCCACCTCATAATAGCATCTAAAGGCCCATTCAGTTGGAGAGTCCATCTTGTTGGGTGCTATACAAATGCACAAAATGTCCTGGTGCCTGACCCAGTGATCTCATGTGTGGTATGACCTGCTAAACTGAAGCTCCTTTGGGGCAGTAAGTGTCTTTATTTCTCATCTTGTACAGCACCAAGCACATTGTTGGCATTTGACATATTAGTACAGGTTGGACCTCACTGCCCCGGCACCCTCGGGACCTGACTGGTCCCAAACAAGGGGATTTGCCAGACCAGTGAAGGCCCCTCTCCTCCTGGCCTGTGGTGCCACTAGGTTAGGGCCCCAGCCCTCCGGGGCCCTCTAGATACTGCTGGCCCCGCTGCTGCACGGGCAGAGCACCATGGCTGGAGCTCTGCAGCTGGGTCTAGAGCTCTGCACAGCCGGGGCTGGAACGGAGGTCTGGGGCCGGAGCTCAATAACCACCTAGCTGCACAGCCAGGGCTGGAGCTCCATGGCCGGGCACAGAGCTCTCTGGCCGCTGCTGGGGCTGGATCTCCATGGCCGCTGCTGGCACCAGAACTCCCTGCTGTGCCACCCAACCCCCTAAACACTGGGTTGCCGGTGCCCCCGATGCACTCCTGCCTTGCCACCAGGCCTCCCTGTTCCTGGGCTCTGTGGTCCAGGAACATCCATGGTCCATGTCTGACCACAGATGTTGCCAGACCAAGGAGTTCCGGTTAAGGGAGGTACAACCTGTACACGACCCTCGTTTTGATGTATCTTCATTGTGTGCAAACAAAAGAGAAATTTCAGAGATCCACATTTAGAATCTCACAGTATCAGGTCATGGTAGCTCAGCACATCCCTAAACTTTAATGGCTAAATGTATTCATTATGTCAACAAGGACCCTATTCATGAAGGGTCTATTCTCCATTCATTATGCATGCATCATTCCCATTAATGCTACCGAGGATTATGTTTGCATAGTCAGTAGGAGAATAAAGCTTATGTTTACATATTGATACATGCGATTAGAAAAGACGTTTTGTGTACTATGCACAAGAAGTGAATCAAATCTTTAATAAATGCCCTAACTTTTAAAATCTCTCTTTACTTCATTAAATATTGGTTTATCATGGAAAACTTTGAAAGATTCAGAGTTCTAAAGGGTATCTGGACAGTCAGTAAATACAAATATTACTATGATGTTGTTAATGGGAAACCCATGTGGGAGCTTTTGGGTGTCTAGTACTTTGGAAATTCACCATACTTCATATATCAAAATAAAGACCCAGGACCCTAACTTTGGTACCGAGTTTGGAAAAATTTTGAGTTGGATTAATAAGGGTAGAGTCTATGTACATTAGGGGTATTTCCATATACAGCTGTCTCACGTACCTGACACATTGAGATTCTTCACTCTTTGGGGCACATCAAAGCAGGATAAAGAAGCTCAATGTTGTCTGAGAGAGCTTTTCAGTTCTGAAAAAGTTCTTCAATTCATTACTGTTTTCAACATGGATGATATGCAAAGCCAGCATTTTTGTGTGTTTTCTTGCAAACTATCCTTGCTCATTTGCCTTTTGAAAAGACCTGACTTTACAACAGCTACATGTTCATTTCCACTTAGACTTGAACAAAGTAGCAGGATATTGGCACAGTCTTTCCTTTTGTTCTCTGTAAAGATGGAGTAAAATGAGTGCTGTGCAGTGAAAACACTACACTTGAAAACGTTTACAGGCCAGATCCTCAATAAATGTCCATCAGTGTAGCTCCATCAAAGTCTTGTCTCCAAAACTGTTTGCCATACATATCTGTCCTGGTAGATGCCTGTAAAAGGAGAGCAATATGTCTATCAGAAAATTACAGGTTTAAGGCCATTGAACTCAATGGAGTTATGTTAATTTACACTAGCTGAGGATCTTTTTACAAAGGTTAATATTAGACTAAACATTTCTTCTTGTGCATGGTAGACAGGTTATAGAACCACTTACCAAATGTACATCAAATACCAGATTTAATAAAGCAAAACTCCCAAGCTGCTTCAGTCCCCCTTTGTGGCATAGTGAAAGAGAAGAGGATGGATACCCAAGAAACACTATTCACAAAGGGCCACATTTATGCATGTCTCGTGAGTGATGCTCATGAGAAATGCAGCACGATAACATGAAGCTGGAGTGCTGCAGGTGCATGGAGATGGCTTGAGACATTGTTTGCACAAGGTAGTATGGTATAGCCCAGTGGTCCCCAACACGGCGCCTGCCGGGGCATTTATGTGCGCCCGCCTAGCGCTGCCCCACTCGCACTGCTGCCGCGCCACGCCGCTTGTTATTGATTTCAGCCCCTCCCCCCATCTATCCCCTTCCCTCCGGCCTCTTGTCTAATCAGCTCCAGGAGAGCTCGGGAGACTCCCCGCCTGCTCCACGAGGAGCTTGGACCCTGGCGCAGGCAGCACCCCACCCAGCGCTGTGCCTCACTCCTGCTCCGAGGTGTTTGTACAGGGCTGCCAGCCAGCTGCACTCCCACGCCGGCCCCTCCGCACTTGCGCAGCACCCCCGGGAGCTGCTGGCCACAGAATCCCTTGCAGCAGCTGCAGGCGAGCCCTGGCCTGGCGGCTCCTCTCTCTCCTCTTGCAGGGGAGGGGCGCCTGTGGCGCCCCGCTTCACATCGGGGAAAGGTGTGTACAGCTGCAGAGAAAGGGAAGGTGGGGGACCCGTGACACTTTTCACCTCTCCCCCAGAGTGCTCCGACATTTCCGCGTGTGCTGTGGGGAGGGGACACAAGGATTTGGTGGGGAGAGGGAAAGGAGACGGAATTCAGTCATTGGGGAGAGGGGAGCAAACTGGGTCTGGTCGGGATCTGGTTTGGCTGGGAGGGAAGAGGGTACAGGGTGGATCAGGTGGGGGAGAGAAAGGGGGGGCTGGGTCCAGTCACTGAGAGGTCGGGTTTGCCTGGGAGGGGAGAGAAGGTGGAAATTGGGTTCCGTGCGTGCATGGGGAGGAGCGGGGGGAGTCGGGATGTGTGTGGACAGGGATGTGTACGGAGGGGAGACAGGACGTAGGCTGGGTTTGGCCAGAGAGTGTGGTGGGAGTCAAAGAGAAAGGGGCGCTTTCCTCCTCAGTGCCTGTCCTGGGGGGGCGGCCAAAAAAATGTTTTGCTTGGGGCAGCAAAACACCTGGAGCTGGCCCTGGCCCAACCCCCGAGTGCGCGGCCTATGCGCAGCCCCTCCCCCGGGTGGCCCTGCCCCCAGGTAGCCCAGACCCCGCCCCCGGGTGGCCCAGCAGCCCTGCGTGGCGCCCACCACCCAAAAAGGTTGGGGACCACTGGTATAGCCCTTCCAAGCCAGCAGTAAGCAATGCTGTCATTAAGACTGCTTCATTGAAGATGCTGGATATGCTCTCCCCTGTATTTTGGCCGGCTGATGTTATTCTATTTCATCTCATCTCATGCATATATCAGTGTAGTATCTGAACACTTTATCCTCACAGCATGCCTCTGAAGTATGGAAATACATATCCCTATTTCACAGATAGGGAACAGCGGAGCTAAGGTTTAAATTCACAACACTATCTAGGTGCACAAGCCCTATAGAGGATCTGATCTCAAATGACTTGCTTAAGATCATGCAGCTTGGGCCAGAGCTGAGAGTTAAATCCAACTCCTAGGCAAATGTCCCAACCAGGGAAGCAGGCTTCCTGTCTATGCTGCGTGAAGAAAAACTTCCTTTTGTTTTTTAAACCTGCTACCTATTAATTTCATTTAGTGACCCCTAGTTCTTGTGTTATGGGAACAAGTAAATAACTTTTTCTTTTTCACTTTCTCCACACCAGTCATGATTTTATACACCTTTATCATATCTGCCCTTTAGTCTCCTCTTTTGTAAGCTGAAAAGTCCCAGTCTTTTTTAATGTTGAGAAATGCAAAGTAATGCACACTGGAAAAAATAATCTACAGATGCAAAATGATGGGGACTAATTTAGCTATAACCACTTGAGAGAGATCTTGGAGTCATTGTGGATAGTTCTCTGAAAACATGTACTCAGTGTACAGCAATAGTCAAAAAAGTGAACAGAATGTTAGGAATCATTGAAAAAGGGACAGAGAATAAGACAGAGACCTATTGTCTCTATATAAATTGATAGTATGCCCACATCTTGAATACTGTGTACAAATGTGGGACTTTTCAGCTTAGAAAAGAGGAGACTGAGGGGGGAGATGGTAGACGTCTATAAAATCATGACTGGTGTGGAAAAAGTGAATAAGGAAAAGTTATTTACTTGTTCCCATAACATAAGAACTAGGAGTCACCAAACGAAATTAATAAGTAACAAATTAAAAAAAACAAAAGGAAGTTTTTCTTCATTCAGTGCAGCGTCAACTTGTGGAACTCCTTGCTACAGGTTGTTGTGAAGACCAGGACTTTAACAAGATTCAAAAAAGAACTAGATAAATTCATGGAGGTTAGGTCCATCAATGGCTATTAGCCAGGATGGGTAGAAATGGTGTCCCTATCCTCTGTTTGTCAGGGGCTGGAAATGGGAGACAGGAGAGAGATCACTTGATGATTACCTGTTTCTGTTCACTCCCTCTGGGGAATCTGGCACGGGCCATGGTCAGAAGACAGGATACTGGGCTAGATGGACCTTTGGTCTGATCCAGTATGGCCGTTCTTATGTATGTTAGCAAAAATGAAAGATGGGGGTTATGTAGTTGGAAAGGCCATACTGCCTCAGGTACATGGTATGCTACCAGCTGGCTCTCCCCTCAGTTATCATCAAATGATAATTGGGGTTTTTGTGTGGCTACTGGGCAAGAGGAGCCAGAGTATATCGCAAATGGAGCAATGGCACGTTAAGGTTGCCTCCCACCAGGATGGTACATGATCTTAGAGGTACGTGAATTTATACAGGCAATCTGGAAGAGCTTTATAATCATAGAATACCAGAACTGGAAGGGACCTTGAGAAATCATCAGGTCCATTCTCCTGCCCTCATGGCAGATCCAAATGTAACCCACACACCTAGGGACTCATTCCAGGAGGAGTAACAGGTAATTTGAACTAAGGACTTGGTTTGAATTACCATTTAACTGCCATGTGTAGCCACGGGCAGTTGGTCCGGACTAGTGACATTTAAAAATGGCGACCGGACGGAAACATGCAAATAAAGTCCGGGATATTTAAATCCCGGGCTTCATTTGCAAGTTCGAATACCTACATTAGCCTCCCTAGTTTGAACTAGGGGGCTAGTGTAGACATACCCCCAAACAGATAAGAACAAGAGATCTCTACAGCATGGGTTTAGAGTCAAGTTGCTTTTAGCTCAAAGGGTAGAGGCTGGTATACTGAGGTCCCAGGTTCAAATCCACCTTGTGGTGGTTACAGATCATCCCTGACAGATGTCTATCCAACCTGCCCTTACATGTCTCCAGGGATGGACATTTCACAACCTCCCTAGGCAATTTATTTCAGTGTTTAACCACTCTGACAAAGTTTTTTTTTTTTCTAATGTCCAACCTAAACTGCCCTTGCTGCAGTTTAAGCCCATTGCTTCTTATCCTATCATCGGAGTCCACAGAGAACAATTTTTTCCCTCTTGCTTGTAACACCCTTTTAGATAATTGAAAACTGCTGTCATCTCCACTCTGTCTTTTCCTTTCCAAACTAAAGAATCCCAGTTCTTTCAGCTTTCCCTCATAGCTCATGTTTTCTAGCGCGTTAATCATTTTTGTTGCTCTTCTCTGGACCTTCTCCAATTTCTCCACATCTTTCTTGAAATGTGGTGCTCAGAACCAGACACAATACTCCAATTAAGGTCAAATCACTGCAGATAGAGATGAGAAATGATTCTTCAGGTCTTGCTCACAACACTCCTGCGTGAGTGCTCCTTCTTTGACAGTTGCTTCCCATTCTGTATGTGTGAAACTGATAGTTCCTTCCTAAGTGGAGCACTTTGCATTTGTCCTGATTAAACTTCATTCTTTTTACCTCAGGCCATTTCTCTAGTTTGTCCAGATAATTTTGAATTATGACCCTATCCTCCAAAGCACTTGTAATCCCTCCTAGCTTGGTATCATCTGCAAACTTAATAAGCATACTCTCTAGGCCATCATCTAAATCATTGATGAAGATTAAACAGAACCAGTCCCAAAATTGACCTCTGCAGAACCCCACTTGTTATGACCTTCCAGCATGACTGTGAACCATTAATAATTACTCTCTGAGAACAGTTATCAAGCCAGTTATGTACCCACCTTTATAGTAACCACACCTAGTTTGTATTTCCCTAGTTTATTGATAAGGTCATGAGAGACCATATCAAATGCTTTCCTAAAGTCAGTATAAGTCAGAAGATGAGAAGGCAAAGTGGAGCTGTACTCAGGAAATTAAGAACTGTTAAAAATTATTACATTCAAATGAAATAGTAAAGGAGTGTCTTCAAATTTAATGTTCTTAGGAGAGTTAGACAGTGGAGTCATATAAGCTCTTAGTTTTGTCAAAGTCTAAGAATGTATTTATTCCTGGTTAGAATAGCTCAGACTTTAGTTGGTTAAAATATCACCTCAGTTTCTTGCTTTATGGATTCAAGCTTTAATGAATCAGATTTTCCATTCGTAATCTGGGTTGCCCTAGATAAGTCAGGAAACTTAAAAATGTGCCTTCCCAAAAAAGTAACTGTGACTTAACTATATATGCGAGTCTAAAGCTTTTGGTATAGTCTTTTGTCACTGAACACTGACCTACCATTCTCTGTATCCTTCCTTCACAGAAATAATTCCTCTGAAGAGAAATCAATTAAAATGCTAATATACTTTCCTCTTAAAGGTCTGTTGATTTAGACAAGAGTCTAAAAGTTAATTTTGGGGATACTATCACAGATGCTGGTTTCTTAGATTAATAACTGAGGTGGAATTAGGTCAGTTTATGTCAATGTCATGGTATGGTTTTCTGGATGCTGCCATCTTGTATTCAGTTTCCATTTCAAACACAAGTCTCTAGCTTTTATGAGTGTGAAGATACCTTCCAAATGAGAACAGAGTGTAACCAATACATCATTCTTTTGCTTAAGTTCACAACCATCCTGAAACAGCAGCACTGAGCATAAATAAACAAAGCAAGCAACCAAGGAGACATGACCTGAAACTCGGCACAATGTACTATTAGTGGTGTCTTGTTTTGGTGCCTAAGGTGGGAGAAGCCTGTCTTAATATGATAAATTATTTATATGTATGGTGCCTCTGGGCCCAGTGTGCTAGGTGCTGCACAGATTAACATATAATAGACAACCCTGGCTTTGAATTGCTGGCAAGCTATGTAGTAAAAACAGCTAAATATAGGTGAGGATAAATATTCTCATTTTACAGATGAGGAACTGAGGCACAGACACATTGCAACTTGCCAAAGGTTAACAGTCTTTTCCATCAGCACAGCTGAAAGTGTTTCATAGATTTTTCATGTTGGACTCCACCTTTTCCTGATCAGTAGGCTTTTGGAACGGTCTTGAAGAACCCTTCATCTTTCCCATTTTTTAAATGAAAACCAGTGTTCCATCTAATTTTTTTTTCCATCCATGGGTAGATAGAATTTTGGTATATGCACCAATATTGAGATAACATGCGTATAGGCACCACCAATACAAACAAACCTAAATAGTTAAGAAGTTAATAGATATGGAATAAAAAAACAAGGCATAATTAACAAGGTCACTGCTTAAGCCCATGGTCACCAACCAGTAGATCGCGATCTACTGGTAGATCGGAGGCTCTAAGAGTAGCTCTTGAGCCCTCTTTGAACTGCGCGCCTGCGCAGTACATTTACATTAGATTTCCTCATTTGAGGAGCAGCTACTCACCGAGCAACAGCACAGGTGAGTAGCTGTGAGGAATGGTGGGATTTTTTTTAAAGTAGCAATATAAGGATTGGGGATAGCAAGTGATGGAGAGGAGGAGAAGAGAGAGGGCGGGGCTTCAAGGAAGGGGCGGGGCGGAAGATCTTGGCTTGGTCTGTCATTTAAAAAGTGATCTTGGGTGTAAAAAGGGTGGAGACCACTGCACTGGTGAAGTTTTTTCGAAAAAAGGCTACTTTTTTCGAAAAAAACCCTGAGTCTGGACACAGCCTAAATGTCTAACTAAACATTCTCTATTCACTTTATATATCATTTGTTCCAAGGATTAGTCTTTCCTTAGGCACTGGAAAATCCATGCCTTTATTCCTGGCTTAATTCATCTCTTCCCCAGCTCCTGCTCTGGACTCACACACAAAGGAGACTGAAGCAGGCAAAACTGTTTCATTTCAGATCTCTCACTCTTCCCATTGGCTCTCCTGGCTCCCTGCCAACATTTCTTGGATACCTACTGTTCTGAGTTTAACCCTTTATAGGCAATTTAATTAACTGAATGCTGGGATGTCTAGAAAAAAGAGCACCCTCCCGTCTATTACAAATGCCATTAGCCTATTGTGGTCCTGAAAAGCATAGAGAGAGAAAGGGAGATTTACTATGGTGCTGTAAGAAATAGTGTGTGTGATTTTTAAATAGATTAAATTATAGATTTGTGCTGTGGATACTGCAGGACATAGAAAAGCAAGAAAGAAACTAAACTTTTTTAGTTGATTTGTCCACAGTTCGGGGAATTTGTTTCATGATAAGTGTTATGGGTAAGTTACAGAAACAACATCTTAGTATTACAATAAATACTATGATGCTGTTTCTACTCACTTTGCTCATGACTCCTGTTGCAGTGCTTGTATCCGTGGAGGCCTGCTTCTCAACTGGAGTAAGTCGCTGTAACTCCATTGATGTTACATGAGATCTAGGGTTGGTAAGCCCTTCCCCATTCACAACCTTATCACAAATGAAACTTAAAAAACAATGAATGGTCCTGCAGCCCCTTACAGACTAACCAAAAATGTAGATAGTGTCACGAGCTTTCGTGGCAAAGCCCACTTCTTCAGATGAATGGGGCAAGGAGTCCAGAGGTACAAACAAACAGCAGAAAGAGAGGGCAGACGTCTTTTTCTCCCCATCCCCTTGGGAAGCAGTGTGAGCTGAGGGACTTGCTGTGGCTGCTGGCACAGAGTCTCTCAGCTCAGCTAAGCTGAGAGGCTCTGTGCTGGCAGCCAGCACATCCTTCAGCCCGTGCCACTTCCTCAGCAGGCTGAGGGATGCCACTTGGGTAGCAGCATGGGCTGAGGGATGTGCAGGCTGCAGGCACAGCTATATTGTTTGTGGGGGGGGGGGGTCTGTAAAATTGTAATAGATTGAAAAGGGGTCCGTAAGGGGTTCAAGGTTCTCCCCCACAGCTAATACTACATGAGAGAGAGCTGCCAAGCTTGCTATATGATAACAATATTGTTTTAAAAGTATCTTTAGGAGACTAAGGATCATATTGTGAATATTTTAATACTCTGTGTTCCATATCAAGTTCTTAACTTTCAGGTTGTTGCGCTGTTGCTTTTAAAGAATGCCTTTTACATCCTTTTGGTTCTGAATCAGCAAACCAAATCATTGGCCTCTCATAGGATTTTACTGAGTAAGCAATTCCAGAAGAAGCTTCTCTTGGGCTTCTCACAGCTTTCTTTAAGGAGACATAGATTCTCCCAGAGAGCCACATCCTCTAGTCTCTGCAAAAGCCTACAAGTTGTATAACCTACAGAAATGCCATGTTTCTGTTTTACAAGATGGGCACGGAGCTGGAACAAAGGGCTTTAGTTTCCAAACTCCAAACAGTGTGAATCTAAGCTTTTCAGGGGCTCTCCAAGCAGAAATTTAGAAAGATCTAAAGGAGCTAAGGGGCAGAGTCCAGCATCTGCACTTGTCCTTGTTGAACCTCACCAGATTTCTTGCGACCCAATCCTCCAAACTGTCTAAGTCACTCTGGACCCTATCTCTGCCCTCAAGCATATCTACCTCTTCCCCCTAGCTTAGTGTCATCTGCAAACTTGCTGAGGGTGCAATACATCCCCTCATCCAGGTCAGTAATAAAGATATTGAACAAAACCGGTCCTAGAACCAAACCTTGGGGTACTCCACTAGAAACCGACTGCCATCCTGACATCGAACTGTTGATCACTACCCACTGGGCCCGGCCTTCTAGCCAGCTTTCTATTCATCTCACCGTCCATTTTTCCAATTCACGTTCCCTTAACTTGCTGGCAAGAATATCGTGGGAGCCGTATTCTTTAAGGATCCCTTCCATGATTTTTCCAGGAACCGAGGTAAGACTGTAGTTCCCTGGATCGTTCTTCTTCCCTTTTTCAAAGATGGGCACTACATTTCCCTTTTTCCAATCATCCGGGATCTCTCCCGATCTCCACGACTTTTCAAAGATAATGGCCAAAGGCTCCTCAATGACATTTGCCAACTCCCTCAGTACCCTCGGATGCATTAAGTCAAACCCATGGACGTTCCCACCTATGAAACTCCCTATCAAATAGCCACAGTGGGGCCCCTGGGACATGGCTTGATTTCGCGAACGAAGATCTAGGAAGGAAATCCATGTCTTCTGCAGGCACACTGGTGGCTGACGAGGCCTATGCGGGACAGGCAGGTCCTGCCACAATGGCTGCAAATATAGGTCTGATCCGGGATAGGTGCTGAGGGGTCACGGTTCTTCTTCCTTCTCCTTTTGTCCTCCATACAGGCCTTGCGGGTATCTTCGTAGAAGGAGGTGGCCTGGTGGACTGTGTGCCGCCAGGAGTTGCAATCAGCTGCTTGTGTTGCCCACTGATGGTGATCGATACAACAAGCAGTGAGGGACTTCTTCTGGGAGTCTTTGTACTGCTTTCGTGGTGCCCCTATGTCGCGGTAGCCAGAGGACAGTTCCCCATACAGCACAATCTTGGGTAGGCGGTGGTTCTCCATCCTGGCGATGTGCCCTGCCCAGCGAAGCTGTATTTTGAGGACCATGGCCTCGATGCTGGTGATCTCCGCTAACTCGAGGACTTCAGTGTTGGCGACGAAGTCACTCCAATGAATATTGAGGATTGTGCGGAGGCAGCACTGATGGAAACGCTCGAGGAGACTCAAGTGACGACGGTACGTGACCCAGGACTCAGCGCCATACAAGAGAGTGGTCAACACAACAGCTTTGTAGACGCTGTCTCTTTTGAGGTTGCTGTTGTAGACGCTGTCTCTTTTGAGGTTGCTGTTGTTCCAGACACGTTTGTATAATCTGCCGAATGCACTATTTGCCTTGGCCAGCCTGTTATCGACTTCTTTGTCGATCTTGGCATCAGACGAGATCACGCACCCCAAGTAGCTGAACTGGTGGACAACTTTCAGTTCTGTTTGTTCAGTGAAGATGCTTGGTGGATTGTGCTCCTCGTGGGGTGCGGGCTGATGAAGAACTTCAGTCTTCTTCAGGCTGACTTCAAGACCAAAGATCTGAGCAGTTTTTGCGAAACAAGACGTAATTCGCTGCATAGCTGCCTCTGTGTGAGCAAGAAGGGCGGCATTGTCAGCAAACAGAAGCTCCCTGATCAGTTTCTCCATGGTCTTTGTGTGGGCCTGCAAACGCCTCAGATTGAACACGCTCCCGTTGAGACGAAAATGGATGTATACGCCATCAGCGTCATCGAGGTCCTCTGTGACCTGCTGGAGCATCATGCTGAACAAAATGGTAAACAGTGTGGGAGCAGGAACACAGCCCTGTTTCATGCCGTTTGCAATAGGGAAAGGCTGCGAGAGGTCGCTGCTATGTCTGACTTGTCCAAGCTAGTCTTCATGAAGCTGGATGATCATGGTGAGGAACTTTGGTGGGCAGCCTAGTTTTTCCAGGATTTTCCAAAGTCCCTGCCTGCTCACGGTGTCAAACGCTTTTGTCAGGTCCACAAAGGTGACGTACATTGCTTTGTTTTGCTCCCGGCACTTCTCCTGAATCTGCCTCAGGACAAACACCATGTCTGTGGTTCCCCGGTTGGCTCTGAAGCCACACTGTGTCTCTGGGACGTGATCTTCTGCTATCGTGGGTACCAGTCTATTTAGCAGTACTCTTGCGAGGATTTTGCTGGCGACGGACAGAAGTGTTATGCCGCGATAATTGGAACAGTCTGACTTCTCCCCTTTGTTCTTGTACAGGGTGATGATGACTGCGTCCTTGAGGTCATGAGGGAGTTTACCCTGCTCCCAGCAGCAGACGAAGAATTCATGGAGTTTGGTGTACAGTACTGGGCCTCCATTCTTCCATACCTAAGGAGGGATGCCATCAACTCCTGCAGCTTTACCACTCTTCAGCTGTTCAATGGCTTCCTTAGTCTCTTGTAATGTTGGTGCCACATCCAGTTCAGTTTTCACTGGTTGTTGTGGGATGCGGTCAATCGCTGGTTCTTGGACTGAGCGGCTAGCATTGAAGAGGGTGTAGAAGTGCTCAGACCAGCAGTTCAGGATAGAGTCCTTTTCGGTGAGCAGTTCTTTCCCGTCTGCACTCCGCAAGGGGCTCAGGATTTGGTACGAGGGGCCATATACCGTTTTTAGAACTTCGTAGAATCCCCTGTAGTCGCCAGTATCAGCACAAAGCTGAGTTCTTACTGCGAGGTTGGTCCATCACTCATTCTGAATCTCTCAAAGCTTGCGCTGGAAAGTGCTGCATTCTAGGCGGAAGGCTGCTTTTTTGTGCAGGCAGGATGGTTGGGCCAGGTGGGCCTGGTGTGCTGACCTCTTCTTTGACAGCAGCTCTTGGACTTCTAAGTTGTTCTCATCGAACCAATCCCTGTTCTTCTTCATGGAGAATCCGAGGATATCTTCAGATGTTTGCAGAACAATAGTTTTGATACGATCCCACAGCACTTCTGGAGCCGGAGGCGAGTCTGGTAGGCAGCTTGGTTCCTCTAGCCTGGATCGTAGGCTTTCCTGGAAAACCGCCTTGACCGCGGCAGACTGAAGGCTGCAGACTTTGAGCTTCTTCCTCGGGGCGTCACCTTTCCTTGGTTTGGGCTCAAAGTGGAAGCTGAGTTTGCAGCGGACAAGGCGGTGGTCTGTGTGACACTCAGCGCTGGGCATTACCCTGGTGTGAAAGACATCTTTTAGATCACGCTGGCGCACTAGGATGTAGTCTATGAGATGCCAGTGTTTTGACCGAGGGTGCATCCAGGTTGTCTTCAGACTGTCTTTCTGCTGGAAGATAGTGTTGGTAATGGAAAGCTGCTGTTCCGCGCAGAGTTTGAGTAACAAGCGTCCATTATCGTTGCAGCTGCCCACACCATGCCTTCCAAGTACGCCTTTCCAGGTTTCCGAGTCTCTGCCCACTCTGGCGTTGAAGTCGCCCAGGATGACAATCTTGTCATCAGCTGGAACATCCTGCAGAAGGCTGCGTAGGTCGGAATAAAACTTGTCTTTGTCAGCAGGGTCTGCCTGGAGAGTTGGAGCATACACACTAAACAGTGTGGTGTGTTGCTGGTCACGAAGTGGTAGACGCATTGAGATGATGCAGTCAGAGTGGCCGGTTGGCAGGCTTACAAGCTTGATAGCGATGGAGTCCCTGATCATGAAGCCGACACCTGAAAGGCGTCTCTCTGTCGCTGGTTTGCCTGACCAGTAGAGGGTGTAACCTGCGCCATGCTCTCTTAGACTGCCTTCCTCTGAAAAGCGGATTTCGCTGAGTGCAGCGATGTCAACATCCAGCCTATTGAATTCATGTGCAATTAAAGCGGATCATCGCTCAGGTCGAGTGCTGTCGGCTGAGTCTAACATGGTTCTGATGTTCCAGCATGCGAGTTTAAGTCCTTTCCCACCTTTTAAGGCGAGTGAGATGCGCCATTGATTCTTTGATATAGTTCGACCGCATATGGAGATGCCCGTTGGCCGCGGTAAGCCAACTGGGGGAGAAGGAGACGAGCTTTGTTTAGGCCACCTTTTCTAGGCCCCTCTCCATGTGGAGCAAGCAGTGCTGTACCTAAAAAAGGCTGCTTGGTCGCTCAGGGTGCTGCCGAGTGATGATGTTGTCTCCAGCTCATCATCAGACGACCACTAACGCCTGAGCCTCCTGCATGCAGGATTGAGACTGCGGCTGCCAGTGTCATCTTACACCTGCCGATTTCGCCCCTTTCCCATCGCTACAGGACTTAGTGAGATTGGGGGGGAGACCTGTCTTTATGCACAGAAAGCCCATAAGGTTGGCAACAACATCAGTACCCAAATCATCTGAGGAGACAAAGGGGAAGAAGAGAAGGACAACAACTCTGATAATGAAGAATCACCAGAACACAACTACTCATCTTCCCCTAATGAAGTAGTAATATCTATAGCTACGATGGTCCCTCATGAATACAAACAGTTATTCCTAATGTGTAAGCATATTAAAAACTTACTTACATGCTAATAAAAATACCAGAGGCCACGGTAGCTCTGGTCTTAGGGTATGATATGTGTTGGGCCTACAAAGCCTACAGCTGGGTTTGCCCTTGGCTACAAGTTCATGACTGTCTCAGAATCAGAACTAGAACCAAGGCCATAGAATTCAGCTGTTTCTTTATACGGCTTGAGCTTTGGGTGTCCAGAAACAGGCAACTCCTCTCCTCATCGTGGACTGCAAAACACTGGGTTTTTGTATAGCCGGATGTGAGAATGTTGCATTTACCTGTCCCTAGATATTCTCCAGGAGATCCACTTCATATATATTTTTCTAAAAGTCCATTCTTGTCTGGAACATTTTCAGTGTAGTCCTTTACACTCCTAGTGCTTCCTTCACAGCTGTCCCCTAGAGAGGTTACGTGCAGTCCTGGCCCACAATATTATATGAACTTCACATTTAATATAGCAGAGCTCAAAGGTACTTAATCTTAATTCAATAAAGTCTCCCAAGGATATGCAGGAAATTGCCATATCTATCACACCTTACAACTAAAATCAATCACAATAGCCAAATCCCTAATGGACTTGATGGAGTCTCTGGCACTTCTCCCTTTTGAGGTCAAAAGTCTGCTTGGGATATTTATTCCTAGATATTTCTTAATTTCATAGAGGTTTTTTTTGGGGGGGGGGGGCAGGGGAGAGTAAAAGAAAGGAAGAGTCAGTGTTGAGAGGTTGTTTTGATTTTTGTTTTTTAAAAGGAAGATTTTGCAACATTTTCTAAAAGTGGTTGCACTCAGGATTTGCCCACCCTCTGGAAGTTTTATTTTTACATTGAAAGAAAATGTCTTTAACTCCTAAGGCCACTCATTTTAGGCAGTTTTTCTTCAAGAGACTTTCTTAACCTTTAATTAAAAATTGCATACTCAAGAAGAGTATGCACTCTTTCTTTTAAACCTTTTGTCTTTGCACAAGTATTTTCTCGGTGTGTTCAGTTACTTCTCTTTTCTCCATTCTTCGTGATAGTTTCTGGGGGGTTTTCCTCTAAATCATCAGGATATTTGATTATGTTCCACAATCTTTCCTTTTATTGGACTTTGACTTTTGCTATCACTGTGGAAAAAATACTGTGAAAACTTCTGAATATCCATCCTGACTGTATAGAGTATGAATTCCATAATCAGGAATACTGAAGTTCCATAAAAAACACAAGAATATTCAGAGAGGTATCATCCAGAAGAACCTGTAATTTTATACAAAATCTGATGACTCAGGTTTTCTCTGTGGTTACAAAGCAAATGTGACTTCAGTTCCATTGCATTGTAAAGTAGGGAAGGATTTAAAGTTACATTTTATTTAAATAAAACTTTCCCAAAATATTTTTTTGTTAGTAAGGAGAATTTTCAATATAAGATTGTGATTAAAAATAGGTAATCTTGTTTATATTACAGTAGCACCTATAGGCCACAGAACTCCTAGCGGAGTTTGACACGTGCATTTCACACTTCTGGGCTAATGCTTTGTGTTCCATGGTTTCCATTGGAAATGCTGCTCCTTTAAATGTAGTGGGTTTAAGGTATCGCTAGCATATCATTTGGCTCTCAATATTTTAGACCAGGTGATATTTATGCTTATTGTTTATTCTATTGTTATGTCTTGTTTTTATTTATTTATTTTACTGCTTTATCCTGACATTCGGCATTGACCAGTGATGGAATCTCTGACAAGCAGGGTCAGAGTGATATGGAATAGAGTGGGAATCACAATGGCATTATGAAGATATCCAGACCTAGTTGACACTGACATAAAATATAAATTATAGCTAACTAAAATATAAATTATCATCAGTGTAACCTCAATTTCAATGTTCGTTCCTGACGGTTTTTGTCTATTGTAGGACATCCCCTTAGGTTATTAATCTGACTATAAAAGAAATGTTTTCTTTGACTTTGTATTTATTTAGAAGGTCGTTTTAATTTTTAAATTTCTGGTTTTATTTTTCAAAAGAATCGGATTTGCAGATTTGTCAACACAGAGCACCAACCTGTTGCACGAAAAAGATGGAAGAAAGTTACCAGACAGCTGTTCGGAGAGAAAGGACTCAGACCATCCAGGCCTTGAACTTTGAATTGAAATATATGATAGTTGGTCATATCACAGCTTTTCAAGGTAGGAAACACATGAAACTTAATGACCCAACAAAATAAGAGTTCAAAAGTTGTAGAAAATATATTGATTCTACTGTACAATTGTGGGCAAGCTTTTCTCGCTTGTTTTTATTATTTTTGCAAGAAACTAGGTCATGGTTTGTGCCTCAGTTCTAAAGATTTGATTCAGGAAAACATCCCTATTTGGGAGAACACTTGGGTATGTGTGTTATTTTAAGTGTTTGCTTAAATTCTCTATTAACTAGAAATAGATTTAATCACATGCCTAAGTATTTAACTGATCTAAGGCCTACCTTCTAGGTTTATAAAAAGACTCAGACTGGGACTTTCAAAGGCATACATAGAGATAGGTACTAAGACCTGAAAAAGAGCTCGGTAGCTCAAAAGTTTGTCTCTTTCACAACATCGGTACAATAAAAGATATTACCTCACCCATTTTGTGTGTCTAATATCCTGGAACCAACATAGGTACAACAATACTGCAAGCATTTGTATCTATATTCTCCCAATCAATGCCAAGGAATGTAGAAGTCCAGAAAGCAGAATAAAATGATTTTCTTCCTGGATGTTAAAGAGTGGGCACTATCACTGATGCAGTTCAGAGAGAGAACTATAATTAACTAATGCCTTAAAATGTTTCACAAACAATGAAGTCTCTTGAAGCCTGATCTCTTCTTGAAGAGTCGTGGCACACATGGTGAATGTGAATGCATAGAAGAATAGATACTTGAAAGATTATCTTCCAGGCTCTACATTATCATGATGATAATGGGTAGAATTGCCTTTCTTCAAGTGATTGCTACGTTTGGGCTAGTGTCTTCTAGACACAGTATTACTAAGGTAAATCAAATGCTTGTGTAGGACTTTATACTGCAAACTGCTGAGAATTCTGCAGACAGTCCAACAAAATACTTAAACACAGGATTCACTTTAAACAGGTGAGTGGGCCCATTGATTTCTATGCTTAAAAACAAGCCATACTTAAGTGCTCTGTTTCTGAGCACTCAGCACCTTTCAGGATTAAGCCTTTAAGAGAACTTAAAATATACCAAATTAGATCAGGATTAATTTGATTAATATAATTAGCATTGTCGTGTATACTGGGCATTGCCAGCAGGTTTGTAGATCTCTTGTCTAGATACAGCCTTTGGGTGGGGAAAGAGAATTTAAAAGAAATAAAAAAATTGTAAACCTCTTAAAGCAGTTGTTTTCAGCCTATGGTCTGTGAATTCCAGGGGATCAACATGTTGTCTGAAATTTTCCAAGAGGTCTGTTCTCCATCTGAAAATTTTTAGGGATCTGAAAATTAAAAAGCTTGAAAACCTCTGTTTTAAAGTATAATCATAAAACATGCTGACAGCTTAAAAAGAGTCAAATTATAAACTAAAAGTTTGCCTTTACTTTTTTAGATGTTACTAGTTGAAGAAAGGTGAGAGCAGGAGGGGGACACCATGAGAGACATGGCATTTTGCTTTATTTCACAGTTAGTCTTGGAAAATTCTTCAGTATTCCACATGGCTTTAAAATCCAGTAGCAAGGCCCTTTTGAGCAGCACTGTAGTAAAGCAGGGAAATACGTCGGCATTGTTGAATGCTGGTGAGTGATTCAAGTGATCTTTCAGTATCGTTATGGAATAAAGATAAGGTCAGAATAGATTAACCTGTAACCCCCTTAGGTCAAGTCAGCAGCTTTATTCCCTGATGCTGATGAAGCCTTTTAAGGAAGGCAAAAGAGTCTGTTGGCATTTCAAGAAGCTTAAATTTACAAGTGTTTCTTAGAATTGGGCAAATACATTGTTTATTGTAAGTTATGGACTGTTTTCTGTCTAGGTTATATGAAAACTCTGATAATATAACTTTACCTTGTTAGATTGAGAGCTTCATTTTCTCTTTACGCTTTCCTTAGTTTTGTGCAAACATTGCTTTCTTCAGCTGATGCTGTATAAACATTCTGTTGCTAAGAGTGGTATCATATGAGACACTTACTGAGAGAGATCTTTGTATTGTTTCTTTTTGTCCATTTTGTTTTGCTGCTGTTTTGTGTTATTATAAAAAGTGAGGGCTGCAGACAGATGAATCAACATATTCTCAACAAACCTTGTTTTAAAGGGCCTTATGCTTTGTGCAGTAGGGGCAATAGAACATCATTCAAGCTTAGCTAGAGTTGCCACTTATCTAGTGGCTTATTGCTGAGGACATCTGCTATTTGTGTGATTTTCTTTGTCTTCTTTCTTCTCCCCCTTTTAGAGGGTAGCTTCTGTGTTGGTCTTGTTGCCTACCGTTGTGGGAGTGTATGATACCATCTGAGGCTTATTTTTTCCCCAAGTCAAAGCCATTGGCTACGTCTAGATTGCATCCCTTTTTCGTAAAAGGGATGCAAATTAGACGTATTGCAATTGCTAATCAAGCGGGGATTTAAATCTCCCCCGCTTCATTAGCATAAAAATGGCTGCCGCTTTTTTTCGGCATGGAGCTTTGCCGGAAAAAAGTGCCAGTCTAGATGCGGATCTTTCGGAAAATAAAGCCTTTTCCGAAAGATCCCTTATCCCTCTTAAAATAAAGGATAAGGGATCTTTTGGAAAAGACTTTATTTTCCGAAAGATCCGCGTCTAGACTGGCGCTTTTTTCCGGCAATGCTCCGTGCTGAAAAAAGTGGCAGCCATTTTTATGCTAATGAAGCGGGGAAGATTTAATTCCCCGCTTCATTAGCAATTGCGATACGTTTAATTTGCATCCCTTTTATGAAAAAGGGATGCAGTCTAGACGTAGCCATTGTGTTATGCACACTTTGTCAGTATGTGATTCTTAAAACTATAATATGGCTTTTAGGATGGGATTTTAAGAGGGTTCAGTTTTGGCATAACTTGGCTCCTGTTGGAGTCAGTGGCAGCTGGACTTTGATGTGAGACTAGTTGGGCCAGTGCTGTGGACATATACGAGTAAGATACTAAAGAGATGGGTTAACATGAGAAAAATGCATTCTAAAAATTCTCCCATATGGGCAATGTTGTTTCTCTTTTTACTGTTTGGAGGCTAGATCCCATTTACTTAGATGGGGCCATAAGAGTATGTCTACACTGGTGACTTATTTCAAAATAACTCCCCTTATTTGGAAATAACGAGGCGAGCGTCCACACTACCAATCCTGTTATTTTGAATAGGCTTGTTATTTCAAAATAATAACTCCTGCTTGTGAAGAGGAATAAGCTTATTTCAAAATAGTTATTTTGGGAGTTATCATTTCTAAATAACTTAGTTTGAAATAATCTTGTGGTGTAGACACAGCCTAACTGAGCTATAAGAATATTAGTAGGAAGGCTTGTGTATTTGATTAGAGAAGATTATGATGTAAGTAAGGCAATTTGAATAGGGTTCAACTGAGTGCTCTCTGACATGCATGTGAACCCCAAAAGACTGTTTTGAACGGAGGAGACTTCATTTTATTTTTAATTTAAAAAAGGTATTATTCTGCAGTCAAAGCTGGACTCTAACTATATTTAGGAGCTGCCAGAGTAATGCAAAATGATTAGTGTATAAAACTCAATTAAATGTATTACATCTGTGGACTGTCTTGTTATGTTTGGATAAGTGCCAGTTTCAGACCTATGGACAACTTTAGCACAACTGCCAAATCTCTTTTTTCTTTTAATTTTGCAATATTAGCAAAACTGTGCTAGTGCAAACACTTAATAAATCAAGCATTCACAGTTTGCAACTGTCTTCGTGTAAGTTCCTGGCTGTTACATTACTGCTTCAGCACCTGACTTGAACAGGAAAAGGGACCACTTGGCACTGGCTACAGTTTTGGTAATGTTGGGAATGGATGTTGGTAGGTTGATTTCAGTTGGCTGATTGGATCCTGAGAATCTCCACCAGCAACTGGGTTCTACACTATGAAAGAGCCCTGTCCTCTAAATCGGGCATTGAGCATCTTTGATGCAAAATCAAAAAGTCTTGGTGTATTTGGCATATTGTGTATAGTCAGGCTCCCTTGTAAAGATTTCATGGGCTATTATTTAACATGTTCTGTCAGGTAAAAATCTAAAAGCCACAACCATTGTACAGACATATTGTTAACGACAGTCCCAGCCACAGTCCTTGCGAGCCTAAAGACAAGACAAGGTGGCTAGGGCAAGGGAGTAGGCAGAGTACATAAACAGTGTAATAAATAGAATAGAGTGTTTTACAGGTCTTCGATGGTCAGATTTAGTGCTAAGGACACAAACGTCCTAGCCACTATCACGTTGTTCTTCACTATATGCAGCATAGGAAAGATGAGTCGGTCCCACTCCTCAACCCCACTGTCCAGCAGTCCCTCAGTGCCCGGCCTGGGATGACCAACTAATCCTTTTTTTCCCCTTTTTGAATTGAATAGAATCTAAAATGCAACCTTATCACTAACAAAACCTTTCCATCTTGAATTCATTTTGATAGCACAAAATCCTTACTTCACCTAAGAGGGCCTTTCTCTAGCTTTTCTGATCACAAGTCAAGAGCTGAACTGCTGTAGGTTAAAGTGTAACAGATTAATTTGCTTTTGGTGATATTGCATATTTGACACCTACCCTGCCAGGTTCTCTTCCCCCTACCCTCCACACTGGCCACATTCCTCACTGGGAGAGTTCCAAACAAGGAGACTTTGATTCATTGTTAATGGATTAAAAATGGCGCTAGTGTGGAGACTGAAAGTTGCTGTCAGAAGAGGTATCAATAATCTGACAATAAAGCTTTGTTGCTGCAGACAGCAGAGAGAAACCCAACTTCCCTCCTCAGTGACTTTTTCAATGGAGCGTTAACAGGTGCTTTGTATGGACATACAGAAGCCTGGCTCTGATCTTGTCATTTTATGCTGAGGCTAATTTGCAGTAATAAGAATCCAACTGCTAGTAATTTATTCATTTGACTGATATTCTCTGGGGAAAGGCAGTGTTTAACCCAAAACAAGTTAGATCTAAGGCAGGACTAGGTAACATATGGTGCTGAGAAAAGCCATCTGCAGACGCTGTGTGCCTGGGGGAAAGGGGTGAGGCTTCTCACATTGCTCTCACCCCAGGCAAAATCTTGCAGCTCCCATTGGCTGGTTTCCTTCCGGGGTCACAAGTTCAGTTCAGAGCAGTACACATGGTCCCTACAGCTGCTATGAGCACGTGCAGGGGCATGGAAGGCAGGCACCCTGGCTAGGGAACTTGCTGGGCTGCTGACTGGTAAGCGCCTCCCAGCCAGAGCTTGCCTCTGGCACCTCAACCCCTTCATCCCTCCAACCCTCTGCCTTCCTCCTGCCCCTTACCTCACATAACCCAAACTCTGTGCATCCCTATTCCTGCACCCACACCCCCTCCCAAACCCTGTAACCTCTTCTACATCCTTCCAGGTCACAACCCCCTCCCAGACATTGTACCCCAGAATCCTACCCCTCCAGCCACAACCCAAATCCCTGCACCCCTTCCTGCATTCCTGCCCCAGGTCACAAACCCCTCCCAGACCCTGCACTCCCTCCTGCATCCCTCCTCCATGTCAGAATCCTCTTCTGGACCTTGCACCATCTCTGCACCCAACCCCTGCCCCAGGTCACAACCACCTCTTTTCACCCAAACTCTCTCCTGCACCCCAATCCTTTACCACAAACTCTCTTCTGAACCTAGCCTCCATCCCACACCCTGCACCTCCTCCATTAATATCATAGAAGAGTGTGGCCGTTGCCACTTACAAATTCTTGGAGACATACGAAATGGGAAATGACTACCTAGGAAGGAGTACAGGCAGTCCCCGACTTACGCGGATCCGACTTACGTCGGATCCGCACTTATGAACGGAGCTTTCTCGCCCCGGAAGTCGGGGCGAGAAAGCCCCGTTCGTAAGCTGCTCCGGTGCCCCTGGTCTGCTGGAGACCGTCTCCAGCAGACCAGGGGCACCGGGCGGGTTCCCGCGCTTCTGAGGCTTTGCCAGAGCAAAGCCTCGGAAGCGCGGGAACCACTGCTGCTGCCACTTGGGTGCCGGTGCCTGTGGTCTGCTGGGGACCGTCCCCAGCAGACCACAGGCACCGGGACCCAAGCGGCAGCAGCGGGCGGGTTCCTGCGCTTCTGAGGCTTTGCCAGAGCAAAGCCTCAGAAGCGCGGGAACCCCCGCTGCTGCCGCATGAGACCCGGTGCCTGTGGTCTGCTGGGGACGGTCCCCAGCAGACCACAGGCACCCGGACTGAAGCCGCAGCCGCGGGGGGGTCCCGCGCCTCTGAGGCTTTGCCAGAGCAAAGCCTCAGAGGCGCGGGGAACCGCCGCTGCTGCCGCTTCAGTCAAAGCGGCAGCAGCGGCGGTTCCCTGCGCCTCTGAGGCTTTGCTCTGGCAAAGCCTCAGAGGCGCGGGACCCCCCCGCGGCTGCGGCTTCAGTCAGGGTGCCTGTGGTCTGCTGGGGACCGTCCCCAGCAGACCACAGGCACCCAGACTGGAGCGGCAGCCGCGGGGGGTCCCGCGCCTCAGAGGCTTTGCCAGAGCAAAGCCTCAGAGGCGCGGCACCCCGCTGCCGCTGCGGCTCTGCTCCCCGTGTCCCTGGTCTGCTGGGGGGGGGGGGGTGCAGCTAGTGTGCTCCCCCCCCCCCAGCAGACCAGGCTTTTGTTTTGGACTCTGGGGCAGAGCAGCTGGGGCGCTGCCGATTGGTCCTGCAGCACCCGTGGGCACTACTGGACCAACCTGGCAGCACCCCAGCTGCTCTGCCCCAGGTCCTGATTCAGCCGCTGCTGGTCAGTTTCAGCAGCGGCTGAATCAGGACGTCTGGGGCAGAGCAGATGGGGTGCTGCTGGGTTGGTCCAGTAGCACCCCAGCTGCTCTGCCCCAGGCGTCCCCAAGTCAGCTTCTGCTGAAACTGACCAGCGCTGACTACAGGAAGCCCCAGGCAGAGTTGCTCTGCCCCGGGCTTCCTGGAATCAGCTGCTGATCAGTTTCAGCAGCAGCTGACTTGGGGATGCCTGGGGTTCTTAAGTTGATTCTGTATGTAAGTCAGAACTGGCGGTCAGTTTCAGCAGTGTCTGAATCTGGACGCCAGTTCCGACTTACATACAGATTCAACTTAAGAACAAACCTACAGTCCCTATCTTGTACGTAACCCGGGGACTGCCTGTACTGTGGAAAGGGGTCCGAGGGCCATAGTGGATCACAAACTAAATATGAGTCAACAGTGTGACATTGTTGCAGAAAAAGCAAACTTCATTCTGGGATGTATTAATAGGAACATTGTAAGAAAGACCTGAGAAATATTTCTTCCTCTGTACTCCGTGCTGATTAGGCCTCAACTGGTGTATTGTGTCCAGTTCTGGGTTCTACATTTCAGGAAAGATGTGGATAAATTGAAGAAAGTCCAGAGAAGAGCATAACAGTTTTCACATCCATAAAAAGTTGTTTCAAGAAGGAGAAAACTTGTTCTTTGTAACTTCTAAAAATAGGACAAGAAGCAGCGGACTTAAATTGCAGCAGGGATTAGGTTGGACATTAAGAAAAAACTTCCGAACTGTCCAGATAGTTAAGCACTAGGAAAAAATTGCCTAGGGTGGTTGTGGAATCTCCATCATTGGAGATTTTTAAGAGCAGGTTAGACGAATAGCTGTCACAAGGATGGTCTTGATAATGATAATACATAGTTCTGCCATGAGTGCAAGGGAGTGCAAATGACCTCACAAGGTTGCTTCCAGTCCTATGATTTTACGGTATCCTAACATATTGTGAAACCATAGCTAGTTCTATTCTCTGGCCTTGCTGTTCCCGAAGTATCTGGCGATACTGTGAGGATGGCTTGCTCTTCACAAGGCAGGGGAATGCAAGCTGGAGTGACTCCCTGTTACTATTGTATTGTTAATAATCAGAGTACCTAGACTCCATGCTGAGATTGTATGCATGGTAAGGGTCAATCCCTGCCCCCAGAGTTTGTGTTCTAAACAGGCAGTATATGGGAGGGAAAATGGAGGCACAGACAGGTGGAGTGCCTTTGCCTTGCAGGTCAGTAGCAATCCAGGCACAGACCTAAACACTCCTGACACCCAGGCCAGCATTCCCCATTGCAAAAGCCAGGTCCAGGCTGGCTGTTTCTCCGTGCAGGCAGTAAGATGACTGATAGCACAGTGATCAATCATGCCATGTTCCTGCATGATAGCCGGCACCTTAAGAAAGGCGTAATTTTACTAGCCAGCACCATCTGCCTTGTGGCTGGTGTATGAAATGACATTAAACAGCTTACTTTGCTGAGTCACAAGGGTGCTGACACATGCATTTTACTGAACTCGGAAATATTGGCTTGAAATGTGGGCGACTGGTTAGCAAAGCTGATGTGCAATGAAATTTGCAAAACAAACAAAAAAGACTGGGCTGCAGAATACGTTCAGGTTTGTAGTTAATTACTATATGAAATGTAGGAACAGTGTGGTAAATGGATGGCATCCAAAATCAATGAGCTATTTAAAAAAATCCTGCCTGTGGTTTCCATTATTTACTGCAGATGCTAGAGATGTAGGAGTCTTATTTTTAAATAGTGTTTTTTTTTTTTTTTGTAATCCGATAATACTTAGTCTTTTATCTGGAGAAAGTGTTACACATCCCTTTCCACATGCACGACCCGTCTGCTAAGTAGAGTCCTGCACCCTACTGACCTACTGAGCAAAAAGTTGGCCAGCGTGTATAATTTTGTTTTGGCTTGGTGAACAAAGGGCTTCCTAGAGAGAGAGAGAGAGAGACCAGGGAGAGGCTCTTCTGGCGTGTTTCTTTTCCCCTCCTGTACAATGTTCAGTCTTATTTAAATGGGCCAAATGATTTCTGTGTATAGCTGCCAAATCTCCTTCTTATTTCTGAAAAATATTTCAGTCTGAAAGGAAGATTGTAATATCCCTTTTAGCCTGGGCATCTTATGCAAGATGGGTATTCTCTGGTCTCCTGTTGGCTTTGTGCTGTGCTTGTGTTTACCAGTTCGGATGCCTCTGCATCTTCACAGGAGTAAGATACATTTGCTTACATCAATCACTGTCATATTACCACTGCTGTGTGTGTGTGTTTACAGTATCTAGCTCTTTGTAGCACTTTTAATCCATGGATCTCAAAGCACTTGACAAAGGTTAGTATCATTTCCCCAGTTTGCAGATGGGGAGCTAGGGAAACTGAGACACAGAGCTGAAGTAATTTGTCCACCGTCACCCAGCAGGCCTGAAGCAGAAACTAGAATAAACTTCAGATTTCCACAGTCTGTTTTGTCCCTCGTGAGAGGCAGCATGGAGTAATGGATAAGACACTGGCTTGGGATTCTGAATGAAGGATCGTTTTTGTTGAAGCTATTCATCCCCCACGTTATGACTGTGAGGGTTGCCAGGTGTCCGGTATTCACCTGGACAGTCTGGGATTTTTGGCTCCTGTCTGGTAAAAAAATTCAGAGAATACCAGACACCTGAGATGTGTTCAGTATTTTCTGAATTTTTCCCCAGCCAGAAGGCAAAAATGCCGGGCACCTGACAACCTGACAAACACTCAGCGCCTGGCCTCCCTCCCTCCCGTATTCCCCGCCGGCTCCCAACGCCCCCAGTCCCCCGACCCCAGCCCCCATGCTTACCTGGTTCCCCGAACTACCAGCACAAAATGGCTGCTGGCCAAAAGACGTAGGGGAAGCAATGTTTTCCCCTGGGTTTTAGTGCTCAACCTCTCCCCTGTTCGTATCCCTGCACTAACTCTTAAAGAGGACATGCTGTTTTAATGCTGTTTTATTTTAATTTTTTTGTGGGGGGGGGGGCTTACTTGGAGTCTTTTTTTTTGGGCTCAACAACTTTGGTCTCCCCCCCCTTAACAGAATTTCCCCCCCTTTTTTGGGGGGAGGACGGTGTTCGGTATTTTTGTTTCAACCATCTGGCAACCCTAATGACTGTACCCCTTCTTTCTCCACTGGCTCCCTCTCATTCTGTGCATCAGGAACCAGAGAATATGCCAGTGTTATGAACTTTCCATCACAGCTTCACTAACCCTTCTTCAGCCTTAGTCTATATGTGGAGAGTAAAGGTTCAAACTTCTTTCTGATCAGTATCCTTTTCTTAGCCCTATACTGAATTATACTTTGCAGCATCCAATATTCTGTGAAGTTTTGGCCTTTTTATCTTCTAAGTATGTAAAATTAAAAAACTCTTTGAGTTGTGCCAGGGAGCATGAATTAGCTTCACATTGTGAACAAATGATTTTTAAGCTTGTGCTGCAGTGTGCATCTTGTGCATACTTGACCTCCAAACTCTTAAATCAGAATGGAACATTTGTTTGGCTGTGTACTGCAATAGGATTATTTTCTATTTCTATGAGTGTGTATTTTCTGAGTACATTTTCACAAGTTGTACATGACTCTTGTCTGTATTTTTAAATTCAGGCTGACATATATGCATAAGAAACAATTGTAACTTCTGATACATAATAGAAAAGTGTGGTGTGTCTACTCTTGTTCCCTAATTTGCAAAAAAATGTCAGTGTGGTGATTTTCTACACATATAATGAATGAAAGGAAAGTGTTTTTAACATTGCATCCAGCTGTGTTCAATATAATGATTTAAATCTTCAAGTAATATGGGAAAAAGTAATCAAAACTATAGTCCAGTAGATATGTTTATGCATATAACATATATTTAGAAGACTTGTATGTAGTCCAGAATAGAAACATTGAATATTTTGTATAGTTTGGATGGTATTTTTAAAAACAAATTGAGACTCAATGTAATCAGTCATTATGTGTATTGATAGTCCAAATCCTTATTCATTTAGAATTCAGATTAGTAATCTTTGACAGGTCATAGCTGTTTCCTTTCAAAAAGCAGTTATGTTTCCTGAGCTCTTCTACAGTGGCTGGTAGAATTCTTGGGTTCTTTGGATAAAAAAGAAGCCTGGATTTCCAACAAGGCACATTTCTCATGCAGTTTGGTCACTCATTTTCACATGATTCAGCACAACACTCCCTACATATTTTAGCATGTAGTAAGGCTATCCTCAACTGTGGCAAGAACATCACTGTATTGCTGAGGTCCTGATCTTCTTCTGTGAATATGAAATTGAGATTCATTTGGGAAAATCCATAAGCATGAATGTGAAGAGGGAAGGAGAAAATTCTCAACTGGTGTAAATTATCATAGGTCCTCTGACTTGACTAGTTCTGAATTTGGCCCAACAATTGCACAAACATCTGTATTAGTCCTACTTTCTTTTTTGCTTTTTTATTTTGTTTTCTAGCAGCTGGAAATAAGGTTCTCCTTTGAATTTGGTTTGATTGTTTGCTTTCTAATTTTATGCCTTTTTAAACTTTGTTTTTCCTGAAGATGTTGGTGGTCTAAAGAAGTTTTCAAGAATCTATTTAATTAAATTCGGCATAATTTTAAAAATCCAGACTACACCAGCAAGTCTTCTGTTTTCTAATATGAAAAATGATGCAACATGAGGATATCGATGTTGTAAATCTTCAGCAAATTTCCAAGTTACTTGCATTTTGCCAATAATGCAATAAGAGGCTTTCAACATTCCTATTCCAAAGCCTGTTTGGCTTGTTTTATGGCCCAGATGAGAAACTTTAGGAATTATTGAGTTGCTGATACGATGACTGGGCTGAGTGTTTGGTCACTGAGTTGAAAGTATTCATTATAAATTCTCACTTAATCGTGGTCTACACCAGGGTGTTATTTTGAAATAAGTGGCATGTCCACACTACTAAGCTAATGGGCTGCTTATTTTGAAATCTATACTCCTGCTTTCCTTGCAAAATAGCAGTAATGTGGATGCCCCAGTGCTGCTATTTCAAATTAATTACTCCCCGGTACTTCCTGGGGCTCTAAGTCTAGTTAGTGTGTCCACATTAACAGAGCCTGCCTTGGACTAATTTCGAGGCTTCTCGAATTGGGGACACACTATTTCAATTTTGTAAAATTGGGAGTTATTAAGTTGAATTTAGTTATTTTGAAATATTTTCGTAGTGTAGACATGCTTAGATTGGGCCATATGAAGTGTCTACTCCATAATAATAATACTCAGAAATACTAATAACATTATTGTTGTTCTTATTTGTCTTCTGAGTTTTGCAGCTTTTTCTGGATGAACCAGGAAAAAGCTATTTTTTCACCTTTGGCATTTTGTTATATTGACTGTGTGATTAGGCAGGATATATATTTTTTAAAAAAATGAAAAATAGAAGGGAGGGAAAAAGTATCCTAAAACTTCTTCAGCTAAAATAAGCATTCCAAATAGTAGCCTCACATGAAAAATTAAACGAAAACCTAATGAGAACAAACACTACCTAGCTTTCAGTCATAAATCACTGTCTTGCAAACCAGGTTCACTGACATAAATCATGTCCAAACAAGTCATTACATAATCTCTAAATTGGTAACTTACTGCACTGCAAACACAATCTATTTCCTTTTAAACATTGAGAAGACCTTTCTATCCAGTCTTGTAATTAATTTCACTAAAGTGGGCTAATCAGAGTAGAGGGATTCTATAGAAGTATTATTGGATAACAGTAGAGTGAGTCCTCTGTTACAATTTCAAGTAACCTGTGTGCAAGTCTGCTCTGTGTAAGCATTATGTGCTTATTTTCCAACTGTATGGTTTGCAGAACTCTGAACTCTGGGTGACTGACAACCATTGCAACTCAAGCAGATTCCAGGCAACATAACTGCACTGTTTTTGTTAATAACAGTGCTATGAATATCAAAACATTTCTTTTCTGACTGGTTATTAGAAATGCATTGCTTGGACTTCTAAACTGATAGATTTGATTTTATTATACCCATGTGTAATTTAAATATTCTGAATATGAATATTTAGAATCAGGAAACTTGCATTTGGTGAACTTGATTTTTAAAATTGAGTCAATGTAATATCAAATTACAGTAAGTATTAATTTTAGTTTAAAACAAACAAACAAAAAAGATCCAGTTTATTCCAAATAGCCATCAGATTGTTGTTGGGGTTCCCCAGTCTGTCTTTTTTACTGTATTTAGTGGTTGTTATCGGATACCTAGATTGTAAGCAATTTCATGCAGGGATCCTCTCTTCATAAGCTACTTATCCAGTGCCTAACAGAATGGGGCTGGTACTAGGACCTTAAAATGCTACTTCAGTACAGCTAATCATAGAATCATAGGGCTGGAAGAGACCTCAGGAAGCCACCGAGTCCAGGCTCCCGCCCAAAGCAGGACCACCCCCAACTAAATCATCCTAGCCAGGCCTTGTTGAAGCCAGGACTTAAAAACCTCTAGGGATGGAGATGCCACCACCTCCCTAGGTAACCCATTCCAGTTCTTCACCACCCTACTAGTGAAATAGTTTTTCCTAATATCCAACCCAGATCTCCCCACTGTAACTTGAAACCATTGCTCCTTGTTCTGCCATCCGTCACTACTGAGGACAGCCTCTCTCTATCCCCTTTGGAACCTCCCTTCAGGTAGTTAAAGGCTGCTATCAAATCCCCCCTCACTCTGCAGACTAAACAAGCACAAATCCCTCAGCCTCTCCTCATAGGTCATGTGCTACAGCCCCCTAATCATTTTGGTTGCCCTCCACTGGACCCTCTCCAATGCATCCACATCCTTTCTATAGTGGGGGCCCCCAGACCTGGACGGAATACTTCAGATGTGGCCTCATCAGTGCCAAATACAGGGGAATAATCACTTCTCTAGATCTTCTGGAAATGCTCCTTTTAATGAACCCTAATATGCCATTAGCCTTCTTGGGTGCAAGGGCACACTGCTGACTCATATCCAGCTTCTCATCCACTGTAATCCCCTGGTCTGCCGAACTGCTGCCTAGACAGGCAGTCCCCAGCCTGTATCAGAGCTTGGGATTCTTCTGTCCCAAATGCAGGACTTGTCCCTGTTGAACGGCATCAGATTTCTTTTGGCCCAATCCTCCGATTTGTCTAGGTAACTCTGGACCCTATCCCTGCCCTCCAACATATCTATCTCTTCCCCAGCTTAGTATCATCCGCAAATTTGCTGAGGGTGAAATCCATCCCCCTCATCCAGGTCATTAATAAAGATTTAAAGGGATAGCCAAGTTAGTCTGTAACAATCAAAACTTAAAAAACAACAGATAGTTTAGTAGCACTGTAAAGACTAACAGAACATGTAGATGGTATCATGAACTTTTGTGGGCATGGCCCACTTCTTCAGATGACCAGAGTGTTGGAAGTCCAGAACCAAGAATAAATAAAGGGGAGGGGAGGGAGACAGTGGTTAGATACATTACAAAGGGATAGCCTAGCCAGTCTGTAACAGGAAAAACTTAAACAACCAATAGTCTATTATAATAAAGATGTTGAACAAAACCGGCCCTTGACCCAACCTTTGGGGCACTCCACTTGATACTGACCGCCAACCAGCCATTGATCACTACCCGCTGGGCCTGAAAATTTAGCCAGCTTTCTATCCACCTTACAGTCCATTTATCTAATTCATGCTTCCTTAACTTGCTGGCAAGGTTTATGTGAGAGACCGTATCAAAAGTTTTGCTAAAGTCAAGGTATATCACATCCACTGACTCCCCTAATATGTGATATGTGGTGTTTATTCATTTTCAATGATCAGGTTTCCCTATTGCAGACACCTATAATCACAATTACCATCTTGATTTCATCTTTGATTTTGTGGGCCCCCTTAGGCTCTGGTGTGGGCCAAAAATGAGGGGATCAGGGCGTATGAGGGGGCTGCCAAGAAGCAGCATAGGGATGAGGGTGTAGGGTCTGGGTGAAGCTGGAGTATAGGAGTGGGTGGGGTGGTCTGGCCAGAGGATTGAGCGCAGAAGCAGGCTGGGTGGTGGGGCTGGCTGAGAGGCTGGATTCAGGAAAAGGCTGGCGGTGGGGTCTGGTTGGGAGGTTGGGGGCAGGAGTGGGCTAAGGGTGTGGGTTCTGGGCAGGAGGTGGGGTGCAGATAGGGACATGAGATCTGAGCAGGAAGGAGGGTGCAGGATCGGGGTGCTGGGTCTCAGTGGGAAGGGTGCATGTGAGGGTGAAAGGAAAAGAAAGCGAGAGGCTGATAGCAGCAATGAATGAAAACTTGGGTCTCTGGCAGTCACTTGCCAAGCCATGCTCAATTCAAAATCCAGAGGGGTCTGCAGAAGCTCATTTTATAGTTACATTGATTAGTCATTCTCCGGTTGAAATGGGGAAAATAGTGCAAATCGATCAGGACGACCAGATAACATAAATCAACAAGGTTTCTTGCTGGAAGGAATAAGTCTCAAAGAGCCATTAATTTAATGTCCTTTGTTCTGCTCCTTTGCATTCAATGGCTGTTGCTGGGGGACAAGCAGAACAGCTTGCTGAGCAGAGTCTCCTTTTTGGTGTTCCTGGCACTCGGTGCTGTGCAAGAGGAGACAGGTGTTGCATTGATGTTGAGGCCTTAATTCAAATTTAGGTGGCTACAAATTTTGGAGATTAGGCTCCCCCTTGAGCACGTAAATTTGTGTGGAGATTTGCTGCTGCTTCATATCTGCTTCCTCCTGGCACCAGAAAGTCAGCAGGATCCATGTGTCCATTGATTGTGGCTGCTCAGCAGACTGTAGGGGTAGGGGTAATGTCTTTTGAGAGAAGTTTCCTCTTTCCTCCATTTGCTCCACCCACCGCAGAAGGGACATAAACATGGTTGGGGGAGAAGGTGTCATAAAGAAAAGTTGGTGGGAGTCTTGCTGTGACTTTACTTCCCCTCCTTATGGGCGAGACCTTCACATGGAGTCTCAATCCATGCATGGCTCAGTGAAGGGAGGATCCAGGTGTGACGGCGCGTTGGGGGTCCCCCGTCTCCTGCACCCCGAAATGGCACAAACAGACTTCACCAGTCGGTGGAATAGAGGAAGTTTATTGCCTCTCCAGGATACAGCACAGCACAGATGTAATCTGGTCACAGAGCTGGGCTAGGATGCCTCAGGCCCCCTTGAGATGGGGGAGACCAGGCCCCTAAACTCCAGCCCCTTTCCCTAGCCTGTCTCCTCCATGCTCCCAGACAGCCAGCAACTAACTAACCCTCTTCCAGCCCTGCCCCCCAGCCAGGGCAGCATTCCACCTTCCTTTGTTCCTCTCCATGGGGGGTGTCTGGCCACTGGTTTGCATAGTGACTCATCCTGTTTTGCTGGGTCGTGGTACCCACGGCAGCCAGTGGGGGTTACCCCAGAGCCAGCAGCATAGAAACCAGCCAGGTACCCCCACTATGTCACAGTTCTCCCCCCTCCGAGAGTGAACTGAGCAGGGTCACTCCGCTCGTGACCTAGGGAAGTTCGGGTCCTCTGCATGGGAACCCGCCCTGGGGACATGGGTGCTCCCCTTGACTCAGGCCGGCCGTGGCGAGGCCCCACATGAGCTGGCTTCCCTCTGTCCACTCGCCGCCCCGCTCCAGGGCGACTGGCACAGGCCTGTCCTCGGGGGTCACACCCACCCTTCCGCTGGCCTTGATCTCTGGCCAGGGTCTCTCGGGCCGGGGCCATGAGCCCAGTGAGCCTTCTCTGGACAGCCAGGGCAGCTTCCACCCCCGATGCTCCATCCAGGGAGGTCTTCCCCTCCCATAACTCTCTCAGCAAGCCCAGAGGGTCCTTTATCTGGGGTAGAGACCCCCAAGCCGCTTTCCTACTGTCTTGGGCCTTCCCGCCCCTCTGGCAGGAGTCACAGGACCGGCAGTACCGCTGCACGGCTGTAAAGATTCCCGGCCAATAGAAGTGCTGGAGCAGCCTCAGCCGGGTGCTCTGGATCCCCCGGTGGCCCCCAACGGGGACGTCATGGGCCAAATACAGCAGCTTGAGGCGATACTTTCGGGGGACGACCAGCTGCCGCTGGACTCTCCATGCCCTCACCTTCCTGGGGGGAAGCCATTCACGGAACAGGAGTCCACGCTCCCGCAGGAATCTCTCCTGGCCACCTTTCCCCCGGGGCTGAGCTGCACGGAGGCCAGCCTGGTCCCTCAGCCTCTGCAAGGAGGGGTCTGCCTGCACCTCAGCCTGGAATTCAGCTGCTGAGGCAGGGATCGGGACCTGTTCCCCACCTTTGCCTAGGTCCGGAGTCCCAGCCTGGCTGGACCCCGTGTCCACTGGGATGGGACCCTGAGGACGCTGCCAGGAGTCCTTCCCTGGACCCACGTTGTCAGCCTCCCGCTGGCTCTGGCTCCGGGTAGTGACTAGAGCCCGCTGGGATTCATGGGGCCACTCCTATAGGTCATTCCCCATCAGCACCTCGGTGGGCAAGTGCGGGTGCACCCCCACTTCCTTGAGGCCTTTCTTCGCCCCCCATTTCAGATGCACCCGGGCTACAGGCACCTTAAACGGGGACCCATCTATGCCCTTCAGGGTCAGCTGGGTGTGGGGTAGTATCCGCTCTGGGGCCACTATATCGGATCGGGCCAGAGTCACCTCCGCCCCCGTGTCCCAGAAGCCCGTCACCTTCCTACCACCCACCTACAGGGGTATGAGGCACTCGCTCCGCAGGGGCCGTCCTGCCCCCACCCGGTACACAGAGAAATCCGCCTCCTGAGAATCAGACCTCCCAGGGGAGGTGCACTGAGCATCCTTCCCTTCTCTCTGAGCTGAGGTTTGCCTGCCAGCCCCTGCCTCTGGGGCAGCCTGCCCTTCCTCCCGCCCCAGCCAGTTAACCCTGGAAAGTCCCCAGTCCTGGGACCTGGTGCACTGAGCCCTCTTGTGGCCTTTTTGCCCACAGCGATGGCAAGTTAGGCTTTGGGCTGTCTCTGTCCAGGCCCTGGCTGGTTCTCTGGGGCGCAGACGACCTGTTCCTTGGACTCGCCCCATAGTTGACTCCCTCCGTCACTCAGCCGAGATCCGGTCTCTGCACGATTCCCTTTCTCTCCGGGACTCCCGTTCACACCCGGACCGGCTCTCCGTGAACTCATCTGCCAGCCTCCCGGCCTCCTGGGGGGTCTCTGGTCTTCGGTCCTTGAGCCACAGCCTCAGTTTGGGTGGGCACGCTTCATAGAACTGCTCCATCATGACCAGCTTGAGTAGCTCCTCTGCGGCCTGGGCTCCGACTCCAGACACCCACTTGCGGCCATATTGCGACAGGCGGGAGGCCAGATCCACATAAGTCTCCCGTGGCTCCTTCTGCACCCCCCAGAACCTCTTCCTGTACATTTCGGGGGGTCAGCCCGAACTTGTGCAGCAGGGCCTCCTTGACTCGGCTGTAATCCCCTGGCTGTAGGTCCTCCAGCTGACTGAGCACTCCGGCCGCCTCCTGGTTCAGTGCAGGGATGAGCTCCTGCAGCCAGTCAGCTGGGGGAACCCGTTGCAGTCCACAGGCCCTCTCAAAGGAGCTGAGGAACCCATCTATGTCGCCCACGTCCTTCAATTGGGCCACCACGAGCCTCTCCAAGCGTCTGGCAGTCCTGGGACCCTGGGGCCCATCCGCACTTGGCACTGCCGGTGCCCCGCCGGTTCTCCGCTCTGCCATGGCCAGCTCATGCTGCCGCTGCCTCTCTCGGTCCTGGCGGTCCCTCTCTCGATCTTGGCGCTCCTTCTCTCGGTCCTGGCGGTCCCTCTCTCGGTCCTCTACTTCCAATTCCTTGATCCGCAGCTGGATCTCCAGCCGCTGTAGCTCCGCTGGGCTGGCCCCTGTTCTAGATGGGCTATGACTTGCAGGCCTCCCGGGAGACGCTGTCTCATCTCTCCGGTGGGTTCCAGCGCTCCTCCCCCTCTCTGAGCCTGACACACTCTCAGGGGGGGTCTGGCTGCTTCCCCTGGGGACAAGATCCTGGTCCTGTGGCTGGTCATTCTCTTCCAGCTGGGCAATCAGCTGGGCCTTGGTTGCTTTCTGCGCAGGCAAGCCCATCTCTCTGCACAGCCCCACCAGCTCTGCCTTCAAGAGTCGGGCGTAGGCCATCTGCCCGCTGGTCCCCTCGGTGCAGACTCACCAGTCTAGTGCTGCAGCGCCCCACGATTCCCAGGAACCACTTCGCTCTGTCTCCAGCATGCCTGGCTCCAGGGCTCTTGCTTCTACAGCGCCTTGTCACTCGCCGCTGGAAGCTCCAACCACAGGGTGCAGTGCATCCCACTCCTGACACCAGTGTGACGGCGCGTTGGGGGTCCCCCGTCTCCTGCACCCCGAAATGGCACAAACAGACTTCACCAGTTGGTGGAATAGAGGAAGTTTATTGCCTCTCCAGGATACAGCACAGCACAGATGTAATCTGGTCACAGAGCTGGGCTAGGATGCCTCAGGCCCCCTGAGATGGGGGAGACCAGGCCCCTAAACTCCAGCCCCTTTCCCTAGCCTGTCTCCTCCATGCTCCCAGACAGCCAGCAACTAACTAACCCTCTTCCAGCCCTGCCCCCCAGCCAGGGCAGCATTCCACCTTCCTTTGTTCCTCTCCATGGGGGGTGTCTGGCCACTGGTTTGCATAGTGACTCATCCTGTTTTGCTGGGTCGTGGTACCCACGGCAGCCAGTGGGGGTTACCCCAGAGCCAGCAGCATAGAAACCAGCCAGGTACCCCCACTACGTCACACCAGGCCATTCTGAAAAGGTACTTTCTTTATTTGTATGCCTGGTGACTCAGAGGAGTCAGTCAGTCAGTTGTCATCCTGAGAGTACAGATTATTTCCTTTGAATGAGGACCCTCAGCTGGTATAGCTCCACCAGCTTCTGGGGGTGATATGCTAATTTATACTAAAGGGAAACCCATGAGACTTGAAGATTCAGCAAGTCACTTATAAGGCCCAGAGTTCTGAAGGCATTTGTGCATTGCTCTGCTCAGAATTGCAATGCCACACTGATTTTCTGAGGCTGTCTCATCTGCAAGAGGCGCTTAAATGCCATTCACTTTCATGGCATTTAGGAACCTAAGTTGCATATGTTGCTTTTCAAATGAGATTGAGGCTCCTGTGTCGGTTATGTGCTCCAACACTGAGTGGCGCAGGAGAGGAGCAGTACCTAACAATCTCTATACATCTGGACTCTACAGACTTGCTTAACTTTAAACATGTACAGATTGAACCTCTCCAGTCCAGCACCCCCGGGACCTGAGAGATGCTGAGCCAGAGAATTTGCTGAACCACTAGGGTGGTGGGAGGAGGTCAATATGCTCTAGCAGCATTACCAACACTTCCACTGCTTACTGGGCTCTTAGAAGGCACTTAGGGTATATTAGAGCTACACAACAGCACAGAACACTGAGAACCAGGACTGGTGGCTGTAAATAAACTTTATGGGACCATGGGAAAGTTGGCCGTACCCAAGATAAGTGGACATCTGGCTCACTAAAATCATGCTGGACCATAGATGTTGCCAGACCAGAGAGCACCAAACTAGAGAGGTTCAATCTGTATTTAACTGCCATTATCTTCCTTGGAAATAAACCTCTGCTTTCTTCCTTTGCAGCGTGGGAGGTCTAAGGGCCCAAGACTGCAAGTTTTTACACATAGGAGTAGTCCTTATATACTGGTAGCCAGCGCCAGCTTTAGGAAGTGCGGGGTCCAATTCGAACCATTTTGGTGCACCACCCCTCCCCCCGGATTTTTTGTTGAGCCAAAAAAAAAACCAAAAACCAAACCACAACCACACATAAATATTACATCAAGTAGATCTGATCAAAATCATATCTATATAATTGAACATTTTTTTTAAAAAAATGCCATCTGTTGTTATGCAAAATTTTACACAAAATTAAATCAGTTGCCTTAAGTGTAGGTCAAATATTTTCAATTGCAAACTATCCAATTTTTTCAATAAAGTTTAAAATTTGATTTTTATAAAGTATCCAGAGAGCATTGCAGTTTTCTGTTACATTAATTTACTTTTTAAATAACAAAAATGGAGTCTTTGTTAAGAAAGTGTCAGTTCTGTGGTCAAATTCCAGTCCTTAGTGATTTCAGCACCAATGATTTCACTAGGTAATATGGTACCTCACCACCATTGCCTCCTTGCACTGCCCTTCAACGCATTGCCTGCATGTTGAGTCCAAGGTCAGTCTACACAAGATTTTATCAATGATTTTTGCTCAAGCAATCACTGAGACAAGACAAGGACTCTCAATTGATTCTAGTCAGCTCTGCCTTTAAATACTGGGGCTATGTCTAGACTGGCAAGTTTTTCTGCAAAATCATTAGATTTTGCGAAAAAACTTGCCAGCTGTCTACACTGGCCGCTTGAATTTCCGCAAAAGCACTGACGATCTCATGTAAGATTGTCAGTGCTTTTGCGGAAATACTATGGCTGCTCCCGTTCGGGCAAAAGTCTTTTTCCGAAAGACTTTTGCGCAAAAGAGCCAGTGTAGACAGCACAGTACTGTTTTCCACAAAAAAGCCCCGATCGTGAAAATGGCGATTGGGGCTTTTTTGCGGAAAAGCACCTCTAGATTGGCCACGGACACTTTTCCACAAAAAATGCTTTTGCGGAAAAGCGTCCTGCCAATCTAGACGCGCTTTTCCGAAAATGCTTTTAATGGAAAACTTTTCCGTTAAAAGCATTTGCAGAAAATCATGCCAGTGTAGTCGTAGCCTGGATGTAAAGTGTCAGATGTAATTGAGGACTCCCAAACAGACTCTACACCACCAGAAATAAAACCTGTTTCCATCTTTTGTGGCTTTCAGTTAGATGTGACTCACTATCCTCTGCTTAGTGTTCAAGTTATGGTAGACCCTAAGCCACGTCATAATAAGTTCAGGTCTTTAACCTTTTAATCATACAATACAGATAACAACATTTCATTTGCCCAGCTCCAAGTCTTAAGTGAATTTCAACCCAAAAGAGCCAAAATTGATCACCTTGACACAGCAAGTGTGTCTACTGATCTCTGGCAAAGTAAGTTGACTATATAGACTCATATAGACTCATATAGACTTTAAGGTCAGAAGGGACCATTATGATCATCTAGTCTGACCCCCTGCACAGTGCAGGCCACAGAATCTCGCCCACCCCTCTGCTTGTGATGCCTTTTCCTACAGTTAAGGTCTGCTTGTGAAGCCTTTTCCTACAGTTGATTAACAGATGGCAGTAGATAGCTCATTCAGACCACTGGCTGATAATAGTTAGTTACCCTGACCAGTCATTAACCATAGTCATAAACTCACCCTACTCTCCATTGTCTCTATGATTCTCTGATGACCTGTGACAAAAAAGGAGGGTGGAAAGGGAAACTGAAGGGAGAGACCTCTCTAAATTCACCAAAGAGCAGTATTGCCAAACCAAAAACTCACAAGGAACACCTACACAAAGTTATGAAAATGGTCTACAAATCATAAGATATTTTAAAAATAAAACATGTTGGATTTTTATTGGCCTTTTGTTTCTTGAGTATTTAAGGTTCATGTTTTAAAGCTTTCCTCCTTAGCTGTAAGGCCCAGAAGTATAGAGAACTTTTTTAAATGAAAGCTGAGATTCCTACATAATCAATTGACTCCAGGCCTTTAGAAAAACACCAAATGTTTTGTGACTCATGGTAAAACCATGGAGGAATTCTTGTGAGCCCATGCTTTGCCCACAGTATAAATAAATAAAAAAATCTTCTCCACTAAACATCCTAATGAGATACTGCAAATGGTGAACTGAATTCAACAGCTCCTGATATGAACAGGTATCAACCTAGTTTTTCATATTTGAGATGGGTTACCAGGAATCATACATGACAATATGAAATCTTTTCACTTTCAAGTCAGCATATTCAAAAAGCACCTATCATTTTGATCCATGCATTTATGGGATAGTGAAAGAGAAAGGAGGGGAATTAGTGTAGATAAATGTTCAACTTTAAAAAAAAAAAAGCCTGAAGGAATTAGGACTGGGCTCTTACATTTCATGTTCAGAACTGACTAGGACACTTATGACCAGATTTTCAAAGGTGTGTAAAGATCAGATAGATATCTTTGAAGATCCGAGTTGGCAACTGTCTCTTTAGGAGCTAAATTACCTTTGAAAATCTGAGCTTATATTTCCAAGTCCAATTTTCAAAAATGACTTTAGTCAGTCAAGTGCCTTTGAAAATTTTAACTGGGGGCCTAAAGAGACAAAAATAGACAAAAGGCAGGAGATGTGGTATTCCTTTTAAAAACATGTGACATCTATTTTTAGCTACATTTTATATTATTTTTCTCACAGGGGCAACTGACCCCTTTGGCCCCCTCACTATGCCACTGCCCCCCCTACTGCAGATCTATCCTCTTATGCATGTGCAAGATCTGTGAGAGCCGTCCCATGAATATGCAGTTAGTGTCAGTGGCGCCTGCTTCTGGGTGCTATCTCAATGCTGCCACATTTACCTCCAAAGAGGGGGCTTCCCAAAGCAGGCCCTTGCTGCTGACCCCCAAGGCATCCACAGGTCCAGTCTCCTTTCAATGAGCCCACTTCCCAGGGCTCATTGATCTTGGCTTCCATCCCTTCTCCAAGCCCCATCAGAACTACTGTGCCCTCCTTAGGAAAAGAATAAACAGGAGGATTGGAAATTTACCCGCCCACGTTCCCTAGGCGGGGAATGAGCCATCTACATTAGGCCCCAGCTGGAGTATCATGTCCAGTTCTAGGCGCCACATTTCAGGAAATGTGGACAAACTGGAGAAAGTCCAGAGAAGATCAACACAAATGATGAAAGGTCTAGAGAACATGAGATATGAGTCAAGGCTGAAGAAATCGGCCTTGTTTACCTTGGAAAAGAGAAGACCAAAAAGGGACATGAGAGCAGCTTTCAAGTATCTAAAAGAGTATCATAAGGAGGAGGAAGAAAAATTGTTCTGCTTGGCCTCTGAGGTTAGGATGAGAAGCAATGCGCTTAACTTGCAGATATTTAAGACCAGGTTAGACAGACACCTGTCAGGGATGAGCTAGGGCAACTCAACTTTGGAAGCCCCAGGGGCCACACTGATACTTACAGAATATGCTGAGGGCCTCAACTTAAGTGTGGTTGCTTATGCAAGCAAATATATACAGATAGCTTCTCTCCCACTGACAGGCATGAATACAAAGATTAAGGCAAGACTACACAACACACAGGCCCCATTTAAGTCAGTTCTGCTGATATTAACAAAACCCAATATTTACCTGATTTCTATCTAGGTGACAGCACTTTTCATGAGCAATGACAGTCCAAGAATTTAACTACTAAAACACATCAACAGAAGATCATTACACTGACTACTTTTGCTTTGGCTCCCACTCGCCGGCCATGTGTTGATCCCCACATAAACCCAAACTGCACCGCGGGGCGCAAACAAACTGGCTGTGGGCAGCATACCATGTTATTAATAAATATTTTATAAACCTTTACCTTTCCTCTCTGCTGCTATGTCTCTTCTCATTGCTCCATCATCCCCCCTGGTGCCTGCTGTCCCCCAACTCCTCACCCTCCTCTGCTGTCCTGACTCCTGCCCTTCTCACTGCCCTCAGCTCTCCTGTGACCTGCCCCCCCTCCACCAGCCCTTCTCTCCCCCCTGTGCCCACTGCTCCAGTAGCCCCACTCTGATCATGTGAGTTATCCCTCTTCTAACACCTCTCTCTACACACTTGCCCTGCCTCTCTCCTCTGGTGCTGGTCCCTTCCCTGCAGGTGTCTGCCCTTCTGCTTCACCCCCAGAATCCCCTGGCACCTGCACCTTCCCTTAGCCCTGCACCCTCCTGGTGCCTCCCCCTTCCCTCACTGCCCCTGCCCCCTTTGTCCTCTTTTTCCCTGATGCCCATTCTCTCACCACTCTCTGCCCCATTACCCTCCTGCCCCTCTGTGCCCTCACACATGACTTGCTCCATCTCCACCTTTGTTATGCCCACCCCTTCTTTCAAGCCTTCTTTCATCACCTTCCCCTCCAGCCTCCAATGCCCTTCCCCTCTCTTCTCCTCTCCCAGCATCACCCTGTCCCCCCTCCCACTGACACCTCCCCTCCTGCCCTTTTTCTGATTTGTCTGTACTTGGCCTCCTACCATTTGTCTCTCCTCCACCCTGCCTCTTGGTGCCTTCCCCTTTCTTCCTCCTCCCCCTCTGCACAAGCCTCTTCCTCTCTCCCCCTTCCCTCCGTACAAGCCTTTTCTTCCCCCCTCCATTCAAGCCTCTTCCTTTCCCACCCCGTCCAAGCCCCTCCTGCTCCCGCTCCCCTACCTTCTGCCATCTGCCGGGCTGGACTGTCAACTGTGAACGCGGCAGCCGCGTGGCAATTTTCAGTTTTAAAATCCCGGGTGTGACGTCACATCATGCCTGAGCGTCTCCCTGCCCACCTGCAAACTGCACGCACAGCAGGAGCAGCCAGCAACCTGCGCAGGTAAGGGCAGGGGGGGAGCTGAGCTGAGCTGAGCCGAGGGAGCAACTTCCAGGTGCAGGGGCGTGGGGCACCTTTAAGCAAATTGGCTGAATCGGTTTAAGGCCGGCCCTGCTGGTATCATCCCATCAGATTGCATGCTAGAGTTAGGGTTTGCAGGATTGGACCCTTTAATGGTATTTCAAGAAAAAGAAATGTCTAACTCCCTTCTCTGAAATGTAATTTGAAAACTCCAGGAAGCAAGGTACGTTTTTAATTTATTTTAGCTGCTGCAGTATAGTGTGCCTTCTTGAGACGTCTTTTCTTTTTTTGAATGAAAAGGGAACACACTGAATACATTTCTATATACTGTAGTACAACTAGAAGATTTACCCAGCATTGCTTGGGTCCCTCGGGGCAGGGACCTAAGAGCGAGGGGAGTGTAGGAGTCAGGGCAGAGTCTTGGGAGGTTTGAGGGCTCGGGGGCAGAGGGGGGAGGTGTGGGGGTACAGGAGTCAGGGCTAGGGGTTGGCCCAGCTGGCAGCAATGCTCCCTGGGCTGGCCCGGGGCAGTGGCATTGCTCCCCAGAGCTGATCTGGAGTGGCCGGTGCCATTGTTCCTTGGGGCCATCCTGAGGCAGGCGCGGTGGGGTGGCCTGGTTGGTGGCATTGCTCATGGGGCTGGGCTGGGGAACGATGATGACAAGGGCTACTCTGTGGCTCTCCAGGGCTGTTGGAGGCATGCTTGTTTGCTGCCCCCTTTTGTTCATTCTGGAGTATAACTGTCCTGCTATCACAGCCCTCCTTTTCCATTTGATGAGAAACAATCACATTTCACACACATTCCATTGTCCTGGCACAGCCAAACTCTGACTGTTTTAAGTTAATGAAGAAGCTACATATAAAATTTGTGGTTCTAGCTTTTACTGTTTAAGAGAAATTCTCGAACAGACTCGCAGACAGACAGACAGATACACAAACTCTCTTGAATATTTAGTAGACTAGAAGACTTATCTGGCATTGCCCTGGTCCTTCAGTGCAGAGAGCTGGTGGTGTGTGGGAGGGTGCAGGAGTCAGGGCAAGGCCTTGAGATGTAGGGGGCAGGGCAGGAAGCTATGAGCAAGGTGAGATGTGAGAGTCGATCCATTTTTGCGCTGGGGTTTTTGCAGAAAAACAAGCAATGTGGACGTTTTCTTTTTGCGCAAAACCCCTAAACGGATCTTGTGGAAAAACCCCAGCACAAAAACGGATTGGCAGAAAATATGCAAATGAGATTGTGACTCATGCAAATGAGTCCCTCATTAGCATAGTTTTTGCTGAGAAAACTCATAATGTAGACGTAGTCTGAGGGTTGGAGAGTGAGGAGGAGCTCAGGGAAAGGGGGTCTTATCTGGTGAGTTTTCTCTCCCTTGCCCCCCCCCCCCAGCTGGCAGGACATGTTCTATACCCCCAGGCACCCCAGCCACTAGGGGCCTTCTCTATCCCCCCAAATGCCCAAGCCCAGAGGCCTTGTCTCCCTTCAGCCTCCCTGGCCAACAGGGGCCTTTTCTCTTTCCTGTCCCTTGCAGCACTGCAGTCAGGGGATGGGGGGAGGGTTTGGGGCAGGGGAGCTACTTACCCCATCTGGTGGCAGGCTTCTATACCCCATTCTGGCCCTCTTCTCTCTGGACCACCTCTTTCCATGTTATAGAAAACAGTCCCATTCCTGGCACTTCCTATTTTCTTGACACAACCAAACCCTGACCTTTCTTTAAGTTAAGATAAGAGGAAGCTGCATACCAACTTTGGTGGCCCTAGCTCGTACCGTTTAGGAGGAGTCCATAAACAAACAGAGTCACAGACAGACAGCTATTTCTAAAATATATAGATAGATTAAAGCACCATAACTCTGTGGCCAAAACACAGTCTGAAAAGCAAAAGTTGAGGTACATTTGTGAATATTAAGGACTTTTGCAAAATGTTTTTCACTTACTCTTGTAAATGCTCTCCTCTCCCCCAAAAAACTCATATAACTACAGTCATCTATAAAACAATACATAGAAAAGATAATCTTACCTAAATTAATGATGAATAAAGGGAAGTTTTAGGAGAACTATTAGATGAATTTGAAATGAAAAAGACAATAAAACAACAAAAGGAAAAGAAATCCTTGAGCCCAAATTGCTTTGTTACTTTGCTGATGTCTCCCAGACATATACAAATCAATTCATTATCCCTTTAAAAAATTTCTAAGGTCTCTTATGAAAGCAAAACACTTCCCTTGAGCAATTCATAAACTTAGAAAACAACTTCCTCTCTTCTCTTTTTCTGACATGTGTGAAAGCTAATCTTGGAGATAAATGTTGCGTGTGAATTTATCTAAAATATTGACTGTCGGGTTAGATAGGACACAGAATAACCAAGCAGCCTTTGTGAAAGAGAAGAGCCACAGGAAATCCTATTTATACATCAAAACCAAACATTGAAATTATGATGATTTCTGTAAGATACAGAGAAGGTGCTTGACCGTTTGCTTTACTGTTCATGTTTCAAGTTATTGCCAGATTAGGCCTAGGTACAGAATTTCATTCAGTTGTTCAAAATACTCCATGTGCTATGTCTGATACTGCTATTAATGGAAATATTCCTTTTCCATTTCACCTAACCATAGCAACCAGGCAGAGATGTCCCTTGTTGATCCTACTTTGGGGTATAGTTCTAGAACCCTTCACTGGTCCTCTTGGAGCAAATAGATGAGGGGAAAAGATGGCTGCCAGAGAGCACAAAACAGTTCCATATACTGCTGATCTGGTGTCTTTATCTCCAATAGAGACAATTATTTTGGTGCTGAGTGGATCAATAAATGTGTCAGCTCTTAATTTGGAAGTAAAGTGATTTGTGATACATCAGCCATGGAGTGCAGGAGCAGTGCCTTGATAGCCCTTTTCTTGTTTTGGATTTCACTTGGAGATTCACATACAGTACTTAAAGTTCTTTCAAATCTTGTGAAAATATGAACATGAAGGAGCAGATCCCCAACTAATGTAAATTGTTGGACCTGCACTGAAGTCAATGGAGCTCTTCCTTTAAATATCAAGCTATTGAGTCACAGAATGAAGGTAGATACAGAGAGGTGGCTTGCCAGCGTGGGGCAGAGTAGCTGGTATCAAGATGAATGTTCTTTCTCACCTGTTAAAACAAATGAAAATATTCCCCCATGGTTGAAAACTGTTCAAAATAGTCTTCATGCAGCTGGTTGAAGCATTCACCCACAACCTAACTTGAAGCTCAGCGAAGTCTTACCGTGACTTTGCATTCACATTTCAGCTGCTAGTTGGCATGATGCCAACAAACATTTAAAAATGGCTGCCTACACCTCCAAAAGCTCAAGGAGAGGCTTTATTTTCCCAAGCACAGATACGTAATTGGAAAGCTAAGTGGAATAGATACGTGAATCACAGTTAGCATGATTCCTAATAAGCCAATATTATGGAGAAATCTTCTCCTGGCAACCTGCTATTTGACCTGCCTCTCCCCCCGCAGGAGACAGACGGGCTCCTTTCACTCTTGAAATCGGTAATTTCTCTCCTACTCACTCTTCACAGGAAAATTATTCTCTGCTCATGCAGGCAACTTGCAAGAAAGCAAGAAATATTAGAAATATTAGAATAAAATACATAAAAAGTCTAATTGTTTCATTTAGAGGTAAATAATCGTATTTACAGGACTGTAATTATAGTAGGAATTAAAATCTAGCCTTATGAAGGTTCAGTTCAAAACCAAATAAAGTTATTTTATTACAGACAGGTTAGAGATATTAATTAAAAATGCTTTGATTAAACAATTTGAAGCCCAGAGGGTTGGATCCTCACCTGGTATAAACTGGTATTAATCCATTGACTGGAACCATAGTGTTTTACTGTAGCTGAGGATCTAGCTCATATTGTCATTGGCTGGAAGAAGTGATGTGACATACTGCGAGGAAATAGATACTTTGATACCAAAATGTGAAGACAGAAATTTACAAAGGCTGTTAGTCTCAGTGTACAAAAAGGTGTTGTTATGGAACAATTAAAGTTGCACTTATTCATGAGGCCTTTGTGTAGAGAGCTATGATCTTTAACCTCCATCGACTTAAATGAGCATAGTCATTGACTTAAATGGGCACAAGTTCAGCCCCAACTGGCCTCGTTCTCACAGAGGTATGCCACTTTTGCCTTTTCCCTCTATTGCACCCCTAGAGGGCCATAGAAAACATTTTGGCCTTTACAATTTATGGGACAAATCCTGCACACACAGGCTACATCTACACTGGCCCCTTCTTCGGAAGGGGCATGCTAATTTTGAAAGTGGGAATAGGGAAATCCGCGGGGGATTTAAATATCCCCCGCGGGATTTAAATAAACATGGCCACCGCTTTTTTTCCGGCTTGGGGAAAAGCCGGAAAAAAGCGTCTAGACTGGCGCGATCCTCCGGAATAAAGCCCTTTTCCGGAGGATCTCTTATTCCTACTTCAAAGCAGCAAATGTTACAGACTTTACTTTTTTTTTTTTTTTTACTGGCTCTGATTTTTATTTCTGTATTGGATCTCTTTGATGCAGTTATCCTCAGCAATATTTTAATGACTTTGGTACTGCATGTAAGAATATTTAGGAATTCAAATACAAGAAACAGAAATATAGTAAAGTATTTTGGTGTTTATCTATATATCTGACAACAGCGTGTTTAGAAATAGTCAGATGATGAAAGGCAAAGATAAAATAAGTTCAGAAATGGCATAGATTGAAGGAAGTCACGTCACAAAAGAAATTAATGAAGGTTCCTGAAACTTCTTAGTTATTTGCAGTTAGTCACATAGGTATGAATCTGGAGTAACTTGGCTAAATTTCATAAAGTTACATCTTGTAACTGAGAGAGGCCCATCATGATTTATCCCATAAAAATTGACAGATCTTATCTGAAGTCTTTGCAGAGGTGAAACATGTTCATTTCCCTCTCATCCCTTAAGGCAACAGATGGTTTTATCTCATTTTATAATCCATCTAAATGGAGTATTCTTACGGCTATAAACATTATTTAAGAATGTGCTTTTCTGAGTCATCATCAAATCTGCTCCTTGTACAGTATCCTGTCTTTGCATTTGATCTTGGTTTTTGATGGCTGTGGGTTTTTGCATACTCACTTTTTGCAACTTGTTTCAAAGTCAGTAAAACATAAAAAGCCAGCTGCGAAGAGGCACAGAGCATCTGCAGAGTCTCCCCACAATGCCGCTAGGCTTGCTGTCACTGCAAGTGGCAAAACAGCCATTGAACCTCAATGGGACAGGAGTCAGAACAGGTTTCACTGTCTGGCAAACAACACCTTTCAGGGCTTGGCAAGTGGTTAGAAGAAATGTAGCAATCTGGCATTACAGGGGGAAGTGGGAACTATTTACTGATATTCATGCATTCATCCTTACTGCTTTGACCAATAAGTGTTTCAGCCAAAGCCTGAAAAGGCCAAACTCATGGGGGAAGAACAGGGAGACCACAAAACACTTCCCTTTCCTTGTTGGGAGAGGGGATGAAGTGGGGGTTTGGATCCTCTAGCCTCAAGGAACACCTTTCTCTCCTAGGTTGCTGCCCTCCTCCTCTCCCATGCTAATGTTGTTCAACATTTATCCAAATCCTCCCTCTGCAGAGAGGTAAGATGCCGTCTCACTTAACGCTGCTTCTGGGAGAACTGACTGTGCCAGGAGTGGAGTGCATCTGCATGCTGAAAAATATGACTTCTCCAGACTACTCCCAAGCTCCAGAGAAGCCTGATCTCTGGGAAATCCATTGCAGAATAAGGAATTATACCTAGAAGCCAACAGTTCCCTCTGATCTATGTTCCTATAGCTGAGAGCCATCTTTTTAGTTCTTTGAGTAGTGTCCCTGGGGTTTTTCAATGGAGGTGTTTCAGTACCTTTCGTTTACAGCTGAAGAGTTACAGCAGCAGTACCCCGGGTGGTGCTGTGCATGTAGCACCGTGTTACAATGCTGTGAGTGTGTAACCGGCACGTGTCATTAAAAGTCCCTCAATTTTTTCTCTACCGTCCTAGGCTTAGATCAGAATGCAGACGCGTTCCTTCTTTCATATTTTCTATCTGAGATACCCCCTTTAACTTCCTCTTTACTTTCCTTTTTACCCAGGCCCCTTGTTATTCTCTTCTTATTTCATTAACCTATCATTAAAAAAAAATCCCTTCCCCGTATCGTCCCTTTATGAGGCCTCCATCATGCCAGGCTCCCTTGGTTTCAAAGATGCCTCGCTTGTGGGCTCTCCATACCCATTTTGGCTGGTCATGCTCAGTGAATCAGATGCCTCAGGGACACCCATTCCCCCAAATGCCCCATGTGCAAGAAGCTGTCAGCAAGATCACTTACAGCATGGGACTTCCAGTTATAACTTCTCCTCCTGGAGAAATCACTAATACTGGCTTCTGAGCCTCACCCATAGCGGCCTCATATCAACGTCCCCTCCTCAGGACCCTCCAACTAAGAAAAATATCAAACAAAAAATCCAGCCCTTGCTCAGGAATGATTTCCCTTCAGAAAAGCGGTCGCCCGCAGCCAAATCTGCCTCAGTACTAACAGCATTTTCCTCATTGGACCAACAGGTGCTGGATGTATCTGGCATGGACAAGTCCTGAGGGGCTATGGCTCATAAGCAGCCACACCCTCCAGGCTCAAAATCCAAGAGCAAAATAGCTGTTCTGAGACCAAAGGAACCAACGGCACAGCAAATGTCTGCACCGCCAGCACCGAAGGAACCCACTCCATAGCCTTCTCCTCCTTTGGTACAGACAGTGACCTACCCCATACTGTCATCAGAGCAATCTTCACTGTATGACGCCCGCTCAATTCCCACTCAGACTTGGCTTTATCTTTGGTACTAGGCACTCCACTTTTCATACTGACAGCAGTTTATGCACCAGGGACCTAGCAGACTAATTACACCAACTAGTTCGTCCCTCCCCCCTTTTCAAGTGACAGAAATGAAAATGAAGATGAGGACGAGATCTCCTTCTCACCCCATCATTCATTTCCAAGCCTCAACACAGCTTCAACCACCACAGATATATGGATAGGCTTGGCAACCATTTCCATGGCTGCCACCTATTCCTTTCCCCAACAATCTGATCCTTCAGGAACATAGACAGTTGCTCCACAGAGGCAGCCCCACTCAAACACATCTCAAGGTACACAGAGGGCACAGAGGAGGTCCAGGAGGACGGCATCATGACTGCTATACGTCTATCCCCATCATCACTGGATGAGACTATCATGGCCTCACCCCTGACCATTGGAGGCAAATTTAAATTGTTCCAAGACCTTTTTAAAAGGGTGGCAGGTTCTTTGGACATCTCTCTTTCAGAGTTACCTGAAACACAACAAAAATTGACTGATGCCCAACAGTCCTCCCCTTCAGCAAAGATAGCCTTGGCAATAAATTAAGCCATAATGGACCCGGAAAAGGTAATTTGGTAAACACCTGCTTACATCCCACCCTCTTCCAAGAGGGTGGACTGAAAGTTCTATGTTCCAGCCAAGGAAGCCAAATTGCTTTTTTCCCATTCTGCCCCAATTTCATTAGTTGTAGATGCAGTACATCATAGGGCCAGCAGACCCAATACAAAACCACCCTGTAAGACAAGGTTTGGGAGAGATTAGAGATCTTTGGCAGGAAATCATACTCATCTGCCTCCTTGCAGTGTCATATCGTGAACTACGTTGCCCTACTGATAAAATATACTTACATCTTATTTGAGAACATGAGACCTTTTATTGATCAGTTGCCAGAGAATAGCAAGGAGATATATAGAGAGCAAACATATACAAAGGGTGACTTATAGCACAGACAGCTCTATAGGCATCTTTCAACTTAACCAACACCATTACTAGATCCTTAGCAACTGTAGTTGTGATGCATTGAACATCCTGGCTCCATCTCCCTGGTTTTCCTAAGGAAGTTCACATAACGGTGGAGTCTTTTGAAGGTCAGAAGCTTTTTGCAGAAAATCCCAATACCTCCCTGAATAACCTAAAAGATTCCAGGGCAATGCTCAAGACACTACGCATGTACATTCCTCAGTCCAGGAAGAAACTCAACAATATACACAACAGTTCGGCCTGTCGCATTACAATCAACAATAATGAGCCTATGACCAGAGACACAGGCAGAAACAGCCTAAAAGGAGACAAAATCAAGTATCTCTACCTTCTCAATCCTCTACATTTCATCAGTCATTTTGAGATCTTAGTTGAGGGCCCAACAACCCTTATTCAATGGGATTGCCAACTTTACCATCACAATTTTGTATTCTACCTCCTTCCATACTATCTGGCCTCGGAGCAAATTATGGACAACTGCATGCTGGAAATAATATCACAGGGTTACTGCATTCCTTTCCTGTCTACTCCACCTACACAACCACCTTCCCCATCCTTCTTCAGGAATCACTCTTATGAGACCCCGTCGCAGCAAAACCCTCCACTACGGCCTCATGTTTCCAAGAGTCACTACTCTCTGTTGCAGAATGTTAGTGATCACTTGGATAACAGCAGCCCCCACTGTAGATTTCCCAACTCACCTGCAGTAAATGTCTGGTGTTGCACCTTCCCCAGGGCAATTGTCATATGCTTCTCCACAGTCAGACTGAGTCACATTTGGGTGTTCCTGCACGTTAGGAGGGGGAAAGCAAGTTGCAAAATTTCATGAAAGTGGCCTTGTGCATTTGGAAGTTTTGCAGCCACTGCCAATGTAGTCCCACTAGTCTGTGCGTAAGCCCCCGAGATGTCTGAGACAGGAAGCTTTGAATTAAAAACACAGCAAAGGGCTCATGGCTCCCTGCCCCACCATTAATGCATTGCCTGGCAGCCTCCTGGGGTTGCTGCAGCCAGGGTAGTGCTGCGAACAGGAGCCATGAGGCATTTCAATAGGATCCTTCTGCCTCAGCCATCGCCTGGAAATTCAGTGGCACGGGAAGCAGGATATAAACAGAAAGTGGCCAGATGCCGTCCACGGGTTGGATCAAAGTGTTTGCTGGGCTGTATCTGGCCCCCGGGCTGCATCTTGCCCAGCCCTGTTGTAGTCCTGTTTTCTGTGGAACTGCTCATGGCAGAAGCTACTATTCAGTGCAGCAGAACTAAATCCTGTGTGTTTTCCACAGATTTTTGTAGGTTAAACAGGAAAACAATTTATTTCTGAAATCAACAAAGCAGTTTATTTGTTGCTTATTTTCTGCAGCACAGTAATGAATTAATCGCTGTCTGTTTTAGCAGGCCTTGTTCATTCTGTTGTTTGAGTTCTTTGACCCCTCGGGTCAGCAGTTCTAGGCTGGTTTCCCTCTGCAGCAGAGATGGTGATTTTACACAGTTGGGATGCACTTTTGACTTCATTGGGACTCCTGATGTGCTTAAAAATGTAGCTGGGTTGGAGTGAGATGGGTTACCACCTTGTAGGATCAGTCCCTTTCCCCTTACTTACACATTTTAGTTTCTCTCTCAGGAAATGAATGGCAACCATCTCAGGGCTTTTGAGCAATGCAACCCTGGACTATTTACAGATCAACCTTTGGCTTCCCTAGATTCTTGAATCTAATGGTTTGTTGGATGATTAGTGATTTGGTTCAAAAATGGAATGAACCATTTCAGGTGATGTTTAGAGTTATTTGGGTACATTTTCATCTTGGCTACCCTTTGAGTGGCTACTAACCCATGCTGCAGATAATGCCATTATGACATAATGATCTCTGGGTCTGCATTAATATTTGTGATGAATATATTTTTGGCTTGCTTCTACCCAGCTTGCAAGCATCAAGCATGGGCTTGTGTGATCTTTTTTAAATCTGATTTCATTCACATTCCATCTGCAGATGTGTCCCCAGCCTTTGTCTGAAAATAAAGGGACTTTTATGTCTCATATATTTCCTCACATTTAAATAAAATTAATTAATTATCAGATATATATGTCAGCAAAGAACAATTGTGAAGGTTTCTGTTTTCCATTTTTCACATAGGAAAAATAATTGTACCCCTCGAAATACCATCCATTTGTCTAGGCATTGACACCATATTTATCCCCATGGGATCTGAGCACCTTTATTGGTTGATTAAACTACATTTAATTGAACCACTCTTCCGTAGAGCTGGCACTTCTGTTTAAAAGAAATATCCCCTTTATTATGGAGAGGTGTCTAGTCTGTTCGTGGCTGAAGTTAGCTTCATGCTAAAAGCCTGATGTTTTTGGATCAGGGATTCTCACCTCTCACTTCAACAAACTCAAGAGTGTCTACCTCAAATTTCACGTGCTGCATGTCATTCCAAAATATTTTTTTCTGGAAAGCTTGGAATGAATCACACAGGGTTGAAATTCACAAGGAGGAAGTAGGCCTCTGAGCCCCACCTTAATGTACTACTGGGATTTACAAAATCACTGCTCATTTGCCACCTAACCCCGTACGTGCATCAAGTTCCATTGATGTCTAAGTTTCCACCATTAAAATGCCCAAAGTATCTACTTTTGGCAGCTGGGCATGCCATAGCCATCTCAGGCCAACCACCACCCAGAAGCTTGGCACTGAAGTTCCAGCATTAGGTATTCCACTATTTTGCCTTGAGGCCCAATCTAGAGGAGTGCTCTGAGCATGCCTAAACCATATAAAAGGTCCCCTTATAATCTTTATCCCAGTGGTTGGGGCACTCACCTGGGAGATGCAAGACCTGGGTTCAATCTGCTCCCCACCTGTACTTGAGGCGTAGAAAGATTTTAATTTCAGCCTTACTCCTTACCAATGGGTGATGAGCTATTCTGGGTTGAGTCTCTCCCTCTCTTCCCTGTTGAAGCTTTTCCAGTGTGTATAAATCATTAAATATTCATTGAGGCAGACAGAGAGAGGATGTCTCCATAACCCATGTCAGAACACTCATCTGGGAGGTGGGGAGAAAGGCACCTAACTCCCAAGAGCCACATTCTGCTCCTTTGCATTTGCTATTGGCTAGCTAAGGCAGCTCCTCATTCAGTGTGCTGGCATCTGTGAATCCCATAGTCAAATGCTTAATTCTCCCCAATCATTGTATTGGGCACCTGCGCCAGGGTGCTGAATTCCACTAGTGACAAGGTACTTCTGTTCTCCTTGTGGATGCACAAGGAATTTTAGAGACATGTCAATTTAAAATTTTCTTTCATTCATTTTTCATAGACTTTTTTCTATACCTTTTCATCTTAGCATATTTTATTAATTAATTAGCACACGATATGTTTCCTGTGTTCTGTTATGTATAGTCTCATAACTTGCGCATTATTGTTGCACCTGAGTGCCATCCAATAGTCTGTTTAGTGGTGTGATTAACTTGGCGTTGTTCTCTCAATTGCTCCCTGGAAGGAGGATTGTGAGTGCAGTGGAGTGTTTTGGTAGGGTTTTATTTTGATTTGTATGTATGAGTTCTTCTGTGTGTGTTAGAGAAGGCAAGGAGAAGATGTGTGCCATACAGTTGTTCATCCTGAAGTTAAAGTTCTTTTAGTATACTGAACCCATGCCACTGAGCACTTTGAAGATAAGGACCAAGACTCTGAATTTACCTCAAGATGCTATTATGTTGTGTGTGGATCTTCAAATTAAAATCTAAGGTGGCTCTTGGAATTCCATTTCCATGACTGATGAAGGCAAGTGTTTATATTCACTAATTGTTTCACAATTAGAGCACTCCTATGATCATAATTGGCCAGTAACATAGATTATAAAATGTAAAGGGTTAACAAGGCTCTGATCTTGAAAATATTTTAATTTCTATTCTTGAGCCACAAGCAAAACAGTTATAGAAGTATTTGCAGGATCAAAGATAGGTTTGTTTTAAAATATTGTACCTGAGAAATGACATTGTTTATTAAAATCTGAAAACTGATAAATGGTGAATGAGTCTGTATTTATCTAAATGTTGTATCTTTCTGTACATTGTAAAAACATCAGCATATAAAGCAGGATTATACAACTCCACTGTATGGTGGGAGGTCTGGGTTCAGCTTCTGCTTAAACATAAGATTACATTTTATAGAAATCAGTGAGATTTAAGAATTAATTGTTTAGTTTATAGGTGTGGACTTAATAGTATTAAACTTAAGCACATGTTTAAGCAGTTTGTTGAATCTGGATCTCTTGAATACCTTAAATTGAAAAAATGCATATAGTTTTTCAGTCTAACCAAGAGTTGATACATACATACTAAAAAGAGAATGAAATGAAAAACCCAGCACTTAAATGCTGGTTTACAACACAGTTGTAGGAAATTATATAATTCTATTTCAGCAAAGGTCCCAGAGCTGCTTGCAGAGATACTTTCCAAAGAGTTGACATATTCCATTTCCAAGGCAAGTGAACCTGTTATAAATATGGAACAGAGAATGTGAATCTCCATCCAAAACATATTAATAAATACAAGTTTTATAACTTCAATGCAGATCTAACAAATCTTTGCATCCCTTGTAGATTTTGTTGCTGGCATCGATAATTTGCGCAGATGTGAAGATGATTTCAGTATTTAAGGCCTGCAGAGACCATTAGATCATTTAGTCTGACTTTCTGTATTTCACAGGTCATTAATTTTCATCCAGTTACCTTTATATTGAGCCCAATAATTTCATAAGCTTGTGTTTCATTTAAGTATAACGTGATAACTAAAATAAAACTTTCAGAAAGACATCTAGTCTTGATTTCAGGACATCAAGGGATGAAGAATCTACCTCTTATTTTAAGGGGGAAAATTGCCATTTGGGGAGGCAAGTTTTCTACAGCTGTGGCCCCACATTTATTCCACCTACGCTCCACCCCAGACACTGCCCCCAATCTGCTCAGTCCCCATGCCTTCCCACTTTCTCCTCTCTTCTCTTTCTCCCCTCTTCTTTTCCTTCCGGACAAGTCAGTCTAACTTTTGTGCCAGGAAACATATTGGAAACCAGGAAAGATAATGGAGCAAGTAACTAAGGAATTCATCTGCAAGCATCTGGAAGAAAATAAGATGATAGGTAACAGCCAGCATGGATTTTTAAAGAACAGATCATGTCAAATCAAATATGATAGCTTTCTTTGATAGGATAACAAGTCTTATGGATAAGAGAAAAGCGGTGGATGTGGTATACCTAGACTAAAGTAAGGCATTTGATATGTTCTTGCTTGATCTTCTTATGGATAAACTAGGCATATAAACTTAGATGGGGCTACTATAAGGTGGGTGCATAACTGGCTGGATAACCGTTTTCAGAGAGTAGTTTTAACGATTCATAATCATGTTAGAAGGGCATAACAAGTGGGGTTCTGCAGTGGTCTGTTGTGGGGCTGATTCTGTTCAATATATCTTCATCAATTATTTCGATGATGGCATAGAGAGTATGCTTAAGTTTGCAGATGATACCAAGCTGGGAGGGGTTGCAAGTGCTTTGGAGATAGGATCAGAATTCAAAAGGGACAAACTAGAGAAATGGTCTGAGGTAAACAGGATAAAGTTTAATAAGGACATATGCAAAGTCCTCCACTTAGGAAGGAACAGTCAGTTTCACACATACAGAATGGGACGTGACTATCTAGGAAGGAGTACTGCTAAAATGGATCTTATGGTCATAGTGGACCACAAGCTAAATATGAGTCAACAGTATGACACTATTGCAAAAAAAAGCAAACATGATTCTGGGATGTATTAACAGGAGTGTTGTGAGCAAGACACAAGAAGTGATTCTTCTGCTCTACTCTGTGCTGATTAGGCCTCAATTGGAGAACTGTGTCCGGTTCTGGGCACCACATTTAAAGAAAGGTGTGGAGAAATTGGAGAAAGTCCAGAGAAAAGCAACAAGAATGATTAAAGGTCTAGAGAAAATAACCTATGAAGGAAGACTGAAAGAATTGGGCTTATTTAGTTTAGAAAAGAGAAGACTGAGAGGGGACATGATAGTGGTTTTCAGGTATCTACAAGGGTGTTACAAGGAAGAAACTTCCTAACTATCAGGGTGGTTAAACACTGGAATAAATTACTTAGGGAGGTTGTGGAATCTCCATCTCTGGAGATATTTAAGAGACGGCTAGATAGACATCTATCAGGGATGGTCTAGATGGTGCTTGGTCCTGCCGTGTGGGCAGGAGACTAGACTCGATGACCTCTCGAGGTCTTCTAGTGTTCTGTGATTCTGTGATACCCTCTCTCTGCTCACCCACTCCCAGCCAAATTCCTGAACCCTTTTGAAAAAAGCCAACAACTGTTCTACAATTTTTTTCTAAAGAAAACAGAGCGGCTACGTCTACACTGGCCCCTTCTTCGGAAGAGGCATGCTAATTTAGAACTTTGGAATAGGGAAATGCGCGGGGGATTTAAATATCCCCCACGGGATTTAAATAAACATGGCCGCCGCTTTTTTCCTGGCTTGGGGAAAAGCCGGAAAAGAGCGTCCAGACTGGTGCGATCCTCCGGAATAAAGCCCTATTTTAAGTAGGAATAAGAGATCCTCCGGAATTATTTGCTAAATCTTTTTAGTAAGGGCAAGCCAACTGTCCTGCTGAATACTCCATTAAATATTATGGAATACATGATGATGCTGCTTTTCTCCGTTTTATATTTTCTTGACCAGTATTTTAAGCTGATTTTATTTTTTAAATGTACTCTTAAGCTTTCATGAAATAATCATTTCAGATTGTCACATATTCAACACATTGAAACAGAGACATTATTTTAAATTAATCGGTCATAGCGGTTTAAGTATGTTCATAACAAATTTCATTGTTTTTAGAAAAAGGGAACACTATCCTATGTGGTCCGCATAAGAATAGACAAGTTTATGAAATTTCACCTTGTGCTTATGTTAAACATTTGTTTCCAAAGATTGTAGGTATAACAAAGGATTTTATATGCTACTAAGGTATTGATTTGGTGGAGGGCTCTTTTAAAACTACTTCATCAAGTAGAAGTAAAGAAAGGGGAACTCATTTATCCAGCTATGTGGAAGAAAAGGAATGTTGTCTCTTTAAGGGCTTTCTTCAAAGGGAAGGGGGTATAGAGAGAAATATTACAGCAGGAATGGAAAGAAAGGATAGGAAGACTATGAATGAAAGTTTTTTGTACTGTAGTAATTGAAAAGTGCACTTTAGATAAGTACTTTGCTGCAGAATTTGGAAGGTACATAGTGACTCTCACAAAGGACTGCAGGAAGAGGAAGGATTGTCCCATGGTTTAGTTCACTGAATAGTGCCCCTTGTGAACTGGATTCTACCCCTGCCTCTTCCCTAGAGGAAATTAAATCTGCTTCAGAGCAGGGTTTGGACAGTGACCATAAATAAGGCTTGGGGACCACACATCAAATGGTGCAGGCAAAACAATTTTAGTTGCTCTTTAAGTGAACCCTGTCCATCCTATGCATTGAATTAGGTAGGGATCCCATGGAAAAATAGCATGTGATCATGTAATTAAAGACAGCATCATGGAGTTAGAGGGCCAAATTACGGTTGCAGAGGTAAATTTGTTACATTTCAAAAATATTGATTGTTTGACTTGCAACCTTAGTGTTCTTTCAATGTACCTTTAGTATGTAATGGAAAGAGTTAGAGTGGGTACTATTTATTGTGCATAATGGATATTGCACCAGAAACAGAGCAGAGATTATTAGCTCAATCCAAATTACTGCGCTTGAATAAACATTGCCTCAGTGGGACCTGAGAATACTATATCCTAGATACAGTCCCACTAGCTAGATTAAGCTTTATGTAACTTTCCTGATAGTGCCTCTTTTCCTTATGTACATAGAAAAGGTTATGGATAGTGGTTGTATTATTATAGTTCCTAGGATCCCCAGGCATGGATCACAGACACAGAACAAAAAGATGGCACTGAGCTCACAAGCCAAGTGTGTTAGAGAATCAGTGATTTTTTTTTTAAAGAAAAATTGTACAGACTAGCTAGAGAAAGTAAAATTGTAATATGCGCTTGGGGGTAGGAAGCTATGATGGACTCTTTTATGGTTCGAAAATATTTCAAGAAATAGTTCCCTATTGCTGCAGTCTAATTTTGAGACCTACTAATCCATGTCCAAGTTATATTTTTATTCCAAAATTATGAGTTGATTTTTGAAAGTTTGTCAAAGTTAAAATACATAGATTTTCAAAAGCTTTAAGTTCCCAAATTACTAGTGCAATTTCCACCTACAAAATATACAAAACACATACTCACAGTTACTGGTGTTTTCCACCAACATTTGAATTTGGGTACAAACTGCAGGGTGCAGTCACACATGGAAAAGTGTCCAACTTTTGTTGATTTGTCCTACAGCTAGAAAAATACACCACTCTATGAGCTGTAGTTGAAGAGTAGAACTGATTAATATTTTTCCCATTTTTTTTGTCTTTCATCAAAAAATGAAGCACCAAAAATGTTCTGTTTTTGATTTTCATAAAAAAATAACAACAAACAAATGACAAAATCTCCTAAAAAATTTTTGGTAGAAGTTTCTGTATATTCTCTGTCCAGCTTTCTTGAGTCTCAGGCTGTGTCTAGACTACACTTCTCTGTCAACAGATAGATGTAGATTAGGCATGTCGAAATTGCTAATGAAGCAGGGATTTAAATATCCCCCAGCTTTGCAGGACAAAATATTTTTTGTCACATTATTTGTTAATCCTCCTACTGAATGTGTCTGTCTGGAAGAGTATAAATTGGCTCCAGCCATACAGCATATCAATGAAAAATGTTTGTTATTAGCAAAAGCCAAATGCTGACTTCATCATAATTATAAAAATAAGTGAAATTTCAGTGCTTTCATTTAGTTTCATTGGTGTTACTGTATCCCGTATTTTGATCCAACTAAACTCTCGTAGTAGATCACTCTTTTGGTTTGAGACTCCTTGCTCTTTCCAGACCAATAAATCTCAGTGATGCTGCTGAGTTTAGCTTCAGTATAACATTTGGCAATATAAAAAGTCAGATCGCCTACTGACAGCAGCTTTGTGTAGTCGAATGCAGTTTGACAAAATGCTCTGTTTATTGGTTCAATGTGAATTCTAATGAAAAAAGGAAAGACTTGCTACTTGTTGATTTTAAATATTTGTACATAACTGATCTGCCTTTCTGCAGACTTTTAGGTCTTAGTAGAATCTAGCACACAAGTCAAGCAAGAAGAAACTTGGTATAGTTGTATTAAGTTATAGGTTTTTGAAGACCGTAAACTGGCAGTGAAAAGTGTGCATTCAGGGCTTGCTCCATATCCCACTGAAGTAAATGGAGAAACTCAAGTAGTCTCTGGATCAGTCCATGAGGCCTCAACCCGGACACGACTTTAGGGGTGTCTTTATGCCCATTGCATGTGTTCAGTATGCAATGGTTAAATGCTTGTAATTCAACCGGTGTTTTGGTTTTTTTTGCTAATTGAGCAAAGTGAGTCAGTGAGGAATTGGTCAATTCTTGGCCAGATGTCAGATCTCAGCTTTTAATTTTTCTTATAGCCCTCTCCCTAGTATGGGTAATATTTTGAAATGCCAGAAGTATAGCCATCGCTCTTACGCAGATCAGAAATAGAACTCCGTCAACATTTTCCACTTGTGGGGAAGAGTGTTGTTGGATGACTCTTAAATGTGGTGCTGAGGAGGTGCCTTTAAGGGCTGAACGGAATAACTGGTTGGAACAGGTCACAGAATAGTGTCGACATTTTATAAGCACCTTGAGCACTGAGTGATCACTGAATACTGCAGTAAGCAGCCTTTGCCACAGTTTCACGTAAGAACTCTGGGCAGCAGGGCTGACAGCCACTGTGGGCCCCAGGGCAAGGTATGTGTGTGAGGAGTCATCTGTGCTCTCCCTGAAGAGGTCGGGCATTAGGTGGAAGGGGTGGGGCAAGGGCTAAAAGGCCTTTAGTACTGCCCAGACCATGGTGTGCCCCCCAAGCCCACAGAGCCACACAGAGCAGCAGAGTGATGCTCCAACTACAGTCATTTCTGTATAGTCTGCGTTATGGAACTGTCCCTTCTGGCTTTAAACCTGTGAAGACGTAAATCTCTGACATTGCTCCATTGAAGTCTTCAATGAAGATACTTCAAGTCACATCTGCTGAGGATCTGGCCCTATGGAGCAAACTGTCTAAAAAAGATGAATTACAGATATGATTAGCAATGTAAGAAACCAATTTAATCAATACCAGAACAGACCATTGTGATGCTGAGGTAAAATTTCTTATCCTCCCATGGGTTTGAAAATTCATGTTCTCCTCTTTCTAAAATCTCTTCTACAATATTAACCTTATGAAAGTACTGTGCGCCAGCATCACTTCTAGGGCTCAGGAAGTAGGAGGAAATAGTTTCATGTTATCAAATGGTCAGTTTTATCAGATGATTATTGCAGACCACATTTGATCAAATAACCCTTAAATCTGTCAGACCTCAAATTATTCCTTGCAATTTCTCTCTTGTATTAATCTCACAAAAGATAAATGTAAGGCTCATTCAGAGTATACTGAACTTGAGGGCATTATGGTTGCATGATAATGATGAATAGTCAACTCATCTTTGAGTTCCAGTAAATATTATTTTTATGTAAACTTAAAAAAATGAAACCCATATAACCCATGAAACCCTTTTCACTCATTTTTTTAACTAAAATGTCTGCAATTCAATGTGTCTTTGAAAATGCACTGCCAGTGAGTGTTCTACATTTTGGCTGGTTCTTGGATTTATAATGTGGATAAAAATAGTACATCTTGCTGTTCCTCTTTGCTTGTATAAAAGGGGCAGACTCAAGAGGGATTGATCTGATGAATGTTTGATCTCAGCCAAGCTAACAATGTTACCTATCTATCCTTTTATATCTGTATTTCAATGCTTTCCTTTGTACAATTTCAAATCTTGTGAAGCCAACAGAGGCGCTGTGCACTGTCATGTGGGAGACCAGAGTTCAGGCATAGTATTAGCTCCCTGGTAGAGAATTTGGATAGTCCATTGCACTGCAGTATAAATAACTGAGGAACCTAGACTGCAGGTATGTTGACAGGATCCTTCCCGGCGGGGCGGTGGCACAAGCAGCAGTAATATTTCTGGAATCTTGGAAGTACCTTTATGCTGTTAAGTGTCGGAGGCTCAATCCAGAGAAAACAAAGAAGATGTTGGTGGATTGGGGGCAGTGATTGGAAGATATGACAGAAATGATTTCCAGCCCTGTGATTTGCAGGTGTGTTTGCTCCATGTTCACAACATTTGGCCACTGAAGCTAGAGCAGAATGTGGCAACCTCCTGGGTAAGCAGAGTCTTCCTCCATGAACTATTACACTCATTGTTTTGTACTGGCTATATGTGGGCATCTGAGTAAAGCATATGATGCTGATATAACCCTTCTGCCGGGTAGGCCCGGCAGCAACCAGTGCCGGGTTCAATATCTAGGGGTCCATCTCATACAGAACCGGCTCGAGCCCGCACCCAGTAACCTGGGAAATTCACACACTCCTGGGCGCCTCTGAGATGCAATGCTTCCCCACTCGTAAGCACAGAGTCTGAGTGTAGGAAAGAAACATTTAATGAAACAGAGAGAGAAGTCATATGGCATTAACTTGGGAAAATAACACAAACAGAGTTCATAGTCCAAACCACGAGCTAAGGTCCCCCCACAGCCAAGAATCACCCGAAGTCCCAAAGTCCGACACCCCCAAATGACTCTGTCCCTGGTCAGTGCCACCCAGAGTCCAAAAGTTCACCTGTAGGGTTTTACCTCCCAACCTGGGCAGAAAGGGAGCGGGGGGATTGATAGAGGCACCTTACGTGGTCCGAGGCCGACGGCCCCACCTCTCCGTAGGGTTCTGCTGCAGTCTTTAACGCGAGCCACTCCGCCACGCTCCACCAGCTGTCTTAGTCCGCTCCTACCGGCCGCTCCCTGGTTGTTCCCACCGGCTGCTCTACTGGTCACCTGCTGCCATTCCGCTGGTCGTCTGTAGCTGCTCCTACCGGCCGCTCGCCGGTCGTTCCCACCGGCCGCTCCGCTGGTCATCTGCCACCACTCCTACTGGCCGTGCCACTGGTCGCCTGCTGCCACTCCTACCAGCCGCCTGTCAGTTGTTCCCACCAGCCACTCTGCTGGCCGCTGCCGCTCCTACCGGCCACCCACCGGTCATTCCTGCCAGCTGCTTCACTGGCTGCAACAGGTCTGGCTCCCAGCCAAACCAGTGATTTCAGCTTTTAGTGATTTCAACTCTTTAGCCACCACCTAAACTGGCAAAATATTCCAGCTTCCACTGGACTAGCACAAAGACTCCTCATGGAGTCTGCTTTAGGTCTGTTGTTAAAGGGGCAGGTTGGGCCAGTCTTACAGCTCACACCTGGCAGGTGTGGAGCAGGCTGACTCAAGCCCTTTAGCCCTTCCCCCCAGCTCAGTTCACTCAACTCTGGAAGGGGGGGGGGCTTGTTCCTCGGAGACCTCTTACAAGGATGGTGTCTCTCCTGCGCACTGATGTCATGTTTTACAGTTCTCACATTTAGGGGTAGCATGATTTGTGACCCCCACAACAGCCCCAAATTATTTTCAGTACACCACATTCCATTTCAACACTGATCTTCCATCAGCCCTGCCTGAATTGGATTTACAGAGCCACACCTCGGATTCCTCCACCCTCCTGGCATAAGCTGTATTTACATATTACAGTTAACAGTTAATTATCTTGCAGAGCTAAACAATTGGAGTGAGCATACCCACGCCCAGGGCAGCTCTCTCCTTTTAGCTGGCTGATAACAAGCAGTAGTTCAGCCCCTGCTTATACTGACATTGATCTATAAAGTTCTAAATGGCCTGAGATTTCTCTAGTTGTGAGATCATCTTTCTCTCTGAGCCATGCTGCTACGGGTCAGATGCATAGCCTCAGCTAGAGACAAGAGGAAGCGTTGAGCAGGGTATGCCATACAAGGGTCCCTTTCCTTTGGATTCCACTTCCCCCCTCTTTGCCCTTTAGGGCACAGATCTCTTTAATCGAGCTTTTTGGAGGCAGAATTGCTGTTTGAAGGGTAGTGATTAGGGAGGTGCAGTATATCTTTTATGTTATCTGCATTGTGCAGTTTCTTTAACTACTGTTTTGTGGGGATGCTACTGTCTGTCTCATGGGTTGTGATTTTAAATTATTGTCAGGGATACATAAAGGGTAACCATAAAATAAACTATAATGACACTGCTTAATATTTACACAGTAGGAGGACAGAAATAATCCCAAATCTGCTGGGGAACAGGCTATCGACAAGAGCTGCACCCTTCTCTAATAGTAGTGAGGACATATGCTCTGCTGCTAACTTGCAGGTGATAACAATGCGAATGCTTACACATATGGGGCCCAACATCCTAATTAAATGTTTGTGCTGAATTTTATATAAAATAACAGGGTAATTAAAACAGTACTTCCTTAACCTTCTACCCTTCAGGCTGTTAGCTAAAGGAGAGGTATGAAAGTAAGAGACTATCTTTTGCCAAAGGAGACAGACAATGCAAAAGTGTTAGTTGTTGACAGTTGGCAATGATTGTGGTGAGAAAAAAATGGAGACTCCAAATTCAATTGAATTTAACACAGCAGTAAGGCAACGTTCCCAAGACCCAAGGAGTAGCAAATGGGTTCACCAATATGGTCTGTACAATGGGTACATGACCACTTCCTTTGCACTAAGATCAAGCTTGTACATGCAGTTAGTGACTGTAGTGAACTTCTTGATACAAAATAGAGACCACTGGATTCAATCCACTGCTCTTTAGTCACGAAGAATCCCAGGTGTTCTGAAAAATCTGGAGTCCATGCATTGAGCCAATCAAAATGCAGTCAGGTACAGGAAAATGTTTTAAAGTTCTATAAATCTCTAAACCTACTCATCACCTGCTCTCTTCCTTCCCCACCCCAAATTATCTTCATTCTTTCCCTAACAATATCAGCGCCCAGTGATTCATTAGACACTTCTATTTGTTCGTATTAGGTACACAAGTAATCCATTTTGACATGGATGGCCAATCATATAGCACAAGAAAGGAATATTTGCATGCCTATTGACACTGACTAGGTGTGCAAGCAATTCATCGGCTGAAAACTATTTTCCCTAAAGATAGCAAATAAGAAAAGCTGCTGTTGTTCTGATAGCAATTTAGATAAACCTATGAATATTTCACTGGCATCAGCTTCAGACATATTTAAAACTGAGCATATGCTTAAGCACTTTGCTAAATGAAGGCTTAAATCAGGAAATATCATAAGCTGTTCTTGGATAATTCATTAAAATGCTAAATTCTCATAATGAAAGCTTATTTCTGTAGTGTTCACTCAGCTTTGAGTGTGAGTCTTACCACTTACAGTAGCTGAAATGAAGAACTTTGTGTACATATGGGTTTGATAAATGGACTTGAATATGAAGCGTTCATTCCAAAGTATCTTCTCTCTATAATATTTTCCCAGTAAGTTTCAGACCATGATGTGACTTGGTTCAAAGGTACTTTCCCATAACTAATAAGTATTATATCCTTTTCCAAATGTTCCCATCATAATGTTGTTTTCCATCATTGAGATTGGCATAGTAAACAAAATGACCAAAAATAGGCTTGGCTTAGATTTTTTTTATCATTTCGATGAATAACAGGGGTTTTTCTCTCTCCCTTCTTTTTTTTTTTTTTTAACTTTTATTGATATTCATTTGCACAATTGCATATGAATTCTGGGGGAAGTCAGACAATTATTCAACAGAAAATTCTGAGATTTAAAAAATTAAAGCTTTATATCTGTTAAAACACACATTGTCAAAATCACTTGTCAAAATATATCAAGTAAATGTCCTTTAATAAAATTCTGATAAGTTCTCAAGTAGCATTGAAATGTGATTATCATCATTGGAAATATCTGTAATTGGTTTGTATGTGTATAGTAACATTTAATCTTGCAGGGGCAAGATTAGAAAGGCAAAGGCACAAAATGAGCTCAAACTAGCTATGAGAATAAAGGGAAACAAGAAGACTTTTTATAAATACATTAGAAGCAAGAGGAAGACCAAGGACAGGTTAGGTCCATTGGTCAGTGAGGAGGGAGAAACAGTAACAGGAAACTTGGAAATGGCAGAGATGCTTAATGACTTCTTGGTTTCAGTCTTCACGGAGAAATCTGAAGGAATGCCCAACATAGTGAATGCTAGTGCGAAGGGGGTAGGTTTAGAAGATAAAATAAAAAAAGAACAAGTTAAAAATCACCTAGAAAAGTTAGATGCCTACAAGTCACCGGAGCCTGATGAAATGCATCCTAGAATACTCAAGGAGCTAATAGACGTGGTATCTGAGCCTCTAGATATCATCTTTGGAAAATCATGGGAGACAGGAGAGATTCTAGAAGACTGGAAAAGGGCAAATATAGTGCCCATCTATAAAAAGGGAAATAAGAACAACCCAGGAAACTACAGACCAGTTAGTTTAACTTCTGTGCCAGGGAAGATAATAGAGCAAGTCATTAAAGAAATCATCTGTAAACACTTGGAAGGTGGCAAGGTGATAGGGAACAGCCAGCATGGATTTGTAAAGAACAAATCATGTCAAACCAATCTGATAAGGAGGTGTTAGTGCCATTATACAAGGCATTGGTGAGACCCCATTTGGAATACTGTGTGCAGTTCTGGTCTCCCATGTTTAAGAAGGATGAATTCAAACTGGAACAGGAACAAAGAAGGGCCACTAGGATGATCCGAGGAATGGAAAACCTGTCTTATGAAAGGAGACTTAAGGAGCTTGGCTTGTTTACCTTAACCAAAAGAAGGCTGAGGGGGGACATGACTGCACTCTTTGGCTGTGTCTACACTGGCCCCTTCTTCGGAAGAGGCATGCTAGTTTCTAACTTTGGAATAGGGAAATGCGCGGGGGATTTAAATAGACATGGCCACCGCTTTTTTTCCGGCTTGGGGAAAAGCCGGAAAAGAGCGTCCAGACTGGCGCGATCCTCCGGAATAAAGCCCTATTCCGGAGGATCTCTTATTCCTACTTGAAGTAGGAATAAGAGATCCTCCGGAATAGGGCTTTATTCCGGAGGATCGCGCCAGTCTGGACGCTCTTTTCCGGCTTTTCCCCAAGCCGGAAAAAAAGCGGTGGCCATGTCTATTTAAATCCCCCGCGCATTTCCCTATTCCAAAGTTAGAAACTAGCATGCCTCTTCCGAAGAAGGGGCCAGTGTAGACGTAGCCTTTAAGTATATTAGAGGGATAAATACCAGGGAGGGAGAGGAATAATTTAAGTTTAATACCAATATGGACACAAGAATAAATGGATATAAGCTGGCTAGTAGGAAGTTTAGACTTGAGATTAGACGAAGGTTTCTAACCATTAGAAGAGGGAGGTTCTGGAACGGCCTTCTAAGGGAAGTAGTGGGGGCAAAAGATCTATCTGGTTTCAAGATTAAACTAGATGGGTTTATGAAGGGGATGGTTTGATGAGATAACACGATCTTGGTAACTAATTGACCATTCATTATCAGTGGGAAATAGGTCAATGGAGGGATGATAGGAGTTACTTTCTGGGTTTCTGGCTGGTGAGTCTTGCCCGCATGGTCAGGGTTTAGCTGATCGCCATATTTGGGGTTGGGAAGGAATTTTCCTCCAGGGTAGATTGGCAGAGACCCTGGAGGTTTTTTGCCTTCCTCTGTAGCATGGGGCACAGATCACAGCTGGAGGATCTCTGCATCTTGGGGTCTTCAAAGTATTTGAAGGCTTCAATATCTGAGATATAAGTGAGAGGATTATTCTAGGAGGGGTGGGTGAGATTCTGTGGCCTGTACTGTGCAGGGGGTCAGACTAGATGATCATAATGGTCCCTTCTGACCTTAAAGTCTATGAGTCTATGATAGCTTTCTTTGATAGGATAACGAGTCTTGTGGATAAGGGAGAAGCAGTGGATGTGGTATATGTAGACTTTAGTAAGGCGTTTGATTCGGTCTCGCATGATATTCTTAGCAATAAACTAGACAAATACAACTTAGATGGGGCTACTATAAGGTAGGTGCATAACTGGCTGGATAACTGTACTCAGAGAGTACCGGCAGTCCCCGAGTTACGCGGATCCGACTTATGTTGGATCCGCAGTTACAAACGGGGCTTTTCTCACCCCGGAGGACTGGAGCGGCGGGACACCCAGATGCGCTGCAGTCCCGCCGCCCCCGTCCTCCGGGGCGAGAAAAGCTGCTCCACGTCTCCCTGGTCTGCTGGGGGTGGGAGCCTCCCCCCCCCAGCAGACCAGGGAGATGCGGAGCAAAGCCGCGGAGCACGCCCGCAGCGGGACAGCCCAGGCGCGCCCGGGCTGTCCCGCTGCGGGCGTGCTCCATGGCTTTGCTCCCATCTCCCTGGTCAGCAGACCAGGGAGACGGAGCAAAGCTGTGGAGGACGCATGCGGTCCCGCCACCCACGTCTCCCTGGTCTGCTGGGGGGGGGGGGGGTGCAGCTAGTGCTCCCCCTCCCCCCCAGCAGACCAGGCTTTTCTTGCCTACGCCTGGGATAGAGCAGCTGGGGCGCTGCCGGGTTGGTCCTGCAGCGCCGCTCCTCGGCGCTACTGTACCAACCTGGCAGCACTCCAGCTGCTCTGCCCCAGGCGTCCTGATTCAGCTGCTGTTGGTCAGTTTCAGCAGTGGCTGAATCAGGACGCCTGGGGCAGAGCAGCTGGGGTGCTGCTGGGTTGCTCCAGTAGCGCCGAGGAGCGGCTACTGGAGCAACCCAGCAGCACCCCAGCTGCTCTGCCCCAGGCGTCCCCAAGTCAGCCGCTGCTGAAACTGACCAGGGGCTGACTACAGGAAGCCCGAGGCAGAGTTGCTCTGCCCCGGGCTTCCTGGAATCAGCCACTGATCAGTTTCAGCAGCAGCTGACTTGGGGACACCTGGGTTTCTTAAGTTGAATCCATATGTAAGTCAGAACTGGCATCCAGATTCAGCCGCTGTTGAAACTGATCAGTTTCAGCAGTGGCTGATGCCAGTTCCGACTTACATAGAGATTCAACTTAAGAACAAACCTACAGTCCCTATCTTGTACGTAACCCGGGGACTGCCTGTAGTTATTAATGGTTCACAATCCTGCTGGAAAGGTATAACAAGTGGGGTTCCACAGGAGTCTGTTTTGGGACCGGCTCTGTTCAATATCTTCATGAACGATTTAGATATTGGCATAGAAAGTACGCTTATTAAGTTTGCAGATGATACCAAGCTGGGAGGGGTTGCGACTGCTCTGGGGGATAGTGTCATAATTCAAAATGATCTGGACAAATTGGAGAAATGGTCTGAGGTAAGCAGAATGAAGTTTAATAAAAACAAATGCAAAGTGCTCCACTTAGGAAGGAACAATCAGTTTCACACATACAGAATGGGAAGCGACTGTCTAAGAAGGAGTACGGCAGAAAGGGATCTAGGGGTTATAGTGGACCACAAGTTGAATATGAGTGTGCAGTGTGATGCTGTTGCAAAAAAGCAAACATGATTCTGGGATGCATTAACAGGTGTGTTGTGAGCAAGACACGAGAAGTCATTCTTCCGCTCTACTCTGCGCTGGTTAGGTCTCAGTTGGAGTATTGTGTCCAGTTTTGGGCACAGTATTTCAAGAAAGATGTGGAAATTGGAGAGGGTCTAGAGAAGAGAAACAAGAATGATTAAAGGTCTAGAGAACATGATCTATGAAAGAAGGCTGAAAGAATTGGGTTTGTTCAGTTTAGAAAAGAAGATTGAGGGGGGACATGATAGTAGTTTTCAGGTATCTAAAAGGGTGTCATAAGGAGCAGGGAGAAAACCTGTCCATCTTGGCCTCTGAGGATAGAAGAAGCAGCAATGGGCTTAAACTGCAGCACGGGAGGTTTAGGTTGGACATTAGGAAAAAGTTCCTAACTGTCAGGGTAGTCAAACATTGGAATAAGTTGCCCAGGGAGGTTGTGGAATCGCCATCAGTGGAATTATTTAAGAGTAGGTTAGATAAATGTCTGTCAGGGATGGTCTAGATCAGTGGTCCCCAACCTTTTGAGGTTGTCGGGCGCCAGGGGGCGTGGCCGTTCGCCCGCTGGGCGCCAGGGGCTGGGGACACTTGCGCGCCCGGGGGCGGCCCCCCCCCATAGCCGCATGCCCGGGGCCGGCCCCCCCCCCCCATAGCCACGCGCCCGGGGCCGGTGCCCCCTCCAAGGGCTGCGCGCCCGGAGCCGGCGCTCCTCCCCCCCGCAAGCGCCGTGCGCCTAAGGCCGGGGCCGGCACTCCCCCCTGCAAGCGCCGCGCGCCCGGGGCCGGCGCTCACTGTGCGCCATGTGCCCAGGGCCAGCCCAGCCCCGAGCACCTGGCGGGCGCATGCAATTGCCCCGTGTTGGGGCACCATGTTGGGGACCACGGGTCTAGACAGTATTTGGTCCTGCCATGAGGGCAGGGGACCAGACTCGATGACCTCTCGAGCTCCCTTCCACTCCTAGTATTCTATGATTCTATGATTGACATTTACTGATTCAAAAACTAAATCTTCCATGCCTCATAATACTTTCAAAGCAGTTTGATTACAAACATCTTAAATAAAAGCTTGTGTTTGTATTGAACTCACAACCCTGGCTTTAGCAGGCCAATGCTCAAACCACTGAACTATCCCTTCCCCCTATGTTGGCAGAGGGATGCAGATTAGGCAGGTAGACATTGCAAATGAGGCAGGGATTTAAATATCCCGTGCCTAATTTGCATAAACATGGCCACCGCCTTTTGCCAACTCAGCACTATGTTGGCAAAAAGTGGCAGTCTAGAGGGGGATCTGTCGAGAAAGAAAGCCTTTTCCGACAGGTCCTTTAAACCTCTTTGCAGGAGGCATAAGGGATCTGTTGAAAAAGGCTTTCTTTCTCAACAGATCCCCCTCTAGACTGCCACTTTTTTTCTGACAAAGTGCTGAGTTGGCAAAACACGGTGGCCATTTTTATGCAAATTAGGCATGGGATATTTAAATCTCTGCCTCATTTGCAATGTCAACCTGCCTAATTGCATCCCTCTGCTGACAGAGGGATGCAGTCTAGACATACCCATAGTGTGCCTGACCCCTCTGCTCAGCTCAGCATGGGGGGAAGGGTCTCTACAGAGGTGATGTATGAGGATCAGTTTATTTCAGCTCGTTTTCCTGTGTGAATCTAAACCAACAAGGGATCTGCAGTTGTATGTATGTGTTGGGTGGATGTGGCCATGGGTTTTTGCTGCACCCTGCTTTCTTCACTCACACTTCTCTTCGGCTGTTCTTTATGGCTCCACTTGCCAACCAGCAGGATCACTGCCATCATGATTTGTCATCATCAGCAGCTTCCCTGTTAACGGGTTGACTAGGCCAGCTTTGAGAGAGGTCATGTGTCGTTTTGGTTGGCCTCTAGCACACATGCTCCCATAGTCGGCTCTTATAAAATATGGCTTTGGGGAGATAAGCAGCATGCATATGTACCAGGTGACCAGTCCAGCAAAGTTGCTCCTGTATGATTGGGATCCAGCACTGTATCAAGATCCCTGTGTTTGAAATCCTCTCCGAGCACGTGATGTTACAGAAATGTAATTCAACAAGTCTTTCCCATCCAATACACTGATAATTCCTAATCCTTCCCTTAGAGAAAAAGATGCACAATAGACAATAACAAATGAAAACTAAGAGAATGATGAGGTGGTACCTGTGAAAATACTCTGATTGCTTCAAGAGCCTGCTGTAGAGCAACCCTGTTTGTGGATAAATTCAGACATGGATTCAGACACTGGTGTTGGTAAGACAAATAGATAAGGTGAGTTTCTTTGGAATTGCATTCACCTAGGTATTTGTGAATGGAAAATGACCCAGCAAACAAATTCTAACTTGGCATCTTCTTTAAGGAAAAGCAAAATATACTTTATTGTACTGTAATACAGTGGTTCCCAACCACCAGTTCACAGATCTGTGCCAGGCTGCGAACTGCTGGCTGGTGGGCCATGGCGGCTGCTGTAGTTGAAGCCAGCTGTTCATGGCAGGGTTCTGGGGGCCATGGCTTGGATACACTCTGGCTTTCTGAGCCACCGCACAGCAGCTGGCTTGCAGGGGTTGTAGTATCGCCCTCCCACCTCGCCCCACCCTGCACCGTTGAAGCACCAGCACTGGCTTCCCACTGTGGGGAGGGAGGGTAGAGAAAGCCCTGAGCTTTTCTGCACGATCCCACTTGTAGGGACGAAGCATTTCCTCTCTCCTGGCTGGGGAACAGTAGCACGTGGGCAGCGCTTCTTCTCTGCAAGCCAGATCACATTGTAATTAACTCCTGATCATTGCTAGACATGCCAGGGCTTAACGTAAAATGTATGTTCCTAGTATTTTAACTTTGTGCATTTAGCAGTACTTTGTGCATGACTGAATCTTGCATTTGATTTGTAAACTCATGCAATTTGGTCAATTTCCTTGGCTGGGGTTGGGAACTTTTCACATGGCAACAGAGCTGTGAAACATTTTAATAGAAATGAAAATGAGATTGAAAAGCTCCCAGAAATGATCAGCGGGAACTCGGGGCAGAAATAGTGTCTGAGACTGCATTTTAAAACATTTAGATTAATCCCCACAATGTCCATGTAGTCATCATATTAATTCATATTGATCTCTCTTGCAGAGAGTGCCAATGAACATGACAGTTATTAATTAAACTCAAAGAAGGAAGTGTGGGGAACATCTTGGAGGGGACTAGAACAATAATTTGCAATAATTTGACCTTTATTCTGCAGATGGTTTTTCTGTCTGGATTATTGTACTGGATCTGAGAGGGGCAGCATTTATCTATGTGTATAACTACAAGTTATTTGCATTCTACCAGTATAAGAAAAATGTTTTCTTAAAATTACGATGATCTGAGTTCTCTGCCACTGATTATTTATTTTGAACAAAATCTTATTTCACTCCCACACAGCCCTCACCAAAGTTCATTGTGTTCACTGAAGGTGTGTCTACACTTGCTCCTTATCTCGAGATAGGGATGCAAATGAAGTGTACTGAAATTGCTAATGAAGCGGGGGATTTAAATATCCCGTGCTTAATTAGCATAATCGCATCCGTCCGCCATTTTGAAATCACGTTATTGCAAAATAAAACGCCCCAAGTAGCAGCGTTATTTCGAGAGAAAACCCTTCTCTCGAAATAACTGTTAAACCTCGTTGTTTATGAAATGCAAGTTATGAAATGCACACACCAGTCAGCAACTAAGAACGAAAAACCCACCCACTTTGCAAGCAGTAAAAGTAAGACTAATTCCCCATGTACGTGTTTGGTCAGGACAGTGTGTGTTTGTGAGAGTACCAGAGACATACACACACACACAGTATGTGAGTGTGACAGAGATTTGCATTGCCAACCTCTATTGTATGGGGAATAACAGTTATTTCGAGAGAAGGGTTTTCTCTTGAAATAACACTGCTACACAGGGAGTTTTATATTGCAATAATGCGATTTTAAAATGGTAGCCGGACACGATTATGCTAATTAAGTGTGGGATATTTAAATCCCGTGCTTCATTAGAAATTTCGGTACACTACATTTGCATCCCTATCTAGAGATAGGGAGTAAGTGTAGACACACCCTGAGAGTTTAGTGTAAGCAGCTCTCAGTAGCCTATACAGCATTTCTGAAATCCTACCCTTGCTAGAGTAATTATCACTAAATGCACTTCCCAGTCCAAGAAACATTTCTGAATAATACAGTCTTGATTCAAATCAATTGAGTTAAATGGGAGTCTTTGGGCTGATAGGACTGTGCTTCTCTGGATCACTTGAGACATTGTATCTGCTGCCTTCTGAAGGCAGTGATTTTCTGAGACTGGCCCTTCTCTTCCTCCATTCGCTTTGATGCGCACATCCATCGGATTCTCTGCCAGCAGCTGTTTGGAGAAATGACCCAGGTTCACATTCTGGATAATAGCTGCCCGATGAATGTTTATTTTTGGCAGCTTTTGCAGGTGGGCTTTTTTGAGTATAAGTTACATTTCTGATCATTGGTGCCCCATAAATTATTTAAAAAACAACATGTTTGTTAGTCTTCAAGGTGCTGCTAGACTATTAGTTGTTTTTTAAGTTTTTTCCCAGCATACACTAACTTGGCTACCCCTCTGAAGCTTTTGAACATAAATTATTGTTATTTATCAGGTGCCCTTCTTTTTTCCAAAGGGAAACTCTCTGGTGCCCTGGCTACACAGAAAGCTTTAGAAAGGGCCCTAAAATGCTACAGCAGCTGGTTTCTGTGGTATAGGGGTTATCATGTGTGTCTCATGTGCAAATGGTCCTTGCTTCAAAGCCAGGAAGAAACAAAGTTGCTTTCCTATTCCTCCATACAGGGTCCATTTGTTTTTCAGTCCTAACACATTTCTGCGATAATGCTTAACTTCGATGCTTTCTCTATCGCTATTGTTTTCTTTCATGGGACTTTAAGGAGGGGATTAGCCTGCATGTGGAGGGAAGATTACAGATCCTCATTAGAGAGCTTGGCTGCCAGCTACTTGGACAATATGAGCAGAATACAATTGCAAACGTTGATTCTGCCAGCCAGCAGTTCCCCCGCTTCCATTTCTGTTCAGCTCACCTCAAACCATCTCGTCCCTTCAGGTGAGGGTGACTGTGTATGAAAATGAGTTGCAGTGTAGAATGGCCAAACCCACACAGTGTGCGCTAGTTGTCCTTGCGGATGCCACAGCACTCACATCATGGAGCTGGAGCTGCTGCAAAGCAGTGCTAGGCTCACAGGCCTCATGCTGCACCTCATGGCACAATTTGTCTACATTGCTTGCATGCTTCTCCAGCAGGACAATGACCAGCCTCAACCGGACAACCCCTTTACCCAGATCCTGATGCTCCTGCTGCTGCAAATGCCCCTTAATCCCATGCACATCGTTGAACGCTACTTCTGGTGGAGGGAGACCAGTTCCAACTGGTGGGACCACATCATCCTTCAGCCATGGGATGACCAGAACTTCCCCATGCAGGAGGCCGCCTTCCTGGAGCTCTGTGAATGGCTCTCCTCTGCCCTCAGGCTACAGGGCACCCGCATGAGACCTGCCATCCCCCCCGTGTGCTCTGTTACCTAGATAGGGAGCACTTTCCTGCAGGGGCACGGACATCACAGAGTAGCATCACTACACCGATGGCCCGAGGATAAGTAGGAATGGGAAGGTACTGGCCAGGATCTCCATACCAGTGCAGGCTGGTGCTGACTTGCCACAAGTGCAGGTGTGAGAGGCCTCTGGAGGCCAATTGTTTCGAAATAGCAGCAGCTGAGCATGCACACTCACGCTATTTCAAAATAACAATTTTGAAATAAGTGTTATTCCCTGAAAGCAGGAGCACAGATTTCAAAATAACCTGCCCATTATTTCTAAATGATGGGCAGGGTAGTGTGGATGCTCTGCTTGTTATTTTGAAATAACTCCCTAGTGTAGATCAGGGCTGATTATCGGGGCCCCATAGCATTGTCAGATTATAGCAGGTGTGCAGCTGCAGTTTGCAGCTAGAAGAGTTATAGATGCTTTGTCTTGGAACTTCATTGCTTAAGTCAGAGGTGTCAGACGCTTTTTTTGTGGGGGGAGAGGAGAGCATGTTGAATTATAGTCCATGTGTTAGGATATAAATTTAGGACTGAAGAGCTCACCGTGAGTATGATGTTTGCACAGAGATCACAGGGAGAATATGACTTTTATGTAGTCACAAAACGTTGTTTATTCTATTTCTGTTACACTCCTCCTAGGACTCTGGGCTTCCTTGAGGTCCCTTTCCCTAAAATCACTATCAGGAAGGCTCCCTTGCTAGGGTTCTCCTGCTGCCTACTGACTCTTAAAAGCAGTCATATAACACAGAAGGGCTCCATTCTGGGCTGAATAAACAATTCTTTGTCACTGATATTAAGAAAAGTACATTAAGTTAATGTGTAAAATGTCACATGGTCTAAGGAACAGCAAGAGCAAGAGTTTTGCCTGAGTAGGCCCTGCCATATTTGGTCTGAAGTGAGCAATCAGTAATAGTGCAGTTGTATTGTGCAGCTGCTAATAGGAGACTAAATATATCTTTAAAACTTCTTATGGACTTGAAGAATGGCCCAATAAACCTGCAGGCCTATAAATGGAAAGTAAGACCAGAGTACTTAGAGATCTAAAAGTGCACAAGATGATTTCACTAGATCAAAGCATTTGTTAAATTAGCATTCAAACATCATTTCCTCTGCGTACATAGTATACTATGAGCAATACAGTGTATGAGGCGGTCTTCCAAGTTTCTATCTGCTGTATTTCTTGAGCTATATATTTTTCGCACTGCCTTGATGATGGATAATGCCTGGTGTTATACAGGAAGCTAAATTAATTGTATATATTAAAATGTTGAATTGAGCAATTATTATCTCTCTCTTTATATAACTTGAATATTACATCCCTGAATCTTGTCCAGACAAATGACTTCTGAACAACAACAACAAAGCCCTATAAAATGAACTCTAAAAGGAAATATCATACTGTGCTGAGCTATTTTATGCCAAGCTAATGGAGCTGCTGGCAAAGAACCAGATCTTAGCTGGTGTAAATCAGTATAGCTTCTAGGAAGTCATTGGAGTTACACTGCTTTAGACCAGCTAAGTATGTGAACCAAAAATTCTAAATGCTTCATGTACATTTTGCATCTGGCTTAACTAAAAAGTGAAAAGGTAAAATGATGATTCATAAATAGGTCTCATATTTGAATGAAATATGGCTGAACTAACTTTATATTATTAACACAATCAATTTCTGCTAGGACAACTAATTTGTTTTCATTATACTTTAAACAAAAGAAACAAATACTTTGAAAACTAGACCTGTTTCCAATACATTTGTATTTAATAGTCTCCTCTTCCAAATTACCATCTCCATCTTTGTCTAAAAATTACATTTTAATATCTTTATACTTTATTTACAGTCTATATTAAGTGTTTGCTGAATTGTTCAGTTTATTGCCATTTCTGTGCATCTTTCAATCTAAGCATTGAGGTGTGAAAAATCTCCTAGAAAATTCAAGTTTGATATTTTTAACCCTTTAAAAATAAATGTAATATACTGTTCTCCAGACATTTGTAAATTAAATATTTTTATTAAGTAATAAAGAACAAATGTTGTAGAACCCCTTAGATCATTGGTTACAGATTTCCTGTACCAGTGTTAATGACGGGAAAAAGGATACGATGCAGAGAAATATTGGAGGAGGAAATTAAAAGTTTATTGTTTTATGTGAATCTTTTGGAAGTCTGAACTGAGTCATACTAGCTTGAGACCTTTGAAATCACTTTGGGAAATTGCACAGTATTTCAGAAAGGAATATTTCTCTGTCTTTCTCCACTAACAAATGCATGTATATGCTAAGTGTGGATACTCTGGATTAACGCAATGTTAAATTTGCACTGATTATATTTCAGTAAGCAAGGAAATGCAAAAGACAAAGTTCCCACAATAAGGTATGTCAACACTAGCGAGAAGATTGACCCTTCAGAGGTAGATCTTTAAGCATTAGATTTAGTGGGTCTAATGTAGACTCGTTAATTGAATGCTGAGGGCAGCCCCCACCGGTGTCCTGTACTCCTCGATCTGGGAGGATTAAGGGAAGCTGATAGGAGTATGTGCTCCCATCAGCCTCCAACTGTGTGGACACTGACACAACTTGGCTTAAGGTAAGCCGACTCTAGCTATGCATTTTGCATAGCTGAAGTTGCAAACCTTAAATCGACCTGGCTGGTCTTGTGTAGACCAGGCTTCTGTGAGCAAGCAGAGGGAGTGAGGAAGTTCTGTGCAGAGACTGGAAGCCTGGAGCAGGCGAAATGAGCCAACCAGAGGCACTTGGCGCAGAGAAGGAACCTCAAGGAGCTGGTAAGAGCTGACTGTGGGAAATCTGCAAGGGAGCAGGGTAGCAGCAAACCAGACCCGAGAGTGAGTCACCCCACCCCACCCAGAATTAATAAAAGGGATCTTGTGAGGGAACCTTTTGCTTACTCTGAATAAGAGCCATGCCCTGGGACAGGCTTTTGGGATGTTGAGTTAATTTTTTAGTTCATTTTGTCTGAATAATCCCTGCCCAGGGTGGTGATTAGATGAGCAGGTTTGTGGACTTTGTCTGAAATGGCCTGGAACAGGGAGAATAAGGAGCAGGGCATTGCAGAGGCAGCCCGTCCACAAGGGAGTGAAGGAGGGATGGCCAACTCATTTAGAATCTCACATCCTGCATGTGTTGCTGTATCTTGCAACATACCTAGAAACATCTAAACATACCTAGAAACATCTAAAACTGCATATTGAAAGGATGGCAAGCAACACCTGAGAGACTGTATGGTTCTTTATTGTAAAGCTGGTTGGTTAGAAAATTTTCATCGAGTTTCATCAGCAAATACAGTTTTGATGGAACCCCACATTTTGTGAAGGGGTAGCTTTTGACAAAACTCCTGCAAGAAAATTGAAACAACAAAAATGAGTTGACTTGCAGAAAAGTTATAAATTAAATTTTCAGTTTGAAATGTATTCTAATTTTGTGTTTGCCACCTTTATTATTATTTACATCATAATAGGACATTGCCATATCATGAGGTAGATGCCTACTACTGAAAAATGATTCCAGGTCAACACAAGACAGTCTTCTAAATTAGTACACTGAATGCTTATTTAATGTTTGTGTGCCAAGTGTCAGGTTGTTATTACTACTGATATGTCATGACATTGTAAAAATATAAAAAATATAAAATTAAAAACAACACAGTAATGTTCAACCAAAAATGTAATGTTGAGATATATTTTTAAAAATGTGCCTACGTAAAACATTCAAAAAGGATTTTCCTCCAGTATTTCTATTTCATAGGAGGTTTCCATTCTAATTTGGAACAACAACAAATATTGAAATTTCATGTAAAATGGAAGTTGAGTTATGACCAGCAAGGCTGCATTTGCCTCCCTACTTAAAGCTCTGCCTCCCTGACTCAGTTAAGTGCTAACAGAGGTCCTTGGTTTTCCTCTGCGTGTTGACTGGCACCTGCAGGGCCCAGCTTTGCCATGTTGTTCCACTTGTACACCTGTGAGAGGTCGGCGGTAATCCGATAACTAGCCTCTTAGCAGCAGGCTGAGAGTTCGAGACTCTGCATTGTCAGAGGGATCCAAGGCAATGCTGATGCTTACTGAGATCACATTTACAATGAAAAATGGCAGTTCTTGCAGCAAAGGGATGTTTGGAGTAAAGGCTGAGGACTGTGCCCAAAAGTATACATTGGGGGTTTTATATGCAAATTTGGATTTCACAGAAACGGCCGTATTTACCAAAGAGCCTAAATGTCCAGGTTTGCTTCATTTTTAAAAATATCTATGATATTCCTCTATCTCTGATACGATAGTTGGGGGTTTAGAGGCTTTCCCCATGTGTATTTCAGTATACATTTAAAATTACATGAAAAAAACATTAAAAGGATAATAAAGTTGCAACATCAAGCACTCCAAAGATTACCAGAATTCAGTTGCCTGTGCAACCTTAATTAGTCCTCTTGTGCTTTTGCATTATGATAAAATCCTTACTTACAAGAGCAAAAGCTATTTTTTTCTTTGGGAACTTGCCTCAATCAATGCACAGGACAGATAGTGCTGAGTGACAAAGCAACTATTTTGTGTTATTGTCATTGTTCAAAGTGTGGCCCATCCTTTATTTACTATGCCCCATTCAAACCTTATAGTAAATACAGAATTGGTTATTTCCTCATGGATTTTACCATGGCTTTCAGCACTATAGTATAGTGTTCCTCTACCAACATTAATGTGTAATAGTGATAGAAATGTAGCCGTGTTAGTCTGGGGTAGTTGAAGCAAAATGCAGGACAATGTAGCACTTTAAAGACTTAACAAGATGGTTTATTAGATGATGAGCTTTCGTGGGCCAGACCCACTTCCTCAGATCTGAGGAAGTGGGTCTGGCCCACGAAAGCTCATCATCTAATAAACCATCTTGTTAGTCTTTAAAGTGCTACATTGTCCTGCATTTTGCTTCAACATTAATGTGTGTTTCTTTTGAGGTGAGATGCTATAATTATTCCCATTTCATACAAGAAGTACAGAAAGAGGAGTAGTAAAAGTGCATGCTAATTATGTGTCTGTTGTGATATTTTAGAAAACTTAGCATTGTATATCACTTCATCTGTTCAAAGCAAAGTTTTCATTGATTCTAGCTGCAGTTATCGACACTCATCACTCCTTCAGCTAAGGAGCTCTCAAAGGGTGTGTCTAGGCCACATGGCTCCGTTGACGGAGTCATGTAGACGAGTGTACTCGGCAGAGGGAAATGAAGCGGCGATTTAAATAATCGCTGTTTCATTTACATCAAAATGGCCACCGCGTTGTGCCGATCAGCTGATTGTTGGCACAGCGCGGTAGTCTAGATGGGGATCAGCCGACCCCAGATCCCTTTGTCGTCAGATCCTTTATGCCTCATGATCCTTTATGGCTCTGAGTCCCACATGGCTCCCAGCCCCATGGTGTGGCTGACTGGAGTGCCATGGGCGGGGGTCCTCTCCAGCCAGGCCATGCAGGGCAGTGGGGAGGAGAGGGGCTGCTCTGGCCGGATCAAACTTTGGTTAACTGGTTATTCATTGACATTCCTAGACCAAGCATGAAAATGTTCAGTACCAAAGGCAAATGTTAAGCACTGTTTTGTGTGTCATAATAGAAACTTTTGGTTCTTCTTCGAGTGATGTCCCCGTGGGTGCTCCACTGAAGTTGTCGGGCTCGTCCCGGTGCCGCAAACGGAGAGTTTTTGAAAGCAGTAGCCCCCTCCGGAGGACCGCGCATGCACAGAAGTGCCTCCCGCCGTTCGCACTCTTTTCTGCGTTGAGCGGTCCGACGCGCCAGTTCCTCCTAACCGTCCACGGTCGCAGACGGAGTTAGAACACACTCCTCCTTTTCTGAGGAGAATTAAGATTATTATTAAGATTATTAGTATTACTAGTTCTATTCCCAGTTAGCCCCTCCCCTGTATTATTAGCTTTATCTAGTTAGTGAGTTAATTGTTTAAAAAAAAAAGTTAAAGTTAGAATTAACGGCCTTCCTAGGCCTCTACCAACCGGCCCCTTTAGTGCCGTGGTCATGCCTGGATCTCCGGGCTTCAAGAAGTGCGCCTCTTGCGCCGACCCTATGCCTGCCTCGGATGGCCACTCCCGCTGCATCCGCTGTCTGGGAGAAGGCCATAACCCACAAAAATGCAGTCACTGCTCGAAGCTTACTGCTCGGGCTAGGCGTGACAGAGAAATGCACCTGAAGATGTTGCTTTTTAGTAAGGCGCTCTGGCCCCCGTCAACTGAGCAACGGGAGGCTTCAGTCCCACGTAAGTCTCAGGATGGAAAAAGCTCCGCTCCCTCTAGGAGTGTAAGTGCAGGAGAAGCACAGAGATCATCGGGCTTCCCTCCCAGACAGGGAGCGGATAAGGCACCTAAAGACTGCAGTACATCGGCGCCTAGTCCCGCGCTTTCCGTACCACCGGCACCGACAGTGCGCCTGGAGTCAGCACCGTCATCTACGGCACTGAGCCTCCACGCGGCACCGCTTACCATCACGGCGCCCGCGGCACCGGGGCATTGACCGGCACCGTCGAAGCACCTGCCGGCGAGGGTGAAGTTGGCACCGGTGGGCGGCACCGCTCCATTAGCTAAAATGGCACCAATAGCCAGCCCGGTGCCGAGAGGTCAAGAGGCGCGCCGATCTGACCCAGCGCCGAGAAAGCAATCGGTGTCGAGACCAGCCCGGCTTCATTCAAAGACTGGGGAGCAACCCACACATCAGAGCGAACACCAGCACAGCTCTGTCGCACCAATCTCTGCGGAGCCTGCTCCCGCGGCCCAACAAATTAGTGCATCAGGAGGGGATACGGCACCGCCATCCCCAACCTCGGTGCCAAGGTCACCACACCTCTCCGATTCTGTCTCAATCATATCGGTCCAGGGCAGCCCAGTCTCAATGGCTCCTCCACCTAAGAGTATTCCAACTAAGGCACAGAGGAAAACACACCACGTCCGTACGCCTTCCTCCAGCTTGGGCAGAGCAGTCTTCTCTCCTGAGCCTTCTCTCTCACCTCGTCATAGGGGATGACATTTCTGCAGTCATTCTCCCTCTTGACACTACCGGCAATTCTCGAGGCGGTCCTTCTCACCTCGCTACCGCTACTCATACTATTCGAGGTCTCCATCTCACTATTTCTGTCGATCACGATCTCCCTCCCACGCGTATTATCACCATTGCAGGAGTGCCACCTCATGTTCACCTGTCTACGATTATCACTGCCGGCGAGACACCTCGCACTATCGTGACCGCTCACGCTCCCCCACAAGGCTCTCACAACCCTCGCCTCCGCAAGAGCGTCGATCATATTCACCACAGCCAGAAACCCAAGACTCCATCCCACCGGTACAGCGCCCTCCAACGCCCACCGGTGATGCTTCCCATGGAGGCGCTCCTCAATCCCCGGTAACAGACCAACAGCCTACAGGTTCCCCGACGGACCTCTCCTCCTCCTCCCCAGATGATGCGGTTTTTAATGATGAGCCCTCTCTGGGGGATGAGTATAAACAATTTCATGAGCTTTTTAAAAGGGTCGTCTATTCACAGAATCTACATGCTTCGGAAGCACCTCAGAAGCAGCACGCGTTCCTTAGGAACCTTCAACAATCCAGCAAATCAAAGCTGGCCCTTCCTTTCGATGCGGCAATCCTTGAAATCTCCAACAACATCTGGCAGATGCCAGCATCCGCGCCTCCTACAAACAAGCGCACGGATGGGAAATACTTTATTGATGCAAAGGATGCGGAATTTCTTTTCACCCATCCCGCCCCCAACTCTATCGTCGTTGAAGCTGCCCAACAAAAGGCGAAGTCTACACAATCTAGAAATTCGGCGGCGGACAAGGAAGCGAAGCGTGTAGACCTCCTCGGCAGGAAGGTCTATTCGTCTGCTACGGCCACCCTGAGAATGGCCAACTACTCCGCCCAGCTCGCTAACCACAATTTCGACAACTACTCTAAGCTGGCTCCCCTCATACATCATTTACCGGAGTCCAAGAGAGAGGTACTAAAATCCATCATGCAGGAGGGCTATACAGCGGCCCGCACCGCACTCCAGATCTCTCTCGATATTGCTGATTCTGCTTCCCGCACCACGGCGACGTCTATCGTCATGCGACGTGCCTCTTGGCTACACCTGGCATCCGTACCCAAAGACCTACAACCCAAGGTGGAGGACCTTCCCTTTGACCGTGCCTCGTTGTTCGCACAGAACACCGATCAAGTGTTCCATTCGGGAAAGGATTCCCAAACTACATTGAGAACCCTTGGCATGTATACCCTGCCTTTCAGACGCAAGAGAGCTTGGCCCTACAACAGGCAGAGGCCCTCCTCCTCCTATACTGCCCAACGCTTTAGACCATACGAGCAACACAGGCAGAGGCAGCGCCCTCAGCGATGGCGCCAACCACCCAATAAGCCGCACAACCAGCAACAACCTCGACAGCAGGTTTGACGCCCTTGTCGAGGGACTGCGCGCCATACCCTTGTTGGAACCCTACCCGCAGGTAACCAAGTTATTCCAGTACCGCCTGAGGCCCTACTACCGCTGTTGGTTCGCCATCACCACGGACCATTGGGTCAGGGAGATAGTCACTTCCGGCCTCGCTATCCCCTTCACCACCCTCCCCCCCTCCAACCCTCCATCCCCGTCCCTTGTCAGGGACCCCTCTCACGACCTTCTACTGCACCAGGAGGTCACGCGCCTACTTACTACCAGGGCAGTGGAGGAGAAGGTTCCTTCCCACTTCAGAGGCAAAGGCTTCTACTCCCAGTACTTTCTCACGCGAAAGAAGTCCGGCGGCTGGAGACCAATTTTAGACCTGCGTGGCCTCAACCGCTACCTACGGAAGCAAAAATTCAAAATGATTACTCTGGGTTCCATCATACCATCACTACATCAAGGGGATTGGTTCGCGTCCCTCGATCTCCAAGACGCATACTTTCATATCTCCATCCAACCGGTACACAGGAGATTTCTACGTTTTACCCTAGGCACCGACCACTACCAATATACCGTACTTCCTTTCGGTCTTTCTGCGGCTCCCAGGGTATTCTCAAAGACCCTAGCAGTTGTAGCCGCATACCTCCGATGCACTGGCATCACCATCTTCCCCTATCTTGACGATTGTCTACTCAGGGCCCGTTCCATGCAACAGATCGGAACGGCAGTTACCATCGTGAGAGACATCTTTGAAGCTCTAGGACTGGTAATCAATGTACCAAAATCGTCTCTGATTCCGTCCCAGTCCATCGAGTTCATTGGGGCCAGGATAGACTCTATAACCGCCAAGGCGTACTTACCCACGGTCAGAGCCCATGCCATCCGAGACCTAGTAAATGTCCTGCACACCGCTCCAGCGGTCTCGCTCCTCACATGCCTGAAGTTATTAGGTCGCATGGCTTCTACGACGTATGTCGTTGCACATTCGCGTCTCCGCATGCAGTGTCTGCAGCACTGGCTCCAGATGGTATACACTCCCGGCATCACCGATATACACAAGCTGGCATCCATCCCTGCTCGTGTCAAAGACTCACTGACGTGGTGGCTCGATCCGACCAAGGTACTTGTCGGTGTCCCATTCCGCGCTCCAGCTCCATCTCTACAAATTACCACCGACGCATCCCTCGTGGGCTGGGGTGCTAAGATGCTACAACATCAGGTCCAAGGTCTATGGTCTTACCAAGAAGCCCTACTCCACATAAACTTTCTGGAGCTCAGAGCAGTTTTCAATGCATGCCGTCACTTTGATCATTACATCCAAGGTGCCTCAGTACAGATTCTTACGGACAACATCTGCACTGTATACTATATCAATCGCCAGGGTGGAGCCAGATCCAGAACCCTGTGTGCAGAATCAATACGCCTTTGGAACTGGGCAATTTGCCACGGCATCACGCTCAAAGCTGCTTACCTACCGGGCAAGAGCAATACCATTGCGGACACACTGAGCAGATCTTTCCACTCCCAACACGAATGGGAGCTCCTCGATGAGGTAGTCCATGGCCTCTTCCAATTATGGGGCCACCCGCAAGTGGACCTCTTTGCCACTCGAGACAACAAGAAATGCTGTTCTTACTGCTCGAGGGCTGGCATAGGCAGCGGATCGATAGGAGATGCCTTTCTGCTTCATTGGGGGAAGTACCGTCTTCTATACGCCTTTCCCCCAATTCCCCTCATTCCTCGGGTGATAGAGAAGATACTGGCGGACGCAGCAACAGTAATCATGGTCGCTCCTTTTTGGCCCCGCCAGACTTGGCTGCCGCAACTTATGCGCATGTCGAGCTCTCAGCCGCTCCAGCTCCTGCGGCGGCCCAACCTCCTCTCCCAGCCACATGGCACCCTTCTCCACCCCAGTGTCAACCGGCTGCACCTAACAGCATGGCTCCTGACTGGCTCCAAGGACCGGAATTAACCTGTTCCCAAGCAGTCAGAGAAGTCCTCATACAAAGCAGGCGCCAATTCACCAGGAGATCCTACCTCTACAAGTGGCGGCGTTTCCACACGTGGTGCCACTCACAGGACATGGACCCTCGAAGTGCACCTATACAATCAATCCTGGACTATATGCTCTACTTACGCTCACAGAGCTTGGCGATAACTTCACTTAAGGTTCATCTGGCTGCAATCTCAGCTTTCCATTCTCCCGTAGACGGATCTTCTGTCTTTGCACATCCACTAGCGAAGAGGTTCATGAAGGGAATTAACAACCTTTACCCAACATACAGGCCCACTCCTGAGCCCTGGGACCTTGCCTCGGTGTTGGACACTCTTACTCGGCCACCATTTGAACCGCTGGCAACTTGTGACATGCAGACTCTCACCACTAAGGCCACCTTTCTCCTGGCAATCACGTCGGCCCGCCGCGTTTCTGAACTTGCAGCACTTTCTGCCGATCCTCCGTATACGTTATTCACCCAACAGGGGGTCACATTGCGCTGTCACCCAGCCTTCTTGCCAAAAGTCAATTCACCATTCCACGTCAACGAGCCCATGGTTTTTCCCATTTTCTTTCCAAAACCACACGCTAACCCCGAGGAGGCACGCTGGCACACACTAGACATCAGGAGAGCGCTTGCATTCTACTTGGACAGAACGCGCTCTTTTCGAAAGTCCTCACACCTACTACTATCCCTGGCAAAACGCTCTAAAGGCCAACAGATCTCCTCGCAACGCATCTCCTCACATATTGTGAATTGCATCACTCGCTGTTACACCACCCGCGGCAGACCCCTGCCCTGTAGACCAAAAGCACACTCGACTAGGAGCATGTCCACTTCCATTGCATTCCTGAAGAACGTTCCCCTGCAGGACATATGCTGTGCGGCTACTTGGTCGTTTTCATCCATGTTTGCTAGGCATTATGCCCTCGATCGCTTCAGGGCTACAGACATAGCAGTCGCTCAAGCAGTTCTCTCTTCTGTGCACAGATAATTCCGAAGCACGACGTTTCTGTTTGGGCTACTGCTTCCTACTCACCTTCAGTGGAGCACCCACGGGGACATCACTCAAAGAAGAAGAGACTGTTACTCACCTTGTGCAGTAACATCTGTTGTTCGAGATGTGTGTCCCGTGGGTGCTTCACGACCCGCCCTCCTCCCTGCTTCGGAACTCTTACGTTTGCGTCTTACAGATGTTCCGGCTAGGAGGAACTGGCGCGTCGGACCGCTCAACGCAGGAAAGAGCGCGAACGGCGCGAGGCACTTCTGCGCATGCGCGGTCCTCCGGAGGGGGCTACTGCTGGCAAAAACTCTCCATTTGCAGCGCCGGGACGAGCCCAACACCTTCAGTGGAGCACGCACAGGGACACACATCTCGAAGAACAGATGTTACTGCACAAGGTGAGTAACAGTCTCTAACTGCAGAAGTAGTCATAATTATAATTCTCTTCAGGACAGTGAGGGCATGTCTACACAGCAGGGCTAACGTTGACTTAAGATATGCAACTTCAGCTACCTCAATTGTGTGGCTTAATTCGAAATAGCTTAATTTGGCTTTAGTGATAGAAATGTAGCCGTGTTAGTCTGGTGTAGCTGAAACAAAATACAGGACTATGTAGCACTTTAAAGACTAACAAGATGGTTTATTAGATGATGAGCTTTCGTGGACCAGACCCACTTCCTCAGATCAAATAGTGGAAGAAAATAGTCACAACCATATATACCAAAGGATACAATTAAAAAAAATGAACACATATGAAAAGGACAAATCACATTTCAGAACAGAGCGGCGATGCGGGGGGAGGGGGCGGAAGGAAGGTAAATGCCTGTGAGTTAATGATATTAGAGGTGGGGAAGGGGAGATGTCTGTGAGTTAATGGTATTAGAGGTGATAATTGGGGAAGCTATCTTTGTAATGGGTCTTTGTTCAGCCCCCAGTAATTTGGTAATTTAGCTTTAGGCGCTGTCTATGCAGCAGTAAGTCAAAGGAAGAACATTCTTCCCTTGACTTCCCTTACTCCTCGTGAAATGAGGGTTACCATGAGTTGGAATAAGAGGTCCTCCAGCTCAAAGGCTTGTAGTGTCAGTTATTTTGAAATAATGCTGCTGTGTAGACATAACCTAATTAAGCTGCCCTTTTTCTGCAAATGATTTCATTCGCACAGCTTCCTCTATTTACTATGGTAGTGCTTTTGCAGCAGTTCGTGGAGATAAGCTCCTAGTTGCATAAAAATAAGACAGTCCTTTAGACCTCATGATAGTCAGCAGGTTTTATATATATGATTACTAAACTCATAGTAAGATGTGTGGCCCAACTATAATTAAAAACAAGTGTTGTTTGCTGTAGAAACAAATACTAGTTATTACAAAACTTGGAAATCTGTTATTCCTGAAGTTCTTCACATCTTACTGAAAATTCCTGAAAACAGTGTGGCTGATGCCGGGTGCAGCGAAAGAAGGAATGCAAGGGTTTGTGCACATTGGTAAGAGGCACAAATAGAACAGGATTTCAGTGCACACTTAGGACGTGTGGATGATTATCCCACTTTGTCTGTGTTCCAAAAGAGAGGCACAGAGAAGGCAAAGTGTGGGCAGACAGTAGGGGTGACGATGGAGAGGCAGTATTACGGCTTAGCTCAGTTGTTGTGACACAGCTGTTTGGGGGACAAGTTGTTAGACCTGCTTACTTGCTATTCATTGCTGGTTGCCTGAAGTGCATGTATCTGTATTTGACCAAAGCAAGATTGGGACCTGCAAGCAGAGGCAAGAAACACCGTGAAAAAATTTTGTTGAAGGAAAAAAAAAGGGGAGGGGGACCAAAGTTGTTGGAAAATGAAAGGCAGGAGAAGCTGCAAGGCAGTGTGAGGGGAGCAGTTTCCCCTCAGCACAGAACAGCTCCGGCCCTGTGAACAACCTAGGAAAAATACCAAACACCCTCCCCCCCCCAAAAACACAGTGAAAAAATTTTGTTGAAGGAAAAAAAAAGGGGGGGGACCAAAGTTGTTGAGGACCCCCCCCCCCGACACACACACACACAACCTCAGAGAACCTGGATCACTGCTAGCGGTTATCGGGTAATCATTTAAAAAAACAAAACAAAACCCGGAACACGCTTCATTGGGGGGCGGCCAGGAAGGGAGTACTGCTGGCCGAGAAGGGGAGGGGGGCTGGAAATAGCTAACAGGGGGCAGCGGCAACGGGCCTGGCCAGGGAACATGGGGGGGCCAACGGGAAACAGGGCTGGTCGAGGGGTCGGGATCGGCTGCGGAATATCGGGAGAGGGGGGACCAGCCAGAAGGGGGCGGGGCTGGCTGGGAGTAAGGGGGCGGGAAGCACAGCTGGGGGAGATCAGGGGCTGCGAGGGTGGCTGGGAGGAAGGGGGAGCGGGAAGCAGAGCTGGTGGGGAATGGGGGGGTTTAGCAGAGCAGGAGGGGCAGAAGGAAGGGGGAGCGGGAAGCAGAGCTGGCGGGGGGTGGAGGAGTGCAGCGACGCTGGCCAGGAGGAAGGGGGAGCGGGAAGCAGCGCTGGCGGGGGCGGGGAGAGGTGCAGCAGCACTGACTGGAGGAGATCAGGAAGAGGAATGGGCCGGCGGGAAGCAGAGCTGGGGAGGGTGCAGGGGGGCTGACCGGGGAAGATCAGGAGGGGAAGTGGGGGAGAACTGGCTGGCCGGGAAGGGGGTGGTGAGCAAATTGGCCGGCAGGCAGGACTGACCTGGGCACTTGCTGCCTGTCCTGCGCAGGCTCCCAGCGACGCACGAGCGAGAAGGAGGCTTCCCCTACTCCTCACGCTCAACCAAGAGCTCCCGGCAGCAATCGTGGCCCTGCCTCCCAGCTGGGACTCCCAGCCGCTCCCCCCGCCCACGCCAGGCTTCCGTCCCGTGCGCAGCCAGAAAAATCAGAAAATACCAGACATTGCACATGTCCGGTATTTTCTGATTTTTTATTTTTACAGAACACAGCGTGCAAATACCGGACTGTCCGGTACAATATGGGACACCTGGCAACCCTACCTCTGAGTCACTTCTGCCTGTAAAATGGATAGAAAACATATAGGCCAAGAACGAGAGTGAGTCCATCTAGAGATGGGATCTTAATGAGATGAGCTGCTGAAAGTACCGGAGGCTATGGAACTAAACACAGAGACAAGTCAATCAGGTGAAGTTGTAACCTTTCCCCTTCTAGAAAACTGGCAGGCTGATTGACATCTGCAAAATGTGCTTTCCCCACAAGCCTTTGACTTGGTGTCCTTTTAATTTGAAGATATATTTTTCAAAATAATGGACCTGGAGGCTGCTTTTCCCTTAGTTTTTATTTTATTTTTCCTTCTTTCTTGCAATGTGTCTTGCACTTTTGGAATGGAGGAAACAGAACAGTGACATTGGTGAACTTTTTTTTTCTTGTATAGCTCTATGCCCTATGGAAGGCAAAGTATAATACACCTAGGCTACGTCTAGACTGGCATGATTTTGCGGAAATACTTTTAACGGAAAAGTTTTTCCTATAAAAGTATTTCTGCAAAAGAGCGTCTAGATTGGCAAGGATGCTTTTGTGCAAATGCATCCGTGCCAATCTAGACGCGCTTTTGCACAAGAAAGCTCCGATGGCCATTTTAGCCATTGGGCTTTCTTGCGCAAAAAATTAAGGTACCTGTCTACACTGGCCCTCTTGCACAAGTATTCTTGCACAAGAGGGCTTATCCCTGAGTGGGAGCGTGAAAGTATTTGCGCAAGAAGCACTGATTTTGTACATTATAAAGTCAGTGCTCTTGCTCAAATTCAAGTGGCCAGTGTAGACAGCTAACAAGTTTTTGCGCAAATTATTGCCAGTCTAGACGTACCGCTAATGCTGTACTTTCCCTTTGATAGTGATCAGGTGACATTCACCCTAAATGATGATAACAGGCAAATGAGGATTCTGACCACTACACTAAGAGGGTATGTCTACACTACAGCACTAATTCGAACTAACTTAATTCGAATTAGTTAATTCGAACTAAGCTAATTCGAACTAGTGCATCTAGACCTAAAAACTAATTCGAATTAGCATTTTGCTAATTCGAACTAGCATGTCCACATTGAGTGGACCCTGAACTGAGGTTAAGGGTGGCCAGAAGCAGTGCCGGCAGGGCATCAGATTAGGATTTAGAGTGTGAAGCTGCTGTCTCAGGCTAGCCGAGGGCTGTGCTTAAAGGGACCTGACCCCCCACCCCGGACAGACAGTTCTCAGGGGTTCCCCGCTTGCAAAGCAGTCCTGGCTTGGAGTGCCCTGAGTGCCCGGGGGGAGTCAATCGGGGAGCTGCAGGAGAGCTTCCACCCCGAGGAGCCTGCAGAGCCACCCCAGTCCTCCCATTGGGGGCTCGTACCCCATTCCTCCCTCACCTTCAACTTACCCTTCCCTACCCCCCCCCTTCCTGATGTACAAAATAAAGGACACGTGTGTTCAAATATAGAAACTCTCTTTATTGAACAAAACTCAGGGAGACTGGGAAAAGGAGGTGGGAGAGGGGAAGAGAGAGGGTGGGAGAGGGGAGGGCAACTAAAATGGTCAGGGGTTTCGAACAGGTCCCATATGAAGAGAGGCTAAAGAGACTGGGACTTTTCAGCTTAGAAAAGAGGAGACTGAGGGGGGATATGATAGAGGTCTATAAAAGCATGAGTGGTGTGGAGAGGGTGCATAAGGAAAAGTTCTTCATTAGTTCCCATAATAGAAGGACTAGAGGACACCAAATGAAATGAATGGGTAGCAGGCTTCAAACTAATAACAGAAAGTTCTTCTTTACAAAGCAAATAGTCAACCTGTGGAACTCCTTGCTGCAGGAGGCTGTGAAGGCTACAACTAGAACAGAGTTTAAAGGGACGTGAGATCAAGTCATGGAGGTTGGGTCCATGGAGTGCTATTAGCCAGGGGGTAGGAGTGGTGTCCCTGCCCAAGGTTTGTGGAAGGCTGGAGAGGGATGGCACGAGACAAATGGCTTGGTCATTGTCTTCGGTCCATCCCCTCCAGGGTCCCCAGTGTTGGCCACTGTTGGCAGACAGGCTACTGGGCTATATGGTCCTTTGGTCTGACCCAGTATGGCCATTGTAAGCTCAGGGCTCAGGGTCGGGGGTCTCACTGGACCACCCTGATTTTCATGCAAACCTGCTCCTGGCAGCTATCCTGCCCTAGACGGCCACTTTCCTGTGCCTAGTGCAGAGGTCGTGGGTGAGGTCCACGATCTCTGCACTAGACCAGGTGGGCGCCCGCCTCTTGCGGACCTGGGCAGGCTCCTGGGAGGAGGCGGAGCCTGGTCCCGGGAAGAGGCGGAGGGCTGGGTGGCAGCGGGTGGCTGGCTCATGCTGTGCCAGGTGCCAGGTGCAGGATGTGCTGGCTGGGTGCTGGCAGGCTTGCACCTGGCACGGGCACCGTAGCCAGACTGTGCCCCTTTAAGGGCTCCGGGGCCGGGAGGGGGGCAGAAGAGTTTCCCTGGTGGTGCCCAGAGTGGCCACCAGGACAAGCTGGGGAGGGCTAGCCTCCCACTAGTTCGAATTAAGTGGCTACACAGCCCTTAATTCGAACTACTTAATTCGAACTAGGCGTTAGTCCTCGTAGAATGAGGTTTACCTAGTTCGAATTAAGTGCTCCGCTAGTTCGAATTAAGTTCGAACTAGCGGTTTGCCTGTGTAGTGCCTATCAAAGTTAATTTGAACTAACGGCTGTTAGTTCGAATTAACTTTGTAGTGTAGACATATCCAGAGATAGTGAACATGAGATGCTGCCAAAGAACAAGGCTGCACAGGAGAAGTGATTTAATGCTGAGGTTTTCAATAAGCCCTGAGGGAGATGGGTGTGTAATTCCCTTAGGCTGTTTTGAAGATCCCATCTTAAAAGCTTAAATGATGCCCCACCATTTGGTTTAGATTCCTTTTAAGGTTCTTAGTGCAATTGTAAAGTGATGTGCACTTTCAAAGGGTGACAGCTTCCCTTTATTCATGTCTTCTATTGCACTTGCAATGGGATGTCATTTTCAAGGAATAGTTGGTTTGCTGAATGCAACATAATTTAATAATTATAGATAAAGACCTCTGTTACTGCATGCTTTTCAATTAATTTTGGCTGAGCAAATTCATCCTGTTAAAAGAGTTCTTTAAAACAATCCCTCCAGATTTGAAAATAAAGTCATGTTGAAATGAAAAATAGTTTCGTTGCCACAGACACTCTTGATAGTATGAAATGATAACAGTCATTGGTGTGAAATCACGGATGACTTGACCTTTATGAGGCCAATGGAGTTCCACAAGGAATGACTCTGGTGTGATTTGTTAAATGCAGAGTTTTAGGTGCAGATTTACTTTGTAGCATGCAAATGAATACTTACCATGGACATTTAACAGATTCATGCATTCCCACAATCTAGCATGGCCGACTAACTTTTGATTTTACATAGTGTTTACTGAATACATTTCAGTTTCTGATTATGTAATTAATGCTTTGTGCATATGAACTGAATCAGTTTTTAGACTGTGCATTCTTTACTGCATTCCGTTGATCAATCATTGTTCATGGTTCATTATAAGAGTGGTGTGCTTAGACATCTTAACTTATATACTGCTGTGGCTGTTCCCTGCTTGGTTGGCTTTTTTTAATAAGCTATTGCTATTTCCAACTTGATTCATAAATTGAATTTTGTTTCATGATGAAAAGCATCTTGTCTCTGGACCCAGAATTCATTTCCTCTGAACAGTCATATGAACAGATTTTCACTCAAGCAAATGCTTATGAAAAAGTGAATAAAAAAATGTGAACACGAGCAAAGGAAACCTCTGCTGACAAGTCACCTAAACGTGTACCAATATCTTTTCTCACTGTTTTCCCAGTACTTTGTCCATGATAAATATTGAGTAGAGCAGCTCCAGATGGAGCAGCTTTCCTTCAGTCCGCTTGTAGATTCTTTAGAGTTAAAGACCTCTCAGAATTTGGGAATCCATATGGTCCCATAATCAGGAAGGTACCAATAGGTGAATTAAGAACACCACCTGTCCCATGTTAAAAGCCGACATGGTTTTGCACAGCTGATGAGAGATTCCTTGCTACATGTTATATACTCATTATATAGATCTGTTGTAGTCTACAAGCCCATCCAAATGTATTTAGAATTAGGTGCTTATGTTTCACAGATGAGGCCTGGTTTTTAGTAAGCTTTAGTAACAGAGCTTCTGTTGCAAAGTAGACGTAAGGTAGATGTAAGGTAGACGTTAGTTTTAACCTTACCATTCTTGAGACAAATATTTCAACAGAAAGGGTATGTCTAGACTACAGGCTTACGTCGACATAAGTTTTGTCGACAGAATCTGTCGACAAAACTTATGTTGACAAAGAGCATCTAGACTACATCCAGTTCTGTCGACAAAGCAAGACACTTGGTCGACATAACAGTGTGGATGCAAAGGACAGTGTAGATGCAATAATGCCTTCTATCGACAGAACTCTGTCGACAAAAGGCGTTATTCCTCGTAGAATGAGGTTTACATACGTCAACAAAACTGCTGAGTTTTGTCGACGTTATGTCGACATAACTCAAAGGCAGTGTGGACACAGGTATAGTTTTGTTGACAAAAGTCCACTTTTGTCAGCAAAACCCTGTAGTCTAGACACACCCTAAGGGTGAAAAAAAGATCTACTATCTTACTGAAGAATTACATAGTTCTTATTCTACTTTGGTAAGAATGACAATTTTTGGAAAACCTTTTCTTCAGCAAGTGTTTTAGTGTTGACCACAAGGAATACAAATGAAAAATGAAATAATGAAAGCACATATAGTACTGTATTGGTGTTTGGGTTTTGTTGGAAGGTCCGCTACTTTCTGCTTAATTAATCGAATCTAACCCAATAGTGATTAGAAAAGATTAGACATTGTTTGTTTTCTCTAATGGATTAATCTGGCCAATGAAGACTGATCAAATTAGACACTTTCCCTCTAATTGGTTGTCCACCTCCATAACAGATGGCTGATATTCACCTTAATTAGGAATAGAGCTATTTGTTTATTGTTTAAGTGTTTCTGTGACAGATGTACTCTTCTCTATTTCTTAGACAGAAAACATGACATATTAAAACCTATGTGAAATTTTCATGACTGTAGACTTAAATTTTTTCATGAGAGTGGTAGACTAAAATTAGTGTTCTTTCTATACTACTTTTTTTTTGGGGGGGGGGAGCTTGGGTTAGGTGGAAAAGACCCTGATTCGCTTACAACTTCCTTATTCTAAGAAAAACACATACTGTTTTGATATGATCCATTTTTAATTAAAATATCAACCAAAAAAAACTTCATAAGTTTCAATGTTTCATGTTATATCCAAATCTTCCTTTTGGGGTACCTGAAAGATCCCAGTTATTCATTTAATAGTCAGAATCTTTGTTTTTTATAACTAAAAAAAGTTTATTCGATGCATATTACCGTTCCAAATAGAATTTGCTACAGATGGTTCAGTGAAATGGGTATTAAGTGTAATCAATAGTTATTGGAGGGCACAGTGAAATATTGATACAATCAAAGCTGTTGTTGTATTCTGCTGAACAGAAAATGAAAATCCCTTCCTGTGAAGTGTGTGTGTGAATTTATCCACAGGATTAATTTTCAAGAACAATTCTGTGTTGGGTACAGGAGTTTAGCCACAGGTGGGTCCTCATTGTCTACTCACCCACTTTGCAACCAGACCCATCCCCTCGGGGTTTACCTTACTCCGCTCCAGCCAGGGTGTGGGGTTGGGGCTTATCTCACCTTTCCTTTTGTCCTGCTCCTCCCCCTTCTTGCCCACCCACACCACTGGGTAATTTTTCAGCTTCACCTCTGCCAGGCTGGAAGGGACTTGTTAATTTCATGTGACGCTAACAAGATACTTGCAGCTCTAGTGCTGTAGAGGGAAAGAGCTGTTGCTCCCAAGTTGGGGACTGTAACACAATGGGTCTCACTGCCTGCTGCTCCTGCTGCTCCCTAGGAAATTAATTTTTCCACTCTGGAGTGCGCCCTTTTGGCTGGTGTCTTGTTCCATAGTGAAATTAATCAAAGAATCTTACTTTAAAGCAAAAGATTTATTTTCCATAGGGAGAGTCATTCAAAGCCACGTTTGTATTTACTGTATATACTTCCTACCAAAAAAGTTCTCTGCTGCTGACACTAAGCACAAACATCCATTATAAATGCCTGCCTGAATGCCATTACATCAAATGAAGATAAAATCTTAAATACCCTCATTTTGCTAATTGGTGTGCAATCCCCTCAGAGGCTTTTTGCAGCCTATTGCTCAGGGCAGAATAAGGAGCAATAATGGGATGAATGTGCTTTGGGGGAAGGAGAATGTGGACATATATCAAATACTTAATATATGATCAGGGTGCAGGAAGTGAGAGATCGGGGGTGGAGTGTATAAGAGATTTATAGAGCACTAGAAGATTTACCTGGCATTGCTCGGGTCCTTATCTCAATTAATTTCATTTTTTGGAAAATAAACTGAAAATGTACACGCTTCATTTAAATAATTGCTCTGGGTTGGAACTAGGGATGAGGAGTTCAGCAAGGGCGCCATTTATGGGTGGTTACAGGGGTAATAGTCCCCCTCCCGAGTTTGGACCCCCTGGATTTCACATTTGAGGTCTGTTTAAAGATGCATGCCCTGACTCCAGAGGCAGTTCTTAAATGCAACAGAGTTTGAGCTGCTCCCAGTTTGCCTTTGGGGCAGGGAGTTTGTTATAAACAGAAGGAGGCAGGTGATTAAGAATAACAAAAGGCTAATTATTCAGGCAATTGAAGGATCATTAGATCACCACGAAAACATTGCTGGGTACTTCACTTAAAGTATAGCGGGGAAAGAGTAGGAATCAGTATTGTGCTACTGAGATTTGAATCTGGATCACCGCTGTTAAACTTACAAATGTTCTTGAAAAAGGGGTGAACGGGGACTAATCCAAAACTGACTGCAAAGAGCTACAAAGGGATTTTACAAAATTGAGTGGTGAGTGGGCAACACAAGGGCAGATGGAATTTGGTGTTGGTCAGTGCAAAGTAATGCACATGGAAAAATAGAATCCTAACTATAGATACAAAATAGCTGTTACCAGTCAAGAAAGAGATCTTGGAATCATTGCGGATAGTTCCCTGACAACAGCTGTTCAAGGTGCAGTGGCACTCTAAAACCGAAAAGCTAACAGAATATTGGGAATCGTTAGGAAAGGAATTGATAATAAGACAAAGTCACTGTATGCCCACATCTTCAATACTGTATGCAGATTAAGAAAGATATATTATATTTGGAAAAGGTACAGAAAGGGCAACAGAAATGATTGGGGTAAGGAACAGCTTCCATATGAAGAGAGATTAACAAGACTGGGACTTCTCAATTTGGAAAAAGAAATGACTAAATGGTGAGGGGATGTGTTAGAGGTCTAGAAAATCATTAATGGTATGGAAAAATAGAATAAGGAAATGTTATTTGTTCCTTCATTAACATAACACAAGAAGTTGACCCGATTAAATGTATGGGCAACAGATTTAAGACAAACAAAATAAATTATTTTTTTCCACAATCAACTTGTGGAACTCTTTGCTGGAAGATGATGAAAAAGCCCAAACTATAACAGGGATCCAATAAGAACAAAGTAAGTTAAAGTGGATCGGTCCATCAATGCCGTTAGAATGGGTAGGAATGGTGTTCCCAGGTCTTGTTTGCCAGAAGCTGGGAATGGGCTACAGAGGATGGATCATGATGATTGACTCTTCTATTTATTCCTTCTGAAGCACCTGGCATTGGTCACTGTTGGAAGACAGGATACTGGGCTAGAAGGACCTTTGGTCTGACCCCATATGGCTGTTCTGATTTTCTTTTATAGAGCTGAAATGTATTTGCCCCCTTGCTGTAACCTGCTAGACCCCAGTCCTCTTCCAGAGCCTAGATAGAGCCCGAGAGTCCTGATGGGGTCTCTCTCTCCACAAAGTTAGTAACAAAGTAAGAATATACATTAAAATGTTATGTCTACCCAGTGTCCCTTAAGTGACTTGCCACAGATGTCAAAATATGTTAGGGTTTTTTTGCGCAAAACAGACCCATCTACACTGCTTGTTTTTGCGCAAAAACTTCTTGTGCAAAAAGCATCGGCAGAGAATATGCAAATGACAGCACGACAAATGCTAATGAGCACTTAATTAGCATACTCCCTTCCGGCAAAAGCCTGCAGTATAGACATAGCCTGAGGGTTTACGGTGCTTTGAAGGGTATTGAATTAATTCATGGGTCAATATATGTAGATGTGTGGAGTGAGTAGGAATGTGAAATAGCAGGCCCAATAAAATAATATTGTCATTCCCAGAATTAGCATCTTTTGGGGAATGCAATTAAATGTAGAGAGTTGACAGTTTTGAGTAGAACCGGTAGAATTATTTCAGTGAAATGCTTGTTTTTTTTAATGAAAAAGGCTTTTTGATTTTTTTAAAAAGTGAGAGAACTTGTATGGAAAATGTTCATATTGGTTGACATTTTGGACTTTTTTATGAAAAACAATTTTAACTTTTTTCTGTTTTTTTTAATAAAAAATTCTTACCAACTCCCCCAAAATTTCTATTGTAAATAGTTGTATAAAATGTTTCTGGTTTTGGTTTTCATCAAAAAACTGAAAAAAATTTGAGTAGGCCGTTTTTGGTTTTTTAAATATATTGAAATTTTCTGAAAAAAATGGTATATTGCAACTAGCTGTAGCTGTCGTTGTGATTTTTCCATTTGAATCCAAAGCAGTTTAAATTCTTGCAGCTCTAGATTCAGGTTACTTGCTGAATTATATCTTTTAAAGCTAAGAAGAGATGTTCATGGTTCCTTTTTTTTATTTTTATTTTTCATTCTTTTTTGCTTTCTGTTCCTGCCTCTCAAATGCCTAGGGAAAATAAAATATTGAAGCTGAAATAATAACTGAAAAGTTGCATATTTTGAAGGGAGAGACTACATGACTGGGAAGGGAGAAGAATCCCAAACAAAAATTCTGCTGTTTTTAGACTTGTCTCTGACACGAGGGATTAAACTTTCATATCTCAATTTTTATTGTTTTGTCCTTTATTACTTTTTAAGGAAGCAGGTTAATTGCTAGCCTGTCAGTTTAAAACAAAAGCAAACTTTTCTGACATACAATGTCAGGGGACCAGTCTTAGGGGCAAAACTCGGCAGAAAAGAAAAAGCTTAGGGCATGTCTACACTAGGAAATTATTTCAAAATAACCAAATTCAAAATAACTCCCAAAATAACTATTTCAAAATAAGATTATTTCCCGAGGGAAGCAGGAGTACAGATTTCGAAATAACCAGCCCGTTATTTCAATATAATGAACTTGGTAATGTGGACACTTTGCTTATTACAGGTTGAAACTCTCTAGTCCAGAACTCTCTGGTCCAGAAACATCCGTCGTCCAGGATGATTTTAGTTAGCTGGATGTCCACTTTTCCATGGGTGTGGCCATGTTTCCCCCGGTTTCATAAAGTTTGTTTACAGCCGCCAGTCCTGGTTCTCAGTGTTCTGTGCTGTTATTTAGCTCTAATTTACCCCTAAATGTCCTCTAACAGCCCAATACGCAGTGAAAGTGTGGATGCTGCTGCTAGAAAATATTGATCTTCTGTGGTCCAGAAAATTCTCCCATTTGGAATCGGTCAGGTCCCAAGAGTGCCGGACGAGGAGGTTCAATCTGTATTTTGTAATAAGGGGGGTTATTTCAAAATAACTCCCCAGTGTAGACCAGGGCTTAGAGTCCTTTCTTAGAGCTATATGGAGACTGAAAATTCTGCTCTGTTCATGTGGTGGAAATGGAACATGCTCCCTTGGGTTCAGTGGAGTGATTCAGAATTTGCATTGGTGTCAGAGGGCAGATATTGGCCCTACAGTTCCATGTGACAGTGCAATGATACAAATACAGGCTCAGACCTGCAAAGACTTAAACACTTAATTTTATGCATGTAGATAATGTCATAGGCTTCAGTGGAACTAATTATGTAAAATTAAGCATGTGCCTGTATGTTTGCAAGACTGGGTCAAAGCTCTTTTTCCAAACAGTAAACGTTATGCTGTCTGAAGTTTTTAATTAATTTTGGCAGTGAGAAGCCAATATTTATGTTCAGAACCTCACCCAATCACACAGCCTGAGTAAATTAGTCCATGTAGCAGGATGGAAAAGAAATACAGCTCTTTCACATTCCAAAGTGGTAGTCATGGCAGGGGAATGTGCAGGGTTGGTTCTATGATAAAAACTCCTAACTATTGACTTTCAATTTTCTATATATCAAAGGAAGTACAGACAAATAATAATAAAACAGTGTACATAAGCAAATGAATATTAGAACTGCATTAGACTATTCAGAGGTATAGTAGACTAGCAGGCGAGGCCTGTAATTGACCAGGCAAAATCATTTTGTGTAGATTACACTTATAGGAAAGTTCAAGAAATTAAATACATGCAATAGAATTTTTTATTAATGTGCTTGCAAAGGGGAGGTAAAAGTTTTAAACAGTTTTAAATTTGTAGGATTTCAACTTCAAACATTATTCGTTCTATTGAATAATTACCATACATAGTAAATTTGAATCAGAAACTTGTAAAGCTTCCTTCAGTCTTTCTGTAACTAATTTGAATTAATTTGTGATTTGTAACAGTAAACATTTTCTTTGTACTAAAATGGCAGTTGAATAGGCAATTCAATTTTAATTTTGTTAGCAAATATTTTTTATGAACTCTAATCATAATAGTCATGGCTTTTTTCCCAAAGAAAACCAAAAATAATTATTTAAACCTTTCACCTAGCATTATCCAGTGTAAAAAGTAGTGCATTCAGTTAATTTAAGTGGCAGGATTGTTTATGCAAAATTTGGTATCTGTGGGTAATTGCAAAGTATGACTTTATTTTGTACAAACAAATTCACAAACAAACAAACTCTTCAAAATATATAATAGATATCAACAGTGTGTATTGCTGTTCAAATTCTAGATTGTATGGGTCCAGAAAAAGATAGTGAATGCTTGAAGTAGCACAGCTATTGATTGATTGATTGATTGATATTTTGTGTGTGTATGGCTAGATATGAATTTAATGTTTGCTTTGAAATCATCTATTCCACTGCAGCTGCCTTTTGGTCTCCACGCTAATGTTAATCTCTGGCTGCATACTTGGGGCATTACCTTATCTTGGTGCTTTTACTTAACTCCCATTAATGTAAAAGGAGCTGTGAACTTGCATTAAGATGTGACTGTATTCCTAAGTGGGCAATTAACTTTTGACTTATCTATATTATAGTTGCCCATCTGAGCGTTCTTGCTTTCATTCTAATGCCATTTGTAGTTAGTTTTCCTGTTTTCATTATTGTGATCTCTTACAGCAGTGGTCCCCAACACGGTGCATGTGGGCAACATGGCGCCCACCGGGTCATTTATGTGCGCCCGCCGAAACATCTGGGCTGGTCCCACCCCCAGCGCATGGCACATGCGTGGTGCCGGCCCCGGGCGCGTGGCACATGGGCGTCCCCTGCCCCAGGCGCACGACACATGCGTGGTGCTGGCCCTGGGCTCAGAGCGCATGGGTGGCCCCTACCCCGGGCACACGGCACATGCACGGTGATGGCTCCAGGCGCAGGGCGCGTGGGCAGCTCCTGCCCCGGGCGTGTGGCACATGTGCGGTGACGGCCCCAGGTGCAGGACGCATGTGCGGCCCCTGCTCTGGACGTGTGGCACATGTGTGGTACCGGCCCTGGGCTCAGAGCACATGAGCGGCCCCTCTCCCCGGCGTGTGGCACATGCGCGGTGACGGCCCCAGGCACAGGGCGTGTGCGCGGCCCCTACCCCGGACGCATGGCATATGCGCGGTGCCAGCCTTGGGCTCAGGGCGCGTGGGTGGCTCTTACCTCCAGGCGTGCGGCGCATGCGTGGTCTCACCCCCAGAAGTGTGGAATGTGAGTGGCCCCGCCCCTGGGCGCCTGTCATACAGCCAGCAGATACCGAATAACTTTTCTGTTGATTCATGTTTACTATACAACCACCAATGGACTCAAACTAGGAAACTTGAAGATCTAGAGCAGTGTTTCTTAAACTTTTTATGACCGAGGAACACCAAACAATAATTTTTTTTAATGGGGAAGACCAAGGATTTTTTGTTTAAGGGGGAAAAAAAGGGTCGGGGGGAAGTCGCCTGCCCCTTTAAGGGCGGCCATTTTGAATTCTGTTGTTTTCTACGGCACGCCTCCGACTGTCTCACGGCACGTCGGTGTGCCACGGAACACCGTTTAAGAAACACTGATCAAGAGTTTGCAGATGACTTAGCTTTGCTTGCAGACAAATGAGAGCATATGCAAGAGAAGATATATGCCCTACAGGAAACAGCTGAGCGAGTGGGCCTCAAGATTAGTCTAGAGAAGACCAAGTTGATGCGCATTAACAACAGACAGGAAGGTAAAATTACAATTGAAGGAAATGCAGTGCAAGAGGTAGATCAGTTTGTATATTTGGGGAGTGTTATCAGCAAGAATGGGGGAACTGAAGAGGACATCAGTGTAACAGTATGAAAGGCGCACCAAGCCTTTGCCATACTATGACCAGTCTGGGGTACAAGAGCCATTTCAACAAGAACCAGACTACGTATTTTCACTTCCAATGTGAAATCAGTGCTGCTGTATGGCTCGGAGGCATGGCACTTTGTACAGAGCAACACTAAAAGAATTCAGACATTTGTCAATAAATGCCTAGTTCGAGCTATGGATGCAAATGTAGGCGACCAAAATTGCTAATGAAGTGGGGATATAATCTCTCCCGCGCGTTATTCCGCTCAACAGCTGATTCAAACCAGGAAGTGCACTCCGGGACGCATTAGTTCAAATCAAACCTCTTGGTTCGAACTAACGTTACTCCTCATTTTTTGAGGAGGTTTGATTTGAACTAATACGTCCCGGAGCGCACTTCCTGGTTCGAATCAGCTGTTGAGCGGAACAGCGCGTGGGCAAGATTATACTAATGAAGCACGGTATATTTAAATCCCCACCCATAGACACATTCTCCAGCTAAAGTGGTATGATAGAATGCCAAATGAAACCTTATGGACCAAAAGAAATCAGAAACCAATGGAGGTTCAGATTAAGAAAAGAAAATTGCAATGGGCAGGCCACATCCTGCCTAAGGACTATGAGGAATGTATCATGAGACAAGCGTTAGAATGGAATCCAAAGGGAGAGAGGAAAAGGGGACATCCCAAACAAACATGGTAATGAAGCTGCCTGGATGGAGTAAAAGCAGCTGGCTTAACATGGGATCAAATCAAGACTATTGCTAAGGATCACAAGAGATGAAGAATGACTGTGGAGGCCCGATGCTCCATTAGGAGCCCAAAGGACTAATAAAAAATAGATATTACCTATACCCTAAAAGCCGAGAACTTGTTCAAAGTCTCAAGGCAGTTAATGTGGTGCAGCCTTCATTTATGTTGTGCAGCAGCTTCTGTCTTGCTGATAAGGAAACCTACAGAATAATGGCCTATAAGGTGTAACTGCTTTTACCTAAGTCAGTAGTTCTCAGCCCAGGGTACATGTGCTCCTGGGGGGATACAGAGGTTTTCCACAGGGTACATCAACACATCTAGGTATTTGCGGAGTTTTACAGCATGCTACATAGAAAGCACTAGTGAAGACAGTACAAACTAAAATGTAATATAGATATTGACTTGTTTATACTACTCAATCTCTCTTTATATATTTTAGGGTGTGTCTGTCTGTGTGTCTGTCTGCAAGTACGTTTGTTCAAGAACTCCTCCTAAATGACCATTTTGATAGGCAGCTTCCTCTTCTCCTAACTTAATGCACTGTCAGGATTTGGTTGTGCCAATGCCAGACAGCCAGAAGTCCTGGGAAAAGGACTGTGTTCCCTTTGCAAAGGGAGAGGCTGCTGTTCGGAAGGATGCGATATGAGAGTGGTCACTAGGGGCAGTGAGCCCACAGGGAAGAGCTACCTGCAGTGTCCACTGGGGCAGCCGTACCACCAAGGGGATGGCCTGCAGGGCTGGGGCTCCACCATCTTGCCTGCCAGCACACGGGTAAGTAGCCGCCCTGCCCCAAACCCTTCCCCTCCCTCCTAGCCCTTAGTGGCTGGGGGAGAGAGGCTGGGGGGAAAGAAAAGGCCGGCCCCTGGCAGCTTGTGGGAGTTGGGGAGGAAAGAAGAGGTCTGTGCCAGATGGGACCTCCCGCCCTGAGCCCCTCCCCAGCCACCAACCCTCATTCTTGCCCTTAATGAAAACTTAAAACATGGTAGCAGCAAGTCATCCCTGAAATCCTGCAGCTGGGCATCTAGTCTGTGGCATGCCCCCTCTGCTGTGCCTGTGATCTTAACAGTGCAGTTCAGGTTGAGCTTCACTACTAGGGAGACTTAGGGTGTGTCTAGACTACTGAGTTTTGTCGACAAAAGTGGACTTTTGTCGACAAAACTATACCTGCGTCTACACTACTGCTGAGTTCTGTCGCCATAACGTCGACAGACCTCAGCAGTTTTGTCGACGCTGGTAAACCTCATTTTACGAGGCATAACACCTTCTGTCGACAGAGTTCTGTCTGTAGGGTTGTGTCTAGACTACAGGGTTTTGTCGACAAAGCAGCTTGCTTTGTCGACAAAACTGAATGTGTCTAGACGCTCTATGTCGACAGAAGTTTTGTCGACAGTATCCGTCGACAAAACCCTGTAGTCTAGACGTACCCTTACTGAATGTAACACCTTGACTTCAGGTGTTTCCATGGCAGGGATGGGCCAGGAGGGGGTTTTCTTCATGCCTGTATGTGTATTACGAATATTTGACAGATTAGTACAGTTCATTTCTTGTCACTGCTGAACCAGTCTGATTCCTGATTTTTAGATTAAAGGGTTTCTGACTGAAGAAATAAGTCTTTGCCTGGTTTTAATAGCACACGATGCTGTAGTTGTAGTAGCTGGCATCAGTTTCAATGGACCATACATGAGCTAGGAATAGCCACTCCTCCTCCCCACTCTGGTGCCCTCTGTCTCAGGCACTTCAGAGAGGGAGCCATGCCATGGGAGCTAGCTACACGGGCTCAATGCCTGCTCATATCTCCCCCCTGCCACAGCAGTTGCCAGCAGGGAACATGTGGGTGATTTCTTTTCCTTTTGTGCACCTTGGTGTTGCAAAGGGAGGAGAATAGTGCAGAGAATCTACCCCACAGTATCAGCTGTGACCTCTTGTCCTTTAGGTAGAATGCATTCTGTACACAGTCTGAATGGGTCTGACCCCATTGCTCTGACCAGTCACTCTTTACTGTGCTGTTTTACTTAGCAGAGATTTATTATGCTGTTTTATTGAGTACACAGTCCTGAGTCATTGGAGAATTAAATTGTCAGAGATGGAGTAAATAGATGTAGATGTAGATAAATGAATATAGATAAAATTTAATGGGTGAAATTCTGCCTTCAGTTGTTAGTGGAGCCTGCTCACTTAAACAGTACATATGTTGTAAGGAGAGCAGAACAGGATCCATTCTGTTTTCATAAAGTTTCCCAAATCTGGCCACTGAAATTGTTGGTCGTCTATAAACACAGTATTGAAACTGAGTGATTTTGTGCTGCTTATTTTTATGTAAAATATCTGACAGTAATGTAAAGCAGAGAGGCTATTTTGGGGAAACACCCCTGAAAATGGTATTCTACAAAATTTACAGTTTGAAACTATTTTTGCAAACATTTTTGCATGCAGTTGCTGTCACTAAAAGACGTGAAATGTCTGACACTTGGGTAATTCCTTTCAAAATTCTACTGGTATTCGAAGACAGCCCCATAGTAAATTAAATTTATACTTACATTTGTTGGGGGAGGGATAGCTCAGTGGTTTGAGCATTGGTCTGTTAAACCCAGGCTTGTGAGTTCAATCCTTGCAGAGGCCATTTAGGGATTTGGGGCAAAAATTTGTCAGGGACAATACTTGGGCCTGCTGTGAAGGCAGGGGACTGGACTGGATGACCTTTCAAGGTCCGTTCTAGGATATAGGCAAACTCCATCCATTTGTCTTACAAAAACACCACAGTCCTACCAAACTGGTTGTAGCCTGTGATGTGTCAAATCTTCAGCTGTTGTAAATGGGTGTCCTTCCATTCACTCTGCTAATTTTCATCTATGGAGTGTCCATCCCTAGAAATGCCAATGTAAGTTTGGAGTTTAAATTATGTCCATACAGGCTTTGTCTACACTGCTGGCTTTTGCTGGTAGAGAACATGCAAATGAAGCACTGATTAGCATTTTGTCACACACCATTTGTATAACCTATTCAAGCCATTTTTGTGCAAGGGGTTTTTCCATAAAAACAATCAGTGTGGACATTTTCTTTTTGTGCAAAACCCCCTTTTTGCGCAAGATCCTTATGCCTCTAGGGTAAGGATCTTGAGCAGAAAGGGGTTTTTGCGCAAAAAGGAAACGTCCACACTGCTTGTTTTTACGCAAAAACCCCTTGCTCAAATAGATTATGCAAATGAAGTCTGAACAATGCTAATCAGCACTTCATTTGCATATTCTCTGCTGGCAAAAGCCGGCAGTGTAGACATAGCCACAGCTAGCAAGTGAAGATATGAAGGGCTAGACACAAAGGGGGGCAGACAATGACCAAATTTAGGAACAGTGATGCAAGGAGAGCAGAGGTATAGGGAGTAGGATTTAATTTCAAAGAGATTAGAAATTGAATGTCATGGAAAAGAGAGCTTTTGGAGAAGGCTTTCAAGAGACATGAAAGATACCATGGGCTCTGAAGAGAATGGGCAGTAGAAGGGGAAGAAGTTGGGCTTGTGAATAGCATTGTGAATGGGCTGAAACACAGGTTGGATGAGACATAGCCACAGTTTCTCAAAGGCTGGAGGGGGGATAACATACTGAGATTTACTTTTGTCATTAAGGGGAAATTGATCTTTTGGGTGAGGGAGACCTCTAATACTCGCTTGTTCTCATCTCATATTCCAATAACTTTCTTCTTTGGCTGGCTTCGTTAATTTGTGGCTGAACCTGGGTTATGAAGAGTCATTCTTAATTGTGCAAATCCTCTCACACCCCCAGGACAGGCATTTCTTACACTCAAAGTATAAACTTTTCAAATGCTTCTCATCCTACTTAGGCACTAGAGAAAACAACTGCCAGCCTATTTAGGGCATTCATCTATTTAGCAGGGCAACATAAACCCTGTCAGAAATTCAGAGTATTTGCTTGAGTTTTAATACATTGTCTTTGGTCTAGTTGGAGCCCTCCCCCCATGAAACTAATAAACAATTGTCTTCTCTTGTCCAAATTTTATTTTTCATTTGTTCATCAAAACACGAGGGACCCTTGCTGTCATACCGTCCATCCTGAAAAGATGTAGTGGCCTATACCCACTTAGCCTGCAAGTTCTTTCCTGTTTATTTCCTTCCTAACAGTCACCACAGGAGAAGGTCGAATGTTCCTTTCTTTAACCAGTGCTACAAGCAGCTAGAATGGGGATATGGTAGTCATAGTTTTCTGCACCTTATCTGAACTCTCAGTAGATATCATTCCATTGTCATACCTTCACAAAGACCCAGCCCCTTATAAAATTAGGGAGTGGCAGACTGATCTTGGATATAAGCTTGGGTCTTCTGCTTTCTGTCTACCCACATGCAAACACCAGACTACTGCTTTGTAGAGCTAAGTTTGGTCTGAGTGGCCTGCTATCCTCATAGAAATTTGGTTTAAATATATAATTGTGACTAAACCAATAAAGTCCCTTTGATTTGACATGAAGGCTACTTCAGCATACTATAGCAGACAGGACTGGACCAGAGTGGGCAGTGTCTGTGCTGAAGGATAAATGGAAACAAATCAGTCATCAGGAATGGTAACCCACAAAAACCTGTAGGAGAGCACTTTAAACTCCCTGGACATTCAATAATGGATTTAAAAGTAGCCATTCTTCTACAAAGGAATTTTAGCACCCGCTTACACAGGGAAACTGCTGAACTTGGATTCATTTACAAGTTCAATACCCTGAGGCTTGTATAAAGATATTAACCAGTGAATGCACTACAAAGGCAATTTCCCAACCTTTGATATTCACATTTCCACATCAAATGCTATGATGAGACACAGCCAGCCTGATTTAATTAGCTTCATTAACACTTGTCCTGTTATTGATAGGTAACTTGTTTTGCTGTTATATATACTCTCATTCTGTAATTTCCACTTCAACTTGTCTGATGAAATGGATTTTACCCACAAAAGCTCATAACATAATAAATGTGTTAGTTTCTGAGGTGTCACAAGAATCCTCATCATTTTTAAAGATACAGACTATAACGGTTACCCCTCTGAGACTTCACACTACAGAACAGTCACAGCAGATGAAAAAAGCAGAAAGGCAAGAGGTGAATCCGTACGGTTAAATGGCAAAATTCAAGACGTTATTTGAGCCAAAAAGAGATCTTTCAGAAAATGGATATCCAATTCAATTGAATCCAGTAGACAGCGATATAATCTATGTTGGCTAACGTGTGAAAAGAATAGTAGCAGGGGTGAGATGGAATTTGAACAGCAAATAGTCCAAGACATAAAAACAAATAACAAGGAATTCTTGCTGTATATCAGAAACAGGAAATCTGTGAGAAACTGGATATTTCCCTACGGGCAAGTTACTCTATACTCCACAATTGTCTACTGGAGAGTGCTGGACGAGATGAATCACTGCTCTGATCCAGTATGACAATTCCTATATTTTGCATGTGACAATTAAAATGGGCTGCAAAATCTCCACCCCCAATACACAGTGGTCAAATTCCCTGCCTATTTCATGACACTTCTGCAGTTTTGCACCGAATCAAATCTCAACTGAAGACCTAATGCTGCATACTTTGTGCACCTCAAGCTCTCATTGCTGCCTGGAGACTTTTGTCTCCACTACTGTTGTCAACAGACTAATAACAGCAGGTTGGTGTTTGCTTTTGTCAATTTGAAAGGCTGCACATACACAATCCTGTATCCAAATGGTGTGTATTCAGGACTGGCAAATGTAAGGATCTGTCATTGTAAGGGATGTATGATGCTCCTGGACCTGCTGGAATTACCAGATAATATTAAACAAATCCATGCCCCCAAATTTCATAAAGCTTCTAAATATTAACTCTTTATGCACTGTTCAGAATCCATTAATGACTCCTATCAAATGCTTCTCTGCAATTCTTGCCTCCTTCATCAGAATGAAATTCCCCAGGAACCAAACCTCTCCCCCCGCCTTTTGAAGAGAAGATTCACTACTAGTCCCCAAGGTCACCCTCTCCATACATTTGAAAATGCCTCATCTGGTGCCACTTTTTTTTTAACGACTCATGTCTCCAGGCTTGCTGTGTCAGCTTCTGCTCAATTATTGTTTGGAGAATTCTCTCCAGCCCCTGCCTCTCTAAATTTGCTTTTCAGCATTGATGCATTCCCATTTAAAGGCTGCTTTGATGTTATTTTCAATTGGGAAGCTCTTGAGTCTAAGAGAGCCTCTTTGTGTGATGGTGTAGGAAGATAGGGAAGATTTCCAAGTGGTATGTCTCTAAGCACATCTGGGAAACAGTTTGTTCTGAGAGGGAAATCCAATCCTCCACAGAACACAGCCAATGCCCTGGCATCAGAATTTGTGCAGTTCTATTGTTGGAGGGTAGACAGGAGCTGAGTGGGTGTTCATCCAGCAAAAAGAGATTGGTGTAAAAAAAGAGGAGAGGTGTCTCTTAAGGGATTTTTAAGTAGCCATCTAGTGTTCAAATCATTTAGCAAAATAACTAAGGCCCTGAGCTGGCAAAGCACTTATGGCTTGTTTCTCCTGTTTCTATAGTCGTCATTTCTTTATTTGGTTGTTTTGTTTCTTTTTTTCAATGGAGATAGTAGGGTTGATTTAATTGCAGGTTATTTGGATAAAATTTCACACTCGTGGATCTCTGAGGTGAATAGCTGTCTCTGGGACTGCAGAGAGTAGAACTTACGCTATGTGAGATTTTTTTAAAATGAATTGGAAAATCCAGAAGAAGGGGGAAAGTATGAAGTTGACCATAAAATGTGCTGTATGTTGTGGCTTCTTGTGAAACCAAAGTAATGTGATTGCTGCCAAAGTGTTGTATAATTCCTCTTTCTTTCTCACCCCCAAAAGAACAAAAGAGAAAGTAACCCCTATCTCTTGCGATATGTCTACACAGCAAACCATTATTTCAAAATAATGTTGAGCTGGAGGACTTCTTACTCCAACTCTTGTAACCCTCATTTCAGAAGGAGTAAGGGAAGTCGAAGGAAGAATGTTCTTCCTTTGACTTCCTGTTGTGTGGTCAGTGCCAAAAGCCAAATTAAGCTATTTTGTCTTCAGCTATGCAAATGACGTAGCTGAAGTTGCATATCTTAATTCGACTTTTGCCCTGCAGTGTGGACGTACACTTATTTGTTCTTGCTCTTTGCCTGACGCAACCTTTCTCTCAACTTGAAGATATACGGTACAGTCCCCTGCACCCTTGTCGACTGTTCCTCCCAGGATTCCCTAATAATGTCTAGGATCCCCCGGGGCTGCCTACCATACAACAACTCAAAGGGTGAGAAGCCCGTGGAGGCTTGCGGCACTTCCCTTACTGCAAACATTAACGCAGTTAGGGCCCGGTCCCACTCCTTAGGTTACTCCTCCACAAATTTCCTAAGCATACCTTTAAGCGTCCGGTTAAATATTTCGACGAGCCTGTCGGTCTGTGGATGGTAAACTGAGGTCCTTAGAGTCCTCACCTGGAGTAGGCGGCATAGCTCTTTCATCAGTGCTGAAGTGAAGTTTGTTCCCTGATCCGTAAGGATCTCTTTTGGCAGGCCCACTCTCGAGAAGATCTTGATTAGCTCCCCTGCTAGTGTGGGGGCTGTGGTGTTCCGCAGGGGTACCGCCTCTGGGTAGTGGGTTGCATAGTCGATCACTACAAGAATATATTGATATCGATTCCGCGTTCGTTCTAAGGGGCCAACCAGGTCCATCGCTACCCTCTGGAACGGGACATCTACAACTGGCAGCGGGACCAGTGGAGCCTTGGGCACCCGCTCGGGTCCCATCTTTTGACACTCGGGACAGGAGTCACAGAAGTCCCTCACGGCCCGATAAATACCTGGCCAGTAAAACCTTTGGAGCAAGCGGCATACGGTTTTCTCGTACCCCAGGTGTCCCGCCCAGGGGTTACTATGGGCTAGTTCCATCAGTTGCCGGTGGTACTTGCCCGGCACCAACAGCTAGGAGGTCACTTCTTTGTCCTCCCTCCCCTTGTTAATCCGATAGAGGTGGTCCCCTTGGATCTCGAAATGTGGGAAGGTCAAGGCCCCTTTCGGAGTGTCTTCTGCTTCCATGCTCGCGGTGGTGTTCTCCCAGGCTTGATGAAGGAGGGGGTCTTCTCTCTGTTCTTGCACAAAGTCTGCGGACCACTCCTCCTCCCCCAGGTCCTTGTCTACTTCCCCTGCCCTACCAGCTCTCTCTCGCCGCGCGTCCATGGGGTCTGCGGCCAAAGAGGATTCTCCCTCCCTTGGTTCCTGCCCTGGCCATTTGCAGAGGGCCTGTGCAAAGCCCCTCCAATCCCGGCCGAGGAGGACTGGGTACACCAGTCCTGGGACGAGCGCTACGTACGACCACCCTTCCTGGTCCCCTTCCCTAAGGCGTACCCAGGTCGTGGGGTACGATTCCCCCTACCCATGCACACATTGGACGAGCACCGGGGGCCCCTTTCACGAGGTCGGCCCGCACCAGTGGTCACCCTGAGTCTACCAAGGCGGTGACCACCCGCCCTTCCACCTCCACCTCCCTTAATATCCTCCCGTCAAACCGCGACCCCGGTTGGCTTCGTCCGACCATTACCTGGCCATATGAGCAGTCCATGAACAGGTAGTCCCATTTGAAGTGCCCCTCTTGGCCGCATTGGTAGCAGGCTCCGGTCGGGGGTCGTGGTGGGCTTTCCTTCCGGGCTTCTCGGGGTGGTTGCCGGGGTGCGGGTTCCTCCCTTATGGGTTCTGCTCCACACGGGGACCAAACACCTCGCTCCCCCCTTCCCCAGACTGGGAGGCCCTCCTATCGTCCGGCCCTCCCCTTGTCGTAGGGGTGGGCGGACCCCCCTTCCTACACCAGGAACGTGCTCCCTCCGGCCTACACTCCCTCCTTCACCCACCTCGGCCGCTAAGTAGTCCTCCATCAGCGTCACCGCCTCGCTAAGCGAGGAGGGGTGGTGCCGTCGGATCCAATGCTGCCCTTCCCCTGGCAGAATGTGGACGAACTCTTCTAATACCACTTTCTCTGCCACCTGAGGCCCCGTTTGCTGGTCTGGTTCCAGCCAACGCCAGCCAGCCTCCCACAGTTGTTGGGCCACCACCCAGGGCCGCACCCCAGGAGGGTATTTTTCCTGCCGAAACTGCTGACGGTATGTCTCTGGGGTGATCCTTAGTTGGTCCAAAATGGCCTCCTTTACTTTGAAGTAAGGTAGGGCATCCCGCGGATCTAAGCTCCGATAGGCCAGCTGGGCCGGGCCCGTAAAATACGAAGCCAGAAGCGTGGCCCAGTGTTGCTCTGGCCACCTGGTGGTGGTGGCCACCCTTTCGAAAGTGATTAGAAACGCCTCGGGATCGTCTGAGGGCCCCATCTTGGCTAGCCACACCGGCAGCTGAGCCAGGGCGCCCCTTCCCCCCCGCCGTTTCCCCCCCTTGCATCAGGGGCTGCCCCCGTCCCAGGCTCCCCCATTGTCTCACCCATCATTCCTGTTGGGCCTGGTATTCTTCCGCCACGTCTTTCAGGAGCTGCCTCTGCTGGTCCTGCTGCTGGGCGGCCAGTTGCTGCAAGAGGGCCGTCTGCTGCTGCTGTTGCTGCAGCTGATTCTCGGTCAGCCATTTGAACACATCCGCAGCCTCCGTCCTCCGGTGTACTTGCGCCTCACACCCTGCAGGTGTGTTGACTCGTTCCGGCTCGCCTTCTGCCAGTCTCTTTTTTTTCTCTTTTCCAGGGTTTTTTTTTTATATCCCTCCCCCTAGCTCTCTGTCTATGGGGTCTTGGGTCATACCCACATTCTCCACCACATGTATGAGTGGGGGGCCACCCCCCCCCCCGTATTCTCCTAGTTTGGAGTGAGTCCTTGACCGTCTTTGTTCACCCTAACCCACTGTCAGGCGCGCAAATTGCCCGAGACCCCCGGTTCATGGGGATAGGGGTGTCCAGGCCCACCCTCACTCCCGGACCCCAGCCCAGGGCCCTAAGGACAGGTTCGTGAAGACCTGTCCAGCCGATGGGGCCAATGCCCGAAACTCACCGGCTCACCGGCTCCGTGCCCTGCCCTGGGCTACTTCCTATCCTCCTACCGTCCGACCAGACCCTGGTCGCCCCGTGCACCCTGTCCCCGGCTCAGTCTTCCTGCGCGTGCTTCTCCCCAGCCTCCTTTGCCTCCGCTGTCTCTCCCAGCCTCCGCTGCCGCTCTCCCTCAGCCTCCGCTTCCTCCTCTCCTTCCAGACTCCGCTTCCTCCCCCGCTTCCTGGCCCTGCTCCCGGGCTTAAATGGCCCGCGCCGGCGTCCTAGTGGCTTGATGTCAGCCACGATGCACATTGCCTCTCGCGCTCCCTCCACCCGGCCCCGCCCCCACCTCTCAGCTGAGTGGCGGCAGCAGTGCAGGGGCCACACACTGCCGGTGCGCCCCGGGCTGCCCCCAGGAGCGTGAGGGCGACCACGGGTTCAGTGCGGGGTGTGTCTGCCTCCGCAGGGTGGAGGCGGCCCGCCCCGTCACACTTCCACTGTGGCAGCCAGCACCCTGGGCCCTTTAAATCGCCACTGGAGCACCTTGCTGCTTGCTCTGTGAAGCTCTGAAGGCTGTGGGATGGGCGTGGGGGAGAAGCACTGCATTGCTCGCAGCAGGGTGAGCTGGCTGCCCCCACTTCTGCCCCTTCTGGGAGCTCCCACCCCCCCTGGCCTAGGGGTCTGCAGAGATTGTTGGCTCCCCTGTCCCCGTTGGAGCAGTGCAAATAACTGGTATTTTAGTTCACTGGCTGTTCAAAACTTTGTAGAAAAGTTCCTCTTGGGTGGACACAAAAAAGAATATTATTAGCCAGCATTTAAAAAAATAGTTTTACTTATTCTTTAACTAGCAGATGTATCTGGCACTGCTCGGGTCTTTAACTGAAGGAATTTTTTTGGATTTTTTTTTTTTTTGGAAAATAAATGAAAAATATACAAGCTTGATTTCAATGACTGTATTTTGTTGAAAACGAAGGCTGGACTGCGGGCTTGGGGGTAGGGAGAGGCAGGGCAGAGTGTTGGAAGGTGTGGGGGGCTCAGGGCAGAGGGAAGGAAATGGTAGGGGCTCATGGGGAAGAAGGTCAGGGTGTAGGGGGCAGGTGAGAGGTGCAGGACTCAGGGCACAGGATGCAGGACGGGGGGGGGGAGCTTCCCGGGGCTGCCCATGGCAGGGAGGGGAGTGCTGCTCTGACAGTGCTCCCAAGGGGCTGGGGCTGAGCTCTCTGGAAGGCGGCTCCTCCTGAGGCGGGGGGACCCAGGTCTGCGGGCTGGCCCGGGCCTCCTACTGTCCCTTCCAGCCTGCAGCCTGTCAGAGGGGAGCAGTCGCTGGCCTCGGGGCGGGGAGGAGCTCGTTTGGGGCAGTGACCACCCTGTCCTACAGCCTGTTGGGGGAGGGGGTGAAGTTCTGTGGGCTGCCCTCTCCTCCAGCCTTCTCCCTTCAGGCTGAAGGCTGTCTGGGGAGGGGCCAGGCTCTGGGGGCTGCCCCCTTCTTCGGCAGGTTCCCCCCACGTCCTGCAGGTTCTCCCAGAGGGGCTCCTTATCCAGTCTGGAGGCAGGTAAGATGGCGGAGCCCCAGCCCTGCTCGCCACTCTCTTTGTGTTGCAGCTGCCCCCTGTGGCCACTCTCAGTATTGCGTCCCTCCTGTCTGTGCCGCTCCCCTTGGCATCCCTCTACTCTTTGCCCTTCCCTTTCCACGTTATGGAAAACAATCCCAAACCAAGCTGCATTCCGAATTTGGTGGTCCTAGCTCTTATGGTTTAGGAGGAGTCCTTAATCAAACAGACAAACAGACACAGAGACAGACAGACACACTCTAAAACGGGTGGGAAACCTCAGCCCCCCCCCGGCTTGCCTGGATCCGGCCCCCAAAGCTCGGGTTCTCGCCCCAGCACTGGGGAGTCTGCGCTGGTGCTCCAGGCCTGACTCTCCCCACCTGTCCTGCTGCTTCACTGTGGGGCTGGAGCACACAAAATCTATTAGTCTGGGGCTTCCTAGGCTCTGGTGCACAAGGGGAATGTTTAGAGTGTCTTTCTCCTTCTCCTTCCCAATGAGGGTTTTTTTGTTTGCTTTTTGTTTTTTTTTTGTTGGTTTTTTTTTTTTTTTTTTTTTGTATTTTTTGCTTCTCACTTGTGCATGGCTCCCGACTGATTTTTCCATGGGTCAGTGGCCCCCGACCCAAAAATGATTCCCCACCCCTGCTCTAAAATATATATAGAGATAAAATGGAAGGACATTTCAAACTTAAAAGTTGTTTGAATCAAAATGTTTTGAATCAAAATATTGAAGCTACATGTTTGGACTTTTTTTAATATAAAAAATTTGGTGAAACAGACACCAGTTCTTTTGTTGTAGCTGAATCTGCATTTTCCTCTCAAAAATTTTTTGGCCAAACAATTTTACCGGTTCTCATTCTTACTCACAGTGAATACTACATTGCGGTGTCCCACTGAAATCAGTGATACTGCTGGTGGAAGAAGGTTCTGCACAAAGTGAGTGTCATGGTATCTCAATCTGTCTATAACTGGTGCGGCCTGTTGATCTATTTTTACTTCAATTTTAATAATTTTCACTCTTTTGCTACCCTTTCTTAATGTATTTACTTGTGCGGCTTGTTCCTGCCCTGATCCTTTAAATCATAGCTTGTGGACCAATTCCTCTTCTTACATGGAGTGCTACTAACTTGTTAGGATAATTAGGGTGCATTCACATTGCACCTGTATCTTGAAATAAACTATGCAATTTGAGCTATGCAAATTGCGTGGCTTATTTCGAGTCAATTTCAAAATAGCTTATTTTTAAATTTGGTGCTGTCAACACAGCACTTAATTTTGAAATAAATCAGTGCTCTGAAATGTCCCTTACTCCTCGTGGAATGAGGTTACAGGGATGTCGGAATAGCGAGCCCGTTATATATCAAAATAACGGGCATGCTCAAAGGATGTGGAATAGCTATTTTGGGATATCTCTGGTACCCCGAAATAGTGCTGCGGTGTAGACATGGCTTTAAGAACACCTACACAGGGATAAAAGACCTGTGATGTGACTGTGGCTGGCATGAGTCAAGTGACTTGGGCTCACAGGCTAAAACTTGCTGTGTAGATGTTTGGGCCTGGGCTGGAGCCTGAGTTCTAGCAGGATCCAAGAACTTGGTTCCATTGTGAGCCCAAACGTCTACCCAACAATGTTTAAGCCCTGGAACCAGTGCTCTGTGGGCCTAAGTATACTGACCCAGGTCTGGCTGCAGGGTTTTTCTCTCTGTCTACAGCAGGGGTTGGCAACCTTCTCAAACCAAGAGCCAAACTACATCAAAATTGAGAACAAGTGGTCAACAAAGAGCCGAAAAAGACTGCCCATTTGCATGACTGAAAATATACAACTTAATATTATTGATAATTAACATAATGGTTAATAATAGCATAAATGAAATATTGTACTCACAGACTTTATTTAATGTGACACTGGACCCCAGAAAAATCAGTTGGGGACCACACGAGTGAGAAGCAAAAAAAATCCTCCAAAATCCCCCAACCCTCACTGATGTGGCCCCCCACTGAAACACCTCATTTCCCTGATCCTCCTGCCCCATCGTGGCGGGAGGGGCAGGGAGGACTGAGATTCAAGGCCAGATTTACTCTTCTGGGGTTAGGGATTTTGTGGCTCCCCCTAGGCTTTGGGGTGGGGCCAAAAATGAGGGGTTAAATTGTGCAGGACAGGGCTGCCAGTGAATGAGATAGGGATGGGATGCAGGATCTGAGCAGGAAGTGGTGTGTAAGCAGTTGTGAGGGTGCGAGGTAGGGTGTAGGAGCAGGCTGGGGACAGGCTGTCTGTTCAGGGGGCAGGAGTGGGCTGGGTACAGGAAAGGACTGGAGGCAGACTGTCTGGCTGGGGCACAGGAGTGGGCTGGGGGCAGACTGTCTGGCAGGAGCAGGCTGGAGGTAGGGTGTCTGGCCGGGGAGAAGAAGCAGGCTGGGGCAGACTATCTGGCCGAGGGGGGGATGACTTGGGGGATGTGGGGTCTGGGCAAGAGGGTTGGGGGGCACTTAATTGCTTTTGCACTACATTTGATGCTACCTCCTGCTGCTTCCATGTGCCAGGTAGGATTCACAGGGAAAGCCTGCAGGAAGTGTTTCCTTGAGGAAAGAAAATGGCAGTGCATGGAGCCATTTTTGGTTCCTGGTTTCTTGCAAGCTGGGGGAAGGAAAAGGGCAGTGCACAGAGCCATTTTGTTCACTGCATACAGGCTCAAATGTGGAGGCTCAGGGCTTTCTTCCCCTGTCTACCCTTTCCCTCCCTCTTTCCGCAGGAAGCCAGCACTGATGTTCCAGTCTTGCGCTGGGGCTATAAGGGTATGTCTACACTAGCCCACTAGTTCGAACTAGGGAGGCTAATGTAGGCATTCGAAGTTGCAAATGAAGCCCGGGATTTAAATATCCCGGGCTTTATTTGCATGTTCCCATCTGGGCGCCATTTTTAAATCCCCCTAGTCCAAACTGACTGCTACACGTGGCAGTCAAACGTTAACTCGAGCTAACTCCTTAGTTCAAGTTAACTGTTACACCTCATTGAAATACTGTCAAGCTGGAGAACTTCTTATTCTGACTCCTGTAACCCTCATTGTACAAGGAGCAATGGAAGTCGAAGGAAGAGTTCTCTATTTCAAAATAAGTGCTGTGTAGATGCTCCCAATTTTGAAATAAACTATGCAATTGACGTAGCTCAATTTGTGTAATTTATTTCAAGTTAAGCCCTGCTGGGAAGATGCACCCCAACTGACTTCCTAGTGCCTCCTCCAAACTCTTCCACCATGTAACAGAAGTTGTCACCTCTTAACTCCTGGAAAGTGGGACAACCCCTCAAAAGGAAAACCTCATGTATTTTTCCTTCTTCCCAGCCTTTTATCTCCTTTTAGCCCAGAAAGAAGTAATCCCCCACTTCTCAATGAAAGTTTTCTATTTTTTATTTTATTTATAAGGTCCCAGTTCAGCAAAGGGCCATGACGACGCAGGGAGAAAGGGGTTCATTAGGTGTTAGGCTGAACAGATCCAGCCGCAGCAGGGTTTCTGCTGTTCAATCCAGCTGCAGTTCCAGACGAGAGAGACCAAGTCTGAAACTCGGTGCCAAGCCAAACTCGGTGTGAGGTCCTTACCTGTGAGAGATGGTAATATCCCTATGACCCTCCTCCAGTCATCTAGGTTCTTACTTGGTGTTTACCTGATATGCAGTTAAGCTTGTGTATTTTATTTCTGTTGTGGGGTCCTAAACCATTCCTGTCTATACTTACCTTGTTTACCTTGTTTACTGTTAATAAATCCTTGTTAGTTTACCTTATTCTTTGTCCTAGTCCTTGGGGAAGGTCTAATAGCTCCCAACGATAGACATGGGTTTGGGGACGGGCCTGAAAGCCAGCTTAAGTTAAAACCATCAATTTTTTGGCTAACAGAGGTACCATAGTGATAGAGATGTAGCCCTGTTAGTCTGGTGTAGCTGAAACAAAAAACAGGACTATGTAGCACTTTAAAGACTAACAAGATGGTTTAATAGGTGATGAGCGTTCATGGGTCTGGCCATAGAAACAGCTGACTCCCACCCTTCCCCCTGCCTACACGCACAAGAGCCCTTTTCACCTGCGAATGAAGAAGTAACACAGAGAGGGTGCCCTCCCTGCCCTGCCCCGGAGAGCAATCCTGCACTATTTCACATGTATTAGAAATGTCTACCACATTGTCTAGATGAATGTACATAATAACGCTGCTTAAATGAAAACATCACTGACTCTCGTATCTGAAGAGAACTCAAAAGCTGCCACAAACAGAAGAACCTCCAGTTCCCTATATACTGGCCCTTCAGCCAGAAGCCTGGATAAATGGGCAGGCCTTTCAGCATACCCAGAAGGTCCAGCTCTGTTGGACTAAAGGGAAAATTCCAGTATTAAGGGCCCTCCACTGATATTGCCTCGATGCTAGACTCCAGAAGTCTCCACTGATCTCATTGGGCAAAATGGAGCATGAATTGACTGGCTTAGTCCTAAACCCTAGAGGGTTTGGTTTTGGCAGGGATAAGTTAAACAAGAATTAATCAAAGGCCAGTTTTATATATTAAATCTTGACAAAGCTGATCCTAATGCTCCTCTCCCATTGCTCCATCCACTGTGGTGGTCTGTTTCTGGCCCGGGGCATCGAGAACAACAGATTGTTGCTTAAGTATATGACAAATGAACAAGCGTAGACCTTGAGCCTGCAACTTCTTGTCCTTAGGCAAAGTTCTGTGACCTTGTGGAACCCTGCTGGCTTCAGTGGCATAGTAGCTTGTAGCAGTGTGTAGCGTGATGTGATTATTTTATTATTTAAAATGTTGGCAGTTATTGTGTTTTATTGAGACAAAACCTACAAATTGGACCTCCCTGGTGCACGTCCTCAGGACGTGACTGGCTGTGACGGGGCGAACAGGCCCCGCACTGCAGGGCTGGGAGTAGCCCAGGCCCAGCTGGCTGAGAGGGCCCCGCCCTTCCGGCCCTGCTGGGCATGCTCCCAGCAGAGGCCAGGTATAAAGGCAGAGGGAGCCCAGCAGGCAAGAGGACAGCTGGGGGAAGGAGGAGACCAGGCCAGGCCAGTGTGTGAGCCGCCGCCGGGACTAGAGCCGCTGCCAGTGCTGGACCCAGACACCAAAGAAGCAGACCCCGACTCCAGGAGACCGGAACCTGCCCACAGCCCCAGCAGGTACTGCCTCGGAGGCCAGGGGCCCCCGGGGAACCAGGGCGTGGTAGGAAGCAGCCCAGGGCAGGGGATACAAAGTTTGGCTCGGCGTGTATCGGCCGGATTCCCCGCCGAGCCGGCAGGAGCCACAGACCCTGCCTAAAAGGGCCCTGGGCTGGGACCCGGTGGAGAGGGAGGGCCCGGGTCCCCCTTCCACGCAGGCCCCCCCTGGATAACCAGGCCTGGGGCCGGAAGAGGCTCCTCAGAGGGACTAGGCCTTGATACCGTATATCTCCTGACAGAGGGGCCTGGACTTTGTGTTGGGGCATTAATACCGTATATCCCCTGACAGAGGGGCCTGGACTTTGTGTGGGGACAGTGATACTGTATATCCCCTGATAGAGGGGCCTGGACTTTGTGTTGGGACATTGAAGCCGTTTATCCCCGGATAGAGGGGCCTGAACTTTTGGGGACTTTGGGGTGCGGTATGGGCCCGGAATGAGACGCGGGTCAGCATAAGGGGTTCAGCAGCCCCCGTCAGGGGCGTACCCCCTGACAACCTGGTGGAGAATGTGGGCATTGATCACCCCTGAACTGAGGGGATAACTGATTGCCTAGTAAACCAAGACAGGGTCTTAACGATAGCGGGATGGAGCCCGCAAAATTGCTGGAAGTACTGACAGAGAGACACCGGGAGCAGCTGCGACAGCTGAGCGAGATGCTGCAGAAATGGGCTGCCGAAGAAATGGAGCACCAGCAGCAGCTGCTACAACGGCTGAGCGAGGAGCGCCTAGCCCCCCGAGATGGGACAGCGCGGTCGGAGGCAATAGCGGACTGTGGATATACCCAGGTACTGACCGAGGGACGCCGGGCTCGGGGAAGTGGGCCGGCTAAGGTCGTGGCAGAGGTACTGGTGGAAGGGACCCAGGTCAAGGCCCTAATAGACTCGGGGTGTAGCCAGACGTTGGTTCAGGCGAGCCTGGTGGCGGATCCCGAGCCTGCTGGGGGTCCCATCCTGCTGCAGTGTGTACATGGGGACATAAGATCATACCCGACTGCCTGGGTACGAACAACTGATGACTGTGGGGAACAGATTTGCAGAGTGGGGTTGGCCCCCCGATTAGCATACCCAGTGATATTGGGGCGAGATTGGCCTGGTCTCCGCAGGATAATCCGAGCCTGGGCCCAGGAGGACCCACCAGCAAGGGGAAGGAGGCCCCGGGCGGGGCCGATAGCAGCTCAGGGGGATAACCCGGAGCCCTATAGAGCACCAGTAGAGGAAGCAGGGACGCCAGGTCCGGCGAGAACCCCACGGCGGCCTGCAGAGGAGGAGGAGACGGCGTGGCTGGGAGGTAGCAATGATTTTTTACGGGACCAGCGGGAGGACCCGACACTCAGCCGCGCCTGGGAGCAGGTCCAGGAGACGCGGGACGAGGAACCGGGGACCACGCCGAGGCAGCAGGGCCCCAGGTTTGAGGTACACAACGATCGGCTCTACCGGGTGGTCCGGGAGCCGCAGACCGAGGAGGAACTGGCGCAGCTCCTAGTCCCCACCAAGTATAGAAAGGGGGTGTTGCAGCTGGGTCATGCGAATCCTTGGGCCGGACATCTGGGTCGGGAGAAGACACTACAGCGAGTGGCCCGGAGGTTTTTCTGGCCGGGGATCCATCGGGAGGTGCGCGAGTTCTGTGAGTCCTGCCCCGAGTGTCAGCACACCAACCCGAAGGGGGTCCCTAAAGCCCCCCTGGTGTCCCTGCCGGTGGTAGGCACCCCCTTTGAACGCATTGGGTTGGACCTGGTGGGGCCTCTCGAGAAAGCTAGCTCAGGGTGCCAGTACATCTTGGTAATAGTGGATTATGCGACCCGGTACCCCGAGGCTGTGCCACTGAGAAATACAACGGCCGCTACTATAGCGGCAGAACTTATTAAGGTGTTTTCCAGAGTAGGGATACCTAAAGAGGTATTGACGGACCAGGGCACAAATGTAACCTCGAAATTAATGGCAGAGCTATGCCGCCTGTTAAATATCCGAGCCCTGCGAACAACGGTGTATCACCCACAAACTGATGGCTTGGTGGAGCGATTCAATCAGACATTGAAGTCAATGCTCCGTAAGTTTGTGGAGGAAGACCCCCGAGGCTGGGACAAAGTTCTCCCGGCCTTACTCTTCGCCATACGGGAAGTGCCACAAGCCTCAACAGGCTTCTCGCCCTTTGAGCTCCTTTATGGGCGGCAACCCCGGGGAATACTCGACCTCCTGAAGGAAGATTGGGAGGCGCAAGAATCCCGAGTGTTGGGCACCGTCCCCTACGTGTTACAGCTCAGGGAACGACTCCAGAGATTAGGAGAATTTGCACGAACCAATCTTTTGCAGGCGCAGGAGACCCAAGCTCGGTACTACAACCGAGGGACAAAACTGCGGACGTTTGAGCCCGGGGAGAGGGTGCTCCTGCTGTTACCATCCCACGAGTCAAAGTTACTCGCCAAATGGCAAGGCCCCTTCGAAGTGGTGCGCAAAGTGGGGCCCGTAGATTATGAGGTGAGACTGGCGGGGAGGAAGAAAGGCCTGCAAGTTTACCACGTGAACTTGCTAAAAAAATGGAGACCGCAGGAAGGACTCTTGATTGATCCCTGCCCCCCGAAGGATGACCTGGGACCAGTGGCTGCGGAGCTAGGCACGGAACAGCCTGTCACCATGGGAGAGGAACTGACCCCAGCCCAAAAAGAGGAACTGTTCGGGTTAGTCCAAAAGTACACCCATGTCCTATCCAGCCAGCCAGGTCGCACGAACATGATGAGCCATCACATAAGCACCATACCCGGCCAGAAGGTTCGGAACCCGCTACGACCACTACCTAGGAAAATGTGGGATCCGGTGCAGAAGGAACTCCAGGCAATGCTGGAGATGGGGGTCATCGAGGAGTCACGTAGCGAGTGGCGCAGCCCCATAGTGCTGGTCCCAAAACCAGACGGATCCCTGCGTTTTTGTATTGACTTTAGGAAGGTCAACGCTGTGTCGCGGTTTGACGCTTACCCCATGCCACGCGTGGACGAGTTACTGGAGAGGCTGGGGAAAGCTCGGTACCTCTCCACGCTGGACTTAACTAAAGGGTACTGGCAGATCCCATTGACCCCGGCTTCCAAAGAGAAGACTGCGTTTCCAACCCCCTTTGGGCTATACCAATTTGTTACTATGCCCTTCGGCCTGCACGGAGCAGCCGCCACCTTCCAGCGCCTAGTGGACCAACTGTTGCGTCCCCACCAGCTGTACGCCACAGCCTACATAGACGATATAGTGGTCTACAGCCACACGTGGCAGGAGCACCTACAACACCTGGAAGCGGTACTAAAGACCCTGGCGGAGGCAAACCTCACAGCAAATCCAGGAAAGTGCCACTTGGGGCGGAGAGAGGTGACCTACCTGGGGTACACCGTGGGGAGAGGGACGTTAAGACCCTTGATTGACAAGGTACAAGCCCTCCAGGAGTGGAAAAGACCAACAACAAAGCGACAGATTCGTCAATTCCTGGGGCTGGCGGGCTATTATTGTCGGTTCGTGCCAGACTTTTCGGCTCTGGCGGCACCACTATCAGATCTAACAAGGAATTCCATGCCAACAAAGGTACAGTGGTCACAGGAGTGCGAGCAAGCTTTCCAAACTCTGAAAGAGAGGTTAACAGGAGCACCCGTGTTGTTCCCCCCAGACTTTGCGAAAAGCTTTATCCTTCAAACTGACGCCTCCGAGAGAGGACTAGGGGCCGTACTAGCCCAAGAAATAGAGGGGGAAGAACACCCGGTACTATATATGAGCCGGAAACTTTTCCCAAGGGAGCAGAAGTACTCCACGATCGAAAAGGAAGCGCTGGCCGTGAAATGGGCCGTAGACGCCCTCCGGTACTACCTATTGGGCGGCCACTTCCAACTGATAACGGACCACGCCCCGTTACGATGGCTGCACAGCATGAAAGACACCAACCCCCGGATAATGCGGTGGTACTTGTCGCTGCAGCCTTACGACTTCGAAGTGGCTCACCGTCCAGGTAGGACGCACCTGAACGCAGATTTTTTTTCCCGGGTAGAGGAAGAGGAAACCAAATCAAATCAGACCATAACCAACCCCTTAAGGGGGAAGGCGTGTGACGGGGCGAACAGGCCCCGCACTGCAGGGCTGGGAGTAGCCCAGGCCCAGCTGGCTGAGAGGGCCCCGCCCTTCCGGCCCTGCTGGGCATGCTCCCAGCAGAGGCCAGGTATAAAGGCAGAGGGAGCCCAGCAGGCAAGAGGACAGCTGGGGGAAGGAGGAGACCAGGCCAGGCCAGTGTGTGAGCCGCCGCCGGGACTAGAGCCGCTGCCAGTGCTGGACCCAGACACCAAAGAAGCAGACCCCGACTCCAGGAGACCGGAACCTGCCCACAGCCCCAGCAGGTACTGCCTCGGAGGCCAGGGGGCCCCCGGGGAACCAGGGCGTGGTAGGAAGCAGCCCAGGGCAGGGGATACAAAGTTTGGCTCGGCGTGTATCGGCCGGATTCCCCGCCGAGCCGGCAGGAGCCACAGACCCTGCCTAAAAGGGCCCTGGGCTGGGACCCGGTGGAGAGGGAGGGCCCGGGTCCCCCTACCACGCAGGCCCCCCCTGGATAACCAGGCCTGGGGCCGGAAGAGGCTCCTCAGAGGGACTAGGCCTTGATACCGTATATCTCCTGACAGAGGGGCCTGGACTTTGTGTTGGGGCATTAATACCGTATATCCCCTGACAGAGGGGCCTGGACTTTGTGTGGGGACAGTGATACTGTATATCCCCTGATAGAGGGGCCTGGACTTTGTGTTGGGACATTGAAGCCGTTTATCCCCGGATAGAGGGGCCTGAACTTTTGGGGACTTTGGGGTGCGGTATGGGCCCGGAATGAGACGCGGGTCAGCATAAGGGGTTCAGCAGCCCCCGTCAGGGGCGTACCCCCTGACACTGGCCCTGAATGATTTACAAGTCATGGGGAGGTCCCCTGCCACTGGCCTCCTCGCCTGCCATCACCGGCCCTTCTGCTGGCCAGTCTGCTGCCTGGCTCCCAGCCACCAGCGTTCTCTGGCCTGGGAACAACAGTGGTCCTGCCAGACCTCATATGTTGCCAGACCAGAGAGTGCAACCTGTATAATGGTTCTTGATGGTTATAGTTGCTCTTGTCCTGGGCTATCCTCCAGTAGTGAGTGAGATTGGAATAGTTACTCTCATGCACACACATATGCACATGCACTCTTATTTAAAGGGGAAATAAGTTATTGATTTATTAGCACTAATGGACTGTGCATTCTCTCTGTGGAATAACTGTAACTGGTTTCCCTGAAACATCTGGCTAAGTATAAAATCATCAACACCTGTACCTCTGCCACTGCAGGTCCATATGCTGAACACATGCCAGTCGTTTTACTCAAAGGGAATCAGGAAGATGAATTAAGAAGGAAATCTTTACCATAAGAAAGAAATTTAACATGTTTTTCTATGTGGTTATCTGAAATGTCTCTCAGCTTTTAATCTTTCCTCTGAGTTTAGTTAAGTTGTCCCTGGGCTTGTGAACATGTCAAGCTTTTAGAAAGCAAAACCAGCTATGGCTTCCCATACTCATGGTGGACCTGATCCAACGTCCATTTAAAGTCAATGGGAGCCTTTCCATTGACTTCAGTGGCCACTGGAACTAGTCCTTAGGTCTAACTGAAAAGGGAATTAATGAATACCTACTGTTTCTTAAAGGAGAGAAACCTGGTGCTGGAAATTCCCTGTAAATTTCTTGAGACTGTCTGATATCAAACAAGTTCTAAGAAAAGTGGGTGGATGAATTTAGTGAACTCAATAGAGTGCATCCATTTCACATTAACCAGTTCAGCACCAGGAAAAATGGCTCAGATCTGTTTGTGGCCCACGCTTTTGAAGAAATTAGAAGCTCAGTTATTGTGAAAAGTGCCATTCAGTATCTAGCTGCCATGGTGAGTGATGATCCTTTTTCCTCTTGCAACTGGGAATTGGAATCTTGGCATGTGGGCACACGGAGTTCAGTTTCCAAGCCAGTTGGCAGTTCTTGGTTAGAAGCTCTTCATTGTGGAGCACACAAGGTTGCATTATTGATGTTCCCTATATAAAAGACTGTTTTCTTCAGCTTAAAGTCGTTGATAAATGTGCACTTAATCTGTTTTTTTAAATTGCAGGTTTTTTAAAGTTTCATCCTCACCATGGCCTCACTATTCAAATGGGACTCAAAAATATTTGGAATATTTCTACTTGGGGAAATAAACAATAGCACAAAAGGACCACCACTGAAAAATTCTTTAACTTGGTTAAACTTAGTACTGTCTGTTATTTTCTCTTAGATTTTTAGGAACAGGGCAATGACCTAACCAATTCAGCTGGAAATCATGAAACAGTTCATGACCTTCTGAAGCAAACGTATTAGTTTTCTTACTGCCAGTTAAACTGTCTAATCAGAGTGTCAAGAAAAGTCCTTCTAGAGACTCATGTCTGGTTGCTGCTCTTTAATGAAAAAGTTCCCAGAAGTATTAAGAAAGTCTTATATCTGAGCAGATCATATTCCTGTTTTGCCTTAACGGCTTTAAAAGAAAAAAAATCTTTTAATCGCTATAATTTTTTCAAAATACTTACTATTCCTTCCTTAATAGCTTATAATAAACCGTAAGTATATGAGTAAAATATCTCATTTTCTACTTTTCCCCAAAGTTACTTGGACTTTTAAAGTACTTCCCTGCCAGAAAATATACAACTATATCATGCCGCAATGTATCAGAACAGTTATATAACAATTACTCAATACTGTGCTGCAGGATCAAATCAAATACTTATGGATTCTAAAGGTACAGTTGTGACCCACTACTTCTCCTTCTCCAATATGATGCTCAGACTTAGATATTGAGCAATTCACCATCAAGCTATCTAGGATGTAATGGCACAAGAATCTGTTCAAACTCCAAAACCTTTAAGAGGAGCAGTCAGGGCAGACTCAATTAAATTCATTCCATTATTGAATCAAGGACTTAATCTTTCTAACAACATTTTAAACATTATACCCTGCCCTACCTAAAAGCTGAGCAAGGCCCTGATTTTAAAGAGCGTGACTGAGAATTAAGAGTAAAGCTAAGTAAAGTAGAGTGATAAAGTTGCCTTTGACTGATTTCTATTTTTACTTTTTAAAAATATTGCACCTTTAAAAAGGTGTTTGCAGTTTTTTAACAGAATGTGCTTATCAGAAGAAGTCAGTGCACACTTTCTTCACTTCCCTATGCAAATATGCATCTGTGCAGGTACTTTTAAACGTAGTCCAATTAGTTCAACTGCTGTCCTTTCGAAAAAACCTTTCCTATCTCTGAAAATAGCTCAGGGAGGTGATCTCTTCATAGCCAACTGCCTAGCCTGTGTGTTTTGTCTGCCAACAGATTTTGTTACAGATTTGCTAGTCAAAGTTATTTGACAAATAATTTGTACAAATGTATTTCAGCCAGTAGATAGCTCATGGATTACTCACTGGTAGCTTTGAGTATTCCCTATTCATGGGAATACTGTGGTTGTTGGTCAGCTAGATCAAATGATGTTGTATCTGCTTCTGGATCTGAATGGCTACCAAATCCACAAAGAACTTTCAAGTTTGCTGCATGAACACAAGGGATAGCTCTGAATACACATATACAGGATTGCAAATACATATTTGCAGCATTTTCCTTTCCTTGCACATTCTTAAGACCATTTTTTCCTAACACAGTTGTTCTCGAGAAGTAAATAATAGTGCTTGCACATACCCTTGAAGCACATTCAGAGCTTTTATTTCAATGTATTTGCCCAGCTCTTGTTAATACCCTCAGCTGGAGCATAAAATAGTAGATACAAGGCTCAATTTCAGCAGGTTTAGATCATGTGAATTATGCTCGGAGGTATTTGGGTTGATGAAAAATACAGACAGCTGCACAGTCCTCAAGGTTTTCTATTTATCTAGCTCACTGTCCCCTTGCAGCATTAGAATTCCCTCAGACTCCTACTGCAATAGTAGAACTATTTGTTTTATTTTTCTGTCAGCAGAAGCACCCTAGTGCCATTAGAGGTTACACCACATGTGAACTCCAGCCTTTTCACCGCTCAAATGAACTAGTTCTGTTCTAAAATGCTTATCTTAAAACAAATAAACAGTTACTGTCTGTACAATTATATAGAAATGCCATATAGCAAAATAATGGACTGTTCCAACTTACTTGTTTAGATAAGTGGCCAGTGCTTGTATGTATCAAAAGAATGAAGATGGACTAAATGGTGATGAGTTAAAAAATTAAAAATCTCGTAGATAGTTGTCCAAAGTATATAAACTTGGCAAGAAGTTTTAGGATAAACTTTTCCATTTAGTATTTTCTTTAGAAATGATGAAGACAAAGCAAAGAACACTGACAGCTGCAGTTTGGCACTGAAATATATGCAGCTCTCCATAGACTGGGTCCTTGATTCACATTTCTACCGCCAATATTGACTTCATTGGATATTGCTGTTTTGTTAGCAGTCAAGTAAGAGGGCTCCTAAGATTGGCAAGGGCATATTATGATGGCTTATATACAGCAAGGCAGAAATATTTCCAAAATATGGACTGCAGAATTTACTGCTCACTTTTTCCTGGGAATGGCTAAGTCAGCACCAAGGAAACTATATACAGTATCTATATCTAAATTGATTTTGTAACATGACTGCCTCCTGTCTAGCCAACTATTGCTTATTCTGCTGCCAACTTGGAAGGTGATGGATCTGTCTTTGGCCAACTGCAGAATAAGAAGAGCAGATAAGTAGCTATAGCTACCTGCCTACCTACCTATCTAGTATAAGGCACTGTACAAACTTCCAACCCTTTGTGTTGCACTGAGTACTGATTGGCCAGAGCAGAGAATTTAAGTGCTGATGTCTGTCGAAAGGATCTACCAGGTTCTTGTGTGCTCTTTTGGAGAGCAATACTGGCCATTTCATCATAGGGGCCGTTAAAAACATTATTTATAATGGAAAAACTTAAAAAACAACAAATAGTCTAGTAGATGGTATCATGTAGATGGTATCATGAGCTTTCATGGGCACAACTCACTTCTTCAGATGACAGAAATGTTGAAGTGCATTGTGCTCACGAAAGCCCATGATCCCATCTTCATGTTTTGTTAGTCTTTAAGATGCTACTAGACTATTTGTTGTTTTTTAAGTTTTTCCTGTTACAGACTAACTCGGCCACACCTCTGAAACTTTTGATTATCTATAATGTAAATGCAATAGATAAAATAGTTTATTTTCCCCAGATTGTCTGTAACTGACTTATGCAAGATAGGCTACTATACAGATTTATTTGCTCATGGTGACTGGACACTGGATTGCTGTTTTGTGCAGTAGATATAATATGTTTTTTGGGCAGCAGTCACACCCTGGCTTTGTTTGTCTATGTAGGGTATGGCTGCCATTAAAGTTCTCTTGTCATAACTTCAAAGTATTTTGCGTCCATTGAATCCCTTTTGCTAGCTGATGCCAAAACATTTTGCCTCTAGCTTTGTTCCTTCTGAAGTAACTAGAGACTCCCAATATGGTAACAGCCTGAGTAATTTGTACCTGAAGATCAGGTTCATAGTAATTTAGTATCATACTACAATAAGATAAGCCAGGGACGGGTAACATTAAGGTACTGGAGGGCCTCAAAATCCACTAAAGCCTGTTGTCTGGCTGGGGTGGGTGATGTGGCAGGGAGTGAGGCACATGGCTTGTGTGATATGGGGGAGAGGGTCTGATCCTGCCCCCATCCTAACCTCAGTTGGGCTGTGTGGGGCTAAATACAGTTATTTGAGACCAGATGTGGCCACTAGTAGCCCATCCATGAGATAAGCAATAGTTTCCTTTCAAATACCAGGATCTGCACAGATTCTGTTTTTTAAAGGGTTAGCGGCAGAGAACATATTAAGAATAAAATCATGCCTATCCCTATATTTGGTCTGATTCTCATCTCCCTTTATTATCAGTGTAAAAACTAACATCACTTATGATGTACCCAAGTATGTGAAAATAATCAGACCATCACCATCTATTTATGGATAGACACCCATCTATCTACTGTGGATAGCCTCCCCATCTCCTCTCTTTCTCTGCTATTTATTTGTACCCTGAACCCCTTAACTCCATTCATCTGAAGAAGTGGGTTGTGCCCACGAAAGCTCATGATACTATCTACGGGTACTCATGATACTATCTACTTTCTTTCAAGTAGGAATAAGGGATCCTCCGGAAAAGGGCTTATTTTTCCGGAGAATCGCGTCTAGACTGGCGCTTTTCTCCGGCAAAAACCCGAGCCGGAAAAAAGCGGCAGCCATGTAAATGCAAATGCCGCGGGGGATATTTAAATCCCCCGCGGATTTGCAATTCCGACTAGTCTCATTAGCATCCCTTTTCCGGAAAGGGATGCCAATGTAGACACAGCCACAAGGTATATCTGCACTGCTGTGTAAGTCTGAAGCCTAACCTTCCCCCTTCTGTCTACATGCAAATTACACTACCTCGGTGGCTCAGACCCACGGTCCCCAGACATCAGGAGTATGCAGGATCCAAGTCTGAGTCAAACTAGGACCCAGCATTGAAGCCCTGTTTCTTTGCAGTATAGGTGCAGCCCCACTGGTCTCGTGATCTGGGACTCCGCCAGAAGTATTCTACAATCCCAGTGGTCAACTGTCATTGTGCTCTAGACAGTCAAGTTTGGTGTATAGTCAAGTTTTCCCATGCTGCACCACAAAGAAAAGGCGAGAGTGGCCACATTTTACGGGTCACTAGAAAGTCTGGGATATGAAGGTTGGAACTCAGACCCATGTAATGCAGAATAGCCACTGGAGTCCCAGGTTGGAACCGAGGGTTTGACAATTCCAAACCTGGGGTTACAAATGAGTGTAGACGCTCAGGGTTAACAAAGTCAGGGTCTGCTAACTCAAGTTTTATCGACCCTGGGCTTGTGCTGCAGTGTGGACATCCCCTGAGGGTTGGATTCTACACTCTAACACTTGATTTAGAGCAGTGTTATTCCATTCTAATTATTACTGTGGGGTTGAACTGGTGTAAAACGGGTGCAATAGAATAGAGAATGTATGGGAAGGTTGTCATACATCAGCATATCCATTTCCAAACTTGTGACCTTTGAAATGCGACTTGTAATGATGCGTTATCCTGAGGAAATGCTAACAGCTGTTAAAATAAAATAATTTGCTTTTCAGACTATTATTATTATTAGAACTAGGTCAGATCCTCAACTGCTATAAATTGCACAGTTCCAGTGGTTTCAGTAAAGCTACGCCAGTTTACACCAGCTGAGGGTCTAGTCATTTGCCTTACAGCCCCCAGTTTGTGGTATAAGAAGATTCAGACAGATAATGAAACTTGCTTTAAATAAAGACAAGTGGTATGATTTCTTTCCCCCCTCTCCTATTTCTTTGATGTCTCTGTTTTCCCCATTTAAATGATCTAGGCTATGGTCCATTTCCCAGCAGCAGACGAGGTCTGGGTGTTGTCTATGCAAGTGTGTGGGGATTGGGCTGTAAAATTGCAGTGTACATATTCAGGCTTGGGCTGGAAGACAAGACCCCCATCTGTCTCAGGATCTCCACAACCTGAGCCTGTACACCAAGTCAGCTCGCTCCATATGAAGAAAGATTAAAAAGACTTGGACTTTTCAGCTTAGAAAAAAGGAGACTAAGGGGGGGATATGATAGAGGTCTATAAAATCATGACTGGTGTGGAAAAAGTGAATACGGAAAAGTTATTCACTTGTTCCCATTACACAAGAACTAGGGGTCACCAAATTAAATTAATAGGAAGCAGGCTTAAACCAAACAAAGGAAGTTTTCTTCACTCAGCGCACAGCCAAACTGTGGAACTCCTTGCCAGAGGATGTGGTGAAGACTAGGATTTTAATAGGGTTCAAAAAGAGCTAGATAGATTCATAGAGGTTAGTTCCATCCATGGCTATTAGCCAGGGTGGGTAGGAATGGTAACCCTAGTCTCTGTTTGTCTGGAAATGAAAGACAGGAGAGGGATCACGTGAGGATTACCTGTTGTGTTCCCTCCCTTTGGGGTATCTGGTATTGGCCACTGTTGGCAGACAGGATACTGGGCTAGGTAGACTTTTGGTCTGACCCTGTATGGCTGTTCTTATGTCTCAGGCCAGCTACGTGTAGACATATCCTTAGGGCATGTCTACACTAGGAAATTATTTCAAAATAACTAAAATTGAAATAGCTTGTCCCTACAATGGGGGAGCATTGAAATTAGTCAGAATTATTTTGAAATAGCATGTCCACACTGACTGGAGACTACCTCACACTAGAGTCCCTGGAAGCACTCTGGGGAGGGCAGACACTTCCTGTGGCTGCTGGGTCAGGCAAGCTGTGATGCGTGTTTTCAGGGGCTCCTCTCTATGGCTGTGTCTCACATACCTCTCCTCCACTACCTCCCCCTCGCGGGACTAAAAAGGGATTTGGTGTGCTCTGCTTGCCCTTGCAGATGCTACAGCACTCACAACATGGAGCCAGAGCTGCTGCAGAGTGGTACCAGGCTCGTGAGCCTCATGCTGCGCCTCATGGCACAGTACTTCCACACTGCCCGCATGCTGCTCCAGGAGGATGAGGACCAGCCCAAACCACCCAGTTCTTGGCACCTCAGGCCCTCATTACCCAGGTCTTGGGACTCCTGCTATTGCAAATGCCCCTCAATCCCTTGGACACCGTGGAGTGCTGCTTTTGGCAGCAGGTAACCAGTTTGGACTGCTGGGACGGCATCATCGTGCAGCTATAAAACGACCAGCAATGGTTCCAGAACTTCTGCATGTGGAAAGCCATTTTCCTGGATCTCTGCAAGTGGCTCAACCCTACCCCTATGTGACAGGACACCCGACTGAGATCTGCCATCCCCGTAGAATAATAGAACACTAAAATTGGAAGGGATCTCGAGAGGTCATCGAGTCCAGTCCCCTGCCCTTACGGAAGGACCCAGTACTGACTAGACCATCCCTGATAGGTGTCTATCTAACCTGCTCTAAAATATCTCCAGAGATGGAGATTCTACAACCTCCCTAGCAATTTATTCCAATTTATTATTAGAAGTTTTTCCTAATGTCCAACCTAAACCTCCCTTGCTGCATTTTAAGTCCATTGCTTCTTGTCCAGTCCTCATAGGCTAAGAAGAACAATTTTTCTCCCTCCTCCTTGTGACATCCTTTTAGATACCTGAAAACCGCTATCATGTCCCCTCTCAATCTTCTCCTTTCCAAACTGAACAAGCTCATTTCTTTCAGTCTTCCTTCATAGATTATGTTCTCTAGACCTTTAATCATCTTTGTTGCTCTTCTCTGGACCTTCTCCAATTTCTCCACATCTTTCTTGTAATGTGGTGCCCAGAAAATAATACTCCAACTGAGGCCTAATCAGTGCAGAGTAGAACGGAAGAATGACTTTTCATGTCTTGCTCACAACACTCCTGTTAATGCATCCCAGAATCATGTTTGCTTTTTTTGCAACAGCATCACACTGTTGACTCATATTTAGCTTGTGGTCCACTATGACCTCTAGATCCCTTTCTGCAGTACTCCTTCCCAAACAGTCGTTTCCCATTCTGTATGTGTGAAACTGATTGTTCCTTCCCAAGTGGAGTACTTTGTATTTCTTCTTATTAAACTTTATCCCAGTGGTCCCCAACCTTTTAGGGCTGCTGGGCATCCAGAGGGCGGGGCCACTCACGCACTGGGCACCCGGGGGCAGGGCAGCACACGCGCATGAGGGCGGGACCGCGCTCACGCCGCATGCCTGGAGCCGGCGCCACCCATGCGCTGCATTCCTGGGGCTGGCGCCACTCCTGTGCCGCACGCCCAGGGGTGGAGCTACCTATACGCCACGCGCCTGGGGCCGGAACAGCCCATGCGCAGCATGCCCGGGGCCGCTGCTGCTCCTGTGCCGTGTGCCCAAGAGCCGGCAGCGCCTGTGCACCGCGCGCCTGGGGCCAGCGCAGCTCCTGTGCCACGTGCCCAGGGGTGGGGATGCCCATACGCCACACTCCCAGGGCTGGCACAGCCCATGCATCACATGCCCAGGGGCGGGGCTGGCCTCGATCAGTCGGCGGGTGCACTGAAATGGCCCGGCAGGAGCTATGGCGCCCATGGGCACTGCGTTGGGGACCACTGCTTTATCCTATTTACCTCAGATAGTAGCTACGCGGCACGGGGTTCGAACGAGCAGGGATTTAAAAATGGCAGCGCCCCGCTTATGCAAATGAAGCCCGGGAAATTCAAATCCCGGGCTTCATTTGCAATTGCGGTATGCCTTTTGGAGGAGGAGCTTTTGCCGTCGCCCTGTGAAAGCTTTCCACGCTGGACATCTACCGCTTCATCTGGAACCAATTTGACGTGGGGAAATACACAGTGGAGGCCATGCTCCTGGAAGTAGCCAAGACCATTAACCAGAAGCTACTACAGAGGGTTGTCACTCTGGGGAACCATTGTGGATGGCTTTGCTGCCATCGGCTTCCCCAAATGCAGGGAGGCCATAGACAGCACTCATATCCCCATCCTACTCCTGACCATAGTGCCTCAGAATACATAAATGAAAAAGGGTGTTTTTCCATGGTGCCGCAGGCCCTTGTGGATCACAGGGGACACATTGACATCAGGTGACTGGGGAAGGTGCATGATGTCTGCATCTTCCGGAACTCCTGCCTTTTACAAAGGATGCATGCCAGCACTTTTTTCCATGTGCATCAATGTGCACAGGGCGTTGTGTAATCCCCAGATTGAGTAGGCTGAGCGAGGAGTGTACAGCTCCTAGCAGCCTGCCCCTGCCCTCAGGTATATATAGGAAAAGTTATAGAACTTATCTGAACTGCCCTCCCCAGAATCATCCAAGGCCTGGGAGACATCCTGGGACAGGGGGAGACTGTCTCCAGAGTGCGGAGCAGGTCCTGGCTGGTGGGCATGGTCATCTGGCTTGCCTCGTCCTTCTCTTTGTCCTTCTTTTCTGCAACCCTGCCCTCATGGAGGCTGACACCTGGCGTGTCCTGGCTGGACTTGATGATGATGGGGAGGAGGTGACTGGCCACCCTCCCAGGATGGCATCCTGCTGCTTGTAGTATTGGTACATGTGCGACGCCACCCCAGAGCATCTGCTCTGCTCTCTGGCTTTGTGGTAGGCCTGCAAGAGCTCCTTGACCTTCATCTGGACCTGGTCCAGGGATTGGGTGTGGCATTTGTTAGCCAGGCTGGCGGAGATCCAGCTGTAGACGTGAGCATTCCACTTTCTGGTGCAGAGATCCTGGAGGTTGGTCTCCTCCCCCCACACCTCCATGAGATCCAGGATCTCCATACCAATCCAGGCCAGAGCTTTCCTGTATCCCTGGCTAGTGGCAGCTGAAGGAGTGGCAGGAATACTAGCAGCTGTGACAGTATCTGACGGGGTCTGCCATGGCTCCTGGGATGCTGCTGTGTGGCATGGGGCTGGTAAAGCTCTCCAAGTGGCACAAGCCCACAAGTATTCCTGCCACTCCTTCTCCTGCAGCCTGTAGTTTTAAGCTCCGCAGAAGGGGAGCAGTGGAGATGGCAGATGTGGCCAGAGCGGTCACAAGTGCTGCTGTGAGAGACCTCTGGAAGCCAATTATTTGAAATTAGCAGCAGCGGATCATCCATGAAAGCTAATGGCATATTAGGTTACATTAGGAGAAGCATTGCCAACAGATCTAGAGAAGTGATTATTTCCCTTTATTCGGCACTGGTGAGGCCACATCTGGAGTACTGCATCCAGTTCTGGGCCCCCCACTACAGAAAGGATGTGGACGCATTGGAGAGGGTTCAGCAGAGGGCAACCAAAATGATTAGGCGGCTGGACCACATGACCTATGGGGAGAGGCTGGGGGATTTGGGCTTATTTAGTCTGCAGAAGAGAAGAGTGAGGGGGGATTCGATAGCAGCCTTCCACTTCCTGAAGGAAGGATCCAAAGGGGATGGAGAGAAGCTGTTCTCAGTAGTGATGGATGACAGAACAAGGAGCAATGGTCTCAAGTTACAGTGGACGAGGTCTAGGTTGGATATTAGGAAAAACTATTTCACTAGGAGGGTGGTGAAGTACTGGAATGGGTTCCCTAAGGAGGTGGTGGAATCTCCATCCCTAGAGGTTTTTAAAGTCCTTATTACCCCAAGAATTTCCACTGGAGACCATTCCAAGGTTACTCTAGTATGGATTTATTGATTGAGGAATTAACACTCCACTATATGCACTATATGGTTAAACTAAAGAGGATAGAGCTGCCACTAAAGGTTTAAACTAAAGGGGAACCAGCTCTCTCTCTCTCACACACACACACCTTCATTCATTCACTCATTCACACACATTCATTCCTGCCCTCCGGCACTCACACAGTTACACAGGCATGTATGTTGCAGAAGAAGCCAAGGCATGTTGTTTCTGGAGCGTCTGTCTGCTGATCATGGCTGGGGAGCTGGTCAAGGGAAGGGTTTTCTCTTGAAATAACCCCACGGGGACCGAGTTTGATATCCCGAAATAGCGCCATTGCGGAAAAGTGGCAGTCCATGATTATGCAAATATTTAAATCCTCGCTTCATTTGCAGTTTCAGATGTCTACATATGCATTCCTCCCTCGAAGGAGGAATCAAGTGTAGACATACCCTAAGTCTTGTGTTGGCAGGGCCTTACAGTTTAGTGCATTTCCAGAAAATTCATGTGTCAAATCAAGTAATGGCTCGAGCAAAGGATTTTATGCAACAGTCTTGGCTTGACAAAGCCCTGGGTGGGATGATTTAGTTGGGGTTGGTCCTGCTTTGGGCAGGGGTTGGACTCGATGACTCCTGAGATCTCTTCCAGCCCTAGATGTCTTTGATTCTATGATACACACTACTGCTATTTCAAAATAACAATTTCTAAATTAGCTTAATTCTCAGAGGAAAGCAGGAGTACAGATTTTGAAAGAACCAACCCATTATTTGGAAATAAAAGGCTTGGTAGTGTGGATACTCTTATTATTATTTTGAACTAAGGGGGCTTCTTTCAAAATAACTCCCTAATGTAGACCAGGTCTCTGATTCTGTCATTTAGCTCCATTCAATATTAGCCATAGAGGGTCTCTAGAGAGCAATATACGGGTCTTTTTCTTGTCTGAGGGGCTGAGTGTTTGCAGCTCCTGTTGGCCAGAGGACTTTGGAAGCCCTCTGTCAGAATTTCCTGCCTGATGGGCATTTTGCTGCCCCAAGATTGCTGATATGATAACCCTATTCTTTACATATTTTAATTGTTTGAGCTGCCAGTGTAAACCTAATAACATGCACAAAGATTTTACATGAATAAACAGCTTTCGCCCTTCATTCAAGAGAGAAAATAAGGCTACACCTGAAAGTAAAATCCACTTATTTTAGATTTATTGCTGTTAGCAGAAGTTCTGGAAGTCCCTAGTGAGAGTCTGATCTCTTGAGATTTCCAAAGGATAGCTATCTTTATACATTTGGATGACATCCCTGTGAACCTGATGAGTAGACTGATTTACATCAAGTAGATTTAAATCACAATTTAAATTGCCAAGTGAAAAGTCTCAATTTAAATAATTGACATTAATCAACTTTTCCATTTGCATTTCAGTTATTTGCCACAGGAAGACACATTCTCATTGCTTGATATAACCTTAAATCATTCATTTACAGCTAAATAGAGCTTTTGTTCTAGAGTTTGTAAATCTTTTTGCTATCCAAGGGAATACAGTAGAGCTATATTTATTTAAGTGATTATATAGCTTAATATTTCCAGATTCTTCTAATGCATTTTATTATGTTAGAGAAATGAATGATATATTGCTTATTTACTAAATTTTTAACTTTTTATTCTTGATTTTTGTCAAGTTTCTCTGCATTGGTAATTGGAATTAACTTAAACAGCATATCAAATTTAATTTTAATAAAACAAAACAAGCCCTTAATATAGTACGAGATCTGCTATCTGTGCATATTCATAAAGCTTGACCATAAAAGTTACATGTTTGTCCCTTGATTCTTTCTGAAGAAAAGCAGCCTTTAACTCAAAATCTGTGATAAAGACTCATGGATTCAGCATATTTATTAGTTATTTGAATGTTTTAAGATGATATAATAAGTTTAGGCCTTAGCATATTTTATATTAAATTCAGATTTCATTTTAAAGAGGTTTATTTTTAAAAAGAAAAAAAACATGTTATAATATAAATTTTAAAAAATCTGATTTAAACCCCCCCCCCCCAAGATTTTAAAATTAATAAAAACATAGATTTTTGTCCACTCTTCTGTTAACCAAATTTAACATCCACACTTCAAGAGGGTTGTAGGTATAACTCCTCTAACGGTGAATTTGACTTGCATTCACAAAGCCTCTGTGTCAGATTGAAAAGAAATGTTTGATTTGTAATCCAGGTACTGAAGGAAGTCTGGAGATTGTACTGTAAAGTAGCAAACACTGTAACAATCACACCAAAATCTTAAAGGACCTAAAAGCATTCAAAAGCTTCTATTCTACATCATGGGGTTTCTGGCTGCTTGTAGCTTTGTAATAAGTGCAAAGTCAAAAGTTAAAAAGCCAAATATTAGTATAGCCTTAAGAGACTATATTAGATCTAAACAAAGAATTATTAGTCATGTTTGCTTCCTTATGTTACCCTGCATGTACATTTTACATGAATAAGTATTTCTATATTCTGTCATAGCTTATAGTTTCGCTACTGATGACTACTGAATGTTCTAACTGGCATTGATATGGTGTGTTGGTTGTTAAAGGGATTTTTTTAAAATAACTTTGCTTAAATGCAACATTTGTTCAGTTATTGCAGGGTAACAAATTATTTGTTTTGTGGAGAACAGCAGGCACTGAATCATTGATATATCAATTTAAAAATGACATGTGAAATCACAACAATGCGTCAGTTCCTATCCTGAGTAAATCACCATAGAGCCATGGATTTCAGTGGTGTGACACTGAATGATACCAATTGAGGGTCTGGCTCAATTTGTGTAGGTGATTACATTTTGTTTACTTTGGTGCTAAGGGCTCAATGGCCCCTTTCCACAGGAAACTCACAGAAAAGAGTTAGGCATTATGGCAGGGATGGGCAAATTCTGGCTCGTGGGCCAGATCTTGTCCGCAGGGTTAGTCCCTGGCTGGTCCCCATGTCCATGTTTACCTGCATCTCTACAGGTATCAGAGGATCGCAGCTCTTGTTTCATGGCCAATGTGAACAGTGGGAAGCATCATGGACCAGGATGCCACTTCCCGCCGCTCACACTGGCTGCGAACAGTGATTTGTGGCTGGTTAGAGCTGTGATCCTCCAATATCTGCAGAGGCTCAGGTAAACATGGAGGTGGGGGACCGCCAGGGACTAACCCTGCAGACCACATCTGGCCCATGGGCCAGAATTTGCCCATCCCTGCTCTAGAAAGCAGCGCTTATTGCTAAAGAGTAAGCAAAGTGAAATGCAAAGTGAAAGTTGGTATAGAGAATAGTTGTAGCCATATCAGTCCCAGGACATTAGCGAGACAAGGTGTGTGATGGTAATGCATAACTTGAGAGCTTGTCTTTCTCACGAACTGAAGGTGGCCCCATAAAATATATTACCTCCACCCATCCTGTGTCTCAGTGAAAGTTTGTTCTTTGTGTGTGTGTGTGCCCTGCATCAAGCATGATTTCTTACTGTGCACTTGCATTGCCAACCCCAGTGTACAAAATAATCAGCTGCTCCGCATTATGGTTTCTACACCTCAAGTGCAAAGCAGGGACAGCCTGGAATTTCTAATGACTTGGCTGATCTCCAGAAGCTAATTTTAAAGCACCAGCAGTTCATATGTAAAGTTTCCAGAGGTGAGCTGTGTTTGATCAGCTGTGTTGGGCCATCACAGACACATCAACTTCACTGTCATGTGCACTCTGAACATAATAAACAACTTGAGCAAAACTCTCTCCACGGAAGATGTCATTGCTTGGCTTTCACTGAGCTCACGTAGTTTTAAAATTGAAAAGTTGCCTGAAAACATCCCGAGTTTCACATTGGCTCACATTGAAGTGGGCAGATAATGAACCTGAAAATAAAGATGTTTCCCTGCAGAACTAGAAAGAGGCCCAAAACACAAAATGTGAGTTAAAATTTGAATGTCCCTTAAATTCAGATTCATTCCATTCCGGGATTTTGTGTCAAGCTCATCTCTTTTCATAACAGAAATGACTTGTAAAATTGTGTTGGAATAGACAGTGCTGTTAAAAGGCTGGATCCAAAACCTGTCCATGTCTTTCTGTTGATTTGAATGATCTTTGGATCAGGCTTAGAATGATCTTTTGAAAATCTATAAATGTCTCCAACATTCTCTCTATTGGAGTCCACAGTAAGCCCCCACTGCTTCAGAAAAAGGGGAAACTTTGTAGTAATTTATAAATGTTATACAACATACTCCACAAAGTGCATTAAAAGTATATAACTAAAAACTTTTCAAACAAGATGGTCAACTTGCTTCCCTTCTACAATCCAAGTGGAAACTGTCCATTGTTACAGAATCCATTCAACAGTATGAGACCCCATTATTCTTAATTAGAGGGCGAAGGCTATTCAGTCAATCTAGTGCTTTCATATTGTTTTATACCAATGGAAAAAAGCATGCAGATTTCCTTCCTTCAAGATTGTTGAGTGCCTAGAAATTACAGTTTTCATTTTTTGTGATTGAATAAGATGTCATTTAATATACTTACACACTTTTCTGCAAGTCTAAAATGAACAAAAATATTATTTTTTAACACATTTCAGTTTAGTTTCCAGGAGGAAACTACATCTACAATGACGTCATGACCTTCCCTAGGAAATAAGTAGCATTGTCAGAAATATTTCTAATGTATTACATTTTCATTCTTACGTTTGAGTGCAGAATTTTCACAACACAGAGTCTAGAAATAAAGCGTATTGTCATCTGACAACCAAATGTCCCAAGAAAGCTGGGCGGGTGAAAGCTATTTTACTAGTTAAGACCTTTAGGGCAGGTATTGCCCTTTATTATCTATAGAGCCTCTAGTCACCATGTTATTTCCATGTTAAATAAGCTCAGTTTCAGAAGAATGAGACTATATGGTAATAATGTGAACATTAGCAGTAGATTGATGAGTCATAGCACAGTCTGATCATATTCCTCTGCTACCGTTGATCATATGCTTACCCTTAAAGAGTGGAGATTTGAAGTTACGTGTTCAAATTCCATTAACTTTTAATGGGATTTTGGAGCCTTTTGCCTTTGAAAATCTCCCCCTACTTACTGCTGTCGGTTTTCATACATTATGGTTTTAATAGAGCTTTAACCTCTTGTGCTACAAAAGCAACAACTTTAGTCCTAGATATTTTTAAACAATATTGTTGGGTTTGATAGCAAAGTAGTTGTGGCCTGGATCCTGCACTGTTTTAGACTAGGGTTGCCAGGTGTCCGGTATTGAACTGGACAGTCCATTATTTTCGCCTCTTGCCTGGTAAAAAAATTCAGAAAATACCGGACACCTAAAATGTGAAATGAGGAGTAACGGTAGTTCAAACTAGGAAGACTAGTTCAAACTACCTAGTTCGTGCCCTGTGTAGCCGTGCTGCACGGGGTTCGAACCAGCGGGGTTTTAAAAATGGCGGCTCCCCGCTTATGCAAATGAAGCCCAGGAAATTCAAATCCCGGGCTTCATTTGCAAGTGCTGTATGCCTACATTACCCTCCTAGTTCGAACTAGGAGGGTAGTGTAGACATACCCCCAGTGCTTACTGGGGAGCTGTGCGGCCCGGCGCAGGAAGGCATGCCGCCGGCAGCCTGTTAAGGCCAAAAAGTCTCACCACACGGTTTTTAAAGGGGCCTCGGTGTTTTGGGTTTTTGGGTGGTTTTTTATTTTTAGATACATGCTTAATTTTCACGAAGCATACCGGAGCGGTTGACAAAGGCTTCCCTTGTTGACCGCGGCACATCTAGACTGCCCCACTGTGCCAGATCAGCTGATCGTTGGCACAGCGCGGCGGCCATTTTTATTTTAATGAAGCGGAGGTTATTTAAATCCCCACTTCTTTGCCTATGCCGAATAAACCAGAAAAATTCATGTGGGGGATCATCAAGGAATCTATTCTGAAGCACTTGTAAGAGAGGAAAGTGATCAGGAATAGTCAACATGGATTCACCAAGGGCCTGACCAACCTGATTGCCTTCTATGATGAGGTAACTGGGTCTGTGGCCATGGATAATGTGGTGGATGTGATATATCTTGACTTTAGCAAAGCTTTTGATATGGTCTCCCACATAATTCTTGCCAGCACGTTAAGAAAGCATGGATTGGGTAAATGGACAGTAAGGTGGGTAGAAAGCTGGCTAGATTGTTGGGCTCAATGGATAGCCTTTAACTACCTGAAGGGGGTTTCCAAAGAGGATGGAGAGAGGCTGTTGTGAGTAGTGACAGATGACAGAACAAGGAGCAATGGGCTCAAGTTGTGGTGGGGGAGGTCTAGGTTGGATGTTAGGAAAAAACTATTTCACTAGGAGGGTGGTGAAGTACTGGAATGAGTTACCTAGGAAAGTGGTGGAATCTCCATCCCTAGAGCTTGACAAAGACCTGGCAGGGATGATTTAGTTGGGATTGGTCCTGCTTTTAGCAGGGGATTGGTCTTGATGACCTCCTGAGGTCTCTTCCAACCTATGATGGTATGATTCTATGATTCTAAGTGCTGTTCACCCTAGTGACTGCCTTATGAAATGGAAACGTCAGTGTAATTTCTTAGTCAGTTACTTTTCAGATGCTCTTTGAGGTACTGCCCATACTTATTTGAAATTGTTTTTTTATGCCAAGTTTTATCTACTCTTCATTCTAGTCCATATTCACTTTCTACGTCAAAAGTCCATATCATTCCAAGTATACGTTTCATAAGTCTTTAGAGAAATATAAATGGTTCATTTTTTCTGTCTTTCCAATACGGGTAATTTGTGAGATGGAAAGCAAATTAAACACTAGCCAATGGTCATGGGATCAAGGAATGTTTTAGTCACATGGTATAGAATTTTTAAATTGTCAAGTCCTTTTAGCATGGTAATATTTAAGAAGGGCAAATATGCTCTATGATCAGAGGCTCCATTGATGGAGTCTTACTCTCAGATGTTTTTTTTTTAACTTAACATTATAAAGCTTCATCACTGATTCTGATGATATAGACTTCTGAATGACAAGATGCTGAAAGTCATAATACAGGTTATATCTCCCTGGTCCAGCACCCTTAGGACTTAACCACTCCCCAAACTAGGGAATCTGCTGGACCAGAGGATATCAATGCTGGCCCTTCTGCTGCTGCCACCTGCCAGCTGTGGGACTCTGCTCCAGTGGCAACAGAGGGGCCGACACTGACTAGGCATCCCCTCCCTGTCTGAGCTTGAATGTCACAGATGAGTTATTTGGGGCACTCTGGGAGGGTGGGGGAGGAGTTACTGAGCTCGGGGCCTGGATTTTTCTCATGAGTTCCCCAGCCTGGGAGCGCCCACAAGTGTGCCAGACCACAGATGTTGACGGACTACGGAAGTCCGGACTATAGAAGCAATGATTGTAGAAATGGCTTCTTACAGTTGCAATGCATTTCCTCATAGAGCAATCCTACCCGCAATCCTTACTGTCATGTAACAGCAAGACATGGGTTGCATTAAACAGGGTTTTGCCAGTTCAGGAATTTGATGCCTGATTTCTTGGTTCCCTTGTGCTCGTTACTAGAATGCCAGACTGTTCATTGTAAGCTGGAGATATGTCATGTATTGGTCAAAAACAGTGCTACTTTGGACATGTACCAAATGGACATGTGCACATACAATGGCAGCTACTAAAGTTGTGTGGTTTACTCTGCCAAGTATTGCCCATAGGATTGAACCAAAGCTTATTGAAATTAATGGGAATATTTCCATTGACTTCAACTGGCTGCTGATCAGGCACTTAATAATCCAAATCTGGTAATCTTGTTGGGACAGTCTGCCAGAGTCATATCATTTAATCATCAGTGTTCATGTGCATCAGTAAGTTATAAACCACTTCTCTATCAACCTCTAACTGTGTCTATGTTTTGCAGAGGCCTTTGAGTCATTGCTTCGCTTTGCAGAGAATCACACAACAACCCTGTTTGAGAGTGCTTACAGAGCCATGGCAAAAGAAGCTGCAGAGCCCATCAAAGAACTTTTTACAGACCTCTCTCTATATATTTTGGGTGCTGAGACTACAGTGGAAAATGCAGTTTTACGTTTCTTCGACAGTCTCTTTCCTTTGGTTTACAGTCGGCTAATAAACCCTGGAATGACAGATTTATCAGAGGAATACACTGAATGTCTACGACTAACAAGACAAGACATAAATCCCTTTGGACGTTATTCTAAAGAAGTGGTTACAGAGCTGTCAAAATCTCTTTGGGCAAGTAGGAAGCTAAACCAGGCCCTCAATATGGGCATTGAGGTGATAAACACGACTGAACATGCTGCTCTTACAAAGGAATGTAGTAAAGCGCTAGTGAAGATGCAGTACTGTCCACATTGCCAAGGTCTGACACTAATCAGACCTTGTGTGGGATATTGTCTAAATGTAATGCGGGGCTGTTTGGCCAGTGTGTCAGAGCTGGATATTCAATGGAGGGAGTATATTTCCACACTGGAATATCTGACTAATGAAATGGCTGGGTCACATGATCTGGAACTTGCACTTCTAGGAATCAGGAATTTAATCAATGAAGCCATCCTTCATGCACAACTGAATGGGCCACAACTCTCTGCCACAGTAAGTACTTCTTGATTATTTTGAAGTTCACTTTTCAGCTTTCGTTATTAGATGAATAAACATATCATCACTTAATGTTGGGTTTGCATCAATTAGCAGTCAACAAGACCTCTGTCAATAGTGCGTGTATATATCACAGATAATTACAATGGGAGTCTGTAGCAAGCAACTGACTTAAAATGAAAAAACAATGTAAACTTTCAGTGGAATTTCCTAAACAGAATATTTAGAGTATTTTACATATCTGGTTGATGCATGATGGGATTTCATTTGCACATTTTCATGCTAGAACTCCTAGAAACATTTTCAGAAGTCTCATTGTAATAGGACTTTTTAGCAAAGGGCACAGGGACATTCCAAAGGAATCAATGTGCTGTATCTAGGAAGTGTGGGACTGTTCATGTAAATATCTTTATTTGCTAAGAATTCCTGAAAGTACTTTCTTTAGAGTTAAATATCAATGTGAAGGAAGGAAGGAAGGAAGGAAGGAAAGGAGGAAGGAAGGAAGGAAGGGAGGGAGGGAGGGAGGGAGGGAGGAAGCAAGAGTAACATGATATGAAGATGATGATGAGAAAATGGCCAGAATGAAAGAGTGGTGAGATTATTAGAAGTGCTATTTTAATGTACAGCATTTATGTGACCAAAGGATAAAAATATGCTGATAGTGAATCCATCTTGTATGGGTGATAGGATTAAGGAGGCAGAGCTAGGGTGTTAGAATTACAAATAAATAACAGCAACACATAACAAACAAGCCTTCTGATAAATTGTAGGAAAGTAGTCCAGAAATTATTGAAATGACTAATGATGCAGCTGGCTACACTTGTATGAAGTCCAATACCACCATCAATAAAGAATCATGGCAGCTGTGCTCAAAACAGGGTAGAGACTAATCTAGGAAAATTCAAATTGATCCCATTGACTTGGAAGAAAAGGAAACCTCACTACAAAGTGAGAAGGAAATTTGTTGCACAGTGTTAGAAGTTTAATTCCTGTGCTGAACTTTGTTACCATATTATTTGGAGGAAGGGGGAATCTTTGGGAGGCATAAAGAATGTAATTCAAACCAGGAAAATATGTGCCAGATGGGTATGTCTGCATTGCAACCCGAACTGTTTACAGTTTAGAGCCATAGTGAAGAGATCAAATTCAGCAACATTTTCAGTTTGAAACAGATGACAAAACAAGGCAGTGAGAGCAAAATGAAAATGTAAAAAATAAGAATATACTGTATGATTATAAAACATTTGTTAAATATATACTTAGAGACAGTGTCATGATCCATGTTTTCTCAGGCTCATGAATGTTCTTTCTTCAATCATACTTGAATTTGAGGAGATATTTTCTACTCTATCTGGCATCCAAGAAAAAACTTGGAAAATCAGGACAGGGATGTCTAGGTTCATGGAATGGTTCCTGATTGTCTCTTCTATAGATCTTGTGCAAAGTTCATGATTCCTGGGACTTTCTTCCATTTGATGATGAGTCCATTGTAATGCCATAACCCATTGTATGCCTAAAAATAAAACAACAAAAGAACAATTCACCCATACCCCAGGAAACACTTAAATAACAAATCATCAATGTTAGAGACCCATTCCATTTCTTCATGAAGTGATACCATTGTTGTGATACTTTAGGTGTAGATACGGTGATCATGATATGTTGTATATGTCTATGTACTGTATAAAAGGCACATCTGATAGCTAGAATACAATACATAGACCTAATTCACCCCTAAACCTGACCCATGTAGTGCCATTGACTTCCAAAGAGGTAAATGAGAGCAAACTTAGGGTTTCTTGCTATTGGAGAAAAAATGACCTGACATATTCTATCTGTCGTAAGAAGTATTATATTCTAGCATGCATTTTGATGTCAATATTACATTGCACAATAGTCAGCATGTTGTAATTTTGACATTTAATTTTGGGGAAAGGGAAATATACAATGCAGGTGAATATCAGACAATCTAGGATCTTATCCTGCACCTTGAAGTCGATGAGAATTTTGTCTTTGATTTCAATGGAAGCACATTTGGGCCTTCAGATGTCTTTCAGGGTGGGAAAGTTTCTGTTTAATCCTAATTTAAGAATCTCATCTGAGTCATACATGATTTCCTTTCATTAAATTTAAACATTTTCCTTCAACTTTCCAGATGACCTCAACTAGATAACTATGGGGAAATCAAATATCAGAGGGATCGCCATGTTAGTCTGGATCTGCAAAAGCAACACATTTACATGCATCTGATGAAGTGGGTCTTTGCCCACGAAAGCTTACGCTCCAATACATCTGTTAGTCTATAAGGTGCCACAGGACTTCTTGTCGCTTAAGGGGAATTCTTAATTCTTCTTTTCAAGAGCTTTTCTTTTTCCTTCACTAAGACTATCTCAGTGTATTTTTTTCTTTACTATTTCATGGGCTCATCTTTAGTCCATCAAAAATATTTGGTATTTTGAAATTGATACATATATTGCAGTTCATGTTGTCCTCAGTTTTCCTCTCATTTTAGTTGTCAGGGTAAGATTATATTTCTGTGATAAAGCATATTCTCTTATATTGAGTAAGCATGTAGTCTGATATTGATTTAAAATGTTTGAGATTAGTTACAGGGGATAACCGTTCCTTAGAAGATTAAGGCCAATCATGCTGTTCCCTCTAGTGAGTCTGACTTCTCCGAAGAAATGTATGAGAGTTCTGGATATGATTTTAGAACTTCCAGTTGTGTGATGACTGATTAAAATCCTGCAGCCAGATCCTCAAATACACTCATTCCTCTTTATGCTATTCTGACATTATTTGTATCTATTATGTTGCTTTATTTGAAACATGCTTTCACATATGTACATGAACTTCCCACTCTTCTTTATATCATCACTACACAATGTAGTGATCAGTTTATATCTATGCAGTTTATTTTTGTAGATTTAGGAAACTAGGAGATGTGTGTCTTTTATGATAACCATGTCTGTAACAAACACTATACTTCATTCAATAATAAATACTCTAACCATGGAAAATTCAATCCAGTAGCAGAGCACGACTATTCACTTCCATTTATCTTAAGACAACCTTAATGCTCCTTCTTTTTTAGGAAACTTATACTTTTTGAAACAGCCACATGGAGCTTCCATGATAAAAACTGAAGTTTCTTGTTAGCTGATTGGCTAAGTGCTAATGAATAATAGAGATCTGACTTTTTTACCATACTCGCAGAAAGGGTTAAGTAAACCAGATAAAGTACTTACTATGTTTTTTACTCACAAGAAGTGTGCACCACACTTGTAAGAACAAAACATCTGTGTGCATGAATATGTGAGTTTGGCCTATAGCAATTTATTCCTAGGCCCACTGACAGAGGCGAGGCAAAGGGGGCAATCACCAGGGCCTGGCGATTCAAAAAGGCTAGGGCTTTCCAGCCACTGCTGCTGCTACTGCTACCGCAGCAACAATGGCAGAGTGCCTGCACCTTGAGCACTTTACATCACTGCTGGAATGCCTTCTGGGTGGTGCTGAGGGCCCCACCCCATCCAGGAATATGGAGCCCAGAGGCCTGCCAAAGGCCTCCCTTGTCAGTTTCATTAGAGCCAAAAGACATGTCTGATTCACCTGGATGACACGTGTGAAAAGCCATGACAAAGCTATTAGAACTCTCTTTCTCCTAAGGTTCCTACAGAACAGGCAGTGCCATTTGTGCAATGAGGCTGGCATACACCCAGCTACTTAAACTAATGTGGATCTGCAATGAGCTGCAGCATCCGCAATCATAATAATTATTTTCTGTTTTGTCTGCTAGAATCTGATTGTGTGTCATATTGGAAGGAATGCTGACGGCCTCCTGGTGCCAGAGATGTAGCCCTAGTTGTATGCTCTTGATACCAGTTTGAGAGAAACTTTCCTCTTTTCCCTCCCCCTCCCTTTTTGTTTTTGCTTTCTAAAGCTCAGTATTTTCATACATAAAATCAACCTTAGTTGTGTGGTTCAGTCTGTGCATTGCATGCAACAGCGCATTTTTATTATTTCTTGCAAGGTGGAAGAAATATACTCCTGAGCAAAATGATAATTGAGGTAAAGCAGGCCTGAAATGCATGCTACCCACTGGCACTGGTGAGAACTGTGCACAATTTTCTTATCTGCAGATGATCCGAATTCTCACATTCACCATCAGTTAAAGGTCATAGTCCCTAAGGGTATGACTAGACATTAGCGCAATTTCATGATATGTCCGGTATCTCGAAATAGCGGTTTCCACGTCTTTGCAACAAGCCCTTTATTTCAAAATATATTCAGAATCATGGGCTTGCTATTCCAACATCCTGATAAACCTCGTTTCATGAGGATTAAGGGACTTGTCGGAATAGCGGTCTATTTCAAAATTTCAAAATAGATAATCTCGAAATAAGCTGCGCAATTTGCATAGCTCGAATTGCATAACTTATTTCGAGCTACACCGTGCTGTATAGATGTACCATAAAGGATGATGATTAAAGAAATAATGGCTTTTAACAAAGCATTTAAAATGTGTTCTTAGTCCATTCCTACTCAGAAAAGCACTTAAATACACTCTTACCATAAAGTTGTGTTTACTCCAGTGAAAATAAAGCACACATTTAAGCATTGCTGAATGCATGCCGCACTCACTGCTATATATCAGTTAACTAGTATATCAAGTGCTGCTTTGCATTAGTAATTCCTTGAATGAAGTCATAATAAGGTGGTATTGCAGCTGTTTGTGGGGGGTTGAGAGAGGCTTGGTAGTAGAATCCTTTCTGGCACTGATGAACAGTTACTCATACATAGGTACATTTTATACCAGCAAATGATACCTGTAGAACAGTGGTCCCCAACCTTTTAGAGCTGCTGAGTGCCCGAGGGCGGGGCTGCTTGCGCGCCCGGGGGCGGGGCCGTGCATGCGCTGCGTGCCCGGGGGTGACGACCCCATGTGCCATGCGTCCGGGAGCAGGGCCAGAAATTTGCCGCGCACCCAGGGTCAGCGCCCCCCCATAGCCACGCGTTTGGGGCCGGTGCCCCCATAGCCGCGCATCCCGGCGCGGGCCGCACATTCGCTGCACGCCCAGGGCCATCGCCCCCATAGCTGTGTGCCCGGGGCCGGCACCCCCCATGCGGCACAGGTCTGCGCACGGGGCTGCACATTTGCCGCACGCCCAGGGGTGGGTCCGCCCATTCGCTGCACGCCCGGGCTGGCGCTCCTCATGCACCGTGCGCCTGAGAGTGCTATATCGTGGTGGCTTTTTGCTCATAATCCAAGAAGGTGGGCATGGAGGCTGGTGGGTTGGCACGGGCTCTGTGTCTCATCGATCTTGGGAAGGATTGTGCTGCTTGCTATGAGTATAATGTTTTCGGGGAGCCCTGGAACACACTTCTGTGCCAGTGGCTGGCTCTCATGGCTGACTGCCCAAGTCTCAGTTTTTTCTAAATGCAGCCGTTAAGCATGTCTGAGTGACTCCGCCAAGCAAGCTAAAACCAGCTGGTTACTGCCTGAGTTGCAATCGCTGGGTTGCATTTAAGCATCCCAGCCTGCAGCATTGCCAACTGTTTTCTGCTTGGTGTTTTCTGGTGGCACATGACTATGTGAGTTCTCATTTGAAATACCCCTCCCCGAAGCTCCTCATGCTGCTCCTTACCACTGCTCAGTTCATTGCCACAAAGAAACAAATGAGTTAGGAGCCCAGCTCCCATTGATTTTCAATGGAAATTGGGCACCTAGTGTCTCTTTATGCATTTTGAGAAGTGTGCTGGTGGTCCTCAGGCTAGTTCACATTGCTGAGCACCAGGTGTGTTTCTTCATGTGATCTAGAACCCGCTCTGCAGAAGTGTTGGGCAAATGCTGAGTGCTGGTGTCATGGGAACCTCTCATCACAAGGGGCATTTCCTCCTTTCTGCTCTGGGGATTAGCTCCTGCCGGGGGCCGCACCCTCTGATGGTCTGTGTCCCCGTTATCCTCGCTCTCTCTGCAACCCTTCTCATTCTTCTATGCTCCTCCCTCTCGAGGCATCAGAGTCTTTCAGAAGCAACTTTCCCAGGCAGTCACTCTACTCTGCCTGGTCTTTGCCACTTCCCCAGTGTCTGGCAGGGAAATGCAGGCCTGCCCTTCTCTCAGGGTTTCAGCTCAGAGACCCTCTGATCACCTGCCAAGGTCTGAACTACCCTATGCCCACTGCTTCCCCCTGAACCTTGCCTACCTTCCTGGCTTCCTGTCTCTCTGGTTTGCCCGATCAAACTCCCTCCTCCCAGGGATTACTGTAGATTATGCTCCATAGTCCCAAACACAGCTCCCTTCGCCTAGGGAGTGACTGCAGGCTACTTCCCATCACGCCTCAGCTGCTCTCAGCTGATCTGCTCCAGTTCCTGTCCAGTTGAGCTTCCTCTCTAATTAATTCCTGCTGCCTGGCTCCTCCTCCAGCTGCACACTGTGCCATTCATTGGCCTATCTGGCCACCTTAACCCCATCAGATCTTGGGGAGGGCAGCCACAGCTGGGTGTTAGTGCTTTGGCTCTTCACTTCTTGCAGCAGCATTCAGAAGCATGGAAGACCAAGCCCTTCATGAGGAGTGCCAGTTCTTACTCATAGAAAATCAGTGTCAAATTGAAATATCAGCTGCCCCCAACTTGCGACGCGATCGGTTCCGGAGATAGCATTGTAAGTCAGAAGCGTCGTAACTCAAGTCCACATTTACAACAGACATTGTACGCCGTCATAAATGCGGGGCCAAGGATATAAGTCGGGGGATTTCAGCCCTTTAGCACTTATGGAGTGTTGTGCGGGGGTCACTTATTGCATTTTGTATATTAACTTCAGTAGGCCTGTGCCTAGGCTAAGGAGCCCATCCAGAACGTTTTCTTTATAGAATCAAGGTCTTAAAACCTTGTTCATTTGTGCAGCTACATTAGGGCTCTTTTTAAAAAAGAGGACACCAGTAGAATGTGGGAAAGACACATTTTCCTATGTCTGGAGTGTTCTTTGTGCTTCATGAACAACTGTGTATTTCCTTCTTAACACTATTTTAGTGTCTGAAAATGGTGTATAGGAGAGAGCTGGGATGAAATTCTGAGGTGAGATAAAGAGCCATAACTCAACTGATCTCTAGTTAGCTCCATTGATTTACATCCTCTGAGGATCTGCCACATTGTATTGTCTGTGCTATACTAAAGAAACAGCTGAGAGAAAGCTTGATGGAGTATGATCATAATATTGAGAGCTGGGGGTTGCCAGGTGTCCAGTATTTTACTGGAGAGTCTGGTATTTGCGCTTTTTGTCCAATAAAAAAAATCAGAAAATACCGGACATGTGCAATGTCTGGTATTCTCTGATTTTTCCAGCTGTGCACCAGACAGAAGCCTGGTGGGGGCGGGGGGAAGCAGCTGAAAGGCAGGGCCACGATTGGCGCTAGGAGCTTGTGATTGCTCAGAAGCCTGGTGGGGGAGAGGGAGTGGCTGGGACTCCCAGACACTCCCCCCGCCCTCGCCAGGCTTCTGCGCAATCACAGGCTCACAGTGCCAATGGCGGCCCCGCCTCCTAGCTTGGGAGTCTGTAGCCAGACAGCCCCCTCCATCTCATCAATCTTGCTTGCCCTCTGAGATGTCTGTATACAGGGCAGAGAAGGAACAATAAGGAAAATCAGCATAGCCATTAAGCTTTGATCTGCTTTGATGCGAGATCAGGATATGCGTGGTTTCTCTGACTCTGAGTAAGCTGAAAACATGGATATGAGGAGAGAACGATTAAGGCAATAAGCTGAGCTCGAGGCTGCAAGAAGTGCCCGGCTGGCACCCATGTTGATATGAACACACACAGCCGTCCCTGGGAGAGGAATCTCCCACTGAGAAAAGAATGCCCAGTACTTCCAATTTAATCCTCTCAACTCTCTCTTACAAGTGTAAATTAAGTTCACAACTCCCTTGTAAGAAATGGTGTCACAAAAGACAGACTAGCACCATTTGGCATCACAGATAAGAAAGAGAAATACGTGACCCCATGGGTATAAAGATGGGTCCAGCAGCACACTCACTTTGAGTGTCAATCTACCCTCTACCTGCTGGTCGGGTTAGGTGTTTGACCTCCCGAGGTTCTATGGGGACGCCAACCTCATATTTTCGTCTTTCCTAGGAATTGAGGGACCGGCCCTGGCCTGACACACTGGAGTTGAGAGGCACAGAAGGGGGTAAAAATTGTACCTGGATGTGGTCCTCTGTCTTAAGTGTACACAGACTTGGAGCTCTTTAAAGATTAAGCTGTTACTTGGTACTATTATTTCTGTTTTCCTATCTTTATCTTCTTTGTAACCATTTTTAAGATCTATATTTTGCTAGCAGTTAAGAAATAGAGCAATAGCCATTGCAACCATATGATTTATAAGCTTCCTCAATAAACCTGTAACTGTTTAAGCTTTAACCTGACTCCTTCAGTTGCTGTAACAGAACCAGGCACAATTTAAAAGAACTTCAGCCGGTTTTAAGGGACAGATATAGGGAGAGCTTGGGCGTTTGGATTTGTGTCACTCCCAGGTGGCAGATCCGTTGGGGCACTTCTCAGCCTCCCTCAGGCTGCCCGCTGCGAAGGAATCACAGATTCTAGCAGCTAAAATCTGAAGTGTAATAAGCTCTCCCTGTAAGCTTATTGGGGCGCTCGTCAACCTCCTCCAGGTTGCCCGCTGCAAGGGACCCCGGTCTCAGCAGTTGAAGTCTCGGGTGTATAGCACACACACACACCACTCACTGCCCTGACCGTCGGCTGACAGAGTTCCAGATGGTAGGCGGGGCCATCATCGCTGCACTGTGCGCTTCAGAAGTCTAGCCAGGGCAGGGGGAGTGGCTGTGACCCCCAGCCACTCCCCCCACCCCCGCAAGGCTTCTGCGCAATCACAGGCTCTCAGTACCTATCGTGGCCCCGTCTCCCTTTTTTTTTTTTTGCTCGACCACACAATACCATGTGTCCGGTATGTTTTGAGAGACTATCTGGCAACCCTAGTTGTGAGATAAGAGCTAACCTTACTGGGGGAAAGAAAGACAATGGAGACAGGATGGGAATTAGCAAGGGAGGGAATTTTCTGACTTGTAAATGGCACTTTAAAGTTTGCTAGGGAAAGATCCAGTGAAAATGGGGTAGTTGGTAGTGGTGGATACGGGGCTGATTCAGTGACAGTGGGAGTTGTTTTCACTGACTTCAGTGGGAGTTAGGTTGGGTGCACAGGGAACCCAAAGTGGGGTTGATAGTTGAGGTTGAAAAAAGGCAGGTTAGAAGAGATTGGGTTGACTTCAGCAGTGAGGGAAGGGGAAAAGAGAGAAGGTTGTAGTGAAACCAGGGTGTGCAGGTTTGGACAAATCTTTTCAGTAGTGTTCCTTTGCTTTCATGAAAGGGAAAGGAACAATCTTTCCCAAGTGAAAGTGGGAAGTGAAAGTCCTGATAGGCACTAATTCCTGAAGTGATGATCAAAAGTCTCAGGGGTAGCCATGTTAGTCTGTAACATAAAAAAAAGCTTAAAAATGAGTGGTCCTCTAGCACCTTAGGGTATGTCCACACTTGCACCTTAGTTCGAACTAGGGATGCAAATGCAGGTATTTGAAATTGCTAATGAAGCGGGGATTTGAATATCCCACACTTCATTAGCATGATCTCGCTGGCGCGCTAGTTCGAATCACAGCTGATTCAAACCAGGAAGTGCGCACTGGGACGCGGTAGTTTGAACCAACCCCCTTGGTTCGAACTAACGTTACTCCTCAAAAAATGAGGAGTTACTCCTCAAAAAATGAGGTGACATGGTCAGCAGATTGTGCAACAGAGGGCATGAAATCAGAGACTGTAGAGCCTTGAAGTGACTGATAGAGATATTTGAGGAAAATTAGACTCTACAGCAAGATACGGTTTGTGGGAGAAGAACTAGTGGAGTTCCTTCAGCCCCTTCCCTTCTGAGTGGTTTTTAAAATGACATTCATCCTGCAGATGGGGTGAAATGTCAACCCAAGATGCATCATCTTCCCTTTCTTCTAAAATCTTCTCCCTAAGGGCTTTAAATAATATTTACCTGGATGTTTATATGACATCATTGTTAATGTTTCAATTTTGAAATTGGATGTAGTATAGCACTGGCACTAATACATAAGAAGCAGAAATACTTTGGCACAGAGTCAGTGATACCATTAAGGGACAGGCATGGGAAGCTAGTGAGGCATGAGGTTGACAACAAAGGGAGTCCAAATAAAAATGAATCTTTGCCTTCTGCTGTATGTTCATCCCCAAAAGTTTTGATACATTTTCCTGAGGGCAAAAGGTAGTTCAATTATGCCAGAGAATAGAAACCAGATAGAACTTGTGCAAGTGAGCAAAACATTTAGGATCACATTAATTACCTCCCACAACCTGAAAGGAAAAATAAAAAGTGTCTTGTTAGATTAGAAATCACTAGGGAGAATGCCTGCTAAGCAGGGCTGTTTGTGAAAGAGGGGGATCATTTTGGGATTTTAATTCAAAACTCTCACACAAAAAATAATGTGTCCATGAACTATACTTTATCTATAGTGTTAGTGTTTTATAAATGTCACACGGCAGGCACCCATTTGAATTTCCCCAAATCCATCTCTCTGAATTCTTAGCTGCTGAACACATGGTCTGTGTCTAGACTGGCAAGTTTTTCCACAAAAGCAGTTGCTTTTGCGGAAAAGCTTGCCAGCTGTCTACACTGGCCGCTTGAATTTCCGCAAGAACACAGACTTCCTACAGTCTGAAATCAGTACTTCTTGCGGAAATACTATGCTGCTCCCATTGGGGCAAAAGTCCTTTTGCGCAAAGCTTTTGTGCAAAAGGGCAAATGTAGACAGCTCAGATTTGTTTTGCGCAAAAAAGCATCTAGATTGGCATGGACGCTTTTCCGCAAAAAGTGCTTTTGTGGAAAAGTGTCCGTGTCAATCTAGATGCTCTTTTCCACAAATGCTTTTAACAGAAAACTTTTCCGTTAAAAGCATTTGCGGTAAATCATGCCAGTCTAGATGTAGCCATGGCCTTTTCTTCTCTGGTTCATCATTCCTGAAGGCATGAAACCAGCACCCAGTTAGGACTTCACTTTGGCACACACACCATAGTTTGCACAAAGGACACCCGCTTGGGATCAAAATAGAAAAAGTGTATTTAGTAAAAATACCACGGCTTCAAATATGAACTAGTAAGGAAGAGCAAACACAGACCAGTGGCACAGAAAACAAACATTAAACATACCCGCTGGGGCTTAACACTGCTCCATTAGTGAAATTCCCTTCTCCAATCCAAGACACCTGTTGCCTCTAAACTGTTTCTCAGTGTGCCCTGTGTCCTAGAAGGGACCCAGTGCTACATAGAAAGCTCCGTGCTTAGATGCTGTCCCTCAGTTTCTGGATAGTCTTCACTTCAACCCTCTTCTTTATTAACAAGGTTTGTAGTTTCCCCCCTTTTTCTCATGCTATGGCCTGGTCTGTACTATGGGGTTAGCTTGGGGAGGGCAATAATTTTTGATGGGGGGGGGGGACCACACCAAGCTTTTGGCAAGTGGTCAAGGGCTACACTTTTCTATGAAGGGGAGTGCGAGGTCAGGGACCAACGTTGGGTGCAGAAAAGAGCTTGGGGTAGGCAATTGGGGTGTGGGAGAGGGTGTGGAATCTGAGGGGGAGTTTGGGCGAAGGAGCGGGTTATGATCTGGAGCAGAGTCATGGGGTGTAGGATCTGGAAGGGGGCCTGGGTCCAGGAGAGGATTCTGGTCTGGGAGAGGGATGTATGAGTGAGTGCAGGTCTGGGAAGGAGTTGTGAAGACAGGGAGAGGAGTGCAGAGGTTTTGGGTGATAACCTGGGGCTGGAGGGGGTGGTGACTTGAGGCAGGGGGTTGTGAGAAGGGAGAACCTGGGATGCCAGAGTCAGACTATGGCCAGGAAGCGCCTACCTAGGTGGCTCCCAGCCAGCAGTCCTGCAGGACCCCAGGGCAGGCTCACTGCTTGCTGCAGTCCCTGGCTGCTCAAAATGTCTGGCTGCTCCCTGAGGCTCTTTCTTCTGGGTGCCAAAGAGAGTGGGAGGCTTTGCGTGCTGTCCTTGCCCCTAGCAAAATCTCTCAGCTCCCTTTGGCCAGTTTCCTTGAAGTATCCTCTTCCTCCCTCCAGCACCCAGAACAGAGAGCCACAGGGGTATCTGGCTGCTGTGTGCTTGAGGGACCTGTGGGCTGGATCCAGTGGCTTGGTGGGTCGGATTCGGTACATGGGCTATATCTTGCATGCCGCTGGGTTAGGTCATCAATAGCTGCCTTGTGTCAGCTTTGCTGGGGAAGCATCATCACTAAAATCTGGCTTCTGCCTTTCTTCAATGATTAAATAAGATGATGTCCACAAGACATGTAGAGTCAGTGTCAAAGTAGTTAGGTCGATGCAGTGTCAGTGTCGATGCTGCATTGTTTCCATGTGTAGTTAGGTCGATGCAGTGTCAGTGTCGATGCTGCATTGTTTCCGTGTGCAGTTAGGTCGATGCAGTGTCAGTGTCGATGCTGCATTGTTTATGTTGACTGTTATTTGCTTTCAGAAGCTGTCTTGCACAGACAATACAATGGATACAAAAGCTCCTGGTGAGGACGGGCACTGCCGATGCAAGGAGCCAAGTGTGCGCACACAAAAGCAATTTAACTGCAATAGCTGCATACCAACATAAGTTAGATTGATGGGGGGCAAAGAGGGCAGTTGCCCCAAGGCAGTGGCAACATCTGGACCCCCAGGCCCTTTATATTGCTGCCAGAGCCCCATGCAGTGCACTCCCGGTGGCACTGTGGACTGCCAGGAGAAGTCCTGGCAGAGCTGAAGATGCCAGAGGGAGGCTAGACCACATCCCTGCCCCTGTGGCCTGAGGCCCCATCCCTTCTGGGAGTGAGGGGACACCCTTCTACTTTGCCCCCCCATTTTACCCAAGTCTGTCAGGCCCCCTGAGATCAACCTAATACTTTTTGTAGACATGGGTTATGGTGGTTCATGGTCACACAGCCTGGGGGAGGATTCACCAACTGAGATTTTCTTTTCAATTTTAAATTGTTTCAGTTATTCCATTAACATGAATAGTCCACCACTGGGTCTTCCTGGTTGGACAATGTTGGTGACTTTGGGGCTGTTTTGTGTGAACACCTGAGCCATGAGGTGCCCTCAGTGCCTCAGGTAGGTTTTAGGGATACAATCTACAACCTCATGACATTGCTGTCAGTGATGGTGTCATTCAACTATCGCTATGATTACAGTATTTTACATGTATAAATACGCATTTGTCCATAACAAGAATCTGTATACAGATCTCTAGTGCTCATCAAGTTCATGCCATTACAAACTTTCATGAAAAACCTTCCTTGACATATTTTTGCACCCAGTAGCTTTGTCTACAGCCAGTAGTTGATTCAGCTACTTGTTTGAGGATTCAGACCTTCCTGCTCTGCAGTTGGGGTGCCTGGTCCTTGATTATCACTGACCCAGGCTGCAAAAGACCGTGAAAGGCAATCCATGAGACCCTAAGAATTTGAGTAGGGAACACCATCCAGGCTTCTAGAATGGATTCTCTGTACCACATCAGAGCACTGGTCCAGCCTGTTTGTTTTCCCATCACCAGCAGTGATCACTCCCAGATGATTCAGAAGAAGATGAAAAACACATCAGAATACAGCAAGACAATTTTGTGTGATGACAAAAATTCTTTCCTGAGCCCTGCAGATGTTGGGCTGAAGCCTTGAAGTGTGAGACTTGATTTTAGTTATTAGCTTAATACAGAGCTACACATATTAAGAGCATGTTGAAGGCAATGTGGGCATTCTTGTCCCCCCCCTGTGGCTCCTGAAGGAAGGGGATAAAGAGGGAGAGTCACAGAGTCATAGGACTGGAAGACACCTCAGGAGGTCATCAAGTCCAAAAGCAGGACCAATCCCAACTAAATCAACCTAGCCAGGGCTTTGTCAAGCCGAGACTTAAACACCTGTAGGGATGCAGACTCCACTACTTCCCTAGGTAACCCATTCCAGAGCTTCACCACCCTCCTAGTGAAATAGTTTTTCCTAATATCCAACCTAGCCCTCCCCCCACTGTAACTTGAGACCATTGCTCCTTGTTCTGCCATCCATCACTACTGAGAACAGTCTCTCTCCATCCTCTTTGGAAACCCCCTTCAGGAAGTTGAAGGCTGCTATCAACCCCCCCCCCCTCTTTTCTTCAGCAGACTAAATATGCCCAAATCCCTCAGCCTCTCCTCGTAGGTCATGTGCTCCAGCTCCCTAATCATTTTTGTTTCCCTCTGCTGGACCATCTCCAATGTGTTCACACCCTTTCTATAGTGGGGGGCCCAGAACTGGAAGCAATATTACAGATGTGGCCTCCCCAAAGCCAAATAAAGGGGAATAATCATTTTTCTAGATCTGCTGGCAATGCGCCTCCTAATGCAACCTAATATTCCATTCACCTTCTTGGCTACAAGGACAAATTGTTGACTCATATCCAGCTTCTCATTCACTGTAATCCCTAGGTCCTTTTCTGCCGAACTGCTACTTAGCCATTCGGTCCCCAGCCTGTAACAATGCTTGGGATTCTTCCATCCCAAGTGCAGGACTCTACACTTGTCCTTGTTGAACCTCATCAGATTTCTTTTGGGCCAATCCTATAATCTGTCTAGGTCACTCTAGACCTTATCACTGACCTCCAATGTATCTAACTTTCCCCCTACCTTAGTGTCATCCGCAAACTTGCTAAGGGTACAATCCATCCCCTCATCCAGGTCATTAATAAAGATGTTGAACAAAACCGGCCCTAGAACTGATCCTTGGGGCACTCTGCTAGAAACCGACCGCCAACCTGACATCGATCTGTTGATCACTACCCGTTCGGCCCGACAGTCTAGCCAGCTTTCTATACATCTTACAGTCCATTTATCCAATCCATATTTCCTTTACTTGCTGGCAAGAATACTGTAGGAGACCATATCAAAAGCTTTGCTAAAATCAAGGTATATCACTTCCACTGACTTTTCAATATACACAGAGCCATTAAACCTCATCATAGAAGCTAATCAGATTGGTCAGACTCCAGGGCCAGAGGGGATCACCATGACTACCGACCCTGAGTACTTGCAGGCACAGGCTGCATAATTTCTTCCTAAAGCTAGATGAAAGTATATCCATTAACAAGAGATCTAATCTTATTATACATCTTAGTGAAGATGAGCCCACCTCCCCCACTGGTAAATTGATGTAGTGTTTAATCACACTTAGAGCTAGGAGCTAATCTCAATGTATGGTTAAACACTGCAAGGTACTGTACAAGTACAGCAGCTGGGAGGTGTAGGTCCCAGTGTATATAGAGATATATGGGCTAGCTTTGTTTGAGCTAATGCCTAAAATCAGCAGTGTGACTGAGAGGGCAGAGGAAGTGGCTTAGGCTAGACACCAGAGTACAAACCCATCCAATCTTCGGGTGGCTTCACACCCTTGTGAAGTATTTGCTGTAGGTAAGTATTACAGTACCACCATTTTACAGATGGAGAAACAGACCCAGAGAGGTGAAGTGACTTGTCCCACAGTACTGAATGAGAAAGCAGCAGAGGTGGAATTAGATCAGGAATTCTTCCTAGTTTCCAACACCAGCACTATCCTCGGGGATATGCTCTTTTCAAAGAGACTGAAATAGAGAACAGGTAGCACTTTGGCTGAAGTTGGAGCCAGCTGCAGGACAAAAAGATAGAGAGCAAAATGAAATAATGCAACACGTTTCTTAAGGCAAATTCATCAAAGGACCCAAAGTTTTTTCAGACAGTAATTTGGGTGAAAGCAATCAGGAACAGAACAGAAAAAAAATCTAGGAGGAAGGTAATGTTGTTAAAATAGTATCTCTTAGGAAAATAACTGACTATAAAGAAAAAGCTACTAAGCATATAGCAGCAGGAAATAACTGTAGAGTACATTTACAAATTTGAAGAGGAAATGGCAATCATAGAATCATAGAATCTTAGGGTGGGAAGAGACTTCAGGAGGTCATTGAGTCCAACCCCCTGCCCAAAGCAGGACCAAGCCCAACTAACTCATCTCAGCCAGGCCTTTGTCAAGCCGGGACTTAAAAACCTCTAGGGACGGAGATTCCAGACCCTCCCTAGGTAACCCATTCCAGTGCTTCACCACCCTCTGAGTGACATAGGTTTTCCTAATATCCAACCTACACCTCCGCCACTGCAACTTGAGACCATTACTCCTTGTTCTGTTATCTGTCACCACTGAGAGCAGTCTCTCTCCATCCTCTTTGGAAACCCCCTTAAATTAGCTGAAGGCTGCTGTCAAATCTGCCCCCTCTACCCCCCGGCCCTTCTCTTCTGTAGACTACATAAGCCTAAATCCCTCAGCTGCTCCTCGTAAGTCATGTGCTCCAGCCCCCTAATCATTTTTGTTGCCCTCCACTGGACTTTCTTCAAAATGTCCACATCCTTTCTGTAATGGGGGGCCCAGCATTGGACTCAGTGCTCCAGATGTAGTCTCACCAGTGCCGAATAAAGGGGAATTATCATTTCTCTTGCTTTGCTGGCAGTGCTCTTCCTAATGCAATACCGTGAATAAAATAACTTAGTGCTGAGTTTGCAGCAACAAAGGGTAATGGTCAAGCAGAAACTGACTATTTGGGTAAATAGATTGATCAGTGTCATTAAACAACGTGTAGAGTTAGTTTGTGTTAGTCTCTAGCTGCAAAACCAATGAGGAGTCCTGTGGCTCTTTAAAGACTAAGGGTATGTCTACACTACCACCCTAGTTCGAACTAGGGTGGTTAATGTAGGCAACCGAAGTTGCAAATGAAGCCCGGGATTTGAATTTCCCGGGCTTCATTTGCATCTTGCTGGGCGCTGCCATTTTTAAAGCCCCGCTAGTTTGGACTCTGCGCCCGCGGCTACACGTGGCACGGAGTAGGTAGTTCGGATTAGGCTTCCTATTCCGAACTACCGTTACTCCTCGTGGAACAAGGTGTACCGGTAGTTTGGAATAGGAAGTCTAATCCAAACTACCTACTTTGTGCCGCGTGTAGCTGCAGGCACGGAGTCCGAAAATGGCGCCCGGCAAGATGCAAATGAAGCCCGGGAAATTCAAATCCCGGGCTTCATTTGCAACTTCGGTTGCCTACATTAACCACCCTAGTTCGAACTAGGGTGGTAGTGTAGACATACCCTAACAGATTTAATTGGGCATAAGCTTTCGTGGGTAAAAACTACTTGGTCAGATGCATCTGACAATGTGGTCCCACAGAACTCCTTGTTGATGAAACAACTTATGGAGACTGGAGAAACCCTGGAACTGAACCCAGGTGCTTCTTTCTTGAATCTTATCCATGTCAGGGGACCAATACCAGCTGCCAACAAGTATAAAAATCATAGCTTGTGTAGTTTAAAATGTCACATTTAATTTCTTGTGGCTAAATTGTTGAAAAGAACAATAGCAATAGAACTGGGCAGTGAAATATATGTTAATGCAATTCCACAGGGAAGGCACCTACTAGAGCAGGGGTTGGCAACCTTTTCAAACCAAAGAGCCAAACTACATCAAAATTCAGACCAAGTGGTCAACTAAGAGCCGTATAAGAATGCCCATTTGCATGACTGAAAATATACAACTTAATATTATTGATAATTGACATAATGATTAATAACAGCATAAACGAAACATTGTACTCACAAACTTTAGTTAATGGGACTTCTGCTGCTGCATCTCTTCTCATGTTTTTTTGAAGTTTACATCATAACTGGTCAAATTCAGCTTCGTGCACACATTCTGGCTGTCTTCTGTCAGTCTTATGGTAGGGGACTGGAGATGTGGGGCTCAGGGCAGAGGGCTCAGGTGTATAACGGATTCAGGGTTGGGTTGTGTGTGGGAGGGCGCAAGAGTGTCGTGTAGCCAGATGGGGCTGGCCAGGCTTCATTTTTATATAAAGCAAAATATTATGTCCATCACAAAAAGGTTTCAACATTGTCTTTATTTATGGCAGGTGTGAGGGACCTTTTTTGAGTCAGGGGCCACTGAAACACAGAAGAATCAAGTCGGGGTCCACACAAGTGAGAAGCAAAAAAACAAAAATCAACAACTCTCCCCCACAAACCTCCAACTTATACCTCACTCCCCTGGTGCTCCAGCCTCATGATGTGGGGAGGGGCAAGGGGACTGAGGTTCAAGGCCTCAGGCCAGATTTACTCGCTTGTGGTTCCAGGATTAGTAGAATTTGTGCCTCCCCCCAGGCACTGGAGTGGGGCCAAAAATGAGGAGTTAGGTGTGCAGGACAGGGCTGCTAGTGAGTGGGATAATGTTGGGAGTGCAGGATCTAGGTGGGGTGCAGAGGGGGATGAACGGGTGAGGTTAAGGTGAGAGTTATGGAACCAGAAAAGGCTGGGACTAGGGTGTCTAGCGAGGGGCACTGGGCAGGAGCAAGGGAGGCTGGAGGAGCAGGCTGGGGGTGGATAGGATGTCTGGCTAGAGGGGATTTGCTGGAGCAGGCTGGGCAGAGTGTCCGGCCAAAAAGGTGGGGGCAGGAGTAGGCTGGCGGCAGGGTGTCTGGCCAGGGAGAGGGTGCAGGAGCAAGGCTGGGGTAGGTGTCTGTCCAAGGGGAAAGAGTGGTCTGGGGGTAGGATGTCTGGCTGGAGTGGGGGTCAGAAGCAGGCAGGTGATGCAGGGGGAGGAGGTGTCTTAACGGGGCTGGGAGTCTGGGCACGAGGATGTGGGAAAGGGCACTTACGTGTTTTCGTGCCACTCCCAGGCACCGGATGCTTTCCCCTCTGCTATTGGAGCAACGAGGAATCATAGAATCATAGAATTCTAGAACTGGAAGGAACCTCAAGAGATCATCTAGTCCAGTGCCCTGACCTTCTTGGCAGGACCAAGCCCGTAGCCAGCAGTGTGTGTTTTTACTGGTGGTGCACATCCACACATAACCTCAGTGCACATAAAATTTATGCTGCACATGGATGGAAAAAATTAGAGGGAACATTGGTCCCAATATATTAGGCTTATTGCCCCTCTTTCAGAACATCCCTTCTTCCTCGTAGAATGAGGTTTACAGGGATGCTGAAAAAACATGTCTGCTTTCAGAAAATTTTTTCCAAAATTTTTTTTCTGAACTTTTTTCAGAATAGCAGATGCGTTTCTTGGATGTCACAGAGCTCTTCCGAGATACCTCAAGTATCCCGGAAAAGCTCTGCATTGTAGACATAGCCTAAATGAGTCTTTTACAGCCTAAAATTATCTTCAAATGAGGGGTTGTGGTGGTGGAGGGAGGAACATGTGAGATACTCACCAGCCTGTTGCAGAGTGAGGGCTCTTTTACATAGGTATTGCACAACTTCCCCCCCCCCCCCCCAGAATGGTGGGACTCTGCCTTTTACTAAAGGTCTGGGACGTCATTCACCCTGGATGTAAACCACATTGAGCTTTTTGTTTGTTTTTGGTGTATGTGCTTGTTAAGACACTAGTCTCCTGTTATTTTCAAAGAGTTAAAAGCAGGCCTGGGCAAAATATGGCCTGCAGGCTGGATCCAGCCCTCCAAGCTGCCGGATCTGGCCTGCGGAGGCAGTGGGTAACCCCAGGCAGGCTCCCCAGCTTGGCCCACAGCCCTACAAGTAGTGCAGACACACATCTGCAGGGCTCTGTTTTTGTTTTAAAACTGGAGGGGAGGGGAGAAGTTTTAGGAGCCACCCTGCCTTCAGCACATTCCCATTGGCCGGTTTCTGGCAGAAACCACATTGCGGGTGCGGGGGCATCAGGGGGGAATGGGTGTGGAGGGTGGGGCAGGAGGGACAGGGGGTGTGGAGGAAGCGGGAGGGGGAGCAGGGGCAGGAGGAGCAGGGGCAGCAGGAGCAGGGGTGGGAGGAGGAGCGAGAGCTGGGGCAGCCGCAGGAATCGGAGCAGGAGGAGGCAGGAACCTGTCGACCAGGGTCTGGAGGTGGCCTCTGAGGGCACGGCCCTGCTCCTCCAGCACCTCTAAGCTCCACTGGCGCAGCCGAAGGTCCTCCCGGACCCAGTGGTCCTGGGTGTGGAGCTGGTGATCCAGGAACCGCAGGTGCCGCCGCTGGTACTCCTCCTCATTCCTGGCATGCCTGCTGGCCCGGGTGCGGGTGGCTGTTGCAGGCGGGGTGGTGCGCCCTGCAGTCCCAGGTGCTGCGGCTGTGATGAAACAAGAGTAGTGGTCAATTCTCCCTGGGGACAAGGTGGGTGAAACCCAGCTCCCCTCTGCAAGGCCAGGGCCCCTGCATGACACCCAGCTGCTGCTCCATGGTGGGCAAAGCCCAGGCGCACGGTCCCTGGGCTCCCTCTCCCCCCACAACCCTTCGTACACATAAGGGGAGCATGATGGTACTCACATGTGGAGGCCTCCCCGGCCTCGGACGACACAGGCATTGTGCTCTGTGGGGTGCCTCGGGGGTCCTGGGTCCTGGGCAGGCTCCCGGCAGGCTCCTGGCTCTCATCATCCTCCTGCTTCTCCTCCTCTGTGTCCGGGACGGGTCCCTCTGCCCCGGGGTTGATCACCACCCAGGGCGCATGGACGGCATGAGCCCCCAGGATTCGGTCCAGGGCCTCAAAGTGGGGGCAGGCCTCCAGGTCGGCCCCTGGCTGGCAGGCCTGGGAGTAGGCCTGCCACAGGTCCTTAATTTTACAGCGGTCCTGATCCTGGCTCCGCTGGTGGCCTCTGGTGGCCAGGCTGGCAGCCATATGGCTGTAGACGGCCGCGTTCCTGTGGCTAGTGCAGAGATCGTGGACGTTGGAGCCTTCCCCCCAAACCTGGATGAGGTCCACGATCTCTGCACTTGACAAAGCGGGCGCCTGCCTCTTGCAGCCCTGGGCAGGCTCCTGTGAGCTGCCAGCCTGGTCCCAGGAAGAGGGGGAGGGCTGGGGGGCAGCGGGTGGCTGGCTCATCAGGTGGCAGGTGCAGGGTCTGCTAGCTGAGTGCTGGCAGGCTTGCAACTGGCACAAACACTGTAGCCAGACCGTGGCCCTTTAAGGGCTCCGGGCCGGGAAGGGGGGCAGAAGAGTTTCCCTGGTGTTGGCCAGAGTGGCCACCAGGGCAAGCTGGGAAGGGCTAGCCTCCCACTAGTTCGAATTAAGTGGCTACACAGCCCTTAATTCGAACTAGTTAATTCAAACTAGGCATTAGTCCTCATGGAATGAGGTTTACCTAATTCGAATTAAGCGCTCCGCTAGTTCGAATTAAGTTTGAACTAGTGGTTCGCGTGTGTAGCGCCTAGCAAAGTTAATTCCAACTAACGGCTGTTAGTTCGAATTAACTTTGTAGTGTAGACATACCCTATCTCTTGGCCACCGCCTGCTTCTGGCACCCCAGCCCTTTCCTGCCCCAACTCTCTGCACCCTCCACCCAACTTACCCAAACCCTCTGTTCCCTCTTGCACCCATACCCCTTTCCAGATCTGGCACCCCAATCTCCTGCCCCATATCACAATTCCCTCATACCCTAGGTCACATCCCAAACCTCTGCACTCCAGTCCCCTGCCCTAGGTCACAACTGCTTGCTTCATCCCAGCTCCCTCCCAGACTCCAGTCTCCCTCCTGCACCCCAGTCCCTTACTCCAAGCTCCCTTCTGCACCCAATCTCCATTCCAGACCCCGCATCTCCACTAATATAATGGAGGAGTGCGGCCCTCGACCACTTTTCAAAATCTTGGAGTGGTCTCCTCATCAAAAATTATTGCCCACCCCTGGTTAAGAGTGAAATATTTCAAAATCCTCCAAGGGAATTAGTTGTCACACACTTATTGAGATTTGTTGGTAGTGCTTACCTAACTGCTATAGGCACTTTGGAAAACTTCACCCTCAATTGTTTTCTTGGTTTTCCAGTATTTTGAACCTAGACTATTACTGCAAAACCTTTTCTGGAAATGGTCATTTGAATGGTTTAGTAAATGTGCTTCATTTATTTCTCCATTTCACATTCCAGAACATTAGTCGAATCAGCGATTACGCCACAAATGTGAGGAGAAAGTGAACTTCACATTGGCATGTGCAAGTTTTCACAAAAACAATAATTTGTTAATGGGAGAGTTCTCATCAGAATACTTTTGCAATTTTACTTGGTTTACCTGACCAATCATAGTTAAGCAGCATGCATCAAATATGCCTAATGTTTCCACAAAAACTTAATCTGCTCTATTCTTTGTGTCCTTTTTTTTTCTTCTGTATTTGTTTGTTGGTGTTGTCATCAAACTCACATTTATTGAAAATATACGAGTTACTCTGTATTATAGATTTCAGAGGCGTAGCTGTGTTGGTCTATTCCAGTAAAAACAATGAGGGATCCTATGGCTTCTTAAACACTAATAAATCTATGTGGGCATAAGCTTTCATGGAGCTCTGTATTAGAAGATCAATTGACTCTAAAAAAGAGAAATGGAGCTTTTTTATGGAGCTAACTATTTTTTTTATATTTTAAACCTTTTAAACCTATTTATTTAAAATAACACATTTCTGTAGCTGCAGTAGTTTGGAATTTTGGGCACTTCTGTTTGTTGTGGTTAATTATCAGTCTTATAAATTAACAAGGCCTGAGACAATGAAGGTAGAGTGTTGCTGGGTTGGGGTCCAGTCCCTGGTGAAAAATGCAGTTCCAGCATATTGGCAGCTAGGCTGCTTGTTATTCATTGTAAGGCATCTAGCTATGGGAGTGTTAGATGTTTGACAGCATTGAATAGATTCCAGTCAGCCATACAAACTACCTCCACTGAAGTGGAAAGGACCATAAAATTGTTTTAGCAACAGCTAATTCTCTTGGGTCTTTTAGGGCATTTTTAACTGTTTGGTTGCTGGTAGAAGATTTGCCAATTCAAAAAGTAAACATGCTTAAGTTGTTTGTATGGGCTTTTCATTGATTTCACATCTGATCTAACTTAATTCTTTTGCAGGAGCAAAACCAATATTTGAAAACATCTCCAACCCATTATTATAATTATGTAGCATTACAAACTCAAGTGTATTTTCTAATTTCCCCATTAGGAATAGTTTTCAATCTCATCATCAAGGAAAAATTCGAGCAGTGGGGATATGCTATTTTTCTCTTCAGAGGGTACATCTATACTTACTCCCTAGTTCAAACTAGGGATGCAAATGTAGGGGACCAAAATTGCTAATGAAGTGGGGATTTAATTATCCCCCTGCTTCATTAGCATGATCTCGCCAGCCTGTTGCTCTGCTCAACAGCTGATTCGAACCAGGAAGTGCGCGCCGGGACGCATTAGTTCGAATCAAACCCCTTGATTCGAATTAACGTTACTCCTCATTTTTTTGGAGAGGACAAGCACATAGTAGAAGCAAGAGAATCCAGCCCTCCCAGATGTTATTGCAGAGTTGCAGAATGAGAATGGTTCAGTCAGCCACCCAGAACCTCAACTGCCATAAAATGGTGTAATCTACTGAAATATCTGCCGAGGGTCTGGGAAGTAAAAGGAGGTCAAAGGACACTACTGAATGTACAGGGGCAGGATTTGTATCTGCTGGGGTCAGGTGCTCAAGTGAACTTGGGATCATAAGCTGCATGGGGTAATTCTTCCCCCCTTGTCCCAGCTCACATTGTCACTTGTACCAAAATATTTTTCTTCGGTGTAACAGGTTTTTTTTTTAATTATTCCATATAGTTGGCTGCAAATTGGTTTCCCTCCTGTTTTTCTTTCACTGTCAAGTAATTATGTCAACATCAAGAAATAAAAATTGTCTTACCAGCAATTGGCCTGTGCCTTTAGATGCCTGTGGGAGTTGCTGGGTGGCAGCACATTCTATGATCTTAGTTGAGGACAGTTATAACATGTTGGTATGTTAGTATCCTGTGGCTCAGGAGCAGTGTTATGTTTGTAGGAGGGGGTTACATAATGAGCTAGGATGGGTAACATGGTTGTCTGCAGAAGCGCCCACCCTGAGTAGTTTGCAGAACCCAATGGATAGTACAATCAGGGTGTGACAGGAGGCAGGAGCACCAATGGCCTGCAGCTTGCACTGCTGAAGAGCAGCCAGAGGAATCAGATGCAGCAGCATGGAGTGATGGTATGAAAGAGTATTGCAGGTAGTTTTACAGGAGCAAGTGAAATTGACCTGCAAGGAGCAAGAATTGGAGGAGCTGGAAGCCCTGGGGTTGTGGATGAGACTATGGCCTGGGAGGAAATTGGACATTTTCACAGGGAAGGGCTCCCTGTTTCCCCTTCTTCTTCTTGAGACAGAAGAAAAAGAGGTAGCTGTAGGATCCTTCCAGGGATAGGAGCCCTGGCACTAGTGTGGTGATTGCTCTCTGTCCCATCCAGCTGGCCAGCCTGATTGTCTCATTACCCCCCATTGTTTTTCTCAAGGTAGAACTAATTAACATCTGAGTGATGAGCGTGCAGGCTCACCTTTGCCCAGTTACAAATGTCCCCCCAGCTTTTGGGGCCAACAGGGCACATCTGTCAGAGATGGAATCCATACTATTAAAGCACTAGGCAAAAGGCAGGCAACACACATCGCAGTGCCTAGCTTCTGTAGTCTCCAACCTGGCCTGCTCACAACCAGCCACAAGCGTGCATGTTGTCCCCTGAAGTATTTGTGTAACTGCAGCCTGCTAGTCAAATCCCAGCTGTCACAGCCCTGGTAATACTGCAGGGTAACAGGGTCAAAGTAGATGCTAGCAGTCAGGGGCAGATGACAGTTTTGCGGGGTCCCGGGCAGCATAATTCCGCAGGGCCCCCCCTTTGCCACGGCGCATGCACAGGGCTTTCCAAAGTGCGGGGCCCGGGGCGGCTGCCCCGTTCGCCCTGCCGTATATCCGCCCCTGCTAGCAGTTACTGGTGCACCCTGCACTGGGCCCAGCATCCTTAGCAGGGTCAGCTCTGGGCCCACAAAAGGGGTGAGGCCTTAGGGGGTGGGGTTGTTGGGGCAGATCCCCCCGAGCCAGTCTTTTATGGAGGATAGCTAAGAGCCCCGGGGCTGCAGTGGAGGAAGCTGGGAGCCCCAGGGCTCCTGCAGTGATTTGAAAGACCTGGGCTCTTGGCCACTGCCATGGTGGCTGGAAGCCCCAGGCCCTTTTAAATCACTGGGCCCCAAGGCAGCTGTCCCCTTTGCCTCCCTTCCCTCTCAATGGCAGCCCTGCCAATAGGGTCTGTGACAGTGCTTTAAAGGGGCAATGAAGTGCTGCCACAGCAGCAGGGCCATCGATGGGAGTGCGGGGGAGCAAAAAGTGGGCTGTGTATAGACTGGTCTGGTGGCCATTTCTTACCTGGGTGCCTCACTGGCCCACTTTCACTTCTGGAATAACCCCAACACACTCCCAGTCTCAGACTTTCCCCCCACATGTGTGTTGTATACTGCCCAGCCAGCCCTCTCCACGTCAGTCCAAAAACACCACATGCTTTCAGCAAGATGACTGACCAAGGTCTTCAGATCAGAACCCCACCCCTATGATCCAACAGCTGTTTCCTTTTGTCTTCTCAGGTGCAGCAAAAGCAATATCCTCTACTATCTTTTTTTGCCTGATTGAGCTTACTTGTTTTGCCTGCCTGTTCTATGACTCTGTTTACTGCTTAAATGAAAATTAAGGCCCATATTCCTTTGTTTACAGCATACCTGTTTGCAGACTTCTGCTTGTCAGAGCTGTGGGATTTTGAACACGTGTTAATAATTTTGACACGTGTCATACTTTTATACTTGAAAGAATTTCACAGGATCTTTTTAGGGGGAGTAAAGCAAAATGCCACATTTATGGACAATGTAACATTACTCTGTTACGTGTGTATTTACACATATCGCCCCCCCCCCCAAAAAACACACAGACATATACCCTGTCTTGTCATTGCTTAAAGTTACCAGTTTGCTAACATTTAACTCATTGGCCTGGTGAGTTAAAGACAAGACCTGAAGATTCATACGACACGCCCCATTTTTTATAGGACTTTTCTCCTATTCAGGTCTATATATATTTTGCTGTGTCAGTTCTTAATCAATCACCATCAGTTTGTGTAACATCAGTTTATCTGGAAATTGTTCTTCTTTGTCATCTGACATCAGCATGTTAGTGCCTCCTTCCCAGTGTTTGTCTGAAAAGGGATGCTTGGTCTTAACTCCAAGGCCGTCTGTATGTCCTGCACAGTTGGCTTTATCTTGGGCTCAGTTTACGCCCCTGAGTCTTCCAACTCCTTTTCCCCTTTCTTCGACCATCTGAACTCTGAAACTGCAGAATCTTTAAGTTGCTATCTTTTCTGAACACTCACATTCGAAACTCATTTATCCCCCCAAAAGAACTCCACAGTTGTCACATGGGAAAAAGTATCAATCTACTTCTAATACAAAGCTTCTGTTAGTACAAACTTTTAATCTTTCATAATATTTTCTGTATAACACAGTCTGTATTCAGCAACAGTGTGATTATGCTGAATCACAAGGATCCTTCTGATCTCTTTCTGTGCTAACATCAGATACAGATAGAAGCAGTTTGCCTGATTATTTATTAAGGGCCTAGAAGACTGTTCTTCCCTGCTAACCAGAGAAGGGCAGCTGGCAGAGTTATAGTTGTTTAACATTTATTCTCACACTGCCATTAAGCATATGACCTAAGACATTATAAAACACTGTTGTCTACAATACAGGGAGTTTTATAACTTTATATGCTAAGTTCCCAGACATTTTATCAGGACCAGGAAATTATGAGTTTGCAAATAATACCTTACAAGCCATACCTTGGACAAAGATGGTATGAATACAGGGGTGTATTCAGTAGGGATGTGAACAACTAGTTGACACACTAGTTAACTAGTTGCTTCCCCCAATCCTTGTTGCCTCTATCAGAAAGAGGCAGCTAGTGGAGGGAAAGAGGAGGTGTTTCAAAATGACAGCACTGTATGGAGCTTGGGGCCAGATCCTGGGCACCACACGGTGCTGCTGCTTTGAAACACCGCATGCAGTCTGAGACCAGCTATCCAGCGCTGTGTGGAGCTTGGGGCCAGACCCTGGGCTCCATGCGGTGCTGCCACTTTGAAACACTGCAGGGAGCCTGATGCTGGGCTCCCCATGGTGTTTCAGAGTCCCCAACTGACCTCAGGCTCCATGCAGAGCTGCTGCTTTGAAACGCTGCGGGGAGCACGGGGCCTGTGGGAGACTGCTTAAGTCTCCCACTGGCCCCATGCTCCCCACAGCGCTTTTGCCTCTGAACTGTAGCAGCAGCCCTGGCGGAGGCACCCTTATCGACTAATCGAATAATTGTTGCAAATTGCATCGACTATTCAATTAAACAATTAATTTAAATTTAACATCCCTCATATTCAGTCATACATTCCCACCAGCACATCACAGCCTTGTTGACTAGAAATGGCATAAGTGTTATTTAAATATCATCCCCTAGTAACCCCCTGAGATCTCACTTCAAAGCACAGCTATTCGTTCTTTGTTAAAACTCCAGGGGACTTCATCGGCAGGATTTGTAGTGTGAGCAAATTTAGCTGGATTTGACCCTTAGGATGCAGCTACAGGTTTTTTATTTGTTTGTTTGTTTGGGGTTTTATTGCCGTTCAGGTCTTTGGTGTCTGCTGCAGATTCCAAGAATATTAGAATTGTACTAAACAAAGATATTTCTTTCAGAATCTGTGCTGAATGCTGACTATTCCAATCTTTAGTTTCCATGTCTGGTCAGGGATTCTTCCCCCGAATCCGATCTATGTATTCCTGATTAAGAATGGGTCATCAGTCAAACAGAAGTGTACTAGGTTGGTTTCATCTGTGAAGCTCTCTGTGCAGACTTAACAGTATCTCATCAAAGGTCCTGTGGAACTGTGCATGCCTGCACATGCAAACTGTGGCTGGTATATAATTCAAATAGCCACACAATGGGCTGAATTCACCTCTGTAAAAAAAAAAAAATATCTGAGTGTGTCTCCCAAAGCCCCAGACCACAGAGCAGTATTCAGCTGGCACAAACACCGGTGTTAATACTGATGTGCAAAGGACCAAGAGGTCTGCTCCCTAAGAAGATTTCTGTCAAGGCAGCGTGAGGAAATTTTCAAGTGTTCCATGCTGTGTTCCCTCTAAGCTGGGGCAGCACAGTTCTCAGGTGATTAATCAGCCCCGCCTAGTCCGGGGCTCAGAGCTCAGTTCAGGGAGCTCACTGACTGGGTGGGGCTGATTAATCACCTGTCATGCTCTGTTTCCCCCCAGCGTAGAGGGAACACTGATTCCGTGTGATGCTGGTGTGTAGGGGTATGGTTAAATACTCCTATTTACTCTATGTGACAAGTGGTTGGAATGGTAGTATCAGTCATCCATGGAGTAAGATGGGACAACCTTGATTGACCCGCACTTGGGGTAGTCCGTCCAATGTGCTACTCAGTGCTGTAGGCAGCCATCAGGTCAGTAAAGACTGCACTAGTTTTCTTTCATGATTCAGACGTAACGTCTTGAGTTGAGGTTCCTATTCCTGGGTTCATCGTCTCCTTCTGAATCCGCCTGGAATGTGATTTGGCCAAGCACTGGCTAATTCCTTAATCTGCATCAGGATTAATGTCTTCACTAATTCATAGGTAATATGCAGCAGGGAACTTGGTTAGTAGTTTTTTGGGGGGAGGAAGGACCTGTCATTGTTTCCTTAGCTATTCCCAATAGCTATGATCTTTGCTCTGCGACATTTGGGATGCTACAATCCTGAGCACAGTGATTCAGAAATCGAAGATGCCAGCTTTTGGTGATTTGCTAAAATGAGAGAGAAACTTTGTTGTGGATGTTATCTAGGTCAGGAGCCTTGTTTGATTGCAGTTGATTTATCAACAATTACTTGTCTATAGTAAAGCCACTACAGGGTCTACTCTCAATTTCTATTGTATTTAATTTCTTGGCAGGTGGGGAAGGGATGGGTCATGATTCAAACACCTGCTCTTCTAGGAAGATGTTGTAAAAAGAAAACATTTTATATTAGCACTTAGAGTATTTTTTTCTGGGGAAGCTTGGGAAATTTCTCCTACTATGGTACTTATTGCTTGGCTCTATCATTGAATAGATTCCCAGCATCAGGAAATCATTCAACTGCATGGCTGAAAATTTTGTCTCAATTAGGAGCTCTGCCATTGGCTACCTGCTGGGATGTGATGGAGTTTGCAGTGATTGGGTATTCCCTCTTGCCCAGATTAGAACCGCTGCTCAAACACTTCATAGTTTGCTGGGCTTTAAAACTGTCATGTGTGAAAGCCAATTTGGAAATGGTTTCTTTCCATCATTCTTGCCTGGTATGATCTAGAAGGTGAAAATGGGTCTCTATTTCTGTTAAAAAACTTCCTTTTCATTCTTGGAGGATTTAAATTCCTGATATTATGTGGCTGTCTCAGATGACCACACAAGAATGAATTGTTGATGAAATCCCCAAGGTGTAATTTCTTTGCAATGGCCAGATCTTTATTGAAGAAAGCTTGGTAGGTAACATTAATATTGTTCTGAGTCTTCACCTGGATTGGAACAGATCCCATCTTGCCCTGTGGAAATTTTACCGAGGTTTCGGAAGCCTGCTGTTGTTGCATTTGCATGCCTGTTGTGATCAGGCATGGCCATGCTAAGATCAAGGAAATATGATCCGTGATCATCCTAGGATGTAATTCAGCCAGAAAAAAAAGGTCAGAAAAAGTACCCCAAGTCCATCTTTGCTATGGAAAGTGGGTGGCTGCTTAAGATCATATAGAAGCTTTAGTTCAATTGTGAACACCCACTTCTCTACTCTTACTTCATTTATAGAATTAACAGGGCATCGGCAGTGAGGGTGGTATGAATTAAGATCACCCCAAAAGATCAAAGGTCCTGAGGAAAAGGTTAAGGCAGAAGTTGGCCCATTGGCTGGTGGAGGTTTGTAAACATTGATCAGAGTCAGGTTGTTCACTTTTATAGCCTGCCATTCATTAACATCATTTGGACCAGACTATGAAACAAGTGTGGCTAAAATTCCTCGCTATCCCACATTGGATTGATGGAGGTTAGACCTTACGGCAAACCAGAAATTAATTGATTGTGTGTCAGTAGTCAAGTGTGTTTCCTGAAGCATGATAACATGTGCTTCCTAGCCGAAAGAGGCTTTTAGCTAGGAAGCTGAAATTCCCTATCTTGGCTGCTGAAATTCCCCTGATTTTGAAGTGCAGCACCTTGGGAGCCTATGCCAGAGCTAAGGTTTGTAATGCTGACCCTAACAGGACAATGATTCCATTGGGCTATATTTGTCATTTGCTTTTATGATGAGAACTTGAGCTCTGATTCTGCCTTTTCTCTGTTAGCTTCATTTTTGCTACTGACAGACCTGGGGGAAGGCTCCACATTAGGTGGACTTGCTCCCCCCCATGATTAGAAAAGGAGAAAAGGGATACGATTTTAGAATCACCTTTCTTTAAGGACAAAAGGAGTAGGGTGAGAAAGAGGAAGGCCAGAGATGAGTTGTTGCTGGCAGCCTTGGCAAAAGGGTAAATGGACGGTGAAAAAGTTTGGAATATAAAAGAAAATGTGGAGTCACTGGCATAGAGGTGGTGATTACAGTTATAATATAGCTGATGAGCTCATCTGAAGTGTAGATCATAGAATCATAGAACCATAAAACTGGAAGAGACTCAGAAGGTCATCAAGTCCAGCCCACTGCTCTAGGCAGGACCAATCCCAATTAAATCAACCCGGCCAGAGCTTTGTCAAGCTGAGACTTAAACACCTCTAGGGATGGAGACTCCACTACTTCCCTAGGTAACCCATTCCAGTGCTTCACTACCCTCCTAGTGAAATAGTTTTTCCTAATATCCAACCTGGACCTCTCCCTCCACAACTTGAGACCATTGCTCCTTGTTCTGCCATCTGTCACTACTGAGAACAGCATCTCTCCATCCTCTTTGGAACCTCTCTTCAGGAAGTTGAATGCTGCTATCAAATCCCCCTTCACTCTTCGCTTCTGAAGACTAAACAGACCCAAGTCCCTCAGCCTCTCCTCATAAGTCATATACTCCAGCCCCCTAATCATTTTGGTTGCCCTCCGCTGGACCCTCTCTAATGCGTCCACATCCTTTTTGTAGTGGGGGGCCCAGAACTGGACACAGTACTGGAAGGCTGTGTCTAGACTGCATCCCTTTTCCGTAAAAGGGATGCAAATTACACACATCACAATTGCAAATGAAGCGGGGATTTAAATCTCCCCCGTTTCATTTGCATAAACATGGCTGCCACTTTTTTTCCGGTTCGGAGTTTTGCCGGAAAAAAGTGCCGGTCTAGATGGGGATCTTTTGGAAAATAAAGCCTTTTCCAAAAGATCCCTTATTCCTTTTTTTAAGAGGAATAAGGGATCTTTTGGAAAAGGCTTTATTTTCCGAAAGATCCCCGTCTAGACTGGCGCTTTTTTCCGGCAAAGCGCCGAGCTGGAAAAAAGCGGCAGCCATGTTCATGCAAATGAAGCGGGGGGGATTTAAATCCCCGCTTCATTTGCTATTGTGAGGTGTCTAATTTGCATCCCTTTTACGGAAAAGGGATGAAGTCTAGACACAGCCCAGATGTGGCCTCACCAAAGCCGAATAAAGGGGAATAATGACATCTCTGGATCTGCTCGCAATGCTCCTCTTAATGCAACCTAATATGCTATTAGCCTTCTTGGCTACAACGGCACACTGTTGACTCATATCCAGCTTCTCATCCACTGTAACCCCCAGGTCCTTTTCTGCAGAACTACTACTTAACTGGTTGGTCCCCAGCTTGTAACTATGCTTGGGATTCTTCCGTCCCAAGTGCAGGACTCTGCACTTGTCCTTGTTGAACCTCATCAGATTTCTTGTGGCCCAATCCTCCAATTTGTCTAAGTCACTCTGGACCCTATCTCTGCCCTTAATCGTATCTACCTCACCCGTAGCTTAGTGTCATCTGCAAACTTGCTGAGTGTGCAATTCATCCCCTCATCCAGGTCATTAATAAAGATATTGAACAAAACCGGTCCTAGAACCGAACCTTGGGGCGGAGTGATAGGAAAGATCAGAGGAAAAATTTTGATGGGATGTGAACAACATGAGAAAGAGAAGCCACTGAAGAAGATATTAAAGTGATAAATGGAGAGAGAGAAAAGAGAACCAGAAGAGCAGTATCACAAAAGCCCAAGGACTGAGGAAAATGGAGTGACAGAGTGAGTAGAGTGAGGAGGAGAAGAATAAAGAAATAATTATTTATAGCTGGTATCCTTGAAGAGGGCACTTGGCATGGAATGAAAAAGAAAGAAAACTGGATGACAGATGTGCAGGGGAGAGTGAGCTAGAAAGAAAGTCAAGTCCATGAAGATAGACTATACATTTAAGAAGGTAAGGGACAGAGGAACAGAGGGCCATAGGCAGGGCATGTCATAGAGAGACAATGGCGAAAGAGGGAGCGTTGTTCTTTTAAGGGAAGCCATAATATATATAAAGGAATGGAACTGCGAAGGGGAGGTTCATTACCTCAGCTAGCTAACTTACACCATATTCCTCAGCTAACTAACTTACACCATATTGTTATGGCTGATGTCAACAGGTGGTACTATTACACACTCACTATCTGCCTAGTTACTTTTCTTAGTTTGCAAGAGTTTTGTCTTTGAAGGAAAGATAGTTGTTAGTTAGGTTTTGCAATAGTCCTTTGTGGCAAACAGTGGGAGACTTTGCTGTCCATTAATGGCTATTAGCCAGAATGGGTAGGAATGGTGTCCTAGCCTCTGTTTGTCTGGAAATGGATGAGAGGGGAGGGATCACATGAGGATTATCTGGGGCATCTGGTATTGGCCACTGTCAGTAGACAGAATACTGGGCTAGACGGACCTTGGGTCTGACCCAGTATGGCTGTTCTTATGTTCTTATGATTTTCTACATCTTAATTGCAGAGGCTAGGGACACTATTCCTACCCATCCTAGCTAATAGCTATTGATGGACCTAACCTCCAGGAAACTGTCTAGTTCTTTCTTGAACTCTGATAAAGTCCTGGTGTTCACAGCATCCTCTGGTAAGGAATTCGACAGGCTGACCATGTGCTATGTGAAGAAAAATTTCATTTTGTTTATTTTAAACCTGCTACTTATCAATTTTATTTGGTGACCTCTAGTTCTTGCTGGACCCTTGAGCAAAGTGTTGTGGGCCCAGCTCTGCACTCCTGGATGGGGCGGGGCCTCAAGCAGAAGGGGAAGAGTTTATGTTAGCCTCCTCCCTACAGCCCTTTAGTACCTCCCAGTGATTTAAAGGGGCTGGGGCTCCAGGTACCACCACTGCCACAGTAGCATCAGTGGTGGCCAGGAGCCTCAGGCCCTTTTAAATTGCTGGGCCCTGGCCCAGTTGCTCTCCTTTGCTCTCTTTCCACCCCGATCTCCCCATTTCCCAGGTGACTTGGTGGGGGCTCAGGCCAGTTCTGATTTGGGTCAATAGAAAGGAATCCCTAGGTGTTTGACCTGGCCGTGGCTCCACTGGGCAGAGGAGTTACATTTCAATCAGACGTAGAAAAACTGTGATAAATGTAGGTAGAACTACCAGCATTCCCAGTTTATGTTCATAGACTTATCCACTTTCCATGTGATTCTTCTCTAGAAAATGCTTCCCCCTTATCCCAGATTTATGAAGAGCTTATTTGTAAAAGTGTTAGATGAACGTGAGGCATGGTACACAACCCTTTAGATCTATACACTGGGAGTGTTCCGGCAGGTCTTTGGTCCATGCTGGGGAACAGGTGAGATACCGAACAGGATCAGGGCTACAAACACCATCTACTTCCCCCTGGCAGCCCCAAAGAAACTCCCAGAAAATTAAAATACAGGTCACAGCATTGCACTGCTGAGAACTTTGGGTATGTCTACACTGCCACCCTAGTTCGAACTAGGGTGGCTAATGTAGGCATTCGAAGTTGCAAATGAAGCCTGCGATTTAAATATCCCAGGCTTCATTTGAATCTTGCCGGGCGCCGCCATTTTTAAATCCGCCTTAGTGCGGCCTCCGTGCCCGCGGCTACACGCGGCACGGAGTAGGTAGTTCAAATTAGGCTCTCTAATTCAAACTACCATTACACCTTGTTCCACGAGGAGTAACAGTAGTTTGAATTAGAGAGCCTAATTCGAACTACCTACTCCGTGCCGCGTGTATCCGCGGGCACGGAGTCCGCACTAAGGGGGATTTAAAAATGGTGGCGCCCGGCAAGATGCAAATGAAGCCCAGGATATTTAAATCCCGGGCTTCATTTGCAATTTCAAATGCCTACGTTAGCCACCCTAGTTCGAACTAGGGTGGCGGTGTAGACATACCCTTTGAAGGGGTAGAGCCACTGCAGGGGTTTAGTGAACAACCCCACAGCTCATTCCCTGGGGTTGCCCATCTCTCTCCCCAGCACCAACGGAACTCAGTGTAAGCATCATTATGAAGATTTCCTCTCCTAAAACCCCCTTCCATGAGCTATGCATAACATAATATAAAATATGAGATCAGTTTTGAACACGTATAGCAGCACTCAGTGCATGGTTCTGCAGTGAATAGTGGCTATGTAAAAATGGTGACATTTTACTCTTCAGTGTCCGGTTTACTGACGTTAGTTACAAAATAAGTTTTTGCTCCTTTTTAGTTTTTAAAAGTCTCTTGTCTATGGGCCAACGCAGGTGTGATTGAATGAGCTGAATTCTATTTCTCCATAGAAATCAGCAGTGACATTTTTGCTAAGTTCCATTCAGTTATATGTGTGCAAACCTACAAGCCACTGAGACAATAGTTTGTAGACTATGATGGTGTACCATTGTGACTGACCTGCTTGAAGGATCTTCATCACTGGCTAAGGGTAGGAAGGAGGATTAGTGGATTAGGCAGTAGATTGGGGTTTAGTTCAGTTACCAGCTCTGCTGGACCTTTTGACCTTGGGAAGTTACCTAATCTATTCTGTGCTTCAGTTCACTGTCTATAAAATGGGAGCAATGCTGCCTTGCATCACAGAAGTATTGAGGACAGAAATGCATTAATTGATGAGGACAATATAAGTACCTATGGTACGTCTACACTACAACGTTAATTCATACTAACTTAGTTCAAATTAGTTAATTCGAACTAAGCTAATTCGAACTAACGGATCTAGACTAAAAAACTAGTTCAAATTAGCGTTTTGCTAATTCGAACTAGCATGTCCACATTCAGTGGACCCTGAACCGGGCTTAAGGATGGCCGGAAGCAGTGCCGGCAGGGCATCAGAGGAGGACTTAGAGCGTGGAGATGCTGTCTCAGGCTAGCCGAGGGCTGTGCTTAAAGGGTCCCAACCTCCACCCCGGAGAGACAGTTCTCAGGGGTGCCCTGCTTGCAAAGCAGTCCTGGCTTGGAGTGCCCGGACTACCCACACTGGGCACATCACAGCACTCGGCCATCAGACCGGCTGCACTTGCCGCAGGCTGCCATCTGGGGAGAGGAGGCAATCGGGGGGCTGCAGGAGAGGTTCCACCCCAAAAGCCCGCAGAGCCAGCCCAGTCCTTCCCATCGGGGGTGCGTACCCCATTCCTCCCTCACTTCCTTCCACTTACCCTTCCCTAGCCCCCCTTCCTGATGTACTAAATAAAGGACAATTGTGTTCAAAAATATAATCTTTCTTTATTGAACAAAACTGGGGGAGACTGGGAAAAGGAGGTGGGAGAGCGGAAGAGAGAGGGTGGGAGAGGGGAGGGCAACTAAAATGATCAGGGGTTGGGAACAGGTCCCATATGAAGAGAGGCTAAAGAGACTGGGACTTTTCAGCTTAGAAAAGAGGAGATGGAGGGGGGATATGATAGAGGTCTATAAAAGCATGAGTGGGTGGAGACGGTGCATCAAGAAAAGTTCTTCATTAGTTCCCATAATAGAAGGACTAGAGGACACCAAAGGAAAGGAATGGGTAGCAGGCTTCAAACTAGTAAAAGAAAGTTGTTCTTCACAAAGCAAAGAGTCAACCTGTGGAACTCCTTGCTGCAGGAGGCTGTGAAGGCTACAACTAGAACAGAGTTTAAAGAGAAGTGAGATAAAGTGATGGAGGTTGGGTCCATGGAGTGGTATTAGCCAGGGGGTAGGAGTGGTGTCTCTGCCCAAGGTTTGTGGCAGGCTGGAGAGGGATGGCACGAGACAAATGGCTTGGTCACTGTCTTCAGTCCATCCCCTCCAGGGTCCCTAGGGTTGGCCGCTGTCGGCAGACAGGGTACTGGGCTAGATGGACCTTTGGTCTGACCCAGTACGGCCATTGTAAGCTCAGGGCTCAGGGTCGGGGGTGTCAGTGGACCACCTTGATTTTCATGCACGCCTGCTCCTGGGTGGCCAGGCTGGCAGCTCTCCTGCCCTAGATGGCCACTTTCCTGTGCCTAGTGCGGAGGTCGTGGACGAGGTCCACGATGTCTGCACTAGACCAGGCGGGTGCCCGCCTCTTGCGGTCCCGGGCAAGCTCCCGGGAGCCACCAGCCTGGTCCCGGGAAGAGGCAGAGGGCTGGGTGGCAGCGGGTGGCTGGCTTGAGCCGTGCCAGGTGCAGGGTCTGCTAGCTGGGTGCTGGCAGGCTTGCTCCTGGCACGGGCACCGTAGCCAGCCCGTGCCCCTTTAAGGGGGCCGGGGCCGGGAGGGGGCAATAGAGTTTCCCTGGTGTTGGCCAGAGTGGCCACCAGGGCAAGCTGGGGAGGGCTAGCCTCCCACTAGTTCGAATTAAGGGGCTACACACCCCTTAATTCGAACTAGTAAGTTCGAACTAGGCTTAGTCCTCGTAGAATGAGGTTTATCTAGTTCAAACTAAGCGCTCCGCTAGTTCGAATTAAGTTCGAACTAGCGGAGCGCTAGTGTAGCGCCTATCAAAGTTAATTTGAACTAATGTCCGTTAGTTTGAATTAACTTTGTAGTGTAGACATACCCCTAGATAGATGAATATGATGTGGGAGCAGGATACAACCCAATTTTACATTTAGAGCCTAGATTGAATATTCCAAGTTGAGCTTTAGGAAAAGAGAACTTTCTTTTAATGTGTAAGATGAGATCACTTGGTTTGGAAATCATTGAGAAAAGACAAACGTAGAAACTAGTGTTGACTGAAAATTTTTAGTTTCTCTGGAAAAAAACACTCCTAGGTCCAGGAACCACACCCAAGCACACTAAAAAGTTTGTTATTTAGAATCAGGCACACACAGAGACCACAGAATATTCTCTGAGGAGAAAGTCCTGGATATACACTTTTACCATCGAAAAACACTTTCCTCAAACAAAGGAACAAAACCATAGAAGTTGATTGCATCATAGAGTGGGCCTCCCAAATCCCCCCGAAACCTGTTCAACATAAATATAAAGAAAACCCTTTCTGGCTATTCACCCATAGTTGTCACCTACCACCTCATGGTAGAACCTCAATGGGGTATCATCAAACAACTACAACCCATACCCTCAGGGGACTCAATCAGGAAAAAATATTTCCTGAAACCCCTTTTCTGGCCTTCAAATACCCCCCAGCTCGTCATGAGAAGCAGCCTCCCCATAGACCAAGACCCATCAGCTCAAAAACACATCAGGCCTTGCCAGGACAACAGAGTCAAAACCTGCAAACATATCTCAACTGCTACAGTGGTCAACATCCCCAGTCCCCAAAACAGTTCTCAAGATCCCTGGGACCTAAGCCATGTGTAACATGGCACTGAATGCCTCAATAGCAACTATGTGGGTCAAGCCAGACAATCCTGGCATATGAACTTGTATAGGGTGTTTTAATTAGGGATATTAAATATTAGTTAATTGAATAGTCACTTAACCTCATAAATTCTTATCGGTTAGTCAACTAGTCTATAGTCCCTGGGTTACCCCGTCTGGAGGGGAAGGGTCTGAGCTTCCGGACCCAGCACGAGCCGAAACTAAGCCAGGCTGCCTGCCCGCTTGGCTCCTAATACACTTTAAATGCAGAGTCACAACATGGGTAGGTCTGAACTGGGCTGCTGGCCAGCCTGCTAAAAAAATTTCTGGCAGGGATGGGGTGGGGGGAAATGCGGGTAGTCTATAGCATTAACCTATAAGCTTTTGCTTATCGGTTTAGCAGTTACTCAACTATACTATTACATCCCTAGTTTTTATATTTTATCATTTTTTTCTGTCACCTGTGTGTGAACACTTTTCACAAGACAGTCACTTATCCTTCATGTACCAGTCCTCATCCTTAAAGGAAACCTGCACGATACTTTTAAAAGGTGAGCCTGGGAACGTAAATTCATATATTTGATAGACACTAAAATCGCTTTCTTGATCAAGACACTGGATTCATGGCTTATTACAGCAACTGTAACCCACTAACCATCCATTTTGTCCGATAACTACAGCAATGTTAACAGGTCCTTTCACCTTGAATGGTCCTTGAGAAATGAAAGCCTTCCTTGGTGTACTTTTCTTGAGGAGAAACAAAAGATGCCTGTCTGAAACCTGGTTGACCTTTTAAAGCTTACCTGTCAGCATAAGGTGAATGTGGCTAACCAAGAAGAGATTTGTTGATCAGTGGGTAATATCACATCCTTATTAATATACTCTGAACATCCTGAGTTCTCAGCACAACTGAATTGAGCTTAGGAGTACTCGTCTTGTCAGGTGAACATATAAAAGTATTAAACCTGTAGCTTCTGGTCTCTCAAAAGGTGCATATATCAGTTTTGCTTCATTGATTTCAGTTGAGTTACTTCAAATATACTCTGGTATGCACGAGGTCAGAATCAGACATGCTTTTAGATATTCTTCAAAATGAAGAAGTAGCAATCATAACTTCTCAATTCAGATCCCCCAAACCTGTTCTTTTTCCCTGCTGACATGTACGGTGGTCTGTTCTCTGTTAGAATAGCAAATAATTTAATGACACTGTTCTTTGTGCCCAAGTTTCCTTTCCATAGAACAGTACAGAGGAAAGTGATATACACAGAAATCATAGGCATGAGAGTGCTATCAAAAGTAGCTTCAGAACATACTAGTTGATGCACAGAACAAGAAATATCCATCAGTGGCTGTGGCTAACTCACTGTGTCACAACCAACTGCATCAGAAATAACTCAAGAAAAGACACGTGGCAATGACAACACCTGGACCCTATGCAAAAGGATCAAGAGGGCACATGTACAGAAACAGAGAGTAGCTTGTGGCCGTGTAACACCACCACTGAGAACTAAGGCTGCTGTAACCCAGCCACTTAGGATACTGCATTGTGGAATGGCAAATGAGAAGAACTTACTTTTGTTGCCTCCCCAAGTTGCTTTGGGCATATGTGGGGTTGTCTTTTGAGCAGGGATATGTTGAGTAAAGCTGATGCTTGGGTTGTGAGAGTACTGGCCAAAAATCTACTTTACAAAGCTGCAGGAGAAAGCAGAAGGGAAACATCATTCATGCTGTGAAGCAGCAGCAGAGCCTTGAATATCCTTTCTACAATGCCTTGCCTTCCTGCAATCCATGTAGTAGCTGGTTCTGCGGCTCTGCCTCTTAGCCTGTCTCCAGATTTCTTGAATTACAATTAATATAGATTTATGTAGAAAAGTAGAGAGTAAGTGTAAGGCAGATGCAGAAAGGGGCATTTCATAGAATCATAGGGCTGGAAGAGAGCTCAGGAGGTCATCGAGTCCAGCCCCCCGCCCAAAGCAGGACCAATCTCAACTAAATCAAGCTGAGACCTAAAAACCTCTAGGGATGGAGATTCCACCACCTCCCTAGGGAACCCATTCCAGTGCTTCACCACCTCCTAGTGAAATAGTTTTCCCTAATATCCAACCTAGACCTCCTCCTTCAACTTGATACCATTGGGTATGTCTACACTTGCCCCCTAGTTTGGACTAGGGAGGCAAATGAAGCATACCAAAGTTGCTAATGAAGGTGGGATTTAAATATCCCACGCATGATTAGCATATTCGTGGCCAGTCACCATTTTAAAATGCTGGTTGCCCGATTTAACTTGCCGTATGTAGACGCGGTAGTCTGATTCAAAACCCTTCCCTCGAATTAACTGTTACTCCTCATTGCAGGAGGATAATCATTACAGTAGGACTAACAGTTAATTCGAGGGAAGGATTTTGGATCGGACTACCGCGTCTACAAGCAGCAAGTTAAATTGGGTGACCGGCATTTTAAAATGGCGACCGACTGCGAATATGCTAATCAAGCATGGGATATTGAAATCCCGCGCTTCATTAGCAACTTCAGTATGCTTCATTTGCCTCCCTAGCCCGAACTAGGGGGCAAGTGTTGACATACCTATTGCTCCTTGTAATGCCATCTGTCACCACTGTGAACAGCCTCTCTCCATCCTCTTTGGAACCTCCTAAGAGGGGCTGCTGTCAAATCCCCCCTCACTCTTCTCTTCTGTAGACTAAATAAGCCCATATCCCTCAGCCTCTCTTCATAGGTCATGTGCTCCAGCCCCTAATCATTTTGATTGCCCTCCGCTGGACCCTTTTTATATTGGGGGGCCAGAACTGGACACAATACTCCAGATGTGGCCTCACCAGTGCCAAATAAAGGGGAATAATCACTTCTCTAGATCTGCTGGCAGTGCTCCTTCTAATGCACCCTAATATGCCATTAGCCTTCTTGGCTATATATCCATATTCTCATCCACTGTAATCCCCAGGTCCTTTTCTGCTGAACTGCTATTTACCCAGTCGTTCCCCAGCATGTAACAATGCTTAGGAATCTTCCCTCCCAAGTGCAGGACTCTGCACTTGTCCTTGTTGAACCTCATCAGACTTCTTTTGGCCCAATCTTCCAATTTGTCCAGGTCACTCTGAACCCTTTCCCTACCCTCCAACCTATCTACCTCTCCCCTTAGCTTAGTGTCACCCACAAACATGCTGAGGGTGCAATCCATCCCCTCATCCTCCAGGTCATTAATAAAGATTTTGAACAAAACCAGCCCTAGAACTGATCCTTGGGGCACTCTGCTTGAAACCAGCTGCCAACAGGACATCAAGCCGTTGATCACTACCTGTTGAGCCCCACAATGTATTCAGCTGTCTATCCACCTTGTCCATTAATCCAGTCCGTACTTCCTTAATTTGCTGGCAAGAATATTGTGGGAGACCATATCAAAAACTTTGCTAAAGTTAATGTATCATATTTACTGACTTCCTCATGTCCAGTTACCTCATCACAGAAGCTAATCAGATTGGTGAGGCATTTCCCCCATTCAGTTTATGTTACCTAGATGTTTCCAGGAGTCCTCTTGGGTAGGGAGTGAAGAATGCCCAGTGATGTCATTCCCTGCCTTAGATAGGTTTAGCATATGGTAGGAACACTTCATTTCAAAACTTGGTTCTGAGACCAGGTTGTGGAAAAATACAAACATCCCAAAATGGAGGCCAGAGTCATGTGGTTTGGTCACATGCCCTTGCACTATTATAGAAGCCATTGGTTACAGGCTGGCCTAAATATTCATGGGAAGGTTAAGCTTTTCCAGGGATCTTTGTCTTTAATCATGGGCCACCAGCACTTTCTGACTTCTTCACTGTTGTACGGTACTAGAAAAGCTAATTGTGGGTGTCACCCACAGTAAGTGTGGCTGAAATACATAGTTAATATTTGTAACTTTAGTTACAAAAATGATACATGCATACATATAGGATAATCCAGTAGCTCCCAGCCTCTTTGAGGACACAGACCCCTTTTCAATCTATTAACATATCACGGACCCCACAGCAATATAGCTGTGCCTCTAGCCTGCACGTCCCTCAGCCTGTGTTGCTTCCTGAGCGGCGTCCCTCAGACCACTGGGGAACCAACGTGGGCTGAGGGATTTGCTGGCTACTAGCATGGAGCCTCTCAGTACTGGCACCTAGCAAGCCCCTCAGCTCACACTGCTTCCTGAGTCACGGGAGGCAACGCATGTTGAAGGATGTGCTGGCTGAGAGAGGCGCCACTCAGACCCCCCCTACAGGACCACCGCGGACCCCCTCCCCCCACGGTGTCTTTGGATCAAAGATTGGGAACTACTGGGATAATCAAATTCAGTAAATCATAGGGTATGTCTACACAGCAAAATTATTTCGAAATAACAGCCGTTATTTCAAAATAACTTTACTAGTGTCTACACAGCCAATTTTGAATTTGGTAAACCTCATTCCACGAGGAATAACGCCAAATTTGAAATAGCTATTTTGAAATAAGTGCCTTGTAAACACTTATTTCAAAATAGGGGGCCTCCAGCCTTCCCAGGGTGCTCTGGTGGCCACTCCAGCCTCAACCAAGAACACTTCTCTCCCTCCTCCCTCCCCAGAGCCCTTAAAGGGGTTGACTCTGGCTACAGTGCCTGTGCCAGCTCCAAGCCTGCCAGCCCAGAGCCAGCAGTCCCTGCTGCTGACCCAGGGGCCCCAAAACATGAGCCAGCAAGCAACTGGCAGCCAACCTTCCACCACTCCCCAGGAGCAGTCTCCCAGCTCCCAGGAGCCTGCCAGGGCCTGAAGAAGGTGGGCGCCTTCCTGGTCCAGGGTGGAGCTCATGGACCTTATTTACGTTTGGGGGGATGCCCCCAATGTCCATGATCTCTGCACTGGACGGAGGAATGTGGCCATCTATGGCAGGATAGCTGCCAGCCTGGCCACCAAAGGCCACATGTGAACCCAGGAGCAGGTTTGCATGATAATCAAGTTGGTCTAGCAATAACCCCCAACCCTGAGCCCTGAGCTTCCCCTCCCCCTTCTTCCCCTTGCTTCCCCCTTCCAGCTACCTTCTCCTAAGTTTCCCCTTCTGCTCTCCTACCCTCTCTTCTCCCCTCTCCTGCCTCCTTTCCCCAGTCTCACCAGTTTCATTCCTCCCCCCCCCCCCCGCCCCAGTTTTGTTAAATAAAGAGAGTTTGTGTTTATGAAAATACATGTATTTTATTTGACGTCAGGAAGGGGCGTTAGGGAGGGGTAAGTGGAAGGACGTGATGGGGGAATGAGGCACAAGCCCCCAGTGGGGCAATTCAGGTAAGCTCTTAGTGCTCCTCAGGGTGGAAGCTCTCCCGCAGGGCCTCCTAGATACTGACACCCCCCAATAGACCTCCCAGATGGCAGCCTGCAGAAAGTGTAGCCAAGCTCACAACAACACGTCCAAAAGAAGCACCAGAGCGCCCAGGGGCGGCTCCGGCTCCATGTTGCAGAGTGCTGTGATGTCCCAAGTGAGGGCAACCAGAGCATGCAGAGATAAAATACTTAGCTGCCCCTCACTGAGGTAGGCAAGCACACAAGGCATTATAATTATGCCATAATCATATCACAATATCACTGTGAAGAATATGGATTTCAAAGTCACGGGTCTGTTCCCTCAGAAACAGAAGATGTACATCTTTGGATCACTCTGACAGCATAAAGAAACCTTAAAGTGGATGTAAATTACATTTATACCTACTTGAGCAGCGTAAAATCACCTCAGCAAATAGAATCCAATTCAGAGCCCACAGTCTTTAAAAGAAATGGGCTCATTCATGAAAAAGTAAACACATCTCAAGTTAAAGGACTTGCTTGCATGAAAGTCTCAGCTGGCACTGTTTTGCGGGGGTCAGTCTGCAAGGTGCTGATCACTTTGGCCCTGATCCAATAGAGCACTTATGTAGAAGCTTTGTTTTATGTTAAGTGAGTTGCTCTATTGGCACTCAGCTGCCATGAGCTGAAAATCCTCAGCATTACAAAGGGAGTCTGACCCAGATGATTTACTCTACTGAACCACAGCCAGTCGTTGCTCCTACCTGGAATGGGCTGGGATTCTAAATTACAGAAGCTAGACTGATCCCCTTGTGACTGCCAAATGGGCAGGAGATTGCTGAAATACAGCAAAGTCTAGCTATACTCCTCAGTGCCCTTAGCCTGCCAGGAATGCCTTGTATCTGGGGAGGCAAAGGGGTAGCAGTGGTGTTTTCACACCATATAGGCGTGTCTCTTCACCCAGAGAATTTCTGCCCCATTGGGGCAGTTCTCTATCCCCTTTGCATCAGTTGTGCCCGTCTGCTTCCCTAGTTAAAATCCAGTCATTAACCACTCTGTGTGGATATTTGTGCATGAGGAATAAGCATGTGATATCAAAGAGTCCCCCCTACAGGAGGAGAAGGGAGCAAGTGGAAGGGCTAGCCTGTCAATTAGCTGTCAAATGTTCAGGCCTTGTTATGGTGAGTTGGGCTATGTGGATACTTTGTGACTTGGCTGATGAAAAAGCTGAATTTTTTATTTTTATTTTCCTAGTGTTGTTCTTCCAGAATACCACTTCACCTGTTGTTGTTTTTAACTAAGTCATAGGAAATCTTTTTTTAATTTTAAGCTTAATTTATGTAAAGTTTTGATCAAAATTATGCTTTTACTATATAAGCAACATTTGTTTGATATGTTTTTTCACTTAGGTTTTGTCTACACTCTGAGTTTTTGTGGCAGAATATATGCTAATGAGGGACTCGTTAGCATAAGTTGCGATATCATTAGCATATTTTCTGCTGTTTCTTTTTGCTCAAGGGGTTTTTGCATAAAAAGAAGCAGCATAGCCATTTCTGCGCAAAACGGAAGTGGCTGCACTGCTTCTTTTTGTGGAAAAACCCCTTGAGCAAAAAGAAACGGCAGAAAATATGCTAATGATATCACGACTTATGCTAATGAGTCCCTCGTTAGCATATATTCTGCCGCAAAAACTTGCAGTGTAGTAAAAGCCTTATATGCCTAGTGTGGTGTGTGTGTTCCATTCAAAGATCAAGACATAGCAATTTTTTTTGTTTTATGTGGTAACTGCATATGTATTTTATTGTTTTGTATGTATATACAATATATAGAGAGAATGAAACCTAATTCTTCTGTCATATACAATGTGAATAGTCATCCCCTTGGGAAATATTTCTTTTTCATAGTATAAAATTAGTAGCCTGATCTTCAGTCTTTCTTTGTTCCTTTTCATACGTTTTGTGCTATTATGAATACATTGGTATTTAATATGTTGATTTTTTTGTTTTTTAGAAATTAATTTAGTTTTGGCATCTACTATAATTGTGCCATGTAGCTACATTTATAAGCCGTGGGAATCTGTCTTCTAGCTTGTAATTTTATACTGGTCTGCAATATAATTTTTCAATTACGTTATCTTAGATGCTTTGTTTGGTTGATATATTATGAGACATCTAGCTTTCATAAGGTATTTGTGACAAAACAAGGCTACACTTTTCTGCTTTACATGATAGTCCTGAACCACCATTCCTGTAAAATGATGAATCTTAACAGGCATTGAACTAGCATGCAAGTGAATTATCTGAAAGACACTAAGACATCAAATGTATAAAAATACATTTTCCTGGAGTGTATCCCAATGGAGAAAAGTGGCAAAGAAAATATTTAGAACAAAAGGTTAGTTCTGATTCGATAGACATGTTTAGCATTGCAATTGCACTTACCTCCCATGCTGCATAGTAATGAGAAGAGAACTTGGTGAGAAAGTTTAAACCGCTGAAGACCATCCTTTCACAAATAAATTGTTTTAGTAGGCCACTGCTGAAAATTGTAAGATTATACCTCTGAGTATTATCTTTTTCCACTTAAACATTCTCAAAACTTCTAAATTCTCTCAAATAAAAGTAACAACCTTTTAAATAGGATATACATTTTATGTCAAGATAATGCTTTCTAATGTAAATTATATAAAGAAATAATAGCCTTTGGAAAAGGAAAGTGATATTACTGTGAGTAGCATAGCAAAATATCTGCTTTTCTTTTTTTACTGTTACTGTTGATGTCTGCATCCCTTTTCCCTCCAATCTTGAATTTTCTACAGCTTCTTCCCTACAATCTAGAATCCCTTTTTTATTCTCCCTACATCTTTTGTAAATAAACTTCCATGCTCCATTCCTATATCATAAAACATGTGGGCTACGTCTACACTGGCCCCTTTTCCGGAAGGGGCATGTAAATTTCACGAGTCGTCGTAGGGAAATCCGCGGGGGATTTAAATATCCCCCGCAGCATTTAAATAAAAATGTCCGTCGCTTTTTTCCGGCTTTTAAAAAAGCCGGAAAAGAGCGTCTAGACTGGCCCCGATCCTCCGGAAAAAGCGCCCTTTTCCGGAGGCTCTTATTCCTACTTCATTTTTATTTAAATGCCGCGGGGGATATTTAAATCCCCCGCGGATTTCCCTACGACGACTCGTGAAATTTACATGCCCCTTCCGGAAAAGGGGCCAGTGTAGACGTAGCCGTGTAGTTATATAGTTCAAATTGACAACAACTTTCTCATTTGGAATGTTGACAAATAAATGGCATTAGCTCATGAAGAGGATTTGTCTGCTAATCCAATGTAAATGTATAAACTTTTAATTTGTCATCTTTTTCTGAACAAATAGGATTGTCAGCCTATTAGTTACTGCAATAACAGGATCCATGGTTATGTTTTGTAATTTTGTATCTTTGTCTTAATGTGAACACAAAATCAAGAGTAATTTGTAGATTTTCTTAAAAACTGTTCTAAATGGTTCTTGTAGGAGCATAGATACAGTGCTAGAGTGATTCACTGGAAATGGATGTAGCATGAATTTCCAGTGTAGCCATTTAAAATAGGATCCAGTAGTATTTCAAATGATGTCAGTGGCAAAAGTCCCATTAAATTCAAGAGCTTGCGATTTGAATTCTTAGGGCTTGTCTACACTACTGCTTCAGTTGATGTAATTTACATTGCTCAGGGGTTTGAAAAAGCTATCCTCTTGGGCTATATCTACACTACAAAAACCCCTTGTGCAAAAACGGATTGGAAGAGAATATGGAAATGAAGCATGAGAAAATGCTAATCCGTGCTTCATTTGCATTGCCTCTTCTGGCAAATCTTGTAGTGTAGACATAGCCTTGGAGTGATGTAAGTTACATTGACTTAAAGAGGTGATAATGCCATGTTATGTTGAGAGGAGACACTCTCCTGCTGACATAGATTCTGCCTCCCAATTAGGTGGAGTAATTATGGTGGCAAAAAAGCACTCTGATGTTGACATAGTGCATCTTCATCAGACATGCTGTTGATGCTGGTTAGCCATTGTAGTGCTATCATGAAGACTAGCTCTTGGAAGGGAACATGCTTCCTAGTACATTTCTGTACTGAAAGTAACTTGCATTCTTCCCTGTGGTGTGTTGTGGGTACTAAAGAATGTATAGAAGTCAAAGAGTGCTTATATTTGTAAGCAACCAATTATTTGTGATGTGTTTGTGAATTCTTCGTGTTCTTTTTCTTTATAAAACAGTGGCTTTGAGAGATATGACATTAACTTCTTATAGATTAAAACAACAAATGGTCTAGTAGGACTTTATAGACTAACAAAACATATAGGCTGTGTCTACACTGGCATGAATTTCCGGAAATGCTTAAAACGGAATATTATTCCGTTTTCAGTTTTTCCGGAAAAGGAGCGTCTACATTGGCAGGCTGCTTTTCCGGAAAAGCCCTTTTTCTGGAAAAGCGTCCATGGCCAATGTAGACGCGCTTTTCCGGAAAAGAGCCCCGATCGCCATTTTCGCGATCGGGGCTTTTTTCCGGAAAAGACTACTGGGCTGTCTACACTGGCCCTTTTCTGGAACAGTGTTCCGGAATAAGGACTTATGCCTAAGCGGGAGCAGAATAGTTTTTCCGGAATAGCGGCTGATTTTGTACAGTAGAGCATCGTTTCTTTTCCGGAAATTCAAGGGCCAGTGTAGACAACTCGCAGCTTATTCTGGAAAAGCGGCTGATTTTCCGGAATAAGTGGCCCAGTGTAGACACAGCCATAAAGTGCTACCAGACCATTGTTGTTTTTTTCTGTAACAGACTAACTCGGCTACCCCCTGAAGCTTCTTATAGATGAGTAGATTTCCATAAAAGATTTTCTTGTTGAAAAATTACTTCTTTCCAACAACAAATTTGTATTATGAAAAACTGTTGTCCTTTAATTTTCGTGAAAGATTTTTGCTTTAAAAAGTATTGAAAACATTATCAATATGGTTTTCAATGTGTTTTCTATACTGAGAACTGTATTGCGTAGGCTTTTCTTGCAAGACCTACTGTCTCTTGAGAAGTTCCCAAGCCAGATTCCTGGAACCTTTAATATTTTGAAATAAATTAGTAAATAAACCCATGACAAAGCAAGTCATTTTCCGTAAAACCTTTTTCAATGAAAACTGTTGAAAACCTGGGAAAGTCCTGCTGAACATACCAGTAATTAAACCAGACTCAGAGTCAAGAGTGCTTCCCACATGTCTGCAAAACGTAAAGCAATATTCAGTCAAGTATCACTGTTACCTCTGTGGGGATCAGGGAAGACTGATTGCATTATGATTATCTTGGGTGTAATTGCCTAAGTTTCTTTTTAATGATACTCCATTTGCAAGTGAAATAGATGCAAGTCATGGGTGGCTGGGGTAGAGGGATGAATTTTGTGCAGCATAATGAAGGAATAAGTCTATTCTTAAACTGTTGATGAGGAAGACCAGGAAACCTTTGAGAGAAGCATGTGTGGATCCTGATTTGGGTGTTCACTCTTATGGCCAGTGAATTCTTTCCTCTCCTGGTTTTGTGTCCAAAATCAAATGTCAGAGAAGAACACTGGTCCTGTGGCATTTATCCTCCTTCATCTTTGTAATTTGTTCATATCATATTTTAAAAGGGCATTGTAATTAAATGTTTGCATTTGTTTTGTTTTTAATTCCGCTTTGAGCTTATTTCTCACATAATGACCCTATCATTTCCTTTCACACAGGATAGTAACAAAGTATGTAAGTTATATATAGGCAGTTTGTCAATTCTAACATAAATAGCTATTTTGCTTTCTCCAACTAAAAATGGATCTACCATTTTCGAGTATTAGCCAGCATCTTAACTGTCTATGTTTTGGATCAGGTAGCTGGTGAGTTTTGTAAATAACTGCATGATCCCTCATTGTTCCCTTAATGACAAATCTTGATCTTTCCATTGCAAAGTGTTGCAGTGAGATCTCAGACATGAAGACGTTCAGATGATGTTACAACAGAAAGCAGGAAGTGTGTGATTTCATGGGAATAATCTTTACAAATATTGAAGGAAACAAACACCACGCCTGTTTGACCAAATAGGATGATAAGCTAGTTTTCATTCATTTGCAGAAGAGTGTGCTATATTTGTTAATAATTTTATTGCAGCAATATTTGTACATCCTAAACATAACAGACCATATCTTCTGCTGAAGGAAATCTCTGTAGTTCCAGAGAGTTTGATAGAATTAAACCAATTTACACCACTTGAGGATCTGGAGCTATACATCTTCCTGCAGTGTTTTTGCAGGAAATCGTTACAAATTACAGTTTGCTGCCTCTTCAGATGGTGTCACTCTGCATACATGCCTAAAAGAAGCTCCCTTAACATGGGATTAAGGATGGCTTTTAGTCATGTATTCTACAAAGGCATGTTTTAAATTTTGTGCTGTCACTCGAACAACTGCAACAGAATCACTCAGAATGATGATTTAAGATTTTTGGATATCTACAAAAACATTACGGCTGTGTCTATACTGGCATCCCTTCCGGAAAAGGGATGCTAATGTAGCACGTTGGAATAGGCAAATCCGCGGGGGATTTAAATATCCCCCGCGGCATTTGCATTAACATGGCTGCCGCTTTTTTCCGGCTTGGGGAAAAGCCGGAGAAAAGTGCCAGTCTAGCCGTGATTCTCCGGAAAATAAAGCCTTTTCCGGAGGATTTCTTATTCCTACTTTCCTTTCAAGATGGAGATTGTGTGCAGAAGGGCTCATGAAGTAAGGGACTGGGGTGCAGGAGATAGTGTGAGGTCTGGGAGGAGTTTGGGTGAAAGAGGAGGTTGTGACCTGGGTCAGGGGATTGGAGTGTAGGGTCAGGGAGGGAGTATGGGTGCAGGAGAGGATTCTGGCCCGGGGAGAGGAGCTCTAGAAGGAGGTGTAAAGTCTGGGAGGGGATTGTGACCTGGGAGAAGGGGAAAAGGGGTGCAGACTATGGAGGGTTTGGGTGGTGACCCGGTGCAGCAGATTGAGGTGCAGGATCTGGGAGGATGTTTGGGTGCAGGAGAGGATTCTGGCCTGGGGGAGGAGTGAAGGAGAGGGTTCAGGGTCTGCAGGCCCGGCCAAAGGGTTTGCAGGGCCCAAGGCAGGACACTGGTAGTGGGGCCCGGGCGGTGGATGGTGACTTTTCAGCAAAGTGGGGCCCCGAAAGCGCGGGGCCCAAGGCACTTGCCTTGCTCACCTTGTCCTAGGGCTGGGCCTGACTGTCTGGGAGGGAGTTGAGACCTGGGGCTCGGGGATGTAGAGGGTTTGGACGGTGACCTGGGGGAGGGAGTTGGGGTGCGGGAGGGGCACGGATGCCAGAGGCAGGCTCTGACTGGGAGGCGCTTACCTAAGCCAGCAGCCCTTCAGCACCCTCAAGGAAGGTTGGGCTCCCTGCCTGCTGCAGCTCCAGATCACTTTAAACTGCAGGCTTGTTCCCTCCATGTGGCTCTCAGCTCTGGGAAGGGAAAAGAGGCTTGTGCTGCCCTCATCCCCAGCCCAATCACTCAGCTCCTATTGGCTGGTTGTTTTCAGCCAGTAGGAGCTGAGAGATTGGCTGGGGTCAGTTCCTATTGGCCGGTTGTTTCCTGCCTATAGGAGCTGAGGATTAGACTGGGAGCCGGGAGATCACACAAAGCCTCCCCCTTCCCACAGAGCAGAGAGCCGCACTGGCTGCACTTTAAACCTCAGCAGCTGCGTGCCTGAGGGTCCTGGCAGGGTGGTCCACGGGCCGAATCCTGTGGCTTGGCAGGCCGAATATGTCCCCCGGGCCGTAGTTTGCCCAGCCCTGCTCTAGCTCCATTGCATCATAAAAATGCAGCTACAGTGGGGCAGCATGTTGGTAGAATTGTCAGTCTGATGGTCTAGTTTTGATGAGTTTGATAAATGTCTAAAATCAGGTTGGCTTAGTTAAATGTCAATAAGAGCTACTGTAAATTGCTTTATATTGAAATTGAATTTAACAAATGCCATTGAAGTTTTAGAATAAGCTAAAACAAAATAGCTAAAAGCAGCACATGCTCAGATGGAATTTTTATGCCTGTTTTCCAACAGCTGCTTTTATTTTATGTTTAATTTAAAATATATTCAATTTAATTCTATGTTCAGTTTCAAAGCCCGCCAAAAATCTTCAGATTTTGTTTTGCAAAGATCATTATCAGGTTCCGAGCAATTGTATGCTTATTACTTTCATATTTTACATTTCTGGTGTTTCATATATTACCTAAGGGCAAGGCTTTACTCAAAGAATAAAATGGGTAGGCATGCCTTTCATTTATTCTTTTTCATCATTAGAGACATACTCTGTGTTAAGATCTTTTCTAGGAATAAGCCTATTTTATTTTTATCTTACTGCTGAAAAATGAATGGGCTTTTTGGTTAGTGGAGAGATGTTTTTAATTTTTGGCTGAATTCTAACTTTCATGAAGGTCCCTTTCCAGTGTTCTGTCAGTGTACAGGGTAATGTTAAAGGAGGTATAAATCAGTCCCTTTTCATGGCTAGTACAGCATAAATCAGAACCAGACCCTTTGTGTCTCAATTACCTTAAACTTGTAATTGTCCTCTGAGAGAGCTGAGCACTTTTTTGCAAAATTTCAGCTCTCGTTTATGGTATGCACGCGTTAATCATGCAATATAATGTATGATATGGATGTTATTGCTGTGGTTTGACAGCTCAGTATACTGAAGACCATATGGGACAGCATAGGTCATGGGAGTACCAGTTTTATATTACAGGCAGTCCCCGGGTTACGTACAAGATAGGGACTGTAGGTTTGTTCTTAAGTTGAATCTGTATGTAAGTCGGAACTGGCATCCAGATTCAGCCGCTGCTGAAACTGATCAGTTTCAACAGCGGCTGAATCTGGACACCAGTTCCACTTACATACAGATTCAACTTAAGAACCCCAAGCGTCCCCAAGTCAGCTGCTGCTGAAACTGATCAGCAGCTGATTCCACGAAGCCCAGGGCAGAGCAACTCTGCCTTGGGCTTCCTGTAGTCAGCCGCTGGTCAGTTTCAGCAGCAGCTGACTTGGGGATGCCTGGGGCAGAGCAGCTCCTTGGTGCTACTGGACCAACCCAGCAGCACCCCAGCTGCTCTGCCCCAGGCGTCCTGATTCAGCCACTGCTGCAACTGATCAGCAGCGGCTGAATCAGGACGCCTGGGGCAGAGCAGCTGGGGTGCTGCCGGGTTGGTCCAGTAGCACCAAGGAGCGGTGCTGCGGGACCAACCGGCAGTGCCCCACCTGCTCTACCACAGGCCCCCGGCTTTGCTCCACATCTCCCTGGTCTGCTGGGGGGGGGCACTAGCTGCGTCCCCACCCCAGCAGACCAGGGAGACGCAGAGCAAAGTGGTGGAGGACCCAGGCCGGACCGCGACGCTTCCAGGTCAGCGCCGCAGTCCGGCCTGGGTCCTCCACGGCTTTGCTCAGTGTCTCCCTGGTCTGCAGACCAGGGAGACGCTGAGCAAAGCCGCGGAGGACCCGGCCAGACCCGCGGCGCTTCCAGCTGATCTGGAAGTGGCCGCGGGTCCGGCCCCGGGTCCTCCGCCGCTTTGCTCCCCGTCTCCCTGGTCTGCTGGCTCCCCCAGCAGACCAGGGAGACGGGGAGCAGCTTTTCTCGCCCCGGAGGAGGCGGGCGGCGGGACCAGGCGTCCCGCCGCTCCAGTCCTCCGGGGTGAGAAATCCCCGTTCGTAACTGCGGATCCGACATAAGTCGGATCCGCGTAACTCGGGGACTGCCTGTACTTCCAAATATTCTTTAACTCTGAACAGGAGGGAATCACACCAAGGATACAGAAAAGCATTCTGTATCTGTGGCTCCTTTGGTAAGGCTGAGTCTGGTGATGATGAATTTTGCATTGTCAGTTTATGCCTCCTGGGAACTAGGCTAACATCACCTGCTTGCACATGGATAACTGAATAGCCAGTCATGATTGCTGGATTTGAATGGATGACCTGTGCGAGAGTCTCTGTATCTCATTACCAGTCCCCTGAGCCAGCCAGTACCTGCACTCTAACGTTTAACCCCTGTCTGATCAGTGAACAGTTTAATATTTTCAACGTATTTTCTGTATGTTTTAACATTGAGCCCCCACTTCATGAAGATAAAGGGCCAATCTGAGCTCCGTTACATTGGTGCACGGGCGTCATTGGTGCTGAATCAGTGGAAATGCAGGGTTTGCCCCACTGTCTAGAAGGAATAATCAACTCATACAGATAACAATAAAATACATAAAATCTGAATGCAGGGAATTGAAAATGGGAAATAAATAGTATTTGTTGTTGTTATTTCTTGCTAGAATATTATTTGGTTTTACAGCTAAACTACTTGCTTATGTTTACTATTGCTATGCAGTAGAGTGAAATTGGAATTAAAGCTACAGGATGCCTTTATACAGCCAAGAGAGTTTTAAAATGTATGTATCTGTGGTAATCTTTTGTTTACATCCGGATGACCATGTGTTAATATCACAGATCTACTAAGTTCTTTCAGTAATTTGCCCATCTGCCAGACCTTAGATTTTCTAATGTTATTGCAAATGAGCCTGATTCAAAATGAGCCTCTATAGATCTATAGTAATAAAAGCTGATCCTTAGGTTAAACATTAGGCATTCCATGGGTAACTCTTTCTCAGAAACAGAACTGCTCTGTGGGTAAAACCCTGCCCCTGTTGAAGTCAATAGGAGTTTTGCCATTCAGTTCAGCATGGCCATAGGCCATTAGGCCCTGATCTACACTAGGGAATTACTTCGAAATAACAAGCGGAGTGTCCACACTGCCAAGTCTATTATGTCAAAATAACAGGATGGTTATTTTCTAATAATAACTCCTGCTTTCCACGAGGAATAATGCTTATTTCAAAATAGTTATTTCAAAATAACATTAGTGTGGATGCTCCACTGCAGCTATTTTAAAATAACTACTCCCCTGAGTCTTTCAAAGTAATTACGCCCCAGTGCTTCCTGGGGCTCTAAGTTGAGGTAGCGCATCCACATTAAGGGAGCCTGCCTCAGAGGCAGCAGTGTGGGGTGCCAGGTGGGAGCTGGTCCATGAGAGGAACCAGTTTAAAAACTAGGTCCCTTTGCAGACCGGCTGATAAAGAGGCAGCAGTGCGGGGTGGCAGCAGCCCCTGTTGAGGGGAGAGTCTGAGATCCCGGTATGGGCCAGAACTGAGCCAGGCTGCCTGCCTGCCTGGCTCCTAATACGCTTTAAATGCAGAGCTGCAGCAGGGGTAGGTCCCAGACCTGATGCGAGCCAGGACTGAGCCGGGCTGCTTGGCCATCTTGCTAAAAAAATTACTGGCAAGGGGTGGGAGGGAAATGCATGTAGTCTATAGCATTAACCTATAAGCTTTTGCTTTTCAATTAATCGGTTAATTGACTACATTATTGCTTCCCTAGCCCCAACCCAGGAAAGTACTTAAGCACATGCACGTTTTTCAGCATGTCAGGACCATGTGTTCAAGCACTCTGCTGAATTGGAGCCAGCGTGTACTGCACTTTGCAAGATGAAGACTTTGACTATCCATCACAAATTAGGTTGGGCCACCCACCACAATGCTCTGAGGGGAATCCGAGCCTCTGCGTTCCTGGATCCCCGAGTGTTTCTAAGTCTACTGGTACCTGACCAGAGTCCAGCCATTGCTTCTGGCCAGGCTCTGGGTTGCAGACCTTCTATCTGGCACCCACTTCTGAGAGCTGGAATCTGCTGTCCAGCTGCTGAGCCCCTGGGCACAGCGCTGACCCCACAGACTTCCCTGTACTTCAGCACATGCCACCCCAGAACACCGCCCCAAAGCTGTGAATCTTCTAGTTACAGCTGAGCTCTCACCGAAGATGCGCAGTTGTTGTGAATCTTTCAACACTTAATGATTTGCATAAGGCAAGCACGTTATTGGTGGTTTATACTTAATCACATTAAGCATGAGAGAAAATAGAGATTATACAAAGCAATATACCCTGCACACATTTCCTGCCTCTGTTTCCTCACCTCTGCAGGGCATTTGTGAGCTGGGGTGAGAGTCTTTTGGGAGTCCATGCAGCCATCTATTCTGGAAGTCAGGCAGTGATTCCTGCCTCATGCAGGATGTTACATGCTAGGTGGCTTTTCCGTCAGGGAGTGTCCTTTCCAGCTTGTGTAACCTTGCTAACTCCCACTCAATGCTGCTTCTACCACCTGGGATCTTATTTAAATGCCTTCTGATGGTCAGGCTGCTTCCTTTGTTCTGCTGTTCCATAACTTTCCCTGGTATTCCCTTCCTTCCTCCTCACTCTTTCCAGGCAGCTAAGAGAAAACTGGCTTTCCAAGGAGGTAGTGCCTCATGTTCATATACTATTGTGACCAAAGTACCATTGTTGAAAGTCGAGTACCTTCCTATTGTCCTCCGTCTGAGGTAGACAAGCTTTGCAAGGTGCTAAGACACAGTGGATGTGGACACAGAGGCATTCCTGATACCTATGTTCTCATAGTAACACTTCACATTTTCCTATTATCAACCAGATTGGAGAGGTCTGTCAACACAGCTAGCCAAACCTTCATGCAGACATCAGGGTGCATGCTCAACCATTGCGGTGACTTGGAGCTGCACAGCAAGGACAACAGGTGACAGGAATCAGGGCCTCCAGCAGAGAGAAGGGGTGCAGCTAGCCTGTAGCAGGATGCCTGATGGTTGGGAAGTGTCAGCAGGCCAGCTTTTCAGCTTCATTGTAACAGCAGCTATTTAAAGCATTCACCCCCAGTTGTAATAACTCCTATACCTGTTTGTTTCTAGCATTGTTCAGCCCTGCTCCTGCTTTGACCCCAGCTTTGCCCACAGCAGGATAACTCAGTTCTGACCCTTGGCCCAGTTCCTGACTACAGTTCTGGCCTCTGGCCTCTGATTCCATTTATGACCCATTGCTCCTAGTCCCAGTCTAACCACTAAGCACAACTATCTCTGAGAGCAGGTGGTCAGAATGCTGAAGTATTGGTACCATGTGTCAGCAATACATTGACTTGTCAGTGGATTTCATCACAGGGCGGCCTATGCAGGAGTGAAGTATAGCTGATGATCTGGCCAGAGCTGAAAGATCGGAAGCTGAGGTAGGAATGACACCAGATACCAGTCAAGGATATTAATGCCCATTAAGTAAAGTGTTAGCTGAAATATTTATAGGTTGGACCTTCCTGGTCCGGCACCCTCTGGACCTAACTGGTCCCAGATGAGGGATTTTTCTGGACCAGAGTAGGACATTTCTGGCTCCTCTGCTACCGCCCCGACCCACCTTGTCCTTCCCCCCAGGATTCTTGGCTCCCCCCACAACCCAGCTGAGCTGCGTGTCAACTTGCGTCCTCCCCTCCTCCCGCTAGTATAACTAGTTTATGGAGTCCCATGCCTGATGAGTCTCACCAAGGATCTAGACCTCAGAGGGTGCCCTGGATTCCCCCATCTGGAGTCACGTCCACTGGTGCGAGGTGACAAGAACGGTTGAAGGGTTGTAAACAACATTTCTAAGTGCCTGTTACTCTTTTATGCATTGCTCTGCCTGTGCTTACTGATGTATCACTTTTGCAGTAGCTGTGTAACCATTTGGCAGTATTAACCCTGTAATAGTGGTGACATAGTGAGATTAATAAAAGCAACTACAGGCAGTCCCCGAGTTACGCGGATCCGACTTACGTCGGATCCGCAGTTACGAACGGGGCACTTCCTCTCCCTGGTCTCGAGCAGACCAGGGAGAGGAAGCAAAGCGGCGGCGGAACGCGCGGCCAGCTGACAGCCCAGACGCATCTGGGCTGTCAGCTGGCCGCGCGCTCCGCTCTGCTCCCCCCCCCCTCTGCAGACCAGGGGGAGGGGGAGCAGAGCGGAGCAGAGCAGAGCGGCGGAACGCGCGGCCAGCTGACAGCCCAGACGCGTCTGGGCTGTCAGCTGGCCGCGCGTTCCGCCGCTCTGCTCTGCTCCGCTCTGCTCCCCCTCCCCCTGATCTGCGGGGGGAGGGGGAGCAGAGCGGAGCACGCGTCCAGCTGACAGCCCAGATGCGTCTGGGCTGTCAGCTGGCCGCGCGTTCCGCCGCTCTGCTGTGCTCCACTCTGCTCCCCCTCCCCCTGATCTGCAGGGGGGGGGGAGCAGAGCGGAGCACGCGGCCAGCTGACAGCCCAGATGCGTCTGGGCTGTCAGCTGGCCGCGCGTTCCGCCGCTCTGCTGTGCTCCGCTCTGCTCCCCCTCCCCCTGATCTGCAGGGGGGGGGGAGAGCAGAGCGGAGCACGCGGCCAGCTGACAGCCCAGACGCATCTGCAAACCATGGGGCGGAGCACGCGGCCAGCTGACAGTCTGCAAACCATGGGGGGGGGGAAGCAGAGCGGAGCACGCGGCCAGCTGACAGCCCAGACGCGTCTGGGCTGTCAGCTGGCCGCGCGTTCCGCCGCTCTGCTCTACTCTGCTCCCCCTCCCCCTGGTCTGCAGACCTGGGGGACGGGGAGCAGAGCAGAGCAAAGCCGCGGAGCCCGAGGGCAGCAGGATAGCCACGGCGCGTCTGGGCTGTCCCGCTGCCCGCGTGTTCCACCGCTTTGCTCCCCGTCCCCCTGGTCTGCAGACCAGGGGGACGGGGAGCAAAGCAGAGCAAAGCCACGGAGCCCGAGGGCAGCAGGATAGCCACGGCGCGTCTGGGCTGTCCCGCTGCCCCCGTGCTCCGCGGCTTTGCTCCGGACGCCTGTGGTACAGCAGCTGGGGCGCTGCCGGTTGGTCCCGTAGCGCCGCTCTGGGTGCCACTGGACCAACCCAGCAGCACCCCAGCTGCTCTGCCCCAGGTGTCCCCTAGTCAGCAGCTGCTGAAAATGACCAGTGGCTGACTACAGGAAGCCCCTGCCCCGGGCTTCCTGGAATCAGCCGCTGATCAGTTTCAGCAGCAGCTGACTTGGGGATGCCTGGGGTTCTTAAGTTGAATCTGTATGTAAGTCAGAACTGGCGTCCAGATTCAGCCACTGTTGAAACTGATCAGTTTCAGCAGCGGCTGAATCTGGACGCCAGTTCCGACTTACATACAGATTCAACTTAAGAACAAACCTACAGTCCCTATCTTGTACGTAACCCGGGGACTGCCTGTATCCCTAATGTACTCTGTATTGAAGTGAATCCATAATCCATGGTTTGGCCATGGCCCTGTGAGTTGACACCATATTGTAAGGAAAATGATAGTACTTTGGATTAAGTCCGTAGAAAGCACTTTGTAAGAATCATGAAATTCATTCACAAACGTCAAGGCCTGATCTGATTTGATCTGGTCTCGTTATTGTGGAACAAGATGTCAATACCAATATTAACATCAGGGACTAAGAAGAATGAAATGTTTTCTATTTTTAATAAAATATCATATTTGTTCTTAGCAACAAACAGAAAATGGCCTTCAGGTTAGCTATGTGTTGAATTGCACATGAAGCAAAACAAGCCATGGACAAGATCCTCAAAAAGCTAGAAATACTAAACCCAGAGTGACATTGTAGCATGTATTTACTGAGTTTAAACAGATGTTGCCACAGCCACAAAATAAGAGGAACCAGCCACCCCAGGTTCTTGGCTAACGGGAGAACCAGTTTGTCAACTCAGGGAGATGATCACAGGTTGGAGATCAGGTTTTTCAGGATAAGCCAGGGAACAATAAATTTCTTTTTGCTTCCTTGTGTTTTACATTAGTACGGACCTGTACTTTGAGGGCAGGGTCTCTTGGCATCAGTGCTGACAGGGCCAGCAGCTTATTTAGCATAAGTTTGATCCAGGAGGTGTGTTTCCATTGTTTGCAAGAGATGGGTTTACGTCTCTTGTGTGAGGTTACTGGAGAAAGTGTAGAGATATCTCTTATTCATAAAGAATTCCATGTATAAGTTTTTCAAAGTGCAAAGCATAGAAAAGTGGGTGAGAAAGTTGTTCTAAAATGAATCACTTTTAAATCCATGAAGTGCTGACAGTTCTTGTTTCATGTAAGGAAAACAAGTTTGTGTGTTCAGACAATTTTAATTACAGCTCTAAACAGTAAGCAGTGCCAATGCCCATTGTTTTGCTATGCTGATGGGTGGCCATGGGCACTAATTGGATGCATTATGCCTTTTGATGCGAGACTGCAGGTTGGTGTTTGGATGGAGAACATTTGATTCACAAAAAAATTGTGAGCCCCCCCTCCTGGTGATATGTACAGCTTGATTCTATATGCAAGAGTGTTGGATAGTAGGGTAAACATCAAAACATCTGGTTGCTTTGCCTGATCTCCTGAGAAGGGAATATGATTTATTGAAGAACAGATCTAGCTGTCAAGCATTGTGGATTTTGTATCAGTCCTATATAACCTTTCTCAAATCATTTAGCTGCCCTCTATTTATATAAAATGGCGATGGTATAAATATGTATCTTTCTGATATGGGTGTCCGAGGTTGTTAGAATAATGAATGTTGTTGTAAAGCTCTGTGAGCTCTTTTCACGAAAGGTGCAAAGGTATATTATTATTTGACACTAAAGACTGCTGCAACAAGAGGTGAGAAGAAGGATTCTTCCACCCCCACTAAAATAGATAAAACAGGAGTGTAATTGTCCTATAGGTAATGTCTGCCTATAAAAAGATGACAAAGTTTGGACTGGGAACCTTTACTGAACATTTCCTGGACTCTCTTTTTTAAATGGGCTACTATGTCTTTCCACTAACCAAGGTTTTTTTGCTTTGGGAATTTTCTTATTTGTTTTTATTATGCCTATAGACATTATATGTTTAAATATATTAAACAATAGAACTTGCAGGCTGTTATTTATTTACTAGAGAATAATAAATATTTACTAGCTGCAGTGATTAGAAATGATGTGATGCAAAAGTTCTGGTGATCATCTAGGTATTTCAATGGCCTCAGAGCAATATCTATGACCTGAGCCATCACAACTTCAAATAGATTTGAGGTAGGAAAATACTTACCTCTATTTTACAAATGGGAAAGTAAGACACAGAGGACTTGATCCTGCACCATTGACTTCAGCGGGAGCTGGATCAGACTCTCAGAAGTTACCTGATCTGCTTTAGTATCACACAGGATATCTGTGGCTAATCCTGGAAGTGGATATAAGGTCTCCTGAGTCCCAATCAATACCCACAAGAACCTCTTTCCTTGCAAGTCCAGGTTTCCCTCTCGACAGAACATTTCTGACTCATCTTGTTCTCCTCAGCCTGCTGAGGACCTGTCTAGCTCTTCCGTAGGCTCAACACATTTACTTAGCCCCTCTGTAAATATTGTGTGCTTTGTAATGTGTTTACTACGTATCCTGGCTATTGATGCATAATCAGTGTCTCACAAAACTGGTGACAGAAATTTAACATGTTGCCAGTGTTAGTTTCTCAGATCTAGTCAGTCTGCAATGACATGTTCTAATTATTGAATTTTTATACCAATTGAGAGGGGACGGGACACTATAATTAGTTCTTTGGAACGAATGAGCTGCATGTGTAACTTTAACATACTTTCACTATCAACTTGCTGCCTAATTTCAGTAAGACTATTCATATGCTTAAAGTTATGCAAGTGTTTTGGGGGATGGGGTACAAATGATGTATGATTTGTTCCCAGAAATATACTTTTGTTTTTTTTAAAGCTCAACATCAAATTTTCTATAACCTCTATAAATCAGAAACAGCCTGTCTAATTTGCAATTAATTTTTCCACAATTTTTCCTAAGTTTCTGACTAAGCATGAGAATTTTCAGGTTGAAAGGAAGCATCTTCTTTCTCCCCCTCATCCTTGTGCACAACTTCACCAGAAGTGGGCCAGACAAGTACATGAAAGGACTTAAGAAATGTCACAGTGTGCTACCAGTGAAGAAATGGTTTATAGACTGAGAAATAATGACGGGACTTCTTGGCTAGATACAATGGTGTGAAGTGGACCCTTTTGTTGTTTTTGTTTTAACAAAGAATGGGTCAGAGATAGAGCCTGGAATGGAATAGACCTGACAGTCATAGTCATGGCTTCATAATAAATATTTTCCATCCTTGTTTCCTGCTCTGTTGGACTTCATACTGTTTCTTTCTTCTATCACCACACTTTGCCATACTAATAACAGTGCCTTATAGCACATTCAGAAGAATGCATCAGAGTTCTGCAGGAAGCAAACAATTTAACAGGACACCTCTGTACGACTGCTTATTTTCTAACCTTAGATTTCTAAGGTTTAAGTGGGGAAATACACAAAAATAACTTTTGCTTACCAGGCTGACATTTAGCATGATACAGTCTAAAGGTACACTGTTAAATATCTGATTTATAGTTCGGGTTTTAACAATAATATATTATTTTGTAAAAACTTAAAAAACAATTAATAGTCTTGTAGTACCTTAGGGTGTGTCTACACAGCAAAGTTATTTTGGAATAATGACTGTTATTCTGAAATAACTGTGCAAGCATCTATACAGCAATAATGGAATTTATTTAAAAATAATTTCAAAATAACAGACAGCTTATTCCGACTTCTGTAAAACTCATTCTACAATGAATAACACCTATTCCGAAATAGCAATTTTGAAATAAGGCATGTGTAGATGCTCCACTTTTTCTATTTCGAAAGAGCCCCTCAACAGGACCATTCTAAGTTATTCTTCCTGGGCTCTAAACTGAGATAGCATGTCTATATTAGGGAAGCCTGCCTCGGACTAATTTTGAGGCTTCCCTGCGTGTAGATGTGCTATTTCGAAATAAGGTATTTCGGAATAACTATTCTGGAGTTGCTTATTCCGAAAAAATTGCGCAGTGTAGACATAGCATTAGATACTAACAAAACATATTGATGGTGTCATGAGCTTTTGTGGGCATAACCCACTTCTTCAGATGAATGGAGTTATTAAAGGTGTAGTTTCTAAATAAATAGGGATTTGGGGAGAGAAGGAAAAAGAAGGAAAAAAAGAAGGAAAGAAAGGAAAAGAAACAAGGAAAAGAAAGAAAGGAAAAGAGTGCCCCCTTTGTCAGCCTCTTTGATTATGATCAGAGTTCGACAAATCCATTTATCTACTCGCCCATGGTGAGTAGATTTCAGCCGGTCGCCCCGTTCACCGGCGGTGTGCGCATGCTCAGTGTGTGTCTGGTGCATGTGCAGTGCGGGGCTGGCGAGTGGATTTCGCCATGGTTTGTGGGGCCCTAATTATGATGTTAGAATTGTTTTTGAGGCTGTGTATAGCACGGGCTGACACTGTAAGCAAACAACAACATGTAACATATAACCTTAGCTGTGCAGAACATAATGCTATCCACAGGCTCAAAAACAATTCTAACATCATAATCAAAGAGGCTGACAAAGGGGGCACTGTATTCATCATGAACAGAACAGATGGAGGGATGATAGGAGTTACTGTAGAGAACTTTCTGGGTCTTTGGCTGGTGAGTCTTGCCCACATGCTCAGGGTTTAGCTGATCGCCATATTTGGGGTCAGGAAGGAATTTTCCTCCAGGGTAGATTGGCAGAGGCCCTGGAGGTTTTTCGCCTTCCTGTGTAGCATGGGACACAGATGACAGCTGGAGGATTCTCTACATCTTGTGGTCTTCAAACTATTTGAAGACTTCAATATCTGAAATATAGGTGAAAGGATTATTCTAGGAGGGGTGGGTGAGATTCTGTGACCTGCACTGTGCAGGGGGTCAGACTAGATGATCATAATGGTTCCTTCTGACCTTAAAGTCTATGAGATTATCAACAGGAGGCTGCCAGACACCTCACCAACACCAGATTCTATAGGCTTCTCTCTTCTGGTCCCACTAAAGAACACCACAAAAAAAACCCAACCCTAAAATAACTGCTCATAAAACTCCCCTAATACTGTTCAGGATCAAATCTACACAAACACTGCCCCCCCTAATTCCCGACTGGAGTTTTCTAACTACTACCCAGATCTGGAAATCTCGGATGATCCATCATCTCAAGCACTGGCACACTTACAGCAAGATTATGCAGCACACTTAGCTATCTTCGAGACACCACTGACTTCCTGAGGAAACTACAGAACATCAGTAATCTTCCTGAAAACACCATTCTGGCCACCATGGACATAGAAGCTCTTTAACCAACATTCCACATGAAGACAGACTACAGGTTAACAGGAACACCTTTCCTGATGACACCACTGTACACCTGGGCTACGTCAATACTGCTTCCTTCTTGAGCAAAAGCCTATGCAAATGAAGCACAAATTAGCATATTATCACACTTCATTTGCATAATTAATTAGGGGGCATTTTTGCGCAAGAGGTTTTTGCACTAAAAGGAGCTGTCTCCACAGCTCCTTTTTGCACAAAACCCCACTCTTGCGCAATAACCATTCTTCCTTATTTTTTCAAGCTTTTGTATAGGCTTTTGCGCAAGAAGGAAGCAGTATAGACATAGCACTGGTTACAGAGCTCTGTGACTTTGTCCTCACCCACAACTACTTCCGATTTGGAGACCATTTATGTCTTCAAGTCAACAGCACAGCCACTGGCAGCCACATGGCCCCACAATTTGCTAACATCTTTATGGCTGACCTTGAACAACATTTCTCACCTCTTGCCCCTTAGTACTCTTACTCTGCTTATGCTACATTGATGACATCATCATATGGACCCATGGGAAAGAGACCCTTGAAGAATTTCACAGGGATTTCAACAACTTCTACCGCACCATCAACCTCAGTCTGTGCAAGATATCCACTTCCTTGACACTATAGTATAGTTACATGATGGATATATTTCTACCAGCTTACATCAGAAACCTACCAATTGTTACACTTACCTTCGCACCTCTATTGTTTATAGCCAAGCACTAAAATACAGTTGGATTTGCTCCAATCCCACAGACAAACACCTACAGGATCTATATAGAGCATTCTTAAAACTGAAATTCCCACGTGGAGAAGTGAAAAAAACACATCGACAGAGCCAGACAAGTACCCAGACATCAGCTACTTCAAGATAGGCCCAGAAAAAAAACCAATCAGGATACCACTTGTCATCACGAAGGGTGTGTCTAAACTACATGGCTCTGTCGACAGAGCCATGTAGATGAGTGTACTTGGCAAAGGGAAATGAAGCGGCGATTTAAATAATCGCCACTTCATTTACATCAAAATGGCCACCATGCAGCACATCTCCATCGTACTCATCCAGGAACCCACCCTGGCAATCAACACCAGTGCTGAATCTGTCTACACATCTATACAAGCAACATTATCGCAGGACCTAACCACATAAACCCCTACATCAGACTCATATAACAGCACATCCACTAATGTGATCTGTGCTATCAAATGCCAGCAATGCCCCTCTGCCATGTATATTGGCCAAACTGGGCAGTCTCCAAAAGAAAGAATTAATGGACACAAATCAGATATCCAAAAAGGCAACACACAGAAACCTGTTGGGGAACATTTTAACTTCCCTGGGCACTCATTAATGGATCTCAAAGTCACCGTATTGTTTCAGGCCAATTCCACAAACCAACTTCACAGGGAAGCCTTAGAACTTAATTTCATTTACACATTTGATTCCTGTAACAGAGCTATGAATAAAAACATTGTTTGTATGGCCTTCTACCTTCCATATCCTAATCCATAAAAAAGCAAACAATGTGTACTTAAGAACAACGAGTACCTTCTCAATCAGCTTCATGTAGCATGGACACTTAACTGACAATAGCTTTCCTTTTTTTTTCTTTTTTTTTTCTTTGTTTACCCTTCTTTTTCCTTCTCCTTCCCATCCCCTGTCTATTTAGAAACCGGACCTTTAATAACTTCATTCATCTGAAGAAGTGGGTTTTGCCCACAAAAGCTCATAAGAACATAAAAACAGCCATACTGGGTCAGAACAAAGGTCCATCTAATTCAGTATCCTGTCTGCCGACAGTGGCCAATACCAAATGCCTCAGAGGGAGGGAACACAACAGAGAATCATCATGTGATCCCTCCCCTGTCACTCACCTCCAGAGAAACAGAGGCTAGGGACACCATTCCTACTCATCCTGGCTAATAGCCATTGATTGACCTAACCTCTACAAATCTGTCTAGCTCTCTTTTAAACCCTGTTAAAGTCCTAGTTTTCACAACATCCTCTGGCAAGGAGTTCCACAGGTTGAGTGTGCACTGAGTAAAGAAGAACTTCCATTTGTTTGTTTTAAACCTTCTGCCTATTAATTTCACTTGGTGACCCCTAGCTCTTCTATTGTGGGAAAAGGTAAATAACTTTTCCGTATTCACTTTTTCCACATCAGTCATGATTTTATAGACCCCTTCCACGAGGAGTAACGGTAGTTTGGAATAAGAAGCCTAGTGCGGCACGGAGTCCACACTAGTGGACATTTAAAAATGGCAGCGCCCGGCGAGATGCAAATGAAGCCTGGGAAATTCAAATCCCGGGCTTCATTTGCAACTCCGGTTGCCTACATTACCACCCTAGTTCGAACTAGGGTGGTAGTGTAGACATACCCTAAGATGCTAGAAGACTATTTGTTGTTTTTTAAGTTTTTCCAGTTACAGACTAACTCGGCTACCCCTGTGTGTTCAGATATTCTTTTGTGTTCATTTGTCTAGGAAGAGTGTCAGTCATTAAAAAGAAGACCAAGAAAGATAAGAAGGCAGATTATCCAACATCCATAAACAACAGCAGAAGCTGAGAGGGGAGAGACAGTGAAGCACTTTCTTTGCTCCATTGTCGACTATACATTGGAAGAGAAGCAGTCCACTTGTATAGGAGAAATGCGAGAAATCTGAGAACTAGCTGTCTCATATATTGTATCTTGTTGCCATTTTGGATATAGTTTGTAATACATTAACCACTACCTATATATCAGTTGCTGCTCTGGTTCTTCATATTGATGTTGTCTGTTGTTATAATACCTCTGACAGTTCTTGAGTAAGTTCTCCTCTCAGTAGTGTTACCGTAAAGTTTCTTAGGGTGAACAGGACAAAGACTTGTGAAAAGGGTACAGTAGCCACTGTTTTAAGTGACTAGCACAAATAGTGTTTTCATTGTTAAATGGATTTCACATTGTGCTGTTATAGAGTCAAGTCAGACACTGTTAAAAATCTGGGTGACAATTTTGGAACCTCAGTAACTGACATTTGAATTCTATTAGAATTTCAGGCACAGATTTGCACTTTATCTGAACTAGCTTACAACTCAGTTGTGTTAGTCTCCAGAAGGGAATGGCAGGCTAGATGTTTTTCTCCTGTTCTTCTTGAGAAACATTCCCCCATTTATTTTCTCAAAAGTTGCTTCTTAGATAAAATGCCTCCATAGTGAAGAGTTCTGGGATTTTTCATTGTCAGCTCTGTGAAGGGCAGCCCATCAGTTACACCGAGTCGTCTTTTCCCAGCTAGAGAGAAGATATTTGCCTTAATAGTATGAACAAAATCTCATGGGAAAATAGGCCAAGCTCACAGTATCTTGTAGTTTACCAGTCCTATGATGCTTCCTCTTCCTTCTTTCAGCTCATGAGCCTGCCAGCGTATAATTCCTCTTGCAGACATGGCAATCACAGAAGGATTGTAGGCACTCAAGATGGCACTGTTCTGTCAAAATCTTCATGTGGCTGATGGAAAAAGGGCTCTGTCAAACCAAAGAAAGTTCAGAGTCTGTTTTTTTCCACTTACCACATGGTGAGGCTTCTCTTGGGAGTCCCAAGGTTCCTTCTAAGTTGTGTGGCAGCATGACTGCAGCTGCTTAATGAGCCCCATGCATAGAGCTGCCTGGTTGGGGAAATAGTCACAGTGTAGGGAGCTGCTGCTGTAGCCAAGGGAGAAGTGTCCCTCCCCCTGCCAGGCAGCTCAATGCTTGGCAGCCCAGAGTCCCTGGGCAGGGCTCATTAAGCTGCTGCGGGGTCATGCTCGGAGGGACCCTTGCTCGGAACATTTCTAGAAGCATGCTTTGATCCGATTTCTGTGGAGAAGGTTGCAGCACTCTTTTAACAGGTTACTGTATTAGCGTCCAAGGGGTCATTAGACCCACTGGGGATACTGAGGGCAGCGCTTCCCTTGTGAGATTCCCTCTCATTAGAAGTTAGCCACCATCTCGCCTGACCATTAGCCATGACTAGCATCTCTTCCGTTGATTCTGAGGGAGATTTCCTTCTTCCAGGAGTTTCATTAATCTGAGGCCCAGCTATTTAAGAGATATGATCTGGCCGCACTTAGCTCAAGTAAGTTAATGTACACAGTGAATTGTACTATATTAGTTTACGTCTCATCATAGTGTGTCTTATGTTTATGCATTTGTGTCATTGCCTCCGTATAGTGGTAATCAACTATCACGATTTTTTACTTCATTATCTGATATGTTGGCTTTAAATATGAGGCCAGAGCCTCTGCTGAGATAAATTGACACAGATGATTTACCTGGAGTTATGCTGATTTACATCAGGTGAAGGAAGACTCAGCCAACAGTGGACTTTTTGAATATGCTGCCGTATAATTCGGCATAGATTTATAATGATTTGATGGTGGGCAAAGTTAGGAATGGGGAATAGCCTTCTAAAGCTGTGCATTGAGTATCTTCAATGGGAATACACAATTTGATTTAATTCTGAAGAGACACCTGAGAAATACAAATAGTCATTTCAAATCAAACCAGAGGGGAAACCTTTGCAGATAATGTAAACTATTCTGAGAGGCATTTCAAGTTATCTATAGTTTTACAAAGAAAGAAAAAGGACAGGATGATAGTGTTGTTACAGTGGCAGTAATGCGACAGATAAATGATAATTCTCATTATAAGCTCAACTAGTGCAATGTGTGTAGAGAGACATACATTCAGCTAAACAATTTCAAAGCTTAAAGGTGATAGCAAGTTGTAAAAAAGCAGAAAACAATTAACAGTAATATGCAGACAGTGAAAGTAATACAAGTCAAGGTATGAGCAAGCATATCCTGAACCATGGGCCATTGTTTTATTGTACAACACTCAGCACGTGATGGTGCTTAATGAATAAGTCTCATGAAAATGTTCCGGATGCCAGACCTCTAATAACTGGTGACAAGGTGCATCAATTTAGAGTCATCTTTGGACTAATCAGTGTAACAATATTGGCATCAGTCTTGCCACTGAAATAATTGCACATCTACCCTCATAACTAAATGCAAAACTGCACAGGCTATGAAGTCATCCATTGCGTGTGGGTGTGTTTTGCACAGAGAATTAAGCAACTATTGAAACTTTCCACTCTAAATCACCATTGGTTCAAATCCAGAGCAGGTTCACAATGAACTATTATAAACTGTTAACTGTTTGTGTGTGAAGTTGGTGGCTTCTCTGCTTCATAGAAATTACAACTGCATTTGTCGCTAATTAGCATGCGTGTTGGTGGTCCTAAAGGAGCCAAGGAATGAACAACAATGAAGACTCAACCACAAAGATTGTTCTTTCAAATAAGCGCTGCTTAGACCATGCGGAGAAGCTTTTACTAGTGTTGTTTAAGCTGTAGCTGTTGTTTAGATAAATGCAGGAATTTAAGTCTCCATGTCTCATTGAAAAAAACTACCAAAAACTAGCCTCAGGGAGGGGAAAATATAAGTGTAATTTAATGACAGGAAACATCTTATATATAAATAAATTGCCCAGCCTCCCAGTGGTGATCTCTGGGTCAAATCAATGAGGGTATGTCTACACTAGAAAGTTAGTTCGAACTAACGGATGTTAGTTCGAACTAACTTTGCTATGCGCTACACTAGCGCTCCGTTAGTTCGAACTTAATTCGAACTAACGGAGCGCTTAGTTCGAACTAGGTAAACCTCATTTTACGAGGACTAACGCCTAGTTCGAACTAGCTAGTTCGAACTAAGGGCTGTGTAGCCCTTTAGTTCGAACTAGTGGGAGGCTAAGGCTTCCCAGGTTTCCCTGGTGGCCACTCTGGCCAACACCAGGGAAACTCTATTGCCCCCCTCCCGGCCCCGGAGCCCTTAAAGGGCCACGGGCTGGCTACTCACTTTGTGCCAGTTGCAAGGCTGCCAGCACCCGTGCCTGCACAGCCTGCACCTGCCACAGGATGAGCCAGCCATCCGAGGGCTCCCAGCCCTCCACTGCTCCCCACGACCAGCCTGGCGGCTCCCGGGAGCCTGCCCGGGGGCGCAAAAGGCGGGCGCCCGCCTGGTCAAGTGCGGAGATTGTGGACCTCATCGAGGTTTGGGGGGAAGCCTCAAATGTCCACGATCTCCGCACTAGCCACCGGAATGCGGCCGTCTATGGACGCATGGCTGCCAGCCTGGCCGCCAGGGGCCACCAGTGCAGCCGGGAGCAGGTGCGCTGCAAGATTAAAGACTTGCGGCAGTCCTACTCCCGGGCCTGCCTGCCGGAGGCTGACCCGGAGGCCTGCCCCCACTTCCATGCCCTGGACCGCATCCTGGGGCCTCATGCCGTCCCTGCCCCCTGGGACGTGATTGACCCCGGGGCAGAGGGACCGCTCCTGGACACCGAGGAGGAGGAAGAGGGCTCTGAGAGCCAGGAACCTGCCGCCAGCCTTCCCAGGACCCGGGACCCCCGAGGCACCCCACAGAGCCGCTCGCCTGCATCATCAGAGGCCGGGGAGGCGTCCACCTGTGAGTACCCTCGTGTTCCCCTTATGTGTATGGGGGGCTGGGGCGAGAGGGAGCCCCGGGACCGTGCGCCTGGGCCTTGCCCACTACGGAGCAGCAGCTGGGGATCCTGCAGGGGCCCTGGCCTTGCAGAGGGGAGCTGGGTTTCACACACCTGGGCCCCTGGGGTAATTGACCGCTGGTCTTCTTGCACCACAGCTGCAGCACCGGGGACTGCAGGGCGCACCACACCGCCTGCAGCAGCCGCCCGCGCCCGGGCAAGCAGGACAGCCAGGAACCAGGAGGACTACCAGAGGCGGCATCTCCGGTTCCTGGACCGACAGCTCCGTCTCCAGGACCACTGGGTCCAGGAGGACCTCAGGCTGCGCCAGAGGAGTCTGGAGGCCCTGGAGGAGCAGGGCCGTGCCCTGCGAGGCCACCTCCAGAGCCTGCTAGACCGCTTTCCATTTCCTCCTCCCCCTGCTCCCCCTCTTGCTCCCCCTCTTGCTCCCCCTGCTCCCCCTCTTGCTCCCCCTCTTGCTCCCCCTCTTGCTCCCCCTGCTCCCCCTCTTGCTCCCCCTCTTGCTCCCCCTGCTCCCCCTGCTCCTCCTGTTCCTCCTGCTTCCGCTCCTGCTTCCGCTCCTGCTTCATCCACACCCCCTGTCCTCTCTGCCCCCCCCTCCACAACCATTCCCCACCGACGCCCCCGGACCCGCAGTGTGGCGAGACGGGAGAGGCACCCAGACTCCCACCCCTGAGCTTTCCTTTCCCTTCCTCCCTTCCCTCCCCTCCCCTTCCAGCTCCCTCGTCCCAGGTTTCCCCCTCCCTTCTCCCACCTTCATTCCTCCCTCCCCCACCCCAGTTCTCTGAAATAAACAGACGTTTTTGTTTGAAAAACAGGTGTCTTTATTGTACAGTAGATAGGGAGGGGAAAGGGGAAGGGGGGGGTAGGGTGGAAGAAGGCCCCGGTGGGGCATGCAGGGAGAGGTCAGTCCTCCTCCTCCTCCACCTGGAAGCTCTCCCGCAGGGCTTCCCGGATCCGGATGGCCCCCCGCTGGGCTTCCCGGACGGCGGTGGTGCGGGGCTGACCGTAGTGTCCAGCCATGCGGTCAGCCTCAGCCATCCAGGCTGGCAAGAAAGCCTCCCCCTTCCGCTCACACAAATTGTGGAGCACACAACATGCCGCCACCACGGGAGGGATGTTGTGCTCGGCCAGGTCCAGACGGGTGAGGAGGCATCGAAAGCGGGCTTTCAGTCGCCCGAAGGCCCCCTCCACCACGATGCGGGCCCTGCTCAGCCTGTTATTGAAGGCCTGGCGGGAGGGATTGAGGTGCCCCGTGTAGGGCTTCATGAGCCAGGGCTGCAGTGGGTAGGCGGCATCCCCCACCAGGCAGACGGGCATGTCCACGTCCCCGACCCTGATGTGGCGGTCGGGGAAGAAGGTCCCGTCCTGCAGCCGCTGGCACACGGAGGAGTTCCGGTACACCCGGGCGTCGTGTGCTTTGCCGGACCAGCCCACATTTATGTCCGTGAACTGTCCCCGGTGGTCACACACGGCCTGCAGGATGACGGAGAAGTACCCCTTGCGGTTCACGTACCGGGACGCCTGGTGTTCCGGGGCACAGATGGGGATGTGCGTCCCGTCGATGGCCCCCCCGCAGTTGGGGAAGCCGAGGGCGCCGAATCCCCGGATGACGGCATCCGGGTCGGCGAGGCGGACCACCCTGCGGAGCAGCACCCGGTTGATGGCCTTGACCACCTGCGGAGAGAGACACAGCAAAGCGTCAATCAGTGGGGCGCCCGGGTGGCTGGGAGCATTCATGCCCTGGCAGTGCCCCGCGCCCGACTCCCGGAAGCAACCCCCCTGGCGGCGTGTAGTACGGCCGGGACAGCCCGACCCCTCCGGTGCGGGGCGCCTTCGCCTCCTCCCGCCCCCCCCTTTGTCCCTGGGGCGGCCCATCCCCTCCTCGCAGCCCCCCTCCCCCCCGGCTCGGTGGCCGACGAGCGCCGTACCTGCATGAGCACTGCTCCGACAGTGGATCTCCCCACGCCGAACTGGTTCCCGACGGATCGGTAGCTGTCCGGCGTGGAGAGCTTCCAGAGGGCGATGGCCACCCGCTTCTGGAGGGGGATGGCGGGCCTCATGCGAGTGTCCCTTCTTTGCAGGGCAGGGGCGAGCCACTCGCAGAGCTCCAGGAAGGTGTCCCTCCTCATCCTAAAGTTCTGGGTCCACTGTCGGTCGTCCCAGCGGTCCAGGACGATGCGGTCCCACCAGTCGCTGCTGGTGTCCAGACGCCAGATGCGGCGGGGCACGCCGGTGCCGGGGCGCCGCCGCGGCTCCTCCACGGCCCCCAGGGCGGCCAGGCGGAGAGGCAGGGGGCTGACGTTCCCCAGGTGGTGCCAGGCAGCCTCGAGCCATTGCTGGCAGGCTTGCAGTAGCAAGTCCAGAACGTGCACCAGAAGGTGCAGGGCGAGCCGTGGCTCCATGTTGCCACCTGCGGCAGTCCCCCCCGAAGGGAAGCACCGACACAGACGGGCACAGAGACCGACGCTTTGCTGTCCCTCGGCGAGGTTGGCAAGCAAGCAGGAAAAGCTGAGAACCGGCTGTCCAGGGGGGGTCCCTTTAAGCACGAGCCTCAGATAGCCTCAGACAGCAGCCACACAAAGCAACTGCTGACCTGATGCCCTGCCAGAACCGGTTTCAGCTGCCCTTAAATGCCCCCCTGCGTCCAATCAGTGTGGACGCGCTAGTTCGAACTAGCAAAACGCTAGTTCGAACTAGTTTTTAGTTCTAGATGCGCTAGTTCGAACTAGCTTAGTTCGAATTAACTAATTCGAACTAAGTTAGTTCGAACTAGCGCTGTAGTGTAGACGTACCCTGAGGTATTAGTATCACAGACTCTAGCTCCAGTATAATTGCAGGAAGCCGTCCTCAGTGTAATTATACTCCATCGGTAACGAGGAGCCTAAATTTAAGACCAGCTTCTGTCAGAATTGCTCTCTTTTGAGTGGTACCTTACGCTTCAAGTGGTTCCATTCGTGTCCATGGACTGGACTGGAAATTCTTTGCTCATGCTGATCATAGAATCATAGAATCATAGAATAATAGGACTGGAAGGGACCTCGAGAGGTCATCGAGTCCAGCCCCCCGCCCTCAAGGCAGGATCAAGCTCCGTCTACACCATCCCTGACAGATGTCTATCTAACCTGTTCTTAAATATCTCCAGAGAGGGAGATTCCACCACCTCCCTTGGCAATTTATTCCAATATTTGACCACCCTGACAGTTAGGAATTTTTTCCTAATGTCCAATCTAAACCTCCCCTGCTGCACTTTAAGCCCATTACTCCTTGTCCTGTCCTCAGAAACCAAGAGGAACAAATTTTCTCCTTCCTCCTTGTGACACCCTTTTAGATATTTGAAAACCGCTATCATGTCCCTCCTTAATCTTCTTTTTTCCAAACTAAACAAGCCCAGTTCATGAAGCCTGGCTTCATAGGTCATGTTCTCTAAACCTTTAATCATTCTTGTCGCTCTTCTCTGTACCCTTTCCAATTTCTCCACATCTTTCTTGAAATGTGGCGCCCAGAACTGGACACAGTACTCCAGCTGAGGCCTAACTAGTGCAGAGTAGAGTGGCAGAATGACTTCAAGAGTTTTGCTTACAACACACCTGTTGATACAACCTAGAATCATATTTGCTTTTTTTGCATCAGCATCACACTGTTGGCTCATATTCAACTTGTGGTCCACTATGACCCCTAGATCCCTTTCCGCCATGCTCCTTCCTAGACAGTCGCTTCCCATCTTGTATGTATGGAACTGATTGTTCCTTCCTAAGTGGAGCACTTTGCATTTCTCTTTATTAAACCTCATCCTGTTTACCTCTGACCATTTCTCTAACTTGCTAAGGTCATTTTGAATTATGTCCCTATCCTCCAAAGAAGTCGCAACCCCACCCAGTTTGGTATCATCTGCAAACTTAATAAGCGTACTCTCTATCCCAATATCTACATCATTGATGAAGATATTGAACAGTACGGGTCCCAAAACAGACCCTTGAGGACAATTAGTACCATGAGTAGTCCATTGAAAGCTTCAGGGGGGAGCCGAGTTGGTCTGTTACTTGAAAAACATTAAAAACAATTAATAGTCTAGCAGCACCTTAAAGACTAAGGGTATGTCTACACTACAAAGTTAATTCGAACTAGCAGCCATTAGTTCGAATTAACTTTAATAGGGGCTACACATACAAACCGCTAGTTTGAATTTAAATTGAACTAGTGGAGCGCTTAGTTTGAACTAGGTAAACCTCATTCTAAGAGGACTAACGCCTAGTTCGAATTACGTAGTTCCAATTAAGGGCTGTGTAGCCACTTAATTCGAACTAGTTGGAGGCTAGCCCTTCCCAGATTGCCCTGGTGGCCACTCTGGGCCAAACCAGGGAAACTCTTCTGCCCCCCTCCCGGCCCCGGAGCCCTTAAAGAGGCACGGTCTGGCTACAGTGCTTGTGCCAGTTGAAAGCCTGCCAGCACCCAGCCAGCAGACCCTGCACCTGGCACGGCATGAGCCAGCCACCCGCTGCCACCCAGCCCTCCTCCTCTTCCCAGGACCAGGTTGGCGGCTCCCAGGAGCCTGCCTGGGGCCGCAAGAGGCAGGCCCCTGCCTGGTCTAGTGTGGAGATCGTGGACCTCGTCAAGGTTTGGGGGGAGGTCTCCAATGCCCATGATCTCTGCACTAGGCACAGGAATGCGGCTGTCTAGGGCAGGATAGCTGCCAGTCTGGCCACCAAAGGCCACATGCAAAACCCAGGAGCAGGTTTGCATGAAAATCAAGTTGGTCCAGTGAGACCCCCGACTCTGAGCCCTGAGCTTAGAACTTAAGAACATAAGAATGGCTGTACTGGGTCAGACCATAGGTCCATCTAGCCCAGTAGCCTGTCTGCCGACAGCGGCAAACACCAGATACCCCCGGAGTGGATGGACAGAAGACAATGACCAAGCGATTTGTCTCTTGCCACCCATCTCCAGCGTTCCACAAGCAGAGGCCAGGGACACCGTTCTTACCCCCTGGCTAATAGCACTCCATGGACCCAACCTCCATGAATTTATCTAATTTCTCTTTAAACTCTGTTATAGTTCTAGCCTTCACAGCCTCCTGTAGCAAGGAGTTCCACAGGTTGACTATGTGCTGTGTGAAGAAGAACTTTCGCTTATTAGTTTTAAACCCGCAGCCCATTCATTTCATTTGGTGTCCTCTAGTCCTTATATTATGGGAACTAATGAAGAACTTTTCTTTATTCACCCTCTCCACACCACTCATGATTTTATAGACCTCTATTTTATCCCCCCTCAGGCTCCTCTTTTCTATGCTGAAAAGTCCCAGTCTCTTTAGCCTTTCTTCCTATGGGACCTGTTCCAAACCCCTAATCATTTTAGTTGCCCTTTTCTGAACCCTTTCCAAGGCCAAAATATCTTTTTTGAGGTGAGGAGATCACATCTTTACACAGTACTGAAGATCTGGCGTACCATAGTTTTATACTTCCCCTCTTCCTTCTTCCGCTGACTTCCCTCTTCCAGCTCCCTCCTCCCAGGTTTCCCTCTCCCCTCTCCCAACCTCTCTCTTCCCCTCTCCCACCTCCTTTTCCCAGTCTCCCCAGAGGTTAATCCCCCCCCCCCCAGTTTTGTTAAATAATGAGAGTTTCTATTTTTGAACACACGTGTCCTTTATTGTTTACATCAGGAAGGGGGGCTAGGGAGGGGTAATTGGAAGGAGGTGAGGGAGGAATGGGGCACAAGCCCCCGATGGGGAGGACCAGGGTGCTCTGCGGGCTCCTCGGGGTGGAAGCTCTTCTGCAGGGCCTCCTGGATCCTGACATCCCATCGATTGACCCCCCCGGATGGCAGCCTGCGGCAAGTGCAGCCGGGCTGATGGCCAAGTACTGTGATTTGCCGAGTGTGGGCACTGAGGGCACTCCAAGAGATGACTGCTAGCTGTCTCTCATCGAGGTAGACAAGCAAGCGGGAAACCCTGAGAACTGTCTGTCCAGGGTGGGGGTCTGGTCCCTTTAAGCACAGCCCTCGGCTAGCCTGAGGCAGCAGCTCCACACTGCAAGTCCTAACCTGATGCCCTTCCGGCACTGGTTCCGGCCAGCCTTAACTTCGGTTCAGGGTCCACTCAATGTGGACATGCTATTTCGAATTAGCAAAATGCTAATTCGAATTAGTTTTTAGATCTAGATGCACTAATTCAAATTAGCTTAGTTTGAATTAACTAATTTGAATTAAGTTAGTTCGAATTAGTGCTGTAGTGTAGACATACCCTAACAGAACATGTAGCTGGTTATTGGGGCTGACCACATGGGTGTGGGATCTCATTGAAATCACAGGGCCTAATTAAGAGCTACGATAGGATGCAACATCAGGAAGTGTGGCAAAGCTTGAGGCATGGAGGCTTCTCTACGTGGGAAAATATGCCAGTGTAGCTAGAGTATGCTTTTTAGTCTAATACTGTTATTAAACTGAACTATTTCACATATTAATTTTTGTAAATTTGACATGCTATGAGACATGTCAGAATGAAAATGAATAATGAAAGTATGATGCATCGTTACATTTCTGATTTAATGTAATTAATTTCAAAAGCGATAAAAGGAAAGCAAATGAAATTAAAATCTGTTAATGGATTTCTTCTTATGTTCACTTTAGAGAGTGATCTAATTTTTGGAGAGCTTTTAAAGTGATTAATTTGGATGGATTCCCCACAGAATTCTCTTTCTTTACTAGATTATTGTAATTGATAAGAAAATTAGGCTGATCCTTTCCAGTTTGTCTATATCTAGGGACAGATGTCACCACTAACATGGAGTGACTGTCAGAAATTTTCCATATGTGATGTCAGGTGTATTAATAGGGACAACTGAATATTGTCCTCTTCTGGTACTGGTATATTGTTTTATTTTATAAATGTATTTATCCGTCATTCAAGTTTACTGAATAGCAAATCACTAAATAAATGCTGACAGTCTAACTAGTGGAATGTGTATATTCAGTTATTGTGTAGATTTTTCGATACACAGTCCTATGTGCAATTTGAAAAGGAAATAAAGAAGAAAAATAATTGATCTCAGATTACATGAAGTGCCATTCAAATATTTTTGTTTAGACGAATGTGCCTTTTACCAGCCAGTGGCTGGCAGAATAATATACAGCTGCTTTCTTAAATGTTCATGTAAAAAGATGCCACCATGACTTTACATGAAGTTTTCAAAAGATATGCTTCTAAGGCCCAATTAAGCAAATTATATGTATTCAATGAGGAACATGAATATGAACTTCATTTTCAGTACTGTATATGTTTACATCCAAAATCAGTGGGATTCTAGTTGTGTTCAAGCACGTACTCAACTGCTTTGATTAATAGAAATAACCAAAAGAATATTCTTAAGGGTGTGGCTGATTCTGGCTTTAGTCCTCTCCCAAATCACTGTGGGGTAAACTTTGCATTCCGTATTTGAGCAAAATACCTGTGGAAGATGTTGGCAATGTTGTTCAAATAGTAACTGGTAAATAGTAAGTTGTCATAGGATAAGAGGGAAGGTTATTTCATGGACTGATAACTGGTTAAAAGACAGGAAGCAAAGGGTAGGGATAAATGGTCAGTTTTCAGAGTGGAGAGAGGTAACTAGTGGGGTCCCCCAAGGGTCTGTTCTGGGACCCATCCTATTCAACTTGTTTATAAATGATCTAGAGAAAGGGGTAAACAGTGAGGTAGCAAAATTTGCAGATGATACCAAACTGCTCAAGATAGTTAAAGCAGACTGTGAAGAGCTTCAAAAAGATCTTACCAAACTAAGAGATTAGGCAACAAAATGGCAAATAAAATTTAATGTTGATAAATGTAAAGTAATGCACATTGGAAAAAAATAACCCCAACTATATATAAACAATGTAATGGGGACTAAGTTAGCTGCAACTACTCAAGAGAGAGATCTTGGAGTCATTGTGGATAGTTCTTTGAAAACATACAGTCAATGTGCAGCGGCAGTTAAAAAGCAAACATTGTTGGGAATCATTAACAAAGGGATAGAGAATAAGACAGAGAATATAGTATTGCCTCTATATAAAATCATGGTTGAATACTGAGTACAGATGTGATTGTCTCATCTCAAAAAAGATATATTTGCATTGGAAAAGATTCAAAAAAGGGCAACAAAAATGATTAGGGGTTTGGAATGGATCCCATATGAAGAGAGATTAAAAAACGTGGACTTTTCAGCTTAGAAAAGAGGAGTCTAAGGGGGGATGTGAATAGAGGTCTATAAAATCATGATTGATACGGAAAAAGTGAATCAGGAAAAGTTATATACTTGTTCCCACAATAGAAGAACTGGGGGTTATCAAATGAAATAAATACGCAGCAGGTTTAAAACAAACAAAAAGGGAAGTTTTTCTTCACTCTGCACACAATCAACCTGTGGAACTCCTTCATGTTGTGAAGACCAGGACTTTAACAGGGTTCAAAAAAGAGCTAAATAGATTCGTGGAGGTTAAGTCCATCAATGGCTATAAGCCAGGATGAGTAGGAATGGTGTCCCTAGCCTCTGTTTTTCTGGAGGTGAGTGACAAGGAGAGGGATCACATGATGATTTTCTGTTGTGTTCCCACCCTCTAGGGCACCTGGTATTGGTCACTGTTGGCAGACAGGATACTGGGCTAAATGTACCTTTGGACTGATGGTTCTTAACTGCAAAATCTGATGCACTGTGCATGAATGGGCAGCATATCACGGAGCATGTCTTTGCTGCCATAGAAGAGTCCTGCAAATGAAAACAATGTATATTCATATAAGCCAAAAGTCTAAATTTATTTTTAATAAGCAATTTCATGGCTGATTTGCAAACTATACTTTGCTGTCATACTTTTCAAAGTGCTCATCTTTTCTAATAAATAGGCTAGCTTGAAAGTTTGAACTTTTTGTTAAAAAAGGAAGCTAGATTAATCCTTTTTGTATAGATGGACAGAATTATTATATGATACTTTCCCCAGAGATATTCAGAAACATAAGCTGACTTCACAGGGCCTCAGATTAAACAGAGAGAGAGAGAGAGAGAGAGAGAGAGAGAGAGACAGCGAGAATGTGTGTGGGATGCCTGTGTGTGGAGAGAGTTCACTAGAGTTCACTAGAGCTTTCACTTTTCATTAGAGTTTATTAAAGAATTATTCACTATGAAATTCTAAATACTTGAAATCTGTCCCTTTGGAGTTAATGAAACTTACATTTCTTGTGCAAGGTTTCATATTCATGAACATTGCCGCTAGATTGGCACTGTTTTCTCTCCCCATTATCTGTATATCTGTGAAAATTCCTGCTCTGCATTTAGCAAAACATTTTTGAGTTTCAAGATGATTAGTTAGGGCTGGTCCCATGTTATTGGTTCTGATTCCCTGGCAGAGGGTATGTTTACACTTGCCCCCTTCTTCGAAGTAGGGAGGCAAATGAAGCATACCGAAGTTGCAAATCAAGCCCAGGATTTAAATATCCCGCGCTTGATTTGCATGTTCCCGGCCGGTCGCCATTTTAGAAATTCACTAGCCCAGAGTAACTGCCCAGTGAAATGGGAGTCTGATTTAAAGTCCTAACTCGAATTAGCTGGTATTCCTCCTGCAATGAGGTTTACCAGCTAATTTGAATTAGGGGCTTTAAATCGGACTCCCGTTTTCACTGCTGTGTGTAGACGCAGGCAGTTACTCCAAGCTAGTGAATTTCTAAAATGGCGACCGGTCAGGAACATGCAAATCAAGCACGGGATATTTAAATCCCGGGCTTGATTTGCAACTTCGGTATGCTTCATGTGCCTCCCTACTTCGACTTAGGGGACAAGTGTAGACATACCCGTCTGTCCCTCACAGTCAGGGACATCAGCAGAGAGGTTATTTTGGCTCTTCTTTTGCTAACGGAGAGAAATTAGTTTATTTAATGTTCACAAATTGTAAACTACTATATGACTTTGTCTTTTATTTTTTCCCGTAAAAACAGGTTAGGAAATGCTTGATTATCGATTGATCAGCTGCATTTGCCCAATCTATTAGTTGGTCCTACAAAGCAACTTCCTCCTTAATTTCTCTTCTCTTAATCTGTGTAATTAATAGTTTCCTAGCACCTCTGTCATAGGATTGAGGTCCAGCTAGCTACTAATTTCATTTACTCTTCACATGACCTTAAAGGAAATGACTGCCTGAATGTACTGCCCCATTCTGAACCAGGGAATTTATTGGTGCTTTTTTGATTTATTGATTTTAAGAGCAGGTTAGATAGACATCTATCAGGGATGGTCTAGTTGGTACTAAGTCCTGTCTTGAGGGCTCAATGACCTCTCGAGGTTTCTTCTAGGATTCTGTGATCATATTTCAGTATTTTGAGTAAATAACACACGGTTATTATTATTTCTTTTTATATATGGGACATGGTCCTCTGAGAGGAAGAGCTTTGATTGTAAGCTTGGGCCACGTTTGTGACCCTAGCTGCATCCCAGTGCAAGAGGGCAAGGGGCTCACTGGTATCTACTCATGGGTTTCATCTGGCCTGGCCAATTTAAGTGTACCCCAATTCATGAATATCTTAAACTGTATCAGATATGTGTCATTTAAGGTACCATTGAAAAATGAATAACACACTGATCATTAATATTTTTGCATGGAATGTACATGGAGATTCCTCTGTATTCGACACTGATGAGTCCACATCTGGAGTATTGCATCCAACTCTGCAGACCCTATTGCAGAAAGGATGTAGACTCATTGAAAAGGGTCCAGGCAAACAAAAATTATGAGGGCCCTGGAGCACATCTCTTATGAGGAGAGGCTGAGGGATTTGGGCTTGGTTAGTCTGCAGAAAAGAAGAAAAAGGGGGATTTGATAACAGCCTTTAACTACCTGAAGGGGGGTTCCAAAGAGAATGGAGAGAGGCTGTTCTCAGTAGTGACGGATGGCAGAACGAAGGGCAGTGATCTGAAGTTACAGTGGGAGAGGTCTAGATTGGATATTAGGAAAAGCTATTTCCCTAGGGGGGTGGTGAAGCACTGGAATGGGTTACCTAGGGAGGGGGTGGAATCTCCATCCCTAGAGGTTTTTAAGTCCCACCTTGACCAAGCCCCAGTTGAGATGATTTAACTGGAGTTGGTCCTGCTCTGGGCAAGGGGTTGGACTCACTGACCTCCTGAGGTCTCTTCCAGCCATAGGATTCTATGATATATGCCCAAGAGACCAGACAAATGTGAAGGAAACGCCGAATTTGTGTTGACCAGACAAGTGTGGGTAGTGGGTAAACCGGTTTCTCTCAGACAAATTGCGAGCCAGTGCTTCCCACTAAATGCCATCAAAGTTGATGATGAGTCACTTATATCAAGTGGCAATTCATTTATATAGGAGAGGACAGGAGCAGATCAATTGTAATCAGCAAACCCGCTCACTCCATGTCTCCTTCATAGCATCAGAAAACTATATTTGGGTGGGGGGTACCCCTCAGAATCCATTTAAATTGTCCACTGGACCATAGTAGGGAGACGCAAAGAACCCCAAGTTTTCTTTTACCTAGGAAGATAAGGGGAATCAGCACCCTATAGTTCAGTGGTAGATCTTCACTGAGAGACAGTTGGCCATGCTGGGCAAAGTGTGGTTGGTGAGAGAAACCATCTTAAAAGACTTGTTCTTGTGAGATTAATTTTTGTATTTTTAAATGCATATTTTTCATTTTTATTTGCTTCAGCTATCTCTACCTTTATTTCTTTTACTTGGCATCACTTAGCCTATGTCTTCTTAATAAACTTATTTTATTTTAGTCTAAACCAACCCAGTTCTGTGTTGCAATTGAAGTAATTGTTAACTCCAGTGATTGTTAACTCTGCTGGGTGCTGACTCTTGAAAGGTGAACACAACCCTTCTCATCCCTCTGAGTGGCCCAAGAAAGGGCTGAGCATTGTAAACATGGGACTTTTAGGGAAATTTGACGGAGGGAATTAAGATTACCAGGGATCCAATTTTTTACTGGAATTCCTGGTGAAGAAAGGGACCCTGGCAACTCTGCTCAGCACTGCCAACTGAGCTAGTGGGAACTGTGGGGGCAGTGCCTTCAGGCAAGAGCAGTGGGTGGAACCCCTGGCCCTCCTGCCTAGGAGCTGGACCTGCCACCTGCCTTGGCCCCTCTGTGTCATTGCCTGGGAGCTGCTTGAGGTGAGCCTGCACTGCTACCCTGAGATCCAACTCCTTTCCCCAGCCCTGAGCCCCCCAGTCTAGAGCCCCAAACCCCTCCTATATGGCCACACCCCAGAGCCTGCACCCCCAGTTGGATCCCTTCTCCCCCTGCACCCCAACCCCTTGCTCTAGCCCAGAGCTCATGCCAAAGCCTTGAACCCCTCATTCCTAGCTGAACCCACTTATCCACCTCAACCCCCTGCCTCAACTTGTAGCCCCCTTGCATAGTCTGAATCCCTTGGTCTCCTCCCTGTCCTGGAGCCCCTTCCTGTGTCTCAGACTCCTCATATCTGCACTCCCAGCCCAGAGCCCGCTCCGAGACCATGAACCTCTCATGCCCAGCTCCACCTCAGAGCCCTCAGACCCTTTGCACCCCAACTGCCTCCCTCAATCTGTATACACTGAATTCCCTGGTCTCATCCATGGCCTAGAGCCCCCTCCTGGACCCCAACCCCCTCACCTCTGGCCCCAGGGCACAGCCAACACACTCAGCAGGAGCCTTTGCCCCCCGACATCCTAATGCCCTGCCCCCTCCTGAACACTGAACCCGTCATTTCTAACCCCACCTCAAAGCCCTCCCCCACTGTCCCAGCTCATTGAAAGTGAATGTGGAGGAGAGTGAGCCCCCTGAGGGAGGGGAATGTAGTGAATGAGACATGGGATCTGGGGGAAGGGATGGACACAGGGATGAGGCCTCAGAGAAGAGGTGGGGCAAGAGTGTTCAGTTTTCTATCATTAGAAAGTTGGCAACCTTATGAAGAGTGTGTTGGAGTCTCTTGGCCCATAGCAACCAAGGGTTGTTGAGTACTAGAATATAGTGTGAGTGTAAAAGGCAGGCTGCTGAAATCAGATCACTGAGTCAAAGTAACTGAGGCTGTGTAACACACAGTCATTGCATGCTTGCTTGTTTTCTGGCTCCAGAAGACACTCGGGCTGTGTCTACACTGCCCTCATTTTGCGGAAAAATATGCAAATGAGGCGAAGTGTGGAATATCACCGCATCTCATTTGCATAATGAATGAGGCTCTGTTTTTGCACACCACCTCCCTCTTGCACAAGAACCGTTCTTCCTGAAATTAATGCGGAAGAACGGCTCTTGCGCAAGAGGGGGGTTTTACACAAAAGCTGCTTGCGCAAAACCGGAGCCTCATTAATTATGCAAATGAGGCACAGCGACATTTCACGCTTCACCTCATTTGCATCATTTTTTGCGCAAAACGGGGGCAGTGTAGACATAGCCTCAGGGTTTTATGTCAGCCAGTGACATGGCCCCTCACTGATCTGGATTGCATTCAAGATGTGACAACTTCCCAAGACATTTTGCCTTCACACCTTAGACACCTAGTTGTGATGGGTAAAATCAACTATCCCGACATCTGCTGGGATAATAACACAGCAGAGTATAGATTATCCAACAAGCTCTTGGAGTGTATTGGAGACAGTGGAGAAAGCTACTAGGGGGAGTCTGTTCTAGATTTGATTTTAACAAATAAGGAGTAAATGTAAGGCTTGCCTGGATCTGGACCCTGAGGCTCAAGGCTCCCCCTCAGCATTGGGGAGCCCATGCTGGTGCTTCAGCCTCCACTCCACCCTTCACTCTTTCCCCTGTGGGGCTAGAGCACACACAATCTACTAGCCTGGGCCTGACTGATTTTTCTGTGGGTCAGCGGCCCCTGACCCAAAAAAGGTTCTCCACCCCTGATTTAGGTAATGGCATAGAGAGTACACTTACCAAGTTTGAGTTTAGGGTCATAATTCAAAATGATCTGGAGAAATGGTCTGAAGTAAATAGGATTAAATTCAATAAGGACAAATGTAAAGTACGCTACTTAAGAAAGAACAGTTTCACGCATACAAAATGTGAAATGACTATTGTGGAACGGGACCTAGGGGTCACAGTCGGGGACGACAAGCTAAATATGAGTCAAGAGTGTGACACTGTTGTAAAAAACCAAATTCTGGAATTCATTAATAGGAGTGTTGTAAACCAAACACCAGAAATAATTCTGCTATTCTATTCCACACTGCTGGAGCAATGTGTCCAGGTTTGGGCACCTCATTGCAGGAGAGATATGAGCAAATTTGAAAAAGTACAGAGAAGAGCAACAAAAATAATTAAAGGTGAAGAAAACATGTCTTATGAGGAAAGACTGAAAGAACTGGACTTGTTTAGTCTGAAAAATGGAGAGGGGACATGATAACAGCTTTCAAGTACTTGAAACAGGGGTGAGGAACCTTTTTTAGGTCAGGGTCTGTTGACACCCAGGCAAGTAGATTTTGTGTCCTCCATCCCCATGATAGGATAGTGCAGAGGGGGGAAAGAGGCTGGAGTGCCAACCCCGTCCCCAATGCTGGGGGAAGCTTCGAGGGCCAGATTCAGGCAAGTGGGGGCCGCAGGTTCCCCACTCCTAACCTAAAAGGCTGTTTCCGGGAGCAATGGGCTTAAATTGTAGCAAGAAAGGTTTAAAAACTTCCTAACTATCACAGGGCATGTCTACACTACCCCGCTAGTTCGAACTAGCGGGGTAATGTATGCATACCGAACGTGCAAATGAAGCCCGAGATTTGAATTTCCCGGGCTTCATTTGCATAAGCCGGCCGGCGCCATTTTTAAATGCCGGCTTGTTCGAACCCCGTGCCGCACGGCTACACGCGGCACGGGCTAGATAGTTCGAACTAGCAAGCCATTCCGAACTATCTGTACGCCTCGTTCCATGCTAGTTCGAACTAGCGGGGTAGTGTAGACATACCCACAGTGGCTAAAAATGGGAATAAATTGCCAAGGGAGGTTGTGAAATCTCAACCACTGGGGACTGTTAAGAGCAGATTATACAAACATCTTTCAGGGATGGTCTAGGTCAGGGCAATAATTTTTGGCTGGGGGTCACTTCAAAAATTTTTGAAGTGACCGTGGGCAGCCCTGGAAGGGGCGGGGTCTAAAATAGAAGGGGCAGGGCCAGGATGCTTCCGGGCTTCCACACCCACAGACCATGATTGGTCTGGGGCTGGGGGAGCTCCTTTGCTCCTCCTTCCTACTAAGCATCCATGCCCCTGGCAGGGCGAAAAGAAGCTTCGCATGCTCTCCCACCCCCAGGCCAATTAAGGCCTGGGGGCGGGGGAAGGACATGAAGTTTCCCTCGCCCTGCGAGGAGGCTTTGCACACTCCCCTGCCCCTAGGCCGGTCAGAGCTTGGGGGTGGGGGAGCGCACAAAGTTTCTTCCGCTCTGCTAGGAGCACGTGCCATTTTTCTAAGTGCTGTGCGTTCCTCGCAGGGTGGGCGTAAGGTGGAGGAAACTTCATGTGCTCCTCCCACCCCCAGGCCAATCAGGTGAAGTCTCCTCCCACCCTGCCAGGAGCACGTGGCTCTGCAAAGTGCTACATGCTTCTGGCAGGGTGAAGGAAACTTTGTGTGCTTCCCCACCACCAGCCTCTAATTGGCCTGGGGGTGGGGGAGCATGAGAAGCCTCTTCCCGCCCTGCCAGGGGCATGGGTGCTTCGTGGGAAGGAGGGGGCAAAGGGGCTCCCCTACCCCCAGACCAGTCATGGTCTGGGGGTGGGGAACCCCAAAAGCATCCTGGCCCTGCTCCTTCCATTTTGGGCCGTGCCCCTTTCGGGGCAGCCCAGGGCCACTTGGCATGCTTGATCTGGCCCGCAGAGGCCCTTTTGCCCACCCCTGGTCTAGATGATCCTGCCATGAGAGCAGGGGCTGGACTTGATGACCTCATGAGGTTCCTTCCAGTTCTAGTATTCTATAAAAAGCTTATAGTAGATCTCACTTGCCAATATGAGTATGAGGAATGAGGGCCAAACAGAGAGCTTGAGCTTGAGGCAAAGGTTTCAATCAATCAGTTTGTGAGCAGCCAGTTTTTCCATCTGTAAAATGGGGATAATGATACCAACCTCCTTTCTAAAGATCTTTAAGATTTGTTATGCAAAGCATTACTTAAACAATAGGTCTTGTCATTATTGTGTAAAATACATTTCCTTTTATTACTTTTAAACATCACCTTTCCATTTCATGACTTCTTGTTCCTGGATTAGGAAAAAAGATTCTGTGAAGCACTGGTTCATCTGTTTATCTTCTCTATAAGCTAAATAGCTGCAATATTTTCAATCTCCCTTTACCTGGATGTCTCTTTTGTACCTCTCATATCTCTTGTCACTCATTTCTGAACTCCCCTCTGTTTTTGCATATGTCCTTTTTTGTAAATAGGCAATATTTTTAAAAGTGACTTGGCCTTCATTTTTTAGTTCTCTGATTTAGGTGCTCTAAAGCAGGGTTACTCAACTTTGGAAGCCCCAGGGGCCACAGTGATACTCACAGCATACACCGGGGCCCACAAGTTAAGTGTGGTTGCATATACATGCAAATATATATGCAAATATATGCAAATAGCTTCTTTCACTCTGACTGGCATGAATATAAAGCACTTCCCACAATGCCACATTGCTTCCGGCACCTCCTCTTTGGGGACTAGAAACACCAACATCCTGTATTCGTTTGTTCCAGCCAGCCCGTCCGCTTGTGTCTTTCAATGCTCACCCTGCCAGGGAGACATCTTGCTGTTGTGGAGCATGTTCCCAGTGGAGGCCATGTTCAAAGGATCCCATCCGCGGTCCACATGTTGAGCCCTGCGTAAACCCAAACCTCACCACAGGCCGCAAACAAACAGGCCGCATGTTGAGTGGCCCTGCTCTAAAGGCCTTGGTTTTCAGAGTTCCTAGCAACCCCTCTGTGAGACTCAAACTGCTTTAAGATGCTCCAAATTTAGCACAAAAAATATTGAAACACTCAGTATTTGCAAATTGATTCATGTGTGGAAATCTCGACTATTGGAATCCAAACCAATCACGGTATTCAGGTGAGAGCTTAGCAATAATTAGGGTTGCCAGATGGTTTCAACAGAAATACTGGACACACTTGACATTCCATCACAATCTACATTACATATTATTTACAAAATACCAGACATTTATATTTTCTCATTTATATTTTTACAATTTGTTTCCTGAAGAGAATGTTCAAATACTGGATTGTCCAGTTCAAACCCGGACACCTGGCAACCCTAGCAATAAGTTATGTATTTTCTGTACCATTACTTATCCCCCTCAATTTCTTGTTTTTTAATTTTTTAATTTGTTTTTTATTTTTTTTATTTCCACTTCACTTTGAGCGGTGGTTTGCATTAGCTGAGTTGTCCACAATGTCCTGTTCCCGAGAAGTCATAGGGTATGTCTACACTACCCCGCTAGTTTGAACTAGCGGGGTAATGTAGGCATACCGCAATTGCAAATGAAGCCTGGGATTTGAATTTCCCGGGCTTCATTTGCATAAGCGGGGCGCCGCCATTTTTAAATCCCCGCTCGTGCTACACGTGGCACGAACTAGGTAGTTCGAACTAGGCTTCCTAGTTTGAACTACCGTTACTCCTCATGGAATTCGTGCCGCGTGTAGGCGCGCGGCACGGGGTTTGAATGAACGGGGATTTAAAAATGGCGGCCCCCCGCTTATGCAAATGAAGCCCGGGAAATTCAAATCCCAGGCTTCATTTGCAATTGCGGTATGACTACATTACCCCGCTAGTTCGAACTAGCAGCGTAGTGTAGACATACCCATAAAGAGTAAGGGCTTGCAGGATTTGTCTCTAGGGGTATGTCTACACTACCCCGCTAGTTCGAACTAGCGGGGTAATGTATGCATACCGCACTTGCTAATGAAGCCCGGGATTTGAATTTCCCGGGCTTCATTAGCATAAGCGGGGAGCCGCCATTTTTAAATCCCCGCTGCTTCGAACCCCGTGCAGCGCGGCTACACGGGGCTCGAACTAGGTAGTTCGGACTAGGTTCCTAGTCCGAACTACCTAGTTCGAGCCCCGTGTAGCCGCACTGCACGGGGTTCGAAGCAGCGGGGATTTAAAAATGGCGGCTCCCCGCTTATGCTAATGAAGCCCGGGAAATTCAAATCCCGGACTTCATTAGCAAGTGCGGTATGCATACATTACCCTCCTAGTTCGAACTAGGAGGGTAGTGTAGACATACCCTAGCTAACCTAAGATCAAAATTGGCCTGCACATGTCACTCTTGAAGGGAGAATATTACTTCAACCTGCAATTATTACAGTTATTTGGTATGGCCATAGAGCTGCCCTTAGGCATGTGTAACATATGCATCTGTATGCCTCATTTGGGCACCACTGGGACAGCAGTTGAGCAGGTTAGCTCTCGCAAACTAGTACCGGCTTTACATTGGCATCACAACACTAGACCCACACAGAAAAGGGGCCCAGCCCAGAGTTGCTGGTTGCTCTCCACCCTGAACTCCTCCTCCTCCCACCGCCCTGCTGCTCCTCTTGGCCGACTCGTCAGGGTTTCTCTCTACCCCAGGCCCTGGGTGAGGGCTCATCTCTGCCTCCATCACAGACAATTGCCATTGGGAGAACTAGGGGTAGAGAGGAGCCCCCAGCTGCTACTGCTGTAAGCTGATGACCATCCCTTTTGAGCTCCTAGGGTGAGGCAGAAGCAGCAGGCAGGGGAAGTTGGAGGCTGCCTCCCCCGCCCATTCCAGGAAGTGCCTCCCTTGTGCCACAGGCACCATCAACACCAAACACATAAGGCTGGGGCCCCAGGGGACGGGCTGCTTTGTGCTCCTGAGCGTCTGATGTCTGGTGGGATCCCTGCTGGCTCAGCAGGGCTGGGCTGGGGGCACAGCTTTGGGGAATGTGTCTGTAGAGGATGGTGTTGGCGTATGAGGCAGTGGTTGGTATTGGGCAATGAGGAAGGTTTGTATTTTGGGGTGCCATGCAGCGTGGGGAGGTCTGGGTGAGGCTCTGTATAGTTGTAGTGGGTGACTGTGGGGAAGGATTTTGGGAGGTGGGGGGCTCTGTCTGGGGTACAGGGCTGAGGAAGGGGTCTTGTGCAGAGGTGGCAGGGTAAAGGGCAATGCGTATTTGTGGGGGACTGCTGGGTGTGGTGGGTCCATGGGGTGCAGGGTGGGAGGGAGGGTGACATGGCATGGGCCCACCCCCACAGAGAAGGGGCACCCTGGCATCACAGGACTGCTGGTTTATAAGCTGGGCTCTTGTGCTAGGTAGAGCAGGATTGCCCCCACTGTGCCATGCCCTATTGCCCTGTGGTCCACAAGGACCAGTCTCTCTATGCCATGTTCCACTGCCTCCATTGGGGCCCACAAATTTGCTTGGAGCCAGAGCCACCAAAAGTTAATCTGGCCCGGCCATACACAGAACGCACGCTGCTGTCTCCTTAGGCATAAGGGAGGGTGGCTGGGTATCTGTGAGGAACTGTGACCCTCTGCTGCCATGAGGCCATTCGGATGTCTCAGAATCCTTTCCTGCCTTGTCCCTCCTGGGCTGTCAGCGTATGTTTGTGTTGCTGAGAGTAAGTCGGGCTCAAGGGACTGTTTGGGCCCCATAAATCTTATGGTCTGCCCTGTGGCAGAGAGAGTTCAGTGCCTTTATGAATTGTTGGCACATGGGGGTGGGGCACTCCCTGTTGTTTCAGAGACAAGTTCAGGATGCTGAGTCAGGCCTCATAAAAAGCAACAGGTAGATAAATACAGCAATTGAACATGGGCAAGACCGGCAAGGCAAGCTTTAAGTGAAAGAAGCACAGCGGAATAATTTTGAACCAGTCGAGGACTCTGAGTCAGCTTGGGCAGACCTCAGGGGAGCAGCTCTACCCTTATTTTGCCCATGTGACTTTATTAGTCAAAACTGTGCCCTTCTTTACACCAGGGCAACCCCCTAGAAGTCACAGGATTGTGAAGTTTGTCCGGGCAGGGAGGTGCTGGACTAGATTTTGCTGGGGCTGTGTGGCTACAGCACAAGGCAGAAAGCTGTTTGAAGGAACACAAGGTCTTGAATAGTAACTGCCGTCTTAACCACATAGAATCATAGAATCATAGAGCTGGAAGAGACCTCAGGAGGTCATCAAGTCCAGCCCCCTGCCCAAGGCAGGACCACATGAAAATCTCATATTGGAAAATTTCAAAGCTTCCCTCTATGGAATCAGAGAACATTGTTTTCTGAAATGGGGAGACTGTCTCCTGATTTAGGGAAATAACATTCTCTTCCAATCTAGAAGGGCATGACATTTTCTCCTTGTTTGATTATATTAGATATATTAAATACGGCCTATATTTTTAAGGTCGCTCAAGCTGTGAGAGTTCAAAGGATTTTGAATGACATTTTTTCAATTTATTTTTGTTAAGCCTTTGCAATAATTACAAATAATCAGTCTTATAAGGGACAAATGGCAAGGGTGAAGTAATCCTTTATGTACATAAGTGTATGTTTCCCTACTTAGGAAAACCCACAAAAGAAACCGCCAGAGAGACACTTAGATCAAAACTTAGAGAATCTAGGATTTAACAGTCCTTGACATTTAAAGCAAAATACCCAAGAAAAATATATGGCATCATAAAAGATTGTTGATATTCAGGTGGCCACAGCATTTCAGGAATCTCAGTTTCCCCATGTAGTTCTTCGCCTTTAGAAAATAGGTGAAAATAGGGTTTTTATTTTCATTATTATTAAAATGAGACAATAGGAGGGGTTTGGCACTATCCTGGGTGACAAAGAGACATAACTTTTCATCTATTAGGAACTGAAGTGCGGCAGGCTTCATACGGAGACCTGGAAAGTCAAATAGGCAAGTTTGAAAAATACCTGAAGCCCATCTGAAGAAGAGGGTTTTGCCACAAAAGCTCATGATACTATCTATATTTTTGTGAGTCTCTAAGGTGCCTATTTGTTGTTTTAGATTAATAATGGTCTATGTTGACTATGAGATTATTTCCCTTTGGAAAATTTTCCTGGGAAAGCCTGCTGGAAAGAGAGCAGAGGGGAATGTTTATGGGATGAACTGGGAGCTGAGTGATTCCCCAAAATGGTGTTGCTTATGGAAACATGCAGTGATTTTCATTGACTAAGATTTGCTCCTGATGATTCCTACTTGTTTAGCCCTGCAGAGACACCTCCAGCACACAGGTGTTGTGTTCACAGCATATACACAAAGTAGTCAGTTAAATACCATCAATATTCTTGCTGCAAGGCTACAGTGAAACTCCTTTTTTTTCTTTGAAATCAGATCTGTAATGCACGAGAACCCCAAAACAAAAGCAGAAACCAGGCTGATCCCAGGCAGAGAGACACACCTCACTTCACCTTGCTTTAATTGGATGTCTTCTGACTGACTCTTCTTGATTGCAGCAGGCTTTAAAAGCAGGACTAATACCTGCCCCCATATCTCCCTTCTACACTCTCAAAGTGAGAGCTTCCAGTTCCAGCGAAACCTCCTTTCAGGAAGAAATTAGTTTACAACAAGCAGTTTAATTCAGCTGTTATTTAATTAGGATGGAATAATCTAGGGACAAAAAATATATGCAGACTAAAATTTTGAAACATGGGTGTCCATTAAAGTCTAGGCACTAAAATGGGAACTGGTGACGGCTGGGAGGGCTTGCTAAAAGTGAGGCTATCTTTACTTAAGTTCCTAAATGTGGAAGTGGGTGTTCAAATTAGGTGCTCAAATTTGGCCATAAATCCCAAGCAAACCTTAGCTAAGAGTGAGTTACTACTGGAAATATCACTCTTAAAAATTCTATTAGTAGACCATTGAGAAGCAGTTAAAAGAAACAAAATATTTAAGCCAGGATATTCAGTGAAGATTTTCATTACCTACCTCTGACCCCAATATCTCACCCTATGCCAGTTGCATTTTCTTTGGGGGTCACAGGCATCCATTAGGCCTAGCTACTTCCTGTGTTTTGACTGGTAAACAACAAATATGCACTAGATGCCCAGTCCTCTCCAGTTCAACCACCAGTTCTGACCAGAGAAACCAACAATTCACTTTTTACCATCTCATACAAGCTGGAGACACAGCCCTGCCTCCACCCATCCTTCTGCTACAGAGTAGAGCCTACATAATTTAAACCCCAGTAAGGTCTGGAGACCCCCATTTAAACCTACACACCCTCCTGATATAGGCTAGAAAAACTTTTGTAACTAGCCTGTTCATCTTCAGAATACGGTTCAAGACTTTACCCATTTTGTTCCATACATGCTAATGTGATAGCCAGGTGTTCGATACTGACCTGGACAATCTGGTATTTTTGCCTCCTGTCCGGTAAAAAAAATTCAGAAAATACCGGACACCAAAAATGTCTGGTATTTTTTGATTTTTTTTTCCCTGCCAGGAGGTGAAAATACCAGACACCTGGCAACCCTACACACACTCAGCAACCGGGCCCAGCCCCCAGGTCTCCCCCAGACTACCCCCAGGTCCCCCGTCCATCGGCTTATCTGGCTCTGCAGGGGAGCTGTCTTCTGGCTTGGAGAAGGAGAACAAGATAGCCGCAGTCAAAAAGCCTTAAAGGGGCCATGCTGGTTTTTTTTAAATTTTAAATTTTTTTTTGCTTAATAACTGTCGGAATCCTTTTTTTTTTTTTTTTTTTTTTTTGTCAACAACTTTGGTCTCCCTTCTTTTTTTTTCTTAACATAATTTTTTTCCCTTGTGGTGGTGGTTTCTTTGCGGGGTCAGTATTTTTGGTTAAACCATGTGGCAACTCTACATGCTATATTTACTAGCCAGACTGCCAGGTAAACACAAGTGGGTGTGGAAATACTTTATTGACCCCTTTCTTAAGGAAAAGCCCTTCACCTACGTGTAGTTCCTGCTGTGCAGCTTCCGGATTCCAGGTACACATAGCATTTCAGGTTGGCTATCAAGTCAAGTGAAATTGTGAGAGGGAAGAAGGGAATGAGACATACTCTTGGAGTCCATATCTAGGTGTGGCACAGTTGGACACTGCATGATATACCAGTAAATTGCTGGTAATAATCATCTATGCTCTGCCTGTTGATATTAACACACTAATGTAGGGGTCTGATCCCACAAAAAAGGATTCATCCTTACCCTCCCCTGGACAGCCTCTTGTGGTGTGATGCAGAGATTCTCTTGTACTCCACATGAGCCAAAATGGACAAATTTACCTCTGTACTATTCATAATTTTTTTATACTTCAAACAGCACAATTACATCTGTGTTTTTTCCCCTCCTTCATCTTTACAGGTTGATAAAGTGTGTGGCCAGCCCCAAGAAAGAGAAGGAAAACCTTCGGCAGATAATATAGTGCAAGCAAAGGATGTGTTTGATACACAGGCTCTCACGATGGCTCACTCTGCTAATCTAAACAATAAAAGGAGGTAACCCTACATAAATCATGTTTCTAAGTTCATTGAAATAAACCTTATTCCTCATAGTTGGCATTGTTTCTTATGTGGGAATGTTTAAACCCAATTCTGTCCACCCACAACACCACTGGGCTTTCCTTAGAGCAGGGTCACCAACCAGTAGATCAGGATCTACCAGTAGATCTTAGAGCCTCTGATAGGGGGTCCTGACTGGTTTGGTGGGGAAGCTCTCAAGTGCTGGCACTTCAGTTGCCCCTGCACCCGCTATCATGCTGCTCCTGCCCTCTGCCTTGGAGCTGCCTCCTGGGAGCCTCCTGCTTGTTGTGCAGGGTCTGGGAGGGAGAAGGGGGGAGGAGTGCTGATATCAGGGAAGTGCCCTGCTCCCCCCCACTCCTGTACCCCATCTCCACACAGAGAGAAGGGGATGGAGGAAGCTCAGCAATACAAATCTCTGTCACTCTCACACACTGTGTGTGTGTCTGTCTTTCTCACACACACACACTGTCCTTCCCTCTCATCTCCTGACCCAACACGTACATGGGGGGTTGTTACTACTTTTACTGCTTCCAAAGTGGGTCATTTTTAGTTTTTGACTGGTCTGTGCATTTCATAACTTTCATGTCTCTCTTACGCTTAAATTTAATTCTTTGAGTAGTGACTTCTAAACTGCTGAACCTGTTGTGTCTGGAATAATTATCCCTGTGGTAATTGCTGCTCCTGGAGGTGATTGGCATGTCTCTGCAGCCCCTGAGAAAGTCAGAGCAGGGGGTCTCTACATGCTGTCCTTGCCTGTGGACACCACTCTTGCAGCTCCCATTGATCTATAGTGGACAACCATGGCCAGTGGAGGCCGTGGGGTGGGTGTCTGTGGATGAGGGGCAGCACATGGAGCCACTGCTGTGCATGTCAGCTGCTTTCAGGAGTGGTGCAGGGCCAGGGCAGGAGCAAGCCTTCCTTTACTCCACTGCTGCATCCCTTGAGAAGCTGTTTGTCCACTCCCAGGCTATGTCTACACTGGCGGGTTCTTGCGCAAGAACGGCCATTCTTCCACAGAGCATCCACACTGCCCGCCTGCTCTTGCGCAAGAAGATTTACCGTAAAGCGTGGTAAGAGAGGGCTTCTTGCGCAAGAGCTACACTCTTTTCTAACAAGTGTAAGCTCTCTTGCACAAGAGGGCAGTGTGGATCTGCGGCAGGGGTTTCTTGCGCAAGAAAGCGTCCACACTGCCATGAATGCTCTTGTGCAAAAACACATGGCTGTGTGGACGTGTTCTTGTGCAAGAACTTTTGCTCAAGATGCTGCCACTATAGACATAGCCTCAGGATGGGTCTCAAGCCCACAGCTCTGCCCTCCCCAGGTAAATGCCCTAAGCCATTCAAGAACCCACCCTACCGTCAGCAGATCTCTCATCCTGTGTTGGTTGTCCACTCTCTCCCAGGGTAGGCAGGATTTAGGCCCCCAACCCTGTGCTCCCCAGGCAAATGCTGTATCCCTGAAGCCACTCCTGAACCCACCTCAAGGGTCCCTTATCCTGCTTTTCTAAACCAGAGCTGGCTCCATCCCTGGGGCAGCTTGTGTTGGCTGTCCAGCTGCTCCCCGGATGGGTGGGACTTGAGCCTACCACCCTGCATTCCTTAGGCAATGCCCCCATCCCCTAAGCTGCTCCATCTCCCTACCTTTAGAGGATCCCCTTATCCAGAGGGTCCCCTTATCCTGCTTTCATCATGCAGGAGCCAGGTTCCTCCCTGGAGAATCGGTGTTGGCTGCCCAGCTGCTGCCTGAGTGGAATCAAGCCCACCACCCTGTGCTCCAGAGGCTGATGTGCTGTTCTCAAGTTCACTGCAAATCCCTCTTCACCTACCTACCTCCCCTCCCGCCCCCCACATACATACAACACATAATCAAAAGCAAATAGGGGCTGTCTTGAGCTGCTTTGGTGCCTAAGGAATTGCTTAGTCTGCTTAGGCCTACAGTGGTGCGGCTTTCCTCATAGTTGTGTACAGTGCTTTTTTTGTTAAAAAAAAAAGGTGCCAGTACTCCAGGGGAAAAGTTGTTGAGCTCTGACGGGAGGTGTTGGCACTGCATCTGGAGGTGCCGGTACTACGTACCGGGCAGTACCATCACAAAAAAAGCACTGTCTTGTGTAGATGTGTTTGAGGGAATAACTGGTCCCTGTAGAGATTCCAGTTGAAGTCTGACAATATTTCTTTCAAGCCATTCCTGATGTCATTGTGCATTATTGACTAAACCTTTAATTTGACAAACTCCTGGGCTATGTCTACATTACGGGATTTTTCCGGGATACCACCATGACCAGGGAACATGTCTGCTCTTCTCCTTTTTTTTGCAGAAGAGAAGACGCGCTCTTTCGGAAGCCCTGTCTTCCTCCTCCCACGAGGAAGAAGGGCTCTTCTGAAAGAGGTGGCTTTTCCAAAATTTGGTCCAGTATACACGGGCCAAATTTTGGAAAAGCCTCTTCTAAAAAACTATCGGACAAAGGTGCGCAAATTCCGGAGTGCAAATTGCACCTTTTTCCGATAGATCAGTGTAGTCTAGACATAGCCTTACAGTGGGAGCTTTGGCAGAGTAAAAACTGGGTGACTTCAGGACATTTCTTATGGGAGCCTGTTTGCTCCAGGTCTTTAGGGCCTGTTGTTATTGGGATGGATAGTCCATGGAATGGGGCTGCATGCGGGGAGGAAGGGAATTTCCATGATGTGGAGTCACTCCTCTATTCTGTAGGGGAGGAAAGAATTTTGTACACACATTCCTTCCTCCCATCTACACGTTTTGTTTGCCTTTAAGGTGCTGCTAGACTATTCTTGTTTTTAAATTATTCCTTCCTCATTGGATTAGGCAGGGGGCTTCTGTTAAATCCATGAATTTTCAGGGATTTGAGCCAGGCCAGCCTCATCTGTGCATAGGCCCCATGCTTCCATGTGGGCCTCAGCCTTCCAGCCACCTGTCAGTGCAGCTGCAATGGAGCTTTGTTACCAAGTTGTCTCTGCCATGGCATGACCTTGGACTCCCATATTCTTTATGGAAATATGCTTTTGAATATAAATATGCTTAACTTGAATATGCTTGATGCAAAATATCCCATGTAACATATCATTTTAAAAGTTGTAATCTGCTGGATGTATATATTCTACTTGTGTGCATGTATCATTCCTGTATTTGGAGCTAGAAATACAAAGCATAAACTTGTTTACTGATTTAGACATGCTAAGTAAGAGTTGTTAGTGCAGCCATGGCCAACCCATGGCTCGCGAGCCGCATGCGGTTCTTCTTCCCTCCCCACGGGTGCAGCTCGCAAACCTTGTAAAGCCGTCCCCCATGGTTTGTAAAGCCGTCCCTGTGCCCCCGAAAATGACCTTCTCCTCCCAGCTCCCTGTGCTCACCAGGGCAGGGGAGCCGTCCGGCACAGCCATTAAAGATGTAGTATAAAGATGGTGTCAGCCGGCGGGAGCCTGATGTGGCTAAAAAGCCTCTAAAAGCAGACTTTTTTTTTTTTGCTCAACAACTTTGCCCTGGCTCTTCGCACTGGATCCACTGATATGTTGGCTCTTTGCCCGGAATGGCCACCTCTGCATTAGTGATACTTTAGGAACTTAATGGCCTGATACATGGTTCAATGAGCTGTGAATAGTCTTGCTTCTCCTGTGAGCCTGGACTGTGGTTGGTTCTACAAAGACATGTGACCAGGCACCTGATACTGGAAGCCATTTTGGATGCTGACTTTTCCACTCAAGGTGAGAAAAGTTTGAACAGAACACAAATGATTCCCACCTTAGGCAAAATCTGTATAAAGGCATGAAACCAAACATTAGGAGCTACTGCCAGATGACAAGAGACCCCTGATTACCACCTAAATTGACTGCTGAAAACATCTAAGACTAAATAGGGGGAAGGATTGAGCCCAAGCTAGGAGGCTGCCTATCTTGTGAGAAAAGGTGATTAAAACTATTGCTAAGGTACAAAATTGCTTGTAACATGTTTCTTAGCTTGTGTATTTTTGTTTTCCATTGCTTAGTAACTTACTTTGATCTATCTGCTATTATTTGCAATCTCTTAAATCCAACTTTTTATACCTAATAAAACTACCTTTGTTTATTAATAAACTCAGTGTAAATAATTATTACAGGGGGATGATAAATATCTTTCATTGATAAAGGGGGTGACCAACTTATGAACTGTATACATTTTATGCCTAGTGAGACAGATTTATCTGGGGGTTTGGTCCCATTGGGGCTCTGCACTTGGGTGCTGTGTCAAGTCCCTTTAACTGAGCCTTCCCAGAGCTGAGTAGATCTCAGTGACTCTCTGCTGTGGGTTGTGACCCCATCTCTATACCATTTCATGGGGGAGATCAGTGTTTTTGGCTGAGCAGAACAGCATGGAGAGACACCCTAGAGAGTAGGTGGGTGGGCTCAGTGATATAATCAGTGCATCGGGTGACAGTCTCAAGGGCATTGGACTGAATCTTTCACAGATGATTCTGGTTCTTTTGTGCCTAAACTATGGGTACGGCTACACTGTGGGGGATTTTTTTTGAAGAAGGTATGCAAATTGTGCTTGCATTTGCATATCTTCTTCCTTTTTTTCCGGAGAGGATTTTCTGATATTTGGCCTGTCTACACGGGGACAAATGTCGGAAAAAAACCCTCTTTCAAAAGCCCCCCGTACACCTCATTTTATGAGGAATAAGGGGGCTTCTGAAAGAGAGTTTTTTTCTGACATTTGGCCCTGTGTAGGTGGGCCACATATCAGAAAGTCCTCTTCTGGAAAAAAAATGGAACAAGATATGCAAATGCGAGCACAATTTGCATACCTTCTTCAAAAAAAAATCCTCCACAGTGTAGCCATACTCTGTGTGGTGTAGGAGAGAGAGTTTTGTGATGTGCATACTCTTTGGTTCCTCCCTAACCTATACATTCCTGCTTCCAAGTTGTCTAGTTTTCAACCTCCTTCTCCCCTCCCCCATGGACTTTGGACCTTTAGGATTTGGGTGGGGAAGGAGGATGTGCCAAGAAGGGGGCTTGTCTCTATGTGGAGAGGCTTTTCTGTGTGTGGCTCTGAGAGGCTGATCCCACCCAGCAGATGTAGAGGTGAATTTCAGTGCCAGCTTACAACAGAATTAAAATTGCTGCCTAAATTTCATTTTGCCATGGCATCATAAACCTGGAATAACTTCACTGAAATTAGTGGAAATGGTCACACCAGTGAGTGTAAATCCAGAACCGAGAGCAGATTTTGGCTTTATTCCATCTGGGTGCCTGTATAGATGAGTTCAGGCTGTAAGATTTACAGCCCCATCTGTTTTGATTCTTGTACAAGCCTACATGCATTCTGAAAACCAAATACAGTGTCCTAAAAAAAAAAAAAAAAGAAAGAAATTGGCAAGTACAGTGTACTTACTTACCACATTCTTCTGCAGTTTGCAACAGCTAATGCTGGTGTTTGGGGCTAGTTGGTTTTCATTATACAAGCTGAATAATGAAGCAAGCAGCATGGCTGATAGAAAGTAAATTAGATTTTTAAAATTTACTGGCAATATAGGTAATATGAAGTATAAACTAAAATACAGTTGACGGAATTTGTTCTTTAAATTTACAGTTTGGTTCTGTCCCCAGTGATCTCTATCTCATTATCTGCACTCAGAATTGCATTTTAGCAGAATTGCAGCCTCTGTGCTAGATCCAGACCTGGGGTAAATGAGCAATTCCAATGGAGCCACACCAGTTTTTATGGCTGAGGATCTGCCCTTGAGAATTGGTAATTTACCAGAGAGCAACCTTTTGATGTTTATTACTAAAGTTACCAAAGAACATATAATAAAATAAATATGCCACTAATTATAAAGTGTCAGTGTAAATCACACACCTAATACGTTTCACTGACTAATGCAATAGCACCTAGACCACAGCAACAGAGAAGCCTAAGAGACCTCTACAGTATACGTTGGGAGCCAACCAGCTTTTAGCTCAGCGGTTAGAGGCTCCTACACTAACTTTCAGAGGTCCCAGGTTCAAAGCTGCCTGGTGGCGCTTACATCAGAAAATTAACTGAGCTGAGCACATCCTTGCATTTCACTGATTAATTTGACGTGTGATGGAAATATAGTGAGAGACGAGGTGCATTGGTCTTTGCTTTTGGAAATAACTGGAGAACTATAAATACCTTGACACATACCGGGATGTAATTACTATTCTTCATATATGTCATTTATTCACACGTGGTATTAGTGTAAAGAAGTTTTAGCTAATACTAAATTTTAGAACTGATGTATGAAATTGAAGTGAGTAATGTCAAAATGTATTTATCCAGGCAGATATCTTAACCATTATAGGGAATCTAGATTATGGGATCAATTAAATTATAATGCTTTGTGGTGATATGACGTTTTGGGAATTTAAATAAGCTAGCTTTTCAGCTGTGTATCTCAGTATTAACATGGCACTTAGGGAGGTAGGAAAGTGTTAGCCCTGCTTTAGAGAGAGGAAACTGAAGAACTAGGTAGAGGTAAGAACAACAAGGAGTTGAGTGGCACTTTAAAGACTAGCACATTTATTAGGGCACTAGGACATGAGCTTTCATGAGCTACAACTCACCTCCTCAGATGCTGAAGAGAAAACAAAAGAAAAAAAGGATGGGATACATAGATGGGAGTGTGACATCAGATAGATGTTGTGATTTGCTGAGCCAGGAATAGGACACAGGGATCCTGAGTCCTAGTCAGTTGCCTTGCAAACCAGATGATCCATCCTACTCCACTTAAATTCAGTGGAGATAGCCAGTGTACATCAGCTCTAGATCAGGCCCATAACCTTCGAAGAATGATCCCCAATTCAAAAAGAAGTAGTGGTCTACTTTATTATGTTTCCTTCCCCAACAAACTGAGGGAATCACAGTAATCTCTCAGCTCCTAATTAGACAGCCTGTATTTAAAAAAAAATAAATAGAGCAAGTAGGTGTTGAGCTGTTTGTTAAGTAGTCCACTATTCTGCAGTTAAGCTCCATGTGGACACAGGGCTCCATCTACACAGAGCCATTTACACAATCAAAAGATGCAGTGCAGCTGCATGACACACTCACTTCAGTGGGGCTGACAGTGCTCAGCATATTTGAAAATCAGGCCATAATATGGTGAATGAATAGCAGACTGGGGGTATGTCTACACTACAGAGTTAGTTCGAACTAACAGACGTTAGTTCGAACTAACTTTCATAGGCGCTACACTAGCGCTCCGCTAGTTCGAACTTAATTCGAACTAGCGGAGCGCTTAGTTCGGACTAGGAAAACCTCATTTTACGAGGATTAAGCCTAGTTCGAACTAGCTAGTTCGAATGAAGGGGTGTGTAGCCCCTTAATTCGAACTAGTGGGAGGCTAGCCCTCCCCAGGTTTCCCTGGTGGCCACTCTGGCCAACACCAGGGAAACTCGTCTGCCCCCCCTCCCGGCCCCGGCCCCCTTAAAGGGGCACGGGCTGGCTACGGTGCCCGTGCCAGGTGCAAGCCTGCCAGCACCCAGCCAGCAGACCCTGCACCTGGCACGGATCGAGCCAGCCACCTGATGCCCCCCAGCGCTCCCCCTCTTCCCGGGACCAGGCTGGCGGCTCCCGGGAGTTTGCCCAGGACCGCAAGAGGCGGGCACCCCCCTGGTCTAGAGCGGACATCGTGGACCTCGTCCACAATGTCCGCACTAGGCACAGGAAAGTGGCTGGCTAGGGCAGGAGAGCTGCCAGCCTGGCCATCCAGGAGCAGGTGTGCAAGAGAATCAAGGGGGTCCACTGAGACCCCCGACCCTGAGCCCTGAGCTTACAATGGCCATCCTGGGTCAGACCAAAGGTCCATCTAGCCCAGTAGTCTGTCTGCCGACAGCGGCCAACCCTAGGAACCCTGGAGGGGATGGACCGAAGACAGTGACCAAGCCATTTGTCTCGTGCCACCCCTCTCCAGCCTTCCACAAACCTTGGGCAGGGACACCACTCCCACCCCCTGGCTATTAGCACTCCATGGACCCAACCTCCATGACTTGATCTCACTTCTCTTTAAACTCTGTTCTAGTTGTAGCCTTCACAGCCTCCTGCAGCAAGGAGTTCCACAGGTTGACTCTTTGCTTTGTGAAGAACAACTTTCTGTTACTAGTTTGAAGCCTGCTACCCATTCCTTTCCTTTGGTGTCCTCTAGTCCTTCTTTATGGGAACTTATGAAGAACTTTTCTGTATGCACCCTCTCCACCCAACTCCTGCTTTTAGAGACCTCTATCCTGCCCCCCTCCGTCTCCTCTTTTCTAAGCTGAAAAGTCCCAGTCTCTTTAGCCTCTGTTTATATGGGACCTGTTCCCAACCTCTGATCATTGTAGTTTGCCCTCCCCTCTCCCAGCCTCTCTCTTCCCCTCTCCCACCTCCTTTTCCCAGTCTCCCCCAGTTTTGTTCAATAAAGACAGATTCCATTTTTGAACACAATTGTCCTTTATTTTGTACATCAAGAAAAGGGGCTAGGGAGGGGTAAGTGGAAGGAGGTGAGGGAGGAATGGAGTACGCACCCCCGATGGGGAGGACAGGGCTGGCTCTGCGGGCTTCTGGGGGTGGAAGCTCTCCTGCAGCCCCCCAATTGCCCCCTCTCCCCAGATGGCAGCCTGCGGCAAGTGCAGCCGGGCTGATGGCCGAGTGCTGTGATGTGCCCAGTGTGGGCACTCTGGGCACTCCAAGCCAGGACTGGTTTGAAAGCAGGGCACCCCTGAGAACTGTCTGTCCGGGGTGGGGGTCGGGACCCTTTAAGCGCAGCCCTCGGCTAGCCTGAGACATCATCTCCACGCTCTAAGTCCTCCTCTGATGCCTTGCCGGCACTGCTTCCAGCCATCCTTAAGCCTGGTTCAGGGTCCACTTAATGTGGACATGCTAGTTCGAATTAGCAAAACGCTAATTCGAACTAGTTTTTAGTTCTAGACGCGTTAGTTTGAATTAACTAATTCGAACTAAGTTAGTTCGAATTAGTGCTGTAGTGTAGACGTACCCTGAGTGAACCTTTCCCCCTTGCTGTGTTTCCCAGGGATAACTCTTGGTCTGTTTTTGCTTTCCATCCTCGTTCTAGTATGGTCTGGCAGGCAGTAGGACCATCTCAGTTCAGTGTTCCTTTCCATGGAACGCCCAGTCCTCTGGTGCTGTCTGTGCCTTGTTGCTTTATGATCCCCAAATGGGTCCTCTTGTGCACCAGTGAAATCCCTTGGGCTGGGTCCAGACTCAGGGGTTTTTTCGAAAAAAGTAGCCTTTTTTCGAAAAAACCTCACCTGCGTCTAGACTGCAGCCGCGTTCTTTCAAAATTAAATCGAAAGAACGCAGCTTTTCTTTCGACGGTGGTAAACCTCATTTCACGAGGAAGAACGCCTTCTTTCAAAAGTGCTCTTTCGAAAGAAGGCGTTCTTGAATGTAAATAGGGCTTCTTCAAAAGAGAGCATCCAGACTCACTGGGTGCTTTCTTTCAAAAAAGCGGCTTGCTTTTTCGAAAGTTCCGCGTGCAGTCTAGATGCTCTCTTTCGAAAGAGGCTTGCAGTCTAGACATAGCCTCGCTGTGCTGATCAATGAATCTGTGCCCATTTGCATTTGAGTTCCTTTCCCCAGTTCGGAGTTCTTTCCCCTCTTTTGCCCGTAAACCGCTGTTTTGTTTTTGGATGCCCTGTCTTCTTTGGCTTGTCCTGGGGTGATAACACTCTCTGCTTTGTTTTCTCTCAGCTCCTCCCTTCTCAGGCTCCACAGAGCTAGGAGCAGGACATGAGTCAGCTCATCCACCATGACAGGCTTCCCCAGACTTACTCATGTCTGTAACCAGCACACATCCTCTGTACTGATTCTTTTCCTTTCTATCTCACCACAACCTAAGCCTTGGCTGGCAGATGCAGACCACCCCGCTTCCTCTTCCTTGGTATTTCCCTATGACCAGAAAAAAACAAGTGTAACCCCCAAGGAGATTACCTAGATTCCTGGGGTTCTGTCTGGCAGGGAGGAGGAGCCAAGGCAAACTCAGAGTCTGCCCGGCAACAAATAGGGAGTGAGATGCGCCTCCCAGGGAGTTCAGGAAAGGGGAGAGGCCATTGTTTTTTATGAGTCAGTCTGGAGCGAGCTAGGGCAAGGGGAGGGCTGGCTGTGTGGGAAGCTGGTAAACCCCAGGCCTACATACAGAGTCCCCCTGAGAACTGGCCTCTAGGCAGGGCCGGCCTTAGGCTGATTGGTCGAATCGGGCCCCGCGCCTAAGGGGGCCCCGCGCCCCTGGACCCGGAAGTGCTGGCTGGCGAGTCACAGAGCCGGGGGCCTTGCTCCACCAGTATGTGGAGCTGGTTCTCTCCCCGACTCTGCCCAGAGCGGGCCCCGGAATCTCCTGCTGGCCCCCCCACGCATCCTCCCACCCCGCCCCCAGAGCATCCCCCTCAGTCCCTGCCATGCGCGGCTCCTCCTAGCCGCCTGCTGCTGCCCATGTGCGGCGTTGCACATGGGCGGGGAGGACGCCCGGGCCATGATGTGATGTCACAGTCCCGGAACTTAAAAGTCCTGGGAGGCCATGTTGCAGGGCCTCGCTGGCTCCGGCTTCGGCCTCTGGGGCCTGAGTGCAGACCCCGGCCCAGCAACCGCAACCGCAACATGAAAGGCAGAATGCAGGGAACGGGCTTGTGCAGCGGCGGCGGGACGAGGGGAAGGTAAGGGGCTTAGGCTTAGGAGGGGGGGGGAAGGCTTGGGTGGAGGGGGAGGGGTGGAAGGAGAGGGGGCTTGGGCGGGGGGACGGGAAGGCACCAAGAGACGGGTGCAGGAGAGACAAATGCCAGGGGGCTAAGGGGCAGGAGGGGAGGTATCAGTGGGAGGGGGGACAGGGTGATGCTGGGAGAGGAGAGGAGAGGGGAAGGGCATTGGGGGCTAGAGGGGCTTGAAAGAAGGGGTGGGCATGAGAAAGGTGGGGATGGAGCAAGGCATGTGTGAGGGCACAGAAGGGCAGGAAGGGAACTGAGGGCAGAGGGTGGTGAGGGGATGGGTATCAGGGAAAAAGAGGGCAAAGGGGGCAGGGGCAGTGAGGGAAGGGGGGTGCAGGGCTAAGGGAAGGTGCAGGTGCCAGGGGATTCTGGGGGTGAAGCAGAAGGGCAGACACCTGCAGGGGAGGGACCAGCACCAGAGGAGAGAGGCAGGGCAGGTATGTAGAGGGAGGTGTTAGAAGAGGGAATGAGAAGGGGTAGCTCACATGTTCAGAGTGGGGCTACTGGAGGAGTGGGCACAGGTGGGAGAGAAGGGCTAAGGGCAGTGAGAAGGTCAGGAGTCAGGACAGCAGAGGAGGGTGAGGAGTTCGGGGGCAGCAAGCACCAGGGGAGATGATGGAACAAGGAGAGGAGACATGGCAGCAGAGAGAAAAGATAAAGGCTTATAAAATATTTATTAATAACATGGTATGCTGCCCATGGCCAGTTTGTTTGCGACCCGCGGTGCAGTTTGGGTTTATGTGGGGATCAACACGTGGCCGGTGAGTGCGAGCCAAAACAAAAAAGTACTCAGTGTAATGATCTTCTGTTGATGTGATTTAGTAGTTAAATTCTTGGACTGTCATTGCTCACGGAAAGTGCTGTCACATGGGTAGAAATCGGGTAAATATTGCATTTTATTAATATCAGCAGAACGGACTTAAATGGGGCCTGTGTGTTGTGTAGTCTTCCCTTAATCTTTGTATTCATGCCTGTCAGTGGGAGAGAAGCTATCTGTATATATTTGCTTGCGTATGCAACCACACTTAAGTTGAGGCCCTCAGCATGTTCTGTAAGTATCAGTGTGGCCCCTGGGGCTTCCAAAGTTGAGTTGCCCTAGCTCATCCCTGACAGGTGTCTGTCTAACGTGGTCTTAAATATCTCCAGTGATGGAGATTCCACAATCTCTCTAGGCAATTTATTCCAGTGTTTAACCACCCTGACAGGCAGGAATTTTTTCCTAATGTCCAACCTAAACCTCCCTTGCTGCAATTTAAGCCCATTGCTTCTCATCCTAACCTCAGAGGCCAAGCAGAACAATTTTTCATCCTCTTCCTTATGATACTCTTTTAGATACTTGAAAGCTGCTCTCATGTCCCTTTTCAGTCTTCTCTTTTCCAATTTCTTCAGCCTTGCCTCATATCTCATGTTCTCTAGACCTTTCATCATTTGTGTTGATCTTCTCTGGACTTTCTCTAGTTTCTCCATATTTCCTGAAATTTGGCACCCAGAACTGGACATGATACTCCAGCTGGGGCCTAATGTAGGCTCATTCCCTGCCTAGGGGATGTGAGACTGGGTGGGTTAATTTCCAGTCCTCCTGTTTATTCTTTTCCTAAGCCAGGAGGGCACAGTAGTTCTGAAGGGGGTTGGAGAGGGGATGGAATCCAGATCCAAGGTCAATGAGCCCTGGGAAGTGGGACCATTGAAAGGAGACTGGACCTGTGGATGCCTTGGGGGTCAGCAGCAAGGGCCTGCTTTGGGAAGCCCCCTCTTTGGAGGTGAATGTGGCAGCATTGAGACACCACACAGAAGCAGGCGCCACAGACAGTAACTGCAGATTCATGGGACAGCTCTCATAGATCTTGCACATGCATAAGATGAGAGAGCTGCAGGAGGGCGGTGGGCAGTGGCGTAGTGAGGGGGCCAGAGGGATCAGTTGCCCCAGGAGAAAAATAATATAAAATGGATCAAAATTATAGGTGCTTTGTGAATATGCTGACTTGAGAGTGGAAAGGTTTCATATTATCATATATGATTCCTGGTAACTCATCTCAAATATGAAAAACTAGGTTGATACGTGTTCATATCAGGAGCTGTTGAATTCAGTTCACCATTTGCAGCATCTCATTAGGATGTTTAGTGGAGACGATATTGTTGTTGTTGTTTTTTTATTTATACTGTGGGCAAAGCATGGGCTCATAAGAATTCCTCCATTGTTTTACCATGAGTCACAAAACATTTGGTGTTTTTCTGAAGGCCTGGAGTCAGTTGATTATGTAGGAATCTCAGTTTTTATTTTAAAAAAGTTCTCTATAATTCTGGACCTTACAGCTAAGGAGGAAAGCTTTAAAACATGAACCCTAAATACTCAAACAAAAGGCCAATAAAATCCAACATGTTTTATTTTTAAAATATTTTATGATTTGTAGACCATTCTCATAACTTTGTGTAGGCGTTCCTTGTGATTTTTGGTTTGGCAATACTGCTCTTTGATTGGTGAATTTAGAGAGGTCTCTCCCTTCAGTTTCCCTTTCCACCCTCCTTTTTTGTCACAGGTCATCAGAGAATCATAGAGACAATGGAGAGTAGGGTGAGTCCATGACTATGATTAATGATTGGTCAGGGTGACTAACTATTATCAGCCAGTGGTCTGAATGAGCCATCTACTGCCATCTGTTAATTAACTATAGGAAAAGGCTTCAGGAGCAGACCTTATTTATATAGATAACTTACTTTGCCACAGAGATCAGTAGACACACTTGCTGTGTCAAGGTGATCAATTTTGGCTCTTTTGGGTTGAAATTCACTTCAGACTTGGAGCTGGGAGAATGAAATGTTGTTATCCATATTGTATGATTAAAAGACTTGAACTCAATATGACCTGGCTTAGGGTCTATCATGACTTGAACACTAAGCCAGAGGATAGTGAGTCACATCTAACTGAAAGTCACAAAAGATGGAAACATGCTTTATTTCTGGTGGCGTAGAGTCTATTTGGGAGTCCTCAATTATATCTGACACTTTACATCCAGGCTACGTCTACACTGGCCCCTTCTCCGGAAGAGCCATGCTAATTTCTAACTTTGGAATAGGGAAATCCACGGGGGATTTAAATATCCCCGGCGGGATTTAAATAAACATGGCCGCCGCTTTTTTTCTGGCTTGGGGAAAAGCCGGAAAAGAGCATCCAGACTGGTGCAATCCTCCAGAAAAGGGCTTTTAACTTTCAAGTAGGAATAAGAGATCCTCCGGAAAAGGGTTTTATTCCGGAGGATCGCGCCAGTCTGGTTGCGCCGGTCTGGACGCTCTTTTCCAGCTTTTCCCCAAGCCGGAAAAAAGCGGCGGCCATGTTTATTTAAATCCCGCAGGGGATATTTAAATCCCCCGTGATTTCCCTATTCCAAAGTTAGAAATTAGCATGCCCCTTCCGGAGAAGGGGCCAGTGTAGACGTAGCCCCAGTGTTTAAAGGCAGAGCTGACTAGAATCAATTGAGAGTCCTTGTCTTGTGTCAGTGATCGCTTGAGCAAAAATCATTGATAAAATCTTGTCTAGACTGATCTTGGACTCAACATGCAGGCAATATGCATTGAAGAGCAGTGCAAAGGAGGCAATGGTGGTGAGGTACCATATTACCTAGTGAAGTCATTGGTGCTGAAATCACTAAGGCCTGGAATTTGACCACAGAACTGACACTTTCTTAACAAAGACTCAATTTTTGCTATATAAAAAGTAAATCAATGTAACAGAAAACTGCATCGCCTTTTGGTAACTTTTTAAAAATCAAACTTTTAACTTTATTGAAAAAATTGGATAGTTTGCAATTGAAAATATTTGACCTACACTTAAGGCAACTGATTTAATTTTGTGTAAAATTTTGCATAATAAAGGATGGCATTTTTTTGTGAAAATGTTCAACTACATTTTGATCAGATCTACTTCTGATGTGATATTTGTTTGTGGTTGTGGTTTGTTGTGTGGGTGCGTGGTTTTTTTTTTTGCTCAACAAAAAATCCTGGTTGCGGGTGGAGTGGGGGAGCCCCGTCAAAGTGGTTCGAATTGGGCCCCGCACTTCCTTAACCCGGCCCTTCCTCTACCAAGATCCCTCAGCAGGGTTTTCCTTCTCTACTGATGATTCCCAGTTTGTAGTGTTTGCTGGGAAACTTCCCCAGCCAGGTTGAGTTAGCCCTCCAGCTCCTTAGGTGAGACCAGTCACCACGTGGTCAGCTCTGCTCTGTCTGCTAATTCAGGACTGCAGCCTGTTGTGTGTGTGTCTGGGTGCTGGGCTAGGAGATTACAGTTTGGATTTTAGTACAGTTGCGTAATCTGCACCTTGAGCCCTGCACCCCTTTGTGGTGAGGGGAAATTCTGGGACCGAAGCAGCCTGATTCCTGCCTGAATAGAATGCCTGCTAGCAGAGATCAGCCCCTCTGCAGTGTCTGTGGAGTCCAGAGTCATCTCTGAGCCGGAGGATCATTCATAGAGTTTGTGAGTGCACCATCTTTTAGTTAGTCAGGGAATTTGTTTTTGGGGACCCCCTACTCCCTGAACTGTGTCCTCAAACCAGGAAGTAAGGGTTTGGGGATTTTATATCCTGCTGCATATTAAACCTGTAGAGGGATTTACCACCTTCTCCCGCTTGTGAGTCCTTTGGGCTGTACTGGACCCAGTCAGCCTCGGTGCTAAACCACTGCAGAGAAGAATTTTGTGGTCACAAGTCATCAAGGGCCCCAACAAAGTACGCGTACCAACGGGACACTTACATTTGGCACATCAAGTCACGTGACTGGGGAAAGTCACAGGTATTAGCAGCGTGGGCACCAGTGAACCTAAAATTAGTGTTTTACCCTGTTATGTTATAATTGTCTCCTGTTTAATTTAATTATTGTGTTGAATATATTGTATGTGTTTGTGTTATTTTTTGAAGTCTCCAACTATCTGGCAAGTACATGGGGATTACCCTGTGGTTAGAATTTTCCTTCCAAGCTGTCCTGGTGACCCTGCCAGGAAGGAGTGAGGGGGGTGGAAGCACTGCCAAATAAATTCATAGGAAAAAATAAAGAAGATACACCCTGCTGAGTGGGTGGTGGGATCCAGAAGAACCCAGATCTGTCCACCAAAACCTGTAGGCAGATTGGCTTTAAAGAAGGTAACCAGGTGGAGAGGAGCACTACACAAGCTACTACCTTACCTCACAGTATATATACCTCTGGCTAAACAGCACCTTTTAATAGGGGTCACACCTCTTAAACTAAGTCAAGGTGAAAATAGTAAGTTATATTGCTATGTGTTTGAGTGTTCCAAAGAGAGGTTTTGCAATAGAGTTTCTACTGAATCTTCTTCAGATGCATGGAAATTCCTGAAGACAAGTATGTACAATGTGGCGCTCAAGAGCACTGGGAAGAGTATAAAAAAAAAAGAAGCTGACTAGCTTGTAGACCGTTTGGCAATCCTCCTGCCCCTCATTGAGAGGAAAATATCTGCCTTGATTACCTACAAGTCTACTCCCACTGCTGATTCGCTCAGCAAATTAAGAGAGACTCATAAGATTGTTTAAATAATTCCGGGAATGTGTTTAAGTATTTTGGTTGGATCACTGCTACAGCATCCAACAAGCAGCCAATGAACGTGAGAATAGGTGGCTATATGAGGACAATAGAAAGGCCTATAATGAAGAAGACAGCTTCACTGAAAGATCTGGATGGCACTAGCATAGATAATAAAGGGAAACAACTGGATTGAGATGGTTTGAGCACTATGGAATGGTATACTCAAGTACTATAGTAGACTAATCTGTGTTAGCTGAATTTCCTGGGTTTGAAGTTATGACTTTGCAGGATGCCAAACCTACTCTAGAGGAACTTGAACAAAGCATCAAAAAGATTCCCAACCACAAAGCTTTAGTAGCTGAATTTACCTGCTAAAATCTATAAATGAGCAAATAAAGACTTGCTGAAACGATTGCACAAGGCATTGCTGCACTATTGGAAGGAAGAAACTGTTCTGCAAGATGCTAAGGTTGCTCTTTTCATCCAACTCTATCATAATAGAAGAAACAGAATGATTGTAATAACCACAGGGGTATATTTCTTCTTAATATCATGGGAAAAATCTTAAGACGTATATTTTTACCCAGACTTAAAATTTTAGCTGAGAGAATCTATTGTGAGAGCTTGTATGGCTTCTGCTTTGGGAAGGTACAAAATAGACATGGTTCTCTGTAAGACAGCTGTAGGAAAAGTGCAGAGAGAAGTCCATGACTTTTATAGATTTAACAAAAGCCTTTGATGTGGTTAGTTAGTTGGGGCTTTACTTTGTTCTGAAGAAACTTACGCAATGGAATCCTTACACTATGGAATGAAGACAATTGTAATGTAAGAAAACAAAAAGTCTGATTCATTTAACATCAATAAAGGAGTGAAGCAGGGCAGTATACTAGGGTCTACATGGTTTAATATTTCTCTTTCCTGCTTCCGCATACATTCTGTGACATTCAAGAGGGTGTCCATCTTAGCACTAACCATGACAGAGGTTTGTTTAACATTGCAAGGTTCAGAACTAAGATGAAGTTGAAGGAGATCCTCATGAGGGACCTGTTGTTTGTGGTGTTCATGCCCTTCAACATCTTATTACTATGTTCTGTGATTCATGAAAAATCTTTGGGTTATCAATAAGCTTGAAGCATCATGCACCAAGGCTCTTCAGAAACAGGTGACACCTTAGATAGTATTCATCAGGATGTTACTGACCAATTTTACCACCTCGGCTCTACTGTTACCAGCAATATGGACACCAGCTGCACTCACTAGTAGAACCAGGAAAACATCCAAGAACTGTGGTCTTTTGCAAGACAGAGCCTGGAACAATAACAAATTGTAAACTGAAGTGAAAAATCTATGTTTACAAAACATGTGTTTTATTCCCTCTTGTATGTGGCTCAGAAGCATGGACAACTGATGCCAAATATACCATAGGACTAAACAGCTTTCATATAGATGTTCACATAAAATTATTTGATGAACATAGAAAGACAGGGGGGACAAATGTGAAAGTGTTAAACATGCTGATATGTCATTCAATGGGAACACTGATTAGTAAGAAAGGACTCGGGAAGCTTGGATATGTCAAGTGAATGCCATATTACTGCATCCCATAGAGCGCACTGTACTCTGAAGCTCTCAAAGGGACAAGAAGGAGAAGCAGACCTCTGCACAGATTTTGGGTTGCTCACAAAGATCGTGTAGTATCTTTAGAATCTCTGTGTATGATTGGAAAGGAATGCAGAATGGTACTCTGGTTGCTGGTGTCATCTTGTAGAATGCAGTGTTGTAGGGTGGACTGGATCAAGCTTTGTGATGACCAGGGAGAGAGGAAGAAAGAATCTGCTGCTCGGATTCAGATCATTGCTAGTGAATGGATTTGACCTACTTGTGGACTGGACTGTCATGCATCGGACTCAGAGCCATCAAAGAAGTCATCAGCACATACACCATGTTCTGTAAAGGGCGATGGCGCCATTGATCTACTGAGAGATGCCAGTATACTGTAGGATAGAGTCGATGTCACTCAGTAAACGAATTCAAAGAACTGACATTATCCCTGATCTGATAAGTACATGCTTAAGTTCATCCCTGTTGAGCCCAGGACTTCCAAGAAGTACCTAGCTTATAAGCACCTGCTTAAATCCCTCTGGGTATGTCTACACTACCCTCCTAGTTCGAACTAGGCTTCCTAGTTCGAACTACCTACTTCGTGCCCCGTGTAGCCGCGCTGCACGGCGTTCGAACCAGTGGGGTTTTAAAAATGGCGGCTCCCCGCTTATGCAAATGAAGCCCGGAAAATTCAAATCCCGGGCTTCATTTGCAAGTGCGGTATGCCTACATTACCCCGCTTGTTCGAACTAGCGGGGTAGTGTAGACATACCCTTTGAGTGCAATGGGATTTAAAGATGTGTTTCAGGTTAAGCATGTGCCTAAATCCTGTGTTGAATAGGGATGGACTTCTGTATTAAATCCTTAATCACATGCTCAGCTCTGGGACAGCTCATGCACTTTAAAACTAAGCTCATGTTTATGTACTCTCCTGGTAAAACATGCTTGTATTTTGCTAGACTTGTTGTCTCCCTAAAATAGATTCTTTACTTTACCTTCAGTTAAGTTCAGTTCCTGCACTTTTTTTCTTAATTCTGCTAAGTCTGTCTCTTTTGGTACAATGCATGATAACTGACATTTGTACAATATTGCATGATCTTAGTCAATTTCTAATTCTGAATGTATTTATAATGCTATGGCATGAAGAAGATTTATAGATTTTATAACCTTTTAAATTGCACAACACTCTTCAGAGATTAACTGAAACTGGCAACATGGCTGTTGTAGTCATTTTTTAATGTGTTACTGTACTGTACAGCAGAGATGTCAGGAAAGAGAAGCTACATGATGTAGGAATGCACATAGACTATATCTCAGTCAGTAAATTGAGATTTTATTGCAGATTTCAGCACAATACACTTTTGAGGCTTGGCAGAACATTTGGCAAAGATACTTTCCTTTAATATCTGTACTGTACTCAATATATTTCACTCCATTAAACAAAGATTGGCTACAGATATACCTATACATATAACCATATATTCTGCTTAGCAAAGAAATAAAACATGATGTTTGGTCTCTGATTAGAGAAGGCAACAATTGAAATCTTAATATCTTAGGTTTTCTGTTCTTATTAAAATAACTGATTTTAAGTGTCTTAAGAAATGTATGAAATCAGTTCCATTTATTCTATTTGAATTAAATGTTTCCACCTGTACATATGTTTGATAAATTCAAGCACTACAGAGAAAGTACAAAACACATTGTTAATGCCAACTGCAAATCAAATGGCTATGGAGAAGATTAACACATTTCAGCCAAGTGTTGCTAGTCTGACTCAAGCACATAGAGCCCATTACCCATTCCCCCACATCATCATGGTTGCTTTATGTTTAGCTGACCCTCTAGGAGCAGGGGGGACCCACTAGTGGCACAGCATGAGACTGGCACAGCAGCACTCCTTTATTACCTTGCCTCCCTGTGATCAATATAGGGAGTGTGGTGGGTGAATGAGAAGGTAGAGAGGGCATTTCTGCACATTGACACCCCATGGGTGTTATAATGGCTTCTTGGGGCTGTTAGCAGCCTTAGTAATTTAGAACAGTCTTCCTTTGCCATCCTATCTGACTTTGGCTTTGTGCTGCTCAGTGCCGTTGAAAATATTTTCTCCAGTAAAGTTATATAAGGTGCACAAGGGTCTGTGTTGCCCTTTATGTGTATGTGTGGCTCCCACTGAAGCCATTGCCATATGCATAGGTATTGAGGGTATAGTAGACATCCCGAGCCTAATCTCACTCTAGCTAGTAAATTTACTCATTTACTGTAGGGTAAGTGAGAGCATAATCAGGCTCCTCACCATATGTGACATCTTTAAGCCATATATTTGTATACAGCTCAGGGTGGCAGTACCACAAAACTTCTACGTATGCATGGAAAGGGCTTTAGCCCAGCCAGGTAAAAGATCCATCATCTTGTGGAAACTGGGGGGCTGCTAGAAAGATCCCTTTGGGATGTTTCCTGAGGCATGACCCTGTGAGATATCGTTTCTATTTGTCTACATGTCTCGTGCAGCACTATCAGCTGTTGAGTTCTAGAACTGAACAGCACAAAATATCTGTCCTCACACAACCATTAAGAAATACAACAAATTGCTCATTACCCTGAAAAACAAAGACTTTCCACTTGTACTCCCTTCTGCGTGGTGCCCATGGAAAGCCATTTTTTCCTTTTGTATATTCATTCATTCCATATATGGATATGGTAGATTTCAAGTCCAGAATTTTTTTAGCATGTTGTAATATTTTCTACATGTGTAATTGTTGTATTTTTTGTTTGAAACTATCTTAGGAGAAATTTCTTTAACCAGCAGCCTGGTGTTTTTAGAAATGCATTGACATATTTTTAATTGGGCCTATAGTTTGGGAAATCTCAAGATAGTTTTCCTCATTTGTTTTCTGATATAATCCTATGCATGTGCTTGATTACCTTTTCTTTCAAATAATTTTTACTTTTTTTCTTTGTTTCTCATTTCTTTTCTTCATTTGCCTGAAATCCTGCTTTCCCCCCACCCCCAACCTCTTCTGACTGATGCTTATTCTCCCCGGCATATTCCAGTTCTCTGCCACTGAAAGCTTCAAAGAATGACAAATCCAGAAGTTTGAAAAAAATCTCTCGGTAAGAATGAAAACAAGGTGACATATTTTGTTGTCTCTGTGTAGCTCATCCAAATTATAAGGCTCTTGAATAGAGAAACTTTAGAAATCAATAATGGTTTATGGCCACATTTGGAAGATACATATTTCCCATTAAAATGTAAAGAGTTTGATGTTGTAAGAAATGAAAATAGTAAAAATCAACATATAATTTTACACTTGTAAAGATACTTACTTTAAAATTTTGTATTTATGTATGTACGGTATAACCTGAACCTTTCAAGTACAATGAAGGACTTTTCAACTTTGGCAAAATAGGATAAAACAAACAGCAGACTATTAGAAGAGTGCACTTTGAGAGAACAGTGCTCTTTGGTAGACTGCAAGAACAACAAGAAGTCCTGTGGCACCTTATAGACTAACAGATATATTGGAGGATAAGCTTTCGTGGGCAAAGACCCACTTCGTCATGAAAGCTTATGCTCCAATATATCTGTTAGTCTATAAGGTGCCACAGGGCTTCTCATTGTTCTTTCAGATTCAGATGAATACAAATACCCCTGATGCTTGGTAGAGTGACCAGCCTTAAAGCTAGGCCTTTATGCAACTTTCAAACAATGGTGATCCTATGCGATCCTACAGGTTCACTACATACAGGCTGTCCCCGGGTTACGTACAAGATCGGGACTGTAGGTTTGTTCTTAAGTTGAAACTGTATGTAAGTCGGAACTGGCGTCAGCCGCTGCTGAAACTGATCAGTTTCAACAGCGGCTGAATCTGGACGCCAGTTCTGACTTACATACGGATTCAACTTAAGAAACCCAGGTGTCCCCAAGTCAGCTGCTGCTGAAACTGATCAGCGGCTGATTCCAGGAAGCCCGGGGCAGAGCAACTCTGCCTCCGGCTTCCTGTAGTCAGCCCTGGTCAGTTTCAGCAGCTGCTGACTTGGAGACTCCTGGGGCAGAGCAGCTGGGGTGCTGCTGGGTTGCTCCAGTAGCACCGCTCCTCGGCGCTACTGGAGCAACCCAGCAGCACCCCAGCTGCTCTGCCCCAGGCATCCTGATTCAGCCACTGCTGAAACTGACCAGCAGCGGCTGAATCAGGACGCCTGGGGCAGAGCAGCTGGGGTGCTGCCGGGTTGGTACAGTAGCGCTGAGGAGCGGCGCTGTGGGACCAACCTGGCAGCGCCCCAGCTGCTCTACCCCAGGTGTAGGCAAGAAAAGCCTGGTCTGCTGGGGGGGAGGAGGGGCACTAGCTGCACCCCCCCCCCCCCCAGCAGACTAGGGAGACGCGGGTGGCGGGACCGCCCGCGTCCTCCACGGCTTTGCTCCATGTCCCTGGTCTGCTGACCAGGGAGACGGGGAGCAAAGCCTTGGAGCACGCCCACAGCGGGCTGTCCCGCTGTCCCGCTGCGGGCGTGCTCCGCGGCTTTGCTCCCGGTCTCCCTGCAGACCAGAGAGACAGGGAGCAGCTTTTCTCGCCCCGGAGGACGGGGGCGGCGGGACTGCAGTGCATCTGGGCATCCCGCCGCTCCAGTCCTCCGGGGTGAGAAAAGCCCCATTCGTAACTGCAGATCCGACATAAGTCGGATCCGCGTAACTCGGGGACTGCCTGTAATTAATTACTGCACCACACAAAGAGAAAATTTGGGAGAGGGAAGAAAGAGAGAGGTGGTGGTGCTCATTACATGCTTGTGAACCCTGAGTGACTGAATAGTTCTTCTAAAATGACATGAATGAGGTCCGTTCCCACTTTCCTTAGGACCGTGCAATGGCCTCATATTAAAAAGCTGCATTCATACTGGGAGTTAACTGAGTGTTAGTTACCACATAGTAGCTAAAATTTGATGGTAAAATCTTTTTTACCATATGAAAACCAGGTTTAAGAAGGGTTAAAGGAAGAGGAATCCACTCTCCCAAACCCTTTGGCAGGAGTGGGTGTCCAGTGACTCTGCTATGTTGGCTACATCCTCCAGACTTGAGTATTGCTAACAGCCCCATTCGCAACAAATGGAACAAATATCCTGACAATTCCTCTGCAATGCCCCTCGCTATTTCCCCAAACCTCTCGCCCATGGAATGTCCCCTGCACAGCCTGCCCCATGGAACTATTCTGGCGCCATGGCCATTCTGTAGTGTGGTGTCGATTCCAAGGGAAAACAGGAATAGCAACAGAGCTATTAGACCATCAGAGCTCTAGTTTCAGTCTTTGTGCGTGACTTTGCATCGTGTCTAGAACAGTATCTTCAGAGCACCAAGGTATAGACATCCAAGGTACCAGTTTGAAGTACCTAAGGCCATAGAAATACTCCCCATAATCTCACTACGTTGGTGTTCTAAATACAGAGAAGGACTCTTGTGCCTGAGCTAGAGCTGTGGCCACTGTTTATTTTAGATGGGCACCTCAGTAAGACAGGTATAATCGTGTATTGGGATATCTGCTGGTGCCCCTGGGAAGGATTTTTTTCTTCATGCAACATCAGACAACAGGCTATTTGCACTTCCCAGGGTTTTGGTTTTCCCTCCAAAACATAAAGCACAGGGTGTTACTACAGGCAGGGAGCCAGACCTGATGAGAGGGAGCATCCTATGTCAGATCAACCTTACACGGATGGCAGTGGTGGGGTGGTGCTAACCCCCTCACCAACCAGGAGGTTGGCTTTTCTACATTTAAATTCTATGCTCAAGTCATCTAATGGAGCATTGCATGGTTGGCTGTGGGTAGCCTTCCCCATCCAGTATCAGTAATGACAACACACTTAATTAATTTCCCCCAGCTTGAGGTGGAGGTGAAAATATTGACTTCTAGTTACTGACAAAAAAGCATCTAGTTTAACAGAAGAACCTCCTGCTAATATATTATCTGTTGATACAAAAGCTTTAAATGAAGATTTTTTCAGTCATTGTGTCATGCATTGCTGCTCTTTGCTAACACTAATACAACACTTTTAAACCCAAATTCATCTGTTAATACAGTGGTAAAGGGGTGGAGGATACATCACCACCAGGAATACGTTTTAAACGAGAGCAAATTATCTTTGCTATTTTTTTTCTTTTTGAAAGGAATGCAGCCTTTTAATCTTACAGAACCCTGAACCAAAGATTTAACTTACCCGAGGAATTCATTGTTCCACTGTTAATTTCTTCTCTTCCTAATTTGTAGAGAGTTCATCAACTACATGAAACGATCCCGAACCTTTTATGCCTCTGTAGCAGAAAGGCTGTGCGATGGGGACTTGGTGATGCGTGACAGCTCGACTTGCTGGAATGGAGAGGATGTTGTGGAAAGGTAATTGTGAGAGTCAAATTTTGTGCTGAAAATAGCTATATTTGGGCACATAAAATTAGGCTTTCCAGCTCTTCTTGGTGCTTTAAAAAGTGTTGTATTAGAAATTATGTGTTATCTTGAAACGTCGTATCACTTTTTATACTATAAACAGTGTGATGACCTTTGTGGACCGTAAGTATCTGATCACTTTATTAAAGCCTATGGGTTTTATAAATAGTGTCATAAAAATCTCCATGAAAAATACATTTTGAATGATAGCGAATTATGCAGTGAACTGAAACACATCCAAAGAAGACTGAGTAACAATGATTTTGGGGACCCACCTTTCACAAATGGAAGTCCTACAGTAATTTGCCGACCCCATCATAGATCATACTTTCTGGGAGGATAATGGTCATACTTTTAACAGTAAGTCGGTAACATTCTAGGTTCAGAAATACCAGATCATACTTTCTTGATATTGTTTTAACCTGCATACCACTAAAGTTTTTTTATGAGGGTAAGTTAGTTGCTTTGAGTTTTAAAAGTAAGAAGAAAGAGGGAAATGGTGCATCTGTGGTATGTAGTTCATTCTTAGTGTGCAGGCTCCTTTGTTTTATAAAAAAAAGGTGAGGGTAAAGAGCATGTACAGGCTGCACCTCTCTAATCAGGCACTCTGTGGTCTGGCAACATCCATGATCCAGCATCATTTTAGTTGGCCAGATGTCCAGTTATCACTGGTATAGCTGTTTCCCACGGTCCCATAGAGTCCTGGCTCTCAGTGGTATTTTGCTCTAATTTACCCCTAAATGTCTTCGAAGAGCCCAGTAAGCAGGGGAAGTGTGGTAATGCTGCTAGACAATATTGATCTCCCATGGATTGGCAAATTCTCTGGTTTGGCACCAGTCAGGTCCTGAGGGTCCCATACTAGAGTGGTTCTGCCTGTACCACATTTGTTGATTAGACCTCCAAGATATGTCTACATTGTAATAAAACACCCAGGAGTGGCTTGGGTCAGCAGTTCTGGACTTGCAGGGCTTGAGTTGCTGAGCTATAAAATGTCAGTGTAAGCATTCCGGCTCAGCATGGAGACTGAGCTCTGGGACCCTCTCTCTTCATAGGGCTCCAGAGTGCCAATATGTCTACACAGCAGTTTAACAGCCCAACAAGCCTTATTCTGCTGACACGGGCCAACAGCAGATATTTCACGGCAGCGTAGACATTCCCCTAGGGCAGTGGTCCCCAACCTGTGGAGGTTGCCGGGCGCCAGGGGGCGTGGCCGTTCGCCCACCGGGCGCCAGGGGGTGGGGCCCCCTCATAGCCGCGCGCCCCCCCCCAAGCGCCACGCGCCCGGGGCCGGCGCCCCCTCCCCCACAAGCTCCGTGCGCCCGGGGCCGGCGCCCCCCCCCCCTCCTCCAAGCGCCGGGGGCCGGGGTCGGCGCCCTCCCCTCCTCCAAGCACCCGGGGCCGGGGCCAGCGCCCCCTCCCCCCCAAGCACCGCGCGCCCGGGGCCGCTGCCCCCCCGGGGCCGGCGCTCACCATGCGCCTGGAGCCGGCTCCGGCACTGTGCATGCGCCATGTGCCCAGGGCCAGCCCAGCCCCGAGCACGTGGCGGGCGCACACGAATGCCCCCGCGGGCGCCATGGCGCCCGCGGGCACCGTGTTGGGGACCACGGCCCTAGGGGTTAATGGATTGGAAGGGTAGGAATGGAATGGCAAGCAACTTTCAGTTGGATGCTCTATTTCCTTTAGTTTGGCTTCTTTTGTACAAACCTCCCCCTTCCAAGTGTGTGCTGCTTTGGCCTCTTAAACACCATGGCCCCATGTAGTGCTGTAAAAACCCCCATGATGCCTTGTTAGCAGACAACAATATTAATTTCCTAGATACAATAATTGTGACAGTTGCTGAAGATTGCACTGGTTTCTAGGGGAGGGTGGGTCGGTGACTTTTGTGCAGTCCACATAGAGGGTGTGAACACTTTACAGCTAATGATGGTCCAGATGAAGGCCCCACCCCTGCATATGTTGCACCTAGTCAGACTGCTGCGCCCCTGCAGACCTTGTTGAAGCCAGTCAGAAAAGCAATTCATCCATGTGCTTCACATTGCTGATTGGGGTTCACAGGCTCTGTTGTGCACCTGTGCTGGGGAGGCAGTGTGACTGTGCCCGAAATAGCAGTGGTCTTTGGCACTTCCTAGGAATGCAGCCACTTCATCACCCATGAAGAGAGCTCAGTGTCTGTCCCTTCTTGTGCTTTCCTAGTGCTGCTGGTCAGTGAGTGTGTGTGTGTTTTGAAGTACAAAGCCACTGTGAACTGTCTGCAGCAGTAGTTCTGTGTAGTTGTTGAGATCAGGAGCGTGGAAGGACCATACTTTGGCCAGTTGCTGCCTGTGTGCACAAAGGAGAGCTCTTGTATGCCATCTTCCCTCTTCGCCTTCCAGTCCATGTGGGGCTGAGTGTAAACTTGCCCTCACATTAGATGAAAAAATTCTCAAGCCAGGGGGAGCAAATAACCTGATTATTGCAGAGACCGGGGTGATTGAAAGCATAAAACCAGTTCTGTTTTGTGTACTCCCTGAGCTACGGAGCAAAACATTAACAGTTAAATGGTAAGTCTGAGTGTCACCATTGACCCGCTCTGACGGTTAACCCCCTGCATGCAGGTCTCAGAATGGTTCTCCTGCAGCAGAGATGCCATTTTGGGCTGCTGGCAAGAGGTGACTATGGGAACCAGGAAGGGCAGGCATCACAAGGGGTCACTGGGAGACCAGCCCCCTCTTAAAGGAGTTTGGAGCTGTAGTAAGCACCTCTGCCACACTTCAACCTCTGCCCCAGTCCACGGGGTCCCTCCTGCACCAAAACTCCCTCCTGGAGCCTGCACCCGCCCCCAAGCCGCCTCCTGCATCTCAAATCCTTCTTCCCTGGTGCCACCCAAGAACCTAAACTTCCAAGTGGAGCTTTCACCCTCTCTGCACCCAACTTCTCTTCCCCAACCTGGAGCCCCCTCCCACACCTCAAACCCCTCATTTCTGAGCCCATCTGGAACCCACTGCTCCACCCCAGAACCTGGACACCTCTGCACCCCACCCTCTGCTCCAGCTTGGTGAAAGTGAGTGAGAGTGGGGAAGTATGAACAACAGAGGAAGGGAGGAGCATGGAGCGAGTGGGGTCAGGGTCTCAGAGAAGGGGCAGGGCAGGGGTGGGACATGGGGCAAGTCAAGGGTGTTTGGTTTTGTACCATTAGAAAGCTGGCAACCCTAGCAACCTTAGTCCTTCCCCATCTGTCTAGGGCAAAGGGGGAGGGGAGACACGCCATCCTAGGAACAAAGGTCCTGCCTGACCTGGAGAGAGGGAGGCCTGCATATGAGACCTGAACCAGTTCACAGATGTCATTTGAATAGTTTACATGGTTGTCGTTTAAAGTGACATTGACATGCCTAGTCATAGGGACTGTGGAGCTCTGGTACGGTGAGCCCATGCCATGTTTCCTGTGAAGCCGAGATACTGCAACGTGACAAATGTGACCAGCTCAGTTACAGAACTCAGACAAGCTTCTCCCACTGAAAAATGGCTTGCTGTGGTCGTAAAGCTCCTGCCTGCCCTGCGCCCTGCTGGCATTTCTGTACACAAACGCTGCATGTTGATATTCTGCACCTTAATGCAGCGTGTTCCATTGTCTAGAGCCTGCTGCAAGTCTTTGCTGAAATTGTTTATTTTTAATTCATTTATTCTTCCTCTAATTTACCAGAAAAATGAAACAAAACATCCTTTCCTATAGGTTCCTGGACATTCAGGATATTGCTTGTCTACATGTAACAATGCACGATGCATTCTTGTTACAGACCAAGACCACAACAGCTTCACAGAATAGTGTCTTTAAAGCCATTATTATGCAGAAGCTCAGTGGTCTGCAAGTGGAGGGAGGTCGTCACGCCCATTCAGAGAATGATGTTGGCTGAACAGTCCTCACTGGAACTCAAGCATTTCTATTTGTACATTTCCTTTCCAAGGAGCCAGCATAGAAGGGGTTTTGTGCCTTGGTTAGTCTGAGTCCTGCTAGGGGAGCACCACTGTGGTAAGGCCTCTGAAAGTGAGATAGATGAATAGTCAAGGAGCAGGCATAATGCCATGGATTGTTGAAGGGAATGTGCTCTACTGGCAGGTTAGATTGCTCTGAAGCTAGGCCACTGCTCAAAAGATGGGAAGGGAGCAGGCCAGTGCCCTGTCTAGTCCTCCTGGGACTTGAATGCTGTGGACTATATGAGATGGTCTCCTGCTTTCCAGCACTCCTGGAGCACTGGCGACAAAATGATGTTTCTTCTTCGAGTGGTTGCTCATGTCCATTCGAAGTAGGTGTGCGCGTCGCGTGCACCGCGTCTTCCGGAGCGTTTTCCCTAGCGGTACCCATAGCACCGGCGGGGCGCCCCCTGGAGTGGCGCTGCCATGGCGGGGCATGAGTACCCCTGCCAGCGCTGCCCCACCTCAGTTCCTTCTTACCGCCGTGTCGGTCGTTGGAGCAGCTCTCTCTCTAGCTGTTAGGCTTAGATAGTTAATGGTTCCCGTTTCTCACATTGTAAATAGTTTGTGTAGTTAGATAGTTAGGTTTTTTGTTTTTGTTCCTTCCCCCTTGGGGATAAGGAATGCCAGGGCCGCAAGGCTTCAAGGGGTGCGCTAACTGCGGGAAGTTTATGCCCAGGGGTGACCCACACGACAGCTGCCTTAAGTGTCTGGGTGAGGCTCATTTGGCAATTGCCTGCAAAATCTGCAAGTCTTTCAAGCCCGGTACAAGGAAAGAAAGAGTTTCCCACTTGAAGCTTCTCCTCATGGAGACGGTGCTTCAACCGGTACCGCCGGACCAGCCTGCGGTGCACAGCGCACCAGCTTCCACGTGCAAGGCCGCACACCGGCACCGGGCATCGATGTCAAGATCCCAGCACCGATCTCACTCTCCACCATCTAAGAGGGTGAAGAAGTCCCGGGGCAGGTCTCCATCTAAGAAGCCGACGTCTGCTGGATTCCGCACCGGCAGTTCACCGGTGTGTGTTTCCCCTCCGGTGCACCGTTGGCACCGACGGGGTCTAGTGAGCCCTGGTCGCCTGCCCTCTCATCGTCCGTCTACGCTGGACACCTTTGAAGCGGCGCAGGACCTAATAAGTCTTACAACCTCCCCGCTGTCGTCGGTCGACTCGGACGGGTCGAGGTCGCCCCCGGTGGAAGCTCGGAGGGCACCGCCGTCGCCCATGCATGGCCAGGGTCGGCATGCTATGGTGGATTATGCATCGGGACCAACCCCGGTGGGGTCGGCTCCCGCTACTACTACGGCACCCTTCACGATGCCTAATCGTCATTCTCAGGGAGCTTCAAGCCATGGCAGGTCGTTGCTCTCCAAGTTGCCAGAGCCCCTCTTGGCCGTACCGGTGCCATACCCCCATGGCCATGTGGCCTCCTAGGAGTCGGCGTCCGTCTCCGTGCTGTCATCGGCACCGGCATCGACCCAGTGGTCTACCCTGGTACCGGGCCTGGGCACCCTGGTACTGTTTCAGTCGAGCACGACTCACTCGGCATCGAGCCTGAGCACCTCGGTGCTGCATCTGCTGGCCACGCAATCAGCACCGCGCCTGAGCACCCCGGTGCCACAGCTGCTGGCCACACTATCGGCACTGGGCCTGAGCACCCCAGTACCGCAGCTTCAGTCGGCGCAATCGGCACCGGGCATGGGCACCCCGGTGCCACAGCTACACGCGATGCACCTGGCACCAGGCCTAGGCACCCCGGTGCCGCAACTCCAGGCATCGCAACCGATACCGAGCCTGAGCACCTCGGTGCCGCAGTTACTGGTGATGCAGCGGGCACTGTGCCTGGGCACCCTGGTGCCACAACTTCACGCGACGCACTCGGCACCAGGCCTAGGTACCCCGGTGCCACAAATGGTGCAACCGGCACCGAGCCTGAGCACCTCGGTGCCGCAAATGGCATTGCAAACAGCACCGGGCTTGGGTACCCTGGTGCCACAGTTACTGACGGTGCAACCGGCACTGGGCCTGGGCCCCCCCGGTGCCACAGCTGACTGCTCCAGCGCAGTTCACTGCACTGGGTCTGGGTCCCCCGGTGCCGCAGTTATCAGCGGCCCTTACGGCACCGGGCATGGGTCCCCCGGTACCTCAGACGGCACATCCTTGCCGCACCCATGCGGGCAAACCGGAGTCGATGGCCAAGTTTGCACTGCACTCCTCATCGGCTCTCCCTTGGCCAGAATCCGATTACTCTTCGGACTCGGACGCGGTGTCTGTGCGGTCAGGGTCTTCGGGAGCTTCCTCGACCCACAGGTCCAGATCCAGGCACCGGAGGGACCACAACCAGCAGATGTGGCCCCCTCATCCGCAGTGGCCTTTTTGGACTCTCTGGGCCTATCATCAGTGGCAGGGACAACCACCACCATCTATGGGGTCGGAGGCTTCAGGGCACCGTTCCCGCCCCTCTGCGTCCCTGTCTAGGGCGCCCTCCTCCGCCCTTCGAGTGCCGCAACAAGATCCTGCGGCACCGCAACCACCGGTACCGGAGACAGTCCCTCCGGAAGCTCAGACCGTCCAACCGGCCCCGCAGCTGGTCTCACGACTGCTCCCCTGTTGATTCAGGAGTCATCTTCGTCGTCCTCCCCCGATGAGGCACTGGCAGACCCAGCGCCTGGGCTACCATCAATGGATGCCAGAGCACATCAGGACCTCCTGCGGCGCATGGCTTCCAACCCGGTTGATCCCATAATTGAGGATACTGATCCAATGGTAGACATCCTCACTGAGGACACCCCTGTGCGTTTCGCTCTACCGCTCAATAAAACAGTTTCAAAGATTACTAATGCCCTGTGGCAAACGCCAGCAACCCTGACTCCTACCCAAAAAGGGGTAGAAAGGCGTTATTTCGTCCCACAGTCGGGTCACAAGTTTCTTTACTTCCAGCCCATCCCGGGATCATTGGTCGTACAGGCCGTGGCCCAAAAAGAAAGGCTTCCCCAGCCCGGGCCTTCTCTGAAGGCAAGGGAGCCCAAGAAGCTGGACTTGTTGGGCCGCAAGGTCTACGCTACGGGTGCTCTGCAGCTCCGTATCGCTAACCAACAGGCGATGCTGAGCAGGTATGCTTTCAACACCAAGCAGGCAGTCGAAAAATTTAGAGACCGACTCCTGCCGGGAGTTTGCAGCTATGGCTTCCGAGGGTAAAGTCATCACACAAACTGCCCTCCAAGCGGCTGTGGACTCGGCAGCCCGCACCATGGCGACGGGTGTTGTTATGCGCCGTGGAGCATGGCTCCGCGTCTCGGGGATTCCCTCGGACATGCAGCATACCATCCAGGACTTGCCCTTTGAAAGGAAGGCCTTGTTCTCAGAGCACACAGATTCCAGGCTCCATACCCTAAAGGACACGAGGTCAACTCTGAAGTCCTTAGGCATACACACGCCAGCCATGCAGCGGCGACAACTGCCGTTTAGGCAGCAGGGTAGAGCGCAGCCCCAGGTCCCCCCTGGGGATTTCTGGAGGCGCCGCTCCCGGGCCTCCGGTGGAAGTTCCGGGGCGGCTGCACACCCTCAAGGGCCTAGGGGTCGACATCGTCGCCCCAGGTCAGATCCCCAACGGGCAGGTCCCCACGACCCTTCCAATCAGGGCAAGCCTCAATTTTGACATGGTGTTCGAGAGTCCCGTACCAGTCTGCCACCCTGACCCCCCGTTTGGGGCCCGGCTTTCCTGTTTTGCCCAGGCATGGGCCCGAATAACATCAGATGCCTGGGTCCTGAACATTGTACATTCGGGCTATTCTATCCCGTTCCTGGGCCCACCGCCTTCAAAACCCCCTACCCTGACCCTAATAAGGGACACCCCTCACGAACACATCCTATTTCAGGAAGTGGGGGCACTCCTCGAAAAAGGAGCAATAGAAAGGGTCCCCCCGCATCTGCGGGGCAAGGGGTTCTACTCCCATTATTTTGTCGTCCGAAAACCAAAAGGGGGAGTCCGTCCTATCCTGGACCTTCGACACTTAAACAAGGCGGTGGTAAAACACAAGTTCAGAATGGTGACTTTAGCCTCGGTCATCCCAGTGCTACAACTGGGCGACTGGTACGCGACTCTCGATCTAAAGGACGCCTACTTCCATGTGGCTATCAGGCCCGGTCACAGGAGGTTCCTCCAGTTTATGGTGGGCCGTTACCATTTTCAGTTTACGGTACTCCCCTTTGGGTTATGTACTGCACCAAGGGTATTCACAAAATGTATGGCTGTGGTTGCCGCCTTTCTGCGCAATCGAGGGGTACATGTGTTCCTGTACCTCGACGATTGGTTAATCCAAGGTCGCTCATACGAGCAGGTAGAAGCTCACGTATCACTCATAAGAGCTCTCTTCTTAAGGTTAGGGCTCATGATAAATGTTGAGAAGTCATCCCTGATCCCCTCCCAGAGCATAGAGTTTGTGGGAGCCCTCCTCGATGCGAAGGTGGAGGAACGTTCCTGCCTCACAGCAGGTTCCTCTCCATAGTGGAGCTGATCTCGGAACTAACCCAGTCCCCCATCATGACTCCTCGGGTCTGCTCCAGGCTCCTGGGCCATATGGCGGCATGCACTTACACGGTGCGGCATGCCAGGATGAGGATGAGACCTCTGCAGGCGTGGTTGGCGAAGGCCTTCTGCCAGTCCAAGGGTCTATGGGACTCCATAGTATCAGTGCCCTCGGACATTCTGGACTCCCTACTCTGGTGGACCCAGGAATCCGTGGTGCGCAGCGGGGTTCCCTTCAACGCCCCTCCCCCCTCGCTGACGCTGGTCACCGATGCGTCCGACCTGGGATTGTGTGCACACCTCGGGTGCCACAGAACTCAGGGCCTCTGGTCCCCTCCCGAACAGTCCCTGCACATCAACGTCTGGGAACTGCGGGCGGTGAGGAGGGCCTGCGAAGCATTCCTGCCAAGGCTCTCCCACCACTCCATCCTGGTATGTATGGACAACACTGTAGCGGTTTTCTACCTCAACAAGCAGGGTGGGGCGCATTCGTCACCCCTATGCAAGGAGGCCCTGCGTCTATGGCATCTGTGTGTCACACACAATATCACGCCTCAGGCGGAATACCTTCCTGGGTGCAAAAACCTACTTGCAGACACACTGAGCAGATCCTTTGGAGCCCACGAGTGGTCACTCAAGAACTCTGTCCTCAGCCAGGTTTTCCGCAGGTGGGGCTATCCCCACCTAGACCTGTTTGCCTCAGTGCGCAATGCAAAGTGCAGGAACTACTGTTCCCTGCTGGGGCTGGGGGAATATTCCCTGGGGGATGCCCTGATGACCATGTGGCCAAAGGGCGTTCTCTATGCTTTTCCCCCATTTCCACTAATTTCCAGGGTATTGACCAGAGCGAGAACTTTCAGGTGCTCGATCATCCTCATAGCCCCCAGGTGGCCCAGGCAGTTCTGGTTCCCCATCCTGGTGGACATGCTGACCCAAGACCCTATAGCACTCCCTCCAGTTCGGGATCTGCTAACCCAACCTTGGGACGGGGGGGTAATGGTTCACCTGGATCTCCGGTCTCTTCACCTAACGGCCTGGTTTATCCATGGTTGAACCAACCAGAAAGGGAATGTTCCCGAGAGGTACAGATGGTGCTCCTTAGCATCAGGGAGCCCTCTACTAGACGGTCGTATGCTGCCAAGTGGCGGCACTTGTTGTCTTGGGCGTCCCGGAGAGGAGTACAACCATCCTCGGCCCCTATTCCAACTATTCTCGACTATCTCTTTCAACTCCGTTCTTCTGGCCTGTCCTTTTCTTCTATTAAAGTCCATGTGGCATCTCTCTCCACCTTCCATGTTGGTACGGCGGGAGCCTCTCTTTTTTCTAACCAGGTGGTTAAAAGGTTTCTTACTGGTTTGGAGAAATGGTACCCCTTGGTGAGGGCTCCATTCCCTGAATGGAACCTCAACCTGGTCCTTCACAGGCTTATGTCCCTTCCTTTTGAGCCTTTGGCTACATGCTCGCTGAAGCACCTTTCATTGAAGGTTGCTTTCATAGTAGCCATTACATCTGCCAGAAGGGTATCAGAGTTAAGGGCGCTGACTATAGAGCCGCCCTATCTTGTCTTTTCACATGATAACGTAAGGCTACTGCCTCATCCAACCTTCCTTCCGAAGGTGGTTTCTCCTTTTCACCTATTTCAGGAGATTTATCTACCGGTGTTCTTCCCTAAACCTCACGCATCCCCTAAGGAGCGTGTTCTACACTCCCTGGATGCCAAGCGAGCGCTGGCTTTTTATATTGACCGAACCAAGCCCTTCCGTAAATCCCAACAATTGTTCGTTGCATTTGGGGATAAGGGGAAAGGTTCACCTATTTCTACGCAAAGGTTATCAAGATGGGTAGTGCAATGTATAGCAGAGTGTTATCAACTGGCTGGTAAAACCCCACTCAGGGTGAAGGCACACTCTACCAGGGCGCAGGCGTCCTCGGTAGCCTTTGGTGCCCAAGTACCTATCACAGAAGTTTGCAGAGCAGCCATCTGGTCTTCCCTCCACACGTTTGCAACACATTATGCGCTACCTCAACAGGCCAGGGAGGATGCAAGGGTGGGCTCTGCAGTCTTCAAATCTGTGATGTAAATATGCAAATATGTAGATCTGGTTGTCTTTGTTCTGGGTTGGTGACTTGTCACTGTTTAATTGTTCAAATAAATCTGTTTATTGTTCACCTTCCTTTATGACTCTGGTGCTATGACTGTTCCGACCCCTCCTCCTTGGGGTTAGCTTGGTAGTCACCTACTTCGAACGGACATGAGCAACCACTCGAAGAAGAAAAGAATGGTTACTTACCTGTAACTGTTGTTCTTCGAGATGTGTTGCTCATGTCCATTTGACTCCCACCCTACCTCCCCTTCGTCGGAATATCCAGCAAGAAGGAACTGAGGTGGGGCAGCGCCGGCAGGGATACTTATGCCCCGCCATGGCGGCGCCAATCCAAGGGGCGCCCCGCCGGCGCTACGGGTACCGCTAGGGAAAACACTCCGGAAGACGTGGTGCACACAGTGCGCACACCTACTTCGAATGGACATGAGCAACACATCTCGAAGAACAACAGTTACAGGTAAGTAACCATTCTTTTCTCTTTTCAGAAGCCCAGTCCAGCCCTCCACTCTCATTGGAGGAGCATGCAGTCTAGCTACAGGGTTGCAGAGGGCATTCTTGGCAGGCAGGCATCAACAAAAGAGCAGCCGAAAACCTATTTAAAGTTACGCCAGCTTCTGACATCCCTGACAGGTCATAATGGGAGTCAGTGGGCAGGGGAGAGTAGGGAAACTCTAGAAATGCCTCCAACCATGTTTTCTGTTCCAGCAGCTGGGAGAGGGAAAGTGCTGGGCAGATTGGCTCCTGTGCCGCTAGGTTATCCCTGAAAACCAGAAGTGCTGGTGTCTGCCTGGGATGGAAGCTGCAAGGGGCACAGCACTGCCTTTAGGCTTTTATTTTGAAACCTTAACTTCATGGGCAGTATAAAAGGGAAGGGAATGTGTTGCCTCTCCTGGGACTTAGTGCCCAACCTTTCAGCTCTTCCTATCCCTGTTCTGACCCTTCCTGCAGCCAGCTAAGTCTCAGATCTAGTAACTTAAAAGTGAAAAGCCTTCCATCATGCCAGACCGATTAGCAGAACATTTATACTGTTAGAGAGCCATTCAAGTGGCAATGAAACCATTTAACAGGCATTTGCCATCTTCCACATATATACTGCCAGTTTCTGAATGTATTGACAAACAGTTGTGCATTACTGTACTATTTACTCAGAACATATTAATTTACAGGACCTTAGTTTAAAATTTGCTTTCAAATATTTCCTTAAGGTGCTGCTAAAGATTATAAAAATCTCATATCTAAAAAATCCTTGCATAGACCTTTAGGTGCACAAAGTGAGTATTCCTCTTTTGCCTTAAATGCGTGGCTCTTCAAACATATCTTTAAATAAATCCCTCAAAAGAATACCAGTATCTAAAATACACACTTTAATTTTAATTACTATAGCACAAAAACTTATTTCCAAGTTCTCCTGTGTTTTCTAACTATCTCTGTAAATTTAATCTTTCTCCCTTCAACCCTTACCTCAAGGGACAACACCCCTTTACTTCCAGAAAGTTTCCATTTCTTACTATTTGATTATCTATTTTTAAGAGAACCCTTCACCAAAATCAGTACTTTAATAAGATATGAAATTATTTTTCATGCCTAAAATCTTTGGAAACATATTTTTAAAGTTAGTGAAATTTCATAAACATGTCTGTCGTTAGAGAGATCAAAGTAAATTAGTGTTCCCTTTTTCTAACAACAGTGAACATTGTTATGAACACCCTAAATCTCTGTGACTGATTAATTTGTTTTAGTGAGTTAAGTATGTAGTAATCTGGAAGGCTTAAGTAAAATCAGCTTAGAAATATTAAGAAAATGTAAAGAAAAGAAGCATCATGTATTTAATAATATTTAATGTTGTATATAGCAAGATAGCTGACTTTCCCTAACTGCAAATAAATCTCTGGGTATAACAAAAAACCTGTGACTGACATTTTTTATTCCCAAATTTAGTGCTTTTAATTAGATACCTTCTGCAATTCCAATCTTCACCATCTGGCATGAAGAGGAAAACATGCTCCATTTTCTTTAGAAAGAAAATGCAGAAGAGTGGGGGCTTTTTCCAAATACCACTGGCTTCCTTTGGGTTTGTAGAGGGTGAGAAGAGAGTGGGAGAGAAGAGAAAGAGGGAGACAGTGGGGAGGAGATCGGGCATGGAGCAGAGTAGAGTGATGTATGGGCAGAAGACGTGGGCTGGGGAGTTTGCCTCCCCAAGAGTCAGTGTCACCAACTGCCCATGCTTGGCTTTAAACCCAAGTGAAATGCATCAGGTGAAAAAAAGTTCTTGAATAAGCTTCACTGGTTCCTCAGGTGCTAGCAACCAATTAAAGACTTTGTCCTGAGATTCAGAGTTGGAGATTTTGGTTTTTTTGCATTAGCCATTCCTTAGACATTTCTAGAAATATGTGACTCTGCACACACAAGTGCCATCAAGATCCTGTTTTTTAAAGGATTCCGCTACCACTTTCATCCTCTAATTAGCAAGTGCTCTACAGCTGTAGTTCTAGGAATTGCCCAAAGACCTCACAAGGGCACTTAAGAAAGAAAGAAAGAAAGAAAGAAAGAAAGAAAGAAAGAAAGAAAGAAAGAAAGAAAGAAAGAAAGAAAGAAAGAAAGAAAGAAAGAAAGAAAGAAAGAAAGAAAGAAAGAAAGAAAGAGGGGAGCCCATATATAGATATCATCTGGCATGGAAACAGGCAGGGAGCTATGTCGTGTGAAAGTATATTTTTGTTAACTGACAAGGAGATGAAAAACCAGTTATTTTAGTTTCTCACACCTTGCCCTAGCCCAGAGAAGTTAGTGCTGTAGAGTGCTCTCTCTGTGGGACTCTTTCCGATGTCATTTCTGGTGCTCTGCATGTGATGACTTTGAAGTATAAGATAACATCTAGTCTAGGGATAGAAGAAGGCCTTAGAGTCTAGCTCTATCCAGTACTGTTATTGACAAAATGTGTTTCAGGGCATTATAACTCAAGCAGGTAAAAAAATTTCTAGCTGAATGTTTTTTTCCATCGGAAAATGCCAATCCATTGAAATCAAAACATTCAGTAGGAATGTGCGGATTTTGACAAAATTATGTTATGAACTGTGTATTATTTTATAGTATAGAAATAACATTACATTGTTTGAAAACATCACATTGTTTCAAAATGTTTAGTCAAAACAATATGACTCAGTTGATCTGAAACAATTTGAGGGTTTTTTGACATTTCATTTCAGTAGAAATTTCAAAATGAGATATCTATTTTGGTCCAGTCTGGAACAACAACAAATGTTGACCTCATCATGTTTCCCATGAAGCGGAGCTTCCACTTCCTCAACAGCTGTATCTATAACACTATGCGTAAATAGCTTCAGCTTAATTGAATAAAAAAGATGGTATCTGAAGATAACTTGGAAATTTAGTATTTGAGGAGCTACTTGTATGACAAGTGATTTGCATGTAAATTAATCTCAGAATTGACAGCAACAATGTAATATTCTAAATCGTAGTTTATAGTGATAAAAAAAAGTGTCAAGCCCTTCACTGATTAACAGGAGTAGAGTCATAGAAATATAGGGCTGGGAAGAGAACTCAAGAAGCCATCTGGTCTATACGTTTGTAATTCTGGTCAGTGCTTCTATTCCAGGATCATACAGTACAAGAGACATGCTGGAGGGTGCTTGTCAAAAAATTCTTTTTTCAATTTTTCAGTGGAAGGCTTCTAAAATAATGAAACATTTTGTTTGATGTCAAATCTGGATTGTTCCTTTAGTTTTTGATAATCCCCCAGCATGTTCCAAATATTGGAAGCTAAGGACATTTGAAATATTATATAGTGGTAATGTTACAATGATTCATTTTTCCTCTTGACAATTTATACGTTTCGAAAAATTTGAGAAAATTTAAAAAAGTGGAAGTGGAGGGAGGTAGATGGTAGAAAACAGGAAAAGTGGAGTTAGAAAGGGGAAAAGAAAAATCTGAAATGTTGAAAGCATTTCCTTTTCAAATCCAAAGTTCAATGGAAATTTTGATTCATATCTAAAATGTCCAGCCAAAAGTGAAAAAATTCGGAATTAAAATCGAGGTAGAGTCCTATGGCACTTTAGAGACTAACAGATTTATTACAGCAAGTGTGTTTTACCCAAGAAAGCTTATGCCCTAGGGGTACGTCTACACAACAGGGCAAAAATCGAATTAAGATACACAACTTCAACTACATGAATTGCATATCTGAATTTGAAATAGCTTAATTCAGCTTTTTGGTGCTGTCTGCACCGCAGGAAGTCAAAGGAAGATACAGACTAACATGGCTACCCCTCTGAACAAAATGAAAATTGTTCATTCAGAAATTATGGCAGGAAAAAAACCATGTTTTTTAACCAGTTCTCCACATGGCTGTCCCCCTGGAAAGTGGGAGAATGTACACCAGGGAATGAATACTGCTGACAATACTATGTGTAACAATTGGTGGGGGGTGGATATGCCCTCTTGCTGGCATATTTAGCTTCTTTCAGAACCTGTTTAACAAGCTAGCATAGTAACCAGTTCTTCTTCCTTATGCCCTCTTCAGCCATGAGCAGGAATGCTGCTCTGCTACTTGCCTGAAGAATTCATTTCTCTATGCTCTTTCTCCCTTCGTAGGATACCAAAACAGCAAGGGTAAGATTTCTTTGATAATAAATAACACTGAACCCAAAATAGAGATTTACTACTGATTCAGAAAATAGAACTCCAGTATTAATATGGTGGGATCTTGTGAACCTTAGTTTGAGGTTACACAGCCTTTGAAACTGGCAGCAATCCCAGTTTTTATTTCATTGTCCCTTCTTGTATTTCATAAGGATATCTGGAAACTGAGCAGTATTTATTTATGGCATACACTAATTGACATTCAGGCTACTTAGGAAAAACAAATGCAATGCTGACATTATTTATAACACACAAATGCAACATAAACCACCACAAGACAGTATTTGAAAATGGGCTTGTGTATCAGTCAGCAGACATAGCTGATGGTTAAGTTCTGCCAAATGAATTGGTGTGCAGCATTCATACTGTAAAATGATTTTTTCTACTGTACCTTTTCAAATCATGCTGGAGACTTGAAAGCTCATACTACGATGTAATACATTGGGTGTGTGTCTAGACTGGCAAGATTTTGCGAAAAAGCGACCGCTTTTGCGCAAAAACTTGCCAGCTGTCTACACAAGAGGGCCAGTGTAGACAGGCACCTTAATTTTTTGTGCAAGAAAGCCCAATGGCTAAAATGGCCATCAGAGCTCTCTTGCGCAAAAGCACGTCTATAATGGGCATGGATGCTTTTGCGCAAAAGCATCCGTGCCAATCTAGATGCTGTTTTGCGGAAATACTTTTAATGGAAAAACTTTTCCGTGAAAAGTATTTACGCAAAATCATGCCAGTCTAGACGCAGCCTGGCAGTGTAAAAAGTTGCCCTTGTGTTGATATATTTTGCATGAATTTTTGTGAGGAAGAATGTTTGAGATAGAATGGTTTGTGCAGAGTTGTGACTCTGCGGCGACATGCTGTTCAGCGGGACAGCAAAAGACAGCCCCGCCAATGACCTCCAAGTTGAAATCCTAGGGCCTTCATGGGTTTTGGAATGGCACCAATGGGAAGAGGGTCCCTCACACCCACTTGCCACTACTGCTACCCTGCCTGTGATTAGAGATTTTTCTTTCAGGATAGAAAGTTTCACTGTTCACTGTTATTTCATGAAACCTTGGAGAAAAAAAGTCTGTTTGTCATATTCATAGGATATATGGCCTTCCCAGCCCTTACTGTAGTACCTCACAACTCCCCTGTGAGAAACCTTATGTGATTTGCAAATACTACTTCTTCCCCGCTGCTGTTTTAATTACAATCCCTTTATTCTCTTTAGGGAGGGTTCTTCATCAGTCACTAGAAGATTGTGACCCTCTTTGCTCTCTTCTTACCAACCACTGGTGTAAAAAGACCCAACAAATTTTGAAGGGTTGTAAATGCCCAGTCCTGCAAGGTGCAGGCTTCACTGGGAGCTGAAGGTACGAGGCTCCGGCTGTATGTATGGGCTTTGCTATTGTTAGCAAAGAGAGGAATTAGAGAAATGGGTGATGATTTTCACATCTCAGTGCCGAAAGTTCAGCTCTGGAGTCCATGGGAATTCAGAGGGATTTCCCACATGCTCATCTTTTATGAAAATAATACATAGGTAGGTGCCTAAGGGCCTTATCCAAAGTCACAATGAGAGGTTTTCCATTGATCCCAAGGGGATTTGGATCAGATCCCAAGTTTAAAAACCCATAGAACCTAACTTCATATGGTCTTGATTTATAGTCAAACAGTCTTTTCTGATGTGGTCCTTTCTCTGAGGCTGGAGAAAGGAAAAAATAGTCTATAACTGGTGCATTCTTAGTCCAGATGCACTTTAGCAATTCTCTGGTGATGCTCATTAGGGATACAGCATTTTAATAGATGTACAGGTACTTACAAATACTACACTGAACTTAGACAGTCAAGGCAGATGAAGCAGCAATAAATATTAATCAAACACAATTAATCCAAATCTAGAGCAATTACCATGTCATGTCTTGCAGTATGAATATTCATCCATATCTGCTAGGTGGACACATCCTCCCTCTTTTTCACATATCATCTAAACTGGTTAATACGCTGTGATCTGCATTGTTATTCTGTACATTTCGCAGTCCTGTGATTCAAATGCAGGATTTAGCAGGTCCCAATGAGAAATGTGAAATTACTGATCAGTGTTCCCTCTAAGGTGCCTGGTAGCACCGGTTCACAGGTGATTCATCAGTCCCGCCCAGTCAGTCAGCTCCCTGCACAGAACCCTGAGTCTCTGACTGGGCAGGGCTGATTAATCACCTGTGAAGCTGTGCTGCCCTTCAGCTTAGAGGGAACCCTGCTGCTGACATCATTGCTATTTTTGTATAGTGGCATTGCATTAAACTGAAGAACAGTATGATCATTCCTATGTAGAGAGAAGACAGGAGTAAGGGAAAGCCTATGTAATTGGCTTCCGTGGGAGCAGCAGCGCTTCAGAAAAATTAGGCCACTTGTGTTTAGTTTCCTAAATATGCCTTTAAATCCCGAACCTAAGCACCCAAATTTGAAATTTTTGTCTTTAATTGCTTCATGCTTCCCATTATCCAGATCTCCCAAGTGTACTATGAAGCTATAATTAGTGTACCCAAGGCATAACAAAACCTTCAGTTGGAAGATGCTGTATAAATTAGCTTGTGTTACAAACTGGTAGAACTCCAGCAGCAGAGTGCCCTCTATTGCCTTCCTTGTGCAATGGCTCCTTGTTGAATCACCAACATCCCTCCCTGTAGCCCCAGAAATCCCTTATCCCAGTACTGATGCATTTGCCTCTGTCAGTTTGTAAGCTCTAATGGGATCATAGTATTTATTGGTTTGGCTGCAAGTGATAACCCAAATCTGGACTGCTTCTGCGGCTGTTTTTAAAGTTACTTTTTCAGTTTCTAAAGCTTATATGAACATAATACAGGACTATGTAGCACTTTAAAGGCTAACAAGATGGTTTATTAGATGATGAGCTTTCGTGGGCCAGACCCACTTCCTCAGATCAAATAGTGGAAGAAAATAGTCACAACCACATATACCAAAGAATACAATTAAAAAAAAGTGAACACATATGAAAAGGACAAATCACATTTCAGAACAGAAGGAGGATGTAGGGGTAGGGGAGGAAGGAAGGTAAATGTCTATGAGCTAATGGTATTAGAGGTGATAATTTTTTTTAATTGTATCCTTTGGTATATATGGTTGTGACTATTTTCTTCCACTATTTGATCTGAGGAAGTAGGTCTGGCCCACGAAAGCTCATCATCTAATAAACCATCTTGTTAGTCTTTAAAGTGCTACATAGTCCTGTATTTTGTTTCAGCTACACCAGACTAACACGGCTACATTTCTATCACTATTTGAACATATTCAATCTTCGCATAGGTCTAGGTAGTGCAATCGAAAGCTTTCAAGTTCAACAGGAAATTGTTTCCCAGAAGGAAAAAACCCATAATCATGGCCATGAGGTAAAGTCATTTTATATGGCCATTGCTGATTAACGTGACGTTGGATCCACTTTTAAACCAATGTTCCAGCAGGGGAATAATGACTGTTAAATTGTATAAGATTAAAATTCAAAATGATCTGAGAAAAACTGGAGAATTAGTCTGAAGTAAACAGAATTAAATTCAATATGGAGAAATGCAAAGTACTCCACAATCAGTTGCACACATGCAAAATGGGAAATGACTATCTAGGACAGAGTACTGCAGAATAGTATCTGGGGTCACAGTGGACAACAAGCTAAATATGAATCAATACTGTAGCACTGTTGCCAAAAAGCAAATATCATTCTGGGAAGTATTAGCAGGAGTGTTGTAAGTGATACTGAAAGTAATTCTTCTGCTCTGTTCTGTGCTGATTAGGCCTCGCTTGGGGTTCATTGACACAGCAGGGCTAAAGTCAAACTAAGCTACGCAACTTCTGCTACATCAATTGGGTAGCCGAAGTTGAAATAGCTGAACTCAGTTTTCTGGTGCTGTCTATACAGCAGCAAGTGGAAGGAAGAGCACTCTTCCTTCAACTTCCCTTACTCCTCGTGAAATGAGGGTTACCATGAGTCAGAGTAAGAGGTCCTCCAGCTCAACATTATTTTGAAATAAAGGCTTGTAGTGTAGACGCGAACTTTGTTATTTCAGAATAACGTCAGTTACTCCAAAATAACACTGCTGTGTAGATGTTCCCTTGGGCTACGTCTACACTGGCCCCTTCTTCGGAAGGGGCATGCTAATTTTGAAAGTGGGAATAGGGAAATCCGTGGGGGATTTAAATATCCCCCGCGGGATTTAAATAAACATGGCCGCCGCTTTTTTTCCGGCTTGGGGAAAAGCCGGAAAAAAGTGTCTAGACTGGCCCGATCCTCCGGAATAAAGCCCTTTTCCGGAGGATCTCTTATTCCTACTTTCCTGAAGTCTAGACGCTTTTTTCCGGCTTTTCCCCAAGCCGGAAAAAAAGCGGCGGCCATGTTTATTTAAATCCCGGGGGGGATATTTAGATCCCCCACGGATTTCCCTATTCCCACTTTCAAAATTAGCATGCCCCTTCCGAAGAAGGGGCCAGTGTAGACGTAGCCTTGGAGTATTGTGTCCATTTCTCGGCACTACATTTCAGGAAAAATGTAAACAAACTGGAGAAAATCCAGAGAAGAGCAACAAAATAAGATTAAAGGTCTAGAAAATATGACTTATAAAGGAAGATTTAAAAAAATTGATTTGTTTCATCTGAAAAAGAGAAGGCTGAGAGGGAGATGTGATAAGTTTTCAAGTACCTAAAAGGTTGTTACAAGGAGAAGGGAGAACAATTGTTCTCCTTAATCATTGAGTAGAGGACAAGAAGCAATAGGTTTAAATTGCTGCAAGGGATGTGTAGTTTGAACATTAAGAAATACTTCGTAACTCAGGGAATTTAAACATTGGAATGAATTTCCTACAAGGGTTGTAGAATCTCCTTCATTTGAGATTTTTAAGAATAGGGTAGACAAACACCTGTCAGGGATAAATAAAACTAGGAGTGCAGGGGATTGGACTATATGTAGTCCCTTCAGTCCACTGATTCTCTGATTTATTGCAACATGCATGTAATATGCATGGTGCATATATGACTAGTGTGTAGTTTTAAGGGATGCAGAGATGACTCATTCATTGACTGCCCCAGAAATTTTTCAGAGCTATCAGACGGGGGTTAATTTTTCTCCTTTGCATAAAAGTATATCAGACGCAAAGCCAATTAGCAGAAAAGTGTAGATGCAGAGGTTGCAAAATACTTGCAAATGAATGCATAAGGTAGAAAGCAAAAGTGCTTAGTTAATGATTATGTATTGACATTTTGCAATTTCTCTAACAGTTTAAGACTTTTCATTCCATCATAGCATTTCAGTAGCGCTAAGGTGAGGGTGTTAGTGCACTGCAGACAAAATGGGCTTTGGTGAAGTGAATCTCTACAGAGAAGGAGAGTGGCTAAAATGATTATTGTGGTTCATTGAACCACAGTATGTATTAAAAATGATTAATCTGAAGAATTGAAAAGATAGACCACATCAAGAAGAACTGAATGTAACTTACATGTTTCTGGTTTCCCATAATCATTTAAATATTTCCATAGTAAATGAAATACTGCCCTAAAATGTGGATGATTATCCACCATTCCCCAGAGCTCCCTTCTGGCCAGTCCATCCAAAATATTTACCAATTTTTTAATGAATGGTTCAGAGCCTAATATCTTTATCTTGGGCCCAGAGTTTTGCTTTCATTTAAATCAATCAGAATTTTCCCATGAAAATAGAGCGGGACACTAATCGTTAAAAAAAATAGCAGTGCTTAATTTAGGACCAAAAGTGAAAGCATTCATATTCTTAATTGGACTACATTTAAATCAGAAATTACTAGTAAAAATCCTAGCTATGAAGTAATTTTTGTTGCTTTTATCTTCCCAGAAAGACCAAAACTTGCAGTAAAACTCTTTCCGGGTCACATTTGTATCTGTTTTAAAAAGACAGGACTAAAACTTACAAATCTTCCTCTGTCATATGGTTTTGACATCTGCTGATACGAAACTGCTGTATTTTGGACATTACAAATCAGCACGTGCAGTCATAACATTGTGTTATCACAGTCTCTGTGCATATGATGGATGTTACACAACCTACAGTTTTCAATAAGTAGAATTTTATAAGTTTGTAATAGATTTTCAATAAATGTCAAGTAAATTCATTGAAAAAGTAAATGGAGTTTCAAATTATATAATGTATCAAGTACTGAACATATGCTCCTTATTTTAAATGAAGAAGGAATGTTATGGCTTTACTAAAGTTTTTTAATTGAAGATTAAGATTAATTATGACCCTTGATCCTGTGATTGTTTGCACTAAAGCAGACCTCTAGGGTGGTCCAGAAGCCATGACCCACTCTGGTAAAGCTCTAAGCAGCAATCTGAGAAAAGGGGCACAAAGACAAAACTACGGGGAGAAGTGGCAGGAGAGCACAGCTTCAAGATGGATGCTATAGGCAACAGAAAGAAACAGCCTTGGGAGGGATCAGAAGAAGCAAACCCTAGTTGCTTATCACAAGGGCCTAAGGCTGAAACCATAGGAAAAGGCAGGACGGGGTTCCCTTTATGAACCCTACAGGGATGGATGGTGTAAACCTATGGAATAAGGGTACAAGGACTATGGAGCCCAAACTAGAGCTCAAGTTCTGGTGCATGGTCACTCAGACATCCTGTTTTATCAAGAGTTTTCCTACCCTGGACAGGGGAGGCTGTAAGCCCCCAGTTCAAAAGACTGTCGTAAGAAGCAATAGAGTAGATGCCAGCAGAGACAGCAGACACAGAAGGGCTATTACACTATGTCTAGCAATGAGGGACCACACTAGCTAGTGTGTGAACCTTCTACAGTCCATGTCTAATTCAAAGGCATAGTCTCAATTTGACACGTATGCCATTAAAAAGAGTGCTTAAAAACTACACTTGAACTTATTCCGGGTGCCTGTGATCTGAGAACACCCATGGGCTGGACCCACATATGGCCCTCCTACACCTTGTACCTTACCCCCACTGCGCTCCTGCACCCTCCTTGTGACAGTGCACTTGCCAGCCACTCATTCCTAAACTTCAAGCCAAACTTCAGTGTTGGCTTGGCCTTGACACCAGCACTGCCTGCAGTACTGTACATGGAACCAGCACCAACCCCAGTCCTCCCCTCAGCACTGCCTTTGGAACACCCATCTTCTGTGGCACCAATGTTAGTGGCACCAGCACTGAGTTAATGCTGGCACCAGCCCCCATTCAGCACCAAGGCAAACCAGCCATGTTAAGGCAATGCTCACCATCACCCCAGGACCAAATTACTGGCACTGTTGGGAACCTCCCCACATTGGTCAGCTTCCAAGTATACTACAGGGTCCAAATAAGAGTCATCAGTATCACATGGTGCTCGGTATCAATTTCCCTCCTGCACCAACAGTGGGAAGGCCCGCAGCACCACAGATGTCCTGGCCCCCGCAGTGGCAGGCTCTAGAACAATGGCCTCCTGGTCCTCAAGGGACACCATCAGGGTCAGAGCCTGGTGTCAAGGGTAGCATTGGTGATCTTCTCCATCCACCAGTCATCTTCAGCCACATTAGTCACCCCAGACCATCAAAAGGGGCCCAAGATTGACCCAGCACAAGCGCTGCCAGAACACCCGGTTCCCTGCTATGGGCAACTCTCCTGCTCAGCATCTTCAAGGACACCAGTGAGCCTGCAGGTCAGGAGTACCCTTTCCGAGAGCATCTTCGTCGTCCCCACCAGATGAGGCAGTAGCAGGCACTTCTTCATCTTTGCCTAGCCTGGATGCAAAGGCACTTCAGGACCTCCTGAGATGGGTAGCCTGCACTCTCAGTGTGCCCATCAAGGAGGTGATGGAGGAATTTGACCCCATGGTGGACATCGGACCCTGGAGGAACTGTCCAGATTGTCTTTGCCACGTAAGATGATTCAGTCTACAACAAAAATACTTTGTCAGGCACCTTCGTATCACCAGCTAAGGGAGTCAAGAGATGCTACTTCATCCTGCAGCAGAGATATGAACATTTATTTATTCACCCCCTGCCAGAATCCCTAGTGGTTGTTGCTTTCAACCACAAGGAAAGGCGGGGACAGACAGGAGCAGTCCATAAGAATAAAGAGACTAAGAAGCTGGATCTCTTCAGCCATATAGTGTACTCAACCAGAAGGCTTCAGCTTCACGGATTGAATCAGCAGGCTGTGTTGAGCCAGTATTTAGACAACTCCTGAAACACTGTCAAAATTCCAGAAGCTTCTCCTGGTGGAGTCTCAACAAGAGTTTGTGGCAGCACTGGGTGTGGACAGAATGATGGCTCCCCCCGCCAAGTGGCATTAGACTCCGCTAATTCACCAACAAGAACCTTGGCAAACATCTATCATTGTGCAGCTCAGTGTCTGGCTCCACGTGTTTGGGCTCCCCCCTTCCCCCCGGAAGTCCAGAAGACAATTCAAGATATCCTGTTCGATTATGGAGGACTGTTGGGCTGCCCAGATGCTGCCCAGGGGTGGGGTGTGAGAGGAGAAGGAAAAGCCCCCCCCCCCCCGTGTGCTCTCCCGGTGGCAGCAGTGTGAACAGCTGCATGTGTGAACTTTACACTTTGAGGTTTCAGTTCCTGCCTGCAGAGCAACTCCAGGGCACTCCTGGGGCAGCGGGGGTATGAGGAAGCACGCAGATTTAAGGACAAGAGGTGGGGGTGGGGGGAGTATGAGTGGAGGTATTGAGGGCCAGGAGGCAGGCATGACCCGAGACTATGAAGAAAACAGAGAAAGGGCTGGGAAGATGGCTTAAAAACTGATATAGAGTGTCCTGTCATGCAGGGAGGAAGCCTCTTAAGCTGCAGTGGTGAACATAGGCCAGTGCACCCTGGTACACTGTGCCAGTAAGAAAGTGTCTGGCGGGGGGGTTGGGCGCTGGATGCTGAGTAACAGTTTTCCATGTAGTGCTGATGCTGAGGCTGGGGGATCTAGAAGCAGAACTCCCACTGCTGCAGGGAATTTGAAAGTGGCCGGAGCTGCTGCTCCCCTAGGCCAGTGCCACTGGGGTGAGAGGCTGGCAGCCATGCTCTGTGGGCAGGGCTGGGAACTAGGCTGGGAACTGGCTTGACTGGCCCTGGTGCTGCAGGTGCAGGCGTGCATGCTCCCAGCCAGGCTCCAGCCAGCAATGTAGGGCTCCCAGCCTCTCCTGCTGGCCCTGCACTGCATCTGGAAGCAGCACAAGCATGTCTCTGCAGTATGCAGCCCCTGGAGGAAGGAAGGAAGCAGCAGGGGGTCTTTGCAACTGGCTTGCCTGTAGGCACCACCCTCACAGCTCCTAATTGGCTGGGAACAGGAGCCATGCAGGGCAAGGTCAACTGATCACAACTGGGACTGCCCTGGCCTTGAGCCCCCTGCTCTGAGTCCCCACACAACCCAGCCTCCTGCCATGAGCCCCGCTCCACACCTCAGTCCTCTGCTCTAAGCTTGTGCATCAAAGGACTTCGTTTGCTACAGCGTCATATCACTTTAAATAATCTAATGGGAACAAAAATATATTAATGACAGAATATCTGATGTATCACTTTAATTGCCTGCATTTTACATTCACTAGCAACAAAATGCTCCCCTTCTATTTTCAGTTTTAGCCTCTTGCAGGGAGGTTGCAGTACAACAGGATATGTACAAAATTTAAGTTTCTTTCACCCCTGCTAAGTTGTGATATGTGCACATGGAGACTGAGGTAAGGGAAGGGGGATTTGGGAGTCAGGACAGGGATGGAAGCTACTGGTGGAAAGGAAAACATTACAGTGGGTTTGAGGTGTTCTTGAGCTGTGCATACTGGAAACCAGATCATCTGGGCACAAGAGGTCAAATTCTGATGTCATTTTACTGGGGGATGAATCCACAGTAACTCCAGTGAAGTTATTCTGGATTTATCCTCTCCTTGGATCATCACCTTGTAGTGGTGGTGATGCTTGTGTGCTCCAGTGACCCCCAAGAGCGACGCTGCCTGGGAGTCGTACTCCCTTAGGGTCACCCATGGCAGAACGGTCACAGGCGAGGTTCTAGACAAAATGTGATCCAAGAAGTCCTCAGTGGCAGAGTAGACAGAAGATAACTGCACAGTGGAGGTGAAACTCTTGTGTAATGTTACAGCGGCTGTAAAGGCAGATGAAGGCTGCAGCAGATAGAGGATCTCTAGTCGTCGTGGTGCCAATGCCATTCATTTCAATCCCGCTATCTGTCAAGGACATTGTGGTGACTGTTGTGCATCAGTCTAACCACTTTAAAAGAAATCCCACGCAGGCATCTTCCAGTTTCTGGGAAAACAACACCTGCACAAGTCAAAAGTCCAGTGGCGATCGGTTAGTGGCGATAAGAACAGGACAGTGATATCCGGAAGTTCCTAGTTGCAGACTGACATAGGTGGTGGGTTTGTGATTCAGTCATCTTGCTTAAGGACTGAGGCAGGTCGAGCATCTCGGCTGCTGCACCCATGACTGAGCAGTCCTCTTTAGGACCCACTCTGCTTACCCCACATGGGAGAAGTCTAGAAAAAGTGCCCTAAAAATTGTCTTGCTTCTTTTGCTCCTGGCTGGATAGCCACATCCAGCAGGATCACCACCCCAGTGGTCGAAAATGTAAGAAACTTTTCAACTTTGGAACCTGGAATGTATGTACCCTGAAGGGACCTCTACTCCCTTCTTCTTTCTCTTTCCCTCTTCCCTTCCCCTCTCCTATTTATTTTGAGTTTTCATATCCCCCAACTCAGAACTCCGGTCATCTGAAGAAGTGGGTTGTGCCCACGAAAGCTCATGATACCATCTACATGTTTCATTAGTCTATAAAGTGCTACCAGATCATTTGTTGTTTTTTAACTCAGACAGTGTCCAACCAGAGCGACATACTTGCTCGTGAATTGAATTGGTTTCACATCAATATTGCTGCCTTGTCTGAAACTAGAAGAGCTGATGAAGGACAGGGGAGAGTGGAGAAACGAGGATACACCTACTTCTGGAAGGGAAAATCTTTAGATGAACCTTGATTGTATGGAGTAGGCTTTGCTATACAGGTTCGTAAGATGCCTCTGAGCTGCCAGTAGGCATCAATGAGCGGCTTATGACATTTAGATTGAGGCTCACCAAAAACCAACAGGTAACTATTGTGAGTGCCTGTGCGCCCAACAGTGGATGTAAAGGAAGATTTCTACTCTCAAATGGAAACTGTTTTATTGGAGACCCCTAAAGAAGAGAAGATAGTTCTTCTGGTGGATTTCAATGCACGTGTTGGATGAGACTCAGACCTGTGGAAAGGAACAATCAGGAAAGAAGGAGTTGGCCAAAGCAACTCAAATGGAATCTTGCTCCTGTCCAAGTGAACTTATCATCACAAACACCCTTTTTTGACAAAAGGACAAGTTCAAAACATCTTGGAAACACCCACATTCAAAACACTGGCATCTTCTTGGCTATCTCATAGTTCGTGCTCGAGCTCGTAGTGACGTAATACTCACAAGAGCAATGACAAGTGCTGATGACTGCTGGACTGATCATCGCCTCATTCAATCCACAATGAAAATTGAGATCACCCCCAAATGGAGGCTGCAAAAGAAACAGATCAGGTGCAAGCTGAAGGATCAAGATCTGAAGGACCGCATTAAGTGTGACCACCTACAATCAGTCTGAGAATAAAAGTTTCCATCAGAGTTTTGAAAAAATTGAGGAATTGGAGACAGCTGAAAGGTGCAATCATTAATAACTGTGGGAAACCATAGGCTACCACACCAGACAGCATTAGGACTGGTTTGATGAGAATGCTGTTGAACTCGAGCAGCTCATCAATCAGAAGAGAATGGCATTTCGTGCTTGGCAGAATGATATAAATTGCAAGACAAAGAGGCTACAGCTAGACTGCATTCCTCTGTCGACAGAGGGATGCAAATCAAGCACATTGAAATTGCTAATGAAGCAGGGATTTAAATATCCCATGCTTCTTTAGCATAAAAATAGCCACTGCTTTTTTTTTGAAACAGAGCTTTTTTGAAAAAAAAATGGTAGTCTAGACGCAGATCTGTCGAAAATAAACCCTTTTTCGACAGATCCTCTATCTCTCAAAAAATGAGGTTACAGGATCTGTCGAAAAAGGGTTTATTTTCGACAGATCCGTGTCTAGACTGCTGGGTTTGTTTTTTTTCGAAAAAGCTCCGTTTCGAAAAAAGCGGTGGCCTTGTTTATGCTAATGAAGTGCAGGATATTTAAATCCTTGCTTCATTAGCAATTTCAACTTGCCTAATCTACATCTTTCTGTCGAAAGACTGGTGTAGTCTAGACACAGCCAGAGAGAAGCCCATGCTAAGGTAAGGGCAGAAGTCCAATGTAAAACCAAAGAACTCAAGAACAAACGGTGGACTGAAAAAGCACAAGAATTCTAACATTTTGTGCATAACCATAGTGCATGTGGTTTCTTTACTGCTTTTAAGGCTGTTTATGGGCCAGCTTATCATGGCATGAACCCCCCTTTGCTCAAAGGACAGAACCACACTTTTAAAGGACAATGAAGCCACTAATGTTTACTGGAAGTAACTTTTTAAGGATCTTGTTAATTATAATTCCATGGTTGCAGATGAAGTTCTTGATCAAATCCCCCAACGACCTTCTAGGGATAATCTTGGAGACCCTCACAATTTCATCAAGCAGGTGAAGAACAACAAAGCAGCATGTCCAGATGGAATCCCTGCTGAAATCTTTAATGACAGTGGACCAGAGTTAATTTGGCATCTTTAGCCTGCTTATCCTTAAAATCTGGATAAAGGAGAAGATACCCAGTGAAATGAGGGATGCCTTCATTGTAACCCTCTTTAAGACAGGATAAAGCGGACTGTGGAAACTATCATAGTATCTCTCTCCTTGATGTTGCAGGCAAAATTCTGGCATGGGTCCTTTCAACTCGTCTTCTGCCCCATCAGAAGAAATTTTACTGAGTCACAGAGTGGCTTCCAACCATGTCGCGGAACTGTGGATATGATTTTCATTGCACAGCAGTTGCAAGAGAAGTGTCAGGAGCAAAACCAACCATGGCTTTTATGGTACATGGCTTTTATTGATCTAACTAAAGCCTTTGACTCAGTGAATCGTCATACCCTTTGGACTGTGTTTTCGAAGATTGGATGTCCTAATAAATACATCAGTGTTCTAAAGTTGCTTAATGATGACATGAAAGTGACTGTTCTAAGCAGCACTGGCTCCCAGAGCAAACCTTTCAAAGTACAAACAAGAGTCAAACAGGGTTGTATCATCGCCCCAACCATGTTTGCAGTCTTTATTGCAGTCATTTTCAACCTAATTGCTGGGAAGCTCCCAGCTGGCATTGAAAACATCTACAGAAGGGATGGAAAGCAGGCTGAAAGCTAAGAGTAAGATTTCCACCACAGCTATCGTGGAACATCAGTATCCTGATGACAATGCAATTTTTGCCCATTCTGAGAAAGATCTTCAGGCTATCTTGAATGTGTTTGGTAATGCTTATGCATTTCTTGGTGTCGCCCTCAACATCAAGAAAACTAAAGTGCTCCATCGGCTCTTTCAAAATGAGGTACCATGCATCCCATCTATTAAAATCAATGGAGAGGCACTGGACAATGTTGATCATTTTCTCTATCTTGTCTTTCACCCACGGCAAATATTGATGTAGAAATCCAACATCATCTGAGCTGTGCCAGTGCGGTCTTTGCTCATTTATGGCACAGGGTTTTTGAAGATCATGACATTCAAACAGACAACAAACTTCTTGTCTATCAAGCCATCGATCTCCAATACTATTTTATGGATCTGAAACCTGGACAACCTACAGACATCACTTGAAAGTCCTTGAGAGGTACCACCAATGTTGCCTTTGCAAGATCTTGAAGATCAAATAGGAAGACAGGTGCACTAACACCAGTGTTCTGGAAGACGCAAAGATGGCCAGTATTGAGACACTGATCAGTAGCTTTGCTGGACTGGTTATGTTGCTTGTATGCCAGATCATTGCTTCCCAAAACAGGTCCTGTTTTCTCAGCTGAAAGAAGGATACTGTAACATCAAAGGACAACAGAAGCATTATAAGGACTTGCTAAAGGATAATGTAAAGAAGTGCAACATTGACGTTGACACTTGGGAAACACTCACCTAGGATCACCCAAGATGGAGACAAGTCCTACGCAGTGGCTCCCTGCATTTGAATTTGCCCACCAACAAGCTGAGGAGAAGAGGCACAGGAGGAAGGAGAGACTGGCTTCTAGTCATGGTCAACAGCCTCCTGCTGTAGCTGGAAACATCTGTCCTCACTGTAATAGAAGTTGTGGTTCAAGAATCAGCCTTATTGGCCACCTGAGGGTCCATAACTCCCATGGAAGATGATCATATTCCGTAACAATTGATTGCCTATCATCACACTAGTACAGGTGTCAGCAAATTATGGCTTACAAACTGATTTTCAGTGGCATGCAGAGTCTGCGGTGGGAGCTCAGCACCCCCACACACACCCTGGAGCCCACACAGCCATGAGACTTGGAGCACCAGCTTTGGCTTGTGGGCACATGGGAGAGGGGAAGGTTGAGAAAGCCCCAACTTGCATCCATCCTCGGTGTCCCTGAGAGTCACCCCAGCACCCCACCCACTTCCATTGGGTGTCACGTGAACCCCGCACAGAGTTGGGATTACCTCCTCCCCCCTTGCGGGATTGAGTCCCTGCCCCTGCTTGTGTGCTGTTGCTGCTCCGCCCCCTTCTAGCCCCACCAGAATGCGGGGAGGGAGCTCACCCCCAGTGCCCCGGGGAGCTGCCCCAAAGTACCACCCCAACACCCTGCCCACTTCCACTGGGCAGCACAGGGACCCAATGACTTGATTACCTGCATCCTGCTTCAAAGACCTTTTAAGACTTCACTTCAAAGAGAATCCTCTGAATTGTCATTCATGCTTAAATTCGACACTTTACATGCAAATTTGAATAAAGATGCTAATTATCTTAGCCATTACAAAGATAGCTTCCCCAATTATCACCTCTAATATCATTAGCTCACAGACATTTACTTCCCCTCCTTTCCCCCCTCCATCCCCCTTGTGTTCTGAAGTTTGATTTGTCCTTTTCATATGTGTTCATTTTTTTTAATTGTATCCTTTGGTATATATGGTTGTGACAATTTTCTTCCACTATTTGATCTGAAGAAGTGGGTCTGGCCCATGAAAGCTCATCACCTAATAAACCATCTTGTTAGTCTTTAAAGTGCTACACATTCCTGTTTTTTGTATGAGAAAGTTAAAACCTTAGTCTGTTTAACAATTTAAATTAAACCATTCTCCCTAGTTGCAGCACTAGCAAAATGGCTTGGGTGTAATTATGTAATTAATGGTGAGTTTCCATTAGCAACTGGTGGTCCACGGAAAGGTTTGCATTGAGCAAGGTAGCCCATGGACTAAAAAGTTTGAGAACCACTGTGCTAGAGGGTGAATGCTGCCTGGGCTGCAGCTCTAGAGCTGGGCCATGGGAGGGGCAGGGAGTGGCTAAGGGGAGAGGAAAACATGTGGGAGGAGGTCCCCCTTCCCCAAAGCCAATGTGGCCCCTGAGAGCCAGGGTCCCTGGCAGGAAGGTGAAGGTGCCATGGACCAGACATCTATGAGACCCCACCCCCAGAAGGGCTGGATACGCCGGGGTCACCCACGTGCCCCCACCTCTCCCATTTCCCTGAACACTCCCCCCCCCCCCCCCCCCCCCCCGACCCCAGCCCATGCTGGCAATCCAGTATCGTGCCCTCCACCGCCTCCCACACAATTGTAGCCAGCGCCGGCTTCCTGCATGGGAGAAACCCCGAGGCTTCGCACCACATCCAGCTTCCGGGGAAGCGCATATGCGCTGCTCTTCCCATTGCCACAGGGAAAGCCAAAGTGGAGCCCAGGGCAGGAGACCAAGCAGGGTGTTTAGTTGGAGAGAGCCCCTGCTTCCCCTCTGGGAGTGTGGTACAGCCCAGGGCAGAAGGGTTAAATCTTAGCAGACCACTTTGGAAATGTTGACGACCCCTGCACTAGTGTAACTGAGATCAGAAATATAGTTTGGGGAGTCCTGGGCCATACTGACAAAAAAGAGGGACAAAATGTTGAGGTTTAAATTAAGCATTACTTGAATGTCCCTCTTACCCTTGTTATGTGGGGCATTTGGAAAAATATTCAAAATGGCATGATTTTAAAATGATAGATATTTCGAGGTGACTTTTAAGCTTTCGAGGTTCACGCTGCCAGCAAGCTAACAAGTTTCATTGCATAGCTGAATTATTTAATAGCTGTCAGATGCACCGAAAAAAGTAGAAGCCTGAATTATATTCCATTTTTATAAGGCAAGAGACTTCATTCATGCCAGAAAGAGACAATTATATTTTAAACCCAGAGCTCTATGCACAGTATGGGATTAGTACTATTCCTTATTTTGGATTAATAAACTACAGTACTTTCATTAAAATACATGTGGCTTAAATAGTGCCTTCACATAGTGCTATTTTTAACTTGCATCTACATTTTAAAAAGATACTTACAAAGTCAGAACTCAGCTAAAGTAGAACGTTGTTTAGGTTATATATTAAGAAAAACTTCCTAAGTGTCAGGCTAGTTAAGCAATGAAATAAATTGCCTAGAGAGGCTGTAGAATCTCCATCACTTGAGATATTCAAGAGCAGGTTAGACAAACACCCGTCAGAGGTGATCTAGATGGTACCTGGTCCTGCCATGAGTGCAGGGGACTGGACTTGATGGCCTCTGGAGGTTCCTTCCAATTCTAGTATTCCATGATTCTCAGAAATAATTGTTTCACAGTAGGAAATAGATATGTGGACAATGTGATATATTTGTCTGCACTCTTTCCAGTACAACAGGATATGTCAAGTCTGAGCTTAATTTAATAAAATTTAATAAAAAAAGGCACGGTCCAAAAATATGGTAAAATCACAAAAAAACCAACTGTTTCCTACCGTATATACAAACATATAGCAAAAATAGGCACTTAGCAGAGGATATTTATATATGGCGCATACAATAAATAAGGGATTTTTATTAAAAAGAAAGCACAGTGACTTCAGCTAACAAAACACATTCCACATACAAGTTATTACAATCCACAAAGTGACTCCAGAGCTGCCTTCCCCTCCACAAGTGTAGAGACAAACACAAAAGAAGGATTTAAGTACTTACGTTAAAGGATTTAGGTACAGGTTGCACCTCTAAAATCTGGGACACTCTGGTCAGGCAACATCACTGGTTTGGAAGGACCACAGATATTGCAGGACCAGAGAGCCCTAGCTGGCCTGGTTCAGGGGCTGGGCTGGTGAGAAGCACAGCCCCGCCTTGGAGCACAGCAGGGAGTGCAGTGTTTACCAGCCGGAGGCAGCAGGGTTGGAGGGAGGGGGCGTGGCAGCACAGCCCCAGCCGGGCTGGTATCGCAGGGAGCCCCACCGAAGGCAGCAGGGCCAGCGCCAAGAAGCGTAGCCTGGACTGGAGCCTAGGAGTGCAGCCCTGGCTGGTGGTCAGAGCACAGCTCCAGCCAGAGTCAGTGCATTAGGGAGCGAAGCCCTAACCCTGGGCAGGAAGTGGACCCCCAGCAGGGCTGGGGGCAGCGGACCTGCGGCGAGGAGCAGGGTGGACCTACCCTACTCCAGAGAAATCTGTTGTTCAGGACCAACTGCTCTCCTGTACTTATGCTGAAAAGAGAGTTTACTGAGAAGAGGAGCATGAAATCTCCCAGAGACTTATACTGACCATTGTACAAATATGGAAGGTGAAAGGCCTTCTCTGGTCTTGGGAGCTCTGTGTTGAGGTAGGGATCTGTGATATTTACTTATAGAAATAAATAGATTTATTGGGACACATAAGTAACAACAGGAAGGACACCATTTTTTCTTAGCTCCCCTCCGAGACAACAACACGGTGCGGAAAGAGTAAGATAAAGATACAGTACACCTAAGCTACGTCTAGACTGGCATGATTTTCCGCAAATGCTTTTAACGGAAAAGTTTTTCTGTTAAAAGCATTTGTGGAAAAGAGCGTCTATATTGGCACGGACGCTTTTCTGCAAAAGCACTTTTTGCGGAAAAAGCATCTGTGCCAATCTAGACGCGGTTTTGCGCAAGAAAGCCTCGGTCGCCATTTTTGCGATCGGGGCTTTTTTGCGCAAAACAATACCGCGTTGTCTACACTGGCCCTCTTGCGCAAAAGCATAGTATTTCCGCAAGAACACTGACAATCTATCATGAGATCATCAGTGTTCTTGCGGGAATTCAAGCAGCCAGTGTAGACAGCTGGCAAGTTTTTCCACAAAAGCAGCTGCTTTTGCAGAAAAACTTGCCAATCTAAACGCAGCCCTATGGTAGAGGTGCTGTTTGCATTGATCATTTCAGATCCTCACTTTAACTGTGTTTTGATTGCTCTGCTGCCTGTAGTGAAAAGCTTTTAAAATGAATAAAGCCATGTGCTACCAATATAAGAAATTTTGTGTGGTCTTGACCTGAACTGTCATTTTCACCAGAGTTTTGCTACAGGAGTTTAGGTTCATTTGAACTCAAGGTCATAAGAAAATTTTGGAGACATAATTCCATAAGCATCCAAGCCAAAAAAAGCTTAAACAAACCCCTGATAATCTTAAGCCATTGAGTTCTGTTCAACTCTATCAAACATCCTCAGCAGTTCCTTTTGGCTGTATCAGGCTTGTAAATATGATCTCAGGCTGGTCTATTAAGACTCGATAAAAAGGAGGGGGAAGAGGGTGGAGAGTTATGTCAGTATGAATTAATACAGAAACATGTTTCAGACACTGGCAAGAATACTCAAGAAAAAAATGCCCTAAGATCAGCACTGATTTCTTTTAAGTTCTGCTTTGAAGTTCTGATCTGCACTGAAGAGCAGATGTTCCAAAGTGCACAGCCCCCACAACTGGGGCCAGATTTTCAGAAGAATTCAACCCATTGGGTGCTGAGCCCTTTAGAAAACAATTCCTACAAGTGTTGTAGTGGAAAGTGGTCAATGCCAGGCACTTTTGAAAATCTGCCTGTAAACTCTGTTACAAATCTTTCTCCTCTTGATAAGAATGTGTCCAAATCATGCGCTGATCATTGCAAATCTCTTTTTCTTCATCTTTATTGTGGTTTCATTTATTTATTTGCTATTTAACATATGTTGAATACTGAGAGAACCACAGAAGTACTTTCACTGTGGAAGTGGAAAAGACATTTGCAACCAGATCCTTTGTTGCAAAGAAACTGCTTTGTACCAAACAACTACACTCTACTTCTGGCCTTAAAGTCAGCACCTTCAGCACAGGTAAGATCATTCCAGTACAAGGGGGACAGAGCCACCATAGAAGTTCCTACGTCACTGTTGCCCAATTTGCTGCAGGCATAGGGGAGTGGCCAAATGGGACACTGTGGGGCATGTGTCTTTTGGTGCATCTGCTCTCCTGGTGGAGGGGAAAACAGCAGCTTTTGCTTTTTTAGCTGTTAGCGGACTGCATCCTCCAGAGTAGCCCTAATTCTGCTCTGTGACAGTGAGGATGCAGCCAACTCTACACACAGTAGCCTCAGGTTCAGGTTAGTGCAAAGCAGGTTGGGGGAAGCTTTACCCCAGCTTTGCACCCTGTCTTGTGTATGGTTTGACTGTCTTAAGGAACTTTGTCTTCGCTCTCAAGACTTCAGAAAAAAAGGTTTCTATGAACTACATGAAAGTAATTTGAAGATTCAAGGTGTTACCAGCTTTAAATCCAAATAGAGACAGCTATAGACATGCAACAAATAAGGAGCATTTATCATTTTGTTCAAACTTGTTAGCTGAAGAAATCAGGTTCTCTTTGAAGAATGTTATTCTGCCAAGAAATGTACTTCCCCCAGACATCTATAGCTACAGACTCCCTGAAACTACTTCCTAGCCAACATCTGCTCCTGATCAAAAGAGTGTACAGGTTCACAGTATGTGCTGCTGGCCATTGGCATGCATAAGATTATTTGTGGTCTAATTTCCTCTTCTCACAGAGGCCACCACTTTCATTCCCAGAAGGTCTACATGGTCATTGCAACTGAGATCCAGAAATTTCCTAGGATAACATTGTCACTTACTGCCTGCCAGACTTGAGATAACTGAAACACAAGCAAAGGCTTGGCACTGTTGCACAAGGATGAATTGAGCCAGTCTGCTAGTCTGTCTCCAGGGCTTTTATTGTTTAGTGCTTTGCTGGAAGCAAGCTGTGCAGCAAACTCACACCTAGTCGAGAGCAGTTAGCATGTGTTTGAGAAGAATGAAGAATCTGCAAAGTGAAAACGGGACTATTTTTATAGTTTTTGGGCTAGTTGTGTCTTTCCTTTGTCCAGTAATGAACCGGGGAGGGAAATCTGAGCTGATGTAGACAGAATAGACAGAAACTGTAGACAGAATCTTCTGCTAAAGGGATTTTTATTTTAACTTGAAATTCTGGCCAATAGAGGAGCTAGCAGAGAGAAGGAATGAAGTACCCGATTACCCTTTGCCAGGTGTAAGGTGGCACTAGGAGGAGAGGAATGCAGTTTGCATGAGGTGTCATTCAGAAGGTATGCAAACAGAATGCCAAAAGACTGATTCTGCAAACATGTAAGCACATCAGTAATTGTACCCACCTGAGTAGTGCCATCGAGGTGAGATGAGTGGAATTACTTGTCTGAGCAAATATTTGCGGGATCAGAGCAGACGAAGGTGCAAGGAAGTACAGTAAAACTCCATTGGTCCGGCATCTGATGGTCCGGCACTCCTGATGGTCCGGCACCATCAGGAACCTGGAAGTGCTCTGGGCAGCCAGACCATAAGAGCTGCTCTGCCCCTGGCTTCCCCATTCAGCCACTGCTGAAACTGACTAGTGGCTGAATCGGGGAAGCCGGGGGCAGAGCAGCTGGAGTGCTGCCGGTAGGTCCCATAGCACTGCCCCTTGGCGCTGCGGGACCAACCCGGCAGCACCCCAGCTGTCCCAGATTCAGCCGCTGCTGAAACTGACCAGCGGCTGACTCCGGGAAGCCTGAGGCAGAGTTGTTCTGCCCCGGGCTTCCTGGAATCAGCCGCTGATCAGTTTCAGCAGCAGCTGACTTGGGGACACTTGGGGCAGAGCAGCTGGGGAGCTGCTGGGTTGGTCAGGTAGCGCCGCCCCTCGGCGCTGTGGGACCAACCCGGCAGCACCCCAGCTGCTCTGCCAAGGCGTCCTGATTCAGCTGATGCTGAAACTGACCAGAAGCAGCTGAATTGGGGACGCCTGGGGCAGAGCCGGACTATCAGAAGGGGGGGCTATGAAGGGTCTGGGGTGGCATCCGCTCCCACACCACCCTAGACCGCTTATAGCCCCCCCTTCTGATAGTCCGGCATATTTGATAATCTGGCACCCCCTGAGTCCTAAAGGTGCTGGATTATCGGAAGTTTACTGTAGTGTGTGGCCTTGGGGATTGAGCATGATCCTGCACAGTGACCAACCACTGCATTCCTCAGTGTGATATTGGGTCACTGGAGAGAACGGCTTGGCAGCCTCACCAAACCATTTGGATCTCATCCAGCCTTGTGCATTAGGTTGGGAGCTATAGTTGAGCTGGTATCTGCCACTGAGGAGCACTCCATTCTTTGACTAAATACAATCGCACTGTTGAGAGCAAGGCCATTGTTTTGTTGAAACACAACTATCGTTCATGTTGTGCTGTTGAAAGTGTTTATCCTGCTTTCTGAATATTACTAGCATGAGATGTCAACACAGTACATGCTGATGGCACAAAACAGTAACAATACTGGGTGCTGTTTCTCCTAGCCGTGAATCATGCTTCAAGTAGTAAAAGCGTCCTTAAGATATTTTTGGATACATCAATGCTTGTTGTTTTTACCATGTTGGAACGATCCATTCAGCCAGGGGTGGGGAACCTAAGGCTCAGGGACTGGATGAGGCCCTTGGCTTGTCTGGATCTGGCCTCTGAGGCTCAGGGCTTCCCCCCTGCCAGCATTGGGGAGCCTGGGCAGGTACCCCAGCCCCCCTACCATCTACCCATGGGCTGGAATACACAAAATCTACTTGCTCAGGCCCCCGTGGGCTCTGGTGTGCGAGAAGAATGTGGGGAGCATCTTTCTCCTTCTTAGTCAGGGGTCACATCAGCGAGGGTTTGTGGGAGTTTTCCCCCTGCTTCTCACTTGTGTGTGGCCCCCAACTGATTTTTCTGTGGGTCAGCGGCCTCCACCCCAAAAAAGGATCCCTGCCCCTGCACTAAGCCATTGAATGGGGTTTAAAAACAAAGTGGAGAAAGTTAAACCTATATGGGCAAATCTAAAGTCCACTAAACTAAAGGAACAGAATGAAAGAATAAGTATTGCTGTACAATCCTGTGCGTAGCTTCAGTGCAAGAATATAACATAGATGTACAGGTTGTACCTCTGTAGCCAGACAGGAATCCCCCTGTAACATCCATTTTTGCCTGCCTGGAGCATGCAGGGCACACAGAGCCGTAAAAGCCTTGAACAGGAGGCTCAGGATATGCAGGCTGCTATGACCGTGAATGGCTGTAAACAGAGATACGCCAATTGCTGACCAAGAGGCTGCCGAGGAGTGCCCTTGACTGAAACCCATATTGATACGAACACACAGTGTCCGCGGGGGGGAAGAATCTCTCGCCCAGTAAAAAACATGTCTTGTACTCACAATTTAGTTATCTCTCTTGCAAGTGTAAATTAAGTTGAAACTTGCTTGTAAGAACTGGTGCCACAAAACGGACCAGTACAATTTGGCATCTTAGATAAGAAAGAGGATACGGGCCCCTATGGATATAAAGATGGGTCCAGCAGCACATTTACTCTGAGCGTCAATCTACCTTCTATCTGCTGGTTGGGTTAGGTGTTTGACCTCCCGAGGTTCCACGGGGACGCCCACCTCGTATTCGTCTTTCCTAGGAATTGAGGGACAGGCCCTGGCTTGACCCGCTGGAGTCGAGAGGCACAGAAGGGGTAAAAATTGTACCTGGATGTGGTCCTTTGTCTTAAGTGTACACATAGACTTAGAGCTCTTTAAAGATTAAGCTGTCACTTAGTACCATTATTTCTATTTTCTATCTTTATTTTCTTTGTAACCATTTTTAAGATCTGTATTTGCTAGCAGTTAAGAAAGAGAGCAATAGCCATTGTAACCATATGATGTAATAAGCTCTTCCTATAAACTCTGGGGCATCTGTCAGCTTGTTGGCTGCCCTCCGCGACAGGACCCCGGTCCTAGCGGTAAAATCACGGACATTAAACCTTTTCCCAGTAACACACACACACACACACTGCCCTGACCGTCAGCTGACAACCTCCCTGGTCTGGCACCCTTGGGACCTGACTGATCAGGGGAGGTCATTTCTGGTCCCCCTGCCAATGGTCCCCTAACCTGGCTCCATTCCTGGCCTGGCTGCAGGCCTCTCTGCTAACTCCCCCCGGCCACTGGCTTCACTGTCCTGCCAGCCCTGCTGTTGTGCTTGGCTCCCAATCCTGCTGGCCATGCCGCAGCAGCCTGCTGCTGTGCCCACTGCCCCACTAGAGCCCTCTGGTGCTCTGGCCACCTGGCCTCCAGCCCAGGTGGAGGTCTGTGGCAGAGCTCCGGGCCTCTGACACCCCTGCAGCCAGTCCGGACAGACTATGGATGTTGCCAGACCAGAGAATCCCTGTTTAGAGAGGTTCAACCTGTAATTGTAATGGGTGCTAATTTTAGCATCTGTCTATAATAGTATAATCTCTGGCAACTGGAGGGTCATCATTTCTGAAGGGCAGTGAAAAGAAATGACTAGCAGGTTTGTTTTATTTTATAAAACATTTTTCCTTCCCATTCTGTTGTTGAGAAGAAACAAAGAACAGCCCTTGTTTTCTCAGAAAAGTGAAACTAACTAATTACAATAGTGCAGTAATAGTATAGTAATGTTCCAGTCATTGAAACTCCTCTAAGAAAAACAACATAGGCATGGCTAATGTCAACATTTTATTTTTCAGTGGAAAATATGCAAGCTAATGTTTATTTTCTTGTTTTTAATACTACATAATGACTTTCCACCCATTCCCAGTACAAAGGTCAAAGGCAAATTTCCATTAGAAAGGTACATGGAAAGGGAGAGCATTATTTGATTTCTGAGGCTGCCTAGTATTGCTTTCTTTGTTTTCTTAATCAATGACTTTTCCAGCCAGAGGATTTAATTTTATTTTCATTTATTTGCAGTAGCTATGTGCATATGGTGGCATCAACAAGAAAAAGCAAATTTTACTTTAAGTCAGGGTTGAGGATCTGGAAACTCATAAAATCCACAGCGTATCAGTTAAGTTAGACAAGCATATTAAAATCACTTTTAATATTCTACCTAATTCTCATACCTAAAATTATAGGGCCAGATTCACCAGTCTGTTTCAGTTTCCAATTAAAATGGGCTTATTGCTGCTCTGCATCACATGAATGACCCAAAGCAGCTGGAACATGAAGGTTAATCAGTCATGTGTTTTATCATGCAGTTGAAATGACAAGTGCATCTCCAGAAAGTTTAGAATAGTTTTTCTGTAACCCTTCTGCCAGGTACCACCAGCAGCAGCCAGGGCCAAGTTCAATATCTAGGGGTTCCTCTCCATCCATCCAACAAAGAACTGGTTTGAGCCCGCACCCAGTAACCTGGGAAATTCACACACACCTCTGGGCACCTCTGGGAGGCAATGCTTCCCTACTCGCAAGCACAGAGTCTGAGTGTAGAAATTTTAACTACATCCACACTGCAATCGCATTCTTCCAAAAGTAAATCGAAAGAACAAAGGATTTTTTCGACATTGGTAATCCTCATTCTATGAGGAAGAAGCCTTTTTCCGAAATAGCTCTTTCAGAAAAAGGTGTGTGTGGACGGGGAAGAGGGAGTTCTTTCTAAAAAAGAAGAAAAAGCACAGGTGCTGTGGTGGCCACTCCGCCAATAGTAATCACAGCTTAAATGTGAGGTAGCGTCCAATCAATGTGGACTTTTTCTATGCGCTTTTGCAGTGTGGATGCTGTCTTTTGGAAGACATTTTTCCAAAAGATCTCTTCAAAAAAACCTTATTCCAAAAGAAGCCTGCAGTCTAGCCTTGCAAGTAGGAATAAGAGATCCTCCGGAAAAGGGCTTTATTCCGGAGGATCGCGCCAGTCTAGACGCTCTTTTCCGGATTTTCCCCAAGCCGGGAAAAAAGCGGCGGCCATGTTTATTTAAATCCCGCGGGGGATATTTAAATCCCCCGCGGATTTCCCTATTCTGACTTGCCTGCTTTGCATGCCTCTTCCGGAGAAGGGGCCAGTCTAGACGTAGCCTGTGTGTAAAAGCAGAACTGAATATGTACTTGCCCATAATATTATACTTGGGTTTGCTACAGTTGAGAAAAGTTACTTGAAAGGATGGAAAACAGGGATGTTTCTTAAAGTTTTGCTGTAGCATTGATAATGATGCTAGTGGCTGCTTGTACGTGACATGTTAAGGCAATGAGAAGAAAATCACCAAGGCTACATCTACACAACTCTCCTGTCCCAGAGAGGCATAAGGATCTTGTGCGAAATGGGGTTTTTGCGTAAAAAGGAAACGTCCACACTGCTTCTTTTTGCACAAAAACGCCTTGTGCAAAAAGAAAAGGCAGAAAATATGGTGTCATGACTCATGAGTCCCTCATTAGCATATTTTCTTCCGCAAAAACTTGTAGCGTAGACATAGCCCAAGAGAAAACCTGTTGGGCCAAGTTTCATTTCAGTTTCATTTTAATTTAAATATGATTATTTATAAGTGTAAATAAAATCATGTTAATAGACATGCCAGCACTCTCATTAATCATTAGGCCAACAAATGTGACCTAAATTGTTCCCGTTGATTTTCTGAATTGTAATGATGCTCTTGAGTAACTTGCAGCCCTGATAGTCTCATCTTGGTGCTCTGCTTAGGCAGTCAGTTCTGAGTTTGCTGCAGCCTACGCAGCTGGTTTCCGTTCATTCTCCTCAGACACACAGTATAAAGCAGCATGTGCCCTTGCTATTTCAGGACTGATTCAACAACCTTCTTAAACTCTGCCTGACTTTAAGACGTGAGTAGTCCCATAGAATACAGTAGAACTATTTACATGCCTGAAGTTAGGCATATCTTGTGATACTTCCCAGGAGCACCCAGGATTGTAAAGCATGCTGCTACCTCCTACCCTTAGAATAAGGAAGCCTGGTCTGTATCTCCCTTCAGTCAGCTCCCCAGCACCATACTAGACCTACATGGACCCCACGTTCTCCCTACAGGTCAGCCAGTAGCACACTGCAACCCTTGAGTGCTGCGAGCATGTTCTGTTCCACCTGGCACTCACTTCATAGCTTCCAAAGCGGTTGTGAACAGCAGTTTACCAGTTCTACCTCAGCACCCCACTCTGTTCAACACAGCACATGCAGATAACCTTATGGTGAAAAGAAGTTATAGTGATCCCAGTGAGAGCAGTTAGAGGTATTGGGAACAATATAAAATTCTAGAGCCTAATTTTAATTAGTGTGTGTGTTGGAAGGGGGAGAACCAAATAATAGAGGCAGTTGCCAGATGCCAGGAGACCCCTCTTACCACCTAAGGATGCCTGCTGGGTATATCTAAGGGAGGAATGAACAAGAGAAAGGATTGGGCCTACGCTAGGAGGCTGCTTAAGCTGTGAAAGAGATGTTTAAAACAACTGTTCAGAGTAAGAATTTGCATTTAACAAGTTTCTTAATGGATTAGGACAAGCTGGTGTTTTTTTATTCTTTTATCTGACTGTTTTCACTGCAGTCATTTAAATCCTACTTTTAATACTTTAAAATATTTTTGTTTATTATCAAACCCCGTGTAAGTATTTGTTACCTATGGGGAACAACCTCTGTGCATCTCTCTCTTTCATTGATAAAAGGTGCTGACCTTATGAGCTTTCTCTGTGTAAAACTTTCACACGGGATAAGATGGATTTATCTGGGGGTTGGTCCCCTTTGGGGATTGGTTTCTTGGGCATTGAGTTCTTATAGTTATGCCCTCTCAGTGTTCCCCTGTCCCTGGTTCAGTGTCTGTGTCGCTCTGCAGGGAGACTGTAACCCTAACTATGTGCCTTGGCTGGAGTAGACCAGAGCTTCTGGCCCAGTAGGACAGGATGATGGGGAGCCCCAGAAGGCAGGAAGATGGGCATCAGTGGTTTGATTAGCACACTGAGTAATGTCTGACTGCTTCTGGGAAGGAAGCTTCATCACGTCCCATATGGAAACATTCACATTCCAAGGCTTTCCCTTTCCCTTGTGAAACCACCGAGTTTCAACTAGTTCCAGCACCAACCCACTGTGAACCCCATCTGCTTGAGGCTTCAATCCACAGAGCTGGGGAGCCAGTGAGATATTTATTCATGGAAGGTCCCTTATGCAGTGGATCCCAGTGATGTAGGCCTGGTTGGACATGAGTAATTGGGTGTGGGTGAGGCCTCACTTCTTCGCAGACAGGCTTAGGGAGGTAAATGGATTGTCATACAGTAAACAACTTGTCTTCTGTAGTATGTTAGTGAAGACATTCTTTTGCTGATGGCAGACTTCTCTACCATATCTCCGGGAAGTAGATAAGGGTATGTCTACACAGCAAAATTATTTCGAAATAACAGCCGTTACTAGCATCTACACAGACAAACCGCTATTTCGAAATTAATTCAAAATAGCGGCGGGCTTATTTCGAATTTGGTAAACCTCATTCCATGAGCAATAATGCCAAATTTGAAATAGCTATTTTGAAATAAGTGCTTGTAGACATTTATATTGAAATAGGAGGCCTCCAGCCTTCCCAGGGTGCCCTGGTGGCCCCTCCAGCCTCAACCAAGAACACTCCTCTCCCTCCTCCCTCCCCAGAGCCCTTAAAGGGGTTGACTTTGGCTACAGTGCCTGTGCCAGCTCTAAGCCTGCCAGCCCAGAGCCAGCAGTGACTGCCGCTGACCCAGTGGCCCCAAAACATAAGCCAGCAAGCCACTGGCAGCCAGACCTCCACCGCTCCCCAGGAGCAGTCTGCCAGCTCCAAGGAGCCTGCCAGGGCCCGGAGAAGGCGGGTGCCTTCCTGGTCCAGGATGGAGATCATGGACCTTATTCAGGTTTGGGGGGGATGCCCCCAATGTCCATGATCTCCGCACTAGATGGAGGAACACGGCCATATATGGCAGGATAGCTGCCAGCTTGGCCACCAAAGGCCACTTGCAAACCCAAGAGCAGGTTTGCATGTAAATCAAGTTGGTCCATCAAGACCCCCCAACCCTGAGACCTGAGCTTCCCCTCTCCCTTCTTTGAAGTAGGAATAAGATCCTCCGGAAAAGGGCTTTTTTTCCAGAGGATCGGGGCCAGTGTAGACGCTCTTTTCCGGCTTTTCTAAAAGCCGGAAAAAAGGAGCAGACATTTTTATTTAAATGCCGCGGGGGATATTTAAATCCCCCGCGGATTTCCCTATTACGACCTGTAAAATTAACATGCCCCTTTCGGAAAAGGGGCCAGTGTAGACGTAGCCTATGAGTCTATGAGTCCTGGCCCCCCTCTTCCTCCCAGCCAGTCCCTGCCCCCAGCCAGTCCCTCTTCCTCTCCCCCCCCCGCCCAAGATCAAGTGTGTCCAGTTTTTTGGGGGTGGGTCTACCTGGCAACCCTATGAGTCAGACCTGGTGCAGGCACCAAGTGATGGGGACTGCCGGAACATTGGGAACCAGAGACTGTGGGGTGGGAGTTTGTAGCCCAAAAGGGGGCTGAGAAACCTAAGAAAGACAGAGTAGGGGAGCACCAGAAGGGTGACAGTCAGGGCGACCCTAGAACTCTGTTACAGACCAGCTGGCGGCTGCTGGAAGAGGAGGGAAAAATAGGGGGAAGCATGGGAGAGGAAGGGGCTTGTGCTGAGGGGAGGGGGGCAGGTCAGGAGAAGAAAGGGGAAGGCACCAAGGGACAGGGTGTAGGAGAGAGACAAATGCGAGGGGGCCAAGTGGAGACAATGAGGAAAAGGACAGGAGGTGTCAGTGGAGCGGGGGACAGGATGATGCAAGGAGAGAAGAGGGGAAGGGCTTTGGGGGCTAGAGGGAGAAGGGGAGGTGCTGGGAGAAGGCTTGAAAGAAGGGGTGGGCATGAGGAAGGCGGGGATGGAGCAAGGCACGTGTGAGGGCACAAGGGCATGAGGGGAACGGGGGCAGAGGGTGGTGAGGGGGTGGGCATCAGGGAAAAAGAAGGCAAAGGGGGCAGGGGCAGTGAGGGAAGGGGGAGGCACCAGGAGGATGCAGGGGTAAGGGAAGGTGCAGGTGCCAGGGGATTCTGGGGGGTGAAGCAGAAGGGCAGACACCTGCAGGGGAGGGACCAGCACCAGAGGAGAGAGGCAGGGCAGGTGTGTAGAGGAAGGTGTTAGGAGAGGTGATGAGGAGGGGTAGCTCACATGATCAGAATGGGGCTACTGGAGGAGTGGGCACGGGGGGAGAGAAAGTCTGGTGGAGGGGGGCAGGTCTCAGGAAGGCTGAGAGCAGTGAGAAGGACAGGAGTCAGGACAGCAGAGGTGGGTGAGGGGTTGAAGGGGCAGTAGGCACCAGGGGAGCTGATGGAGCAAGCGGAGAAGACCGAGCAGCAGAGAGGAAAGGTGGAGGTTCATAAGATATTTATTAATAACTTGGGTGCCACAGTGGCACATCCAAACAAGCCACAAACTCAGTAGTGGTGCACAACAGAAAATGTATTGTGCTCATGGGACGAAACTCTTCCCCCAGCCTCTTCACCCCTCGAGTTAATGTCACACACATTGGGTTAATGCAGTTGCAGGATAGTTGCATGAGGGGGGTTTGGTGAGGGCCAAACTAATCCCTATTGGTAAGAGGATGGTGGGAAAAGTCCTTGGGGGGGGGTGTCACATGACACCTTTTATTTCTGGTCATGTGTCCATATTGCCCCAAAAGTGTTACCTCCAGAGGCGTGGCTAATGGGGGTCAAAGAGTACAATTTTAAAAAATTCTTTGGGTGCACACCCTAATGAAATGTGCTGCGCATGCCTATGTTGCAGAGTACTGTGGTGTCCCGAGTGAGGGCAACCAGAGACAAAATGCTTTGCTGTCCCTCATCGAGGAAGGCAAGCAAGCAAGGAAAGCTGAGAACCGGATGTCTGGGGGTCCCTTTAAGCACAGGCCTCAGATAGCCTCAGGTAGCAGCCAAACAAAGTAATTCTTGACCTGATGCCCTACCGGTCCTGTTTCTTGCTGGCCTTAAATGCGATTCAGCGTCCACTCAGTGTTGATGTGCTATTTTGAGATAGTAGAATGTTATTTCGAAATGCATTTTGTGTATAAATGCGTTATTTTGAAATAACTTATTTCGAATTAACTATTTTGAAATAAGATATTTTGCAATAACGCTGTAGTGTAGACATACCCTTAGGTATGACAGAGCATGAGATCAGTTCCTGCAAAGTGACCAGGCCAATCCCAGAATGTGTAATGCAATGTACAGTTAGTGTATACAAGGATGTTTTCTGTGTGACTTTGGGTGTGTGGTATGGCCTATACACCCCCTCTGTGCTTAAGTATGATGCATTTAGCATAGATTTGCTGTACACAAAATAAAGGAGTTTGAGTGACATCGCCATAGTTGGAGGGAGTCCTTGGAAAACCGAACGATAGAGGTTTTGGAGAAACCCCAGCATCGTGGTGCCATGATGTAGATCCACTCATTTAGAGCAGGTGTCAAATCCCCCCCAATAACCTCTTTTCCTAACTAACCATACCTAATCCCTCCAGCCTTGACTCATCTGTCTCACATTCCAGCCCTTTGATCACCTGTGCCATTTGCAGTGATAAGCACCGGCCCTGCAGTGAGGATGGCACTGGGGGTGGGGGCAGTGTGCGGAAACCCTCTCCCCACAAGGGGGGAGTGCACAGATACACTTGCTCAGCAGCCAGCCATGGGCCCTGAGGGCCCTGCTGCACTGTGGGACGTTTTCTTCCAGCCCCAGCCCAGAGGGCCATGATGGGCTGCAGAAAAATGTTTCAAGGGCTGAATTCAGCTCACAGGCTGTATTTTGCCCATGGCTGCCTAAGGCAAAGAATACCCAGACTGAAACAGCAGTTTAACAAGGATTATTTCTGGTTGCTAAAACTTTACAAACATAATTTGCCAGTTTAAGAGGAATTTTGAAAAACCACACACAAGCAAATCAGACTTGTAGAATGGAAAGGATTAAACTGAAAAGATTCCTGAAAGATCAAGAAGTACAAAATAGCTGTTACCTATTTGCATAAATCGAAAGTAAAAATCCAGCTATTCTTTAAGAACTCTATATAGAGACTGCAGCTTTGCAGGCAAAGTCTACTAAATTAAAAAAAAACCTGCAAACGACATAAAAACAAGATTAGAACAAAAAATTGGCTAAAATTTGTGACATTTAAAAAATGAAATAAGGGTTAGAGTCCTATAATACTGCAGCTAGAGAGGTCTTAAAATGTCTTATTAAACAATGAAAAACTGAAGTGATTAAAGAAAAAAGGTTAGTGTAGTTAAAAGGAACGTTTGCACATATCAACACTGGCTCAAAAAACCCGAAACATTCAAAAGTAGTAAATATATTTTAAAAAGTTAAAATATTTAAAAAGAAGGTTAAAGTCTCTTAAAGAAAAAAATGCTCAAATAATAAAATGCAGTTTTAGCAATATACCTCTGTTGTTGTACTTACTAACATTCTTAGTAATCAAATTATGCAATACATTTTCCCCAAGAAATCCTTTACAGATATTTTTTTTAAAGGGCCGGTCCCAGTACATGTATTTGTCAATAATAAATTGTACTGGCTGCTGCAAGTACAAAAACCATCTAATTTAAGTTACTGTATATACTTGTTCATTAGCCCATTTGTTTATAAGCCAAGTCCCCAAGATGAAAAGGTAAAAATTAGGGCTGTCGAGCAATTACAAAAATTAATCGCGTGATTAATCATGTGTGCTGCCCCTTTGAAACTCAGTGGCAGCGTTTCAAAGAGGCAGCATCACAGGGGCCCAGGATCAGACGGAGTTCCCAACTGACCCCAGCTCCGTGCAATGCTGCCCCTTGGAAAGGCTGCCCCCGTGGCAGCACCACGGGATCCCGAAATCAGCTGGAGTCCTCCGCTGACCCCGGGCTCTGTGCAGCGCTACCCCTATTAAGCGCTTGAGTGGCACTGCAAAGGGGCAGTGTAACACAGAGCCGGGGATCAGCTGGGCATTCAAACTTCAAAGTTCTTGAATATGCAGAAGCAAATAATAATTGTGCTGCTGTTTGTGAATTTTGTATCAATGAGAAGCAGGTAAGAGAATGGTGAAAAAATAAAACAACACTAAAAGACATTCCAAGAAGCAAGAAAACATGTCCAACTAGGTGCACTTCATTTTCTGTGCTGGAAAAGATCTCAATGATTGGATTGTTGAATGTCGACACAAAGGTAACTTATCACTAGAACTGGAATTCATCCATGTTCTCACAAATGTGGCAAAATGGCATATACAAGTCAATAAAGTCATCAATAATTGTTGCATCAGTGGGTTGATGTACTTGCTTCAGAAACCATCGGTGATCTCTATTTTTGTCAGAGAACAAAGATAACACAAAAGCTGCCTAAAGACCTGGAAGAAAAAAATCAGGTCTTTCCAAAAAGTGCAACGAGTATACACAGTAACTATAAAAAATAATTTGAATTATTTTAAAAAATAAACATTCCTGTATAGCTTACCTATTTCTGAATATACTAGAAAAATATAATCTAAACATACACAAATAATAAGTGAAATTTGCCTATAAATATTAAGAGCAACAGTAATTTCACTAAAAGCTCAAATAAAGTACAAAGCAAAAGAAATTGAAATAACAGTAAAGAAAATGTCAGTAAAAGATAACAATTATCAAAGCCCAGGGCAAGAAACTTCTCTGTCCTTTTAAAACAAACTTATTCAAAGATTAAATATAAAAATTAAAAATTGCAGTTTAAAACTGTTAACTACTGAAATATGTCATCTGCTCAGAACTTTCAATTTAACAAAAAAAACAAACCAAACCAAAACCACTTCAAAAGTTTAAAAGTTCAACATATAAATGTTGAAAGGCTCTGCTTGCAGAGCTAATCCAAGCATGTTAAATATATTTTGTAGTCTCTCATAAAAAACTGTTTACAAGATAGAAAGGGACCGCAGCATTTAAAGCGATAATCAAGCCAGCACCAAGAAAAATCCGTAAATATAAGGAGTGAGGCCCAACTGTCAAAATCCTGTTCAAAAGCGCTGTCCAAATTCTATTTTCTTGCAACAGGTTATAACTGTAGAAAATACAGCAACTTTGAATGTTACAGTGAGGTGGCCAACAGAGTTGCCAGACCCCTGGGTGAAGGGGAGGGGTGGCTCCAGAAGAGGTGGGGCTCAGGGCAGCGCACTGCACTCTGACTTCCTCCCACGGCCTAGAGTGCACCCTTTTTAATTGCCAGGCCCCAGGGTGGTTGCCCCCGTTGGTCCCCTCTGTCAGGAGGCCTGACAGACTTTGCACCCCCTGGATTACATTTTGATTCATGGGGGAGGGTGTTAACAATGACTGTGGTCTTGGGCATGTCTTGCTCAGTAGCACATTGTTTTAAAAAGCAGAGACTGGAACACAAAGGCAGTGAATTCAACACTAACAGAAAACAGAACAACAAAAATAACAGACTGTAGGCTTGGTTTGACATGGGTAACTGAACTGAACCAACTTCCTGGGATACCGAGTAATGGGAGTAAATGGATCAGCAGGCTGGAAACAAAATGTCTGTACTGGTAAGATAAGGGGTGGAACACCTCAGGAACCATTTACCATGGACAAGGTAACAATGGAGAAGATAAGATTGGAACATAAGGTGAGAGAAGAGTAAGCTGAGCATGGACACTGCCCAGCCAGCGAGTCCAGTGCAGGGATTGGTCCCTACAATGTGACCGACACATGTAATGCCATGTGTAATAAATGCAACGTGTAAATGCTTAGAAAGGAAGATTTGTTGTGTACCTTTGCTTGTGTGGTACACCCTAGACCCACCCCCTAGGCTTGAGTCTGACCAATTCAGCATAGTTTTGCTGTTTGCCAAACAAAGGATCCAGAATGATGAAGTTGGACTTAGATTGAGTTCTTAGGGAACCAAGTGGAGGGTCTCTGGGGAACCCAAAAAGGTGATGCTCTCAGGCCCCGGTTTATACATGTGTTTGTCCTGGGGCCAGAACTGCATTCCAGCATTTTGCCACATTTTGTTCTCAGTATGTAATCTGCCTAGTGCACTGTGTGCGAGAGGTTATGCAGGCCAGGGGAATCCCATATTGGAGAAGGGCACTTGTTGATACAGGAAATGAAAGGCACCCAAGACATCTAATCACTACCAAAGAGGATCTCAGGGGAACAAAGTTTGGGGACCACTTCCCTACAACTGTCTGTGGGATCTCCAGTACACAATAACACTTGGCAAATGCTGCCTTTTAATTGCTAGCACTGTATCTAGCATTCATGAGAACACAGAGCTGTTTTCATGGTCATACCTTTTAAAAAACGTGTCTGCCATACTAATTCAAACTACATGTGGAACTGCTATAACTTTGATTAAAACCATTGAAAAAAAACCCCTTTGTTCCTAACTTGGTACAGTTTTACTTCTGCGAACACTGTCTCATATTTTTTCATATGAAGATAAAGGAATGTTCAAGCAGTTTTTTAGATTTGATACAGCTTTTGCAAGTAAGAATCCAAGTTTAATTATGAACTACATTGGGATATATCCATGCTTTAATCCCTTTGTTTTTAATTCTGGGGACTTCATTAAATAGTGTCGTCTCTTGGGTTCCTCTGTTACTTTTTTCTCAGCACTAAGTAATGATCATAAAGCCTTTCAAATAGGATTCAAAATAATATGCAGTGTGCTTCCAAAATGCAAAGTGAGAAGCTGTATAACGAATGAATGAACTCAAAATCCCCAAGATTTTGGTATTTGGCATGATGGCGCTAGCCACATATCAAAATTTAAAGGGAGGATGCTCTTTGATTAAATAGTCTGTAAGTTTAAGGAATGTGAATACCAGTAGCCTTTTGGTGTTTGGTGTTCCCTTGTGGTAGTACCTGTACAAACACCGAGCAAGCCCCAACCCCTGCCCTAAAAAGCTTAGACAAGAAAGACAAAGTATTATATCACAGACAGTGAGGCATAGTGAGATTAAGTAACGCACCCAAGTTTGTGCTGATAATCCATAGCAGAGTTGGGAAATGAACCTAGATTGCCTTAGTTATGTTGGTTTAAGTTAATTGGGGCTTCCCTTTCCTTTGCCAGCACTCTTTCAGGTGCACCTTAGGAGCTAGGGGGTCTTATGCTCATTCTCATGTACACGTAGTTGTGCTAGCTCCCATCGATTAGAGTGAGCATAAATAACAGTGTCTCTGCCATTGCACTATGTTGTAAACGTGCTGACTCATGCGAGTATTGTACATAAGCAGGGGAATCACCCCCGGCTAGTAGTGTAGACATGGTAGCCTTAGTGCGTCTAGTACTGTTGAGAGTGCCAGTGCTCCCCGTTTTTAAAAGAACCAGGGGTTCTTAAGAAATCTTGTAAGGATCAGGGCGTTGACTCTGTGCTGGTAGGGCCAGCCAGAGACCAAAGGCCTTTCATACAAGGAGCATCTTTGGCAAGCCTCCTCTCCACCTCCCCCCAATGTGTTAAACTTTCAGACACCATACAGCACTCCAAGCCCATGGCCCCCAGTCCCAGTTCTGTAGGAGGTTGCCTGGATCACCTCCTAAATCCAGCCTTGTGTGCAGGGGCACCAAAGAAGTGCAAGATAAACTGGCTAGTACTGCAGTAGATTTGAGCAGAATCACAGAATCATAGAGCTGGAAGAGACCTCAGAAGGTCATCAAGTCCAGGCAGGACCAATCCCAACTAAATCAACCCAGCCAGGGCTTTGTTAAGCTGAGACTTAAAAATCTCTAGGGATGGAGATTCCACCACCTCCCTAGGTAACCCATTCCAGTGCTTCACCACCCTCCTAGGGAAATAGTTGTTCCTAATATCCAACCTAGACCTCTCCCACCACAACTTGAGACATTGCTCCTTGTTCTGCCATCTGTCACTAATGTGAAGAGCCTCTCTCCATCCTCTTTGGAACCTCCCTTCAGGAAGTTGAAGGCTGCTGTCAAATCCCCCCCTCACTCTTCTCTTCTGCAGACTAAACAAACCCAAATCCCTCAGCCTCTCCTCATAGGTCATGCGCTCCAGTCCCCTAATCATTTTGGTCACCCTCCCGCTGGACCCTCTCCAATGTGCCCACATCCTTTCTATAGTGGGAGGCTCAGAACTGGACACAATACTCCAGATGTGGCCTCACTTGAGCCGAATAAAGGGAAATAATCACTTCTCTGGATCTGCTGGCAATGCTCCTCCTAATGCACCCTAATATGCCACTAGCCTTCTTGGGTACAAGGGCACACTGTTGACTCATATCCAGATTCTCATCCACAGTAATCCCCAGGTCCTTTTCTGCAGAACAACTTAGCCATTCAGTTCCCAGCCTGTAACAGTGCTTGGGATTCTTCCGTCCCAAATGCAGGACTTTACACTTGTCTGTGCTGAACCTCATCAGATTTCTTTTGGCCCAATCCTCTAATCCAGTGGTCTCCAACCTTTTTACACCCAAGATCACTTATTAAATGACAGACCAAGCCAAGATCTACCACCCCGCCCCTTCTTTGAAACCCCACCCCTTCCTTGAAGCCCCGCCCTCTCTATTCTCCTCCTCTCCATCACTTGCTATCCCCAATCCTTATACTGCTGCTTTAAAAAAAAATCTTCTGTAGGAAGAGGTTTTTCCAACATTTGGCCTGTCTAGACTGGACCAAATGTGAGAAAAAAACCCTTCTTTTGGAAGCCCCCTTATTCCTCGTGGAAAGAGGAATATAGGGGTGACTGAAAGAGTATGTTTGCTTTTCCATTAAAAAAAGCGGAAGAACAAATGCAACCCTGGACGCAGAAGAGTTTTTCTGGGATATCTCCAGAATCCTGAAAAACTCCTGCAGTCTAGCCGGTCCCTCGCTGGGTTGACACAGGATGTGTAGCCTCTGCGGTGGGAATGAGGGATTGGGTGTGGGAAGGGGTGAGAGGTGCAAACTCTGGGAGGAAATCTGGGAGGTGGAGAAAGGGGACACTGGTTCTGGGAGGGGTTCCAGGCCAGGCAGTGTTGGGGTACTAAGCAAGCAACAGGCTTGTGGATGTGAGGGTGCAGGAATTTGGGTTGGAGTATGTGAGGGGCTCCGGGCAGGGGGTTCCAGTGTATGATAGGCTCAGATCTAGGGTCTGGGGAAGGAGGAATGCAGGAGTGGTTGTGGCCAGATGGGGGCTTGGCCCCAATTGGGCGTTTGTTGGCCAGGCTTCATTTTTAAATAGAATACTATGTTAAACACAAAACGTTTCTGCATTGTCTTTATTTATGAGAATGGCAGGGAACCTGCCTTGAGTCAGGGGTCACTGACCCATAGAAAAGTCAGTTGGGAGCAGGGGACACAGTACTGGGGAGGGGTGCTAGTGGGTTCTGGGGCAGGGAACAGGGTGCCAGTGGGGGCAGGAGATAGGGGGCAGGGTGCCAGATGGACAGGTTTCTGCAGCAGGGGACAGGGTGCCAGAGGGGGACAGGTTTCTGCAGCAGGGGACAGGGTGCTGGGGAGAAGGAGGGGACAGGTTTCTGCAGCGGGGAGCAGGGGGACAGGTTTCTGTAGTGGGGAAGGCAGGGGGACATGTTTCTGCAGTAGGGGACAGGGTGCCAGTGGGGACTGGTTTCTGCAGGGGGAGCAGAGTGCCAGGGGGGCAGGTTTCCACAGAGAGGGGGCAGGTGTCTGCAGCGGGGGGGGGGGGGGAGGCAGGGGAGACTGAACAGGGGGGCAGGAGGGCAGGGGACAGGTTTGGGGCAGGGGAGAGGGAACAAGGTTCGGGGGTAGGGAGTCCCCTATACCAGCCACAGAGGGAAGCCTCCATCCCACGCTCTCTCTGGGGCTGGCCCTCCTCTCCCCTCCTTCCCCCCTCCCACCGCGAAGGAAGGAAGCCCCATTGTGCGCCTCTGCTGGGCCTGACCCCTCCTCCCACCGAGCAGGGAAGCCCACTCAGGCAACCCCTCGGGGGTGTTCCCCCACACGTGCGCTAGCCCCGGGGCCGAAACCTCCGCGCGTGCTTGCCCTGGGGCCAACGCCCACCCACCCCCCTCCGCGGTGCAGGAAAACCCCTGTGCATGCCTGCACCGGGGGCTGAAACACCCCTCCCCCCCCGCATGGTGCAGGAAAACCCCATGCACGCCTGCCCTGGGGCCAACACACACACACACACCCCGCGGCGCAGGGAAACCCGGCGTGTGCCTGTCCCGGGAACAACTCACGCCTCCTGTGCTGGTGCAGGGAAGTCACCATGCTCCTATTCCAGAGCCAGGGCCCCCTCCCACAGCACGCCTGGCAAAGCAGCCAGCGCACTTCTGGAACTCCCGGAAGAGGCGCTAAGCTGTGGGACTTCCATCCACCCGCAGGGAGCTGGCACTACCTCCATTTTCGCTGGAGGTAAGTACTGGGGCTTCTCCGGGGTGGGTGGAAAATGGGGGGGAGGGCCGGACGCCTTGCGATCGACTGGTCAAGGCCAGTTCTTACATACAGATTCAACTTAAGAACCCCAGGCGTCCCCAAGTCAGCTGCTGCTGAAACTGATCAGCGGCTGATTCCAGGAAGCCCAGGGCAGAGCAACTCTGCCTCGGGCTTCCTGTAGTCAGCCCTGGTCAGTTTCAGCAGCTGCTGACTTGGGGACGCCTGGGGCAGAGCAGCTTGGGTGCTGCTGGGTTGGTCCAGTAGCGCCGCTCCTCGGCGCTACTGGACCAACCCAGCAGCACCCAAGCTGCTCTGCCCCAGGCGTCCTGATTCAGCCGCTGCTGAAACTGACCAGCAGTGGCTGAATCAGGACACCTGGGGCAGAGCAGCTGGGGTGCTGCTGGGTTGGTCCAGTAGCACGCAGTGCGGCGCTACGGGACCAATCGGCAGTGCCCCAGCTGCTGTACCACAGGCGTCCGGAGCAAAGCCGCGGAGAACGGGGGCAGCGGGACAGCCCAGACGCGCCGCGGCTGTCCTGCTGCCCGCGTGCTCCGCGGCTTTGCTCTCCGTCTCCCTGGTCTGCTGGTCTCCAGCAGACCAGGGAGACGGGCAGCAAACCCCGTTCATAACTGCGGATCCAACGTAAGTCGGATCCGCGTAACTCTGGGACTGCCTGTATAGAGAAAACTGCCATCTTTGCACTGATATTCACCTATTTTACAATTTTTGTAATAAACAGTGATGCATTAATTGAAAATTTTAAACAAAACCACTGAAAAAGAAGGGTCCTTCTATGCTGCTACAATAAATTCCTAGTCTAGACAACCTCTGAAGTGTGTTTTTCTGGAGGCTGTATTCTTTGCATATTTTAAAATGCCACTGCTGGTGATCCCATAGAGTTCATGAAAGGAATGCAAGATGGGCAAAACAAACCCAAATGGCACAAACAAGATAAAACAGCTAAATATGCAACAACAAAAGCCGAGAAAGAAAAGGGGAGGAAAGCAAGAGAAAAAACGGGTAAAGAGATTTAAAAGATCAAAAGAAGAAAAGGCAAAAAAGGAAAGCGCTATTAAAACAATGACAGAGGAGCAGGAAAGACAAACACTTATTCACCCCAGAATTACTTTTGCTGATTGCAGTGGCACACCAACTCCATTGTGTAGTGTATTTGTCCAGTGGGGGCAGAAAGCCCAGTCTTCACCCAGGGCACCAATGTGTCATGCTTGTGAAAGGCTCTGAACTGGTAGTTACAGAAGCCAATGTGCTTTGTTGTGCTGCTGGACAGAACTGTGAGCATTAGGAGTGCAAGCTTCCCCAGGCTGTCCCACCAATAAACATGAGCGTCAGAGCTGGATGGAAAAGACGTCAGCTGCTTAAGAGCTGAAAAGTACTTTTTTTGGGGGGAAAAAAGTATATAGTTGCTGCTGCAGCTCTGGCTTGAATTGGTTTCCATCATATACAGGTTTTACAGTTTGGTTCAGTAGCTCTCAGTGCCCCTGACAAATTATATTTGTGAACACGTGTTTTTTATTCACTATTTGTTAAACTTGTATTTGAAAAATTTCAGAGATCTTATAATCCAAGAGAAATATAAAGTAATGTGATAGGTTTCCTTATCTGACACATTTATTGGAAAACCAGGCATCTTGTGAATGCCAAGTGCTCTGAATTAGTCAGTTTCACACAATGGCCACATATTGAGATTTGGCAACTGATGCTAAGTCTTGTGCCTACAGAGGACTGCTGATTGCAAACAGGCTTAGAACGTAACAAAGTATTCTTTCTAATAGGAAGAAAATTTCCATTCACATCCTCACAGACTGTCACAAATTGTTTACATAATCTATATATCCTATATGTACAAGGACTTGCATTCAATAACAGGCACTCATCCAGCTAAAAATAAAAAAGTCCCTAATTTCAGTACTACAAAGATGCTGACTTTTGTGTGTGTGGCTTTTAGAGAAGTCACACTCAAAATTTTAAATTTATTGTTTCTCCCTTTGTATTTACAGACTGTTTTTACAGAACTACTGTAAATACTACAGGTTGAACCTCGGATATTGCTGGACCAGAGAGCCCCAGCCGGGTCAAGTTCAGGGACTGGGCTGGTAGTGGGAATGCAGCCCTGGCCAGTAGGATATCACTGTCCCTTCTTTGCTTACTACCAGATTCATTGTCTAAAACATGAAATCTGTCATCTTTCTCTACAGATTGTTTTGTAGTAACACAAAGAACCCAGAAGCTCATTCTGTAGAACAATAGTTTGTCAAAACAAATGTTATAATGCTTTTACAAATTGTTAATTGGTGCCTATGCCCTTACCGTCCATTCTGTGATTGTAATAGTGATCAACCAGACATCAATCTAAAAGGTAGCTAATCACATTTAGTGTTGGGAGTACAGATACTAAGATCTGAAGTTGACATTGGCTGATTGGGATTTCCTACCTCTAAAACACTGTGCTCAATACAGACATCCCTTGGGCATCTTTAGAATGGTGTTCAGAGACCAGTATTATGCAGTTACAGTGTTCAGCATACGTTGTGTGTGGTATTTTTAATGTTTGTTGTGCTCTGATCTTTCCAAACAGAGATATGGCAAATCCTGGCAATGAGGACATAAAATTTAAACACAAATAACCACAGAAACACAAACATTATCCACCAGTGAGATTCGCATAGGCTCTGTGAGGCTCCTTGGGAGGGATTTTAATATGAAGAGACCCGGGGGCATTGTGGATGAACTCAGAAAGAACATCCCATTCCTAGGGGAACATCATGAAGAAGCTTGTGCAGGAAGCTGATGGCCGAGCCTGGAATCAGTGAAGTACCACAGCAAGTGGAGGTCAGTACAGAGGTGTGGAGAGGAGAGCTGTGAGGCCCTTCACAAGATCCGGAGAGGAACGAGAGCCAGTGGAGGAGTATGGGAGAGGTGACATGGCCAAAACAAAAGCCAGGGCAAGGAAGATTATCTTAATGGGTGTCTGGGAAATCAGAGAGGAAGAAATTGCAGATGTCGAGCAGAGCTTGGGAGAAAGCTTTCACTGGATGGATTAAAAATCAGATCCTAGATCTGTTGAGATGAAAGAATGTGCAGAATTTGGATGTGCTGGGGCGAAGGAGAGAGAGAAGTTCTCTCCTTACAGATCTGAGGAATGAGGAGCATACTCTTGGGCTAGGTCTAGACTGCCCCCTCTTGCGCAAAAAATATGCAAAAGAGGCAAAGCGTGGAATATCACCATGTCTCATTTGCATAATTAACGAGGCTCCATTTTTTGTGCAATACGGCTATACAGCTCCTTATTGTGCAGACCCGCTCTTACGCAAGAGCCGTGTAGATAACTCCTTTTTGCACAAAAGCCTCTTTTACAAAAACAGAGTCTCGCTAATTATGCAAATGAGGCATGGCAATATTCCACACTTCACCTCATTTGCATTTTTTTTGCACAAGAGGGGGCAGTCTAGATGTAACCTTAGGGTACGTCTACACAGCAACATTATTTTGAAATAACTAGCGTTACTGGACTCGATGACCTCTCGAGGTCCCTTTTAGTTCTAGTGTTCTGTGAAATAATTTAGTCCACATCTCTACAGCAGGCTGTTATTTCAAAATAATTTTGAAATACTGTCAAGCTGGAGGACTTCTTACTCCGACTCCTGTAACCTTCATTGTACAAGGAATAAGGGAAGGAAGGAAGCTCTCTTTTGAAATAAGTGCTGTGTAGCTATTTTGAAATAAGCTACACAATTGACATAGTCCAATTTGTATAGCTTATTTCAAGTTAAGCCCTCCTGTGTAGACGCACCCTTAGATATTTGGAACCAGGAAAGTATATGAGATCAACCAAATAAAGTGTATAAAATGGTAGAAAAAGGGAGTCAAGGTAGAGCAGTTTGGGACCTCAGTGGGCATTGCCAAAAATACAGGCTTTTCAGGATCCTCCTAAATGCACTTATCTCCTACTCATTGTTTCCTTCATCTGTAAAAGCATCTACGTACACCTAGTTAACAGTGTCAACAGTTACAATTCAATTCCATACAACAGTTTTTTAAAGTTTTTCCTGTTACAGACCAACTCGGCTACCCCTCTGAAGCTTATGTACTCTTTTTTTCCTTCCTCCCCTGCTTTTTTTCCTCTTTTTTCCTTCTTCCCTAACCCCTCCCTTCTTCCCTTATTTATTTATTCTTGGATATGGACTTCTAACACTCCTGTTATCTGAAGAAGTGGATTGTGCCCACGAAAGCTCATGAGACCATCTTCATGTTTTGTTAGTCTTTAAGGTGCTACTAGACTATTTGTTGTTTTTTAAGTTTTTCCTGTTACAGACTAACTCGGCCACCCCACTGAAGTTACAATTTTACTTTTAACAATGAGATTTTGGAGTCTTTGATATTCATTTATAAGATTACCAGGGCTTGCTGAACCGCAGCAAACCCTGCTCGCCAGCTGCGCTGTCCGGCGATCTGCGCATGCACAGATCATTCTGCGCATGCACAGATCGCCCGAACCCGGCTCTTCCGGGTTACAATCTACTCGCCCCGGGTGAGTAGATTGTATTATTTGTCGAGACCTGAAGATTACAGCTCCATAGCAGCCTTCACAAGAGCTCTTACCTGTGACTCTGCTATTCTAAGGTTTATTTGGTATTTGTTATAACTTCAAGCAATTCAATATAGTTAATTGGCCCCACAGACATTGATTTTCCCTTGCTCATATGACAGTGGAATTGAACATTGTTGTAGATTGTTATACTGCACAAAATCTATATCTGCCTCTAGCATTTCCTAATGCAGCAAGGGCCCCTAAATCTCATCTTTGCTGGTAACCTTTGCCCCATACTCCTCAAAAAAGAAACTATTGAAAAAGACACATTTTCTTTTTTTCCTCTCCTCCAGCTCAGATTTACTTCCTATGGGAGCTACTGACTGTAGGTCTTGAATAGCTGGTTAAAATGATCAATGGTTTCCTTTACTGAAATGAAAATCTAGTTATAGGATGTATTGTTGTTAGATTTACTATGGTGACAACCCACAGAAATGTTTAAGAGATTGTTACACCAGTTTATTTTCCTTTGAAGCACAACCTTATGTAGTTGTCGGTTACCATGGCTTCACATTGCTCAACATTAGTTCCCTGGAAAAAATACATGTTGTTGTTAGGTTTGGGGGTTTTTTTTACTCTGAAAGAAGTATTATTGTGTAAATTGAAATCTACACAGACAAAGTCATTTGAACTTAAAAGGAATTTCCATGAAAAGAATTACAAACAGGAAATAAGAAAATATGTCCATTTGTAGAAACAAACTAACTTTAAGGCCACTGAGGTTATATCTATACTATGGGGTATCAGGGAATGCATCTGCTCTTCTGACATTTTTTGCGGAAGAGCAGACACGCTCTTTCGAAAGTCCTGTCTTCCTCATTCCATGAGGGTGAAGGGCTCTTCCAAAAGAGGAGGTTTTTCTGAAATTTGGCCCGGTGTAGATGGGCCAAATTTCTAAAAAGCCTCTTCTGACAAAACTATCGGAGAAAGGTACGCAAATTGCGGAGCACAATTTGTGTACCTTTCGCCGAAAACAAGCTGCAGTCTGGACATAGCCTGAGAAATCCTCAGAATAGCACAGATGTATTTACAATGATGGGACTTTCCCACCTGTCAGGTAATCCCACTGTTTGAGAGAACTTTTGATTGAGATACAGGCAGTCCCCGAGTTACGCGGATCCGACTTACGTCGGATCCGCAGTTACGAACGGGGCCCTCTCCCTGGTCTCCAGCAGACCAGGGAGAGGAAGCAAAGCGGCGGAGCATGCGGGCAGCGGACAGCCCAGACGCTGTCTGCTGCCCGCGTGTTCCGCCGCTTTGCTCCCCGTCCTTCTGGTCTGCAGACCAGGGGGACGGGGAGCAAAGCAGAGCAAAGCCGCGGAGTCCGAGGGCAGCAGGACAGCAGGACAGCCACGGCGCGTCTGGGCTGTCCCGCTGCCCCCGTGCTCCGCGGCTTTGCTCCAGACGCCTGTGGTACAGCAGCTGGGGCGCTGCTGGTTGGTCCTGTAGTGCCGCTCTGGGCGCTACTGGACCAACCCGGCAGCACCCCAGCTGCTCTGCCCCAGGCGTCCTGATTCAGCCACTGCTGGTCAGTTTCAGCAGCGGCTGAATCAGGACGCCTGGGGCAGAGCAGCTTGGGTGCTGCTGGGTTGGTTCAGTAGCGCCGAGGAGCGGCGGCGCTACTGGACCAACCCAGCAGCACCCCAGCTGCTCTGCCCCAAGCATCCCCAAGTCAGCCGCTGCTGAAACTGACCAGTGGCTGACTACAGGAATCAGCCGCTGATCAGTTGCAGCAGCAGCTGACTTGGGGATGCCTGGGGTTCTTAAGTTGAATCTGTATGTAAGTCAGAACTGGCATCCAGATTCAGCCGCTGTTGAAACTGATCAGTTTCAGCAGCGGCTGAATCTGGACGCCGGTTCTGACTTACATACAGATTCAACTTAAGAACAAACCTACAGTCCCTATCTTGTACGTAACCCGCGGAGTGCCTCTACACAGTGTGAGGGAAAATTAGCACTAAAAGGAATTACTTGATTGAAAATACTACAGCATATTTGATGTCTTCATTGGAACTTTCTTGCATAAAAGAAGAGATGTTCAACTATGTGCAGATAGGCTGTTATTTGTATACTTTATTGAAAACCTACTCAGAGAGAAAATACTGTACCATGTGCAAGGTCCCTTGCCTGGACAGCCAGTACTTTATGCAGCTGGTTTGTTGCGTTCATCTTGTATCATCTAATCTAGTGCTCTCAAATACCGTCCTGTAATTTCATAGATGCGGTGTCCACCCTTGTATTGGATAAGGTCCTTCATTAGTTCATAAGATTCAGATCTGTTGAGAAGGAAACATCTTCATCTGTTTTATCCAGCACTGGATGTATTGATAGCTGCAGAGATTGGATGAGCCTTGGCTCTGTTTTCCAGTGCACACACATGTTGGGGTGGAGGGGAGTTAGTAATCTGCTACTGGCAAGGGTCAAGTTTTCCTTATAGTGATGTCCTTGATAGATAGGGCAAGAAATAGCTCTCCTAATACAGGTCCTGCCTTCGCACGCTCAGGGAGAGGTGAAATGATCCAACAAGGTCACTAATGGCAAAGCCAGAGGGATTGAAATGCACCCCATTTCAAAGTATCACCTCTCTCTGTCTCCCCATCCCTCTTAGACATTGCTTTCTTTACAGGCTAACCAGGGCAGAACCTTACAGCAGGTTTTTGTTAGCCAATGATACAGTTGAATTGACAAGGATGTCTCAAAATCCATTCACCATGATGAACAGCCAGATTCTCTCTTCCAACCTCATTAGAAATCCTAGATTAAATACAGCATGGCTTTGTCTAGACTGGCATGATTTTCCGGAAATGCTTTTAACGGAAAAGTTTTCCGTTAAAAGCATTTTCGGAAAAGAGCGTCTGGATTGGTACGGACGCTTTTCCGCAAAAGCACTTTTTGCGGAAAAGCGTCTGTGGCCAATCTAGACACGCTTTTGCGCAAAAAAGCCCCGATCACCATTTTCGCGATCGGGGCCTTTTTGCGGAAAACAAATCTCAGCTGTCTACACTGGCCCTTTTGCACAAAAGTTTTGCGCAAAAGGGACTTTTGCCCAAATGGGAGCAGCATGGTATTTCCGCAAAAAGCACTGATTTCTTACAGTAGGAAGTCAGTGCTTTTGCGGAAATTCAAGCAGCCAGTGTAGACAGCTGGCAAGTTTTTCCGGAAAAGCGGCTGATATTCACAAGAATATGTACAGTTATTGATGTTCCATTATAAATGTCTCTAGGTTTCTTAGGGTTGGTATATGTTTGATGTAGCATGGTCATACAAGGGGAGAGAGGCTTATGTACAGATTCATGTTCCTCTGTGTAACTATAAGTTGGAAAAGCAGGATATAGTAACAGCTACATGTGTGTATACAGTGTGATTTCCATTTTCAGGAATGTCCCCAGTTGCTGAAATTGTTTAGTTCCAGTTCAGACCTGAAATTGTTTGGTTTATTTTTCTCATATTAACAGTGTCTTAAAGCCCATATTTAATGCCTCAGTAAGCAGTATTTCAGAATGAAGAAATATTATCTTTCTGCTCCTAGAGAGTGGAAATACCTTCTGAAAACCAGCTCTTACATTATTTCAGACCCATGAATTGTTCCTAAAGGCCAAAAGCCCATAAGAAATAAAAACACAAATAAAGACACATATTATGGTATTTACATGTCCTTGAACAGGGCTGTTCAATTTCTTATAGCCCAGCCCTAAGGTTAATTTATTTAGAGGCAGCTAGTTTGTCTTGATGATCTTTGCTCATTACTACCCACATCATCGCAGAGCAATAGTAGAACAGGAATTGTGCATATATACGGCAAATTTACTATATATATTTTTGAGAGTTTGTCTGTCTGATGAAGAACTCCTCCTAAATGGTAAGAGCTAGGACCAACAAATTCAGTACATAGCTTCCTCTTATCATAAGGATTCAGTTGTGCCAGGAAATTGGGATGTGCCTGAAATGGGACTGCTTCTCATAAAACCAAACAGAAGAGAGGCAGATTCACCAAAACAAGTACAGTCCTAGCAGACTACATTTGCAGGTCCTAACTGTTTAGGAGGAGTTCTTGATCGAATTCTCTGAAATATATAGTAGATTAAAATTCAAAGTGCATATAGGAAGTAGACAGATAAGAGAAAGTTTTGTATCAGCCATAGTATCACAAAAAATAATAGAACCAGTGTCATTAAAAAAATGTAATTGAGTTACAGACCTGATCAACACCTGGTAAATCTGCTAGTTTAAAATAACTAAAATGGCATACTGTATCTGTGTCCTCTCATTTCTCTTCAGAAAGGACTACATTCATTTCTTGGTTAAGCACATGGTTAAATGCTGTTCTGTACAAAAATGCTCTCCTGAGTTAGGGCCTCTATCAGTATGAACAAATCCTGGGAAAGAAGTTCTCCCACACTCTTCTATGAAACTAGTCAGCTCTTGTCCAGTCATGAAGGCTGTGCTGTTCTCCAAACTGTTTGCCAATATTTCAAATCTATGTTCAGGATATAATCTGGATAGCTAAATGCTGCCAAGATACAAGTGATTGATCTCATATTTTGGAGCCAACCCTACATCCAAACTTGTGCTTTTAAATCAGTCTTGAAAAATTCTTCTCACCTGGCAGGAGTTTTATTGTTTTTCTTCAAAAAGTGAGTAAAATATCATTAGGATTTTTTTTCTTTTTCTTTTTTTTTCATTTATTAAATGTTGAAGCTGGGATGGTAAACTTTGGTCACCATCTTACAAATCTGGCTTCAGTAAAATCTGGAAGAGCGTGTTGACAGTTTTCTACTGCAGGTCTGTGATGTCAGCAAGACACCAAGAAACCATTTGTTTTGAAAGTCTGCTTGCAAATTCTTTCAGCTTCTTCAGTTCTTTTTTTAATTTGTGTTATATCAATTCTTTTTCTATCCCACTGGGAGCCAGTTATTGGCAGCTTTGTTGGTTGACTTTGTTGGCTTTAACTAATACAGTGTAGATCCGGATTTCCACTGCAGTCTTTATTTATGTAAACACATGATACATGCAAGCATGCCTCTGCCTAAAGAGGTCCCAATAGTACATGAGTTTGGGACAACCAACTGTTTCTTTCATTAAAGTTATGGCCTTCCCTCAAATAACGCAGTGCATAAATGCAGATTCTGTACTATACGTTCAACTTGCTTGCTCCATCCCAACATTAAAATCACTATATCCATGCTAGATTGCAATGTCTGTTTTGTATGGGTTGTAAATTCTTTGAAGCAGGGACTGTATTTTTATGCAGGCCTAGAATAATGAGACCCTGATCCCAGCTCAGGGCCTTCAGGTGCTATCACAGTATAAATAATAATTGTCAATCTCAGCCATAAAGTTAGCTGTGTTTCTCTCTCTTCTTCTTAAGACTAAATATTGAATTACTCTTTCAAACTGTGTGACTATAGTACTCTGGAGAGTATGGTAACGGTATTAAAAATCTAAAGTGTGTTATCAACTGTAGTATATTTACACAGTGAAAATTTAGGCAAACAAGCACAGCTGAGTGTAAAATTGATTAATTTGAAGTAATAGGCTCTATTGACCCTATGCACTTTGAAAGCAAGCATACATATTCCTTTCTTTGTTTTCCCCAGAGAGAACTGAAAAATATAGCACTCAGTGTTTCCAAGGCAGACTTCTCTTAAAATTTAATTGAGGAAACAGTGATCCTATGAAAGAATTTCCCACCCGAGTTGGTCATTAAAACTAAATTTTATACATCTGGAGAGTACTATTCAGTTTTTGTGTTCCACAAAATTAACACATCATCCTCTTGGAATAGAAAACAAGGGGTGACACATTCTGTCAGTCGTATTTTTCTTTTACAACTTGTATCAAAAAGAAGTAAAAGAACGCATATGAATATGAAAAATGCAAAAGTAATAGACCATTAAATCTACTCTACTTGCATTCATTGCTGGAATATGTTCTGGAAAATATCAGATTTCCCAAGCAAAAGGGTATTCCATTTCTGCATTACATTTCTGCAGAAGTTACGACTATCTCTGTGTAAATCTTTTCCCATGTCCCACCCAACAGGTGCATGTTGCAGCGGAGACATTTATAACATGGTTTCCATTAGGAGAGCATCATCTGCTTGTGTTTTGTATTGCCTGTCATTTATTTTAATGCAGTAAAGATGAATAAGGAAATCAGTACAAGAAAACCTGGCATGAGAATTGCTCTGCACAATCCAGGCATCTGCAATTCCTGTTAATTGTTAAAAAATTAGGAGGATTATTTCATCTAGCTATTTCCATGTAGTTAATTTAACGTAACTGAGCCAGATCCTTGACTAGTTCAAATTAGCTTCAATGAAATGATGCCAAGTTTGCACTAGCTAAGATTCTGGGTCATATGTGTGTAAAATATCACAGTGTTGAGGATGTTGTGAAGACCAAGACTTTAATGGGCTGCAAAAAAGAACTGGATAAATTCATGGAGGTTAGGTCCATCCATGACTATTAGCCAGAATGGTGTCCCTAGCCTCTGTTTGTCAGGGCTGGAAATAGATGACAGGAGAGGGATCACTTGGGCTGTGTCTACACTGGGCCACTTATTCCGGAAAATGAGCCGCTTTTCCGGAATAAGCTGCGAGCTGTCTACACTGGCCCTTGAATTTCCGGAAAAGCAACGATCAGCCGCTATTCCGGAAAAACTATTCTACTCCCGCTCGGGCATAAGTCCTTATTCCGGAACACTGTTCTGGAAAAGGGCCAGTGTAGACAGCCCAGTAGTCTTTTCCGGAAAAAAGCCCCAATAGCGAAAATGGCGATCGGGGCTCTTTTCCGGAAAAGCGCGTCTACATTGGCCACAGACACTTTTCCGGGAAAAGGGCTTTTCCGGAAAAGCAGCCTGCCAATGTAGACGCTCTTTTTCCGGAAATACTTACAATGAAAAATATTCTGTTTTAAGCATTTCCGGAAATTCATGCCAGTGTAGACACAGCCGCGATGTTTACCTGATTCTGTTCACAGCCTCTGGGGCACATGCCATTGACCACTGTCGGCAGACAGGATATGGGGCTTGACAGACCTTTGGCCTGACCCAGTCTGGTCATCCTTATGTTCTTACGTTCTTACAGTTCAGGGATTAAATTAGACTTGAGTGAGTCTTACAAGGGGCACAGCTTACCAGGGGCTTTCATCCTTGTGCCTCTGTGCAGAGTCCAATTGCAACTTGGTTCAGGGACTCTTGGGGCTCTCAGACTCTGACAAGAGAGATTGAAACCTCATGCAGAGCAGTTGCATGTGCTTGCCAGTGCTCTTAGGGGCCCCAGGAACAGCATCTCCTGGAGCTGGAGTTAGCAGATAGCTTTTTACACAGTTTCCACAGGCAATGGGGCACAAAATGCCAAAATCTAGTTGGAAATGGGGTTTGAAACTAATGTTGTTTCTCTAGAGAAGATTTTTTAAAAAGCAAAACAAAAATGATGGAGGGACTGGGTCTGTTGGGCTCTGCAGTTCCTAAATCTTATTGCACTATCAGTAGTGGGGGAGTCAGAATAAAGCAGTCTCCAATCCAATGCAGTTTACAAGTGCCTTCCTGCAAAAGTGCTCCTGATGCTTCTGCCTTGTGAAAACTACCAGACTTGTGAGACCTGTTTTCTATTTCTGGCTCTGCCACAAACCTACTGTTTGACCTGATCAAATCAATCAGCTCTGGGCCTGTTCCTTTCCCAGCCTTTCTCTATTTAAATTGTAAGCTTTTCCAGGTAAGGACTGGTAAATGTGCACATGTGTATGTGTGGGGGCAGTGCCTAGCACAACTAGCGGTTGGAGCTTTTGGCACTACTGTAATTAAAATACTATTGCTGTTAGCAGGCCTGTCCAAAGAGTTTTCAGGGCCAAAAGCAGCATGTTGTGGTTGGCTGCACTGCGTGGCCTGACAGCTCCCAGCTAGGGCAGAAAGTGAGCAGCCAGGTGGGCGGGCACCTGGCACCGCGAGACCTTGAAACCACAGGGTCCAAGGCAACCACCTTGCTCACCTTGCCCTGAGGCTGGGCCTGGCTGCTAGTACTTCTAATAATAAAGTTGCATGATTGCGGAAGTTTAGCTACTTTTTCCATTCTAGCTTCTAAGCCAAAAAGTGCAAAAATTTCAATCAGCTGCTTAAATGAATCCTTCCTACCCCTGAGATGTGTAGTTATTTCAAAGTTATCAAAGTAATTATCACAACCCTGCATCAGAAGGTTACAACAGAACTCTCTCAAGATGCTTCAAGGTAAATGGTATTGCTCTGACAGTATGATATTCCTGTATTTCCAGCAGTGATAGTTCAAAGAAAAGAGATGAGAAGTATTTAATTTTGTATTAAAGTTGTGGAACTTCAAAATAATAAACTAGGAGAATTAAGAATGGGTAATGGCATTTAATATCTCCTGGTTTACTGTAACATAAGGAGTAGGAGGGTGCTGGAGGGTAGAATTTAATAAAATATCATTAGCATCAGTCTTCTCAAATCTGTAATTGTCATGAAGAAAAGAATTGTGTGCTGCTTTGTGACACTTCACCCCATATCTGAAAACAGCCTTTGTGTCAACGGATGAGAAAAACATAATTATGTTGGTGGAATTGTTGTGTAACAAAATAGGCTTTTCAAAGGATGGGCTGTTCTAAGTTCCAGCAGGGATTCTGCTGAGTGATTTTAGGAACCCTGCTGGTCCTTTGCTACTCTACAAATGCTGTCAGCGAGAAGGGAGCCAGCATGACATAATTAAAATACTTCTCAGTGTCCTGTAGCAAAAGCTGAGAATACCAGACTTACTGTAACACAGGCACAGTGCAGAAAGATGTTTGCCATTCTGTTGTATTTCAGCTGTGTCAATTTGTAAGAGATTAACTTTATTTCACACAGAGAGGCCCCATGAATGCTTCTATTATTATTTTTTTTCAATTTATAGGAACACCTGCAAGGGAGGCATAACTTATAATGCAATCCATAATGAAATGTAAGAATGACTGCCTGGGAACATTTGGCAGGAAACGTTTGACCTAATATCATGTATGTTATACCAAGAGTTTACTCGCACTCTCTCTCCCTCTCCCCCATTTTGTTCCTTAGCATGAGTATAGTTTCGCCTGTATCTAGTCCTTACCAAGTTGATGTAAGAAGGTATTGAAATGACAACGTAAACTCACTTAATCTCTTAAAGCCATTATTGCTTATTCCATAGTTAAAAGTAGTACTTTAATGTGGTGTCTGGCATCATGTTACTCCAAGACCAAGCAGGTCACCCTTATGTTTACCTAGGAGTTACAAGGCATGAACTACCACTGTCCTACTACCCGCCCAACAAATACAGGTCAAACTGATAAGAGCATTTCAGTAAAAGAGAAGGTATATTATTTGTTCTTATGTCAGTCAAATCCATCTTTGTATAAAAAGTAGTGCTATTATAACAAAACCCTGGGGCAAAATGCTACAAAAGCCAAGAAATGTAGAATTAAGGTATTGTGTAGTGGAATGTTATCACTGAGGCATTATTCATCATGAAAAGTGATTTTTAATTATATATTCCTATTTCTGAGCCTGTGAAATTTCTGCAAAATGCAGCATCTTTGCATAATATTTTGCTTTTCCAATTTTTTTAATAAAATAGTTTTCCTAGAAACTGTCTTGAAATGCAAAAGATTCTTTTGGCTCAAGAAACCACCCTAAGGATGTGCTGCTGCTGCAAGTGAGTTTCAAAGCCCAGGCAAGAGACTTGTGCTAGCACTCTGAAGGTACATCTACACAGCAACATTATTTTGAAATAGCTCAGTTCGAGAGTACGTAGCAGGCAGTTATTTTGAAATAATGTCAAAATATTGTCAAGCTGGAGGACTCCTTACTCTGACTCCTGTAATCCTCATTGTACGAGGAGTAAGGGAAGTCGGAGGAAGAGTGCTCTATTTCGAAATAAGTGCTGTGTAGACGCTCCCTGTTCCGAAATAAGCTACGCAATTGATGTAGCTCAATTTGCGTAGCTTATTTTGAATTAAGCCCTGCAGTGTAGACATGCCCTAAAAGCAGCAATTGAAATCACCTGAAATAGAAAAAAAAATGCAAACAGTCAAGCAAATTCACTCACTCCAAAGCTAGTACTTTCGCCTTGAGGGGCTCTCCTTCTCTTGCTCTCAAACTCCCGTTTGCAGCCCCTATTGGCTTCACTATTCCTGGTTGCTTTGTCTCTGGCTTTGTAGGCCTTCTCTCCTAGTACAGTTCTACCCCCTTGTTAACCACACATGAGTGGCCCTCCTTCATCCCAGTGGGCTGCATGACCAGTGGTGGGCAATCTGCAGCCCACTGGGATTGCATCTGTAGCCCGTGCACCCCCTCTCTCCTCCCTTCCCCCACACCTCCTCATGCCCTGGGACACTGGAGCCCCACATTTCTTACTCCTCCCCCTCCCTTCCAGAGCTTGAAGAGCCTCAAATGTAAAGAATGGCAATGTGAGAAGTAGGACTTTCGAACACCTTTAGTGAGTAGAACTCTGCACTTGTTTTAAAGACACTGGGAAGTCTTGAATATTTTATTTTTCAAACTAACTTGTTTTACCAATGAATGTGAACACTGTAGGGTTAAGCCTTTTTAATAAAAAATATGCTGCAGGCAGTATATTTGTCAGAAATCCTGTAGGCACGATAACGGTGCTAATAATGTACTTAGTTCAACATGAAAAATAACTGAACTGTAGAAGCTAGGTGAGATCTGCCAGGGAAAAGACTGACGGTTTATTTGCTGCTAATGAGAAATCCCCTGGGATGTGCTAACCAAACTAGTGGTGTGAACTTTTGAAATTGTAGCTGTGCACCCTTTGCATCTAATTATCAACCTGAATTTGGGATGGCTGTTTAACATGCAGCTAAGCTGGACAGCCTAGCAAAACAGCCCTGCTGCAGTTAGTCACATTCCCACAGAAGGAAAGGAAAAGGTTAGGTTGAGCTTTACCCTGGCAAACACCAGTCGGTTTGCTTCATCTTTTCCCATGGCCTTGGCTCAGTGGAACTTCTGCCAGCCTTTCCCTCTCAATTGAACCTTCACGGAGTTGGGCCTTGCACTTAGACAAGGAGTAGTGTTACTATGGCAACGGGACCATTAGTTAATCCTTTTTGCTTGTTAGCACCACTGTCTTCCCATTGTCATTCTCAATTAAATCCACTTTATTTTGAGCAACATTGACTACATGTTTCTGTGCTAAAGCTCTGGATAAGAAATCTAATCACTGTCAGCTCATCTGCTCCGTTCAGAACACCAGGCCCAAGTTTTGCTCTCACTTGCAGATGCCGAATATCTCCACTGGATTCAGCTGTATTGATTGAGATCAGTGCCATGGATGTGATTTTGCACCACCTACAGCTGGAGCCAAATTTTGGTCTCTGGGGCTCAGAAGTTCGACTGAGCCAAGGCCGTAGGAGAAGATGAAGCAGACTTATAGAGAGAGAGAGAGAGAGAGAGAGAGAGAGCTCAACCTAACCTTTTCCTTTCCTTCTGTGGGAATGTGACTAACTGCATCAGGGCTGTTTTGCTGGGCTGTCTTTAAGGACCAGAGGAAAAACACATCTATTAATTTTGCACATTTAAAGTCTTGTGCATGAATCCAAAGAACTGGGTCTTTTCCTTTGATGAAATCCTTTCTCTCAAATACAATGGGTAGGTATTGTACACTGCATCCTACTTCACAAACAAGGAAACCAGATAAATTGCAGCCTAAGATTTTGGTAGCTAATTAGGCAGCATATATAAATGACATACACAGGAATTTTGGACATTTTAAACACTTTTGGGGAATTTGTTTTCGTAGTTTGCAGTTCTCGCTTTCAGTATGAATTGCTTCAGACATCTCTAACACCACTGTTGATGGAATGCTGGAGCCTTCACATTACCATCAGTGTCTTTGAATGGTTATTGATTAAATGAAACCAATTGCCCATGTCTCATGTGAAAAATTCATGTCCCTGACTCTTCAACTGTGCCTTGAAATTATGATTACCCTCTTGCCATTTATATAAAGTCTTCTCTCCTAGCTTCTCCCTGTCTTTCCCTGATGTAAAACAAAAATGCAGTATTATAACTGTTCCATTAGGCTTTGTAACTCTTACACCATTACATGTAAATTAATGAAATTTTCCAAAACAGCAACTCATTTCAAAACCTATACACTCCATCTGAAGCTTGGTTGTTCAGGTCACTAGCTTAATGCTGAATCAGAAATTCCATATTACTGATATGGTAGGAAATTCAGACATCCCTGAACAGGGCTTTGTTCTGACAAATTGGCAAACCGCCTGCTATTTTTACATTTTGAAATACATTCTATTCCTCTCTCAGAGGAACGGAGCCCAATATCTTGTCAGTGATGATTTATGATTAATTGTTAAAGGACCAAATTTTCTGCAATAACATAAAACTTGGGAGTGGAGTTACAAATTACTGTGTTGTTTTCTTTGACAGAAATAGCTGCTTTGACTTCAGAGAGTTGAATCTTGTAGCCTTTTAAGAATACCAGCAGGTACTTTTTAGAAGAATTATTTTCTCAGTAATGTAAAAGATGACAAAAGTATTAAAGGAAAAGAAAACCTCACTTTTGTTTTTCTTGGGGCTTCAAGTATTATTTCAGACAATACTCTGAGGCTCTGTCTACATTGGCGCGATCTTGTGCAAAAGCAGCCAGTTTTGCGCCAAAACTTGCTGCCTGTCTACACTGGCCATGAGTTCTTGCGCAAGAACACTGACGTTCTAATTTATGAAATCAGTGCTTCTTGTGCAAGAACTATGATGCTCCTGCTAAGGAATAAGCCCTCTTGTGCAACTGTTCTTGCGCAAAAGGCCAGTGAAGACAGGCAACATGAATTTCTTGTGCAAGAAAGCCCTATGGTTAAAATGGCCATCAGAGCTTTCTTGCACAAGAGAGCATCTACACTGGCATGGATGCTCTTGCGGAAAAGCACATCTCTTGCGCAAAGGCACATGCCAGTGTAGACGCTCTCTTCTGGAAGAGTTTTTGCACATGAACTCTTCTGCAAAAGAGTTCTTATGCAAAATCATGCCAGTGTAGACGTAGCCTCATGAATGTCTGCATTGAATGCATTGAGTAGTTGTAAAAGCTGGTGCTGCCGTTGCAGTTTATGTGTGAACTATTGAGGTAACAGTTTTAAATTACTTCTATTTAAAAGATTAGCATTGCTTAATTGACAGTGATTTCTCATTTTTCCTTATGCACCCAGATGGAGGGGAACACACAGTTAAATGGTACATTGAATAGATGGGGAAATTGCTACAAGACTCTTTCTCATGCATCTTACTCAGCAAGTAGTGAATAGAATAAGATCCTACTCAGAACGGTATAAGAATCTGCCCTCAAATAAGGACTGACCCTGACTTCTTTTAACATTCATAAAATGAATATAAATGTTTGCATCCTTCTTGCGATCTTTCTGTTATTTCAGTGGATGCAGAATTTAAGCCTCCATCATTTCTTTTAACTTATAACCATTGTGCAGTGTCCGCAGGAGGATCTATGGTTGTTAATAGTAGGAAGGATTCATTTTGCAGAAAGCCTAGAAGGCTAAGCTGAAGGGCACATCCAGACAGAAAACAGAAAGTGCTATTGACAGAGCTAAATGACTGTTCATTCCTGTTTTAGGCATCTCTCGCTATTTGACATCATCTTAATGAATTTTGTTTGTCTTCATGCATTGAAGAATTATTAATAATTATCCTCTATGGAAAGTGTCAGAATGTAGCAAAAAATTCAGCGCCTTCTGGATGTGTCATGAATAAAAATGTGAGGAGGAAAATTTACCAAATCAAAGTATTAAACCAATTCATTCTACCTGATAAAACAGGGTCATTTTGATAAACTAATCATAAGTGACAGATTTCTTCCTCAGGGACATCCATAATGCAAGTCCTGTATAACTTCTTTAGAAACATCTCAGAAAATGTTTGGCTATCGACTTCATCACACTTCCTGCATATTAGCAGAGTCATTCCAATACATTAATTCTGAGCACTCTTCATGGGCTGGCCGGTTCCCTTTGAAGCACGAAACTAAGATCAGTATTTGAATATTAAGATGCTTTGAAATGTGCACATCTGTGTTAAGTATGGACAGATGTGCTAGAGTTTAGATTTATTATGTTGTGTTTGAGTTTATGCCAGGGGTGGGCAAGACAGCCTCCGCTGGCCAGATTTAGCCCACCACCCCGGTTGATCCAGTCAAGACCTGGGGACAGGGGAGCACACAAAGTCTCTTCCCTCCCAAAGGAGCGCCCAGCACCAGAGAGAACTACCATCTGTTTTGAAAAAGCTGGCAGTTCTCTCTAGTCACTATGCGCCCCTGACAGGGTGGGGACAGGGGGTTAGAGATTTTGTTCACTCCTCCTACCCATAGATTCTGATAGGCCTGTGGGGCAGTGGGAGCATGCGAAGTCTCCACCCCGCTGCCAGGGGCACATGGCACCAGAAGGAACAGCCAACTGTTTTAAAACAGCTGGTGCTTCTCTCTAGCTGCCATGCACCCTGGCAGGGCGGGGCAGGAAGCAAAGACTTCACATGCTCCCACACCCCAAAGCCCTGATTGGCCTGGGGGTGGGGGAAATGGGTGAAGTCTCCTCCCACCACAGCGCCTACAGGGAACCGCCAGCTGTTCAAAAGAGCTGGTGATTCTCTCTAGGCACCAGGAGAGGGCGAGGGGGCAAAGACTTCACATGCTCCCCCATCGCTAGGCCAATCAGTGCCTGTGGGCAGGGGAGCATGAGAAGTCTCCTGACCCCGCCCATTCTACCTGAGGCTCCACCCCTTCCGGGTTGGCCCAGGGCTACTTCAGAAATTTCTGCACCTATGGCTTGGTATAGTGTGCCCAGCCCAGGCCAAGCAGCCCCCACCCACGGTGGGCTCAGCTCGACCTGGCTGGAGTAGCCTGTGGTTCAGTGGGCTTGGCTGGTGGCCCCCCAACTGTGGGATTGTGGTTATCAGGGAGAGGTCATGGTACTTTATTTATTCCTCTGCTTTCTTTTCTGGTTGGATGTAATTTGCTGTAAATAATTTTTGGAGTTTGGGAGAGCGTGAGGTTTCATGTTCCACTGGAGAGAGAAAGTGCTCTGACCAGGACTGGAGGTATATGACTAGGTCTACGTGTGAGTCCAGAGATAACCTACAGGAAACCTAAAATGGAGAATTCATATTGCGGGTTATCATATCATATTGTGGGTTATCATATCATTCATGTGATTAATCTCATATCAGACATGTCTCTCTCAGCTACTTTGGTGTTCAGAGTTTATGGATTAGCAAGGCTGGCAGGACAATATAGTACAGTGTTTCTCAATTGGTGAGTCACAAAAGGCAGTCAGCAAGGTTGTGGGAAATTGAAAATGTTATTACAGACTAAAGGAAAGGCAATCTTGCTCCCTTCAAGGTCAGGTGTTCTCTTGACTCCTTGCAATATACACACCAAAAGTATACCGTGTAGGCTTGCCGCTGATACTGTACTGTCAGAGTAAGAAAATGGGCATATTGGGCAGTCAAATGTTTGCCTTTTAATAAGGGGTCCCCAACCTGAAAAGGTGAAGAGAGAAACACTGGTGTAGTGGCTTGGGCATTGGGGTAAGATAAGGTAGAATAAGGACCATAAAGCCAGACTTTCTGCAGATATAAATCAGCATAGCTCCATGAAATTCATTGGAGCTACACCACTATTCAGCAATTGAGGATCTGGTTCGTAATCTCAAGATTTTAAGCAAAAATAAAGATTGAATTGTGATGATTTTAAAGAACCTAATATTTTCTTCTTCTTACTGTATAGTGAGAAATGATGACTTATTATACTGAGGTGAAATTCTTATACTGAGGTAAAATTAACCTAGATATTCTTTTGTATATATGTAATATATATTTTTGTGCTCTTCATGATTATCTTAAAAAAGGTATATTAGAATGTAAAAAGCGCAGAGAAGGGCAACAAAAATGATTAGGGGTACGGAACAGCTTCCATACCAGGTGACATTAAGAGGACTGGGATTATTCATTTTAGAAAAAAGAGGGATATGATAGAGATCTATAAAATAATGACTGGTGTGGAAAAAGTGAATATTAAAGTATTTACTCCTTCACATAATACAAGACCGAGGGGTCACCCAATGAAATGAATAGGAAGCAAGTTAAAACAAACAGTAGGAAGTACTTACACTGCTCAATCAATGTACAGAACCATTGCCAGTGAATGTTGTGACTGGGTCCCAAAAAGAATTAGATAAATTAATGGTGAGTAGGTCCATCAATGGCTATTAGTCAAGATCATCAGGGATGCAGTCCCAGGCTCTTGGTCTTGGTCTTCACTAAACGAGGCATGTCAGCTTAAGGTATGCCATCTAGCTAGCGTAGCTGGATTTATAGCTGGATTCGGTGTATCTTAAGCCGACCCACCATCTACACTGTGGGAGCCGACGAGAGCACACGCTCCCCTCGGCTTTCCTTCCTTCTCACAGAATGAGGAGTACAGGATGCCGGCGGAGGCTTTCCACAGCGTTTGATTTGGGGGGGGTCTACACTAGACCCGCTAAATCAAATGCTAGAAGATTGACCTCCAGAAGGTTGATCTTCTCCATAGTGTAGACCAGCCTTTGGTGTCCCTAAACTTTCAAATACCAGAAGTTGGGAATGGATGACAAGAGATGGATCACTCAATAATTTCCCTGTTTTTTTCATTACCTCTAAGGCATCTGGCACTGTGAGAAGACAGGCCCCGGGGCTAGATGAACCACTGGTATGACCCAGTATGGCCATACGTTATCACTATATCATATCCATTTGTAACCATTGGCATTTCAATGGTAAACCCAGTGCATTAGTTTCTTTTAGTTCCTCCCTACCCAAAAATATTACTGCATAAATATTCAAAAGGCAGAATGTTTCCAGATAACAAATTGTCCACATTTAGATAATTTTCTAAATCCGCAGCTACTTGCTATACATTCCATACTTTCATTCCAGAAGCAAAGGGAATTCCCCTTTGAAGCCATTAAGTTGGTTTTGCTTAGAAGCAAATGTGGACAGTTTTTAGCGTTAGTAACAGTACTATTTGTACTCTGTAAAGGTTGATTTTCCATCATTTATTGTCCCGTAACATAGAAGTAAAGATACAATATGTTTCTGGATAGACCAATTTTCAAAGTTTAATGTTCACTTTTTCTAAGGTCTATAAAAACTATAGTAAGGCTGCCTTGTGGAACAAAGAGTAGAGAAATAAATTATGCCTGTATCTTTGATGCAATTAAAATATCTACAGCACAGAGAAGCGAGGGAACAAAAGCACATATAACTTTGCCTTAAAGGCGGGAGTTCTGTTCCCAACTCTGTGGATCCCTGGGAATTCACAAAAAAATCAGTCCCATGTGGATCCACCCTATGCTCCTGCGCCAGTTGTAGGCCCCTGTAGCTTTGTTCCTGTTATAAGCAGCATGGTTGCATCAAAGCCAGTTGCCAGAGACCCTCAAGTCAGGAGCTCATGCTGCTAGAAGTGCTTGAGCTGGTGCTGGCCCCAGACCACCCCATGCAAGGGTTTCCAGAAGCAAAGGGTGAACATCACTAGGGGTGCGTCCACACTGAACGCTTCTTTTGAAATAAGCTATTTTGGAAGAAAAACTCCAAAGTAGCTTATTTCAAAATAGCACATCTACACAGCAAATGCCAATCAAAATAGCACTGAGCTATTTCAAAATAGAGCATCCACATGATTGGAGCCTCAATCACATTTAAAGCCCCTCAGAAGCACTCTGGGCAGGGCATCAGGACAGCAGTCACTTCCTGGAGCTGCTGCCTGAAGCCATCTGAAGCTTGTGCCTAAAGGGATCCGCCTGTACAGTTGAGTCTCAGGCAACTCTCCTTTGCCTACATCCTCAAGGGACAGAAAACCCATCTCACTGCCTGCTCTGGTTGCCCTTGCGGACACCACAGCCCTCCAGCCATGAAGCCGAATGCGCCTCCAAGCAGTCGCCAGCTCTTAGACCCCACGCCACACCTCCTGCTGCAGGTACTGCAGGCTGCCCTTGTGACCTCACTGCAGGGCACCTCCTCTCCTCTTTCCACATGCTGCTCATGCAGTACGGCCCCCCTCCCCGCCCTTCCCTATACAGCTTCATGGAGCTGTGTGAGTGGCTCGCCTCTGCCCTCAGGCGACAGGGAACCCGCATGCAGCCCACCCTCGCCCTCCAGACGTGGGTCTCCGTCGCTGTTTGGAAGTTCTCCACACCGGACAGCTACTGGTCTGCGGGAATCAGTTCAGCGAGGGGAGATCGACTGTTGGGCTGTGGTCATGAAGGTACGGCATTCTCATGCTTTTGTCCCAGGAGGGTGGTGAACTGCTGGAATGGGGTTCCCTAGGGAAATGGGTGGAGGCTCCTGCCTGGAAGGTTTTTCTGTCCCAGGTTCACAAAGCCCTGACGGGGAATGGGTATGTAGGGGGTTGGTCTTGGTCAGGGTTCCCTCTAAGCTGCAGGATAGCACAGCTTCACCGGTGATTAACCAGCCCCGCCCAGTCAGAGGCTCAAGGTTCCTTGCTGGGAGCTCACTGACTGGGTGAGGCTGATTAATCACCTGTGAAGCTAGGCTGCTGCGCAGCTTAGAGAGAACACTGGTCCTGGTGTGTCTGTGGGGGGATGGGTGTTTGGGCTCGGGGATCTCCCGATGGCTGTGGCAACCCTGTGATTCTCTGTCTCCTACAGGTGGCGAGGGCCGTCAACACCATCCTGCTGCACCAGCTCATCATCCTTGGCAACATGGACCCCATCATCACTTGCTTTGCTGCCATGGGCTTCCCCAACCGTAGGGGGGGGGGGGCACTGATGGCACCCATATCCTCACCCTGGCCTCCGACCACCAGGCCTCCAAATATATCAACCACAAGGGGTACTTTTCTGTGGTCCTGCAGGCCCTCATGGAGCACCGAGGCCGGTTCACCGACATCAACGTTAGGTGGTTGGGGAAGGTGTATGATGCCTGCATCTTCTGCAACTCCAGCCTCTTCCAGAAGCTTCAGCCAGCTGAAAGGGACGTTCTGCTGTTTCCTTACCCACCTGGACGTTGGCGAGCGAAACGTCCCCAGTTGGTGGCAGTGTGCTGTGTCCTCCACAATATATGCAAGAACAAGGGGGAGACGTTCCTGCCAGGGTGAGGGGCAGAGGCCAAGCAGCTGGCCAGGGCTTTGAACAGCTGCACATGGCTACCATCTGGCAAGTCCATCAGGGGGCTGTGCACATCTGGGAGGCCCTGAGGGAGAGTTTCAGACAGGGACTCCAGTGAGAGTCTCCGCTGGGCCTCCCCACAAGGGGCCTGTGCATTGTCCCTCCACTCCTCTCCCCCGTTGGTACAATGAAGCAGACCTTTTGATTTGAAACAGGAAACTCCTTTTTGTGTTTAATTGGGGTCATTTTAACTGGGGAAGGACCATAAGAGGGAGAAAATGGGTGAAGGAAGGGCGAGGAGAGGCTCAGGGATGGGGGTAGGAGTGGCATCTGCTTCAGTTGGTCCCACCACCACGTGTGCGGAGCCCTTGGCAGCCGCGAGGAGATGGGCTAGGGAAAGAAGCCAGAGGGACAGGAGCAGGGGCAGAAGCGGCCAGCAGGTGGTCCATGATGGTGTTGTAAGTTGCACACATGGTCCGGGCCTGGTTCAAGAGCTCCTGCCAGGTGGTGCAGGCAGGGGTTTGGGAGTGGCTACAGCTGGGCTGGCAGCCATGGAGGCCTTGTGTGCTGGGGTCTGCCTGCTGTGGCTTTCCCCTGTGGCTGCAGCTTTGAGGGTTGCAGGGGAAAGGGAACTAGGGTATGTCTACACTACCCTCCTAGTTCGAACTAGGAGGGTAATGTAGCCATACCGCACTTGCAAATGAAGCCTGGGATTTGAATTTCCCGGGCTTCATTTGCATAAACTGGGTGCCTCCATTTTTAAATCCCTGCTCGTTCAAACCCCGTGCCGTGCGGCTACACGCGGCGCGGACTAGGTAGTTCGGACTAGGCTTCCTAGTCCGAACTACCGTTACTCCTCGTGGAATGAGGAGTAATGGTAGTTCGGACTAGGAAGCCTAGTCCGAACTACCTAGTCCGTGCCGCGTGTAGCCGCGCGGCACGGGGTTCGAACGAGCAGGGATTTAAAAATGGCGGCGCCCAGTTTATGCAAATGAAGCCTGGGAAATTCAAATCCCGGGCTTCATTTGCAAGTGCGGTATGGCTACATTTCCCCGCTAGTTCGAACTAGCGGGGTAGTGTAGACATACCCCTATAGAGTTCTGATGAGTGTGGACAGAGTGGCCAGGAGGGCACCTGTGGGAAGCCCCGGAGGCCACTTATTTCAGTATAACTCCAGTTGTGCTGTCTACACACACCCTATTCTGAAATAACTATTTCAAAATAAGCGCTATTCCTTGTAAAATGAGGGTTGCAGAATTCGGGATAAGAAGCCCGTTATTTCTATATTATTTCAAAATAACAGGTTTGCTGTGGAGATGCTCACTGTGTAGAAAGCCCCCAAAGACTACAAACCAGATAAGTATTGAAGGTACCAGGTCAGGTTTATTGCTAAGCAAAGTACAGTAATAGTTGTCAGTAGACTCTACTGAACCGCTATGCATATGTACCCCGTAGCAATGGAATGACTCAATCAATGGGAAATTTCCACTGCCCCCAGGTCATACGAAGACTGTCCCCCCAAGACACTGCCTTATGTACAGGTACAACAAATCACACCTCACTGCTGACATATCTGGTTGCCACCCTCTGACACTACTTAGATACCACCCATCAACCTGTACCCCGTGGTTTGATTAGATCAGCTCTATCCATTCTGCCGTCATTTTAGACCCTTTCCTGAACCTGAGTCTGTATCTGTGAGGAGTGGGTACCAAAGTCTTTTTTAATGAGCTAGTGATATCATGTGCTTTCCACTTATGATCAGTACCAATTATTGTTCTGCACCTGGGCCTATTACCAATTAGTGTTTTGCACTCTCAGCCCTGTTTGTGCCAAGTTCTGTGAGCAGGGACCTGCCTCTTGCTCACAGCTTAGCTTTGCTTTATGTTAGCCATGTTTTGTCCATTGTTAGCTAGGCCTCAGGCCTCAAACCAGGCCTGTGCTGCATGGGCTTATGTTTTAGGTCTTCATCTTACTCCCCCCACTGCCCCGGGCTGGAGGGAAGAGAATATGATGCACTTTACCAGCCCTTTTCAGCCTGTGCTTTCTGCACATGCACTTGGACACCTCACTGAAGGCTTTCCTGGGGGTCCTGACTGTTGAGTTGGTGGCTGATCCACCTCTGCTTCTTTGAGTGATTGCCAAAATATGTGCAGTGGGTCCCTACAAATGGATCAGAGGAGCTTCCATGTGTGGTTCACTTTAATGAGAAGAGCTGGCCCTGAAGAGTAATGGAAAGGTAATGTCAGAGCATAACCTGAAGGTCTGGCACGACATAATGGGCTTAAGCTGCAACAGTGGAGATTTAGATTTGATACAGGTGAAAAATTCTAACTGCAAGGATAGTGAAGCGCTGGAATAGGCTAAGTGAGGTGTGGAATCCCCATCGCTGAAGTTTTGTGAGAAAAGGTTATGTGACAGGTACACCTGTCAGGTATACTTGGTCCTGTCTCAGCACAGGGAGTTGGACTAAATGGCTTCTTAAAGGCCCATCCAGCCCTGCTCTTCTATGATTTATTGTTCTGGCCAGGACCTGAGAGACCAGTGCTTCCTTTATGAAGTCTAGGTGGAAACTTCAGTCGCACACATGGAAAATATTATTCACATGGTGTAGAGAATAACAGAACACAATAGTAACTGTTCTTGCAAAACCAGATGAAGTGCTCTGGTTATACGCACTTATCTTCGTGGGCTGGTTTGCAGTTGTTTTATGATGATACCAAACACTGCCCTTTTGTCAAACCTAACAGGTAAAAGCAACAAGCCATTAATAATTTGCCCATTATCAGTTATGTAAAGTACTAACACATGTCACTGTTTCTCAGCCTGACCTGCAGCTTCATACTGAATATTTCATTCAAAATGAATGCTCCTGTAGGAAAATATAGGCTCTCCGCAACCCCTTGAAAATGGATATGAGAACATTTCCAACAACTACTCAGATTGAGTTGTGAAAGTGTTTTTTTTATTTACCAGATCTCAGCCACCTAACCACAGTCTGAACAATGTAACCAACTCCCTTCTCTATGAGCTTTGATGTTTGTACTGTATATGGAAACATGTCCTTCAGAGAGAACTCTGCTCACTCAAGGGTAAGCCCTTCCTCTGCCCCTTATTTTATTCAAATCTAGCTATCCGATATTTATTCAGAGTGGTTGATGGGTGGAAGAGGGAGAATTTATTCCCTTGGTCACCAAGCACTAGTGTGGTTGCTACCTTGGCCCTGAGCCTAAACATGTAACTGAGCTAAACAGGAGTTGATCTCTCAAGCTACTACTTGAAGCTGTAGGAAGAAATGTGCAGCAAATTGTGCCACGATGTACACCCATGTCTCATGAGAGTTGCATAACTATAAGCCATGATGGAAATGGACTCTTGTGTCTGTCTTAACTTGGCAATTTACATGGGCAGGTCTTTCCTAATGCCACTCTTTTGGAGTATATGATTTGCAGTGTTGTCTTCAAGTCGTCATTGTCAAGTCCAAGTCGAGTCTCAAGTCACTACAGTTCAAGGCTCAAGTCAAGTCTTGAGTCCCTAAAGTCACTTTCAAGTCAAGTCCCAAGTCGAGTCTCAAGTCTTAATTTAAAAAATGTCAAGCCATCAATATCGGCATTTTTGGACAATTTTTTCAACAAGTTGATTTAACAAAATTAGCAAGTCTTAAGTCGAGTCTCAAGTCACAAACAATGAACTCAAGTCAAGTTACGTAGGTGACTTAAGTCGGACTCGAGTTCAAGTTGTGGGACTCGAGTCAACAACTCTGATGATTTGTCCCTGATATGCTTCTTGTATAGTCCCTTAAACCTGTGTAAAGTGGCTGTGAAAAAGTACCCACTTCGTAGCCGTGTAAATGACTATAAGGCAGTGGAGAAGTAGACATCACCTTGATGTATCAGAACTGTTCTGTTTCTAACTTGGCTCTATGTTTTTACATATGAAATCTTTTATCAGACTCTTCAGGGTGTGGTGCTTCTTCAAAAAGATGCTATTATATAAATGCATGATACTTTAATGGATCATGAGGGTTGCCCTGCTGATGAGGTGTGTGTGCCAGATGCAAATATGTTTCTTTCTCAAAATATGAGTGATTTTTCTAATTCTCACAACTCTACTTGAAGTCTAAGAAACCCCCCACCCCAAATCACTTGAAGAGGGGGCTCTTGTCTGATCTGAACTATTTAATACAGTCTCCAAACTAAAATTCTGAAAACAGACAATTTTTGGCAAAGCAATAATACCGAGGAAGCTTGCAGCTCTTATGGCTTTGATCAGTCTGGGGGAAAAGAATCACATTGTTAAGCTGGATCGAGTTCAATTTACAAGGATTTATTTAAAAAATTAGACTAAAAGAACTCTAATACAATTGTGCTTCTGATGTTCATAGTTGCTCACCTGCTTTGGCTTTAGTTAATACTGAGGGGCAGCTTCTGAATTGCTAAACTTCTATTTACTGACTATTCATTTGTATACATTGACGCCTTCTTCCTCATGCCCTCTGCCCAGCAATCTGTTTGAAATACCTATGACAAGCTGTCACTGTGAGGATGATGGCATCAATACAGAGAATGCGCAAGCTGGAAGCAAAAAGGGTTCCTTTTTTCTGTGTGGTTTGGCATGTATAAAGGCAGGCAAGCAGTGGTAGAAAGCTGCATTTCTATGGCAAAGTCCTTCTCTTGAGGCACACAACAATACAAAAAGGATTTTGGGCTCCCCCCACACCCATTATTTTTCTTATTCAATTGAAAGAGAACCTGGCTTGGCTGGCCAGCCATGATGGCTCTAAGAGGGTCAATCTATGCCAGGAGCCCCTGAATTTTTAGACCCTTTAAATGTCATAGGTAATCTCTGAGGTATCTGAAGTCATTTACACCTGACATGTTAAATCAGGAGTACCCAGAAATCCTAGGACTGCACTACAGACGAGAGAAAGGAGGGTCTTGTCATTAAGGTACTAAGCCAGGTTTCAAGAGATCTGGATTCAGTTCCCAGCTCTGCTGCAAAGTCTGTGCAGACAGTTTATTGAGTCTCTCTCTCCCTCAATTCCCCATCTGTGAAATAATTCCTCCTTATTGTTGTCATTGTAGATTGTAAGGACTTCAAAACAGGGGCTGTCTCTTACCCTTTGTACAGTGCCTGGCACAACCTCATTTGGGTCTCCTAAGTGACTCTGAGGCTACATCTAAACTACGATTGTCTTCCGCAAGAGGAAATGCAATTGGAGTGCTCATTTGCATATGTCATGCTCTCATTTGCATTTCCTCCTCAGATCCCTTTTGCACAAGAGTCAAGCACCCAACTTTGCTAGGCTGTAATTGGTTTTGTTGGGTGCCCAATTTGCTTAGAGTCTTTTGAAAATCCTACCCATAATATCTATAATAATCCTACCAAAATGAGTTGTATCACATCAGTGTAAAACCTGTGACTGGTCAGAAACTGGCTTCTGGTCTTCTTCCTTTAGGAGAGGTCAGGGAAGAGAAATGGAAATACGGGTACAAAAGAGAGAACAGAATAAAAAGAACCCAAATGGGAGGAGCTAGCATAACACTGGATAGACCAAGCGGGGTGAATAAAATAACAGAGGGTGATGGGCTTATATACAACTGAGATGGAAGCTATAGGAACATTTAAGACTAGCTTGGTGGATGGGTGGACAGATGTTTTTGCCAGTGGATGCTCCTCTCTGGCCCTTCTTCCCCATGCAATTGGCAGGCAGCAACTTGGAGGGAAGAGGCTGAGTGGAGGCAGGGCAAAGCATGTGCAGAGCCACAACCTGAGCGCTGGCTCCCACAAATGATTCATTTGGCCCTGGAGGTGCCTGGAACCCCCAGTTTTTGGTGGTGGGCACCTGTGCCCCCGAGCACTCATGGCATCAGCACCCAGGGATGGAAACTTTAGATAGGGAACCTTTTCAGAAGGGGATGAAAAGCAGCCAACCAAGACAGTTCTCTCTAGCTCTTTCTTTGTTTACAAAGTCTGACAATTCTGGTTCTGAGTCCTAAAAGAGTCTCCGTTTGGTGCTGCCAGCCCCGAGCGATGTATTTTTTTCCCTTGCCAAGGAATGTGTTTCTGGAGTAAACCATCCATGCTGTCTGAGCCATTACACAACACACATTTGCCACTAGACTTGCTCCAGCAATTCACACTTCTTTGGAATTGTTCTAAATGACTCTGTTTATCATTTAAGAGACTTTTTTCTCAAACTACCAGATGGCCTCTTCCTAATTTAGTAGAGGGTTGAATTAGCAGCTTGGAGCCTTGCTGTCGGTTTCCCTCCCTCTCTCTGAGTTTTGCCATCAGTTAATTTTTCTCCTGAGCATTTCAGTAGTTGCACAGCTCATGCTTTCTGGTGTGAACTCTGCCAACATAATCTACAGATGTTTTCAAACACTCTTGCACCTTAACTTTGGAAAAGAGCCACAATGTGTCCCACTTAAGAGAGCAGAGTACTCCAGGGCATCTCATGACTCCTATGGACACTCTTTCCATGCCAGACGTTCATTTGTGTTTGAGCAAGAGACTGTGAAATATTTGCCTTTGGATCATTGATCGTGCCTGTCTCTGACCAGAGAGATTTTTGTTTCCTGAAGGAGAAATAAGATGTGAAAGTTCTGAGAAGAAGAGTTTGTTCTAAAGTCTAGGGGCCAAATTCCTGTCTCTCCCCCCCAGTGCCATTTCAGAATAGCTATATGGAGGGCCTGGTTCTTTGATGCAATACAATAATTTCTGCCAGTACAATGTTGGCTGTGAGGTGCTGTTAAATGTGGTATGGGCCCATGGAGAATTGTGCCCCGTCTCGTCCCAGGTGTAACAGAGCCTGCCAGCCTCATCTTGTAACTAATGCCTCCTGAAATTCAATATCACCAGTTCAAGAAATTTGTAAGTACTGAACATAGGGAAGGACCCCATTTCTTCTTTTTGTAATATCAAGAGTAGCAGCAGATTGAGGCTACCCTGGGTAAGGATGGAGATATACCTGTCTCATAGAGCTGAAAGGGTCATCAAGTCCAGTCCCCTGCCTTTATGGCAGGACCAGGTACCATCCCTGACAGACTTCCCCACATTCCTAAATGGCCCTCTCAAGAATTGAACTCCCAGCCCTGGATTTAGCAGGCCAATGCTCAAACCACTGAACTATCCCTCTCCCTGTAAGGGTCAGCCCCGTTTGCACCCTGAAGATTTGGGCCCCTCAAATTGACATTTTCTCCTAGGTCAGCCCCTTGCCCTCCCACAGAGACAGTGAAGTTCCATTGAATTTATCCCAGCCCAGGACCTGACCCAGTAACTTTCCATACCAAGCCAAGAAGCCCTAGCTCTTCATCACCTCGGATCCATTCCTCTCGTTTAGACTCCTTTTGTCCTCCTAAGTCCCCACCCTACCCTTTGACCTCCCCCCAGCCTTCCAAGTGAGAGGGAGCAAAAGCCTTTGCCTTTAAAGTCTCTTGCTCTTCTGTCTGCTTCTTGCTGCTGCCTCTGCTCACGTCAACTAAATGAGGGTATGCGAAGGGAGTGACAGACTCAGGGCCTGCTCTTTGCCACTAAAGAGTGAGGGGCTTGGCGAGCATGGGAGAGGTTTGGGGCACATGGAAGATAGGAGGAGGGAGGGAAGTTGTGGCAATGGAGGGTGAGGGGTTAGTTTGGGAGTTGAGGCTTTTCCCCTCTTATTCTATAACTGTTTGTCTTTTCCCATCTCTGCTATCAGTGCCTCCTCTCTTTCTTGGACACATAGTAACAATTGATGATACAACACTACAATGGTGGCACATTAGTAGTACTTACATAGGTTACATTACAGATCATTTCTGTCTAATTCAGATGTCCCTCTCCTGGGAAAAATTCTGTTCCTGTTTTCTTCATAAACTGAATGTTATGTTAATGTCCTAATGGATGAAGTGAGGAAGAAACTCTTCCAAAAATGATATAGGGTTGATCCATTTTTACAGTAAGCTTGAATATGCCTAATACTTGTTAGAATCATTTGCTTCTGCTGTATATGCAAACCATACATTGCTTTGTTGAAAGTAAGTCAATGGTTACCTCCCTTTGAGCACATAGCTCTGTCTTTTTTTATTCAAAAGCCTCTTAGCATCTGCATAACCTCCTGCATTACTAATCCCACCACTCTGTTCATTTCCCTGTGTAAAATCCCCATTCATTTATAAATTGAAGCCAGCTTTGTTTTTAAGAGACCCTTGAGTCACAACAAAAAAAAGTCCAGGCGAGGAGAGAACTGGAACAGAAAGATGCTGAACCTACTGTGAAATTAAATCAGATGTTTGCACTTTACACAGAAATTGTCCTTTCTGAAGACACCAAAATGCTTAATTAAATATTTTAGAGGGAGGGAATTCTAATGCCATCCTGTTGTTATTCAATGTGTCAAACAAGCATGCTTCAGAGTACATGCAGAGCTAGCCAGGTGTGTGAAGTGCCCACAGAGTATTCTAGCCTTTGCCTCCATTAAATGTTCCCATAGGAGAAAACATGTTTCTACATTACCAGTTGTCTGTTAGCTATTTCGAGTTCCCATGCCTAGCTATGATGCAGCTGTTCAGGGTAGTTGGAAAGAGTAAGGATCTGATTTGTACGAACACATAGCCTGGATTACAGCTCCCTGGAAACCCTCCCTCTGTCCCCCTCAGGAGGTAGGGGATGCGGGATGGCAGAATCAGAACTCCACACTCCCCTTGCTGACCAGAGGTGCTTGTGAGACATTCAGGGTTAGACGCTGCACTTGGCAAAGGGACATTGCAAATTATCCCCTTGTCCTCCTTATAAAAGAAGATTCCTGGAGGGAATTGGATTGGAGTCATCATGATGCCTTATGATGCACCAACATCAAAATATTCCCCAAAATGTACATTTTGAAAACTATTGTTTTTCAGATCACTTCAGTTTAGACAAAAATGGCAGTTTTCTTTGAAAAAGGGTTTAGGTGAAGAATTTCCATCCAGCATTATTAGCAGTGACAGTAAGCACATATTGATACTGATAAATCTTACCCATCGCACTCTGAGCATAACTGCACCCTTATTCATAACTGCAACTCTTGTGATACAAGGCACTGGGGTTAGCTGGCATCTGGATAGAAAGACGTTCTTAGTTAATGCCTCTCTAGCGCTGGGAAAGGCCCTTCGATCTGCATGCTCTTTCTCTGAAAATATCTGTGTGCAGCAGGACACAGACATTCTGAACTTGCTGTTGACTTATAAAGTATTGCCCTCTGCCAACAGGGTCCATACAGCACAATCAAATCATTAACAAAACAATCACTTAAAATTCAAGGGAAAAGGACTTGGAGAAGATGATACAGTGGCAGCCAACAATTTTAAAAATTGAAAAATAAAGTCGTAGGCTTTTCAATTCAGCATAAAATATTTGGAGGCTCAATGCCCACAAAACAGATATTAGACAGGATCACAAAGAAAAAAGTTTCTTGCCATTTCAACCAGAAAGGACACTGTCTCAACGACCTAATTACATGCATCCTACTCCAGAAGACTTTCAAATCTGCACTTGAAAGGGAATCCTCTGAACTGTCATTCATGCTAAAATTCGACACTCTCCGCGCGGGGTTGAACAAAGACACCAACTACCTTACCCATTACAAAGATAGCTTCCCCAATTATCACCTCTAATACCATTAGCTCACAAACATTTACCTTCTTTCCCCTCTCCCCCCCGCATCCCCCTTCTGTTCTGAAATGTGATTTGTCCTTTTCATATGTGTTCATTTTTTTTAATTGTATCCTTTGGTATATATGGTTGTGACTATTTTCTTCCACTATTTGATCTGAGGAAGTGGGTCTGGCCCACGAAAGCTCATAATCTAATAAACCATCTTGTTAATCTTTAAAGTGCTACATAGTCCTGTATTTTGGAGGCTCAAGTTCTCGTAAAATTAGCAGAAATTGAGTTTCCAGTATTCTTTGAAATTCCTAAGAGGAGAGACAGACACATAGGAACAAGCTCCATGCTCTAAAAACTTCTACAGAAAAGGCCCTCAGCTTTTTTGGATTTGATTAATGAATGAACTAGAATTTTATGACTTAGTCACCTGCTTTCATGGAGAGGTGGCTTTAAATTGCACGGAGTTGTCAACTGAATATCTAATCAATAAATTTTAATAGGATATTCCCGTTACGACAATTAAGTATAGAATTCCTGTCAGTCAAAAAATCATAGATTCTGTACAGTTCTGCAGAGAGCCAAGGAGACCTGGCATTTGCAAAGCACTGTTTTCTGACCCCAGCAGGGTATGGTGGAGTACATTAAATCTTGGCTTGACAAAGCTTTGGCTGCGTTGATTTAGTTGGGATTGGTCCTGCTTTGGGCAGGTTTCTGGACTTGATGACCTCCTGAGGTCTCTTCCAGCTCTATAATACTATGAGTCTTATGATTCTTTGTTGCTACATTATGTTCTCCATGAGGAAACAGGACAGCAGGTGTTCTGACTGAATCCACCCAACAGCAGAGAAGTGCAGGATTCTTGATGCTGTTCTAGTTTCCTTAAAAGTTCAAGACAAACCCTTACGGTACGTCTAGACTTGCTTTCACTTTCAAAAGAAGATATGCAAATTAGGCATGAATTTGCATTTCTTCTTCTGATCGCTTTTTCGAAAGAGTTTCTTTCGAAAAAGAAAGTAGTCTAGATGTGGTTTTTTTGAGAAAAACTCCTTTTTTGAAAGAACCATTCTTCCTTAAAAAATGAGGTTTACATGGTAGGGAGCCAATATTTGCTCTGCTCAACGCCCTTGGAACTCCACTAATTTCATTCGGGGGCAGGCATAAACATGAGCAGAATTTAGCCCAGAATCTCAAATGGAAATGCTGCTATTTTTTCCATTTGCCAGAAATGAGCTCAACACAGGATTATAATTATACACCCAAAGACTGTTTTGTTGTTTTCTTAGAGGCTGCTGTTGAATAGCCATACAATGTGATGTATAAATAGAATAAATGGTGATCCTTACCAAAAGAATCATCGTAATTCAGGGTATGTCAGTTGCTCAATGTTTGACATGTTAGTGGTTAGCCCTGTAGTCCTTTATCATGTAGAGATCCTGTTGACTTCAGTGGGAGTTTTGTCTGAACAACAACCACAGAACAAGGCCTTACGACAATACAACTGGAAAAAGACTGGAAAGAAAATGTATGTTCTCCCCTTTTTAAAATCCCTATAAGTTACATAAGGGCTCTTTTATTTTCTTTATCAGAAGTTAGTGCCTAAGGGCACATCTACACAGCAGGGCTAAAGCTGAAATAAGCTATGCAACCTGAGTTACGTCAATTGCGTAGCTTAAGTTGAAAGAGCTTATTTTGGCTTTTGGCACTATCTACGCAGCAAGAAGTCCGAGTTAGAACACTCCTCCTCTGACTTCCCTTACTCCTCGTAAAATGAGGGTTACAGGAGTCAGAATAAGAAGTCCTCCAGCTCGACATTATTTTGATGTTATGTTGAAATAACTACTTGCTATGGAGATGCAGACTGTGTTATTTCAGAATAACGTCAGTTATTCTGAAATAACGCTGCTGTGTAGACGTAGCCTAAATGTCAAAGTGAGTTTAATTGTGCTAAAATATAAGCAAGATTTCCCAGAGCCTCCAGATAATACTCCACACCCAGAAGTTTTCTTATAATGCCAAGTTTGCTTGCATTCGCTTGACAGTTGGGTGAATATAATAGGTCAAATCCCAAGAGCCTACTTTAGCTTTTATTTAGCCTTTTCCCAGACAAATTCCATGAAGACCTGCTCTATACATAGTGGGGATCCTTTGTGGCAATGTTTCCCAAGACTCCATGGAAGGCTCTTTTGAGGAGTCCTAAAGCAGTTAGGTTTGTGGTGAGATAACGGGAGGAGCCCCCATTGACCCAGTGAAAATTTCTCCAGAAATGTAACAACCAGATTTCTTGTTAAATTTCTGCCTTCTCCTCCCTATATACAATGGGTTTACTCTTTAGGAAAAGTACACTGCAGCGATTTTCCAGGAAAATGGCCGTTTTTCCAGAAAAACAATATTTCTGAGTATGGAGCATTATCTGGAGTCTCTGGGAAATCTTGCTTATACTTTAGCACAATATAAGTGTCATTGTGACATCTAGGCTATAACACAGCAGCGTTATTTCGGAATAACTGCCGTTATTCTGAAATAAATACAAGGAGTAATGGGCTTAAAGTGCAGCAGGGGAGGTTTAGATTGGACATTAGGAAAAAATTCCTAACTGTCAGGGTGGTCAAATATTGGAATAAATTGCCAAGGGAGGTGGTGGAATCTCTGGAGATATTTAAGAACAGGTTAGATAGACATCTGTCAGGGATGGTGTAGCTTGGTCCTGCCTTGAGCTTGGTCCTGCCTTGAGGGCGGGGGGCTGGACTCGATGACCTCTCGAGGTCCCTTCCAGTCCTATTATTCTATGATTCTAACATAGTCTGAATCTCCATAGCAAGCAGTTATTTCAACATAATGTGGTTAAACACTGGAATAAATTGCCTAGGGAGGTTGTGGAATCTCCACCTCTGGAGATATTTAAGAGTAGGTTAGATAAATGTCTATCAGGGATGGTCTAGACAGTACTGGGTCCTGCTATGAGGGCAGAGGACTGGACTCAATGACCTCTTACAGTCTTAATATTCTATGATTCTAAAGTAATGTCGAGCTGGAGGACATTATACCACACTGCCATTGAGTTCTTTCGACAGAAAGTCAAAGAATGGAGGGGGTTTTCCAACGGTGGTAAACCTCTTTCTATGAGGAAGAAGCCTTTTTCCGAAAAAGGCATGTATGGATGCTGTCAAGGCTGTTCCCCATTCTGGCATGACAAATGCAGAAGTGGGAGCCTGCAAAAGCACCCCAAAACCTGATCTCTACAGGCTTTGGTACAAAAACTCCCCCCCCCCCCCCAAATCCTAATACTCGGATTTTCGGGAATATCTGCTGCCACCATCAAGTGCTTTTAAACCCACACCCAGGGGTGGATACTTGAAACCAACCCGGGGTACTCCAAGCTCTTTTCCCCAAAAGAGCTTAAAAAGAAAAGAGAAAAAACAAGCTGCAGTCTGTGGTAGCTGCCCCCTAATCAGAGGCATGCAGATATCCACAGACAGATTTTCCAGGACACAGAAATGAACCAATACCTAGTTAATTAGAAAAAGAAAACAAACTTTTATTATCAAAACAATACTACCATTGCAAGCATAGTTAAGGTGACTAGATGGTAAGAGCCACCAATTGATGAGGGACCCTCCCCCGCCATGGGCTCAAAACTTAGTTACAAAAGAGAGGGGGGAAAAACACTTTTAACAGCACAGACATCAGTTCCAAATCCCCAAACCAGAAAACAAATCAAACCTGATGAGCTAACTAACTTTTCCCTACTTACACATTTTGAGGAGACTTTCGTTGGAGAGAGAGATGGTTTCCCATCTCCCTGTTACCTGGAAGAAGAAAAAAACCCGCTCTGACTCAGACAAAGGAGGGAAAAGATAAAAATTCCTTTATCCTAGTTTGAAATCCCTACCTGCTTTACTGTTGGCTGACCAGATACCTGGTTAGGGACAGGAGACGTGGTTAATCCCTTAATCCCCAGGTGCTGGCCAGCCCTCATGGTAATGACAGATGTGGAAGAGGGTGTTTTTTTGAAAGAAAAGGCCTCCAGGAAATAACACAGGTGCCCTAGTGGCTACTCCATCCATACTAATCACAACTTAAATGTAAGATAGCATCCAATCAATGTGGACCCTATCTTTTGAAATAAGCTTTTCCGGAAGATCTATTTCGGAAAAGCTTCTTCCGAAAAAAGCTTACAGTCTAGACATAGCCAAAGAGTCCTGGGACTGGATACCCAAAACAGAAGCCAGCAATTGTGGAGGAAAGGTTCCCACTGGAGGCAGAGATATGATGCATAGCACTTGTCCCCATTTATTTCCTGGCACCCAGATACTCCCACAACTGAATAACGGGGAGATTAGACTCTGAGGATTTGGTCATTACTCCTAAGAAAATTGCACGTGATGAGCTGTCTTGCTAGAATGCTTGTACTTATAGTTTCTGTGGTAATATGTACATTAATTTGCACAACTGAAATGATATTGTTTGATCGGAAAATATCTTAGTAGCTCTTCTACCTTATTTTCAAAACTGCCATCAACCCATCAATTCTGTGCCTGTTCCAGTAAAATCTATATAAACTGTGAGCAAGTATACCTTGAAGCTCTCATTTCTGTGCCTCATAGCCAATGAGAAAGTTAGTTAATTTATATTACATTCCATTTATTTGGTTGGCACATCCATTTTTGTCTTCTATAACCAAATATTTGTACTAACCATATCTGGTTTAAGCAAAGATCACTGTATATATGTGATAGAGATGCAGCCGTGTTAGTGTGGTCTTGCTGAAACAAAAGACAGGACTATGCCGCAATTTAAAGACTAACAAGATGATTTATTAGGTGATGAGCTTTCGTGGGCCAGACCCACTTCCTCAGATCAATTTGTGGAAGAAAATTGGCACGACCATACATACTGAAGTGATACAATCAGAAAAAAGTGGACGCGTATAAAATTGACAAATCAGATTTTAGAACAGAGGGTGGGCGAGGGGGGAAGGTTAGCGTCTGTGAGGTAACGATATTAGGGGTGATAATTGGGGAAGCTATCTTTGTAATGGGTATCTTTGTTAAGGCCCATACGAAAAGTGTCAAATTTAAGCCTGAATGACAGTTCTGAGTCTTCTCTTTAAAGTCTGGAGTTAAAATCTCTTTGAAGCAATACACATGTTTTAAGGTCATTGAGAGAGTGGTCAGTCTGGTTAAAATGGCAAGCAACAGTTTTCTCTCTGTGAAAGAGCCTGATGTCTGTTTTATGTGCATTGATTCTTTGGCGAAGTATCTGGGGGTATGTCTACACTACAGAGTTAGTTCGAACTAACGGACGTTAGTTCGAACTAACTTTCATAGGCGCTACACTAGCGCTCCGCTAGTTCGAACTTAATTCGAACTAGCGGAGCGCTTAGTTCGAACTAGGAAAACCTCATTTTACGAGGATTAAGCCTAGTTCGAACTAGCTAGTTCGAATTAAGGGGTGTGTAGCCCCTTAATTCGAACTAGTGGGAGGCTAGCCCTCCCCAGGTTTCCCTGGTGGCCACTCTGGCCAACAGCAGGGAAACTCTATTGCCCCCCTCCCGGCCCCGGCCCCCTTAAAGGGGCACGGGCTGGCTACGGTGCCCGTGCCAGGTGCAAGTCTGCCAGCACCCAGCCAGCAGACCCTGCACCTGGCACAGCTCGAGCCAGCCACCCGATGCCCCCCAGCCCTCCCCCTCTTCCCGGGACCAGGCTGGCGGCTCCCGGGAGCTTGCCCAGGACCACAAGACGCGGGCACCCGCCTGGGCTAGTGTGGACATCATGGACCTCGTCCACGATCTCCGCACTAGGCACAGGAAAGTGGCCTGCTAGGGCAGGAGAGCTGCCAGCCTGGCCACACAGGAGCAGGTGTGCATGAAAATCAAGGGGGTCCACTGAGACCCCCGACCCTGAGCCCTGATCTTACAATGGCCGTCCTGGGTCAGACCAAAGGTCCATCTAGCCCAGTAGCCTGTCTGCCGACAGCGGCCAACCCTAGGGACCTTGGAGGGGATGGACCGAAGACAGTGACCAAGCCATTTGTCTCGTGCCATCCCTCTCCAGCCTTCCACAAACCTTGGGCAGGGACACCACTCCTACCCCTGGCTAATAGCACTCCATGGACCCAACCTCCATGACTTGATCTCACGTCCCTTTAAACTCTGTTCTAGTTCTAGCCTTCACAGCCTCCTGCAGCAAGGAGTTCCACAGGTTGACTCTGCTTTGTGAAGAAGAACTTTCTGTTACTAGTTTGAAGCCTGCTACCCATTCCTTTCCTTTGGTGTCCTCTAGTCCTTCTTTATGGGAACTAACGAAGAACTTTTCTGTATGCACCCTCTCCACCCAACTCCTGCTTTTAGAGACCTCTATCCTGTCCCCCCTCTGTCTCCTCTTTTCTAAGATGAAAAGTCCCAGTCTCTTTAGCCTCTCTTCATATGGGACCTGTTCCCAACCCCTGATCATTGTAGTTGCCCTCCCCTCTCCCAGCCTCTCTCTTCCCCTCTCCCACCTCCTTTTCCCAGTCTCCCCCAGTTTTGTTCAATAAAGACAGATTCAATTTTTGACCACAATTGTCCTTTATTTTGTACATCAGGAAGGGGGGCTAGGGAAGGGTAAGTGGAAGGAGGTGAGGGAGGAATGGGGCACGAGCCCCCGATGGGGAGGACTGGGCTGGCTCTGCTGGCTTCTGGGGGTGGAAGCTCTCCTGCAGCCCCCCAATTACCCCCTCTCCCCAGATGGCAGCCTGCGGCAAGTGCAGCCGGTCTGATGGCCGAGTGCTGTGATGTGCCCAGTGTGGGCACTCCGGGCACTCCAAGCCAGGACTGGTTTGCAAGCGGGGCACCCTGAGAACTGTCTGTCCGGGGTGGGGGTCGGGTCCCTTTAAGTGCAGCCCTCGGCTAGCCTGAGACAGCATCTCCACGCTCTAAGTCCTCCTCTGATGCCGTGCCGGCACTGCTTCTGGCTATCCTTAACCCTGGGTCAGGGTCCACTTAATGTGGACATGCTAGTTCGAATTAGAAAAATGCTAATTCGAACTAGTTTTTAGTTCTAGACGCGTTAGTTCGAATTAGCTTAGTTCGAATTAACTAATTCGAACTAAGTTAGTTCGAATTAACATTGTAGTGTAGACGTACCCTGAGAAGCTTGTCCAATGTACATAGCAGACGGACACTTTAGGCACATGATGGCATAAATTATATTTCTGGATGAACAGGAATATGTGTTCTTGATCTTGCAACTGGCATGGTTAGGTCCAATAATGGTGTCAGCAGACTAAATATGTGGACAAAGGTGGCACCGGGGTTTGTTGCAAGGGAAAGTTCCAGGGTTGGTATTAGTGTGGTATGTCCTGTGGTTGTTGGTAAGAATCATCTTGAGGTTAGGTGGTTGTCTATAGGAGACTATGGGTCTGTCTCCCAGAGCCTCTCGGAAGGTAGTATCCTGTTCCAGTATAGGTTGTAGTTTATTGATAATGCGTTGGATGGGTTTAAGTTGGGGGCTATAGGTGATGACAAGTGGTGTTCTATTGTTGTTTTCTTGGGTCTGTCTTGAAGTAGATGGTTTCTGGGTATTCATCTGGCTCTTTCAATTTGTTTTTTTATTTCTCCAGGTGGGTAATTGTGGATATGGCAATTTTGCCCTGGTCCCAAGATTTTCAGCAGTTTGTTTATTTTTGAGTAAAAATGCTTCAAATACTTTTGTTGCTGTTTATGTGGGAATGGATTTTGTTTAGGAAACTTTGAAAGATCTTATGAGATTGTAAACCCAGGTGTCGGATTCAAAGTTGGGCCAGGCTCATTTATTGGAAGCTTCCTTTATTTACAGACCGAAATCAAATGTGTTCTCATTTGAAATTTGCTGAAACCAACCTTTAAAGAATGAATTGATTTTAAAGGGGTCATCATTAATGTTATGAGATTAGGCCTGTGGTGCTCCTGTTGGCTACGTCTACACTGCACAGCTACTTTAGAATAAGCTATTCCGGAAGACTTATTCCAAAATAGCTTATTTTGAAATTACACATCTACCTTGCAGGGAAGCCTCAAATTTAGTCCGAGTCAGGCTTCCCTAATGTAGACATTTTATCTCGATTTAGAGCTCCAGGAGGAATAACTTAGAATGGCCCTGGTGAGGTACTATTTCGAAATAGCAGCAGTGGAGCATCTACACTCCAGTGTTGTCTTCAAGTCGCCATTGTCAAGTCCAAATTGAGTCTCAAGTCACTACAGTTCAAGTCTCAATTCGAATCTCGAGTCCCTAAAGTCACTTTCAAGTCAAGTCCCAAGTCAAGTCTCAAGTCTTAATTTAAAAAATGGCAAGTCACTTTTGTACAAGCCATCAATATAGGCATTTTCGGACAGTTTTTTCACCAAGTCGATTTAACAGAATTAGCAAGTCTCAAGTCGAGTCTCAAGTTGCAAACAATGAACCCTAGTCGAGTCTCAAGTCGAATCACCTAAACAATTAAAGTCAGACTCAAGTTCAAGTCGTGGGACTTAAGTCAACAACTCTGCTACACACACCTTATTTCAAAATAGCTATTTTGGAATTGGCGTTATTCCTCGTAGAATCAGGTTTACAGAAGTCGGAATAAGCCACCCATTATTTCAAAATTATTTAGAAATAATGGAATTGCTGTGTAGACTTGCACATAGTTTGCTGTGTAGACACACCCGTAGAGACCTCCATTCTCATGACATTTAATGTTGTTTTGCATATTCCAGAAAAATCATTGGTATTCAGTAAGGCAACCTCAAATGGCAGACAGGTATTAATACACCTTCCCTAGAATGAATTGTCTTAAATAACTCACTGTAATGGTTTTCCCATTCCTCATGTAGCCTAGTCACTATATTACAACATAGCATTGTGCTGATTTGTAATTCTAATAAATACAATAATATAGCACTAGCAGATATCCAAACTGCCTAAACCATCTAGTGTATCTCTTTGTAAATAGTATTAACATTCTGAAATACTGCCATCTTCTGTCTCTTAGGGGAGAAAATATTCAAACCTTTTCTTGGTAAGAGCCATTATCATAGATCTGTGGTATGAAAAAGACCATTCTTGCAAATCAGCTTTGAAATTCACTTTTAAGTCCTTGTCTACAGGGATTTTGATTTCAAAGAATTGGAGTTATAGGTTTCTAGCCAAGTGTTCACATCACAGAAAGTTTGTTTTGTGCTAGTTCCATTTCCTTTTCCATCTTTCCATCAAAATAATTTGGCTTTTCAGATGTCCTGAGTTATCACCAGTTTAATTTAGAGGTTATCTTTTCCTGTTCAGTGCTATAAAGACAGATATAATTTGTGGCTATAATCTTTTAAATATACACTGAGCAGAAGTATTAGCAGTGAAACTTTCTTGACAGTTACACGAGTCTATCTAATTAAGTAAAAATACAAACATCCATTGGTTTATATCCTAAAATTGTCCCTCTGACATGTTTCCATTTGTTAGATGTCTTTATAGTCCAGACTAACTGGCCTTTGTACGGGTGTGCAAAGAAGTAAGGGGCAGGGATTAAGTATGAATGTCCTTTTCCCATACTTCTGCTACCACATGCAAGCATTTCATGCAACTTGTTAGCCCTCTAAAAAAGGGGGTCTCAGAGAGATAGCTATGTTAGTCTGTTTCAGCAAAAACAACAAGGAATTTGGTGGAAACTTAATGTAATGACTAACTAATTTATTAGAGCATAAACTTTCACAGGGCTGGCGTGATTATTTGCTGGGTCTAGTTTGAATATATGAAGTTGGAATGGAGTCTATTTATATATATACTGAGTGATGCAAAAATGACAGAAAACAAATCCAAATTCACTCTATAACTTTAACTAAAACCACATTCCACCATATTAACATCACTGACACACTCAAAGTTGTCAAAACGGCCTTTAGCCCACTGTGCACGATACATGGACACATCTCTATGTTTTGCATTGCAGCATGCACATTATAGACTTTGTTATGTTACTTGGTTTAAAATGGATGGACGTATTTCAACATTCTTTTTAAATGTCATAAGGAAGATTTTACTTCTACAAAATAAATGTATGTACATAGATATTTTTAATATAATTTGAACATTTGGTCATTATTGTTATAATATGTAATAAAATTAAGTGTCTAAATCTCCAATACATGAGACTAGAGCCTGGAGCAGGGCAATAATAAAGCATGGGGTTGTACGCGAGGAACCATCTGCAAACACCTCACGCTAGCTCTGAGTTTTCCTGAGATACAACTCACTGCTTCACATACTTGAGTGTAGGAAAGACAGGGCTACTGGGATGGGAGCGACATCAGTGCTAGTTACATCAGGGTGGATATGTCTCACCTTCTGCAGTGGTGAGAAGGTGAGAGCACCTGAAATGGAAATTACTTATTATAATGAGACAGCTTTTTCCTGTCTCTATTCAGGCGCCTTCTGAGAGTGTCAAATTTGCATGTGAATTCCAGCTCATATGCCAGCAATGCCCCTCTGCCATGTACATTGGACAAACAGGACTAACACTACACTACAGAATAAATGGACACAAATCAAACATCAAGAATTTAGCTGCTCCAAAATGTATGGAAGGAAGGTGGGGGCATAGCTCTCTTTCCCCCTCCACAGTGACCAGTTGGAACTTTCTGATTAGGATTGGGAGTGTTGCCCTTTCCATGCAAGGGTAAACTCTGGGGCAGATTGAACTCTGTTGCCCCTACTAGAGAGTAGCGCCTACTGGCACAATAAAAACCTTAATGTTTATTTTATATTTGAAGATGTTCTTGGATTACAAACCTATTGTTAAGGAAAAGAAAAAGATTTCCCTCATCTCAGGTCTTCAGCAACATTGTCAGATACATTCATGTGATTTGCTTGGTGACCTTTCATGCAATAAATAATCAGAGCTGGCTGAAAATGTGTAAATTTTACTGAAATAACTAAACAAACATATTAGCAAAAGATCTTTGTGGGGTGGAGGGATAGCTCAGTGGTTTGAGCATTGGCCTCCTAAACCCAAGGGTGTGAGCTCAGTGAGGGGACCATTTAGGCATCTGGGGTGAATCTATCAGGGACGGTACCTGGTCCTGCCATGACAGCAGGGGACTGGACTTGATGACCTCTCAAGGTCCTTGCCAGCTCCATGGGATAGGTCTAGCTCTTTTTTTTTTTTAACTGAGCAGCTCTGTAAATAAAACACGTTCATGCTCTTTGGGTCAAAGTTCATATTGTTATCAAGGATCATTTTGGAGGAAAGTGAACCTCACTGTACCATGGTAATATTAATATTTAGCCCCTGAATTGTTCCTTTTTCTCCACGGGGCTCAAAGTGCCTCATTATCCCAGTTCATTAAAAAAAAAAAAAAAGAACCAGGGATACACAGAAGTAACATGTTCAAAGTCATATAGAAAGTACCTGGCAGAGGTGACTATAAAACATATGTTCTGACTCCCAGCCTGGCACTCTATATACTCTGTCATATGGTCTCTATTTAGTATAGTATTAATTCTATGGCTGCTTAAATATGGTGTTGTTTTATTTTATTGCATTTTAATAAAATATGGAGGCATTCATAAATGAAATTCAAGTTAATTTCCTAACTATTTAAATACAGAGATTTTTCTAATTTTGAAAGATTGTAAATTTTAACATTAATTGGACACAAGAATTTGCTTAGACACTTGAACATGAATGTTTACTGTGTAGAAGACTGCTGCATTTTAATAATTTTACTGTCATCATAATATAATAATATATCCACTGAATTAATAAAATGTGGATGATTAAGTTAACTTTCAATACTGTTTAGGCATCTTATCAAAGATGTTTAATATTTTCTCAGAGAAAGATTGAGTAATGACATTTGGATGCTGTATATGTGCTGACTCTGTAAAAAGCACAGGTCCCTGCATGGATAATTAACAGCTAAGAAAAAGACATATAGTAGGAAACTAATTATCTTTATTCTTCTGTGACAAAGATTAATTCATAGCTGTACACATGCTAAACAATATTAAACTATAATACATTTCTTCTTGAGCTGAGGGCCAGCAAGTGATGGAATCAGATACAAAGTGAGTCCAAGTACAAAAAGAGTTTGGTCTCTTTCAAAATCCAGTGGCTGTGAATTTGTGAGAGTCAAAGGTCAAGCAATCAGACACTCAGCACTAAAAAGAAACCCCAGCAATGTGAATCTAAAAGCTGGTTCAAATATCCAAAAAAGCAGAAGGGTTTATTTTAGCCAAAAGGCAAAATTCTGCCCTGTCTTACATTGGTATAACTTCCAAGTGACTCCATGCACAGAGCTGAATTTAAACCAGTGGAAGCAAGATCAAAATCATTTCCATCATCTCTCCTTATCCCAGAATCAGTCTGGTCCCTGGATTCTTCCAAATCCCCCAAAAGAAGAGTGAATTACAAACACCATCCCTGTTTGTAGTTCATGGCTCTCCTTCCCTTCCTCATGGAGGAGCTAGCCATAGTTGTACACAGACACAGACAGCCTGCCTAAGTTTTAGTACATTAATAGTCTCACTAAAGTCAATACATCCATTCACAGGCATCTGATGAAGTGTCTTCCTGAAATTGGGTCTGTAAGGACAATGACATGTCCTGTATATTTGAATGAATAGTTTAAATGAGACTTGTCATGTCACCCATGTGCACACGGGTGAGTTCTGAATCAGTTATAACTTCCCCAAAACAAGGCTTGTAAGGAGCTATTAGTATTTAGTTGAGGTTGTTTATGTAGCACTATAAACGTACCGTGTGTCTTGTTCTGTTGGCAAAAGCACATTCTTTGAATGAAGAGTTTCCAGTTTAAGATCAATCACACAAGGCAACACAAAAGGAGAAAAAAGGTGGGCAAAGCAGGCTAGGGAGGGTTTAGTGTTGAGGGGAGTAAGGTAGAACGAGATGGTAAAGCTGATGTAAGGGCTTCAATGAAACCCAAAGAATGAGAATAGCAAAGCTCCTGTAGAGCACCGGGCAGAGACAATGTAGTCATGGTCAAAGTGGACACACCAGGGCACAATCAGATACTCCAGAGTTTCCATAAAACTTTCTCATTGCTGCTGGGCAGGCCCTTTGAAACACCACTGAAGAAGAGCAAATCTGTGAGGAGCATCTGCCAGCCCTTTTCTGACCCCAGGCCCATCATAGTGAAAGATTCCTTATGAAGATGACCGAGGAGAGGCAGGGAAGAGAGCAGAACAGACGTGGAGCCCTGGCTCGAGCCCCTCTCAGAATGGGTAGAATAGGTTATAAAGTGCGTTTGGGGAATGGTTTCAACCTCTCAGGAACAACAAGATTTCCAGAAAGAAAATCATCCCGTCATTCTCATGTAGTGGAAACGTGAGATACTATATGCATGGCCCCCACTGAACAGCCTTTCATTTGTAAACCCACTGTTCATGGCCTCCCTGTTGCATCAGCTTTGTTTATATAGAGTGACCAGAAAAGAGAGCACATGTTTTTTTGATAGTGAAATGAAAACAAAAATCTAATGATAAAAAAGCCTCCTGAAAAAGAAATCTGTCTGAACCCTCCTCCTCCTTTTTTAATAAAACTCTGACTCTGCCCTTGGGACAAAGAGGAAGGCTTATTCGTCTTTTGATAGATTGCCTTTTAGGGATTATCCATAAGTGAGATTGCATTATTGAGCCAACATACCAATTGCTAGCAGGACTCTACTTCATCACTGCCTGCAATTATCAACAGATATGAGAGCAGCTCAGAAAAGGGTAAAAGATGGACAAGAGCAATACAGGAGAAGGTGTAAAGAAGATGAATAAAACATGGCAATAATATTTTATTTTATGTTTGAGTTTTTCTGATATCAATTTCCTGCTGGATTTTTGTTCTTTTTAGCTGCTATTCCTGTAACTTTTGTCACTTCATCCTAAAACCACTAATAGTACTGCCTGGCATAGAATAGTAGGGGAAAACATAAATAGTCATACCAACATCAAATTCCACACTCTCCATTCATTCATTATTAAAATGTGTGCCATAGAGAATGTGTTCAAAATTCTCTATTTGCCATTTATTTTCACTGAAGATGCTGGCTTCCCCTTAGACAAACTATGTAGGATTAGCTATCCAAGAGTACGAATCCTGAACACTTGCAGTTTAAACTGATCAATAATTGCTTTCTGAGACAGTGAGCACCTAATAAATTCAGACACTCACTGGTGCCATACATTTAATATAGAATTGGTGGTATTTTTCCTTTTGAAGTATGAGGAAGGCTCTGATAAAAGGTGAAAGTTTCTTAGAGCAGTAAAAAGTGGTGTTTTAGTAGCACCTACTGAATGACTGTATATTTTAATAACATTGTCACAATTTCAGATACAAAATGTGAAATATGTCAACATAAGAATGAGCTACCAGACTTAAATTGGAAAGGTATATTGTCTGCACACCATTGTGGGATTTAACAATGCAACTTTCATTATTTTTCTTTTGAAATCTACGACTAGAGCCGTGTGTACTGAGATGAGAAAATATATCATACATTATGCTTTTGGAAGTAATTCCCCACAATCAAGCTTTGGGAGATGTATCCTTTTACTTAACAAGAGTACAGAAATTGATTTTCTAGCTGCTTTATTTGTGTGGTAAACTGTGGTGCTCAATCCAAGTGGTGAGCAAAATTAAGAGAGATGACAGTAAGTCAGCTCTGCTTTATTACAACACATGCATTTCTGCTACAGAGACTCAACACAAAGCTTCCACAATTTTATTTTCCTGCAGCTCATTCACAGGACATATACTCATCGGCTGTATCTAGACTGGCCAGTTTTTCCGGAAAATCAGCCACTTTTCTGGAAAAACATGCCAGCTGTCTACACTGGCCGCCCGCTTGAATTTCTGCAAAAGCACTGACAATCTCATGTAAGATTGTCAGTGTTCTTATGGAAATACTATGCTGCTCCTGTTCGGGCAAAAGTCCAGTGTAGACAGCTCAGATTTGTTTTCCGCAAAAAAGCCCCGATTGCGAAAATGGCGATCGGGGCTTTTTTGCGGAAAAGCACGTCTAAATTGGCACGGACCCTTTTCCGCAAAAAGTGCTTTTGCGGAAAAGCATCCGTGCCAATCTAGACGCTCTGTTCTGAAAATGCTTTTTAACGGAAAACTTTTCCGTTAAAAGCATTTCCGGAAAATCATGCCAGTCTAGACGTAGCCATCAAGTTTTGCTATTTTCTATTCAGAATACTGGATTGGGCACCTTTTTGTGTATTTTTAGAAATCAAAATAGACTTTCAAAAATATTGCCAAGAATTAAACAAATCAGCACTAAGGTTCATCTTGTTTAACAGAACAATTAGAGCTGATCCATAAATGGTCTGGAGTTGTCTCATAATCCCACACATAAATCAGAATAAGTTTCATTCTGACCATTTCTAAAAGGAACAATTTTTTGTTTATTTGGCATTTTGGGAAAAACAATTGCAGGAGTTTAGCTTTTGGTTTTCTCTCTTTCCTCCCCCTTCCCATTTTTGTCCTTTTTCTTCCTATAACATGGCATGACTCATGGCCACAGGCACCTGTTGCTGGACACTCTGGGGAATTAGCTTTTCAGCTCTGGAGAGCCTCCTTTCAACTGGTGTCTTACCTGCTATAACCTATGTTTCTTCCATCTCTGTGTTAGGACCCACATCCTTCTCAGACCGTGAGGTCCTCCCTTCTGGGTACTGCCCAGCTGCAGTGCCCCCACACTCTGGGGTCCTCATGCAAATGAGCAGCTGTTCAAGTTTGGTTGTTTTTAAGGTTGCGTTTCCCAATTCTTTGGCTAGCTCAATACAGGCTGAAAACACTTGATTCTCAATCAGTATATTCCCGGTTACAAAAAGCAAAAGGAAGCTTTAAACTATATGAACAACCATAAACACACCACTACACAATGTGATCGCCTCACCTCTGTATTTAAACTACTATATAGACAATATCACAGTCCAGTGAATGAAGGTCAGGTTTACTTTGACGTTGGTGGACTAATATTCTCCCACCATTCCTCTTGGAGAGGTTCCACTCCACCACTGATAACAATAACAGAAATTCTAGCGAACTCCTGATTGTTGGTGTTGCCCCAACTTCTCTTAGGCAACTAAAGCAGGGTAGTGCTGCACTGAACCAGCTGCTTCTGCCACAGTGGGAGAAGTATTGAGACATGCCAGTGTACACATAAACTACAAGAATTTTGGCTTCAGTCTTCTCCTCCCACTTTGTGCTCTCTATCCAAACTGGCTACCTCTCTGGCTATTAGAACTTCTCTTTCCTCCCCTTCACTGTTTTGCCAATATGTCTAGGCTTCCACAAACACAGCAGGGGAAGCTGTGAGTAGAAGAAGAGCAGTGGGTCTGACGCCAGAGATGGAATAGCATGCTAGGAAGAATAGGGTTGGGAACTCATGAGATGTAGAATGGAAAGGGACATCTAGGAATGGCATTGGTACTTAAGAAGGGAAAAGAGGAACTCAAGGATCAAGGGGAGGTGGAATTGCCTGCAAGAGATAAAAGGGGGACAGACAAGAATTAAACACACAGGCTGTGTCTAGACTGGCAAGTTTTTCCGCAAAATCAGATGATTTTGCAGAAAAACTTGCCAGCTGTCTACACTGGCTGCTTGAATTTCCGGAAAAGCACTGACGATCTCATGTAAGATCGTCAGTGCTTTTCCAGAAATACTATGCTGCTCCCATTTGGGCAAAAGTCTTTTTCCGAAAGACTTTTGCGCAAAAGGACCAGTGTAAACAGCACAGTAGTGTTTTCCGCAAAAAAAGCCCCGATTGCGAAAATGGTGATCGGGGTTCTTTTGCGGAAAACCGCGTCTAGATTGGCCACGGACGCTTTTCCGCAAAAAGTGCTTTTGTGGAAAAGCGTCCTGCCAATCTAGATGCGCTTTTCCGAAAATGCTTTTAATGGAAAACTTTTCCGTTAAAAGCATTTTCGGAAAATCATGCCAGTGTAGACGTAGCCACAGAGATAGAAGAAACTGGAATGTACAGACCAGCAAGAGAGAAAGGATAGCTGGAGAAAAAGGAGAAACGAGAACAAGGAAATAAAAAGATCTGAAACATGGCAGGACTTTTTCAGCTCATTTATCGTATTTTGGACAATTCCCTAAAATCTTGTTCCCCTTTTATTTTTTCATCGTGTATCCTCTGGCTTGCTATTTCATCTTTTCATCTCCATTTCTGTTCCTTTGGAGGAGTGCACAGCTGTGCAATTGTGACCCGCGGCTCAGGCTTAATTTGTAACTTACAGATATGGACACCGGGGTTGAGGGTCCTTAGATCTGCAACACGATTCAAGTGGACCCCAAATTAATCAATATTTTGTTTAAAAACAGTGATTTGATGGGAGCTTCTCCCCAAAGTGTCACCCTAAAAAGTTGTGCTTGTCAATCAGATGTTGGCACACTTGTGTCCTCTGCAGGTGTCCAGACCCTTGATAACTGTAACCTCTTTTTGTTTCCTAGGAACCTCAAGCGAGAGCATGCCAGGCATGGCACAAGCATAGACTAGGAGACAATCCTGCTCCCAAAGAATTGTTTGGGTGGAATTGTATTAGAAGTAGATGAGCTAAGCAGAGAAGGGAGAGGACACAGGGATGAGGCTAAGAGTAAAGGAGAGGTGTAAGGAAGCCTGGGGGCAAGTGGTGTGAGGGTGAAGTAAGGAAACTGATAGGGAAGGGCAGGAAGGAGTAGGAGTGAACAGCAGAGGAGATATTGTCCAGGGTGAAATACAATTGTAGGAAGTTGCAGGGAACCGATGATGTAATTGGGGGCTAAAATTCCCTCCTGGGCTGCTTCTCTCCGATCAAACTGGCTGGTCTTCTGGCTGGCAGTTTTCTTTCCCTAGCTCAGCGGTGGGCAATATGCAGTTCACTAACCCTGGCGGGCCACTGGATGTTTTAATTACCTGCAGGTACAGCTGCTCACAGCTACTACTGGCCTGGGATCTCTGTTCCCTGCCCATGGGAGTAGCAGGAAACAGTGTCCAGTTTGCACCTCTTCCTGCAGCTCACCCTGGCAAGGAACAGCGATCCATGGCCAATGGGAGTTGCGAGTGACGGTAGCTCTGGGCACGCAGGTAAATAAAGCATCTGGCAGCCCACCAGTGGTTAGGTGAGCTGCAGGCAACTTATTGCCCACCACTGCTCTACCTCATTTGTCTGGGGACAGGTAGGAGGCCACATGGGATCTGGTGCCCCGAGAGGGGAGCTTTCCCCTGCAAGGTTTTGGGCCTGGCTGGGAAAGAACCCTGGGTGGGTCTCAGTTCTCCCTTTCCCTTGAAATACTTAGATAGGTGTGGCAAGCCCATACTGATGGCTCAGTCTATTGGTCTGCATCTCTAAGCTCCTGCAAGAGGGTGTTCTAGTACAGCTGAAGGCTGGGCTTGATTTGAATAACTATCAAAAATTTAAATGTGGATCCTTATCTGAGCCCTTGAATATGCAAGGCTGTGCTGGCACTTCTAAGATTTCTTATTGGATTTCCAACATAGTCTCTCCCAATCCAGGACAGCCTAGGGAACAGCCTTTGTTGCAGAATTTCACCACTTTTGGTTCTAATCCTGTCCAGAAACCAGAAATGGTGGGAATTAAACCCTTAGCAGAATATTTCAGAACTTCTGTAGCTGTTCAGATAGTTCACTACTAAAAGTAAGTAAAGCTTCAAAGGTCTTTACATTTAAGACCCTTTTAAGTCTGAACATTTTCCTATGAATTAGTCTGCCAAAGTTCTGCCTAAGTTCTGTCCCAGAGAAAGCAATAAGGGTAGCATTTTCAAACAGCCTGATTTAGATAAACTCCCCTTTTCAGGTCAGAAGGAGTTTGATCATTGAATTGTGCAGACAGAGGTAGACCAATGCAGAGAAGAGCAACAAAAATGATTAATGGTCAAGAGTACAAAGAATTAGGATTCTTTAGTCCAGAAAAGAGAAGACTTGAGAGACCATGATAACAGCTTTCATGCACCTAAAATGTTGTTAAAGGGAGGAGGGAGAACAATTATTCTCCTCAGCCTTTGGTGATAGATCAAGAAGCAATGGGCTCAAATTGCCACAAGGGATGTTTAGGTTGGACATTAGAAAAAACCTCCTATTAGAGTGGGTAAGCACTGAAATAAATTGCCAAGGGAGGCAGTGGAATCTCTGTCATTGGAGATTTAAGAGCAGCTTAGAAAAACATCTGTCAGGGATGGTTTTGTTTGGTCCTGCCATGAGTGGAGGGGACTGGACTTGATGATCTCTTGAAGTATCTTCCTTCCAGTTCTGTGATTCCATGATTCCATCTCTTTGGTACTGCAGCAGCAGATTATGTTACATTTCCATCCCTGTGATGTAAAATTGATTTTTAAAAACTGCCACAAATTATGCTCCTATGAATATAAATCAAACCTGGAAGTCGAGGTCTCGATCCTACAAATCTGTGTGGAACGTGTAGTATGAACCCCAAGGATGATTGCTCGTTGTACTCCATACTAAGCAAAAGGAGAACTCCATGTGCTCCAGTTGCCTTAATCTCAAGAACAACTCTTGCAATTTTATTGAAAGTTCCACAGTATTTGGTGTTTTCTTATAGCCCCAGCTTCTGAAATACATCAATATCTCGGCTTTTGGTTTTTTTAAGACTAAGTTTAGCTCTCATAGGTGCAGAGGAAAGCCTGAAAACAGGAATCCTGCAATTTCACAAACCAGAAGGCAAAGAAAAGAACACAATGTATTATTTATAACGCATATAATGACTGTAATACCACATGGTATTTTGTATGTGGGGGAACTGCTAATTAATTATTTTTGAACACTCGGGCTTAGCAATTGGGTTAGCAATACTATGAATTAATTAGTTATATGCTCCCCTTTTGGGTCTAAATTCTGCTTCTGTATGGGAGTAATTTTGGGCCACACAACAGGTGTCTCATTACTGCAGTTAGGTCCCACTGTGTTTCCTATTTGGCTCATCAATTTTTACATTATACTGACACGCACAATGCTCCACAGTTGTCCTGGGTAAAACCAGCTACAGAAATGAACGCTAACCCTGACTGAAGGAAAACCTCGTAAGTTTATTGGCAATTTGGTTATTCGACACAAGGGGGAGCTCAAGGTTCAAAAAGTTGCTAAATATTCATTGCAACATTTTAGGAGGAATGTCTTATTTGCCAGACACAGTTTTGTAAACTGCTTAGTGCATTCGACTCCATGGTAAATGGAGATTTTCCTAGTATCTGATACTTGAAATATTATAGGTTAATATTATTGAGTTTAACTATAAAGCTACTTTGTTCTTTCAACATGAATGGCACTAAAATAGGCTTTTTCAATCATGAGTTCTGTAGTTGCATATACATTATTCATATGCATGCAGAACAGTTGTGACATCAAAACAGTGTTACTATCCACACTACAATATCCACATTACAGTATCCTTTGAGAATTAGCATCACACCCTCAGGAGCTTTGTAATGCAAGTGAGCTGATACAATGCTGTTCTATGGCAGCAGTTCTGAATTGTACCATTAACTTCTAATGGTAACTTGGCAGCAACTGTGTATTAACAATGGCTGTGCCATTATCCACAGTTATATTAAAACTGAAGTACAGTTCCTGCAGGTCACTTTTGTGACTGGGGTGTCCTCTCAGCCTGCCTATGATAAGAAACGACTGCACATTCTTTTAAATTAGAAATTAAAATTCTTAAGCTCAAAGTCAAAAATTAATGCAAATATCAAGACCTGCTCTGTTAAACAACTCCCACACACTTGCAGTACCTCAGATACCACAGTGATGAGTGTGGTTTAAGAACGTAACAGAATCATGGACTGACATATTCAAAGTTATGTCCATGCAGTTTTCAAAATTATGTTGATGCCAAAACTTGCTAGAGGTAGTGCTGCCTTTTATTTCAAATGTTTGCAAAATGTTCTGGTTCATTTGTGATGCTCAGAAACAGCAACACAAAAGCTAAAAATAAAAATATAGTACATGCTTAAAGAATAAAAAAAGTTTAATTCTTCAGTAGATAAAGACTGTGAAATTGCATCCCATATTCTTTGTGGAAATACGCTTATAAATATGAATATGCATGACTTCAGGATGCTTTAAGCAAAATACATCTTGTAACACTGGAAAACTTGTAATCTGCTGAATATGTATATATCATTTGTGTGCATGTACCGGTCCTGTATTTGAAGTCAGAAATACAGAAGTATAAACCTGTTTACTAATGTAGATGTGCTAAGTGAGGGCCATTAGTAGTAATTAAAGAACTTCTTAGCCTGGGACTTGGGACAAAGATCTGTGAATAGTCTTGCTTTTCCTGTGAAACTGGACTATGGTTGGTTCTTCTAAGACAAGTGGCCAGGTCACCTGATGCTGGAAACCATTTTTGGATGCTGTACTTTTCCACTGAGCCTATGTCTACACTAAGGCTGTGTCCAGACTCAGGGGTTTTTTCGAAAAAAGTAGCCTTTTTTCGAAAAAACTTCACCTGCGTCTAGACTGCAGCCGCGTTCTTTCGAAATTAAATCGAAAGAATGCGGCTTTTCTTTCGACGGTGGTAAACCTAATTCCACGAGGAAGAACGCCTTCTTTCGAAAGTGCTCTTTCGAAAGAAGGCGTTCTTGAAAGCAAACAGGCTTTTTAGAAAGAGAGCATCCAGACTCACTGGGTGCTTTCTTTCGAAAAAGCGGCTTGCTTTTTCGAAATTCCGCGTGCAGTCTAGACGCTCTCTTTCGAAAGAGGCTCTTTCGAAAGTATCTTTCGAAAGAGCCTCTTTCGAAAGAGGCTTGCAGTCTAGACATAGCCTAAGGGGCTTTATCAGAAAAAGGTACGCAAATTGTGCTCCTCGATTTGTGTACCTTTTTCCAACAGTTTTTTCGGAAGAGGCTTTTCCAAAATTTGGCACATCTACACTGTGCCAAATTTTAGAAAAAAGCCCTATTTCGGAAGAGCCCTTCTTTATCGTGGGAAGAGGAAGACAGGGCTTCCAAAATAGCACGTCTGCTCTTCTACAAAAAAAAGCGGCAGAGCAGACACGTTCCCTGGACACAGGAGTTTTTCCGGGATACCAGTGGTAACCCAGAAAACCCCTGTAGTCTAGACATAGCCTGAAAGCGTGATAAGTTTAAACTGAACACAAAGGATTAGCACTTTTGGCAAAAAGAATAAAAAGTTGGGAAACCAAACAATGAGGGGGGGGGGGGGCAGTCTCCAGGACACCTCTGCTTACTGTCTGAGATCTCTGTTGCAAAGACCTGGAAATGAATATTAAGAAAGATCAGGCCCAAGTTGGGAGGCTACCCAGCTTGAGAGAAAAGATTATTAGTACTACTGTTCAGGTAAGAAGTTGCATGTAACAAGTTTCTTTGAGTATTAAGCTTTGCAGGTGTGTTTTGCTCCATTTTTCTTAATAACTTACTTTGATCTGTCTGCTGTTGTGTGCAACCATTTAACTCCTGTTTTTTACACTTAATAAAATCACTTTTGTTTATTGATTAACCCAGGGTAAATCATTGTTACGGGGAGGGCGGGACAACAGCTGTGCATATCTCTCTTTCATTGATAAAAGAGGCGAACTCTGTGTAAAACTTTATACAGAGTAAGATGGATTTATCTGGGGATCTGGTCTCATTGGTGCTGTGTCATGTCCCTTTAATTGAGCCTTCCCAGAGCTGAGCTGGTCTCAGCCTCTATGTTGCTCTATTGTGGGCTGTGACCCCCAACTCAGTGCCGTCTCTGGAGGAGACCAGAGAACAGAATGGTGGGCTGTCCTAGAAGGCAGGTGGGTGGGCTCAGTGGTATTTCAGCACATCAGGTGACGGTCTCAAAGAGATCTCTATGACCAAACCCATTGCAAACAGTTCTATGTACAACTGTAGGTAGACATGCTGTGGCCCTGCTTTCAGTCTCTGCATGACCTCAGAAAAACCCTGGCCCCAGTGAAATCAGTGGGATCAGTAGGTTTCACCCCGAGTTCTGATTTGCGTAAGTAATTCTTCCTTTTTTCAGATAAAAGGTTGCTTTCCCATCTTGGAGTGAATGTATGTTTGTGCGGGTGGGAGTGGATAAGAAACCCTCCTTTACAAAGAATCGTTAGATGATGATGATGATGATGATGATAGGCCACTAGGCGCAAAGGCATGAAGATGCAAACTAAAATAATCTCCTGCTTGAGGCTACCAGCTGCTAACTGTAAGTTGAGGACAGCACCTTTGTCTTTTCTTTATTTATTTTGCTTTCCAGTAAAGCACCAGGTATTGGCTTACTTAGGATGTGGAAATCCAGGATCACTGCTCCGGTGAGCTCTGGTGAGCAATGCCTATGTGTTTCCTTCAATTGTAGAAACTGGAAATGAGGCAGGTAGAGCTGCACAAGACCAGCATTGAAAAATTGCAAGAACAAGGGAGGAAGCTAAAATATCACTTATGAGGGAATTACCCCCCTTCCCCCCCCACACACACACCGGTGTTATAGGGACACCACTATGCCTTTGCATTTCCAGCTTCCTGCTCAATTTAGGGTCTGATTTCACAGATTTTAAGACAGCTGTAGGAAAAGGAAAATAGGAATTTGCCTCCTATTTGTAAGACGAAAGTTGGAGGCAGTTTTGTCACACTTGGGCCTAATTATCATTAAACAATAAGTGTGCCAGTAAAAGGCTTTTCATTTCCGCTCCCAGTAGTGTACAGCTGTGAAATGAATTACTCCTTTTACTGAACATACAACACCTTTAGTCCTGAGTAATGAAAAGCAAGCAAGCACTGATATTCCTGGTGAGTGTGTGTGTGTGTGGGTGGGGGGGGGGGGGGTTCATGCTGCCACAGAAAGCCTAAATGCAGACACTTGTGTTTGCCCTGCAGAGGACAGTCTTGGCCAAAGAGCCATAATTTGATGTTTTTGTACCATCTACATGCCTGAGTGGGTTTGCTCTGCACTGCCTCAAACAGGTGGCATTAGGAATGGCTGGGAGTTCTTGGCTCTGTCTTTACGTGGATCTGTAGTGCAAAGGGTCTGACTGCTATGCCAGCTACGATGCTGGTAGCAAATACAGAAAGCAAGGACACCTGCATCTGTGTGGATCGCATGGAGACAATGAAGGTGAAAAGATCCAGGCTAGTGATTCTGTTTGCAGCATTAAAGACTAAATACAGGCTGGTGAATGAATACATGGATACAGCCTGCGATTAAGGAACTGTGATTGGCTTTAAAATTCTTGGTGAAAAATGGAAAGTTTGGATGCAGTTACAGTATTTGTACAAGACTTGTATGAACTTGGTTCTCACTTCCCTGCCAAAAGGAACACAGACGTTAAGCCCCATAGCTTTGATCATCTAGCCTGCCAAAGTTTTGTACTCGGTACAAGTAATCATCCAGTAATTTCTTCTATTTCTATACCTTTCCTTTTGATGTGGGTACTGTATTGCTCCTTTCAAAATGAAAACTAATAAAAAATAGATTAAATGTTTTTCCCACAAGCAGTTCCTTCTGCTTGCACTATATGCCTGAAGAAGAGCTGTCATGAAGGTTTCCAGCAATGCTTCGGAGGAATGTTTTTAGAAATAATTATTGCTGACCATAAGTGTCTACATGGAGACTATTAATTTTTTATAGTAATTACTCTCATTCCAGGGCAACATTCAACTCAAGAGCTTCTAATGTATATAAAGCTATATGGCTACAATGTGCTGACCTCAAAAGTAATGATGCAAACTTGGCATACTGCGTTTTTTTTTAAATAGCTGGATTCCCAATGGTTGGATTTAAAGCTGAATTACTAATGCTTAGGCATCAGTGTAGAAGTTATCCTCCTCACTCACCCCCCCAATTAAGCCCGGATGGTTTTGGAAGCTTATTAGCCCAACCTAAAGAGTAGCAGGTAAAAATTTCCAAAACACAATTAACTTTAGGCACCTCATTGATTTTCAATGGGATTTAGGTTCATAAATCACCAAGGCATTTTTGAATATTTTACGAAGTCCCAAATGGAGTAGTAACAATCAAGAGCAAAAAGCATTTCTTCTCTCTTCTTTAAGCAGATTCCTCTAGCTGGGGATTTAAAGTAGGAGATATTCCAATAGTAATACCATTTGTATTTTCATTTTAACAAGCCCTATGCTAAGAGGTAGCACAACATATTCTACTCCCTGAAGCACTTCATGAAATCTGAAGTAACTTCTTTAACTTTAGTGGAATAATTTAAGCCAGTGAAACTGAGAGCAGAAATTAGCCCAGTATAATGTATACATTTCCTATCTTCTTTCCTTGCTGTTTAAGTGAAAGGATTATTGAGAACGGTCACCATAGCTGTTAAACATTATGCTGGTCCTTCCCTGCCCCGTCTTCTTCTTCTGCATAGCTGCACAGGCAGTGGGTCTGCAGTGTAGAAATGTTTCAATCTCACCATGAATCAGAGATAAACAGCTTCAGACATTTCCTGGCCACATTTCCAGAGAAGGAAATGCCTCCTGTTCCCTGGGCTACTTCCCCTGTGGCCCTTGCACCGTCCTGGCTCCCGTAGCTAGGCCAGCATCCTGGGAGGTATCAGGGTGGAGTCTCTCTCTCTAGCTCCCCTGATCCTGCCCAGCACTGCTCTCTCTAAAGTGCTTCTCAGGGAATCAGTCCTGCAGCCTCCTCGGTCAGGACCCACCTGCTCTCTGCTCTGCTGAGTAGTTCCTTATACCTTCCCATTGGCTTCTTACAAGCTTCTCATTGATTGGCTGGGGCTCTGAGCAGGCTCCCTCCAGTCTTAGGGTATGTCTACACTACAGCGTTATTTCGAAAAAGCTTATTTCGAAATAACATGTCTACACACAAAATGCATTTTGAAATAGTGTTTCCTGTTTCGAAATCACATGTCCACACTGAGGACGCTGAATCACATTTAAGGCCGGCCAGAACCAGGTCCGGCAGGGCATCAGGTCAGGAGTTACTTTGTGTGGCTACTGCCTGAGGCTATCTGAGACCTGTGCTTAAAGGTTCCCCCCCAGACAGCTGGCTCTCAGGTTTCCCTGCTTGCTTGCCTACCTCGATGAGGGACAGCAAAGCATTTTGTCTCTGCGTGCTCTGGTTGCCATCACTTGGGACACCACAGCACTCTGCAACATGGAGCCAGAGCTCGTGGACGCGTTGCTGTGAGCCTGGTTGCACTTTCCGCAGGCTGCCATCCATGAGGGCCATCGGGGGGCTGTCAGTATCTAGGAGGCCCTGTGGGAGAGCTTCCACCCTGAGGAGCACCAAGAGCCTCCCTGGTCTGCCCCACTGGGGGCTTGTGCCTCATTCCTCCCTCATGTCCTTCCACTTACCCCTCCCTAACCCCCTTCCTGATGTCAAATAAAATACATGTATTTTAATAAACACAAACTCCCTTTATTTAACAAAACTGGAGAGGAGGAATGAAACTCTGGTGAGACTGGGGAAAGGAGGCGGGAGAGGGTGGGAGAGAGGAGGGGGAAACCTGGGAGGAGGGAGCTGGAAGGGGAAAGCAAGGGGAAGAAGGGAGAGGGGAAGCTCAGGGCTCAGGGTTGGAGGGGTCTCGCCAGACCAACTTGATTTTCATGTGAACCTGCTCCTGTGTTCGCATGTGCCCTTTGGTGGCCAGGCTGGCATCTATCCTGCCTTAAACGGCTGCGTTCCTCCATCTAGTGCGGATTTCATGGACGTTGGGGGCACCCCCCCAAGCCTGAATAAGGTCCATGATCTCCACCCTGGACAAGGAAAGCACCCACCTTCTCCAACCTCTGGCAGGCTCCTGGGAGCTGGTAGACTGCTCTTGGGGAGCGGTGGAGGGTTGGCTGCCAGTGGCTTGCTGGCTTATGTTTTGGGGCCACTGAGTCAGGGGCAGTGACTGCTGGCTCTGGGCTGGCAGGCTTGCAGCTGGCACAGTCACTGTGACCAGAGTCAACCCCTTTAAGGGCTCCAGGGAGGGGGAAGGGAGAGGAGTATTCTTGGTTGAGGCTGGAGTGGCCACCAGGGCACCCTGGGAAGGCTGGAGGCCCCCTATTTCAATATGTCTACACAGCACTTATTTCAAAATAGCTATTTCGAATTTGGTGTTATTCCTCGTGGAATGAGGTTTACCAAATTCGAAATAAGCCCTTCGCTATTTCAAATTAATAGCTTTTATTTCAAAATAACTTTGCTTTGTAGACATACCCTTACACAACCTTATTCAACTCTTCTATTTCCGCTGCATGCTGAAGAAAATATCATTGGTTGTGCCACAGTGGGAGCGCATTTTGAGCCCCTTTGACATCAGCCCACTGAGGTTCCACCTGTGGCCCCTCTGTCTGCCGTTCTCCTCCACGTGCCTCTTGCTCACTGGGGCCCTGGAGCCCCACATTTCCTACACCTCCCCCTTAGGGATGTAAGTGACTAGTCGACTACTCAACTAGTCACTTCTCCATCTCCTGCTGCTTCTGTATCAGAGGCAGCAAGCAGGGGGTGAGAGGAGCAGGAGCTAGTACACAGGGGAGCCGTCTTAAAAGCCAGCTCCCCCCAGCATCATCTCCGCCGGGGGGCAGAGGAGGCAGAGGCGCAGTGGGGGAAACGGCATGAGCGGGGACTTAAGCAGTCCCTGCTTGGACCAAGTCCGACTGCTGTGCCTCTGCCCACAAGCGGCTCTTACTACATTTAAAAGGCAGAGGTGCAGGATAGTGAGTGTTTCTTCCGCCCCCTCCCCCCGCATTAACTAATCGAGTAGTGATGGAAAGTCCATCAATGACTTGATTAGCTGATTAATAAAAATTTAATATCCCTACTCCCCCTCCCTCCCAGCACTTTTGGGCTGTGTCCAGACTCAGGGGTTTTTTCGAAAAAACTTCACCTGCGTCTAGACTGCAGCCACGTTCTTTCGAAATTAAATCGAAAGAATGCGGCTTTTCTTTCGACGGTGGTAAACCTAATTCCACGAGGAAGAACGCCTTCTTTCGAAAGTGCTCTTTCGAAAGAAGGCGTTCTTGAAAGCAAACAGGCTTTTTAGAAAGAGAGCATCCAGACTCACTGGGTGCTTTCTTTCGAAAAAGCGGCTTGCTTTTTCGAAATTCCGCGTGCAGTCTAGACACTCTCTTTCGAAAGAGGCTTGCAGTCTAGACATAGCCTTGGAGTGGCATGAATCCATGCATTCGTACTCCATCTCTACTTCTCTCCCCCTCTCAGCTTGAACAACTACTGAATTGCATCATTCCAGCTCTGGGAAGGGGGGACGATTACAAATCAGCAGATTCATGGTGCTCCAGAAGTGCTGGGAGGGATGAGGAGGAGTAGGACGTGCGGGGCTCCAGTTCCCCACTGTGCAAGAGGCTCATGGGAAAAAGGGTCTGGCAACGGGAGGTCCGTGGGCTGCAGGTGGAGCCCCAGGTGGCCTCAGGTTGCCAATCACTGATTCTGAGTATTCCCTATAGTACATATCTAGAAACACAGATAGTAAAGAGGGGCTGATCTAAAGCCTTCAGAAGTTAGTGGAAAGATTCCCATTGACTTCAGTGTGCTTTGACTCTGACTCTCATTTATCTGTAGATTGTCAGTAGGTTGGGGAAGCAGCCAGAGAAGAGGGCAGAGTCACTTGGATGCAAGGAGCATGTCCACCCTCAGTTACCAAGCTTTGCTGCAACTATCTCAACTCAGTCGTATTACAGCCTAGTTAGCTAGTTATCAAGATAATAACTTTTTCTCTTGGACATTGGTATCCAAGCCTGTGTCACCTAGGCTATATCTACATGGTATAAACAGGGTAACCTCCCCAAGCTAACTTGAAGCCAGCCAGTGTGCATAATAATTGCACTGACCACAGCATGTGTTGTCCAGAAACCTGAATATGTACCCAGGCTCTGTGTGAGTCATAGGCTATCTCTATGCACTGTCTTCACTGCTGTTGTTACCTGCGTTAGTTGGACTCAAACTAGCTTGGGTAAGTTAGCCCTGCACAGCGTTTTCCTGCATAGACAGACCCCAAATCTACTGTAGCATGATCTCCCCAAGACTACACCTTAAGGCTATTTTGAGACTGAAACAAATGATGTCGATAATAGCTCATTTAGGGTATGTCCACACAGCAGAGGAAAAGTGAAGCTGCTGCTGTCGGTCTTCCAGGGTTTGAATTAGCAGTTGAGTGAAGACAGCTAATTCGAAGTAAAAGAGGCACTCTTGGTCAATGCCAGTAACTTTGCTTTCATGAGGAGTAAGGGAAGTTGAAGGAAAAATATTCTTCCTGCTATTTCCTGCTGTGTACACAGCACCAAAAGTTGAGTTAAGTTACTCTGACTTCAGCTACGCAATTAATGTAGCTGAAGTTGCATATCTTAATTCAACTTTGTCCTGTAGTGTAGACATACATGTGCATGTCTACACTTGGAAATCATTTTGAAATAACTTATTTCGAAATGATAATTCCCAAAATAACTATTTTGAAATAGCATGGCCGCACTACGGGGAAGTCTTGAAATTAGTCTGAGGCAGGTTCCCTTAATGTGGATGCACTACCTTGACTTAGAGCCCCAGGAAGTACTGGGGAGTAAGTAGTTTGAATGATTCTGGGGAGTAATTATTTTAAAATAGCAGAAGGGGAACGTCCACATTAATGCTATTTCGAAATAAGTATTTTGAAATAAGCATTATTCCTCATGGTAAGCAGGAGTTATTATTTCGAAATAACCAGCCCCTTAGTTTGAAATAACAGAGGGTATGTCTACACTACCAGTTCGAACTAGCGGGGTAATGTATGCATACCGCACTTGCTAATGAAGCCCGGGATTTGAATTTCCCGGGCTTCATTAGCATAAGCGGAGAGCCGCCATTTTTAAATCCCCGCTGCTTCGAACCCCGTGTAGCGCGGCTACACGGGGCTCGAACTAGGTAGTTCGGACTAGGGTCCTATTCCGAACTACCGGTACTCCTCGTGAAACGAGGTGTACCGGTAGTTCGGAATAGGCACCCTAGTCCGAACTACCTAGTTCGAGCCCCGTGTAGCCGCGCTACACGGGGTTCGAAGCAGCGGGGATTTAAAAATGGCGGCTCTCCGCTTATGCTAATGAAGCCCGGGAAATTCAAATCCCGGGCTTCATTAGCAAGTGCGATATGCATACATTACCCTCCTAGTTCGAACTAGGAGGGTAGTGTAGACATACCCAGGCTTAGTAGTATGAACGCTCTGCTTGTTATTTCAAAATAACTACCTAGTGTAGAGGAGGGCTTACTGAGTCTGACATATCACTCACAGTACATGATCACAGAGCTTTGGGATCCGCATTGCTTCCTTTTGGCTCTTTTGTGTGTTTAAGGTTGTGGTTGCATTAAATAAATAAGGAAAAACCAGTGTAAGCTTCAGTAAAATATTTTCACCATTTAACACAAGGTTGTTTACCACATTGAGGCTTATGACTTATATCATATAAAAATCATGATGTTAATCCATAACATTATCAGTGGGTCTCCAAAGGAAGCATCATGGATGCCTGTCACTGCTATTACTGACATTTCTGGTGCTGGCCATGTTTTTCTCTCTCAGAATGTGGTGCAGAACTGGTAGCACTCTTACCTCAGAGCTAGAAAATGATGGGTTCAAACATCACATCCAGACTGACATCCACTGCTGTTAGAATACAGTACTCAGAGCTACCAGCAATACTGTCCTTTGAACAGAAGTTCTTTGTCCCTCAAATAAACCATTGAGGTTTATTTTTAAAATTAGTTTCCTGAAGGAAACAACGGTGCTCTGTTTGTCTGTCAGAAGTTAAAAACTTCCCCAGAGAACGGCATCGCTGCTCTAACAAGCTACTCAAGAAATGGCAAGGCAGCTCACTGACCATGCCCATTCAGTCACTCGGCTTTCAGCGGTGACTGCCAATAGATGTTTCACTTACGGATAGGGACTAAATCTTCAAAAGTCACTCATGATTTTGGCCGCTGTGATTGGGTATCTACCCCACCCAAGGCCTGAATAAATTAAAAGGGCCAATTAATTCCATGAAAGGCTGCACCTGGAGGAGAGTCTGATCTCAAGTTGCAGTGGGGGAGGTCTAGGTTGGATATTAAGAAAAACTATTTCACTAGGAGGGTGGGGAAGCACTGGAATGGGTTTCCTAGGGAGGTTGTGGAATCTCCAGCTATAAAAAAGTTTAAGGCCAAGCTTAACAAAGCCCTGGCTGATATGATTTAGTTATGGTTGATCCAGGGGTTGGATTAAATAATCCTGAGGTCTCTTCCAACCCTTCTATGAGTCAGGACCGCTAAGCTCTAATTGATGATGATGCTCAGCTGGGCAGGGGCAGGCTGAGCTGATAGAAAACCAGGAAGTGGTGAGGAAAAGGGGGTGCTAGCAAGGAGGGATGCAGTTCTTTCCTAGAGAGGACAGGTCTGAGTAAAAGGTGAGGAGGAAGAGGAAAAAAAGAAGAAGGAAAAGGAGGAGGAAGAGGAGGAGTCCCAGGGACTAAACCCTGGGTTCCTGTCTAGGAGTACAGTCTCTGGCAGGAACCCAAGAGAGAGTGAAGTAATCACAGGGAATGGAGGATATTCCAGGGGTAACCCAGAGGTGGGCCAGAAACAGAGAAAGGAAGGCAGGAAAGTGCCTAGAGAAAGTGTGACAGGTCCTGGGAGTTCTTGGACTCTATTTGCTGGATACAAGGTCCCTGAGTTGGAGTTTACAGTAGAGGGCAGGCCTGGCTTTCCCTGCCAGCCACTCGGGAATGGCATTGTCTGGGTAGTGGAATGGCAGACTGCCTGAGACTGGGTCTTTGCTACTCAAGAAAGGGAAAACTACTGTGACCTGGCTGCAGGGCCAAGCCAGGAAGGGGGAGCACCCTGAGTACAAAGAGGAAGCAATCAAGTACAGAGAAGGGCAGAGATGGGGCAAGCAACCAAAGGAGGAGCACCAAACTGGTCAAGAGTGAACCCCAAACATGGCCACAAAGGAGGTGCCATAATGGAGAGTAGCAAATCCCATTACAGGTGCCCAACTTGAGACACCTCAATGAGTCTTGATATTTAGAAAATGCCTCCTTAAGGCGTCTGAAGTCAGGCCCTCAAAAAATAGGACTTCTAAAATCCCCAGTCTGTTTAGAAAAGTTTAACCTAAGATATCCAGAAGGAAATGAAAACTTTGACATTGACTGAGGAATAACTTTTGAGCAGTGTTGGTATCCTGTCACTGATATAGGAAAATTAAATCAATGACTTCAATAGGAACGGTAGCCTATTCTGAATTGCCTTATACCACCCCACCACACTTGTCCCAGGTGGCAATTAAAGATCCTGTGTCACTTTTGGAAGCCATTACGTGACAGCTACAGAACATGCACATTTTTTTCTTAATATTGAAAAAAAAATTTCTAATGTCTTTGGCTGTTTGTGGGCAATTTGCTTTGGGTATAGTGCTTGCTCCAGCAGCCTGTGCAGTCCCTGCCCCACCAGACTTCAACACATTGCTTTGTAATGCTCTTCAGGATCTCTCGAAGATGAATGATGCTATAGAAAACCAAAGTCGGTTCAAATTCTATTGTAAATGTTGAAATGTCACAAGTTTTCTATTTTTGTTTTAAAGTCTCTACATCATTCATTCTCTCATCTATTATTTCATTTTTCCTTCTTCCTTGACATTAATCATATTTTTGTGAATGGGTAACAAGTGCTGCTTTGTAACTGACAACTGTGGCACAGCAAACTGCTGGCTATTCTTTCATTCCTTTTGTCTTGTGTTTGGAAAGATTTCAGTTTGCTGTGTTCTTTTATTATCATATGCATTAAAAATGTGACTTCCAATCAGTTTCAAAGTGGCCTCTTTATTGTCGGTTTTAGCAGGAAAGCAGATTCACTCCTTCACTTAGTTTCTTTTCTTTCTGGTGTTTGCAGACATTTCCTTTCAACTGAATGCAGCCACATGCATGCTCACAGGCCCGAGTCACATAGTCTCCGGTGTGTGTTTTGATGGGATATTATTAGTGAATGTGTGTCATGAGGAGAGGTTCACCGCTGCAGTGCCTCCCTCTGATTGCTCTGGGAAATTAGTTCTTGCTCAGCAAGGCATCCCTGTCTAGTGGTGTCTCACCCTTCTTCACACCACACTCTCACTCTGGACCCATGTTACTCCTGGACCTCGGCATCCTCTTTGGGACACTGCCCTCCAGCAGCATCCACCACTCTGGTTTTTTGCCCCCTTCCGGGGGTTGTATTGGAAGTTCTGTTTCTACTGCCACTGTGGCCAGCTGTGGCTTCCAAGCCTAGCCCCTCTGTCTCAGGGGCAAGGCACAGTCTGTCTGGGCCATGCTGCCCTTCCAAGAGTTCTCATTTTCACCTGCTGCTGTGGCCAACTGCAGCCCCAAAGTCTAGTCACTTACCTCAGAGGCAAGCCACAGTCTGTATTGGCCATGCCTTGGTGGCAAGATGTGGTGCAGTGGGGAAGGGGGAAGCAGGTCCTCCCATTACTCTGGGTTCTGACCCAGGGGCCCTCCGGTGGCAGCTTTGCCCTTCTTCACTCTCCCTCCACTGTCTCTTGTTCTCTGGGCCACTTCCTCTGTGACCCCTTGCACCTTCCTGGCCCTTGTAACAAGGCCAGCAGCCTGACAGGTATCAGTCTGGAGTCTCCCCTGAGCCTGCTCATCACTGCTCCCAAAAGCGCTTCTCTCAGAAGCAGTTCCTGCACCTTTGCTGGTCAGGGACTAACTGTTCACTCTGCTGAGCAGTTCCTTATATACCGGCCTGCCTCAGCAAGACACCCTCTGTTTGGCTGTTTAAAAGCTCCTCTCCGATTGCACAAGGCTCTTTGCAGGTTCCCTCCAGCCTGCGTTAGCCCCTTTCAGCCAGTGTGGGATCATCTCACCACCACAATGTGCAAGTGAGTGAGCCTTTGATAGTCTGGCTAATGTTGTTAGGTCCTTGGGAGGCCAGCCACTCCTCGCTTACAGACAGCTCCCAACCTGAAACATACCACCAACTACACACCCCACAACAGATACACTAACACACGAACCAATCTTTGCAACAAACCCTGTTGCCAACTCTGTCCACATATGTACCCTAGAGACACCGTCATAGGACCTAACCACATCAGCTATACTATGAAAGGCTCGTTCATCTTCACATCTACTTATATGATATATGCCATTTCTACCAGTGGCCCTCTGCCATGTATATTGAACAAACCAGACTGGCTCTATGCAAAAGAATACATGGGCATAAATCAGACATTTGAGGAGGATAACATACTAAAACCAGCAGGAGAACATTTTAACCTCCCTAAATACACAGTTACAGATTTGAAAGTTGCAATCCTCAAGCAAAAGATTTCAAAACCAGGCTGAAATGTGAAACTGCTGATCTGGGATTAATATGCAAATGTGACACCATCAGAATGGATCTGAACAGAGCGTGGAAATGGCTCACTCATTACCATAAGCAAATTTCCCCTTTAGGTATTCTCACCTTCTTATCCACTTCCACCCTTATTATTAAATTAACTCTTATTCCTGTATCCCTACTATCTTTTTCTTATTTCTCTTCATGCATCTGATGAAGTGAGTTACAACTCAAGAAAGCTTATGGCATAATACAATTGTTAGTCTTTAAGTGCCACCGGAGTCCTTGTTGTTTTTGTTGAGACAGTTGAGCTGTTTGGTAGCTTATTTATTCATCAGTACTTAGAGACTGTCATAGAATTATAGAATAGAATCATAGAATCACAGGTTTGGAAAAGACCTCAGGAGGTCATCGAGTCCAACCCCCTGCTGAAACAGGACCAACCCCAACTAACTCATCCCAGCCAGAGCGTTGTCAAGCTGGGACTTAAAAACCTCTGGAGATAGAGATTCCACCACCTCCATAGGGAACCCATCCCAGTGCTTCACCATCCTCTTAGTGAAGTAGTTTTTCCTAATACCCAATTCAGACCTCCTCCAATCACTGTTCCCTCTAAGCTTGGCAGCAGCGCAGCTTCACAGGTGATTAATCAGCTCTGCCCAGTCAGTCAGCTCTCTGCAGGGAGTCCTGAGCCTCCGATTGGACTGCCCCCAATGCAGCTTGAGACCATTGCTCCTTGTTCTGTCATCTGTGACTACTGAGAACAGCCTCTCTATCCTCTTTGCAACCCCACTTCGGGTAGGTGAAGGCTGCTATCAAATTTCCCTCACTCTTCTCTTCTGTAGTCAGAGCATTTTGACTATATCAAAAGTGAAACTGACAAAAATCTTAATGCCTTTGTGGTGGACTTGAAGTGGGGTCACAAAAAATTGGAGAAAAACTATGCATTGGATGCCAGGGTCATGGGGAAATATATATGGGATAAAAAACTGAGACTATCAAGGAATCAGCAAGTAAAGCCTCTGAATGTCAAGAGACATCAGTGGCTGATTGCAGACCATGTCAATTAGTATTCTGGTTAGAAATACCAGTTGAAAACCACATTCTACCAGTTTTGCTCTTGCTGAACAGAACCTTCACTGAATTAAGATGGCAGAACTTAGCCTTAAATTATGTGAATCTTGAAGAGGGTGTTTCATAGTGTAAACTAGCGGTAATTATATTTAAATCCATTTTCATTACATGTTTTTCTTAATTTTTCCAGTAAATGCATTGACAGTTGATGGCATTGTGTTTAAATAAGGCTTTTCTCCCTTGGCCTATTTAATCCTGCAATGAAATTATAGTGTTGAATTTGTGACACCAATCATGTCGTGGCAGCAGGCTGTGAAATCATAAATCCAGGATTATGCTTTTACTTCAGGATCAGGTAGAAAGAGAAGTTGAATTGTGAGGAAAAACAAACTTAATCAGACATAAATCTTCAACAATATCAGCAGAAAAACTGAAAAATACAGGCCAAATGAATTGACTTTGGTATAAATGTTCTCGCTTTTGAATTTGTCATAGCACAAAAGTCAGTTTCTTGGACCTCTTTTTTAGTGAATTTTGTACGTGTGAATTATGTCGTTGATTTGGCCACAAACCAAACCAATGGCAGCGGATATGACAAGCTTCTTCTAAAGCAGTGATACTCACATTGAGGTTGAGAGCTGCAAGTAACTCTTTAATATGTCTCTTGTGGCTCTTTGCAACACATTATATTACAACACTGCATGATTTAATTATTAACCAATCACAATGTTTTTACTATGTTAGCAACCAATTGTTGTTGATAAAATAATAATATATTATTATTTATATACATCATGTATAATGTTTATAAAATAGTAAATGAAATAATGGACGCATACTACTGTGGGGTTTTTTGGGGGGGAGGGTAATGTTGATTGCTAATTTAGCTGCACCACTGGTGCTCTGAAGTATTTCAAGCTTGAACTGGATGGTCACTCACTTTATAGAGAAGACCCCAGACTAGATGGCTGCCGCACACTGATGGAGGGAAGACACGGAGTAAAGGAAAGACCCAAACCTAACTGCAGCATAATCAGCTAGGCACCCGGGGTTAATTGGAACTTGCAAGAAGCTATAGGCTGATTAGACACTTGCAGCCAATTTAGACCTGGGTGCTGCTTTAAAAGGACTCCTCCCAGGCAAGGAAGAGGGGAGGAAAAGAGCGAAGGACAGGAAGGAGGAATCGCTGTGTGCAGGAGCGGTGTGGGTGTGACCGGGAAGAAACTATTTCCAGCCTGTTCGCATCTCCACACTTCAGGTTCCCAGGCAGGGCACTTAGCACCCTCTTCACAAGTGGCTCCCTGCCCTAGGTCCCATCCGCAGGGAGTGCTGGCTCACTCCTTCCCCCACTCACCTTCCCTATGCCGAGCCACCTCTCTGGCCCAGCTGACATACCTGGGACATGGTGCTCAATGCATCCCTCAGGCTTAACCCCTTCCTGCCCATGCTGAAGGCAAAGGACAGGAAGTGGCAGGGTTATGTCACTGGTCAGCAGCAGCTTGGAGGTGTTAGCTGCCTTTCTGCACTGCGAACAGGAAGGAACAAGCTGCTTGCAGCCACAGTGGAACAGGGGTGGGGGACAGAAGGGCGAAAACAGTCCAGGTCCCCCTATCCCTATCCTCACCCCATCCCCTTTCAGCTGCAAGCAGGTCCCTTCCCTTCCCTGTCACATAGTGCTGAAAGGCTGCTATTCAGGTCAGAACCCTGACAAATCTTAGGCGGGAGGCCTGTGAATCTGTGTGCCCCTCACATGCTGCCTTGAGAAAATGTGGTGCTAGTACCAGGAGAGACACATCCATCCTGAGGGCCCATCCAGGCCTGGAGGGTGGAGAACACTGGGTAGGGAGGTCTGGGTCAGGTCGGTCAGTTACTCCATCTCTATGAAAGACCAGTATGGGAATGTGTGAGTATCACCTCCCCCTGTGCAAACCAATGACTCAATAATCCAGATAACAAAGAACTGGGATATTTCTTTGCACAAATAAAAAAAATATAACACAAAACAAAAAATAGTACCCAACAGGTATCACTGGGTAGCGGTATTGATGGAATTGCTACTGGATGAAGCACCATACTGTCAGTCACTTTTTATACTGGATCTTTCATTCCAAAGGGATCACTAGGAGCCCATCAGTTGGTAGTGTCATCCAGTAGGTCAACAGACAGTAGCCAAATAATTAGTGTTTCAGAAATTATTATAAAAGGTCTCCACTGTGACTGTAGGAAATTGTTTGGTGACCCAGTGGAATACCATGATCGCCATCGAGGCGGTATAAAACTCATCTCTAGTATGCATGCCCATTTTTCAGAAGAAAGAGTTGATAAGATGTAAGTTGATATGGCTGATGACTTATTTCAAATTACTCCTTAGTGTTACAGTTTTCTTGATATTATGTCTATTGTATTGTGCACTAACCTCTGCATGGGTGAGGGGGGAAACACTCGTTATACTGCCCTGTGGGTCAAAAGGCCAGATATGCAAAGAGCTGAATCAAGAAAACACAGAAGAGAAAGTGAAAATGGTGCATATGAGTGCATCCGAGGGTACTGAGGGAGTTGGCAAATGTCATTTAGGAGCCTTTGGCCATTATCTTTGAAAAGTCGTGGAGATTGGGAGAGATCCCGGATGATTGGAAAAAGGCAAATGTAGTGCCCATCTTTAAGAAAGGGAAGAAGGACAATACAGGGAACTATAGGCCTTGCCTCAGTCCCTAGAAAAATCATGGAGGGGATCCTCAAGGAATCAATTTTGAAGCACTTGGAAGAGGGGAAGGTGATCAGGAATAGTCAGCATGGATTCAAGAAAGGCAAGTCATGCCTGACCAATCTGATTAGCTTCTATGATGAGGTAACTGGCTCTGTGGATATGGGAAAGTCAGTGGATGTGATATACCTTGACTTTAGCAAGGCTTTTGAAACCGTCTCCCACAATATTTTTGCCAGCAAGTTAACGGAATGTGGATTGGATAAATGGACGGTAAGAAGGATAGAAAGCTGGCTGGAAGGTCAGGCTCAGCAGGTAGTGATCAATGGCTCGATGTCAGGATGGCGGTTGGTTTCTAGAGGAGTGCCCCAAGGTTCGGTTCTGGGACCAATTTTTTTCAACATCTTTATTAATTACCTGGATGGCACCCTCAGCAAGTTTGCGGATGACACTAAGCTAGGGGGAGAGGTAGATATGCTGGGAGGCAGGGAAAGAGTCCAGAGTGACTTAGACAAATTGGAGGATTGGGCCACAAGAAAACTGATGAGGTTCAACAAGGACAAGTGTAGAGTCCTGCACTTGGGATGGAAGAATCCCAAGCATTGCTACAGGCTGGGGACCAAATGGCTAAGTAGCAATTCTGCAGAAAAGGACCTGGGGATTACAGTGGATGAGAAGCTGGATATGAGTCAACAGTGTGCCCTTGTAGCCAAGAAGGCTAATGGCATATTAGGTTGCATTAGGAGGAGCATTGCCAGAAGATCCAGAGATGTGATTATTCATCTTTATTCGGCTCTGGTGAGGCCACATATGGAGTATTGTGTTCAGTTCTGGGCCTCCAATTAGAGGAAGGATGGGGATGCATTGGAGAGGGTCCAGCGGAGGGCAACCAAAATGACTAGGGAGCTGGAGCATATGACCTGCGACGAGAGGCTGAGGGAGTTGGGTCTATTTAGTCTGCAGAAGAGAAGAGTGAGGGGGGATTTGATAGCAGCCTTCAGCTTCCTGAAGGGAGGTTCCAAAGAGGATGGAGAAAGACTGTTCACAGTAGTGATGGAAGGCAGAACAAGGAACAGTGGTCTTAAGTTGCGGTGGAAGAGGTCCAGGTTGGATATTAGGCAAAACTATCTCACTAGGAGGGTGGTGAAGCACTGGAATGGGTTACCTAGGGAAGTAGTGAAGTCTCCATCCCTAGAGGTGTTTAAGTCTCGGCTTGACAAAGCCCTGGCTGGGTTGATTTAATTGGAATTGGTCCTGCCTTGGGCAGGGAACTGGACTTGATGGCCTTCTGAGGTCTCTTCCAGCTCTATGGTTCTATGATTCTATGATAACATAATGGGGGCTCCTACTCCCCCAAAATTAGGAGCACCGAAAGGGAAAGGAGTGGGGAAATCTACTCAGCATATTAGCTGTCTGTATTTGAATGGAAGGAGTATGGGGAATAAACAGGAAGAAATAGAAGTATTAGTACACAAGTTAAATTATAACCTAATTGGCATTACAGAGACATGTGGGATAACTCTTATAAGTGGAATATTGTTATATTGGGTATAGATTATTCAGGAAGGACTGGGTAAAAAGGGATGAAGTATGTATTATACATCAAGGATATATACATATATTTGTTCTGAGGGGCAAAAAAAGGTGGGAGACAGACCAGCTGGGAGACTGTAGGTAATGGTGAAAGAGGTACAAATTGGGAGTGAGTGAAAGAGGTAAAAATTAGGCAAAGTTCCTCTAATCTTTTCTATTTGTGTAAGATTTTTTTCATAAATTTGCAGAATAATTTTTATGTGCACCGATATATGTGAGAACGTGCCCTACCAATAGAAACAAAAAATCTAGCTGTGGACACTGTGCTAATCAGCGAGTGGCATTTGAATCTCTCATGAGTGGCCACACAAGTGTACAGCTTGCAGCGAACAGTGAATATAGCAGAGGCTCTATTATATATCATTACATCAATGGGCAAAGCATTTCTGGAACAAATGACAGGCATGTCCAAAACACAAGACTTACTAGTAATGAGGAACTTTAATTATTCGGACATCTGCCAGAAAACTAACATGGCAAACACAGAATGTCCAATTCATTCTTGGTACGTATGAGATACAACATTTTGTTCCAGAAAATGGATGGAGGATATAACAAGCCATTTTGACTCTGACCAGGAGGAAGGCAATTGGGGTGAAAGTGATCGTGAAATGATAGGTTTCATGATTCTAAGGAAAGGAAAGAGTTATAGCAGTAAAATAAGAACAACAGACTTCAAAACCACAGACTTTAACACACTCCGACTACTGCAAGCTCACGTTCCACGGGAAGAAAATCTAAGGGGGACAGGACTGCAGAAGAGCTGGAAGTATCTCAAAGATAGGCTATTAAAGGAACCCCACAAACTAATTTGATATGAAAGAATATTAAGAGGCTCCATCAGGACCCCTTTAATGACCTGAAAATCAAAAAAGGAATAATATAAAAAAGCGAGTACATGGATAAATTGCTAACAAGAGTACAAAAGAATAGTATAAGCATGCAGGAAGAAAATTAGATGGGTTAATACACTAAATAAGTAACCCCTAGAAAGGGACTTAAAAGGCAATGAAGAGGTTGTTTAAATAAATTAGGAGCAAGAGAAAAGTGAAGGAAAATGTAGTCCTGTATAGGAGGAAGTCAATAACTGATGGCATCAAGAAAGCTGAGCTATTTGCTTCATTCTTCACTAGAAAGGTTAATATTGACTGGATAGGTGGTCAGATACTAAATATTAACAACAATCATGAAGGAATGCAAGCAAAGTAGGGAGAGATGAGGTTAAAAAATGTTTAGATAAGCTAGGTGTATATTGCAGTCAGCAAAGTCTAGTGAAATTCATCCTAGTATAGTTAAGGAACTAGCAGAAGCAATTTTGAAAATTTAATTATTAATTTTGAGAATTCTTGGAGGATGGGTGAGGTTCCAGAAGACTAGAAAAGGGCAAACATAGCTCCTATCTTTAAAAAGGGAACAAAGACAGCCCCTGGGATTATAGACCACTCAGCCTTACTTCACTAGTGGGAAAGACACTGGAAACAATCAATTTGTAAATTGTTGCAGGACAATAAGATTATAAAGCACAAGCTTATATTTGTCAAGAACAAATGTCAAAGCAACCCAAATTCCTTCTTTGCCAGGTTTACAGGCCTAGTGATTAGGGGAAGCAGTAGATGTGCTATATCTTCATTTTAGTAAGGCTTTTTACACACTCCCACATGACAATCTCATAAGCAAACCAGAATATTGTGGTTGAAATGAAATTACTACAAAATGAGTGAATGATTGACTGAAAGACCATACTCACAGAATAGTTATAGGTGGTTTCCTGTCAACCTGAAGAGGACTGTATCTAGTAGCGTTCCAGAAGGGTCAGTTCTGGGCCCAGAACAAATCAATCTTTTCTTTAATGACTTAGACAGTGGAGTGGGGAATGAGCTTATAAAATTTGCAGATGACACCCGTGTGGATAAAGTTGCAAGTGTTTTAGAGGACAGGCTTGGAATTCAAAATGACCTTGACAAATTGGAGAAGTCAATAAAGATAAGTTCAAAGTATGGGTATGTCTACACTACAGCGCTAATTCGAACTAACTTAGTTCGAATTAGTTAATTCTAACTAGCGCATCTAGAACTAAAAACTAGTTCGAATTAGCATTTTGCTAATTCGAACTAGCGCGTCCACACTAATTGGATGCAGGGGAGTATTTAAGGGTGGCTGAAACCGGTTCTGGCAGGGCATCAGGTCAGTAGTTGCTTTGTGTGGCTGCTGTCTGAGGCTCGTGCTTAAAGGGACCCCCCTGGACAGCCGGTTCTCAGCTTTTCCGCTTGCTTGCCTACCTTGCCGAGGGACAGCAAAGCGTTTTTGTCTGCGCCCGTCTGTGTTGGTGCTTCCCTTCGGGGCCGCCGCCGCAGGTGGCAACATGGAGCCAGAGCTCGCCCTGCACTTTCTCGTGCAGTTTATGGACTTGCTGCTGCAAGCCTGCCAGCAATGGCTGGAGGCTGCCTGGTTCCACCTGGTGCACATCAGCCCTCTGCCTCTCCGCCTGGCCACCCTGGGGGCCATGGCACAGCTGCGGCGGCACCCGGGTGCTGGCGTGCCCCGCTGCATCTGGTGTCTGGACACCAGCAGCGACTGGTGGGACCGCATCGTCCTGGAGCGCTGGGGAGACCAACAGTGGACCCAGAACTTCAGGATGAAGAGGGACACCTTCCTGGAGCTCTGTGAGTGGCTCGCCCCTGCTCTGCACAGAAAGGACACTCGCATGAGGCCCGCCATCCCCCTCCAGAAGCGTGTGGCCATCGCCCTCCTGAAGCTCTCCACGCCGGACAGCTACCGATCCGTCGGGAACCAGTTCGGCGTGGGGAGATCCACCATCGGAGCGGTGCTCATGCAGGTACGGCACTCGCCAGCCACTGGGCCGGGGGCAAAGGGGGGTTGCAAGGAGGGGATGGGCCGCCCGAGAGAAAATGGGAGGAGTGGGGGGAGGAGGCGAAAGTGCCCCACACCGGAGGGGCCAGTCTCTCCCGGCTTTACTACACGCTGCCCGGGGGGGTTGCTCCTGGGAGTGGGGCGCGGGGCACTGCCAGGGCATGAGCACTCCCAGCCACCCGGGTGCCCCACTGATTTGCGCTTTGCTTTTTCTCTCCGCAGGTGGTCAAGGCCATCAACCGGGTGCTGCTCCGCAGGGTGGTCCGCCTCACCGACCCGGACGCCGTCATCTGGGGGTTTGGCGCCCTTGGCTTCCCCAACTGCGGGGGGGCCATCGACGGGATGCACATCCCCATCCGTGCCCCGGAACACCAGGCCTCCCAGTATGTCAACTGCAAGGGGTACTTCTCCGTCCTCCTGCAGGCCATGTGTGACCACCGAGGACAGTTCACGGACATTAATGTGGGCTGGTCCGGCAAGGCACACGACGCCAGGGTGTACCGGAACTCCTCCGTGTGCCAGAGACCTTCTTCCCCGACCGCCACATCAGGGTCGGGGACGTGGACATGCCCGTGTGCCTGGTGGGGGATGCGGCCTACCCCCTACAGCCCTGGCTCATGAAGCCCTACACGGGACACCTCAACCCCTCCCACCAGGCCTTCAATGCGAGGCTGACCAGGGCCCGCATCGTGATAGAGCGGGCCTTCGGGCGACTGAAAGCCCGATTTAGGTGCCTCCTCACCCGCCTCGACCTCACCGAGCACGACATCCCTCCCGTGGTGGCAGCATGTTGTGTGCTGCACAATTTGTGCGAGAGGAAGGGGGAGGCGTATATGGCCAGTACGCTCAGCCCCGCACCGCTGCCGTCCGGGAAGCCCAGCGGGGGGCTGTCCGGATCCCTTGCAGCTTCCAGGTGGAGGAGGAGGACTGAACTCTCCCTGCATGCCCCACTGGGGCCTTCTTCCCCCCTCCCCCTCTTCCCCTTTCCCCTCCCTAACCTCCCTTCCTAATGTCAAATAAAGACACCTGTTTTGGCAAAAAAAAACCTCTCTTTATTTTACATAACTGGGGTGGGAGGAGGGAGCTGGAAGGGGGTGGAAGGGGAGGAAGGGAAGGGAAAGCTCAGGCTTGGGGGTCCAGATGGCTCTCCCGTCTCGCAACATTGCGGGTGCGGGGGCCTTGGGGGAGAGCGGGTGTGGACGGTGGGACAGGAGGGATGGGAGGTGCGGAGGAAGTGGGAGAGGGAGCAGGGGCAGCCGCAGGAGCCGGAGCAGGAGGAGGCAGGAATCTGTCCACCAGGGTTTGGAGGTGGCCTCTAAGGCCACGGCCCTGCTCCTCCAGCGCATCCACACTCCGCTGGCGCAGCCGAATGTCCTCCCGGACCCAGTGCTCCTGGTTGCGGAGCAGCTGCACCATGAACCGGAGGTGCTGCCGCTGGTAGTCCTCCTCATTCCTGGCACACCTGCTGGCCCGGGCGCGGGTGGCTGTTGCAGGCGGGGTGGTGCGCTCTGCAGTCCCAGGTGCTGCGAAACAAGAGCAGCAGTCAGTTCTCCCTGGGGACAAGGTGGGTGAAACCCAGCCCCCCTCTGCAAGGCCAAGGCCCCTGCATTACACCCAGCTGCTGCTCCATGGTGGGCAAGGCCCAGGTGCACAGTCCCTGGGCTCCCTCTCCCTTCCACCCCCCCCGGTACACATAAGGGGAGCATGATGGTACTCACAGGTGGAGGCCTTCCCGGCCTCGGACGACACAGCAGATGTTGTCTGTGGGGTTCCTCGGGGGTCCTGGGTCCTGGGCAGGCTCCCGGCAGGCTCCTGGCTCGCGGCGTCCTCCAGCTCCTCCTCCTCGGTGTCCAGGATGGGTCCCTCTGCCCCAGGGTCGATGACCACCCGGGGGGCATGGACAGTGTGAGCCCCCAGGATGCGGTCCAGGGCCTGAAAGTGGGGGCAGGCCTCCGGGTCGGCCCCTGGCAGGCAGGCCCGGGAGTAGGACTGCCGCAGGTCCTTTATTTTACAGCGGACCTGCTCCCGGGTCCGCTGGTGGCCTCTGGCGGCCAGGCTGTCAGCCATGCGGCCGTAGACAGCTGCGTTCCTGTGGCTAGTGCGGAGATCGTGGACATTGGAGGCTTCCCCCCAAACCTCGATGAGGTCCACGATCTCCGCACTAGACCAAGCGGGCGCCCGCCTCTTGCGGCCCTGAGCAGGCTCCTGGGAGCCGCCAGGCAGGTCCCGGGAAGAGGCGGAGGGCTGGGTGGCATCGGGTGGCTGGCTCATGGCGTGCCAGGTGCAGGGTCTGCTGGCTGGGTGCTGGCAGGCTTGCAACTGGCACAAACTGTGTAGCCAGCCCGTGCCCCTTTAAGGGCTCCGGGGCTGGGAGGGGGGCAGACAAGTTTCCCTGGTTGTGCCCAGAGTGGCCACCAGGGCAAGCTGGGAAGGGTTAGCCTCCCGCTAGTTCGAATTAAGTGGCTACACAGCCCTTAATTCGAACTAGCTAATTCGAACTAGGTGTTAGTCCTCGTAGAATGAGGTTTACCTAGTTCGAATTAAGCGCTCCGCTAGTTCGAATTAAGTTCGAACTAGCGGAGCGCTAGTGTAGCGCCTATCAAAGTTAATTTGAACTAACGTCTGTTAGTTCGAATTAACTTTGTAGTGTAGACATACCCTATGTCACTTAGGAAGGAAAAATCAAATGCTCAAGTGCAGAATAACTGCCTAAGTGGTAGTACTGCTGGAGAGGATCTGGGGGTGACTGTGGTTCAAATATGGAATGAGGGTTGTGATGCAACTGCAAAAAAGGCTAATATTCTGGGATATATAAAAAGGAGTTAAAAGCCCGGGCAGATGAAGAAAGGTTACAAAAGGTGAATGTGTTTAGCCCTGAGAAAAGAAGACTGAAGGAAAACCTAACAACAGTTTCTAAGGGTTACTGTGCAAAGTTTTTTGTCCTTCTTTCAGGGTGGACGTGGAGAATAAGTAATGGGCTTAATCTTCAGCAAGGGAGATTTCACATGAAGGGAATTCATATCTCCAGAATACTTTTACTGTTGAGCAGGCATATACAAAGATGCACAAAACAGATAGGGATGAGATAGTTAACTGTAAAGTTTAACTCTATTTTGTTCGTTGGTTAATAAAATTAGTGACTTACCCACATCTGCCTCTCCAGACTTCTGGAAGGAGAAGGATTTATCTTGGACATGTTTCTGGAGCGTTATTCAGCTTGATGGGTAGAGATAGTGGGGAAACTTTTGTTATGGAAACTTTTTGTATGTGATTGTTTTGTATTCAGCTGTTTATATGTGAGGACAGAGCATAGGATTATCATGATTTTTATAGATCAAAAGAACATGATTTTTAATTCACAATCTGCCAGGACAGAGGAAATATTTGAACATGCAAGAATGGCTTACAGAAAAAAATTATGAATATTGTACATGAAAAAATTCATTATAACCTCAAATTATTCATTCAGTGGTCTATAAAAAACCATTAATAATTAGTCAAAATAATCTCTGCATAACTCATTTGATTTTCAGACTGGCTAAAATCTGTAAAACCTCACATATGAGTTCAGTGTGTTCCTTGAAAAGACCTTCTTGTAATATCAAATACACCAGATACTAATGTTATTTTAAAAATAAATGAAGACATTCAGTGTATATAAAAACATGAATTTTAGTGGTGTTTTCATGTTGTTCTTTAATCCCTACGTAAGTATATGCAGAAGCTGACGTCATTATTCAGACTGTGTCCATTCAGCCTGGTAATTTGAATTCAGAGTTTCTTTTTGATCCGGGAAGAGCATAGACCATTAGCTGCCACAGATTAGACACTGGGGTGCTTAATGGCATATAGTGGCCCTGCTCACAGTAATAGCATCCTGAGGGAAATAGAGCGAGGGAAATGGTCTCACAGCTGGACACTGATCAATAATACATGGGACTGCTGCCTATCATAGCTTTGATCAGATGCTTGTAACCAAACTCCTGCAGGGAACAGGGAAGGGAATAGTGTGATAATGTTACCCCCATTTCCTAGTCTCATGTGGCTAAATAGCATCATTCCTATATGTAATGCAGCTCCATCAGCTGTCTGGAATCTTTCAGGGTTAAGGTTTGTTCTCTGAAATGTTTAGCTATCCAATGGAAATACTGAGATAGCTTTGGACATTGCATAGGCAGCATCTTTCATCTTAGTTTTTCTTTGGTAGTTTGGGAGGATCTTTTATTTTGTCCCCTTTCAGATTACAACTAAAAAATAATACAGCGTTTCAAAATAAACTGTATCATTCTGACTTTGAAAAAAATGCTTTAAGCCAAAACATTAGTACAAATAAAGAAATAAATGTATATTTATATGCAAAATACTATTCATGCCAACAGTTTGCTTTTTTACCCATTTCAATCTTAAGATAGTTGTATGAACTAAAATCATTGAAATGGCATTCTCTGAAAGCTGTTAATATTTTTTAAATTACATTTTCTGCTTTTTCAAGTAGATCAGTAGAATAATGTAGCTATTAAATCCACAGTTTTGAAACAGATTAGTTATTTTTCCTTCATATGCTAGTCATTGCAAGCTGGCAGAATAGCATATGGGTTAGAATAGGTTAGAACTGCTGCATACAGATTATGTTTTTAGACAACTTTTCTTGTCTTTATAATCTGTAGGTTATTGATACAGACATTTCAGGATTTGATAAGAATAAAGTACTACTTGAAATCGGGTGTACATTTTTAATTATTACAATAATTAACTGTTAGAACAATTTATCAAAGCTCATGATGGATTCTCCATCACTGACAATTTATAAGTCAAGGTTATATGTTTTTCTAAAAGATCTTCTCTAGGAATTATTTTGGGGTAAATTCTTTGGTTTCTGTTGTAAAGGAGGTCATACTAGATTATCACAGTGCTCTCCTCCGGCCTGAGAATCTATGGGTGTGTCTACACAGCTATGATAATTAAGTATCTTATCTCAAATCTATTTAGAAATTGCTTATTTTGAAATCTGGTGCATCTACACAGCTCCAAATTTAGAAATAACACACTATTTCGAGCCATCCCTTAACCCTCGTGCAACGAGGTTCACCAGGATGGTGAAACAGCACGCCTGTTATTTCAAAAAATATGATAAAGATAAGGCACGACTGAGAGGAAGACCAGTGATTTATCAGATTGTGATGCCTGAAGGAGTTCTTACAGAATTTCTGTGGCTGAAACCCAGTGGGAAGTCTCATCTTCACAATTGCTTAGAAGCCTGAAAAGCCTCTCATCAATGAGTGAAAAATTTCCCCTGCTGGCTGAGAAATTGTTACCAACTTGTGATTTTACTGCAAGTCTTGTGGTGTTTGTTGTCTTTCTTAAAGCTCCTGGATTCCAGTGATTATATGAGAACCTCAATTTTGAATTTTAAAGCAACTTTTGAGCCCTTAGAGTTACACCAAAAAGCTTGAAACATAAACTGGAAATACTGAAACACCAAAATACAAATGAGAAACCTGAAAAAAAATTAAGTCTCTCGTGGTCTTTTTAGGAATTGGTCATGATATTTGAATAGTTAAAGCTGCTGCTGCTGATGATGAAAGAATTGTTTGCACTAATCATGCCATTTACAAATATTATAGTCTTTTTATATTTTATAGTTTTTATATGTACAAATATATTTGCTTTGTTTTCACATTAAGGAAAATGTATGTATGTTCTAATGAAAATAGCCTGGCAAAATATTACTCTCTTTTAGGGTGAATATTTTCTTCCTGATTAACCTTTGGTTCCTTTTCCTTTCTAGTTATACCAGCAGAGTTGTTTCCAATGGACTGAAGGCACAAATTAACAATCCAGAATTAAAAGTCAAAGGATTAGACCCTCTCATCAGCCATTTAATTGACAAACTTCATCATTTTAACCAGGTAAGCAAGTCTTCACAATTAAAAGCTTTTCCATATTGGGTCTTAGAAGGAGTCTGAAGGTTAAAAAGCTGAGGTATATCGTATGCTATTCGGAAGCACAGAACCAAAGAACTCTTTTATTTATCACCTTATTATCTGGAAAAGTAATTCTTCTGCTCTATTCTGCATTGATTAGGCCTCAGCTGGAGTTCTGAGTCCAGTTCTGGACCCCACATTTCAGGAAAGATGTGGATTAATTGCAGGAAGTCCAGAGAAGAGCAACAAAAATTATTACAAATCTAGGAAACAAGATCTATTTAAATAATCGCGGCTTCATTTAAATCAAAATCAAAATGGCCGCCGCGATGTGCCGATTAGCTGATTGTCGGCTCAGCACAGCAGTCTAGACGGGAATCTGCCAACCCCAGAACCCTTCATTGGCAGATCCTTTATGCCTCATGAAACGTGACACTGCCGCGCTGAGCCAACAATCAGCTGATTTTTATTTAAATGACGTTGTGATTATTTAAATCGTGGCTTCATTTCCCTTTGCTGTCCTGACTAATCTACATGGCTCCATTGACGGAGCCATGTAGTTTAGACGTACCCTGGACTACTAAGCAACCAAGATCCTTTGGAGGGCTGAGGGCTGTGGAGATGCCTCCATATCTGTAGTTCCGTTCATTACACAGTGGCTTATGACAAGTGTGAAGCTGGCTATGCCGCTCTATGATGTTCTTATGCTGGTGGAATTTTCCTCCAGCCTGGAGCAGAGTTGTTTGCTGCCAGAGTGGCTCCCTACATCTGTGGTGACTGATTTCCATAGAATACCAGAGTCAGTATAAAGTTTGACTAGATCAGTTAGCCTCATACTCAACTTTCAAAAGGTCTCCTTATCTGAGCGTCATTGCTAACCTGCTCAGCCATGAAAGGAAAGATGGTCTGCCAACAGGTTTACTAGAAACATGATTAACTCAGTCTGCCCTCACTCCCCATTAGCTGGGCTTGCTGTCTATCTGAACTGCTCAGTTTCAGGGATGAATTCATCATGGGTCTATTGTACAATTGCTTCAACATAACTCTTCGCAAGCTGCAGGAATATCATTAATCCAAATTAGCTAGAGCTAACAGATTTAAGAGCAATTGGTTTTCATTTAAATTAAGCAGATTTTCTTGTCCAGTTGAAAGAATGTTTATAGCCGTGGTTGTGCAATCCAGACCGGGACTCCCCCGTGGGTTAGGGAGCCTGGGATGGGGGATGTCCATTACCAGCCCCCAAATCCCACCGCTTTCCAACGTTGCCCTGTCCTCTGCCCCATGGCACCCTGTCCCACAAGCACGCAGCTTTGGGGATCAGTGGGGAGCCTGGTACCTCACAGCAATTCCTCATGGTAATCCCCACAGCATCATGCTCAGGAGATGTGGGGTGGGAAGTGAGGGTAGATGGTGGGAAAAGGTGAGGCTTGGGGGCTGGTAACAGATAGCCACCCCCTCTGGCCCACGGGAAGTCCTGGTCTGGATTATGCACTCACTCAGGCTGGGACTGGCCCACGGGCCAGGAGTTTGAGACCCCTGGTTTATAGCTTTTGTCTTCAGAATTTGCCATGTTTATACATGAACTCATCCTAATTATTCAACATAAGTGAAGGGCATAACATGAGGGAGAAAACAGGCAATGTATAAGCAATGATTATTGGGCCTAACCTCATCTGCTCTTGAAGATATGGAGGCAAAAATGATCTGCCCCAGAAAATGAGCTAGGTGAATTATTTTCTTCTGGGGTGTGAGAGGCAATGAGGAACTGAGTAGTTATGACTCTGTGTCACAAGTTGATCCAGGAAAAGTGCAACTTTGTACTTCTCCTTACCCAGGGCTTATGGCAAATCCACAATGTAGCCATCAGTTGGGACTGCTATTAAATTTAAATTAAATTTAAGCTGTTTTTAAGATTTCTCTAAGCTTAAGATTTAGGGATTCTTTGTATCATGCTGTTTGATTTAACTTGCCATTGGGATTTACAACTTGCAGTAGCATGTGGTATTAAAACTGCTGTGAAATAAGTATCATTGAGCCAGACTGAGTAAAGTGATGATTCATTATTTATCAGCCTTTGCATGTTATCAAATAGCATTAATTTACTTTATAAATAGTAATTATAATTGATCTATGTAATTGTCTTCTATAAACCTGGCAATCAAATGTAATTAGAAATAGATTGTTTGAGTATCTGAGTTTAACCACAATGCTGGTACATCAGCTCTGACCCCAGCAGCCTGGGAGGAAACACCAGCCACGCTCTAGCCTGCAGCACCCATGGTGATTACCTGCAGCAGCACAGTGAATTACATTGCCCGTCCGGGATCAGAAAAACCCAACTGATGCTCTGCGCTCTCAGCCCTTTCTGGACAGCCCAGATCAGTGGCCAGTGGTTCCCAACCTTTTTGAGCATACAGAACCCTTTTCAATCTATTAAAATGTCATAGACACCCCCAAACAATCCGTTTTTTCTAGCCGAACTAAACCCTTCCTGCCACTCTCAGGCTACGTCTACACTGGCATGATTTTCCGGAAATGCTTTTAACGGAAAAGTTTTCTGTTAAAAGCATTTTCAGAAAAGAGCATCTAGATTGGCAGGATGCTTTTCTGCAAAAGCACTTGTTGCGGAAAAGCGTCCGTGCCAATCTAGACGCGCTTTTCCGCAAAAAAGCCCCGATCGCCATTTTCGTGATCGGGGCTTTTTTGCGGAAAATAAATCTCTGCTGTCTACACTGGCCCTTTTATGCAAAAGTTTTTTGGAAAAAGACTTTTGCCCGAACGGGAGCAGCACAGTATTTCCGCAAAAGCACTGACAATCTTACATGAGAGCCCGGGAGCAGCTCTGGATCCATGTTGCAGAGTGCTGTGGTGTCCCAAGTGAGGGCAACCAGAGCATGAAGAGACAAAATGCTTTGCTGTCCCTCATCGAGGTAGACAAGCAAGCAGGGAAACTTGAGAACTGGCTGTCCGGAGGGTTCCCTTTAAGCACAGACCTCAGATAGCCTCAGGCAGCAGCCCCACACAGTAAGTCCTGATCTGGTGCTCTGCTGGAACTAGTTCTGGCCAGCCTTAAATGCGATTCAGAGTCCACTCAGAGTGGACACGCTATTTCGAAATAACACTGTAGTGTAGACATACCCTGAGGCTGTGTCTAGACTGGCCATTTTTTCCGGAAAAGCAACTGTTTTTCCGGAAAAACTTGCCAGCTGTCTATCTTGGCCACTTGAATTTCCACAAAAGCACTGACGATCTCATGTAAGATTGCCAGTGCTTTTGCGGAAATACTGTGCTGCTCCTGTTCGGGCAAAAGTCTTTTTCCAGAAAACTTTTGCGCAAAAGTCCAGTGTAGACAGCAGAGACTTATTTTCCACAAAAAAGCCCCGATTGCGAAAATGGCGATCGGGGCTTTTTTGAGGAAAGGCGCGTCTAGATTGGCCACGGACGCTTTTCCGCAAAAAGTGCTTTCTAGACGCTCTTTTCCGAAAATGCTTTTAACGGAAAACTTTTCCGTTAAAAGCATTTCCGGAAAATCATGCCAGTGAAGACGTAGCCCTAGTGTTTTTGAATACCAGGCCTGCTGATGACGGGGCGGGGGGAGAGGAGACAGTTCACCTGCAACCCAGCAATGCAAAGGGGCATGGGGTTCCCAGCTGCTGCTGCTTCTATTGTGGCAGCGGTGGCAGCTACTCCAGCTGGGCCCTTTACATCACTGCCAAAGCACCGCGCAGCACACTCTGTGCACTCTGAGGCCTGGGGGCATGCACGCTGAGCTCCAGGTGGCACAGAGGGCTATTTGTCCACTGGCCAGCCCCACAGGATTGTGGAGGCCTCCCCCCCTTGCCCAAAGCCTGGAGGGGCTGTTGGCTCCTCTGTTGGACACCAAATAGATTTGCAAACAAAACTGGCTCACGAATGCATCTCAGAGCCAAAATTTACTACATTTTGATCTGTTGGTACCATTGGACACATTTGCATGACTGACATAATAATACCAGCAGCCTCGCATATCAACAGAATTAACTGAGTTTCAATTGCGGAATCCTTGTTACTCTTGATAATACACAAGCATCACAGCATATGAAATCCCAGGTTGATTTTGAAGCACTAGCAGTGAGACGTAATATATTTTCCATCCTTCTGTAAACAAAACTGATGTGATCTAGGGTTCACTGAGAGATGATAAACAAGAAATCCTACACTACTTCTTTTTATAGGCACTTTTCACCACATAGACATTCTTAGGTATTTTATTGTATTTTTTTCATTATAACACATTTTCCAAATTCAAACATGACAGACTTTGAGACTGGGGTTAGAAATCCTAAAGGATCAATTACATTGGGAAGCTGATGAGAATGTTAGGAAACTGACAAAGCATTTACTGTATCTGTTCTCTAAAGTTATATGCTCTCATGTTTAACTTTCCGCTCTTTTGGTTACACTTGTCCTCTGTAATAAAACATAACCTAAGTCCTCGGAGATTTCTGAGACTACAAAGATTGGAAGTATTGCCAGAAGAAGTGAATATTCAGAAGTCTGGTCCTAATTCAGGAAAGCAATGGGACTTAGATGCACAGGTTACCTGGTTCACATAGAAATCCTTAAAGCTAAAATTCCTTGCAGGACTGCAAATTAGTCAATTTCAGCAAACTTTAAAATAATGGCAATGAAATATTTGTTAGAATTAGTGTGAGCAAGCAAATTCAGAATAGTTTAAACCTAGTTAAGAAGCACAGGACAATTCCGTAAAACAGCTTACCTAGTGCTTATCTGAAATGTAGGTACTCTATGTAACTTCTTCCAGCTCATATAAAATTGACCACCTCATCTGGGACTTTTTCTGTTGCATGTAAATATAGAAATGCATGGCAGACTGAAGGTTGTGCTATTTACTCACATAGAAACTAAGGATGACATAACAAACCTCAAAAAACTACAAATAGTTTAGTAGCACTTTAAAGGCTAACACCACATGTAGATGGTATCATGAGCTTTTGTGGGCAAAACCCATTTCTTCATCAATTTCAGATCCAAATATAAACTATCAAGGAAATGATACACAGAAACGATATTAATGCAAATACTGGTAGTTTCGTAAATGCTAGCAGGCAATGTATTTTGCCAGGGAGAACTAAAGACACTTAATGAAATTTAGCACCTGTTCTTTAAAGTTCTCACAACATCAGGAAGCTTGAGAGAGATTGTGACTTTTTTGTTTGTTCTTTCTATGCTCATTTTCACTACTCCCACAGGGGGTTATGATGGCTGATCTCTCACTCCAGATAACCCAATAGATAGATTTCCAAATTACTTAGTCAAATTTGCATGGTAGTTTCCCTCTCCTTCTCCTCCTCTCCTTCTTGTATGTTGTTTTTACAGTGTGCATCTTAATTATACCTAGGCCGTTTCTTTCCCACCATGCTGGGAGTCAGACTCCTCTTTGTTTATGAGATAGACACTAAATGCCACCAGGCCTGAAATAATCTGTGACCTTTTAACTAGCCCACTTGAAATGAAGAGATTCATCTCAACTCTTAACACAGTCCAGGCCCTGTAGGGGACATCTACACAGCAGTGTGATTTCAGAATAACGCCTGTTATTCCAAAATAACATCTTCCACATCTAAACTACCAGCAGTTATTTCGACAGAATGTCAAAATAATGTCGAGCTGGAGATCTTCTTACTCTGACTCCTGTAACCATCTTTTTACAAGGAGTAAGGAAAGTTGGAGGAAGAGTGCTCTACCTTGGACTTGCTGTTGTGTAGAGAGCATGTGATGGGGCATCTGCCCCGCACTGGCCCTTTAAGGGGTTAAAACCCCGACCCAGAAATGAGGGCTGGAGCCATGAAGCAAGCAGCTGCAGCAGATAGCAGCTGTGGGCTGTATAAATAAGGGCTCCAGGTGGGAAGAAGGGAGAGACTCACTCTTGCTCTGTGGCTGTGTCTAGACTACATGCCTCTGTCGTCAGAGGCATGTAGATTAGACACATAGGCAAAGGCAAATGAAGCCGCGATTTAAATGATCGCGGCTTTATTTAAATTTACATGGCTGCCGCGCTGAGCCAACAAACAGCTGATCAGCTGTTTGTCCGCTCAGCGCGCTAGTCTGGACGCTCCCCTGCCGACATCAAAGCCCTTTGTCGGCAGCCCTGTTATTCTTCGTGGGATGAGGTTTACCGGGGCTGCCGACAAAGGGCTTTGATGTCGGTAGAGGAGCGTCCAGACTAGCGCGCTGAGCGGACAAACAGCTGATCAGCTGTTTGTTGGCTCAGCGCGACAGCCATGTATATGTAAATGAAGCCGCGATCATTTATATCGCGGCTTCATTTGCCTTTGCCAAAACAATGAATCTACATGGCTCCGTTGACGGAGCCATGTAGTTTAGACGTACCCTGTCTGGGGAGCAGGAAGTACCTAGCTGCCAGGGAAGCTAGAGGCTTCTGGACTTAGAGGAAGGCAGAGCTTGGGAAGCTCTGGCCAGGCAAGCTCCCAGGCTGCAAGGCCTGAAGCAAGGCCTCAGGGTACTAGGGCTGTGGGGAGACAGTCAGGGTAGGCAAAAGCAGCAGGTCCACAATCTCCCTTGCCAATGATGAGTGGCCATTTCAGACTGCAGTTTGCCCCTGAGGCAAGGGGCTAGATGAACACTGGCAGTGGGTCACTGAGGCAAGGTGGGCATAGGGGGATTGAGGGACCCAAGAAGGGGAGGACTCCAGAGTGTGGGTGCACTGCAGTAGGAGGGCACCACAGCTGGGGTGAGACCTGGGCTCTGACACAGAGTGGTGCAGAATAACAATAACAGCGGGTGAGACACGAGCCAGAAGGGGGTGCTCCAGCACTAAAAATGCTAAATCCCTGAGTGAGCCAGTAGGAGGTGCCTTGATGGAGGTCCACCGTGTTACACAGCGCCAAAGCCGAAATAAGCTATTTCAGCTTCAGCTGCGCAATTGGTGTAGCTGAAGTTGCATAGCTTATTCCGACTTTAGTCCTGCTGTGTAGACATGCTCTTAGAGACAAAGACAAAGCTTAATTTCCAATCCCCAGGCTACCAGATTTCTTAAGAAATATACATGTACATATGTAATTAATATTTCATAGCACGTGCTAGAGGAATCAGGTCTTATCATGTCTGCCATAGAAAAGATACCACCAATGGTTTGACTCCAGTTTAAAAAAAGGTTAGCCGTAATCTAGCCTGCTTTAGTTTCTTTGTGAAACCAGGCACATTTCTGTCATATACAGTTTTCAGTGAGGCATCTTTGTTTTCATTGCTTTTGGCTTATCTAATGTATTGTTACATTGACCTGTCAATCAAAGCTGAGACAAAGTGCCCTGCATTTTGTTGCTGGACACTTTTGACTGCCCTAAAGGAATTAGTTTAAACACTCTTTCTCTGTATAACAGCGCTGCCTTGAAGTGGCAGACTATATGCTAAGTGGTGGCATGTCAGTGGAAAATCCTGTCGCTATATGAGCAGTAATGCCTGTAGATTTCAGATGAGAATACTCACTGATTAGCTATGAGTTTTACTAAGGATCTTATGTCTAACTCCAGTGCTCCAATTGGAAGAGAAAATAAAACCATGGAAAACTTGGAGCATACATTAGATAGAGACCACACAATGTAGTCATGTCCTTTTCTCCAGGCATTGTAAGTGTCTGCTGTCCTGGGAAGAATTAGAAGCCAACAGTTTCCACCTGCCAATCACAGCCCCTACCAATCATAGCCAATCACAGCACAAACTCCATCAAGGGGAGGGGCAGGGCAAAGGGGAAGTGGGGGGGGAAAAAGCCTCACTCTCAAACACAGGGGAAAACAAACAAACAAACAAACAAACAAACAAACAAACAAAAAAGAACACACACCAACCCTCACTCACAAACACAAGCTCAGCACACAGCAAGAAAGCCCCAAACACACTTCCATCAAGAGTCCTGTATCTGCTTCTCCTTTACCTGGAGAACTCCCTCTCTAAACTCCCTGTTAGCACTCACCTGTTCGCCATGGGCAGCAGCAGGCGGCAAGGAGGCACTGCGCACGGCAGGGACGGTCCGGGGTTGGGGTGGGAGAATTTGCTGGGGGTCCAGAGCCCGGGGCCCGCTCCAGGCAGAACCGGGGGAGAGACCCAGCTCCACATATTGGTGGAGCAAGGCCCCGGCTGTGTGACTCACCGGCACTTCTGTGTTCAGGGGCGCGGGGCCCAATTCGACCAAATCAGTCGAATCGGCCTAAGGGCCGGCAGCCACCAGGCACGCTGAGGCCCGGTATTTTTTTCCCGCAGCCTGGTACAGGGCCGAGGCCCATAGTTTGGGAAACGCTGCTTTGTGCGATTACATTTCTGCTTGAGAGGTTTGGTCCTTTCAACAAAAGGACGCAATTTGCTACTATGCAAGAATGAGCAGAGGCAGGAGCCAAGAAAGAGTCAACTGCTGTAGGATGAGTGAGAGATGGAGACCAGAGCTTGCCCTGTACCTTCAATGGGGGGAAGGAAACTCGTTGTGGGGAACCTGACTGTGGGTATAAAAGGATAGCTGACTCATTGTGTCACGGGGAATGGGCCGTGTGAGGAGGAAAAAGCTAATGACAATCTTCATTCACTAAGGCCAGCATGTGATAGTTGGTCTACAATAACTATTACCCCATAAGGGGTCCTTTGTGATGTAAGGCTAAGGGGTGTCGAACTGGGCTTGTCAAAGAATGTCACTGCCCTTGACCAGAAGTATATGAGGCAAAAAAAGGGAATATATTTGACAGATATGTTAATTTATTCTTCATTGTAATTAATTACTTTTATATTAATTTTTAATATGTAGAGTTATAATTTACTTATGGACATGCGGAGGGTTATTGTAAGTTATAAAATATTTAATTATTTTTATTTTATGGTTGAAATTATTACATTAGCCAAGAAGAATGCTCTCCTCAGTATTTAACAGTATTCTGGGACTTGCAGTATTGGCACTACTTGGGTGGGTGTGGCAGCCAGTGCATGGTTTTCTGAGCAGCACATCTTACGTTAAACCATCTATTTATTTTGAGAGTTAATTTAGATAATTGTATTACAGTGGTAAAAGGGGAAGTAAAATCTGGTGCTGGTTCATTTGGAGCAGAGAAAGGGCTATCAGACTGATCGTAGTTCAAATGTGGTGTTGGGACAAGGCTGGCAATTTCCTTGTCCCCAATTCAAGAACAGAATGAAGAAGGTACATAAAACCGCCACCACTGAGACAGGCAGAGTGAAGTCTGCTGTATAGCCTTAACTCAGAGGAAGCGGGCTTTTTAGCTCCTGTGGTAGAGGAACATGGCATTAGCCCCTACAGTTCTGGGTTCAACCTCACCTTCTGACAACCAGGGTCTGTCAGCTTTACAAGTGAGGGCTCATCCGGGAGGAACTGCTGGAAGGTCTCCGAAGCTCGGGATGTGATTCCTCAGTTGAGGGAAGTATGTGGCCCTGAGAAAGGGTGTGTGAAGTGTGCTCTACAGCCTTTGCTAAGAACCAGTTGGTATGGGGGCACGTTAGCCCTAAGGCTCCAGGTTCAATTTCCACCTGCTGATGACCAGGGTCCATCAGCACATATGCCTTAAGTAGAGAGCTCCCAGTCCCTATGTTCAATGTTAAGGCTTGGGATCTGTCTTCATGAAAATAATTAGGCCCTAGCCTCACACTCTGAAAACACCTGTGTGGTTGTTATAATTGATGCCCCATTCCTGTTGCCAGCACTGGATATATCAGGTGATTACAATGGACTCTTGAGTGACACTCAGCATCCTGGGGTTTCATGCATGTAAATAATTTGATGCTATATTTGTTCATCATGCACTTTCGCATGCATCCAAAATCAAAGGCTCCTTTGCTGCTGTCATCTGGGGAAAGGATGTTATGTGGATTTGAGCACACAAGGATCCAAAAACTAAGGGCATCCTTTCCATCATGCAGAACTTCATTTTGTGCAGAAACAGGCAGACTTTGCATCACTTCAAAACTAATAGCTCACATGAAAAATTGAGTAGTCAGTAATTGCAGTACCACTTCATCTACGGGGAATTTAGGTTTTCATTGTTGCTTTCCCTACTTCACTTTAGCACTGGGTAAAAATGCCCATGTTCACACAGGTTGAAAGTCATCTCAGTGGGATGAGTCTGTCCCAGTGGTTCGCAAACTGTGGGTCAGGATCCCAGGGTGGACTGCAACTCTGTTTGAATGGGCTCACTTAGACTTATTGGGTTGACTTAGACTTGCTGGGTCCTGGGGACAAAGTCCAAGCCCTAGTGTCCAGGGCCAAAGCTAAAGACCCATGGCTATGGCTTTTCACCCATCCCATCGCCTTGCCAGGGCAGTGAGGCTTGGGGTTTGGCTTTGCACCATCCCCCCCCCCCCCCCCCGCAATCTGGGGGGTAGGGTTCAGTCAGTCTCAGACTTTGCTCTCTCTCCAGAGGTCGTGTAGTAATTTTTGTTGTCAGAAGGGGGTCCCAGTGCAGTGAAATTTGGGAACCCCTGGTTTATGCACCTTTTAAGCCACACTTAACTCCTTGAAGTGCTGAACTTCCGTACCAAATGAATTTCACCCAATGTCAGTAGTTATGTGTGAAGTTTGAACTTTGTTCCAGATGGAATTTCACTATTGTATAATTTTAATATTTCCTCAGAGAGGTGATTTTTGTTATGGAAGTGACAGAAACTCATTTTTCATCTCCTCCAAAAATTCAAGTATTTCCCATAAAACTATTAATATATTCACAGAAGCATAATTTCTTCCCCTTTTTGGTTCTGACAAAGGGCTTGGTTCAGTAAGATACTTCAATATGTGCCTAATCATGAGCAAACGAGTAGCCAGTGCAACTATTTGTATATTTAAAATTATGCCTATACAGTACTTACGTGCATTGCTGATTTTGGGCACGCATCTGCACATGCTCATCACACATACACAATAGAATTCAATATCAAAGCAACCACTCACACACACAAAATACACTTTCACACACCACAGATATCTGAGGGTGAATTTTTGAGGTATCGTCAAATCTTTTAGTATATTACATTTAAAAATAGCAAATCAAAGGCTAATGAACAGTCAGTGATTTCCACCTTTTAAAAACTGTTTCCTAGCTTTCATCTGAGGTAGTGGACACTTCTCTATATAATCAACATCCTTCCAATAACTAATTCAATTTGATTAAGTTTAAATGCAGCCTATGAATGGACAGAAACAAAGAGATTCCAATATAGACATTTGATAAGTAGCGTTTCAGGTGCAGCCATATATCCCATTCCATCTCAGACTTGCAGACATGACCCCATGGGTTCAATTTCATTTTGATAGGCTGTGGTTTACTTTGTTCCTCCTGAAGTCTCTTAGTCAAGCTTCTCAGTAGAGTTGTTCAAAATGACATGTTTATGGGAATGAACTGGAAGACAAACAATGTACTGATTGTTAATATAATGAAATATGATTTGTTTTTCACTGCAGTAAAATGATGTAGGATCATATTTAATATGGCATTTGAAATAGCAGAATCCCATCATATAAAATGGATTTTAGAATGGTAAACGGAAAGTTTTAGAGCTGGCTTTCCAATTCTGAAGAGACGATACAAATTGGGCCTGGATGAAGTCATAAAGCGAGACCTCAATGCATTGTGGGGTTGAAGCCTGTTTGAAATTCTCTATAAAATGACCATTTGAGCTGGGGGCTTGAATAAAACTTTAATATTAAGGCACTTTGATGCATGAAGTTTTAGTCTCAAAGGTAATGTTGAGTCATGCGGCATGATAAAGGAATTTTAACTGTGATACTTAAAAATGAAGCTCTTTAAATATAAAAATCCAATTCTGGATTACATTTAGAATGTATATGAACCATACAAAATGATATTATACTTACTTATCATAAGGAATATCTCAAATATTATTTAGAAAACTTTTTAACAGATTTTTTCCCCTTCAGTTCTATTAATCATATCAAATTACTTGCATACTGAAAAGTTACAGAACAACTATCACATGTACAATATACCTGTAGCCTAGTAATTTGATATATTACCAAATAATCCAGGTGAAAGATGACAAATGTCTATTCAGTTCTGAGGTACTCAAATATAGCTATTATACTGAGTTTATTTTGGAAAAATGAATAATTACTGTCTGCAATAAGAGGTCTTAATTTAGCACTGCAGTGGTCTAATAATTTAAGATACAAACTAAGTACAAAGCCCCAAAATCAAAACTAAAATATATGAAAATAATAGTCCTTTTAGATTTTGCATAACTAACTCATTTATTAAAAATGTTGCTTATTTTTCTATGACTTTTTATTTTATGCACTTTTTACTTCTCATAATCTAGTCTAGTGGCACTTCAAATGCCATGCTAAGAACAACATCAGTGCACTCATTTTTTTATTTATGCAAATTGATGCAACAATAATTGAAATAATATAATGATAAACAGAAAGCTAACTTCAATATTGTACAAAGGGGCACACTTTGCACCAGAAATAAGGTACTTTTCAATCTCATAAGAGGGTAGAAGAGAAACTCAAAGCCTTTTCCTGGTGCAACTTACTGATGTGTCTGAATGTTAAACAGAAGATATGATCCACAGAGGTTACATCCCCAAAGTTTTGCCTCTTTCGTTCAAGCGGTAGCAGCTCATGCTTTTAGTTCTGGAGTTGCTGGGTTTTTTCTGCACCTTCTTCCCCCATTTTGAAAATAATGTTGATCACTTCCTCCCCTCTGCACTCCCCTAAGATTTCTCTGGCTTTTGAGGAGAGCTGGGAAAAGCCTTGCCTGATTCCTGCAGCAACTTTGCTGGGCTGCTTGCTTGTCCAGAGCTGAGGCATAGAAATCAGAGAGGGCTTTCCTCACGGCAGGGCTAAGAACCATGTGCCATCTTCACCAGAAAGCTGTGCTGTCCGTACACTCCAGAGCACTGTACGGACAGCACAGCATGTGTACTAGTGCCCTTTCCCTGCCTGTCCCATGCCAGCTTGGTAGAGAGGTTCTCGGGAGCTGTCATAGCAGCTGTGTTCTATCATGTCTGTGTTGGGGAGATCTTTTATGTCAGATGGCTCCATATGGAGTGTTTATGTAGCATCACCAGATGTTCCATTTTTAAAAGGACAGTCCCATATTTAAATCCTCCTGCAGGTGTCCGGACTTACTAATAATGGGCACATATTTGTTCATACTTTCTGCCTCCCCCACAGGTACCAGCGCATCCTGCTGCTGGCCAGATCCCTGCTTGGCTCCGTCCATCCATCAGTAATGAGCCAAGTGTCCGGTGGCGGACGATGGGGGTGGGTGCGAGAGGCCGGTGATGAGGTGAACATGCAGTACGCGGGCAGGGATGCTCCCCCTGCCAGTCCGTCAGCCCAGCCCCCAGCACATGCTGGTTCTCAATCAGCAGGGCCCTGCCTCCCTTTCCATTTCCAGTCAGCACTGTTTAAGGCTTTTGGGTTCACATGGCGAGGGTGATGCACCCACCCCAATAACCTCACACATGAGGAGAGAGGACACACGTACACACCTGTGCCTCTCTCTCACACGGGGGAGGAGGTGACCACCTACCCCACTGGGTACTCTCCCTCTGCCCCCATGCCTGGCTGGGCTGGGCCCCAAGGCAATGGGGGAGGCACTCAGGGTCACATGCCTCCTCCCCAGATTTCTGCCAGTGTGGTCAGCAGCCTCCATTCCCACTGAGCATGAGGGAAGCGAAAGGAGCTGCTTCCAACCACAGGGGAGAATATGGGGGAGGGGAGGGATGACCTGGCTTGTGCCTTTGCAGAGTTAATCCCTTGCGCTGCCCCTCCACCCCATAGCTGAGATCAGCGTGTCTTTTCCTGTCCCTCCCAGCTGCTGCTAGCCACTGACAACCCAACTGCCTCCTGTCTCCAGCCACATTGTGGGCAGGAAGAGTTAAGCTCCAGGGCCTAGAGAACCCGGCTGCAGTGGTTTCAACGGCCAAGGAGCCTGCCAGAGAGGTGGCTCAGCAGAGGGGTTTGTGTAGAGGACAGAGCAGCCCTGCACTCTCTGGGCCAGGACCCAAGGTAGTGGGGGAGGGCAGGCAAAGAAGGTGCTAAGCACCTGCTCCAGGGGCTACTATCAAGCCTGCAGGTTTGGGATGGGCCAGACTAGAAATTGCCTTCTCCCCTGCCAACCTGGAGCCTAATTAAGGGGCAGAGAGGCTTCCCTGTGCCAGTGTGTGTGGGGCTTTGGCACATGCAGAGCGTGGTTCCCCTTAGCTGGTGCCCCAAGACAGAGAGTCTTGGGCTTTCCTGGGGTGCCAGCCTTGCCAGAGGCCAGGGAAGGAAGGAGCCTGTTGGCCAGCCTGTGAGTAAGCTCAGTGCTCCAACCAGGGCGTTGCACAACGCCCCACCGGGGGCAGAGGTATATGGAGGAAGAGCAGGGCTGGGGGTGTGTGAAGGGGAAAAGCAGGGAGAGAAGAGCAGGAGAGGGCATGTGAAAGGCCGATGGGTGGGCAGCAGACCCCCTGCTGTCTGCCCACACTCACCAGGCACTGCAGCTCACAGCAGGCAGCACATAAGGAGGTAAATAACAAGAACCCAGCTGTACAGAATTTCCTTTTATCAGCAGCTCAGTCAACTTGATGTTGATTTTAATGTTTGTACTGCATAGTTCTTATTGCTTGCCATTGGACTCACTTGAATGTGAGTCATTTTACCAGGTGTCCTATATTCTGCATAGGGAAATATGGTCACATTACGTTGGGGGCCCTTTTACATGGCATGAAATAGCTGGACTGGAGTAAGGATCTCCTCCCAAGTGACTGACGTGGGCTGCACAGTCTGTGCATGGATAGTCGCAGATTAAGCCACGCGCACGCCACTACTGCCCGTTGAGGGGAGCCGCACCCTCTGCTTCTGGCGGGGGAATGGCAGAAGCAGGGAGAGCTGGTTAATGCACATTTAGCCCCTTTCTGCATCCTAACCTCACTCTCTGCAGGGATTCTGGTCCAGTAGGACCAGATTGTGGAGCAGGCCCTGCTTTGACAGACACTCAATGCATCTCCCTGTGGAAATCAGTGTATATAACTGCAGTGACCTCCACTGTGCCAGGACTACCCCAGAGATAAGCTGCAGAGGAGATGGCAGCTGACAGAGGAGTGTCTTGTCAATGAGGCTCCTGTGGGACACATGACAATGTCATGGCTGAGAGGGAGGTAGCCTGCAGTGATTCTCCAATGAAGAGCAAGTGTGGTGGGTTTAAATTCTCTTCCTTTCCACTTCCCAACACAGGACTAACCAATGAGCAGTCGCACAGGGCTCAAGGGACAGTAAGCTAAGGAATGGGGGTTTGGAGAACTCATCTGCATGAATTCTCTGCTCCCTCATCTGTTGAAGCTTTGCAGTGTCGGTGCACACAGGGCTCTGTGGCTGCAGTTTGGCCCCTCAGAGTGGTGTTTCTCAGGCTGTTTGGCCAGTGTATACTATTCTGGGTTCGGCTTAAAGACCCAATTATATTAAACCATGACTTGAGAGTGTGCTGTTAATAACCGTGGTTCCCACTTTATTTAGAAATTAGTGTCCTTCAGAAAACTATCCACTGAAGCTCTGTATGGTGGGGGTGAGCGGGGGGAGGGGGCGAGGTGGCTAATTACCGTCATTACCATTTTCACATAATGCTTTTGTAGACATCAGGTTCAAAGGCTGTGAATCTGTCAGAGATAACCATCTGCCTGTCTCAGCAATTTCACGTAATTATTCTGCTGTGCTTGTCATATTGGGACTCGTCCCCCCATCTGTCATGATGGACTGACATTTTGGTGGTCATCCATAAAATAAAAAATATCCGGATCCTCCTCATTACCCATGGCATCAGCTTCCTATATGGAGCATTTACTCCTGACAGCAGCATTTTCATCATGAATTTTCAGGGACAGATGGACTCTCTGAACTGAAATTCAAGTAAACTCAGTATTGGATTCCTCCAATGGATAAGGCCTCTCTAATCGATTATGATTCCCCATCTTGAGACTAGCAATCCCCTCCAGTTCACATTTGCAATGGAATATTCTCTCTGGCAGAGAACAACTCACCCAGATGTTTTCACTGGGCACCAGCTTTTGGGGAAGGATGGGCATTCAGGGATAAAGAGCTGTGACTACTGTCTTTCCTTGTGGCTGTTACCTGTCAGACTGCAGACGTGGTCCTGGCTCTGACTCTGAGACAGGTGCAAGATTGTCGGTCTGAGGTTGGACTGAATCATAATCGGCCTAGTGGTATTGTATTCAATACTGATACTTGCTGTCTGTCTGCAGGCAGGTAGTCTGAGTACTGTGTGTTTGTGTTGCTTTTTATTTTCAGGGTAAGGGATTTCTAAATTCAACTATCCCCTTGATTTGTCCTCGGCTCAGAATGACTGTTTCAGGGAGGCAGATGTGAAAGGGCTTTGTTCCTTGAAGTTTAGTTGCTTCGTCTCTCTTACAAGCATTTAGACACCTAAGAGTTTGCAGGAGAGCTGAGTAAAAATGAAGCATAAAGGACTATTATTCATTGTGGGCTTTCTCTTTTCACTATTTAGTCCACAATAGGATTACACAGTTTATAATTTGTTTTATACAATGTCTGTCAAGTTTTCCCTCTCCAAAAGCAGACATCTTGAGGACAGAGGGGTATTTAAACAAGGGCCATCTTGTCATTCATATATTTTGAAGATCTCTATGCATAGAACTCACACCCACGTCTCTTCAGAAGTGTAGGTGTTGTACTTAAAGTGCTGCACGGGCTCTTTTCAGAGGGATAAGGCAAAACACCACATTTATTGGTAATACACACATATAGCAATCAACACTTATATGCATATGATACATACATATACATATATATACACACACACACACACACACACACACCCACACAAGTGCACTCTGTCTTATTGTTACCAATAGTTTCTCTTCCTAACTGCACTGGCCAAGTGAGTTAGGTGGGGCGGGGTGGAGCCGGGCTTCTGCCAATCCGGATCAATGCTCCCATATTGACAAGATGAAACCCGGGGTTCCCTACAAGATGCCTTTGATTTATAGTATCCTCCCTCTCCTGCAGATCTACACCAGTGAGTCACCACATGCATATGCATAATCTGTTAGTGTCATCATATGCATATGCAATTTGACATTTGTGGCTCCTTCTTCTGGGTGGTGTCTCAATGCTGCTACATTCACCTTCAAAGAGGGGGCTCCCAAAAGTAGGTACTTGCTGCTGACATATGATCATATGACACGCCGACGGGCCTTTTGCAGGCCTGCAAGCCTCAGAGAGCAGGAGTGGAAATTTCCATGTATGCTGTCTGCAGTTCAGTATAGCCCTGTACCTGAGGGCGTAAACACCAGATGTCTCTTATCAGATGGCCTTCATCAGCCATAACTCCCTATTCTTGTTAGCTGGGAGCCGATTTTGGGGCAAATAACATGATCTCAGCTCTCAGTCCCTTGGGAACATTGAAGGTGGCATTCAGCCAGTTTGCGCACACACAGTAAACAGCTAGAGGATAATATCATTGGGAGTCCTGCCTCTAAGGGAGTCTCCTCGCGGACCTCCCACCTCAGAGGTGCCCCGAGATCCCCCAGCTGGAGCCACGTCCGCCAGGGCCCTGATGTGAGGCATCTCGGGATTGGGACTGCCCATGGCAGAAGGGACGTAAGCATTTCAAGGGCCTTTTACTCCTTTAAGCATTGTTCTGTAGTGCTTTCACTTGCTAAGGTGTACCCCGTGAAGTGTAGTAGTGGTGGAGTAGTAAGCTTAATAAAGTATATTATCCCTATTGGCTCTGTGTTGAAATGAATCATATAATCCTGTTCGTCCTTGGGCATTGTTAACTGACACATATGTCCAGTCTTCTTTCAATGAGCCCACTTAACGGGTCCCATTGTTCTTCTCATTGCTCTTGGATCTAGCTTCCATCTCCTCTCCAACCTCTGAAGTGGGGACCTGGGCATTAGAGCCAATATAGTAAGTTGCCCCTTTGTGGGGCCTGCAAAGCTGAGTGAGACATGGCATCGCTAGGAGGCCCAGTCAGGAGAAACGGCCATTTTACACTGCATAACTCCAGGACAGAATTAAGACCACTGATTGTTATAAAGAGGAGGACAGCATAAATGCATTCCATTTCTCTTCCCTCTCACTCCCGAGAAGAAAGAGCCGAATTTAAGCTAGGCTCATTCATAGTACACAGCAGCCATTATGAGATCTCAGCTTAGTGCTGTGGTTAAAAACTAGTTGCTGAAAGTTAGTGCCATTTCTGACAGGACCTGCTGTGCTAAGAACTGCCATGCTTCCAGACAGTATAAATTAAGCGTTCAGGAGTGACATTTATACTGGATGTCACCATTAAGTTTCAATGTTAATTTCATCTTGGATGTTCACTTTATTACTGAACACTTCATTAAATCACAAACAGCTAAGTTGTATAATTGAGGGGTTAAATCACAGAGTTGACAGCTGTCAATCACACAAATTTGGTCTGAATAACTCCAAATGAATGTCAAACACATGGAAGAGATTTGTTTAAAAACCCTAATACCCTCCAATTGTAAGTCTCAACAGTGAGACCATGACCAACTATGCCTAATTGTTGCTATAGCTACTTAAATATGATCTACAAAGCTGCCACTGAGTAAGCTCATAATAAACCAGAGCCATGGTGTTTAGAAGGGAAAACAGTGTCTAGTTAAAGTATGCTATTGAAAATACTGTGTAGCGAAATAGGCCTACGCACTGAGCCCAGCTCCTGCTTCAGGAGTCAGTTATTATGATTCTCAAGATAGCTTCAGACTGCAATGAGCCACAACAAATTTTAGAGTAGCCAGAGGGGCTGCTCTGTCTTCTGCCATCTGGCTATAGTCACCAAGAGGCCAAAGATCGCCTAAGCATAGCCAGAGTGCACAGTGCTCCAGTTATAGCCTTGCCCTGGCATGCCTCTTGCAACAACTCCAGCAGGGAGGTGGTACTCAGGCAACCTACAATGACTCTGTGCCAACTGAGAGTTTCCCCATGCAGAACAAATTTGCAGGCAGACAGATTTGGCAGCTTTTCAGCTGCTAGTGCAGAATGTAAAGGGGAATCTGGCTCCTAAATTTAGCAGGGAGTGCACAGATCTCTGCTCCCAACTTTTGTCTGTTATACCTGTGCTGCCAGAGGAGGGCTGATGAGAGATCTGACAGGCATTGCCAATTAGCTGCACCTGCAGAACATGTGCTACCTGGAGAAGGGGAGATTAAAAGGTGACACCCCCCTGGGTGCTGCCAGCAAGCTCCAGCAGCAAAAAGGAGCTCAGCCCCTGTGCTGTGGTGTCTGTTTCCTCCGTGCCTGTTTGGGGGCAGACTGATGCTGCAGGCCTGGTATAAGCAAGGGGCCATGGAGGGCTGCTCCCAACCAACAACTGTGAATGCCACCAGGGACTGGAAGCAGTTGGACTCCAAAATGGCCATGCAGAGTGAGTTGGACCAATGCCAGTAGCAAAGAGCTTAACCAGGAGCAAGCAAGCCTAGGCTGTGGATCAGCTGATTACTTCATTCTTTTTTGTTATCTACCTGCAACACCTTGGGTGGGAGAAATCGGGAAGCAGCTGAGGGAACTGTGACTCAACATTGTTCTCAGCTCAGCTGCTGAGACAGAACAGCTGCGGGTGATCCTTCCTCAAGGGACAGAACATTCTAGCCCTTAATAGATGGACATAATGACATTATAAATAAAAACTCCAGGCTTGTGCACAATATTAAAACTGAACAGCAGTGCAGCCTGATTCAAGCACTGGAGAGTGTGCCATTGTCATGATCATGAGAGATGGCTGGTGGCCTGGAGACTAAGGGGTTAACTAAACCTAGCCAGGAGTGGTGGCCAGTGGGAATGCAGGTAGGAATTTCAAACTGGGACAAAGGAATTTTTGGTTTTTCCCTCCTTTCAGAGGGTTCCCTCTACCTACTGAGGAAGATTGACATGTCCCTCTCTCTCCAAGAAACAATTCTTCACTTTCTGTAAGTAGGGTAAAGTTTAGATAAATCCATTAGGTTTTATTATTTAATGATTTGGAAAATGGGATCTGATGTTTTGGCTTTCTTTTGTAACGAAGTTCTAGGCCCATGGCAGAGTTTCTCCATGAGTATATTATTATGTTACTTTTCCATCTAGTCATTATGCTTGCAACAGGAATATTGTAATGATAATAAAAGTTCTTTCTCTTTTATTTGTATTAACTTGGTATTGGTTAATTTTTATGTCCTGATTTTTACTTTAGGGGTGGGATTTCCCAAGTAGTCTCTCGCAGATTTCTTTAGCATATTTGGGTGGTGGCAGCGGAGAGTTTATTACCAAAATCTAGGTTGTTAAGATTTTTGGGGGAAGTTTTATACCAAAGCCTGGTAGATGAGGTTTTGGGGTATGTTTGCTGGCCCCCACTTCTGCATTTATCGTGCCAGAATGGGGAAGAAGCCATGACAGCCATGAAATGGTGAAGTGAGCTGAATGAGAAATAATTGCTATGAAATCCCTCATCGCCATTTTGCTAATCTGCAGTTGTTGGTTTCTCCTGACTTCCGAATATACCTGAAACAGGAGAGCATTGTGGAAAGCTCCCTCAGTGGCAAGACTGCTACTTTATTTTTGCACTGGAGGATTTACCAGGCATTGCTCGGGCCCTTACCTCAATTCATTTGTGTTGAAATGAAAATGTCCATGCTTTGTTTGAATCATTGCTCGGGGGGTGGGGGGACACGAGGGGTTCAGTGTGCAGGCTGCCCTGGGGAGGGAGGACAACCCCAGCCTTCTCTCAACTGCAGCACGTTGGGGCCAGGTGAGAAGCACCTCTCCATGACCCCTGCAACTCCAGCACACACAGCTGGGGGAAAGGTACATGTCCCCCAACGGGGCAGGTTCAGGTTCATCTGCCCCCTGTGCTGCCCCACCAGGGTGAGGAGTGCAGCAAACTGTGCACTGCCCTCTCACTTTCTGATGAAGGGGAACAGCCAGCAATGTTCCTGTACAAATTGGGGGGGGGGGAGCTTCAGCCCTCCCTGAAGAGCACCTGGGTGGTGGGATGCTTGGAGCTGAGGCAAACCTGGCTGGGGGGCATGCCCCCAGGCAGCCCTTTTCAGTCTCTTTTCTGTGTGGTTTTGTGAGAAGCAATCCCACTCCAGGAACATCCTGTTTTCCTGGCACAACTAAACCCTTACCTTTAAGTTGTCATAAGAGGAAGTTGGAATACCACTGAGGAGGCATTCTTAAACAGACACAGATGTACAGAAAGACAAACTCCCTCAAATACATAGTAGATAAGATACTGCAATATTGGTTATGGGATTGCTTATAAGTCTGTACAGTAGACCTCTCAAAGTGAATGACCCAAGTGTGGTCATACAGGCAGGGGAAATCAGCCAGGTGCTGGGGAAGTCCAACAGAGGCAGCTATATCAGATGGGAAGGTTGGCCCCGTAGGTAAGGTGTTGTGTGACGGGTCAGGAAACCCTGGTTCGGTTCTTGTCTACTTTTGGGCAAGTCAGTTATCTAGCTTGTGCCTTAGTTTCTCACCTGTGAAAGGGTGATAATACTTCTCTATCTCCCAGGGATGTTGTGAGGCTAAGCTTGTTACTGAGGCTAGGTCTACACTACACTATTGCCCTCCACAATTTTTATAGTTTTTTTCCGATTGCTTTTCTGGAAAAGGCTTTTCCACCATTTGGCCCAGTCTAGACAGGGCCAAATGACGGAAAAGCCTCCTCTTTCGGCAGAGCCTTTATTCCTCGTAGACTGAGGTATACAAGGCTCCCCAAAAGAGTGTATCTGCTCTTCCACAAAAAAAAGCAGAAGAGCAAACGCGTTCCTTGGATGTACCCTGAGTGTGAGGTCCTCATGCGTAGAACATGGAAGGGCAGCAAAGTCACTATGGCTCTTACTCTGCTCAAGTGGCAGGAGTAACGACTACAAGAAAAGATTCCATGGGCTGATCTCATGCTTCCAGCACAGTAGATTTCAGAGAGTCCTTGTTGCACTGAGGTTGTGCAGCCCATTTGGCCTCCTCAAAACACTTGTCACATGCACTGCAAAATTGCTGCTGCAGAAGACCCTCTACACTCACAGAGAAAGGGTTCACAGATTTTGCCTATTTCTTATGGGTTTCCCTATTATTCGTGTAAATTAATGAAGTCTTGTTGTCGTCTAAGAGTAAAGGGTATTTGGCACCAGTGTGCCTCCATCTGGAATACTGAGTGCAGGTCTAGTCACCATTTCATAAGAAAAGGGCCACAAAACAATACAGGGTTTAAGGGTTAAATCCCAAGGTGCACTGATCTCAAGGGAATCAGTTTTTCAGCAACCTAAATTGCGAGGCCAACACTGTTTTTTTCACTGGTCAAGTTAGAGGTGGCAAAACAGAGCTTTACAGGGCAACAATCAAATAAATACAATTTTTGTGCTACTATAGTGGGTAAAATCTATAAGGGTATGTCTACACTACCACCCTAGTTCGAACTAGGGCGGTTAATGTAGTCAATCGAAGTTGCAAATGAAGCCATGAGGAGTAACAAACTACCGGGGATTTAAAAATGGCGGCGCCTGGCAAGATGCAAATGAAGCCCGGGATATTTAAATCCAGGGCTTCATTTGCAACTTCGATTGACTACATTAACCACCCTAGTTCAAACTAGGGTGGTAGTGTAGACATACCCTAATTGATTAAACTGGGAGTAAATAGATAATTAAAGGTTTCGTTCATCACTCTAAGGACATATGGAATAAGTTCGAAAAAGCACAGCATTTTAGGTCCAAAATGTAATATAGTGTGACCATATTTAAAAGCCTGCAGTGAATACAGAATCATAGAAATATAAGGCTGGTGAAGGAATCTTGAGAGAGCATCTACTTTATCCCCTGCAGTGAGGTAGCACCAAGTTATGCCTACATTAACCCAATGGCTACGTCTAGACTGGCATGATTTTCCGGAAATGCTTTTAATGGAAAAGTTTTCCGTTAAAAGCATTTTTGGAACAGAGTGTCCAGATTGGCACAGACACTTTTCTGCAAAAAATGCTTTTGCGGAAAAGCGTCCGTGGTCAATCTAGACGCGCTTTTCTGCAAAAAATCCCCAATCGCCATTTTCGCAATTGGGGCTTTTTTGCGCAAAACAAATCTGAGCTGTCTACACTGGCCCTTTTGCGCAAAAGTTTTGCGCAAAAGGACTTTTGCCGAACGGGAACAGCATAGTATTTCTGCAAGAACACTGGCAATCTTACATGAGATCGTCAGTGCTTTTGCAGAAATTCAAGTGGCCAGTGTAGACAGCCGGCAAGTTTTTCCAGAAAGGCGGCTAATTTTCCAGAAAAACTGGCCAGTCTAGACACAGCCAACGAGTGTTTGTCTAAGCTGTGCTTACAAACTTCCAGAAACAAGGATTCCACAACTACTCTTCGAGTCTTTTTATTCTCATTCAGTGGTCTCCAACCTTTTGAACCGCTAGATCACTCTTTCAATATAAGTGCAATGTAAGATCTACCTCAAACCCAAATACCTACTCCTGGCCCTGCACCACTGCTGAAAGCAGCTGGCATATGCTGCAGTGCCACCAGTGGCCACAGTTCTCCATTATTGATCAATAGGAGCTGCAGGAGCGGTGTCCACAGCCAAGGACAGCATGTATAGACCCCCTGCTCTGACCTTCTCAGGGGCTGCAGGGACATGCCAGCCACATCCAGGAGCACAGTTGCCATGGGGATAATTACTCCAGCCACAGCAGGCTGGACATTTTAGAACTCACTCCTCAAAGAATTAAATGTAAGCGTAAGAGAGAGATGAAAGAAAGTTATGAAATGCACAGACCAGTCACAAACTAAAAATAACCCACTTTGCCAGCAGTACAAGTAGTAACAACCCCCCCCCCCCACAATGTACATGCTGGGTCAGGAGATCAGAGGGAAGGAGTGTGTGTGTGTGTGTGTGTGTGTGTGTGTGTGTGTGTGTGAGAGAGAGAGAGAGAGAATGACAGACACACACAGTGTTGAGAGCGACAGAGATTTGCATTGCCGAGCTCCCTCCATCCCCTTCTCTCTGTGTGGAGATGGGGTCAGTGCCCCCCCTTCTCTGTCCCACATCCTGCACAGCAATCAGGAGGCTCCCCTGGGGCAGCTCCAAGGCAGAGGGGAGGAGCAGCATGACATCAGGTAGAGGGGCAACTGAAGTGCCAGCACTTGATAGCTTCCCAGCCAAACCAGTCAGGATCCTCTGTCAGAGGCTCCAAAACCTACTGGTAGATCCTGATCTACTGGTTAGTGATCACTGTTCTAGTTCTTAATTTAAAAGTATTTCCTAATAGCTAGCCTAAATTTTCTTTGCTGAAAATTAAGCCCGTTATTTCTTGTCCTTCTTCAATGTACATGGAGTACAACTGATCTCAGCTCTTAGATTTGAATGATATTATCAGGCTCCCCTTGTCTTCTTTTCTCAAGACTAAATAGGTCCAGGGTTATTTTAACCTTTCCACATAAGTCATATTTTTGTTGCTGTCCTCTGAACAGTCTCCAATTTGTCCACAGCTTTCTTAAAATGTGGCACCCCAAACCAAACATAGTATTCCAACTGAGGCCTCACCAGTGTTGAGCAATGAGTGAAAATTACCTCCTGTGTACACTGAACAACACTTGTATTAAGTTATTCCAGACTAATATTAGCCTTCTTTCCAAATACATTGTTCTGTTGGCTCATTCAATTTGTCATTCATTATAACTCCCATATCCTTTTCAGCAATACTGTTGCGTAATAAGTTAATTTCTCTTTTGTTGTTGTGCATTTGATTTTTCATTCCTATATGTAGTACTTTGCACTTGTCTTTATTTAATTTCACGTTGTTGATTTGAAACCAACGCCTCAATTTGTTCAGGCCATTTTGAATGCTAAGCCTGTCCTCTCAAATGCTTTCAACCCCTCCAGCTTGATGTCATGTGCAAATTTTAGAAGTATACTTCACCTCCTTTTTCAAATCATTAATAAAAATATCAAATAGTCATGTGACCCCACTACATACATCTTCCACTTTGAGAGCAAATCATTGGTAAATACTATTTGAGTACAATCTTTCAACCAATTGTGCTCTCCCCTTATTGCTGTGGTATCGGACCAGTTCTGAAGCAATAGCCACTATAGTGTCTACTGCTATAGTTGAAACAAAATACAGGACTATGTAGCACTTTAAAGACTAACAAGATGGTTTATTAGATGATGAGCTTTTCGTGAACATATGTGTTCATTTTTTTAATTGTATCCTTTGGTATATATGGTTGTGACTATTTTCTTCCACTATTTGATCTGAGGAAGTGGGTCTGGCCCACAAAAGCTCATCATCTAATAAACCATCTTGTTAGTCTTTAAAGTGCTACTTAGTCCTGTATTTTGTTTCAGCTACACCAGACTAACACGGCTACATTTCTATCACTACTGCTATAGTGAACTAGTCACATTCAACCGGCCAAATAGCCACATTGTTCAAGCCAACTAGCCATGCTCAACCAGCCAAATAGCCACATGTGGCTAGCGGTTAGTGTCTTGGACACCACAGCCTAATCGAAATTTCACTAGTTTGCCTATAAGAATATCACGTGGGTGTGTGGCTAAGCCTTACTGAAATCAAGATATATCACATCTACTGCTGCCCCCAACCACTAGGCCAGTAACCCTGTCAAAGAAAGAAATTAACTTGCTAAGGCATGATTTGGTTTTGACAATTCCATGTTGGCTATTCTTTATTACCCTGCTATTACCATGTTGGCTATTCTTTATTACCCTAGATATTACCTCTAGGGGTATGTCTACACTACCACCCTAGTTCAAACTAGGGTGGTTAATGTAGTCATTCGAAGTTGCAAATGAAGCCCGGGTTTAAATATCCCGGGCTTCATTTGCATCTTGCCAGGCACCGCCATTTTTAAATCCCTGTTAGTGTGGAATCCGTGCCCGTGGCTACACGCGGCATGGAGTAGGTAGTTCGAATTAGGTAATTCGAACTACCATTACTCCTCGTAATGGTAAAAAACCATTCTTGATAATGTTAACTGAGGGATGCTATGTACAATATTTTTGTCTACCTTAAAATTCTCTCCTGATTTACTTTTTCTCAATCAGCTCTATCTATGGGGATCATAACAATACTTATTATTATATAGTGCTTTTCATGTTCGAAACCCTTAATATAGGCAAATGATATAGTCTTCACAATAGTCTTGGGAGATATCAATACAGCAGTGGTACTGCAGACATCTTCTTCAGAAAACATTTGATTTAAATAGGCAGAGTATGGAAGGTCCTGATTAGCGCTTTGTAAAGAGTCGTATTAGATGACCTAGGGCCTCATCCAAAGCCCACTTGAAGTCATAGGAAGCTCTCCATTTAATTTGCAGAGAATTCATTCTTTGGTTGGTAATAAATTAAATTTGTCAGCTACCCTGCACCATAGGTTAATCCTATTTGACATTCATTTGCTTCTCCAGATGTCATAATTGTGACTGAGAAACTGGAGCTCTCTCACATTGCTTCCTTTAATCAAGCCCAGTTTAATCATAATGGGTACTTTAGTAGGGAGCTTATATCTATGAAATTTTACCCAGATGGACTGATTCTGCTTCCCCTGAAATCAGTGGCAAAGGTCTCACGGACGCAGTGGTGGAGTATCAGGGCCTGATACCACATATCTTTTTTTAACCAGCCATGCTGTGATTGATAATGCCAGCTGAGGAAATTTTTGCTGAAAGACTTGATTGAAATGTGTTGCATAATATATGGTGCTTGCCCTTCAATCTGAGAGCAGAGCCCGGTAAGTTACCTTGGATTCAAAATGCTAAATTTAATGGCATTCATGGGGTGACCGGATGTCCTGTTTTTAAAAAGACAATCCTGTATTTAAATTATCCTGACATTCATAAAAAACAGGCACATTGCCCCACATTTTCTGTCTCCCCTACAAGTATTGCAGGTCCTGCTGCTGGCCAGATCCCTGCTTGCCAGGCACTCACCCACCAGCTGGGGAGTCCAGTGACCGACCAGAGGGAAGTGTGCAAGGCTGGTGCCGGGGGGAAGATATAGTACCAAGGCCGGCTGCTTCCCTTACAGTCCGTCAGTGCAGCCCCCACTGCGTGCCAGCTCTCAGCCAGCAGGACCCTGCTCATCAGCTTGTTTCGGGCCAGCACTGGCTCTGCAGCAAGCTGTGGGGTTGGTGAGTGGTTCTGGTGGGTACATGTCACCTTTGCTGCCCAGACATCGATTCTTTGGGTACCCCCCCTCTTGCTGTCTGCTCCGTGCTTTGCCCCTTCACCTTCCACCAATCCTGCTGCTTCTCCATGTCACCCTCAACAGGGTACAACCCCTTCCACCACTATCCGAAGAACCAGCTCCTCGTTGGGGCATTCAGCTCACCAACAGCCTGGCTGGCAGGCTCCCCCCACTGTCTCTGGCAAAAGCCCCACACAGCACTGGCGGGGGCAAGCCTCTCCAGCCCTCAGCTGAGAGTCTTTGTGGGGAAGCTGTTTCTAGCCTGTTCATGTCCTGAACCTGCAGGACCTTAGCACTTCCCTCACCTGCCTGCCTGGGTTCCTGCCCCAGGAAGTGTAGGGCTGCTCCATTACCTTGGCATCCTCCCTTTCTGAGACACTTTTCTGTCCAAGTTCACTGAAGCTCCTGCAGTCAGGTTCCTGGGGTCCTGGTGCACTATGCATCCTTAGGGCTTAACCCGTTCCTGCCTGCTCTGTAGCTGGGGCGCAGGAGGTGGCTGGGTTATATTGGTGGCCAGCAGCAGCCTGGCAGTGTTAGCTGCTTTTTGAGACCATACAGGCAGGAAGAGACATGCTGCTTCCAGGGCTGGGAGGAAGGGGAGAGAACAGATGAGTTCTGCGAAGACATGGGCCAGGTCATCCCTTTGCCCCTCCTCCTTGCCTGTTGCTGAAAGCAGCTCTTTTCCCTTCCCTCCAGTGCAGCTTGCTCATGGACATTCTGGTGTGAACCTTGGCAGAAATCAGGGGCATGTGACCCTTTGTGCCTCCCTCCACATGTTGCCTTGGGAAGATACTTCCTTCTGTTTGTTCTAAACCTGCTGCCTATTAATTTCATTAGATGACTCCTCATTCTTGTGTTATGTGAAGGAGTAAACAACACTTCCTTCTTCACTTCCACCTCACCATGCATGATGGTATAGATCTCTAGCGCATCCCACCTTAGTCATCTCTTTCCCCAGTGTTGCCTGTTATTCAGATCATGCATTAAGTGTATAGATTACTTATGGATTTAAGGGTTAACAGGTTCTTGCCACAGGATCAGGCCCAGTATTTAAATTATTCTATAGTTAGGTATCCTGATGTGTACAGTTGCAACACTCACACTTTTGCATATCTACTATATATTTGAGAGAGTTTGTGCATCTGTCTCTGTCTATCTGCCCGTCTGTCTGAGAGTCCATTTGTTCAAGAATTCCTCCTAAAAAGTAAGAGTTTGGACCACCACATTCAGTACACATCTTCCTCTAACCATAACATAAAGCAAGGTCAGGGTTTGATAATGAAATTTGCCTGGAGTATGATTGTTTCTTTGTGATAGCAGGGACAGTTGTACTCATGAATGACCAGCAAGCATGGGGACAGATATAACCCTGAATGACCATGCAGATGAAAATGCAGTGTAATACCTAGGTGACCTTATTAGTATTATTATTCAGATGTGTTTGTATCCCACCAAATACAATGGGTTCTGATCCTGATTGTGGCCTGTAGGCGCTTCTAGAATGCAAATATTTATAATGTTCAGAAATTGAGGGGGAGGAGGGAACAAAACCAGAAAATCCTAAGCCGGGTTCCTTTCCTGAAAAATACAACCTCCCCCACCGCCCATTGGGGAAGTGTACATTAATTAGAATATGTTAAAACCACACAGGAGAAATTTGAGGGAGAGATGGATTATGTGAGTGAAAAAGGCATTCAGGATCCAGATTAATTAAAGGATAAGGGCAAAGTCATGTCTGCATCACAAAGTATTTAAAGGGAAATAATATTTCTGCAGAATGCTCTGATTCCTAAAAGGTTGTGGTAATTAATTGATTTCATTGGGACTCCTCAAGGCGTAAAGTACCATTCAGCATGTGCAGAATCTGGCCTGAAATGATTTGGGACATTTAGTGTTATAAAACTTTCCAACTGCAGAAACGTGAAAAGGTATCTTGTGGGAGTTATTTAGAAACAGGCCACTTGGCTTCGTAAGAACTGAGTATTATTATTGTGTTATTTATTATGTTCATAATACGTTGTCTGGCAGCACTCAACATTCACTGAAATTACATGGTGTTAAGTCTTCTGACAGTCTTTTAATGTTATAAAATACACTTTTTATAGAGCAAATAAATTAAAACTAACAATAGTCTTTATGCCACTGTTGACAGATACAAAAATGTGTGTGTATCTCTGTCTGAATTTTGATATGATCAACCAGAAATCCTGGCTAGGCACCAATGACTGCAAATTGGGAGTTACAATTGTTTTCTGAATTAAACAATCTCAAAGTGTATTTAAATCTGTGTATTGTATACTTAGTCCTATGCGGTTTGCCTCTTACATCAATGAGACCAGGATTTCACCCATACATAATGGCTTATTTTCCATTGTGTGACTCTTGGACTCAAATACTGAAAGGCCATAATTGAAAACTAACTAAATTGGCTCAGTGTAGTCTATATTGGACATTTGTTCCCATTACAGAACTTCTATCCAACGTAACAGAATTGCTTGCATCATCTGAAGAGAGGAGCAGGATGGAGATGCATTGGCAGAACAGTCTGGATCTATGTATACACTACAGAGATTTTTCGGAAAAACGGCTATTTTTCCAAAAAAAAAAAATTCACTTACATACACACTGCAATTGCTTTATTTCAAAAAAACTTGTAAGAACAGAGGGTTTTTTCTGACATTAGTAAACCTCTTTCTACGAAGAAGAAGCCTTTTTCCGAAAGAGCTCCTGTATGGAGAGGGAAGAGGGAGTTCTTTTGAAAGAAGAGGAAAGAGGAAAAAGCACAGGTGTGCTGGTGGCCACTTGGTCCATAGTAATCACAGCGTAAATGCAGACCATTCAGTGTGGACACTATCTTTTAAAAAGTAGATCACTTTTTTGATGCGCTTTAACAGTGTGGATGCTCTCTCTTGGATGGTTTTTCAGAAGATCTCTTCCGGAAAAGCTTATTCCGAAAGAAGCCTGCAGTCTAGATATAGCCAGGGAAAGTTAGTACAATGCCAACACCTTTAAGGTTTAGATCTAGTCAGAGCTATTAATTCTTATGGTTCATGAGCTGAAATCTTAAGCTCAAAAAATTAATAATTTAGCTTATGAGAAAAGATTTCTATAACTTTCTCACCATTCTAGATTAGAATTAGGAAGTGTTCACTTTGGAGATTAGTTCAACATATCAAAAATGCCCCCACTGTGTTTTTCTTTCTTTCTCTCTCTATCAGGATCCTGATGCTGAATTGTCAAGGTCTTTTTCCCCACCAAGGGCTGCGTGCATTTAAAAAAAAATACTAAACACCAATTAATTTGTCTAATTTACATGAAAAAATGCAAAAGATGTCTTTTTCCATAATTAACTATATTTTGCAATTCATTAAAATTCTGCAGCCCTTCACATAATTGAGCCCTATTCACTACATGGGAGATAAGTGCTTAATTCCAAAAGGGGCAGACGGAGAAGGCAGAAAGGAAATGGAGGAGGGCAAGATTAGCATTTTATACATTAGTTATGAATATTTATGAGGGAAAATGAAGCACTGCCAGTTCACGTTCGTTTTAAGGTTATTTCAGAGTAATTCACTACAGTTACCTCAGCAAATGTTTTATGTGGGATCTTTGCTATTGTTATTGAACAGGAACAGAGTCCTTAACAGACCAAAAGCACAGAGAACAGGTGAAGTTCCATACGAAGCTGTAGTTCTGTACTAGAGTGGTGCTGCTCTCGTAGAAATGCCATCCAGCAAGTGAACCCTACAAAGCAATTTGGTAGAATGCAACACGCAGATGAAGACCAACTGCTTTCTGGAAATGAATTCTGTCAGATTAGCAGTGGTTTTCACATGCTCTTTTGTAGCTCTGTTCACTTTTTAAAATATACTACAAGCAGAATTTAAATAGTCATAACTCCCATTTTTCTTACAAAACTGTCAGATAAGTATTTCCTATTTTCTGGGGAAAGTGATTTTGATTTAATGGATCTGTATCCTATGCAAAGGAAAATAGCTACGTGTATTGGTTCCACCTGTAAGGTTTGTGTTTCCAGAGAAGGTACAGAAGCCACCAGATAATTCACATGACCTGTTTGACTCATAAAATGTACAAACTGCTGAGAACATATGTCAATAAATGTAAAGGAAGATGCATATGCTAAAATCTGAACATTATTAAAATACATATGTCATTTGTTTTACTCATAGGGTTAATAGCAGTAACATATTTGCATTATATGTAGCAGTGAATGAATAGTTCTTTGTCATTAACACGAACACTTAAAAGCAGTAATTTAAAATATTCTGCTTTGAGGCACCTGTGTTCAGAAGAATCAATATAAGGAAAAGTCAAGATACTATCTAATATTTCATACAGGAGTTCCTAAACTTTTTCCTGATGCGGGCCACATCTTAGCAATTATTCCCCTTTATTCAGAATTGGTGAGGCCACATCTAGAGTACTGCATCCAATTTTGGGGCCCACATTACAGAAAGAATGTGAACACATTGAAGAAAGTCCAGCAGAGGACAACCAAAATGATTAGGGGGCTGGAGTACATGAGTTATGAGAAGAGACTGAGGGATTTGGGCTTGTTTAGTCTGCAGAAGAGAACAGTGAGGAGGGATTTGATAGCAGCCTTCAACTACCTGAAGGGAGGTTCCAAAGAGGATGGAGAGAGGCTGTTCACAGTAGTGATGGATGACAGAACAAGGAGCAATGGTCTCAAGTTACAGTGGGGGAGGTTTAGACTGGATATTGGGAAAAGCTATTTCACTAGGAGGGTGGTGAAGCACTGGAATAGATTACTTAGGGAGGTGGTGGAATCTCCATTTCTAGACTTTTTAAGTCTGGATTGACAAAGGCCTTGCTGGGATAATTTAGTTGGGGTTGGTCCTGCTTTGGGCAGGGGGCTGGACTCAATGACCTTCCAAGGTTTCTTCCAACCCTGTGATTCTATACTCTGTGCATACAAATAATCCCTCTAGGTATATCTACACTTGCACCCTAGTTTGTGCCGGGACGCATTATTTCGAACCAAACCCTTTGGTTGGAACGAATGTTACTCCTCAAAAAATGAGGGGTAATGTTAGTTTGAACCAAGGGGTTTGGTTTGAACTAACGCGCCCCAGTGCGCACTTTCACTTTTGAAACAGCTGGCATTCAGAGTAACGCACCGGCAAGGTCATGCTAATGAAGCATGGGATATTTAAATCCCCGCTTCATTGACTATTTTGAATGCCTGCATTTGCATCCCTAGTTTGAACTAGGGTGCAAGTTCAGACATATCCTCTCAGTCCCTGAGACTACTCCGATGCACTGGAATTGCTTGCAGGCATTTCTCTTAGTAAACGTGATCAAACATTGATTTGAGTTAAATCAGAGCAAACAGACTTCTCTGGTACTAATTTAGCTCAAGTCAGTTAGGAACTAATTTAAGCTAAACCCAAATGAGACACTCTTAAGTTAAAATAAAGAGCAGCTATGCAAGGATTTAACTAAATGGGTTTGGAAATAGATTTAAGTTAAACCATCATAACTTCTATTTGTAGACAAGACCTGAATGTTTGTGGAAAGGTGGTTTTATGAAGCAACGTGCATCTTTTATTTAATGTGTGCCCAAAGCAGGTGTCTGCTGCAAAGTTGTAAGCCAAAATTAAAGAACCTTCTGAAAATGCAGCAGTCAATGTTGCTTAAGGTATGCACTGCAAGAGAAATATTTTATTCATTGAAAGTTACTATACCTCTCATAATTTCACTATTTGTTTTACTGTTTATTTTGCAATAAAATGAAAATAAAGTAAAAAAAAAAATAAAATTGTATTGCAAGTCCAGGGACTGACTCAGGAAAGTGTTAACTACTGAAAAGCCTGATCACCATTAAAAAAAAAAAAAAGGCAGCTATTGTTCTGTATGAGTTGGAGCTGATGGATGACACGATAGGGAGTCCTGCATAAATTCATTACAATAATGAAATCACATGACAAAAGGACCCACCAATATCTCTGGTCAAACAATGTTCTCAGCCTAGCTAGGGACTCACTGGAAAAGTGACCCAGGGCTCAGGATACAAGCCTAGGACTTTGCAGACCTCACTTCAGTTCCCTGTGTTGTTGCAGACTTCCTGGGTGAACCCAGGGAAGTCACTTAAATGGTCCTTTGGCACCTAACTCCCATTGCTTTCAGTGGACGTTAGGGCCCTAAATACTGCTGAGGATCTGGGCCTGAGTCCTCTGTTTTCCATCTGTAGAAGGGAGACAATAGCACGTCTCTTGTGTTGTGAAGATAAACACATTAAAGATTGGGGGTTGCTCAGCTGCTTCAGTAGTGGAGGCCATAGAAGAATTGAATTGTGACTTCAGGTGGCGGAATCTCCATCACTGAAGATTTTTAAGAGCAGGTTGGACAAACAACTGACAGGGGTCGCCTAGATGGTGGTTGGACCTGCCATGAGTGCAGGGGACTGGACCAGATGACCTCTTTTGAAGAAAGAGTGCACGTTAATATAAGAACATAAGAATGGCCATACTGGGTCAGGCCAAAGGTCCATCTAACCCAGTATCCTGTTTGCCAACAGTGGCCAATGCCAGATGCCCCAGAGGCTGTGAACAGAAACAGGTAATCATCAAGTGATCCCTCTCCTGTCATCCATTTCCAGCCTTTGACAAAAAAAGGCTAGGGAAACCATTTCTACCCATCCTGACTAATAGCTATAGATGGACCTAACCTCCATGAATTTATCTAGTTCTTTTGTGAACTCTGTTAAAGTCCTGTTCTTCACAGCATCAATATGGATATTGATAGGAAGAGTTTGTAAGGCTGGGTATCAATCACCTGCTTATCAGTGAAAACACAGACCGCTCTGACTTCAAATGATACCATTGCAGCCGGTAGACACACACACACACACACACACACAAATCCAGAAATAAAACAGTAATCTGTACCCTTACACAGAACAAACTTTGGGGAATTCAAAATATTCTTTCCAAGATCTGTACAGATCATGTGGACGATCTGCATTCATTTCGCACAGCATAAGGAAACAAATTTATATGGTGCTTTCTAGTTAGCTCCATCATGAAATATTAAACAGATATTGACTTGCATTGAAGAGAACATCAAGACTTACTGACCCAAGAATTAAATACTGACTGAGACAAAAGCAAGTTCAATATTAATGATATAGGGCAGTGTTTTGATGACTAAAACATTAATTTAGTGCATTTATTGTGGCCTACATTAGGAAAATCTTCAGAATTAAATAGCTGAAGAACTCTCTACTACAGCCCACAATTTAAAAGTATTTAAAACAAACACACACACACACACACACAGTCAGAGATGCTGCTGTGCCTCCTGGCTGGAAGTGGTTTACAGGTTGGTCCAATGGCTTTCAGTTTCCCCAGTAAACATTATTCCAGCCCCTTTGGGTGTTACCTGTCTATCGAACAGAATAAGGAAGGTCAAAGGTGTTTAAAGACACTTCCCAGAGAGTTATTGAATAACCCGACTCATCCGCTTAGGAATGGTATTTCAGGTTGGGACTCCTATTCCGTATCTAATCACCGGCAGAGTGTCAGCGCTTAGATTGAGATGGCACGTTAAATAAAAACTTAAGACTTGGGTTTTCAGTGATAACCACAAGACTATATTAAGCAGATTAAATTTAACAAACAGTAGAATTTGTAAAAATGGTATACCTCTAATTAACAAATAAGGGGGCAGTCCCCTATTAAACTACACGGACAAGAAGGGGAAGTCCCTCCAGGTCCCTATACCTACTCACAGAGTCTGCGGCGACGAAAGGGCGATTGAGGTGATGCTGGTGACCTTCAATCCCTTGGCTATTTGAAAGCCGCAGGAGAGGAACGACCAGGTGTCCCTCGCCGGCTGTCTCAGGGTCGAAGCTGGCGACCTCAATCCGTTGGTCCTTCCGGACCTCAAGAGAGGAACAGCCAGGCGTCCCACGAAGAGCTGAGATGAATTGCTGACTTCACCTTCCGCGAAGTGCGATTCTTCAGGCTCTTCAGCGCCTCTGGAACAGGCAATGGATGCTAGACTCCGTCTCTAACTATTCGAAACCTAGCCGAAGATAAAACCTTAAGCTAAAACGTGACGTGCCCGACGTACAGACTCGATGACGGCCGACATGCGTTGACCCGACACAGCCTGATGGACAAACACGACGACGTGAACTAAACTAACTAATCACTAAACTAACTAACTTAACCTAAAAGAGAGAAAAAGACCTTCCGTCCAATTCTCTAAAGACAAGATCTTTACAGGACCTCTCTCATACTGGCATTCACTCCTAATCTATTGCCTAAGCCCGACGCAAGCGACGCCCTGATCTCAGGATACGCCCGAAGACCAGAACGAACTGATGCTAGGCAGAAGCTTTTATAGCCTCCGCTCATGAATATGCATGAACTGCAAGGTTTTAAAATGATTGGATGCCAAACGATGCACCTTGGGCGTGGTACAAACTGATTGGATATTGGGAATGCTCATGAATATTTATATATTATGTAAATGGAAACCGACAGGTGAATGATGTTTTAAACTTTAACAGTCACCTGCGGACGTGACAGAATGTTGGACTTTAATGGATGGTACCAAAGGCATTCTAAAATCAAAATGGAGTTTTAGACTCCATTTTGAGACATTGCGAATCTCTAAATATTTCAGGTATACAGACATTTATAATAAAGTTCACATTGACAAAATACATTATGCAGTCCCTTTGCACTGTTCACATATGTCTCAGGGTGATATAGATTAGACCTTTGCATTTATAATCAAATAAATCTGTATTTTGATATTTCTGCCTTACATGGGGTGTGTCTACACAGAATCCTTATCTTAAATAAGCTACATAGTTTGTGCTATGCAAATTACATAGCTTATTTCGAGGTTATTTTGGAATAAAGCGCTATTCCGAAAAATCCCTTAACCCTCGTGGAATGAGGGTTACAGGAATGCCAGAATAGCATGCCCATTATTTAAAAATATATTTTGAAATTACAGGCACATTTAAAGACATGGAATTGCTATTTTTGGATACTTTCAGTATCCTGAAATAGCCCTCCTGTCTAGACGTAGTCTTGTAGAGCAGGATAAGAGGTCATTTATAGTCTTGAAGAAAATCTATTGTTCTGTAACTTTAAGGGTGCAAAAAAAATGGTGGATCCCATAATATGAAGATGTCCCTATAATTTTTGCTGTGGTCTGAAATGGTATGTTCTAAACTATTGACTTTTTTTTTTTAAATGGCCTTTATCATTGAGAAGATACAGCTGATAAACTGGCTGATTCTTATGCCAGAAAAAGGTCATTATGGTCATCTAGTGTGATTTCCTGCATAACACAGACCAAAGAACCTCACTCATTAAATCCTGCATCAAGTCCACAACTTCTTGGTGAGCTAAAGCATCTTGCTTACAAAGGCATTTGGTCATGACCGAAGACTTTAAGAGATGGAGAATCCATTACAGACCTTGGGATATCTCGGCTATCCCAATGCACTGTGCAGGGAAAAAGGGGACCAGAATCTACGGGGCAAAGCAGGTGGAGAGGGAACAAGGATCTCATACAAAGCTGTAAAGCTTCTCTGGGTCTTTCTGCACCAACTTGAGTGATCTTGATTAAAGCAGAAATAGAACAGCAGGAAGCTAAGATACCACTGTGTCCCATATAATCTGGATTTGAAATTAGGCCTCAGTTAATAGAAAGTGATAACTATTTATTAAGGAAATGATAGTCTGGGGGCTTTAAGCTTTTGCACCACCACCCGACATAGAAATTCAAAATAACAATATTTGAAACTGCAATGTATATTTTTAAAAAATCAATTACTTTCCAATGACTGAGTGCCATAATAAAACTAAAGTACAACAAGGCTTCACATAAGGCAAGTCATTTTTCAGCTATATGAGCATTAATGAAACATCTCTCCCTATTTTTTTAAATATTATAAATTTTATGGATGCTTTGTTCTTAATGACTCTTAAAACCCTTTTTTTCTGTACTGAATTCAAAGAAGTTCATCTTCTACCACAGTTATTTAAAAGACCTTGTGACTTGCAATTGGGTTTTTTTCTTTCTGATGTAGCTTCCTTTATGTTTTAGTTAAGTCCATAATGGTTGGTGGAATCTTTGTTTCTGGGTATCTGTACAGATTTTGTTTTGATAAACCATGAGTCAATTTACAAGGTACTACTGTAGATATCTATATTGTTATTTTTAACAGTATATCACACATGATCTTGTGCTTTATTATCTGTGATATATCACATACATAAACGTCTCAAGCCAGCATCCAGTTAGTTTTGAACATGCTCAGAGCACAGCAAAAAATTCTGTGTGTGACATCTGTAGCACTGATAAATGTGGTTTATATTTGTGATGACAAATTACTTTCCATTTGGCTTGCTCCGAAAATAAGGAGTAAAATCTTCCTTTTCTGGCCAGGCCATTTCATGTTACTGTAGTCTGATGTGCCAGCATTTCTGTTTTGAACTTCCTACTCCAAGTGGTTTACAGTTGAATTAACTGTAAACTCTCACTCAACGCAGAAACTAAAGATATTAGGTGTTAACAAAATCTGAGGTGGTTATTTCACATCAGGAATCCTAATTTTTAAGTGAGTAATTTCCCCTTTAAATATCCCTTTAATTTTCAAAAATTCTGAGCCTGCTTTAAAAAACCCAACCATTGTTATCTTGAAGGCACATCTCCTATTCTCCTAAATGAATGACGAATTGTACAGTACTTGCCCTATTGTAACCCTTCATGTTTGTTCTTTGTCTTCATTTAAGGTTCCATTTGGACTAACCTGTATGGCTGCATTAGGGCTGCCCAGACCATTGCTCCCCTTAGCAGCCAAAACTAAAAAGCTCCCAGCTGCTCCCAGGGAGAAATCGGACAAGGAGTAGGTGGACTCTTGGATGCATGTACCTCTTTGCCCCCCTCCCCTGTGCACAAAGGAATAAACCTCACCCTGAAAAAGACTGGAGCAAGTGATTGTCTTCCCGGTGTTTTCAGAGGCTACGTCTAGACTGTAGAGCGTTTCCGGGATACTGGCGGTATCCCAGAAAAGCTCTGCTGCGTCCAACGAGTAGTTTCTGAAAAAAGCAGATGTGTTCTTTCGGGTTCCCTGTATTCCTCTGAGGCTAGGTCTACACTACAAGGTTTTTGTGCAAGAACTCGGAGCGTCCACACCTCAAGCGCATTTTTGCGCAAGTAAAACAAAAGAACAGAGGGGGTTTTCCGGTGTAGGTATTCCTCCTCCTATGAGGAATAACTCTCTTTTGCGCAAGAGTTCTTGTACAAAAAGGCATGTGTGGACAGGCAACAAGTTTTTTTGTGCAAAAACAGGGAAGAGGAAAAAGCACAGGTGCCCTGGTGGCCATTCTGTAGATAGGTATCAGCGCTTTCTTTTGAGAGCGCGTCCATGCAGTGTGGACGCTCTCTCATGTAAATGCGCATCGCTTTGTTGATGTTCTTTTGCAGTGTGGACACTCTCTTGAACAAGAAGTTTTTGGCAGAAGATCTTTTGTGTATATTTTTCCGACTTTTCTCTGCAGTGTAGACATAGCCAGAGTGTCTTAGCCTCATTATGCTTCTCGAAAGCCCAGTGCCTCCTGTGGTGGTGCAGCTACACAATGCCACAACTCAGGGCTATGCAAGCACTTAAGTAGGGGTATATCTACACAGCAAAGGTATTTCAAAATAACAGCCCTTATTTCGAAATAACTTTCCTAGTGTCTACACAGCCAAACCGCTATTTTGAAATAAATTTGAAATAGAGTGCTTATTTTTAATTTGGTAAACCTCATTCTATGAGGAACAATGCCAAATTCGAAATAGCTATTTCAAAATTAGTGCTGTGTAGACACTTCTTTCGAAATAGGGGGCCTCCAGCCTTCCCAGGGAGCCCTCCAGCCTCCACCAAGAACGCTCTACTCCCTCCCCACCTCCCCAGAGCCCTTAAAGGGGTAGAATCTGGCCACTGTGCTTGTGCCAGCTCCAAGCCTGCCAGCCCAGAGCCAGCAGTCACTGCCCCGACCCAGTGGCCCCAAAACATGAGCCAACAAGCCACTGGCAGCCAGACCTCCACCACTCTCCAGGAGCAGTCTGCCAGCTTCCAGGAGCCTGCCAGGGCCCGGAGAAGATAAGCGCTTTCCTGGTCCAGGGTGGAGATGATGGACCTTATTCAGATTTGGGGGGGAATAACCCCAAAGTCCATGATCTCTACACTAGATGGAGGAACGCTGCAGTCTATGGAAGGATAGCTGCCAGCCTGGCCACCAAAGGCCACATGGGAACCCAGGAGCAAATTGGAAGGACGTGAGGGAGGAATGAGGCACAAGCACCCAGTGGGGCACACCAGGGAGGCTCTTAATGCTCCTCAGGGTGGAAGCTCTCCCGCAGGGCCTCCTGGACACTGACAGCCCCCCGATGGACCTCCTGGATGGCAGCCTGCAGAAAGTGCAGCCAGGCTCGCAGCAAGGCATCCAAGGGAAGCACCAGAGTGCTCAGGAGAAGCTCTGGCTCCATGTTATAGAGTTCTGTGGTGTCCCAAGTGAGGGCAACCAGAGCATGCAGAGATAAAATACTTTGGTGTCCCTCATCGAGGTAGACAAGCAAGCAGGGAAACCTGAGAACTGGCTGTCCGGGGGGGGATCCATTTAAGCACAGACCTCAGATAGCCTCAGGCAGCAGCCCCACACAGTAAGTCCTGACCTGGTGCCCTGCCGGAACTGGTTCTGGCTGGCCTTAAATGCGATTCAGAGTCCACTCAGTGTGGATGCGCTATTTCGAAATAGCAAAATGGTATTTTGAAATGCATTTTGTGTGTAGATGCTTTATTTCAAAATAACTATTTCAAAATAAGGTATTTTGAAATAACACTGTAGTGTAGACGTATCCTATGCGTTTTGACATCAGTATGACTACTCACATGCTTAAATCAAAGCATACATGGACTTTTCGAGACCAGAGCTAAAATATACAATCTCACCTTTATTATGTGCAGTCTTTGGGACAGGAAATTCAGCTTTATTTATTGTGCATATTTATGGCACCATAAAAGTAAATAATAATAGCAACCATTTTTGTTCCATTTGAAAATATTGTTACTGTGGCCATTGTAGACGTAGTTTGCAAAATTCCTGTTTAGTGCATGGAAGTGACTAATCAGAGAAGCCATATTGTTTGCCCAAACAGGTAATTTGTCATTTCTGCTGCTTATCTTGTATATGCTCCATTGTTCTGACTGAAAGATTTTACATGGAAAGAAATCACTGTAAATATTATTAACATTTATTCATATTTTAAAAAGTAACCTAATGAGGCATATTCATAACTGTAAACTATGGGATAGCAGCATAAACTCTGCAGAAGATCCAAAAGAGCAAGTTGAAAAGAAAACCCTGTGCATCAAAAAGGAAAAACTTGTTTAATGTTCCTGTGAATAGGTCTCATCTTACAGGAGCTATCGTATATGGATAAGTCTCATGATAATTCTAAATGGATACAGTCTGCTTTGAGGCTTATAGATGCTCCCATCCATCAAAAATTTCACCATTATTTCCCAGCACAATGAAATTTTAAATCTGGATGTACCCTGCATGCCAAACTTTCTCTGATATAAACCTCTTTTCCTCATTCATAACACTTATGCTGCGGAGCATGTGAATGTAGATATCCAGTGAGTACTTTATTTTCTACCATGCTAGAATATAAGTGAAGTCCCACTTAGTGATGTTCACCCAGAAGGGTGCTTACAGGAAATTTTCCTTCTGCCTTGATGATGTATTCTGCACTCAGAATTCTTTCATGCACTCTGATTTAGAATTTCCTCCCACTTTGTTACAGCTCACTGTGTAAATCAGCGGGGTGGTCCCACAAATGCAGAGAAAAATGAGATTTGGGAGACAAACTGAAAAGCTACAAAATCTCACGCTTGCTTTTAACAATCAACTGAATTCCAATGAGGTCCAGTGGGGAAGAGATGTATATGATTAAGACTTAGCCACTCAGCAACTGGGAAAGACAAGTCTCTAAATATTTAATGCTTACAGCTGTACTGCAGCTGGCAAAGCATCTCATTGTAAAACATATTTAATATTTAGAGTCACTCAGCAACTTGTTAAGTAACTTCACATTAGAGCCCTGAGAACCTTAAAATACCTTGTCTGGTGAGCATGCTCTATCTACTAAAAAAAAAAAAAAAAAAAAAAATCCTGGAGGCTCACAAGCCTAGGTCAGTTTTTTTTAAAAGCCCTAGGCTTTCAGGCCAACATTTTGTACTTTCTAATGAAAAAGTCCTACAGAATGTAACGGGTGAAATTTACAGGGTGCTACGGTATAGGAATTGTTCTGAACAAATAATATAACTCAGGACAGAATTATAGCTTTGCTAATAGAATTGCCTAATTTGGCTTAAGGATTCAGTAGAAAGGTTATCATTATATAGAAAGTTGTTTGAAATTTTTGCTTTAGGAGTACAGAAGATACTCTAAACTTATGGGTAAAGGCACCTGGACTGCAAATATGTAAGGCTGGATCACGTGCTCATGAAATCAGTGCAGCGATACTGATTCCAGCGAAGGTTCTTGGCCCTTGAAAATGATCTAAGCATAAAAAAGGAGACCTATAAAAATACAAAGGATGAATGTAAATAATCACAAGTATGTAGGGGCAAAATTAAAAAGGCAAAGGCACAATGACCTCATTCTAGCCAGAGACATAAAGGGTAACAAGAAAACATTATACAAATCCTAGAATCCTAGAACTGGAAGGGACCTCGGGAGATCATCATGTCCAGTCTCCTGCCCTCACGGCAGGACCAAGCATCATCTAGATTATCCCTGGCAGATGTCTATCCAACCTGCTCTTAAATATCTCCAGTGATGGAGATTCTACATCAACCTCCATAGGATTTATTGCAAGCATTTAACCACCCTAACAGGCAGGAAGTTTTTCCTAATGTCCAACCTAAACCTCCCTTGCTGCAATTTAAGCCCATTTACTTTTTGTCCTCTCATTAGAGGCCACGGAGAACAATTTTTTGCACAAAAAGGTATGTGTGAGCAGGGGACAGGGGTTTTTTTGTGCAAAAAGAGGCAATCGAAAAAAGCCCTGGTGGCCATTCTGTAAATAGCAATCAGAGTTTCCTTTAGAGAGAGCGTCCATACAGTCTGGACGCTCTCTTGCGCAAAAGCGCACCACATTTTTGATGCACTTTTGCAGTGTGGACACACTCTTGCAGAAGAAGCTTTTTGCGGAAGAGATCTTCCGCAAAAACTTCTTGCACAAGAAGCCTGCAGCGTAGACATAGCCTCAGAGAACAGTCAGTTATGCACTCACCTTTTAGCCGGCCCATCTACATTGAATTTCCCTAATTAATTGATAAGAATGCTTTACTAAAGTCTACGTATACCACATCTACTGCTTCCTGAATCTGGGGGCCAATTCTGTACTTTCATGTTAGTTAGTCATTCAGACTTGCAGTAGTTTTCAAACTTTTTGTATTGGTGACCCCTTTTACACAGAAAGTCTCTGAAAGCAACCCTCTTTGACAATAAAAACACTATATATGACTAACTATTTTAAATGCTAAATTTATATTCCAGTTGTTTAAAATTAATTTACCTTTTCACACCACTTTTAAATTAAGGCTAAATGATATTTTTTTCAAAATATTGTTATAAGCAGAAAAGGCTTTGTCTAGGTTACTGGGGGGAGGACATGAAAAAACTTTGTCAACACCACTTTTCACAGCAAACCTAGTACAGGCAGTCCCCGGGTTACGTACAAGATAGGGACTGTAGGTTTGTTCTTAAGTTGAATCTGTATGTAAGTCGGAACTGGCGTCCAGATTCAGCCGCTGCTGAAACTGACCGCCAGTTCCGACTTACATACAGAATCAACTTAAGAACCCCAAGCGTCCCCAAGTCAGCTGCTGCTGAAACTGATCAGCAGCTGATTCCAGGAAGCCCGGGGCAGAGCAACTCTGCCTCGGGCTTCCTGTAGTCAGCGCTGGTCAGTTTCAGCAGCAGCTGACTTGGGGACGCCTGGGGCAGAGCAGCTGGGGTGCTGCTGGGTTGTTCCAGTAGCACCGCTCCTCGGCGCTACTGGACCAACCCAGCAGCACCCCATCTGCTCTGCCCCAGGCGTCCAGAGAAAAGCCTAGTCTGCTTGGGGGGGGGGGGAGGGGGCGTACTAGCTGCGCCCCCCCCCCCACCCCAGCAGACCAGGAAGACGCAGGCGGCGGACCGAGACGCACCGCGGTCCCGCCGCCTGGGTCCTCCGCAGCTTTGCTCCCCGTCTCCCTGGTCTGCTGGAGACCAGCAGACCAGGGAGACGGGGAGCAAAGCCTCTGAGGACACCAGCAGCGGGACAGCCGCGGGGCGTCTGGGCTGCCCCGCTGCCAGCTTCCCCTGAGAGTTTGCAAAGCCGCGGAGGGGCTCGGGCAGCGAGGCCGCCCAGGCGCGCCTGGGCTGCTCCGCTGCCGGCTTCCCCGAGGCTTTGCAAAGCCGCTTTTTCTGAACTTGGGGGTTCTAATTTGTCAGCAGTTTAATGCAGCTCCACAGCTACTGAGCAGCAAATTCTCTAAAGTGATCTCAGTCCCAGGGACAGCCTTAGGGAAAATGGCACCGGGAGCAAACACTTATTTTGACACCCTTTCCTGGGAAGAAAAATCATTCTGGATGGGCTCCGGCTTCCAGCCCAACCACATGTGAAGCACTGCCATATGCTCCCACATAATAACCTTGTGTGATCTCCTCAATTGATCTTGGACCAAATTCAAACCTGTTCCCCAGCAATTTTCAAAGTGGCAAAACTATTTGCAGCATATTGTTTGTCAGTAGTGGAATTCTGTATGCTTCTTCGCTCTCTCATTTATCAAACTGCCTCTTCAGTCTTCAAATAAATAAAAGGGGGAAAAAAACTAAAGATGATCCTGAAAAAGAAAATGGTCCTTTCAACTCCAGAAAAGCTTGAAAGCATGGGTATTTTTTTGTGCCTGAAAGAGCTAGATGCTAAATTTATGAGCAAATCATTTTGACCAGCTAATCTGTGCTTCAGATACAGCTGCAAACACCCAGGTAAGTGCTGTATCTTCAAAGCGCGTAGCCATCATGAAGCAAATGAAGAGACTGACTGCCAGCTTGCACAAATTTACATGACCACTTACATTATCATCCAGTCATTTCCTGCACTACTTTTTTTAATGGGAACCATCAATGGTTACTAATGGACAGTGTCAGTTGCACTTCTGCTCAGCTCATGGCTACATGCTCCCTAAGAAGTCATTAGCATATCTAAGAATGTGCTTTCACTGATGCTCTCAGCTCAGAGTACCCAAGATCATGTGTGGGGATATTTATGTGTAATGAGTTTACAGAACTGTGTAGAAGAGAACATATGTTTATTTGATATATCTAAATGTGTTCCTGCTTCTTCTCCTCCTCTCTTCACCTGTCCCATGTCCCCAATTTCTGATATCTCCTACTTTTAATCAGTTTATTACAGTGGTAACAGTTTGTTTTTGGGGTGTGTGCATGTGAGTTTTCTCCCATGATTGCTCATAATAGGCATCACAGAAACTTGGTGGAATGAGGACAATGAATGGCATATCCTCAAAAAATGAGGAATAACGTTAGTTTGAACCAAGGGGTTTGATTCGAACTAACGCGTCCCAGAGCACACTTCCTGGTTCGAATCAGCTGGCGAGTGGAATAGCGTGAGGGCAAATTTATGCTAATGAAGCACGGATATTTAAATTCCCGCTTCATTAGCAATTTCAGTCGGCTACACTTGCATCCCTAGTTCAAACTAGGGAGCAAGTGTAGATGTACCCATATTGACTGGGTACACATCACCTCAGGATGGGATGCAGAGATAAAATTTCCTGATACCTTAAATGACTGCTTCTTGGAACAGCTGGTACAGGAACCCACAAGGGGAGAGGTAATTCTTGATTTAGTCTAAGGAGAGCGCAGGAGCTGGTCCAAGAGGACTGCTTAGAAATGGTGACCATAATGTAATAAAATTTAACATCCATGTAGTGGGGAAAACACCTCAGCAGCCCAACACTGTGGCATTTAATTACAGAAAGGGAAACTACACAAAAACAAGGAGGTTAGTTAAAGAGAAATTAAAAGGTACATTGACTGAAGTAAAATCACTGCAATCTGCATGGAAACTTTTCAAAGATATTATAATAGAGGCCCAACTTAAACATATACCCCAAATTAAAAAACACAGTAAGAAAACCAAAAAAGTGCCACTTTGGCTTAACAACCAAGTAAAAGGAGCAGTGAGAGACAAAAAGGCATTGTTTAACTCCAAGTGAGGAAAATAGAAAGGAGCATAACTCTGTCAAACTAAGTGTAAAAATATCATACGAAAAGCCAAAAAGGAATTTAAAGAGCAGCTAGCCAAAAATTTAAAAAGTAATAGCAAAATGTTTTTAAGAACATCGGAAGCAAGAAGCCTGCTAAACAACCAGTGGGGCACCTGGATGATCAAGATGCTAAAGGAGCACTCACAGATGGTAAGGTCATTATGGAGAAGCTAAATGAATTCTTTGATTCAGTCTTCACAGCTGAGGATGTTAGGGAGATTCCCAAACCTTAGCCATTCTTTTTAGGTGACAAATCTGAGGAATTGTCAGATTGAGATGTCATTAGATGAGGTTTTGGAACAAATTGATAAACTTAACAGTAACAAGTCACCAGGACCAGATGGCATTCACCCAAAAGTTCTGAAAGAACTCAAATGTGAAATTGCAGAGCTGTGGTTTGGAACCTATCCTTTAGATCAGCTTCTGTACCTAATGACTGGAAGATAGCTAATGTGACACCAACATGTAAAAATGGCTCCCGAGGTGATCCTGGCAATTACAGACCATTAAGTCTAATGTCAGTAACAGGCAAATTAGTTGAAACTATTGTAAAGTATAGTATAGTATATTGTCAGACACATTGATGGATATAATTTGTTGGGGCAAAGTCAACATAGTTTCTGTAAAAGGAAATCATGCCTTACTAATCTGCTAGAGTTCTTTGAGGGGGCCAACAAACATGTGGACAAGGGGGATCCAGTGGATATAGTGTACTTATATTTCCAGAATGCCTTTCACAAGGTCCCTCAACAAAGGTACTTAAGTAAAGTTAGTTGTCATGGGATAAGAGGGAAGGTCCTTTCATAGACTGATAACTGGTTAAAAGACAGGAAAAAAAGGGTAGGAATAAACTGCAAGTTTTCAGAGTGGAGAGAAGTAACTAGTGGTGCCCCCCAAGGGTCCATACTGGGACCAATCCTATTCAACATATTTATACATGATCTGGAGAAAGGGGTAAACAGTGAGGTGGCAAAATTTGCAGATGATACCAAACTGCTCAAGACAGTTAAGACCAAAGCAGATTGTCAAGAGTTTCAAAAAGATCTCACCAAACTGAATGACTGGGCAACAAAATGGAAGATGAAATGTAATGTTGATAAATGCAGAGTAATACACTAGAAAAATAATCCCAACTATACATACAATATGATGGGGACTAATTTAGCTGTAACTACTCAAGAGAGAGATCTTGGAGTCATTGTGCATAGTTCGCTGAAAACATCAACTTAATGTGCAGCGACAGTCAAAAAAGCAAAGACAATGTTAGGAATAATTAAAAAAGGGATAGAGAATACCATAAAAACTTGGGTATAATGCGTACTTTTCCCCCCCTTGTTTTTAGCGTTAAAGTCAGGGTGAGCATTATCCTTAGGAGTTTTTTTTTTAAAGTTTTCATTTGGCGGTTCCGCGGCAATCAATTAATCGCAGAACACCAGAGGTTAAGTTGGTTTTTATTAGCATCAACAAGTAACTATATACACAGTTTCAAAAAGTTAAGTTAAACAAATGAAATCAACACTGCAGCACAAACAAGCAAATACCAGTATGTTAATTGATCATCTACTTATCTTCAAAGCCCTCAAATTCGCTTTTGTTTGAATCTTCCTCGAACAGTTGAGCAATATCTTCCGGGGTATAGTCCTCGACATACTCATCCAGGTAATACAAATTATTGTCATCTTTGCATACCAGTAATTCGCCCTAGGCCGATTGATCGTCGCTGGGATCCATCCAAAGGGCATCATGCTCTCTGCCATACATAGCATTAGAGATGCTGCATTTCAGAAACCCCTTCCTTAATATAGCAGGATCAAGTCCAAGCCAGACATCCGCTATCCACTGGATAACATCTTGCAACGTTGGTGTTCGCATATGTCCACCTGCAGTAAATGTATGTTCACCTTCCAGAAACCAGGTGTTCCATTTCCTGCGCAGTGCATCTTTCATTAGCTTGTTAACTGTCTCGTCAAGCGGCTGCAACATTTTGGTCATTCCACCAGGAATAATGGCCAAGTCTGTTTTGTCCTGCTGAAGACTTTTCTTCATAGATGGCATACGATGACACCAAAATGCATCCAAAACAATTAGAGACTGCTTTCTCATAAGTCCACCCAGCCGTTTCGCCCAAACTGTCTGTAGCCAATCAAGCATTAAAGTTTCATCAATCCAGCCTTTAGGGTGAACACGCACGTGAACAGAGTTTGGGAAATTATATTCCTTGGCATTGTCTTGCGCTTGAACACAATATAAGGAGGCAGCTTTGTTCCGTCGGCCATGTAAGCAAGCATTATGGTAAACCTAGACTTTTCATGGCCTGTGGTAGCAATGGAGACTGTCTTGGCACCTTTCAGTTCAAGCGTTCTGTCGTAGGGATTATCGAAATTTAACGGTGTCAGATCTGCGTTGCCAATTAATGAAAAGTTGTAGCAGTGCTGCTTCCGTAGCTTTATGATAAACTTTTGGAACTGCAGTAACTTGGTGTCTGAGTCCACTGGTAGCTTCTGTGCAATTCATGAACCGATAGCCCCAGCGATATGAAGCTTTAAATACGGCTGTTAGCGCATGTTTTGGCAATGGTCAAAGCCTTCATTCTAACCTCCGCAATGCTAACACCTTTCATTGCTAACACCACCGCCTTGCTGTCTACGCTCAGCAATCCATTCAGCCAGCTTGGCCTCCAACTCAGGATATGCAGCGCTTTTACCTCGCTCAGCATTGTTCATCCTAGGCAGCGCTTGCAGGTGCTCTTTCTGCCGTCTCCAAAGGTGAATGTTAGACTCTGCTATGTTATCAAATTCACGGTTGCCAGCTCTGTTGCCATGAGCCTCAGCATAGCTAACAATTTTCAGTTTTTCAGCGGTCGTGTAAGATTGCCAACAACTCATGGCATCCCAAAGAGAGCATGGAACACCGTGCACTATATACTCGTGCATTCACGCGTGATTATCCGGCAATACAAAAGGCAAGACAAAACACGGCAAAGTTGGGGTGCGCACTATAGATAAGAGTTCAGTTTATTCAGGGTTTCTGACGTTTAAAAGGTAGGTGCGCATTATGCATTATACTCGAGATTTTACGGTAAGACAGATGTAGTCACCTCATCTCAAAAAGGATATATTGGCATTGGAAAAGGTTCAGAAAAGAGCAACAAAAATTATTAGGGGTTTGGAACGGGTTCCATATGAAGTGAGATTAGAGAGACTCCGATTTTTCATCTTAGAAAAGTGGAGCGTAAGGGGGGGTATAATAGATGTCTATAAAATCATGACAGCTATTGAGAAAGTGAATAAGGAAAAGTTTTTTACTTGTTCCCACAATAGAAGAACTAGGGGTCACCACATGCAATTAATAGGCAATTAAAACAAACAAGAGGAAGTTTTTCTTCATGCAGTGCACAGTCAACTTGTGGAACTCCTTGCCAGAGGATGTTGTGAAGACCAGGGATTTAACAGGGTTCAAAAAAGAACTAGAAAAATTCATGGAGGTTGGATCCATCAACGGCTATTAGCCAGGATGGTTAGGAATGGTGTCCCTAGCCTCTGTCAGAGTCTGGAAATGGATGACAGGAGAGAGATCACATGATGATTACCTGTCTGTTCACTCTCTCTGGGGCCTCTGGCATTGGCCACTGTTGGCAGACAGGATACTGGCCTAGATGGACCTTTGATCTCACCTAGTATGGATGTTCTTATGTTCTCATAGCAATAGTATTCACAGAATTCATAGAATCACAGAACTGTAAGGAAACTAGAGAGGACATGAAGTCCAGTCCCCTTCACACATGGCAAGAAGCAGCACCATCTAGACCATCCCTGACAATTACTTGCCTCTTTTAAAGCCCTCTTCTTTGTGTTAGCCAGTCTGTTTCCAAATACCCTCTTCCTCATCCCTGATAGTTGGACCCCTTCTCTGCTTAAATGTCACTTCAGAGAGTGACATTTAAATCACAGCATTTTATTCTCAAATGACTGTCTTATCTGGACATGTTTATTCATTTGTGGCATCCAAGAACTCGTTCTGCAGCTCCTAGGACTCATAGCACGTTACGCTGACCTCTGAAATTCACCCAGGGATGATGTGATATTGCAAAAGTGAAATCAGAAGAGGACTACTGGTTTTCCTTGGAAGCTAATGTTGTGTTGAATAATAACGATGCTGTGACATTTTCCCCTCCCCCTGTATCTTTTACAGTTCTGGACACTGTGATCCAGGGTGTTGTACATTTCAGGCCAGATCCTGATTATGAAGATCACTTTGCACTAGGGAAAAATGCTCTTAAAGGTGCCAGGCAGGGGCTTCTGAGGGATTCCCCCAGGCACCATACCCCCCCACCCCCCAGTGCTTAAATCATGTGGGGGAAAGGCTTTAAGGGCTTGGCCCCCTTACTACGTTTAGGGCTGCCTCACTTCCACCTGTAGTCAAAGTGAGGAAGGGAATGTTCTGTTATTAAGTCCTGCCGTCTTTCCCTCTCCCCCCCCATAATTCAAGAAGGGCCTGCCCCTCCTTGTCTGGGTTGTGGGGACAAAGGAGGGGGCATTCTGGGGTAGGGGGGTATGTTACAGGGGCTGGAGAGGGTGGGGGCAGAACATAATGTTATCTGCTGAACCCTGATTGGTGGACCAGTCCATAGAGAGCTGGTCTAGACAGAGTAAACTGGAGCAGCGCCCTGGCTACGTGGAAGGAGAAAAGAGGAGAGGATGCAGAGGGGAGGTTTGGTAAATTCATTTGGATGGTGTGTCAGATTATTTTAGAAAGGGCAACTAAACCTCTTGGGCCCGCCAGAGCCATTCTGAGTGGCACTGCCAATGTAACAATAATAAACTGTTTATCATGGTTAGCATTTGAAACTGTGAGATGCTGATCACAGGAGTGGAGGCCTGTGCTGTTCTGCAGTAAATCAGTTCCTCTCACAGAAATGTGAAATAGTAATCTTATTAACTGTATATCAAAGGTGCAAAGATTAGTGCTGCAATGAGGGACCAAGTGCTTATAAATGGAATTCACTGAACAGCAGTGCACCTTTTGCATTATAGTAGAGCCCCCAAGAGTGGGCTTTCCTAATTGTCCTTCTTAGTTGCCTTATTAAATCTTTCTTCACAATTTATGATCTATAAATATAAAACATTTTGAAAATTAAATGTTTATTTTTTCAGAATTGACTCATAAGGTTGACTAATATTATGCTTAAGTGTTTACTGTCAGCCAAATACCAGTGGTCTGCTATGCTAAGTAAAAATAAATGCTGTTTACATATATGCTTCATTGGAAGATTATGGCTGTAAATTATAGAGTAGATAAAGGAGTCGGTTTCTTTTTAATAGCGATCCTACTAGCCCACTGTCCAATTGTGATATGCTACACAAAACTGATCGTTCACTGGGATGTTGAAGAACTTCTGGATTGGTATGACCCAGTTTATTCATAAAAATTTGTCTCTAGTTTCTAAGGGTATGTCTACACTAGCTCCCTGGTTTGAACTAGGGAGGTTAATGCAGGCATTAGAAGTTGCAAACGAAACCCAAGATTTAAATATCCCGGGCTTTATTTGCATCTTCCCGTCCAGGTGCCATTTTTAAATCCCCCTAGTCCGAACTAACAGCCCGCGGATACACGCGACAGTCAAACATTAACTCGAACTAAGGACTTAACGTTTGACTGCCGCGTGTAGCCGCGGGCTGTTAGTTCGGACTAGGGGGGATTTAAAAAATGGCGCCCGGATGGGAAGATGCAAATAAAGCCCAGGATATTTAAATCCCGGGCTTCACTTGCAACTTCAAATGCCTACATTAGCCTCCTTAGTTCGAACTAGGGGGCTAGTGTAGACATACCCTAAGATCTCTTTAAATCATGGCATTGAGACTCGATGGTAAGATACCCACAGAAGTAATGTCTCTTATTGTCTGCCATACTCCACAGTCCCACTGACTTTTAAGTTGCTTTCTGTGATCATAATATCTTTATCAGAGACAACTCATGCCTGCCAATGGTAGGGGAGTCAGAGTGAGCAGCTGGCTTCAGCCGTGTTAGTAAGTATGCTGCATCCATGCAAGCATGCTCAGTACACAACAGGCAGCAAAGCTGGGGAACACCCCACATCTCCCTGCAAGCACCACTTCTGATCCTTATATAGAACTATAAGAATAGCATAAAAATACACACGCACCCTTCCCACTGTATGGAATCCTGGCAGGAGTATTAAATCTGGATAGACTTCTGCAGCACCAGCCTCACCAGTATTTATCACAAAAACTCAGTATTCATATAACTGAGGACAAGTGACTTGTGATACGTTGGAAGATCCTGGACTCATTGGAGTCAATGGCCTGTTGATTTCAGTAAATGCAGGCTTGAGCCCCCAAATGGAGTGACTAAAAATGACATGCTGACAACATGACAGCCACCTATTGATGTTCAAGCCTTGTATATCTACTAGCTGAAAATTATCTAGAACATTTAAATGTCATATTGTGTGTGGTTTAACCAGGCATCCATTCTTGACTAATCAAAGGTTTGGAAATTTGATAAGAAGAGTTTTTGTTTGCATTGGAAATGTGTTATCCAAATGTCATGTGTTAAAAATATTCCCCTACTCAAAACAAGCCCCTCTCTTTGTAGACAGCAAGTTGGGTCCTATTGTACAGATACATCATTTTGCATATGAAAAATTCTGTTAGTCCATGGTATAATTTATTCTGAAGGTCTGCAGCTGGAACTCAATAGGAAGTCAAGCCTGAATATGTTGCTGGAATATATGAATTGCTTTGGATGGGAAGAACAGAGTTAAATATAATGTGCAAAACTCTGAGAAACAAATCTGACATCTCAATAGAGCATTGAATGGTTCCTATTAAGCTTGCTAAATTCTGTGTCTCTCAGAATACCCAATATAACCTCATGCACTTTTCATATTAACAGATTTTATACTCCATCCCAGTTATGTAAATATGAAACTAAAATATTTAAAATATTTAACAGATGTGGAACAGTAGAGAGAACTCTATTGCATGCAATATGGGATTGCTTCAAATTAAATACTAATCTGAGGTTTTTAAATATTAAACACAGCTCTAGAGGGAGACCATTATCCCTGACCCTGTGTTGGACATCCTGGCAAGTCTATCAGAAACAAAACAAAGAGGAATTCTTCACAGAAATCTTTGCATGTGGTTATTACAATCAATAATAGGGAAATGGTATACAATTTATTTTCGGAGCACCCAGTTCTTATCTTGCAAATAGTGGCTAATACCATTGTGTGAGATCAGAATCATGTTCCAAATATCAATAAATGTCTGATATTTGCCCAGGTATTCCTCCATTTTGAGGAGCTTAGAAGGGGCACAAAATGCTTTATTTTTTTATTGTTTATATGGCAGAATAAAAGGACAGGTGACTTCCACTTAATATAGCAATTAAAGTGCAGCTGTGAGGGTTTTCAGAGTGCCTGACCTAAGCAACCAGTCATGATTGAGTTTCAGCAGGCTATGGGATTTGTATAAGATCAGCCTGATGAGTAAGGATACCAGCATCAGTTCTGGGAGATAGCAAGATGGGTGAGGGGCAGGCAGAGATGTTAGGGGGGAGGTCTAGGAGAGGAGTTATTGGACATTACTGTGATATGGGAGTCAGTGAACAGCAGAATGGAGAATAATCTTGTTGGGAGGAGGTAGGGAGAAGGATGAGAAAAGAGAAGGGAGATTTCATAGGGGTTACATAAGCCTTCTAATCAAGAGGGTACTAAATTTCACTCACCACTGCTTTCAAACAATGAGTATAAAATAATAACGGGTTAAGCAGTGCTTCTGCACAAAAAGACTTGGAGATTACAGTGAATGAGAAGCTGGATATGAGTCAACACTGTGCCCTGGTAGCCAAGAAAGCTAACTGCGTAATAGGTTGCATTAGAAGGAGCACTGCCAGAAGATCTAGGGAAGTGATTATTCCCCTTTATTTAGTACTGGTGCGGCCACATCTGGAGTATTGCATCCAATTCTGGACCTCTCATTATGGAGAGAGTCCAGCAGAAGGCAACCAAAATGATTAGAGGGCTGGAGTACTTGACTTATGAGAAAACAAAAGGAAAGAAATTATGTAGCATTTTAAAGACTAACGAGATAGTTTATGAGGTGATGAGCTTTTGTGGGGCAGACTCACTCTTCAGATCATATTTTGAAAGCGAATTGGCATGACCATATAACAAAGGAATACAATGAAAAAAGTAAACTTTTAGTAATCTTTACTTAAAAAGTAAAGATTATAAACTAACAAATCAGCTACTAGAACAGAAGGTGGGGGTGAGGAGCAAAGAAGAGACAAGGAAGGAGGAAATAGCTTATTGTAAACCAATAAGTGGCTAATCTGGCGTTGCTATAAATATCAAAAGGTGGGGGGAGTCTGTCTTTGTAATGTGTAAGGTAATTAGCATCTTTATTAAGACCCATTCGCAATTTATGAGAAGAGGCTGAGGGATTTCGGCTTATTTAGTACTCAGAATAGAAGAGTGAAGGGGGATTTGATAGCAGCCTTCAACTACGTGAAGAGGGGTACCAAAGAGGATGGAGAGAGGCTGCTCTCAAGAGTGATAGATGACAGAACAAGGAGCAATGGTCCCATGTTGCAGTGCAGGGAAGTCTAGGTTGGATATTAGGAAAAACTATTTCACTAGGAGGGTGGTGAAGCACTGGAACGGGTTCCCTAAGGAGATGGTAGAATCTCTATCCCTACAGGTTTTTAAGTTACGGCTTGACAAATCCTTGGCTGGGATGATTTAGTTGGGGTTAGTCCTGCTCTTTGTAGAGGATTGGACTAGATGAACTCCTGATGTCTCTTCCAACCCTATGATTCTATGGCTCTATGATAACTACTTGCTGACCTGCTCTGGATTTGCCACATCATATAATTAAACTGTTGAAGAAAATAATAGATAATAACATTAATATCAAAGTATGGTTTTCACAGTAGAGTTACATATTCCAAAGGCATTCACATCCATATGGAGGGATGTTCGGTCATTTTCAGCAGTGGATTTTAAAACAATATAATAGTTACATTTAGAAAGAAAACCAAAGAGGGTGGACCATTATTACTGAACATCCGACTGTATCTACAACATTAAGAGAAATGTTAGAAAAAGGCCTCTAATAGAAAACATATATTTTAGAGCTAAAGAATTTATTTATGTATATCTAGAGAGTTAAAAATATCATACCCATGCATGTATGCAAATACACACACACAGAGCACAGTTTACTTGACTAGTGGTCATGAAAACTGTTATACAATAATTATGAAATTACACTTTCCCTTGAGTCCCAGTTACTCTAAGTAAAAGAGTTAAACAAAATATAGTAACATCACATATTATCACATCTAACATTGTCTCATCTGCTTTTCTTCTCCTGTTAGTATTTGGACTCTTCCTTTCATTTCCCATCCTGAAACATTTAAATATCAGCATCTCTACCATCCGACACAAGACAAAATATTTCTGCATTACAAGACATAGAAAATCTCATCCGGAAATGCAGTGCACACCGTGCCGAACACCTTCTCAAATAGATCTAAGAGGCACAACAGATTGTGGCAATTAAATGACTGTCTCAGGCACTTCAAAACACGGATACCTCAGCTGGGATTCATATAAATTCAAGCCTCCTACAGATACATTTTATAGGGAGATCCTTTACTATGGTTCCTTATTGTCTTCTCGCTTAGCAAAAAAACACCTGAAGCAAATGAGAATTAGTGTGTAGCTATATTTAAATATTCATGGTAAGATTCTCAGTGTGTAGAGTCATATGACATGACTTTTGATAAAATCTATCAAATTAGAAGGACTTAGACAAGGCTTGAATATAAAGTGAGCAGAATTTTAAATACTGTTCCCTTACAAAAATTGAGTAATTAGTTAACTGTTGCATATTCACTGTAATGTAGAAGTGGTTAGATCAGATTTAAAAAGAAAATAACCTATCATCTGTACTGTATAAAAAGAACAAAAAGGAGGGCATGTTGTTTTTGTTATTTATCATGTGAACTACAGCAGGTTCTAGGGACTGACCCAGAATAGGATCCCATTATACTAGGCATTGCACAGAGGATGTCTACGCTGCAATCAGATGTGGCGGTATGGGCTGAACAAGCACACCCCAACTCTCATTCCTAGCCCATACTGCTGTCTGTGCAGCTTTACCTTCACTACTCTTTTGAGGTGCACAAGCTAGATTAAAGCCTGAGTACATGTGCCTAGCCGAGTGCAACTCACACTTCCAACTGTGGTGTAAACATCCTAGCAGAGTAGCTCCCTGCCTCAGAGAGCTTATAATATAAATAGACATGACCATACAAAGGGGAGAGGAAAGAGATTTAGCACATACTGGTGAGGTCAATGTAATGGTGGTAAAACTCATGGTAGTGCCACAATTTTTTAAAAAGATATTCTGAACTGTGTCTTGGGTGGACAGCCAATGTGTCAGATTTGTATGGGAGTGAAAGGGTTAAGGGATGAACTGCACTATTCCTATGACTTCAACAAGCCTCAGTACCCTACCCCCATCTGTATGAAATCCAGACTTCCCTAGCATTTAGAAAACTCTTTCATGTGTCTTTACTGGGACAGGGATAACCTATTCCAATAGCACATTTCTGAAACTTCCAAGTGAAATGCTAATTCATCTTGTGGGGCTTCATAGGGAAATCCCATACGCTGTGTCTATATTACAGGGTTTTTTTGAGGAAGAGCAGACGCACTCTTTCATAAGCTCTGTCTTCCTCCCACAAGGAAGAAGGGCTGTTCTGAAAGAGGAAGATTTTTCCAAAATTTGGCCCAGTATAGACAGGCCAAATTTAGGACAAGCCTCTTTCAAAAAAAACTATCGGAAAAAGGTATGCAAATTGCAGAGCGCAATTTACTTACCTTTTTCTGATAGATCATTGTAGTGTAGACATAGCCATAGTATCCCCTGGGATGAACAGATTGATAGTCACAGGCAGAAGACCTAGCATGAAAGAACTGATGATATTGAACTGAATGGCAAGCCTTCATTGAATAGGGTCAGAATTTCACCAATGTTTATAACATGGAGGTCATTGACAACACCACCAGAATAATCAAAACAAGTCAGCAATACTTTCACCCAACAGGGCCATTAAAAGCTCAGTGTTAACATTCTGGATCCTTGCTGCTACCTTAGATTCCCCATTGTGAATGTAATGCATCTACTTTGCTTGTAGCTGCAATCACAGAAATGTCTCTTCCATTACCAAAATTATGTTGAAATTTTGATTTCAAGAGAGAGGCTGGCTGTTATCTTGGAGACTGATTACTTCTTTTCATAGGTTAATATACAGTGAATGTCAGATGACAATATCTGAGGGCAGTGTTATTGCTGTTGATCATGTTGGAGAATCTCAAGAACACCTACCAAGAGATGTAGCAATCACTCCAATGGTTCTTTAAGAGACCTCAGCATCTTCTATTTCCAGGCTAGTCAGAACTTCTATGTTTGACTACAGTGAAGAATCGAGTCACATTCAGGAATCTGCAAGATAAGAACTGAAGTTATGGAAGAGGAAAGAAGTACCTTAGAAATTTAAACCTGATTTTTATTGCAAACAATCTCCCCATGCCATTTCTTCCTTCAGTGCCCAAGGGCAAGTCAAGCATGGATGGTGGGTAAAGGTAGGGCTGGTGGATGCAAGCCTCTAGCCTTGCCCCCAGCCCCACTGCTTCTGCCCAGACCCCGCCCCCCATATCACAGGCTGGTGGGGCAGCACAAGGCCCTAGCCTGCCTAGCTCTGGAGCACTGGAAGGGCAGAGGGCGTGCGGCCAGTTTCTTCAGTCCCAGAGCACAGGGAGGATGGGCGGCACGTGGCCCAAGCTTCCCTGGCCTCAAAGCATGGGCAGGGAGGAGGGCATGCAGCTCCTCCCCCAAGTAGGCGTTCTGGGGGGGTGGAGCACAGGTGGAGCCAGGCTGGTGGTTTGGGAAGGCAATGCCTTCCCCGGCCTATCATACCTGCTGCCCATGAAATCAAATACCATGAAAAATCCGCCTCATGTCATGACAGATCATTAATAATACTGACAAGTCAACTGGAGTAGAGCCCAAGGCTTTTTTCCCCCCCTTAAAATATCCTTTGTTATCACTTCCAATAATTGATGTAAAGCATGACGTGCACTTTTGAAGCATTAGATACGCATTTAGAAATAACCCTGTACATGCGTATGTAAATAAGATTGGCCAAATCACATAGTTCTTCATTTCAAAGGAAACTTTGCATTAGCTGGAGCTGCTGATTTTCTCTAAGTGTTAGGTTTCTTTCTTCCAAACTAAAATCTTCTTCATTTGTAACTTCCCTTCATGTTAAACTTAATGCCAGCTCGGAGACAGAGAGAGAGAAATGTCTGATAAATTGCAGCAGGTTAGACAATGATTAAGCTGGAACAAAGAGCAAAATTTTAGCAATCCCTCCTAATTCTCCCTCTCCAACCGCCCCAAAACCTGAGGCCATAACTATGCCAGACTTTAGAAGGCTATTACCCAACATGGACCAATTTACAGCCAGAGAGTGAGTTCTCCATGGATAATAAACACACCCAAGGAAACTCCAGTGCACCTCAGGTCACATTTCTTACCTACAACAGTATGATTTCAAGTAGTCCAGGAACTGACAGACTATGATCTATGAAGCATTTGCTAATGGCACTGAAGAGCTGACTGGTCTCAGGGTTTTTGTTACACCTCCTTGTTTCCAAACACTGCCCATGCTACTCACTATGAAGGAGAAGCTAGAGGTGTGTGAAAGTAGCTACAAACATGGAGGGGGAAAGAGCTGATCTTCCATCATTGGAGGCCTCACCTATATGAAAAAACTGAGTGAAATTCCCAGCCCTGAGTTGTGCAGGTCAGACTAGATAATCATATTCGTGTCTTCTCCTCATAAAAACTATTAACCTATAAAAGATCGAGTGGAGTCCCCCTAAAGCCTGGCCCACAAGTGGTACTGAAACTGCCAGCCACCAACAGAAGAGGAAGGTTCACAAGAAATAGCTAACTGTCCAGGGGAGCAGGGGAAGAAGACCAGATGGCTCTGTAACATGCATACAGGACCAGCGATCCATGTTTAGGTAGCGTCATGATTTGGAGCAACAGATGCATGTCACAGAAGAAGAGCAGGATGGGAGAAATAGACAGAGAAGAATGGAGATAAAATGACGAGCAAAAGTATCTCTGAAAAGAGGAAAAAATTAAGTATCAATACAAAATTGTATATCTAAATTGAGTATTCTTCAGTGTTAGTGGCAGACCATTTGGCCTGGTATATTTGTGATTTTTGTCATTCACCCATTCCAAGTTAACTCTCATCAAGGGCTACTCAACATTGGAAGTCCCGGGGGCCACAATGATACTCACAACACATGCCGAGGGCCGCAGCTTAAATGTGGTTGCATATACATTCAAATGTATATGCAAATAGCTTCTTTCACACTGACAGGCATGAATACAAAGATTAAGGCAAGAGTACACAACACACAGGCCCCATTTAAGTCAGTTCTGCTAATATTAATAAAATGCAATATTTACCCGATTTCCACCTATATGATAGCACTTTTAATGAGCAACGATAGTCCAGAAATTTAACTACTAAAATGCATATCAACAGAAGACTATTATATTGACTACATTTTTGTTTTGGTTCCCACGCATGGGCTGCGAACCAACAGGCCACGGGCCACATGCGGCCCATGGGCTATGTGTTGAGTAGCCCTGCCCTAATTGAATCTCTAATGGGAATCTCTCTTCAGTCACTAAAGCTGTCTACACTGCAGCACTATTTCGGGGACACCAAGGATATCCCTGAAATAGCTATTCCTCGTCTTTTGAGCGTGCCCATTATTTTGAAATATAATAGGCTCGCTATTCTGACATCCCTGTAGCCCTCATTGTACAAGCAGTAAGGGACATTTCAGAATAGCGATTTATTTCGAAATAAGTGCTGTGTATTTCAAAATTGACTCAAAATAAGATACACAATTTGTGTAGCTCAAATTGCATAGCTTATTTTGATCTATGGGTCCAGTGTAGACACACCCTAAGAGAATTGACCTCTGTTATTTGCTCTTCCCCACCATTGCTTGTAACTTAGTTAAAATCTGCAAGAGTAACTTGGACCTGTCGTCAGAGAGGAGAGGGCATTTGTTTTAAATTTTATGATGACAGGTAAAAATACAGAAATGGAAAAAAATTTAGAAGTCTCAATAAGCATGCTTCAGTGACAGTGATTTATTTAATAGGAACTTTAATTATAGAGAAAATGATCTGAAATAAAATATACATGAGTGTGAAAAGTAGCAGAGCAAATGAATGTTGCAAATATACACTGAGGCTGCCTGAATGAGTCCTCTATGCTAATGTACCAGTAGTGCAGGCAGTGCACTGTCCTGGAGGCTTCATGCCTCTTCTCTACTACAATAGCTCAATTAAGCAGCCTGAATGAGATGCAAAGATGGCAATTGTTGGCTTTCAAAACATTTTCAGTATGTATTGCAGTTTGGGCCAATTTCCATTTACTGCAGGATAGCCATATTCTATACAAGGCAGAATGTGGCTGTCATTTTTCTCAAGTACATCCTCTGACAACTTTTGATCTTTGTGGCCAGATAATCTTGTTAGTGTTTTCCTGAAAAGGCAATAGAATAGGATGACAGTCTATGTGCTAAAAGGACTGAAGCATCAGAGCTCATTTCATGTATTGTGCTTGTTTTAGAGAAGAATCCAAATCTTTGATGTGAAAAGCAAAGATGGTAACCGGTACAACACGTACTCTTGCTCTCTTTAATAATCTATTCTGAGAGTATGTGGTTCTTTTCCTAGACTCTCACACACCTGTTTTATTTTATTGAAATTGATTTGGCAAAGAAGTTGTTCGTCATGTGGCTTGGAAAGTTAGAATGCAGTCATGAGAGTACAGCACAAAGGAAATAAGTGTCTTTTTATATTTCAGACCCACAGCAAATTAGATAGAGGATTTGGTACACCAGAGAAATCAGTGGTTTAACATGCTAAATACTCTGGTAAAGATATTTAGCTGGTGACAATTGTAGTAGCTCCACTGAAGTCAATATGCTGATTTACATCTTGGGCCTTCTGATCCGACTCACTAGTGTGAAGGTATCATAGAAGACAATCTCAAGAATTCATTACATCCAGGCACTGAGGCAGGACCAAGCAAACCTAGATCAGCCCTCACAGGTTTTTGTCCAACATGTTCTTAGCAATTCCACAGACTTCTTTAGAAGCATGCTGAGAACTTAACTACCCTTAGGGTTACACAGGCTTCCATAATTCCTAATCTAAATCTCCCATGCCTCAGGTTAAGCCTATTACTTTTTTCCCTGCTTTCGGTGGACATGGAAAATAATAAATCCCTATTCTCTTTGTAACAGCCTTCACCATATTTAAAGAAAGATGTATAGGATCCCTCTTCATAAGACATGAATAGCTTTTTAAATCTTTCCTTGTAGGTCAGCTTTTCTAAAAAGCTTGTCATTGATGTTACTCTCCTCTGCTTCTCTTCATTTTACCCACATCTTCTGTAAAGTATGGCTCCCAGAATTACACATGATAGTCCAACTGAGGCCTCATCAGTGTTGAGAAGAGGAGACCATCTTACATACAAAAGTGGTTCTCAACCAGGGCCCTCTGCAAGGCCACAAAGCAGGTTTCAGGGTTTCCACCAAGTGGAACCAGTGTTAGACTTGCTGGGGTCCAGGACAGAAAGGCATAGCTCAACTGCAATGGCTGAAGCCCCCGGGGCTCTGAGCCCCACCATCTGGGGTGAAATAAGAAGCCTGAGCAACTTAATTTCTTGGTGCCCTCTGTGGCCAACAGTTGCCCTGCTTGTCACCCTGTAACATTGGTCCTGGCTTTTACATGCAGAAAAGAGTAGCTGTGTTACAGACAGGCAAAGGAGTTTTTATAACATGTTGGGGAGAGCCCAGAAAGAAAAGACTGAGAACCTCGACACATAGCACTCCAGTTGATGCAGCCAAGAATGATAATTTTCGCAGCTGTGTCACATTGTTTATTCACTCAACTTATCTTCCACAATACCCCTCCACCTTCTTCAGCATGGCTAATGCTTAATGCAGGGGTCGGCAACTTTTTCAAATCAAAGAGTCATACTTCATCAAAATTCAGAACAAGTGGTCAACGAAGAGCTGTTTAAGAATGGCCATTTGCATGACTGAAAATATGCAACTGAGTATTGTTGATAATTGACATAATGATTAATAACAGCATAAATGAAACATTGTACTCACAGGTTTTAGTTAATGGGACTTCTGCTGCTGCATCTTTTCACACATTTCTTTGAAGTTTACATTGGAGTAGGGGGCAGAGGGCTGGGGTGCCAGAGACAGGCTCTGGCCAGGACATTTACCAGTGAGACTAGCAGCCCAATACATTTCTCAGGCAGGAGCATGCCCTGCCCCCACACATGCTGCCTAGCCATGTGCTTGGTGACTGAGTCTGAAGGGAAGGGTGATTGGTGCATCATGTGCTGCCTGTTCTTGAAAAAGGCAGCTTTTATTAGAACCAGCCAATGGGATTGTGCTGGGGGTAGGAGCAGCCATGAGGCACCACTCTCTCCTCCCTCTGCTGGCTCACAGGGTATGAAAAACAAAAGGCCCTGCAGCAGCTTTTCTGTGTGGCATGTGGGGGTGGAGCAAGCAGGGGAGTCTGCCTGGGGGCTCCCTGCTGTGTCCACAGCCTGATTGTTTTGCCCAGGCCTGCTGTAGAGCCAGCATGTGCTCCCTGCAGCAGGGGGGATCAAGGGAGGAGGCTGGGCTTGAGCTTCAAAAGAGCCATATCTGGCTCCCTATTGAGCCATTTTTGGCTCTGGAGCTATAGGTTGCTGACCCCTGGCCTAAGCAGTTATTCCTCATTTGGTAGTAGTGCAAATGATTTTTGCCTTCCCATGTGTTTAATCATACTGATTTTCACACCAATGCCCTAATTTGTCAATGTTATTTTGAATTCTACCCCCATCCTCCAAAAGTGCTCCCAGCCCTCCCAGCTTGATGTTATATTCTCCATTCCATTATCCAAATAATTAATGAATACACTGAATAGTACCAGAGCCAGGACTGACCTCTAAAGTACCCCAATAGACACACCCTCCTGTTTCACAGTGAGCCAGTGGTAAGTATTCTTTGAATACAGATTTTTAACCAGTTGTGCTCCCGCTCTTTAGTAATTTGATGCTGACCACGTTTTCCCAGTTTTCTTATGAGTATCTTGTGTGAAATCCCTTATTGGACTTGTGCTCCATAGAATACTTTTGTAAACCTGCTTCTTTAGATGCCTTAGTGGCAAGATTGTGTAGCACCCCCTTTTCCCCTGGTTACCTTCTTTAAGGCCAGTCTGCTTATAGGTTTTGATGGATAGGTCTGGGTTCTTCTGGATCCCGCCACCCACTCAACTTTATTTTTTCCTACGGATTTATTTGGCGGTGCCTCCACCCCCCTCACTCCTTCCTGGCAGGGTCACCAGGGCAGCTTGGAAGGAAAATTCTAATCCCCATGTACAGATAGTTGGAGACTCACAGAAAATAACACAAACACATACACTATATTAAACACAATTATATTAAACGGGAGACAAATATAACAGAACAGGGTAAAACACTATTTTTAGGTTCACCGGTGCCCAGCAAACTGTAAGATTAGTGTCCTGTTGGTACGCGTACTTTGTTGGGGCCCTTGATGACTTATGACCGCAAAAGTCTTCTCTGCAGTGGTTTAGCAGTTAGGCTGACTAAGTCCAGTACAACCCAAAGGACTCCCAAGTAGGAGAAGGTGATAAATCCTCCACAGGTTTAATATGCAGCAGGTTATAAAATCCCCAAACAAATTCCCTGACTAACTAAAAGATGGTGCACTCACACACTCCATGAATGAGTCTCAGGTTCGGCGATGACTCAGTCACTGCAGATGGCTGGTCTCTTCTGGCAGGGATCCTCTTCAGGCAGGAATCAGGCTGCTTTGATCCCAGAATTTCCCCTCACCACCAAGGGTTGCAAGGCTCAAGGTGCAGGTTACACAACTGCACCAAAATTCAAAATATAACCTCCTAGCCCAGCATTCAAACACACACAGCAGGCAGCAGCTCTCAACTAGCAGACAGAGCAGAGCTGACCACGTGGTGACTGGTCTCACCCAGGGAGCTGGAGAGCTAACTCAGCCTGGCTGGGGAAGCCTCCCAGTAAACTCCACAAACTGGGAATCATCAGTGGAGAAGGAAAAACCAGCTGAGGGATCCTGCCTTCAGGTCCCTAGAGGCTAGTTCTCAGCAGGAAACCCTGCATGCAGGCCTGGGGCTTACTGGCTCCCACACAGCAGCCCTCCTCTTGCCCTGGCTGGCTCCAGACTCCTCAAACAATGGCTTCTCCTCCCCAACCTGAACTCCCTGGGAGGGGCATCTCACTCCCTATGGGTTGCAGGGCAGACTCTGACCCTGGTAGGGAGGAGGAGCCAAGGCAAACTCAGTGTGCCTCTCCCTGAGCTGCCAGCAGACAGAGCCCCAGGAATCTAGGTAATGTCCTTGGGGGTTACAATTGTTTTTAGATTTTTCTTTTGATGGCTAATTTTTTGTACTTTACAGCAAGTTAGCTTGCCTATCTAATACATTAGCTTGTCTTGGTTAAAACCACAAACCCTTATCTTTCTTAGTGATACTTTTCCATCTTCATATCCATGGAATTAGATGAATTTTGCAACTGAATAGCTCAGTTATTTCAAAAGAAGCTAAACAGAGCCCTGTGTGTGTTTTAATATTTGAGACCTAAAATTCAAAACCTGACTACAAGTACCTGTAGTGAGATATTTGGATTGTTCACTAGTCTTCCCAATGAAACATCAGACTTGTCATACTGTGATGAAAATGGTCTCCAATAACAGAGAGCTTGAAAACAGATAATTATCCAAGAACATGAAACATAATTAACATGCAGCAGAGCATGCCATGAACATTTTCTTCAGCAAATAAAAAGGTAATTGCTGTCTGTGTACAAAGCAACAAGAAAGGTTTGGCTCAGTTCCTTCAGCCAATTTAGAAAGGCCACTGTTTACTTATTTAAACCATAAAAACATGCATCTTATCAAAAGGGTGCCATTCAAAGACTGATGGAGTGCACCCAAGCTGCTGATTGCATGCACTTCTCATTTCACACTTTCTAATCCTGATCAAACAGAGTCTTCTTATCCTGTTATTAGAACTCTTCAATGTAACAAGTTGAAGCCTACAGTTAAACAGGACAGCCATATCCCAGCATAAATGTGAACAGCAATTAATAAATGCTGAGTCAAATTCTGCTCTCCTGTGAACCCCCGCTCACTGCAATAGGATTACACACATGGACGTGTGGACAAGAAGATATTAAGTAGTCTTGAAAATAATGGTCCAGTAAATTAAGTTAATTTTAGTGATAATGGTTTGTGATTTTTGAGATTAAAAACAATTTCAGAATAAAAAAAATCTAGCAAAATATGAAACAGGTGTTGAAGAAAATGAAATCTGTAAAATAAATAAACATAAAAAACCAGTTCAGTCAGGAACAAGGAATTGGCAAGTGTCACCTTGTGGGGTAGCACACAATAAAAACACCTGTCCCTGTACTGTTTACAATTTCATCAAACATGTTACTTAAACATAATAGCTGATGCCTGGCTGCAGTAAATTCCTGAAGTTTTCCCTCAGTCAATGCAGGACAAAGTGCGTCTGTGTCCCCAATCATCCATGCTGAGCTGGCATTCTGTGGTGTGTCTCACACTTGCGCCCAGGAATAAGAGCTACCTCAGCCAGAGGTATCATCAAAATCTGTCCAGTGCAAGCAGACCTCCTCTCACACACAGAGACACAAATTGGAGATGCCAATACCCTAGTTTTATTGCAAGTGACCACAACACACTGATTATTTTAAGGCCCTCACCCAATCCAGATAATTCCCTGAAGTCTTTAATCCTGTCATGCACTTATGTGTGTCCCACAGCAGTGCCATCCACCAGTGGTCCAGATCTTGGTGCACTGTCATGGGTACCTCTGTTCAGCACTTGGCAGAGCCTCCTTTTAGCCACGGTGGGGACTAGCTGTTTCAGTCTGATCAGGGCCGGCTTATCCATAAGACACAGTAGGCACAGTGCCTAGGGCCCACAATACTTTTAGGGGCCCACGAAAATATTTTAATTTCTTTTAAAATCAGAAGAAAAAAATGAACTTTTAGGGTTGAAGAAAATGTTTTAATTTTTTTCTCACATCAGAAAAAAACAAAACTTTAAGGGCCCACAAAAATCTGTTACACTTTGCCTAAAACAGAAAAAAAATAAAATGTTGAAGTATTTAAAGTTATATCAAAAATAATTTTTAATATTGATATTATTATGGTGGGAGGGGCCCATGAAGGCAAAAGTGCCTAGGGCCCATGAAAGTCATAATGTGGCCCTGAGTCTGATGCCCTTTTGGTAGTTCTTCATCCCACCTTCTCACTCTCTTGGTCTGCAGCCCACTCTCTTTCTCCTCACCCTCTTGGTTTAGCCCTTCAGCCAAGTCACTGGGAGACATCCTGGTTCACAGACACCAGCTCCAGGGACAGGGTCATGGTCTCTGTCTCCTTTTCCTCCGGCTGGCCCTGGTCCTCCTGCCCCTCCTCCTCCGTGTCCTCATCTTCCAGAGTAATACCAACTTCTTCCTTGCCATCCCAGGCAATTCTTACGTTCACTACTCTCTCTGGGTTACTCCCTCAGAGCATGTCTACACTATGAGATAAGCACTGTGGATAGCTTTGAATTCCAGGCTATGTTCACAGTGCCCTCTGGGATCAAAACTGTGCAGCGGGTGCATAAAGCAGGAACATTCATAAAGCGAACCTGGTTAATCAATACACCAGATACTGGTGTGGTAGTGAGACCGCTAGAGGGCCAGAACTTATCTTGGGACATTCCAATTCATCATCAGTGAGGCTGTCATAATCATAATCTACTAAAGTATTATGTATTTTAAATTCATAAGAAATGTTTCCTCGTGGATGAGGAGTAACAGTTAATTCGAACTGAGGACTTAGTTCAAATTAACGTTTCATTGCCATGTGTAGCCGCACGGCAGTGACTCATCCACGAGGAGTAACAGTTAAATTGAACTAAGGACTTAGTTCAAATTAACATTTCCCTGCCGTGTGTAGCCACGCAGCAGTGATTCATCCACAAGGAGTAACAGTTAAATTGAACTAAGGACTTAGTTTGAATTAACGTTTCACTGCTGCGTGTAGCCACGCGGCAGTGAGTTCGGGCTAGTGAAATTTCAAAATGGCAACCAGACGGGAACATGCAAATAAAGCCCAGGATAGTTAAATACTGGGCTTCATTTGCAACTCCAGTCGCCTCATTTGCCTACCTAGCTCAAATTAATGAACTAGTGTACACATACCCAGAGAGACCTAGTGGGATAATAAACACGGTTAGAATATTGGCATAGAAGGGTACAGCTTACTCAGGATGGACAGGTGGGGAAAAAAGAGGGGGAGGTGTTGCCTTATATATTAAAAATGTATACACTTGAACTGAGGTGGAGATGGACATAGGGGAACAGACTTGTTGAGAGTCTCTGGGTTAGGTTAAAAGGGATGAAAAACAAGGGTGATGTCATGCTAGGAGTCTACCACAGACCACCTGCCAAAGCAGAAGAGGCAGATGAGGCTTTTTTTAAACAACTCACAAAATCATTCAAAGCACAGGATTTGGTAATGATGGGGGACTTCCAACTATCCAGACATCTGTTGGGAAACTAACACAGCAGGGCACAGACTATCCAATAAGTTCTTGGACTGCATTGGAGAAAATTTTTTATTACAGAAGTTTGAGAAGGCTATGGGGGGGGGGTGCAAAGCTGTTCTAGATTTGATTTTAACAAATAGGGAGGCACTGGTTGAAAATTTGAAAGTGGAAGGCACCTTAGGTGAAAGCAGGGCCGGCCTTACCATGAGGCGAACTGAGGCGGCTGCCTCAGGTGCCAGACTGTGGGGAGGCGCCACTAGGACCCAGAGTGTTAGTCCTTAGTTCGGATTAACTGTTACTCCCTGTGGAATGAGGAGGACTTAGTTTGGATTAATTTTAAACTGCCGCGTGTAGCCATGGGCAGTTCATTCGAACTAAGGGGGATTTAAAAATGGCGTCCGGACAGGATCATGCAAATAAAGCCAGGGATATTTAAATCTCAGGCTTCATTTGCAACTCCGGTTGCCTGATTTGCCTACTTAGCTCGAATTAATGAGCTAGTGTAGACATACCCTGAGGTACTTCCCCTCTGGGGTGGCAGTGTTGATTGAAAGTCTTGTAAAAGGGCCTTTCGTGCTGCACCTGTAGAGAAAGAAGCACAGTCCCAGAGCTCTTCCTGAAACTCAGGTGTGTAGCCCTGTCTGTGATTACGTGAATTTTTGCTATTAGACTGACTAGACCAACGCTGAGGCCTGGAAAATTTTGACTTAGATCAGGTTTGGTCTTGAGGATCCCCTGGTGGACCCTCAATCTTTACAGTTGGGGTCTGTGGATCTTGTAGGGCTCCGGTAAACAGTGCTGTTGATGAAGGAGATGATTGTAACATTTCATATAAGAGAGGATGCTGATCTCTTGGGGCTTTTTTCACCCCCTCCCCTTCTGAATCTGAGGTTATCAGAATAGTGTCTGTGTCCAAACCCACCTCCGAGTCTGCGTAACCTGACTCATCCCCCAGCACTGTGGCTGGAAGACTTCCCTCTTTCTCTGTCAGATCACTCTCTGCTAACAGCTTATCAGCTTTCTTCAGCTCCTTCGTTAAGACCTCAGCTGCCTTTGCCATCCTGTGAGTGACCAGACCCTGGGCTAAATCTTCCTTGGCAGGTGTTATTATTGCTACAGGGAGTTTTCCCTCTGGTGGAGCTGGTGGAGAACCTTCCCTTTTTATACTCTGTACACTTTCTATTACTGGGACCAACTCAGTGATTTCTGCCTTACCTCTTCTTAACATTCTTTCCTCCTCTATCTTTCCTAGCCACTCTTCTATCAGAAGCCTAGAAGCATACACAACTCTTATACACTTTATTCCTCTCTCTTCCCATTCCTCAATATCCTTTTCTCACACTCGGATTTCCAACTCACCATGCAATACGCTACGAGTCAATGTCACTTGCATCTCCATAATGTCACAGAATCGGATTTTTCACCTCTCAATCTCCTCTCCTTTCTCAGTCATTCCTGCCTGGAGCTGTTCAATTGGTTCAGACTGCCCAGACCCCTTGTCTCTTAACATACGGTAAGCAACTAAGAGGCACTGCATAGCAATTCCTTTAACTTCTCGAGGCTCCCTCTCTTGTTTCTTTATTACCGAATTGAATATCTGGTTCACCTTTCCACATGGGTCATCATACGCCAAAATATTGTCTATACATTTCATAGGCTCCTATGCCTCTGGATATAATGATTAGCATATGATTCCAGATGCCCATCTCGGGGGATCTGTGCACTCTGTGCCAGCTCTGACCCACTTATCTCAGAATGACTCTGCAATACACAGAGCTCTTATAACCAGGGCTCGATAAATCATGTAATTTACTTGCCCGTGGCAAGTAGATTACAAGCTGGCACAGCCGGCATCGCACGATCTGCGCATGCACAGCTCGCAGAACCGCGCAGCTGGCGAGCCCTGCTTATAACACTACAGACATTCAAATACAACTACACAATCTCCTGACCCCGAGATCAGGAGATGTCCAGCCCACACAAATAATTACCCCAGACCGGTCTCACAATTACTTCAAAGAGAAGATCCAAACCAGAAGGACAGGAGTAGATATCCTACTCTTCTCTCGAAAGCCACAAAATATCGATGAATCAAGAGGTATCAAACCCACATCCAGGAAGTCCTCAAACTGTGGAGGAAAATCACTCTGGCTGGCTAGGGGGCCATGGCCCGGGGAAGCTGTGGAGACTAAAAAGGAGGAAAACCCAGGTGAGGGTTCCCAGCACTGGCCACTTGACAGTGCAAAAACTGCTCTCCTGCAACCCCAAAGGGCGGGTTGTCAGGCCCAGACACAACCAGTGATGAATACAAAATGGCCAATCAATGCAATAGTTACAATCCCCCTTAACATGCACACACAAATCCAGTTCCTATGGGGATGGTTGCAAAGAGTTAAATTGCACAAATCCTCTCTCACTCCCCACAACATGGGTGTTTAGCAAAGGAAATTAATGGCTTAAACCAGATAATTGAGTGAGCTGTTACACAAGGTAATAAATCTCCACTATATACCAACACAGGAAATCAGGCTGTATGCTCAGGTAATGCTACTACAGTAAATTTAGAATTTAGGGGAATTTGGAATTTAGGGAATTTATGCTGGGAGTACTGCAACCACCATAGATCTCCTAGATGGCTCGCCAAATATGCAACCTGGGAAAGGGGTATAATAGAATTTTTGTGGGTAAGCCTTGCCAATCTGACTACAAGGTTCTAGGTTTCACCCTCTGTACCCCAGTTCACATAGAATTATCCTTCTGCAGGTAGGTCTGGGTGTCCACAACAGCATCCGTGCTGACAATGAGGATAGTACCAAATTACAACAAGTTTTATTATGACAGATATTAAAATGGCAAACAGCACAAAGCACAGAGCAATGATTACACAGATTGATTGAATCACTTCCTTGGTTAACATTAATACAAATCTGGTTCTGTAGATTGTACTTATCTAAGTATACAGAGAGATTTACCTGACATAAAAACCTATACGCACATTCCCTTCTCCTGAAAGGCGAGCATGGAAGGACCAGCCTCCTTCCACCTGTGGGACCTTGGGGCATAGTTGGAGTAGGAAATTTAGAAACAGAGACTTAGAAAGAATAAGTAAAGTTAAGCAAATAGCTTACAGGAAGAAATACTTGAAGTGGAAGCTAGAAATGTCTCGAGCCCCGAGCTTCCTTATCTTGCAGCTTTTATTTCTCTTTATGCGTCATTACTGTCCCGTCAAAGTTAGAGTTTCGCACCTTAAGATTTAGTGGGTACACATACTTGATTGGATGGTGGTATTGGGATGTCTTTTGAATATACATGAATAAAACACCTGCTACTGCCCTGGATCTAGTCACAGATATGGAAAAAGTGGGTGTTTTGTGGTTAAGTGCAACAAGGCCTGCTTCCTTAATTCAAGCGGGGTCTGGCAGATCTGGTCTTTTAAGGCATCTCAGGTTCACAAGGAACTGAGTCACACATATCCATCTCTGTACTGACCCAACTGACAATTTTGCCACAGGGTCTTTCATAATTTCTAAGAAAAAATATATTAAGCACAAATAATTTATAGAAGATACATTAACCCTTTTTTAATCCCACAATACTACTGCTAAAGACAACTCATACAGGACAAATTAAATCCTGCAGGCCTTGTATTACCAGCATTCCTATTAAAATATAGGCTAGGATAGGAAAAAGCATAGCTTGGCAGGCCACAAGTTATGGGCTAATATTGTCAGCCTCCCATAATGCACTTGTCTAATCCCTCCCTCCTTGTACAAGATGAACAGGAAGAAGTGTGCTCTCACATTTTGTGCCTTGGTCACCCATGCAGATGCCATAGTAGCACGAGCATAGAGTTTGCAGTTTGCAGCAAACTATTGTGATGCTGATGTGTCATACTTCAAGAGCGTACACATGTTGCTCCTCCGGAAGAGGAGGAGGACGAATCTCGGCATGGCATGGAGTTGCTGCTCATGCAAGGTTGGCTCTGGTGCTGTGAGGCAAGCTCTGATTGGTGTGACTGCATTGTGATACAGAGATGGGGCAATCAGCAGTGGCTACAGAACTTCCGAATGTACAAGGCCACTTTCTTGGATCTTTGAATGGCTTTCCCCTATGCTGAGGTGCCATAATACCCGACTGAGACCCACTGTGGCTGTGGAGAAGTGCATGGCAATAGCCTGATGGAACTTGCAATGCCAGACAGCTACTGTTCAGTGAGGAATCAGTTTGGTACAGAGAAATCTACAGTGGGGATGTTGTCATAGAAGTAGCCAAAGCAATCAATGCCATTCTGCTAAGGAGGGCTGTGACTCTGGGAAATGTGGTTTCCATAGTGGGCAGCTTTGCAGCAATGAGGCGATAAACAATACACACATCCCCATCTTGGCCCCGACCACCTTTTCACAGAGTATATAAACTGCAAGGGATACTTCTACATGCTGCTGCAAGTGCTAGTGGATCACAAGGTTGATGTTTCACCCACATCAACGTGGGGTGGCCAGGAAAGGTGCATGATGTGTGCATCTTTAGGAACTCCTGCCTCTTCTGAAAGATGCAGAGTGGCACTTTTTTCCCAGACAGGAAAATCAGAATTGGAGAGGTGGAAATGCCCATTGTGATCCTTGGCGACCTAGCCTACCCCTTGCTCCCATGACTCATAAAGCTGTATATGGGCAGCCTGGAACCCAGTAAGGAAGAGTTCAACAACAAGCTGAACAAGTGAAGAATAGTGGTTGAATGTGCTTTTGGACATTTAAAGGGAAGGTTTAGGAGTCTCCTGACTCAGTTGGACCTCAGCAAATATCTTTGTGGTGGCAGCCTGTTGTGTGCTCCATAATCTGCTTGAGAAAGAAAATTTGCTGAAATTTGCTAATGAAACAAAAGTAGTGAGGAAAATAGTTAAGTAGAAACTAAATGCAGAATGATTTGCATGAACTAGGGGCACTGTCAAGGTGATTTACAAAATTCCCATAAACAAATAAAATGATTAGACTGGGAGAAATCCAATGGAAATCTATCCACAATGGCCAAAACACTAAGTAGAAGAGCCTTAGAAGGAGTAGGCAGAAGACATTAATGAAATTCTAAAACTACTGAAATTACTGGACCAAATTTCATGAAATTTGCATAACAATTTGATTACATTTGTTTGATATTGTATAGGTGAAGACAGATTTTGGTATTCCAGGATTATTGTAAGGAATTGGGTAAACATGGGTCTTAGTGGTTCAAAAAGGTTATACATTTTATTCTTTAGATAAAAATGAACTTAAGCGGTCCCCTTATTGAGTTTTACTCCTCTCTGAAAGAACTGGACAAGGGAGTGCAACAAGCCTTTTGGAGTTAGTGTGAAATACAAACTTGAGAGAGCGAGCAGAGTGAAGAAAATGCCCGACAAGAGATTGGAGAATAAGAAGGGTTTTGTTTCTTTATTTCGAGAGAAATAAATAAATTGCCTGTTTGGAGTAAATGTGAAGGGCAGAAACAAGAACAACCAGTTTTAAAAGGGAGATTACATGAACATATGGAGGAAAATTGACTATAAAATGTCAGCTCAAAGGAAAGGATGCACTTAGAATAAGTATATGTGGCTGTTATGTCCTAAAATTTCTTATATTCCTAGTGCTTGTGAATTGACAGAGCATCTGGTCAGTCACTAGGCAGCAGTAAAATCCAGCCCTTTATGTACAGTAATAATTTTGTCAGTTCTTATAAAAAAATACAGGCAGTGGGCTAAGAAGCAGAGTATTGTTTCATTCTGTTGTAGTCATTTCTGACCTAAGAAACATTTAGTAAGGACTTCTTTTTTTTTCATAGTGAAACGCTGAGTAGGCTGAGAAAAAACCACTTATATTCTATCATTTGTGACTTTATTTTCCATAGTAGGCTTTTTTTCATTGTTTGTGCAAAATTCATTGTCTCTGAAGATAATAATATGTATTTCATCAGAGCATTTTGAAAGAAAATTTTTTCTCAGTCTCTTTAGAAAGGCTTATATTTTGCCTTCAGTTACTAAATGATGCATATCTTATGTCTGCCTTGATGTCTAGGAAAACATTGCAAGTGAGAGATGTCTTGGCTCATGCTCTTTGCAATTGACTAACAGGTAGAGCACTGTCAAGTTTATTTAGTTCATAGCAATGGCCATCTTTTTGAAATACGAAAATAATAATACCGAAGAACATCATAGAGCAAACTAACAGACCACTTGGGAAATAATTAGTATATGAGGGTATGTCTACCCTAGCCACCCTAGTTCGAACTAGGGTGGCTAATGTAGTCATTCGAACTTGCAAATGAAGCCCGGGCTTTATTTGCATGTTCCTGGGCGCCGCCATTTTTAAATGGCCAGTGGTTCGAACTCCCTGCCTGCGGCTACACAGGGCACAGGCTAGGTAGTTCGAATTAAAGCTCCTAATTTGAACTACCGTTACTCCTCCTGCAATGAGTTTGAACTAGGGTGGCTAGTGTAGACATACCCTGAGAGTATATAATGGGTTACCTAGGGAAGTAGTGGAGTCTCCATCCCTAGAGGTGTTTAAGTCTCAGCTTGGCAAAGCCCTGGCTGGATTGATTTAATTGGGATTGGTCCTGCCTTAGGCAGGGGGCTGGACTTGATGGCCTTCTAAGGTCTCTTCCAGCTCTATGGTTCTATGATTCTATTCTTAAGAGTCATCGCTGAATATTCCAAGCACTCACCTTTAGGTGATTTTGCTCATAATGGTATCCTCATAGGCTTTTCATTGTCATGTTCATTGATCTGATACATTTAAAAGTACGGTGCAAAATACAACTTTAAAAACACCGTTTTCTGATCAAATGAGCCCTTGTTCTATTTTGCTGAATTCTCACCTCAGATACAACAGTTAGCACTTTTACAGAATAGTATCTCAAGAAGCTTTACAGCTATTAGTTAATTCACAAAACTGATACTCAACTTGGAATGTACAAAAAGTGTTTGAGAATATATATATATATATAATTTATATTCTTCTTTGCCTATGATCACAGATCAAGATAATGAATTACGGTTTGATTCATAGTGTGGGATTTTGGCACTATGTGTCACATAGCATTTGGAACAAGCTTAGTAAACCATGTTTCTATATAACATACTCCAGACATTTGTTAGCATAAACGATATGCATGCACCTTGTCAGCAGTGTATTTGGTTCAGAGCTGTCTGGTTATATATGATTTCACACAAATTTCAGCTAAATGAAATGCAAAGAAATCTATTCAGGAATACTGTATAGGATCTCAACACTCTATAGAGGAATTTAGGCTTGATCCAAAGCCTACTGCATTCAATACGAGTCCCATTAACTTTGAGGGATTTTGGATTAGGCCCTAAACATGTTGCCTTTTAATGAACAAAAGATAAAATATTGGTAATTCAGAGTGACCTGATGGTGGTCAATGTGTCAGTTCTCTTAAAGTAGGTAGGATTGGCTCCAATAATTACAGGTTTAATATTACAATTAAGTCAATACCTAATCAGTGGTCCAAAGTAGGAATAAGACCCTCCGGAAAAGGGCACTTTTTCCGGAGGATCGGGGCCAGTGTAGACACTCTTTTCCGGCTTTTTTAAAAGCCGGAAAAAAGCGGCGGACATTTTTATTTAAATGCCGCGGGGGATATTTAAATCCCCCGCGGATTTCCCTACGACGACTGGTGAAATTTACATGCCCCTTCCGGAAAAGGGGCCAGTGTAGACGTAGCCGCAAGGTATATCATATATCACATATCACAACTTCCCCATATCTACAGAGCCAGTTACCTCATCATAGAAGATAATCAGGGTGGTCAGGCATGATTTGCCTTTGGTGAATCCAGGTTGACTATTCCTGATCAATTTCCTCTCTTCCAAGTACTTCATGATTACTCTCCATGATTTTTCTGTGGACTAAGGTAAGGCTGGCAGGTCTATAGTTCCCTGGATCGTCCTTCTTCCCTTTTTAAAAGATAGGCACCGTCTTAACCCTCCCCCCCTTATTGCTAACATGCCTCCTTTCTTGTTACCCTTCACATCCCTTGCTAGCTGTAATTCCAATTGCGCTTTCACCTTCCTGATTACTCCCCTGCATTCTTGAGCAAAATATTTATACTCTTCCCTAGTCATCTGTCCAAGTTTCCACTTCTTGTAAGTTTCCCTTTTGTGTTTAAGCTCACCAAGGATTTCACTGCTAAGCCAAGCTGGTTGCCTACCACATTTGCTTTTCTTCCTGTGCCTTCAATAAGGCTTCTTTAAGATACAGCCAACTCTCTTGGACTCCTTTCCCCCTCATGTTAGCATCCCAGGATATCCTGCCCATCAGTTCCCTGAAGGAGTCAAATTCTGCTTTTCTGAAGTTCTGAGTACTAACTCTTCTTAAAACTCCCATGATGTTTTTTCAATTTTGGGAGGTTCTCTCCCATTTGGTCCATGGAGTGAGTGGAACTTGTTCCTCCTCCATCTTACAGAAAAGTCCATGAGGGTTGGTGCCTCCAAATTTACATGTCTCCTTTGGAGGACGCTCCAGGCACCACCCCTGACTTAGCTACCTCCAGGACCTACAAACATATACACAAAGATAGTAAGACCAAGTCATTCTTTTTTGCATAAGGTCCACTGGGAGGATAATGTTCATTGCCACCCGCAACTCAGCCTGCCGGTTCCCTCCCAGACTCTGCCTCCTTTTGTTTCTCCTTGTGGATTCTCAAACCTCTGAAGAAGGCATGCAGGCACTGTTAAGTCCCTTTCTGTGCAGGAGAGATCTGCATGCTGGGGATGCCCTACATGCATTCATCTGGAGCGATTATCTGAGTCTTTATTATGCCATAAGTATTTCAGAAGTAATTAAAGTTGCAACTGCTATACAAATTAAACCTATTTTTAGTTTTATTTAGCTGCTCCAGTACATAAAAATAGTCCAGTAATATTCAATGTTTTTTGTTAATGACATGGATAATGCAGTGGGAAGAATATGTTTATAATATTTAGAATGAGAGGGGTTGCAGGTGCATTGGAAGACAGACTTGGTATTCAAAAAGAGCTTGATAAATTAGAGAATTTACTTGAAGTCAACAAGAGAAATATAGTACTTTGCATTTATCCTTACTGAGATGGAGGAAGGAAAAAAACAATTGCTTAACTACACCATGGGAATAGCTGACTAAGCGGTAGTACTGCAGAAAAAAGTCTGGGGTTATCATGGATCATAAATTGAATATGAGCCAACAATATGATGCAGCTGCACAAAAGGTTAATGTAATGTGTATAAACAGAAGTGTAATTGTTCCACTCCACTTGACACTGGTGAGGTAATTGTTCTGCTGTACTTGGAACTAGTGAAGCCTTAGCTGGAGTAGTGGGTCCAGTTTTGTGTGCCTCTCTTTAACAAATTGGAGAGAATCAGGGGAGAGCAACACAAGTGATAAAAGAGTTTAAAAACCTGACCTATGAGGAAATAGTGAAAGAAAACAGTTTGCATGTATAGTCTTGAAAAAAGGAAGGCTGATAACAGGCTTCAACCATGTTTAAAGGCCTTTATAAAGATGTTGATGATCAACTGATCTCCGTGCCCACTGAAAAGAGGACAAGACGTAATGGGTGTAATTTGTAGAAAAGAGATTTAGGTTAAATGTTATGTAAAAACTGTTTAACCATGAGCGTAGTTAAGCTCTGAAATAGGCTTCCAAGGAAGTCTGTAGCATCCCCATTATTGGAGATTTTAAGAACAGGTTAGAACCTGTCAGGAAAGACCTTGGTTTACTTGGTACTAGCTCACTGTGGGGGGCTGAACTAGATGACCTCTAAAAAGTCCCTTCCAGCCTTACATATCTATTATTTCTATGATTTTCCATTGCATGGGACGTGTGATTGATAGGTAGGGGCAAGGATCATGAAAATACATGAGTGGTACAATAAGGCACTTCTTGGGCACCTGCATTGATTTCTAGTGCCCTGTTTTAAGACTTTGTCCTGGAGCTGAGTCAGGTGACCAAAGGTCACAGGGTAACATCCCAGACATGAGGCTTACTGTAAGTGGGTACCTTTTCAGTGAAAAGAGATGGCGACCTGGCTGGAGTCCTTGCTACACCATCTGGGGTATACTAGAGATGTAGGAGTCTCAGCTGGAAAAGACTTTAGGAAAGAGGAGGTTTGGGGTTGGTACTGGAGAGTGTGAGGAAGAGGGCTAATAGATGTCTTTCTAAGTTGCCATTGAGCTGTTTTACTGAAAGGGAGACAGGACTTAACTTTCAATGATCTTGGAAATGCTGCAGTGCACCCGTGTTTTCAAAGAGCTCATTTCTCTGCCCTTTTCCAAGGCAGCTGAGCACACATCGTTCGGTTATTCACTTTTGAGTCATGAGTGCTGAATGAAATCAATTTGAAAAAGAGTTATTACCTTAACAGGCCGTAAACATTTCTGCCTTGACTGGCAAACAATCATTAAAAGCCTTTATTAAATTTTGCATCTGTTCCGTTCACCACTTAGCCATTTCTTTTCATTCTGAAGGATTATAACCAAGAATGAATGAGTCTCCTCCAAGATTGGTCAGGGCACAATATATTTATGAAGTAACTGAATAATCCTTTCCTCCATATACACAGATTTATTTTTTATATTTGCTAAAAATATTCGCTCTCTTACATTCCCGTGACAGCAGACTTTTAGCCTGTGAGTAATGACACTCAAGATCAGGCAGCTTGTTAAAAAAATCCAACAACAATTGGACAGTGTTCAGTGCCTTTCCCAACAAAAATCTATGTTCCTCTCACTCACAAACTCATCTTCCCAGTGCAATACAGTGACGTGTGCATTTTCAGAAAAACCAAAACAGACAATTTCAGGCAAAAGGTAAATTAGCCCACTTAGGGTATGTCTAGACTACAGGGTTTTGTTGACAAAAGTTGGCTTTTGTCAACAAAACTATACCTGCATCTACACTACCGCCGCGTTCTGTCGACAGTAAGTCGACAGAATGTGGCAGTTTTGTCGACAGCGGTAAACCTCATTTTACGAGGAATAACGCCTTTTTTCGAAAGATAGCATCTAGACTCTCTTTCAAAAAAGCAGCTTGCTTTGTCGACAATACTGATCGTAGTCTAGACGCTCTTTTTCGACAGAGGCTTTGTCCACAGTATCTGTCGACAAAGCCTCTGTTGAAAAAGGCGTGCAGTCTAGACATAGCCTTAGTCTCAGTACAAGGTAGCAACTGTTTTTCACTAGACGAGGCCCCTACACACAGTGATTTGTACATTTATTGTCTGCAGCCTGGATTATTATGAAAGCTGAAGACAAGTCTCAAAGGGGTAGCCGTGTTAGTCTGTAGCTGCAAACACAATGAGAAGTCCTGTGGCTCTTTAAAGACTAACAGATTGCATCTGATGAACTGGGTTTTACCCAGGAGTGCTTATGTATACATAAACCTGTTAGTCTTTAAGGTGCCACAGGACTCCTCATTGGTTTTGTATCTGAAGTGGAATGTGAAACCAATTCAAGGGTTTCTGGTAGTGCAAAATGCTACTGCCTGCCTTTTAGGTCTCCATGATTGTCTCATGCCTGAGCTTCACTTTCTCTTCTGGCTCCTCCTTCACTTCCACTGCTTGTTTGATCTGTCCTGATCTTCAAAGCCAGTAAATAGATCAGATCCATCCCAGCTGTACTAGAGCCCACATTTCCCTCTTCAGAATGCCATAACCAAGGCTCAGAATGGTGGATGTGAGAGCTAAGGACAAAGAATTCTTAACTGAGGGGACTTGCCTGACTTCCAGGAGGCGATTAGAAAAATCAAGAGTGGCCAAGTTTAGGAAACACACCAAAATGTCTTTATTATGAGAGCTTTTCCCGCAGAACCAACATGAGTCACAACCTTCTCCCCATCTTAACTACCACAGAAAAAGCCCTGCCTCAATCACAGTTTTCTATATCCTAAATAGGGAAGAGAGGTGGCCAGTTAGCCTGCCTTAGAAAACAAGTTTTAGTGGTAATGTAGACCTTTGTGGTCTTACATGGTAAAGTATGACAAATTACCATCAGCTATTACACACACAAAACAGGGATAGCATATAGCGCTAAAAAAAATGTTCCATAAGCACATACAGTACTGCAGTTAGCATGACATAACACCATGAATTCAGAGTGGCTGCAGATATAGTTTGTTCTTTTTCTTTAGTGATTCCAAGAAATTACTTTCTGGCAGATGTTGTGCTCATTGAAGTTAACGTGAAATGCTGCACGGGCCTTGAATCTAATCTTGTCAACTACTCAGTGCTCTAAAATCCTACATTAGAGCCCAATTCTGCAAGGTCCTGGGGCCCTCTTGGATGATTTACTAAACACTCTCACCAACTCTCTGCTGACTCTACCTCCAGAAACCAAGAATCCTCCTCAGCCTCTTCATCGCTTTCTTCTTGAATTGTGTGAAAACATTAAACATCATTGCGACTTATTTTCTTGTCTTTTAGCTGGATACTGAGAAGACAAAATTGAAGTCGGAACGATGGGCTTCCAGGGAGAGTGGCAGTGGAGGTGGGAGAAGTGAAGCAATGGAATCAAGCGGGGACTGTGACGATGAGGATGGATGTCAAGGATCTGGTGACAGAATTCACACAACAGGTAAACACAGCAAAAATGTTCTATGAATGTTCATTCATATTTTAAAGCAGGTTTCAACTGGGTTGTGTTTTGAAGTTTTTCCATGAACATGAGTAAAGGAAAACATGATGCTTGTGGAAAGTGAATTTAAACTTAGATCTCAAGTATTTGTTGAAAGTGAATTTCAAAATGTCATATTGGATTGTAATATCTGAAATGTGCATTGTGTTGGTGACTGTCATCAAGGTTTTTTTAAAAGAGGCATTAGGCAACTAACCAAAGCAATATCACTTTCAGAATTGAAATGCTGGATATTTGCAGCTGCAGCTGGTTGAAAAGAATGACAACAGAACTTTTTTTTAATGAAATGAACCTTTTAGCAGAAATATATTGATTTTTGACAAAAAGATTTTTCATGTCTTGAGAAAGAGCTGCCAGGGAGGAAAAATCTACCCCAGAATAGTCAGTAATCCAGCATTCAGAGCTCTTAACTGGGATGTAGATAGACCTAGGTTCAAGTCCTTGCTCTGGTGGGTTGATTGTATATGTCTGCATCTTTTCATGGGTTTCATTTTTGTTTGTCAGGGTGAAAATTATTTTCAGAATATTGAAATTTTAAATGAAACAAAAAATTGTTTCTCGGCCAGCCCTATTTCCTGCGTTGGGCAGGGGGCAGGACTTGAGGACCTCTTGACATCTCTTCCAGCCCTAGGATTCTCTGATTCTATGCTTCTGAGATATTCAAATGTGGACAAGAGAGTATTCATGGAAACTATAAATAATTTTGAATAAGAAATAAATGTGGAGATTTTCCACATGCTTCTTGCAAATGTTTTACAAACAAAGCTTAGGAACTGAAGATGAATACATTATTTATTTTAAAATATTTACTCGACAATTAATATTCTATTGTTTGCATATTGTTCTGACTTCTGAAAAATTTCTTATTTATGCCCCCGACACATGAGATCAGAGTGATGAAAATTTGAAGTAATATGATTTTTCTTTGCAGGTGCTACATTGTAAAAAATAAGTAGGTGCTAAATCCTTTCCAGTTGATAATTGAACTATTTATATATTGTTATACTGCCAAAACACACAGTGACTCTTTTCTAACTAAAAAATGAAACAATAGAAGCTTTGAAAATGTTGTTTATAGTTTACTTTAATAATGTGAAATAAGGAAGCAATCTGTTGAAATAAAATTATTTATGATGAGATTGTTGTGGATGGAAAAAAACAATATTTGTATAACTAGCTCCTTCATTGGTTTGGTAGGTATTATATCAACTAAAATATAAGTACAATTAATTTGACCACATGCTTTAGATTTGGAACTGTAAGAGTAGATATTCCTTCTGAAAATGTGTAACAGTGTGTCATAATTAATATATTATATTACTAGCAGTAAGTTTGCAGATGATACCAACTTGGGAGGGGTTGCAAGTGCTTTGGAGGATAGGGTCATAATTCAAAATGATCTGGACAAACTGGAGAAATGGTCTGAGGTAAACAGGATGCAGTTTAATAAGGACAAATGCATAGTACTACACTTAGGAAGGAACAATCTATTTCACACATACAGAATGGGAAGTGATTATCTAGGAAGGAGTAACTGAAAAAATAATGAATAGTCCAGCAGCACCTTAAAGACTAATAAAACATGTAGATGGTATCATGAGCTCTTGTGGGTACAACCCACTTCTTCAGATGAATGGAGTATTAAAAGTCCAGTACCAAAATAAATACAGGATGGGGGTGGGGGAGGGAGGGGAAATTGTGAATTACAGTGTTCATGATACAAGAAGCTGATGGCTCCCAAATTTGTAAATGAAGTTAAGTTCCAACACTTCTCTGTGTATTTGGCTTGTGCAGTTGGCCTGAAACAACACAGTGACTTTGAGATCCATTAGTGAGTGCCCGGGCAGGTTAAAGTATTCTCCAGCAGGTTTCTGTTTATTGCCTTTTCAGATATCTGATTTGTGTCCATTAATTCTTTCCTGTAGAGACTGTCCAGTTTGGCCAATATGCATGGCAGAGGAACATTGCTCGCATTTGATGGCATTGATCAGATTGGTGGATGTGCAGTTAAATGAGCTCCTGTTATAGTGGCTGATGTAGTTAGATCCAGTGATGAAATCATTTGTGTAGGTGTGTGGACAGAGTTGGCACAGAGGCTGATTGCAGATGTGGGTTCCTGGATGATTATGATGGAGATGTGCTACGTGGTCACTGTGTTTGAGGTTAGGTGGTTTTCTGTAGGTAAGAACTGGCCTTTCCCGCAAGGCCTGTGAGAGTGAGGGGTCATTTTCCAGAATGGTCGATAATGTGTTGGAAGGGTTTAAGGGGATAATGTGTTGGAAGGGAAGAGCCGGGTTTGGGCAATCTGCGCATGCGCAGATCGCCGGACAGCGCAGCTCACCGTGGTTCGGCAAGCCCTGTCTATATAGAGCCTGTAGGTGTTTGTCTCTGTCTGTGGGATTGGAGCAAATCCGGTTGTATCTTAGGGGTTGGCTGTGAGAAATGTGTCTTGGATGGAAGCTAGCAGCATGAAGGTAAGTGTTGCAGTTGGAAGGTTTCCAGCATAGGATGGTGGAAATGTGTCCATCATGCAATTGTACTGTAGTGTCAAGGAAGTGGATCTCTCATGTGGACTGATCCAGGCTAAGGTTGATGGTGCAGTGGAAGTGGTTAAAAACCCTGTGAAATTCTTCAATGGTCTCTTTCCCGTGCATCCATATGATGAAGATGTCATCAGTGTAGCGTAAGTAGAGTAAGGGTGCTAGGGGGCGAGAGCTAAAGAAACGTTGTTCAAGATAGGCCATAAAGACATTGGCAAATTGTGGAGCCATGCAGGTGCCCATGGATGTGCTGCTGACTTGAAGATACAAATTGTCTCCTAATCAGAAGTGGTTGTGGGTGAGAACAAAGTCACAGAGCTCTGTAACTAGGTGTTCAGTGGTGTCACCAGGGATGATGTTCCTGATAGCCTGTAATCTGTCTTCATGTGGAATGTTGGTGTAAGGAAAGCACATGATACCATCTACATGTTTTGTTAGTCTTTAAGGTGCTGCTAGACTATTCGTTGTTTTTTAAGTTTTTCCAGTTACAGACTAACTCGGCTACCCCTCTAAAGTTTAAGGAGACTAGAAAAAGGATCTAGGGCCATGGTCACCAACCGGTCGATTGCGATCGACTGGTCGATTGCAAGTCCTCGACCAGTCGATCGCAGGGCGTTCGCCCCCCCTCTATTTTCCCTCCACCTCCAAGAAGCCCCATTACCTACCTCCAGCAACAATGGAGGTAGTGCTGGCTTCCCGTGGGGTGGACGGAAGTCCTGCAGCTTCACGCCACTTGCGGGGATTCTGGAAGTGTGCTGGCTGCTCCCCTCCCACAGGTCTGTGGCATGCCAGGCGCACTGCGGGAGGAGGCATCAGCCCCAGAGGAGAAGAGCGGCAGCTTCCCTGCGCCACAGGAGGGGTGAGTCAGCCCTGGGGGAGGCACGAGCGGGAGTGGGAGGTCAGCTCCAGGGCAGGCACACACAGGAGGGAGGGGTCGGCCCCGGGACAGGTGCGCGTGGGGGTTTCCCCATACTGCAGGAGGGGGGAGTCGTGCCTGGAGGAGGCACGCGCTGGCTTCCCTCTTGGGGGATGGGAGGAATCCTGGGAGGAGGCAGGTACAGGAGACTTCCTGCTCTCACTGGCCCCCTGCTCCCCTACCCCCTATTCCCTGCCCCTTGCCCCCTCTTCCCACTCCCCAGCCACAGAACCCTGTCCCCACTCCCGGCCCCAGCCACAGAACTCTGTCACCAGCGGCAACCTGTCCCCAGCTGCAGAAACCTGTCCCCACTGGCACTCTGTCCCCTGCTGTGGAACCCTGTTCCCTCGCCTCCCAGAACCCTGTTCCCTCTCCTCTGCCCCCAGCTGCAGAACTCTGTCCCCACTGGCACCCTGTCCCCTGCCAAAGCACCCACTAGCACCCTTCCCCAGTACTATGTCCCCTGCTCCCACCAACACAGTTGGGGCCACATTAGTGAAGCTTGACCCGGGGGGGGGAGAGTTTTTTTGCATCTCACTTGTGTGGCCCCAACTGACTTTTCTGTGGGTCAGTGACCCCTGACTCAAAACAGGTTCCCCGCCCTTCTCATAAATAAAGACAACGCAGAAACTTTTTGTGTTTGACATAATATTTTATTTAAAAATGAAGCCTGGCCAACAAACCCCCAATTGGATCCAAGCCCCCATCTGGCCACAGCATCATAACACTCCTGCACTCCCCTTTCCCCCAGAACCTGCATCTGAGCCTATCATACACTGGAACCTCCTGCCCTGAGCCCCTCACATACCCCAACCCAAATTCCTGAACCCTCACATCCAAAAGTCTGTGGCTTGTTTAGTACCCTAATCCTACATCTGACCCCAACACTGCCAGGCCTGGAGCACCCTCCCTGAGCCAGAGTCCACTTATCCACCTCCTCCTGCATCCAGATTTCCTCCCAGAGCTTGCACCTCTCACCTCTTCCCACACCCAAATTCCTCATTCCCACCCCAAAGCCCTACACATCCTGTCTCAACCCAGCGAGGGTATGGATAGACTGCAGGGCTGTGTCTAGACTGGCAAGTTTTTCTGCAAAAGCATTTGCTTTTGCGGAAAAACTTGCCAGCTGTCAACGCTGGCTGCTTGAATTTCCGCAAGAGCACTGACTTTGTAATGTACAAAATCAGTGCTTCCTGCGGAAATACCATGCTGCTCCCGTTCAGGCAAAAGTCCCTTTTGCGCACAGCTTTTGCACAAAAGGGCCAGTGTAGACAGCTCTGGTTTGCTTTGCGCAAAAAAGCCCCGATCACGAAAATGGCGATCGGGGCTTTTTTGCACAAAAGCGCGTCTAGATTGGCATGGACGCTTTTCCACAAAAAGTGCTTTTGTGGAAAAGTGTCCGTGCCAATCTAGACACTCTTTTCCGCAAATGCTTTTAACAGAAAACTTTTCCGTTAAAATCATTTGCGGAAAATCATGCCAGTCTAGACGTAGCCCAGGGCTGTGTCTAGACTGCATCCCTTTTCCGTAAAAGGGATGCAAATTAGACACATCGCAATTGCAAATGAAGCGGGGATTTAAATCCCCCCGCTTCATTTGCATAAACATGGCTGCCGCTTTTTTCCAGCTCAGAGCTTTGCCGGAAAAAAGCGCCAGTCTAGATGCGGATCTTTCGGAAAATAAAGTCTTTTCTGAAAGATCCCTTATTCCTCTAGACACAGCCCATGAGTTTTTCAGGATTCCGGAGATATCCCAGAAAAACTCTTCTGCATCCAGGGGATGCGTTTGTTCTTTCGCTTCTTTTAGTGGAGAGCAAACATGATCTTTTGATCATCCCTATATTCCTGTTTCCACAAGGAATAAGGGGGCTTCTAAAAGAAGGGTTTTTTCTGACATTTTGTCCAGACTAGACAGGCCAAATGTTGGAAAAACCTCTTCCTACAGAAGAATTGGGAAAAAAGGCAGCAGTATAAGAGTTGGGGATAGCAAGTGATGGAGAGGAGGAGAATAGAGAGGGTGGGACTTCGGAAAGGGGCAGGGCTTCAAGGAAGAGGCGGGGCAGTAGATCTTGGCTTGTTCTGTCATTTAAAAAGTGATCTTGGGTGTAAAAAGGTTGGGGTCATAGTGGACTAAAAGCTAACTATGACACTGATGCAAAAAAAAGCAAACATGAATCTACAATGCATTAACAGGAGTGTTGAGAGCAAGACACAAGAAGTAATTCTTTTGATCTGCTCTTCCTTGATCAGGCCTCATTTGGAATATTGTGTCCAATTCTTGCCCCCACATTTCAAGAAAGATGTGGAAAAATGGGAGAGGTTTCAGAGAAAGGCAACAAAAATTATTCAAGGTCTAGAAAACATGACCTACCAGAGAGGACTGAAAGAACTGGGTAGCTACGTCTACACTGGCATGGTTTTCCGGAAATGCTTTTAACGGAAAAGTTTTCCGTTGAAAGCATTTTCGGAAAAGCGCGTCTAGATTGGCAGGACGCTTTTCCGCAAAAGCACTTTTTGCAGAAAAGCGTCCGTGGCCAATCTAGACACGCTTTTTTGCAAAAAAGCCCCAATCGCCATTTTCGTGATCGGGGCTTTCTGGCAGAAAACAAATCTCTGCTGTCTACACTGGCCCTTTTGCGCAAAAGTTTTTCGGAAAAAGACTTTTGCCCGAATGGGAGTAGTATAGTATTTCCGCAAAAGCACTTACAATCTTACATGAGATCGTCAGTGCTTTTGCAGAAATTCAAGCGGCCAGTGTAGACAGCTGGCAAGTTTTTCAGCAAAAGCAGATGATTTTGCGGAAAATCTTGCCAGTCTAGACACAGCCAGTTTGTTTAGTTTAGAAAAGAAAAGTCTGAGAGGGGACATAATAGCAGTTTTCAAGTATCTAAAAGGGTATTACAAGGAGGAGGAAGAAAAATTGTTCTTTGTTACCTCTAAAAATAAGGCAAGAAGCAATGGACTTAAACTGTAGCAAGGAAGGTTTAGGTTGGACATTAGGAAAAACTTCCTACGTGTCAGGGTGGGTAAACATTGGAATAAGTTGCCTCGGGAGGTTGTGGAATCTCCATCTCTGGAGATATTTAAGAGTAGGGGTATGTCTACACTACAAAGTTAATTTGAACTAACAGCCGTTAGTTCGAATTAACTTTCATAGGCGCTACACAGGCAAACCACTAGTTCGAACTTAATTCGAACTAGCGGAGCGCTTAATTCGAACTAGGTAAACCTCATTCTACGAGGACTAATGCCTAGTTTGAATTAAGTAGTTCGAATTAAGGGCTGTGTAGCCACTTAATTCGAACTAGCAGGAGGCTAGCCCTTCCCAGCTTGCCCTGGTGGCCACTTTGGGCACAACCAGGGAAATTCTTCTGCCCCCCTCCCGGCCTCGGAGCCCGTAAAGGGGCACGGTCTGGCTATGGTGCCCGTGCCAGGTGCAAGCCTGCCAGCACCCAGCCAGCAGACCCTGCACCTGGCATGGCACGAGCCAGCCACCTGCTGCCACCCAGCCCTCCGCCTCTTCCCAGGACCAGGCTGGCGGCTCCCAGGAGCCTGTCCGGGGCCGCAAGAGGCGGGCGCCCGCCTGGTCTAGTGCGGAGATCGTGGACCTCATCCAGGTTTGGGGGGAGGCCTCCAACGTCCACGACCTCCGCACTAGGCACAGGAAAGTGGCTGTCTAGGGAAGGATAGCTGCCAGCCTGGCCATCAAAGGCATGAAAATCAAGGTGGTCCAGTGAGACCCTTGACTCTAAGCCCTGAACTTAGAACATAAGAATGGCCGTACTGGGTTAGACCAAAGGTCCATCTAGACCAGTAGCCTGTCTGCTGACAGAGGCCAACACCAGTTATCCTGGAGGGGATGGACCGAAGACAATGACCAAGCCATTTATCTCGTGCCATCCATCTCCAGCCTTCCACAAACAGAGGCCAGGGACACCGTTCCTACCCCCTGGCTAATAGCACGCCATGGATCCAACCTCCATGACTTTATCTAACTTCTCTTTAAACTCTGTTATAGTTCTAGCCTTCACAGCCTCCTGTGGCAAGGAGTTCCACAGGTTGACTATGCGCTATGTGAAGAAGAACTTTCTGTTATTAGTTTGAAGCCTGCTACCCATTCATTTCATTTGGTGTCCTCTAGTCCTTCTGTTATGGGAACTAATGAAGAACTTTTCTTTATGCACCCTCTCCACACCACTCATGATTTTATAGACCTGTATCATATCCCTCCTCAGTCTCCTCTTTTCCAAACTGAAAAGTCCCAGTCACTTTAGCCTATCCTCATATGGGACCTGTTCCAAACCCCTGATCATTTTAGTTGCCCTTTTTGGAACCCTTTCCAAGGCCAAAATATCTTTTCTGGGGTGAGGAGATCACATCTGTACACAGTACTGAAGATGTGGGTGTACCATAGTTTGATACTTCCCCTCCTCCTTCTTCCCCTGGCTTCCTCCTTCCAGCTCCCTCCTCCCAGGTTTCCCCCTCCCCTCTCCCACCCTCTCTCTTCCCCTCTCCCACCTCCTTTTCCCTGTCTCCCCAGAGGTTAATCCCCCCCTCCCCAGTTTTGTTAAATAAAGCGAGTTTCTATTTTTGAACACGTGTCCTTTATTTTTTACATCAGGAAGGGGGGCTAGGGAGGGGTAAGTGGAAGGAGGTGAGGGAGGAATGGTGTATGAGCCCCCGATGGGGAGGACTGGGGTGGCTCTGCGGGCTCCTCGGAGTGGAAGCTCTCCTGCAGGATCTCCTGGATCCTGACAGCCCCCCGATTGACCCCCGAGATGGCAGCCTGTGGCAAGTGCAGCCAGGCTGATGGCTGAGTGCTGTGATGTGCCGAGTGTGAGCACTCAGGGCACTCCAAGACAGGACTGCTTTGCTGTCTCTCATCGAGGTAGACAAGCAAGCGGGGAACCCTGAGAACTGTCTGTCTGGGGTGAGGGTCGGGTCTCTTTAAGCACAGCCCTCGGCTAGCCTGAGACAGCAGCTCCGCACTCTAAGTCGTAACCTGATGCCCTGCTGGCACTGCTTCCGGCCAGCCTTAACTGCAGTTCAGGGTCCACTCAATGTGGACATGCTAGTTCGAATTAGCAAAACGTTAATTTGAACTAGTTTTAAAGTCTAGATGCGCTAATTCGAATTAGCTTAGTTCAAATTAGCTAATTCGAATTAAGTTAGTTTGAATTAGTGCTGTTATGTAGACATACCCTAGGTTAGATAAATGTCTATCAGGGAAGGTCTAGACAATGCTTGGTCCTACCATGAGGGCAGGGGACTGGATTTGATGATCTCTTGAGGTCCCTTCCAGTTCTAGTGTTCTATTATTCTATAGCTAGATGCAAAGAGACAAAATGAGTTTAATTTTATTGATTGGGGGCAGTCTGTTGCCCATGGGTTGCAATGCAGTCCATTGGGTTTCTACGTGCAGCCTGTGCAGCCCCCTCCCCCTTCTCCCGCCATACCTCTCATGTTCTGGGAACCATGCACTCCTCCCCCTTCCTCCCAGAACTTCCATAGAACAATGAATGCTGATCCCTGGCATTCAAGGCCTGGGAGGGAGGGGGAGAAGCCGGGATTGGGTGTGAATTGGCCAATTCTCAGCACTCTGGAAATGCTGGAAGGGAGAGGGGGGAAAGGGGATGGGGCAAGGTCAGGGAGGAGGCAGGGTGAGGATTTGAGGGAAAGAGTGGAGAGGAGGCAGGGTCCACAGTGCAGGGATGGTCAAGCAGACCCTGGCAAATGAGAAGCGCGGGGACATAAGGAACTCCTCATACTGCCCCATACAAGAGCATGAGCTGGCTCAAAATTGAGCCTTACTGGACTGTAGATATTCTAATCGGAGAATCCTTCAGCTTATTACCCAGGAAATAAGACGAATCTGTTTGGTACCTGCACACTGGAGCCTTTGGGTCGGATTGTGGAAATAACCCACTCCAGGGCCTGGGAATGCCGCTCCCAAACAGAACAAACCAGGGGCTAACCCAAAAAGGAGAGGGTCACAAAGTGCAGGGAAGAGGCTGAATAATGATGCCTCCTGTTAATGACAAATGTTCATCAATAAGCCAAAATGACACAGCAGGCAATAAAGAAAGGCTGTGATATTTGAATGGTTAACAGGCTTTAATCTGTGAATTGAGAGTGTACAATAAGTTTTTATATGCAGCAGTCTATTCTCACACCTGATTTCGCCAAACTTGTATTGCTACACTACTAGCCCTTTTCTTTCCCAACTGTTTCTGAAGTACTTTGGATACGTCTCTTCTTCTATAAGCCTTCTCCTGGTGGTATATCCTGCCTGTTACCACATTTCTTTTCATCATCTGAAAGCTACCCGGCATTTTATTTAATTAGAGCACAGTGGGGGAGGTCTAGGTTGGATATTAGGAAAAACTATTTCACTAGGAAGAGGGTGAAGCACTGGAATGGGTTACCTAGGGAGGGGGCGGAATCTCCATCCCTAGAGGTTTTTAAGTCTCGGCTTGACAAAGCCCTGGCTGGGTTGATTTAGTTGGGGTTGGTCCTGCTTTGGGCAGGGAGCTGGAATCGATGACCTCCTGAGGTCTCTTCCAGCCCTAGGTGTCTATGATTCTTACATGACTGTGTAGATAGAGGCACCTTGCCCCCACCTCGGCTACTGTCTGCTCCAAGTATTATAACCAGGTAGTTTATCTGGTTATGCATTTCCTCTTGAGGGCAAATTAGCAGGTTTTTTCCCCTAGAGAAAAGAACTTGCTTTTTCACTTGAGAACTTCTGCCTGATTTGTACGAGATCTCAACAGTTGTTGAAGGTTAATGTATTTTTTCTCATTGTTCATGAATTCTCTCATTATCAGATTTTCTTATGCATATCAGGATCCTTTTTATCCTTTATTATGTCCTTATCCTCCTCATTTCTCTGTCTTTTCCAAATATCAGTGTACTGTACAAATTGTCGTCTTAATCATACTTCATTCCCATTCACCACAGTATACTTGTATTTATCTAAATATGTAATTCTACAGCTGCTGATTTGTGTAATTATCATTATCATCTCAGAATATTGATGGAATATCTACTGGCAGCCAGCCCACATGTCAAGTTCTCATCTCCACATGTCTTCTGTTCCATTTCTGATTATCCCAGATGGTGTCAATATTGCATTTTCTCAGCCGTTCTGTTCTGCTGTCCTTTCGGTCCCCTATATCACACATCATCCCTGTGTCAGTCACTGCCTTTCTTTGTACATTTATATAGTCTTTGTTACATGAGATATTGTGTTTCCTACTGAATTATTACATTTACTAATTCCTTTTTTTGTTATACCCTTGTAAGTTGCCCGTACTATTCACAGAACTATATAACAACAATGTATTTCTTTACTTAATATTATTTTGAGGAAGGCTCATTGGTTTCAAACTTTATTTTTGTCATCTTCATTTGTTGGTGTAGAGGGTGACCTATTTCTAATTACAGCATAAGCATGGCCTATTACTTGGCCTTTAACACCATGGATTAAAACATTTGTCTGATGGTCAAACACTTCTGAGTTGATCTGAGGAAGTGGGTCTGGCCCACGAAAGCTCATCATCTAATAAACCATCTTGTTAGTCTTTAAAGTGCTACATTGTCCTGCATTTTGCTGAAAAGAAGGGGGGAGGAACAAGAAGAGGCAAAGGAAAAAATGCATTAAAATCAGCGTGGAAAAAATGGATCCAAGATTGTGGGAAATACACAAACACAGAAGACCGGATTCTGATTCCAAGTTACTTTGGATTTACACTGTTCTAACTTCATTATCAGTGATGTTCATCATCAGAAGCCGTGCACAGAGCCATTGAAGAGAAGGAATGGAAAGGGGAAATGATTTTTCATTAGAATTTTTCATTTTCATATACAAGAGGTTCCTATGCCTATTTGTGACACTTACATTAAAAAAGTCCACTAACTTAGTAAAGATAACGTGGTGTCATTAGGTAACATTCATAGGACAACCTAATTTATACTGAAAAGCATTAGAATGCAGGTGTTCATTCTTAACTCCTTTCACATTCTTAACACTCATAACTAGGGACTTGGAGACACTAGGAAATGAAATGCTGTGTGATTCACTTGCTTTGGATTTACACTGGTGTAACTGAGATCAGAGAATAGTCACTTTCAAATCTGGACAAATAAAAGAGACATAAATAATTGCCAGGCAAAATATGATTTACTGAATGATTTAGAAATTTTAGATTCTCCTTACTAATAATATTCCATGCTACAACTGACTATGTGACCATGCTCTATCACAGGAATTTTCTCCTAACCTTAGGAGAAAACTATGGGTAGAATGAACTGAGCCAAAGACTAAAGCTACTATTGTTAAATAACTTTGGTGTCATCTTTGTTCAGATCTTCACAAAATAATTCATTAAATTTAATTTTCCTTCTCATCAAATGAATGTAAATTGCAGTAAATATGAGCTTATTTTACTGGGCTTAGGAATAATTAAAAGGTAAGAACATTTCAGGTACTTGTGGTGCAAGCTTTTGAATGCACTGTAGAATAACAGTGAAGTAAGCACAGAGGAGATCAAGATCAGGAAATAAGGGTTTTTCTTTTTGGAACAGACCTAAACAGAGACACTACTGTAGACCAGTTTGAAGACTTTCTTTCTGAAAATAAGTACTACTAATCTGAGTCCATTGAAGACACTGTGTAGAAAGACTTATATTGTGATACATTTTACTAACCTTAGCTTGTCAGGAATATTTGATCTGATTTCTGGACAAAGGAGGGTATGTCTACACTACCCTCCTAATTAGAACTAGGAGGGTAATGTAGGCATACCGCACTTGCAAATGAAGCCCGGGATTTGAATTTCCTGGGCTTCATTTGCATAAGCCGGGCGCCGCCATTTTTAAATCCCGGCTAGTTCGAACCCCGTGCCGCGCGGCTACACGCGGCACGGAGTAGCTAGTTCGGATTAGGCTTCTAATCCGAACTAGCTGTACTCCTCGTGGAATTCAAATCCCGGGCTTCATTTGCAAGTGCGGTATGCCTACATTACCCCGCTAGTTCGAACTAGCGGGGTAGTGTAGACATACCCGGAATGATTACTAAAGTATATATCTATCAGGGGTTTGTTTTGTAAATAGTCCTACACTGAAAACTCCCCAAACTAATTTTCTGCTCAGCTCTCTGTCAGACATGTATTACTATAAAAGATCACAAATACTCCTTGAAAAAGAAAAAAATCTTGACATCGAGCTATGAAGCAACTGATGGAAATGATGGAGCCAGTCTGAGAAGGTACATGTACTGAGAAGTGTGTGGATGCATGGAGCCAAATTCTAAGTAAAACTAATCTTTACTACACATGAGATGCTGTATTCTCTACTTCTAGTCAATAGAAGTAGATCAGCAGAGAGTTTGACCATAGTTATTGAGAATGTAAGTTGTTTTTAAAGCATGGGAGGGAGGTTATCTTTGTTTATTCTCCCTGCCCCCTCCCCCAAACATCATCAATGTCTGTTCTGGCCTTTCCTCCTTTTATTAGAGAATTTACTGAAGGTCTCAGATGTGCGCTATGAGCTTTGGTAGCCCTTAAGGCTACAAAGTTGAGGTAGAGTGGCTGAGCATCGTAAAACCTACAAACATGTTAACTGCCCTCTCCAGCTAAGGGGAGGTTACTTAGGAATGCAGTGATATTCCAAAAGAAAACATATTTTGGTTGTATAGTTTTCCTGTGGAACTAGCATATTACTAATACGCTGTGGTCACCTGGGAAGAACAAATTTAATACCAGTGAGCATAATCTTACTGGGTCGATCCACTTATGTAAATCATCAGTTGAGATCAATACACTTATGACAACTTAAACGAGCTGAGAGTCTAGCCCACTGCTGGGTACCTTTTCTGCCAGGAAGTCACTTTCTCCCCCTCCCCTCCCAAAGAGGACTTTGACATAAGAGTTTTGATTTGACCCATAATGTCTCTATGGGCCTTGTTTCAAAACTGCTTACTTGTCTTCTTCCTTCTTGAAAGCAGGAGTTAAATAAGATTTTCCTGCAAATATGTACTTGGAATATGTCTAACAGCAGATCCTCCCTTGCAGAGTTATGTTTTTCCTTCCATCTTCCAGTCTTTGCCCAGATTCCCAAGGACCAGTAAGGAGTTTCTAGTACAGATGGCTCATAAAAAGATTTGGGGCATATTCACATCTGTACACCATAATTTAAGCATTAGGGGAGGAGAAAACAGTTAAAGAAACTGATCAGAAATTCTGCAGCAGTTTCCTTTATCATGAAAAAATTGAGGGGTTAATTAATACAATACAGAAATGAATAATGCAGTTGGTCCAGTAGCCACTGTTTATTTTGATGCTAAATTCAGTTATTTCAGGCTGTCCTCACCTTTTTTGGGGGGGGGGGAGTTGCTGCTAATTTGTTGTGCAGAGAACACCTTTAGGACAGAGGAACAGTTGTTGGGGGAAGCTGGAAGTTTTGACAGATGAGTAGGAGATGGCTAGGGGTTTGGGCCCCTGAGAAGGCATGGGGGGGGGGGGAGGTAGAGGAAACAGCAGGTGAAGTACATTATCTGGATATTTCTGCTAAAATTATCACCAGTGAAATAATTAACAATGTTGGCATTTATGTTTCCATCATTATGCTTCTGACTGAATATGTTGTTGAGATAAACAGGGCAGTTCACACCTCATCAGAACTGTTGATTCAGGCTTTGTGCAGCCTCAGGAAAGCAACTGCGCATCTTTTTACATTCCATTCTTATTGTCAAGATGCTCTTTCAACCAGGGGAGCTAAAAGCATTGTATTTATATGAAAGCTGGAATTCTGCAATTCTTCCTTGATCTGAACATGCTACCTTGGTTTAAAGCCCCAGGAGGCACTGGGGAGTAATTACTTTGAATGTACTTGGGGAGGAGCTATTTCAAAATAGCAACAGTGGAGCATCCACACTACTGCTGTTCCAAAATAGCTATTTTGGAACAGGCGTTATTCCACATGGAATGAAGTTTACAGAAGACGGAATAAGCCATCCGTTATTTCAAATGTATTTTGAAATAATGGAATGGCTGTGTAGACGCTTGCAATGTTATTTTGGAATAACAGCTGGTATTCTGAAATAATTCTGCTATGTAGACATACCTTAAGGGTGGAAGAGAGCTGCTGGATCATTCTGTCTGGATGCACGATTGCTTTTTATGGTACTTCTTCTACTGACATGTAGTCTAGTTTTAAAAAGCTCAGGAGACTGGGTCTCTACCGCTTCCAGCAGAAGATTATTTCATGGATCTGGCTGGTAGGTAGCCATGGCTTGTAGCACCACAAGCGAGACTACCCTGGGCTAATGATTCCCACGGTTTCCCTGCTGTAGCGTCTGAAGCCTGGAAATCTGGGGGTTGCTCAAGGTATCTAGGTTCTCTGCTGCAGAGCTGGGGGCATAGACGTGCTTGGGCTCCTGGTTCTGTTTCCTTTGGAAGCTTTTGAAACAAAATCTTTGGATTACTTCTAAAATTAACGTTTCTGGATCTTCCCTTCCATGAGAAGTTTTTAAATGTCTTCTTTTAAGTTCCAAACCTGAATAAAAATTCTGATGTTTGATGAGCTCTATGTATCACATGATACATTTTCCTTCCCTAGTCTTTACATCTTTTGTGGAACTTTACACTCCCAGTGTAGTTGCATGTCCCTAAATTCCTCCACTCCCTGATTAGCTTGTTGCACTTTTCTGAATATTGGACAGCTTGTAGAACCAGGTGGGAATTGAAAAATGTTGAACTTGATTTTACTCCACAGCATCAAGATAAATCCTGCTTTTTTATCTCCAAGTGTACTTAAAGTTTGTTCATTTCCCAAATGAACATCTCTCAAAAAGTTTACAAGCTGGTCTTCATTTAGGGTAAATAAATGGCTGCTTCACATTTCTATGTGTTCTGAGAACATAACACATTTTCTTCATCCACAGTGTTTTTACTAGCTAACATTATCAAGTTAGTGTTTCTGCACAGCAGTGAAGTCTACTTCTATTTTTAAAAGAATGAATATATAGTTAGCCCTTAGGAAGAGGTGAGAGCAATAAATGCAATTTTGGAGAGAGAACTTCAGGTTCCAAACAAGTTTATAGTAGGATTTCTGGCAGCACTCAGATCTTATGTGAAATAAAGTCAAGATGTCAACAGTGATAAAGCAACCCTTGAAGGATAAATGTTAAACAGTGATGGTCTAGAAGGCATACAAACAACAGTAATAACTGGTCTTCCACTTCATTCAATTTAGTTGTAAAAATCATTAAACATTCTTAAAAAGGAAGCTTTAGCCCATTTTCCAGAAAATTGTTGTCCACAGCTGGCAGTTTATTAAAAAAGATAAGCAGGATTAAATCTTCATGAGAATTGAAAAACTTTTGAATCACTAAGAAGTAATGATTGAAGTGAATAGATTGAAGGAATTCTGCATGTTGCTTGTCCATATGTTATCAATTTTTTGCACAGAGAACTTCAACATTTTTCACCTTTTAAAACTATTTTCTGCTTACCCCCAATTAAAGAAATGCAAATTAGCCTTGCAACGTAGAAGTGGCCAGGAAATAAATCATCACCTGGCATTAAAAGAGCAAAATTAAGTTTAGTGATTCAGACATGCTAGTGACCATTCAGTAGTGAAGTCCTAATAATCTGATTCACCAATGTGAAAGAAAAAAGCTTGCTGATGTAAAATCTTTTGAAATGTGCTTGTAAAAGAACAGACTTTAAATATGTGTACTGATGCTGTGTACTGCTGCAGTACATACAGTACTGTGATATAGATTATAACTAGTGCTGAGAATTAGCTTTACTCAATGGAGCATGTTATGGGATTTGTCTCTCTCCGAGTTATTACCATAGCAATATGAGTTTCACACAATGAAATCATTAGAGCTGGTCAAGAAATACAGTTTGTGCCCTATGAAAATTTGTTAGTGTCAATGGAAATATATCATTTTCATTAAAAAAAACAGTAAAAAATTACATCAGAAAAAAACTGAACAATTTCAGTTTGAGGTTTCAGTTTTTTTGACAAAAACCATAGATAAAACTAGAAACTTTCAGATTTTGTCCCTGATGTTTTATCAGGAAAAATGTTCAGCAAGTTCCAATAAGAATGACATTTACATACATAAACTATTCTCTGTTTTATAATTAATTGTGTAATGTATAGGAAATAGGTTTGTGAAATATCATGCATCTTTCTGAGGATTGATACAGGTTTGAATGGTAGTTTAAGAGCTAAATTCTGGTCCCATTGATATCAATGAGAAATTTTGTCTGACTTCAGCAGGATGATAATTTCACTTGATAAATATAAGGTCAGACTTATATTCCCTTACTCATTCTGGGGAGGATCGCACTTGTTGACTAGTTGTGCTGACATCAAGAAAGATACTTGCAGAGTAAGTTACTCTACTTATGGCGAGTCATATAATACTGATGGAATTTCACCTCATTATACCAAAATGTCTGAAAGGATATTGTTTGTTCTATGTGAAAGAATAGCAAAGACGTGATACTGTATTGATCACATTATTATTTATAGTCTTTTGAGCCATTTGCAGAGTTTCTAGATTAGTTGTTTGTGATGGACCAAGTGTGCAGTCAAACCCGAGATGCTGTCTTATCCCATGAAAAGCTATAAAATCCCATTACAACAATAGAGCATTAGATCAGCTGAGCTGGAACACTTTTATTACTCATCATAAAAAGGTTTTGCATAATACTGCTGGAGATTGAAAAATTCTTATGCTCACACACCATTTTTAGTATTTCTCTTGAAAGTGCCCAAGTATCCAGACTCACTGGTTTTCATATCTTCATTTCTATTAAAATACCAGGACTAAATTTTAGGGCAGTTGGGGTTTGAAAAATGTAGTCTACCTTCTAGTTTCTTGTCAGTCGGCGTCTGATGAATTTGAAGCCCAGGAGCATTTTGTTTTAGATTTTTTTTTCTTTGGAAATAAAGTTGATTCCTTAGAAATTGACGTCACTTCCCTGGGAGAACTGCCTTACCATTGAAAAGACAAGTTTTCAAGAAACATATTGTCCTCTAAACATAGCCTACTGTGGGTGACAGTACATCCAAAGGACCCATGTACACACACACATACATGCAGGTTGGGTGGATGCACTCAAAAATTGTCCTAAATATGTCTCTATGTTATCTTGAGTCTGAGGCTTTGGAATGTGACGGCTGAATAAAATAAGAACATTTCCTGCAACTATATGTATGGGATTTCCAGCCTGAGGGGGTGCATGCCAGACTTTTCTGGGGATAGGGTGTCATGTCCTGTGTTAACTGGGCTTGGGGATGGAAGTGGCAGGGTTATCACTGGCGTGTATTCTCTAGCTTGCACTGTGAAAAGATGACTACTAGAGGAGGTTGCACTAGAATATGATGGTGATTTATTGCTGAGTATGATCATCTTTCGTGGAAGTTGTGGACCCTCAGGTGGCTGATAAGGCAGATCCTTGAACCACAAGTCCTGTTACAAGTGAGAACAGATGTTTCCAGGTACAGTAGGAGGCAGTTGAACATGACTAGAAGTAAGTCTCCCCTTCCTCTTGTGCATCTTCTTGTCCTCAACTTGTTGGCAGATAAATTCAAAATGCAAGAACTCAAAATGCAAGAGGGCCATCACGTAGAACTTCTCTCCATTTTGAGCAATCCTGGGAGTCTCCCAAGTGTCTCAGTCAATGTTTCACTTTCTCGAGTTATCCTTTAGCAAGTTCTTATAACGCTGCCGTTGTCCTCCCACGTTAGAGTATCGTTTCAGCTGAGAAAACTGGACCTGTTTTGAGAGGTGATGGTCTGGCATCTGAACATGACCAGTCCAGCAAAGTTGCTGCAGTCTTGATACTGGTGGTCTTTGCCTCTTCGAGAATACTGATGTTAATGCACCGGTCTTTCCATTTGATCTTCAAGGTCTTGTGGAGGCAGTGTTGGGGATACCTCTCAAAGACTTTCAAGTGATGTCTGTAAGTCACCCTACACTGTATGTTCTAATGCTCTCCATGGATCATCACCTTGTAGTGGTGGAGAGGCTTGCATGTTCCAATGACCCCTCAGAGCAACGCTGGCTGGAGTCATGTACTCCCTTAGGGTCACCCATGGCAGAAGGATCAAAGGTGAGGTTCCTAACAAAGTGTGATCCAAGAAGTCCTCAGTGGCAGAGCAGACGGAAGATAACTATACAGTGGAGGTGAAACTCTTGTGTAATATTACAGCACCTATAAAGGCAGATGAAGGCTGCAGCAGATAGAGGATCTCCAGTCGTTGTGGTGTCCATGCCATTGGTTTCAAGCCCTCAATCTGTCAAGGATAGTGTGGTGACTCTTGTGCACTGGTCTCCCCACTTTAAAAGAAGTCCCACACAGGCTTCCAAAATAAATAGGGATGGGGGGAGGGGAAAAGGGAGGCATATTGTGACATCTCAACAGGCTTGACAGGCTAAAAGATGCATGACAGTAATGGAGACATACCTGTGGTTCAGCAGCATCATACACAAATACATCACCAAGAAATTCCCAGTGGGAATCTCCTCAATAGACCCTAACAAAAGAGGCATACATAAAACTAAACATATCAAAATTCCTTTGATTTAATTCACAGGGCTAGATACAGTCAGCTAAACTTTGTAACCAAATTCCTACTTCTAAATCAGCTTGCATATACATTGTCAAGATAATTTGCATAATCTATGTCAAAACAAAAACTGGAAGTACTTGTTACTCAAGAGGATTTGAAATTAATTTTATAAATTTTAGTAAATATAAGACTATATTGCCAACTAGAAAGAGGAGCAAACATGCACGCAACAGTAAATATTTATTTACACACACACACACACAGAGAGAGAGAGAGAGAAAAACCATCAATCTAATCTACAGAATGTCAAATAAAGGTTTTGTAAGAGATATGCAAATTATAAATGGCTAGAATAACAATTTTCTCCAAAAGATTATGGAAACATTGCATATGGCTTGAGTGCAGTTGCATTTTTAATAGAATGTAACTTTTGATAAAAGAATAGAAGAAAAAAATGAATTGAACTGGCACAAGTGCACTCAATATGCATGAAATTTCTACTTAGTCTGTAAAATGCAGAACAGATAGATAATAACCATTTGCTGGAATTGTAATTACTGTGTCACCATTTGTAAAGCATTTATGTAAAGTACCACACTATTGACTAGCCATGTGCGAACTCTCTGCATCTTGTTAAAAATCATATCATCAATTTTAAATTCTTCACACAGTATCAGTAATGAAGGATACCTTAACCCATTACAGCAACTCTTATTTGTGTTATTCTTTTTAGCTAGATTTGTATCATATGTATAACACCTAGATTTTGCAGTTTCCTTAAAAATGACCTGCAAATTATTTTTAATTAGAATTGTGCTTATTTTGGTTTCTTTATGACTTAAAATAAGACTGAAACTTGTAGGCTGTCTCTACACTGCACCCCTTTTCCGGAAAAGGGATGCAGATGAGACAAGTCAGAATTGCAAATGAAGCAGAGGATTTAAATATCCCCCGCTTCATTTGTATAAACATGGCTGCCGCTTTTTTCCGGCTCGGGGCTTTGCCGGAGAAAAGCGCCAGTCTAGACGGGATCTTTCGGAAAATAAAGCCTTTTCCGAAAGGTCCCTTATTCCTGATTTTAAGAGGAATAAGGGACCTTTCGGAAAAGGCTTTATTTTCCGAAAGATCCCATCTAGACTGGCGCTTTTCTCAGCAAAGCCTTGAGCCGGAAAAAAGCGACAGCCATGTTTATACAAATGAAGCGGGGGATATTTAAATCCCCCGCTTCATTTGCAATTCCGACTTGTCTCATCTGCATCCCTTTTCCAGAAAAGGGGTGCAATGTAGACACAGCCGTAGTGTCTAAGTTTGTTTACATGTTCTTTTTGCTTAGAAGTCTCAATAACATCTGTGCTTCCCTGGATACCTATGTAGATGTTTAATGAACAAAAGAGCCAGCATGTTGAATTTTAACAAAGATGTCCCTTATCCAAAATGTTCAATAGTTATTAAAGTTAAGTAGGCATTAAAAAAAAATAACAAGCTTTTCCTCTCCCGGTGAGCTTTCAGTATCTTTGATTTTTTATGCTTTGCCATATCTCCCGTCAGTTGTACAGGATCTGGCACTGAAAGAATTTCTAAACTAAGGCATAGGAGGCCTTGTTCTACAACCTATACCATGTGAGTGGTCCCATTGGTTTGCATGATCAGGCCATTCCTTTGATTGGGAAGGTTTGCTTTATTTCTGTATATTTATAACAACCTGTACTTCTCAGCACAAATGCTGCAAGCAATCCTGTGTGTCCACGCAGAACCTCAGGAAAGTTAGTGGGCACATGCTGTAAGGAGTAGTTTAAAGACTCACAGCAAAACACACATTTGCAGTAATTCCCACATCACTTCCCAATTGTTAAAATGTGCTTTCTCTTGGGGTATGTCTAGACTACAGGGTTTTTTTCGAAAAAAAGTGGCCTTTTTCGAAAAAACTTCCGCTGCATCTAGACTGCTGCCGCATTCTTTCAAAAGTAAATCAAAAGAACCTGGCAGTTTTTTTGACCGTGGAAAACCTCATTTTATGAGGACGAACGCCTTTTTTCGAAAGTGTTCTTTCGAAAAAAGGCACTATGTAATGCAAACTGAGCTTTTTCGAAAGAGAGCATCCAAACTGCCTGGGTGCTCTCTTTTGAAAAAGTGGCTTGCTTTTTTGAAAGTACTGGTTGTAGTCTAGACACTCTTTTTCGAAGGAGGCTTTCAGTCTAGATGTAGCCTTGGAATCATGAATAGTTTTCAGTAAAAATAGATGTGTTATATGTAGAGTATGTTAACATGAAAGTTGCATGATGTAATATTCTTATGAAGTTGTAAGGTACTATACACTTAAGGAAAAGAAATTAGACAAAATTGTCATGCAATGACCGTCATCTGCATGACTACTAAATTCTCAAGTAATATAAGGCAAATGAAAGTAATAACTGATGAACCAGCCCACACCTTTTTTCTAAAATTATCTTTTAGTATTAGTATCAGTATTTGCTTTGGTAGCCTGTGATAATGCATGCACATTATACAGGGCTAAGAAAAAGTATGATTTTAAGTATTATGTTAATTTAGTATCTCTTTGATATAGGAACAGATATTCTAGTTAAAGTACTACAAGCTAATTTGTTGTACCAAAATATTTTTATTGGGCTATTTTTGTTTATATTTATGATATAAATATTAGGGAAGTAAAAACTCATGTAATCAGTTAACCAGTTAAACGTTAGGGTTAGCCAGCGAACTGCTTACACGGGATCCTGAGCAAAGGCTACTAATCCTGGCCCTGCAGGGCTCTCAGACGACTCCCACTCCCGGGCCTCCACGTGGTTCTGCCTGCTCGTTGCACACGGGGGAGGAGGGCGCTGTTCCTGAGCTCCAGTTAACTGATTTCTTTCTAAGGGTGAGCAATACCAGGTAACCAATTAACCGTTCACTTCCCTAATAAATACAGTAGCTGATCTAAACAAACGCATCACGTCACAACAGGCAGTAAGATTTCTTTCTCAAGAATCTTAATGCTGCCCATACACAAATAAAAATCACGTGTAGATAGAAACACAGCTAGATATCTTTCATATAATTTAAATGCTAAACCAACCTCCTTTATAACTGATGCATTTCTTCATTTCTTTCCAGTCTAAATTTGGCTTGTGAAGTTACTCTGGACAGAATCCTAAAAACTGCAGGGCTACGTCTAGACTACATCCCTTTTTCGGAAAAGGGATGTAAATTAGATGTATCGCAATTGCTAATGAAGCGGGGATTTAAATCTCCAGCGCTTCATTAGCATAAAAATGGCTGCCACTTTTTTTCCCCGCACGGAGCTTTGCCGGAAAAAAAGCACCAGTCTAGACGCTGATCTTGTGGAAAATAAAGCCTTTTCCGAAAGATCCCTTATCCCTCTATGAAATAAGGGATCAATTATTTCTATTATTTCCCTCTATGAAATAAGGGATCTTTCGGAAAAGGCTTTATTTTCCGCAAGATCAGCGTCTAGACTGGTGCTTTTTTCCGGCAAAGCTCCCTGCGGGAAAAACAGTGGCAGCCATTTTTGTGCTAATGAAGCTCGGGAGATTTAAATCCCCGCTTCATTAGCAATTGCGATACGTCTAATTTATATCCCTTTTCCGAAAAAGGGATGTAGTCTAGACGTAGCCTAGAAGTGCGTGGTTTAGACAGATTCTTGGGGAACCTAATGTTGGGGAATTTCATTTTCTCTGTAGGAAGACCTGAATTTGAGATCTGATTGCTATTTTTATTTTCCTTTATTGTAGTGAGGCCAACTAAATGTTGAGTATTTTCCTCATGGCACTGAAAGCTTGATAGGGGCTTTGTATAATTTACAATTTCAAAAGTCAGCTTCCAAGAGTTAACTCATAGGAGTTGCCTGGTATTTCTTCATGGGAGTTGTAAATACTAAGTATGCCTTAGGATTTAGCCTCACGGCCCAATTCTAATCCAGTGCCATAAAGGTGCCCCTATGCCCCTATAGTCACAGGTTTTGAGGGCCAGCATCAATCTTATGCATAGCCCCATAATGTATAAACCCTTCCAAAAATTTACTCCCTGAGCCTGTCGTGCAGGCTTTTGAAGGGAGCTAGAGAGGAAAACGTCTGCAAGTGCTTCTCTTCTTCCTGCTAGAATATACTCTTATACTGTATATTGTCAACAAAACAGAGGCCAAATCCTCACATAGCTCCACAAAGTTTACCCATGCAAATGTACAACAGCAGAATACTTGCTCTTTAGTATTGACTACATCTATTTATTCTGCACATATATTACTTAGGATTACCACATCATATTGTGGACTTACTGCCATTCTTACCAATAAAAATATGCAGAGAGTTTAACTGAGAACCCTCTTTCCTTTAATATAGCATTTAAATTTAAAAATATTAACTCCAACTTTAAAATAAATATTTGTAAAGGAAAGCCAGGTAGTATTTGCCCTGTACAGAAAATAGTCTCCTGCCAAAAGAACAGTCAGGTTTTATGTTACAGAATATGTTTCAAATTATAATAAAATGTATTAATGATCAGTTAATACTACTAGCGGAGATCTCTTTGTATCTGAGCTGTTTTTATTATTAAAATATAATTCTATTTTTAAAACTAGAGACAGTTTTAAGAGGTCTACGTTTCTTTCAGTGTTGAGGAAGTACATAGTTATATTTTCTACATTAAAATCTAACTTTAAAATAACGTTATTGCCATAAAAGGTTAGCTTTCAATGTCATTTCTCAGACTACATGTCCTCTAGTCTCCCCATTGCCCTAGACAGTTCATCTCTCCGAATTAAGATAAGTCTCAGATTCTGTTTGTAATACATTTATTATAATGATACTTTTTCACATTTTGTAGTATACCTATCATATGTTTTCTTGCTACTTCGTGCCTCCTTGTGTTAGCACTGTTGGTAAATCAGTAGGTGCAATATTTCCTTTCCAATCAGTAGCTAAGAAATGTCCTAGCATAGTTCTAGCATTGCACTCAGTGGGGAAAGAGCATACCAGTAGACCAGTAGGAAGGGCTCTGGTTTGGCTGGGAATTGTAAAGCGAAAACCTTGATCATTCTTGCTCATTGAAGATCCTGTGGCACTTTTTTTTTTTTACAAGAAAAAGTTAATCTTAGGGCGTGGCTACACTAGGAAATTATTTCAAAATAACTAATTTCAAAATAACTCCCAAAATAACAAAATTGAAATAGCATGTCCCCACTATGAGGGAGCCTCGAAATTAGTTCAAGGCAGGCTCCGTTATTGTGAACATGCTACGTCAACTTGGAGCCCCAGGAAACCCTGGGGAATAATTACTTTGAATAACTCTGGGGAGTAGTTATTTCGAAATAGCAGCAGTGGAGCATCCACAGGGCTGCTATTTCAAAATAAGCATTATTTCCCAGGGAAAGCAGGGGTACAGGTTTTGAAATAACCAGCCCGTTACTTTGAAATAACAGGCTTGGTAGTGTGGACTCTCTGCTTATTTCAAAATAAGGGGGATTATTTTGAAATAATTCCCTAATGTAGACCAGAGCTTAGTGTCCTGGTCCTATTTCAAAAGCCATGAGTCTCACATGGTTTTTTATGCTGGTGCATGCTGCAGGCAGAGAAACTATTGCCAGTCAGGGCACAATCCGGAGAGAGAGGGGAATGACTAGCATGCTCCCATCCTCCCTCACAAGTATGAAGAGATATTGTTGCTTCCCCTTCCTTCATACACATACACTCCCCTTATCCAGTCCATCATTAGCATGGAAATTCGATCCTTTCCCTTCCTGATATTTCCCAAGTTCCTTTTAGCTTTCTCCTTTCTGCTTCCCTCCCATTCAAAATAGCTCTGCAAAGTCCTCATTGTCTGTGCCCACTCGACCTAGTAAGCCTGTGGTGGGATTCTGTCCCTTGGGTTTGCTGAAAACAGGTCCATTGTTTTGACACTTTCTTGGCAATTTCTACATGATCATAAATAAATACGACCATTTTCCGTTTAATCCTACATTTCAAGTGGCTATTTATGCTTCTAGTCCTGATCAGAAATATCTCCCAAATGTCCTCAGTTCGAGAGACTCAGCAATTTAAAAATGCCTTATGTGTCAGCAGCAAATCAACCCTCCCGTCAGCAACATTGTATTTGAACGCTGCCATTTTCTACACGGCTGGCTCATTTTGGGTCTACTCCTGCCAAAATCCCTTGTAGAAAGCACTGTCAAAGGGATCTGACTTACGTAACAGACTAAGTTTGATACAGGTTTGATCCTTCTACCATAAATAACATTGTGTCATTTTCCCATCATAGTAGTAATATAAAATAAGGGCATGGACAGCACATTTGTGTGGGGAGAAGGTAAGGATCCAGTCTTGCAATGGATAAGAAGAGCTCAGTGGGACGAAGTAATTGATGTGCATAAGTGTTTATATAATCAGAGCCTACATTTGGATATAAATGAGGGTGGCCTTCAAAGGCCCCACTCCAAGCAAATACTAAAGCATGTGCTTAATTACATGAGAACTTCTCATATTTAAAGTTAAGCATGTGCTAAAGTGCTTAGCTGGAGCAGGAGAAGTCTTTCCCAACCTTCAGATTTTCAAGCCGTGTCTCTCTGTTTCAATGAAAACATCCCCAGCTTGATTTGTACAGCTCCCACCTTCCTTCGATCTCTGGCACAACACCAGGCCTTCTAGAACATGCTGTCCACCACAAACACAGTTCTTCTCTCCCTTACACTCATTTACATTAGGAATAAAAACTGGGACGAGAAAGAGAAGTTATTTTATTCAAGACTTCAGAAGCACTCAGAATCATACAGCTGTAAGTGGAGTCCCTTTGGGTACGTCTACACTACAGCATTAATTTGAGTTAATTCGAATTAACTATTTCAAAATTAAGGTAAGCTAATTTGAAATAATGCATCTACACACAAAACCTATTTCAAAATAGTGCATCCACACTGAGTGGACCCTGAACCGAAGTTAAGGCTGGCCGGAACCAGTTCCGGTAGGGCATCAGGTTAGGACTTATTGTGTGGGGCTGCTCCATGAGGCTAACTGAGCTCTGTGCTTAAAGGGACCCTACCCCCACCCCGGACAGACAATTCTCAGGGTTCCCTGCTTGCTTGTCTACCTCGATGAGGGACAGCAAAGCAGTCCTGTCCTGGAGTGCCCTGAGTGCCCGCACTTGGGACAGCACAGCACTCGGCCACATGGAGCCAGAGCTGCCCCTGGGCATGCCGGGGCATCTCGTGGGGTTGTTGCCATCAGCCCGGCTGCACTTGCTGCAGGCTGCCATCTGGGAGGTCCATCGGGGGGCTATCAGGATCCAGGAGGCCCTGCGGGAGAGCGTCCACCCCGAGGAGCCCTCAGAGCCACCCCCGTCCTCCCCACCGGGGGCTCGTGCCTCATTCCTCCCTCACGTCCTTCCACTTACCCCTCCCTAGCCCCCCTTCCTGATATCAAACAAAAGACATGGATGTTCAAAAATAGAAACTGGGTTTATTGAACAAAACTGGGGGGGGGAGTGAACCTCTGGGGAGACTGGGAAAAGGAGGTGGGAGAGGGGAAGAGAGAGGGGAGGGGGAAACCTGGGAGGAGGGAGCTGGAAGGGGGAATCAAGGGGAAGGAGGGGGAGGGGAAGCTCAAGGTCCAGGGTCAGGGATCTCGCCAGACCAACTTGATTTTCATGCAAACCTGCTCCTGGGTTCACATATGGCCTTTGGTGGCCAGGCTGGTGCTATCCTGCCATATACGGCCGCATTCCTCCATCTAGTGCAGAGATCATGGACGTTTGGGGCATCCCCTCAAACCTGAATAAGGTCCATGATCTCCATCCTGGACCAGGAAGGCGCCTACCTCCTCTAGCCCCTGTCAGGCTCCTGGGAGCTGGCAGACTGCTCCTGGGGAGCAGTGGAGGACTGGCTGCCAGTGGCTTGCTGGCTCATGTTTTGGGGCCACTGGGTCAGGGGCAGTGACTGCTGGCTCTGGGCTGGCAGGCTTGGAGCTGGCACAGGCACTGTGGCCAGGGTCTACCCCTTTAATGGCTGCAGGGCTGGGGAAGAGGAGAGTACGTTTTCCTGGTTGTGCCCAGAGTGGCCACCAGGGCTCCCTGAGAAGGGATGGAGACCCCTTATTTCGAATAAGTGCCTACACAGCACTTAATCTGAAATAGCTATTTCAAATTTGGCGTTATTCCTCGTAGAATGAGGTTTACCAAATTCTAATTAAGTGCTCTGCTATTTCGAATTAATTTCAAAATAACGGTTTGCATGTATAGACGCTATTAAAGTTAATTAGAAATAATGGCTCTTATTTTGAATTGACTTTGCAGTGTAGACATACTCTTAGTCAGTACCAATCTTCTGTGTGTGCGCGCACACACACACACATTAAGTAGTTCAGATGTGTGGAAGAAAATATATTAAAACAACACACCTGTGTCTAGTTGCTGTGAGGTTCCCTTAGTGACTACAGAGGTGCTGTACAAAGGTAGGGAATTAGCCTTCTTCCACTCAAGGAAGAGTAGAAGCCCCAGAACAAAGTAACATATGGCTTCACGGTTTGTAGACAGGTGCATGTGTCAAAGAGCTTGCAAATACATGCATACAAATACATAGCTTTCATCCTACAATACTAGCATCACACCTAGTACTTGCTGCTTCTGATTCATAAGAGCCAGAAATGTACATAGCAAAGATCTGGCCTTAATGCAATACAATTTACCATGTATTAATTAGTAACACAGGATTTAGACAAAAAAACATTAAGATCAGAGTTTTAGATATCTGCAAAACTCAAAAAATTCTGTTAAAAGGATTTTTTTCTTTCTTATCTGAAGCCATTAAAACCTATGTAAACTTTGTTTGAAATGTAATCATGCAAATGTCCTCCTGGCACACAAGCACCCCATGCAGCCTACTCTTCTCCTCCCCCTTCACGCCCCTCCAATACAGCCAGACAGAGAAGACTTCAGCAAGTGAGTCAAGGACACCCTAAACAAACTCCCCGCCCCCCTGCCTCCACCTAACTTCACAGATACCAGCACCCACTCATCCCTTTTCCCCCACCTACCTTTCTTCCCCCTTCCCAGCCCAGGAGGGTTGAAGAGACTGCTGGGTTTCTGCCTCTGTCTGTCTGGGTATGTCTACACTACAAAGTTAATTCGAACTAACGGACGTTAGTTCGAATTAACTTCGATAGGCGCTACACTAGCGCTCCGCTAGTTCGAACTTAATTCGAACTAGCGGAGCGCTTAGTTCGAACTAGGTAAACCTCATTGTACGAGGACTAAGCCTAGTTTGAACTTACTAGTTCGAATTAAGGGGTGTGTAGCCCCTTAATTCGAACTAGTGGGAGGCTAGCCCTCCCCAGCTTTCCCTGGTGGCCACTCTGGCCAACACCAGGGAAACTCTATTGCCCCCCTCCCGGCCCTGGAGCCCTTCAAGGGGCATGGGCTGGCTACAGTGCCCATGCCAGGTGCAAGCCTGCCAGCACCGAGCCAGCAGACCCTGCACCTGGCACGGATTGAGCCACCCACCCGATACCCCCCAGCCCTCCCCCTCTTCCCGGGACCAGCCTGGCGGCTCCCGGGAGCTTGGCCAAGACCGCAAGAGGCGGGCACCCGCCTGTTCTAGTGCGGAGATCGTGGACCTCGTCCACGACCTATGCACTAGGCACAGGAAAGTGGCCGTCTAGGGCAGGAGAGCTGCCAGCGTGGCCACCCAGGAGCAGGTGTGCATGAAAATCAAGGTGGTCCACTGAGACCCCCGACCCTGAGCCCTGAGCTTACAATGGCCGTCCTGGGTCAGACCAAAGGTCCATCTAGGCCAGTAGCCTGTCTGCCGACAGCGGCCAACCCTAGGGACCCTGGAGGGGATGGACCGAAGACAGTGACCAAGCCATTTGTCTCATGCCATCCCTCTCCAGCCTCCCACAAACTTTGGGCAGGGACACCACTCCTACCCCCTGGCTAATACCACTCCATGGACCCAACCTCCATCACTTTATCTCACTTCTCTTTATATTCTGTTCTAGGTCTCGCCTTCACAGCCTCCTGCAGCAAGGAGTTCCACAGGTTGACTCTTTGCTTTGCGAAGAACAACTTTCTGTTACTAGTTTGAAGTCTGCTACCCATTCCTTTCCTTTGGTGTCCTCTAGTCCTTCTATTATGGGAACTAATGAAGAACTTTTCTTGATGCACCCTCTCCACCCCACTCATGCTTTTATAGACCTCTACCCTATCCCCCCTCAGTATACTCTTTTCTAAACTGAAAAGTTCCAGTCTCTTTAGCCTCTCTTCATATGGGACCTGTTCCAAACCTCTGATCATTTTAGTTGCCCTCCCCTCTCCCACCTCCTTTTCCCAGTCTCCCCGAGTTTTGTTCAATAAAGAGAGATTCTATTTTTGACCACACGTTTTCTTTATTTTTTACATCAGGAAGGGGGGTTAGGGAAGGGTGAGTGGAAGGAGGTGAGGGAGGAATGGGGTACAAACCCCCGATGGGGAGGACTGGGCTGGCTCTGCGGGCTTCTGGGGGTGGAAGCTCTCCTGCAGCCCCCCAATTGCCTCCTCTCCCCAGATGGCAGCCTGTGGCAAGTGCAGCCAGTCTGATGGCCGAGTGCTGTGATGTGCCCAGTGTGGGCACTCAGGGCACTCCAAGCCAGGACTGCTTTGCAAGCGGGGCACCCCTGAGAACTGTCTGTCCGGGGTGGGGGTTGGGTACCTTTAAGCACAGCCCTCGGCTAGCCTGAGGCAGCAGCTCCACGCTCTAAGTCCTCATCTGATACCCTGCCGGCACTGCTTCCGGCCATCCTTAACCCTGGTTCAGGGTCCACTTAATGTGGACATGCTAGTTCAAATTAGCAAAACGCTAATTCGAACTAGTTTTTTAGTCTGGATCCGTTAGTTCGAATTAGCTTTGTTCGAATTAACTAATTCGAACTAAGTTAGTTCGAATTAGCGCTGTAGTGTAGACGTACCCTCTGTCTGTCTGTCTCGCTCGCTCTCTGTCTCTCTCTTTCCTTGGGCAGATGGAACTCTCCAAACTCCCCTCCCCTCTGACTTCCTCCCAAGCCAATTAATTAATTACTCACTCACTCCCCCCAGCTACTTATTCCTTGTTTCTCTCATCTGCTTATCTGCTCTAGGAGCTCTTCAGTTCAGAGTGTGACAGCCCCTCCCCTGGCTGGTCAGCTGAGCTCCCTGCCTGTGCAGGAGCTTTGAACCTCTGAGTGGGGCTCAGAAAATAGCTGTGCTGTCGTGCAGCCCTGCACTTTAGAGGGAACTTAGCTGCCAGCTTCTTAGGTTGTAACTTCTCAACTCTGGCTCTTTAATACCTTCTATTCAAAAACTTTCATCCCTATGAAAATAAAACCCATCCTCCACTTGCACTCAACTTGCTACCCCATTTGGCAATCTACTCCCAACTGTTCCCAGCCATATCTGCCAGCTGATTCACATCTCCTTTCTTTTCCTAAGTTCATGCCCTGCCCTCTGGCTTCTGTATTTGAAAAAAAAATTACACTTGTTTTAGTTAAGAAAGTCTTGAAAATATGTATAAAAAGCCAGATGTTCTTAAACACGTCTTGATAACTAATTTCTGTAGATGCAGCCTTCCAAAGAGAATGAAGTTAGTGTGTTCTCAGTGGTGATACATGTCCAAACAAGAAGCAATGGTCTCAAGTTTCAGGTGAAGAAGTCTAAATTGGCTATTAGGAAAGACTATTTCACTAGGAGGGTGGTGAAGCACTGGAGTGGGTTGTCTCAGAAGGTGGTAGAATCTCCATCTTTAGTTGTTTTTAAGGCCAGGCTTGACAAAGTCCCCCTTGGCTAGGATTGGGGTTGGTCCAGCTTTGAGCAGGGGATTGGACTAGATGACCTCCTGAGGTCTCTTCCAACCCTAATCTTCTATGGTTCTATATGAGACAGTCTCTCATCTCTTTTCTTTCCTCTTCTGTGAAAGCATCCAATGGTGACCTACAGGAACATTCAAAACAATAAGCCTGTGGGGAAAAGTCAGAGAAATGCCATGTTGACAAATATGTTAGCCTCCATAGCAGAAGGAATAAAAAGTCATAAGTATAACTGTAAACCAGGTGGATTTAAGTGCTCAGTGTCATATTTATTGCTCTGTCATATTTGAGACTATTATTAATATTGAGAAAGCATTCATAAAAGCCATTTCAGTACATAGCAACCAAGGTAAAGTACTTAAACATGGCTATGAAAGTCAAAAATTGATTTTCCATGAAAGTTGATTCTCAGTGAATTATGGACTTTGTGAAAATGGAATACATTTTAGCATGCTGGGTAATGTGCTAATATCATACATAGAATGCATTTTCTTCAAGCAGTGGGTATAAGCCTTTAGGCATGCAGGTGTCAGACTGCTGTTTAAAAGGAATATCCCTTGTGTAGCCTTCCAAATAAAATAGACTCACTTCGCTCAGTTCAATTCATCTGCTTATCCCAACACTGAATAGTATTAGGCATCCTTTGGTCTCAAGAGACCATGGGTATGCACCCCTGAGAGATAAGAATTTACTTAGCTGGTTTTAGGGCAGTTGCAGCTGTGGCTGAAGAGACCTATTCAAGAGAGACAATCTTCTGCATCTGCCACATTTAAAGCTGGTATTTTGACCCTTTGTCTCGGCCTTATGCACGCTTTTTTCTCCTCTGCTAATCTGGACTACTTGCTCTTATAACTCTGGATACCTTTGTTAAGCTTCTGTTTCCAAAGGCAGAAGTCTTGAGTGGGATCTTCCAGTTCTCACAACTGTGCCCATTTCTTTGAGGGCTTGTTTGCATACATCCTTGAAACATACTTCTGGATGTCCTTTGGGTCTTTTTCCAGATGCCAGTTCAACATAGAGGATTTCCTGTGGGATGTGTTCAGCATTCATCCAGCACACATCCCGAAGCCATCTGAGACGTCTCTGAGGAGTGTTTGCATCCTGGGTATTCTGGCCTGCTGGAGCATCTCAGTGTTTATAAATCTGTCTTTCCAGGAAATTCCAAAGATTTGATGCATAAAAAAACTGTATAGCCTCTTTTTCTGATGAGAGTATAGTTCATAATCTGGTGGAGGGTGCTTCCTCAACTCCTTGTGTTCATCTAGTTAGACTATGATAAACTCAAAGTCTTGGGTGACTTTGGGGAAAATTGTCCATAACTGTTTTGGAAATGGGTTTCTTTGTGGGTTATCACTGCTGTGTCATTGGCAAAGAAGAGGTTTTGAATAAGGTCCTCCCATGTTCTGCTTTTAGATAGGAGTCTTGCAACATTGAACCATTTCCATCAGATCTTCTGTGCAAGTAGATTCCTTTGGTTGAGGAACCCAAAACTTGTTTTAGTAGCAAGGAGAAGAAAATCCCAAACAGGGCTTAACTCCGCTGTGAATCTGAAAAGCCTCAGAAACTGAGCCATTGTATTGAACTGGAAGGACCAAATCATGCTCAAGAGTTTGAGGCGGGGAAGGGGAACATCCAATCTTTTCTAGAAGTGCAAAGAGCCCGTTTCTTCTGACAAGTTCAGAAGTGTTTGTGAGATTGATGATGGCTATCTAAAGGAACTTTTTTTATTTTTGTTCTCTGCATTTTACCTGGGTGACAAATATTTCAACACCTTTCTGCTGAATTCATAGGAACATAAGAATGGCCATACTGGGTCAGACCAAAGGTCCATCCAGCCCAGTACCCTGTCTGCCGACAGTGGCCAATGCCAGGTGCCCCAGAGGGAGTGAATCGAACAGGTAATGATCAAGAGATCTCTCTCCTGCCATCCATCTCCACCCTCTGACAAACAGAGGCCAGGGACACCATTCCTTACCCATACTGGCTAATAGCCATTTATGGACTTAACCTCCATGAATTTATCTAGTTCTCTTTTAAACCCTGTTATAGTCCTAGCCTTCACAACCTCCTCAGGCAAAAAGTTCCACAGACTGACTATGCGCTGTGTGAAGAAGACCTTCCTTTTATTTGTTTTAAACCTGCTGCCCATTAATTTCATTTGGTGGTGCCTAATTCTTATATTATGGGAACAAGTAAATAACTTTTCCTTATTCACTTTCTCCACACCACTCATGATTTTATATACCTCTACCATATCCTCCCTTAGTCTCCTCTTTTCCAAGCTGAAAAGTCCCAGTCTCTTTACTCTCTTCTCATATAGGACCTGTTCCAACCCCCTAATCATTTTAGTTGCCCTTCTCTGAACTTTTTCTAATGCCAGTATATGTTTTTTGAGATGAGGAGACCACATATGTATGCAGTATTCCAGATGTGGGCATACCATGGATTTATATAAGGGCAATAAGATATTCTCCATCTTATCCTCTATCCTTTTTTAATGATTCCTAACATCCTGTTTGCTTTTTGGACTGCTACTGTACACTGCGTGGATGTTTTCAGAGAGCTGTCCACAATATACTCCAGGATCTTTTTCCAGATTTTATTACAATAGGAAGTCTTGTGGATAAGGGAGAAGCAGTGGATGTGGTATACCTAGACTTTAGTAAGGCATTTGATACAGTCTTGCATGATATTCTTATCAATAAACTAGGCAAATACAGCTTAGATGGGGCTACCATAAGGTGGGTACATAACTGGCTGGATAACCGTACTCAGATGGTAAGTATTAATGGTTCACAATCCTGCTGGAAAGGTAAAACAAGTGGGTCTGTTTTGGGACTGGCTCTATTCAATATCTTCATCAACTATTTAGATATTGGCATAGAAAGTACGCTTATTAAGTTTGCAGATGATATCAAGCTGGGAGGGGTTGTGACTGCTCTGGAGGATAGGGTCATAATTCAAAATGATCTGGACAAATTGGAGAAATGGTCGGAGGTAAGCAGAATGAAGTTTAATAAAAACAAATGCAAAATGCTCCACTTAGGAAGGAACAATCAGTTTCACACATACAGAATGGGAAGCGACTGTCTAGGAAGGAGTACGACAGAAAGAGATCTAGGGGTTATAGTGGACCACAAACTGAATATGAGTCAGCAGTGTGATGCTGTTGCAAAAAAAGCAAACATGATTCTGGGATGCATTAACAGGTGTGTTGTGAGCAAGACACGAGAAGTCATTCTTCCGCTCTACTCTGCGCTGGTTAGGCCTTAGTTGGAGTATTGTGTCCAGTTCTGGGAAAGGCATTTCAAGAAAGATGTGGAGAAATTGGAGAGGATCCAGGGAAGAGCAACAAGAATGATTAAAGGTCTAGAGAACATGACCTATGAAGGAAGACTGAAAAAATTGAGTTTGTTTAGTTTAGAAAAGAGAAGATTGAGGGGCGACATGATTGAGGGGGAACCTGTTTTCAAGTATCTAAAAGGGTGTCATAAGGAGGAGGGAGACAACTTGTTCATCTTGCCCTCTGAGAATCGAACAAGAAGCAATGGGCTTAAACTGCAGCAAGGGGGGTTTAGGTTGGACATTAGGAAAAAGTTCCTTACTGTCAGGGTAGTCAAACACTGGAATAAATTGCCCAGGGAGGTTGTGGAATCTCCATCTGTGGAGATATTTAAGAGTAGGTTAGATAAATGACTATCAGGGATAGTCTAGACAGTATTTGGTCCTGCCATGAGGGCAGGGGACTGGACTCGAAGACCTCTCGAGGTCCCTTCTAGTCCAAGTATTCTATGATTCTATGATTCGATTATTAGTTGTAGCTAAGGGTATGTCTACACTACCCCGCTAGTTCGAACTAGCGGGGGTAATGTAGTCATCCGCAGTTGCAAATGAAGCCCGGGATTTGAATTTCCCGGGCTTCATTTGCATGAAGCCGGCCGGCACCATTTTTAAATACCGGTTAGTTCGGACCCCGTGCCACGCGGCTACACGCGGCACGGACTAGCTAGTTCAGATTAGGCTTCTAATCCGAACTTGCTGTACGCCTCGTAGTCTGCTTTGGTCTTAACTACCTTGAATGGTTTAGTATCATCTGCAAACTTTGCCACCTCACTGTTTACCCCCTTTTCTAGATCATTTATGAATATGTTCAATAGGATTGGTCCTAGGACTGGCCCTTGGGGAACACCACTAGTTACCCCTCTCCATTTTGAAAATTTACTATTTATTCCTGCCCATTGTTTCCTGTCTTTTAACCAGTTCTCAGTCCAGGAAAGGATCTTCCCTCTTATTCGAGGAGTGCTTATTTCAAATTTGGTAAACCTCATTCTATGAGGAATAACGCCAAATTCAAAATAGCTATTTCAAAATAAGTGCTGTGTAGACCCTTATTTCGAAATAGGGGGCCTCCAGCCTTCCCAGGGAGCCCTGGTAGCCACTCCAGCCTCAACCAAGAACACTCCATCCTCTCCCCACCTCCTCAGAGCCCTTAAAGGGGTAGACTCTGGCCACAGTGCCTGTACCAGCTCAGCTCCAAGCCTGCCAGCCCAGAGCCAACAATCACTGCCCCTGACCCAGTGGCCCCAAACATGAGCCAGCAAACCACTGGCATCCAGTTCTCCACTGCTCCCCAAGAGCAGTCTGCCAGCTCCCAGGAGCTTGCCAGGACCCGGAGAAGTTGGGCGCCTTCCTGGTGCAGCGTGGAGATCGTGGACCTTATTCAGGTTGGGGGGGATGCCCCTAACATCCATGATCTCCGCACTAGATGGAGGAACGCAGCCATCTATGGTAGGATAGCTGCCAGCCTGGCCACAAAAGGCCACATGGGAACCCAGAAGCAGGTTTGCATGAAAATCAAGTTGGTCCAGCGAGACCCCTAACCCTGAGCCCTGAGTTTCCCCTCCCCCTTCTTCTCCTTGCTTCCCCCTTCCTCCTGTCTCTCACCGTGAGGGAGGAATGAGGCACAAGCCCCCAGGGGGGCAGACCAGGGAGGCTTTTAGTGGTCCTCAGGGTGGAAGCTCTTCTGCAGGGCTTCCTGGATACTGACAGCCCCCTGATGGACCTCCCAGATGTCAGCCTGCAGAAAGTGCAACCAGTCTCACAGCAACGCGTCCAAGAGAAGCACCAGAGTGCTCGGGGAAGCTCCGGCTCCATGTTGCAGAGTGCTGTGGTGTCCCAAGTGAGGGCAACCATAACACGCAGAGACAAAATGCTTTGCTGTCCCTCATTGAGGTAGACAAGCAAGCAGGGAAACCTCAGATCTGGCAGTCTGGGGGGGGGGGGAGAGTCTGTTTAAGCACAGACTTCAGATAGCCTCAGGCAGCAGCCCCTCACAGTAAGTCCTGACCTGGTGCCCTTCCAGAACTGGTTCCGGCCAGCCTTAAATGCAATTCAGAGTCCACTCAGTGTGGACGCACTATTTCAAAATAGCAAAATGCTATTTCGAAATGCATATTGAGTGTAGATGCATTATTTCAAAATAAGCTGTTTCAAAATAACACTGTAGTTTAGACATACCGAATAGATTAGTAAAACATGATTTCCCTTTACAGAAACCAACAAATTTGCCCAACAAATTATGTTCTTCTATGTGTCTGACAATTTTATTCTTTACTATTGTTTCAACTAATTTGCCCGGTACTGACGTTAGACTTACCAGTCTGTAATTGCTGGGATCACCTCTAGAGCCCTTTTTAAATATTGGCATTACATTAGCTATCTTCCAGTCACTGGGTACAGAAGCTGATTGAAAGAATAGGTTACAAACCACAGTTTATAGTTCCGCAGTTTCACATTTGAGTTCTTTCAGAACTCTTGGGTGAAAGTCATTCAGTCCCAGTGACTTGTTACTGTTAAGTTTATCAATTAATTCCAAAACCTCGTCTAATGACAATTCAATGTGAGACAGGTCCTTAGATTTGTCACCTACAAAGGACGGGTCAGGTTTGGGAATCTCCCTAACATCCTCAACCGTGAAGATTGAAGCAAAGAATTCATTTAATTTCTCCGCAATGACTTTATCGTCTTTAAGTGCTCCTTTTGTAACTCAATTGTCCAGGGGCCCCACTGGTTGCTTAGCAGGCTTCCTGCTTCTGATGTACTTAAAAAACATGTTGTTCTTACCTTTGGAGTTTTTGGCTTGCTGTTCTTCAAATTTCTTTTTAGCTTTTCTTATTACATTTTTACCCTTAATTTGGCAATGTTTATGCTCTTTACTGTTTACCTCACTAGGATTTGACTTCCACTTTTTAAAAGATATCTTTTTATCTCTCACTGCTTCTTTTACATGGTGGTTAAGCCACAGTGGCTCTTTTTTAGTTCTTCCATGTTTTTTAATTTGGGGTATACATTTAAGTTGGGCCTCTGTTATGGTGTCTTTGAAAAGTTTCCACGCAGATTGCAGGGATTTTACTTTAGTCACTGTACCTTTTAATTTCTGTTTAACTAATCTCCTCATTTTTGCATAGTTCCCCTTTTTGAAATTAAAGTACACGGTGTTGGGCTGCTGAGGTGTTCTTCCCATCACAGGAATGTTAAATGTTATTATATTATGGTCACTATTTCCAAGCGGTCCTGTTATTGTTACCTCTTGGACCAGATCCTATGCGCGACTCAGGACTAAATCGAGAATTGCCTCTCTCTTTGCGGGTTCCTGTACCAGCTGCTCCAAGAAGCTGTTGTTTAAGGTGTCAAGACATTGTGTCTCTGCATCTCGTCCTGACTCATCCTGGACCCAGTCAATATGGGGATAGTTGAAATCCCCGACTGTTATTGACTTCTTTATTTTAATAGTCTCTCTATTCTCCCTTAGCATTTCATAGTCACTATTACTGTCCTGGTCTGGTGGTTGATAATAGACTCCTACTGTTATATTCTTATTAGAGCAGCACAATAGATATCTACCATTGGTGCAGCACAAGTCAAGTTTGGAGGAGGTTCACAGGCCTACCGCAGTAACTCACCATGCTTTTGCTATATGTCTCTCCTCATCTAAGTTGAGCAGTGGAAGAGGTGGATGCTAAGAAAACATAATAGTAGTGGTATTGCTGTAAGGGACCAAGAGTCCATTGTGTTAGGTACAGTGTAAAAGGTTTATGGGCATTACCTCTGTCACTATCCTGTCACTCATACATACTGTTACTGGTGTCTTGAATAAGCTCTAGTTGGCCTATAAATAAATGGGTATTTAACCTTTTATGTTAATTGGGCTTGGGATGCTGTAGCTACAGTAAAGGCCTGGAAAATAAGAAGTTTCTACATAGCTTAGATCAACCTGAAAAAAGCATACTCTTGTACTGGAAATTGTTTCATTTTATCCCTCTATCAATCTGGCAGGGGATGGCATCAGAGCTGCGCTCAGCAGTGTTCCTAGCATACAAAAAGTGACTCAGACCAGAGAAATACTTAGCAATATGATCTGTCTCTAGTGACCTGACCTTTTGAGAAACCCATTTAAACAAATCTGATTCTTAGAGCTTTATGCTCTCCTTGGTCTACAGCAGAAATCCCTGTGGTACCTACCTCAGTTTTGCCATTAGCTTAAATTCAAGGAGCTTCAGGGCGATAGTTTGAATTCCTTTGGCTTGTCATTCAGTTAGCAAACACATTAATATAGGTTGTCATTGACGGGAATCACTGTCTTCTAATGCTTTCTATAGACAGGGGAATGTTACTGTTGGCCTTTCCATCGCATGCTGCCCATAACACATTTCTGTCTCCCGTTTCTCAAGCATGCATACTTTCTGGAGCTACAGCAGCATAAATCTAGTGTAACAAGTGAAGTATTCACTTCATGAGTGCAATCAGAGGTTGACACCCACGTTGCAGTCAATGTCAAAAGTTCCCAGTCATTTCAGTAGGGCCAGGATATCACCTGTGATAGTTTGATGGGAAGGATGACTAAGGCACCAGCCTGGGACACAAGAACTCAGGAACTTGTTTGCTCTGCCACAGACTTTCCTGTGTGACCTCGGGAAAGTCAATTAATCTCCCTATTTGTAAAATGGGGATGATAAAACTTACCCACCTCACAGGTGTCTTGTGGGGATAAATCTATTAATGTTTGTGGTGCTTAGGTGCTATGTTTATGGATGTATATAAGTAGAAGAGTACACATTGCTTCATTAGCCCTTCTAAGGCTTTGTCTACACTGGCAGTGGAGCGACAAAGCTTTCTTGTTCATAAGTGATTAATTCCTCCCTCCTCCAATGATAAAATCTTTGCTTACACAAGTACTAAAGTGCCAGTGTAAACAGTGCTTTGTTGGCAAGAGTGCTCTCCTGACCACAAAGCAAACACTGCTCCTAAGGGGCTGTACCCAAAGAAGGTGTTTACACTGCCTTTCTGCAGCACCACACGACTGTGTCAACACAGCTGCATGGCTAGAAGTTGTGTAGTGTAGACATACCATAACACTGAGAATTCCAACCCCAGCTTACACAAAGCTGAAATTCTCACAGTATTATGGTACATCTACACAACAGGGCTAAAGCCAAAATAAGCTATGCAACTTGAGCTACGTCAATTGCATAGCTTAAGTCGAAATAGCATTATTTTGGATTTTGGCGCTATCTACACACAGGAGCGGCCTGAGGCCCATTGAAGGCGATGCCCTAGGTGACGGCCGAGTCAGCCTATAGCCACGAGCCACCCCTGTCTACACATCTGCACGAGAAAGCACTTTTCCTCTGACTTCCCTTACTCCTTGTAAAATGAGGGTTACAGGAATGTAAGAAGTCCTCCTGTTTGACATTATTTCAACATTATGTCGAAAGAACTGCTTGTAGTGTAGACATGGACTATATTATTTTGGAATAATGTCAGTTATTCTGAAATAATGCTGCAGTGTAGACATAGCCTTACAGTGCTAGCTGTTAACCCAGAACTCTGCTCCTTGTTGTTCAGCACCTAATAAAACAATTCTATAGGGAGCCTGGGGCTTGAGAAGAAATATCTGGAATTTGGGAGAAATTTCTTCTTAAGGCTTTGACCTTATTACCACACTTAGGAAAAGCCTGATTGAATCATAAGACTGGAAAATCTCATTGTGGTCCAGTTTAGGAATGCATAATCCTCCTTTTCCCAATTAGGCAGAAGAACAGATTTTCCCATCACGAAAACTGTGTTTGTTTTCATATTTAAATTTTATTTGAAAACACTGCATTTCACAAAACTAGTAGAGGTTGGGGAGAGATGGGAATTTACTAATTGTGCCAGTGGTGCAATTTTACACCCCACCCAATCTCATTGCTGTCAGGTAGATAGTTATCATTACTGACAAATATTTATCATGGAAAAAGTATAATAGCCTTAAAAGCAAAACATTTTGGTTTTCTTTAAAAGGCAGTTTCAACCTAATGATGACAGGAGTGGAATTTTAGTGCATTTGAGAAACGAAATATCTAAGAGAAAACACAAAAATAATTTTTGAATTATGTAGACAAGGGGAGATTTTCTTTTATAAAGCTACAGAATATAATCTAGCCCTGAAACAGAATCCTGCATCTGAGATGTGCTGAATCTTTTAAAAAAAAACCAAAAAAAAAAAAACCAACAACATAATTTAGATAGCTCTTTGGCATATTACTCTATCTAGTAATACAGACTAGAAAACAATTTTCTGTAATGTGACAGTTTTTTGAGTTATCAAAAAAGTTTCCTGAATTCAGATGGAAAGTCAAAATTTCAAAAATATTCACCAATCAAAATTATGAAAATAAATTCAGTTTAGGTCAATCAAAAATATTTTGTTTTGATTTCAACCATTTGTTCTTTTCCTTTTGGTTTTTACTATTATAAGTTTAATTTTTCAAAAACAAAAGTTATGCTAAATTGGAAAACTGGATTTTTTTATTTGTTGACAAAAAGGCAAAATGAAAGGTCGGCTTTAAAAAAACAAGTGACCCTTTCAGTTTTGACAAATCTTCTTTCAGAGGAAAGAAGTACTTTGTTCAATACTTCCCAGCTAGCTCTAATATTTAACCATCTTTGTGTTTTTATTTGTTTATTTGTTTGTTTTGTTTTTGCATGTTTTGTTGCTACTGGTGACAGTGACCTAAGAAATGGAAGAGGTCACCCCAAGCTACAGGGCTTTCTGTCCTTGCAAGCAGTATATGTCAGTGGCACATTCTTATATCAGAATGAATTTCAGGAGAGAGATGTGCCTTGGTTCTTGATGTGTCCCATCAATCTAATAGTTCTCCCGACTAAGACTAAGACTGAGCCAAGTGCTGTAATGGACTGTATTTATGTAGCATAGCTGACAGTAAACAATGACAGCCTCTCTTGTTGGCTCTGAGAAGCAGCAGACACCCGCCAAGTTTTACCCCATTATATCTGAAAAAGTCTTTGATTCATATGTGTTTCAGAACCACGCTGCAGTGAAGAACCTAGCCAATTTGTTTGATCAAATGGGTACAAAACATTTGCAAGGATGGTGCTTGCAACAATTTGGTATGCTACGGTATCTGCACACTGATGAAAGTGGTCTCTTAAAAAAAGTATGACTTAGAAATATGTCACTGCCTTGGTATTAAGGATTGTTTAGCAAACACAATGTTCACATTTTCTAGAGAGTGTGGCAATCACAAATAACCTATATCTATACTTTTATAGAGATAAAATACGCAGTGTGCTCCCTTAGCAGTTTTCGATCTTTGCTTCCAGCCATTGGGGCATTTCCTTGCAAACCAGAACATCATGTTACCTCACCTATCTATCTGTCTGTCTGTCTGTCTGTCTGTCTATCTAAGCTTTAGAGGTGTAGCCGAGTTAGTCTGTAACAGGAAAAACTTAAAAAACAACAAACAATCTAGTAGCACCTTAAAGACTAGCAAAACATGTAGATGGTATCATGAGCTTTTGTGGGCAAAATCCACTTCTTCAGATGACCAGAGTATAATAAGTCCAGATTCCAGAATAAGTAAGGGACGGGGCGTGGGAGGAAAAAAGGAAGGGGAGAAGAAAAAGAGAGACTGTGCAAATAGTTACAAGAGGCTGTTAAGAACCATTAGCAACTCCATTGTTTGGTTGGTTGTTTAAGACATTAAAAGGTGGATGATAGTGTGCAAGCCATCCTATATCTAAGTTCAGACCATTAGTATAAGAATTAAACTTGCGAATTAAGTTAAGTTCCAATCCTTCTCTGTGTTTTTGGCTTGTGGAATTGGTCTGAAACAAAACAGCAACTTGGAGATCCATTAATGAGTGTAGGGGATGGCAGGAGGGGCTGTGCTGCATGAGCAGCACGTGGAGAGTGGAGAGGAGATGGCCCACAGGGAGCGGCAGGTCCTGTTCTTGCAGAGCCACAAGGGCAGCCTATACAGGCAGTCCCTGGGTTACATGGATCCGACTTACATCAGATCCCTACTTACAAACGGGGTGAGGCAACCCCGCACTAGCTGCTTCCCCCCAGCAGACCAGGGAGACGCGAAGCTAGTGCCCCCCCCCCCCCAGCAGACCAGGGAGACGCGGAGCGGATTTTCTCAGCAGACACCTCAGCTTGAGAATAAAGGACTGAGGGACGTGAGGTGTGGAAGAATAAAACTGAGCTCTGGAGAAATGTTTGTCTAGATTTTCCCCTACAATATGTACCAGTTCCGACTTACATACAAATTCAACTTAAGAACAAACCTACAGTCCCTATCTTGTACGTAACCCGGGGACTGCCTGTACTAACTGCACCAGGAGGTGTGGCAGCAGGACTAAGAGCTGGCGACTGCTTTCCAGCAGGGCCAGCTCCATGTCTGGGAGGGCTGTGGTGTCCACAAGGGAAGCCAGAGCACACAGTGAGATGGGTTTGCTGTCCCTCGAGGAGGTAGGCAAAGGTGAGGAGCCTGAGACATGACTGTACGGTGGGGTCCCTTTAAGCACGGGCCTCCTGATGCCCTTCCCAGAGTGCTTCGGGGGGGGGGGGAGGTAGGTTAAATGTGATTGAGCCTCCAATCAGTGTGGATGCTCTATTTCGAAATAGCTCTGTGCTATTTCAGTTGGCATTTGCAGAGAATTGCTATTTTGGGAGTTTTTATTCCGAAATAGCTTATTTCCAAATAAGCGCGTAGTGTAGAAGTACTCTTTGGCTGTGTCTAGACTGGCAAGATTTTCCGCAAAAGCACCTGCTTTTGCGGAAAAACTTGCCAGCTGTCTACACTGGCCGCTTGAATTTCCGCAAGAACACTGACGATCTCATGTAAGAATTCAGTGCTTCTTGTGGAAATACTATGCTGCTCCCGTTCCGTCAAAAGGGCCAGTGTAGACAGCTCAGATTTGTTTTGCGCAAAAAAGCCCCGATCGCGAAAATGGCAATCAGGGCTTTTTTGTGCAAAAGCGCATCTAGATTGGCCACAGATGCTTTTGCACAAAAGCACTTTTGCGCAAAAGCATCCGTGCCAATCTAGATGCTCTTTTCGGCAAATGCTTTTAATGGAAAAGCTTTTCTGTTAAAAGCATTTGTGGAAAATCATGCCAGTCTAAACGTAGCCTTTGTGTGTATTAGTGAGCACCTAGTGCAATGAGGCCTCAGGTCTGACTGAAGCCACTCAATGCTGCAATAATATAATATCAGGCTACAAGGATTCTGGCATTTCCCGAGGACGGGGGGAATCACTCCCCACTGATTTTTCTGATAAACACAACGTTCACAATTTAAAAATACAGGTGGAAAGTGCTAAGGGAGGAGGATGAGCTTCTTTATAATGCACTGTGGGGCTATAGCTACACTGCTTTTTTTTTGTGGAAGAAGATATGCAAATCATGCTCGCATTTGCATATCTTCTTCTGATTCTTTTTGCAGAAGAGGTTTTGCCGATAAAAGGCCAAATGTCAGAAAAAAAACCTTTTTCGCAAGACCTCTTTGTAAATCAAGGTTTATAGGGTCTTGTGAAAAAGGGTTTTTTTCCCGACATTTGGCCCCGTCTTCACAGGGCCTTTTATTGGCAAAACCTCTTCCGCAAAAAGAAATGGAAGAAGATATGCAAATGCGAGCTCAATTTGCATATCTTCCTCTGCAAGAAAGTGGCAGTGTAGCTATAGCTTGAGATCTGTGAGTAAAAAGGACTTATTCTCATGTGGCCCAGGAAACACTGTTTCTTCATATGAAGGTGAATTTCACCTGTATGGCTTTGCTTTCTATTTGCTCAATGATCTGAAAAGCCTCAGCCTGTCACTCTGCTACCTATCACTCTGCTACCTTTCAGACAATCCCTTTGAGCACTTTCTGCTCACCCCATCAAGTCTATATGCTATTGTAGGGCTTCAATACGTACTTAAATCTTAAAACAGCTGGGTATTTTCTGGCAAGAAGAAAAGGGAGCAGAGTAATACTCCACTCATTAAAAGTGTAAAAACTGTGACACTGGACATTATAGTCCACCACACCCACCTGCCAATCCACTGTAAATGTAACCACTTGGAACAAGCTTGATTTTCTTGATCATAACATTTAAATGACAGCCTTTTTACACACTGACGGCCTTTTAATGCTGACTGATCCTACAGACTGTTTCTTAAAAACAACCAAACTACTTCAAAACAAAACATCAGGTACAGAACAGAACAGGGGCTTTTAGTGCTTTACTTATGTCCAAATAACAGGGCATATATCATTTTTCTAACAGCGTGTGGTGCATATATTCCCCATCTTATTATGTAAAAGCATTAGGGCTGTTAACCTGTAAACGGCAACTGCAGAGTCAAGCAATAAAAATGCACTTAGTGCTATTTTAGCTCCACATGTAAGTAATTTGAGCTTTTAAATTATTGTAAAATGCAGTAATTGTGACAGAATGGAGATTTCCCTTCCCCCTCCCTGCACAGTGCACGTACTGCATTGGGAAGGAAAGATTCAGTCTATTGGCTTTGCTTGTTTCTCAGGCCTGGTCTCAACACAGTTTTTGTACTGGTAAAATAATGTCAATTGGGGTGAGTGTATGTGTGATTTTTTTTTATACCAAACTATCTATACTCGTGCAGCTATATGGTATAAAAATGCCTTAAGATTGGTTTACATTATTTCCCATCCTGTGCTAGAATAAGGTACCCTAACAAAAGCACCTTTACCCTGGTATAACTCCATCCACACTAGGGGGATTGTACTACTTTAAGTACACCTCCAAGATGTCCCATCCCCCCCGCTCCCCATCCTTGAAATGGAAGTGGCAAAGACAGTCTACAGAGGTTTGGCTGCTCAGCTTGTGGGAACCAGCTTCCTAGTCCGAACTACCTAGTTCGTGCCGTGTGTAGCCGCGTGGCACGGGGTTCGAACGAGCAGGGATTTAAAAATGGCGGCACCCAGTTTATGCAAATGAAGCCTGGGAAATTCAAATCCCGGGCTTCATTTGCAAGTGCGGTATGCCTACTTTACCCCGCTAGTTCGAACTAGCGGGGTAGTGTAGACATACCCTCAGTGTCTTCAGATGAGCTGGAGTCTCCCTACAGGAGAAAAGATTCAGCCCAACCCAACTGAGCATAGGCCTCTGAATGGGAGGAGTGGGTACTTCAGCACCACCTCAGCAGAGCCATAATGAAGCTGTGGAAGCAAATGTCCCCTGCGCGCATGCGAACACACGCACACACACACACAGAGGACCAAACCATAACCCATTTAAATCCAGGGGAGTTTTGCTGTTGACTACAGTGGTGCCAGGAATTCACCCACAGAGAGCTCTGCTGGAGGGATCTTGGTGCAGATTCTGTCAGAATAGTGATCTCAGTGTTAACAGCTCATTGTTAATGATTTGGGTGAGGGGAAGGATTGCACCCACAGCAAGTTTGCTGATGACACTAAGTTGAGGAGAGAGGTAAATATGCTGGAGGGTAGGGACAGGGTCCAGAGTGACCTAGACAAAGTAGAGGATTGAGCCAAAAGAAATCTGATGTTCAACAAGGACAAGTACAGAGTCTTACAACTTGGGACAGAAGAATCCCGAGCATTGCTCCAGGCTGGGGACCGACTGGCTAGGCCATAGTTGTACAGAAAAGGAGGTGGAGATTACAGTAGACAAGAAGATGAATGTGAGTCAACAGTGTGCTCTTGTTCCAGGAAGGCTAATGGCATATTGAGCCGCATTAGCAGCAGCACTGCCAGCAGATTTAGGGAAGTGATTATTCCCCTTTATTTGGCAATGGTGCAGCCATGTCTGGAGTACTGCATCCAGTTTTGGGCTCCCCCATTTCAGAAAGGATGTGGGCGAATTAGAGAGAGTCCAGCAGAGGGCAACAAAAATGATTAGGTTGCTGGAGCACTTGACTTTTGAGAAGAGGCTGAGGGAACTGGGTTTCAAAGGGGATGGAGCTAGGTAATTCTCAGTGGTGGCAAAACAAGGAGCAATGGTCTCAAGTTGCAGTAGAGGAGATCTAAATTGTATATTAGATGTCTAAAAACTATTTCATTAGGAGGGTGCTGAAACACTGGAATGAGTTGCCTAGGGAGGTGGTAAAATCTCCATAATTGGAGGTTTTTAAGGCCAGACTAAACAAAGTCTTGCCTGGGATGAGTGGGTTGAGGTCAGTCCTGCTTTGAGGAAGGGATTTATTAACTAGATGATCTCTTGAGGTCTTTCCCAACCCTAATATTCTACACAGACTCACTCAGACATCACTGGAACACTTGATTCATATTTCCAGGGCCAACTTCACAAACGCGAGAGCTAGAAACAAGCACAACAGATGAGAGTTTGAGGTCATTAGTGCTCTCTTTGAGCTGGTAGGCTGTCCAGTTAGCAAGTGAGAAAAATCAGGACTTTTCTGCCAGTGGGGTAGAGGAATGACTGCATATATAAGACAAACCTCCAATATTGGGACATGTAGTCACCCTAGGAGCAGGGGAGCTAAGCACACTCCCGAGTGCTGACACCTTAATCTGGCCATGTTCATGCCCTTACAGAAATGCAACCCTTTAGCAAAGAAAACCAATATTCTCCACTAATGTAAGATTCATGAGAAGGCATCTCTGTGGCTGTTGTACACTGCAGTCTCTCCTTCATCATGTATGTTACATTCACCTGATTGGAAATGCTTCCCCAGAGATGTCTATTATGCATCTAAAAAGCTCTTCATGAGTTAAAAGGTGAAATGTAACTTAATGCCTTAAACCACGACTAGGACTGAGTTGCATCGTAACGTATAATTTCAACCTACAGAGCTAAATTAATAAGACTCAATGTTTCCTTAGGCAATAATCACACTTGTTCTGTACAAAAGGCTAAATATGGAAAATCATACTGGAGACTTCACAAAAGTAGCCCATTTCTAGAACGGCCTTTGCTGGCATTCAACACATCTTAGCATTGCCAAATTAATCATGTTTCTAGGTAGGGTTGGTATTCAAAGCACACTGTAGTCTGCTTCCAAAGCTGTTACCTTGTGGGCTTCAAAATGATGCATGTTGCCTTGCAGCAATTCCCTTTTCCTGCCCCTTCATGCACATACGACCTGTGCTAATAACAGCATTGCGTGTTAATTTTACTCGGTTAGGAACCTGACCAGTGATTGCATCACATGCTGCGTTTCTACCATCTCTTCTCAGTCAAGAGTTCAAGGCAATGGGACTGGCATTTGTTCCTAAGTCACTCAGATGCTTTTGAAAAATCACAGCCCTGATTGTCCTTTCTTTCCCATATGAATCCCAAGAGCATCCTTGCTTTCTCCAACAGCATCTGTATCACTGTTGTGGCTTCCAAGACTGTAGCTTCTGGTACCAGGAACCTTGATTTCAACTCCCACTCTTGTTTTATAGGCCCTCTGATTTCAAGGACAGATGTGATCTCACCCCAGAAAAGAAATGGTGTCCCTGGCCTCTGTTTGTGGAAGGCTGGAGATGGATGGCATGAGACAAATGGCTTAGTCATTGTCTTCGGTCCATCCCCTCCAGGGTACCTAGTGTTGGCTGCTGTCGGCAGACAGGCAACTGAGCTAGATGGACCTTTGGTCTGACCCAGTACAGCCATTCCTATGTTTTTATGTTCTAAGCTCAGGACTCAGGGTCGGAGTCTCACTCGACCACCTTGATTTTCATGCAAACCTACTCCTGGGTGGCCAGGTTGGCAGCTCTCGTGGCCGTCTAGGAGGTAGTGGACGTTGGAGGCTTACCCCCAAACCTCGATGAGGGCCACGATGTCTGCACTAGACCAGGCGGGCACCTGCCTCTTGCGGCCCCGGGCAGGCTCCCGGGAGCCACCAGCCTGGTCCCGGGAAGAGGCAGAGGTCTGGGTGGCAGCGGGTGGCTGGCTCGTGCCGTGCCAGGTGCAGGGTCTGCTGGCTGGGTGCTGGCAGGCTTGCACCTGGCACGGGCACCATAGCCAGACCGTGCCCCTTTAAGGGCTCTGGGGCCAGGAGGGGGGCAATAGAGTTTCCCTGGTGTTGGCCAGAGTGGCCACCAGCGCAAGCTGGGGAGGGCTAGCCTCCCACTAGTTCGAATTAAGTGGCTACACAGCCCTTAATTCGAACTACTTAATTCGAACTAGGCGTTAGTCCTCGTAGAATGAGGTTTACCTAGTTCGAATTAAGTGCTCAGCTAGTTTGAATTAAGTTCGAACTAGCGGTTTGCCTGTGTAGCGCCTATGAAAGTTAATTTGAACTAACGGCTGCTAGTTCGAATTAACTTTGTAGTGTAGACATACCCTACTTTAGTAATGTAAGAATAACACACACCTTGGTTCTCACAGTAAGATGAATGATAGCTTCAGTAGAGAAATTATCTTGAAGACCTTCATCCCATGATTCACAATTGCATGAATCCCTTCCGCTAACAGTTGTATGATACCCCGCTGGCAACTTCAGCGTGCCAAAGAATAATATCTAATGCATTGCTTGCATCTTGAAATGTAATTCAGCATTTGGAAACTTGGAGCGAGTACCACCTGGCTAGCCAGATCTTTATATGGCCACTAGTAAGTGCTCTGTGCACCACAGATCACATTTTGGGAACCTCAGACATGGAGAATAATCAGGACAGAACATATTGTACTGCCTATAGAACAAATGCCTGTTTTCTACGTATAATTATTCATTACATTCCAATTACCACTGCTCAAATTACATAGAGCAAGAGTCTTCCCTTAGACCTGCCCAACAGCTCTCAACTAGATACCCTCCACAGAGAGAAGAGAATATTCCATGTGAATGATTTTGCTTGATGTGAATGGGAGACCTGCACATCATATATATAGTAGCCCAGTGTCTGAGTCTGTAACACTGAAATGCTGTCTGTTCCCTCTGGGCGGCACTGTTGCTGAAATGCTGGCTGTTCCCTCTGGGCGGCACTGTTGCTGAAATGCTGGCTGTTCCCTCTGGACAGCGCCGTTGCTGAAATGCTGGCTGTTCCCTCTGGACAGCGCCGTTGCTGAAATGCTGGCTTTTCCCTCTGGGTGGTGCTGTTGCTGAAATGCTGGCTTTTCCCTCTGGGCAGCGCCGTTGCTGAAATGCTGGCTTTTCCCTCTGGGCAGCGCCGTTGCTGAAATGCTGGCTGTTCCCTCTGGGCGGCGCTGTTGCTGAAATGCTGGCTGTTCCCTCTGGGCGGCACTGTTGCTGAAATGCTCGCTGTTCCCTCTGGGCGGCACTGTTGCTGAAATGCTGGCTTTTCCCTCTGGGTGGTGCTGTTGCTGAAATGCTGGCTGTTCCCTCTGGGTGGCCCGTGCTGCATGGGGAGTGCAAGGCCCAAATGGTCGCTTGCTCCACTTGCTCCCCCGCGGCGGCCCAGCTGAGCGGCGCAGAAGTCAGCCGAACGCTACAGTGGGAGGGAAAGGGGGGCAGTGCGGTGACGTGCGGCGTGACAGCGGCTCCAGGCCCCAACCCCTGGCCGTGAATGTCACCGCCCCACCCCCTTTGCCTCCCGTCATGGCTCTCGGCTGACTTCTGCACCGCTCAGCCAGGCCGCCACGTGGGAGCAAGCGGCACACGTGACCGTTTGATCTCCGTGGTCCCCCAAGTAAGAGGCAGGAGGGGGAGGAGAAGAGAAAGAGACAGACGGAGAGAGAGGCAGGAGGCAGAGGAGAGTTGAAAGAGAGAGAGGGAGAGGCAGGAGGAGGAGAGAAAGAGACAAAGACAGAGCAAGAGACCGGAGGCTCAGGAGAGAAAACCAACGTGGAGGAGAGGCCTGAAAATCCTGTGTTATGACAGGCTAATTGGCTAGTAGCCCAGTGTCTGTGAGTCTGTAACTCTGACGTACACAGCCACGCCCCCTGGCCATGTACATCAGCACCCCGCCCCCCTTCCCCTCCCTCCATGACGGCTTGGCCAAGCGCTGTTCTGCTCATCTGGGCCGCGGTGGGGGAGCAAGCAGCGGCAAGTGGCTGTTTGGGGTCCGCACTCCCCATGCATGAGGAGCACAGACCCCAAACGGCCACTTGCCACCGCTTGCTCCCCCTCTGGGGCCCAGCTGAGCGGCACTGACGCTGCGCCACTCAGCTGAGCCCCGGTAAGAGCAGAAGGGGGGCAGGGCACTGACGTACACGGCCAGGGGGCGGGGCCGTGTACGTCACTGCCCCCCTTCCCCCTCCCGCCGTGGCCCTGAGTGCTGCGTATGTCACTGCCCCCCTTCCCCTCCCGCTGTGGTACTCAGCTGAGTGCAGCGCCCCTCTGCCGTGCCGCCAGGGGAGCCAGCAGTGCAAGGGGCCGTTTGGTCTCCCCTGTGGCAGGAGGGGAAGGGGGGGCGGTGACGTACACGGCCCCACCCACTGGCCGTGTACATCACCGCCCCACTCCCCTCCTTCGCGGGAGCCCGGCTGAGCAGGCGGGAGGGGAAGAGGAAGGAGAGAGACAGAGGGGGAGAGAGAGGCAGGAGGAGGAGGAGAAGAGAAAGGGAGAGTGAGAGGCAGGAGGGGGAGAAGAGAAAGAAAGAGACGGAGAGAGAGGCAGGAGGCGGAGGAGAGCTGAGAGAGAGGGGGGAGGCAGTAGGAGGAGAGAGAGAGAGAGAGAGAGAGGGAGGGAGCGAGAGACCGGAGGCTCAGGAGAGAAGACCAAGGTGGAGGAAAGACCTGAAAATCCCGTCTTCTGACAGGCTAATTGGCTAGTTTAGGAAGAACAGAATATCAAAGCTGAGTGCTGCTTGGGAGATCTGAGAGGAGAGGTTTGCCCTCAATCCCTAAATACATATTCATCTCTGTGGTATTTAACTGTGGTGTATTTGCAATTTCCTTCATATGTAGTATGGGAAATATTACAGCAGCTTTTGGTGGTAAACATCTGGTTTTTAATGGCACTTTCTTTAACTATATATCGTTTTATACATTAATCAGAAATTAACTGAGCAGTTGTGTTAACTTAGCTTCTTCACTTCTCCAACTTACTCTGTTTCATTCCTCCAAGCTCTCTTTGAAGCTGTCTGTATGTATTTTCTTTCCTGAGTCAGTAAAGTTCTGTGTCTCTGACTAGAAATTTAGACTGAAGATTGAGCATGCAACCCATTAGCACTTTGCATTCATTCTCAGTGATTGATAGCCAAATTGAGCATGCAGATCCACAGAAAAAAGTACTCTCATTCATTGAGTCAGAGATAAGGACTTTAGTCCTGACTGGCTACACGTTCAATCTTCATCTATATAATTGAAAACACAGAAGCTCAAATTCCTGTCCTGAAAAATCCCCAGAAAAACTGCAACTCAAGCCAAGAAAGTGAGTGCATGTACCATAGAAAGACTCAACAATAAAACATAACATTCACAGCTGCTAAAAGTAAATCAATGCCCAACAAATGCAAGTACTGCAACATCAAAAGTCTTTTGAATACAGAAATTAGAAACTTTTCCTTTATACTGCTTAAAATTAGCTGTTACTTCTTCTTTAGCAAGATCCTTTGCATAACACTAGTCTGAAAGAGGAGTCCAGTTGAGCTGAGATTTTATTCAATTCCAATACAAGGAATTTTTTAGGGTTGTTAGGAAAAGAGCCATGCATGGTTAGGTCAGCAGTGAATAATCTGGAACTGGTTTCAATAAGATGGTTTTAGTGGATCATCGTCAACAAAAAAAGTCTCTGATGTGCACCTTTATCACATTATCTCCAGGATGCCAGTTTAAAACAGAAAAATATCTTCTCTCAGACATTAGGGATTATTAGGTATCTGGGAAATATTTACACTTATAACAGTTTTAGTGCCTCTGTTACTTCATAGCAGCTGGATCCCGAAAGATCTGTTCTTAACAAAACAGGACATTAAAAAGATACTCACTGGCTTCCACAACCCAATTGTTATTGTATACTACATGAAAGATTCACATCCGCCCCCATTAACCCCTCACAACCCAAGTGTCAGCAAAGGGCTACAGGTATGCACCTTTTAACCTAGTGTTTCACTTTATGTCTACAAAGCATTGGTGGTCCTTGTCTATTCAGATCCTATCACAGGGAAGCAATCTCTCCACACTTGCTCTGACAGGCTAGAGAATTAACGTAATAAGGGGTGAGATACACATTGTGACATCCATTGTGATGATAAATTACCACAGCCTGATGCCCTATTTTCATTTTTTTAAACATCATTTGACACTCCCTGTGATACTGGAAGATGAGATGCCAACTCATGCTGAGGCTCCTAGGGGTATGTCTACACTGCAGTGTTCTTCCGGAAAAACAGGAGTTTTTCCAGAAAAACTACACTTAGGTCCACATTGCTATTGCATTCTTTTGACAAAGTCGAAAGAACAGAGGGGTTTTCCTGACAGAAGTAAACCTCTTTCCACGAGGAAGAAGCCTTTTTCTGAAAAAGCTTTTTTGGGAAAAGGCGTGTGTGGACACAAAAGAGGGAGTTCTTTCGGAAGAAGAGGTCTCCAGGGAATAACACAGGTGCCCTGGTGGCCACTCCGTCCATACTAATCACAGCTTAAATGAAAGATAGCGTCCAATAAATGTGGATGCTCTCTTGATTGGATGCTATCTTTCAAAAAAGCACATCACTTTTTCATTGCACTTTTGCTGTGTGGATGCTCTCTTTCGAAAAATGTTTTTCCGGACGATCTCTTCCAGAAAAGCTGCTTCCGAAAGAAGCTTGCAATCTAGACATAGCCTAAGTCTCACTGGACACTGAAAAATACATAGCTGGAAATCAGTCTGGATAACCTGTGTGTTCGCATTGTCATTGTTTATATTTAAAAAAATGCTTGTAGGATGCTGCATGTATTATCCTCACTTATAATCTTTGTATTCCATGATAAAAGGTTATAAAAAGTTATATTGAGCATGTGCATTATAAACCACTTCATTTGTGTAACTAATCAAACTGGAAAGAAGTATTAATTAATGCAAATTGCTGCTCCAGCATACAAGAAGGCCCACTGAAACCAAATGAGCCATTCTGAAATATCAAAAGAGAGAGACTTTTTGATAAACTTAAAAAGCAACAAATGGTCTGGTAGCACTTTATAAAGACCATTTGATGTTTAAGTTTACACTGTACAGACTAACTTGGCTACCCCCTGGAGCTATAGACTTTTTGATTTGTGCTCCCTCTCTCCCACCCTCCCACCCATGAAAAGAGAATGGGTGCAAACGCTTGTCCCAACAGCTTGAACTCCAGGGAAAAGGAATAAAAATCCCTGACTAGAAGGAACTGTCTCACTTTGCTGCTTGGAATATGGTAAGGGCATAGGTATCCTCAAGCTGCTTTACTTAGTTCTAAAGGACACAGAAAGAAACTGCTGCAATATGCAAACTGTTATATTTTGAAACCTAACACTAACTCTTTTGGTGTGTATATTTGCCTGCTTTAACCTTGGACATCTCTCTAATTTCTTTTTCTTATTTAATAAACATTTAGTTAGTTTGTTATAAACAGGGCTCGCCAAGCGGCGGCGAGCCCTGCTTGCCAGCTGTGCAGAAGTGCACGCTGCACATGCACAGACCGCGCTACACGGCCGCACCGGGCTAAAATCTACTTGCCACGGGCGAGTAGATTGCCTGGTTTTAAAGTATTGGCTGAAAGTATTATCTTTGGCATGAAATCTCGGGGCAACTGACCTGGGATTACTGACTCATCCTTTGGGACTGGAAGTAACCTGAATATTACGATTTTTGATGTAAAGGGACCATCTATGGCAAAGGTGAGTTAGCTTGAGTGGCAAGTAGGTTCCCACCTGGCTGGTATTTGACTGCTCTGGCCTTTTTTTAATGAAATTCCCAGTTATAAGAAAATAAGTTAATCTACCATTTTTACATGGCTCTAAAGAGTTGCATTATCACCACAATACACCGGAATATGTAATGTTAAATATTTCTGTGTCCAGCTAAAGTTGCTCAAGTTTTCTCACTTCACCAGTTTAAGTGAGACAAGATCAAAACTGTTGAAAATACAGCATCTGTCTGTCCACCAACATGCAAGGGAACTATGGGTGTGGGTGAGGGAGGGTTTGAGTCGTAGGGGAGTGAAGAGATGTACAATGTTCTCAATCTTATCTGTACGTGTTATCTCTTAAGATATTATAAGTGGCTGTTTAAGAAGGGGGTTGTGGAGGTGCTTGTGGTTGAGGTTAACGTGGGCTTGCCTTATTTGTGGGAGATGCTGTTTTTGTTTTTGTTTTGTGTTGTTTTTTGCATTTGAAAGGGGGTAGCAGAAGTGGCAAGAGAGACCTGAGTGTCCAAGAGGACTGTCTGTGACTCCATGGTTAGGCTGCTTTAGTGTCTGACCCATGAATACGTGTTGCTTGGTGAAATCTAAGTTGGGGTTTGTGGCCTGCTTCAAGACAGTCTGCCCTGAGAGTCACACTCCCACTTTTGAGCTACTCCAGACAATGTGACCCTCTCTCTCCCACATTCTGTCAAAAAATTTGCTTAAGAAACTATCTTTTGTAAATAGAATAAATGGCTCATTCTGTGTATCCAACCAGGGTAACAAAAGGGCTGCAAAAGTTACTCTTTCCTCCACTAAACCACTCATAGCGGTACCTGCCTGGAGAGAGAACAGCCTCTGGAGGACCTCTACATTCCTCCCCCCAAAGTGGGTGGAGAATGGATGAGTTGGCTCTGCCTCCACAATGCACTGTCTGGCTCAGCTGTGCCTGCATCCTGGTGGACAGGGCAGAGTACACCTTTGGGAGCAGTTATACTCGACTTTATTGCTACCTCTTGGGCCTGTGCAGTATTTGGTGCCCTATAGACAGGGCTCATGGCAATGCCACAAGTGAGCCCACATTTAGCCTATTACAAAAGTGTTAAGAGGAGGAAATATTTTTTAAAAAACAGTGATCGTTAGGGCGTGGAGTGTCTTAGGGGAAGAATGATTTGTTTAGTCTGGTCATTAAAAGATCCTTAATAACCACATTTTTATAATCATTCAGTCTATCCACCTATTCTCTGCTCTAAATAGATGAAACACTTATGTCAGGGTTCTTTGTCTGGGGGGAGGGGGCAAGAACCTAAGGCTCATAGAAAGAATCTATAGAGAAACTGAGCCATTTGTCAGCATTTGTATGTAGCAGTTAAACCCTCATTCACTAAATGTACACCAAAATCAACCCCCTAACATGAAAACAGGCACACAACGTTTAAAACACAATTCACTGAGCACAGAGTGCTCCACATGTTGGCTGCTTTCCAAAAACAGTAGTGCAGTGTAATCTGACATCCACTGTATGTACACCTAAATCAATGTTTACACTGTACCATGTAACCTTTCAACTGCAGAATATGGACAAAATTCACGATTGGTTGTTGAGACCAGTGCCAATTTATGTCCGCTGAAAACCTAGCATGAAACATGTAGTAGGATTCACATTTATTTCTGGTCATTCAAACTGATGTATATTTATTTATCACACTGTTAAATGTGCAGTGTAAATGCACTTTTAAAACAGATCTATTACAGCTTTAGATTGCAAAATACTATCCAACTGGCTGAGACACAATGTCATGTGTCAGTAATTTATTTCATTTAATTTATTTTATTTGGTTGGCAGAATTGCTTACTCTGCTCAGTTAAAACACGGGAGGATTCTGTGAGGAACTCGCAAAGAATTTAATAACAAACTGGGCAAAGGTCCTTAGGGCAGAGTAGTGCATGTACCTGCACCTCACACAAGCACACATGGGGTATGTCTACACTACAAAATTAGTTCGAACTAACGGACGTTAATTCGAACTAACTTTGATAGGCGCTACACTAGCGCTCCGTTAGTTCGAATTTAATTCAAACTAACGGAGCGCTTAGTTCGAACTAGGAAAATTCATTTTACGAGGATTAAGCCTAGTTCGAACTAGCTAGTTCGAATTAAGGGGTGTGTAGACCCTTAATTCGAACTAGTGGGAAGCTAGCCCTCCCCAGGTTTCCCTGGTTGCCACTCTGGCCAACACCAGGAAAACTCTTCTGCCCCCCTCCCGGCCCCGGACCCCTTAAAGGGGCACGGGCTGGCTACGGTGCCCGTGCCAGGTGCAAGCCTGCCAGCACCCAGCCAGCAGACCCTGCACCTGGCATGGATCGAGCCACCCACCCGATGCCCCCCAGCCCTCCCCCTCTTCCCGGAACCAGGCTGGCAGCTCCCGGGATCTTGCCCAGGACCGCAAGAGGCGGGCACCCGCCTGGGCTAGTGCAGACATCGTGGACCTCGTCCACGATCTCCGCACTAGGCACAGGAAAGTGGCCATCTAGGGCAGGAGAGCTGCCAGCCTGGCCACCCAGGAGCAGGTGTGCAAGAGAATCAAGGGGTTCCAGTGAGACCCCCGACCCTGAGCCCTGAGCTGGAAGACACGTTATCTTTGTTTGGTACATCAAGAAGAGGGGCTAGGGAAGGGTAAGTGGAAGGAGGTGAGGGAGGAATGGGGCATGAGCCCCCAATGGGGAGGACTGGGCTGGCTCTGCAGGCTTCTGGGGGTGGAAGCTCTCCTGCAGCCCCCCAATTACCCCCTCTTCCCAGATGGCAGCCTGCGGCAAGTGCAGCCGGGCTGATGGCCGAGTGGTGTGATGTGCCCAGTGTGGGTACTCCGGGCAATCCAAGCCAGGACTGCTTTGCAAGCGGGCACCCCTGAGAACTGTCTGTCCGGGGTGGGGGTGGGGTCGGGACCCTTTAAGCACAGCCCTCGGCTAGCCTGAGTCAGCATCTCCATGCTCTAAGTTCTTCTCTGATGCCCTGCCGGCACTGCTTCCGGCCATCCTTAAGCCCGGTTCAGGGTCCACTTAATGTGGACATGCTAGTTCAAATTAGGAAAACGCTAATTCGAACTAGTTTTTTAGTTTGGATCCGATAGTTTGAATTAGCTTAGTTCGAATTAATGTTGTAGTGTAGACATACCCATGGAGACTACTGACCTGTAACCAGGGTTCTTTAAGATGGAATCTGCACGTTTACACTTTGTGACCAGGATTCCCTCTAAGCGGGGTGGCAGCACAACTGCACAGGTGATTAATCAACCCTGCCCAGTCACGGGTTCAGGGCTCCATGCACGGAGCTGACTGACTGGGCAGAGCTGTGCTGCCGCGCAGCTTAGAAGGATCATTGCTCCTGACCATCTTCTCCTCTTCTATGGAACCGCAACAAGCTGCTCAGATTCTGACGTGCTGCTGGATGGAACTGAGGAGTTGGCATACTCTAGCCCCCTGTGATCCTTATGTCCTCAGCGAATTTTAATCTCTCAAAAAATCTTGGTACTTTTGGGAGTCATCATGGTCTAATGGACAGGGCCCAGTGTACTGGAAGTCAGGCGAGCGGGGTTCTGTTGCTGACTCTGGTGCTGAACTGCTGGGTGATCCCTCTGTGACCCTGGACCCCATCTGCTCCCTTGTCTGTTTTGACCAGACTGGGCACCAGTTTTTGTCTGGGGGCCACTTCAGACATTTTTGAAGTGGCCCTGAGCCCCCCGGAAGAGGTGGAGCCTAGGGCAGAAGCAGTGGGACCAAGACACTTCCATGTTTTCCCCACCCACAGACCCTGATTGGTCTGGGTTTGGGGAAGTGCACAGTCTTTTCCTCCCCCAGAGAGAACCAACAGCTGTTCTGAATGGCTGGCAGTTCCCTCTAGGTTAGGTACCTTACCCTGGTGTTGGGAGGAGGCTTCAGGTGCTCCTCCCTGCTGCCCCCAGGTCAGTCAGGGCCTGGGAGGGGAAGCATGTAAAGTCTCTCACTGCCTGCCCCCTCCCTGCAAGGGAGTCAACCACCAGCTGAGCAGCAGAGACCCTTGCATGGTGGGAGAAGACTTCAGGTGCTTCCCCTACCCCCAAGCCCTGATTGGCCTGGGGGTGAGGGTGGGGATGGGGATGGGGGTGGGGATGAAAAATCTCCTCCCACCCTGCCTCCATCCTGCAAGGGAGGAGACTTCGCTTGCTTCCCCCTACACCCAGGCCCTTTTTGGCCTGTGGGCAAGGGGGAGTGGCAGGGCCTCCGTGGGCCGGATCAACTCACTTGGCGGGCTGGATCCGGCCCACGGAGGCCCTTTTGCCCGCCCCTGGTTTAGACTGAAAGCTCTTCCAAGCAAAGATTCTCTCTCAATTGTATAAAGTCAGGGGCCCTAATCCTGGTTGGGGCCCATAAATGCAACTGTAAAACAAACAGTATATAACTGAAGAACTCAATGAAAACACATGCTCAGTGTCCCGCACCAATTTACAAAATAAATAGAATAGAAAGGGACAGGTTATAATATAGAAAAGGTAAAGCCATTGTATAAATAAGTGGAGAAATGAATCTAGAAATAATAACAGATCTATTTATGTTATTAAAATGCTATGACTTTAAAACAGATAAAAGACCGCTGTTATGAAGTATGATTCATGTATGGAACTCATGGAGTCAAGCAAATTAGTACATTTTTAAATGAGTATAGCTGCTGAGGTTAGGTTAAAATACAGTGACTACATGTACAAACAGTGCAGTTAACTTTAAAAGGGCTGTGGTGTGAGCTCAAATGGGCACGTAAGTGTTCTTACAGAAGTGTGTAACTCAAGGTTTGCCACTGCAGGGTTTTGGTTTTTTTCCAAAGAAGCTCCATCTCATACTGCCTCAGTTCCCTATCTCTAAAATGGGGATATATAGCATTTCCATACCTCACAGGGAGGCTGTGAGGATAAACCAGTTGAAGACTGTGAGGTGCTCAGATATTACACTATTGGTGATTATTTATATACAGGCAGTCCCCGAGTTACGCGGATCCGACTTATGTCGGATCCGCAGTTACGAACAGGGTTCCTCTCCCTGGTCTCCAGCAGACCAGGGAGAGGAAGCAAAGTGGCGGAACACGTGGGCAGCGGACAGGGCTGTCCGCTGCCCACGCGCTCCGAGGCTTGGCTCTGCTTTGCCCCCCCCGTCCCCCTGGTCTGCAGACCAGGGGGAGGGGAGGGGAAAGCAGAGCCAAGCCCCGGAGCGCCCGGCCAGCTGACAGCGCAGACGCGTCTGGGCTGTCAGCTGATCGCGCGCTTCGCAGCTTGGCTCTGCTTGGCTCTGTTTTGCCCCCCCCCTCCCCCTGGTCTGCAGACCAGGAGGACGGGGGGGGGGCAAAGCAGAGCAAAGCCGTGGAGCACACGGGCAGCGGACAGCCACGGCGCGTCTGGGCTGTCCCGCTGCCCCTGTGCTCCGTGGCTTTGCTCCAGACACCTGTGGTACAGCAGCTGAGGCGCTGCCAGTTGGTCCCGTAGCCCGCTCTGGGCGCTACTGGACCAACCGGGCAGCACCCCAGCTGTTCTGCCCCAGGCGTCCTGATTCAGCCACTGCTGGTCAGATTCAGCAGCGGCTGACTTGGGGACACCTGGGGCAGAGCAGCTTGGGTGCTGCTGGGTTGGTCCAGTAGCGCCGAGGAGCGGCGGCGCTACTGGACCAACCCAGCAGCACCCCAGCTGCTCTGCCCCAGGCGTCCCCAAGTCAGCCGCTGCTGAAACTGACCAGTGGCTGACTACAGGAAGCCCCTGCCCCGGGCTTCCTGGAATCAGCCGCTGATCAGTTTCAGAAGCAGCTGACTTGGGGATGCCTGGGATTCTTAAGTTGAATCTGTATGTAAGTCGGAACTGGCATCCAGATTCAGCCGCTGTTGAAACTGATCAGTTTCAGCAGCGGCTGAATCTGGACGCCAGTTCCGACTTACATACAGATTCAACTTAAGAACAAACCTACAGTCCCTATCTTGTACATAACCCGGGGACTGCCTGTACCAGCCAATTAGCCCGTCATAAAACGGGATTTTCAGATCACTCCTCCACATCCTATTCCCTTTCTATCTCGGTCTTCTCTCCTGAGCCTCCGGTCTCTCACTCCGTCTCTCTTTCTCTCCCCTCCTCTTACTGCCTCTCCCTTCTCTCTCTCAGCTCTCCTCCATCTCTTGCCTCTCACTCTCTTTCTCTTCTCCTCCTGCATGGGGAGCGCGGAGCCCAAACGGCTATTTGCACCGCTTGCTCCCGTGCAGCAGCCCAGCTGAGCGGCTGCCTATGAGCTCCAGCTACCCCCCTGCACTGTTTCCCTTCACCCCGCACTGATCCTGCAACTTCCCAGTTGTCCTACACCTCCCCCTTCCCCTTGTTCCCCTGCCCTCCCCCCAGCCAGGGTCTGTTCACGGCCGGGGGCGGGGCCTGTAGCCGCTATCACGCCGCACGTCACCTCCCCTCCCCCCTTTGTCTCTCGCCGTGGTGCTCAGCTGACTTCTGCGCCACTCAGCTGGGCCGCTGTGAGGGAGAAATTGGAGCAAGTGGCCATTTGGGCCCCGCGCTCCCCATGCAGCACAAGGGGTGCTGCATGGGAACCGTGGCGCCTAAACAGCCACTTGTGCCGCTTGCTCCCCCGCAGCGGCCCAGCTGAGTGGCTCAGAAGTCAGCCGAGCGCCACGGCGGGAGGAAACAGTGTCCCCCAGAGGCAACACGTAACACTACAGCTTTACAGAGTCACAGACATTGGGCTACTATAGATAGATAGATAGATAGATAGATAGATAGATAGATAGATAGATAGATAGATAGATAGATAGATAGATAGATAGATAGATAGATAGATCCCTGCAATCAGATATGCCCCGGTGCCAACTCTGCACACACATCTATACCAGTGATTTCATCACTGGACCCAATGACATCAGCCACCAAATCAAAGGCTCATTTAACTGTACATCCACAGTGCACCACCACTTCTGTCAATGGGACACCAGTTCCAACTGGTGGAACCGTATCGCCATGAAGCAGTGGGACGACCAGCAGTGGCTAGGGATGGGGCTGACACTGGCACCTGCCTCTGGTGGTCCCACTGCCTTATGTGCAGAGCCCTCTGCAGCCATGGGGAGGGGCAGGGAGGAGAAGCTGGAGGGGCAGTAGCAGATGCAGGTGTGAGGACTTGGGAAGGAGCAGCTGCTGGACCACTCAGTTGAGGTGACCAGGTGGTTAACGGCAGTGCAGTATGCCACGCACACACTTCTAGTCTCCTGGGACAGATCCTGCCAGATGGTGCGGCACTGCTCCTAGTCAGCACGGCACTCCTCCAGATCCGCTTCCAACCTCCAGTTGTGCTGCTCCAGAGATCCCTGTAGGAAACAGGAGCAGGCTGTGTGTTCCTGCTTGAGGGCCTTGTGGGGCCGGCAGCACCTGTGGGTCTCGCGGGATCGGGAGGCTGGCATGGGAGATGTGGCTCACACCCCATTTGCAGCTGGTGCAGCTGTGAAGAGCAAAGAGAAGGGCAGCCATCCCAGGAGACACTGTGCCCAAACCTCATTTTTTGAGGAATACAGGATCTTTCAAAAAAGGGTTTATTTTTTTGACAGATCCGCATCTAGACTACAGGTTTTTTTATTTTTGAAAAAGCTCCGTTTCGAAAAAAAGCGGTGGCTATGTTTATGCTAATGAAGCACGGGATATTTAAATCCCTGCTTCATTAGCAATTTTGACTTGGCCTAATCTACATCTCTCTGTCTAGGTGTAGTCTAGACACAGCCTATGTGTGCAATTGTTTTTAACCAAAGAAAGGAAAAGGCTTCTAAAATCTTTGATTTTTTTCCAGACCAGCTTCATAGTATTCACAAAGGAATGTATCTATTCCTTTGTCTCCATAGTATTGAAGACAAAGGAATAGATACATTTAGTAAAAGTCATAGGTCCCCCAAACAAATGGTATTTTCACTTTCTGTGGGGAGAAAGCCATGGTACTTGAGGTATCGTTACCTGTCTAATTCAGTAGACTCAGAAGGGCCTTATTTCACCTCTCCCCTCGTCAGCCTGTGATCTGTACCCAACATAGCACACATAGCCCTTAACCTTAGGAAGTCTCACACACACAATTCCCCTGCGTCCTACACTGTACCACTAACATACCTCCATTTCAGTTTGGATATCAGACATTTCTGGGTAAATTCTTTGCTGTTTTTAGACAAGAAAGTGATCTGAATCTAATGGTTACATTTCTCAAATGATAAGACACTGTGTGTATTTTACAGACTTGTACAGAAAGGATATGTGATGGGTTAAAGTAAGGCATCATATTGATGCCTTAAGTGAACACATATAAGAATTCACAAGGGACAAAGCCCACACAGGGTATATTTATTTATGCACTACCTATGCTACGATGAGCAGAACAGACAGGAATTCTATTCCCTACCTTATACGTGTAGCCATTACTGCACAGTGAGGTGGTGTAGCAATAAAAGATCAGGCCAAATTCACATTGAGTGTAAGAAGGTGCAATTTAGTTAGCTTCAGGTACGTTTTATCTATTTATGCTGGGTTCAAATGTAATTTCTTTGACACTAGATTTTTTCACTTACCTGGGTTTTTTTTGTTTGTTTATTTGTTTGTTTATTTTATTTTCCTGAGAGACAATTTCCCAAAGCCTGATGTTTTTCTGGCCCTCCTGCCTTCCAATCAGTAGTCAATATTAAAAGCCCTGCCTTCCTTCTTTGACTATATCTTGTACTATGATCATATGATTAAGTTCAACAATCATTAAAAGCTGAGAGACATCATTTTAGCCTGCGTAGAATAAGCAGAATGCATGATATCAGCAACATTTCATAGCTATTGCAAACTCAGTTCTCATAGTGCTGATGGGACCCTTCAAGAATCGATTTCCTTTAGCAGCCAGTTTTTTAGGTTCTCTTCAGCATTTCCCATCCCTATTCTTGATGCGTGATTTCTGAAGTTTCTTCCACCATGGAAAGCTAATTCCACAGCGTTGTATTCTCTGCTTGTGCTTATCTCCCCTGGTACTCCCATAGAAAAAACTCAGACTCTCACCCATGACCTGCAATAGTCATTTCTGAAATTCACCTTTTTCTGCATCAGGTAACTACTTCCTTTGCATGACACATCTTGCCCCATTTTACATCTTCTCAGATAGTAGAAGGAATCTTCCTGTACATTAGGCCTCTTCTCATCACTCAGGTTCTGTGCTGTTGCTTGTGTATGGAGCATAATCATGGAAGTCTTGCTATAGCAGAACATAGACTTTAGTGGCTAAGCTCTCTGAGTTACAGGGAAGAACATGCAGGAATATAATGTTGATTCACAAGCGGTGTAAAAAGCAGGCAGGATACACACCTAGGCTGTGTCTAGACTGCATTCCTTTTATGGAAAAGGTATGCAAATTAGACACATCGCATTTGTGAATGAAGCGGGGATTTAAACCACCCCCCCGCTTCATTTGCATAAACATGGCTGCCACTTTTTTCCAGCTCAGAGCTTTGCTGGAAAAAAACGCCAGTCTAGACGGGGATCTTTCGGAAAATAAAGCCTTTTCCGAAAGATCCCTTATTCCTTATTTTAAGAGGAATAAGGGATCTTTCGGAAAAGGCTTTATTTTCCGAAAGATCCATGTCTAGACTGGCGCTTTTTTCCGGCAAAGCTCCGAACCGGAAAAAAGTGGCAGCCATGTTTATGCAAATGAAGCGGAGGGGATTTAAATCCCCGCTCCATTTGCAATTGCAATGTGTCTAATTTGCATCCCTTTTATGGAAAAGGGATGCAGTCTAGACACAGCCCTACTGTATATGCATATACTGAATGCAAAGTGAACTCTCACTCTAATAATCCCAGAATTTTTGCTTGTACAAAGGAAAATTCTCAGTTGTTACAACAACCTGTAAAGGAGGCTGTAATGTTGAAAGTGAAACAAACCTTTCTGTAGCACAGATCACATATGTGATTTAAGACAGCAGGGTTTTCATTTTCCATTCTCACTTAAATGTTAAGAAATCCTGAATTTTCTTTATCTAGGGATTACCTGCAACTTTAGTTATTTCCATGTTCTTTTGTAATAAATGTTCAGTGTGCAATATCTCAGAAAATGTGCACTACGGTTTGCAAGGTGTTTTTTAAAATTCCATAAAGAGCACAGTGATGGAGAGGCAATCCTTAGTGTAGCTACGTTCTAAAAATATAATCACGGGACTGATTCAGAGTAATATTTGTAATGCGCACAAATATTGAGTTCAGTGTGCTTTTTAATGGAAAATGTTGGGATTCTGTCCAGTGCATCAGCAGAGCTACAGACATTATGTCCTCAGCCTAAAGCACCTTCTCCCACTTCCATAGGCTCTGATTCAGTCAAGACTGTTGGCTCACAGAGCAGAAGAAAAAACATTCATAATTGCTCGGTGACCTTAACACTCATTTTATCTGGGCTATTGTACAGGAAAGGAAATATTTTCACCACTTCACATCCTGTGGCCAAAACAGATGCTGGAAATTGAACAGAATGTTTTCTGTTCTCCAAGTATGGGTTTATAATGATACAAGTGTCTGCCAATGGGTAGCTCATTGCAAGATCAAGGTATTAATTTAGACCTCTGAGACTTTAGCATTTGTTTCACTGAGATCAGTAGCAGGTTTAAAAGAACTCTATGGAAGATTCAGATATTCATTTCTCAGTTAAATTTCACACCTCTTCTTGCCTTTCTTACTGGTGCTTTGGAAGAGCAGGAAAGGATGCTCTGGGTGCCTGGGGGCAAGAATGAGCAGCAGGAGAGAAAGGCAGCAAAAAGCTCACCTGATATCTGGCCCACAGACTGTGATTCTTCTCTAACATGTACTGTCTAAATTAGACTAACTCCATTGAAACCAATGAATTATGCAGGTATAAAGCCACTCCTTAAAAGTACAAACATGCACACACACACAGAGAGACTCACAGTGTGAGAACAACAAGCAAAACAATCCATTGCTTCACGGCATCTCATTTTTAATGTCTTCAGAATTTGTGTGAGGGGGCAGGTTTTTATGGCTGACATGAAGACAGCATCTGTACAGCATTGCAGCTAGTTTTTCTGTATTTTGCAGAACTGAAGTGGTATTGCGCTAGAAAACTATCTCCAAAAAAACTTTCACTTCCGCAAGCCCTATTTCATATGGAAAGCTCTGTGTGTTTATTTAGGCAACTCTCACACTCAGAAATCCTGAAGTTCTTTCATATACACATTCAACTGCGGGCTTGTGATTACTCTGAAATAAAGGGTTCTGGGTAAATTGTTTCATCTTTGAAGTAGCTCACTACTGCTGAGCCCTCCAGGGAAAATGAACATATAATTTTCATGCTTTTTTAAACCATATGAGGCTAAGCAAGATAATGATTCATTTTTTTGCAATAAGTTGACTAACTAGCAATTAAAGTTTTATAGCATTTTCTCTTTTATGGAATAACAAAGGCAAATTTAACTCTTTTACATTAATTTATGTTCAGTGGGCCAAGTTCATTCTTGGCATAAGCAGGTATAATGCTCTTGAAGCATAGAGCCGTGCCTGTTTATGCCAGGCCTGATTGATTAGACCAATTAGCTCAAAAATTGGATCTACATATATGTTGGAAAGTTGGAATGATTCCGAACAGCTGGCTCCATAACAGTCGATCCATTCAGACCAATAGGAAATTAAAATTTGTATAAAATAGAATGTTAATTTCAAAGTATTTTACCAATATGATTTAAATGATTATGATAGCAATAGCTGTATATGACATGGAGCAGAATCTGAGGAAAAAGTAAGGACAGGACATGTCCAGTACGCATTTGTTCAGGATAGGAGGACGTTAGCTGAATGTAAACTTGGTAATAATTTTTGATGGTCAACTACTCCAAGAATTTGATAAGTGATGAAGGGCCCACTCTTTTATGTTAATGGAGGAGGTTGGGTGCTGTAGAAGTGTGTGACAGGGTGGGGTGCCAAGTGCAAGCAGTTTTCAGCCAATGGGAGCTGCAGGTATAGTGCTGGGAGATGAGGCAGTACACGCAACCCCCTTCCCATGGGGTGCACCATGCAGAGAAGCACATAGTTCTAGCAGCCAGCGCTTTGAGTGGTGTGCGGTGATACAGCAGGCAAGTAGCCTCCCATAGCATCCTGCTAGACTGCAGGATGTTGGCAGCCCAGGACATCATGGGGGGACTATATCCGAAGGTTTGGCGAGCCATATTTTACCCATCCATGGTATAAACATATGAAAAGCTCCTGAAATTGTTCCATATAAAAGAGTGCATGCATTTGAGAATGAAATTGGGATGATTTCATTGGGTCGAAGTGTATTTCAATTTCAGTTTAGAAACTTCCATCTTACTTTTTAAACGTGCATCTGTCTGTCTGTCCGACCATCTATGAGTCCGTTTCTTTAAGAACTCCTCCTAAACAATACAAGCTAGGGCCACCAGATTTGGTATACAGATTCCTCTTATCTTAACTTAAAGCAAGGTCAGGGTTTGGTTGCACTAGGACAAGGAAATGTGCCTGGAATTCAACTGTTACTCATACAATGGAAAGAATGGGGTGTGGTAAGAAAGAGTTATAGTGTAGAATGACTACAAGAGGCAGCAAGGGGCCAGGAGGTGGGGACCTGCAATTACCTTGAAGAAAAGGAGCCCATCAAACCAATTAAGATCATGAAGTAAACACTACTGAAGGAACTTGAAGAGGACTATGAAATAGGTCATAAATGGGATGTGCCTTATTTTCAGGGGGTATGTCTACACTACCCCCCTAGTTCGAACTAGGGGGGTAATGTATGCATACCGAACTTGCTAATGAAGCCCGGGATTTGAATTTCCCGGGCTTCATTAGCATAAAGCCTCGTGGAACGAGGTGTACAGATAGTTCGGATTAGGAAGCCTAATCCGAACTATCTAGTCCGTGCTGCTCGCCTCGCGGCACGGGGTTCGCACTAGCCGGCTTTTAAAAATGGCGGCGCCAGCTTTATGCTAATGAAGCCCGGGAAATTCAAATCCCGGGCTTCATTAGCAAGTTCGGTATGCATACATTACCCCGCTAGTTCGAACTAGGGGGGTAGTGTAGACATACCCAGGGTGACCAGGGGTATGTCTAAACTACATAGCTCCGTCAACAAAGCCATGTAGATGAGCTTTGTAGACATAGGAAAATGAACTGGTGATTTAAATAATCGCCACTTCATTTACATCAAAATGGCTGCCGTGCTGTGCCGTTCAGCTGTTTGGCGGCACAGCATGGTAGTCTGGGTGCTCCGCAGTCAACATCAAAAGCCTTTGTCGACCGCCCTGGTAAACCTCATCCTACGAGGCATAACGGGGCGGTCGACAAAGGCTTTTGATGTCAACTGCGGAGTGTTCAGACTACCACACTGTGCCGACAAAAAGCTGATCGGCACAGCACAGCAGCCATTTTGATGTAAATGAAGTGGCAATTATTTAAATCACCACTTCATTTTCCTATGTCTACAAAGCTCATCTAAATGGCTCTGTCGACGGAGCCATGTAGTGTAGATGTACCCCAGATGTCCCGTTTCTAAAAGGACAATCCCGTATTTAATACCTCCTGCAGGTTTCCCATTTTTTTTCTTAGAAACGTGCTACTTGTCTTGAATTTTCTCTCTTCCCCTATTGATGCTAGCAAGTCTTGCTGCTGGCCAGATTGCTGCTTGGCATCAGCCCTCCCACCAGAGGTGAGCAGACGGCATCCAGTTGTCAATGTGCAAGGCTGGTGGTGGGGCAAAGACACATTGCATGGGGCCTCCACTACTCTTGTCTTGCTGGTCTGTCAGCTCCCACTGCATCCAGCTCTCAGCCACCAGAGTCATGCCCCATCCCATTTTAAGCTGGCATTGGCTGCACACTCAGACCTGCAGTGGCCAGTGTGTGGAGGCAGGTGGTTACATGTCGCCTCTGCTGCCCATGCATCAGCCCTTTATATGCTCCCCCTCTTACTCTCCCTGCTTTGCCCCTCTGCCCCTCAGCCTTGCTGCTCTTTCATATCCCCCCCTGTGGAGTGCATTCCACTCCCAGTGCTGTGCGGAAAACCATCCCCTGGTCAGAACACTGAGCTCACCACAGCCTGGCCAGCAGGTTCCCTCCTTCCCCCACTGCCTCTAGTTGGGCAGCACCCCAGGAAGCCTGAAGACCCTCTGACCAAGTGTGCTGGGCAGGAGGAGCCAAGCCCTGCATGTGCCAAAATCCCACACAGCACTGGCACAGGAAAGCCTCTCTTCCCCTCAGCTAAGCTCTGAAGTGGTGAGGGAGGAGCTATTTCCAGCTCGTTCATTTGTTCATGCTCCAAACCTGCAGGCTCCACAGCAGCCCCTGAGGCAGGGGTATAGCAGCCTTTTCACGCGCGCACGAGAGGCCCTGCCCTCAGGGAGCACAGGGCTGCTCCATCCCATAGGCTCCATCTCCTGCTGAGCCATCCCTCTGGATGTGCTCCTTAGCCGCTGCAGCCATGTTCCCTGTACCCTGGTGCACAATGCATTCTTAGAGCTTAACCCTGTCCTGCCCACACTGTAGCTACAGGTAGTTAGGTTATGGTAGTGGCCGGCCCAGCCTGGAAGTGGTAGCTGCCTCTCAACAGTGGTGAGCAGGGCTACCAGCCACAGGGGAGTGGGGAAGAAGAGGGAGGCAAAGAGATGAGCTCTGCATCTACATGGGCCAGGTAACCCCGTCTGACCCTCTGTGGTTAAATTCAGCTCCTATCGCTTCCCTCTTGTGCAGTGCCAAATGGCTTTGGGGAGGGGGGGTTACTTGCATGCCCACCCGCCCCCGTATGTTGCCTCAGGCAGACATGGTGTCAGGTACCGGGAGAGGCAGATCCATCCCAGGGGCCCAACCAGGCATGGAAGGTGGAGAGCTGTAGGGAAGGAGGATCAGATCACTCAGTCACACACACTCCAGGTGAGAGGGCACGTGTGCGTCCTCCCCACGGAACCCTAAAGCCTTAAAGAGGAGAAGGTAAATACAAAGAATCGCATTACGCAGTATTTCTTTTTAATAGGGGTTGAGTCAACTTGACATGACTTTGAACATCTGTCCTGCATGGCTCTGATTGAGTGCCATGGAGCTCACTCAAATGCAAGTGATTTTACCAGGTGTCCCATATTCAATACAGGGAAACATGGTCTTCCTATTTTTTTCCTGCCATTTTATATTTTGCTCCTGGGCTGAGCTGCCATTACACAAGACTCCTGTGGACTTACTTGTAACAGAATGCCATGTTTTCTATACTGCTCATGTGACTTACTTTCCTTAGGATATAATCGACTGCCCTGTGTTTGTAACTCCTTTAACTGACTAACCGTCTCGGCACGCCTGCACTTGTCGTGACAATCCTTGCTCAGCCACACAGCAACGGAGAGTAATCAAGGTGCCTTCTCTTTCCCTTCCTGCAGCAATTAGTTACAAACCTATTGCTGCTGAATCTGATGGGCTCTTCTCCATGGGGGGGCATGTCTTCTCAGTTGCTGCTTGGGGGTGTATTCTCAGTTCGGCTAGACATACATGGTGAGCTCATTCTGCTCAGGCTATAACAGAGTGGCCATGGCAGCAAGGGCATTGGCTAAGGATAGCTGCTGGAGAGGATACATAATGGGTTGGGCGGGATTGTCCTCAGCTAACCCAAGCTCCAGCTGTGCTGCGATGGTCACACTGCTATTTTTAGGCACTAGTTTGATCAGAGCACCCTAAAAATAGCAGTGTGGATGTCACAGCACTGGCAGCAGCTCAGATTAGCTGCCCAGCTGCGACCCAAGGGGTCTTGAACTTGGGGACTAGCAAAAACTGCCACCCATGCCTGAATATCTGTGCTGCAATTTGTAGTGTGCTAGCTCAAGCCTGTCTACCTGTCTCGTGAATCACATTTCTGACCCTAAAGAACTAGACAGCCATTGTCTTCCACATTCTCGTCATCATTTTCAGACAGTGCCTCTGAGAATGTTACATGTGCGGAAAGAATGGGTGAAACTGATGAGACAATCCAAGCAAAAACTAGTTGGCAGTACCAATTCATATACCAATTCATACAGCTTTCATTTTCAGCATTATCACTAATACTTTGCAGATCGTCATGTTTTTTCTTTTCCATTCAAAGTATCTTAAAGGGCGGAGCAAGTATTTTTTAGCCGCGAAGTATTTTTTTAGACAAAGGTAACAGAGGCACAGGTAAGTTAAACAACTTGTCTGAGAAAGACCTGCAAGTGGTGGATTCTGGGAATAAGCCAGGTCTTCTCCCCCTTGCTCAACTCTCTACAACAATTATAGCACAGAAAAAGCTGTCCATTTGATTTATTTAAATCATTTATTCCTTTACTTATAAACTACACTGCACATCCTTTGTACTGATCTTTTACCAGTGGACACATCCTATTTATACTTATCCATTAATTATTCACCTGCAGAGGTTTTCTCCTCACACAACTCCTCTGTAGATTTTAACCAACTCCCTAGTGACTTTACAGCAGTAGGAGTAGGGAATGGATGTACAGTTATTGCAGCATCCTTTTCTTGGCAGCAATGGGCTAGCTGGTAGATTTGCTGCCGTCTTCTCCTGAACATAAGAATATAAGAACAGTCATACTGGATCAGACTAAAGGTCCATTTAACCCAGTATCCTGTTTTCCAACAGTGGCCAATACCAGATGCCCCAAAGGAATTGAACAGAACTGGTAATCATCTAGTGATCCTGCTCCTGTCATCCATTTCCAGCCCCTGACACTGTTCCTACCCATCCTAGCGGATAGCCATTGATGGACCTAACCTCCATGAATTTATCTAGTTCTTCTTTGAACCTTGTTAAAGTCCAGGTCTTCACAACATCCTCAGGCAATGAGTTCCACAGGTTGACCATGCACTGTGTGAAGAAAAGCTTCCTTTGTTTGTTTTTAACCTGCTACCATTAATTTAGTTTGGTGACCTCTAGTTCTTACATTATGGGAATAAGTAAATAACTTTTCCTTATACACTTTCTCCACACTAGTCATGATTTTAAAGAACTCTATCATATCCATCTCCCCCTTACTTTTGTCTTTTCTAATCTGAAAAGTCCCCGTCTTTTTAATTTCTCTTCACATGGCACCCATTCTAAACCCCTAATAATTTTTGTTGCCCTTTCTTAACTTTTTCCAGTGCCAATATATATTTTTTGAGATGAGGCAATCACATCTATACACAATATTAAAGATGTGGGCATACCATGGATTTATACAGTGGCAATAAGATAATTTCTGTTTTATTCTCTATCCCTTTTTAAAAGATTCCTAACATTCTATTTGCTTTTTTGACTGCTTCTACATACTGAGTGGACGTTTTCAGAGAACTATCTACAATGACTCCAAGATCTCTCTCTTGAGTGGTTATAGCTAAATTAGTCCCCGTCATTTTGCATGTATACTTGGGATTATTTTTTTCCAGTGCATTACTTTGTATTTATCAACATTAAAATTAATTTGCCATTTTGTTGCCCAATCACCCAGTTTTGTGAGAGCCTTTTGAAGCTTTTCACAGTCCGCTTCTGTTCTTAACTATCTTGAGCAGCTTAGTATCATCTGCAAATTTTGCCACCTCACTGTTTGCCCCTTTCTCCAGATATTGTATGAATATGTTGAATAGTATTGGTCCCAGTACAGACCCTTGGGGGACACCACTAGTTACCTCTCTCCACTCTGAAAACTGACCATTTATTCCTACCCTTTTTTTTCTATCTTGAAAAGTTTCCATGCAGCTTGCAGGGATTTTATTTTTGGCACTTTACCTTTTAATTTCTGTTTAACTAACCTCCTCATTTTTGTGTAGTTCTCCTTTCTGAAAGGGGAAGCATTCTTCCTGGATGCAGTGTTCCCCTGGGATAGTCAGACTGCCCACTCACTCCCTTCCACAGCACAGAACTCTAACCACAAACCTTTTAGCACCTCCTGAAAGCACTCTGGAGATGAAGTGCCCCAGAATACATAAAATTCATTGATGTTCTACACTAGCTTATGGAGGCCAGGGGCAGCCTTGCTGAATGAAAAAGTTACATCATTATAATAAATGAAGAAAAGATTTCAGCAACTAAGAGAAGAAAATGGTGATAGAAATGTCTCACAAGATGTTTGTTTGGGCTTCTTCCAGTAGTAATGGGAGTGGGTGGTTTGTATCTCTGAGTGCATTAGAACATGTTATATATTTGTCTGGGTTAGTAGGTAAGATCCTATGCAAATTGCACATAAGAATATGCACGCATTCCTCATCCAGGAATAGAGTGCTTTTTGTGTCTCTATTTAGCTTTCACACAAACCTAGCATCTTTTTTTCTGTATACAACTAGTGCTGCTTGGTAAGGAGTCCAAAGAAAGCACTTTCATTCAGAACAGCCCTTCTCTAGTCATAATATTTCTAGAGACATTTTAAAGGCAAATGCAGAGAATGCTTCAGCTACTTCAGACAATCCCATTTTTTAAAAGATTCTCTAATGTTAGTCAAGAATGAATTTTGACAGTATACAACTTTTACTGTCATACCGAACATGAACAATTGGACGGCGTCTGAGGACTACAGTTTAAATCAAAACATTGCAGGCATCATTTAGAAAGAGTTGGTTGAAATTTAAATTAGAAATAAATTGAGATTAAAACTCCGAACCGTATGTTCCAATGCTAATTTTCAAAATAATGAACATATTTCATCTTGTTATGCATGTTACACAACATTAATCCCCCAAGGCATAGTGCACTGTGTCAGCAGCATGCTCTGCTAATTCTGACAAGGTTACCTCTTCTTTCATTTTTATAGATAATGGGCACTTTCCTAATGCATATTTTTCTGTGAATGTACTCTTCCTTGTATCTATACGTAGTTAAAGAGGCCTTTTCTTATGTGTATAGTTAAGAGAGAGATTTGGGCTCTGAGAGTAGATCAACAAAATAATAAGATATTGGGGAAAGAAGCTGTAATGTAGTTTGTATATCAATATTGACTGTGCAGAAGAACATTGGAGACAAAACATAAAGCTGCTACCCAGAGTCAATCCCTATGTTTTACACCAGTGTTTCTCAAAGTGGGCCATGGACCTGCTTTTGACAAATCACTAGTGGGCCCACGTCATTTTGTTTACCTCAAGGGTCCGTCACCACAGAATCTCATAGCTCCTATTGGCTCCAATTCACCATTTCCAGCCACCTCTTCATAAGCATCAATCTGGGCTTTAGGGTAGCAGATAACACACCTACATGTAGACAGCGTCCACAAGCAATTTGATACTTTCACACTACCAGACCATTATGCATGGAGGTGCTTATGTTCATCCATCTACTCACTGTCTTGCCATGTTAGGCTACTACTATGATCAACCTAAGAAATGTTTTTTCAACCTCATGAGTCAGAAGGGTTGCTGTCCATGTGCTGTCTGAAAGCTGTCAGGGAAAGAGGTTATATAAATGGTTACTGTGCTCTGTTCTGTGAGTCTCTGGCTTGATTAAAAGCACAATGCTGATTTATTTCAGATCAGTTCTTGTCAGAGGCTGTACAGATTAACTGTCACTGGTTCTCGGTTGCTGTTTTACGGAGGAGGTTGGGCAAGGTGCATTGAGGACTCAGTATGGAGGGTCAGTGCTTTGGCTACAATTTGTGGCTTTCATTCCCTTTGGTTCTGAGGGGAAAGGGAAAGGCAGGGATGGAAAGAAAATGTTTCCTGGGAGTTATCTTGGTTAACATGTTGGAAACAGATAAGTTCAGGATTATTGGAAGGACTTTTAAATACTCCTGAGTATTTTGGAGCAACACAGGAGGGTCCAATGTCTCATCAGAAAATGCTGTGGCAGTGGGATTGGTATTTAGAGACAAAATTTTGAAATACAAAATGGTGTTTGGTAAAAAGAGCCAAATAGTGTCCAGATTCTGCCGAGAGGGTAGCAGGATGTTCTTCCCCCGTTTATCCCTGCCCAACAGTGAGACACAGCAGGAGCCCATGTGCTCCCTGGAGTGCTGGATTGCTGCATCTCTGCACCCTTCCCAAAGAGAGTGGGGAGGTGGGACAGAGCAGCTGGGGAACTCAGGCAGAATTCCTCTCTGCGCTGGCTCCACGTCGCCCCAAGCACTGGACCTTAAAGGCACAACTGTCCCCTCAATCACTGCAAGAAGGGAAAGGGGTGACACGTGTCCTGAGATGCAAAAAGGATCAAGAGCTATTTAGAAAAGTTGGACATACACAAATCCATGGAGCCTGATCTAATAGATCCGAGGGTGCTGAGGGAGTTGGCTGATGTGATTGCAGAGCCTTTGGCCATTGTCTTTGAAAACTCATGGGGAGTCCTGGACAATTGAAAAAAGGCAAATGGAGTGCCCATCTTTTAAAAAGGGAAGGACAATTCAGGGAACTACAGACTGGTCAGCCTCAGCCCCCGGAAAAATGATGGAAGGGATCCTCAAGTAATCCATTTTGAAGCACTTGGAAGAGGGGAAAGTGATCAGGCATAGTCAACACGGATTCACCAAGGGCAAGTCATGCCTGACCAACGTGATTGCCTTCTATGACAAGGTAGCTGGCTCTGTGGATATGGGGAAGGCAGTGGATGTGATATACCCAGGGGTGGATATAGGGCAGGGCGAACGGGGCAGCCGCCCCGGGCCCCGTGCTTAAAAAAGCCCCGCGCATGCGCATGGCGTCACGGCGCATGCGCTGTGGCAAAGGGGGGGCCCCGCGGAGTTACGCTGCCTGGGGTCCCGCAAAACAGTCATCTGCCCCTGGATATACCTTGACTTTGGCTAAGCTTCTGATACAGTCTCCCACAGTATTCTTGCTAGCAAGTTAAAGAAGTATGGATTGGATAAATGGACTTTAAGATGGATAGAAAGCTGGCTAGACTGTCAGGCCCAATGGGTAGTGATCAATGGCTCGGTGTCAGGTTGGTGGTGGGTGTCCCCAGGGGTCAGTTCTGAGGCCAGTTTTGTTCAACATCTTTATTAATGACCTGGATGAGGGGATGGATTCCACCCTCAGCAACTTCACAGATGACATTAAGCTGGGGGAGAGGTTGATACGTTTGTGGGTTGGGATAGGCTCCAGAGTGACGTAGACAAATTGGAGGATTGGGCCAAAAGAAATCTGTTGAGGTTCAACAAGGACAAATGCAGAGTCCTGCACTTGGGACAGAAGAATCCCAAGCATAGTTACAAGCTGGGGACCAACTGGCTAAGCAGCAGTTCAGCAGATAAGGACCTGGGGATTACAGTGCATGAGAAGGTGGATATGAGTCAGTCTGCCCTAGTGGCCAAAAAAGCTAACAGCATAATGGGGTGCATTTCTAGGAGCATTGCCAGCAGATCTAGGGAAGTGATTATTCCCCTTTATTTGGCACAGATGAGGTCACATCTGGAGTATTGTGTCCAATTTTGGGCCCCCCACTACAGAAAGTATGTGGACACATTGGAGAGGGTCCAGCAGAGGGCAACCAAAATAATTAGGGGCCTGGAGCACATGACTTATGAGGGGAGGCTGAGGGAGTTGGGTTTATTTAATCTACAGAAGAGAAGAGTGGAGGGATTAGATAGCAGTCTTCAATTATCTGAAAAGCATCCCAAAGAGGATGGAGAGAGGCTGTTATCAATAGTGACAGATGGCAGAAGGAGCAATGGTCTCAAGTTACAGTGGGGGAGGTCTAAGTTGGATATTAGAAAACACAATTTCACTAGGAGGGTGGTGAAGTACTGGGATGGGTTACCTAGGGAGGTGTTGGAATCTCTATTCCTAGAGATTCCAAGTCCCGGCTTGACAAAGCCCTGGCTGGGATGATTTAGTTGGGATTGGTCCTGCTTTTAGCAGGGGGTTGGACTGAATGACCTCCTGAGGTCTCTTCCAACCCTACAATTTAATCCTAGATCCTGAAATGTCCAACAAACTGAGCTGCAAAAAAGCCTGGTGAGTCACTTAAGTAAAGGAAACAAAGCAACTATCTAATTCAGGGTATGTCTACACTGCATCCCTAGTTCGAACTAGGGATGCAAATGGAGACAACCGAAGTAGTTAATGAAGCGGGGATTTAAATATCCCGCGCTCCATTAACATGATCTCGCCGGCGCGCTAGTTCGAATCACAGCTGATTCGAACCAGGAAGTGCGCGCCGGGATGCGTTAGTTCGGACTAAAGCCCTTAGTCCGAACTAATGTTACTCCTCATTTTTGAGGAGTAACATTAGTTTGGACTAAGGGCTTTAGTCCGAACTAACGCATCCCGGCGCGCACTTCCTGGTTCGAATCAGCTGTGATTCGAACTAGCGCGCCGGCGAGATCATGTTAATGGAGCGCGGGATATTTAAATCCCCGCTTCATTAACTACTTCGGTTGTCTCCATTTGCATCCCTAGTTCGAACTAGGGATGCAGTGTAGACGTACCCTCAGTGTGTGGGTCAGGTCATAGCAGCACCATTGAATAGAAAATCTGAATGGGGTTGCCCCCATGCCTTCTAACAGAACACCACACCTTTCAGTTTAACTTCAAAGAAAGTTTTTAAAGTAACCATAGTGGTAGTGCTAAAGTTGTTTCACTTGCTAGTATGGATGCAGCCATTAGCCAGTTTTATTATGCAAAGCCCTGGTTGGAAGTGAGAGTCTTACATTCAAAATGAAACCCTTTTTATTTTAGGGGGGAAATGTATACAAAGAGGTTAACCCGAAATGCACTGAGAAAAATCTTAAATAAATAGGAGGGGGCTCCCATACAGTAGACTAAAAATAGGATGAAATCTATTCTTTTAATTTGTCGTTTAAAATGTATGCAAATCAAAAGCACATTAGTTTCCCTTGGGCTATGCAGCAGTATTATTTAAAAGGAAAAAAGGCTGGAATACCGGTAGGAAAGAAAACTCAGCAACATCACAAAACCCCAGTAATTTCTCCCCTGTGGGAAAGATAACTAAGGATTCAAATTAGATCAAACAGGATTTCATGGGCTTTGGTAAATAGCTGTATGCCTCGTCCTCTCCCTATAACCCATAGGTGAGTAGGGAGATTTTGTAAAATATCAAATTGCTGTACTTGGATGAAACAGAGACACAATTAAGCCAGTCCCAGAAGAATCTGAGCATGCTCTAAAGGCTGGTTAAGACAGGTCTGGAGATCATGGGTACAGGTATGAATCCTATTGCCAGGATCAGGAAACAGACCCTCTTTAATCATTCCCTGGAAACAAGATCCCTGCTGCAACAATTAATTCAGAAAGCTGCCAGAAGGCTCAGGTGTCTTTAATTAATGCTGACTGCAGGCGTATGGCCAGAAATTAGTTAACCCTCGCCACGTGGGCTTTGTTGAGGGGCATCTATTCATGGACAACATAAGAAAAATTCAAAATATGCCATAATTCAACAGCAAGTCTGAGGGGAGCTTTTGCTCTCAGTGGCTGTGATTGGAGGCATTCTTTATACTCCAGATCTGAGATGAAGCAAAATTCATTCCCTCAGACTGATCAGATAGAAATTTCCTAAAGCATCTGTGTTTGTTAATGGTTCTTCCTAGGCAGCTTTTCAGCTGCGGCAGGAGATGTGGCAGAGCTCCGGCCAGGTGCTGCTTGCTTATTCTCTTATCTGTTCCATAGATATTGCTATCTCAGGAGATTCAATAGTGTAGAGTAAGTCCAAGGATCTTATGCTTGGCTAAGCCAGTCACTCACGTCTAGATTGGCATGATTTTCCGGAAATGCTTTTAACGGAAAAGTTTTCCGTTACAAGCATTTTCGGAACAGAGCGTCTAGATTAGAACAGACGCTTTTCCGCAAAAGCACTTTTTGCGGAAAAGCGTCCGTGCCAATCTAGACGAGCTTTTCTGCAAAAAAGCCCCGATCGCCATTTTTGCGGAAAAGCAATCTGAGCTGTCTACACTGGCCCTTTTGCGCAAAAGCTTTGCGCAAAAGGGACTTTTGCCTGAACGGGAGCAGAATTTCCACAAGAAGCACTGATTTCTTACAATAGGAAGTCAGTGCTTTTGCGGAAATTCAAGCGGCCAGTGTAGACAGCTGGCAAGTTTTTCTGGAAAAGCGGCTGATTTTCCGGAAAAACTGGCCAGTCTAGACACAGCGTCACTGTATGTAACCTATCCTGACCCATCCAGCTATGGTTGAAGAAATGATTGTGTTTCAGACAGATGCAGAGATATCTGAAGGGTTCAATGAAATGTGTGCAGGTATTATATGGGGGACAGTGATCATGAAATAATAGAGTTCATGATCTTAAGGAAAGGTAGAAGGGAGACCGGCACAATTGAGGTAATGGATTTCAGGAAGGCAGATTTTGATAAGCTCAGAGAACTTGTAGGTAAGGTCCCATGGGAAGCAAGACTGAAGGGAAAAACAACTGAGGAGAGTTGGAAGTATTTCAAAGGGACGTTGTTAAGGGCCCAAAAGCAAACAATTCCGCTGTGTAGGAAAGATACAAAATATGGCAAAAGACCAGCTTGGCTTAACAAGGAGATCTTGCATGATCTCAAAATAAAAAAGGAGTCATATAAAAAATGGAAACTTGGACAAATAACAAAGGATGAATATAGGCAAGCAACACAGGAATGCAGGAGCAAGATTAGAAAGGCAAAGGCACAAAATGAGATCAAACTAGCTACAGGCATAAAGGGAAACAAGAAGACCTTTTATAAATACATTAAAAGAAAGAGGAAGACCAAGGACAGGGTAGGCCCACTGCTCAGTGAGGAGGGAGAAGCAGTAACAGGAAACTTGGAAATAGCCAGCATGGGTTTGTGAAGAACAAGTCATGTCAAACTAATCTGATAGCTTTCTTTGATAGGATAACGAGCCTTGTGGATAAGGGAGAAGCGGTGGATGTTGTATACCTAGACTTTAGTAAGGCATTTGATACGGTCTCGCATGATATTCTTATTGATAAACTAGGCAAATATAACTTAGATAGGGCCACGATAAGGTGGGTGCATAATTGGCTGGATAACCGTAGTCAGAGAGTTGTTGTTAACGGTGCTAAATCCTGCTGGAAAGGGATAACAAGTGGAGTTCCGCAAGGGTCTGTTTTGGGACCCGTACTGTTCAATATCTTCATCAATGATGTAGATATTGGGATAGAGAGTACGCTTATTAAGTTTGCAGATGATACCAAACTGGGTGGGGATGCAACTTCTTTGGAGGATAGGGACATAATTCAAAATGACCTTAGCAAGTTAGAGAAATGGTCAGAGGTAAACAGGATGAAGTTTAATTAAGAGAAATGCAAAGTGCTCCACTTAGGAAGGAACAATCAGTTCCATACATACAAGATGGGAAGCGGCAGTCTAGGAAGGAGCATGGAGGAAAGGGATCTAGGGGTAATAGTGGACCACAAGTTGAATATGAGTCAACAGTGTAATGCTGTTGCAAAAAAAGCAAATATGATTCTAGGTTGTATCAACAGGTGTGTTGTAAGCAAAACTCGTGAAGTCATTCTGCCGCTCTACTCTGCACTAATTAGGCCTCAGCTGGAGTACTGTGTCCAGTTCTGGGTGCCACATTTCAAGAAAGATGTGGAGAAATTGGAAAGGGTGCAGAGAAGAGCGACAAGAATGATTAAAGGTCTAGAGAACATGACCTATGAAGCCAGGTTTCATGAACTGGGCTTGTTTAGTTTGGAAAAAAGAAGATTAAGGGGGGACATGATAGCGGTTTTCAAAAAGGGTGTCACAAGGAGGATGGAGAAAATTTGTTCCTCTTGGTTTCTGAGGACAGGACAAGGAGTAATGGGCTTAAAGTGCAGCAAGGGAGGTTTAGATTGGACATTAGGAAAAAATTCCTAACTGTCAGGGTGGTCAAATATTGGAATAAATTGCCAAGGGAGGTGGTGGAATCTCCCTCTCTGGAGATATTTAAGAACAGGTTAGATAGACATCTGTCAGGGATGGTATAGACGGGGCTTGGTCCTGCCTTGAGGGCGGGGGGCTGGACTCAATGACCTTTCGAGGTCTCTTCCAGTCCTATGATTCTATGATTCTATGATTATCTTGCAAACTGCAGTTTAAAGCATTGAAACACTCTTGGCAATATGCAGGGACTAAGATAGACCATAATTTGGATACACTGCACTTCCCCAGTGTCATATCTGGCCCTGGTTCAGTTGTCCCTCTTTGGGCAGGAAAGTGCTGAAATACATGCTTGAATCCCATTGACTTCAGTGAGACGTAAGCACATGCTTAAATGCTTTGCTGAATTGCAGCTTTTGTGAAAAATCTCAAAGGCGATACAGAACCAGATCCTCTTCTCCACTGGAGATAACTGAACTGGGAGTTTTAACAAAGGACTCAGGATTCTAGGGCACTGTACACCCTCAGCTATCATTGAACTGGAATGTAAAGGCTCTTGGGGATAGGTTTTTAAAGGTATTTAGACATCTAAAGGTGCAGCTAGACATCGGGACGTAGTCTCAAAAATACTCAGATGCCTAATTCCCAATGAGAGTTAGGTGCTACATGCTTTTCAGAATGCCACTGGGAACCAAAAAATCGGGCATTTAGTACTTCAAGATCAAGCCCTTTTTTGATAATACAAAACTCCCCCCCCCCCCAAGTTTGCTAAAAAGAATTAGTAGTATAGACAGGAAGAATATTCAGGGACTCTGTTATCTGAGATCTAGATGGAAAATTCACATGGAATTAAATCTTCAGTACTAACACAGAGCTTTTCCCATAGCTGCTGTACCCTTCTGTATGCCAAGGGTAACCATCAAATCTCACTACAGTCTGTGTGTCTTTGTGTGGCAGTCTGCATCCAGCAGAAAGCAAAAGGGATGCTTGCCTCTTTCAAGAGCAGATTACTTAGAAATTTAAAGGAATAGCTGATAGAGAGGTAGTAGGGAATAGTCAGACAATTTTTTCATCAAGAAATGGTGATTTGTCATAATCAAAACTGCTCATGAAATAAATAACTCATTCAACTTAAAAAGTGTCAAGAAAAAATACTTTGAAACTATGGAAATATTTCAGTTTATTGTTTTTCAAATGAAAAACTCCTCTGTTTTGAAGTGACTGTTTTGAAATTTAAGCTTGTTAGACGGACAAAAGGCAAAGTTAAAATTCAAACAAATCATTTCAGAATTACCAAAATAAAATGTTTCAGTGGACCTTAATGAAAAATATCTCTTTCATTTTGTGGATATTTTTGAGTTTTTTACTTTCTGTTCCACTTTGAGAAGGGGAAAAGTTCAAACTCTTGAAAATATTTGCAGAATGGAAAAACTGCTTCCCACTCAGAGCAAAGTATTTAGTACAATGACCTGAAAGGTATAAATGTGTATTGATTAAGTAGTGAAATACTTCATGTGAAAGAAAGTTTAAGCACAAGATGAAAATTGAGAAACATCATCCATTTCCAGAGACTGATTAAGATTTTTGTTAATAAAATAAGATTTAGCATCCTTCTATGTTTATTATATTTTAAATAAAATTATGGTACTGGAACACGGCCCTTTTTTATTCTGTCTAACCTCAAGATTATCATTCAGTTTATAATTATCTTACACAAGAAAATTAGGGAAACATTCATTTTTAAAATCATCCCCAAATAAATTCCTTGTTTTCTAATCAAACTGTTATATGTGTCTCTGAATTTATGGCTGCTAAAACAATTCCATTATCTTGCAGATGAGAATAAAATTGTAAAAATGAAATAAAATGTCCTCTAGGTAAATGGTCCACTACCAAAGGTATTGAAAAACAATTCTGAGCAGAAATGGGCTTGGCACCAAATAAATTAAATTACAATGACAGAGGAGGGTTTAATAAGGTGAAACTTATGAGGCTGCACTGTAGTATTGCAGTTTAGAGCATTTGCTGGCAACATTTTGAGGGAGATGATTGGTATGTAGAAATAAGACGTGACTTCTGCTGGGCTGCTGTCAGTAATCCATGTCACATAGTGTCATTTGCTTTCTGTGATTTGCTGTAAGAAATTGTCTGGTATATCTGTCTTTATTTACATGGATTTTCTTAAAATTTGAATCTTAGTTTGATCTGTTTTAGCAAACTATCATTCAGTAATAACTTGCTTTATCCTTCATCAACATTCACATTTTAATATGTAGAAAGGCCCATGCAAGAAAATCAAGGCCCTATTCAAACTCTTATTTTGGGTGTCTGTGGAAGTTTGCAGGTTGACGATGTTAGGGACCAACCCAAAGCCCACTGAAGTCAGTGGATAGATTACATTTCTTTATTCATCCCCAGAAACATTCCTGGTAAAATACCAGCTTAGACAGCTTCCCATGCTGAGGTTTCAACCCTGCACTAGTGGATTTGGGGCCGGGGCTGATTGTGTTGATGGAAGTTTTGTAGCAAGGACACTTGTTCCCTAGAAACTGGGTTTAGACGGGAGTGTCAGTCCATTTTACGCAGGGTACTGAAAACCCACCTGTTAGTATTGGCCTTCACATGCTAGCAGTCTGCCAAAATCAGGCTGACAGTCTAGAGGAAAGAAAGTCCCAGGTCCCTGAACCATTGGCTTGCCTCGAAGTTCTCTCCTATCACTGTATGAAGTAGCATGGCAGGGAAAACAAAAAGGCTTATTTTCAACACAAGAGCTAGTGATCCTGTAATGATTTTCTATTGGAAACAGGCCAAGATAGTCAAAAGTGACTAATGGTTTGTGGTTCCTGATATTTAAGTTCAAAGCATCACCTATTGTCCTGGGTATTGGTTTGTGTGAATGGGTAGGAACATGATATAGGAGAGACAGTTGTGTTGTGTTTGCACAAATTAGTCATTACAGTGGCCTCCAGAATCAAAAGTGGTTTTCAGACTATTGCGATTTAAAGACACCACAGCAGAGGCAGGTTTTTGTTTGTGCAACATGGCTTCACTGCTCTGCTTTACTTTTAGAGGAGACTTTCTCTGGGCATATTGTATGGCTTTGCTTTATGTGATTCTAATAGGCAGAGACACACAATCCTGAACGTCAAGGCAAATATTGCAAGCAACAAGAGCCATCTGTTAGGTGACACAATAATTATCACTGATTTTCCTGAGGTATATTGATTCAAGTATTGAATATCAGGTATCGCAAACAAACTGGATGTTAAAATCTATCAATACAGGTTTCACATGCCAGTATGTAACAGCAGGTGCTGCTGCTATAATTTAGGGAATCTTTATTGTTTCTATTTGGTAAATTGATCACCATCCAGGTTATTGTTTAATAGGTGAACTAGTGAATCAGACATCAGTAAAAGGGGGAGCAAGACAGCAACGCACATGAACAGTAAATATTGTATAAACACCCTGAAGACTGCAATTCAAAATATCCCAAATGCTAGTGATTCATTACTATGTGTTTTCTATAATCTCTCACCTTAACACACAGCAACAGGGAACGTTGGAAGATGATCAGAAAAGAAAAAAAGATGCCTAAAATGTTAATAATAAAAAGATTGATTATGCTTCCCTTGGCCTCTACAGTAATCAACTTCCCTTCTTCCCAAGCTTCATTTAAACTGACATTCTGAAATAGAACTGTGTTTCAGAAGTCTAGTAGCGAAGTGCCCCTGCCTATTCTAGGGATGTTTTCAAAATTATTTCTGGTAATTTCTGCCTTTGGTGGTATTTATGTGAGTTTCATTGGAACCCTAGTGTAGACAGGACACCAATATTCGGAGCAGGACAGTATGGTATAGCTGCAGCAGCTTAACAAAACTAGGTCTCACAACATTGCTAAGACTGGTGGATCTAAAGCAGAATAAGTAATGGGTAGACAGAGTTTATCTTATCCTGAGGTTAAACTGTACTACAATATGTACTGAATAGTGCAGGTGAGAAAATGCAGATCTTCATAAGTCCTTTGAAAAATCCAGCATCAAGTCAATAAAACAGTTGTAACTATTAGCTGTGTGATTAGACACTTTGGGTGTGTCTAGACTACACTTCTCTGTCGACAGAGAGATGTAGATTAGGCATGTTGAAATTGCTAATGAAGCCGTGATTTAAATATCCTGCGCTTCATTAGCATAAACAGAGCTTTTTCTAAGAAAACCGTCAGTCTAGACACGGATCTGTCGAAAATAAACCCTTTTTCAACAGATCCTGTAAACATCATTTTTTGAGGAATACAGGATCTGTCAAAAAAGGGTTTATTTTTGACAGATCCGCATCTAGACTGCTGTTTTCTTCCGAAAAAGCTCCATTTTGAAAAAAAGCGGGGACCATGTTTATGCTAATGAAGCGCAGGATACTTAAATCCTGGCTTCATTAGCAATTTCAACGTGCCTAATCTACATCTCTCTATCCATAGAGAGGTGTAATCTAGACGTAGCCTTTGAGTGTTTCCTCTAAAGTCCTTTGTTAACTGAAAGGTCAAAGATTTTGAAGATACCTATCTGATGAAAAAACAAAACCCTCAATACACTGAAAGTTTCTCTGTCTGATCTAGAGGTCAGAATTACAAACATCTTACTACTTCCAGTGTCAACAATTTCCAAAAGAAACCTTGGCTTGTATTAAAAGCTGAAACACAGAAAATCTATTGTTTGTAACCAGCTGAAATGTTTCCCTGAGTGTTAATCCACTTTTCTCATTGTTAATACTTGCTTTGCTTGCTTGGCACATGTATCCAGGGGCATAGATTTTCCCATCTATTAAAGTCACAGCATAGGTGCTTCCACTTTTTCATCAAGATGTGGCTAGCACAGAGACAAGCATCATTTTGACTGAGTTTCTATCTACCATGCTTACTATATCACAGCAGGAAGCAGTAATCATCTTTAAGTTTTGAGGCAGAGGTCAAGGAGTTTGCAAAACTTATTCTTGTGCTCTGATGAAAGGCTCAAAACCCTGTACCCTGTTATTACAGGCAGTGTTTATTTTTTTCAGAAGCACTGATATTTAAATCAAGTCATTTTGTTGATCTTCTCAACTTTAAGGCCAGAAAGGACCATCATGGTAATCTATTCTAACCTCCTCCATACTTGAGGTCACCAAACTTTGCCAATCCATGCCTGTAATTAATCCATAATCACTGGCTGAATTACTTAAGGCCTCAAATTATGATTTAAAGACTTCAAGTTACAGAGAATCCACCATTTACTCAGATTCAGACTCGCAAGTGACCTGTGCCTCATGCTGCAGAGAACATAAGGACAGCCATACTACCGTCCATCCAGCCCAGTATCCTGTCTGCTGATAGTGGCCATTTCAAGATTCCCCAGAGGGAGTGAACACAACAGGTAATCCTCACGTGATCCCTCTTCTGTCACCCATTTCCAGACAAAGAGAGGTAAGGACACCATTCCTACCCATCCTGGCTAATAGCCATTCATGGACCTACCCTTCATGAATTTATCCAGCTCTTTTTTGAACCCTGTTAAAGTCCTAGTCTTCACAACATCTTCTGGCAAGGAGTTCCACAGGTTGACTGTGTACTGTGTGAAGAAAAGCTTCCTTTTGTTTGTTTTAAACCTGCTACCTATTAATTGTATTTGGTGACCCCTAGTTCTTATATTATGGGAACAAATAAATAACTTTTCCTTCCTTTTTCCACAGCAGTCATGATTTTATTGCTCTCTATCATATCCCCCTTTAGTCTCCTCTTTTCTAAGCTGAAAATTCCAAGTTTTTTTAATCTGTCTTCATATGGGACCCGTGAAAACCCTCCTTCTTTTGGAAATTGTCTTTGCCAATCTGACATAGAGGGAAATTCCTTCCAGAGCCCAGATATGGTGATCAGTTGGACCCTTAGCATGTATGCAAACCCAAAAGCCAGACACGTGGGGAAGAATTCTTTGTAGTAACTCAGACCCCTATCCATCTAGTGCCCCATCACCAGTCATTGGGGATATTTGTTATTAATAGTCACAGATGAGCTACATGCCATTGTAGGCAGTCTTATCATTCCATCTTCTCCTTAAATTATCAAGCTCAGTCTCGAAGCCAGTTCGGGTTTTTTTTTTGCCCTCACAGTTCCCATAGGAAGGTTGTCCCAAAACTTCACTCCACTCATATTTAGAAAATTTCATCTGATTTCAAGCCTAAGCTTGTTGATGGCCAGTTTATATCAATTTGTCCTTGTATCTACATGGTGCTTAACTTACATAATTCCTCTTCCTCCTTGGTATGTGTCCCTCTGATATATTTATAGAGAGCAATCATACCTCCCCTCAGTCTTCTTTTGGTTAGACTAAACAAGCCAAGCTCTTTGAGTCTCCCTTCACAAGGCAGGTTTTCCATTCCTCTAATCTTCCTAGTAGTCCTTCTCGCATCTGGCCCAGTTTGAATTCATCTCTCTTAATCATGGGAGGCCAGTCATTGCACATGGTATTCCAAATGAAGGCTCACTTATGCTTTATACACTTCCCAGCCTCTACTGGAAATACCTCACCTGCTGCATCCTAGGATAGCACTAGTCTTTTTCATAACCACATCACTGTGGCGCTCATAGCATCAGTTCAGTTGCAATATGTACAGTATTCTGCTTGTCCCTGAAACATTTAGGTAGGATTCATTGGGGGTTGGACTTGGTGAACTCCTGACCTCTCTTCCAACCCTATGATTCTATGCACTCTACTATATTTGCTGCCAGCCTAATCTTTTATAGTCCTCTCCCATAACAAACTGGCATAGAAAAGGCTCTGCCTCTTTCAAGTGCAATAAATAGTGCTAACAATAATTCACTATAGCTCGTTTTTTCAGGTATTTGAAAATAGCAGTGTGATATATCAACTCTTTGGGCCTTACTGCTACTGTCGCTATTATTTCTTTTTTGCAAGAGAAAATATACATCAGTTATAGGATGTCACTCAGTTTCCACAAAGGTTTTTGTGCAAGAGGCTTGGTTAGAGTAAAAGTTGTCCCCTGCTCAAGAATTAAAATATATTTTAATCTTTTCCACACCTTGATCCCCCAGTTACAATGGAAGAATATTTCTGGACCGCTCCAGGTTGAGAACCCAAGGTTTAAATGGCCTTTTGTTCAACTTCAGGTGGGCTTCTTCATGTTCCTACTAAGGAGACATAAGTCAGTGGTTTGGCATATATCCCATTAGGGTCTACAAATGCTCATCCCAAAGAACTCTGGCTGTTTGTAAGTAACTCTCGTCTACTTACCCTTCCCCCAAAAAACTGTTGCAAAGAAATCAAGTGAGAGACCATTTTTTCCTGAAAAATAGTTGTTTATAGTTTTTTATATTGCAACGGCACCACCAAAATTAGTTGTACTGACCAGGAACCTAAAAATACTTTAACAAATATATTTCCCCAAAGTGCTTCAAAAGATCATTGCCAAAAAAGTGCTAAAAGATCTTAACACTGATTCATTTCCAAATACTCCATTTCCAGCGTATCTTTTGATGTGTAAACTATATAATTATTCAGAATTCAGTTGAGAAAAAAATCGCCTTTTATTTAATTCTTCAAAAAAAAAAAGAGTAAGCATGTGCCCTTGAGGCAAAATTACAGCGTATTATATGGAAATGCTAGTTCAAATGACATATTTTATACCAGTAAACAATCCAGTTATAATTTTTAGTATGAGTATCATGCTAATAAGCATTTTGCTTAGTTAATTAAATATAGATCCTTAAAACTCTCATAACAATTCAAGTATTTGAAATTTCTCTTTCCTAATCTTCCCTCCTCCATTTTGTTCACCTCAGCCTAGTTAGCAGTGTTTTCTGGGTCCCTCTTGATGCCTTGGGCCTGATCTACACTAGGACCTTACTCCAAAATTAGCCCCCCCTTCAGGTCGAATTTATAGACTCAGAGTCATAGACTTTAAGGTCAGAAGGGACCATTTTGATCATTTGGGGTATGTCTACACTACAGAGTTAGTTCGAACTAATGGACGTTAGTTCGAATTAACTTTAATAGGTGCTACACTAGCGCTCCGCTAGTTAGAATTTAATTCGAACTAGCGGAGCGCTTAGTTCGAACTAGGTAAACCTCATTTTATGAGGATTAAGCCTAGTTCGAACTAGCTAGTTCGAATTAAGGGCTGTGTAGACCCTTAATTCGAACTAGTGGGAGGCTAAGGTGTGACGTAGTGGGGGTACCTGGCTGGTTTCTATGCTGCTGGCTCTGGGGGAACCCCCACTGGCTGCCGTGGGTACCACGACCCAGCAAAACAGGATGAGTCACTATGCAAACCAGTGGCCAGACACCCCCCATGGAGAGGAACAAAGGAAGGTGGAATGCTGCCTTGGCTTGGGGGGCAGGGCTGGAAGTTAGGGAGTTGGTTGCTGGCTGTCGGAGGGCATGGAGGAGAGCCTAGGGGAAGGGGCTGGAGTTTAGGGGCCCAGTCTCCCCCATCTCAAGGGGGCCTGAGGCATCCTAGCCCAGTTCCTGTAACCAGATTACATCTGTGCTGCGCTGTGCTGGAGGAGCAATAAACCACCCTCAATTCCACTGGCTGGTGCAGTCTGTTTGTGCCATCTCGGGGTGCAGGAGACGGGGAACCCCCAACGCACCGTCACACTGGTGTCAGGAGTGGGATGCACTGCACCCCGTGGATGGAGCTTCCAGCGGCAAGCGACAAGGCGCAGTAGAAGCAAGAGCCCTGGAGCCAGGCGTGCTGGAGACAGAGCAAAGCGGTTCCTGGGAATCGTGGGGCGCTGCAGCACTAGACTGGTGAGTCTGCACCGAGGGGACCAGCGGGCCAATGGCCTACGCCCGACTCTTGAAGGCAGAGCTGGTGGGGCTGTGCAGAGAGAGGGGCTTGCCTGTGCAGAAAGCAACCAAGGCCCAGCTGATTACCCAGCTGGAAGAGAATGACCAGCCACAGGGCCAGGATCTTGTCCCCAGGGGAAGCAGCCAGACCCCCCCTGAGAGTGTGTCAGGCTCAGAGAGGGGGAGGAGCGCTGGAACCCACCGGAGAGATGAGACAGTGTCTCCCGGGAGGCCTGCAAGCCGTAGCCCATCTAGGGCAGGGGCCAGCCCAGCGGAGCTGCGGCGGCTGGAGATCCAGCTGCGGATGAAGGAATTGGAAGTAGAGGACCGAGAGAAGGAGCGCCAAGATCGAGAGAGGCAGCGACAGCATGAGCTGGCCATGGCAGAGCGGAGAACCTGCGGGGCCCCGGCTGCGCCAAGAGTGGATGGGCCCCAGGGTCCCAGGACTGCCAGGCACTTGGAGAGGCTCGTGGTGGCCCAATTGAAGGACATGGGTGACATAGACGGGTTCCTCAGCTCCTTTGAGAGGGCCTGTGGACTGCAACAGGTCCCCCCAGCTGACTGGCTGCAGGAGCTCATCCCCGCACTGAGCCAGGAGGCGGCCGGAGTGCTCAGTCAGCTGGAGGACCTACAGCCCGGGGATTACAACCGAGTCAAGGAGGCCCTGCTGCACAAGTTCGGGCTGACCCCCGAGATGTACAGGAAGAAGTTCCGGGGGGTACAGAAAGGGCCACGGGAGACCTATGTGGATCTGGTCTCCCGCCTGGCGCAATACTGCCGCAAGTGGGTGTCTGGAGTCGGAGCCCAGACCGCAGAGGAGCTGCTCAAGCTGGTCATGATGGAGCAGTTCTATGAAGCGTGCCCACCCAAACTGAGGCTGTGGCTCAAGGACCGGAGACCAGAGAATCCCCAGGAGGCCGGGAGACTGGCGGACGAGTTCACGGAGAGCCGGTCCGGGTGTGAACGGGAGTCCCGGAGAGAAAGGGAACCGCGCAGAGACCGGATCTCAGCTGAGCGACGGAGGGAGTCAACTACGGGGCGAGACCAAGGAACAGGTCGTCTGCGCCCCAGAGAACCAGCCAGGGCCTGGACAGAGACAGCCCAAAGCCTAACTTGCCATCGCTGTGGGCAAAAAGGCCACAAGAGGGCTCAGTGCACCAGGTCCCAGGACCGGGGACTTTCCAGGGTTAACTGGCTGGGGCGGGAGGAAGGGCAGGCTGCCCCAGAGGCAGGGGCTGGCAGGCAAACCTCAGCTCAGAGAGAGGGGAAGGATGCTCAGTGCACCTCCCCTGGGAGGTCTGATTCTCAGGAGGCGGATTTCTCCGTGTACCGGGTGGGGGCAGGACGGCCCCTGCGGAGCGAGTGCCTCATACCCCTGGAGGTGGATGGTAGGAAGGTGACGGGCTTCTGGGACACGGGGGCGGAGGTGACTCTGGCCCGATCCGACATAGTGGCCCCAGAGCGGATACTACCCCACGCGCAGCTGACCCTGAAGGGCATAGACGGGTCCCCGTTTAAGGTGCCTGTAGCCAGGGTGCATCTGAAATGGGGGGCGAAGGAAGGCCTCAAGGAAGTGGGGGTGCACCCGCACTTGCCCACCGAGGTGCTGATGGGGAATGACCTAGAGGAGTGGCCCCATGAATCCCAGCGGGCTCTAGTCACTACCCGGAGCCGGAGGCAGCGGGGGGCTGACAACCTGGGTCCAGGGAAGGACTCCTGGCAGCGTCCTCAGGGTCCCATCCCAGTGGACACGGGGTCCAGCCAGGCTGGGACTCCGGACCTAGGCAGAGGTGGGGGACAGGTCCCGATCCCTGCCTCAGCAGCTGAATTCCAGGCTGAGGTGCAGGCAGACCCCTCCTTGCAGAGGCTGAGGGACCAGGCTGGCCTCCATGCAGCTCAGCCCCAGGGGAGAGGTGGCCAGGAGAGATTCCTGCGGGAGCGTGGGCTCCTGTTCCGTGAGTGGCTCCCCCCCAGGAAGGCGAGGGCATGGAGGGTAGAGCGGCAGCTGGTCGTCCCCCGAAAGTATCGCCTCAAGCTGCTGTATTTGGCCCACGATTCCCCCGTTGGGGGCCACCGGGGGATCCGGAGCACCCAGCTGAAGCTGCTCCAGCACTTCTATTGGCCGGGAATCTTTACAGCCGTGCAGCGGTACTGCCGGTCCTGTGACTCCTGCCAGAGGGGCGGGAAGGCCCAAGACAGGAGGAAAGCGGCTTGGGGGTCTCTACCCCAGATAGACCCTCTGGGCTGGCTGAGAGAGTTATGGGAGGGGAAGGCCCCCCTGGATGGAGCATCGGGGGTGGAAGCCGCCCTGGCTGTCCAGAGAAGGCTCGCTGGGCTCATGGCCCCGGCCCGAGAGACCCTGGCCAGAGATCAAGGCCAGCGGAAGGGTGGGTGTGACCCCCGAGGACAGGCCTGCGCCAGTCGCCCTGGAGCGGGGCGGCGAGTGGACAGAGGGAAGCCAATTCATGTGGGGCCTCGCCACGGCCGGCCCGAGTCAAGGGGAGCACCCATGTCCCCGGGGCGGGTTCCCACGCAGAGGACCCGAACTTCCCCAGGTCACGAGCGGAGTGACCCTGCTCAGTTCGCTCTCGGAGGGGGGAGAACTGTGACGTAGTGGGGGTACCTGGCTGGTTTCTATGCTGCTGGCTCTGGGGGAACCCCCACTGGCTGCCGTGGGTACCACGACCCAGCAAAACAGGATGAGTCACTATGCAAACCAGTGGCCAGACACCCCCCATGGAGAGGAACAAAGGAAGGTGGAATGCTGCCTTGGCTTGGGGGGCAGGGCTGGAAGTTAGGGAGTTGGTTGCTGGCTGTCGGAGGGCATGGAGGAGAGCCTAGGGGAAGGGGCTGGAGTTTAGGGGCCCAGTCTCCCCCATCTCAAGGGGGCCTGAGGCATCCTAGCCCAGTTCCTGTAACCAGATTACATCTGTGCTGCGCTGTGCTGGAGGAGCAATAAACCACCCTCAATTCCACTGGCTGGTGCAGTCTGTTTGTGCCATCTCGGGGTGCAGGAGACGGGGAACCCCCAACGCACCGTCACATAAGGCTTCCCAGGTTTCCCTGGTGGCCACTCTGGCCAACACCAGGGAAACTCTATGCCCCCCTCCCGGCCCCGGACCCCTTAAAAGGGCACGGGCTGGCTACGGTGCCCGTGCCAGGTGCAAGCCTGCCAGCACCCAGCCAGCAGACCCTGCACCTGGCACGGATCGAGCCACCCACCCGATGCCCCCCAGCCCTCCCCCTATTCCCGGGACCAGGCTGGCGGCTCCCGGGAGCTTGCCCGGGACCGCAAGAGGCGGGCACCCGCCTGGGCTAGTGAGGACATCGTGGACCTCGTCCACGATCTCCGCACTAGGGACAGGAAGGTGGCCGTCTAGGGCAGGAGAGCTGCCAGCCTGGCCACCCAGGAGCAGGTGTGCATGAAAATCAAGGGGGGGGGTCCACTGAGACCCCCGACCCTGAGCCCTGAGCTTACAATGGCCGTCCTGGGTCAGACCAAAGGTCCATTTAGCCCAGTAGCCTGTCTGCCGACAGCGGCCAACCCTAGGGACCCTGGAGGGGATGGACCGGAGACAGTGACCAAGCCATTTGTCTCGTGCCATCCCTCTCCAGCCTTCCACAAACTTTGGGCAGAGACACCACTCCTACCCCCTGGCTAATACTACTCCATGGACCCAACCTCCATGACTTGATCGCACTTCCCTTTAAACTCTGTTCTAGTTGTAGCCTTCACAGCCTCCTGCAGCAAGGAGTTCCACAGGTTGACTCTTTGCTTTGTGAAGAATAACTTTCTGTTACTAGTTTGAAGCCTGCTACCCATTCCTTTCCTTTGGTGTCCTCTAGTCCTTCTTTATGGGAACTAATGAAGAACTTTTCTATATGCACCCTCTCCACCCAACTCCTGCTTTTAGAGACCTCTATCCTGTCCCCCCTCCGTCTCCTCTTTTCTAAGCTGAGAAGTCCCAGTCTCTGTAGCCTCTCTTCATCTGGGACCTGTTCCCAACCCCTGATCATGTTAGTTGCCCTCCCCTCTCCCAGCCTCTCTCTTCCCCTCTCCCACCTCCTTTTCCCAGGCTCCCCGAGTTTTGTTCAATAAAGACAGATTCCATTTTTGAACACAATTGTCCTTTATTTTGTACATCAAGAAAAGGGGCTAGGGAAGGGTAAGTGGAAGGAGGTGAGGGAGGAATGGGGCACGAGCCCCCGATGGGGAGGACTGGGCTGGCTCTGCGGGCTTCTAGGGGTGGAAGCTCTCCTGCAGCCCCCCAATTGCCTCCTCTCCCCAGATGGCAGCCTGCGGCAAGTGCAGCCGGGCTGATGGCCGATGGTGTGATGTGCCCAGTGTGGGCACTCCGGGCATTCCAAGCCAGGACTGGTTTTCAAGCGGGGCACCCCTGAGAACTGTCTGTCCGGGGTGGGGGTCGGGACCCTTTAAGCACAGCCCTCGGCTAGCCTGAGACAGCATCTCCACGCTCTAAGTCCTCCTCTGATGCCCTGCCGGCACTGCTTCCGGCCATCCTTAAGCCCTGTTCAGGGTCCACTTAATGTGGACATGCTAGTTCGAATTAGCAAAATGCTAATTCGAACTAGTTTTTAGTTCTAGACGCATTAGTTCGAATTAGCTGAGTTCGAATTAACTAATTCGAACTAAGTTAGTTCGAATTAATGCTGTAGTGCAGACATACCCCTAGTCTGACCTCCTGCACAATGCAGGCCACAGAATCTCACCCACCCACTGCTAGAATAATCCTCTCCCCTATATCTCAGATATTGAAGTCCTTGAAACAATGGTTCAAAGACCCCAAGATGCAGAGAATCCTCCCACTAGTGACCCGTGACCCGTGCCCCATGCTACAGAGGAAGGCGAAAAACCTCCAGGGCCTCTGCCAATCTACCCTGGAGGAAAATTCCTTCCCGACCCCAAATATGGCAATCAGCTGAACCCTGAGCATGTGGGCAAGTCTCACGAGCCAGACACCCAGAAAAAAGTTCTCAATAGCAACTCCGATCTTCCCACCATTGGCCGATTTACCACTGATAGTGAAAGGTCAATTAATTGCCAAGATCATGTTACCTCATCAAATCATCCCTTTCATAAACCCATCTAGCTTTATCTTGAAGCCAGATAGGTCTTTTGCCCCCACTACTTTCCTTGGAAGGCTGTTCCAGAACTTCACTCCTCTGATGGTAAGTAATGCGTCCACTCTACCAAGCCTGTTATTCCAAAATAAGGGGCCATGGAATTTGAACTCTGTAGTCCTGCTTTTCATGAGGATTAACACTATTCCTGAACTTGTAAGTCTGAAATAACATTAGCGTGGATGCTCCAGTACCACTAATTCAAACTATTTGGTCTCCGAGAGGCCTCCCGCAGCTCCCCAGAGTTTAAAATCGGCTGCTCAGAAGTCGAATTTAGTAAATTTGAAATAATCTCCTAGTGTAGACATGACCTCTGGGACTAAATTTTCTCTACGTCGGTTGAAATGACTATAGCTCTGTCTGTTTTCTACTCATCCCTGAGGTTTGGGAGGGAAATCCCACATTGTAACTAAGTGACATTTACCACATCAAATATAATCCATTTTAGCTTTTTGAGCTGGCATCACTAGAGATAAGAAATCTCCATTGTACAAAATATCTTTCCGACAACAATATACTACTCAGAAACATTGTATTGGGCTTTATTTAATATATCTGCTTCAAAATGACATTGTTAGTAAATGTGATTCCCGTGTTCATTTCATGTTGTGTACAAAGTCTTTATCGGTTCTGCTCCATGGCACTGCAGATTTGTGTTATGGGTATTGCAGGAATAATGTGATTACTGGCAGCTCACACATCTCAAAGGAAATAGTGTGGGCTGTGCTCCTATGAGACCTTTAATGGTGCTTCCCACACCTTGCAGGAACCAATCAATACCTACTTCTCTACTCTTATACTGGATAGGATATTGGATATTGACAGCTTGAAGTTACAACAGGCGCTCCTTAAGGAGATATACAAATCTTTGCCAATCAGATTTCCATTCACACAGCATATTGTTGTCTGATTAATTCTTCCTGATTAGCATTTTCTAGGGGAGAAAAGAAGTTTGTAGTATCAGTCAGATGGACCTCTGTATTCAGTGGTAAAATTACCCAGTTTAACAGGTATCAACCTAACTCATACCACAAGTCATATTTGTGATTTATTATTCACATAGAACATCTGTGTACATGTCCCTTTCCTGCTGGTAAAATATATACAACAGAATAAAATGAAGTTCTTCTTTAAAATATAGCTAGGGGCAGTACACAATAAGGGTACGTCTACACTAGCCCCCTAGTTCGAACTAGGGAGGCTAATGAGGGCGACCGAAATTGCAAATGAAGCGCAGGATTTAAATATCCCGCGCTTCATTAGCATGTTCCCGGGCGGTCGCCATTTTGGAAATTGACTAGCCCAGAATAACTGCCTGCATCTACACGTGGCAGAGAAGCGTGATTCTGAGATAAACCCCTTAGTTCGAATTAACAGTTAAACCTCATGCCATGGAGGTTTGAGCTGGCATCACTAGAGATAAGAAGTCGGAAAGATAGTTGGAACTAGGGGACTAGTGTAGACGTACCCTAATGGAGTAGGAGTTACATGTATGCACTAGAGGGATTTCAGAAGTTACTTAGAGGAGAAAGACATGGTAGACTCAAGCACGTCCTCAGCATGACAGTTTGTGTAGAAGCTGCACGTCAAAATATTTTGACTTTTATACTGCCCTCATTTACTCCAATTTCAAAACAGCTAACCCCACTGAAATCAAATGAGAACAGCTTATGACCTTCTACAGTGAGAAACCATCTAGGGTACATCTAGACTACAGGCTTTTGTCGACAGATACTGTTGACAAAGCTTCTGTCAACAAAGAGCGTCTAGACTACATCCAGTTCTGTCAACAAAGCAGGCCGCTTTGTTGACATGACAGTGTAGACACAAAGGACAGTATAGATGCAATAACGCCTTCTGTCAACAGAACTTTGTCGACAAAAGGCGTTATTCCTCGTAGAATGAGGTTTACAGCCGTCGACAAAACTGCTGAGTTCTGTTGACGTTATGTCAACAGAACTCAGCGGCAGTGTAGACGTTGATATAGTTTTGTCGACAAAAATCCACTTTTGTCAAGAAAACTCTGTAGTCTAGACACACCCCTAGTTACTGAGCAAAAATAATAACAGAAAGTATGCGTCTTCATCAGCTTCTCTGTAGCAAGGAACAAGACAAGCTCAACAACGATATCGGTAGCTGAACACACCAAGAACCTCCATCAGCATTGGTTCAAGTTTGGTGACTTTCTCAGTACGGACATATTAGGATGGAAGAGCAATGAAAACTGAAGCATGCTTATCAAGCAGCTGGGGGGGCAGGAAGATGGAGAACCAGGAAGTCCAGGGAGCAGGGCAGATGGGACAGGTAGAGATAGGGAGGCAGGGAGCATATAGAACTGATTGAACAGTTGCCAACACAACACTTTTCATTTGGAAAATGCTGATCCCACCAAATTGAAACATTCTGCAAGACTTTGTTCATTCCATCAAAAGTAGGCTAACTAAAGTGCCTGGTTTCCTGCCAGCATGTGAGTGAGCTTCCCAATTTCTCAGGGTCCCCAGGCTCCCTAACTTCCCAATTGTCCATTTGGTGGGCTCTTGCTCTCCCTGGCTAACCAGCTCCCCAGCTGCCAGGCTTTCCAAGTTGCCCACCTGGCAGTCAGGTGGTTGGGCTCTGTGGCTGCCCAGATAGCTCGCTGCCTGTCTGGCTTCCTGCCCAGAAATTTAAAAAAACATGTTGCGTGGAAAAATTCCCGTTTCTGACCCTTTCCTCGATCTCAGAAAATACCAGATTACAGAACTGTAATGTTTTCCATGGAATGGAAATTCCAATTTGTGTATAGCTCCAGCAGTGTGGACCTAAGGTCCATGCCTTGTGAGACCCTTCCGTAATGATCCCCATTTTGTGATCTGACAGCCAGTTTGTGATCCATTTAATTTGTGCCAGGCTGATTTTATATTGTTCCAGTTTCTGTATCAAAATGCCATGCTGTACCGAGATAATGCCTTACAAGAAGTCTATCATGAACCAAACTTGTAATCTCAAAAAATAGCAAGTTAGTTTGATGCAATCTGCTTTCCATAAATCAGTGTTGACTGGCATTAATTAATTACCATCTCTTAATTCTTTATTAATCAAGCTCTATATCAGGCATTCCTTTATGTGTCCAAGATATCCATCAGCCTGATAAGCCTATAATTATTCTGGTCCTTTTAAATATTTAATATATTAGCTGTCTTCCAATCCTCTGGAACATCTCCAGTATTTCATAACTTATTAAAGATCAGCATTAATGATCCAGAGGGAACATTCTTAGCCAGCTCTTTTTAAACTCAAATATGCAAGTTATGTGGACTCACTGATTTAGCAATATCCATCTTTAGTAGCAGGCATTTAACATCTGAGAGTTATTTTTGGAACATTATAATATGCTGTGAGTACATTGTTTGACTTTTTCCCAAATACAGATCAGAAATATTTATGTAACACTTCTGCTTTTTCAGTATTACTATTAAAATTCTACCATTTCCATCTAGTAATGGACATTTAGACATGCATCTACATGGAGACAAGTACTTGGTGTGAATGTGACATCAGAACACAATGTAAATTTTCCTAGCGAGCCAATAAGTGTCACATCTCTCTCTCTCAAAATAGCCAGCTATTTTCAAATCTGGAATTCACTTATGTTACAAACCTAATATTCCTCTTTGTCCAGATGTGAATAGAAAAAGAGGATAAATATTTCCTTAAGCAAGCTTATCTCCTATCTCTCTCTTGCACCAAATTTCTCTTTTTCCCTGTCCCTGCTCTGTCTGAGAGAATCAAAATTTCAATTATTTGTTCAGGTTCATTTTCTATATGAGACTTCATTCTTCCAGCCTGGAATGAGAAACTATACAAAGTTACTTTTGTGACTGGTCCTATATCATGAATACCAAATAAGGACAAGTTACTGTGAATATTAAAAAACATGCCACAGGATACATTTGTTCATTGAAATTATTTGCCAATCAGCTTCAGTTTGGGGCAGATCATGACCATAGCACAGATAATTTGCAAACAGTAAAAATGACTAAATTTACCACTGTAGTTGTGATTCATTTTTCCCATTTCTGAGTATATAAAAAACCCTAATTTGTTTTGTAAAAACTCTGCATTTTTTTCTGAAATATTGAAGGCTTCTCTCTATCTCAAGTTTCTAAGGACTAATTTTATTTCCTCTTTACATTAGTCTCAAAGTGCTCAATAGAAGCCAGGCAAGTGTAAAAGATGCCCACATAAATAATTATTCTAAATTACATTGCCACAGATATCAGAGATGTTCCATCTGGTTTGCCTAAAAGCCCATTCCCTGGGTTCTTTACTGTGTTGGAAAAAAGAAGGGGTGTTGAATGTGGGGAGACGAAGGAGTTTGATGTTTGGACATTTAGATTAAGAGGTAATTATATCAGTAACAGAATCAAAATCCTGAAACACAGTGAACTGATTTCTAATACAAACAGGATCAGCATTAAAGGATTTAAAGGAGTGCTAATATCATTTCAGGACCAAAATGTGATTTAAACTGTAATAGCTATTGATTTCTATATTAGTGTTCTTGCTCCTTGTATTGCATTTCTGCTGCCATCTGCTAAAACAGGAGTGACATTTCATTTTATTGACTAACAATGACTTGAAATATAGTATTCCTGTACTCTCTGGATCTTTGAAATTATGAGCTTGCAGGGGACAAGAGGGTTCAAAACAACTTAGTTCTTGTGAGCTATGTGCTTTTAAAGTAATGTAGGTCCATTGTTAGACATGTGGAATGATTTTGGAAAAAAGTTGGGGCTCTTGAACATGAAGCTATGATGTTGCCCATGGGAGATAAAGTTTCATTTATTAAGCTGCAGGCATTCTCAGCTTCCTGAGAAGACACCCCTTGTTTTGAAAGAAAGAAAGAAAGAAAGAAAGAAAGAAAGAAAGAAAGAAAGAAAGAAAGAAAGAAAGAAAGAAAGAAAGAAAGAAAGAAAGAAAGAAAGAATATTCTGCACTGGCAGTCAAAGCTCAGCCTGCCCTGAATTCAGTCGGGCTATGTCTACACTGGCACGAACTTGTGCCAGAAGTATGCAAATGAGGCTAAGTGTGGAATATCGCTGAGCTTCATTTGCATATCTACTGAGCCGCCACTTTTGCAGAAGAGGCACTTGCGCCAGAAGGAGCTTTTTACACTGCCCCTTCTTGCGCAAGAAAAACCCTTTTGCGCAATACCACTATTCCTGAAAATAATCAGCGTAACAGCATTGCACAAGGGGATTTTCTTGCTCAAGAAGGGACAGTGTAAACAGCTCCTTCTGGCGCAAGAGCCTCTTCTGCAAAACGGCAGCTCATTAGATATGCAAATGAGGCTCCCCACTGGCAATGGGACACCTCTCCAGATCAGCTAAGCTTTGGAGTCCTGGTGGGGAACTGATTTCCAGCCTGTTCATATCCTGAACCCACAGGCTCCACAGCAGCCCCTGGGGTTGGGGCTTAGCACCCCCTTCGCACACACATCCACACACACACAGGGTCCTGCCCCCAGGAAGTGTGGGGCTGCTCCATCCCCTAGGCACCCTCCCTTGCTGAGCCACCTTTCTATCCAGGATCATTGAAGCCCCTGCAGTCAGGTTCCTGGGGTCCTGGTGCACTATGAATTCTTAGGGCTTAACCCCTTCCTGCCCGCACTGTAGCTGGAGAACTGGAGGTGGCTGGGTTATGTTGGTGGCCAGTAGCAGCATGGCGGTGTTAGCTGGTTTTGACACTGGTCACACAGGAAGGGACAAGCTGCTTCTAGCATTGGAGGGGAAGGGAGAGAAACAATGAGCTCTGCATCCCTTCCCCCCTCCTCCTCATCCCCTGTGGCTGAAGGTAGCTCCTTTCCCTTCCTTCCCACACAGAGCTGAAAGGTTGCTGCTGGCCATGTTCTGCTGTGAAATCTGACAGAAATATGCGAGTGCAGTGGGGCGGCACCTCACCTCTCATGATTGCCCCCTTCTAATCAAGTGTGAGTTCCCGCACTGCCTGCTGATGAAAGCCTCTTTGGCAGCTTAGCCCTCCGGCTGGGTCACACCGTGGCATCACAAACCGCTTCCGGGATACACCTCTAACAGAGGCCTATCCCAGTGCCCTCTGTAGAGTGTCTGTAAGTCTCAGTTTGTTTCCCTGCTCAGGAGAGAGTGGTGTCTCCAGGGACTCTCCCCCTGGAGACAATTTCTTGCCCCTAGCTCAGGGGTTTATCTCAGTTTATCATATTCTCACACTACCTCCCCACACAGGGCTTCCCGAGGTTGCCACTGCTCCCTTAGCCAACCAGCCAGCTACTCACTCTTCACCTCTTCAGGGCTCCAGAGATACTGAGCTGACTGGTCTTGCAGCTCCTTTTATAAGGCCTTTCTGGCTGCTGATTGGTCAGTTCCCCCACAGCTACTCTAACAACCTGGAAGACTTGTCTATGGCCTTTATTCTGGGATGGGGTGTGGCAGGACCACAAGCCTCCAGCAGGGGGCCTCAGGGCCTGGTCCACCCCATCACAGGTGTCATGTTACCTGTGTACCCCCTATACACATGTTGCCTTGGAAAGATGTGACATCAAATACCAAGAGAGGCTAATCTGTTCCTGGGGCCCAGCCAGACATGGAGGGTGAAGAGCATAAGCCAGGAGGGTCCGGATCAGTTGGTCATCGCCCTCCATGTGAGAGTTGTATGGAAGTATGAGTGTGTGTGTGTGTGTGTGTGAGAGAGAGAGAGAGAGAGAGAGAGAGAGCATATGTCTACACTACAGCACTAAATCGAACTAACTTAGTTCAAATTAGTTAATTCGAACTAAGCTAATTCGAATTAGTGCATCTAGACTTAAAAACTAGTTCGAATTAGCATTTTGCTAATTCGAACAAGCATGTCCACACTGAGTGGACCCTGAACCGGGCTTAAGGATGGCCAGAAGCAGTGCCGGCAGGGCATCAGATTAGGACTTAGAGCGTGGAGCTGCTGTCTCAGGCTAGCCGAGGGCTGTGCTTAAAGGGACCCGACCCCCACCCCGGACAGACAGTTCTCAGGGGTTCCCCGCTTGCAAAGCAGTCCTGGCTTGGAGTGCCCTGAGTGCCCACACTCAGCACATCACAGCACTCAGCCATCAGCCCAGCTGCACTTGCCGCAGGCTGCCATCCGGGGAGGGAGTCAATCAGGGGGCTGCAGGAGAGCTTCCACTACGAGGAGCCCGCAGAGCCACCACAGTCTTCTCCATCGGGGGCTCGTCCCCCATTCCTCCCTCACCTCCTTCCACTTACCCCTTCCTAGCCCCCCTTCCTGATGTACAAAATAAAGGACACGTGTGTTCAAAAATAGAAACTCTCTTTATTGAACAAAACTCGGGGAGCCTGGGAAAAGGAGGTGGGAGAGGGGAAGAGAGAGGGTGGGAGAGGGGGAGGGCAACTAAAATGATCAGGGGTTTGGAACAGGTCCCATATGAAGAGAGGCTAAAGAGACTGGGACTTTTCAGCTTAGAAAAGAGGAGACAGGGGGGATATGATAGAGGTCTATAAAAGCATGAGTGGTGTGGAGAGGGTGCATCAAGAAAAGTTCTTCATTAGTTCCCATAATAAAAGGACTAAAGGACACCAAATGAAATGACTGGGTAGCAGGCTTCAAACTAACAACAGAAAGTTCTTCTTCACAAAGCAAATAGTCAACCTGTGGAACTCCTTGCTGCAGGAGGCTGTGAAGGCTAGAACTAGAACAGAGTTCAAAGAGAAGTGAGATCAAGTCATGGAGGTTGGGTCCATGGAGTGGTATTAGCCAAGGGGTAGAAATGGTGTTCCTGGCCTCTGTTTGTGGAATGCTGGAGATGGATGGCACGAGACAAATGGCTTGGTCATTGTCTTCAGTCCATCCCCTCCAGGGTACCTAGTGTTGGCCGCTGTTGACAGACAGGCTACTGGGCTAGATGGACCTTTGGTCTGACCCAGTACGGCCATTCTAAGCTCAGGGCTCAGGATCGGGGGTCTCAGTGGACCACCTTGATTTTCATGCACACCTGCTCCTGGGTGGCCAGGCTGGCAGCTATCCTGCCCTAGACGGCCACTTTCCTGTGCCTAGTGCGGAGGTCATGGATGAGGTCCACGATGTCTGCACTGGACCAGGCGGGCACCCGCCTCTTGCGGACCTGGGCAGGCTCCCGGGAGCCGCCAGCCTGGTCCCGGGAAGAGGCAGAGGGCTGGGTGGCAGCGGGTGGCTGGCTCGAGCCGTGCCAGGTGCAGGGTCTTCTGGCTGGGTGCTGGCTGGCTTGCACCTGGCACGGGCACCGTAGTCAGCCCGCGCCCCTTTAAGGGGAGGGTCGGGAGGGGGGGCAGAAGAGTTTCCCTGGTAGTGCCCAGAGTGGCCACCAGGGAAAGCTGGGGAGGGCTAGCCTCCCACTAGTTCGAATTAAGTGGCTACACAGCCCTTAATTCGAACTACTTAATTCGAACTAGACGTTAGTCCTCGTAGAATGAGGTTCACCTAGTTCGAATTAAGCGCTCCGCTAGTTCGAATTAAGTTCGAACTAGCGGTTCGTGTGTGTAGCGCCTATCAAAGTTAATTCGAACTAACGTCTGTTAGTACGAATTAACTTTGTAGTGTAGACATACCCAGAGAGAGAGAGAGAGAGAGGCTGTGTCCAAACTCAGGATTTTTTTCGAAAAAAGTAGCCTTTTTTTGAAAAAACATCACCTGCGTCTAGACTGCAGTCGCGTTCTTTCAAAATTAAATCGAAAGAATGCAGCTTTTCTTTCGACGGCGGTAAATCTCATTTCACGAGGAAGAATGCCTTTTTTCGAAAGTGCTCTTTCGAAAAAAGGCGTTTTTGAATGCCAGCAGGGCTTTTTAGAAAGAGAACATCCAGACTCACTCGCTGCTTTCTTTTGAAAAGGCGGCTTGCTTTTTCAAAAGTACTGCTTGCAGTCTAGACGCTCTTTTTCAAAGAGGCTTTTTCGAAAGATACTTTTGAAAAAGCCTCTTTCGAAAGAGGCTTGCAGTCTAGACATAGCCAGAGAGAGAACCCTGAGACCTTAAAGATAACAAGGTAATAAACTATCCAGCTATGCAGTATTTCTTTTTTACAGGGGCTCAGTCAACTTGATGTTAATTTGAATATTTGTACTTTACACTTCTCATTTTTTGCTGTTGGACTCACTTGAATATAAGTAATTTTACCAGGTGTCCCATCTTCAGCACAGGGAAATATGATGATGATAATAATAATTAATAATAATTAATAATCAATGTTCAGTGCTCTTGAAATCCCATGCTACATCTGTTTCATTCTTGTTTTCTTTCTTTTTACTTCCTTCATTCTGTTCTGCCTCTTTAGCTCCCCCTTGTTCTTTTCTTTTCCACTTTTGTCTTACTCTTTCCTTTTTTCTTTTCTCTGTTCTGTTTCCTCTCTCTCTTCTCCTCACATTTTTCAGTGTATGGATGAGAGTGAGGAGCAGCCGCACTTTTTCAAAAGAAAGAGAAGCAACATGCCAATGGTAGCTCCGGAGTTTTTAGACTCTGCTTGAGCTGTAACTCAAGGTATGTCTTCTCTGCAATTCAAAGCCCATGGCTGGCCCATGGCAGCTGATTCAGCCTCGAAGGGCTTAGACTAGGGGGTTGGCTGATTGCAATGTAAACAGTCAGGCTTGGGCTGGACTCTGGGACCCTGTGAGATAGGAAGGTTCCAGACTGGGCTTTAGTCTGGCCAAAGCATCTACAGTGCAGTTAAATGCCTCCTTTGCCTGAGACCCACAAGCCCAGCTGTGGGTGTCTAAATGAAGTGTAGACATACCCTTTCTGAGCTAAACATCAGGTCTGATATGTTTAAGCTTCCTGGATTCACATGCATTTTGCAAAAGTAGATCTTTACGTTCATGAATGTTGTTTTCTTCCTGTCATTGTAAGCAGTACTCTGTGTACTGGTTGGCTACTTCCCTCCATCCCAAAGGCTGCACTCGTGCATTGGAGCAATGCATGTGTCACTGATAAAATGCTTGGAAATATAGCTTGGTGCTATATCAAATAATACATTTGTTAATTATTAGAGTATAATCTGAATTGCCTCTTAATTGTAATTTTTCATTGAAAACTGGATTAGCCCAATGGTAGGTAATGATAATAACTGCTATTTAATTAACATACATTCAGTTTAGTAACAACAAATGTAGCTAGTGCCAAATAGTTAAGTGGTGTTAAACAGAAGTTGCATTTTAAGAAGTGGCCTTTCAATGCATAAATTGACAAATAAAATATAAAGGGAATATTTTCCTGGGGAGTTGGGGAGCCTGTCAAGAGTAGCAAGCTTTTGATGGCCTCAGTTGAGGGTGAACCCATCTGAAGAAGCAACAGTCTACATACTTCTGGTTCATGAAGCTGACATGTTGCATTTATAGTGTTATTCTTTCTTTTTCTTTAAATAATTGTTGTGGAAAAGAGCAGCAAAATTCCATGCAAAACAGTGCGTGCGTGACATGACAACTGAGAACTCAAGCGCTCAAAAATTTTAAAAAAGCTCAAACCACAAACTTCATCTTGCCTCTTGTGTTTGTGCTGTAAAATATGGCCTAAATAACCCGATTTTTTTTTTCACAATAGCTTTCTTTTACTGATCTCATTGAGGGTTAAAAATCAAGTGAAGTCTCAGTAATGCATTCCATATGCCACCTGTTCCGTATGTAAGATGAGATGAGAAACTCTAACTTTGTCCCCACTTCTGAACTGTCCACACAGGCAGAGACATACTGTAATTCACCTTGACATCATGCTCAGTGTGAGTTGTATATAGCCTGGCCACAGATGTTATGAAAGATAGTAACAAACAGAAAACAAACAGGTAACCGACTACATTCATCAGCACAATTCTAAACAATAAATTCATTGTGAAATGCAGAGCGAGCAGGCTCAAAGCAGTCATATTCCATGACTCGTGTTGCACGGGGTTTAAAGGCAATCCTCAAAGTAGGGGGCAGATTTTCCACCAGTGTAAATTAGCATAACCTTGTGTGCTAATAATCAGGGGTGCTATGTCAATTTATAGCAACTCAGATTCTGGCCTAAATTTCCAAGTGGCTGTTTTCTTCTTTCCTCATTTCATAACCTGACATTAGGATTAATGAGGATTTAATAAACAAAGGTTTTTTCACATGGATTTCATTCTACTAGGTCGTCAAAAGGTTAATGTTACATTCCAGTCAAAGGCACTATAATCTATTAAATGGCAAAAACTACATTACCACAGATTCAGCCCCTTCCAGAACATTGGTTTGAGCAAAACGCAACCGGCTGAAACCCCCAAAATGTGCCTCTTTCCCCAGTACCCCCAGGCACCCTGAACACACGTACCTTTAATCTGCTGCTAACCCCACAGTTGCTGAAATACACAAGCTATTCACCTGCTTCTGCAGCCCATTCACACTCACCCTCTGGATTCCATCTTACACGGTTAAAACAAAGTATCTTTCTATTGCCATTATTTCCCCCCTCCTGTAACCCAATTTTCTACACAGTGCCTAGAGCGAAAGGCAACCACATTATAGAGGAATACTGTTGGGCAGAGCTGGGGGTTGGGATGCAGTGCAGGGGTTGGGATGTGTTGACAGAGCTGCGGGTGTGGAAGAGGGATCTAGTACAGGGGCTGGGTTCAGGACTGGAGACTCACGGGGGTGGGGAGCATTGGCAGAGCTCTGGAGTGCAAGGGAGTTGCGATGCTCCAGCAGAACAGAGGTTGCAGGATGTTTGGGGAGCAGAGGGTGTGGAGTTGCAATCCCTCCCTCACCTGTGTGCCCAGCCTCTCTCATGCCCTCTCTCGCCTTATTGCCCAACTGCTCTCTCTGCTTATCCTCCCTCAATGTTACCTCTAACTTTTTTCCAGACATATGCAGAATAAATTTTGAGACATGTGCAATGTGGACCACCAGTAGAAACACATGCTGCCAGCTGTGGGCAGCTGTGGGCACTCTGTAGATCAGCTGGGTGGCATCTGACTCTCTCCTGGATGGCTGCCCAAGTGCTCGGATTACGGGGAACACTGCCTGTAACCCTCCTCCCCTTGCTACTGCCCCATTCCTCTGCCCCTAATACTCATCCCTTCCTATGAAGCATTTACATCTAATTTTTTTCCCCAAAAATACTTTGATTACACCTCCCCCCCAAATAAAATCGCTATCCATAACTCAAAATTGTAGCAACCTCCAGTTTCTCAGTCCAAAATCCTTCTGTTTTAGGTGGAGAATTGTGATGATCTTATCCCTAATTGTATTAATTGAAGGTAAGTTAACAGCCCTCAATCTCAAGGAAATTTGTGATTCATGCAGTCATCAGTGCCTCTCCGTGCAACAGCACAAGGCAGCAGAAGGAAACTTTTGCGGGGAGGATGCTATAACTTGGGAACCTCTTAGTCAAATGAGTTTATCATTTGCTTATTGGATAGTCTTTTGACTAGTTGATTCCCCTCCCCCTCCTTGCTGCCTCTGTAAGATAGAGGAGGCAAAGGTGGGGGGGGGAAGAGGTATTTCAAAGTGGTCGCACAGCTGTGTGGCGCTGCTGCTTTGAAAACCCAAGGCGGCATTTCAAAGGGGCAGCTACCATGGAACCCAGGGTCAGCTGGGAACTCCCAGATGACCCCAGGCTCCCCACCACATTTCCCCAGAACCCGGGATCAGCTGGGAAGTCCCAGCTGACCCTAGGCTCCACTGCCCCTTTGAAACACCACCTCCATGCATTTCAAAGGGGCAGTGGAGCCTGGAGTCAGCAGGGGACTCCTCAGCTGTCCCCGGGATCCTACCGGCTTGCAGTGTAGCATGGAGCCCAAGGTCAGCAGGGGACTCTGAGGACCCTTGTGCATTTCAAAGCAGGCACCTGCATGCAGCCCAGAGTCAGTGGGGTTTCCCGCTGGACCCAGGCTGTATGCGGAGTTAGGCATTCCTCCTTTGAAATGTACAAGAGCCACAGCAGGGGCTCTTGTACATTTCAAAGGAGGAATGAGGATGTGCCTATTGACTAGTCAATTAACCGCATTTTAACATCCTTAATAAAATTGGAATCATTAATGCCACCCTGCACTCCACTCTCACGAGTCTTACCAGTTTTCACAGCAATCTAATTAATGGTTTGGATTTTAGAGCACAAAAACATCCGTAATGGATCAGACCAATGGTCCATCTAGCCCAGTGTCCTGTCTTCTAGCAGCGGCATATACAATAGCAAGAGGGAAAAACTTCTAGCTAGTTTTCTGTGTTGGCACATGTGCAATGTAAAAACGTACATTTTCTTACATATTGTTCTCAGTTTGGGCCTCCAAATATCTAGTGGGTTCTGTGTGCAATCCTGGATACAACTTGACAGATTGAGACCATTTTGACCTACAACACATCAATAGTTTGATCTCTAGCTCTGTGCACAAAAACCTCTCTCATAAACTTTTTCTTAAAATAGCTTTTTTTCAGGGCTTGTATCTCCAGAAGGCTCGGCTCAAATGACTCCAGATTTGTGTCACTATCATTGTGCTGCACCATCCTGAGGCAAATTTCAAAGAAATCTGACTCAGCATGTTGATTTTTGAGGCCTTAGAAATGTTGACTATAAACAGCTGCAGGATGCAATCTTAGCTGTAATAGCAAGGTAGGGTACTTGCCATTAATGTAGTATGTCTGCACCTCATCGTCTGTCTGAGCTGTAGCCTTACAGCACCTCTCTGGGCAGTACTGGTGGCTCCGTTATTCAGATGGGGACCCAAGGCACATGGAGATTCAGTGGTTTGCCATCCAGTAGAGTTTAATTAAACTCAACATACGTAAGTCCTCTCAGGCGAGCATTATAACCACCATAGGCACCAACTTGTGCTCTAGCTGAGAAGTGTTTGACCCTCCCACTTTGTCCCAGACCCCACCCCGCTGCATCCCTTCTCCCAAACCCTGCCCCACTTCCTCCTGCACCGCTCCACCCTTTCCCTTCCCCCAGCCGCCACGCCTGTCCCTAGGGTGGCTAGATACCTTCACAAAAATCCTGAACATGGTGGGGGAAAAAATTGGTTGAACAAAAAAAGAAAAAGGAGACCTTTTTACATGTCCGGTATTTTCTGTTATTTTTTTACCAGACTGTCGGGCGAAAACCAGATACCTGGCAACCCTACCTGTCCCATCTCTTTCTGTCTCCTCCCCTGAGCACAAAATAGTCGTTCGTGTGTGTGTGTGTGTGTGTGTGTGTGTGTGTGTGTGTGTGTGTAAGAAACACAATGGGAAAGAAGGCTGTGCTGCTGCTGAACTAGATCTTTGTTTTTATGTAGATGCCACTGCAGTAGAATAAATGTTTAAAATGTTCATCAGCTCCCTCATAATGGAGCCATTATTCTGTAGCCACAGTTCTGAATTACAGCTCATAGATTTTAATTTGGTTTTCATAGGAAAGTCAGAGCTGATAAAAGAGGAAATGAACATATTTCAAGTAGATCATTTTTTTAAATGTGGGATTTAAAATACGTTTTGCATGAGGACCTTTGAAACAAAGAGAAGACAATCTAATCAAATTACTGGATTTAGAAGGTGGACTAAAATCATTCAAGTACACTAGTTGATATTTTCAGAATCTGCTTAGTAATTAATTTTATATCATTTCAAAGAAAATAATTAAATGTTGCTTTCTGTGTATACATAGGTGCAGATGTGTTTACATATATCAAAATATAGAAGAAAGACCGTTTTAAAGCTCAGGATATTTATTTTTAACATCTTCTGTGTTACTTTAAAAATGGCTTGCATTAATCTATTGTAAGCTTCTATTAGGGTATGTCTACACTACCCTCCTAGTTCGAACTAGCAGGGTAATGTAGGCATACCGCACTTGCAAATGAAGCCCGGGATTTGAATTTCCCGGGCTTCATTTGCATAAGCGGGGCGCCGCCATTTTTAAATCCCCGCTCGTTCGAACCCCGTGCCGCGCGGCTACACGCGGCACGAACTAGGTAGTTCGAACTAGGCTTCCTAGTTCGAACTACCGTTACTCCTCATTCCACGAGGAGTAACGGTAGTTCGAACTAGGAAGCCTAGTTCGAACTACCTAGTTCGTGCCGCGTGTAGCCGCGCGGCACGGGGTTCGAACGAGCGGGGATTTAAAAATGGCGGCACCCCGCTTATGCAAATGAAGCCCGGGAAATTCAAATCCCGGGCTTCATTTGCAATTGCGGTATGCCTACATTACTCTGCTAGTTCGAACTAGCGGGGTAGTGTAGACATACCCTACACAATTGACATAGCTCAAGTTGCATAGCTTAATTCAATTTCAGTCCTGCTGTGTAGACGTACCCCTAGTGCCTGGGGAGCCTTTGCAGCATAACACACATTTTGTCAAACAATGTGGAAAAAAGTCAGTGATTATGTGCAATTTTTAGGCTAAATCAACTTTTTGCTAGTTAATATTTCGGGGATTTTTGGGCTGATGTTTGGCCAAACAGGATGCCAGAAGGAGCGCACCTAAACCTGTATTTATGGCCAGGTTTTTAAAGGTGTTTAGATACCAGAGAGGGTTTTCAAATGTCCCTCGGCATCTAAAGCACTTGTGTAGTCCCACCAGCTGCGTGTCTGTAGGCACCTAGGGCATGGGTAGGGCATTGCACAGAAAAACTGGCAGCTGGCCTATGCTAAATGACTCAGACTCGTGGGGGTGGGCTGTGGGGTCGAGTCACAGCAGTGTAGATTTCTGGGTGTGGGCCACCTCATGGGCTCCTAGAACTCAAGATCCAGCCCAAGCCTGGAAGTACACGCAGCAATGGAACAGCCCGTAACCCAAGCCAAGATTCACAGGCCAGACGCAGGTTTTATGTTGCTGTGTGAGACATTCCTTTAGAGACCTCTAAATCTGGCCCTGAGGCACCTAAATAGTCAGCCTGATTTTTAGACGTGCGCTAAGGGCCCACAGGAGACCTCAGCAGGAGACGAGCACCAGGGCTATTCACCAGTCAGGCCCTCAGAACAGGGCTGACGTGAGACTTCAGTGATACACAAAAGTTTTCCTGACTTTTGCAGTGGCCTTTTCCCAGGGCAGATGCTCAACACATTTGAAAATCAGTGTCTTCTTTCTGCACCATCCCTTTGCCTATTTCTGTCCATTCCACCGTGTAAAGGTCTTTCTCCTGGGATGAGGTTTACCTGGGTGGTCGACAAATACCTTTGATGTCGATACCCGCGCGTCCAGACTATCGCACTGAGCCGACAAACAGCTGATCAGCTGTTTGTCGGCTCAGCGCGGCAGCCATGTAAATTTAAATGAAGCGGCGATTATTTAAATCACCGCTTCATTTTACTATGTCGGGTAGCCTAATCTACATACCTCTGGCAACAGAGGCATGTAGTCTAGACGTACCCTTAGATAGTGCTCCCTGTAAGCTAGGCAAAAGGGCAGCCACCCAGGAGAGATTCAAATGCCACCCAACTGATTAGCAGAGCTCCCATAGTGCCCACAGCTGGCAGCATGTGTTTCTACTGGTGGTGCACATTTGCACATGCCTTCCGTGCATGTAACAAAACTTGTTCTGCACCAGAATGAAAAAAAAATAGAGGGAGCATTGGCTTACTGTATGAGCAAGGGACTTGATTCTCTGCTGTTGTGATACTCAGGCTAGCTGTCATTGAGCTAGTGCAACTGTAAAGGGCAGTGTAACCCCAGTAGCAAGGGCTGAGGCAGTGGAGGCATGACTGAACTGTGCCAAATATAAGCCAACCAGAAACTGATGGATTTGAACTTGGCACGGCTCAGTTTTACTCCATTCTTATTTCCTAGTGTACATCTACCCTAGGAACTTAGCTCTCTCTCTCTCTGCTCCTCTTCCTTTTCCACGGCATCCATCTCTCTCCTAGGCTCATGCTACTGTGTAGTAGTATGTGCACATGCACACACAGACCCATCCGCACTTTCAGACTCTCTCCTCCTATTTGGCTTTTCTCCTTCCCCAAGCTTTTGAGCTGCACATTTCCCAGGCTACCCTATCTGCCCCTACATACCTCCTGACTGCTGGTACACACTGTATCCCCATCCCTATGCCATCTTCTCCAGCTGAGCTTCAACCCACCTCAGCTACTTCCGACCGTGTAAAACGAAGTCAGTCACGGTAACATACTCCAATAAACAAACTAGCAGATTGTGTAAACTGAACTACGGCCCTAATATGACCTTAGACTAGTAAACTCAGTTACTCTGAGTCTGTTTAAATGTTTGTATACAAATGTTGTGCAGTAGGACCTCATTAAAGCTTAGTGTACCAAAGCCTGGTCTTTATTTCCATACGCCAGAAGTTATCATTTTGGAACCTGCCACTAGGGTTAAGAAGACGGAATTAGACGTCTGAGACAATGTTTATTTAACTTGCTGATGAATTATACAAAGTCTGTATGTTTATCAGAGTACTGTCATTTCAACAAGACAAGATGATGGGAAAAACACATTTGGTAAGGAATCCACTGTCAAGAAGAATGCAATTAATCTTTAGTAAGCCATTCTGTCTATTATTTTACCACAGAGAGACATACACAAGATAGCTCTTTCCAAAATACCAAGGCAAGGACAGTGCTTGGAATCTGAGATAACTTTTGCTTATCTGAAGCCTTCCACAGTAACTGAAAATTAGTTCACAGTGTGCAATGCAGCTCAGTGCAGAAGATTACATTTAGACTGAAGATAAATGATAGAGAAATTGTGGTGGGTATTTTCAGCAGATTCTTTTCAACTGAGGCTACATTTCTTTTTTTAATATGAGTCATACAAATAAGCAACAATAGCTCTTCTGTCTGCTAAGCAAAACGGATTCTTCATCAGTGCTAACATGGGCTTAAAACAATTCCCTACAACTGCTTGGTCAATCAGCATCTGCTTATTCTGCCAGGTTGCTGAGTGCACTCTGAACTCCTGTTTTCTGGGTCACCAGAGACCAACAGAAACGTGACATGCTGCTGGTGTTTCATAGGCATGATGCATTCCACAAAGAAGATGCCTGATCCTCACAGATACTGAGTTCCTGCAACTCCAGCTGACTATACTGAGAATTACAAATATCTGTTCACGTCTCAGCTACTGGTAGAAAGTGAGTAAGTTACCCAAACCATTAGAAGAGAGGGTAAGGTGCTCCTCCAAAAAATGGGATCTCATGGGCACAGGCACAAAGGTGGAAAGCAATTGTGGATTTCTTGCTTGCCTTACAAAACCATATTCAAAGTTATTATCAATGATTTGCTGGCCAACAGGGAGGATGGATCCAGTGGGGACCTGCAGGGATCTGTCCGTGGCATGGGACTATTCAATATTTTCAGTAGTGGTGTGGATAACGGAATGGACAGTATGGCTACATCTAGACTGCAAGCCTCTTTTGAAAAAGAGCATCTAGACTACCAGTACTGTCGAAAAAGCAAGACACTTTTTCAAAAGAGAACACCCAGGCAGTCTGGGTTTAAAAAGCACAGTTTGCATTACGTAGTGCCTTTTTTCAAAAGAGCACTCACCTAGGGAGGTGGTGGAATCTCCACCCCTAGAGTTTTTTAAGTTTCAGCTTGAGCAATGGTCTCAAGTTACAGTGGGAGAGGTCAAGTCTCATCTTGACAAAGCCCTGGCTGGGATGATTTAGTTGGGATTGGTCCTGCCTTGGGCAAGGTGCTGGACTTGATGACCTTCTGAGGTCTCTTCCAGCTCTTTGATTCCATGAACTGTGTAGGAGATGCTAAGGCTTCCCAGGATCCAGGGCAGCCATACTACGCAAACTGCCCTAGGGCGGTGTATACTGGGATTCTTCTTTGAGTAGTGTCCCTGTAGGTGTTTGTGCTTCTGACCAGAGATCTTTGGTAGCACTGTCTGTTTGGCCTGCACATGCACACTGCCCTACTCATGCTCTGCCTTGAGGCTAATTAGTGCTGCACGGGTGAAATACCTTCAGTTCCCCCCCCCACTGCTCTGGCTAGAGGCAGAACAATCAGAGCAGTCTGATCTTTAGAAATGTGTTTGTAGCTGGGGTCTAGGGCTTTTGTTCTTTTCTTAGTCTCTTAGGGTATGTCTACACTAGCCCCCAGTTCGAACTAGGGAGGTTAATGTAGGCATTTGAAGTTGCACATGAAGCCCAGGATTTAAATATCCTGGGCTTTATTTGCATCTTCCCGAGCGCCGCCATTTTTAAATCCCCCTCAGTCTGAACTCATGCCCGCGGCTACACGCGGCACGGAGTAGGTAGTTCGAATGAGGATTTCTAATTCGAACTACCGTTACTCCTCGCGGGCACGGAGTTCAGATTAAGGGCGGCGCCTGGGAAGATGCAAATGAAGCCTGGGATATTTAAATCCCGGGCTTCATTTGCAACTTCGAATGCCTACATTAGCCTCCCTAGTTCGAACTAGGGGGCTAGTATAGACATACCCTTACAGATTCATTTGGTTTTTTCTTGCCCTGGTTTTTAAGTTCTTTTAACCTTTTTCCTCCATGCTAGGGATTGCCCCCAATTAGGGGCCTGACTGATTCTCCTAGATTTCGGAGGTGCCCCTTAGAGTGATGGACAGGCATTATCACTCTGTCCATTGCCTTGGCAAGGGCCACGTTCCACACAAGTGTATCTTCTCTCAGGTGTTGAATGTCAGATCCTGAAAAAAACAGGAACTAAAACAGAATCTGCTCCTTATGGAGGGAACTCTTCAGCCAGTAACGAATCCATGGCCCCAATCCCCAAGGTGATGTCCACCTCCAAGAACAGTGAACAGAGGAAGAAATCTTGGGATTCCCCATGCCAGACCTCTCAGAGGAGAGCTTCAAGCCCTCATGGTGAGATCCAAACTACCCAGCGGAGATCCCTGCCACATCCTCAGTATCAATGGCATGAAGGCATATAAGCACCGTACTCCCAGAATGCAGGAGGCCTCTGCAATAGGCTCCACTGGGAAGCCTATGTATGGATGCCCTGGTATGGATGCTCCTGGTTCAACTGCGAGACAACCATCATTAGATCACTTGGTACAGGCCAAGGTCTCTTCAGAACTGTTGACTTGCAACCACTGCAACAATTACTACAGCACTTACAGGAGTTTAGATTTTTTAAGCACCTCACAATAACTGAGGCCCCAGACCTCCTTTACTCCTTACCAGCACATACTGAGCCCCAGACCCACCACTGACACCAAACTGTGCATCTCCAGCTTCCCCACTGGCTCCACCACTTTCCAGCGGAGATTTGGACAGTGACCAAAGAGGTTCTCTCTTGCTGCTCCCACTGGACTCTCTGGATATGTCTAGACTACATGGCTCCGTCGACAGAGTCATGTAGATGAGTTTATTAGACATAGGAAAATGAAGCAGCGATTTAAATAATCGCCGCTTCATTTACATAAAAATGGCCGCCGCGCTGTGCCGATCAGCTGTTTGGTGGCACAGCGCGGTAGTCTGTGCATGGGGAGGACACAGGGTTGTTCAGTGCACTGTGTGTTTTAAATTAATCACTCTTTCTTCAGAGACCCAAGGCAGATAAACTTGACGTCTCAGACAACCTCAGGGGAGGATTAGCACCCACAATATTTATAAATATTTGGCAGATTTTCCTTTAGTTTATGGTAGGTTTGACTGCATATTTATTTATTTGTTTTCATTGCAGCAATGTAACTATGACAAATTTATTTTAGAATTCTTTTCTATTGCCTGAGCTCATTTATGCATGTTTATTACTGCTCTGGGGTCTGTGAAAAGTAATTATTCCATAGATAAAACTCTTTTAAGCTAGCGGGCCTACTTATTGGTAGTAAATAGGCTGCAGCAACAATTTCCTGCATAATGTGAAGTTAGGTAGATCAAAAAAAGCTCTAAGGTACAACAGTATTTCCATATTCCATTGAAGTTCCTTAAGTTAAGAAACTTTTTTTTAATCTCACAAGTTAGATACAAACTGAAAGACTGCAGCATACATTTCCTCACTCCTTAAAGTACATTTGCCTTGAATAAGGAAGATAAGGGAATCAGTCATTCTCCCACTTTCTTCAGCCCATGAATTGAGATAATGAACCCTTTGACTGACTGATAACATAAAAAAGCTTGTGCAGTGCAGGTGTTTCAATAAGAGGCTTGTCTCATCAGTAGTATTCAAACAGAAATTCACTATCTTTTCCTGTTTTTTCTGAAGAAGAGTAGGTAACATTTCTCAGATGCATCTACAATTTTCCTTTTTCGTGACTGTGGGATCTGTCTGCTTAGGTACTTCTGTGGTCTAACAGATATAAATAGATGAGGGTAAAACCACTGTGAAGGAGGGACGTGCTACTCCCATTTTACAGATAGAGAACTGAGGCTTGGGATAGAGTAAACATTCCCGAGTCACATAGGAAGCCTATAGCTGAGCTGGGAGATAAATCCAGCCTCTTGAATCCCAATCCAGTGTCCTGTGCATGAGAGCATTCTTCCTGCCCTGCCTGGAATTCCTGAGCACAGTGAAACCAGTGTATTTCTACTAAGTGGGAAGAGGTGAGGTGTGGAGAGATCACAAAGGGGAGCTCCACGGTCCTTTGTGAGCTTCAGAAACCTCCACAGTTGGCATCTGATGGAAGGGTTGCTTTGATGAAGGGACTGAGTGGGGAGCATTGACACAACCTCTGGTTCAACAGCTATCTGAATTGTTTGGCCTACCTCCACATAGAGAAGGTACGTAGTGAGCCCTAGTTATCACTGAGGACACATCTGGACTATGTTTTAATTTTGAAAGAGGATATGCAAATTCCACAAGAATTTGTATATCTTCTTCCAATCGCTTTTTCAAAAGAGAGTCTTTCGAAAGCAAAAGTAATCTGGACACGTTTTTTTCAGAAAAAACCCTTTTTCGAAAAACTGTGTAAACCTCCTTCTTTAGGAAGAGTGTGTGTGGGGGGGGGGGGGTCGAAAAAGGGTTTTTTTCCCGGAAAAAGCCCACATCCAGACTATTTTCACTTTCGAAAGCCCCGCTTTCAAAAAAGCAATCAGAAGAAGATATGCAAATTCCACTGGAATCCATGTAGTCTAGTCATGCCCTTAAGGCCTAAATCTCTCATAGCATCCTCAGAGGGATTACCCAGATCCCTGGTATCCTGAACATGTATTGGGGGAGGATTTCAAACCTTCAGCTATCTACAAGGTATCCCTGCACATAGCCATGTAATTAAGGTATATAAGAAGGGGTTAGGAATTGGCCTTGAATTTCCTGTGATATTCCTTCAACTGCAGCTACACAGTACTTTCTATAATGCTTCAATCTGCATCTTAACAAGAACTTGTGAATGCACCCATAAAACGAATTGGCAAAATAACCTGTCATATTCTGATGAGTTTCTAACAGAAATTTAATTTGCAATAATCTATAAGAGGATGTGAACACATTGGGGAGGTCCAGAGGAGGGCAATGAAAATGATTAGGGGCTGAAGCACATGACCTACAATGAGAGGCTAAGGGATTTAAGCTTATTTAGTCTGTGGGGGTATGTCTACATTACAGCGCTAATTCGAACTAACTTAGTTCGAATTATTTAATTCAAACTAGCATGTCCATATTAAGTGGACCCTGAACCAGGGTTAAGGATGGCCGGAAGCAGTGCCGGCAGGGCATCAGATGAGGACTTAGAGCGTGGAGCTGCTGCCTCAGGCTAGCCGAGGGCTGTGCTTAAAGGGACCTGACCCCCACCCCGGACAGACAGTTCTCAGGGGTGCCCTGCTTGCAAAGCAGTCCTGGCTTGGAGTGGCCTGAGTGCCCACACTGGGCACATCACAGCACTCGGCCATCAGACTGGCTGCACTTACCGCAGGCTGCCATCTGGGGAGAGGGGGCAATTGGGGGGCTGCAGGAGAGGTTCCACCCTCAGAAGCCCGCAGAGCCAGCCCAGTCCTCCCCATCGGGGGCTTGTACCCCATTCCTTCCTCACCTCCTTCCACTTACCCTTCCCTAGCCCCCCTTCCTGATGTACAAAATAAAGAAAACGTGTGGTCAAAAATAGAATCTCTCTTTATTGAACAAAACTGGAGGAGACTGGGAAAAGGAGGTGGGAGAGGGGAAGAGAGAGGGTGGGAGATGGGAGGGCAACTAAAATGATCAGAGGTTTGGAAGAGTTCCCATATGAAGAGAGGCTAAAGAGATTGGGACTTTTCAGTTTTGAAAAGAGGAGACTGAGGGGGGATAGGATAGAGGTCTATAAAAGCATGAGTGGGGTGGACAGGGTGCATCAAGAAAAGTTCTTCATTAGTTCCCATAATAGAAGGACTAGAGGACACCAAAGGAAAGGAATGGGTAGCAGGCTTCAAACTAGTAACAGAAAGTTGTTCTTCACAAAGTAAAGAGTCAACCTGTGGAACTCCTTGCTGCAGGAGGCTGTGAAGGCTACAACTAGAACAGAGTTTAAAGAGAAGTGAGATAAAGTGATGGAGGTTGGGTCCATGGAGTGGTATTAGCCAGGGGGTAGGAATGGTGTCCCTGCCCAAACTTTGTGGCAGGCTGGAGAGGAATGGCACGAGACAAATGGCTTGGTCACTGTCTTCGGTCCATCCCCTCCAGGGTTCCTAGGGTTGGCCGCTGTTGGCAGACAGGCTACTGGGCTAGATGGACCTTTGGTCTGACCCAGGACGGCCATTGTAAGCTCAGGGCTCAGGGTTGGGGGTCTCAGTGGATCACCTTGATTTTCATGCACACCTGCTCCTGGGTGGCCAGGCTGGCAGCTTTCCTGCCCTCGATGGCCACTTTCCTGTGCCTAGTGCACAGGTCGTGGACGAGGTCCACGATATCCGCACTAGACCAGGTGGGTGCCCGCCTCTTGCGGTCCCGGGCAAGCTCCCGGGAGCCACCAGCCTGGTCCTGGGAAGAGGGGGAGGGCTGGGGGGCATCGGATGGCTGGCTCGAGCCGTGCCAGGTGCAGGGTCTGTTAGCTGGGTGCTGGCAGGCTTGCACCTGGCACGGGCACCATAGCCAGCCTGTGCCCCTTTAAGAGGTCTGGGGCTGGGAGGGGGGCATACGAGTTTCCCTGGTGTTGGCCAGAGTGGCCACCAGGGAAAGCTGGGGAGGGCTAGCCTCCCACTAGTTCGAATTAAGGGGCTACACACCGCTGAATTCGAACTAGTAAGTTCGAACTAGGCTTAGTCCTCGTACAATGAGGTTTACCTAGTTCGAACTAAGTGCTCCACTAGTTCGAATTAAGTTCGAATTAGCGGAGCGCTAGTGTAGCGCCTATCAAAGTTAATTCGAACTAACATCCGTTAGTTCGAATTAACTTTGTAGAGTAGACACACCCTAGAAGAGAAGAGTGAGGGGGGATTTGATAGCAGCCTCCAACCTTCTGAAGGGAGGTTCCAAAGAGGAAGGAGAGAGGGTGTTCTCAGTGGTGGCAGATAGCAGAACAAGGAGCAATGGTCTCAAGTTGCAATGAGAGAGGTCTAGGTTGGATATTAGGAAAAACTATTTCACTAGGAGGGTGGTGAAGTACTGGGATGGGTTACCTAGAGAGGTGGCGGAATCTCCATCCCTAAAGGTTTTTAAGTCCCGACTTGAGAAAGCCCTGGCTGGGATGATTTAGGTGGGATTGGTCCTGCCTTGGGCAGGGGGCTGGACTCGATGACCTCCTGAGGGCTCTACTATACTGTCAGTAAGGTTTTTAGATAAGTATAATTTGTCTGATGAAGATAACGCTAATTTCATGCAGATTCAGAGAAGCCAGGAATCTTTGCAACCCATGACTTAAATGGTAGCCTGTAACCCTGTGGAACAATTTCATATTACAAAGACTTATAAATTGAAATTTGTTCTATTGCATCACTATTACTATGCAGGCCATTTTAGAAATACACAGAATCTGTTGTGGTGGGCCTCCATCCTTGTGATATGAATCATCCTTTGATGTGCACACAGTTAACTTTATTTATGGCCACATTTTGGCCTCTTTAACACGCTGCTTGCAAAGATAACAGCAATAATGGATATGTGCTAAGTGGTTTAAAAATGTGAATTATATTTTCCAGTTGGCCAAATATGTAGTTATCTTTCCATGATAACTCATTATGTTTCAATGATGATCTTATAATAATAGAGCAGTTCTAAACTGATAGGCAAAAAGCTAGTTAGCTCCTCTACCAGCTTTTGAAAATGAGCTTCACTGTATATGTCCCACATATACAGAAGTAAGTAAGTTGTCTAAGAAGTAAGTTGTCATTGGATAACTTCATTTCTTAACAGGGAGGTGGTGTTGCCTGGCAACAGTTAATAGATGTTGGGAATTTCCTAATGGACTGATAGCTGTCTGGAACAGGACTGTCAAACAGTGCTCCAGGCAGCAATGTTATTTTACTACAAAAGAAAACTATAATTTCTTCCCATCCAATTTAGTTTAACAAGTATCCAATTACAAATACAAAAGAGCATCCCATGTCTTACAATAGTGGCAGAAGAACGTAACAGAAAAGCCTAACACAAAACAATGAGCGCCTACAATCACTGCCTATAATGATACAACAGAACATGGGATTCCAGGGATATCGCTGCAACAGTTGCTCAGGGACACTGTTGCAGCTGCCTCCAGTCCCTGACAAATGGTCCTGTTAGTGTCCATGTTATCAGCTGGTAGTGTTTGCTTGCATGGCCTTGCGAGGACTTGGGATCTTAGGAGGGAGAGGTCAAATAAAATAATAAGTTCAGATCATCCCCCGCGTCACTCCAAATGGAACTTTCATTGGGGTTGCATATTGTTTTGTTGTTGTACATACTTGTTTTTATGGCTTTGAATTGTTGATGGGTTCAGGCTGAAAGATGGAACTTCATGAGAAAAGTTGAGAGATCTATTTTTCTGGCCAGATCAAAACCAGGAAATCCCACAAGAACTATTTATCACAAGATTTCTTAACTAGTTTCTAGCGCAGAGATGTTCAGAGACGCTTGAGATAATACTGGTCTGAAGTACCCCAAAGGTCAAACCTGCCAACTTTATTGACATAAATAGTCCCCTTGGCTTCACGTTTGCAAGATCAAGCCATAGATCACCAAACTAGGATTTGCCTGTCTCTAGATCACATCCTGTCCCAAAGGTGCTGCTCTAGAAGGAAGAAATTAAATTCTCTGTCTTTGTTTGCTGTGCGTGTGGAATCCTGTGCCACAATGACAATTATCTAAGAGTGGAATCCAGTCCCAGGCAGAAGATGTATACCCCACTTAATTCACCAATCCTACTTTGCTAAAGACTTAACTGAGTCAAAATAGAATCTGCAGGGCTGGTGCAAAAAGCTGGAGTCTAATGGTTGCTTGCTACATTTATGGACATCACTGTGTTACCTATGAGGAAGGCTAAGTCAGCACTATCTTTAGTAAAAGTCATGGACAGGACACGGGCAATACACATTCATGGCCCTGTGACTTATACTATACACCCCTGTCTAAATCTTTGGTATTTTGGGGGACTCTGGGGTGCCCACAGGTTCAGAGGGCGGCTCCAGGACACCTGCTGGTGTTGGGACTGGGGCTCCAGGGAGCCTGCTGGTGGGGCACTGGTAAGCCTGACTATGCTTGGAGGACAGCCCAGGATCACTGCTGCTGGTGTGGGTGGGGCAGCCCAGGACTGCCTCTGTTGCTGCGGAGGCTGGGGAGCGTGGCTGGCCCTAAGGCTGGCCTAGCAGCTCAGGCAGCCATAGGGTCAGGTGCACAGGCCACAGTAGTCCTGGAAGTCCCAGAAAATCCTGGAAGTCCATCACTTCTGTGACCTCCATGACATGCGCAGCCTGGCCCATGTGTATCTAGCACTTTCTTTGGGGACGTCTCAGTAAGAGCAGCATCAAGGTGTACAAAATCAACTTCTTTAAACTTACCTTAAGCCTGTGTAGACCCCAGTGATTGTGCGGGGGTTTGGTCTGCTGTTTTACAGCCTAATCTGCAGAGAGCAAGTCCTGCTAAAATGAGAAGGGCTTTTTTGCTAACAAATGTAACAAAAGCTGCACTAATAATTTAGAAATTTCTATAGACCATTTCAGGGACTCGTGACAAATTATTATTCTTACTGGATTTCCATCCTTGCTTGTAAAGACAAGAAAGGAGCATTTTATCCTGACTTAATTGGCTGTGCAGATGACGATTATAGAGATTGGACAGTATTCCCCTGGCCTTGAATGTGAATTAAATAGTGTTACAAATGAGAACAGGGAAAGAATTTGCATAGGAGCCCTTAGGTACCGTATCACTGGTCTTTTGACAGTGGGAATGTGTATGTGGCAAGGAAGGATTTCACTGCCACAAGGAAAGGTGCTGGCAGAGGGGAGGCAGCAAGAAAAGGCTCCAGCACTTCCCCACAGCTGGAGTCTTTCCCCGCTGCTGCAGACTTATCCTGCTGCTAGAACTGGTCACTGTGGTTGGAAAGGTTCTGCCAGCAAGACACTCCACTGCTAAAAATAGCAGTGAAGATAGGAACGGCCCTGCTTCACCATAGAGATTGCCGTGCAGAGTGTTACGTACCCTGGGGGTTCATTCATGTCGGGCCCTGGACTCATGTGCACCTGGCCTCACCGTCTATATTACTCTTTACACCTGTGCCAGCTAAACGTGTGATTTCTGCACTTTACATGCCCCTATAACAATGGGTGTATCCTGAAGGTACCAGAGCTACTCAGCCAACGGGTGCCAATATCTACTATTTATTCCTGAGCAAACAGGCATTTTTGCAGTGTTCTCTGAAGGTGGCCAGGGTCTGATCTACATGTATTATAGGTTGGAGTTCCAGAGGTGAAGGATCACAACTAAGACTCTACTAAGCATCCGAGGAGAAAGTCTTATGGGTCCAAGTAACTTGCAGTCAGTGAATTGCACTGTGGAGTCTGAGCAGGAGTGATGAGCTCCTAGCTACACAAGGTCTGATATTATATCTTTGTATAATTAATCCTTTGTGATCTTAGCCAAGCCAGAATGCCTGCAGCAAATGACTAAGCAGGAGTCCATTCCTAATTAGAAATTGTCTGAAGTTAAAGTACAAGGCTAGAACTCAGAGACGTGGGCAGTGTTCTTGATTCAGTCACAAGCTTCTGCATGACCTCTGCCAAATTACTTTAGCTTCTCTCTGCTTCAGTTTCCTCATGTGAAAAAGGAGGCAAATATCTCACAGTACTACTGCCAGATCAGCATTTGTAATGACTTTGAGAGCCTGACATGGAATTCAGCGTGATCCGTTCTTCCACTGAACATTCTGATTATTAGAAAATTAACGGCGACAAGAACAATGCTTTACATACCGTGTCTGGTGAATGGGTTCTCCATCGGCCCACCCCTTTCCCTTTACCATGCGTATTACAGTAATAACTCTTGGTATATATTTCAGTCTGAGGCATCTGACCAGACTGAGCTACTCCAGCATGCAATTCCTGTTGACATCAGTGGGGTTTCTTTTGATGTAAAGTACCATTCAGCATATGGGGATCCCAACCCTGGCAAAAACATAGAAAAGGATAGAGAGGGGATTTATGAATAAAGGCACCTTCCTTGTAAAAAAGGTACAAAGATAATATAAGCCACGTGATTAGCTTAATACGAAAGAAAAGCTTTGAATAGCAAACAGGCGATACTATAGAAGCTGGCATCTATAGAGGACTCATTCTAAGGGAGGATATAGATCACTTAGCTGATGTATCAGAAACTGTATTCAAAGAGGCTTTGGGAACTGAGCCAAAGTTCAATTGCTTCAGCCACTGAAGAAGTGTTTAAAGTATGTGGTGTTAGCAGGAGGATGGTTTTAGAGAATGGGCTGCCTCTCTTGTTTTGTTTGTTTATTTACATTTTTATTTCTATAATGTTTTTCAGGGAGAGCTTTTTAAATTTATATGGGTGCATTAACAGCATCAATTGCAGCAGCAGTAAAAGGAGGTCTGTAACTGTAATTGTACCAGCTAAAATACTGGGATGGGGCATAATATCGCCTAAATTGAAAGCAGTTCATACCTACTAATGCTGCTATATCAACTGCCTAAAATTTTGGTTTTTTTACAAGTGCTTGTGCTGTGTCACTGTTCTTTTAAAGCTCCATTCAACTGAAATTGCACAGCAGACATGATGGATTGGTGCATCATGCAGCTCTGTAGATGTGGTTTTCCTAGTACACTCTAGGAAACCATTTAATGGTGAAAGTGAAAGAAAATTCTGTAGTTCTTATTCATCACTGCCTGGGCCCTTACATAGTCATTTACACCTCTGCATAATAAGTTCTATCATGTCACAGTTCTCCACACACTTACATGGGTCAGTAATATTCACAGGCCCCAGTCAGATCAGCTGTGCATAATTTTCAGGGATTTTGCTCTCTTTTTTTAGTATGTCCATGAATAAGATTAAAGTGAATTTCTTAGCAGCCAACTCTCCCTGTCCCTTGCTTTCATTTATAGCAGATCCTCTTAAAATAGTAATAATCAGAATTCTTGCTGATCTTCCAATGGGAAAACTTTTGGTCAGGTTTGCAGCTTTTTGCCAAGCCTGGCAATTTTCCCCAGCTGAAGCACAATGTAATCTCCCACCTCTGCTAAATCAATCCATTTATGACTGTGATGAGCTAGATTCAGCCTTCAAACATCCTAATCCACAATAGTTCCAATGAAGTTATGCCATCAGAACACTGGATTACAATTTGGACTGATACTTAATTTACGCATCATTTCTGACTCAAAATAAAACATAAGGGTGCTTAGTTACATTAGTGATAGAAATGTAGCCATGTCAGTCTGGGGTAGCTGAAGCAAAATGCAGGACAATGTAGCACTTTAAAGACTAACAAGATGGTTTATTAGATGATGAGCTTTCGTGGGCCAGACCCACTTCCTCAGATCAAATAGTGGAAGAAAATAGTCACAACTTAACCACCTGCATTCTGCTACAAAGACCTTTTACATCTGCACTTGAAAGGGAATCCTCTGAACTGTCATTCGTGTTAAAATTCAACACTCTCCGGGAAGGAATGAACAAATACGCAAACTATCTTACCCATTACCAAGATAGCTTCCCCAATTATCACCTCTAATACCATTAGCTCACAGACGTCCCACTCTCCCCACCTCTAATATCATCAATTCACAGACACTTACCTTCCTTCCTCCCCCCCCCCCCCCCGCCTCTCCCTCCTGTTCTGAAATGTGATTTGTCCTTTTCATATGTGTTCATTTTTTTAATTGTATCCTTTGGTATATATGGTTGTGACTATTTTCTTCCACTATTTGATCTGAGGAAGTGGGTCTGGCCCACGAAAGCTCATCATCTAATAAACCATCTTTTTAGTCTTTAAAGTGCTACATTGTCCTGCATTTTGCTTTAGTTACATTAGGCATTCTCCTTTTGAACAAATCTAGGCCAAAAGAGAGTCCTCTGGCTTTTCTGAGCCATTTGGTTGTTCTTCTGTGATCATTTAGAGGATTAAAGTGGAAGGCTTTCATATAATTAAGTAGAAGGAAATAGGATATCTTGAGAAAAACAGTAAAGAGAAAACCAGCTAAATAATGAAGACTTCAGAGGAAGAGAAACAATTATCTGAAATCCTGATGACTAATGTTCCTATTGCACTTTACAAATGTGTTGCTATGTACCCAGTGTTCAGAAAGTAAAACTGCAACAGAAGAGATTCCAAATGTCAGACGTTTTCTGTGACAGAAATACATAGCACTTCCACCCACAGTCCCAGTTGTCCCATGCTGAGGAATGCTGAAGCTCACTCTTTACGGTTTCGTTCAAGACAACTGAGGTTTTTAGAGGCACTATTGTCATAGAATCATAGAGCTGGAAGAGACCTCAGGAGGTCATCAAGTCCAGCTCTCTGACCAAGGCAGGACCAATTCCAAAACCTCTAGGAATGGAGATTCCACCACCTCCCTAGGTAACCCATTCCAGTACTTCACCACTCTCTTAGTGAAATAGTTTTTCCTAATATCCTAGACCTCCCCCACCGTAACTTGAGACCATTGCTCCTTGTTCTGCCATCCGTCGCTACTGTGAACAGCCTTTCTCCATCTTGAAGGAGTTATGGCAGCTTGTGGCGATATTCCAAGTCAGCCACCTCTGTACAGCTTTTCACCACATGCACTCTTCCATCACAGAAAATGTTCTCTCCCTAGCTGAGCTGCTGGAATGAATGCCTGAAAATGAACAGGAACTTGGCCAGCCTTTGAGCTGCCTGCACAGACATTCAGCACCAATGGCCCTGTGCCCCTATTACGGAATAGGCATGCAAATGTAGCACTTTGGAAGAGGCAAATCCGCGGGGGATTTAAATATCCCCCGTGGCATTTGCATTTTCATGGCCGCCGCTTTTTTCCGGCTTGGAGATAAGCCGGAGAAAAGCGTCCAGACTGGCGCAATCCTCCGGAATAAAGCCCTATCGTGCCAGTCTGGACGCTTTTCTCCGGCTTATCTCCAAGCCGGAAAAAAGCGGCGGCCATGAAAATGAAAATGCCGCGGGGGATATTTAAATCCCCCGCGGATTTGCCTCTTCCAAAGTGCTACAGTGAACCCTCGTTTATCACGGTAGATAGGTTCCAAACCCGACCGCGATAGCTGAAAATCCGCGAAGTAGGGACACCATATTTACGTATTTATTTAACATGTATATTCAGACTTTTAAAACCCTCCCTTTACGTAGTACTGTTAACAAACCACCCTTTAATGTACAGAACACTTAATGCATGTACTACAGTACCCTAAACTAAAACAGGCACAAATATTAAAAAAATCCGCGATATAATTCTTTTATAATATATACATACGTAATGAAAAAAGTCCGCGAAGTCGTGAATCCGCGATGGTCGAACCGCGAAGTAGCGAGGGCTCACTGTACATTTGCATGCCTATTCTGTAATAGGCGGCCAGTGTAGACACAGCCTATGTCTGTGTTTCTGCTTCATGTACCCTTCATGCATCTTACATATTAGGTTTTATACAATTCAACAGTTCATCTCACTTGCCATCACCGTACCATTTGTGGCTATAATCCAGGCGGCTCCCTCTTCTGCAGCAGTCGCTCTTAATGAGTAGTCCACCTACATACTTTTCACAGTCAGTTTTAGAGATTATTACAAATTCAGCCATACACTAATCAGAGTTTTCATTTGCCTTTTCAGATTGTAAATACACGGGTGTGCACATTCCAGAGAGTCATGTTTGGCCATTTTTCACATTTCGAATCAGAAGAGTATTCAGATATTTAAATGTCTAGTATTCTAATTAGAAACCCTACAAAAATTGTGGATGAAACCGGAACCCTCCTCACCACCCGTCTGTAACACCTGACCCACTGCAATTACTTAGTGGTTAACTCAAAGTACAAAACAACAAATGTGCTGATAGCACTTTATAGACTAACAAAGCATGTAGATGGTATCGTGAGCTTTTGTGGGCACAGCCCACTTCTTCAGATGACCGGTCATCTGAAGATGTGGGCTGTTCCCCGAAAGCTCATGATACCATCTACATGCTTCATTAGTCTATAAAGTGCTGCCAGAACATTTGTCGTTTTTTAAGTTTATCCTGTACAGACTAACTCTGCTACTCCCTGAGCAGAGTTCCTTAGGATACTGCAGTTCCTTAGGGTACTGAAGCTATCAAGGTACATAGTGTGGGTATGGCTAGGTCGGATTCCTATCAGATGCCTTTTGCTTTTCCTGTGTAATGGAGGACGTGGGCCGGTGGTTGTGTGTAATCTGGCCCCATCTGTGCTGCTCATCAGACTACACGAGTTGTTACAACCCACAAAGTGGGGGGAGGTTGCTCTTTATGTCAAGGTGTCATCCCTCCTCTTGCAGTTCCAGAGGTACCTAGTTCAATTCCCAGTGTGTCAGTCAAGGCAGATGCTCACATATATAAGAATTAATTTTTGTGGGCAGCCCCTTCCCTGTGGCACAAAGCAGGGAGTCTCTGGGTGGAACAGAGTTGGGAGTTCTGCACCACTTTCTCTCCTACTCCCTGACATAAGGGGGAGAACATCCCAAAGGAAATGGGTTATGAAGCCCAAATTAAAACTGCAGGAGAGATTGCCAGGGGGGAAGCAGAGAAGCCAGGAAGAGAAGGTGGCCATGAGGCACAGAAAGCTGACGGCTGAGCTGGATAACTGGCTTGTTTTCTTGTTGGAAGGGTGCTTCCTTAGCCAGAGTGATTTAAACTAAGAAACTGGGTCTAGGGAGAAGGCTCATGTTTAGACCTGTCCAGTTTTATGAGATTGTTCATTCTATCTGTCAAACGTTTACTGACTCTCATCACTATCATATCTGAATGTCTTCCACATAACATCAGTAGCTGGGTTTCATGGAGTGTCTGGCATGTCTCCCTTTTCAGGTTCAAAACACTGCTTGGGGTGGAGTATTTGATATTTTCATTGTGTTCATTTCCTCTCTCCTTGTTGGTAGAGGGTTTAAGAGTTGGAGGAGCTGTGGCTGTGTTGTGAATGTCAATCTTGTGGTAGATAAGAGGAAGGAATTGCAGCATTTCCTAGACTTGTGTCCCTTCTCGAGGCTTTTTTTCTATTTGAAATGCACACTCAGGGCTAAAGAGTTGCTTGTAAAGACACTGGCCTCATCCAGGCACACGCACCTCATGATGTTTGTCACTGGCAGTGGAGCTAAACCCTCCCTCTTGACTTCCCCATTTGTGCTATGCGAATGGCTTATTCCCAGTCTAAGTTGAAAGAGCTTATTTTGAAAGTTGGCACTGTGTAGACAGCACCAAATTTCAAAATTAGGCACTATTCCAACAAATCCCTTGACGCTTGTGGAATGAGAGTTACAGGGACGCCGGAATAGCACACCCACTATTTTGTGAAATAGCAGGTGCTTTTAAAGATGCAGCGTTGCTATTTCAGAATACTTCCAGTATCCCGAAATTGCAATGCAGTACCCTAAGGAACAGCATTCTGGCATGGTGGGCTGAGGGTAAGACCACATCCCTATGTACTCTTCCTCCTCTCAGGAGCCCTTCCTCACAGAGTTATTGAAAATTTGCTGATATTTGATTTGTGATGTGTCAGAGTAGAAGATATTTACACTCCCTGTCGTAACAAGCTATCTGATAATAGAGTGCTAATAGCCTTGTAAACGTGAAGATTTAGTAATCATATATTACCGAGTCTATAAAATTTGGGATTGTTGAGAGTTTGTTGTCATATATTATTTTAGAGCATATGAATTATCGTTCAGTTACGATGCAGATTGATTCAGTGAAATGAACAGCCCAGTTGCAAATCCTTCAACTTAAATTAATTATTAAATGGCTGCAGATTTATGAAGGCTTGTGGTTTGAGTTTTTATACTAATAGATGGCTGATAATAATGATGTGCTTATCTGTGAATGGGTTAGTGTGAAATTAAGACAAAATTGTGAATTTTACTTTTTTGCTCTTTTCTAACCCTCACAGTCCCTATCTTGGATTAATTCTAGTTATTGCTATTGCCAGGGCTCGACAAATAATACAATCTACTCGCCCGAGGCAAGTAGATTGCAACCCGGAAGAGCCGGGTTTGGGCGAGCTGTACATGCACAGATCTCCGGACAGCGTGGCTGGCGAGCGGGGCTTGCCACAGTTCAGCAAGCCCTGGCTATTGCAGTGAGGCCTGGCTGGCTCAGTCAGGATCTTGGCCCCATTGTAGCAGACACTGTGAAGCAGGGGCAGGGAACCTTTCTTGGGTTGGGGTCAGGGGCTGCGCACAAGTAAGAAGTAAAAAAAAAACCAACCCCCAAACAACAAGGAAACAAAAATCCCTCACTGGCGTGGCCCCCATCTCAGGAGAGACTCTCCACACACACGCTAGAGCCTAGGGGGACCCAGGCTGGTACATTTTGTATGCTCCAGCCCCAGAGGGGAACAGTAGTGGAGGGGCCTGGAGCTCTAGCGCAGGCTCCCCAATTCCAGGGGAGGCGCCCCAAGCCTAGGGGCTGGATCCAGGCAAGCCAGGGCCCACATCCAGCCCTGGCCCTTAAGTTCCCCATCCCTGTGTAAAGCCGGTAAATTAGAGTCTCTGCCCTAGTAAATACATAACATGTACAGCAGTACAGCAGTCATCTCCAACAAGATCACTTGTTCAACTGAAGTGCAACGTAATATCTACCTCACACCCAAACACCCTTGCCCCATTTCCTTCCTCCGCTTCTCTGAGGCCCCACCCCTTCTCCGAGGCCTCACCTGGCTCACTCCACCCCCCCTTCCTCCCCTAATTTCATTCCTTTCACAAGGCTGGGGTAGGGGGTTGGGGTGCAGACTCTGGTCCTGGGCCAGGGGGTGAGGATGGAGTGTGGGAGAGGATGCCCTGAAGCTAGAGTGGTGGGCTGGGTTCTGGAGTGGCCTCACATATAGGGCATTTGCCTGGGGAGCTCAGGGTCGGGGGCTTGAGTTCCCAGCCCACCCTGGGAGCAGCCAGAGAGCTAACACAGACTGTCCCAGGACTACAGCTGGCTCCTGTATTAGGAAGGCAGGCTAAGAGACCCTCTGAACTTAGTAAGGTGAGGTGGGTTCTGGAGTGGCCATGGGGATATGGCATTTGTGGGGGGAGTGCAGGGTTGGGAGTGCCCACCCTGGGAGCAGCCAGACAGCTAACACAGGTTGCCTAGGGATGGAGCTTGCTGCAGGATTAGGAAAGCAGGATAAGGGACCTGCTGAGGGTAGGGTGGTGGAGTGGGATCTCCAGTGAACTCAGGGATTGGGCATCAGCCTCTGGGGCACAGGGTGGTGGGCTTGGTCTCACCCCCCTCAATCCACCCACGGAGCAGCTGGACAACTAACACAGGCTCCCCTAGGGATGGACCTGGCTCCTATATTAGGAAGGCAGGATAAGGGACACACTGAAGATAGGGAGGCAGAGTAATAGAAAACTGGAAGGGACCTCAAGAGGTCATCAAGTCCAGTCCCCTGCCCTCATGGCAGAATCTAGACCATCCCTGATAGATGTCTGTCAAACCTGCTCTTAAATATCTCCAGTGTTGGAGATTCCACAACCTCCCTAGGCAACTTATTCCAGTGTTTAACCACCCTGATAGTTAGGAAGTTTTTCCTAATGTCCAACCTAAATCTCCCTTGCTGCTGTTAAAGCCCACTGCTTCTTGTTCTATCCTCAGAGACTAAGGAGAACAATTTTTCTCCTATCTCTTTGTGATACCCTTTTAGATACCTGAAAACTGCTATCAAGTCCCCTCTCAGTCTTCTCCTTTCCAAATTAAACAAGCCCAGTTCTTTCAGTCTTCCTTCATAGCTCATGTTCTCTAGACCTTTAATCATTCTTGTTGCTCTTCTTTGGACCTTCTCCTATTTTTCAACATCTTCCTTGAAATGTGGTGCCCAGAACTGGACACAATACTCCAACTGAGGCCTAATCAGCACAGAGTAAGGCAGAAGAATGACTTATGTCATTCACAACACTTCTGTTAATGCATCCCTCATTGGAAAGGCAGGATAAGGGACTTGCTGAAGATAGGGAGGTGGAATTGTTTCTGGAGTGGACATAGGGATTGGGGCATATGCTTGGGGAGTTCAGCATGGTGGATTCAAGTCCCGCCCTCCCTGGGAGTGGCCAGCCACCCAACACGGGCTGTGCTGGGGATGGAGCTGGCTCCCCCATTAGGAAGGCAGGATAAGGGACCTGCAGAAGGGAGGGAGTGGAGTGGGTTCTGAAGTTGCTTCAGGGATAGGGCATTAGCCTGGGGAGCGAAGTGGAGGGGATTGAGTCCCACTCTCCCTCTGCCCACCCTCGAAATGGTTGGACAGCTGCCCCACAGGTAAAGCAGCGGAGCTAAGGCAGGCTTACCTCTACCCTGGCACTGCACCACTCCTGAAAGCAGCTGGCATGTACAGCAAGGGCTCCATGTGCTGCCCCTTATCCACAGGCCTCAACCTCACAGCTTCTGTGGGCCATGGTTCTCTGTTATTGATCAATGGGAGCGGCAGGAGTGGTGTCTGCAGGCAAGGACAGCATGTGGAGACCCCCTGCTCGGCCTTTCTCAGGGGCTGCAGGGACATGCCAACCACTTCCAGGAGCAGCAGTTACCACAGGGATAATTACTCCAGGCAGGACAGGTTATCATTTTAGAACTCACTCCTCAAAGAATTAAATTTAAGCGTAAGAGAGAAATTAAAGTTATGAAGTGCACAGACAAGTCAAAAACTCAAAATACCCCACTCTGCCAGCAGTAAAAACAGTAACAACCCTCCATGTACATGTTGGGTCAGGAGATGAGCGAGAAGCACAGTGCGTGTTTGTGAGAATGACAGAGACACACGGTGTGTGAGAGTGACAGAGATTTGCATTGTCAAGCTCCCTCCACCCACTTCTCTCTATGTAGAGGCAGAGTACAGGAGTAAGTGGGAGAGGAAGAAGGATACCCTGACATCAGCGCCCCCTGTTCTCCCTCCCAGACCCTGCACAGCAAGCAGGAGGCTCTCAGGGGTTTACTCCAAGGCAAAGAGCAGGAGCAGCATGACAGTGGGTGGAGGGGTAACTGAAGTACCAGCACGTGAGAGCTTCCCAGCCTAACCAGTCAGGATCCCCTGTCAGAGGCTCCAAGATTTACTGGTAGATCCCAATCTACTGGTTGGTGACCACTGAAGTACAGAAAAGGAAAGACTGCCATGGTCAGTGAAAGCGATACAATGTAGCAATAGAGAAATCAGAGGGATGGTCTGCTAACGTCTTGCTGGTTTGATGATTTTTGGGAGAGTGTTTCCTTGCTAGTTCATGTACCCCAGCAAATGCAACAAGAACAGCCGTGATTAGAACAGTTGCAGTGTGTCCTGCACATCTCTGTCACCCTAGAAAACGATTAGCTCCACTTTGTAACACAGCCATTGTTGCTAACCTTTGCCGTGGATTTCCAATCGTTTCTCAAAGTAAGTCTCTCTCTTCCTTTCTAAGATTTTTTTTTTGTAACTTAGTATGCAGCCTCTTTCCTGTAGAGTGGTTCCAATTAAGTGGTGTTCACTTGCTATCTCTGGATAAATGTTCTCTGAGGTTATAAAATGGATAGATGCCCTGGCTAACACTATTTCGATTCAATTGCTTCAAAAAGAAGAGCACTACAGGGATATAAAGGTTAATTCACCAATCTCAAGTTAAGTTAAACAAGGATTTAATGAAGTTCAGCAAACACGAGTTTTAATTCTCCTGAAAGAACAATTCTGCTGTATTCTTTACCAAAGTAGATTCACTGGAATAATTTCTAGCAAACTACTATAGTACTAGCCAATTAGCCCCTCATAAAACGGGATTTTCAGTTTTCTCCTCTACGTTGGTCTCTCCTGAGCCTCCGGTCTCTCACACCGTATCTCTTTCTCTCTCTCCTCTTCCTACTGCCTTCCCCTCTCTCAGCTCTCAGCTCTCCCTTGCCTTCTGCCTCTCTCTCTGTCTCGCTCTTTCTCTTCTCCCCCTCCTGCCTCTCACTCTCTCTCTGCTCTCCTCTGTCTCTGTTGGGGATGCACACTCGTCCAGGCCCCACCCCCTGGGCGTGTACGTCACCGCCCCGCCCCCCTTCACGTCCTGCCATGGCGCTCGACTGACTTCTGTGCCACTCAGCCAGGTCACCGCATGGAAGCAAGCGGCGCAAACCGCCTCCCTTTCTCTTCTCCTCCTACTGCCTCGCCCTCTCTCTCTCTCAACTCTCGTCCGCCTCCTGCCTCTCTCTCCGTCTCTCTCTCTTTCTCTTCTCCCCCTCCCGCCTCTCACTCTATGTTTCTCTTCTCCTCCTGCTGCATCTCTCTCACTCTCTCTCTCGCTGTCCTCTGCCTCCTCCATTCTCCTCTGCGTCTTCTGTGTCTGCTCCGCTTTCCTCCTTTTGAATCTGGCACCCTTTCCAGAGATGCACGCTCGTCCAGGCTCCGTCCAGGCCCCGCTGCATGGGGAGCGTGGACCCCAAACAGCCACTTGTGCTGCTTGCTCCCGCGTGGCGGCCCAGCTGAGCAGCGCAGAAGTCAGCCGAGTGCCACAGCGGGAGACAACAGCGCCACCCAGAGGGAACAGCCAGCATTTCAGCGTTACAGAGTCACAGTCATTGGGCTACTATATATATGATTAGGACAAGATTTTCAAAGGATGTCAGTGCCCAGCAGTTTTCACTGAGCACAATGAAAGATGTTCAGTGCTTCATCACTTGAGAAGAGCCCAAGACAGTTCAACCTAAATGGGAGTGACTCAGCTGAGGTATTTTGAAAATTTGGCTATACCTGATTAAACAAGAAGAAAGTGCCACTATAGATAGGGTACTGATATTTTTGTGTTTCTTCCTTACAGTAGGAAAGTTGATATCTTGTTTTTTAGGACTCATCAGGTGAAACTCATGTCTGTGGACCACTCTACAATCTATTTTTAAGCTCAAAAGCAGCTTTCTCTTATACATTTAGCAATTATCGTTACCTGAACTATGAACATAATACTTTCCCAGCTTCCACAGATGTGTAATAGTCCACTAAATATTTGAGAGAGATTGTGTATGTGTGTGTCTGTCTGTTTTTGTTCAACTCATCTGATGAAGCGGGTTGTACCCATGAAAGCTCATGATACTATATATATATATATATTTACTATATATATATATATATTTGTTAGTCTCCAAGGTGCTACAGGACTACTCCAGCACTGGGGAGCTCGCACTGGTGAGGGATGGTTTTGGGGGGAAGTTTGTTTGTTTCTCCCTTGTGTGCAGCTCTCAACTGATTTTTCTGTGTGCCAGTGGCCCTGACCACAAAAAAGGTTCCCCACCCCGGGCTGAAAGCAAGATAAGGGTTTGGTTGTGCAGGAGGGAGGAAAGAGAGGGGTCTCAAGCTCCCTCCCTCCAGTTCATACAAGGACACATAAAACCATACAGAAAGGAGACAGAATCACCAGGCAGGTGAAAGGGGCTGGCTAAAGGTGCCTCACTCCCCTCCTCCCTACCCCATCCAGGACTGCTGTAGCCCCAAGCTTCCCATCCCTCAGCTATCCTGTCGAGAGGACAGAGAGCTGCAAGTTTCTTCCCTCCCCTGATTTTTACAGGAACATTGCTGGCTGTTCCCTTTCATCATGGAATGAAGGGAAAGTTCGCCATTTGCTCCATTCCTCCATCTGTCTGGGGAGTGCAGGGGGCAGATGAACTTGGTCCTGCCCCAGCCAGGGGACAAGCACCTTCCCCTGGCTATGCTGACTGGAGCATAGCCAACAGTCATGGACAGACGCTTCTCACTTGGCTCTAAGCTACTACAGTGAGGGAGAGCTCAGGTTGTCCTCTCTCCCCAGGGCAGTCTGCATAGTGAACCCCTCATCCCCAATAACAAAACAAAAAATTAAACAGAAAATAAAAACCCCTCTGAAATTTTTTAAAATAATTTGAATTAAGGACCCAAGCAACACTGAGTAAATCTAGTGAAGTCATAAAGACTCAGCTGTTTTAATGAAACATATTATTTCCCAATTGCAAAACCAGTAGTTCACAGAATCTTGCCATATCTTGACTTGTCATGCTGATTATTTTGGACTTCAGGTCTAATCCTTCACATCTTGGTCTGCTTATTATAGATAGGTCTTGTGTGTCTTCGTCACTCTTAGGGTGTGTCTACACTTGCAGGGCGTAACTCTAAATAAGCTACACAAATTGAGCTTCATCAATTGCGTATCTAATTTTGAAACAGGGAGCATCTACATAGCACTTATTTCGATATAGATATCTTCTTCCAACTTCCCTTATTTCTCGTACAATAAGGGTTACAGGAGTAAGAAGTCCTCCAGTTTGATGGTATTTTGACACTATTTCGAAATAACTGCCTGCTGTGCAGATGCACACTAAGTTATTTTGGAATAGCGCTAGTTATTTAGAAATAGTGTTGCAGTGTAGACATACCCTATGATAGCATTGGTGATTTATACTGGTGTTAATATCTCCCCTGACTCTTTTTGGCCTTTTCTTAAGAATACCGTTTTTTAACCTTGGGCCTAATTCTTCTTTCACACTAATTTTACATGGTGGACAAAAGCCATTTACATTTGATTTGTAGAAAGTAAAATTTGTTTTGCAAAAAATACTACATCTCGTCCTGAGCCAGTGGCAGGCCAGATTGACATAGGTTAAATGCTCCGTCCCCATTCCCAACCTGCCGAGCTATGCGGTGTCATCCCCACAGTCCCATCTCCAAGTCACCGAATCAGCCATATTCCATATGTACGTATCTGTTTTGCAGACACAAGCAAGCATTGCTGGGGCCCCATATTTTTAGGAGCCTGCCAGGATCAGTTAATAGGCAGGAAGGCAGCTTCTTCGGTTCCCTGACCAACAGACTCCAACTGTTTTCCTCACCTCCCCTGAGGCACCTGCTTTTCTCCTTCTCTCCAGCTTCTTCTATTTACAAACAAAACCACTTTGCGTTACCGGGTCTCAGCCCCAAGGCATCCAGCCATTGGTGGGCACTGCAGTTAAGTCGAAGCTGTGGGAAGCAGACAGTTTTATATCTCTAAAACTACTTGCTTGAATACATGAGCACACCTCCAGGACTGCTGAAAGTTTGACCCAGTGGGGTCCTCAGTTTTGAGTCTTAATGTGATGTTTGACCATTATAGGAATTGCCAGTATGGGAGTTACGGCCCTCATCTATTCACTTAGGCATGGTCTGTACTAGGCAACTTCATACCTTCAAAATGAAGTATGCAACTTCAAAATGCATAGCGGGAGTCAGCTTACCTTAAGCCAAGCCGGGGCGGCGTCCACACAGCAAGAGGCTGACGGGAGCAAACACTCCCATAGGCTTCCCTTACTCGTGGCAGAAGGAGGAGTACCAGACTCCAGCAGGGGGTTGCCCTAAGCATTTCAGTTACAGGTCTGTACTAAACCCACTAAATCGAACACTAGAAGATCGACTTCCGGAGCATCAGTCTTCTTGTAACTATAGACATGCCCCTATGGAGCAATAGGGTGGATCACCCTGCCCCTCCAGTATTGCTGAATGGCAGGATAGGAAGTCTCAGCCAGCTGCTGGCTAACCCAGAGTGAGGTTTAGGAAGGCTCCTGCTATGAAAAAGGAGGCCTCAGACAAGTTTAGAACCCATGGGAACAGCCAAATTCCACCCCTAGACATGCCTGGGTGATTCTAGCCAAAGACATTGGTGCAAACTCCCAGAAATGGAGTTGGGCCATTAGAATGCTTTGAATTAGTACCTGCTTTGAATGTGAATTCCCATCTTGTGTGCTGCACAGCCACGTACTGCCTGCATGTCATTTTCTGCACTTCATTTTGTAAGACAAATGATTAGAAGAGTTCTTTTCATCCTTAATTGTTTGTCTCCTTTACATAGATCTGAATATTCATCCTGTTGACAAGAAAAGGGTTCATCAGTTTCACAGTATGCTATTAACACAATAATGTTTCTAAGCCTTTTGATATTTCTACATGTAACATGTCCTTGCTATAGATATTCAGTGGAGTGGTGGCTTTCCATCCGTAACTGTCAGCTGATATAGAACGGAGGGTCTGGTTGCCGGATAAATTTATCAACGTGCAATAGAGTGTGTGCATGCTGATTATTGCCAAACTAGAGCATAAGAAAAGCTTCGTGTAAACTTTCCAAGGAGAGGAGAATCATATCTTCTCTTTAGTGCTCTGTTAATATGTCTAAAACGTTTAGTTCAGAATGATACCTTGCTTTAGTTTCTTTTATTTCCCCTCCCACTGAAGGCGAACAGTATCAAAATTTAATGAATAAATGTTTCCTTTGAATTTATGTATGGATCTGAAGGTTCCCTTGACATTATGGCTAACCTCCACTATCATCTAATTTAACAGGTGCAATAAAAAGCTGGGCTAATGTCAGCTTAAATGCAGCTTTGGTGTGTATTCTGTAACTGAACGTAAATCATGACTATCGTATCATTGTTTCAATGATGATTTATTTGCAATAAATTCCCCAAAAGCTGGAATGCAGGAAACATTTCATTTCCTCATTACTGTGCTCAATTGTGTGGAGGAAACTTGGATTTGGTGAATTGCAGAGCATGCTGCCAGAATCGTGGCTTCTTAAATATAGGCTGATGAGAGCAACTGATTTAGGTTTAACTCTCTAGTTGTGAGATAATCTGGTTTACAGGCTTAGGCCAACCTCCTGCAAAGACTTGCATGTGCTTTTAACACGTAAGTAGTTGCATTTACTTCAATAAATGCGTACAGTGGACCAGATCCTTGCTGTAGGTTGGACTTCCTTACAATCGGTGCAGCATCCCAAATGCTGTCTACATTTAGTAAGACAGAGCTTCATCTGCCTAAGAATTGGCCAATCTTAATTAAAAATGTCATTTATAACTTCAGCTTTGTAAATACTATTAACTGTTTTAAAAGGACTAAAGCTATTCTTGCTATGTAAACTTTCGAGTGAAGTAGGTGCAGTTTCCCTTTAAGCAAATAATTATTCTCAACACAAGCTTATTTTAGTCTGAAGAAAATGAGGAGTATGTGGAGGAGAGGAATGAGATGACTTTAAATGGGTTTTTTTCCCCTATCCAAAATAAGTTTATAGTTTCCCTGTATTCAATTTAATTAAATCTTTGGTTTGACCTTTGCATTGAGCAATAAAAGTTAACTGGGAAAGATGGGGGTAGAATGAAAACACAAACAAAGCACACCCCATGTCAGCCAAAGTGAGAGTTGTTCCTTTTACTAAAATGAATGAAATCACAAAGACAAATGCAACAGCCAACACATTTTCAATTATTGCTACTATTTTTCTTCCTTGAGTCTGTTTATATTTTTCTTAATTACAGCTTTTAGCTGTGGCATGACATTTAGCAGATGCCTTCAGTGCTTGGTGCTGTGATCGCGTCCAGCCCTAGACTGGCAGGAATACCTAACCTTTGAAGTTCGGAGCATGCATTTGTCTTTAGCCATAAAGGCAAATCTGGCATTCCTTGCATCCCCCAATTGCCAATTAACTTTAATGGGAGTCTTGAGTGCGCAAAGCATGCAGGCTGTGAGTCACTCTTAAGCTTTTGTAGGTTACTAGTGTGGTATGTACAGAATTTCTAGGCATAACTAATTAATGGTAGCACAGAGCGAGGCTGTCACAGAGCTTTTTAATGACTTCTTTCATTAGAAGAAAAGTTACAAGAAAAGATAAGCAGATATACCAGGAACGTCATGTTTTACAGATACTTCCATATTATGTACCAGAATATAATGTCAGCTGCACTTTGTACACTTGGGATACCAGGCAAGCTAATTAAGCCAATACGTGAAATCAAGATAAAAGTGTGCCTGCTAACTATAGTAAAAACAGATGTTTCAAAGACATGTAAAACATGTGTGGCACATTTTGAACGCATGCTTTCATCTTCTCTGCATTTGAATGGATCCTACGTTAATACACACAATGTTAGGAAACCTTTTGTTGTGGATGACTACCCGATTCCGGAACTACCGCTGATGCAGCCAGGTTGGGTGGCTTTGACTATTTCTGCCCAAGGAATGGAATGAAGATTGGCCTGTCTGGATAGATTTACCATTGTGGAGACTGAGGCAGTTATCTCTGTGGGGTATCTTTTTGGCCTTGGAAGTATTAGAATTTAATTGCGCCTCCTGAAAATCATGCCTAGCTTTCCGTAGCAACTGTATATAAAAAACAAAATAAATATAGGGACAAGCTTCCTTACTACTGTATGTCTAAGTCAATGTTGGTTGCACATAAGTTTACATAGGGGACTGCTTGCTGAGAGTGGTGCAACATGGCTGCCACTGCAAATTAAGTGTGACTTCTGTGCGCTGGACATCTCAAACTGTCCTGGAGTAATCCCACACTCTCTTCTTTCTCTCATATACATTTTATTTTTATTACAGTAGTGCCTAGAAGCTCCTACCAACTTTGGTGCCCCAGATGCTAGGCACAGTCCCTGTCCTGAAGAGCTTACATTCAAAATGCATAAAGGGTGGGAAAAAGGAAGAAATATTACCTCCATTGTATTCAGGTTAAGTGATTTGCCCATGGGCACATAGGAAGTCAGTTGCAGAATAAGGACTTCAGCCCAGGTATTCTGGGACCCAGTCCAGTTCTAGACTTACAAGGCCATCCTTTCTCCCACCTAGTTTTTCTAGAACTTGCCCCTCACCTGAGGTCCTCAGTGGAATAGATTAATAAATTCCAAGGTCAAAAGGTCACTGTGATCATCTTATCTGGTCTCCTCTATGACATATAACATAGAACTTCCCCCAAAATATTCCTAGAGCAGATTTTTTGAAAAAACATCCAAACTTAATTTAAAATTGTCAGTGATGGAGAATCTGCCATGACCTTTGTTAAACTGCTCCAATGGTTAATAATTCTCTGTTAAAAATGTACACCTTATTTCCTATCTGAATGTTCCTAGCTTCTGCTTCCAGCTATTAGATCATGTTATACTTCTCTCTGCTAGATTAAAGAGCACCTTATCAAATACATTTTCCTCATCTGGATACTATACTGTACTATACTGTGATCAAGTCACTCGTTAAGTTTTTTTTGTTAAGCTAAATAGATTGAGCTCCTCGAGTCTATCAGTGTAAGGCATGTTTTCTCATTCTTTAATGATTCTCCTATCCTAGCTCTTCTCCAAACCCTCTCCAATTTACCAGCATCCTCTTGAAATGTGGACATCAGAATTGGTCCAGTATTTCTGCAGTAATTGCACCGGTAACAGCTATAGAGAACAGCTAATCCTCACAACCTATCTCCCAAAGTATCTTCTCCCTGACCTAAACCCATGAAATAACTATTTAAATTAGTAAACTGAGGCAACTTGATAGTAACCACTACAGTTCTGGGTACTCTAATACTTCACACATCAAGCTCTCCAGAAGGGAAAGGAAGGTATCCTCAGAAACTTGTTCTGAAGTTTTCATTCATCCATTTACTATGTACTGTATTAACTCAAGATGGCTTTTGTTAGGATTTTTATAGCTCCTCCTTCACTACTGCCTTAAGCCCCGATCCTACACGGAGCTTTGGGTGTGAAAGGCTTATGAGGTACACATTTCTCAAATTCCTATGAATAATTTCATAGACTAAGAGTATTATATGAATATTCAGGGACCAAAAAGGTATTACTATTTATCTATTTAAGGGATTGTTTTGTTGCCAAAAGATTGTGTGCTAAACTTACCTCTGACTGATTCAATACATGTCACATTATCTACCTTGAAATTTTTTCTGCAGAAACTATTACACTCAGAACCCCCCAACTTTTTTGTAATTGCATTATGAATTCTCCAGTTTTAGGGTTTCTTTTGTTTTGGTTTGGTTTTTTGACTGACTGAGAGTTCTCAAATTCCCTACTTCAAGGGATAATCTTTCATTTCTCCCATTTGTCTGCCACAGCTACATTTGAAAATAATTAGTATTGGTCACAATGTTAGGATAATGCTTTCTTTGGAGATTGTTGAAGCTGTTGAATAATTAGATGTTTTATGGATATTACATTGTTTGGAGATTTCAGGGCTCCTTCCTTGGGACATATAATTTCAGTTTGTGCTATGGAAGGTGATAAAAGATAATAATAATAATCTGGCAGCACCTACTGTAATTTAAGAGCTATTGCTTTAATTTTCTCACAAAGCTATCAACCATCACAGAGCCCAAGATCGAAGTTAGACTCACTAAGGGTACGTCTCTATACTGCACAGCTTTCTTGGGATACCAGAGGTGTCTAAAAATAGCTACCCTGCATCTTAACAAGCTGCCCGTTATTTCAAAATATTTTTCGAAGTAACAGGCGCGCCATTTTGGCATCCCTGTAACCCTCATTCCACGAGGGTCAATGAATATCTCGAAATAGTGTATTATTTTGAAATTTGGTACTGTGTAGACACACCAAATACAGTATTTTGAAATAGACTCAAATAAGACATGCAATCTGCATAGCACACGTCAGATATCTTATTTCGAGTTTAGGATGCTATGTAGATGCACCCCAAGTGACTGCGAACCAACGGTAAGCATAACTGCAGGTTCTGACCCCTCCCCTGAGACAGATATTATGACTCTCTTTCCAACCATGATAATTCAGTCATGATCACAGGCCAGCACAGATATGCACACTGCTCCCTTTTGTCGTTGTGAAGTACCGTGCTTCCAGGAAAGCCTGAGGGAACCTGACAGTTCTGACTTTGTGCAGTTCCTGGGAGGAGTGGGGGGGGCGGAGGGGGGCAAACCCAGGCAAAAGTTCTCCCCAGAAGCTCACACTCCTTAAAGTGTTTGGGAACTGGCTCAGGCTGCCTATTTTATTTCATCCTAACCTGGTGGTTGAGTGGCTGTAGCCATTGTTGCTGACGCTCTCTCGGCAACAAACCAAGCCCACATCATTATGAGTAAACAGGCAGATATCTTGGGTTTTGCTTTTATTCAAAGCAAAGTGACTCTCTTCAGGGCAAATCCCACAGGGGTTGTACATTCACCTAGTGCAATGAACTATGGCAGGCATGTCCAAAGTCCGGCCCGCGGGCCAATTGCGGCCCATGTTCCGGTTTAATACGGCCCCACAGGTAATTTAGCAATATCTATCTTTTATGGCCCCCAACGAATCCATATGTATTGAGATGAATACATTGTAAAATCTCAGTTAATGTCAGTTGGTCTAAATCAGTTATAAATATATTTGGACACAACATGTATACTTGGTGTTATGTTCCTGTTCATATTTTTTGAACTTAAAAGTTGACAGACAACCTTTATTACCAATAATATGTAATGTACTTTACAATGTTCCTGACATAAATTTCAGCTTCCTGGATTTTTTTTTCATCTGGCCGTCAGATATGAAAGGCAGAGTGATTTAACACCTTTTTAGATTTGTCATCCATGTGATGAAATGAAAAGTATGCCGTTTGCAATAAACTTTGCATAAAATAGTTAATTTGCATTTAATTTTAATGGTTCAAAGAATGTCAGGCAAAATGGTCGGCCCTCACGCTTGTTCACTTCATCAAATCTGGCCCTCTTTGAAAAAAGTTTGGGCACCCCTGAACTATGGCCTCATATGTGCACATATTCCGCAACTGTCAGCCGATCACAGCCACGCTGCCTGAGGAATAGTACTCGTGGCCATGGCTCACTTCCTGTCCACAGACATCACTGGGTTTACCTCTTGGACTTAAGTAGAAAATGTTGCCTGTCGATAACATTCTGTTAACAGTGCAGCCACCAGATAGTGAAACGCAGAAGAAAAAATACCCAGGGCAGGTCTAACGAAAATATCCAGGACATGAAAATATCCAGGGCAGCTCAAATGAAGCTTATCCAAGTTCCGTATACTTAGAGAACATTGCTCTTCTTACCTCTTAACTTTGTTGCCCCTCTGCGTTGACAACCAGACTGCTGGCAGTGGAAAGGGACTTGGCAGTCTCTCCATTTGCCTCACTGGAAGCACTGTTTGTCAGGGGATGAGGGAGGCTCAGTACATACATCAGTGTCTGGGGAAAGGCACTACAGCACACTACATTTTTTGTAACATCAAAGAAAGGTCTGAGCTCAGTTCAATCTAAGAGAAGGTCAGAAATTAATAGATGTTCTCATTTTCATTCAGTTCATTTGCCCATGCCTCAGGGTCAGTAAAAAAACCCAACACACACTTAAGCAAGACTTGCCGGTTGTGTTCAGTAGAGGTTAGTAGTATCTGTACACACTAGTGAAGACTTGCATGGTCTTTGGTTTGCCCTATCAAGGGTAAGATCAGGGCAACACACTGCAGAACAATTACATGAGAGCGACACAATACAAGGCCCGACATGTTGAACTTTCCCTAGCATGCTGGCTAGCCTCTCCAAAGGAATCTATTGATTGGAGGGAGTATTTATGAGACTCTCCGTTCCATCCGAGAGGCACTTACATTCGTATATCGCAATCTGTGGTTAGATCTTTGAGGTGAAGATAATGCTAAATGCTCTGAGCCTCAAGGTCAAGCAATTTTTGTTGAGAGAGAGAGAGAAAGAGAGAGCGGGAGAGAGTGTTGTCAAGAGGCAACTTAAACAGCAGCTATCAAGGATGAAGGATCAGTGCAAAATGGGGGGATCTTAGCAAATTCTGAGCCATCTTCATTGATCGGAGACAGATGTGGCCCTCAGCAGGACTCAGAGCAGCCTTCTCTAATTGACATTCAACTGTCCCTGTATAAAGGGTATGGCTGGAACATCCCTACTTCCCAGTGACCCCTGACCTGCTGTTCTAGCAGCTGTGGGTCACTGGTATGTATGGATGTTCCAACCATACCCATTACATAGGGTAAGCTGAGAGGCTGGCATATTTGATTTAGTGGGTCTTCACTAGACCCACTAAATCAACCACTGGTGGATTGATCTCAAAGTGTTGATCCCCACTATATTGCAGATGTAGCCTGTATGGCACCATATATTAATACCACAAGCAGAAGTATTAAACTGGTATTAAATTCATGTTAGTCTGTAACTTTAAAAAATGAGAAGTCCTGTGGATAACCAAAATATAAAGAATCATGAGCTTTCGTGAGCAAAACCCATTTCATCGCACTTCAGTTCATCTGATGAAGTGGGTTTTTCCCACGAAAGCTCATGATTCTGTGTATTTTCACTAATCTCTAAGGTGCCATAGGCCTACTTATTGGTTTTAGACTGGCTTTCTGGCATGTCTCTTGAGAGTCCTGAATCCTGCCCATTGTAGTTGTTTATTACTATTTTATCATAATAAACCCTCAACGTATTTATTCAGTTTTGAATTTCCACACTGTAAACACTTTAATTGCCCCAGTGAATTTGAATGTGCCACCTTTACTTACTGCAGGAAACTTAGGTTTTGAGGTTTAGGAATGAGGTTTAGGCTCTGTTGTTAGAATCATCAGTTTTAAAAAAAGAAAGAAAGAAAAGGAAGCCGTAGACTGACTTCAAGATCTACTTCGAGAAAATTCAGAGAAACAACTACCAAGGCCATCTGCAATAGCATCAGCTGGTGACTTTCCATAATGTTACATCCCTTGCTTACATAAGCAAAAAGAAGCACTACCAAGTTCACTGTTGATCAGTAACAACAAAGACTTGAATTTATTCTCTGCCGAATATTTCATAACTTGCTGTTTTAATATTCATAGTGAATCAACATTTCAGTCTCTCACACAGCTTTACAACACAACCAGCATAATAAATATAGTGATTGTCCCTCTTCTTAGGGTTTCCCTGAGGCTCTGGCAACAAATTACTAGGTTTTATCAGCAGCACTGTGAGCAAATTGGCATTTGATCTGGAAACAGAACTTTGCAATTAATCAATCACTTGACTGCAACTTGAGCAAAGGTCTCTGGTTACATCTGGGCATTCCTTCACTATTCATTTCTATTGTGATTAGTGTAATGAGGATTTGACAGTGCCAAGTTATCACTGATCATCCAGATTCTGTATGCACATCACTGTTTCCTGGAAAAGAGGCAAAGCTTCAACATTCCTGTTTTAATCTCTGAATTTTCCAACTTGTTTTAGCTGCAAGGTTTTCTTTGGTTGTAGGTCACCTGATGACTTAGCTTGAACTGCTGATTTATGAAAGACCAAATCAAATGTAAACAATAACTCAGTAGTTGTTGCGCACTGTCACCTGTTAGTGTATTTCTGTTCTCCAGCATGAAACAGTAGGCGTCTACTCCAGGATGCTTAGTTTTTTACAAACAGGTGTTTTGCAATCTGTTCTCTTTTTCCATAGGCAACTGGGTTGCACATAGTCCAGGCCTCGCATTATGCAAAGGAAAAGATACTTATGTGCTAATTGCTGAGTTTCGGTGCACTTTTCCTGAACTTTTCTTTTCTACCTACCCAAGGAAATCATAGTACTTGTCTTCACTGCAGAGATAATTTGAGTCCTAGCCACACAAAAAAAACCTTAATTTGAGCGTGAGGGTTTGAGCTAAAGTTCGTGTGAGCATAACTAGTTGGCTGCTAACATGAGCAATCTGCAGTGAGGGACAGGCTAGTGCACTGTGAGTGCTGTTAGTCCTCCAATGCCTTCTCATAATTCCCCTCGTGTCAAGCAAGAACAGACATGTTCTCCCACAATTCACTGAGAATTAAATCCTAGAGCAGCTCAACTTATTTCAGTGCAAAGGATCATGGGATAGCCTCCCAGAATCATTAGTGACTGTCATGGGTGCATGCAGTGTCAGTGTGAACACAGTATCTCAAACGTCACTGCTCTCACTCAAGCAAGACTAACTTGAGAGGAGTAACTTAGAATCATGGAATCATAGAATCCTAGGGTTGGAAGAGACCTCGGGAGGTCATCGAGTCCACCCCCCTACCCAAAGCAGGACCAATTTACTTGAGTAAATTCAGCAATGAAGATATAGCCATAGACTATCTTCCTTAAAGGCACATTGAGGAACATTCAATAATTATTTTATTTCAAACTTTTGAATGAAGTCTTCATGTGGCTTGTATCTCGGCTATATTTTAAAGTAGGCATTTAACATCCTTGGTACTTTGACAGTTGTCAACCTTGAGCCTTGAGAGAACTCTCTGATTAAAATGTGCTGTGACTGGATACAACATTTGGAGGAGAAGAGGGATGAAGTGACAACAAATATCTCTGGAAAGTTCTACAGTTTATAAAGGAATTATGAGATTTTATTTGGAATATATATTTAATTTATGCCATCTACATATACTTGCATCTGAAAAATTCCAAATAAAATCTCATAATTCCTTTATAAACTGTAGAACTTTCCAGAGATATTTGTTGTCACTTCATCCCTCTTCAATAGCAATATATATTGCTTCACTTCAATAAAATTAATTCAGTAAAAAGGAAAATAATTTGTAAACAGCTAACATGGACTGAACTTTTATATAGTATTCTGATACATTTGGCATTATATTATCAATAAATGTTTGAAAAAGTATAAATAAATACAATTGCATACCTTAAACATGATGTGCAAGTCAGCTGAGTTGGCTGAATGCTGGGAAATTGTTCATAAGTATTTTCAGAAGATCAAAACTGGAATTTGATCTGACCATGCTCATAGATTTTCTTCCCCTAACTCTTGTGGAATTATTTATTCTTTGTACCAATGTTTGGGGAGGAGTCTTCTTTATATAAATGCAGGAACTCATACCCCCCACACTTGTCCATCCCTCCAAAAAGTGTGTATAAATAAACATATATTCTCTAGAATCCTATATTCACATTCATCTTACTATGCTAGTGCTGCTGTTAATGTAACCTCTTTGTTAATACTCCCCTCATGGTGTTATTGAGCCTCTTTGAAGATCACCTCATGAGAGCTGGAACTATTTAAACCCTCCCATTCATTTGCAATGGCCACTTTTTAAAACTTTAAAATTTTTCCTTTTCAATTTTAGTTCAACATTATTTATATTGTGGTGGGACTAGAACCTCATTGTGTTAGAATATAAAGAACATAAACACAGAACATGAAGATGGTCCTGCTCTAAAGAGCTTTCAAAGTAACTTTTGAGGGCGACCGAAATTGCAAACAAAGGATTTAAATATCCTGCGCTTTATTAGCATTTTGGAAACTGACTAGCCCGGATTAACTGCCTGCGTCTACATGTGGCAGAGAAGTGCGATTTTGAGATAAACCCCTTAGTTCGAATTAACAGTTTAAACCTCATGAGAAACCCAGAAAAATAAAGTAATAAGACCCAAAATTTATTATTTTAAGAAGAAATTGTTATGACTTTGTGGTACTATTCTTTCCCATGTGAATGTCAATGCCAATCTGAATGTAACCAGATTCAGTTCTGAGATGATGAGAAAGAGACTCACTCTACCCAAATCTCAAAAACAAAATTCATGAGTAAGCAAAGGGAACACCCTCAAAGTGCAATAAAATGTGAAATACTTAGAAGAGTTAACTTTGTAGAATAAAAAAAATGAATGTATGTTTGAAAAAGAATTTAAACCCTGGTATGGCATTTTAAAAGCTATGCTTCTTAAAATATCAGGTTTGCACAGTTAAATCCCAAATTAGAAATGTCTGTGAATGACATCAGAGAATACAATACCCTTTGCTACTAAGGCAGAGAGAGCATATTAAAATGTTACTCCTTGCCCTGGCAATGTTAGAAGCAGAATTTTCTAATGTATTATTTAGCACTGTTATGTAATGCATTAAGCAGTCACTGCTGAGACAAAGGCTTTCAGAAACCAACAGCCTCTCTGATAACAAAAAATCTAAGGTAAGATTTAATGCCAAGTCAATATAAAAAAATGAGTTAATACAGTTCAGCCTGCCTGATTTATATAGGCCAATCAAGTTACAATGCTGGGCATGGCCAAGTGAAAGGAGAATAGATTTACCTGAGTGAAGTCTTAATTTAATCAGCTGGCTCAAGAGAGCTGAAGTCAGCAGGCTGGGATGATATAAACCACAGTGGAGAAACAGTGTCGGTACCACACTTGAAATGCAGAATGACAGTGATGGAAGGGGAAGCTAAGCCCTGTCAGAACACACCTATTTCAGTGATTTATTCTTAATTTATTTTAATGACCCTTGAAGATTTATTTTTCCAAGTGTTCTCAAAATACTGATATTTTCTAAATGTTCACCATGTGTTTCTCCTCCTTCTATTAACTTTACCACAAAATTATTATTAAAGAAAAACTGTAGCTATATGCTGTTGTGCGACTGTAAGAACCGCTGAAGAGGCTAATCTGTTTCCACTGCATACTTGCCTATATCCCTTCTCTGAATTCAACCTTGTTTCAGTTCTAGAAGTTCATTAGTTCCTCCTCAGATTAATGTTGATATCATGAGACAGATGAAGGAATGCGTAACATTTGTTTTACAATTTAGATTGGTGAAAGAGCAGTGTGTATTTTTCCAATACAATAGTTCATTTTATTATGAAATGAGTTTATTGATGGTTGTTCAAAGCTACTGACTTGCAGACAGTGAGCTCAGATTACATTTACATTTCCTGAATCCTTTTCGAGAATGTATTTCTATAATTCAGAGTTGTGATCTGAAAATAGAGCTGTTGCTTAATTTGTATTACAAATCGATGTCTTTGCTCTCTGTGCAAATATACATTGCATCCTCTTTTTTCACAAAATACAGATGTGAACAAGGGCCACTAACTAATGAACTATTTGGGTTTTGCTAGACACTTGGGTGTTTTAAAATGAATGCACCCAGCGTGGGATGACATGGGAATTTTTCCAGTAGTGCTACTAAAAGAACTGAGGGGCAGCAGGATTTCAGTACTATACACAAGTAGCTGTCATTATTTACTTGGACTTGGCAAAACTACCATCATTGTTTTACATGTGCAGGAGCCCTTTAATAAAATAATTTTAACAAATTCCAGACAGAAAGAAAATAACTTCATATTGACTTCATTTGCATTTACTCTGAAGCTACGTCTAGACTGCAGGCTTCTTTCGGAAGAAGTGTTTCAGGAAGAGATCTTCCAAAAAAACTTCTTCCAAAAGAGAGCATCTACAAAGCAAAAGTGCATTGAAAAAGCGATCTGCTTTTTCAAAAGATAGCATCCACACTGAATGGACGCTATCTCGCATTTAAGCTGTGATTACTATGGACAGAGTGGCCACCAGGGCACCCGTGCTTTTTCCTCTTTCCTCCTCTTTCGAAAGAACTCCCTCCTCCCTGTCCACACATGCCTTTTCCTGAAAGAGCTCTTTTGGAAAAGGGCTTCTTCCTCATAGAAAGAGGTTTACCAGTGTCGGAAAAACCCCTCTCTTCTTTTCATTTTTTTTCAAAAGACCGCGATTGCAGTGTGGATGTAAGTGAAGTTTTTTCAGGAAAACAGCTGTTCCCGAAAAAACTCTGCAGTGTAGACATACCCTGAGTGGTTCAGCTTGAGCCTGTTTCCACCAGTCTCCATTGCTGCATTGGGCCTACTGGGCTTCATGCTCCACTTGGGCATGCTTCAAAACAGAACACATACACATGCACCCATGTTAATATGCACTCGGTACAAATTAAGACTGGCACATCATAAATACTTCTTAATCTGAGTGTGCCCATTACCCTGTAGGAGAGGCCAGGCAGCAAACATGCACCAAAGCATGTTGGAGTAATCCTAATGGAAACAGACAGATCAGGATACAAGTGGCACAGCAGAGCTAATAAGAATGAAATTTCAAAAAACATGCCCTAAGGCAAGATCTGCAGGAAGAAACATATCCACAGACTCCCACCAGAGAACCTCAGAAACAAAAAGGAGTTAATGGGTTTGGGCCCTAAAAGGAAATTTGAACAGGGAAAAATAACGTCTGTAAATTATTAATATTTCACCCTTAATGTGATTAATGGCCAAGAAGAGTAATTAAATAAATGGAGGACTGACCGTACTAAACAAGATATTTGCTTCAATATGGGAACCCATGTAGATTTATCTGATTGGCATGAGGGGGAAAGGTCTTTTCATGTTTACCTTCTGACCATTTTTCTCCTTGAGCCAGAATGTGCAACTCTAATGAGGAGAAAAGCAGGGTGGGTAAGACATCCCTTTATTCCCTTGTTTGCTTCCCATTCTATGGGTAGACGTGGCAGAAAGAAAGCAGCTGATGTCATTCTGCTACATCCTCCATCCACTTCCCTTGCACAGAAAGGCTTGGGGAATAGCCAGAGCTTTACCACACTCATCAGTGTAGCTACACCAGCATGTCAAAGGACACACATTGAGTAAAAGGATGGTGCAGACTATCTTCCCAGGCCTCAGAGAGCAAGGGAAGGAGACAATGAGTCAGTCTGCTCCTGAGATAGCTCACCTACGCACTGCGCCACACAGTCCCACACTTGACCCCTAACATTATGATTTACAGTGTGATTGAATTTACATTGTGCTATCACTTGCTCAGTTCAGTACCATGGGAGAAAACCACCATTGGTCTACAGCAAGATGCCATTGCAGTTGAGATTGGGAAGTTGGATGCGGATACTAACAGGAAGCAATGTTTAGAACCTTCCACAAGAAGGTATTACCTTCAAAGCTGGTTGGGAATTTTCCAACTTTGTTGTTGTTGTTGGAAAACACGAATTCATCCACACATCAATGTTTTGTGGAAAATCTCTGTTTCGGTGAATGTCCACTCGCTTTCTGCCAGCAAGCCCAGGCTTTCAGACCCCTTGCCGTGCAAGAGAAGGCCAGCAGTCCTGGAAGCCACAGCTGAAGCAAAGGCTCTCAGTTCTGCAGTAGGACCCCACCTCCAAGGTGACTTCCCACTGGGAAGTTCCCAGGCTGCTCCTGAGTTTTGACCAGCTCTTGTATACATACCTTAGTCTTATTCCCTATATGCTCAGATGAGGGCATTAATTACAGTACTTACTTTTGAAGGCATTCTAGTATTATACATTGTGATAAGCCTCCCCTTAAGATAAGCAATTGACATCTCTTTTCTTCTCTTTTCCCTTTTTTTTTTTTTTTTTTTTGGTCAGATGTACTCACAAAAAAGAAGGCGTATCCGGAAGATAGGAGTGAACCAAAACCAACTGTGAAAAAGATTGACACCACAGCTACTACAACCATAGTCAAGTCATCTTCTAAACATGATACTGCAGAAAATGTGGGCAATCTAGCCTCAAGTTCTTTGCTTTTCATTGTAACAGCACTGGCGATTTTGTGGCACTCTCTGTCATAGTAACATTGTATTGCAACAATTGTCCAAGAATTTCTGTCCCTTGTCATTTATGCCTACAGCCTTACCCAGTGGAAAACAAAGGGAAATGGCTCTCTAATGTTATATGGTATGTTAGAACGAATGTTTTAAAAAAGGCTGAGATTGGCTGATAGTGAGTGTCAGCACTTACACTGTGTCTAAAGAGGGTCTTTGATAGTATGTTATTGACTCAAAAAATAAAGGGACTGATAACTGGGGATCTTGTTAGTTTAAGTTATTGTGAGGTAGAAGTAACACTAAAATTGTAAATTACTCTGTTGGCATTTCCCCCATTTTACTCACTGAGATAATCTCACTAGTTGTTTCTGTTTGTTAGATTCTTAAAATAAGTTCAAATGAATGATCATTCTTCAGGTGAAAGCTAATACATATGTCATTTCTCTAGTGAACAGCTCATAACCTATGTCTACAGTGGTGAACCATGTTCAGTGAAGTACTTCTACTCGTTTCATAAATTTCCTAAGTGGCCAAGAAGATAAGAGCATGTTTGACCCTTTTGTTTTTGCTCTTGTGGTTTAGATTTTAGGACACATTATAAAAAGCATTTGGTATGTCTGTAATGTATCAGTATAGCTACCTTAACCATTTCATTTTTTTTAGAAACACTTAACGTTTTACTGAGGCATATAGATAATGAGTTTCCCTGTCGCACAAAACTTCATTACCATATGCTCAAAGCTTATAGGATGAATGTCCGACAGAGGGAAACATAAGTAAACATTATGTTTTAATCAGCTGAATGCAGTTATATATGGAAAAAGATAATTTAGTCCAAACAGACTACCTATTTCCTGTTGGAGGAGACCTTGTTTTCATGGAGGTGTCAGAAATATAAAGTGTGTGGAAACCTCTTACCCAAAAAATGCTTTCCATGTAGACCTATACAGTACAATATATTTCATAAACCATGTATTATTTAATTAAGTTAATGTTTTGAACTTTGCTATCACTGTAGAAGTAAATTTAAAACCATCTCAAATCTAGAACAACATTCTCAGTTATTTCTCACTTTGATTTTCTATACTAGACAGTGTCAAAATCTTCATTTTATTGTGATGAAAGGGTTTTTTATTTCAATCAAGGAAACTTTGATGTGTTTTAATGCTGTGGTGGAAAGGTACTATGATATAAGTAGATAAGTTGAGAACTAATATGTGTATTTGCTGACAACTGTATTTATAGTGCCACTGAAAATATATACAGTTGGTATGAGTATAGTGATTAATGATAAATACACAAACTATTGGAATTGTAACAATTGTTTAATTTCATAACCATATCTACCATTTAATGGCCATTTTCGTGCAGCAAACTATTATGATAAATATGAGGTACTGTTTTATAAGATATAATATAAAGACATTTGCTTTTTTTTGAGAGGAGAGGGAGTAAAACAGTTTTTTCAGCACTTAGATTTATACAAGCACTGACATTTATTCAAAAGAAAAACTGAATATCATATCAACCACATGCTGGATATGACAGTCTAAAATAGGAGGCCTGGGTCTCATTGTACTTGTATGTGTTCACGTTCTGTTAGCGGAAATTACTAATTAGCTTTATATTTGGAGATTTGAAATTATTGCATTTGGTCTTTACAAATGTGTACATGATAGCTGTATAAGCAAAAGCATACACATGTAGTTGCAGGGGGAGGTTATATAGAAACTGAAAGCAGTCAAGACAAGCAGAGTAGCATCCCAGTTCTTATAATGCTGGAAAATCAGTCTGGCACCACCAAGATAAAAAGGAATAAGATGCTCCCAGAGCAGTATTGAGTGTTAAGAATTTTGATTTTTTTTAATGTATTAATGAAGTAATACCATTAAATAGTGAGTTCACATTGTATTAATGAGAATGAATCTTGCAAACATAGTATGAAAGTTACTGTTATACAGTTTTTCAGAGTTCAGTGATAGAATAAGTGAGCAGCATCAGCCTATGTGGGCATACAGTAAAACGGCCATTTATGCACATTTTTACCGCCCTTGCCTCTTTTTAAGAAAAGTGTACATTCACATGGAGAGTTATGCAAGTTGTTCCTTTTGTACCCTGCAGTGACATCATAATGCTCATAGTTTCACAGGACCAGATGGGAAATCTAGTGATGAAAGTGAGTAATGGGTACTCACATGCTGATTTAGACAGCTAGGGCAAGATTCTCAGCTGGTGTTAATCAGCAAAGGTCCACTGAAGTCACTCTGATTTAAAGCCAGAATTTTCACAGATAGGAACCTAAAAATCAATCTTTAGGTGACTATATCAGCACCTGAAAATGTGTATTCAGGTGCCAAAATATGGATTTGGGTCTGTGGTTTGAATTTTGCTCTCCCAAATTCCAGATATGCAAAACTTCTGGTTTGCGAGTTTGAACATCTCCAACATTACAAACCCTGCTTTTGGGGGTTGTGCTGTAAGAGTTGCTTGACACTAGATCCCACCACAGTGATCCATCTACTCTAGCATCAAGAGTGGCTAGTCCCAGTACTTCAGAGGAAGGTGCAAGAAACCCTGAAGTAGACAGTTCTGCAATAACCTGCTCAAGAGAAGTTTTCTTCCTAATCGCCCATTAGCCAGAGTTTGGTTTATCCCCTGCATCATGAAGACGTACATAGTGTTGCTAAACTGGTTTAAGACTGAAAAATTAATCATTTTAATCTATTTTGGTTGATGTTTCCATATATGTCTATTGTATTAAACAAAATAATAGCTGATCCAGCTTCCTTCAAACTAACCAGACACTGCTCAGACTGCAGAGACAGAGATTCATCAACTCATTTAATTGGATTCAGCCCGTATTTTAATAAACACAGATGGGTCCAGGGAAGTAAAGGGAGCAAAAGAGAGAACTTGTACATTTGTGGGTTACCGTGAGTCAGGCGAGGGTTTTGCTTTGTTGGGGGTGTCTGTAATAATGTGTACTACTTAATATAGAGAGCAAAATTGTCCTATGTGGGTAGCCACTTTGCACTGCTCCACTAACCTCTCCTGAGCCAGGGAGGGTCACTCCCATGTAAGAGGCATGCAGTTATGTTAGTGAGGATCATCCCAGGACAAGGGCAATGCTCCTGATAGCATTAAGCAGCAGCGAGATTTGTTCCTCTGTGCAGAGAGAACAGTGAGGTGGTTGTTGGAGTTGTGGGTGGCTGAGATGCCCTGATGCAATGTCCATCCCTGGGTCTGTTTTCAACCTCTCCTAAGCTATTGAAGCCCTGCTGAGGTGAGCAGCAGTCTGAAGATACAGGGAGGATGGCCCTGCAAACAGTTGCAGCAGGATTTGCAGATTGTAAAGGTGCATATGAAGGCAACCTTTTGCTCTGTGAAATTTACTGCACTGCAGAATGGGGCCGGAAAGTTCTAGCCCACATATTGTTACAGTGAGACCTCTTTTCAAGCACATAAGCTATTGTGTCGCTGCATAAGAAAATTTAAGACTCGTGCCCTGGAATTAAACTTCTGATGTACAAGTGGTGCCTGTCTGTGCTCTGTCAGGGCAGTACAACAATAATTATCTACTGCCAGATTTGTTTCAGAATAGCTGTGTACAGGGTTCTGGCTGTGGGCAGGGTTTCCATCGCTCTCCATATGCCAGATCCAGTCTGTCGTTAACACATATGCATTTTCTCTAGGTGTGTTATCACTAAATGCCACCTATTTTACCCATATATTTTGATTCGATTCTCCAATCAGGAATGGATTGCCCTGTCATTTCCCTTCTGGATGTTTATAAAGCCTTCTTTTAACTGATAGGAGCATTATGACCCTGATTCAGCAAGCTAGCCTTATTTACACAGTACAGGCTTAACTCACTCAAGCTCCTGCTTATTTTGCAGAATTAGGGTCTCAGCAATGAGCAGAGTTCAAAGTTTGGCTAAAATTGCAGAGTCCAAACAGCATAATTAACGTGTGGGTGAAATTTCCCCCCCCCCCGGACAGAGAGTCCCCATAAGGCTAATGCACTGCTCAAAGAGTGCTCATGCTCTCTGCAGATGGTATTTTTTATTCAGAGTGAAGTCTGCCTATGTGCAATGTAGTACATCATCTCTAACAATATCATTGGTGACATTTCAAATAACCTAGGAATAGTATATGCTTGAGTCTGATGCAGCATTGTGCTCTTAGGATTACTTCTTTTAGCGGTGAATGGATTGTCTATCACGGAGCTGTGTAAGGTGGTCAAAAGTTAGCTTTTTAGCTGTGACATGCCTTCGTACGGAAAAGCAACAAACAAAAAAACCCACATTTGTCATTGGGGTGATGGATTAGCTATACCATCTCCACAAAAGCCCAGAATTCTTCCCAATGCTGTTCTCCTGCATTTTTCCCTATCTGTTTCTAATGATTAAATTTCAGTTGGCTTAAGCATCTCTGGAAAAACAGCCTTACCCCGACACTGCCAAAGTTGTGAGAGGGGACCCCAGGACACAGCTGCAGCTTGTGACTGAAACCAGTGTCAAGTCCTTACAATGGCACAGTGTTGACCATGCAGGGCTTTTTTAACATACCAGAGCAGTTCTTACTCTAAAGCCGTGTGATAGATGGGCATACACAAATCTACTGATGCTTTTATGCAATACAGAAAGTACTTCACTAGATAGCAGGTATCAACTGCTAGGCTACGTCTACACTGGCCCCTTTTTCGGAAGGGGCATGCTAATTTTGAAAGTGGGAATAGGGAAATCCGCAGGGGATTTAAATATCCCCCACGGATTTAAATAAACATGTCCGCCGCTTTTTTTCCGGCTTGGGGAAAAGCCGGAAAAAAAGCGTCTAGACTGGCCCGATCCTCCGGAATAAAGCCCTATTCCGGAGGATCTCTTATTCCTACTTCAAAGTAGTTCTCATAGCTGTGCAAAATGCATTAGTACTGCCTTGCACAATCTCTACAGTTTGCACTTTATCATTATGGTTAATCTTTAGTAAAATTGTCCAATGCTTTGTAATTATAATATTAGCATTTAATTGAAAACCATCTTTTAAAAATAATTTGTTGCATAATGTAAGCAATTAATGTTTATTCACTTTGTCTGTGACAGGGGGATATATAATTTATCCACTATGGCCTTTCTGTGCACCTAATTAGTTCCCGGTCATATTATTCTACAAGGCATGGATATTTGATTTGACCAATAATGTATTGCTAGTTGTGTAAATTCCTTCCAAATATACACTTGTAAAATTACTGTACAACTAAGTAGAAAACAATGTTTTCATTTATCTTCTGAGTTTACACAGTAGGCTTTTAGACTGCAATACCAAGCATAGGAACTGACATTTTTTCATGCACTTTAAAAATGGAATTAGTCAGACACCGCTTTTCCATAATTCATTACAATATATCAGATTTATTGTCTGCTTTATTCTGCAATGAAAAAGAAAGGAATGAGACACCAAGAACATATCTCTTAATGGAATCCTGTATCTGCATATGTTAGGAACTTCTACTGATCAGAGACTATATTAAAAGTGTTGCAATACTGGACTGTCAAGGATATGATGTTAAATTTGTGGAAATTGGATTAGACTGGATTTTAGCTAGATATATTTTCTATTTAAATATGCAGTAAATTGAGTAAGATCGTTTGGTCTTTCAAAAAAGGAGATTTGAGACAAACTTTCCAGCAAAAAATGTCATCAGACATTTGATTAACTTATTTAATAAATGTCAGTGTAGCAGAGAGGTTCTGAGACTCTTCCGTGTGTTTGTGAGACCGAATCTTAGCAAGGGGGCAGATCCCCTCCACTAATTTCAGTGGAGCTATGTCAGTTTACATTTTCAAATAATCTGGACCAAGAATAGGGAATCCTTCCCAAAGAGCAGAATCTTATTTCAGACACAATTCTGATCTTACTTACATTATGGAAATCCAGAACAATGCTACAATTCTCTCTGTTTTATGGTTTTATAATGCCATCCATACCTAGAGAATTTGAGCATCTTCCCCATAAAGTCAATTGCCTTAACCACATGGAGATACTTAAGAAAATTAATCTGAATTACCTAACCATGTGAATTTAAACTGGAATAAAATTAAAGCCGCTTTCCTTCTGAATTAATGTATCCATGTGGGGTTTAATGCAGTTTAACTAATCCACATTAAATTCACACCTTTAGTTAATCCAGATTAATTTTCCTGAGTGTCCCCTTCTAGACAAACCCATAGGCTGTGTCTACACTGGGCCACTTATTCCGAAAAATCAGCTGCTTTTCCGGAATAAGCTGCGAGCTCTCTACACTGGCCCTTGAATTTCCGGAAAAGCAACGATGCTCTACTGTACAAAATCAGCCGCTATTCCGGAAAAACTATTCTGCTCCCGCTCGGGCATAAGTCCTTATTCCGGAACACTGTTCTGGAAAAGGGCCAGTGTAGACAGCCCAGTAGTCTTTTCCGGAAAAAAGCCCCAATCGCGAAAATGGCGATCGGGGCACTTTTCTGGAAAAGCGCATCTACATTGGTCACAGACGCTTTTCCGGAAAAAGGGCTTTTCCGGAAAAGCAGCCTGCCAATGTAGACACTCCTTTTCAGAAATAACTGAAAACGGAATAGTATTCCGTTTTAAGCATTTCCGGAAATTCATGCCAGTGTAGACACAGCCATAGAGTCTCTGATACTTCTCATTTTTGGAGGTTAAAACTCTGCTTGGGGTAGGAGAAGCAGGGTATTGTAAGCATTATTTATGGTGCAATTGATCTCTCAAAGAAGATTATTGCAAAATTTCTTAAAGATGGTCAGACTGGATGTGCTTGATCTCCTCTGGAAGATTGGTCCATACCCAGATCTACTCAACAAAGAAAGCTTTGTGCAAGTGCACACATCATCCTGGGCTTTGTGATCTGCATTGTGTCATAGAAGCACTGAGGTCACAGATCAAAATCGGGTCTTGCTTCATTATTGATGTGAAAATTAACCGACACCATGAAGATTGTGGGTACTCGTGTTCTGCACCAGTTGAAGGTCTTGTGTCTTCACATTTAGCCTCAGATACAAGGAGTTGTATTTATCCAGCCAGGTTACTGTAATCCAGCCTAGAGATGACAAACACAGAGTCACTTTGGCCAGCTACTCATCTGGGAGGAGGAGACAAATTTTCCTAGCAAAATGGAGGTGAAAAAACACATTTTGGAAACTGATACTACTTAGTCCTCCAACCAGCTCCAAGCTTCATTTGGAGTGAGACGGGACACAAGGGTGTGTACTGCTTCAGCATGGACTCCACTGACTACAATAATTTACGACCTCAGATCAAAATCTCTTGGAAGAAAACTGCATTTTGGAAAGGCTTTAATAAACAGTACCCAGAGGAAACAGTAATATGACTTCTCTTCATGTTCTTTAATTGGAAAATAAAAACATTAATTTGACTGGTGCTTTTGTAGTTTAATATTAGCAATAAAAAATGGATGGAACATGTTCCTAAACTACTTTCCAAATCTTTACTGGAAAGGATAGTTGTAGCAGTAATACTATATACAATATGTATAGTACCTCATTATTATATGGGGCAGTACTAGAATAAAAAATAGAAACCAGTATACTAAACCTGCAATATACAACCATTTATTGTATTTACCATACTTTAATATATCAAAACTAATATACTATGAATGTTTACAATTTTTCAGGAATAGAAGTTACACTAAAATTTCCTGATTTGTCATTTAGGCTTTTAAAAATTAGTTTATGGTCTCTTGGTCTTCTTTAGTTTACTTTCCTTTATTGAAACTAATAGGTCATTTATATTTTTTTTACATTAATTGTATTGTGTGTATTTTAAGCTCCAAAGTAGATTGTTTTGGCCCTCAGCTATATTCAAGCCCTAATAATTATTCATATCAGCCAAGCACTTTGAAAATTATTTTCTACATTTTTGGCTTGTATTTGATTGAATAAACTCATCAATTTTCTTCAGTTTGTTTTCAGTACTGAACCTGATAAAAATGTTTTTTAAAAGCAGTCCAGAATCATTGGCTTGACAATAACAAGCAAGGGTACTTTGAGAAACTGTAATAAATGGTGTGATTTGTGAAGGACAGTGAGCTGTGAATGGTAATAAAAATAAATAATCCACAACAGGGTATTGTGTCCTCTATTTGAATGGTTTGTAACTTTTTTTTTCTGGATATTTTTCGTCACCTTTTATTGTAAGTTGCAGAACTGAAAAAAATCTAAAATAAAAAGATTTTAACTTCTTCCTATTGTGCTTTGAATGACGGATACAGAACGTTTACGATTGCTGAGAAAACCTTTTGAGCCACACTTGGAATACGTCTACACTGCAGTCAAGAGGCATGCTTATAGTCTATGTAGGCATACATTGATCCAGAGTTCTTGGGTGTGCCCACAAGTGCTGTTCTAACCACTGTGTACACATATCGGTAGGCTAAAAAATTACCATTTTCTTTAGTGTGTAGCTGTTTTTTCTCTGTCTTGCCATTTATGTCACTAAAGAGGCATACAGGTGCCTATCTACTATTCTTGGATCCTTTTGCATAACACAAAATTGGCAGCAACCTCCCAAGTAAATCACTATCCCAATGCAACTAGTAAACAAGACTCTTTTCACCAAAGCTCCATACCCAGACACGCCCCAACCTCTTCATTTGCCGTGGCAAAAAGACGGGCCTTGGAACAGCAATGCCCTTTGTCAAAGACTAGACTGAGGTTTCTGAAATGCAGTCCCCATACTTTTGCTAGGACCAAGCCCTTGTCCTGTCCTATCCTAATATCAGCCATCATATGTCCAGTGATTAGAAACAGCCCGCTTTGAGCTTAGTGTCACCAGCAGGCACTAGTCGACTTTGCTAGCTCTTCACCTTGGAACAGGAAACCAGTCCTAGATGTTCCCCACCAGATAGTTGACTATGATTGTTCGCCTCAGCCGTTGCTTTGCCACGCAAAAGAAGACCAAGGCAGTTTTAAATTCCTTTAATGAGCTACTTTTTACCCCTATGAAAAACTTAAAAAACAACAAATGGTCCTGCAGCACCTTAGAGACTAATAAAATGTGTAGCTAGTATCATGAGCTTTCATGGGCACAATCCACATTCATCTGAAGAAGTGCCCATGAAAACTCATGATGTCATTGACATGTTTTGTTAGTCTTTAAGGTGCTGCTAAACTATTCGGGTTTTTTTAAGTTTTTCCAGTTACGGAATAACATGCTACCCCCCTATATCAGAACAGCCTCGCTCTGCTTCTGTTACAGTAGGGGTGTGTCTAGACTACAGGTTTTTGTCAACAAAAGTGGACTTTTGTTGACAAAACTATACCTGCGTCCACACTGCCTTTGAGTTATGTCGACATAACATCGACAGAACTCAGCAGTTTTGTCGACGTATGTAAACCTCATTCTACGAGGAATAACGCCTTTTGTTGACAGAGTTCTGTCAATAGAAGGCATTATTGCATCTACACTGTCCTTTGCATCCACACTGTTATGTCGACAAAGCGGCTTGCTTTGTCGACAGAACTGGATGTAGTCTAGACGCTCTTTGTCGACAGAAGCTTTGTCGACAGTATCTGTTGACAAAACTTCTGTCAACAAAACCCTGTAGTCTAGACGTACCCTAGCTGGCTTGACATTAAATCTGTTTAAACTGTTTATCTGTATTGTAGTATCTCTGTGCTTCCTCTTGGCAATGGACGGCATGGCAGACCACAGCAATGAGCCACAGCACACTTTTGAACCACTGTTCCAGATGTTGGATATAAATGACTCCTCCTCCTCCTATCAGGCCAAGTCTTTTTGGTCTTATTCAGATTGCTTTGAATTGTGCCTTTTAAAGCATCCCTTGTCACCATGCATATTTCATTAAAAACGCTTCCCATGCCAGGTCCTGCACTTAAGGTGAAAGCCCGAGCTCATAGTCCGCACAGTGTAGCCTTTGCTAAGCTGCAGGGTTTGATCCACATTCACAGACAATAGCAGCTTCTCCTCTGCTGAGGGAAGATGATCACAGGCTCTCTGAAGCTCTGGTTCATCAAAGGCCTTTTAATCTGAAAGCTTTCACACTGAACTGCCTGTTAAGTAGGTGTCTAAATCTGTGGAACAGCTGCATTCTAAAGTTTAGACTCACTTCACTTCAAAGAACTTTTTTTCCTGATTAATTAAAAATATCTTTCCTTTCATATTCCAAGACAGGAAAATTATTTTAAAAGCCTGATTCCCTCCCAGTTGGATAGTCATTTTCCTCCAAAATATATATATAGTGCCTGCAAGTGTGATCAGTAGGCACCTGTACACCTACCAAATTCTCAGCCATGAGAAATGTATCAATCACCATGAAATCTGATCTTTCCCCCATACTATACAGATTCCCCGGGGGAGACTAGTTTTTCTCAAACTGGGGGTTCTGACCCAAATGGGAATTGTATGGGGTGTCACAAGGTTATTTTAGGTAGGGGTCACGGTACTACTGCCACCCTTACTTTCTGTGCTGCTTCACATCTGGGTGGCTGGAGAGCAACAGCTGTTAGCTGGGTGCCCAGCTCTGAAGTCAAAGTTCTGCAAGCAGCAGTGCAGAAGTCAGGGTGGCTGTACCATGCTTGTTTCCTCATTCTGCTGGCAGTGGCTTTGCCTTCGGAGCTGGGTCCTGGCCAGGAGCTGCAGCTCTCCAGCAGCCCAGCTCCAAAGGCAGCGCAGAACTAAGGGTAGCATATAGCAAACCGCCCCTCTCCCCGTACCCCACAAGAACCTTGCAACTCTAAACATCTTTTTTGGATTAGGGTTCCTACAATTACACCACCATGAAATCTCCCATTAAAATAGCTGGAATAATTAAATGTATGATTTTTTAAAATCCTGTGACCATGAAATTGACCAAAATGGATTGTGAATTTGGTAGGGCCCTAGTGATCAGAAGGCTAATTCTTCCTAATGGAGGGCCCAAATTCTCCAATGCTACAGGGCTACATACCCTCCTGCTAGTGACAAATGATTGTAGCACAGTGTGAGGACTTTGTAAGGAGTCCCTACAGGGGCCCAAATAAGCCCTTTTTAACAGAATAGCAATATCTGGTTCAAGGACCTGTGGTTCAACTTTTGTGCAGGAAATCCCCACAAAGGGTGACTTTTTAGCCTCACTCTGGAAATTCCACTGTGATACAGCCCTAGATCTGGTGGTGGGCCTCACCAGAATTAGAGCCAGTAATAGAGCAATCTGGCTTTTTTATAGTGCAAAGACTTTTCTTCAAACTTTGCTTGCTAGCTTGAAGGAAATATCACTTTGGAAAGAATGCTCCTCACAGCCTAATAACCTGGAAACCAGCTATTATCTCCTGACTTTCCCGAGGACTAAGCCAAAAGACTTTCTGCTGCCTTGCACCGAGGCTGATTTTAATGACATGTACTGGCTTTCCAGTGAGATTCAAAGTGAACTGTGCAGGACACAAACAGGAAGGGCTGGAATTCCAAAGGCAACAGTTAACCAGGCACAAAATGTGCACTGGAAGCCACAAATTACCACTGTCACTTCTTGCAGCACCATTTTACAGCAATGCAGCTCTATGAAAGGATTTATTTTTCCCTGAGAAGGGAGGAGGAGATTACCCTGGAGAAGTGAATCTTCTCTATTGTCAGGGACTTCTCAGTGAATATTTAAAGGCTCATCCCACATGTCTCAGTTGGGCCTGGATCATATCCTGGAGGAGAAAATATTCACACAGGAGTTAGGAAGCAACTTACCCCCACCCAAGGTTACCTCTCAGTTGTTCCACTGGGATTGCTGCACTGTGGAATTGGCTGGGATCCATCCAAGTGGCTGGCGTTTGGATTCAGAACTCTTGGGAGATCCAGAGGCCCATGTGGCTGCCCTGGTTTGCAGACTCATTAGCAAGCCTTGCTGCTAGTGTTGCAGCTCTAACGCCTGGGGAACAGGGCACCATGCTGTAGTTGTTAACACTTTTTAGGGAAAACATCAGGGTGAGGCAAGACTATCCCAGCAAGCTGCCATTCCCAAGCGCTGCACTGAGACAAGTCGTCTGTGGGATTATGGATGCTGAGTCACCTGGGAACTAGCCCCTTAGAGACTCAGCAGTGTTACAATAATCCTTTGGGCAAGGGGGGGCCTTTTGCAGATCCCCCAGCACTAGCTGGAGATTTGAATGATTCCCCAGGTCCGATGCAGCAAGCTAACACCAGCATCCGCTCCTTTATTTTGTTACACAAAATACTAAGGTGTCCGCATCCATTTCCCCATCTGCGGGGGTCAGATTTTCCATGTTGAAAATTGATGTTTTATTATAAAGCAATTCCGATCTGCACAACCAGCAAGTGCTCTGGTCTGGTTGGATTTGATTGTGGATTGTTACTGACCTACCGGTAACTAGCCCCTTGCTACACCAGCACTGCCCACTGCTCTGGGGCTAGATAACACCAAGAGGCAATAAAAGGAGCTAGACCAAGGTCGTTCCTGCCCACACGCCTCGCTAATCACAGCCTTTCCCTGTGGCGGAGTCACTAGCAGTCAGTCGTCTTAATTGTTTTAGGCCTTGGTTCCATTCAAATTGAATACAAAGCTCTTAAGCGTTTAGTGCCTCAATCACCTGATGGCCTTTGTTTAAATACAAAGACAGTTAAAGTGGTGACACCACCTGTGGGAAAAGTAACCAACCTCAGCGAAATGATGGCAGGTCAGCGTCTGGACGGGAAAATGGTGCTCAGAGAGCTGTCCGCTCACCTCAGGCACATCACTTAGTGTCAGAGCACAAGCAGAACTAGTCTCCAGCTTCGAGTGCGGCGCAGCATTCACTAGAATGCAGCGTTCACAGACACGTTCGTTAACTTCACTGAGCCTTGTTGTCCCGCTTCTCAAATCAAATCACATATATTGTGAGCGCCATCGGAAAAGGGACGAGCCATTACAGAGTCAGCATGTGCCAAGTTACTCTCCAGTGGCAGCTGACTACTTGTGCTCCAAACAGGACATCTCAGTGGTAACCGTGCTGGCAAATGCTGAATTTCTACTGTCGTTTACTTATGTTCACAGCGACAGACATGCAAGTAAGTTGCAATATATAATAGAAAATTAAACAGAATAGAAAATTAAAATTAAAAAAATCCTTGTTGCCCATAGCTGCCTGAAGAGCCACTTGGGAGGTAGCCACTGACAGTTTTGGGACCATGGTTGGATCCACCCCCAGAATCCCATGCTTTGACCCAGACCATCTGTTGCCTCTTTGCTTCTGGCATGGCAGCCTGAGTTCCTTTATTTTCATGCAGCATTGCTGGGGGTGCCTGCTGTACCCTTTTTCCTCTGTGCCCTGTGCAATGTTGGCACAGATATCAGCCTTTCTTCTGCTGCTTCAGAGCCCTGCCTGCACAGATTCCTCTCCCTGCACAGCAGGTCCAGGATCTCCTGCATGCTCCATGCTGGAGCTTGTTGGCGACCCTGGGCGTGCTGCTGAGATGCGCTGCTCTGCTTGCCACGCTGGTCAAGCAGGAAATGAAATTCCAATTTTTCTGGGGCTCTTCATATATGCCTGGGAGTGCAGCAGAGTTGAAAGTGCTGGCCAGAGCGGCCCTTTGGAGCACTGCGGGACAACTCCTGGAGTCCAAGAACATTGACTTTCACGGTACTGCATCTGCACTACTCCAAAGTTGATCACACAAGGTCACATTTAGCATTACTCCTCTCATCAAGGAGAGTGCAGAAATTGACTTTAACCACCTGGGCTTGGTGGTGTAGACTCATTGTTTATACAGCTGACAGGAAACACCTAAGTTTGACCTAAACTCGAAGTGCGGACCAAGCGTAAGCAATGCCCTTTTCATATACTCCATGTTCATCAGGGACTAGGAAAATTATTGCCACCTTTGCAGCAGCAAATTAGGGAACCCTTTCACCATTGAATAGGGAATATTACACTTCAAATGCAAGCATATGTGGGGCAAGTTCTAACTTAGATATGGGGGCCTGGCTTTTGTGATTGCCTCTGAATGTTGGGACAAGAGAACTGACGTAGAGGAGACAGGTTTCAATAGTATCTTCTAAACAAGACAGTAACTATTTCTCATGAGGTTTGGAATTACTCTGAGAGTCTAATTGGCATAACAGGGGACATGTAACTGGTCAGACAATCAACTGAAATGCGTCAAACACTTCTTCATGGCAATAACTGATGATCAAATTTGCAGAGTTACAACAACAGAAGAAAGCAAGAATGCTGGCACATAAGAACGGCTGTACTGGGTCAGAACAAAGGTCCATCTAGCCCACTAGCCTGTCTGCCGACAGTGGCCAGCACCAGGTGCCCCAGAGAGGGTGGACCGAAGGCAATGATCAAGCGATTTGTCCCCTGCCATCTCTCTCCAGCCTCTGACAAACAGAGGCCAAGGACACCATTTTATCCCCTGGCTAATAGCCTTTTATGGACCTAACCTCCATGAAATTATCTAGCTTCTCTTTAAACTCTGTTATAGTCCTAGCCTTCACAGCTTCTTCTGGCAAGGAGTTCCACAGATTGACTACACGCTGTGTGAAGAAGAACTTTCTTTTATTAGTTTTAAACCTGCTACCCATTAACTTCATTTGATGTCCTCTAGTTCATATCCCCCCTCAGTCTTCTCTTTTCTAAACTGAAAAGTCCCAGTCTCTTTAACCTCTCCTCATATGGGACCCGTTCCAAACCCCTAATCATTTTAGTTGCCCTTTTCTGAACCCTTTCCCAGGCCAAAATATTTTTTTGAGGTGAGGAGACCACATCTGTACACAGTATACAAGATGTGGGCGAACCATAGTTTTATACAGGGGCAGTAAAATATTCTGGGTCTTATTTTCTATCCCTTTCTTAATAATTCCTAGCATCCTATTTGCCTTTTTGACCGCCGCTGCACACTGTGTGGAAGTTTTCAAAGAACTATCCACGATAACTCCAAGATCTCTTTCCTGATTTGTCGTAGCCAAATTAGCCCCCATCATATTGTACGTATAGTTGGGGTTATTTTTCCCGATGTGCATTACTTTACACTTATCCACATTAAATTTCATTTGCAGTTTGTTGCCCAATCACTCAGTTTGGTGAGATCTTCTTGGAGTCCCTCCAGGTGGCTTCTGTCTTGACTATCCTAAACAGTTTGGTATCATCCACAAACTTTACCACCTCACTGCTTACCCCTTTCTCCAGATTATTTATGAATAAGTTGAAAAGGATTGGTCCCAGGACTGACCCTTGGGGGACATCACTAGTTACCCCTCTCCATTCTGAAAATTTACCGTTTATTCCTACCCTTTGTTTCCTGTCTTTTAACCAGATCTCAATCCAAGAAAGGACCTTCCCTCTTATCCCAAGGCCATGTAAGTTACACAACAGCCTTTGGTGAGGGACCTTGTCAAAGGCTTTCGAAAATCTAAGTATACTATATCTACTGGATCCCCCTTGTCTACATGTTTGTTAACCCCTTCAAAGAACTCTAATAGATTAGTAAGACAGGATTTCCCTTTACAGAAACAATGTTGACTTTTGTCCAACAAATTATGTTCTTCTACATGCTTCACAATTTTATTCTATACTATTGTTTTCAACTAATTTGCCCGGTACTAAAGCTAGACTTACCGGTCTGTAATTGCCAGGATCGTCTCTAGAGCCATTTTTGAATATTAGTGTAATGTTGGCTACCTTCCAGTCATTAGGTACGGAAGCCAATTTAAAGGATAGGTTACAAAACACAGATAATAGTTCAACAATTTCCCATTTGAGTTCTTTTAGAATCCTTGGATGAATGCCATCCGGTCCCGGAAATTTGTTAACATTAAGTTTTTCTATTTGTTCCAAAACTTCCTCTAATGACACTTCAATCCGGGACAGTTCCTCAGATTCATCACCCACAAAGGAAGGTGCAGATTTGGGAATCTCCCTAACGTCCTCAGCCGTGAAGACTGAAGCAAAGAAATCATTTAGTTTCTCCCCAATGGCTTTATCGTCCTTGATTGCTCCTTTTATATCTCGATCGTCTAGGGGACCCACAGGTTTTTTAGCAGGCTTCCTGCTTCTAATATGCTTAAAAAACATTTAGTTATTTCTTTGAGTTTTTGGCTAGCTGTTCCTCAAAATCTTTTTTTGCTTTTCTTATTACATTTTTACACTTCATTTGACAGTGTTTATGTTCCTTTCTATTTATCTCACGAGGATTGGACTTCACCTTCTTCAAAGATGCCTTTTTGTCCCTCACTGCTTCTTTTACATGGTGGTTAAGCCAGGGTGACTCTTTTTTAGGTCTCTTGCTATGTTTTTTAATTTGGGGTATACATTTAAGTTGGGCCTCTATTATGGTGTCTTTAAAAAGTTTCCATGCAGCTTGCAGGGATTTGGCTCTAGTCACTGTGCTTTTAATTTCTGTTTAACTAACCTCCTCATTTTTGTGTAATTCCCCTTTTTGAAATTAAACGCCAGAGTGCTGGACTGCTGAGGTGTTCTTCCCACGACAGAAATGTTGAATGTTATTATATTATGGTCACTATTCCCAAGCAGTCCTGTAACGGTTATATCCTGGACCTGATCCTGCACTCCACTCAGGACTAAATCGAGAATTGCCTCACCCCTTGTGAGTTCCTGTACCAGCTGCTCCGAGAAGCAGTCATTTAAACCACTGAGAAATTTTATTTCTGCTTCTCTTCCTGAGGTGACATGTATCCAGTCAATATGGGGGTAATTAAAATCCCCCATTATTACAGAGTTCTTTATTTTGGTAGCTTCTCTAATCTCCCTCAGCATTTCAATCTCAGTATCGCTGTCCTGGTCAGGTGGTCGGTAATATACCCCTACTGCTAATTTCTTATTATTGGACCATGGAATTACTATCCTTAGCGATTCTATTGAACTGGTTGATTCATTTAATATTTTTATTTCATTTGATTCTACATTATCTTTCACATACAGTGCCACTCCGCCACCCAGCCGGCCTGCTCTATCCTTTCAATATATTTTATATCCCGGTGTGATTGTGTCCCACAGATTTTCCTCATTCCACCAGGTTTCAGTGATGCCTATTATGTCAATCTCCCCCTTTAATACTAGGTACTCTAGTTCACCCATCTTATTAGTCAGACTCCTAGCATTTGTGTAGAAGCACTTTAAAAATTTTCCACTGCTTATTTGTCTGCCCTTCCCTGATGCATTGGATTCCTTTATATGCAGTTGTTTGTCTGCTCTGACCCATGGTTTGTCCTCTCCCCTTCTCTCTTTCTGACTACAGCTTAAAGAATCTCTATCAATGGATTCTCCTCTAAGAGAAGTCTCCCTCCGATTTACGTGCATCTCCGCACCAATCGGCTTTCCCTCATCTCTTAATTTAAAAACTGCTCTCCGGCCTTTTTATATTTAGTGCCAGCAGTCTGGTTCCACCCTGGTTTAGGTGGAGCCCATCCTTCCTGTATAGTCTCCCCCTCTCCCAAAAGTGTCCCCAGTTCCTAATAAATCCAAACCCCTCTTCCCTACACCATTGTCTCATCCACACATTGAGACACTGAAGCTCTGCCTGCCTACCTGACCCTGCACGCGGAACTGGGAGCATTTCCAAGAATGCCACCATAGAGGTCCTGGATTTCAGTCTCTTTCCTAACAACCTAAATTTGGCCTCCAGGACATCTCTCCAACCCTTCCCTACATCATTGGTACCTACATGTACCACGACCATCTTGCAGGAGATGGTCTAGCAGGGAAGCCATCACTGGTATCAGCAAACACAGGAAAAGGTCTGGGCTTCTACTCTGGGGCAGGTGAGAAGTGGGAGACAACGTTTTCCAGTATCTTCAAGCCCCATAATTCTTAGTCCTGCCTCACTGCAGGCAACTGGACTAGCTGAGCTATTGAGGCCCATTTCTGTAACTCTCCTAGTACAGCTCCCCCAAGAAATTCCCTCCAGATCACAAGTCTTGGCATTCTCCCCTCCCCATGTAGGTAACAGCCGGATACCACTGTGATCTGTGCTATTTCTTGTCCTTTAGGCCAAGGGCTGACAGGTAGGTGATAGCCATGTCCCTATCTCCTCATCAGTCACCAGAGCAGGCCTGGCACAGCATTGGGTGTGAGCTGCATCTGGCAGAATGAGTGCAGTAGTTGGCACAGTCATACGTGCTGGCCCCATCGGTGCTCGGGGGCTGGAGCATGCAGGGAGAAAAATCAGTGGGTGTTGAGCACCCACCGGCAGCTGCTCCTCTTTCCCCAGCACCTTCCAATCACTGGGAAACCCACTGATCTGCTGCTCTCCCTCCCTCCCAGCTCCTCCGGCTGCTAGGAAACCACCGCTTGATGGCATTTAGAGACTCTGGAAAGGAGGGGGAGGCCATGGGAAAAGGTGGGGTGGGGGTCAGAGGGAAGGGGTGGAATGGGATGGAGGGGGGTTGAGCACAGTCCCCTGCATACACACTATGGGTATGTCTACACTACCACCCTAGTTCAAACTAGGGTGGTTAATGTAGTCATTCAAAGTTGCAAATGAAGCCTGGGATTTAAATATCCCAGGCTCCATTTGCATCTTGCTGGGCGCCGCCGTTTTTAAATCCCCGTTAGTGCGGACTCCGTGCCCGCAGCACTGAGTAGGTAGTTCGAATTAGGCTTTCTAATTCCACGAGGAGTAACGGTAGTGATAGACGATCCCATTCAGGCATTGCCCAGCACAGAGGACAAGCCTCCTTGAGTACTTTCTGCTTCAAACTAGTGTTACTGGATTGGAAACAAGCGGTTCTCCGGCATGTGCATTTGCTTCCTTAAAGGTTAGGCACTAAAGGTCCAACAGGAACTAAGTATGCAGTGGAATTATAGCCATGTTGGTCCCAGGATGTTTGGAGAGACTAGGGTGAGTGAGCTAGTGTCTTTTATAGGGCCAACTTCCACATCTGTTGGTGAGCTGCACTTTCCATGGGGCTCTTCTGCAGGGTTGGGGGCCATGCACTGAGTGTCACAGCTAAGAATAAGGGGGGCAGACTGTTTAGCACAACCTGTAAATGTTTAGTGCAAGGGACATTCGGTGTGAAGTACGAACACCTCTCCAGTCACAAAAGGAAGGGTGGTCAGTGGGGTTGTAATAAGCAGTAAACTCAGGGTCTCTATTCAGTCCATGACTTTTTTGTATCTAGCAAAGTATAAATCAAACCCTTTTAAGGATGTCCCAGGTTGGGCACCAGTGACAGTATGTGCCAACCGCCGCAGCGGTGTTGAACTTCAATGAGCACAGCCACCCCCCTCCCCCCCCCCCCCCCCCCACACACACACCTCACCTGTAAGCTGGGTCAGGGCTGGAAAACGGTCCTACCAGGGGAGATGATTAGCTCAATTAGTAGTAGCCCTGGGGTCCTTAACTTCCTGAGCAGAGTGTGGCTGAGCCCAGGGATGGTTGCATGCCTGCTGCCCCTTGCAGCCCTGAGTGGAAGGTGGGCCAGACTCTGATCAGTTGCTTTATTCTATTTACAAGTGGCTTGTCTGTGGGCATGGAGCTGGACTGCCAGGGGGTCAGCTGCAATCTGGTCTCAGTTTCTCAGATCTTTGCTAGCCCCAGAAATGGTGGATTCCCATGGGACGGAGTCGGAGGGCTGAGTTTCCCACACCCTGTGCTTATTACTGCCTCATAGACTCATAGACTCATAGACTTTAAGGTCAGAAGGGACCATTATGATCATCTAGTCTGACCCCCTGCACAGTGCAGGCCACAGAATCTCGCCCACCCCTCTTAGAATAATCCTCTCACCTATGTCTCAGATATGGAAGCCTTCAAATACTTTGAAGGCCCCAACATGCAGAGAGTCCTTCAGCTGTGATCTGTGCCCAATGCTACAGAGGAAGGCGAAAAACCTCCAGGGCCTCTGCCAATCTACCCTGGAGGAAAATTCCTTCCTGACCCCAAATATGGCGATCAGCTAAACCCTGAGCATGTGGGTAAGACTCACCAGCCAGACACCCAGAAAGTTCCCTATAGCAACTCCTATCATCCCTCCATTGACCTATTTCCAACTGATAATGAATGGTCAATTAGTTACCAAGATCATGTTATTTCATCCCACCATCCCCTTATCATAGAATCATAGAACTGGAAGAGACCTCAGAAGGTCGTCAAGTCCAGCCCCCCGCTCTAGGCAGGACCAATCCCATCTAAATCAACCCGGCCAGGGCTTTGTCAAGCCGAGACTTAAACACCTCTAGGGATGGAGACTCCACTACTTCCCTAGGTAACCCATTCCAATGCTTCACTACCCTCCTAGTAAAATAGTTTTTCCTAATATCCAATCTGGACCTCTCCCACCACAACTTGAGACCATTGCTCCTTGTTCTGCCATCTGTCACTACTGAGAACAGCCTCTCTCCATCCTCTTTGGAACCTCCCTTCAGGAAGTTGAAGGCTGCTATCAAGTCCCCCCTCACTCTTCGCTTCTGCAGACTAAACAGACCCAAGTCCCTCAGCCTCTCCTCGTAGGTCATATGCTCCAGACCCCTAATCATTTTGGTTGCCCTCCACTGGACCCTCTCCAAAGCTTCTGCATCCTTTTTGTAGTGGGGGGCCCAGAACTGGACACAATACTCCAGATGTGGCCTCACCAAAGCCGAATAAAGGGGAATAATGACATCTCTGGATCTGCTGGCAATGCTCCTCTTAATGCATCCTAATATGCCATTAGCCTTCTTGGCTACAAGGGCACACTGTTGACTCATATCTAGCTTCTCATCCACTGTAACCCCCAGGTCTTTTTCTGCAGAACTACTACTTAACTGGTTGGTCCCCAGCCTGTAACTATGCTTGGGATTCTTCCGTCCCAAGTGCAGGACTCTACACTTGTCTTTGTTGAATCTCATGAGATTTCTAGTGGCCCAATCCTCCAATTTGTCTAAGTCACTCTGGACCCTATCTCTGCCCTTAAGCGTATCTACCTCTCCCCCTAGCTTAGTGTCATCTGCAAACTTGCTGAGGGTGCAATCTATCCCCTCATCCAGGTCATTAATAAAGATATTGAACAAAACCGGTCCTAGAACCGAACCTTGGGGCAAGAGACTGAGACCTGGCGGCTGGGTGAGCAGAGGGTTCTCTCACATCCCATGCGGGGTTTGGGAGATGAGCTGTGAGGTCACAAAGAAAGGGAGTGACACAAAGGCTAAGTCTACACTGCAGGCTTTTTGCACAAGAATGGCCATTTTTGCACAAAAACTGCACGCACATTCTACACTGCACGTGAATTTTTGTGCAAGTACTTTTACGGTAAAGCATCAGAAGAGAGGCTTCTTGTACAAGAGTTATTCCTCTCCCAACGAGGAATAAGCCCTCTTGCGCAAGAAGGCAGAGTGGATTGGCAACAGGAGGTTCTTGCGCAAGAAACCCCTATGGCTAAAATGGCCACCAGAGCTATCCACACTGCCATGGACTTTCTTGCGTAAAAGCACAAGACCTTTTGCACAAGAACTCTTACGCAAAACCGTTCTTGTGCAAGAAGCCTGCAGTGTAGACGTAGCCAAAGTGACTAGTCACTCCTCACCATTCAGGCTTGACTTCCCTGGCCTGCTTTCTGTTATATCAGCCGTAGGAAGAGAGGCGTCTTTCCCCTGACATCCTCGATTATTGGGAGAGGGGAGGTTAGGCTGGGCTGTGAGGCTGCAGAAGAGGTGCTGGCAACTCCTTTCCAAACCGTCTATGCTGGATCCAATAGGATTTACTTCCGAGCTCAGGTAGAACAAAGCAAAGCAAGAAGTTTATCAATAACTTTCAGGGCCTTTGCTTTAATGATTATAGAACCATAGAACACTAGAACTGGAAGGGACCTGGAGAGGTCATCGAGTCCAGTCCTCTGCCCTCACAGCAGGAACAAGAACCATCTAGATCATCCCTGACAGGTGTCTGTCTAACCAGCTCTTAAATATCTCCGGTGATGGAGATTCCACAACCTCCCTAGTCAATTTATTCCAGTGTTTAACCACCCTGACAGTTAGGAAGTGTTTCCTAATGTCCAACCTAAACCTTGCCTGCAGTTTTAGCCCATTGCTTCTTGTCCTATCATCAGAAGCCAAAGAAAACAATTCCCCGCCCCCCTTCTTATAACTCCCTTTTAGAGACTTGAAAACCACTATCATGTCCTCTCTTAAGGTACATCTAGAATACAGGCTTTTGTCGACAGAAGTTTTGCCGACAGGTACTGTCGACAAAAAGCTTCTGTTGACAAAGAGCGTCTAGACTACATCCAGTTCTGTCAACAAAGCAAGCTGCTTTGTCGACATGGCAGTGTAGACGCAAAGGACAGTTTAGATGCAATAACGCCTTCTGTCAACAGAACTCTGTCAACAAAAGGCGTTATTCCTCGTAAAATGAGGTTTACCAGCGTCGAAAAAACTGCTGAGTTCTGTCAATGTTATGTCGACAGAACTCAGCGGTAGTGTAGACGCAGGTTTAGTTTTGTCGACAAAACCCTGTAGTCTAGACACACCCTCAGTCTTCTCTTTTCCAAACTAAACAAGCCCAGTTCTTTCAGCCTTCCTTCATAGGACATGTTCTCAAGACCTTTAATCACTCCTGTTGTTCTTCCCTGGGCCTTCTCCAATTTCTCCACATCTTTCTTTAAATGTGGTGCCCAGAACTGGACACAATACTCCAACTGAGGCCTAACCAGTGCAGAGTAGAGAGGGTTGAATGACTTCTCGTATCTTGCTCACAACACACTTGTTAATGCATCCTAGAATCACGTTTGCTTTTTTTGCAACAGTGTCACATAATAAAGAGAACCTAGCTTTTCCATAGCTAATATTGTATCTGTAATATATATCATATGTACATTAATGAATGGCCTATATTTTAAGACTATATAAAGAGCTACGATCAAAAGGTATAAGGATTATCAACCTTCATGTTTAGGCCGTAAGACAACTATTAGCTGCCTATGGTTAAGAAGAGATTAAGGCTACAGACATGCCATTGCATAAATGTTTGGGTTTTCAGACATCTAACTTTTCTAAGTAATTTTAACTTGTTCTTTTTTTATTTTATCTTCTAAACCGAAAGAAAGAAGTCGTGAAGCGCCTCTGCCATTTCCAGGTTTCCTGTTACTGTTTTTCCCTCCTCACTGAGCAGTGGGAATTGAATAGCTTGCTTTTGGGTCCTTAATAATGTCCCTTTGAAAAACTGCCAACTTTCGTCAGTTGTTTTTCCCTTACTCTCACTTCCCATGGGTCCTTACCTACCAGGTCTCTGAGCTTACCAAAATCTGCCTTCCTGAAATCTTTTGTCTCTATGTTGCTGTTCTCCCTTCCACCATTCCTTAGAATCACGAACTCTAAGATTTCATGATCACTTTCATCCAAGCTGCCTTCTACTTTCAAATTCTCAACCAGTTCCTCCCTATTTGTTAAAATCAAATATAGAACAGATTCTCCCCAGTAGCTTTCTCAACTTTCTGAAATAAAAAATTGTCTCTAATGCAATCCAAGAACTTATTGGATAATCTGTCCCTGCTGTGTTAGTTTCCCAACATGTCTAGATAGTTGAAGTCCCCCATCACTACCAAATCCTGCACTTTGGATGATTTTGTTAGTTGTTTAGAAAAAGCCTCATCCACCTCTTCTATCTGGGTAGGTGGTCTGTAGTAGACCCCTAGCATGACATCACCCTTGTTTTTTACCCTTTTTAACCTAACCCAGAGACTCTCAACACATCTGTCTCTTACGTCCATCTCCACCTCAGTCCAAGTGTGTATATTTTTAGTATATAAGGCAACACCTACTCCCTGTTTACCCCACCTTTTCTTCCTGAGCAAGCTGGTCCCTTCTATATCAATATTCCAATTGTGTGTATTATCCCACCAAGTCTCTGTGATATCAACTATGTCATAGTTGTGTTTATTTATTAGGATTTCAAGTTCTTCCTGCTTATTGCCCATACTTCTTGTATTTGTATACAGGCATCTAAGATACTGATTTGATTTTTGCCTCCCAGTCCTGCCTAGTCCCTCCTTTTTCTCTGCTGTTATAGCCCATGTTCTCTCCCATTTCTGACCCAACTCCCCAGTCTCCATGTTTTTCACTTACCTGTGGGCTTTGGTCACCTGACCCCGTCGAGCCTAGTTTAAAGCCCTCCTCCGTAGGTTAGCAAGTCTGCATCCAAATGTGGTCTTCCCCTTCCTCAAAAGGTGAACCCCATCCCTGCTTAGCAGTCCTTCTTGGATGGCTGAGGACGCCAAAGCCCTCCTGGCAACACCATCTTCACAGCCAGGCATTCACCTGTTGCTGCCTAGGCCCTTACCATTGACAGGAAGAACTGAAGAGAATACCACATGTGCTCCAATCTCCTTCCTCCGTACTCCCAGAGCCCTGTAGTCACTCTTGATCTGCTCAAGGTCACACCTTGCAGTATCATAAGTGCCCACCTGGATGAGTAGCAAGGGGTAGTAGTCAGAGGGCTGGATAATCCTCAACAATACTCCATAAAGTATTGGATATGGGCCTCTGGCAGGCAGCACACCTCCCAAGATGACATGTCAGGGCAACAGATGGGTGCCTCCATCCCCCTCAGAAGAGAGTCTCCAACCACCACTACCCTACGTGTCCTCCTTGCAGTGGTGGCAGCAGACCTCCCAGCCTTGGGGATACATAGAATCGTAGAATCATAGGACTGGAAGGGACCTCGAGAGGTCTTCGAGTCCAGCCCCCCGCCCTCAAGGCAGGACCAAGCTCCGTCTACACCATCCCTGACAGATGTCTATCTAACCTGTTCTTAAATATCTCCAGAGAGGGAGATTCCACCACCTCCCTTGGCAATTTATTCCAATATTTGACCACCCTGACAGTTAGGAATATTTTCCTAATGTCCAATCTAAACCTCCCTTGCTGCACTTTAAGCCCATTACTCCTTGTCCTGTCCTCAGAAACCAAGAGGAACAAATTTTCTCTTTCCTCCTTGTGACACCCTTTTAGATATTTGAAAACCGCTATCATGTCCCCCCTTAATCTTCTTTTTTCCAAACTAAACAAGCCCAGTTCATGAAACCTGGCTTCATAGGTCATGTTCTCTAAACCTTTAATCATTCTTGTCGCTCTTCTCTGTACCCTTTCCAATTTCTCTACATCTTTCTTGAAATGTGGCACCCAGAACTAGACACAGTACTCCAGCTGAGGCCTAACTAGTGCAGAGTAGAGCGGCAGAATGACTTCACGAGTTTTGCTTACAACACACCTGTTGATACAACCTAGAATCATATTTGCTTTTTTTGCAACAGCATCACACTGTTGACTCATATTCAACTTGTGGTCCACTATGACCCCTAGATCCCTTTCCGCCATGCTCCTTCCTAGACAGTCGCTTCCCATCTTGTATGTATGGAACTGATTGTTCCTTCCTAAGTGGAGCACTTTGCCTTTCTCTTTATTAAACCTCATCCTGTTTACCTCTGACCATTTCTCTAACTTGCTAAGGTCATTTTGAATTATGTCCCTATCCTCCAAAGAAGTTGCAACCCCACCCAGTTTGGTATCATCTGCAAACTTAATAAGCGTACTCTCTATCCCAATATCTACATCATTGATGAAGATATTGAACAGTACGGGTCCCAAAACAGACCCTTGAGGAACTCCACTTGTTATCCCTTTCCAGCAGGATTTAGCACCGTTAACAACAACTCTCTGACTACGGTTATCCAGCCAATTATGCACCCACCTTATCGTGGCCCTATCTAAGTTATATTTGCCTAGTTTATCAATAAGAATATCATGCGAGACCGTATCAAATGCCGTACTAAAGTCTAGGTATATGACATCCACCGCTTCTCCCTTATCCACAAGGCTCATTATCCTATCAAAGAAAGCTATCAGATTATGAAGCATCTTGTCTTCAGCGATAGGGGCAATTCCCTATCTCCCGTATCCAGAACAGTGTAGTGATTTCCCATGGTGGAAGGGTTGGGAGCAGGGGTGGAGCACTGCCTGCTGCTATAAGTGACCAGCTACTAGTGTCCCCCCTGACCCATCTCCTCCTCTACCAGTGGTGTGTCAGTGGTCTTTTGTTGTGGGACAGCTACCTCAGCCTCAGCTATCTTCACATGAATACTCTCCCAGAATTGCTCGTGGATTCAGATACTCCTCAGCCTACCCACCACCTCCTGTAGTTCTTCCACCTGCTTCCTGAGAGATTCCACCAGCAGGCCCCTTTCACATTGGATGGTCCCCCCAGCCTGAATTTCTGTAAGTGGGAATTGCAAGTCACAGTCCCTGTGAAACCACACCAGGATCTGGGTAGAGGCATCCATGCTCAGGTGGTCTGTCTGGCCACAGGAGGAGGTGGAAGCAACAGAAGCAGTGCTGGCACAGGTGTTGCAGGTCTTCCTAGCCATAGCAGGACTCTCTCTTACACTCCCCTGCCTGCAGCCCCCTGTCTGCTTTGCTCCCTTGATTTCTCTGTCTCTGGCTTTTAAAGCCTGCTCCCTTAAGTCAGGCCTACCCCTCGTTAGCCACACAGGGAAAGGCTGATCAAAGGCAATCAAGGGAACAAAGGGTCAAACGCTCCCAAACACACAATCCCAACTACCACAGTAACTGAAATCAGAATCAAAATTCAAACAGTTGAGCAAACTCACTCACACCAAAAGCTAGTACACTCACCTGGCAGCCTCAGGGATGTGCCATCCAGATCTGGGAGCAGTGCAGGGCCAGGACAGGCATGGAGCCTACCTTAGTCCTGCTGCAACACCAGCTAGGAGCCACCCAAGGTAACCACTGCCTGGCCAGAGCCCGAGCCCGAGCCCCAGTCCTCTGCCCCAGGCCTGAGCCCCCTCCCAGAGCCCACACCATGAGCTCCTCCTGCACCCTAACCTCCTGCCCCAGGCCTGAGCCCCCTCCAAGAGTCTGTACTTCTTTCCAGACCCAAACTCTGTGTCCTGAACCCCCACTGCACCTAAACCTCCTGACTTCACCCTGAATCTCCTACTGCATCCTAACCCTACATTAGGCTCAGTCCAGAGCCCTCTCCCACACTCCAGATCCCTCAGCCCCGCCCAGAGCCTGAACATCTTCACCCCAGCATCCTGCCCATCCCAGTGAAAGTGAGGGAGGAAGAGGGAATGTGAGTGGAGATGGGGCCTTGGTGAAGGGGTGTGATGGAGCAGGGGGGCAGGCAATGCTGTTTGGGTTTGTGTAATTAGCCAGCTGACAACCCTACCCTGACTTAATCTCTCCTCCTGAGGAGAAGGCAACAGATCAAGAACAAAGACGGGGGCAAAGAGCAGAAATCCAATGGCCATCATGCTGAAGATTCTGCTTTCTTGCAGCTTTAGGCCTGTTTGGAGGAATTGTCTGCAACCAGCAGCAGCTGAACTATTTTTGCACCCACACACATCCAACTTGCTCTCCATCTCCTGCATTCTGCCTCTCTGGTCACCTCTTTACCACTGCTTAGCATCATTACTCGTTAAACTGAGATCAGGCCTCCACTGCAGTGCACAAGTATCGAGTGACCATGAGTCCCTGTGCTTAATATCTAACTAGACAAAGCATAGAGGAGAAACCAGAGATGCAGAGAAAAAATGGCTGCCAAAGGTCCTGGAATAGATGAGTGGCAGCACTGACAACAGAAACCAGTTTTGCTTGGTCCGAGTCCAGCATCTTTTCCACTGGACCATACTTTGTCTGCTACCTAGTGATGAGACAACCAGAATGGGGCTAAACATTAGAGAAGTTCTTCCATCTGGCCTCGTTGGATCAAAGTCATCCCTGATTTAATTTCACTGGCTGTTTGGAAAACACCAGCAATTCTAGAGTCAAAGGAAATTCCCCAGTTTGATTCTGAGAATTTCTTGACTCAGGCACTTGGCAGTGGGGCATCAAAGGGGACGGGTGGGGGCTGCATGATTATATTTTTGTGGCTTGCACATATTACAACACTCTTTATGATCAGATGCCAACAACCAAAGGAAGACAACACAAGACAGAAATTGTGAAACATGCAGCCTAAGTCCCAACATGGCTCTAACAAGGCTAGTGCTTAGGTACTGCCTGGCTGGTCAGCCTGGATACACAAAAGTCTGAACATCTGTCTAAGACAGTGGTTCCCAACATTTCTGAGCATACAGATCCCTTTTCTATCTATTAACATTTCATGCACCCCCACTCCCCCGCCCCGCTTCCTGGGGGGAGAAAGAAAAGAAAAGATGGGGTGCACTGTGGTGGGTCCAATCCTTATTTTTAAACTTTCCCCGGATCCCCTGCAGTACCATCATGGCCCTCCAGCAGACTGCGGACCACAGGTTGGGAACCACAGGTCTGAGAGAATCTCTTTTGATTCACCTCACTCAAGAACAAGTAACAAACAACAATTGTTGCTTATAGATCACAAAATGCCCCGTTCAAGTCTCAGCTAGAGTAATTAGCAAGACATTCACTCTGAGCTCAGTCCATCCATTGATTTCAATCTGTGCAAGGCTTTCTCTCAAACAGTAATCACCTGCATTACTAGGTTCCTGGATTCTTCTTCACAATGTATCTCCTTCAGCTACCACACCCAAGGAAAACAATTGGAGAGCTTTGTTTTAATTCTCAGCTGCCTGGTATCTTGACTTTCCCAGAGTAAAATACCGCCTCTACTCCACCAGCTCTGTCTAAAACGATGGACAGTCTCTGCTTATATTTTACCTTGAGAAAACTTGCCTGGTGTGTTGTTCGTTTATAAACTTAGTCATGACAACTCGTCCGAGTGTTGGTGCCATGTATTGTACAGCTGTTAGCTTTCCGTACTGATTTTCAATGGCACAGCTAGGAGCATAAAATTAAAGCAGAAGAGAATCCTAATATGGCTGCTCTATACAACCTTCGCCCCCCCCCCCCACCCTTCCACCCCAGCCCTACATCCTGTTCTCCTGTCATCACACTGTGCTCATTAGAGCTGATCCCAGTGATACTTTTATCCAGCCAAAAATGCTTCATTTACAACCCTCGCATGCCAGGTGCTGAATGTCTTCTCTCAGGGGGAGGCCTTGAACCAGGAGTCACAGCCACATGCCTCATTCCTGCCCTATAATGCCACCGGAAGCCTTCAATGGACACCTTATGGCATAAACTCTCTAGCCCTTGCCTTGGAGTGAAATAGACGTTTGGGTTGGAGTCGGTCCCCTCTGGGAGGCTAGTAGGCTCTGCCAGTCATTCAGCAAGGAGGTAGAGATGAAACTGCAGATATAAATGTAGGCAGGACCATTGCCAGTTAGCAGATCCTCCATCCTGAGCTGGCAAATGAGGAATTCAGGACAGAGGCAATCCTTTGTTTCTTGACAGACATTAGCTAGCTGTACTGTTCACTGTGAATTCCAATAAAAGACACTATTAGGCACATATTAATAGGAGTTTCATGTCACACGTCTTCAGGTCTGAGTAACAGAAGATCAGATTAATGCCCATTTTAGCTCCCCTATCTCATCTGCATTTATACAGATAGTATCTACGCTATACACTGAACTATCCATTCCTCAGGAAAAAGCCTGAATGATCCAGCCCTCTCCTGCCAGGTTCATATTAGTCTTAGGAAGAATAAAAAACATCACCATGATCATTAAATTCTGCTATTAACACTGTAGCATGAAATCCCAGATTCTAAAACTCTGCAAAATACAGAATGTAATGAAACTGAAAATATAGACACGTTCTTGAGAGAATGGGGGAGTTCCCAAATTAATTTCACAGGGTATGTCTACACTACCCTCCTAGTTCGAACTAGGAGGGTAATGTAGGCATACCGCACTTGCAAATGAAGCCCGGGATTTGAATTTCCCGGGCTTCATTTGCATAAGCCAGGTGCCGCCATTTTTAAATCCTGGCTCGTTCGAACCCTGTGCCATGCGGCTACACGCGGCACGGACTAGGTAGTTCGGACTTGGCTTCCTAGTCCGAACTACCGTTACTCCTCATTCCACGAGGAGTAACGGTAGTTCGGACTAGGAAGCCTAGTCCGAACTACCTAGTCCGTGCCGCATGTAGCCGCACGGCATGGGGTTCGAACGAGCCGGGATTTAAAAATGGCTGCGCCCGGCTTATGCAAATGAAGTCCGGGAAATTCAAATCCCGGGCTTCATTTGCAAGTGCGGTATGCCTACATTACCCTCCTAGTTCGAACTAGGAGGGTAGTGTAGACATACCCACACTGATTGTTTGGTGCAAGCACTACTCAAGCAAGAAACCTGCTTTAGGACACACGCGTTATTTTCATCTCCTTATCCTGCTAAAATAAAGATAATTGACTTGCATCAAGTTAAACATCTGCTTCAAGCAGATCTGTCCACTTTAAAGGGAACTAGAATATTAGTGAAAAGGAAGCAGAAGGCTGAATTTCAAAATAATATCCTCAAAGCACTTTCGGTGGCTATTTCACAGGTTCACAGGGTTTTGGGAAGCATAAAACATCTGGTTGCATTTATATAATCCCATCAGTCTGTGCATGAAATATTCTCCCTGTTTACCTCCACTTGTCAAGCCACTGAAAGGGTTACATATTTTTAGTTGCTTGTTTGTTTATTTTATTACGTGTTTATTGTACTGCAAGTGCACCCTCTGATTCTTAACTATCCAAATCAGCTTAATGTCATATTAAATCACCAGCATTTCCTATTAGATAGCTCATTTGACTCTGTCCTGCTTGTTTATGGCTCATCATTGAATTGCTTATAGAATACTAAAGTGATTTTCGTGTAAAGCTGCATTATGGGACTAGGTTGGTGTTCACCTCAGTGGCTGCAAAATCCCTGGTTTTATATTCAAGATGAGTACAAGTGCTTCAGTTTGATGCTAACTACATGTCAGTTTGGCCTATGGACATTCTAACTCCCCTTAAGGCTGAATATCATTTTGACTTTACCCCTGTGGGCACAAATACTGTTTCCAAAATTTCAGGGTGATGAACAGTTTCCAATGCCATGCTCTTAAAGCTTATCACACATTGCTCCAGCAAGGTTCAGACATGACTGTGGAATCCTGCTATCATAAATAGGAGCTGCTAAGGAGAGTCTGATTTACCTGAAGAGTGAGGAAAGGGTTAAGCAACTGGAGATGCACCTGGGGGGGCGGGAGCTTGGGCAATCAGCCAATAAAAATGCAGATAGGCATTTTCAAACTGCTCTTTTCTTCGTTTGAGATTAGAGCAGTTTCTCCAGATATGGAAGGAGATGGGCTTTCCCAGGAATGGACTTCTCAAAATGTGTAAGTAAGGAAAAGTTTAGATAGTCCATCAGGTTTTATTGTTTTCCTTCATTGGGGGTTTGGAAGTCATGTCTGAGCTGGTTAATTGTTTTTCTTTTTTGTAACTAAGGATTATAATCTAAGGATTTCCCCTGAGTCTATTTCATTTCATGGCTTTTTAACACCTGGTCATTTACTATGCTTGTCACAGTAGTTTTGTTTTGATAATAAAAGTATTTTCTTTTTTGTTTTGATTAACTAGTATTGGTTGATTGTTGTGTCTTTAAGCTTGGGTACCTAAACTGTCCAGGAGGAGCCCATTGTTCTCTGAGGATTCCCTCTGTTTGTTTTCCCAACTCTAAGCAAAATGGAGGTTGGGGAAGGGGGGAGAGCTTTGCTTTATGGAGGAGATTCCCAAGTGATCTTTTCTCTGGAAAAAGATTTATTTTATATTTTCTTTTACTCACTGGGTGGTGGCAGTGAGTAAATCAATCTTTGTCTTTTTGGATCTCAGGGAAACTGAGACTGGACAAGTTTGTCTCTGGGAGTCAGAGACAGGTTTTACAGAGTTTATTCTACTAGCTGGCTCCCCATCTCTTCACTCGGAGAGTCAGGTTGGGGAATTGAGCCGTGACACCTGAATAGTCCAAAATGTGCCCAAGAGATGATTTTGTTCAGCCATCACAGCAGGTTTTATCTACAATGATGTGCCATCCTGGTCATTTCTTTCACCAGAATTAACTAAAGCAGACATGTGGGAAAGCATTCTGGCATTTCTTTTGCCAAGGGGACAGACAATTCTCTCTAATTATGCCTTTAAACTATATTTCTTGGTAAGGATGTTAAATTGCTGTTATCTGGCTATACACAATTAGTTGAAAAGGACCATTCTGCAGAGCCACAATGGGGGTAGCTCCAGGAGTTGGCTTGAGCCGGGACTGCTTAAAATGCAGAGGTGCAGAGTCTTGGGCCAGGATTGCTTGGTCTGGTTCGCACTGAGTCCAGAAGCCCCTGCGCACAGCCAGCCTGGGCTGCCACGAACAAAGGCTACTTGGCGTCAGCAGCCCCTGTCCACAGGGGGCTCAGCTCCCCACTGGGATCCCCATGGACAGGGGATGCTTCACAGCTGCCTTCCCATCCTCCCCGCTGATTCTGATAGGGGGAGGGGAGGTAGGCAGCATTGCAGAGATCGTGCTGGGGAGAACCAGCTTTTAAGCCAGCTCTGCCCAGCACTGGCTCCTGTTTCCCTCCCCCTTGCTGCCTTTGGGGTGGGGGAAGGGAAGAGAGTAGTCAATACTCCAGTCGAATACTGTGACAGACCTAAGCCAGCAGCCTCAACACTCTGGTGGAAGGCAGATATACAGGACACTGGATAAGTGGTTTCTCATTCCAGAGTGAACTACTGAAGCCTGCTGCAATAAAATGAAGGCAGGAAAACACCTGGGGCTCATTAACTAGATTGCTCCCTCGGGCAAGTCACTCAACACCTGCAGCTAATTAAGGCCTGTGGTGCCTCTTTAAAAGGGCTCCCCCCAAGCAGGGAAAGGGGCAAGATAAAGAGTGACAGATTGGAAGGAGAAAGGGAGGAACAACAAGAAGAAGTGGTGTGTGTGAGCTGAGAGTTGGTTAATAGGTACCAGAGGGAAATATTTTAGAAGGGTTGTTTGGGGAAGTGGCCCAGGAAAAAAGCTGTTTTAGAAGGAAAAACAACTTTGGCGGCTGCTGCTACTACTGTAGGGGCCCAGGACCGGAACCTGGAATAGTGGGTGGGCCTGGTTTCCCCTCACATCTTGCTCAACAACACAGAGCCTGTTCCAAGAAGGGAGACCAGAACTATCAGAGGGGTTCACTCCAAAACCATGGACTAGCCTGTGATGAGCAAGGCTCACTAAGCTGTGGACCCTGCCTCCTGTAAAGAGAAAGGGGTTGTGTATAGTACCAGAGTGAGTTTCTGAGGCTAATCTTATCTGCCAATAACGTGAGACCCATAGACATGGCAAGAAAACTTTGCCACATTACCGAATAAGCTTATGCTTTTCGGGTATTCAACTAAGCAGGTACTTGACAACATCCCTATTTCTTGGTGCTTGGTTTTTTACTTAGATTCCCAAGGTTTTGCCTGATTTATGTTACTCACATCATGCATCTACAGTAGACTTCTGATAATCCGGAACCTATGGGACCTAGGTGGTGCCGGATTATCAAATATGCCAGACTATCAGGAGTTACTATAAGCTGGTTATATTTTTATATACTGTATACATTATATACTGTATATAAAGTGTTCTTACCCCTTTTATTGTACATACTGTATACAGTATACTGTAATGTTTTAGGTTTTTTAAACCTTTTTTACTCTTTTTTTTCTCAGTTCAGCTGCTGCTGCTGTTACCTTGTGACTCATTTTTTGCTGAAGCTCACTTACTAGGCTCTTGCCATTTTGATGCCGGACTATTGGAGTTTTACTATACTTATTGTAAGATACACATTAGTAGCTGAAGAGACTTTTGCACTCTTAAAGAAGTAGACTAGAAAGTCATGTATTCTCTCACATATCTTAATATCTTATTTCTTCTTCAACCTATCTCTCTAGACTTGGACCAGCCTTTGGCTTCCCATGTTCCAAGGCCTCTCTCCATCCCCCTTCAACTCCCCTCCTGAAAACTCTTTCCCACACAGAACCTTCTCTAGCAAATGGTTCTACTGACCGTGTCTCCATACTGCGACTGGCCTCATTCATCTTACTTGTATGATCTTATTTGCAGGCAGTACCAGATATTTACAGATACTCGGGCTCCTGAGTACCACTGATTTCAATACTGATACAAATCTAGTCCTGTGGTCTGTAGGCAGCAGCTTCATCTTCCTACTTGCAGTATTGCCAACATCAAGACAGCAAACACAAGAGATGGGCCTGCTGCAAAATATCAAAAGTCCTGAGTTTTAACACCACAAATTGAGTGTTTTAAAAACAGGCCATGCTTTTTAGTTTTTTACCTTTTTAGCTCCCTCTGCCTCGTTGTCAATGTGCATCATAGTTTCAGGTTCACAGTTAATCTTGTGTGCATGCTCCTTGCCCCACACCCTGGTTAAGAAATGGCTAGCAGTTCCTGTATTGCTGTCTTGGCTCCACCACCACCACTACCACCACCATCTGGTATTCTGACAATGCCCCTCCCCCGCTGCTCCCCACACTCATAGACTCATAGACTTTAAGGTCAGAAAGGACCATTATGATCATCTAGTCTGACCCCCTGCACAGTGCAGGCCACAGAATCTCGCCCACCCCTCTTAGAATAATCCTCTCACCTATGTCTCAGATATTGAAGCCTTCCAATACTTTGAAGGCCCCAACATGCAGAGAGTCCTTCAGCTGTGATCTGTGCCCAATGCTACAGAGGAAGGCGAAAAACCTCCAGGGCCTCTGCCAGTCTACCCTGGAGGAAAATTCCTTCCTGACCCCAAATATGGCGATCAGCTAAACCCTGAGCATGTGGGCAAGACTCACCAGCCAGACACCCAGAAAGTTCCCTATAGCAACTCCTATCATCCCTCCATTGACCTATTTCCAACTGGAAATGAATGGTCAATTAGTTACCAAGATCATGTTATTTCATCCAACCATCCCCTTATCATAGAATCAGAACTGGAAGAGACCTCAGAAGGTCGTCAAGTCCAGCCCTCTGCTCTAGGCAGGACCAATCCCATGTGCGTGTGGCTCTCTCTGGTGTTCACCCCCTCCCTGGGCCTTGCAACATCATCTCTCCTCTTCCTCCTCCCCTCCTGTCTTTTTGCCCACCTGAGGTTCTCCCCTTGAATCTGGGTCTGCTACTTCACAGACTCCCCTCCTCCCTGCCTTGCTGCAACCCAGAGCTTCTCCTCTGCAAATGAGACCGCAACTCGTGAAATGAATCCCTCATTAGCATATTTTTTGCCAAGAAAACTCGTAGTGTACTCATAGCCTCAGACTCTCCAACCATTGTCCTCATTTGTGCTGAAAATCCTTAATCCCCAAGACAGGACTTCACTAGGGAAGGAAACGATGGTATGAAGGAAAAAATCTGACTCCCCTGTTCCTATTTTGAGTGAAACCCCTGCAAGGTTGATAGGTGTCAGACAAGCTGGCCTAAAGGAATAACCTGGGTCCCTTTTTTGTCCCTTGCAGCAGCACTAAAGCAGCTTTGCTTAACTTATAACTTTTACTAAGTTGTCTGAATCACCAGTAAAAATCCTATTGGGGGTGTTTCAGTTACTGGGTCAGGTAGCTGCAGTGCACTGAACTGACCTAAGAAACTGGATAAAGATTTTTGTATTTTAAACTTTAAAATAAGAGTAACCCCTCCTCTTTCAGTCTTGCATGGGATTTATCCTCACAACAGTCTGTAAATTTAATCCAGCAGTTCCCTGAAGACATGCAGATTAGTGTCTAACTCAAACCCAAAAGCAAGAAGATTAATTTGGGATTGTGACTCCACCCTGAATTCATCCTATTGTTCTATAGGATTGCAGGGCTCAGTCTCAGGCACAAAAACTGAACTATGGCACAGACAGCAACAGGCAAATTAGGATGAATGACCCTGCTCTTTTGCTGGCAGTGGTTGGTGTATGAAACTTAACTACTACAGATGCTTAAGTGAGCTGCTGTGTACGTGGGAGACTCCAGAGCTCTGTTGCAATGCAAGGCTTTTTTGACTGCCCTGCAGCACAGACATCTAATTTAAACAGCCTTGGAGATGATGGCAGAGGATGAGATGCAGTTGGGGTTTATAATGCTTCTAACTTGTGCAGTGCCTGTTGCTCCATGAATGGCATGCTAATTCACCCCCCCCCCCCCCGCCTCTGCAAGTGTCGTGATGTCATTTGCTGAGTGTTTCATTACTCAATGGAAAACAATGGCCCTCCTCTTCTCCTCTTCCCCCCCTTTGTTCTTCAAGTCTGTGCTTTCATTTTTCAAAATTGACCCTCATTTGGTCGGGATACCCTGTGGGAGTGACATCCCTTAACTGGAACCAACCCAAGTTGAACAATTGGTTTTAGGGTTATGCTGTATACATGCTTTGTCGAGGAGAGGAGAGGTCATTTTATTGCTTCCAAAGCATGGTATCCTTGAGCCAGTGCCGCCTGTGACTCCCCAGAAAGACCAGCTAATGAAGTTGCCAGCTGCTTTCCAAAACGGGCTAGCAAGCTCACCCTCACCTGTGCAAACACAACCAGGGAGATGGCAAACAAGGTCTTTCATATTTTGTTTTGAAATGTGGGATACAAAACAGGCACCTCACCTGCTCAGCGTATAATGAATTTTGTCCTTATGCCGATTTGCAGATCCTATAGAGTCTATTTTTATAAGACAATGCCCTTCGGTGCACAATAACCTTAGTTCATCTGGTTTCCGGTAACAGTAAACTTCCCTTTCTGGCTTGGCTTAGTATGCAGGAAGAATTGTGATTCACATGACTTCTACAAGTGCTTTTATTGATACGCACGTACCTTGAGCTCAATTACATTTTTCAACACTTCATATGGAGCACCTCTAATCTGGTTTCAAAACACGAATTATATTTCATTCCTTTAAGGCAGGAGTGGGGAACCTAAGGCACGGGGGCCAGATACAGCCCCTGGCTTGCCTGGATCCGTCCCCAGAGACTTGTAGCTCCCCGTCCTCAAAATTGGCAAACCCGCTCTGGTCTCCCTGTCATCCTCCCATGAGGCTGGAAAACACAAAATCTACTAGCCTGAGCCTCCTTGCCTCTGGTGTGAGGGGAATGTGGGGAGTGTCTTTCTGCTTCTCCGTGGAAGGCCACATCTGTGAAGGGTTGGGTGGTGGTTGTTTTTTGGGTTGTTTTGTTTTTTGCTACTCACTTATGTGCAGCCCCCAAATGATTTTTCTGTGGGTCAGCATTCCCCAACCCCAAAAAGGTTCCCCATTCCCGTTCTAAGGGCAAGTCTTCTCCACCAGCTCCCTGCCAAGTCTCTCCTAGCTTAGAACAAGATTCTGTCAAGTAGAGTTGAGAGGACAGGATGTACCTCTACTTCCCCAGGCTGTAGCTCTAGCTGAGTGACTGCATCCTTAACCGTGCATAGCATTATGGGCCTCCTATAGAGGCACCTTCTGGTGGATGTTTAGTTGTGGATCTACTTACCTAAGCCAACCTACTCCTAGTTTCCTGCATGCTGCAGTGTCAGAAACTTCAGTGTAACAGAACTTGAAACCCAGATTCTGAGATCAACGGGATGTGGAAATATAGTTATTTAGTAGTTGGCTGTGCAGTGTTAGGCATGTACACAGAGATCCTTCTGCCTAGGACACAGGAATCAAATCATGGTCTTAAAAGGGTGATTTTGTTTGTTTAAAAACCCCACATTTGGTGAAACATTGCTTTGTTCCTAGGTGTTACAGAACATGTGAAAAAACAGGATTAAAAACATAGAACTGATTCCCTGAGACTTACCTTGGAAAATAAAAGACAGAACTATGTAGCACTTTAAAGACTAACAAGCTGGTTTATTAGGTGATGAGCTTACATGGGCCAGACCCACTTCCTCAGATCAATATGTGGAAGAAAATTGGCACAACCATATATACCAAAGTGATACAATCAAAAAAAAGTGAACGCATGTGAAATTGACAAATCAAATTTTAGAACAGAGTGGGAGTGAGAGGGGGAAGGTAAGTTTCTGTGACATTAGGGGTGATAATTGGGAAGCTATCTTTGTAATGGGTGAGATAATTAGTCTTTGTTTAAACCCATACATAAAGTATCAACTTTAAGCATGAATGACAATTCTGAAGCTTCTCGTTGAAGTCTGGAGTTAGTCTCTTTGAAGCAATATGCATGTTTTAAGGTCATTAAGTGAAAGATCAGTCTGGCTGAAATGACAGGCAACAGCTTTCTCTCTGTGGGTAGCTTTCTCTGTGGGTATGTCTACACTACCCTCCTAGTTCGAACTAGGAGGGTAATGTAGGCATACCGCACTTACATTCTACGTGGAGTAACGGTAGTTCGAACTAGGAATCCTAGTTTGAACTACCTAGTTCGTGCCCCGTGTAGCTGCGCTGCACGGGGTTCGAACAAGCGGGGATTTAAAAATGGCGGCGCCCCGCTTATGCAAATGAAGCCCAGGAAATTCAAATCCCGGGCTTCATTTGCAAGTGCAGTATGCCTACATTACCTCGCTAGTTCGAACTAGCGGGGTAGTGTAGACATACCCTGTGAGAGTCTTATGTCTGTTTTGTGTGCATTGATTCTTTGGTAAGTGTCTGAGACGTTTGTCCAATGTACATAGCAGCCGGACACTTTAGGCACATGATGGCATAAATTATATTTCTGGATGAACAGGAATATGTGTTCTTGATCTTGTAACTGGCATGGTTAGGTCCAATAATGGTGTCAGCAGCGTAAACATGTGGACAAAGCTGGCACCGGGGTTTGTTGCAAGGGAAAGTTCCAGGGTTGGTATTGGTATTAGTGTGATATGTCGTGTGGTTGTTGGTAAGAATCATCCTGAGGTTAGGTGGTTGTCTATAGGAGACTATGGGTCTGTCTCTCAGAGCCTCTCGGAGTGTAGTATCCTGTTCCAGTATAGGCTGTAGTTTATTGATAATGCGTTGGACGGGTTTAAGTTGGGGGCTATAGGTGATGACTGTTGGTTTTCCTGGGTCTGTCTTGAAGTAAATGGTTTCTGGGTATTCACCTTGCTCTTTCAATTTGCTTTTGCTTTTTTTTATTTCTCTGGGTGGGTAACTGAGGTTTATAAATGCTTGGTAGAGATCCTGAAGTTTCTGGTCTCTGTCAGTGGGATTAGAGCAGATGTGATTGTATCTAAGGGCTTGGCTATAGACACTGGATCATATGGTGTATTCTGGATGGGAGCTGGAGGCATGTAGGTAACTGTAGGAATCAGTGGGTTTTCTGTAGAGTGGTGTCTAATTTGCTTGGAAAATAAGAGATTAAGGGGGTAGTTCCATGTGCTCAGAATAGAGAAGTCCAACAGACCTGAAAACAACCTGATCATGTCTGACTAAACAGTCACTGTTCTACTCGCATATCTGCAGTTGCAAGACTTAGTCCTTACCTGGGCATGGATGTCACTGGATTCTCCATACCTGGGTCCTTCCAGGGACTGTGTTCTGGTCACAGAGGAACAGGAAGGCTACAGCTTGAAATTCAAAAACCCATTCTCTTTTAATTGGGTCTCCTGGCCTCCTGCCAACTCACCTTCTGCTTCCCTAAGCATTCCCGCAGACTCTCTAGGGCTCACTGTCTATGGTTTTAATTGCAAGGCAATTAGGGCTAGTTCTAAAGAGTCAACTGCTGAAAAAAGACTTAGCTAACTGAATGGCTGGAATGTCGAAAAAATGGTGTTACTCCACCCCTCTCAGCACACCAAGGCTGTGTCTACATTGGCATGATTTTGGGCAAAAGCAGCTGCTTTTGTGCAAAAACATGCTGCCTGTCTACACTGGCGGGGAGTTCTTGTGCAAGAACACTGATGTTCTAATGTGTGAAATCAGTGCTTCTTGCACAAGAACTATGGCACTCCCGCTCAGGAATAAGCCCTCTTGCGCAAGTGTTCTTGCGCAAGAGGCCAGTGTAGACAGGCAACATGAATTTCTTGCGCAAGAAAGCCCGATGGCTAAAATGACCATCGGAGCTTTCTTGCGCAAGAGAGTGTCTACACTGGCATGGATGCTTTTGTGCAAAAGCACATCTCTTGCGCAAAAACACATGCCAGTGTAGACACTCTGTTGCGTAAATACTTTAACGCACAAACTCTTGCATTAAAAGTATTTGCGCAAAATCTTGCCAATGTAGACATAGCCCAAGCTTTTGGGTACTTTGGTATGGGGTGCTCCAGTTTTCCACAGAACACTTTGAAAGGTCTATTTTTGCCTGATACAGTTCAAGCTTCAAAATCTTGAAAACCTAAATGTGACAATTTCCCACCCAGTGCAACAGTTTGACAGTGGAAGCACTGTATAGGCAGGATACTGGCTTTACCTCTGTGCCATCTCCCCCTGCTCAGACTGGGTACAGACAGTGATTAAAAATTCCAGCTGCTACCTGTACTCTAGCTGTCAAGTCTGAAAAAATGTAATACAGACAAGGTCTTTGGAGCTAAATCATCCTTCTCAACTTATAGCTCCAGGGCCAAAACCATGCTGCTTCCATTATTCCACACATCACAGCTGATGATGCAGAATCTGCCACCAGTGATAGAGTATCAGTGGATGGGACTACTCTCTCTCTCTCTCTCTCTCTCTGAAGTGCTGGGAAGGTCCGCCGTTCTCCTGACCTGTAGCTATTGCCGCTCCACAACCTTTTCTTTTTTAAAGCTCACTTATATAATTGCCAATTCTATCTGAAATGACTTTTCAAAATGTAGCTGTTACTCAACCAGCAGTTCTTCCTCATCCCAATGATAAAACTTGGTCACAACATTCATTAGGTTAAAGAGGCAGTTGTTGAATGACAGGTCACGATTCAGTAAAATGACACTGCTGCCCGTTGTGTATTGCTGTGCAAAACTGAAAGAGACCAGACTTCACCATCACCTCTCAGTAACTCTGCTACTGCACTTCATTTGACTGCAAAGGTGTCATGTGCTATTTAATCATTAGCCATTAAACGTAACAATTTCTTCTCAGTATGCCATTCAAGTAGATTACTGCCTGAGCAAACTGCATTAATGTTTTTCTGGTTTGAAATGATTGCAGCTGTACCCCCTAGCACTTAGAAGGAGATGTGATCTACTGGGGAGAGTGTGAAAATCAGGATGAAGGTCTATGTGATTTAATTTTAAAACCTTAACTGTTCCAGAAAGAAGCTTTACTGATTTAATCATAAAGATCTGGAGGGGGAACTAGTACAAGCAAGCTAAGATCATAGGTAACACGCACAAGTGTAAGCTTTCTGGCAGGTGCAGCCAGCAGCATCTAGGGCTGGGTTCAGTGTCTAGGGGGGTTCCTTTCTATCCATCCAACACAGAATTTGATGGAGGCCCTACCTGAGAAATTCATACACCTCCCCTGGGTGCCAGTGAGTGGTAATACTTCCCCACACGCATGCACAGCATCTGAGAGTAGAAAATAAACTTGAAATAAACAGGGAGGGAAGTAATGTGGCACTAATTTGGGAACACACCACAAACAGGGTTCATAAACATAAAGCATGAGTCAAAGCCCCACCCCAAGGGGGCTGGACAGCATCCTTTTCTTCACAGGTTCTTAAGGCCAGCTATGTAAATGTCCCCTTCACATACCCAACCTCCCACTCACAGCTAGTGCCCTTGGTCAGGGCAGGCCCAGAGTTCAGAGGTACAGCTGCAGAATTCACCTTTCCCCCAGGTGGGGGAAAGTAAAGAGGCACCTTACTCATTGTGCTGGTCACTAGACAGCTGCCTGCTCACAGCTCTCTGCTTCTGCCTGGCTGGCCACTAGTCATGCCTCTCTGCCCGCACCTAACTGGTTATCAGCCACCGTCCCCTGTCATCTGCCTCGTGGCTGTGACTTCTGCCCGTCAGTCTCAAGAAATTACAGCTCCCCAATTTCAACTTTTTTTTCCTTTTCACTTCATAGATATGCTTAATGAGTTGTATATTAACACTGTCCCACGTCCCATACAAAGAACACTTCCATCGATCATATCCAAGGGAGCAATCGGAACAATATTTTCCAGATAGACTGGGCTCCAGAAAAGGGATTGAAAGATGGGCAGCCCCATGTAAACATGTTAGAAAATGTGCTGAACCTGATGGTTCACTCCCACACATCCTAGGGGATTGCCAGATCATTCAAAATTTTTGTCATTTCAACTCCTAGCAGGCAGGGTAGAAGAAACAACAGCTTCTGATGATGCTATTTAACTCTATTCTTTAAACAGCGTGTGTGTGTGTGTGTGGGTGAGGGAGAGGGAGAGGGACAGGTCAAACCAGCCAGGCAAGGGATGGTAAATAGCCTTCTGACCAGAACAAGATTCTGGGACAGGTCTACACAGTCCAGCTATGTAAAAGAGGTATAAAATCATAGAGCTGGAGGAGACATCAGGAGGTCATCGAGTCCAGCCCCCTGCCCAAGGCAGGACCAATCCCAACTAAATCAAACCCGGCCAGGGCTTTGTCAAGATGAGACTTAAACCTCTAGGGATGGAGATTCTACCACTTCCCTAGGTAACCCATCCCAGTGCTTCACCACCCTCCTAGTGAAATATTTTTTCCTACTGTAACCCCCTTTTTCCTCCCCGGGTTACTTGGGAGCAGGTCACAGTCACAGGTGTGCTGGGGCGCCTGATGGCCTTGACCTAAATGGAGATCCTGAGTACCCCAGTGGTGATGTTGTTTAGTTGGGGAAATCCTATTCACCTCCTTGCTGCAGTCCCTTGCTCATAAAGAATGTACAATGGGGTGCCTCCACCTGGCTGGCCCTGTACACACTCACTGGTGTGCCTTGAGAGCCTCCAGGAATAAACTCATTCCAGCTATACTCTGGATCTAATTCCAGAACAACAACTACAAATCATATACAGCTCATAGATTACATTAAAATAAACAATCTTTACTTAACTTAAACAGGGTTTAACAGATTAACAATGAATAGCATTAACACAGTGCACAACAATAATTAGAACTTATAGATCTGGCATTTGCACTGCCAATATTGATCCCGTCCCAGAGTGTGCACACCCCTGGACTCAGAGTCCCAGACTCTTGCTTGCGTGGGCGCGCTTGAAGAACTGCAGCTGTAATGGAGATTCTCGGTAGGCAGTGTGTATGAGGGTCCAAGCTAAGAAGCAGCTCTGTCCCAGGCAGCACTTTACCAAAAATGCCCAATTACTTCCAGTCTCATGCTGTGCCTATCGGAAGCAGCCTGCTAGATCCCAGTTCCAAAGGCATCTAGTCCCAGTCTGTAGCTGCACTCTAACAGCCTCTGGACTGGGTCAAACTCCTGCACAGCAGCCTGGCTCCCCTTCTGTTCCAAAATCCAAGGGCAGAGACCCAGACTGCTAGGCCTCGTTTCTCATGCACGTGGAGAGACTCGATCTCCCACACCAGTCACTTCCTTCCTGTTTTTCCCAAGGGCTCATGGGAATTGTAGTCTGTGAGGCTGGATTGCAGCACACAAGGTCTTCCAAGAAAATAAGCAGAAGGACCTTTAGTAAGGGGACTACACTAATATCCAAGCTAGACCTCTTCCACTGTACCTTGAGACATTGCTCCTTGTTCTGCCATCTGTCACTACTGTGAACAGCCTCTCTCCATCCTCTTTGGAACCTCCCTTCAGGAAGTTGAGGGCTGCTATCAAATCCCCCCTCGCTCTTCTCTTCTGTAGCTATAGTCGGTTTACCTTAAGCCAAGCTTGGCACCATCTTCACAGAGGGATACCAATGGGACTAAACACTCCCACTGGCTTCTCTTAGGCCTCAATACTATGTGGAAAATCAGTGCGGACCAGAGCCACCCTCAGCTTTTGATTTAGCAGGTCTTAATGAGACCCACTAAATTGAACAGCAGAAGATCGATTTCTGGTATGGCAAGTGAAGACGTGGCCTTGCTGTCCTAGATCACTGAAACTCAAACCCCTGCTTAGCAAGGTTCTTTCTGCTCACTGTGAACCCTTCCCTTTTGGAACAGACTATGCACAGCCCTGCTTTTCTATATTCTCACAATAAACACAGGCATTGGCAACCATATTTTAGCTATCTCTGCATTCAGTACAAACATAGCTTGTGCTGGCTCACAAATCAATTGATTATAATGAACAAAATACCATTTCATCTGCTGAATTTGTAGAACATCTAAGCAAACAGGAGCAAACAGGACCTCTATGGTGGCATTCTCGGAAATGCTTCCAGTTCCACGCGCAGAGCCAGGTAGGCAGGCGGAGCTTCTGAGTCTCAATGCGTGGATGAGACGATGGTGTAGGGAAGAGGGGTTTAGATTTATTAGAAACTGGGGACACTTTTGGGAGAGGGGGAGCCTATACAGGAAGGATGGGCTCCACCTAAACCAGGGTGGAACCAGACTGCTGGCACTAAACATTAAAAAGGCCGTAGAGCAGTTTTTAAACTAAGAGATGGGGGAAAGCTGATTGGTGCGGAGATGCACGTAAATCGGAGGGAGACTTCTCTTAGAGGAGAATCCATTGATAGAGATTCTCTAAGCTGTAGTCAGAAAGAGAGGAGGAGAGAGGGCGAACCATGGGCCAGAGCAGACAAACAACCGCATACAAAGGAATCCAATGCATCAGGGAAGGGCAGACAAATAAGCAGTGGCAAATTTTTAAAGTGCTTGTACACAAATGCTAGGAGTCTGACTAATAAGATGGGTGAACTAGAGTACCTCATATTAAATGAGGAGATTGACATAATAGGCATCACTGAAACCTGGTAGAATGAGGAAAATCTGTGGGACACAATCATACTGGGATATAAAATATATAGAAAGGATAGAGCAGGCCGGGTGGGTGGCAGAGTGGCACTGTATGTGAAAGATAATGTAGAATCAAATGAAATAAAAATATTAAGTGAATCAACATGTTCCATAGAATCGCTATGGATAGTAATTCCATGCTCCCATAATAAGAAATTAGCAGTAGGGATATATTACCGACCACCTGACCAGGACAGCAATACTGACACTGAAATGCTGAGGGAAATTAGAGAGGCTACCAAAATAGAGAACTCTATAATAATGGGGGATTTTAATTACCCCCATATTGACTGGATACATGTCACCTCAGGAAGAGAAGTGGAGATAAAATTTCTCAATGGCTTAAATGACTGATTCTTGGAGCAGCTGGTGCAGGAACCCACAAGGGGAGAGGCAATTCTCGATTTAGTCCTGAGTGGAGAGCAGGATGAGGTCCAGGAAATAGCCGTTACAGGACCGCTTGGGAATAGTGACCATAATATAATAACATTCAACATTCCTGTGGTGGGAAGAACACCTCAGCAGTCCAGCACTCTGGCATTTAATTTCAAAGAGGGGAATTACACAAAAATGAGGAGGTTAGTTAAACAGAAATTAAAAGCACAGTGACTAGAGCCAAATCCCTGCAAGCTGCATGGAAACTTTTTAAAGACACCATAATAGAGGCCCAACTTAAATGTATACCCCAAATTAAAAAACATAGCAAGAGACCTAAAAAAAGTGTCACCGTGGCTTAACCACCATGTAAAAGAAGCAGTGAGGGACAAAAAGGTATCTTTTAAGAAGTGGAAATCCAGTCCTAGTGAGATAAATAGAAAGGAACATAAACACTGTCAAATCAAGTGTAAAAATGTAATAAGAAAAGCAAAAAAAAAAGATTTTGAGGAACAGCTAGCCAAAAACTCAAAAAGAAATAACAAAATGTTTTTTAAGTACATTAGAAGCAGGAAGCCTGCTAAAAAACCTGTGGGTCCCCTAGATGATCGAGCTATAAAAGGAGTAATCAAGGACGATAAAGCCATCGCGGAGAAACTAAATGATTTCTTTGCTTCGGTCTTCACGGCTGAGGACGTTGGGGAGATTCCCAAAGCTGAACCTTCCTTTGTGGGTGATGAATCTGAGGAACTGTCCCGGATTGAAGTGTCATTAGAGGAGGTTTTGGAACAAATAGAAAAACTTAATGTTAACAAATCTCCGGGACCAGATGGCATTCATCCAAGGGTTCTAAAAGAACTCAAATGGGAAATTGCTGAGCTATTATCTGTGGTTTGTAACCTATCCTTTAAATTGGCTTCCGTACCTAATGACTGGAAGGTAGCCAAAGTGACACCAATATTTAAAAAGGGCTCTAGAGGTGATCCTGGCAATTACAGACCGGTAAGTTTTGGGAAATTAATGGGTAGCAGGTTTAAAACTAATAAAAGAAAGTTCTTCTTCACACAGCGTATAGTCAACCTGTGGAACTCCTTGACAGAGGAGGCTGTGAAGGCTAGGACTATAACAGAGTTTAAAGAGAAGCTAGATAATTTCATTAAGGTTAGGTCCATAAAAGGCTATTAGCCAGGGGATAAAATGGTGTTCTTGGCCTCTGTTTGTCAGAGGCTGGAGGGAGATGGCAGGAGACAAATCGCTTGATCATTGTCTTCGGTCCACCTTCTCTGGGGCACCTGGTGCTGGCCACTGTCGGCAGACAGGATACTGGGCTAGAAGGACGTTTGGTCTGACCCAGTACGGCCGTTCTTATGTTCTTATCTAGAGACACCCAGGGTCTCCCTCACCCCACCCAGCCCCTTCCCACCCCACCCAGCTGTGAGGGAAGCATTCCTTTAGTTCATGCTTACACAAGCTTGTGTTTCCCAGAGCAGTATGGATGTACTGTGATGTCATGCTCTAATTCACTTACAAATGAGTTGTAAGGTGAGATTTCAGTGAGGAAAAAGTTGGCCAGATGCATAGAATGTGTTGAGTGCAAACAAGGTAAGCTACACTTCTTTTCAGAGATGATGAATCCCAGGAGGCTACTGCATACAATTAGACACATTAGCACATACAGTTATGCTCATTGCTTTTGTAAGGATCACACCAGTTAAACTTACAAAATTAGCTGACAAATAGCATAGCATGGTCCTATTTTCTGTAGTTAGATCCTTTTGTGGCTCTGTTTTTCAGAGGCTTGGCTTGGGCATCACAGTGATGGTTCTGAGATATCTAACAGGGTGACCAGACAACCCATTTTTAAAGAGGCAGTTGCATATTTAAAACCTCCTGCAGGTGTCCTGACTCCTTAAAAATGAGCAAATTGTCCTGTATTTTCTGTCTATTGCCACTGGCGAGTCCTGCTACTGGCCAGATCCTTGCTCATCAGCTGCTTACCCAGCAGCACTGAGTCGGGAGGGGGGTGGTTTCCAGTGGTCAAGAATGACCATGGGTATGCAAAGCTGGTGATGGGGTGACAGCTGCTGGTCCGACGGCAAAGCTCCCACAGCATGCTGGCTCTTGGTCACCAGGCCCTGGGTCCCGTTTCTGGCTGACATTGGCTGCTCCCTGGGAGAATGTTGTGGCCAGTAAGGGTGGGCAGGCGGCAAGCTGTGTTGCCTCTGCTGACCTGTTGACCCTTTATGTGCTCCCCCTTTTGCTGCTCCCCGTGCACCCCCAGCCCTGCAGCTCCTCCATAACTGTCTGTAACTGTCCTTCTTGGGGCACCTCTTGCTCTCAGCACTGTGTGCAGAATCGACCTTTCGTGGCACCACTCAGCTCATTAGTAGCATACGTCCTTCCTCCACTGCCTCTGGCTGGACAGGATCCTGGAGCACTGGCCAGGAGGAGCTGAGCCATGTGTGCAGGGACAGATTAACTCTTCTGGGGACCAGTGCTACTAGATTTGTGGGGCTCCGGGGTGGGAAATACGAGGTGTTCGGAGTGCAGGAGGGGGCTGTGGTTTAGGGCAGGTGGCTGGGTTCAGGAGGGGGTGAGTGCTCACACTGGGGGGTGCGGGCTCTGGAGTGGGGTTGGGGATAAGGCATTTGGAGTGCGAGAAGGGGCTCCCCCTGGGACAAAGGGGATTGGCGTGTGGGAGGGGTCTCAGGGCAGAAGATGGTGGTGCAGGATCTGGGAGGGAATTAAGGTGCAGGAGGGGGATCGGGGCTGGGGTAGAGTTATGGTTATGGGGCACTTACCAGGGGCAGCACCTCTTTGGTGGCACAGACAAGGGTGTGGGAGTGGGGCAGCAGCCATGTTTACTGGGACACTACTTGCCTTTCTTCCCATTCCTCTGATATCAGGATCGAATTGTGAATTACTCTTCTGCCCCCTCCCTTCCCCAGTCAGGGGTGAGAGGCATGCACAGAAGCTGTGTACTTTCCCCTCGCTCCCTGATACAAGGGGAATGGGAAGAAAAACATGCAGCATCCTGATACGCACAGCTGGTGCCCCCTTCTCGAAATAGTACCCTTGGGCACAGACCCTGGGAGAAGAGCGGGGAAGATGGCTCTGCACACTGCCCTGCAATCACTTGCAGGCACTGCTCCCTCCCCTCCACAGCTCCCATTGGCCATGTTTCCCAGCCAATGGGAGCCTCAGAGGTGGGGCCTCGTTTCACGTGAAACGAGGAGTAACGGTAGTTTGGAATAGGAAGCCTAGTCCGAACTACCTAGTCCGTGCCGCATGTAGCCGCGCGGCACGGAGTCTGCACTAGCGGACATTTAAAAATGGCGGCGCCCAGCTTTATGCAAATGAAGCCCGGGAAATTCAAATTCAAGATGCGCAAATTGCGGTTCGCACAGAAAGCAGGAGGCTCCCAGGGGAGCAACTCCAAGGCAGAGGGCAAGAGCAGCATGACAGCAGGTGAAGAGGCAGCTGGCCAAACCAGTCAGGATCACCTGTCAGAGGCTCCGAGATCTACTGGTACTGGTTGGGACTAGCTGGTCCTAGCCATGGTGAGGAAGGGGACTAAAGGATGAGTTCTGCAGTGACACAGGTCAGGTCACCCCTCCCCACTCCTTCCCTGCAGCTCCCGTCCCGTCCCTGCTGCATGATGCCAAGAGGCTGCTGCTGGCCACAATCTGGTGTGGACCCTGGAAGAAATCAGGAAAGGAGGGGAGGCCTGTATGCTACCCATGATGCCTCAGGAAAATGGGGTGCCAGGTATCAGCAGAGGCCGGGTCATCCTAGGGACCCAGCCAGGTATGGAGGCAGAGTGTGCCAGGCAGCTAGGGTCCCTGTGTAAGGGAGTGTGTGTTTGTCACCTCTCCACATGAACCCTACAAACCATAAAGATAAGAAGGTAAATAAAAAGAATCCAACTGCACAGTATTTCTTTTTAACAGGGATTCATTTGCTACATCTTTGCCCCCCGCCAGCCTTACACACCCATCGCCACCATCAGCCACTGGACCCCCCACTCACGGCTCGTGAGCTGCCTCTCTATGGGCAGGAAGGGACAAGATACTTCCAGCACTGCGGGGAAGGGGAGAGAAGAGAGGAGTTCCGCAAAGACACGGGCTAGGTCACCCCTCCCCCTCCACAGCCCGCATGACTGAAAGTAGCTCTTTTCCCTTCCCTCCCACACTGTCTCCAAAGTTTGCTGCTGGCCATGTTCTGGTCTGAACCCTGAAAAAATGGGGCATGTGACCCTTTGTGCCCCCTGCACACACCTTGCCTTGGGAAGACTGGAGGCTAGTCTGTCCCTGTGGCTCAGCCAGGCAGGGAGGATTGGGTCAGGCAGCTCCACCCGCGTGTTCGAGTATATGAGCGTGTATGTGAGCCCCCTCTCCAGGTGAATCCTGAAGCCTTAAAGATAAGATAAGGTAAAAAGTATCCAACTGCTCAGTATTTCTCTTTAACCGGGGCTCAGCCAACATGATGTTAATTTGAACGTTTGTACTGCACAGTTCTCATCGATTGCTGTTGAACTCAGTTGAGTACGAGTAATTTTACCAAGTGTCCCATATTCAGCATAGGGAAATACAGTCACCTTATGAACATTTGGTTTCCTACATCCCTGGAGGATCCCTGATTTCAGTATTGCCTGGGATGTTGGACACCATGCATTTCAACTGCACTAGTGATACTGAATTCAGTCTTTCTTTACACTATATAAGTTCCTTTGAGTAATGCAGAATCCCTAAAAATAAAGCCCACATTTGATGGAGAAAAAGGGGATTGTATAGCCTATGTCTACGCTGCACAGTTATTTAGGAATAAGTTATTCCAGAACAGTTATTCCAAAATAGCTTATTTTGAAATAGCACATCTACACTGCAGGGAAGCCTCAATATTGAGGCTTCTGTAACATAGATGTGCTATCTTGATTTAGAGCCCCAGGAAGAATAACTTAGAATGGCCCTGGTGAAGGGCTGTTTTGAAATAGGCGTTACTTTCATAGAATGAGTTTTACAGAAGTCGGAATAAGCCATCTGTTATTTCAAAATTATTTCAAAATAATGAAATTCCTTTGTAGATGCTCGCATAGTTATTTCGGAATAATGTCTGTTCTTCCAAAATAACTTTGCTGTGTAGTTACACCCATGCATTTCATAAAAATTTAAAACAACAGTGTCCCCAGCATGTGGCATAATGATCAGCATTATTGATGTCCCAGCTATGTATGCTAAGTGCTCAGAGGACATTTAGATTTTGAAATGCAGCTCCCTAGTTTTGACTGGCTGCTTGGCACATGTGTCCTATATAGGAGAATAAACACTCAATGTACACAACATTAATTGCTTCTGGTAAGTAAGGTTTAAAAATGGAACATTGCCTGTATTACCCTTGATTGAAATGGCTACACTTCAAAGTATGACTTGATGGCCTCCTTTTCAAATTCTCCTAATCTGCATAATCCAGCTCAAGAAAAAGATGAGTGTCTCTAAAACCATCATCACTGATTAAAAATTCCTTTGGTCTCTAGAAACTTAGGAGCAGGTGCCTGAAACATGTGGATTCCTCTCTCTAAAGTCTGTCAGATGTCTTCAGTTGTGAAAAAATGCCCATTAAGCCCAAGATGTTCAAAGGGATCCTCTCTGCTTGGGGGGGGGGGCATTTTCAGAAAGGGCTGAGTACCTGCTCACAAAATCAGACTCTTTTAAGGCACCTCAAGTTGGACACCATCAAGTTGGCTTCCAAATCACTTTGAAAATCTTAGCCTACTGGGGGAAGAATCAGAAGTATAGCTAGGTAGAAAAATAAACTGATGCAATGCAAGGAGAAGATACCTGGACCATGTACAGGTTGAAACTCTCTAAACCGGGACACTCTGCTCCCGCAACATGGACCATGAATGCTCCTGGACAAGAGAGCCCTAGTGGTCAGGACTCTGGCAGTAGTGGTTCTGACAGCTGGCAGCCCTGCTTGGACAGCATCAGCTTGGCCAGCAGCCAGAAGGGTAGCTGTGAGGTGGGCCGGTCAGAGGGGAGCCCAGCAGCTGGAGGAGAGCCTGGAGCCCAGCAGCAGTGGGGCTGGTGTTACCTGCTCTGTTACAGCAAACTCCCAGTCAGGACCTGAAAGTGCCGGAGCAGGGAAGTCCAACCTGTAGTCTAAACCAGTGGTTCCCAACCAGGGAAGACTCAGAAGTCTGCACAGGGTACATCAACTCAGCTAGATATTTGCCTAGTTTTACAACATGCTGCATAAAAAGCTCTAGCGAAGTCACTGCAAACTAAAATTTCACAGACAATGACTTGTTTATACTGCTCTATATACTATACACTGAAATGCAAGTACAATATTTATATTCCAATCAATTTATTTTATAGTATGGTAAAAATGAAAAAGTAAGCAATTTCTCTGTAATAGTGTACTGTGACACTTACATTTTTAGGTTGGATTTTTGTAAGCAAGTAATTTTTGTAAGAGGGGGAAACTTGGGGGTCTGCAAGACATCCTGAAAGGAGTATGGGTGCACAGCTAGATCTTTAACCTTTTTCAAGACTTGCCAGTTAAGATGCATCTATTCAGCAGCATAATTTCAGAATAACATCAGTTATTCCAAAATAACAAAGAGCACGTCTACACTACAAGCCTTTTTGACATAATGTTGAGCTGAGTGGGAGTAAGACGTCCTCCAGGGTAACCCTCATTTTATGAGGAGTAAGAGAAGTCAAAGGAAGAATGTTCTTCCTTCTACTTCCTGCTGTGTAGACAGTGCCTAAAGCCGAAATAAGCTATTTTGACTTAAACTACGCAATTGACGTAGCTGAAGTTGTGTAGCTTATTCTGATTTTAGCCCTGCTGAGTAGATGTATCCTTACATTGGACTCTTCTGTCCTATCATCTTTGTTTTAGGATCTACTGGTTAACTGCTTGCAACAGCTTTCTTTTTATTCTTTAGCCAGCAGATTCCCTTTCACTGAACATATGAAAAAAGCCTTATAAGTAGATACTTTATATTTCTGCACTCTAACTTTTCTGTGTAACTCTACACTTCTTGCTTTTTCATGTCTCTGCTTCACCTAATTTCTTCTTTCCTTCATATTTCTGTCTTTTTTTCCAGCATGATTAACACTGCAATATTAATTGCTGCACGTTTAATTATACTTAATAGGCAGTGTATAGAGTGTTTGCAAAAACCTGAGAATTTAATTGCTGGCAGTATTTACCTAAAGCTCAAAAGATCAAATGTAACTAACACTTTCAGGTTTAAACTCTAATTTTCATTTGTTTGTTCATTTTTTGCATGTAATATGTTTTAATAGCTGAAAGTTTCATGGAAAAATTCAAATCATACTGTAACTAAGAAAATATGTGACTAGTATTCCAATTTTGTATATTGCTTGGGTTTCTCATAGACTTTAAGGTCAGAAGGGACCATTATGATCATCTAGTCTGACCCCCTGCACAGTGCAGGCCACAAAATCTCACCCACCCCTCCTAGAATAATCCTCTCACCTATATCTCAGATATTGAAGCCTTCAAATACTTTGAAGACCCCAAGATGCAGAGAATCCTCCGGCTGTGGTCTGTACCCCATGCTACAAAGGAAGGCGAAAAACCTCCAGGGCCTCTGCCAATCTACCCTGGAGGAAAATTCCTTCCCGACCCCAAATATGGCGATTGGCTAAACCCTGAGCATGTGAGCAAGACTCATCAGCCAGACACCCAGAAAGTTCTCTATAGTAACTCCTATCATCCCTCCATTGACCTATTTCCCACTGATAATGAATGGTCAATTAGGTACCAAGATCATGTTATCTCATCAAACCATCCCCTTCATAAACCCATCTAGTTTAATCTTGAAACCAGATAGATCTTTTGCCCCCACTACTTCCCTTGGAAGGCCGTTCCAGAACTTCACTCCTCTAATGGTTAGAAACCTTTGTCTAATCTCAAGTTTAAACTTCCTACTAGCCAGCTTATATCCATTTGTTCTTGTGTCCACATTGGTATTAAGTTTAAATAATTCCTCTTCCTCCCTGGTATTTATCCCTCTAATATATTTAAAAAGTGCAATCATGTCCCCCCTCAGTTGCTCAAGGGAGTTTTAACAGCATAACCTAAATGATCTTGACCCAACTGTCATGTCCTGCCCTAGGAAATACTTCTCGCAGTTTGGTATTTGGTTCTATAAACTTCATAAAAGCGTAAACCTACCCATCTGGTGTTTTATTGTTCTAGCCAGTTGTTCTTTTTTACCATTATTTCCTTTTGGCTTTCTGGCTATGCTGTCACTTTGATATGCAGACTAAAATAATGTTTGATCCTGCTCTATTTTAAGGTCAATGTCAAATCTCCCGTTGACTTCACTGGGACCAAGGTTAGAAACAACTCATGCAAATACTTGTGCTCTGTTTAAATGTGCACAATCTGAGTAGCTTCGTTTAAGCAAAGCATAAAGTTCAGCATATGCAGCTTTGCAGGATCAAGGATCCATGTATTTGTTATCTCCAGAGAGTCAGTGAATGTCTTTTTTTAGGAGAGGACACTGCTGCACCCTAGGCCTGACAACCTGTGTGTCAGAAGCGTGGTGCCCTGCTCCCCCACCCCCCCCCCCGCCCTTCCCCAGCCCTTAGCACTGCCTGGAGCGCACAGCACAGAGCTCCAACAGCGATTTAAAGGGCCCAGACCTTTGGTCACCCCTGCTGTTGCTAAATTGCTGGTCCCCAAAGCAATTGGCCCCTTTGCCCACCACCATCAGTGGGCCTCCTGCTGCAGTGTAGTGTTGCTTTGTAAATCTTTTTTTCAGTTTATTCCACATACTGTAATTGTAATCTTGGTTCAAAAAAACTGTACAGAAATATGGAAAGCTGGGATAACTATGGCATAACCAATGACATTCTGATTTGCTTATTTCATGGGTTCTCTCTCTCCACTGACAATAACTAAATGTTCTTAACTATTTTAAGAAGGCTAATTTATGTGGGCACTTTGTGCTTCATGAGCATGAAACTAGTTTCTGTTTAGAAACTAGATAGTGGCTGGCCAGTAGTGGTGGGGGCGACTGGGAAACTTGAGGTAGAGATCCAAAACAGAAAAGACCAAAGAGGTGGATTCAAAAAGAAAAAGGTAAATGTCCACTTTTTTCTATTAAGTGCCCACAAAAGCCTGAGCCAAGAGGGGTGTATTGATAGGGGCATTTTGTAGCTTTTGAGTGAACACTTGCACAAAAACATCAAGTGGGATTAGGCGAAAGTGATCACTATGCCTGGCTGGGATGATTGAGTTGGGGATGGTCGTGCTTTGGGCAGGGGACTGGACTCAATGACTCCTGAGATCTCTTCCAGCCCTAAGATTCTATGCTAAGACCTTGGTTATCAAAGCAACGCCTGACAGACAAAGGTTAGCTTTTATTTCTTGGAAGAAGCAGAGAAGCAGGTTCTGGGTAATTCAAATCCATTCCCATTACAGAAAAGCCCTGGCACTTGTTTGCAAGGCCCCATCTAACTCCCAGGGCAGTCAATGGGTTGTATGGGCTTGGGAGTTCAGGATGATGATGAATGGCAGCTTGAGTTCTTGAGAGATTTTGCCAGCCCCAAAATAGAAATCCACAGACTGTGCCCTGCCAAGAGGGTCAGGTCCCATCGTGCTGCCAAGTCAGCAGCTGCTGTTGGCTCACATGTGAGCCCCTCTCCACTAGGGAGAGGCTGAGGATGTGTCTAGACTACAGGGTTTTGTCGACAAAAGTAGACTTTTGTGGACAAAACTATACCTGCGTCTACACTACCACCGCGTTCTGTCAACAGTAAGTCAACAGAACGTGGCAGTTTTGTCTACGGCAGTAAACCTCATTCTGTGAGGAATAAAGCCTTCTGTCGACAGAGTTCTGTTGACAAAAGACGTCACTGCATCCACACTGTGCTTTTTTCAAAAGAAAGCTTCTAGACTCTCTGTCAAAGTGGCTTGTTTTGTTGACAGAACTGGCTGAAGTCTAGACACTCTTTTTCGACAGAGGCTTTGTCGACAGATAATGTTGACAAAAGCTTGTAGCCTAGACATAGCCTGACATGCTAGTGGGATGTTTACAACCGATACTGCAGAGCTTCCTGGTGAGGACTGTGAGCTGTGTTGTGTCCCAGTTTGCTGTGGTGATAACCTAAGCCACCCTGGGATGGAGGGAGTCCGGATCATCTGCCCCTGCACTCTGTCTGGGCCCTATGGAAGATTCCTCTCACCTTCTAATTATCAGAAAGCTGCCAACCACTGCTGCTTACAGCTCCCTCCACAAATGCACGGCCGAGATCAGGAGAGGGACCGTTCCCCTAGGATAGGAACACCTCCCTCCCACATACACACAGACATAGCTGTATGCTGTTTGCACAAGGTGGCGGGAAGAACAACCCTTATTCGGCATGTAGGCTCATGCTAGAGTCCCGAATCTAAAGGCTTAGCAGCACGCAGTGTGGCAAATCCCTGCCCCCTGTGGTGCACAAGAGTCACATCCTGACTCAGAATGACCATAGACACATTTGACCTGAGATACAAACAAAGGCAAGCATAGAAAAACCTGTCATGCTGGACAAAGTGGGAGGGAGATTTTGCAAAGCTCTCTGCCTTGGCCAAAGCTGGTCCCATTGAAGCTGATGGGAAATTTTAGAGCTGGGTTGGACCAATACTGTGTTCATGAAATTCTCACCACAAAGGCCGGATCCTAGCCCCTCCACTGTGGATGTGCAACATAGACAAAGGAGGATCATAATTAGACAGCAGGGAGGAAAAAGCATCAGGAAAAGATGGCTCCCACAGGCCCTGGGGCGATAAGTTCCAGTAAAGGGAGCATGAGCTCTGTTCCCAACATGCTCACATTTGGAAAAGTGCTGATTGCACCTGCCATGCCATGTGCTTTACCCACAGTGTACAGGAGGCATCCATCCTTGTGTGGCAATCATGCCTTCAGGTGCCCTTGCTTGGGCTGTGGATCTTCATTGCTCATGCTGTCTTGTAAGAGGCATAATTGTGGCCAAAGCTACTGTCTTGATCATTCATCTTTTCTCTAATTTTCTATCCAAAGACATTACCAGTCACCCACGGTATTACATCATAAAGGAAGCACAGCATTGTACATCAGTCTCTCTGAGAGGCTACAGTTGTGTTTTATTAACAGGAACATTGGCGTTTCATAAATCCTTAATGAAATGGCAGCCTATAACAGAAATAGTCGCTTCAAAGCTGAGCCTTGCTGTAGTCAAACCACCAAGCTGTTTCATGTTAACGACTTCCATCTTCACATCACTATGACTACAGCTGACAAACTGGTTGGCAAACTATTGGAAGCAGCTCTTCCGAAGTAATGATCACGTCATTTGTAAGAGAAATTATTCCATGGCTAATGGATTTGTCCACCGATTCTATTAAAATGTTCCATAATGGAAGAGGCAGTGTAATGAGCCTATTATATAACAGTGACGCCCGAGCCTGTATAGGAGTGATGTGTTGGTAATGTTTCATTTGAACCTGTTTAATCTCATGATAGCGAGAGAGAGGTGCAAATCATGTTGCATATTCCTATTGTCATAGTGCCTAGAGGTCTCAACCATTGTTGGTCCTCATTCAGCCAGGCACTGTACAGACAGTAAGAGACAGCCCCGTACATTCAAAATACTGTGGACAATTTATACTGTGTGTTTTGTGCTAAAGGATCAAACAGCACACAGAAATGCCTCATAACAGTTGAGGATGGAAAGTGAAGAGCAAATATGAACTGTGCTTCATTTGTTGACCCTGTAAGCTCACACCCGAACTATTTCTGTTTCCAGTTAAATTGTTGGGAGTTTTGTCATTAGCTTCAGTGGCAGCAGACTAAATCCTTTTGTCAAGAACTTTTTCTGTTAAAAACTGTGATTGCACTATAACCAGTGCAATACACAAAATGAAAGATTTCTGCCTCCATTTCAGTGATCCAAACAACCTCAAAGCCTAATGCATCTTGCTTGGATCTGCTAAATATCAGCTAGACTTCTGCAGTCCTTTCAACATGCAGGACAGAATGGGAAAACAAGCTGTATATTTTCCAAACAGCCACAGCCTGTGTAATTTGAAAAATGTAGCTTCTGGAGGAACATTGCTAAAATCATATTTCTGAGGGAACAGATTAAGAGGATCGACTGAAATTCCATGCTGTTAGATCAAGGGTGGGCAATAATTTTTGGTGGGGGGCGACTTCAAGAATTTGGAAAGTGGTCGAAGACTGAACTCTTCCATGATATTAATGGAGGAGGTAATGGGATGGAGGTTGGGTGCAGATGGGAGCTTGGGGTAAGGAGGAGTTTGGATGAAGGAGGCAGTTGTGACCTGGGGCACTGGACTGAGGTGCAGGGGGTTTGATTGTGACCTAGGGCATAGAATTCGGGTATGGGAGGGAATACAGAGGTTTGGGTTGTGAGCTAGGGCAGGAGGGGACTGTGATCTGGGGCAGGGGATTGGAGTGCTGGATCTGGGAGGGGGTATGGGTGCAGGAAGGGGGCAAAAGGATTTTGGTATGTGGAGTAGGGAGGCAGGAGAGGGGGGCAGAGGGTTGGGGAAGGGAGGGGTTGGCCAGGAGACTTACCAGCCAGCAGCCCATTCCTGAATCAGCTTCCCTGCCTGCCCTGCCCTGTCTCCGCACAGGCTGCAGCCATGTATTCTGTGAATAATTATGAGCCCCTTGTGCTTTGTGGCTGTCTGTTATTGAAACAGGCAGCTCCCATTGGCCAGTTTCTGGCCAGAAGCTAGCCAACGGGGTTGTGCTGGGGATGGGAGCAGCTCTTAAAGCTTCCCCCCTCCCCTCCACGCTCAGCTTTAAAGTGAAACCACCCTGCAGCTGTGTTTCTGAGCACCGTGAGGGTGGGGCGAGGCAAGCAGGGAGCCTGCTTGGGGTTCCTCAAAGCATCTGTGGGCCTGACCTGGTGGCTTGGAGAGCTGAATTGAGCCCATGGGCCGTATTTTGCCCAGGCCTGTGTTCTATTCTGAGTTCTGTACTGGCCTGGGAACTCCAAGTTGCTTGTACTCACCATGTCAATGTGTGCGCCTGCTTAGTTCGTTGAGGCCAGGTCTACACTTGGGGGCAATGTAGAACTAAGGTGCACAACTCCAGCAACATGAATAGTGTAGCTGGAGTCTACATACCTTAGTTCAACTCACCACACCCCCTTTCTCTTCTCGACCTGGTGGACCAGGATAGTCAACGGGAGCATGATCAGCAGTCAGTTTATCAGGTCTTTTCCAAACCTGCCAAATCGACCCCCAGGAGCTCGATCCCTGCAGTGTCAATCTCCCGGTAAGCATAGATAAGGCCTCAGATGTGGATGGAGACTGGTTGAGTTAAACATTCATTTTTTCAAGATCCTTTGGGTCTGAATGTGCTTGATTTATGGCAGGGGCGGGCAAAATACCACCCACGGGCTGACTATGGCCCTCCAAGCCACCCGAGCCGGCCCTCAGGAGCCTTTGTCAGGCTCTCTGCCTGCTCTGCCCCCATTCTGCAGTTAGAGCAGCTCTCCAGATGCTGCCAGTCCAGGGAAAGGAGGGGAAAGGCTTTGTACTCACAAAGCCCTGTCCCTAGCAAAATGTTGCTGCTTCCATTGGTCGGTTTCCAGTCAATGGGAGCTGCCTGTTTGTTCCCCTCCCATTTCTGGGCTCAAAGTGTTCAGAGGCAGCCACATATGGCCCCTGCAGGGGCACAGAAGGCAGGAACTCTGCCTGAGGAACCAGACACCCAAGTAAGTGTCTCCTGGCCAGAGCCTGCCTCTGGCACCTCAGCTCCTTCTTCTCCCCAACCATCTGCCCTCTTCTTGCAGCCCTACTCCATGTAACCCAAACCATCTGCACCCCCACTCCTTCACCCAAATACCCTCCTACACTCCAGTCCTTTACCCCAAGCTCCCTTCTGCACCCAACCTCCAATCCAGACTCCACACCTCCTCCATTAATATCATGGAAGAATGTGATCCTTGACCACTTTCCAAATTCTTGGAGTGCCCTCCCCCTTACAAATTATTGCCCACCCCTGATTTATGGTCATAGTCACTGCCTCTGATATGGGCTCCAAGCAAACACAGGCAAAAGCTTCAGAGGGGTAGCCGAGTTAGTCCGTAACAGGAAAAACTTAAACAACAAATAGTCTAGTAGCACCTTAAAGACAAACAAAACATGTAGATGGCATCATGAGTTTTCGTGGGCACAGCACACTTCTTCAGACAGGAGTATTAGAAGTCCAAATCCAAGAATAAATAAGGGAAAGGAGAGCAGGGGGGAGGAGAAATAAAAGGAGAGGAGGAAGGGGAAAAAAAGGGACAGTGCATAAATAGTTCAAATAGTTACAAGAGGCTGATAAGAACCATTAGCACCTCCATTGGTTGGTTAAGATGGAAAGCTGTCCAACATAAGCAAAGTAGAACTTTCTACAGAGCCGGATATACTGGCTCAGCAATGAGCAAATTAGATGAATTGGGTTCGAACTGAAGGAGGGAAACAGGTTTCTACTGACAAAGTTTCGTCTTGCTTATGGCACACGCTGTGTGTGCACAAGTGAATTAATATATTAAAGAATTCAATGAAATGCTGTACAGTCCCGGTCTGGTTGCCAGAGTCACTGGGCACCTACAACGCCAGAGTAGTTGGTGGGCACAGTGCATTCTTACCGTGACAGAGAGCATGCCCCAGATGGGAGCTAAGGAGCGTGCCTGAGGTCAATTAGCCCTCCTGGAGCTGAGCACAGTCTGGCCATATCCCCAAATCCTGTCCCTCGGAGTCTAGGAAGAAATTAGTATCCTGGTTGGATGCACAGTCTCACCTAGGTAAACAATTAGCAATTGTTTCATTTCCTCTTTTTTATTCTCCTGTGTCTGGTTCTCACTGGCAGTAGCACCTTAAACCTACTCACTGGCAGTGACCTTCAGATGCAGTGGGTCACGTTAAAGAACCTGCTTTTGGTGCTTCTGCTGCTGGATTTCTTGTTCCTACAATCATTCCTTTCTCACGCTATAGTGCACAGTACGTAAGGATGCATGGGTAAAACCACTGAAGAATCACACTGAAAAAACGATAAAAATTCATTTCCCCTTCAAGACAGTTTTGCTGACTATCCACTGCTGCCGCAACATACAATGCCAAGTAAATCAGCAATATGACAAGGTTGTTTTAAACACTGATCCCAAAAAAATGCTGAGTTAGGTGGGGGGAAGGGGAGGACACAGCTGAAGACCTCAGTGTTGAAAAGCTATTTAGAAAGAAACATCCACTCCAGTAGGAACAGGTCCTCTAAAGCAAAGAGCTGGACAGCCAGGGAGCTACGGCTAATAATGCCAAAGACATTCAGCCAGGGCAGTGCTGGACCTCAACTCCCCTCTTACACACAGAAAAAGCTCTTGAATATATGAAACTTGTTAGAAAATGTAAAATAGCCGAACAGGAATCTCCTGAAGTAAAATGCACATGGCTAGTTGAAGGGAAAAGTATACACCATTAAATCACAGAACCATAAAACTGGAAGAGACCTCAGAAGGTCATCAAATCCATCTCCTGCCCAAGACAGGACCAATCCCAACTAAGTCAACCCAGCCAGGGCTTTGTCAAGTCAAGACTTAAACACCTCTAGGGATGGAGATTCTACCACCTCCCTAGGTAACCCATTCCAGTGCTTCACCACCCTCCTACAGAAATAGTTTTTCCTAATATCCAACCTAGACCTTCCCCACTGTAACTTGAGACCATCGCTCCTTGTTCTGCCATCCATCACCACTGAGAACAGCCTTTCTCCATCCTCTTTGGAACCTCCCTTCAGGAAGTTGTAGGCTGCTGTCAAATCCCCCCCCCCCCTCGCTCTTCTCTTCTGCAGACTAAACAAACCTAAATCCCTCAGGGTATGTCTACACTACCCCGCTAGTTCGAACTAGCGGGGTAATGTAGGCACACCGCACTTGCAAATGAAGCCCGGGAATGAGGAAGCTCGTGGAATGAGGAGTAACGGTAGTTCGAACTAGGAAGCCTAGTCTGAACTACATAGTTTGTGCCGCGTGTAGCCGCGCGGCACGGGGTTCGAACCAGCCGGGATTTAAAAATGGCGGCGCCCGGCTTATGCAAATGAAGCCCGGGAAATTCAAATCCCGGGTTTCATTTGCAAGTGCAGTATGCCTACATTACCCTCCTAGTTCGAATTAGGAGGGTAGTGTAGACATACCCTCAGTCTCTCCTCATAGGTCATGTGCTTCAGCCCCCTAATCATTTTGGTCACCCTCCGCTGGAACTTTTCCAATGCATCCTCATCCTTTCTATAGTGCGGGGCCCAGAAGTGGACACAATATTCCAGATGTGGTCTCAACAGAGCTGAATAAAGGGGAATAATTACTCCTCTGGATCTGCTGGCAGTGCTCCTCCTAATGCACCCTAATATGCCATTAGCCTTCTTGGCTACAAGGGCACACTGTTGACTCATATCCAGCTTCTCATCCACTGTAATCCCCAGGTCCTTTTCTGCAGAACTGTTACTTAGCCTTCAGTCCCCAGCTTGTAACAATGCTTGGGATTCATCTGTCCCAAGTGCAGAACTCTACACTTGTCCTTGTTGAACCTCATCAGATTCCTTTTGGCCCAATCCTCTAATCTGTCTAGGTCACTCTGGACCCTATCCCTGCCCTCCAATGCATCTACCTCTCCCCCTAGCTTAGTGTCATCTGCAAAGTTGCTGAGGGTGCAATACATCCCGTCATCCAGGTCATTCATAAAGATATTGAACAAAACTGGTCCAAGAACAGATCCTTGGTGCACTCTGCTAGAAACCAACCTGACATCGAGCCGTTGATCACTACCCATTGGGCCTGACAGTCTAGCCAGCTTTTTATCCATCTTACAGTCCATTTATCCAATCCATATTCCCTTAACTTGCTGGCAAGAATATTGTGGGAGTCCATATCAAAAGCTTTGCTAAAGTCAAGATATATCACATCCACTGACTTTCCCATATCCACAGAGCCAGTTACCTCATCATAGAATCTAATCAGATTGGTCAGGCATGACTTGCCCTTTGTGAATCCATGTTGACTATTCGTGATCACTTTCCCCTCTTCCAGGTACTTCAAAATGGATTCCTTGAGGATCCCCTCCATGATTTTTCCAGGGACTGTGGTAAGGCTGACTGGTCTGTAGTTCCCTGGATCGTCCTCCTTCCCTTTTTCAAAGGTGGGCACTACATTTGCCTTTTTCCAATCATCCGGGGTCACTCCCAATCTCCACGAGTTTTCAAAGATAATGGCCAAAGGCTCCGCAATGACATTTGCTAACTCCCGCAGTACCCTCAGATGCATTAAATACGGCCCCATGGATTTGTGTATGTTTAGCTTTTATAAATAGTTCCTAACTTGTTCTTTCCCCACCAAGGTCTGTCCACGTCCTTCCTATACTGAGTTGCCTAGTGCATTTGTCTGGGAGCTGACCTTGTCGGTGAAGACAGAGGCAAAGAAAGCATTGAGTACTTCAGCTTTTCCCATATCATCTGGCACTAGGTTACCTCCCTCATCCAGAAAGGGCCCCACACTCTCTCATCACCCTCTTATTGCTAACATGCCTGTAGAAACCTTTCTTGTTGCCCTTCATATCCCTTGCTAGCTGCAATTCCAATTGTGCTTTCGCCTTCCTGATAACTCCCCTGCATTCTCGAGCAATATATTTATACTCCTCCCTAGTCATCTGTCCAAGTTTCCACTTCTTGTAAGCTTCCTTTTTATGTTTAAGCTCACCATAGATTTCCCCGGTAAGCCAATCTGGTTGCCTACCATATTTGCTTTTCTTGCTGCGCATCGGGATGGTTTCTTCCTGTGCCTTTAATAAGGCTTCTTTAAAATACTGCCAGATCTCCTGGACTCCTTTCCCCTTCATGTAATCATCCCAGGGAATCCTGCCCATCAGTTCTCTAAGGGATTCAGTCTGCTCTTCTGAAGTCCAGGGTGAATATTTTGCTACTCTCCTTTCTTCCTTTGGTCAGGGTCCTGAAATCTACCAGCTCATGATCACTGCTTCCCAGATTGTCACCCACCTCCACTTCCCCTACTACTTCCTCCCTGTTTGTGAGTTGTGCATGGCCCCTGATCGGTTCCTTCAACACTTGTACCAAGAAGTTATCTCCAACATTGTCCAAAAACTTCTTGGATTGTCTGTGTACTGCTTTATTGGTCTTCCAACAGATGTCAGGATGATTAAAGTCGCCCATGAGAACCAGGGCCTGTGATCTGGAAGTTTCTCTCAGTTGACCAAAGAAAGCTTCATCTACCTCATCCACCTGATCCAGCGGTCTATAGCAGACACCAATCACAACATCACTCCTGTTGCTTCCACTTCTAAGTTTAACCCATAGACTCTCAACAGTCTTTTCTCCCTCTAAGTACGGAAGCTCCAAGCAATCATACTGCTCTGTTACATACAATGCAACTCCTCCTCCTTTTCTCCCCCACCTGTTCTTCCTGAACAGTTTATACCCTTCCATGACAGTGTGCCAGTCATGCGAGTCATCCCACCAAGTCTCCATTATTCCAATCAAATCATAGTTCTTCGATTGGGCCAGGCCTTCTAATTCTTCCTGTTTGTTGCCCAGGCTTCTCTCATTGGTGTACAAACACCTTAGATAACCAGTTGATCACCCTGCCTTCTCCATCCGAATCAGGGGTCCTCCTTTGTTGCTCGTTCCTCCTTGTGATTCTTCCTGGTGTCCAACTTCCTCACTTACCTCAGAGCTTTGGTCACTGTCCCACAACGAACCTAGTTTAAAGCCCTCCTCAGTAGGTTTGCAGGCCTGCTTGCAAAGATGCTCTTTCTTCTCTTGGTTGGGTGGATCCCGTCTTTTCCCTCTCTCTGACACCACAAGCACAACCACCCATTTACTTCCTCAATTTGACTATCCCTACCTGGACCTTTTCCTTCAACTGGAAGGATGGACAAGAACACCAGTTGCGCTTCAAATTCCTTGATCTTTCTTCCCAGCGCTACATACTCTGCTGTGACCTGCTCAAGGTCATTCTTGGCTGTATCATTAGTTCCTGCATGGAGAACCAGGAAGGGGTAGCGATCCGAAGGTTTAATCACTTTCAGAATACTCTCGGGAACTCCTGAATGCGAGCTCCCGGTAAGAAGCACATTTCTTGAGATTGCAGGTCTAGACGGCAGATGGATGACTCAGTCCCTCTTAGGAGGGAGTCCCCGACCACCACCACCCATTTTCTTTTGGCGGTGGTGGTCGTGGAACCCCCATAACCCTAGGACTATGCTTCCCATGCCTTCCGGCAGATGGTGTTCCCTTCTGATTTCTTCCCTGAGAGGTCCCTGCCAAAGCATTCTCCTACACAGTACCTGTGGAGAGAGCCTGAAAGCAGTTACTTACCTCTACAGGAATGGGGGATACCTGAGTTGGCCGCCTTCTCCTTCTAGAGGTTACATGCTGCCAGTTTTCTTCCTTGTCTTGTACTGTCTTGACTGCCTCTTCAGCCTGCTGTTCCTGCAAGATTAAAAGCTGCTTTATATCGAGGAAGTCTTCATCCTCTCTGATAGAACGTGGGGTCGATACTTGGGCCTCCAGTCCTCTAATTTTTTCTTCCAAAATGGTGACCAGCTTGCACTTAGTGCAGATGAAATCCCTTCTTTCTTCTGGGAGGAAGACAAACATGACGCATGCTGTGCAGGTAACAACAGCAGACCTATCACTATCCATACCTGCCTTCCTTCTGAGAGATTCCTCAGTTGTATCAAACATGCTTCAAATCACCTGGGAATAAGAAGAGAGGATAGTTTGTCTGAAACTATAGCATAAATTGATGATTAATTTTACATCACATGTATGCATTGATAGTGTATTCCTTCCTAAATCCTTCCCAGGAAAGGTGGTGATTGAGTGAAATGTCTCAATGGAGCAGTGTTAAATGTATCAAATTACACACAGTAGAGAGGGTCATGTTCACATTATTAGAGTTCTTAGGAAAATCTTTATATATTCCATCTCTGCCCTGTCCTGTCTAGTTCTGTATACCAAGTAACATGTAGCACTCGGTGTTAACTCTGTGAGAAAAAACCATGCTGTAGTCAACTTACTGCTTGGAATACAGCTCCTTCGTTTCTGCTTTCTAACGATTCTTTTTTCCCCCTTGAGATCTTTGTTGGGTTTGCTGGAGTTTTAAGCATTCTTAAAGCTGGGAGCTATAGATAATGACTATTCGTGTTCTGTTGCTTAAAGCATTCTTAAAACTGCAATACTCACCTGGAGAAGTGATGCAACTGGTTGATAAATCCAGGCCAATATCAGAAGTTACTTACTACAGGACAAACCCAACAAAGAAAGCAGCAGAACACCACTTGCCATTACCTACACCCCCCAGCTAAAACCTCTCTTATACACCATCAAGGATCTACAACCTATCATAGATGATGACCCCTCACAGACCTTGGGAAGCAGGCCAGTCCTCGTTTACAGAAAGCCCCCCAACCTGAGACAAATATTCATTACCAACTTCACACAACGCAACAGAAACACTAATCCAGAAACCTATCCCTACAACAAACCCCACTTCCAACTCTGTTCAACATCTACCCTAGTGACAGAATCACACAACCTAACCGCTTCAGCTATGTCATCAAAGGCTCATCCATGTTCAAATCTACTAATGTCTTAATGTCATCTTGTGCTAATAATGCCCCTCTGCCATGCACATTGGACAAATCGGACTGACTCTATGCAAAAGAATCAATGGACACAAATCATTAAGAATGGCAACATCCCAAAGCCAGTGGGGGAGCACTTTCGTCTCCCTGGACACAGAGTTTCAGACTTGCAAGTTGCCATTCTCAAGCAAAACTTCAAAAACAAACTGCAAGAAGAAAATGCAGAGCTGGAATTCATATGCAAATTTGATACCCTGAGTCAAGGTCTAAATAGGCGTATGAAGTGGTTACAATAGGTCATTTCCCATACAAGTACACTCACGGGCTCACCATTCTTGGAAATGAGCTACATCCACTCTGATTTAAGTAGCACTGATGTCTCTTCCTTCCTCTTCAGCATCTGAGGAAATGAATTGTAGCTCATGAAAGCTTATGCCCTAATACCCTAATAAATTGGTCAATCTTTAAAGTACCACCAGACTCCTTGTTGTTTCTGCTGTTATAGACTATCATGGCTAGCTCTCTGTAACTTAATACAGATTGTTTCACTTGTTCCTCCCCCACTCTCTTAAACCCTTATGAGGTTGTCATTCACTAGATTTCCATACATTAAGTTCTCTTACCCTAGGAGACTAAGTTTTAAGTTTAAACTCACAAAGGATTTTTTTTTAAATCTCAGGTGGTCTTTTATTAGCAAAGATGCAAAATGCTACAGGCTCGTTTTTTTTCTATTTGAAGGTCATCTTTAATTTTGTATTCCAAGAGATGTTTGAATTCTTTAGATGGACAAGGAGAACCTGGACTATACTCTTTACAAAGATTACAAGGAATCCTGTGGCACTTTAAAACTAACAGATTTATTTGGGCATAAGCTTTTGTGGGTAAAAACAACTTTGTTGGATGCATAAAATGGCTACCCTTCTGAGACTTTACAAAGATTATAATACAATTTATGGACACAAAACCCCCACATTGCTTTGACTAGTAGGGACGTAACAGGGTAGTTGATTAACCGATTAACCAATAAGCAAAAGTTTATAGGTTAATGCTATAGACTACACACATTCGCCCCACCAGTAAATTTTTTAACAGGCTAGCTAGCAACCTGGCTCAGTCCTGGCTTGTGACCGGTCTGGGACTTACTCCTGCTGCGGCTCTGCATTTAAAGTGTATTAGGATCTGGGCGGGCAGGCAGCTCAGCTCAGTTCCAGTTCACGCTGGGTCCTGTGAGGTGATCTAGTTTTTAAACAGGCTCCCCTTGCAGACCAGCTCCTGCCTGGCATTCCATGCTGCTCCCTCTGATACAGGGGACTATAGAATAGTCAACTAACCGATAAGAATTCATGAGGTTACTCAACTATAAAATTAACCGATATATTTAACATCCCTATTGACTAGCTCCAGCAAAGTCAGTGGCACACCGGCCATTTACACACAAGTTAATGATCTGCCAGCTAGTTCCAAAATCCTAGAGTTCTATTTGTGTAGTTCTTAAGTTGCAGCCCAAAATGGTTGGGTTAAAAGCCATTCAAATCAAGCTGTGAAGTGCAGAAATGTACTGGCATGGGACTATTCATGATTTCCTGTATCTGGGAAAGAACATCTTGATGATTTCAAAATCATTTTAAAAAAACACTATGAGCTTCCTGGACCATCCTTGAGTTGGTGAATTCTTACAGCTGTTGCAGTAGAAGTGGGCCTACATTACAGACTTACAGAGGCATAAAATACATGTGTGAAGCTTAAAAAAGAAAGATCAATATTGTAGAAGTGTTGGAAAGAAGCAACAGCTTCACTTCAACGTTTACTGCCGGCTACTAGTCAATATTATCACTGAGCTGTGTGCATTTTAATGGCTAAATACTGGAAGACATAAATCACTGACTTTTTTAATTCTTGGAAATGCAGAGTAAAGGTATGTTTACATGTTAAGTGCAGACTGATTGAATGTAGTAATCCATGTAAGAGGTACTTGTAAACTAAAGTGCCCTTTGCTTTAAATCTTGCTTGCACTTCAGTTCTTAGGGACAAAGACTAAATCCCAGATCACACAGCATTAGACTAAGACTCAGGAGCCTGGTTCTACTCCTACCTCAAACACAGGATTAGTGAGTAAGCTTGGACAGGAGACATCGCTTCCCCGTATCCTAGCTGCACAATGGTACCGCTACTGACATCCTTTGCAAAGTGCTCTGAGGTGTATGGGTGAGAGCACTCTAAGGACTAGCTTTCATTATTAAAGGACTAGCTCTAAGGATTAGCTTCATTATTCCCTCCTAAGTGCTGAGTTTAAGAGGCTTTTCTGCAAGGAAAAGCTGCTTCCTATCTTGGCTGTAAAGTTGTCGTGTTGCCACTGCTGGTTTTCTCTTTGCTGATTTGTCAGGAACAATCTCCTTCTGTGCACTTCACTACCTCAGGTGAGACAGACACCCTTGGGGCTAGAGAGGTGGAGATGTGGCGTCTATGCTTCCTTCTTTGTTGCTTCTATTAATTATGAAGGAACATTTGTGGGTTTATTCGGGCAAGGGAAATTTTATTATCCTTACCACATTCCCCAACTTTTTTTCACAATAAATAGGGAGCAGAATATTATCAGTAATAATAGCCAGCCACAACACAGCAAAGGCCTTGTCATGGTTGTTCCCCACTACTGCACTCTGAATGCAGAAGGTGGGGGGCCTGCAAAAGACTTTAAAAATACTCTGTCACTATGGCTTTTGTTTAAAAACTCTCTAAGGTCACAGATTCTGTGGCCTTGGCTTGGTGTTACTGCCACCACCCAAATGCAGAAACCCCTCTGAAAACCCAGGAAGACATATTTGGGAATCCCTTCCTCTGGGGTACCTTTCAGCTCTTTAACCATCCCTCTGGAGAAAGCCTGAAAAACTAATTTCTATTAGTAGTATGGCCTGCAGTCTTAGGCACTTGTACACAGAACCTCCTACCCTTTGGGACAGTGGTTCATGATCTTAAGAGGTGATATTTATTAACAAAACAAAGAAAGAAAACATACTTTGTGAAACATTACTTGGTTGCTAGATATTACAAAGCAACTAAAAAAGGATTAAACCACAGAGAATTGCTTCTCTGGGATTTAGTTTGGAAGGTTAGTGTGTAAGGGGAGTTACATGTGCTCAGCACAGAGAAGTCCAACAAACCCCAAAAATAAAGACAATAACCTGATTGTGTCTGACTAAACATCCCCTGTACTACTCACACATCTCTAGTTTCAAGATTTAGTTCTTCCCTAAGCATGGGTATTGCTAGATTCTCCATGCCTATGTTCCTGGCTTAATTCATGTCTGTCCAGCTCTGCTCTGGTCACACAAAGACTGGGAACAGTAAGGTCACTGCTCCCAAATCAAAAGCCCAAGCTCTATTAACATTGGCTCTCCTGGCCTCCTGCCAACTGACTTCCTACTTCACTAGCATACCTGGCGACTCGCTAGGACCCACAGCCTTGGTTTTAACCCTTACAGGCAAGACAATTGGGTTAGGTTTAAAGAATTAGCTAAAGTCTTTTCATGGTAGTTAAGTGAATGGCTGGAATGGCCAGATAAGAGTATTACCCCTCCCATTCATAACAGACCTACATAGGTTCCTTCATAAAATCATCATACACTGATAAACAGCACATTCAAAAGAATTCAGACACAGAAGTTATAATATGCTTTTTGAGGATTGTGTGTCAGGCTGGCTAGTCCTGTAGGGGGAGCTGGGCTCAACAGTTGTGTCACTGGTCAGGCTATCTGCCAGTGATCCTGCTTGGATGGCTTAATTGCCATGAATTGGTCACAGCTAGGAAAGGTCTAGGAGAAGGACCCAGGACAAAGACCCAGTGGGGAAATTGGTAGAGATCTCATTCTGGAAAGGAGCCAGGGGCAGCTGAAGGAAAGGAAGTGTCCAGTGGCAGGCCCTGTAACGGGCAAGACTTCAGTAGTGTGACCATATTTCCTTATGCTGAATACGGGACTCCAGGTAAAATGTCTTGTATCCAAGTGAGTTCAGTGGTAGTCAGTCAAAACTGTGCAGTACAAACATTCAAATTAACATCAAATTGATTGAGCCCCTGTTAAAAAGAAATACTGCGCACCTGGATTCTTTCCATTTACCTTATCTTCAGATTTGCATGGGGAGAGGTGACACACACACACCTTCCTATGCCCCGCTCTCACATGAGGATGGGGGTGGCCAGTGCACCTGACCCAACTCTTCCTACTCAGTACTCTCTTCCCTCCATGACTAGCTGGGTCTCCAGGATAAACCAGCCTCTCCTGGTACCTGGTGTGGTGTCTTCTCCAGGCAACATGAGGGGGGATGCAGGGTCACAGGCACTCCTCCCCAGATTTCACCATAACAAGGCCAGCAGCAGCCTTTCAGCTCTGTGCAGGACCGAAGGGAAAGGAGCTGCTCCCAGCCACAAAGGGTAAGGGTGGGAGGTAGAGATGGCTTGGCCCGTGTCTTTGTAGAGATAATCTCTTCCCTCAACCTGCTCCACCTCCCCCCGCTCCCCTGTGGCTAGAAGCAGCTTGTCCCTTCCTGCCTATAAAAAGGCAGCTAACACCTCCAAGCTGCTGCTGACCATTGACATAACCCAGCCACCTCCTGTCCCCTGGCTAGAGCCTGGGCAAGAAGAGATGAATCCCTAAGGATAGCTTCAGCGAACCTAGCCAAAGAGGTGGCTCAGCAGGGGAGGGTTTGCAGGGGACAGAGCAGCCCTGCACTGCCTTGGGGCAGGACCTAGGGCAGGGGCAGCCTGTGCAGAGGATGCTAAGCCCCTGCCTGGGAAGCTGCTGCAGAGACTGCAGGGTCAGGACACAAACTTGTTGTAAATAGCTTCCTCCCACTACTCCAGAGCTTAGGTGCGGAACAGAGGGGCTTCCCTGGGCTAGTGCCGTGTGGGGCTTTGCGGGGCCAGCCTTAAGGAAAACAGTGCCCTGGGCGAACTTGTGTGTTGGCACTCCTGCCCCCTCTGCTCTGGTCAGGGTGCCCCCATTTCCCTTGGCTGCCATGGACTCCCCTTTGCCATTAACTCCTGCCTCTCCTTCCCCTAACTCCTACACTGTGTCCCTACCCCAGCATTTGTCATCTTCACCCCAGCCCCTGCACTTCCCTCCCACCTGCACTTCCAGCTCCAGCCCTGCATTGCCAGTGCACCTACCACACGGACTCCCTGTCTGGTGTCACCCAACCTCTTATGCCCAGGAACCCCCAGGGGTACCAGAGTGCTCCCCAGGTGCCCTTAGCCCAATCACTTCTAGCTCACTAAGCCAGGCAATGCCCCCCCCTTCCCTTGCCAGCCCCTCTCCTGTGGCAGCCATCCCCAGTGTGGTTCTCCCCCCCCCCTCCCCCCACACACACACACAGTTCCCTGCAGGTCCCTGCCTGACTCTGCTCCCTGAGCTCAGTTCCCTCTCAACTCCCTCAACCCAGCCTTGCCCGGCCCCCACCTGGTCACTCACATTTTGCGCCTGTCATAGAGTGACGCTGTCGCAGCGGGGGCTGGGTGGAACTGGGGCCCTCAGCTGGTGAGAGGGGCAGGGTGGAAAAAGGGGCTGGAGGGGAGGGGCTGGATGGAAGGGGCAGAGAAAAGCCTGCTGGCTAGCAAGGAAATGGAAGCTGAGGGGAGGGGGAGGAGAAAAGCCGACCGGCAGGAAAAAAAGAGCCGAAGGGGGTGGGGTCAGACCCCTTTGTGGCGCCCCCTGGCTGCAGCGCCCTGGGCCTGGGCCCAGATTGCCCAGCCCTAAGGCTGGCCCTGGGGCTTTAGCACACGCAGGGCTTGGCTCCTGGCCAGCATCTTGGGCCGGAGGGTCTTGAGCTTTCCCTGGGTGCCAGCCCATCCAGAGACAGTGGGGGAGGAGCAAGCCTGTCAGCAGGCTGTTGGGGAGCTCAGTGATCTGACCAGGGGCTGTTCTCCACACAGTGCTGGGATCAGGACGCACCCTGCTGTGGGGCAGGGAGCAGCGTGACTGAGGGCGTGAAGGGTCACAGCAGGAGGGGACTGGGCCAGTGGGTGGGCAACAGAAACTGCAGGGGCTGCACTGATGGACCGAGGGGAATGGCTGGCCCCCCCACATTTTAGCTTTGCCTGACCTCCAGCCTTGGACATCTGCCCCCACTGTCAACTGCCCCCCCCCCACTCACTGCTGGTGAAGGGGCAGCTGGCGAGCAAGGATCCTACCAGTACTGATGGCAGGGGAGAGACAAAAAATATGGGATAATTTGCCCTTTTTTAAGTAAAAGTAGGGTCACCTACAGAAAGGTTTAAATACAGGACTGCCCCTTTAAAAACAGGACATCTGGTCACCCTAGGCTTCATGAAAGCAGCTCTGTGTTGAGGATGTTGATGTTCTGGAGCAGGAAGCTGGGGAGGGACTACAGGCTTGAGCTAAGACAGGCAGAAGGTTGGTTTGTGTTTTTTTTTTTTCTGGGCGTTTTCTGCATGCTGAGGGGTGAACCTTGGAAGAGAAGAGTGGGAATGCAGTGGAGGAACCCAGGATGGTGGATTATGATGTTTTGATCATCAGAGTTGTGTGGCACATGGACACCTTGAAAAGATGAAACTTAAAAATAAGTGAACTGGAGGGCTACACCACGAGAAGCAGCAGTCCACTCTATGGCCAGAGTGACTGTTGACAGGGGCCGGGTTAAATGGTTGCTAGGGCATGTCCCACCATCAGGGAGTACATTGGCTGGTGAGTTGCTCATCTATGATAAGAAATGTGGTAATCTCTAAAGACCTAATTGTCCTCGTAACTCATCAGTGCTATTGGAAAACTATCTCCTGGAGAGTCATTAACAATATAACTTCTGCATATGGTGTTTTTATTTCATGTTTCACCATTAGCTTTTACCAAGGTATGTTACAATTAACTTTTTTCTGCCTCCCGTTAGGGATAGTTCTCAGAGACATGTTAACCAAGAGGTTACTAGTTCATTATAGATAGTTTTTCTCATCTTCTTACGTGGGGGTGGGGAATATATTTAGGGTCTATGGTCTATGCAGCAATCACAAAAATCTCTCTCTTCATAACATCAAGTTTCAATTGATTCTGGCTTGCAGGGCTCATCTCACAAGGCTAAAAATGGCAGCGTGGATGTTTGGGCTCCAGCAAGCAGGAGAAGCTTGAAAGCTGGGCTCCTGTCAGAGCATCTACACAGCTATTTTTAGCCCTGCAGCGTGAGCTCTCTGAACCCAAGTCAGTTGGGCTGGGCTGCTACAGGGTTTTCTGCAGTACAGATGTGCCAAAACAGATCCATGGAATAGTTACCCACAGGAGTGCAAATGTGTGTCTGTTAGAGGGGTGCTGAATGGACATTCTCAGGGCTGTTAGGGGACAAGTCTACACTGCATTTCGGAGCCGGCCTCCTAGCTCTGGTCCAAAGACTTGTAGTGGTGGGAGCAGGTTAATGCTCTAAAGTAGCACTGCAGACTTTGCAGCTTAGGATGGAACATGGGCTCTGAAGTCTTGGGAGGTGGCAGGTGGCTTCAGTGACTGACCCACGACATCAAAGCCCCATTCGTGGCTATTTTTAGAATGCAGCTCAAGCCCTGCTAGCCACAAGTCTGTGGCCCCAGAGTGGGGTGCTTGCTCCTGGATGCAGTGCCGATTGCAGAGCAGTTTGTTTCAATAGTTTGTTTCCAAAAATTCCATAACCACGTCTCTAGTGGTACAAGCTGCATCTAGAAAAGACTCGAAGTTTGTCAAACTAAATCATTACGTACAAACAATAGGCATGACATCAGGAAACCTGCTTGTTAAACAAACCCAATACACGGCTAAATCTTTAGTCAAACCCCAGCATTAAATACAAAAGAAGTGAGACAAAGAAAACCACCCATTGATTTTAAGATGGAAAAAATACAGTATATTTTATGTAAGAGCTTTTGTTCAAGAAATAATGCCCTTGCATTGAACTATCTGCACCTGAAAAAAGTTTCATTGTTGTGCTCAATTCTTGAGAGGGTTCTCAGAGTATAGAAAAATTTCAAAGCTTTTGTTTCATTTCATTTTTCTCTACTCCATACTATGAATGACGTAAGCGAAACACACCCCCTCCAGCTTTGTGATTAAATTATAAGAAGCCTCTTACTGGTGGGCAGGATGGTTTGAAACTGTACACACAAAAGTCTGGTGCTTTGAGCCTGGCATATAACAAATAGAAGAAGGCAGGAAGCCTGTGGACACATCACTATGCGGAAAAATGTGCAATGATTGATAGTCGCTCTGTGAAGAAAGAGAAAAGAGCCACATGCCACCCAGGGAGAAATTTTTGTGGTTTTAATGACTTAAATGAGAGCAATGCATGTTTCCCTTAATAGCTAGCATCTTTAGTGAAAAAAGCCATTTTCTTATCTGCAGACTAGTAAACAGCAATTGAAGACAGGTGTTGCACTCTTCAGTAATGGAATTTGTTTCCCTTGCTTTCACTTTCCCTGTCCCTGACACATGCATGTAGATTTTCTCGAAACAGGCTAGGGGAATGATCTTTGCAGCAGCATTCTGGCAAATATGATCAAGACTACATTTTCTCTGGCCTTGACATATACAAGGATATTGCAGTAATAGAGATGTGAGATGATGAAAGCCTGGCTGAAAATTTTAGCTCTGTATATTGATAGAAAAAGTGATCTTTTAGAGAGACGAGGCAGAATGGAAAGGTGAGATTTGGACACTACCTGGAAATCACAAGGACCTAGCGAGAGGTCCCAGTCAAAGATGACAGCCAAGTTGCAGAGTCTGAGCACCAACAGGACGGTGGCAGTAGTTCTCAACACATTTACCTCTGTGAACGCATATGCGGCTGTGTGTGTGTGTGATTCAGGATGAATCCACACAATATCTTTACCACCTGTATAGCACGGTCCAGTCACCCAAGTCCTGAATGGTGGATCAGGCAGAAGAGGGTCCTTGGATCTCAGTGGCTGTGAAAGCAGATGAAAGCTGCGGCAAGTTAGAGATATACAGTCATCTGGGACTTTCCCTGCCACTGGCCCCAGATCTCATTCGAGTGGTGACTGAAGGCACGGCTGTGTCCCCAGTTAAAAACAAATCATGCACAAGCTTCTACCAAAGGAAACAACACATATCCAACCTTCCAAGCCAATTGGCAATGGAATAGTGATGACAGGGATAGGGATAGTGAATCTGGCAGCCTCTGGCCCTGAATCTACACATAGGTGGAAACAGTGAGATGATCATCTGTCCCTGGAATGAGGCAGGAGTGCAATTCAGTAGCTTCTATCATAACTGAGCAGTCCTTTTTAGCATCCCCTTTGTTCACCCCACATGGGGAAAAGGCTAAAAAAGGTGCTTTAAATCTAGGCTGTCTCATAGAATGATAGGTTTGGAAGAGACCTCAATCCCCTGCTAAAAGCTGGACCATTCCCAATGAAATCAGCCCAGCCAGGGCTTTGTCAAGCCAGGACTTAAAAACCTCTAGGGGTGGAGACTCCACCACCTCCCTAGATAACCCATTCCAGTGCTTCACCACTTTCCTAGTGAAACAGTTTTTCCTAATATCCAACCTAGGCCTCCCCCACAGGAACTTGAGACCTTTGCTCCTTGTTCTGTCATCGGTCACTACTGAGAACAGCCTCTCTGGAACCTCCTTTCAGGAAGTTGAAGGCTGCTATCAAATCCCCCTCGCTCTTCTCTTCTGTAGACTAAGCAAGCCTAAATCCCTCAGCCTCTCCTCCATACGTCATGTACTCCAGCTCCCTAATCATTTTTGTTGCCCACCACTGGATTTTCTGCAATGTATCCACATCCTGGGGGGTCCAGAACTGGACGCAATACTCCAGATGTGGCCTCACCAGAGCCAAATAAAGGGAAAAAATCACTTCTCTAGATCTGCTGGCAATGCTCCTCCTAATTCACCCTAATATGCCATTAGCCTTCTTGGCTACAAGGACATACTGTTGACTCATATCCAGTTTCTCATCCACTGTAACCCCCAGGTCCTTTTCTGCTGAACTGCTGCTTAGCCAGTCAGTCCCCAGCCTGTAGAAGTGCTTGGGATTCTTCTGTCCCAAATGTAGGACTCTGCCCTTGTCCTTGTTGAACCTCATCAGATTTCTTTTGGTCTAATCCTCCAATTTGTCTAGGTCACTCTGGACTCCAGTCCCCATATACTCTCATACATTCTTGGGCTATGTCTAAATTGGTGTGATCTTGTGCTGATTATTTTCAGGCATAACAGCATTGTGCAAGAGGGTTTTTCTTGTGCAAGAAGGGGCAGCGTAGACAGCTCCTTCTTGTGCAAGAGCCTCTTCTGCAAAAATGGTGGCTCATTAGATATGCAAATGAGGCTCGGCGATATTCCACTTAGCCTCATTTGCATAGCTCTGGCGCAAGATTGACATAGCCTTGGTTAGAATACTGCATCCAGTAGGATCACCCTTCCTGTGGTCAAAGCTGTAAAAAGACAGTGACTTGCTACATGGAATTTTCACACTCTGATGGCTAACAATGACAATGTACAGCTGGAAAGATTAATTACCCGGGATCTTGGGCAATACAACATTGCTATCACTCTCCTCAATGAGACAAGGTGCCCAGATGAAGGTCAACTGAAACAACTCCTTTGGAAAGGAAAACCTGCAGAGGCACTTATAGTGTTGGTTTTGCAATCAGGAATACTGTGTCAGGTTACAGAATTTCCTACAGGAATCAATGGATGTATTATGACTTTTCATCAAGTAACTACCAGTCTGCTGCTGTCATCACTGCCTAGCCCCCAGCACTTGATTCTGTTGAAGATATTAAGGAAGAGTTCTGTACAGATCCTGTCAGAGTCTTGATCAGCATTCCCAAGGAGGACAAGATCATTCTCCTCAGAAATGTTAAGGCTCAAGTCAGGCAGGAGACAGACCTCTAGAATGGAGCGTGAAAGGCTAACTCTGGCAGCATCCTCTACCAGAGCAAATGCACAGAACTTGACCTGGTCATCACAAATACTCTTTTTAGACAAAGTTAGAAGTATAAGACCAGCTGGAAACACCCTCGCTCTAGGCATTGACACCTTCTTGACTATGTTATTGTTAGGTCTTGAGATCAGAAGGATGTCCACATCTCGAGGGCCATCACAAGCATCACTTGATAAATCAATAAATCAAAAGCATCACAAGCAGGCAAACTCAGTACAAAAGAAGTTCAGCGTCAACTCCCTTGAAGATACAGTGACTCAGCCTCAGCAAAGTCTCCAAGAGAAGTTTGCCTGCAACTGATGATGATGACCTCTGGAAGGGATTAAAGCCTGCCATTCTTTCAGTATGTGCTGAGTCAATTGGCTGTGTCACCTCCCATCACCAAGATTGGTTTGAGGAGAATGATGTTCACAGTCTGCTCAACCAGGAAAAAAAAGTTAATTGCCTGTGGCAAAACAACATATCATGTCAGCAGAAGAAAGATTCAGACAAGCAACTCAAGGCTGAAGCCCAAAGGAAAATCCATTATATGAAAAAAAAGAGGTGGCAAGAAAAGGTATTTTTCCATTGAAATGGGTGATGCCAAAGAAAGGGTTCCCGCCCTAGGGAAAGGTCTATTTAAGCAATGGGAAGCAATCAGCTTTTGTCTTCAGCTGGCTTTTGAAACAGCCTGGCCCACCCTAAGAGGATACAAATGAACTTTAACGAAGCTGTAGACCCAAATCAGAATATAAGATCAACACAGATTTAAAGCTTTTGCCTGAAATAAAAACAGCTGTTTAGGGTAAGAATTTGCGTGTAACATGTTTTTTCGTAAATTAAAACTAGCTGTGCGATAACTCATCTGAAGAAGTGGGTTTTGTCCATGAAAGCTCATGATATCATCTACATGTTATGTTAGTCTTCAAGGTGCTACTAGACTATTTGCTGTTTAAGTTTTTACTTTGATCTGTTTTTTGACTTCCAGTCACTGAAATCATACTTTTTTGTACTTGGTAAAAATATTTTATTTATTATCAAGCTGAGTGTAAATACTTGTTAGTTGGTGGGTAAGCAACCATTGTGCATATCTCTCGTTCATTGATAAAGGGGGCTGTCCTTATAAGCTTTCTCTGTGTAAAAATTTTACACTGAGTAAGATGGATTTATTTGGGGTTTTAGTCCCATTTAAGGGTTGGTTTTCTGGGTGCTGAGTTCTTAGAACTGTCCTCTCCCAGAGCTACACTGGTTCAGTGTCTGTGCTGCACTGCAGAGGGCGGTAACACCAACTCTGTGCCTTGGCTAAGGGAGACCAGAGGATCTGTCCCAGCAAGACAGGGTCATGGGGAGCCCAGAGAGCAGGAAGGTGGGTATCAGTGGCATGTTCAGCAAACCTGGGGACCACCCTTGCATGAATTACTCCTCAGTAGGGAATGAGAGGAATGAACTTAAGATGTATACTTTCCTTCTCTTCCCCATGAGTCAGGGGGATTGGAAGAAGGGCAAGCATAGTCACAGTACACAAACAGGTGCACCCCGTACACACACTGAAGTGGCGCCCTTGCCTTCAATCTCCTCCTCTTGCCTTTACCGTCTCATTTAGCTCATCCTCTCCTAACAACATTTCTTCCACATTGTTTACATGGTGCCTGTTTTTGAGGACCTATCCTGAAACACCTTAATGGGGCCTAATTTTCAGAAAGTGCAAATCATCAGTGCTCAGAATCTCAGGCTCCTACAAGGCATTACGTTGAGCTCCAAAAAACTGTGGCACTCAAAATCTCTAGTTGTGTCTGGGAAGCCTCTATGCCTCTGTTTCCCCATCTGTAAAATGCTTATAGATAGAGGGATATTTAGTTAACATTTTTAGAGAGCTAAGTGGTAAATATTACCAGCATGTTTTTCAGTCTACAATCTGAGTGTTCTCGTCTCAGACTCTAGAAACTTGACTATTTTCTAATATTACAGGAAACATCACTGACTTTGTTTTTAATACTGTTTTACTTTTACTCAAATAAGCAACTATTATTGTTATTACTTTAACATTTCCATCCAACATCTTCCAACCTGCGGTCCTCAAGAAGGTGATAATGAAAATGTTAAGTGATTTGGTGATTCCATTAGCAGGTTGAATTATCGTAGATAAATATTAGATGGTAATATATGATCATTTATTTCTTTTTAATCTCTTAGAACCACATTCACTGCAATCAGATTCTTTAAAAATTTACCAAGCATTTAGATGACATGTACCTGATATGATTATTCTTAAGTGATTTTTTGCTAGCACTGTAATAAGTTCCCTCTGTTTGTGTTTACCAAAGCTGTGCAAAATACTTCTGTCAAACCACACATCCACTCAAACCAAGCTTTATCTGTGATGTTTGAGGTATTCACAACCTGATCCTGTACTCACAGAAGTTTGGAAATTAATGGTTGAAGTTACTTGCACCGATAGGCAACCAAGATTAGCAAGTGGGCCGCATGAGTGTTCCTCCTTCATTTTAGTGGGCCACAAGATTTTTTCTCGTGGGATAGGGTCATTTTCTAACTGCTTTTGCATAACTAGAATTTGCGAAGTGTGACGATTGAACCATAGTAATGCCTTGATTAGATGCAGAGGGAGCACATGTCTCTCACGGTTAATGTTTTGTGCAATCAGCATGCACCTCACTTCATATGCTCTTGCTTTATGTATGTCTAACTTTAGTAATACCCATAGGAAAAATACCTATAGATGACAACCAGCAGAATATGGCAACTGTGGACAATGGTAAACAATGTGATCCACACATAGAACCCCAAAGGACCATAGGTTGGCCATCACTGCAACAGACTGTCCTCCATTACCATTACCTTCCTTGTTCCTGTCTGAATTTTTCAGGATCTTCCCAAAGGGGTGCGGGTGAATGAAGGTATTGGGGAAACAGTGGATATACAGGGAGGAAGAAACAGTTTTCCACCGAGGGAGGGTGACATGAGAGCTATTGACAGGACATATGTGGGAGGCGTCCGATCAGAATTTTGGTTCAGCTTCTCTGTTCTGGATGCCAGTGTTTCATTGCATTTGTACTGTTTTCTGTGAGCACAGGGGGAAACGAGGGCACACGCCCAACAAACCATTATGCATTCACATTGTAGGGTGTGTCAGTGCAGTTAATGTCTCTCCAAAAAAGAAATTAATTGTTGACTTCTGTGAAGAGTCACATTTTCTCAAATGGTTCAGTCAGTTACAAAACTTATGTCAAAATGCTACACAATTCTATGAACTTTCTAATTACCAGGAAACCCATATAAATCAGTGTCTGGCTTGTATAACCGTCAAACACACTGTCACTAGAACCTGTTTAAAATGCCAAATAAGGTCATTTGGTTATCGTGCAGTTCTGCATTTCTTAGCATTTGACCAGCAGTGGCCAAAATATTGATGACTAAATTGTAAATTTGAGAGGGTGTTATCCAAAAAATCCCAAACCAAAGAAGTGGTAACTTAACTGTTTCACTCCAGGTGGTATCAGGAAGAAATCAATGGCAATGCAGAGCTTCCAGCCGATGAAAGATTGATACGAGTAAGTGTGCTCTTGTCTTCAGCCACTATTTATTAAAGTTAAGCACACACAGATGTAAGTGTAAACAGGGTCTGAATCAATGCTTCCAATGCAGCCAGATGGAAGGGGAAAGGAATCCTGGGTGTGGTTATGTAAATACAGTCAAGTCAGTGCTATATAGACCTTAGAATGGTATTTTGTCTATTGTAAGTAACTTGGCTGTTGTGGGGTCACAAACCATGTTAACCCTAAATGTAGGAATTGTGAAATGACCACCAATGCTTGCAGAAGAGATAGTGTCATTGTAAACAATCTTAGATGGACAAGGCTTTCTCTTCCTGACTCGGTGAAGTCAATTGGAGGGAAGAGCAGAACTCTGAACTCTGAACCAGGCATGAGCTGGAAGACTGGTTCAACCTGTTTATCTTCCCGCCCCCACTCCTTTCTAATGATAGAACTAAAACAGATTCCATAATGAGTCTCTCTATTGTTTTAAATGTTATTCCAGTGGATGCTGAAATCTTTTTGCTGGCCTGCACTGTGGGCCAAGAGCTAAAATCACTGAGAAGCTGGAACCACAGAGAGCTCAAATCACTAGGTTTGGCCAGATCCAAATTCATCACAAGGCCAGTGGCAGCAGGCGGCTGGCAGGAGTAGTGGCTGGTGGGAGTTGATTGAAGCAGGCAGACGACAACTGACAGGAGCGACAGGTGGGGTGGCCATCAGGAGCAGTGGCAAGTGGCCAGCAGGCAGCCCATGGGAGTGGCTGGCAGGCAGCCAGCAAAGTGGCGCCAGAGAGCAGTGAGCAGGTGGATGGCGAGTGACCAGTGGATGGGAGATGAGCTCTGCAAATCACCTCTGAGCTCTGGTCTGCCCTGACCAAGGGCAGCAACTGTGAGTGGGATGCAGACAAGGATTGGGCATGTGAATGGGACACTTACATTGCTGGACCTGTGAGCCTGAGAGGCAAAGGACACAGCCCAGCTGAGCTGGGACAGTTACTCGTGGTTTGGTTATGAACTCTGGGGGGGGGGGGGGGTTCCAAGTTAATGCCACATTACTTCTCTCCCTCTTTCATTAAAAGTTTCTTTTCTACACTCAGACTCTTGCTGCAGTGGGGAAGCATTGCCTCCCAGAGGTGCCCAGGGTGTGTGTGTGAATTTCCCAGGTTACTGGGTGGGGGCTTGAGCCAGTTCTGGATGGAGAGGAATGCTGAGATATTGAACCTGGCCCTGGCTGCTGACGGTGCTACCTGGCAGAAGGGTTACATAGGACATGGGTTTAGAAAATCCCAAATAATTATCATATGTAATGGTATCAGGTAATTAGCAGCAGGCCAGTGATAGCCAATCACTTCTCTGACAAAGACTCTGGTATCCAGAAAAGTCTCTCAGGACAGCTTCAGAGAATTGCTCTAATGTGCACTCTGTTGTGTGCTCTTTTTATAACTTACTTTTTGCATAGCTCATAGTGACCCTTACTGGGCCATCGCTTCTCTTAACTTCAATTATTTACCAATAAAACATTCCTAGCAATCATAACCATAATAAGTTACTAATTAAAGGTGCCCAAACTCTCTATCCACTTATTTTCTTTGTTTATAAATGTGTTGACTCTTTTTTTTCCCTCTCCCCTCCCCTGGGGCGTGTCTACACTACACGGAAGATCAACACCACTGTGATCGAACTTTCTGCTAAATCAGACTCAGAGGGCACCCCAGTCAGCACTGGTACTCCTGCTCCTCACAAGGAGTGAAGGAAACCTACAAGCACATTTTGCTCCCATCAGCCTCCCGCTGTGTGGTCGACACAGAAATGTGATTTAAGATACGTTAACTCCAGCTATGCAAATTTACATAGCTGGAGTTGCATATCTTACTTCAACCTTCTGCTGCAGTATAAACGTGATTAACTGCAGGCTTGTGGTTTCTGCTGGTATTTGACATTACCTCCAAAAGCCATGCTTGTCTGCATTAACCCTTTTCCATCTGGTGGTCTATTTTACTAATTCATGATAGCTGAATGCAATATGGCTGCAGTTAGCTCAATCAAATGCTAGATAAGACACCCCTCAATTCCAGGATAACAAGGGGGTTATGTTCTTAACTTCACTAGGAGCTACAGGATCACATCTGTACTGTGAACAGAACTAAAGTGACTAAAGTCAAAGGAATTACTTGACAGCATTTGAATTTGAAGACCCAGACTGTCCATGTCACTCAACTCCCATAAGTGCCAGCTGCTTGTGAAGAGCTGTTTTCAAAATATAGCCATATTTATTTAGGTACCTATGGGAATAGAGCTCTTTTAAAATTATGGACCCAATTGTAACTGCTGAGCTATTGAAAAATTGACTTGAATGAAATAAACATTGAAAGTATAGGACCTGTGACAGGAGAGTTTGGCTGTGATTCTGTGGTCTGTGATGTGCAGGTCAAACTACATAATCATGATGGTCTCTTCTCTACTTTTTTACAGCTCATTTCAATACCGAGCATTTCCAAGCATCCAGATACAGAGTAGCATCATTTTTATCAACAGCTGAACTAAGACTAGTGAAAAACACTTTAAAAAAAGCTTTCAAAATATGCTATAGATGCTAATGTCCCCAAGCAGCATCCTCTATTCTTCTTAACACAGAGAGGAGAAAAACAATTTTCTTTCATTTATGTGTTGAGTATCGGGTTAGTTGATTTAGTAGACGATGCAGAAAAATTCTAGCTTTAGATTCATCATACACCAGAGCACATTACAATACATCCCAAACTGTATTTCTTGATATAGAAATTGTGAAATGCCAGACACCATAGATGAAAGGAGAAAGCAAAGATTTACTTAAGGATCCTACTAATGAGGAAGATGACTAGAGAGTAGTGATGGAGACCAAGCCATAAAATTCAGAAGATATTGATATTAGCAATACAGTGAATACATCCAGAAAGGCAGGAGTTAAGGCAATAAAATGTTCAGACAACTCTTTGAGTGGACAAAGGAAGAAATGCCAAAAACTGAAGAAGACAAACCATTTCTACAGGTCCATCCTATACAGCTGCAATAAGGGCAATTTGAAAATCTATATCAGTAGTGTAACAGCATTGTCTTGACATGGCCACTGATACTCTACCAAACAATTTATGACAATTATGACAATTTATTATTTGTACCATATGACTGATTGTTGAGATTGGAAGGGTAGGACAACATGCTCTATAATTGCTGCTACAAAACTCATTCTGGATTTTTTCCACAAGATGCTCAGGAGTTCTAACAACAACAACAAAAAAGCCTGTTGAGAGTCTTTGGGTTAAGTTTAGAGCTGGGAGCAACAAGGGTGATGCCTTGGATGAGGTAGACGAGGCTTTCTTCAGACAACTGACTCAAGCTTCCAGACCAGAGGTTGTGATTCTCCTAGAGGACTTCAGTCACCCTGACATCTGATGGGAGATCAAGACAGCAGTACACAGTCAATCCAGGAAGTTTTTGGAGAATGTTGGGGACAACTTTCTGGTACAAGTGCTGAAGGAACCAAGTAGGGGCCATGCTCAGGGCCTGCTGCTTGCAAAAAGGGAGGAAATACCAGGGGAAGCAAATGTAGATGGGAACCTGGGCAGCAGTGATCATGAGATGGTCAAGTTCAAAATCCTGACCAAAGGAAGAAAGGAAAGCAACAAAATACACACCCTGGACTTCAGAAAAGCAGACTGAGACTCCCTCAGGGTACATCTACGCTAGCCCCCTAGTTCGAACTAGGGAGGCTAATGAGGGCAACCGAAATTGCTAATGAAGCGTGGGATTTAAATATCCTGTGCTTGATTAGCATATTTCCAGCCGGTCACCATTTTGGAAACTGACTAGCCTGAAGTAACTGCCTGCGTCTACACGTGGCAGAGAAGCAGGATTCTGAGATAAACCCCTTAGTTTGAATTAACTGTTAAACCTCATTCCACGAGAAGTGGAATTTTGGTCACCCTCATTAGCCTCCCTAGTTCGAACTAGGAGGCTAGTGTAGATGTACCCTCAGAGAACTGATGGGCAAGATACCCTGGGAGGCTAACATGAGGGGGAAGGAATTCAAAAGATCTGGCTTTCTATTAAAGAAGCCTTATTGAGTGTGCATCCCAATGTTCAGTAAGAAAAGCAAATATGGTAGGTGACAAACTTGGCTTAACAGTAAAATATCTGGTGAATTTAAACACAAAAAGAAAACTTACAAGAAGTGGAAACTTGGACAGAAGATGAGGGAAAAGTATAAATATATTGCTCGTGCATACCTGGGTGTAATCAGGAATGCCAAAGATCAATTGGAATTGCAGCTAGCAAGGGATGTGAAGGGTAACAAGAAAGGTTTTTACAGGCACATTAGCAATAAGAAGGTGGTCAGGGAAGATGTGGGGCCCTAACTGAATGAGGGAGGAAATCTAGAGACAGCTAATGTGGGAAAAGCTGAAGTACTCAATGCTTTTCTTGCCTCTGTCATCACAGACAAGGTCAGCTCCCAGACTGTGGCACTAGGCAGCACAGTATGGGAAGAAGGTGGGCAGCCTCAGTGCAGAAAGAACAGGTTAAGAACTATTTAGAAAATTTGAACATACACAAATCCATGGGGCCAGATCTAATGCATCTGAGGGAGCTGATGGAGTTGGCTGATGTGACTGCAGAGCCATTGGCCATTGTCTTTGAAAACTTGTGGCACTCAGAGGAGGTCCTGAACAATTGGAAAAAGGCAAATGTAATGCCCATCTTTTAAAAAGGGAGGAAGGAGAAATCAGAGAACTACAGATTGGTCAGCCTCACCTTAGTCCCCGGAAATATCATGGAGGGGATCCTCCAACAAGGAATGCATTCTGAAGCACTTGGAAGAGAGGAAAGAGAGGAACAGTCAACATGGATTCACGAAAGGGCAAGTCATGCCTGACCAACCTGATTACCTTCTATGACGAGGAAACTGGCTGCGTATGGGGAAGGAGGTGGACGTGATATACCTTGACTTTAGCAAAGCTTTTGATACAGTCTCCCACAGTATTCTTGCCAGCAAAATAGGAAGTATGGATTGGATACATAGACTATAAGGTGTATAGAAAGCTGGCTAGATCATGAGGTGCTACGCAGTGTTCCCTCTAAGTTGCATGGCAGCACAGGTTCATAGGCGATCAGTCAGCTATGTGCACGGAGGGCAACAAAAATTATTAGGGGGTTGGAGTACATGACTTATGAAGAAATTCTGAGGGATTTGGTCCACAGAAGAGAAGAGTTAGGGGGGATTTGACAGCAGCCTCCAACTATCTAAAGGGGGGTTCCAAAGAGGATGGAGAGATGCTGTTCTGAGTTGTGACAGATGATAAAACAAGATGCAGTGGGGGAGGTCTTGGCCATCCTCACTAGGAGGATGGGGAAGCACTGGAATGGATTACTCAGGGAGGGGGTGGAATCTCCATCCCTAGAGTTTTTAAGACCCCACTTGACAAAGCCCTGGCTGGGATGATTTAGTTGGGACTATTCCTCCTTTTAGCAGGGGGTTTGATTTGATGATCTCCAGAGATCTCGTCCAACCCTATGATTCTATGGTGTTATGATTCTATGATTCTGCTAGGCTATGTCTAGACTGCAAGCCTCCTTTGAAAGAGAGCGTCTAGACTGCACGCGGAACTTTCAAAAAAGCAAGCCGCTTTTTCGAAAGAAAGCACCCAGTGAGTCTGGATGCTCTCTTTCGAGGAATCCCTATTTACATTCAAGAACGCCTTCTTTCGAAAGAGCACTTTCGAAAGAAGGCATTCTTCCTCGTGAAATGAGGTTTACCGCCGTCGAAAGAAAAGCCGCGTTCTTTCGATTTAATTTCGAAAGAACGCGGCTGCAGTCTAGACGCAGGTGAAGTTTTTTCGGAAAAAGGCTACTTTTTCTGAAAAAAACCCTGAGTCTGGACACAGCCCTAGTGATTATCTTCAACTTGCAGATGAGTGGGAAATGTTTATTTTTGGCCTTGTTTGCCATACATATTATGAGGCTAAATGGATATAAAACTTTTATGTTTATTATACTCAAGTTGGACTTGGTCCTGCTTTTAGCAAAGGGTTGGACTCGGTGACCCCCTGAGGTCACTTACAATCCTCTGATTCTACGGTTCTGTGATTCTAAATAAGATCAGAAAGTGATCAGGTTAGTCACTACAGATGTGTGGAAGATTAGCTAAATTTGCTTGGGAGAATGCCAAGATTTGTTGAACATCATGCTATTATATCTACTACTCCCCCAATGCTTAGTACTGAAAAATGTGCAACACATTATTATGAAGGAAGTAAACACTCTGCAATCTGCTATTCTCAGCCCTAAAGCAATAACATCATATCAAAGGGCCATTTCTTAGTCCTAGATAACAACGGCCCTAAGCCCATGGGCATTGTTTATGTCTTAGCATTATAATTATTATTTATTTATGTTTATAGCTCTTCTTGAGAGCACTGAGGTTCTTTATATAATTGCAAAACTATATAAACCTCCCAGTCACTCCTCCCCCTGACTAAAACAAAGCCATGGCTGGAATGGGATGTAGCAGTTCTTTTATAAAGGTGCCATCAATACTTCACAACAGTTTCTAGGGCAGGAAGCAAGGTGAAATACTTTACCCAGTTAAAATATGAGAATTTCAGCAGGCAGAATGGATTCACACGTTAATCTAGCTTTGTACCTCCGTAATAAATGCACTGAGAATATATTCAGGAATGACACATTCAACCAGTGCCCTGACTGAGGTATTGCATAAAACTAATTTAGAGCTAACCTATTTTTGTAGGTACAGGCAGTCCCCGGGTTACATACAAGATAGGGACTGTAGGTTTTTTCTTAAGTTGAATTTGTATGTAAGTCGGAACTGGTACATATTGTAGGGGAAACTCTAGCCAAACATTTCTCCAGAGTTCAGTTTTATTCTCCCACACCTCACTTCCCTCAGTCCTTTATTCTCAAGCTGAGGTATCTGCTGAAAAAAGCCGCTCCGCATCTCCTTGGTCTGCTGGGGGGGGGGGGACTAGCTTCGCATCTCCCTGGTCTGCTGGGGGGAAGCAGCTAGTGCGGGGTTGCCTCACCCCGTTTGTAAGTAGGGATCCGATGTAAGTCAGATCCATGTAACCTGGGGACTGCCTGTATTTCAAATTCATCCTACATCGAAGTATAGAAGTTCCAACTGCATGGTACGGATGCATTGTTGGTCAGCAGCATGATGCTCACGCAAAGCCTTCATATTAATTTTGTTAAGAAGGGGATGACCAGTGCCCTCCAACTCATTCCAATACCTAAAAGCCTTGTCTAGTGTATCTGCTCTCTCTGCTCTACTTGTTGGGGTTTGTTTAGCCCAGGGGTCTCCAAACTTTTCAGCCCGAGGGCCGCATTAACTATCAAACAGCAGTTCGGGGGCCGACTACACACTTGAGGTCCAAATAAAAAACAATCAAAACATGGATGTTGTTTTTAATTATTTATTTAATATTATTTTATTCAGTTATTATTTAATAACACATTGATACACTACACATGAACACCTGTATTAGTGTGAATGGTGAAATTGTTTCCTGGATGCCAAAATAGCAGACATTTCTGGCTTTGCGAATCCGTTTCTCCCGGAAGGGGGGGGGGGCTTTTCCCCCTGCTCTCCCCTTCCTCTGCACGCTGTCCTCCCCTCCTGCTTGCCACCGCTCACTCCTTTCCCCCCCCCTGGGCGGAAGGGGTCACCTTTTTAAAGTTCCCGCCGGGGTTCACGTTCCCCCGCACGTCGTCGGGCGGGCGTTACCACCACCGTCCATCCTGCCCCCTGATTGGCCGGCTGCCCTGTCAGTCTGGGCGGGGGAACGCCGCCCGTGCTAACCCCCGCCCCCTGCGCCGTTTGCCGCCGCGTGGCCGCTTGTCAGCAGAGCAGCCCGCTTCTCCTGCCCCGGCGCGGCGTGAGTACACGCCGCACACCCCTGACAGGGCCCCCCCCCGCGGCAAGAAGGGCCCGTTCGGCGGCGCCCCAGGGACGGTCTCCACGGGCCGGATGAGAGGGCCTCGCGGGCCGCATCCGGCCCGCGGGCCGTAGTTTGGAGACCCCTGGTTTAGCCTAATGTAACCAGGGAAAATAATAATTTTATTAAATGCACATGTTCTCCAAGGGAAAGACTAAAGCCAGATCTAGGAATACTTATAATAAAAAGAGCTGGTGTTGACCACATGAGCTATAGTTTGCCCTTCTTAGTATACAGTATATCCAACCCTAAGCATGCCAAAATGAGTCAAAACCCTACAAAACTTATTTAACGAGAATTTATTTTGAGTTCTTTTTATTTGTCTTCCCATTTCAGAGCCACTGGTGTGCAATGGGGTCACATTTCCCAGCTTTTTTCATTACCACTAGGCCTAGAAATGTATTTAATTTGTAATTGAAGCTCAGATTCTTGCAACTCTGAGAGCAGAAGCTTAAAAGACCCAACTATTGTATCTTGTGATAAAATCATGAACTGGCAACATTGAATACTTTTTAAATGACAGATGTGTGTCTGGTTCTACAAAAATGTATCCCTCTTAAAAGGAAAAGACTGTGGACTGTGTTTCCAAACACAGCTGACGACATTGTAGAAACAAATCCTGTTTCCACATTTAGTACAGGATCTGAGAATCCCAGTTACCTGTACTAGTAGGACTCCTGCTTATTTCCACTTGCAGGAGCCAAATTCTTAATTTTGGAGGTCAATTAATATGAACTCAGGCCCCAAACTTTAGCTTTAGTTCCAGCTATAGCTTTTAATGCTGCAAAGGCCAGGGGCATTTGGACCTGGGTCCAGTGACCTGACATGTAGCGGTCACTCTTACAATTGGGCCCTTCATGTTACTACAAGTAAGTCCCCACTATTCAAATTTCATCTCTCTCTTCAGTGTCCAAAATTAAAATTGGAAAACAAATTAATTTACGGTAAACTCTGGCCAATGGTCTCCACTATCTTCCCCAAGAAGGAACAAAATCCATGTTTATGTGTACTGACAAGAACAAGCTCCATGTGTAGTGAAATGAGAGGAACTGAAAATATGCCCTAGAAAAAAGAGGAAGCGTGTATTTTTCTCAGTCTACATTGAATTTATTCCAGACTAAGGAGAATAACAGACAAAAAGTTTCTGTGTAGGGTGACCGTATTTCCCTGTTCTGAATGTGGGACACCTTCTTACATTTCTCAAGCAAGTTCAATAGAAATCAGTCAGCACTGTTAGTACAAACATTCAAATTAACATGCAGCTGACTGAGCCCCCGTTAAAGAAATATTGCAGAGCTGGAGTCTTTTTATTTACTGTCTTATCTTCAAGGTTTGCATGGGGAGAGGTGACACCCACACATTCCTATGCTCGGGGCGGATATAGGGCAGGGCGAGTGGGGCAGCCTCCCCAGGCCCAGAGCTTCAAGAAGCCCTGCGCATGCGCAGTGGTGTCACCATGCATGCGCATGGCAAAGGGGGGCCCCGTGAAATTGGGCTGCCCTGGGCCCTGCAAAATGGTCATCTGCCCCTGCCTATGCTTGCCTCACATGGGGATAGGGTGACTGATCCACCTGACCCAGCACTCACTACCCAGTTCCCTACATCCTCCATGCCTGGCTCGGTCCCTGGAACAGACCTGCCTCCCCTGGTATCTGGCACCTCGTCTTCTCGAGGCAACATATAGGGGATAGGCAGGTTCACAGCCCCTCCCCCCATATTTCTGTCAGGGTTCACACCAGAACATGGCAGGTGGCTCAGCAGGGAGGGTGCCTGGGGCAGGACCTATGGCAGAGGGCATCATGTGAAGAGGGTGCTAAGACCTGCAGGGTCGTGGTGCAAACAGGCTACAAATAGTTTCTTCCCTGCCACTCCAGAGCTGAGCTGAGGGGCAGAGAAGCTTCCCCAGGCCAGCTCTGTGCGAGGCTTTGGTACACGAAGGGCTTGGCTCCCCCTGACCAGCACCCTGGGCTGTAGGGTCTTGAGCTTTCTCTGGTGCCAGCCCAGCCAGAGGCAGTGAGGGAAGCAAGGAGCTTGTCAGCCAGGGTGTTGGTGAGCTGAATGATCCCACCAGGGGTTGGTTCTCTGCCCAGCACCAGGAGTGGGATGCAGACCTCTAGGGGGATATGGAGGAGTGGTGGGATGGGAGGTGTGAAAGGGCACAGAAGGGAGAGGACAATGAGAGGGGCAGCATGTTAAGAGACAATGGGTGGGCAGCAGAGGTGACATGTAACCAGCCACCGCCTGCCTGCACTCACCAGCCCCTTCAGCAAGCAGTGGAAATGGAGGGAGAGAGGAGCATGCTGGCCAGGAGCTGGCACTCAGCAGGGGCTGCACATATGGACCAACAGGGGGAGCAGCCAGCCCCACATGCTGCAGCTTTGCCCGACCATCAGCCTTGCACACTCACCCCCATCATAAGCCACTGGACCCCCTCACTCACTGCTGGTGCATGGGCATCTGGCAAGCAAGGATCTGGACAGCAGTAGGACCCATCAGTAGTGATGGGAGTGGAAAGACAGAAAACACAGGACAATTTGCCCATTTAAAAAAAAAACAGTAGGAGGTCTGCAGGAGGTCTTTAATAACAGGACATCTGGTCACCCTCTTTCTGTATGAAAATATTGAGCACACAGATTCCCTATGTAACATACTGGATCTCAACTGAAGCACACCACGGCAGAGAAACTTTTACATTCACAAGGTGAACTATGTAGAAAGTGGAATGATGACATCTTTGCTGGAAGCATTATCAAAAATTGGCTCCCTTAATTGGATGCCTAAATGCAGGAGCCTCTGTTAAGGTACCCACTTCTGAAAATGTTAGCTTTGTCTTTTAGCTACAAAACTTGCCCTTAATGGGAATTTATCATGGGAGCTGATAAGGATGCTAAAATCAGCTACTCGACAGAGTTTTCACGCTTAAAAGGATAGCATGGCCATATTAGCCTGTATTCCACTTCTTTTCAAAATGTGTTGGCACATGAAATTCCTTGAACTTTTGGTTTCCTAAATATGCAATAAAAACCAGCAATAAAAAATTGGCTACATCTGTATTATGTCCAATATTCCAGGCCATGTCAGACATGGAGAAATTATATTCTGGAGACTTAAATGGTGCTCCATGCTTGTGGAAGATGGACAGAAGTTCTTAGGTTTAGCAAGAGCTTAACACATTTATTAGAAAGATGCACAATTTGTTGTAACCTTTTCAGAAAAAGAACCCTGAAGGCTGACTTTTAATTCATGTGCAGTTTCTTGTACTAATCTAATTAACACATCAGATGCAATTCTGGTCTAATACTTTTTTGGGGGAAATCACAGTGTAACTGTTGTTTTCTTTCTAAATTAATATGACAGTCTTAATAAAGGATATCTTTATTAGGGTTTGCGTATCTGTGAGAGAACAGATAAATTAAGATTCTGGATGAATAAAGCTATGATGTATACTCTACATTGCCACTCAATTTTCAGACAACACAGCTGGGGTATTATAAGCTTCCTAAAATAATTCTTTAGAGCCATATTGTGCTCTCAGTTACACTAGTGTAACTAGATTGACTTCTGTGGCGTCACCCCAGATTTACAGCATTGTAAATGAGGGCTGAATTTGATCCTTGCTTTATCTGAGCCTCTGCTAAAACATGTACTGCAGAAATATTTAGAATATGATTAGCATTTTGTGTAAAAAAGTAATCTGTGATTAGAGCAGTTTTCAACCTAGATATTTTACATGCCTTTACCACACATAATACAGAGTGTATAGTATAATATTTACAACATGCATCTCTACTACAGTATTTTCATTTAGAAAGGAGAGGGTCATAGTTTAGCCAAAGTAGAAATATTGTTTCACTTAATCTGTCTAGAAATTCACTGATTTCCATGTGTTTTAATGAAGGCTAGAAGCATATCTCTATTGCTCTGTAAATTGCCCAATTTACTGCTTTCAGATATTGCCCATCCAACAGCTTGAGATTGATTAGGACACCATAATCAATTAACCATTCTCTGTAAAAGTGATGGCACTTGACAACATGTGGTCCAGCCTCAGTGTGGTAAGATTCTATGTATTTTGTGGGGCTACTCCTGAAATTTATAGCTGTCCTGGCATGAATTAAAGATTCCAGTCTTCTTTCAAAAAATTGACTGAATTTTGAAAAGTCAAGATTGCTGTTTTTTCGCATGCCTGCTCTGTAGTCTAGTGAAAAAAACCAACTCCACGGTGTATAATTGAGGCACCAATTTCAAGCTCTGTAAGAAAGGCTTAATATTGTTTTTTATGATTTTTCTGCATGACCCAAGGTTTTTCTTTCACTTGCAGATTTGCATGGAATTCCATGCTTCATATATGCAGACCTCCCTACTCACTGATTGGAGATGAAGCAGAGTTTGGTTTTAGCTCGTAACTAGAACTTCGGGGTGGGATTCTCAAAGTCTAAGGGTACGTTTACACTATGGGATAAGGTCAAATTAAGATACACAACTTCAGCTACGTTAATTGCATAGCTGAAGTCGACGAGCCTTAACTGGACTTTTGGTGCTGTCCACACTGCAGGAAGTCAAAGGAAGAACACTCTCCCTTTGACTTCCCTTACTTCTCGTGGCAGCAGGACTACCAGCATTGACTGGAGTGCCCCTCTCACTTTAAATTAGCTGTCTTCACTAGACACGCTAATTCGAACCTGGGAACATCAACAGTGGCAGCTTCAATCTTCTCTGTAGTATAGATGTACCGTAAGTGATTTAGATGAGCCCATTCACAATAAAAGGAATGGAAGTTGGGTATCCAGATCCCTTAGGCAGCTTTTAATGTTCTGACAGAATTAATATCAGTACCATTCCATGAACTGTCAGACCTCCTGAGGTGTTTATCAATACGTTCACAGGCTTAACTCATGAGGCTGCCCACCAGTTAGAGGTCTGTGTTTATAGAGCTAAAGATCAGAAGTTGTATACCCCAACTGCATTGTGTATGTTCCTGACTCTCATGATGTCTATATGTGCTCTGTGTAGCCATAAATCACTACAAAGGCAGCTGTCAAAATGTTATGGTGTCTTGCCTTTAGGATTAAGACTAAACCTTTATGTGATCATTCAAGTCAATATTAGGCCAAGATCTGAAATGCCAAAGGTCCTTCTTTCATGACCACAGTGTGAACAGTTGGGTTGGGATCCAAATCCACTACAGAAGTAGAGTCTTAAATTTGGAAATCTGCTATTATTAGAACAGAAAATTACTGGCTAAACATAAAAACCATAAAAATAACATGTCTTTTGATATACTTGTCTTAGGATATATTTTTTCTGCTTCACGAATGACCGTAGTCTCTCTTAACTCACTGGGCAGCATAGTTGAGATAAAGGCAATGTAAATTATTCAGCTATATCTCGCTGTACATTTTTAATGAAGAATTTCTGTAGCAAAATAAAATAAAAAAATCTAAACACATGACTTTGTCCTCCTGCATCAACCTTCCCCAAACCAATCTTTATACAGTTCACTTTATTAAAACAAGGGAAACAGTTAAACTAATGTCTCATTTGATTAGCTCCTGTATATATCACATTGGAAGCATCCAGGATAAAAAATTACCATTATGTCAGATAATTCTAAGAACTGGCAATTGGAGCTCCTTTTTACTAAGCACAGGGGACCTTTAAGAACTAGAAAAAAATCCATTTGAAGTGCAGTAGATACGACTGGGGTACGGAATAATTTTCCACCTTCCCTACTCCTAGCCAAAGACCATACTATCTTCAAACTTAAAGGAAAAAAATGTAAAGGATGCAGAACTTAAAATCACAAACAAAAATATAATTTGCTTTCACAAGCATTAAAAACCTTAGGAGGAAAACTAGAGGGATTTTGCTTTTGTTTTTCAGTGCAAGTGTTCATCTAGGAGGTAATTAAGACCATGTTTTTAGAGCAAGCCAATGAATATAAATACTTAAGATAAAAAAGTACTGAAAGTTTTAAAAATTAATGTTTAATGGTTACGTTTTATAAAATGTTTAAAATCATTTATTATTCAACACTACTGGTTAAATTATTTAAAATACAAAAAAAAAATGTTGGCGTGCCAACCCTCTAGTACTATGCTTGAGAGCTCCATATACAAGCTGATCTCTTCCTGTTGAACCTTTAAATGCAAATTATGTAGTTATTCATACTGTGTATGGAGGTTCCATGTCTGGGACAATCGGTTCTGACTATGCCACTGTCTTGCTGTTGAACTTTGAACAAGTCAATTGATTTCTCTAACTCAGTATTCCCGTGGACATAGTATGTAACCAATTTTTGTAAGGCACTTTGAAATTCTGTGGATGAAACATACTATCTAAGACTATTCAGGAACCCAACTTTTGCAGCTCCAATTGCTATACTGGCAATATCTAAAGAGCCCAAGATATGTACCATATGTGTTTATAATTGTTCACAAGATTGTAATCAGAGAGAAACTCAGCCATTGTTACTTTTTCTGTAAGTATACATTCTTCTTACAAGACACATGCAAAACTTTGTTCAGAAACAAAAGTGTTCCCAAAAAGTCTTGCACTCATAGCCCACTTATTAACTCTGAATAATTAATTCAGCAGCATTTATGGCAATTCAAGATGTTTTCTTATTAAAACTCCATCCAAAACAAAACAGAACATTATAGTGTCATGGAACCACCCTGAGCTTCTCAGTATTCCTGAAAAGGGTTCTGCAGCAGTTATAATGTGCAAAACGGGGAGGCTAACAGGAGATGTCTAGGCCCAGGTTTTAGGCACCTAAATAAAGTGGCCTGGTTTTCAAAAGTGCTGAACCAAATAAGGCTTCCCACTGCTGGGAGCTGCCAGGTATTTTACAATTTCAAAGATCAGGCCACTTATTCAAGCACCTAAATATGGTGTTTAGGTCTCCTGTTTTAAAATTTCTAAATTGTTTCCCCTCGAATGTCAAAGATTCAGTTGATCAAGCCCAAGTGTCAAACTCAGGTTTCTGGAGCATTTGCTGCCAAAGCTGAAAGCAGGAAAGAACACTCATGAAACAGCCTGGGAATAGTTTGCGATTCCAAGCAAACACCAGGGCTTTTTTCCATTCCATCATTAGCTGAGTACATTCCCCACTCATCCACCTAATAGAAGGGAAAAGGACACAACTTCCATCGTAAGTCTCACTCGCCTGACAGCTGCAAACAAGTGACTTGACCCCACAGGCAGCTGCTCCCCTCCAGAGTTTAATAATCTGAAAACATTTTTCTGCTTTTTTGGAGGTCGGTTAAGACTTCAGCTTTACAGAGAGTGGTAAACTTCACCAACCTACGCGCAGTTAGCCTCCTTCCAAAAGCTTCCCTATTAAAAGTCCTGAATCTGCTCATCCTACCACACACACACACACAGCACCCCTCTGCTCACCTCCCCCTTCCCACCGTGGGGGCTCTTCTCCTCCACAGATCCATTCAAGCCACCACTCACCTCAGACCTCAATATTTTCCCATCTTTTAATTTTCATTCAAATTAGTAGATAGAAACATTAGCTGGATGCTTCTTGTTAAAATGATCAACTGCTGGTGTGGAACAAGATGAGAGGTACACCTGGAATAACCATGACCCGTGCAACGTAAGTGCAGTGGCACTAGCACTGACCTAGTCAGGGTGAGGCAGCAATTGGATGCTGAAAGCTTTTCTGGTCAGGTGGGCCCTTAAAACAGTCTGCTTTGGGAGAAGCCCCCTGTGGCTAGTGAGAAGATGAGCACCTGCTAACCTTTAAGTACAGGAGTAGCCCTGCTGAAACCAATGGGCTGGCCTCAAAGCTCACTGGAGTCAATGGGAGTCTGTACAGTAAATACTTTGCTGGCTCAGGAGCTATCAGCAGATCAGTGTTGTCCCCAAGGCAGAGCTCAGAGAGACGAGAGGCAAGAGAATGGTCATGGCTGGCTGACTGAGGCAAAGCCGATACGATTGTGAATCTCACTGAAGTGAGGGCAGCTTTCCTTCATAGTGAGAGAGGACGTAGAATGGTGACTGAGACCCGGTAGCCCCCTTTAAGATGCTACCACTGAGCCTGCCTTTTCAGTCAGTGCAAGCCTCCTTCCTGAGCCAGGCTCTTAAGCAGGCGTGGGACAAATACGGCCCATGAGCTAGATCCAGCCCACCCAGCACTTCTCTCCCGCCCGCCAGGTTGATTAGCAGGTGCAGACTTCCAGCCGGCAGCGTGTGTTCAGCTGTCCCTCCCCGCACCTTGTTCCATCCTGCAACTGAGGTGCTCCCGGGACCCTCCCGCTAGCTGTGCAGAGCCGGGGCAGGTGGCAAGAGGGAGCTCAGGGCGTCCCCATGTCTCTGTACCTCATCTCTGCAGAGCAAGGTCACTCAGCAAGGTCACTGAAGTGTAAATGGTGTCTGAGACGCCGGCCCGTTTTAAAGAGGCAAACGTGTTTCTAACGTTTCTCGGGGAGCCAACCAGCTCTCCCTCTTTCACACCCACACTCCCCGCTCTCCCCCCCCACACACACCCTCTCTGAAGAGTAGGGAAGAGAAGACGGGGCAGGGAGAGCTTTCCCTGTCTGGAGGAGACAGTGCACAGCATCTCTCAGTAACTTACCCAGCAGCAGCCAGTGCACAGTCACAACCCCCTCATCAGTCTATGTCACAACCTGTCTGTCACACACACACACACACACACACACACACACACACACAGGTGCGGGAAATAAGGGTGTGGAGGGTCCTGCAGTACTCCCAGGATTTGGACATCTTGGCCACATGCTCCTGCTGCCCAGGGTCCCAGCCACTGAGCCCTGTTGCTCAGGGTCCTGGCCACCAGCCCCCACACGCAGGGGCCTGGCTGCCGGCTGCTGCTCTAAAGGGTGGTGAGGGGTGTGGACAGAGGGAGTTCAGCTCAGCAACCCCCACTCCAAAAACTGTTCTTGCACCACTGCACACACATGGAATCGCTCTCACTCACTCGCACTGTCTGTCTCTCTCACCGCCTTCAACCTGACACCCTCCCAGCTGACCTGTGATGAGTTACCATAATTTGTGGAGTGGCCCCTGTGTGAAAATAATTGCCCACTCCTGGTACACATACTATTATGTGTGGTGCCAGATCTGCGCAGCTCCCAGTTTTACCCTGGCATCAGCTCAAGATTTCATAATAACGCTCAGGAGAGAGCAAATTAACAGTGGCTGGTGTTAACATTACCCAGGTTGGCCCCAGTCAGAATTTCTGATGCTCCTTAGCCTGGTGTTGTAAGGAAACCTTCATAGTTGAAAGCACAATAAGGTTATAATTATGGTGACTGTCAGGGTGCAAGCCCCCACTGTGCCCCCTAACTGTCCTCATCTAGCCCCTCTCAGGGCAAGTTACAGTCTGTACGGGTTGCTCATCATTGGCGTTTGTCTCAACGGCTCGGCTTACCTAGCCGGCCTCACGATCCGCCCGCAAACCAGGGGCTTTGTCTCCAGCCCCTAGCCAGGGGGAGTCTTGGCTGGCCCTCTTCCAGCCTTTGCTGGTTATCCCCAGCTTGTCTCCCTCCAAGGAGCTCCTGCTTCCTCTGCCATCAGCCCTCCACTGGCTCTCCCTAAGCAAACTGTGCTTCTCCATTTATAGCTGTCAGCTGGGCTCTCACTCGCCCTAATAGCTTCAGCTGGCCCCTCCAGGCAAATTGTGCTTCAGCGAATAGCTACCAGCTGGGCTCTCCCTAGCCCAAACAGCCTCAGCTGGCCTCTCTGTTCCTAGCCCTGGCTCGGGGCTTGAGTCCTGGTCTAAAAGGGCCAGTGCAGGGCAGGCGCCCTGTCACAGTGACATTCATGTCGAAAAGGGTCTGTGCCTACTGAATTTCTACCTTCGGTAAACCAGGTCTTGCACTAACATACAGACCCAGAGACAGAAGAATTCATGGCAGGAAGTGTACCAGCTTGCTCTGGAAACCTTTCAGAAAGCTGACGGAGCCAGAGAAAGAATGAAGAAGGTGAATAGCTTCTCTATTCATTATTATTCCTTAAGCTCATTCAAGACTTTGCAAGTGACTAGCCAAGCTTAATGACATTAACTGACATTCTGACAACAAGGAATGCTCCACAGATGCCTATGAGAATTAAAGAGAGGTAGGTTAACTGAAGTGTTTGGTAGTAAATAAACCACTGCAGATAGCTTGTCATTCCTTCCTTCCTTCTACCTTTGGGTCTCAATAATCCTGACACATGCAACACTCATCAGCCAAAGGGGGTGTGTGAGAGTGACTATCGGGATGGTCAGGGCCCTGTATACTTATATAAAATAGACGAAATACCATAACCTTAGAGTTTGACATGCCACCGATATTTTTCATATAACGTATGTCATGGCTTATCATTTTACTGCTGAACACTGAGATGAGATAATTTAACAGGATGTGGACTGGCAACAATGCTATCAATGGTAGAAAGATCCATTGAAAGAGCGAGATGAGTGATCCATAACAGACAGGGACTTTGTCACGGGGAGCCGGGCTGCCTGTGCCTATCGTTATAATGAGCCACTAAACTCCTCTATCTGACAACGTTCCTTCACCACCTTTGGATTTCCTGTCAGGACTTGCCATTTCCTGAAGTCCCACGTCCCACCACTGTCTGCCTTCTCTTTGCCTCTCTTGTGACTGCTTCGTTTTGCCAGCCTTGGACAGTGACCTGCCTAAGAAGGTAGCAAGGCTACACGTGACCACATATCAAGCTTGTATGATCTCTCCTGCCATCGGATTTTCTTCCTTTCCTTTCACAGAGAAGCTTTTTAGAAATAAGACACTGGATACTCCTCTTCTCATGAGTCAGTCCTGCCTCTTCCCTGCCAAGAATGCCTCCTCTTCTATACAGCCTTCTGAGTCTCCTTCTGATGCTTCCACCTTGCCCCACTCTGGCCAGCAGGTTGGTGCCTGAGGCTTAGAAAAGCAACAGCAGCTGTGGGCAGAGCAGGATGGGCAGGGGGTAAGTTGTAGCTCCATGTATAGACACAAGCCAGCAGGGTAGGCCAGAGCTGGGAGGCCAGAAGCTTTCTGCATGGTTGGATGACCCTTTTCAGTGCTTCTGAGGGAATCAGAGAAGGTCCATACACAAAGAGGCTGGGCAGAGCTTCTGGAAGAGTGAAGGGGATACATTTGTTTTCAAATAGGCAGAGAGGAGACTGAGATTGAATCCTGAAGATGCACGGAAATTTACTGCTTAGGATTCTAAGTGTTGACCCCAATTACATAATCATTTATTTTTAACAGCAGCAAATATTATCTCTAAAGAGTAATTGCTATCTGTTGCTTTGTGGACAATGTAACTCATTTCCAGGTACTACTTCCGGAGCAGGCCTTTCACTCAACCAGTTACCTAGAACTGAATGCATTGCAGATGCTCTGTCTGAAGGGAGGGGACACATCATGTCATTCTGAATCAAGGAGCAAGGTGGTGTGTCCCAAAAGGAATCCAGTCCAAGCCTCTGGCAATAAGCAGTATCCTGGGTATAGGGTTGGGTGCAGCTCTTTCTGGGGCTGAAAGAACAATTTTGGCAGCTAGGATGAAGTGAAGAGTTTCTCATGTTGCAGGACTTTGGCAGCTTGTTAGAAATCAGATGGGAGTGTGGAAAGCTTAAGAGATTTAATTCCCAGAGGTGAGAGTTTTAGAGACCCAGATCTTGTCTTGAAAGTGTAGCAGGACTTGGGGTCATCTGTGGTACGCAGAAGAGAACTTGGCGGCTAGAAGGGGGTATATGGTCATGTGTTCTCATTACCATAGAAGAAAGGGGCATACCAATTCCCCCACCTAACATTCCTGACTACTTCATCCCCCAGGCTGCGTCTAAACTGACAAGTTTTTCCGCAAAAGCAGCTGCTTTTGCGGAAAAACTTGCCAGCTGTCTATACTAGCCGCTTGAATTTGCGCAAGAACACTGACGATCTAATATAAGATTGTCAGTGACCTTGCACAAATACTATGATGATCCCGTTTAGGAAAAAGCCCTCTTGCGCAAATGTATTTGCGCAAGAGGGCTAGTGTAGATAACTAAAAACTGTTTTGTGCAAAAAAGCCTCAATGGCAAAAATGGCGATCGGGGCTTTCTTGGGCAAAACCGCGTCTAGATTGGCATGGATGCTTTTCTGCAAAAAGTGCTTTTGCACAAAAGCGTCTGTGCCAATCTAGACGCTCTTTTCCGCAAATGCTTTTAATGGAAAAACTTTTCCGTTAAAAGCATTTGTGGAAAATCATGCCAGTCTAGACTCAGCCATTGTGTTTTCTCTTCCAGCCTCTCCATTGCTACATACAATGATAGGAATAGAATAGTAGTACAATGTACCTAGAAGGTTTTTTTTATTGTACAGATATCTACCCAAGATCAGGATTAGTCTCAAGAGACTCAGTAAAATACCAACCCATAATATGCTCTAGTGCCAGGTACCTCACTCCAAAAGTAATTTTTCTTACTCTGGGTATGGCTACACTACAGAGTTTTGTCAGAAAAACAGCCATTTTTCTGACAAAACTTGAGGAACGTCCACACTGCAATTGCATTTTTTCTATAGTAAATTGAAAGAACAGAGGGCTTTTTCCAATAGCGGTAATCCTCATTCTATGAGGCAGAAGCCTCTTTTCCGAAAGAGCTCCTTTGGAAAAAGGTGTGTGTGGATGGGGAGGAGGGTTTTTTTTCGAAAGAAGAGGACTCCAGGAAATAACACAGGTGCTCTGGTGACCACACCATACAAAGTAATCACAACTCTATAGTTCCTGTCTCCTGGTCCCTCTTAAAGCTGCAGGCACCCTGGACAAGCCTTCAGAGCAGCACCCTGACCACACAGCTCTCCCTGCCACAGGCATTCAGACCCATGGCACAGCCTTAAGCCTCCCGCAGCCCCTCTGGCCCTTGCAGGGAGCAGCCCCAGGGGTCCCAAGATGCACCCAGGGGGACCAAGAGGTGCGACCCATCCTGGTCTGGCCCAGAGATCCAGTCCCTCCTTGAACTGTGGGGCGAGGAGGAGACGTTAGAGGATCCCCAGGCCAAGTGCCACAATGTGGACATTTATGGCCAGATGGCCGCGTCCCTGGCGGAGTGTGGACACCCACCATGGATCTTGGAACAGGTCCCGAGTAAGGTGAAGGAGCTCCACCAGGGATATGTCCGGGCCACAGAGTGCAGTTCTGGCACCTGGCACCCTTGGGACATAGGACAGATAAGGGGGGTCCAGATTGTAGGGAGGCTGGGGGGCTCCTTCAGTGGCCCAGTGGATAAGGAGCTCCATGAGATCCTGGGGGTGGGGAAACATCCTCCCCACCCATCCTCATTGACTCCAGCCTCAAGTCCCCCATGATCACGCAGCCAGAGGTCTCTGCAGAGCAGAAGGGCCAGAGCCAGCCAGCGATGGTGGCGGAGGAGAAAGAGACAGCACCATGACCCTCTCCCTGGGGCCAGTGCCTATGAGTCAGGAAGTCTCCCAGGCCTCCTCGGATGCCAGGGAGGGACCTTCAGGTGAGTGTTCTCACCTTGTCACACACACAGGGCGGGGGAGGCGGGCGCACAGGGGGCAGGGGTGAGTGTCACTCGGGCTGGATATCGTGCAGCAGTGTGTGTGCAATCACGTGGCGCATTACTGTGTGGCACATGGACTCAGCGGGCAGTCCCTGCTCCCAGGCTCAAGGGAGGCCACCATGGCTGGACACAGTCTAGCCAAAAGGGCACAGGCACAACCCCACACAGACCGAGGAATGCCACACCGAGGCACATGTGAGGCAGCAGCCGTTCCCACAGACAGCCCAGGCTGCTCCCGGCTCCTCTGCCACCCATGAGGGAATTCCACTGTGGTACTTCCCTTGGCTGCTTTTCTGTGAGCTGGGGATGGGGGAGAGAAGCCGGCAGCACAGAACATCTCCCTCAGGGCCTCCTGGATGCGCACCCCGGCCTAATGGGCCTGGTGGATGGCAGCTGTCTATGGCTGCTGGAAGGCTCACTCCTCATGGCCAGCAACTGCCCCCCACCCTGGGAGGATGGCCTCCCCCTTCCTCTCCACATGAGGCGGGTCAGCAGGCACCGGAAATGTATCTTGAGGTGGCCGAAGGTGCACTCCACCTGGATTCGGGCCCAGTTCAGGTGAGCATTAAATTGGTTCCTGCTGGGATCCAGGTGGCTGGTGTATGGCTTCATCAGCCACGGTATCAGAGGGTAGTCCATGTCCCCCATGATGCACAGTGGCATCTGCACGTCCTCAATGGCAAGTTCATGGCAGGAGAAAAATGTGCCCGCCTACAGTTTGCAGTACAGGCTGGAGTTCCTGAAGACTTGGTCATCGTGTGCTCTGCCCAACCACCCAACAAAAATGTCTGTAAAGTGGTTAACCAGGGCTGGCAGCAGCACCATTGAAAAGTAGCCCTTCTGATGCTCCAATGCATGGATCGGGATGTGGGTCCCATCAATGGCTCCCCTGTAGTTTGGGAACCCCAGGGCAGCAAATCCGACCACGATCACATCCAGGTCTCCCAGACGGACGACCCGCTGCAGCAGGATCAAGTTGACGGCCCTCACTACCTGCAGAAGGAGACAAAGAAACACACAAAACAGAGAATGAGAGAGGGGATGCCTGAGCCCTTGGGAGGTGCCTGCCCTGCTCCTCTCCCTTGCACTCCCCCCAAACACTGCAGGAGCCACCTCCTATGAGGCTGCTCCCCCAGCAGCAGGGCTGTGTGAGGGCGGGACAGCACAAACCCCCAGGGCTTTCACCCACCTCTACTCCACCCCCTGCAGCTCCCTTTCCCGAGGGTCCCCCTTATGCAACACTGTCCCCACCCCCCTGCAGGGACTGCAGCCTGAGAGTCCCTTACCTCCATGAGGAGGGCTCCAACGGCGGACTTCCACACACTGAACTGGTTGCCCACCATCGGGGCTGTCGGGGGTGGCGAGCTTCCAGAGGGCCATTGAGACCCGCTTCTCCAGGGGGATGGCGGGTCGCAGGTGGGTGTCGCGTCTCCGGAGGGCGGGGGCGAGCCAGGCACAGCATTCTAGAAAGGGGGCCTTCTGCATGTAGAAGTTATTGAGCCACTGCTGGTCGTCCCACTGCTCCAGGACCAGCCTGTCCCACCAGTCCGGACTGGTGTCGAGCCTCCAAAAACGCCTCTCCACTGTGGGGTGCAGTTGCCAGAGTGGAGCAGCCGCAGCCATGGAGAGGATCCCCAGAATGAGCTATGGGTCCAGGTCATGCAAGACCAGGAAGGCAGCTGGCACAAAGTGCTGCAAAAACTGCAGCGTGGCCGTTTGAGGCCATCGCATGCCCAGGGGCAGCTCCGCTCCATGGCACAGAGAACAAAGCTGTGGCATCTGAAAAAGCAGGCAACCACAGCAGGCACTGATAAAACTTTGCTCTCCCTCGAAGAGGTAGCAAGCAGGCAGCAGCAGCAGAGAAATGGCTGCCCAGGGGGGTCCCTTTAAGCGTGTGTCTCTGCAAGGCTCCGGCACCAGCACTCGGAAGCAGCTGGAGACCGAAAGCCCTGTCTGAAGTGGTTCCGGGTGGCCTTTTATGCAAGACAGCGTCCAATCAGTCTGGTTTCAACGCACTTCTGTGTGTGGATTCTCTCTTTCGGAAGACGTTTTTTCAGAAGATCTCTTTAAAAAAACGCTTCTTGCGCAAGAAGCCTGCGGTCTAGACATAGGCTCTGTGCCCAAGTCTCCTAGAAACAGTAATAGAATTCCATCAGAGTGACTGCTTTATTGATTGCAGGACCAAAAGCATAAATATGGGTACAAATAAATGGAAGTAGCACAAGTTCAGGAATTGCCAGTGAAGTATAGAAACCTAACACTGTAAACGCAACATGTATTCAAACACTTACCACTTTTTCTATGGCAAGGACTGCACACCAGGGTTCCATTGCCTATGGCAGTGTGCAACAGCAGAACAAAGAAACAGTCCCTCCCCAAAGATCTTGCACTCTAATGTTTTGTTATAGTCTCTGGTTCATAACTGTGCCCTTTATGCTCTATAATTGCCAATGTTATTGCCGCTTGCACTGTAAGCGCTGTGAAGCATAAACCATCATTTTGTTCTGTGTTTGTTCAGCCATTGTCTGTGATGGGGGCACTCCTGGGCAAATAATGAATACCAGAATAGCACTGAGAGGGCCAGATCATGGATCCAGTCATTCCATTTACAGGCAAAGCCAGTCCCTGCCCAGAGCATCTTGCTATCTATATAGATGAGGCAAACAAACAGAAATAGATCAATGGAAAGCAATAGTCAAGCAATATCTTAGGGTATGTCTACACTACAGCACTAATTCGAACTAACTTAATTCGAATTAGTTAATTCGAACTAAGCTAATTCGAACTAACGCATCTAGACCTAAAAACTAGTTCGAATTAGCACTTTGCTAATTCGAACTAGCATGTCCACATTGAGTGGACCCTGAACCGGGGTTAAGGATGGCCGGAAGCAGTGCTGGCAGGGCATCAGATGAGGACTTAGAGCGTGGAGCTGCTGTCTCAGGCTAGCCGAGGGCTGTGCTTAAAGGGACCCGACCCCCACCCCGGACAGACAGTTCTCAGGGGTTCCCCGCTCGCTTGTCTAATTCGATGAGGGACAGCAAAGCAGTCCTGGCTTGGAGTGCCCTGAATGCCCACACTCGGCACATCACAGCACTCGGCCATCAGCCCGGCTGCACTTGCCGCAGGCTGCCATCCGGGGGGGGGGTCAGTCGAGGGGCTTCAGGAGAGCTTCCACCCCGAGAAGCCCGCAGAGCCACCCCAGTCCTCCCCATCGGGGGCTCGTGCCCCATTCCTCCCTCACCTCCTTCCACTTACCCCTCCCTAGCCCCCCTTCCTATTGTACAAAATAAAGGACACGTGTGTTCAAAAATAGAAACTCTCTTTATTGAACAAAACTCGGGGAGACTGGGAAAAGGAGGTGGGAGAGGGGAAGAGAGAGGGTGGGAGAGGGGAGGGCAACTAAAATGATCAGGGGGTTGGAACAGGTCCCATATGAAGAGAGGCTAAAGAGACTGGGACTTTTCAGCTTAGAAAAGAGGAGACGAAGGGGGGATATGATAGAGGTCTATAAAAGCACGAGTGGTATGGAGAGGGTGCATAAAGAAAAGTTCTTCATTAGTTCCCATAATAGAAGGACTAGAGGACACCAAATGAAATGAATGGGTAGCAGGCTTCAAACTAATAACAGCTAGTTCTTCTTCACAAAGCAAATAGTCAACCTGTGGAACTCCTTGCTGCAGGAGGCTGTGAAGGCAGAGTTTAAAGAGAAGTGAGATAAAGGGTACATCTAGACTACATGCCTCTGGTGACAGAGGCATGTAGATTAGGCTACCGAACATAGTAAAATGAAGCAGCGATTTAAATAATCGCCGCTTCATTTAAATTTACATGGCTGCCGCGCTGAGCCAACAAACAGCTGATCAGCTGTTTGTCATCTCAGCGTGATAGTCTGGATGCTCCCCTGCCGACATCAAAGGTATTTGTCGACCACCCTGGTAAACCTCATCCCAGGCCTCTGTTTGTGGAAGGCTGGAGATGGATGGCATGAGACAAATGGCTCGGTCATTGTCTTCGGTCCATCCCCTGCAGGGTACCTAGTGTTGGCCACTGTCGGCAGACAGGCTACTGGGCTAGATGGACCTTTGGTCTGACCCAGTACAGCCATTCCTATGTTCTTATGTTCTATGCTCAGGACTCAGGGTCGGGGGTCTCACTGGACCACCTTGATTTTCATGCAAACCTGCTCCTGGGTGGCCAGCCTGGCAGCTATCCTGCCCTAGACGGCCACTTTCCTGTGCCTAGTGTGGAGGTCGTGGACGTTGGAGGTTTCCCCCCAAACCTCGATGAGGTCCACGATGTCCGCACTAGACCAGGCGGGTGCCCGCCTCTTGCAGCCCCGGGCAGGCTCCTGGGAGCCGCCAGCCTGGTCCCGGGAAGAGGCGGAGGGCTGGGTGGCAGCGGGTGGCTGGCTCATGCCGTGCCAGGTGCAGGGTGTGCTGGCTGGGTGCTGGCAGGCTTGCACCTGGCACGGGCACGGTAGCCAGACTGTGCCCCTTTAAGGGCTCCGGGGCCGGGAGGGGGGCAGAAGAGTTTCCCTGGTTGTGCCCAGAGTGGCCACCAGGGAAAGCTGGGGAGGGCTAGCCTCCCACTAGTTCGAATTAAGTGGCTACACAGCCCTTAATTCGAACTACTTAATTCGAACTAGGCGTTAGTCCTCGTAGAATGAGGTTTACCTAGTTCGAATTAAGTTCGAACTAGCGGTTTGTATGTGTAGCGCCTATTAAAGTTAATTCGAACTAACGTCTGTTAGTTTGAATTAACTTTGTAGTGTAGACATACCCTGTCAGATATAGTCTTAATATGCTGAGTTCTTCCTCAGCACAGGATAAAGATGACACTGCTGAGCAGAAAGAGTATTAGGAATTAATGAGTTGCTAAAGCTTGTGTATTAATGGTTAGAATTTAGCACATTCCAGAACAGAGTTCAGGCACATAGGCTGGCAAGAGTGGACTTGCTTAGTGCTCTCTTGCCCATACTGTGTGCATCCTGTGGATAATACTTCTGGTCTGCAGTGCTATCAAGCCAGCACCTTTCATGAGCACTAATTCCTTTGCATTTTCAAATTGAAAAGGGTCACCTGCTGTATTTCTACAGCTTTGCTGGCTGGGTTCTGCCACCCAGTGATATGCATGCCATTCTGTAATTGTGTGAGCCCTCTGCGACAGAATTACTCGAGGGGGGGGAGAGCTTTCTGTTGTAACTAAACTCTGCAAATTAACCACTCCCCTGGGATTGGGAAGAGCGTACAGAATTAGGGGAAAAGAGGATAAACATAAACCAACAGCTTTTTCCCCCGCCCACTTCCTTCACACACAGGATCAGATTCTTAGCTCCCTTTTCTAAGGCTACGGCTACACTATCGCCTTCTTCCAGAAAAGCTTATGCAAATGAAGCGTGGCGTGGAATATCGCCGCACTTCATTTGCATAATTAATTAGCAGCCACTTTTGCGCAAGAGGCTTTTGTGCAAAAAGAAGCTGTGTAGACGGCTCCTTTTTGCACAAACCCTCCCTCTTGCGCAAGAGCCATTCTTCCTGAAAAAGTGAACCAGAGTTGCTGGACTGCCTTGCCTGGACTGACACCTGCACAACCTGCACAGGCTGTCTCCTCTCCAGCCTCAGATCTTCAAGCTCGCCCAAGCAAGCATCTGGGAATCTGAAGGGTATGTCTACACTGCAAAGTTAATTAGAACTAACAGCCGTTAGTTCGAATTAATTTTAATAGCAGAGCACTTAATTCGAACTTGCTAAATCTCATTCTACGAGGAATAACGCCTAATTTGAAATAGCTAATTTGAAGTAAGTGCTGGGTAGACCCTTATTTTGAATTAGGGGGCCTCCAACCCTTCCCAGTTCCCCCTGGTGGCCACTCTGGGCCAAATCAGGAAAACTCCTCTCCTCTCCCCCAGCCCCGGGGCCCTTAAAGGGGTAGCAGAGAGCACTTGCCAGAGCCAGCCCTGCCAGCAGTCTCTGCCCCGACCCAGTGGCCCCAGGATGAGCCAGACAGCCAGTGACAGCCAGCCCAGTCCCCCAGCGCCCAGGGGCCAGCCAGGGGCCGTAGACAGCACATGCCCTCCTGGACTAGTGCGGAGGTCATGGACCTCGTTGAGGTTTGGGGGCAGGCCCCCAACATCCATGATCTCCGCACTAGACGGAGAACGCGGCTGTCTATGGCTGCATAGCAGCCACCATGGTCCGAAAGGGACACAGGTGCACCCAGGAGCAGGTGCGCCTGAAAGTCAAAGAGCTGCAGCAGGTGTACGCCAGGGCCACCAGGGGCAGCGCCGCAGCAGGAGCTGCCACCTGCTCCTACTTCCCCGCCCTCGACCAACTCCTGGGGAGTGGGGCGGTCCACGCCAGCCCAGGAGGCAGCAAGCTGGGACCGGAGGGCCCTGACCTGGGCTCACCGGAGGGGCCACCGCCAGCTGTTCCAGCACCAGTGTTGGCAGGGTTGTCCAGGGAGGCCATACCGGGTAAGTGCTAGCACTGTCCCCTGGCCGGGGGGGAGGTGGAGAGGGAGACCAGAGACCGTGCGCATGGGCCATGCCTCCCACGGATCACGCAGCCACCTGTGCACGTGTGAGCACGTGCCATGCCACCCTTGGGCAGGTGGCTCCAGCTGCGTGACACCCAGGGGCCGTGGCCCATGCGTGTGTGAAGAGACCTGACATGCTCCCGACCCCGGAGCGGGACCCAGCAGGATGCTTTCCCTTCACATGTCCCCTCTACACGGAGGCAGGGGACATCTCCCCCCCCCGCCCCGGCCACACTACACACGGCACAGGGGCATGGGTGCGGACCTGAGGCAGCTCCCAATCCCGGGGAGAACCGGACATCCTCACCATGGCCTCTGTGCAAGCACAGCAGCTCTGACGGTGCAGGGCATGGTCGCCCTCACGTTGTGGGGTGGGGGAGGGGGCTGGGCATCATCCACTGTGTCCCCAGGGAGAACTGACCACTTCTCTTCTTTCTCTGCAGCTGCACCAGCTGCTCGTGCAGGGTGCACCACCCCGCCCGGGACACGCTCCCGCACCCATGGCCTGCTCCGAACCACCACCACGCGGCAGGAGTACCGGGACCAGCACCTGGGGGCCCTGCGAGCCCTGTACCGCACCATCCAGGCCTGGATGCTGGAGGACCTGCAGCTCCGACGGAAGCAGCTTGCAGCGGACTGAGCAAGGAACTGTCACCTGCAGGCCCTGCTGCAGAGCATGGTGCCCTGTACCGGTACTGTGCCTGCTGCCCCCCTCAGCTACTGTCCCTCCTCCCACTCCTGCTCCCCCTCCCATCTCAACCTCCACACCCTCCCCCTCAAAGTCCACACCCCCTACCTCAACCGGCGCATCCTCCTCCCCATCCCACCAGGGACGCCAAGGCCCCCTCCCTTGCTGTGCCGGGAGGCGGTTGGCCTGGCGAGACCCCCACCCATGATCCCTGAGCTTCCCCTCCCCCTTCTTCCCCTTGCTTCCCCCTTCCAGCTCCCTCCTCCCAGTTTTCCCCCTCCCCTTTCCCACCCTCTCTCCTGCCCTCTCCCACCTCCTTTCCCTCGTCTCCCCACAGTTTCATTCCCCCTCCCCAGTTGAGTTGAATAAAGAGAGTTGTTATTTTTGAAAATATGTGTCTTTTATTTGACATCAGGAAGGGGGGCTGGGGAGGGTAAGTGGAAGGGCAAGAGGGAGGAATGGGGCACAAGCCCCCAGTGGGGCAGATCGGGGAGACTATCAGCGCTCCTCAGGGTGGAAGCTCTCCCGCAGGGCCCCCTGGATCCTGACAGCCCCTCGATGGTCCTCCTGAATGGCAAGTGCAGACAGTGCAGCCAGGCTGCCGTCAACGTGTCCACGAGACGCAGCAGAGTCCCCGGGGGCAGGTCTGGTTCTATGTTGCAGAGTGCCGTGGTGTCTGGAGTGAGGGCAAGCAGAGCACTCCGAGACACAAATGCTTTGCTGTCCCTCAGTGAGGTAGCCAGCAAGCAGAGAAACCTGAGAACTGTCTGTCCGAGATGGGGGGTCGGTCCCTTTAAGCACAGACCTTGGCTAGCCTGAGGCAGCAGCCCCACACTCTGAGTCCGACCCCGATGCCCTGCCGGCACTGGTTCCGGCCAGCCTTACCTTCGATTCAGGGTCCTCTCAATGTGGACGTGCTATTTCGAATTAGAAAAACGCTATTTTGAATTAGTTTTTGTGTCTAGATGCATTATTTCGAATTAGCTTAAGTTCGAATTAAGTTAATTTGAAATAATGCTGTAGTGTAGACATACCCTGAGATCCACAGGAGTGTGCACTCGAGGGTGGGATAAATGGTGGCAGTGTACATGCCAGTTAGATAAGTTTCCTTTATTTTTGTATACTTTAATTGATTGTATTCACTTTTAATCTGTTAAACCCTGTTTCTTTAAGTTAAGTAAAGCTGTGTTAATTCTAATTTAATCAATTAGATACACACTATTTATAATTGTTGTTTTGGAGTTAGACTCAGTTTATTACTGGAATAAGTTTATACCTGGAGACTCCCCAGGCACACCGTTAAGTGTGTACAGGGGCAGCCAAGTGGAAGCATCACCATTGTATATTCATTTAGAGGCAAGGGACAGCAGCAAAGGAGTGGATAGGGGATTCCCAGCTATTCAACATCACCACTGGGGTACTCAAGATCGTCTTTTATGTTAAACACATCAGATGCCCAGGCTCACAGGTGAGTGTGGCCTGCCCCTGAGTAACCCAGGGAGGAAAAAGGGGGTTACATTACACAAGGTAAGTGCATGAGCGCATTTTCCCCTTTTGTGTCTGCCATGAGGGCTGCCAGAATTCCAGGGCTTGTGCTCCTTGGTCTCTAGCATGCCTGCTGGGGCTACACATGCCAGAGGGCCAATGGGAAGTAAGAGAGATGACCAGTCTAGCTACAGACTCTGAACAAATAGGGTCTGGCCTGAGTCCACTACTTCAGTGTCCACTCCTGTGGTAGTAGACAGGGGCCCGCCCTCTCAAGAGAACTGATGCAGCATCTTCAAAGAGCATGGCAAGAGACATCCCTCAGGATGCTATCCTAAGAGCCTCTGCGAGCATTTTGCTTGCTTCTGTCCTACCCAACTAGTATGCCCCTTACCTATTCAACTGATCTAACAGACTTCCACGGTCTGCCTATCCTCAGCCTCAGTCCTTAGGTTTCAGTTCATGGTGAACACACAAGCAACTAAGTGTAGAATTTGATCTGTATGCTCTGCCACATCCAAAGCATAGTGAAAAAGTTTGCAAAGCATGGGCTACTTCTGCAGGTGCTGTTTTTTCTGGAATTAAAGCATCAGTGTCGAGGGCAATAAACTCTAAGGCAAAGCAAGCTATTTTCTTTATTCTTGTCAGTAAAGCTTTGGGTTTTTTTAATGTTGATACTTGGGGCCTGGTCTAGACTGGAGCAGACGGTCGACCCCAACTACGCAACTTCAGCAACATTAATTGCGTAGCTGGAGTCAACATATCTTAAATCACTGTCCAGACAGTGGGAGGTCAATAGCAGCAAATGCTCTCGTTGACTTCCCTTGCTCCTCATGAGGAGCAGGAGTACTGATGCTGAAGGGGGTACCCTCTGAGTTTGATTTAGTGTGTCTTTACTAAACCCACTAAGTGGAACCCAGGAAGGTCAACCGCAGGAGCATCAATGTTCCTGGTACTGTAGACGTGCTCTAAGGTGCATGTTTTGACTTTGACTTCTATATCCAAGTCCACCCAGTATTGGTAAGTATTTTAGAATTGGAATATTTTTCTTGACTCTCCTTCGTTCTGTTTGGGATTTTAAAATGGTGATATTTGTATCTATCAGAGTTCCAGCAAAGCAAATTCAGTCACACAGATTCCCACAGAGAGCCAGATTCTCAGCTTCCCTTGACTTCAGTGTAATTGCACTGATGTACTTCCACAAAGAATCTGAGCCAGTATCGCAAGAAAACAATGTGAAAAGTGCCTGATATTTTCTCTTCAACTATAATTAGCTGCTTGGTGCTAACATTCAGACACCTCATTTTGTAAATGACCTCAAATTAAGGATGGTAAGTGCTTCTCTAGCCATCTCTATGTGGCCCATGTTGATTTAAATAATGATGGTTCAATGAACTCTTTAGTATTTCTCTAACAATAAAATGCAAAAAAGCAATAGTAGGATTAGAGTCTCCAAACCATCATGGTGAAAATCAGTCAGTTTGTAGTAATGTCCCCACTCACAAAACTGTGTGACCACATAAGAATACATTTGATCAGACACACCAGTCTTTCCAGGCTATTACTCTTGCAGGTCCTATATTCTTTCTATTAATTTGCTTACTGAGGCTGTGTCTAGACTGGCCAGTTTTTCCGGAAAATCAGCCGCTTTTCTGGAAAAACTTGCCAGCTGTCTACACTGGCCGCTTGAATTTCCACAAAAGCACTGAGGGTATGTCTACACTACCCTCCTAGTTCGAACTAGGAAGGTAATGTATGCATACCGCACTTGCTAATGAAGCCCGGGATTTGAATTTCACGAGGAGTAACGGTAGTTCGGAATAGGAACCTAGTCCGAACTACCTAGTTCGAGCCCCGTGTAGCCGCGCTGCACGGGGTTCGAAGCAGCGGGGATTTAAAAATGGTGGCTCCCCGCTTATGCTAATGAAGCCCGGGAAATTCAAATCCCGGGCTTCATTAGCAAGTGCGGTATGCATACATTACCCTCCTAGTTCGAACTAGCGGGGTAGTGTAGACATACCCAGACTTCCTACTGCAAGAAATCAGTGCTTCTTGCGCAAATACTATTCTGCTCTCGTTCAGGCAAAAGTCCCTTTTGCGCAAAGCTTTTGTGCAAAAGGGCCAGTGTAGACAGCTCAGATTTGTTTTCCGCAAAAAAGCCCCGATCGCAAAAATGGCGATTGGGGCTTTTTTGCAGAAAAGCTCATCTAGATTGGCACGGACGCTTTTCCGCAAAAAGTGCTTTTGTGGAAAAGCATCCGTGCCAATCTAGACGCTCTTTTCCGCAAATGCTTTTAACGGAAAAATCATGCCAATCTAGACGCAGCCTAAGGGTACATCTACACTGTAGTGTTTTCTGGAATAACAGCCATTATTCTGGAAAAACAATACTAAGCATCCACACTACAATTGTGTTATTTTGACAGAAAGTCAAAATAACGGAGGGCTTTTTCCAACAGCGGTAACCCTCATTCTGCGAGGAATAAGCCTTTTTCCGAAAAAGGCGTGTGTGGACATGGAAGAGGGAATTATTTCAAAAAACGAGGCCTCCAAGACATAACTCGGGTGCCCTGCGGGCCACACCATCCACATTCATCGCAACTCTAGAATTCCAATCTCCTGACAGCTCTTAAAGATGCAGACACCGGGGACAGGGCTTATGGAGAAAGCTGGCCCACAGAGCTGCAACACACTGCGCGGCTGCCAGTGCCACATATCTGGGCACCAATGTCCCAGCCACGAGCCCCCCAAGAGCCTACTTGCCCTCCCAGGGAGCATGCCCAGAGCTCCCAGGAGCCTGCCAGGGACCGGAAAAGGTGTGCACCATCCTGGTCTGGGGTGGAGATCCTGGTCCTCCTGGAGGCATGGGACAACAAAGAGAACCTCCTGGATCTCCACTCCAGCTGCAGGAATGCAGACATATTTGGCCAGATGGCCGAGACCTTGGCCACAAGGGGCCACCATAGGAACCTTGAGCAGGTCCACAGCAAGGTGAAGGAGGGCAGGAGGCCTACACCAGGGCGAGGGAGCGCAGCTCATGCTTCGGGGCAGAACTCCACTCCTCCCCCTATTATGAAGAACTCCACAGCATCCTGGGGGGGTGCTGAAGCCCCTTCCCCACCCCTGGTGGTGGACTTGGAGCTGGAGACGCCTGTCGTTGCCTGCCCAGGGGTCCCAGCCCAGGAAGAGGAGGAGCTAGAGGAGGAGCTAGAGGAGGAGCTAGAGGAGGAGGAGGAAACGGTCAGCACAATCACCCTGGAGCTGGTACCCCAGGCATCCTCTGAGGCCTCTTCCAGAAAATCTTATTCTGAAAGAAGCTTGCAGTATAGATGTACCCTCAGGTGCTACAGGACCATCATTGTTTTTTACGTTTTTTTTTAATTACAGACGAACACGGCTACCCCTCTGAGACATTTATAAGGTGTACATCAAAGGCATCTAAGCACCACACAAAACCGGAAATGCAAACCATTAAAAACTGTAACAGAAAAGCCAGACAGTCACATGCACAGCTAATACACTACATCAAGACAATCTGACACCAACAAAACCATCAGGGAAGCCACCTTGCTAGTAGAAGCTGGCTTGGGATATTTGGGAAGCACTGTTCCAGGAACCTGCACATTCACATTCTTATCACGTTTCATGGCAACTATAGCTAGAGATTATTTGATTTTAAAAGTGTTTTCTGGTATTTATCAGTGGGTCATTAACCTTAACAACATCAACATGTCAATTGTCAGCAAGATAAAAAAGGCCATTATAGCAAAACGAGCACATTTGTACATACAGAAATGGATTCCTGCTGAGTTATTAGCTCTGTACAAGCACAGCCATCAGTGTAGTGAGGAATTAGGAAGGAATTAATGGCTGTATTACGTATAATGATGAAGAGCTAGATGCAAACTGAATTAGATGGTTAAGCACATGCAGAGACCTAGAGGTTCGGTTCATGAGAGGAATAATGCAGATCACCTTTTATTTTCTATGACTTGTGCCCACCCACTCTGAATGGGAAGAGGGAGCCTTGGTCAATGCAAGGGACGACAAACTTGTGTCATGCAAGTCGGGGTGGGATCTTATCTATTGAACTATGGGATAAGGGAGGGAATCCTCTCTTCACTAGACGAAACACATCTGGAATTCCATGTGTAGAATGAGTAGATGAGAGGAACTAAAGAGTCCACATGTTCTCTGTCAGCTCCCTTGCGGGTGGTTCCAAGGACAGGCATGCGAAATAGCAACGGAGCCTCGGAATGTTGGCAATGAAATGGAGCGGGAAGTGCAGAAATGAGAGCCTGTACAGCAGACATATTGAAACCTAGCAATAAATCCTGTGTATGACGTGAGTGTGGCATCTGCTCTACCAGGAGTAATAATGACACAAATCATGACAGGCCAGGAGCCTGCCAGGCTGCTCCCGCTCTCAATGTACAGAGGGAGCCAGCGGCATAAAGGACAGCTGTGTCCAGAGTCCAGCATTGTAGGAGGGGGGAGAAGCTTGGAAGATGCAGCATGCTGAAATCTCTGAGGCATCAGGTAGAAAGGGGGAGCATCAGACTGCCTGCACGTCCTAGTGTAAAACGGGTAAGTGGCAGCAGCATAAGGATGAGGAGAGAGCCGCTCCTCCAGTAGCTTTGCCTCTGCTAGCGGAAGTCTTGCTCCTTAACACTTTGCTAAACATAAATATTTGAAATAGAATCAGAGTATTAAAGTAGCTTTATGTAGCTCTCCTCTTCTCTGAGCTGGTTATGTCTCGAGCATGCCTGTACTGCCAGCAGATTCATTTATTCCTGTCAAACGACTTTCATTACTCTAGTACAATCCTGCAGTCCAGAGGGTATTATGAACAGTGTGTCTGGATTCTGAATCGCCTGGCTTTCGCTGAGGTTCATTTCTGACCCGTAACACACTTCAGGTGGGTGGGAAAGTTGTCTATCATTTGTGCGTGTTTCAAAAAAAAAGGGAATTCAAAAAGCCTGGCAATTCCCATTTGGTAAATCTAATTTCAAGCCTTAGCGAGATGATGGAGAGTTTGGTTCTTCAGCCCATGGAGCAGAACAAGCAGCAGGCTTTTGCTCCTCTCAACTACAACATCAGTTCAAATAAGCAAGTTGGGGAGTGGTGCTCTGCTCACAGTCAACGGCAAGGAGAAGGAACTGCTCTGTTGAGCCAGGCTGAGACAGGAACTGCTAGGTGGGGGGGAGAGGGAGTGAGGAGAAAACAAGGAGGAAATGGCTTAGTGGGAGTGAGGTGCAGCTGGTGGAATGAAGCCCCCTTCCAAACTCCCTCCCATTCTGCCAACAAAGATTGTAACCTCTAATTCAACAGAACATGAGAACATTAGAATGGCCGTACTGGTTCAGACCAAAGATCTGACAGTGATCATGCCAGATGCCCCAGAGGGAGTGAACAGAACAGGGAATCATCAAGCAATCCTGTCATCCATTTCCAGCCTTTGACAAACAGAGATTAGGGACGCCATTCCTACCCATCCTGGCTAATAGCCATTGATGGATCTCACCTCCATGAATTTATCTAGCTATTTTTTGAACCCTGTTAAAGTCCTGGTCTTCACAACATCCCCTGGCAAGGAGTTCCACAGGTTGACTGTGCACTGTGTGAAGAAAAACTTCCTATTGTTTGTTTTAAATCTGCTACCTAATTTAATTTAGTTCTTATGTTGTGGGAACAAGAGAATTACTTTTCCTTATTCACTTTCTGCATACCTGTCACTTTCACCATACCTCTATCATATCCCCTTTAAGTCCCCTCTTTTTAAAGCTGAAAAGTCCCACTCTTTTTAATCTCTCTTCATATGGCACCCATTCCAAACTCCTAATCACTTTTGTTGCCCTTTTTTGAACCTTTTCCAATGTCAATAGATCTCTTTTGAGATGAGGCGACCACATCTCTATTGAGTATTGAAGCTGTGGGCATACCACGGATTTATAACAGGAGATAAGAGTAGACCATGTGGCCCTTCGGATTGCTACCAAGTGCCCTACTCTGCCTCCTCAAAAAGTGGGAACAAATAACTTCTCTGATAAGGCAGTACAGTAGTTCTCAACCAGGAGTCTGGGGACCTTGGAGATCTGTCAGCAGGTTTCAGGGGCTTTGCCAAGGGGGAAGCTCAGAAAGAAAAAGGTTGAGAATCTCTGGTTAAATAAGTTACTAAGTTAAAATAAAACACGCCAGCTAAGCCTAGCACACTACGAGAATGCGGCTAAGAGTCCTGTGGCACCTAATAGACTACCAAAGTATCGGAGCATAAGCTTTCGTGGGCAAAGACCCACTTCATTCATTGTTGCATCTGACGAAGTGGGTCTTTGCCCACGAAAGCCACAGGACTCCTCACCACTTTTGCAGATTCAGACTAACATGGCTACCCCTCTGATACTCAACACTATGAGAAGTTGTTACAAATCATAATTTATCACCCTAGTTCTTATTTTGCAAATAGTGCCACTTCCCCATCATCATGATTAAATCATGACCTATTCTGTCTCCAGAACAGACTGACATGCTTTTTAGATGTGTTGAAAACATTCAGTGTCCTCCATGATGTTTAGGTAACCACGGTTGGATTCAAATGTGTTTTGCCCTTACGTCTCCGGCAGATAAGTCAGAACTCTCATAATAAAGCTGCTTTGGCATAATGACTGCTCGATCTGCTAGTGGAGATAACTGAGTGGATTTGAGATGCACAAATTCAAACACTGTAATGGTTTTCTGAAAGCAAGAACTGCCTTAAGGAACGGATTTAACCAGACAAGGACTTGGGAGAAGAGTCTAATTCTCATATTTTTTCTTGCTATCTTTAGCTGACTGGAAACAAAGAGAAGGGCAAAATACCAGAACAAAGATAACTGGAGGTGTGAATGAGTTGCTCTGTTACTGTGTGCTATTTGATACCACTTCTGAATGAATGGGTCTTTGTTTTGAGGATTCAAACAGCAGATGCTTGGCACTCTCTGATATCTACTTTGGCAACATGTTTCATTTTACATGGCACTGAATCCATGTTTTACATTTCATCAAGGTTCCTTGAGGAATATGGACTTGACCCAAGACCCACAGGAGGTGATGGAAAGATGCATTTTGATTTCAGTGGACTTTGGATCAGGCCTTGTCATTGAAACAAGACCAGCTCCAGGGATAGAGCAGATACTGATGGCCGCACTTCTGAAAGGGACAAATGCTTGCTCGGTTGGCTTGTCAGAGCTAGACAAATAATGGTGCTTCTAATCTTTATCGTCTTTCAAATGGTAAATAATCATCCTAGCTATAATTACCGATGCTCTGTATTTAGAGTAAAGTGTTTCAGAAATGCTGAACTGCATGATCGTCAATTTATATCATTTTTAAAAACATATTGAGAAATATGAGCGCGATCGCTGCAATGATCCTTACTTTCTTTGGTCAGCTTTCGCACAGAAAAGCATCCCATCAGGGATCAGGCCTGGCTGTGCTGGGCATTGTACGTGCCTAATGAAAAGAAGGCCCTGGCCACACATAGCTTTTACCATGATTATGCTAGTACCCACAAAGCGTTATTGATATTGAGATACTATTCAGGGAAACTTAAAATCTAGGAATATCTTCCTGTTATCCAAATGAACCTGAGCCAAAGTGTTCTCATTCTTTATGGACTCCTTTTGTTTTTCATTCTTTTTTGGGGGTGGGGGAGAGGAGGGTATTGAAATGTACCAAATGCATCATGGGCCAGTTTCAAAGCATTCTCTTGTATCAGCCAAGAATCTGGAGCAGTATCAGTTCCCATCCGTCGAGAACGTGGCCCTCCTACTTCTAGAGACTTACCATTCTCCTAGATGCTGCACTTTATTAAAGTAGCTATGCTAACGTGAGGATGGCAGTGGAAGCACTCACTACGGTAGCAGCTCTTCCTTGATGCTTCTTAGTCTTCTTAGGACCTCCCCAGGCTACGTCAGTGTGAGTTTGCTGAAAAGGGAAGCGCTGGCAGTAAATGAGGCAGTCACTTGCTGCTTTTCTCTCCTGACCTTGAAAAGTCCTCGAGCTACATTAGCCATGAAAAATAACTCTTGCTTAGTGCTGAGCATGTGTATTTCTGTACAGACAAATAACAATGTGAACACATGCCCTGATCATTTATCCTCCTCAGAGGCCCATAAACCACGGGCAAATGTAACAAAAGCAGAAGATTAACCGTCGTCATATAAAGCTTTACATTTTTCATAATGTTTTCTCTACACAGAGAATTAGTAAATATCACTAATTGCAAAACATTCTTGAAGCAATGGGGAGTGGGGGCAGCAAATCTGCCCTTGACTTCAGTGGCCTGTTTGGAAATTATTCTCTAACACCCATCACGCAGGTGAAGGCTGCATACACAGCAGAGAAAACTCATGCAGTCTGCAATAGTATGCTTGGTGCAAGAGCAGCATGCTCAATAGTCCCATAGGCAGTTATCCATCCTCCAGGAGAAATGGGGGGAAAAAGCCTGCTATCTCCAAAGAGAGGCACAAGCCAACAGCCACGTTTAATACATCCTTAGTTGAACACCTAGACTTGAATAATAATGCTGCGGTGTGCGGTTGATCTCCTTTTATATCTCCTCCTGGGTTTGTGGCTTGCAGCACAGGCAATGATACAGTGCTGGAAATTGGGCAGAAGACCTGCAGACCCAGCAGCCTGTCCAGGAGACCTGCATGCACGGAAATACTCTCTGAGCGGCTTCAACAAGCTCTATTTTCCCACAAGTTGTGTCATCCTAGGGAAAAGGAATCATGTGCATTTTTAAAGCACTCCCCTGATCACAGCCAGTTCCCAAGATGGGTTTATTTTTTAAAAATGGTGCATGAAGTGAGAGTCCAGTGCTCTGACTCTGAAAATTCATTCCCTTGGACAGGAAATACATTTCGGTGATCAGAAAGGCCGTGTGATTTGTGAGCTAGGCTATGAGATCGGCCCAAATTAATACTTAAAAAAAAGATCAATTTTTTCCCTCTTACCCTGTGTGTGCGTGAGCACATGCAATTAGTAGCGCCAACTTTGCAGGCGTTCGTACTAGGAGACCCAGCTGAGATCACATTACACAGGGTTGCATGAAATGCTGCCTGTGCTGGTGTGGAGCATCCAGCTTCCTCCAAACCTCTGACTTTTAATTCATTCTGTGCCCCCCATCTCATCATTCAGCCCCACATCTCAGCACACCTCTGCTCTTGCTGCAGCTCTGGGAGCGCTTCGCCCTTTCTCCATGGCCTGGGGGGACAGCTGCTCTGGGGTGATCTCCTCGCAGGTGGCAGGGATAGTGTAAGAAGGGAGAGGCGCAGACTGACCCATGTTACATCAGACGAGGCTGCACAAGCCACCCTGAACACTTTCCACTCCCTTTCTTCTTCACGTTCTTCTTGGTTTTGTTCACTTCATCCTCCCTCCCCCGCCCCCACAAACACACACTCCTACCTAAAAACCCTTCTGGAGGAAGCGGGGAGAGCTGTTTGCTTCCTTGGGGAGCCCTGCTTGGCTGCTCTTTTCCAGGAGGTGGAAAAGGGAGAGAGTCACCCTATCAATGAGGTAGGCCTGCAAACAGCATAAGGACTGGAGCTCCCCCATCACTGCCAGATGACCTGCAGCAGTGGCCAAATTGTACAAGAACTAGCAATTCTGTGCATAGAGCACTAGACTGGGAATCATGGCTGGTAGATTCTATTCCTGGCTCTTCTACTGATCAGTGCTGAGATCCAGGGCAAGTGTCTTCCCCTTTTGGTGTCTCTTTCCCCTCTGTTGTGATTTCAAGCTTTCTTTGTATAAATCCTCCCGCACAGAAAGGTTCCTTTCTCAGATTTGGTCACGTTAATACAAACACAACTGTTTCTAGTGCAAGCCAATGGAACCCAGCTGACATGAGAGAGAAGACCTGTAGGCAGCTCTGGAGAAAAAAACAAGATGGTGGCTTTATCCTTCTGACTTCCAGCTCATCCATTGTCTGAAGATACGGCGGTGGTGAGTGGACCAGGGGATAAGGCATTTGTGTATGGAGTGCAGAGTTGGGGCCTTGATTCCCACGCATCCTGGGAATGGCTGGACAGCCAACACAAGCTGCCCCACGAATGGAGCTAGCTAGCTTGCTCTTTGAGTAGGAAGGCAAGATCAGGCATGGGCTGAAGTTAAGGAGGTGGAGTGAAGTTTCCAAAGTGGTGGGTTCAAGTCCCATTCCTCTGGCTCCTGAATTTGGAAAGCAGGATAAAGGAGCTACTGTAAAGGGGTGGGCTCAGGGTGGTAAGTTCAAGATCTGCCCACCTTGGGAGCAGCCAACACAGGCCCTTCCAGGGACTGAGCTGGCTCCCACATTAGGAAAGCACAATAAAGAACCTTCTGGAGGGAGGAGGTGCATTTTGCAGCAGCTTAGGGCCACGTTTCTCAAACTGTGGGTCCCAACCTCCCGGGGGGGGGGGGTCACGAGCGACTTAGAGGGGGGTCTCACAAAGTTTGAGAACCCCTGGCCTAGGGGACATGGCATTTGTGTGCGGACCACAGGGTTGGGGACTCGCCCTGGGACTGACATACATCATGTCCGCATACACGACAATCCAGGAGGCTTTTGGAGAAGGCTGGGAACAACTCCCTGGTACAAGTGCTGAAGGAACTGACCAGGGGCCATGCGCAGCTTGACCTGTTGCTCACAAGCAAGGAGGAATTAGTAGGGCAAGCAGATGTGGGTGGCAACCTGGAACAGCAAAGATCATGAGATGGTTGAGTTCAAAATCCTGACCAAAGGAAGAAAGGAGAGCACCAAATTACAAACCCTGGATTCAGAAAAGCAGACTTTGACACCCTCAGGGAATTGATGGGCAGGATTCCCTGGGATGCTAACATGAGGAGGTAAGGAATCCAGGATAGCTGGCTGTATTTTAAAGAGGTCTTACTGAAGGCACAGGAACAAACCATCCCGATGTTCAGTAAGAAAAGCAAATACGGTAGGTGACCAGCTTGGCTTAACAGTGAAATTTCCTGTGAGCTTAAACACAAAAAGAAAGCTTACAAGAAATAGAAACTTGGACAGATGACTAGGGAGGAGTATAAATACATTGCTTGAGAATTCAGGGGTGTAATCAGGAAGACCAAAGCTCAGTTGGAATTGTAGCTAGCAGGGGGTTGTGTAAGGTAATAAGAAAGGTTTCGATAGGCATGTTAGAAGGTGGTCAGGGAAGGTGTGGAACCCTTACTAAATGAGGGAGGTAACCTAGTGACAGCTGATGTGGGGAAAGCTGAAGTACTCAATGCTTTTTTGGCCTCTGCCTTCACAGAGGCACTAGACAGCACAGTAGGGGAAGAAGGTGGGCAGGCCTCGGTGCAGAACGAGCAGGTTAATAACTATTTAGAAAAGCTAAACGTACACAAATCCATAGGGCCAAGTCTAATAGGCACTGAGGGTATGTCTACACTACCCCGCTAGTTCGAACTAGCGGGGGTAATGTAGTCATACGGAGTTGCAAATGAAGCCCGGGATTTGAATTTCCCGGGCTTCATTTGCATGAAGCCGGCCGGCGCCATTTTTAAATGCTGGCTAGTTCAAACCCCGTGCCGCGCGGCTACACGCGGCACGGGGTTCGAACTAGCCGGCATTTAAAAATGGCGCCGGCCGGCTTCATGCAAATGAAGCCCAGGAAATTCAAATCCCGGGCTTCATTTGCAAGTGTGGATGACTACATTACCCCCGCTAGTTCGAACTAGCGGAGTAGTGTAGACATACCCTGAGAGAGTTAGCAGATGTGATTGCAGAGCCATTGGTCATTATCTTTGAAAACTCATGGCAATCGGGGAAGGTCCCAGAAGATTGGAATAAGGCAAATGTAGTGCTCCTCTTTAAAAAAAGGGAAGAAAGAGAATTCAGAGAACTACAGACTGGTCAGCCCCACCTCAATCCCTGGAAAAATCATGGAGGAGATCCTCAAGGAATCCATTTTGAAGCACTTGGAAGAAAGACCAGTGATCAGGAACAGTCAACATGGATTCACCAAGGGCAAGTCATGCCTGACCAACCTGATTAGCTCCTGTGATGAGATAACTGACTCTGTGGACACGGGGAAGGTGGTGGACGTGATATACCTTGACTTTAGCAAAGCTTTTGATATGGTCTCCCACAATATTCTTGCCAGCAAGTTAAGGGAGTATGTATTGGATAAATGAACTGTAAGGTGGATAGAAATCGGCTAGAATGTCAGGCTCAACATGTAGTGATTAAAGGCTCGATGTTAGGTTGGCAGTTGGTATCAAGCAGGTGCCCCAATGGTCAGTTCTAGGGCCAGCTTTGTTCAAGGTCTTTATTAATGAGCTGGATGAGAGGATGGATTGCACCCTCAGCAAATTCACAGATGACACTAAGCTAGGGGGGAAGAGATAGATAGGTTGGAGGGCAGAGATAGGGTCCAGAGTGACCTGGACAAGTCAGAGGATTGGTCCAAAAGAAATCTGATGAGGTTCAACAAGGACAAGTACAAAGTCCTGCACTTGAGATGGAAGGATCCCAAGCACTGTTACAGACTGGGGACTGACTGGCTAAACAACAGTTCAGCAGAAAAGAACCTGGGGATTACAATGGATGAGAAGCTGGATATGAGTCAACAATGTGCCCTTTTAGCCAAGAAGGCTAATGGCATATTAGGGTGCATTAGGAGGAGCATTGCCAGCAGATCTAGAGAAGTGATTATTCCCCTTTATTCAGCTCTGGTGTGGCCACATCTGGAGTATTGTGTTCAGTTCGGGGCCCCCCATTACACAAAGGATGTGGATAAATTGGAGAAAGTCCAGTGGAGGGCAGCCAAAATAATTAGGGAGCTGGAGCACCTGACCTACGAGGAGAGGCTGAAGGGGGAATTGATAGCAGCCTTTAACTACCTGAAGGGAGGTTCCAAAGAGGGTGGTGAGAGGCTTTCTCAGTGGTGACAGATGACAGAATGAGGAGCAATGGTGTCAAGCTGCAGTGGGGAGGTCTAGGTTGGATAGTAGGAAAAACTATTTCCCTAGGAGGGTGGTGAAGCACTGGAATGGGTTCCCTAGGGAGGTGGTGGAATCTCCCTCCTAGAGGTTTTTAAGTCCCAGCTTGACAAAGGCCTGGCTGGGATGATTTAGTTGGGATTGGTCCTGCTTTTAGCAGGGGTTTGGACTTGATGACCTCCTGACGTCTCTTCCAACTCTATGATTCTATAATTCTGCTATTGATTATCTAAAACATGCAGATGAGTGGGAAATGTTTATTTTTGGCCTTGTCTGCCATACATATTATGAGGCTAAATGGATATAAAACTTGTAGTATAAATATGTATAAATGGCACATTTTGGGAGTGGGTCATCTAATGCCGCTGAGAAAGAGCTGCTCTGACATGGACATCCACACATACGTTATTCTTGAATGCCAGGTCTGGAGCAAGAGAGTTTGAGCCCACTTCTACAACAACAAATCCTCAGTCCGCACATCTGATTTTCCAAATCGTGCAAAGCTTCATGCTCACCCACGGACTATAACAGGCCCATCTAAGATAGGTGAGGATTATTCAAGGGAATAAATATTTGAAGAATCAAACACTGAAACAGGAATGTGATTTTTACTCGTGTACTTAACTTAAACTTCCATCAAACATTATTCAGTCTTTATTATATTTTTTTAAATGTTTTCTGGTTTGCTGGCAAAGCTACACAGTATTTCATGGTAGGACTTGCTGAGAATCAAAGGGATGTTATGGAGGCACAGCTATGGCTGGTTTGTCTAATCCATATAAAATTCCCTGATATGAGGTTCAGATAACCGTAAGCTTAGTTCTGCCTCCAAAGGCGCTAGGTTGGTTTTTGAATATTAAAAACAGCAGTAGATTCACATAGCTTTCGGGGCTTTGATTTTTGACAAATTTGGTCACTGAAACTGCTCTGTTTTGCACATGCCCATTGAGGTTTTGCTATGGACACCTGTTGGATGACATGGTACTGGACAAGATGGACCATGGGCTGACCCAGAATAGCAGCACCTATGTTTTTAAACTTCTGCTTAGATAGAATTTTTAAAAGTGTCTGTGCCCCCACTGAAAATTATTGGATTTATACCCTTTAGTATCTTAGGTGCTTTTGAAAATGTTACACTTCCGCAAACCCACAACAATTAAGGTTCAAAAACATACAAGGAAGATCGGTCCTATCTCCCACAGTCTTTCAGTGGGAGATGGGATTTCTAATTCTACTAGGTCTTTTTTCAAAATCCAACCCTAAAACATTAATCTTGAAACTAATGATGAAATTAACTGAGCAAAAAAGTACCAGGCAAGATTCAGCCCAGCAGATCATGTGATAAAATACAGCCAGGCTTTACAAAGGTTAGGTTGTGCCAAACCAGCCTGATCTGTTACTTTGAGACAATAACAGAACATAAAATCGGTCATGCAGGATCAGAGCAAAGGTCTATCTAGCCCATTCTGCTGGCAGTGGCGAATGCCAGGTGCCGGAGAGGGAAGGAACAGAACAGGCAATCATGAAGTGATCCCTCCCTTATCACCCATTCCCAGCTTCTGACAAACAGAAGTTAGGGACACCATCCCTATCCAACCTGGCCCATAGCTATTGGTGGACCTAACCTCCTTGAACTCATCTAGTTATTTTTTGAACAATAACCAATTTTCTGGACAAAGGAAATGCAATAGATCTAATCTACCTGGACCAATTTCAACTGGTGAGAGAATTGTCAAGCCACACGGCACTCTTCTTCAGCTCCGGAAAAGGTGTTCTAAGATGCTAAATACAAGGTGGAACAGATTGGCATGAGCAGCTAGGGCACATCTGAAGGGACCATGTGAGGCAGAGTGGCTCTTTTTTAATGACTCTGCGGTCATAGGACAAAAACAGGCGGTTAATAGGTTACAGATTGTTGTAACCAGCCATAAATCCAGTGTCTCCGTTCAGTCAGTCCATGATGTTTAGTATCCTGCAGAGTTATTAATTTAAACTCCCAGACTAATCTTTTTGAAAGTGTTGTGCAGATTTCCTTTGAGGATGAGGACAGACAGGCCAGATGCAGAGTGACTGCTTTGTGAAAAGTATTCATAAATGGAGGATAGTGCATTTTTTTCTTTTTTCTTTTTTCTGTGTGAATTCATAGTGATTGCCCGGTGGCACCAATAAAGCTGTTACTAAGGTATGCAGTGCTCTGGAGGAAGTACACCACATGTAGGATGTGTTGGGGTGGGTGCTGGGCATTATAGCAATGGCGATATGTCTGCAGGTTCCACATCAGTTGTTCTGGCAGGGTCCAGTGTTGCTTTGAATTCATGTGTTCTGGTCCATGAGGATCCTGCTTCTGATGAAGAGCCTGGAGAACTTAAAGGGGCTGTTTGAAGGCCAGAAGGTGGGGTTCCTGAAAGATTTCCTTCAGGATAAGGTGCCTATTGAGTATGGATTGTAGTCATTTGATTCCCCATATAGTTCCAGTGTAGAGTGGTGGTTGATAACGTAGAGGGTGAGTGATAACGTGGAGGGTTGTGGATAGATAAGGGCTTATTTCTGTATTGAAGAAGGTCCTCTCAGCTTAGTTGTGTAGGCCATTCCATGATGTGATCTTCCTCTCTGGTGGAGTGTTCATGTTTGGTAAAGGCAGTCTTGAGTGTATTAAGGTGAATATCCCTAACTTTCTTCTGTGGTATCTGAATACTGTGCTATAGATTGATTTCTTGATGTATTAGGAGTAGTTATCAAGGTGTGGTGACCTATGGGTTTCTTGTACACAGCTGTCTATAGAGTTCCATTGTCAGAGTAGATTGTGGTGTCCTGGAAGTTGATGCTAGTGAGGGGATGTTCCAGTACACTAGGGATGTAATAGTGTAATTGATAACCAATAAGCGAAAGCTTATAGGTTAATGCTATAGACTACATGCATTTCCCTCCTTCCCCCCCACCCTCCTGCCAGTAATTTTCTTAGCAGGCTGGCCAGCAGCCCAGCTCGGTCCTGGCTCATGCCAGGTCCAAGACCTACTCCCGCTGCAGCTCTGCATTTAAAGTGTATTAGGAGCCAGGCAGGCAGGTGGGCAGACAGCCAGCTCAGGTTTGGCTTGCACCAGTTCGAGGAGCTTAGCCCCCACACACAGACAGAGGCAGCTTCCACCCTGCGCTGCTGCCTCTGTATCAGAAGGGGCAGCATGGGGCAACAGGTATCTGGTCCATGAGGGGAGCTGGTTTTTAAACTGGCTCCCCTCGTGGCCTAGCTCCCGCCCGGCACCCCACACTACTGATACAGAGGCAGCAATGCAGAATGGCTGGGGGCTCCTCGGGAGTGAGGCTAGAGTGCACTGGCTGTCAGCCCCACCCCTGGAGACTATAGAATAGTTGAATAACCAATAAGGATTCATGAGGTTAATCGACTATTCAATTAACCGACATTTAACATCCCTCCAATATACATTTAATGGATTTATTGTGGCTGTTGAAGGGATGGTGAAAATCTATGAGGGAGTTTAATACCAAGAAATCTGGTATCTACAGCTGGAAGTGACAGAAGATGGGAAAGACCTGGATATAATGGCTGATCACAGGATGACTCCAAGGCACTGATATGTAGTCCTAGGATGCACCAGGCAAGTTACTTTCAGTGGAGAAAGGGATGTCTTATTATCATGATACAAGGTACTGTTGAGACAGCTGCAATACTGTGCAAACCTAGTCTCCCATATTTAAGAAAGATGAATTCAAACTGGACTGGATGCAGAGAAGAGCTACTAAGCTGCTCAGAGGAATAGATAATCTACCTTACAAGAGAAGACTCAAGGACTTGGCTCATTTATCCTAAACAAAGAGAGGCCGAGGGGAGACATGACTGTTCTCTATAAATATATCAGAGAGCTAAGCAGCAAGGAGCAAGAGAAATTATTTATGCTAAGGGCCAGTCCTGGCACAAGCACAAATTGAACAGCACAAAGTTTAGGCTTGACATTAGACAAAGGTTTCTAGCCTTGAGAAGAGAGAAGAGAGACGCTCTGGAGAAGTCTTCCAAAGCAAATAGTAGGGGGCATAAAACCTAGCATGTTTCATAATTGAGCTTACTATGTTTATGGAGGGGATGGTATGATGAGATTGCCTACAGTGTCATACGGGCAATCTGCAACTGCTGTTAGCAAATATCGCCGATGGCTAGGGATGGAACATGGGATAAGGAGGGTCTGAGTTACTACAGAGAATTCTTACGCAGATGTCTGGCCAGTGGGTCTTGCCCACATGCTCAGGGTCTAAACGATCCTCATACGTAGGAGCAGGAAGGAATCTTTCCCAGGCCAAACTGGCAAAGACCCTGAGAGGTTTTTATCTTCCTCTGCAGCAAGGTCACCTGCTGGTTTGAACTAGAGCAAATGTCGAAGTAGATTTTCTGTAACTTGGCGTCTTTAAACCAAGATTTGAGGATTTCAGTAACTCCCTGAGGTTATGGGTCTATTATAGCAGTGGGCGGGTGAGTGAGGCTCTGTGGTCTGCAACGTGCAGGTCAGACTAGATCAGGACCGGGCAAAAGATGATCTGCGGACCAAATCCGACCTGCCAAGCTGCTGGATCCAGCCCACGAGAGCCTCAGCCGGCTCCCTGCCTGTCCCACCCCTACTCAGTCAGTACTAAGGAAAGCTGGTGGTAGGGCCACGTGTGTTTCTGAACTCTGAGAGCTTGGAGGAAGGGGAAACAGGCTTCTCATGGTGCCCCCACCCCAAGTAGCTCCCATTGGCTGGTTTCAGCCAATAGCAGCTGCCTGTTTGCAAGACAAGCAGCATGTAAAGTGCCCCTCCTCCCTCATCTCCCGGCTTACAGCATTCAGTTCAGAGCAGTAAACATGGCTCCTGCCGCTCCCCTGAGCATGTAGGGACTGGAAGGCAGGGGCCCAGGCTGAGGAACCTGCTGGGCTGCTGGCTGGGAGCCAGGTAAGGTCTCCCAATCAGAGCCTGACTCCGGCACCCCAGCATCTCCCTCCCCCAGCCCTCTGCCCCCCTTTCTGCCTCTTACCCCATGTAACCCCCTACTCCCTCGTAAACCTTCTGCACCCCTGCTCCAGCCTCCATGCACCTTCCTAGACACTGGATTCCCTCCTACGCCCCTCCCCAGGTCATACACCCCTCCCAGACTTGCACCCAATCTACTATCCCTGGTCACAGCCCAAATCCCTACATCCACTCCTGCCCTCCTGTTCCAGGTTACAGCCCACTCCCAGAGTCTGCACTCCCTCCTCCTACACCCCTCCCATAGGCCGGAATCCTCTCCTGCACCCAGACTCTGCACCTAAGGTCCCTGTCCTAGGTCACAATCCAAACCCATGAACCTCTACCCCAGGTCACACTCCCTTCCCAGACCCTGCACCCCCTCCTCGCCTCAATCTACGATCCATTACTTCACCCAAACTCCCTTCTAGATCCCCCACCCCAATCCCTTATCCCAAGCTCCCTTCTGCACCCGCTCTCAATTCCAGACCCCCACACCTCCTCCATTAATATAATGGAAGAGTGTGGCCCTCAACCACTTATCAAATTCTTGGAGTGCCCCCTCCCATCAAAAATTATTACCCACCACTGGACTAGATGGTCTCTTCTGGAGTTATGAGCCTACATACTAGGCTGACTGTTTCCATCTTAACACTGCTCAAGAAGTACTGCCTTGTGCAATGGAATGAGTTCTCTAATGAGGTCTCCATGCTGTAACTCTGATGTGAAACCACGGTTAACCATCTGCTGAGTAACAAAGTATATCACATTTATGGAATTGGCTCACCTTGGCTGTCCTGTAGCATGATACACAATATAGTCACAAGCACACATCGACCATAATAAGCTCTTTTCCGGGGGATCTCTTATTCCTACTTGAAAGTACATTATTCCAGTAGGAATAAGAGATCCCCCGGAAAAGAGCTTATTTTCCGGAGGATCGCGTCCAGACTGGCGCTTTTCTCCGGCTTATCTACAAGCCGGAAAAAAGCGGCAGCCATGTTAATGCAAATGCCGCGGGGGATATTTAAATCCCCCGCGGATTTGCCTATTCCAAAGTGCTACATTTGCATCCCTATTACGGAATAGGGGCCAATGCAGACACAGCCTATCTGTTTACACTGCTTGTAGCATGGTACGTTTTTAGTTGCGAAAAACTATTTGTCTGTTGGCAGATAAGCCTTGACCTTTAACTCTTCTTCTAAAGTCCATTGCCACGTAGGACAATGATAAACTAAATTGTCTCCAGCTGCTACAAAACTCTTCAGGAGTGATTACTCCAGTTTCTTTAAACCTTTACTCCTTCAGCACCAGGGTGAGATACTCAGCCTCCTCCAGCGCCTTCTCCTTCTCTGTGTTGATTATGCTCTGCATCTTGCTGGCAAACACAAGGGCTCCAAACACCCACATCCCTGAACAAGGGCCCCCAACACCCACATCCCTGCTTGTGCCTCAAGTCTACAGTACCCACTACCAGCCAGAGTCACATGACCAGATTTCCACACACATGAACACAAGACCCAGAAGTAGCTGTACTGTTGTGTATTCCATGAAATCAGTAGGGATTCTACAGGCTAAATGGAGAGCAAAATTTTCCCCCGAATATTTACAAACTCTAGCGTGACAAAGCTCCTCTTTAACTTTAGTAGGTCCTGCACGTTCAGGCAGATTACTTCTCAGAATAGCCCTCAATTTAGAAACTGGCTTGCTATTTGTTGAGCTGCTCCCATCATTGGTCAGCATGGAAAAAAGAGCAAAAACCAAACTTCATAATCTTTACAACCCCTCCCAGCTGTAGAGGGTAGGACCAACCATTGTACCAAAGCCAGTCTCTTTCTAGTACTGAAATGGAGGGGGGACCTGGGCTCACCCTCTACTCTGGGTTCCAGTCCAGGGACCCTGTAAGAGTAGCTCTCTGTAATGTCTCTGGTAACCGCTGTGTGGCAGCTATAAATCCCTGTGCCACTTCCCCCCAGCCTTCCCCAGCACCTTCCTTACTGGAGGTTCTTCCAGTCTGTGTAGATGTACCCAGAATGAGCTATGGTTTTGTTGATGTGCCATTGCAAACAGGAAGAGTTATTGACTCACTTGGGATACGTCTACACAGTAGCACGTAGCTCGAAATAAGCTCCACAATTTGAGCTACGCAAATTGCATAGCTTATTTTGAGACAGCCTATTTTGAAATTTGGCGCTGTCTAAACAGCCCTAATTTCGAAATAGAGCGCTATTCTGATGAGTCCCTTACTCCTCGTGCCACGAGGTTTATGGGACTTTGGAATAACAACCCTGTTATTTCAAATGTATTTAGAAATAATGGGCTTGCTCTTCAGATGTTATCCCGAAATAGTGCCACTGTGTAGATGTACCCTGAGTGTTGTTAACTTTCTTTCTAAAGTTGGCAACTTACCTTTCTAAGATAATGGGAAGTAGTTGTCTGGATGTGTGTTTATTTCTTTGACAAAGATAGGGAATGTTTTCATCTAGTTTTCAAGCCTGCAGAAAGCAGAAAATGCATGTTATTTTTGCACAGCATGGCTCACAGCTGTCTGAAGTCAAGAGAGGGAAAGCTCTGAAGCTTAAAGACCTAGAAGAAATTTCAGGGTGTTTTAAATACTTCAGGATTTTTGGTTACCCTTACATTTCCATCTACTCCCTCCACAGCATAAAATTGCTTCTCTTACACTTACAGCCAAAGGAGGACATCACTGCTCAGTACATGAGCTCCGTAGGAATGGCTTCACAAACAATGATATTCTTCTGAAAGTAGACGGACACTTTCTTTAGTTTAATGTTCATTTTTTTGCAGTGCAAATACTATTAGTCCAAGTGTATGACATACTGCTCCCCAAAGTGAGAGCAGCAGGTAACCCAAAGGGGATGTTGTTATCCTCACTGTTAGCTAGATTGTGTTTTTAGTTGGGATTGAGAGAGATAGGGAGGAAGGATGGTCTTGTAGTCACAACCACTAGACAGGGACACGGGAGAGGTGGGGTCAGCCCCCTGCTCTTCTACATGCTTCCTATATGACTTTGACCAAATCCTTTAATCTTTTGTGACTCAGTTTCCCACCTTCTGATTGTACTGTAGGTTGTGCCCCAACCTGCCAACTTCGGCTTTCATGTAATCTGCTCATGATAGTGACAGTCTCTTACTGTGTCTGTACAGTACCGAGCACAACAGAACCCTTTCCTGGTACTTGCACCACCTACTGTAAGATTAGGAATCACTGTACTGTCCCTAAGTGCCAATTTGTCGGGGTGGTCGTGTACTAATTCTAGCCAGCCAGTCTAGAATTTCTTTACACTGCATACACAATCTGTTAGTCTGGGGCTTTGTCTACACTGCCGGCTTTGCTGGAAGTGCCTATGCAAATGAAGTGCAGATTAGCATTTTGCCGTGCTTCAATTGCATAATTTATTCAAGCCGTTTTTGCGCAAAAACAAGCAGTGTGGCCTTTTTTTTATGCAAAAACCCCATTTTGCACAAGATCCTTATGCCTCTGAGGCTACGTCTACACAACTTCCCTCTTCCTCAAAAGCCTATGTAAATGAAGCATGGATTAGCATATTGCTACACTTCATTTGCAAAATTAATTAGTAGCCATTTTTGCACAAGTGTAGACATAGCCTCAGTGACTACACTTGTCTGATGATATGAACAAGCAAATGGAAGGTTTCAATGGCCATAAATAATTCTAAGGAAAAGACAAGTCTGTATATGTGGAAGAAAATTCACCAGTGAGAGAATCAACACTTGAGCCTGTGATGATATAAATAGTTAATCGTCCCGTCCCCCCCCAGCTCCCTCACTTTTAGCCTGTGTATATGTGGGGAAAATATGAATGGCCCAAGATATTACTTGGCTAACTCCTTCTCGAATCCCATTTCTAAGTCCTTCAGACCTCACTGGGATGGCTTTAGATCATACTCAATCATTCAGGCTGTAACCCCTTCCTCCGGAGCCCCCTCTGCGATGCTGGCAACCCCACAAAGGAGATAGGAAAAGAAAACAGAACGAGGACAGCTCAGTGACTTCACGTGGGTTTCATTACCAGCAAACATCAGGACAGTTGGGAAGAATGCGGCTCTGCTTCAGACTGTATTCAAAACACATCACCAGTGTCTGCCCAACTGCAAGGTGGCCACAGCAATATTGATCAAGATGTGATTTGTTTTGCCATCACAGCAGTGCTTTTTTATGCTTCCCTTAACACTTTTTTTCTTTCCAAAAATCACGGAGTGACTCCATCTAAACCAGTCTGGAATTAAAACTCTCAACTGTCCTAGGGTCTTCCCAGCAGACTTGACTAAAAATGGAGAATTAACCAGGGCTCTTCCAACAGCTTTTCGGAGGCAATCACTTTTACATTGCTTATTTCTAGCATAATATAGTTTGTATCTGTGGAGGGAGGAGGTGATGGAGCTAAACAAAGAGGGATCCTGTGCAAAGCTAAAATCTCATCTGGCAATAGCATCTTTATTTTTGGTTTCATCAAAGCACGTTTATGCAGCAATGCTAAGTCTGGACACTGTTTTGAGACTCACTAGGTTCCTATCCTAACACAGCTCAGTGCAAAAGAAATAATGTGGAACATACCTTTCGGGCTCATAAAGAATAGATAATCAAATGGAAGAAGTATGGGAAAAAACAGCAAGACAATATGCCGTCTCGTCAGCTGCTTAAATAAATTGAGCTGCTGAAACTCATGGAAGCTGTTTTATCTCTTGTTCTGTTTATTCTTGTATCAAAAACTGGCACTGCATTGTCACAGGTAACATGTTATATACCAATGGTGATAGCAGCATTGCACTGTATGTTAAATTATTCTGATACTGTATATGCAGAGATAGGAACTGCTAGTGTAGTCAGTGTGCATCGAGACTTTCTGTAACATCTGGAAGCAACTTCGACTTAGGGTGGCATGGTTTGCCTGCAGGGCTTTCAGTAACATTAAGTCAGCTGGAAAATATTTATCAGCTGTAAAATGAACTACTATTCATAATATGAGTGAAAAAGACCCTGTCTAATTAATGTTTATTAAAAGTTACTCCCTTTGTTATTAATTAAAGTTTTGTTAATTGGAAATCTTATGTAAAAGGGATTATACTTTGTACTCATATTTATGCCTTTTCTCAGGAGAGCCCAACAGTGGAGAAATAAAATAATCCTTATTTTACAGATCGGAAAACTGAGTCAGAAAGGTTTGGAACTAAATTTGCAAATGTATCTAGGCAGCAATTGAGTATTTACAAATGTGTCTAGACAGTTTGGGTACCTACTTCCCATTGATGCAAATGGGACTTATATTCCTAAGTGATTAGATCATTTTTGAAACTGGGGTTTAGGAGCTGGAGTCCCTTAGGATAGGATTTTCAGAAAACTCCTATGTACCCAGTTACTCAATGTCATACAGGGAGTCAATGGCAGTCATGGGAGTGGCATGCAAGGCCCTTGATTCCCAAATACCTACACTGTCTGGGAGACCATACAGCTTCTTAATCTATATCTTTTATACACACACACACACACTCACACACTAGTGTAAAGACTGATGCTTTCATTACACCGAAGTTGGAATAGTAAAGCCTTAGCTCTACCGCCTGCTTCCTGTTTCCCAACTTCCAGTTAGTATTCATTGTGCAATGGCAGAAGTCATATGCACAAGGAGCCAGGGTAAGATCATAGAAGGAGCTTGATCTTTTGCATTTGCTGGCCTTTATGTTAGTCAGATCTTAGCCTCCATGTGGTGTAATGTGGGGCTGTGTCTACATTGGGCCACTTATTCCGGAAAATCAGCCACTTTTCCGGAATAAGCTGCGAGCTGTCTACACTGGCCCTTGAATTTCCGGAAAAGCAACGATGCTCTACTGTACAAAATCAGCCGCTATTCCGGAAAAACTATTCTGCTCCCGCTCGGGCATAAGTCCTTATTCCAGAACACCATTCCGGAAAAGGGCCAGTGTAGACAGCCCAGTAGTCTTTTCCGGAAAAAAGCCCCGATCGCGAAAATGGCCATCGGGGCTCTTTTCCGGAAAAGCGCCTCTACATTGGCCACAGACACTTTTCCGGAAAAAGGGCTTTTCCGGAAAAGCAGCCTGCCAATGTAGACGCTCCTTTTCCGGAAAAACTGAAAACGGAATAGTATTCCGTTTTAAGCATTTCCGGAAATTCATGCCTGTGTAGACACAGCCTATTTGTTTATATTTAATGCATTTACATTGTAATGAAGTTAAAAGGGAAACTTAAACTTCACACCCACAATGCAGGGAGGTGTAAAGTGCATTCTGCTTGGGCCAGAGATGCCCACTGCTTTCAAGGGGGTTTATAAAAGGAGCTCTCCGCTGTCCCCCTCAAAAATTGTTGAGGTGCAACTTTAGTTTCTGCTGGGGGCTCCAAAAATGCTCCAGTCAGGGAGAGACCTTAGCAAGGACATCACATCTGCTGAATGAATGTACTGTACACAGATGTATGCCCCCAGTAATGCTCTCATGGGGAGCACTGGTGAAGCTCCCATTGGTTTCAATTGGGAGGAGGTTTGTGCTTTCTGTATTTTATAGGTTTGTTTGGATTTCTGCAGCACCTAGACAGAGCCCTGGATAAAATGATAAAACCAAAATGATTTGCATCTTGCACCATACCTGAGAGCCTACAGAGCTGAATGTTATATGAACTCACCTCCCGCTGCTCCTGTAACCCACATCAAGCCCCACTGTTCACACACATGTGCCAAGTGTGGGTGTTTACTCTGTATCTGAAAGCATCTTGCAGGTGCTTTCATATTACAAGTTCATATTGTAAACTACTTGCTACTCATTTGCAGCACTTCATTTGCTCTTTAACCTGTTTACAACAGCCACAGATGATTTATGGAATGTACAAAACTATGCTGAGGAGTAGTGTTCAATCACATTATTTCCACAAAAAGCAGACATTTCCGAATGCTCTTGCTATGGGCATTCACTACTGCTGGCTCTTCCCACATTCTATGTCCATTTCAAGCACAAGTAACACAATGTCTCCCATGCCGATCAGATATCAACATAAACGGTACTTTTATAATAATATTAGTGAGGGTCCACATTTTCATTCAAGCCTTGTTTGGACAAAGCCTTCTCCTCTATTCACTCTTCTTCCCTCCCCAAAAATTTTAATGGAAACTTTTTTTTTAACTTTTCCATATTTTCGACACGATACGCAAATCTTTCCTTTTTCAGTTTTCCCCTCAATTGTACTGCCTGCTTTTTTTTTCTTTCTCCATTTTGCCACTGAAAAAAGAGAAGTCTCTGAAAACCCAACATTTTTCAAGTTTGCCAAAGTATTTCAAAAACACTTTTTCACAAAAAAGTCTGGCTACATTCAGCTAAGTATTCCTTCTGTAATTTCACTACAGTCCCCTTTCTTGTCATCTGTTTCGGACTTTTAGACACAATAAAAGAATCCTTGATCTTACTGAAGCTTTTTGTATTTTTAAACAAATTAAATATTAGACTATTCCTTACTGATAGCCAACTGATTCCATCAATACTCAACTAGACTTAAGGATCACTCCCCTCAAAATCACCAAGGGGATTTATTTATTCCTCCTCCTCCAAGACTGCCACATAGATGAGTCGTATAGCATGATCTGAAGATCCAAAGACTTGTTAGGTTCTTTGCTGGCATAAATTGCCATAGCTCTGTTAAAGTCAGCAGAGTTACACAATTTACACCAGCCATCCTCTGGGTTCTGCTGGATCAAGGGAGAAGCAAATCAAAGGTCATGGCATTGTATGTGTGGGCATACTAAACCACATATTCTTGTTTGGGGAGGAAGTGTTTCAATCTTTTCTTTCAGGGGAAGTGCTTCCATGAAGCAAATCATGGCAAACATTTCAGCATCTGGTAGTTTAGCAGCAAGTAAAACAAAACAGACTGAAATCAATAGACATCTGGAAAGCCAAAAATAGCCTTCCAATAACTGTTTGTTCGTATGCGACAAATGCATTATGCTTGGTTAACTTGAGCACATGAGCCCCTGGATTTTGCAATGTGCAGAGAATTTTCTGGTTATAACATATGGTTCCACACATCTGGGCTGTCCTAGCCACCCACTCCATGTTTATGAGTTTGTTGTAATCAATGGCAGACTTTTGTGTCTTTTGATCTCCACAGAGAACCATGGTGGTGGGAAGAAAGTAGTGCATCTTTTCTAGATCAAACTCAATGTAGCAGTTTCCCAGGAACCAAATCCAAATAAGCCAGCGTTTGTGGGCTACCAGAGGGCTGTGCATGCTGTCATGAAGGTATGGATATCCTCAGGGTGAAGATGCACCATTCAGCCTCTTCCTAAAGAGTTCATTTCTGAACTGACTGCCTACCACTGCTGCTCCCTCAGGGGCATCTTCTCCAGTCAACATCTTTGTGGGACACCTCTTCACCTCCTACGACTCTTCCCACCGCTTTTGCCAGTTGTCATGTCTTCCCAAGGCATCTCCTGCCCCAGTGCCCCCTCTCTCCTTCCCCATTTCCCTGAAGGGAGAACAAGCAGCTTCTACTACAAAGGGATATAGATGAACAAGGCAACTTCCTCCTTTCCCTTCAGTGAAATTGGGGAGGGAGCATCAAACACCACAGGGGAGCACCATGAGTGGCCACAATAGCCACAAGCCAGGTTCTACTAATTAGTCCAAGATAAGAACTGTCAATAAAGTATTTCTCACTCAGGTGTTCAATTTAGATTAACTAATTGACTAGCCGATGGGATTTCCATCGATGATTCGACTGGTCTGAAAGGGCTCTTGCTACAGTTCAAAAGCAGAGAGAGAGGTAGCCAGGACTCAGACACAGAGATTAGTAGGTGCTGAAGATCCATCTGGGAGTTTTCAGTTGAAAGAAGTTGTCAGGTGTCTTAGCAGCAGAATGAAAGGGCTTATTATGGGATGTTAGGAACATATAGGAGAGGAGGTAGAAGCTAGTGGCTACAAGCACCCAAAAAAGTCAAAAGAAGTAGCAGGCTGCTTCCCTAGTTCAGGTTTGCAATTGGTCAGTTTTGTGCAACCAGACCATTGGCCTTTTTGTGGTCTGCACTCCAGCACTAGCAGCTCCAATGCATGTTAAGCAATGGTCTTCCCTGACTTCTTTTTTTCCAGTTAATTCTTCTGAACAGCCTTTTCCTTATACGTTCGATGCCCAGGCTGCCATGTCAAAGTAAACGGGGCTAACTGAAGAATCCCCTCTGGAACAACATCCTGCAGACTGAGTAAGTGGCAACTCTGCTGAACTGGAGACAATGGGAATAATTTCATTGGCATTTAGACATAGAAGAAACAAGTGTGAAGGGGACAGAGGGAAAGAGTCTCCTTTACATTCTACCAGCTGTCACCACCAGTAGATAGGGATCTAGTGGTAGATCTCGGAGCCTCTGACAGGGGATCTTGACTGATTTGGCTGGGAGGCTCTCAGGTGTTGGCTCTTCACTGCCCCTCCTCGCACTGCCCTGCTGCGCATGCCCAGAGCCTCAGTGCTGCCCCCTCAGAGCTTGCTGTGCAGGGTGGGGGAGACAGAGGCAGGGGGTGCTGATATCGCTCTGTACCCCATCTTCACAGAGTGACGGGGTGGGGCCTCGACAAAGGGGCAGGGCAGGGGCAGGGCCTTGGAGAAGGGGCGGGGGTAGGGGTATTTGGGTTTGAGGTAGATCCTGGACTGACTTAAATTCAAAAAGTGATCTTGTGCTTAAAAAGGTTGGAAACCAGGACATTATACTAAGCAGTCTATATGTAAGGTACACTTGGGAGAACGCTTTTAGAGCATTTGGTATAATATTATATTGGGTTAGTTGCATGTCCCAGTAGTGTATAAAAATAACTCTACATTTAAGGATATAGGAAACTGATTAGCAGTGTAGCTATCTACTAAAATAGCCATAACTATTAGATAGTTAAATCCCAGGCAGATTGCAAAGAGCTACAAAAGGATCTCTCAAACAAATCTCTCAACAAAATGAAATTGAATGTTGATAAATGAAAGGTGATGCCCACTGGAAAACATAATCCCAACTGTATATGTATATACAAAATGATGGGGACTTGTTTAGCTATAACCACTCAAGAGAGAGCTCTTGGAGTCATTGTGAATAGTTTGCTGAAAACATCCACTCAATGTGCAGCAGCAGTTTGGCAGAAGGTGGGAATGGGTGACGGGGTGGATCTCCAGGTGACTGATTGCCAGTTCTGTTCATCCCCTCTGGGGTACCTGGCTTGGCCACTGTCAGAAGACAGGATACTGGGCTAGATGGACCTTTGGTCTCACCCAGGATGGCCGTTCTTGTGTTCTTATGTTCTTATCTTCCAGACATGCAGACTCATGGAAATATTATAGATACAGGGGGAAAAAAAGCTAGTCTAACTCACCAAGAAAGATGTAAATAATCAACACGCACCATACCAGTGCTGAAATCCTATCACAATGATTATGTATATGACTAGCATTTAGGATCCCTAATCTTGGACCACCTAGTGCTAGGTGCTGCACAAACACAGACCTGGCCCAAGTTTTCTACTAGAAGGGAATTCAATGCAAATGCTCGTACTTTGTTGGAGTATAATAGTAAATCTAGCCTGTGTCTTCCCTTGTGTTCTGATTTAGCCTTGTAATCACCATCAGTGACTCAGCCCTGTGCCCTGCGGTTGTAGGCACAGTCGGGGAATCCTGGATCACAAAATCATTGTCTGAACCCAACCCATTCAGCAGCTCTGCAGCACTCAGCCATCTGGAAACTGCCTATAAAATCTATAGCCCTAATCTAACGCTGATAGATTTATACTGTGTGCTGAACACCTACATCCTGTGCTTAACTACCTTGTAACCCTTCACCAAGAAATGCTCCATACATAAGTGTATACCTTACATTTTATTTTATGATAGAGGTATAATATTAGATTAAGATACCAAGCAAAATAGCAGCTTTAGGGTGTTTTCATTTAATTTTAATTTGTATGTATGCATATACATATTCGTAGAGTTCTACATTCCAGTTGAAAACCTTCACAAATATTTTATTTATAAGCATATAAATAAAATATTTATAAAATATCTATAGTCTGTATGTAAATGGGTGTGTGCTTGTTACGAATGTATTATAAAACTGAAATTACAACAGAATAATGCAGATGTTTTCTTCTATATTATAGGTAGGATTTTAAGTAAGAAAATGACAAAAAGAATTAAGGTATAAATTAATATATCTAGCGTATGCAGTGGTTTTTAATTTGGATTTGAAAGTACCCTATCTAGAGCCCTTAGGTGCCTCAGCTACAAACAGCAACCTCATATGAATACCAAAGAGACAGACAGCGCACCAAAAAATCAAAATCTCCATATTCTTTTAAATTATAAGTTAATTTGGCTCTATACACAAATATGCTTATCTAAATCCAGTCCTAAAACTCTAAGTAACCATTAGGTGAAATGACCCCATTTTTGTGTCAGGTTTGTTCTGAATGAAGGCAGGTAATAAAAGAATATTTATCTAAATTATTTGAAATCAATATGCTTTTTCCTCTGATAGCCCATGATGCCTTCAGCCAGCAAACTGACACATTCTCCTGTGTGAGGCTTGTCACAGAGGGCAAATGGAGATTGCTCGGCTTTCATGCAAAATAACCCCAGCTTGACTCATGCTGCTCCTCAGGCTGAAAGCTTGTCAAGCAAAGGAGACCCCCTACCCCCTATTAATCATTCATGCTGTCCACACTGGGGAGGCCACATAATAAAAATGACCTCAATCTAAAAAGCTGACCAAGTGGATCCACACTAATGAATGTAACAGGACTAATAGGGTTTTTCTACAAAAGCTGAGATGGCCAGAAATGGACTGTTTCGGGGGGGGGGGGGGGAGAAAGAGAGACATTATTTTTCTTAAAAAAAAAACATTTAAGAAATCAAAACCTTTCAGAAGAAATGTAATGTTTGGACTTTGACACCCTGTTGTCCTTTTGCTCCGGTATAATATTTTGACCAGCTCTGATCATGGGCATGGGAATTCAAATATTTCCTCGTCTATATCTCCAGATGGGCTAAATTCGCTCAAGTTAGGTAACGCTGGAAGAAAATAACCAATAATTCTCTCTCAAAGATAAACTCAACCCACGGGTTGCATTGGTAAACAGCATGTGATAACTGGCTCCAGTGTTCAAGCAGCATTTAAGTTTGTTGTAACCAGTTCTTATTTTATTTGAGATCCACAATTTAGCCATTGGGAAAGAAATAAAGATATGACCTCAGACTTGGTTAGTGTAGCTCTGCATTACCTTAGGGGACGTATTTTGCATATGTTCATTTTTGCTGTAATTAGCAGTGCAACATAAGTATAAGCAAGTTTGTTCTGCATGGGAAAGAACAGAGGCTTTGTTGAGTTGTCAAAAAAATCTATGGATAATTCGGGAGGGTGCAAAAATGTTTGCTGGGGGGCCACTCCAAGCGTTTGGTAAGTGGTCAAGGGCCGCACTTTTCTATGGAGGAGATGCGGGCTCAGGGACAGACGTTGGGTGCAGAAGGAAACTCAGCATAGGGAACTGGGGTACAGTAGAGGGTGTGAGGGTCTGAGAGGGAGTCTGGGTGAAAGGGGTTGTGACCTGGGGAGGGAGTTGGGGTGCGGGATCTGGGAGGGGTATGGGTAAAGGAGAGGATTCTGACCTGGGGGAGAGGTGTAGAAAAGGGGGCAGGGTCTGGGAAGGAGTTGTGACCCGGGGAGGGCGGATTTACAGTGTTTGGGTGGTGACCTGGGACAGGAGTGGGTGGTGACTTGGTGGTGGGGAGATGCCAGATGCAGGCTCCGGCTGGGAGGTGTTTACCAAGGCGGCTTCCAGCCAGCAGCCCAGCATGACCCTCAGACAGGCTCCCTGCTTGTCACAGCACCAGCTGCTCAACGGGGCTGGCCACTCCCTCTCTGTGTCGCACATCCAGGAGGGAGACTTTGTGAGCTACCGTCCCCCCGCCCCGCCCATCCGCCTCCAGCACAATCATCACAGCTCCCATTGGCCAGTTTTTGACCAATGGGAGCTGTGAGGATCATACAGGACAGAGGCATTATGGAAAGTCTCTCCCCTTCCCCCCCCCCCGCAAGGGACACACGGTGCCTAGAGGCACATGGCCCGAGCAGCTGGCCTTTTTCAGCAGCTTGGGACTGTGGGAGGCAGGGAGTCTGCCTGATGGCCCAAGTGGGCTGCGGGATAGATCCAAAGGTGTGGCAGGCTAAATCCAGACCATGGGCTGTCTTTTGTTGGCCCCTAGAATAATTCTTACTACTTGCATGAATGTCTGAAAACTGGGACAAATAGGGTATGTCTACACTACCCCGCTAGTTCGAACTAGCGGGGTAATGTAGGCATACCGCACTTGCAAATGAAGCCCGGGATTTGAATTTCCCGGGCTTCATTTGCATAAGCGGGGAGCCGCCATTTTTAAATCCCCGCTGGTTCGAACCCCGTGCAGCGCGGCTACACGGGGATCAAACTAGGTAGTTCGGACTAGGGTGCCTATTCCGAACTACCGGTACACCTCGTTTCACGGGGTTCGAACCAGCGGGGATTTAAAAATGGCGGCTCCCCGCTTATGCAAATGAAGCCCGGGAAATTCAAATCCCAGGCTTCATTTGCAAGTGCGGTATGCCTACATTACCCTCCTAGTTCGAACTAGGAGGGTAGTGTAGACATACCCGCAGGTACTTAGCTGAGCATTAGGAAGAACTAAGAGAAAATCAACACCCTTTAACCAGAGTGTAAAAAGCAGACAGACAGGGACAGAGACTGTGAGGAAACAATACAAGAACAAACAGACAGGAAGATTAAATAGATCCAATGTCTGGCTAAAGACCACATGTATGAAGTGGTAGAGTAGCTTCTAAGCACCAACATAGGAAAGACTTACTGTTATTAGTTTTAGAAAGAGAGATGAGGAAAGCCAAACTAACAAAGGACTGTAACGGCTCACTGGAGGAAAGAGAGCATCTTACAAGTGTTTTATTCTGCTTAAATTACACAGGGGATGTACTGAAATAAGTCAGAGGGAGGGCAGGGAGAAGTTCAGTTTGGATAAGCCCCTAAATGCCAGTTCTTACCAAACTATTTCACCCTCATAGGTCCACAAAACTGGGCTGGTGATTTCTTGAAAATCAAGTTTGTTGAAGACTTTTATCCTGCTTCTAACTGGACTGCCAGTGCCCTGAGACCTGCCTTTCGCCTTTGGCACGTCTCTATCCTGCCCTGAGTGGAACAATTAATTCAATGGACTAAATCCCTAGACTTATTGAAAATCTCAGCCCGTATCTTTTCTTGGAGACCATGGGTACCCGAAAGTGCTCTGCAATTGCATTCCTCCCAGAAGCACAGCCCATAAGCAGGAGAATTACACCAATTCCTGAAATGGAAATGGTGGGCTTGAAATCATCCCTCTGTGGAGCAGGGATGTGCAATTTGCACCCTTTTTATGCCCAGATAAGGAACTGCGCTGAGGAAGAGCAGCTGCCCTCCAGTACCAGAGCACAGGTTTAAGCTCCATCCTGGCCTCCATTACACAGGAAAGGGTCACTGCCAGCTCCAGAAACCCATGAACAGCATCAGTAGAAGGGTGGGGTTAGATTGTTTAAGGGTTGTTGCCTGTCCTGTTCCGTACTTTTAAATGTTTGAGCTTCTGGTATATGACGCTTAACTCTAAATGTCTTGGACCTTTTCACTTCACTTCTATAACCTTCTTTACTCTTAAGTTACTGGCACTAATTTTCAGTGTTAACAGTCTCCATCTAAACAATTAATTGTCTGCCAGCATTTTATCTAATATAATGCCCTTCCTTGGGTTCATATGGGGAAATGTAATACAAGTACTGCACAAATGTTTGCAGTACTAGAATTGCTGATCAGTTTGGATAGGCCTGAGTTATTTTAAATCTAGGCAAATACAGAACCTCAAAAATGTTTCTACAAATAATCACTTGGATAAAGAATGTTTGACTATATGGAAGAATATTTTAATGTGATATTTAGGATTAGCTTATACTCATAACAGGGTCGTTTCTATTTACCATGTTTTCTCACTATTAAGATAGCTCAATAACATCCAGTTTTTCTCTACATTTCAGTCACTCGTTGCTTAATCACATATATCAGGAGACGCACAATCCAAGAACTGCTACAATTCTGCTATTCCCAACAACCTAATTAAAGGTTTATATGAATACTTAAAGTCCTAAGTATACTTAGGAGCTACATCTACACTGGCATGATTTTGCGCAAATACTTTTAATGCAAAAGTTTTTGCATTAAAGTATTTGCGCAAGAGAGCATCTACACTGGCATGTGCTTTTGCGCAAGAGATGTGCTTTTGCACAAAAGCATCCATGCCAGTGTAGATGCTCTCTTGCGCAAGAAAGCTACGATGGCCATTTTAGCCATCGGGCTTTCTTGCGCAAGAAATTGACGTTGCCTGTCTACACTGGCCTCTTGCACAAGAATACTTGCACAAGAGGGCTTATCCCTGAGCGGGAGCGTCAGAGTATTTGCGCAAGAAGCACTGATTTCCTACATTAGAACGTCAGTGTTCTTGCGCAAATACTCACGGCCAGTTTAGACCGGTAGCAAGATTTTGCGCAAAAGCGGCCACTTTTGCGCAAAATCTTGCCAATGTAGACACAGCCATATAGTCCTAAGTAGATAATCAATTAATTATGCCTTATAGTTTTGCTGTGTAAAGCGTAGTGTGATGCAAAAACACGATCCCAGCATTTCCACACACAAAAGTAATTTCTACATTACTGTCCTTACATAGAGGAAAAATAGATGAGCTGGTCTTTTGAACAGCCTTAGCTATTTATAGTGGAGAATGCAACAAGGACCTGAATGATCTAGTGGGCAAGCAAAGACTGACAACGTTTGAGTAACAAACCTCTCTACTGGAAGCTTGATTAACAACCATAACTGCACACACAATGGGTCTGATCCTGTAAAGCATATTCCGGCCATCAGAGTTTTGCCTGCAGTGGTAGATCCATTGTGTATAATGCTCATCTGCAAACTGCTCCCACAGCAATATATTATCAGTGCCCTAACTAAGTCTGGCTAAGAATTATGGTCTTGACCCACAAAGGCTGTGCACTGAGAAATAATGTTGCACACAGATTTGCTCCACCACAATGAGTGGAAGTCAGTCTCAAGTTCCTGGCATTTCCATGCCCTTAATCTCAAGGAAATAGAGAGGTGTAGATGGAGAATAGACATCAGAAGACATGGGCTTCAGTGTGATCCTCAGTATCCTAGTGCAATGCTTAGCTATATGATTTTGTGTTTGACCTGCTCAATGACAACCAGTGATGCAGGTCACCATTCCCAGTACACAGCATCACCACTCTTTACCTTGTACTTATGTGAACATCAGTTCACCTCCGAATTGTGTGGGAAAAAGCCAGTAGGGCGTAGGCTGGAGTCCTCCATGGGATATGGTTTCAGTGGTGTTCCCACCGTGATACGTTCCATCCTGGTTTTGTGGTTTTACGCCTTCATCAAGGTAGGGCAACTTAATGGTCCAAGACTTTGAAAGAAGAGGTTTTCTCTCTTGTTCATATTGTTTTCCAGGTCTGGGAACATTTTTAGAAATGTCAATGCATTGGACTGATGGATATAAATAGCCTTGGCAAACTGACAAGACCAAAGCCTGTAATGAGCCATTGGCTCTCATCCTGAAGTCAGTTAACAAGATGTGCTTTCTTCCAGCATGTTGTAATGAAATCCAAGCCTCCTTCCAAAAATAATATCCTCCTGGTACATAAGTGTGGCTGGGGACTGATGTCTCCTTAATAAGTGTTTGTATTGGGGTGAATGTCTCTATAATTCATTCCCATAGTGAATAACTTAAAGGCGAAAGAACTGATGGGGTTATCTAGTCTGTGAACATACCACAATCATTATCCTGCTCTTCACTTTTTACTTCACTTTTTACTGCACACTTATGCATGCAACATTTCATACCTTTCCAAGGCAGAGTCAACCCCATTCATCATGGCATCTGATTTAGGTATATGTTGGAAACACGCTTGTTTTCACTGTGGACATTCAAAACTAGACTTTTAGTTTTGCCATTCACATAACGTCTGTTCTAATTCCCACCACTGTCGATGTCTGTGTGCAGTGGAACTACATTACAGACTCGTGCTTATCTGCTCTGCTTCTGCAGATGCAAAAATGTGGTCTGGAGCAGTGTGATAAGTAACCGTGTATTTTTTTTAAACACAATCACAATTCTGGACTAACTTGATTTGATAATTTCCCATTACATTATAAGTAACAAATTATTTACAGTACAATGTACACATGTGAATCTGATAAGAATGAAACTCTCTTCAAAATTTTCCTGTTGGTCATATAGTCAGAAACAAAACTTCCTTGTTTGTTTGTGGCCCATGGTGCAGTTTGGGTTTACGTGGGACTCAACACACAGCCTACGGGTGGGATCCTTTGAACATGGCCTCCCCTGGGAACATACTCCACAATGGCGAGGCATCTCCCAGGTGGGGTGAGCACTGAAAGACACAAGCAGATGGGCTGGCTGGAACAGACAGGTACAGGGAGTTTCTAGCCCCTAGGGAGGAGGTGTCAGGAATGCCAGGTCATTGTGTAGAAGAAGCTATTTGCATTAATTTGCATATATATGCAAGCACACTTAAGTTGCAGCCCTCGCCATAGGCTGAGAGTATCATTGGGGCCCCCGGGGCTTCCAAAGTTGAGTAGCCCTGGACTATAGTATCTTCATTATCATCTCAGGTGGCTCAGGAGGAGACAATGGAATTTGTGATACTCCATTACAATGTTCAGGTACTGCAGGAGGTGTTCAGATTGTCGGGGAATGGCTATCTAGACAGATAGACCTTAGGTTTAATTGGCAAAGTATAGCCCAGTATATCAAATATGGGGAACATATTTGCTAGGGAAATGATTGTGGGACGTTTTTTGCAGAAGCTCAGCTGCAAGAGGCTGAAGAAGTACAATCAAAGGAGGACAAATTATAACTCGAAAATAACTGCTATTACTCTAAGAGCACTGACTGCAGCCACTGCTGTGTTCTCTCTCTCAGCCTAGAGAGGGGCAGGAAGCTTTACAATCAAACTCCACAGTGCAAGTTGTTTTACTAACAATGGCCCAGTTTGTATTGCTCTGGTCGAGCCTGGCAGCTTTATATTTTATTATGAATTCCTCTTCAGAGGGTTAATGTGTACCTCAGTCAGAAAGGTTTGCCCCAAGCTTGTGCTGAGCCTAGAAGCATGTTCATTTCCCTTGTTTTACACATCTTGAACCAAAAATACTGGCCTGGCTAAATCTTTCTGTTAATTTCATTAGAACAAAAATTACCCATATAAATAAATATCAGCACAATTTTAGGATTCTGGGTTTTACAATTACATTTTAATGAAATGTTGCAGGTTGTTAGTCTAGTAATCTCTAGCCTCATCTTCTCTCACTGCCTCTAGATCAGGGATTCTCAAAATGGGGGTCAGGACCCCTCAGGGGGTTGTGAGGTTACTACATGGAGGGTCAAGAGCTGTCAACCTCCATCCCAAATCACATTTTGCCTCCAGCATTTGTAATGGTGTTAAATACATTACAAATGGGTTATGTACGAGGGGGATGGCACTCAGAGGCTTGCTGTATGAAAGGGGACACACACCAGTATAAACGTTTCAGAACTACAACTTTAGGTCTTTATACAGCAGGTATCACCAGCCTCAGTTCTGCTATGAGTTCCATGCCAGCAAACTCCAGCAACCATATGGAGTCCAGCTGAAGTCAATGAAGTGGTGGAGTTACAGCCACATAGACCTCATTCCTGGCCTGGATCCTTAAGGATGTCATTTAATTTAGCCACATTCAAAGGAGGATCGGACATGAGTATGAATAGCAATATCCAGAGTTATAAAAAGTCAGTGCTAACAAATTTTGGAAGGGATATAAATCCTTGTGATAGTGAGCCATGGAAGTACCTCAGATTATCCACATCTGCCTGCTGTGGGTTTTTCTGCACTGTCTGCTAAAGTATCTGGGGCTGGCCCCTGCTGGTGGCAGGATATTGGGCTAGTTGTACCAGGGGTCTGATCCACTATAGCAGCTCCTACGTTCTAAAGTGCTCTGTAGCGTACAAGCAGTCAGAGCACGTCTCCATAAAGCTCCATACAGCTCTACATGTAATGCAGGTTCCTGACTTTGAATGCAACTTGAGTTCTTGTTCCTGCTCCAGGTTCAGTACTGATGTGTTGTTACTAAGCACAGCTAAGAGGGGGAACTAACAGGTGTGTCTTACAATGACTGCTTTTTAGGGAAGATACAGCTTTGTGAAAGATGGAAATCACATTATTAAAGCTCATAGCATGTAGCAATAAGTAAATCTGACTTCAGCCTCCACTGTTCAATCTAGCACTAAATTCACTATAAAGCCTTTTCAAGACATGTTTAAGTTACATGGTCAACAAGACTGAGAAGCTTGTACCTTAGCCTTGGCCTGCACTCTACCCATCTTTACTGTGTGGAGCTCTTAATTCCTTTCAAACTTCATTGCTAGAAAACACGTGAACAACACATGGATGGCAACTTGAACAAACAAAACAGGCCATTTATTAAACATACCAAACAAAGAATCACCAGTGACTTCAGGGGCTGTTGAATCAGGCCTATAGTGCTGGGGGATGTGACAGATGTTCATGAAAGGGACAAACAAGGACACAGAAGTGACAGCACGGGGAAAACACAAATACAGTGTGATGAAGAAATGTGAGTGCCTAACGTGGCCATGTTCTGGGAAACAAGTTAGAGTAAAGAGAAGGATTTAATCATATTCAAACAAACTCAGTTTCAAATATTTTGATTGACTTACCCCCTGTATTTTATGGAAAGTTGCAAGGCACATCTTTGTCCTGCTTGCTTTGTCCTAACGTGATTTAAAGTGATTTTTTTTTTTACTTAAACCCTAAACTGAATCTTCAGAGGGGTAGCCAAGTTAGTCTGTAAAAGGAAAAACTTTAAAAAACAACTAATAGTCTAGCAGCATCTTAAAGACTAACAAAACATGTAGATGGCATCATGAGCTTTCATGGACACAACCGATTTCTTCAGATGACCACTTGCAACATTTCCACGAAAACTCATGATACCACAAAAGCTCATGTTAGTCTATAAGGTGCTACTAGACTATTTGTTGTTTTTTAAGTTTTTCCTAAACTGAATGGTTACCTCAGTGGGCTTTCCACAGGAAGGCTTCATAGATTCATAGCATACTAGAACCATAAGGGACCTCGAGAGATCAAGTCCAGTCCCCTGCCCTCATGACAGGACCAAGCACCGTCTAGATCATCCCTGACAGGTGTCTGTCTAACCTGTTCTTAAATATCACCAATAATGGAGATTCCACAACCCTCCTCAGCAATTTATCCCAGTGTTTAACCACCCTGACAGTTAGGAAGTTTTTCCTAATGTCCAACCTAAAGCTCCCTTGCTCATTGCTTCTTATTCTATCTTCAGAGGTCAAGGAGAACAATTCCCCCCTCCCCACTCCATGACACCATTTTAGATACCTGAAAACGGCTGCCATGTCCCCTCTCAGTCTTCTCTTTTCCAAATTAAACAAACCTAATTTGCTCTAAATGCCAAAGCACTGCACAGTTGCACTCGTGTTGCCCATGTCACCGCTGGTGAAGTGCTGTTTTAGGAACTACAAGCTGTGCATTCCTGCACCCTTGACGTCTGCCTGGTCCCAAACCAGGGAATTTGCCTGACCAGTGGAGGTCAGTGCCAGCCCTTCTACTGCTGCAGGCTGCAGGGCTCTGCTCCAGCAGTGGCAGAGGGGCTGTCAGTGACCAAGCAAGGACTAGAGAGGTGCTCAGGGGCAGAGGAAGAGGGGTCAGGAGCACCGTCCCAGAAGAATGTACCGAGTCCCATGGCCACCGGGCAGCGCTCCTAGCCTATGCAGGCAGCTACTGGCTCCCAGCCGCAGGACTCCACAGCCAACCTGCCTCTTCCCCTGAGTATCCTCCCATCCTTGATTCTCCCTCTTCCTCCCTGAGCTTGAACACCCCATGAGCTATTTGCAGCATTTCCGGGAAGGTGGAGGCGGAATGGCTGAGTGCAGGGCCCAGCTTTTCCCCATGCATGCTCTACACTGTAGATGTCCAGCCTGTTGTCCAAACCATTCCGGAGTTGAAGTAGGCTTGGCTGCAAGCGGCTGAATGAAAGGAGTGTGCAAAAGAATGAGAATGCCTGTGAGCCCACATGCTGGAAGACCACAAAGACATTACAAAGACATACTGCTTTTGTTTCAGACCTGGAAAGGAAGACTCAAAATACAAAGGGAAAGGACATTCCACTGCCTACATGAATAATGAAAGCCAATCCCGGGACCAGCATGATATGAAAGTCTTACTGCGCTCGGGGGTTTCAATCACACTGTATTAATATTTGGGTTTTCTCGGACAGTTAAAAATCTTTGGTACACGATGATGAATTTTTCATTTTCACAAGCACCAGACAATCAGCCTTAGGCTTCAAGGTCAGTAAATCACTCAGCTCTGGTGGGATGCTCCCTCCTTTAGGGCAAATCAAACTCTTCTCTCAAGTGCTTATTGCATATTGGGCCAAATTCATCCGCCACCAATTTCCTGGAGCGACACCAAGAATGAATCAGCTCAGTGTGATCCATCACCATTTAGTGTTATTTCCTTTGCAGGCAGGGGGAGAAGCCTGAATAGCATTGTGATATGCTGAATGCAGGTTCTGTAATAAGCTAGACTAAGGCCGCTCTCCAACCTGAAACTCCTCACTAGCTTGCTAGCAAGTCACATTGGGAGCTTGATCCAAAATCCACTGGACTCAATAAAAAGCCTCTTTCTGCAGCTTGGGAACAGGCACTAGCATTGGTTTGAACAACAAAACATGGATTTGGATGTTCTGGTGAAGATTATGTAGCCAGCTCTTTTTGCAAACCCTGCAAATGTACTGGGCTGTTTTCAGCACTTCATTGTGGCTTACCCTGGGAAGTGCCCAGTTAAATATGAGTCAACAGTGTGACACCATTGCAAACAAAGCAAACACGAGTCAGGGATGCATAAACGGGAGTGTTGTGAGCAAGACACGAGCAGTGATTCTTCTGCTCTATTCTGCGCTGATTAGGCCTCAATTGGAGTGAACAACTAGCCATTGAGTCATAACCCGAGTTCGTCACTATGTTGTTTTATTGCATAATCAGAATAGCACTTAGCCAGTTCTCCTTTTAAAAATTGATTCTAATTTATTTTTTAATTCAAGCACAAGACTATATTGCCTAAATTGCAGCTTTGCTACAAGCCCTGTGTGCAGGACAGATTTCTCAGAGGAGTTTGCCCCAGTAAATTCCTTGGGTATCTGACCCTACAGAAGTGAACTCTTCTGCTGGTGAAGGAGAGGCTGAGTTTTCCATTTCTAGCTTGTGCTCAGCACAGAAAAACAACTCCAGAGATTTTTCAACAAGATTCATTGATTTGATTTTGTTCTTGTAATATCACCTGGCTGTAATTGGTAATAGGCTGTAACTTCAGTAAGAATTTCCATCTACCAGGAGATCTTGGAGCCTCTGACAGGGGACCCTGACTGGTTTGGCCAGGAAGCTATGAAGTGCTGGTACTTCAGTTGCCCCTCCACCCGCTATCATGCTGCTCCTGCTCCCTGCCTTGGAGCTGCCCCCTGGGAGCCTCCTGCTTGCTGTGCAGGGTGTGGGAGGGAGAAGGGGGGGCGCTGACCCTGTCTCCACACTGAGAGAAGGGGATGGAGGGAGCTTGGCAATGCAAATCTCTGTCATTCTCTCTCTCTCTCTCTCTCTCACACACACACACACACACACACACACACTGTCCTTCCTTTTCATCTCCCAACCCAACACGTACATGGGGGGTTGTTACTACTTTTGCTGCTGGCAAAGTGGGTCATTTTTAGTTTGTGACTGGTCTGTGTATTTCATAACTTTCTTTTCTCTCTCACGCTTACATTTAATTCTTTGAGGAGTGACTTCTAAAATACTGAACCTGTTGTGTCTGTCGTAATTATCCCCTGTGAGAATTGTGCTCCTGGATGTGGCTGGCATGTCCCACAGCCCCTGGGAAAGTCAGAGCAGGGGGTCTCCACATGCTGTCCTGGCCTGCGGACACCACTCCTGCCGCTCCCATTGATCAGCTCCCATTGATCAGTAATGGAGAACCATGGCCAGTGGAGGCTGTGGGGTTGGTGTCTGTGGGTGAGGAGCAGCACTTGGAGGTCCATGTCAGCTGCTTTCAGGAGTGGTTCAGGGCCAGGGCAGGAGTCAGCTGCCTTGACTCCACTGCTCCATCCCACTGCTGTCTGGCTGCAATGACTGAAGCCCACCCCCCTGCCCTCCCCAGACAGTGCCCTATCCCCTAGGCCACTCAAGGATAGGCCCACCCTCCCTGCCTTCAGCAGGTCCCTTATCCTGCTTTCCAAATGCAGGAGCCAGCTCCATCCCCAGGGCAGCCTGTGCTGGCTGTCTGGCCACTCCCAGGGTGGGTGGAGGACTAGAGCCCCCAACCCTGCACTTCCCAGGCAAATACCCGCGCCTCTAGGCCACTCCAGAACCCACCCCACCTCCCTATCTTCAGGGTGTCCTCTCCCACACTCCGAACCCCTTAGCCCAAGACCAGACCCTGCACCCCAACCCCCCTACCCTAGCCTGGTGAAAGTGAATGAGATTCGGGGAGGAAGGGGGGTGGAATGAGCAGAGTGAGGCCTCAGAGAAGGGATGGAGCAGGGGGGGCCTCAGAGAAGGGGGGAAGGAAGCCAGGCAAGGGTATTTGGGTTTGAGGTAGATCTTACATTGCACTTCAGTTGAAAAAGTGATCTTGTGGTTAAAAGGTTGGAGACAGCTGCAATGCAATATTCCTTTCCTTGCTCTGTGTTACTGTGTATTGCTTGTGTTCTGAAGTCTTTGCATTCTGCACTGACACACAGAGTGATGGCTCTTGGTTTCTAAAAGGTAAAAAGACTAGATATTAAGTCAACACATTTAATTGCAAATCAGAAAGAATTTGGTTAGATTAGGAAGCTCTCGTTTTCCTTTCTGCTTCACAACCATTCTTCCACTTTGTGCTTTTACAAGTCCTCCACTTCTGTCTTTACCATTCTTCTCTTTTTCTGCTTCTTCCTCCTCACCCCATTGTCTTTTGCCTCTGTTTTAACTAGGCTTCACTTTCTCCTTTTCCCTTGGCCTCATTCATCTGTTATGTTTCTTCCCAAGGTATCTACTACCTTGAAGTTGGTCCCTTCTGAGGGGTGAACCCACATACAGACTCTTAAAAAACAATGAGCCCATCTCTTATTGGCTAGAATCTTACTTGTTGAGCAGTGCATGTTTACACTAGGAAATAACCATTTCAAAATAGTGTGTTCACACTACAGGGAAGCATCGAAATTAGGCCAAGGCAGGCTCTGTTAATGTGGACAAACCACTTCGACTTACAGCCCTAGGAAGCTCTGAGGAGTGGTTACTCTGAAAGACTCTGGGGAGCAATTATTCTGAAATAGCAGCAGTGGAGCATCCACACTACTGCGATTTCATAATCAGTCTTTTGAAATAAGCGTTATTCCTCAAGGAAAGCAGGAGTTATTATTTCAAAATAACCAGCCTCTTATTTTGAAATAACGGGCTTGGTAGCATTGACGCTCCACTTCTTATTTCGAAATAACTTCCTAGTGTAGACCAGGGCCCATTGACTTCCATCCTCTTGTGTCTGTGATAGACACCCAATCCCAGCAAACCTGGGACTTCTTTTTATATTAGCACTTTACCACTGGAGTAGCCCATTGCATTCAATAGGATTAGTCCAGAAATAAGGCTCTACTCAAAGTGAACAAAGCGGTTAGAATTTTGGACATATAATATTTTGTAAAGGGGAATACAATAAACCCTGCCAATGTGTTGGCCGTCTGGCCCTTCACAATAAGGTACCAGACATTAGGATATATATTTTGTGCCTACCCTTTTTCCCAAGGTTTTCCGGAGCTTTTCCGCAGAGTCATATGTTCTATGTTAAGATGTCTATAGATTCACTGTGGCAAAATAAGCATATCTTACTATCTTGGTACAAATTCCTAAGGGTTATGGCGGATTCTCCATCACTGACAATTTTTAGGATTGGATTTTTTTTTCTAGAAGATCTGCTCTAGGATTTATTTTGGGGAAATTCTGTGGACACATGAAGTCAGACTAGATGGTCACTGAGGCCCCTTCTGGTCATGGATTTTATGAGTCTCTATCTCCATGAATTGTACAAAGTCACTTGTCATTGGCTCTACCTCACGCCTACTAAAATTTCCATTGATGTCAGTGGGAGCAGAGGTCAATGCTGAATGCTTTTGAAAATCCTGCTCTGAGTGCTCGAGGGTTATCAGCTCCTGGCACAGCTTGCTGAGAGGTTTGCATTCCCCTGAGTCTGGAAATCATCATTTATAAAGATGCAAAAGCGCTTCTTCAACAATCACTTTCCATTTCTTTCTCTTCCCATGGTGATGGTTAATGCTCGTGTCCAAAGTCATGGGTTTATAGGTTGGCTTTAATTGGCAAGGCCTTTCAGCCCACCGGGTAACTGTAAAAATGAGCATTACAAAGGACACATGCTAAATAATTTACCTCTGCAAGGTCTTGGGTACAACTTAGTATGAAAATATCTTCTGAGGTCTAAGTATCATGGGTGTTAATGATACTGCTCCATTACTGAGCCATGGGAAATATCAATAACATGAACACTTGGGCCATGTGTGTGGGTAAATGTAAGTCCTAACCCTCTACTCTTTGGTCAGCTAAAAATGTGTTGACATCACTGGATCTTTTCTTGCTGAGGATGCTGGCTCTTAAAACATATGGGCTGAGATCAGCAGCTGGTGCAAATCAGCATGGCTCCATTGAAATCAGTATAGAGTCCCCAGTTTACACCAACTGAAAACTTGACCCATGCTGTTTAGAAACAGAACTTAAGTAGCTCTGTTCAATGGACACATCTTATAAATACAATTCTGGTTTGGATGCACCATAGAAAAGTCAGAACGCTACATACACCGGAGTCTTTAAATTAAAGAGCCACATAGCATTGCTCTCCTACCAAAAAAATCCACGTACTTTACAAACCCAAAGGCAGAAAACACAATACATTTCTCCATGAGATAACTTATACCAGTGTTTTTCTTTGAAAAGATTTATAGGTTGGCTTTAATTGGCAAGGCCTTTCAGCCCACCGGGTAACTATAAAAATTACCAATTTTTCCCTTTATATTTCTTAATAGGAGCCTCAGGATTCACCGTTTCTTAAATGTGTTATTAATGTTAGTAAGCCAAAGTCTCTTGTGTCACTGTTTATAGGTTGCATTGAAGTGCTGGAGTCAGTCTCCTTCCTGATATAACTTGTACACGAGTAGATGAGTTTGATTTTTACACAGTGCTGTGGGAAGGGTGCAGTGTATTGACTAATAGAAGTGTTTAATTCTCATTGCCTTGGAGCACTGTGAAACTTACTACTTGTGTTTGATTCATTTCTTTAAGGGAGCAAGGCCCTGAGGCCTAATCTATTCAGGTTCAAAGCTAGAGCAATGTGCATTTTTGCCAAAGGTCCCCTATGTGCGGTGACAATACACAGTTCTGTTTGCAAAACCCACAGTCATTGCCTTTCGTTTTCTTTTGTATCTCAGAGATCGGTGTCTAGAGACGTTAGCGACAAACCCATTTTGTGCCATGTGTATTTCAATCAAAGGTCAGGTTGACGGGGATGTCATTTGCACACCCTTTCTGGATGGATTTGTCTCCCCAGAGTTGTCAGTATCTATTCTGAACAGAATTTAGGGTCTGATGTAAAGCCCATTTAGAGCAATGGAAAGACTGCAAATGACTTCAGAGGGCTTTGGCCAAACTCTCAGTGTTCACATGGGACAGGAAAACATTGTGCCGGAAACGGCATTTTCCATCACCTGTCCACTAGCCACTGTTCTCACCTATTTCCCATTGGGTTCTCATTAGATTGTTTTATTCTTGCCAATTCTAGTTTATTTCAGCAGTTTTAAGAAACTTGCCCACAATTTCTCTAAGAAGTCGAGATACAAAAACGGTAAAAAGAAGCAGCCAGCCAGTGTTTTCTAAGCCTCAATGGGGGCAGCTGCAAATCATGAGATGATTAGGACCTGAGAAAAAGCATTATTGACCCAATTGAGCAAAGTAATGAAGGGAAGATTCAAAATGAATAAAATTAATATATGTTATCATGGCAGGACCTGATGCTTGGCCCTCCTATAGGTCTTATAAATTAATGAAGGTTTATAGGGCATTGATGTTGATAATGTACAGTCAAATTTAGCCCTGGAATAACTGGGTGCAATTTATATTGATGTCAATGGGAATTGTATCTGTTTCTGTCAGGACAGACTTAGACGCATAATCATTTTAGTGTACTATGCAGGTGTAGAGACTAGGGCTGCCAAGTGATTAAAAAAATTAATCGCGATTAATTGTGCAATTAAAAAATTTAATTGCGATTAATTGCAAAATAAATTGCATGCACTGCCCCTTTCAAACACTGCGGCAGCATTTCAAAGGGGCAGGGCTGCGGAAGCCTGGGATCAGCTGGAGTCCCCAGCTGACCCTGGCTCAGTGCAGAGCTGCCCCTTGGAAAGGCCGCCCCGGTGCTTCCTAGGGGCAGCACCGCAGGAGCCTGGGTCAGCTGAAGTACCCCACTGACCATGGCTCTGTCTCACTGCCCCTTTGATGAAGCGCTAGACCGGTGCTTCAAAGGGGCAGAACAAGGCCAAGGCCAGGATCAGCTGGACACTCCAGCTGATCCCCAGCTCCTAATGAGCTGTCCCTTTGAAGCTCTGGGCAGGCACTGCAAAGGGGTAGCATAACATGGAGCCAGGGATCAGCTGGGCACTCCAGCTGTTCCCCAGCTCCACATTGCACTGCCCCTTTGAAGCACCAGTCCAGCACTTCAAAGGGGCAGAGCTGCATGGAGCCAGGGTCAGCTGGGGACTCCAGCTGATCCTAGGCTCCTAATGGCTGCCCCTTTGAAGTGACAGAGCACCACTTCAAAGGGGCAGTGCAGCATTAACACCTGCGATTAACGTGTTAAAAAAATTAACATGTTAATCCTTCCCTGTGTTAATCACAGGCGTTAATGCACATCAATTGACAGACCTACTACAGACATAATTCATAATGGAAGATTGCTATACAACGTACAGTACAATTATGTGCAAATATCCAGGCTACAGAATTTCTCCTGTACAGAACACATTTCTCGAGAGTGGTCAAAGAAATATGAAAGCTGTAAAGGAGACATATAGCTGCTAGAGCAATAACCGCTATAACATCCACCTTCAATTGGGGATAGATATGTTCAAATTGCTAAATAGTCGTAAGACATGGGAAAGCACCTTTGCTTCCAATGAGCAGATATAGAAAAAACACAAAGGGTTCAAACACAGAGAAATTGAATCAAGGGTCTGGAAAATAAACCTAGATGATGAGCATCACAATATGCTTGACAATTCTTTTCAGAAGGCACTGGGGATGGGGTAGATTTTGGGGGGGGGCGTTCTTCTGCAATGTAGTGCAGGGATACATGGGACAGCAATAAAAATACATAAATATAATGGAAAGACTAATTAATAAGAGCATATTATCTATTTTAGCATTTTATATTCCTGCCCGCCCCCACTGTATCTGAGCTCCTTCCATGTGACATCTAGAATAGCAAATTCACAGTTCATAGCCTGACTGGGGATCCCATTTTTGGCATGTGCAAACTGAGGTCCTTAAAGGGATCCGATTGTCAGAGGATTGGTTCCAGTTGGTACTCAATATTTGAGAATCAGGTCCTCTAAGCAGTTACCAACTAAGCACCCATGTTGATTTTGGGTTAATGCAAGCAACATTTGCACACTTGTGTGCCAGGAACTGGGTACCCAAAGCCCCAACCCTGCAAAGATATATGCACACATGAAACCTGAGTTCTGCAAGTTATTTAAATTTTGTTTTAATTGGTTTTAAATTTGTCATTTAATTTCTTTGAATGTCCTCTGTTCTTCTGTTTGAGACACTAAATAAGCAAAGTGATTTAGCTTCTCCGCATCATTAATTATTCTATATACCTCTGTTATATCGGATTCATCTCTGGCTAAGCTACAGAGGGATGGTTCCCTATAGATAAAATGGTATCCACTACAGATCAAAAATATTAGATAGCTAGGACTGTAAATTACATTTTTACTTTTTTCTGTTCACGTTTGTGATGGGGAGTACAACAAGGGGTTAAGGAACTACTATGCGCTCAGCCAGCCCGACCATGCCAGGACGGTGCCAAGGTACCCACTGGAGAAGGAGTTAAAAGGCAGGACAGCAGCTCAGTTGGGGGCAGACAAGGCAGAAAGAAAAGGAAATATTGTAGGCAACCAGCTTGGCTTAGCAGTGAAATCCTTGACGAGCTTAAACACTAAAGGGAAATTGACAAGAACTAGAAACTTGGACAGATGACCAGGGAGGAGAATAAACATATTGCTGGAGCATGCTGGGGTGTAATCAGGAAGGCCAAAGCGCAGTTGGAATTACAGCTAGAAAGGGATGTGAAAGGTAACAAGAAAGGTTTCTACAGGCACATTAGCAATAAGAAAGTGGTCAGGGAAGGTGTGGGGCCTTTACTGGATGAGGGAGGTAATCTAGTGACAGCAGATGTGGGAAAAGCTGAAGTGCTCAATACTTCTTTGCCTCTGTCATCACAGACAAGATCAGCTCTCGGTAATGCAGTATGGGGAGGAGGTGAGCAGCCCTTGGTGGAGAAGTAACAACTTAAGAACTATTTAGAAAAGTTGGACATACACAAAACCATGGGGCCGGATTTAATGCATCTGAGGGTGCTGAGGGAGTTGGCTAGTGTCATTGCAGAGCCATTGTCCATTATCTTTGAAAACTTGCAGCGATCAGATGAGGTTCCAGATGACTGGAAAAAGGCAAATGTAGTGCCCATCATTAAAAAAGGGAAGAAGGACAATCCAGGGAACTGCAGACTGGTCAGCCCCACCTCAGTTTCCAGAAAAATCATGGAGGGGATCCTCAAGGAATCTATTTTGGAGAACTTGGAAGAGAGGAAAGTGATCAGGAACAGACAACATGGATTCACCAAGGACAAGTCATGCCTCAGCAATCTGATTGCCTTCTACAACTGGGTAACTAGCTCTATGGACTTGGGGAAGGTGGTGGATACACAGTATTCTTGCCTGCAAGCTAAGAACGTATGGATTGGATAAATGGACTGTAAGGTGGATAGAAAGCTGGCTAGAAAGCTGGGCTCAAGGGGTAGCGATCAATGGCTCAATGTCTGGTTGGTGATCAGTGCCAAGCAGAGTGCCCCAGAGGGCAGATAACACTAAGCTAGGGGGGAAGAGATAAATAGGTTGGAGGGTAGGGATAGGGTCCAGAGTGACCTGGACAAATTGGAGGATTGGGCCAAAAGAAATCTGATGAGGTTCAATAAAGATAAGTGCAGACTCCTGTACTTGGGACAGAAGAATCCCAAGCATTGTTACAGGCTGGGGACCGACTGGCTAAGCAGCAGTTTGCAGAAAAGGACCCGAAGATCACAGTGGATGAGAAGCTGGATATGAGTCAACAGGGTGCCCTTGTAGCCAAGAAGGCTAATGGCATATTGGGCTGTATTAGAAGGAGCATTTCCAGCAGATCCAGAGAAGTGATTATTCCCCTTTATTCAGCTCTGGTGAGGCCACATCTGGACTATTGTGTCCAATTCTGGGGCCCCTGTTACAGAAAGGATGTGGACGCATTACAGAAAATCCAGTGGTGGACAACAAAAATGATGAGGGGGCTGGAGCACATGACCTATGAGGAGAGGCTGAGGTATTTGGGTTTGTTTAGTCTACAGAAGAGAAGAGGGAAGGAGGATTTGATAGCAGCCTTCAACTACCTAGTACTTTGGAACCCCCCTGTTCCAAAGAGGATGGAGAGAGGCTGTTCTTAGTGGTGACAGATGAAATGAGGAGCAAAGGTCTCAAATTACAGAGGAAAAACTATTTCACTAGGATAGTGGTGAAGCACTGGAATGGGCTACCTAGAAAGGGGGTGGAATCTCCATCCCTAGAGATTTTTAAGTCCTGGCTTGGGATGATTTAGTTGGGGTTGGTCCTGATGAACTCCTGTAGTCTCTTCCAACCCTATGATACTATGAAGGCAGACCTGTAACCTGCAGATCCCAAGAGATGAAATAAGTGAAGGCAGAATTTATCCAAAAACAGCTGCAGAAAAGCCCCTCCCTGCAGGAAAGGGAGGGGCCTGCTGCAGAGGCACACTGAGGGGAAAGCATTACCCTCTCCTACGAGCTCCGGACTGGATTGATCGCCTTTATTTTTGTTTGCACTATCCCAGCAGAGGAAAACCTTGGACTCAGCTGCCCCAAGAGGACAACTGGATCAACTGCAGGGAGGTGATAAGAAGTGGTCTAGGGCAGGCTGTCTAAAGCCTCTCCAGCTGTCAAAGCACTCATGGCCCATAAATGATCCTGATACAGAGCCTGGCAGCTAAGCTCCTTGCACATCTTCCGCCTAAGCTCTAACCATTAGGAAGTGCTTCCTTACCCACCCTGAGTGAGAGCCATCAGAATGTTACATACGAGGGGTCCGATTCTCAACTGATGCAAGCTGGCATAGCTGCATTTCATGTGGTAGAGGTAAGTCAAGTTACCTTACCTGAGCATCTGGCCCATATATATTTTAATGAAAACATTGGTAAACAAAGCAGTGTGCAAGAACACATTTTGAAGAGCTGTTGGGAAGATGAATGGTGATGTGCACTAGAATCATTTGAAGACTGGGTCTGGCTTTTTAAAAAACTCCAAATCAGATCTGAAATAACAGGCAAAGCCATCACAGTGACAGTGAAGAGTAGACCAGAAATTGTATTCATTAATCCTTAAGGAAGCCATCCCTTCGGCAACCAGCCCTCCCATCTGAAGAGCAGCGAGGGCCCCCAGAAATAAGTTTTGCTGAGTTCATGTGTGTGCTGAATTGGATACAGAGATTATACACCAAATGGGTCTTGTAAAAGGTAACAAGCACAAGTTATGAATGAGATATTAGTACTTTAAAAGCTGATAGATGTTCATGATAAAACAATGAATCTTCTCCTATACGTTAGACCGGGGAGGGTTACCTAAGGCCCAGGGGCCAGATGCAGCCCCCGGCTTGCCTGAATCCATCCCCTGAGGCTCAGGGCTCCCTCCCCCCAGCACTGTGGAGCCTGTGTTGGCACTCCAGCCCCCTCAACTAACCACCATGGTGCTGAAGCATTCACAATCTACTAGCCTGCCCTCCTAAGATCTGATGTGCAAGGGGAATGTGGGGAGTGTCTTTTTCCTTCTCAGTTGGGGGCCACTGAGGGTTTTTCTCACTTGCACGCAGGCCCCTGACTGATTTTTCTGTGGGTCAGCAGCTCGCCAGCAACTGGCACCCTAGGCAAACCATGCAATCGGTGCCCCCACCTCCAAACCCCTCAATGATATTGCGTCACCATTTGGTGCCCAATTTAACTTGGCACCCTAGTCAACCACCTAGTTCGCCTGTATGGATGGGCTGCCCCTGGCAGCTCCTGACCAAAAAAAGGTTCCCCACCCCACATTTGACTTTCAACACAAAATCCTATCAGCTGTACAATACACAGGACCATACACAAACATTATTAAAATATGCACAAACATATGAAATAGCATGCATTCATGATGTGCGATGACACAAAATAAATTAGCAGGTCAGAGTTTTGAAACGTCATTGATTTCTGTATCATACTATGTCAATGGACACCAGCTTTATTTTTTTCTATCCAATATGATGTGCATTTAAGTCTGATGTAACCAAATGTCCATCCGCAAGGAACTAAGAGAGGTTAGGCATGACCAAAGTGCTGTTTTCCTTCTTTCCTTGTCTAGGCCCCGAGTGGAAATATATTGGAAATGCATTAAGAAAAGAATGTTTTCAAAGCCATGTTTTCAATTCCTTATGCTGGAAAGCTGTGAGATTTCTTACACCTTTTAGTATATCAGACCAGCGTAAGAGACAACACCTGCTGAAAGAAATTACAGTCGCACATTCACTGGTTTATAATACTTGAGCTGTATAGGATTATTGCAGAAATCTTCATCTAGTATTAATTGTCAAGGCTCCATTAGCACTATAACACTTTACACCTGTTGAATATCTGTCCCTGTGTCTTAAACTGGCCAATTATTTACAATCAGAACATTATTTTAAAACATAGATGAAAGTGATATAGGTAAATACCTTCCTTCCATTTTGTGATATGCAGAAGATGATTCAGGCTTCTCCTAAAAGAAGAATAGTCAAGTCAGCATTTCTGGTTTGCTGTTGTCATTCTGTTGAAAGTAATTGCAGTTTTCATGACAGAATGTTGTATGGACCAATATAGTTCCATATTAAATCTCTATTATAGTTTCATGCCTAGCAATGCTCTAGTTAAGGATCTGCCAGATTTCCATTAAAAACAACGACCTATTTTCAAGGGTTTATAACATAGCCTTAAAAGCAAGCTATGTATTGAAACTTACTGTGCAAAAGATCCAAGACAGTGTTTCTTTAGAGGAGGTGAAGGATATCTGTATATAATGGGTTATAAACGTCTCCCCTCAAAATCTAATACCCAAGAGAAACTACAAATAATTTACTCAAGAATCCACTTAGCTGATATGCCAAATACCCTCAATAACTAAGCTTAAAGGATCATGCAGAAACAAGTAAAAATGTCCTTTTTGGAGGGGGTTGGGACAGCAAACACAGCTAGAAGAAAACCCTGCCATTTCAGACCATTTTTAAAAACAGCATTTTTAAGAACTATGAGAAGTCCTGTGGCACCTTATAGACTAAGGCTACGTCTACACTGGCATGAATTTCCGAAAATGCTTTTAACAGAAAAGTTTTCCATTAAAAGCATTTTCGGAAAAGTGCGTCTAGATTGGCAGGATGCTTTTCCGCAAAAGCACTTTTTGCGGAAAAGCGTCCGTGGCTAATCTAGACTCGGTTTTCCGCAAAAAAGCCTTTTTCACGATTGGGGCTTTTTTGCGGAAAACAGTACTATGCTGTCTACACTGGCCCTTTTGCGCAAAAGTCTTTTGGAAAAAGACTTTTGCCCGAACGGGAGCAGCATAGTTTTTCCGGAAAAGCACTGATGATTTTACATGAGCTCGTCAGTGGTTTTCCGGAAATTCAAGCAGCCAGTGTAGACAGCTGGCAAGTTTTTCCGGAAAAGCAGATGATTTTCCGGAAAAACTTGCCAGTCTAGACACAGCCTTAACAGATTTATTGGAGCATAAACTCTCATAGGCAAAGACCCACTTCATCAGATGCAGTGGGTCTTTGCCCATGAAAGCTTATGCTCCAATTAGTCTATAAGGTGCCACAGGACTTCTCATTGTTCTTGCAGATTCAGCCTATCATGGCTACCCCTCTGATACTTGTCACCAAGCATTTTTAAGGTTTATTTTATTAGTAGTATAATGCTGTACTGCTAGGGATGAACATTCCCATCATTTTGCATACATGAATTTTCTTTCTCTGTATTTGTTGTGTGCTAGTTGGTAGTCAGGTACCACAGACGTAGGTACCAAATAGCAGAGACCATTTGGTGGCAGGATTCGCACAACATGTGAAGGTGACATGAATTAGGTCCATGCTCCGTAAGAGTGATGTCCATGACAATTTTAGTAAACATCTGTTCTGTATTCAGAGAGAAGCGGGATGATATGTTCATATCACATGAGGAGGATTAGCAACTTTCTAATCTATTAGTAACCAAGGATGATATTTGAAAACATCTTCTAGGAGGTAAACATTTTTAAATCAGCAGATCTGGATAACACACACTCAAGCATATTTAAAGAGTTGATTGAGGAGATTTCTGGCCCACTGATATTTATTTTTAATAAATTGAAGTGGTATGAAAAATGCAGACCTCTGAAAGAAACTGCTAATGTGCTGCCATTCAAAGAGGGGAAGTGGGATGACCAGGTAGCCTGAGATTAAGCCAAGGCTAAATAATGGAAAAGCAGATACAGGACTCAGTTAATAAAGAATGGAAATGTGATTAATGCGAGTCAGGGTAGTTTAGGGGGGAAATTAGTCTGTTCAGACAACCTTGATTTCGTTTTATGATCCCATTACAAGTTTAGTTGACAAAAGTAGCTTTGTAGATGTACTATATAGATAGATTTTCATAAGGTCTTATTACCACATCTTCATTAAAACAAAACAGTCTTATTCAATACCAGTAAAGCACATTAAATGAACTGAGAACTAGTTCAAACTAGTTCTCAGTGGGAATCATGATTGAATATGAATGTTTCTGATGGGCTTCTGCTAGGGCCTGATACTAATTCAACATTTTCATCAATGATCTGGCAGTAAATATGAAGTTACCTTCGATTAAAATCTGTGGCTATGGTAAATACTGCTGACGACAGGGTAGTCGTGCATAGTGATCTGGATCATGGCAAGCTTAGAGTCATTCAAACAGAATGTATGTTAATACAGCCAAATACTACGTCCTACTTCTAAGAAAAACAAATGTGATGGGGAGGAGGCTGTAGCACTTTTTCAGGCCCAGTACTTGTAATACACATAGCATAACCCCTCCTCCCATACACACAGCCACGTGAGCCATGACAAACATTTGCTTTAATTCTGAAAGTATTGTTACATCCTCTACATTTCTGAAAAATGTTAAACAAATAGAGCCAAAGGGAGCATAACATCCAGGCTGAGAGCGTTCCAAGTTTGCTGACTACTTTGTGAGGTTTTGGCCATTATAAAGGTATTATATCCTGTCAGTGTCTTGATGTTTTGATTCGAACGGACCAGCGTGACTGCAAGCATTTTATAATTACGTCAATTAACTTTCAGCTTTATTTTTCTGACCTTTTTCATTTGAGCAATTCGACCTGAGCGGACGCCCTCAGTTGTGCCCAGACACGGCCCGGTCCGTCACAGCCAGGCGCCGCCATTTTTAAATCCCGGCTCGTTCGAACCCCGTGCCGCGCGGCTACACGCGGTACGGACTAGGTAGTTCGGACTAGGCTTCCTAGTCTGAACTACCGTTACTCCTCGTGGAATGAGGAGGAACGGTAGTTCGGATTAGGAAGCCTAGTCCGAACTACCTAGTCCGTGCCGCGTGTAGCCGCGCGGCACGGGGTTCGAACGAGCCGAGATTTAAAAATGGCGGTGCCCGGCTTATGCAAATGAAGCCCGGGAAATTCAAATCCTGGGCTTCATTTGCAAGTGCGGTATGCCTACATTACCCCGCTAGTTCGAACTAGGAGGGTAGTGTAGACATACCCTGAAGGGGCTCTGGCCTGTATTCGAGGCAGGGCTATAGCAGTCTATGAGGGCCTGGGCTGAAGCAAGCAAGGCGGCAAACAGGACTACAGCTGGGTGAGCACCAAAGCTGTTTAGCACTAAAGCATGCCTCTTGGCCTAAGCAGCAGAAGGACTGCCACCACTGGGTGGGGTGGCAGAGGGTAGAGATACATGGGTCTCCCCAACACCACCAGGTCCCCCAGCCCAGGGCCCTAACAGTGAGTGGTCCACCCGTGGGTCAGCAGGGATCTGCCTGCCGCATGCTGACTCCCACTCCAGCAGGAGAACCCTGGGCTACATCCTACCACAGTTGTGGTTTACAGTACAAAGAGCCCCACCTCCGCAGTGTATTTGTCTACTGAGAGCTCCAGCAGCTCCTCAGGGTCCTCAGATTGCTCCCTGAAAGTAAGGTGTTGGTCCACCCCTGGGCTGGGCTTCCGCAGAGGTGTCTGCTCCTTCGAAGAGACATCTCTTCTCTGCTATGGCTCAGCATCGGCAGGGCTCTGCTTTTCTACTCCCTCTCTTGCCCTGGTACTTCCAGTGAGGGGGGCAGGCCAGATTGGGCTCCACCCATCCAGGGCAGTGTAGTGCTCCCTCACACTGCAGTTCAGAGGGAGTCCACTCCACCTCACCATGCAGAGCTGGCAATAGACTGCGGGGCCTGAACAATGGGGGGCGGCAGCAGTGGGACCTCTGGAAGGGACAGGGCTTGGGGTGGAAGGTGCGGGGCTCAGGGCAGCCAGCCCTCAGCACTACCTGGGACTCATGGAGATTTAAAGGGTCCAAGACTGACCACCACTGTTGCTGCAGTAGTGGTGGCCCAGAGGCCTAAGCTCTTTAAATTGCCGGGACTTGGGGCTACTGCCCCATTTGCCCCCCTCCCATTGCCCTGTCACCACATGCCTCTCTATATTGGGTGAATTTTACACCTTGGCCCCAAACCTACCAACCGGGGCTACAACCCAAGGGAAGTAGCCTACACAAATATGAAATCCCACTGACTTTCATAAGGAGCTGATGTAGATCAGAATGCAGGACTGGGGATTTATTAAGCAGGATATTGAAGAGGAAAATATATTAATCTCTCAGCAAGCTAAAGGTGTAACAGAAATTCCCTTCTAGTGGAACTAATGGTCTGGTGTTATCTTTGTATGTGACAACTTGGATTATCCTGGTGTCATGGGGAATATGAGATAAATTCAGATCATCTGTTTAAAACGACTGATGGAATTTCTGGCATAATTTCCAGATTCCATAGACCTGACTATTTCTATCCGGACAGTCACAGAAGTTAGTGCTGAATATTCAAAATCCTCCTATTAAAATGGAAGAGAAACTTGTGTAGGGTTTTTAATTGTATTTCACTAATACCACGGGGCTATCTGGAGCTAGGCCAGTGGATATTCCTTTAGAACATTTAAATTGAAAAATATTGGTCTATTTGACTTTGCTTTACTTGAAGGATAAGAAGATTTTCTAGGCACAACCCTGTGTCAAGATGTTGAGTTTAGATTTAAATCAAATTTCAAAAATTACATCTCCCTCATTCACTCTAGCCCCCTTCTATGACAATTAGTCTCTAATTTCCATGTGTTTTATAGACAGCTAGATTGGCTGTTAACTTTATGTAAAGTGGATGTTAATTAATGCTAAATTGTAGTTCTTAAAGTGCTTCATATTTCATCCCCTTCAATGCTATATATGAACCACCGATCATCTGATTGCAAAGAATAAGGAAAAAATATAGGAAGGTCAATTTACCATCAGCTGTGAAGTCCTAGCTACTTACTGTAACTGGAGTTATTGGGTTTTAAAATTTGGTTTCTAATTTTTCAATAGATGTATAATTTAGCTTTTTAAAGCTTATTTAGTGGTATGACCTCAAATCCTCAGGGGATTAATTAATATGGAATGACATGGCACTTTGAGGCTAAAGTTTAGTGTGAAAGGAAATGTGTTTAGCTCATGGTTTCTCTGAAATGAGTGTGACAGAATAAACCTCTCTGAAAAGGACTACGTCTACACTATACATTTTTGCGGCAGAAAATATGATGAGGGGCTCATTAACATAAGTTGCAACATCATTCGCATATTTTCTGCCATTTCTTTTTGAGCAAGGGGTTTTTGCGCAAAAAGAAGCACACCCCCTTGCATAAAAAGAAATGGCAGAAAATATGCTAATGATGTCCCGACCTATGCTAATGAGTCCCTCATTACCATATTGTCTGCCGCAAAAACATGTAGTGTAGATATAGCCTAGTGCATGAATTCTGCTGTTCTCTAAAAGTCATTTTTCTGGATCAATGTATATAAAATACGCTGCTTGCCTTGGGTAATGGAACCTCCTGGCAATAGTTTTTTGGATTTCATTAGTGCCTGCTGACTCCAACAAACATTAGGTCCTGATTGTGCTAGGTACTGTACAAATGCATAGGAAGAGGACAATTTCTGTCCCAAAAAGCCCACAATCCAGCGAGCTGGTCTAACGTGCACTGGGGGCAATAGAAAGACTCCTACTGATTTCCCTGGGCTTTGAATCACTCCTGAAGTGCATTTTGCATGCTCTTTTTAAAAGTAAGATTTTAACTTCAGTATTGTAGAGCCTGGTAGAGCCATGTAGATGTTAATAATTTAAATTCCCCACTGACTGCTTCATACATTTCCCTCTCTCCCCTCTGTCTTCTGTTTGCCGTAAGAAAAATACAATACCTTCCACTATCCAAACGAAAACGATGGAAGAAGTCTTCTTTTGGCTTTATGGATTCACTATTTTTAGGCTAATACTGGACTAGGCCCTCCGCCTCACAAAATCTTAACTGGTCACAACAACAAGATCTCTTCAGAACAATCCCACACAATTGTCCAGCATAGGTAACTCCTGGATATAGCACTTCTGTTTCTCCAGGCATGGCATGACCATTTATGCCTAGTTCCAACATAATGTGCCACAGTCAGGACCTTGATTAAATCCCTGGAACAATGGTGGCAACCTGGGGCTCTATACGTGGGATTCTATACGTGACCCATGAGACATTTTGTTTGCCATTGCCCACGTGCAGGGTTGCCAGATTCCGTTTGATTTTTAACTGCATAGGGGTTTTTTCCTACCAGTATTACTAAAGTGACAGGCACGTAAAGAAAGGGCACGTGAAGTGTGGTGTGTACTGATAGCACACAACGTTGACTGTCAAAGCCGTGCGCTCCCTCTGCATCCAATCAAAGCATTGCTATGGTTCAGCTGGTACATCCTGCAAATTCTAGGTACACACACGCAGTTAGCAAAGCTACCCTATCCTAGGAGACCGTCTTGGTTACAACAATCTTACAATCCAATGAGATGAGGGAGGGCCACTCTTGCAGCCCACTCACTAGCCTAGGTTGTCCATCACTGCCTTGCAATGTGGTTTCTGTGCCATTCTTAAAAATAAATGTAATCCTGGCATTTGTAAGTTACACATTACTGGGGAAAAAAATCAATGGATATTTCTCAGTAAAGACAGTTTAGCTCTTCCATGTGACCTTATTATATGATGTTTGTATTTTCATAAATCCTGTTTAATTCCTAGTATCTATTGTGAAGTATATTTGCAGTTTCCTTAATTTTTGCAGGATAAAGAATAAAGTTAGAGGCTAAACAATTATCAATTTCATAGCTGGACAGAAGATCTTATGGTAAGCAAAATAGACCGGCTGTCCAGTTTTAATGGGATTTATACAGTATTTTATGCTTAGAAAAGGTGGAATGAAGGTTTCTGTACAGTTTCAACACAAATCACTAAAACGTCCATCTTTTTTCTTCTTGCATACGTTCTGTTCTCATTCTGGTATTAGAGCAGTGTTTCATAAACTTTTTAAGACTGAGGAACACCAAAAAATAAATTTTGTTTATGAGGAACGCCAAAGATTTTTTGTTGAGCAAAAAAAAAAAAAGAGGGAGAGGCGGGGAAAAGTTATTGACCAAAAAAAGGGTAGGGGGATTATTCAGAAAAAAAGGGTGGGAGGAGTCAGGGAAAAGTTATCAACCCCTCCACCAAAAAAAAGCGGGGAGGAAGTTATTAAGCAAAAAAAAAAAAAAAAAGTCACCTGCCCCTTTAAGGGCGGCCATTTTTAATTGTTTTGTTCTCTGCGTCACACCTCCGATTGCCTCGCAGCACACTGGTGTGCCGTGGAACACAGTTTAAGAAACACTGTACTAGAAGATGCCCAGCGCTCCAAAGAGGGACTGACCTCTATTAAAAATATGGGTGGACTGCATAGCTAAACAAGTTCAATAAACACTATTAGCAATTAATATAGTCAAAATATTTGTGCATATTTTATAAGTGGACTGAAACATCTTAGGCATCAATACAAAAATCTCTTCTGTCGATAGAGGATATTGCATAGATAACACTTTAGAAACTGGCCATTCTGTGAACTTATGCTTTAAAATGTTTACCATAAACTACTCGTAATGTCCATTTCTGCATTTATATCTGTGCAGGACACAAGAGCAAATGAGCTCACTGCCTGGAAAAGAATAGGAAGGATGGCAGGAGATCACTCTGGTTTATCCAGGAGATCCTCAATGAAATGAAACTCAAACAAAAATTTCCACAAAATGTGGGGAGAACCCAAGAATGTAGGGACAAAATTAGAAAGGCCAAGCCACAAATGAGATTAAACGAGGGAAATATAGTCTAGATGGGACTATTGTAAGGTGGGCACATAACTGATTGTAAACCGTTTCCAGAGAGTAGTTATCAATGGTTCAAAGGCAAACTAGAAGCCCATACTGAGTGAGGTCCCACAGGGATCTGGCCTAGGCCTGATTCTGTTCAATATCTGGATAATGGAATAGAAACTATACTCATAAAATTTGCAGATGATACCAAACTGGGTCGGGTGGAGTGACAGGGTGTTTGCCCCCCACTGGCCCTATAAGGGTTAAAACTAGGGCTGTCAATTAATGCGTGTTGACGCCTGCAATTAATGCAGGGCAGAATTAACATGTTAAAAAAATTAACGCACGTTAATCTAGGGTTACCATACGTCTGGTTTTTCCTGACCATGTCCTCTTTTTCACTTGTTAAATCTCCGGCCAGCCATCTTTTTTAAATGGCAAAAAATGTCCGGGATTTTGCTCTGCAAAGGGGATCAGCGAGGGACAGTGGCATGCATCTGTCAAATGGAACGTTCGGAGCCACGCACCGGGACTGTTCATGGCTGCTCTGCGCATGCACCCCAGCGACTGGAGAGAAAAGCGTGTGGTTGCCAGGGCTCTGGTGAGACCCAGTGAAGATCCGATGTGGGGGGGGTTGGCTCCTCCCACGGAGTCACCATCTTACCCTCCACCCCGCTAGGTTATGTCCCCGGTTCTGCGGGAGGAGTGGGGCATTGGGTTAGAGCAGAGGAGCTGGGGATGTCTGGCTCTGTGGGAGGGGTGAGGGCATTGGGTTGGAGTGGAGGGGGGGAGCTGTATTCTTATTATTCTTATTATTGTTTAACAGCACAATTAATTGCACAATTAATTTTTTTAATCGCTTGACAGCCCTAGTTAAAACCCAAGCCTGGGAGAGGGCTGAGATGATAGAGCCCACAGCTGAAGCAGATACAGCCAATTAGGGCCCAGTGGGGCTGTATAAATAAGGGCATTTGGAGTGGAGGAAAACTAACTCTTGCTCCAGCCGTGGAGCAGGAGGGACTTGGCTGCCAAGGAAGCTAGAGGCTTCCTGAGACAGAGCAGTGCCGGGGAAAGGCAGGCAGAGCTGGGGAGCTGTGGCCTGACCTCACTTCCAGGCTGCAGGGCCTGAGGCAAGGCCTGAGCGATACTAGGGCTGCAGGGATACCAGGGCAGGAGAAAGCAGCAGGTCCACCTCCTTTCCAATGATGAGTGGCCGTGTCAGACGGCAGTTTACCTCTGAGGCAGGGACTAGATGACACCTGGCAGTGGGTCATTGAGGAAAGGTTGGTACAGACGGTTGGGGGAGTGAGTGTGACAGGTGACAAGTTCTTTGGAGGTGGGAATTAGAATTTAAAATAATCTGGGCAGTCTGAAGAGAAGAGGATGAAATTCAATAAAAACGAATGCAATTTACTCCCCTTGGAAAGGAACAATCCATTGTACACATACGAGATGGGAAATAACCGCCTAGAAAGGAATACAGGTTGGACCTCCCTGAGCAAGTGAGTTTGCCAGATATGGGGTGGTCAAGGTACTCCCAGGAGGGGCCGGCAGCCTTCCTGCTGGGCTCCCCTTCTGGCCACCAGTCCCACTGCCAGCCCTGGCTGCTGGGCTCTTGGACCCCCGCGCGGCTGACCAAGCTCCACTCCCCATCCACTGGCTGGGCTCCCTGCCACCAGGGCTACTGCACTGCCTGACCAGCTCTGCATCAGTCCCGCCAGCTTGCCAGGCTCCCAGCCACTGGAACCACCAGGCTGCCGCACCGGCTCTGCTCCCAGCCAGCCAGCCAGGCTCCTCTGTCAGATTCCCAGCCACCAGTGCTCTCCGGTCCAGCCGTATACATGCAGCACACATTTCTCTACACCTATGTAATTACTATGCAAAAAACCTTCCCTACTTCCTGACTGGCTGCCTGCTCCACTTGTCCACTTGGTGGGGAAGAACTAGCACCCAGAGCAGCTGTGGACAGCTTGTATTAAAGGAGGAGATTGGCATAATAGGCATCACTGAAACCTGGTGGAATGAGGAAAATCTGTGGGACACAATCATACCGGGATATAAAATATATAGAAAGGATAGAGCAGGCCGGCTGGGTGGCGGAGTGGCACTGTATGTGAAAGATAATGTAGAATCAAATGAAATAAAAATATTAAGTGAATCAACATGTTCCATAGAATCGCTATGGATAGAAATTCCATGCTCCAATAATAAGAAATTAGCAGTAGGGGTATATTACCGACCACCTGACCAGGACAGCGATACTGACATAGAAATGCTGAGGGAGATTAGAGAGGCTACCAAAATAGAGAACTCTATAATAATGGGGGATTTTAATTACCCCCATATTGACTGGATACATGTCACCTCAGGAAGAGAAGCGGAGATAAAATTTCTCAATGGCTTAAATGACTGCTTCTTGGAGCAGCTAGTGCAGGAACCCACAAGGGGAGAGGCAATTCTCGATTTAGTCCTGAGTGGAGTGCAGGATCAGGTCAAGGATATAACCGTTACAGGACCGCTTGGGAATAGTGACCATAATATAATAACATTCAACATTCCTGTGGTGGGAAGAACACCTCAGCAGTCCAGCACCCTGGCATTTAATTTCAAAAAGGGGAATTACGCAAAAATGAGGAGGTTAGTTAAACAGAAATTAAAAGGCACAGTGACTAGAGCCAAATCCCTGAAAGCTGCATGGAAACTTTTTAAAGACACCATAATAGAGGCCCAACTTAAATGTATACCCCAAATTAAAAAACATAGCAAGAGACCTAAAAAAGAGTCACCGTGGTTTAACCACCATGTAAAAGAAGCAGTGAGGGACAAAAAGGTATCTTTTAAGAAGTGGAAGTCCAATCCTAGTGAGATAAATAGAAAGGAACATAAACACTGTCAAATCAAGTGTAAACATGTAATAAGAAAAGCAAAAAAAGATTTTGAGGAACAGCTAGCCAAAAACTCAAAAAGAAATAACAAAATGTTTTTTAAGTACATTAGAAGCAGGAAGCCTGCTAAAAAGCCTGTGGGTCCCCTAGATGATCGAGCTATAAAAGGAGCAATCAAGGATGATAAAGCCATTGAGGAGAAACTAAATGATTTCTTTGCTTCAGTCTTCACGGCTGAGGACGTTGGGGAGATTCCTGAATCTGCACCGTCCTTTGTGGGTGATGAATCTGAGGAACTGTCCTGGATTGAAGTGTCATTAGAGGAGGTTTTGGAACAAATAGAAAAACTTAATGTTAACAAATCTCCGGGACCGGATGGCATTCATCCAAGGGTTCTAAAAGAACTTAAATGGGAAATTGCTGAGCTATTATCTGTGGTTTGTAACCTATCCTTTAAATCGGCTTCCGTACCTAATGACTGGAAGGTAGCCAACGTGACACCAATATTTAAAAAGGGCTCTAGAGGCGATCCTGGCAATTACAGACCGATAAGTCTAACTTCAGTACCGGGCAAATTAGTCGAAACAATAGTAACGAATAAAATTGTGAAGCATGTAGAAGAACATAATTTGTTGGACAAAAGTCAACATGGTTTCTGTAAAGGGAAATCCTGTCCTACTAATCTGTTAGAGTTCTTTGAAGGGGTTAACAAACATGCAGACAAGGGGGATCCAGTAGATATAGTATACTTGGATTTTCAGAAAGCCTTTGACAAGGTCCCTCACCAAAGGCTCTTGTGTAAATTACATGGCCATGGGATAAGAGGGAAGGTCCTTTCTTGGATTGAGATCTGGTTAAAAGACAGGAAACAAAGGGTTGGAATAAATGGTAAATTTTCAGATTGGAGAGGGGTAACTAGTGGTGTACCCCAAGGGTCAGTCCTGGGACCAATCCTTTTCAACTTATTCATAAATGATCTGGAGAAAGGGGTAAGCAGTGAGGTAGTAAAGTTTGCAGATGATACCAAACTGTTTAGGATAGTCAAGACAGAAGCAGACTGTGAGGGACTCCAAGAAGATCTCACCAAACTGAGTGATTGGGCAACAAAATGGCAAATGAAATTTAATGTGGATAAGTGTAAAGTAATGCACATCGGGAAAAATAACCCCAACTATACGTACAGTATGATGGGGGCTAATTTGGCTATGACAAATCAGGAAAGAGATCTTGGAGTTATCGTGGACAGTTCTCTGAAAACTTCCACACAGAGTGCAGCGGCGGTCAAAAAGGCAAATAGGATGCTAGGAATTATTAGGAAAGGGATAGAAAATAAGACCCAGAATATCTTACTGCCCCTGTATAAAACTATGGTTCGCCCACATCTTGACTACTGTGTACAGATGTGGTCTTCTCACCTCAAAAAAGATATTTTGGCCTTGGAAAGGGTTCAGAAAAGGGCAACTAAAATGATTAGGGGTTTGGAATGGGTCCCATATGAGGAGAGGCTAAAGAGACTGGGACTTTTCAGTTTAGAAAAGAGGAGACTGAGGGGGGATATGATAGAGGTCTATAAAATCATGAGTGGTGTGGAGAGGGCTGATAAAAAAAAGTTATTTATTAGTTCCCATAATAGAAGAACTAGAGGACACCAAATGAAATTAATGGGTAGCAGGTTTAAAACTAATAAAAGGAAGTTCTTCTTCACACAGCGTGTTGTCAACCTGTGGAACTCCTTGCCAGAGGAGGCTGTGAAGGCTAGCACTATAATAGGGTATGTCTACAGTACAAAGTTAGTTCGAACTAACGGACGTTAGTTCGAACTAACTTTAATAGGCGCTACACTAGCGCTCCGCTAGTTCGAATTTGAATCGAACTAGCGGAGCGCTTAGTTCGAACTAGGTAAACCTCATTTTACGAGGATTAAGCCTAGTTCGAACTAGCTAGTTCGAATTAAGGGGTGTGTAGCCCCTTAATTCGAACTAGTGGGAGGCTAGCCCTCCCCAGGTTTTCCTGGTGGCCACTCTGGCCAACACCAGGGAAACTCTATGCCCCCCTCCTGGCCCCGGACCCCTTAAAGGGGCATGGGCTGGCTACGGTGCCCGTGCCAAGTGCAAGCCTGCCAGCACCCAGCCAGCAGACCCTGCACCTGGCACGGCACAGAGCCACCCACCCGATGTCCCCCAGCCCACCCCCTCTTCCCGGGACCAGGCTGGCGGCTCCCGGGAGCTTGCCCTGGACCGCAAGAGGCGGGCACCTTCCTGGGCTAGTGCGGACATCGTGGACCTGGTCCACGATCTCCGCACTAGGCACAGGAAAGTGGCCATCTAGGGCAGGAGAGCTGCTAGCCTGGCCACGCAGGAGCAGGTGTGCATGAAAATCAAGGGGGTCCACTGAGACCCCCGACCCTGAGCCCTGAGCTTACAATGGCTGTCCTGGGTCAGACCAAAGGTCCATCTAGGCCAGTAGCCTGTCTGCCGACAGCGGCCAACACTAGGGACCCTGGAGGGGATGGACCGAAGACAGTGACCAAGCCATTTGTCTCGTGCCATCCCTCTCCAGCCTTCCACAAACTTTGGGCAGGGACACCACTCCTACCCCCTGGCTAAGACTACTCCATGGACCCAACCTCCATGACTTGATCTCACTTCCCTTTAAACTCTGTTCTAGTTGTAGCCTTCACAGCCTCCTGCAGCAAGGAGTTCCACAGGTTAACTATTTGCTTTGTGAAGAACAACTTTCTCTTACTAGTTTGAAGCCTGCTACCCATTCCTTTCCTTTGGTGTCCTCTAGTCCGTCCTTTATGGGAACTCATGAAGAACCAGATGGCAGCCTGCGGCAAGTGCAGCCGGGCTGATGGCCGAGTGGTGTGATGTGCCCAGTGTGGGCACTCCGGGCACTCCAAGCCAGAACTTCTTTGCAAGTGGGGCACCCCTGAGAACTGTCTGTCCGGGGTGGGGGTCGGGACCCTTTAAGCGCAGCCCTCGGCTAGCCTGAGACAGCATCTCCATGCTCTAAGTCCTCCTCTGATGCCCTGCCGGCACTGCTTCCGGCCATCCTTAAGCCCTGTTCAGAGTCCACTCAATGTGGACTTGCTAGTTCGAATTAGCAAAACGCTAATTCGAACTAGTTTTTAGTTCTAGACACGTTAGTTCGAATTAGCTTAGTTCGAATTAACTAATTCGAACTCAGTTAGTTCGAACTAGCGCTGTAGTGTAAATGTACCCATAGAGTTTAAAGAGAAGCTGGATAAATTCATGGAGGTTAGGTCCATAAAAGGCTATTAGCCAGGGGATAAAATGGTGTCCTTGGCCTCTGTTTGTCAGAGGCTGGAGAGGGATGGCAGGAGACAAATCGCTTGATCATTGTCTTCGGTCCACCCTCTCTGGGGCACCTGGTGCTGGCCACTGTCGGTAGACAGGATACTGGGCTAGATGGACCTTTGGTCTGACCCAGTACGGCCGTTCTTATGATCTTATGTTCTTAAGTTCTTATGAACTAGCACCCAGAGCAGCTGTGGACAGCTCATCCCATCTTCACACTGCTGAGGCTGGACAGATGACTTGAGGGGCAGCTGGGGAGTGAAGGGGACTGGATTGCCAGGGAGGCTGAGTTCAGGTGGGAGCAGAAATGATGTGTGTGTGTTGGGGGAGAATGGATGCGAGGAAGAGGATGGGGTAGGTAGGTTAATGACTCAGCAAGTGCAGGGAGATGAAGGGGATGAGAGTGCTTACATCTGTGGCCAGAGTCACTTTAATAGGTCAGGGAGAGTGGGCAACACTCGCTGTCAGACCCACATGCTGAGATTGGGCACGGTCTCTGTGCAGAGCTAATCAGGACAGTGTCAGAAGAGAGAATTAGCTGACAGGTCTGGACGGTTCCATCAGCTGGTCCTGGTAAAACTCGGTTTATTCTGAATAACAAACTCAGGGGGACTTCACTCTGGCATATTATCAGGATGTGTGTGAGTTTTCTGTGATTCTTTAATTCAAGACACGCAAGGAAATCTGAGAAAACAGGGCAACATTTTCAAAAAGAAAGTGTTAAAATTTTGCAAAGGAGACTTGGCAAATATTTTGTTAAAAATACATTTAAAAATTAATTGTCCTACTTATGATGCCATCATTGGATATTAAACTATGAAATGAATTTACAGAACAGCAGTGGTTAGTCTTAACCTAAATGCACCCTTAGCTCTGGAGTCACCACTCGCCTTCCATAATATATATCACAAAAGAGGAAAACCGAAATGCCTGCTTGTTCAGACACCGTCTCACAGAACATTAAATGTGAAATGAGATCTCAGGGTTAAAACCTGGTCACTGCCACTTGTTCCACTGCCACTTGTCAATTTCATACCACTCATGCATGATCTCTGTGACTCTTCATGTCACTTTTACTGTGCTCCTTGTCAATTTCACGCCCAGGAGTGGGAGGAAATTGGCAGCCAGTACACAGAAATCAGAAGCAGAATAAATTGACAAGGAGTGGCAGAAACCTGTGAGTTCCTTTGAGCTCAAGAACACTGAAAACCTAGAGAGACATGGAAACATCAAGATGGTTAAACTGACATAAGACTGAGAGATCAGGAGTGGTACTAAACTATGGGGAGAGTTGAAATGATCAGGAATAATGTCCAACTACAAGAAGAGACCTGACATGGGGCTAAACCACAGCAAAAGAGGAAGTAAAAGGAGCTCAAAATTGAGAGAGGCAAAAATTACATTTTTAAAATTAAGAAGCAATTAGATTAAAGCTTTAAATCAGCCACACTTACTCTCACTTGAATACGTGCTGTGTGAAGGTGTGAGGTTTAAGAGTACTTCTCCTGTAATCTAATAGCAGCTCTGCCACACAGAGACAAAGGGCTAAGATTTTCCAAAATGACTGTTGGTACCATTAAAAGGATGAGCACCACTGAAAGGATCTGATTTTAAGCAACACCTTATAACCATTCCCAGATCCATTCCTGGATCTTTGGTCAGCTGCTGGTATGAAAGCACCCCCATGGGCAAGAGAAGTTTGGCATGATTTAGTAATGATTTCTCTGATTAAACAATGAGTTGAGCTTCAAAGAATCCCATCTAGTCCGTATCCCAAACAGTGATGGCTGTGACACAGGGTAATGAGTCCTCTTAGAGAACCGTGTAGGTTCTTGTAGACAGTGACCAAAAAAATCTCTTAATCTGCTCTTTGATACACACCTCTCAGAAGTGGGTGCTTCATACATTAAACATGCAGCATTTTATGTAAAGTAGATATCAAGATGTGATCAAAGTGGTTTTTCTTCCCTGTCCCAGAGGACTCCTGGAGAAAGAGCATTCCTGCTTAATAAAAAAAAATCCACATTTTCCATCAAGAGGTAAAAGGCAAAAATGAACTGCCAGTGAGCTGGTCTTCTTGGCTGAAGAAGCCATTTATTTTGTCTTAATCACATTGGTAGCATACTAAATCTGAGACAACTTTCATGAATAAGATTTTCTTTTTTCTTAATGTAAAAATATGCACCATCCATTTCATGAAGATAATTATCTAGAAATTTGGGCTATTCTTCCATTTTCCATAGAGATGATAGCATCTGATTGTCTGGCTAGAATCACAACTACAGTAAGGCTCCATGTAGTACAGCATTGTAATGACTCTAGGTGGACTACACTGTCTATAGACTTAAGCAAGGAGAATGTTTTAGAAAGTGAAATGCTTAGTTTTGTAAAAAATGGTTTCCCTTCAGTACAAGTACAGTACAATGTGCTACTCTTGAAACCCTCACTCATGCCAGTTGTTCCTTTATGTTCAGTTGCATTATTCATGTAAGAACTACAGAATTGGGTGCCATGTTTGAAACTATCATCTGGTGACCACATTTTGAGCATTTAAACAAGTGTTACAAAGAAAAACAAAATGAAAGTTATTTACCTATAACTGAGTTCTTCATCCTCATAGGATGCAGACAGCTGGCACAGCTGACACGGTGGGACTGTAATTAGCAATGAGTAAACCACCCCTGACCTTTATGAAAGTCCACAGATAGGAGGATCTGACATTAAAGACTGTAACTTGTTAACTCTCCTTGTTGATATAATAATTGCAAGAAAAAAACTGAGGTGAACCAGTGAACATTCAACCAGTAGTTAAAATGGTGGTAACATGATTTTCAAAAGAACCAAGTTAAGATTCCAGATATATGCGGAGGTATAAATACATACAGTAATTCCTTGTTTAACACATGCCCGCTTAACACGTCTTCGTGATAGCACGATTTTTTTTTAGGGAACATTTTTTGAATTACTCGACTGTCCCCAGAATAACATGATTTTCCCCGCCGGCCTATTGCCAGCGGCTGCACGGGGCTTCCCCCGCCTCCCTGCAAAGTGGTGGAGGGTTTGCGGCTCGCCGCGCCATTCCCCAGCGACCTCCCCCCCCCTCGCTGGATGCAGTGCGAGTCCCGGCAGACCCATCACAGGGGCATACTCCCAACCCAATCCCCTTCCCTCCCCTCTTCTTCCCTTCCCCAGAGCCAAACACCTCCCCTCCCTGCTGTAACCCAGGCCCTTTTCTCCCCCAACCTTATGTCCTGGTCCCAACAGACACCACCGCTTGAAACGCAACCCCCACCTTTTCCATTATTTTCAATGGGAAAATTGACCCCACATAACACGTTTTCACTTACCACGATCATTTTCTGAAACATATCTATAGTGTCAAATGAGGAATTACTGTATATAAATTATATAATCCTTTGAGAAACTTTATAACCCAGAATAACGCACAATGATTTACCATTAACCCATTTTTTAGGGTTGCCATTCCTTTTAGATGATAAATTTGAGGAACTACTAACTCTTGTTTGTAACTTATCCTTTAAATCAGCTTCTGTAAATCAGACTGGTACAGAAGCTGCTAGCAGCCTTTAAGTACCTGAAGCGGGGCTCCAAACAATATGGAGAGAGGCTGTTCTCAATGGTGACAGATGACAGAATGAGGAGCAATGGTCTCAAGTTGCAGTGGGGGAGGTCTAGGTTGGATATTAGGAAAAACTATTAGAGTGGGGAAGTGGGGAAACACTGGAATGGGTTCCCTAGGGGGACAGTGAAGCACTGGAATGGGTTCCCTAAGGAGGTGGTGGAATCTCCATCCCTAGAGGTTTCTAAGTCCTGGCTTGACAAAGCCTTGGCTGGATTGATTTACTGTATATAAATCTTTGGGCAGGGGGCTGGACTCAATGACCTCCTGAGGTCTCTTCCAGCCCTATGATTCTATTCCGAAATAACTATGCGAGTGTCTACACAGCAATTCCGTTATTTTGAAATAATTTCAAAATGACAAACGGCTTGTTCCAACTTCTGTAAACCCCATTCTAAGAATAATAACACCTATTCTGAAATAGCTATTTCGAAACAAGGCGTGTGTAGACGCTACACTTTTGCTATTTCAAAATAGCCCCATTCTAAGTTATTCCTCCTGGGGCTTTAAATCGAGATAGTATGTCTACATTAGGGAAGCCTGCCTCAGACTAATTTTGAGGCTTCCCTGCAGTGTAGATGTTCTATTTCAAAATAAACTATTTTGGAATAACTATTCTGGAATAGCTTATTCTGAAAGAACTGTGCAGTGCAGATGTAGCCTAGGAGATAACTATTTTAGTTTAGATCATATGACTTGTTCTTGACAAATGCATTGTGTTTTGCCATACAAAACATGTTATACCCATGTGCCACATGCCAGCTCCCTCTCTGGAGCACTAATGTTCTTAGAAATGGACCCTAGTGATCAATGAAAAATGTATTGAACTTAATATTGTTGGCTCAGGAAAGTCATTTGTCTTGCCCTACCACTGAAAGCCTATGCTAGCAATATGGGCTACAAGTGGAGAGCATTTTATTATTTATTATATTTAAGCATGTTCTTCTCAGTGGAAGTGCTGCTTTTAATGATGGATTTTTGGTGATGTGAATATAAAGTACATCACAACTCCACTATGTTTTAATTTTATGGATGGCACAGCTTAAAATCAGGAACATCAAATAAAATAACTGCTGCTGAAAGTGAATAAAAGTTGGCAGGTCCGGCAGTTAAAATAACCCTATTTTCACCCTAAATATAGGCTTGTTTAATTGAAATCTAATGGTAGATTTGAGACAACTGCTATATCAAAAGCCAGTGACAGCCTGCTGAAGTTAAAAGAAATCAGGCTGTCTCTATCTCTGCCCAGTTCAGATGGTGTCTAGATCAACAAAAGTGAGTTTTTATAACAGTGATAAGCAAAACTCTCTTGTAGTTTTATCCCTGGGACGTTTGTCTTTGTCATAGTAAAACACGCTTCTGCCTTAATCAAACAGTGTAATGTAAAAAAGTACAGTGCTGTGGAGGGACTGTTTTCTCTTTGGCCTGGGTACCCTCAGTTGGCTGAAATCATATGCATGCATCCCAGCTGGGAACAAAGTCACAGATACGTAGAAAGGACAAGAATGTCCGAGTAAGTCAGCTGTCACCATGGAGATTGTACCAACACAAGAGATACAGTAAAACAGCGGTCTCCGACTCCAATCTTCTTATGCCCCAAACCACTTTTTAAATTTCAGGGCAATCCAAGATCTACTCTCACCCTTCCCAGGACATTGCCCCATCCATGCCTCCTTCCCTCCATCACCCACTCTCCCTTACCCTCACTCACTTTCACTGGGGTGGGGCAGGGGTGCGGGCTCTGGGCCAGGGCTGAGGATTCAGGTGCAGGAGGGGGTGAGGGATGCAAGTCTGAGAGGGAGTTTGAGTGCAGAAGGAGACTCCAGGCTGGGGTAGAGAGTTAGGGTTCAGGAGGGGGTAGGAGGAGTGGGGTGCTGGCTCTGGGAAGGCAGGGGCAGGGGAGGAGGAGGACATATGGAGTGTTGGCTCTGGGAGCGGCCTGTGGGCTAGGGCAGAATGTTGGGGTGCAGGAGGGAGTATGGAGTTCTGGCTCTCAGAGGGGGCTCCTGTCTGGGGCAGAGTTTTGGGATGCAGGAGAGGGTGGAAAAGGGAGTGCTGTCTCTGGGAGGGGGCTCCAGGCTAGGGCGCAGTTTAGGGGTGGAGGTGGAGCTGTGGCATGCTGGCCCTGGGAGCGGGGCCAGGGCTGAGACAGGGGTGTAGGAGAGGTGCAAGGCGCAGTAGGGCTCAGACAGGCTGCTTGCCTGCCATGGCCCCATGCTGATCCCAGAATCAGACAATTGCAGGTTTGTCTCTGTGCTCCCCTGGCTGGGAGGGGGACAGCACGTCTCCACACACTGCTCACTGCCTCCGGCATTGTCCTTACAGCTCCCATTGCCCAGGAGCCAGCCAATGGGAGCTGCAGGCACAGACAGCTTGTGGAGACATGCTGTCCTCTTTTCCCCAATGGGAGCAAGAGATGAGCCTGCAGGCAGGAGGCAGCTTGATTATAGCAGCCCAGAGATTGTGATTGACAGGCTGAGACTCCAGGACTGACCAGTCAATCACAATCTATGGTGTCTCCTGCAGTAAAAGATTCCATACAACCTTGGTTTCCAGTCATTGCCATACCAAGCTCTTCCTCCTATTTAGCAATATGGGAAGGGCAAGGCAACTGCAACTCCATGAGGCCTGTTCATAACCTCCAGAACCTGGGATACATTTTCAGAACCCTGGTGCACGTACAAATGTACAATAGGAGATAATCCGGCACTGGCAGAAAAAGGATGGAATTATCAAAATGGGTCTTTTCCATAATGGCTGGTCGCCCCCTGTCTTGCAAGGTGATAACAACCTACAATAGAAAAGGAGCAGACATTTGACTCCAGCAGACTTACTGTCACAGGTGTGAAGCTTGACGGCAGGCACTTCTCAATATGTTGCTGCCTACCATGGGCAGTGGAGGCCAGCTCCTAAGCCTGTGGCCCCACCACCACTCTGCCTAATACCCGCCCCGGCCCTGCTCCCTCCCTACTGTCTCCCTCTTCCCTTTCCTCTCCCTTGTTACTCACCCTTTACAGCAGGGCTACTCAACTTCAGAAGGCCCGGGGGCCACAATGATACTCACAGCACATGCCGAGGGCCACAACTTAAGTGTGGTTGCATATACATGCAAATATATATGCAAATATATGAAAATACCTTCTTTCACACCGATGGTCATGAATACAAAGATTAAGGCAAGACTTCACAACATGCAGGTCCCATTTAAGTCAGTTCTGCTGATATTAATAAAATGCAATATTTACCCGATTTTCACCCATATGTCAGAACTTTTAATGAGTGTCAGTCTAGGAATTTAACTCCTAAAACGTATATCAACCGAAGACCATCATATTGATTACTTTTGTTTTGGCTCCCACCTGCAGGTCACATGTTGAGCCCCACGTAAATCCAAACTGCACGGCAGGCCGCAAACAAATGGACCATGGGCCACATGCAGCCCACGGGCTACGTGTTAAGTAGCCCTGCTATACAGCCAAATCATGGAACCCAAATGTTGCAAATGACATTTAAAAAATGCTCTTCTACGATTTCTTCCTAAAGAAAATGGAGCATGTTTTCTACTTTCTGCATGTCAAATTGTGAAGAGTAGGCCTGCAGAAGGTACCTAATTAAAAGCATTAAATTGGGGAATAAAAAGTTATCAGTCACAGGTATTTTGATATACCTCAAAATTTGTCAGAGATGTATGTGCAAAAACTTTGTAGTAAGGGCAAGTCAGCTGTCCTGCTCAATACAGTACTACATCTCATGGAATACATGTTGTACAGCTTTTCTCTATTTTACGTTTTCTTCATCAGTATTTCTAAGATGATTTTATATTTTAAATGTACTCTTAAGCCTTCATTAAATAATCATTCCAGATTACTACATATTTAATGAACTGAAAGAAAGACATTATTTTAAATTAATCAGTCAGAGCACTTTAGTGTATTCGTAACAAAGTACGTTGCTTTTATAAAAAGGGAACACTAATTTATTTTGTGATCTTCATAAAAACAGCCATATTTATGAAATTTCCATATATGTTTATATTAAAAATACATTTCCAAAGTTTTTAGGCATAACAAAGGATTTTATATCTTGGTAAGGTACTGATTTTGGTGGAGGGTTCTCCTAAAACTAGTTCATCAGATAGTCAGGACTGAAAAAAGAGAAACTCATTTGTCCAGCTCTCTGGCATAAAAGAAATGTCTTTTTTAAGGGAGGAGATGAAAGGAAAGTAGGGATAAATAGAAAGGACAGGAAGACTTTGGGAGCAAGTTTTTGTACTATAGTTATTAACATTAAATTGTGTATTTTACATAAGGGTGATCTTTTGAAGAATATATTTTAAAAAACATGTCTGAGGATCCAAGCATTAAAGCTGAATACTCAGATTGTGCACCTAAAAATTTATGCAAGGATTTTTTAGAGATGTGATTTAATAATCTTCTGCAACAAACTAATGAAATATTTAAAGCAACATTTAAACTAAGGTCCTGTAGACATCGCAATGTACAACTTTTGTTTCAGTAAATTTCAGAGTTGGCACATGCCTGTAAATAGTTTCATGTGCCACTTTCACATGCTCAGTCTTATGCTAATACGTGTGGCAAGCTGGAAGGCTTTTCACTTTTAAGTTAATAGATCCACTTCAGGGGAAGACTCTCCAGCCTGCAATAGCCTGCTGCAGGGGCCTTCAGGAGCTCTCAGAGCAGGGCGAGGAAGAGCAGAGCAGTTGAGTACTCAGACGCAGGGAAGGTATTGCCTTCCCTTTCCTCTTACAGCTGCCGCCCCTGCTGCCTTCAGTATTCTCCAGTGAATCATGGAGTCATGAGACTGGAAGGGATCTTGGACGGTCCCCTCACCCAGCCCCCTGCACTCAAGAGACTCATAGACTCATAGACTTTAAGCTCAGAAGGGACCATTATGATCATCTAGTCTGACCCCCTGCATAGTGCAGGCCACAGAATCTCACCCACCCCTCTTAGAATAATCCTCTCACCTATGTCTCAGATATTGAAGCCTTCAAATACTTTGAAGGACCCAACATGCAGAGAGTCCTTCAGCTGTGATCTGTGCCCCATGCTACAGAGGAAGGCAAAAAACCTCCAGAGCCTCTGCCAATCTACCCTGGAGGAAAATTCCTTCCCGACCCCAAATATGGCGATCAGCTAAACCCTGAGCATGTAGGCAAGACTCACCAGCCAGACACCCAGAAAGTTCTCTATAGTAACTCCTATCATCCCTCCATTGACCTATTCCCACTGATAATGAATGGTCAATTAGTTACCAAGATCATGTTCTCAAGAGAGAACTAAGTACTATCTAGATCAGGGGTCTCAAACTCATGGCTCACCGGCTATCTACAGGCCAGAGCATATTCACAACCCAGCGCGAGAGATCCGGCAGCCTGGGGAGGGTATGCCCATTACCAAAGCCCCGCCCCTTTCTGCCACCGCCCGCCTTCCCCTGTGGGGAACTGGAGCAAATGCATGTACCGAGTACGTGCCGCTTCCCTGTGACTCCCACTGCCACAGGGACGGCAAGGGAGCCTGACCGCTGCTGCTGTTCTGCACCATGGCATCCCAGTATTCCCCAAAGCTGCATCCCTGGGGGATGGGGTGTGATGGTGGGGAGAAGGCAAACAGGAAGGGGTGTGGTTTGGGGGCAGGGACAGGCACACTCCCCAGGGGTTGCCAGGTCTCCGGGGCCGGAATGTGAATATGCTCTGGCTGGCAGATGGCCCACGAGCAGTGAGTTTGAGACCCCTGATCTGGACCATCTCTGACAAGTGCTGTCTTAATTTCCATGCCTTCTGATTTATCTTGTTTCAGTCTCATGCAATCTTTAAAACGAAAGCTTTCCAACTTATTCTCCATGACCACTATTGTGGCCCTAGCTTCTGCTTTCTTTTCAATTAATATTTCTAGAATTCCTATTAAGTCCATCGTTTCTGATCATATGAAGCTAAAAGCAGGCAGGCTTACTGCCCACAAGTGAAGAGATGCTAATAATCTGGCTTTATTTGATTCTGCTTTTCTGGCATAGTTCCAGGAACTGTTATCTGGGTTCAATCTAGCCTGTGACTACAGAGTACCTTGAGTACAGGTATTCAAATCGGGAAGGCAAATTAAGGGCCTCACTGAGATTTTCTTGTATCAACTCTGGCTATTGTTGTAAAGAAATAAAAGCCCCTCCACGGATAACCCCGAGGGGCTACACTGCAAAATGAATATAAAACAGGTTAACTCAAAGGTCATCTGCCACAGTGCTCTTCATTGTCCTTCAGAAGCGCCAAGTTCAATTCCTTTAGTCCATCTGGACTGCAAGGTCTGCAGGCGCATGAGGGAGGGAAAGCATTCTGCCCTCAAAGGAAAAAGAGCATCTTGCGGCTGATGAAAGAGCGTTGCTGACAGGCTGTGAAAGCAGTTGCATTCATGGGGCATGTGAGCTGAGGAGAGTAAAGCAACAAGAAAAACGGATGATTCTCAGCGCTCTGGAGGAGATGTTTATGGACAAAGCAGTGAAGGCGGGGGGGGGGGGCGCATAGGCTATGTCTACACTGCAAGGTTATTGCGCAAAAACAGTTGTTTTTGTGCAAAAACCCGTGGAGCGTCCACACCTCAGATGCGCTTTTGCGCAAGTAAATCAGCAGTAAAACGACAAAACAGAGGGCTTTTTCCGGCATAGGTAAACCTCCTTCTATGAGGCATAACTCCTTTTTGCACTACAGCTATTGTGCAAAAAGGCAAGTGTGGACTCTCCAGAGGGATTTCCCTCTGGGAAAAAGCACAGATGCTCTGATGGTCATTCTGTGAATAGCCATCAGAGCTTTCTTGTGCAAGAGCATCCATGCAGTGTGGATGCTCTCTTGCGCAGAAGCACATTGCTTTTGTGATGTGCTTTGAGGTATGGATGTGCTCTTATGCAAGAAGCCTACAGTGTAGACGTAGCTTTAGTGCATCCACCTGACCTCCTTTGATATTTCTGACTTCAGACTATTTAATAATATCCTGAAAGGCCTATAATATGTAGCACAAGGGACAGTTTTGGGAAGGTTCCACTTCAATAGCATTAAGAGGTCTCTGTTTCCTTGTGCCCATTGCTGAGCAATGTGTGTCGCTCTCTCTTGCAGGGCCTGTGTGCCCTCTCCTCCCACCTACTCCCGCAGCAGTTGACAAGGTGCTACAGCTTTGAGGAGCTGTGAGCCTGTTACCTCACAGTGCAGAGCACCTGCATACCTCCCTTCAGCCGAATGGTCCAGGAGCTCAGCATCTCTGCAATCAGGGCACAGCAGCACTAGAACATTTCTTACAATGGGGGTGCTGAAAGTCTGGGGTCCTCACCCTGCCTTGGTTCTGCCCATGCTTTTCCACCCTACCCCCCCAAGCTAGAGCCAGGAGTAGGGCTGTGGCTCTGGATAGATGGGTGGGACATGCAGGCAGGGTTAAGGAGGCTAAGGCTAAGAGCCAGCAGCTGAACTCCTAGTGAGGGGCCAGGAGCAGTGGGGACCCTGTGTGTGGACTCCAGGTACAGGGCTGTGAACAGAGTCCTGGACATGAAGCCAGTGGCTGCCAGGAGCAGAGGCCTGGGCATAGGGCTAGCAGCAGCCAGGGCAGGGTTCTGCAGCAGCCAGGCCCCCACAGCCCGTGTGTGCGGCTGAGAGCAGACCCCTGAGCATGAGTCCTGCAGCCAGAACTGCAGGTGCAAAGCCAGGAGTGGAGCCCTGGGAACTGGGAAGTCAGGGTATGTCTACACTACCCCCCTAGTTCGAACTAGGGGGGTAATGTATGCATACCGAACTTGCTAATGAAGCCCGGGATTTGAATTTCCCGGGCTTCATTAGCATAAAGCCGGCTCCGCCATTTTTAAGGTGTACAGATAGATCGGAATGGCTACATAGTTCGAACTATCTAGCCCGTGCCGTGTAGCCGCGCGGCACGGGGTTCGAACAAGCCGGCTTTTAAAAATGGCGGAGCCGGCTTTATGCTAATGAAGCCCGGGAAATTCAAATCCCGGGCTTCATTAGCAAGTTCGGTATGCATACATTACCCCCCTAGTTCGAACTAGGGGGGTAGTGTAGACATACCCTCAGTTCCAGCACCCTGGGCATGGGGTGGCAGGTGGCATATGGCACCCACACAATAACTGGGGGTGCTGCAGCACTCCCCACACCTTAGTTCCATGCTTATGCTGAGGCATTTAAATGTGGAGTTAGGTACCCCGCTGTGGTCTCCTGGGTTGGAAAATATTCATCCAATTATTTATGGCTAACCTTAAAGGGTTAATGTGAACGGGTTTATAATCGTACACTTTGTAAAGTTTAGGGGCACAGTCCTGTACTTACCCAGGCAAAATTCCCATTTGGGGAGTTTTGCCCAAGGCTAGTCTGTACTTGCAGAGTTGTTGCATTGCCTGTTTACCAGGCGTCAGAGCAGCAGAGGTGCTGGCCAGAGTGGTCATTTAGGCACTATGGGTATGGCTACACTAGCCACCCTAGTTCGAACTAGGGTGGCTAATGTAGTCATTCGAACTTGCAAATGAAGCCCGGGATTTAAATATCCCGGGTTTCATTTGCATGAGCCCGGGCGCCGTCATTTTTAAATGCCCGGTAGCTAGAATTACCTGCCTGCGGATACACACGGCACGGACTAGATAGTTCGAATTAACACTCTTAATTCGAACTACCGTTACTCCTCCTGCAATGAGGAGGGATATCTCACAGGGATATCTTCCGAAGGCTAAACATTTTGTAAATAGGAAGAAAGTGTCTTCACTTGCACATCACTCCAAAAGCATCACTGGTCAGAGCTGCATGCCTTCTGAGTTTCACCACAAAAAGTCATTGGCAAATGTAGATGATCCCACTGGGTTTGTGCTAAAAAGGGACTTTTCCCACTTTATATGGCAAATGCAGACATGCCCTCAGCAGAGAGTTTGCAACCAGACTTCATTCACAGAATGATAGCATCATAGAGCTGGAACAGATCTCAGGAGGTCATCAAGTCCAGCCCCCTGCCCAAGATAGGACCAATCCCAACTAAATCAACCCAGCCAGGGCTTTGTCAAGCCAAGACTTAAACACCTCTAGGGATGGAGATTCCACCACCTCCCTAGGTAACCCATTCCAGAGCTTCACCACCCTCCTTGGAAAATAGTTTTTCCTAATATCCAACCTAGACTACCCAAACTGTAACTTGACACCATTGCTTTGTTCTGTCATCCATCACTACTGAGAACAGCCTCTCTCCAGCCTCTTTGGAACCTCCCTTCAGGAAGTTGAAGGCTGCTATCAAATCCCCCCCTCACTCTTCTCTTCTGCAGACTAAACAAACCCAAATCCCTCAGTCTCTCCTCATCGGTCATGCGCTCCAGCCCCCTCATCATTTTGGTCGCCCTCTGCTGGACCCTCTCCAGTGCATCCACATCCTTTCTATAGTGGGAGACCCAGAACTGGACACAAAACTCCAGGGCTACATCTAGACTGGCATGATTTTCCAGAAATGCTTTTAACAGAAAAGTTTTCCATTAAAAACATTTTCGGAAAAGAGCGTATAGATTGGCACGGACGCTTTTCCACAAAAAGTGCTTTTCCACAAAAAGCGTCTAGATTCCGTGGCCAATCTAGATGCGCTTTTGCGCAAAACAAATCTCAGCTGTCTACACTGACCCTTTTGCACAAAAGTTTTGCGCAAAAGGGACTTTTGCCCGAACGGGAGCAGCATAGTATTTCCGCAAAAAGCACTGATTTCAGACAGTAGAAAGTCAGTGCTTTTGCGGAAATTCAAGCGGCCAGTGTAAACAGCTGGCAAGTTTTTCTGGAAAAGTGGCTGATTTTCTGGAAAAACTGGACAGTCTAGACACAGCCCAGGTGTGGCCTCACCAGAGCCAAATAAAGGGAATAATCACTTCTCTGGATCTGCTGGCAATGCTTCTCCTAATGTACCCTAATATGCCATTAGCCAATTTAGCGCTCTTGGCTACAAGGGCACACATATCCAGCTTCTCATCCATTGTAATCCCCAGGTCCTTTTCTGCAGAACTGCTACTTAGCCATTTGGTCCCCAGCCTGTAACAATGCTTGGGATTCTTCTGTCCCAAATGCAGGACTCTACATTTGTCCTTGTTGAACCTCATCAGATTTCTTTTGGCCCAATCCTCTAATCTGTCCAGGTCACTCTGGACCCTATCCATTGTCTGTGACCAGAACAGAGAACAATTTTTGTCCACTTTGTCTCTGAATTTGGCCACTTCTCATTCTTCTTTCCTTGTATAAAAGCAACAGAATGAAAAAGAAAAAGAAAGTTGTCAAGTCCATGTGAGTAGAATGCATAATGAATATGCTCAAAATCTAGGCATTAAGGAGCAGAACCCAAGTTCTTATGGGCTACCCTATGTATCCCATGAGGAGTCAGCTGTGCATGTAGCACTTCTGGAGAATGAGGAGGAGGACTTTCAGTTCTTTCTCAAATGGACAGCACTGAATAGTTCATTTCACAAAACATTACTAAATGGAGATTTGGGGAAAATTCCATTTTTCCATTTAAAAAATGAGTTATGGGCTCTGAAGTTCATAGGCTCGTTCTTCTTCTTTAGGTGAAACAGACATTTGTGAGAGGCAGAAAATAAGGGGAAAATTGCCTTAAGCATGTGTAAGGAGATTAGTGAGCATGTCAGCATAATTTATTAATACTTTAGGAATTTGGTATTCTTGATATCAGTATCTCAAAGGTACAGTGTTGGAGCATTGTGCAATTTAGCTAGAAGACTTTTAGATTATATTACTGCCTATGCTGGCAAAATTTATGTCACTCAGGAGTGTGAATATTTCACCCCCTGAGCAACATACATTACATTGACATAAGCGCTAGTGTGCTAGTGCTATGTTGGCATATGGAAGCTCTCCTACTGCCATATTACATGCTGCTTATGGGGCTTATGCTGCTCTTCTACCTCTTTGAGGATCTAGGAGTGGCAACCTCAGCAAAAGCAAAGGCCAATTCTTTCTCCTCTAAGCTAATTCAAGCAGTGTTGTCAACAATGTAGTTGCTCAGTTAGGGCTTCACTCAGAAAAAAAGAACACACCTGCCCCAGCATCAGAAGCCCTCTTCCAGGGCTGTTACCTTCATGCACTGTAGAATGGATGCATAGGTTTCCGCACAGATTTCTCAAGCGTGGCACAAAAGTCACAGCTCAGGCATGGCATGGGAGTCTGTGGTCAGCAAGACTGATAGCGTTTATGTAGATTTTAAGGCTTTCTGCCATTATAATGTCCAGTAATTTTCTGGATCAGGTGCCAAAAATCCAAAGAAGAGGAAATAAGGGTAGATAGATGGTGGGTGCTGGTAGTTGAGTCTCTCTCACCTTTTTCTCTGATATACAGACTGTTCATGTGTGTGATTAACTGGAGTAATCTAGAAACACAGAGGAAAACAGGGAGCTCACTGGGGAGAAAGGAGTGTTTAAATATCCCTGCACTCTCAGGGCACGTCTACACTAGGAAATTATTTTGAAATAACTGAAATCAACATCATAACGCCTGATATAATAAAATCAAACTAGCATATGGGAAAGCATCAGGATGAGTTAGAATTATTCTGAAATAGCGTGTCCCCACTGACTGGAGCCTGACTTGGACTTGACCCCCCCTGGAAGCACTCTGGGGAGGGCACCAGGAAGGTGGATACTTCCGGTGGCTGCTTGGTCTGGCAAACTGTGATACATGCTCTCACAGGGTATGTCTACACTACAAAGTTAATTCGAACTAGCAGCCGTTAGTTCGAATTAACTTTAATAGGGGCTACACATGCAAACCGCTATTTCAAATTTAATTCGAACTAGCGGAGCACTTAATTCGAACTACGTAAACCTCATTCTACAAGGAGTGATGCCTAGTTCGGATTAAGTATTTCGAATTAAGGGCTGTGTAGCCACTTAATTCAAACTAGTGGGAGGCTAGCCCTTCCCAGCTTGCTCTGGTGGCCACTCTGGGCCAAACCAGGGAAACTCTTCTGCCCCTCTCCTGGCCCCAGAGCCCTTAAAGGGCCACGGTCTGCGCATGGTGCCCGTGCCAGTTGCAAGCCTGCCAGCATCCAGCCAGCAGACCCTGCACCTGGCACAGGATAAGCCAGCCACCTGCTGCCACCCAGCCCTCCACCTCTTCCCAGGACCAGGCTGGCAGCTCCTAGGAGCCTGCCCGGGGCCGCAAAAGGTGGGCGCCCGCCTGGTCTAGTGCGGACATCGTGGACCTCATCGAGGTTTGGGGGGAGGTCTCCAACGTCCACGATCTCTGCACTAGGCACAGGAACGCGGCCATCTACAGCCGCATGGCTGGCAGCCTGGCCACCAGAGGCCACATGCAGTCCCAGGAGCAGTTCCGCTGCAAGATTAAAGACCTGCGGCAGGCCTACTCCAGGGCCTCCCAGCCAGGGGCCGACCTGGAGGCATGCCCTCATTATGAGGCCCTGGACTGCATCCTGGGGGCTCACGCTGTCCATGCCCCCCTGGGTGGTGATTGACCCCGGGGCAGAGGGCCCCGTCCCTGACACAGAGGAGGAGGAGGATGCCGAGAGCCAGGAGCCTGCAGGGAGTCTGCCCAGGACCCAGGACCCCCAAGGCATCCCACAGAGCACATCGGCTGTGTTGTCCGAGGCCATGGAGGACTCCACATGTGAGTAACATCATGCTCCCCTTATGTGTATGGGGGGGAGGGGTGGAGAGGGAGCCCAGGGACCGTGCACCTAGGCCTTGCCCACCATGGAGCAGCAGCTGGGTGTCATGCAGAGGCCCTGGCCCATTCCCCACTCGCTGACCTCACCTTGCAGAGTGGGCCTGGGTTTCACCCACTGTGTCCCCAGGGAGAAGTGACCACTGCTCTTGTTTCACCACAGCCACAGCACCTGAGACTGCAGGGTGCACCACCCCACCTGCAAGAGCCACCTGCACCTGGGCCAGCAGGTGCACCCGCAACCTGTAGGACTATCAGCGGGGGCTCCTGTGGCTACTGGAGCACCAGCTCCGCACCCAGGACCACTGGGTCCGGGAGGACCTGCAGCTGCAGCAGTGGAGCTTGGAGGCTCCCTAATGCTGAGGCTGTTCTGATTGCAGAGAAGGAGAATCCGGCAAACTACAAACTGGTCAGCTTCACCTCAGTCCCCCGAAAAATCATGGAGAGAATCCTCAGGGAATCCATTTTCACAGAATCATAGAACACTAAGAACAAAAGAACATAAGAACGGCCGTACTGGGTCAGACCAAAGGTCCATCTAGCCCAGTGTCCTGTCTGCCGACAGTGGCCAGTACCAGGTGCCCCAGAAACGGTGGACTGAAGACAATGACCAAGCAATTTGTCTCCTGCCATCCCTCTCCAGCCTCTGACAAACAGAGACCAGGGACACCATTTTATCCCTGGCTAATAGCCTTTTATTCTCTTCGCACTAGAACTGAAAGAGACCTTGAGAGGTCATTGAGTCCAGTCCCTTGCCCTCACGGCAGTACCAAGCACCATCTAGATCATCCCTGACAGGTGTCTTTCCAACCTGCTCTTAAATATCTCCAGTGATGGAGATTCCATAACCTCCCTAGGCAATTTATTCCAGTGTTTAACCACCCTAGCAGTTAGGAAGTTTTTCCTAATGTCCAACCTAAACCTCCCTTGATCCAATTTAAGCCCATTGCTTCTTTATCCTCAAAGGCCAAGCAGAACAATTGTTTCTCCCTCCTCCATGTAACACCCTTTTAGATATGTTGCCCTAGGTAAAGGTCCAAAATGGAGTCTTAGGAGTTTTTCTCCCTCAAACAGCTTTCCCGCCAAATCCTGTAGGGAAGAAGTCTTTGCACTCCTCCCTGTCACCTATGCACACGGCTCCAGGCCTTTGCACTCCGCACTATGTCATGCGTGTGCATCTTTTCTCTGCACACAACCCTCTTTACTTGTGCACACCGCCCACCCTAGCTGCACCACTCTCATTAACCCACTTTCCCACCTTGACTTCTTTATAAGCCTCCCCCTGAGCAGCATTCGTGTTGTTTAGTTCTCCTTCATCCATCTGTGTGCGTCGTTGTTTACCCTGAGGAGTCCATCCATCCACTGCCACGTGACCTGATTGGGACTATCCATATCCAAAAGGGCCATCTCGAGGGGTGAGGGAAGCCTCCTCCCATTCAGCATTTTGAATTTTGGGAATTACCATTGTAAGTTTTGCTCATACAGACATTCAGACAAGGACTGGTGTCTAACTGACTCTGAGCATCAGCACGTGGAGAGTGAGGATCCACACTGTTCCGGAATCCGGACCAGCGTAGCATCGAGGGATGTCCCTGTAGTCGTCCCTCTAGGCTTTCAAATAGCCAAGAGATAGAAGGTCACAGACATCTATCGCCGTTTTATTGTAAAGTATAACCTTCTGTTTACGGGACCTTTCCTATCCTCTCTTTCTCTTCTGGGATAGGGTGGGACAATTATTGTTGTTGGCTGTGTTGATGATGCGTGTTTGTTCTTTCTAAAATATATGGTTTGGCCCTAAATTTATGTCTGGCCTGTTTATGAAACTTTGCACCAGTGATAGATACAGATACCAGGTCGAATCTGGCTTCTGTGGGGGAGGCGCATTAGGCTTTGATTGATTGCCCACAGCAATTGTTTACCTTTGCCTTCCAGGTAACAGGTACTTGAAATGTTCCCCCTCAGTCTTCTCTTTTCTAAACTAAACAAACCCAATTCTTTCAGTCTTCCCTCATACCTCATGTTTTCATGTTGCTCTTCTCTAGACCTTCTCCAATTTTTCTACATCTTTCTTGGAATGTGGTGCCAGAGCAGAAGAATGACTTCTCGTGTCTTGCTCACAACACTCCTGTTAATGCATCCCAGAATCATGTTTGCTTTTTTTGTAACAGTGTGACACCGTTGACTCATATTTAGCTTGTGGTCCATTATGACCCCTAAATCCCTTTCTGCAGTACTCCTGCCTAGAAAGTTGCTTTCCATTCTCCATGTGTGAAACAGATTGTTCCTTCCTAAGCAGAGTACTTTGCATTTGTCCTTATTTAAACTTCATCCTATTTCGCTCAGACCATTTCTCCAGTTTGTCCAGATCATTTTGAATTTTGACCCTCTCCTCCAGAGCAGTTGCAACTCCTCCCACCTTGATATCATCTGCAAATTTAATAATCTTAGTTTCTATGCCATAATCTAAATCTTTGATGAAGATATTGAACAAAATCAGTCCCAAAACAGACCCCAGCAAAACCCCACTTGTTATGCTTTTCCTGAATGATTGTGAACTGTTAACAACTACTCTCTGAGAATGGTTATCTAGCCGGTTATGAACCCATCTTATAGAAGACCCATCTTGTATTTGCCTAGTTTATTGATAAGAAGGTCATGTGAGATCGTGTCAAATACTTTAGTGAGGTCTAGGTATACCACGTCCACGTCTCCCTTATCCACAAGACTCATTATCCTATCAAAAAAAGCTATCAGATTGCTTTGGCATGATTTGTTCTTTACAAGTCCATGCTGGCTGTCACCTATCATCTTCTTATATTCCAGATGTCTGTGGATGAATTCCTTAATTACTTGCTTCATTATCTTCCCTGGCACAGAAGTTAGATGGACTGATCTGTAGTTTCCTGGGTTGTTCTTATTTCCCTTTTTATAGATGGGCACTATATTTGACCTTTTCCAGTCTTCTGGAATCTCTCCCAACTTCCATGATTTTTCAAAGATGATAGCTAAAGGCTCAGATACCTCCTCTATCAGCTCCTTGGCTACGTCTACACTGGCCCCTTTTCCGGAAGGGGCATGGTAATCTTTGAAATCGCAATAGGGAAATGCGCGGGGGATTTAAATATCCCCTGCAGCATTTAAATAAAAATGTCCGCCGCTTTTTTCCGGCTTTTAGAAAAGCCGGAAAAGAGCGTCTACACTGGCCCCGATCCTCCGGAAAAAGCGCCTTTTTCCGGAGGATCTTATTCCTACTTCAACATTGTTTCAAAATAACTGCCTGCTGTGTAGATGCAGACTAAGTTATTTCGAAATAATATTGCTATGTAGATGTACTCTAAAATACTGATTTGATTTTGAAGCATTTGGAAGAGAGGAAAGTGATCAGGAACAGTGAACATGGATTCATCAAGGGCAAATCATGCCTGACCAACCTAATTGCTTTCTAAGACTAGGTAAAGGTCTCTGTGGACATGGGAAAGGTGGTGGATGTGATACACCTTAACTTTAGCAAGGCTTTTGATACGGTCTCCCACAGTATTCCTGCCAGCAAGTTAAAGAAGTATGGATTGGATAAATGGACTGTAAGGTGGATAGAAAGCTGGATAGATATTCAGGTTCAATACATAGTGATCATGGTTTGATGTCTGGTTGGCAGGCAGTATTGAGAAGAGTGCCTGAAGGGCCAGCTCTGGTGCTGTTTTTTTTTCTTTTCGCCATCTTTATTAGTAACCTGGATGAGGGGATGGATCGCACCCTCAGTAAGTTCGTGGATGACACTAAGCTTGGGGGAGAAGTAGATATTTTGGAGGCAGGGCCAGCTCTAGGCACCAGCAAATCAAGCACGTGCTTGAGGCGGCACATTTCCATGTGCGGCATTTCCAGGTAAGCAGCCGTCCCCAGCAATGCTTGGCCCCACCCCACCCTGCCCCACTGATTTTAAAGGGCCACGGGAGATGCCACTACCCACTGCACAGCGCTGGCACCATGCGCTTCCAGAGCCTGCTGGCCACCCTCTGCCTCCTGCTGCTGCCTGGCTCCACCGCCTACTTCGGGTCAGCCCTGCCCGTGGGGGGTGGGGTGGGTTCACGGGGGGATGGCCCCGTTGCAGAAAGCGCAGTCTCCCCTCCAGCCAGGGCCATGGTGGCTGCAGGGAGGCTGGGCACCCGCCAGGGCCCCTGAGTCCTGGGCACAGCCACATGGACCGTGCTGGACAAGGCCCTGCAGGCACTGGAGAAGCTGCAGGTACTGGTGGAGCAGCAGGGCCTGGAGCTGTGGAACAGCACCCCCTGCTGGCCCCAGCTCCTGCTCCAGACACGCCAGCACCTGCCCAGCCTCTGGGAGGCCGGCTACTTCCCTGTCTTCATCAGCAACCTTCAGCACAAGGCCAAGCAGGCCACCAAGCTCTTCAAGGGAGACCCCGAGGGAATTTGTCAGGAGGGGTCAGCCTCCAGGTACTGGTCCCCGGGCAGCAGGGGCGGGGCGAGGCAGGGATGCCCAGGTTTGTGGGTCAGGAGTGAGGGGCACTGGTAGTGCTCTGGGTTGGGAGCAAGAGGCATTGGCAGGGCTGGGCTGGGCTGGCTGTGTGGGCTGTGGGTCAGGAGTGAGGGGCACCAGCAGATGGGGGGACAGTGCTGGGCTGGCTGTAGGAGCTGAGGGTCAGGAGTGAGGGGCACCAGCAGGTGAGGGGGGGCAGGGCTGGGCGGGCTGTGGGTCAGAAGTGAGGGGTGCTTAGGGAAGACATTAACGTGTTTCATTACAGTGTATAGTTGAACCAAAATTGTTTGTAATTGTGATTTTGTTAAAATTAAATGAGTACACTAGTAGGAAATTGTTTTATTTCACTAACTACAAATTTTCTGTTTTAATTTTTTGTTTTTAATTTTAAACAGTAAAAAAAAATATTACAAAGGGCAAACAAATGCAAAAGCCAACAAAAAAGGGGCGGAGGGGCGTGCAAAAATTTTTTTGCTTGGGGCAGCAAAAAACCTAGAGCCGGCCCCTGTTTGGAGGGCAGAGTGACCTAGACAATTTGGAGGATTGGGCCACAAGAAACCTGATGACGTTCAACAAGGACGACTGCAGAGTCCTGCACTTGGGACAGAAGAATCCCAAGCATTGTTACAGGCTGGGGAGCAACTGGCTAAGCATGCAGTTCAGCAGAAAAGACCTGGAGATTAGAGTTGATGAGAAGCTGGATATAAGTCAAGAAGGCTAATGGCATATTAGGTTACATTAGGAAAAGCATTGCCAACAGATCTAGGGAACGGATTATTTCCCTTTATTTAGCACTAGTGAGGCCAGATCTGGAGTACTGTGTCCAGGTCTGTGCCCCCCATTACAGAAAAGATGTGGACACTTTGGAGAGGGTCCATCAGAAGGCAACCAAAATGATTAGGGGGCTGGAGCACATGACCTACAAGGAGAGACTGAGGAACTTGGGCTTATTTAGTCTACAGAAGAGAAGAATAAGGGGGGATTTGATAGCAGCCTTCAACTCAGTTAAGGGGGGTTCCAAAGAGGATGGAGAGAAGCTGTTCTCAGTGGTGACAGATGGCAGAACAAGGAGCAATGGTCTGAAGTTGCAGAGGAGGGACGTCTAGGTTGGATATCAGGAAAAACTATTTCCCTAGGAGGGTGGTGAAGGATTGGAGTGGGTTACCTAGGGAGGTGGTAGAATCTCCATCCCCAAAGGTTTTAAAACCCCAGCTTGACAAAGTCCTGACTGGGCTGAGTTAGTTGGGGTTGGTCCTGCTATTAGGTGGTTGGACTTGATGAACTCCTGAGGTCTACTCCAACCCTCGGATTCTGTGATTCTATGATTGTATTCAGTGCCTTGCTCTACAGGAGGGCAGTACCCACAACTCTGTGCCTTGTCTGTGGGAGACCCAGAGAGCAAGAAAGCAGGCATCAGTGTCAAGATTAGCACAGCTAGGAACAATCGCAAGGAGACTTCTGTGATTGCTTCCTGTCACAGTACTTAATGGAGTTGTCACAGGAAAAAAGGAAATGCATAAGGAACAACCCAAGCTATTATCAGGAAAGTGCCATATGGAGTTCTTGATTGAGTTCAGTAACTACTTAAGTCAGTTAGGCCTAGATCCTGAAAGGTATTTAGTCTTCTTACTTCAGTGTAGGATCTAGACCATTAAACACCTGCTCTGACGTTGGAGTGGTAGCCTGCAAAGGAAACATGGTCAGTAGCTGAGGTTCTAGCCGGTGGGAGGTGGTATTACCTCCTGTCTCTTTAAGGATAAGGTGGCCATCTTGTACTTAATGGCCCTCTCCTTAACTGTTTAAATTAAAGAGAGTGATTTTAAGGAGTATTCAAATAGGGTGATGAGTTACTTGGTCAATGGGCCATTTTAAAGTATATGAGAAAGTTTGACCTTGATTAAGCCCAAGTAATATGGAAATACTGAGCTGGAGAGGTATAGAATCATAGAATCACAGAGCTGGAAGAGACCTCAGGAAGTCATGAAGTCCAGCCCCCTGCCCAAGGCAGGACCAATCCCAACTAAATCAACCCAGCCAGGGCTTTGTGAAGCCGAGACTTAAAAACCTCAAGGGATGGAGATTCCAGCACCTCCCTAGGTAACCCATTCCAGTGCTTCACCACCCTCCTAGAGAAATAGTTTTTCCTAATATCCAAACTAGACCTCTCCCACTATAACTTGAGACTATTGCTCCTTGTTCTGCCATCCACCACTACTGTGAACAGCCTTTCTCCAGCCTCTTCGGAACCTCCCTTCAGGAAGTTAAAGGTTGCTATCAAATCCCTCCTCACTCTTCTCTTCTGCCGACTAAACAAACCCAAATCCCTCAGGGTATGTCTACACTGCATCCCTAGTTCGAACTAGGGATGCAAATGGAGACAATCGAAGTAGTTAATGAAGCGGGGATTTAAATATCCCACGCTCCATTAACATGATCTCGCCGGCGCGCTAGTTCGAATCACAGCTGATTCGAACCAGGAAGTGCGCGCCGGGACGCGTTAGTTCGGACTAAAGCCCTTAGTCCGAACTAATGTTACTCCTCAAAAAATGAGGAGTAATATTAGTTCGGACTAAGGGCTTTAGTCCGAACTAACGCGTCCCGGCGCGCACTTCCTGGTTCGAATCAGCTGTGATTCGAACTAGCGCGCCGGCGAGATCATGTTAATGGAGCGCAGGATATTTAAATCCCCGCTTCATTAACTACTTCGATTGTCTCCATTTGCATCCCTAGTTCGAACTAGGGATGCAGTGTAGACATACCCTCAGTCTTTCCTCATAGGTCATGCGCTCCAGCCCCCTTATCATTTTAATAGCCCTCCACTGGACCCTCTCCAACGCGTCCACATTCTTTCTATAGTGGGGGGCCCAGAACTGGACACAATACTCCAGATGTGGCCTTCTCAGAGCTGAATAAAGGGGAATAATCACTTCTCTAGATCTGGTGGCAATGTTCCTCCTAATGCACCCTAATATGCCATTAGCCTTCTTGACTATAAGGGCACACTGTTGACTCATATCCAGTTTCTCATCCATTGTAATCCTCAGGTCTTTTTCTGCAGATCTGCTACTTAGCCAGTCCTTCCCCTGACTGTAACAATGCTTGGGATTCTTCCCAAGGTACACTGTATGACTACATCTTTAGATTTTAGATTTTCTTCTTTTTATTTCCTTACACTCAGAGAAGATGAACCTTGAAAATTTAATTTCTTCCCTTGTTTGTTCCATATTCCACTGGGAAACCATTTGTTTTTTCTAGTTTAAGTGGAATTGCAATTAAGGTGTCTGTTTGCCTAATAACTTGGTTTATATAACACTTTCTTGCACCAGTGCAACTTGGTTTAAGTATATTGCATCAGCAAATAATATTTGTCAGTTAATTGCTATTGCAGAGAAAACAGGAGAGCACAGCACATCAGTTCTATGGTACTTTTGGAGGTCCCGCACCGTAGCACATATTAAAATCTGCTTTATTTAGAATCTGAAGGATGTTCTTCATCAGATTATAACTATTTTAGATAAAATGAATATAGGTGTAAACAATATTAGTGTCCTCTTAAAAATTAAAATGCAAAATCTAATTGGGATAGTAATCTAATTAGATGGGATCAGCCCATCTAATACCATACAAATATATGTATTTTATTATAGACTGTTGGGTTTTTTTCCTCTTTTCTCTTTTCTACACCAGAAGAAAATCCAGGAGAATGAGAAAGAAGTAGAAATATGGAAAGATGGAGCAGACTGCAACAGCCACAAGTAGTAAAAGATTTCATTATTTAATTTCACACTCACAAGGCTGTAGAGGCATTGCAGACTGTGGGGAGAACAAGTTAAGAAGGGTACTGGTCAGACAATGGCAATATTGGTGTGTAAAGAAGCCTGGCAGCTTTCAAAAAATGAATGGAAGATTTCTTCTCCTTTCCTTCCATTCACTATAGATTAAAGTGGCCTCTAGAAGTAAATTCTTCAGACACCCCTTCCCCCCATCAGTGGTTTTGCAGTGAAGTTTATAATTGTACACTACAGTGTAGAAGAATTCAAATTCAATTTCTGGCCTTTTTATTTTATTTTATTTTATTTTATTTTATTTTATTTTATTCCTAGGATTGTACTTCTTTCATGGTCCCATGATCTCTGAGTTCTCTGGTTGGCCTATGACCTTTCAGCCTTGCACTACATGTTTCTTTTCTAAATTGGCCAGGGTTGAGACATCACTCGGGGAATATCAATGTTATAAAAGACAGCATTCTCTCAAAAAATGTCAGATTGAGTGAGTCACTGCACCTGACTGCTTAGCTTTTGTCAAACAGCACGGAAGGTTTGAAAGCGAGGTTCATTTTTTTCCAGAGCTAACCTGTCTAAAGTATTTTAAAAGACATTTTCCTGGCATCCTTTGCAACAGAGGCAGTGGAGTTAAATTTTGCTGTGCTCAGATTCAACATTGTAAACTTAAAGACAAAATGTAAAGGTGTGCTGTAGAGTTTGACCTATTATTACTCCTGGTTTTCTCCGCTTTTCTCTTCCTGTTCATGCTCTCTGTTCATTAGCTCAGCTGGAAGCGAATCAGATTAAGAGCTCTATTATAATCTCAAGAACATGGGTGTGCGTCATCTTGCATCATGAAAAATCCAACATTATGAGTGTGTGTTGCTCCTGGCAGAAGATTTTTTTTCAAGATACATGGCAGCACATGTTAGATTAGAATGAAATCCTTGTTGCAATAAAGCAGTATAGTTCCACTGTGACACCAGTTTGTGCCTCTGGGGATCAGGCCCAGGAATAACACTTTAACCTGTTTTGTAGCCATAATGAATTTTCTCTCTCCCTTCATATGATGGGTTTGTCTCACAAAAATTGAAAAATTAAAAATATACTGAATAAATTCCTTCCCAGATGCAATCCCATTGACTTCAGAGGTGCTCTGCCAGATGAATTTGGGCCATTTTTTAAAAGTGCCATTTAGTAGCTTATACCTTGTTTTATTGCATAGAGACTTCCTATGTGACAAGTCATTTCCAGAAAAAAGTTGTATTCAAAACGAGGTTATATCCTATGTTTGTCATGACTATACTTGTAGTGAAATTATGTTTGGCTACAGTTTACCTGCACTTCATGTTGATGCCTGCTGTTAGTAACAGGTAACTGTCCTAGTGTTGCCCAGGCTCCTATGCAATTACTTAGTCTGCTTATGCCTAGCGCTGGCTACGGTCAACGTTGGTAATTTGGGTGGTTGCTTTCCAAGGGTAGAGTAAGATTACCTTTGAATGGTATGATTGTACATTTTCTCATAATCTCATTCTACAGAATACTACCACAGACAATGGGATTTAACATTGCCTTTAAAAGAAGGTGGATCTATTGGAAATGGTAAAATGGCAATTTGATCGCATCCTGCTGTAGATTCATAGACTTCAAGGCTAGAAGGGACCATCATATTCATCTGTTTTGACCTCCTGCACATCGCAGGCCATAGAAGTCCACCCACCCACTCCTGCAGAAGACCCCTAACCACCCATCGAGCCACTGATGTCTTCAGATCATGATTCACAGGCTTCAAGTTATGGAGAATCCACCATTTACACTAGTTTAAACCTTCACTTGGCTTTTGCCACAGGCTGCACTGAAATCTGGAAAGAAAGAAAAAACACTGGGTCTCTGCCCATTTGACCTGCAGGAAAATTCCTTCCTGACCTCAAATATGGTGATCATTTGAGTGTGTGGACAAGACTTACCAGCCAGACATTTGGGAAAGTAAATCAGAACCCTCCACATCTAGGGTTCCACCACTGGCTGTTGGGGCATGTCTACACAGCAGGACTTAACTCAAAACAAGCTACACAAATTAAGCTATGTCAATTGCGTAGCTTATTTTGAAATTGAAATTGGGAGCATCTACACAGCACTTATTTTGAAATAGAGCACGACTTCCCTTACTCCTCATACAATGAGGGTTACGGGGGTTGGAGTAAGACGTCCTCAGGTTGACAGTATTTTGACATTGTTTTAAAGGAACTGCCTGCTGTGTAGACGCAGACTACGTTATTTTGAAATAATGTTGCTATGCAGATGTGCCCTTGGAGATATTTACTGTTGGCAGTTGTAGATCGGCTACCATGCCATTGTAGAAAGCCTCATCACACCATCCCCTCTGTAAATTTATCAAGTTCAGTCTTGAAGTTCATTAGGGTTTTTGCTCTCACTACTCCTCTTGAAAGGCTTTCCCGGAACTTACTCCTCTGACAGCTACAAACTATCTGATTTCAAGCCTAAACTTGTTGATGGACAGTTTATATCCATTTATTCGTGTGTCCGTATTGGTGCTTAATTTAAATAACTCTTCTTCCTCCCTGGTATTTATCCCTCTGATGTATTTTTAGAAAGCAATCATATCTCCTCTCAATCTTCTTTTGGTTAGGCTAAACAAGCCAAGCTCTTTGAGTCTCCCCTCATAAAATAGGTATTCCAGTCCTCTGATCATCCTAGTAGTCCTTTTCTGCACCTGTCCCAGTTTGAATGCATCTTTCTTAGACATGGGAGACCAGAATAGCGCACATATGTTATATTGCACTCAACGTTATATTGTGTATCTATGTTATATTGCACTCAATGTTCTATCCTGCTGTGTATTGCATCTTTGAGAGCCACTGCCTTCTTGATTCTTTAGCAGAAGCAAGAATTATTGGTTTTCCTATATCTGGGGCCGGATTTTGAACCACTTAAGTCCATAAGAGCTTTGCCATTGATTTAGAAGAGGAGCAGGGTCAGACCCCTGAGAACAATCTCCAGCTCTTGATGTCATATAGAACAATACCCTTGATTAATTAACACAGACACACAAATCCTCAAGTCTTAGCATTTAAGATGGACAAATGGCTTTCTTACTTAGTTGTGTGAGATCAAGCTGGAATCGTGAGCTGGACATAGATCCTCTGACAATTTAAGGAGACTTTGATCTTATAACATCTATCAACAAAATAACTGAGCACACTATTCTTGTGCATGCCAATAAAGTTTAGGTTGAGTGGAATACCTTATGATTTTCTAATAAGAAAGATTTTGTTCAGAAATAAACAGCACCAGAAAGCAGGGTGAAATCTAATAAATCTGCTAGCCCTGGTCTATACTAAGCAGTTATATTGGAAAAAAATATTTTGAAATAATAAGCAGAATGTCCACACTACCAACCCTGTTATTTTGAAACAACAGGCTGGTCGTTTCGAAATCTGTTCTCTTGCTTTCCTTGGGAAATAGGCTTATATAGAAATAGTTATTTCTGGAATTATTATTTTGAATTTAGTTATTTTGAAATAATTTCCTAGTGTAGACATGCCCCTAGATAAGTGAATTAGACCTGAATCAGGAAGACGTGTGTTCAGCTCCTGCTGAGCACAAGTCAACCTGGGTGTAGGAGGTGGCTTTCATGGTTTAGTATCAAAGTTAGGTATAGCCTCGGAGAAGAGAACCTGGAAAAAAAGATACTAAGGAAGCTCCTACTTTACCTCTGTTTTAAACTCAAATTGCCTGACTATCTGCACATAAATCAGAATGGTGGTGCATTACATTCTTTGTATATTGTTACAAATGGTCATACATTATTAGGGCAACAGAGGATCAGACTCAACATGGAACAAGATCATCTGATTTATACTTTTGTGGGTCAGATACTTGACTGCTATAACTCAGCATTGCTACGTTTTTGCACCAATTGAGGATTTGGTCCATGTAATTCCACTGTGTGATTGTTCCTGATTTGCATCAACTGGAGAGAAGACTCAAGTGTGCATGTAAACTTTTGAAAATTAGATGACGCTTCCAAACATATCATGCCAACCTTACTCTCTTTTCCTTTCCAACTCCCCACTCCCATTTTTTTATTCTTACCTCGTGCCAGATGAATTGACCTTTCTATATCACACCTGTCACTTTTCAGTGCCTGAGTCTACTTTTCTAGATGCAGCACTTTGTCTGTGATTGACAAGAGGCTTTCTATCTGTTGCAGGATGGATTTTCTGCTTCTCTTTCCCTAAGTTGCTGGCATTTTGTGTTCTTTTCTCTTCATTCTATCTACACCTTTTATGTTTTCCTGCAGTCTTTTTCCTTGCTCCACTGTTTCTGTTTCCCCTCTTCTAAATCACTGTTTTCCTTAAATAACTGAAGGTTTCTAGAATCTACAAATGGAAGATCTTCTGTTTTCATATTAACTCACTTTCTAATTTGTTTAATTCAAAATGTTGAAAAAAAGTCAGAGTTCACAAAGCGAATCTGACCCTCAAATGTCCACAGGCAAGAGTTTAATTCTCTACATATTTTGTAAGATGCAGTAAAGTATATTTTCATGTTTTGATAATGTATTTGAAATTGCTTAAAATTCTTGGTGTATATTCAAACTTTCTCAGTAAAAACCACCCAATCCTTTAATATCGATATGCATTTGTTTTCTCAGTTTTGTACAGTATGTCAAGTTAGATGGCTCTTGTCTTGAATCAAAAATGAATCTATTTGGCTCTTGTCACCATAGTATCTGAGCACTTCACAATCATTTATGTATTTATTTAAATATTCTCAGTAAGGCAGTAGTCCCCCAGCCCCAGCCCCTCTGCTGAGCCCCCCCCCCCCACAGGGAGGGGAGAAGGCAGGGCAGCATACATGTGCCCACAAGGAGGGGAAGAGATGCTAGGGGTGCATGGGGGTGCCCCAACCTCACCGGACCCTGGAGCACTGGGGAGGGAGGAGGTTGCATTGCATCTCGTGGCTCCCATCTCCCCAGCTCTTGGAGCATTGGGGGAGGAAGGAGGTTGCGCGTTGCAGCTCTTGGAGCACGGTGGGAGGGAGGAGGCTGCATGACGGAGCACGGTGGGAGGGAGGAGGCTGTGTGGTTCCAGGCTCCCTGGCCAGGAGCACGGGGAGGGTGGGCGCTAGGGGCAGCAACACTCCACCCCAGAACATTTACAGCAGGTGCTCTGGGGGCAGAGTGTGGGTGAGGCTGTGCCTTGCGGTCTGGGAAGGCAAAGCCTTCCCCCACCTAGGCTACCGGATGCCTATGAAGCTAAGGCTCAGATTCTGGGGATATAAAATTGCAGGGAAGAGGTGGGGCAAGGGTGTTTGGTTTTGTTGGATTAGAAAATGGGCAACCTTACCTCTAACTGCCACCATTCTACAAATGAATAAAGACTTTACTAAGGCCAGTTTTATTCTCATGTGTCAATGAACAGAATAAAGCTGGTTCCATTTTCACACACAGTTTCAAATACAGATTTGCCAGGGCAATAACTTGCAATCCAGGTACGATTTTTTTTAATCAAATTGTACATATTCTAACCTTGTGGTAGCTTGTGTCTTTGTATTTGTGGGCCAGTCTTTGGCATTCTTTATTAATGCCAAAAGAGTGAGTATCCCTTAGATATCTGATTGTGAAAGAAAATCTCCAGGGACCAGGACTAGGGATGTTAAATATCGGTTAATTGAATAGTTGATTAACCTTATGAATTCTTACTGATTATTCGATTATCCTATAGTCCCCGGGGGTAGGGCTGGCAGCCAGTGCACTCTGGCTCCACTCCTGAGGAACCCCTTGCCACTCCATGCTATTGCCTCTGTATCAGAGGCAGCAGCGTGGGGTGCCAGTCAGGAGCTGGTTTAAAAACCAGCTTCCCTTGCAGACCGGCTGCCTGTAGCCCTGGGCTGCCCCCTCTGACACAGAGGCAGCACCCCCTGTCCTGGGGTGGGAGGCAGGGCTAAATTCCTGGACCTCGCCCACCTAGCTCCTAATACACTTTAAATGCAGAACCATAGCAGGAGTAGGTCCTGGATCTGCTAAAAAGTATACTGGCAAGAAGTGGGAGGGAAATGTCTCTAGTCTATAGCATATGAGCTTTGCTTATGGTTATGTGACTACACTATTACATCCCTAACCAGGACTGGAAGAATTCTAGTGCTCAGTCAGTGCCAGTGTTTTTCAAACAGCTTGAGAGTGGGATCAAGCAGAACGAGCTGAATTTATGCAGAAACTCCCCCGTTAATCAGTTGCAGCAGCTCAGGGTGTAGGTGCTGCTGACACGAGGTGTTCCTTGAAACACGACAACCCCTCCTAAGGACGCTACAGTTCCTGCCATTCCTTAGCAGGCTTGGCTCTTCGGACAAAGCCCGGGCAACGCTCCACCTGCCCGGCGCGCTGATGCAGCCCCTGGGCCGCGCGCCGCGGAGCGATGGGGCATGGCGTGGAGCTCAGGCGGGCGCCCTGCGTGGCGCCCGCGGCACGGGCTGGTCCGGGGCCCCGGGAGATGCCCAGGGGGCGGGGGCGGCCCTCGCACGCTGTCCTATGGCAGCGAGCAGGTGGCGGCGGCTGTCAGCACGCGGGGAGCCGGCCGGCGGCGCAGGCCCGCGCCCCCCACCGAGCGCACAGGAGCGACCCCGGCGAGGCGCGGGGAGGAGCCTGGGGGCAAGGCAGGGGGAGGGCCGCTCCCCGCCCTTGATTGGCGCAGGGGCTGCATGATGCCACGTCCGGCGGGGGAAGCCCTGCCTTGCCGCGGAGCCTCCCCGCCCTCGCCCTCTTTGCAGGTGGTGCGCGGCTGCAGTCGGCCGGGCTCACTGCTCCTGCCGGGGAGACGCGCGCTCGCCCCGGGCGCTGCAGCCCCCGCCAGCCGCTAGCGCGCCCCTTGGCTGCCGGCCTCCAACTTTGCCCAACCCGCCGGGGCTGGCTATTCGCTGGCAGCGCCCCCCGCGGCGCGTGTTCCCGCCAGCGGGGCTGGCCCGGCTCCCCCCCGGTGGCAGCTGCCCCAGCCCCGCGCGCTCAGCCCAGCGGAGCCGGGACTGGCCCCTTCGCCGCGCTGCTGGCAGTGGCAGCCGCTCCCGGGAGCTCGCCCTGCCCAGTCCCGCGGGCTCGTGCCTGTGGGGTGGGGATTGCGCCCCCGCCCCCGCCGCCTGATTTCCCCGGAGCGGGGCTTGGTCTCGTGAGCAGCGGCCGGGATGCGAGGGGGCCGGCGGGACTGAGCTGCCACCCGCGAGCCAGTGAGCGAGCGCCGGGCGCAGGCGGAGCCGGCGGGGCAGCGGGACCTTGGGCTCGTCCTTCGCGCAGCGGGCTCGGGGGCTCGGCGCGGCAGGAGGATGCATTTCTTCCCGTGGGGATTGTGGCTGCTGTGCGTCGCCGCCGCCCCGGCGCGGGGGGACAGCGGCAGCAAGGCGAGGAGCTGCGCCGAGGTCCGGCTGTTCTACGTGGCCAAAGGGTTCAGCCAGACCGGGGTCCCCCAGGCGGAGATCTCAGGTGAGCCTCCCTCCGCGCCTCGCCCCTGCCCCGGACACCCGGCAGCGCGCTGCAGAGCCGCTCCCGCAGGGGGCAACCTCTGCCCGGAGCCGCTTCGCCGCCGCGCTGCCGCGATACAAAGGGACTCCGCTTTGTCAGCCCGCCGCTGCGGGAAGCTGCGACTCTGGCAGGACGGCGCTCTGTGCGGGATGCAAACCGGGGTGGGGGGTGTTGGGCAGCGGCTCCGGAGGCATTGGGAGGGGATCCCCCTTCTGTACAGCATCCCCGCGTGTCTTCGTCTGTTCCCATCCGATTTCTCGTGAAGGAGCCCACCAATTGCACAGTGATCCATCCAAACAATGGTGTGATTTTCCTAGTCTCGCCTTCCCACGGGACCAGTGCAATAGGTTCCTCGGCAATAAATATCAACTTCAGTCTGTTCTGGAGTGTTGTGGAGAAAAACGATTTCTTGTAGGCTTGTGATTTTTGTTAAGGAGTCAGTCAGTTAGAAGTAAGGGAGTGGTGAAGTCAGACCTTAGATGTCTTCAGGAGGAGGGCATCCCCAGATGTGGCACACCAGCCCTTCTTAGCACTTGCAAAGTCTTCCGATAGACGAGATCTGTCTTGATTTTCTGTGGTGCAAGCATGTTTAAAGGAGATATTAGGTGATTGCTGTCCGGTGTTTTCATTATTGTACAATTACAATGAACTGGAGGATTTGGGTTAGAACTCAGGATCGTCAAAATCCTATGGATTTGATTTCAAAGCTAGAAAGTGCCCCATAGTTACAAAAGAGAATAACTTTTGTTTATAATGTTCTGTTGGATGAAAACCAGCTTAAAGGCATTTGTCAGTTAAAAATTTAAGTGTCAAATGATTTTTATCAGGTGTTTGAAACAACCCCAGTCATCTACATCAGAATTGATTTCTGCTATATTAATATTGCATGTGAAATACAAACTAGATGGGGGAGGGTCGTGTCTGTTTTTTGGCAAATACAGAGGAGTTTTCAGAAAATCTCTGAAACATAAGGAATATTTCAAGGTTTGGTTTATGTTTTTGAAAAATCTGCATTTATTTTTGTTTGTAAAGCTTTGCCGAAGTTCTGATTCACAGACTTGTGACCCATATCTAAGAGCTTTCTTGCTCACTTGTGGGAGCTACTTAGTTCAGACAAAGCATTAAGACATGCAAGTGTACGTGCCAGAGCCAACCTTCAGGGACATCTCAGTTAGATTGCAGTTTGTAGTTCATTCCTAAGCTGCAGAATTTCTTATGAATACTTCATAATGTAGTTTTATGGGGACATTATTATCATCAGCTGACATACAAATGGAGAAGGCTGAACTTGTTGCCATACAAATGTGAACTTTTTCTTTGTTGAAAGGTGGATATTAAAGTAAAATGGAAGGTTTCAGAAAGTGAAATAGTGGAGAATTTAAAACCTATTTAAATTAAGGGGTTTGGGGAAAAATGGGGGAGGGGATGCAATTAATCCAGCTAAGCAAAAAAAGACCCTTTCCCCTTGGCTACAGATATCCGTAAAGGATTGTTTAAATATCTCATGCTGCTTAAATAGCTCATGCTGCTTATAAAGTCTTCAAGGGCGTAAACATTTTAAGAAACAATATAATGAGGAAGAGTACATGAAACCCTAAATGAAATGAGCTTCAGCATTGGTCATATTTTAGAATTGTGTGATATGCATTGCATAAGATATAAATATCTTGTACCCTCAGGGTCACTGTGTTCAAAACTGTGTTCAAAACTTCTAAAAATGCTGAGGTTGGTAAAGAAATAAGAGGAGACAGATTTCTAGGAACAAGGTTTATTATTTCTAAAGAATTACCAGTATTCACGTTTGCAATCTTAAGCAATAATGATTGAACTATAGGAACAAATGGTTTACCTCTGACAGTGAAACTGTACAGATAAATATTGTAAAAATTGGTGGAATGAACTGAGACAAATGGGGGAATACTGTCTTCACATGTGAACGTTCTGCTGATAGTGCAGCCAATTGTGTACTTAAAATACAAAATGAGAACGCTTCATGTTCATTGTTGGTGATTGTCACGTGTACTTCTAAATTCTAAGTTCTAAATGTTTAGAAGTTTGAAGCTGTCATCTGTACTCTCTTAATATCAATGTAGTAAAACATATAGATAATGTAGATAAAACGTTTTACTGTGAAAATGTCAATTTTGAGTTGGCCCAGATTGTGTATGGTTCTGGTTTGTTGATTATTTTATACATGGAATGCACATACTGTTTACTTTTTCAGAATAAGGGTGTCTCAAATGGCTTTTTAGTGACAACTGTGTAACCATCCATGACAAGTAACATCTTGTCTTAAGAGACCACTTTATCATATCCCCAAAGGTACGGGGTAGAATATAGCTCTATCTTAATTAGCAAATGATTTACGTTAAGCAACCAAATTCTGTTGTCTCTTTGAGTGGTCACTGAAATATAATGAAACCTGTCTTAGTTTGGTCAGCTGACCAGAACTGCATCACAAGACTTGTTACCCACTGGGCTTCGTATGACAGAAATCATGTCAAGATTCTACTATAATCTCATCTGTAAATGTCTACACAACAAACACTAGGGGAAATTTCAATTTAGTAAGAAGTGCTGATTGGGGTGGTTTAACTATGAACAGCCTGGCTTTGCTTTCACTGAAATCCCTGTGTGAGCGAGAGAGGTTTCCCAGTGTCCAACTCATGGTTTGTTGGACAAGGGCAAGGGTCGTCCTACAAGCAGAAGTAAAAGTAAGTGGGTGCACCCCAGTGTGCAGCTCTGGTAAGAGCTGGGTAAGCTGCAGCAAAAGCCAGCAGAGAGCTATTTACAGAGCTGGCAGGGCCCCGGGTTGCAATAGGACAGTACCTGCAAGAAATTCTAAGTTACTGTCACCACTGCCTATGAGCCATCTGTTTTTCACTCTTTGGAGAGGAAGAGGATAAAGTGTAATTGGCTCCACGTGACTCCTCATGTTTTCCTCCTCCTTCCATAGTCTTCCTCTTACTAAATGAAGAAACTGCTTTATTTCCATCATTCCCAGCCCCATGGCTGTGGCTGCCTTGCTCCTCGATCACTGGGACTGTCTCAGGAGTCTGGTGTCATCATTATTCATGCACCCCTGAACTCCTCTTGACTTCAGAAGAAGTTGATGGTGTACCAGTCATGCAAACTATGACTTAGAATGAGTTAGTTACATTTATATTGGCTTTAGCACACTTCACATTTTTTAATCTACAATTTTTAATGATTTAAGAGGATTATGACTAATAGAAGAACTCCTTTGCTCAGCAGATGATAGTATGAGTGTACGAATCAGCTGGAGAGGTGGCTACACTGTTACTGTTATTAGCTCCTTAACACATACAGTGCTGATTAAGGGAAGAGTCCAGCCCCCTGGATTTCTCATGAAACAACCAGGGCAGGGTTTCTAACTTTACGTTAATGGAGGCACAATGCATTGTACATGTCTAAGCAAGCACTCGGCATGTGTCAGATACTAGTATTAATCATGTTTTAGGAAGAGACAAGGTATTAAATCTCATGTCTTTGAAGTCAATGGCAAAACTCCCAAACATGAAGAAGTCTACTCATATAAGCAGGGCTCGACAAATAATGTAATCTACTCGCCCCGGAAGAGCCAGCACACAGCGATCTGCGCATGCGCAGAACCGCGCAAAACTGCATAGCTGGCGAGTGGGGCTCGCTGCCACTTGGAGAGCCCTGCATATAAATAATCTCCACATCCCAACCTCAAACCCCTGATTCTGCTGTAAATATCTATGGTAATGAACATCCCTAAACTAAGGAGCGATATTCCCTCTTGCACATGATGCAATTGGCAACATTTGCTGGACCCACATCTACTCAGTTGGTAACAGACTGGGCACAGGTTTCCTGCCATTTGGAGAGTATTCCCTGTGCAGGACTCATTTGCCTGTAGACTTACTGTCCTTTAAGGGCATTTAAAACCACGAACTGTGTGAAAGAGCCAGGGCATTAGCAAGGTAGGGATGTCTGTGGACCATTCCCCCCACAGACCATTGTCTGGGGTGCTATGAGTAGGGTTGTAACATTTCAGGTTTAACTGGTTAACTGATTAAGTGGGATCCCGTGTGGGGCTGGCAACAGGAGCCAGAAGTGGGCGACAGGTGGGGGCTGCTCCCCACTGGTGCCCGGTAAGCATTCCCCATTAAGGGGGATGCTTACTGGGTTAGCAGTTACTTGGTTACCCATTCACATCGGATATGTCTACACTGCAGAGGTTTTTTTTTCCGGAAAAACGGCCATTTTTCTGGAAAAACTTCACTTATGTCCACACTGCAATTGCATTCTTTAGGAAAAAAATTGAAAGAACAGAGGGGTTTTTCCAACATTGGTAAATCTCTTTCTATGAGGAAGAAGCCTTTTTCTGAAAGAGCTCATTTGGAAAAAGGCGTGTGTGGACGGGAAAGAGGGAGTTCTTTCGAAAGAAAAGGAAAGAAAAAGCGCAGGTGCCCTGGTGGCCACTCCGTCCATAGTATTCACAGCTGAAATGCAAGATAGTGTCCATTTAGCGTGGATGCTAGAAAAAGCAGATAGCTTTTTTGATGCGCTTTTGCTGTGTAGACGCTCATTTTCGGAAGAAGTTTTTTCAGAATATCTCTTCCAGAAAAGCTTCTTCTGAAAGAAGCCTGCAGTTTAGACATAGCCATTCCTAGCTCTAAGTTAAGCTGGGACCTTCTGTTCAGCTTCTTAAACAGATTATGTATTTAAATGTGGCTGCTGTGAGGCAGTGTGTTGTTTGAATTCATTTACCCCAGGATATCACTTCTCAAAACATGCTTCCATCTCCTGCTGTAGCCAGGCTATGTCTACACTACAGGGATCTATCAGGAAAAGGTATGTAAATTGTGCTCTATTTTCAGAAGAGGCTTTTCCGAAATTTGGCCCGTCTTACACTATGCCATATTTCGGAAAAGCCTCCTCTTTCAGAAGAGCCCTTCTTCCTCGTGGGAGGAGGAAGACGGCTTCTGAAAGAGTGCATCTGCTCTTCTGCAGCAAAAAGCGGAAGAGCAGACGTGTCCCATTGACGTAGCGGAGTTTTTCCAGGATATTTCTGGTATCCCGGAAAACCTCTGTAGTGTAGACATAGCCTCAGAGGCTGTGTCTACATTGGCATCCCTTTCCGGAAAGGGATGCTAATGTGACGAGTCGGAATTGCAAATCCGCGGGGGATTTAAATATCCCCCGCGGCATTTGCATTTACATGGCTGCTGCTTTTTTCCGGCTTGGGGATAAGCCGGAGAAAAGCGCCAGTCTAGATGCGATTCTCCGGAAAATAAGCCCTTTTCCGGAGGATTTCTTATTCCTACTTTCAGAAATCCTCCGGAAAAGGGCTTATTTTCCGGAGAATCATATCTAGACTGGCGCTTTTCTCCGGCTTATCCCCAAGCCGGAAAAAAGCGGAAGCCATGTAAATGCAAGTGCCGTGGGGGATATTTAAATGCCCTGCGGATTTGCAATTCCGACTCGTCACATTAGCATCCCTTTCCGGAAAGGGATGCCAATGTAGACGTAGCCAGAGAGTGTCTAAGATAGGGGTTGCATGGGCAAATGGTGAGCAAAGTGCAGAATTTATTTTCTGGGACTTCTGAGGTAGTTTGGTTACTCGCTTTTCCAGGCAATTCTGCTACTCCCCAAAGTTAAGTATCATTTAACTGTATGCAGTACTGGCTCTTTTTAGTTCGCCTTGCTTTCATCGCTCAGATCTTCTAGGCTCCCACAAAGTGCTCCTGTGACTCCATTATGGTCTGAGAGATTGTCAAGCGTATGTATGAAAGTCATTGTGGAGACATTAGCTACATTAAGAATTCAGGAATACTGCCCTTTTCCTCTTTGTGCAGGACCTAATTTGATGGGGACTTCAGAGTGTTACTGAGTTAATAACAAATACTGGAATTGTATTTGAGTTTTTCTGGAAAACTCTAGTAATAAAAGTAAAGGCACAGTGATTGGAAAAGCTACAGATGAAGTGGGACTTTCTGTTCTCCAAACACCGGTCTCTTCTACTTGAACCAAAGGTGATTCTCCATTGGCTCCTGGTAGTAATAGCAGGGTTATTCTATCATCTTTGTGTTGTAGCCACAGATGGATGATAGGATCGCATACACTTAGCTGGTGTGTTATAGTGCTGGTGAGCTTGTTCGGAAGAGATTAGATTATTTGAAAGGTAGAAAAATTCTCCTGACCCAGCATACTTGTAGTATGTTTGAAGAAGCAACACACACTACTAGATTATGTCCTGTTTTCACTAAAATTGACAATGATCTTGGTATGAATGTTAGAAAAGGTTTTGGTTGAATTTAATCCCTTTCACACTGATGTCACTTAATGTGATATGTTTACATATTTTCTGCTTGGTGATTGTGTTCCTAATACAATATGTGCACATACATACTTGTCAAAATCACATTTATGGAACAAAACAAGTTCTCTCTGGTGGCTAATTAGTAGGGCCCTGCCAAATTCATGGCCATGAAAAAGATGTGTTGGACCATGAAATCTGGTCTCCTCCCTTGAAGTCTGGTCTTTTGTGGGCTTTTACCCTATGCTATTCAGTTTTCACAGGGAGAGAGACACAGCATTTTCTCAAACTAGGGATCCTGACCCAGAAGGGAGTTGCAGGGGGTTTGCAAGATTATTTTGGGCAGGTTTCAGTATTGTTACCCTTATTTTTGCGCTTCCTTCATACAGGCAGCTGGAGAGCAGCAGCATTTGGTTGGGTGCCCAGCTCGGAAGGCAGTGCCCCAACAACAGCAGTGCAGAAATAAGGATGGCAGTACCATATCGTGCCATCCTTACTTCTGTGCAACTGTTGGCGGCAGCTCTGCCTTCAGAGTTGGGTCTCAGCTAGCAGCTGCTGCTGTCAGCTGCCCAGCTCGCAAGGCTGTGTCGCTGCCATCTGCATCACTGAAGTAAGCCTAGCAGTATCTTATCACCCCTTACAATAACCTTGCCCTCCCCATTTCTTTTTTGGGTCAGGACACCTACAGTTACAGTACTATGAAATGTCATGATTTTAGCTATTTAAATCTGAAAATTATGATTTTTTTTAAAGTCCTATAACCAAAATGGACTATGAATTTGGTAGAGGCTCTTCTAAGTAGATGCCTAGTCCCTTAGGTTTAAACAAAGTTTTGGTACAATAACGGACCGAGGCCCAGATATGGAAAGGTATTTAAGTGTTTCTGTGCTCGGGTAACCAACTTAGGAGCCTAAATGAGATTTAGGCTCCTAACACCAATTGAAATCAGTGGCTCCTAAGTGGATAAATCTCTTGAAAATGAGACCTAGGCCTCTGAGGGTATTTTTGAGTAGTAGCTGGGAGTATGCTATCCAGCACAGGTAGACTTGAACCAGCGCCCTAAACCTAACAGAGGTGCTGCAAGCAGCACAAGTAACAGCCTGGGCTAGCCACCCAAATATTCTCCTGCTTGACTCAGTGGGTATGTACTTGGTTGGATAGCCTACCATACATGCTACCGTGGCCACGCTGCTGTTGGCTCAAGCAGAGCTTCTGTGAGTAGATCTACCTGAGGTAGGAATAACACCTCCCAGCTGCTATATAGACATACCCAGAAACACTTAATGTTGCAGTGCTGACCAGAGCAATTCCAAAATATATCTAAACTAGTCAATTAGCCCATCACAGGGGTGCTGTATGGGGACTGCGGCACCCAAATGGCCGCTTGCTCCCCCGCGGCAGTCCGGCTGAGCAAAGCAGAAGTCAGGTGAGTGCCACGGCGGGAGGCAACAGCTCTGCCCAGAGGGAACAGCCAGCGTTAGAGTCATAGACATTGGGCTACTATATCTATATCTATATCTATCAGGCCCCAAGTGCCTGCCTTGTACATATTTAAAATCTAGAAAGCTGTATATTAAAATGTTCATTTTAAAGGATTTTCCTTACTCAGTGTGAGATGGATGACTAAGTTCTCAGTACATAATTATCATTATCAACTGCATCTGACAAAAATATTTCAACAGCTCCTTTTGTTGGAGAAGCAAAACATAATTAATGTCTTCCCCCGCCCTCGCCCCCCTGGAAAATATGAATTAATGTATAGCTTGAATTCCTTTTGTTTGAAAATCCATAGCCTCTTTCCCTTGTTCCTCATTCCTCTGATTTTGCCACGTGGCTGTTCAGTTCTCCTGTTTTTATTTAGAGAGGCTGATAATATCAGTAAAATCTCAAGACATGCAGATATGTTTCATAAGATCAGAGATGGGCACCTCTGATGTTACCAGTTGCATTCAGCAGACCATATAGACTCATTCTTGTGGCTCATTTAAGTGACTAGTTGTGCTTATACTTAAAAAAAATATAGGTTGCTGTCTTTACTATGAAAAGATTGAGTTCAGAGCCAGAGATTATGTTTTCTTATATCAAAGTAGTAATTTTATTTAAAATAGAGGGCCTGGAAAAATCTGCTCACTAAAAAAATCTGGGAACCTTTCTCTGATGGGTCATGAGGGGCTAGTCTAACTCCCAGTTGTTGCTGGAGTCAATGGATTATTACTTGTATTGCTAAAGCACCTCAGCTTTCCAGTTATGGCCCAGGGCCCCATTGAATAAAACAGAACACAAATATTGACCCTTTCCCAAAAGGCCATAAAATCTGAGTAGCCATACTGAGCCTGCTAAGTGACAGGGTGCTAGTGTCATCTGACTTGAGCCATAGGATGAAGTGTTGTCTCTTGTGTCTGCCATTGTGCTGACCGCTTCCTTGGAATTCTAGCTTGCTTCAGAGCTGGCAGGTGAGATTATGAAGCTGGGGCAGGTGATGGTCACTGGGAGCAGGGAGCCAAATGGGATCTAATTGTGTAATTAAACTTAAAATTTAGGCTACCAAAGGAGCCTAAATGCCACTGAAATCCTATGGCAGGCAGATATTGTAGTTCCTTAGTCTGCATTGAAAACCCAGCCTTTATTTGCCATTTTCTAGCCTGGCTCCTATTTTAGATAGGCTGGAAAGAAAAAAAGCCTGACAGTTTTAATACATTCAGAGTTATAGATCTTGTCCTGAAACATGGAAATGCAAGTAGAAAAAAGGAGTAGAAACAGCAAGGAAGTATCAATATTTATGAGGCAGGTAGAAAGAGGACATTCTGTCCTGTGGCATGGTTGGACACTACTAACTACATACTCCGGATGTAAAAGGTTATCCGGTAAAGCCTCACCCTTAATCGATAATACCGGATCCGGTTAACCAGGAGGGGCTGGAGCCGCTCCCCACCTGCCCTGCGCAGGGCGGTTCTCCAGCCCTGCGGGGCCCATCACAGCAGCCCTACCTCTCCCCTCCCACTGCAGGTTACACGCTAGCTCCTGAGAGTGAGGCCAGCAGGGGCTGCCTGCCCTGCTCCCAGGGAGCCGACTGTAGAGCCCACAGCGAAGTCACCCCGGGAGTGGACAGGTAGCCCCTGCTGGCCCTGCTTCTGGGGAGGCTTTGCTGTGGACTTTGCAGTATAAAGCTTGTTTTAAGCTTTATACTAGAGAGCCTGCAGCATGTGTAACTCTAACTGCTAGGATTTTTAGCAGTTACACGGTTACATTTTTAACCGCATTTTTACAGCCTCACTGCATATACCATAATGATTAAACAGAGCATGGTTTCCTGAAAAAAGGGTGTATCTGTCTTACAGTGATGTGTACGTGAATTACACCTGCTCAGAGGAGCAATGGCAAAGTATCTCTTGTATGGGAATCACAGCCACTCCAAGTGGTGTACATCTGTTTGCTTGCAACATCTTAGTTTAACTCTGTTTTTGATTAGACAAACCCTTTGTATTCCTTTGAATCTGTCACATTGTAAGATGTATTCAGCAAATTGCACAACATTCGCTATTCTTGTAATAGATACCTTGCATCAGCCCTGCCTGTTCTGTCCTAGAGTGAGTGTCTGTTGGTGTAACTCCACTGCCTGCACTGGAGCCTCTCTGGCTTCCCACCAGAGTAAATAAGATCAGAATCATGCCCATTACTTTCATCCCTTATGGAGGTCCATCTTGGAGGCCTAGGCACTTACTATTTGTATAGTAATGAGAAGGGAAGGATGATTTGGTGGGTAGGGTGCTAACTAAGACTGAGACACCCAGGTGCAATTCCCTGACCTGGCACAAGTCTGTTAGGCCCAGTCTACACTATCACAGGGCATTGATCTAATAGCATAGCAGATCTACTTACTGCAGTATCTTCCCTACAGTAAGTTGATACATTCCTGTCAACACCCTTTACTCTTCTTGTTCTGGTGGAGTACCAGAGTCAATAGGAGAGTGCTTGGCAGTCAATTCATCACATCTGTACTACATGCGATAAATCAACCACCGCTAGATCGATTGCTCCCTGCCAATCCAGGGGGTGGCGAGACATGCCCTTAGTCTCTGCATCTTTACCATGCGAGGCATACCTCTGAAAAAAAAATCTGCACATCTGTGCCTCCATGCCCCATCTGTTCTGAGGATAAAAGCAGTTACTTCTCACAGGTGTTGTGCGGAGAAAAACATTGAAAGATTGTGAGGTGCTCCCTTACTCTAGTAACAGGGACTATATAAATTACCTTAGCTAGATAGTCCCTAGTATTGTGAGTGGTTCCATTTAAATCACTTAAGAACATAAGAACGGCTATATTGGGTCACACCCTAAGTCCTTTTAGCCCAGTATCCTGTCTTTCGACAGTGACCAATGCCAGGTGCCCCAGACAGAATGGACTGAACAGTGATCCATCCCCTGTTGCCCATTCCCAGCCTCTGACAGACAATCTAGGGACATTTCCAATGCCCATCCTGGGTAACAGTCATTGATGGACCTATCCTCCATGAATTTGTCTAGTGCTCCTTTGAACGCTGTTGAAGACCTGGCCTTCACAACATCCTCTGGGAAGGAATTCCACAGGTTGACTCTGCATTGTGTGGAAAAAATACACTTTGAACCTCTTTGGTCTGAGACCCTCTTGTCCGGCAACCTCCCTTCATCTAGCAAACTCCCTTCATTGCATCTGGTCAAGTCCTGAGGGTGCCAGACCAGGCAGATCCAACCTGTACTTCCTTTTGTTTGTGTTACTTCTACCTATTAATTTCATTTGGTGACCCCTAGTTCTTTTGATATGAGAGCAAGTAATTAACTTTTCCTTATTTGCTTTCTCCATATCAGCCATGATTTTATAGACCTCTATCATATTCACCCTTAGTCTCCTTTTTTCTGAGGTGAAAAATCCCAATCTTTCTAATCTCTCTTCATATGGCAACTCTTCCATATCCCTAATCATTTTTGTTGCCCTTTTTTGAATGTTTTCAATGCCAAGGTATCTCTTTTGAAATGAGGTGACCACATCTGCACACAGTATTCAAAATGTGGGTGTACCATGCATTTATACAGAGACAAGATATTCTCTATCCTTCTTTTAATGATTCCTAACAGTCTGTTTGCTTTTTTGACTGTTGCTGCACACTGAGTGGATGTTTTCAGATAACTATCAACAATGACTCCAAGAGCTCTCTCTCTTCTGTGGTAACAGCTAATTCAGTCTCCATCATTTTTGACGTACAGTTGGGATTATGTTTCCCAATATACATTACTTCGTATTTATCATAATTAAAGTTCGTCTGCCATTTTGTTTGCGGTCGCCTAGTTTTGTGAGATCCTTTTGAAGCTCTTCACAGTCTGCTTTGACTAAACTATTTTGAGCAGTTTGTCACCTCACTGCTTGCCCCTTCCTCCAGATCATTTAGGAATATGTGGAAAAGGATTGGTCCTAGTTCAGACCTCTGCGAGACACCATAGTTACTTTTCTGCCTTCTGAATACTGATAATTTATTCCTACTCTTTGTGTCCTGTCTTCTAACCAGTTATCAATCCAAGAGAGGATATGACAACTCATGGTGGTTAATACTGTTTGGGGTTAATGTTTGCAGGAGCAGCTGCTTGATTACTGTCGTGTTAGGGTCTGTCTTCTGGTAGTTAACTTCCTTCCTCCATCCCAAACTCCGATTAAAGCAAAGATTTCTTTTTTCAAAAATGATGTTCACTTCCCTCATTTTGTGTGTGTGTGTGTGTGTGTGTGTGTGTGTGTGTGTGTGCGCGCGCGCACGCCTCTGACAATTTAAAATGTACCTTTATGTAATATTTGATTCCCAGCCCAGGGGATTAGATTGCCTCCATTGACAGTCTGAGTTCTGTGAAAAATAATGAAGCTTTAGACTGACACTTAAAACGCTTGTCTTTACAGGACGAAATTGCAAGTTGGTTCAGTGACGGCTGCCCAATAATGAATTTCCATTTTAATTCCAGTTTTCCAGACATAAAATCACCTTTTTTTCCTGGTGACTCAAATATGCTGTGTGATGGTTGTCCAGAACAGACTAGTTCTGTACCTTTTCTAAAAAAGAAAAAATATAGTAATCACAAATGTGTGGCCTTTATTGACATTGTAAAAGTAATTCTTTTTCTTTCATATGCAACAGTCTGAATAGAATAGTATAGAATTACCCACCTCTTGTAAACTCTTATAATTGGCAACTTAAACTATTTTTAGATTATCATGCATTCTACTAAAGCACTTTTAAAAATATTTAATATGGTTTCAATGAGCAGCATGATAGTACTTGTGCAACATTCAAAACTTTTGATTAAAATACAGGTACTTTATGACAAATAGTTTTGACTTGCAAAATGGTATTTTATAGCTTTGTAATATATTATATAATTTTGTCAAAATATTTCAAGTTTTTTTTACACAAGCTTCTTGTTTTCTGACTGGTGTGGGGGAGTGGACAAGAGAAAAACTGAAAAGCTATTACTTTCATCTTTCAGTCTATTTCTGGATGGGAAAAGAATACAATAAAGGGTGCGTTTTGGAAATTAAGTTTAACTCTTTAGTTGGTAAAAAAACAGAAAGTAACTCATATGTCTATCTCTTCTTATATTCCTGAATGGTGACAACATTGAAAAGAAACAAACACAAATTCAGTTTAACTTGACTACTCAGTAAAGTTTCTGGGGTTGCACTGGCATAGCGGGGGGCTGAATTCGGCTTCAAGAATTCATTGCAAACTTGAAGGGATATTAACTGTCAGAATTTCTCTAACTCCAGCTGTCTCAATAAATGAGTTAAATTGTGGAAGGAAAGACTTGTGGTTACTTGGCTGGGAAGTGGGAGGAAGGGGATCTGTGCCCTTAGGCCTCAGTTTTCATGGGAATGATACAAGTCACTTCACTTCTCTCCTCTCTCTCTGACTGTTTCCCTATTTGTAAATGTTAAATGGAAATGTTATTTGTTAATTACCTCATGGAAAGTGGGTTGGTTGTGGGGCTTAATTTGCTGGATTGTAGAGCTTTGAGATGCATAGAAGGAAGACATTATAGAGGAGCAAAGTATTCCTCTTTCTGACATAGCTGCCTGGCTTAACCCAGCCGCATGAGTTTAAAACAGTTGCATAACCATTTCCCAGTTTACAAACATCTGTTTGGCTTTGCTGCAGAATTCCAAACAATCCCAGCTAAAACTCTCCTCCTTGGTGCGAGGTCTCACTTAGGCTTCCACATTGTGGGAATAGAGTCTCTTTATTGAATTGGATCAGTATGGACTGCTTGGGATTTTAAACCCACTGGGAGTTTGAGGAGGCTCTGCTCTGCAATAGGTGGACTTCCCACCAACTCATTCAGCATTTTATTGGGACTGAGCCCATGCTGAAGTGGGAGCTCTGGCCATTGGTGCTGGTTCAGCCCTACTGGCCACTGCAGCAGAGTGTGAGGGTGAGGCTAATGGCTTTACCCTGAGATGGAGGCTCCAGAGATTGAAGTCCCGGGGTTTGATTTAGTGGGTCAAGTAGTGAGCTGCCAAATCGACTGATGATGGTGCCCGTTGGCCCACTACTCCACCAGGTCAGGAGGTAGGGTTGCCAGATGGTCTCCCAAAAAATACCGAACACTACAGCTAAAGATTTGTCGAGCCAAAAAACAAAAACACACTGCCACAAACACACATGCTATGTTTAATACTTAACTTTATTATAAAACAGTCTTCATCCTACACCATCTCTATGTAAAGAGGCTTAGAAGTAATTGTGCAAATGTGCATGCTGTTTTCATTGTTTTCTGTTCCTCTAAAGCTAAGGCTATAGAAGAATTTAGAAGAACTCGTTTTTATCCTGCAGCTGAAATGATTGTAGAGAACTCCTAGCGCCGATCGTGCCTCGCCTCCCAGCCACTCCCCCTGCCAGGCTTCTGGGCTTCTGATGCACCCAGAGCGGCAATCGCGGCCCTGCCTCCCATCTGGAACTTCCAGGCTGGGAGGCAGGTCCACGATCGGCACTGGGAGCCTGTGATTGCGCAGAAGCCTAGGAGGGGCGTGCCAGATGCAACCTCCTGCAGTGGAGACAGTGCAGAAATTCGATTTAAGGTATGTTGGTTCTAGCTATGCTGTTCTCATAGCTGGAGTTGCGTATTTTAGGTCGACTTTATCCGTAATGTAGACATGGTCTTACTGTATGTTCAGCTTCTAAGTTACATTAAAGTTTAATATTAGCGTTAAGCACATGCACATGTCTTTGTAGGATTGGAGCCTATAGAATGGTGGTCCCCAAACTGTGGGGCATACCTCACTGGGCGGGTAGGAAGGAGCATTCAGAGTGACACATGATGGGGCCTGTGCTAGCCCTGTGGAGAGCAGGGAGGCAGCCACATTCCTGCCTTCAGCTCAAACTCCTCTGCTGAGCCAACTGTACAGTAATGGAGGGGGAGTGCAGACATATTTGATTACTAAAAAGAGTGGGATGGGGTTGGCAGGAAAAGTTTGGGTACCACTACTATAGAATATGGGGGTGATGGTGGAGTTCATGCAAAGGGGTGGAAGGATTGGGGAAGGTTCCTTGAATCCTTATCCCATACTTTTTTGCAGCTGATCTGTACAGGGTTACAGATCAGCTGCAAAAAAAGTACGGGATAAGGATTCAAGGAACCTTCCCCAGTCCTTCCACCTCTTTGCATGAACTCCACCATCACCCCCATATTCATATCTGTGCTGTCCTGCAAATATATTCCTGGGCTCTCTTGTTCTCTCTCTATTGTTCTTTGTGTGGGCCCCCTTTACTATAGGAGCCTCTGACTTCTACAGGGAAAGATCCTTTGTACTGCAATCTAGCCTTTGTACTGCAATCTGCAACTCCCATGATGCCTTGGGAACAGGAGGGAAACAGCTTCTTGTCCAGGCAGTGCAGAGAGAGAGCAGGTGGTGGGCTCTATTTTGGAGAGAGGAGCCAGATTACTGGTGTGGAGCTCAGTCCAGAGCAGCAGTTGCTGCTGGAAGCTAGAGCCTGCTAGGGCTTTGATCGACAAGGGAACCTCAGAGGCTATCGGGGGTTGTCCCTGAAGGGGGGAGACTTTTGTTGTGCTTGGAGCTGACTGAGAAGGGCCTGCAAGGCAGGAACCGAGAGTCACTGGGACTGTTTGGGAAATGCTTGCAAGGGAAGGAGCACAGCAGTGGGACTGAGTGTGAGGAGAGGCAGAGTGATCTGCCTAGTGAACCAGGGACCTAAAGCTGCTGGCATTTGGAGGGGTCAGCTCAAGTCTTGATAGGGGTAGTGCAGCTTTCTGCCTTGCTGCACTGACACACAACCTTCACAGTGCGGTGTCCACTACAGCTGCAGATCTTCAAGTGCCCTCACTCAAGCAGGAGTCTGGGACTCTGAAATCCAGAGGAGTGCACACTTTGGGTGGGGTGAATAGTGGCAGTGCGTAACTGTTTAAATGGTTAACCCATAAGCATCAGCTTATCAATTTCCGTTACCCGCCAGATCCCGGTCCTGCTCCTAAGGAACTGGCTGCTACCGTGCGCTGCAGACCCTGCAGTGCAAGCTTTATACTGCAGAGCCTGCAGCACATGTAACTAACTGCTAGGATTTTTAGTGATTACATGGTTGCATTTTTAACCATTTTTTTACATCCCTAGTGTAAGTGCAAATTAGATAAGATTCATTTATTACTGTATACTTTGATTTAATTCAGCTACACATTCTGGATTTAATTGAGTGACATTTAATCTTAGTATGTTAAATCTTTTTTCTTTACATTAAATTGGAATTAATACACTTTTACTTAAGTAACTTAGATGTATATTATTTATATTTATTCCGGGAGAGGAGTGGATAGAGAATCCCCACCTATCCAACATCACCAATGGGATACTCAGGATCTCCTTTAATATCAAGAGCATTAGGCGCTCAGACACATAGCAAGTGCTGCCTGCTCCCGAATAACCCAGGGAGGAAAGCGGGAGGGGTTACATTTGCATTAAGATTTTTACAATAGCTGCACTTGGATCCAGACTGTGGCATGCAAGTTGATTTGATCAGGTAACAAGCAGTTTCACGTCCTTTAATTATAATATTAATAATCAGTGACCAGATGACAAGTAAAGACAAATCTATTGGTAAATCTTTCCTTCTGTGCTTAATTGCTGCCAGCATGTAGCAATTTGGAAGTGTTAACTTTTAATTAATTTGGGTAGTTTTAATTTGTATTACATGATGATGCATGGTAGTTGCTTGTTAAATATACAAATCCAGGCTGAACAAATTGGCAGAGCAGGTCATACTGCCATTAAGCTGCTGAATTTTTAGTAGGTGTTCTTAAATGGTTGTAGGTTTCTGAAGTTGGAGGTGAAAAGATGGTACTGTAAAGAGAACCAATTTAAATATGTGATCTGTTATGGATTATTATAGGAGTGAACTGCCCAAAATTACTGTTTGATAGCCCGCTTTATGCTTTAAAGACTCAATCTCTACAAGAGGGGAAGTGGGGTCTGGGAGGGGTTTTGATTGCAGGAGTGGATTCTGATCTGAGAATACAGAGTCTTAGAGGGAGTTGTGACCAGGAGGGAGTGCACAGGGCTTGGGCTGTGACCTGGTGCAGGAGTGGGTGGGGTGCTGGGGGTAGGCTCTGGCTGGGAGGTACTTACTCTAGACAGCTCCCAGCCAACGGCCCAGCAGGACCCTAAGGCAGGCTGCCTCCCTGCTACCACCACACACAATACTCAAATCGGCTAGCTGTTTGGGCCAGCATGTGTGTCCCTGCACAATGCGCACCATGGGGGGAGAGGGGCTGTGCATGCCTGCAAGCACAGCCCAGGCAACTGCCATTGGTCTCTTCTATGATTGGCTGATTTCTGGCCAGTGGGAGCTGCAAGATTGTTCGGGGGTACAGTGAAGTTTCCTTCCCCCTAAGGCGCATGCACTGCTCAGAGACGCACACGTTGACCCCAGCAGCCAGTGAGTTTGAACAGCATGTGGGATCACAGCAGGTAGGAAGCCTGCTCAAGTCCCACTGGGCTTTGGGATCTTGGCGGGTCATATCTGGCCTGTGGGCTATATTTTGCCCACTCCTGTTTAAGGCTCATGATTGGGAGGGAATTACAAAGACCATTTTTTGTACTCAAGACTCTGCAGAGTCTTATCCCATAGAATTTCCAGAATAGGAAAGGGATGCGATCTACATATTTTAGCATTTGCTTTTTCCCCTCTCTCTACCTTCTGATGCTGGGATTAATCACGCTCATGACAGCTATACAGAGGGTGCAGGAGAGGGGGGAGGAGAATGATCACCCACTCCTCCGCTGGCTGTTAACATTGCAGCTTTATTGTTCTCCTGTCTTTGTGAAAAGTATTCAAGGTTTGAATTTGGTACCTATTGTCTCTTCAGGAAAAGAGTTCTGCATTAATTAGCTCTGCTGCAAGAAGAAGGTGAGGAATTACATAAAAAGCAGAACCATGTTCAGCCTGCTGTGTAACCAGATATCACAGTCTAGGCGATAGGTTAGAGGACACCTTGTTTTTCTTTTGTCTGTACTTGCTGTCCTTTTTGGTCACAGAACCATTTAAAGCCTCCGATTTTTCCATGATGCAAAAATAATTTTGCTATGGAAATCACTGTCCATTGCTGAGTCTGCTGATTTTACTGCTCTTGGGTTTTCCTGGAAAACAGAAACCTACAAACAAATGTTGGGACCATGAGCACTTTTTTCCCCAGTTCCGGCCCCCTTCCCCTCCCCCAGTAGAGTAGAGTTTTAATGAAATCTGCTTAGGTGCTAGCATGTAAATGAGGAATGACTACAGTGTGATTTTGCTCTTATTAGATAGAGTGAATGCTTTCAGACTCTGGGCACGTTTCTGTATTAAACAGAGAGAGCGAGAAAGCAATACTGTATTGTTTGCTACAGTATTCTGGGTCAGCTGTCTGGGGGTTTGAGTTGTGTCCTTATATGTAACATTGCACTTTGTATTGCAGGGAAGCAATCTCCTGTCAGTCATATATTATATATTTTTCCCTGTTAGTGGTACATTAAATAGCAGTACTTAGGCCTGAAATCCTAAATATACCTTCAGTTTGTCTGGTGTATGTATATCCTGTTTAAAAGTGATACCCTGTATTTTCATGCCATCACTATTAGATTTTTATCATGTTACATTACTGAGTATTCACTGTCCTTTTGTCAGTGAGGGGAATAGACTTCTGAAATTACCGTGCTTATGTAATTTGTGTGTACTGCACTGTTGTTTTCTCAATACTTTTTTTCTGTGTGTCATGGGAATGATGGTGTTTGTTTTAATGGTGGGGAACCTAAGGCTTGCATGGATCCAGCCACTGGTGCTCGGGGCTTCTCCTCAGAATTGTAGAGCCTATGCTGGCGCTCCAGTCCCCCCATCTCCCTCTCCCCGCTGTTCTCCCCGTGGGCCTGGAACACACAAAATCTAGTAGCCTGGCCCCGACTGATTTTTCTGTGGTTGAAAAAAGTCGGAACTGGTACATATTGTAGGGGAAACTCTAGCCAAACATTTCTCCAGAGCTCAGTTTTATTCTCCCACACCTCACTTGCCCTCAGTCCTTTATTCTCAAGCTGAGGTGTCTGCTGAGAAAAGCCGCTCCGCGTCTCCCTGGTCTGCTGGGGGGAAGCAGCTAGTGCGGGGTTGCCTCACCCCGTTTGTAAGTAGGGATCCGATGTAAGTCGGAGCCATGTAACCCGGGGACTGCCTGTATCTGGCAGAAGATGCCAGTTGTTAAAATTTTGTAAATAAAATGCAGAAACCCTGCAGAACAACCTAACAATACTGTATGTTAGAATAAAATTCAGAATAAGACACAGAATTTGGGACATTGATGGATAAGAACACGTTATTAATGAAGGTCTTCAGGGAGTTGAAAGAAAGTCTATCCTGTCATCATTAGTATACAGCAGTTTTAGTTAGCAAAATTAACAATAAAATCCTCTTCTAATTTGATCTTTTTTTCTGATGTGCCTGAAATATGTCATCATATGGTTTTATGGTTAAAGCACAGACTGGCTGGAACTCAAGTTTGGAGTTCAGCTTTCTGTTCTCATACAGATGCAAATTGGTCACATTTCTTGGTGCCTCAGTTCCCCATCTGTGTACGGAGGTAATAAAACTTCCTTTGTCTTTTTTATTTATATTATCAGCTCTTTGAGGCAGGATCTGTCCCTTATTGTGTGAATACATATTCCCTCACAAAGTGAGAACATGATTTCCTTTGGGACCTTAAGGTCATATTGTAGTAAAAATAACAACAGTGCTTAGCACCAGATTTTGCTAACCTTACTTATAATAACTAGAGTCCATGGTGTCATTTACTTGTGAAATAGAATTCCATGCTACTCAACCGGAGTAAGCACTCTGACATTTCTAGAACAGATTTTGTGGGCACGTTGTTGGGTTGTGTGTGTTTTGTTTTCTTTTATCATTACTCGTTTCTTTCAGGTATCCAAACAATTTACTTAGTAAATGAGAAAATAAACTCTTCTTTATTTCACTGTAATTATCTCCAATTCTTTAATCTACATTTTATTCAGTGGGTAGTGAACAGTATTCATTGGGAGGTGGAAAGGAACTGTGAGAGCAGAAATCATATTGCAGGAAAAAATAAAACTGGAATCCATGCATCTCCAGAGACTCTGGTCTAAATCAGGAGCCAATATTCTAGAGTCCTTATAGAATGGAGAGTCAAGTTTAGCAGATTTGAATGTAGATTAACAATTACTTTAGTTGATTGTGTGCCTGGAGTTGCATTACATTTGTTGTGTTATTTTTAGCGAGTTTTGAAGCCATCAAGTAGTATGTAGTCTGTTATTTTTATCTTGATATAGCTGTGTCTAATAGAATTTCATGTAATTGAATCTTAATTATTACAGACAGCTTTTCTGTATGAAACTATGGTAACATTTAGTGTAGCAAAATACTTCTCACAATGAAGTTAAACAGTTTATTCTTAAGCAGAGCCAGGGGAATAAATAATTCATTCAATGGCATTGGCACCATGGTCTCTTGACTCCATGCTAATATGCCACATTATAATAACAACATTATGTGTTTGTCATCACTTTTTTAATATTGTTTCCTTTAATTTTTATTATACTTTCATCATGAAGCATACAGCCAACCACATGTGACAGATGTGAGTCTTGTTTCTTAATGCATTACTGGCAGGTGCTCAAATAGTTTTGATGTGCATGTTACTTGCGTGTGTCTACGAGAGAGAGAAAATGTAGACTGTATACAGATGCCTGGTAGCCGAAGTAATTTTTGTTTTCAAGGCATTAATTCCACTCATCCCTCCTGGCCAAAGTATATGGGGTACTATATATGTAATAAAAACTAAAATACAGCAATATTTTTTTTTCAAACACTCTACTAATTAACATAACACAGCCATCCTTTGACTACAAAACAAGATTAGAAGACATCTAATACAGATGGCTAGAGAACTAAAAATGTGGAATCAGAAAGAATTATTCTAAAAATTAATATCCCCATATTCACCCTTTGCTCTCTGCTATTGTGTTTATGCATGCTTGTTTATAGGTGAATGTGAACCAGCATGTACAAAATTACTCATATACTACTCTGCAGCTTTTCACACATGTATGAAGGAGAATGATTCCTTGACTTCCCCTTATCAGTTTTTGTCAGGGTTAAGACCTGAAAAGCAGACCTTGAGGGCTTGCAAATGCACTGACTATTGCAGAAATATAATTTCCTATCAGTGTATTTATTGATCAACTTTTTTAGCTAGACTACAGCAAAAAGAATGGAGACGTTTCAATGGAAAAACAAAGATCACTGCTTCTGAACTGGCAACATTTCACAAAAAGATTGGGACTTGTGCATTTGTAAAAGACTTGCATGAAAAGTTTCTTATTGGCTGCTACTGTATCATGCCCACAGCCATCAAAGGAAGATAGTTGAAGGAAGGCACTTCAATGTCTGCCCACTCTGACTCAAGTTCATATTACACGATCCTAGAAACAGCAATGCCAGCACTAGAATGCTAATCTGCCTTAGAGTTTATACTCCAGTCTAGACATTCTTTCTTTTAGTTCCATGGAGGGGGTTTTCTTATCCACCCTTGCTCACACAGCTCCTCTTATTAATGTATTAATGGCTCCAGCCTGCATTTGAATAAAGAGGAGAATATAACACTTTCAAATTTGCAAATCACAGTTTCATTTCTGTCAGCTTTGGCAGTTACAGAGTTTCTGGTAACTCTCATGAAGACAATCTGGTTTGAATTTAAAACCCTCCCTGAAGAAAGGAAAAGCTGGCAGCTCAGAGGTTCAGCAGGATGTCCTTATGTGAAGCTTCTGTCTTTCCTTTTTGTCTATGATTTGTGTTAGCAGAAGGGAAAACTGTTTTTTTTTTTAAATATCTCTAAATTGGCCAAGTATTCGGGGACATATTTTTGCTATTACAACCTATACTGGTTCTGTGGTAAATCAGCAATTTTCATTTGAGCAGTTCTAAAAATTAAGCTAATAAAGACTGCTAGCCTTCCCTTGTGTTTAACGTGACCCGTAGGGAGATACTCCTACTCTCTCTATGGGTTTCTTAAAGGGATGGGTTGTGGTGTCTGGGTCATTGTTGCTAGGCAGATTTAGCACTCCACTCCCAGAAGCTTCTGGAACTCATGGTAGTTGTTGGATTTGCTACAGTAGGTTCTCCTGTTGCTGCTGCTTTCTTCTAGGCCATGTATTCTGTGCAAGCTGGGAGAAGCTGAGCTCAGGAGCAGGAAGCAGGCTGTTGTCCCTCACTCAAACATTTTGTAGCAGGGTTTTCTTTAAATCTGTGGTGGGGAACCTGTGGCCCTTTGGGGTTCTATGTGTGGTCCACAGCAGTGGTTCCCAACCTTTTTTATATCGTGGACTGGCAAAGCCATTCACAAACTAATTTTATTTGTATATTTACATATTCATTAGGCAAATGATGAATATGCAAATACAACATTACCTGTTGTGACAAAGCTCCTACGAAAACTCGCTGGGTCCTACACTTCCTCAGAGGCTCACAGCAGCCAACAATTTTAGGCTCTTTGCCCAGGGCTTTAATTCACTGTTTGTTGAGTGCTTCATCATTGGCTAGCATATGGTAAAACAGGGTATGTCTACACTACCCCGCTAGTTCGAACTAGCGGGGTAATGTAGGTATACCGCACTTGCAAATGAAGCCCGGGATTTGAATTTCCCGGGCTTCATTTGCATAAGCGGGGAGCCGCCATTTTTAAAACCCCGCTGGTTCGAACCCCGTGCAGCGCGGCTACACGGGGCACGAACTAGGTAGTTTGAACTAGGCTTCCTAGTTCGAACTACCGTTACTCCTCATTTCACGAGGAGTAACGGTAGTTCGAACTAGGAAGCCTAGTTCGAATTACCTAGTTCGTGCCCCGTGTAGCCGCGCTGCACGGGGTTCGAACCAGCGGGGTTTTAAAAATGGCGGCTCCCCGCTTATGCAAATGAAGCCCGGGAAATTCAAATCCCGGGCTTCATTTGCAAGTGCGGTATGCCTATATTACCCCGCTAGTTCGAACTAGGAGGGTAGTGTAGACATACCCACAGAGAACAAACTCCAAAGTCTTTCTCCGTGAATGGAAATGGGAGGTGGGTGTTGGGGGGAACCCGAGGCCACCCTCTACTCTGGGTGCCAGCCCAGGGCCCTGTGATAGTAGTTGCTTGTGAATCTTGACACCTGCTAGAATACAACTCCAAGACCCCAGCGCTACTTCCCCAGCACCTTCCTTCTCTCCAGTTCATCCTCCTAGTTGCGATCTCCTTCCTCCCAGATGTACGCACCCTATCACTGCAGGCCACTTCTTTTAGAGCCAGTCTGAACTGGTTTTCTTAAATACCCCCAGGTGACCTAATTGGCCTAAGCTGGCCTGATCCTGCAGGCCTGGTCAAATTACCCTCAGGTGTTTAGGGTTGCAAGGTGTTCAGTTTTGAACCGGACAGTCCAGTATTTGAGCTATTTTGTTTGGGAAGCAAATTGAGAAAATATAAATGAGAAAATATAAACGTCTGGTATTTTCTAAATAAGATGTAATGTAGATATAATGTAGTGTCAAATGTGTCCAGTATTTTTGTTGAAACCATCTGGCAACCCTATGAGGTTCCATTGCCCAGACTGCCTCTGTTGATTCCAAGCCAGCCCCTCCCTGTTACTCTGGGGGCAGGGATTTCCTCAGTCTGAGGCTTATAGCCTACTTTTTATAGGCTTTGACTCTCACCCCTGTGCCCTTTGACCCTTTAATCTCTGACCCCTACAGTCCATGCCAACTTGTCCTGTGACCCCACCACACCCTCACCAACACCCCTTTGCCCCCTCTCCACCTCTGCACTCCCCATAACAAGGCTGCCCCCTCCAGGGAGCGTGAGAGAAGGAGGAGGGAGTGTGAGCCACCAACGGCGGCTGCTCCACCTGCCCACACAGCCAATTTTGCTGCCAGTAGCGCAGGAGAAGGTGGAGCAGGAGGCACCTCCCTTCCTCCTCCTCCTCCTGCCACTGCCTCAGCCCCACTGCTACTGTTAGCTAAATCAGCCACCACGGCTGCCAGAGCTGAGCCACTGAGAACAGCTGGTTTCAGCTCCGTCAGCTGCTTTCGCAAGCCACAGTTGGGAGCCACTGGTTCACGAGACATTTTGTTTACCATTGCCCACATGCAGGGTTGCCAGATTCTGCTGGTTTTCTTCCATATAGTTGTTTTTCCTACCAGTATTACTAAAATGATGCACCCTTAAAGTAAGAACACATTGCATGCAACATTATCTGTGAGAGCCATGCGCTTCCTCTGCAGCCAATCAGTGTTGCTATGGTTCAGTTGGTGATCTGTTAGCCTGGTGAGTAGTGATTTCAGTAGAGGAAGAGTATGTATGAGTTCCAACTAAGGATGTTACATTGTGATTATCTGGCTTACAGACCCGTCTTGGCTCGTGCTGGCTCCAGGAGCGACCCCTGATGCGACTCTGCACTTTCAATGTAGTAGGAGCTGCTGGGCTCTTGATACATTTAAAATGCAGAGGTGCAGTGTCCTGGGCCAGCGCAAGCCGGCTCTGCTTGGTCCTGGCTCGTGCTGAGTCCAGCAGCCTTCATTCGCAGTGGCTAGGGCGCCTCCCCTATCCTCTCATTGCTGCCTCTGCTTTTAAGCTGGCGCCCCTCAGCACCGCCTCCTGCCCCCTTTACTGCCTCTGAGAGTAGTTGATACTCCAGTGACTACTTGATAAGCTTATGCTTATCGGGTAGTCAACTAGTTGATTACCCACTAACATCCCTAGTTCCAACTGAAGATTTCTTCAAGCAAATGGAAGGAAGATGCTGTTTTACACTCACCAAATTGTACAGTTTTCATGATCAAATACTCTATCTAATCAAGAGTCTCCAAACTCATGGCCCGTTGGCCATCTACAGTTGAAGAATTTTAATAATCCAGTGGGGAGCCCCTGCTGCTGCCCCAAATCAGGCTCCTCTCTCAGTAATTCCTGAGGCCACATCCTGTGGGGGAAGGGTTGCAATGAGGGGCAGAGGGCAGTACTTTGGGGATAGGTATGGACGCATTTCCCCACTCCTGGGCTGCAGGGACTCCCAAGCCAAATTACAAAAATGCTCCAGACTCGTGGGCAATGAATTTTGAGACCCCTGCTCTCAGTGAGACTTAGGTGAACTAAACCTAAGCTGTTGGGAGTTTCCTCTCCCTGTTTCTGTGGGAACTGAACTGTTCACATTTTAATTTATGTATAATGAAGATAATATCGGTGGGTCATAAAATAGCATGTTATGCTTTGAAAATGAGATTATTGTTCATCATAACTTTATAAAATATTAATTACATTAATTTTTTAGCTCCTTTTGGGATTTCAAGGTGGGGAGGCTGATCCTGTGCAATCCTTGCTGAAAATCCTTAGAGCCTGAACGTTGAGTCTCCAGGTGCTTTCTGTGGGAGTTGAGTTTATTTTCCGCACTGGAGAAGGGCAATGAAGTGAACTTGAGCCCACCCAAGGTTACACTTAACACGGTTTCTCTGCTGCTTTTCATCTGATTTGAGATAAGCAGAGGTCATGAGGTCATGTTCAGATAGCTTTATTTATTCAGCAAGGCAAAGGGCATGGATCTGGGGCTGCACCTTCAGCCCTGCTTGCAATGTTGAAACCATGGGGGCAGAGCTGGGCCTGTCTGTCACTGACTGCAGCATGTTTTGCTCCCCCTGGAGAGCCTCATTCTCTCTGCCTGCACAGCAGTAGTAAGGTGAGAAGAAGGCTTCAAACTGTACAATTTAGGTTTCTCTTTTGTCTTAGATGCTGGTCAACTTGATCTGCCTAAAATATTGGGTCTTCCCTGGGCTCTTCAGGGCTGCTAGCCCTGAATTTGGCAAAGGAGTCTTTCTCTTAAAATAAGGCAGCAGTTCATCTCCACGCACAGCCTCTGGGCTTGTCTCCCCTGCAAGAGTTTAGCTCAGGTTTGTACACTTTGCTTAGCATCACTGTTCCCTGTAATTTTTCCCATGCATGTGGGGAATTAATTTTGTTATATGCACCAATACGGAGGAAATGTGTGGTGAGGACGAGGCTGAAGACATTCACAAACACTCTACACCCACCTTCACCTCAAACCCCTCATCTCTGCAGCTCCACCCTGGAGCCTGCAGTCTAGTCGGAATATATAATTATGCATCAATAATTTTCTTCAACGGGGTTGTGAGAAAATAAATATGAAAACCACTGGCTGAAAGGGAACTTTAGCCTAGCGTAACCCTGCACTGTGGTTCACTGACAAATGTTGTGGCACGTGTTCTTTGCTGTTGCTGTAAGTGGTCTAAGAGACCTCTACAGCCAAGGCTGAGCAGCTTTATAGCTCAAGCTGTAGAGGCTCCTATGCTAAGATCAAGATGTCCCATGTTTGAATCTGTCCAGTGGCAGTTACATTAGCATTACTCGAATGATAGTAATAGCGTGATCAGATGGCAAGGGTGAAAAATCTGGACAGAGTTGGGAGTAAGAGGCATCTATATAAGACTGAGCTTCCAATATCAGCACTGTCCCTATAAAACCAGGACATCTGGTCACCCTAGATCAGTATTTCTTAAACTGTGTTCCGTGGCACACCAGTTGGAGGTGTGCTGTGGAGAACAGAGTTCAAAATGGCCACTCTTAAAGGGGCGATCTTTTTTTCCCTCAATAACTTCCTCCTCCACTCCCCTACCCCCTCTCTTTTTTCCCCCCCTCAGGCTGCCTCTGCCCTTTTTTTTCCCCCTCAACAGAAAAATCCTTGGTGTTCCTCATTTAAAAAATTTTTTTGGTGTTCCTTGGTCTTAAAAAGTTTAAGAAACACTGCCCTAGATAGTGCAAAAGATTGCTGTCTGTAAAGAAAATGTGGTAGTAGCTGCTGTACAGTTTTCTGGGAAACCTTTAGAATCCAGACGCATCTGCCGTAGATGCGTATAACCAGAAACCAGTGAAAGCGGGCTATATCTAGGGATGTGAACGACTAGTCAACTATCCAATAAGCAAATGCTTATCGACACATTAGTTGCTCTCCCCCTTCCCTTGCTGCCTCTATCAGAAAGAGGCACCAAGTAGGGGATGGGTGCTTCAAAGCAGCAGCGCCGAGTGGAGCCCGGGGTCAGGGTTCCATTTGGCACTGCTGCTTTGAAATGCCAAGTGCAGCCCTGGGCCAGCTGAGTCCCCAGCTGGTCCTGTGCTCCCCATGGTGTTTCAAAGCGGCAGTGTTGCAGGGAGCCCAGAATCCCCAGCTGACCCCGGGCTCCCTGTGCACTGCTGCTTTGAAATGCCGTATGGGGCCAGTGGGGGACTGTTTGAGTTCCCCACTGGCCCTATACTCTCCCCGCTGCGTTTTCGCCTTTGAAATTTAGCAACACCTCTGGGGCTGTTGCTACACTTCAAAGGCGGAGACAACCTTATCGACTAATCGAATAGTCAATGAAAATTACATCAACTATTCAATTAGCCAATTAATCAAAATTTTACATCCCTAACTATATCTAGCACATTTATTAAGAGAGCTTTATTAAATGCAAATATTAAAATGCTGCTTTTGTGGGGGTTTTAAACTGAATTTGAATTTCCATCTGAATAGATATTGACACAACTCGTGAGTTAAATAATCATCTAGGAAATTAAATCATCTAGTAAATAAAAATGTATAATATACCATTTTCTATCAAGTGCAAAATTTAAGATTTAATAAATGTAAGCTAAGCTACATAATTGCTGAAGTAAATGTGTATAGACTTAGCATTATCTTCTTTCTAGCAAAAAGAAGCACTAAATTTAGTATAAAGGAAACATCTAATTGCAAATCAACATGTTTTAAAGGTAGATTTTTTATTGGTTGACAACTGTTCTTCAAGACTATAACTGAAGTACAAATGATTTAAATCTGTAACTTAAGTAAAGGTTTCCTGCCTAGTGATTTGAATCACTCCCCCTGGAAGAAGCTAGCAAATAATTACTATCTCCAGATGGAATTCTCAGGTGATGTAAAGCCAGTTTTGCTGTCTCTCTACTACCACTTCCAGGTTGCAAGGTAAGAGAGAATTCCCATGGAAAATAAGGCATCCTTGGGCTCCATTGGAGCTGCTGATAGCAAACTTCTTCAAGCTACTTGGGGGATGGGGATGGCCTCTGGGCTGAACAGCCCCCCAGATGCTGCCAGGCCACCTGTCTATGCTCCTGCAGTTGAATATAGCTTGGCTCGACTGGATGACTAGTGGTCTGTCTCTCCCTGGTGGATTGGGAAGAACTATAATGCAAGAGTCTGTGTTGGCCTAGAAAACTGCAAGGAAAGAAAATGACCACTTAGGAAATTCTCCCCATTCCGCCAATGCTGTGTGTGTTTTGTTGGGTTGTAAAGCAAGGGCCTGGTACTGTGAAGTATTGAGTACTGAACCTGATCAGTCTCTGAGGTCCTCAGTTCTTCACAGGATAAGACCTAGAAATGCTTAGTGATTTGAGTATCTCTGCTGCCAAAGAGATGCAAATTGGGTACTTTGTGGAACAGAAGACTGTCTCAAGCACCTCTGCACTTCTCAGTGGTTCCTCTAGGGTAGTGGTTTTCAAACTTCTTAGGCTGCATACTCTGATCTGAGATCACGCATACCTACGATTAGATTGTCAAGTCTCACTGAATAAAGTAAATAAAGTCTGTCATTACAGGACTTTTTATCTGTAGCCCCCAAGGAAAGTGTGTGTGTCCCAGTTCGAAAACCACTGATCTGTGGAACTGCTTTAACCTGGGCATCAATAAATGGGTTATCTGTCTCTTAGGGTCAAAACTAGGAGTGGTGTGATGGCAGTTGCAGAACTGGGGATTAGGGTTTTAAGAGTGTAGCCATTTAAATGGGTAACCAATAAGCTCATGTTACCCAAATTGCTACACGTGGCTCCCAGGCCTGCTCTCCAGGAGTGAGGTGGCAGGCAGGAGCTGATACTCGCCGGGAGCTGAGTACCGGAGGCAACAGGCAGGAGCTGGTGTGTGCAGGGAACTGGCTAAAAAGCTGGGAAGCTGACAGCTACCCCATGCTGCCGATGCATGTAACCATTGAAAAGTTCAGCAGTTACACACCCCTGCAGTGTGAGGTGGCAGTCGGCTTGCTGGGAGCTGGATTTTTAGCAGTTACATGGCTTTTTTCAGCAGTTACACCGTTAGCCAATTATCCACATTTTAACATCCCTAGTGAGGATAAGGAAGAATATTTTAAAATAGCAGCTGCATGAAAGAAATCAACTTCTGCACAGACTATGAAGATTCAGTGTAGTTGTAGTGATGAACCAACCTCAGGTTGATGACTTGAGTATACATAATTTTGTAGAAAGTCAGCAATAAGCAGTAAAAAAAACCCTATAATTGCCCTTTCTTGCTAAAGAAAACAAGTCTTTGATCTTTGTTTTTGTCTACCTCTCAACAGATGTTGGCTCTGTTGAAATGTTTACTTTTCAACTAACATTCTTCCTAACTAGTTAATTTGCTTTCAGACATTTTTATTTTTTATTTGTTTGAAAACAATTTGGCTGCTAGAGAAAAGTTCTACTCGTTTTACAATCTTTTTCATTGATGCTCAGGCTTTGTTTTGAAGTTAGCGCCTATTTGTGGATCTGCTTTTTATGACTTATTCTCTTCTGTTTAAAATCGGTTGACAATAGTGCCCAATCATTAAACACTCTTGCAGGCTAACCTTCAGTTTGACAGATCTTACCCTCATATTCAGGATCATTTTTATATATATTAGAGGACTTGCCAGGGTTCCGGCGCGCACTTCCTGGTTTGAATCAGCTGTGATTCAAAGTAGCGCGCCGGCGAGATCATGTTAATGAAGCGCGGGATATTTAAATCCCTGCTTCAGTAACTACTTTGGTTGTCTTCATTTGCATCCCTAGTCCGAACTAGGGATGCAGTGTAGACATACCCTGAGGGACTCACACCTGAATAGCCAAACTTGCACAACAGGGAAGAAGAAGTGAAGGTTCTGTCTTACCCCTCTCCAGGGACCGTCGACTTCCAGTTTTCTGTCCAGATAACAGAGATTGGGAATGACTAAGCAGCCATGGGAGCGTGGGCTAGATCCTAACCCAGAACCCACCTGAATCCCTCTTGTGTGCATTACCCTGTCTAGTCCAGGTGAGCTGTGGGCTCCCCAAGGATTAAACACACCTTCAGATGTTACCCCACTATACTGGCAACTGTCACTCCAAGCCAGTGATCAGTCTGCCGAGGAGTCCTGTCACTCAGAGAAGCAGCGCTCACTGCACCGTGTCGGCGAGCAGGCTTGAGGAAGAGAGCCCAGAACACTCCGAGCGCCCTCTATTTATGCACTCCTGTTGCCTAGCAACATTTCCCGCTCTTGCCCTGTTTTCCCGCCTTTTTCCTAAGCAAGGAAGAAGGCTATTCACAATGGAGGCTCATCTGTTGTTTGAACAAAACAAAATGGCAAACCCACAAATAAACAACTTAAACATCTCAGCTGAATTGCTCATTACAAAAGAGCTAACATTAACAGATAAAGAAGCGCCCATTAACAGCATCCCCCTCTGCTCTCCATCCCCATCCAGAACTTGATATAGTTGGGGTCTGACTGTCAGGCCTGAGGTGGTGGCAGCAGCTCAAAAGTAAAGGTGGCAACGGGGCACTAAGTCTACTATGAAATGTGATATTTGTCAATATCACTTTTCACATTACCACCCTTATGTCTGTGCTGGCATGATCCTGCCTTCACAGTTGGGCACCCAGACAGCAGCTGAGCTGGGTGGTGATATATATGCGTTGGTGGGGGGGAAGTATAAACAGAAAGGGTGCTTGATCAAGTAAGTTTGAGAACCACTGGCTTAGTGGATAGGGCATTGAACTGGGACTCAAAAGACCTGTGTTCAAAATCTGGCTCAGGCTTAGACTCCCAATGTGACCTTGAAGAAGTAGCTTAATCTGCTCATGCCCACCTGTTTTTAAAAGACAAATCTGTGAAGAGGCTAATACTTCCTTTCCTCGCAGAGGTGTTAAGGATTAAATCTACTCATAGCTGTGGGATACTTCCATGATAGTAATGAGGACTTCAGATGTATCATAGAAAGACAAACGCTCCTTCGGAAAGATGATTCCTGTGTTTATAAGGATAATTTTGGGGGAAACTCACCAGTACAAATTCTATTCCGTTGTCTTTTCCAGTGGTTCCCAACCTTCTTTACATGGGGGATCGGCAAACCCATTCACAAACGTTTGGCAGACTGGCAACATTGTATTTGCATATTCATTGTGCAAATATAGAATATGCAAATAAAATGCTATCTGTCTACATAGCCCCAACCCAGCCCAGCCCCTTGCTCCCTGGTGCCTAAAACCCTTTGATCCCCACCTTTATGCCCGGTGCCCTTTGACCTTTTAATCTCACCCAACACCCCTTTTGCCCCTTCTAGGAAGTGTGGTCTGTGCTGTCACTGTGGGCAGGGGAAATGGCCATTGGTGGTGTATCCCCTCCTTCCCCAAGCATGACCTCATCTTACCTGGGTAGGACGGAGGGAGGGACCTCCTGCTCTGCAGTGTCCTGCCGCTGCTGGAAAAATCAGCCATGTGGGCAGTGGAAGCGGCCGTTGGTGGTGGCGCACTCTGTGCTCTTGTCCTCACCATGCAACTCTTCCGGCCGCAGCAGCCCCTGCCATCAGCCGCCTGTCCCCTCCCCTCCACCGCATGGCTCTTCTGGCCCAGGGCCACTGTGGCCCAGCAGCTGGGAACCGCTCATCTATTCTGTGAAGCCAGGACTTGAGGGGACCCTGTGTGGAGGAAATAGGCAGCCTTGGCTATAGTAGTCAAACTGAAAGTTCAGTTAGGCTCTCGGAGTCTCCAAACTTCAGTGAAAATTCTGGTACCTTGCTGCTACCACTGATTCTGATCTGGTGGTACTGTGAGAATAGTAGCCATATCTTTTAAATCCTCAGTCTATATAATTAATAAAAAGGGGGTAGAAAAACCTCTTCGTTCAGGACTGGCATGACACCAAGTACAATTACTACCACTGAAAGGAATTTAATTATAAAAAAATTGCTAGCTGATTGTGTGTCGTGGTGGGGAAAGAATGAGGAGGGAGGGTTAATAAATCCCTTGTCTCTTCTCTGGTCAGCTGTTACACAGCAGGGCAAATGACTGGCAAGAAATAAGGAAGCCATAAATAATAACATATGTCTTAAGTGATTACAGGATGGTAACAGCTGAAACTGAATTAGAACTAGGATTTCTTTTAAAAATTGATCCAACAGAATATAATGTAATTTTTGAAGCTATGTTGTACAGATAGTAGAGAAGTTTCCCTGTATTCATAAGATGTAGTTGACATGCCATTAAAGCTTTGTTTCTCTAGGAACTTGTCATTATTGGCAACACTAACAGAGCTGTGAACAGCAGCAGCTGGGCTCAGCATGGAGAGTCTGTGGATTTGACAAGGTAGCTGAGCGTCTTTTAACTCTCAAAGTGTCCACGCATCCAGACTTGCAATGGGGTGTGTGCAGTTTTATCCTCAGAAAACCTGCCAAGTCATTTCATTCCTGTTTCTTTGGTCTCATTTAGCCACTGTCTTATGGGAGATCTCCTATTCACTCTCCACAGCTGTCTGACAGGCCTGCATGGACATCTACAGGAGCCAGTGTGTTTGTAGGCTGTGATGTAAATCTTTTTGTGTTATCAAATCCCACTGGGTCCCTTTACATGCTTGGAAGAAAGGGTGCTTTTTAACCATATCCACGTCACTTGTGACTCCACATCTTCCACGTCTGACCTGACTGATATTTTGTGAAGATTTCCATATAGTCCCTCCTTTTATCTCACTTCTTTTAAAAACATTATGCTCAAATTTTCAAAAGTGCTCAGCAGCTCTCACATGGGGAGCAAGACAGCTCCTACAATACTGTGGTTGAATCATAGCCACAGTGAAGAATCATGAGCAAAGCAGCTTGGCAAAACTGAAAATAAAATCCCCTGCTTGCTGAAGGTTTGGATGATAGTTAAGAGGGAAATATGTTCTGTCATTGTCAGCTGTTTGTGAACAGTAGGAGCTTGCTGTGCTCTGAGACTCTTCCAAATCTGGGTACTTCCTTTAGGGAGCTAAATAGCAACGAAACTCTTTGAAGATCTAGCTAGGTATCTGGATGTCTTAAGTGGGAACAGTGAGTACTGAACTTCTTTTGAGTGTCTGGCCCTTAGTTTCTAAAATCACAACAGATTGACGGGTGGAACATCCTTGCATGTCTTGCTGTGTAACAGGATATTTGGCATTTGCTACAGTAGAAGGTTTATCTGTAGTGCATGAATGAATGCTTTCTGTCTTGCCCACCATTAGTTAACTGCACCTTTTAAAAGGTGCTTCCAAGGAGCAACCTGATCCTCAGTCCTAGCGCCTGTTTAATCTTTCTAGGCTGTCTGTCACCACTGTGAAAACTGTAATAGCTTTGTTTACATAAACATTAGCAGTGAAGGTAGAAGTCTAGACAGATTACAGTCACCTTCTGTATGTTCAGAGTTTTTTTTTATGTGAAGTGAGCCTTTTACTTCCCCGTGCAGTTTCACTTTTGGTGACTTGGTATGGTCTTAAAACATGTTCCAAGTGTCTGAGTGCCCCACAAGAGATGCCTGAGATTGCTAGGGCAATCTAACGGTATGCAGTCCGGGTTGACCGGACCAAAATGAAACTTGCCACACATCATGGTTTGGGTTGTTTCTTTTTTTAAAGTGAACTTAGTGATGTTGAAAGGTGTCAGTGTGACAAACTTGGAACCTGAAGTCTTTTGTTTATCCAAAGGAAAGGCACAACATGGGCCAGGTGGCAGCAATACAGATTCCCAGCGAACTCTGTTCTTGGAGTAGCATCTTCAGGCATGAGCAGGTGGTTCTTCTTCCCTTTCTTCTATCTGACTGCTGCAGAAGCTGCCAACAATCACAGGCATGAGGCTGGGTGGTTCAGTGATGTGAACAGGTAGCAAATAGGCTGACGTGATCAACTCTTCAGATTGGCCAGCCAAGCAGTTTTTAGGAGGTAAAAGACTTTAAGTGGAGACTCTCAAAAGCACCCTGTTGTCCTAAGTCTCCTTCCATTGATGTCAATAATAAATCTCTCATTGATCTCAGTGGGAGTAGCTAGGCCAATGCTGAGTGCCTTTGAAAGTCCCAGAGGTGATCTAGAGGTTAAGACCTCCTATCTGTTCCGGCTCCGACTTCGAGTCATTCAGCTTCCCAAATGTTTGTCTCTTACTTCCACCATCCTTTTTTTTCCTTGAAAAATGGTCTGTCCCTAAAAATAAGCTTATGACGTACAACTGTTAAAATAGAAACCTGTATGTTGGGCAACCTATATATGTATCACATATCCAAATAATTGGGCTTCTCCACAGTCCCAAGTGTGTGCAGATTGTCACTGTGTGCATGTGTGTGCTTACAAACCCAAACAAATCTTGTCTGTTGGAGGCTAATTGGGGACCATACTGGGAATCAGCAGGATTCTTCGTTAGTCTGTAGGAGCAAATGAATCTTAACAAGAAGATAGCCTGGCCTCTGCCTATGAAAGAAACCTTGTGTCCTGTAGGAGCTCTCCCCTTCTGCTTTTCCACAAAGCTGCTTATAATCCTTCTCCTTAGGACCTGGGGAAAGGAGCAATATTACCCTTTGGGATACTAAGACCCAGGGAGTAGCTGTCAGTCTCACCTTAAGCCTAAATTTACAAGTTTGGACAGCATCGTATTAAATGTGGGTTCCTGTAGTAGTCACCAAAAGAATCAAAATTAAATAGCTTACCAACTGACTAGGATGTTATCATTCAGCATCATTCACGCTACTGTCAATAAACCGAACCAGGGCACCTCACCTTGAGTTTTACAGTGGGAGAAGATTGGCTTTAATACTTTGTAGGATTGAGATTTAAAACATTTAGTTTTCAAACAACCCTGATTGCATGAGCCTTGGTTCTGTTTCTTGGGGTCATTTAAGGCACCATCAGCAAGGAAAGCCAATCAGCGGCAAGTGTTCTGTTTTTTGTTTGTAATGATCTAATTACTAGTCAGTCTATGAGAACTGCACCTTGGGTCAGTAGAAATATGCTGTGTGTGTGTGGGAAGCGAGGGAAGGATGTTAAAGGAACAGGGCTGAGAAATGTGGTCTGCATGCTTCCAGGAATGGAATGGCTGGCTGTTAGGAATGAACTCTTGTGGGTGGGTAAATCTGTGCATTCTGCATCTGGTTTATCAGTGACAGAACAAAAAGGCTGTCTCCTTTCAGTACTCATCGCCACTGTTAAGGCCCTTCGTTAGATGAGGCGTATGTGGTCTGCAATTGTTGGCAATGACTTGGCTGTTTCTTTCATAGAAATTACTCAGGCAGCTTCCTTGAGTTATTCGTGCTCTGGAGTCTGGAGAAGGTAGCCAGTAAGGCTGTAAGAGTTTAACCATTTAACCGGTTGACCAGTAAGCACCAGTTTCTGTTATGGTTAAACTCCTGCAGTGTAGCCGGCTCCCCGGGAACTGGTGCATGCCAGCAGCAGGTTTACAAGCTGGCTTCTGGAGTGCACTGGCTCCTGGCTGCCATCCCTGCTACTGGGCTCCCGGCAGCTGCCCCACGTTGTGGGCTCTGCAGTATAAACCTTAAACTGCAGAGCCCGCAGTATGGGGCAGCCAGCTTCCAGCCCCACTCCTCTGGTTGTTGGCCCCACTTCCGGGAAGCCAGCTGTCCCTCCCTGCTGTGGTCTCTGCAGTGCGGGGCAGCAGCCAGCTTCCCAGGAGCCACAAGTGCACCCTCACCATCCTTCCCTCCCATGTCCCACCCAGCTGTAGATCCCCAAAAATGGTTAACAGTGTAACCGCCAGGATTTTGTTGTTGTTACACGGTTGCTGTTTTAAAAACTTTTTTTTACATCCCTAGTAGCCGGAGCTGCTTGGTTCAGTGCTAGTTATTTCCTTGCTGTGCTGCGCAGTTCAGCTCCACTTTAAGGACTGGCTGTGACTATGAAAGTGTTACGGAAACCGTGGGACTCGGTACCATCTGGGAAGTGTTCTTACAGGGCCTAGGATGGACTTTGTGGCTGGAAAAGGAAGCTAGGTAGCATGTGAGACATTTCCCCACTCAAGCTGTAGTTTGCAATTGCTTTGGATAGTACTTCTTTTGCTGTATATCAGTGGCTCTCGGAGTGTGGTCCACATACCATTAGTGGTAGTGACAGTCTTGCAGGTGGGCCGTGGGCTCAGAGTTTGCCCCCCACTCTGTAGTGGGGAGCCTGCACTAGCACTCCAGCCCACCCGCCCCCGGCGAGGTTGGAGCACCAGCTCCAGCTACCTGCTACAGGGAGAGGTGAGCCTCATGGGAAAGAAGGGGCTCCGCGGGCTGCCAATCCCTCTCTCCCTGGCTCAGGGAACAATAGTGCAGGAAACCACTTGCCTGGAGGCTTTCTCTGCTGTTTCCTTTGGTCAGAATCACTGCCAATGGGAGCAGCGGGGGATGGTGCCTGGGAGCAGTGGGAGGCACAGAGCCAGGTAAACACCCAATCCCTTCATGCACCCCCTCTCCGACTGAGACCCCACAACCCACCACGCTCCTGCATTCTCCCTCCCAGCCCCTCTCCCCCCACCTCAGCCGACTCCTGCATCCAACTTCCTGGCCCATCCTCATCCCACTACTTCAACCAACTTCCCACCCACCCCTGTACCCTACTTCTTGGCCAGATCCCCCCCCCCAACTCCTCGTGTACCCATTTTGTCATCCTGGGTGGCTGGCTGTGGAAAGGTCTGCCTTGAGCGAGGTGGGTCGCGGGCCAAAAAGTTTCAGAATCACTGCTGTGTATGTATAACTTTCCAGTTTTTTTTTCCCACAAAAGGATAATGCTCTAAAATGTGAGATTTCACTATGTAGAATTGGGGCTAGAAAGTTTGAACGTTGCACTCCAGTTTAAGGTGTCCTTGAATTTCCTCCTTGCTAGAAGATAAATTGGTCACTGAAAAGCACAATGTAACTGTTTCTCTGCAGCACATCCTGGGATGTGGATCTGTCCCCTTCTTAACTGTGGAAAAGCAATACAGTTAAACATCACAAAAAGCTTATTTTGGGCTGTTGTAGAGAATCTATGAGCATGGATTTCAGGGGACCAGATGATGTTTGTTTGAGTTTAAATGGAAAGCTTGAAGTCCTCTTCCGCCCACAAGGGATTTGTTGGGATTTGTCCTGGTTTTAACAGGGTATTGGACTTGATGACCTTCTGAGGTCTCTTTCAATCCTTTGATCTATGAAATAGTAGTTGTTTCAGGGCGACTTTACTGTTTGCTGACTACTTGACTTCATCACAATTCGTGTTTCCTTTATAAAGTAAACTGCCTGTCTGATACAATGTCGTCTTGCCCTACTGCCTGTGATTATGATTGTGTTATTCCCTTTTTGCAATTGAGACTGCAGTTTGTTGGCATTTTTACCCTTTGAGTGACTTTCATTGCTAATTTATTTTTAAGTGTTCCCTGGACAGTCAACGCTACAAAGTCGGGCTGATTGTCAGGTCTATCCCTGTAGAAGGTGCTTAGTAATTTGCTTGGTTTCATTCCTTTTTAAAAGCACCCTGTTCATGCCAACATTTTAGGTTAATGTTATAGAATTATTATTTGCTTGTTAATTTCTGTTTGTAGTGCTGACCAGGTGCTTAGAATTAATATGCCAGTGCTCTCCAGAGATGGTGTTTTCAATAGCACGTCAATGACCTATGAGCACAATTCCCACTGGAAGTCAGAAGGAAGTGTGCGCCTAAATCACGGAAGATGGGACTTTTAAAAGCACCTAAGGCAAATGTGCTATCATTTATCCATTCTCTTTGAATAGTGTGTGACCACTAGAAGAGTGTTTTGAATAAGTACTTCTGAATGTCCAAGATGCAATAGAAAACTTTTTTTCTGTTATCCAGAAAATCTTTTTTAGATTCTGGTTCTTACATTTTCTCTAGTGATAGTATTTCTACCTTCTGCCCCTCCTCAGCCCCTAAAACAGAGGTGGGGAACCTCAGGCTCAGGGGACGGATGCGTCCCTTGGCTTGCCTGGATTCAGCCAACCACCAAAGCTCAGGACACCCCCCCCCCCAGCATTGGCGGGGCTGGAGCGCACAAAATCTACTAGGCTGGGGCCCCCAGGCTCTGCTGTGTGAGGGGGAATGCAGGGAGTGTCTTTCTCCTTCTTGGTCAGAGGCCACAGTGAGGGTTTTTTTTTTCCACTTCTCACTTGCGTCCACCCCAACTGATTTTTCTGTGAATCAGTGGTCCCTGACCCCAAAAAGGTTCCCCACCCTGCCCTAAAGCCTTCCCTTGTTTTTGAGCTTTCTACAAAAGTCCTGGCCTCCTGTCTCCCAGAAGTAATGGAAGTGGGAAAAGTTCTTCTAGAAAGGAATTCAGAATCAACCACTTAAGAAATGTGCGTGGTCTGGAGCAAACACTTTTATCTGCAGACATTTGTTCCGGGGGTTGCAGACTTACTAGTCCGTGCATTGTTTTTCGGTATACTAGTTGGAAGACTGCTTTTAGAAAATGTTCTCCTGCTCCCCTTGCACACACCTTAACATTGCTGAGATGGCGCATAGGAACAGTGCTAAAGGGAAGCTAGGATTTTATTCTATCTGTTCTATTTAGAACAGAATTAGAAATGAAACTTCCTTGAAAATCTGCATTTGTTTAGTTTTTTTTTTTAACATTTTTTGTTTCCATGAGCCAAAATGCATTGAGTAGGAGTGGGCAAAAGTCACTCAGTGGCCTGGATCCGGCCCACCTAAGGCTTTGATCCAGCCCCTGGGGCTGTTCTAGGCCCTGTCCCCTAGCACGTTGCCTAGGAGCCGGAGCCGCACAAGCCCTTTGAACTACTTCTATTTAAAGGGCTCGCGCCTTCACGCCTGTCAGGCCTCACATTGCCTGGCAGCCACCTGGCAGGTGCGAGCCCTTTAAATAGAAGCACTTGAAAGAGCTTGCGTGTCCCTGGCTCCCAGGCAACGTGCTTACAGCGAGGCCGGGAGCAGTGAGGCCTTACTAACGTGATACCTGGGAGCCTCAGGGGAGGCGTGAGCCCTTCCAACTCCTATTTCAAGGCCTCAAGGCCTCACTCCTTCTGGGGCAGCCTGCAACCACTTCAAAAGTTTTTTAAATGGCCCCCGCTCAAAAATGATTGCCCACCGCTGTCACAGAGCCTAGCATGGATATAAAATATGTATCCACAAAATGAGTCATGGATATCCTTATCCATAGCCATTGGTAACCACGGATTAGCAAGGGCTCTAGAAAGGCAGTGGGAAATGTTCCTCTTGCACAAGTATTGGATACCTCTTGAGAGAACTAGTCCTTGTAAGATTTCCATCCAAATATTGTACACACATGATCAAGGCTTATTTGAATTACCATCCTGGCTTTTGGATGCTCCTTCAGACAGGGGTGAAGTTTGCTTATCGGGAAAATAGTCCAGGGCTTTCAAATGACTAACCAATGATCAAGACATTTGGATTTCAAACCAGATCTGCTCTACCCACCCAAACTCTTTCTGAAGTCATTATATTACACATTCCTAAAGAGACAGGCATGTTTTTAAATAGTAAAAGCAGAGTTGGAGAGAGTTCTGTTTGGACACATGGTTGAAAGCAAAGATTGTTTCATCTGTATTCTGTGGAGAGTAATTTAGTACATTGTCATTTGTTTCAACTAGAATGTGTGGAGAAGCATGGCTGGTTATTTTCCCCCCTTTCTGTTTGAAACAACTTGACAGTTATTTAAAATTACAAAATTAAATGCAGACTTCAGTCAGCTTGACTGAGTTTTAAAATTAAGATTTTTCTGTGCAAAGTACAGTGAGAAATCTCATTTCCCCTTCCTTATCCCTGTGTCTCCTGCATCAACACCAGATTTAGTTCTGCTTTAGGGAGGCAGCATAATTTCAATCTGGCTGTGTCCCCTTGTATCCGTGGTTCTCAAGCTTTTTGGCTTGTGTCCTACCCTGCACGAGGCAAACTTTTCCACAGACCACCAGCCAACCACCCACGATGATAAAACGGGAGCAGGAGCGGGTGGAGGTCTGGCCCGGAAGTTGGTTGCAGGTGTGGGCTGAGGGTGGGGGGTCTGGGAGGAAGAGTGCAGGAGATGGGATAGTGGTGTTGGGTCTCAGTGGGAGGGGTTGCAACGTCTGGGCATGGGAGGGTTGGAGGGCACTTACCTCGCTCCATGCCTCCTGTCGTTCCCAGACACCACTCCCCATTGCTTCCATTGGCAGTGAATCCAGCCAGTGGGAGCAGCGGGAAAAGCCTCAAGGCAAGCAGTTTACCTCGCTATTTTTCCACCAGCTGGGGGGAGTGGGAGCAGCAGCGTGCAGTCACTTCCTCTCCACGCGAGCCAGTTCCAGCCCATGAAGTTCACTCCCCTCTCCCCCATACAGTGGAAAGCTGGCTCTGGTGCTCCATATTCACCGGGGTGGAGGGAGAGTGGAGCTGGAGTGCCAGTGCAGGCTCCCTGCTGCAGGGGAGGTGAGCCCTGAACCAATGGCCCACCTGCAAGATGGTCATGGACCACGCTTTGAGAACAGCTGCTTCATAGCCAGAGGAGAAGAATGTTTACTTGGGTATGTCTGCACTGCAGTCACAGGTCTGGCTGCAACACTTGTAGGTGTCCCCAAGCTAGGTCTGATCTAGCTAGCGTGCATAGGAATAGCAGAAGAAATGTAAAAAGTAATTGAAAAATAACTGTAACTGCTAAAGATCCTACTGGTTACACACGCTGCGGGCACTGAAGTACAAAGCTTAAACAAGTGTAAACTTTATACTGCACAATCTGCAGGGAAGCCAGCTCCCCGGGGGCAAGGCAAATGGGCTGCTGGCCCCGCTCCCAGGGAGCTAGCATGTAACCATAATGGAAACCCATGAGCTGATGCTTAGTAGTTAACCGTTTAAATGGTTACACGTTTATATCCCTAATTAGCAATGACGCTGCAGCAGCACATGTTGTACAGGTCCATCTGTGACCCTGCATATAGAACTTGAGCAGTTAGTCCAGGCCACCATAGCTTTACTGTAATTGTCACTTGCTAACGACGTGAAAGCTTGCTTGGGTATGTCTGCATTTGCTGCCATCACATATGCAGTGAAGACATACCCATAGTCTCGCTATGTTAGACTTAGATCTGGTGATTCCAAAAATACTGACTAGATCAGTTAAACCAAAATTTGCACTGATACTTCTTGTAGCCCAGCAAGATGGAAGCTAAATTATAAATGACCATAACATGACAACTGAATAACTGGCATTATACAGTCATGATACCACAAGTTGTAGCTTAACGTGACTTATATTAACGTCCACGGTACATGCCATGAATGGCTTCTGTGTTTCTACTTGGACAACAGCCTGTGAATCCTGAGGGTCCATGCCGGTGGCCAGGAGCCCCCCTGGGTTAGGAAGGAACTGTAGATTCTAACACAATGGAGCATTTTGTGGCTGTGATACATTTTTCATTATGGCAAAAGGTGCTTCCTCAGAAACCAGCAATCTAGTCCTGTATCTTCACAGTGGTTTGGGGCAGGTGCTGTGGCTCTTGTGAGGGATGTAAATGGTTAACCAGTAAGGGCTGGAGCAGCTCCCTGCCTGCCCCGTGCAGGGGCCCGTTCCAGCCATGTAGGGTCCACTGGCGCAGCCTCTGTCCGTGGCAGGCCTGGCTGCCCACCTGTCATAATTACACATCTTCTCCCTTGGAGCATGGGCAGGGAGACTTCACTGTGGGCTCTTCAGGGCTCTAAAATTGCATTGTAGATGTCTAGACTTGACCTGGAATCTGGGCTTTGGGGGCTATGATGGGTGGAAAGGCATCAGGACCAGGCTGTGTGTACTACTCTGCCAAGGTGTCCAGCAGCTGTGTTGCCCAGGTGATGGATTTTGGCTGGTGTTTGGTTACAAATCATTCAGTACTGAATGTGGGAGTCATGAAATGCTGGTATCCTTATTTATGGGAAAAGGGAAGCAGAGCTATGTGCTTAACCTGCCTAAATTGGGGTAGGGTCTCCCTCAGTCATAGAATCCTAGGGCTGGAAGAGACCTCAGGAGATCATTGTGTCCAGCCCCCTGCCCAAAGCAGGACCAACCCCAACTCAATCATCTCTCCCAGGGCTTTGTCAAGCCGGAACTTGAAACACTCTAGGGATGGAGATTCCACCACTTCCTTAGGTAACCCATTCCAGTGCTTCACCATCCTGCTAGTGAAATTGTTTTTCCTAATATCCAACCTGGACCTTCCCCCGCTGCAATCTGAGATGACTGCATCTGGCTCTATCATCTGTCACCACTGAGAACAGCCTCTCTTCATCCTCTTTGGAACCTCCCTTTAGGTAGTTGAAGGCTGCCTCACTCTTCTCTTCAGCAGACTAAATAAGCCCGAATCCTTCAGCCTCTCCTTGTAAGTCAGTGCTTAGCTTGTGACAGGACTTAGACTTGGCAGTTTGTAGCTCTGGGACCTGTGGCCTTGCTTGTTGCTCAGTTAGAAAAGTAGCAAGCCGTGGTGTGATGGGTTGGATCGCAGAAATCCCCTTGGGTTTGGCCCCAATATGCTAATCAAGCCATTGATGCCCTTCTTCCTGCCCTCAAGGGTTCCCCCCCACCCTATCCTTCTAGGCCAGAAGCCTTGGTCTCCTCCAGCGAAGGTACAGAGTTGGGATTACCACCCCCCAGCACAGCAACACAAACGCTGAAGGAAACCAATCCACAAAAGGGACCAAAACCCCAAATAAATCCATCTTACTCTGTATAAAAGTTTTACACAGAAACAGCTAATAAAGATGTGTGTCCCCTTTGACCGTGAACAAGCAATATGCATATTCATTGCTCCTCCTTCCCCCCAGGTAACCGTTATTTACACTGGGCTTCGTAGTAGGTCAGGGTAACGATATAGTAAATTCAGAATTCACTGCTATGGTGTTCTGAGAGGTCTCCTGCTTCGTTAGTGATGATAAATGTTCGGCGCATGCATTTTCGCACTTTCTCACTATATCATGCCAGCTCTGTGCAGATAGCTAGCATAATAGATTTCATGAGAGCTCCCGAAGACCACAGACTCAGATAAGATTCGAAGGCACCCGAGTCAAGTTTATTGTCGAATGAAGTACAGTAATAGCTGTCAGTAGCCAGATGGCCTCTGAGCCCCAATGCATTTGTACCCGTGACAATGGACGTGGCTCAATTAATAGTGAACAAAATAGTGAAAGGTATAAACAAAAGTATTTTTATAAAGTATAAAAAGTAGGAATTGTAAAAGTAGTTGAAACAGAAAACAGATCAAAGTAAGTTACTAAGTTAAATTAAATCAAAGAGGCCAGCTAATTCTAATACATTAGGGCAAGAATTTGCATGTAACAAGTTTCTTAAACAGTTCTTATCTCAGGCTAGAGTTGATCTTTCTTTTTAGCTAGTACTTTTCAGCTACATGAAAAGGCTGCAAAACACTGTGTCTCTGGACAGAAAGCCTTATAAGCCAATCACTGTCCGAGACAATTTTAGAAGTGTTTAATGAGGCTGATAAACTGTGTTGTGTCTCTAGCATTCTCATGTGAACTAATATGGCTGTTGCATCATACTTTCTATTTAAGCAAGAGGTATCACACATTACAAACTCTAGGCCAATGTTAAATACATGGTTACTTTTTACTTCTGAAGTTGGACACTGGTTCTGAATAAGACTGGCAAATGCTTACTTTCTTTCTGAAAAAAAAAAATCCAACTGACTGGTTAGGAACATGTGGTTAAAAAAGTGAAGAACTCCCTCACCACATTAAAAAACATGCATAGGTAAACTAGTCTGGTGTAGTAGTTCAGGACAGTGATGTGGTAAATTCAGGATTCACTGGTGTGACGTCCTGACAGGTCTCCTGCTCCATGAGTGATGATAGCTGTTAGGCTGTGTTCATTTTCGAATGCTTGCTCAGTATATCATACCAGCTCTGTGCAGGCTCAGATAAGATACGAAGACACCCGAGCTGGGTTTATTGTCGAACAAAGTACAGTAATACAGGCAGTCCCCGGGTTACATGGATCCAACTTACATCGGATCCCTACTTACAAACGGGGTGAGGCAACCCCGCACTAGCTGCTTCCCCCCAGCAGACCAGGGAGATGCAAAGCTAGCGCCCCCCACAGCAGACCAGGGAGAAGCGGAGCAGCTTTTCTCAGCAGACACCTCAGCTTGAGAATAAAGGACTGAGGGAAGTGAGGTGTGGGAGAATAGAACTGAGCTATGGAGAAATGTTTGTCTAGAGTTTCCCCTACAATATGTACCAGTTCCGACTTACATACAAATTCAACTTAAGAACAAACCTACAGTCCCTATCTTGTACGTAACCCGGGGACTACCTGTAGTTGTCGATAGCCAGACATGCCCCAAGCCTTTATGCATTTGTACCCATGACAATGGACTTGGCTCAGTCAATAATATGGATTTACTACTTCCTCCTAGGCTGGACAAAAAGTTTAAGTTGAGGTACCCCAACATTTATAGACAGAGACAAACAATCTATGATACATACCTTTCATATCCTCTTATGCATTATTGACACGTTTGGTACCTCCCCTTGTACTTTCCTCCAACGCATTTCTGTTCACCACCCATTCTTATGTTATGTTTTCACTGTTGTTTTCAGACACAATATCACTATTCAAACTATTTTTTCATGTGCTAAGTTGGGGGTGTCCTTGTACTGTCCTGGTGGACTGTATTTACATATTTCATGTGCTTTTAGCAGCGCTAGCAGTTCTTGTGCCGAGTTCATGTCCTGGACACTGACTTGCAAGGAAACGTCTGCTTTAGACAAGGCCTGCCTGTAATTCATAGTATAACTCTTGCTTAATTTGGCTCAGGTCTCAGGCCTTACACCAGGCCTGTGCTTCAGGTTCTTTCTTTCTCTTATATCAGGTCATAGAAGCTGCATCTGTAACATCTTAGAGTTAAATGCTTGTAAATTGAACCAAGCAAATGGCTGCTTTTGCATTTCACGGAGTTGCAAACTTCTCTGTACAAGTTTTTCTCAGAGAACAGTGGTTCAACCCTTCTCACCCTATACACATTAGAGGCTGTCTGCTCCAACTAGCACTAATGTGAGCTGCAGAATCTTTAAAAGACATTACAAGCCATACACTTACGGTGTGTGTAGACTACAGGATTTGTTGACAAAAGTTGGCTTTTGTCGACAAAACTATACCTGCGTCTACACTACCGCCGCATTCTGTTGACAGAACGCAGCAGTTTTGTCGACAGCAATAAACCTCAATTTACGAGGAATAATGCTTTTTTCCGAAAGTTCTCTTTCGAAAAAAGGTGCTATTGCATGCAAACTGTGCTTTTTCGAAAGAGCGTCTAGACTCTTTCAAAAAAGTGGCTTCCTTTGTCGACAATACTGATCATAGTCTAGATGCTCTTTTTCGACAGAGGCGAAAAAGGCGTGCAGTCTAGATGTAGGCTTAATGGCTCTTGCGATGGGTGTCGTCACAGAAGACCCCTTAGGGAGGCTTTCTGGAGTTCTGACAAAGCCACTGACACTCACCTCTTTGCTCTCTGGGGCATTTCACCACCCTGTGATGCTGAGCCAGCTCACCTGATCTCTCCCAGGCAAGTCACAGAGCTGAGATCACCGCTCCCCACCCAAGGAGCAATATAGACACACAGGCATGCTCAGCACATTTCATTAGGGTGTGCACCCAAATAATTTTTTTAAAATGCACTTTGACCCCCATTTTGGCCACACCCTTGAGCCCCATTGGCCACACCTCTGGAGGTAACATTCTCAGGGCAAAATGGACACATGACCAGAAGCAAAAGATGTCATGTGATTTTCTCCCCCGCCCCCCCGTACTTTTCCCACCATCCTCCTACCAATAGGGATTAATTTGGCCCCCACCAAACCCCCCTCATGCAACTATCCTGCAATTGCATTAACCCAATGTGTGTGACATTAACTCAGTACTGGTGCACAACACAAAATTCATTCTGCTCATGGGAGGAAACTCTTAGAGGGAACACTTCCTCCAACCTCTCCGCCCCCGAGTTAATGTGGCTTGTTTGGATGTGCGACTGTGGCACCCAAGTTATTAATACATATCTCAAACCTCTATATTTTTCCTCTGCAGCCATGTCTCCTCCCCTTGCTCCATCAGCTCCCCTCATGCCTACTGCCCCCCTACCCCTCACCCTCCTCTGCTGTCCTGACTCACTGCCCTCAGCCTTCCTGAGACCTGCCCCTCTCCCCCAGCCCTTCTCTCCCCTCTGTGCCCACTCCTCCAGTAGCCCCACTCTGATCATGTGAGCTACCTCTCCTCATCCTCTCTCCTAACACCTCCCTCTACACACCTGCCTTGCTGCTCTCCTCTGGTGCTGGTTCCTCCCCTGCAGATGTCTGCCCTTCTGCTTCACCCCCAGAATCCCCTGGCACCTGCACCTTCCCTTAACCCTGAACCCTCCTGGTGCCTCCCCCTTCCCTCACTGCCCCTGCCCCCTTTGCCCTCTTTTTCCCTGATGCCCTCCCCCTCACCATCCTCTGCCCCCAGTCCTCTCATGCCCCTGTGCCCTCACACATGACTTGCTCCATCCCTGCCTTCCTCATGCCCATGCCTTCTTTCAAGCCTTCTCCCAGAACTCCCCCTCTCCCCTCTAACCCCCAATGCCCTTACCCTCTTCTCTCCCAGCATCACCCTGTCCCCCTCCCACTGATACCTCCCCTCTTGCCCTTTTCCTCATTGTCTCCACTTGGCCCCCTGGCATTTGTGTATCCTCTGCCCTGTCCCTTGGTGCCTTCCCCTTTCTTCTCCTGACCTGCCCCCCTCCCTCTCCCACTCCTTCCTCGTATTTTTCTCCTCTTCCCCTCCCCTCCTCTCCCCTCTCTTACCTTACCTTTGGCTTCTGCCTTCCAGCTTGCGGGGCTGGAGTCAGTCGGCCCAAACTACAGGCTGGCCAGGCCATAGCCCGGGGGCGCCTCAGGGGCACAGCTCAGTGCTGTTGGGCTGGGCGGGGGTGCCACCCGGGGGGCTGTGCAGTGCTGCTGCTGAGGTGGGGCAGGGGCCCGGGCCGCAAAAATGGCTCGGGCTGGCATGTGTAGAGCCCCAGCTGCCTCTGGACCTGGGCATCACGGTTTTAAAGTCCTGGAAGTCACATCACGCCACGCCCGGGTGTCTCCCCTCTCACCTGTTGTGTGGCATTTGAGGATGCCGCGCATGAGCTCTCTCTGCCCCACAGTGCCCTGTAGATGGCCGCGGGGAATTTAAAATGAGGAGCTGCGGCGCCCCATCACAAATCCCCTTCTGGCCGGCCTGAGACATTAGGGTGTGCCTGGGCACAGCCGGCACACCCTGTGCACACGCCTGTGCATAGACACTGAATCTCTTCAGGTCTGAGGAAAATGTAGATTTTTGGGCCTTGCTTTCAGGGAAACCACTTGCCAAATGGGATCGGAACCCCAAATGTAATTGTTCAGGTAAGCCCCCTTTAACAATGAAAGGAGGATGTGCACACTGATTGCTCCCCCAGGTGACAATAATTTACACTGGGCTTGACAGTACAGAAAAGTGATTTTTATTGAGTACAAGCAGTAGGATTTGTTGTTGCAAGTGAAAACAGGCAGAGCAAAGTAGTTTACAGAAAACGCATAGCTAGTTCTAACGCTTAAAACTCAGTACAAACTGCCTGTAAAACTGTTCTTATCTCAGCTAAACCTCCAAGCCAGAGAAGATCCCTCTCCCTGGAGTCTTTGGTTCATTCTCTTGGGAGTGCCATGCCAGCCAAAGACAAAGAGACTGAAAACTCTGCATCTTAAATAGCCTTATTTTTAGGTGAGAATTCTTCAGATTCCACCCTTCCATGGAAAATTACCTGGTTAGACCCATGCCAGTTGGGGTGGTCACATGACTTCCTAAGACCAGACGTAGCTTATATTTAAAGGAAAAGGAGACTGTTTACTGGTGATCATCCAGACATTGAAGGTAACACCTTTGATGACTTTCATTTGCACATTTAAAACGATAAAGCATACCATACACCAAACGTCTAATTTTACACATAAGAGTGGTACATATATCAAAATAAGAAATACAGATCCCGAAGATTGTGACATTAAGATTGATAGGTTACATGAGGCATTTTGTCCAATGCATCTTTGAATCATGCATATTTGTGTCCATAAATCAATTTCATAAAGCCGGGGAAGGGGGGAAAACAGGGCCAGCCCACAACATTTTGGCACCTGAGGTGGGGAGCTCAAATGACACCCCCATGTCCCCTTGCTTGGGCTAAAACTTTGAAAAGTCTCAATTCTGCCGCCTTGCTGTTCTACTCCCCTCATGGTACTGCTCTGCTGCCTACCCCAATAAAGGAGAACTAACAACTTAAAATGCCTTGTTCAAGAATTGTGAACTAGTGGCGCATTCCCCCCCAGTCTGGCACTTACCGCCTCAGTTCACCTCATGGTAAGGTCAGCCCCGGGGGGGGGGGGGGACGGGGAGGGGGGAAGGGAGATCGGGTGGGTGTGTAAAATCGGGTGGGTGTGTAAAACTGTCATACTGCTTAAGTCCAAAAGGGTTGAATGCCTTAAAAAAACAGAAGATACACGCGGACTGATATTCAGATTAGTCCAAACTGAAAAATCATGCAGACTTCCTCATGAGTAATCCTTGGCTATTGTCTTTTAAAATTAATGCAGCTGTTACTGGCTTTGGGAAGTGCCTACAGAGATAGAAATAGGTCTAAATGAGTGCAGCTTGCAGATTGCTTGTGCTACTGAGTTCAAATAAAACTATTATCATTCTCTTATCCTGTTGATGCCACTTGGGTCATTAACCAGTGCCATCCAGGAAATGCTACAACAGCAGTAGATATTTGTCAAGCAATGGAAGCTAACCTTGGATCAGTCAGAGGTATACACGAAGAGCATACTGAAAGAAGCATAGACTTGAATTCAGGTATTGACTAATGAAGGCACTTACACTAAATCCTTAAATGTAGAAGAAAAGAGGTGTTTAAGTCAGTTGAAAAAGTGCAAGATTTGATTCTTACAAATATACAATAGTGACTTTTGGATTCTACTCAACATCTCTATAGCTTTTACAGATTCCTGTCTTATAAAACACTTCTGCTACATCTACACTGTGCATTATTGCGCAATAAGATATGCAAATGAGGTGCGGGGATGAATATCGCCGTGCCTCATTTGCATACCTAGTGAGCCACCATTTTTGTGGCACCAGCTTTTGCGCAAGAAGGAGCTGTCTACACTCCTCCTCCTTGCGTAAAGAAACCCCTCTTGCGCAGAGCCGTTCTTCCTGAAAATAAGCGGCAGAATGGCTCTGTGCAAGAGGGTTTTTTTTTGCACAAGGAACAATTTAGACAGCTCCTTCTTGCGCAAAAGCTGGTGCTGCAAAATGGCAGCTCGTTAGGTATGCAAATGAGGTAGGGCATTTGTGACACCTTTTTAGATACCTGGTTCATAATAGGGATGTGAATGACTAGCCAACTAGTCGCTCCCCCCACCCCTTGCTGCCTTTATCAGAAAGAGGCAGCAAGGGGGGGGAGACAAGAGAGTGCTTCAAACCAGGAGCACTGCATGGAGCACAGGGTCTGCCGCTTTAAAACGCCATGTGCAGTCTGGGGCCAGCTAGGAATTCCCAGCTAGCCCCAGGCTGCATGTGGCGTTTCAAAGCGGCAGCGTTGCTGACCCCAGGCTCCTTGTGGTGCTGCCACTTTGAAATGCCACGGGGGGCTGCTTGAATCCCCTGCTGGCCCTATGCTCCCCGCAGCACTTTTGCCTTTGAAGTATAGCAATAGCAGTAGGGCTGTTGCTACACTTCAAAGGCAGAGGCGCCCTACTGACTAATGAAATAGTCGACTATTCGATTAGCCAATTATCTAAATTTAACATCCCTGGTCTATAGCTGTTGCTCCTAAGCCCTACTGTACTGCTAATAATAATGAAGAACAAACTGCTATACTTACGTTAGCCCCGATCCTGAAAAGCAGCATATAGCAAACAGCTGATCTGTGTCTGGAGGCTGTCTTCTGGGAAAGGCAGCTGGGAAGGAATGTGTTCCCCTAGAATACTGTATGTCTGGTATGGAGGCTTCAGGAGCTCCTTGTGGGTTTTAAGCCCCTGCTCAGAAAAGGGCAATGGATAGAGAATCTATAGACTCGTCCTCTCTCCAATATTGAAGTCCATCTGCAATGGTGCTTTACATTCCCAAGCAAAAATCCTGCCTGTCTCATGGAGCAGAGTGGTACTTGCTTGGTGGCTTCTCTGGGACTTCTGATTTCACAGAGGGTTGGCAGGATGTTTTAAAAATTATGCACAGTGGAGGTTTTCCAGAAGCCCTTGCTGTATGTGATTTGGAATACTCTGCATCACAGAAGAAAAGGTCAATGCACCTACCTTCTAGTAACTGCAGCAAGTAGCCTTGTTCCAGTACCTCAGCAACAGTGTTAGGGCTAACACTATATTTACATTTTGTGTTCTGTAAAATTGTCTTTGAGGGAATAATTGAATGTTGCAAACAAGTGACTCAGAACAAACTGTGCCTTATGAGAGAATAGCCTTCAGATAGGTCTTTGTTTATACTTCGGAGGTTCCACCCCAGTGTCTTTTGTTACGGTCTGGGTGGGCTTACATCCACCAGATTGCTCTTTGAGGCATGGGGCAGGATGAAAATCCAAGACGGTGAGATGTGGTGAAACATGGGACTTTCACCAGAAGTAACCAGCAAAATTGGATCAATGTGCAGATTTTGTATCTTTAAAAAAAGACTAAATTTTTAGATTTCAGGTTTTGTTGTGAGCATTAACACACATTATGCGTTATGCCTTATTAGAAGATTTGCCCGGTGTTGCTTGGGTACTAACTCAATTTCTTTCATTTTCCAAAAAACAAAAATTAAATAAAATGCAAGTGTTCATACCTCATTTGAATCATTGCTCTGGGGTGAAGCGGGGATGAGGGGTTCAGTGTGTAGGCTGTCCTGGGGAGAGCAGACTCCCCCAAATCCTTCATCACGGCAGCTTGGAGCCAGGTGACAATGTTCACTAAATACGAGAGAGAACCATTTAAGATGAGGAGTTAACAAATGTTGCAAGAGACCATTCAGTATGAACTAGACAGTAAACATCTCTGCAGTCCCAGGGCAAAGGAGGGTTAATGGGTTACATATGAATTATTGAAGTGAGCCATAAATTCATTGTCTTTGAATCCGTGACTGTTTCTTTCAGGTACACATCTTTTGCTAGCTGCAATTCCAGTTGTGCTTTGGCCTTCCTGATTACACCTCTGCATGCTAGAGCAATATAGTTATGGGGTTCTCCAGTCATCTGTCCAAGCTTCCACTTCTTGTAAGCTTCTTTTTTATGTTTAGGCCCATCAAAGATTTCACTGTCCCAGAGGGGTAGCTGTGTTAGTCTCTAGCTTTAAAATAGGTAGTCCTGTGGTACTTTAGAGATTAACAGAAAAAATACATATTGAGCTTTTGTGGACAAAATCGACTTCCTCAGATGAGCTTCAGTGATTTCACTGTTATGATAAGCGACCAGCTCGGCTTATTTGCTTTTCTTACTGCACATCGGGATGGTTTGTTCCTGCACCTTCAATAAGGCTCCTTTAAAATATAGCCAGCTTTCCCTCCTCACGTTCGCATCCCATGGGGATCCTGCCCATCAATTCCCTGAGGGAGTCAGTCTGCTTTTCTGAAGTCCAAGGTCTATATTTTGCTGCTCTCCTTCCTTCCTTTAGTCAGGATTCTGAACTCAACTATCTCATGCTTACTGCTTCCCAGGTTGCCACCCACATCTGCTTCCCCTGCTAATTCCTCCCTGTTTGTGAGCAGCCGGTCAAGCTGCGCATGACCCCTGGTTGGTTCCTTCAGCATTTGTACCGGAGAGTGGTCCTGTATATTCTCCCAAAACTTCCTGGATTGTTTGTGTACTGCTGTCTTGGTCTCCCACCAGATGTCAGGATGACTGAAGTCCCGTATGAAAACCAGGGTCTGTGGTCTGGAAGCTTCTGTTAGTTATCTGAAGAAAACCTCATCTACCTCATCCATCTGACCTGTTGGTACATAGCCGACACCCACTTCAACCTCACCCTTGTTGCTCCTGCTTCTTAACTTAACTCAGAGATTCTCAACAGGCTTTTCTCCCATTTTATATTGGAACTCTGAGTAATCATACTGTTCTCTTACATTCAGTGCAACTCCTCCACCTTTCCTTCCTGCGTGTCAGTTTATGCTCTTCCATGACAGAAGGGTATATTTAAGCGTAAAGCAGAAATATGGGAAGTTCCCGAATCTGTCCTAATCCCACAGGTTACAATAAATTTGTGGTGGAAGCAGACTGCAATATTACGGTGTTATGCACAGTTGATCAGCTCTGTCCTTCAAATGCTATTAACTTCAGGCTGGGTAATCTATATTCGTGAACGTAGAACACAAAGTCATGCCCGCAAAAGGTTTAGGAGAGAATTAAGTATTTGTTCCCTAATCCTGAATGTTTATAAATCAGTATTAATTACTATAGAAGGAAGCATTCATACTTGAGTGCTTTTAAAGGGTTTACATCCCAGTTTTTTAAATTTGGCAATCCAGCTGGCTAATTAATATAGCTCAGCGCAAAAGAAGAAATAAAAATCTGTTCCAATGCAGCATAAGCATGCTGCTCTTTTACTTAATGGGGACTAATTGCAGCCATTACGGAGTGTTATAAATTAAAAACAATAGAGGGTCTTGCCACATCCTACAGAGCTGTTGGTAAATATGCTCGGAGGCTTGGCTCTGATTTGGGGGGCCAGAGTGGCTTTTTGATTCTAGGACTGAATGTATGTCATGTGTTCAGTCTGTTCAGTGTAGTGCACAAGCTTATAATACTCAAGGATGTAATTATTTCAGTCACATAGCCAACAAGATTTAGAGAAGTCCATGGCAGATAAACACCATGGAAATACCGCAGTTTGTCATAATACCAGAGGTAGCATTCAATCCATTTTGTTGCTGTGCAGCAGTGCAAATAAAGAGGTGGGGGTGGAAAATGGAGAATTGAAAGTCTTATCTTTTTTTTTTTTTAAACATAGGGCCATTTCCCTAACAGCAAGGAAGTTGTCCTCAAAGCAAAGAGAACATGAGCTGGCTGGAGCCAGCAAATCTTGCACTAAACATTTCCAGGGCTATTGATTGCCCCAGATTAAGCATTTAATCCTTTTTTTAATCACACGTCAATCCTACTGTTTACATGAGGTTTTAAAAAAACTTTTTATCCTTGTTCTTTACTGGTTTAGTAGAAATGTGTGTTCTGTGTGCCACATTTGGAGCGTTACAGACCCTGAGCAAATGTGTTACCTCTCTCCATTGCTCCATGAGAAAGAAAAGGTTCCTGTGGACATTTTGGTCCATAATACCTTGCCCAGTGTGTGTGTTGTCACCTTCTAATATTCCTCCTTCATCTGTTTTAGATTTAGCAAGACAAATAAACACTCTTCAGTTGTTTCTGCACATCCAGTATCAGGACTGAAACCAGCTACAAGTTGGACCTCCTTGGTGTTGCACCCTTGGGACCTGACCTGTCCTGATCAAGGGGATTTGCTGGGCCTGTGGAGGCCCCTCTCCTCCTGGCCTGTGCTAAAACGCTGCCCTGTCCACTTTCTCTCATCCCATCCCTCCCCTCCCTCCTTCTCAGCCCCCCAGCCCCCCCCCCCCCCCCCAGTAAGGCTTCAGCCTGCCCTGTTGCTTCTACCTGGCCAGCCGTCGTTCCCTGGGCCAGAGCTCACCTGCTCCTGCTGTCCCCACTGTCACCAGGGCTGGAGTTGCATGGACACTGCAGGCCCCCTGCTACTTCCTAGCTACTGGGGCTTAAGTGCCTAGCCCCTCTTCCCTCTCCCACAGGGCTCCTGGCTCAGTTGCCGGTCCCACCCGTCACGCTCCTGCCCTTGGGGGTGCCCCCCCCCCCCAACTGGGCTGTGGTAGGAGGAAGTAGGGAAACAGGAGCTGCATTATTGTAGGATTTCTTTTAACTCTCAACTACGAAAGGAATTTTTTGTCATTGCCTGTTTTGTTAAAGACAGTTGCTGACAGCTATTTTGAAATAAATAACCCAAATAATTTAAAGTGGTGTTATTATATAGTGTTCTTTTGACAAATGAAATATGCAGAAATTTTCAGAATTTTAAAATATTAAGTGCAAAATTTAATATTTGGCCCAGAATTCCCGCGGGAGTAAAGTAATCAAACTCATCCTCAGAAAGCGTGGCGGGAGTGGTGGAGAGGTGAGAATATGCAAAAAATTAGTAAGTCTTGCTTGTTCTCCATGGCCAGCTTCGGCCATGGAGCAGTTTTGAGTTAGAATGGGGATGCCTTGTACTGGCAAACTCGACCTAAGTGTCCTGTGCTTTATAATGCTTTGTCTAGTTCTCAAATGTCCTAATAATTCAGTTACACATACTGAAAGCTAATGTAAGTTACAGTCCTGTCTATAGGTCTTGTATTTCATACTATTTGAATAGGAGTAGCTACTGTAAAGAATTCAGAGATTGAGAGTGTGAGAGAAATCTTGAAAGCATTGATGTAATCTGTTCTTAATTAGTACTTGTGTCATGGTATGTGCTTGGGTCTATAATGGGGTGCACTCACCTCTCATGAGCACCCCCTGGATGAGTGTATATGCCTGACTCTTTCCCGATTTGTGATGGCCCTAGGGTTGCCAGATGGTTTCAACGAAAATACCGGACACGCTTGACATGACATCACAATCTACATTACATCTTATTTAGAAAATACTGGACATTTATATTTTCTCATTTATATTTTCTCAATTTGTTTCCCAAATAGAAAGCTCAAATACTGGACTGTCCAGTTCAAAACCGGACACCTAGCAACCCTCCGTAGCTCTTCAGTGACTCAGCTGGACCTGAGTATTGGCTGGCAGACCTGAATATTGTTGATCCACTGTCCTCACCTCTGTTTCTCTCCATTCTTGTCCACTATGTTTTGGGTCAGGAGGATCCCCATTGACAGAGCTCCATGGTTATAAAGGTATCTTGGGCTCTCCACATCTTGCCCTAGTTTCCATAGCAGATCTGGTGTTTGTATGGGGAATGGGAAGAAGGTCCAGAATTGGCTCTTTTATCACTATTGGTAGGTCTAGACTACAGGGTTTTTTTTTGAAAAAAGTGGCCTTTTTTCAAAAAAACTTCCCCTGCGTTTAGACTGCCGCTGAGTTCTTTCGAAATTAAATCGAAAGGACGCGGCATTTTTTTCAACCATGGTAAACTTCATTTTACGAGGAAGAACACCCTTTTTTGAAAGTGCTCTTTCGAAAAAAGGCATTCTTGAATGCAAACTGGGCTTTTTCGAAAGAGAGCATTCAGACTGCCTGGGTGCTCTCTTTCAAAAAAGCAGCTTGCTTTCTCGAAAGTACTGGTTGTAGTCTAGATGCTCTTTTTCGAAAGAGGCTTGCAGTCTAGACGTAGCTTATGCCTTCAGGTTAGCCAGTCAGAAACCTAGGCATCAGTCATTGAAAACCATTCTACATACATGATACTTGTTTTTAACTTTTATTCTCTTGGAAATAGTCAATCAGTAGGTAATATGCAGGTTTTGCTTTTCTTAGAGGAGATGCAGCCAACTGAAAATCATGCATTTTTGTTAATTTTTTTGTATTTCTTTTAGCCAGATGCTGATCTGGTCGGTTTCACTCTCTGGGTTGCATGAACCGAGGTTGGTTGTAGACTGTAGCAAGAAGTCAATAGCATTTCCAATGATAAAAATGCTCCTATTCTTTAGTAAGCTTGGTACAAATGTCTCACCTTTTGGGAAAGACTGAACATAAGAACGGCCATACTGGGTCAGACCAAAGGTCCATCCAGCCCAGTACCCTATAAAGGACGGGTCAGGTTTGGGAATCTCCCTAACATCCTCAGCCATGAAGACTGAAGCAAAGAATTCATTTAGTTTCTCCGCAATGACTTAACGACGATAAAGTGCTCCTTTTGTATCTCGATCGTCCAGGGGCCCCACTGATTGTTCAGCAGGCTTCCTGCTTCTGATGTACTTAAAAACATTTTGTTATTACCTTTTGAATTTTGGCTAGCTGTTCTTCAAACTCCTTTTTGGCTTTTCTTATTACAGTTTTACACTTCATTTGGCAGTTTTTATGCTCCTTTCTATTTACCTCACTAGGATTTGACTTCCACTTTTTAAAAGATGTCTTTTTATTTCTCTGCTTCTTGTACATTGTTAAGCCATGGTGACTCTTTTTTAGTTCTTCTACTATTTTTTAATTTGGGGTATACATTTAAGTTGGGCCTTTATTATGGTGTCTTTGAAAAGTTTCCATGCAGCTTGCAGGGATTTTACTTTAGTCACTGTACCTTTTGATTTCTGTTTAACTAACCTCCTCATTTTTGCATAGTTCCCCTTTTTGAAATTAAATGCCACAGTGTTAGACTGCTGAGGTGTTCTTCCCACCACAGGAATGTTAAAAGTTCTTTTATTATGATCACGATTTTCAAGCAGTCCTGTTATCTCTTGGACCAGATCCTGTACGCCACTCAGGACTAAATTGAGAATTGCCTCTCCCCTTTTGGGTTCCTGTACCAGCTGCTCCAAGAAGCAGTTGTTTAAGGTATCGTTTAAAGACTGATGTACTTTACTCTGTCACTTTAAATAAAGTCCCAATATTTACTAATTTTTTGCATGTATTGCAGTAACATTAATCCTGATGAATCCAACTGGTTTTAATGGAGATGTCATAAGTATTTACACAGGCTTTCAACTGTAACTTAGCATCAGTTAACTAAACTGTTATTTTAAAGTATTGTCTTTAATTTTAATACATTACATTTCCCAGGGTCCTTGAGCAGTTACTCTTAGTTCCTGTTGCTACTATCTTCATTTTTCATTTTCCCTATCTTTCCTACTTTTCTTTACTAACTCTGTTTTGATGGTGCAATGAAACGCTTCAAAAATGGCTGCTAGAAATCAGCCTGATGCCAGTGCTACTTCCTGCACGATGCTAAAGACCTCATCCTAGAAAACAAGTTGCTTTTTGCAATCAGCCTTTTTCTGACCTAATGAAAAAAAGGGTGTTCTTGCTGTTAAGTCTCTGGACTTGGACACAGGAGATCTGGAGTTAAATCCTTGGCTCCATCACAACTTCCTTTGTGCCTTGGGGAGATGCACTTTGTTTCTCTGAGCCTCCATTTCCCATTTGTAAAACACTGAATAATAACAATTATTCCTTCCTGGTATGATCTCTCCCTTGTCTGGTGACTCTTGGAGGTCTACAGAGGAGGGTGGCCAGAATACATTCTGAAGGAGGAGAAGGGCCTGCAATCACCCGTGTTAGCAATTAGCTCCATTTGCAAAAGACTCCAAGAATATTTTAAGAAGACTGGTGTATGAGCTGCAGCTGCCCTGGCAGTTCCTATTCATAGAGCCATAGTTCAGTTCACTTTCAACGTGTTAAGACAAATCAAATAGCCATTTGTTGAAACAGCACATAACAAGTACTACTTTAACCTCTCTCTCCAGCTCTCTGCTTCCTGTCCCTGAGAACAAATATATTTACCTGTTGCCTGCTTGGAATGTGTATAGGGTCTGAGCCAAAGCCCACCAAAGTCAAATAAAAGACTCTCCGTGGTCTCAATGAGCTATCAGACCTTTAAAGAGGCCATTCTCTCTTAGTTCATTTGTGGGGTATATTTCTCCCTGCCAGGAGAGAGAGTGTGAGCATTTGGAGCTTTCAGCTATATCATTCTATCTATATTGCCCAACATCCCCGATACTGGACTGCATTCCAGTTATTGCCTCTCTTACTGTTTGGACAAGCTGCATTTCCTACCGTTTCAGCAGCATTCTAGGATTTGTCAGAATTAGGGATGTAAAAGTGTAGTCGATTAACCAATAAGCAAAAGCTTATTTTTTAGCAGGCTGGCTAGTGGCCCGGCTCAGTCCTGGCTTGTGCTGGGTCTGGGAGCTACCCCACGGTGGCTCTGCATTTGAAATGTATTAGGAGATGGGTGGGCAGGCACCCCGACTCAGTTCCAGCTTGTGCAGGGCCCGGGAGCTCAGACCTGCCCTAGACAGGGGCTACTGCCATCCTGTAGTGCTGCCTCCTTATCAGAGGCAGCAGCACAGGGCGACAGGCAGCTGGTCAGTGAGGGGAGCTGGTTTTTAAACTGGCTCCCCTCGCAGACCAGCTCCCACCAGGCATCCTGTGCTTCTGTCTCTGATACAGAGACAGTAGTGCAGAGTGGCTGGGGTCTCCTTAGGAGTGAGGCCAGAGCACACTGGCTGCTGGCCCCACCCCTGGGGACTATAGAATAGTCGACTAACCAATACGAATTTATGAGGTTACTCAACTATTCAATTAACCGATATTTAAAATCCCTAGTCAGAATTTCTTATGGCAGTTTGTGTTTGTTAAAGATTTTGGGTTTCTTGGTTCATTGTTTTCCTCCATTCATATTTTAGATCCAGGGGTTGTTGAAGTTGTACTGTCCTAGAGTCTTTCTGACTTCAACCTGATTCATTATGTGTGTTTTAGCATTTGGCCTATATTAGTTTCTGGTTAGGCTGCACAACAAAGTGCAAGGAATGGTATGGTTCCTTTGAAGTGGTATGTATCCCTTAGGGCTGTTTTGCACAGATAGGCAAGTCCATATTTGAGTAATTAAATCCCATTAAAAATGCTCCAGTTTTTCTGTAAAGCTTCTTTTCAGCATTTGTCCAAACTGATAAAAGCAAGGGACTTTGAACAACAGCTGCTACTTTGACTTTAACCCTAACCAGAATGGAGTGTCTTTTTTTTAGCAGTGCATGTCAGATATTGTGGGCCAAATGCTGCCTTGGGTTGCTTACACAAGAAGTTCTGATCAAACAAATTATGCCTCTGTAGGGACTGCAGTACGGAAGGCATCACTGTGGTGAGTTAAGGGACAAACCAGGTTTTCTTGTTTTTATTGCTGTAAGCCAGAACATTCATGTTATTGTAAAGCTGATATGTGTGGCCCCTGCCCCTCTCCCTTCAATCGGTTAAGTGGTTAAACTATATTATTTTAATAATTAATAATGACATCCCTAAAGATTATTTTAATAATGTTTTTATGTAATAATTTGCTTTTTATTTAATGAACTACAGATCAAGCCATTCATTTTAATAATGTCTGTCTTGTCTCTAGACATTAAATATTAGCATTTTTACTGCCTGATGAGAGGTGCTTTCATTTATGTTGGGAGCAGGTTGTGGGTGCAGAACAATTCTCCAGTTCAAGTCCTACCCTGTGTTTTGACCCACACTGGCCATTTGCAGATACGCTCACGTTATGTAGTATTCATGATGTAAAACTCAGTTGTATTGTGAGAACTTGTTGCTGATAAAACAAGTGGGATGAAAGGATCTCATCTTGAAAGACTTAGTAGGGTGGCAATTTTATTAACCAAACTTAATGGAATTGTGCTCATTTGCATCTTGTAAATAGCACTGTAGCATGGATCTCAATTGTGGGTTTGAAATCATTATAGAAAGCACTTTATGGGCTTACCATATTTCACAGTTAACTTGTCTGCTCATGTTTTCTTATATACGAGGCAATAGACCAGCTCCCAAAGTTCTATTATTAAAATGAACTATTTCCATTTAAAAGCTCATCCCAAACCCAGCAGACACTGTTTTCAGTCAGCCTCCTCCAGTGAAAATTGGAGAGATTAAAGAGGCATTTTAAGTGCTTACAAGATTAATGCCTGGATGAGGCCAACAAGAACCAATATCTCCATGACAGTTTGACTCTTCACCAGTATTAAATAGGAAGATTGTGGTACAATCACTCATAGGTTCTAATTAAGTTTCAGTATAAAAATGCTCATAAAAAGACATAAATATATAGGGATGAGTCCTCAGCTGGGGTACATAAGCATGACCCTGATTTCAGTGGAGCCGTATTTGCTCAAGGCATCTGAAAATCTGACCCACAAGTATGTACATTGGCCTTCCGCCACCCTTGAACTAAGGATGTTAAATATTGGGTAATTGGCTAATCGAATAGTTGATGCATTTTTGCATCGACTAGTCGATAGGGCACCTCCCCCTTTGAAGTGTAGCAACAATCCTAGGGCTGTTGCTACACTTCAAAGGCAGAAGAGCTGAAGCACCCAGTCTCTGTGTGGTGCTGCTGCTTTGAAACACCGTGGTAGCATTTCAAAGTGGCAGTGCTGCACGGAGCTCAGGGTCAGCTAGGGAGTCTCCAGCTGATTTCAGGCTCCACTTGGTGCTGCCGCTTTGAAATGCCACGGGGAGCCCAGGCTCCTCACCAGCTGATCCCGGGCCCCCTGTGGCACTCAAAGCGGCAGCGCTACATGGAGCAGCCGTCCCTGGGCTCTGTGCAGCGCTGACGCTTTGAAATACCCCCTTCTTCTCCTCTCCTCTCCTCCACCCTCCGCTACCTCTATCAGATAGAGGCAGCAAGGGGTGGGGGGGAAGAGACTAGTCCACTCGTCCTTCACATCCCACCCTTGAACATAGTATTACAAAAGGACAAACCCAAGGTGATTGGACTGTTACTTGTCCATAGTTATTTTTATGTGAATTGGAATAAAATATTAAAATGATGATGGGGCTGTGGGGTAAATTTTAAGTTCAGGGCTAACCATGTGGCTTTTTGCCCTGATATGGATCCCATCTCCCCACCAGCCAACCTGCTTTTTGTTCTCTAGCCACCTGATTTTTTTGTTTTAATATTGCCATTTTGTGCAGCGGCCACAAGAAAGGTCACATCCCCATGGTGTACTAGCACAGGACCTATAATTTAAAGCCGGTTGCCCCGTTCACTGGCAGTGCGCGCATGCACAATGCGGATCTTGCACATGCGCAGTGAGGGGCTGGCAAGTAGATTTTGCCGCGGTTTGTCAAGCCCTGTTTATATGAGACGTTGGCACATGGGCAGAGGCTGTTGGAATCATTGGCAGAGTGGAGAAGAAAGGCAACATGAGAAAAAACACAAACAGAGCAGTAAGGCAGGGCAGTGTTGTGAGGAGCCTTGAAGATGGAACTGTAAACTTGAACATGATGAGGGAGAGATTCCATTCTGTCGTCTTTTAATGGAATGTCACAAACATTTTATCTAGCCTGTGTGGCCATGTAAACAAGTTTTTCTCATGAGGGAGCTGTTAAGAGTTGCCCCTGAGATACCACTGAGCCTGCCACTTCTGTCAGCCTGGGCACCCTTTTACCCTGTCTTGTGGAGTGAGACTGCTAAGCCTGTTCTAGTGCATACACAGATAGGGCTGTATCCAACTGCAGTATGATCCAGACACTGAGGGGGTGTCTAGACTACATGACTCCGTCGACGGAGCCATGTAAAGTAGTTTACCTGACATAGTCAATGAGCGGGGATTTAAATAATCCCCGCTTCATTAAAATAAAAATGGCCACTGCGCTGTGCGGACAATCAGCTGATCCGGCACAGCGCGGCAGTCTAGACGCGGATCGGTCGACAAGGGAAGCCTTTGTCGACTGCTCCCTTATGCCTTCCTTATGCCCCACTTCATTGATTATGTCGGGTAAACTACTTTACATAGTTCCATCGATGGAGCCATGTAGTCTAGACGTACCCTTCGTGTGCAAACCCCAGATATATGAAATACACCTCCTCCCTCATGGTGGAAAAAGACACACACAACTTCTCTCCTCCCCTCTGTTAGAAATTATATTATAAATAGATTATATTATAAACTCATAGTAAGTATGAAAATGTAACAAAGCACATTATTGAGCAAATATAAATAATATACAAACTCAGCTTAATATACTCAAACCGGTAATGAAATATAATTTCTTACTCTAAATGTTATTTTAGGCACGTTGCAAAGTTTCTGTACCTTAGAGTTCCAGTTCTATTTCTTTTCAGACTGGATCCTTGCCCCTGTCTAAACTTCTCCCTTGCTTTCCCTTCAGCAGTCTGTCTTTCTTCTTGGGTGGGCAGGCAGGCAATAGAGTAATGTCATTTGCTATCCCGCTTCCTCTTAAGTAAGATTTACACAAAACAGGAATTTTATGTTTCCCGAACTTGACCCCTTCCTCCTTTTACTTTTAGTGGACGATCACAAATCTAAGATAATGTTTAGTACAAGGTGACAGGACCACCTGACCCAGTAGTTTCTCAACCGAGTCCCAGAACTCCTCTCAGGAAGGAGAGAGGTTTAATACCTTCACAGTCTTGTTGTTTTGGTTAATGGGCCATCAGCCCTGTCTGGCTTTTTCATTGTTGTACCTGAAAGACTAATTGTGGGTGACACCTAAAGTAGTCCATTTGAAATATAGATACATGATTAATATTTTAAACTTCAGATGCAGAAATGATACAGGTGCACGAACTGGATAATCCCATTCATTAAATCAAATCCTTTCCAATGATATCTTACATGAGCCATCTTTCATAACTGAGATGCACTTCATATCATCCATCTTGTAAGCATATTTTCATAAAAAATATGGAGTGTAAAATCACAGCAGCTTTATTCAATGTGAGTTCACTGCTTACTCCATGAAGGACCCCAAGAGCAGCCAATAATGCTCTGAATTTAAATCCACTGGCATGGTGGCAAAGTGGGTGGGCGCAGAATGCAAATGTTCTGAACAAACTGGCTTGATAGGAAGCAATGACAAAACAAGGATTTAGATATACTTTTAAGTACAGTATTTTGGGGTGCTGATTGGATTTATGTGTTCCTAGGTATGTATCTGATCCCTGCTGCTGTAGGATCTTAATGCCTCACAACCTCCAGTTTATTTATCCTTCCAGTACCCTATGAGGTACAGTAGTGCTCTTCTCTCCACATTATGGATGGAGAGCTTAGGCACACAGAGACTAATTAGGAGCAGATTTTTCAAAGGCATAAATGGCTGTTTAGCACCTAACTCCCCTTGAAAGTCCATGGAAGTTAGTCACTACACTGCCGTTTGTGCTTTTTAAAATCTTTCCCCAGGTGACTTGCCTGTAGTCATGTAGGGAGTCTGAGGCAGAGCAGGAAACAAAAGTCACATACTCTAAATTCAAGGCCAGTTCATTAAACACTTGAATCCTAATTGTTGGGTGGCCATCACAGGAAAAAGAAGAAATTATGCGTTTCATGTACATGAGCAGGTTTCTTCTCTCCCCATCATCACCTCTCTTTTTACAATAATAGGAATTAATGTGGGAATTTCCCATTAGTTCATCTATGCTCTGCACCCCGATGCAGGACTGTTTGCTTTGGTATGGTCTTGAATGGCTTAGTGAAAGGAAGACTACTGATATGTTATGGCATGAGAGGCCACTGAAATGTCAGCTGTTGACCTTTGCTTGTGACTTCTATAGAGGCAAAGACCTATGTGTCTGCATCAAGACCTGTTCAAAATCATCTTGTCAATTTGAAGAATTTGTCCGACTTTAACAAGATGAAATTCAGTAAAGATGAGTCCAAAGTACTTCACTTAAGAAGGATAAATCAAATGGGCTATTACAGCATGCAGACTAACGGGCTAGACAACAAGTACTGCTGAAAATAATTTGGGAGTTAGTGGATCACAAATTGACTATGAGTCAACAATTTGATGCAGTTGTGAAAAAGGCTATTACATCCCAGAATTATATTAAGTAGGAATGTTAACATTTCAGCAGTTACACAGTTACAAGCGGGGCAGCAGCCAGCTCCCTGGGAGCTGGCTTTTAAGTGTGCACTGGCTGCCACCTCACACTGCTGCCTCTGTATCAGAGGCAGCAGCTGTCTCCTTGGGAGCTGATGTGTACTGTGAGCCAGCTTAAAAGCTGGTTCCTGGTGCGTACTGCTTCCCGTCTTCCACCCCGCTCCTGGGAAACTGGCTGCTGCCCTGTGCTGCTGCTTTTAATACAAAGGCAGCAGTGTGGGGTGACAGGCAGCCCTGGGAGCCACGTGTAATCATTTGAGTAACCGATAGGCTCATACTTATCGGTTACCTATTTAAATGGCTATAGTCATACATCGCTAGTATTAACAGGAATGTTGTGTGTAAGAAACAGGAGGTAATTGTGTTGCTCTGCTTGGCATGCTGAGGCCTCGGCTGCAGTAATGTGTCCATATCTGGGTACCACCCTTTGGGAAAGATATGGACAAATTGGAGAGAGTCAGAGGAGAGCTGCAAAAATGATAAAAGGTTTAGAAAATCTTCCCTATGAAGAAAAGACTGTGATCAGTTGTTCTGCCTGTCCACTGAAGATAAGACAAGAAGCAAGGGACTTAATCTGCAGCAAGGAGATTTAGGTTAGTTATTAAGAAAAACTCAATCTATAAAGTCTCAGTAGGGTAGCCGTGTTAATCTGTAACTTTAAAAACTGTGAACAGTCCTGTGGCAACTCAAGGACTTACACATATATATTATATCGTGAGCTGTTGTAGGTAAAACACACTTCATCAGATGAGCTGGAGTGGAAATTACAGAATAGAGAATATATATAACAGTAAAAGCAATTGTATGAGCAGTGTTAATTACACTAATCGGGTCAGGCAGAATGTGTCACATTCGTAGCTTTTGATGTGTAAATGCAAATATCAATGGCAGGGGAAATTGCCTTCCTAGTGCATTTACCAAATATAATCTTTAAACACAAATTGAGAGTGTTGAATTTGTAAATGAATTCTAGTTCAGCAGTCTCCCTCTGCAATTGGGTGATAAAATTCCTTTGCAGAAGAACTGCTACTTTAAAACCCATTATTGAATGTCCAGGGAGGTTAAAATATTCCCTTACTTGTTTGTGTGTTACCATTCCTGATGTCTGATTTGTCCATTTATCCTTTGTCACAGAGACTGTCCGGTTTGGCCAATATACATGGCTGAGGGGCATTGATGGGACTTGATGGCATATATCACATTAGAGGATGTACAGTTGTGAGTCCTTGATGTTGTGGTTTATGTGGCTAAGTCCTGTGATGGTGCCTCTTGAATAGATATGTGGACAGAGTTGGCAGTGGGGTTTGTTGCATGGTTAGGTTCCTGGGTGAGTTTATCTGTGATGTGGTATGTGGCTGCTGGTAAGTATTTGCTTCATGTTGGGGGGATGTCTGTAGGCAAGGATTGGCCTGTCTTTCAAGGTCTATGAGAGTGAAGGATTGTTCTCCAGGATAGATTATAGATTGCCAATTATGTGCTAAAGGGGGTTTGAGTGGGGGTTGCAGGTGATGATGAGTGGTGGTGTTATTTTTTTTGTTGGATCTGTCTTGAAATAGTTGACTTCTGGGTACTTGTCTGATTTCATCCATCTGTTTCTTCATTTCCTCCGAAAAGTATAAGTTTTAAGAATGCCTGATAAAGATCTTGTAGGTGTTTGTCTCTGTCTGTGGGATTGGAACAGTGGTTGAATCTTAGGGCTTGGATGTGGACAATGGATTGTGTGATGTCTCCTGGATGGAAGCTAGAGGTGTGTAAATAAGAATAGCCATCAGCTGGTTTCCGGTATCGGGTGGTGTTTGTGACCATTATTAATTTGTACTGTAGCGTCAAGGAAGTGGATCTCTTGTGTGGACTTATCAAAGCTGAGGTTGATGGTTGGGGTGGAAAATGTTGGGTCCACATGATGATGTCATCTATGTAGCATAAGTAGAGGAGGTATGCCAGAGGAAACATTGTAATTAAACTCTAGAATTGGCATCTAAGATTGTGGGTACGTCTACGCAACAGTGTTATTTCAGAATAACTGACATTATTCCAAAAAAGCTTTGTCCACCTCTGTATACTACAAGCAGTTATTTCAGTATAATGTGAAAATAATGGCAAGCCAGAGGACTTCTTACTCGACTCCTGTAACCCTCATTTCACAAGGGCTATGTCTAGACTGGCCGCTTTTCCGGGAAAAAATCAGCCGCTTTTCCGGGAAAAACTTGCCAGCTGTCTACACTGGCCGCTTGAATTTCCGCAAAAGCACTGACTTCCTTCTGTAAGAAATCAGTGCTTCTTGCCAAAATACTATTCTGCTCTCGTTCAGGCAAAAGGGCCAGTGTAGACAGCTGAGATTTGTTTTCTGCAAAAAAGACCCGATCGCGAAAATGGCGAAACTTTTGCGGAAAAGTGCTTTTGCAGAAAAGCGTCCGTGCCAATCTAGACGCTCTTTTCCGAAAATGCTTTTAACGGAAAACTAGACGCAGACATGGAGTAAGGGAAGAGTGCTCCACCTCGGACTTCTTGCTGTAGACAGCACCAAAAGACAAAATAAGCTATTTCGACTTAAGCTACGCAATTGACATAGCTCAAGATGTGTAGCTTATTTTGGCTTTAGCCCTGCTGTGTAGATGTGTCCTGTGTGTGGAATTCCCCCTTAGATGTTTTTAAAAACAGGTGGTAAAGAGACATGTCAGGAATAACAAGGATTACTTGCTCCTGCCTGAATTCAGGGGACTGAACTTGGTGACCTTTCAGAATCCCTTCCACTTGTACAGTTCTATGATTGTTGTTATTCCTTTATCTCATATAAACTGAGGTTTGCCTACATTTGCAGACCTGCTGGTGATTGTCATAACAACACAAAGCTCCACAGCAGAATAATAGGCCATCATAAGTTTTGAGATATACACACATCATTTAGAATGGTAAATTAGGGACTGCTTCAGATTCCTCTTTCACCAACAACTCTGTTTTCTGTAAGTATTGTGTTTAAGTCAAGAACTCAGGCTCAGTTTTACTATGGAAAAGCTCTAATCCTGCAAATGTGCAGTGGGCCTGGTTTCCTGCTGGTGGTTTTAGTGGCATGGAATTAGTGTAAATCAGGACCACTCTGTACAATTCCCATAAATTTCAGAGAGATTGTTGTGAATTGCCAGTATTCACTGCAGTTTAGAAAATCTCCCTGTTATTTTTGTATATAAAAACAACTTTTACATCAAGTAAACTCACTGATAAATTATTGTTCTTGTTTTGGAACTAATTGCATTGTTTTATTAAAGTTATGAATAATTGGTTAAAATAACAAAAAGTAAAACCCATAGAGAAAATGAGTAGTGTGGCTGCCATGGATGTTTTCTTCATGAGCATGAATTATTTTAATGTTTTTTTTTCTTGTATTGATTTAAGTTCTTTTGTTCTGATGCTATCAAAAGAGGACAGATTTCAGAAAATTCACGTGACGCATGTTTTTGGTTCTCATGGTACCTCCTACAGTATCCTAAAGTGGAACTTCTGTTGAAAGCAGAATAAACATTGCAAGAGCCTTTTGGGCCTGCTTGTCAGAAAACAAGGGACAGTTATTAAGGGTATTTGCTTTTCATGTAAAGAAATGCCCTTGATGCCCTTGCAGATGATGGTTCCATCAAGAAGTATATATATGCTTAACTTTTTGCACTGCATGTAGCTTTGTTGATGTTTTGGCAGAATCAGGGCCCTAATGGAACATTTTAGGTGTAATTATGCAGTGAGCTCTTGAAGGGTGGACCCTAGTAATGTCAACTCTTCAGATTTTATCGTAACTCCTTTGGCAGTTGGTGGTTAGTCTTAGTCTTGGGTCTGGGAATTACATGAAGATTGTTTTAATGAAAAACAAAATCCCCAAACTTCGCGGAGAAAAGCTTGATAATGTGACCCAGGTTAGCCTGAAGTCTCCGATGCTGCAAGGCAAACAAAAGAATTTAAAACATATGGGGGTGACCAGTTTTTCTTAAAAATAGTGAGATTTAAACTGATCTCGTGATTTTTTTGAGGTGTCTGACTTCTGCTTTTTGTATGCTTGGATTGGCAGTACAGTGGCCCCTGCATTCATGTTGAACTCACAGAAGTCATTTGGACTGCCTTCATAAAGCTCGTGGCAGGATCAGGGGATGAGAACTTTACTTAGTACTGTAACTGAAATGGAAGTCTTGTTGGTGTTCTGGGATCTCAGTAGCAGTATTGTTTTTTTTCTGCGTGAGAAAGATGCGGGGAAAATCTACCTATTCTAAGCAGATTAACCATTGAGAAAAGCCTGAGCCACCATTTTTGATTAGCAGAATTAGACTTGATCCGGAAATTCTCACCCTCTACCTCAGGTTTGTTGAACAGCACTAGCAATAGACTGTGAAACTGAGACTATTATGTGAGAGTAATGGAAGGAAGCACATGGCACCTTGAAGTCCTTGCATGTAACGAGTAATTCAGCTGTGAAGAAGTGTGGCTCGTCATCTTGCCTGTGGGAAAACTTCCTTTTGGCTGGAAGAATAATGCTAAATGGTGTGAACTTGTGTGGGCATTCCACTTTATCTTCTTTGTATGGTTTTGTGGTTGTATATTTTGACTAAAAAAATAAAGAAAGCATCTATTTGAAAAGCCAACTGAAAACCTTTCTGCTGGAAGATCTTCATGATTGTCCATATTTGTTGAATTGGAAAATTCTCTTTATATTCTTGTTTTTGACTGCTGTAGTCAGGTGTCAGTTAATTTTAAAAGACCATACCTCTCATTACACATTTCTAAACAAAAAATGAAATATATTACCGGGTGGAAATGATTATGCAATGGAAGAAAGATGTCAAAAATGAGCCATGGCATAGGAATTATGTACATTCTGGGACTGTTATCCTTAAAAAGATAAAGCTGTAAAGAAAAATTATCTTCATTCATATAAGGATATAAAATAATCAAGAATTTCGTATAAAATCCTGTAAAGAAATAGACTGGGACTCCCAGATAAGTACTTAGTTTTTTGCATTCTTCTTCCACACAATAGGATTTTATTTATGAATTCAGGCACCAGTCTTAGAATGAATACCATGCTAGTGCAGGAATCTGCTGTAGCCCAGGCTTAGGATTCTAAACAGCAGTAATGCGAGGAACCTACTTAGTGTCCTCTAAGACACTAGCTGAAGCAGTTAGCATATAAGGCTTTGAGGCCTATGAACTTGAGCAGAAATAATAGGTCCTACGATGATCCCGAGTTTTGGAGACCTAAGAATATTGTGCTTAGGTTGGAGATTCTATACAAAGTGATGCCTGTAACCAGGAACATTGAACCTATACTAGGCTTGGCTATTTTTGGATGGAAATGTTGGCAGATGATTAACCATGAGATTGCCTTGGCAGTGAATTCATGTCAGTGAATATTGGTCAAGATTATTAATATACTAACCTGTAGAATAGGGAAACCACAATGTGATTAGAGTGAGGAGGTTAGATATGGGCAATGGAGACTGGGCATTTGTCTGAATATTCATGACAGTCCCTATGCCTCCTAATAAGCCATGTAAAGAAAGATCTGGACCACTGGACTTGTTTAGCATGTCAGGCACAGTTCCCTAAGAGAAGCTGGGCATGTATGGGAAGAATGATTGAAGGGCTAAAGCAGGGGTTCCCAAACTTTTTGACGCAGGGACCAGTAAATCCAATCACGAGCTTTCGGAGGACCAGCAACAGTCATTTGCATATTTGCATATTCATTAAGCAAATGACGATTATGCAAATATGTTGTTTTTGGTCTTCCCAAAGCCCCCAAGGCCAGCTTTAGCAAAGCTTTTGATATGGCCACCCACAACATTCTTACCAGCAAGTTAAGGGAATATGGATTGGAAAAATGGACTGTAGTCCAATAAAGCCCTGCACCACCACATCGTGTATTGAAAAGGGGCTCATTTATTTTTAGAAAGCTGACACCATCTTTGGAATTTTTTATCCATATTCTCATTCGGGATGGTGAATGCACCAGGTTCTCTCCATTCTGACACATTGCAGTGCCTTTAAACCTCACTGTCAGCAGTGGGGATATTTAAAAGGCACTGCTTTTACATTTTTATTCAGGATTTGCGTGCACCCTGAACTGTCCCGCTCCCCACCAGCCGATTCTCTCCTGGCAAGCCCTGCTGCCCCCACCAGCCCTGCTTGTGCCAGCTGGTTCCCCAGCCAGCCCCACGATCTCCCCCAGCCAGCCTCACTGCCCCCGCCAGCCGGTTCTCCTCTCTCTCCCCCCCCTCCGTGATCTCCCCTGGCCAGCCCCACTGCTCCTGTCCCCCCAGCCAGCCCTGATTCTGCCAGCCGGTTTTCCCCCTCCCTCCCCCCCCCCCACGATCTCCCCTGGCCAGCCCCACTGCACCCACTCCCCTCCCCCCCCCCAGCCAACCCAGCTTCTGTCAGCCGGTCCCCCCTCCCCACTATCTCCCCTGGCCAGCCCCACTGCTCCTGGCCCTCCTGGCCCTGCTTCTGCCAGCTGGTTCCACCCCCCTCCCCCCCCCCAGTGATCTTCCCTGGCTAGCTGCACTGCCTCAACCCTGCTTCCCTGCAGCCCATATCCAAACTTCCCCTCCATAGCCAGCAATAAGAGCTCACTTGGTAACCCTCACTATGCCTCTGCCGGGAGCCTGAAACATACCGTGCATCCGCCCAGCCCGGCTTGAGGAACCCAGCGCTGTACGGACAGTCCGGGAGCCCGGAACACCCTGGCAGCCACGCTGAGGCCCAGTATTTTTTTTTCCTGTGTCCCGGTACTGGGCTGCGGCCCAACGTTTGGGAAACGCTGGGCTAAAGAGTTTGGCAACACTGCCAACACAAAGCTCATTACATTCTCAGGTGCTAAGATAGTGTTGGTATCCTTGTGTTTTCATAGCTGAATGTGGGAAAATAATTTCCTTTCCCTTTGGATCTTTGTAAACTGGTTCATAATTGGTTTTTCTGTGTGAAAAATCCTGTCTTTAATATAATGAGGACTTGTCTAAAATGAATTTTTACTGTAAAATAACAAAGAGGCTGGTGGCACCTTAAAGACTAACAACTGTATCTTGGTGTAAGCTTTCACGAGTTGCTACTCACTTTGTCAGATGCATGAAGAGAAATAAACATGTAGTGGGGATCCAGAGATGGGAGTGTTACACCAGAGCTAATTCAGTCAGGGTGGATGTGGATAAGAGAGTGAGTAGATCTAAAGAGGAAAATTACTTATTGTAATGAAAGAGCCATTCCCGGTTCTATTCAGGCCCATTCAAATAGTGTTACATTTGCATATGAATTCCAGCTCAGCCGTTTCTCATTGCAGTCTGATTTTATTGTTTTTTATTCTTCTGCTTGAGGGTGGCAACTTTTAAGTCTGTAACTGTGTGTCCAGGGAGGATAAAACGTTCTCCTCCTGGTTTTTGTATAATACCATTGTAGTGCCCCCTTCTCCACCTGCTTACCTTCTTTAATGCCAATCTGCTTACAGGTTTTGATGGACAGATCTGGGTTCTTCTGGATCCCGCCACCCACTCAACTTTATTTGGATTTATTTGGCGGTGCCTCCACCCCTCTCACTCCTTCCTGGCAGGGTCACCAGGGAAGCTTGGGAGGAAAATTCTAACCCAGGGGAATCCCCACGTACTTGCCAGATAGTTGGAGACTCCCAGAAAATAACACAAACACATACACTATAATAAACACAATTATATTAAACAGGAGACAAATATAACAGAACAGGGTAAAACACTATTTTTAGGTTCACCGGTGCCCAGCAACTGTAAGGTTAGTGTCCCGTTGGTACGCGTAGTTTGTTGGGGCCTTTGATGACTTATGACCGCAAAAGTCTTCTCTGCAGTGGTTTAGCAGTGGGGCTGCCTGGGTCCATTACAGCCCAAAGGACTCCCAAGTAGGAGAAGGTGATAAATCCTTCCACAGGTTTAATATGCAGCAGGTTATAAAATCCCCAAATTCCCTGACTAACTAAAAGATGGTGCACTCACACACTCCATGAATGAGCCTCAGGTTCGGCGATGACTCAGTCACTGCAGATGGCTGGTCTCTTCTGGCAGGGATCCTCTTCAGGCAGGAATCAGGCTGCTTTGATCCCAGAATTTCCCCTCACCAAAGGGTTGCAAGACTCAAGGTGCAGGCCACACAACTGCACTAAAAATCCAAACTGTAGTCTCCTAGCCCAGCATTCAGACACACACAGCAGGCAGCAGCCTCCCTAAACCAGCAGACAGAGCAGAGCTGACCATGCGGTGACTGGTCTCACCCAGGGAGCTGGAGAGCTAACTCAGCCTGGCTGGGGAAGTCTCCCAGCGAACTCCACAAACTGGGAATCAACGGTGGAGACATAAAACCCAGCTGAGGGATCCTGTCTTCAGGTCCCTAGAGGCTAGTTCTCAGGGGGAACCCTGCATGCAGGCCTGGGGCTTACCGGCTCCCACACAACAGCCCTCCCCTTGCCCTGCTGGCTCCAGACTCCCCCCAACAATGGCCTCTCCTTCCCCCTCCTGAACTCCCTGGGAGGAGCATCTCACTCCCTATGGGTTGCCGGGCAGACTCTGACCCTGGTAGGGAGGGGGAGCCAAGGCAAACTTAGTGTGCCTCTCCCTGAGCTGCCAGCAGACAGAGCCCCAGGAATCTAGGTAATCTCCTTGGGGGTTACGCCATTCTTGATGTCTGCTTGTGTCCTAACCACATCAGCCATGCGATCAAGAGCTCGTTCACCCACCTGCACATCTACTAATATGCCATCATGTGTAGATTGGGCCTCCTAGGTCCAACACCTTCAGGATTTAAGTAATCCCAAAGAAGGGAGTTTGCTGTAAGAGGATGGGGTGGGAGGAGGGTTCAGGCCTCGGGCTCTCTTGGGCTCCCCTACTGGTCATTGGCCGGGGCACAGATGTTGCTGGACCAAAGAGCCCTGGACCATGGAGGTTCAACTTGTGCCAGCAATGCCCATCTGCCACATACATTGGACAAACCAGACTGTCCCTTTGCAACAGACTAAACGAACACAAATCAGACTTCAAGAATGGTGTAAATTAGAGCAGCTGAGTGGAGCATTGAGTGTTAGTCCTTAGTAAGCTATCGGTTAATTGAATAGTCAATTAACCGCATTAATTCTTAGGGTTAGTCAGGATTGGTCCTGCCTTGGGCAGGGGGCTGGACTTGATGACATTCTGAGGTCTCTTCCAGCTCTATGGTTCTAGGATTCAATTATTCTATTCTGTAATCCCCGGGGACAGGGCTGGCAGCCAGTGCACTCCAGCCCCGTTCCAGGGGAGCCCCTTGCCACCGTGCACTGCTGCCCTGTGCTGCTGCTTCTCTTCTGCTGCTGCCTCTCTAACAGGGGCAGCAGCGTGGGGTGCCAAGTGGGAGCCAGTTTAAAAACCAGTTGGCTACAGAGGCAGCTATGTGGGGTGGCAGCCGTCTCTGTCCGTGGGGCGTCCGAGTTTCTGGGGAAGCAGCTGGCTCACCATGGACAGAGGCTGCTCTGTGGGATGTGAAGCAGCCTCTGCCCCAAGCCTGAGCGGCTTTGCGGCAGCCTTCCTTGCCCCACCTCCATGTTGCTGCCTCTGTATCAAACTGATTAACCAACTTATTGGTTATTCAATTAGTCGACTACTCGTTCACATCCCTAATTTGGCAGCAACTTTATGACAAAAATTTAGGCCTCATGATGCTCAATTTAAAGACTTGCTCAAAAGGGTCAAAATAGAATCCATGCACCTAATCTAATTTTCTACCATTTATAAATGATTGGCCAGACTTGTCAACTTTGGAATACTGCATGTTCACTATGATTATGGTTTCTGAATTGTAGACATGGTTGTGTTTGAGTTGTTTTCCTTCCTGTCTCAGACCTCTGCAAGACAAGCTATTCTGCTGTCAATTTACCTCGGCTTAAGTGCTGCTCACCTCTAGTTTGTTCCTTATATGCCAGGTTTGATCTCTTTGACCCTCCCCTTCTTCCCATGTTACTGTCTAAAACTCTGCTTTGTAGCACAGGTTTTGCTTATGTAAAAGGTTTCAGTTCTTGTTTGTTGTGTGGGGAGAGAAGGGATTTTGTGCTGCTTTGCTGGATCTACGGATGCAAACCATGCAAGCAGTCATTTCTGTATCTCATTGCTCATACTGTTCCGGGGTACTTGATAAGAGTTGAACTGTAGAATACTCTTGCTTTGTTCTGTCATACAAAACACTGAAGTTTGGCACTTCACTTTGTAGGAGCCAACTTGTTCCACTTGATGTTCCCCTAGACTTCAAGGGTGCTGAATTACAGATGGTTGCAAACTAGAACGAAGAAATTTTTTGAAAAATTTGCTATGAAATTGCTGTTGGGTTTAAAAAAACGAATTGGAACCTCTCTAGCACTGAGTTTATTCAAATAGCGAAGGCTTAGCTTGCTGCTGAGAGTTGTCTTTTCTGAATGGCCTTCTCATCCTGGATCCTGAATTATGTAAATATGATTCTTACCATCTTCAAACAGCGACATGGCACATTTAGAAAGAAATTATCAGCTGTCTGAACTGTAAAGTAAAAACAATAAAAATAAGCAAAACTTGTGCCTGTAACTCCTTTTTCCATATACATCAAAGATGAAAGTCGTGTCAGCCCAGCTGAAAATTGCATTGTGATCATAATTAGTTTGTTAGGAATTTAAATTGCTGCACAGTCATGTTAGAAGCATTTTCTTTATACAAATGATAGAGAAAAATAAAAGAGGATGAGAGTTTTTATTAAGAAGAGATACTGTAGAGTAACAACTCCTCATAAACAGCGGACTTCTCTTTTTCCAGGCTTTTTTCCACAATGAAAAACTGTTTTCAGGGTTTTTGCAGAATTGATGATAGAAGAAACAGGCACAGATTCAAAATAATAAAATGAAGTACCTGTGTGACCAGTCTGAGTATTATCATGATGTAAAGAAAGTAACATATTTCCTACCTGATTCACATAATCAGTGAGTTACAAATTGAATTCCAAGGTGGAGAAACAGCCTAAAGGTTCAAAGCCACTTTTGCTAATACTAGTCTGAAATTAATGAATGGCTTTCACTCCAGGGTGGTTCTTATTTCTCTGTACTTGAAAGTCTTTGCTGCAATAACTTCAGACTATAATTAGATTGACTGGAAAACTGAATTATCTGCAGAGTTACTCAGATCACGAATGAGGGACATGAACTTTGTTCATCTCATGCATATGTCACCTTCAACAAGCAGCAAAATAATTTCAGTTTCTAATACAATAAAAGGAGGGGATATCTGAAGTTTGTTGGCTATAGATCCAGTGACATGAATTATTCTGTCCAGAGAATCCTGGCTTCTTTTGATTGACAAGTTTACTGGGAACATACCTGACTCAGTACTTTTGAATGTTGTACTGAACCATGTTAACTTGCAGCACTGTGGGAGTCGATTGATATTTACCAGATGAAGTTACCTTCTACTGAAGTTAACTGAGCAATGATGAATCCTCTGAAGTTGTGGGTGTTGAGAAAAACATTTTAGCATTTTTAATGCAAATTGTATTTATTAAAAATAAACCATATTTATCTAGGCTTTAGTTTTGTTAAGGTAATACTTCCATAGTTAAGGATGATACATAATTCAGGGTGTATGATAATGTTAAATTATTATTTAGTACTGTTTGCATAGGACCCGAATATTACTCTGCTTGATTTCCTCCAGATTTGATGATGCTCAGAATATCAAACCCAGGCCTATAATTCTAGCCATGTGATAGACACTTTACAGGCAGGTATTCAGACAAGAACATCTGTTGCCTTCAGTAGAAGGATCAAGCCCATGGTACCTGCTTCCAGTAACTTGCAGTCCAAGCAATTGATCTTGTGAAGTTACTTGTTTAGATAGTCCTCAATGAGATGAATAAGTAGGCTGATTTCAGTGGGATTGCATGGTTGGATTCGAAATCCTATCAAAGGACATGGTTCTGGGATATTCTTTTTTCAACGTTTTAGTTTACAACTCGGTAGGACCCATAATGTTACAGCATAGTGTGCTGCTTTGGAGCCAGGTCACCCTAGTAACAGTGCCCTTATGCCTGGATATCCCATTGGCTGTGCTGTGCATTGCATCAGTGCTGCAAAGCTGACTGACACAGCTTCATTTTTCCATGAGATCTGACAAAGAAGGGCAGGAATTTTATGAAGACTGAAAAAAAGTCTGTAAATGTAACTGGGCTTGCATTTTGAATTACAATGGAATGAATTACTCTCTCTTAAAAGATGCATCTCACTGATGACATGGACTCTTGTGTTTTACAAGGGGTTACCAAGAAGATGCTAAGCATGCTTTACTGTATTTCACATTTTGTGACCTAATCCTATATTCTCAAAGTCTCTCTATGAAACTGAGTCTCGTCTATGAAAAAGTCACGTCTATGAAACTGAGCTTCACTGGCTTGTTCTCGAGACCCACCTATTTACTGAAGATTTAGAGATGTCACTCTCAGCAGAAACCCTTTGAAAAGTTTATTTTGCCTGTTCAAATAGGAGAAGGAATTAACTTGATAGTTGGAAGCCGTGGAGTAGCAGTGATACATTGTGGAGTAGTGGTTGTGGTTGTGGTTGTGACTGAGGGTTAAGTGTGTATGCAATTTTTTTAACTTTTGCCTTTGCACTCCATTATTCCTAGCTGCTGCCATCCCTTAGATGTAATTGGCGTAAGCTGGCCTCAAGGGGTGAGGGGCTGCGCATACTTTTCCCAACTGAAGATCGCATTGGCAGAATGCCGTAAACCTCAGGCTTGTGGCTAATTTACATAGAATAGAGGCAGACTGCAGCATCCTGACCGTCATTATAAAGATACAAGCTGGTACTTTGCTTTTCTGACCTTGATGGCATGTTGGGTGCTGTGAATGGTCGCCATGATGGATTTCTGGATTAGAGGGTGGTCATGAGCTGTCTGTAGGTACTAGCAGCGGTAGGAAATGGAGTGCATTATACATGTATACTTTAGAGGGACCATAGCCCATTGCTTCCTGCAGAATACAGTGATGAATGGTTCTGTTCAGTCTTGGCCTTCCTGGTACAGCAAGACTATAGGAAATGCTAGTACTACAAATTCAAATATCAGAGGCCGCCATGAGTTCAAGTTCCTTCCTGTTTTACTGCAGAGTGCTGTCTGGCTATTGGAAAGTAATAAATACTGGGAATTGGGGGGAAGCTATTTAGTCACTGGCACTTGGCCTTTTTAATATATGGCTTTCCTCAAGGAGCCATCAATTTGTTTCCTGCAAAATACTGCCGTTTTGAGTATCCCTTTCAATGGCTGTGGGGGTTGATCTGTTTCAGCACCACTTCTGTAAGAGCGTAACTACATTCAGAGGAACATAGAATCTGCTTTCAGTGAAGGTGCTGCATTTCTCATGCTCTACAAATCTTCAGCCTAGGTGTCGTGTTGCGATTTCTGATACCATGTAGAAAGCTGGAGCCAATATGCACCAAAAAAATGCTGTATATTAGATTTCAACATCTTTAGAGCAAGGTACCATCTCTTTGTTCTGTTTTTGTACAGTTGCTGGCACAACGGGCCATAACCACACTACTGCATCACAAATAATTGATAGTACAGGTTGAACCTCTCTAGACTGGTACACTCTGGTCTGGCAACATCCATGGTCTGGATGCCTTTTATCGTGGATGTGGCCACGTTTCTTCCAATCCTATAAAATCTGTTTACAGCCATCGGTCCTGGCTCTCCGTGTTCTCTACTGTTGTTTAGCTCTAATTTACCTCTAAGTGTCTTCTAAGAGCCCAGCAAGCAGTGGAACTGTTGGTAATGCTGCTAGACAATATTGACCTCCTGTGGTTCGACACCAGTCCAGTCCCAAGGACAACAGACTAGAGAGGTTCAACCTGTACCAAATTGTGGTTGGTTGGTTGGTTGGTTGGTTGGTTTGTTCATTAATTATCATAAAATGGCCTATCATTAAAGGGATAGAATTAGTATAAAATTCAAATAATCAGAAGGGGTCTGAGGATGGGAGAAAAAATAGAAATAACAAGCTAATGACAAGGACTTCAAAGGGAGTTTATTAATTGGGTGTGCATAGAAGGAAAACTAACTGGAGAATATGAGAATGACAAAAGAATGTGTAAGTGGAAGAAAAGGTAGGAAAAGGTGAGAGAACTAGTAAGAGAATATAAATGAAGAAATTAGTGAAAACATTTCATCAAAAGAAAAAATTGTACACTCCTTACGGTACAGATCTAGGTTTCCGGTGTGCCAGTGACATGCCATGCACACAGATGTACATTTTTACAAAAAAAAAAATCCTTTTCTTTAAGCTCAGGTTGCTAGAGTGATTTTTAAAGTGTACATCACTTAGGATGACAGCTTCGTAATAGCTGTCTCTTCCCTCTACTGCAAGGCAAGTGGTGTTGATCTGATGAGTGTTTGATTTCTCACCCAACACATTACGGCTACATCTAGAATGGCATGATTTTCCACAAATGCTTTTAACGGAAAAGTTTTCCGTTAAAAGCATTTGCGGAAAAGAGCGTCTAGATTGGCACAGACACTTGTCCGCAAAAGCACTTTTTGTGGAAAAGCATCCGTGCCAATCTAGACGCGCTTTTCCACAAAAAAGTCCCGATCGCCATTTTCGCGATTGGGGCTTTTTTGCGCAAAACAAATCTGAGCTGTCTACACTGGCCCTTTTGCACAAAGCTTTGCACAAAAGAACTTTTGTCCGAACGGGTGCAGCATAGTATTTCCGCAAGAAGCACTGATTTCAGACAGTAGGAAGTCAGTGTTCTTGGGGAAATTCAAGTGGCCAGTGTAGACAGCTGGCAAGTTTTTCCGCAAAAGCATTTGCGGAAAAACTTGCCAGTCTAGACGCAGCCTACCTGTTTAGAATGGAGAGGAAGATTTTAGGATCTTGCATATGTCGAGTCATCCTGATGTAGGGTACCTGAACTACTGCAGTTATGCCAAGCAATTAAAGCTGAGACCCATGAGTCAGCTGATTCTTTGTGCTCCCTACAGAAGGAACTAGTGTGCGGGCCACAGAAGTCCTTCAGGGAAGACTTTTGGAATTGCGAAGGTACAGGATAAATGTGGATGATAATGTGGTGGTGATTCTGTGGACACGTGTATGCTCACTTCCTGCGGTAGTGGCAGAGTGGCCAGATTCAGTCATGGGAAACTGAATTAGTTGCAAAAATGTTTGTCTAAAATTAGTGTGGAATATAGGGGGCAGTTGAAATCAGTGTGAGTTTTTTGCCACTGACATGCTACAATCCTCATTTTTTTTAAGGAGAATTGAGGCATGAAGAAGTGAGGAGTATATCTATGCAACGGTGAGTCTCAGTGGACTTGGGCTTGCAGGGCTCACGATGTGGCACTGAAAATTGCAATCTAGACATTCCTCCTTCATGGGCCCTGAAGGCTGGGAAAGGAGGCAGGCTTTGGAGCTTAGGGGAAATATCTACACAGCTGTTTTGAATGCTGTAGTACTAGCTTGAGTCTGTAGACCTGAGCTCTAGGCCACATTACTGTGTAGACACAACATGAGTGGTCTGTCCAGGTTCATAAAGGAAATTTCTGGTGACAGAGAATATTGTTCTAACTACTGGACCATCCTTCCCGGTTTAGTCTTGAACTATGCTGCAAGTTTCTAGCTGTTCTAAATTATGGGAAGCAACTTGCTAAATATAGCAGCAGCTCTTCTCCCAACTGCATACTGCCTTTTGATCCTTGGTTTGTTGTTTGGCACTGGAAAGGAGAGGAGGAAAAAACAAAGGATGACCAAGGGCAGTGTGGAATTGTCTTCCCTGTCTAGCTCTAATAAATCTAATAAAGAGATCAGCTTGCTTTCTTCTGTTTAAAGTTCTTAGCCAGTTCGTCCCTGTTTTTATGGCTGAGCTTTCACTATTGGCTGCTGTGTGGGCTGAACCAAACAACTAAACAAGTCGCATTTCTTACAACATTTGAGGGCTAAATTCTGGTGTTCCCTGCCAGCAGGGAGTTAGTGAAGAAGGGAGTGGAGCTGGAACCATTTTTCTGAGATGGAAAAATACAGGCAGAGAGGTGCCTGGGGGCAGTGTGCTCAACTGTGTTCCATATACTTGCTTTTTTTCAAGAAAAGGGCAGTGTTCCCTCCACAGAACCCATTCCTATATGCCAGTAGATGGCCAAGGACTGCAAGGACCTATTGGTTTGACCGTGCCTCTAGTAGCATTGTCAGATTCAAGGCACAGCTCTACAGCTTGGTTCTTAAGGCTGTGCTATGCCTGCATGATGTCCAGCATTGCGTTTCTGCTCTAGGGATAAAAGCCTGCCTGCTTCCTCTGTCTCCTTTGATGTACATGGACATAGGCAGATAGAATTTGTGTGTTAAAGGAGGCAGGTGCGGATAAACTCTCTCCAAGGGTGATTCTCTATGTTTTAAAAGAAAAGAGACTTCAACTTGTGAGGAATGCAACTGTGATGGGAAAGGTGAAGTCAGTTTGAACGTGGCAGATGCTACTTAACACATACATTGCGGTATGATGTGTCAAAATGTGAATGGAACAGAGCGGGCTGGAACATTGCTGCTGGAACATTGCTGCTTCATCGCGAAGTGCTTGTGTGACGTGCACTGCAAAATCACTCCAGAATCCAGTCCCCTGCCTTTCCTTGCACATGGGGCATATCTCATGAAGGAATTTAAAACAAAATCTAAAATCTGAACACAATGCAACAATCAGTTGTCATTTTCAGTCTTTTTAGCAGTACTTGTGGTGAAATGCCAGGATACAGGATAGCCAGAATCTTCCATGTCTAATGGTTTCTCTCTTTACTAGGACTTAAAAAGAAATGGATTTAAATTAAAAACACCCCAACATAGACCATGACATTTCCTGTTAACAGGAAGTACAGATTTTCTTCTTATCCTAGGTGGGTTTCTTTTAATTTTAGTTGAGACAAAATGAACTGATATCATAGAATCATAGAATCATAGGACTGGAAGGGACTTCAAGAGGTCATCGAGTCCAGCCCCCCGCCCTCAAGGCAGGACCAAACTCCACCTACACCATCCCTGACAGATGTCTATCTAACCTGTTCTTAAATATCTCCAGAGAGGGAGATTCCACCACCTCCCTTGGCAATTTATTCCAATATTTGACCACCCTGACAGTTAGGAATTTTTTCCTAATGTCCAATCTAAACCTCCCCTGCTGCACTTTAAGCCCATTACTCCTTGTCCTGTCCTCAGAAACCAAGAGGAACAAATTTTCTCCTTCCTCCTTGTGACACACTTTTAGATATTTGAAAACCGCTATCATGTCCCCCCTTAATCTTCTTTTTTCCAAACTAAACAAGCCCAGTTCATGAAGCCTGGCTTCATAGGTCATGTTCTCTAAACCTTTAATCATTCTTGTCGCTCTTCTCTGTACCCTTTCCAATTTCTCCACATCTTTCTTGAAATGTGGCGCCCAGAACTGGACACAGTACTCCAGCTAAGGCCTAACTAGTGCAGAGTAGAGCGGCAGAATGACTTCACGAGTTTTGCTTACAACACACCTGTTGATACAACCTAGAATCATATTTGCTTTTTTTGCAACAGCATCACACTGTTGACTCATATTCAACTTGTGGTCCACTATGATCCCTAGATCCCTTTCTGCCATGCTCCTTCCTAGACAGTCGCTTCCCATCTTGTATGTATGGAACTGATTGTTCCTTCCTAAGTGGAGCACTTTGCATTTCTCTTTATTAAACTTCATCCTGTTTACCTCTGACCTTTTCTCTAACTTGCTAAGGTCATTTTGAATTATGTCCCTATCCTCCAAAGAAGTCGCAACCCCACCCAGTTTGGTATCATCTGCAAACTTAATAAGCGTACTCTCTATCCCAATATCTACATCATTGATGAAGATATTGAACAGTACGGGTCCCAAAACAGACCCTTGAGGAACTCCACTTGTTATCCCTTTCCAGCAGGATTTAGAACCGTTAACAACCACTCTCTGACTACGGTTATCCAGCCAATTATGCACCCACCTTATCGTGGCCCTATCTAAGTTATATTTGCCTAGTTTATCGATATGCAGCAGTGTTCCCCTTTATTTGAGAATTCTGTATTAGAAAATGTTCACTGGTTGAACTAAATGGATTTTAAATCCTCCTAGTTTAAACTGGTGCAAACCCCTGAATAGCCATATTAAAACTCATGTAATCGTTGTGTCATGGGGCCGGACTTACGGCTGCAGCACTACCTGCTGGCAGTTCCATGCTCCTGCTCCGGACGTGTGTTGCTCCAGGACCGTTGTGTCCTCTTCAGGACACTGCCCGCTCCAAAGATCTTTCGCCCCCTTCTGGGGGTTTATCTGCAGTTCTGTGTTTCTACTGCCTCTGTAGCTGACTGTGGCCTCCAAACCTAGTCCCTCTGTCTCAGGGGCAAGGCACAGTCAGACTGAGCACACCTTGGTGGCATGGTATTGTTCAAGGAGGAAGGGGGACTCAGGCACTCCCACTACTCTGGGTTGTTCCCCAGGGACCCTCTAGAGACAGTATTTTCCTGCCATCCTCCACTCCCCTTCACTGTCTCTACTTCCCTGGGCCACTTCTCCTGTGACCCTTTGCATCCTCCTGGCCCTTGTAGCAAGGCCTAAGGCGGCAGGTATCTGGCTGGAGCCTCCCTGTCTAGCCACCCTGAGGCTGCCCAGCACAAAGGTGCTTCTCTGGGAATCGGGTTCTGCACCTTCCCTGGTCAGAGCCTAACTGGTTCTTGCTGCTGGGCAGCTCCTTATAAACAAGGCTGCCCCAGCAAGCTGCTGTCTGAATGGCTCCTTCCAAGCCCTTTCCCAACTGGCCAGGGCTCTGAGCAGGGTCCCCCCCAGCCTGCTTTAACCCCTTCCAGCCAGTATGGGACAGCTGCCCCGCCACAACTTGCTTAAATCCATTTTGCATGCATCAAACTACTGAACAGCGTTCCCTCTCATTTTTTCCATCCACATGCTGAATAAGTGTTATGGGCACCGAGGTATGTGAGGATGTGCACCACTAATAGGAACACAGGCTGTGGGCATTGTGAGCGCTCTGAAAATCAGATGGGTGGCATTTGAATCTCCGCCTTCCTCAGCTTACAGGGAACGCTGCTACTGGATGTAGTTTAAGTAATTTAAGCACAAGTTAATCCTGTATACATTTGTAGAGCTTAAATGTTTGCACTGACTTAAAGTCGATTAATTTTGTTGGAGTGGTTTGACTTTTCTACTACAGACCAGGTTTCTGTCATTACTCCAGCTGAGACACTTCAGGTGAGGAAAACATCTAAAGGAACATCAGTGCAAGTTGGGGATCTATTTCATATTTCCTTTCAGAATGTTGTTTGCATAAATGTGTGCTAGGAAAGGTCCATTTTCATTTGGACTGTGAGTGTCTCTGAATAATCCCTATATTTGCATTTTGTAATATTCATACTACAGTAAAACTCCATTGGTCCGGCACTCCTGACGGTCCGGCACTCCTGATGGTCCGGCACCATCAGGAACCCGGAAGTGCTCCGCAGCCGGACCATTGGAGCTGCTCTGCCTCCAGCTTCCCCTATTCAGCCGCTGCTATAACTGACCAGCGGCTGAATCGGGGAAGCCGGAGGCAGAGCAGCTGGGGCGCTGCAGGGTAAGTCCCCTAGCGCTGCCCCGGGGGCTGCGGGACCAACCTGGCAGCACCCCAGGTGTCCCCGTTTCAGCCGCTGCTGAAATTGACCAGCCGCTGATTCCGGGAAGCCCAGGGCAGAGCTGCTCTGCCTCAGGCTTCCTGGAGTCAGCTCTTGGTCAATTTCAGCAGCGGCTGACTTGGGGACGCCTGGGGCAGAGAAGCTGGGGTGCTGCCGGGTTGATCCAGTAGCACCAAGGAGCGGTGCTGCGAGACCAACCCAGCAGCACCCCAGCTGCTCTGCCCCAGGCGTCCCCAAGAGCAGCTGGGTGCTGCCTGGTTGGTCTCGCCGCGCCAAGGTCGGCGTTACCCCGACCAACCTGGCAACACTTCAGCTGCTCTGCCCCAGGTGTCTCCGATTCAGCCACTGCTGGTCAGTTTCAGCAGTAGCTGAATCAGGGACGCTTGGGGCAGAGCCGGACTATCGGAAGGGGGGGCTATGTGGTGTCTGGGGTGGCACCCCCCCCCCAGACTCCTCATAGCTTCCCCTTCCGATAGTCCGGCATATTTGATAATCCGGCACCCCCTGGGTCCCAAAGGTGCCGGATTATCGGAAGTTTACTGTAAATAGAAATGGAAACCAAATCCTAAAGACCGATGTCTCTGCTTAGTGCCTTCTCCAGTGCTCTGATTCTGAAGTTGCATATTCCTAGCCAGAGTGGCTGAAAATGAAAATGCTAAACCCAATATCATGTAGAGCCCTGAAGTAAAAAAACCGAGGCCCCTGTGTGTCTGTGTTCGGAACTGCAGATTTTCTGCATGAAGCTCACTCAGAAGTGGGAGGTCTGCAAAAGGTCTCCAAACATGGTGGTAACACTGCACAGCAGTGTGTGCATGTGCAAAGAGTACAGCCTCGACCTCACGCTGAAACCAGCTGAAGACCGGCCACCTTTGGTAAGAAGGCAGAAGGGTGGGTCACACGTAGGACGGGATCGGGCCAGTCAGTTTGTGATTAGAGATCCAGTGACTACAGATCACCATGCACGTGGTGAGCAGTGCAGCTGGTCTTAATATATTTTTATAGAAAGTTCAAACCTTTCTTGGTGGCCACCTGTTTCCTCCAATCCCATCCGTACCCTCCCTGTGTACTAGGAGGCTGTCATTAGTAGGACCCTCCTGCCCATAAAACCTCTCCTGTTCTCCCTGCTTCCCTATTTATCTGGTTTTAGTGTCCGTGATCCCTGCCCCAGACCTTCGGTTCCCCTGTGAACCGGCTCAGGCTGTGAACAAGAAGAGCCACATGTGGCTGCATCGTTTCTGTTTCCCTAGGATCTGATTGGATGGTGAAGTTCAGCCTTAACTCTAGTGACGCAGCACAACATAAGCAAAGTAAAATGTTTTTAAAAAACTCTGTAAATGTGATTGAGTGGAGGATACTTATGAGGATGACAAAATAATACGGTAGCCAGAAAGGGGAGGGGTGAGGACAAACTCCCTGTTAGCCAGCATCTAATCATAGTCCTTGAAGCTCACTGTCATTGATGGTGCACTGTGTTTTGCATCTGCAGTCGAAGAGTCATTACCTGCTTCCCCACCATTCCTGGGCTTGGTTATTCTTTTCTGGCAGATTATTTCAAGTCAGGTCACACGGTGCTATCGCATTTCATTTTGATGTACCTGAATAAATCGCTTCCAGATGGTGGTATTTAATGGCTGTGCCCAGCTCACTTATCACCTCTGCCCGACTAGTTCTGTAATTGTTTGGGGCAATGGGTCTCCAGCAAATAGCTATTGATGTTTGTTTGTTTGCTTCTTATGCTCCCTGTTCGTATACATATGATATTTTATCTAATATACAGGCAGTCCCCGAGTTACACGGATCCGACTTATGTCGGATCCGCAGTTATGAACGGGGTTTTTCTCACCCCGGAGGACGGGAGCGGCGGGACGCCCAGATGCGCTGCGGTCCCGCCGCCCGCGTCCTCTGGGGCGAGAAAAGCTGCTCCGCGTCTCCCTGGTCTGCTGGGGGGGAACCCCCCCCCAGCAGACCAGGGAGACGCGGAGCAAAGCTGCGGAGCACGCGGGCAGCGGGATAGCCCAGTGGAATGAGGAGTAACGGTAGTTCGGACTAGGAAGCCTAGTCCGAACTACCTAGTCCGTGCCGCGTGTAGCCGCGCAGCACGGGGTTCGAACGAGCCGGGATTTAAAAATGGCGGCGCCCGGCTTATGCAAATGAAGCCCGGGAAATTCAAATCCCAGGCTTCATTTGCAAGTGCGGTATGCCTACATTACCCTCCTAGTTCGAACTAGGAGGGTAGTGTAGACATACCCTTGGACACTATAAGAGCTACCACAACCAAACTTTGCATGGGATAATCTTTCATCCAGGAGAAGGTTTTAAGATACTTTTGGACCTGATTGGGGTCCTGCCCTGCCTCTCGCGGCACCTGCAGCCCTGGGTGCAAACTGGGCACCCCTCCCGTGTGTAGCCTCACCTCTACCTGGGGTCGCTCCACATCTACCCCCTCCCCCATCCTGGAAACCAAAACCAAAACCAGCCAGCCTTTCTGCTCAGCTCTCTGGCCTTATCCGAGCAGAAGGACTCCATGTGCCTGCTGCAGCGCAGGGCGGAGGAGCCGAGTTAAACCCTCGATGCATTACACTGCTGTGAAGCCAGCCGGCTGCTGTTCATACTGTGAGTGGGGCTCTGCTGTGTCTGGTTCCAGCCATCGGGGTTAGATGTGAGCTCTGATCTTTTGCTTGCCAAAGCAGGGCAGGTGGATCCCTGAGCCAACCTTGCAAAGAGAAGTCCCCTTGCTACTGGCCCATGACTGTGAACTGTTCTCCTGGGGGCTGGTTGCTTGGCCCTGAGGGGAGAAGAGTCCTGCTGCTCTCAGAGGGCCAGGAGCCATCAGCCCCCAGGGTCTGTGGCTCTGGGGGTCCCCTCCTTTCCTAAATTTTGTTCCTCCGGTTTCCTGAGCAACGCTCGGTAAGTCCAGCCAGTATAAAATAAGAGAAATCTTTTGAAATTTCACCACTGACCTTTCTCTTAAATTTCATGTCCTGTTTTCTCCCACAGCACCTTCCTCCCAAATCTGCTAATTGTTTCCTTCACAAAGTACTGTCTAAAGATGTGTAATTAAAACAGGGTGTTAACTGGCCTTTGTACATTTTGGGCCAAATCTGGGAGGCCTGACTGATCTGCACAAGTAGGGGTGTGTTTGTGTGCGTATTTGCAAAGAGTGTCTAGCCCTTTGCACTCCTCTGATGCTGGTGCAGGTTCTGTGCAGGGTTGGGTGCCAGGCACTTACACGAAGTGACGCATTACACAGTAGGGAATTTGTCTTTTCAAGGGGTAGCCTGGCCCCTTTCCCACAGCCACGACATTTTCTCCTGCCGTACCAGCTGCAGCAGGGAGGGCACATGATGTACAAGCTGGCCCTTTATATAACCTGACCCTGGAAAAATCTTCCCTGGGCTGGGGGGGCCAGTTTTATAGCCACATTGTGCCACTGGTGCACTGCATCAGAGACTGATCCACCTTGCCGCCTGTTACTGCGGCTTAAGCTCCTGCTAGATGGCAGTACAGAGAGAAATGCCCACTTAGATTTTTCTCAAGAAGCTGCTGTTTCCTTTGTCCATGTTACAGTAAATAAATATCCCAACACAAGCGCACACACACATCTGCCCTGATTGACACTTTCTTATCCCATTGAATTGACGACAACGTAACTGTAGAACATAGTCCTGCTAGTGCTTGTAACTGCTTCCCACCCCCTTTGACATCCACGTAAAGTGAGGGCATCGCAGGAAACGTTCAGGGTTATGGCAGATGAGGAAAGGGGCACGAAACCAGGCTGCTCACTACACGATCTGTGCACAGCGTGGAAGAGGGCTTCCTATCAAACCTCTCCAGGCAGTTCTCGTGTGGCTGTTGTTGATGCCGTAGTTTCACGTGTGGACGGTGCTGATGTGAGAACATGTCCTAGCTCTCCATCTTGCAGTCGACTCTGCCTGGGTAGATTTTAGATGAGACCCTCTGTAGTGTTCAAGTGCAGTGTCTAGCACAATGGGGGTCAGATTATGAATGGGTGACACTGTATTGTGTGTGTGTGTGTGTGTGTGTTTAAATATATGTCTGTCTATTATACAGAGGCCTGTATGTACAATTAAAGCATTCCAAAATAACATTCCCCTCACACCTTTTTCCCTTTAGGGAGGGGATGAGAATAAACATGTCACAGATATCACAGTGCTTAATGCATTACTAGAAAATGCTGAGATACTATGGTTGGGGTAGGGACCCTATGGATCAATGTCATTTGGCCCACAGGCCACACAAGTTAAACCTACCCACCCAGGGAGTTGCCAAAACTCAGAGTCCCTCTCGCCCTCCTAGTGGGGTGAGCTCCTGCTCATGGCTCCAATCCTATAGGTAAAGGGGAGACCCAAGCCTGGGCACTCCTGGGAGGCTGAAGCTTCAAGTGCCATTTTCAGTGTCCCTCCTCTCTTGTGGAGCTGGAGCTGTGAGCTCATCCCGACACAGGGGCAAAGCTTTGAGTCCCAGGCCTATGATACAAAAAAGGTGTTGAGAGCAGTATAAGAGCCTGCCGAGGATAGACTATTTATATTCTGTACACCCCGTGAACATTATCTGCACAAGTCATCAGTAAATATGCGGCCAGTATTCCTAAGTCTTCCAGTCACAAAGAGGAGAAATAATTGAATTCATATAAATATGGAAAACGTCTGCTCAGGGTGATTGGACGTGGGTTACAACTTTTCTGATGTAAATCACTAGTGCTGATGTACATCCCTGGTTCAAACTGGCTCATCACGACAACGGTTGCTGTGAAATGAGTTGGAGAGTGTAGGGCCATGCCTAATGGGGAAGTGAAAAACTTCCGACACAATTGGCACTCATTGACACTAGTAGTTACTGCCTCTACCATCATAGGTTTTACAGATTGAAACAACCCGTTAAGTTCTGTAGACTAGGGACGTTAATAGAGAACCGGTTTCCTGGTAAGCATCACTCTTAATGGGTGATACTTACCAAGTAATGGTTAACCAGTACCCATGAAGCAGTCACAGGTGGAGGGCAGCAGTGGGATCACTGGGCGCCTGCATGGGGCTGCCGGTTATCAGCCCACGTGGGTTGGGAGCCGGCAGTGCTGTATGAGGCCGGATGTCTGATTCAAGTTCTCAGGTCTAGAGCCTTCCTATAGGGCATCCAATGTTGAGGGAGACTATGTTGTATCCTTTATTTGGCTGGATGTTAATGGATGGGCAGCAATCTTGTGAAAATCAGCTCATTAAAAACAGCCTGTTGAAGCTAAATTTATTTTATTGGTCTTTTGGTAGGGTAGTACTCTAGTAGTTACATATGTTGTGTATTGACTTTTTCTTATTGAAAAGTTTTTAAGTTGCAAAAGCTAATCTTGTGTCCTCTTATTCCACACAGACCTAACCCATCTAGTACTTCATATAGTGACTATTAAGGCCTAACAAGAATTGTAATTAATTGACCACTTGTAAAGTCTTTGAAAGTTAAATGGGCCCAATATTACATTTAAGATTTGGGACCTGACTCTGTTCTGATAAGAATTCAAGATTTTATATCAATGAAGAGATGTAATGAACTGTGAATAAAAGGGTAGGGACTTCTAGCATTCTGCAGTCATCTCCAGATAGGATTTTAACAGGCATAGGAAAACGGTATGCCTTGAAAGTCTGTGGATATGAGCCAAAAATCTTTGAAGTCTCATAGACTCATAGACTCATAGACTTTAAGGTCAGAAGGGACCATTATGATCATCTAGTCTGACCCCCTGCACAGTGCAGGCCACAGAATCTCGCCCACCCCTCTTAGAATAATCCTCTCACCTATGTCTCAGATATTGAAGCCTTCAAATACTTCGAAGGCCCCAACATGCAGAGAGTCCTTCAGCTGTGATCTGTGCCCAATGCTACAGAGGAAGGCGAAAAACCTCCAGGGCCTCTGCCAATCTACCCTGGAGGAAAATTCCTTCCTGACCCCAAATATGGCGATCAGCTAAACCCTGAGCATGTGGGTAAGACTCACCAGCCAGACACCCAGAAAGTTCCCTATAATGAATGGTCAATTAGTTACCAAGATCATGTTATTTCATCCAACCATCCCCTTATCATAGAATCATAGAACTGGAAGAGACCTCAGAAGGTCGTCAAGTCCAGCCCTCCGCTCTAGGCAGGACCAATCCCATCTAAATCAACCCGGCCAGGGCTTTGTCAAGCCGAGACTTAAACACCTCTAGGGATGGAGACTCCACTACTTCCCTAGGTAACCCATTCCAATGCTTCACTACCCTCCTAGTAAAATAGTTTTTCCTAATATCCAATCTGGACCTCTCCCACCACAACTTGAGACCATTGCTCCTTGTTCTGCCATCTGTCACTACTGAGAACACCCTCTCTCCATCCTCTTTGGAACCTCCCTTCAGGAAGTTGAAGGCTGCTATCAAGTCCCCCCTCACTCTTCGCTTCTGCAGACTAAACAGAACCAAGTCCCTCAGCCTCTCCTCGTAGGTCATATGCTCCAGACCCCTAATCATTTTGGTTGCCCTCCGCTGGACCCTCTCCAATGCGTCCGCATCCTTTTTGTAGTGGGGAGCCCAGAACTGGACACAGTACTCCAGATGTGGCCTCACCAAAGCCGAATAAAGGGGAATAATGACATCTCTGGATCTGCTGGCAATGCTCCTCCTAATGCATCCTAATATGCCATTAGCCTTCTTGGCTACAAGGGCACACTGTTGACTCATATCTAGCTTCTCATCCACTGTAACCCCCAGGTCCTTTTCTGCAGAACTACTACTTAACTGGTTGGTCCCCAGCCTGTAACTATGCTTGGGATTCTTCCGTCCCAAGTGCAGGACTCTACACTTGTCTTTGTTGAATCTCATGAGATTTCTAGTGGCCCAATCCTCCAATTTGTCTAAGTCACTCTGGACCCTATCTCTGCCCTTAAGCGTATCTACCTCTCCCCCTAGCTTAGTGTCATCTGCAAACTTGCTGAGGGTGCAATCTATCCCCTCATCCAGGTCATTAATAAAGATATTGAACAAAACTGGTCCTAGAACCGAACCTTGGGGCACTCCACTAGAAACCGACCGCCATCCTGACATCGAGCCATTGATCACTACCCGCTGGGCCCGGCCTTCTAGCCATCTTTCTATCCATCTTACCGTCCATTTATCCAATCCGCATTCCCTTAACTTGCTGGCAAGAATATTGTGGGAGACCGTATCAAAAGCCTTGCTAAAGTCAAGGTATATAACATCCACTGACTTTCCCATGTCCACTGAGCCACTTACCTCATCATAGAAGCTAATCAGATTGGTCAAGCATGACTTGCCCTTTGTGAATCCATGCGGACTATTCCTGATCACTTTCCTCTCATTCAAGTGTCTCAAAATGGATTCCTTTAGGATCCCTTCCATGATTTTTCCAGGAACCGAGGTAAGACTGACCGGCCTATAGTTCCCTGGATCGTCCTTCTTCCCTTTTTTGAAGATGGGCACTACATTTGCCTTTTTCCAATCATCCGGGATTTCGCCCGATCTCCATGACTTTTCAAAGATAATGGCCAAAGGCTCCTCAATGACATTTGCCAACTCCTTCAGTACCCTTGGGTGCATTAAGTCTGGACCCATGGATTTGTGTACGTTTAGTTTTTCTAAATATTTCCTAACCTGTTCTTTACCCACCAAGGGCTGTCCATCTTCTTCCCATCTTGCGTCGCTTAGCACAGAAGTCCAGGAGCCGACCTTGTCCGTGAATACAGAGGCAAAGAAAGCATTGAGTACTTCAGCTTTCCCCACATCATCTGTCACTAGGTTACCTCCTTCATCCATTAGGGACTGCACACCCTCTCTGATCACCTTCTTCTTGTTGACATGCCTGTAGAAACCTTTCTTGTTATCCTTTACATCCTTAGCTAGTCGCAACTCCATTTGCGCTTTCGCCTTCCTGATAACCCCCCAGCATTCTCGAACTATACATTTAAACTCCTCCCTAGTCATTTGTCCAAGTTTCCACTTTCTGTAAGCTTCCTTTTTGTGCTTAAGTACACCAAGGATTTCCCCTGTAAGCCAATCCGGTCTCCTACCAGGTTTGCCTCTCTTGCTACGCGTCGGGATGGTTTCTTTCTGTGCCTTCAATAAGGCTTCTTTAAAATACTGCCAGCTGTCCTGGACTCCTTTCCCCTTCATGTTAACATCCCAGGGTATTCTTTCCATCAGATCTCTGAGGGAGTCAAAATCTGCTTTTTTGAAGTCCAAGGTGTGTATTTTACTACTCTCTTTCCTTCCTTTGGTCAGGATCCTGAAATCTACCATCTCATGATCACTGCTTCCCAGGTTGTCACCCACCTCTACGTCCCCTATTAGTTCCTCCCTGTTTGTGAGGAGAAGGTCAAGCTGTGCACGGCCCCTGGTCGGATCCTTCAGCATTTGTACCAAGAAGTTATCCCCAACATTCTCCAAAAACTTCCAGGATTGCCTGTGTACTGCCGTATTGGTTTCCCAACAGATGTCAGGGTGATTAAAGTCCCCCATGAGAACCAGGGCCTGCGATCTGGAAGCTTCGCTCAGTTGTCCGAAGAAAGCCTCATCTACCTCATCCACCTGGTTCGGTGGCCTGTAGCAGACACCAACCACAACATCACTGCTGTTTGCTCCTTTAAACCTGACCCATAGACTTTCAACAAGTTTTTCTCCCTCTTTATACTGGAGTTCAGAGCAATCATAGTGCTCTCTTACATATAGTGCAACTCCTCCTCCTTTTCTCCCCTGCCTATTCTTCCTGAACAATCTATACCCTTCCATGACAGCGCTCCAGTCATGCGAGTCATCCCACCAAGTCTCTGTTATCCCAATTAAATCATATTTCTTGGTCTGGGCCAGGGCCTCCAGTTCTTCCTGCTTGTTGCCCAGGCTTCTCGCATTAGTGTACAAACACTTCAGGTAACCAGTTGATTGCACTATCTTCTCCATTCGAAACTGGGGTCCTCCTTTCTCGCTCCTTGCTCTATGGATTCCATGAAAACAAATTTTAATTCTGATAAGAATTTTGCATGCAGTAGTTTCTCTTTAGGGGTACGTCTAGATTACACCTTTCTGTTGACAGATATGTAGATTAGGCATGTCGAAATTGCTAATGAAGCAGGGATTTAAATATCCCGCGCTTCATTAGCATAAACATGGCCGCTGCTTTTTCGACACGGCGCTTTTTAAAAAAAACAAACAAAAAAACAGGCAGCCTAGATGGGGATCTGTCGAAAAATAAACCCGTTTTCAACAGATCCTGTATTCCTCAAAAAATGAGGTTTACAGGATCTGTCGAAAATGGATTTATTTTTCGACAGATCCCCGTCTAGACTGCCATTTTTTCGAAAAAGCTTCATGTCGAAAAAAGCGGCTGCCATGTTTATGCTAACGAAGCGCGGGATATTTAAATCCCTGCTTTATTAGCAATTTTGACATGCCTAATCTACATCTCTCTGTCGACAGAGAGGTATAGTCTAGACACAGCCTAGGGGTTATGATCTCCCAATGTGTTAGTCTGTATGTATGTGTCACACCCCTTCCCTGCCCCCACACCCTTTCCATTGAGATAACAGCAAAGAGATTTGGACATTCTGTCTTCTGCTTCTCTTGGGCTGCCCCTCCATAGTGCGGAGAAAGCAAAAAGCAGCAGAGATCCTTGGAATCTGTGGTTTTACTTGAGAGTGACTGAAGGCAAAATGTGGCCTGGGATTCATTATGTTCCATGTATGCATGTGGTGTGGAAAAAGAGGGAGAACCACTTTGTCTTAAAGGGAGGGAGCCTCAGCTGTGGCAAAGCAGAGTGGGATATGGTTGGAGATGAGAAGGAGGCAGAAGGTGGCAGACTACTTTCAGAAGAGCCCTGCATACCCCCGGTTATCCATTTTATATCCATGGGTATCCACACCCACCGATATCTGTGGCTTATTTTTTCAGAAGCGTATACCATATTTGTATCTGCGCAGGCGTAAACTCTCAGCACAAGCTAGCTGTGCCTCAGGGCACATCTAATTTGTGTTGGCTTATACTGGCCCTCTAGAAGCATTAGGCTGGCAAGGATCACCCTAGTGTACTATGCTCCAACCCTAACCCTTCTCACCCCTACATCATTTCCGTCTGTTTCAAGTTCATTTTGCACCGCTCCTACATGTGAGCAGGATCCGGCCCAAAATGCTTCAGTTTAATTGAGTCCATCAGGGAGAAGGAAGCAATCAGAAAGAAAGTTAAGTTATTTTTAACATATTTTACTGTTTGAGCTCAGCATGTTTCCCCTGAATATAGGAGATACACTGAGAGGAAAACCACAGTATGGTACCATCACTCACTCACAAGCCCTAGTGTAGACACAGTTATAATTGGCAAAAGAGTGTTTTTACCGGCAGATCAGATTGTATTTGGGGAAAGGAGCGTGAGCGATAGCAGTAAAAGCATTCCCTTGATGGTCTAGGCTGCCTTGCGTCAGGAGGGTTGCTGGCATGACTATACTGCAAACCTTTTCTAGTGTGGACCAGGCCTAAGTTACAGGGGATCTGACTGTTCATTTCTCACATTCTCATTTCCTGGGAGTTTTGGAGCTGTGCATTAGGGTTGCCAATTTTGGTTGGACATGTTCCTGGAGTTTTCATCATATGAAATGACCTTTAATTAAAGATTAATCTTAATTCCCATAGGCTCCATTGCTAACTTGGAGGGTTGGCAACCCTATTGTGAATCAGGGTCCAATTTTTGGGTGGCCCAGTCCAGACTTGTAACATAGTCCCCCTCCCACACACACCATAATTTGCAGCCTGGGCCAAGCGCTCTCTTCCCTGGCAAAGTGTATCCTTCCCCTGTCGCCCTATGTGGAGGTCTTGCAGTGAATAATGCAGGGCATGCATATGTACAGAGGAAGACCAAGTATACTCTGGCCTTTCACATTATTACTGAACGTGACCACTAGCATTTTACAGTGAGTCTTTTTTTCTCTCCAGACATTCTTATTACACATTTTATTTTAAGAATGGGATTCAGTTCTCTGAATCCATGGGCTGTGATGTGTGCAAAGAGCAATATGTAGTGCTTTTTCCATTTGACTGTTCTGGTTGCTCTGGTATGGGTCTAGTAGGTTTAAAAGCTGTGAAATTGTCTGGCTGTGCTGCAGTTATGTTGTCAGTTCCCTGAAAAGTGTAAAGGGGGAAAAAATGGCAAGAAAGAACATAGCTGGCACTGCACTTTTTGTTTGCTGAGTTTAATATCTGATTCTACAGCTTTGTCATGTAACACTTTTTATTGTAAGCAGCAACTGCTAGAGAAACAAGCAGTAACATCTATCCTAGAAAAATATAAAGCAGCAGTCTTCTGTTCTGCTGTAGGAGCTCACTTGATTTGTTACATCTCCTAATTTACATGATGTTCCATGTTAGCAAAACAAAATATGTGTTTCTGGGAAAAGTTACATCTTAGCAGGGATGCATTTATTTATATACTAAGATTACCCTGTTGTGTTGCTGCTCTTCTCACCCTCTGTGTAGATCAAGGAACCGTCCACCAAAGTGACTGAGTAGATGGAGAGAGGTGGATTCTCAGGAGGTAGACAATAAAGTGCTTTTTGGGTCAATACCAGCATCCTGAATTGTTCCAGGAAACCACTAGGAAGCCAGTTTGCTCTAAGAGACATATTAATAGGTACAGCTGCTCATCCATGCCCTATATAAATGGGCAGTTTGTTTTGCAATAGCTGAAGTTGGAGGGAACTCCAGTATAACACTTTGTAGAGGGACCATTGATGTTGGCATGAGTAGGGATGACTGGTAAGTTTTGAGAGAAATGGCGACAAGTACAGATTGAACAAGGTCACTGCTGCTGTCTAGATATCGAGAGACTTCTGAGGGTCCTAGCCAGATTCAATAATTAAAAAAAAAAAAATAGTAACAAAGGAAGGGCATACTCCTTCAAAGGGGCAAAAATAATTTCTCCTATTTTCTCTGGATGCTTGCCTGAGCCAGCCACTGTCACTTCTGTTTTATACTTTAGCATGCCAGCGCTGGTCAGTTAGCTGTCTTCTCTCCAAGTCCTGGTTCCAGAGAGATCTTGGAAGAATCTAGCAACCACGCTGATAAAGATGTAGAGCTCATATATCTCTACACTTGTGCAAAGCGGATCCACAATAAACAACTACATCAAGAACAAAGGAAGGAGAATCAAGCTTTTTTACCCATTGCAAAGAGGTGTTTGTTCAATAGAACCACTTACAATTTTTTGACATTCAAACTTTTGAAATTTGAGAGGGAAATCAGGATAGTGGTTGACTAACACTCCCACCTCTCCCCCTCCTTTTTTTTTTTTTTTTTTAACAAACTGTGAAGTTGATAAATATTGGACATCATTTTAAAACAAGTGTGAAGAAGATTAGGAAACAAAGTACAGACTTTCACTTGTTCCATGAGGAGTACAGCTAGTTCGGATTAGAAGCCTAATCCGAACTAGCTACTCCGTGCCACATGTAGCCGCGTGGCACTGGGTTCGAACTAGCCGGCATTTAAAAATGGCGCCGGCCAGCTTCATGCAAATGAAGCCCGGGAAATTCAAATCCCGGGCTTCATTTGCAATTGCGGATGACTACATTACCCCCACTAGTTTGAACTAGCGGGGTAGTGTAAACATACCCTAATTGACTACCTAATAAGCATATGCTTATCGGGTAGTCAAGTAGTGACACGACTAGTCGCTTCCCCCTCTTCCCTTGCTGCCTTATCAGAGAGAAGCAGTGAGGGGGAGGGGGGAGCAGGAGCCTGTGCTGGGGAAAGTGGGGGGCAGGAGAGGCAGAGGTGTAGTGGGGGGGGACCGGGTGTGAGCCGGGAATCAGGTGATTCCCAGCTCATGCCTGGTCCCAGACACTGCGCCTCCACTTTTTAAAATGTATAAGAGCCTCTCTTAATACATTTAAAAAGGAGAGGGGGAGCATCTGAGACCACATGCAAGCCAGGACAGCTTTGCAGTTTCCCCCCTTATGGAGTAGTTGATGGAAATTCCATATGTATATACACACTTACTTAGAACACTACTGCTAAAGTCGACTTCTTACAGGATAGAATCCCTGTAGGCTCTTGCATTACTGCTAGAATATAATGAGAAGGTAAAGTATAAAGCACAGTATATAGGTTTACAGGTGCACAACCTACAGTGGATTAATTATCTTTTGTATTGCAATATTACCTGGAGCCCTACGCCAAGGTCAGGGCCTCATTGTGCTGATCTTCGTGCAGACCCATGGTCAGATACTGTTCTAATCTGAATATCTGATAGTCTAGAGAATATGGACAAAGGGTGAGCAGGTAAAGGAGATGCAAAGAAGTGCCCTGGGTCACACAAGTCACTGAGTAAGCTGGGAAGAGAACCTAGGTCTCCTGTCTCCTGAGTTCAGTGCTCTGGTCACTAGATTACAGGCCAATTAGATCCATTAACATAAAGGCTTCCAGTCTGCTTTGGAATCTCAACTGTGGAGTTGTCTAAATAGCCACTGGACCCTGGAAATGCAAAATTCCCTGTGTTGTTGCAACAACATCCCATGTTTCCTGGAGAACAATGAGGGTACTAGCTCCTTTCATAAACACCCTTTGGAAAGTAACTACCAACTGGACCAGAGCCAAAAAAGAGTGATGCATAGATTAAATCTGTCATAGCCCTTTACCCATTCTCTCTGCACCTCTGTGCTCATATACAGAAGCTCTGTCACTGCTATTAATGATCTTAAAGATTTCTGGAGCCATCCATGTTAGGAAGGCAAGAGAAGATAAACTGTCCCTTCCTTCAGAATCTGAAAATGTATAAAATGACACGTTACTAAAATATGTTTAGAAAACCCCAATCCCTGATTCCGTATCAAGTTTCAGTCCTGGGCACACTGACTGATATTGGTTTATAATGCAAAATCAACAGACCCTTCCCCATAATGAAGTATTAGTGCTAGTAAAGATAGTTCACGTTATATGAGAGATTATAACACTACTTGTTTTTCATCCTTTTTTAAAATTAAAATTGATGTAAAGAGCCTGATCTCGCTTCCTGTGAATTCAGTGGGAGTTTTGCTGCTGACATCCAGGGGAAGAGGATCTGACCCATAATTTGAAAGAGAAAGGGGAAAAGTATGTGAAGGGAGTGTTTGTTTTTGAAAGAGAGAATGTATGGTGGAAGGTTAGAGGGCGATTTCTTTTGCTTCCCCGGGGAATTAAGATTGGCTGCAGATCAGCAAGCAAAGACTCCCAGAAATACCATTTAAATAAAGAATTTGGTGGTCAGCCAGGAAAAGGCACTTGAGTTTTGGCACTGGTGCTTGGTATTAAAGACTGACAGACAGCATATTGTACGGTAGTCATTACAATGACAGTAGGGAGCTAATCGATGTGCTAGGTGGAGAGGTTTAAAGGGAGGATTAGAAGGAGACTGTTTTCCTTGCAGTCTTCCAGGGTGGAACATAAACATCAGTTTCTTTTTGTAAAACACTATCTTGGGAGTTCAAATTCTCAGAACCAACAAAATGGATTTGCAGAGTTCCTACATGCAGTTACTGGCAGTTGTTTAATTCAGCTCTTGAATATAAGCTTTTGTTATGGCACTGGGCTGAGTATTGCTATGCAGTGTGTCTCCTGTGATTGATCAGAAGAGCTGCTAAATAATTTATCACTGAATTATTATTCTAGAGTCAGTTTTCTATACGTGAATTTCACTGTAGTGTCCTGATCCTGTCAGAGCCTATCCTGTCCTCTGTATTTCCCTGACTAACATGTTTGCGAATCATTGCTTAGCTACCAACTGACCAAGGAAGGTTTTAAAGTTAATGACTGATACTAATTTTACTTCAGAAGCTTGTTTTTCTGTTTTGTACTACTATTTAATCTTATAAGGACAGGTTGATTCCAGTAAGCACCAATAAGCATCAGTTCTGATGGTAATTTTTGTGGGAGAGAACTTTTGATATACAATACTATTTTTTTCTTTACAGGACATTTTTAAAAGTAGGCTTCATCCTTCTAGAATTCATCTTTCTATTGCTTTTTTGTTGTTGTTGTTGTTGAAACTGAAATTTGTCGACATCCTTATTTTTGATTGCTCAGTTTCACAGCTTGCGCAGAGTTGCTTAGTTATTGTAGGATTCCACAGGACAGTTGAATTGTTGTCATAAGCAAGTTGTGTTTTTATTTTTAAGAGGGGATGCTCTCCCTCAAGTGTTTACTTTTCACGAAAAAGGAATATAAATAAATATTTAGTTTTTGAAACTGGCTTTAAGAAAAAGCAAATGTGGTAAAATTCTAGGCCTTTCCAACTTATGCTTTAGGGAAATAATTCTACAGATCATATTTCTGGTGTTGCAAGACTTTCAGTATTAGGGTTTTTTTCTTATATCTCTAGCTCCTGGAATCATCTTACTACATAATATACACCTCTTATACAGCACTTTTCATCAATACATCTCAAAAGATTTTAATTCCTGGATCTGAATATTCATTTTTTAAAAAAGCTTCCAACCCTTATGGCTGAAGAGAAAAAGCTTACAATTGTGCATTCTAATAACTCAAACAGAAGAGAACCCGGCATTTATTATTTAATTTGTATGATTCTTAAACCAGTCTCATGTTTTTTAAACACATGGAGTTCCTAATACTGCATTTCTTTCTTTGGTGGAAGAGAAACAGAGCCTGACAAAAATTATATCTGTTTAGGGCAATGAAGATACCTACCAGTAAAGGTGAAAGAAAAAGGCATCTCACTAGCACAGAGTGTATCCAAACCCAAAGACAATTGATGTAAATGGAAAGTTGTCCTCCGTAAGAACTTCTGGTCTACACCCAGAATGAGGATTTTGAGTATCACGCACTAACTTTTGTTGACTTTTTATGAGATTCTCTTTCTCACAGAGTAACTCGGGTTCTGAAATGTGACTGTTTCTTAAGCAGGAGGGCCTCAGCTCTGCCCTCTGTACATGGACAAGTTAGGGTTTTCCCCTTCCTCTTTTCAACAGGAAGTAGTTTCTTTGTTTCCTCTTCATGGAGATGTTGTGTAATTAATTCTGGTAGATGAGAAAGCCTTGCCTTTCCTTTCCTTATAGTTTGGCCAGTATTTAAGTTGTCAGAAGCTGCTGTAGAAGTGATCATATTAAATACCCTGTTGGTAAAAATAAGTAATGAACTTATCCTATTGTACACAGGGGCCTTTGAATTTGAGCAAGTGATAGCATGCTTTAGGTGTCTATCGTGAGCACTGTACATAAAGGGAAGATCTTTGAATCGGTTTGGCACATCCTCCCCCTTGTTCATCGCATGGGGTTTCTACCAGCTAAAGGGAAGCTGATGTTGACAATGTGACCTTCATCACTTGTTCCTCTGTCATGAATCATGGGGAGCTGGACTGCCATGGTCATAAACATTTCAGTATTGTCCTCCTTTCTGCATGAAGACCACCATCTCATTTTCAACCTGGGAATGATTCCTGAATGTCTCAGCTGGATCAGTAATTCAGTATCTGACAAGCAGACTTCCTCTTCCTTCCCAATATACCCCATTTGGATTGATATAGCCTGAGACTTTTTGCCCCAGTTGTGGGGGGTGCCGATTTATAGCCTCTTGTTAGACTCTGCAGCTTTGCTTTGTAAACCGGGGGGGGGTGGGGGGGGGTGGGGGAGGGAAGGCACTTGCTACTGTAGGCTGAGCAAGGCTGAATAAAATCTCAGGTTTACTTTGTTTTCAGGGGCATCCTCATCATCTTTGTCACTGTACTCATGATCCTCGTCTCTCTCTCTCTCTTTTTTTTCTATTCAACTCCACCATAGGGATTGAGGGCATTGCAACATTAGTGCTGCCTTTCTGTGCGCTAAGTGAGGCTAATTCATTTTTCCACTTCACAGTCTTTCTCAAGCGCTTGCTGGTGGATGCGAAGGTTAAATTGCATGACAAAGAATTGATTTTTCATATGCTTGTCTTTAGAGGCATTCTGATCATGTGGCTGAGTAGTCTTATGCGCGCCTCTCCAAGCAAGCACACCTTAATCAAGCACTCACTTGAATGTAAGAAGTGCCTTCATTAAGAGGCCTGGCGTTGCAAAGTTGCCCTGTGTTTAATTCCAGTTGTCTGCTTAATTAGACGTTTGAGAGTCCTGTTAATTGATTGATGAACAATTAAAACAGCTCCAGCATCTCTCCTGACTAAGATGCATTCAGCAGTTAAGCCCTATTGTATGCCTCTTTGGGAATTTGCTCTGCAATTAGTTGTTACCAATGCCTGTTTTGGTCTGTAGCCTTAGAAACCAACAGCACAGGCATATGGGAAGTATCTCTAAATAAAAGTATGTTAACGTGCTGTGCTTGTGTTGTAGTCAGAGGAACAGATACACACGGGGATAATAGGATCATAGAATGAAAAAACAGAATTTGCATACAGCATCCTCCCCCCACCTGACTTTTACATTTTCGTCTTTATCAAATATTTTATAATTGGATTGAGGTCACTGTAGGGAGCAGTTATACAATGATTACAAATTATCTTTAAAAAAATCAGGCAATCATTCATTAATCAAGTTTGTGTCAGACTGTTGATGACCTTCAATATAGCCACCGGTTATGTGCTGGTTTAATAATACTCCTTTTGAAGTAATAGCTGGAATTCCCAGAGGTAACCTTAATAACACTGGCAGTTTTGACACACTCACTGATAGAGAGGGCATTAAGTAGCAGGTGTCAGCTTGGGGTTCTTGTATGCCGTTTATCAAGTGAGAACCATCTGGGGCCAAATTCTGGCTGCCCCTGTGTTTGTGATGAAGCTAAGCTGGCTGTCTATTGAAGAGTTTAGGAAAAAAGCAGGTGGCATTTTTGGAGCTGGCGGACTATCCGTTCACATGCAAAGCTTTTCATAAAAGCTGTCAGTATGAGAATGTGAGGCCTAGACCCCATCACAGTATTTGAGGTAGAGGAGACCCTCAGCAATAAGGAAGGGAAAGAAAATTATTTTTCACTATACATTGGGGGCTGGGCAGTGTTGGTGAGGAGGGGGAGGTCTGAAAGGTGGTGGGCATAAGTCTGTCCCACCAGCCCCAGCCTCTCAGCCGAGGACTAAGTTTCTACGGGATTTTGAGGACAGCCCAGAAATTTTGCCACATCCTGCCCGATATAGCCCACTTCTTGCTCACAGGGTAGCTGAACACGCTCACTCCCAAAACATTAAGTTTTCTTCTGGAAAGACAAATGCAGTGGGGCCTTGTCCTTAGAAAGAATTATTTTTTTAAAATGAGAATGGGGGAAAATATGCTGGGACAAGTGATAGGCAGTTTCCACATCAGTGTGCTTAATAGCATGTGTAAGGAATTAGCAAGCACTGGCAAGAGCAAAAGGTTTTCCTAGCACTGGTGGGGTCAGTGGGTTTCCCCTCATTTATTTATGTATCTTTAACTTAGGTATAGGGGTTTGTCACTGGAAGATTGTTTGCAGAAGTTTCCCTGAGGACTAGTTTCTGCGGCACTTTGTTCCCCTTTCCTTCATCTCCCCAGGGCTTAGCTGGCTCAGTTCCTAGAAGTCTCTCCATGTCTGACAGCAGCGTTATACTAAGTGAACTATTTGTTCTTTTTCCAGCAGTGAAAACACAGTCAACTGCTGTTGGTGTCTGCTGCTTTTATCTCCGTCTTTTCGGAGACGTGCTGTTCTCCCCTCCTACAAGACCTTCCCCATTAAGCTGTTGTGTTTGGTGGAGAAATGCTGATGTTATGTGATCCCTGGTTGACAGAGCTCCTCAGTGGCTGTAAATCGGCAAACATTCAGGGGCGCAACACCCACGGATGCCATTTGAGGAGCCAGCCTAGAATTTTTAGGTTTCCCTTTTTTTTTTTTTTTTTTTTTTTTTTTGACATAGCGTTAACGGTAATTTCAGCAAGGGGCTCTTTTGCCTCAGGTTTTCACTTTTTGCACACTGTACTCCACAGGAAATGTATGTTGTTAATTGAACACACGAGGTTTTAAAGTAAAATAACAAATTTAGGTGGAACATTTAACGATTTTACAAGTAAGTCTCAATTTTAATAAATGTTCTTGTTCCGGTTCTTGCAATTTATGTAGCTTTTATATGTTAAAAACTCTCGCTTAAAAATCTCTCAAGTGGCCTATTGTTCCTAATGAAAACAGTGAGTCAACTTGATGTGATAGATCACAGGTTGTGATGCTGTCAGCTGATCCTGATCATTTTGATCACAAAACAAGATAGTCACACAATTATCTTAATTGAAAAGAAGAGCAGAAGATAAAAATGAAGCTTTTTCTCTCCTGGGTTTCAGTTGCTGGGAACTCATAGGCACAAAACGTGGCATAACTCAATTAGTCAATCCTGGGGCTCAGCCATCGACAACATTTGTATAGATTGCTTTGATCTTCCTTTCAGCAGTCTGTAAGAGGCAGAACTTTTGCTGCAGTCATGCTAGTGCAGCCTATGATATTTGTTATGATTAACTTAGCTAGACTGTTATTGGAAAAGAAATGGCAACAAGATAGAGAGAGGTGGGAGGAATATGATGGGGTAGAAATTGACACCTGCGGGAGGGAAGTAGGTCACGTTGGACGAATTTCTCAAGGCTAGGGTGGCTTGAAATGTTTCCGAATTTCAGGTTTTTTACATTTAAAAAAGGGTATTAAGGATATTAAATTTAGATTAATCAACTAATCGAATAGTTGATGGAATTTGCATCAACTATTCGATTAGTTGATAATAGCACCTCCGCCTTTGAAATGTAACAACGGATGGATCTTGCTATATTTCAAAGGCAGAAGCACCAGGGGGAGCATGGAACCAGCGGAGGGGAGGACTCAAACCTGCTTTTGAAATGTACAAGAGTCCCCACACACACCCCCACTGGGCCTTGAATCCCCTGCTCACCCCGTACTCCTACAGCGCTTCTGCTTTTGAAATGTAGCACCTGCTCTTGCTACATTTCAAAGGCAGAAGCGCCACCAGTTTCCCACTGAGCCCTTCCCCTGTTCTCCCCCCCACCCCACTCCATCCCACCCCACCTGAGATGGTACTGGGAGGACTGGCTTTTAAGCTGGCTCCCCCCAGCACTGGCTCCTGCTCTGCACCCCCTTCCCTCTCCCTCCCCCCGCAGCCTCTTTCTGATAGAGGCAATAAGAGGTGGGGTGGGGGGGAGGAAGCAACTAGTCACTTACATCCCTAAAAGGTATACATCTTTTGATGACAGTTACACCGCCATCGAGAGAGAGATTTCTGGTTTCCTTTCTTTGGAGTCAGAACATCATCCAGAATCGAGAGCATGATGGTAAATCCTGGCATTTGGTGGCAGTAGCACTGAGTAGGATGTTGATGCTGTTAAGTGTCAAAAGGATGAGAATTCTGTCTCTGACAAGTCATCACTAGAAGGGGTGGAGATTGGCCTGTCATTAAAAATGTCTAATCAGAAAATGTGTCTGATAGACAAGGTGCTAGCCTAATAAATTCTGGTCTGTTGCTGTAGAGGTTTTGTTATGTCACTAGAAGCCTTGAAAAACCTAAACCTTTCCTGTGGATGGGGCTTTGGGAAAGCACTCAAAGGTGGCCTCACTGTTTTCTTTTACTTCAGTGGCAGCGGGAATTTGGCAAACTTTTGAGTGTGGTAGAAAATCCCATTGTAGCTCAGTTCCTACCATTTCTTTGGTTTTGAACGGCACTAGCTTTCCTTACTATTTTACAGAATGACACTCTCTGTTCGGATTTTCAAAAATAGGAGTGTCATGGAGTCACTTGAGCCAGGGAGTATCTCACGGAAGGAGCTCGTCAAACCATATGGAAATCAAATTAATATTCAACTTAGGATAGCCCACTTGTACTGTACATTTCACAAAGTAAAACAAATTAAAAGGGTGCTCTCGGATTTAAGCCCCTACTATGCCAGACTTCTTGGGTTAAGACAGGGAAGAGCCTTCTTTTGTGGTCCCAGAGTCACCCAGAACTGGCAACTGGAGGAAGCAGTTAGCCCCTTTTATCCTGCCAGCAAGACCCTGATTGGTGCCTGTTCCCTGTCCTCCTAGTTACCAGAGGACTGATGCTATTGGTTCTACCTGCAATTCATCCTGGGTGGCTTTTCTAGGCAGTGCTTGAAGAACTACATGTGGTAGTCCTTTTCCCTCCAAAAGGTCTTTTCTTCTGATGAGGTGACACAAAGTGGCAGGCCTCCAGCAGGGGGGCGCAAACACCTAGTACACCCTGTCAAGGAGCCTAAAGATACACCGGAGGTATCCTGAAATAGCTATTCCGCATCTTTTGAGCATACCTGTTACTTTGAAATAGAATGAGCTTGCTATTCCGATGTCCCTGTAAACCTCATTCCACGAGGAGTAAGACCGCGCCAAATTTTGAAACAAGCTATTTTGAAATTAACTCAAAATAAGCTGCGCAATTTGCATAGCTCAAATTGTGTAGCTTATTTTGAGCTCTGGGTGCAGTGTATACACACCCGTAGGCCCTAAATATACATTGAAAAGCTTAACTTTAGGCTCCTGTGATTTGAAATTTGTAAAATGAACTATCTTGAAAGGAGCTCTCAAGAACTGCATTTGAGAAAGCTAAATCTAAGTTAATAGCATAAACCTTATTTGCTTATTTACAAACTTTAAACTACAGCATAAGGCCCTTCAAAAGGCACGACGATGGTCATGTTCATCTTTGTGTAGTGGCCGTAGGCATAACCCTTTCTAATTAGGTCTACCGTGCCTGGAAAAATCCAATTGAATTGTGTTCAGAAAAGATGAACAAAGATGAGGATTCAGTTCACAAGTAAATTGACTTACAGGTTTAAAATTAGTTTGAATGTTTGTTGCATGAATGATTGTGGGCCAGTGTGGGAATTATACCAGTGCTAGCTAAACTGAACCCAACTCATTCTCGTGACAGGATGTCACAAGAAATTGTAGTTACAGATTGCATGTTTATGCGAAACCCCCCACTGGACAATTTTACCAAGTAATGAAATGAGTTAAGCACTGATAAATTATCTGACGTTTGCTCAACACAGTAATGGGTAGGGTACGTTTATCTGTTGCAGTTCCTGTACCAGTTATCAGATCTGTAAGAGTTGGTGCATAGACTTCAGTATTGTAACCTGAAGGAAGTGTTAGTCTGAGCTCCATGATCGTTCCCTGTCATGGGATCTTTATTGCTTATATGGATAGACCTTACAGAGGCATGCAGTATCAGTTTAAGCCTGTGTCTCTGTGCTATGTCCTGTAGGAAGCCCAAGTGGTGATGTAGTATGGACTGGAACTCCTAGCTTTCTTGTCTAGCACAGCGTGTGTGTGCTCGTAACCAAGCTAAAGAAGCGTTAGAATGCCTGTGCCATAAGTGAAGAGAAATGTGATGGTCTTAGTGTTCTGTTAATACTGGTGTCTGACAACTTTGGGAGGGAGTTTTATTTATTTGGATTTTTTAACAGTGCAGATCAATAATTCACTTGGCTCACATACAGAAATTAGGAACAGTCGATGCATGACAACTGTAATTGGCTCAATCCCAGAAAAGATCTGTTTTCCCCCAAACATCAGCTCCACAACCCTTCTCAAACGCTGAACAGGAAGTCTGGGAAAAGCAGGCAGAGCTGGCAGTGTGAGCTAATGGACATTAATTGCTGGCCACAGGAGAAGCTAGTTCCAGGGCTGGTGAGCCTCTTCTAACTTAAGTCAGCGTGAGCTGTTAGCTGGAGCATCTCCACTCCTGCGGAATCAAGTACAGGATAGGGCTGGTCTAAGGCAGACACATACTTGCACGAAAAATCTAGTTAATATCGGGGCCTGTAGTTCAGGAAGTTTGAAAACCACAAACCCAAGCCAACTAGAGCCAGAGAGCCTAATTCTGGTGGCACATAGACTTCAGTGGAGATACTTTTGAAATTAAAGTAGTATGGTTACATCCAGTATAGGTGGGTCAGCTGCACTTGCTCCCTTGAATTGTTGTACTCGTATGCCTTTTCTTTGAGTGGTATGACAGGTTGTATTCTGGAGGCACAAGTCACGTCTCCAGAGTTATGGCTAAATAGAGCTCTAAGCTTGGATTCAACCTCTTTGTTATGTATGGATATGCTGACCATATGTCCCGATTTTTCCGGGACTGTCTGAATTTAAATATTTTGTCCCAGTGCCCCATCAAGTAGTGAAATGTCCTGGAAAATCCCGCTGAAGATTTCACTATTTGATGGTGCAGCAGGATGCGTAGGGCAGCCAGATCGGCTTCCAGTGGTGCACGGTCCCTCCCTGTCCCTCTCCTCTCCCCCCCCTCCCCTCCGCTCCCCATGGGACTGCCTCTTCTGCATGCGGTCCTGGTCTGGCAGCACCGCCTCCTCCTCTGCGGTCCACCTTGGAGACCGGCTGGGGTGCTGCGGGGTGGGCTCGGGCTCAACAGGTGCCGGGACTAGAGTGGAGGCCACCCACGGTGCTATTTTTAGTTCTGCGGGCCGGGTCCCAATTGGGGCAGCTTCACTGGAACAGGCCTCATGTGGCTGCCACTTGAGTCCAGTTGGAGCTGGGCACCCCTCAATGACTGAGACCACCATACTAAAAATAGCACCATGGGTAGCCTCTTCTGCAGCCCCGGCATGCGGTTCTGCCCTGGGAGCAGCTGAGGCCAGGGCCACAATAATAAAAATAACGTCGCAACCTGGCTCCAGCCCCACAAACTGCTTTCCATATGGAAGGCAGAAGGTGAGGGAGGGGGCAGGGGGAGAACTAAGGGGAAGGTGGTTGAGGAGAGGAAGGGGCTTGTAGTGAGGGGAGATGAGGGAGTAGGTCAGCAGAAGAAAGGGGAAGGCACCAAGGGGCAGGGTGAAGAAGAGACAAATGCCAGGGGGCCAGGAGGAGACAACGAGAGAGAGGACAGGGTGATGCTGGGAAAGGAAAGGGGAGGGACAATGGAGGCAAGAGGAAGGAAGTGGAGAGGGGAGGAGTAGGTGCTGGGGGAAGAGGGGTTGAAAGGAGGGGTGGGCATGAGGAAGACAGGGGTTGGAGCAAGCCATGTGTGAGGGCACAGAGGAGCATGAGGAGAACTGGGGCAGAGGGTGGTGAGGGGGTGGGCATCAGAGAGAAAGAGGGCAAGGAGGTCAGGGGCTGTAAGAGAAGGGGGAGGCACCAGGTAGGTGCAGGGTAAGGGAAGGTGCAGGTGCCAGGGGATTGTGGGGGTGAAGCAGGGCAGACATGTGGAGTGGACGGACGGGCACAAGAGGACAGAGGAAAGAGGCAGGGCAGGTGGGTAGAGGGAGGTGTTAGGAGAGGGGATGGGCAGGGGTAGCTACAGGTCAGAGTGGGGCTAGAGGAGGAATGGACACAGGGTGAAGAAAAGAGCTTGTGCAGAGTAGGGGGACAGGTCCCCAGAGGGCTGAGGGGAGTGAGAAGGGCAGGAGCCAGGACAGCAGAGGACAGTGATGGGTGGAGTGCTGCAGCAGGCACCAGGGGAGCAGATAGGGCGAGGGGAGGAAGCAGAGGGAAAAGGGAAAGGTTTATAAGATATTTATTTATAACTTGGCACATATCCCAACAAGTGCACATGAACTGGTGCACAAGACAAAATTCACTCCGTTCATGGGAGGGAAATCTTAGAAGGAACATTTCCCTCTGTGGCAATGCAATGCAAATTGTGTTAATGCAATTGCAGGATAGTTGCATGACGGGTCCTGTGGGGGCCAAGCCCAAACCTATTGGTAGGACGGTGGGAGGAGTTCTTAGAGGGGTCACACAACACCCTTTACTTCTAGTCATGTGTCTATCATAACCCCAGGAGCACTACTGCCAGGGGTGGGACTTCTTGTCGGTCGGGGGTGTGGCTGTCATGTCCCTAATTTTGGTTCAGAAAATATGGTCACCATATATATGGAGCATAAAGTAAATCCTTCAGAAATTCCATACTTACTCTTTAAGGTACTGAATGAATTTTCTGAGAATTCACAAGTAAATCTAGTAATTGATTTGACTTAGAAGGAATATAAAATGTATACACATGCAAATCAGTGTAGATATGGATGTACCACCTGACCACTTCTATTGTAGAGAATGGGTGTTCCCTCCTTTATTGAAATTTTCTAGCTTTCATGGGTATTTTACTCCCAACTTCTAGATTCTGTCCAGATTTGAAAATGGCAAATGGATCGAGATGGTTCCTTCCCCATAGTTTCTAGCTTTTAATTGTAGTTCCATGAGCTCATGTTAGTGAAACTCTAGTTACAACATGTTCTTTAATTAATATTAAGCCACTGTAACTATTGCAAATCCAGTAGCACAAAGCTACTCTTTGAGTCCTGGAGCTAGGTGTAATTGTAGGGCCTGGAACTGAGTTCAGTATTCTCTTTATTATATACATGAGGGAATTTTCTTCATTTCATCCTCCAAAAAACCTGCAGCTTTATAAATGAGATATCAGACTGGTTTTACAATGGACATTTCCTCCAGTCTCCAATAAACTTTTATCTTTATGTTTTATTGGTGTCAAACAGGGTTTATTTTATTAGAAAGGAATAAGTGTAGCTGGACAATCTATTTGTCAATCTAATAAAGGATAGAAGTAGTTAAAAGATAAAGCTAATTGATTACATAGCACAGACTCTCTCATCACCTATTCTGAGTGAACCATAGCAGGCAGCATGCCAGGCATCACTGATCTGGAGGCAGGAATAGATCCTCGCCTGGCCAGAAGGAATGCACTGCTGTAACTCATGCTAACACAGTATGGGCATTTGTCTCCCTCCAGTGGGTTGAAGATTTATAGACATTCCTAAGTGCGAATTCCTGTTCTGTAGACACTGAAGGCTCCTGCTTTAAAATCTGGAGGTCTCAGGTTCTTTCCGTGCAGATGGCTCGTCCTCTGAGAGCCTGTGGTTAGGTGGTAGACCCGTGATTGCAGCGTCAGGAACACCAATATTTCTGCTCTCCCTAGGCGTGCCTACCATATTCATCACCACGGTGTCTGATACTGTGCTGTTCCCTTAGGGTATGTCTACACTACCACCCTAGTTCGAACTAGGGTGGTAATGTAGGCAACCGGAGTTGCAAATGAAGCCCGGGATTTGAATTTCCCGGGCTTCATTTGCATCTTGCCGGGCGCCGCCATTTTTAAATGTCCGCTAGTGCGGACTCCATGCCACGCGGCTACACGAGGCACGGACTAGGTAGTCCGGACTAGGCCTCCTATTCCGAACTACCGTTACTCCTCCTAGGAAGCCTAGTCCGAACTACCTAGTCCGTGCCGCGTGTAGCCGTGCGGCACGGAATCCGCGCTGGCGGACATTTAAAAATGGCGGCGCCCGGCAAGATGCAAATGAAGCCCGGGAAATTCAAATCCCGGGCTTCATTTGCAACTCCGGTTGCCTACATTACCATCCTAGTTCGAACTAGGGTGGTAGTGTAGACATACCCTTACAGTGTTACTTTGCTGTCTTGTGGCATTCTGCCCCGTCTCTAGACCAGCCTAGTTTATACTGGACCTGGTTCTATTTGAACCCAATGATGGAATTCCCAGTAACTTCAAAAGCAGTCGTATTGTGCCCATTAGTCCAAAATAACTATTAATCCGTGGGACAAGAAAGCAAAGTCAAGTCCTTTTCTCCCCTAGTTTGTCTGACCCTGTCAGGGTTAGAAGCAATAGTCCAATTGGCTGTAGCTGAGTAAAAATACATTTTCAAGATGAAGGTTTTAACTGAAAAGAAGAATAAATAGTTTTTTCTACCTTTTCCCGGTCCCAGCACATGCTAAGGTAAGCGGTTAGCACGTGACAGCTCCTCTGGCTGGATCCCGCATCCCTTGCACTGTGCTAGACAATAGTATGCATCTTGCAGACTTTTCTCTTTTGGGGGGCTGAGAGGTGGGAGGGAATCCGAATTGTTGCTTAGTGTGGATAGATAGACCCCCATCTACTTCAGCAATCAGCAGGTAAAACTGTTTCCCACTATAGCCTTTGGTTTTAAGCTAGAAAAAAAACATTTCCATGTTCTGCCTCCAGGCTGAGCTGTTACCGCTGGGGTGTGTCTACAGAATTCCACAAGTGTGGGTGAGAGTGTCCTGTCTGGAATGCAAGGAGCACAGGTGGCAGCAGCAACTGCAAGTTCTCGTTGCCCCTGCAATGGTTCTCAGGCTGTTTATAGCTCTGTCAGAGAAGGTGACGTGGGGCAGCAGCCTCCAGTGTTGTTTCTTGCTGGGATGCTTATTTATTGATGTATTCTAGTCCAGAATGACAAACTTCTGAACTAGAGCAAGGCTCTGCAGTGTTTGTACTTGATGCCTGAGTACAGTTATGCCATGTACAGAAATATCCCTCTTCACTCCTATTTCCAGACTTGGATACAGACAGCAAACAGGCTTGAACATATCTACCAATTCTGTGCGTCAAAAGAGCCATGCGTTGATGCAGTTCGAGTCGCTGTACTCTGCTTTCTGCCCTGCCCGAGTCCCAAATTAATGGTGATTGATTTCCAAGAGCTGTGCAAATCTCTAGTTTCTGGGGTGCTTGCAAAACTTGCCTTCATGCCAAACAATGCACCTGGAGTGGCTGAATGCCTCAGCATGATCTATTTCATGTCGCTTTATTTCTGAATTGAACAATTTAATTAAGATATAAATTAAAATAAATGTCACTGTTTAGTCATGATTATAAGTGCTCCTTGTCGGGTGAACTTTTCAACTGCTAGGATTAGCAAAACATGAAAGCTTTTCTTTAACAACAAGCAAATAAAACGTGGTGGATTCTTATTTGAAAAATTTGGCCATTAGACTATTCTCCCTCGGTTCATCAGTTCTGCTCACTGGCTATGGAGGGACACTGTAAGTCATTCTCTGTGGAATATTTTTTAATTTTGCACTTGGGGCCACAGAGCAGCACAAGTAACTTCTTCTACCTTACCATTTATACCTAGAGTAATGAGCTGTTGGAAATAATTTGTTTAGAGAAAGTTTGTACACAACAGGTTCATTGAAGAAAACCCTCTAGTGTCTCAGTGTTGTTAAGGCTTAAGCAGCTTAAACAAGATTTCAGATCTATATTTGACCTTTGCTTTGTCTCTGCAAGGCTGAGCTAAATTAGCATTGTGTATCTAAACAGATTTTGATTTCCCGACAGCTTCTGTCTGAGCTGCAATGTGTGTGTCCAATTTTGCAAGCCCCATTGTAGAAATGAGAAATGTTTTTTACAGTCACCAAAGCATCCTGTTTGTGGAGTAAATGTTAATGACACGTTTTCCCCCCTTTATAGGCTTTTCCTTGTAAGTACTACTACTACTTTTCCTTGCAAATACCGCACTCCATTATTGTACTCTGTCTGCATGTAAACTAGGATTTATAACTGCATTTAACTTCTAAAAATGATTGTGGGCCCAGTGGTGACTGCTGCCTTATGAGATGATACAGGCACAGAGCATTGTCTTTGGTTTATTACTACTAGAAAGTCTGATGTGAGTTTAACATAATTCTTCAGGAAGAAAATAATTCAGTGGATTCTCATCGCTCTAACCAGGAAAAATGGCTTTACTGTGCATCATTTACATGACGGTCTTAGTCCTGCAAGTGTCCTAATAAAGCCTCTGCCATATAGTGTCCATGGACAATGAGAGAGGAATTTACCATAATGATACTACACACTATAGATTATTATGCCCAGTGGCTAATATGTTCTAAAGGTAGCTACATTTCTGTGTTGCTGGAGGGATTACAATCTATGCAGTGTGAATGGATATGAGATACAGTTCTCTTACACCATGCACAAAACTAGTATTAATACAACTGAATATGGGTCAAACTGTCTTCCCTAGCGGCGCAGCTCCTGAAGTTAAAAGGGCAGGAGTACTCTCCTCTGAACCTCCTATGGCACAGCAGTAAGAGGCTTTCCCTGCAGATCTCCTAATGTGCCTATGGCAAGGCGTTCCAGAGCCAAATAATTCCAGATTACAGAATCTGCATGCCTCTTGCTGTGTTTTGCAAGCCAAGAGAGCTGCGATGGGGGGAGAGTGAAACTTCTAATATTTTTTTTCTCCACATCTTTATTCATGCAAGGACAAGAAAATAGTTCTTTATCGGTAGTTTTCAAACTTTTTTCATGTGCAGATGCTAAAAATATTGCAAACGCAGGTGTGGACCCTTTTTGAAGTTCACCTAGTGGCCTGTAGCCCCCTACCTCAGACGTATTAGGTACTGAACAACAGCTCCACAGAATTTAATTATAAATGTTGCACGTGTTCAGCATGGCATTTGATGCGACAGCAGCAAGTGTGCTAAACTGTGGGCTTCTATGGGAACAACAGCACTCCTGGGTTTTGAAATGCAGGTGGGGATATTCACATACTTTTGATTGGTCAGGAAAACGGAATGCCTTTTCCGGGATCTAAAACTTTATTTTCATAATCACCTTTCATGGACTTCTTAGACATAATCTGTGGTACCAATGGAGTGAACACACCACCGATTGAAAACCACTCATTATATTTAAGCAGCACAGGGCGCTCCCGCTATAAGTTGCCCCGGTATACATCAGTTCCACACTAAAGTAGTTTAGTGATAGAAATGTAGCCGTGTTAGTCTGGGGTAGTTGAAGCAAAATGCAGGACAATGTGGCACTTTAAAGACTAACAAGATGGTTTATTAGATGATGAGCTTTCGTGGGCCAGACCCACTTCCTCAGATCAAATAGTGGAAGAAAGTAGTCACAACCATATATACCAAAGGATACAATTAAAAAAATGAACAAATATGAAAAGGACAAATCACATTGCAGAACAGGAGGGGGATGCGGGGGGGGGGGGGGGGAAGGAAGGAAGGTAAGTGTCTGTGAATTGATGATATTAGAGGTAGGGAGAGTGGGATGTTTGTGAGTTAATGGTATTAGAGGTGATAATTGGGGAAACTGTCTTGGTAATGGGTGAGATAGTTCAAATGTTTGTTAAGTCCTTGTTGGCAAGTGTCGAATTTTAACATGAATGACAGTTCAGAGGATTCCCTTTCAAGTGCAGATGTAAAAGGTAGCAGAATGCAGGTGGTCAAGTCATTGAGAGAGTGTCCTTTCTGGTTAAAATGGCAAGAAACTGTTTTCTCTTTGTGATCTTGTCTGATATCTGTTTTGTGGCCATTAATCCTTTGGCGCATCCCCCTCCTGTTCTGCAATGTGATTTGTCCTTTTCATATTTGTTCATTTTTTTAATTGTATCCTTTGGTATATATGGTTGTGACTACTTTCTTCCACTATTTGATCTGAGGAAGTGGGTCTGGCCCACGAAAGCTCATCGTTAGTCTTTAAAGTGCTACATTGTCCTGCATTTTGCTTCAACTAAAGTAGTTGACGCTTGTAAGAACGGATGCGTTAGAAGTCCTACTGTTCCCCGCTCTTAAGTTGTGGACCCCCCCCCTCCTCCGCCCCAGTTTGTGGAAATGGAAGTGAGCTGCAGGGGGAGAAAATCCCCACTTTAAGTTGTTTCGCTGTAAGTCCAAGTTTTTGGAACGTATCTTGGACTTATAGTGAGGACGGCCTGTAGCTTGTGATCCCATGATCAATGTATTATAAAGCATAAACTAACCTTTTAAAAAATCTAACACGATGCTACAGCTTCTACCTATGGATCTTATGTCCACTCTTCACTTTCTCCAGTCCTTTGTTCTAATCTCTTCTTCCTCTTTCTTTTCTCATCTTGCCCACCTGTCAGTTCTCTTTGGGTTTCATAGGATTATAGAATCATAGAGCTGGAAGAGCCCTTAGAAGGCCATCAAGTCCAGCCCCCTGCCCAAGGCAGGACCAATCCCACTTTGGCCCAGAGCTCTTGGAAGTTGGTGGAAAGACTTTCATTGACTTCAGTTTACATTAGACCAGGCCCTGAATGTCTTTATATAAACTCCACAGTTGGGATTTTCAAACCTGAGTGAGGCATTTGAACTCCCAGTTCTAATTAATATAATTCGGAATTGCATGGTCTGAATCCTCCTTGATGGCTTTGAAAAAGTACAGCTCACATGTGCAAGCCTAATAGGACTCTTACATTTAAAATTAACAATTTTGGTTTGAGTCATGTTTTACTTTTTATTTGCTTGGTTAATAAAACAGAAATGTGTGATGACTTGGCATCTCAGACTAAATTTGATCTAGAACCAATTTAGGAGATGTAACTATGGAATTCCATGATACCATCTTCAGGGCAACTTTCCAGAGGATGGTTAGTGATCAACAGCTCGATGTCTGGTTGGTGGTTGGTTTCAAGTGGAGTGCCCCAAGGGTCAGTTCTGGGGCGGGTTTTGTTCAACATTTTTATTAATGACCTGGATGAGGGGATAGATTGCACCCTCAGCAAGTTTGCAGATGACACTAAGGTAGGGGGAGAAGTAAATATGCTGGAGGTAAGGAAGAGGATCCAGAGTGATCTAGACAAATTGAAGGATTGGGCCAAAAGAAATCTGATGAGGTTCAGCAAGGACAAGTGCAGAGTCCTGTACTTGGGACAGAAGAATCCCAAGCATTGCTACAGGCTGGGGACCAACTGGCTGTATAGCAGTTCTGCAGAAAAGAGCTGGGGATTACAATGGATGAGAAGCAGGATATGAGTCAACAGTGTGCCCTTATAGCCAGGACGGCTAATGGCATATTGGGACGCATTAGGAGGACTATTGCCAGCAGATCTAGGGAGATGATTATTCCCCTTTATTTGGCACTTGTGAAACCACATCTGGAGTGTGGCGTCCAATTCTTGGCCCCCATTACAGAAAGGATGTGGACACATAGGAGAGAGTCCAGCAAAGGGCAACAAAAATGCTTAGGAGTCTGCAGCACATGAATAGTGGCCAAGGGATTTGAGCTTGTTTAGTCTACAGAAGAGAAGAGTGAGGGGCATATGCACTCTTGTCCCATGGGATGCAGGTACCAAGGGGTGTGGATGCTGCCTGTTCGGCTGTCAGTTCATAGGCCCACTGTCTGTCGCTCTGAAGTGGTGTGGCTTATTGGCCCAAGTCTCTAACACAGCCCCAGTTCAGGGCCACACGGCCTAATGTCTAGAGTCTCAGGGGTTCGAGGCAGAAACCTCATAGGGGGGTCTGGGCCCACCCTACTCCACTGGGCCCCAACTCAGAGCCCTGTCAGTGGGGGAGTGATCTACCAGTCGCTCAGCAGGGAATCCACCACAATGAGTCAGTGTCGGATGCAGGGACAAGGGCCTCTTGTAGAAAATGACAAACTGTGGATATTTCATGAAAGAAACACTGGCCACTAAAAGACTGAAATCAGGGGCACATTAGAAAAGAGGCAGAAACTTCGCTTCCTTGTAATGTACGAAGCAGGCACAGGCTTAGGGATGTTTGCTTGTTTGTTTTATTGTTTTTAATTTATTTTATCCTGCTTATATTTTCCTCCCACGTATCAGAAATAGGAAGGCGTATTTCTTTCATCAAACACAAGTTCCTGGGCTCAGGTCAGGTGTTACAGGGTAAAAGTCTCAGGCCTGTGAGCTACAAGGGGTTAGATTAGATTAGTTGATCTAGTGCAGGGGTTCTCAAACTCCAATGCACCCTGGCCCTCTTGTGACAAAAATCATGACATGAGCCTAAGAAGGGGGACCAAAGCCTGAACCTCGCCGAGTCCCCCTGTCCCACATGTGGGGAGGGGAAAAGCCCACCAGCTTCAGCCCTGGTAGGGGACCTGTAACCTGAAGCCCTAACACCCAGGGCTGAAGCCCTTTGGCTTCAGCTTTGACCCACATTCTGTGGGGCTTTGGCTTTTGGCTCCAGGTCCCATCTAGTTTTAGCCAGCCCTGGTGACATCATGAAAATGGGATTGTGACCCACTTTGGGGTCCCAACGCACAGTTTGAGACCTGCTGGGCTTGCTGTCCCTTCTGGCCTCACAATTGATAGGTCCTCCCCTTTCATCTTTGATTGAGGAATATGTATTGAGAGCTTTCTTGGACATAAGGGAACAGAGTTGCTGAAACCACCACTGAGTTTTTACCCAAGCACATTAGTTAGGGGCTAAAAACACCCAAACCCCCCTCCAAAGTGTTAAACAATGTGGAGAAAAGACTTCTCTTGGTTAATGGGGTTTCGCTTCCTTGGTATCCATGATGCCTTGCTCTTACCTGTTCTCCCAGGCTCAGTGGAGACTTCTTGTCTTGGTAAGACGTACATTTGCAATGCAAAACAAACCACTCCCCCAAGCAGAACTCTGCTCACTCCATATTTTCTTCTTTTTAAACAATCAACTTGCTGACCCACTTTGTACATTATTTAGAAAACAGCATGTGGCAATTAATTTCCCTTTGCAGGTCACAGCTTTAGGTTTTTCCTTGAAAGTGCACTATTAAAACACTTAGCTGTTAAAATGATAATCCTTTCTGTTTTTTTTTTTTAAACCAGAGAAGCCCACGTAAGCTACTGTTTTGCCACTAGGATAATGCTAGATTATTTTACAGACCTGAGAACAGTAGAAGAGTTAGGAACCTTGATTAGAGGATTCTTATTTGAAGTATACTGGCTCATCCTTAAATTGCTAGGCACTTTGCCAGTATCTTTCATTTATTGCATTGACCTGCTCTGTAATTTAATACTAGGGATGATGAGTCTGTTAGCGTAACATCAGGGTTCTGATGTGAACCTAGGAGGTCAGGAAATCATTCTGTACGTTCTCTGCCCCTCAACATCTGTCTGCTTCACAACACATGCCTGGGGTTCTGGCTGAGCTCACCCACCTTTTGGAGAACTCTGGAATGCAACCGGGTGTTGCCTGTCCAGGAGGAGCTGGAAGAGAGTTATGATGGAGCAGCCTGAGTTATTGCCTCTTGTTTCCATTGTCTTCTGGGGAGCTTTCCAGGCAAAGGAGGAAGAGTTGAAAGGTTGGGAAATCTAAAGGGATGGCAGCTCCAGCCCAGAGGTAGGGTTCAGAAAAAAGTAATGCCACTCTTGTGCTGTCCTCAAGAAACTCCATGGCCCTGCATTGATTTATCATGGCATCAAAGTATGAGCTTACAAAACTCTGTTTGTGTTTTTCCAATGCCTGCAGTTCTGTTCACCAACTTGCGTAAATTCACAGAAAGCTGTATGTGGTGCTAGCCACAGAACTCCCATCACTCCCTCTGGAATTCTGGGTATGATTCACTGCCCTGAGGCTTAAATTGTCTCGCTCTGTCTTTCTTCATCCTTTTGCCAAGTGCTTCTAGTCAGCCTTCCTCCTCTGAGTCAGTGGTTCAAATGTGACAGAAATTCGGAGTAAGCTAATGTTCTCAATCCACTTCCCAGTGGGCAGGTGTCCACGTTCTGGAAGCCACAGTCACACATGGCTTGCTGGCACCTACAGCAAAGACGACAAGGACTTGAGGGCCTGATATAAAGCCCATGAAGGTCAGTAGGAAGACTCCCATTGGCTGTGGATCAGGTAAACAGGGCATGGAGACTGAGCCACCTTCTCACATTTTACAGGTGCCACTTTGCTCAGGGTTTGTACCCCTCAGAGTGGGCAGCAGTGCCCTGAGGAGCCTACACACAGGAGCTGCTCCTGTTCTGCGAGAAACAGAGAGCTCCGGTTTATGGTGACACCGTTTCCAAGCACTGAAGTTGTAGACGTTTAAAAGTGAACTGAATGTTTGAGCTACCCTTCGGGAACATTCATGTGTGTATTCAGTATGGGGTGCCTGGGGAGTTTATGGCTAGGGGGCAGGGCGAAAGGCAGAACGAAAGCAACATTCAGGGCAAAAGTAGCTGAGATTCTGGAACACCCAATAGGATTTTTAAAAACCATTCTGAAACCTCAGGTGTTTGCTGAGCAAAGCAGTTGGTTTAGAAATCAGCATGGCCACACACTTTATTACAGCAGTACTCATACCCCAGTACAGTGAGGACTGATCAGCAATAGTCTTCCTTATCCCTGAGCTGAGACACTTGGGCCCCACTTGGCCCAAGCCAGCCAGATTTCCCTGGTTTTCTTCTAGGATTCCTTCTGCACATGCTGTATTTAGCTCCCAGCCTGGGGAACGAAATGTAACTCTCTGTTCTTATTACATCATTGTTTCATTGCAACCTGAAAGGATACTTCTGAAAGGGTGATCCAAGTTCTCCGCTGCTGTAAAGTGGCATGGCTCCATTGAATCAGTCAGTTTACAACGATAGAGAGTTCTCAGGATAGGTTGCCCTTGGGCTTCCCTTGGTTCTGAAAGGACATAGATGATATTTTCACTTTGATTAGAAGAGAGATCTCAAAACAAAATGTTGTTTTCTACTAGCTGATAAATACGATAGCTGCAGGCCAAGGCCTGGGTCCAGTTAGAACCTGTTGGTGGGTTGATCTGGTGAGATTTTTCTGATGGTGGGGACTGACTGCAGGTGTTTGCATCTGGATTGCTGTTTCTGCTGTAACAGGTGCCTTGCCATATTCAGTACAGGGCCTTTAGCTCAGCTTGTTGCTGTGGAGGGCTGCTCACCCTGTGTGGATAATCTCTCGTCTCGTGGACAACATGGGCTCAGAAGCAACACTATAGAACCCTTTGCTGGTGGGGGGTCGGTTCCTATTTGGTGATGCTTTGTCGATGTGTTTACTTTTTAAATACAAGCAGTAGTGCACTGATGAGAGAAGCAACAGATTTTTTTTCAGGCAGTTTTTGGATATTTGGAAGCAAGAGGGGAGCACTGCACAGTTGTTTGATGTGCTGATCAAAAGATGACACTATAATCATCTTAAACCTCCAGGGTTTATACAGTCTGCTTGTGTTTAATGCAAACACTCCAAACCAAAAGAAACGAAACAACATTGCTTTTTGGCAGAAAGGGTGTGAGAAGTAAGTGTTGGGCTTTTTATTAGACTGTTTAAGACATTACTTTATAGTAGGGATGTTAGAGTTTAATTTATTAATTGTGTAACTGCACCAATTCTGAGCCACCCCGTGCTGCTGCCTCTGATTCAGAGTTAGCAGTGCAGGGCAGCAGCAGCCACTATCCACGGGGGGCCTGTGCTCCCATCAGACAGGGGCTGCTCTGGCCCGCCCGCCCCGCTGCCGGAGGTGGCTCCACGTAGTCAGTGCTTGTGGGGAACTGGATTTCAAGCCGGCTCCTTATGCTTGTATCTGCTCCTGCCTGCCCCTCCCCCTCCATATTGCTGCCTCTGATAGAGGGCCAACAGCGTGGGGGGCAGGCAGCTCTGTGGGAGCCGATATGTGCAGGGAGCCAGTTTGTAAGCCAGTTCCTTGCATGTACGAGCTCCTGCCTGCCCCCCTCACCCTCCACACTGCTGCCTCTCTATCAGGGCCGGGGGGGAGGTGGGCAACTCCTCGGGATCCAGTTCTTGTGAGGAGCCAACTTAACAGCCAGCTCCCTACAAGCACCAGCTCCCGCCTCCCCCTCCTTGCTGCCTCAGATACAGAGACAGCAACGGGCAGTGTTTCTTAAACTGTATTCTGCGGCGCACTGGTGTGCTGTGAGGCAGTCGGAGGTGTGCCGTGGAGAACTGAGTTAAAAATGGCCACCCTTAAAGCGGCAAGCAATCTTTTTTTTTTCTCAATAACTTTTCCCCAGCCTCCCCCCCCCCTTTTTTTTCCTCAACAAAAAAATCCTTGGTGTTCCTCATTTAAAAAAAATGTTTGGTGTTCCTCGGTCTTAAAAAGTTTAAGAAACACTGGCAAGGGGGATGTGCATATAGTCATTTAGGTTAACCAATAAAGCCAGACTCCTCAGTTAATAGTTTAAACAACTATACCCTAACATCCCTACTTTATAGACTTGCCTTACCTGTTCTACAATGTGCATGGTGATTAGTAATCTGGAATCTATTCTTGCTGTTTATTTTACTGCTTGGAGTTGGGGACCTAGAATCAGATCCTCAGTTGATTTTAAACTGATGTAATGCCAGAGCAATGCTAATTTAAACCCGCTGAAGATTTGGCCCACTCTGTTCCTTGAGCACCCGTTATGTTTCTATGTGATGTGACACAGTGCTTAGAAATACAGACCACCCCTTCATAAGACTGATCTGTGATATAAAGTTATATTTGAGTTGGGGTTTAATCTACATGTGTATAACTTTCTCCTAGTTACTGACGGTTTCAAATCAATGATCTGAATCGCTGGCCTGTTACCGGTCTCATGATCTATCCACACCCCTATGCAACTTGTTTTTGCAATAGAAAAGGTTACTTCAGCAGTTGGCATAGTCTGCTGTCTGGTTAAGTCTTGTTTGTTCTTGAGTTAGGAGTTTGGCTCTGGAATTGGAACACATAAATACTCTAACTTGTACCATGTGAGCCACGCAGAACTTACAAAGACTTTTTTGTCTCAAAAGCTGAACTTTTAGAGATGCTTTCCTTTTTATGTTTCCAAATAGTGGGAATCAGTGTTTTCCTTGGACAATGGACAATGTCAGTCGCTCACTGCTTTCAAATTTCTTCTCATTCTTTATCTTATCATAAAGTGTCTCAAGATAGTTTTATGAATTTGGCCATTGCACTAAATTCTGTGATCATGTTCCTTGTTATGCTGTATTTCTGGCCATTTGTCCAGGCTACTAAAATACTAGAGACATTGATGATAGGTTGAATCTGTAGCATGGCAGAGAATTTTTATGTGGACTAGGTTTCTTCAGATACTTCCTTGTGCCATGTCTCATTGCACCGATGTTATATTTTAAGGTGATGCCCATCTAACATGCTGAGAAGTGCATAGAATCATTGTTTATTCCACACAATATTGTGAATAGGCAAATACTTGGTAGACTTGTTCTGCTAATGGAGAGCTGCTGCTCCGATCTGATATTTCGGGGAAATCGGAAGAATTTACCCATGGTAAGCATGGTATGAATGGTAGGTCCGTGATAGGCTTAATAAGGATGTAAGGTTAAAAACCAAATACAATTTGGTTTTTAATATGATACAGGGGGGATGTAAGTGACTAGTCATCTACCCGATAAGTATATGCTTATTGGGTAATTGAATAGTGACTTGACTAGTTGCTTCCCTTCCCCCCTCTCCCCCCCCCCCCCCCGTCAGCAAGGGAGGAGCAGGAGCTGGTGTTCGGGGGAGCTGACTTAAAATCTGGTTCCTCCCACCACTGTTTTGGGGGGCGGAGGGAAAGGTGAGCCAGATTCCCTGCTCGCTCCTGGTCCCAGATGCAGCGCCTTTGCTTTTTAAATGTATTAAGAGCTGCCAGGTTTAGAACTTGGGGGACTGAGCAAACGTTTCTCTCTACTCACGATCCATACTGATCCATATTCAAGGCCTAGTTCATTCCCAATATAACGTGTAGGCATGACAGTTCTGTCTGATAACTTCATATTGCTTCCTCCAGCTCTCAACTTAGAACTCTCACAAAGAGGAAGGGCAGTAGCATTTAAATTTCAGCACTACTTCTTCTGAACCCTGTCAACACCCTTAGCTACCTGAGTTTAACCCTTTAGTCACCGAGTGCTGGCTAGCACTCCTGCCCATCACGGTCCTTTGCCATAATTATTGAATAAGTGTTGTGTTGGACAGTGCCTAGAGTGGTGGGAGTCTAGTCTAGGATGGGCCTCGAGGCCCTGCTGGAATAAGATAATGGTACTAAGACTAGAGAATTTTCCCTCTGTCTTCTTTCCTTTCAAGATGCCTCCTATTCTAGTTCTACACGGTTCAAGTAAGAGAAGAAATACTTTCCCCGACCAGGCTGCTACCTGTCTGCCAAGACCAACTTCTCCTGAAGTTGTTACAAGCTCATCTTATTACATGGCCTCTCTTGCTAACAGATTGAGAAACTTTGTTTGGGAATAGCTCTTGTTTTGAGAGAAAAATTTAATAAGAGCTATGTGCTCTGCATTTTTATTTTGTTTTGTTTTTCCCTGTTAGGGTTGTTTAGATGGCTCACAGGAAGAAGTGAGTCCTAATAATCTAGGGCCAGTTCTTCAGCTGGTGTAAATCAGTGTAGTTCCTGTGAAGCCATTTACAGATACCATCAGAAGATCTAGCCCACTGTCTGTAGTGTTGTGATTAAGGCCTAGTTTTAAACCCCAAATGGAAAACTTGTGAATATTGTTTTTACTTGAAAAATGATTCCTCTCGGGTTCCTTAAAATCTACCTATTCCTCGGAACAAAGATGGCAGTGAAATTAAGAGTTAAATTCTGGCAGAGCCAGGCTCCAATAGAAAATGAAAGGGTTCCAAATGTGTTTCTGATCCCAGATGTGCACATCACATCCATGAGGTCAGCCTGCTCATTCTCTGGAACAGACAGGTTGTTGAACTGTATGAGAATACTCCTCTTGTATATTTCAATAATATGTCAGCTCACAAAAATAAAGCAGACAGACATCTAGGACACGGAAAGCATGATGTGAACCGTAGCTTGTCAGTGGTGAATAAAAGGAAGCTTGGGAGGGAGATGTATCAGCTCTCTCAACAAAAGATGAGGTTTTTGGAGAAAATAATTTCTAGCCTTAGTACATGTGTTACACCAGCTGTAACACCACCCAGAGTATTTACCTGGAACATACAAACTAAAGAGCTCTTGTTTGGAAATCAAACCTAGTTCGAAGAATTGTTGAATATTGCAAGTGTCTTAGGGCAGCGTTTCTCAACCAGTAGTACGAGTACTCTTAGGGGTACTTGAGAGAAGTCTTGTGGGTACATCAGCACAACTGAAATTTGGAGAAAACTGAATTTTTGTTTTAAATTTTACAACAGTTTGTTATTTTTGTACTTTTTACACCCAAAAATTTCATTACCCGCCCAGCTACAATTAAGTTGTTTAAACAAATGTATTTCAATGGTAGAAAAAAAATGTGGTGTCTGAAAACTGTAGGTACTGGGGGTACTTAAGATGTTGTTGTTGTTACTGTTGTTGCTGAAAAGGGGGTACTTTTTAAAAATAGGTTGAGAAACACTATCTCAGGGCACGTCTACACAGCAGGGCTAAAGCCGAAATAAGCTATGCAACTTCAGCTACGTCAATTGCATAGCCTAAGTCGAAAGAGCTTATTTTGGCTTTTGGCGCTGTCTACACAGCAGGAAGTCCAAGCATTTTTTCTCTGACTTTCCTTACTTCTCATGAAATGAGGGTTACAGGAGTCGGCATAAGAAGTCCTCCAGCTTGCTATTATTTCAACATTTAACTTGAAATAACAGCTTGTAGACACGGACAATGTTTTTTTGGAATAACATTAGTTATTCTGAAATAACACTCTTGTGTAGACATACTTTTAAGGTGTTTGAGGCCTCACAGCGGGAAGGTGCCATAAGTTTTCTCCAATCCTCCAATATTATCTCTCAGTTCATTTTTATACACACAGTGGTACAATTTTATTTAGTTTTCTAACTATAAAATATCAGAATCCCTTTTTCAAATCTTATTTTTTCAAACAGACAACCCACAAGTAATTCAGTGGTATCTGGCTAAGTATTTAGTGGTTGGACGCTCGCACACTATGTAGCTTCTGAGCGCAGATGCAGTTTTATCTCAGTTTTTAAAAAAAATACAGATGTAGATTCAGATGAGAGGCATGATTGCTAAGAGGTTAGCAATTGGTGATGTTTTGGAATGTTGTACGCTTATTAAGTTTGCAGATGATACCAAGCTGGGAGGGGTTGCAACTGCTTTGGAGGATAGGGTCATCATTCAAAATGATCTGGACAAAATTGGAGAAATGGTCTGAGGTAAACAGGATGAAAGTTAATAAGGACAAATGCAGAGTGCTCCATTTAGGAAGGAACAATCCGTTTCATACATACAGAATGGGAAGCAACTGTCTAGGAAGGAGTACGGCAGAAAAGGATTTAGGGGTTATAGTGGACCACAAGCTAAATATGAGTCAACAGTGTGATGCTGTTGCAAAAAAAGAAAACATGATTCTAGGATGCATTAATAGGTGTGTTGTGAGCAAGTCATTCTTCTGCTCTACTCTGTGCTAATTAGGCCTCAGTTGGAGTATTGTGTCCAGTTCTGGGCACTACATTTTAAGAAAGACGTGGAGAAATTGGAGAAGGTCCAGAGAAGAGCAACAAGAATGATTAAAGGTCTATAGAACATGACCTATAAAAGAAAACAAAGAATTGGGCTTGTTTAGCTTGAAAAAGAGAAGATTGAGAGGGGGCATGATAGTGGTTTTCAGGTATCTAAAAGGGTGTCACAAGGAGGAGGGAGAATCATAGAATGATAGAATCATAGGACTGGAAGGGACCTCGAGAGGTCATCGAGTCCAGCCCCCCGCCCTCAAGGCAGGACCAAGCTCCGTCTACACCATCCCTGACAGATGTCTATCTAACCTGTTCTTAAATATCTCCAGAGAGGGAGATTCCACCACCTCCCTTGGCAATTTATTCCAATATTTGACCACCCTGACAGTTAGGAATTTTTTCCTAATGTCCAATCTAAACCTCCCCTGCTGCACTTTAAGCCCATTACTCCTTGTCCTGTCCTCAGAAACCAAGAGGAACAAATTTTCTCCTTCCTCCTTGTGGCACCCTTTTAGATATTTGAAAACCGCTATCATGTCCCCCCTTAATCTTCTTTTTTCCAAACTCAACAAGCCCAGTTCATGAAGCCTGGCTTCATAGGTCATGTTCTCTAAACCTTTAATCATTCTTGTCGCTCTTCTCTGTAGCCTTTCCAATTTCTCCACATCTTTCTTGAAATGTGGCGCCCAGAACTGGACACAGTACTCCAGCTGAGGCCTAACTAGTGCAGAGTAGAGCGGCAGAATGACTTCACGAGTTTTGCTTACAACACACCTGTTGATACAACCTAGAATCATATTTGCTTTTTTTTCAACAGCATCACACTGTTGACTCCATATTCAACTTGTGGTCCACTATGACCCCTAGATCTCTTTCCGCCATGCTCCTTCCTAGACAGTCGCTTCCCATCTTGTATGTATGGAACTGATTGTTCCTTCCTAAGTGGAGCACTTTGCATTTTTCTTTATTAAACCTCATCCTGTTTACCTCTGACCATTTCTCTAACTTGCTAAGGTCATTTTGAATTATGTCCCTATCCTCCAAAGAAGTTGCAACCCCACCCAGTTTGGTATCATCTGCAAACTTAATAAGCGTACTCTCTATCCCAATATCTACATCATTGATGAAGATATTGAACAGTACGGGTCCCAAAACAGACCCTTGCGGAACTCCACTTGTTATCCCTTTCCAGCAGGATTTAGAACTGTTAACAACAACTCTCTGACTACGGTTATCCAGTCAATTATGCACCCACCTTATCGTGGCCCTATCTAAGTTATATTTGCCTAGTTTATCAATAAGAATATCAATAAGAAAATCAATAAGAAAAATTGTTCTTCCTGGCCTCTGAAGAAAGAACAAGCAATGGGCTTAAATTGCAGCAAGGGAGGTTTAGGTTGGACATTAGGAAAAAGTTCCTAACTGTCAGGGTGGTTAGACACTGGAATAAATTGCTTAGGGAGGTTGTGGAATCTCCATCTCTGGAGATATTTAAGAGTAGGTTGGATATATGTGTATCAGGGATGGTCTAGACAGTACTGGTCCTGCCATGAGGGCAGAGGACTAGACTCGATGACCTCTTGAGTTCCCTTTCAGTCCAAGTATTCTATGATTCTGTGTTTCAAGAAATGTTCACTAAGAAAGACGTTCAGTTCTTGATCTCTAGCCTTGTAAGGATGGAATAGCTTTGAAACTGCGTTTGGCACATTACAAGGGCTCGACAAATAGTGTAATCTACTCGCCTGAGGTGAGTAGATCACACCCTGGAAGAGCCGGTGCGGAGCGATCTGCGCATGCGCGGAGCGGAGAACCGCGCAGCTGGTGAGCGGGGTTCGCCGCCACTCGGCAAGTCCTGCACATTACAATATTCAGCCATCTTAATTAAGTCAGCGTTTAGGTCATCTTCTGGTTCTGGAAATGACCAGACTTGGATGCCTAAGCAAGTGTCATGTGAATATGTGAACTTACAAACCTGGGTGAACAGAAGTTTGTGTAAACATATAAAAATGTTGGGCAAGCACAGAGCCTTGGAGTAGGATGGATGTTTGTCTTTCCCTCTTGCTGACAATGTCTCCCATGTGCACTCAGTAACACATGCTGTGGCGGGGAAGGTTAACAACATCGATCAGCTATGCTCTAGACAATTTGGAATGGCACAGGCAAGAGAGAGGTCAGTCCATAGCTGGCAATGTTCTGTAAGTCTTTTCCCAATTTCAGGAGAGCAATGACTTTTGGCATTCACTGAGTCTTTGAAAGTTGCTCTTCACTGACCACTTACATGAAAAGCTGTACAAGCAGCTGGTACATAGTGTCATCTCACTCAGTCACAAAAGGCATTTAGCAAACACAGGGACTGGGTCTTTGTATGAGTGAAAAATGTGTTCTAGAAGTAGAGCATTCAATACCTACTTGCTGTAGTTTAGGCTTGATAGAAAACTTGGGTGTATTACAAAGTGCTTAATTGTAAATTATAATGGTTAATAAATTGCACTTTAGTGATAATGTCAAGCTATGGATGTAGAGCTCTAGTCTGAAAAGAGACTGTGAAAGACTGTGTAAAAAGGGAACTCAGATGCATCCATATTTGGAATCAGAGCTGCTGGCTTTAGGTACAAAAAAGAGCTTATCTTGCTACTTACACCAATTTGCTGTTGAGCCAACAAACTTATGAAAAAGTGGATTGGTTTCTGTTCTTTCTTGAATGTCAACAGATGGATTGCTCACCAAGCTCTAGTTAATTATACCTGGCCTTGAAGATTAGACACAGTGGTGTTGGTGTAATTGAGAGTTGGATTGGCTCGCAGAACCTTTAGCACAAAATGACGTGTTTGAGAATAAACAATCCAGCTTAACTCTCTAAACAAAGGCTAGCCCCTAGTAGGCTGCTGCCTCTATTTACTGCACTACTGCACATATGGGCAACCACTGCTCCCATTGGCTGAGGATTGGCTGTCAGACCTGGACACTGCTTCTCTCAGTTCCCATTGTCCAAGAATGGCAATCTCTGGCCAATGGGAGCTGCAATTGCCTGTATCTGCAGTAGCTTGCCAGGTACTAACCCTGGCAAATCAGACATGGCCCGAAGGCTAGTATTTGCCCAACCCTGTTTTAAACCCAGGCTGAGTTTGCAAGGCTGGATGTAAGGGAAAGAAGTTGTCTGGTTTTAATATAACTTGTATTTGTGTAAATTAGAAGTCACTTACTTAAAGGAAATGGATTTAAAATACGGTGAAAACTGGAGGTAGGAAGAAGAATTGGGCTCAACACCTAGTTAGTTATAACCTGAGAATATCTGAGACATAATAAATCAGAGACATAATAAATATAGTGATAAACAAAGCAATTTGTAGAGTATTGCTTTTCTGAGTAAAACAAGTGATGAGAAAGGTGACCGTGAGAGAGAGAGACTCATAAGGGGACTGTGAAAATTAGACTCTCAAAGTGACAGCTCTTGTGGGGGAGGGGGGGAAGCTTGTGAGATCTCAGAATTCCATTGGAATGCTGGCAATTGAATGACTTGAATGAAATACGAAGACTCCATGGCATGCCTTGTTGTCTGAATGTGGAATCTAAGATTACCCTGGTGGTGGTTGATAGGGAAGATGAAAAGAGGACAGATGAAGGGTGGCTAAAAGAGGGAGATGAAGAGCGCGGCTCTTGAAACTTTTTTTTTTTTTTTGCCATTACAGTGGGTTAAAATGATATTTTTAAAGGTCCCTACTATGTATGAACAGATATTCCTAGGCACCATTGCACATGGTGATAGAAGTGAACTGCCAAGCCATCTATGAGGCCATTCAGTCCCGTGAATGGCTGAGGGAAAAGTAGGGTGGATTGATTTAAATCACAATTTAAAACACCCCTCCCCCCAAAATTGATTTAAATCAAGTTACCAAAAAAGCTAAGACTGATTGATTTTGGAATAAGCCCCATTGAACTCACTGGCACTTCTGTTTTTTGAAAAAACAAGTATAGAATGGGGTTCTCTTGGAAAAGCCGAGTTATGCTGATGTAAAATAAGGAACAGACTTACATGACCATGATGTTCCAAAATAAGGGGCATGTATTATGTAGTATAAAATAAGGAAATGACACAGTGGCAACTGGCAACTCTAGTTTTCTCTTACTGCAGTGTTCTGTACGGCATACTTGAGTGATTGCTAGATTCTAAACCTAATTAACTAATTAAACATGACATAAGGATTAGCTAAGCTAAACTTATCTAGCAACATCCAACTCAGAAAAAAAGCTTGGGGATTTACATATCAAATCACACTTCTACTAAAAGAGATAGTCTTGGAGAATGATGCGTTCGTTGCAAAGCGAATTATTTAAGTTACTAACCAGTTGATCCACTCAGCCATATCTACATCTTCATCCACATAATTTTCTCCCAATAAGCAGTTTTCCATATGCTGTTTCATTCTTGAAAGTAGACCCGGTTTCTTGTTCTTGCACAGTTTGCACTTGATACTTGGGATACACAAAATCCTGTTTAATCAGTTAACCGGTGACATCCCTACTTGACACATTTTCCTTTTTAACCCAGTTCTTCACACTATTCCCAGATAGGGTCTGTCTTATGCCCAGAAGCCATGACAGTTTTTCTTTGGCAAAAGTGTAGGGGAATATAGAAAGCTCTGTGTGTGCGCTGAATAATGTGTTCCTTTTTTCTTTCTAGTGCACTCTACAGTTCCTGTCTATGCTGCCTCTGTCCTTTCCTATATATTGTCTTTCTGTCTTCAAGACAATATCTTAACTAACTCCTCTGACAAGCTTGGCCAAAGTCCACCACCACATAAGCACAGAACAAAAATCGGTCCTGTCCAGCTTGTGTCTGTCTTTGTATATGTTACTTTTCAGACTGCTGAGAAACAGAAATTGAAAGACCAGAGCTTTCAAAAAACAAGAGCTGGTAGTTAGGCTGGACAGACTAGAGGCATTAATTCATTTGTATGAGACTATATGTATAGGTGTAGCATGTCTGCGATGAGATTTATCTGTAACTTATTTTTAAATGAGAAATTTAGTATTTTATTGATTTTTAAAAAATCTGCTCTTTTTACATTTTTAAATGGATTTTTATCTACCCTGGTGAAAAGGGATATTAGCAAAATTAAATAACTTTGGAAATGAATAATCTGTTTGGTTTTCCATCTTTCAAGCGCCTTCTGCTTATAAACCCTCAAGACCAATGGAGGTGGCAGCTAAAGGTTCAACAGATGTCAGTGGGCAAGTAATTTGCCCAGTGTTTTGGACCCAATATCAAGGATTATGTAGGCCATCAAAATTTGCTTTTTGTTATGTAAACAGATGTACCTGGGAGAACTTCTATTTTGCAATAGGCACAGGGATTTGCTTACAAAAAAGGCTAGGAAACATTTCAGTAGTCCATGATGTGATATTTTAGTTAAGGAAATTTGGGGATCAGAACAGTAATGTTGCCTGTATATGTAACAGAGACACTAGATGGCTAGCTCTTCCGTTGGTTATGTGACAACAGTGAAGCTACACTGCTTTACTCTAATGAAGGATTGACCCTAGAGTCTTTTCAGATGCCTTTTTAGGCACCTGCTGCAGGGATGTTATGCACAAGTCAGCGTCTCCACTGTATAGACTTTCCCAAAGCCATTCCTGCAGATGAGTCTAAATAGTGAAAAACAAATTACTCATTCTGTTTCTTATCTTGCATTACCCTGACTGGAATCTGACTTGATGGCTTTTAGGAGCTAGTTGCTGCTGCTTAATATCTGAATGCCGCCCGCCCTCACTCTCTTCTCAGAAACCAGTACTTAGTATTGGGATACTCTTGGGACTATGTAACTTCCCCGGCCCTCCTCCTCCCATACATACAGGAGCTGCTGAGGTGTATATATGGCTCTTGTACTGCCAACTAATTATCTTAACAATTTTTTAATATTTATTTTAGTTCATTAAATCGATCAGTTGCTCTTATGCACAAACTATACATAATCAACTGGTAACCAGTCGCAGATCCATAACTAGTCTACTCAAACTCCTCCCTCTCCAGCCCTCCTTATTTTACTCATCCTCGCCCAACAAGCCTGGGGAAAAGGGTAGTCTTGCAGCCTGTCCTGCACATCAGCAAATGGTGGCTCTGTTTGACCAGTGTAAAAGGGGAGCAGATTCCAAAATCAAGGAGTGCATTTTCCAGGGAAAACTAACTCCACCCCAGTCTTGTTTAAACGGCACAAGCAAGCTAACAAATCTCAGCTGCCATATATCATGGATGGAGACTTGGTCTCTATTACCTTAGAGATCCAAATCATTTAGGGCTTTGTACATCCTAGGGGTATGTCTACACTACAACGTTAATTCGAACTAACTTAGTTCGAATTAGTTAATTCGAACTAAGCTAATTCGAACTAACGGATCGAGACTAAAAAACTAGTTCGAATTAGCGTTTTGCTAATTCGAACTAGCATGTCCACATTAAGTGGACCCTGAACCGGGCTTAAGGCTGGCCGGAAGCAGTGCCAGCAGGGCATCAGAGAAGAACTTAGAGCGTGGAGATACTTTCTCAGGCTAGCTGAGGGCTGTGCTTAAAGGGTCCCAACCCCCACCCCGGACAGACAGTTCTCAGGGGTGCCCCGCTTGCAAAGCAGTACTGGCTTGGAGTGCCCGGACTACCCACACTGGGCACATCACAGCACTCGGCCATCAGACCGGCTGCACTTGCCGCAGGCTGCCATCTGGGGAGAGGGGGCAATTGGGGGGGCTGCAGGAGAGCTTCCACCCCCAGAAGCCCGCAGAGCCAGCCCAGTCCTCCCCATCGGGGGCTCGTGCCCCATTCCTCCCTCACCTCCTTCCACTTACCCTTCCCTAGCCCCTCTTCTTGATGTACAAAATAAAGATAACGTGTCTTCCAAAATGGAATCTGTCTTTATTGAACAAAACTGGGGGAGACTGGGAAAAGGAGGTGGGAGAGGGGAAGAGAGAGGCTGGGAAGAGGGGAGGGCAACTAAAATGATCAGGGGTTGGGAACAGGTCCCATATGAAAAGAGGCTAAAGAGACTGGGACTTTTCAGCTTAGAAAAGAGGAGACGGAGGGGGGACAGGATAGAGGTCTCTAAAAGCAGGAGTTGGGTGGAGAGGGTGCATACAGAAAAGTTCTTCATTAGCTCCCATAAAGGAGGACTAGAGGACACCAAAGGAAAGGAATGGGTAGCAGGCTTCAAACTAGTAACAGAAAGTTGTTCTTCACAAAGCACAGAGTCAACCTGTGGAACTCCTTGCTGCAGGAGGCTGTGAAGGCTAGAACTAGAACAGAGTTTAAAGGGAAGTGAGATCAAGTCATGGAGGCTGGGTCCATGGAGTGGTATTAGCCAGGGGGTAGGAGTGGTGTCCCTGCCCAAGGTTTGTGGAAGGCTGGAGAGGGATGGCACGAGACAAATGGCTTGGTCACTGTCTTCGGTCCATCCCCTCCAGGGTCCCTAGGGTTGGCCGCTGTCAGCAGACAGGCTACTGGGCTAGATAGACCTTTGGTCTGACCCAGTACGGCCATTGTAAGCTCAGGGTCAGGGGTCTCAGTGGACCCCCTTGATTCTCTTGCACACCTGCTCCTGGGTGGCCAGGCTGGCAGCTCTCCTGCCCTAGCCGGCCACTTTCCTGTGACTAGCCCAGGCGGGTACCTGCCTCTTGCGGTCCCGGGCAAGCTCCCGGGAGCCACCAGCCTGGTCCCGGGAAGAGGGGGAGGGCTGGGGGGCATCGGGTGGGTGGCTCGATCCGTGCCAGGTGCAGGGTCTGCTGGCTGGGTGCTGGCAGGCTTGCACCTGGCACGGGCACCGTAGCCAGCCCATGCCCCTTTAAGGGGTCCGGGGCCGGGAGGGGGGCAGACGAGTTTCCCTGGTGTTGGCCAGAGTGGCCACCAGGGAAACCTGGGGAGGGCTAGCCTCCCACTAGTTCGAATTAAGGGGCTACACACCCCTTAATTCGAACTAGCTAGTTCGAACTAGGCTTAATCCTCGTAAAATGAGGTTTTCCTAGTTCGAACTAAGCGCTCCGCTAGTTCAATTTAAATTCGAACTAGCGGAGCGCTATGTAGCGCCTATGAAAGTTAATTCGAACTAACGTCTGTTAGTTCGAATTAACTTTGTAGTGTAGACATACCCTAAGAGAGGGCATTGACTTGCCCCTGAAGATGAGCTGGAAATGGGCAGCTGCATTTTGCACCAGATGAAGTTGCTGATTATCTCTCCATGGTAGCAATCCTGTCACATTGGGCTATGCCAAGCAGACAGGCTGCTTATGTTCCATTTGCTCTCGTGTACTGCACACAATGGAAAGTTACTTGCAGTTCTCTAGACACTTTAGTTGTTGCCTTAGCTGGACCAGACTGCTTTCCATGCTCCTCTCTTCTCTCCCATTCGCACATCGGTGAGAGCCTGGCAGACAAAGACAAAACTGTCACCACTAGTTGCCAGGAGGAGATCAAATGCAGCGTTGTTTTTGGAACATGGCATTCTGTGATTCACAGAGCCTTCCTTGTTCGCTCATCTCCCACGCTATGTCAGCAGAGGAGCAGATAAGAGGATAGTAGGATGCCCTGCAGAGACCTGGCTGTTGTTTGAAGAAAGTTTAAAGCATCTTCCAAATGCCACTGAAATGCCACTGAGGGATCCAGTGAGCATGGAAGGGAAAACAGAGAAGGGAAAAGATAGCTCTTTCATCTGGCTAGATTGCATATTGGTGATGGGTGAGGTTTCCCTTTGATCCTGCAGTTTACTGTGCTGAATATTCCTTACCCCAGAGCAAACATAGCTGTTCGGCTCAGAGCAAACAATGCGAAGCAGTCACAGCAGCATTATTTACAAATGTACAGCCACAGCCAGTCTTTAGAAAATCTTGGCTTTTTGAAGATGTTTTAAAGTGACAGCTTGGTTTAGCTGCCTTCATTTGGTGCGCTCAATCTGATACAGTTTAAGAGTTCTGATTTTCCAGCGTGGTTGTGCATCACTTTCTGAAAATTGGATCCCTTCCAGATGTCTAAAGATGGCCACCCACACAACTGGTGCTCTTGCAGACTTTGAGTCGACTTGCCTGCTGATACATCGGGAAGGTCAAGAGGCTGCACTGCATTGAACAAAGGGGGCAAGTGAATTCCAGAGCTAAGGGCCTTCTGTTTAGACACACTTGCTCTGGCCCCCCAGACACACATGAGTAGGGACTGTAGGCTCAACTGATCTCAGCTGATGGGTTATTGAACAAAGGGATTGTTTCTACAGTTCCCAATATTTGAACTGTAAAAGCTGTTATGGATCCAAACCACACTTTGAATTTCATCTAGAAGTGAAATGGAAGCTGGAATATGTTATGGACTAGTAGGGTTGCCAGGTGTCCGGTATTTTCGCCTCTGGTCTTGTAAAAAAAAAAAAAAAAATTTTCAGAAAATACCAGACACCTGAAATGTCCGGTATTTTCTGTTTTTTTTTTTCCCTGCCAGGAGGCGAAAATACCAGACACCTGGCAACCCTAAGACACTCGGCAACTGGGCCCAGCCCCCGGACCACTCCCTGGACTCCCGGGCCCTCTGCTTACCTGTAGGGTGGCCAGGTGGCCGGTATTCTACCGGACAGTCTGCTTTTTTGTACCTTCTGTCCAGTAAAAAAAATTCAGAAAATACCGGACGTGTGCAATGTCCGGTATTTTCTGTTTTTCTGGCTGGGAGTCCCAGCCACTCCTCCGCCCCCGCCAGGTTTCTGCATGCAACCAGAGGGAGTCCCAGGCTAGGAGGCAGGGCTGCAATCAGCGCTGGGAGCCTGTGGTTGCATGCAGAAGCTGGGCGGGTGTGGGGGAGTGTTCGGTATTTTTGGGGAGACCATCTGGCAACCCTACGTACCTGGGAGAGGGGGTACCCTCGATCAGGAAAACAAGATGGCTGCCAGCCAAAAGACCTGAAGCAAGGGGAAGCAATGCCTTCCCTGGGTCTTAGTGCTCAGCCTCTCCCCTCTCGCACTTAAAGGGGCCATGCTGTTGTACTTTATGTATTTTAGTTTAGTTTATTGCTTAACTTTCAGGGTCCCCCTTTTTCTCCTCCCCCGCCATGGTTTTTTTTGGGGGGGGGGTCGGTATTTTTGGTTAAACCATCTGGCAGCGCTGTGGACTAGCTGGTATTGGATGTTAATGTTAAATTGGCTCTACTGCAATTTTTTTTTAAAACTGGTAACTCGCCATCCCATCTCTCTCCCAAGGAGATGCAAACAAATCCAGGGAAAATGGAAGAAAGACAGTCACTCATGTTTTCCTGATTAATCACTTTCACTTCAGCCCTACATTGGCTGAACCAAGTTGTCTGTTGCATACACACTGATCAATAGATGCTACTGTGTTCTTGCTGATTCCTAAGTTGAAACAGGCCAGCAAAAGTTCACAGAAGAAAACTTTCAGAGGGGTAGCCATGTTACTCTATCAGTAAAAACAAAGAAAAAAGGAAGAAATACAGACATTAGTGCTAATCACACTCACTTCTCTGTATCTCTTCCTTTTTTTCTTTTATCTTCGGGCATCTGAGAGAGTGAGATGTAGCTAATCACACTCACTTCTCTGTATCTCTTCCTTTTTTTTCTTTTATCTTTGGGCATCTGAGAGAGTGAGATGTAGCTCACGAAAGCTTGTGCCCCAATACCCTAATATTCTTTTTTGTTTTTAAAGAAGAAAACATGTTCCTCGTGCCCTGTTGACTCCAAAAGGCTTGCTCCCGCCATCCTCCTCTTGAAATAGTTCCATTATGCCTGAGGCAAGATTATTAGATTATTGTAAATCCACAGGGGTTCAGCACCATAGTTTCGTGTGCATGGCATTGCGTCTCACTTGCCCCAGCCAGAGCTAATACTGTCAGAGGTATGTTTCCGCCGCACCACCTGGCTGCCTCATCCTGATCGTGCCTGTTGCCCTTGTGGAAATGCCAGAGAATGGGGTAGAGGAGGGAAATTTGTCTAGAGGCCCTTTGGTCATTATAATGTGAATGTAACAGACTGGTCAGTGCATAGCCCTGAGATCAAATCCCAGATGAGCCACTTCCTTAGCCACCACTGGAGACTGAACCAGGAATCTCCAGGACTAACAGCATGAGTTTCTAGATCTTGAGCTAAATAGCCAAGCTGCTTGCTTACTTCATGCTCTTCATTTATCTTCAGTAATTAACCTAGATTAGACCTGATCTACATTTAAGAGTTTTAGCTACTGCCATAGCTCTGTCAGTTGGCGTTCAACTCCCCGTGTCCCCGCAGGCTTTGGGGAAGTCCCTTAGGGTATGTCTACACTACCCCGCTAGTTCGAACTAGCGGGGTAATGTAGGCATACTGCAATTGCAAATGAAGCCCGGGATTTGAATTTCCCGGGCTTCATTTGCATAAGCGGGGCGTCGCCATTTTAAAATCCCCGCTCATTCGAACCCTGTGCCGCACGGCTACACGGGGCACGAACTAGGTAGTTCGAACTAGACTTCCTAGTTCGAACTACCGTTACTCCTCGTGGAATGAGGAGTAACGGTAGTTCGAACTAGGAAGCCTAGTTCGAACTACCTAGTTCGTGCCGCGTGTAGCCGCGCGGTACAGGGTTCGAACGAGCGGGGATTTAAAAATGGCGGAGCCCCGCTTATGCAAATGAAGCCCGGGAAATTCAAATCCCGGGCTTCGTTTGCAAGTGCGGTATGCCTACATTACCCTCCTAGTTCGAACTAGGAGGGTAGTGTAGACATACCCAGAGTCTCTCTAGGTATGTGCATGCTTCAGTAACACACGTATGACTGAAACCAAGAGCTCTCTACCAAGGATTGAACATTTTTCTGTCCCAGCAACATTTTTCTGTTTTCACCTCCCTTCCATGAGACCATTCTGCTCACGCTCTCTTCACACCTTTGGTACATCCTCCACCCCTTTTCCTTCTGCCTCAGAAATTCGCAGTGTCAGTCTGACCAAAGTGTCAGAGCAACTCAGGCCAGCAGAGGCTGTCAGCCCCTGGACCAACTTTTATTACCTGATTGCAACAACAGAGGGCACTTGTCCACTAGGTGGCTGTAATGAGGAGTATGGTATGTGCATTTCTGTATGTATTTGTATAAGAAGATTCACAGTATCTCTGAATGAATATTTATCAGGGTGGCCTTGCCATAAGCCTACATGCTGAACTGAAGACAAGGTGGGGGGAAGAATGTTGACTGTAGCACCCATAAAATCCCACTTGTGCTGTTACTGAATCTCCCTTGGGGATTCAGTAACCCTCATTATACAAGTAGTTTAAAGAGAGAAAGAGAAACAGTCATAGAATCCTAGGTCTGGAAGAGACCTCAGGAGGTCATCAAGTCCAGCCCCCTGCCCAAAGCAGGACCAATCCCAACTTAATCATCCCAGCCAGGGCTTTGTCAAACCAGAACTTAAAAATCACTAGGGATGGAGATTCTGCCCCCTCCCTAGGTAACCCATCCCAGTGCTTCACCACCCTCCTATGGAAATAGTTTTTCCTACTATCCAACCTAGACCTCCCCCACTGTAACTTGAGACCATTGCTCGTTGTTCTGCCATCCGTCACTACAGAGAATATCCTCTCTCCATCTTCTTTGGAACCCCCTTCAGGAAGATGAAAGCTGCTGTCAAATCCCCCTTCACTCTTCTCTTCTGCAGACTAAATAAGCCCAAATCCCTCAGCCTCTCCTCATAGGTCATGTGCTCCAGCCCCCTAATCATTTTGGTTGCCCTTTGCTGGACCCTCTTCAATGCATCCACATCCTTTCTATAGTGGAGGGGGCTCAGAACTGGACACAATAGTCACCAATATTGTTCTTTTTCACCTGCTCTTGCATTTACACCCTGCTATCTATCTACGGTATGTATTTGGACTCCGTTACTGTGGTCTCTGAGCATCCTGCAATCAATGTGTTTTTCTTCACAAATCCTACTGTAATGGGAAGGTTTTTCCATCAGGTTACTCAATCACCCTCTCTGAGAGCTGATTATGTCAGCTGGGAGTTAAGTCCACTTACATATGCGCTTGGGTTGTGAATTTTTCATATCCTTAAATAATGCATATAGGCGTATCTACCTTTAAGTGTAGACAACCCCTAGGGCAGAAAGAGTGTATCTATACTGCAACAAAACCCACACATGCTGGCTCGGATTCGCAGGGCTCAGCCTCCAAGACTATATAATTGTAGATTACATCATGGGTCTCAGGTTGGAATGGGGCTCCAGGACCTCATGAGGGCAGAGAGTCCCAAAGCTCAAGTTCCAGCCTGAATGTCTACACTGCAATTTTAAAGCCCAGTAGCCCAAGACTTGCAAGTCTGTCATGGGACGTAGACCAGTCATAGGTGTGTTATTGAACATGCATAGACTTGGTCAAACTAAGTGACTTCTGCAAAGTCTGTGGTGGCACGGGGAATTGACCCTGCAATGACACTTTAACCACTGGGCAACCCTCCTTTCCAATTAAATAAACCATGTGTGGACTTTACTGGAGAAGGGTAGTTTTGAAAAACGTGTGTCTGGATGCAGAACTCCAAGAGGCAAGGATGAGGAGAAACACATTAAGCCATCTTGAAATATCTCAGAAGGAACTGTCCCCTTTCCCTCCCTCTCACCCCTCCCCTCGGCTTCCCTCCTGCATAACACGGTTTACAGACTCCCAGGAATTAATTCCTGGTTGACATAGAACTTGTCTTTCATGTGGTCACCTGGCTGCTTACAACGGACACTCTTGTTTCTACTAGCCTTAAGAAATATGCACACGGATTAGTGAATTTTCTTTCTGCTGTTTTTTTTTCTCATTTAGTGTTTTATTTTCATCATTTTAACATTAAAAGCACAGCAGTTTCCAGCGTCGAGGATTGCATTTTACACACACCCATCCCCGACACTGCCCTACGAATCTGCTTTGCCTGCAGGCATGCTTTAATCATTCCCTTTTCTTTTAAATGACAACAGCATCTGTTTGCATCAGCACTCTTACTGACACTATTGCGTGACAATAAGAACAACACTTAGCACTGGTGTGATGCAAGCTATGTATGCATTTGTCTAGAAACTAGTTTGAGGGAACAGAGCAGGGCAGGGGGCATTCCCACAGACAGGTTTTGAAAGTGAGAGAGGAAGCAAGCTTGAGCTCAGTGGTGAGTTGGAGACATGACGTGAACAATGTCCTATTCGCATACAGAATAGTGATAGAAATGTAGCCGTGTTAGTCCGGTGCAGCTGAAACAAAAAACAGGACTATGTAGCACTATAAAGACTAACAAGATGGTTTATTAGGCGATGAGCTTTCGTGGGCCAGACCCACTTCCTCAGATCAAATAGTGGAAGAAAATTGTCACAACCATATATACCATACAGTCTTTGACTTATTTACTTTCTAAGTGTAGTGTGCTGGGCGCTTCCCGACTCGAGTGTAGTTGCTGATTCAGTGTTTTTTGAATGCTCTCTGTATCAGTTCTTGTCTGCCATAAAAATCAGATTAGTATGCGTGGGGTAAAGAGTATTTTCTACAGTCACATTTTAAATACATAATAACTTTTAAAAAGATAGTGGCTCTATTGAAATTGGGAAATTGTACCATACAATGAATAGGAGAAGTGAATAATAATTTTCCAGAAGTACAGTACCTTTGCTCTGACTGCATTGCAGGCTTGGCTGTCCTCTTGTAACCTCTTTGGATACTTGCTGGCAATGAATGCTGAATTTACTGGGTATTACACATTGAAAATTGTACATGCGATGGAACAGAAAGGACTTGAGACCACACTTTTTGTTCTAAAACTACTTGACAGTTTTCAATTTATTAGTTCCTTTAAGAGCCACAAACTGAAGTTTTCTCATGAGATTAGCATTTTTTTCCTTGACCACCGAATCACTTACTGTGTTGTCATGTTGAATACTGAAACTGAGATCAACTTCTAGGTAGAAGCTATAAGCATTTAACAAGCAAAGAATAGACAAGGGATACACAGTTATCAGAACTTAAGATGGAAGCGGATCTCTGTTAATTATGTTTCAGTTATAGCTGGAAACCTGTTGGCCACACACATTTCTAGCATGCCTGTCTAAAGTGGAACTGTTCTAACCATAGACGTCAGCTCCAAGTGCCGTACAATGTTTGTGATAAAGTAAGTTAGTTGTCTCTTCCCTGTTCAGAAAAGGTTAACAATGGATCCTTTCCCAATGTGGCTACATAGCTGTTAAATGCGGCCAGATTAAAAAAATAGTTGAAAACCCCAGAGAGCAAATCTTTCTCCCTTTGAAGTCAGTGGGAATTTAACCATTGACTTTCAGTACGAGTAGGTTTTAGCCTCAGGTGAGCAACCACCTGAAATTAAAACCAATGCTTCATAGCATGTCGAAAATAAGCAGGATTTTACAAAGCATCTCCTCTGTGAGAAGATGATGTATTCCCATTTGCTCCCCTGTCAGATGCCTCTTCAGTTCAGAGTCTCTATCTGCTTAAGACAACCACAGATCAAAGTACAATTTTTGTAATTTGTGCAATTTAATAAATATCTTATCAAGACAAAGGTAGGACTCCTTAAAGAGGGAGTGATTTGCTAGGTGGAACTAATGCTGAAGATGAAAGCAGTGAAGTTTCATCACCTGCAGTTAGAGTACGTGGAAGTAGAATGAAATTCAGTGGGAAGAGACATTGTCAGTGGGTTACACTGGGAAAACAGAGAGCCTGGTCCTACAGGTGCTGCTGGGATTCGCACTGCTATCTGCATCTGCTTGTACCCAACTGCTGAAGGAAGCAATAGGAGAGAGTTGAGTGAAAGGGCAACATGCAAGAGAAGAAAGGGACAGGAAGTGTACAGAGGCCAATAGATCGGTTCAAGTGAAAATAAAGAAATGGTGTGAAAGAGAAAAGGATGAGAAAATTGTCAAGCTACCAGCATACCGTGCAAACTTACTCTTGTATAGTATAAACTTAAAAAAAACAACAAATAGTCTGGTAGCACTTTAAAGACTAACAAAACATGTAGATAGTATCATGAGCTTTCTGTGGCTCATGAAACCATCTACATGTTTTGTTAGTCTTTAAAGTGCTACCAGACTATTTGGTGGTTTTTTTAAGTTTATCCTGTACAGACTGACTTGGCTACCACCTGAAGCTACTGTATAGTAGTACGAGTATCCTTTGTAGCTGATAAGCCTTGTGGGACATGTACAAATTGTAGATTATGGTATATCACTTACAGGTAAATAGCCCATACAGAGTGACTGTAGATGTAGGTCAGAGATTTTTTTTAAATGTATAACGGCTACATTTCAGTAATGCTGACTGAAACACTGCTTGGGGGTGGGGTTGATTGTTTCATTGGAGGAGGGATTCATTTGCCACAGGCAAAAGAGAAGATTGGTCTTGAGGTGAGATCTGAAGAAGCCTGGGGAACCAGTCACGTGCAGAAAGGCAGGTGTTCCACATAACGGGAGATGGATCTTCCTCACTCCAAAGGGACAGGGAGCAGAATTTGACAGTTCTTGTATACAAAGATCCTCTTGAGACTATCACCCACTCTACTGATCATACCACTGAGCCCACCTACTTGCCCTTTCTGCGGCTCCCCACCACTACAAGCTCTCATCTCCCCCAACAAAGGCACAGGGTTGGGGTAACAGCCCCCCAGTGGAGTTACACAGATGCTGATAACAGATCTGGGAGGGCTCAGTTACAGGGACTTGAGAGCTGCCTGGAGCACAGCCCCCAAAAGGAACCAAAACCCCTAATAAATCCATCTTATTCTGCATAAAAGTGTTGCACACACAAAGCTCACAGAGTTAGCTCTCTTTCTCAGGGAAAGAGAGCGATGTGCAGCTCTTGCACTATGTTTGGTAATAAATACAAGTGTTTCATTAAGTATAAACAGTAGGATTTAAGCGATTGCAGATGAAAACAGAGAGATCAAAGCAAATTACTAATCTAAAATAAACAAAAAATGCCAGCTAAGCCTAATACACTAAGAGAAGTTGTTAGAAATCTTATTTCCCACCCTCATTCTTCTCTCAGATGCAGTTATTCACAAGCCAAAGCTGTGATTTTTTTTTCTCTTATTTGGGCCCAGCAATGCCTTCTACTCCTTTCATTGCAATTCTTTTCTTTTCCAGGTGTTCTTTTGTATCCTCTTGGGGTGGGGCAGCAGTTTCAGAAGCCAGATAAGGAGGATCATTCTTTGCTTCCCATCCCTTATATAGAATTTTTCTGGGGCTTTGTTCAATTCTCTCTCCTCCCTTACAAAACAATACAATATTCAATGTGGATTCCAGCACCAGGTGGCATGGTGACATGTCTTTGGAGGACCAACCTCAGTTTTGGCTTATAGGAAAAACAAAATCATTGAAGATCATTGTCTTGAGCACTGGGCCTTTAAGTCCCGTAAGTATCACTAATGATGTTCACTAGGGGTATGTCTAGACTACATGACTCCATCGACAGAGCCATGTAGATGAGTTTACTAGACATAGGAAAATGAAGTGGCGATTTAAATAATCGCTGCTTCATTTACATCAAAATGGCCACCGCGTTGTGCCAATCAGCTGTTTGGCGGCACAGCGGGGCAGTCTGGATGCTCCATGGTCAACAACGGAAGCCTTTGTTGACCTCTCTGTTATGCCTCGTGGAATGAGGTTTACTGGAGCGGTGGACAAAGGCTTCTCTTGTCAACCACAGCGCGTCCAGACTGCTCCGCTGTGCCACCAAACAGTTGATCGGCACAGCGTGGTGGCCATTTTGATGTAAATGAAGCGGCGATTATTTAAATCGCCGCTTCATTTTCTTATGTCTAGTAAACTCATCTACATGGCTCTGTCGACGGAGTCATGTAGTCTAGACATACCCTAAAAGACCAAGAATTAATAAAACAGGTATCCACTTACTATTTCTAACTTCATGTATAAGAATGATACATGCACACAAATAGAATATACACATTCAGGAGATTACAGGCTCTTGAAGGATAGGTTACTTGCCTTGTTTTGCATAAAGGATATTTGAATTCTGCATATTGATATTCAAAAACATTTTTCTATAAAAATAAGAGGGTTAGGTATCACAGGAACCATTAAGAATGTTTTGTGTAAAATGAATGATTTCAAAACATTGGACAGCGTTTGAAATAGGCCAGAATTAACCTTATTTGAGGTGAAATAAATAAAACTCCATACCTGGAGACTTACTGGCATAAGGGGTGAGGATACAGTGAGAGGTGCAGTCCTTTTTTTTTCTTGAAGGTACGCATGTAAAATGTGCTAGATTGACAGCCCAAGCTTGAGGGGCACGCGGGGGTGACGTCATGGGGAGGACCGTTCTCAACCCATTTCCTGGGCCTATTTTGATTGCCAGTATGCTCCTGGACAGAAGTGTGGCTTTTATCCACAGAAGAGATGTGTGATCCACAGACTGTAATCTCAGATATTCCTTCCTCAGCAAGGAAGTATTAGAAATCTCATAACATCCTAAAAATCAGAGAAAGGCAAAGTCCTCTCAGGTAATCCAGCCTTTTTTCCTACAGATACAGGATTATTCCCTGTGGTATATTTTATAGCTTCTTGTCCAGTCTTGTTTTAAAAGTCCCAAGTGATGGGGCTGGCTCTCATGAGATTGTCACTTTATTTTTGCCAGCAAGTCTATTGAGGGTTATTAGTGATTAGTATTAAAACCATTCATGCAAGTGTGCTGGAGAACAGGGCGAGATGAAATGAGAGATGGAGTACCATGGGAAATGTATGATGTCCCTTTGTTGTCACTAATATAAAACAAACGAACTGTTTAGGAGTAGTTTGATAGATGCTTAGGGGAGCAACTTCTTTCTGAATTGCTAGCAAACTGCCCCCATCCTTCGACACTCTATCCAGATCATTAAATTGTGTAGTTAGCTGGACTAGGGATAAACAGTCTGTGAGCTGGATTCACTTCTCTGCTAAGATTAGTTAGGAAACTTTGCCTGGGATTCTGAAATGGACCGGAAACCAGAGATTTCTGTGGATGTGGGTCATGTATTCATGTCCTAATGATTTCAGTATAGAACACACCCATATACAAACAAGGTCTTTAATTTCTTGGTGACTAGCACATTTTGATTTTGCCCATTAACTTGGGGGTGTGGAATAGGGAGAGGTCAGGTGACTAAGCTATGAAGCCTTCCTTTCTCTGTTGATGCCCAAACCTTTATCTGCCCAGACATAGAGGCTGAGCAGTAGGGATACATTGACACTAGCACGAGTCAGAAAATGGGAAATGTTTTTATGTAAACACATCGTCATCTTTTTGTTGTTGATATTTTGAAGAAAATTGTGACCAGCTCGTCAAGATATAAGGTGCTTCTCTACTTCTTCCGCTTGTCCCCTCTGTCCCCATCACCAGCCCCAACCCTCACTGAATATCACAGTGCTATGGAATATGACCCATAGCAAGCGAGGGAGGGGAGAGGAGTCTGAATCCCACGAGCTTTAAGTTCTCTCCTCTCAGAATCCTTGGGAAAATTTCAATTCAAAGAACAAAAAATTAAAAGCAAGCAGTAAAGCTCCAACCCACAAAGTGTAATAGCACTTTTGGCACCAAAGGTCTGGGCAGGATTGGTCCCTTAATTCATGCATATGAGTTAATGCCATATACAGCAAGGTATGTTTAGAAATATGCATGAGGGAATTGAGCTATGAGGTGTGGGGACCATAACTCTGAATTTTCTCATTTTCCTGCACTGAAAGCGTCAGTTCCATTGACATGTTTTGGCTCCATTAACTACACACATGTGCACCCAGCAAACTGAACACCAAAAGGCACCCAAACTGGTTTCTGTTTGCCCCCCCCCCTTTTTTTTACAGCTTCAAAAAGAGGACAAAGCATTTTAAACACTTTATTAAAGCAACACAGAATCCGTCCTGAACTGAAACTTCTATTGCCAAGTGCCATCCCAGACTAATTCTTTACAGCTGAGCTGGAAGCCCTTCTGAAAACAGGGATTTAAAGTGGAAACACTGACTAGCTATAACTATACAGTACCCTAAAAGGAGACACTACAATTACGCCTGACATGATTCACCAAGACCTGATTTTTATACAGTTGGTGAACATTTGCTGTTTGATGGTTTTGGGAGCAGTTTCTGTATGTGGTCTGCTCCCTTTTGTTCATACTTGGTTGACACATGTTTTTCTATAAACATCTCTTCTGAAGGGTACTGACAGACAACTGTGTTTAACTATGAAATGATTGGGTGAGCTGTTTGTCCAAGCTATAAATAGGATACCACACAAACCCAGCACTAATCTTCCTAAAAGACAGATATTGACAATATTTCTTGGTCAGATGGGGATGATGCTGAGGGAAGAACAACTAGATCCTTTTATGTTTTAGGACTCAGCACATTTTCGTTAAGTATTCAAGCAGCTATTGCTTAAATAAGTTTCCTTAGTAAGATTTTATTCTTCACATGTAACTGTTTTGGATCAAATATAGACCTGATGCACGGCAATAGAATTTCACTCATTTCTATCTAAAGATGGTTCTTTATATTTGAGTGGTGGTGAAAAGTGATGAATTGATGGTCTCGAAGACAGAAATCCTCTCTCCACATAACAGCTGCAGCATGGCCAGACTCCCCGACTCTGCCCGGTCAGCATGCCTCAGCACACAATGGCATGGACCAGCCTTGCGGGTGAAAGAGTAGCTCGCTCTTTACCCTTTACTTTCTGTAACTATTTTCCATAAATAGATGGTTCTGTAATCTGCAGAGAGAGATACTACAAATGAGCAGAGTGAAATGTAAAAAGAAAATGAGACACACAGATTTCATCTGTGTTTTTACACCACTGTTCATCTGGACATTCAAAAATGTAAGGTGAATATAAAATCTCCTTGTACCATGAGTTGTCCTGAAAAGATAACACTAAGCTAGGGGGAGAGGTGGCTAGGCTGGAGGGCAGGGATAAAGTCCAGAATGACCTAGACAGATGAGAGGATTGGGCCAAAATAAATCTGATGAGGTTCAACAAGGACAAGTGCAGAGTCCTGCACTTGGGACAGAAGAATCCCAAGCATCGTTACACACTGGGGATCCACTGGCTAAGCAGCAGTTTGGCAGAAAAGGACCTGTGGATTACAGTGGATGAGAAGCTGTATACGTAGCCAAGAAGGCTAACAGCATATTAAGGTACATTAGGAGGAGCATTGCCAGCAGATCTAGAGAAGTGATTATTCCCCTTTATTCGTCACTGGTGAGGCCACATCTGGAGTATTGTGTCCAGTGCTGGGCCCCTCCATTATAGAAAGGATGTGGATGCATTGCAGAGGATCCAGCGGAGGGCAATGAAAATGATTAGGGGGCTGGAGCACATGACCTATGAGGAGAGACTGAGGGATTTGGGCTGCAGAAGAGAAGAGTAAGGGAGGATTTGAGGTTCCAAAGAGGCTGGAGAGAGGCTGTTCTCAGTAGTGACAGATGGCAGAACAAGGAGCAATGGTCTCAAGTTACAGTGGGGGAGGCTTAGGTTGGATATTAAGAAAAACTATTTCCCTAGGAGGGTAGGGAAGCACTGGAATGGGTTCCGTAGAGAGGAGTGGAATCTCCATCCCTAGAGGTTTTTAAGTCCCGGCTTGACAGAGCCCTGGCTGGGATGATTTAGTTGGGATTGGTCCTGCTTTAGGCTAGGGGCTGTGCTCAATGACCTCCTGAGGGGTCTCTCAGCCCTATAATTCTGTGATTCTAAGATTGCTGTACACTAGCGATGGGTTAATCTCCAAAAGCCCCAAGGTTGGTTTTGATAATCATTCAGGCAGTGAGATGCTTATTCCAATTTGTATGTGAATTTTGCATGGACATTCACACAAGATTTCTGGTACTTCTCCCATTTGGAATGGAAACGAAGGGTTACATTTATTACGGTTACATCGGTATCTCCAGCTTTTTAGCTCTTTCACTTCTGATCAAAACAGGGAAGGGTGAATGTGCACGAGACAAAAATTAAGGGAAAATGGGACATATTTATATGGATGATGATAAACATTCTGAGTTCCAAAGTTTAAAAAAAGCAGCAACCAACCAATCCACACTCAACCGCCAAGAATTGTGGAAGGGATACAAATGCTCCTGCTTCATGGCATAAACCAACATCTAAATTCAAGGAGTCCTTTAACCTTAAGACACATCTGTAGGAATCTCATCATTTTGTAATCCCTCAGTTTACTCTAGTAGCTCTTTACGGGAATAGGCTTCTATCAGATAGCAAACTGCCAATGCAAGCGATGGAAAACTTGATGTAGTAATAATTAATGTCATAACTTCAAATAACTAGAATGCTCAGTATTAATCTAAGAAGAAATGGAGAAAGCCTGCTTAATGAATCGCTTTTCTTCTTCCATAAAGATGTTACACACTTAATGAAGACCAGCACATATGTAATGGAATTGAATAATTTATGTGTACTGTCTAGAAAATTTTGATTAATCTTCTTGTAATAAGATAGGAAGCAGTTTACTGTAATGGTAGGATAAGATCTAACTGTGGATAAAAGCCACTGTTTAAAAAAAATGTAAGCCAAAATATCAGCTGCTATGTTCAGGGCAGCTCTGAAAGTGGTCAATAACAGTGGACTGTGGAACAAAGCATCAATATTTCCTTAGAAATCTTGTGTAAAAAAGCAAGCCAATTCTTGCCTTGTTTAACATGCCCTATAGGGGCCTCCTGCCTTCTTCAGAGAAGTTAATAGAAAACAGCGTAATACTAAACTGCCTCTGTCTCTCTTCTGTAACCAGACACACGCTGTTTTCAAAGGGTTCTAGTATGATTTGGATTTTTTCCTAAGGCTCTTAAGGTGCTAATTGAAGACCCACCCTCAGTTCCATCACAGGGGCTTATGTAACATATCTCCTCCCTCCCACCCCAATGGAGCAAGTTGCTTAGGAGCCATTGTTAGACTCCATGTACCTAAGGTGAGTAGAATCAGTGATGTGAAGAGAGATGCCAAGGAGCAATGCTCTTTGGTACACGGGACACAGTTGTCCGTTCTGCTAGATTTGGGGCTTTCATTGCCTACAGAATATGTAAATTTGTTGCTTACATCATTCTGTCATCACTTTCGCATCTCCCTGAAAAAGATATTTGCTGAAAATCATAAAGCAGCTCCTGTCTCACCCTAAAGCACAGTCTTCAACCACTCATTAGGTCCTCTTTTGCCCTCAGATGCATGCAAACAGTGCTCATTCTAGTCAGTGGTGTTGTCAGGCCCTGGGTAACTGAGTTCAGAATTGAGGTTTACATAGAGAACTAAGTGTGATGTCATGTGCAGTATCTGGAAAAGAGTATGAACGGAGAGGCTAACATTAAGCAGATACATTTCTTTAACACAAATTATTTTAGCAGAAGTCAAGAATGTGGTCACAATATGTGGCATTTTCTGCCATCTGTTCCTTAAGGGTTTTGCCATTGAAATGCGCACACACACAACCTTACAAGTATCAGCAAGAGTATCAGCACATTTTAAGTCTGTCTTATCCACTCTATATTTAGTATTCTTCCAGGGCATGGTAGTGGCCTTTACCCTTGTCTTTGTTAATTATATTTTCTTTTCCATGTTAACATTCCCCTTAATTGTCTCCCTCTGCGGAGGCTTGGATGAAGCAAATCAGTGCCACACTTCCAGTGCTTCTGAATGGGGCTGGATTGACAGTCCCTAGAGACTGATGTCAAACCTAAGAACATCAGCACGGCCATACTGGGTCAGACTAAAGGTCCATCTAGCCTTAATATCCTGTCTTCTGACAGTGGCCAATGCCAGATGCCCCAGAGGGCATGAACAGAACAGGTAATCATTATTTGATCTCTCTCCTGTCATCCATTTCCAGCCTCTGACAAACAGAAGCTAAAGACACCATTCCTACCCATCCTGGCTAAAAGCCATTGATGGATCTAACCTCCATAAATTTATCTAGTACTTTTTTGAACCCTGTTAAATTCCTAGTCTTCACAATATCCTCTGGCCAGGAGTTCCACAGGTTGATTGTGGACTGCATGAAGAAAAACTTCCTTTTGTTTATTTTAAACCTGCTATCTATTAATTTTATTTGGTGACCTCTAGTTATCAAATGTCCTCGAATGAATGACCGGAAAAGTAGAGAAGAGACAGTAAAAGTTTGCAAATGCTGCCCTACCAGTTTGCAGAAATTTAGACCCCCTAGCCCATATGGGCCCCATCTGTGACTGGCAGAGTAGTTCAGATGCCTTGATATCCATTAAAGATTGTTTGTGCTCATGGGGCCAATTGCAATTTTAAACCTCCCTTTCCCACTTTGTACATTAGGTGACATTTTCACTGTGAGGCAGTTACCAGATGATGCTAACAGAGTACAGTTCTAACCTATGCAGTGAGGTTGCCTTATTTAGCCAACATGATCTGATGTCTTAGTAAGTCTTTCAGCAGAAAGAGTAAAAAGGTAGGATTTGGGAGGAGGTCATCATATGGATTTTCTATAACCTCTCTTGGATAAAAGCAAGTATGTGTGTGTGCTGGTCACAAGTATCCTGATATTGTGTATGTGTAGATTGTGTAAACATATTCAGGACTTCATTTTAACTTGTTTTTATTTAGCATTGATGTTTAAAGGCACAAAGCACAGTGCTTGTTTTTTGTATCTGAAAGGAGAATATTCCCTGATTGCAAATAGTGCTGGCTATTTGAGCAACCATTAGAAGAGAAGAGATAAAAATGCCACTGAGGTGAGACGAATTAAGACCAGGGGTGTACAGCTGGAAAAGACCTGTATTCTCATTATCCCCAAGACCTGCAATCACTTCCTTTCGGGAGCCACAGAAATTGTTTGATTTTCAGTAGAACACTATTTAGAGTCAAATCCTGATAACCGTGTTCACCCCTGTAAGAACCATTGAAGTCTTGGTAAGGTGGGTCTGATTGGCCCATGCTCTTTCCAAAAGTTCCCAGCCACTTAATACCGACACGGAAGTATGATCGGGTTTGGCTTGAGAAGAGAATATCCAGTATCTGTGGTTCTGTTTTGTGTAGTGAGTTTGACCGATGTGTGGATGGTACCGTAGAATCTCTGAGTTACAAACACCTTGCAAATGGCAGTTGTTCGTAACTGAACAAAATGTTATGGTTGTCCTTTCAAAGGTTTACAACTGGACATTGATTCTATATCACTTTGAAACTTTGCTATGCAGAAGAAAAATGCTGCTGTCCCTTAGTTTGTTTGGAGTTTTTTGGTAGTTTACATTGAACATAGTATTGTACTGTATTTGCTTTTTTGGCGGTCTCTTTGTTGATGCCTGATGGTGTACTTGCAAGACCAAGTAGTGTGGTTGACTGGTCAGATCCTAACTTTGAGGTTCTACTACATGTGGAATGTATCAGAGGGGTAGCTGTGTTAGTCTGAATCTGCCTTTGGAATTTCCACTACATGCATCTGACGAAGTGGGACTTTGCCCACGAAAGCTTATGCTCCAATAAATCTGTTAGTCTATAAGGTCCACAGGACTCCTCGTCGCTTTTGTATGTGGAATGATCCCACCTTATTAAAAATTACTCACTGGTACTCAGTTATGCAAATACCAGCTACTTCCACTATTTCCTGTACAGGATCATATCCCTACACTGAGATATCTCAAAAGCAGTTCGGGCTGAGCCACAACACTTGGATCTGGATCCAGATCTGAACTGTTCTGCTCTGGGGTTTTGTCCCTAAAATCATTAAAGGATCATATTCTCCTGGGGCAATGCGGGAATGGGGGCATGAAGGGTCATGTGCCCTTCCAGTGCCATGGGGAGAGGAGCAAGAGACCAGAAGCTGGCAGAGCCATCCTGTCTGGGGCAGTCGCCCTGGATGGAGTGCTTTGGGGGCCCAGGGCAGTGTGGGGCACTAGGACCCAGGGGATCATAGCAGGCTGGGGCTGGGTCGCTCTGCTTCCTGCTGCTGCTGGTGAGTGCAGGTGGGCTAGTCCTCTGAGCTGCGTCACTCAGGGGAGGGAGTGGGGACACGCTGAAGGCAGACCAGGAGCAGGAAGAGGCGAGTAGGGGGTAGGGCATCGGGGCAAAGGGAGGAGTGGGCGTGGTCCTGTGGCTGTTGCTCACCTTGCGTCCCTCCCTAGCAGTCACCACTGTATTCTCCTCTTTGCGGAAGGAATTTCAGCTTCCTTGCCCATATTCTTTGCTTGGATAACGCCATTTAATGTGAGTGACAAAAGCTGGTTTTCTGAGTAGCGTCCATCTTGTGCTCCACTTCAGGTGCGCATGCACCTCTCAAGTTCTTAATCAATCAGCGATTTTCCATTAGCAGGGTCTCTTCTACCTGTGCATGTGCCAGATACCTCCTTGTGCGGGCCATTAAAGCTATATAGGGCTGCAAACTGCCCTCAGTTCCTTCTCAGACCCCTCAGCCTGAGCATCCGTCCCCCTGAACGTGCCTTGGCTTTTCAGTCTTCCCATTGTTATTCAGATTAGTTAGTTAGGTAATTGTACTAACTAATTAAAATAACGAGGAGTTTGGTTTTTTCCTCCTCTCCAGAAGACTTGTTTTCCCAGCAGGACACGCTTGGCTTGCCAGGCTTCAAACATCTTCTGCCTACGAGCAGCAGCCACTGTAAGCATGCCCGCTACGTTGGGGAGTCTCATCGCTCCCTGAAGGACAACTTCTGTCTAGTCCTCCAATCCAAGGCCAAGAAAAACAGGGAGACTAAATTCAGGTTGTTAACAATGGAACACGTCGGCCAGCTTCTGCATCAGGTCAGGGGACAACGTCCCATACTCCTGTCTCCCTAACAGATCACGCGCCACTTCAACGTTTGGAGGCTTCTGAGAAGGCATCTGAAAAGAGGAGTGCGGACTTCTTGGCTGAAGTCCAGGTTCCCGACAAGACCTATGGTCTCTGAAGCCGTGACCTCTCGATTTGATACAGTTGCGTTGAAGGACGCCTTCTCTAGGACAAGTGGTGCCACAACGTTCTGTAGCTTAAAGGAGAAGTTCAGCTCCAGTTGGGCCTTGGTACCCCACTTAATGAGCAAAGAGGGTGATCATAGGCACTCAGCACTGGCACTGTTGAGCTCAGCCCAGCTGATGGTATTAGGGATGTTAGATATCGGGTAATTGAATAGTCGTGTAACTGCGTGAAATCTTAGCAGCCAGTGTACTCTTGGCTCCACTCCAGGGAGCCCCCTGCCACCACACTGCTCCCTCTGTATCACAGTCAGCAGTGCAAGGTGCCAGGGGAGCCAGTTTGTGAGGGGAGCCAGTTTAAAAACTAGTTCCCCTCGCAGGCTGGCTGCCTGCTGCTCCATGCTGACGCCTCTGATACAGAAGCAGCAGCACAGGGTGGCAGCAGCCCTCGTCCATGGGTGGGTGGTGGGGGGGGGGGGTCCGAGCTGAACTGGCTACTGAGAAGCAGGCTTTGTCTGTGCCAGGCCCTCCTCCCACATTGCCCAAGGGCCTAGCAAAGCTCTCAGCTCCCCTGACTCTCTCTGCTTTACTCCTAGTACTTCTGTATCTCACTGATCTCTATAGATATTTGCGGGCAATCTGTTGCCAAATGCATAGAGAGAGATTTGACACATTTTCAGCAAAAGAAGAAATTACATAATAAAGGTAAATTAGCAAACGAGTGTGCAATAAAATAATATGAACCCCTAAATAAATAATGACAGTGAACATTGCAAATACAGATCAAATTAGAAACCAAAGCACAGGTTTTTCACAGGGTTTCAAAACTCTTCCTCTCTTTTGTGCAAAGCATTTGAATTGCAAAGAGGAATGTTAGAAACGTCATTCTCCCACTGAGATAAATTATTGTAGTATTGAAGATAAATAGTTGTTAGAAAGAACTAAATTTGCTTTAGAAAGTGCTTAAAGTAGATTTTTTTGTGGTTCGAGCCGCAAAGGTGGAAAAGTGAGCCCTTTTTGCATAGGGGCTTTTCTTTTCAGTCTTTGTGTGTCTGTCTTCCATTTTTTCTCTGAAAAGCATTGGCTAGAGCCTGGTTGATGCTCTATTAACAGAGAGAGATTTTGGAATGATGCCATTTTCTCAAATGTACCCCATGCTTGGATGGGCGAGGGGAGATTTGTCTGGTCATGTCATGTTTTAATTAGCGCGTCTCAAACTTTTGTTGTTCCTCTCTGTGTGTCATGGAACTCGGGCATTGTGCTGCATTCTGTTTCCTTGTGCTGCTTCCTCTCTTGTGGACTGGAAAGCCTTGAATTTTGTTCCTTCCTTTCTTTTGTTTCTAAAATCCCAAAGCACAGGAACCTGCTTGACCTGTATGATTGAATGTGCAGTTGTCTCCTCAGCAGAGACGTGAAGCAACTCGGCAGCCTCATGTTTGAAAGGGGGCTGTTCTTTTGTATTCGTCCTGCAATGTGAAGCCTTTTGTTACATTGGAACGAAGAGGTTTGAAATAGGAGCCAGGCCATAGGATATTGCCTGGGATGGCAGGGAGATGGTGGTTTATTAGCAGTCCCTAATGACTCTTCTGATCTGTACCTACAACCTACCTTAAGTTTTTTACACACAGGAAGAATGGGGCTAGTCTTGTGTAAAGTTATTCATGTTATTAAGTGTATGTGGGATGGTCCTAGTTCAGCTTTGAACGTATGGCTCTGCCTCCAAAGCTGTCCCGACTCAAGGTTGAGCGTAGATAAAGGCAACCTTCTGAGGGAGTTTGGAGACCCTTACTCCAGTAGGGCAAGTGTAAATAAAACCAAGTCTCTTGTTACAAGCCCTATGAGGCAGGAGTGTATGTCATTGACTGAAAAATCTGGGTAAGAAGCAAGTTTTTCGTTTTCCATGTCAATGTCTTAGTGAGAAACTCTAGCTCTACCTCCAAGTACGGCTGTAATCCTTACAGTGGCTTTTCCATACAAATGTAGTTGGGTGGGGTGGGGTGGGGAAAATGGCCTGTAAGAAGCCAGCTAATGAGAGGGAAAGTTGGGGCAAGAAACACTTTTGACAAGAAAGACAGCTGAAAGTTAATTTGGCAGGGGCACAAGGCTACACAGTGTTTGTGTGTGACGCTTCTGAAACTGCTCCTGTTTGTTTATTTTCCTGGTCCAATACGTTTCTCTTGTGCCTTTTTCTGTGGACACAAGAACAAATGGATATAAGCTGGCTAGTAGGAAGTTTAGACTTGAGATTAGACGAAGGTTTCTAACCATCAGAGGAGTGAGGTTCTGGAACGGCCTTCCGAGGGAAGTAGTGGGGGCAAAAGATCTATCTGGTTTAAAGATTAAACTAGATGGGTTAATGAAGGGGATGGTTTGATGAGGTAACATGATCTTGGTAACTAATTGACCATTCATTATCAGTGGGAAATAGGTCAATGGAGGGATGATAGGAATTACTATAGAGAACTTTCTGGGTGTCTGGCTGATGAGTCTTGCCCGCATGCTCAGGGTTTAGCTGATCGCCATATTTGGGGTCGGGAAGGAATTTTCCTCCAGGGTAGATTGGCAGAGGCCCTGGAGGTTTTTTGCCTTCCTCTGTAGCATGGGACACAGATCACAGCTGGAGGATTCTCTGCATCTTGGGGTCTTCAAAATATTTGAAGGCTTCAATATCTGAGATATAAGTGAGAGGATTATTCTAGGAGGGGTGGGTGAGATTCTGTGGCCTGCACTGTGCAGGGGGTCAGACTAGATGATCATAATGGTCCCTTCTGACCTTAAAGTCTATGAGAGAGAAAGAAGTTCTCTTTGGAGTGAGGAGACCTGACAGGAAATCTTGTCTTCCCTAAAATGGGAAAGCTGGAGGTAGCGAAGGTCAGAGTTGGAAATCCCGGTGTCACAGTTTAATTTAATCTTGTCTTATGCAAAACAGTGATGCAGAAGCAGAGGGGAAGAGCCTCAGAAAGAACTAGGGCTCACAATAATAACAGTAGTCATACCTGGGGAACATGACATGTTAAGCAGAAGTTCAGATAGAACATTCCTGGAGTTGTCCTGTTCCTGCCAAACCTAATGAAAAGACACTCATTAATTTCAGTAATATGGACTCAGGTCCTGAACTTGATGTGAAAGCATGCACTGTGTTGTCTGGCTACTCAGGGCAAAATCCTGCCCTTTACCCTTGCAAAGACAGCAGCACAGCCTGTATGTTGCTGCCCTGTATGGCCGGGTACATAGAGCCTACATGAGCTTATGCCAATACTGGATGATATCTATCAAAAAAAGCAAGCATCATGAGCAAAAATATTTTCTGTATGCCACAGATTAACATGGTGCTTAACCAAGTAAGATGCATTATCACTCCTCAAGAACTTATAAACCTGTAAGCTTTATGCAGCAGGAGCTCTCATTGGTTTTAATAGACCATTGTCCATTTGGAGGACTTGCAGGATCAGGCTGTAACAGACAAAAGAGAAGTGCAAGACGAGATGTGGTTTTAAGTGTGTTTTGGCTTGGTTATGACCTAAAGGCAGCAGTCCTCTAAAATTGCTTGCGAAATTGTTGGCAGTCACAATCAAATTACATTAAACATGTTGACTTCAATGTAATTGGGTTATCTCAGTGCATGATTTTTTTTTAAATGTCTGATTACATTCAAATGCAATTGGGAGCTGGCTAGGGGAAAATCCAGGGAGTGTTCGCAGGTGGATGGCTTCTTGTCAAAAATCCTAAAAAATCAGGTAATTGTTAAATGATGCTGTCAACTGTGCCTATGCAAATATTTGTTTTGCCCCAACAGAGTTTGCAAGAGGTACTAGAGGGACATGCATACTGTAGAATTTTGTTGAAGAATGTGTCAAATTTTAAAATATGAATTCTGATCTCTCTCTTTGATGTTGCAGCCAATTATCAAAAAGAATTGTGTTTTAAAATAGGATCTTCACTTGCAGAGTTCATCTTCTCTCCCTCGTGGGAAGTGTTGCTATCAAATTTTGGGGCAGCAGAGTTTTTCCCTATTGAAACACTCTGTCAAACATAAGCTGCCTCTGGAAGAACCAAGAGCTGGCTTATAAACAAGGACCATATTGAGCAAGAATGTGCCATACTGGTGTGCTTCTGCTCATCCTGTCAACCTCAGCAAATTATCAACTTTCATTTAAAAAAGAGTAAGAAGGAGGTTTTAAAAGACATAAAGGGGAATTTGGCACCCAAATGCCATTGACTTTCAAACTCCCCCTGTTAAGTCATAGTTGTGGGAACTTGCTCCAGAATGGGAAGAGAGGTCACATTGTGTTACTGTTCTGGTGAGGCATCTCAAACAACTGCTCTAAGAAAAGTGTGAGCTGTGCCACTTATGCATGTTAACTCTGCAACCTAATGACAACAATTACAGTATCATATCATTTAATCAGAGATATCTATTTCTGGGGTTCTGGGCAGAGCCTGAATAAATGCAATATTCTTCCCCCTCCACCCCATCACACACTGGGTATGAGTGAGGAGAATTCGATTCAAACACAAAACATCTGTAACTGTAAAACGGATTAGCTTACATTATTGATTATACAGATTGTCCTAATTCTTCCCTCAGTTACATAAGTAAATGAGGGTGGGCTTGGATTTGCTATTTGTAGCATGGATAGTTTGATACAAAGGTCATCTTGGGCGAAACCTCTTTTAAAGACTTTCTTAATACATTTTTCATCCCTTTAGGGGAACACCTGAGAATATGCCCGCAGGGCTACACCTGCTGTACCAGCGAGATGGAGGAGAACTTCGCAAAAAAAAGCCAAAGTGAATTTGAAGACACAATTATGGAAGCCAGCCGCTCTGCCCAGGTGACCCTAACATCTCAGTACAAAAACTTTGATGGTAAGTAAAAAATATACAGCTTACCCCAGTTTACTTGTTGGACATAGCTTTTTTGCCAGCTGGTTCTATTTTGTGTATTGTGTTCTGTGGCTATTATTGTATCAAGACTTTCAATATGAGTTCTAGCATGTGTTGCATTTTCACTAGAGAATTACTTAGAAAAACCAGTTTAAGTACTTTTCAGGAGTCTTGCATTCATAGATACCTAGACTCACAGATAATTAAGGTTGGAAGAGACCTTAGGAAGTTATTGAGTCCAACCCCCTGCACAAAGCAGGACCAACTCCAACTAAATCATTCCAGGCAGAGCTTTATCAAGCTGGGCCTTATGAACCTCTGAAAAGGGAGATTCTACCACCTCTCTAGGCAACCCTTTCCAGTGCTTTACCACCTTCCTAGTGAAGTAGTTTTTCCCTAATATCCAACTTAAACCACCCCCTCTGCAACTTGAGACCATTGCTTCTCATTCTGTCACCTGTCACTACTGAGAATAGCTTGGCTCCATCCTCTTTGGAATATCCCCCTTCCAGTTGTTGAAGGCTTCTTTCAAGTCCCCTCCCCCCCTTACTCTTCTGCAGACTAAATAAGGCCAGTTCCCTCATAAGTCACTCGCCCTAGTCTCTTAATCATTTTTGTTGCCATTTGCTGGACTCTCAGGGTATGTCTACACTGCATCCCTAGTTCAGACTAGAGATGCAAATGGAGATGACCGAAGTAGTTAATGAAGCAGGGATTTAAATATCCTGCGCTTCATTAATATGATCTCACCGACACATTAGTTCGAATCACCGCTGATTCGAACCAGGAAGTGCATGCCAGGACGCGTTAGTTCGGACTAAGGGCTTTCGTCCGAACTAATGCGTCCTGGCATGCACTTCCTGGTTCAAATCAGCTGTGATTTGAACTAGCGCACCGGCAAGATCATATTAATGAAGCGCGGGATATTTAAATCCCCGCTTCATTAACTACTTCCATCATCTCTATTTGCATCCCTAGTCCGAACTAGGGATGCAGTGTAGACCTACCCTTAGCTACCACATAACCATCGCTAAGATCTGTATATGCAGGCACAGAATTGTTTTTTACAGACAACCCTAACAACGCTGGGCATTACCACAGCAGCATAACATCTGAGGTAATGACAAGAAGGTTGGCAGCATTCCTTGCGCTGGAGGTGCTTGGGAAGATTCGGAGTCTCTAGTTTCCTGAATGAAAAATAGCAAGTGTCGTTTGCCAACAGATGCTCCTGGCAAACGGGCAGTAATTTAATGTAGCACTCACCCTTACCTGTGGAGAAGCCTGATGTCAGGGATACAGCATTGCTTTCAAAGCACTAAACAAAGAATCTGGCAGGCGGTTGCTGTTGTGACCAGTGCAATCTGTTTTGCAGCACAAGCTGCGAGCTTTGAGGTCTTAAGGCCAGTGGAAATAAGTGGTTTATTGGCAAAATAGAGCTAACCTATGATTCTGTAACCATGTCTATTATCGGCAGTACCTTATTTGAAAAAGGCCAGGCATTTAGAATCACAGCCCTCATACCTTTATCAATGATTGTCATATGGGCTATGGTTAAAAGAACTGTGTGTGGGAGAGGAGGTAATGAATAGAAGGGTAAATCGAAGATTTCAGGAAACACACAGATATACAGAAATTGGCCTGACCTTCAGAAGCAGATAGCCAAGATTAAGGTCTTTTTCACTGAATAGGACAAAATTCCAAGGCAGTGCATCTCTGCACGGTGCATTTCAACTTCGTAGTTGAAGTTGACCATAGCAAAGGCTTTCTTTGAAGTTTAGCATACATTTGTAATTTTACCCTGCGAAAAAAATTATGACCATGATTGTTTGCCTAGCTTTGCACTGTAATGGGCATGATTTTCAGGAAAAGTTGAGCATACTTGCTGCCCTCTGGCAATCAGATCCCATTACAAAAGCTTCAGGTGGGTAGCCGAGTTAGTCTGTAACTGGAAAAACTTCATCTGAAGAAGTGGGTTGTGCCCACGAAAGCTATATGTTTTGTTATGAGGAGAGGTTAAAGCGACTGGGACTTTTCAGTTTAGAAAAGAGGAGACTGAGGGGGGATATGATAGAGGTCTATAAAATCATGAGTGGTGTGGAGAGGGCCGATAAAGAAAAGTTATTTATTAGTTCCCTAAATAGAAGAACTAGAGGACACCAAATGAAATTAATGGGTAGCAGGTTTAAAACTAATAAAAGAAAGTTCTTCACACAGCGTGTAGTCAACCTGTGGAACTCCTTGCCAGAGGAGGCTGTGCAGGCTAGGACTATAATAGAGTTTAAAGAGAAGCTAGATAATTTAATGGAGGTTAGGTCCATAAAAGGCTATTAGCCAGGGGATAAAATGGTGTCAGAGGCTGGAGAGGGATGGCAGGAGACAAATCGCTTGATCATTGTCTTCGGTCCACCCTCTCTGGGGCACCTGGTGCTGGCCACTGTCGGTACACTGGATACTGGGCTAGATGGACCTTTGGTCTGACCCAGTACGGCCGTTCTTATGTTCTTATGTTAGTCTCTAGGGCTATGTCTAGACTGCAGGCTTCTTTCGAAAGAAGCTCTTTCGAAAGCATCTTTCGAAAGAGCCTCTTTCGAAAGATCGCGTCTAGACTGCAGGCGGATCTTTCGAAAGAGAAATCTGCTTTTTCTAAAGAGAGCACCCAGCGAGTCTGGATGCTCTCTTTCGAAGACGGCCTCTTTACATTGAAGAACGCCTTCTTTCGAAAGAGGAACTTTCGAAAGAAGGCGTTCTGCCTCGTGAAATGAGGTTTACCGCCATCGAAAGAAAAGCCGCGTTCTTTCGAAATAATTTCAAAAGAACGCGGCTTGAGTCTGGACGCAGGGGAAGTTTTTTCGGAACTTTTCCCGAAAAAAACCCTGAGTCTGGACACGGCCTAAGAGGCTACTAGACTATTTAGTTGTTTAAGACCCCATTACAGTGCCTCAAGCTGTTTGCCCAGGTATTATCCTGGCCCGTTCACCCTCTTACCCTCCCATTCAGGGCTGATCACATGGAACTGAACACAATGCTACATCCTCAAGGTAACTGACAATAGAATGTGGCATGTTGAGGATTACATGAACAGAGATTGCTCTGCACGCAAACTCTTTAATAAACCTAATTTTGCTTTGTTGTTGGGTTTAAAAAATCAAAACCTGAATCCTCTTTCTAAATTTCTGATTGGAGCAACCCAAATGTTCTTTATGGTTGTTGTTGGGTTTTTTTGTTTTTGTTTTAAACACTGCTACTGCTTTGGGCCTAAGAAAAAAATGTTAAATGTACATCTTGGAGTGTACGTTTACGCTTAAATGTACGACAATCAAGACATTTTTCTCAAGGAGTATTTTTCTCAAACACTGAAAATATAAGAAAAATAAGGAAAGTTTTTCTCAAAGACTGGAAAGCAAAGTATTGCTTTATCAAACCAAATCATTGTTCTTTTGTAGCAGGTATAACCTTAGTTGAGCCCTCAGGCCCAAAAGATGTTTCTTGCTCCTATTGCGTCTTTTTTTTAGTTTGCTTAACTACTGCTGCAATCAACATTGTTTTTATGATTTATGCAGAACATGTAATGCAAAAGAGTAGTTATCATTTCAGGTTTCAGTTTCAAGTGCTAATTTGCCTATGAGCCAAATTTGGCTTTACAGCTCCACTGGAAATTTGAGATTGAAGGAGTTGAAACTGCAGTGGGATGAGGGGAGGTGGATCAGTTGCAGAAATGGTGTGGAAACAAATGCAACTTAACTGTTGGGATTGCCAGCTGGTTTACAGTTAAAATGTTTTGCACTCAAGGAGTGGTGGTGTTAAATAGTTTGAAATAAAGGCGTTTCTCTTGGTTCAGATAGGAAGTGTATGCTGAACACAAGTAGAAGTGTTCTTACAGGAGCAGTTTCCTTTGGTGCCTGGCTTTGATGAATTACCTGTTATGCAATGGAAAGGCCCTTCCTTGGCTTTGCCCCTTGCTTCAAAAGAGAGTGATCCCAACGCAAGGTAGTAAGTGCTTTCTCCCCCTCCTCCAGAGGTCTGCAAGATTTCATCTTTTCATCCCTCTTCTTTGATGTGCATGTTTGGCCTGTAGCGAAGAGAGATTGCCATGTTCTGGCTTGCAGGATTATCAGCAAGCACCTCATCTCCTTTGTTATAGGAGGGAAGTATTTAAAGGATAGAGTAGCGAGTGGGATTTCCATTGGAAGGGTATATTACCTTTGCCAATCTTATTTGCAGCCTGGAGGTCCTGTTGTTCATGGACTCTCTGGTACCAGGGATGGCATGTTGAGCTTTTTTGGCCTGGAGGCTTCCACTTTCCCTTTCCATTGCAGATTGCCCCACAGCAAATCAGGTCTTTGCAGTCTCAGTGCTGAGCACTGTAATTGCATTTATTTGTGGAGGACCCAGAAACTTCATATAGAAAATGCCCATATCATTAGTACTTACAATCCACTGTGTCACTGTCTGCCCTGGGGCAAATTCTCCATTGCCACTGGCAGAGAACTCTCTGATAGTCAAATGTGTTTCTAGGGCAACCATTCATATAGTATTTAGGCATGAAATTCAAATTAAAAAAACGTATGGAATTGAATTCTGCTCTTGCCATCCTAAAACTTGATTGTTCTCCGTATATTATTTATTATCTGAATTCCAGATTCCCAGGCTAATTAATATGATACAAGCTATAGAGATGTATAGGACCTGCTCAGAATGTGCTTTAAGTTATGGCCTGAGCTTTTTTCCTTGTAGCTCATTTACCTGCAAAGTGGGCAAGTCCTGCCCTGTTTCTGTATTTCAGATGGTTGAAAGAGAAATTTGAAGAGAACCGTGACTGACTGTTGTGGGGGGGAGCTTGTGGAGATTGTTTTAGAAGTAGGCGTTTTTCTCACTTGAAAAGGACATAGATTTTAATCTGAGATTTGTCTGATGTTAAAATTGATGTGACAGGAAGGGGCTAGGGGAATGGGGAATGTAGACGCAGATTTAAAAAAAAATCCCCCTGTGGGGTTCAAAAAATTGCACAAAATGTGTGGTGTTCCCTCTTCTGGCTGGAAAGCAGTAGTTAGCTAGCCAACTCCTCGAGTCATGCCAATGGCAGGCAATAGCTGTTCTATTTGAAAAAGCCTCTTTGGCAAAATTCAGTGTTCTTTGTTGTTCCTGCATCGTAGCGACATGCACCTATGTGCGCACACGGAGTATTTTTCAGAGTTTGAGTTACATTATCAAGGTTTCAGTTTTGGTTCTTTTTGTTTTTTTAAATCTGCTATTGATTAAAGCCAATGCCTGGTAAATCTCTGATCCACCTGAAGAATGCAAATGAAAAGATCTGGTAGCATTATGCTATGTGTTGGTGGTTACATCTTATCTAGAATACATCTTATCTAATTCATATGTCCTTTTTAAATTATAGTTGGTGCTAGCAACTGTTGTTCTGTAACTGCTTGTAAGATAGCTACTCCACCCCGCCATCTAAGAAACTGTGTTCCTGGGACTCACATGGCATGTCATTATATTCTGAACACTGCTGGCATAGATGTATAAATACAAAGAATAAGAGCAAGTGTCAATAGGAAGTGACAGCGAGGGGCTGCAAACCGAAAGGAACAAAGCTGTTTTTATGGTATTAATCAAAGCTTAATTGTTACAACCCTAATCTATCTTCCTCTCTCTCTTATTTTAAATGACTTTTAAATAAGAGTGAAATATTGTGCCCGTCTCCTCTTCTCAAACACTTTAGTGCACTTAGCAGCACTGCTTGTGTGGCTGTTGACCTTTAGTTGTGAGCCAGGAAATTTGTCGTCTTATAATTATTTATTCCTTTTAAGGGAATGTCAGAATATGAAATTGACAATCTACATTTCTTCCCACATCAGACAGGTCACTAATATGTACTTACAACTGACAAAAAGTCCAGCGTTTTTAAGATTTACTGCTGATAGGCAATTTTATGTCAAGTAAACTATTTGAATAGTTTGTATTTTTTTAAATCAAAAGGGAAAATAAGATCAGCACTGCAGCAAAATGATTTACTAATTTGATTCACTACATGTTTTAAAAAGAAAAATAGTTTTGGGGCCTGATTGACAGAGAAGCAAAGTCTGTCCTCGGTCTCCTGAGCAGGCTCAGTACTGCTGAGAGCAGGGGGTGGCTCAGGGAATGAACACGCTTGCAAAAGGGAGCATCAGATGCAATTCCCTGGATTCATCATAATTTTCTCTGCTGAGGAAGCTTGTGCAAAGCAGCTTTGTACCTCACAAGAAAAGGGAGCTGTACTAAAGAGTGGCAAAACTGGACATATGGGAAAAGAAACAATAAAACATGCAGGAAAAGATCTCTCTCTCTCTCTCTCTCTCTCTCTCTCTCTCTCTTTCCTTTTTTTTTTTTTTTTCCTCTCACGAGTGTGGTGAAAGGAGCTCTTCAATGCTGTTTGTTTCTGATGGAGCACCTTAGGAAAACACCTACAACTGGGAATGGTTTATGGTGGTTCTGCTGCTGCTTTCTACAAAAATCCAGCTCAGCCAAAGAGATTTCTTTCATGTACAGTATTAGCGTCTCATTTGGTATTTATAATTTTGCTGGAATGGGGTGGGGTGACTATCAAACTGCATGCCAGAACTTGGGGAGATTACTCTTGACAGGTAGTTGCCTTGGGGAAGTGAAAGCTTATGTTCCTATATAACAATTTTTTAGCACCTGGAGTTTTTTTTCCTCCTTCTGGCCTGTTCTCGTCACATAGAAGCTGCAAATCTCCATTGTATGCTGCAGGGCATGTTTTACTGGGCGTGCAGCAGTTTACATTAAAGAATGACATGAGCCCAATATTCTTTCCTACGAAAAAAGAGGGGGTAGGTGGGAAGTGATGACTGGGTGAGAAAGCACACAGCTTTCGGGTGCCTTGTACAAGGATTAATAGATACAAAAGAGACTGTGTTATGAGCGGCTTGTTCATGCTTATGATGCAAAGATTTATGTAGGACAGGTGTGTGTGAAGTCTGTTATACATATGCAATAAAACAGCACGTTACCATACTTTGTCAACCCTCCTCCCCTCCCCCCAAAAAAGAAACCCCTCTCTTCTCTGTGCTCAAACAATAGTGAAATGCACATCTGTTGTGGGACAGTAAAGAAATCATCTGCTTTTCTGATAGCTCAGAATAACGTCCCAAAAAGTTAGTGATGCCCTGACAGTCATTGTAGAAGACAGTGTGGCTGGATTTTATTGTTAATGTTTAGGGACTCATGCATGCATCTTTCTGAAACCCTCCAATTTCACAGACTATGCAGTCAATCAGCCTAGCATTTATTATAAATGCTGGATGTCACCATTGGTGATGGAAGAACCATTATGCTGAGTGCAGTTGTATTCAGATGGCTGGATTGAGGACCGAACAATACAATGAGAGATGAATAGATGAAATTTTTCTGTATGGCTTTTCAGAGGCGCCTATTATCTGAACCAATGTACAATGAGCTAGTGAAAGTTAACTACTTTTCAGTTGGAACAGCTCCCATCCTTCAGCCTTCTCGCTCTGTGCTTTTCTCAGAAAAGTGACGAACTGGAATGTCTTTGGCCAGTTCTGTTGTGATGGCGTTTATTCTGTCTGAGCCCAATCCTGGGAAGGCCTGTGTACCTACAGCTCAGTCCTCTTTTGCATTCCCCCTTATGTTTCTGATCAGTTGAAGATCAAACTTAGCTGGATTCAAGATTCCGAAAACTGGGCATGTGAGCCGCTGTGCCACTTTGGTTTCTGGCACATTTAGTAAACTTAAATGTGGCGAGTACCTGCATCGCAGGTTACATTTGATTTTTTGTGGGGCCTTTTTTAGTGTATTTTGTCTCATTCTGGGTGGTACAGGCTCTTTGTTCTGTCCACAAAACATATTCTTATTACAAGCAGTTGTTCTGTTATTACTGTTGTTATAGAGCATATAGGCGCCTTGACCAAGACCAGGCTCCACCGTTCACGTGGATACTGAGAGCAGTGCAGGACTGTTTCATTGCTGTGCAGGCTGGGGCTGGGGCTGGAACCCAGACTCTAGGACACTGTGGGGTGGGAGGATTGGGGCTCCAGTCTGAGCCTGCAAGTCTGCACAGCAATGAAACTGCCCCGTAGCCCGAGTCCTGTGAACCCAAGTCAGCTGGCACCAGCCAGCTGCAGGTTTCTCTGCTGTGTAGATATGCCCTAAAGGGACACACCAAACATGGGGCAGAAAGTGAAAGAGATGAAATTACTCCTCTGATGTCACACACTAAGTTAGTGGCAGAGCTGCCAATGGAAGGCAGGTGCCAGTCTGATGCTCCATCCACCATGTCACATGCCCTTATTGTCTAATGCTTGTAATGATCCTGTGGACGAGGTATGGCCCTTTGAGAGTGCAGGAGCTAGACATCATGCCATTCATTACTGGCTTTGCTCATTCAGACGTGCATATTTCCTCACCCAGTCTCTAAGGTGGGGAAATACGCCATAGGTGCCCCTTTTGTGTAAGGCGTTCTGGAGAGGAGAATGGCTGAAGTCTGTAAACCCGTTGCGCAAACTGAAAGAAGAATAAAACAGCCTTTCCTTACAAGTGGTGGCTGCACCATGTCTTCCTGTCGTGCTGCGCAGCACAAAGCCCAGCAAAGTCAGTGAGCGCAACAGGTGCGCAGTCCCTCTGGGGATCAGGCTGATGGCTGAGGTGCCTGCTGCACTAGGAGCTTTGGTAATATTTTGTCATTTTTTGGTAGAAAGAGGCTTTTATGTTACCACAGTTCATTACAGATGCTTTACTTTCCTCCTCCTCCTCCTCATTCTGTTTTCCATATTAGATTAACTTGGTGCAATATATTCTGTCTGAGTCTTTGCTGGAAGTCTTTCATGGGCTATTTGAGTACCTATTTTTTTATTCTGTTTCTTGTATTTGCTGAAAATGACTCGGGATAGTAACAAATTCCATTTATCTGGAAGCTCATAACTGTTTGAAAAGTGCTCATGAGCTGTTTTCTGTTTTCAGACATTCCATTCCTTGATAATCATTTGAAATGTATAATAGTTCATGTTATCTAAACCAATACAGAGTATTGAGAGTACAGGGTTTCCACGTTAAAATGTAACCACTTTGAGGTGCCAAATATTTTTATTGAATAAAATGTTATTGGATCCACTGATCCATTTTTGCTAGTGACCCAACTAAACCCTTCCCACTACTCTAATTGCTTTGGAATGGCTAGAGCGCGGCGACATATGCACCTAGCATGATAGTTTCAAAAAAAGAATCAAAATGGTGAAGGGAGACTCCTCCGTTTATAAGCCCACTCCAGAGAGCAGTCCCAGCTTCAGCGCAGGCTGAGGAGTGTGCAGGCTGCAGGCGTGGAGCTTCTCAGCTCCCATTGGTGGCTGTTCACTGTTCAGACTCTGCAAGCAAACGAATGTCCCAGTGCAGTCCGGACAGCACTTCCCAGGACAAACCGCTGGTGCACTGGGACTTGTTATCCACATGGTGCCTCTGCAGGCTTGGAGTCTGTCAGCTCCCAGTCCCTGTCTTTTGTTGTTCCAGGTCAAGGAGAGTGGCAGCCAGCACATCCCTTGACCTGTTACTTCCTCAGCTCCCACCCCCTCTACCTGCTGCCCATGCGCATGTAACCGCTACCAGACTGATTCAAACCTGGGAGATCTGGAGCTTAGTATAGGAGCCTCTACAGTTTGAGCTGTAAAGCCTGCTGGCTTTCAGAGTAGGCTGTAGAGCTCCATTGTTCTTATCTCTGGCTGTGAGTGGTCTAAGTGCCGCTACATGGGACAGTGAAGCACATTAGGTCTGTGGGTTACACACAAAGGTTATGGCGAGGGGGCTTTCGTGGCCAAAAGCAGCTCCTGCCTCAGCACTCTGCTGTTGGCTGAGCTTTGTGCCCTGGGGGAGAAAAAAAAACAGAAAAGTAAGGATCGGGCCCACCGCGGAAATAGGAGGAGGGAAAGGGCTGGAGCTTAAGTGGCAGTACAGCTGGCGGCAGGAGGACGAATGGTTATGAACGGCAAGCCCTGGGCGAGAATTGCCTGGTGGAAAGTCCCAGTCTCATGGTGGGCCTGATCGTTACTTCTAAACTTTCCACAGATCCCCTAAAAACCCCTATAATACCATCGTGGACCATCAGGGGTCTATAGACCACAGGTTGGGAACCACTGGGCTATACAGAACAGAACTGCCCTTGCAGAACATGATTCAACAAAGTATATAAGCATGTGCTTAAACTTGCGATTGCATGCTTTCCTGAGTTGGAGCTATAGAAAGGATACGCAAAAATATGCTGGGGATATCTTAAAAAATAAAATATAGCTTAGCATTCAGCTCAGTACTTAGCACAAGTTAATCCAGCTCCATTAGCTTTATTTCAGAGGCTACAAACTTCCCATAGGCTACGTCTATACTGCAGGCTTCTTTCGGAAGAGGCTTTTCCGGAAGAGATATTTGGAAAAAATGTCTTCTGAAAGAGAGCATCTACACTGACAAAGCACATTGAAAAAGCGCTTTTTCGAAAGATAGCGACCACACTGAATGGACGCTATCTTGCATTTAAACTGTGATTACTATGGACCCGTGGTCCCCAACCTGGTGCCCGCGGGCGCCATGGCGCCCGCCGGGCTCTTTACATGCGCCCGCGGAGCAATCTGGGCTGGCAGGTGCCAGCCCCGGGCGCATGGCTGGTCCTGGCCCCGGGGGCGCCGCACGTGCCCTTGCCGGCTCCGGCGCTGGCCTTGGCCCCCCCCCCGGGGGCACCGCGTGTGCCCTTGCCGGCTCCAGCGCCGACCTTGGCCCCGCCCCCGGGGGCGCCGCGCCCGCCCCGGCCCCGGCCTTGGCCCCGCGGCACTTACGGGGGGAGCGCCGGCCCCGGGCGCGCGGCGCTTACGGGGGGCACCTTCCCCGGGCGTGTGGCTGTGGGGGGGGCCCCGGCCCCGGGCGCGTGGCTATGGGGGGGCCCCGCCCCCGGGCATGCGGCTGGGGGGGGCCGCCCCCGGGCGGGCAAGAGTCCCCTCCCCCGGCGCCCGGCGGGCGAACGGCTACACCCCCTGGCGCCCGCCAACCTGAAAAGGTTGGGGACCACTGCTATGGACAGAGTGGCCACCAGGGCACCTTTGCTTTTTCCTCTTCCCTCTTCTTGCGAAAGAACACCCTCTTCCCCGTCCACACACGCCTTTTCCCCAAAAGAGCTATTTTGGAAAAAGGCTTCTTCCTCATAGAAAGAGGTTTACCAATGTTGGAAAAACTCCTCTATTCTTTAGATTTTTTTCTCCCAAAATACAGGCAATCCCCGAGTTACGCGGATCCGACTTATGTCGGATCAGCAGTTACGAACGGGGATTTTCTCGCCCCGGAGGACTGGAGCGGCAGGACGCCTGGTCCTGGCCGCCCGCCTCCTCCAGGGCGAGAAAAGCTGCTCCCTGTCTCCCTGGTCTGCTGGGGGAGCCAGCAAACCAGGGAGACGGGGAGCAAAGCGGTGGAGGACCCTGGCTGGACCCGCGGCGCTTCCAGCTGATCTGGAAGCGCCACGGGTCCGGCCCAGGTCCTCCGCCGCTTTGCTCCACGTCTCTCTGGTCTGCTGGGGGGGGACGCAGCTAGTGCCCCCCCCCCCCCAGCAGACCAGGGAGACGTGGAGCAAAGCCCGGGGCCTGTGGTAGAGCAGGTGGGGCGCTGCCGGTTGGTCCCACAGCACCGCTCCTTGGCGCTACTGGACCAACCCGGCAGCACCCCAGCTGCTCTGCCCCAGGCGTCCCCAAGTCAGCCACTGCTGAAACTGACCAGCGGCTGACTACAGGAAGCCCGGGGCAGAGTTGCTCTGCCCCGGGCTTCCTGGAATCAGCTGCTGATCAGTTTCAGCAGCAGCTGACTTGGGGACGCCTGGGGTTCTTAAGTTGAATCTGTATGTAAGTCGGAACTGGTGTCCAGATTCAGCCACTGTTGAAACTGATCAGTTTCAGCAGCGGCTGAATCTGGATGCCAGTTCCGACTTACATACAGATTCAACTTAAGAACAAACCTACAGTCCCTATCTTGTACGTAACCCGGGGACTGCCTGTAACGCGATTGCAGTGTGGATGTAAGGCTTCAAGGTCTGCCCTTAAGAGAAAGAGGACTCTTTATTGCCTAACAGTAATCCTTCTTAATTAATGAAAAGCAACAAGTGTATCAGTACACAGTATCACCCAGACCTTGTCCAGAAGGATGGAGCCTTTGTAGCAGGGAGAGAGAGAAGCTCTGTTGAGGATATGGAAGATCCCACTCTTCGCTAGGAAGAAGAAATAAGGATTTTTTTATTGTTCCTCTGAAGATAGTGTAATGGCTTATGAAGCTTTAGTTTAAGGTGCATTTACTATAACCATTTTTCCAAACCTAATGCATACGTTTCTGCATTGATTACTTCTCCTGCTGCTTAAAACACTAGACAAAATCTTCTTCTGTGGCTCGGTGCATGATTGCTGCTACAGGCTAATTTGAAAGGAAATTAGACAAAACAGGAAAAATGATCATACAACAAGCTCTGAAAATTGTTCACGTATTGTTTTGGCTAAGAATTAAGACTGTGCTGTTTTAAGATACCCAACGAATTAGGTTCCCAGCTTCATTGAAATTTGTAGGGTTTGAGAACTATATTACCTGAGGCTCAGTTGAAGATTGTAGCCAAAAATAGTGTGTACCTTAACCCTGGTGTTAGAAGTCTGGTAAGAGGAGAATGAACCCACTACTTTGGCTTCAGAAAAGCATGATAATCCAAGGATATGTGATGAGTTAAGGTGTGTTTTGTAGCTCTTTTAAAACTTCAGTGAAGATTTATCATTTTAACCCTGAAACAATAAGGAAACAATTTCCTTGTGACCATATTGGGCTTTTAAACTTTGGTTTTAATTTCCATTAGTGTCTTGAAAGTAATTCATCTTCAAGCAACTTTCAGTAATGTCTGTCTCTGCTCAATTGTAATGCAAGCTGTGTATCAGTAATAATAATAAAAAAAATCAGGATAGCTGCAAACCAGGGGTCATGTCACCAATTTACCAAGGTGCTGAGAAATAATGTGTGTTACCGGGTAATGTTAGTATCCAGTTTAGAGCCATTTATAATGCTGGAGATAATGCTATAGAGAATTGCTGCTGCTGCTGTTGTCACAGTTTTCATCTCTGGCTATACATATGGCTCCGAAGCCCGAACTATGATATTTGTGGCCATCAAGGTGCCATCATCTGCAAAAAGTGCTTTGGCAAGAAGTCTCTTCAGCATCATGGTTTTAGCATTGAGTCTTCATAGATCAAAGAAGGAGACATCCCCTGATACAAGTCCCTTGTGGCATGATGCAGGACAAGGGCAAAGGACAAGTGAAATAGCTTTGGAGCAAGTACACAGACTTGCTTTACTCGGTTGGAGATTTCCAATGGGTCAGAAAAGTCTCGACTGGTGAGCCCTTGTACTGTCATGTAGTCTTGGGACAGACGGTTGATTTGTATGAACCTTCTTGGGCATCCCCGTTTATATAAGAAGCCCATAATCCTTTCTGTTAGCAGTATCAAAAGCTTTGGTCAAATGATGAAAATTGTGATGAAAACTGTATACAGATCTATATTGTGCTCTTAGCATTTTTCCTGGATCTGCCTTATGACAAAGTCTCTTGATGGTCACTCAAAAATGAGTAGGACGTCTTCTTGTCACCCTCCTCTTTGTGAATTCGTAGATGGCTGACCAGCCCGATTCTGAAGCCCTAGGTCTTATTGCAGAAGGGGCAGATGTTGCTGGCTATTGGAGCAATGCAGGGCAGTCTTTGCTGCTCTTTTCTCCTTCTCTGTCTCTCCTTGTCTGTGATGCAGCGGGACCTCTCAAATTGCATCACCCTTTTGTGGATTACCGCTCTTCACTGGGGACAGTCCTGGGCAAGGTTCTCCCAACACTGATGCCACACTTTTTCGTGTTTGCCTTCAACATGTCCTTAAATTGTTTCCTTCGATGGCCCCAATGCTTCTCCGTCCTTCCATTAGCTCGGAAAACAGAATCTGTTTTTGGGAGGCGCTGATTAGGCATCTGGACCACCTGACCAGTCCAGTGAAGTTGTTGGTAGATGATTATAGCTTCAATGCTGGTCATGTTCGACTCTTCCAGGACGCTAGGGTTCATGCACCTGTCCTCCCAAGGGATATTTAGGATTCTCTTGAGGCAGTGTTGATAATATTGTTCAAGTGCTTTCACGTGATGCTTAAATGTTGTCCAGGTTTCACATGCGTACAGCAGTGTTGGAACAACTTTTGCGCGGTACATGAGGAAGTTTGTCTTTTCACTGACATCCCGGTTCTCAAAGACCCTTCATCTCAGGTGAACAAAAGTAGAGCTTGCGCAGCTCAGACGATGCTGGATTTCTGCGACAATGTCAACTTTGGCGGAGAGATGACTTCCACGGTATGGGAAATGCTCCATGTTTTCCAGCAGCTCTCCATTGACTTTAATAGATGGTACATGAGATTGTCCCATCAGAGAGGGGAGTACCTTGGTCTTTTTGATGTTCAGTTTGAGGCTGAGATTCTCGTACACTTCAGCGAAGGCACTTAAAATGGTCTGAAGAGCTATGGGGGAAAGAGCAACGACCATATTGTTATCTGCGTACTGGAGCTCCATGATTGAAGTTGTGGGGGTCTGGCTTTTGGCCTTCAGTCTCCTGAGATTGAAAAGCTTCCCATTCGCTCTGTAGACAATCTTCATGCCATCTGGAAGGTTGCCGTCAATGAGACAGAGGATCATGGCAATGAAGATGCAGAACAGTGCTAGGGCAATGACACAGCCTTGTTTGACTCCTGTTTTGACCACAAAAGGGTTGCCTCGGGATCCGTTGTTACTCAGTACTGTGGCAGTCGTGTTGTCGTGCGGCAACCTCAGGATGCTGAAGAATTTTTGGGGACCACCGATCTTTGAGAGGGTGGTCCACAGGGCGCTACAATTGATTGAATCAAACGCCTTGGTCAGCTCGATGAAACTCATGTATAGGGCTTGATTTTGTTCACAACATGTTTCTTAAAATTGCTGAGCGGTGAAGCTCATGAGCACTGTTCCTTGGAATGGTCGGAAGCCACACTGGACTCTGGAAGAATTTCTTCTGAGACTGGCAGGAGTTGATTGGCAAAGATTTGAGCTAAGATTTTCCCTGCCGTTGCCGGGAGGGACTGCCGCAATAGTTTCCACAGTCCAGTTTGTCACCCTTCTTCAAGAGACTGAGGCTATGTCTAGACTACATTCCTCTTTTGAAAGAGGAATGTAAATGAAGCAAATCGAAAGTGAAAATGAAGCGTGGATTTAAATATCCCACATTTCATTTGCATATTTGCGTCAAAGCACTTTTTCGGAAAAGGATTTTTTGAAAGTGAAAGCACAATCTAGATGGGGTTCTTTCGGAAAAAAATCCTTTTTCGAAAGAACCCGTACTCCTGAAAAAATGAGCCATTGACTACTCTTACCCTTACAAGTTGAATTGATAACTTTTATAGAGTTTCTGTCTGGTGTTTAACAGCAGTGGGTAAAAGAGGTAAGGCAAGGCATTGCCTCCCTTGGGTCTTAGTGCCCAACCTCTTCTTTCTGTCCCTATTCTGGCCATTCTTCAGGCTCCCACAGCAGGCTTTTGCAGCCTGGTGAGTCTCCTGGGGAACAGGAAGGGGGGAACTAGGACCTTAATGTTGAAAAGCCTTCCAGCTTGCCAGGCCTATTAACATGACATTGAACCTGTAAAAGAGCCATTAAGTGGTAATGAAGCCATTTAACAGGCATGTGCCAGCCCGGAGGTATATATACTGTCAGTTTCTAAATTTACTGAGAAAAACAGTTGTGCATTACTGGAATAAGTCTACAGGACCTTAGTTTAAAATTTGCTTTAAATATTTCATTAGTTTGTTGCTGAAGATTTAAAAAATCACATCTCTGAGAAATCCTGGCATAGGTTTTTAGATGCACAATCTGACTATTCAATTTTAGACAGAGATTTTATTTGTCAAAAGATGACCCTGAACTAAAATTAAGATGTGTATTTTAGATACTATCGTACAAAAAATGTGTTTCCAAGGTGGTCTTGTCCTTTCTGTCTGTCCTTGCAATAATCCTTCTCCCTTCATCTCCCTGTGGAAGAGAGCCCTTAAAGTAGGGATGGGCATTTCAGCTGTGGGAGGGCGGGGGAGGAGCAGGGATGGAGAGCAAATCGGGCAATTTGCGTACTCTCAAAGTGCAGGAAGGGAGGGGGAGAAGTAGGAAGTGCGGGGCTCCAGTGCTCCTGTGTTATAGAAGCATGTGGTGGAGCGGGGCAGCCAGTGGACCCCATGCGGCCCATGAGCCACAAGTTACCCACCACTGCCTAAAAGGGTAGGTAACCTCTTTCAGATAGCTTCTCTTCTTTCAGGGTATGTCTACGCTAGCCCCCTAGTTCGAACAAGGGAGGCTAATGTAGGCATTCGAAGTTGCAAATGAAGCCCGGGCTTTAAATATCCCGGGCTTTATTTGCATGTTCCTGTCCGGTCGCCATTTTTAAATTCCACTAGTCCGAACTAACTGCCCGCGGCTACACTGCCCACGGCAGTCAAATGGTAATTCGCACTAAGTCCTTAGTTCAAATTAACTGTTACTCATGTTAATGGAATGAAGAGTAACAGTTAATTTGAACTAAGGACTTAGTTCAAATTACCGTTTGACTGCCGTGTGTAGCTGCGGACAGTTACTTCGGACTAGTGGAATTTAAAAATGGCGACCGGACGGGAACGAACAAATAAAGCCCGGGATATTTAAATCCCGGGCTTCATTTGCAACTTCAAATGCCTACATTAGCCTCCCTTGTTCGAACTAGGGGCTAATGTAGACATACCCTCAGATAGCTAGACAATGAGTTTCCCTTTGGAAAGCCGTCCACCAAAATCAGTAGTTTAGTAAGATGTAAAATCCTTTGTTATGCCCCAAAGCTTTGGAAACATTGTTTAACATAAACACATGGAAACATTTCATAAACATGTCTTTTGTTATGGAGCTCACACAAAATAAATTGTTTCCTTTTTCTAAATGCAATGAACTTTGTTATGAACACACTAAGCCGCTCAGACTGATTCATTTAAAAAAATGTCTCTGTTAAATATGTAGTAATCTGGAAAGCAGGACAGCTGACTTGCCCTTACTGCAAAGGTTTTGCAAGTAAATCTCTGACAAACGTGTGTGTGAGTGTGAGTGTGAGTGAGTGAGAGACTCTCTGTGACTGACATTTTTTATTCCCAAATTAAGTGATTTTTAATTAGGTACCTTCTGCGTGCCCAATTTTCACAATCTGGCATGCAGTGAAAAATGATCTCCATTTATATTAGGAAGAAATTGTAGAAGAGTGGGTTTTTTAAAATATAATTTCCTACATTAGGGTTCAAGGATTTGGCTGGAAGTGGGTGAGCCAGCAGGGGGAAGGAAGAGGAGAGGGAGACAGTGGGGAAGGGATGGGACATGGGCAGAGTGGGGGTGAAGTATAGGTGGGGATATGGGCTGGGGATCTGGCCCCCCCAAATGGAAGCTTTGCCCACCACCCGTTAGTGTTAATTATCTGTGCAGTGCTTGGTGTGGCTGCATTGAAAGGACGTTAGCTAACTGTATGGATTTGGATGAAGAGAGGGAGATCACAGACAGAAAGCTGCAGGGACCCCCCCAGGCTAAAGTGCAGAACAGAAGGTGTGAGGGAAAGAGCAAGAGGGGCTTACAAATGGGGCACTCAGCATTATTTATTCCCCTCCCCCAGGATCCTATTTATTCTTATGGATATCTTAATTCCCTGATACAGAAGCATTTCTGGGAGCGCCCGTCAGAGAAAGCCCGTGGTGACTCAGACGAAACATGTTCTATCCTAAACATCATAGTTTTGCCTTAATGATAGGGAAAGACTGCAGACCCCATCGCTAGCAGGTAACAGACACACATTGCCTGCTGCGTGCTCAGTTTGTGACATTTCAGTGAGAACATTTGTCCAGTATAACTTGTGCATTTTCCAGTCCAGCTCATCACAAGTGGGTTTGCCCACAAAAGCTCATAATACTATATGTATATATATTTTTGTTAGTCTCTGAGGGTACGTCTAGACTGCTTTGCTCTTTTGAGGTACTGGAACTATCCTGAAATAGCAACGCCACATCTTTAAAAGTGCCCGCTAGTTCCTGAAATAGCAAGCGCACTCGTTCCATGAGGGTTAAGGCATTTGTCACAATAGTGCCTTATTTTGAAATTTGGCACTGGGTAGACAGCGCCAAATTTTTTTAAAAAGCTCTTTCGATTGTCACGGAATAAGGATGCTGTCTAATGAACCCTAAGGTGCTACAGTACTACTCGTTTTTACAGTTCAACTAGGTTCACTCGTGGAATGTAAATCAGGGCACGGTCTCCACTGTTGCTCCAGAATCTAGAATTCCAGCTCGCTCATGAGTAATAGAGAGTTTGTACAATTTGAACTAGAGCCAGGGAGTTGGTTTTACTGGTTGAAAGTTTTTTCCTCTCCCTTTCATTGACTGAGGGCTGCCAAAATGAAAACTACAAGAAGCCAGATTTATTTTTACCCTTGCTCAGGAAGATCGTGGCTCTTTTAAAAATCTGAAATTAATTCAGTAACATTTGTGAGACCCTGTTTGAAAGGTGTTTTGTTTTCTGTGGAGCTGTCCTTTCCTTCCCTGTTTATAAGCACCACTTAACTGGCTGGACAGAGTACTGTTAAGCTTTTACTCCCATTTCCCCCTTAGCTATGAGTCTCTGAAGCTCTTTCTGAAGGCATCTTTCCCATGCTATTGCAGAATATTACCCCCAGGTCACTAAGCTTTATTCTTCTCTAAACAATAAGTATTATTACATACAAAAACTGACATGAAAAGAAACTTGTTTGAAAACTCAAGCCCTCAAAAGTTAGGAAATGCCAGAAATCAGATTGCCTGAGCAACCTTAATTTGGCCCTTTTGTTCATATACATTCCAGTCTTTAATTAAATCATCACATTTATTTTTTTCCAGAGGACCCCTGTAATTTAATTCAGGGATTTCTTAAGTTTTGAGTCTGAACTTTGCTACTTTAATACTGGTCTTTTAACATAGTTTTTTTGGTAAATTTTTGGTACAAACAGGAAAAAAAATGAAATTCTGTTTTCTTGGCATGACATAGACATCCAAGTGGTTAATCACAAGGGGTAGACTTTTAAATATACTCTGAAGACCCTGCCACCTGAGCTAACAGAGTAACTGATAGCCATAGGTTGTGTGGACCAGCACTAGAAGGAATCGAGAAATTCATTTTGCCAGGACGTGTCTACACTTGCGAGAAGATCAACCCTTTGGAGGTCGATCTTCTAGCATTCGATTTAGCAGGTCCAACATAGACCTGTAAATCCAACACTGAGGGTAGCCCCTGCCTGACATCTGGTACCCGTTGAGGGGTAAGGAAAACCCCTCCAGGTTGTGATCCTGCCATGGCCTGGCTTAAGGTAAGCCGACTGCAGCTATGCATTTTGTGTAGCTGGAGTTGTATCTCTTAAGTTGACCTGCCTGCTCTAGTATAGACCAGGCCCCAGTGTCTATTACAGATAATTCCTCTTAACAGATTGGTGAGTCTCGGGAAACTTCCAGGCTATAAAGGGAAGCGTGCTGTAGTGGTCATAGACTCTTCTGCCTATCTTTCCCCAAAGCTTGATCCTGTCTGCCCCATCCCCTCCAACCTGTCACAGTGCTATCCCTTCATCATCCTGATCCGGTTCTCCTGGCCTTCCCAGGGTTAGTCTCTGCTCTTCAGGTAGAATTGTCCCAGTCTCTTTTTCTAGCCAATCCTCGTTCTCCTTACACATCAGACTGGATCTGTCTCCCTCCCCCCTCCAGTATTCCCCTCCAACCAATTGGTTCCCTGTCCCTGTCTACTTATCCAGCTACTTCCAGTCTTCTTACCTCCCCACAGCCACATACCTAATCTGTGTTTCCCTTCCACTTGCCAGTTGGCTCCACCACAGTTATAGTTCCTCTAGACTCCTTGTCCAGCCAGTCCCAATCTGTCTTCCACTCTGGGGTTACCTGTTCCCCTCACCCCCCCCCCCACATCTCTCCCAGTTTTTCTCTTCCCATCTACCCCTGCAGTCCCAGTCTCCCCAAATTCCTTGTCCCAATCTATTCCTTTCCCAGCTCCTGTTCCAGCTCTTGTGAACTCTGCATTAAAGTCAAGCAGAGTCCTCTTCCATGCTGCCTGGGCACCAGCATGGGAGTTATTGAGGGTACGTCTACACAGCAATGTAAGCCCAGGATTAGTAGAGCTTGAGATAGCAGGTCTGGGGATTAACATAGGGCTTGAGCAGCTACACTTAGTTATGATCCCAGGTTAGGAACTTTTTAATCCTGGGTTCCATCCTGAGGCTCCTGCATCTATCATTCATATGTGAGCCAAAGTCTGTACCCAAATCTCCAACTTCCTAGAGCTCCTCCCGAATGTGGCTGCTCTAGCCCTCTGTTCTTGGTGCTCTGTGGGAAAGCCTGACTATCCAGAAGATAAAGAAATTTGGCCAGTGCAGTTGTGGGGTATTTTGGGCAGATGCCTGGATTTCCAGAGGAAAAGCAGAATGTACAGCCACTTCTCTGTCAAATTTCTGGTTCCCAGTCCAAAACATCAGCGCTGTAGAGCTTCTTAAAGAAAAGGTCACCAGAATTTTTGAAGATTGCAAAATGTAATATTCTCAGAAGCAGATGAACTGTTTTGATGGAAACTTCCAGAAAATTCACCCTCAGGAAAATTACAGCCCAAATGGTCGATGCATTTTTTCAGGTGTTTTTGACTTTATGGTAATAGGAGATGGCAGACAATCTCAGTACTAGGTGGTGCTGCCGCCGGCCCTGCCCATAATAGAATTACAGAAACAGAATGCTCACTAAGCTCTCTGGTTTACTACTCAGTAACTTGCATTAAGATCCATTGGTTAGAATGGAAGTTTCAGAAATCTTGAAATTTGATCTATTGTGGAATGAACTTTTTTTCCTGTCTAGAAGTGGGGAAATGACATAATTATACTGTACGTGTTTTATGGCAGGGTTATGAACTTGTCTACACTTGAAAAAAATCCAGAATGAAGATTTAGAAATGGTTATTCCAGAATAATTTCAAATGTAGATAAGCCCTCTGGATATGTCTACACTGTGGGACAAAGTCAAGTTAAGATACACAACTTCAGCTATGTTAAATACGTAGCTGAAGTGCACGTACCTTAACTTGACTTTTGGTGCTGTCTACACTGCAGGAAGTCAAAGGAAGGGCGCTCTTCCTTCAACTTCCCTTACTTCTTGTGAAAGCAGAGTTATCGGCATCGACCAGAGTGCCCCTCTCAGTTCGAATTAGCTGTCTTCACTAGACCACTAATTCAAACCCTAGAAGATCGACAGCGGCAGCTTTGATCTTCTCTGCAATGTAGGCTCACACCTTATTATAGTTTGTTCAGTGTTGTACCAAAATGTGATCGTGACTTGTGGGTGCTATAATAATAAAACATATATTGGAAGAAGAAATATTTTTGTATCTGTTTTTGTTTTTTCCATTAATGATACATTTCAGTGGGATTGGTTTTAGACCACACTGCAATCAACAATTTACTTTTCCTATAATTCCTCTTCAAGTTTTATAGGCATTTGCCCTCCACAGAAATGCATAATTTCCTTTACGTATTCTGAAAATTAATATGCAGCATCTTCAATTGATTATCAGAGGTCCCATATAGGCTGGCTATTTCATTACTGAAAGTTTAAGTGCTCCATAAATGTGTTTTATGTCCCTTTACAAGTTCAGAGTGCCATGAAATATAATTAAAAGATTCTGAGTAGTGCAATCATAGGAACAACACGGTATATAAATGTTTGACCTTTCTTACCTTTGGTCACCATGAGCAACTGCTCTGTAATTTTTCTGCATATATTACTATTCTGTCTTTACTACAAAAAGCAAATGCCAATTAAAAACACTGACTGAACATTTATCCTTCAAAATTCCATACCTCTTTCATCTTGAATTATTCAAGTAGTTTCCTTTAGAAGTCGCAGTGGAAAATACAAAGATATTAAGAACCCAGCAATTACCTTTAATTATGTGGGACAATGTAGTCCTGAACAAGAAAGCTATACATGACTGTGTTTGTTATTTTCCTTTTGTTTCTAAAAACAAAAGTGCAAATCAAGAAAATTTATATAGCGGAAATATAGTTTGTTTGAAACACTGCAGTTTGTTCTGGCCAAAAGATGACCACTGTCAAATACAGGAGGGAGGAATAGCTCAGTGCTTTGAGCATTGGCACGCTAACCCTAGGATTATGAGTTCAATCCCTGAGGGGGCCATTTAGGGATCTGGGGCAAATTGATCAGGGATAGTACTTGGTCCTGCCAAGAGAGCAGCAGACTGGGCTTGATGACCTCTCAAGATGCTTTCCAGCTCTGAGACAGGTGTATCTCCTTATATTTATTTTGAATGCAGTGACGTGAGAGGTGAGTAGTCATTCTTTAAGTAACATTACTCTGAGTGTCTTGTCAGCCACTGGGTTAACATTTATAGCTGTTTTATGAAATTATGCTAAATTCTGACATTGATTTCCATTGATGTGAGACAGAGTTTGACTGATTAATTTTCATATGTGCACACTATTACAGAATATGACACAGTATAACTCTGAGAAAAATAGACAGACCGCATCAGAATGTAAAATTGTCGTTCCCATGACATAAGAAACTAAACCAAACCATGTCTATCATATAAAACAGGAGAGAAGCTAGTGGCCAACTAAGCTAAAGCAAAGGAGCTCACAAAGATAGCTCCATTGCTTGGTAGGTGATTAGTTCTTAGCTCTGACCCTAAATTTAGTAGGGCTTGCAGTTCTCTGTGCATATATTCAGACGTTACATATGTTATGCATCTTCACTTGTTGGGCGTTTTCTGTTTCACTGTGGCTATTAATCTGACAGTTCATCTAACCAAACTCCAGGTTTGGTATGGTAAGTGCCATATGGTCATTGCGCCTAAAAGGTCTGAAACTGTAAAATTCAGTGGTAGTCAGACACTTAGACTTGGAAGCATAGAAAGTTATCATCACACATGGAAGTTTACAAGTGCATGACCTTCTGTAATTCCAAAGGGTAAAAGAAAAATCCAGCCAGGCAAGCATTGGTCATTAAAATCCTTGCTTTAGGTGAACATAATGGCATCTAACTGGTAGAACGTCTAGCGTACAAATAAATTTAGAAGAGAATACTAGTTATTTTTACAATCCATCTCACAGACACTACATCTACACTATGCTATTTTGGGATACCGCATCTTTTGAGTGCGCCCCTTATTTCAAAATATAACAGGCTCGCTATTCCGATGTCCCTGTAAACCTCATCCCATGAGGAGTAAGGGACATTTCAGAATAGCGATTTATTTCTAAATCAGTGCTGTGTGGACAGCACCAAATTTTGAAATAAGCTATTTTGAAATAACATCGAAATAAGGTACATAATTTACATAGCTCAAATTGCATAGCTTATTTCGACCTGCGGTGCGGTGCAGATGCACCCAGAGTGAATGTCATTAGAAGTACTGTTGTGACAAAGATATGGAAGACACTGCTTTGCTATACCAGAAGTTAATAATGTGGCTAGACATATAAAATCACCAAAACTTTCTAAGACTGTATTGGTAACCAGTTCTCTGCTGTAGATTGCAAGACAGCAGTATGCAATAGTCTGGAAGCAATTTATCCTGTGTGTACAGAATTGCATAGCTGGCCAGGTGTATTTTGCTTTTCATTCTTCTCTGACCTATAAGGATTAGGCTACTGCAGGAGAGAGAATGAGTACTAAAGCAGAGTGATCCTGAGTCTGATCCCGCAGAGCAACTCCTGTATTTTTAACTTTTCTGCTCTTTTGTATAAACAGAGAGGGACACTTTACTTGTCCTTTTTATATAGCATTAAATATTCATTTCGCTTATGTGAATACGAAAATGTATTCGTAAGGGCCTGATACAAAGCCCATTAAAGTCAGTGGAAGTACTTTTATTCATTTCAATGACTTTTGTAATTGGGCCCTGAATGAATAGCTGAAAACCAGCTTTGACCTTTTGGTTTGTCCATCCTCCCCATCAGTGCACCTAGTTTGCAGATCTGAAGGAAGCTCAGTGAAATGTGACTCTCCTTTGTACTGAGAGGTCAGGTAATCCCTCAAAAATATATGTGTAATCACCCATCTGACACTGCACTCTGAGTGTGCACACACATACCTGTAAATAATTCAGATTCTTTGGGAATGTACTGCTAAGTACACACAAGGAACTGGCAGACACCAGGCACAAAGAAGCTGCCTCATCAGCAGTGGTAGGGTAAGGACATCTATGAAATAGATTGGGATTTGTAGCCAGAGATGGTAGAAGAATCCTCGTGAACAGGAATAGCACATTTAAAGGAGTGAGTGGCAGCAGCATGTTAGTGGGAAGTTTTTCCTTTAAGGAAGGATATGACGATTAACTTTCCTTAAAAGTACTGAAAAGATTGGAATCTGCACTGTCATAAAAAATGCCGTCCTTCTGTTGTGCAATGTATTTTACAAGGACAAGCGTCTGAGATAATGGCCGCTATCTGTGCAAGCCACAAACTACTATGTTGAGAAAATGTTTTCCTACCAGAGCAGAATGATGGGCTACAGCATGTTGATTGGGCACTTTCATCATTGTAATTGGACTGTTTGATATTTCCTGTGCTGTGTGCCAAAAGCTTCCCAAACAAGCCGTGAACACTGCAGCTTCCAACAGCAAATTTACATCATTTCAAATCCCTTCCATAAATTTCTTTTCTTACAGCCAAATCAACACAATAAATCTTATTAGTTATCTGTACTGTCGGCCTCTCTGCATGTAAACCTCAAGCCTTTATGTGCAGAGGTAACACAGAATTAGGGTATTTCATAGCAAGGTTCATCTGGAAATAGCCCACTCTCCTTCCATGTTGCCAGAGATTCAAAATGAGCTGAAATATCTCAGCTTCTTACAAACATGCATGGAGCATTGTTTTTCTTCTGACAAGAGAAATTCATTCTGCCAAACCTAAGTTAACTAGCCAATTAGCCCGTCATAAGACAGGATTTTCAGATCTCTCCTCCACGTCGGTCTTCTCTCCTGAGCTTCCGGTCTCTCGTTCCATCTCTCTCTCTCTTTCTCTCTCTCTCTCTCTCTCTTTCTCCTCCTTCCTCCCCCCCTCTCAGCTCTCCTCTGCCTCCTGCCTCTCTCTCTGTCTCTCTCTTTCACTTCTCCTCCCCCTCCTGCCTCTCATTTGGGGGCCCTCGGAGCCCAAATGGCCGTTTGGGCTTCAGACTCCCCGTGCTGCATGTGGGACGCGGAGCCCAAACGGCCGCTTGCTCCCACGTGGCGGCCTGGCTGGGCAGCGCAGAAGTCAGCCGAGCGCCACGGCGGGAGGCGAAGGGGGGCGGGGCGATGATGATCATGGCCAGGGGGCGGGGCCTGGAGCCACTGTCACGCCGCATGTCACCGCCTCGCTCCCCTTCGCCTCCCACCATGGCTCTCGGCTGACTTTTACGCCGCTCAGCCGGGCCGCCGCGGGGGAGCAAGCGGCGCAAGTGGCCGTTTGGGCCCGCACTTCCCATGCAGCATGGGCCCCCCCCGGAGGGAACAGCCAGCGTTTCAGGCAACAGCGCCCCCCCAGAGGGAACAGCCAGCATTTCGGTGTTACAGACTCTCAGACACTGCGCTACTAAATATATGATGTAACTCTAATATTACAGATTGCTGGATCCAGTTAGTTCAGACATCAAGTAGCTCATCAAGTCCTGTTTGCAATTAATTATTCTAAAACATCCTATCAAATAAATGAACCTAATATCCAAGGAACAACTTGTAATTGCTTCTTTACAGATAGGAATGAATTAATGTATGCAAATCGAGTGCAGCTTGTATGACTAATGTAGCCAATCTACTAGTGTGTGAGTCTATCATAAACAGAATCAAAGTTTTTCTTTTCCGTTGTAAGCAAGAGAAATCTGTAAAGCACATTCTGTCCATCTAAGGATGAATTCTTGTGCTCTTATTTCCTTAAGAGGCTCCCAGAATTATGATTGCCATGTGTATGAACCTAGTACCCTGGTGTTTGTTTCCTAGACTATGTCTACCCTGGGAAAGTTTGATGATGAAAGTGCTGTCTGCATGCAAGAGTCCCCAAACTGGTTTTTCTGCCTCCCATTGTTGACATTTCATGGCCATGTTACTAGCACCCTGTCGACAGAGCAAAGCTCTGTGGGTAAGCATCCTACAGTGCAGTGTTGTGGGAAGGCAGAGCCGATCCCTGCGCTTCTTGGGATTTACTCTGAGTTCTCCCACAGGATTCTCAGCTGCTAGGAACAGCATCGTGAGAGGCTCTGTGAGCTCTCCATGCTGAGGAATGTCAAAGCAGCACAGCGGTCTCTCCAGCCTTCCCCCTGCTGCAGCAGTCTGCCTATTGCTGTGTTTCTAGCAGGCAAAAGAGAAGCATTCCAGTGATTTGCTCTTTGTTCCCCAAATGGAGCAGCTCACTCAGTTGTCAGATACTTCCTGGAGCTTTGACAGGGAAGGGGCACGTGCCTATAGAGCAGCAGAGATCACAAAACACTGAGCACAGCCATCAGGGCAGGCATTGTGGGATACTAGCAGATGCCAATTCTCTCGACAAAACAGAGTCCACATTGGCTCTTTGTTGACACTAAAGGGAGGGGGTGGATACAAAAGTCGCTAGCAGGGCTGGAAGATTTTTGTCGCCAAAACTGGGATGTCATTGTAGTATAAACACTCTCACTGTATTGTCCCTAAAAGGCAGTTTTTAACAACAAAAAATGCCAGTGTAGACAAGGCCCTAAGAGTACATATAGCTGATACAAGCTCATGAAACCAGTAGCCAGGTATCAATGAATTCTGTGTATATATAGATTTATTTAACTTTCTTTCAAAACCCTGAAATAGTGTCATGCTTTTTCCCCCCATAATGCCACACAAACCGCTGCTGATGGAAAGCTTCTAGAGGATCGCCCAGTAGCTAGAGTACCTGATGATCTCAGGCGATTGTCTCTGGAATTGGGAGATGGTTGGGGGTGACAGGATGGTTGGAGATGGGGGCTGGCAGTTGGGCGGGGGACGTGTTGCTCTTGGGACTGTTGTACAGGAAACTGTGATGGAGTCACACCAGAGGGTTTATTTTTGTTCCCTAATGATACTCCTGGTGGAGGCTCCCCCTCTGACCATTTTTAAATCTAGATCTAAAAGAGCTGAAGAGGGAAGGGCCGACTGGCGAGCCAAGGGGGCAGTTGCCTTGGAACCTGGTGATTTAAAAGGGCACGGGGATCCTTGCCACTGCTGCTGCAGGAGTGGTCGTGGCCAGCGCCCTGGCCCTTTGAATCGCTCCAAGAGGGGGTGGGGGTGCCAGCGTGGCCTGCTGCAGGCATCACCATGGGCTGGCTGCCCCCAGCTTTGCTCCTTCCACCCACAGCTCCACCTCTTCTGGGAGCACGGAGCAGGGCCCCCCACTTTGCCCTGGGGCCCAGCAAGTCTGTCGGCCTCTCTGGTGGTAGGAATTATTTTGGGGGAGAATGGCCCCATTTGGCCTTATAATCTATGACTGAGAATGTAATTAATGCCCCAAAAGAACATCAGCTGGTGCATGAGTTACATGTCAAGAGAGACAGGCCTTGGGGGATTATCATGAGAATTGTCATGCATCCACAGCCCATGAGCACACTGAAGGGAAATTTAATCATTATTTAGGTCACTAGTTAACATTAGGACCCACCCTCTCCCCTATATTAGTTCTCTTTTTCAGCCAGACTTTTAATTGGATTTTCCTTCAAGTGCTGGGTAGGAAATTGGCTGGAACACAATGTTACAATGAATTTGGCTCAGGGAGATTAAATGATTTGCTTAAGGAAACCCAATGAATCAGTCTCACAGAAGCTATGTCTAGAATGCAGGCTTCTTTCAGAAGAGATTTCCCGGAAAACTTTTTTTGAAAGAGAGCGTCTATGCAGCAAAAATGCAACGAAAAAGCGATCTCGCATTTTTGTTGTGATTACTGTGGACAGTGTGGCCACTGGGGCACTGGGACTTTTTCCTGGAGGCCTCTTCTTTCGAAAAAACACTCTCTTCTGCGTCCATACACGTCTTTTTCCAAAAAAATTTTTTGGCAAAAGGCTGCTTCCTTGTAGAAAGAGGTTTACTGATGTTGGAAAAACCCCTCTGTTCTTTCAACTTTCTGTCGAAAGAACGCAATAGCAATGTGGACATAAATGTAGTTTTTCTGGGGAAAAAGGCTGTTTATCTGGAAAAACTTTGCAGTGTAGACATAAGAGGTAGATAGACTCTAGTGTGCTGCTCTAACCTTTAGGCAACCTTAATAAGTGTTCCCTAAATTTAGGCATAAAGGGCCATATTTTTAAAGGAACCTCAGTTTAGCCTCCTTTTCAGATTGTTGCATATGCAAATGATTATGTGCAGAAGTGTGTGCTACAGTAGTGGGGTTCTTATAGCTGCAGGATTTAGGAATGGGTCTAACAGCTTGACTGCGTTTGGTGTATTATTATATCTTGGAAGTTCATACTGATTTCTGAGAAGTGTTTGCATACAGAGATGACGGATGGTCCTGGGGATACAGCAGTAGAGGCTCTGTTGTCAGTTCTCATAAAATCATAGAGCTGGAAGAGACCTCAGGAGGTCATCAAATCCAGCCCCCTGCCCAAGGCAGGACCAATCCCAACTAAGTCAAGCCAGGGCTTTGTCAAGCCGAGACTTAAACACCTCTAGGGATGGAGATTCCACCACCTCCCTAGGGAACCCATTCCAGTGCTTTACCCTCCTCCTAGGGAAATAGTTTTTCCTAATACAGCCTCTCTCCGAGTTACGAACAAGTTACGGACCAAACGCTTGGCCGTAACTCGATCTGTTCGTAACTTGGACCCCATTGAGTTACACGCGACAGCGCTGTTCGTAAGCACGGGTCGCGTTCGTAACTCGGGGACCGCCTTTATGACCGCTCCATGGGAGCTTTGGTCATAAGTGCGAACGGTCGTAACTCGACCGTTCACAACTCGGGGAGCGGGTGTATACAACCTAGACCTCTCCCACTGTAACTTGAGACCATTGCTCCCTGTTCTGTCATCCATCACTACTGTGAACATTCTTTCTCCGTCCTCTTTGGAACCTCCCTTCAGGAAGTTGAAGGCTGCTATCAAATCCCCCCTCACTCTTGGCTTCTGCAGACTAAACAAACCCAAATCCCTTAGTCGCTCCTCATAGGTCATACGCTCCAGCCCCCTAATCATTTTGGTCGCCCTCCGCTGGACCTTCTCCAATGCGTCCACATCCTTTCTATAGTGGGGGGCCCAGAACTGGACACAATATTCCAGATGTGCCTCACCAGAGCTGAATAAACGGGAATAATCACTTTTCTGGACCTGCTGGCAGTACTCCTCCTAATACACCCTAATATGCCATTAGCCTTCTTGGCTAAAAGGGCACACTGTTTTGAGACTCATCCAGCTTCTCATCCACTGTAATCCCTAGGTCCTTTTCTGCAGAACTGCTACTTAGCCATTCAATCCCCAGCCTGTAACAGTGCTTGGGATTCTTCTGTCCCAGGTGCAGGACTCTACACTTGTCCCTGTTGAACCTCATCAGATTTCTTTTGGCCCAATCCTCTAATCTGTCCAGGTCACTCTGGACCCTATCCCTGCCCTCCAGCATATCTACCTCTCCCCCTAGCTTAGTGTCATCTGCGAACTTGCTGAGGGTGCAATTTATCCCCTCATCCAGGTCACTGATAAAGATGTTGAACAAAACCAGTCCAAAAACAGATCCTTGGGGCACTCTGCTAGAAACCGACCGCCAATCTGACATCGAGCCTTTGATCACTACCCATTGGGCCCGACAATCTAGCCAGTTTACAGTCCATTTATCCAATCCAAACTCCCTTAACTTGCTGGCAAGAAAATTGTGGGAGACTGTATTAAAAGCTTTGCTAAAGTCAAGGTATATCACATCCACTGACTTTCCCATATCCATAGAGCCAGTTACTTCATCATAGAAGCTAATCAGATTGGTCAGGCATGACTTGCCCATGGTGAATCCCTGTTGACTATTCCTGATCACTTTCCCCTCTTCCAAGTGCTTCAAAATGGATTCCTTGAGGATCCCCTCCATGATTTTTCCGGGGACTGTGGTAAGGCTGACTGGTCTGTAGTTCCCTGGATCGTCCTTCTTCCCTTTTTTAAAGCTGGGCACTACATTTCCCTTTTTCCAATCATCAGGGATCTCTCCCCATCTCCATGAGTTTTCAAAGATAATGGCTAAAGGCTCTGCAATGACATTTGCCAACTCCCTCAGTACCCTTGGCTGCATTAAATCCAGGCCCATGGATTTGTGTATGTTTAGCTTTTCTAAATAGTTCCTAATTGTTCTTTCCCCACCAAGGGCTGTCCACCTCCTTTCCATACTGCGTTGTCTAGTGCATTTGTCTGGGAACTGACCTAGACTTTTCTCTTCCCTAGATTTCATGCCCCCCACAGCCAGAGTATGCAGTCTACACAGCACATGACAAGTGCACATTTATTGCTTAGTGTAGTCGTGACCAACCCGCAGCGCGCAAGCTGCATGCGGCTCTTGCCCCCCAAAAGTGAGGCTCGCAAAGCCACTCCTGCACCCCCCCAAAGAGTCCCCACCCCTTGCCGGCTCCCCCATAGTTCCCGGCTTCCCTGTGCTTACTGGGTCGGAGCTGCGGGGTTTTAAAAATGGCGCCCAAGATGGTGTCCGTCTTAAATGGGCAGCCTCCTTTTTAAAAAAAACTTTGGTTTTTCTTGACAATTCTCTAGGGGCTTTTGTTTTGTTTTGTTTTGTTTTGTTTTGCTTGACAATTCAGGTATGGCTCTTCGCATTTTTTCCGCCGCTGTTTTGGCTCTCTTTGTTAAATGGGTTGGCCACCTTTGGCTTAGTGGTTCTATATGTCAGGAAGTAACTACAGCGACGAGAGTTGCTTACAAATCTGTAGTTTCTTGTTGCAATAATCTTACTGTATTTTTCATATATATGGAAGAGGCATCATTTAGCTTACATTTAGCATAAATGATCAGTGTCAATATAAAGTGAAAAAAAGGAAACTGCTAATAAATTGCCAGATTATCTGGATAATAACATGTGAAATAGTCTGGTGAAGACACAGCACTTAAATCAGGCCTTACTTTGGCTTTATACTAGTGCAGTTCTATTGTCTTCAGTGGGAGGCAGAACAGGTGTAACTTTTGGTTTGCACAGCTATATCAGTCAGGGCTTTGAAGAGGTGTGATTGCTGACCTGTGTAGTTGTGCTGCCTTAGTGCAGACAAAGCTGTGCTATTACTACTATAGCTTGTTTTGCTTGTGAGAGGCGGTTTTACTATATCAATACAAAGCACCTCCAGGCAAAGCATCCGTCAGGTTCGCAGCATCACTGTCTTCCTCAGCCTAGCAGTGAGTTTGACCCTCAAGCTAGTGGTACAGTTCTCAATACCTGTAATGCTCCCTTGTTAGTTCTTAGCTGCAAAAGAAAACATTCTGATGGAAGGGAACTGCATGTGCTTTTCAGTTGGAACTTTTCCCCCCTCTTTGACCCAGCGCAGAAGTAATTTCAGGCCATCTAGGAAAATCAGTTCCCTCAGTTAGCCAAGACGGCCTACTTCCCATCTTCAAAAGGGGATAGTGGCAGCTGAGCTCCTTGAATGCACAAGTGACCTTTTGGCACAGCTGGCATAATTTGGATTTCAGGAGGACACACAACTTTTCATCACAGCCTCCACTAAGCGATCTTGGCCGGAAACCCACGACCAGATGGCATTAGAACTGTTTTGTCTGTACTATTACAAAGTGCCACTGTTCACAAGCTCAGCAGCTGAGAGATTATAAATTACTTGTGCAGCCAGGAAGTGTCCTTGCAGCCTGTTGATTTGTCGTGAGGATACCTTCAACATACACATAGTCCAAGAGCTTGTCTAATCTCTCTGTGCCAAACTTCTTTGTCCCTGCTCCTCTATTTCCCCATATGCTCTCCACTTAATGTGGGTCTTTTATTGTTCTTCACTCTGTTGTACTGACTGTAGCATGTACAACTCACCTATGGACTTGTAAGTGTACTTAGACCTTCATTAGCTGTAGAGAAAGTTGTAGCAGTGTTGTACAGGACATGCTGAGACATAAATAGGATTACATTCTAAGATGTTGACAGGCAGAGGGCAGTAAGGGTTCTCTCTCTCTTCTGGTCCTGACTAGGGTGTGCATCAGAGGTGAAAGATTAGGATGCTCTGCAGTGATCACCAGAAAGTAAATGATGCGTACAAAAAACTTCTTGATCAGCTAAGGAAGAGATGTTCTCTGCTACTAAGGATAGGTCAGGGGAGCTAACAAGATTTATGGGAACAATCTGTACCTAGGAAGGACACCACATATCCATGTATTTTGAGCTTTAACTGACAGATGCCCTGGCATTTCAAATGACCAGTGCTACTTTCCATGGAGGCAAAACGGTTAGCGTATCTTACAGGTCTAATGGCAGCAACCTGTGTTGCAAGTTAATGTTTGAAAATCTCTGCCTTTGCTGGAATCCTTGGAAATGTAAAGAATTCCATTTCCAGACCCACTAGGCCTGATTAAGTAGCACCCACATTAATTTTACATTAACAGAAATAGGTTTCTTACTTACCAGACATTTTCCAAGAATATTTTACTGATACAAAAAGGCATTTCTCTCCCTCCCTCCCTCTCTCTCTCTCACACACACATATACACACGCGTTTGCTTCCTGCTAATAATTTTCAGTGCTGTGGATATTATGTATGTTAGCTCTCTTTAATATGCATTGATTCAGAGTAACCTGACAAAATAAACACTGTTATAGGTCTGTAGTGCCATGAATAATAGTCAGTGAGAGCTCATTGATGCTAGTTTATCTACAGCATGAATGTCTGTAAAAGTTAGCAATCTACGGTAAACCTCAGTTCAGAAATCTTTCAAGGCCTGTTTCTCTTTCTCAGGTGCAATTTGTAGTCATTTTTCTGAGTATACTAAGTGGTAGTATTTGGTTTTTCTAACTAACTTTCGCTTATCTTGACTTAACACTTCTACATTTTCAATATGGCTATGTCTAGACTGCAGGCTTCTTTCGAAAGAGCCTCTTTCGAAAGATCGCGTCTAGACTGCAGGCGGATCTTTCGAAAGAGCAATCCGCTTTTTCGAAAGAGAGCACCCAGCGAGTCTGGATGCTCTCTTTCGAGGAAGCCCTATTTACATTGAAGAACGCCTTCTTTCGAAAGAGGAACTTTCGAAAGAAGGCGTTCTTCCTCGTGAAACGAGGTTTACCGCCATCGAAAGAAAAGCCGTGTTCTTTCGAAATTATTTCGAAAGAACGCGGCTTGAGTATGGATGCAGGGGAAGTTTTTTCGGGAAAAGGCTACTTTTTCCGAAAAAACCCCTGAGTCTGGACACAGCCTATGAGTCTATTTGTACCATTGTTGGTTTGTCCAAAAGGACATGGGTTCATCTAATGCTGTAGTGCTTTTATATTTAAGCGTGTTTTATCAATAGCTTCATTAGAGGTAATTTCACAAAGCTTTATAGGCTCCCATTCATTGAAGCATGCCTAATCTTGCTAGAGCACTCAAGCGCATGCTTAAATATTTTCCTGAATCAGGGCCAGATGCTGATCATTACTTCATAGACACCTTTTACTGTATATTTGCTCCTGATAAAAATAAACAAACAGCTGTCCTTTTATGGTGATTTGCGCTTTTTTAAAAGACTTTTTTATCAAAGTAATTGGTAAAATTGTTTTAAAATATTTCATTGTGACAGGTATTTATTATTTAATGTTATTTTGCACATATATTTTTATAGCAGCAAAAACGTTTAGCTTTTCAGTCTCTTAAAAGATTCCAGAGAGCTCTGTTAAGTTGACCTGACCATTTAAAAATATTACTTAAATACGGTCAAGAGTCTTGAAATCAAGATTTGTCATAATGTTTGTATTATTGCTTCTTATATCCTTGCCTCTTCCTTTTTCAGACAGAACTGATAATCTCTAATAAGCCCTGAAGGGTGCTTGGTTCTTATCGTTTGACTAAATATGCTCTAAAGCTGGCTACCAATAAATCCATTCCTTTCCATATAAAAGAAATACAGGATTGGAATGATGGGCCTTTTATGCTTCACTCAAGTGATGAGATAACAAATTCAATATATTTGTACTGCTTTAAAATACAGATGTTAATTGTTGTGAGGACAGAAATTAAAAAATACTGCTCTGTTTTCTGAAGAAGTGCATCTCACTAATGAGAGCTGCTTGTTTGGTTATATTGCTGAGAATGGGAGAGAGAGAGGGAAATGGGAGTTGAGATGATTCTCCACATCAGGAGATAAAGAATTATACACTGGTTGCAGGGGTATTGTAGCCATGTTGGTCCCAGGATATGAGACAGAGTTGGTGAGATAATATCTTTTACCGGACCAACTTTGGTAATGGAAGAGACAAGTTTTTGAGCTACGCGGAGCTCTTTTTCTGTTCTGGAAAAGAGAGTCTAGAGAGGCAACAGGATCACAGGGCCCTGGCAATGTGGGGGAGGATCTACTCTACTCTCCTGGGAAGGTCATGGCCTTGTGGGGAAGGAGTGGGACTGGGGCAGCCAGCCCTCAGCACCACCCTGCACAGTACCTTCCACCCCCCTTCACTTGCTGGTAGAGCTAGTCTGAGTCCATGGCGCCCCAGCGGTGGCAGCCGGGGAGCCCTTTTAGGCTTGCCAGATGCTTTCAACAAAAATCCCAAACATGGCAAACTTGGTTGGGGGGGGGGGGGGGTAGAGGCTGGGGGGAGACCAAAGTTGTTGAACCTTTAAATGGCCCCGCATTTCTCACTCCCCCGCCAGACGTGGCAGGGGAAAACTGTCCCCGCTGGGCTTCTGTCTGAGAGAAACAGGAAATACCGGACATGTGAAATGTCCGGTATTTTCTGGGGGGTTTTTACCATTCGGGGGACCTGAATACCGAACTGTCCAGGCAAAACCCAGACACCTGGCAACCCTACGCCCTTTGCCCTTTAGAATTGCCAGGCCCTGGGGCAATCCCCTCCTTTGCCTTTCTCCCCTCTCCCCCAGTCAGCAGTCCTCAGGGCAGCACAGCTGGTAGGAGAGAAAGAATCCAAGTAAAATGCACAGGAGGGGAAATGTGAGCTATACAAACAAAGGCTAGGGATGTGAGAAGAATATAGGAAACAAGAGAGAAGCGAGAGTACGGAGCAGAAAAAATGAATCCTCCGGCACTCTCCTGTTCTTCAAATGTTCCTACTACCTGTGCATAGTCTTGCTTTTTCCATCAGCCTGGAAGCAGTCTGGAATCTATTTATTGAAATTCAATAAACATCAAACTGTGGAAAAGGAGATGTGGATGCTTCAGAAGTGCCGAGGTGGGTGGGACAGTTTGGCAGGGAATAGGAGCAGTGGCCTGTGCTGTAATGGGTAGCTAGCTCATTTTAATTTAGGGGTGTGTCTAGACTACAGGGTTTTTTCGAAAAAAGTACCCCTTTTTCAAAAAAACTTCACCTACATCTAGACTGCAGCTTCGTTCTTTAGAAAGTAAATCGAAAGAATGTGGCAGTTTTTTTGATCGCGGTAAACCTCAATTTACGAGGAATAATGCCTTTTTTTGAAAGTAATCTTTCGAAAAAAGGTGCTTTTGAATGCAAACTGCTTTTTTGAAAGAGAGAGTGTCTAGACATTCTTTCGAAAGAGCAGCTCGCTCTTTTCGAAAAATCTGCTTGTAGTCTAGACGCTCTCTTTCAAAAGAAGCTTTTTTTTTCGAAAGAAGAGTCTTTCGAAAAAGCCTCTTTTGAAAGAGGCTTGTAGTCTAGACGTAGTCTAGGTGAGAGAGTCACTAGAAACTGAACATTATTGAAGACTAAAATTCTATGTCCCCGGTTCCACAGATGCTTCCCTTTAGTGCAGCTATTTTATTCAGGATGAGCTCACATCCTAAGGATAGAGGCCATCGCCATTATTATTGATGCTAATAAGAAACTGCTGAAAAAAGATAAGTAGTAAACTTCACACTATCCATTTCATAAGATTGACTAGCGAGGATGCCTTTCTAAGGATTTACATATCTTTAGGTCAGTGGTCTCCAACCTTTTTAACCACAAGATCACTTTTTCTAGTTAAGTGCAATGTAAGATCTACCTCAAACCCAAATAACTTTGCCCAGTTTCCTTTCCCCCCCTTCTCTGAGGCCCCGCCCCTGCTTCACCCCTTCTCCGAGGCCTCACCCTGCTCACTCCATCCCTCTTCCTCCCCGAATCTCATTCACTTTCACCAGGCTGGGATAAGGGGTTGGGGTGCAGGCTCTGGACTTGGGCCAAGGGGTTTGGAGTATGGGAGGGGAGGACCTGAAGGAAGGAAGGTGGGGTGAGTTCTGGAGTGGCCATGGGGATTTGCCTGGGGAGAATAGGGTTGGAGGCTCGATTCCTGCCCCTGCCCACCCTGAGAGCAGTCATACATCCAACACAGGCTGCTGCAGGGATGGAGCTAGCTCCCCCATTAGGAATGCAAGATAAAGGAATGAGGTGTATCAGTAGTTCGAATTAGAGAGCCTAATTCGAACTACCTACTCCGTGCCGCGTTTAGCCGTGGGCACGGAGTCCGCACTAACGGGGATTTAAAAATGGCGGCGCCTGGCAAGATGCAAATGAAGCCCAGGATATTTAAATCCCGGGCTTCATTTGCAACTTCGAATGCCTCCATTAGCTACCCTAGTTCGAACTAGGGTGGCAGTGTAGACATACCCAGAGATATTTAAGAGACACATGGATATTAGAACAGCTGCTGATGCTTTTCTTCATCATCATAATCTTTTTCTATATGGAATGCAAACATTGTTCCATAACCTTGCTATGATACAAGCAGACTTGCTCCCCTGTGGGCTGCTTCTCTGATCGAGGAAAAATTTTTGTAGACGTTTAGAAGATGCTTGTTTCAGATGGCATGGCATTCTTTGGAATCTTTAGCGCTGCTACTTGATCTGCTGTATGACATTGTCCAGCATGTGTCCTTGGGTCTCATAGATCTCAGGGATTAGAGATAAGCCATTTTTCCCTTCCGCGTTTTGGTCTGACAAACCCATCCTTTCTGGTAGGCTGAAGTGACTTAAGATTTTGAGGAAAAACTTTATTTAAACATCCTCATGAATATCCCTCTGAGTGCATGGACGTGTGCATTTTAAGTTTTTCATCTGTGATAGGTAATTTTTTCAGCTCTTTGTTTTCGTACATCCCTTTCTTGATCTGGCATCCTGCCACAGATTAATGTCCAGAAAAGATATAGATATTTTCATTCCTTATTTGGGTCTGAAGCTTTTGTAGCTTTTTGTATCACCCTCTTGCAGTGGTGTTAGCGTTATTTGTCAAAGGGCATATGGACAGGGTCTGACCATAAAGTTATTACACTGCTGTATCTTTTCTTCAGTAGATTATCGTTGCAATGGGAGGGTGCCAACAAGCATGAGGTACACAGGAAAAGCTTGCATTCAGTACTGCTGCTATTAGCTTTGTAACACTTTCTATAGCCTTGGACCAAAATATCCTGCTCCTGCTCACTGAATTCCTCAGCCGAAGAGTAGCCTATTAAAGGCAAGGTTAAGGTGTGACATGATCATTGTTTATAAGTACCTATGGGTATGTCTACACTACCCTGCTAGTTCGAACTAGGCAGTTCAAACTAGGCTTCCTAGTTCGAACTACCATTACTCCTCATTCCACGAGGAGTAACGGTAGTTCGAACTAGGAAGCCTAGTTCGAACTGCCTAGTTCATGCCGCGTGTAGCCGCGCGGCACGGGGTTCGAACGAGCGGGGATTTAAAAATGGCGGCGCCCCGCTTATGCAAATGAAGCCCGGGAAATTCAAATCCCGGGCTTCATTTGCAATTGCGGTATGCCTACATTACCCCGCTAGTTCGAACTAGCGGGGTAGTGTAGACATACCCTGAGTGGGGAACAGACATCTGACAATAGATGGCTCTTTAGTCTAGCAAATGTATAACAGACTCAATAACTGGAAGTAGAAGGTAGACATTCATATTAGTTATAAGATGCAAATTATTAACACCAAGAGTAATTAATCACTGGAACAATTTACTGGGGGCTGAAATGGAGCCTTGATCATTGAAAATTTTTAAATCAAGACAGGATGAATGAGGAAACTGAGCTACAGTTCCCAGGAAGAATATCCAAACTGAAATATTTCAACTTTTGGTCATTTGGCTACGTGGTGGAAAAATTGAAGTTTTCTGTGGAAAGTAGACATTTTTTATGTGAAAAATTGTATTAAGTCAAACATTCAATTTTCTAGTTAAAAATAACTGTTTCAATGGAAATTTTTCAGCCAACCCTACTCAGTTAAAACAATTAAGAATGTTTAGTAATTTGTTCTAGTTATTTTATTAGAGGGGTATGGAAATGTTAACTAATCCATCCAGAAGGAATTTCAAAATGCCCAGCAAATGTCCATAAAAGCTGGATAGGTTGGACCTCCCTGGTCCAGCACCCTCGGGACCTGAGCTGTCCTGAACCAGGGAGTTTGCCAGATCAGGAGAGGTCAGTGCTCCCCTGCTGGCTGCCCGCTTCTCTGGTCCTCTCCCTAGGGCTCCCTGCCCTACTCTAGCCTCTCTAATGCTGGCCCAGCAGGGGCTCCTTACACTGCTCCCAGCCGGGACTGCCTGGCTGCTGTGGCCCTGCTGTCGCAGTGTGTTCCCCGGAAGGGGCTATCCAGCTACCCCGCCCCTCTGCTAGAGCCAGCCCCATTGTGGCCAGCGATTCCCTGGGGTTCCCCAGCAGGGCTGCCTGCCTCCGCCACCCCTGCTTCAGCCAGGGCATTCTCGGCTGGTGCTGCCCAATCACCCTGGCCCTGCTGCCACCGGGGCTTTCTCGGGGTTCTGGCAGGGGCCACCTGGCTGCCACCAGTGCTGTTGCTGCCAGAGGTTCCCTGGCCAGGCCTCTCACCACTGCCATGCCCTCTGCAGCTGGGGGTTTGTTGGCTGGAGCAGGGGCTCCCCAGCCATGCCTGGTCCCTTTGGCATCGGAGGTTCCCCAGCCAGGTCAAGGGCTCCCCAGCTGCTGTCTGATACAGCCGCTGTTGGTCCAGCCTGAGCTCTCCAGCTCCCACATTGTCTCCCACTGCCACCTCCCATGCTCTTTGGTCAAGCAACAAGTAGCCGTACCAGAGAGTCCTGGATTTGGGAGGTTCAACTTGTACTTAGTTTTGTTCTGTTAATTAGAAAATAAATAACTCTCCTTCATTGTAAGAACTACGCATTTAGGTTATTACTATGTACTAGCGAGAAGAATCAAGATGAAATCATTATGAAATATAATGCTATGAATAAGAATCAGTAACTCTTCAAAAATGTATATGTCCAACGGCATTATTGGATGGTTCCCATGTTCTCACGGGGTGGAAAAAGAAATTGTATTAAATTCCTTTTGAAAACTTGAAAATTTAAATTGCTTTCAGTGTCACTGATAAATTCAAAATGTCTCTGTGAGTTTGTCTTGATATAAATCTTATTTATGAGTTCACTTGCAATTCCCCAGTGAACTTTTCAGTGAATATTAGCAGTGTGTTGATTTCATTTTTCTGTGATTGGCTCTGAATATCAATAAAAAGTTAATCAGCTCACACGTGTTCCTTCATTGCCCACCCATATTCTGGAGCAGGGATGGGCAAGATAACTCTCCCAGGGAATGTCTACACTACAGCACTAATTCAAACTAACTTAATTCGAATTAGTTAATTTGAACTAAGCTAATTCGAACTAGTGCATCTAGACCTAAAAACGAGTTCGAATTAGCATTTTGCTAATTCAAACTAGCATGTCCACATTGAGTGGACCCTGAACTGGGGTTAAGTCTGGCTGGAAGCAGTGCCGGCAGGGCATCAGATTAGGACTTAGAGCATGGAGCTGCTGTCTCAGGCTAGCCAAGGGCTGTGCTTAAAGGGACCCGACCCCCACCATGGACCGACAGTTCTCAGGGGTTCCCCGCTCGCTTGTCTAACTCGATGAGGGACAGCAAAGCAGTCGTGGCTTGGAGTGCCCTGAATGCCCACACTCGGCACATCACAGCACTCGGCCATCAGCCCAGCTGCACTTGCCGCAGGCTTCCATCCAGGGGGGGAGTCAATCGGGGAGCTGCAGGAGAGCTTCCACCCAGTCCTCCCCATCGGGGGATCATACCCCATTCCTCCCTCACCTCCTTCCACTTACCCCTCCCTAGCCCCCCTTCCTGATGTACAAAATAAAGGACATGTGTGTTCAAAAATAGAAACTCTCTTTATTGAACAAAACTCAGGGAGACTGGGAAAAGGAGGTGGGAGAAGAGAAAGGGTGGGATAGGGGAGGACAACTAAAATGATCAGGGGTTTGGAACAGGTCCCATATGAAGAGAGGCTAAAGAGACTGGGACTTTTCAGCTTAGAAAAGAGGAGACTGAGGGGGGATATGATAGAGGTCTATAAAAGCATGAGTGGTGTGGAGAGGGTGCATAAAGAAAAGTTCTTCATTAGTTCCCATAATAGAAGGACTAGAGGACACCAAATGAAATGAATGGGTAGCAGGCTTCAAACTAATAACAGAAAGTTGTTCTTCACAAAGCAAATAGTCAACCTGTGGAACTCCTTGCTGCAGGAGGCTGTGAAGGCTACAGCTAGAACAGAGTTTAAAGAGACGTTAGATAAAGTCATGGAGGTTGGGTCCATGGAGTGCTATTAGCTAGGGGGTAGAAAGGCCAGGGACACCATCTGTTTGTGGAAGGCTGGAGATGGGTGGCACGAGACAAATGGCTTGGTCATTGTCTTCGGTCCGTCCCCTCCGGGGTCCCTAGTGTTGTCCGCTTGTCTGCCCCTTTAAGGTATCCGGGGCTGGGAGGGGGGCAGACAAGATTCCCTGGTGGTGCCCAGAGTGGCCACCAGGGCAAGCTGGGGAGAGCTAGCCTCCCACTAGCTCAAATTAAGTGGCCACACAGCCCTTAATTTGAACTACTTAATTCGAACTAGGCTTAGTCCTCGTGGAATGAGGTTTACCTAGTTCGAACTAAGCGCTCTGCTAGTTCGAATTAAGTTTGAAGTAGCGGTTTGTATGTGTAGCGCCTATGAAAGTTAATTCGAACTAACGGCTGTTAGTTCGAATTAACTTTGTAGTGTAGACATACCCCCAGATCCACTGAGCCACCAGATCCGGTCCACGGACCCTCCCTGCCAAGACCCTCAGGCATGCAGCAGCCGCTGTCTTAAGCACAAGGATGCTCCATGTGGGAGTGGGGTAGCTTCATGTTCTCTCCCCAGCCTAATCCTCAGCTCCTATTGGCTGGTAGTCGCTGACTGGAAACAACTGGCCAATAGGAACAGACCCCAGCCAATCTCTCAGCCCCTATTGGCCAGAAACAGCCAGCCAATAGGAGCTGAGAGACTGGCCTGGGGGAGGGGAGCAGTGCAAGCCCCTCCCCACTCCCAGAACTGAGAGCCAAGTGGAGGGAGCAGGCTATAGTTTTAAGCCATCTGTGGCTGTAGCAGGCAGGGAGACCAGTCTGCCTTGGAGTACAGCAGGGCTGCTGGCAGGGAGATGCTTAGCTAAGTGCCTCCCAGCCAGAGCCTGTCTCTGGCACCCCTGCCTCTCCTGCACCCCAACTCCCTCCCCCAGGTCAACATCCAAATCCTCTGCACCTCCTGCCCCAGGTCACAACTCCTCCCCAGACCCTGTACCCCCTTGTATGTCCCTCCCCCAGGCCAGAATCTTCTCCCGCACCCAGGCCCCCTTCCTGACCCTACACCTTAATCCCCTGCCCCAGGTCACAACCCCCTCCTTCACCCAGACTCCCTCCCAGACCTCACACCGTCTCCTGCATCCCAGTTTCCTACCTCATGAGCCCTTCTGCACCCAACCTCCATCCTAGACTGCACACCCCCTCCATAGAAAAGTGCGGCCCTTGATCACTTTCCAAAACATTGGAGTGTTCCCCCCCCCCCATCAAAAATTATTGCCCACCCCTGTTCTGGAGGGGATTCTTTTCTGTTCTTCTTCAAGTGCTTGCTCACATGCATTCCAATATGTGTGTGTGCACACTATGTGCATAGTCGTCGGAAGATTTTCCCTAGTGAGTGGTACTTGTCTTGGCAGTCCCCTACAGCGTTATATAGATGCTGTCTATTCTCCCCTGCTGACCCAGTGCCTAGTCAGTTCCTTCCTTCTGCCAGTGACAGTCACTGGCACTTCTGACCTCTTGCTTTACAAGTCATCAGTCTCTTGGTTATGTAGTTGTTGTTCTTCTTGCAGTTGTAGTACAGGCAGTCCCTGGGTTACGTACAAGATAGGGACTGTAGGTTTGTTCTTAAGTTGAATTTGTATGTAAGTCGGAACTGGTACATATTGTAGGGGAAACTCTAGCCAAACATTTCTCCAGAGCTCAGTTTTATTCTCCCACACCTCACTTCCCTCAGTCCTTTATTCTCAAGCTGAGGTGTCTGCTGAGAAAAGCCGCTCCACGTCTCCCTGGTCTGCTGGGGGGGGGGGGGGGGGGACTAGCTTCGCGTCTCCCTGGTCTGCTGGGGGAAAGCAGCTAGTGCAGGGTTGCCTCACCCCGTTTGTAAGTAGGGAAAAGTGAAAGAAGTGGAGGCCTACTGGGGCCTTTCTCCTAGCAAGAGATCCAGCTGAGACCTAGAAGTTGTGTGGCCTGTGTCCCAGCACCATTGTGTGGGTCCCGGTTGTGTGGGTTGAGAGCCCCTCTGTCCTGGCACCATTCACTCTAGCCCCTATGGCAGGGCTGTCGAGTCAGGTCTTGGCCCTGGTCTGTGCTAGGTAGTGATTTCGAAGCAGCTGCTCTTATTTCCAAATAAGAAGTGGAGCGTTCACACTGCCAAACCCATTAGTTTGAAATAAGTGGCAGGTTACTTGAAATAATAACTCCTGCTTTCCACAAGGAATAAGGGTATGTCTACACTACCCCGCTAGTTCGAACTAGCGGGGTAATGTATGCATACCGAACTTGCTAATGAAGCCCGGGATTTGAATTTCCCGGGCTTCATTAGCATAAAGCCGGCGCCGCCATTTTTAAAAGCCGTCTAGTGCGAACCCCGTGCCGGCGGCTACACGCGGCACGGGCTAGATAGTTCAGATAGTTCGGAATGGCTACGTAGTTCGAACTATCTAGCCCATGCCGCGTGTAGCTGCGCGGCACGGGGTTCGCACTAGCCGGCTTTTAAAAATGGCGGCGCCGGCTTTATGCTAATGAAGCCCGGGAAATTCAAATCCCGGGCTTCATTAGCAAGTTCAGTATGCATACATTACCCCGCTAGTTCGAACTAGTGGGGTAGTGTAGACATACCCTAACTTATTTTGAAATAGTGTGGATGCTCCACTGTTGCTATTTTGAAATAACTACTCTCCTGGGTTATTCAAAATAATTACTCCCCGATACTTCCTGGGGCTCTAAATCAAGGTAGAGCATCCACCTTAAGGACACGTCTACACAACAGAACTAAACTAGAAATGAGTTACACAACTTAAGCACTCTTCCACCCGACTTCTCTTACTCCCCATACAATGGGGTTTACAGAAATCGGAGTAAGGAGCCCGTTATTTTTTTAATTTATTTTGAAATAATGGGCTTGCTGTGTAGACGTGCAGTGCGTTATTTTGGAATAACTGACATTCTGAAATAACGCTGCTGTGTAGACACAGCCTAAGGGAGCCTGCCTCAGACTAATTTTGAGGCTTCCCTGTAGTGCGAATACGCTATTTCGAAATAGTTATTTCGGGAGTTATTACTTTGAAATAGTTTCCTAGTGTAGACATGCCCTTGGTGGGCTTTCCTGTGCGCAAGGTGTTGGAGGAGGACCTGGATCTCCCCTCCACACTGAATACATTTGAGGCAGCTAGAGACCTGACGCAGCTCAACACTGCTGCTCACGGTCCTTGCAGCACTGCCTGTGACTATGTCTTTGGCACCTCACGACTGACCCTCAGCACTGACACACGCACACCAAATGTTGTACCCTGGGCACCACCACCAGTGGCAGTGCTCCTGCTCCTTGGCACTACTTGTGGCACATGTTGTTCCACCCTCAGCTGCTCCGGCACCAGGACTAGTTTTGGCTGCAAGTGCAGCTCAGCGCCACAGCAAACCAGCCCCAATGAGCCATCACAGCCATTCCCCCTCTCCCCCATACCAATACCTTCCTGTTCTGCCTCTTGTAATCTGGCTCAGTGTACACTTCTGATTTGGACACCGATTCTTTTGTCTCTCACAACTTGTAGTGCTGGTCTCAATCTCAGTACTGCCAGGCTGACTGTTCCTGCTCAAGGTAGTGTCATCCTTTCATGTCAATCAGGATATTTTTCTGCCCATCTTCTTCCTGAAGCCCCATGGGAGTGACTGCAACAATCCTCGGAAGTCAGGTGTGCCCTGGTTTTTTACATCAAGTGTGCCAAGACGTTTTGCAAATCACTACAGCTCTTCGTAGCTCTAGCTGCCCACCGTGTCTCATCCTGGATCACATTATGTCTTAAAACCTGCTATAAACTGGCCAAACTCCCAGTCCCGCTTCTGACGGCTCACTCAACCAGAGTGCAGGCATCCCCGGCGGCATTCTTGGCACAGGTCGTTCACAAAGCAGGAACATAGTCCTCCTTTACTGCAATTAGGCTATCACCTAGCAGGCCTGGGATGATACTGTCTTCAGTAGGGTGGTTCTGCAATCAGCAACCCATTGAAGTCCAGCCCCTGCTCCACGCAAACTGCTGGTAAGTCACATATTGAAATGCACATGAGCAAGTATTTGAAGAAAAACGGATCACCTGCCTTTTGTAACTTGTTCTTTGAGACGTGTTGCTCGTGTCCATTCCAAACCCTCCCACTTGCCCTCTGTTGGAATGTTCCAGCCAGAAAGAACAAGGCGGTCACGAGGTCAGCAGGGAAGTATATACAGCTCCATGGGGGTGCCGCTCTAGGAGCTCAACAACCGACCCAACAGGTACCACTAGGAAAATCTTCCAACCGTGCACGTGGTGCACCACATATTGGCGTGGACATAAGCAACACATCTTAAAGAACAATGGGTATAAATGGTAGGTAACCTGTTTTTCTAACAGGGAAGTAAATATATGATATTACATGTTTCATGCAACAATTGCTCTAGTTATAACATTAATGATTCACAGTTGTGAATGGGTAGATGGGAAACTGTCTACGTAAACATGAATTGAAAACGAGAAGATTCTCAACAGCATTGGCCCATGCCATGAGAAGGTTTGAGAACCCATGCTATAGGCAGGTAGATGTCTTTTTTTATAGAATGAATTATGCTTTTTGTTTGGCACTATTAATAATGATAATAATAATAATAAGCTTAGATCAATATTTTTTCTTTGAGGTAGGAAAGAGGCTCTTGAACTGTTATTTTGCTATTCCTGAGTTTGTTGTATTGCTGTTATCCTGAAATGCAAAACAGCAGAAGCTATCTCCAGAATACCAGCATTCTAGAGCATTGACCCATCAAAGTGCTGTATATTGGACATGAGAAATGCCATAGAAGGTCTGGTGAGTTTTCATATGTTTGCTTTAGATAAGCTCTCTTTGTCTTCAGGGTCTGAAAGGGGTTTCTTCTGAATCTTGTAAAATATTTAAATTATTTTCTCTATTTGATCCTGACTCAACAGCAAGAATTTCATTCTGTTTCTTCTAATCGTCACCCTAGACAATTCACTGGTTTGCATCAGTGCAAAAATCTTTATTTAATTTTAGAAATCCTGATGGGCGGACAGTGCCACATCTTGTATTTCATAAAATCAAACAGCCTCATATTTGCCTAAGATACATGCGCCAAACAACTACACTTCAATAGCATTGCACTGGTTTTGTTTTGGATTCATTTTTACCCTGGAGGAAGAGGTACAAATTTCCGCCGTATAAGAATATTAATTATATCTGTCATCTTGAATAATTTTGGAGGGAGAGTGTTTGTAGGGAGAGATTTAGGAATACTCTACTGAAATGTTCCAATAAAACAGTTTGTCTAGGGAAAAGGAGTATTGGAAATGTAAATGTTGTTTTTCTAGGTCACCTTAGTATGATGATTTTTATTTTATTTTTTTAAAATCAGGCCTAACCCCTTTTCCTGTTACTGTTCTGCTCTCTTCATAACTTTACATTGGTTGTTTTCTGCCATGATTTTTAATGGCAATAACATAAATTTATTTTAATGTGAATACAGGCTAATTGAGAAAACGTTGTGATGGTCGTGCTGGGAGGTAATTTATCACCAATTAGGTATCCTTCATCAGTGACTTACAAGATATACTCCGTTATAAACCCCGTACAAGCCAATAAGGTCATCATAAATAAATGGAGTGACTTTCACATAGGGCAGCTCACCGTAACTGAGTGGCCCTCCCTCCCTGGGCCTGCTTGGATCAGTTAACAAAGAAGTGACTAGCAGCTGCTCTCCATCAAAGGGCCCTTGCCATGGATGGAATGGAGAGAGAAGCTGCCTCTGTCATTTGTCGCTTCGGGAGGGGGAGAGAGAAGCTGCAGATTCGAAAGTAGCCTTTCCCCAAACTGTTACAGAAGCGGACCTTCTAAAAGCTCCCTAGGAATTTGGGCAGACACGTTTAATCTTATTCGCTGGTGTCTATGGCATAGTGTTTATTTGAGCTGGGCAAATGCAGAAACAGATTTCTGTTAAAATATTTCTGTGTACACATTCTGATTTTTAAAGTGAATTTAGCTGAGGCACGTTAACACCTCTTCTCTATTTCCTTTGCGCAGGCAATCAAGACATTATTTTATATTCAAAAGGACATGTAGAAAATTAATTTTAAGCTTCTCCATTTGAGTATTCACATTGGCAGTAGCATTTTCCATTGTATGCAAGGGGACACTGCTTGACGAAACAGGGGAACAGAGTTTCCCCAACCGGAGTCCTGGCACAGTGGCAATTCCAACACACTGGAACGTGACCACACCCTTTGCTGCTAGCCCCACACATGCAGTTATTTTGTGCCAGTGTGGTGATGATGGGAAAATTATAGTAATCTAAGTGCAATGTGCTGTTCTGTTTTATGCGGGATGGGATGCTTCTTAAAAGCAGGGTTCCAAAATCCTCTTGCAGCCAGGACCACATGTGCACAAGCTATTATCTGCTGCAAATATTATACAAAAAACGGAAATGTTAAGACTGCACACAGACAACAAATCTTATAGACTCATAGACTTTAAGGTCAGAAGGGACCATTATGATCATCTAGTCTGACCCCCTGCACAGTGCAGGCCACAGAATCTCACCCACCCCCTCCTAGAATAATCCTCTCACCTATATCTCAGATATTGAAGCCTTCAAATACTTTGAAGACCCCCAGATGCAGAGATCCTCCAGCTGTGATCTGTGCCCCATGCTACAGAGGAAGGCGAAAAACCTCCAGGGCCTTTGCCAATCTACCCTGGAGGAAAATTCCTTCCCGACCCCAAATAGGGTGATCAGCTAAACCCTGAGCATGTGGGCAAGACTCACCAGCCAGACACCCAGAAAGTTCTCTATAGTAACTCCTATCATCCCTCCATTGACCTATTTCCCACTGATAATGAATGGTCAATGTTATTTAATCAAACCATCCCCTTCATAAACCCATCTAGTTTAATCTTGAAGCCAGATCGATCTTTTGCCCCCACTACTTCCCTTGGAAGCCTAATTTTTCTAGGAATGATGCTTCAGTCAGGGCTTCTGGTCCAGAAAGGAAAAATGTTCACAACTTCTACTCGCCTGTTACCTCTCTCTGAATAATTAAATCTCTGTGGCCATGTCTACACTAGGAGATTATTTTGAATTTACTATATTCGACTTCTGGGCACCGATTTTACAAATTTGAAGTTCCATGTCCTCAATACGGGGAAGAATCTAATGCTGTCCAAAGCAGGCACCATTAATGTGGACTGTCTCAGACTCAGAGCCCCAGGAAGCACTCCAGGAAGCTGTGCGAGGACTACCACAGACCAATTAGTTAGAATTAGCATCCACACTAACATTATTTCCGATTTACAAGTCCAGGAATAGCAATATTCCTCCTGAAAAGCAGGACTACAGAGTTTGAATTCCACAGCCCCTTAGTCCAGAATAGTGGGTTTGGTAGTGTGGATGCAATGCTTACAAAATCAACCTTGGGGAGCTGACTTCAGACTATGGTCCTAGCATAGACCAGACCTGGGTAAATTCAAATATTAAATTCAAAGAAGTTGCAGTCAACTAAACTTGTAGAGTAAGAAATTCTCTGAATTATTTAATATTTATTTTTAATATTTTAGGATCTATTTTGTAAGTATCTTAAATTATTGGTCTGAATAAGATTTTGTAATTAAATATAAGGTAACATTATTTAATTGTTCCAATTGCTTTTGATATTTGAAAGTTTCACTTTAAGTAGCAGATTCCTTTTGGTATAGGCTTTTGTATGTTTGCTTAGTTTTAAAAGGTACTACTGTTTCCTATTCAAGCAGTGCATTAACTAAACTGTGTTCTAAGGTTTCCCTGTTGTGACAGAGAAATGCCATAATCTCTTCTTGCTCCAAACAATATGGGCAGGTCTGGCAGCTGACAAGAACTGGCTTATAAAAAGGATTCTTGAGAATTTTCTAACACAGCTGTATTGACAAGAAATCCAGTTCTGCTTGAACAACACTGTTTTGTTTTCCAGGGATGAAATACAGTCACCAGTGCAATAACAGAATGATATCATGTTGTCCATTGAAATCCCTTAGCAACTGATTCAATATTTACAGAAAAAACCCATCAGATGGAACTGCAGACTGTCACTAGCAACTGTAGCTCTCTTGGTTCTTACTACATATTAGACCGTGGCCTTTTTTTTAGATAGGTCGCAGTTAAGATTTTTACACATGATGATTCAGTTTTGCTTGTGAATGACAAACTTATTTTCTCATTGTTCTTTTCTATCGGCAACCATTTTTAGCTCTGGAAGTTGGTTTGGCAAGCAGATTGCACTTCTAGCATCTGGGAAGATCCTAGAGCTCCAATTTTTAAAGATATAGAATGGGAGAGACTGTTCCCTAGAGAGTGTACTGTACCTTCAGAGGCTCTAGTTTGGCATAACATTCTACCATCTACATTTCCATTATCAAAGAAATACTATTCAACAGCATTACCCCAGAACACCGTAATAATGCAACCATAGGCTGTGTCTACACTGGCATGAATTTCCGGAACTGCTTAAAATGGAATACTATTCCATTTTCAGTTTTTCTGGAAAAGGAGCGTCTACATTGGCAGGCTGCTTTTCTGGAAAAGCCCTTTTTCCGGAAAAGCGTCTGTGGCCAATGTAGACGCACTTTTCCGGAAAAGACTACTGGGCTGTCTACACTGGCCCTTTTCCGGAACAGTGTTCCGGAATAAGGACTTATGCCCGAGTGGGAGCAGAATAGTTTTTCTGGAATAGCGGCTGATTTTGTACAGTAGAGCATCGTTGCTTTTCCGGAAATTCAAGGGCCAGTGTAGACAGCTCACAGCTTATTCCGGAAAAGCGGCTGATTTTCCGGAATAAGTGGCCCAGTGTAGACACAGCATAGTGTTCTAGACCCATCGCTAGAGTATTTTTCAAAACAGGGAGTTCTGTAGCTATCCTCATAGTGTTGATCATTATGGCATTGTGAACAATTATATGTGCATTTTTCTGTGCATCTCCAGCTCAGTGGACATCCCTTGATATAGTATGTTTCATGCTAAAGGGCTGATTCTGCACCAGACTGCGTGCTCTCTGCTACGTTGGACTAATAGTTGAGGGTGCTCAGCATGTTCATAACATTGACCATGCAGCTAAGAGGATGCATCAGGGATGGTCTTATTGTTTTAGCATATGACAGCATTGTGCATAAGGTAATGGCCGTGTTTATATTAGCATATACTAAAGATGATGTTTGCATGCTTTTTAGACACCATGTATGAAAAGCAAGATGGCAGCAGTTTACCCACCGTAAGAAACAGATATGGAGGGAGGGAGAAATAAGCCTGAAGAACAGAGAGCTCCATAGGAACCCAGAAATCAGTGGTACTGATTCTTCCTTGCTCAGTTTCTCCCTCAAGAGAGTGGCAGGAGTTTAGGAATCTCAGTCTCAGCTCTCCCTCCCTCTGGGAAACATGAAGTCTCCTGCACGGCATGCCCAGGAATTGGCCTGTACATGTGGAGCTGACTGGCTGGTTCAGTCCTGTGATGTTTGATGGTTCCCTCCGATGGCCATTTGACCTTGACTGCCACAGTCAGAGGATTCCTCTGCAGGGTCTGTCACTTCCTAGCCACTCTCAGAAGTAAAGGATCTTGTGAGTATCCAGCCTTTGCCTTTGGAGGTGCTGCTCCTCTGACATGGTTACTCTTGCTCTCAGGGTAAAGGCCTGTTCTCTCCTTTGCTTCATTCCTCTCCATCATCTCCTGGAACAGAGAGTCAGTATTTGTGTCCTCGTTCTCTTCCTTTCTCCTCCCCATCCCTGATTCCTTTGGCTTCTCCCTCCTAAACTCTTGGATCCATTACTCAATTTCTCTCTCCTTTAAATCCAAGTACAGTATGTGTCCCTGCTTCAGTTGATGCCTCTTTCCTACAAATGTGGCTAATCAGGCATCTTATAGAGAGCAAACAATAAGGCAGCTCCACCTAGAGCTGCCTCCCCCTAAGTGTACAGAAATAGGCTTAAATTTGTATTGCTCCATTTGATGCTGTCCAATAATCTGTCCAGCCCTTAGGCTTCACTTACTTTGCACTTGCCTGTCTGAAAAAGTGAGCATCTCTTTTGTTACGTACTTGTTTGCATGGGTGCAAGTCTGGTCTACACATGCAGGCATTTAAGTATTATTATTTAAGAGGAGAAACAGGACTAAAAATAATAGATGTTGCAACATGGCTGAGTTTCAAGAGTAACTTCAAAGTCTGACATTTTCAGGCTTTTGAAAGCTTCATTTCTTCACCTTAATATTTTAGTGACATTAGTTTTTCCAATTTTAGTTTCCCTGATTTTTCTTTTTTTTTTTTTTTTAAAAAAAAGCAGCTGTTTGACTTGCAAAGCACAGAAGATGTCCTGATTTTAGCAGCAATCAGAAAACCAAAATTGGTAATAGTCTAAGAGAAGTAGCCATGTTAGTCTGTAACTTTGAAAACAATGAGTAGTCATGAGCGAGCTTTCATGGGCAAAACCCACTTCTTCATCTCATCTGAAGAAGTGGGTTTTGCCCACAAAAGCTCATGATACTATCTACATATATATATTTGTTAGTCTCTAAGGTGCCACAAGGCTACTTGTTGTTTTCCAAGTTGGTAATGTTTTTTGTTTTGTTTATTATCCGCACATGCCTGTGTAGGTCAGGACTTCACAGGGGTAAGAATGCAGTCCTTTATGGTCTAGGCACCCTGGGCCCACTTGGCTTTTGGCTATAAGGCTCTGTCCACACATATGGCTTTCATGGAGGTGTGCAGGAACCCAAGAGAAAAATTAATTGCATCTTTTAATGCAAATAGAGGAAAATGCCAACTCAAAACTTTAATATTTTTAAAACTCCTGAACTTTACACTGGGTTTGTTTTACTCTGCCATGTCATGGAGCACTGTCAAACAAGCCAAGTCTGGAGTTTCTGGACCAGCTCACCACCTGGTGTAAGTCAGCACAGCAGCTCTGTTGACGTTAGTGGAATGATGCTTATTGATGCCAGAGGATCTGGCCTGCTAGCTACCTTTCCATTGTACAGTTGCAGTCTGCTTCAAGCATACACGGAAAGTGCACCTGTTTTATGCTCCCTCAATAGAAAATCAACTTTCCAGAAGCAAAAGCGATCAGTTAATGGAGCAAAACCAAAGCTTAGCAATGGGCAATAAGGCTGGTCAACATAAGGGTGTCCTCATAAGCATAGGCCAGTCAAAGTAAGCCAGAAGAGTTAAACAGAAATCCCCCCAGATGGGGTGGAGAGCAGTATTCTCCCCTTTCTCTCTCTCCAGCAGCCTTTAGGCAACTCTTTCAGGAGAGCTGCAAGAGCGGCTGGAATTAACCCCTTGTGCCCTTTGGGCTCAGGAGTTGCGCTTGCTCCCATCACAGAGAGGCTGAGAACAAGCACGTCCCACCACCAAGAGCTCGGTCACATCTTTCTGACTGGCAGACTCCAGAATGGGGGTGGAGAGAGTCCGAGGGAAGGAAGCCGCCTCCTCAGGGCTGCACTCACAGATATTTCCTTGTGCCATTCTGTCAGATAGGGCTTAGGGGTCAGGGTGCCAGCGAGAGATGTGAAATGGCAACCTGGGCTCATTGGTTATCCTTCATGGTTACACCCAGGTTCCCAGTCCCTGCAAATGTCTGCTCCTGGAGAGCTACCTATCCTTCCCCCCCGCACTGCTGCCTCTCCCCTTGCTCCCCTACGTGTAACCACGTAATCGCCAAAATGTTCAGCAGTTACGTTTACTTACTTAAATGCATTGTTACCTCTCTAGTTCCCTCACCACCCTTGTGCCCACCCCCAAGCCTTCATACTCCAGAGGTTCAGTGGGAAAATAGGCCCATCCACCTGGATACCCCTTGCCACTTCAGCAACTCAGGCACATACCCTACACCTGACCAGGCCCCCCAGCCCTGTGTCTTGGTTTCCTTGGAGTTCTATTACAAGTGACACCCTCTTGCTTCAGCAGCCCTTCAGAGACTCCTTAAAGGGGCGCTTCCACAGCCTGAGGGGTGCACAGGAGGTGAAATGACTGGGAGCTATGTGTAAGTGCCATAGGGATAATCTGTTCCCCCTCCTTGCCCCTTCAGCTCAGTGAGTCTGGTCCTGCATGACTCCATGAGCCCACAGAGGGCCATCTGCAGAGCTCTTGGGAGAGGAAAAATAGGCCACTGCAGGCAGCAGAGCTCACACATACACATACACATACACGCGCACATGCACACACCCCTGGATCTGGGGGCGCATGCGTGTGTGTGTGTGCGCGCGCAGGCACATTTTCCAAAGGTATTTGGGAAACTTATGAATGTCCGGCAACCATATTTCAGGCTTAAATATCAAGGACTTGAGAAGTTCAAGGGCTGCTTCTGCTAGACCTCACATACTCTGTGGAAAAACTCCGCTTCCCCCTGCTGTGCCCTTTGTCAGTGAGAACAGGGTAGGGCTTCTGGGGAACCGTGAACTTTTCATGTATGTTTACACAGCAACAGGAGCTGGCGACTGGCCCGTGCTAGCCAACTTTGCCTTTGGGGCTTCTTCACGGCTGTGTGAACTTCCCGACTTGAGTTGGAACCTGGACCCTAGAACCGAGAGTGTTGGGCAAGGCCTACAGCTTTAGCTGCGTAGCACATCAGGACGGTTTGAGCCCAGTTTGAGCCCTGCCTCGCTTACTGGCAGAGTCCTGCTGCTGAAGCAACACCTCTGGTTGTGCAAAGCGTGGAAGCATGTCAGATGGCTGCTGCTTTGCCTGACAGGGAAATTTCAATAAAATGCATGTAACAAGCAGATGGGGGTGTGTTTAGAAGGGTGAAAACAGCTACGTCTATAAAATAACAATTTGCAAGAGTTGCATTACACTCTGGCAATAGTTCTTCCCATGGAAGGAGATTTATATTGCAAAGGCAGCATTTCCAGCACAGAATGGGAAATTTGCGATGATTGCTATGGTAGCCTAAGTTACAATTTTCAGACTGGATTCTCCATTCAGATGTGGTTCTCCCTGCTCCTTGTTGAGTCTGTGCACTTGAGTTGAAATTACCTCTCCACCATAGCCTATGATCCCATGATCCCATGATTTTGCTATGGAAGAAGAGTCTCTTTAAAAATAAAATTAGGTGGGGGGAGGGGATTTATTGGGGAGTTGGATGTTTAGCACTGATCTGAAAAAATTGCACAGTACCTTTTGTAAAATGAATTGTGTCCCTTTTAGGAATGGGAATCTTTAGCGCTGCTTATCTTGTGTAAGACAGAATAATTTCAATGCAAGCAATACAACTCAATGGTCACAATTTTACATGGGGCACTATAACTTACCTTTGCTGTGCATGTACTTTGTTGTGGTTGTTGGGACGTTAGTTAAGATTGCTGCTACTTTGGAGCCCCTCACTGGAACATGCAGAGTATATGTGTTCTATAGGCTGGGACAGGGAGGTAGCTGCTTTCCGTGGACTCTTCACCCAGAAGGACTGTTGTTCTATTAAGAACTGGAAAGGGGCACAGTATTGTGCTCAGTTGTCATGCTTTCTTTCTCTGCTGTTTTCATTCTTATGACTGGGAAGAGGCCCAAGAATCCCACTGGTAGAGCCATCCCTGGTTCAGATGTGAATTACTTGAAATGTTTCATGTTTTCTGATCACTATATTTCTATATTAACTTGTGATTCAGTTAATCATTAGCTAACTTGCTTATTCTGTGTCATAAGAGGCTTGGGGGGAGCAAGAATCAAAACTATCTTCCAAACTGTGGAGCTTATTAAATTGATGTTGCAACATAATGTATGTTACATAGTTAAATGTGTCTGCCCTTCAAAACCTAGGTAACAAAAACCGACTGGTGTGTTCAGCATAACACCATTGAGAAATTCCACACAAACGTTTTCGATTTTGCTGCTTGCTTCCAGGTCCTACTACTAATTATTTCATTGCTATCCAATATCAACATCTACCTTGTTTCAGTGTGGTTATGTCATTTTGGCTACGTCTAGACTGCAAGTCTCTTTTGAAAAAAAGCGTCTAGACTACAACCAGTACTTTCAAAAAAGCAAGCCACTTTTTCGAAAGAGAGCACACAGGCAGTCTGGATGCTCTCTTTCGAAAAAGCACAGTTTGCATTACATAGCGCCTTTTTTCGAAACAGCACTTTAGAAAAAAGGCATTCTTCCTTGTAAAACAAGGTTTTCCGCGGTCAAAAAAAACTGCCCCATTCTTTCGATTTACTTTTGAAAGAACGCAGGAGCAGTCTAGACGCAGGGGAAGGTTTTTTTTTCTTTGAAAAAAAGGCCACTTTTTTTCGAAAAACCCTGTAGTCGAGAGACACCTTATGTGATCTTATCCACCTATCCTTTTCTTTGTGGCAAAGCATGCAATCGTGACATACATCTTCTATATGCATTTCAACCAATTTGATCATTATAGATGCTGTGTGTGGCAAATGCTATTGACGGTAACATACTGCTTCTCTTTTAACATCCTTGTCACATCCTTTTAAAGTTCTCAAAAGTTCTAATTTCTTTAAGTTTTAACGCAGGGTGCTAGTTTTTAAATTTCAAGTAAAATTGATTGAGCCATTTTAGGATTCTCAAAGGGTGAAAAATATACATTTTCCACTATGTTATTGTATATGTATAATTTACCCTATGTAACTTAGAATGTCTGAATTTTCAGTGTTCCATATCACTCTCTAAGGCCACTGGCAACTAAGTTTTGCTCCTAGGGAACTTCATAGAGCAGATACAGCTCAAAATTCCACCTTTTCAGCTCTGAATCTGTGGGATGGTTTTCTTGAAATCCAAATCACAGTTTTAGAGGTGAGAGGTCATGACATACTTGTGTTGGTCACATTCATATTAAAGATGAAAAGCCTTAGAAACAGACAACTTTTGCAGCACACAAAACTCTTTGCAGCCAGAGCTATGGCAGTGGAATTGCATGAATGTTACTGAGACAGTAATCTGGTCAGTATAAAGACTTAATTTTGCAACCTTCTCTTCCAAGAGATCTTTACTCATGCATGTCATCTCATAATAGTCTGTGGGACTCCCAGTTGCATGTGTCAGGACATATTAGGAGATCGGGCCTTTAATTATTAATTGGCACACACAGCTTTGTGAATGTGATGCTTTTTCTTTGATTACACTTCATTTGCTTGTCTCTTTTCCTAGTATCATTTTCTACTTGATTTTACTCCATTTAAAATACTCCACATCCTGGAAAATTTTGCCTTTCCAGATGTAACCTCTGTCTCCCGCCTAGTTTGGCTCCCACCTAAACCAAACAAGATTGTGATTTTTGCTTCTCAAATTTTCCCCTACCTTTTTGTCTTCTGTTATATCCTCTGCTTGATTAACTATTCATTGTCTAGTCTTGTCCCCTCTGCCTGTGGTTACAAACGTAGTAAATGCACTTCAAATCCATGCAATGTCGAAAGAGTTTCCATTGCTCTATTTTGGGGTACCCATGTCAAGTGAATTTTGTCTAGTTGTTCACTATGGTAACATTCTTTTTAGGACATCTTGAGTCTCCTTCAGTCATTCATCATCTAAGATGGAATCTCCATCACCGGAGGTTGTGGAATCTCCATCATTGGTGATATTTAAGAGTAGGTTAGACAGACGCCTGTCAGGGATGATCTAGACTGTGCTTGGTCCTGCCGTGAGGGCAGGGGACTGGACTTGATGATCTCTCTAGGTCCCTTCCAGTTCTAGTATTCTATGATTCTGTGATCTAAATGACACTAAACATCTTGAATATATAATTGGTATTGGCATAAGGAATAAAGGGCCAAGTCCTCATCTGATGTAAATCAGCATCACTACATTGAATTCAGTATCTAGCTATACCAGTTTACACAGTGAGGATCTGGCTCAAAGACAATAATTTCACTGTCATACCCAGACACTGTATATGTTGATATGGGCACAGATGGTGCAAGAAGCTCAGAATTTCCCTTTACTAAAGTCATTTGATGAACAGGACTGCTTTCCCCCACCTGTCTAGTGATATTTATGCACTCTGCACATGTGAGCTGTTCCAAACTTTCATCTTCAAAGTAGCAGGAACAGAATGAGTACCATTGCCAGCCAAAGAAAATTGGAGTAAATCCCCAAAGAAATTATTTATAAAATGTAAATCGCTTACAATAATGAATGTAATCCTGTCGAACAAGTTCTTAATTACAGTAACCTAACAATCATCTGTTGATTTTTATAGAATACCACAAACACAGCCTCAGCATTTTTAGAATGCATATATTCTCAAAGGATTATGATGTTGAGAAATGTATGGACAGAATTAGTCTCTCGTTCACTGAATAGTACATTCTTTTACATGCAGGGATAAACTGCAGTTCATTACTTTCAATTTCAATTATTAAATAGTAATGGCGTGTGCGTTTGGCATGTGTTTGTGTGTGTTAACTGAACCAATTCTGCAGAGTTTCTGTACAATTTTTCTCTTGCTTTCAGTTGCACTTGAATATTGTGCTTGCAATGAGATTATACAGTTGAAAATGGAATAATTCAAAGCTCTGAGAGTACAGGAAACCCCCGCGTTACGACGGCCCGAATTGCAACCCCGCCGCACTTACGACCATTTTTGTAAGAGTGGAAGGGGCTGAAAACCCCCGACTTACGTCCTTGGTCCTCATTTACAATGGTGCATGGCACCTATTGTAAACGTGGATTCGTGTTACGACGCTCCCGACTTGCGAGACTTCCCCAGGAACCAATCGCGTTGCAAGTCAGGGGCCGCCTGTAATCATTTTCTTCCAGCAATTCCGAACAACTATTTTTGGAAAGGAAGGAAATCTGCACGCGAGTGCACACATGACAACATTATAACACTAAAGCTGGGAGCCACAATTAGATGTTAAATATTGATTTTGCAGACTTGACTGTGATGTGTTAATCTCTTTCCGGGCACAGAAGAATATTTTTTTTCTGTGCCGATATTTAACTTTGATGTTGTATAATAACATCTGCTGTTGACCACAAACCATACTATAATTCTAACACATCAGTTGCAGCTAGACTTCACTGAAACTTTATTAGAAACTCTGGTCTCTTTCATACAGGCTCAGTATTGTGGTAGTGCTCTGGTTCAGATCAGTTCCCTTCTGTTCCCAAACCTCAGCCTCTAAAAATGTAACATTCAAATTCTAAATGAATCTCTCTCTCTCTCCCCCCGCCCATATTATATTTTAGTTCTGTTGTGAGTGTTTAATTATCTAAGTTGTTCAAACACAATTTACAAGCTCCAGAGGATGCATGTAATGACAAGATTGCAACTAGGGATGGGCAAACTGGTTTGAATAAAAGAGCCACTCAAACTGAATGGAACTCAAACTAGCTTTGAGAATTAAAAGTTAGTGTGTCCTCCTGCCTTCGTCTGTAAATTCCAGAAAAAGACTGTCCTCTCAGTTTATTTTGGCCATATCAGATTTTGCCCAAATTTCTTTTGTTTAAATGAGTAATAATCAACCAGAACTTTGGATGCTTGTCTAAAACCAGAATAGTGATAGAAATGTAGCCGTGTTAGTCTGGTGTAGCTGACACAAAATACAGGACTGTGTAGCACTTTAAAGACTAACAAGATGGTTTATTAGATGATGAGCTTTCGTGGGGGGTCTGGCCCACGAAAGCTCATCATCTAAAAAACCATCTTGTTAGTCTTTAAAGTGCTACATAGTCCTGTATTTTGTCTAAAACCAGTTTGCTAAATAGAAACAGGCCAGAGCCAAGTGGACTGTGTTTAGATTTCAGCATCCGCACAGTATTAGGGGGTTTGGTTCAATCCTACCTCTATTTCTGAGGTTTGTTCAACACCACCAATTTAAATCCTCCTATCTTGGTAACTTATGCACTATTTTAAACTTGGATTTTCTCTCTAGCAGCTCACATCCTAAATAGTAAATGTTAAGTGAATTTTCCCTTTCCTGTATTATTTCCAGTGAGTACAGTAGCTTCTCACTCAATATTTTAATTATGTTCCTGAAAATTGCTTCTCTAAGCAAAATAATGTTACATGCATTTCCCCATGAAAAATAACGATGACAAGTCTCAGAGGAGTAGTTATGTTAGTCTATATCTGCGAGACACCAAGGAGTCCTGTGGCACCTTAAAGACTAACAGATCTATTTGGGCGTGAGCTTTCATGCATAAAAACCACTTTGTCTCCCACAAAAGCCTATGCCCAAATAAATCTGTGAGGGTACGTCTACACTACAGCGCTAGTTCGAACTAACTTAGTTCGAATTAGTTAATTCGAACTAAGCTAGTTCGAACTAACGCATCTAGAACTAAAAACTAGTTCGAACTAGCGTTTTGCTAGTTCGAACTAGTAAGTCCACATTGAGTGGACTCTGAACAGGGCTTAAGGATGGCCGGAAGCAGTGCCGGCAGGGCATAAAAGGAGGACTTAGAGCGTGGAGATACTGTCTCAGGCTAGCCGAGGGCTGCGCTTAAAGGGTCCCGACCCCCACCCCGGACACACAGTTCTAAGGGGTGCCCCGCTTGCAAAGAAGTTCTGGCTTGGAGTGCCCTGAGTGCCCACACTGGGCACATCACACCACTCGGCCATCAGCCCGGCTGCACTTGCCGCAGGCTGCCATCTGGGGAGAGGGAGTAATTGGGGGGCTGCAGGAGAGCTTCCACCCCCAGAAGCCCGCAGAGCCAGCCCAGTCCTCCCCATCGGGGGCTCGTGCCCCATTCCTCCCTCACCTTCTTCCACTTGCCCTTCCCTAGCCCCCCTTCTTATTGATGTACAAAATAAAGCTAATGTTTCTTCCAACATTGACTCTGTCTTTATTGAAAAAAACTGGGGGAGACTGGGAAAAGGAGGTGGGAGAGGGGAAGAGAAAGGCTGGGAGAGGGGAGGGCAACTAACATGATCAGGGGTTGGGAACAGGTCCCAGATGAAGAGAGGCTACAGAGACTGGGACTGTTCAGCTTAGAAAAGAGGAGACGGAGGGGGGACAGGATAGAGGTCTCTAAAAGCAGGGGTTGGGTGGAGAGGGTGCATTCAGAAAAGTTCTTCATGAGTTCCCATAAAGAAGGACTAGAGGACACCAAAGGAAAGGAATGGGTATCAGGCTTGAAACTAGTAAGAGAAAGTTGTTGTTCTTCCCAAAGCAAATAGTTAACCTGTGGAACTCCTTGCTGCAGGAGGCTGTGAAGGCTAGAACTAGAACAGAGTTTAAAGGGAAGTGAGATCAAGTGATGGAGGTTGGGTCCATGGAGTCCTATTAGCCAGAGGGTAGGAGTGGTGTCCCTGCCCAAAGTTTGTGGAAGGCTGGAGAGGGATGGCACGAGACAAATGGCTTGGTCATTGTCTTCGGTCCATCCCCTCCAGGGTCCCTAGGGTTGGCCGCTGTTGGCAGAGAGGCTACTGGGCTAGATGGACCTTTGGTCTGACCCAGGACGGCCATTGTAAGCTCAGGGCTCAGGGTCGGGGGTCTCAGTGGACCCCCTTGATTTTCATGCACACCTGCTCCTGGGTGGCCAGGCTGGCAGCTCTCCTGCCCTAGACGGCCACTTTCCTGTGCCTAGTGCGGAGATCGTGGACGAGGTCCACGATGTCCGCACTAGCCCAGGAAGGTGCCCGCCTCTTGCGGTCCAGGGCAAGCTCCCGGGAGCCGCCAGCCTGGTCCCGGCAAGAGGGGGTGGGCTGGGAGGCATCGGGTGGGTGGCTCTGTGCCGTGCCAGGTGCAGGGTCTGCTAGCTGGGTGCTGGCAGGCTTGCACCTGGCACGGGCACCGTAGCCAGCCCGTGCCCCTTTAAGGGGTCCGGGGCCGGGAGGGGGGCATAGAGTTTCCCTGGTGTTGGCCAGAGTGGCCACCAGGGAAACCTGGGGAGGGCTAGCCTCCCACTAGTTCGAACTAAAGGGCTACACAGCCCTTAGTTCGAACTAGCTAGTTCGAACTAGGCGTTAGTCCTCGTAAAATGAGGTTTTCCTAGTTCGAACTAAGCGCTCCGCTAGTTCGATTCAAATTCGAACTAGCGGAGCGCTAGTGTAGCGCATAGGAAAGTTAGTTCGAACTAACGTCCGTTAGTTCGAACTAACTTTCTAGTGTAGACATACCCGGAGTCTTTAAGGTGACATGGGACTCCTTGTGTTTGTATAAGAGCTAATGTAACTGGGGGAGGGGTTAGGTCCCAAGGAAGGTATTTTTTGCAAGAAAAAAGATGTTTTATATATGTATAAACTTACACATACAGTGTACGTTTTAAATAAAGAATTAATACTGTATTTGCCAGTGATGACTGTGACTCTAGGTTGAGGCAGGGACGTAGCAGGGTCATGGTTCAGGTGCTACTTAGCCGCTCCGGCCAGCTAGCGTTCCTGCCAGGGAGCAGGATCTGGGCACGAGGCTTACCTCACTCTGCCTGGCTGGAGTGCCATGTGTGCAGAGAGGGGCAAGCCAAATAACCTTATAATGGAACATTGCACAACTTTACATCGGTCTGTTCTCTAATAAATGAGCAACCAAATAATGAAGCAGTGTTAACTGGGATGACTTTAAGTGAGGAATTACTGTATTTACATTGTTATAATAAAGACAGTATTAAAAACTTACAATCTTACATTTAAATACTCCCTGCGCCTTTTACTTTGCTTTTCCTTGTTTTTCAGTGTGTTCTCGTTTGTTGAACTGTAAAATGGTGGGATTTTGTTAATTATTTTAATGCATTCAAATTGGTATTATGGGGGCTTACAGTACCATGAGTGCACAGGGACTGACTCAAAGTCTACTGAACTGAATGAAAAGACTCCCATTAATATCAGTGAGCTTTACATTAGGCTCTTAGCTGTTACTGAATATTCTCTGCATGTCCAGAATAAAAATTATAAATAGCTAATGAAAACAAAATTGCAATCAGCGCATTGCATTCTTTCTCAGTGCCATGTCTTCCTTTCCTTGACCTCTATTGAGAATCTTCGTCTACCAATACTTACTGCTATGTAACACTGTGATTATTCAAATATGATTTAAATATGTTCAGCAGACTTGAACAACTCATCACCTTTAGGTATAGCTGCGACTTGATTCAATTCTTAGTCCAGGTAGAACATTTTTCTTTACTTCTCTCTGGGCAGCAGTTATCCATTCGATTTCTCAGTAAAAACACTCTTGAGTATGAGTGTTGTTCTAGGGAAACATCTCTAATCCATTATTTATTTAAGTGGGCAGTGCCATGAATACAGGATTTATTTTTCTAAATTGATACATAACAAATTGATTCTTCTTAACAGACTGAGTTCTACAGGAAGTCACCCTTCAAATGGCTCTATGGCAAGTCGTCATTCAAGTGGTTTCCAGTGTGGCACCACTTCAGTTTAATTATGAAAAATGTTTGGAACATTTGAGAATGGAAAGTGTAGGTTCAAGTGTGAGTTCAAATCTCAGAGCATTACAGAGACAGGGGGAGGGGAGAGTGTCTATGTTGACATGGGAACACAAGCATGAACAGAAGTATTTCTAAGGTTACATAATCTTTCTATTCATCTGTTCCATTTCCCAGAAGTCCTTTTCTATTTTTCAATATAATTAACTTTTTCAAGTAGGTAAAAGTTTGGAGATTAGTGCTTAGAATGCATTAAGATGAGTTTAACAACTATAAATAGTAAGTGGTTTAATGAAAACAGGAATGGCATGTTATTCTGAATTGTAGACCTCATTGCTTTTTGGCTTCGAGTGTGGACAGTGTTAATTTGGCAAGGGAACAAATTCCAGATTTCCTGCTGACAGAAGAAAAAATAATGCATCATGTCTCCACACATGACTTCTTAAGAAACGCATTCTTGTAGTCTGAATTCTGAGTCACCTTTTTTTCTAATCTTGTGGGGGTTTAATGAGTGAGAAGACTGGGTTTAAGTTTTCCAGTGTCTTGGTACATTTAGAGTGAGGTTTGTTTGTTTGTTTGTTTCTAATCTGCTGCTTGGCTGTGTCTTGATTCATTCACTCTAAGGGAATTTGGTAAATCCTCCCCAACATATGTTGTACTTTAATACTAGACAGAAGCATAATGAGAGATGTGTGGTTCCCACTTTGATCTTCTCAGCAGCCTTCTGTACCACTTGATATTGCAGCGTAGGCTGGAGGATCATTTTTAGGCGACAGTATCTTTAAAATTATTCTACTTCATGTAATATATGAGGATAATAGGCCCAAACCAAACCCTCTAGATCATTAAATCCCTAAATCTTTATGGATCCTTACCTCTTCACATCTGTCTGTATCTATTTGTATAAACCTTCGTGGTAGGCTGTATAAAAATACATACACACACATAACATTACTTTGAAGTTGTTCTTCAGATCAGAACAGTATTTTATGTGTGTGTGTATGTGATTAGTGCTCAACTTTAGTTTCATTTAATGAGAACTCAGCATTAGTTTTACTTTATTCCCATTTAAGTCAACCATTGACTTCAATAGGTGTAAAGCCAATGCTGAACACTTTTGAAAAATCCACTCACATAATTAAGATACACTGTGTATACAATAGAGGTACATATCTCATAAAAGTGCATACAAGTACATATATTTGAAAGTTTGTTGTAAACTCAAGAGGATCTTTCAGGGTAGGTTTATAATTATAAGTAGAGCCACACATATAGCTAAAATTGCACAGGGTTTAAGAACATAAGAATGGCCAGACTGGGTCAGATGAATGGTCCATCTAGCCCAGTAGCCTGTCTTCCGGCAGTGGCTAAAGGAGGGTGCCCTGGAAGGAATGAACAGAACAGGGAATCAATTGATACAGCCCCTGTCACCTATTCCCAGCTTCTGACAAATAGAGGCCAAGGATGCTATCCCTGCCCATCATGGTTAATAGCCATTAGTGCCTCACTTTCACCTCTGGTTACAGGTGAAATAGACAAAAATGAGCATCTCAACGTGGGTAATGATGCGTTTTTAAAATTTCAAATAATTTTTTCATTTTAATTTAAAAAGTTGTGTGTATTTTGGGAATGACAAAAGAGCCACATTTGGTTCTGTTCTGTTCAAGAGCCATAGGTTGGTGACCCCTGCTCTGGTGGATTGTGCGTAGAGGGAAGAAATACTTCCTTTTGTTTGTTTTAAACCTTCTGCCTATGCTGGAGAATCATTTTAATTGCTTATAACGGTTGTCAGTCATTTGCCCTTCTGGATGACATTTGGCAGGATTGTTCTCGGTGCAGGAGTGAATATTTCTGAAAGGTTTGAACCAAAATGGTCCAGCCATTTTTAAGAATGGAGGAGGGAATGGGAGAAAATACCTTTCCAGTTCTAAAAGAAGCTTGTCTGTCTATCAATGTATTTGATGGTGTTTCTGCTTTCATGTGATCAGTGTTAAGCTTAACACCAAGAAAGCATTCCACAGTGATTTGGTAACTGCTCTCCTTCTGATAAAGACCATCGGTAGTGGTATCTGCTAAGAGGATAAAACCTTTTCTGATGTGTCTGCCAGTTACTCTGTATTGGTATAGTGTTAGTTGGCAGATCTTAACCACTGTTGCATGTAAAATTTGTACTTGTTAAAATTTAATAAAATTGAATACTTGTTAAAATTTAATAAAATTTAATAAAATTGAAAAGTAGGATTAAAGTATTTAAGACTTTCTAATGCATTTGTCCAAAACTTTAAAGCTTATCTTACTCTGGATTTACATGTCCCTTGACAGTAACTAATAAAAATATTATTTTGATGTTTTGAATACAATCCCAATTACTGACAAAGCATTTTAGAGATCTGTCCAATTTTCTCTTGAAAAGGAGGGGGAAAGAAGGTTCTGATTTTTATTTAGTAGATTAAGTGATGTCACTTTATTTTAGGTTTACTACACAGCATATTAGAGATTTAAATTGGCTAAAATTCTTCAGTCTGTTGAACTAGTACAGATTTTATTTAAAAGCACCCCATTTGCATCAAATGTAACCTGAAAAATTACTGGTTGACGACATCCATGCAATAATAAATTTGCACTTATAGAACAACTGCGTTTTTTTAGTTCAAAGCACTTTATGAGTATTAATAAAGTAATATTTCCAGCCCCCTTTTATTTATGGAGACACTGGGGCACAGACAGCTTAAGAAACTTGCCTCTGTTCATACTTGTAGATTGTACGTGGCTGAGCTGGGAAGAGTGTTAAATCAGTTAAAACAAATTAATCTAGATGGTTGGTGCTGTTTCTGGCCCGTTAAGGTAAGACACAGAGCAAGAAGCATTAGCTTCCCTGTTTGCCAGCTAACAAAGCATCATTGAGAATACAGTAACCTCTAAGACAACCACATGGTCGGGGAGAGTGGGGCTGGGAGTGAGATCAGCAGCTGCAAATAGATTGACAGGGTTTAGGAAGGTTATTAAAAAGTAGAAAGCCCAGATTGAAAGTAATGGCAGATTTGGCAGGAAGGGGACGTGCACACATGCATAGCAGAGCATCATCCTAGTGAGCATCATCCTCTACTCATTTTTCCAGCGCGGAGTGGGTTTGTTTTCCACGCTTAGAATCTATAGAGCTGGAAGAGACCTCAGGAGTCATTGAGTCCAACCTCCTGCCCAAAGGAGGACCAACCCCAACTCAATCATCCCAGCCAGGGCTTTGTCAAGCCGGGACTTAAAAACCTCTAAGGATGGAGATTCCACCTCCTCCCTAGGGAACCCATCCCAGTGCTGCACCACCCTCCTAGGGAAATAGTTTTTCCTAATATCCAACCTAGACCTTCCCCACTATAACTTGAGACCGTTGCTCTATTGTTCTATCATCTGTCACCACTGAGAACAGCCTGTGGATGCTATACCTGTATAGTAAAACTGCACCTGATTTGTTGGAGGGATTTAGTTTTGGTTTGTGATTCTACCTTGACTTTTCCCGGCCGAATCTCTATTATTCAGCCAACAGTTAGGGGTGGTTCTGGCTGAAAGCTGGCTTTCTGTGTGCAAGTGTACAGTCTAGTGCCCAGAGACCACTTGAAACCGCAGCATTGTTGTGGCTGCCTTGCCCCATGCCATCACTGCTGGCTATGGAGTGTCTGAAAAGCATAGAGTTACTTCTGTGGTCTCTCCGCTCCAGAAGAATTTGAAAAACCAGTTTTCAGTTTGATACCCAGAGCATTGCATCAGCTAGAAAGTATGTTGCGTCCAAACCTCCTCCACAAACCAGCTGACTTAATCATGGTTATGTATCTGATTGCACTTAGATTATAGAGCTGTCATCAGTTTTGGCAGGCTGTGTGCATAATGAATATTTTGTAATGTCCACGGGCACTCTTGCTTTTAGCCTGGAGCCTTTGTTCTGGAAGGATCAGGAGGCATTCAGCCTCTGGCAGGGTGGAGAAACTCATTTTCTGGGGAATGTATGTTTTAGGGAAAATATATTCATACACAGTGGAGCAGGAGAGTGATTGTGTGTGCTCTGCTGCTCTGAGACCTTCCCAGTGTCACAGGATTAAAAGCTGAACCTTTTCGTTATTTATTATTATTTTATTACTTATTTATATTGTGGTATTGTCCAGAGGTCCGAGGCCCAGTGTTTGAGGCATGGTGCAAACATGTAACCGAGACAGTACCTGCCCCAGCATGCTTATAGTCTAAGCATAAGACAAGAGGCAAAGAATGTAAGAACAGCTGCACTGGGTCAGACCAGCGGTCCACCTAGCCCAGTATCCTGTCTTTCAGCAGTGGCCAATGCCAGATGCCCCAGAGGGAGAGAACAGAACAGCCCCAACAATGCTCATTGAATGACTGAATTGAAATTTTGGGCAGTTATACAAATAAATGATTAAGTTGGTCTCTCAGTGTCCTTGACCAGCAAGGGCTGGGATTATTGTTTAGGCAGCAATTCTTACAGGCAGGGTCTTGTCTCTCATCACTCAGCAGCAGCTCTGTATAGTTTAGATTTTCTGTAGTTCTCAGTTTCTCAAATAAGTTAGATCTTTGGGTAAGTTTCCCCCTTGATTTGTGAAGTCTTCTGCTCATCTCTTTCTGTTGGTTTTAGTATGTTCTGCTTTGGGCGTGTGTAACTTTATTAAAAATTATTCTGATAATGGTAGGAAATTCATATCAAGGTTTGACTGCCTGAGTGTACACCAGCAGGGTTTAAATTCGGGTGCTCCCACTGCCTTGTGCACTAGCTGTCTGAGTTGACCCTCCTGGCCTGTTCTTAGGGTGCATGTTCTTGTAGCACTCTCGAGGAGAGGAGCAGGATGCATGATGATATATGGAGCACGGGGAAGAGGGGAGATATCTCAGGTGGAAAGGGAAGTCAGTGACTTGGCTAATTTCTGAAGCATTTCTTCTTTCTGGCCTAGTCAGCCTTGACTCAGTCCAGTGCAATTCAGCTTTTCTTGATCCAAGTTCTCCTCTCTGTGATGGCATTGACATCATCAGTGGAAAATGAAATATATAGCCTCAGCATATTGTTGGCAGCAGAGGCCATAGTGCTTGCCATTGCTCAGCTGATGTCCTCTAGACAGGGACGAGAAGAAGGGGCAGTGTAGCACCCTGTGGGACTCCCCAGGGCGGAAGTAAGAATGTCCCAGAGGCCTCTGGAAGCCACTGATTCTATGATTTCCATTACCTCCATGATAGAATCTTGGCCTTTACCATGAACCTTTGCATGAATTTGTTAATGGGAAGTTGTCTCTAGCTAGTGTCTTGTGCCCATTTTAAAATTAATAAAGTAAGGTCTCCAGTGCAGAATTGTGTCTGTGTGTCCTGTTTTCAGCATTTTTTAGTAAAACCTCAACCTGTTCAAAGCTGGCTGCTTAGAGGCCGAATAGATTGTTCCGTAAGTATAGAGATGGTACGTACAATCTCTAACTTGTTCACACTCTTCAGACGTCAAACCTTCCGCTTGTTTCATCAGGGTTAAGTTACTTGAAATGTTCTCATCTTGCCTACAGAGTTCCCCTAGGGCAAGTGCTTATTTCACAGTATGTGGGAATTAATGTGATCTGTCTTTATGTGATGTTTTCTTAGTTCCATTGTTTGTATGCATTGGATTGCCTAGGAAACTATAATAATCTTGTTAAAATAAAGATTTAATCTCTCTGCGGTGTTGGGACTAGTTCAAAAAGCCAGACTCCTATTCACTGGTAGTCACAGTTGGAATACATTAATTCTGAAATGCTTACTTTAATGTGGGTGGGTCAGTGCCAGTGACTTGTAGACATTCTGCATGGGGTTTGATAGCAGGTTATTGCCAAGAGAAGTCTTGACAGTTGCAGAGTATGAGCACCGGGAGGGACCAGCTGTGTTGGGCAGCTGTGGCTGGTATGCAGGCGCTCACGGCTGTGATATGAACAGATGGAAAGAGCCTTGAAGAGCTCTGGGTTAGTATCTTTCTTGCAGAACTTATACAACAATTTGTGAGAGGACATATACCAAGAAATAGGGCCAGCTGCAACAATCCAACGGATAGTTTTCTACTCCCCAAAGAAGAGCACAGTTTGCATTTCTCTACATTCGCTGGATTATGGCCAAGTTGCTTGATATTCTGCAATGCAAGGAATAGCTACCATTTTTAAAAATCCGTCCTTCTTAACTTTTGCACAAATGCACACAAAGTGTTACTCATTTCAGCACAATGTGGAAGTAACCTCTCCTTCAGTATTATTTTACTTCCCATTGACATCTGCTTCACAATAAGCAATTTGCTTCACCCTTCCCCACAAGATTAATGCCAGCGGCTGTTTTAAATGTGATCAGATTTGTCATGCATCACCCCCAGTTGCTTAGCATGCCAAACCATTATAAAGGTCTGTTAATCTTGATCCAGTCACATCTTTGAGTTTCCTGCTATATTAGGTCACTTGCACATATGTAGCTGAGAAATAAAAAAGTATTCGCAATGATCCCTGTTGATATACTGAAGTTCCTTCAAACAACTCTGTCCTTTGGTCTCCTCTCCATTTAGCTATTTGCACTTTAAATAAGATACTTGCATTTGGAAGTCACAAATCAGTGATATAATAAAACCTGTCAACAGTTTAAAGATAATTGACAAAGTTTGACCATGGAACAGTTTCTAACGTATCAGCAAGATGAAAGCTGAGTCAGAAGTAGACAACAGCACATTAAACTCTAATAATTTAACCTATGATCAGTTTCTAAGAAGTTTGGTGTATTGTTGCTGCATATGAGATAGGGTGTTAAATACACAGCTGATTGGAAAACGTGCCATACTTATGTGGAAACATGTACATATTTTTTCAACAGTATAAGATGGGGCAGGGAGTTGAATCTGTTCCGGATCTTCCACAGTCCCATTGCTTCAGCTTAGCCCTTGCTAAGATGGATCTCATCCCCTTTCCCTCCCTCTTCTTCCATCCCACTTCCTTCCTTTCTTTCAAAGTCCCCGTCTCCTTTCTTTGTTTCTTCACTTGGCGAATGTTCTTTTAACCTGCCCCTACCAAACCAGCCGACCAGAACAGCAACAAACGATAAATAAGTAAATAAATTGTGGAGCTAACACAGTGCTTGGAAATCACTGTCCTATGCACTCTGCTTGTGCATTCTACCCCCTCCCACCATCCCCTTTGTCTGTTTTTTCTCCTTAGATTGTACGCCCTGCTAGGCCACGCCAATCTCTCACGCTAGGTTTGTACAGAGCTTAGTGCAATTGGGCTGCAATCTCTGTTGAGGCGTATTGATGCTGCTGTAACACAAATAATAATTAATAATATTGTGGGGTTTGGGGATGAGTGTAACAAGCTTTGTTATAATGAGGCCCAATCTATGGAAAAGGCTTGAGAATCTTTGATCTGTTAAGCAGCATGGAGGGCAGAGTGTCAATTTCAACTGACCATGCTGGAATGACTGCAGTTCTCCAGTAGGATAAGATCTGGACACAGATAGTGACCTCCTTTGGAGTCCTGGTTACAGGGCACGGGAAGAGCAGATGTACCATGGAGAAAAGCATGGTCAAAATCCATTGGAAAATCCATTGCCCGAGTAGTGCAAATGTAGTTCACCTCCACACCTTCCCAGAAGAAGAAAGATGCGTTCCAAGAAAACACGCATGACCAAAAACTCCCTGGACATGGATTCCTTAGAGGGGAGGGAGCTAGTTGAACTGGTGTTTGACCTGGGTATTTCTGATACTGGGGCATGTTTTAAAGCGCTCTGTTGTGGAGTGTTTGTTTTTAAATGGTTTGTTTCTTTTCATTTAGATGAACTAATATAAAATCAGCCCTCTCATGTTCTGAGTCTTTCAAGTGTATTTTCTATAGTTACTCGACCCAAATTAATCCAACATGTTTCTGAGCCAAGAGGGACAGTTGAGCTCCACCAGAAGTCAACAGCAGATTTGGTACATTTTTCCCCTCCAGTAATAAAAACACATTTGGGATCAGGAGAAGAGCCCCCCCCCCCCCCGGGGAAAATTTCATCTCATTCCTCCGGGAGGGAGGCTTGGAAGAATTTCAAACCTTGGGGCAAATAGCCTAGAAGAAACAATGAGATCCTGTCTCCCACTGCTGGTGTGATCACTGCCTAGTATCTTGAGAGCCGTAGTTGAAATACTTTCCCTTCCTCTGTTGCAGGTTCCTTACTGTGCCTTGGCTCCACACAGGAATGTTTGGGAGGAGGCATGCTTATTTCAATGGTATTTTGACCCTTACCCTCTGTTTCTTATAATCCATTCAGGTCTTTCCCAAACCTTGCAACCTAATCAGACACTCCTCCAATGAATTCACTTCAGAGGAGCCACTTCGTTATTCTAATAGCAAAAAAAGGTGACGATGGCTTGACATTTTAGTTGTCTCAATTGAACTGTTTGGATGGTGAGGAACAGCTCCTATCACATTGACGCTTTTAGGGGAGGAGATGTATTGCATCTGACTAAACTCGCGTTGAGAATTTTTTCCTCTTTGGATGTGCTGCAAGAAGACCAAAAAAGGAGCATGACAACCTTTCATGCAGTGCCTTGCATAATGGCTGGTTTCAGAGCGGTAAACTGACTCAGCTACCTTTCATGCAGCGATGTGTCAACCAGGGAATCCTTCACTTCTGACTTACATATATACCCCAACTGTCCCCATTAATGGGTCTCTCTGGCATGAATTTCAAGGGGATAACAAGCCCCCGCAAAATTATGAGAATCAGCGGGGTAAGCTCTGATTGTGACTTTCGTTCCTTCTCCCAGAAATGTCTGATTGAAAGAAGGCAGAACTGGACACGGTTATTTCACACACAGAAATCAGTCAGCATTCTCCTTAGTGGAAAAGTGATAAATTGAGAATTAAGTTCTCTCTTCTTCTCCCTGCCCAAGTTTAGGAAAACATGCCTATTCTGAATGAGGCCCCTTGGGTGCTGCCATTGGCCATGTTTTCTTGTACCAAACAAGTAAGATCAGAGTGACAGAAGTTTTTCTTTTTTTTCCAGTCACCAGTGGTAGCAGCAGGGGTTGTGTTTTGTAAAATAGCGTGCACAAATCTGGTGGTTTGCCCATCCACATGAAGATCATAGATTTTTGAAAACACTGAGGGAACAGTGACCAAATCTTGCAAAACAAGCGATAACATTGAAAGCATGCATTCAAAGAATTTCACAATATGAAGAATAAATAATTAACCATAATGGATGATCACCACAGAAATTCCACAGGCCTGTGGCTACATGTCAAGCAGATGAACTCTGCTTCTAAGGAGATACAAATTGCTAATTATCTAAACAATTGAGTTACTCTGAAATATAAACCACTCAGGGCATAAAGGCTGGTGTCTGTGTCCCAGTATATCAGAGTCATGAGAACATGTATGCACAGACCAGCAGGGATGACAGCCACCCCTGGCCCCAGGGCAAGGTGTGGAGGGGCGGCTCTATGCCCCTGGAAAGGGCGGGGCTTTGGGTATAAGGGGCGGGGCCAAGGGCAGTCAGCCCTTAGCCGCCGCCCAGAGCAGTGTTCCAACTGTAATTCAAAGGGTCCCAGGATTCCTGCCAATGCCACAATAGCGGCTGCCAGGAGCTCTGGGCCCTGAGGCAGTTACCCCCTTTGCTCTCTTTTCCCCCCACCTCCTGTTGGTGGGGCTGGAACAGACCCATCATCAGCCTATGTAGTGTTTAGTTTTCCTTATCTTGAGAATGATCTATAAAGCGGGGCTGGAAATACCAAACAGATGTATTACTCACACTAACATAGCAAAGCATGTCACAGTGTGTATGTAAGGATTCACTTCACTTCTCAGCACTGGAGGGTAGTCATCTATGGGGCAGAGTATAGGACTTCTTTGCACACAACCGGGATTAAGGGAAGAAACCATATTCAGCTGAAATTGCAGTGGTGATGTGTATAGGCAGCAAATAAGTTACTCCGCTTAGGCTGACATGGCTTTTGGCCTATCTTTCTTTACTATTTTTTAATATACTCTACTTATAATTGTTAATTAATGTGGTATGTAAACATTGTTGCAATATGTTAGATACATTGTGAACATAACATTATGGATGACGCCTGAGGGGAAAGAAACTGGAAAAGAAGGCAGAAACTATTTTAAACTCTGCTGATCCTAAGAGAAACTTTACAAGGGTGCTCTGGTAGATTTTATTTTCCTTTGCCAAGAAGCAAACACCCTGGAATCACTAGGGAGGGAATTCTTTTCTTGCTTGCTGTTGAAAAGTCTTCCCCCATGTTGCCAATATTTGGCAAAACAAAGGGCCATTTTAAAATGGCAGGTTTATAGTGTTTACATTTGCGTGCAGAGCCGAGCCATGTACTCGTGGGACTTTTGAGCACATACACGGTGTTGCTACTTGTGGCATCCAGGAGATGGACGCTACAAGCACATGACTTTTGTTTGGGTTTCTTGTGGTGTATTCCCCTCGTATGTTTTCAATAGTTCTAGATTGTCCTGAAAAGGTAGACTCAAATCAGTTCACTTTTCCATTAGTAAAATATATGTAGTGGAGTTCAGAGGAGAAAGAGTAATAATTAATACCTAGCTCCTTTACATAGCACATTCTATCACTAGGCCTCGGTGCTCTCCATAAGAGGACAGTATCATTATCCCCATTTTCCAGACAGAGAAACTGAGGCACAGAGCAGGGAAGTAACTGGCCCAAGGTCACTCAGTAAAAGCCAGGCCTCAGTCCTGAGTTGTAGTCTAGCCCGGTCGATGGCCCTGTCACTGGCATCTTGTTGCCTTGCAAAGAGATGTGAGTTCGATTAGAAATCTCGCCCCCCCCCGAGCAGCAGAACCTATAAGTCCTTTGGCAGTGCTATCAGAGAGGAAGAGTTCCCCCGTGCCCTCCCCTTCTCCCCTGGGCTTGACACATGCCCGGTTACCGCAGTAGAGCTTGTGAGCACAGACATGACATCCTATGGCATGGCCCTTTTCTCTCTCTGTGCTTCCTTGCTCTGTGGCAGCTGCTGACTGTGTTTTAAACCCATGTGGACCAAAAGGGAAACAAATCCCCGCAACACAGGCTGAAATAGGCAGTCCTATGCTGCTCTTCTGCACAGCCTCCATGTTGGGATGGGGCTGGATCAGAGAGGAAACAAGAAGGGGAGTGACCAGAAAGTTGTTTCTAATTTTTCTTGGCCATCCTGCAGCCCCTCGGCAGACACATGCTCCAGAGCACTGGCTGATTTAGAGTTTGGTTTTGTTTTTGTTTTTTTTAAATCATTGATTTAAATCTTTGAGGCTTTGTAAAACTTGCCTGAAAATTTGTCTTCCTGCAACATTAGAGTAAAAATGTTAAATAATTTTGAACACTGTTTTATTTTTTGGTTTTGGTTTTAATGCTACTAGTGGTAGGATCTTTTATTTGACTTTTTCAAAACTATTGTAGACGGAGCAATATATTGCAAATTAAGACCCATATCTGTTTAAAAATTTAAACAAAAGTGCAATTTTACTCCCATGAATTGTCCCATTGACTTCACTGGGACCACTGGTGTGTGTAAAGTTAACATATGCATAATTGTTTGCAGATAAAATTGCATTGTTTCTAGAACCTTTTCTGGTCACGTATAAAATGTCACTTCAAAGCAATATTGGGTTAACAAAGCAGTGCCTGTGTTAATAATAAAAAGTTATTTAGATTTTACATTAATACATGTACATCAATACATTTTTTAAATACACTCAGACCTAAGGTTAGATGCCTGTTTCCATAACTAGGACATCTTCAGATGGGATTTGCAAGAGCCCCTAAGTGACATAGGGACACAAGTCCCACTAACTTCAGATGGCAAACACTGACTGAGGAGTACAGCTTGGCTGGAGCATTCCGGTTTTCCTGACTTGTAGAAGTTCAGTAGCCCAGAAGAGGGTGTTGGTTGCAAATACAGCACGAGTTATTTATCATTTTGGTGCTTTATTCTCACAGGAAGGCTATTAATGAGGCCCTGGACTAGGCTTTTTCAGCATAGGTGAACCTTATCAGTGTGAAACTTCTTAATAGAAAAAACTGTATGTGGAATATAAAATTCTAACAATTAGGCAACTTATTAGAGAATCAAGAAGAAAACATCTACTCTAGCAATTTGACTTACTATAAAATGAGAAGAAGGTAAAGAGCCTGTAACTTACAAATACAATTTTCTGATTTAGAGTTTTTTAAAAACTAATGTATTTATTTAAAATCATCATTTTCATCCTCCTGGTTGTAAGCTAAGGGAACCCGAGTACCCTCCAACTTCTGCTGGGGATTGTGCCGGCCCTAGGGTTGCCAGGTGTCCAATTTAGAACTGGACAGTCCGGTATTTGAGCTTTCTGTTCGGGAAACACATTGAGAAAACATAAATGTCGGGTATTTTCTAAGTAAGATGCAATGTAGATTGTGACATAATGTCAAGTGTGTCCGGTATTTTTGTTGAAACCATAGAATCATAGAACTGGAAGAGATCTCAGAAGGTCATCAAGTCCAGCCCCCTGCTCTAGGCAGGACCAGTTCCAACTAAATCAACCCGGCCAGGGCTTTGTCAAGCCGAGACTTAAACACCTCTAGGGATGGAGACTCCACTACTTCCCTAGGTAACCCATTCCAGTGCTTCACCACCCTCCTAGTGAAATAGTTTTTCCTAATATCCAACCTAGACCTCTCCCACCACAACTTGAGACCATTGCTCCTTGTTCTGCCATCTGTCACTACTGAGATCAGCCTTTCTCCATCCTCTTTGGAACCTCCCTTCAGGAAGTTGAAGGCTGCTATCAAATCCCCCCTCACTCTTCGCTTCTGCAGACTAAACAGACCCAAGTCCCTCAGCCTCTCCTCATAAGTAATATGCTCCAGCCCCCTAATCATTTTGGTTGCCCTCCGCTGGACCCTCTCCAATGCGTCCACATCCTTTTTGTAGTGGGGGGCCCAGAACTGGACACAATACTCCAGATGCGGCCTCACCAAAGCCGAATAAAGGGGAATGATGACATCTCTGGATCTGCTGGCAATGCTCCTCTTAGTGCAACCTAATATGCCATTAGCCTTCTTGGCTACCAGGGCACACTGTTGACTCATATCTAGCTTCTCATCCACTGTAACCCCCAGGTCCTTTTCTGCAGAACTACTACTTAACCGGTTGGTCCCCAGCTTGTAACTATGCTTGGGATTCTTCCGTCCCAAGTGCAGGACTCTACACTTGTCCTTGTTGAACCTCATCAGATTTCTTGTGGCCCAATCCTCCAATTTGTCTAAGTCATTCTGTACCCTATCTCTGCCCTTAAAGGTATCTACCTCTCCCCCCAGCTTAGTGTCATCCGCAAACTTGCTCAGGGTGCAATCCATCCCCTCATCCAGATCATTAATAAAGATATTGAACAAAACCGGTCCTTGAATCAAACCTTGGGGCACTCCGCTAGAAACCGACCGCCATCCTGACATCGAGCCATTGATCACTACCCGCTGGGCCCGGCCTTCTAGCCATCTTTCTATCCATCTTACCGTCCATTTATCCAATCCACAATCCCTTAACTTGCTGGCAAGAATATTGTGGGAGACCGTATCAAAAGCCTTGCTAAAGTCAAGATATATAACATCCACTGACTTTCCCATGTCCACCGAGCCAGTTACTTCATCATAGAAGCTAATCAGATTGGTCAGGCACGACTTGCCCTTTGTGAATCCATGCTGACTATTCCTAATCACTTTCCTCTCATCCAAGTGCCTCAATATGGATTCCTTAAGGATCCCTTCCATGATTTTTCCAGGAACCGAGGTAAGACTGACAGGCCTATAGTTCCCTGGATCATCCTTCTTCCCTTTTTTGAAGATGGGCACTACATTTGCCTTTTTCCAGTCATCCGGGATTTCTCCCGATCTCCACGACTTTTCAAAGATAATAGCCAAAGGCTCCTCAATGACATTTGCCAACTCCCTCAGTACCCTCGGATGCACTAAGTCCGGACCCATGGATTTGTGTATGTTGAGCTTTTCTAAATAGTTCCTAACCTGTTCTTTACCCACCACGGGCTGTCCATCTTCATCCCATCTTGCGTCACTTAGCGCAGAAGTCCAGGAGCCGACCTTGTCCGTGAATACAGAGGCAAAGAAAGCATTGAGTACTTCCGCTTTCCCCACATCATCTGTCACTAGGTTACCTCCTTCATCCAGTAGGGGCCGCACACCCTCTCTGATCACCTTCTTCTTGTTAACATGCCTGTAGAAACCTTTCTTGTTATCCTTCACATCCTTAGCCAGTCACAATTCCATTTGCGCTTTCGCCTTCCTGATAACCCCCCGGCATTCTCGAGCTATACCTTTAAACTCCTCCCTTGTCATTTGTCCAAGTTTCCACTCTTTGTAAGCTTCCTTTTTGTGCTTAAGTTCACCAAGGATTTCCCCTGTAAGCCAGTCCGGTCTCCTACCATGTTTGCCTCTCTTGCTACGCGTCGGGATGGTTTCTATCTGTGCCTTCAATAAGGTTTCTTTAAAATACTGCCAGCTGTCCTGGACTCCTTTCCCCTTCATGTTAACATCCCAGGGGATTCTGCCCATCAGATCTCGGAGGGAGTCAAAATCTGCTTTTTTGAAGTCCAAGGTGTGTACTTTACTACTCTCTTTTCTTCCTTTGGTCAGGATCCTGAAATCTACCATCTCATGATCACTGCTTCCCAGGTTGTCACCCACCTCCACTTCCCCTATTAGTTCCTCCCTGTTTGTGAGCAGAAGGTCAAGCTGCACACGGCCCCTGGTCGGATCCTTCAGCACCTGTGTCAAGAAGTTATCCCCAACATTCTCCAAAAACTTCCTGGATTGCCTGTGTACTGCTGTATAGGTTTCCCAGCAGATGTCAGGGTGATTAAAGTCCCCCATGAGAACCAGGGCCTGCGATCTGGAAGCTTCGCTCAGTTGTCCGAAGAAAGCCTCATCTACCTCATCCACCTGATTCGGTGGCCTGTAGCAAACACCAACCACAACATCAAGGCTGTTGTTTGCTCCTTTAAACTTAACCCATAGACTCTCAACAGGTTTTTCTCCCTCTTTATACTGGAGTTCAGAGCAATCGTAGTGCTCTCTTACATATAGTGCAACTCCTCCTCCTTTTCTCCCCTGCCTGTTGTTCCTGAACAGTCTATACCCTTCCATGACAGCGCTCCAGTCATGCGAGTCATCCCACCAAGTCTCTGTTATCCCAGTTAAATCATATTTCTTGGTCTGGGCCAGGGCCTCCAGTTCTTCCTGTTTGTTGCCTAGGCTTCTCGCATTAGTGTACAAACACTTCAGGTAACCAGTTGATCGTCCTATCTTCTCCATTCGAAACATGGGTCCTCCTTTCTTGCCCCTTCCTCTCTGCATTTCTTCCCAGTATCCGACTTTCCCACTCCCCTCAGGGTTTTGGTCACCGTCCCCCGACGAACCTAGTTTAAAGCCCTCCTCACTAGGTTTGCAAGCCTGCCCGCGAAGATGCTCCTTCCTCTCTTCGTTAGGTGGATCCCATCTCTTCCTAACAATCCCTGCCCAGTCCTTTCCCTTCAACAGGGAGGATGGAGGAGAATACCACTTGCGCTCCAAATTCTTGGATCCTTCTTCCCAGCGCTACATAATCCACAGTAACACACTCAAGATCATTCTTGGCCGTATCATTAGTTCCCATGTGGAGAAGCAGGAAGGGGTAGCGATCTGAAGGTTTGATCAGCTTGGTAAGCCTCTCAGTGACATCCTGAATGCGAGCTCCCGGTAAGCAGCACACCTCTCGAGATTCCAGGTCCGGACAGCAGAGGGATGGCTCAGTCCCTCTTAGGAGGGAGTCCCCAACCACCACCACCCGTCATTTCCTTTTGGGGGTAGTGGCCGTGGAACCCCCATCCGTAGGACTACGCATCCCATGCCTTCCAGTAGATGGTGTTCCCTTCTGGTTTCTTCCTTGTGAGGTCCCTTCCAGAGCTTTCAGCACTGCAGAGCCTGTGGAGAGAGCTTGAAAGCGATTACTTACCTCTATAGCATCGGGGGATTCCCGTGCTGGCCTTTTTCCCCTTCTAGAAGTTACATGCTGCAGTTTTCTTCTTGGTCATGTACTGCCCTCTCTGGCTCTTCTGCCTGCCGTGCTTGAAGGATTAAATGCTGCCTTCTATCGAGGAAGTCTTCATCCTCTCTGATTAAGCGTAGGGTCAACACTTGGGCTTCCAGTCCTCTAATTTTTTCTTCCAAAATGTCGACCAGCTTGCACTTGGTGCAGATGAAATCCGTTCTTTCTTCTGGGAGGAAGACAATCATGGCACACGCTGTGCAGGTAACAACAGCAGACCCATCACCAACCATCGCTGCTGTCCTGGAAAAGGGATTTAAAAAGAAAGGCAAGAGAACCTCTCGCCCTTCCCTGTCCCCTTCCCAACTCCCTCTCAAAACTCCCTGTTAGCAATCACCTGTTTGCAAGCTCCTTGGTCGCTTGCCCACTGCCTTATAAAGCCCCTCCCCCTACCAAGGCTCAGCCAATCAGCAGAGGCTTCTAGAATTCAAACTTTAATTAGAAGCCAACAGTTTCCACCTGCCAATAACAGCACAAACTCCATCAAGGGAAGGGGGAGGGGCAGAGGGGAGGTGGGGAAAAAAAGCCTCACTCTCAAACACAGGGGAAAATAAATAAATAAATAAACAAAAAAGAACACACACCAACCCTCACTCACAAACACAAGCTCAGCACACAGCAAGAAAGCCCCAAACACAACACCCACTGGCAACCCTAGCTGGCCCCTTGAGCCATCCAGAATTTGGAAGACATAACGGAGATACAAAGCAGTATTTGAACTCCCTCTGTCTGTTCTGACTGCCTATTGTGCCCCTTGTTGAGGTGTTGTGCATTTACAAGCACGCTTGAGGCCATACATCTTGCAAAGAGAAATCTGCAAGTTCAAACAGAGTTCCTCCTATGGTTTTTTTTTTTTTTCCTGCAGATAGAAATATGTACTGATTAGAAGGGGCTGCATTTCAAAAGTTCATTTCATCTTGAAAGATTCTAATGCCTTGAGCAATATTCCTCATGCCTACCATGGATGAATACTGCTGAAGCCAGGACTCTAAAAACGGAGTGAATATTAAGTGAAATCCCTGTAGTCCTCGAGATGTCAGTGGGAGCAGTGCAGGGTTTAGCACTTGAACTGTGTTTCTGTACCAGACTGCTGTGGCTTTCTCGTGGCTGATAACTTAGCAAAGGAAGAACCCTGTAAAAGCACAGAAACACTTACTGCATAGGACATAGATGTTTGTCTGTTGGTTTTAAATCAGTTGCTTGCTCGCTGTATAAAAAAGCATGATGAAGTCCTCAGAAAATTCAGTGCTGAAGTGGTTTTGTAAAACAGTATTTTTCATATCAAAAGATGCTAGAAATTCTAAAGGTGGGTTGGACTAAAACGAAGAAGCCAATATATCTGGGGCCTACAGATTTTTTTTCATTCACTTCCGTGTTCAGAATTCTAGTCGCGTACAATTTTCCTGATACTCATGCCATTTCAGCTTGCTGAAACAAACCCTTTCAGAACTTTTTCTATTTCCACTGGGGCAATCCCAGGCTAAAACCCTAAAAAATACTTTCACAGTAAGAGTAATTAATGTTTTGCTTTGTTCACAGAAGAGATCTCCAGCAGTGTTAGTGTCCCTACATTATGGATAAGTGATCCTTTACACAGTGGGAATATTGGGGAGAAAAATATTAAATCCTCTGGGGAGAGTAGGACTGGCAGTTCCCCTAAGCACTCTGAATCAAGAGGTCCCAATACGTGTTCTTCCTTCCCATTGACGCTCCCTGCATTTTGTCAACTTACACGGCTGATTGGAAAGAGTAAGATGCAGCTGATAGTGAGCTATCATTTTTCCTACAAGTTACAGGAGAAGATTTTTCTCATGGTATTTTATTCCCTTGTTTAGTGGATTGTAAGCTTTTTGGGGCAAGGCCTGCAGATTTGCCAGCACAAAGAGGACCTTATCCTGAATAGGGTCTTTGGTTGTAACACAATACAAATAATAGTGGCAAGTCAGTGGATGGATGCCACTGTTCCCAGCTTCCTGTGTATAGAAGACCAGTTAGTAGCAGCCTGTAGGGTTGTGTGGTTCTACGGCGCCAATTTCCAAATCATAAAAAAGCAAATTCATGCGTTTTAAAGGCCCTATGAAGTGAAACAACTTGTTCGTTTGTGCAGTCCTATTGGTGTAATGAATACAGGCTGATGGTATTTGCAGTAACAGGTGGTTATTTAAAGGCCTCAGAACCACTACAGAAAGTACACATCTTGAAAAGAAATGTAAAAATGCAAAATAGATCTACATACTAGTTTAGCAACAGGATATGGTTCTAAAGAGGAAATCCAGCATAGTCAATGGGCTCACACTCCAATAAGGATTTTATTTTTAGCTTGACGATTATGGATTTTTACAGTGTCACGTCACCATAAAGGGCTTTTCTTCAGAACAAGAACAGAAGAGAGGAAGTCCAAGTATATGGAGTCCAATATGTTTCATGGAGGCGGCAAACGTTCTCAGATACTGGAAAAGTTCAACTATAAACTAACTGTGCTCTCCCCGGGGAGGGTTCGAGAATACAGTAGCTTTATTATATTTGAGAAGACAGCTGGTTGCAGACCAGAGTTGATATAATTATTCCCAAAGTCTGTCACCAGAAGGGGGTGGAGCCAAATAAACCCATAAGAAAAAATGAAGTTGAGTGGGTGGCGGGATCCAGAAGATCCCAGACCTGTCCATCAAAACCTGTAAGCAGATTGGCCTTAAAGAAGGTAAGCAGGTGGAGAGGGGGAGCTACATCCTTGTCATCTGGTCCCCTAACTCTAGAATCTGTCAGATTCCTATAGGATAGGATAGGATAGCTCCTCTATCCTATCCCCCCTCAGTCTCCTCTTTTCTAAACTGAAAAGTCCCAGTCTCTTTAGCCTCTCTTCATATGGGACCTGTTCCAAACCTCTGATCATTTTAGTTGCCCTCCCCTCTCCCACCCTCTCTCTTCCCCTCTCCCACCTCCTTTTCCCAGTCTCCCCAAGTTTTGTTCAATAAAGAGAGATTCTATTTTTGAACACGTTTTCTTTATTTTGTACATCAGGAAGGGGGTCTAGGGAAGGGTAAGTGGAAGGAGGTGAGGAAGGAATGGGGTATGAGCCCCCAATGGGGAGGACTGGGCTGGCTCTGCGGGCTTCTGGGGGTGGAAGCTTTCCTGCAGCCCCCCAATTGCCCCCTCTCCCCAGATGGCAGCCTGCGGCAAGTGCAGCCGGTCTGATGGCCGAGTGCTGTGATGTGCCCAGTGTGGGCACTCAGGGCACTCCAAGCCAGGACTGCTTTGCAAGCGGGGCACCCCTGAGAACTGTCTGTCCAGGGTGGGGGTCGGATCCCTTTAAGCACAGCCCTCGGCTAGCCTGAGGCAGCAGCTCCACGCTCTAAGTCCTCATCTGATGCCCTGCCGGCATTACTTCCGGCCATCCTTAACCCCGGTTCAGGGTCCACTTAATGTGGACATGCTAGTTCGAATTAGCAAAATGCTAATGCGAACTAGTTTTTTAGTCTGGATCCGTTAGTTCAAATTAGCTTAGTTCGAATTAGCGCTGTAGTGTAGACATACCCTACTACACTCAGTGGTGTTGGCATTGGGCTTCAAACACTCTTGATTACCTGCAAATGGCATTCTGCTACTGAAAAGCAAACAGGTCTGCCTATAATAGACCAATCTTAATTAACATGCCTCTTACTCAGGGGACAGCAACCTCTGGCTCCTGAGCCAAATATGGCTCTTTTGTAGCTCAGACTCAGTCCTCCCTCAGCTCCTCTTGCAGCAGGGAGCCCATGTTGGTGCTCCAGCCTCGCAGTCCCCTGCAGAATTGGAGCCCCAAGCACCGGCTTCCTGTGGGGGAAGGTGGGAAGCTCAGAGGCTCCCCGCTAGATCTGGCTTGCAGGGAAGAAGCGGAGCTAGAAGCGTCTCCGTACGCTGCCACTTCCCTTCCCTCTTTCCCAGCTGGGAGACAGCCACACATGGACGCATTTCCTGGAGGCTTTCCCAGCTGCTCCCATTGGCCACAATCCTGCCAATGGGAGCAGCAGGAGGCTGTGCTTGGGACGCGGTACTGGCAGCAGCACAAAAGCAAGTAAGTGCCCCCCGCCTCCTCCAAGCTGAGATCGCACAGTGAGATGTTTCAGTTGGGGGACCACATCAGTGAGGGTTGGGGGGGGGTTGGCAGGTGTTGCCCCTCTGAAGCTTCTGATAATAGTAATTGACCTATTTTATCTATGATTTTTCAGGCAGGATGGGCTAGTTGCTCTCTATTTACCATTATTTTTAATGGCAAACCTGTGCCAGCTGTCTCTTATGGAATTTAAACCACAACTGTATCCATTTGTGTGGCTGAAGGCTGCATTTATAAAACTTAGAACACATACCAACTCCGGAGCATAATGGAGAGCACTGCTCCATGTCTAAGGAAATCACGTTATCAGTCATTTAAATGGGCTGCAGATGCTTCAACTACTTAATAAAATGTAACCACTTTTTGGAAAAAACCTACCAAGAATGCAGTTTGCATGAAAACTTCAAGTGCAGGAAAGTTGATCTTTAAATTGTTCATTAATTGAATTTGCTGAAGGAAAAAGTAATGGGATTAATTAGTCCTAGCATTGAGCATGGTGTTAGGCACACGCTTCAAGTGACTAACCTTAGGTTATGCCGCAGGTCAGTGGGAGAAGTGGGAATAGAACCCAAATCACTTGGCTCCCGTCCCCCATAAGAGCCATTTGCAGAAGTCAGAGCTGGGGGTATGTCTACACTACAGCACTAATTCGAACTAACTTAATTCAAATTAGTTAATTCGAACTAAGCTAATTCGAACTAGTGCATCAAGACCTAAAAACTAGTTCGAATTAGCATTTTGCTAATTCGAACTAGCATGTCCACATTGAGTGGACCCTGAACTGAGGTTAAGGCTGGCCGGAAGCAGTGCTGGCAGGGCATCAGATTAGGACTTAGAGCGTGGAGCTGCTGTCTCAGGCTAGCCAAGGGCTGTGCTTAAAGGGACCCGACCCCCACCCCGGACAGACAGTTCTCAGGGGTTCCCCGCTCGCTTGTCTAACTCGATGAGGGACAGCAAAGCAGTCCTGGCTTGGAGTGCCCTGAATGCCCACACTCGGTACATCACAGCACTCGGCCATCAGACCGGCTGCACTTGCCGCAGGCTGCCATCTGGGGAGGGTCAATCGGGGGGGCTTCAGGAGAGCTTCCACCCCGAGGAGCCTGCAGAGCCACCCCAGTCCTCCCCATCGAGGGCTCGTACCCCATTCCTCCCTCACCTCCTTCCACTTACCCCTCCCTAACCCCTCTTCCTGATGTACAAAATAAAGGACACGTGTGTTCAAAAATAGAAACTCTCTTTATTGAACAAAACTCGGGGAGACTGGGAAAAGGAGGTGGGAGAGTGGAAGAGAGAGCGTGGGATAGGGGAGGGCAACTAAAATGATCAGGGGTTTAGAACAGGTCCCATATGAAGAGAGGCTAAAGAGACTGGGACTTCTCAGCTTAGAAAAGAGGAGACTGAGGGGGGATATGATAGAGGTCTATAAAAGCACGAGTGGTGTGGAGAGGGTGCATAAAGAAAAGTTCTTCATTAGTTCCCATAATAGAAGGACTAGAGGACACCAAATGAAATGAATGGGTAGCAGGCTTCAAACTAATAACAGAAAGTTGTTCTTCACAAAGCAAATAGTCAACCTGTGGAACTCCTTGCTGCAGGAGGCTATGAAGGCTAGAACTATAACAGAGTTTAAAGGGAAGTTAGATAAAGTCATGGAGGTTGGGTCCATGGAGTGCTATTAGCCAGGGGGTAGAAGTGGTGTCCCTGGCCTCTGTTTGTGGAAGGCTAGAGATGGATGGCACGAGACAAATGGCTTGGTCATTGTCTTCGGTCCATCCCCTCCAGGGTCCCTAGTGTTGGCCGCTGTTGGCAGACAGGCTACTGGGCTAGATGGACCTTTGATCTGACCCAGTACGGCCATTCTTATGTTTTTATGTTCTAAGCTCAAGGCTCAGGGTCGGGGGTCTCACTGGACCACCTTGATTTTCATGCAAACCTGCTCCTGTGTGGCCAGGCTGGTAGCTATCCTGCCCTAGACTGCCACTTTCCTGTGCCTAGTGCAGAGGTCATGGACATTGGAGGCCTTCCCCCAAACCTGGATGAGGTCCACTATTTCCGCACTAGACCAGGCAGGCGCTCACCTCTTGTGGCCCCAGGCAGGCTCCTGGGAGCCGCCAGCCTGGTCCTGGGAAGAGGCGGAGGGCTGGGTGGCAGCGGGTGGCTGGTTCATGCTGTGCCAGGTGCAGGGTCTGCTAGCTGGGTGCTGGCAGGTTTGCACCTGGCATGGGCACCGTAGCCAGCCCGTGCCCCTTTTAGGGGTCCGGGGCCGGGAGGGGGGCAGATGAGTTTCCCTGGTGGTGCCCAGAGTGGCCACCAGGGAAAGCTGGGGAGGGCTAGCCTCCCACTTGTTCGAATTAAGTGGCTACACAGCCCTTAATTCGAACTACTTAATTCGAACTAGGCTTAGTCCTCGTAGAATGAGGTTTACCTAGTTCGAACTAAGCGCTCTGCTAGTTTGAATTAAGTTCGAACTAGCGGTTTGCCTGTGTAGCGCCTATTAAAGTTAATTCGAACTAACGTCTGTTAGTTTGAATTAACTTTGTAGTGTACACATACCCTGGGTTAGGATTTTGAGCTCCCTCCAAGTTTGGTGATGGTTGGAAAAAAAAAAAAAGACCTGCAGTAGTGAGTGGCAGTGGCCAGGTCCACTGACGTGGACTCACAGACCTCTCTTGCTACCAGGTTAAAAATAGCAGTGTAACTGTTCCCACTAGGGTTGGGATCTGGGCTTTGAAACACAGCAGTGGTGGAAAGTTTCCAAACCTGGGCTCCCACTTATGCAGGAACGTCTACACTGCTCTTTCTAATCCCATAGCTCAAGCCCTGGGTCAATTAGGGATGTGAGGGACTAGTTGCTTCCAACCCCCCTTTCTGCCTCTATCAGAAACAAGCAGCGGGGGGTGGGGAAGGAAAGAGAAGGGGTACTTCAAAGTTAGACCTTGGGCTTCACACGGTGCTGCTGCTTTGAAACATCCCCTGCAAACCAGGGCTAGCTGGGGAGTCCCAAGACTGCACGCAGCATTTCAAAGCGGCAGCGCCACATGGAGCCCGGTATCAGCGGGGGACTCCCCCGCTCACCGCGGACTCCGTGAGGCACTGCCGCTTTGACCTGCCGCAAGGAGCCTGACACTGGGCTCCTCGCAGTGTTTCAAAGCAGCAATGCTGCTTGGAGCCCAGGATCACTCCCCCGCTGACTGGGTTCCATGCGGTGCTTTCACTTTTGAAGGACACTTCAGAGTCGGATCTGCCCTATCCACTAATCAAACAGTCAATGTAAAATGCATCGACTATTCAGTTGGTCAATTACTCGCAATTTAACATCCCTAGTGTCAATGGACCCACGCTTGCTGATGTGTGTTTTCTTTTGCAGTGCAAATATATCCAGAGTCCCTTTAAATCGCATTAAGAATTCGAAGCCTGATTTACCCAGACAAAAGAAATGTTTGTGGAATTCCCAGCGCTTGACTACAAACATTTTTTTTATGGACATACCGAAGTTTTTATTTAATCTTCTTATAGTCTTCAAGTTAAAAGCATACCTGAGCTGAACATGAGAGCTAAACAGGCTATTAATCTGAACCCAAGTATAGCATCCTGAGGGCATTACAAGCAAATGTTTGTGTACTGACAAATTAAAGTCCCGGCATTGGTGAAAACAGACTGTATCTCCTCCAGTTGGACAAAACAGATATCCCGTTCTAACAAGGATTTCAGCTACATTAATACCGCCAGATCTTACCAGCTATAGCCTTGCTGAGTTTGTACAGCTAAGTGCATATATTTATCCACTGGGCTCACACAACCTATCACCTATGCTGATAGAAGACAACAAACACAAAGTCAGAACTTATAAGGCTCATCGGGTTCGCTGGAGCAGTGCACTTCAGGGGGAAAATATCTGATTTACCAGAAATAAAAAGTAAAAAAAAAAAAAAAAAAGAGAGAGAGAGAGAGAGATATTTAAGGCTTTAAGAGTTTGAAAAAGTGTCGGTTCCTCCTGCCAGTAAAACTTCAGCCTGAGCTGCAGAGGCTGCAGAAATCTTAGCTGAGGCAGAAGGAAAGTGCCAGCTCGAGCATCTTTGAGTTTGTTTTTATTTCAAACTACCTGGCATAGCTCGGGTCCTTCAGGGCAGGAGACTGGGCATGTGAGGGGGTACAGGAGTCAGGTTGTGGCTCATGGCAGTGGGGGGACTCAGGATGGAGTGAGGGTGCAGGAGTCAGGGCAGGGGGTGGGTGGCTCAGGAGAGAAGCTGGGCACAGAAGGAAGGAAAGGGGGTGAGGGCTCAGGGCAGGGGGGCACAAAGTGAGAAGGAGGGTGAGGGCTCAGGAGAGCAGGTGGAGGTGCAGAAGGCAGGACGGGATGAGGGGGCTCAGGAAGGAGGCTGGGGGCATGGGAGTTCAGGACCCAGAGCAGGGGGAGGGACTCAGGGCAGGGGGTAGAGACAGCTGGCAGCAGCTCCCCAGAGCCAGGCCACGGCACTGGGGGCTGTGTTGCCCAGCTGCTGGCTGTTGTCCGGGGACAGGCTGGGTGGCAGGGGCCAAGCTGTCTGGCCAGTAACTGTTCCACAGCTCCCCAGGGCTGTCAGGGCAGACTCGGGAGCTCTGGGGTGATGTTCAGCCCCACCAAAGCCAGTATCTATGGGGTCTGTTCCTGTCTTTGCCACTGACCAGTTGTGTGGCCTTGAGCAAAGTCACTTTGCATGTCAGTGCCTCTGCTTGCCATCACATACAAAAGAATGTGTTCAGACATGTTTCTTTAAACGTTACTTATGCTATCAGTCTCAGTGAAATTTAATATAACCCAGCCAAGTTTAAAGAAAATTAGTTCATTGTTATAAAAGTATGTGTAAAGCTTAGATAGCCATGAGTTTGTGGTGATACAATGTTTGGAGTCACTTTAGCTTTGAAATAGTCTTTAAAAAAAACCAGAAAATGAAAAACCTTTCAACTTCAAGATCAGTTTAAGGCTTAGAAGACTGAGCCATCAGGCGCTTCTGAGTATTTAATGGCAAAGGTAAGATTTTCTGATATGGGTGCCTAAAGTTAAGCTTCTAATTCCCTATTCAAGCACTTGTCAAAATGGCCTGAATTACAAAGTTAGCGGGGAGCTGGTGGATCCTGAGCAGTGTTGAAAATCAGGCCAAGCAGGGTGGAATTATAGAACTGGAAGGAACCTTGGGAGGCCCCCAGAACCTGGGACAACCGATTCAGGGTCATGGGCTTACATTGAAGGGCTATATGGAGCAGCATAGTTGTTCCTGCTTAGGCTGGAGCTTGTCTCTGAAACCAGACAAACAGGGAGGGTCTCAGAGTCTGGGCTGCAGCCTGAGCACAGATGTCTATGCTACTATTTTTAGCCTGGTACCAAAGTCCTGATGAGCCTGAGTCAGCTTAGTAACCCATTATTCATAACCGGTTATTAAATCAGTTGACCAAGATGCTGAGACTTGCTGCCACTGGTTATGGGGGGCGGGGGTTTCAGCAGTCTTTCCTTATTTAGGTTCCAAAAATGAAACGAGGCTAAACAATAGGGCACTTTTTTTTTTAATCTTGTCTGAAAATTTTAGGTTCTAGGACTACAAGGTGGTTAAGAATACAGTAGTTCGTATTCTGACCAAACGGGAACAGAATGGAAGGAAAATCAGAATATTGTGTTAGGGTTCTAAATTTTAGTGAACAGGTAAAGCAATATCAGTTTCTTTAAAAAAAGTCATACTTTTTTAATTATCCATACTTAAGGAGACCATTGTATTTTTTTCAGTTAAGGGAATGCATGGACTGCACCTATCCCCTGCAGGGAATGCATGGACTGCACCTATTACTATTTACTGGCAATGTAAATAGACATTAATGGGAGAGGATAGCCTTTCCATTTTCTTCTTTTGATGAAAAGAACAAGCTTTTGACCTTCACGGAGCTCAACCTGAAGAAGAACCTGCAGAGCTGACCAACAGAAATTGGTCCAATAAAATATATTAGTTCATCAAATGTATTATGACGGTTGTCTGACACTCCATTATAAGACCCTTTGTTTATAACTTTGGCAAACCTAAACCATTTGGGCTGAAATTTTCCTTGCTGCATGTCTGCCTCATCCTGGCATTTTTGGAATTTTTCAGCCAGAGCAATAGTTCAGCTGGTCATGGCTACGAAAAAATATGTTACTTAGCCCATTTTTTTAAGTTACTTTTCCTGAGACAAACTCTGGTGCTCCCATGCTGTGGAACAGAGTTGAGTAACAATAACTGTATTGTGTAGTTTTACCTCTTTATGAATATATTAATTTAATAAGGAGATTTCAGACAACTAGTTTTTTTTTTTAAATGACAAGTAGAATGCTTTTTGAGGAGGAAGAGAAGCTTCAAATCAAATTGTTTATAAATTTTACTGAGCAAATATGGAAGTAATGTGATAGAGAAGCTAGTTCATGTAGAAATGTTATTCCAAGGGTTGGTGTCTTAGATATTGTTTGTAGCAAAAATGTAGTGACAAGCAGTTTTTTCTTTAACCCAGCAATGAACAATTTGTTGTGAGGGCACTTTGAGCACTGGGCAATACTAATTAAAAACCAGTAGTCAGTTCTGACCTAGTACCAAAGTATGAACCTACTAATTTATTAAACACACATGAATCTGTTCATCTGAGGGTTTCAAAAATTGAGTGCAAAAGTCTCTCTTCTAAAGGGACAAAGATTAATAGACATGGAGGGTAGGAGGCTGTTTTGTTCTTGTTCTTTTTTTGCAGAGTCCCTGTACATATTTGTGTCTGCTTTAAAAAAAAACAAACAACTAATAATTGGTGGATTTTTTTTTTTTAAGAACATCAAAAGTCAGAGTGAAGAGTCCTGGTTTTAATGGTCATCCCTATGATAAAATAAATTCTCCTATTGTGCACTTGTTTAGGAAATGAAGCTGAATTTAGGAGGTGTGATCAAAGAGGCCATTATAAACACAGAATAGTTGTCAAGCTCTTATTATGTTTAATTTTTTAAGTTTAATTTAGTGTAGAGAGTAGGGTGGGAAGAGTTCTGGAGGAAATGATTTCTCCAGCAGGTTGAGTTTTAGAAATGGCAGCTGTCTGGAACTTCTGAAAAGTTTGGAATGTTACACTAAGTCCCAGGGAGACTGATTATAGCAAGCAAGTAATTTGGTAAGAAGTATGTGATACACTTATTAGATGTCTGTGCAGTTTATCAGTTGCCTCTCCAGTTTGTCATGTGGAGAGACTACGCAGTAATTGTTTGTATGTACTTACAACAGTTACCTTGACCCTGTCCTTTCAATATATAATCATGTGAACTTGTTTTAACATGTTTTGTAGATAGCTGATTGTCTATTTCAACCGTAGAAAACAGTCACTTTTATTTTCTGAATAAAAAATAAGACTGTGAAGTTGTAAATACTTGTGGTGTGTTTATGTTGTGTTGTACATCATGGAAAATTGCCAACAATTCACAATACTTTAGCTCGCTCTTGAGCTTGTTTTGCAGTTACGTGGTTCTTCACAGTAATGTGGTTCCTTAGAGAAATGTCATTCTTTAGAGGTGTGTCCACATGTCCTCTGACTATGGCCAGGGTCTGCTTCACTTCTTAGGACACACAGCAGCATGCGCATATGTCATCTGCCACACCACAGTGGTTGGCATCAGTTTACTCGCAGTCCAAGTTATGCTCCCCTTGCAAGTACATATAGCCTTGCAGTGGTGGACCATGCCAGAGAATGTCCTTGAGAGAGTCTCATTCTCCATCTCAGAATGTCCTTGAGAGAGTCTCATTCTCCATCTCAACCCCCCCCCCCCCCACGAGCTCATGTCATACTCCTCAGACCTGGGCTGGGGCGCACACTTTGGCACCCACCAGACCCAGGGATTGTAGATTCCGGAGGATTCTCAACTGCATATCAATGTGAAGGAGCTCAGAGTAGAGCATCTGGCTTGTGGGGTTTTCCTCCTTAGATGTCGGGCAAAGTGCTACTGGTCCTCATGGACTTCATGGCATCAGTTTTCCTTATAAACAGACAAAGGCGAGCACACTGCACCATGTTCTGTCAGGCAGCGCTCCTCCTTTGGGAATTTTATCAGCATTGATATCCACCTGGCGGCGGCTCACCTTCTGGGGGTCAGAAACGCCCTAGCAGATCACCTCAGCAGTGACTTCTCTTCTCACCATGAGTAGTCACTTCTGGAAGTGGCCTCCATGATCTTCCAAAGGTGGGAGACACCCCAAATGGACCTCTTTGCCACCAGGCTGAACAGGATCACTTCCCTCCTCTCCTGGGCTCTGCTGTATCCCTCTCATCAGCAGGGGCCTCATCCAGCTCAAGCAGGACAAGGCCTATGTCATCCTGATAGCCCTGGTCTGACCTTGCTAGCACTGGTTCAAAATGTTTCCAGACCTGGCAGTTTGCTCCCCTCTCTCCCCTCCCCCCGTCCGCCTGGACCTACTGTCTCAGGACCAAGGTTGTCTCCTCCATCCAGTCCTTGCATCTCTGCCTCGCCTGGCTCCCTGGCTGGGTGAAATGGAGCACACCTGTTCAAAGGAAGTCCAGCAGGTTTTACTCGGAAGTAGTCTCGTGGAAGGTTTCCTAACTTACCAAGTGGTGAGCAAGGTTCTCCCAGTAGGCAACAGAGTAGAGTATCTCTCTGGAAAACGCTCCAGGACAGTTGGTTGTTGACTACCTGCTGCAACTTCAGTGCCAAGTGTTACAACTCCAGTGTCAAGGCCTAATACATTCCTCCATTAAGGGGCATCTTGAAGCAATCTCCACCTTCCATGGACCAGGCAAGGGCAGACAGTATGTCACCACAAGACTTGATTATTTACTTCTTGCAGGATCTCAAGTGCCTCTGTCTGCAGATGCGGGACCCAGAGGTGGAGGGGGCGGTCTAATCTTAGTCCTCTCCAGTTCATGAAGCCTCCATTTGAGCCTCTGGCTGCCTGCTTTCTCTCTCTCTCCTTTTTGTCATGGAAGGTGGGTTTTTGGTCACGGTAACATTTGGGAGGCAGGTTTTGGAAATCCGAGCTATAACTTCGGAACTTTTGTTTACTGTTTTCAAAGGACAGGGTCCACTGAGGCCCCTTCCAAAGATGGTGTCCTTTCACGTGAACCAGGATATCTTACCTGTGTTCTGCCCCAAATGCACAGGACAGAGGAGAGATGGCTGCTTGCTCTGGATGTTAGGCAGCCTTTGGGATTTTACCTGGAGCTCACTAAGCCATTCTGCAAGTCTTCTCACCTTTTTGTGGCTACAGCTGGCAGGATGAATGACATGCTGGTGGTCATTCAGTGTCTGGCCAACTGGATTACCTTGTGTATCCAGACCTGCTATGAACTTACCTGGGTTCTCCCTCCACAGATTGTGCAGGCACATTCAACCAGGGCCCAGGCATCATCAGCGGCCTTCCTTGCCTACGTGCCTATCCAGGACCTCTGTAGAGCCACGACATGGCCATCAGTCCACATGTTCGCAGCCCACTGTGCCCTCATGCAACAAGCTAGAGATGACTCTGGGATTGGCAGGGCTGTATTGCAGTCTATTAGACCATGAGCTCCTGTCCACCTTTTTCTGCTTGGAGTCCTCCAGTATGGAATGGACAGGAGCAATCACTCGAAGAAGAAGAAGAAAAGACCGTTACTTTCTGGTAAGTGGAGTTCTTGCAGATGCGTTGCTCATGTCCATTGCACAAGTTGCCCTCCTTTCCCACTGTCGGTTTCCACTGAGAAGGAACTGCTGAGGGCAGGGGGAGCACACGTGTCCCTTATGCTGTCCCCCAGAGGCACTCCCCTACAAATGCTGCTACGGGAAAAACTTCCGGCATGGGTGCATGTGGCAAGCACTCCCACCTAATGTGGGAGGGACACGAGCAATACGTTTCGAAGAACACCGGTTACAAAACCAATAACTCTCTTTTCTTCTTCGAGTGCTTGCTCATGTGCATTATCATAGAATCATCATGCTGGAAGGGACCTCGAGTGGTCATCCTGCCCAGTCCCCTGCCTGTCAGTGGCCTCTTGTGTGGAGCTGTTTGACCATTACATTCTTCTAGTTCAGGGTGGGCAACAGTTCACCAGGGTTAGCCCCTGGCAGGCCACTACCACTATATTTACCTGCGCCTCCACAGGAGCCAGTGATTGGAACTCCCATTGGCCAGGAACGGTGATCCATGGCCCAAAGGAGCTACAATCACACATATCTATGGAGGCACAGGTAAATACAGTGGTGGCAGCCGGACAAGATCTGGCCCCTGGGCTGGTATTTGCCCACCCCAGTTCTAGCTAGTTCCCTGCTCCTCAAAAGTACTCTGAGATCACAGCCTCCTTATTGACATGTTAGTAGTTTGTCTTCGCTCTGAGACAGTTCTCTCAGTTTTTCATATTTTGATGGCTAATTTCTAAAATGATGTGTGCGCTTTAAAGAAAGTCAGAGCTTCTTTCTGCCCAAGTGAGAGCTATTTGACTTCCCCTGCAGCACTATGTTAATTGCGGTAAGCACAGTGACATCCCTGTGTAGAATTATCAGATGGCATCAAAAAGACAGAAGAAAGTCCTTATCCCTGGAGGGTTTTTCAAATCGTAGTCTTTACAGAGAGAAACTGCCAGTGCCTGCCTCACTATTCACAGCTTTCCAATTTGTACGTAGAATTGTGAAAATGCCGATGCTGTGGCAATATGAACTGTGAACACTGGAAAGTTGTGAGATGGAGAATCAGGTAGAGATTTGCAATCTTGTTCAGATGCAGAGGTTACAGATTGTGATTAAAAGATTTATCCTGTAATAAGTACCTTTTCCTCTCGTTATGACACCAGGAGTAGCTGCATTGTCGCTAGCCAAGGCTGCATACTGGCTTCCAATGTACCACCCTAGTTTTCTTTTGTCTGTTATTTTGTGAACATTTATATTTCAGACAGCTTTCCAGACTTGCTTCTCTGTAAAAGTGAATTTCATTTGAGCAAACATGGTGGTGGGATTTTGGAGCATTAGAAAGGGGGAGGGAGGAATCCCACTTGCATTTTTTTGCTTACTTTTTTTTTTTTAATGGTTTACAGGGAGATTTTCTAAGATGAAATTTGGGACATAGTTAGCCATCATTGAAGAGCATTGTTCTAGAGGAAATTGGGTTTCATTTGTCTAAATTATTAGTTTAGAACCAGCCTGGACAAAATACGGCCCGTGGGCTGGATCTGGCCCGCCAAGCCACTGTCTCCGGTCCGTGGAGGCAGTGAGGAGCGCCAGGGCAGGTTCCCCTGCTTACCAGAAACATGGCTATGAAGCGCTTTCTCTTTGAGCCCAGAGGGGAGGAGGGAAGATTCAGATGCTGCTCCCACCACCAGCATAATCCCATTAGCCAGCTTCTGGAGAGACACTGGCCAAAGGGAGCTGCCTGTTTGAATAACAGGCAGTCACAAAGCACAACCCTCCTGCTCGCTCACTCAAGCACATGGCTGAGCAGAAAGAAACATTTTAAGCTCTGCAAGTCCTTAGCTCTGCAGGCAGGCAAGCAGGCTGTTAAGTCTCCTGCTGAGAACCTGCCTCTGACACCTCAGCCCCTCCCTTCCCCAACCCTCTTCTCCACACTCCTGTTCCACTCCTCCACATGCACCCATACCCTCCCTCCCAGATCTGGCACCCCAATCTCCTGCCTGAGATCACAATCCCCTCCTATCCTAGATCACATCCCAAAATTCTGCACCCCAGTTCCCTGCCCTAGGTAACAACTGCCTCCTTCCAGACCCCACTCTTCCTCCTGCACCCCAGTCCCTTACCCCAAGCTGCCTTCTGTACCCAAAAAGCAAACAGGATGTTAGGAATAATTAAAAAAGGGATGGAGAATAAGACGGAGAATATCTTATATTCGTGCCCTTATATAAATCCATGATATGCCCACATCTTGAATACTGCGTACAAATGTGGTCTCCTCATCTCAAAAATGATATACTGGCATTAGAAAAGATTCAGAGAAGGACAACTAAAAAGATTAGGGGTTTGGAACGGTTCCCATATGAGGTGAGATTAAAGAGACTAGGACTTTTCAGCTTGGAAAAGAGGAGATTAAGGGGGGATATGGTAGAGGAATATAAAATCATGAGTGGTGTAGAGAAAGTGAATAAGGAAAAGTTATTTACGTGTTCCCATAATATAAGAACTAGGGGCCACCAAATGAAACTAATGGGCAGCAGGTTTAAAACAAATAAAAGGAAGTTCTTCTTCACACAGCGTATAGTCAATCTGTGGAACTCCTTGCCTGAGGAGGTTGTGAAGGATAGGACTATAACAGGGTTTAAAAGAGAACTAGATAAATTCATGGAGGTTAAATCCATTAATGGCTATGGGTAAGGAATAGTGTCCCTAGGTTCTGTTTGTCAGAGGGTGGAGACGGATGGCAGGAGAGAGATTGCTGGATCATTACCTGTTCAGTTTACTCCCTTTGGGACACCTGGCATTGGCCACTGTTGGCAGAAAGGGTACTGGGCTGGATGGATCTTTGGTCTGACCAAGTATGGCCGTTCTTATGTTCTTAACCTCCATCCCAGATGCCGCTCCTCCTCTGTTAATACCATGGAAGAGTGTGGCCCTTGACCTCTTTCCACCTTACATGATTTAGCTATATAGTTACATCTCTACATGATGCAGGGGCTGAGCCTGAGGTTTTTGGATGTGATTGAGGCAGGGTTTCTGCATACTTGGTGAGGAGCCCATGCCTCATTCTTTGTAGGCCTCCTAAAACTTGAAGTGGTTAGAGAGATTCACAAGAGAGAACCCCACTTTACCCCTTCTGAGTAAAGTACCTTCCCAACACTGAGCTCTGACAATTTTCATGAGAGGAACTTTTCTGAATACCAAGGAGCATGTCTTGCTGATGGAGACCTTCCAAAATGTGCCTTGTGTTGCCAGCTCTTGTGATTTCATCATGAATCTTGTGATATTTGGTGTTTTTTCTTCATGTGCCAAGTTTGGGAGTCATCTTAGGGTACGTCTACACTGTACACTTATTTCGAAATAAGCTATTCTGGAATAGTTATTTTGAAATAGCACATCTACACCGCAAGGAAGCCTCAAAATCGGTCTGAGGCAGGCTTCCCTAATGTGGATGTGCTATCTTGATTTAGAGCCCCGGGGGGCCCTGGGGAGGGCCTTAGAATGGCCCTGGTGAGGGGCTATTTCTAAATAGCAGCAGTGGAGCATCGACACATGCCTTATTTCAAAATAGCTATTTCGGAATAGGCATTATTCCTCGTAGAATGAGGTTTACAGATTTCAGAATAAGCCATCCATTCTTTCAAAATTATTTTGACATAACGGAATGGCTGGGTAGACTCTGATTGTTATTTCAAAATAACACTAGTTATCTCGAAATAACGGTGCAGTGTAGACACACCCTTAGTGTCTAGGTCGCTTACTTGTGGATAACAGTTTAAATATGCAGACACTAAAGGCTCAAGAAACCTGAAGGGGAATGTTTCTTGAAGTTGGCAATACTTTGTATCACCTGGAGCCCATTCTGTGAACTCTTTGGCTGGGAAAGGCACTGGGTTCAATTACCTTATTTCCCTCCCCATCTTTTACTAGTGAGTCAGGTAGCTAGGCCTTGTGTGTGAGATCATTTTAGTGAGCTTTGTTTCTTTCTAAATAGCACTACTATCAATTAGTGTTCCTACCTGAAACTAGTAAGTATCCATGTCTCTAGGCCCTGATTTAGCAAGATGGTTAAACATATTTTAACACTCTCATTAACATCATTGAGACTGTGCACATCCTTAAATACCTTGTTGAATCAGGGCCCTAGATAGAAGTATAGACAGGGGTTATGGTAATGAGAAGATGCAATGCTACTGTGACAATACCTGTGTTACTCTACAAGCAATGCGCAATAGATACTGGGTGATTCAGGGTGTCTAGGCTGATTACAGAGGTAAATAATACAAGCTGCTGCACCATCTCTCCTGGCAAATCTGAAGCCTGAGTATCTACTACGTGCTACAAAATGGACATTTAAATTCTGTGCCAGATTGGCTATTTGTCAGCTGCACATTTGGGCCTAATTACTCATTAATTTTCCTTAGCTATTGTAGATATTTTTTTCTCCATCTGTGAAATCTGGAAGAACTTAACACTTCTGCAAATGAGCTTATTGTTATTCGCACAGCTCGCCAAACCGCAGTGAGCCCCGCTCGCCAGCCGCGCTGTCCAGCGATCTGCGCATGCACAGATCACCCGAACCCGGCTCTTCCGGGTTATAATCTACTCGCCACGGGCGAGTAGATTGTAGTATTTGTTGAGCCCTGGTTGTTCGAGTTCTCTCACTTAGTTGAGCAGTAATACAGGCCATCCTCGCTATAAGTCGATATACATCGATCCCACACTAATATAGTTGATGAATTTAGGTACTGTTTTGTTCTAAGTTCTCTCATTCCCTGATTTTATGTCACTCAAAAAAATGAAAAATTCAGTCAAACAAATCAGTCGCATGAATGCAAATCAAAGATAGTAGCCAACTTGTGTGCTGCACAGACGTGGAGGAATACTGTGAACTGTACTGTAGCAACCCACGCCAAGCGTTGATGCTCTCCGTCTTCATTGTGTGCAGTCATGTTGTAGAAAGATACCGCATGCCCCCATGTCATTCTTAACAGTGCAGTATTATGTTACGTTGTGTCTAAAGGAAGTGCAAGTGATGTTAAAAGTAAAGTTGGTGCATTCAAGAGGCATTGGAGAAGTGTTAGGATGTGAAGTTGGACGTATTAGATCATAATGGGAAGAGTGACCACTCTGCCGATATTACTCACTACCTTGGAATGCCTCCAATTACCGTATGCTCAATTATTAAGAATCGTGAGAACATTTTAGAGACAGCAAAATTTGTGCCACAGCATGCTTCTGTGAAGCTTATATGACAAAGAAGTGACAGGATGGAGAAAATGGAATGTTTGTTGTCTATATGGCTGTATGATCTGTACAAGCAGAATATGCCCATCAGCCCAGACTTCATTCAGGAGAAGGCCATGAGCTTGTATAAAGACATTGAAATAGAAGGAGATACTGGCAAACCTGGACCTTTCAATGCCAGCCGTGGATGATTTCACAGTTTCCAGAAAAGATATGGCTTCAAGAATGTGCAAGTGCAGGAAGAGGTTGTCAGTGCAGACAAGGATGCAGCTGAAGCATTTCCCGAAATGCTGAAGACCATCATCGAAGAAGGCAGCTACTACCCACAGCAAGTTTTCAGTGTTGACGAAATGGGCTTGTATTGGAATTGCATGCCATCTAGGACCTATATTTCTGTGAACAAGAGGTCTGCTCCTGGATTTAAGACCGTGATGGATCGACTAACTATTATTAGGGGGCAATGCCAGTGCAGACAAGAAGCTGAAGCCCTTGCTAATGTATCATAGTGGCAATCCACGTGCTATGAAAAACTTCTCCGCTTCCTGCCATTTTGAAATCCCACAGAAAGGCCTGAAAGACTAGGCAGCTTTTCTGTGAATGGTTTGTAGATTATTTTGTTCCAGAAATGAAAAAGTATTGCGAGGAGAATAATCTTACATTCGAGATTCTCCTCATCTTGAATAATGCTAGTCCCCACGTCCTGGATTTCAAATCTCACTGTCCTAACATCAAGGTCCTTATGCATAAGGAAATTGTCCAACTAGTCAAGGAGGCTGGCTTTCTGGAAGTTAGAGGACGATGTGAAAGAATTGTTGGAATCTCATTCTTTGCTTCTCAGTAATGAGGACTTAGCGGAGTTGTATTAACAGCGCCATGAAGAAGATAGTGTCGATGAAGATGAGGGTAAAGATAAAGATGCTGATGCCTTAGATGGCAAACTGAAGTGCACCAAGCAAACACTGGATGCTTTCTTTACTAAGAAAGTAAAAAGGGATACCAGACCATTCACAGAAAGGTCTCAACGAGGGCCTTCTGGCATTAAAAAGCAGAAAAAAACCTATGCAGCAGCCGTTGAAGAGCCTCCAGAAGTTGTGACATTGTTTGTTATTGACATTGACACAGCAGGTGTTGCTGAATCACGAGTCGCTGAGGTGTTTGTGTTGTTGAGATGGCTGTTGATGATCCTCCACCTGCTTCCCCATCTTCATCCTCCAACTAATTCTCCATCAGCACCAACAAGCAAAAACGTCACCTTCTCAAGGTCAGATTATTTTATTAAAAACTACAGTAAGATGTTATAAAATCATGTTTATGTGTTGATAAAATCAGAAGTGTGGCGTTTCCTAAGTTCTGGAACCTAACTTCTCCTTGATTCATTGATTCTTATGGAGTAAAATTCCTGCCTTGAGTCTTTAAGGTGACGTAAAAACTATTCCGGAACACCTCCCCCCTGTTTACATTAATTCTTCTGGGGAAGAACTTCCCACTTGACTTTGTTTCGCTATAAGTCCACTTTTTTGGAACTTATCTTGGATATATGGAGAGGATGGTCTGTAGTTTGACTCCATAGGCACAGAAAGTAGGTGTGCAGATCTTGAGTCCTGTGCCAAGATCCCGGCCACCAGCCGGCACCTGGGGGCCTTGTTACTGCTCTCGGTCCCGGCCGCCAGCCCCTCTACCACAGAGGTTCCAGCCACCAGCTCTGTAGGCTTTGCTGGTGGGGGCTGCGCTGACTCCTGGGGTCCTGGCATCTCTGCTACCGGCCCTGGGGCCCCAACCATCAGCCCTGCACCGAGGACTCTGCCGCCACTCCTAGCTGTGGCTCCTACCTGGGCTGGTGAGGGGTGCAGACAGGATAAGGCAAGGGGGCGAAGCCCAGTACCTCCATCCTAAAAATTGCTCTAGTGCCACTGATTGGCTCTTAATTAGGTTGGATTTTTTTTCAGGGAGCAGTTTCCAGGTTTTTGACCGAAGGATATACATCTGGTTTCTCGTGTAGTGCACAGAAAGGGCACCTTACCTTGAATTGACAAATAGGTCTGCATTTGTGGTGGCTCTCCTCATGCTGCTGAATGGCAAGTTGCCATGTAATGCTGGTATCCCTTATCAACTTGTGCAGCACACATCAGTTGCCTCGAAAAGAACGTTGATTATACAAGAAAAAGAGCTTAAACTTACCAAGCATCTTCTAGTTTCCAGTGGTTTTACAAGCATCAGTTGAACTCCACAGTCTCTCTTTGGGCAAAATGTAGACATTCGACCACCCATTTTACAGATGGCAAAACTAAGGGAACCCAAAACTTAGAAAAGTTGCCAAAGACCACGCTGAGTTAGTTGCAAAGCCAAGAACAGAAACTATAACACCTTACTCTCAGTACCATGCCATAGCAACTAGACCACATTCCCTCCCTACAGTCTCTTCTACCTACATTTAGAGAATCTCCAGGAATGAAGGATTAATCTTGAATCAAATATTATGTGATGAAACCTCCAGGAATATGTCCATCCAAAACTGGCACCCCTGCTTCCACCTGGGAGCATTTTTTCATGATAAATAACATCAGTTGTCCCTAGCATACTAAACCTCTATGCAGACATTTGTTGCAAACATTGTCAAGGCGTACAGTTTAGACCATTTGTTAGGTCTGCTGCAAACAGGGGTGGCAGGTTTCCAGACATTTTGGTGGTGCCTGGAAAGCCCAGAGCCACACCCCTCCCCCACCCAAACTCCCTCCTCTCCGGCTTGCCTAAGGCTCTGAGAGGAGTTTGGGTGCAGGCTCTGGGCTGGGGCAGGGATTGGGGTGCAGGCACTGCAGGGAGTTTGGGTGCAGGAGGGGTGAGGGGTCTGGCTCTGGGAGGAAATGTGAGGGGCAAGCTGGGATGGAGTCTGGGTGCAAGTTCTGGGCTGGGCTATGGGGGACGGGTGCAGGTCTTGGGAGGAAGTGTGGGGGATGGAAGAGGGAGTTTGGGGGTGGGAGGGATGTGTGTAGCTGCAAGCTCTGGGAGGGAGTGGGGGTCTCCATGCACTGCTGCTGGGCCGCAGGTGGGCTTGGGATGGGGCCAGAGGGATGTGCTGGCAGTCTCACAGTGCAAGTGGCAGGAAGCTGTTCTAGCCCTGCTGTGCTGCCTGTGGCAGTGGCAGCAGGGACCCCTGGGCTATTTAAAATTGCCTGCGGGTGGCAGGTGGAATCAGGGGACACACTGGGGAGGGAGCACATGGGGGCAGCAGATGGGGCTCGGCAAGAGATCTGGTCCTGAACTTTGCTGGAGCTGGGCCCCTGGCCAGGGTTATTCTTGGTGCCCTGCCACCACGGGCCACAGAACTCACACGCTAAATAATGATTGATTTGTTCACTTGGGCGAAGGCAGACGAGACACACGGGCATGTTGTCAGTAACCCCCTTAGCACTGCCCCACGCCGCACCAGCCTTTGGCTGAAATCACCCAGAAACCGCAGCATGGAGCTGTTGCACCAGAGCTGCTGTTCTGGGTTACTGAGAGCAATGCACTTGGCTGCTGCATGTGTAGACGTAGCAGTGTGGGTAAATGGAAGTGGAGTGGAATTGCTAGCGTGGAAGCTCAGGATTGGCCAGTGCATAACGGGAACGTAACAGGTCATTATTAAAGGGTAAAAATAGAATGAACAGGTTCCAGAGAATCACCAGGCCTGAGGTAGCAGCAGGTCCAGGCCTGCCTGGCATTTGCCTACCCCCAGGAGCAGTCGCTTCCTTCCACCCACCTCCCTTGTGAGAAGGACAAACAAAGGAGAAATTAGGATCTTTCAGTGGGAGCATGTCACAAGGAGAAGGAAATAGCTGAATTGCTATTCATCTTGATAAGCAATTCAAGGTGAGTGCATTTGATAAACTATGTGTTAGGACAATCAGCCCTTAAGGCGCTTTCACTACTCATTAAAATGAGATCTTCAGCTAAGCACTTGCTAATGGGATCAGCATCTGATTTTTCTCCATGTCAAGGACCCTTCATTACAAGGCACTTTTACAGATGCCTTGGATGTCTTGCAAGGGCTCTTAAGCAGCATGTCAACTGCACACGTGCATGGAGAGGATAGCTTTCAAGAGAGGAATAGATTTTAATCTGGTAAAATGAACCATGATATAAAATTAATTTTTAAAAAACAAGGCCTCTTGGTACTACTGCAATTTAAATACTAAGTGAAAATAAATAGCCTGGATTTATTTCACCTTCCTCTGCAGCCCAGGGCATGGGTCACTTGCAGGTTTAAACAAATACAAATGGTGGATTCCCTGTAACTGAAAGTCTTTAAGTCGTGATTGACGACGTCGGTAATTCAGCCAGAGGTTGGGGTGTGTTCTACGAGCAGGTGAATGAGGTTCCATGGGCTGCAATGTGCAGGAGGTCAGACTAGGTGATCATGATGGTTCCTTCTGGTCTTAGTCTATGAGCCTCAATGTCTCTCTGGAAATTTAGATCATATAAACTAGGCTGGACATGTAAAGTAGCAGCCACTGATTTGGGAGTGATTCCATTCTGGGTGCCCAGCGTGAGCTATGAGGCTTGTTTTCAGTGGTGCTGAGTTCCCTACTGGAAGCTGGGCATGCTTAGAGTGCTTCTGGATAAAGTCAGGCTTTGAGTGACTCGCAAGGTGCCTCAGACACCGAGTCACTCAGTCAGTAGCCAGGTTTGAAAAATGTGGCTGCTAATAAATATTTGAACATGACTGACAGACTCTGCTAAGGCAAAGCCAAACATTAGAGTGGCCAGATAGCTTAATTCCCTGGGAATGTCCCAGCTTTGCATGAGTGCCAGGGCCAATTACATTGAAATGGTGCTGCTTTCCAGTTTGTCTAGCTGGCTGGCTAGCAACTGCCCCTTTCCAATCCTCAGGCGCATCTGTGTCTGATTGCAGCCTTGGCACAGCACTGCCCCATTGGATTGTGGTACGACTCATCCCGCACAGGAGCCTGAGACTCCTCACAGCCCATGTCTGGTGGGTTTGGGAGTGCATGCTTCTTATCACCACACTCACTCCTGTGCCCCGTATTTCTTCTACAAGTAGTTATTTCTAGCCTGTGCTAAGGTGCCCATTAGTCAACTGCGCTTTGGAGGCCTAATTACCAGAGCTCCTGAGTTCTCTGGACTTGGCAATATTTCTTCTTGTCAAAGCTATTGCACACAGAACACTAACTAATACAGGATGGCCTGTAACCTCTGTGTGTACCAGGGGGTGGATTGCTTTGTTAAGCCACAGTTGTAGATCCCTTCTTATAAATGGCTTGTGCCACATAGGTACTCCATTTGCACATTCTTTATAGAGAGAAATCTCCGACCGCAATTCTCTGTTGCCCATCCGGCCCCAGGGGTCACAGAATACAGAAGACACTTATCAAACGGTGTGACCTGAAACTCCACAGGGACACTTGTTAGATAGATGGTAGAAGCAAAAAAACAGAGAGAAAGGAAATCAGCCTGATCACACAAGTACCAAAGAGACATTCCATTAAAGTCACACGCAGAGGAGCAGCTAGCACTTTTGTGTAGCGAGAGGAGGAGGCGAGATATCCCCAGCTGGTTAAGGACAAGTGCTGCCCTGAACAATTGCACTCTCTGGCAAGTAAGGGCTCCATCCCGTTCAGGGACATTGGTATGTGTCACCATGCTGTGTGACTTGAACATGCTACACTGCACAGTGATCTTGTTAGGTCTCCGAACGTGAGCAGTGTCCAGCCTGGACTGTAGCTGGATGGATAGGAGACTTCTCAGGGGAAAACAAGGTGGGGGTGACAATTCGGGAGGTGGGAATTTTCCCTCCAGTAACCACTCAGTCGCTCTTCTGGCATAGTGCTAGGAGGAGATGGTTGGTGCAGGAGGTTCAATCTTTTGAATGAAATGGAAAAATGAGGCATAGAAATGGGAAGGCTGGTATTTTAGGTGCCCCACTTGTATTCCCAAAAGAGTAATTGCAGGATTACCCACACTTTTCCTGATTGACCTCGTTATCTCTGGCCTTCCTCTTGATTGGTACTCCTTTTTTTTCATGTGCCTTTATATTTATGCCTGCCTCTGGAATTTCCACTACATGCATCTGACGAAGTGGGTCTTTGCCCATGAAAGCTTATGCTCCAATAAATCTGTTAGCCTATAAGGTGCCACAGGACTTCTCGTTGTTTATCCACACTTTCCTGTTACCTGAGCTGGAGATAGGCTTCATCTTCTGTTTCTGGAACGCTCGGGTGCCATTTAATGGCATTTAAAGACCCCTGCACTGAGACAGGACCAAGTAAACCTGGAGCATGTCTGTTTGTCTAGCCTGTCAATACAAACCTCCAGTGAAGGGGATTCGGCAACCTCCCTTGGAAGCCTATTCCAGAGCTTAACCGTCCTTACATAAGTTAGAAAGTTTTTCTAAATATCTAACCTAATTAATGTCAGTAACTTTGAAAAAGAAAACTTCCTTTTTTAAATCATTAACATGATATTGATTTTTCCCTTCATAGGATCCATTATCAAATATTCCTTAATTCATGCATTTATAGAGTGCCCTACTTCCAGTGTTTACCTGACAACTGTGTGACTGTCTAGCAGCCTCAGTCATTTAGCTTGAATGTGCAAACCTGCTTTCTGTGCATTACTAAACAAATATTTGTTAAATCTTCTGGAAGCGAATGAGAGTTTCTGCAGTAGTTTACTTCTTGAGGGTCAAATGCTGGTGGCTTTACTCAACTCCGTTAGTCGCACTGAAGTCAGCACTAAAATTACTACTCATGGGAGTACTTGCTTCGGTGATTTGCAAACGAGGAAGAGATTACACATCTGCTTAAAGTTCAGTCCTTGCTTAAATATCTTGCTGTTTGGTGCCTCAATATTTAAGAATCCTACAAATTCTTTGAAAGAAAACACGACTTCAGCTTTAACTGCACAAGCACTGTGGCAACAGGGTTTTTAAAAACATAAAATTAGCTGTCATTTGTTGTTTGTGTCATCAAGGATAAGAGAGTAATTTAATTCCTGCTTTGTGTCTTTTCTCAAATACAAATGTTTTAACCACTTGTCAACTCTAAGTGCTCGGCAGCCAGGAAACCAACTCTCAAATGGGACCAGAATCCCAAATAAATCTGTTTTACTTTGTATAAAAGTTTTGCACAGAGAAAGCTTATAAAGCTCTTCCACTTTATCAGGGAAAGTGATATATGCCCAGTGGTTTATGGATATGCATAACTCAAAGATGCTTTATAAAAACAGATCATGAAACATATCATTTTTAATGTTACAATCTGCTGAAAGTATATATCCTCTTTTTGTGCATGTATCATTCTTGTATGTGAAGTTATAAATACTAAGTGTGAGTCTGTCTGTAGTGTATCCTTCATTATTTACCCAGGGCTTGATAATAAACAGAAGTCATTTAAGTACAAACGTTGGATTTAAGTAGTTGCAAGAGAAAACAGTCAGATCAAAGTAGGTTACTAAATTAAAATGAACAAAAACACTTAGCTAATTCTAATCCACTAAGGGTATGTCTACACTACCACCCTAGTTCGAACTAGGGTGGTTAACATAGTCAATCGAAGTTGCAAATGAAGCCCGGGATTTAAATATTCCAGGCTTCATTTGCATCTTGCCGGGTGCCGCCATTTTTAAATCCCCGGTAGTTCGGACTCCGTGCCCGCGGCTACACGCAGCACAGAATAAGTAGTTTGAATTAGGCTTTCTAATTCGAATTACCGTTACTCCTCGTGGAACGAGGTGTACTGTAGTTCGAATTAGCCTAATTCGAACTACCTACTCCGTGCCGCGTGTAGCTGCGGGCATGGAGTCCGAACTACCGGGGCTTTAAAAATGGCGGCACCCGGCAAGATGCAAACGAAGCCTGGAATATTTAAATCCCGGGCTTCATTTGCAACTTCGATTGACTATGTTAACCACCCTAGTTCGAACTAGGGTGGTAGTATAGACATACCCTAAGGAACTTCTTACATGCAAATTCTTATCCTGAACAACAGTTCTTATCTTAGGTAAAGAACTTCAAGTTAGAGTTGATCTTTACTCTGACCTGGGTCTATATCTTTTCAGTTCTTTGCCTGTCCCATGCTAAGAGGATTTTTAACAGTGATTTCAAAGGCCAGTTGAAGACAAAAGTTGATTGCTTCCAATTGCTTAAATAAACTTTTCCCCAGGATGGGAATTCTTTGTTCAGCACCTCCGATCTATCCCCAAGGAAAAATACCAGGCTCAAGATGGAGTCTAGTACCAAGTGGCTTGGACACATGTCTTTCTAAGACCAAACGCTGTTTGGGCTTACAGGACAAACATGACCATCCACAGCTCATTGGTTTGAGTACTGAGTCATTATGTTTCTGGAGCAGGGGTAATGGCTCTTATTAGCACATTTAGCACTGCAGACAGATTCACACTTTGTATTTATAACTTCACATATAAGAATGATACATGCACAAAAATAGGATATATACATTCAGCAGATTGTAACATTAAAAATGATATGTTACGTGATCTGTTTTTTATAAAGCATCTTTGAGTTATGCATATTCATAAGACAATGCTCATAAGGCATGGGGAGAAGCCTATGATCTTTAGTTTCTGGTTGAAGAGCTTGCACTTGATGTTGTTTTTAGATGTTGTGGAGCAGTCATGGGGTAAGAGGGAAGGTCCTCTCATGGATTGGTAACTGGTTAAAAGACAGGAAACATCCACTCAATGTGCAGTGGCAGTCAAAAAAGCAAACAATGTTGGGAAACATTTAAAAAGGGATAGAGAAATAAGACAGAGAATAATTTATTACCTCTGTATAAATCCACGGTACGCCCACATCTTGAAAAATGCCTGCAGATATGATCGCTTCATCTCAAAAAAGATATCTTGTCATTGGAAAAGTTTCAGAAAAGGGCAACAAAATTATAAAGGATATGGAACAGCTGTGATCTGAGGAGAGATTAATAAGACTGGAAATTTCCATCTTAGAAAAGAGGACAATAAGGGGGAATATGATAGAGGTCTATAAAAACATGGCTGGTATAAAGAAAGTTAAATAATGGAGAGTTATTTACTCCTTCCCATAACACAAGACTAGGGGTTACCAGATTAAATTATTAGATAGTAGCTTTAAAACAAACAAAAGGAAGTATTTCTTCATGCAATGCATAGTCAACCCGTGGAACTCCTTGTCAGAGGATGTTGTGAATGCCAGGTCTTTAACAAGATTCAAAAAAGAGATAGATACATTCATGGAGGGTACGCTTATCCCTGGCTATTAGCCAGGATGGACAGGAATGGTGTCCCTAGCCTCTGTCTGTTAGGGGTTGGGAATGGGCAACAGGGGATGGATCACTTGATGATTACCTGTTCTATTCATTCTTATTGGGTATCTGGCATTGGCCACTGTCGGCAGACAGGATACTGGGCTAGGTGGACCTTTCATCTGACCCAGTATGGCTGTTCTTATGGAAGGAGCAAGGTGGCAGCAGACCATTCTTATGTGCTGGTTGTAGAGTGTACTAGCTTCTGCCCCTTTATCAACAGCTCAAGACCTAAAATTGTGGGGGTGAGAGGTGGTCAGTCAGAAGAGAAGAAGAAAGGTTGTCCGAGGGTCCTTTTTCTCAGCCTACTGAGTGGTGCAACAAAGTAGGTGTCTTTAGATTAGCCTATTAGAGATATTTAGTTCTCCTGCTGATCTATCACCCTCTGCTTTCCCTCTCTCTGCAGGTTATTTCCAGGACTTGTTGAATAAGTCAGAGAAGGCCCTTTATGATACTTTTCCTGGTATGTATGGAGAGCTGTACAATCAGAACATCAAGCTCTTCAAGGACTTGTACAGCGAGCTGAGACGCTATTACCGGGGGTCCAACATCAACCTAGAAGAGGCCCTCAATGAGTTCTGGACACGCCTGCTGGAGCGCCTCTTCAAGCTGATGAATCCACAGTACCACATCACAGACGAGTACCTGGACTGCCTGGGGAAACACTCCGAGCAGCACAAGCCCTTTGGAGAAGTCCCGAGGGACCTGAAGTTGAAAGCGACCAGAGCCTTCATCGCAGTGCGCTCCTATGTCCAGGGTCTTAGCGTGGGCAGTGAGGTCATCAAAAAGGTCTCTCAGGTAGGTCATGAGATCAATCTCCTCTGTATCCACCTTCCTCTCCCTCGCATTTCTAGGACCCTATTTCTTGCTGAGAAGCATTGGTTTGTTACACTGTTCTTCTTAAACTTTCATCATGAGGCCGGCAGGACTGTTGGTAATGACCATCTCTCGCTTGTATAAACAAGTGCCTGCTAGTGAATTGGGGGCTGTATGAACACGGACAGAGAAGGTGAATGGAGGTGCAATTCACCACAAATGTAACTTCGCATCCATTTAACCTATATGGCATGATGCCCAGGAAGCTTTAGTCATCTAGATTCTATAGTCGTTTAGTTGCTTGTATATATTCCCACGACTTTTCTAGCAAGGTTATTGCCATGCCTTTAAATCACATCATATTACAGTATAAGGGGGGGAGGCAGGCAAAATATGGCCCATGGGTAGGTCCAGCCACCACGCGGCCAGATCTAGCCTACAGGAGCCTCCACCAGGCTCCCTGCCACCCCTCCCTCTCTCTGCACGCAAAGCATCTCCCTGAACACTGCAAGCCCGAGAGAGGTTTTGCCCCCACCCCCAGCAAAATTTTGCAGCTCCCTTTGGCCAGTTTTTACTCAATGGGAGCTGCCTGGCAGTGCACTAAGTACCCTCCCCCTCCGGGCTTCCAGCATTCAGAGTCAGCCACACATGACCCCTGAAACCAGAGGAACCAGCTGGGCTGCTGTCTAGCAGCTGCCCAAGTAAGTTTCTCCTGTCCGGAGCCTGCCTCTGGCACTCCAGCACCTCCCTTCCCCCAATGCTCTGCCCCACCTCTCCCATGTAACCCAAACACTCTGCACCCCTGCTTCTGCACCCATAATGCCTCCTAGACCTTGCAACCCCAATCCTCTAGTCACAACTCAGAACCCTGCACCCCCTCCTACACTCCTGCCCCAAGTCACAACCCCCTCCCAGACCCTGAACCCCCTCCTATACCTCAGTGCTCTGCTCCAACTCACAACCCCCTCCTGCACCCAAACTCTCTCCCAGATCCCACATCCCCTCCATGCCAAGTTCCTTTCTGCACCTAACCTCCATCCCAAACTCCGCCCCTCCTCATAAAACTCCTCATCCCATGATGTCAGGCATGGAAAACTGACTTGGAAAGAACGTGCTGGGAATGCATGCAAGAGGTGCATTTCAGTGGCGGACGCTTGTTTGTTGCTATGGGAGTATTTACTTATACAGTGTGTGTTTACAGAGGAGGTGAGCCTATAAAGTTCATTGGTGTCTTTGGGGATGAAGTGTGCTCTCTATACATATAAATTAATGCTATTGAATGTGATGTTTTCATAAGATAAAATCATATGCATCCTCTGGTACAAGAGGAGCCTTCCAGAGGAGGAGGAAAGCTATCACACACAGACAAGGGAGTCAGGCTTTTTGCAGAGGAAATGTGATGTACTCGTTCTGTGGTCTACTGATTAAAAACTAGAAAATCGATTTTATAAAATTACTTGCATACTTCATGTGAAGATGGCAATTGGCAGGGGTAAGGATTGGGGTGTGACTAAACTACGAATGAAAAAATTGAAATACCAATTAATTTTCTAGAAAGAAAATGCTTGGTAGAGGGCAGTTTTATTTGATATAGTGAGTCCAGACTTAGAGCTCAGAGAGACATGTTAATGCATTACTAGTGACAAATGCTTTCATTTATGTGGTACTATAAAACTATTCCACTACACAAAAGCTGTTGCACATATTACTACGGTCATATTTTTGTGCTTCTTACAACAGATAAAAGAGGAAAAAGATATACATCATTAAAAGAGACCAAAGTAAAATATTTGAAACTATATTTGAACTGCTGAGTGTTTCAGATTTATGCATCTGAAACTAACTTTAACCCTGGGTAGGTGGGTTGAGGGGGGTAAGGTGAGTAGCTGACACGTTTTCTTTTTTCCTTTTCCTTCTCTGTAGTTTTCACATTCTCTTTTCCTGCATAAATGCAGTCATAGCAGTTCATAAATAGTTTCATTTTCAGCCCCAGTAGCTTTTGAAATGAAATACCATTTTGTGTTATATTGACGTTTATCGATTTTTCTTCAAGCGCTTGCTTATGCGCATTCCAATAGGTGTATGTGCACACCATATACGTGACCACCAGGTTTTTCACCTAGCCGTACCAGTCATGTCGGCTGTGGAGTCCCTCGGAGTGACACCTTTATGGCAACGTATGTAGGGCCATGCCGACCTTCCACCCATCTAGTTACTTCTTACCACCAATGACTGTCATTGAAGTGTTCGATCTCTTGCTTCACAAGACATCCCTAGCTGTTCCAGTTGTACATAGTTCAATGTCATAGTAGTTTAGCGTATACTTAGCCTTTAGTACTGATAGGTTTCCTGTGAGGGCTCAACCTCTTTCTCTTGTTCTCAGTTCTCTTAGTGGCTGGCGAGTGGCTGCTTGTTCCTCTTGTGCGGTGCTGGAGTTTGCGACTTATTGCAGCCAAGAACATCAGCAAGTATCCCAGTGTGGTGGGTCCCTCTTCAGAACACCACAAGGAGGGTACAGATGTCCCAGCATCGTCCACCCCAGCCCCAAAGGCAGGGCTGCCAAGTCCATTATCAATGGACTCTCTTGTTCACGGGAGAGATCTAGACCTTCCCTCTATGCATGACACTTATGTAGCGGCTCGGTACTTAATTGCCATGAGGGCTCACCCTCCCGTGGCCTATCCTGAGCACTGACCCAGTCTGCTGCGGCATGTCCGAATTGGCACTGACCATGGCGCAATAAGCGGTGCCATCCTTGGCACTATTGTGAGTCCTCCCCCAGCCTTCGCAGATCATGTCCTGCATCAGGACCTACTATGACCTGGCCAAGGTCCCAGCTCTGGCACTGACAGCTCACTCCACCAGAGCACAGGCATCCTCAGCAGCGTTCCTCACGCAAATCCCCATTCAGGACACTTGCAGGACTGTGACATGGTTGTCTGTTCACACCTTCGCATTACACTTTGCCCTCAGCCAACAGGCAGGGGATGACATGGCGTTTGGCAGAGCAATTCTTCAGGCAGCAGCTCAGTGACTTCTGATCCCTCCTCCCGGTAAACTGCTTGGGAGTCACCTGTTGGAATGCACATTTGAGTAAGAAAAAACGGTTACTTGCCTCTCGTAGCTGTTCTTTCGAGATGTACTGCTCGGCCACTGCACTGCTTATGCTCACGCTCACGCCCCCTGCCCCTCACGCTCAGCATCCCGGCCAGCGCATGCTAACGGCCAGCCACTCAGTGCACGTGCCCTGCGCCTGCAGCGAGAGGCGTGTGGTGGTAGCGGTGGCAGCAGTGGCGGCAGCTCCAGGACCCGGGTTAGAGTGGGGTGGGGGGTGCCTGGCTCTGGGGAAGGAGAGGGAGGGGGATTAGGTTAGAGCGGGGGGGGGGGGATTGGGTTAGAGCAGGGGTGGGCTGGCTCTGGGGGAGAGGAGCGGATGGGGATTGGGCTAGAGTGGGGGGGGCGGAGAGTAGGAATCCCAGTACTGCATGCCAGCTCCAACTTCTCAGGAAGCACACAGCTGTCATGGGGAGCAGAGGAAGAGCGCGCGCTTCCTCAGAAGTTGGAGCTGGCATGCAGCCCCAGGATTCCTACACACACACCCCCTGCACAGGCAGCCAGCGGTGGGGAGGAAGTCCCCAGCCCAGCGACAGACCCGGTGTTTCAGGAAGCGCGCCAGCTATTTCTGGGAGGAGAAGGGAGGGGAAGACCAGCCCACGCGCTTCCTTAGACTTGGGATCTCCAGGTACCAGCCGAGCTGTCCCTGTCTCCTCCCCGTGGCCAAACCCCCCACCACCAGCACCCTGCCACCGCCCCAGCACCTTGCCCCAGCACTCTGTCCCCTGCCCCCACCAGCACAGTTGGGGCCAAATTAGTGAGACTTGGGGGGGTTGTTTTTTGCATCTCACCCTTTTCTGAGGGTCAGTGACCTCTGACTCAAATCAGGTTCCCCGCCCCTCTCATATATAAAGACAACGCTGAAACCTTTTGAGTTTGACATAATATTTTATTTAAAAATGAAGCCTCGCCAACAAGGCCCCAATTGGGGCCAAGCCCCCATCTAGCCACAGCATCATAACACTCCTGCAACCCCCCAGACTCCAAACCTGAGCCTATGATACACTGGCACCCCCTGTCCTGAGCCTCTCTCATCCCCAAACTCCTGCAGCCCCACATCCTCAGTCTTCTGCCACAACACTCCTGCACCACCATACACTGCAAATCTGAGTCCTGAGCCCCTCATACTCCCAGCCTCCCTGCCCTGAGCCCCTCATGCACCCCAACCCTCCACCTGACCCCAACACTCTCCAGCCTGGAGCCCCCTCCCTGAGGCAGCATCCCCTTCTCTACTTCATCCTGCACCCAAATTCCCTCCCAGAGCTTACACCTCTCACCCCTTCCCCTTTTTTTGTGATGCTATGCCCCTGGGACCTGTTTTCCTCCGGCGCGGCCTTCCCCTCCCCTCCCCTCAAAACACACACACACACACACACACACACACACACACACACACAACACACACCATGCTCTGCCCCCGGGTACTTGGCTCTTCTCTCTATCGGCCCCCCTGCCTTAGATTGTTTGGTTCCACTGCCATGTTTCTGTGTTCTGTAAATCATTTCAGCAGTACTTGGGCAAACACGGTGCAGATAAACTGTGTGAAGAATAACCATCTAGATGGAACGAATCTGATGAGCTGATAAACAAATGAAAAGTAGCACTGCCTTCCCTCTCCATTCCTTCTCCAGATCCAGATTCCTTCTGCCTGCGTGATTTATCCTTCAAAACAAAACTCATCAAACCCACTGTTATTAAAATATGATGGAATAAACACCATGCACATAAATCTTATGAAACTGGTCCGGTTTGCTGAGCAGCTCAGAAACCTCAGCAAACCCAGCTCCAGTGTTCAGTTTGTAATTAAATCCACCAATTGGCAGGTTTCGTCTCTTTCTTCAGGAACTTTCATCAGCAGGGGCTGGATTCGTCCACCAAACCACTAGATACGGCGCACAACTGTCCTGCACCCCAGCAGGAGCTTCGGGTAGGCTTCCTGGCTGCCATGCCCCTGCACACCACTCAAAGCAGCTGACTGGAGGGGGAGGAGGACATGTGCGTCTCTGCAAGCCGTGCACCCCTTGAGTGGGAAGGGGCCGTGTTGGGCTGCTGGTCAGGAGCCGCCTAAGGCCAGAGCCTGTATCTGGCATTCTACCCCTTCCCTCCCACCAACTTTCTGCCCCAGGTCACAATCCAGACCCTCTACAAACCCTGATCCTGCACCCATACCCCCTCCTTGAACCTATACCCCTGTCCTCTGGTTCAGGTCACAATCCAAACTCCTGTACCCCTTCCCCAGGTCACAGTCCCCTACTAGACCCTGCACCATCTCATACACCCCTCCTCCAGGTCAGAATTTTCTTCTGCACCCATACCCTCCTCCCAGACCCTTCACCACTCCAGTGCCCCCTCCTTCACCCAAACTGCCTCTCAGACCTCACACCCCCTCATACATCCCAGTTCCCTTCCCCAAGCTCCCGCTTCATCCAACCTCCTTCCCAAGACCCCGAACCTCCTCCATTAACATGGAAGAGTGCAGCACTTGACCACTTACCAAATTCTTGGAGGCCCCCCCCCATCTCTGGTCTACATAGTTCTAGTGATGCCACTGAATGGAACAGGCGGATGGAGACTGCACTGCTGAGGTGTAAGTTTTGCTTCAAATGTGCCTTGGTAGTCAGTGGTCATGTACACAACGCAGAGCCTGTTTTGCCACCACCTTTCCCAGATGTTCAGTGACTCTAAAATGCAGTCACTGAGATTTTGGTAGTGGTTTGCACTCTCTTTGCGCAGGAGTAAATGGCTGCATAAGAGATAAAATACTGGAGAATCTGGCCCATAAAACTGCATGTTCATCAATTCTTTTTGCCAGAGCATAGCTGTGGGTTTTTTTAATAACTGGCTCACGGGTGCAAGTTTAACTTGAAAACCACTTGATTTTTCACTTTATTTCCAATTCTAAGTGATCTGTTGGATTCCGCTATTAAACAAATGGAAAGAACAGTCCAGGTTATTGGCCTTTAGAGTATCTTATTTAATTGGAACAAACATTTCAACCAACATTTTGATTTGACAAATGTTTTGTGTTGCTTTGTTTTTATGATTATAAGGATTTTACTAGGAATAAAGGTTGAGACAAAAGCTTTTTCAGTCAGGGACTTTCTTTACGAATAAGTTTTGAACTGAAATGTCATGCCTGGTCTCAAAAACAGGGGTGGATGTTTTGCTCAGTGTCTACAGAAAACCCACTGAACTGGTTTGAGGTAGACAAGTATAAACTAGACTTTTTTGTACTTTTAAGAAATTGTTTTGACTTATTTTGCACTCAGACAACAAAAGCTGCTGATTTTTGTTCAATAGTGGCTAGTCCTTACTGCATCATTGTTTAAGTTTGAAAAATAATTTTTAAAGAGCTGTGGCATAATAAGGGACAATATGTGTATTGTAAGTGTGCGTGGCGCATAATTTTCCTCAGTCAGGAGAACATCGAATGAGGTGATCAGTAGCAGTACGATGAATAGTATTATTTGTATGCATTCTGTGAGCTGCATACAAATTCTGTGAGCTCACCTTGCAACCTGCTGCACACAAGTGGACTTGGCGCCACCTGAAATGTGTTGCAGGATTGAGCCCTAAGAATGGGACTGCACTGTGCCCTTCTCCTTGATGTTCTCATTTTGCCTTTGTATCCTTCACCCTCCTTATAACTGTTACAAGGCCTTCCCAAAATGCAATGCAAACAAGGCTGGAGAAAGTGTAGTGCTTTTTGGATTGGACATGCTGAGGAGCTTCATAATGGGGAGGATTGAGAGACGCTCGGATTGCACGACAGGCAGGATTCTGTCATTTCTAGTGACTGCTGCCTGCTCACTTTCCAAAGATACATGTCTTCCCTTGCCACCAGCTGCCAGACAGCCACATCAGCCCGTTCCTGTGTTGTTTGTGTCCCAGCAGGCTCTGTGTGCAGCCCTCTAGCTGTCATTGAAAGGTACATGGGCAGGCTCAACTGGGATGCCAGAGGAAGAGAAGTTGCCTGTTTGGAGCAGGAACCGCACGTGCCAGGGGAAATAGCAAGTCTGGGAACCTGACAGAAAAGGGCATATTCATAACCAGCATTTCTCCTTACAGTCACTGTAAATCACGCTTGTCTTTAAGGAATAGTCAGAGAGAAATGCTTCAAAATGTGATTTGGAGCTTTTCATTCCTGGGTATTGGTACAAACATTGGTACTACCACCTTCTTAGTGATAGAAAACTACCAACTCTTCGGGGAAACGAGTCTGGAGGCCTCAGTCCATTGGCTAGTGGACCAGGTGTGCATGCAACATGGATATGCTTCTTAGCAGCATCAGCAGATAGATGGCACGCTTAAGAGAAGTGAAGACTGCAGTCCTGTTTCCAAGCTAATGCGTTCTGATGTGCAGTGTGGAGAAGCTTTACACTCCAGCTTTATATTCAGTCTATGGACAGAGAATTTGATTCTGCATGACTGTCAGCTAAGCACCCTGCAGACACCCTTCCTCCTTTATAGGGCTTGTGCAATATGAGAACCTTACCTCCCACTTACCATTATTAAGGCGTTACAAGTATTTGAAATCTGGGTGGTAGGCAGGAATTGCCTCTCTGTGTATGAATATACGATATATACTTCTGTGTCAGCTCTTAGCGCAAACAATGTTTGTTCAGTTAGAAACATTATGCGCAAGATTGAGCCATTGTTTCATTGTGTATCTGAAATAGTAGATACCGTAATGATCAATAAATAATCCTTCCAGGGACATCTCTAGCTGGTGATGCATTCTTTCAGGAGCATGCCAGTACACGTGAGTAGAAATATCTCACTGCTAGCTAAAATTCTTTTCTTTCATGATGGGGTTGGCACCTGTCCCAAAATAGCATTTGCTGTGACTCAGAGAGAGCTTTATTCGAACAGGTGAAAATCATTGGCAGAGGCTGCCAGTTGCCACTCGGAGACACACTTGTTCCTCGTGCTTGCCATTCCTGGCCTGATGATGCAGGGGAATGGGGAAATAAATTAAAAACAAATCACAGTATAGAAAAATGTAGATAATTTGGGCTGCATCTACACTGCGGCGCTATTTCGGGATACCTCCAGTATCCCAAAATAAGTATCACGTGTCTTAACAGCGCGCCCATTATTTTGAAATAGAACGGGCTCACTATTCCAACATCTCTGTAAACTTCATCCCAGAAGGGGCAAGGGACATTTTGGAATAGCGGGTCATTTCAAAATTTGGCACTGTGTAGACAACGCCAAATTACGAAAAATGCTATTCTGAAATTGACTCAAAATAAGCTGCGTAGGTCAAATTGCGTAGCTTATTTCGAGCTCCGGGTGCAGTGTAGACACACCTTTTGGGAAAAAGAAGTGAAATTAGGATGTCAGATTTAAACAAGTAAAAGATAAACAGTCATATGGAAAAATGTAGAAGCTAACAGCAGAGATACACAATGTGAGGAACAGGAATATCCCAGTGAGAGGCGATGTTTGTTATTTGTGTTTTGGGAGTGCCTGGGAACTTCAGATAAAGATCAGAGACCTCTAGGCTGGGAGCTTTGCAGAAAGATAATTGAGAAGACAGTCTTTCCCTCAGAGGGCTCGCAGTCTGCATGTCGGACACGGTGCAGCATGCCTATGGATGAAGCAGGATTGGGGTGTAGTGTAGGAGTCCTGAGTTGAGTTTTTGAGGGATTTTTGCATGCTGCCAAAGAGTGAACAATAAGAGAGATTCTTTTCACCAAGTTCACCATTGGTCATCTCCCCACAAATCTGAGTTTCCCTTTAAAGACCATAAAGGAAAGCTCACCTCAGTAGCTCTCATCAATAACTCATCTTGCTTGCATGTTGCCTGTAACCATAAAAGTTAGCAATAAAGGTAACTTCACTGAGCATTGGGTGGCATTGTTGTTTTTACGGTATAACAGCCAAGAAAAGTCTTTTTTTTTTTGCATTGCCTGTTCTTCTCTTTTGCTGTCAGTCATTATAACCTCACTTTTGAGCAAGGTAGAAATCTCATCATTTCTTCTTTGCACTGATAGCAATTAGAGGTCAGGCCCCCATTATGCTAGGTCACGGGTGGGCAATAATTTTTGACGGGGGGGGCCACGCCAAGATTTTGGAAAGTGGTCGAGGGCCATACTCTTCCATGATATTAATGGCGGAGGTGCAGGGTCTGGGATGGAGCTTCAGTGCTTGGGGTAAGGGATTGGGGTGCAGAAGGGAGAATGGAATCTGGGAGGGAACTGGGTGCAGGTTTTTGGGATGTGATCTAGAGTAGGAGGGGATTGTGATCTTGGGCGGGAGATTGGGGTGCCAGATCTGGGAAGGATGTGGAGTAGCAGGACGGGAGTGGGAGGCAGAGGGTTGGGGAAGGGAGGGACTGGGGTGCCAGAGGCAGGTTCTGGCCAGGAGACTTACCAGCCAGCAGCCAAACTGGCTTGCTTGCCTGCCTGCAGAGCTAACGGCTTGCAACGCTTAAAATGTTTCTGCCTGTTCGGTCATGTGCTTGAATGAGTGAGCAGGAGGGCTGTGCTTCGTAGCTGCCTGTTATTCAAACAGGCAGCTCCCATTGGCCAGTTTCTGTCTAGAAACTGGTCAGTGGGATTATACTGGGGGGAAAGCTGCATCTGAATCTTCCCCCTTCCCCTCCGACCTCATAAAGAGAGAGCACCCCACAGCCGTGTTTCTGAGCAGCCTGCGGAGCAAGCAGAGTAGCCTGCATGGGGTTCCCCACTACCTCCGCAGGCCAGATTCAGTGGTGTGGCGGGCCAGATGCAGCCCGGGGGCCGTATTTTGCCCAGGCCTGTGGTAGGTGTTGTATGGACATTTTCACTGTAATTGTGCAGTTTCTCTTATTACACTGCAGTGAAACACTGTTTAAGAAATAAACCCTCGCCACCAGTTTACATCTGCAAACTCAGAGTGTTTGTGTACCCTCTCCCAGTGCGTCAGCTTCCTCAAATGAGCCAGCTGTTTCCTGGAGCTGTGCTGGCAAAACCAAATGTGATGGCTGGCTGGATGACTCGCTCACTGACCAGACTGCTGTGCAGCTGCTTGCTGCTTTAAATAACTTATTTTTAGCAGCTTCTGTAGCCATAAAGGCACATCTGTGATTATGTTCAAAATTATCTGTTACCGCTCAAGTCAGAGATCTTGTAGTTGTCATGGATGGTTCTCTGAAATCTTTGGCTCACTTCACAGCAGTGGCCAAAAAGACTTAAAGGTGTATTAGGAATTATTAGAAAAAGATAAAAAACAGGAAATTTTAGAATTCCATTATGTAAATCCATGAGATGCCCAGACCTTGAATACTGTGCTCCATTCTGGTCACCCCGTCTCAAAAAAGAGACATAGTGGGACTAGAAAAGGTTCAGAGAAGGGCAACAAAGCTGGTCATGAATATGGAACAGCTTGCATAGAGGGAGAAACTATAAAGATTAGAGTTCTTAAACTTAGAAAAGAGTTGGCTAAGTGTGGACCTGGCAGGGGTTTATCAAGTCATGAATGATGTGAAAAAAATTGAGAGAAGTCTTATTTGTGCTTTCCCACAACACAAAAATCAGGGGTCATCTGATGAAATGAATAGGCAGCTGGTTTAATACAAACAAGAGGAAGTACTTGTACACAATCCACAATTAACCTGTGGAACTCACTGCCAGGAGATGTTGTGAAGGCAAAAAGTGGCTTTAAAAACATGAATTCAAAAAAAGAACTAGATAAGTTCATGGAAGATATACCCATCAATGGCTATTAGTCAGAACAGTCAGGGAGGCAATAGGGATGTGAAAGGTTAACCCATGACCAGTTAACCAGTGAGCATCACCCTTAATGGGAGATGTTTACCAGTTCTGATTAACCATTAAGTGGTGGGGCCTGGAGCAGCAGTTGTCCGGAGCAGCACCTGTCCACAGCGGGCCCACGTGCCCCATAGGCTGCTCCTGTCATCTGTGGCAGGGGGGTCACTCCAGCCTGACCTCGGCAGGTGGGAGGGGCTGATCCAGCCCACTGGGGCTGTAGTGCCCACCTGTCCCTGCCTGTGCCCCCTTTAATCAGTTAACTAGTTAACCAATTAAATGGGATTTTACATCCCTAAGAGTCAAACCCATTCTCAGAGCAGCCCCAACCCTCTGATTGCTGGAAGGGGAAGCCAAGTGTGGCTCACTCTACCTGCCCTGGTTCTGAATGCTCTCCTGGTGCTCTGATATTGGCCACTCTCACACAGAGGACAATGGGCTACATGGACCATCAGTCTGATCCCATCTGTCTGTTCTTATGATTGTAAGACTCGAGTACAGGCTGTACCGCTGTTCTGTCCCAAGGCAGCATATTACGTAAAGTTTCCAGCACAATTAGAGGCCTTTTGTAATCTCGAACATCAAGAACCCTCACTCCTCTTTTTACAATCTGGTGTTTCACTTTCAAGAACAACTGAAGTGAAATTTTTCAAAAGCATTTGGGCAGTTACCGTCTCTGTGTAACGTGGCAGCGAGCGCCGTTCCATTTCTCTGTGGCCTCTCGTTTATCCCAGCACACAGCACACTGGCTGCTCTGATGCATTTATCTGTTGATAGTTAAAGACAGGGCATGAACAGTTTGTATGTCCCGGGGAATTATTAGCTCTCAAGGATCTGAACCACCTCTCTATGACGTCATCTCTATTCCAGGCTCTTGAAGATGGCCCTCGGGGGTCTGGGTTCTTAGGATGGGCAGGGGAGGGGGAAGTGACTGGTGAGATATACAAGGTGCTTGATTTCTTGTCAGCAACAGGAACATTGTGCAAAAAGTAAATGCCAAATGTTATTATTTCATATTCCATGACTTCTCTGTGCTATGGAAACTCTGTGCCCTGTAAGGCTACGTCTACACTGGCCCCTTTTCCGGAAGGGGCATGTAAATTTCACCAGTCTTCGTAGGGAAATCCGCGGGGGATTTAAATATCCCCCACGGCATTTAAATAAAAATGTCCGCCGCTTTTTTCCGGCTTTTAAAAAAGCCGGAAAAGAGCGTCTACACTGGCCCCGATCCTCCGGAAAAAGTGCCCTTTTCCGGAGGATCGGGGCCAGTGTAGACGCTCTTTTCCGGCTTTTTTAAAAGCCAGAAAAAAGCGGCGGACATTTTTATTTAAATGCCGCGGGAGATATTTAAATCCCCCGCGGATTTCCCTACGACGACTGGTGAAATTTACATGCCCCTTCCGGAAAAGGGGCCAGTGTAGACGTAGCCTAAGTGTTTGACAAAGCTAAACCAAGACTGCATTGCAAGGCAATAATACGTCTGCCACGCTACACAGGATTATCCTTAGAGAATGGATGGTGGCAGCAGGCCAACCACGTTGGAAAAGGGCTAGCTGCTTTATCCCCACACTTTGGAAATGAGCTGCAGGATTCTACTGGTGCTTTGCCAACCACTTCCCAACATGGGTGTTGTTCTCTTGCCACACGCGTGCCAGGAATTTGCTCTGCTCTAGCGTTTGTATTTGATTTAACAAATTCAAACAGGATTGGTTGAGGTGGGCTTACATTCCACATACCTCGCACCATTTTTATTCCACCTCAACATCAACATCAACCTCAACCTGGACCAGTTCACACAAGAACCACTTCCTTGACACTACAGTACAATTACACGACGGCCACATTTCCACCACCTTATACCGGAAACCTACTGTTACACTTACCTTCATGCCTCTAGCTTCCATCCCAGACACATTTCTCAGGCCCTAAGATACAACCGGATTTGCTCCAGTCCCACAGACAGATACAAACACCTACAGGATCTCTATCAGGCATTCTTAAAACTTAAATACCCACCTGAGGAAGTGAAAAAACAGATTGACAGAGCCAGATGAGTTCACAGACATCAGCTTTTTCGAGATAGGCTCTACAGAGAAAACAACAGAACACCACTAGTCATCACAGCCTGCAACTTAAACCCCTCCAATGCATTATCAACCATCTACAATCTATCCTTGAAAATGACCCCTCACTCTCACAGGCCACGGGGGACGGGCCAGTCATAGAATCCCAGGGCTGGAAGAGACCTCAGGAGGTCATCCAATCCAGCCTCCTTCCCAAGGCAGGACCAATCCCAACTAAATCAACCCAGCCAGGCCTTTGTCAAGCTGGGACTTAAAAACCTCTAGGAGGGAGATTCCACCCCCTCCCTAGGTAACCCATCCCAGTGCTTCCCTACCCTCCTAGTGAAATAGTTTTTCCTAATATCCAGTCTAGACCTCCCTCACTGTAACTTGAGACCATTGCTCCTTGTTCTGCCATCCGACACTACTGAGAACAGCCTCTCTCCAGCCTCTTTGGAACCTCCCTTCAGGAAGTTGAAGGCTGCTATCAAATCCCCCCCTCACTCTTCTCTTCTGCAGACTAAACAAACCCAAATCCCTCAGTCTCTCCTCATAGGTCATGCGCTCCAGCCCCCTAATCATTTTGGTTGCCCTCCACTGGACCTTCTCAAATGCATCCACATCCTTTCTGTAGTGGGGGGCCCAGAACTGGACACAATCCTCTAGATGTGGCCTCACCAGAGCCGAATAAAGGGGGATAATCACTTCACTGGATCTGCTGGCAATGCTCTTCCTAATGCACCTTAATATGCCATTAGCCTTCTTGGCTACAAAGGCACACTGTTGACTCATATCCAGCTTCTCACCCTGTAATCCCCAGGTCCTTTTCTGCAGAACTGCTACTTAGCCAGTTGTTCCCCAGCCTGTAACAACGCTTGGGATTCTTCTGTCCCAGGTGCAGGACTCTACACTTGTCCTTGTTGAACCTCTTTAGAGTTCTTTTGGCCCAATCTTCTAATCTGTCTAGGTCACTCTGGACCCTATCCCTGCCCTCCAGCATATCTACCTCTTCCCCTAGTTTAGTGTAATCTGCAAACTTGTTGAGGGTGAAATCCATCCAAAGTGGGCTGTGCCTACAAAAGCTCATGATACTATCTTCATTTTTGTTAGTCTCTCAGGGTATGTCTACACTACCCTCCTAGTTCGAACTAGGAGGGTAATGTAGGCATACCGCACTTGCAAATGAAGCCCGGGATTTGAATTTCCCGGGCTTCATTTGCATAAGAGGGGAGCCGCCATTTTTAAAACCCCGCTGGTTCGAACCCCGTGCAGCGCGGCTACACGGGGCTCGAACTAGGTAGTTCGGACTAGGCTTACTAATCCGAACTACTGGTACACCTCGGTAGTTCAGAATAGGAAGCCTAGTCCGAACTACCTAGTTCGAGCCCCGTGTAGCCGCGCTGCACGGGGTTCGAACCAGCGGGGTTTTAAAAATGGCGGCTCCCCGCTTATGCAAATGAAGCCCGGGCAATTCAAATCCCGGGCTTCATTTGCAAGTGCGGTATGCCTACATTACCCCGCTAGTTCGAACTAGCGGGGTAGTGTAGACATACCCTAAGGTGCTAGAGGACTATTCATTGTTTTTTAAGGGTTTTTTTTTTTTCATTTTTATTCCGTTTTTCTCGTGTCTCTTTTTCACATATTAGAAACATAGGACTGGAAGGGACCTTGCAAGATCATCTAGTCTAGTTCCCCTGTCCCTGTGGCAAGACTAAATATTATCTAGACTATTCCTGACAGATGTTTGTCTAATCTGCTCTCAGTGATGGAGATTGCACAACCTCCGTAGGCAATGTATTCCTGTGCTTAACCACTCTGACCATTAAGAAGCTTTTCCTAATTTTCATCCTAAACCTCCGTTGCTGCATTTTAAGCCCATTGCTTCTTGGTTTATCCTCAGAAATTAAGAAGAATATTTTTTCTTTATACTGCTAGTAACAACCTTTTATATACTTGAAAATTGTTATGTCCTCTCTGTTTTCTCTTTTCCAGACTAAACAAACCCAGTTTTTTCAATCTTACCTCATAAGTCATGTTTTCTAGAGCTTTGACCATTTCTATTGCTCTTCTCTGGACTTTCTCCAATTTGTCCACATCTTTCCTGAAGTGTGGTGCCCAGAACTGGTCACAATACTCCAATGGAGGCCTAATTGGTGCAGAGTAGAGTGGAAAAATTATTTTCATGACTTGCTTATAACATTCCTATTAATGCATCCCAGAATGATGTTCACTACTTATTGCAACCACGTTACACTATTGACTCATATTTAGCTTGTGGTCCACCATGACCTTTAGATCCCTTTCCCCAATACTCCTTGCTAGGCAGACATTTTCCATTTCATGTAAGCAACTGACTCTTCCTTCCTAAATGGAGTATTTTGCATTTGTCCTTGCTGAATTTAATCCTGTTCACTTCAGACCATTTCTCCAGTGGATCCAGACAATTTAATTCTATGTTCCCAAAGCACTTTCAGCCCTGCCCAACTTGGTATCATCCACAAACTTTATAAGTTTACTCTCTAGCCATTATCATTCATTAAGATATTGAACAGAACCAAAGTCAGAACTGATCGCTGTACCCATTCATTCTGTCCTTTCAGCATGACTGTGAACCACTGGTAGCTACTCTCTGGAAAATTACATATGGTAATGAGTGAGCCATTCCCAATCCCTATTCAGAACCATTCTGATCGTCTCACGTTTATTTGTGTCAAATTTGTATACTATTAGCCTTTCAGAGTATGGTTGATGTGGTTAGGGCCTATGATGGTGTCACTAGAGTAGATGTGTGGACAGAGTTGGCAGTGGTGTTTGTTGCAGGAAGAGGGTTCCTGGGTTAATGTGTCTGTTGTGGGATGTGTGGTTGGTGGTGAGTATGTGTTTTAGGTTGGGGACTGTCTGTAAGTGAGGACTGGCCTGCCTCCCAAGGTCTGGGAGAGCAAGATCATCATCTAGGATAGGTTGTCAATCCTTGATGGTGTGTTGGAGAGGTGTTAGCTGGGGGCATTCTGGTGCTTTCTTTGTTGGGTCTGTCCTGAGTATCCTGGTCCACACGACTGCCTGCAGCTCCCATTGGCCAGGAACAGGGATCCACAGCCCTGAGTGAGCAGCCATACCTGTGAATGCACAGGTAAATAAAGCATCTGGAGGGCCGCTAGGGCTAATGTTGGTGAACAGTATGGGGCCTGCTGGCCATTTATTACCCGCCCCTCTTCTAGATGTTTTCAAATGGATTGCTTAAATTACCTGCTCCATCATCTTTCCAAGTACAGAAGTTAAGTTGACTGGTCTGTTATTCCCTTGGTTGTCCTTATTTCCCTTTTTATAGATTTACCCTTTTCCAGGCTTCTGGAATCTTTCCCATGTTCCATATCTTTTCGAAGATAATCGCTAAGGGGTCAGATATCTCCTTAATCAGCAACTTGAGCTTTCTAGGATGCATTTTATGAGGCCTTGGTGACTTGACATTTAACTTCTCTAATTAATTTTTAACTTGTTCTTTTCCTATTGTATCATCTGATCCTACCTCATTTTTCACTAGAACCCACTATATTAGATGTCCAGTATATTCTTTTTATAGTAAATACCAAAGGACAAGAAACTGACACTTTTTTAAAAGGGACAATGCTGTACACAGCAGTGGCACTTGATAAAGAATACAAATATTGCAGACAAACATGAATGTGTGTCTCACACCTTGGTAGGAAATTGAGTCTCTTTTTCAGAAGATCTGAAATTGCACATCTGGATCTGACTGCATCAGATTCATAGGCCATCACAGAGAAATGCAAATGTTACATCGCTAAGTAGGAAGAGATGGAATCAACAGAGCTATGCTCTTAAACGTGAAAAGGTAGAAGAAGCTGACTGGCTGTAGTGATAAGGAGATGGAGCTGGTAGTGTCCTGGGGTTAGGAAATTTGGTTCAGATTGAAACTCATTAAGGACCTTTTCAAAGCGATGATCTTCGGTCCTGAGTAACTGTTGTTTTTGGGAGCTGAACTTGTGATTCATTCTGCTCTATTTTAATGGTGCTCAAAATAAAACCTAGTTGCTTTGTGACACTGAACAGTCTGTGCTCTTCTCCTGAGCCAACATGAGTCTTCACACTACAGCGCGATACACCTAATAATAATTCACCCTTTTTAACTTTTACTGGGTGCCTTTGGGTTTGGTTTTGTTTTGTTTAAGTTCTGGTGCAAGGAATAATCTTGACAGCAGTAGATACCAAAGTCTTGTCTCTGTCCACAAAACAGGTATTGCGTGGGCTGCGGAAGTGCAGGTTTCCTAAAATACTGATGAAAGTCAATGGCATGATTGCCTGGAACATTGCTGAGGTGTTCTGCTTAGTTTCTGGTCTTCAGAAGGGGTGCGTCTAGACTGGCAAGATTTTGTGCAAAAGCATCTGCTTTTGCGCAAAACCTTGCCAGCTGTCTACACTGGCCGCTTGAATTTGCGCAAGAACACTGACTTTGTAATGTACAAAATCAGTGCTTCTTGTGCAAATACTTTCCCACTCCCACTCGGGGAAAAAGCCCTCTTGTGCAAGAATATTTGCTCAAGAGGGCCAGTGTAGACAGGGAAGAATTGTTTTGTGCAAAAAAGCCCCGATGGCTAAAATGGCGATTGGGGCTTTCTTGCACAAAATCGCGTCTAGACTGGCCACAGATGCTTTTGCACAAAAGCACTTTTTGCGCAAAAGCATCTGTGCCAATCTAGATGCGCTTTTGCGGAAATACTTTTAACTGAAAAACTTTTCCATTACAAGTATTTCCGCAAGCTCATGCCAGTCTAGACGTAGCCAAGATGTTTTGAAAACACAGTTCATGCCTTTTCAGCCTCTTTCCTGAAGTGCTGAATAATTCTTACAGCTCATTCGCAATTACCACCTGTTTGTGTGAAGAAGATGCAAAACAATGATTCAAATGACTACACAGAGCAGCCGCATCATCGTTAAAAGAATCCTGTTTGTGTAACGCTGGTGGCTGCTGCTTCTAGAGTTTTCATGGGAAAGGGTGGAAGCTTTAGCTCATTTGACGCACACCAAGAGGCTAATTACTGAATGGCAGGCCCGGCGTAGACACGTACAAAGGGACAGTTGACAACGTGCCTTTATGAGCTGGCCACGTATTCACCGTGTGAGCTTGGACTTGTCACTTTTCCGCTTCATTTTCAGAGGAGGAGAATACCCACCGTTCCTGCTCAGTTTCATGGGCAGTTGGGTGCTCGTTCTCCTTGGGCAGAGAGAAGTAGCCTGACATTCAGTAAAAGCTCTACACTGATACACAGCCCCTTTTGGGGTACTTTGAGATCCTGACCTGAAGCGTGCTCGGTAAATACTAAATGGTGCTATAATAATGAAGCTGCCACAGTGGTCACTGCCATGTTTCAGAATCCCCAAACAAGCAGCTGGACACCTGCCTGGTGGAAGGATGAAATGTCTTTGCTCTCCCCTAGTTTATAGTAGAAGGTGTCAAGGAAGTGAGACTGTCTCACTTGTAGCAAAGTCCACACTTCAGCAGCTCTCCCCAGAGACTGGTTTTGCAGTTGCTGTTCCTGGCCCTAAGAGCTTTGTTCTGGCTGTACAGTTCAGACACATGGAGTGTGGGTAATCAGAGTGGGTCTTTCTGAATGCCAGCCTGTGTTCTTCACCATATCCTGACTCACCAATTTGGGCTCACTGACTGAAAAGCTCACCTCTTTTCTCCGAAACATTATCCCTATATGTGCTTTCCATGACTCCACACCCCCCCTCTCTCACACAGACACCCACCTTAATGCGGTGTCACCACTTGTACCAGCTGCTGTAGCACAGAGCTGAGTAGAGATGGACTCTGCGTCAGTAAGAGGTACTCTATGTTGCGCAGATGTGCCAGTCTCCTTGTATACAGAAGCCAACTGACCTTTGCGTTGGTGCACCTTGATCTCTTCTATTCTCTGACCGTGACACACAGTATTTAACTCTTGCAATGCCTGTAACATTTCAGTCAGATTTGGCTGTTGGCTTGGTGTGAAGATTGTCCTCAGAGTGGTCTGTGATATACAGACTCTCAAATTAGATGAGCTGATGGTCCCTTCTGGCCTTAACAACAACTTTGCCAGATCTCAGATGTCCTCTTGACAAAAAGGTGTTACTTTAAAGTGGGGTGGGGGGCTTTTAGTAGAGGGGTTGCTGATGCTCAGACACCAGCCCCTTATTTGGACTTGATGGCCTTCTAGAAAATAAAAGACCCAAATCTCTCCAAAATATTGTGCCACACAGGAGTAACGGCAAAACCTCACGTTCCAATGCAGATTCCCAGGTACAGATACCAACAGACTTCTCTAACCCTCTCTAAAATATGATCACATTAGTAATCTAGAATACAAGCATGCATATGATTTAGAAAGCATGCCTCAAAGCCCCTAGCTCCCCATCTTGCAAAACAGGGCTTTGTTTTCAAATCTAGGCATTAATCCAGCAGTTGCAGTTAGGCTGTGCTGGTGCTGGGGAACTGGCCTTTCATAGGTATGTAGCTCTTCGTGGAAAAAGTGGAAAATGTGGAGGGTAAAGGAAAATTCAAGTAGCATATAACTTAAAAATATTATTTACAATTGCTACATGTATACATGTTTTATATTCATGCCACTCTCATGGAGATAAGGGCAGCAGAACAATTAGTTATGGATGTCTCCGTGTGTGTGTGTTTCTGCACTTTAGATCCATGTTACTCCTCTGAGGACAGGGCTGGTAAAGTAACCTGAGAGTTGTAGGTATCTGGCACATACGCAATGAGGCTGGTCTTGCTGCAAGAATGTGATAAAGCTTTTAGAATGCTAGTCATGGTGCTGCATAGATCAAATCTCTCCCTTTTCACCCTCTTTCATCGTCCCTTTGGAGGGGAAAAATGCTGACGGAAGACTCGGAGGGGTAGCCATGTTAGTCTGTCTGCAAAAACAACAACAAGACCTGTGGCACCTTAGACACCAATAGTTTCTTCCCCCTCCGCTGCTCCTTTCTTCTCCCCTCTGCTGCCCTTTTCTTCCTCTCACTCATATTGAACTCAGTAGAGATAGGAGAGTGAACCCGTCACAGCCATCAGACATGGCCACTCATTGAATTGTGGATTCTTGCTCCCATGCGGGTGTCTCCGGAGAATCAAGTTCCTCTCCTCAGACACCGTTTCGGTGAGATATTAAAAGCCAGCTCTACTTCTGCTCCGCATTTCTTCCCCACTTTGGGCCTGATCCTGCTCCCCTTGAAATCATTGGGAAAACTCAAGGGTCGTTCAGAGGGAGCAGGTTTGAGGCCTTGCCATGAAGAGACTACTTTCCACTCTGCCTCAGGGACAGGATGAGACGCCAGAGAGAAAAAGCAGCGCAGTGCTCCTCACTGCTTCAGGTAGCAAAGCGATGCTGGCCTGGCCCCGTCTATGTAAATTAGTGCTGTCAATCCGCGGAGGAGGATGTTTGCTATGGAGTTTAGCAGCTGTCAATAGTGTAACTTGATTGGGTCTCAAGGAGACTGTGGATCATACGTACAGTGAAGTGAGGTAAGGGTGGAGGAAGTCAGGAGTCCATTCAAAATAGCAAAATACGGACCTTTTAAAGTCAGGTCCCATGAAAAGTGTGTTTTATCTCAGCAGCGGTCCAGTAGGAGCAGCCATATGAAATAGTGAAGGGCCAGAAGGCATCTGCCTGTGGAAGCTTGCTCTGGCCAGAAGTCACTGGAGCTACTATGTACCAGTTCAAAATCTGGCTCTGTACCTATAGCCCAGCTGACATCTGCCATCAGTCAAATGAATTGTCCTCACAAGATGCTGCTCTGGTAGTTTGATCACAGATGTCAGCCACACCGGACTGATGTTACCTTGTATATTTATCAGCTGGCCTCATGAGCCAGCCATAACTCTCTCCAATCTAGTCCTCCATGTTTGGACGGAGCCAAACATGTGCAAGCGCTGGCCTCTCTCTCAAACCAGTCTGATGAGTGTGCTGGGGGGTGGGGAAGGAAGACTGGGAGAAATGCCTGAGAGATTTGTGCTTGCTTTATTGCTATTAAATGCCTTTAACATGTCCATGAAAGCTGCTGGACCCTGAGGAGCCTCAGCCTACCACAGTCAAAGTGCAGATTGTCGTTTTCTTCCAGCCAGACCTCCAAAGGAAGAGGGTTTATGTTTTCTATTCAGAATCAGCATTTCAGATGGGCACATTTGTAATGTGGCTATAGGTCCTAAGGCCAATGGACCAGATCCTTCTTCTGGTGAAGTCAATAAGGGTATGCCAGTTCGAACTAGCGGGGTAATGTAGGCATACCGCAATTGCAAATGAAGCCCGGGATTTGAATTTCCCGGGCTTCATTTGCATAAGCGGGGCGCCGCCATTTTTAAATCCCCGCTCGTTCGAACCCTGTGCTGCGCGGCTACACACGGCACGAACTAGGTAGTTCGAACTAGGCTTCCTAGTTCGAACTACCGTTTCTCCTCGGTAGGCACGGGGTTCGAACGAGCGGGGATTTAAAAATGGCGGCGCCCCGCTTATGCAAATGAAGCCCGGGAAATTAAAATCCCGGGCTTCATTTGCAATTGCGGTATGCCTACATTACCCCGCTAGTTCGAACTAGTGGGGTAGTGTAGACATACCCTAAGAGTGTTGCCATTGACTACAACAGGAGCCAATTTGGGCTGTTGTGTGTCACTGGCAATGGCGAGAGTGTCACCTGACTGACATCTTGCAGCCGCTGGCCACACCTGTCTCTGGCTGCCACCGCTTTGTGTATGACAGCACGTGATGGGGGAATGACAGGAAAGCCTAAAGGCAATGTGAGGTGCTAATTTTCCAATGCTCACAGCTTTCTGAAAATTCATCTTTTTCCATGCCAAGGCTCTTCCTGAAATTATAAGCAGTGATCCAGTTGCTACTAAAGTAGTTATTCTGTTTTTTACCTATGGGGCCTCTGGTAATGTCTTCACAAATAGATATAGAGCTGTGTACAGCTGCAAGGCGGTGCAGGATTGTGCATGGCTCAGGAGCAGTATCCCCTTAGGTTCCTAAGGTGGCAGATACAGCAACCCTTGGTCTCTAGTGTCTCTGATCTCCTTCACAACAAAGTGTTGTTTTTGATAAGAGATGCTGTAAATCTGACTTCTCTTTTGAAGTTTCCTTTATATCCATGAGCTCAGATTCTCTGTGCTGCTAATGACTGTTCTGTACTGGAAACGCCTGTATCTGAAGCTGACAGCTTCCACCCCAAAAACTCTCAACTTTTTATTCTAGGATCCGGTAACAAGGATATCAATCAGGATTTTTGCCATTGACATCAGTGGGAGCCAAGCGGCTATCTAGTAGAGGCAGATTTTGGTAGGGTCCCACTTTGAAGTGTAGGGCCAACATCCTATCTTTTTGACCAGCTTTCATGATCCTTTCAGTCTTCTGCTACCATTTCAGAGAGGCGGTGGTGCTATACTGCTGCCCTGGCCCATGTAGCTTGGAAAGTCTGAGCCATGTGTCTTTTTCCTGGCTTCTCCTTGGCCCTTATTTGGAGGAGAAAAATGATTTGCTTTGTGCAGTACAGGTGGGACCTCCCTGAGCCAGCAGCCTGGGGACCTGAGCTGTCTCGGACCAGGGAGTTTGTCAGACCGGGGGAGGTCAGTGCTCCCCTGCTGGCTGCTCACTCCTGGGCTCCTCTCCTTGAGCTCTCTGCCCTGCCGCTGGCCCCCCGAACTCTGGCCCAGCACGGCTTCCCACCCTGCTGCCTGTCCACTGCCCCAGGGTCTCCCGGGGTTCCAGGCAGGGACTGCTTGGCCACTGCTGGTGCCATTGCCGCAAAGTGTTCCTCAGGCTGCCCACCCAGTGTCGCCAGCCCGGCTACCGCCGGGCATTCCCCACCCGGGCACCCAGCCATCCCGCCCCACTGCGAGGGCCGGCCCCACTGCCGCCGGGCATTCCCCACCCGGGCACCCAGCCATCCCGCCCCACTGCGAGGGCCGGCCCCACTGCCGCCTGGCATTCCCCACCCGGGCACCCAGCCATCCCACCTCACTGCGAGGGCCGGCCCCACTGCCGCCGGGCATTCCCCACCCGGGCACCCAGCCATCCCACCTCACTGCGAGGGCCGGCCCCACTGCCGCCGGGCATTCCCCACCCGGGCACCCAGCCATCCCACCTCACTGCGAGGGCCGGCCCCACTGCCGCCGGGCATTCCCCACCCGGGCACCCAGCCATCCCACCTCACTGCGAGGGCCGGCCCCACTGCCGCCGGGCATTCCCCACCCGGGCACCCAGCCATCCCGCCCCACTGCGAGGGCCGGCCCCACTGCCGCCGGGCATTCCCCACCCGGGCACCCAGCCATCCCGCCCCACTGCGAGGGCCGGCCCCACTGCCGCCGGGCATTCCCCACCCGGGGCACCCAGCCATCCCGCCCCACTGCGAGGGCCGGCCCCACTGCCGCCGGGCATTCCCCACCCGGGCACCCAGCCATCCCGCCCCACTGCGAGGGCCGGCCCCACTGCCGCCGGGCATTCCCCACCCGGGCACCCAGCCATCCCGCCCCACTGCGAGGGCCGGCCCCACTGCCGCCGGGCATTCCCCACCCGGGCACCCAGCCATCCCGCCCCACTGCGAGGGCCGGCCCCACTGCCGCCAGGCATTCCCCACCCGGGCACCCAGCCATCCCGCCCCACTGCGAGGGCCGGCCCCACTGCCGCCGGGCATTCCCCACCCGGGGCACCCAGCCATCCCGCCCCACTGCGAGGTCCGGCCCCACTGCCGCCGGGCATTCCCCACCCGGGGCACCCAGCCATCCCGCCCCACTGCGAGGGCCGGCCCCACTGCCGCCTGGCATTCCCCACCCGGGCACCCAGCCATCCCGCCCCACTGCGAGGGCCGGCCCCACTGCCGCCGGGCATTCCCCACCCGGGCACCCAGCCATCCCGCCCCACTGCGAGGGCCGGCCCCACTGCCGCCGGGCATTCCCCGCCCGGGCACCCAGCCATCCCGCCCCACTGCGAGGGCCGACCCTGCTGCTGCTGGGGATTCTGGCTGCCTGCCTCTGCCAGCCCTGCCTCAGCCGGTGGGTTCCCCAGCAGAGGCTGCCCGGTCACCTCGGCCCTGCTGCCTCCGGGGGTTTGCTGGGATTCCTGGCCAGGGCCGCCCAGCCTCAGGCAGCCCTGTTGTAGCCAGGGGTTCCCCAGCTGGGGCCAGGACTCCCTGGTCACCTGTCCCCGCTAACGCCAGGGGGTTCCGTAGAAGGAGCGGGAGCTCCCCCACCGCTGGCTGGCCCTGCTGATGCCAGGGATTCCCTGTCTAGGGCTGGGGTTCCCCAAATGCCGCCTGGCCCAGAAGGGGCTCCATGGCCGGACTTGGGAGAGTCTCGGATTTGGGAGGTTCAACCTGTATTTGGCTTTCAGATACCCCAGCTGGAGCTGCCTCCTCTCTCTCGGTCCCTGTTATTTGCAGCTGGCTCTGACTAATGTTCCCTCTAATCTTTTCCATCCATGTGTGGAGTGCATTTGTTCTGTGCTAATCAGCTGGGTGGCATTTGAATTTCTCCAGAGTGGCCACAGGGAACACTGGCCCTGTCTGCCCTTGAGGCCTTGTTGTTTTAAACGGCAGCTGGTTGACTGTCCCTGGGTTTGGAACATTCTAATACAGGGTGGCCAACCTGTAGCTCCAGAGCCACTTGCAGCTCTTCAGAAGTTAATATGCGGCTCTTTGCACAGGTACCAAATCCAGGGCTGGAGCTACGGGTGCCAACTTTCCACTGGGCCGGAGGGTGCTCACTGTTCAACCCCCAGCTCTGCCTGGTGCTGCTTCCTTCCCCCTCTCCCCCAGACACACCCTTTCCCCCCAGGATCCTGCCACTTCCTACCCTCTCTGCTGAGCCTGCCACACCCCAACTTCCCCCCTCCAGTGTCTCCCACTGAGAAAGAGCTGATCCCAGTGGGCGGGAGGAAAAGGAGAAGGAGACACCGACAGGTGGGGCTCCCAGTGGGCGGGATGTGCTGAGAGTGGTGATGGGAAGATGATCAGGGCTGGTGACATACAACTGTTGCTCTTGGGCAATGTGTATTGGTAAATTCTGGCTCCTTCTCGGGGTTAGGTTGGCCGCCCCTGGTCTAATAAGACCTGGGTAGGAGGTTTATTGTAAAGAGGCCAAGTGAGATGATCAGGGATGTAAGAGAAAGTACCACATGGATCGCACCAGTTAAATGGAGGCTGCCCAAGCTGCACTTGTAAATCCTACACTGGGGGCACAAATGGGTGATTTGTGCTTTTTGCACCAAGTGGAAGCAAAACTTGGCTCTCCCTCCGATGTTCTACAAATATATAAACTTCCTTCTGGCAATGAAATGAGGAATAGCCAGCCTTGCCGGTCTCAGTAATTGTGTGTACCGTGTTTGGTCAGTGCTCATCATTTATCGATTTATACCTGCATTAAAGCATGCAATAAATGAAGTATCAAGGAGCTCTTTTTGTCAGGACTCTTCCCAACTGATTCCTTTCTAAATTGCATGAGAGTTCAAAAATATTGGATGGGGCCTCCCTCCCCACTGACAATTGTTCACAAAACCATTAATTTTACAGTAATTGACTTAGACGCTGCTCAGGAGGGGAGGGAAATGAGAAAACAAATGCCACTTTGAATGCAGAGAATGATGATGTGTTGTTGGTTTTCTGACATGTTCTCTCCAAGCGCACCTCTCCTCCCTGACGGATCTGCTGACTGTTTTGCAAATGCTGGTAATGAACAGTCAGATGGGGAGTCTCGGTACATTAGTCACTTAGTGCGGCTGTATCGTGAGCTTTGCAAAATTATAAATTCTATTTCCATACTAGAGGTGACACAGGGTTTTTTTTAATGATTGTTGTCCGGGAGAGGAGTTCATGGTGGAGGAGTGAGATGGTTTTCTCAACAAAGAATGGAGTCATCCCAGAAAGGGAAGTAGCCACAGAGGAGCTCAGAGTTCATCTCTTGATATAAACCACAGTTGCAGGATAATACCAGATGACAGCCCTCCTGAAATGCCAATGCTTATGGTAGAACAATGCATTGCACAGGGGGAGTTGCTGTTCCATTGCATTAGCTCATTGCCACTAAAATCAATCGCTGTGTACCCAGCTGGAAGGTAGCTTTAATTAAAACGACATACCACGCAACACTATTTTGTATGCTAAGCAGTTTTGCCATTTTTAGCCTGGGCTTATGAATAGGGCGGAGATGCAGGGGCTACTCCTATTGAAGATAATAGCAGAACTCCTATTTGCATAATGAAAGTAGGGGCAAGATTGGGCATGTGATTTTTACTTAGTAATTAAAAGCATTATTTTAAAATTGTTCTTGGTTGTGTTTTGTATACTTACTTCTGCATCCTACAAATGACTGAATCATAACTGATTCCAAGTTAAAATCTGTATTTTTCAGTAACTATTTTTACTATTGACTTGAATTTGACTGAGATAAGTTCAGATTCTTGGTGGGTAGGTCACACAACCTATTATGAAGCTATTCTTGACGTCTTGGCATAGTTTCTAGGTCACAGTACTAAGAAAAGACTCCAGTAGATACCAATGGGGAAGACAACCTATGAAGGGAGGGAGATTAAAAGCTGTTGAAGTAATTCACATGTCTGGAAATTATATCTGTGTTGGATGATCTCTAATATTAGAATATCTGTAGCTAAATAAGTCACTCTTGAAAGAGAAGTAGCTATGTACAAGTAGCTCTTGAAAGAAAAATTCCCAGGGCTCAATCCTGGTCTGAAGTCAATGGCAAAAACCTTAGAGCATGTCTATACTGGGAAATTATTTCCAAATAACTTATTTTGAAATAATTCCTAAAATAACTACTCTAAAATAGTGTGCCCACTCTACAGGGAAGCCTAAAAATTAGTCCAAGGCAGGCTCCCTTAATGTGGACACGCTACCTTGACTTAGAGCCCCAGGAAGCAATGGAGAGGAATTACTTTGAGTGACTTTGGGGAGTAGTTATTTCAAAATAACAGCAGTGGCGCATCCACTATTTCAAAATAACTATTTCAAAATAAACATTATTCCTAATGGAAAGCAGGAGTTATTATTCAAAATAACCAGCCCCTTATTTCGAAGTAATGGGCTTCGTGGTGTGGACGCTCCACTTGTTATTTCAAAATAAGGGGAGTTAGTTTGAAATAACTCCCTAGTGTAGACCAGGGTTCAGAGACTTCAGCTGGGTCAGGATGTGGCTCCATCAGAGGAGAACAGATATGAACACAGAAGAAGAGCATAACAAAGTCACAACAAGAATATTTTGGAATTATTTTGGGGGAAAAAAGTAATTTATAAACAATCCATTGTTTTACATTTGGATTGATCTTTGTTTTATATGAATTTACTCCATACCAGCCTCTATCTCTATCTGTATATATTTCTATCTCTGTATCTAAGTATATCTGTATCTGTACCCAACTATATCTATTTAGAGATTCTCCACCCATAAAATTAGAACAATTTGAACAGCTTAAATCACCTTCCCAGTGTGACGCCTGGAAAATGTCCCTTTGATTCTCCTCCATTAAAATGTAAAGACAAATATCAAATGTCTGCCAGCATGTTACTCCACACCTGCTTTCTGAGAACATGTACCAGCATATTTTTATGAGAGAGGTGTCAGAGCACAGACTCTAACCCCTGCAGCAACTCTGGCCTCTAATCATGTGGGAGGGGCGAGGTGAGCGAAGGCAGGGGTGAGAGGGAGAAGAAATGTGAGAGATTTTTGTTTGCATAAAGGCCGCATTGTTTCTTTTGACTGAGTGTTGACTGACATTAGAAGAGACTTCAGAACCCTGATGACTTGTTCTCTCATGAAGTGATTTTAATGAAATTCTCATTGTAATAAAAATGGCATTGACAGGAGTCAGCCAGGTATTTCAACAGCTGGTACTTTAGCAAAGACTGGGACAGCTTAATAGTGCTCGGATAAATTGGTGTTTGTCATCTGCTGTCTTCATGCAGTGCTAGATTATTTAAAGACGAGCAAATGATGTTTTACTTAATTTTCAGGATTGTGTATGCTTCTGATTTTTGGCCACCTGTGATTAATCCCTGGCTTTGCCAACCGACCGTTATTACAAGTCTTAGTTGGAAACCTAGTGTTTTTCATCAGTTTATAATTGACACCAGATGCTTGATCAATCAGAGGTTGAATGGAAAGTGAGGTGTAATTTTTTAGTGGTCAGGGATGGGGATGATAAGAATGAAAGAACAAGGACATTAGATCTTTAGTTTGGGATCTTTCATCTTGCCTTTGTGAGTAAAGTAACTTTTCACCTAATGGAAACTAGAGAAATTACAGCTATCAGGACTGAGACTTTAAAAAAAAAAATCTTGTGATAATTCACAAACAGGCTTCTCCTTAGAGTATCAAGACCTATAAGTACTGATCTACGAGGACTGTACCTTTTTTACATTTCATTTGAGAGAGGGAGAGTATGTGTATGGGAGTGAAGTTAGGGTACGTCTAGACTACAGGCTTCTGTCGACAGAAGTTTTGTCGACAGATACTGTCGACAAAACTTCTGTCGACAAAGAGCGTCTAGACTACATTGAGTTCTGTTGACAAAGCAAGCTGCTTTGTCAACATGGTAGTGTAGACGCAAAGGACGGTTTGCATGCAATAACACCTTCTGTCAACAGAAACTCTGTCGACAGAAGGCGTTATGCCTCGTAAAATGAGGTTTACCAGCGTCGACAAAACTGCTGAGTTCTGTCGACGTTATGTCGACAGAACTCAGTGGTAGTGTGGACGCAGGTATAGTTTTGTCAACAAAAGTCCACTTTTGTCGACAAAACTCTGTAGTCTAGACACACCCTTAGTTATCAAGAGAGTTATCAAACATAATAGGTATGGCCCAAGCATCTTCAGAGTAAGAGTTTTCACCAACATAGTTAAACCCTGACCTAAAAGAAATGGCCCTTAGCGAGTGAGGGGAGTTCAGTCAACCCTATTCCATCTTTGGTGTGTCTGTTGAGATTGCACACTTCTGGTTTAAGGGTGTGGCTGACTGGCCAGTTTGTAACTCAGAGGTTCTGCTGTCATTAGCTCACATGTTGGCAATCAGGCAGCTGCAGAGATCCCCAAAAGAAGCAAATGCAGTACTGTACTGTTTTATACAGGGAAAGATTTGACAAAAAAATTTAAAAGATTTGATAAAAAAGTGCTTGTTTCATGTGAATTAAGATGGTTAAAAGCATAATAGATAGTTAAAGCTAAAAGCTTTTAAAAGATCGTTAAAAAGCTGTATTGAGTCAGGTTTTTTTATTATACTCTTTTAAAACAAGAACCATGGTATTTTATTCAGCATTATAAACATTTCATAGTTACGATCAACATCCATTCCAAAGATGTTTGTTACTCTGAGGTTTTACTGTAGAGCCAATTCAAGTAGCTTCTCTGGTGTAGTTACGCTCCATGTGCATCTGGACTGAGAACATCAGTCCATTTCATTTAGGAAAATAAGCAGCCATCAGATCAATGAGAACTGGCTGGGGCTCCACCAGCAGCTTACAGATGTACCTGATTCAAAGGTCACTGCAGTCAGTGATCGTCTTTCCTTTGATTTCAGAGGGATTTGCATCAGGCCGCCTCTCACCTGTTCTTAGGGACAATATAAATATTGCCCAGGTTCTGCAGATTTTTTTTTCCTTATTCTTTAGACATTTTTTTTAAATCAAGCTGACTTTTTTTAAACCAAAAGGCAAACACTAATGTTACTCAACTCAGAAATTCTAAACTATCTGGGTATGTCTACACCTGCACCCTCTTTCGAGAGAGGGATGCAAATGAAGACATTCGAAATTGCAAATGAAGCCAGAATTTAAATATCCCACGCTTCATTTGCATAATCGCATTATGGCACTATTTTGAAATAACAGACGCTGTTAAGACGTGGTTATTTTGAGAGAAAACCCTTCTCTTGAAATATCTCTTATCCCTCATACAGTGAGATTTACCAGTTATTTTGAGAGAAGGGTTTTCTCTCAAAATAATTGTCTTAACGGTGTCTGTTATTTCAAAATAGCGCTATAATGTGATTTTGCAAATGAAGTATGGGATATTTAAATCCTAGCTTCATTTGCAATTTCAAATGTCTTCATTTGCATCCCCCTCTCAAAAGAGGGTGCAAGTGTTGACACACCCTCTGACATTAAAGTCATGTTTGCTCAGTTATGAAGAACAGACATAGGGGTTTTTGCTACTCTCACAAGCTTGACTCAAAACTCCAGGCTGTGTTCTTTGTGCCGCCTAGAACATCATTTGAGATGGCTCTCCAAAGGCAGATGTTAACAGTAAGCCAGGATTTCCTTTTTCAAGATGCTGCTGCATCGCGTGTGATAATTAGCCTGTCTAGCCAAGCCATGGCCCCCTGACGGCTGTAGAGTGGCCTATAGGAAGCCTGTTGCAGACAGAAGATCGGTGTCCACAACATCACAGGAAAGCACAATGCTTGCACCCTGTTGAGCAATCTTTGTGGTAAGGACATGAAGAGACCGGCGTGGAGGATTAACTAGCCTCTCACGCACAGATGGTCTTATCAAATCTGTGTAGCGGTAGAGCTTGCTGGAGCTTGCACAAGTGTTGCCCTGCTGGGACTGTCCTGGAGATAAGGGGATTTGTCAGTCTCCATTGGCTTCATGAGCATTAAATTCACTCTGAAAAGAAATATGTCCTTACGCTTGGGAGATACGTGCTCAGACAGATAAATAAGGTGGGTGAGGTAATGGTTCTGCTGTACTTCAGTTAGTGAAAGGGACATGCTTTCGAGCTCCACAGAGCTCTTCTGCAGATCTAGAAGAACAGTCAGCAAAGGTCTTCCCAGGAATTTCTTGTGAGCGTTCCTGAGCGTGAATTCTTATTGGCTTTGTCTACACTGCAGGGTTTTTGCGCAAGAAGCTTTCCGCAGAGGAGATCTTCCACAAAAACTTATTGCGCAAAAGCACGTCCACACCTCAAAAGCGCATCGCGAAAGCAATGTGCTTTTGCACAAGAGAGCGTCCACACTGCATGGACGCTCTTGCGTAAGACTGTTCTGATTGCCATTCACAGAATGGCCATCAGAGCACCTTTGCTTTTTGTGATAGGCTCTTTTTGCGCAAGAAACCCCTGTGGAGCGTCCACACGCAACTTTTTGCGCAAGAACTCTTGCGCAAAAAGGAGTTCTGCCTCGTAGAAGGAGGTTTACCTACACCGCAACAAGCCCTCTGTTCTGTTGATTGATTGACTGTAGATTTTCTTGCGCAAAAACGCGCTTGAGTGTGGACACTCCATTGATTTTTGCACAAAAACCCTGTAGTGTAGGGTAGCCAGACACGAACCCCATCTTGGTTTCCGCCCCCCTCCCCCGCCAGAGAGCAAGAGAAAGGCAGTCAGCCTTTGATGCCCTGGGAACACAGGTGTGCTGCCTGTCCCTGACTCTACCATAAACAGAAACCTGACAGTAAAAGGGATAGCTGACGACCCGGGGCCTCCCGCCATCCTGATGGCTAGTACCAGTAGTTGACACGCCTGCACTGTCCCAGGAGAGGAATCTTCGCCCATCACATACCAGAGGTGCCCATTGTCTGCATTTTCCAGGTGTGAATTATGCTTTGCACCCTTCGTGGGAAACGTGGCATTCAAAGCCATTTTTCCTAATTGGCCACTTGAGCCCAGGAAGAAGCCTACGTGACCCAAGGGATATAAAGAGGGGTTCAGTAGTCCACCCCATTGGAGCTCCAATCATCTATACCTGCTGGCAGGTATTGATTGTCTCCCAAGGTCTGTGGGATGCCCAACCTCACCCTACTTCTTCCCAAGGGATTGAGAGAAAGACGCTGGCCACGCCAAGTCTGGAACGCAGGGGTGAGAATATATACCTGCTAGGTGTCTATTTTGCATGCATTTAATAAGTGCTCAGAGAACCAAAAGGGTTTCATGGTACCTGTAAGTGACTTATTAGTGTAATTTCTGTCCTGTCCTTTGTAGTGGCTGTGTTATCTGTAACACAGCAGTAGCATTTAACAACTAAGTTTACCCTGTAACAATAAAATAGTAGCTCTTTAAGCTTTAACCTGACTCCTTCAGTTGCTGTAACAGAACCAAGCACAATTTAAAAGAACTTGAGCCGGTCATAAGGGACTCACTGCACTGACCGTCGGCTAACATGTAGATATAGCCATACTGGACTGTCACAGCGCCCTTCTGGTACGTGAAGAGTCATTAAAAGGAAAAGTAGCAATTCCGTCCAGACTGAATTTCTAGTATTTCAAGTCAAATAGCCTGCCTCTGGTGGGTGTTAGCCTATTTATAGCAGGCATTTATATTTAATCTGCTCTTAACTGTTGTCCCCTCCTTTACTGTTCTACTCATTAATCTACTCCTAACTGTTGTCCCCTCATGTTATTCAAACCCTGTAATTTAGAAGAAGAGCTTACATTTTAAAAGAATATTTTCATTGTATCTTGTTGTTGTCTTAGGTTAATAAGTGGTGGATGGAGGTTTGTTTTCTTTCACAAACTTTTGAAGTGATGTTTCTTGTCTTCTGCTTCAGCGGAGCAAAAGCTTCACCTGCTGGTGTGAAGGGAGTATTACATTATTAACCAGATTTAATCCCAGGCATTTAACATGCCCATTTAGTACCTTGTAGTAGAGATGTGAAGAATGAGTGCGCTAATTTTACCCCTTTGGTTCTGTTTGTCTGTGTTTGGATTGGTAACAAAAAAAAGAGTCTCTTTAAAAAGACAGAGGAGAGTATTCGAACTTGAGCCATTTTCTTCAAGGCTGATTTCTGAGTATTTCTGTAGAAGGTTAGCATGCACTTTATCTGCACAGTTAAAGCATTGGAACCCAGATCTGCAAAAGGACTTAGGTACGTAAAACTCAGATTTACATACCACTGCCATTACAGGGTTCCTGAAGGTGCTAAAACTCATTTGGCACCTACATTTTCACTGTAAAACGTCCCTAAGGCACCTATGTTCCTGCCACTAAGCATGTGCTCTGCTGCCTCAGGTAGGTGCCTGGACAGCCACCTGAACTCCAGAGTGATCCTGAAACCAGGAGAAGACAGGCTTTGCCATGCCTCTTCACCTGCAGGGCCCAATCTGTTCGGTTTGCTCTGAGCACAAAACACTGGGGGTGGAGGTAAAAGGAAAACACCTTCACCATCTTTGGGCCAGTTCTTAGGGAACTCACCCAGTCTGTGAGAACCCACTCCAGTTACCCCCTCTGCCTGTGGAGGAGAAGGGATTTGAACTGGTCTTCTCCTACCTCTCAAGGGAGGGACCATTGATAGGGTTGCCAGATGGTTTCAACAAAAATACCGGACACACTTGACATTACATCACATTGCATCTTATTTAGAAGATACCGGACATTTATATTTTCTAATTTGTAGTTTCTCAATTTGTTTCCTGAACAGAAAGCTCAAATACTGGACTGTCCGGTTCAAAACCGGACACCTGGCAACCCTAGCCATTGATCAAGGGGATCGATAGTCTGGTGTGTCTTTTGCCCACTGAACCCATTCCTGGGTGAGAATGATGCTGTAGTCACTAGCAGGGGGATGGGGGAACTGAACCTGCCTCTGAGGTGAGTTCCCTGACCACTGGGCTAGAGGTTGTAAGAGAGGCTGCCTCCTCCCTCCAGTCATTTTGTGTAGCTACTGCTGCAGTTCTACCAAGATACCACTCTAGGCACCTGACTTGAGATGAGAATTCCTGGCTGAGGATGCCGAGCAATAGAGGAGACTTCCTCCAGCATGGACTAAGGCCCTCACTCCATGGTGGTGGCTGGCAGACCTCTTCTCGTGATCTCCCATTGGCTAGCGTAGGTGGCTCTCTGCCTAGCAAGTTGGCTTTTGTGGATCCCATTCTCGGGCAACTATCTGTCCCCATGTGTTGTAGTGGGAGCCGAAGGGCCTCACCCAGGGTTTGCTGATTCCACCGGGGCACAGGAATAAAAAATCCCACAACCGGCCTTGGTCAACTGACTTGGGCTCCTGGGGTTTGGGTTTCATGGCTAAAAAATCACTGTGTAGATGTTCATGCTTGGGTTGGAGCTAAACCCCAGGATACTTCAAGGACAATGGGATTTTTATCCCTGCATAAAGTGATTAGGCACCCACAAATTAGGTGCAATGATCAAGCCTTTGGTGGATTTGGGGCTCGGGTCTTTCTGTTTATATTTATCATGTACAGACAGAGGGTTTTTTCCTACTTTATTCCATTGATTTTCTGTGAGGCTTAGAAACTTCATTTTATAGAAACCAAAGTAATTGAAACCTCCTACTTCTAACTTTTAACATGGGGAACAGCTCTGGCACTGTCTGTATGCTGTGAGCCTCAGGAAGTCTTCTCATGTGGTCATTTAATGAATTCCTGCAGCGCTGGAGAGATCCTTTTCAAGGGGTACTAAAAATAAAGGGCTACAGAAAAGAGTTTTTGGGGAAGACAAGCCTTAGGGATTTTATCTCTTGACCTCTAACAGTAGGCTCAGCATGCTCCCACTGTTCCAGGGCTGCCTCAATATTGCTTATTCTTGGACCACAGCAAGCTTAAGAGGACATTGTTTGACATATTTGTCATAATATATGGGAGAAAAAAGTCTTAATGTTGAAACTGAATCCTGCAACTTGGATCTCTTTCCAGACAGAACATTTCCCTTGTCTATCACACTTACATACCAGTTTGGTATTGCATTATTTCTTATGAGTGCTAAGCTACTGGCATTGATTGATGGATGGATTCATTGAAAAGGGAACATTAAGCCATTCTATTAAATCACCTATAAATACTAACGGGGAAATGTCAAGTGGATGTTAGCCAAAAAAATTGGTGTAATAGTTAATATTACAGACTGGCCAAGTTTGTCTGGGTCCCTTTAACGATTAAGCTGATGGTTGCAGCCCCATTCTGAGGCTGTTCTTTGCAGGCGAGTGTTCTTCGGGAAGCTCTCAGGAGCATCTTAATCTGGTTCTGCACCAAATTATAGATGGACAGTTTCCCTTCCTTTAATGTGCATCAGCCCCTTCTCTTGTGAAATGCTAGTCCCTGAGAATCACACAAACACATGAAAGTTCAGTTTCTTTAACCCTTTGGAGTACCCCAAATTGCAGGTGTTTTGAAAATGGTTCATTCTGATCTTTTGTCTCAACCCTTCAATCAGTCACCCTACTTTCCTTTCCTGGTATGACGCCAGCAGAATATCTCTAATGTTCGGGCTCCCTTATGGGGTCAGCTTTGCATGAGAGGCAGTATGCATTTCAGGAGCAAACTGCCAGTGCAATCAATATAAGTTCCTGGGGTAGGAGATGCTTGTGGCCATCCAAATCCACCTCGTAGTTAAAACAGAACACTCACTTAACCAAAAAGCTGCTGATGCTTATAAAAGGCTCTTCTGGTGCAGGAGTGACCATATGGCAGTGTCACAGAATTATAGTTTATAGCAGGGGTGGGCAATAATTTTTGATGGAGGAGCCACTCCAAGAATTTGGAAAGTGGTCAAAAGCTGCACTCTTCCATGCTACTAATGGAGGAGATGCAGGGTCTGAGATGGAGGTTGGGTGCAGAAGGGAGCTTGGGGTACAGGAGGGAGAATGGGGTCTGGGAGGGAGTTTGGGTGAAGGAGGCAGTTGTGACCTGGGGCACTGGACTGGGGTAGTGGGGTTTGGGTTGTGATTTGGGATGTAGGGGCTTGGGTTGTGACCTAGGGCAGGATGGGGTTGTGATCTGGGTCAAGGGTAGTGTTGAATTTTGGGCAGGTTGAATTTTCCTTTGGGCAAATTGAAATTTCTTATGTGCAACACCGGTATCAAGGTAGTGTATGAATGTGCACCCACTCGTACAAACAAAAACCGTAGATATAAATATATATTCCATAGGTGTGGAAAAAACAAGGTGTAATTAACAAGGAGCAATACTTATGATTATTTAATATGAACTCAAATAAAAAGAAAATTAACACTACCCTTGGCTGAAGAAGTGGGTTGTGCCCACTCATGATACTATTTATATATTTTTGTTAGTCTAAGGTGCTAAAGGACCATGGTTGTGTTTTAAGTTTTTTTAGTTACAGACTAACACGGCTATCCCCTCTGAGACCTTGGATACAGGATTTTAAAAAGTCATTAAGATCAGAGTTTTAGATATCTGCAGCACTCCAAAAAATTCTCAGGGGAGCTGCCAGAGTCACGTGTATTGTTCTGAACGGAATGCTGTAAGCCTGGAGGTGAGGGAAGAGGGGGCAAACAGGCAGCTGCTCTTGGTCGAAACCAGCCAATGGGCACTACTGAGGGCAGGGCAGCATGAGAAGCCTGTCTCTCCTCCCACCAGGCACTCAGAGTTCAGAAACACACAGGTGGCCCTGCACCCAGCTTTCTGGAGTGCTGAGTGGGTGCGGGGCAGGCAGGGAGTCCACTGAGGCTTTCACAGCCAGATCTGGGCCACAGATCATCTTTTGCCCAGTCCTTCTCCATTTATAGCGGGCAGCAGCTGCTGCTGATTCTGCTCCTTCGAGAGGGCGAGCGCCCCGCCCCTCCCCCTTTCCCAGCCGATCAGCTGAGCTCCCTACTTACATAAGGAGCTCTGAACCTCTGTGTGGGGCTCAGAACAGGGCTGCACGCCTGCATGGACACACTGCTTACAGGGAACCTTGGTCAAGGGATTGTGGTGCAGGTTCTGCGAGGGGATTTGGATGCAGGAAAGGGGCAGAGGGTTTGGGTATGTGGAGTGGGGGGGGCAAAGGGTTGGGGAAGAGAGGGGATGGGGTGCCAGAGGCAGGCTCTGGCCAGAAGACTTACCTCAGTGACTCCTGGCCAGCAGCCCAGCATGTTTCTGAGACAGCCTGCCTGCCTGTCCCACCCCTGCGCAGGCTGCAGGGTCATGTGCATGTGTGAATAACTACGAGCCAGAGGGCACGGGGTCATGGTGCTTCGTGTGCTGCCTGTTATTCAAATAGGCAGCTCCGATTGGCTGATTTCTGGCCAGAAACTGTCCAATGGGATTGTGCTGGGACCGGGGGCAGCACTTGAAGCCTTCCCCTCCCTCCCCTCCGGGTTCACAGTTGTGAAAAAGAAATGGCCTGGCAGCTGCTTTTCTGAGCTGCGTGCGAGTGGGGCAAGTCAAGCAGGAGCCTGCTGGGGGCTGGATCCAGTGGTTTATAGTCTTGACATAGGGTTAGTGAATACAAAAAGACAGAGAGAACAAAGTTAGAAAAACTGGACATCGCTGTTTGTGAGCGAAGCCAACCAAAAGGATCCATCCTGCAGATACTCAAGGAAGGAACAGGAATGCAATATCACTGCTGATGCGCTGTAACGTTTACACATTTAGTGTGAACTTTTCTAAGCAAGTCATAATGCAGTCATAATAATTTGATTATTTAATATGCTCTCTGGTATATGTTTGTATTTCAGCCCATTAACAAATATTGTCATTTCTATATATTTCACTTCTTTTGCTGCTTTGGTTTTACTATCCATACCTGCATTACGGTAAGCGTAGGGCCTCGTTTTGCTAGGTACTGCAGGAATATACAGTAGGTAGGTTTGTGCTGTAAACACAGGCTGTGATTAAGGCGTACACAGTGAGAGACAGTCTAAAAACCAGACTTGAAGCACTTACAGCCTAACTAGATAAGGCGGATGAAGTGTGGGAGGGGAAATAGAGGTACTGATGAACACAGTCATTTGCCCAAGGACACACTACAGACCAGTGGCACCACCCAAAATAGAATCCTGTCTCACAGTCCAGAGTTCTGCCCACTGGACCACAGAATATTTTAGATGATTTAGTTACCTGGGGCATGGATATGGCTCGGTATAATGTATTCTGTCTGACTAGGGCTTTAAAATAATGCGCTCTATCTTTCCCTATTTAATGAGAGACTTGCATTTGTTTCCATACTTAATAATTGCCCTTCCCCCTCTCCTAGGTGTCTCTTAGCCATGAGTGCACTCGTGCCATAATGAAGCTGGTGTACTGTCCGTATTGCCGGGGCATGTCTAGCGTGAAGCCGTGCAACAACTACTGCCACAATGTCATGAAGGGCTGCCTGGCCAACCAAGCAGACCTGGACACGGAATGGAGGAACCTGATTGGTAAGGAGACCCTCTTATGTGCCAGTAAAACTGTTGAGTTTATGACATGTTCCCCTCTCACACCCAAAGCTCACATTCTGTCTTTGTGAGACCGGGGCTGGAGAATGAACGAAGTGTCATTAGAACAGCTAAACGGGCATCAGACCCTTTTATACTAAAATTCCTCCATCTCGGAGCTGGATTGTAAAAGGACTTGAAAGACATTTTACCCTGTTTGAGTAATGAGCTCAGTCAAATTGCTACACAGAATGTGCTACACTGGTTAACAAGACCCTTGATCCTGTCGCTTTGGATTGCCTCGTCTGCACTGGGCTGACAGGAGCCCTACGCTCTTTTCAATTAAACCAATTAAAACAGCTCAATTAATTCTTATGCCCTCCCCACCTCTTGAGGCTTAGAGCCAGATTTTACCACCTTTATTCTGGCTGAGTGGTACCGTCCTTCACGAGAGCCAAGGGTAAACTCAATGAAGTTGGGAAGCACTTTTAGGTCATTCAGTGGAAGGTGTTGTAGAAATAAGGAGTCAAACTTGCTTCAAAACAAACAGGGTGGGGGGTGGAAGGAATAAGACTGATCTATAAATGAAAATGAAGCTAGGTTGCTTTATATTTAAATAAAAATGCAGTGGTTTGGAGGGAGGGGTCATGTTCAGGAGCCAAGCAAAAAATCAACAGGAGGAGAAAACTAGAATAAATCCAGTAAAGGAATGTAGCCTGGACAATTATTATTAATTATTAACTTATCAGATTCAGTGTTGGGTACAGCATGCGCTTGTCACAGATAACAGGTTCTTTTCCTAGGCAGCTACTTAAAGGTAATTGACAAGATGGAATTTGGTGAAATGTACACAGAAATTATTTATTACAGACAACTGTAATTGGCATTGTGGGAAAGGATCAATACCTGTAACTATATGACTAAGGTACGTGTGGTTCAGTGGTTTCCTATATCGTTTATACTTACAGTCTTGCATTGTGTGTATTTACAATTTATGGAGACAGAAGGATAACTGAATGTAACCCATCAGAAGGGAGGTTCTGATTCTGTTTACACTGTCTTAGGGACCTGATGAACCCATAGAAATGAGAACCGGGTGTGGTATTTTATACCCTTTGTTATGACGGTAATACAGATATACACCATATTTGATCCTTTATCCTGATTATAAGAAGGTCATTAACAACCCCTATCCATACGAGGCTTTTAGGATGTCCATAATTAAACGTTAACATCATTTATTTCTTAGCAATTTCTACATCTAAATGTGGTTTAGCTGCTTAATACTGCATAGCAAGATGATAGCCAAAGCCCTCTAAAGCTCCCTTTTTGTAGAATTGAGTGGTGTGCTGTACCTGTTTGTAGTCACTCGTTTGTCTCTCAGAAGGCGAGAACAAAATATCTGACCTGAGGTTATTTTTTGAGGCCTACACTATTCAGCCAAATCTCAGCTGTTAGCGTAAGTACTCCCACAAGGCCTCGCACTCATACAAAAGGCTTGTAATCATAGCAAGCCTGATCATTTAGTTATTTGTTCTCCAGGCTGTAACTGCTTTCGTAACTTGCCTAGGAAGGCTTAGCAAGCAATCCCATAGTAGCCAAAACTATCAGCCTTTCACAGTAAGGTCAACAGGCAGATTATGCATCTGTCACTTATGAAGGGGACAAGCTGTGTTGCGGTGAAGGGGACTGTATGTCTGTATGGGGACATGATTCCCCGATTTGAAGGCCAGAGAGAACCATTATGCTCAAGACTGACCTCCTGCATAACGCAGGCTAAAAAACCCTTACCCAGTGATTCCTGCCTTTGGACCACGACTGCTCGCTGAGCTAAGCATCTCCTTTGGAAAGCTACCCAAGGCGTGTCATTAAGCTGAATGTTCAGAAAGCCTGGGATAAAAAGCTACTGCTTTAAATGTAAACTAGAGGGATTCAGGGCTTCAAGAGTGTGTGGGGCGGGGCAGAGAGGAAGGGGCTGTATCGCTTAGGACTGGAAGCAATGGAGCTCTGTGGGGAGTCAGAGGACCCCTTGCTGTTTCTAATTGTCCTTCACAAATAGGCCCAAGGACAGCGTCTGCAGATAAACGAACTGATTACATGTAAGTGGGGCTGAGTGGTGAGTGAGCACGCTGCAAGTAGCAAGTACATCCAGGAGATTTGTATTTTCAGCATAACTGGTTTAACACGAAGGAAATGGAACAGAAGGGTGATAAATACAAGGTAATCTGCAATATGACCATAATTATGAACCCTCACAAATTGGGATTCAAGCCTTTTTTTTTCTTTCTTAATACACCATTAGCTGAAAGTTTTATGTTTAAAAATACATTTTCATTTCCTTTCAGGAGTGTTTCGGTTCTGCCACCCTGCCCCAATGTTGCTGTCAATGGAATGATTTTGTGTCCTCGGTTGTGTCACCTCCAGCACAGATTATGGCTGAAAGCTACTCACAAACATGTCCTTGTTCAGAATGCCGCCGGCAGCTGCTTAGTGCATGACAATCCTGGCAGGGAAGGCATTGGCCCTGTGCTCTGTAGTCAGTGCTGGCTGCCAGGTTATTTGTGGGGGTCCAAGCCAAGATTTTGTTTTTGACCTAAACACCCAACCTGATTTGGGGCCTGGCTGTGAGAGAAGTGGCCCTCCCCTTACATGGCCTCATGGTAACTGGACACAACTGAAGCACTCAAATTAGAAGCCCGTCAGTTTAAAAGGGAAGAAGTTGGCAGCAGGGCTGAAGGGGTCATGGGACTGTGGAAGTCATTTCTCTAGAGCCCTTGTTTGTTGCCTTCTAGGCACAGGGCCTGCTGTTGAGAAGCTGGTCCTGTATGCCTCCAGCCACAGATCTCTTCCTCTCAGGGCACTGTCTCCTTACTCTGTCTCATAACTCTTCTTCCCTAAAGGGCAAGCGCTGCACTTCTGGGCCTTTGCTGCCAGCACATCATGCTGAAAACCCTTAGCACTTCAGAATTTTTAACCTGCTGTGGTACTCGTAGGCCAGCCCAAGGGTCAAAAATCCACCTTATACAGCAACCTTCCAAGGCCCTTGACTTTTCCAGCCAGCTCCTTTCAAGAGCAGGAAGCTCTAAAAACCCTTTAAAAACGCTCTAGAGGATAACATTTTAAAATCCCCCCCTTTTTTTTCTTCAGCTCCATGCAGTAGGCCCAGTCGTTCCAGAGAGGTTCTCAATGTAGGCTATTTCTGGAGAGCAGAGGTGCCATGCCAGAGCACACTGCATAGGGTGACAGTGCCTCCAAAGTCACCTGCTTTGACCATTAGCTGTGCCCTTTCTTTAGAGCAAGGTGTAGAAAGGGAGAGCTGGTTCCTCAGAGAGAAGAAAGCAGAACCTTTCCAAGTGGGGTTTAGTGACTCTATCCCCTATTAACAAATCTTCACAGACTGAACCCTGTGACAGTTTGAGAGCTAAGGGTGTCTTGTGACTTGACTAAGCTCACACACATGAGCCAATGATTCAGGTAGGGGTTAGGACCTTCCTTTTCCTAGTCATTCACTCTTGCCACTAGACCACACTGCCTCACTTATGTACTTCTGACTCAGCTACTTTACACCTCACCAGCAGGACACCTGGGTCACTTTGGCTCAGTTGTTCTGTAAGTCTTCTCTCCTTCTGCTAATTTCACCATAACAATATTGCTCAGCACCATCAATGCTGACAACTGTCTACATTCCAGACACAGCGCATAGGCCAAAACCATTTTCAGGTTTCCCTTTTGGTGAGAACAGCGCCAAAATACTTATTGTGCTTCACATAGATCCACCGTAACATGTGAGTGTGCCTTAATTCCTGGCACTAGTAACTTTAGACGAATGTCTCTGTGTCAGCTGGTCAAGGGCTCTTAGCGGTTTAATGCTTATGCAAACAAATTGCAGTCACTGCTAGGAGCGCTGCTGTTGGTGCTGCAAGGTCAGCGTGGAAAACCTGGGGAGCATCCATGAGACTGTCACAAGCTGTAAGAGCCTTATTTAATGGCCCTCTACCATAATGGCTTTAACCTTTTCTCCTTTGTGAAAGTTTACATTTTCTCCTGGGAGCATAATGGCACTAAAAGAAATGTGTTCAAAATAGCATGACGGGTCCTGCCAAGATCCACAGGAGACTGGCGACTGAGTGTTGAATGCTATGCTTATTTCAGCTTGCTGTGCTCAAGCACTGCAGCGCTGCCGGTGTCTGCTGCCTTCTGTGTGGGCTCTTCTAACGTAGAGAGCGCCTTGCGGCTCCTCCGGCTCTGACGCTGCAGCGAACACGGCCAGGCCAGACTTCTGTGCAGCGTTCCATTGTCCTGAGACGGGGAGCCATCCACATCCCGCGCCGTGCTGGACTGGGATCTGTGTGAGCTAGCAGATTTGGAGCAGAATAAGGCAATCCTTAGGGAGAAAAGTACTGTGGTGGCCCATTGTCATAGCACAGGGATGGGGTTTCAACAATCTATTCAACTGGATTTTTCACCCTTCTCCCTTCTTTTCATGCACTCACCGAACCATTTTTCTTGTCTGACTCTTCGGTGTCTCTCTTATTCTCACAATTCAGCAGCCTTGTATGGCTCCGTATTGCTCCTTATGACTGTTAAAACACCGGCCCCTCCCATTTCTCCTCTTTCTTTCAGTGGCATACTGCAAAGTAACAGCTGAATCTAGGCTCTAGCTGCGTAGGATGCATTAGCCAGCTTTTATCCATTTTAGTTTTTCTAATTAGCTTTCCTTTCTAATGACCCAGATGGCAGGTTACCACAACTAATTGGCAGTGAATCCAGTGAGAATGGCTAGTGAGTCCAGTTAAAAGGAGTGGGGGAGAGCAGATAGCATCTGCTTCAGAGGTTAAACCTGGCGTTTGTGCATTTGCCTTTCTGGCAAGGACAAGCCAATTGTTAGCTGTCATTGCTCTCCATCTCGCTCCAGCAGAAAGACTGGCTGCCATTCCTGAAAGGTCAATCTGCAAGTCTAATTGATTGATTAGGTGGCATGGCTGTGTGCCTTCTGCACTTGTTCCAGGTTCTTTTTGCCCAAGAGACTGTTTTTGACAGTAGCTGACCATTAGGAGTAAATCAGATCAGTATTCCGATTACACTTGCCCTCTGTAATGATGTTAAAGGTCATAACTCACACAAGTCACATAGGCAAGATGTTTAACAGAGGGAGGAAATCCACTGCCATTCTGCATGTTTCACTCTTACCCCATTCTTTGAAGGTGAGATTGTAATGACAAATATGTCACTACTATATTGTATGGGCAGATTAGGGCAGGTGAAGTTAGAGGAAATGTTTCACCATGAGTGATGTATTGAATTTTATCAACAACTTTGGGGATTTCTGTTCATCTGTCAACATTTGTCCTCAGAATTAATGCAACCACAAGCTAAAATTATTCAGAAAAGTTGTCTTGAAAAATGTTTCTTCTCTTAAACAGGAGCAGGAGCATAAAGTGCCGATCTTTGGCTGGGGCAGAGTGTTCAAAAAATACCAAAAAGCAATAATACCATGTTTAACTTTCTACAGCAAAGTCACTGTTGGCTTTTACTAAAGAAAAGCATTTTAATGGAGATACGACAGCAATTTTTTCAGTTCTTCTTTACACTTAAAAGCAGCTAAAATAATTCCGAGTTGATGATAAAATGCATCCAAACGAGAGATGTTATATTTTGATTAATCAGCGAATCGAATAGTTGATGGAATTTTTGTCAACTAGTTGATTAGTTGATAATGGGGGTGGGGCACTCGTTATCTCCACTGTGCCTCTACCTTTTAAATGTAGTAAGAGCTTTCTTTCTTGACAGATCCCCCTCTAGACTGCTGCTTTTTGCTGACAAAATGCTAAGTCAGCAAAAAGGTGGCCATTCTTATGCAAATTAAGCATGGGATATTTAAATCCCTGCTTCGTTTGCAATGTCGACCTGCCTAATCTGCATCCCTCTGCCGATAGAGGGATGCAGTCTAGACATACCCCTAGTGACAGATGATGTGGGAAAAGCTGAAGTACTCAGTGCTTTCTTTGCCTCTGTCTTCATGGATAAGGTCAGCTCCCAGACAAAAGCACTAGGCAAGACAGTATGGGAAGGAGGTGGACAGCCCTTGGTGGGGAAAGAACAGATTAGGAACTATTTAGAAAAGCTAAACATACACAAATCCATGGGCCCAGATTTAATGCATCTGAGGGTACTGAGGGAGTTGGCAAATGTTATTGTGGATACTTTGGCCATTATCTTTGAAAACTCGTGGAGATCAGGAGAGATCCCAGATGACTGGAAAAAGGCAAATGTAGTGCCCATCTTTTAAAAAGGGAAGAAAGACAATCTAGGGAACTACAGAGCAGTCAGCCTTACCTCAGTCCCTGGAAAAATCATGGAGGGGATCCTCAAGGAATCCATTTTGAAGCACTTGGAAGAGAGGAAAGTGATCAGGAATAGTCAACATGGATTCACAAAGGGCAAGTCATGCCTGACCAATCTGATTAGCTTCTGTGATGTGGTAACTGGCTCTGTGGATATGGGAAAGTCAGTGGATGTGATATACCTTGACCTTAGAAAAGCTTTTGATACGGTCTCCCACAATATTCTTGCCAGCAAGTTAAGGGAGTATGGATTGGATAAATGGACTATAAGATGGATAGAAACCTGGCTAGACTGTCGGGCCCAACAAGTAGTGATCAACAGCTTGATGTCAGGTTGGCAGTCGATTTCTAGCGGAGTGCCTCAAGGATCAGTTCTAGGACAGGTATTGTTCAACATCTTTATTAATGACCTGGATGAGGGGATGGATTGCACCCTCAGCAAGTTTGCAGATTACACTAAGCTAGGGGCAGAGGTAGATACACTGAAGGGCCAGAATAGGGTCCAGAGTGACCTGGACAGATTAGAGGATTGGGCCAAAAGAAATCTGATGAGGTTCAACAAAGACAAGTGCAGAGTCATGCACTTGGGGTGGAAGAATCCCAAGCGTTGTTACAGGCTGGGGACTGAATGGCTAAGTAGCAGTTCTGCAGAAAACGACCTGGGGATTACAGTGGAGAGAAGCTGGATATGAGTCAACAGTGTGCCCTTGTAGCCAAGAAGGCTAATGGCATATTAAGGTGCATTAGGAGGAACATTGCCCAGCAGATCCAGAGAAGTGATTATTCCCCTTTATTCAGCTTGGTGAGGCCATATCTGGAGTATTGTGTCCAGTTCTGGGCCCCCCACTATAGAAAGGATGTGGACACATTGGAGAGGGTCCAGCGGAGGGCGACCAAAATGATGAGGGGGCTGGAGCGCATGACCTATGAGGAGAGACTGAGGGATTTGGGTTTGTTTAGTCTGCAGAAGAGAACAGTGAAGAGGGATTTGATAGCAGCCTTCAACTTCCTGAAGGGAGGTTCCAAAGAGGATGGAGAAAGGCTGTTCACAGTAGTGGTGGATGGCAGAACAAGGAGCAATGGTCTCAAGTTACAGTAGGGGAGGTCTAGCTTAGATATTAGGAAAAACTATTCCCCTAGGAGGGTGGTGAAGCACTGGAATGGGTTATCTAGGGAGGTGGTGGAATCTCCATCCCTAGAGGTTTTTAAGCCTCGGCTTGACAAAGCCCTGGCTGGGTTGATTTAGTTGGGATTGGTCCTGCCTTGGGAAGGGGGCTGGACTTGATGACCTCCTGAGGTGTCTTCCAGCTCTATGATTCTGTGACTATGCAGCTGCCAAATCTCACACTATAGACGTGTGCAAGTAGCAGAAATGTTTTCCCTGTGGCAAATAGCAGGGACTCCGAGCATTTTGTCTGCTACTTTGTCCTTTTTCCTGGTTGGAACAGGGAACTGAGCACAAGATCTGAGCACAAACTGTTATTTTTGTTAACTTGTGCTCTAGTCTGCTTGTTTGTCTCAGCACCGCATTCTGTCAGCTGAGTTGTGTGTGTTACTAGACCCATTGTCTCAAGCCCTTTATTATGCAAGTTACCACATATGCTGTGTGTGCCTCATCCCAAGCCCTTTGAAGCCAGTGGGAGTTTTTCCATTGATTACGAGAGTTTTGGATTAGGCCCAGATTGATTACTATAAAAGCATTATTTGTTCTTTCTTTGAGCCCTTGACAGTTGGACTCTTGGTCCTGGTACAGTGGAGTCTGGCTTTGCAGTTTAAAGACACAGAAAGCAGTATTAATGGAAATAAATGTAAGTTCTGTATAACAATATCACCATGAAGTGTGACGGGTACAGAATGCACGAGGGTGAGGCGTGAATGATGCTGGCAATGCACACTCGTGCTGATTAATCATTTGTACCACAGTGCACCACTCCCTGGGAACAGTCTAATACCAAGATGATGGGTAGAGCAGAAAAACTTAGAATAGAACGTGTTCAGTCTCTTCTAAGTCAATGGTTGCTCTTAAATTAAGGACCTCCGGATACGATCCTCCATATATTGGCAAGAAAAAGATAGCTTAGAAGAGACAGACATTTTTTCCTTGTGGCAAATAACAGGGACTCCAAACATTTTGTTCTCTCTACAGTCTGATTTTATGCAATGCAATGGTCTAGTTTCATTGAAATCAGTAGAGGTGCCAGTACACATGGTAATGAGAGATTTTTGTGTCCAACGATGTGGTCAGAAATGAAAGCAATGCTAATTGGCATTGCTGCTGAGTCTGTATTATGATGGTCTCACCGCACAGGGTTCATAAGAAACCTCAGGACTCTTCATTTACACTTTTATATCTTTTCTTGTGTCTGGGTGTGTAATATTCAGTGCCGGAGACATCCCATTTGCTGTTTTGGAACATGCAAACAGGGAAAATAGCAAAGAGCGCAGGGGATGCAGTTCAGGATTTAAATGCAATGGCAGGACTGGATGTGCAGTGGGCTTGCTTCAGAAAGCACTGGGATATAGTAGAACAGGGCTGAGATGCATTGGCATAGCATGTCCAGGGGTGGAAAAAGGGAGTGTGTGTGCACGGCTTATATGTACCTGTGCTTATGTCAAGCCATGCGGTACTAGCAGTCCACTCACTCTTCAGCCTGCTGTATTTCACTCACTGATCTATAAAATGAAATAAACACAGAGAGCAATACAATGTTTATAAAGCAGGAGCCGCATTTCTAGGAAGCTGAAAGGCTTCTCTTAATAAAGACAAAAACATCAAGAGGAGACTTTGCACAGCAATTCTCAAAAGAAGAATCTGAACTGGATGGCAATTTTCAGTCATTCTGTACCTCCAGCTGGTGGTGTACAAACAGTCCCTTTTTTAACCTATTCCTTTAACCTGTAAGGTCTTGATTGACTCTGGTCTCCCTGAATATTCAGGATATCAGCTTTTCTGAGCACTGTGTTCTTTTGATTTCCAACACTGGATGTATGTGTAAAACTTGCTTCTGCTTTAGCTTGTGTTGTCAGCACAATCCAACAAGGCACAGATCCAGTTAGTAGCTTCTAGTGCTGCTCAGATCCATTGTCATTTCAGCCTCTGAACTTGTGAGGTGCCCAAATCAATAGCAGCTGATACTTTTCACCCACCCCTACCTAACCTCTCCTCCCCTCTGGCCTGCTTAGCTGTATGTGTTCTGCTCTATTGCACCACTTGTGAGGCAGCTGTTTTCCCTTGTTAGCCATTCTGTATCCTGCCAGAGCACCCGCATCCACGGTGCTGCTTGGGAAGTACTCACTGGGAGCAAGATTTATTTTTACCCTCTCTCCTTCCTGGCCATGCCAGCCACACACATGTGCTATTACCCATAAACTCCTTCTCTGGTCACTTCGGGTAAACACCATCTCGAAGTTCCATTCATTGCGGCACTTGGTTGAAAGTTGAATGTAGTCAGTAAGGGAGGGTTCGATCAAGATCCTTGCTTTACATTTCCGTACAAATTCCTCTCTCCAATGGTAAGTGTTCTCTGGTCACTTTGTAAGGTCGTGGCAGTCTGCAAAGAGAGGTTGTAACAGCTGTTTCTTTTCTATGGCATTCATCTAGCACTAGGGGTGCCCTTTCTAGTGCACTTGGATAGCAGGGCCTTCTTTTGAATGTTGCCAAATTCAGAGAGTAAAACTGCTGAAAATGTACCCACCAGTACCTGAAGTCACTGAAGAATTTCTTTCACCTGCGGAGGGGCAAGTGCTTGATTCCTCTCCATATAAATGTATGTACATTGAAGTTGCACTATAAATTGATGTACTTAACACGTGTCTCCATCTCTCTTGCTTTACTAGACTCAATGATGCTGGTAGCTGACCGGTTTGATGGACCATCCAATGTAGACACTGTGATTGGCACCATTCACACCAGGATTGCTGAGGCCATTTCTAACATGCAGGAAAACAAAGACTCTATCACAGCCAAGGTAAGGAGCTGATACCTCTGCCTGAAGTTGATATTAAATCAGTTGAGAGTGCTCTGGCTACAGCCTTGGGCATATTCTTCCAATACCATTCATTTGTTTAACACACAGGAGGCAGGTTCTTTTAAGAAACCAGTCACTCCCCATGGGCAAACCTCAAACGCTTCTGACTCAGACTCCTCCCCATCTCTGCCTCCAGCAAACCAACTTGATACGTGCAGGCCGAGTACAGCATGGTGTTGAATTCTGAATCCCTGGGGAACGTGGTTGATGGAGTATTGTGGAGCCTCAACCTCTGTAGCCAAGGGGGGGTCCGAATTCTCTCTGAGCTAGGTACAGCAAGTTGATGGGCTGCCTTACACTTGACCCAGTGGACAAGCTCTCTTGACCGCTACAGGAACAGTGGAAAATGGAAACATTTGGCTGAGTGGGTTGTATTCATGGGGTAGGGTTGTTCTTCTAGTGATTGCTCATGTGCATTCCAATGAGGTGTGTGCGCGCAGCGTGCACACGTCGTTGGAAGTTTTTTCCTCAGCAGTACACTTAGGGCCAGCGGGGAGCCCCCTGGAGTGGCACCAGTATATCGGCCCATATATACCCCTGCTGGCCCCCTCACCCACTCAGTTCCTTCTTACTGCCATGACGGTCGTTGGAACAACCCTCAGCGCTTCTAGCGATAGTTGTTTTCAGTATTGTTCTCTGATTCTTCAGTTAGCTTAAGTACCTGCAGTTAAGTTAAAAACTCTTTTGTTGTTCTTTGTTGTTTTCATTGCTGTTCCCCACCGCGGCGCGCTGTGCATCCATGGCAGGACATGCCCAGCCCACAAGGCTTTAAGTCCTGCAAAAAGTGCCACAAGCCTATGCCCCAAGGCAACCCTCATTCCTTGTGTTTAAAGTTGTTGGGAAAGACGCACCTCACTGAAGCCTACAAAATCTGCAAGGCGTTCAAGCCACGAATGAAACATGAGAGAGAATAATGTCTTAAGATCTTCCTTATGGAGGTGGCTCTCCAGCCGGTACTGGCACCAGAGTTGGCACCGGGTCTTCAAAGCGCACCAACGTCAGTGTGGGACTCCCCCCTGCACCGTGCCTCACCAGCACCGCAGAGACCTCGACACCAGTCTCAGTCTCTTGCACCGCAGAAGAGTAGGCGGCCTAACAGGGGATGGCCTCCTGCTAGGCACGCACCCTCCGTGCGCCCTTCAGCGGGGCACATGGTGCCAGCAAGTCCGGAGCCCAGACCTTCCAGGTCAGGCAGACCATCCTCTCAGCATAGGGAGCTGAGCTCCTTAGAGGACTTTCCTAAACCCTCCACACTGGAGGCCTTAGAAGCGGCAAGGGTGCTCATAGAGTCTTCCCCCTTGCCGCCCCCTACTCCAACACCTTCCAGGAAACACGGAACATCCCAGCACCGGGTATCAAAACAACCCGAGACAACAGCACCAGAGGCCCGGGCCCACCGCCCTCTCCTCCCCTCCTGGCTCCACCGGCACCACCTGCGGCACTGACCAGCAGCGCATCCCTACGCATGGTGCCCCATCAGGACATGGCACCAGATGCACCGCAGTACCATACCCCGGCACTGGCTCACACCGTTCCAGCACCTACCTCTGCACCGAATGCCCACACCACTATGCCACTACTGACAGCTCGACACCCGGGGAAGCCGGAGCCTATAGCCAGGCACGTAGCTGTTCCGCAGATGGTGTCGGCTCTTCCCTGGTCCACCTTGGACTATACATCTGACTCCGAGGAGGAATCCACCTGGTGGTCTTGGGGCTCCCGGTCCCAGTCGCGGCATCGCTCACGTTCGCGGCACTGCTCCCGGCACCATAGTCCACCTCGTCCATACCGGCAGCAATGGACACAACCAGTCCCAGTACTGGTGCTCCAGCAATCGAGGCCTCCTCAACTTCCAGCCCAGTGGCCATTTTGGACGCCTTGGGCATATCACCAAGCCCAGGAAAACCCCCCTTCCAGGTCAGCTTCAGTTGCATCGGGTCCTCGGGCCCCTCCTTCGGTGACCCCACTGGTCAGATGCCAACCTCTAGCCAGTCACTGCCCCCCGTCCAGCAGTCTCCTGGTGCTTTGGGGAGTGTGGCTCCGGTGAGCCAACCTCCCCCACCCTCGTCCACTGGCACACAGCAGGATCTGGCACTTTCAAGGGTATCCGTTGGAGAAGTCTGAAAGGGATCATCATCATTCTTCCTTGACGAGGCTCTGGGAGACCCTGAACCATCCATGGCCTCTATGGACACCAGGGCCCACCAGGGCCTCCTCCGACGTCTGACCCAAAGTTTGGGAGTCCAGACGGATAGGGTGTCCAATGACTCTGATCTCACAGTGGACATCCTTCACGTGGATGTCTCCTCTAGAATGGCCCTCCCCATTTAACAAAACGGTGGCCAAGATCTCCAAAGCCTAGTGGCAGACTCCTGCATCCATCCCCCTTACGAATAAGCCGGTTGAATGGAGATACTCCGAATGGAGCATCTTTTTTCCCACCCCACACTGGGTTCTCTCATGGTACAAGCCATGAATCAAAGAGAGAGACAAGGTCAGCCCACCCTTGTCCCTAAGAACAGGGAGGCTAAGAAAACTGACCTGGTAGGCCGAAAGGTCTATGCATCCGGTGGTATCCAGTACCACATTGCAAATCAACAGATCCGCTTGTCCCAGTATGCATTTAACACCTAGGTCTCAATGGACAAATTCACGGACCTACTCTCCCGAGAGTCCCGCGTAGAACTCAAAGCTCTCCATTAGGAGGGGAAAATGATTTCCAGGGCGGCTCTAGACATGATGGATGCTGCTGCCCAAATAATGGCCTCCGGGTGGTCTTACGCCGCAGTTCCTGCCTACAGGATTCTGGGGTTCCCCTAGAGTTCAGAACACCATACAAGACTTCCCTTTTGAAGGCTCCTTGCTCTTTTCTGAGCAAACTGATCAGAGGCTCCATGGCCTGAAAGACACCCATGCTACCCTAAAATCATTGGGCATGCACACTCCGGCTACCGTGAAGCGCCCCTTCCCCATTAGGAATGTTCCTAGAAGACCTCCCCAGGGGGGTCCGCCTACTGACTTCTCCTGCCATAGGAGCAGAAGCGGTAATGGCAGGAACAACAGGCGTTGCCCTTGCCCGAACCCTGATGACAACCAGGGGTCCCCCGACAAACCCTCCGTCAGGGGTTTTGATGGGACCTACGAAGGCAACCTTCCAGTCTCCCCATTTCTCTTCTGGGACCGTTTATCCCACTTTACTCCAGCCTGGCAGTTGGTCACTTCGGACTGCTGGGTGCTCGAGATAGTGGAAAGGGGTTATGTAATCCCTTTCCACTTCCCTCCCCCTTCCCAACACCCTACCCCGTCCCTTTTCAGGGACCCCTCTCACGAGCCTCTGCTTCAAGAGGAGGTCCAAAATCTGCTTACGATGGAGTGGTAGAACACGTTCCCCCTGAGTTTCGGGGGAGGGGGTTCTATTCCTGCTACTTTCTGGTTCCAAAAGCCAAAGGGGGCCTGCGTCCTATCTTGGACCTAAGAGCCCTCAAATCCTTCATCACCAAAGCAAAGTTCAAAATGGGAACACTGGCATCCGTAATTCCCCAGAGACTAGTCCCCAGAGACTGGTACGCTGCCCTCGACCTAAAAGACACTTACTTTCACATTTCCATTGCCCCCCACTACCGCAAATTCCTCAGATTTACTGTGGGCCCAGACCACTACCAATTCACGGCCTTCCCATTTGGTATTTCCACAGCCCCTTGGTAGTCGCTGCACTCAGGAAAAGGGGTATCCAAGGTGTTCCCTTATCTAGATGACTGGCTCCTTAGGGGGGGCTCGCAAGTGCAAACGCACAACACCATGGTGTGCACACTCTTCGACGATCTAGGTCTTTTGTTAAACCTGGACAAGTCATCCCTAACGCCCACAATGTTAATAGAGTTCGTGGGAGCCACATCGGCAAGAGTCTCCCTACCCAAGTCCCAGTTTATCGACATACAGGCAGCGGTAAGGGAGCTCCAGAACTTTCCAGTGACCACCACCCAGACTTGCATGTGCCTCCTGGGTCTCATGGCCGCCTGCACTTATGTAGTGCAACATGCTAGGCTGCGCATGCGCCCGCTACAGATGTGGCTATCATGAGCCCACAACCAGTCGTCCATTCATGGGACAGGATGGTGATGGTCCCCGCTTCTGTCCTCCTTGCACTGACCTGGTGGACCAACCAGACAGAGATATCCATGGAGGTACCATTTTCCAGGCCGGTACCATCCACCCGACTCGTCACAAATGCATCGGACACCGGCTGGGGATCCCACCTGGGAGACCTTCACACTCAAGATATGTGGTCTGCGGACGAGATCTCCCTGCATATCAACATCAGGGAGCTCCGGGCAGTCCGACTGGCTTGTGCGGTTTTCCTTCCCCACCTCAAGGGCAAGTCTGTTCTCATCCTATAAGACAACACGACAGCGGTGGCGTACATAAACAAGCAGGGCAGGGCCCATTCCCCTCGCCTGTGCTTGGAGGCGATTCACCTGTGGGAACTTTGCATCAGGGCAGATATCTACCTGATGGCCTCGTACCTCCCGGACTCCCAAAACTTTCTGGCGGACAAACTGAGCAGGTCCTTTACAGGACACGAATGGTCTCTGAGGTGGGATGTAGCCCATTCTATCTTCCATGCGTGGGGGTCTCCCCATCTGGACCTCTTTGCCACAGAGCAGAACAGAAGGTGCCATCAATTCTGCTCCCTCATGGGACAGGGACATGGCTCTCCTTCTCCCCTGGCTGCAGGGACTACTATACGCCTTCCCACCATTCCCGCTAATCCACAAGGTCTTACTCGGTGCGGGAGTTCAGGGCATCCCTGATTTTAATCACCCCTGCACTGGTTCTCAGCCCTCCTCAACCTGCCATGTGAGAGACCCATGACCCTCCCGCTGCTCCCGGACCTGATTACTCAGGACTCAGGCAGGCTCCGCCACCTGGACCTGCACTCGCTGCATTTGACAACATGGAAGCTCCGTGGCTAACGGCTGAGGAACTTCAGTGCTCAGAGCGGGTCCAGGAAGTCGTATTGGGTAGCAGGAAGCCCTCCACTAGGAGGTTCTGTATCTGGGCTGCCCAGAAGGGGGTACACCCAAGGCGAGCTGCGATCCCCTGGATCCTTGATTACCTGTTAGACCTCAGGCTCCGGAACCTCTCTTCCTCCTCCATCAAGGTTCACTTGGCGGCCATTTCGGCCTTCCACCCAGGGGAAGGAGGGAAAGCTCTGTTTGCTAACTCAGTGGTCAACGGGTTTCTGAAAGGGTTGGACAGGCTCTACCCATATGTTCGCCAGTCCATCCTCCAGTGGGACCTAAACCTGGTCCTTTCCAAACTTATGGGACCCCCGTTTGAACCAATAGCGACATAAGAACATAAGAATGGCCGTACTGGGTCAGACCAAAGGTCCATCTAGCCCAGTATCCTGTCTGCTGACAGTGGCTAGCACCAGGTGGACCGAAGACAATGATCAAGCAATTTGTCTCCTGCCATCCCTCTCCAGCCTCTGACAAACAGAGGCCAAGGACACCATTTTATCCCCTGGCTAATAGCCTTGTATAGACCTAACTTCCATGAAATCATCTAGCTTCTCTTTAAACTCTGTTATAGTCCTAGCCTTCACAGCCTCCTCTGGCAAGGAGTTCCACAGGTTGACTACACGCTGTGTGAAGAAGAACTTTCTTTTATTAGTTTTAAACCTGCTACCCATTAATTTCATTTGGTGTTGCCTTCTATATAAGGTGTCTCTCCTGGTGGCACTCACATCTGCCAGGTGGGTATCCAAACTCAGGGCACTTACCTCAGATCCCCCCCTACACGGTGTTTTTCAAAGACAAGGTTAGGCTCTGCTCCCACCCAGCTTTTCTGCCCAAGGTGGTGTCCTCTTTCCACACCTCCCAGGATGAGCTCCTGCAGGTCTTTTACCCCAAGCCACCCGCATCTGGGAAAGAACAGGCTTTACATACTCTAGATGTGCACAGGGCATTAGCCTTTTATTTAGACAGGACAAAACCATTCAGGAAGTCATCGCAACTCTTTGTGGCCATCGCCGAATGGGCGAGGGGCCGACCCGTGTCCTCCCAACAGATCTCCTCCTGGATAACCACTTGTATCAAGGAGTGCAGTTCCCTAGTGGGTGTATCGGTTCCACCCTTTAGAGCGCACTCCACGAGAGCTGTGGCAGCCTCCACCGCTTTCATAGCACAGGTCCCCATCCTGGACATCTGCAGAGCCGTGACAGGGTCCTCTGTCCATACCTTCACCAATCACTATGTGCTAACACATCAAGCAAGGGAAGACGCTCCCCTGGGCAGGGCGGTCCTCCACTCCTCTGTAGCTTCAACATCTGGCTCTCCTCCATAGGTTCTGCTTTGGAGTCACCTAATTGGAATGCACATGAGCAATCACTCGAAGAAAGAACGGTTTCTTACCTTGTAACTGTAATTCTTCGAGTTGTGTTGCTCATGTCCATTCCAAATCTCTGCCCGCCGCCCTTTCTCCAGAGTATTCTGGTAAGAAGGAACTGAGAGGGTGAAGGGGCCAGCAGGGGTATATATGGGCCGATATACCGGCGCCACTCCAGGGGGCTCCCCGCTGGCCCTAAGGGTACTGCTGAGGGAAAAACTTCCGACAACGCGTGCATGCTGCGCGCACGCACCTCATTGGAATGCACATGAGCAACACATCTTGAAGAATCACGGTTACGAGGTTAGTAACCGTTCTTTATGTGGGGGTAGAGTTGTTACACAACTGCCCTGTGACGCAGCTTGTGCTGGGGCTCAGAGCCTCACAAGAATCATATTTCCAAGGCCTGTTTCATTAATCTCCACTTTCTGCCCATGTAACTCACTAATCAAAAGCCCGTGCCACAGCTGTAGGTAAAGCGAACACCCTTCCCAGGTTCCTGTTTTCACACCAACCCACCACCAAGCCACCTACCTTGCCATTGTTATTCAGATTGCACCATTGAAAGTGTTTTATTATCTGGGGAAATAGAAAATCATCTGAACTGCCGTGTGCACTGAGGGCCTCTATTGTGCATGCAGGCACTCATAGCAGGTGGATACTTCTGTTCCAGCCTGTCCTTGACTGGAGCAGCAGAGTGCATTTGACAAGTGTCTGAACTGCATCTTCATTGTAGCAAAGTGCACTTGCCTGTCTTGGCGTGTGGAGCCAAGCAGCAGAAGTTGGGCACTGACAAACTGCTGAGAGGACGAGTATGACAGACGGGGAAGGGTGGCGAGCGAGGGAAGTGCGGTTTAAGAGCCGCACTGCTTCCCTTTTCATGTCGGTCTGTGAGCGCCGTTTGGAATCGCTGAAAGGAATCGACTCACATCTGGTTCATTTCTACACATGGCGTTTCTCTGAAGTGGTCACTTGTGAAATGTCAAGCAAGGCTCTTGAGCTACTGCCAGTCGCGATGCCTTTGAACGATCAGCAGTTGATCATCCGTATCAAAGGCTTTATTTAAACTTTTGAAAGGAAGCAGCTGGGATTTTTATTTTCTTATCCAGGGAAAGAAGGAAACACACAGAAAATGTGCCCAAGGGTTAGCCCTGTTTCCAGGCAAAAAGCAGAAATGTGCGCACCATGCACTCACATATGGGCCATTCTGTGTCTCTGGTTTGGAGGGGTGGCACCTGCGGTGCTCAGCTTGCCCAAGACAACCTTGGTTTGGCCAAAGGCTGTTGACACAGTGCAAAGCTGAAAGACTAAGCTATGCTCAGCACAGACCCAATCCTGCTGCCCTTAATGTCAAGGGGGAAGTTTACCGATGACTTAAATAGGAGCAGAGTTAAGGCAGCACTGAGCATTTTTGAAAATGATGACTTTATGGGCACAGTCTCTCGTTCCCAGTGGCCTTTGGATCCCGTAAAGCCTGCCGCCTGGATTCTGAATGATTTGGGGGAACGAGACATGTAAGAGAGACTCTCAGTTTCCATTTAAACTAAATGTATTTTAGCACCTCTTGAAAATGTGAATTGATTGGTAGGAAGTGGGATGAAGGGACTTCAGCGTGTCTTGTGTGCAGAGCGGGTCAGTTCATTTTGGACTGTATCCCAACCAGTACTCTTGGCTGATGCCCCCCACTCTTCAGGCTGGATCTGTGCATACAAGTGCCATCCTGGTGGCCAGCAGTTGGTTACAGTTGTGATAGAGGTTTGGCTCATAACGTTGTACATGAGTCTACCCACAAACTGGTTACCTGAGCATCAGGTGATGCCCCTCAATACCACTCTTGCTATCCTCATACCTTGGTGGTGGAAACAGAGACCTTTTAATATCTGGTCCACAGAACAAGGTCCTTTGGAGGTGGTGTGGATTTTATTGCCTTCTCAAGTTTGTTTCAATGTTTTAGATTGTGGGGGGAAAACTCTCCCCTAATCTGATCTGATCCTCCCAGGCCAGGAATAAAACTGTGCAGAGAATAAACAGCATAACAAATAGTGAAACCCCACAGCACAGCTACTCCATATTCTGGCCTAGTGTGCAGTAAGGTGACATCTCTGTTGCTGTCCTAACCAGGGGAATGTGCATGTTGCCCGTAGTCGCAGAAATTTCCCAGAGCCAAAATCTGACTCATCACTTGTTTGTTTTATTGACCGTTATCATGAAATCATTGAATCATAGAGCACTAGAACTGGAAGGGACCTAGAGAGATCATCAAGTCTAGTCCCCTGCCCTCATGGCAGGACCATGCACTGTCTAGATCATCCTTGGTAGATGTTTATCCAACCTGCTCTTAAATATCTCCAGTGATGGAGATTCCATAACTTCCTGGACAACTTTTTTCAGTGTTTAACCACCCTGACAGTTAGGAAGTTTTCCCTAATGTCCAACCTAAACCTCGCTAGCTGCAATTTAAGCCTATTACTTCTTGTCCTATCCTCAGAGACCAAGAACAATTTTTCTTCCTCCTCCTCAAAACACCCTTTTAGATACTTGAACACTGCTATCATATCCCCTCTCAGTCTTCTCTTTTCTAAACTAAATGAGCCCAATTCTTTCTGTCTTCCCTCATAGCTCATGTTTTCTAGACCTTTAATCATTTTTGTTGCCCTTCTCTGGACCCTCTCCAATTTCTCCACATCTTTCTTGAAATGTGGTGCCCAGAATTGGACACAATACTCCAATTGAGGTCTAATCAGCATAGAGCAGAGCGGAAGAATGACTCCTCGTGTCTTGCTCACAACACTCCAATTAATGCATCCCAGAATCACGTTTACTTTTTTTGCAACAGCATCACGCTGCTGACTCATATTTAGCTTGTGATCCTCTATGACCCCTAGATCCCGTTCAGCAGTACTCCTTTCTAGAGAGTCATTTCCCATTTGGTAGGTGTGAAACGGCTTGTTCCGGCCTAAGTGGAGTATTTTGCATTTGTCCTTATTAAACTTTATCCTATTTACCTCAGACCATTTCCCTGGTTTGTCCAGATCATTTTGAATGATGACCCTATCCCCCAGAGCAGTCGCAACCCCTCCCAGCTTGGTATCATCAGTAAACTTAATGAGCGTGTTCTCTATGCCAATATCTAAATCAGCGTTTCCCAAACTGTGTTCCGTGGCACACCAGTGTGCCGCGAGGCAGACAGAGGTGTGCCGCGGAGAAAACAGAAACAATTCTGCTCCGCCGCCCCCTGCAGAGCCCATAGACAGCGGTTGTCCCACCTACACACCAGCCCGCAGGATGGCCCGTCTCTCGGGGCCTCCACTGCTGCGCTCTGCCTCCTCCTCAACGTGTGCAGGCGGCTGCTTTTACAGCGGCCGCGGCTGCTGAGAGGGGGACGGGTGGTCAGAGCCGAGGAGCCGCTCCCGGACCCTAGCGTTTTAAAACTGCCACCTGCGGGGAACCCAGCTCAGGCTCTGCCCTCCCCCCCACCTGGGGCGCGCTCAGACTCTGCTGCCCCCCCCCCCGAGGCACGCTTGGGCTCTATTGCCCCCCGTGCGCTGCTGCTCTCTTTCCCCTGTGCCCCTCCCCAGCCTGGTGGGGAAGTGAAAGAATTTAATCTGGTGGGGACAGTCGGCATTTCTACCCAAACCCCCCTCACTCCCTTCCTCCTTCCAAGACCCCGCACTCCCAGATTGCTCTGACATTCTGCCCCAAGTCCCCGCCTGCCCCAAGTCCCTTCCTCTGCCCTCCCTCCTGGCCAGACACCCTGCCCTGGTTGGTTTTTTTGTTTTGCTTGACAAAATCTCCCTGGGAGCCTGTTTTTTGTTGGTTTTTTTTTTTTCCTCGACAAAAAAATCCTTGGCGTTCCCCAGAAAAAAAAATTGTGTTCCTCAGCCTTAAAAAGTTTAAGAAACACTGATCTAAATCATTGATGAAGATATTGAACAGAACCAGTCCCAAAACAGACCCCTGTGGAACCCCACTTGTACGCCCTTCCAGGATGACTGTGAACCATTAATAACTACTCTCTGCGAATGGTTATCCAGCCAGTTATTCACCCACCTTATAGTAGCCCCATCTAGTTTGTCCAGGTTGCCCCTCTAAAATCTGGGATTCTCTGGTCTGGCAACATCCATGGTCTGGCATGAGCACGGGTGTTCCAGGATCGGAGTCCCTCGGTGCACTGTAGGTTGGTGGGAGTCCGGGAACCTGTGCATGGCCCAGTTGGGCTTTGAAAGGGGCCAGAGCCACATGGGGGGAGGGCAGGGAGCTGGTGCACAGCTCAGCTGTGCTGTAGGGGATGTCAGGAGCCAGCGTGTGGCTCAGCTGTGCTGGGGAGGAGGTATGAGCTAGGGCACAGCTCAGCTGGGCTGAAGGGGGAGCCAGGAAGCCAGCGGGTGGGGTGCTGAAATGAACTCCCCTGGCCCAGAAAAATCCCTTATCTGGGACCAATCAGGTCCCAAAGGTGCCGGACCAGGGAGGTCCAACCTGTGTTTCCCTAGTTTATCAATAAGAAGGTCATGTGAGACCATATCAAATGCTTTAGTGATTAGGGGAATGAGAAATTTTATCAGTGCTCACCTTTGGAAACAAAACACAACCAGCCCCATTCCTCCCCCCTCCCCCACGCCTCTTACGCTTATCGAGTAGTCACTTACATCCCTACTCCTGACAGCTAAATCCTGGATTTCAAACTGTATAAACTATAAAAGACTGCAGACTGCTGCTTGCGTCCAGAGAGCGTGTGGCTTCATCTGATAGGTTCCCCAACCCTGATTTATACTTTTTTGGGTCAGGGGCCACTGACCCACAGAAAAATCAGTCGGGCTGCACACAAGTGAGAATCAAAAAAACACGTCTCACCAGCATGGGCTCCCCAATGCTGGGGGGAGCCCCGAGCCTCAGGGGCCAGATCCAGGCAAGCCAGGGGGTGCATTTAGCCCCTAAGCCTTAGGTTCCCCATCCCGGTCTCAGTGGACAGTGGCTTTCATTAGCATGGTCAGGATTACTCAGATAAATCATCTGGCTCAATAAGAGAAGAGACTCTGCAATGTAGCATAAAGCACTGGAAATACAGTAGGGTGGAGATTTCTTTTTGGCGGAATGAGTGAGTGTTACTTCATCTCATATCCACTAAAATGGCTACATTTTACACTTCTGCACGTTACAGAAGTCTGTGTGCATCCAAATATTTAGGTTCTTCACTTCCATAATAGGAAGCTGCAAGAATTAGTATCTGAAAAATGCACATTCAGGTTTGGGATTCTACAAAGGGTTCGACCAAGGGTCTCCCACTTCGCTTGCCCACATCTGAGCTGCCGTTCTCTTGGGTGCTCGGGTAGTAGTGGTACTAAACGTTAGGTCTGTTGCTCTCTGCTTGTGGGAAGTGTGATTTCACATCCTGGGGACACGCTGTAGGAAAGAAAAGTTTCTAAACTGATTTTAGATTATTTGTATGTAAGCGCTGTCAGGTGCATCCATCATTTTGTGGGGGAAATAGAGTTACAGAGTGTGGAAGTTCGCACAAGCCGTCATGTACAGGTAATTTTTCCAGAAAAGTGAGATGTTCTATTTGGGAGGAGAGGGGCGTTCCCCTTTCTTAGATGCTATCCTGGATCAGGTACAAGTTTTAAACCAGTCTCATCTGTACAGCAAGTGTGTACTTAAAATAGTCTCCTCCCCATCATAGCAACTGGACTCATTGTCTTGCCCATAAAAGTTTGCCCAGCTATTACTCAGAGCAGACTTTGTCACATTAGCTGCATATATATGGAAAGAATTCACTTCTAGCTAGCGTCTTTTCTCTACTGTTGTTGCTCAACAACCCACTGCGGCTGATGTTAACGGCAGAATAATTTGTATTCGTGAACCTCGCTGCCTTTCCCATGACTCTGAAGTGCTGTAACCAACAGATTCTTATGGAAAATGAATCTGAAGCTAGCTGGCAAATAGATAAGTCAATGATAGACCAAGCACAGAGACAGATAGAAATACCAATGCAGCACAAAACACAATGATAATATAACACAGGGATAGAGTAATCAATTATAAGAAGAAAGAAATAGAGGAATGAAATGGATCTATAAAAGCCATGAAGTGTTTTTCTTTATTTTTCTATGTTTTTATCTCCCTGAAAGAATGGTTCACACCAACCGCAGTAACAGGACTATAAACAGTAAACTACCACAGTGAATTTCTATACAATGTTTTAAATGCTTTCCATACAATTTTTAAAGATCTTGCACCAGAAGGAGTAGACAGATGGAATATTTGGATTGCAACAGAACTGCCATTACATTGCATGGCTCCAAATGCACGTTCTGTCCACACTTGTTTCAGAGGATAATATATCTAAAACAGAAAGATTCCAGACATAGGGCAGGAGACGTGGCTGCTTCCCAGGAATGCAAACGGGCTGGTGTCTCTCTCTCTCTCTCCTCTTACAATTTTGCAGGTCCAAAGGAAAGCATCTGGCTCCTCATTTGGCCACTCAAATCTCCAGACATCTGTTCTGGTGGTCTGAGGGAGCCTGAATTTGCTGCCCTTCAAAGAATGTTACAGAAACCATTGATTTGACAAAGGCAGGATGGTTCTGAAAAGGAGAGGCTACCACAGAGCCCATGGCTGTGTCTACACTGGCATGAATTTCCGGAAATGCTTAAAACGGAATACTATTCCGTTTTCAGTTTTTCCAGAAAAGGAGCTTCTACACTGGCAGGCTGCTTTTCCGGAAAAGCCCTTTTTCTGGAAAAGTGTCTGTGGCCAATATAGACGCACTTTTCCGGAAAAGAGCCCCGATCGTCATTTTCGCGATTGGGGCTTTTTTCCGGAAAAGACTACTGGGCTGTCTACACTGGCCCTTTTCCGGAACAGTGTTCCGGAATAAGGACTTATGCCCGAGCGGGAGCAGAATAGTTTTTCCGGAATAGCGGCTGATTTTGTACAGTAGATCATCGTTGCTTTTCCGAAAATTCAAGGGCCAGTGTAGAGAGCTTGCAGCTTATTCCGGAAAAGCGGCTGATTTTCCGGAATAAGTGGCCCAGTGTAGACACAGCCCATGTGTATTGATTTAGCTATTTGGTTGGTTTTAATAACAGTGAAATGGAGTCCTACAAAAAGCTCTGAGCATGCTCTTAGTAACTAGGTATGCCATAACAATGAGATCCAGCCACAGCATTAATACTGACACGCAAGTAAATGAACTCAGACAGACAGCGATATTAAATAATCTAAATGCAGGCAGTGGCTGCCCTCACACAAGCAGGCCTCAGACAGGGAACATTCTGGGGGTGGGGACTTATCACGGGAAATGAGGATCCCAAAGAGGCAGCTCTCCATTCACAGACAGGAATACAGAGACACATCAGGTTGCCCATCTAACAATGCTGTAAAAGTTTCTTCTGCTCCAGGACAAAATGTACTGAATGCTTAGTACTCTTCCTCAGCAATGGTCTTTGTTAACACAAATTAATCTTCACAACATGCCCAAGAGTCAAATAATTAAGTAGGATCATTCCCAAGCTTACAGATGAAGAGACTGAGGCAGAAGTGGCCCATGGCTGCAGTAGAAGTTAATGGCAAAACTGTACAGTATTGAGATTCTGTTTTCAGAGTCTAGATTAAAGATGGTCTCCTTAAATTCTGGCAGGAATACTTTGGCCGATCGATAATATTACTAGCAGGGTGGCTGCAGAGTCCCTCTGTGCATATTTAAATGGATCTTAGAACCTGTCTTAACCTAGTCAGAACACGGACTGTTCCAGTTATAATGATGTCACTAGTCAAAGCTCCTCTCCTCGGTGAAGGAAACAATGACCAGATCTGAATGACCAGAGACCTCACTTTCTGCTTTCCCGCAGGTTGTGTCCTGTTTTTCTTATTAAGCTGCACTCACTAGTGTTATCCTTCCTGAGAGTGCAGTTCACTTTGGGAGGGACCTTTTTTTTACTGCCTTGTGATACTTTGACAATAATTTTCTTTTTATACTTCAAGCTGCTGGGCTTTCCTGTTTGCAGTACTCACGTCTACACTGCAGCACTATTTGGAAATAACTAGCGCTATTCTGAAATGACTTAGTCCATGTCTACACAGCAGGCAGTTATTTTGAAATACTGTCAAGCTGGAGGACTCCTTACTCCGACTCCTTTAACCCTCACTGTACGAGGAGCAAGGGAAGTCGAAGGAAGAGTGCTCTGTTTCGAAATAAGTGCTGTGTAGATGCTCCCAATTTCAAAATAAGCTATTTTGAAATAAGATGCACAATTGACGTGGCTCTCAAGTTAAGCCCTGCAGTGTAGACCCCTCCCTCCCAGAATGCATGACCGTGCCCCACACTCTGCTCAAATGCGTCCTTAAAACTTATTTTTTATGCAAAACACCAACTTGCCGCTGCCGCCAACTCATAAAGCTCATAGAACAAGATGGCTAAAGTTGTTGGGAAGGCCCCGTATTGTAAAGCATATCTGCTGCCAAGACCACACCCTCTTCTGGCCCCCTCCAGCTGTGTGTCTCAATCCACATTGTAATTGCCTTGGTGGGAGGATCAGGGTTTCCTTTGTGTCTGTCCTGTAGAGTGCTGAATACAGAGTCACGGCTTTTCATCACTGTGCATAAGGGGGTGCTCACAGGCGAAACAAGAGGGATGTGGGAATTTGGATAAGGACCCAGTGAATTTGGATAAAGCACCTAGTGAATGCAGAATGACTTGGGTAAATTTTCGACCTCAGTGTCTGAGGCAGGAAACTAAACAAGCACAGAAAGGCTGCTCTTGTCGTGAAGTATTTCCTTCTTCGGCTGATCCAGAAGCCATAGGCAGATGCTGGAAATCTCACAGATTCATAGAGTGTAAGGCCAGAAATGCCCATTTCATCACCTAGTCTGACCTCCCATCTGCCACAGGACAGAGAATTCCACCCACGTACCCCTGTGTTGTACAGGACTACAAGCTTCTTCCAGAAAGGCAGCCAGTCTGGATCTGAAGACATCAACAGATGGAGACTTCACCACTTCCCGTGGGAGTATGTTCCAGTGGTTCCTCACCCACACTGAACATTTTGTGCCTCATTTGTAATTCAGACTTGTCTGGCTCTAACATCCAGCCACAAGTAGGGATGTGATAGTCTAAATGTGTACACAGTTAACCAATGAGCCTGGGTGCTTAACCTTCGCAGCCCCTCCCCTCCCGCTGCCTCTGTATCCAAAGCAGCAGTAGAGGGTGGGGGGCAGGCAGGAGCGGGTGTGCTTGGGGAGCCAGCTTTTAAGCAGGCTTCCTGCTGGCACCTGCTCCTTTGGAGCCCCCCTGCCCCTCATGTTGTTGCCTCTGTATCCCCACGGAAGCTCCCCCTCCCCCCGTGTATTCATTGTCATTTATGTTCTGTGTTTGGAAAGAAGCATCCTCGTGCATCTTTCCAAACACAGAACATAAATATTTATTGAACACATCTTCCTTCAAAAGCAGGGCTGTTCTAGTTGGCTTTGCATATCAGATAGATTTAGGACTTTTGTCCCAGTGCTCAGAATTTTTGGCCTCAGGGATTATGCATTTTAAATTAAACAACAGGTGGTCCTGAAATATAACCCTATACTATGGTCTAATAGTATCGGACATATGGGATAAAAAATGGCCTGGTGTTTTTTCAAGCTGGTGATTAAGTAAAGCAGTCTCAGTTTCTTTCCCCAGTTTATTGCTTCATAAACCATAGCAGAGAATAAACCATTAATACCCGTTCATTGGTGTCAGTGAGAGCAAACGTGAATTGTTAGTGATTTTAATATTAATGTTTGACTGTAAATCTTCACAGGTTAATACTAAAAAGCGCAGTCTGTAGAATAGCTGTGGGAGAGAGGGAGAGCTCAGCATTAGACTCTACCTTCGGCACTGCGGTGATGAATCAGCTGCCATGTAGCTCTTGCCTAAGTCCAATATGGTACATTAGAAACAAGCGTCTCACAAATGGTCTGGTGTAATTATGAACAGAAAGTCATTCTCTCATCCAGCTTTCCCATCCAATTAGGTAACCGTCCTTGTAGACGGTGGTGCTACCTGTAAGAACCTCTTGGTGGATTAGTGATGATCTGTGTTACTATCCATAGATTGGCAGTGTTGGCCTAATTGTGGGATTAAGCTGCTGTTTGCACTTCTGGCGTGCTTGGCCAGCACACTAGGATGTCTTGTAGGGAAAGGTGGCGCGGTTCCTGGCTTTTGCTTCTAGCCCTGGTGAGTTTTTAGAATCACAAAAGAAAAATGCATAATTGCATGTCCAAAAGCAAGGTCATAATCGAAAAGGTCAGGGGAGTGGGAGTAAATGAGGAATTAACGAACGCATGGCAGAAGCTAATGGGTGAAGCTATTGAAACATAATATAAAGGAATTTTTTATTTGGGTTTTTCTAGGTTTTCCAAGGTTGTGGAAATCCCAAAATGAGCACAAAAACATCCAGTGGAGAGGCTAAGAAAAGACGGGGGAAAGCTGTCACTGATGATAAATCATCAGGGCTTGGACTGGAGAAGCTAGTAAGTGTGTGTCTAACTTTTTGGAATATATTTATAAAGCATTTCCCCTGTTGGAATATATGAAACTGCGCGTTGTGTCTGTCCTTGTCACGTGTTGGGATCCTCGCTGACCCAACGGCAAGGCAGTGCCGAGAGCTGTGGGCATCAACCCTGTTTGGGGTCAGGTGATGTCTTCTGACGCAAGGCCAGAGCAGGGACTCTGCCCTGTCGCCAGTCAGGCGGGGTCGTCCCAAAGAGTTCCTGACAGGTCCTCGGCTCCCATCCATGATGATAAACTTTTGGCTGCATGAATGTGCTTCCCCTGTCTAGCGCCTGAACACAACAGACTCTGAGAGACCACTAATCAGACAAGGATCAAAAGCACCCGAGTAGCTTTATTGCCAAGTGAGGTACACTGATAGTTGTTAGTGAACAGACTCACCGCTGCCCCTGTGTGCACTGTGACAATGGACTAATGCCCAACTAAACACTCTGGATTCTAGTGTCCCCCCATGATCAGTCAACGAGCACTGTTATACACAGCTACAAACAAGGTACATGTCACTCCTGATGTATCAGGTTGCCACTCTCTGTTAGCTAGTTACCACCCCTTCCCTCATGCCAGGGGGGTTTCCATTACTATCCATCACGCTGTCAATTTAGACCCAGTCCTGAACCTATGTCAGTATGTCTGATATTTGTGGGGTGTGTGCTGTTGTTGTTTCTTAACAAGGTGTTCTGTTACGAACCCTCTGGAGTGTGTTTTATGGTCTGTGCCTGGCACCTTTTGGTGTTCTTTATGCTTGACCCTGCTTGTGCCATTTCTTTTTAGCCAAGCCTCTTTCCTGCTTGTAGCTTCACAGAGCCAAAGTCTTGCTCACTAGATTTCAGGCCTGCTGATTTTATGTTGCAGACCCTCCACTTACTACATGCTCTAGTCTTTGCTGGCTAACCAATAAACACTCCCACATGCCTATTATGTAGAAAAAGCTGCTGACCTGTCACACTGAAGGCTCAACTAAGACAGGATTCTGGCTGCTGATTTCAGCTCCCCAGCACCAGACTGGTGGAATGACCTAAGCGTATCGAGATGTTTGGTCCCCAAGGGCATTGGTAGTAGAATGGAGCACAAGCCAGGCAGCCTTTTCCTCCAGCATGGGCAGCTGTGCATCGCCCTGATGAGCTTTGCCTTAGTCTCTTCTCTCCTTGGGCGGAGGGCTGTTATTGAGGTAACGTCAGTATTCTCTTCCTGAGTGTGAAACCGCAGCAGTGCTCTGTCTCGTACAGTAAATGAGCTGGAACTGTAGCCGGACAACCTTCTATGAAGCCTCTAAGGTTTCATAGAAGTTTCCTTGGGCCCAGATTCTCCCTCCATCTTACAGGTTTCCGATGCCAAAGGGAAGCTGAGAGAGATCAAGGATTACTGGGTTGTCCTTCCAAGCACACTGTGCAATGAGAAAATAACCTCTGGCTCGACGAACGAGGACAAGTGCTGGAACGGAATGGCCAAGGGGAGGTAAGGAAGGGGAGTAGAGAAGAGACACAAAACATGTCCATGCTAGAATTTAGCTGTTATCAGAGAGAGGATAAAGGTACTTGCAGAGAGAAACTAATTCCTTCCACATCCCTGTGCATGAAGCTTTATAGCCTGCAAACCATTTCAGAGGGTGTTTTGCTAAAATACAGTTGCCCCTCAAGACCAGTTCCCCCAGTTGCTTCAACCCTAATCCCATGTCCGCTCCTCATAGGAGTTGTTAAGGCCACGGTAAACGTGTCTGACCCCACTGGAGCCAGCATGGGGCAGATTCTCAGCCTTGCATGTACATGACCTAAGCACTGGGGCAGTGAAACATCCCACTTTCTAGAAGCTGAGGCACTTCCAGCAGTTACTCTAGTTATTTAGAGACCCAGAGGGACGGCTGCTGTTTGATGCTGCTGAGTTCGTTGTCAGCAGCACGGGGACTAGGGATGTGAACAACTAGTCAACTATCCGATAAGCAAATTCTTATTGGATAGTTGACGGAGTAGTCAACTAGTCGTCCCCCCCCACTGCTGCCTCTATCAGAAAGAGGCAGCAAGTGGGGAGGAGGGGGAAGAAGGGGTGCTTCAAAGCAGCTGCACCACGTGGAGCCCGGGGCCAGACTCAGAGTCCCCAGCTGACCCCGGGCTCCATGCAGGCTGTTGCTACACTTCAAAGGTGAAGGCGCCGTTATCGACAAATTGCATCGACTGTTCGATTAGCCCATTAATCTAAACATCCCTAACGGGGATAGAGTCTGAGACCTCTGGCTTGAAAAGCATGAGGTTGTGCTGCCTCTCCTGAAATCCCCAAGCCTGGGAGTGCATAGCCAGTAGCTCTAAGCAGTCCAGTCACTAGAGGGAGACAGAGGCATCCTGTAAACTGAGTGTTGCACACACAGTGGCAAATATGCTGGCTACTTCCCTGCCCGTTCCCTCCTCCCTTTGCCCTGCCAACCATGGAACCCCCAGCAGCACTGTGCTCAATGCCTTGCATGGGTCCCCTGAATCAGCCCTCTTCGTTCCACTGCCAGGGAAATCACTGTCATCAAAGAATTGGGAGCTGAGATTGCGCCTTATGCTAATGCAGAAATATGGGCAGAAAGACAAATGAACAAAAAATTGGAGGCTGTAATTGGAACACAAGTAAATACGCTAGTGATATCACCAAGCCGCAAAGCGCTCCTTCTCATGGGTTGTAGATTATCAATTGTAATGGCATTTGTGTATACCAAGAGGAGAATTTACTGTGTGGGGAAAGCCCATATGAACAAAGTGATTTCCTGTGTAGGTATTTACCAGAGGTGATGGGAGATGGTCTGGCCAATCAGATTAATAATCCAGAGGTGGAGGTGGACATCACCAAGCCAGATATGACCATTCGTCAGCAAATCATGCAGCTGAAGATCATGACAAACCGGCTGCGCAATGCTTACAATGGGAACGACGTGGACTTCCAGGATGCTAGTGAGTACAACAGAAATCTTTCACGAGTAATGGGACACACCGTGAATGCCAAAAGATTTCTGAATGATGTCTGGAAAAGTTCTGTCAATCCCAATTCCAGGCTGTGCACGATAAAGTGCGAGAGGAGACTAAAAGCCCACAATTCCTGCGATGGTATTTTTATTTAGATTGCACCAAAAATAAGTTAAATGTTTTCCAACCGCTGATGAGGTGCTGCCCTAGAGTGAGTACAGGGCCACCCATAACAACTTCTGGCCATTGTCACTGAAGAGAATGGAGTGTGGGGTTGCATCTGGCCTGTGGTACTCCTGCAGCCAAAAGAGAGTTGGAGAGTAACAGAATGAGGTGCCCTGGGGTAGTATTGTACTGACGCCGGATAACGCAGCCACCCTCTGTGTTCTGCAACCCCCTCCTGAGACAAGAGCCCGTTGGTCACAAAACAAGATGTTACCCCTCCCCCAAGAAAGACAATGTGATCTTTATCTGTCCCCTGAACAGCTGCTAGAGAACGGGGACAGCCTTTGATTTCACATCTCAGCTAGTGAGCATCACCTCCCCAGCTATTCAGTCATGCATGGTCAGTGCTAGGCACAGTATCACGTTCAATCCTGCTGCTAGTCTGTGCACCAAAGACGTGTAGTCCACGTAAGATCACAGCAAGTGTTGTCCATGCTTGCTTTTAGTGCGAGGGTGGCAAAGCAAAGTTGGGTGTTTGCTATAGTTGTAAGAAGATACCTCAGGGTTGGACGAGATCTCAGGAAGTCATCAAGTCCAACTCCCTGCCCAAAGCAGGACCAACCCCAACTCAAAGGCTTCCCTTGTCGACCGCGCCATGTCTAGACTGCCGCGCTGTGCTGGATCAGCTGATCGTCGGCACAGCGCGGCGGCCATTTTTATTTTAATGAAGCGGGATTATTTAAATCCCTGCTGCTTTGACTATGCCAAGTAAACTATTTTACATGGCTCCGTCGATAGAGCCATGTAGTCTAGACGTACCCCTAGAGTCCTGTTTTTTGTTTCCCTAGAGGCAGTGACTGTCCTGTGCTAAGCACCAAGTTCCATTTGTCATTCTCACCCCGACTTTCTCTCTTTGTGCAGGTGATGACATCAGTGGCTCTGGGAGCGGCGATAGCTGCCCTGATGAAGTCTGCAGCGAAAGACTTTCCAAGAACCCCAGCACCAGGCAACCAGAAATACATGCTATTCCGAACCAGTCTGGACGTGGTGTAAAGGGGGCCAGCAGCAAATGTTTGCCTTCCTTCTTCCTAATCTTCCTTTCAGTAGCTGTTATTGCAACACAGTACTTGTGGCGATAACTTACTTGCACAGCCATGAAAGAGACTGTGGCTGAGGTCTTAACTTTGCCAAAACAAACAAAAAAAGACAATATAATTCATCTTGGCAAAAAAGAGGAAGAAAAAAGGTCTCAATTGTTTGTGATATCTGGCAGTGCTAGAGCTGTCTCATCCTTGTTTGGTCTTTTGGAATGCTGGGCCCTTCTTTCCGTACCTCATTTTTATTTCATTTTATTTTGCCACAAGGGGAGGCTCTTTATGGCCTCAGACGAGCCTTTGCAGATAGGGAAAAAAAACAAGTATCTTGAAAGGGTCACCATTTGATTTACTGCAGTGGAATATGCAGTTGACCTAATAAGTTATACAACTGTAGACAAAAATGCCACTTCCCCATTAACATCTAAAGCATGACCGAGGTTTTAGAACAGTGCAAAATTAGGATGGCCAACGGCAGAGTTAAGTTAAGGAGCTATTTCACGGTTTTCTACTATATTGCTTAAGCAGGTAGAGAGATGATTATCACTCATTTGCTTTGATAAGCATAAGGAATTAGTTGAAAAAGCCTCCATCAAACTCAGTTAGCAATGGGATTTCTTATCCAAGTGTTTGCAATCAAAATGTAAGGGTCCTTTCACTTACAGGTACATGAGTAGTTTTGCTTCCTAATCAGCAGAAATTAACAATCCTCCTACTTTGAAGGGAATGGGAGTAAGTTTTAGATTTTGCATGCTATTTGGAAAACATTGAAGTTTGCTGTTAATTGATGGTCTAATCTAAAATTCCAATACCGTATCACAATATGCAACATTGAGAGAAAAATACATATGGCGAGATTGGTCATTTGAGAGAATTGTTTCCAACAATAGGCTGAAGCTTTTTCTTAATGACAAAGACAAGAATAACCTTCTACAACAGGAAGTGCTATTTTGTGAAATCTCACAGATTTATGACACCTAAAGTAATTTAGGTTACAGTCTTGGAGTCAGTGGGTTATTATTTACTTCCCTGGGGGAAGGGGGAGAGAGAGAGAGTGTGTGTGTTTGTTTTTTGCCTAGGAATTGACTCAGATGTATAATCTGGGTTTTGGAGATTTTTTAAAGTGAATGCCTACTTTTCCTCCAACTCCCCCTCCAACTTCATCACTGCATTGACTTAAGAAAAAAACTGTCATGTGTCTGATCTATAATTACACACAGAATCAATAGATCATCTGGAACTAAAACCCAGGATGCTTCTAGAATTTCCAGTCCTCTGTCCTAAGCAATGGATGCACAGCCTCCAAATTTTAGCCAGTTATTTTTTGTAGCTTATTACATGAGTGCTGGGCTTGGATTGAACTAAAGGCTTCATTTTTGTCAACAAACAATATATATCAGTATACACACATACATCTGTTAGGGATGTCTCTGTCTACAGAGCTGTGCACTTTGGTTCCCTAGCTGGCTTGTGTGATACCCAGATACAGTTACCATCATTTAGAAAAGTATCTTTAGAGTAACAATATAGTCCTATTGACGGTTTTTGGAAATAGGGAACTGTGAGTTTGGGCTCTGCTGTTGTTATTTTTGTCTCATAGTGTGATTTTTATTTTTAGGGAGCAAGCATGTCTTATGTTTAAAAAGTTTATTAGATTATCAGTCTTTTAAACACTCTTGGCTCTTTCATTAAGGGGGAAAATGTATTTTGGTGCATAACAAAATATTTGGCAGAAGCAGAATTTTATTTGTGCTGTCACTGTTTATGGAATGTGCAATTTAAGGTAAGACTCTTAGGATTAGAGAGTTAGAGGATGTTGACAGATGTTGCAAAAAAGCAAGTGTTCTGAAATCAGCATTCTCCATGTTGATTTAAAATTCCTAATTTATTGGGCAACTACTGCTGTTTCCTGGCCTAGCCACTTAATAGAGGCTGACATTTCTACCACCATATCAAAACTCGGACTGTGTTTAGGCCAGTTAGGAGAGATGCAGCATCCCACATTACACCTTGCTTTGGCACAGACTATTTTAGATCCGGGAGGGGGGAGGGTGTATTCCCCTTATAGCAGTAGTTCTTAAAGCTAAGCTTGCATCAAAGGCATGTTGCCATTAGCCTTAAATTATCTGGCTCTGGATGCAAATTAAATAAACATGATACTACTGGTCCTATAGTCAGCTGTGGTATGGTTTCATTCAGGTTTGCTTTTATGGGTCTAGTGTGGTGATTTTAATCCATGTTGAACATAAGAAAATCAGACCAAAGGTCCATCTAGCCCAGCAGCCTGTCTGCTGACAGCAGCCAACACCAGGTGCCTCAGAGGGGGTGGACCAAAGACAACGATCAAGCAATTTTTTGCCGTTGTACGTATAAAATAAAACTGCTCTTATGCAGCACCTAACCCAGTTGCTGAGGGAGAATGGAAAACAAATGTGAAAAGGGCATTAGAGTAGATTTTTAAAAAAAATATTAAAATATGAGCACTACAGTAAATAGTTTATAACTATTTAGGCACCCATTGCTGTATGCAATGGAAGAGGGGGAAAAAATCTCTTTAGCATGTATTTGCCAGCCTAGTGAAAGCACTGACACACTGTTCCCGGCCCTGAGGGAGTCCTTTCATTAAGGGCCATACTATATCCCATATCAAGGGAGTATGATTTACTTTGGATTTGCTGCTTTGGGAGGGGAAGAGGAAATAGGACCATTCACTTCTGTGTTAGCAAGATGGTGATTCTCAGTGTTCTGATAAGGAAAAAATACTTGGGGTTTGTTCATTTTCATGTTCTTATCTGAATAATTAAACACTCACATCCCTGCAAAGTAGAGAACCAGAAAAATGGTGTAGTGGATTTACAGTCATCTCTGTCTTCAAACTTGCTCTTTTGTGCCATAATTTGTATGTTTTAACTAAGAGTGGGATCGTTAGAGGCTTTGAGACCACAGATATTTATCATTTTACAAATGACAAACAACCTATTGTTTTCTGGTGGGCTTGGTAGGGGAGATAAGGTATAACAAATATTCTACATACAACTTTGCTTTAAAAATGCATTTCTATCTGCAGGATTAAGACTTATTTCACTTATTGGCATAGCTGGCCAATTATATATTTCTTTCTGTTACCAAGGTACTTGTAACTATCTTGCACTGTTTATCTAAAGTTGAAATATGTTCTTTGAATCCTTGTATAAATAAAAAGGCTGGAGACTTACATCTATATTTGTCCTACTGTTACAAATCAGTTTTGTGTCGTCTACATTTTATCTGACTAGCTCCAGTATCAGTCCTTCGTTTATCCATTACCATGATATAGCATAGCCACTGTGAGTTCACATGCTCAAAAATGTATGATGTAGAGCAGTCAACTCTAGGCATGGGAGATGCATAAAAACAAGATGAAATCTCTTTGATGACATTTTATAAAGTTAATAAACTAAAGATTGTTAGTGTGAAAGCCAGAAAGAGAGAGACCAGGGAAGGTATAATAAAGGAGAAAAAGCTTTAAAAAAAAACCCTAAATATCTGTAACCATAAAGCATCATGTTAATTATTCACTTTTGCACTCAAAATACTGCTTCTTGAAAAGTTAACAAAAAAAGTATTCTGGTCCCAATGAAGAGCTTTTCTGAATTAAATAACCCACCACCGTGCTCCCTTTGAATGAAATGATGTCGACACAGGTTTTGTTTTTCTATATACACAGTTCCCAGAGGTTAACTTGATAACACTTCCAAAGGGGTTATCCCCACACTTCTGGTAGTTAGGTAAGGACAGAAGTTGTGCACATCACTGGAAGTAAATGGCACCTTAAGAATTCCAGGCCCCCTTCCTACTTTTTCCCAAAGAAAATAAACAATGTCTTGTCTCTAGAAAACTTATCAGTTTACTTAGTAAATACCAAAATCTGTCATTTACAGGAGTTTAGATTCTACTTTATAGACACAGCACTAAACAGCTGAAATCTACATTCTATAAAACTAATACATATGTATGCATGGGTTCTCTACAAAGGCCAGTATTTATAAAAACTGTAATTCAGTCATCTCAGAAATATATCTCCTGTAAATGCTCTCTGTCGTGCTTTACTATTTAAAATAACTACCCCTAGAAAAGAAATGGGAAAATGAAAAAACATTTTCTATAGCTAATTGTGTAACTTATGAACACCGCCCTTTCTCCCTACACCCACCCCACCCCTTTGCAAATGGTCTACTGGTAGGCCAGATATTGGGAAATCAACATTCTTAAACTATCCACAGTCCTAGGCTCAGCTCCTGCTCTCTGTTACATCCCTATGCCAGTCACAGGGGTGTGAGGAATGGCATTCTGGTCCTTTATGTATGCTGGCAATGGGTGTCTACAGGCAGGCACATAAATACAGGCCTTTGGGAGGTGCTGAGGACCTATATTTACTTCCCCAACTGGATCCAATTTGAGTTGCAGTTACTCAGAACTTCTAAAAGCTGGGCACCTAAACCAGAACCTTGCCTTCTTTTCCAAGTGGTGACCTCTGCCTGCCACATGAGCACATACCCCCAACTCCTCCATCTCCTGACCTGAACAGGAGTGGGGTTTTCTCCACCTCTGATCATCATCCTAAAAGTTCTCTTTAATTTGTGTGTGTCCAACCCTCAGGGCTTTTAATTTAAAAACAAAATGCTACATGCTTTTTAGAGTGTAATCTGCTTTCAGAAGGTTTGGTCAGTCGATTAAGTAACAGCCAAGTTGCCCTGCACTAATCACAGTGTGATTAAATGGAAATTAAAGCTAAAGGAACATGAACTTTGCATGGAGTTGATGAGTGATGCAATAAACTCAAATTCCAGATACTATTTCAGTGACATAAATAGTTCCTAAAAAGTCTTACCCTTCACAGTCGTCATTTTACCATCCAGCTCTCTAAGTTACATGTCTAACTGTAGATACTAATCACCATTTGAAATAAAAGCGAAGATCCCTAGAAAATGACTGAGGATGTCCAAGCTGTCATCACAACCATGTCACTAGAATGCTAGTGTTTCTTGTTTGAAAAGCACATATTAGATCAAGGCAAGTGATGCCAGGTCAGCTTACTCAACATGCTCATGTTTTTGTATTGGAGGATTAATTGTAACTGTAATTCCCAGTGTAAGGAAGATTTGGACGTGTGTCCTCGTTGGTTGCCTGTACTTTGCCTTTCTTGTCATCTTTCCTGAAGGCTTCTTTTCTGCCACTTCCATCTCTTGCCTTTCTGCCATTGGGACTCTGCTGACCTCTTGAAATGCCTGACTTCGTCTTAAGTTGACGCTTTCCTGTAAAAATGAAAACACGCTGATTGGTCTGTGAAGGAACACTGGTTTCCTTCGACCACAATGCTGGACACAACTGCAAGCTTTCAAACTTACTGAACCTTGAATCAGCTTAATAAGCAAGATGGGAAGCACCATCTCTCTCCTGCATGGCAGAAACTGCCTACCTGCGGGCCTTTAGAGGGATAGTGTATGGCACTAATGTTTGTACTTTTTTCCATCAGTTACTACTTCTGAGTCTCTTAATATGAAAAGCTAGTTTCAAATGATCAGCATTAATATAAGCTTTCTGTAATTCCTAGGTAGCTACCACAAAATTCAATTGACAACATCACCATCTCAGAACCATCACAGTGTTTAATACACAAAGTAAAACATAAAGAACCCTGAAATAATACTGAAATTCCCTCCTAAACACACAGTTTAGGTTACTGCAGATACCTTAAAATTAATCTGTAAACCCTACAGGTTGAGATTTTCAAAGTAATCCAAGGAATTTATTTAGCCATTGGTTCATTTTAAATGGAAGAGGTCTCTAAATCCGCTAGATGTCATGGGAAAAGCTCAGTCATCAATTGCAGCACCTTACCCACTGATGAGATTCCACAGTTTAGGTGATCATTTATCTTAAATTTAGAAGCTGCCTTTTGCTAGCAAGACAAATGAAGAAAAATATGTTTGACTACTTGGCAACGAATCACGAAGGAGGGAGAAAGAGAAAGTTTGCTGATGTATGAATTACCTTATTGCCATCCTTGAAATATATATATATATGTATATATAAATAAATAAATCAGTGATAGCAAAAACCTATCTGAAGGGAAGCATGTCTTGTTTGTAGGTACAATAACTCAGAACACTCGTGTGTGTGTGTGAATCTGTCATAAGGGCACTCTAAGAATAGCAGAACTGCAAATGGTATGTCTACAGCACAGGATAAGGTCGAATTAAGATACTCGACTTCAGCTGCATTAATTGCGTAGCTGAAGACGAAGTACTGTAACTTGACTTTTGGTGCTGTCCACGCTGCGGGATGTTGAAGGGAGCACACTTCCGCCATTGACCAGAGTGCCCCTCTCACTTTGAATTAGCTGTTTTCATTAGACTCGCTAATTCGAACCCTAGAAGATCGACAGCGGCAACTTCGATCATCTCTGTAGTGTAGACAAACCCCAATACTAATGCCCCTTTGGCCTTACTCCAATTTTTTAGACGGCAATGGCAAAGACAGCCCAAAAGCATCTCGCCTGCAAATAAAATACACTGCTTAAGGTGAGATAATAGCACTATGCTTGTATTGGTACCAGCACAAAAGGGGCATAAATAGGAAACTAAAGCCATTTGCTTCTGTTTTTCAAGCTTTTTGCTGCTTATCATCACGTCAACAGCTTCTAACTTTTCTAGCTGGCCCAAACGCAAGCCATTCAGTTCTTCTCCCGGTGACAACTGAAGCAGGCAAAGACAGTATCCAAGCACCTGTCCTGGCTTTCGTAGATAATAATTTCAAAAAAAATCTGTGACATAAGCCAGACCTGTAACTCCAAGTCAGCTGACCCAGCGCCTACATTATTGTTTAAGTAAACCTGTACGTCACAGGCAGGGAACAAAATCCATTTTGTCTGTCATGCTAGCTTAGTAAGGGAGTAGTTCCCTGTGCAAAGGGGAGCATCAAATTATAAAGCCACATGAGCACTTTAAAAAAGTAAAAACGGGCTGAGAGAGTACCATGACCACGCTCTTCCTTGGAGTTCATGAAGCATTTTGCCCCACTGCCTATCTATGCTTACATGTTGGGCCACTTCTCTATCAGCTGTATTCCCCTCCCACACAAAGTTCCCAGAGGGCACACCCTACTCATCAGTCATATCACTGTTTAGAAGGTGGTACTGAGTCTTCTGGTGGTTTCCATTTCAAACTATCAGTGTAGCCAGCTACAAATTCCTCTTTTATACCAGCCTTTGTTACCATTTTTTCTTACTACACGTAAATTAAAAATGACCAAGATGTGCTACGCGCTCTATGGAAATTAGAACTGAAAGTCTTTGGAATGGTCAGGCAGGTTTATTGCTCTCCTGTCAGCTGTGGAAATGGTTTTTGCCGTACCTTTCACAAGAAGTATCATGGAAACCAGCCATTAATTACTCAGTCACGCAGAAAAGGAGGAGTTGGGCAGTGCTGAGAGGGACTTGACATCACATGCGGCTTTTCACTTTTCTTTAAAAGCAGCTATAGCAATTCTTGCCTCACTGCAGCCATTGCTTGCCCTCACCACTACATGCACTGTAGTTACAGTTCTGCCATGAGGGCTATGCTAGGAGATGTCTCTTTAGCAAGTAAATTAATTGTCTATACTAGGAAATGTCTTAATTATTGCTTCTGTAAATGAGTGGGCTTTGCAGGCATGTGTTTGGCATTTAGTCTCCAATTTTTAAAATGAAATCTATGAGTGCGTCTAGCTGGCAATGAGTTTAAAAGGGCCAAAATGTGAATGCAACTGCTTCTCGATGATGGAAAAAGATGTGAACAGTCAAAACAGACTTACCATCCACCTCAGATTGTAGGCTGTCTTGGTCAGAGTCCATTAAGGGTGAATCACCTTTGGCAGCAACAAAACAAGGTGCAAAGACATTTCAGAATAGTCACGTGTGAGGTCCTATTGTGACTACGTAGAGGAACCAACTGCTTTCACTGCACTCTAAGCAGTTTTAAAAAGTTGCTAACAGCCATAAATACCAATAAAATTTATTTTATGAACAGTTGCTCACAAAAAAAAATCATTACATTTCCCACTATACAGGTAAAGTTGCACAATAACAGCTACACAACGCTTATTTGAAACAAAGATACAACTTTTTCAAATACAGCAGTAAATTGTAAACATGACACAAGGACTATGTCTTTAGAAAGCTCCCTTTGCTTGAAGTTAAAAAGGAAGCATGCCAATTTTTTAGTGATCTGCCGAGCAGTGTTTGGCATTGTCATGTCTTCACCAGAGTCCTAGTTCTTTCACTGAAGAAAAAAGTCACCACACAGACGAGAGGTGGGGCTAAAGATGGAGCTTCCAGTCTTCACCCCATTATTTTGCAGGAAAATCCGAGCTAAGGAGATCTTAAAGAGGCCCTGCAATCTCCATTACCCAGCATGCAGGTTTTGGTTCATAATCAGCTAATACTTAAAGATTTTTTACACTTCAGCCTCTAGTGAACACTTCTTCCATCTAATGGAACGTCATCGGAGGTGTGTGTCATGAATCCATATCGCAGCATGTGAGGCGATCATAACTTCATGCCAGACTCTGTTCAGCACCTTCAAAAACAATTTGAATGTGTCTCCTCGTGGCTCTGCTCAAAGATCTGTAGGTCACCATTTCAACTATCACTCCCATTAACACATGGTTGTTGGCCCGTGTGAAATGTATTTGTAGTCTCAATCCAGCCCATATGGAACAAGTCATCTCTTTACAAACAATGACGGCACCTTGCACAAATTGGAATCCTTTAATGACAGTGTCCCAGTAGCACTCAAAGACTAACTTGCTTTCACAGCGACTATCGCTACTGTATTGCTTTTGTGAAGAAGCTGACTACACCGTTAGTTTTATTCTGCCATGAAAAATGCTATTAAAAAAATCTTCTACAATAGCCAGTGCTATAGTCTGAGTAGGACCAGCAAATATATTAGGAAACCAACTGCCAAAGGCCAGCTTTGCAACATGCAATACACACGTGTCATTTCAGAGGTTAGGAAATACTAGAATTTTGCAAAGCCATTCCTCCAAAGATGTGGCAAAGTCTTCAGAGTTGCATAAAATACATACAGTAGCTTGTGCTGGCAGCAAATATTTTCTCTGTCCTCTGCTCTTTTCCAAGAAGCCTGTATTACTCTGGTTCTGCTTTTGAAGGCCATCGTGATACCAGTCCACCATTTTGACTTTACAGTTTGAACATTACTCCCTGTATGGCTAATTCTCGTAGACAATACCATTATTTATCAATACAGAGATTCCCTCGGCCCTAAACATGTTTTTGCTAAGCACAAAGTTCTCCATTAATTCGAATTTTTTGTCAAGCTTCCATGTGTTTTGACATTTTGGTCACATACATCAAGGTTGACTGCCAGGTCTCTAGATGGGTCTGGGTTTTCTGAGAACGTAAAGTGAACGGCCGCATATTACAATAGAGTTATCACAGTTCACCAAGGCTGTCACAAGATACCTCTCGGACAGTCTGGGGATTTTCATTTACAACAGCCAGCAAGTGTACACTTGAGCAAAATATCCTCCACAAGCCAGATCCGGCCTGTGAATCCAGCAGATTCAGCCCACGGATGCAGCGGAGAAACTCAGGCTGACTTCCTGCCTGCCCCCCGCACACTGCTGAGAAAAGCGGCCATTGCAAACTTGTGGAGCTCTGTTTGAACAGCTGTGAGCCCAGGGGAGGGAGATGAAGCTTCAGGTGTTGCTCCCGTCTCCAGCACAATCCCATTGGCCACTTTCTGGCCAATGGGAGCTGCCTCTTGTCAACAGGGAGCTTGTGAAGCACCCTCTCTCCCTCCTCTCAGGCCTGTAGCTGTTCTAAAACCACATGGCACCTGCAGCCAGTGCAGGGGTGGGACAGGCAAGGAGTCTGCTTGAGGAGGCTGCTGACTGGGTGTCAAGAAGGTAAGTCTCCCAGCCAGAGTCTGCTTCTGGCACCCCAACCCTTTGCCTCCCCTACCCCACATATGCCAAACCCTCTTGTCCCCATATCTCCTTCTAGATCCTGCACTCCAATACCCTACCCCAGGTCCAAGGATGTTAAATTACAGTTACCTGGCTAGTCAATACCTGTCTAGTTACCTGTAAAGTCACTACAACTTGTATCAACTACACAATTAGTCAATAAGGGCCGCTCTGCAGAGCCACACCAGGGGCAGCTCCAGGAGCCATCCCCACTGCAGCTCTGCATTTTAAATGTAGTAGGAGCCAGCAGGCTGCAGAGGTGCAGTGTCCCGGACCAGCGAGAGCTGGGACTGCTCAGTCCCAGCTGCTCAATCCCAGCTCGTGCTGAGTCCAGCAGTCCCTGTTCATAGCAGACAGCCCTGTTTGCCACAAACAGGGGCTGGTGCCAGAGCAGTCTCTATGCACAGTGGCCAGGGCTGGCTGCAGGGGGGAGGGGGGGGCATGCAGCACCGCAGAAACAGTGCTGAGGGGGAGCTGGCTTTTAAGCTTCACCCAAACTCCCTCCTGATCCCAATCCTTTACTGTACCCAACCTCCATCCCAGACCCCGCACCTCCTCCATTAATATGGAAGAGTGCAGCCCTTGACCACTTTCCAAATTCTTGGAGTGACACCCGCCCTCCCCCCCATCAAAAATTATTGTCCATCCCTGAGCAAGTGAATAGGTATGCAGTACTAATATCGTAAAGTATTTCTGCTGAGCTCCTAACCCATACTTCAATTTTTGTTTTCAAAATGGCAAGCAGCCACTGTTAAAAGAAGGACATTCTGGATTTGTACAAACCATTTAGGATCTCCAGTGCCAGATTTTCTAAGGAATATGAGTTAGGAGAATGTTGCCATAGCTCAGTGGCTCCCAACCTTTTTGTGCATACTCTTTTCAATCTAGTAAAATTTCATGGACCCCTCAATGGGGGAGAGGAAAAGAAAAGAAAAGTAAGAATCGGATTCACCACAGTGGGCCCGATCCTTATTTTTAACCTTTCCATGGACCCCCTGCAGTAGTGTTGCAGACCTCCAGGGGTCTGCAGACCACAGGTTGGGAACCACTGCTATAGCTGCATTTTAGCTCTAATGTAGTACTCCGCCACAGTAATGTCTTGCATCATGCTTGGTCTGAAGTTTCTCATTATCATCCTGAAAGTTTTAATAGCAGTCTTAGATTTTAGACACTTTTCCCAACAGAATCCTCCAACAAAACTACATGTATCAAAAGCCAACACAATGATAATTTCACCAGCTTTTACTTCTTGGATATGATTTAATCACATCTCATCGATGTTCTCAACACTTTGTTTTTCTAATCATGCTGTGGTCATTTTTCTGAAGATGTTAAACAAGATCCATGAGGCTGAATATGACTTTTTTGTTGTTGCTTTTTCACCTTTATCATTAATTCACATGGGAAGGAGTTGTCTCATCTCAGCAGAAGTCCTTCCCATTGTCCTCACTTGTTCACTGTGCAACAGTAGGTTGGTCAGTACGATGAAGGAACCAATAAAATGACCATATTCTAGCAAGGTCAGCATCACTCTGGCCACGAAACTAGTTGTCTTGTAGTCAAGTTCTTATTGGGAAACTTTAAAATCTTTTTGTTTCATGTGCTGTATTGATTGTTCAACTAGCACCTACCATATTATTTGGCATTTTTCATTGCCATCTGGTGGTTTGGGATGTGCACTGCAGGTAGTGTTCTTCCAGTATTTCCTCCTTCTGACACATGCACTGAAGCAGTAGCAGTAACAATAAAGCATTTCATGGGCTTTCATAGTTTCTTTATCCACAGGGTTTCTAAAGCATCTACAAACGCATGTTATGTATAGCACAGGCTTATACAAATAAGCACACACTCCAAAAGAAATGCAGCTGCCATTTGCTGGATGAAATACAGAAACACATCCAGCAATGTAACACAGCTTTAAATTTGGATATGTAGTACACCATCATATCCTGTTCAAAAGCAGGAGGAGTTTACTGCAAGTAAACAAAACTTAATAATCCACATTGCAATTTGTCTGGACAACAAGGTTAAACCTTGTTTGTGAAAAATCCAAGGGATCTTTAGAGGCTACCAGTGTGAATGTGCACGTTTTCCATTTTGTTCATCTCTGACAGCACAGACCTAGCATTGTCCCAAGGCACTGGTATAATATAGATCCAGAGGGAAGAGTCATATACTGAGTAGTCACTGAAAAGTAGTTCAGTCATTAGAACGGCAGCCCAATTTTATATACATTTGCCTTCACATTCGAGAGATTTCTCATTCACTCAAATATACGAGCATCTGACCTAGTGACAGAGTCTGCTTTTTTGTATCGTTCCATTATACACATCTTCTACAGCTGTATAGAATATTTTTCTTGTATCTGTGTGTATTTTTATAAGTATTTTACCAATACTGAAGATTACAAGAGGCCTGGAATTTGTGAGTTGACAGACCAAGAAGATGATTTGATACTCTTTTCATTTTTAAATACATAAAGGTCAACAGAAGATTATTTCTTTGCTGAAAGGCTCATAGAACCTGGTTTATTGGGCTCCTGAGGCACAGAAATCTGTGCTCGCCTTAACTTTATTTTTATTTCTGCTCTGACAGTCACCTTTAAAGAGTCTCCTAGGCCGAAATCAATGATAATGCTACTTTCCCAAGCTTCTTACATCCAAGAGTTTTTATGAGCTCACGCAAGTTCAACTAATATATCAACTTGAAACCTGTTGCTATGAATTTGATCTTATCTTAGTGCTTAACTAAAATATGTTTTACTTTACCATTAAAAACAGGCCTTACATTTCAGCAATGTGTTTCAAGGTACATGTCATGGCCCACCTGCTTTGCTTTCCCTGCGCTCTAAGTCAAACTTACCTGTAGCTACAACACACTCACGCTTGTGACGCTCATTCCACGCTTTGACTTTACAAGACTTGCTGCAAGTGAAGATCTCAAAACAGCGCGTGCAGAGAGTGAGGCGAATCCCTACTGCCCGCCCACACTGGTAGCAGTATTTAAAGAAGGGCTGCCTGGAACAGAAAGAGCATGAGAAGGGTTATATGAAATGTCTCATACGACAGGAGTAAAAATCTGCCCCTCTCCACCAGTGTAGCCACGAGAAGCAAGGCGCTATGGCTGGTCACAGCGAATATGCTGCTACCTGGGGGACAAATGAATATAAGCAGCAGCACTAATTCTAGCAAACTGAAGTGTCCCAAAAGCTTGTTCCATACCAAGGCCCCCCCGTGTGCCAATGCATTGTGCACAGCAGCCAGCTGCTTGCGCCGACTCCCTCTCCATTACTAAATGTAGGAGCGAGTGTCTATTCAGCATGGGTATGTCTACACTACCCCGCTAGTTCGAACTAGTGGGGGTAATGTAGTCATCCGCAGTTGCAAATGAAGCCCGGGATTTGAATTTCCCGGGCTTCATTTGCATGAAGCCGGCTGGTGCCATTTTTAAATGCCGGCATGGAACGAGGTGTACAGCTAGTTCGGATTAGGAAGCCTAATCCGAACTAGCTACTCCATGCCGCGTGTAGCTGCGCGGCACAGGGTTCGAACTAGCTGGCATTTAAAAATGGCGCCAGCTGGCTTCATGCAAATGAAGCCCGGGAAATTTAAATCCCGGGCTTCATTTGCAACTGCGGATGACTACATTACCCCCGCTAGTTCGAACTAGCGGGGTAGTGTAGACATACCCCATGAAATCTGGGAGCAGGTCACAAATACACAGGTCAGATATGGAGCAGGTTTGTAAAAGCCTCGTTAGCACTGAGGACCTCCCCAAAGTGCTTGCACCGCAGCAATGCTCCAGCAGCTGAGGACAAGAAGTGAAGAATGTTCTATCCCACTGGTGCTGCAGGAGATATGTAAATAGGCAGAATGTACTTCCCCTAGCTGCAACACAGCCTAGGCACTAGACATAAAAACCCCTGTACCTCTGAAAACCACTAATGGTCAGGACTTCCATTCATCTCATCCCAAAGATACCCTCTCACCCACACTCACCACCAACCTTATCTCAACAGAGGGCAGATCAACTTTCTGGATTATGGGCTCTGCATGGGCCCAGACAAAAAGCACTGCCCAGTGACCCCTCCCCACTCTTTACAGCACTGATTTCCTTGACAATATATGGATGGGAGAACTCTGTGTTTCACTCTGCTTAGCTTGTGCGATTTCTCACAGCACAAGGTATGGCTCAAAGGCAGCGGCGGATTTAGGGCAGGGCGAGCGGGGCGGCTGCCCCGGGCCCCGCGCTTCCCGAGGCCCCGCGCATGTGCCTTGGCACCACGGCGCATGCGCTGTGTCAAAGGGGGGGCCCCACGAAATTTTGCTGCCCGGGGCCCTGTGGTGCTGCCCTGGGCCCTGCGGCACTCTCATCTGCCCCTGCTCACAGGCGACGTAGTGCAGGTATTCAAACTGTCTGTGGTAAAGCACCACAAGGACTAATGTAATTTTTAAGTATTTCAGTGCCTCTTAGCTTTTCATTAGCGGTCTCTAAAGGCAACACTGGATGCAATGGGATCATCCCGCATCTTTGGCATTGAGGGCTTTGATTTTTATAGCATTTCTGGCAGCATATCATGGACTCTATTAGTGTCTTGCTGCAGTCTCTTCAGTGTCAGCATCATTAATACAATCAATACTGTTAACAAAATGGCACAAGTGGAGGGAAAAAAGATGTAAGCAAGCCCCTAAAGCATTAATATGAATATTACCAGCCAGCATCAATGCTGTAATCTTGAGTCTCAAGAGCAACTTGGAAAGATAACACAGAATAATTTTGGTTTCCAACTAATTCTTCGCATTCTCTTCTAACAAACTTATTTTCATTTCTTATTTCCTGAGAAGTGTGCAGGTTTATCTCCATTGTTAACACCACGAGACCTACCACTTTTCTGCAAGAGTTAGGTAACAGACCAAACCCCTAAGTCAGAACTGTCAGGTGAGGGAAATGTTGAATCCTTTACTGATCACAAGCCTGGATTATATCTATTAATATGTTTAATGACCCTGAAATAAAAATATTAAAAATTATAAATGCTGGTAGATTTGTATTTGTAAATTCCTAAACAATTTCCATGGCCATCTCTCTCATTAGGGACTACAATTCCTAAATAATTAGGGGTTCAATAATTAAGGATCCATATTAGTCATATAAATTATGTATATAACTAGTTTGAAAATGTAGCCCTGTATCTTCAGTTCATTTAGGAAGGATGGGACAGGGCATCGGAGATTAGGGTTAGAACTTCAGAATAGTATGCATTTCGCTTTACCAGTATGCAGAGTAAGAACATGTGCAGCCAAGTAAACAACCTATACCACACACACACACACACACACACACTGACCACTATCAACAAGTAATCTATTATAAGACAGTGCTATCTGGAATAGTTCAATATTTTCCCAAGACCAATCTATGATAACTGGTGGCACTGTCTTTTTTAACCACTGTACATAATGTTGCACACATATTATGGAACTGAAGTAGTGACTTCCTTCCTATGACCCTGATTCTGCACTATGAAAACTTAGGGGAAACCCCTATACACAGGAAATCCTTAATGAGGCTCTTAATAGACACAAGGATCTGTTCATGCAGTTCCGCTTGCAAGGCAGGGTGGGGATCTATGTTTGAAAGAGATTCCGCTCCATTTGAAATTTGGTTTTGACTCAACCCTAGACTTTGAAAAAAAGATTTTTGCAGATGGCAGCATCATACGGTTTGTACTGGGCCATGGGAGGGTTTGTCTGGAAAGCCTCAGGTTAGACTAGCTTCTTTTGAACTACTAGGCTGTGTATACAAATGACCAATTTGTTAACAACCAGAAAATTGTAACATCTTTGTCCATTCCTAGAAGCCACCTTAGCTAACTTCAACCTAATTCTAAACACTGATTACTAAAAAGTCATAGTTTTGTTTTGTTGTTTTTAAGATCAGAAGGAACCAATGTGATTGTCCAAACTGATCTCCTTATAGCACAACCATGGGACTTCCCTGAATGATTTACTTCAAAGTCGAATGGCTGTGGTGGAACTAGAGTATTTCTTTTGCAATAAAAAGTCCACCGCAACCCTAAATTGTTCCAATAGTTAATTACCCTTGTGATTAGAAATGTGAACCTCATTTCTAGTATGTATTTATCCAGCTCCAACATCATCAAGGTATTAAGAAATTCAGAATACGTGGAGAAAGAAATTCAATGATTATTCCAATTTCATATATTCTTTTATGGCTATGGTAATCTCTGTGCTTACCACTTACTGCCATGGAGTTTACAATGTCTGCACTTACAAAGTTTCCCATGTGCATTTGTAAGCTCTTTTAGACTGTGTGGTGTGAAGCAGCTTAAGACTTATGGGCACATCCAGTCAGGATGAACAGTCTGACCTTTACGCAGAGACAACAGGGTGTTAGCGAAGGGACTGGGGGTGGGGAAGGATTGATACCATGAGAGAAGGTGGGGAAGGTAATTTTAGCTGCTGAAAAGTAGATAGATTGAAGAGACAAGGGGAAAGTCAGCATGGCCAGAGAAGGGATGTTGGTGACGGTGGCCCAGGGGAGGGAGAGCCATGACGTGATATATTTGGTTCAGACCTATAAGTTTTTGCATTCAGCATCATTGTCGTACCTCACTTCCTCCTTGTCTAGTGTAACTGCAACACGCTTCTCCGTACGTTTCCTTCTAGCTGAGGGACCACGAGAACTTGCATCTACTGTAACAACATATAAAAGAGAAAATCAGGCCTCACGAATACAGCATGTGAATAAGCATGCTGGTCACTAGTGCCACTTCCATTAAAACTGCATTCAGCCCGCTGGTGTGGTTATGTCACAACAATACCCATTTATTAACAACTCACTCACTGGCCCGCGCTGGCTATTAGAAAGGCCAGAACAGTTTCTTCTTGAAATTGAAGTTACAGGAAGATACAAGTTACACTGTGTCACATAATTTAAAAAAAAATCCTAAATAATGCTCAGTGTCCAACTTCATATTTTTATAGCCCTCATTGTGAGCCCGTGAAACATCTTAGTGTCACCTGCTGGGACTCAGTGAGATGTGAACTGTGAGTACAGTGACACCCACAGGCAAATATATTGTATTTTCACTGCCCCCTAAGTACAAGATAGGCACTTGTCTCAGATTTTTTAAATTAAAATATTTTAAGATAAGAACTTCAAAGGTTGGCAATATATCTCCAATCTAACTAAGGGGAAAATGTGGTAGAGAGAAAATATCAGATTTGTAAGGCCAGAAAGGACCATTATGATTACTACAACATCCTGCCTAACACAAGCGATAGAATTTCAGGTTATACGAACTGCAGAGGGTAACTATACCTACAACTTGATAAGTGAATTTTAGTGTGGGAACCTCTAGAGGCAGGATTATTTTGTGCTTGAAACACAAGTATCGGGGAAAACGTAGGTTCTACATCTGGTACTGCCACAGACCTGAGCAGGACCCTGAGCAAATCACTTAACCCCAGAGTACCGAGGCATGTCCCTAGCTATAAAAGGAGAATGGCACATACTTACTCTATAAGGTTAATGGGATCCTGTAAAGCACTGGGACCCATGGATTAAAGATGTTACAGAGGAACAAATTCAACATTAGGGGCTATAGTTTAATCCTACTGCACAAGGATCCCATAATTGTAAACCCCTGTGCTCCGTTACACAGCATTTACACAGACTGAAGGCTTGGCTTGAACTCACATTTCCTGGATTTCCGAAGTTCTTCTCTATTCCATTCTTTCTCTTTCCGGGCAACACACTCACGAAGCCGGTCACTAATATAATCTAGCAGCTCCCTGCGCGCATTGAAAATCTCCCGCTCTGGCGGCAATAGTGCATGGTATGGGGTATGGGCTATCTTCTTATCCTGTCACACACAATTGATATACAGTAAGGTGTAGGGAACAGACATCTAACATGGCGAACATGTGCTTCCATATTATTCTTAGCAGGAAGTAAACCTGACCTGATGCACGGCTGCCCAACATGGAAAGCACTGTATCATCCTGGCTATATAAACAATTGCAAGCCATGCCAAGGCACAGGATCCCCTTACCCAGTGCTTTTTTTGTAAGAAAAAAGGTGCCAGTACTCCGGGGGAAAAGCTGTTGAGAAAAAAAGAAGAAAAAAAAAGCCGTGCCATAGGGGGGCCAAAATGCCGTTGCGGCCCCTTTAAGAGCTGCGTCTCCCAAGCGGGCTTCCATCGGGAACCCAGACGCCCCAGGAAAAGAGATGCCGGGACGCCCGAGGGGAATGCAATTCATTTAAGTTATGCAGGGAGTTATGCCGGTATGCCATCCTGGGGCGTACCGTCTCAGAAAAAGCACTGCCCTTACCTCTCCACACACCTGCCACTTTTACACAACACTGAGGAGCAAGCTGGAACACAGCGTTTAGAAACAATCACATTTAATATTTTAACCAATTTTTTTAGTGGCTGCTCTTGATTGGACAGGGCTCCCTCAGGGGAAGGAGAAGCAGCCTGGTGCTGCGAGGTGACACAGAGACTTCTCTGTCTGCCTACAGAGTCTTGTTCACCAGATTTGCTGTCAGGAAGCAATTCCTCCCCCCGCCCCCCCCCACCGGATTGTTTGTTGTTGTTTCTCGCCTACCCTTGCAGCATGGGGCATGTGCTGTAAACTTGGATCCTGAGGACATGGACCACCTCAACAATTCCCTGCACTTTGGTGGCACCTCTAAAAATCTTTAGTTGAAGTGAAGTCATCAGGCTCACTACAGGTGGAATGATACACTTTGTGATATGCAGGAAGACAGGCTAGAAGGAGCCAATAGTCCCTCCTGGCCTTAAGCGCTGTGAAACTATGGCGCCCCGAGCTAGAATCGTTTCCAAACAGAATGCATCTCAAAGATCTCCAGGGAGCATCAGCAGCTTTTTAAAGCAGCAGCTCCCATGCAGGGACCTTGGGGCGCCCCGGGAAGGGAGCACAAGCAGGTTTTAGTGGGGCCAACAAGCTGAGCCAGCATTAGACTTGCTGGGGCCCAGGGCAGAAAGCTGACGCCTCAGTGGCCCAGCCCCACCACTGCAGGCTGAAGCTGAAGCCTGAGCAATTTCGTTTCCGGAGCTCCCTGTGGTACGTCACACCAGGCAGTTGCCCTGCTTGCCATCTCCTAACGTTGGCCCTGGCCTGGCTCATCGGTTAATCATACTGGTTACACGCACCTTCTGTGTCAGAGGCTGCAAGGTGGGGAGAAGGCAGGAGCCAGTGCCTGTGCGGAGCCGCCTGTGCCGACTCCCGTGGAACCGCCTGCCCCTTCCCCTGCTGCCTGCCACAGAGGCAGCAGCAGTGGGGGGGCTGGCAGGAGCCAATACTCATGGGTAGGGGGAGGAGGGAGACGGCTTAAAAGGCTGCCTGGAGAAAGGAGACTACCCCACCCACTCCTTGAGAAGCGCCTCTCCTTGGCCATAGCATGTCCGGTGGGCACAGCCAGGGGAGGGGTGCAGGTCCACCCCTGCGCTCCCCAGCCAGAGTGAGGAATGAAGCAAACTGTGCACTTTCCCCTCACTCCCTGACAAAGGGAAACAGCCATACGAATCTTGGGGGGCAGGGGAGAAGGTTGAGCCTTAAAGTATGCCTGAGGGTGGGAGGCAGACCTGGCAGGGGCACACTGCCAGCCAGCCCCTTTCATTCACCTGGTGATCGTTTCTCTTTTTCGTATGGTTTTATGTGTCCCCATTCGAATGGAGAGGGGCACTTCAGTCCCCCATCCTCCCTAAAGAGAGCTTGGGGAGTGGGAGGGCTGGGGCTGGGATAGTCCCAGAGAGGGGCCTGGTGATTCTGTCTCTTTTCTATATGGTTTTATGTGTCCCAGTACAAATCACTGGGGAGGAGCTTCAGGCCCACCCCAGCTTTGCCAAAGGTGTGGGAATCCTGGTGATGCTGTCTGTTTTCTGTATGGTTTTATGAGAGGCAATCCCATTCTGGATTCAGAGAGATAGACAGATGGACACAAACAGACACTATCTCATACCCATGACATCTGCTACATTATGTTGGTGATTAGCTTATGGTTAAACACAAGCTTAAAAAATAAAGTGCCTTGGATCCAAAATTGTAGGGTTAACAGCTTTTATATGCAGAAAAGCAGTTGTTGTGGCACAGATACCAGGATGGTCCATAGAGGTTTTACAGCATGTTTCGAGGAGGGGAGGGCTAAGGGGGCACCTCCAAAAGAAAAACGTTGAGAAGTGTTTTCAATCAAGTTCAGAGAAAGCAGAATTTCTAGATCTGGGAAACTGTCAGTCACACTTTATGTTCAACTTCTTTTCATAAAGCGATAATAAATGATTAATATACGTTAGATTCTTGTAACGTTCAGTCAGTCAGTAAGTTGCCTACAGTCATAAATTTTAACCATCTATAAGACCTTTGAATGATGTGCTTCTCACCATCGATAGTATAGACTACTCGGGTCCGTAACATGCTTATAACATCTATCAATCATTCATTAACTCCTTATAAACCATTTATAAATGGAATCTTAATATAAAATGTGACCAAATCATTTCTCTCCCTTGGCAAAGCTACTAAGGCTTTTTAGACATACAGGCAGTCCCCGAGTTACGCGGATCCGACTTATGTCAGATCCGCAGTTACGAACGGGGATTTTCTCGCCCCGGACGACGGGAGCGGCGGGACGCCTGGTCCCGCCGCCCGCGTCCTCCGGGGCGAGAAAAGCTGCTCTGCGTCTCCCTGGTCTGCTGGGGAGGGGGGAGAGGAGCCAGCAGACCAGGGAGACGGGGAGCAAAGCGGCGGAGGACCCGGGCAAAACCGCGGCGCTCCCAGATCAGCGCCGTGGTCCCGCCCGGGTCCTCCGCCGCTTTGCTCAGCATCTCCCTGGTCTGCCGGGGGGGGACGCAGCTAGTGCGCCCCCCCCCCCCCAAGCAGACCAGGGAGACGTGGAGCAAAGCCGCTCCTTGGCACTACTGGACCAACCCGGCAGCACCCCAGCTGCTCTGCCCCAGGAGTCCTGATTCAGCCGCTGCTGATCAGTTTCAGCAGCGGCTAACTTGGGGACACCTGGGGCAAAGCAGCTGGGGTGCTGCCGGGTTGGTCCAGTAGCGCCACCACTCCTCGGCGCTACTGGACCAACCCAGCAGCACCCCAGCTGCTCTGCCCCAGGCGTCCCCAAGTCAGCTGGTGCTGAAACTGACCAGCGGCTGACTACAGGAAGCCCCTGCCCCGGGCTTCCTGGAATCAGCCGCTGATCAGTTTCAGCAGCAGCTGACTTGGGGATGCCTGGGGTTCTTAAGTTGAATCTGTATGTAAGTCAGAACTGGCATCTAGATTCAGCCGCTGTTGAAACTGATCAATTTCAGCAGCGGCTGAATCTGGACGCCAGTTCCGACTTACATACAGATTCAACTTAAGAACAAACCTACAGTCCCTATCTTGAACGTAACCCGGGGACTGCCTGTATAGCATCCTTTCATGGGTGAAAGTTCAGTGGAGAATGGAACGAGTCCCAAGAAAACTGGACAAAAGAGAGCCCACTGGTGCTTTAGCATGATCTACCCTTGCCAAAGTGACAAGTGCAGAACTAGAAAATCTGGTTGTTTATATATGTGTATCTGAAGAACATGATCAATATTAACATTAAATTTTAAGTTGTAGTGGTCAAAGAGATACCTGAAAGTATTTATAATATGCATAGTCTACTACAGTTCCCACGGCAGTTCTCCTTCCCTGGCTAAGTGTAATTGGCATCAGCATATCTGCACCAGCCTCAATTAGCTTATCAACCTGGAGAAAGAAAACAAAACACAGAACAAAACTGAACATCCTGTTTTTTATATTTTCCAACCAAACTGTAATTTCCTGTTATAATTAAACTGAAAGGATTGATCACCAGATCCTGATATCTATTTGTGCACATGTAACGGAGAGCATAATTTCTTCACATAAACACCTGTGTGAGCAAGTGAAAGACTCTAATGATGAGTTTTCACGTGACACAATGGGTTTTGCATGTGAAAAATTCCAACACCCATATAGGCAAACATAGCCCTGATTCCCAGGGATATCAATCTCATCTGATCCTACTTCTGTTCTATGGAAACCCTTCTTCGTTCCAATTGTTTATCTGGAACCCTGAAAGTTACAATACAGTAAAACATATACATGCTGATCAGGGCTATATTAAGAATGTGGCTTGCATCTGCCTCATATGAAATGCAAAGGAATCAGGAAATCCCACAATTCATCTGTTCCTGCATTTTTATTGCTCACCAGACATCAATCCTGCTTGTGATATGACAACTGGCTGCTGTAAAAATGATTATGATGTCAAACAATGACTGCAAGAGAGGCAGACCTTAGAAAGGTGGAATTCCTTCTAGAGAGCAAGAGATGAGAAATACAGTCAACGGTACACAAAATTCTACGTATGTAGTTGCAGATTTATGCTGTTTCACAAGTGTCAATGAGGAACAGTCATTTCCCAAGTACTTCTTTTATTATTTTAGCTTCCTCTTGTTTTCCCTGTCTTCCTTAGGAAGCTTAAAAACCAATGTTCAAAGGACAAAACTAAACTTCTTCTCTAAAAAACAACAAATAGTCTGGTAGCACTTTAAAGACAAACAAAACATGTAGATGATATCATGAGCTTTCGTGGGCACAAGCCCACTTCTTCAGATGACTGGAGTGTTGGACGTCTAGAACCAAGAATAAATAAGGAAAGGGGGGGGGAATTGAAGGGTAGGGGGTGGGGGAAAAAGAGGACATTGGGTAGGTAAATTTCAAAGGGATAGCTGATCCAGTATGAAACAGGAAAAACTTAAAAAACAACAAATAGCACCTTTAAAGACTAAATAGTTAAAAGAGGCTGATAAGAACCATTAGTTTGCACTGGGAAAGGAAAAGTACTAACACCAGATTCTACACAGACATCAAGAACCATTGGCACCTTCATTGTTTGGTTGGTTGATAATGTGTGAACCATCCGATATCATGATTTTTGTGACGAGTGTAACACAATTTTCCCCTCAGCATAACACAAACAGCTGCATTTAAAAATATGGCAGTTACTTACAATGAATCCCGCATGTGGGAGTGGACTCAAGTTAACCACAGTTGCTCACCATATTTCAAACATGACTTGTCCCTGTGTACAGGAGGCAAGTGACACCATGCTAGTTAAAACATGTGCACATGGTTTCCAAGGCAGTTCATTTTCCCAGCGCAGAATCAGAACAGAAACAAAAGGAATTGGCAGTAGAATCACTGAGTTACTACAGAAAAAAATCTGCATCACTGAAGGCTGAGGAGAGAGAACTGATTCACAAAGAAGAACTAGCATTCCACACACCTGCTAGGAATATAAGACCAGCCATACTGGGTCAGACCAACAGTCCATCCAGCTCAGTATCCTGTCTGCTGACAGTGGCCAACGCCCCAGAGGGAGGGATCGCAACAGGTAATCCTCGTGTGATCCCTCCCCTGTCACCTACCTCCAGAGAAACACAGGCTAGGGACACCATTCCTACACAGCCTGGCTAATAGCCATTGATGGACCTAACCTCCATGAATCTATCTAGTTCTTTTTTGAACTCTGTTGAAGTCCTAGCCTTCACCACATCCTCTGGCAAGGAGTTCCAGAGGTTGACTGTGCAGTGAGTGAAGAAAAATTTACTTTTGTTTATTTTAAACCTGCTGGCTATTAATTTCATTTGGTAACCCCAAGTTTTTCTATTGTGGGAATAATTAAATAATTTTTCCCTCTTCACTTTTTCCACACCTGTCATGATTTTATAGATCTCTATCATACCCCCCCTTAGTCTCCTCTTTTCTAAGCTGAAAAGTCCAAGTTTTTTAATATCTCTCCCGTGCCAAACCACTAATAATTTTTGTTGCCCTTTTCTGAACCTTTTCTGAACAAGTTAATTGGAAAAGTAAAGTTGAAAACAATATATGTTTTCTTACCAATAAAATCCTGTTTGCTGTGGTCCTCTTTTGTTCATATGTAGTACTGACAGCAGCACAAAGGGCACTACCTAAGCCTTTGCTTAATGGAAGATTGGGGTCAGCGCCAAACGCCAAGAGCTCTGTCACCGCCTGCAAACGGGCACAGTAAATATGAAAAATAAATGAATGATGATGTCATCCTAGACAGTATTACAGCAGGACTGTGAGATCCAAAATGTACAACTATAGCTGTGTCAACACTTCACAGTGTTTAAAATAATCTCTCTGGAACGCACATGAGTATTTTACAGTAACTTAAAGACAGAAAATCATATCTAATGTCGGTCTATGAGAATAGTTTTGCACTTGCTTTGTGTTGCATTTTTAGCATGATAAAAACCACAGCTCCATACTGAATAGCCACGTGTCAAGTGCTTCCCAGCGTGACACGTGTCAAGTGTTAAAAAAGCCATCTGCTGTTCTGCTTTTCTAACTACAAAGCCTGGGTTCTGCCAGAAAAGCAGGACTATGCCAGCAGTATATGTACTGCACCTGACAGACAGGTTCATAAAACTCCATGACTTAGATTTCAGACGTTTCAAACATGAGACTGAATTCTGTTCTTTTAACCCAAACAGCGGCTATTAGCCCAGAACAGAAGCTCTTTCTAAGCCAGAGGAATCTTAACAGGCCCCTTTTATTCAATTATTTTCCCTTTAGTAACCAGTGTAAGACTTCCACAAGCCCCCTGTCTGATGATCAAAGATGTCTTGAGAAAAGCCTGGGTCAGACTTTCTATTCATGGGCTTTGGACACTGCATGGACTCTGGGAGACCATGGACACTGTAACTGGCCTCTTACAACTCAAGGTACTCAGGCATGATTTTTCTGATTTCATGTTATCTCTTGCTTAGCACTCCCGATCTGTCATCTGTGTCGGGGTGGGCAATAATTTTTGATGGGGGGGGGCACTCCAAAAATGTGGTAAGTGGTCAGGGGCTGCATTTTTCTACAATATTAATGGAGGAGAGTGCAGGGTCTGGAATCAAGGTTAGGTACAGGCGGGAGCTCTGGGCAGGAGATTGGGGTGCAGGGTCTGGACAAGCGTTTGGGTTCAGGAGGGGGTGGTGCGGCAGGGGGACAGTAGCGGGGGGCAGTTTGGATACAAGGTGCAGAGGGGTTTGGTGCAAGAGGGGGTTGTGACCTGTGGCATGGATTGGAGTAGGGGAGGGATGCCAGGTGTAAGTTTTGGCCAGAAGGCACTTACCATTGGCAGCTCCTGGCCAGTGGCCCAGCAGGACCCTCAGGCAGACTCCCTGACTGCCACGCTGTCCCGGAAGATGGCTGCTGGGCCTGCGTGTGTGTCTCTGCATGGTGTGCCCTTGGAAACCAGCCAATGGGAGCTGTAAGGGCAGTGCAGCACGCAGAGACCCGCTGCTACCCTCCTCACAAGGGGCATGCACAAAAGCTGATACCCAAATAAATCTGTTAGACTTTAAGGAGCCACCAGACACCTCATTCTTTTTGCCAATATTCTCTTGCTTCTGAAATCAGCCATGTTTTTCCCTTTCTTAGTAAGCTATGGCTATAATAAGGGTGCTAACAAAGTAGCTTCCTTTGCATTTCTTTGTCTATTTAATTTTTAAAAATTGAAAGCCAGCCAAGGAATCTCCCTCAGATAAGAACTTCCTGTGCTCTGCTTCAGGACTAACTTAAGCCCTTTTTATATAATGAAAATCAAGAGATCTCTGTAATTCAGTAATGCCCAAATTCATTCCTTTCATAGAGTAATTCAAAACTTTATATTAAAATCTAGAAACCTTCCCTTTTCATTTTACTGCAACTAGCAGTCACTTTAATTAACAGAGAAAATCATGAGAAATGAGCCCATCCGCGAATACCTCCTGGATCAACTGTGGGATTTTTTAAAGTATTGTCCTATTGTCTTTACTAAATGCAAAATTCATATATGTGCACTTTAAGGACAGCAGATTTTAGTAGCACTCACGCTATAATTACAACATCACATTCAGATCTCCAGAGAGTCTGCAAGGACTGTATTCTAGAGGCACAGACGTCCCCCAGCATGGGCAATTATAACTGAATATATTCTAACTATCCCAGGTTCAAACACACGCTAATGGGAGAAGATGAAGAGCTGGGAGGATCCAGATCATGAAGAATCATCATTTCAGTGACTGAAATGTTTGCTCTCAACTGCTTATTAAAATTGCTTATTTCCAAAGTTTTAATGCCTGGAGAGTGAAGCTATATGGAAATTGTATAAAGGGCACACTCGGTTCAGCCCTTTCAGATGTTAGTGGTTTTGATCATCTCAAACCCAACTGTCTGAAATAGAAACTGCATTATTGGATCAGACCAGTGAGCCAACTATTCCCCGGTGTCCAGCCTCTCGGAGCAGCCAGCATTATCTAATATCAGAAGATACAAGTAGTAACTCAGTGGACAGTTACAGAACAACCTATTCACAGGGGAAGATTCTTCCTAATCCCATCAGTTAGGGGCTGATTTAAGACGCAGAAGTATGACAGTTTATGTTCTTTAACATTTCCAGGGTATTCTATAGTGTAACTGAATGTTCTCACGAGCCATAACAGATGGATATTTCTTTCTGAATCCTGCCAAGCTCATAGCCACTAATCCACGAAGAGAACTGATACAGGGGAAATTCAGATTTGTAAGAAAAGTAAATCTAGATACAGGCAGACCCCGGGTTATGTACAAGATAGGGACTGTAGGTTTGTTCTTAAGTTGAATTTGTATGTAAGTCAGAACTGGTACATATTGTAGGGGAAACTCTAGCCAAACATTTCTCCAGAGCTCAGTTTTATTCTCCCACACCTCACTTCCCTCAGTCCTTTATTCTCAAGCTGAGGTGTCTGCTGAGAAAAGCCGCTCCACGTCTCTCTGGTCTGCTGGGGGGGGGGGACTCTATATTCGCGTCTCCCTGGTCTGCTGGGGGAAAGCAGCTAGTGCGGGGTTGCCTCACCCCGTTTGTAAGTAGGGATCCGATGTAAGTTGGATCCATGTAACCCGGAGACTGCCTGTACTTTTATTGGAAAAAAAATCTGGGTCACCCCATGATGTAAGCCATCTTGGCTCTGATTGGGGAAGGAATTAAAGCAAAAACTAACTAAGTAAAAAGGAATTAGACGATGCTCACCAAGTCGTTCCCACTGGCAATTGCCAGAGAAAGTGGTGAATGGCCACTCCACAAGGTGTTAGGATTTGCCTTATGAGTTAAGAGGAGGCGGACAACATCTCTGACATGCTGAGTAGGAGGGAAAACGGTAGAATTAGACAACAAAAAAGAAAATCAAGACATGAAATTTATGAAAAACAAGCGCATTAAACCCTTGCTATAAACACATACAAGGATTACATTTTAAAAAATTAAGATTGTTAAGGTTATATCCTTAACCCTCAAAAGCTGGGAACTATGAAAATTAATCAATTAATTAATGCCCCTTCTGCATAGACATTAAAATTCAATCTTTATTTACACGATCACATACTGTTTTTTCCTCAGGGCCCCAGCCTGACTCAGTACCATGATGGACATGAATCTGAATGCTGCCCTGGAGAAACAGATTCTATTCCTGCCTATGCCACAAGGTTCCTGTGTGATACAGAGAAAGTGGCATAAGCCAAACTTGTCAAGAGGGAAGCCCTACATGAGTATTAACGTTCCAGGTGCCTGACTTGAGAACTTGGGGTCTTCTTGCAGAAGTGCTCTGCACTCAAAGCCACAACTGAAGTCAATGGAATCTGTGCTTGCCACATCTGGAGTAGGAGTAGGATCCTAGGTGCTCTGAGAATTCAGGTCTCAGTCATCTTAAATTGGGCACCCACAATTTTTTATTTTAAGCTCTCTTTGCCTCTGTTCTCCATCTGTAAAATGGGAATAACACCCTACATCTAACTCCATTCATATTTGAGAAGCATTCCAATATTAAAGTGATAAGTGCCACAGAAAATCCCATGGGGAAATGAATACTTCATTCATCACAGCAGGGTTTGCAGGCCCTAGACCGAATGAGGAGAAAAAGTAATGACTAAAAACTTCCTAAGTACATACCGTCCATTTGGTACACACAGTGAAGCAGGGGTCGTGTGTGTGTGTGTGTGTGTGTGTGTGTGTGTGTGTGTGTGTGTGTGTGTGTGTGTGTGTGTGTGTGTGTGTGTGTGTGTGTGTGTGTGTGTGTGTGTGTGTGTGTGAGAGAGAGAGAGAGAGAGAGAGAGAGAGAGAGAGAGAGAGAGATTCCTTGTTCCTTGGCTTAATAAAGCACACTGTCAACAGAAATCCCAACATGTGGCTGCACTGGAAACACAGCCCTTCCTCCCCCCGCCGCATGCCTCATCAGCAGGGTTGGTACCATTAGATCAACTGCACAGACTGCTGCCATTTGAGCTAATGGAATAACTATTGATAGCAGCAGCAGACTGTAATCCCCTCTGTCAGTGGTTCCCAACCTTTTCCAGATGGGGACCCATTCTGACAATTCAGGAAGACTCGGTGACCCAAGGCAATTCAAAAACAGGGGGAGGATAAGGGGCAGAGTCACCTGGGAGACACTTGGTGACCCTTTTAAAATGTAATGGCAACCCATATTTGAGTCCTGACCCATAAGCTGGGAAACCCTGCCCTGTGTGGACCAGCAAGACGTCAGTGTAGGACACTTGTCAAGCAGGTTTCCTACATATCCGCTGGCCACAGAGTGGTGCGGCTCAGGGATTTTTATTCTGGAGGACAGTGTGCTCTCTGGTGAGCAGACTCATTTGCCCATTCCTCCAGGCCTGATCCAGTCTGCCCCATCCCCTCCAATCTGTCCCCTGTCCTGTCTCTTTGCCCCAGTATTCTCAACCCGTCCCAGACTCCTTACCCAATAAATCTTAGTCTAATTGTTTCGATCTCCCAGTCTTCCCTTCATTCCTTGCACAGTATTCCCAGTTTTCCCCTCAATCCCCAGGCATTTAATCTCACCTGTCCCTCTCCATTCCCCCAGTCTCCAGCCATTCCCAGTAAAATTTCTAAGCACAGGACTGCAAGAGCTTTTCAAAGAAAGACATCACCAGAATATTTTAACATAGGCAAAAAAAAAAATCACTTATTTTTTCCATAGTCTCATTTTGTGAAATACATGAATCATTTGGGCTGAATAGTTCACAAAAGAATTCAGCCTGAAAAACACTCGGCATGGAAAATGTCAGCATAAATAGTTAGAAATATGACAAAGTTATGTACGTCTTAAAACAGGGTCTTCTAATGGAAAACATTAGGCAACCTTCATAACAGGCAGTGCTACCAGCCCCACCAGCAAAACAAAGACATGAAAAAAACCAACAACCCCCAATTTCAATCATATTTTCAATCAGAACAGATCCCTATTTAGCCAAGAATTTATCATTTATACCAAAGAATTTTAGGCTATGTTATAAATCTCTGAATACAGGAACTGACCATGTAAAAAAACCCAAAAGGGAGCTCAATAATACAGGTTGGCTATAAAAAAATGGTAATTTCTAAATACTCAATAGCTTCAAAACAACTTTAGAAGAAAAACGGACTGAATAAAGCAATCAGCAATCAGCTCCTGAAAGGACACAATATATGCAACGTAATGCATCCTGGCATAGTAAATGCGACTTTTTCACATTTGCTAAATTGCTCAGGGACAGTTATCAAAAGTAATTAAGAAGGTTTCCATTGCTAAATTGGAAACCTTTACATCATTTCTATTTAAAGTTTGCTTTAAGGCAAGACATTAAAAAAAGTCAAAAGTCAAAATATGGAGCTATGTGACAGAATCCCAATATGTAGAACCACAAGATCAAAGCAGAACAGAATATCAGAGAAAGAAAATGAAATATAGTAGGTGACAATGTATAATGGAAATCAATTAGTTATGGCTTGTCTTTTGGGAAAGGCAGTATGGAGGGGGATTTTAACTCCAGAACTGTACTGGAGTTCTGATAATTTTAGTGCTAGACAGATCAAATAAATAAACAAACACACATACGCACACAAACAGGCTGTGTCTAGACTGGCCAGTTTTTCCGCAAAATCAGTTGCCTTTGCGGAAAAACTTGCCAGATGTCTACACTGGCCGCTTGAATTTCCGCAAAAGCACTGACGATCTCATGTAAGATTGTCAGTGCTTTTGCGGAAATACTATGCTGCTCCCGTTCGGGCAAAAGTCTTTTTCCGAAAAACTTTTGCGCAAAAGGGCCAGTGTAGACAGCAGAGATTTGTTTTCCGCAAAAAAGCCCCAATCGCGAAAATGGCGATCGGGGCTTTTTTGCGGAAAAGCGCGTCTAGATTGGCCACGGACACTTTTCCGCAAAAAGTGCTTTTGTGGAAAAGCGTCCTGCCAATCTAGACGCGCTTTTCCGAAAATGCTTTTAATGGAAAAGTTTTCCGTTAAAGCATTTCCGGAAAATCATGCCAGTGTAGACGTAGCCACAGAGTTTAAAGACCCTGATTCAATCTACCAAACTAAACATTGCCACTGATTCAGGTTGTGCCTACAAGCATCTGAAAGTCTTCATAATGCAGGATTTGGCCACGACAGAAGGGTAGGGTTGCCAGATGGTTTAACCAATAATACCCAGCTCCCAAAAAAAAACAAACACCGGAAAAAAATTCTGTTGAGACAAAAAAAGGGGGGAGAGACCAAAGTTGTTAAGAAAAAAAAATAGGACCCCAACAGCAGTTATTAAGCAAAAATTTAAAAATAAAAAATTAGCATGGACCCTTTAAGAAGAGGTTTTTTTGATGGCGGTCATTTTGTTTTTCTTTCCAGCCACAAGACAAGCTCCAGATAAGAACCAGGTAAGCGTGGGGGTGGGTGGGCATACTGGGGGCCCGGCAGGAAACCCGGTGGCGGGGGGGGCAGTTGCTGAGTGTATTTAGGGTTGCCAGGTATCCGGTATTTTCGCCTCCTGGCAGGGGGAAAAAAAATCAGAAAATACCGGACATTTTAGGTTTCCGATATTTTCTGAATTTTTTTTACCGGACAGGAGGCGAAAATACTGGACTGTCTGAGTCAATATCAGACCCCTGGCAACCCTACAAAAGGGAGGAAGAGAACAAACACAAAGGAGCTGGTTCAGGAGGGGCAGTCCTATTAACATGGTGCAGTAGCTAGGATTGCCAGGTGTCCGGTATTCACCCGGGCAGTCGTGTATTTTCGCCTCCTTTCCGGTAAAAAATTTCAGAGAATACTGGACACCTGAGATGTCCGGTATTTTCTTAATTTTTTCCCAGTCAGGAGGCGAAAATGCCAGGCACCTGGCAACCCTACAAACACTCAGCCCCTGACCTCCAACAGCCCCAGCCTCCCGACCCCAGCCTCCATTCTTACCTGGTTCCCCAAGGCTGCCGGCACAAAATGGCTGCCAGCCAAAAGACCTAGGGCAGTGGTTCCCAATCTTTTCGGGCTGCTGGGCACCCGGGGGCGGGGCCACTTACGTGCCGTGCGTCCGGAGGCAGGGCCGCTCACGCGCCATGCGCTCAGGGCCGGCACCACGCATGTGCCACGCGCCCAGGAGCGGGGCCAGCCCAGATTGTTCGGCGGACGCACATAAATGCTCCAATGGGCGCCTTGGAGTCCTTTTGTTGGTCTCCCCCCACCTTTTTTTTCTATCTAAGCTACTGCTAGGGTTGCCAGATGGTTGAAACAAAAATACTGAACCATCCCTTCTCTTCCCCCCCCCCCCGAAAAAATGGGAAAAAATTCTGTTGAAGGGGCAAACCACTCGCAGAGTTCCAGGAAAATGGCCTTCCCATAGCTGCAGGACAATGCAGTCCCACCAGTGGCCTTCCCATAGCTGCAGGACAATCTCCCTCCGCCAGAAGTGGCATTCCACTGTGTCCAGGGGATTGAAGCGTATGCATGGCAGCAGGAGCTCCAGGACCTGGGTGAGCAGGGCCTGCGGGCCACACTGGGATTCGTCCCCTTCATCTTCATCCTGGTCCTGCTGGAGCATTGTGCAGGCAGTCTGGAAGTACTGTCCCATGAGGTGCAGCACGAGGACCATGAGCCTGGCAGTGCTTTCAGCAGCTCTGGTTCCATTTTGGCAGTGCTGTGGTATCCATGCAAGCAACCTGGGCACGAGAAGGCACATGCCCACTGCGTCCCTTTTCTGTCTTGTGAGGGGGGAGGTACTAGAGGAGTGGCTTGTGAGACATGGCCATACAGAGGAGAAAGCACACATCTCAGCTTGCTAGACCAAGTGGCCACAGGAAGTATATATTCCTGGCACCTTCCCAAGAGAGCTTCTGAGGGCTCTAAGTCCAAGGCAGGCTCCCTTCAATGTGGACACACTATTCTGGACTAATTTCAATGCTTCCCCATAATGAGGACATGCCAGTTCGGATCTGTTGAATTGGGAGTTCTTAAGTTGAATTTAATAATTTCAAAATAGCTTCCTAGTGTAGACATGGCCACAGAAACCTGCATCATCAGGACAGAAAAACCTTCCTTTAGTCCCTTATTCCTTGACTTGAGCAAAGCTTGTGACACAGTCTCCCACTGTATTCTTGCCAGCAAGTTAAAGAAGTATGGCTTAGATGAATGGACTATAATATGGACAGAAAGCTGGCTAGATCATCAGGCTCAATGGGTAGTGATTAACGGTTGGCTGCTGGTATCACGTGAAACGCCCCAGGAATTGGACACATCTTCATTAATGACCTGAATGAGGGGATGAACTGCACCCTCAGCACGTTTGCAGATGACACTAAGCTGGGAGGAGGGGTAGATACATTGGAAGGGAGGGACAGGGTGGAATGACCTAGACAAATTGGAGGTTTGGGCCCAAAGAAATCTCATGAGGTTCAACAAGGAGAAGTGCAAAAGTGCACTTAGAGCAGAAGACTCCCAATCATTGCTAAAGGCTGGGGACCGACTACTAAGCAGCAGTTGTGCAGAATGGGACCTGAGGATTAGAGGGGACAAGAAGCTGGATGTGACTCAACAGTATGCCCTTCTAGCCAAGATGGCTAACAGTATATTGGGGCACATTAGGAGGAGCACTGCCAGCAGATCCAGAGAAGTGATTATTCCCCTTTCTTCAGCACTGGTGAGGCCAAACCCACAGTATTACATCCAGTTCTAGGCCCCCACTACAGAAAGGATGTGGACACATTGGAGAGTGTCCAGCGGAGGGCAACCAAAATGATGAGGGGGCTGGAGCACATGACTGATGAGGAGAGGCTGAGGTTTTGGGCTTGTTTAGTTTGCAGAAGAGAAGAGTCGGGGGGGGGGGAGTTGATAGCAGCCTTCAACTTCCTGAAGAGGATGGAGAGAGGCTGTTCTCAGTGGTGGCAGATGGCAGAACAAGGAGAAAAGGTCTCAAGCTGCAGTGGGGGAGATGTAGGTTGGATATTAGGAAAATCTGTTTCACTAGGTGGATGGGGAAGCACTGGAATGGGTTATCCAGAGAGGTGGCGGCATCTCTATCCTTACCGGTATTTTAAATTCCAGCTCGACAAAGCTCCATCTGGGATGATTTAGTTGGGGTTGATTTGAGTAGGGGACTGGACTAGATGACCTCCTGTGGTCTCTTCCAACCCTCATCTTCCATGAGAGTCATTCCATCCAATGAAGATTTAATTTACACGTCTGACTTGGAGACATTTTGAAATTAGGTCTTGAATTAAATCAATCCTTAAACCAGCAAGAGATACTGCTTGTTCTGCTCACTCTCTTCCCACTTGTAACTAGGAATGTAATTTGTTAAACAGCCTGTGGCGGGGGAAGGGCTGTTCCAGCCTGGCCAGGCTGCCGATTAACCAGTTCAGGGTAAGCATCACCTGGTAAAGTTAACTGGTGACATTCCAACTTGTAACCTCCCCTATGTGAATCACAGAATAGCGCTCTCAGTATGACAAAAACAACCAATGCAGAGGACAGGTGTTTGGACCTGAGTCTGCTGCCCTCATGTGTCAATGAAGCCAACAGAAGACACGGGCCTAGTCTGCATGGAGGATCTGCTCTCACCATTCCAGAGCAAACCCCTCTTACATAAATACACAAAGGCAATATAAGGCCCAGTTTCACAAAAACGTCTGCATCTACTTCCAACCAGGGTTAAGCTGCAACAGTGCAAACTGTAGCTGTGCCTGTCTACATGAGACGGTCACACTAGAGTAGCTATACAGGTGACTGGCCACCCACAGCCAAAATCCCCACATCAGCAAGGTCACATAGACTAAAGGATCAGACCCTTCCCATAACGGAGATGAGAGTTTTATTCTTTCTACAGAAGCCCCATGAAATCAGATTCTACTGAGGATTCTCCAGCAGGGTAAGATGTGTCACTTGAGGACTGTGAGTTGTGTATTCGACAGGAGCAAAACCGCAACCTAAAGAAGGGACATTCCGACAGCTCCACTGTGCTCCTACCTTGGGGTTGTCCTCTCTCTCGCAGGCAATATGCAAAGGAGTCCTCCCACCTTCCTCTGGGACGAGACGAGAAGATGAGTAGTATTCTGTAGGCGGTCCAGTTTCGTTATTAAGTTTCATGGCAATAATAACTGGTGATTCAGCAGGCTCATCCTGAATTTAAACAAAAAAAACAGACAGACACTTTCAGTATTGCTTAGAGATAATCTAACAGAAAACAAATCTGTGCAGGAATCCTCAGGTCCGTTCTGGATTTGCTCATTACACCACAGTAGACACAGTATAAGCAATCCCCACCATTTCCCATTTCTTTCATTAGATTCCAGTTCCACCTGCTGGACGGCTTGCACTACTGCAGCCTCAAAACCCTTAACATGAAGCCACTGTAGGTCAACAGCATTTCGACAGCTTTTATTCTGACATCTACACACCCTCATACACAGAGAGGGGTTCCTCATCCCCATTCCTTTATTTTTACTGTAAGGGCAGACATGGAGAGGCAGGAAGGGGAGGAAACCAATTCTCTAATGTGCTCTTCTTTGTTTTAGCACTGGAATGCTCCTGCCTAAGAGAGATTGTTCAGGGTTCTCCTTGAGCTTAAGGGTTTCTAACAATGCACACTGTGTTGGCCTCTGTCCTGCAAAAGTTGAAAAAAATACCTCCCAACTCCAAATGAACAAAACGGCCAGCTGGTATTGTGAACTCACAGACTGTAGCTGCTGCATTGCTCTGCAAAGGGCTACCGGTAGACCCACTGAGGTGTCAGGGAAATCTGGTGACTGTGAAGCACACAAAGGAAGGGTGGGGGGAATTCAGGCTTTGCATGCAGGTTGGATGGTTTGCTCGCAGAACAGGATAGACCACTCTTGTGCACTGCAGAGAGAAGCCAGTGAAAGGCATGACAGGATGGCAGGCTGAGGTAGCCTGCACTGATACACCCGCATGGTGGCAGTTTGTCCACTGACAAAGATATGAGCAAGTTCACTTGCTGCATTGCTGAGAACCAGAGCAAGGTGTGCTGGTGTGGTAGGCCAGTGGTAGGCCAGTGAGACGCAAATTCTGGAGGAGTTGAAGGGAGTTAAAGGGATGGATAATCAGCACACAGGGTTCTCAGACTGACCTAACAGAAAGATTCCCAAATAGTGGAACTTAAAATAAATTTAATGTCTCAACAGTTGGAGAATGAAACCCACACACACATAAGTGAAAGCATTCTGCTACGGACAGCTGCACATCCTAGGCCTTGTCTGCACTAGAAAAGCTTTGCCAGTAAGCTTCCAAGTGGTTGTGTAGCTCAAACCAGCAAAAGAGTGCTGCTGCTGGCTTAGTTTAGAATGTCTGGCACTCCGACCCACTCCCCACCCACGGGGCCAGAGCACACAAAATTTACTAGCCTGGTCCCCCCAGGCTATGGTGTGGGAGGGAAATGTGGGGAGAGTCTTTCTCCTTGTCAGTCAGGGGCCACATCAGTAAGGGGTTGTGGTGTTTGGGGGAGGGGTTGTTTCTCACTTGAGTGTGGCCCCTGACTGATTTTTCTGTGGGACAGCAGCCCCTGACCCAAAAAAGGTTCCCCACTCCTGGATTATAGGCTCAATACTGCAGTTGTACTTCACCAACATCTATTCAGTTGTGCGTAGCAGGCTGCTAGCTTGTGTCTAATATGCATCAGCATGCTGCAAACATATAAGGTACCCCAAATCATAAGTAAGTGTTGTGTATGTCAGTGATATGCCAGGTTTTTTCAGAGGCAGTGCAATTATTCCAACAGTGCACAGAAATGTTACTTTGAATCCAACAGGCAGGCAGCCAATTCCCTGCTCATGTCTTCCACAGCCCACACCTAAACAGTTGGAAGAGAATGGGGTAATGATGCAGCGTACCCAGTCTGGTGCATACACCTCATCTTCATCTTCTGCCTTTGCATCAGGCTCTGCAGCTGAATGAAGGATTAATTCTGTTATCTTGACTCCTTCTTCACCAGGAATGGCTACAGCAATATGAAGAGGCATTAAACCTCCCAGCTGAAAAATAAATGTGGCATTAAGACTCTTTGGTTTATCATAAGTAACTTCTAAAAACTAAACCCTCAGGCTCTATTTTCAGAAATAAAGGACTGTGTTTATGATCAGTTTAAATGCAATTTCACTTACTCCCTGCTGTCCATCTCATCCTAAACCTACTGTGATCGGAATATTCCTGGTGTGACAGACAGCTGCACAGGCACTACATAGCCAAAACAAAATATGAATACCAACTAGTGAGGGAAATTGGTACTCAATTTTGAAGCTTAATTTTACTTTGTTTGGCTTCTGAATTCCGAGACAGTCTGTTGGGCTGCTGCTTCTCCAGGCCCATGAGGTGCAAAAGGAATAAAGGGAAGACAGCTTTCACTAGAACCATGGCAGAGAGGTAACCAAGCTCTGAGCTGTAGCTAAAGCAGAGGTAGGTTTCAACACTGGATATGATGATACTGACCTCCTATGTAAAGCACTTTGAAACCTACCAGCAGAGCCCTCTATAAAAGAGTTAGGTATTAATACTACATTATCATCCACAGCCATCAAACCAAGCAAAATTAAGCTCTAAAACTGACAGCTAAAGTACTAGGAGGCAAACCAGGATACTCTGCAGCAAAATGTATATTTGAGATGAAGATGTCCAGATGTAGCCCTTCAAGCTAACAAACCAAAATCAACTGTAGCTAGCAAGCTACAGTCAGAAAGTACCAGGGAGCAGACATATTTCAGTGCAGAAGCTAGCATGAGATGCCATATGCTAAAACAGTTGGTATGTAACTTTGATCCTGGGGAGTTCCCACCATGCTCATATGAGGGCATGTTAACCAATTGCCGAGAATTTGGGGCAACAGAATATTAAGAGAACAGACTACAGCCGTAAAGAGAAAATAAAACTAAAACCAGAACAATAAATTTTGGAAAATAAAACTGACTTTTGAAGTAGTCTGAGCTTTAGTATCATGGATAAGCATCATGTCAGCAGGGAAATACACACATAGAATTAGACCTCTGCTAGAGTACGTTTTTTTTTTTTAAAGATAAATTTTTTAAATAAGATAGATTCTTTAAATTACTCCTTTGGGATTGCAAAGCTGAATCAGTCAAACTGTCATAAGAATTGACGCTTTACTCATAGACATGAAATTGTATTACTGATCACCCTAGAATATTGCATTTGGTTGTTATTAGTAATTATTATCCGTTACCCTCGATGGAAGTCGTATGTCAGTCCTTGCTCCTGATGATAACATTAGTTTCACTGCTCCTACATCTGCAGCTTTAACAGCAAAGAAGAGGACATGCAGAGGGATCTGGCAAACATTGGGGTCTGCACCTCGGCGGAGAAGGAGTTTGACCGTGGTCCATCTCTTTTGGTATCTAAATCAACATGGCAAATAGCAGAATAAGCTGTCAATAACTCAGAAAAAAGCACTAAGGGACATATTTCTGAACACAGGTTCCTAAGGTGAGTCAGGCTAATGGGCTGTATAATTGTGGTGTAGACATTTAGGTTTGTGATGATGCCTGGGCATTAGGACCCTGAGAAGCGGGTGTGCAAACTGGCATGTAGATCCAGGGAGAGAAAGCCTGCTGAGCATGAGGTGCACAGCACAGCAATGTGATGCCATGAAGAGGCTGCGGTGGGGTCATCAGCCTCTTTCAGCACCACTGAATCGCTGGGGGCACTAGCAGGGAGCAGGAGAGCCCACAGACGACACATGACAATGACAGTAATACTCAGTATGGCACAGACTAGTTTTGCATAATACAGAAGTGTTTTTATGAAGTTAACAGGGAATTACTGTTCCTAACGTACAATACAGGATTTTAAAAATAAGTCTGGTTAGCACACACATGGGCACACACACATGTGTGAGTGCACATAGAGAGTATACATGTCATGCGGGGTCACGAAAAAAGGGCAGAATAGTTGGCCACCTTAATAAAAAGTTGTTAATGAGTGAAATTCAGGCCTTCTCCCCGTCAGGTAAGGGTCCTTGCAATACCCCTTAACAGGCACACCCTATCCCAGGCAAATGGAGGGTCGTTCTTCCCCACAAACACACAAAATCACATTTGTTACTCTCTCTGGGTATGTCTACACTACAGCGCTAATTCGAACTAACTTAATTCAAATTAGTTAATTCGAACTAAGCTAATTCGAACTAACGCATCTAGACTAAAAAATTAGTTCGAATTAGCGTTTTGCTAATTCGAACTAGCATGTCCACACTGAGTGGACCCTGAACCGGGGTTAAGGATGGCCAGAAGCAGTGCCGGCAGGGCATCAGATTAGGACTTAGAGTATGGAGCTGCTGCCTCAGGCTAGCCGAGGGCTGTGCTTAAAGGGACCCGACCCCCACCCCGGACAGACAGTTCTCAGGGGTTCCCCGCTTGCAAAGCAGTCCTGGTTTGGAGTGCCCGGAGTACCCACACTCGGCACATCACAGCACTCGGCCATCAGCCTGGCTGCATTTGCCGCAGGCTGCCATCCGGAGGGGGGGTCAATCAGGGGCTTCAGGAGAGCTTCCACCCCGAGAAGCCCGCAAACCCTAACCCTAACCCTAACCCAGTCCTCCCCATCGGGGGCTCGTACCCCATTCCTCCCTCACCTCCTTCCACTTACCCCTCCCTAGCCCCCCTTCCTGATGTACAAAATAAAGGACATGTGTGTTCAAAAATAGAAACTCTCTTTATTGAACAAAACTCGGGAAGACTTGGAAAAGGAGGTGGGAGAGGGGAAGAGAGAGCGTGGGAGAGGGGAGGGCAACTAAAATGATCAGGGGTTTGGAACAGGTCCCATATGAAGAGAGGCTAAAGAGACTGGGACTTTTCAGCTTAGAAAAGAGGAGACTGACGGGGGATATGATAGAGGTCTATAAAAGCATGAGTGGTGTGGAGAGGGTGCATAAAGAAAAGTTTTTCATTAGTTCCCATAATAGAAGGACTAGAGGACACCAAAGGAAAGGAATGGGTAGCAGGCTTCAAACTAATAACAGAAAGTTGTTCTTCACAAAGCAAATAGTCAACCTGTGGAACTCCTTGCTGCAGGAGGCTGTGAAGGCTGGAACTAGAACAGAGTTTAAAGAGAAGTTAGATAAAGTCATGGAGGTTGGGTCCATGGAGTGCTATTAGCCAGGGGGTAGAAATGGTGTCCCTGGCCTCTGTTTGTGGAAGGCTGGAGATGGATGGCACGAGACAAATGGCTTGGTCATTGTCTTTGGTCCATCCCCTCCAGGGTCCCTAGTGTTGGCCGCTGTCGGCAGACAGGCTACTGGGCTAGATGGACCTTTGGTCTGACCCAGGACGGCCATTCTAAGCTCAGGGCTCAGGGTTGGGGGTCTCAGTGGACCACCTTGATTTTCATGCACACCTGCTCCTGGGTGGCCAGGCTGGCAGCTCTCCTGCCCTAGATGGCCACTTTCCTGTGCCTAGCGCAGAGGTCATGGATGAGGTCCACGATCTCCACACTAGACCAGGCGGGCGCCCGCCTCTTGCGGACCCGGGCAGGCTCCTGGGAGCCGCCAGCCTGGTCCCGGGAAGAGGCAGAGGGCTGGATGGCAGCGGGTGGCTGGCTCGAGCCGTGCCAGGTGCAGGGTCTGCTGGCTGGGTGCTGGCAGGCTTGCACCTGGCACGGGCACCGTAGCCAGCCCGTGCCCCTTTAAGGGCTCCGGGGCCGGGAGGAGGGCAGACAAGTTTCCCTGGTGGTGCCCAGAGTGGCCACCAGGGAAAGCTGGGGAGGGCTAGCCTCCCACTAGTTTGAATTAAGTGGCTACATAACCCTTAATTCAAACTAGCTAATTCAAACTAGGCATTAGTCCTCGTAAAATGAGGTTTACCTAGTTCGAATTAAGTGCTCCGCTAGTTCGAATTAACTTCGTACTAGCGGAGCGCTAGTGTAGCGCCTATCAAAGTTAATTCAAACTAATGTCTGTTAGTTCGAATTAACTTTGTAGTGTAGACATACCCTCTGTGCACTCGGTTCAGCAGAGCTTGTCTAACCTTTCCAGAACACTGACCCAAGGGTTTTTTTCTTACTAACACTTACTCGGATATTGATAACGCCATTTTTCTCATGGTGCCTTCAGTTCCGTCATGCCTATTGAGATGGGAGTAGGAGGACACTTTCAGGAAACACTGGCTAAAGGCTTCTGCACTCTGCTGCAAAGCTTTTAGAGAAACCTTGATTCCATAGTTGTAAACAGAATTGTTCGACTCAAAGCTGGTTTCAGAGCTGTGGACAGTCATCTGATCAAAACTTGCATAGTCCACTTCATCCAATGTGTTTCCATCATCGAAAACAGACTCTGCCTTTTCCCCAGACTTAGAAGTGCTCAGAACTGACTGATGAACGGTGTCTGTTACACATGTCTCTTTGGTTGGTTCAAGTGATGGAGATACATCTTCCGACAGCTCATCCTGATATAAAGTTTTAATAATATTAAAATGACATTAATGAGGAAAATATGGAAAATCCTTTCTTCAACAACAAGGATCATCATACCAATTTCAGTGTTTGGGAACTCGGTATATTACAGTGGAGTTAATGTAGAAAGTAATTTTACTCAGTCCATCATTCACGGGAAACATTTTGAATTCTGTGTATGTGCATTTGGGTTTTGGCCTCCACTGTCAATAAAACCCTCTTTGGTGCCTTTGAATCTCAACTAGTACTCTCACACTTCATAAAAACTCTGAAACAGAAGGGGACATTTCTTGATTTTCAATGTGCACATTAGCACACAAACTAATGGATGCCTGAACTGAACGCTATTGCTAAAATCTAAAAAAGTTACCTGAAAGTTTTCTGGGTTTGTATTGAGCTCTGAGGGAAGATAGAAGAGTGTAAATTTCTTCTCTTTCTTGCATCAGCAAAGAAACTTTTGAAGTTAATGGGAGTCAGATGTGTAATCTGTCTAGGCACTTTTTATAAATTATTTATTATTTGTATTGCCATCGGGCCTTGGACTCCCACCATGGGCTACGACTCCCTTGTGCTAAGTGCCGTACAGAATACAGAATAAAAGACTATCCCTGGCCCAATGATCTTACAATCTAAATACCAGTCTCTCTGTATCTTAAGGTACCTAAATACCTTGAAAAAACTGGTCCAAAATCTCTGGTACCAATGTGACACGTTAACTGACTACAGAGTTGCCCTACTTCCATACTGACACTTGATCCTGTGCAGTGGGAGCTATCAATGGAAGTCAAGGGCACTCAGCGACTCAGGAGAGGTAAGCAGTATGGCTTTCTCCAACTGCTGGAGCACACAGAGCAAAGTACAGAAGAGTCTCGATTATCCGACCTTCGCTTATACGACATTGTTTTATCCGATGTGCTGCCCACCAACGTGATGAATAAGAACACAGCATGCACAACGGCCAATCAGCGCTGCACACCCACACCACACATACCTAGTGTGCTTTTGTTAGCAACTGTGATTACATAAGTGCAGTTGTGCTTTTGTTTGATGATGCCAGTATTGTATTCTTATAAAGACAATATTATCAAACTAGAGAAAGTGGATAGATTGAGTCAGACTGAGGGAATGAAGACTCTAGATGTAGCACTAATTTACACTGAGCAACAGAGGGAAGCGACCGCTACAGACTTACTACTGTTCAGACGCTGGTGTGATCTTGCCGTGAAGAAAAGTAAGGACTCCCCAAAACAACTCCTGATCACTCATTTCTTTAAAAACTAAACTTTTTTATATTCACAAAAATGTTGTAAATTCTATTTTTGTTTGTTGAAATATTCTATTTTATTTTTTTGTTAGAATTAGTAATAAACTGAGTTTATACATATTTGTACCCATGTTTTTATTAGTACAGGCAGTCCCCGGGTTACGTACAAGATAGGGATTGTGGGTTTGTTCTTAAGTTGAATTTGTACGTAAGTCAGAACTGGTACATATTGTACCCCAGGTGTCTCCGATTCAGCCGCTGCTGAAACTGACCAGCGGCTGACTACAGGAAGCCCGAGGCAGAGCTGCTTTGCCCCGGGCTTCCTGGAATCAGCCGCTGATCAGTTTCAGCAGCAGCTGACTTGGGGACACCTGGGGTAGAGCAGCTGGGGTGCTGCCAGGTTGGTCCCCGCAGCGCCCCAGCTGCTCTGTCCCAGGCGTCCAGATTCAGCCGCTGTTGAAACTGACCAGCAGCGGCTGAATCGGACACGCCTGGGGCAGAGCAGCTGAAGTGCTGCTGGGTTGGTCTGGTAGCGCCGACCCTTGGCGCGGCGGGACCAACCCGGCAGCACCCCAGCTGCTCTACCCCAGGTGTCCCCAAGTCAGCCGCTGCTGAAACTGATCAGTGGCTGATTCCAGAAAGCCGGGGCAGAGCAGCTCTGCCTCAGGCTTCCTGTAGTCAGCCACTGGTCAGTTTCAGCAGCGGCTGACTTGGGGACGCCTGGGGCAGAGCAGCTGGGGTGCTGCTGGGTTGGTCCAGTAGTGCCGCACCTCGGTGCTGTGGGACCAACCCGGCAGCCCCCCAGCTGCTCTACCCCAGGCGTCGGCGAGAAAAGCCTGGTCTGCTGGGGAGGTGCACTAGCTGCGCCCCCCCCCCCCCACAGCAGACCAGGGAGACACGGAGTGGCTTTTCTCCCCGCAGAGGACGTGGGCGGCGGGACTGCAACGCGTCTCGGCGGTCCCGCCGCCCGCATCCTCCGCGGCGAGAAAAGCCTGGTGTGCTGGGGGGGGGGCGCACTAGGTGCGCCCCCCCCCCCCCCCCAGCAGACCAGGGAGACGTGAAGCGGCTTTTCTCGCCACGGAGGACGCGGGTGGCGGGACCACAGCGCGTCTCAGCGGTCCCGCCGCCCGCGTCCTCCGCGGCGAGAAAAGCCGCTCCGCGTTTCCCTGGTCTGCTGGGGGGGGGGGGGGAACACTAGCTCCGCGTCTCCCTGGTCTGCTGGGGGAAAGTGCCCCCCACGCCGCGGGAGGCAGCGACAGTGGGGGAGGCACCCTGCACTAGCTGCGCCCCTCTCCCCCCGTTCGTAACTAGGGGGCCGACTTAAGTCGGATTGACATAACCCGGGGTCCGCCTGTATTCTGTATTATCCGACATTTCTGCTATCCCACCATCCTCCGGTCCCATTTAGGTCAGATAATCAAGACTCTAGTGCAATCATAAAAAGCAATTCTGTGGCTCATGTGAGGACACGGAATTCTGATTTCACAATTATAGATTAATAAAGTACTGACCTCGTCTTTTTTAAAGTTCCTCTCAGCAATGTTGGCCTTAAATGACTCTATTGGGTAATAAAGAATGATGCACATAGAGAGAGCTGATAATCCTTCATCACTGCATTTGTTCACATCAGCTCCATTATCAAGAAGAAGATTAATGATGTCTTCATGGTAATTCACCTGTTGAGTGAAAACATGTGCGTTACATGAGCATATGTGTGCATATACAATTTTAGTTTTCCATGTGGGATTAACTGAAACCACAGAAAACAAAATAATAACCAAGACACTCACTGAAGATAAGACTCAAATCACTATTACTGACTTCACATATTTTGCAATTTCCCTTTCTTTTCTTTTTATCCCAGCACTGAATTTGGCTCATAAATTAACAGTGATCTCAAAATGTTTCTACTGCTTTCAGGTATGTCTTATGGGTAAGGCTCGCAGAACTAATAAAAAACTTCCACAAAAGGTAAAACTATTTTAGATGCACCAATGTAAGGCGGGTTTAGAATTCCTTTTTTTCTGGAATATAACCTTTAATGGCACAAGCAGTGAATCAGATGTTGGGTGAGTGATGTGGTCGCTATCAGAGCAGCAACATGCAGAGATAGATGTCAACTGCATGTATTTACCTTCAAGAGGATAAAGAGGGCAGTCCATCATTGGACGGCATGTGGTTTGTTTTTGAGGTCCACAGGGGACCTCAACAAAGCACCGATGATAAAAACGTAAGGGAAACTGCCCTGATCACAACATATCCTTTGTAACAAAGAAGGCTCTTTCAGCTCATGTGTTTGTTTCATGGAGCATCTAAGAGATGATCCAGAGGCACTATCTGCCAAGAAATGCACCATTGATCCAAAACTCTAGTCCTACACCACTTGTTACCGCTAGTCATTAGAAACCATGTCTGATGTACTGTCAGTAATTACACTGAAGTCAATGGAGTTTCATCCACTGACTACATCTGACCTCTCAAACTGGAGTGGATGCTATTGGTAGACATTTCAACTCTTCTTACATTAGTGAGCTACCTACAAAGCACACTTCATGTAAATAAAATATTCTTCCATTCTGACTTTTAAAGTTTCCAGAAAAGACTTAACTGCGGGGAAGCATATTATAATGGAACTCAGGAATCAAATACAGCAACACATTTCATTAATACAACAGTTTGGCAGTGAGAATTTCAAAAATCAAAGTTGTCCGGAAATTCAAAGTTATTGTTGCTAAAGCAACTAGGACTCTGCCACATTGCAAACACAGTAAGGGCAATAATTTATGTGTATTAAATTACATTATATCTCCAGATACACACTCAGTTTTGGCCTTCTGTGTTATACTGGACAAGTCACTTAATTCCTGGGCCTTCAGTACCCTCTCCCCAAAATGTACTGAACTGTCACAGGACTGCTGGGTCTCAGAGGGGTAACCATGCTAGTCTGCATTTGCAAAAACAATGGCACCTTAGGGTACGTCTACACAGCAACATTATTTTGAAATAACTAGTGTTATTTTGAAATAACGAAATCTAGTCTGCATCTACACAGCAGGCAGTTATTTCAAAATAATGTCAAAATACTGTCAAACTGGAGGACTTCTTACTCTGACTCCTGTAACCCTCATTGTACGAGGAATAAGAGACGGCAGAAGAAGAGTGTTCTATTTAGAAATAAGTGCTGTGTAAACACTCCCAATTTCGAAATACGCTATGCAATTGACGTAGCTCAATTTGGGTATCTTATTTCAAGTTAAACCCTGCCATGTAGACACACCCTTATAGACCAACAGGTTTATTGGGGCATAAGCTTTCATGGGTAAATCCCACTTCATCAGATGAATTGTATTTGTACTTTCATATATACCCCGGCTTCTGTAATTTCCATAGGGTGTCAGGGGGCTCCCCGGGAGTGGGACCAGGAGCCAGGAGTGCAGTAGCTGCTGGCCCCACCCTCAGGGAGTATTTTTGTCACTGTGTAACTAATAACATTTATTTTAGTAATTGTGTAGCTGCAAAAATTATCTGGCATCCCCAACGATAATAAAAACAAACTAAAACCAAAACCAGATCTTTTCTGGGTTTGAAAACAACTTGGAACAAGAAAGGGCAAAAAAGTTTCAGCTCCAGGGATTTAAATCCAGAGCAATGCAACACTGACACTGGAAGGATTTGGAATTTTAGGCTTAGAGTCATTTTAATATTATGCAGGGAAACATTTTGCATAGATTGTTTAGCCCTGTTGCTCAGAAAGCTCTTTCCTTAACTATGTTTGCTATTGAGTCTCACATTCATTGTATAACAAAGACACACAGATGCAGTAGCAACAAAAAATGGTCATTCACAGAGGGAGAGGTCATATTTGGAGCCTTACAGCAGCAGCTGCAAGTGCAGTGTATCCATGTGTGTCCGCTACATCTGGGTGAGCTAAGTTGTCCCTCAGAATCTCATAGATACTATTGAAGTTTCCCGCTGCTGCCTTCTGAATCAGCTGCTCTGAAGCAAGCTCTTTGGGGCCTTTGGGGCCAAAGGTATCTCGACTTCCATTCAGAATGGCGTTGATATCCCAACTGATCTCTCTTTGACAATGCCTTGAGCAGAGGAAAGTGAAAAAATATTAAACAGCTGGAGCGTTCACATTTAACTTAAACAGTTGTGACACAAACACCTGTTATACCACAGAGCTTTAAAAAAAAGCCCACTGATAATACAGAGCATTGCCAGGTAACATAGAAGATGGGGCAACCATTCATAAAAACCATTTCAGACAATTCTTGCTCTCACCATGGAGCATAAAGGAGTAAAAATTGTGGAATGAGGGACATTAATTACATTCAGGAGAGAGGTTAAAAACATCCAACCCCAAGATCGGGGCAGGGCAAAATACGGCCTGGGGGCCACATCCAGCCCACCAAGCCACCGGATCCGGCCTGCGGACCACCCTGCTGGGACCCTCAGGCACACAGCTATGCAGTTTACAGCACAGTCCATGCAGCTCTCTGCTCCACAGGGTGAGGGAAGCTTCGTGCAATTTCCCCACCCCCAGCCCAATCCTCAGCTCCTATTGACCAGAAACAACTGGCCAATAGGAACTGACCCGAGACAATCTCTCAGCTCCTATTAGCTGGAAACAACTAGCCAATAGGAGCTGAGAGAGTGGCCTGGGGGATGGGAGCAGTGCAAATCTCTTTTTTCTCTGGGAGCTGAGAGCCACGTGGAAGGAGCAGTCTGCAGTTTCAAGAGAAGCTGCAGCAGGCAGGGAACCCAGCCTGCCTTGGGGCTGCCGCGGGGCTGCCAGATGGTTTAACCAAAAATACTGAACACCTCTTCCCCCCAAAAGAAACACCTGGGGGAAAAAAGTTGTTGAGCATTAAAAAAAAAAAAAAAAAAAAAAGACCCCAACAGCATGGCCCCTTTAAGAAGAGGCTTTTTGCCGCAGCCATCTTGTTTTTCTGCTCCAGCCACAAGAGAGCTCCCCTGAGGAACCAGGTAAGCAGGGGTGAAGGGTCGGGGGGGGGGGAGGCGGTTGCTGAGTGTGTGCAGGGTTGCCAGGTGTCTGGTATTTTCACCTCCTGGCAGGAAAAAAAAAATCGGAAAATTTTAGGTGTCCGGTATTTTCTGAATTTTTTTACCGGATATGGGACAAAAATACTGGACAGTCAAGGTCAACATCAGACACCTAAAAATGTGCAGCCTCAACTGAAACAGTGTAGTTTGGAAATAAAGTCCATAATACAGATGAGTGCCTTGTGTGCACCCCTCCTGCACCCCAACTCCCTGCCGCAGATCACCACCCAAACTTTCTGCACTTCCCCCCACAGTCATAACTCCCTCCCAGACCTTGCACCCCCTCCCCCAGGCCAGAATCCTCTCCTGCACCCAGACACCTTCCCGGACTCTGCACCTCAATCCCCTGTCCCAAGTCACCACCCTCTGCAGTCTGCACCCCCTTTTCCCCTTCTCCCAGGTCACAGCTCCCTCTCAGACTTTGCCCCCCGTCCTAATGCCCCTCCCCCAGGTCAGAATCCTCTCCTGCACCCAGACCCCCTCCCTGACCCTACAACTCAATCTCTTGACCCAGGTCACAACCCCCTCCTTTGCCCAAACTCCCTCTCAGACCTCACACCATCTCCTTCACCCCAGTTCCTTACCCCATGCACCCTTCTGCACCTAACCTCCATCCTAGACCCCGCACCCCCTCCACAGAAAAGTGTGGCCCTTGACCACTTTCCAAAATCTTGGAGTGGCCCCTCCCCAAAAATTATTGCCCATCCCTGACCAAGATATTGGATGTTTAAAAATACCAAATTTTTGGAAATTAAATACCAAACTCTCCAACACTGAAAAAGACCATCTGGTGTGCTTAGATTAAAGAAAGCACACAAGGCACTCATCTGCATTATGGACTTTATTTCCAAACTGCACTGTTTCAGTTGAGTCTGCAAAATATGTACATGCCGGCACTACTTCTGCAAATATACACAGAGTATTTTTGTGTGTAAGAGAATATTTGCATATACAAATACCTGTCTGTATATATAGCTAATGGCTGTTGTAGTGCACTAGCAGTTGAAGACATTTTGGAGCATGATTTTGCATAATAACTTTGCTATACAAAGTTACTTTGCTATACAACCCCATAGCATAATGGATCTCGCAATCTAGAATGGGACTTCTAGGCACTGTCTAATGCAAGTTAATAATGATGATGTTTTTAAAGGCACATACTGGGATCTGAGTGGATCTGGGATATTTCAAGGAAAGGGGGGTATGTCTACACTACCCCCCTAGTTCGAACTAGGGGGGTAATGTATGCATACCGAACTTGCTAAGGAAGCCCGGGATTTGAATTTCCCGGGCTTCATTAGCATAAAGCCGGCGCCGCCATTTTTAAAAGCCGGCTAGTGCGAACCCCGTGCCGCGCGGCTACACGCGGCACGGACTAGATAGTTCGGATTAGGCTTCCTAATCCGGCTTTTAAAAATGGCGGCGCCGGCTTTATGCTAATGAAGCCCGGGAAATTCAAATCCCGGGCTTCCTTAGCAAGTTCGGTATGCATACATTACCCCCCTAGTTCGAACTAGGGGGGTAGTGTAGACATACCCGGGGTGTGTTTCCTTTAGGTTAAAGAAGTGAGGGTATGTCTACACTACAGCACTAGTTCGAACTAACTTAGTTCGAATTAGTTAATTCGAACTAAGCTAATTCGAACTAACGCATCTAGAACTAAAAACTAGTTCGAATTAGCACTAGTAAGAGAAAGTTGTTCTTGACAAAGCAAATAGTTAACCTGTGGAACTCCTTGCTGCAGGAGGCTGTGAAGGCTGGAACTAGAACAGAGTTTAAAGAGAAGTGAGATAAAGTCATGGAGGTTGGGTCCATGGAGTAGTCTTAGCCAAGGGGTAGGAGTGGTGTCCGTGCCCAAGGTTTGTGGAAGGCTGGAGAGGGATGGCACAAGACAAATGGCTTGGTCACTGTCTTCGGTCCATCCCCTCCAGGGTACCTAGGGTTGGCCGCTGTCGGCAGACAGGCTACTGGGCTAGATGGACCTTTGGTCTGACCCAGGACGGCCATTGTAAGCTCAGGGCTCAGGGTCGGGGGTCTCAGTGGACCCCCTTGCTTTTCATGCACACCTGCTCCTGGGTGGCCAGGCTGGCAGCTCTCCTGCCCTAGACGGCCACTTTCCTGTGCCTAGTGCGGAGATCGTGGACGAGGTCCACGATGTCCGCACTAGCCCAGGAAGGTGCCCGCCTCTTGCGGTCCAGGGCAAGCTCCCGGGAGCCGCCAGCCTGGTCCCGGGAAGAGGGGGTGGGCTGGGGGACATCGGGTGGGTGGCTCTGTGCCGTGCCAGGTGCAGGGTCTGCTGGCTGGGTGCTGGCAGGCTTGCACCTGGCACGGGCACCGTAGCTAGCCTGTGCCCCTTTAAGGGGTCCGGGGCCGGGAGGGAGGCATAGAGTTTCCCTGGTGTTGGCCAGAGTGGCCACCAGGGAAACCTGGGGAGGGCTAGCCTCCCACTAGTTCGAATTAAGGGGCTACACACCCCTTAATTCAAACTAGCTAGTTCGAACTAGGCTTAATCCCCGTAAAATGTGGTTTACCGAGTTCGAACTAAGCGCTCCGCTAGTTCCATTCAAATTCGAACTAGCGGAGCGCTAGTGTAGCGGCTATGAATGTTAGTTCGAACTAACGTCCGTTAGTTCGAACTAACATTGTAGTGTAGACATACCCTGAGAGAGGACAACCTCACAAAACCTCATTTGTAGTTTGTCAAATGAATTTCTAAATTTAGTCATGAACAACATATTTCTCTGTGAAACATGACTTCTGTACTACAACTTATGTTAAAGAGAAGTTTTGTAGTCATCTAAAAAGAAAATCCCATATATCTCCTAACAGCCACAAATCATACATAAAAAGCAATAGCTACTGTACCTGTATTTATACATGTGCTTCTGCATTCTAACCATTAGAGGAGTTCTGTTTTTAACAGGCCATGGTTCCTCATCATACAGCTGTTTGTTTTTCTGAAAATATTGGGAATCAAATTCTTTACGGAAGGTGCAAGTCAGGGGAAGATGATCCGTATCAGTTGAGTATATGTACATTTTTTCAGGCAATGTATAACTGTCATCTAAAAGGAGACGTTTGTAGTTGTAGAAAAAAGGATCCTTCTCCTCATTCAGATCCCAAAATGGAATTTCCTTCTCAGAAAGATATTCTTTCTGGGAAACAGCATCAAAATAGCTGGAGTGTTCTGGATAATCCAAGAAAGAAAAATGGCCAGGTATTTCAGTACACAGTTTAATTATGTGATTCCTCAGCCACAAGCCAACATCTTGACAGCCATCTGGATAGCTCTGAACTCCTGGTCCAAACCGCTCATCTGCCTTGTATAGTCCCTAAGGAGAGCAAGAGGTTAACTAGGGTTGGAGAAGATATAGAAGTCATAGACACTACACAGTTGACAGCCTGGCTTCCTTTTAAAAGGTACAAAACCAAATTTCCTTGGTTTGACCTTACTGCTCCAGTGTCAACTGCCTAGTAATACATAGAACAATCCAAGCGCCTGACAAGCTGCTCAACTATTCTGTCGTCACTTTGACTGGTCATGCTGGAGCTGCACTAACTGCAATGAATGAAACCCAGTGGCTGAAGTGTAAGGTAGGTTCACTCCAGGTTTGACTAGGACCATTCAGACTCTCATTCTCTGTTCAGCAACCTTATACAGCTCAATCTTTGTTCTTACAAGAGTCAGCAGAAAGCTATTTTCAATCTATTGCACCTTGGGTTGTTTAATCGTTCATAGGAAACTATTCACTTTTGAGTTAAACACACTTGTACAAATTAAGATCAGTTTATGATATGAGAGTGTAACCGTGTACAGGGCCGGCCCGAGCCATTTTGGTGGCCCAGGCGCGCGGTGCTGCCCCCGGGCACACGGCGCATGCACGGCCCCCTAGGGTGCACAGGCCCACCCCATGGGGCACATGGTGCATGCGCTGCCCAGCCACGGCCACTGGCACGCAGCCCAGGGCTTGCTCCAGGGGCGCACGGCGCATACACTTCTCAGCCTGGCCCAGCCACCGCTGCTGGCATGCAGCCCGGGGCAGGCCACACCTGGCCATGCATGGCCCCGCAGCCGTGGGGGGAAGGGCGCTGCTGGCTGGCGCCATAGGGATGGGGGGGGCGGTGCTGCAGGAGCTGGGCGCGTAGCACCTGATGGCAGCTACAAGGGACGCCACGCGCCCCTTACAGCTGCCATTAGGCGCCCCCCCATCGGTTGGCATCCCAGGCAGCTGCCTGGCTCTCCCACCCCTTAGTCCGGCCCTGACCGTGTACAACGGTTAACAGATGAGCCCATGGTTAAGCTTCACAGTTACATGCAGGCTCCCGGTACACATGGACAGCTGGCTTAGGAGAGCCACCTCCCCTTCCTCCACCCCACATATAAGTGTGTAATAGCTGACATTTTCAGTGGTTACACGGTTACTTCAAGGAATTTTAACATCCCTAGTTTGCGGGCAATCTGGACAGAAGGGATCAATTTGACTGCATTGTTTACAGTAAGTAGTTCAACCACCTCTAGTAGAGTGAACCAGGCTTGAAAAATTTCAGTTATTTGAAACTTTGCTCCCCTCAAGTCTATTCAGAACATTGTTGCTAAAGTCAGCTTTCTGGCTTATCACCCAGACCAAATCAACCCCCTCTCTGAGCTCTCTTTTGACCTCCAAACTCTCGCTTCTTAGGTCAGAATCCTTAACTGATGTAAAATAAACATAACTTCATTGATTTTAGTGGAGCTACACTGATTGACAGCAGTTTGGGATCGGGCCCTTGTCTTTCACTATAAGGTCCTTCACAACACAGCCTTACATCAGCTGAGCTAACTTATCGTGCCACTGATCCCTCAGGGTATGTCTACACTACAAAGTTAATTCAAACTAACAGCCGTTAGGGATCTGGGACTGAGGTTGGGTGCAGAATTGAGCTCAGGGTAGAGAACTGGGGGTGCAGAAGGGGCTATGGGGTCTGATAGGGAGTTTGGGTGAAGGAGGGGATTGGGATGCAGGGTCCAGGAGGGTGTCTGGGTTCAGGAAAGGATTCTGACATGGGGAAGGGATGTAGGAGGGAGTACAGGGTCTGGGAAAGAGTTGTGACGTGGGGGGGGGGAGGTGCAGAGAGTTTGGGTGGTGATCTGCGGCAGGGAGGTGGGGTGCAGGAGGGGGTAGGGTGCCAGATGCAGGCTCTGGCCAGGAGGTGCTTACTCAGCCAACAGCCCAGTGGGATCCTTAGGCAGTCTCCCTGCCTACCTCACCCCCACACATTGCTCCTAGCGACTGGCTGCTCCATGTGCTTCTCTGCACTGCGCGCACAAGTGGGGAAGAGACTTTATGCACTGCCCCCACCCCCAGCACAATCACCACGGCTTGAGCTCAATGATTGGCTGGGGGAGGGAGCAGCACACAAAGTCTCTCTCTCCCTTGGCAGAGACACATGGAACCGGTGCAGAGACACATGGAACAGCCTGCCGCCTTGAGCATCCTAGGGCTACGACAGGCAGGGAGCCTGCCTGAGGGTCCTGGCAGGGCAGGCTGTAGGTTGCATTTTGCCCTTCCAAGCGTGGTGAATTCTTCTCTGGATTCAATTGCTTGTGTGTTGTATCCCCTGCCTTTGATCTGTTTGTGCCTTGAGGGCAAGTTTTCTCTCTCTCAGCAGGAGCCCCGCTCTCGACTGGGTCTCTACTAATAAAAGATGACCAGGCATTTGTTAAGCTGACTAGTAGAGATGAAAAATACTAGTGCTCTTTCTCTCGCACACGTGCCCAGATACACCACCTACATTTCAAAGGCTTGTCCATTGTGTAAGACTGACAGTTGATTTTCTAGTTTATAAACTTCAGCTGGCTCCTGTGTTTTTGGGATACCTTCTTTCCCTGGTTGGCTTCACTCCTCTTTTGTTCCTTCTGTGCATCTTGCTGCACTGTTTCCACTCTCCTTTCCTTCCTTCCCATCCTTCTTCTATACCTTCCCCTTTCCTTCCCAACACTGGGTTCAGTCCTTGCCCCTTTACATCTGTTTTGTGTCACCTTCCTCAAATCTCTCTCTGCTCTCAATCACCCATTTGCCCATTCTGCCCCCACCTCCTGCCTCTCCACTGGCTTCTCACTTCCAACCCCCACCCCTGGCTACCTGTTCCAGCACCCTAAAAAGAGAACAGCCACAACCTGCTCTCCTTCTGCTCCAGCCACTCTCAACATGAAAACAAAAACAATCCAGGCAACTCCCCAGCTCATCGCTCTTCTTCTCATTTTCTCCCATCAGCTCTTTGCTGCCTGGTTGCTGGAGTGTAACACCAGGGCCACTCTGCTTCCAAGCTTATTATTACCTTCAGGGCATGTCTACACAGCTCATGACAAGCTGTGACGGGGCGAAGAACCCCCGTCACTGGGTCAGAGCCGCGGCCGAGCGGTGCAGCCGGCTGACTCCACCCCCGCGACGATTCGGCACATGCTCAAGCCGGGTGCCGGGCGTTTTAAACGCCAGCAGCTGGGAGAGCAGGGGGGAGGAAGGAGGAGTCGGGCTTGCCCGATAGAAGGGGGAACGTTCCCCCACCCCGTCACCGACCGCGGATGAGCAGGTCGGGAGTGGCCCAGAAGGGGCCGAGCCTAGGAGGGCAATGCACCTGCCCCCAGCGACAGCGGAACTGCCCTGGCGCTGGAAGGATTCCAGAGCCGTACCAGTGGTGCCAGACCAGAGGAGAGACAGCTCTGGGAAGGTGCCACAAACATTGAGTCCAGGTGCGGGTAGGAAGAGGCCCAGGGCGAGCCAAGACCCCGAGTGGTTGCTGGTCGCTGGTCTTCCCCCACCAGCCAGTCGTCCCTACCTTAAGGGCCCTGGGCCGGGACCCGAAGGAGTGGGAGGGCCCAAGTCTCCCTACCCCCATCCCATCGAGCTGAGAGGCAGAGCCTGTGCAGACAGGCAAGGTATGGTGCACGCCAGGTGTATCAGGCCAAACTGAGGACCATGGGGTGGCCAAAGGTGGCCAGGGGTTAGGACTACAGAAATAAGGAAGGAAAGACCAAGGAATGGGACCAGAGACCGCCCGTAACCTCGGAGCAAACCCTATTAAGACAGGAGGTCGCCCAGGAACGGGGATTGCGGGTAAAAGGACATTGGCTCTGCAGTCCCGATCCTCTCCCCACCCCAGGGCTAGAGAAAAGTGGGAATCGGATCACACCAGGTCACCCCAGATGGGGTGAGTCCCTGGGACGATTCCCTACACAAGCAGAAGTTATTATTTCAAAATAACCAGCCTGTTATTTCGAAATAGCGAGCATTGTAGTGTGGGCGTTCCGCTTGTTATTTCAAAATAACTCCCTAGTGTACACCAGGACTCAGACCTGCAGCTCCAGCTTCCTGTTCCCTGACCACTGACACTCCAAAATGATATCTGCCTCAGGCACAGCGTTTTGGGAGACCTGGATCAACTGACGCTCCCCTCTTTGGTCACTTCTGCATGAGGCATGAATTCAAACAACTGCTTTAGCAGCATAAAGCTTTTTATTTTCTTGTTTGTATTTACCATTATGGCAGCACTAACTCAGATTCTGTTAGTGCTATCAATCATTAGAATACATTCAACTGCATCCTGTTACCTGATAGTTTCTGCCATCCTTGAATTCCATGGTCCCATATCCTTCCTTATGGCTAAGATAAAATGATCCAGTAAATTTGGAGCTGTCCGGCCAAAAGTACACCCCTTTGCCATGACGATGGTCCTTGTAAAACTGCCCCACATACTTCTGTAACACACACCCCAAAAAAAGAAAGAAAGAGGACAGTTATACAGCTGAGGTAACAGAAATAAGTGGCTTGTAACTACTCTTCACTACAATAGAGTAATACTAGTAAAGATATCCACACAAGATCTTGGTATATACATAGTATCAACCCCTCATGCAGATTTGGAAAACTGGCCAAAACCCTGGCCCCAGTAAAACTAATGAAAAAACTCCCCTCACGCTCCACTAGGCCAGGATTTCACCTGTTATTTTTCCCGTGACATAGAGGAGAGTCTGTAACTCATAACGCTTTAGGGGAGAAGTCCAAATACTCTTACATCCAAGTACCCTAAGTCACAACGAGACACAGCATGAGCCAGCAGCGATTTAAGCATTGAGCAGCTCACACACAGCCCTATGTGGGTACATATGCAATAAGGAGGTATTGAGGCTGCAGTAATAGTGAAGTCCAGGGTATCCACAGAAACATCTGTTTGGCTCAGTCAGGAGTCCACGGTATAAATGAATGCCTGGCTGCAGACCAGAGATGGGTCTGCTTGAGCAGCTGTCTCCCATTTATCTCCTCTAAACAGAAGAAGCCCTGAATGGAAAGGAACATCGCCCCAGGTCCCTCAGGATCCACGGCCAATGGGAACTGTGGGGAGGCTGCCTGCAGATGGGGCAGCACAGAGCAACATGGCCCCACCTCCATATGGGAGCTGGAGGAGGATGGGCTACTGCTTTCAGGAGCTGCTTCAGGTAAGCACCGCCTGACGTCTGCATGCCTGACATCCCCCGGTGTTCCAAACCCCTTCCCCAACCCTGATCTCCCTCCCCACTGCAAACCTTTTGATCCCAGTCCTGCACACCCTCCTGCACCCCACACCCTTCCTCCTTTTGTGGCCCCACCCCAGAGTCTACACCCTCAGCTGAAGCCTTCACCCCCACCCACAACCCCAATCCTCTCACTCCAGCTGAGAGCCCCCTACCATCCTCTGAACCCCTTGGTCCCAGCCTGGAGTCCTCTCCCACATCCTGAACTCCTTATTTCTGGCCTCCTCCCAGAGCCCTCACCATCTCCTGTACCCCAGTGCCCAATTTTGTGAGCATTCATGGCCCTCTGTACAATTTCCATACCAAGATGTGGCCCAACTCTGATCTAGACTATCCCGAATGGGTATGTATCCAATGATTGAGAATCCACAACCTTCGCAGGTAATTTATTCCAGAGCTTAACTAGCTTACAATTAGCAAGTTTTGCCTAATATCTAACCTAAATCTTCTTTGATGCAATTTAATCTGACTACTTCCTGTCCTGCCCTCAGTGGATAAGGAGAACAGTTTCTCTCTCTCCTCTTTATAACAACCTTTTACATATTTGAGAACAGTCATCATGTCCCCATTCCCAGTCTTCTCTTCTTCAGTCTAAACAAACCCATTTTTTCACTCACTTCTTGTAGATCATATTTTCTGTACCTTTCTAGGGTTGTAAAATTTCAATTGGTTGATAAGTGCCCCTCTGCTTTTGAAGTGTAGCAACAGCCCCAGCGCTATTGCTACACTTCAAAGGTGAAACTGATGTGAAGAGCATAGGGCCAGCGGGGGGACTCAATTCAAAGAGGAAAACCTAAGATTTTGTCCCATTTTAAGAACTCGAGAATTATTCTTATTGACCCTTCCAGGACACAAGAATCAGATCATAGTCTTTAATAAAGGTGAACACAGAAAATTGCTTTCCTGAGATTCAGATGTAGTTACAGTGTTTGGGGTGGGGGAGGCACATGGACTTGGCACAGAGGAGTTTAACCAACAACAAAACAAATAAAATAACTTAATCACATCCAACTAAAAACATTCCCTGTCTACTCACATATCTGTACTTTCAAGGTCCAGTCTGTTTTTAGGCAAGTATATTCCAGTTTGGTTCAATTAATTCTTCCTCCAGCTCCTAGTTTGAACTCAAACAAAACAACTGCAGCAGGCAGATTCCCTTTCAATTCAAATCTCAACTTTTTCTCCCCATTGGTTCTCCTGGCTCCCTGTCAATAGTTTCTGGCTACTCTGGGCTTAACCCTTTAGGGTATGTCTACACTACCACCCTAGTTCGAACTAGGGTGGTTAATGTAGGCAACCGGAGTTGCAAATGAAGCCCGGGATTTGAATTTCCCGGGCTTCATTTGCATATTGCCGGGCGCCGCCATTTTTAAATGTCCGCTAGTTCGGACTCTCCCTTCTTGTTTTTGAACCTGTCATATTTGCAGTCTGGAAGAGACCTGAATTTTTAGAACTATAAAAAAGCCATAATCTTCATAAGTAAAAAAATGAGGAAACCATACCAGAGATCAACAAGCTGGAGTGAAACAGGCACTTCAAATTGTGCTAATTTACTTCCCAGTTCAGTTTAATTTTAAAAAACTCACAGGACACAATTGAGCAGTAGTGTTAAATTTCAAATACATGGTAGAGATGGTTTTTGTGTGTGTGAGAATATTACTGTATTTTTAAAGGGTTTTTTTTAAATGTGATTGATGTTTGTTCCTTGTCAAGTTCTCTGAAGATCTATGGACTGGCTGTGAATTTTTTAAGTGACTAGAGATTTTTTTTTTTTTTGTCTGCAATGTCCTATAATGTTATTTTTATCACTACATTTTGTGTACTATATCTATCTATCTATAGATATATAAAAATGAACATACAATACATGGCTCTTCACACTCTATCCACAGCTATTTTGGCTCTTTGTCTCTAACTGGTTGGCCACCCCTGCTATAGAGCCACAGGGGAAAAGCTTCTCAAACATGCAGACTGTGAAGGCCCATTCAGAAAGACACGGATGGCTGTCAGTGCCTTGCCTAACCCCACCCGCAACCCTGGACCATTCTGCTACCAGCTGCAAGGATCTCGCCAATGTCTCAATCTTTAGTAACATTAGGCTCTTAGTACATATTCTCATGGTTATTTGTAGCACTTGACTGCTGAATGCTTGTCGATGTGTTCAGTCATTTCTCACAGCATCCCCATGAGGTAAGCAAGTATTATATTTCTTTTCAAAACTTAGACATCTTTGGATACATTCTCACACTATTTGTTTGCATCACTGGAATGCTACTATACCTGGCAGTGAAACCAACACAGAGACAGTCTGCTCCTGTGCCACTGCATACTCAGAACAGCCAACAAAGCTGCTGGGGACTGGGGCCTTAGTGGTGTGCTCAGAGCTGCACAGCACATCAATGGCAGAAGCAGGAATAGGTCACCAAACTCCTAGTTCCCAGTCTTAGCCAAGTAGAAAATATTGTTTTATTAAACTCTTTTCATTTCAGCTAAACCTCCAAGCCAGGGAAGATCTTTTCCCCTGGGATCTCTGGTTCATTCTCCTGGGAGTGCCATGCCAGCCAAAGACAAAGGGAAAACTACCTTCCCAATGTTTTATAAATTTCACTTTGGGCAGGAACTTGGAGTCCTCCCACCCACCTTCTATGGAAAATTACCTGGGCAGACCCTACCAGCTGGGATTGTCACATGTATTCCTAAAGCCAACCACTGCTTCAGTGGTCTCCAACCTTTTTACACCCAAGATCACTTTTTAAATCTCCGAACAGGCGAAGATCTACCGCCCCCCCGCCCTTTCTTGAAGCCCCGCCCCTTTCTATTCTCCTCGGGTACGTCTACACTGGCCCCTTTTGCGAAAGGGGCATGCTAATTTTACAGGTCGTAATAGGGAAATCCGCGGGGGATTTAAATATCCCCCGCGGCATTTAAATAAAAATGTCCGCCGCTTTTTTCCGGCTTTTAGAAAAGCCGGAAAAGAGCGTCTACACTGGCCCCGATCCTCCGGAAAAAAGCCCTTTTCCGGAGGATCTCTTATTCCTATCTTGAAGTAGGAATAAGAGATCCTCCGGAAAAGGGCTTTTTTCCGGAGGATCGGGGCCAGTGTAGACGCTCTTTTCCGGCTTTTCTAAAAGCCGGAAAAAAGCGGCGGACATTTTTATTTAAATGCCGCGGGGGATATTTAAATCCCCCGCGGATTTCCCTATTACGACCTGTAAAATTAGCATGCCCCTTTCGCAAAAGGGGCCAGTGTAGACGTAGCCCTCCTGTCCATCATTTGCTATCCCCAGCCCTTACTTACACACTCTGATAAACACTTCATTTTTAAATTATGCGATGTATAAAATTAAAATCACGTGTTTATAGTTATGAAATAAATGGTCTGTTTTTTATTCATGCTATTTAAATCTAAAATGAAGCATTTATAATTATACATTTTGTGGGAACAGAGTTCTGCGGCTGGGGGCAGGGGAGAGGGAACAGGGAGCTGGGAGGGCAGAGGACAGGGTTCTGCAGCAGGGGACAGAGTGCCAGTGGGGACAGGTTTCTGCAGCTGGGGACAGGGTGCCAGTGGGGATAGGAACAGGGACAGAGTTCTTTAGCTAGGAACAGGGGAGTGGGGACAGAATTCTGTGGCTGGGAACAGGGGAGTGGGGACAGAGTTCTGTGGCTGGGAACAGGGGAGTGGGGACAGAGTTCTGTGGCTGGGGAGTGGGGTGCCAGTGGAGACAGAGAGTCCCCTGTATCTGCCTCCTCCCAGGATTCCCCCGCCCCCAGAGGGAAACCAGCGTGTGCCTGCCCTGGGGCCGACCCACCCGCAGCGCAGGGAAGCCCCGCGCGCGCACGCCTTCCCCGGGCCCGACCCCATGCAGGGAAGCCCCCCACACGCGTGCGCCTGCCCAGGGGCCGCCCCCCTCCCCCCGGCGCAGGGAAGACCCGTTCGCGCCTGCCCCGGGGCCTACCCCCCCGGCGCAGGGAAACCCCGCATGCACGCCTTCCCCGGGGCTGACTCACCCCTCCTGTGAGGTGCAGGGAGCCGATGCTCCCTCCCGCAGTACACCAGGCAGAGCAGCTAGGGCTACTTCCAGAATCGCTGGAAGTGGCGCTAAGCTGCAGGATTCTGTCCATCTCCAGGAAGCCTACACTACCTCGAGGGTGGGAGGGAAATGGGGGCGGGGTGGACAGGACGCCTCGCGATCGACTGGTTGAGGCCTCGCGATCGACCAATCGATCGCGATCGACCTGTTGGTGACCCCGGGCTTAGACTCAAAGGATAAAAGAGGCTGTTTACAGCTGATCACCCAGACATTGAGGGAAACACCCTTGATGGCTTTCATTTGCACTCCATATTTCTAACTTTACATACAAGAATGATACATACACCAAAATAAGAAATACAGATCCAGCAGATTATGTCATTAAAATTGACAGGTTACAGGAGGTATTTTGCCCAAAGCATCTTCGAGTTATGCATATTTGTGTCCATAACTCAATTACATAAAGCACAGGGGGCAGGGGCAACAGACTCAGAACCTTTAGCACCTGTTTCACCTCTTCCTGCTTATTTTTAAAAAAGCAAGATCTATCTAGTTTGGTGTAAGCAAGAACTAGCAGAAAGATGCAAGTAAAACAAAACATTTGTATTTGTGGCATGTTTCCTTACACTCAGTGGTGCCGGAACTATTTTTAGGATGGGGGTGCTGAGTGGCAACCCCCCCGCCTATTCGTGCCCTTCACCACCCCAAGCTAGGCTCACACATAAGGTTGCCAGCTCTCCTGGATTGGACGCCATTGGCACGTCTGGTCCAGGAGATGTGTGATACTACACAGAAATAAGAAAATGTTGAATAAATGCCAAGTAAACAAAATGCCAAACTTGTTTGCATTAACGAAATGACGACTGAATGTCAGATATAAACTAATTTCCATCCTGCCTTGAAACTGAATTAATGTTTAAATATTTAAGTTCTTCATCCAATATTAAAATAAGTACTAATGCAATTGCAAACTAGTTCACAATTTCTGATATTTGGATCCTACTCCATTAATATTTCATACTGTAACTATCTGACAACACAATGGCTGCTAATAGGAGATATGGACATACCTATTTTGTATTAATAAGTTTAACAGAACTCTAGTTTATGCAAGAAGAGCAGTGCTAGCTGAACGTTTAGCATCATGTGCTGTGTGATGCATGTCAGGCAGATTTATTACACTTTTGTAAACTGAAAAGTGAGACACTTACCCATGTTTCTTGACAGCATTGTATACAAATCAAACATGCTATCAGAGAGACGTGTACTTAATGTAAATGTTAAATAGACTAAACCAGTTTACCTCACCATTGATCCATGAGAATTCTCCAAAACCAAGCTTTAGATCAAACCCAAATTCTCCTTTGTAACTGGAACCATCTGGCCACTCCTGTATGCCATTTGTGAGTATGATCCCATTACTACTCAGCTCATCTTCAGTCAGTTTCACTAATGGTTCACCATCTTCTTCATTCTCTGATGCTTCCTCTTCTCCGAAGAGACTGGAATCTTGTTCCACATCATCTTCTCTTTTTTCTTCTGAGATCAGACTAGAATCCTGTTCATAGTCACCTTCTGTATCTTCTCCAATAAGTGTGAAACTGCACACAGAGAGGACACCAAATTCAAATCAGAGTCCCAGACTAACACCATATGAAGCGGCAACTACTTTGCTTCACAAAGGATAAAAAAAAACTCATTCCAATATAACCATTCCAAACATTATCTGTGTCTACTGCACAATAGCTAGCACAAGTTGTACCTGACCTGTCCCAAACCAGGGAATCTGCCGGACCAGGGAAGGTCAATGATGGTCCCTCTACTGCCATCACCTGTGGGGCTCTGCTCCAGCAGCAGTAGAAGGGCCAGCACTGACAGAGCGGAAACTGATGGGGGCTGCTCAGTAGGGTTTTTACTGGTTAGCCAGTTAAATGGTAAGTCTCTCTCAAAGGGTGAGACTTACCGGTTATGGTTAACTGGTGGGGGCTGGAGCAGCTGGGTACATCGTGGGCAGAGGGACTCCAGCCCACCCGGAGTAGCACTTGACCATGGCGGGGAGGCGCTCCAGCCTGGATGCAGCAGGCAGGCCGCTCCAGCCCAGCCAGTCTGGCACAACCCTCCACTGCCCTGCAGTCCCCAGGCAATATCCCTGCTCCTCCCCCCTCTCTCCCTGAGCTTGAGCTATTTGAGGAGCTCCAGAAGCTCCGGAACAGGGGCAATGCATGGGGGATGCACACAGGGCCACATGCAACTCCAAGGTAGGAGGAGCCGGGGCCAACAGCAGGAGTCTTTGCAATGCAGCTTCTCCCCACCACCACCACTCACCTGCAGCGGTGGCAGGGAAAGTGCAGGCCAGGAGGTTCGGTTACTACCACTCTTGACAGTGGTGGGAAAAGGCAGGGCAGAGTGAGATGGAGTAAGAGAGCAGGGAGAGGTAGGACTGGTGCCCCCCCCTTCTCCTGTCACCAGTCACCACTGCTCTAGGAATGCAAGGGAGGAGTTTCTGAGCACCCACAGGGATGCAGGACCATGAACGTTTCCAGACTATGGAAGTCCAAACTATAGAGGTGGAACTTGTACTGGTGGTGTAAAAAAAAAAAAAAAAAATCAGGACCCAAAGAAAAAATATAGGAACAAAGTTATTCCAGAAGTCCAGACTAAATAGGTTTCACCTCTGTAATGGGCCAGTTGACACAAGGAAATCCATTCTTCTCATTCTATTATATAGAATAACAGGCAGGTGAGCGAAGTAAAGGCAACACAGAGATCCAAAGTACACACTTCTCACAAACTGCACTGCAACTATGAAGACTAGCCCCCATTCCAAACATATACAGTCAAACATGCTTCTGAGACTATAGCAATGTGCAGCTTGCTTTCACAATGCACCCTTAGAACACATTCATCATTAACACCTGCCACCAATACCCCGGAATTCTATGTGCATCTTCTCTTCCCCAATACACACATAGGTTCAAACTCTCCCATGCATCCTAATAAAGCCAACACTCTCACATGTCTAATCCCTCTTTCACACTCCAACATACATTCCTATTTGCATGCTCACACACCACTGAACACACATGCATTTTACACACCCCATGCCTACAACAAGGCACAGGCATGTGCACAAACACTCCCAGCTCCTGCACACAAACTCTGTTGCAAACATACAAACTTTCCAATCCTAGCATACACACGTCACAGCCCATGTGCGTATACACACACCATTGTAATCCCTGAACACACCTAAATGCCCTCTGAGCTCATGCACACACCTGTGTATGCAGGCAAACATGCTGAGCTCCTTTACCCATGTGCCACAAGTGTGTGCACAAACATCCCAACTCTGGCACACATCACATGCGTAACACATACTTTGAACCCCTTGCACAACTGTGCTTGCCCATATACACATAGGCAGTGTTCCCTTTAAATAGTGCACTCGCGCAGCTGCTCAGGAGAAAAGTCAGATGCTGAGCACTGGATTAGCAGAGCGCCCACAGCTAGGTTTTTGTTTCTCCTGTAGTGCACCTGTGCACATAACAAATTTATTCTGCACATGGGATGGAAGAGATTAGCGGGAACTCTGCACACATGGACACTCCAAGCCCTGGCGCACACAGGTACTGTGCAGTGCTGCACCATGCACATGCCCCTGCGCCCCCCCCCCCCTCCCCACGTACACACTGGTACGTGCCACCGCCCCGCACACTGCGCCGGGACCGGCCTGGGCACAGGACGCCTCGAGCTCCCGACACCCACCCGGCAGCGGCAGGTGGCTCCATCGGCCCGTCCAGCGCAGCCCCAAGAGCCCGCGGGCCCTACCACTGTCGGGGCGGGGGCGCTGGAGCGGCGAGTCCCAGCGCCGAGGGGCCACCGACCCGGTCCCGGCTACTCGACCGCCGCAGGCTCCAGCCCTGGGCGGGTCACCTCCCCCCTCCTCCACCCGCCCACATGGGCTGTGCCAGAGTCCGGGTTTCCATGGAGACCCAGGTGTGTGTTTGTGAAACTGGCCTCGCCCTCGCTCGCCATTGGCCCCTCGCGCCGCGGGGCGGCCCCGCAAGACCCGCCCGGCCCCCGCCCGCCCCGCCGAGCCGTGCGCGCGGCAGCCCCCCCCCCCCGGGCTCGCCAGGGCCGGGCTCATCTCCTGCCCCCCCCCCGTCACTCCCCCTGCTGGGCCCCTTTCCTAAGCTTCCCCCCCCCTCCGCCTAGCCCCGCCCCTCCCCTCTCCCCTGCCTGAGCTGACTGCCCCTCTCCTGCGGGATGCCCTGGCTCCTCTTACCCCGGCTCTGGCTGGGGCAGTGGCCGCAGGACTCGCACAGTCCCCTCAGAGCTGCCCCTCCCAGCGCACGTGGCCTAACACAGCCCCATTCCTATGCAAACCTGCCCTGGGGCACAACGGGGCCAAGCACCGGGCTCCCAAATGTGTGTTTGTATGGAGGCTGAAAACTGGGGCTTGACCCATCTGCGCGGTGCAGAACCTTCCCTCTGGCTGCTCGAAGCTGGGCCTGGGCAACAGTGGGACAGTCACTCCATAAACAGACCTGTTCTGCCTTCCCTCAAACTTCTGTCATGGCCATAATCAGAAGACAGCAGACTCCGGGGAGGGGGCTTTGAGGGAGGGGTGCAGTGGGGATGGGAGGAGGCAGGAAGAGCTTCCCTCTCCCCCCTTGGGAGGCCCTGGCAGCTGCTCTCCCCCAGCATTAGAAATTGCAGGGAATACTGCACTTGGAACAGAAGTTCATTTATCACACTTGTAATGAGATGAACAGAATTATGGCACAAAACTACTCACTGAAGAAATATTCAAGAGCTCTGTATTATTTTTAACTTCACACACCTTCCCCAATAAAGTTTTCTGTTATCCCTGCATATTCCCCAAATTCCTCTCACTCTGGTCATTTGTAGAATACTTATTGCCCTCTTTTTAACTCTTGCTTCCACATACAACTTCCTACGTTCTCAGAAACCAGGAAACAACTCACCCCATGCTCCATTTCCGGGGAGGGTATTAAGGGGCATTCCAGACATAGCCATTGCTTCTCTTGCCCTGGATTCGGGAGCAGAGCCGAGGGCATGAAAAAATGAAAAGTGCAACACCTGCTCCTTTGTGTAATGAAGGGCAGATAGAGAAAAACCTCTGTCTCCTTGGACAACGGTGCAACCTCACAGATTCTCTTGCAGCTGCACATTAAAAAGTAAGGCCTCAAATTCTTAGGTTGCTAGGAAACCATACATACTTTCCTTAGTAGGGCAAAGAGGTCATAGTTACTCAGCATGCATGTAATCTAGCCTTACTGTGATGTCATTATTTGGTTAATATGGAATATTTTTAAAGAAAACACAGCATTAGACTGTCAACTAGTAATAAACAATCCCACCAATTAATTTAGGTTAAATCCTGCTGAAATTACAAGAGTATGTCTACTCAAGATGGGGAGTATTCTTGGTAGAATAAGACACGTAAATTGGGTTCTTCAGTCTTAATTGTGCAAAAAAGCTTATGGGTGGAAAAGATTTTTTTAAACAGAGGATCTGGGGTTGGGAGCCAGTTCAAATGTAAGAAATATGAAATTGTTCCAAGTTGGTGAACTGCTTTTAGAACATCAAAGTACTGCTCATGCTGGGAAAATGACTGAGACTTTGATCTCTCTGAATGTGATTTAAGGACTGGCAGAGGAGCACTACCACTACTGAACATATACTGGACCAGTGGTGCCTCCTGTTCTGGAATTGAAGCAAGATGCTGAACCATGCCCAGAAACAGAAGCAGGACCTGACAACAGACTGACAAATCGTGAAAATCATACTGTGTATAACAATGTACAGTATCAAATGATACCTGTATAACCAATTTTATATTACCACAGCAGCTCTGTAATTAAAATGTTATGCACTTTTAAATGCAAGTGATAGCAAAAGGGGTGCAAAATTTCAGAAAATGACTGGGAAATTAGAGGAAATTTGATGGCCTTAGAAGAAAAGAGTCAGTGAAGAAAGATAAAAGATACAAGAATAGTATTAAGAGTTGGGGCATTAAGAATTTCAACAATGAATCATATGGGTATCACAAAATGAGATTTCAATTACAATACCTTGTAACAAAATAAAACAAACAGCATGCTGGATATACTGGAGGATATACTGGAGGATTAAAGGATGTTCAAGATGCTAGGATAACAGGACAGCTGCTTAGAAAAGTGGAAGCACTAGTAGCAAGAATTGATATGGGGAAAATCATCAACCATCCTAATGTATGAATTAGCAACATCCTTATACAGGACCTATAGGCAGGATTACAGGAAATTCAGGAGGGGAAGGTGCTTAGGTTAATAACAAATAAGATGATAAAACAATGAACAAAAATAAAAGCAGTAAATCTGTGCAGAGTTACTAGGCACTACTAATGGATCTATTATGCTGAGAGAAGACGCGAGCTTGATGAAACATGGATCCTTCCTATGATACTAGCAGTACTAATGGGCACACGTCTCAGTCTATTGTTATGATAGAACCTATCATGGGAGGTTACATCATAAAGGAATAAATGTCTCTCATCCTCAAATTCTAGTAGGGAAGGGTGATGGAGTCTGAAAGGTCCCAGATAACGCATGTTGTTCCAAGAGGCATGGTACCTGATTGTGTCATTGTGATGTACTGAAAAGTGCATTGCTAGCATTGGGTTCCTCTAGGATAAAGAAACTTGAAATAGCAAAGTAAAGCTGAGGCCAAGGTTAAGCCAAGGTTTCAAGGGCTGGAGAAGGCAAATAGCATGTAACCTTTGGGTCAGACACTTCCAGTGTGGGATACAAACGTTGTTATGACTGGCCAATGTTCTGCTTTGTTCCAAGAAACATTACCTGACTAGAGGCAAAGGTAATTTTTTTTCCAGTTCACCAGTGTTAGATCCACAGTGTATCAGTTGATGCCCCTCTGACTGGCACTGCCCTAGATTCTGTGGTGCAGGTAAGCCAAGTCATACCACCCGTTGCAATATAAGAAACCACCCCCATCCCATATGGGCTTGGCTAGGTAGGTGCAGAAACCCCCTTGGTTAACTCTATAGAGCAGCCTCCAAGCCTCACAACCCCCTCAGTCCAAGGCCTGGGGTGAAGGAACTTGCCCCAATGCTTCAGGGCAGTGTGGCCCAATAGCCATCATCAGTGTAGCTATCCCTCACTGGGGCCCAGTAGCCAACATCTACGCAGCAGCCCTTCACGACAGGGCAGAGTGGTCTAATAGCCAGAGTCAGTAAGGGTATTCCCACTGACCCAGCAATGGGTGTGTCATTTTCTATTAACATTTTGGAAAATGCTCCAAGCTCCTAAAAACAATCCACTGCTCTAGACTTGGTGCAATCTATGATATATTTTGAAGAGTCTGTTCGTGGATTTGTTTGTGCAAAGTAAGTCTTACTTCACGATTACCTGCAAATATCAAATTTTGTATACACAATCCTGCCACTTAAATTAGCTGAATGCACTACTTTTTATACTGGAATATGCTGGATGAAAGATGTAAATAATTATTTTTGTTTTTCATTATGATTAGAGTTCATAAAAATATTAGCTAACAAAATTAAAATCGAGTCACCTATTCAACTGACATTTTAGTGCAAAGAAAATTGTTATTGTTACAAATAACAAAATAATTCAAAGAAGTTACGGAAAGAGTAATGGTAACTTTACAAGTTTCTGTTTCAAATTTATATGGTAAATATTCAATAAAATGAATAATGTTTGAAGTTGAAATCCTACAAATTTAAAACCGTTCTTTTACTTCCCTTCTGCAAGCACATTAATAAAAAATTCTATTACATATATTTAATTTCTTGAACTTTCCTATAAGTGTAATCTATGCAAAATGACTTTGCCTGGTCAATGACAGGCTTCATCTGCTAGCATATTCTATTTGCTTTTAATTCATTTTATTCCTACTTGATCAATATGTCGTGTGTTACAGTAATATTGCTTTCCAAATAAGCAGTAATGATGGAGCAGTTTCATTAATTTTTGTGTTGAAAAGTACAAAATTGTTGCAGAAACAAGTGCTATTCGAATTTCTAATCTGTTCTATGATTGCTCTGTGGGCTCTGACTTGTGTTTTACCTTCTCAGATGTTTCTATCAAACCATAGAGGGCACTAGGACCCGAAGGAATCCTTTAGTTCTGGTACAGTATATGTAGAATATATATAGCACAGCACAGACAGCTCAGGAACAGAACAGCAGAAACAAGCAAAGTGCTGCTGGAAACAAACTGCACTTTCATGTAACCAAGATTTAAGTATCATTTTGTGTTCTGCCACAGGCCTTAATGCTTCTCATAGAAAGCAGCCTGTAAAAGCATCCAACCCTTTGTTGCCAATGTTACAGCTCTGTAAGGTCACCGACTCTTTGCTGATCAGTAATTCTAAGTCAGCCTGCAACAAGGAACTCCTCACTCAAGAGGGAGTTACATTCTGTATTAATGTCTCCAGGCAGCAGCCATTCCCGGGCCTTCATCAAGTCCGAAGCCTGCGAATTCCTGTTTTTGATGACCCAGTGGAGGACTTGTATAAATATTTTGAACAGTGCAGCAACACCATCGAGGACACAGCACGGAGTGGTGGAAAATGCTTAGTTTATTGTAAAAATGGTCGCAGCAGATCTGCAGCGATCTGCATGGCCTATCTGATGAGACACCAAAATCTCACTCTTCAGGATGCCTTTGAGGTACTGTACTCGTGCTCGAAAGTTATACTTATACCTCTCATATTTAATAATTCATTTCAAACCATTTTATGAATAATGACCCAATACCTAAGACCGCAAGCAACAGACAGTATAGGTGACAGCATTCCTTTTTTTTAAAGCATCTGGAGATAAAAAGTATTTAAATTCTTTTGCAGAACTTAGAAAAATATGATTGTCACTATTGATAAAAATGACAAAATCTGATGTCGTTTTATAGTTTCATTTTAGTGCCTTAGTCCATTTTATTAACTTTTCCAATTTCTTCACAAATTGTCAACATTTTCAAATTTATTTATTTTGAAAGTATGGGAACATTAGTGGACTGTGGCTTGTAAGCAGTTTAAGAATTTTCAGCATTCCAAGTTTGAGCTGTTATGATTGGATATAAACCCATGCCTACTTTCTGGTTCCTGACTAGATAAGAAAAGCTTTTAAAATTAGGTGTCTGGAACAAATACAATTACCAAGTCAAATGTTCTTTAAGAAAACACAGCAGAACAGTCACAGAAAGAAAGCTGTTTCTGTGCACATTCCTGATGGCACTTGCAAATCCAGTGCAAAGGAACATAAAACGAAGTGATGACAAAGCCACTCAGTGAAAAAAAAATCAAGCAAATCTGTGCAGAAATTATTAGACATTGTTAATCCTGTTCTCCTTCATAGCAATGTTATCTGTGTACTAGCCAAACATTGGACAGAGACAGTATTTATTGTTCCTGATAAGCAGTACTTTGGACAACAATAATGCCCTACTAGTAATGCTGCAACCTTGATTTTGAGTGTCCACCAAATTGGACTCAATCTCTCTATGTCCTTTCACCCTTGGCCTTCCTATTAGATCTGTGACAGGGGGAGGTCACAGAAGACCCGTTGCAGGGCAGAGGGAGAGGGGCCTTCCTAGAGTGCTGACATGGCCACTATCACTCGCCTTCCCACTCTCTGGGGCTTCTCACCACTCTGTCCTGCTGGGCCAGCTCCTTGGTCTCCCACAGCCAAGGCCCCAAGATCAATGTCCCCCTGAGAAGCAGTACAGACACTGAATCTCTTCAGGTCCAAGGAAAGGGGAGTTTAGGGCCCAGCTTCCCGGGATACCACTCCCCAAATGGGATCAAAACCCCCCAATGAAATACTTGGGTAAGTCCCCTTTAGTAATGAAAGGGAAAATGTACACACTGGTCGTCCCCCCCCCCCCCCAGGTAACAGTTGGGCTTGATAGAAAATTTAAGTGATTTTTTTAGATACAAGCAGTAGGATTTCAGTGGTAATAAGTGAGAACAGGCAGAACAAAGTAGATTACAAATAAAAAAACAACAAGAAACACTTAGCTACTTCTGACACTAAAATCCTCAGCACAAACTAATTATAAACTCACCCTAAAACTCTCTCTTTTCCAGCAAAGCCTTCCAAACCAGGGCTGTCCCTCACCCTGAGGTCTTTAGTTCATCCTCCTCAGGTGTGTCAAGACAGCCCAAAGACCTACCTTCCTACCTTCCTATTGCTTTTAAAGATTCCCTCCTTGTATGGGAAGTCACCTAGCCAGGTGGGGAGGACATGTGACTTCCCCAGACCAACCAATGCTAAGACTTAAAGGACAAAATAGATTGTTCAATAGCTGGTCATCAAGACATTGAGGGGAACACCCTTAATACCTTTCGTTCACACATTTAAAAACTGTAACACATTCCACACACCATATGTCTAATTTTATACACAAGAACAATACACAGACCAAAATAAGATGAACAGATCCAATGGATTAAGACATGAAAATTGATAGCTTACATGAAGAAATTTGCTCAAAACACCTTTGAGTTATGTACATTTGTACCCATAAATCTATTTCATAAAGCATGGGGGGAGGGGTAAACTGTCATAAGACCTACCTAATTAAGATCATTGTCTTAATGACAATGGCTTCCACTTCACTAGGAACTGGACTAAGCCTCACTTCCCCAGATACAAACATTCATATTACTCAAAAACAATATAATGTATTCTTTGGTATATGCAAAATACGCAAAACAAAGCCATTTCATATTGACTCCCACAGAGAAATATAAGAATCAACTTTCTCAGATGTCATGGAGTGAAAAATTATTTTGTCTGATTTCCTGCACAATTTATATCATACATTCAATGTCTGTCATTTTTTCTAGACTGTGAAGACTGCCAGACCAGGAGTAGAGCCCAACGCAGGATTTTGGACTCAGCTGCAGAGATATGAAGAACATTTACAGATGCAGCATCCATTGGGTTATTCTTCTAAAAAAAAAATTTCTTCCAAATAAATATAATTCAGACCAATGTACTATACTATACTATACTATACTATACTATACTATACTATACTATACTATACTATACTATACTAACCAATGTAGTATTATTTTCCCCAATCCTGTAAACAACCCACAATGGCATCAGGTGTGAATTTTCTCATTCTCCATTCAGCTCATTTAGGTGCTAACTTTAAAGCCTAATAAAGACTCTCAGAAGTATTTTCTTGCTGATCATTTTAAAAGATGGAGTGGGGTAGGAGAGCAGCTCACAAGAGGCAGAATATGCTGCAGGGGGAAAGGAGCAGAGGGAAGCAAGGAAGAGAAATGAACAGAGAAGGGGGACAAACAGAAAGGATAGGAAAGGAAGAAACACATAGGCTGTGACTACATTGGCAAGATTTTGCGCAAAAGCAGCCACTTTTGCACAAAATCTTGCCACCTGTCTACACTGGCTGCGAGTACATGTGCAAGAACACTGATGTTCTAATGTATAAAATCAGTGCTTCTTGCGCAAATATTATGACGCTCCCGCTCAGGGATAAGCCCTCTTGCACAACTGTTCTTGCACAAAAGGCCAGTGTAGACAGGCAACGTTAATTTCTTGCGCAAGAAAGCCCGATGGCTAAAATGGCCATTGGAGCTTTCTTGTGCAAGAAAGCGTCTACACGGCACGGATGCTTTTGCGCAAAAGCACATCTCTTGCACAAAAGAACATGCCAGTGTAGACGCTCTCATGCGCAAATACTTTAACGCAAAAACTCTTGCGTTAAACGTACTTGCGCAAAATCTTGCCATTGTAGACGTAGCCCAAGGGAAAAAATAGTGGCCTGGTCCTAATAGTGAGTATGTTTCCCTTTGAGTCATGCCTAATATAGCAATAAGGTACTGAACAAATAACTTTTAATTACTATGTACAGGCTATATCCTAATCTTGATCTTGGTACAAAGCTCTCAGTAGCACCAGTGGGTGAACTACTTACTGTGCCTAAAATAGAATATTGTTCTAACCCCCATCTATTGGCCAATGATTAAGAGTGAAATTTGACCTCTCCACAAAATAAATTTCAACAGTCTGAATACTGGCAGAGTTCTGTGTGGGAAGCTTACACAGCTTCTGCTCAATATATGCCTTTTTTAGCTGAGTTTTTCCCAACTGAATTATCCATTACAATATTAAAACAAAATACACAAGGGGCGGGGGGGGAACTGACATTATATAGTAATCTCCATGCCTTCTACAGTAGACTTCCGATAATCTGGAATCTTTGGGACCTAGGCGGTGCTGGATTATCGGATATGCTGGACTATCAGGAGGTACTATAAGCTGGTTATATATATACAGTATACAGTATATACTGTATAGAAAATGTTTTAACCCTTTTTACTGTACAGTATACTGTAACGTTTTAGTTTTTTTAACCCTTTTTTACTCTTTTCGCTCAGTTCAGCTGCTGCCACTGCTGCCTTCTGACTCGTTTTTTACCGAAGCTCATTCACTAGGCTCTTGCCATTTTGATGCCGTACTTTCCGGAGTGCCGGACTATTGGATGTCTGACTATTGGAGTTTTACTGTATTACCATTTATTAAGCCAAATGAGATTTAACAGTCCCCAAACTGACTTTTTACTGAAAAGGTCACCAAGTTATAAAACCACATTCTGTATCACACATGCAAAACAATGATTCTGCCAAGAGGCCTTGTATGATTTCATAGGAAATATCTTATTTGGGTACATTGGAGACAGAATTTACAACTAATGGTACATTTAAATGTAATTATCGGGCTCAAAAAACAGACAAAAGTAGAGGATTATTTTGTTCTACTGTTTTAATACATTTGAAATTAAAAAAATAATTATGAAAACTGCAAAATTGTCAATGTGAAATTTCATTTGGCATTGCTCAGCAAACCAATTTAATTTTTAAAAAGGTTAGCTAATCTTCACTGACTAAATGCTATAACAAGAGTCTTCCCAGCAGCAGAATAACTTGAGTTGAAAGTACTAAAGACCAATTTTATAAATCATAAAATTAGTGCAGAGCAGAGCCACTGTGGAATAGTTTGAATTAGACAATTCTAATAGATTTTTTTCAGGTTTTATATCTAGTGTACAGGGATTTTTTAAATCTATAAGTAAAAAAAAGGAATAGATTATTTGGGAATAAGGCATTAGGTAGATAAAGAATCCCTTTATCAGATAGCTTTTCCACTCCTGACTGTTTTTAGTATTCCTTGTATATTATCCATTGGATGAAGATTTTAGTGTGTTGTGTTGTGTTGTGTCATGCAATTTTTTTTAAAAAGTTCCAGTACAAACCTCTCATACAAGATCACTTGTTCTTAAACTTATTTAATTATACCCCGTTTTTTGTGTCTATAGTAGTTGATTCAACGCTCTACCCCCACTTCTGCCACACAAGTACTTATACCAGTATAAGTGGTAGCAGTACTTCACTTGAATCAATTTTAGCTTATTTGTTTTTCACTTGAGTTGGGCTTTTTTTTTCTGTTGCACGAGAAAGCCAGCAATCCATTGTAATAAAAGCAAAAGCAAAACTGTGACTGTGTTCCATGCTTACAATTCAATGTGCACATTGCGTCACAGTAAACAGATTAATATACGTGTGGCCACAACTTTCTGTAGTGCTATGCAAATTTAATAGTGCCATCTGAGGACCGATGGTACTTTAAAGAATATTTGAGCATAAATTTTCATGAACAAAAATCCACTGACTACATCTAGACTGCATGATTTTCCGCAAATGCTTTTAACGGAAAAGCATTTTTTGCGGAAAGCGTCCGTGCCAATATAGACGCGCTCTTGCACAAAAAAAGCCCCGATCGCCATTTTCGCGATCGGGGCTTTTTTGCGCAAAACAAATCTGAGCTGTCCCTTTGCACAAAAGCTTTTGCGCAAAAGGACTTTTGCACGAATGGGAGCAGCATAGTATTTCTGCAAGAAGCACTGATTTCTTACATGAGATCGTCAGTGTTCTTGTGGAAATTCAAGCGGCCAATGTAGACAGCTGGCAAGTTTTTCCACAAAAGCAGCCGCTTTTGCAGAAAAACTTGCCAGTCTAGACACAGCCACTTTGTCAGATGCATGGAGTGGAATGATGAAGTGGGGTTTTGCCCACGAAAACTTATGCCCAAATAAATCCGTTAGAGTATGTCTACACTAGCCCCCTAGTTCGAACTAGGGAGGCTAATGCAGGCATTCGAAGTTGCAAATCAAGCCCGGGATTTAAATATCTCGCGCTTGATTTGCATCTTCCCGGCCAGTCGCCATTTCTGAAATTTACAAATCCAGACTAACTGCCCATGTCTACATGCGGCAGGGACCCGGTAGTTCGAAATAAAGCCCTAGTTCGAACTACCTGTTAAACCTCATTCCAGGAGGAATAACAGGTAGTTCGAACTAGGGCTTTATTTTGAACTACCGGGTCCCTGCCGCATGTAGACGTGGGCAGTTAGTCTGGACTTGTAATTTTCAAAAATGGCGACCAGTCGGGAAGATGCCAATAAAGCGCGGGATATTTAAATCCCAGGCTTGATTTGCAACTTCGAATGCCTGCATTAGCCTCCCTAGTTCGAACTAGCGGGGGTAATGTAGTCATCCGCAGTTGCAAATGAAGCCCGGGATTTGAATTTCCCGGGATTCATTTGCATGAAGCCGGCTGGCGCCATTTTTAAATGCCAGCTCCGTGCTACACGCGGCACGGAGTCCAAACTAGCCGGCATTTAAAAATGTCGCCGGCTGGCTTCATGCAAATGAAGCCCGGGAAATTCAAATCCCAGGCTTCATTTGCAACTGCGGATGACTACATTACCCCCGCTAGTTCGAACTAGCGAGGTAGTGTAGACATACCCTTAGTCTTTAAGGTGACACAGGACTCATTGTTTTTGCAGATACAGACTAACACAGATACCCCTTGGACATCTGAAGATCTAATATGCCTGGTGGAATCAGCTTTGCTAGTTATTCGTTGAGGGTAAAATGTTCACAGTAAATTTTTTTATCTTAAAGCGTCTCTCGCCCTGCTCTCTACATACATTCCATGCACCCCTGAGTGGTACATCCGTCAGTTTGAGAACCTCTGAACTAGACAGAATGTGAATATCAAAAAACCATGTCTTTAAGTGCATATACGATAACAAGTAGTAACACTGGCCATAACAACTTTAATTAAGAACTGCAAATCACTCAAAGGATAATGCCTAGTTCCCATTAAAACTTAACACATTCTAAAAAAAAATAAAATAAAAAGCCAAAGTATCCATAAAAAATTATAGTAAGCTTTACAACATTGTAATTTTATTAAGCTGTGATTAGTTGCAGCATGTCAGTTTCACACTTAGAGCCAGTCAAAAATAGAGTAATAGTCACTCTTTGTTTGTTGTCAAGCTATACATTATGGCTTCATTTTGCTTGGTTTGTCAGTGAACAGGAAGTCTCCATGTGGCAATATATTTCCAGAAATGTAACTGTTTCCATTTTCAAAATGTTCTCAAAAGGAAGTAATAAGGCATATAACAACCTCAATACTGAGATAAAGTTTGCAACCTGAACTAGAACAGTCAAAAAATTATCTTTTTATTTGGATTAACAAGATGTTAACATACAAACAATTAAAAAATAAAAGAAGAGTTTACACATAATCTTTAGATGTCATGACTACATCCGAATTTTTGGTGTAAATACGTGGCTGATGAACTGCCTGGCCAGCTGAGTAGTCATATTTGCCGTCACTGTAATTAAGAAAAATGAACTGTAAATAATTAAGTACACTACATCTTCATGGTCTTTAAAAAATACAACTAGTGTAAATAAAGACTCCAGAGTCATTGCTGTTTAGACCAGTTAAATTGATTTTGTCAAACACAAAACAACAAAATAAAGAATATTGGGTCCACACTGTTCATCACTCATCCTTAGTGGAGAGTTTTAAATTCTGCACTAGGTTTCACTGAAGGATTTACTAAAATCATGTGGAAAATTGGTGAGTCAATGCACGATGGATCAGATCCAAAAGCCCCCATGATATCATTTGAAATTTGTCCATCAACTTCAGTGGCTTTGAACCATATTCTGTATCATGCTCAGAGAAAAACTGTCCCTCAGTAGCTGTTCCCACGCAGCTTTTTTTAATGTTTAAGTAAAGCATCTTCCAAAGTGTTTCTTCCCTGTGTGCATCCCCTTTTTTAAGGTTTAAATGAACATGGTTTAGAAGTACTTTGGTCCTAGTATTTCTAGGACTATTTCAAGGTTGCACAGACCTTTTCTGTTTCTGACAACAGGAACCATATACCAAACAGTTGCTGCACATATCTCAAATAACAATTATATTTTCAAATGAAAAAGGATAAATAGGCCAGAATTCTTGATTTTTCTGACATATTGCGGAACAAACCTTTCTAAAAGAACAGAAGATGAAATAAAAACCTCTTAGAATGTCTTAAGCTGTATCAGTTGGTTTGGGAAAAAAGGAATTTATTTTCTGCAAAATAAATGGAATTAGATCTTTTTAATGGTAGTGAAACAATATTATTAGAAAATTATAGTGCTATAACCATAATACAAAAAATACTTAAAAGATCTGTATTGTAGCTTTACCAGTACAAAGAAAGTATAAAACTGATTTCAAATCTTAACAGGCCAGTTTCAGAAGGAAGAAGGATAGCATGAAAGGTGTGCATGCTTACATCACAGCTACGTCTAAAATGGCATGATTTTCCGGAAATGCTTTTAACGGAAAAGTTTTCCGTTAAAAGCATTTGCGGAAAAGAGCATCTAGATTGGCACGGACACTTTTCTGCAAAAGCACTTTTTGCGGAAAAGCGTCCGTGGCCAATCTAGATGCACTTTTCCGCAAAAAAGCCCCGATCACCATTTTCGCGATCGGGGCTTTTTTGAGGAAAACAAATCTCAGCTGTCTACACTGGCCCTTTTGCCCAAAAGGGACTTTTGCCTGAATGGGAGCAGCATAGTATTTCCGCAAAAAGCACTGATTTCTTACAGTAGGAATTCAGTGCTTTTGCGGAAATTCAAGCGGCCAGTGTAGACAGCTGGCAAGTTTTTCCGGAAAAGCGGCTGATTTTCCGGAAAAACTGGCCATTCTAGACACAGCCCACAAGTTTATGGCAAGACTCAGTGCTGAATTGACAGACTGAGCCTCTAATTTTTGCATTTACACAATACAGAGGTGAATGATTGGAGACAAACCCACTTTCTATGCATAAACTGGCACTGATTGAAGTGTATCATTTATTTTGACTTTTAAGCTGAAGAGCTACCTGTGCTTTCTTCTTTTTCCCCCTTTGCATGAACAAGTCAAGAAGATCCCACCAAGCATAGACAGAATCGACCCAGCCCAGCCTAAGTACAGTGCATCTCCAAGTTCATACCTGGAATATAAAGGATTTTATGGAAGCATCATACAATAGGATCAAATATAGAAGATTTAAAGCTTTCTTCATTATATTATATATTTAGTATTAAGCAGTAATACATTTTACATGGTACTAGATATAAAATGTGTAAATTGTATAAAAAGCTAGCATCATTCTTGGTAAAGAACACAGAGAATTATAATGCAGACTGTTTCATTTCAGTATCTAATTACATGTTACATAATAGATTATGTGGATGGATAATAATGTGAGCATTTGTATCTCTAATTAACAAACCTCTTAAGCAGATGCTTAAGTGCTTTGCTGAATCGGGGCTTTAAAGACAAAAAATTAATCAGCATCATGGAGATAAAGGGGGCTCGGTAATTGCTTAGAAATATTGAAGAGCTGGTCATAAAAGATAGATATTTACAGTGTCTGAAAACAGAACTCATATGGAGCAACAGCTTGAAAATATGTCAGCCGACGGTCAGGGCATTGTGTATGTTCTATACACCCGAGACTTTAACTGCTGAGACCGGGGTCCCTTGCAGCCGGCAACCTGGAGGAGGCTAACGGGTGCCCAATAAGTGTACAGGGAGAGCTTATAACACCTTAGATTTCAGCTGCTAGAATTTGTAATTCCTTCACAGCGGTCAGCCTTGGGGATAGACTGAAAGGTGCCCCAGTGGATTCTGCCACCTGGGTGTGACACAAATCCAAACGCCCAAGCTCTCCCTATATCTGTCCCTAATGACCGGCTGAAGTTCTTTTAAATTGTGCCTGGTTCTGTTACAGCAACTGAAGGAGTCAGGTTAAAACTTAAACAGTTACAGGTTTATTGAGGAAGCTTATAAATCATATGGTTACAATGGCTATTGTTCTATTTCTTAACTGCTGGCAAGTATATATGTATATATATAGAGATAGATCTTTAAAAAAAATGGTTACAAAGAAAAATAAAAATAGGAAATAGAAAAATAATGGTACCAAATGACAGCTTAATCTTTAAAGAGCTCTATTCTATGCATGCACTAAAACAAAAGGACACATACGGGTACAATTTTTACCCTCTTCTGCGTCGCTCAGTCCCAGCGTGTCAGGCCAGGATCGGTCCCTCAATTCCTCAGAAAGACGAAAATACGAGGAGGGCGTCCCCGTGGAACCTCGGGAGGTCAAAACACCTAACCCGACCAGCAGGTAGAGGGTAGATTGACACTCAAAGTGAGTACGTTGCTGTACCCACTTTTATACCCATTGGGTCACGTATTTCTCTTTCTTATCTGTGATGCCAAATGGTGCTGGTCTGTCTTTGTGAGACCAGTTCTTACAAGGGAGTTGTGAACTTAATTTACACTTGTAAGAGAGAGTTGAGAGGATTAAATTGGAAGTACTGGACATTCTTTTTCTCAGTGGGGGATTCCTCTCCCAGGGACTGTGTGTGTTCGAATCAACATGGGTGCCAGCCGGGCACTTCTTGCAGCCTCGAGCTCAGTTTATTGAGTTAATCGTTACTCAGAGTCAGGGAACACTCGCATATCCTGATCTCGCATCAAAGCAGATCAAAGCTTAATGGCTATGCTGATTTTCTTATTGTTCCTTCTCTGCCCTGTATACAGACATCTCAGAGGGCAAGCAAGACTGGTTGAGATGGGGGGGGGCTGTCTGGCTACAAAGTAAAAGGGAACAAAAGGTTTACTCCACTTATCCACTTATGCCTGGAGATCACAGTATTACCGGGACTTCCTCAGCGAAACAGTTTTCTCTGATACAGAATTACCAACACAGCTCCCCACTGTAGGAGATTAGCTATGATTCGCCAATAGAGCTGTATAATTCGCTATGCGAAGAAGCAATGTGGCCGATGTATAAATCTTTCGGCCAAACATATCCAATTTCTTTGCCTCTTTATCAGCCCCCACATTTTTCAGCTGTGGGTTCTTAGCCCTTTGGAGAGCTGCGTCAACGACCAAGGAGTTTGGCTGCGGGTGAGTAAAAAGGAATTCTGAGTCTTTAGATGCTATAAAATAACGCTTCTCCGCCGGTTTCGAAGTTGGTGGAGTCGAAGCCGGGGTATGCCAAATTTCTGCTGCTGATTGGAGGATTGCCTCGTCCATAGGGAGAGCAACCTTAGATTGTTGCTTAGGGTGTAGATTTCTCCAGAGCTTAAATTGCTTCGTTGGAGTGTCTGATATCTGAACGTCCTGAGACTGGGCTACTCTCCTAAAAAGGTCTTGAAAGTCCTTTGTGTCGTCTGGAGGAGATGGATCCCCTTCAAACACTGCATCGTCTGGGGAAGATGACGAAATATCTTTTGGAGATACAGTCCGTAATTGATCGTCCGTATCCGATATCTGTCCTTCCTCAGGCTCGGATAGGTGAGCTGAAGGCAAGGGGTTCTGTTGATGAGGCGATGCCCTCTTCCAGTCTTGAATTGGAGATGACTATCGTGCCTCATGAGGAGTGTGGCAGCAGCACTGATGAGAACGAGAGTGAGGTCTTCCGTATTCAGAGGATGATCGATGGCTCCTATAATCAAAGTGGTCAGGGGACGACCTTCGCGAGGAATATCTGCTGGCATACCCCCTATGATAAGATCTAGGCGGGGAGTAGCTTGGTGAGCGAGATCTGTATGATGATTCCCGATGGTAACAGTGATACCGTTCGCGATGATCGGAATAACGAGACCTTGATCTCCATCGCGGGGAAGGCATTGTTTCTTGAAGCCCCGCCCTCTCTATGCTCCTCCTTTCCATTACTTGCTATCCCCAATCCTTATACTGCTACTTTAAAAAAAATTCCCACAATTCCTTGCAGCTACTCACCTGTGTTGTTGCTCAGTGAGTAGCTGCTCCTCAAATGAGGAAATCTAATGTAAATGTATTGCGCAGGTGTGCAGTTCAGAGAGGGCTCAAGAGCTACTCTTAGAGACTCCGAGATCTACCGGTAGATCGCGATCTACTGGTTGGTGACCACGGGTATATAATGTCGATACAGTCCCCTTACTCTAATGGGGTATGTCTACACTACAGCACTAATTCAAACTAGCTTAATTCAAACTAAGCTAATTCGAATTAGCGCATCTAGACTTAAAAATTAGTTCGAATTAGCGTTTTGCTAATTCGAACTAGCATGTCCACACTGAGTGGACCCTGAACTGAGATTAAGGATGGCCGGAAGCAGTGCCGGCAGGGCATCAGATTAGGACTTGGAGCGTGGAGCTGCTGTCTCAGGCTAGCCGAGGGCTGTGCATAAAGGGACCCAACCCCCACCCCAGACAGACAGTTCTCAGGGGTTCCCTGCTTGCAAAGCAGTCCTGCCTTGGAGTGCCCTGAGTGCCCACACTGGGCACATCACAGCACTCGGCCATCAGTCCAGCTGCATTTGCCGCAGGCTGCCATCCGGAGGGGGGGTCAATCAAGGGGCTTCAGGAGAGCTTCCACCCCGAGGAGCCCGCAGAGCCAGCCTAGTCCTCCCCATCGGGGGCTCGTACCCCATTTCTCCCTCACCTCCTTCCACTTACCCCTCCCTAGCTCCCCTTCCTACTGTACAAAATAAAGGACATATTTGTTCAAAAATAGAAACTCTCTTTATTGAACAAAACTCGGGGAGACTGGGAAAAGGAGGTGGGAGAGGGGAAGAGAGAGGGTGGAAGAGAGGAGGGCAACTAAAATGATCAGGGGTTTGGAACAGGTCCCATATGAAGAGAGGCTAAAGAGACTGGGACTTTTCAGCTTAGAAAAGAGGAGACTGAGGGGGGATATGATAGAGGTCTATAAAAGCATGAGTGGTGTGGAGAGGGTGCATGAAAAACAGTTCTTCATTAGTTCCCATAATAGAAGGACTAAAGGACACCAAATGAAATGAATGGGTAGCAGGCTTCAAACTAACAACAGAAAGTTCTTCTTCACAAAGCAAATAGTCAACCTGTGGAACGCCTTGCTGCAGGAGGCTATGAAGGCTAGAACTATAACAGAGTTTAAAGAGAAGTGAGATAAAGTCATGGAGGTTGGGTCCATGAAGTGCTATTAGCCAGGGAGTAGAAATGGTGTCCCTGGCATCTGTTTGTGGAAGGCTGGAGATGGATGGCATGAGACAAATGGCTTGGTCATTGTCTTCGGTCCATCCCCTCCAGGGTCCCTAGTGTTGGCCGCTGTCGGCAGACAGGCTACTGGGCTAGATGGACCTTTGCTCTGACCCAGTACGGCCATTCTAAGCTCAGGGCTCAGGGTCGGGGGTCTCAGTGGACCCCCTTGATTTTCATGCCAACCTGCTCCTGGGTGGCAAGGCTGGCAGCTATCCTGCCCTAGACGGCCACTTTTCTGTGCCTAGTGCGGAGGTTGTGGATGAGGTCCACGATGTCCGCACTAGACCAGGTGGGCGCCCGCCTCTTGCGGCCCCGGGCAGGCTCCTGGGAGCCGCCAGCCTGGTCCCGGGAAGAGGCGGAGGGCTGGGTGGCAGCGGGTGGCTGGCTCGAGCCATGCCAGGTGCAGGGTCTGCTGTCTGGGTGCTGGCAGGCTTGCATCTGGCATGGGCACCGTAGCCAGACCGTGCCCCTTTAAGGGCTCCGGAGTCGGGAGGGGGCAGAAGAGTTTCCCTGTTGGTGCCCAGAGTGGCCACCAGGGAAAGCTGGGGAGGGCTAGCCTCCCACTAATTTGAATTAAGTGGCTACACAGCCCTTAATTCGAACTAGTTAATTCAAACTAGGCATTAGTCCTCGTGGAATGAGATTTACCTAGTTCGAATTAAGCGCTCCGCTAGTTCGAATTAAGTTCGAACTAGCGGATCGCTAGTGTATCGCCTATCAAAGTTAATTCGAACTAACTTTATAGTGTAGACATATCCATGTAGACAACTTGAGTTTCCTTCTAGCAAAGGAACTACTATCTATTCTTACCAAGTCTGAATGCAAATTCTTTTGTAGTCTAGTCTTTGCTTTTCCAAGATTGGACCAAGATTGCTTCACCGTTAGACTTCCCCCATATTCCGTCAACAGCCGAGGGTTGTTCAATTTCCTGAAGGGGTTTAAATCTATGTAGTAAACTGGAGGTCTCTTGGGCATGTCTACACTATGTGCTTATTTCAAAATAAGCAGTTTCAGAATAAAAACTCCGAAATCGCTTATTTTGAAATAGCATGTCTACACTACAAATGCCCAATCGAAGCGCTGAGCTATTTCGAAATAGAGCATCTACACTGGTTAGAGCCTCAATTACATTTAAAGCCCCTTGGAAGCACTCCAGGCAGGGCATCAGGACAGCAGTCACCTCCTGGATCTGCTGCCTGAGGCTATCTGAGGCTCGTGCTAAAATGGACCCCCTTGTATAGTCGTGTCTCAGGCTCCTCACCTTTGCCTACCTCCTTGAGGGGTAGCAAACACATTTCACTGTGTGCTCTGGTTGTCCTTACGGACACCACAGCCCTCCTGGCCCAGCTGGAAAGCAGTCGCCAGCTCTTAGACCTGCTGCCACACCTCCTGGTGCAATTACTACAGGCTGCCCTTGTGGCTCTTCAGAAACAGGACCTGCCATTCCCTGCGGGGCACCTCCTCTCCCCTCTCCATGTGCTGTTCATGCAGCACAGCCCCTCCCACCCTTCCCTGCTCACCACTTCTGTCAATAGGACACCAGTTCCGACTGGTGGGATGGGATTGTCATAGAGCAGTGGGACAATCAGCAATGTCTCCAGGACCTTCATGGAGCTGTGTGCCCGGCTCGCCCCTGCCCTCATGCGACGGGACATCCACATGCGACCTGTCATCCCGCTCCAGAAGCGAGTTGCCATCGCCATCTGTAAGCTCGCTACGGTGGACAGCTACCGCTCCGTCAGAAACCAGTTCGGCATGGGGAGCTCGACTGTTGGGGCTGTGCTCATGCAGGTACCGCGCGCTCATGCTATTGTCCCAGGAGGGTGATGAACTGCTGGAATGCGGTTCCCCAGGGAAGGAGGGAGTGGAAGCTCTCTCCGTGATGGGTTTTTCAGTCCCACTTTCACAAAGCCCGGATGGGGTAAGTTGAGGTTGGTCCTGGGGGGGAAAGGGGCTTGGGCCCCTGAGAACTCCTGAAGGCTCTGGCAACCCTGTGATTTTCTGTTTGCCTCCTTCAATATGTGGTGAGGGCTATCGACACCATCCTGCTGTGCAGGGTTGTCATCCTCCTCCTTTGCCACCATGGGCTTCCCCAGGTGCGGGGCGGGCCATTGACTTCACCCACATCCTGATTCAGGGGGCAGTGGACTACATCAACAAGAAGGGGTACTTTTCTATGGACCACTGAGGCTGCTTCATGGACATCAGTGTGGGGTGGGCAGGGAAGGCACAGGATGTCTGCGTATTCTGCAATTCCAGCCTCTTCCACAAGATGCAGGCTGGCACTTTTTCCCCTGACTGCACCATCAGGGCCAGGGAAGTGGACATGCCATCTTAAAGGGAGGTTCTGCTGTCTCCTCATCCACCTTGAGCTCAACAAGCAGAACGTCCCCCACGTGGTGGCAGCCTGCTGTGTCCTGCACAACCTGTACAAAAATAAGGGGGAGGGGGCAGGGGCCAAGCAGTTGCCCGGGGTCTTTGAGTGGCCATTCATGGCTGCCATCCGTCAGGCCCATCAGGGGGCTGTGCACATCCAGGCAGCCCTGAGGGAGAGTTTCAGACAAGGACACCTGTAACTCTCCTCCAGGGCTCTCCACAAGGGGCCTCTGCAGTGCCCCTCTGTGCCTTTGCTCCCCAACCCCTTCCTTCCCCCGCAGACACAATGAACAAGACTTTTTGTTTTTGAACAATAAACTTTTTTTAAATTGGGGTAAATATAACTGGGGAGGAACTGGGGAAAGAACCTGGGAGAAGGGAGGTGGCAGGGAGAGGAGTGTGGAGAAGGGGCTCAGGGATGGGGCTGGGACTGGCAGCTGCCTCAGGTGGTCCCACTGCCTAATGCGCAGGGCCCTCAGTGGCTGGCAGGGGGCTCAGAGGAGAAGCTGGAGGGGCAAAGGCAGGATGGTAGCTTCTGGACCACTCTATGGTGACATCCTGGGAGGGGGGTACCAACTCCAGGGACAGGCTGATCTCCTGGCTGGTGGGCATGCTGTAGCTGCTGGTCTCTCCCTCTTTCTCCACAGCCCTGTCCTTGTGGAGGCTGACGACGGGCATGTCCAGGCTGGGCATAAAAGCGGCAGGTCTGGGGTTGCTGCTCCCAATCAGGAACTTCTTTCCCTGGTATTGGTGTAGGCCTGCCTCAGCTCTTTAATCTTCATTTTCACCTGGTCCAGAGTGCGGCTGTGCACCCTCTGTACAGGCTGTTGGCCATATGGCCATAGACACTGGCATTTCACTCTCTGCTGTGAAGATCCTGGAGGTTGGATTGATCCCCACAGATCTTGATCAGGTTCAGGATCTCCACTTCACTCCATGAGGGACCCCTCCTCTTTCACCCCCGGCCAGGGGCTTCCACGCTGGCTGCTGGCTCTCTTGCAACCATGGGGGGCTTGATGGGAGTGCAGGATCTGCCATGGCAGCAGGGAAAAGAGGGATGGCTACTTGTGTGTGGCACAGGACAAGCAGGGCTTGCTTTGTGCCACAAGCCCTTTCCTCTGTGGCTGCAGCTTTAAGGGCTACAGGGGAAGGGGAACTATAGAGTTATGATGAGTGTGGACTGAGTGGCCACCAGAGCACCTGTGGGAAGCTGTGGAGGCCACTTATTTCGAAATAACCACAGCTGTGCCGTCTATATTTTGAGATAGGTGCTAATCCTTGTAAAATGAGGGTATGTCTACACTACTCCCCTAGTTCGAACTAGCGGGGTAATGTATGCATACCGAACTTGCTAATGAAGCCTGGGATTTGAATTTCCCGGGCTTCATTAGCATAAAGCCGGCTCCGCCATTTTTAAAAGCCGGCTAGTGCGAACCCCGTGCCGCGCAGCTACACGCGGCACGGGCTAGATAGTTCGAACTACGTAGTTATTCCGAACTATCTGTACGCCTCGTGGATCTAGCAACAGATTTAAAGCAACAGATGGATCTAGACCAGGGGTCTCCAAACTTTTCAGCCCGAGGGCCGCATTAACTATCAAACAGCAGTTCGGGGGCCGCTTTCACGACGGGGAATTTCAGTTGCCTATTGCGCCCTCTGTCGCAGCGCGGCCGGTACTCTGACCATGCACTCCCTCCAGTGCTGAAGGGGAGGGAAAGGGGGGCCCGGGCCCACCCTCACTCACGGGCCCCAGCCCAGGGCCCTAAGGACACGGAACCAGCTGGCTCCGGTCCGGCTGACGGGGCTCCTGCCGTAACTCGTCAGCCCGCCAACTCTAACGAGTTCTGCCCTGGGCTGCTTCCTTTCCCTCCTTGTGTGACCCTCTACCTCCCCCCACCGTGGGGCGGTCACCTTTGATTCGTCCGTCAGGCTGACGGTCGTATATCCAGACGCCCACCCCTCCCGCCGGGGCTGGTCCTGCCGTCTGGGTGGCCGTCGGGTCTGGACTCCTGAGAAGGGGGGGGGCTTTTCCCCCTGCTCTCCCCTTCCTCTGCACGCTGTCCTCCCCTCCTGCTTGCCACCGCTCACTCCTTCCCCCCCCCTGGGTGGAAGGGGTCACCTTTTTAAAGTTCCCGCCGGGGTTCACGTTCCCCCGCACGTCGCCGGGCGGGCGTTACCACCACCGCCCATCCTGCCCCCTGATTGGCCGGCTGCCCTGTCAGTCTGGGCGGGGGAATGCCGCCCGTGCTAACCCCCGCCCCCTGCGCCGTTTGCCGCCGCGCGGCTGCTTGTCAGCGGAGCGGCCTGCTTCTCCTGCCCCGGCGCGGCGTGAGTACACGCCGCACACCCCTGACAGGGCCCCCCCCCCCGCGGCAAGAAGGGCCCGTTCGGCGGCGCCCCAGGGACGGGCGGGGATCACCTCGTCACACCGGCACGCGGAAGGCGGGGCCAGACAAAAAGGTCTCCACAGGCCGGATGAGAGGGCCTCGCGGGCCGCATCCGGCCCGCGGGCCGTAGTTTGGAGACCCCTGATCTAGACAAATAGATGAGCAGGCCCGCAGATGAGGTAATTAATGAGGGGCAATTGCCCCAGGGCCTTGTGATTCAAAGGTGCCCGGGGCTCCAGCCACTACCGCCACTACTGTGGTGCTGCTCAGGCCCCACCCCTTCCCCCAAGGCCCTGCTCTTCCAGTAATGTGGAGCTAGGCCCACACACACACCTTGCCCAGAGGCCCAGAGAAACTGTCAGAAACAATGGCAAACACAACAGGCTGTGGTCTCAGCACACCAGCAGCCTAACTGCCATCATGTTTTTGTAGGCATCAAGGCAAAGGAGAGTTTCATAGACTCACAGAATGCTAGCACTGGAAGGGACCTCTAGAGATCATCAAGTCCAGTCCAAGCACCATCTTTCCCTGATAGATGTCGAGCCAAACTTCTCTTCAATATCTCCAGTGATGGAGATTCCACAGCCTCCCTAGGCAATTTATTCCAGTGGGTAACCACCCTGACAGGCAGGAAGTCTTTCCGAATGTCCAACCTAAATCTCCCTTGCTGCAATTTAAGCTCATATGAAGAAGGAGGAATTTGAAGGGGGATAATGAAGTATGGCAAAAGCTCAGAGTTGTGAGTACCTAGAGAGAGATTCAGGTTGAAGATGAAGCTTGCATTACAGATCAGAGTGATTGGCAGGGTAGTGGTATTCTTTACAGTGTACAAGACAGGAGACAGCGGGAAGCGCTTCCGGGGGAAAATTAGGAATTCTGTTTAATAGGACTGAATTTGAACTGACAGCTAGACACTCCCAAGGAGATGTCAGATACAGGCTGAGAGTTTAGTTTGGACAGCAGGAGACAAGTCCAGAACAGATATCTCTGTGAGCAGTCAGCATAGAGATTGTAGTAGAATTTGTGTTTGTGCAAGAGATTACCCAAAGCTAAGGTACAGAGGGAGAAGAGAACAGAACCAAGGACAGAGCCTGGTGGAACCCAATATAACATTAGAAAAGGGTGAGCGAGACTCCTTTGAAGGACACGCTGAAGAATCAGTTAGAGAGGCAGAGTTAAGAACATGGAAAGGATAGCGTAACAGAGGCCTAGAGGGGACAGATTTGTGTTTTCCGAGAAAAATAATAAAAAGCACAAATGAGAACAACACTCTTCAAAAAGGAACAGCAGAGGTAAATTCTACAAAATGTTGGCATTATCATCAACTTCAAGAACAAATGACAAAAACGTAAAGCTAAGAAGAAAGGGCTGATCACGAAAGTAATTGCGGAAAATTTCATTATGCATTAGTACAAACTAATAAGTATTGAAAAAGGTGCCTAGTGAACAGAAGAAAGGCGTGCGGCTGGTTGACACATGAAAGAAAGAAAGGAACTGGGAGACCATTGTGGAATGTCAAGTTCCACATCAAAACAAACATGACGTAAAGAGAAAATGCGGAAATATAGTGACGTATACTTGGAGTTAGGGTTTACATGGATGGGCAATGAATCTGAACCACGTCCATTATGCTTACTCCGAAAGGAGGTGCTGTAAAATGAGAACTTAAAACCAGCTAATCTTCAGTGTCACATTAAATGGAAACATGGCGAATATGTTTTGAAGCCAATTTAATTTTTTTAGAACAAACTCAAAGAATGAAAGGAATGTAAGACATTAAATTGAGCACATAGCCATGGGCAGTGACCATGAGCACTCCCAGCTATCCCCTAGGCAATTCTAGGATCCACCCCACTTCCCTAGCTTCAGGACATCCCTTATCCTGCCTTCCTATTGCCAGAGCCAGATCCATCCCTGAGGCAGCTGGTGTTTACTGTGTGGCTGCTCTTGGAGTGGGAGAGGGACCTCACACCCATCACCCTGTGATCCTTAACTCTGTACCTTCTGGACACCCCTTATCCTGCCTTCTGAATGCAAGAGCCAGCTCCTGCTCTTGGTCAACCTGTGTTGGTTGTTCTGCTGCGCCTGCGGTGGGTGGATTTGAGTCCCCAGGCAAATGCCCTATCCCCTAGGCCGCTCCAAAACCCACCCCACTCCATCTCCCTGCCTTCAGGAAGTACCTTATTCCTGCCTTCCTAATGCAGTTGCCCCTCCCCACCACCCACCCTGGAAGCAGCCAAACAGCCAACACTGGCTGCCCCAGTGCTGGAGCTGGCAACCGCATTAGGAAAGCAGGAGCCAACACAGGCTTCCCGCATTAGGAGTGGGGACCTCTTATTGGGCAGCTCAACTCATAGCCAGGACAGGAAATCCACACACCAGAGGAGAAGAATTTATATTACCTGCAGCAAAGGAGATGGTGAGTGCAATGCTTGGAGACAAGGCTGGGAAACAGATTGGTTTAATTTCTCTCTCAAACAATGCAGTGCAGCACAGAATTGACGAAATGGCTCAGAATGTTAAGGAACAACTGACTGAAAGGGTGCGGAAAAGTCGCTTCTATTCTTTTCAAATTGATGACTCAACAGATATCACAAACCACTCAAACCTTCTGACAGTCGTTAGATATGAATACAATGGAGAGGTCCAAGAGAACTTTCTCTTTTGCAAATCTTTGCCCACATGCCCAACTGGTGAGGCTATTTTTGTTGTGTTGAGCGATTTCATGAGGGAGTATGATATTGACAGGTCAAAGTGTGTGGGGATCAGTACTGATGGGGCTCATGCAATAACTGGCCAGTATACCAGAGTAGTCACTTGAGTTAAAGCAGTGGCACCGTTAGCGACATTCATTCATTGCAGCATTCACAGGGAAGTGCTAGCTGTTAAAAAAATGCCTCCTGACCTCAGGGCAGTTTTGGACAAATCAGTCAATTTCATCAAGGCCCATCCATTGAATTAAAGACTATTTGATGCTTCGTTTGGTGAGGTGGGCAGTGATCACAGCCAACTTCTTCAAATGGAAGTTTGCTGGCTTTCCAGAGGAAAGGTTCTTTCACGCCTGTTTGACTGTGTGATGAAGTGAGGATTTTTTTTTGCTGGACCATCATTTTGAGCTTTCTCATTACCTTGTTGAGTTTCCTTGGCTAGCTAAATTGGCTTACTTAGCCATATCTTCAGCTACCTAAATGGGCTTAATCTAAGTCTACAGGGAAAAGCTGTGACCATCTTTCATGTCCATGACAAAATTGATGCTATGATCAAGAAATTGGGCCTGTGGACATCTCAACTTGATCAGTTCAGCATTCAACCTCATTGCAGGAGGAATACCAGCTAATTTGAGTTAGGGCTTTAAATCGGAATCCTGTTTCACTGCCGCGTGTAGATGCGGGCAGTTACTTCGGGCTAGTCAATTTCAAAAAGTGGCGACCGGCAGGGAACATGCAAATCAAGCGCAAGATATTTAAATCTCGGGCTTGAATTGCAATTTCGAGTGCCCTCATTAGCCTCCCTAGATTGATCTAGGGGGCTAGTGTAGATGTACCCCCAGTCCTTCCACCCAGCAATAATTCCTCTATCCTGTGGGGGAGAATATTTCAAAGACTTGATTGTTGGTAAACTTTTCTTAAGTAGGATGGGATAACTTGTCCAGAACAGACTACGGGTCTCTGGAAAACTCTTGCATGAAATTGTCCATTGAAATTACTGATGCCATCTTAAAAATACTCAGTAATTTGGTACAACAGGTCCATTAACTTACTTAGTTCCACCATACAATGGGTCAAAAAACTGAACTGTAATCCTTGCAGCATACCAAGAAACAGCCACCATGGAAGAGAGTCCTATGGAGGAAAATTCAAAATGTACATATTTAAAGAAATAATTCTACAGCTTTGCATTATGAAAATGGAATTATGAAATACACATTTCACTTCATTTGCTAATTGTGAAAGCAATGATATTCTAATTTCAGTGTCAATGTATAATGATAGTATCTTACCTGCTAAAATGAAGATTGCTCCCCCTGTTACAGACATCTTTACTTTTGCGTTTTCATTACTCATCCCAGCTTGTGTGCACCTTAAACCAAACAGTGACAGCACAGTAGCCAAGAGACCCAAGACAATGGAAATTATCATCAGGGAACGACATGCTTGTATATAAGCTACATTAGAAAAGAAGGACAAAAAAATCAGTTTCCACACAATAAATTTAGCAACATTCCATTTTGGAAGTAAATGCCCATCAAAAAAATGTCAAATATTTATCAGAATTGATGAGGGAAGCTTATAAGGTTTAGATATTTGGTTTACAGAAGCACCTAGAAGTCAGAATGTTTATTTAAAATAAAATTAATGAGGCTGCCAACTTTAATGCTGAACTAGATTGACTGGTAATGAGGAAGCTAATGGTTTCAATAACACCCGATAGAGATTTTTGCATACTTGAAAAATGACCCCTATATTAGTGAGTTGGGTACCAATCATCAGTATGATTGCTTGTTTTAACGTCAAATACAAGGTTTTGTGTCCATTAAAATGGTGTATGAAAAAGAGTAGGTACTACTTTATAGGAGACAATGGAAATCTAGCTCTTCATGTTTAAATTCTCTTGTAGGATCATTGGATCATAGAAGATTGCAGGTAAAAGAGACCTTAGGAGGTCATTTAGTCCAATCCTCTGCTTAAAGTAGGACCACCTCCAAATAAACCATCCCCAACCAGGACTTTATCACATCTGGCCTTAAAAACCTACAAGGATGGAGATTCCACTCCCTCCCTAGGTAACCCATTCCAGTGCTTCACTACCTTCCTAGTGATGTTTTTCCTAATATCAAAGCTAGACCTCCCCCACTGCAACTTAAGACAATTGCTTCTTGTTCTATCATCTGCCACTGAGAACAGCCTCTTTCCATCCTCTTTGGAACCCCCTTCGGGTAGTTGAAGGCTCCTATCAAATCCCCTTCTCATTGTTTTGAAGACTAAATAGGCCAAGTTCCTTCAGCCTCTCCCCATAAGCAATGGGCCCCAGTTCCTTAATAATTTTTGTTGTCCTCTGCTGGAGTCTCTCCAATGTGTCCACATCCTTTCTGTAGTGGGAGGCCCATAACTGGATGCAATACTCCAGATGTGGCCTCACCAGTGCCAATCAGAGAGGAATAATCACCTCCCTCAATCTGCTGCCAGTGCTCCGACTAATGCACCCCAATATGCTATTAGCCTTCTTGGCTACAGGGGCGCACTGTTGACTCATATCCAGTTTCTCAAACACTGTAATTCCCAGGTCCTTTTTTGCCCAACTGCCACTTAGCTAGTTGGTGCCCAGCCAATAGCAGTGTCCGGAATTCTTCCATCCTTAGTGCAGGACTCTGCACTGGTCTTTGTTGAACCTCATGAGATTTCTTTTGGCCCAAACCTCCAATTTGTCTAGGTCACTCTGGTGACCTATCCCTTCCCTCCAGTGTATCTACCTCTTCCCCCAGCGCAGTGTCATCCATGAACTCACTGAGGGTGCAAGCCAACCCTTCATCCAGATCATTAATGAAGATGCATTTATCAGATGTCCATTGTCCAAGATATTTGGGCTTGAGATCTCAAACAAAAATTTTTGCAAATTGAACTTGCCTTTTTTTAAAAAAACCTGCCAGTCACCTCCAAGTTGTTCACCTTAATCCAGTCTCTGACCTACTGAGCTAAAAAGTCCAGAATATTATATAGAAAATGCTTTCAGACACATCTATTTCAAGCTTTCTTGAGGAAAAATATCATGGGCAATAGAAGGGGGAAAACAACCTTTTCCGTATAATGAACAGTTTTAGCCCTGATTTTCAGCTGCCCTGGACACTGGAGACATATAAGAAGGTGAATACACAGTCTGAGCAGACAACTTTCTGGAAATTTTAGGGTTCGATGGCACAGTTGTGTGCGTTACCTTAGGTAGGGATCCATCTATATGGACAGTGCTCAAAGAACATTAAAAGTTAGCTCCATCCAAATCATAGGCTACGTCTAGACTACATCCCTTTTTCGTAAAAGGGATGTAAATTAGACGTATCATAATTGCTAATGAAGCGGGGATTTAAATCTCCCCCACTTCATTAACATAAAAATGACTGCTGATTTTTTTCAGCATGGAGTTTTGCCGGAGAAAAGCGCCAGTCTAGACGCTGATCTTTCGGAAAATAAAGCCTTTTCCAAAAGATCCCTTATCCCTTATTTGAAGAGGAATGAGAGATCTTTCGGAAAAGGCTTTATTTTCCAAAAGATCAGTGTTTAGACTGACGCTTTTCTCCGGTAAAGCTGGGTGCTGAAAAAAAGCGGCAGCCATTTTTATGCTAATGAAGTGGGGGAGATTTAAATCCGCGCTTCATTAGCAATTGCGATACGTCTAATTTACATCCCTTTTACGAAAAAGGGATGTAGTCTAGACGTAGGCATAAAGTGTTAAACAGGATTACTTGTATTTCACCAGAGTTTTTAATCCTATGTTTAAGGTAACTGATGCAAGTTTAATTATTACATAATCTTCTAACACAGGAATTTATCACTATACCCCATACGACATCATCATAATCTCAACAACCTTACCTATGGAGCTGCTAGAGTTAATTCCATAACAGGAGGGATTACTCTCAGTATATCTTCTCTGGTATTTATTAATCTAGTTACAAACTAAATTCATTTACTAATCAATAATAATTGCAGCACATGATTCTACATCAGAGATGGCACAGAATTAATTGGCAATGAAACAAATTGAGGTGGTGCAATGTTCTATTTATATAATAGTTTCAATGTTTTTCAACTCAATTTAGATTTAGTCCCTGATTTTCTGACATCCAGTCAACATCCTAGTTATTGCTTAATATTTGCTTGTCTGCAGTTTTTCCACGTCTAGCTATGAAGAAAGCAGCAACAATGTATACCAGTCTCTCAATGACCTTAAAACATGCATATTGCTTCAAAGAGATTTTAACTCCAGACTTCAAAGAGAAGCCTCAGAACTGTCATTCATGATTAAATTTGACACTTTACGTATGGGCCTTAACAAAGATGCTTATTATCTCACCCATTACAAAGATAGCTTCCCCAATTATCACCCCTAATATCATTACTTCACAGACTCTAGCCTTCCCCTCTCACTTCCCCTCTGTTCCAAAATCTGATTTGTCAATTTTATATGCGTTCACTTTTTTTTATTGTATCACTTTGGTATATATGGTCGTGCCAATTTTCTTCCACAAATTGATCTGAGGAAGTGGGTCTGGCCCACGAAAGCTCATCACCTAATAAACCATCTTGTTACTCTTTAAAGTGCTGCATAGTCCTGTCTTTTGTTTCAGCTAGACCAGACTAACATGGCTGCATCTCTATCACATAAACAGTATCTGTCAAAGACCTTGAGAAAGCTAAGTATTATTCCCATTTTATAGATAGGAAAACTGAGGCACAGATACTCCATGACTATCTGATTCCCAGTCCCTCACTCTAAGCATTACACCATGCTGACTCTTGATAAAAATGTGTTCCAAAATGAACCACTTTGAGGTTCTGTATATAGCACATAATAGGGTATGTCTACACTACAGCGCTAATTCGAACTAACTTAGTTCGAATTAGTTAATTCGAACTAACGCATCCAGACTAAAAAACTAGTTCAAATTAGCGTTTTGCTAATTCGAACTAGCATGTCCACATTAAGTGGACCCTTAGCCGGGGTTAAGGATGGCCGGAAGCAGTGCCAGCAGGGCATCAGATGAGGACTTAGAGCGTGGAGCTGCTGTCTCAGGCTAGCCGAGGGCTGTGCTTAAAGGGACCCGACCCCCACCCTGGACAGACAGTTCTCAGGGGTGCCCCGCTTGCAAAGCAGTCCTGGCTTGGATTGTCCGGAGTACCCACACTGGGCACATCACAGCACTCGGCCATCAGACCGGCTGCACCTGCCGCAGGCTGCCATCTGGGGAGAGGGGGCAATTGGGGGGCTGCAGGAGAGGTTCCACCCCCAGAAGCCCACAGAGCCACCCCAGTCCTCCCCATCAGGGGCTCGTACCCCATTCCTCCCTCACCTCCTTCCACTTACCCCTCCCTAGCCCCCCTTCCTGATGTACAAAATAAAGGACAATTGTGTTCAAAAATAGAATCCCTCTTTATTGAACAAAACTGAGGGAGACTGGGAAAAGGAGGTGGGAGAGGGGAAGAGAGAGGCTGGGAGAGGGGAGGGCAACTACAATGGTGAGGGGTTTGGAACAGGTCCCATATGAAGAGAGGCTAAAGAGACTGGGACTTTTCAGCTTAGAAAAGAGGAGACGGAGGGGGGATAGGATAGAGGTCTATAAAAGCATGAGTGGGGTGAAGAGGGTGCATCAAGAAAAGTTCTTCATTAGTTCCCATAATAGAAGGACTAGAGGACACCAAAGGAAAGGAATGGGTAGCAGGCTTCAAACTAGTAACAGAAAGTTGTTCTTCACAAAGCAGAGAGTCAACCTGTGGAACTCCTTGTTGCAGGAGGCTGTGAAGGCTAGAACTATAACAGAGTTTAAAGAGAAGTGAGATCAAGTGATGGAGGTTGGGTCCATGGAGTGGTATTAGCCAGGGGGTAGGAGTGGTGTCCCTGCCCAAAGTTTGTGGAAGGCTGGAGAGGGATGGCACGAGACAAATGGCTTGGTCACTGTCTTCTGTCCATCCCCTCCAGGGTCCCTAGTATTGGCCGCTGTCGGCAGACAGGCTACTGGGCTAGATGGACCTTTGATCTGACCCAGCACAGCCATTGTAAGCTCAGGGCTCAGGGTCGGGGGTCTCAGTGGACCACCTTGATTTTCATGCCAACCTGCTCCTGGGTGGCCAGGCTGGCAGCTCTCCTGCCCTAAACGGCCACTTTCCTGTGCCTAGTGCGGAGGTCGTGGACGAGGTCCACGATGTCCGCACTAGACCAGGCGGGTGCCCGCCTCTTGCTGTCCCAGGCAAGCTCCTGGGAGCTTCCAGCCTGGTCCCGGGAAGAGGGGGAGGGCTGGGGGGCATCGGGTGGCTGGCTCGAGCCATGCCAAGTGCAGGGTCTGCTAGCTGGGTGCTGGCAGGCTTGCACCTGGCACGGGCACCATGCAAGAAATTTCTGCATCCTTAAGCCTTTAGCTGAGCAACTCATCTTCTTGCCATGCAATTATTGTTTGACATTTGCTTTCTAAAATTCTCTCCACTAACTTATCTCTTGGCCCCACCATCTCACTTTCTTGTTTTTCATCACTCTGCTCTCATTGCCCTTGTTCAATTTTCTTTTTCTAGGTCATTATTTATTCTTTACCTACTTCAATCTCCTCCCTTGATGCTATGATGGGAGACAAACTATTTACAGTAGAACCTCAGATTTATGAAAGCCAGAGTTACAAACTGACAGTCAACCAAGCACCTCATTTGGAACCAGAGGTATGCAATCAAACATCAGGAATAAAGCAAATACAGGACAGGCCTCTGTTAAACATAAACTACTACAAATAAAGGGAAAACAGCAAATAGCATTTTTTCCTGCATAGTAAAGTTTCAAAACTGTATGAAGTCAATGTTCATTTGCAAACTTTTGAAAAACAACCGCAGCATTTTGTTCATCATTACAAACATTTCAGAGCTACAAACAACCTCTTCTCCCGGGGTGTTTGTAACTTGAGGTTCTACTGTATTATATCCTCCATAAATACATTCCTTCTGGGGAGCTTTGATTAACCTCACTAATCTGAAGCAGAGACATTGAATCTTAACTCAACGATAATAAAACTAAAGTTTAAAGTGCCAATATAAATAGAAATTGGCAGCTGATTAAATGATTAGTGACAAATGCTTTATCTCCCACATGTAACACAGGTGCTAAATACATAAGCAATTTAATATAGTTGGTCTTCTAAGCACTGCAGTCTGAATTAGCAGTGCATAAAATAAGATACTCAATTCAAACCCCTTATCTGTGTCAAAGGGACCCAAATATCTTTGGCTACAAGGAGCTGTATTGTAGAAATACAGATTCTGGGCATTTTCTATGAATCAACGACAATCATATTGTAAAGTTTGGTTTGTTCTCAATACTAACCATTTCATCTACTGTCTTGTGAATTGCCCATGTACTGTCAGTTACATAAACTTTGGCTGCCATAACTTGTGGGCACCAGATTGGTTAGCATCTTATCTCCACAAACAGTTTAAAGAAATGGATCCCCAAACCCCGTATAAAACTCTTTTCATTCTGAAGTTTCATACTTTAAATATAGTCTGAACATTCAATTTACTATAAATGCTATTTCATACCTACTTATATTCAAAAGCACCAATAAATATCAAATGTCAATTATTAAGACTGTGCCTGGAAAACAGGAGTGGGGAACCTTTTTTGGGCAGGGGACACTGACCCACAGAAAAATCAGTCAGAGGCCACACACAAGTGAGAAGCAAAAAAAAAAAAAAAAAACAAATCCTCGCTGATGTGGTCACTGACTAAGGATAAAGACACTCCCCACTTTCTCCTCGCACACCAGGGCCTAGGGGTGCCCAGCCTAGTAGATTTTGTGTGTGCTCCAACCCCACAGTGAGGCAGCGGGGGAACTGGAGTACCAGTCTGGGCTCCCCAGTGCTGGGGCCCCCCAAGCCTCATCCAGGCAAGCCAGGAGCCACATCTGACCCCCCCAGGCCTGAGGTTCCCCACCCCTGCTGTAAAATATCTCACTGAAAAAAATAAAGAAACTTTGAGAGATGCTCATGAAGGCTAGAAATGGTACAATGTCCAGTTATCATTCCATAGGATGTCAGCAAGCATATTGCATTATGTTTTAAATGCCTATAGAAAGAATAATTGCCTGATGCATTATTTTAATAGCTTTTTTGATGTGGTTTATTTGACACATTGTCAAGGCTGTTCCCCACTCTGGTACTTCAAGTTCAGAAGCAGGGGGGCCTCAAGAGATACCCCACCACTAAAGGCTTCTGCTTAAAAACTCTGCAAGTTCACAGTTTCTCTGACCTTGGGTGGCATGCTGACATCACCCAAATGCAAAAAATCCCTTTGAGAACCCTAGAAGATGCATTTGGGAATTTCTTCCTGTAGCGTACCCTCTAGCTCTTTAATCTTCCCTCTGGAGAAACCTCGAAAACAAACTGTAATTTCTTAATAGCTAATCTTTCAGTCTCAGACATACACATACAGACATCAGATCATAATCTTAAAAAGGTGATTTTATTAATAAAACAAAGACATACTTGTAAAGCATACTTGGTTGCTAGGTGTTACAGAGAAACTGAAAATTGCTTCCCTGTGATTCAATTTCAAAGGTATAATGTGGAGTAAGAGTTAGTACATAGGCTCAGCAAAGAAGAGTTGAACAAATCCAAAAATAAAGAAAATAACCTGATTACATCTAAGTAAACATTCCCTATTCTGCTCACATCTCTGTTGTTCCAAGGTTTAGTCTGTCCCTAGTCATGCATGTTGCTAAATATTCCATGCTTTGCTTCCTGGCTCAATTTGGGTTTGTAGTTCTCCTCTGGTCACACAAATACTAGGGCAGAAAGATCACTGCTTCATATTAAAAAAAAACTGCACTCTGTTTTCTTTTGGCTCTCCTGATTCTCTGCCAACACTTCCTGGAGACTGCCAAGAAACCAGTCTCTGGGTTTAACTCTTACAGATAATTTAGTTAATTGAAAAGGGTAGTACCCCTCCCATTCACCACACACATTCTAATGCTTTATAGACTTTTTTTATTGCAATAGTCTATGAAGCCTTTATTGACCAAAAAAAAAATCTATTTCACTTTTTGCCACAGTTCCTAGTGAGCACCCCTGCCTGCTCACTCAGTAGGACTGATGTAAGGAGAATTTAAGCCTCAGTGCTCTGGATCCAGCAGACTGAAGTATTAGTTCCTCCCCTGGCTTCCCTGGCACATTTACTAGGCACTGACTTTGAGTCTGTACCCTTTTTCAGAAATGGGGCCTTCAGCCACCCGCCCTAAGCTTCAGGACTGGCATTGACTCCTGAATATCCCAGTTATTTAAACACACCTCTCCCAGAACTCCACTTGTGGTTTACAGAGCATGCAACTGGTGTAAAGCAGTTATACATGCACGCACACAGAGCACAGTCTAACACAGGGGTGGGCAATAGAAAAGCAGCGACCCACCAGGGTTAGTCCTTGGTGGTCCTCTGCTGCTATATTTACCTGCGCCTCTGCAGGTATCAGCGATCGCAGCTCTTGTTGGCTGTTCCCATTGGCTGGGAACAGTAATCTATGGCCAGGATGGTATTTGCCCACCTTGGGTCTAACACCTTTGTTGTCTTTTATATTTAATTGTACACAGCACACAAAACAATATACACCTAAAACTACTATGTCCATCACTTTCTAGTTCACCCTTCCCTTGAGTCCTGGGGGGGAATCGTCTGGGTTACAGAAGGCACGAATGGTGTCCCTGACTCATGCACACTGTTACATTCCCTCATGCACTGAAGACAATGGCCCCTAAGCAGACCAGCCTGTCTTTTAAAAACCTTCATTCCTTGTACCAGGTAAGTTACATCTTTTGTCATTTCCACCCCACCCCCACCCCCACGCACAAACCCATCACATGACTCTGTTGCCAATGTGTGTTTTCCCCTGCTAACTCAGTTACCCTGGGATGGAACCACCAGGCTTTTGATTGGGTAGTTAAGAGTCAACTACCCTCTCTTATTAGTCTTTTGGAATTTGGAAACCCAATGTGGAGGCAAACAAATCACAGAAGAGATGAAAGAGTTTACAGCCTTACACAGACACATAGGTTTTATAATCTCACACAGAATTCATAAATTGTACAGACATATTCCCAATTCATTTTCCATTACTACTACACATATCGAGTTAGAGTTTTCTTAAACTAAAAAGGGTTCTTTCAAAAAAATTCTTCTATTAGATAAAAAGTATTGCATGAAAATAGAGACATACCAGGCAGTGCCAACATAGATTCAAACTGTCTGCAGTTGGAAACTCCAGTGCTATCTTCTGCACAGCTTTTCCACAGGTTTTCAAACAAGCTAGAAGTGGTAATCACATTCCCATGTATGGTGGAGGTTTTCCAGTAACTATTTGATAAAGTGGCTCCCACAGCTAGCCATCCACACAAGCTCAGCAGAAAGCCAATGATTTCCAAAGCAGCAGACATGTTTGTGAATATTAACACACTGTCTATCTTTTATAAAAATTAAGCGTATAAAATATTGTTCCCTGCAGAAGACTACGTGCTGTTCTATCTCTAGTTTCACTCCAAAATGAAGCTACCTTTGCTCTTTGCTCAACCCCCAGGGTGATAAGGCTTTTCATGCATAACAGTAATATCTGGAAGCAATTTATGGGAAAGATATTAATTGAAATAGTCTGAGAAACTTACACGTTATTTTTATGATTAAAAGTTATGGAATGAGCCCATAATGCATCCTGAGTCAGAAAGTCTATCCAGTGTTCTGACTATCACCTCTCCCATGAAGTTTTTGAGACTGGTAAACTTTTATGATGTTCATAGAGTCTCTATCTAAATTTTATCAATCATAGTTCACATAAGGCTACAATTACTTGGAATTTTATAGCTGCTTTGAAAGATTAGTGTTCCTATGGTATTTGCTTTAAAACAAAATTAGATTCTAATTCAAAAGCAGGAATTTTATTTTCTATGTATGGTACTTTACATACTTATGGAACTTAATTATAAGTAAAAACAACTCATACCAAGACAACATATATTTTAGTTAAGATAGTTATTGTATTACTATACTCAGTATTTCAAAGGATGTTAAGTTTGTAGATAAAAGATAAACATTAATATTTTACAAACGATTGATTGCTAGTTAAAGTGATATTTCCCCATGAAACCGCATCCCACTCACACTAAAACATGAAAGTATGACATGGAATCATAGCAAAATTTCAGGTGGATTGAATCACAATTTGAAAATAGTTTTATGGCTCTCAATATCAATTTATTAAATGTTTGTCAGAGGCTTTTTTTAAGAATTCTAGTGATTAAGGGTATAATCATATCCCAGACTAGTTCCACAGAAGACATTTTCATTGGCATTTTATGACTTTAGTAACTTAAACTGTTTGCAAATATAAATAGGCTAAATCACAGGTAGTAAACTGCTTCTACCTCACCTGGAGAATAAAGCAACATTTCTATTCTACACAAACTAGATCCTTTTGTTGTGTTAAATGTATATAGATATGGAACTTGTTATTATACAGTTAATATACAGACTTCCAAAAGGACCACTCATCACGAGTGTCACAAATTCCTAATAAACTAGATGGATCAGCTCTTTTAGATATGCTCATCAAACCTCTTTGGTCATTTTGTGGCTAGGCTTTAGAAGGCTAGGTTTTGGTTGCAAAGGCATGTTAGAATGCTACATGCCTGCTTCAGCTACCATAAAAATCAATGGGAGTTTTGCTGTTGATTTAGACAAGAGCAGACTTTGGACTCAGAGGGTATGTCTGCCCAGCAATTAAGCACCCATAGCTAGCCCGTGTCAGCTGACTCAAGCTCATGAGACTTGGGCTACGGGGCTGTAAAATTGTAAGCCGAATCAGTTGACACCAGCTAGCTGGGGGTATTTACTTGTTGTGTAGACACTGAATCGTAGAATCATAGGCCTGGAAGGAACCTTGCGAGGTCATCTAGTCCAGTCCCTTGCCCCCATGGCAGGACTAAGTATTAGCATTCTAGACCATTCCTGACAGGCGCTTGACTAACCTGCTCTTAACATTTTCTAATGATGAATGTCATACCCAGAATGCCACTGTGCTCAGTAGTGCCTTTGCACTCTTATAAAGCTCTCTGATGATGACCATGAAGATTTGCTCCTTATAAGACATTAATCAAAGAACGTGGTAACAATTTAACTTTTCGTAAGAATCCTACCAATGCTGCACTTCTGCCTGGGGACTGGGGGTCTCTGCAATTTTAACGTGATGGAACTTTAGATCAACATATTGTGGCAGTACTTACATCTCTTTTGAAGAACTTGCTGTTTTTACAAAAACAAAAGAGGGAACATTTCAGACTCCTTTATCTCAACATAGGGTTTGATCCTCACTATCCTCACTATCGGTATCCCCACATACCTCTAGCACAGCTGAATTCAGTGAGGCACTTTTTATATTCAGCAATGGACAGTTGCTTTTAATGAAGGGGTGTGGAGTCATTTTGGCTTCCTTGATGTTCAGAGTTCTTAGCCTTTAGAACACAGAACTTATCCCTTCAGACGCTTGCTTGAAAGAATAGTTTTGTGTTGTATGCTTTGTTGTGTTTGGATAACCTGCCATATAAGATCTCACTCTGATAAAGAGCTAATTAACAAACTCCAACTTTATTTTGGCTGCTTACAACTAGCTTTCAAACAGGTTTTGCTAGGAAGCATTATGCTGCCTGAAAGCACCTGCTCCATTTTTATATTTATTGTTACCTCTCTTCTCTTTTAAAGAAAACTGTCAAACGCCCCTGCAACAACTGATAATGTAATCTAATGTGTACTTTTCAGATGGTGCCTGTTCTTCTGGTTGCTATGTTCATTGTTGTATAAGTTTGCCTAGCTACTTACCAGTATAACTTAGAAGTTCATCACACAAACTCTCCTAGGCTACGTCTAGATGCAGGTTTCTTGTGCAAGAAGCTTTTTTCAGAAGAGATCTTCCAAAAAAACTTCTGAAAGAGAGTGTCCACACACAAAAGTGCAACGAGAAAGCGATGTGATTTTGCAAAAGAGAGCATCCAGACTCATTGGATGCTCTCTTGCATAAAAGGCCACCTGAAATCAATGAGGAGAGGCTGAAGGAGTTGGGTCTGTTTAGTCTGCAGAAGAGAAGAGTGAGGGGGGATTCGCACAGATACAGACAGACATCATCTTTCTGTCCAAGTGCAGGGGGATTTGATGGCAGCCTTCAACTTCCTGAAGGGAGGTTCCAAAGAAGATGGAGAGAGGCTGTTCTCAGTGGTGACGGATGGCAGAACAAGGAACAATGGTCTCAAGTTGCGGTGGGAGAGGTCCAGGTTGGATATTAGGAAAAACTATTTGAGTAGGAGAGTGGTGAAGCACTGGGATGGGTTACCTAGGAAAGTAGTGGAGTCTCCATCCCTAGAGATTTTTAAGTCTTGGCTTGACAAAGCCCTGGCCGGGTTGATTTAGTTGGGATTGGTCTTGCCTAGAGCAGGGGGCTGGGCTTGATGACCTTCTGAGGTCTCTTCCAGCCCTATGATTCTATGATTTAGTCTCCAGTTGCTTCCAAGTGCTGGTGCCGGAGCCTTGCAGAGACACGCACTTAAAGGGACCCCCCTGGACAGCCATTTCTCTGCTGCTGCCTGCTTGCTACCTCTTTGAGGGACAGCAAACTGCTCGCAGTGCCTGCTGTGGTTGCCCTGTCCTTTTTTGGATGCCACAGCTTTTTCCTTGGTTCCATGGAGCTGGAGTTGCCCCTGGGCATGTGATGGCCCCACACGGCCATGCTGCAGTTTCTGCAGCACTTAGTGCCACCTGCCTTCCTGGTCCTGCAGGACCTGGACCCTAATCTCATTCTGGGGATCCTTTCAGTGGCTGCAGCTGCTCCACTCTGGCAACTGCACCCCACAGTGGAGAAAAGATTCTGGAGGTAAGGCATTGTGGGGCTGAAGTCCCTGCACAGGGAGGGAGAGTGTTGGATAAGGGGGACCCTTGGAACAGGGGGCCTCGGGACTGTGGGGGGTGGAGTGAGTGTAGGGGAAGCCCCGTCCCTGGGGGCTTCTGCTGTCCAGCCCTCACACAGCCCTGCTGCTGGGGGAGAGGGGAGCAGCCTCTTAAGAGGTGGCTCCTGCAGTGTTTGGGGGGGTGGAAGGGAGAGGAGCAGGGCGGGCACCTCCCGAGGGCTCAGGCATCCCCTCTCTCATTCTCTGTTTTGTGTGTTTCTTTGTCTCCTTCTGCAGGTGGTGAGGGCCATCAATTACCTCCTGCTGAGAAGGGTCGTCCATCTAGGAGACCTGGACACGACCGTGGCTGGATTTGCTGCCCTGAGATTCCCGAACTGCGGGGGAGCGATTGATGGTACCTACATCCCCATCTTCACACCGGACCATCGAGTGGCCCAGTACATAAATCAGAAGGGCTACATTTCCATTGTCCTGCAGGCCCTGGCTGACCATCGGGGAAAATTTACCGACATTTTTGTTGGGTGGTCGGGCAGGGTGTGTTCAGGAACTCAAGCCTGTACCATAAGCTGGTGCCAGGCACATTTTTCCCCCCCAGGACTTTGCAGTTGGGGATGTGCACATGCCTCTGTGCATAGTGGGGAATGTGGCATACCCCCTCATGCCATGGCTCATGAAGCCATACACCGGTCACGGGATCCCAGCAGGGACCTGTTTAATGCCCACCTGAACCGGGCCAGGATCCAGGTGAAGTGAACCTTTGGCCGCCTCAAGGCACGTTTCCAGTGCCTCCTCACTCGCCTGGACGTAGGGGAGCACGTCATCCCCGAGGTGGTGGCAGCATGTTGCTTCCTCCACAATACTGTGGAATGGAAGGGGAGGCCTTCCTCCTGGGGTGGGAGGCAGACACCGGCCGCGAGGGACGAGCATTTGAGCATCCCCGGACAACTGCCATCTGCCAGGCCCATCAGTTGTGGAGGTGCATCCGGGAGGCCCTGAGGGAGAGATTCTCTCAAGCACCTCACTAACTGTCCCAGAACTTTCCCAATAGGGGCCTCTGGCTTGCTGCTCTATCCCTTCCCATCACAACCCCTCCCTTTGGCCCTTCCCTGACCTCCCAATAAACGTATCTTGTAGGTTTTTTTAAAAAATGCAGTCTGTATTAATGAAAGATTCGGAAAAGGTGTGCAGAGGGAGAAGGGTTCTGAACTGGGAGGGGGGATCAGAACTGGGAGGGGGCTCTAAACTGGGAGGAGGCGGCTCGATGTGCCGCCTCAGGTGCGGGCACCTCGTCGGGCTTGTGTGGGTGTGGGGACCACAAAGGGGATATGGAGGGGGGGCTGCAGTGGGGTCCAGGTTGGCAGGGAACAGTGAGAGAGGGCATGGGCATCACTTGGGGAGGGGGCATGGACATTGCTAGGTGAGGGAGCAGAGGAATGGCATGGGGAGGGAGCAGAGGCATGGCAGGGGGGCAAGCAGAGAGGGAATGGGCATAGCATGGGGGGTAGGAGGGTGGAAACCAGGAGAAGCGGCATCAGGCACTTGTTCCGTCAGGCGGGACACAACAGCGCACGTGTTATCGCACTGCTGTATCAGTTGGTCCCAGGCGTGCTTCCACTATTCCAGGTCTGGTGGATGTTAGGAAGGACACTCTTTCACAAAAAGGCTTTTTCCTCATAGAATGAGGATTACCAATTGTGGGAAAAGCCCTCTGTTCTTGCAATTTACTTGCGAAAGAATGTGCTTGCAGTGTGGACATAACTCAAGTTTTGTCGGGAAAACAGCCATTTTTTCAACAAAACTCTGTAGTCTAGACATACCTCAGATGAGCAGATTAACACTTTGCTGTTGCTTTGAGGAAACCTCAGTGAAGATGTTTTGTGATCAAAATCTCAATCCTTTCTGAACATCTGGAACTCTTAGAGGCCCAAAGATGCCAGGACTACGAACTGTGAAGCCAATAGGTGCCAGAGCTCAGCTCTGGCAAGCCCTTGCACAAAGTAGCCCTGACACAAATTATACATTGAGTGTCAGTCTCCATCTAGCTGTTCATCTCCCTGAATCACATCTCTATACTCCCTGGCTACGTCTTCACTGGAATGATTTTCCAAAAATGCTTTTAACGGAAAACTTTTCCGTTAAAAGCATTTTCGGAAAAGCGCGTCTAGATTGGCAGGATGCTTTTCCGCAAAATCACTTTTTGCAGAAAAGCGACCGTGACCAATCTAGACGCGGTTTTCCGCAAAAAAGCCCTAATCGCCATTTTCGCGATCGGGGCTTTTTTGCGGAAAACACTACTCTGCTGTCTACACTGGCCCTTTTGCGCAAAAGTCTTTCGGAAAAAGACTTTTGCCCAAACAGGAGCAGCATAGTATTTCCGCAAAAGCACTGACGATCTTACATGAGATCGTCAGTGCTTTTGCGGAAATTCAAGCGGCCAGTGTAGACAGCTGACAAGTTTTTCCGGAAAAGCGGCTGATTTTCCAGAAAAAGTTGCCAGTCTAGACACAGCCCCTCAGTATCATTTCCCAGGCCCTGGTAATACCACCCAAAGTCACTCTTCTATCCATTTTTGTTATGTTCTGGAACTGTACTTTTATTGGGCTCTTTATTTGAGCAACCTTGATGCCCAGAAGTGATACTATTGTCTCATTATCTATGATCATAGAATCATAGAATCATAGAGCTGAAAGAGACCTCAGGAGGTCATCAAGTCCAGCCCCCTGCCCGAGGCAGGACCAATCCCAACTAAATCAACCCAGCCAGGGCCCTGTCAAGCCAAGACTTAAACACCTCTAGGGATGGAGACTCCACTGCTTCCCTAGGTAACCCATTCCAGTGCTTCACCACCCTCCTAGGGAAATAGTTTTTCCTAATATCCAGAAAGTCCAGTCTGTATTTCTTTTTATTCCTTTGATTTTTTAATTTAGTTTTTCTTTTCCCCATGGCCTTTAATATGGAGTGAAGTTTTCCCTTCCTTCATTAACTAGTTTAAACTAAAATAATAGGAGCTTATTCCCATACTGAGATAGTGATTGAAGAGTTTCCTTCCAGAGGAAGTTTTCACACCAGACAGTCTCTGATTGTGACACAGAGGAAGGTCTAAAAAATCCCACAATAAACAGATGTAGGATAATCTGCCTTCCCCTGTTCCAAATGAGTTCTAATCAGTGATCCCTGTAAGATGTGAGCTTGTGTGGATGCTCAGGAGAGATTCAAATGCTGCAAACTGATTAGCAGAGCAGGTTTTTTTGTTTCTACAGGTGGTGCACATTTGCACATGCCGTAGTGCACAGAAAGAATTATTTTGCACGTGGATGGAAAATATCCGTACATGGATGGAAAAAGATTATAGGGAACATTGGTTCTAATCCTAATCTCTAATAATTAGAGGTGGGTTTAAAACCTGAAGCATCAAGCTTAATGTACCTTCAAAAAAATTGCATTGCAAATAAAGGATTTTTAATCCTTGGTTTGAGCCGCAAAGACTGATGTCTATATAAGTTTTACAATAGCAGACATTTATCAGCAATTCACGATGTCCTTTAACATTTCTACATATCAAGCAAACAGATCAAAGAAGTGAAATACTGCTCACTATAGTTAGACACAAATAAATAGCTCTGTACAATCATGGACAAAACAAGTTAAATACTGAGGAACTTTAACATTTAAAAATGGGGTGGGATCAAGGACAATTATTGAAGGGAATTTTTAGTGACCTTTTAAGTCACACAAATATCCAATTTACTGAGCAACAACAGATCTGCATGGTGGTCACTAACATGGTAACAGAAGAAGAGCAGAAGTCACCTTTATAACTCTTACTTGTTAAATGGAGAGGAACTGAAAATCAAACAAATGCAGGAGGAAAATGCTGAACTATTAGCTCTCATTCTAGTTACTTTCCTTTACAAGTCTTTGGTGGCCTATGTAGAATGATGAATACTCAGAATTACTTCAAAAGCAAATGGATTGAGATAATACAAAATGATCTGGACAAAATGGAGAAATGGGCTGAGGTAAATATGATGAACTTCAATAAGGACAAATCCAAAGCAATCCACTTAGGAAGGAATAATCAGTTTCACACATACAAAATGGGAAGTGTCTAGGAAGGAATACTGCAGAATGGGAGCTAGGGGTCATAGTGGACCACAATCTACAGTGTGACACTGTTGGGGGGGAAAAAAGCATCATTCTGGGATGCATTAACGGGAATGTTATAAGCAAGACATGAGAAGTCATTCTTCTGCTCTACTCTGCACTGATTAGGCCTCAACTGGAATATTGTGTCCAGCTCTAGAGTACCACATTTCAAGAAATGTGGAGAAATTGAAGAAGGTGCAGAGAAGAGCAACAAAAATGATCAGCGGTCTAGAAAACAAGAGCTATGAGGGAAGATGGAAAGAATTGGGTTTTTTAGTCTGGAAAAGAGAAGACTGGGGGTCGGGGGAGAGGAGGCCGGGTGCTGAGTGTTTGTAGGGTTGCCAGGTGCCCGGTGTTTTCACCTCCTGGCCGGGGAAAAAAATCAGAAAATACCGGACATCATAGGTGTCCGGTATTTTCTGAATTTTTTTTACCAAACAGGAGGCAAAAATACTGGACTGTCTGGGTGAATACCGGACACCTGGCAACTCTAGTTCCGGATGAAGAGCCAAAGTCCAGCTGGATCCAGCTCAAAGAGCCGGGGCAAAAAGTTGTAGAGAGAAAAAAAAAAGGTTTGGCCCTTTAAGAAAGCTTTTTGAGGCTTTTTGGCCTCTGTAGGCTCATGTTGGTGGCCACTGCCGCCATATTGGATCTGCTATTTTGATCTGGACGGCTCCCCTACCCTGGTGAGCACAGGGGAGTCAGGAGGTGTGAGCCGTGTTCAGTGGGTGTGGGTGTGGCTTTGTGAGCCTTGGGGGCGGCTTCGCGAGCCTCACTGATAGGGTGAAGGGGAGCCACATGTGGCTAGTGAGCTGTGGGTTGGCCACGCCTGTACCAGACTATTTGTTGTTTTTAAAATTTTTCCTGTTACAGACTAATTCGGCTACCCCTCTGAAGAGGTTGAAAACAGCTAGATCTCCCCAAAATGCGAGCCTTTCAATAGTATACAGCAATTATTTCTGTTCTTGTTCATGAGGTAAGAACTTACAAGTATGTCAGTCTTGCAGGGTTTTTTGGCACTGGCTCCAGGCAGAAATACTGAAAACCCAGAATAATTCAAAGCAGAGTATGTTTCAATCCCTAGATGAAACAATTCTTCTGTTGCTACACTTGATGCTAAATTATCAAACTACCATGTTTTGTCCTAGGAAAAGGTCAGAAGCACTAGTTGTACCCTCGGAAATATTTTTAAATTTGTTTATATTAAAACTATCACCTTTGAATAATAAAAATTTTAGAAGCACTTTGCTATGTGGCACTAACAAAAAATGAAATTTCTTTCAGAGATTCCTAGTTTCAAGTAAACAATTCTGTTTAAAGTAAAAAACATCTAGTCCTCTGGTACCTGGGTTGAATGTCAAGATTTTTTTCTAGATCATCTTAAATGATGAGATTACGATGTCTGCTCCTTCTTGAAAATGATATGTATTCGGACAAAGAGAAAAAATATTTGAGTGATCTGATTAAGACACAGAATTCTAGAGCACCACTAAAGTTATATCCCAAGCCATCGTATGAATAAACTCCTCTAATACAACGAGATGTGATATGCCTATAATTAAGAACAAAAACTATGGAAACAATTGGAGACAGTATATTTTTCAAACCTGTAATGGCTGAAATTCAGATCCATGCAAAGAGATAGGATATTTATAGTGCAGGTGGACTGGATGCACAGGAGCACTACTCTGTACTGCAGGGTCTCCATGGGATCTAACGATTCCACTGAAGGTCGGAGGGGAGGTGTTAAAGAGGTGCTGCTGCTACTCTAAATCATAGGCTACAGTAGTGACCATAAAGGGGCTGAGTTGAAGCCTTATAGCCTGTCCATAGCGAAGTCTGTCCCTGAACTCTGTATCCAAAGAGGGAGGTAAATTGCCCCCAAGTATTTTATTAATTTAAACCATACACTTACTGTCCACACTCAGCAAGGAGAAAAATATCTTGCACTGAACTGAACCCAATGCAGTAGCTGCACAATTCATCCAAAGACCTTCGTAAACCCAGGTTGCAGTAATAATTGTTGTTGCCATGCTGGAAATTTTCCATTTGTTGGACACAGTCGTAACAAGTAAAATGATGAGTCCCGCCAAAGCCAGAAGCAATGCAGAGATTTGTAAAGCTGATGATGCCATTCCTTGGTTTCCAAAGTAGCCCCCCAAAATTCAGACACCAGAAACCTATTAAAATAGTTTAAATACATGCAATAGATCAAATTACATTTACATATATTTTATATAAATTGCAAGCTAGCAGTGAAAATATTAGCAAAATTAATTAAAGCTTAATAATTTATTTGGAAATGAAGCAAAAGTATTCTAAATATCCCATGATATTTGTTCCAGATTGTTAGGTTTCTACATCTTTATATGCTAACCATTAAAAAAAGATACTCCGACACTCTGAGTTTCCATCATGTCTCCTGTTACAACATTTCCATTTCACTTGTTTACAAATTAAGTTTGTTTATTTTTTAATTAAAGCAATCAAACACAAGAATAACAATAATTTAATTGAACCAATTTACATTTTATTACATTGCATTACATAGATTCAAATTTCAAACAAAACAATGTCGACACTTACGGTTACAGATATGTTTTCTGCCTATTTCAGTTGTCCTTCAGCTAGATGGTGATGTCAGCACTTTGTGAGACGCTCAGTTTGGTCAAACACAAAGTTTGTACTGTATTAGGACTTTTCCCCCTGTACTAAAAATCAAGGCCTCACTAACAGATCATTGACTGGTGGATAAGAGTTCATAGTACTACACTAAAGTCTAACTTCAATAACATGGACAAGTTAAATTAAACAAATTAAAATCAATCATAATATTAGAGAGGCTAATTGCAAGAAGTTTTCAAACTATTCTGGGGATCACTTGCTGGGGGCCTGATAACAACTGATTGCTCACATTGTGTCAGTTTCTCCTTTGTTTCTTGTTGTTACAATTAATCAGAGTTAACTCACACAAAATTTCACTAATAGGGCTGTCATTTAATCACAGTGTAGCTCACAGAAATGTAATCGCGATTTTAAAAATTAACTGTGAGTGCTTGCAGCATTCATTACACTACTAAACAATAGAATTCCAATTGAAATGTATTAAATATTTGGATGTTTTCTATATTTTCAAATATATTGATTTCAATTAAAACACAGGATACATAGTGTACAATGCTCACTTTATATTATTATTTTTTATTATCATTTTTACAGTGGAAATATTAGCAAACAGAAGAAACAGTATTTTTCAATTCACCTCCTACAAAGTATTGTAGTGCAATCTCCTTATCACAAAAATGCAACTTACAAATATACGGGGTATTTTTTGTTACATAACTGCACTCAAAAAACAAAACAATGTAAAACTTTGGAGTTTACAGGTCCACTCAGTCCAACTTCTTGTTCAGCCAATTGATGAGACAAAATAAGTTTGTTTATATTTATGGGAGATAATGCTGCTAACTTATTTACAAAAAACCTTTAAAAAATAACAAATAGTGTTGCAGAACCTTTGAGACTAACAAAAAATGTAGATGGTATCATGAACTTTCTCATGCTAGTACAATCCACTTCCTCAGATGAATGGAGTTTAAGGGGTCCATGTTCCAAATAAATAGCAGAGAGAAGGGATGGGGAGGGAAAGAAGAGGAGAGAAAATGGGAAAAGAATAGTCAGTTAAAGTTTCCATGCTTAATGAAGCTGATGCAGAGGGTTCTAAGTGTTCTTAAGTACCTGGGCTGTGTCTACATTGGCATGATTTTGCGCAAAAGCAGGTGCTTTTGCGCAAAAACATGCTGCCTGTTTACACTGGCGGGGAGTTCTTGTGCAAGAACACTGACGTTCTAATGTGTGAAATCAGTGCTTCTTGTGCAAGAACACTGACGTTCTAATGTGTGAAATCAGTGCTTCTTGTGCAAGAACTATGATGCTCCCACTCAAGAATAAGCCCTCTTGCGCAACTGTTCTTGCGCAAGAAGCCAGTGTAGACAGACAACATGAATTTCTTGCGCAAGAAAGCCCAATGGCTAAAATAGCCATCGGAGCTTTCTTGAGCAAGAGAGCATCTACACTGGCACAGATGCTTTTGTGCAAAAGCACATCTCTTGTGCAAAAGCACATGCCAGTGTAGATGCTCTCTTGCACAAATACTTTAACGCAAAAACTCTTGCGTTAAAAGTATTTGTGCAAAATCTTGCCAATGTAGATGTACCCCTCCTTTTTGTTTGGCCTTTTATGTCATTAGGATGTGGGATGTAGTGGGTAATCCAGTTAAGGTCTTTGCTTAAATCTCTATTGTATGTATCAAACTTCTAAAATGAAATTAAACTCTCACAGATTCCCTTTCAAGCTGGTTTTTTTAATTGGCTTGCAATAATTCGGTGACTTTGAGATCCATTAATGAGTGCCCAGGCAAGTTAAAATGTTCCCCAATATGTTTCTGTGTGTTACCATTTTGAATATCTGATTTGTGTCCATTAATCCTTTCTTGTAGAGACTGTCTAGTTTGGCCAATGTACATAGCAGAGGGGCATTGCTGGCACTTGATAGCATAGATCAGACTGGTGGATGTGCAGTTACATGAGCCTTTGATGTGGTGATTTACATGGTTAGCTTCTGTGATGATGTTGCTTGTATAGATGTGTGGACAGAGTTAGCACCAGAGTTGATTGCAAGGGTGGGCTCCTGGATGAGTATGATGGAGGTGTGCCGCATGGCTACAGGAAAGAATTTGTTTGAGGTTGGGGGAGGGAGGTTGTCTGTAGGCAAGGATCCGTCTGTTCCCCCAGGCTTATGGAAGTGAGGGGTCATTTTCCAGGATAGGTTGTAGATTGTTGATAATGCAATGGAGGGGGTTAAGTTGGGGGCTGTAGGTGATGACAAGTGGTGTCTTGTTGTTTTCTTTGTTGGGCCTGTCTTGAAGTAGCTGATGTCTGGGTACTCATCTGGCTCTGTCAATCTGTTTTTTCACTTCTGTGGGTGGGTATTTTAGTTTTAAGAATGCTTTATATAGGTCCTGTAGGTGTTTGTCAGTGGGATTGGAACAAATCCAGTTTGGGGAGTACATACAAATTTAAGAACGTTTTCACCTGCATGGCTTACTGATACTGCAAGTAGTAATACTCCATGCTGGATGGATGCAACACCATCATCTTCAAACAATATTTGCAGATTGAGTAAAAACTGATATTTGGTCTGAAACTGGAGGATGTACTAACATTCATATTAGCAGGGTAGATAGATGTAAGGTGGATGAAACAGATGGTGTTCTCTGAATAGCAAAGTATGTGAGGTATCAAACAAAAGAGCTCTTTCTTCCATTACAGAGAAAAAGGAGTGGTGTGAGAATTAGAGTTATCTCAAAACTGAGATGCTGATATTTGTAATTCTTAAAGAATGAGTAAGTAAGAGGTATGTTTTGTGTCCAAGCAATGTTTAGGAGCCAGAAGGTTGGTCACAGATTAATACGTAATATACGGAAGGAGATAGTGGAAGTCTTTAGCCCTTATTGGAAAAATAGAGGTCTCCTATAGGCAAGGAAACAAAGCCAGAGTTTCTGCAAAAGTTTAATGAGGTTTTAAGATAATGTCGATAATGTTTAATCCACAATAAGTATTAAATATTCTCAGTCAATGGAAAGGCTGTAGACATTCAAATGTCGGCAACTTTAATAGATGCCACTCTAACCAATTACATTTGGAATCAAAGGTGTGTTTAAAGAGAAGCTAGATAATTTCATGGAGGTTAGGTCCATAAAAGGCTATTAGCCAGGTGATAAAATGGTGGCCTGTTTGTCAGAGGCTGGAGAGGGATGGCAGGAGACAAATCGCTTGATCATTGTCTTCGGTCCACCCTCTCTGGGGCACCTGGTGCTGGCCACTGTCGGCAGACAGGATACTGGGCTAGAAGGACCTTTGGTCTGACCCAGTACAGCCGTTCTTATGTTCTTATATGTTTTTTAACTCTCACCACTCTTGCTGTAACCTCTCTTGAAGAGTCACCTTCACATCACCCCTTCCCTGTCTTGCCAATGTGATACAATGTTGCTATGAAAGCTACCTTCAAGCTTTAAAGCTTTTCCGTCTCAAAAAGACTGCCACATGTGATGACTGATTTGTTGTTGCTCGTGTACTTTTAATTATGTTACTCTGTTTGTGAAAAGTGCTTGTCTGACAGCCCGAGAATTAAGTTATGAAGACATTTACAATGGAATCATTTACAAATGTTAATAATTAAATAATTAAGCACTGTTTGCAGTGTTGTTATAGTCGTGTTGGTCCCAGGACATGAGACAAGGTGGATGAGCTAGTATCTTTTACTGGATAAATCTCAAAAGCTTGTCCCTTACAACAACAGAAGTTGATCTAACAAAAACTTCACCTCACCCATCTTGTCTCTCTGATAATTAAACATGTTCTAGTCCAAATAAGACTTTGGCATAATGTTATGACAATAAAATCAAGGAAAGAGTCCTATCATTCAGTAAGGGCTGTTCTGCTGACCATATCAAATTAAGACCTACAGGTTGGACTTCCCTGATCCAGCAGAGTGGCCCCAGATGAGGAAATTTGCTGGACTCAGGGAGATCACTTGCCACTGGCCCTCAGCCTAGTGCCCCTCCTTGCTGCTGGCTCCTTCGGCCATGCTACCGGCTGGGTGACATGACTGTCCTGGCCCCACTGCCAGAACGGCTGCCCAGCCCCACTGCTGGCAGCATGCAGCCCCGATCGAGCTGCCAGGCTACCCTGGCCCCAGCTGGGGTGCCACAACCATAGCAGGGCTCTCTGCCCCTCTGCCACCACCAGGCTGCCATGGCCCCGCTACCACCAGGTACATAAAAGAACACGGCTGATTGCATTGTTGCTCTTACTTCTAAAAATATTGCAATAAATGCTTTTACAACAGAAATATGTGGCCTGGGACCTGCTCCTGTCTTAATTCAAGCAAATTCTGAGGATGACCTGACTGGCAGTGCAGATTAGAAAGAGAGATAAAATACAGATTTAAAACAACATGGCCTGGGTTCTCCTGGCTGGCTCCTGCTCCTGGCCTCAGGGGCTCTTTGGTCCAGCAACCTCTGTGACCCTGCTAGACCACAGATGATGCCAGACCAGAGAGTCCCAGATTTGGGAGGTTCAACCTGTAATACTTTTATTTGGCAGGCAGGCCGGCTGTAGGCACCAGCAAACCAAGCATGTGTTTGGGGCGGCATATTTCCAGGGGTGGCATTCTGGCCAGCCTTACCGCCTGACGAGGAAGGGGCTAGAAAGAAAGTTGATGAGTCGGAAGGAAAGGCTGCTGCAGCATGCCCAGCCAGTGCGCTATGCCCCTGGCCCGCTGAGTGTGGGGGATGCTGCTGCCCCGGTGAGTACCGGCTCCTGCCCCTACCCGCAGCTCCGGGAAGCCGCTTCACAGTGTGCTGTGGGGCTGGAGGGAGCCACAGCTGCGCTGGGCTGGATGCACCAGCTTCGTAGAGCGCCCGGCTGCAGTATGGGCTTTGGCCGCAGCAGCAGTGCCAGGCCTCTTTCTTCAGTGGGGCTGCGTGGCCATTTGGGGAAGTCTCTCACTTCCCCTGGGGGAGGCAGGGCTGGGCAGCAGGGGCATTGGTGGCGGGCGGGGTGGGAAAGGGGCACACTCGCAGGCAGCATGTTCCACACTGCAAACTTCCCTCCAGCCAAAGCGCAGGTCCTGAGGAAGATTGCGGGGTGTGCTCCGCCTATTGGGCTGGCACACCCCCACCAGCAGTGCTGCATCTTCTGCTCAAACACTAAGATGATTGTCTGCGCGTTGCCAGAAGGGCTGGTGGGTTGGCACCGTGCCACTTTCACCCCTCTCCTAGGGTGCTCCGACGTTTCCGCACATGCTGTGGGGAGGGGACACAAGGGTTTGGTGGGGAGAGGGAAAGGAGACAGAGTTTGGTCAGTGGGGGAGGTGGGAGAGGGGAGCGGACTGATTCCGGCCGGGAGGGAGGAGGATCGGGTTTGGCTGGGAGGGAAGAGAGAGTGCAGGGTGCATTAGGTGGGGGAGGGAAGGGGACGTGGACTGGGTCCGGTCACTGAGGGGTTGGGTTTGCCTGGGAGGGGAGAGAAGGTGGACACTGGGTTCGGTGAGTGGGTGGGGGCAGGGGTCGGGATGTGTGTGGACGGGGATCTGTGTGGAGGGGAGACAGGACGTAGGCTGGGTTTGGCCAGAGGGTGTGGTGGGAGTCAAAGAGCCACAAGGTGAAAGGGGATCTTTCCTCCTCAGTGCCTCTCCTGCAGCAGTGGGCCAACGGGGGGGCGCCAAAATTATTTTGCTTGGGGTGGCAAAAAACCTAGAGCCGGCCCTGCTGGCAGGTGACCACTTGTCATTCCTATGATCAAAACACTAATATATACAAACACTCGTCTTTACCAATACTTTGCTCATCATCCTACATTCATTTCTCTGTTAATCTAATTGCTGCATTTTGTCAGTCCTATATTATGACCTCTCTGGGGCAGGGACTGTTTTACTTGCCAGTACACTGCCTTGGTCTCTGGTAGGACCTCTAGGTACTAAAAATTACATCTCAGATGCTGCCACATCCAATGCCGCCCAATTCTTCTTCTCCCCAAACCTGATACCACTGCTGAGCCTCTCCCTCAGTGTTGCTGAAGCCAAACAAAAAAATCTTACAAGTCAGGTCTAAAAAACCATGCTATCAATTTAAATGCCATGAAATTTAACATAAAGTATATTCATTTAATGATACTTTATGTTTTTTCATTTAAGTCATATTTTCAAAATGTTCTCCACAACAGACTTGTCAGAAACTGCTTTTTATTAATGAAAGACATATGTATTTAAAAACAGCTAGTGTGAGCCACAGGATAGAAACTGTGAGAATGAAACTGTGAAATCATCTCAATGCTTATCAGAATGTGATTTTTATTTATTTATAATTTTGATTTGATTAATAGCAATGTATATTTTTAACTCTTCCCCAAAAAAATCTTTATCCTTTTAATTTTCATAGTGTAGGAAATTGTGTGGGAATCAAACAATAGCTATTAAATGAGAGCTGTCAAAAGTCAAAATGTTAATGTTTTGCCACAAAAATGGTCACCATCACGTCTCAACACATCCTTAAAGAAACGACAAATATGTTCCCAGGAGGCATTTCTCTGACCCTGTCTGAGCTGTACATTTTTATGGTTATTGCTAGAAATACTTCCCCTGGGATTTGCATATGCTCAGTGAAATCAATGTTTTGTGATAGAAATCCATCCCCTCCTATAAGCATAAGGATATGAAAATACTATGATCATGGTATTAGCTACACCAGCCAGGCTCTGGTGCCATGGCCTGCCCTTGCTGCAGGAGCCGAATCCCATCAGATTTCAAGCCCCACAGGCCAACGAGGTCTGCAGGATGGTAGGAGCTCCCCGGCCCCAGCCTCCTGCTCCTGGCATCTGCCTCCCCCAGGTCTCAGCAGAGTCCCACAGCCCGTCTCTTTGGAGAGCTTTCGCTTGGGCACTGCAGCGGGCACAGGCCACATTGCCCGGCCTGGCAGCAAGGGGGAGGTGGAGATGACTCTCCACATGGAGACGCAGGCTGGGCAGCGCGGAGGGCCCCCTACAGACACTGGTCTGGGCCTCAGCTTCGGGGGCTGGAGCTACTTGGCCAGACGCGTCTCCAAGCCTCTGCCCGAGCGGCTTTACTAGGAGAGCTCAGGCCCCCGAGCGGGTGGAAACCCCCCGACATTTCATTTGGGGACAAAATGAGAAAAGTGCCTGGACCCGGTTTTAGGGGCGCCACTTTTATACCATCTTGGGATGACGTAATGGCCCCAAGGGCAGGCGGCAGAGAACACGGCGGGGGCACGAGACGTCGCCTCAACGGCTGAGCGACATAAACCGAAACGGCCCGTTTCCGCCGCTGGGCGGTGGCAGGAGCCGGGACTGGCTGGCGGATCGCGCTGCACCGACATGTCCAACTGCGGCTCATTGTGTACGGACTGTCCCGAAATTTGCTGACGGCTGGCAGCCCTGCCTCCGAGGTGCCCCCGGCCGCGAGCGGCTGTGCAGAGAGGCGGCCCCGGCTGCCCCTGGGGTTTCGCAACAAGGCCGAGCGGAAGGCAGGCGGGCGATGACCTTCTCAACATGGCGGCTCCAGCGGGCTGCGGCCTGTGTCCTTCTCAGCATGGCGGCTGGCGAGGGACTTGCCAGCGGAAATGCCCCCTCCCGCCGCTGCGACGAGCCCCGCGGGGAGGCGGGGGAGAGGTGCGCGCGCCTTCCGCCCCCTCAGAGCGGGGTGAGCGCGCCCCAGCCCTGCCCTGCCCCTTGTGACGCGCCGCCCGGGCTGGATGGCGGCCGGGCGCCGCGCGCTCCGGAAGCGTTTGGGGCGGGCGGGGCCGGATCATGGCGTGGAGCTGCTGGGCCCGGCTCTGCAGCCGCGAGGCGCTGAGCGGCCGCTGCCCGCGGGGGCACAGGTACGGGGGCGGGGCCCGGGGCTGCGCGAGGGCCTGCGCCCGCCCTGCCTCTCGGGGGCTCGCAGCGCGCGCCTGGCCAGGCCCGGGCGCAGACCCTCCCCAGCGCCAGCCGGGCGTTACAGGGAGGGCGCCCCCGCTGAGACGCCTGGGGCACCGGGTAGGGGTGCGAAGGGCTGACCGGCTAGCACAGCGCGAGCCTCCTAGGGGGCCAGCCGGGGGTAATCGACTCCTCGGGGGGGGGGGGGGGGGGGGGGGGGGGGGGGGGGGGGTGCTCTAGCCCCACTCCTGGGAGCGGCCTGCCTCCCTCTGTCTGCAGCGGGGCTGAGCTCTTCTGGGAGAGGCTACTCCCAGCAGCCCCCTCCGGAGAGGCAGTAGTGGGGGAGGGACAGGCGGCACTGCAGTGCTGTTCCTGGGGGAACCAGCTTTTAAACTAGGTCCTGCTCCCTTCCCCCGCTGCAGCCACCTCTGATACCCAGGCAGCAAGGGGTGAACATATGTGAGTAGCTGACTCGATTAACCAGTAAGCTTAGGCCTATCAATGAATTGTCTAGTCAACTCCTCCTTCACATCCCTAATAAACCATCTTGTTAGTCTTTAAAGTGCTACATTGTCCTGCATTTTGCTTCAGCTACCCCAGACTAACAGGGCTACATTTCTATCACTACTAAGCATTACCAGTATGTTTACCAGGGTGACCCATTAAAACTGGCTAACCAGAGGGCTGGGTAGTCAGAGCAGCCCCTGCCCACAGTGGGGCCAGCTGGCAGGACACTTGACAGCAGTAGCACGGGCTGAACAGAACTCCTAGTGGCAGAACCTGCTGCCGTGAAGTAGGCCCCGCCGCAGGATCATAGCTGTAGTAGCCCCTGGTTAACCAGTTTAATGAATAAAATTAAATTGTTTAACTGGTTAACATTTTTAGTGGGAATTTACATTCCTAGCAGGAAGGATTACACATGAAGTAACAGAAACCTACCTGCCATTCCCAGGCCTGAAACAGGCTTCTGCCCAACAGCTCCCCAAACCTGGGCAATGAACTGGTAAAACAATGGTAGTATTTTCATATCTTTGTGCAAGCTGTCATGGACATGAGAGAAACTGAAACACAAATTAGCTTCCTCATTTTGTGAGGGGCCAGGTAAATCCTGAAACAAGGAAATTCTGTAGCAGGCAGGTGGAGAACTCATCTTTATACCGTTGTGTAAAGAAATGAGATGATTCATCTCCACAATCTGAGAATTGCTTCCTCCTCCCTTGCCACCTATGAAGTTTTGGTAATGTCTAGATAATATGATCTGGGTTTAAATAGAGATAGCATATAGATTGAGCCAACTTTGACTTTGAATGTGGTACACGTTTCTTCTTTTCCCCAGATTTACTTTATATACACAGCAAAGACATGGATTCAGAAAAGTACCACAAAAGACTGAAGCTCGAAAACCAGACAAAGAAACTGGCTCCAAAACATACAGAAGCAGTCTGTCTCCTCCAGTAAAGGAAACAGTCTTTTATACTTCTTCCCCTTCTCTGAAACATCTTGTGAAGCCGTTCTTTTTTACTATTGGGGTAAATGTGTCAGCATGTTACATGTATTACAAGTAGCATTGATGCGGATTTTCTTGTACAGGTGACTGCACTAGAGTTTGTGCATGATAAGCAAGAGTATTCCATTACAAAAAATACTATATAATCACAGAAGTTTATTGCATGAGACTGTATTCTGTCACCATGCAGGTACCTTCTAACTTTTAAAAACTTTTTTCTCAGAACATGCTTTCTTTTCTATTTTAACTCGTTGTCTGTAGTGGGCTTGGTGGATTTCTTCCAGGAGAAGCATAACTAAGTTATTACCCCATTAGTCCAGAAATGACTGCTTAAATAGTCCTGTACTTTTGTAAGCTGCTCAGTGTCTTTCTTGCCAGTCCTAAGCTACCTGCCTGCTCTTTCACAAGGAAAGATTATTCTTGAATATGTTTCCCACACAAATATTATGCAGCTAACTTCTTATTGATTCCTTAGTATTGCCAGTACTTCTCCCTCTCCTGAGTAAAGTTAAAAATGTAGGGGGGAGGGATAGCTCAGTGGTTTGACATTGGCCTGCTAAACCGAGGGTTGTGCATTCAATCCTTGCAGAGGCCATTTAGGGATTTGGGGTAGAAATTTGTCAGGGATGGTACTTGGTCCTGCTGTGAAGGTGGGGGACTGGACTTGACTCAATGACCTTTCAAGGTCCCTTCCAGTTCTAGGAGATAGACAATCTCCATTAATTTTTATTTATAAATTAGTCTGAAATTAAACTAGCTGCTTGCAAATATTCTGTACTTTCTGAATCATCCTTGAAGGTCAGAATTCCTTCCTTGTTGCAAATCAGTCAGTGTCTCATCCTCTGGTACCTGTTTCTTTTGTCCCTCTAGCCAGAAAAAAGGGAATGAAGACTTCTCCTAGCAAATGGATAGGAGCAGAGGGTATAGCACATCGATTCAATATTTTACAACATGCTAGCATGAATCTTTGTTTTTTGCAGCACAGTATTGTCTAATCCTGCCACAAACTGGAAGTTAGGCAATAACGTGAAATGTCTGACAAAAATAACCATAAAAGAAGGCTCTTATTAAATAGCTTAACACAATTAATGTAATTCAGTGCAAACCTTCTTTTTTGAATGTTTTAATGGTATTAATGTGTAAGTACAGTAGGAACATATGCTATAACTTTTACCTTAAATTGTATAAGGATTTGTTTTCCATATTAGACTTTGGTTTTGAATGCATCTATTATTGCATAGTTTACAGGCTGTGCATTTGGATCAGCTGCTATTTGGCAGTATGAATACCTAAAATCCCGAGTCCAGAACTATTTTGATGAAGCTCGAGCAGATTGGTTGGATAAGTTACGACCTCAGAAACATGGGGACTTCAGAAAGCAGGTACATAGAACATAAGTATCTTGTACATTTAAATGTGGTCAATACTGTGACTATAGGACTCTAATATATATTGCATATGAATAACGTGCTTAGTGCTTTACAGAATATGATGCTTAATCTACTTAAGCAGTGTAATTTTAGAAGACGGCTGTATGGTCAACCCTATATAAAACAAACACAGTCAGGCATGTATATTGCTACCCCTAGTATTGATAGAGTACAATAATAGTTGCTTTTCTTTTATTATATAATATCAAATTCTTGGCACTTAAAGGGACAGACCTTCCCTTATGCAGACCTCTCTCATTTTAGCCATATAACACTTCTTAGAAAAGTTGTTTAAGGGACAGGGGCCTTGGAGTCAGCCAGCCTATCCTGATCCATTATCAGACCCAGCTGCCCATGGGTCAGCTGATTCCTGTATTAGGGCTAGGAAAACTGCAGAAAGGAAGTTGGCTCCTATGGTTGGCTCTGGAACAGTAAGGGGGAAAAAATACAAGGGGAAAGGTCTCTCCTTCCTGGCCCCAAAAGAGGAGGAATACCAATAGTTTTTGGTGTGTATAAAATATCTTAGTGTCATTTGCTTTTTATTGTACTAGAATGTGTAGTATTGTCCAACCTCCATTTCAAAAATTCCAAGATGGGCTTAAAATAATACTACAACGACTAGATTCTCTTCTATAAATGACCATGTAAAATGAAAAGGTTGCAAAGCAAACAGCTGACTCCAGAATTTGAGACTTTAAAATGGAAACTAACTACTTATGATAAAATCATCAGTTGGCGCTCTTGTTACATTTTAATTGAAAATATTATAGCAATCAGTTCTGTACATTATGTCCACTGAGAAGTTAATTTCCTGGTGTGTGGTACACCAGATGTGATTTCAAGTCCTGGTCTGTTTCTTCCACTACAGCTTTGAACCTCTCTAGTCCAGCACTTTGATCTGACAACATCTATAGTCCAGCATGATTTTAGTTAGCCATGTGTTCACTTATGGGTGTGGCCAAGTTTTCTGCAGTCCCACAAAGTTATAGAGCCATAATCTTAGGTCTCAGTGTTCTGTACTGTTTAGCTCTAATTTACCCCAAATGTCTTCTAAGAGCCCAATAAGCAGTGGAAGTGTTGGTAATGCTGCTAGGCAATATTGTGGTTCGGCAAATTCTCCGATTTGGCATTGGTCAGATCCTGAGGGTACCGGACTAGAGAGGTTCAATCTGTATTAATAGGAGTGAGTGTTCAGCTGCATAGGCTCTGCCCTGAGCAGGATGCAGACAAACCCACTGTGTCCATAATGTGAGTTGAATACATTGTTGTACCTCTCTAAATGTATGTCTTGTCATCTGTGTATGTGAATCGCAGATAAGATCAAAGCTGCCCTTTAAGAGTATTTAGAAAGTTTAGTTCTAAACTTGTTTACATCACAATCTGATAGATTTTAATTAGTTGTCTAAAATATAATAAGCAAAGCTATCATGTTGTTATACATTGTAAAGAAATCTCTAGCCCCCATCTCTATCTGGTAATACAAGTATCCTAAATTCAGCATCCAGTGCTAATTAGTAAAGGCATGTAGCTTTTTGTATTATTCAAAATCATGTTAGGACTTGATGGGGAACTAATACTGTTGTGGGTTTATTTAGAGCCTATGCCAGATAACTAAGCAACTGGGGAAAGACAGGGTGATGACTTTGAAATGAACAGTTCACTGAAATCATATTTTGTTACTTTTTGTTTAATCTATAGAAATAATGTATGTAATAACTACAATCAAGGAAAGTGCTTTTAAAAAATACCTAAAAAGGGGGCCCTATTATACGGGGATGGTTGGAAAAGCACATATAAATATGAGCTGATATGGGTCATAATAAATTTTGTTAGGGATTTCTTAAAGATGCAGAGGGGATAGGCTGAGCTGGATACAAGGGGGAATGCCATATCTTACAAGTTTCTGCAAATAGTGACCTCTGGCAGAAAGGTGGACTCCAAGGTGGGTGATGTGAGATCACAAATAGCCATCAGCAAGAGATTCAGCCTAGGAGAAGTACATAAATATTGGTATAAACTGATATTGCTCCTTGGAATTTAGTGGAGCTATGCCATTTTGTACCATGTGACTAGGGATGTTAACTATCGGGTATTTGCGTAAACATGTAACTGCTAGAAATTTTAGCGGTGACATGTTTACATACGGGGGGGGGGGAGGGAGTGGGAGCCAGTGCTCATGGGGATCCAGCTTAATAGCTAGCTCCCCACACATGCTGGCTACAACCCCCACCCACCCCCCACTGCCTCTGTGGGAGGCAACATGGTGGGGGCAGTGGCTCTGAGGAACTGGCTCCTCACGCTCCTGTCCCCTCCTACTCCCCCACCTTGCTGCTGCCTGTGAGAGGCAGCAAGAGGGGGGAATGCATGTAGTCAATAGGATTAACCGATAAGCCCAGGTTTATTGGTTAATTGTGTAGTTGACTACATGTTGACATCCTTACATGTGACTATTGGATTTTTTGGTGTAACAGGATATTTCACAGAAAGGGGAAATTAAAAAAACAAACACACCCATGAACAGGAAATAACTTTCCATAAAATATATTTTAAATCTTATAAATACTCTAAACTTATATTCCCCAACCCCCCTTCCTTCTGTTAAAAAGAACTTTGGTTTTTTTTCATTGTTTTAAGTTTAAACTTATGCGACTTTCAGATTAGTTCTGAGATTGTGGCTATTTTGGGAGTTCTGTGAATATTACTTATTCTCTTTTAGGTTAACAAGTGGTGGAATAGCCTGAGTGAGGGTCAGCGGACAGTGACAGGTTTGTGTTAGCTTACAAGTATTAGACATTCACAGGAAGAGAATTATGGCAAACAGGTACAGTATGTCACAATAGATGGCTTTCATACCATGCTTACTGATTGTTAGAAACAAAGCAAATCTGTGTACGTAAATGCTATTTGCATTCCCCCCATCTGCCTCTGCTACTCATTCCTTCTCACAGAAAATATTTCTTGTACATTAAATTGAAATTTCCACTCACTTGTTTGGAATATTGTGCAGATTTAGAATTTTCCTTCTGCTACATATATAGAAGTTGAGTAAAGATTGGCATGAGGACCTTTCAAAAACAACAGATTTCTACAATCTTGCCAGACCTTGTAATAGTACTGCTTTTCAAAGTATATTACTAGTCCTTCAAATTAACAGCTTTCTCATGAGAGGGAGAGTTTCCTTTTGCTGGAAATATTCTTTGTCATCCAAGGAATATTATTCAGTTTTATGCACCATAATCAGAAACAATGGAAATGTACAGGTTTTACCTCCCTGATTACCCTTGGAACCTGAGCAGTCCCAGACCGGGGAGTTTGCCAGACCAGGGGAGGTCAGTGCTCCCCTCTTGGCTGCTCTGCTGTTGGCTTCTCTCCCTAGGTCTTTCAAGGCTAGGGCTCCCCACCATGCCAGTGCTGAACTGGCTGGGGCTCCCCACCCTGCTGTCCACCTACTACGGCTGGGCTTCCCTGTGGTTCTCAGCCAACATCCTGGCTGCTACCTCTGGGGATTCCCTGGAGTTCCCCAGCTTGGGGCTGCCCAGTTCCCAGACCAGAGAGTCCCAGATTTAGGAGGTTCCACCTGTATTGTAATTTCTCAGTGATGGTGTTGCACCATGAACACGGTGCTTCCTGTTAACATGTCAAGACTGCATACTCAATATTGCAAATAAAAGGTAGCTAACTTGTGTATCAGATTTTGGTGCATGATACACAGGTATTTATATTTAATTGGAGATTACATAGTCTGCTTAATACAGAATTATTCAAATCCCATTGATAGACCACTCACATGGCTATTCAGATTAATGAGAAAATTTTGAAAAATACATTAACTCATAAATTAGGTATATCTTGCTCTGTTATATATGTTGTATGCAAAAATATTTCCTGAGTTCCTGAACGGATTTCTATTAATTATATTAGAGCCTAAATATTTAGTGTTTTCATTTATCATAAAATACATATTTATGTAGAAAAAAATACTCAGCTGGGTATATACAATATTCTAGATTGCTCTTATTGAATTGTGGGATGATTGTCAAAGAATTGTGGCTGAGTTGCAGATAAGTCATGGAAAATTGTAGAAGAGTAATACTGGATCTTATAATTTACAGTAATTAAGTCCACTGTTATTTTCTGCAACTTTCCACTGCTGGCAGCCACCCAGAGCTTCCGTTGTCAAAATTGAGATGGAAGCCTAATGCTACAGAAGTAGGGCCTTTTTATTACATAGAAATGTAACTGATATACAATGAAACCTTTCAAACATACTTACTTGCCATGTTGCACTAAAACAGATTAGGGTGTGGTTTGTGGGGGTGTGCGTGTGTTTTTTTTTTTTTTTTTTTTTTTAATTCTCTGCCAGGATCTTCTACAATCTTAGGTATTGTTGAGCACATTGAGATTTTTGGTTAATAAGAAAGCACCACAGCATAGCATAGCATAGCTCTCTCAAAGCTAAAAGCAACTCAAAGGGTGTGTATACACTGCAGGGTTTAACTCGAAATAAGCTACGCAAATTGAGCTACGTCAATTGCGTATTTTATTTCGAAATAGGGAGTGCCTACTCAGCACTTATTTCAAAATTGAGCACCTTTCCTCCGATTTCCCTTATTCCTTGTACAGTGAGGGTTACAGAAGTCAGAGTAAGAAGTCCTCCAACTTGACGGTATTTTGACACTATTTTGAAATAACTGTCAACTTAGTCGGTGTCTACACAGTAATTTTGGCATAGCGCTAGTTATTTCGAAATAGTGTTGCAGTGTAGACGTACCCAAAGAAAATAGGTTATGCAGATTCTAAAGAGAGAATTTCAGATACAAATATCCTTGGAAAAAGTATTTTCATAGTTTGAGTTCATCAAATAAATCATGAAAATAAGGAATCTAAGCTTTTACAAGGAAATAAATGATCTCTTTTCCCCCAGTAATGCCAGATTTATCATATATATATATAAATAATTCAGATCTGTAAAAACAGCTTTATGTGCTTTCCAGACAGAGACAGCTATATTTTAATTTGGTTTTAGGAGTGTGCAAAGTACTTGAAAACTTGCAAGGATGTAATCTTTCATCTGTCTGCTCTCAGATATTTAGCATTCTTACCTAAATTAGAATGTGATCAGAATTAAAACTTAGTAAGTAAACAACAATTTATAAATTGTAGTTAATGCAGATTTCTTGGTAGTGACTCACTGGCAAGTATGTTTGTGTAACTAAAGCAACTTGGGAACATATACAAAATGTGACTTCTGTTAAGAGTTTTCATTGTGCAAAGATTTCTGAATTCCAGTTCACTTTTCTTAAAATCCATCAGAAAATAAAAATAGCACATTTGAAATTGGGATGCTGTTGTAAACATGATTCTGAAATTTTGCTACCATGAGCTTTTTTCTTGCATATTCATACTTCATCTGTAAATTGGATTTTTTTTCTTACTAGGCATCATAGCTGCAAATGTCTTTGTGTTTTGTTTGTGGAAAATCCCTTCTTTGCAGCGGACAATGGTTACTTATTTCACGTCTAATCCAGCCTCTAGTAAGTGTACATTAATTATGTATCTGAATTTTGAGTGTGGGTGGGTCTAGAGAGAATACACACCAGTATGGTAAAGGCTTTAAAATGAAGCTGAAAGAAAATTATGCCAGCCATCCCAAATAAATCTGTCCAGTTGAATAGGTAGACTTCGGGAGGAATAAACTGTACATAATACATTTATAGAAACTTACAAGTTTTCCCCCAAAATAGCTTTTCTGGAGATCATAATGTCAAGATTTTATGAGCCAGTATTTTCAAGTGTGCCATACTGAACAACAAATGGCGTATGTTTTTGCAAAGGGGGTTTCTCATAGTGGAATGAAGTCATAGTCCTGGTCTTTTGAGAGGAAACTAACAGTTTTTATTCTTTAAAAAACTGTTTTGAAGCTTTTCTTTCTTTTTGATCATTAATATTCCCAGCTTATAAGAACTAGTGGCCTGAGTGCAAAGGAGGTTGTTACCAATACACCTGTAGATTGGTGTACATTCATTTATCACAATATAACATTAATTATATACTCACTAGTGATCATGGGGGTTCATGCAAGTCCTTATCTGCAGAGCTGGACTTTTCTCCAATGAAGGAGGATCTCAGCTTTCATGGTAAAATAGCCTTGAAAATATTAACTGATAGAAACCAATCAGTACGACCTAAAAGTGTAAGCAGTTGAGGTCCATTTCCAAACTAAGAGAGAGGGATGTGGAAGACACGTGAGGGAGAAGACTCTTCTGGTACTTCCCATCCCCTCACTCCTGCTGTAAAAGTAGAACCCAGATGTTTGTGCCATTAGGCTGCAGTTTTGAAAGCCTAAGGGAAATAGGCAGTTAACTGATTTTCCGTAAATTGGACTCCCAGTTGACTTAGTCCTCTGATGCTTTCAGAATTTGAACCTAGAGATTGGTTTCTATTTATTTACCTTTACCACTGCAATGAATAGGACTAGAAAAAAAGTAAATGAAAGCTAAGATTTTCCTTTCTGTCTTAACCTAAGCAGTAATAATTGGCCCAAACCTGCATAATGAAGAAAAGTGGCTTTCTCCAAAGAGAAGCTTTTGAAAAATCCATATAATTTCCCCACAAGGAAACTGTCAATGTACTTTCACATGGGTACTGGGTCACAAATCTCTAAGAAAATGTTGCATGCTTCAGCAGTCACCACTCTGATACTCATTACACTCCTTGCATTTTACATATTTAAAGTTTATACAAATATTTAAGAAGTCCGATTACTACACTTTCTCTTACTTATGCAGTGATGATAATACTAAAATTGCCCGTATTTGTTTATTAACTACTGGTTTTCTTCTTCCTGTAGAAAACATTTGCTCTCCTATGCTGCTGTCTACATTTAGTCATTTCTCTTTCTTCCACATGGCTGCAAATATGTATGTGTTGTGGACATTTTCTTCAAGTATAGTGTCTCTTTTGGGACGTGAGCAGTTTGTAGCAGTGTATCTCTCTGCAGGTAATTTTTCCAAAAGATTAATACTTTAAAGAAATGTGTGACCATATTTTTGCAGGTAGGAAGTGAGAAAGATAAACAACTGTTTATGGCTGCAGACGCTGATTCTTTATTCTCATAGGCTGTTTTATCGAGTGCTTATTTTAATTATTTATTTCTGTTGCATAATACGTAGGAGCCCTAGTCGTGGACTAGGACCTCATTGTGTGAAGCACGGAACAAAAAATGAAAAGATGGTCCCTACCCTAAAGAGCCACTGCAGAACAGAACACTGATCACTTCGGGACATTTGGTTTTATGCTTTCAAAGTTCAAACCTATTGTTAAAGTCGTGCTTCATTATTGAACCATTAATTTTTAACATTGTCTTACCACATCCCTGAGATGACAAGCAAAACTATACCTGTTTCTAGTCTCCACGTCCTCCACCTCAAAAAATTACCATGTACGATAACTCATGCAACAGTTGACACAATGTTTTGTATCTTCTGCCCCTCACTTACATTCTCTGCATGGTTTCTAATAGTAATTTTACCTTTTTTAGGTGTTATCTCTTCTTTTGTCAGTTACGTCAGTAAAGTAACTGCTAGAAGATTTGAACCATCACTTGGAGCTGTGAGTAGCATGTGTTTTAAAATCCTCAATAATATCCTTTTGAATTGCTAAAACCAGTTTCAAAGCATTGTATTCAACAGCTTGTTTAGAAATTAGCGATATATTGGCTTGGGAAGAAGGCAGGATTTACCAGCATTAAGAAAAATCAACAAGTAAATCCTGTGCAAGAACTGGGCCTTTCTTCTTTGGCATCAGCAGCTCAGAACTATCCTGCTAAATGCTAATGGGTGTAAATTGGTGCTTAACAGCAAGATCTCTTGTCACTGAGCAGATAAGTTGTAGAATGGAATTCGCTGTCTTATAAATGTTGTTGTATGAGGCAGTTATGCATAATTATGCTCTAATTGAAAATTGTATGCTTTTTGAAGAACTCATGATCAGGGACACTTGTAAAAATTAATAAGTGATATTAGCAAAGTGTCTCCTATCCACAATAGGGTTGTTCAGTTTCGTTTAATCAGTTAATCGAGTAGTCAGTTGAATTTCCATTGACTACTCGATTAGTTGATATTGGGGGGGTGGGAGGGACTGCAGAGCCACAGCAGGGTTAGCTCTGGCCCTGGGAGCTAACTCTGTTGCAGCTCTGCCTTTTAAATGTTGTAACAGCCTGGCTCTTAACTACATTTAAAAGGCAGAGGTGCAGCAGGGTACTGGGCACGAGCTGGGACTGCTGATTCCTGGCTTATGCCTAGTCCCCCGCTGTGCCTGTGCCTCTCGCTGGGGAGACAGTGCTCAGGGGGAACAGGCTTTTAAGCCAGCTCCCCTTAGCACCAGCTCCTGTTCCTTCCCCTTTGCTGCCTCTGATAGAGGCAGCAGGGGGCGGAGGAAGACTAGTTGAGTAGTCACTCGACTACCCAATAAGCATGTGCTTAGTCAACTACTCAATTAGCCATTTACATCACTAATCCACAAAAATATAAATCTTTTGCCTGAGCGTACTCAATCTGTTGGCAAGAGTGGTATGTTCATTTTCTCTTCTGCTTCATTTTTCTAAATGAAAATGTTTGCTATCAAAGCATGGTATGTTTTAAAGTATTCAGCTTACAGTAAGGTAAAAATCAATGTATGGCTGGAGTAAATGTTATGTGTTTTGGAGATTTTATACATTTAATGATATAGCTTTTAATAAAACCCATATTTTTGTTTTTCAAATACAGAGAGGAACTTGTAGGACAGCTACAGCTACAATTGATAAGTTAAATTTCAGCTAATGCCATCCTGTTCACATATTCTGCAAATTATTTGTATTTGCAACAGAGTAACTTTCTCGCTGATCAGATGTTAATATTACCATGCAAACCTGCATACAGTTTAAGGTCCTGTCTATTCATGGATTTGGAAGATCCTGTGTTAAAGCAGGGGTTTTGTTCCAGTTTTCTTTAAACTAAGCAGTTGCTTTCACTTTGTGTTCAACTATATTTCAGCAGTGCTAGATTTATATTTCTGAAGTTCTTTGGGATGAAAAGCACTATACTAAACATTAGTTTGTTTATGATGGTTACAAGTGGCAAAGTTTTCAGAAGAGGTTACAAGTTGCTTACTTATTTTTAGAGGTCAACCAGTGAGGGCATAGGAAGCAATTTTTTCAATTCTTTCGCTGCTTTGTGCTTTGGAATCTTTTCATGCCCTCAAGGGCGGCCTTGGGAAAGAAAGGCAGCAAGAAAAATAGGTTCACATACTGAAAAAATGATTTTTCCCTTGTGTAAGATCTCAGTTCAATGTCATATATTTTAATGTATTTTCAGTCAGGAGCTATAATGACTGTTCTTGCTGCAGTATGTACGAAGATGCCTGAAGCAAAGCTAGCCATCATATTTCTTCCAATGTTCACATTTACTGCAGGAAATGTAAGTGCCTTTGAATAGCTGAAGAAATCATATCTTCTTACTATATATTTTAGAAATGTGTGTTTGTCTGTCTCAGAGTCCATTTGTTCAAGAACTTTCTAAACAGTAAGAGCTAGGACCACAAAATTTGGTAGGCAGCTTTCTCTTATAATTTAAAGCAAGGTCAGGGTTTGCTTGTGCCAGGACACTCTGATGTGCCTTCAGTTTCCATTTTATGAGAAACAATCAAAGGGAGAGATCTGGCAGGAGGGAGTTATACTGCAAAATGACCACAGAGGGGACAGCAAAAGGCCAGAGATGGGGACCAGGACAGCTGTAACCCTGTTGGGCCAGCAGGGGGGAGTGGAGAAAGGGACATCTATCTACTCTTATTTCAGAGAACTTGTCTATTTGTGTATCTGTCCCCCAGACAGGGGACATGCACCCCTCCCCTGGCTGGGCCCGCTGCAGGAGGCATGAATAGGTGCTTCTCACCTGGCTCCAACCTGCTCTGGTGAGAGGGCTGGGGTTGTCCTCTCTCTTCAGTGCAGACTGGATACTGAACACTTCATCCCCAGCCCCACCCCCAAGAACAATGATTTAAATGAAGAAAAACCACTTACTTGAGTTAAGGACCCGAGCAATGCCGGGTAAATCTTCTAGCATTTTCAGTGTTTTTTCATTCCTTGCACTCCAACAGTGTCTGAAAAGCTCCTTTTGACCAGAATACATAAGCTAAGTCTAATTTTTTTATTTGAAGTGTTCTGATTTGTGGTTGCTCTGAACTTTGTGTAGTCATTTACACCAGTGCAAAATGGGCTTAAAATGTTGTCATCCTCATTTGGTAGAGTTCTGCACTGACTATTATAAATGACTAAACAAGGTGCAGAGCAGTCAAGAATCAGGCCTCTTATTTTCAGTTGCTTGTCTCTCTTTATCGTAGATCTTAACTTCTAAATTCCCTGCTGCAGATGTATTTCAAACCAAATTCTTAAATCTACAGAAAAGGGGGCAGGGGAAAGGAATGTGATGCATGTGGGGAAATAAAACACTGTGTAGAAGCACAGTGGGAATCTGTTGTTCAAAAGTGTGCCATATAATGTGTGGCTATGTTTGTTAAGGATAAAATTGAAGACCTAGTCACTTATTTTAAATGAACTGCATGAAAAATTATTCAGGGCTGAGGAAGAAAGAGGGAAATCAGCAAAGCAACCTCTGTAGGCAGATTTGATAACTTAATTTTCCAAAAAAATATAATTTCTAATCACATTACTGTAAATAAGTATCAGAGGGGTAGCTGTGTTAGTCTGAATCTGCATAAACAATGAGAAGTCCTGTGGCACCTTATAGACCTATGGTTCTCAACTGGTGGTCCATGGTGACTTTTTCGGTGGTCCACAGGAACATTGTCCAAAGTCTCATGGTGTGAGCAGGTGCCTCCGTTAGGCTGTTTTACTCCGTGTTCACAAGCACGCGGCGCGTCATCCATACCGTCACCTAGGACGCAACCGCATTGTGTTGCCAGTAACTTCCTTGTGAAGCTCTGAGCATAAGTGTAGCTACTGAGCGGTTGCTGTGTCATTTGTCCTGTGCTACATGTGCTGGAGGTGGTCCACAAAAATGTTTTGATTAGCCTGGTGGTCTGTGGACTGAAACAAGTTGAGAACCACTGTAATAGACTAACAGATTCATTTGCAAATTTGACACTATCAATTTAGGATTAAACAAAGACTGTGAATGGCTAGCCAACTACAAAAGCCGTTTCTCCTTTCTTGGTGTTCACACCTCCACATCAGCTGCTAGAAGTGGGCTACATCCTCCCAGACTATATTGACCTGGTTATCTCTGCATTTGATTGGTACTCCCATCTTTTCATGTGCCTGTATACCTGCCTTTTGGAATTTCCACTACATGCATCTGACAATGTGGGTCTTTGCCCATGAAAGCTTATGCTCCGATAAATCTGTTAGGGTATATCTACACTTGTACCCTCTTTTGAGAGAGGGATGCAGATGAAGACATTTGAAATTGCAAATGAAGCTGGGATTTAAATATCTTGCGCTTCATTTGCATAATCGCTTTATGGCAGTATTTCAAAATAGCGCTATTTCGAAATACAAAACAGGGTGTAGATGCGGTTATTTCAGGAGAACACCCTTCTTCTGAAATAACTGTTAAACCTAATTTTATGAGGAAGAAGGGTTATTTTGGAAGAAGGGTGTTCTCCCGAAATAACCGCATCTACACTGCATTTTGTATTTTGAAATAGCGCCATAACATGATTATGCAAATGAAGTGCAGGATATTTAAATCTTGGCTTCATTTGCAATTTCGAATGTCTTCATTTGCATCCCTCTCTCGAAAGAGAGTGCAAGTGTGGACATACCCTTTGTCTATAAGGTGCTACAGGACTTCTCTTGTTATTGCTGTAGATGCTTGTCTCTTGCTTTGGATAGTTTCTGCTTCTAAGAATATAATTTTAGGAACAGGAATGTATCACTGGGACTTTTGTAGCACATTTTTAATATTCTAATTTTTTTATTCCTTTCCCTGCTTTTTTTTTTTTTTTAAATCTTTGCTTAGAAACTCATTCACGTAACTTGAGTCCTTGAGTAAAGATGCAATGTAATCATTTTTGTATGCTGCTTAACGTCGTTTTGGTATAATAGCTTAATTGCTTTATTTTAAATTATTTTAAGACAACTGGGTTTAAAATATGGAATGAGGGAATGAGTTTCAGATTTCTATCAGTTTTGAAATTTCAAAACATGTTAATCTAAATTTAAGTCTTTCTTTAAACTTAATTTTTGGAACTTTGGTCTCTCTGAATTTTTTCTTGCAGATCTGTACTATGTCTGCAAGAACCCTTTAATTGTCTCTTTTCAGAAACAAGTTAGTTTAGGAAACTTTTATATATAACTTGGGGCACTAATGTCGCCAATTTTTTAATGTTCTAACCTCCTACTTACCATTATGCTTGTCTCATTCACCAAAAGAAGTTGGTCCAATAAATATTACCTAGCCCACTTTTTTTTAAATTATACTCTCCCTCTCCCCCTCAAAAAAACCCCTCCAACTATAATAGTCCAAATCTAAGAATGTAATTCTGTGTGTCAGAATTAAATGTAATTAAGTGCTGATTATTCTAGTTAAGACTGTGGTAAATATGCAGAGAGTTTGGGTGGTGACCTGGGGTATGGGATTGGGGTGCAGGGTCTGGGAGGGCCTATGGGTGCAAGAGAGGATTCTGGCCTGGAGGAGAGGTGTAGAGGGAGTGCAGGATCTGTGGAAAGGTTTGGGGTGCCTAAGGCAGGCTCTGGTCTGAAGGCACTTACTTAAGCAGCTCCCAGAGAGTGGTTAAGCAGGACCCTGGCCTCTCAAAGTGGCTGGTGGTTCCATGTGGCTCTCTGCTGCGGGTGGAGGGGATTTGCACACTGTCCCTGCCCTTGGCAAAATCTCTCAGCTTCCATTGGCTGGTTTCTAGACTGTAGGAGCTGAGCGATTGCGCTAGGGGTGGGGGCAGTCCATGAAGCTTTCCCCTCTCCTTCGTGTGTTGCATGGAGCCACAGAGAGTAAACAGCTGCTTTGAGTATCATGTAGCTGCTCTGTGCCACATGTGCAGACTGCGGGCTGGATTAAAAGGCATAGTGGGCCAGATCTGGCCCGCCCCTGCCTTATACAGTAGTACTTGCCATTCTAGAATACTTGGATCTCCTATTCGTAAATAGGTCTCATATTTCATCCACCATGGGTACTAGTAGTAGATATGCACTATATGGGAATTGAGGGTGCAGTCCCACACCTTCCCTTTAGTAGCAGGAGAGGTACATACACACACGATTGGAGGGGACAGGGTTTGGGAGCACAGACACACAAATCTAGAATGTTACTGCATAGAATTATTATGGCTTATGTAGAACTGACTTGCAAATGAGATTTTTGCTGCACTTCCTTAATCGGTGATCCTTTTTGTCAGCTACTTACCTCCTTTTCTGGCTTGATGTGGCAATAGAGCTGGTAGGTTTTTAAAATGTAATAAATGCACATTTAGGCTAAGGATGTAAAATTCCATTTAATCAGTTAACTAGTTACATGTTATGTTTAACCACTTAACCGCTTAAATGCAGTGGGGGGAGGGGAGTAGAGTGCCCGCCTGCCATGGGCGGGACCTGCTCCAGCCAGGCAGCCCCCTAATTCGGCTCTATAGAGTACAGGCAGTCCCCGGGTTACGTACAAGATAGGGACTGTAGGTTTGTTCTTAAGCTGAATCTGTATGTAAGTCGGAACTGGCGTCAGCCGCTTCTGAAACTGATCATTTCAACCGCAGCTGAATCTGGATGCCAGTTCTGACTTACATACAGATTCAACTTAAGAAACCCAGGCGTCCCCAAGTCAGCTGCTGCTGAAACTGATCAGCGGCTGATTCCAGGAAGCCTGGGGCAGAGCAACTGGGGTGCTGCTGGGTTGCTCCAGTAGCGCGGCTCCTCGGCGCTACTGGAGCAACCCAGCAGCACCCCAACTGCTCTGCCCCAGGCGTCCTGATTCAGCCGCTGCTGAAACTGACCAGCAGCGGCTGAATCAGGACGCCTGGGGCAGAGCAGCTGGGGTGCTGCCGGGTTGGTCCGGAGCGGCGCTGCGGGACCAACCCGGCAGCCCCCAGCTGCTCTACCGCAGGGGTAGGCAAGAAAAGTCTGGTCTGCTGGCGGGGGGGCCACTAGCTGCACCCCCCCCAGCAGACTAGGGGGACAGGAGCAAAGCCTTGGAGCACGCCAGCAGCGGGACAGCCGAGGCGCGCTTGGGCTGTCCCGCTGCGGGCGTGCTCCGCTGCTTTGCTCCTGTCCCCCTGGTCTGCTGGGGGGGTCCAGTGGCTTTGCTGGACCCCCCCCAGCAGACCAGGGGGACAGGAGCAAAGCCGCCCAGGTCGGGGGAGTCCGGGGCAAACGAGCAAAGCTGCCCAGGCAGCGGGACTCCCCCCACCTGGGCGGCTTTGCTTGGGTGTCCCTGGTCTGCTGGGGGGGTCCAGCGGCTTTGCTGGACCCCCCCCCAGCAGACCAGGGAGACCGGGAGAAGCTTTTCTCGCCCCGGAGGGCACGGGTGGCGATCCGCCGCCCGTGAGCTCTGGGGCGAGAAAAGCCCCGTTCGTAAGTGCAGATCCGACGTAAGTCGGGGACTGCCTGTATATATTTTCTACCACATTTTTAGCCTCTCTTATTTGGGGACATCTGGCAGAACTAGACTTCATGTATATTGTCTTGTTAGAAAACAGCAGGGCTAGAAAAATGTTTATGTAGTAAGGATTATTGCATGTCATGAGGAATTCTATAATTTTAACATTTGCTTAATGGGAAATTATGAAGCATTCCGGCTGCTGGTTGTTAGACTGCTGCAGCTTCTGCTCTCACAATGCTTTGCTCATTTTTAGGCCATAAAAGCCATTATTGCAATGGATGCTGCAGGGCTTGTTCTGGGTTGGAAATTTTTTGACCATGCAGCACATCTTGGAGGATCTCTATTTGGAATGTAAGTTTTTGTTATCTATTAACTTTGTTGATTATACACAAACAATTCTGTACTGGAAAAAGAAAATATTTAAAACCTTCCACTGCACTAGTCTAATGGAGGAATCACTGGACTAATGAAAACATCCTTTCAAGTGCATATCTCAGTAAAATGTCTCATGTCTCTGATCATTGGGTTGGAGGGGGAAGAGGACAGCTAGGCTACATCTAGACTGCAAGCCTCTTTCGAAAGAGGCTTTTTCGAAAGATACTTTTGAAAAAGCCTCTTTCGAAAAAGAGCGTCTAGACTGCAAGCAGTACTTTCGAAAAAGCAAGCTGCTTTTTCGAAAGAGAGCACCCAGGCAGTCTGGATGCTCTCTTTCGAAAAAGCCCTGTTTGCATTCAAGAACGCCTTTTTTTGAAAGCGAACTTTCGAAAAAAGGCGTTCTTCCTTGTGAAATGAGGAGTACCGCCATCGAAAGAAAAGCAGCGTTCTTTCGATTTAATTTCGAAAAAATGCGGCTGTAGTCTAGACGCAGGTGAAGTTTTTTCGAAAAAAGGCTACTTTTTTAAAAAAAAAAAAAACCCTGCAGTCTAGATACAGCCCTAGTGAGCAAACGTAAGATCTGTTAGGTCAAAATTCTGTTGAAAAACTACTAATTTTATTTGGCTGCATTTAGGGATGTAAAGTCTTACCCAGTAAACCAGTTACCCGGTAAGCATTTGCTTTATCAGCGTACTTACTGGGGTAATCAGTTAACCAGTGGTGTGGCCTGGTTGGAGTTAGGATGTTAAGTGTCAGGTAATTGACTAATTGAATAGTCAATGCATTTTTGCACTTCAAAGGTGAAAGCACTGAAGCCTGGGGTCAGTTAAGGAGTCCCCAGCTGTTCCGTGGCTCCACATGGTGCTGCCACTTTGAAATGCCATGAAGAGCCTGACACCAGGCTCTGTGTGGCACCTGCTGCTTTGAAGTACCCCCCATCTCTTCCCCCCACTTGCTGCCACTATCTGATAGAGGCAGCAAGGGGGGGAAGTGACTATTGGACTGTCCTGTCCACTATCTGATAAGAATTTGCTTATATCCTTCACATCCCTAGTCTGGAGCAGATGTCTCCTCCCCACCACCTGCAGTAGCTCTCCACCTGCGTTGTACCACCAGCTGCCACGCCACAGGTGGAGGACCACTCCAGCTGGAGCAGCCCTCCACCCCAGGATCCCAGTTAATCAGTTTGAATATACCCTTTAACCAGTTAAATTTTTAATCATGATTTTACATCCCTGGCTGCATTATCTACCTGTGTGAAGCCTTCAAAGTCTATCCCTAATTGGATTGAAGTACTAGAAATGTAGGAAACAATTTGGTATTGTGATGTATTGAACTATTTACCTAATCATTTTCTCTCCTCTCTGGTCTGATTGAACTATGGTATTATCTAACTCCAGAGTTCTCAGCCTTTTCCTTCCAAAGGCCCACTACCCTTGGAATAAATGTATCATCATCCTTTTTAACAACTCAAGCTATTAAACACACCAAAACTCATATTATCCACACAAGACTCAGCTTAAAGATGCTAAACAAATTTGAGTCAACTAGCAATAGTATTTGCAAGGAGAGCATGACTAGTACAGTATTTACTGACATTGGAAAGGAGAGTAAAGGGCATTTAATAAGTCTTATACAGTTTCTCTGGGGAATATTTAGGATCCATGCTATATAAAAGATGAAAGTTCTCCTGGTTTGAAACTTTCATCTTGTGTGTCAACAGCTTAAAGACTCAGAGCAGTAGCCGTGTTAGTCTATGTAATCATGCAAATGTCCTCCTGGCATCCCCCCATGCAACATACTTCTTTCCCTCTTCCTCCCCAACACAGCCAGAGAGAGGACTGTAGCAAGTCGGAGACACCCCAAACAAACTCCCCCTTCACCACCTTCACCTCACTGCACAGATGCCAGCACCCACTCATCCCTTCTTTCCCCCAACTATCCCTGTGCAGTGTGGTCCCCCCAGCCAAGCTGGGGGCTGGGATAAAATCCTGCTGCTCAAACTAGCACGCACCAGCTGTCTGTCCAGTCCTAACTCCCAGCTAAAGCACAAACAAATTATCCGCACCTCCCTCACCCCATAGCACAAATACACTCTCCACCTCACGCCAATGCCAGCAGCCACTCACCTCCTCTGTCCCCCACTTATCCGATGCAGTCAGCTCCTTATCTCCCCTTCCCAGGAGACTTGAGAGTGCTGAGTTTCTGCACTCTCTCCTCACGCAGATGTGGAACGAACTTTCCAAACTCCCCTTCCCTCAGACTCTTCCTCAGGCAGTCGTTCCCTCCTTCCCTCTTCCTCCTCCCCCCAGCCACTTATTCTCTGGGAGCTGCTCAGTTTCAAGCATGCAGCAGCTCCGTTTATCTCATGCTTAGCAAGATGACGCTCTGTCCTGCCTGTCAGCTGAGCTCCCTGTATGCACAGGAGCTTTGATCCTCTGAGCAGAGCTCAGAAAACAGCTGTGCAGTCACTCAGCTGCGCAACTTACAGGGAACTTAGCCTATGTCCCAGTTGGTTTAATGTTAGCCCTGTTCAGCAGACCCCCCCTGAAATTTGCTTGTGGTCCCCCCACCCCCCATTGAGAACCACCCGTCAAACTTATACTCTTAACAGTATGAATCTTATTACACCTAAAATAAATCCCTACTTCACACGAGTGATGCTTACTGGTTCTGGTTAACCAGTGGGGACTGGAGCAGCTCCCCACCTCCCACAGGCAGGGGGCTGCTCCAGCCAGGCAGGGAGCCTGCCCGGACAGGGGCTGCTCTCATCCAAAGCCATTCCTGTCCACAACAGCCCTGGGCATCTGGAGCAGCCTCTGTCCATGGTAAACCCACCCCACTTCACAGGTAGGGGCTGCTCCATTGGGGGCTGGGGCCCAACAGAGGTAGCTCCAGCCCCAGCACAGAGGCTAGGAGCCAGCAGCCAGTCTCAGCGTGAGGCTGGGGCCTGGAGCCCTGTGGTCTGGGGGCTGCTCCAGCTGGGCAGGAGTGGTCCTCCCTGCCCGGATCCTGCTTAATCGGTTAACGGGATTTTACATCCCTAATTGAGATTTAGTATAGCTGTTGAGGGGCATGAACAATTCAATGTAAATGGAAAAAGTTTGCCCAGCAGGTTATATATATACACAAATTAGCTCATCAGAACATCTGAAAAGTACTGTAGGAACTTCTAAATTATCCTGCTCAGCCTTGCTCCCCTCATGCCTCTTAGCTGACTGAATGTAAATAGAACAGTTGTTCTTTTTAATCTTAAAATGGCCAGCCAGAAATTCATATAATCTAAAAGAATTAGGGAATCTTGGTCTCCAAATTTAGCATAGCTTTCTCTTTCCTATTTGTCGGTCTCTTAACACAGGCATATTTTGAGAGATCGCACTCTCCTCACCACCTGTTCTCTTAAATCACCAAAGCATTTGGTGTTAGCATGTCACTTTGATTTATCTGTGTCAGTGTTCATTATAACACATCTTTTTCACACATCATTGACAGAGCTGATATTACACATGGAAGAGAGAAAATGAAGGCAATTGGAGTAAAAATTCTTAGATTCACATGTGTGCTGATCCATTCTTATTCTCCTTTACTGTCTCTCCCCCACACAGACCCACTCATTAGACTTGCAAATAATCAGTTCAGTCTCTTCATCACTGAAAATCTAGGTTTGTATTATAATTAGGCCACAGGTGAATGAGTATTATGTGCATAATCCCTTGTAGAAAATTGTCCATGTGATCTGAGGAAGTGGGTCTGGCCCACGAAAACTCATCACCTATTAAACCATCTTGTTAGTCTTTAAAGTGCTGCATAGTTTTTCCTTTTGTTTTTGCAAGGTCAGACTTAACATGGCTACTTCTCTATTAATATTCAATATAGTTTGGTGTAACTGACAGACTGCTTGGCAGATGCTGAGGGCTGATACAGAAGTGCTATTGCAAATCAGGACTGAGGTGCATTAGTACAGAACTGTAGGGAGAACATTATGCCTGGCTTCATCTAGCACTGTGGGTCTCTCCCTCCCATAGTCTGTAACTTCACCATAACCTTGTGCTATAATCCCTAGTGCTGATGTTCATTTAATGTCCATGTGTTATGCCAGAAAAGTTACTTCCAGTCTTTTACTTCTGCACCCATCCAGCTAGAGAAGCCGGTTTGCTTCAAATTATGTGACACTATTCTAGACTTTTTTCTGAGCTCATTTGCATAAAAGGCAATACCTCTGCAGAAGTTCAGCAGGAATTCAATGACATAAGTAACAAATATTATAACCTTTTAAGTGGAGTAGCATTTGGTGAAAAAACTTTGGCTACAGTAGACAGAAAATTTGAGGTGTTAACTGCTGTTCAACTGCATGGTGGCAGGTGGAAGTTAGAACTGTGTAAGTTAGGAGTAAATGGACTGAGAAAGCTGACCTAAAGTTGTCAATGTTTTCTTCTGAAAGTTTATCAAACTTCTTTTCAAAACTTACCCTGGCTTCCACTGGTTATCCGATCTGTTGTGGTGTTGAGCAGAACACTGAAGGAAGATAACAGAAATATCTATCTCGTTCTTACTGTTAGCTTTCCATGATCTAATTTCAGTTGAAGTTTTGTTTTTGTTTACAGATGGTATATAATGTATGGCCATGAACTCATATGGAAGAACAGAGAACCATTGGTGAAGGCTTGGCACGAAATGAGGTCTAGAAGCCGGGGAAAAGGAGGTGGAGAATCTCGCTGATTCTGATTTTAGAGCCGGCTTATGCAGAAGATTTTGTGCTCCTGAAGACATGGAAGTGAATTGCTTTTGGAATTTTTTTGTAACTCCACAGAAAACCTCTTAGGATGTGTAGTTTCTATTGTAAACTACACTTGCAAATAAAATGTGGTTCAGTAGAGAATGAAGTTGAAACAACAACATTTGTATATGATTGGTTTATGAAAGTAAAGATGTGCATCACATTTTTTTTTAAAAATTTGTCAAGAAGAAACATTTTTGATTAAGTGGCTGGAAACTAAAACCAGGCACATTCCAATAAAAATTAAGCACAGTTTTTAACGGTGGTGATTGACCATTGATGCAAACTACCAAGGGAGGAGAGATCACTCTTGATATCTTTAAATGAAGGCTGGGTGCCTCTTAAAAATATGCTTTAACCAAATAAGGTATTAGACTTAGTATAGGAATAAATGGTTGAAATGTAATGACCTGTAATATAAAGAAAGCAAGTCAGAACAGATTTGTGGTGTCCAACACTCTAGCCACATGTGGCTATCTGGCTGGTTGAGTATGGCTAGTTTGCATCAGAACTGATTGCACACCATGGGAGTAGATGATCTAATGGTCCCTTCTGGCCATTCATTATATGAATCTATGAAAAATACTGGTTTCATTTAAATGTTAGTTGTATAGTAGCATTGATGCCTAGCAAAACTACATTAAAAATTTTAAGAGTCTGGCTCATGATCTGATGGCAGGCCCTTATTCAATGTATTCTAACTTGCAGTTGTTTCTACCTCTAAGATATTATCAAACCATGGATTCAGAATGTCATTGGAGAATTTTCTTTGTCCTGTTGCATGTAATTAGAAAAATGGCCCATTTCATGTGTAGTTTGAGTATTTTTGCAATAAGTTATCACAGGAGACATTCCAGCATCAGCATGTCTCTCAGCAGTGAACTGCATTTAAAAAAAAAAAAATCCTGTCTTGTCCAGGTTGAACTTCCCTGGACTGGCACCCTTGGGACCTGAATGGTCCTGAACAAAGGAATTTGCCAGACCAGGGAAGGTCAGGCATCCGGGCTCTCTTGGGGCTCCCCTCCTGGCTGCTGCCCAGGGAAAACTTGGCGGCCTGACCTGCTCTGGCCCACCTGCCTGGTTCTGCTGCGCCAGTGGTGGCAGCTATCCTGGGATTCCCTAGCCTCAGCTGCTTGGCTCCGTGCAAGGCAAGACTGTCACCCCATGGGGCTCTCTGCCTCTGTCCCCCCGGGGTGACAGTCTCTCCCAGGGCTCTCTACTTCCAGGTCCTTGGTCATGTGGGCTGCCGCAGACCAGACCAGTTGTTACTCTGTCTCTGTAGCTTGGGCTCTGATCTAGCAACATCTGTGGTCCTGCATGACCACAGAGTCCCAGACAAGAGAGGTTCAACTTTTAGTTTCATTTACTGTTATTTTGAGGATTCTAAAATAGTAGTGTCCGCCTTTAAGTTCTCCAGTAGAGGCAGAGGAATGAGAACAGGAAGCTGCAGCAGAACCTTCTTTGACAATTGGCAGTCTTTGACAATTGGAAATAACTGTAGGAATCAGCCATTGACATGGAGTTGGACACAAGAATCAAAATGGCTCCTGTTATGTAAATACTGGTCTGTGAAGGTGGGTTGTTTTGCAAATGACTAATCTGGGCTCCAGTCCTGCAACAATAGCCCTTCCAGATGCATCCCTAATTTGCAGTGGGGCACAAAGGTCTGCCTGGGGAAAGTAATTTGCAGGATCAAGACCTCATAAACCAGTTGCTTACATGGGTTACACTGAAATGAAACTGACTATAAAGCATCAATAAAACATGCACATTTGTATTTTATAATGTAATAACCACTTTTTCTATTGGTAAACTAAAGATGCACCTAGTGAAACAAAAGCTAGAGAGTGAAAACCACATCAGTTCTTTACCAACATATGCTAACATCCAATTGCAATCTTTGTCACTTACTCTTATAAAACAGATGTTGTTTATATTGTGATAAAAATACACCAATGACTGATTTGAGGATTAAAACCACAAGTTACTCTTCATTCTAAACCCGTTAGAAAAGTCTAGCCTGGAACACTAGCTGGTATTTAATGAAAGTTTCTTCCACAAGTAGTCGTCACTCATTTGAGTCAGAGGGAGCTCATCTCTGAGTACTCTTCCTTTGCTCACCTGTTTATTTTCCTTTTTCTACTGGGGTTCTTAGTTAACTTACATGAAATCACACGCTTTTCAAGCTGCAGCTATGCCTGTTATAGCCAACAGAGATCAATAGTACTTCAAATGAGCTATGTTGCACCCAGCCTAGCGTAAATGGTTAACTGGTTATAATTAGCCAGTGGGTGTTGTAGCAAGTGGCCCTGTAGAGTCTGCCATAGGCTGGGGTGCTCTGGCTGGGCTGGAGCAGCCCCCGCTCACAGCAGGGGGGTGGATTCCAGCCTAGCAGCACCAAGTTGGGGGGGGGGGGCACTTGGTTTTTGGGTTCTGACAGCAATCGTCACCTTTCTCCACATGGGCATTTGCTCCTTCTCCTTGTGATATTTCACCTCCTGTTCTTTTGTTCGTTCTTCCTTTTCTTCCTTTATCTTTCCCTCCATTTTCTTCCATGTTTCTTTACCTTCTTGGTTCTTTTTTTTAGTGAGGTGCTGCCTTTAGGCAGCAGCCATATATTCTAGTTGGTAGCATTCGACCATTTATCCAGTGAAGACAGATGTGCAAACCTAGACTTGCACTACATTTATAGCCACAGAAAATCAGTTATGGGGGGAGGGGGAGGGTTAACAGTAATGCTTAGGCATTTATACCATAAGGACTTGATCTTTTCAGAGAAATTGAGCCTCCACCTCTCTCAATGGAATTTCGAGTGCCAGCTTTTATATCAAGCCCTATGTTATTTGTAGAGCAGAGGACAGACCTTTGCTTTATCCATGCTTTCTAACCACAAAACTTGCTGCCTCTTATGGTATTTCTATGCCCCCCTAGCACAGGAAACCAGAATTGTCCTTTATTCAAAAAATACTCTTAAAATTGGAGTACATACGTCTACTGAATTAAGTTAAGTGGACTAATGGCCAAAGCTAGGACATCTCATGGGTGTAAGCAAACTACCATTCTGGCAAGCAAAATATCCCTCCTTCAAAATTTGGCATGTGTGGGGATATAAGTACTTGTCCATGTATGTACACACAAATCTCCTGGTATGTTACATTTAAATAGCATAAAATTTTTAATTCAAGTACCAAAAGGGATAGTATTTACTTTCTAAAATGGTGCGACAAAGGAGGATTGTGTTTGATCTTTTCACTTTGTTATATTGCATGTGATTTCTACTACCCTGTAGTAACCCCATGTGCTAGTGCACCATGGGTATTTTGGTGTAATTGTCTCCATGTACACAATGGCTGATATTTTCTGTAACCTGAGCCTGGGGAGAAGGGGGAGATAACCAGGTGACACCTTTTGCCTGGGAAGCTGGACAAAGGCCTGAAGTGGGGCTGGCTGCAGGACTGGGGCAGGTTTCTGAGTGTGGGTTAGTCTCGCTGGCTTGGGGGCAGGAATGGGGAGTAAGGCCCTTGGCTTTGAGCCCCGTGTCCCCAAGATGGATTGTACTGACTGCTTCTGGTTACTGTACTGACATGTCTGTTCTCTGCTGTGTCCCTGTCAACTAATAAACCTTCTGTTCTACCTGCTGGCTGACAGTCACATCTGATTGCTGATGGGCTTGCAGGGCCTGATGACTCCCCACGCCTCAGTGACAAATGGCTTACTGTGAATGAAAATGAAATGTAATGGTTATGGGGATGTTTAGCAGGGACACCAGATGGTGTTATGCTTAAGAAAACAATGGCAAGAACTATTAAAAAAAAGTCCTGGTTAATCATGTAGGAGTACAAACTAGTTTATGTTGAGCTTTTAGAAAATATAAGTGAACACTCACTTTTTAAAAACATCTGCTATGGCTATGACAGGTTTAAAGAGCACCCAGTCTGAAAACATCCTTGTATCTAATTAAATAGTTCATAAGTCATTAATACTAAAGTCATAAAAACTGTTTTATAGGATTCCCCGCCCCCCTCCAAGAATTGCTTCATAGCCTGATTTGCCTTACAGTTACCATGTTTTGCCATCTTCTAGTGATAAGGAATTGCTTCCAAGTGCAGTCAGCTTTTAAATCCAGTCTAAACTCTTCTGGCTTCTCCTGTTCTGTGTGATACCAATTCCATCTGACAAACTCAGCACTGAGCAGCCGCTCACAGCATTGGCTGATGATGGATGTGCATCTCAGAGAGCACCATGTCAAAGCGGAGCTCAGTGCTAGGAAGTGGCTGGCACAATGAGGCAGAGGAGACATCATTCGCTCGCACATTTCTCTAAACCAGACTTAAAAATAGGGATCAGAGCACCATTTGTAGACTGCCAGTGAAAATAAGAGACAATGAAATGGATGTCCTGTTTTCCTCATTTTCATTTAAAACCCATTTCTCAGGATAAAGTGCTCTGTATTTGACCCAGATGCTATTTGTTTTTAAAGTAATCACATGCAGACTGGTATTAGTTCTAGACCCCAGCACCAGGAAATTCATTAGTAATAGGCATTGTTTATATTTCAGTACACCAATAACATTTGTCATTATTCCTCCTTACCTCCGCATAGGAATAATTACAAATTTTTAGGTGTGACCAGGGATTTTGGTGGATTCCATTTTTGGATACCTAATTTGAGAAGCCTGGCAGGGAAGTGATTATTTAGAGGGAAGGTACATAACACTTCCATCAGGCTTCTTTAAAGTGTTGTAAATTGGGTGACCAAAAGCTGAAGCAATCAGAAATCATTGGTCAGGTCTAAAAATCTTGACGCAAATTACTATCATGTGAACAATTGCCTCGGGTTAGGAAGGGATTTCTCTGTGCACATTTGCATTTTTAGGGGGAAATAGCTGGTAGAGAGATGGTGTTTACTTCATATTTGTATAGTGCTTTGCACAATCAAGCCCCAATCTTGACTGCTGCCCAAGATGTTGTTGTAATATTAAATAATTGATAGTTTCCATCAGATACACTAAATTTTCTGTTTCTAGTGTTTCACTACATATCTGCATGACACTGATTTGACCTCTTTGGATATTGAGTTGGAACTAGATTACTGCTTCCTAAACTGAGTTTGTTAGCCTTTGTGTACTATAAAATCATATATTTAGATACTTGAATTTAGGCTTAAAAGTGTCAGAATTTTACAGCCTTGTATTTGATAGTGTGGTGAACAAGTATATCATTAAATAAAATTAGTATATCGTTAAATAAAAAGTGTCTGTACCATAAATTATAGCATGGTATTATGGCCTGTGGCCACTTAGATATGATGTTAAATTCTAAAAAGACGAAATTATATCCCAGTGGAGTTGCATCAGATCTGTAATTTACAGTCCCTAAATCATGTAAAGTATATAACACACTACATTTTTAGATTAAAAATATAAAAAATATAAAGTGCAAATAAGTTGTTATATGAAAAATCTATTCTTACAATATTTGTGTTAAATACTTCAATGGAACACACTATAAATTAGAAAACGAAAGAATGCAGCCCAAAGATGAAAGAAAAAAAGGGGAATTGCTGTATTAATTGTACTATTCCAATGAGCTGTAGGGCTGCAGTGGTTCTTTGTATGGTGTAGCAGTCAGCAGAGACCTTGGGTTAACAAGAAATGGCTCTTACTGAATGCCCAGCTATTGTTTAATCTGCATCTTATTTCATGGATATTATAGTATCACATCACAACCACAGATGATTTCAGCCAAGACGCAATTGCAAGGAAGGCTGGATTGAAGCATTCCTCGTTGCCCTGCTGTCTGGAATTGTCCGCATATCGAGCTGCGGGCAGAGGGATGCAAGGGGGGAACTTAGTTCTCACAATGGGGTTATTTTGCGGGGGCTGGTGGTGTGACTCAGAGGGCGCCCCGAAGGCGGGCAGAGCCTGGGGACGCAGCGGGCGAGGGGCTATCAATGGGAAGGGGGGGGCTTTGCAGGGCTGAGTGGCAGCAGCTGCAGGCTGGGGATCACGTGTGCGAGCTGTCGGGGGGGGGGGGGCACAGTAACCGGGGCTGCCAGGGTAGGGGCGGGCGCTACCGGGGGCCCGCTCCCCCCAGCTGTGCGCGCCGCCGGCCGGCTGGGAGCGCAGCGCAGCGCAGGGGAGCGGAGCTGGCGGGCCGCGCGGTGCCGTCCATGGCGTGGCCCTGCATCAGCCGCGTGTGCTGCCTGGCCCGCTTCTGGGGCCAGCTGGACAAGTCCGACCTGTCGGTGCCGCTCACCATCCACAGCTACTCGGACATCGAGGATCCCGAGGAGGGGGCGAGCCCGGCGGGGGGCGGCCCCCGGCGGGGAGCGGCGGCGGGGGGCCGCCCCCGGGCAAGCGGCCAGCTGCCGGCCGGGCCGCCCCCCTCGCGGGACAGCCTGCCCGTCAAGCGGGCGTGGAAGGGCGGCAGCCAGACGCGGGGCCCGGCGGCCCCCTGCAGCCCGCCCTTCGCCGCGGAGACCCAGTACCGGCGGGACTTCCGCGCCTGGCCGCTGCCCAAGCGGGACGCGCCCCCCGGGCCGGCCCGCGCCGTCTACGTCCTGCCCGCCGGGGAGCGGGAGCAGCGGCCCGGCGCTGCCAGCACCACCTGCTACCGGTAAGCGGGGCGCACGGGGCCGGGGCCTGGGGCAGGTCGGGACCCGCAGTCGCTGCCTGGTTCTGGAGGCTCAGGGCGGGGTTAAGTCATTTCCTCTCGGCTCGTCCCGCCAGGCTAGGCCGGCCCCAGCGGCGCTGGACCGGGGCGCAGCAGCCTCTGGCGTGGAGCCGTCTCCATCAGACAGTTGGGTTCAATGGCTCCAGCATCCCTGGCGGGCCCTGTGCTTTCCCCAGGGCTACCGGGCGCTGTCCTGAAGCAGGGCCGGGGGGGAGCGCTCTCCTGTGCAGCGCTGCCAGGCTGATACTGTGCGAGCTGCATTTTGGCTTTTGCCAAAGAGTAACAGGAGTAAAGCAAGCGCTGGTGTAAACACGCCCGTGATGCCCGCTACCATCGCACTAGCATAAGTGCTGTTCTGTAAAATACAGTAGGGCATGCGGGCATAACCAGGACTCAGCACAAATCAACACAATGTGTACCCTTAACTACATTAGGGTTAAGACGTCAACAAATGCTGGAATTGTTTAACCCCTTGGGTGAATTTGGGGGCCATGGGCTATTGATTCTGTGAAAAAGGTCTCTCGCAGTAATATTTAAGACGTTTATACCAGAAAAATTCATCACTTTTACATTAAGTCACAAACCACCTTTATTTACATTAAGTGATTTTATTTTGTTTTCCTTTTGTCTTTTCTGGATTATTATACACATTGCTTACTGGAACAAGAGATGAGACTGGCTACTTCTGAGTTCTGTTCTACTCTGGGCTTCTTCCCTGCATGTTTATTGACCCTTAAAAATAATGTAGCTATTAAGTAATGTATCAGGTTCATTAGAATAGCTGCTGTTTCGTGGTCTCTAATAATCACACAAGTGGTAGTTTTAAACATGTCTTTTAGGTATATTGATAGAGCAGTTCATGTTATTGTAACGGGTAACAGGTATTTATATATTTTCATTATGTATTATTTACCCACCAATCACATAACTTTGTTACAACTGATGAGAGAAATATTAAGGATGTTATTGGTTAATCGTGTAAACGACTACACATCAAGCCTGGGTTTATTGGTTAATCCTAATGACTACATGCGCACACTCCCCATGCTGTGTCAAAGGCAGAAAGGGAGGAGAGAAAGCCGGAGCAGCTGCCCACAGGCACCCATCTCCAGCCCCTCCTCCTGCCCTCCGCTGCCTCTTACAGAGGCAGCAGTGCATGGGGCAGGTGGGAGCCCATGCTCAGGGAGCCAGCTTAGAAGTCAGTTCCCTGTGAGCGCCAGCTCCTGCCTCTGATAGGCTGCAGTGCCGAGGATGGGCGGGGGGGAAGCAGGCAGGAGATGGTACACATGGGAAGCCCGCTTTCAAGCTGGCTCTCTGCACATATCCACTCCCATGAGCTGTCTGCCCCCTACCCTGCCCTACTGCCTCCTACAGAGGCAGCAGTGTGGGTGGGGGGCAGGCGGGAGCCAGTATGCATGGGAGGCTGGTTTTTAAACCCCCTTTCTGTGCATGCCAGGTTCTGAAGAGCTGCCTAGCTGTCCCGTCCCCCCCGCCTCCCACAGAGGCAGCAGTGGCAGGGGGGAGAGAAAGGTGGGAGTCAGTACTTAAAAGTTGGCTCCCCACAAGCACTGGCTCCTGCCACCCCCACCCCCATGCATGTAAATGTGAAACTGCTAAAAAATCCAGCTGTTACGTGTTTACACAAATAAATGTTAGTTAATGTCCCTAACAAATATACTGTGACATACCATTTAAACCAAGATATTTGAATCCCTTGGAGTGATTACAGTTCAGCATGTGCATTTAAATTGGTTACCTTAGCTCTCCATGCTATGGAATGATATCACAATATACATGTGGATATAAAGAAATTGTCTTTAAAAACAATAACTGTGCAGCAGTTGACCTTAATCATGCAGCTTTCCTCACTTGTTAAAAGCAGCAATAGTCTAGTACGTAAAATAGAAAGACCCTGCAAAATGGCAATTGTTAATAGAGAAAGGCAATCTGAAACAGAACAAGTGCTTTAAACCAGCAAACAGCATAGTCAATGCCAATCAATTAGAAACTCACCCATCATCAGTTTGTTTTTCAAATATCTGCCTGGTAATTCCGTCTGACCCCAAACCCCAGGGCATATTAAGCACTCATGGCAATTGCAGATTGTGCACTGTATTTTCAGTTGTCAATGCATTTGTACCTTTCAGACCATCCTTGCATCTGACTGCTTAATTCTTGTGTAGGATCCTCAAATAACATCCGCCAAAGGCAGAAAAGCTTATACATGTTGGCTGTGTCTAGACTGCATCCCTTTTCTGTAAAAGGGATGCAAATTAGACACATCGCAATTGCAAATGAAGCGGGGATTTAAATCCTCCCCGCTTCATTTGCATAAAAATGGCTGTCGCTTTCTTCCGGCTCGGAGCTTTGCTGTAAAAAAGCGCCAGTCTAGATGCGGATCTTTCAGAAAATAAAGCCTTTTCCGAAAGATCCCTTATTCCTTAAGAAAAGGCTTTATTTTCCGAAAGATCCGCATCTAGACTGGTGCTTTTTTCCGGCAAAGCTCCGAGCCGGAAAAAGGCGGCAGCCATTTTTATGCAAATGAAGCGAAGGGGATTTAAATCCTCGCTTCATTTGCAATTGCGATGTGTCTAATTTGCATCCCTTTTACGGAAAAGGGATGCAGTCTAGACACAGCCGTTCAGACTAAGTAGGTAGTATGGATGTAAAATCATATTTAATTGGTTAACCGGTTAAATCGTGTTTAACCAATTAAAGTGGGGGTGGAGGAGTGGGCTGGAGAACTCCTGCCTGTAGCATGATGTGGGGGGCAGAGGGGCTAGAACTAGTAAGTCTCACCCATTAAGGCTGAAGCTAACCAGTTAACCAACCATTCACATCCTATTGCGGGCAGCGCGGCTGAGCTTTCCTCCTCCGGAGCTTGGGCAAAGCATCTGGCTTGCTTGGCAGCTGAGCTCTGGTTCTTATTCCCCTTGGCTTCCCCTTCCTGCTTCGTGTGGGTGGGACTGGGTGAGTCTGGTCCTGCTCACCAAGGGGTCTTAGAGAGGCTTTCCTCTTCTGGGTCAGAGGGAGGCCACGCTGCTGACACCACATTCCTTTTTAGTTGTTTGAGGGCAGCTTGATGACCTTACAACTGCTTTCCCTCTGTTGTCTTCAGGGGAAGTCTGGCAAGCCCCATTCCCCACTCCTGGCCTTCCTTCAGATGGGCAGGGTGTCTCCTGCATTTTCTTCTTTTAGGGAGGAGAATAATATCAGGCTTACTCCATCCCAGTCGATAGGGTTAGTTTTCATGGCCTGCTCCTCCATGCTGCTATAATGGATCCAGCCCTTTGCTGACAGCTCTTTCTTCACTGCCTGTTGTAAGCTCTGCTTAGGGAAGTCGGACTAGATCAAATATAGGTGATCAAAACCAGTTCAGTTACACTCAGCCTCAGCCTCCAGTAGATTGGTCCTTTATACAGGGGGGTTTGATAGCAGCCTTCAACTTCCCGAAGGGGGGTTCCAAAGAGGATGGAGAAAGGCTGTTCACAGTAGTGGTGGATGGCAGAACAAGGAGCAATGGTCTCAAGTTACAGTGGGGGAGGTCTAGGTTGGATATTAGGAAAAACTATTTCACTGGGAGGGTGGTGAAGCACTGGAATGGGTTACCTAGGGAAGTGGTGGAATCTCCATCCCTAGAGTTTTTTTCAGTCTCGGCTTGACAAAGCCCTGGCTGGGATAATTGAGTTGGGATTGGTCCTGCTTTGGGCAGGGGGCTGGACTCGATGACCTCCTGAGGTCTCTTCCAGCCCTAGGATTATATATAAACAAGGTGAATTGTGGGGAGTAGTTCATGTTCAATAGAAAACATGAAAAACACACACACACTGCATACCATGTGAACATCAAGACCGAGAAAAGCAAGATTATCATAATGGGGGGAAATTGCAGCCTGATCCAGCAAGACATAAGCATATGAACAGCCTCATTATATTCAATGTTTAAAGTTAGCTTTACTTGCTTAAGTCCTCTAGAAGGTGGAGCCATTAATACAGAAACACTTGTTTGCTATTAAAGATGCAAGCTTTCAGGTGCTCTGTAGCAAGGTTAGAATTATAGACTCATAGGACTGGAAGGGATCTGGAAAGGTCACCAAGTGCTACCCATGGCAGGACCAACCACCATCTAGATCAGTGGTTTTGAAACTGCGGGTTGTGATCCTACAGTCACGAGTAGTTGTGATCCTACAGAACCTGCATGGAATAGGGAGGGCAGGGCTATTATCGAAGGATGTCAACGTGTAGACACATACATGATTACACAATAAGCCTGGGCACTACCCCCTTGCGACATCTGTATCAGAAGCAGCCGGGGGGGAGGGGGAGGGGAAGTGGGAGCCGGCGCCGCGAGGACTGGCTTAAAAGCTGGCTCTCCACAAGCATTGGATCGGCCTGCCCCCCCCCCCACGCTCGAGCTGCTGCTTCTGATAGGCAGCAGCGCAGAGGGTGAGGGGGGCAGGTGGAAGCTGATCTGCGTGGGCTTTCAAGCAGGTTCCCTGTGTGTTGCTGGCTCCATGAACTCGCCTGCCCCCCCTTGCTGCCTCCCACAGAGCGGGTGGGGAAGCAGGCAGGAGCAGGTACAGTGGGGAGCCGGCTTACAAGCTGGTTCCCCTAGCACCAGCTCCACAGTGCTGCCTGCTCTCCTTCCCTCACGCTGTTGCCTCTGTCAGAGGTGGCAGCGCAGGGAGCGGGCAGGGAAGGCTGCCGCAAAGCACCTTCTATCTGCAGTGGTCCCATCTCCCTGTGGACAGAGGCTGCTCTGGCACCCCATGGAGCAGCCTCTGTCTGCAGCAGGACTGGGCAGCAATACTAAAATTGCTCTCCTTGCAAAAAGAGGGAAAACAAAAATAGACCTCACACGCAGTTTTCACAGCATCAATTTGTAAACATTCAGGCAGTGTGTACAGTAGAGGATTAACATGCACACATTGGCTTTTGTCTAAAAACAGATGTGTAATTATGACTATCTAACAACGCGGTATAAGTGGGGGATTATATTTGATAAATCCAGTGATGTCCTAAATTTTTGAGCAAATGTTAGAACCTGCCTGTGTATTTCACAGATAAAGCCTGTTTATTATTTCAAAAGCATATGGTGAAACCTTGCAGACTGTTTACTAAAAGTGAATTGGTCTGCAGCCGCTTCCCAGGGTGACTTTGCTGTGTCAGCTAGAGTTAAAATTTCCTTTGCATGGCCATTAAACACACTCCTTACAAAAACACAAAGGGACAATGAGCTATGCAGCAGGTATATAAGTTGGCAGGTTCTCATCCTGGAAAATCTTTCAATGAAATGCATTTTTTGGATGTGTTAAGGAGTTTTCATTTGGCGTCGTAGCTGTCATGTCTTCCTTACTTGGTTTTCAGATCATTCTGAGTCCAACACACAACACTGTATTTCCACAGCTCCAAATCTCTGTTTGTCTTATGCCCTGAGTCCTGCTACTCCTTTTGCCAGCAGGCCAGGTTAAGTGAAATGGGGCTTGCCAGGTAAGAAAGGGGACAGCTTAGTCTTGGGGACAGCTGTCTTCCAAAACTGGCCAGGACACACTGAAACTAGCTACTAATATCACCACTTCTTTGTGGTGTACAAAGGGGCCTACTTCCTTGTATCATTAATGGCCCATCTTGCCTTTATAGTCTAAAGGTGCAGCATGGAACAGACCTGACAGCATAGCCCAGGGGTGGCCAAAAAAAACTGCAGCTCCCGACGGAACCGCTCAGGTCAGCCGCTCTCACGCTCCCACTGTGAGCCGCATGCGTGCTCATGGCCTGTGCCATTCTGCTCACCGTCCCTAGCGCACTGCATCAAATCCTGCACATGCAGGCCAGGTCGCACGCAGCGTCCCACCTTGCATGTGCTAGCAGCCGGCTGCTGAGTGCAGGCAGTGGTGGCTGCAGCTCCGGGGTAAGGCATCAGGTTAGTGGGGGAGGGGGATTGGGTTAGCGCAGGGAGGGGAGGTGTCTGGCTCTGGGGAAGGGGAGGGGAGAGGGGTTAGGTGGGTGGTGTGCATGGGGTTCTGGCAGCTCAGTGAGCCAGAGCCTGGAGAGAGATGTGTGGCTGTAGCGGTGGCAGCTCCCGGACCTGAGAGTTAGGTGGGGGAGGGGGTGTGTGTGCCTGGCTCTAGTTTGGGGGAGGGGAGGGGAAGGGAAGGAGATTGGGTTCAGGGGGTGGGGGGTGTGCACGGCATCCCAGCCAGCACGTCTCAAGGCCAGATGCTCAGCGCATGCACCCCAGCTCCTGGAGGGAGATGTGTGTGGCTGTAGTAGCGGCTCTGCCTCCAGACCCGAGAATTAGGTTGGGGGGGGAGGGGGATTGGAATAGAGGGCGGGGCAGTGCCTGGCTCTGGGGGGGAGGGATTGGGTTAGGGGTGTGCGTGCCTGGCTCCGGGGAAGGGGAGGGAAATTGGGTTAGAGCAGGGGAGGTGCCTGGGGGAGGGGAGGGAAAGAGCAGCCAGCATGCTTCCTGAGACCCGGGATCCCCAGGTACTGGCCCCAACTGTCTCTGTCCCCTCCTCCTGGCCAGACCCCCCCACCCCCGAGTACCCTGCCCCAGTACCCACTAGCACCCTGCCCCCTGCCTCCACCAGCACAGTTGGGGCCACATTAGTGAGGCTTAGGGGCCTTTGAAACAATTGTTTTTTGTGTTTCACTTGTGGTTTTCTGTGGTTCAGTGACCTCTGACTCAAATCAGGTTCCCCGCCCCTCTCATAAATAAAGACAACGCTGAAACCTTTTATGTTTGACATAACATTTTATTTAAAAATGAAGCCTGGCCAACAAGCCCCCATCTGGCCACAGCATCATAACACTCCTGCACCATCCCCCACCACCCCTGGACTCCAAACCTGAGCCTATCATACACTGGAACCCCCTGTCCTGAGCCTCTCTCATCCCCAAACTCCTGCAGCCCCACATCCTCAGTCTTCCCACAACACCCCTGCACCATCCACACACTGCAAATCTGTGTCCCAGCCTCCCTGCCCTGAGCCCCGTATGTACCCCAGACCAAACTCCTACACCCTCATAGCCACAAGCCTGTGGCTTGCTCAGCTCCCAACCCTCCACCTGACCCCAACACTCTCCAGCCTGGAGCCCCCTCCCTGAGCCAGCATCCCCTTCTCTACTTCATCCTGCACCCAAATTCCCTCCCAGAGCTTGCACCTCTCACCCTTTCCCAGTGCTTTTTTTGTAAGCCACAATAGTGGTAGAGATAGCGTGAAGACCCTGGGAAAAGTTGTTAACCCCAAAAACAAACAAAAAAGCCGTGCCCTGGGACCTCTGGGACTGGATGGCATTCATCCAAGGGTTCTAAAAGAACTCAAAAGAACTCAACCCGCGGGCACCGTGTTGGGGACCACGGCACTAGAGAGTGTCTACTAGGCATTAGCAAGATAGGGTCCAGGTCTCAGGCTGTGCTTATTTTATCCAGTAGGTGGCAGTAGAAAACACTACCAATTCACTGGGACATTTCTATTCAGATTTAAAATTAACGTTCAGCCTTGTGTAACTACTGCAGTTTCTGTTTACATCATATTCTCTACTCCCTCTCCGCTAGCCCATCTTAATGTCCTATCAGTTACCACAGTGAGGTTCATCTGCCCCAGAACAGAAGGATTCTATTTGAGGTTTCTTTCCCAGATGTAGGCTTGTTAGCTAATGATTTAGGGGCCATCCTGTTTTTACAGCCTAACTAAAGCAGGACAAAAATTTTCAAATTAATAATAATAATAAAAAAAAACAGGTGGGGAAGATGCTTCAAAAAGTATTTGCAAACTGTCCTCCCTTTTTTCTAACCAGCTGGAATGCTACCCATAGAGGAGGCAACCCTACTTCCCGAGAGCTGAGTATGGAATGTATGTTTCCAGTTTGACTTATTTTTTTTCTATGTAACAGACTAGAGGCCACAGAGAGTAAAATTCAACTGTAACACTGCAGTGGCTGAGCCAGCAGACTTCTGCTCTCAATCAAACTTTGCTTGTGGAAGGCCTGCTGTAGATTTACATTCATTCATACTAGATCGGGTAGTTTTACCATGCGATAGCTCAGATAAATTGGATGCACCTATGGGACAAGTGCAGGCTTGGCAGAATTTTTTGTTCTTGTTTTGATGGATAATATCCTTGCTTATTTTTAAACATTTTTTATTTGTATTTATTTACATTTTAACAATTGTGCAATATTATGGGTTTTAAGAATTTTTTTCAGATTTTTATCCAGTCTAGATGTTTACAGTAATGGCAAATTATGAAGATGTCAGTAACTATTCAATAACAGTAGATGTTGATTGAAAAATGTAAAGCTTTACAGCTTTAACTTTATGGCTTAAACTCTTTGAAGCAACGTCTACAGTTGTTAAATATTTGGCACCCTCATAATTACATAATGACCATTAAAATACAAACAGTCCACATTACATATCAAAATATACAAGGTAAATATCCTCAAACACTAATAAGTTCTCAAGCAGCATTTTTTCCACTTTGTGTATTTGTAAATTTTTATCTATAGAAATATTTTATTTGGTTTATACAGTGAAACCTACATTTACTGACGTTTTACCACTAAAAATCTAATCTTTCCAAGATTAGACAAGGATTACTCTTTTGTGATACAGTGAACCCAATTATTTTGCAATACAGTGGAACTAATTTATCTTTGTCACTACACAACTTCCATTTCCTGTTAGCTGACTGGTATAACAGGTGGACTGCACAGTGGGTAGACATGGATGGAGAAGAACAGATAGGCAAGCAGTGTGAATTAACTTTTATTTACTTAGCACTGAAACAAAAAGATTCAGATCTAAAGAGCAGGAGTGAAAACTTCTCTGCAATTCTTCTGCTATTTGTTTCACATTCACCCGCAAGCAAACCTATATATGTTGTGTTGTGTTAATTATAGACTAGAATAGAATAGACATGGTGCTTTCCTAGCACCTGTCTTGTCCTGTGCCATACCGCAGTGGAATATTTCCAATCACTAATGGACTGCTCACATGTGTTTCACACAGCTGGGCCTGGCAGTAGGTGAGCAGTCAGAGTACTGCACATGTGCATACATTGTGTGGTTTCAAACAAGGCATTGCCCTTTTGAAATCTAACCAGATGCAAAACATACACTGTGAAGGTGCTGCACCTGCTCATTCTACAACCATGGAAACAAACTACACACATACACTGCTATCAATTGTACAAGTAAACTGAGAAAATCTAGAAACAATGTTTGTACCTTGTCTTCAGTTCTTCTACCCAGTGTCAGAGTCGATGGTTAATTGTCTTTTAACCTTCATCAACTGACAGGACAGTAATTGCTAGCACATGTTTACCCCTAGGCTGTACGGCTAGTAAGAAACCTGTAACCTGGCAGCTCAAAGGCAGACAGACTTTACTGTAAAAGACAGCCAGGGTTGTTAGCAGATTTTCCCAATACTCTGGGGTATGCTCATTTATTAGGGTTACTCTTATGGGGTGGGGGGAGGTTAACAATTCTATCAGTGTGCTGCTTGTGCTTACTTGTGCTGTCATATTCTCCCTGCAGGAACTAGGTTCCTCAGGATGGGGTTCTTACCACTTCAGCAACACACAGACATTCTCACCCACTAACAGAGCACGTCTGAGAGGACTGGGTACTCAGCAGTCACAAGCTGACCCCTCATATGTCCCTGGATTCAGCAGGCTGGGTTAACAGCAATGCCACACTGCACCCTCATGAGCCTTTGGACTCAGTGGGCTGGATTAAACAGCACTTTCAGATGCCATTCTCATAAACCCCCAGGTTCAGCACTTCCCTATCCCCACTTTCACACCACAGTCATTCACTGGTAAACCACACGATGAGCAGACCCCACAGGGATCTTTGGGCACTACAAGGATCTTGGGTACAAGAAGCGTTGTTACAGAGCCAATGGGGAAGCCAAAACAACACCCCTTGAGGAAGAGTGAGAGAAAGGGAGAGAGAAGCAACCAGCTTAACAATGAAAGTGATTTATTTCTGAGTAGTGAAAACAGTTACAATATTAAATCTAAATTGAAACTGATTACAAATGTTATAACAGTTACATAGGGCAGGGGCAGGAGGCTATGCTTAGAGAGGTAGTTGGGGGAGAAGAGCGAGAAAGAGAGAGAGCGCTCACCACTCCGTGGAGCTTGCACTGATCGGGGTTCCCAGGTGGTGATGGGAGCTGGGGATCCAGAGGGCAGGAGACAAGCAAAGCAGAGCCCCCAGCACGATCAGACAGGAGATGAAGAAGTCTCACTGGAACTGCTGCAGTTTAAATCCAGGTATCAGAACAGTTTTTCTTGGGGCAAGGAAAGGAGTTTTTATAGGGACAGGACAATAGTTCAAAGAGAAACAGAGGCGAGACAACAGAGACTGATCACACCTGGTTATGGGTGATGTTCCTTGAACTGAGCTCACAATGCAACTGGGCAGTTTCAGTAATTTGGATGTCAATAGGATCCTTACTAGAATTGATCTGATAATGACTAATTTGGGTGTGAGCAGGCCTGGGTTCTTTAGCATCTGGAGCAGGGATTTCCCATCAGGCAATGCTTCTCTGCTTTCGGTATCCCATAGTTCACTGCGGTTCCTGCCTTGAAAGAGCTGGTCTCCATTCTGTATGCTAATGAGATGTCCCTCTGTTCTCTCTTCCCTGGCCTTTTCATTGCTTTGTCTGATTCTAGCAGAGGCCTATGGGAAGGGGTGGGGGATGGTTATCCATGAATGTCGCTCCCTGGCTCCCCAAGAGCACAGGGCTGGTAGGTAACAAGGTGGGAGGGAAGGAATTTTTAGATTAGCCACTGATTGGGACTGCGTCACCTTAAAGCCAAGTGGGCCTGTAAGAATCGGATTCATTCAGATCTCATGAAGGCCCTTCCCATCAATGTGAGCAAAGAACAGTCTGAAAATCCTGGCTCTCAATACAGAGGAAAATCCCTCTGGAGTCAGAGCGGTGTCACAGCAATAGAAAAGCACTGCGCGTGGCGTAGCTATTCTGGTTTTGCTCGCTTTTCTGACTTGATGAAGACAGAACCTTGCCCAGATATGATCACGTTTTTTTGCTCCTTAGACATTGGTGCCCAGACTGAGCATCACGTTATTTGGTTTCCAGCCAAACTGAGGATACTCCAAAGCCCTGCTGCTTCAAGGAGGCCAAATCAGAGGATTTATTATAAAGTAACGAGACAAACTCAGTCCTGGAAAGAGGAGTCTCAGATGCTTATTCAAAGCGGGGAATACCCTCTTCTCTTCCAGGAGGCAATGGCATACGGCCATCCTTAGGATGCATAGGTTAAGAATCAATGCAGCTGATCCTTAAGGCAAGCCAGCGTGATGTGAAATGGTTCAAGGACTCGGATACTACTGTGACATGATTAATGGTTAAGTACGGTCCTGTTGGTACTTTGCCCAGTGTGTCCTATGTCCTCCCCGCTGGCTGCAAAGCTGTACAGGGCTTGAATTCAGCCAACCATGCACAAATAGTTAAGATTCACGAGGGAAAGTTCTGTTTTGTTGTTGCCATATTTGGCTAATAACATTTGTTTATAATATGTACTTAAGCCTTCTATAGGGGGATCTCTCCAGAGATAGCTAAGCACCAGATACAGACCAGCAATAATGTAGCTAGAGAATCAGCCAGCCAATATATAGTCTGATATCCTTGAAATAGCTACCCCCAGGACAATCAAAAATAAGAACAGCCATACTGGGTCAGACCAAAGTCCGTCTAGCCCAGTATCCTGTCGGCTGACAATGCCAGGTGCCCCAGAGGGAGTGACTAGAACAAAGAATCATCAAGCAAATCCCTCTCCCGTCACCTATTCCCAGCCTCTGACACAGGTTAGGGACACCATTCCTACCCATCCTGGCTAATAGCCATTGATGGACCTAACTGCCATGAATTTATCTAGTTCTTTCTTGAACCCTGGTAAGCATTGGTCTTCACAGCCTCCTCTGGCGAGGAGTTCCACAGGCTGACCATGTGCTGTGTGAAGAAAAACTTCCTTTTGTTTGTTTTAAACTACCTATTAATTTCATTTGGTGACCCCTAGTTCTTATGTTATGGGAACAAGTGAATAACTTTTCTTTATTCATTTTTTCCACACCAGTCATGATTTTATGGACCTCTGTCATATCCCCCCCCCTTAGTCTCCTCTTTTCTAAACTGAAAAGTCCAAGTCTTTTTAGTCTATCTTCATATGGGACCCATTCCAAACCCCTAATAATTTTTGTTGCCCTTTTGTGAACCTTTTCCAATGCCAATATATCTTTTTTGAGATGAGGCGACCACATCTGTATGCAGTATTCCATATAAATCCATGGGCGTACCATGGATTTATAGAGGCAATAAGATGTTCTCGGTCTCATTCTCTTTCCCCTTTTTAATGATTCCTAACATTCTGTTTGCTTTTTGATGCCGCTGCACACTGAGTGGATGTTTTCAGAGAACTGTCTTGTTTGGCAATTGGTGGGAAGGCTGTGGAAAAAGGATCGAGTGGGTAATAGGTGCTAAAATAAGCCAGTCCTCAAGACCAGAACATTTAAAATAAATTCAAATGCAGTGTACACTAACCCCGGGCACCTGACCCTGGTTTGAGCCCAAGCCTTATTTCCGTCCACACACAAATCGGTCTGACTCAGTATCTGAGTGCTAAGATCCTGCTAAAACAAAAGGAAAAATATGTAGCACTTTAAAGACTAACAAAATTGTTTATTAGGTGATGAGCTTTCATAGGCTGGACCACTTCTTCAGATCATATTCTGAAAGAGAATTGGCATGACCATATATAACAAAGGAATACAATGAAGAAAGTGAACACATTATAAACTAACAAATCAGATTTTAGAATGGAAGGTAGGAAGGAGGAAATAGCTTATTGTAAGTCAATAAGTGGCTAAGCTGGAGTTACTAGGACTATCAATAGGTGGGGAAGCTGTCTTTGTAATGTGTAAGGTAATTAGCATCTTTATTAAGGCCCATTAGTAAGGTGTCACATTTAGGCATGAATGCAAGTTCTGAAGTTTCTCTCTGTAATCTGGTGTTAAAGTCTCTTTGAAGTAAGATGCGTGTTGTCAGGTCTTCAAGGGAATGCCCAGGTAGATTAAAATGTAGATTTGTGGGCATTGATTCTTTGGCAAAGTAACTGAGCAGTCTGTCCAATATACATTGCAGAGGGACATTGCTGGCACATGATGGCATAAATCACATTGCTGGACGAACAGGAATATGAGTCCTTGATCGTATAACTGACACGGTTAGGTCCAGTGATGGTGTCACCAGAGTAGATATGTGGACAAAGTTGGCAACGGGGTTTGTTGCAAGGGAAAGTTCCAGGGTTAGTATTGATTGTGTGCCCTGTTGTTGTTGTAAGTATCTTCCTGTGGTTAGGTGGTTGTCTATAGAAGAGTATAGGCCTGTCACCCAGGGCCTCTCGGAGTGTAGTATCCTGTTCCAGTATAGGTTGTAGGTTATTGATAATGCATTGGAGGGGTTTAAGTTGGGGGCTATAGTTGATGACAAGTGGTGTTTTATTGTTGGTTTTCTTGGGCCTATCTTGAAGTAGATGATTTCTGGGTATTCATCTGGCCCTTTCAGTTTGTTTCTTTATTTCCCCCAGTGGGTGATTGAGTTTTACGAATGCTTGGTAGAGATCTTGAAGTTTTTGGTCTCTGTCAGTGGGATTGGAGCAGATGCGGTTGTATCTAAGAGCTTGACTATAGACGATGGATTGTATGGTGTGTCCTGGGTGGAAGCTGGAGGCTTGTAGGTAAGTGTAGCAGTCAGTGGTTTTTCTGTAGAGAGTGGTATTGATTTTGCCATCACTGATTTGTACTGTGGTGTCCAGGAAATGGATCTCTTGTTCTGAATGGTCCAGGCTGAGATTGATGGTAGGGTACAGGTTGTTAAAATCTCTGTGGAATGCGTCCAGTGTTTCTTGACCATGGGTCCAGACCATAAAGATGTCGTCGATGTAGAGTAAGTAAAGGAGGGGTAATAGGGGACGGGATTTGAGGAAACATTGTTCTAAGTCAGCCATAAAGATGTTAGCGTACTGTGGGGCCATGTGGGTACCCATGGCTGTGCTGCCTATTTGGAGGTATAAGATCCTGCTAGAGAGTGTGGGTCAGAGCTCGAGTCCCATTGTGACTTGGGTTCGAGTCCCATCCTTTTGCAGTGTGGACGCAGTTCAAGCCACAGACCCAAGTCAGAAGGGCTGTGTGAAGCAGAATGAATGCATTAGCATGGCAGTGACACTGAGTCCAGCAATAGTCAGCTTAGGTTTACAAGGCAGTGTGAACACTCAAGTCTGGGCTTGGAAACACTTAAGCCTGTATTCCACAGGCCTCGGTTTGCCGCCTTATACCTCAGGATCCACAGCTGAATGAGACCCACCATGGTCTGGAACAGATTTAAGAATAATTTGCCCAATTAACCACCAGGCAATGAAACATAGGACAGCAAAGTACTGAAATAACCTGCACCCAATGGATTAGAGCATGGGGAAACTAGGAAAACAGGTTCTGTCTAGATTTAGAAGTCTAGTATAAATCAGGCAGTGTATACTGTAATCACGTGCCTACCGGCTCAATAGACACATTCTAAAACACCCCTGTCTGGACAAAGCTTTAGCAACTCTCTTTCTATCAGGATTTTAAACAGCTCTTTGCAACCAATATAAAAAGGAGGAAAGTCATGTTTAAAAAAAGAGTTGGCTGGTTATGATCAAATCTAGGCTCCCTGCTACAGGACAGCCTGTTCTCCAAGCCAGTATGGATTAAGACTCTGACCTGTAGCCTTTACCACAGTAGCAGTTAGCACAGTTTTTTGCTTAAGACAGTTGTAATTGATTTTGATACAATAAATGGGCCTAGAGAGTTACAGGTATTAACCTGTAAAATGATGAGGTCAAAAATGATGAGATCTAAAATAGCTGTTACCACTCAAGAAAGAGATCTTGGAATCCTAGTGGATAGTTTCCTGAAAACATCTGTTGAATATGCAGTGGCAGTCTAAAAAGCTAACAGAATATTGAAAATCATTAGGAAAAGAATAGATAAGACAAAATACCATATTGCCTCTGTATAAAGTCATTGTATTCCCACATCTTGAATACTGAATGCAGATATGGTCGCCCCATCTAAAAAAGCTATATTGGATTTGGAAAAGGTACAAAAAGGGCACCAGAAATGATTCAGGGTAAGGAACAGCTTCCATATGAGGAGAGATTAACAAGACTGGGACTTTTCAGGTTGGCAAAGAAATGACTAAAGGGTGGGAGGATATGTTAGAAGGCTAGAAAATCATGAATGGTGTGGAAACAGAGAATAAGGAAATGTTAGTGAAGGAATGAATAACATAACACAAGAAGTTCACCTAATTAAATATGCAGAAGATTTAAAACAAAATAGATGACGGGATGGATCATGATTGCCTCTTCTGTTTTGTTTTGTTCTGAAGCATCTGGCAAGGCATTGGTCTGACTCAGTATGGCCACTCTGATGTTTTTATATAGAGCTGAAATGTACCTGCCCCCGCTGTAAACCATTAGATCCCACTCCCTTTCCAGAGCTGAGGTAGAGTCCAGGAGTCCTAATGGGGTCGGCCTGTCTCTCTCTCCACAGAGTTAGTAACAAAGTAAGAATATTAAAATTTTAACGCTAACCCATGTCCCTTAAGTGACTTGCCACAAGATGTCAGAATATGTTAGTGTCAGAGCTGAGTGGGTCTAACATTTATTTCATTTTCTTTCTTTTAGATAGGAATTAGATACAGTGCTCCTGCCAACTAACTGCTAAGTTGTCTGCCAAAAAAAAAAGTAGTTTCCCAGTGCCCCTGGATAGAGATGGTGTGTGTGTGTGGGGGGGGGGGGGGGGGGAGGGGAGGGTGTTCTCCCCCATTTGGTGCTTGGCTTGTACTGAGCATGCTCAGTAACATTGCCAATGCCTCTGTCTTCAGTCTGTCTCGCCTCACACTTTCGCTCTTCCCATCACGGCATGCAGCAGGTCACTCTCCCCACCAAAATCTGAAATAGTGCCTCTGGTATAGACCTGCTGGCCTGCAAAGACACTAGAAAAGCTGTGGCAAACTTTGGAAATGTATTGGCACAGGGCAAGGGGTGCTGTCCTGACAAGTCCATCATCACATTTTTTTTTATTTTGCCAATCAGGCTTAATTTCTGACACACCAATTTTTGGTCCACTGATTTCCATCTTCACACTCCTTTGTTTTCCAGGCATGATCTCAGCACAGTCCGCGAGTTACATTAGGAACCCTTTTGTTTGGACTAGTTGGGTCGGTCTCCTTTTTCGTACCTTTTCCCATTATCTGTCATTGCTATGCAGTGTCCCAATCACCTTGTTGAGGGGTGCGCTCCCCTTGAGCGGGATCCCATGGTCAAACCCTCCCCCACACCGGCCCACTTATCAGTGTCCATACAGCCCAATGGCCGGAGTCCAAGTCTCTGTTCCCCTTTACCAGGGTGTATTTAGCCTGACTGCCAGTCCCAAATAGTGGTCCACTCTATAGGGATAAATATGGCCCTGAGGCCTAGTCCTTGTAGCACTCCCCTCTATCGGGGTAACTTCCTAGTCCACAGGCCCAAGGGGAACTGCCTCTGCCCAGGAGCGCTGCAGAGGTGGGTAGGGGGACCCAGGCCCCCCCACTGCCCTGGGTCACAGCCCAGGGCCCTGTCGGCAGTGGCTCCATCCACTGCTTGCTCAGTGGGGTCTCCCCCTGTAATTCCCCACCCTGGGCTACTTCCGACCGCCCCACGTGTCTCCCCGTCGCTGTACCTCCAGATGGCCCCTTGCCTGGGTCTGTTGCTGCGGCGGCTGCTGCTGCGTTGGGTCAGGCTGCGTCTGCGCCTCTGGCTCTGGAGCGCTCTCAGCAGGTCCCTCCCCTTCTGCAGTCCGCCCAGTTAGCCTCCTCAGGGCCTTTTATACTCGAGCTCGCCTGTGAGCATGCCCGGCAGAGCCGTGGGGGAGGGGCTCTTTCAGCCATCTGGGCCCAGCCCACAGTGTGTTCTACAGCGAGGGGCCGAGGCACCCCAACACACCCCTGTAAACAGCTTTTCCACAGTTGGCCGGCCAGCTAGCTCCCATTACTAGAGCAGGAAACATGCAGCAGACTCCCTTAATCCTACCCAAGTAAGCAAACAAGGAGACACATTTGGCTACTTCTGCAGCCTCCAGAATGGCCTAATTGGGAATCCTATTTAACCGTGTGACAAAGGGGCACCATGTGGAGGGCTAAGTTACTGGATAAGCCAGACACTGTACAAGCCACTTCTGACCATGGCTGAATACTACAAGCAAGGTAGGGTGACCTCTGCGCCCATCTTACCAAACACAGCCATGCTAAAGTAGCCTCTTCTTTCCTCTCCTTCTGTCTTAATGAGCCAGGCTTTCCAACCTGTCTCTGTCACAGGAAGCATCAGCCAGCTGATAGCCCATAATGGGGCAAAGAGGTGGCCCAGCTCTGACACATCTATATGCAGAACACTGCACACTGTAGCCATGAAAGGTAAAATTCAGATAAAGAAATGTTAAAAAAATAATTCACTAAAAGCAAGTAAAATGCCATGGAGCTGAGGTGAAGGAGAAGGATGCCGGGACAGAAAAGACAACGACAATGTTTCATCTACGAGGAAATCAGCAAGCGGCTCTCAAAGGGAGTACAGGCTGCCCCCAACTTGCAACGCGATCAGCTCCAGGGATAGCATCACAAGTTGGGGGCATCTTAACTTGAGCCCACATTTATGATAGGCATCGTACGTCATCGTAAATGTGGGGCCGGCGACATAAGGTGGGGGATTCTGGCCCCTTCCACACTTACGGAAAAGGTCGTAAGTGCGGGGGGTCGTAAATCGGACTGTCATAAAGTGGAGACCTCATGTTTGCAAGCAACAGCAAGTAGGTGCCGGATGAAACTAGTGCTAGTCCATTTAGGATGTTCCACACCCTTCATTGGAGCATCAGTTGCCTGTGGAATGCAGCACGCAGAGCTGGCTTGAGAGTTTCCTTTTATTAGGTGTTGGAGCAACTGTGCTGGAAATTATAAGCAGGGTAAACATACGGCAAGTATGAGAAATCAGGGCAGAGTGGAGGCCTATCTAAAACAAAGCCCTAATATGGGAACATCTGGTCACCCCAATGCTAAGCAAGCAGTTCCCAAACTTGCCTTTTGTATTTATTTGCATGGCTGCTGTCTGTACACTGCATTGATTCAGTACACCGGGTCCCTCTGTTTTTACTCACTCGTTCCAGGCAGGAGTATCGCCCGTGGACTGGAGCCAAACCCTCGAAGCCCATAAAGACAAAGCAAGGCTTCATTATTCCTGAAGATCATTTTGTGCAAGAGACTAGCTACAGGGCGGATTTTAAGGTAACTCTAATTTTTTCTACAAACCCTGAAGGCCTTTTGAAGAGAAACCCAAAGAAAATTCCATACCCCTTACATATTCCCAGGGTGGTGTGTTTGGAAACCTAGCCATGAATTGAACAAATGCTCTTCCTGCTTTGCAAACGAGCCACCTCTTGTTTTCAAAAAGGCCTGGCAGAGAGTCGTCTTCACTTTTAATTCAATGATAAGGTCAAGGTTTTAAACTACATGGAAGTCAGCAAGTTCAAAATTATGGTTCCCACAGCAATCTTGACTTGGACATCATCTATTCTTGGTCTGTAGTATTGTCTTACTGTGTATAGTCAATGTAATACTCTCTTTGTCTGTGCAGTATCATCAAATTATGCTGACGTGGATGTTATCTGTGTTATCTACTAATATTAGGGGTTGTTGTTAGGGGAACATCTAATTTTGAATTGCCTGATTGATGCATTTGAAGTCTCCAGGCAAACATTAACTGTGTGCACATTAACTGTGTTTGGAGATAGGCAGGAGAGTGGACACTGAGTCCACCATCACAAATAACTGAAGAACTGGACATCTTTGGACAGAGAGAGATGCCAGTCTCCAGCAATATCAAGAGATCAGTTCTAAGGAGGAAATGAAGCTGCAGAGAATCTGAGACCCTAGACGTGTTCGGATTTGCTGGACTCTTTCACCCTGTGGATGTATTGTGCAATGTAACAAGCCTAAGCTTTCTTGCTGACAAAGCAAAACCAAAGGATGCTGAGAAACTACTCGCAAGCATTCGCTGTTAAGGACGTTCCCTAAGTCTGTCCTCACACGTGCAAGGCTCACTTGTGAGCAATGCCTCACTCTGCAGCCTTCTGCAGTGCTACAGAATGTACAGACCAACTCCAGAGTCAACCGCAGGCTGCGCTGTCAACCCTGAACAGCAGTTGGATCTGGCTTACTGGGCAATACAGTCTCAACCCTGCTGCAAGGCAAACCCATTCGCCAGCATCCCCTCCCCTCTTGCTCCGAAGGGTGTGGGAAGGTTCCCCCCAGTCTCTGTGGTGCAGCAAAATGAGAAGGAGCTTTGATGCAGATGGATTAAAATGGTGCCTTTTAAGGCTGGACTTCCTCCCATTTCACAGATGGCAGAAGATGAAGTGACTTTTCCCCTGTTCACGGAAAAGCTTCCTCCCCCATGACTTGAGCAGAGAGAAGCCTCACCAATTAAAACTAGAATTAAAAGCCAAGGAGCTTTGGGGGAAAAAATCCAAACTTAAAACTCTGTTCTGTGTGTTACTTCTATAGGGTGCCCAGGTCCATCCATCCCCGTCGCAGTCACATGCTACCGGTGTCAGCCCTAAACTTGAGACGCGGGCCGGCATGTAGAGAAATCGGACCCTGCCACAGATGTGGCCTTGCTGCAGGGCTTCCGTCTCTGCCTGCTCTTCTGCCGAGTCCGCTGGCACCGTGGCATCAGAGCGCCTTAAAAACCCAGTGCAGCTGTCTCTCCTTTGCCACCCTTCAGGAAAGGGTTGTCCGGGAAGCCGGGGGAGAAATGGCTGGTGAATCCCGCTCTGGCCACAGACTTGCTCTCCAGCCTTGAGTAAATGTGAACACGGGCGGTTTGCAAAGATAACTTTCCAGCTGGGAGCCCAGTGTAAGCTGCTACCGCGGGGGCTCTCTGGGGGGGTGACTTCACCTTTCTTCTCCATGGGATGTTAACAAGAAAGCCAAGGGGGCAATTGAAATGTGAGCACTTAACCATTTGACTGCTGGTTATTTAAAAGGAACATGCAGCTCATGTGCTTTTCTCGTGGCAAACTGCCCTTTCCCAGCTGAATGGGCCCCCAGCTCGCCCCCGACTGCCCCAGCAGAGCAGTTCTGTGTTTGCACTGCAGAATTCCGTAGCACACTGAAAATGACAAATGTAGGAACAGCATAAAATTGAATGTAATACCAAGTGTGCACAGGGGACACTGCACCGCCTGCATTATTCATTTTCATATTTAATTGAAGAGCCGCCTCCAGCCCTTTAACAGCCTACTTGAAGCTGCTGCTGAATCTCCAGTTTGTTGTGCTGGCGTCTGCAGAATCATGGGCATTTCAGCAGAATTGAGGTTAAATTGGACCTGAAGTACCAGGAGCCTGGATGGCAGGATCTGACAGAACAGCAGGCAGATGGTGCCATTGCAGCAATGTCGTCACAAGGGGCTGTGCTATCAATGCCTACGGTGGAGAAGAAAAGAAAGCGTTGGAGCTGAGCAGCCCAGATTGGCGATGGTCCCTAGCGAGAGCGAACAGTGTAGAAGCTGAGCTTTTCAAATCCACCTGGAGGAGCTGAACTTCGTGTTCCCACTAATTAGCTCATTCCATATTCTGATTCTCGCTGAATTAAACCATGGTGCTTTGCTGAGAACCAGACTGAAGCTGAAACAATTCATTAACTCCCAATACATTTAGTGGGAAATTAAGCATCTGAATCCCAGAGGCAACTTGAAAATATCTCCACCAAGACGGTAAAATAAAGTTGTATCCACTTCAGTCCTGCTCTCAGCAAAGCACTGAGTGTTTTAAGAAGCAGAATGTTTTTGGAAGGGAGAGGGAACGTCTGGGACGTGGCACCACCAGCAGCAGCACTCAGAGATAAAACAAGTGGAAGTGAAATCCACAAAGAACTCTCCAAACAAGGATCAGAAGAGTTTGATTTGTTTGAGGCTTTCGCAGACAGAATTAAAACTCAGGGAGTGTTTGAATATTAAACTTTGTTTTGTGTGATCCCCACCAGCTAATATTAGAAGAGTTGGTGTTTGTTCTCTTGGAAAGCGAAAACAAAAGGTCATGAAGTTGCTGAACTGGAGAATTCTGGACCTTCTGGAAGAAGAGGCAAGAGATGGACAGACATAGTGGGATTGTAGAGGGGAAAAGACTTGTTAGTTGGAGTCTCCCTGCTGGCAAGCACAGCTTACAATGTACTTAGACAGATGTCTGTCTTAGGGATGTAAGCGACAAGGTTTATCAGGTAATTGAGTCACTACTTAACTCATTGCTCCCCCTCTTGCTGGTCTGATACAGAATCGGCTTAAAACCAGTTCCCCCAGCACCGTCGGGAAATGGCTCAAGCAGTCCCAGCTCCCCGACTGAAATGTAGCAGGAGTACATCTCAAAGGCAGAGGGCAGCCAAGATAGTGAGCACCCTACCTTCCCCTTAATCGCGTACTCAATGGAAATTCAACTACTCAATTAGCTGATTAATCGAAATTTAACATCCCTAGTCTGGCCGGTGGTTGTGTCAAGCGGAGTGCCCCAAAGGTCCGTGTTGGGGCAGGTTTTGTTCAACATCTTTATTAATGACCTGGATGAGGGGATGGATTGCACCCTCAGCAAGTTTGTGAATGACAACTAAGCTACGGGGAGAGGTAGATACACTGGAGGGCGGTGATAGGGTCCAGAGTGACCTAGACAAATTGGAGGCTTGGGCCAAAGAAATCTGATGAGGTTCGACAAGAGCAGAGTCCTGCACTTGGGATGGAAGAATCCCAAGCACTGTTACAGGCTGGGGACCAACTGGCTGCATAGCAGTTCTGCAGAAAAGGACCTGGGGATAACAATGGATGAGAAGCTGGATATGAGTCAGTGTGCCCTTGTAGCCAAGAAGGCTAATGGCATATTAGGGTGCATTAGTAGGAGCATTGCCAGCAGATCCAGAGAAGTGATTATTCCCCTTTATTCGGCTCTGATGAGGCCACATCTGGAGTATTGTGTCCAGATCGGGGCCCCCCACTACAGAAAGGATGTGGATGCATTGGAGAGGGTCCAGCAGAGGGCAACCAAAATGATTGGGGGGCTGGAGTGCATGACCTATGAGGAGATGCTGAGCGAGTTGGGTCTTTTTAGTCTGCAGAAGTGAAGAGTGAGGCGGGATTTCCTGAAGGGAGGTTCCAAAGAGGCTGGAGAGAGGCTGTTCTCAGTGGTGACAGATGGCAGAACAAGGAGTCTCATGTTGCAGTGGGGAAGGTCTAGGTTGGATATTAGGAAAAACTATTTCCCTAGGATGAAGAAGTACTGGGATGGGCTCCCTAGGGAGGTGATGGAATCTCCATCCCTAGAGGTTTTTAAGTGCCGGCTTGACAAAGCCCTGGATGATTGAGTTAGGGCTGGACTTGGTGACTCCTGAGGTCTCTTCCAAGCCTGGGATTCTGTCATTCTAGGCTGTCCTTATGGTACTCTGTGTGTGGTGAGGGAGGGAGAGCCAGAATGGGGGGAGGGTTCTTTGTGTGGGGGCTGTGCTCAGGGCTGTGGGTACAGGAGCAGGGCAAGGAGGCACAGAAACTGGAGGGTGCTGCAGCACCCCCACATTTTACGTGAGTTCCCAGCTGCCTATGGTTCTGCCACTGGCCAGTGTCCTCACTGCTGCCAACCTTGGCTCTCAGCCCTGTCCACTCCCCCGCCCCTCCCAGCCTGCTCCTGGGTGGAGCAGGTAAGCAACAGCTGGCTGCAGTCGGTAAGGGCTCCGGAGATGAGGATGGCCCTTGAAATACACAGCACACAGATGGCTAAGGGCCCCACTAAGTTTGAGACTCCTGGTGCTGACCAAAACGTTGCAGTGAAACAAAAGAACTTGCAGTGTTTTCATTTGACCTGTGGGATGCTGGGAAAGACCAGTTACCGACCCAAAGCCTCCCCTTCCAGCCCTTCCTCCAGTTCTTGAACTGATGCAAAGATAAAATCCGAATCCCAAATGCATAGGGAGAAACCACCATGGGTGCAGCATATGGAAGCTCCCCTGGCTCAGCCTGGGGAGTTTCCATATGCTGCACCCATGGTGGTTTCTCCCTATGCATTTGGAACGGCTCTGCCTCTCCGTGCAGCTACAGATGCTATTCTGTCTCACCCAGCAAGGGAAAGAGCCTGATGATGAGGAAAGCAGCAGGTTGGCATGAAGAGTGGAGACACAGTTTGAAGTCACTTGTGTTCACTTGGCCATAGAAGACCTTTTAAAAACCTTCCAGCCTTTTTCTTTTGCCCAGGCCCGATGTTGCGACACATTTGTGATTCAGTTAGCGCAAGAGCAGCCATAGCGAGTCAGACTTCAGTGTGTCTACTTCAGTGAAAGGTGCCAGATGCTTCCGAAAAAACTAACAGAACAGGGCAATTATTTAGCGATTCATCCCATCCAGCCAGTCTCTGCTTGTCAGAGGCTTAGGGACACCCAAAAATAGGGTTGTGACTCTCAGTATCTTGGCTGACAGTCACTGTTAATCCTCCGTGAACTTGTTGGCTTCTTTTTGTAACCCATTTGTGCTTTTGACTTTCACAACATCCCCTGCGATGAGTTTCATACGCTGTGTTGCAATAACCCATGTAGAGGATTTATCGAGGGTTTCCTAGTGGTTGGGTTTCACAGTAGCTTGCTGTGTGAGATTATTCTGTTCACCAGCCTTTAAGACTCCTCCCCAAAGAAATGAAGGGAAAATAGATCAATAGCTTGTTTCCCTTTTTCCATGCCCTGGTCTTACAGCCACGCTCCCCTTCCTCTCCAGCAGCACTGTTAGTCATTCGGACCAAGCAAAACTTACCCAGTAACGTTTGAGGCCAGCTGAGTCCTGGGCAGCTGCCAAGGGCACAAAGAAAGGCCATTCCATTTGCATTCAGATAGCCTCTCGCTATGCAGTAAGAGCGACTCTTGACTCTCCTGGGCTAGACGTGCTCCACGTGGGATGAACTCTTGGCTCCACTTGCTGTGAAGTCATCTCTGCTTCTCAGTCTCTCCTGAAGAGCAGGGTCTTACCCGAGTGATTGAGGTGTTATACCCGGCATGGACACCATTTGGTGGAGTTAACTTTTTTCCTGAATACTGCTTACGCGTGCCCAGGTTGTGAGACGTTCCCTTGCTGCATGTCTAACGCACTCAGCTCAGGCACTCATAACGCAAGGTGTTTTGTTGGTGTCCTCCAAGCAGTTCAGACGTCACCGTGCAGACCTCTCCTCTAGTGTCTGATGTTAATCAACGAGCCTGTATCTGTCCTTATGTTTGTGTGAAACAAACACCAGCAAGGGTCTGTGACAGGGGCCACAGTTCACTCTGTGCACATTGGCAGGTTGTCAATGGTTTCCTAGCCAGCAAAAATTGCTCTGACATGCTGGGCTTGCTATTGTAGACAGAGCCTCAAGTCTTAGCTACTCTGTAATGGTTAATTATGTTGAAGGACCCAGCTAAAATAAAGCAGCCCATGGAGCTCTGATTGAACTGTTGGGGTTATGATGCCCCATAGTGCCCTGGAACTGTGCTATGAAAATGGTGCAGTCTCATCTGTCGGGGAACACATGGCGTAGTCCTCCAAGGTGTTTCGTTTCATGCAAAGAGTAGCTATTTGGTTCAAGAACAACTGGAACCCACGTGCTTACTGTGCCCAGAGGTAGCACTAATGCTTATTCTTTTCCCCCTCAGATCCCAGAAGCGAAGACCAAGTTTTCTCCCAACCCTTCCGCCGTTTTCCAGGCTCCCTCTCGTATCCTCAATGTTTGAACTTGGATCCGGTTCGCATCCAGGCAGCTTAAATATGGGTTTAATGTAAAAACGCCGTGCTATGCAACTTTGATACAGGGTGTTGAGATCAGACACACAATATTATCAGAAGCAGCTATAATGGTTAATGGTATATACATAATCTCAGTGAGCACACAAATCACAAAGCACGAGCTTTGGAACTGGTGAAGCAGATTGCAAGGGCTGACCTAGTTTTTGTAGAAACAAGCTCATTGCTATGCCAGCTGGTATCGCATTAGGAGATTGATTTTGGGCAGCAAAGCCCCTTATGCTTAGCTGCATTGGTGGGAAAAATCACAAATGGAAGTTATAACTAAAACCCAACCCAGTGCTATTTAACAGGCGTGGCTCCAGTAGGCCAGTGAAAGACCCAAGCTGACTTGTGCACTTTGTATTTTTAGTTTGAAATAAAAAAGCAAGCACCTCACACACCCAGTGAAACACTGTACCAATCAGTGTAACGGCTGTGGCTGACACCGGTTTCAGTGTTTTTAGACCTTTGCTGGTTCTTTAAAAAAACCAAAACATCACTGGGGCTTCATGACTGAAAATTGAACGGTTCCAAGCTGGAAAGCCACCTGGAAGGGAGATTGGATTTCTAAAAAAGAGTAGGGGCATGAAGAGAGAATAGGAACTATCCTGACAGTGTCTCCACTACGCTCTGGACTGAAAGCGCTCATTAGGTCAGCTCATAACTACTGTGGATGGTACGGACCAGACTCTACAAATTATATTCATAAACATGTTAATTGCCATGCTTAAGATATATGTATATAGTGTATATGGATTTTCCATTATGGAATCTGTGGATTCTTTAATAAAAGGATATATTTAGACTTTTATTAAATGTTAACTCTTTGCATATGCAAGATGGAAAATATATTGCCTTGAAACTCCTGAATTATTGCCTGTACACTGGTAATGCTAGTGCTAAAAATAAGAGATGAATGTTATAGTCAATTTAAAAAAAAAAAGTAGAATGTAATTCATACCTTAATTTTTAAAGATGGACCATTTCACATTTAATTATTCTAAAGATTACCTTTTTTAATATGACTGATGTGGATTTACTTAGATAAGAACTTTAAGCTTATCACAGTCTGAATGAGTGCTAGGAAATGGTTTATAAAAACAGACTGACAGGTTTATGCAATATAAATAACCTATTTTAAATTTAATATTTTTCTTAAAATGTCATATGGAAAGATGTTATAGTTTGTTGTTAGAAACGTGTCTATTAGACAGAAAGGAAATGTTAACCTCAGACAGGAACAGTAATCAGTTATTTATTCATCTGTAATGAAACAGACTGATAAAATGAGAAGTTAAAGACATTTTCTCTTAACCTTTCCCCAGCTCAAGTCAAAGGCTGGTTTAATGATCCTTTGGACTACACAATCACACTCATGTTGCCAATCATCTCTGTAAGAGCGATTCTTGAATTGGGGGCTGGGGACTGTATTTGAAATTTATCAAGAAGACACATTGCATTATGCAGGGATTTCATAGCACTGCCTCCATTGCATTATGCAGGGATTTCATAGCACTGCCTCCATTAAAGCTAGTACCATTGACCCACTAAAACTCAACTGTAAGTAAAGATAATATGCCCACTGATGTGGTTTCTTTGGGATGGGAGATAAATCTGAAAGTTCAGGAAATTGTATGTTAGGACTTACTGCTAGATGAATCTGCAGTGTCTAACATCAGTACTTGCAAAATATCTACACACACACACACACACACTGATTATTTATTTATTGGTGAGAATTTTCTTCTGAAAATTGACAAATATTCTGAACTGCACTAAATGTTTGCATGTTACGTTTCTAAAGAAAAATGTAGTGTCTGCTTGATTAATCTGTAAAGTTTTTAACAGTTCAATTTCAACAGTTCACTCAATTTCACTCTTCTATTTTACTATTAGAAAAAAAAAACAATGCCTACTCAGTTTCTTTTCTTAACTTACTATATTTCTAAAAAAATCAGTTGTAAACAAACTGGTGATATATGAAGCTTGTATTTTATCAAATGGACTGAAAGTTAATTTAATAAAATGTATTTTGGCTACTGGTTCTTTCTCTAATCTTAATTTTGATGTAAAATATAGTATTGTACATCTACTACCTTCAACAGAAAGGTGATAACTCTCTCTCTGTAGATGTGTACGTACTTCCACACACACTGATTCAGAAGTCACTCACTAGGTTGTGTCCTAAGCCACTCAACACAGAGACAGGTCCAAAGCAACAGAACTGAGCTGCCTGCCTAGAACAGTGAAGATACTGTTTGAGAGGAGTGGAATCAGGGTGTCATCGCTACCTTTGAACGCTGCAGTGGGAAAGATTAAAAAAAATCCTGCACACAGATTAGAACTGCTCCGAAGTTGTCAAGAGAAACGAAACAACAATTTACCGTGAGTGATAAGGATGAAATCACTACCTTGCAAGTCACCCAATAGCAACCTCACTGAAGTAGCACTAAGGAAGAGTTATAATTCTAGTAAGCAATATTCAGACTTAAGGTGTAAATCCAAATGTATTTTTAAAAACCCACCCTGGTTACTCCCGACTCAAGTTCAATTATATTTACGTAACATGTTCCCCTGTAATTCAGTTGCTTTAGATATTTGAGACCTCACAGCATACTACTGGTGAATGAGCTCCAGGAATAGGGCACTTCAAACACTGGGTGGTAATAGTAAAAAGTTTGTGTGTGTCAGTGTTGAGTATCTTGAAAATTAGCTTTAATGCAAATGTTGCAGATGAAGGGTTCAGTTTCAAATCAGAAGATGCAGAATTTAACATCCCCTGTGGCTACATTGGCCATGGATACTATTTTATTGCAAATATTCACCACAGCTCTGAAAATAACACATGGCTACATCTACACTGCAGGCTTTTTGTGCAAGAACAGCTGTTCTTGCGCAAAAACTTGCAGAGTGTCTACACTACACACGCATTCTTGTGCAAGTAAATTTACAGTACAGCATCGGAAAACAGGGCTTCTTCCAGAACAGTTATTCCTCTACAAGGAATAAGCCCCTTTTGCGCAAGAGCGCTTCCACAAGAAGGCAGTGTAGACAGGCAACATGAATTTCTTGCCCAAGAAAGCCCTATGGCTAAACTGGCCAGCAGAGCTTTCTTGCACAAGAGAGCATTCACACTGCCATGGACACGCTTGCACAAAAGCACATGGCAGTGTGGATGTGCTCTTGTGGAAGACCTTTTGCACAAGAAGCCTGCAGTGTAGATGTAGCCATCATGTACTGAGAGGCTAAGTCCAAGTTCACTTCTGCTCTTATTGTAACTATAAACCATTACATCTTAGTGTACCAAGTTTCTGTGAAAAAGGAGGGGTAAAGTCCCACCATCAGGGCCAGCCTGAGCCATTCTTACACAGCGGGCATGCAGCCCTGGGCCCGTGGCATCTGATTGACATGTACAGGGCACCGTGGCCCCACCCCAGGTGGCAACCTAATGTGGTGCCCTTTACCACTTCAATCAGGCACCCCCCCCATAGGTTGGACCCCTGGGCATCTGCCTGGCTAGCCTCCTCCTTAATCTGGCCCTGCCTACCATATCTTATTTACTATAAGGCAGCACATTCACATCAGCCATTTAAGGTCCAGATTATTCCTCTGCTCAGCTGCAGATTTGGCCAGCAGGGGAGAAGTCAGCCAGTGAGCAGAAGAGGGGGTCCCCAGAATTCATAGTCAGTGACGTACTCAAGGCCTGCAGAATGCTGGGCCCAAGTGTACGTGGCCCATGCCACTAGGTGAATAACCCTACTGCAGCCTCTCTTCCCCTCGCCCAGTGGAATGGGTGGGAAAGTCTAGTGAGAGCCTGGCACATTTGCAGCCACCTGCTTTATAGCCACAGGTAGCTGCAGCCACAGCTCAGTTTTTGCTGTATCAGTACAGGGCTGTCTAGAATAGAATTTGCTCTGCCCAAGTCTTTGCCTTGGCCTGTTTCTGCAGGGCTCAGACAGGCTAAAGGAGTTCTCAACCCACAGCCCAATTAGCATACAGCGGTGTACCTTTGCTACTCTGGTCTGGCAGAGGGCTGGGCTAGCTGAGGTGACCATCTCTTGCAGTCTGTGCCCATGCTCCTGCCAAATGGGACTGGGGAATGCCACAGCAGGTGGGAGAGTGGGTCTGGGGACTGGGGTTTTAGGTAGTGCTCTTCTCCTGAACCCTGCCCCCCCACTTCACAGATCCTGGGTGCCTGCCTGGCCCCCAACCAGGGACTCCAGCTCCTGCCTGACCCTATGCCAGGGGGTCTGGGTCCCAGTCCAAACCCAGCTGGATTTGTGGACCCCTCTCCCCTGTGCTGCCTGCACCCAAAACTCCACTCATGGCAGAGGAGCTAGACACAGGTGACTGGGTGGTTTTAGGGTTTGTGTGTGGGGGGCTGGGCAGGGCTGGGGCTCTCCACCTGCAACCCACTTAACCCATTGAGAGCTGCATTAAAGCAGACACAGACAAAATGTGCCACTCCCAACTGAGTGCACAAACAGAAGCAGCAAATTCTAGCAAAGCGTCTCAGGATTAGTGCAGTTCTACCCTATGTATTCCCAGCTGATTTTCAATCAATCATAACTGTCAACAGGCAGCCATCCATTTCTCAAGCTGTGATGCAGATGCAAGGCTGCCAGAACTATGTACAGTACATGGCTGCAGCATGTGTGTGCTAGGCAAGGCAAGTAAGAGTTGCTTTCAAAAAGGAAAAATACTTAGCTGCAGAACTTGTGGCAGCTTATGGGATTTTCCTCAAATCTCAGGGTGAGCTTTTCAGAAAACAACATGTGCCCACCAGATTATCCCGGAAATTGGTTTGCAGCCTCAACTGCATTCCATATGACTGCAGCCTGCTATCAGCTGTTTGGAAAGACCTTCCTTGATGGAAGGGAGGGTGATAATAGAAAAATTAGAAAAATATGACAGGCACAAAGACCTGGTAAGTGTTTTACATCTTCCACCTTCTACAACTGAGCGTTCATGTCTTGTTAATATGTTTGCAAGTATGTCAATCAGCAGGATGATGTTTGACACCCACATGGGGAGGCTTTAGCTAACCTGACAATTTTGTCCATTTATTGCCAACAGTCTTCCAGGGCCCAATTCTCATTTATATGAAGAAGCCTAGTCTACATGAAAATCAGGACTTCAGTATTCTGCAAGAGAGTACAAGGCTCTCATCTTCAGAATTACAAGACGATCTGAGTATTTGTACGGTTCCTAAAAGAAAACTGATAAAAAAACCTGCTTAAAGCTAGTTTTGATTTCTTCTCTTCTCATTCAACTTTCACTCATTAATAAAGATAAATAAGTCTGCTGTTTGCACAGACATCAAAAGCAGTTTAAACTTTTTTGCTCTGTTCTTGGCTTCTTCCTCTTTCAAAAGAGCAAAACCATCACCACAGAAAAACTGAAAAGCAAAAACTTACTTTTGCTTTGGCCAAGTTTAAGAACAGCCAGATTTTGTGCAGAGCCAACAAAAGATAAAATCCCTGTTTTGCTTCAGGGACAAAGGAGTTTGTCCTTCTGCAGGAGACATCATTGCACCTCGTATATCACATAAAACAGTTGGGGAAAAAACAATTTAGGGGGAAAAAACCAACAGTATTTGGGTGACAGGTGAAAGTTACAACCTCATCACAATTAATAAAAGAATTTATTGTAAACGTATGTATATTACACAATTATACATTATAATACAGAATATGGAGGAGTTAGACACTCAACATTTCAAATATGGACAGTGTTTGTAAGGAGATCTTTGACTGACATTAAGACTTTTTAGAAAGCCACAGCGCATGTAGGGGAATATTCAGAAATGTCCCAATTTTTTCCACACTTGGTAGCCTGCCCCTTGTTGCTGCATGACAACTGTCTTATATTCAATTTGATGGAACAAGTGTCTTCTCATGAAAAACTGCCTCACCACTCTTGACAATTCAAAGATCTTCTTGCAAAAGCATCCTACATTTGGAGGAGGACTAAAATATTGGTGGCTGCGTTTGATTTTAATGGATAGTTTGTCCTTAGCAAAATCCAGTGCGAGTTAGATTATTCTCCTAAAGGAAACTACATTAATCTAGCTTGCTTAGAAATGGATCAAGAGACTCAATCATTGAAGTCCCTTTGCACTACTACAGAACAAACAGATGCCTTGGTTTAGGGTCCTTTTTAGAACTCAAATTCTGAACACTTCATTCTCCAGCGCTACAGAAACACATGGCTCAAGCAGTCGGAGCAAGATTTTGACTAGCAGGTGCCCAAAGATGGGCTCCAATGACCACAGTTGCTGCTGGGTTCTCAGCACTTTTGAAAACCAGACAGCCAATTGATAATTTAGTTGTGGATAATTGTGGATGACTAAGGTATGCATGTGCACGTCACTTCAGAATACCAGTGCACTGGCTACCCAAGAGAACATACACAGGCTCTGTAGTCCCATTCCTGCTACATAAAATATTGTCCCTAACTTACAAATTGCCTACAAGTGCATCTAGGTGAAGGAGGGTTGATCCCCTATGCCTGTAAACAAAACATCAAGGATAAGAGGCTGCCAGGCCCCGAAAGCACTTTGGGAAGCTAAGACAGGGCTTGATGTTCCTAAACTGAACCAATTCCTCTCCACACTCAGAGCTGGCCTAGTCACTATGCTCTAGCGAGAGTTGCTGCAGCTGAAGTACTTCAGACTCCTGTCAGTTTAAAAGCTAGACCAAGGGCTGAGTGCACAGCTCTTCCTCAAGCCTGCAAGTACTCGCTCATGCCCGTGATCTTGCTGGCTGACCACCAGCATGAGCAAAAATTCCACAGCAGGACCCCAGAGAGTTTTAAACGCCCATTCCACTGTCATCAAGCTCTTCATCTCGGAGCCTGACTCAAATTCAATCCCATCAGCCCTGTTTTCAGGGCCAAGCTGAGTAGTACCCCCATTGAAATCAGCAGGCTGGGAGTGCGGTATCTGCTGACTAAGGAGGGCACCAATGGATGAATCTGGCCCTAGAAGGACAGTGTCAAAGGTCTATAGTTTAAATTGAATTTTATTCACTCTGGCATGTAACTGCTCTTTAAAAGCCTGAAACCACTTTTCAGCTGAACCACTCTCCATAGTTGTGTTTAGCTTTAGAGCTCCTGCCATCAAATGTATTCATTTTCTAGTGAAAACACACTCTCAAGTACTAGTTTTGAAATACACTCTTATTGTGTTGGGGAGCAGAGTGTACAGCACTTCTACTATGCTTTGTGTTTTGAAAGTGCTTCACGAATATTAATTAGGCCTCAGCACCCCCTGAGCTAAGGAGGTACAGAAACTGAGGCACAGACGCAACTTCCTCCAAGCCAGGCAGCAAGTCAGTGATTTAAACAGAACCAGAATTCAGAGTCCCCTGGGTTTTAGGCCCTCATTCAACCTATCACATGGCACTGCCCCCAAAAAGACAAGGACTTCGAAAGCCTGATGCAGTAATAGTCAAATGTTGTACAGCTCAACCTTGAGAGCGTGTTTGGCAATATTATAAACACACCCAAGAATATGTTATAACTCAAGGGCAGACCTTCTTACATGCAGTAGCATTCACAAGCTGCAGTTGTTCCCTTCAGATGTGGATTCACAAGAAGAACATGGCAATATCTAAGACATGTAAGTGGCAGAATTGAAGTGAAGTTTCTACCACAGCCATGGGATCAGGCGCTCACATGTCCCAAAATACCAGTGTTCTTCCCAATCCCACTGGACATCTTTCTGCTCCACAGAGCTCAAACCCAAACTTTGTTATTGTCAGTTCCTCACAATATGCGCTTAATATCAGTCAATGGTTTCCAGAGGCTTAAAGAAACGTTACAGAGCTAGTGGCTTGGCCTCCAGCTCAGTAATCACAATTCTTCCAGCTAGACCAGGCAAATCTGCAGAGATCCACTTGATAGCCACATCTGTGAACCATTTTTGCAGACTATGAATGGATGCAGATCTAAATTTTTTATCTAAAGTTCTGCAAGTCCACGGATACCCACCAATCATTTTTACAGATTTGACGCAGATACAAACTTTTTAATCTGTGCAAGGCTCTATTTCCAGCAGCCAAGATCAAAACTTGCTATGCAAGCAAAGGATCTCAGCCAATTAATGCCCAGTAATCTAGACAGAAATCTGTGAAATGAACCAAACACCCCACTTCCTTTCCCTTTCCGCTCAAAGGTCACATGCTCAGTGAGTCTCTAAATTTGACTTTAATTATTCAACTTGGCCATACCCCCCAACATACTATGACGGAGATGTCTGAAATTCTCTTTCAGTCCCTCATAAGGGAAGGAAATCTTTATGATGTTATAGTCGGCTGTATATGGTAGGTCCTGCTACATAAGAACCACCGTGTTGATGGTGTTCAAGTATATCTGCACAAGTCACTCACCATAAGCATCAGCCTCCAAACAAACCGACTTCCAAAACCCCCTATCACTTTGTGTATTCTCATTGCCTCGACCAAATTGGTCTCCCATAACTCCTGAGTTCACAGCAAAACCGGTACTGGTCTGTGGACTGCCTCAAAGGGAACTGATGTACCAAAGAATCTCGCCCATTTAAAAAAATGCATCACTTCAGCAAGCTATCCAGCCATTAGTTGGATGAGGCCCATTTAACTACCACATCTTCCTCAGCTAGCAACTGAATGCAAACAGACAAAGTTTGTTTGTTCACTTGCTGAGTGAACACTGCAACCTAAATAACTTGATTTGGAACAGAGCATCATTCTGTTGCATTAAGGTGCATCTTTAATTGGAGGTAACGATCTAGTAGCCCAACATTCTAAAATGTGTAACAGTGTCCTACAGAGACAGTGGAATTGTCATTGAATACTTCAGTCTTCAATCCATTGTTGCTACAGTCTTCAGGTTATTTCACTGTTCCTCATTTAATATCCTCATATGCTTGTTTGTGAGGAAATCAAGAAAGGGAATATTGCAGATGGCTTGGTGAATATTCATCACTGTGATCTCTCTTGGAATCCTGCAGAAAACGAATCAAAGAAACTATTACACAACACAAAAAGTCAAATGGCTCTGAAGTGCCAGGCCAGTAAATTTACTAAGAGGGAATGGGGGGGGGGGGGGGGGGGAGGGGGAACCCACCAAAAAGGGATAATAATGTTACAGCTACAGAGAAAAGGTATTAAAAGGCCATAGCACAAAATGGAGACCATCAGAAAATTTGGAGGAATACTCCTTGGGCACAAGCACATGAAAATTAAAGGGCAATGCTGTATACCAGTTTTGTGGAACAGGAAGTATATTAACTAAGCCATTTGCTTGTACATATTGAACACTAAGGCGTTTCTTTTTCAATTTCAAGTTCTGCTAGAAGAATATGAAGTCAAGGTGATGGGCGCCTTACATCAGCTAATCAAAAGAATAATGTTTGGATCTGGAGTTACTTGCAAGAATTACTTGATTTCCATGCTACTAAGTAGGCTACTGGGGCCTTGTCAGGTCATTGGCAGATCAACTTATTTTGTTCAAGGGAGAAGGCTTGCAGCCCCAAACTGTGAAAGCAGAGAGACCCCTTCCCAATTTTGATCTGTAAGCGATAGGGATGTAAAAGAGTAGTTGATTAGTCATCAAGTCGACTACTTGCATTCTCCCCCCCCCCCCCCCCATATCAGCTGCCTGGCTCTCACAACATTTAAGAGGCCCCACACCGCAGACAGGGTGCTGGGAGGGAACCAGCTTCTAGGAAGATAGTAATTCAGTGGAGGTGGGACTCCTTACACAAGCCAGCAAGGGAATGAAGATTTTTGCTCAGTAATTCATGTAATAATAAACTGTTTAAAAATGTTTTAACAACAAAGGTAACAGACACCCTGCAAACCCCAGAGTATATGTTGTAAGGCAAAGCGATGTGTAGGTCCTCTATGAATCGAGGAAGGAGAACAATTAAGTGATGACATCAAGAAGGATGAGGTATTTAATCCCTATTTTGCTTCAGTCTTAAAAGGCTAACAGTGATCTGTTACTCAACACAATTAACATGAACATGGGAGAAGAAATGCAAGTCAAAACAGGGAAAGAATATTCAGATAAGTTCAATGTATTCAAGTCTGCAGGGCCTGAAGAAATTCATGCAGGGTTAAGAAACTAGCTGAAGCAATCTTGGGCCATGTTTTCACTAAACGGAGTCTAGGTAAGACTCGCTAAATTAAACTCAGAGTGCACCCCCACCAGCTGCCAGTACTCATGCTACTGAAAGGAGTAAGGGAAGCCAACGGGAGCATTTGCTCCCATTGGTCTCCCGCTATGGGGACGACAGGCAAACTCAAAACAAGGTACATATCTTCTTTCGACATTCCCTTTTAGTGTAGACCTGGCCTTGAAGCATTAGCAATGATCTCTGAGAGCTCCTGGAGGATGGGTGAGGGCCCCAAGGACTGGACAGGGCAAATACTGTTCCCTTTTTAAAAAGACAGGTGCTAAGATGACCTAGAGAACTGTAGACCAATCAGCTTAACTTCAACCTGGGAAAATACTGGAATAAATTCTTATACAACTTGTAAGCCCCTAGAATATAACACAGTTTTAAAAAACAGTCAACATAGATTTATCAAGCACAAATCATACCAAACCCACCTCATTTCCTTCTTTGACAGGGCTACCAGCCTAGTGGATGGGGGAAGCAGTATATGTGAAATATATTGATTTTAGTAAAGCTTTTGTCACAATCTGACACGACATTCTCATAAGCCAACTGGGGAAATGTGAAGATGAAGTTACGGTAAGGTGTGAGCAGAACTTGTTGAAAGATTGTACTCAAAGTTATCAAAGGTTTGCTATTGAATTGGGAGCGCATGTCTAGCAGGGTCCCTCAGGGATCAGTATATGTCTCATGCTATCCAATATTTTCATGAATGATTGGCTAATGGGGTGGAGAATATGCCTATATAATTTGTGGATGACACCAAGCTGGAGAGAGTTGACTGAAGAGAGCCCAGAGGACGGCAACAAAATTGATAAAGGTTTATAAAACCTGACTTGGGGGTGGGGGGGAGAACAAAACAAAAAACAAGCTAATCCTGTTTAGTCCTGAGAAAAGATGACTGAAGGGGAGTTTGATAACAGCTTTCAAATATGTTAAGGACTGTTATATAGAGGTTGGTGATCAACTGTTCTGCATGTCCACAAAAGGCAGGACAAGTAGTAGTAGGATTAATCTGCAGCAAGGGAGATTTAAATGAGCTATTAGGAAAGACTTCCAAAATGCCAGGGTAGCTAAGCTCTGGAATAGGCTTCCAAGGGAGGTTGAGGAATCCCCATCATTGGAAGTCTCTAAGAACAGGATGGGTAAACACCTGTAAGGGAAGGTTGAGGCTTACTTGGCACCGTCATAGTGCGGGGGGCTGGACTTAGTGACGTCTCAAGAATCCTTCCAGCCCTACCATTCTGATTCTATGCAGAGAGGGTTCATTGCTCACAGTTTTAGCCATGTGATGTTTAACAATTGCTGAAAGCAGGTAAAGCTTTTGTGTAAATGGTATAGATGACAAGAGAGAGATTAGTCACTGTACCTGTTGTGAGGAGCAGTCTGATACCCAACAGCCAGCGCCTGCCTTAGGATATCATTCACAAGTTGTTCAGTAGCCTAAAGACAAAAAGCAGCATTAGGGGTGACATGTAAAAAGATTAAGCAATGGATTTTATTTGTAATTTCACTTTCACAAATAAGCAGAAGCTCAAAGGTTTAGCTTTTATTTTTTTTAGTTCTAGACTCAGTTAACATTTTTTAAATGGATCAGCCAATAAACTACAAACTATACCAACAACCCGAAAAAGATTCTACTGTCCTAAGGTGAGCAAAGCCTGGCTAAAATTAAAATCACTAGAACTTCCCAGTTCTTAAAGTTGCTAAAGATCTTCGGTGGCAAATAGTATATTCTTTGCTTTATCTGACACCACAAACAACAGCCTTTTATGCAGGATTACTCGTTCTTATTTCAAGTATCCTGCAGTCTAACAGTAGAGGCAAGGCAGCCAAAAAGGGGGCAGTAATACTTTGGGAAAAATATTTAACCCTTATCAAATACTAATTAATCAACATCATTTCTATAGGGTTGGTAGATATCGTCTTTGCAGCAATGAGCAAAGTGATTTGTTCAAGCTTACAGAATGGATTCAGTGTCAGAATAAACATCAGAGGATGAAAGTTTACATATTTCATCATAACGTCATCTCTAGCCCAACATTTCCCTCTCTCTCATACTGAGTATTTGATTCTGTGCAAGTCTTCTGGATTGATCATTATTCTACATTACTGGGTCAAATATAATTATAGAAATGTAATCACAGTCAAATAATAGCTTACCTTTAAAACCATATCTTCTATAACTGATGCATAAACATTCTTGTGCAGCTCAACAGGTTGAAAAGAAATCCCTATCTATAAAATGAGAGAGAGAAAATATTTTTTAATCTGATAAGACTGCTGCAAACAAAATAACCAATAAGGTTATTTTGAAACATAGCTTAGGAAAGCTGTTCTGAAAGATATGACAGCGAACAATGTGTTTCAGGAGTAATCCATTACAATGATAACACAAACATACTGTAAAGTTTAAGTACAATATAATTTCCAGGATTAGATTTGAAAGAATATCCAGTGTAGGCAAAATCTGAACCGACAAATGGCGGCAGGGACATATCTAAAACAGAGAAAAGTTAAATTATTTTGATGGGTTGGGGGTCACTTCTGTGAGCAAAAGCCCCTCTGGACTTTTGTGTGTCTATTTACTTGATTAGTTTCAGGTTTTGCACTTAGTTATGAAGACTGGATCTGTATTAAATAGTTCTGTTTCACTCCCCAGGTCCTGCCTTTTGTACTGGCCATGATTTGCATGTAGTACACATATGGAGCTCTGCTCAGATACGGACAAGAAGGAAAAGTTTGACCCCTTGCCCCCCCTTTGGCTGATGGGCCTGGAAGGAGACAAGCTCTCTCTTCTCCCTCAACTGCTACACAGAGGATCACCCTTTTCTCCCCAATCTGCTACTGAGAAGAAATACATTTCTTGCTCTTCATCAGTAAGCACCACAGAATCCATCTGGGCAAAAGACACTATTTTTATATATATGAATATGAATATGGGGTAACTAGTTTAGTGGTCATTCCTTAGCTTGGCGCAGCAAGTTTCACTACCTCCTGTGCCATGTCTCGCACAAACTCTGAGCCAGGCAAGGAGGCTAAGTAGAACTTCATCTCCTCTTGTTTTTCTTCCTGTTCCTTCTTAATGTTTATTTTTAGTGGCTCAGTGCAGCCAAGGATATCCACTTCCTCCTCATTCTCTGGTTCTTGTTTCAAGAACTGCTGCAGCTCCTCCAGTTTTCGGCAGAGCTCTTCACCACTCGTGTAAGACGACGGGCACTCTAAAAAGACAGAATTCAGTCTTACTTAGGACGTGCTGGGAAAGGCACTTAAACATGGATACAGGCCCAAAGTCATGAGAGAGAAAAATCAAGTACGTAAAGGACTCATTTTGGGACTTCATACTTCAGAACACAAGGCTGAACAAAGAGCAAATACCACCCCAAGAGTCTTCTCTTTAATGACACCCAGTACAAACTAACAGTGCAAAGTGGTCTCACTCATCAGCTGCTCCTAATAAAGAAGCTGCACTTCAAACACTATGGGTGTGTCTACACTACACCTAGAGCTCAAAAGAAGCTATGCAAATTGTTTAGCTTATTTTGAAATTAGGCACTGTCTAGACAGCACTTTTTCAAAATAAGTCGCTATTCCAAAACATCCCTTACTCCTCATGGAATGAGGTTTACAGGGATGTCGGAATAACGAGCCTGTTCTGTTTTGAAATAACAGTGTGTTCAAAAGACACGGAATAGCTATTTATGGGATACCTCTGGTATCCTGAAATAGAGCTGCAGTGTAGATGTAGCCTATCAGACTCATGTGGATTTACTAGCGTCTTCCAGCAGTTCTTTTGTAGAAAAGTTTGAAACTAGTAGATACTGCCCTCACCACATTGAGAAATGGAAATGCCACGCAGCTCTGGATACTAATCATGTTGCTAAATGTAAGGATCTAATTTAAAAAAGATAATTAAACAGATTCTTAATTTGTGTAAGTATGCGTAGATTTATTGTCCCTGTATGAGAATCTACCCACAGAAGAGCCAAGAGATGACAGTCCTTTTTGCATCCTCTCATTACCATTCCTCTGAACTATCTGGTTTCCTCACTGCATGTATTATTCCCCCTCACAGTCAGTCATTAGGAACTGAAAAGGTTGCATGAATGTTTGACCTTTTCTTTTCTACTCATCAGGTGCTTTCCAGGTCTACATGACTGCTCACAGCTCACTACTGCTTTGATTTTTGTCTGAACAGACTGGTAGTCACACACTGTTCCATAGCTGCCTCCTTCTATTTGGTAAAATCCATTTCTTCATTCCATTCTTTAATCCTCCTGTCCTACTTCTTAAAAGCCTGGTGCTTCCAATAAGCCATCAGAAGCATCACAAACTTGTCATAATGAGAACTGCATAATAGACATTTTCTGAAAGCAAGATGTCTAAACTCCACTCAATTTATAATTACACTGGGAACTGACAAAAAAAGCCCTATTGTGGGACTGTGATAAGAAAAACCCTATTTTCCAGCTCAAGAACAATGTTTCTTTCCATGAGTACACATTTTACAAAACAGTAAGCTGCAGATGCCAAAGCTGGCTAACTGTGACTGGTTTCAGAGCAAGGAAGCTCTACAGGATGTCAAAGGGAGTTGTACAGAATGGTTCAATTGTGCTCCATGAATGTTACCGCAGGGCAAAGAGACAGGACCTGCAGTACAAGCGTTTATACGCCTGAGATGGGCAGCAGTGGCTAAATTCTGTGACAGTCATAGACCTGCTCTGTAGTAAATGATGAATACCATACACTGACCAGGTTATTGGGACATGTACTGCAAGAATATGTTGGTTTAGCTGAAGAGCAGGCTGTAAGGGAAAACAAGCAGGAAGGGAAGGAGAATTGCTCAGGAGAAAGAGAAATCCCCTCTGTAAATGCTTGAGGATTGTTACAGGCTCAAAGTCTGACTTGACCTCTTCCTGAGCCTCCCAAAATGGTTTTGACAAGTGGGACCAAACACTGGGAGCTGACAGGTGGAAAGGATCTCTGGCTGGATTGAAAAGGATTCACTCTCGAGAGGAGAGCTGCTGTGAAGGTGATCCGGCGGACAAGACTGACACAAAGGCCCTGAGGGGTGTCTAATGAAGTTAGGCCTGGACATGCTATCATCAGGGGATGAGTCCTACAGTTAAAACAAATGGTTTTGATAAGGCTGTCTTGGTCATAGTATACCATTGGTCCCAGCTGCACGTTGCCAGGCATACCTGATCTAGCACAATGCACTGGTGGGGCACAACCCAGGATCAGTCTTTTCACAGAGTAATAAAATAACTAAGATCAGGGCGGGGTGGAAGAAGAGGAATCTGGCTTTAGGGGAGGGATCAGAAAGTGGTACAAAGGAGCAGCACTGGAAAGAGTGGGATGAAATTCAGAAAGGGAAAATTTTGCTCAGCTGTAGGGAGAAGGTTCCATACAGCGAGATGTGCTCAGCTCCATGGGAAAGTGATGGAAGCCCCAGCACTGCCCCACCCATTCATCAGACGTAAACTCCTCCAGGCAGGGACGGTCTTTCACCCTGTGTCGGTAACAGTATCTAGTCCCAGGGAATCTTGACGTTGTTGGGGCCTTTCCATGCTACTATAATGTCAACAACTAAGCTGCACAGAGCACTTGAAAGCCATCAGTAAGGAACAATTTGGGTTGGTAGGAGGAAAAGGGCAGATGTATTATGAGGCTGTTCTGATCTCTAATTTCTGCAATTCCAAGGGAGTGAAAATAGCTTCAAGAATACGCTGGAGAATAAAGTGGGAGCTGTGTAACAGGCAATATCTTAAGTGCTCACCTGGCTCACTGTCTATTTGCGTCAGCACATCTTCTATTGAATCTTCCTCGTTCCTTAGAGCTTCAGGGTCAGGCGGAGTGTAGCCGTGGCATCGACACCAATGTACCACATGCTTGGTTTTCAGGGGGCTGATGTTGTGAAACTTGGGGTGCTTTTCTATGATTTCTTGTAGGATTTTTCTCACAGTCATTGCTCGTTGCCACTGTGGGAAACCAAAGGGAGAGCTTTATTTAGCTGAGGTGTATTATATTTGAATCCCAGGACACCAGAACAGAGACAGTTTAGGATCCTAGGAACATGAAGACTGACAATACCAGGTATTTCCTCAGAATGCTGCATGACTGGAAGAATGAGCATGGATTGGTGGTGATCCTGAGTCATTCTGTAGCCTAGGACTGGTAATTTAAACTCTGCTTCTGTTCCCACTATGTCAAACTGAAAGATCCCTATCTCATGGGGACTAAGTGAACTTCAGCCTTCTATTCTTAAAAGGAACACTAATGATCACAGTAACTGAAAGCCATTAGAGGGAAATATGTGCATCTATTTTTTGCAGCTTGTTTAATTTTGTGAACTTGAACAGGGCTGCTTCTAGTCAGCTTCATTATTTTCTATATAGATCCTTCACGTAGCAACAAGGGATGAAAACTATGAAACAAATATATAATTGCAATAGCATAAAACAATTACACAAACTATTTCTCCACAATGAGTTAAGAATCCAGTTCAGTAACTGCTCTGTGTTTGGGGTTATGGATAGCTCAGTGGTTTGCGCATTGGCCTGCTAAACCCAGGGTTGAGAGCTCAATCCTTGAGGGGGCTACTTAGGGATCTGGGGCAAATCTGTCAGAGATGGTACTTGGTCCTGCTGTGTGGGCAGGGGACTGGACTCAATGACCTCTGAACGTCCCTTCCAGCTCTATGAGACTGTTATATGGAGATATACCTATAACGATGCATGAGACCTTCAACAAAGAATCAACACAACAGAGCAGTTATAATAGAAAGGCACAGGGTTAGTAGTAGTGAAAAATATATTGGGAAGAATCAGACACACAATATTATGCCATACAATGATGGCATATGGACGTGTAAAAAAAGCTAAGCAAACATTGTATTATATTACTCAGCACCGACATTTAAACACAACCCAAAAAGATTTTAAATTGAAGCAACTCAAAATAGAACTTCAAGGTTATTTACCTTTTAATAACTGAATACTAGTATATTGGGGAGCTACATGGAAAGAATCCAGTGCATGTTAAAAACAGCCATACTGGGTCAGACCAACAGTCCACTAGTCCAGTATCCAGTGGCCGATGCCAGATGCCCCAGAGGGAGTGAACAGAACAGGCAATCATCAAATGAGCCCTCTCGTCATCCATTTCCAGCCCCGGACAGAGGCTAGGGACCATTCCTACCAACCTGAATAATAGCCACTGACGGACCTAACCTCCATGAATTTATCTAATCCTTTTTTGAATCTGTTAAAGGCCTGGTCTTTGCAACATCCTCTGGCCAGGAGTTCCACAGCTTGACAGTGTGCAGAAAAACTTTCGTTTGTTTTAAACCTGCCACCTATTAATTTCATTTGGTGACCCCCTAGTTCTTATGTTATGGGAACAAGTAAATAACTTTTCCTTATTCACTTTTTCCACACCAGTCACAATTAAATAGATCTCTATCATATTGCCCCCCCCCTTTAGTCTCTTCTTTAAGCTGAAAGGTCCCAGTCTTTTTACTCTCTCTTCATATCCATTCCAAACACCTAATCGTTTTGTTGCCCTCTTCTGAACCTTTTCCAATGCCAATATATCTTTTTTGAGATGAGGCAACTACATCGATCTTATTCTCTATCCTTTTGTAATAGTTCCTAACATTTTGTTTGTTTTTTTTGACTGCTGCTACACATTGAGTGGATGTTTTCAGAGAACTATCTACAACAACGATCTCCAACCTTTTTACACCCAAGATCACTTCTTAAATGTCAGCACAAGCCAAGATCTACTCCACCCCTTCCTTGAGGCCCTGCCCTCCCTGTTCTCCTTCTCTCCATCACACTGCGCACTTCCGAGACCTGGCGTGCAGCTGCAGAACTACCCCCCACGCTGCAGGAAGCGCACGCTACCTCCATTGTCCCTGGAGGTAGTGTCAGCACAGCGTTAATCTTGGGGTTGGGGGACCACCAGGAGGGCTCCCTTGAAAGCCTCGTGATCAACTGGTCGAGCTCCCAGAATCAACCAGTTGATTGCGATCGACAGGTTGGTAACCATGAATCTACAATGATTCCATGTTCTCTCTCGAGTAGTTGTAGCTAAATTATGCATTACTTTGCATTTTATCAACATTAATTTCATTTCCTATTTTGTTGCCTAATCACTTAGTTTTGTGAGATCTTCTTGAAATTCTTCACAGTCTGCTTTGGTCTTAACTATCTTGAGCAGTTTAGTATCTGCAAATTTTGCCACCTCACTGTTTACCCTTTCTCCAGAACATTATAAATAGATTAAATAGGATTGGTCCCAGTACAGACTCTTGGGGACACCACTAGTTACAGTAAAACTCCGATGGTCCAGCATCTGATGATTTGGCACTCCTGATGGTCCGGCACCATCAGGAACCCAGAAGTGCTCCAGGCAGCCGGACCATTGGAGCTGCTCTGCCCCCAGCTTCCCTTATTCTGCCGCTGCTAAAACTGACCTTCGGCTGACTCTAGGAAGCCCGAGGTAGTGCTCTGCCCCGGGCTTCCTGAAGTCAGCCCCTGATCAGTTTCAGCAGCAGCTGACTTGGGGACACCTGGGGTAGAGCAGCTGGGGTGCTGCCAGGTTGATCCAGTAGCGCCGCTCCTCGGCGCTGTGGGACCAACCCAGCAGCCCCCTCAGCTGCTCTGCCCCAGGCGTCCTGATTCAGCTGCTGCTGAAACTGACCAGTGGCTGACTCCAGGAAGCCAGGGGAAGAGCTGCTCTTCCCCTGGCTTCCTGGAGTCAGCCGCTGATCAGTATTAGCAGCGGCTGACTTAGGGACATCTGGGGCAGAGAAGCTAGGATGCTGCGGGGTTGGTCCAGTAGCGCCAAGGGTCGGTGCTACCAGACCACCCATGCAGCACTCCAGCAGCTCTGCTACAGGAGTCCCCGATTCAGCTGCTCCTGAAACTGACCAGAAGTGGCTGAATCAGGGACGCCTGAGGCAGAGCTGGACTATTGGAAGGGGGGGGGCTATGAGGGGTCTGGGGTAGCATTCCCCCCACCCCATCCCATAGCCCCCCCCCCCTTCTGATAGTCCGGCATATCTGATAATCCGGCACCCCCTGGGTCCTAAATGTGCCGGATTATCGGAAGTTTACTGTACTAGTTTCTCCACTGAAAACTTACTGTTTATTCCTACCTTTTGTTTCCTCTCTTAACCAGTTAATCCATGAAAGGATCTTCCCTCTTATCCCATGACAACTTATTTTACTTAAGAGCCTTTGGTGAGGGACCTTGTAAAAGGCTTTCTAGAAATCTAAGTATACTATATCCTCTAGATCCCCCTTGTCCACATACTTGTTGACCCCCCTCAAAGAACTCTAGTAGATTTTCCTTTACAGAAACCATGTTGACTTTTCTTCAACAAATTATGTTCATCTATGTGTCTGACAATTTTACTCTTTACTACAGTTTTAACTAATTTGCCCTGACATTAGACTTATTGGTCTGTAATTGCCAGGATCACCTCTAGAGCCCTTTTAAAATACTGTCACATTAGCTATCTTCCAGTAATTAGGTACAGAAGCTGATTTAAAGGACAGGTTACAAACCACATTTAATAGCTCTGCAACTTCACATTTGAGTTCTTTCAGAACTCTTGGGTGAATGCCATTTTGTCCCAGTGACTTGTTACTGTTAAATCCATCAATTTATTCCAAAACTCCTCTAATTATCTCTCATTCTGGGACAATTCCTCAGATGTGTCACTTAAAAAGACTGGCTTAGGTTTGACAACCTAACACCCTCAGCCATGAAGACCGAAACAAAGCAAAGCAATTAATTTAGTTTCTCTGCAATGACCTTATCGTCTTTGAGTGCTCCTTTAGCATCTCGATCATCTAGGGGCTCCACTGATTGTTTACCAGGCTTCCTGCTATTGATGCACTTAAACATTTTGCCATTACTTTTGGCGTTTTTGGCTAGCTGTTCTTCAAACTCCTTTTTCAGCTTTCCTCTTATATTTTCACACTTAATTTGACAGTTTATGCTCCTTTATTTTCCTTACTAGGATTTAACATCCACTTTTTAAAATGATGCCTTTTTATCTGCCTTTCTCTCTCTCTCTCTCTCTGCTTCTTTTACTTGGTTGTTTAGCCACAGTGGCACTTTTTTCATTTCTCTTACTCTGTTTAATTTGGGCCTCTGTTACGGCATCTTTGAAAAGTTTCCATGCATCTTGCATGATTTTACCTTTGCCACTGTACCTTTAAATTTTTAACATCTTCATTTTTGTGTTGTTCCTCTTTCTAAAATTAAATGCCAGTGTTAGGTTGCTGAGGTGTTTTTCCCACTATGTGGATGTTAAATTGTATTACATTATGGTCACTATTTCCAAGCGGTTTAGTTATATTGACCTCTTGGACCAGATCCCGTGCTCTACTTAGGACTAGATCAAGAATAGCCTCTCCCCTTGTGGGTTTTAGAACCAGCTGCTCCAAGAAGCAGTCATTTAAGGTATCAAGAAATTTTGTGTCTGCATCCCATCCTGAGGTAACATGTACCCAAGTCAATATGGGGATAGTTGAAATCCCACACTATTAACTGAGTGTTTTATTTTGATAGTCACTAATTTCCCTTAGCATTTCATAGTCACTATCGCTATCCTGGTCAGGTGGTCGATAACGTATTCCTACCATTATAGTAATATTATTAGAGCATAGAATTACTATCCAGAGAGATTCTATGGAACATTTTGATTCATTTAAGATTTTTACTTCATTTGAGTCTACATTTTTTTTTTCCAGGTATTGTGCCACTTCCTCACCAGGACGACCTGTTCTGTCCTTCCGATATATTCGGTACTGTGGTATGAATGTGTCTCATTGATTGTCCTCAATCCACCAACTTTCTGTGATGCCTATTATATCCTTTTTTAATATGAGGCACTCTACTTCACCCATCTTATTATGTGGACTTCTAATGTTTGTGTATAAGCACTTTAAAAATGTATCATGATTTATCTGTCTGCCATTTTCTGATGCGTTAGACTCTTCACGTGATTGTTTCTAATCTTACCCATATTTTAATCAGCGGTCTTCCTCTCCTCCTTACTAGACCATAGAGAATCTCTATTAATAGATCCTCCCCTAAGAGATGCCTCTGTCCGATCCATGTGCTTCTCCACACATGCTATTGTGAAACATACCTCCATATCCAATATATCAGAATGTTATGGTTCCAGGTTTCCCCAGTTTTATACTTACAAAACATGGAAAGAGAAAATTACCTCAGCTGCCCTCCGTTTTCCAATATTCCAGCTGTAATATTGTTCTACTGAACTGGCACGGAAAGAACTGACATCTTCACCTAAAGAGCCAAAAAACTGGAGTTAAATTTTAACAACTATGAAATCTAATGTACACTGCTGTTGGCTTTTCCTGAAATCCAAAAATAGGTGGTCTTTGAATACATTGTGGTTGGTGGGTAGAATGGGAAAGATGGCTCCTCCGTGTGCTGTCCACACAGCATAAAGAGCTCTATGCTCCTACAAAGCGTTCCCTGCACATATGGTCATAGTTGTACCACCACACTCTCTTTTTCAAGTTTGCTGACACACGTGGAGCCAGCTTTAAACTCCCCAAAGATAAAACATAACTGAGGAAGTCCAGTGGTGCGCTTTGCTATCAGAAGTATTTTTTCTTTTCTGATAGCACTTATTTGGCTAACAATTAGAAATATAAAGATAAAATGCAACAATAAAACAAAACAAAAAAATCTCAAGAAGTGTCTACTGCCATGAATTTAGAAGGAGGGAATTAACACCCAAGCAGCAGATCCATTAGTGTTATATAAAGCTTCTAAAATAACGATAACTTTATTGTACCACCACTTTACTGTACTGACCACCAGCACCATTTTGCTCATGCTACTGATTATGTTCAAAATCTGTCCTTTCCAGTCTCCAGAAGCTTCGCCTCATCAAAGTACATTTGTTATTAGGAAAACATCATTAGTAGTACATTTCCCAACCACATATATGGGTGGTGTGTGGGTGTGCAATTAAAAAGGACCTTTCTTGATCCATGTCAGATGAAACAGTGTGATGATTGCCTAAAAACTGCCATCATTGGTCAGGTAAGCACCTTTATTCTATTGAGAACTACACTGCCTCCCTCATACAGGCAAGACATTGAATATTAGGGCTTATCTATGTTTACAGCTAGATTGGCACTGATGTGATTGAGGCAGAGGTATTGATTTAGTGGGTCTGATGAAGACTCACTAAGTCAATGGCAGAGTGTTCTTTCTTTAAAACTCCATTACTCCAGCTCCCTGAGAAGCATAAGGGAAGTCAGTGGGACAGCATCTCCCATCAACACAGCACTCTGTAGACACAGCACTGTGTAAGATGATCTAAGTTATGTCGATTTAAGTTACATAACTGAAGTAGCATAAGTTAGATCAACTTATAGCTGTAGTACAGACCAGCCCTCGGAACTGCCAACAGCAGCTATTACTTTGTTGGCAGGATTGGACTGCTTTAGCTTCCTAAGTTTTTTGCAAGCAACAGAACTGAACCTAAGCTTTGTGGCACAGTGTTTTCACTTCATTCTGATGTGGAATTTTCCCAGCTGCAAAGTGCCATGCACATTTTTGGTGCTATAAGAACAAACTGATTGTTTTCATACAAATCTTACTTTTCTCAGCAATTAATGGAACTTTCTTCACTATCGCTGTTAAAAGTTGCTGGACATTCTCCAAATGTTCTATGCTGCAAAAAAAAAAAAAGATCACAGTGAATAGTACCGTGTTTGAGTGCATATAATCCACGGGTTATACAAAGTTCTACAAACCCCGCAAACCTGCAGGGTATACGTATCTGTGGGGTATACAAGTTTATTTTTACTTGCTTGGGCGCGAGTGCGGCTCCCCTCCCGCAGGCTGGCCAGCTCACCTGCGCTCTCTGTTTCCCATCTTCCAGAGGAGGGTGGGTTGCCTGGCTGCGGCTGCGCAGAACCTGGGCGTGAGCAAGGCTCCCCTCCTGCAGGCTGGCCAGCTCACCTGCACTTTCCATTCCCCCCTCCCGGAGGCTACGGCTGGTATGTGCAATTACCGGGTACCTTAAAGTAGTGTATAAAACCCACAGGCTATACATGTGTGCAGGTTATCTAAGACTCTCCCCCCCCCACACACACACACTTAGGAAAAACTGCGGGTTATGGATGGGTACGGGTTATACATGAGTGCGGGTTATATATGCTAATTTACAGTAATTACTTTTTAGAAAAGAAAAATCAGATATACACAGTTCTAACATCACTGTCAATTTTCAAAAAATCGTGAAAAAATGTGCTAATATTAACACTTGCTTTGAATAAATATTTTCATGTCAGTCCCTCATTCTACAATGCTATGCACATGACAGCTATGTCCCACATGGTCATACATGCAATAAATGAATCAGGCGTATGATAACATGTTTGATAAACAGTATTTCTGTGAAGTTATTTATAACCAACTGGTGACACAAACAGCAAATTGGCTGCTGATTGATTTGTAGATAGGCAGGCGGCTGCCGACAGGGGAGTCTGAAAGGGAGTTTTGATAGAGGAGTCCCAACACCTGTGCCAGCACTCTTTATCTCCAACACCTGTGTCAGCACTCTTTATCTCCAACACCTGCGCCTGTAGCCAGACAGACCACCTGAGCATGGATGTCTCTACCCAGATCCTGGTGTGGTTTTGCAGGGACTGTGGCTTTCAATTCCCACTTACTGAAATCCAGGCTGGGGAGAAAGGGGCCTGCTGGTGGAATCTCTTAGGCAACAGGTGGAAGAGCTACAGGAGGTGGTGGCTAGGCTGAGGAACATCTGAATCCACCAGGAATTACTGGAGAGTATTCATGTGGAGACCACTGAGGAAGCTATCCCGTTACATAAGACTGCTGACACACCACTGGTGGAGGAGGAGATGGCTCTGTCTTGGGGGGTACACTAGCAGTTGTTTACTTCTATCAGCAGGCAGTGCTCCACCCCTATCTGCTCCCAACCTTCCCACCGTGGTTCTAGACAACCATTATGCTTCTCTGGATACCCCCTAAGGCAGAAGAGGAGAAGCCTCATACCCTTAAGGCTGGGAAGTCTGCAGTCACTACTGCAAGGAGGAAATGCAGGGTAGTGGTGGTTGGAGACTCCCTTCTGAGGGAGACGAAGTCCCTCATCTGTCATCTTGACATGTCATCTAGGGAGGTATGCTGCCTGCTGAGATGTTACGGAGGCATTGTCAAGGATTATCCAGCCCTCTTTTACCCCACACTACTCATTCATGTGGGCATAAATAATACTGCAAGGTGGGACCTTGAGCAGCTCAAGAGTGACTAAGGCGCTCAGAGTACGCGCGAAGGAGTTTGGCGTGCAGGTGGTGTTCTCTTCAGTCCTTCCTGTCAAAGGTAGGGGCCCAGGCAGAGACAAATACACCTGGAGGTGAATGCCTGCGGCTGCGAAGATGCTGCTGCCAGGAGGGCTTTGTCTTCCTTGACCACGGGATGCTGTTCCAAGAAGGGCTGCTAAGCAGGGATGGGATTCATCTTTCAAGGAAGGGGAAGAGAGAGCATTTGGATTCAGACTGGCTAACCTAATGAGGTGGGCTTCAAACTATGTTCAAAGGGGGCAGGTGACCGAAGTCCACAGGTCAGTAAAAAACATGGGAGAAATGCGAGATGGCTCAGAAATGGGAGGGAGCATGGGCTATAGCAACAGAGATACAGGAGGTAAAAAAAGCAAATTGGTATCTTAGAGCCTATATACAAATGCAAGAAGTATGGGGCAATACGCAGGAAGAACCTGAAATGCTAATACATAAATACAACTAGGACATAGCTGGTATCACAAAGACTTGTTGGGATAATACACATGACTGGAATATTGGTATAGAAGGAAAGAGCTTGCTCAGGAAGGATAGGCAGGGAAAAAGAGGAGGAGGTGTTGCCTTATATATTAAAAATGAACACACAGACTGAGGTGGAGATGGACATAGGGGGACAGATTTGCTGAGAGTCTCTAAGTTAGGTTCAAAGGGGTAAAAACATGGGTGATGTCATGCTAGGGGTCTACTACAGACCACCTGCCCTGGCAGAAGAGGCAGATGAGGCTTTTTTTTAAAAAACCCACTAACACAGTAGGGCATAGGTTATCCAATAAGTTCCTGGACTGCACTGGAAACAATTTTTTATTTCAGAAGGTTGAGAAAGCTACTGGGGGGAAGCTGTTCTTGATTTGCATTTAACAAATGGGGAGGAACTGGTTGAAAATTTGAAAGTGGAAGGCAGCTTCGGAGAAAGTGATCAGAAAATCATAGAGTTCATAATTCTACGGAATGGTAGAAGGGAGACAAGCAAAATAGAGACAAAGTCTTAGCTGCTAGGTAAGGTCTGATGGGAAGCAAGACGAAGAGGAAAAACAACAGTTTTTTAAAGGGACATTATTAAGGGCCCAAAAGCAAACTATTTCACTACATAGGAAAGACAGTATGGCAGGAGACCACCTTGGATAAATTAGGAGATCTTATATGATCTAAAAATCAAAAAGTAGTAATATAAAAAGTGGAAACCACGTCAAATTACAAAGGATAAACATAAGCAAACTCTACTCTGTGCTAGTTAGGCCTCAACTGGAGTATTTTTTTCAGTTCCGGGCACCGCATTTCAAGAAAGATGTGGAGAAATTGGAGAGGGTCCAGAGAAGAGCAACAAGAATGATTAAAAGTCTAGAGAACATGACCTATGAGGCAAAGCTGAAGGAATTAGGTTTGTTTCGTTTAGAAGAGAGAAGATTGAGGGGGCACATGATAGTAGTTTTCAGATATCTAAAAGGGTGTCATAAGGAGGAGGGAGAAAACTTGTTCATCTTGGCCTCTGGGGATAGAACAAGAAGCAATGGGCTTAAACTGCAGCAAGGGAGGTTTAGGTTGGACATTAGGAAAAAGTTCCTAACTGTCAGGGTAGTCAGACACTGGAATAAATTGCCCAGGGAGGTTGTGGAATCTCCATCTATGGAGATATTTAAGAGTGGGTTAGATAAATGTATATCAAGGATGGTCTAGACAGTATTTGGTCCTGCCATGAGGGCAGGGGACTGGACTCGACCTCTTGACGTCCTTTCCAGTCCTAGTATTCTATGATTCTACCACAGGTATGTGGGGCAAGATTAGAAAGGCAAAGGCACAAAATGAGCTAAATCTAGCTAGCAGCATAGAGGGTAACAAGATGTTCTACAAGTATATTAGGAGCAAGAGGAAGGCCCATTGCTCAGGGAAAAGGGAAAAACAGTAACAGGAAACTTGGAAATGGCAGAGGTGCTTAATGACTTTGTTTCAGGTTTCATCAAGAAGATGGATGGTGACAGGATGCCTAACATAGTGAACAGAAGTGGAAATGGGGTAGGTTTAGAAGTTAAAATAAAAGAACTAGTTAAAAATTCTTTAGAAAAGTTAGATGTCTGCAAGTCACCAGGACCTGAGGAAATGCATCCTAGACTACTCAGGAAGCTGACAGAGGAGGTATCTGAGCCTTTAGCTATCATCTTCGAAAATGGAAGACGGGAGAGATTCATGGAAGTCCAGTCATGGAAGTCAGGAGAGATTCCAGAAGACTGGAAAAGAGCAAATATAGTGCCCATATTTACAAGGTGAAATAAGAACAACCCAGGAAACTACAGACCAGTCAATTTAACTTGTGCGCCAGGGAAGATAATGGAGCAAGTAATTAAGGAATTCATCTGGAATATAGTAAGGTGATAAGAAACAGCCAGCATGGATTTGTAAAGAACAAATCATGTCAAACCAATCTGACAGCTTTCTTTGATAGGATAACAAGCCTTGTGGATACGAGAGAAGCGGTGGACGTGGTATACCTAGACTTTAGTAAGGCACTTGACAAGGTCTCACATGATCTTCTTATCAATAAACTAAGGAAATGCAACCTAGATGGGGCTACTATAAGGTGGGCGCATAACTGACTAGATAACTACTCCCCGGGAATGGTTAACGGTTCACAATAATGCCAGAAGGCCATAAGTGGAGTTCTGCAGGGGTCAGTTTTGGGACTAGTTCTGTTCAACATCTTCATCAAGGATTTAGATGATGGCATATGATGGTATGATTATTAAGTCTGCAGAGGATACGAAGCTGGAAAGGAATGCAAGTGCACTGGAGGACAGGGTCAAAATTCAAAATGATCTGGACAAACTAGAGAAATGGTCTGAGGTAAACAGGATGAAGTTTAAATAAGGACAAATGTAAAGTGCTCCACTTTGGAAGGAACAATCAGTCTCTCACATATAGAATGGGAAACGACTGTCTAGGAAGGAATATTGCTGAAAGGGCTTTAGGGGTCATAGTGGACCACAAGTTAAATGTAAGTCAACAGTGTGAAAAGTTGGGGGAAAAAAAAAAGCAAACATGATTCTAGGATGCATTAACAGGAGCGTTATGAACAAGACATGAGAGGTCATTCTTCCGCTCTACTCTGCTCAGATAAGGCCTCAATTGGAGTATTGTGTCCAGTTCTGGGCATCACATTTCAAGAAAGATGGGGAGAAATTGTAGAAGGTCCAGAGAAAAACAACAAAAATGATTAAAGGTCTAGAAAACATGAGCTATGAGGAAGATTGAAAGAATTGGACTTGTTTTGTTTAGAAAAGAGACGACAGAGGGGACATGATAGTAGTTTTTAAGTATCTAAAAGGGTGTTGCAAGGAGGAGAAAAAAATATTCTCCTTGTTCTCTAGTGGTAGGACAAGAAACAATGGGCTAAAACAGCAGCAAGGGAGGTATAGGTTGGATGTTAGGAAAAATCTTCCTAACTGTCAGGGTGGTTAAACACTGGAATAAATTGCCAAGGGGGGGGTCTGTGGAATCTGCATCACTGGAGATATTTAAGAGCAGGTTAATCCCCATGAGGCAGGGGACTGGACCTGATGACCTCTTGAGGTCCCTTCCAGTTCTATAGTTCTATCACGAGGGAAATCGTCAGCAGAATAAGAGCATGGTATGGCATTTTTTAAAAAAACATGTAACAAAAATGTGATGGGAGAGCTCAAGCACACAGAGAGGTGAAACACACACGCACTCGCCTAATTATCCCTCCCCCAATTATTTTACCCTGTATTTCAAGGGCCATAGCCCAGCATTGACCAGTGAATGCAATGGCGGTGGGAATTGAGTGAATGGATAATCTAAGCAGCAAATTTTTGGCAAACCCCCAAACAATTACGCACCATTAAACAGCTTCATTTTTAGCTGCTGAGTTCAAGCCAATTCACAAATCAGTATTTTCATACTACATCCTGCAGACACAGATGTAACTGAGGTCAGAAAATGAATGTCAAGAGATTACTCAGATTATGGAATGCTACAGAAAATCAGTGGCTGTCAGATTTTAATCACTCGATTCCCCAGCCAACGTTCTGGTACTGTTGTACAATGTCCTAGGACCTGCCCAATGACTAAACCATACAGTTCTTGAGAGGAAAGAACAATGACCTGATAACGTAATTTCCAAGTTCTGAGCTCTCTTCTGTTTTTACTGCTCCTTGACCATCCTGAGAGACCAGAGAGTTGCAGTTCTGTCCGGCTGAATCAGGCTCCATCTTGACTTCAGAGAAAAAGAACAAATTTTTAAATGACAGATTTCTTGATCGTCAGTTGGGAAATACCTGATAAAGCTCAGAAGAACTATGCAATTGATCAGACCATTCTACTTGGGAGGAGGGGGAGGAGGAGGAGGAGGAAGGAAGGCATGATTAAAACTAGGGATGTTAAATGTTTAACTGCTGAAATGTTCAGTGGTTACACGTTTACACATGGGGGGCAGGTGCGAGTTGGTGCACACAGGGAGCAGGTGCTGGTAGGCAGCTGCCATCCCCCTTTCCCCTCCTCCCCCTGCCATGGGAGGCAGCAGAAGTGAGTGCATGTAACCGGGCAGGTTAACCAATGAGCCCAGGGACACATTAAGGTCCCTAATTTTGCAAAACTGCCTGGAACACTAGCATCCATATTCCAAAGAGCAGTACTGAACATGGGGCAGCACTGAACTAGTGTGGATGAGGTTTTCCCGCACATCTAGCAATGCCACCCAACTTTGTGCATGCATTCTATCCTTTTAGCACAAGCAAACCCTACCCTCTTAGCAAGCCATCCCTTATCAAGTGGAGGGAGAGCCACTGAAACACAGTTTTACTCCACACTCAAAAAGCACTCAGTTGTCTTCTTGTGAGAAAGTGTCAGGTCAGGAACATCAGGTGCTTGTGTGTATGATGATTCAATTTCAACAAAACTGCTTGCAAGTGTTCCTTGGCTTTTTGTCAACTGCAAGGCCTGAAATGGCACAGCCACTGACATTTACTTCTGCTGAGAAGCCCCATCCAACAATTCCATCACTTAATTACCATTCCGAGGGCAGTGCTTCTGCTTTGATTAACACTCACTGCTCGCTACCGTGTAGTGCTGCATGTTTCCACTAGAGAGGTAAAACCCTGTGGCTATGTCTACACTGGCGCGATCTTGCGCCAGAGCTATGCAAATGAGGCTAAGCGTGGCATATCGCCGAGCCTCATTTGCATATCTAATGAGCCACCATTTTTTCAGAAGAGGCTCTTGCGCAAGAAGGAGCTGTCTACACTGCCCCTTCTTGCACAAGAAAAACCCTCTTGCGCAATGCTGTTATGCCTGAAAATAATCAGCGTAACAGCATTGCGCAAGAGGGTTTTTCTTGCGCAAGAAGGGGCAGTGTAGACAGCTCCTTCTTGCGCAAGAGCCTCTTCTGCAAAAATGGCAGCTCATTAGATGTGGCATATTGCCGAGCCTCATTTGCATGCTTAGTCTCATTTGCATAGCTCTGGTGCAAGATCGCGCCAGTGTAGATATAGACTGTTTTAGTTAAACAGTTCAACTTTATGTTTAACCAGTTAACCAATTTAAATGGGGGTGGGTGGGAAGGCTGCTCCAGCCCAGCTGCCCTGGCTGAAGCATCCCTGCCTGCAGTTCACCGAACAGAGCCCACTGCAGATGGGGACTGCTCCAGCCGGACCGGAGAGCCCCACAGGACTGGAGCAGCCCCCACCAGTTAACTAACTCATAAGCCTCACTAAGCTTACTAGCTCCACAACGGTAGGTTGGCACCATGCAAATTTTACTACCTATAGAAACCTTTCAGAATATCCTCCAAGTTTTTTAATTCTCTTCTGTATATTTCACATTCATTCATCACAATCTGTTTCTTTGAGCATGCTACTGACAAGTAACATTCATTTTTTACCTTTAGTAGCGGACGCTGTGGAGGGGCTGGGTACAACCGCACTGGCTGCTGTTACAGCAGAGGAAGAAGACACTTTACTGGTAGAAAGAGATTGTATCACTAAAGGACAACAGGAAAAAAAAATAAAACTGATTTGTTGCATACTTCTAGATACTCCTATCTAGCGCTTGCTTCATCCTTGTCCTAGATGGATAATTTTATAAACCTTTGATAGCAAGTTACATTGTATTTGCAACATGAAAGCTTGGGAACAACTGAAACCCACTACAGGCTGAACCTCTCTAGTCCAACATCCTCAGAACTTGACTGCTGCTGAACCAGAGAATGTGCCGCATCATGGGAGGTCAATATTGTCTAGCAGCATTACAATCACTTCCACGGCTTACTGGACTCCTAGAGGACATGTAGGGGTAAATTAATTAGAGCAAAAGAATGGCACAGAACCCTGAGAGCCAGGACTGGTGGCTGTAAACAAACTTTATGGGATCGCAGAAAACGTGGCCACACCCATGATAAGCAGACATTTGGCTAATTAAAATCATGCCGGACTAGATGTTGGCAAGCCAGAGAGCGCCGGAATAGAGAGGTCCAACCTATACATGTTTTCTTCCTGGGTATTTGTAACCCTTGTAATGCTGTATGGCAAGAATGGCTGACCATCAAACACTATCTCTAGCTCTCTAGGGATGTAAAATCCCTCTTATTTGGTTACCCAGCTAAAAATATTGTTTACCCAGTTAACTAATAAAGAAGAGAGTGGGCGGAGGGGTCGTTCCAGGCCAAGCTGGAGCAGCCTCTGTCCACAGCGGGCCCCGTGTGGGGCTGGAGCGGCCCCTTGCCCGCAGTAGGTAGGGAGCTGCTCCAACCCCCACCAGTTAACCATTCACATCCCTAATGCTCTCCACCACATTTTACCTTTGTTCACAGGCATCAATATAGTCTGGACACCTCCAGATGCTGTATTTACGCTGAGCTGTTTGAGCTGGCTAGGTACCGTCAGCACAGCCTGTTGGGAACTAGATTGGTTTGAGTGGATCTTTAACAACCCTAAAAGAAAGGGTTGGGGGGAGGAGCAGACAGGGGGAAGACACATTAGACAATGCTTAGTTCAGTCTAGCCCCTACTATTTCTCTCCCTTTCTGCTTGAAATATGATGGTATAAGCTAACCTTTGGCTATCTTCTTAGCAAGCCAAGGCTCACAATGAATTATGAAACAAGTTTTTTGTTGAGCTGGATAGCTGCTAACACCCACAGAGACATTAAATAACTATATTGCAATGCTTTGATATTTGCGGTGAGATTTATAGATAATATAGTATCACAAGCAGAAACTTGGGCCTTGCAAGTCCTTTAACAATAAGCACTTGCAAAGTAAAGCTAATAGTATACAGCATACTTAAGAGAGATTGATATAAATAACCATTTTAAATCATAGTTTAAGTAAGAGCAGGAAACCTTGATTTAAAATATTAATTTTAATTTTGTTTTTCATTTGAACTTTCCTAAAGAAAAGTCCATTCTCATAGGTTGGTTATAATCATTAAAACATGGTGATTTGCTACTAAGTATTGCTATTACATACTGCTATATACAAGAAAAAAACCTGTATCTTGAAAGGTTTTGCATTTAGTACTAACTGACATATTAAACCAAGGAATTGTTAACAGTAGTTAGTGAACTGAAGTATTAGGTGGCCAGATTTTCAAAAGTCATTTAGGCCTCTAAAGAAGCAGAAAGGCACCTAATGAGCTTTTTAAAAAGTAACTAAGCAGGCAGATATCTAGCTCCCACTGAAATCATTGTACGGGTGCACAATGTGGAACCCAAGAGGCAAAGACAGTGGGTTTTGAAATTACAAAACGTCCATTAGCTTATTGGGTGGGAGATGCTCATTTTCCTAAAAGTGGCTACACTTCGCAAATTCTAATGCAAGATTAATTTTTAAAAAGCTAAGTATTTATCATACAGTGTTTGCCACACTAGAAAAGGCAGTTTACCCCCATTGTTTCTTTTAACATTCTTATAGAATTAGCAGCCCTCCCTCTGCCCTGGAAAAAAAAGGGGACATAAATTTAAAAAAACCTCAAACAAAACTTCTAAGCCATGGATATAAACTAGTTCTGCTACAAGCCATCTAGATTAGCACAATTCCCATCAGAGGACATGGTCTTTGGTTTGAAGAGAACAGATTACACTGATTTCATCTGTTCACTGAAGAACTGGTGAATGAATCAGCAAAGCTGCCTGTTTAAAACAACTGTGATGCTAACAACAATGGGACACATCCAACGTGTATAATATACACAGTAAAGTGAGCTTTTCCTCTCTACACAGACCTTTCCCTCCCCACTCTGCTCCAAACTGATATACTATATAGACTCAGGGTATGTTTACACTGCAAGTGATACAGCAGCACAGCTGCAGCTATGGTGCTACAGAAGTGACAGAAGGGTTTTTCATTTCTATAGAAAATCCACTCCCTTGAAAGGCAGTAACTAGGTAGGGGAAGAATTCTTGTGTCAACCAAGTGATGTGTACACCAGTACTTCAGTTAGCTTAATAACATCTCCTAGCAACTTCACTAGGTTGACCTAAGTTTTAGTTATAGTCCAGGCCTCAGTGTCACTTATGTACCCTACTTCCCACTTCTAGTCTCAACTTAGATGGCATCATGCAGAGAAGAATTAACAAAACATGCCTGCAAGAATATTAAATGATAGCATCATGGGTTTCTACTTTTTACCAATTCTATAAACTATGTGAGTTAAGCACAGTAAATCTTCTTTGAGCTCTTCATTTTGTATGTACGCTGAAAGCCAATTATGCAGAAAAATGTAAAAGACAATAAATGGAAGATCAAAACAAAGAAAAAACACCCTACTTTTTGGCTTGATCGCTTCATTTTATTGCCTTATTTAATTCAAATGTTCCAGATTCAATTTAGTTCACTTTACTCTGTTTTTATAATCAGTTTTCTCCACCTCTCATTACTTTTCAAACAAAGTATACTAGATACACCATTAGAGAATTTGGCCCAGTGGGTTTGTAACACTACCAGCCAAAGAATTTGTCTCATTCTTTTCCCCACTCTTATGTCCAACATCTGCAGTATCAGTGCCCAGATCTCTTTAGCGTTTTCTCTTTGATACAACCATGTATTTGGGTAAGTGGCACCAAAATAGAGATTCCACACTAACTACTAATGGAAAGCTACAGTCATTAAGCTAACCAAAAACACTCAACATGCTAATGGCCTAAAGAAATCAATTTGCAAATTGTTCTTTTCATTGTTCTTTTGCAACCTGCTATCTGTAAGTGAAAAGTCATTTTACTGAGACAGGTTTTAGAAATTAGCACAAATAGCTAAATCTATAATTACTTTCTGGTAAGAGCTCAAAAATGCAGGTGCTCTGAATTCTACTGTTTACTGTACAAGGTATCTGAAAGAGTTATTACTAAAATTTAGATTTGAGTTATAACAGGCAGAAACCAAGTATATTACCTGATACAGCAGCTTTCCCAGAAACAGGGGTTGGTGTGGTCATCAAGGAAGCAACACTTACAACCGTAGAGGAAGCAGTTTTACCTGCTCCTGATGAACCAGACTGCCCCTGGTTTATACAGATTTGGTGCTGTTGCCCTGAGGGCTTTGTCACAGGACCCACACTGGAAGATGAACTGGAACCTGCCCCATCTACTTGCTATATTAAAGAGAGAGACATGGCAACATTAAATTCATTTAAAATAATGTGTAATAGTTCTAGAAAGGAGCCAAGATAAGTAAAAGCAACTGCATATATATCTCCACAATCCTATCATCTTTATATAACACTGTCATGTAAAAGTTCTTAAAAATATTTCCAAAAGATTTATAGTTCTCACCAGTTGCCTGTGCCCTGGGGTTCTGAGCGGGAATGAAACAGACCATACATGTAAGAAGCTTCAGGAGGTAGCCGAGTTAGTCTGCACTTTATAGACTAACAAAACATGCAGATGATATCATGAGCTTTCGTGGGCACAGCCCACTTTTTCAGATGACAGGAGTTTTGAGTTTAGGATGTGCAGACCCAAAATAAACAGGAGGGAGGGGGAGATGGGGTAGAAAACAAAAGGATGGGGTGGGAAACAGGGAGCTAGAGGGAATCAGTAAGTAAGAATCTGAAGATTGGGTAGTTAAAATGAAGGAGATAAAAATCGAAGTCAATTGATAGTATCCTTCCTGACATAGGAATCTACACAAAGAGCTGTTCATCGCCTGTTAAGTTGATAGTATCCCAATCATCACATTAAATTCAATGGATGACTGGATAATGGACTGAGTCCACTAGCATGTGAATTTAATTTGCGGATGAACTCTAATTCCAATGCTTCTCTGTGTATCTGGCTAGTAGAATTGGTTTGTGACAAGACAGCCACTTATAATATATGTAAGAATTACCATGCTACCACTGGAACTTCATGAACAATGCTCAAGTTCCCTATTCACACAGGTGGCTTACTCATCTCCTTAGTGAGATGAGTTAGCATAGCATAGCCGTTTATAAGAATCTTGAATACTTCACTGCTGCTCAGAATTCTAGAGCTGTGGTTCTCAACCAGGAGTATGTGTGCTTCTGGTGGTACACAGTGGTCTTCAAGGGAGTTCATCAACTCGTCTAATACTTGCCTAGTTTTATAATAGGGATGTTAGATTGTGTGTTTTTTAGTAATTGTATAGCTGCAACAATTTTTAATGGTTACGCGGTTCCTAATATGGTCCCTCAGGGGTGAGGCCAGAAGCCAGTGCAGTGGACACACAAGCAGTCCTGCGACACCAGTGCTCGTGGGGAGACAGCCACGAGCCCCTGCTCCACTCTCTTGCTGCCTCTGATACACCAGCTAAGTCACTACTAACTAAAATGTCATACAATGACTAGTTTATACTGAATTATAGACCATACCAGTGTTTCTCAACCTAAGCCCACACTTTATTTTGTAATTATCTGGTACAAATGAGAAAGTAAGCAATTTTTCAGTAATTGGCACTTTTGTATTTTTATTTCTGAGTTTGTGAGTTAGTAGTTTTTAAGAGAGGTAGAACTTGCAGTACACAAGACAAATCAGCCTCCTGAAAGGGGGACAGGAGTTTGGAAAAGTTGAGAACCACTGCTCTAGAGCCATGAGTAGAGAAAAGGAGAACATTTTGTCACTTTCATTTTAGTGTGTCACCAATGGCTCAACTAACAGCTCAGTTAATGTTGCTAAGATGTGGATAAAACAATACATTGTTCAGTCAGGAGACTCGTGTAAAAGGGACACCGGTAACTTAAATTCATACAGAAGTGTGATTCGTTCCTTTTGTGATCTTAGGGTTTTGCACTGCCAATGTTCACCATAGTATTTGAGCAGCTTCAGCATAACACAGATGGGCAACAGAAACACCCCTAGAGGTCTCTGGCTCTTCTCCCTTTTGGAGACAAACTGTGGATGGGTGACCGGCATTGTGAATGTAATTCTAGTAAAAATGGAAAGAGGCACCTAAGATTATAATAACTGAAAGATTAGAGGGAAAATATTTAGTTTTTTCTTTATGCATTTGACAACACTTTGCCTATGGTCAATTTCACTCCTTTGTCTGTGCAGTTAGTTTGCCTTATTTTTGTAGATCTTTCACATAGCAACAGGCAAGAGAAAAACTCAAAAATATGAAAATCGGATTCAACACACACACACACACACACACACACACACACCCCCACCCCTCCCACTAAACTAAAAAAATGGTAGTTTCACCATGGAGGTTGCTGTTTCACCCACTCAGAGTAGGAATGGGAGTATAAGGGATAAGTCAATAGAAGGGTTAAGGTTATTTTCCTGACAGGATCATATTAGTACACCTGTAAGTGTCCTTCATCACATAAATACTACAATTTCAACAGGACTGAAATAATAATTTAAAAAGGTAGAGCAAAATTAAGTACCTAAGTGCTTAAAAACAGTTATGTCTCATTTTCAAAAATGACTTAGGCACTCAGAAACTTAAGTCCCATAGACTTTCAATAAGATCCAAGCTCCTAATGCCAGAGTCATTTTTGAAAAGCGGGCTTAGGTGTTCCTGAAATTTTTGCCAGTAGCCTTTATTTAAATTATACAAGTTATATTCTAACTGGCAGTGGACCAAAGTTACACTTTGAGAAAGCCAAAAAACTGAGGTTCCCTCTGGATTATCTCTTTCCCAATAGTTTTGGAATTTAAATGTGGAGCCACTATGGGATGTCTCCCTTTGGGAAAAAGAGGAGGATCAAATTTTGAATGCTGCCAAATTCACAGGACTATGAATCTTGCAGGCTTCCAACCTATAGGAGATAGGCAGATTAGTATCAGTGATCTACGATGATCATTACTAGGTAACTGCTGCTGGTTATTTGTTGCACTGTTGTATGGAGACCTTTAAGCACTTTGCAATTTCCTGTCTCCTCATCTAAATTCAGTATATGTATTTGAAGCCTGAAAGTCTGACCAGGGCACATGCTGCAAGATCTTTCTTTTGGATAAAACCTTTCCATCAGGACTGGATTTACTCTAGATTTCAAAAATAGATACTTATAATCCACATACCTCTAGATCTGCAAAAGGAAGAACACACACAACAGTACTTTGGGGACCTCGCTATGCAGCTCTAGTTTACCAGTGTGGTACTTAGATACTACAGTGATGGGTATTATAGAAAATCCAAGACAGATAACAGATGATGATTAAAACCAGAAAATTAAAGGAGAAACAGTGTAAGTTTTAACAGAAACTGGTTTAGTTATGACAACTTCTGTCTTGGGTAGTTATGACAACCTTTGTGCTGTTTTCAACCTCTAGCGCTTTCCACAGATTATGATAAAATATGCCCAAATGGCAAAACAACAAAGTTAACAATGCTGAAGAAAAAAAGTTACTGATGGAAAAAAACAGTGAAGTCATTTCTCTAAAATGAATTGGTTAGGAACTAAAGATTACATATAGTTACAGACACCTGCAGATACCTGTGTAAAGCTTTTGTCTTCCTACCAACCCAAAGTTGGTTAGGCATGTATGTCAGTGCACACATGTTGATAAAGCATAAAGTTTGTTCCTCCTCCCATTGGAGGTCACAAGCAAGTGAACTAGGAGGCACCCAAATGCAGTGTAGTCCATGCCAAATTAATGCAAGAATGAAGCAAAGAATTAGAACAGAAGCACTCCAAATCTCATGTATACCTGTCTTAAATGTCTCTGTCTCCTGGACATTTTGCTTGACTTTTATATCCCTGTTATAATCTACTTGCAATGGTTCTCACCTGTGCAACTCCATTTGCAGGGAGGGACATGGCTGGGGTCGTGGCCGCAGTAATCACCCCTCCAGATACTCTTAGAACAGTGGTGCCGGGTTTGGAAAGCTGAGAGGAAGCTGGAACTGATTTCAACGAACCATCTGATATTTTCATCAGTGATGTTTGTCCACTAGGAGCAGCCTTCAAAAGAGTTCAGTTTAACGGAAACCATTCCAATGATGTCTTTTTTGTATTAGAGCAGAAAAAAATCAGAATACTTCCCAGGGCAAGAGGAGATGTTTTTGAAGCCAGATCATTAAGCTTAATTTGACAATTGTTTATAAATTGCTCATTTTCTAAAGTTAAGTCTACCTTTTCAGAAGTGACCCAATTTTGGGGGGATCAAAGTGAGAGACTCTAAAAAGGACCTAATTTTCAGAGAAATTGAATTTTTTTGCACCTGCAAATAGGTTGCTAAGAAGTCTATGAGCTGGTCTACCAGGCAGGAATATGGGACATTTTCAAGACTCAATTTTTGGATCCAAATAAAACTAGGTGCAATATTGTGTACAACTATCTGCATTATACATATGCAGGTACCACGGTGTGAAAATCTGGCTCAACATTTCACATATTGTACAAGTACGTGTTTTGGGCTTTTTTCAAAGGCTAAAGATGTCTTTTTTTCTTTTAGTTAAGATTTTTTTTTAATAGCCAATCTGTGGCAGTGAAAATGCAAAATAAACACAAAATCTGTTGCTTACCTAAATAAATCCAAAGGAGGGCTGAAATATTTTGTACAATTGGTTACAGTATCCTTTGCCCCCACCCCTCCATGAGACAATGCATATAATCTGAAGAAAGACAAACCTGGTATGTGAATGTTACCTGGGCAAATAAAGCAGTCTTCTGTCCGGTTATTACTTTTAATGTTTGCTGCCCTTGAGTGGAAGATGCTCCGACTCCTACATTGCCCTGAACAACTGATGCCGGTGTCAACTGCTTTCCAGAATTCTGGGGAGATGGCTGACCAACTAAAAATGTGCCCTGGTCCAAAAATAAGTTACTTAGGTTAGGCTCTCTGAGTGGAAATCAAATGGTATGAAAAATTGAATTCTGCATCAGTAACAAGACAGTGACATTTGTAACTTTTCTCCATGATCTGAGATTTTATAATTTAAACAAAGATTTCTTATCTTTCAGGTTGCACACACTAATCAGATTTGCTACCGTCATTTGGAGTTAAAAGAAATACGAGAGCCCGTATATCTTCTTCACTGACTTCAAAAGGTCTTAGAGGAAACTTCACTCTACCTAGCAGTGAGAGTTCACAGGGCTCAAAGCATTTTTAACAAAAAGTTTTTTTAAAGCACTTTGCAGTTAATTATGGTGGACATTTTTGCTAGAGGCAAGATGGAAAGTGATATTATGTGACACATTGGAAGTGTGAGAATCCAAAAGAAAAGGTCACAAGCCAGGTTCCAATCTGGTTAGAGATGTCCATTGTAATTTAAGAAACCTCACATAATTCACAGTTTATTCACTTATTACCTCATGAATGTTCAGAGACTGCTGGGATGAGAGAAAAGGAGTGGGGGGCAATTTTCCCTTCCACTTCAAAGCCTAATTCCACAAAGGCCACGTTAACAGCAGAGCTAGCTGTGCTAGCCCTCACAGCAGCAGGAGACCCCATTTTAACAGACAAGGCAGTGGCCCCAAAGTCCTTCCCTGCCTACCATGACTTAATGACCACCTCTCACCTGCTTTTTTTCCAATGTCCTCTTTTTTTAACCCTGGCTTTGCTTCATATTGATCACCTTTGCTTTTTCTCCCCAACCCCTTGCTCCTACATCTTCATGACTAGTGCTCTCCCTGCCTGCAATTTTCATTGTAGGGATGTTAAAATGTTTAACCAGTTAACAGCTGCACTTAATTGTTTTAATATAGGCACTGCTGCCTAGCTCACTGCACAGCCCCACTGCTTACCTGTTAACTGTTTAACATCCCTATTTCATTATCTCCAATCTTCTTTTCTTGCCCCTTGGGCTGCCTCCCTGACCTCTAGGTCTTCTGGTATTTTCCCCGTGGACACTCCCCAGCCCCCTCTACCCCCCCCCCCCCCCGATTTGGAGATGGCCTCTACCTCTCCTCACCCATTTTGGGGGAAATGCACTTGCACCCTGGTGTCATTCATTGGTAATGTTCTCTCCTCCCCCCATTCCCTGAGCTACAATAGCAGTGCTCTCTACACTACACAACAGTCCACAGCGAATAGCACACAACCCTCAAAGGTGAGGGAGGGCACAAGACACACTGACAGCTGCAGTGAGTGAGGGTGAGTGGTGAGCAGGGCAAAGTGTGTCTCCAGAGGGGTTTGGCTTCCTCATAATTTGAAACTCATCTACTACAGAAACAGAGGCTGGGCATCACTGGATCAGTTACAATGCTGGACGACTCTGACCTGTGGTGTCTGCTTGAGGATGTAGGATGTGTAGGTGAGGTGCTGGGATAAGCCACTACTTGTGCTTTGGGCTGCTCCTGTTCCTCCTCCTCCTCCTCCACTCGTAGAAGAGCCTGACTGGAGATCTGTAACAAGAATCAAAGCAATGACTCTGCAGAGTTCAAGTTATACTGTGCAGAAATTCACTTCTTTCCATCAGCACCCTATTCCTCACACACACCTCTGTCCTTTGCAGAGGCAGCTGCTGAGGTATTAGCATGCACATAGCTTTAAAGGCACTGTGCGTTGCATGCTACCCATGCTTCACAAGTGAGCAGCATCTATTCATCATTTTTCAATGCAGTGGGCAGTGTGATTCTGAGGGTGATATTGTGTTCTCTCACTATGTTCTGGAAACAAACTGAAAGGGAGCACGGCTGCTTGTGGGCACACACAGGTCTGTTTTGCAGTCTCTACAGCCAGAAGCAGATGCAAACCAGCAATTTAATAGCTCTTTCAACAGCCTCTTGCAGATCATGAATAATAAATGAAATCCTACTAATGACCTGCAAGCTAAGGATTTTGCTTTTACATCAGATACACTTACCTAGTGTTTGCACATATTTCAGAGTAGTTACAGAGCGCTCCCCAATAATTACTTTGCACAGAAAGAATCTAAGGCTGCATTTGAACTCTCTTACTAAGCCACACCGAGAGCAGTGTGACCCCAGTCTTATTTTCTGTCTCTTACTAAACAACCACGTGAGCAAAATGGTAATCGTTTTCCCAGAGAATCATGTATTTGCTTTACCTAGGGCCAGATGGTTTTACAGTCCTTTTTCCTATGGGACTGTACTCAGCCTACCTCAGTCCCAAGCAATGGGCGGAGCTCCCACAAATGCACCGCAGCCAAAAACAGCTAGTTAAAGTCTATTTCAGCACATCCATCCATCCATCCATCCACCCACCCACCATCCCATCCCCCTGCTCTTGGTTATAGGCTCATGTGCTGCACTTTAACTCCTCCTGTCTTCTTGGTGTCAATACCAACAGCGGTCAGAAAATGGGCAAACATTTGGATTTTTTTTTCCTTTTCCAATGAAAATTTGAAAATTATCAAAGAAAGCAGACACTTTTCTACAAAACGTGTCATTTGGTCAAAACCCCCGTTTTCCATTAAATAAAGTTTTGACCAGCTCTGGTCAATACCCTTCATAAACTTGCCCAGTTTATCTTCCCTCTCTTCTCTTCCCCCCCTCCCCCTCTGATTCTAGGCTCTCTCAGGTGTGGCATAGCTACAATACCTTTATATGATGCCTTTGCCCTTTCTGTATAATTCGGTCCCTTGAGCTCCCTGGTCATTTTTGTTGCCCATTGGAAATTTCCCTCCAGTTTGTCTATTTCTATTAATTTTGGGTTCAAAACTGAAGGGAATATTCTGGGCACCACTGTACCCGAATTAGACACATTATGCAACAACTTTGTATAAGTAGCCTAAGATAGCACTGGGCTTTCCTATAGCAGCCACACATACTGCAAACTATTTAGTCATCAACCTAACTCTCTTAGCAATAGTGCTGCCCAGCCTTTTTCCGCAATGGCTCCGATCCAAAGCCCACACAACTCAATAGGCATCTTTCTATCAACTTCACTGAATTTTGGATCAAATCCTACATGAACATTTGTGTTTTAGATCATTTCCCCCTCAGACAGATCAGTTTGTCTTTTTCCCCAAGACAAATTTCCTTTTGTTATTTTCTGCTCATGTTTCCAGTTTCTCTTTCTAATATTTCTCATGAGTTTTTACAACTTCTTTCAATTTAGTGTCAGCTGCAGGTTTCAGGAATGTGCTGCATACTCTTTTTTCTGGATTACTAACGAAGGGTTAAAAAACCATCTCACTTGCTGTAATTTTCTTCTTACTTCACCACTATCTGTAGTTATTGCTTTAAAAAAACAACTGATCATCAGGGGACGACTTAAATAAAAGAGCTCTCATGCATCTCCTCACTGAACAGTCCATGTTTTTGGTGAGCAAAGAACCTTGCTCTATTACTAACTCCCAAAGTACCAGAATAAAAGGCAAAATGCTTAACACATTAATTACAAAATGATTACATTATTTAACGCATTAGATTTCCCTGCAAGACTAACTAGCATTGTTTGTGGCTCTCAGTATGGCTCCTTGAGGTATCAGAAGCAGTTTTCCTTTTCCTGAAGGGTTCTTGCTGTTGGTGGTAAGGTACAATTTGGTGCCAGGTGGTAAATTTGCCAGGTTTGCCAGATTTGTGGCTGGCAACTGCAGTGTAGCCATCACTAGAAATGGAATAAAAACAGAAAACCATGTTAAAAATTCAGGTTTGCAGAATATGATTCATAATAAAATCTGGGCAACTGAAATAAAGTTGGAACAAAGGAGTGGCTAACTAATGAACACGGTGCACAACAGTGATAATTCTGTGCTTGCAGCACTTTATACAGCACTAGGTATTTCTTCTGTGGAAGAAAGTTTTATATATAAATTATTATTTATTACTAAACTAGCCCAATTCTAAGATATTTTGCCTACAGCTCTCTTAGCATGTTATTTTGACTAGGTGTTCCCCTCTTCTTCGGAAATAGAGCTGCATTTGGAGTAATACTAGAGTACAACAGCGTTCCAAAATGAATTAGAATCTGAATTTTGTAATCCAAGTTGTAAAGTTACTTTACCTGAACCTTGAGATCCACTTTTCTGAACCCCTGCTGAAGTCACCTGAGCCTTTGTTAAAGTTTGCACAGGTTGGGCAACAATTGTTCCACCACCTCCACTCACAATGGCTTTTGCTACTCCTTGGGTTACAACCTGCTTTGGACCAACAGCTTTTGCTACTGAAGAGCTGGATTTTGCCACAAGTATCTGACCACCACTGATAGCCACAGCTTGTTTCACTGTTGACTGTAAAGTAGAACCGGCAGGAACCCCAACGACCTGTAATAAATAAGCATCTGATGACATGCTTCATGCAGGATTTCCCTGGTACAGCACCAGGAGAGAGTTAACATTCCACCTGGTAGGTTACCCGAGAAATAAGTATATAATTTCAGGGCACTTCAGAAGTTAAATAAGCTGACAAGTTACCCATTCTAAACAACCACCACAATGGGGACTCAAACACATTCAAATATAAACTGAGGCCATCAGTCAGGGTGCATCTACACTGCACCTGTAGCTACGCAAATTGCCATGGCGCCCGTCGGGGCATTTATGTGCGCCCGCAGAATGATCTAGGCCAGCTCTGGCCCGGGCACGCGGCGCTGGCCCCGGGCACACAGCACATGGGTGGCCCCACCCCTGGATGTATGGCACATGGGCGGCCCCGCCCCGGGTGCCCAGCAGTCCCAAAAGGTTGGGGACCACTGGTGTAGGGTATTCACAAAAGTCTGGATTGTGGTTATGCCTGAAAACCAGGAAGCTCTTCAGAAAACATTTGGTGAAAGGCTATATTAGACAAGGATTGTAGCCTAAATTTTAGTTCTAGAAAGTTTTTGTTTTGTTGGTAACCATTTCTCTTTCTGTTATTCTTACCCAATACTCACTGTCTCTATGATGCTCTACTTTTTGTTAAACAATTTGTTTGTTTTCACCATAAACAAATGAGTCACTTACTACAAAGGTTCTGATTCTCTCTCTTTTGGGACAATTAGTGTGAGTGTCCAGTGACAGGGGCTAGATGTTATACAGGAGCACTCCTGGGGTGTTTGAGACCTGGGATTACTCTGTATTAATCTGCAAGGCAAATATAAGAGCTGGCAGGGTCCTGAGGAGTTTGTTGGGGGGTAGCTAACTGGCTGAATGTCTGGGATCTGACATAGTCCAGTACTAGCAAGTCTCTCTCGCAGAGGCAAAGTGGTAACATTCTGACTAACGGTTGTGGAGAAAGTTTCAGCTGCCTCGTTAAAATCAACTTCAGGCCCAACGTTTAACTCACAAACAGCTTCAGTTTTGTAAGCAGACAATACATCCATGCAAATATTACATTTGTGCACGCACCTACTTAAGCAAAAGGGTAGTTTAAAGAACAATTAACTCATGTAACTACTAATGTATTTTTTTGCTTACATAGGCCTGTGTGCTTGGCAGGTAGATTTCACTGTATACAATTCAGAGTGGATAGAAAGGATGGAATTTAGGCTTTTTAATGTCTTGACTGTTCAGACACTTAGATGCTAAACTCCAAGAATGCCCCAGCTGACCAGAATCAGCCGCTGTTCAGTTTCAGCAGCATCTGAATCAGGGACGCCTGGGGCAGAGCAGCTGGGGTGCTGCCGGGTTGGTCCCGTAGCGCCGCCCCTCGGCACTGTGGGACCAACCCGGCAGCACTCCAGCTGCTCTGCCCCAGGCGTCCCCAAGAGCACCCTAGCTGCTCTGCCCCCGGCTTTCCCAATTCAGCTGCTGGTCAGTTTCAGCAGTGGCTGAATCGGGGAAAGCCAGGCGCAGAGCAGTTCCAATTCTCCGGCTGCCTGGAGTACTTCAGGGTTCTTGAGTTCCCATCAGGAGTGCCGGAGCATTGGATGCCAGACCAATGGAGTTTTACTGTACTTATGAAAAATAAAAGAATATGATTTCCCCCTACAGCTGAACTTGAAACTGAATCCTAGTACTCCTTCATGCACGGTCCCTCCGCCAGTCTAAGGCAACAGTACAGAAGTGGCTGGTTTCCTACGACCTTCCCCCAGACTGAAAGAGCATCATTGACTGCTGCCTGATATGCCCCTAGGTGTGCATCCAGGCAGTTTAAGACATCAAAGCATTCAATACCTTCGATTGCGTGGTCCCCTCTCCTGAGCTCATGATCTGCTTCTGTGGTGACAAAGCTATCATGTGACCCCCCTTCACAGCAACATATTGGTGCCCTGAGGTCTGCGAGGTTGTCCCAGTCACCGGTAGCTGTGGCTGCTGGGGCAGCTCTCCAGGCTCCTGCTTTATTATCACCTTTTCATAAAGAAAACTGAGTCAAACAAACAGCTTTACTCTCCAGATGAAATCCTGCTCTGCAAGCATCAGTCTGCCCCAAATATGGCCTGCATTCCGGACAAAACCCCAGATCTTTGATAGATCCTTTTCAGCCCTGCTAGATTAAATAAAAGGTGTGCCATATTCATTTAAGTTATGACCTCTGTTACCATAGCTTCTCGGCACCCTGAATGTATCTATGCCCCAACCATTCTTTATCCCCATCTGGGAAACTGAGGCACAGAGACAGAGGCTTCGACTAGACTACAGACTTTTTGTGCAAGAAGCTGGTGTCGGAAAAGATCTTCCGCAAAAACTTTTCGCAAGAGAGCATCCAGACTGCCTGGATCCTCTCTCAAAAGTCAGTAGTGATTGCTAGCGACAGAATGGCCCCTGTGCTTTCTCCTCTTCCCTCTTCTTGTGCAAAAAACCCCTCTTCCCCATCCACACACTCCCTTTTGTGCAAGAGCTGTTGTGCAAAATGGCATTCTTCTTCGTAAAATGAAATTACTTATTGCACAAAACCCCTTCATCTTTCTATTTACTTGCACAAAAATGCACTTGAGGTGTGGATGCTCTGCGAGTTTTTGCGGAAAAATTGCTATTTTTCTGCAAAAACTCTGTAGTGTAGACAGCTTGAGTGACTTGGTCAAGGTTATACAGGAAGTCTGGTGGAGCAGAGCATCACACATGGGTTTCCTGTTTCCCACGCTAGTGCTGTAAACACTGCACTATCTTTCCTCTCTTACCCACGTTAACTTGTAATGTAAAGGAATTAAGGTAGGCACTCATAACTCTGGCCTAAATTAGGCCAGAGACAGAGGCTTCGACTAGACTACAGACTTTTTGTGCAAGAAGCTTGTGTCGGAAGAGATCTTCTGCAAAAAAAATTAGGATGGAAGTCCTTGTCTATCAGATCATGCTGCTCATTCCCCTTTAAGGGGTGAGAGCAGCAATGTCTCTCAACAGATGACACGTGCCACAGGACTCCTTGCCACGTGTTACTACAGTTGATTAAAAAGAAATTGGGATGAGTGACACTTAAGGAAGTAGACTTAAATACCAATATTTGACATGCAGAAATACTGGAGTATTATTAGGTATGGAAAATAGCCGAAGTCTCAAAACATATTAGGCAAGAAAAGCACAACTTTGGTAGATTTGGTAGCACATGGCAGCGGTTCATCGAAGAAAAGGATGAAGAAGATAGAAGGGAAACAGAAAAGGGAAAGAAGGCAGAGGAACAATCAAGCCAACATAACAGAATAGCAGTCAAGACTAATCTGCTGACAGTTGCAAGAGTTACATGAGTTGGGAAACTAAAACAAGACAAGTAGCAGTTGGGCCAAGGAGACACACTTCCAAACTGCTCTAGAAGAGTTACATGCTTTGTGATGGAACTCAGTCTGGAATGATACTATCAGAGCATGCATCCATGTAAAAAGCCAAGAACAGACATCAAATACCTTTGTGAAAGCTCCAAGTCCGCCTGTGACAGATTTAGGGCTTTGCGCCTTAGAATGACTCCCAATTGGACAAAGGGGTGGCATAGTTGCAAATAAAGAATCTTCTTGCTATGAATGAATACATATGGCACACAGTTAGGTGACAAAATGATGACTGCCTGTATTCACATTACTGATAAGTAACTGAGGGCATTCTGGGTTATCTGTACTGATATGGTAGTCATATTGATCACAGGATACGAGACAAAGTAGCTAAAGTATTATGAGAGTCACTGTTTTTATGGCTCAATTTGTAACCCACCCTACCATCTTCTAATCTTTAGTTACCCACTTTAAACAGTTTCCTACAGCTTTTGTGAACCCCTTATGCTTAACCTGTCCCACCTTATATTTAGCTAAACACTGGATACCCTCTGCAGACCTCAGAAAAAGCCCTGTGAAGGTCAAAAGCTTGTATCTTCCACCAAAACAAGTCATTCCAGTTAGAGATGTGAACACACACAACAGAATTTTTTCTACCCTTACAAAATTTTATGGTACCAGCATAGCGGAAGACACACTGAGATTTACAGGAAGCAGACATCCATTTATTTTTCTAATTAACTTCTGATTCCTAATGGTGTTACCTTGAAAATGTGTAATTCATTCAATGTGAATGGTGTGCATCTTTGGATTATTCTGATTTGTTCGACAATGCATAGAATTAATTGCTCTCAACCAGTGAATTAAGAATAAACAGTATTAGCACTGTTAACCAGCAGTCAGACTGTTTTTTAAAGAATATGGGGCATGCACAAATCACAATTTAAAATTGCTGCTTTACATTTGCTGTCTCAAAAATGTAAAAACTTTTAATTTTATTTCTTAAGAAAAAGGGATATTCAGGATCACTTTGGGACAAGTCTAAGGACTGGCATTCTTACTGTGAAATTACTAGATGGGAATATAGGCTTCATTTTACTTAACAGATCTTTTCACATGTACATACAGGTCAAAATTCCTACGTTACAGATTCTCAGAGATGGACCTGGATGTAAAGGAACATTCTGTGTCTCAATTAAAGAAGAAATCTTTCTAGATTGGATGGCAATTATAAAACAACCTAAACTCAATAATTATTGTATATGCTGAACAAGCTAAGAAAGCTCCAGCAGCCCAAATGCTTCACCAACCACTTTCAAAAGGAGGCATCTCTAATTCCAGTAGCCTGCCAAATATACCCTTCTCTGTAAAGGAAATGGAGCAAATTTTATCTGAAATAATACAGCCCCACACCTTTCCAGCTCAGATCTTATTCATTCTCAATTTTCAATCACTTACTCCACATTTGTCTGTGATACATACTAGGGATGTTAAATTTAGTTTATTCAACCAATCGACTATGGATGGATTTTCCATCGACTAGTCAATTAGCAGGGGAGCTACAGAGGGGTTAGCTCCCGGCCCAGGGAGCTAACCCTGCTGTGACTCTGTCTTTTAAATGTATTAAGAGCTGGTAGGCTCTTAAAACATTTAAAAGGCTGAAGAGCAGCCGTGGGGACCCAGCGTGAGCTAAAAGGCTAAAAGCACAGCAGGGGGACAGCTGAGTTCTGCTCTCACTGGGTCCCCCGCTGTGCTTTAGCCTTTTAAATGTATCAAGAGGCTGCCAGCTCTTAATACATTTAAAAGGCTGGAGCTCAGAAGTAGGGACTCCGCATGAGCTGGGCCAGCTGATTCCCAGCTTGTGCCAGGTTCCCCTGCTGCACACCAGCACACTTTAAATGTAAAAAGGCTGGAGCACAGTGGGGGACCCAGCACAAGCCAGGAATCAGCTGTCCCAGCTCACACTGTGTCCCTACTGCTGCTCTTCAGTCTTCTAACTGTATTAAGAGCCTAACAGCTCTTAATACATTTAAAAGGCAGAGCTGCAGCAGGTTTGGCTCCTGGAGCCAGGAGCTAACCCTGCTGCAGCTCCCCCACTTATCGACTAGTCGATGGAAATCTGTTCTTTTGAGGAAGGTAGCTGTAAATCCACTGAATATTTGCTCTTGGCCTGATATTAATGTATCTGTTGTGAAAAATATTCAGAAGTGAGTTTAAAATGTGCACCTCTTCTTAAATCTGATACTATCACCGAACAAGTTAAAAAAAAAAGACCCGAGTCTTTTACAGAACAGGCTCTTTGAAAAAGGAGGCATTTTGAGAGTACTGAGATCTGTGCCCACCAAGGATTTCCTTATACACTAGCAAAAGACTGACACTTAAGAGAAGTAATCAATAGGGATGCTAAATTTAGATTAACGAATCAATCAAATAGTTAATGAGATTTCCATTGACTATTGGATTAGTCTATCAGGGATTAGTCTGTAAAGGCACCTCCGCCTTTGAACTGTAGCAAGCACAGAGGCAACAAAGGGGGCGGAAGCAACTAGTCTCTTACACCCTTAGTACTCACAACTCTACCAAGAGCTGCATGAAATTACTCTATCATTCCATGTGAAAAATCATGTAAACAATAGTGCTATGGCAGCTAGAGAGTAATTATTCCAGTAAAATAATGAGAACATGAAGTTATCCAGAATCAGCATTTACAATGTTGAAAAAGTCCCTTCTTTATGGAAAAACTACCCAGCAAGAATGTTACCTTGACAGCTGATGTTACCAAGCTGCTTCCATGGATCTTTGAGACTGGAGATCCGGCTCCATGAGAGGCTTGAGACACACTTGTCAGTTTGCTTGTGGGGCTTCCTGTGTATTGGAAGATACATTTCATGCAGTCTCATCGTAGCCAAATTAGTCCCAGGGTATTCGAGACATAGGGGATGAGAGTGATGCCTTTTATTGGACCAACTTCTGTTGGTGAGAGAAAGAAGCTTTCAGGCTTACCCAGACCATCAAAAGCTTGTTTCTCTCACCAACAAAAGCCTGGTCCAACAAACAATATTATCTCACCCACCTTCTCTCGCTATTGGAAGATGAGAGAGATTTTAGCATAAGGGTTTAGTCCTAGGTACTATTAAATAAATACAGCTTTTCATCAGACAAGGAAGACATGGCATTTCATTTCAGTTAACCTCTCATATGTGCTGATGGGAACAAAACATGACATGACCAGTGGGGATCAGGATGGGGACAAGTTACATTAGTGTTCTGCTAGAGAAGATAGCCTGTCATCAAAAACACCACAAACTAAACATCCCTTCTCTAAAGGAACATGTTCTCGCTAGACATAATGCTAAAAATCTTTTTCTTCCAATACTTTTGAATATTTAAAAACATTTTTATATTTGCTTCTTTCCTGTTTGAGCTGTTTACATTTTGTACCACACTCAACTAGTTTCGTTTTCTGATTCTCAATCATTAGTACAGTTCTGCAACACTTGAGTTGCAAATAATATCCCCTCTGCAGTGTTTATTTATAAACTACTTGCATTTATATTAAAAACAAAACTATACAGATATTTCTACTGACGGCAGGCTTTGTGAAAGCTGGGTTCTACAAAACTTGAACGGCAGTGTCCCTTTATATTACCCTCCCATATGTAGTAAAGATTTTGAACCCCCGATGATGTGACACTGTTGAACCAGTCTTTCCTGACTTCCCATGGAACTTGTGTCCTAAATCAGGGAGCTGATTTTGAAAATTCCACTCATGAGATTATTTTGGATTTAACCAAGAGAGCTCAAAGCCAGAGATAGAAATTCAGCTACTGCAAACATACAATGGTTTCTCACCATTCAATGTTCCTCCCATGCAGTTGTGGGGGGAGGGATGCTTGTTTAAAAAATGTGATTGTTTTCTTACAAAAAAAGAGGAGATATTTTAATGAAAATCTCTCCTTTTTTTCCCCCAACAACATCTGCAGCTTATTATGATAGGCAAGGAACATAATAAGCTGGATGAACATGCTATGTAAGTTCCAAGTGTCACTTTGGGAAGCTACTATATGTATACATGCATTTAGACCAGAGGTTCTTGGTCTGAGTCTCATAATGGACTCACAAGCAGTTACTTTTTGTTCCAACATGAAGGCAAGAGTTTCCAGATGGCTTGCATGGCTTTTCACCCATCTTCTGCAATCAGTACACCTCAGATTTTATTACACCAGTTCCCCTAGCATCACCTCTGAAACACTGCAGGAATCCAGTCAAAAGAGTCTAGGAAAACCAAAGGCCAACCACCTTAAAGCAGCTGAATAAAGGTTCCCAATGGCTTAAAGGCTGATAGTGTGCCTCTCCAGACCAAGTTGACCCGATCTGATCTGAGCTATTGTTTCGATGCAGCTAGAGAAATGCATGCTGGATCCTCCTGTACTGGAAAGTCCCACAGCTGGGTTAAGGACTGTGAGGGAGTAAGTAACAAGCACTTTAGCCATGACAAAGACACAGCTTCCTGCCTTGCTTTGTAGCAGTGTGCAACACTGCCTCACATTCCTTGCTCCTCCTGAGATACATTCATTTCCCCTGGGGAAAGAGTGTGTGATTTCTATTTGGCCTTGTTTTTTCTGTCACGGCCCAAAGCAAATTCGTTCAACATTAAAAAGACACATTCTGTACAGTAATTATACAAACGAATGATTCTGCCCTTCCTTTGTAAAAGGCTTTTAGATAGTCACAGATCTTGGTATGTTTTGTTATTAAGGAAAGAGAATGGATGAAACTAACCTGGCTACTTCCTACAGATCAAATTACACACCTGTGGATGTGACTGCTGCTCCGACCATCTGTCCAGGTTTGTCCACAATAACGTATGGGTTATTAATGACTGAACTAGCAGACCCCAGCTTCATGTGCACTGGAGTGGAGGTTGGGGTACGAGGTAGTGGAGATGGGCTTGGGGTTGATATTGGAGAACCTTTGGGGGGGAAAAAAGAGCCCAACATTTCCATCTCAAGTTTCACAAGGACATAAAAATGCAGTAATAAAATAATGACTTGGAGTTTGTGCATTCAGCTGAAGGTGCACTTCTAGCCTGAGAAGGATCCAGCAGCTGCAGGGATAGGTAGAGCTGCATGACCCCATATTCCCCCTTACTGTCAATATACTCCTGTAAATAAGAGCAAAGTGCCGAGCAGCTCTTTGAAGCCATTTACCTGCCTTTACCTTGTCAGCCACCCACAAGAATAGCTCATGAATAAAGGCTTGTTAGCTCAGGCAGTCATCCACCAGGCCAAGCCTCTATCTTATCCCACAGTCAGCACAAGAGCCCCTAAGAGCACCATTGTGTAGCCTTTTGGTAAGTGGAAAGGGGATTGGGGGGAGGGGGGGAGGCACAAAACACATGAGCTAAAATGGGAACAGACACAAAAGGACAGAAAAAAAGATGGCAACTGCTGCATTGGGGAACCAGAGCAAGGGGACATTATGTGAGAGAAGGCGATCCTCCAGTAATTGGCTCTCTTGAGAGGGAGGGCAGGAGGATCATCAACTAACATGGAGCAGAAACACTCCATCCAGAAAGACCCTAAAGATTCACAGCAATTGCCACAGTCCAAAAGGAGTCTGGGGTCTTAACAGGAAACAAATGGCAGTCAGCAAAGCCTAGGAAATATTTAAACAGGGGAACATCTGAAACAGCAAAGCTTGATAGAAAAAAGCCGAGAGGTTACAAGGAAGGAAAGATGGTTCCTATAACTCTCACCCACTGGACAGCATCAGAGTCTCACTCGTGACCAAGAAGAGAAGAACAGTGGGACAGTACATTAGATAACTGCATCTGGCACACATTCAAACAGGCTGCTAGTGCCCTGTGTAGAGCTTTAAGATTACAAGGGCAATTGGCAGAAGAGAAAACAACCACACACAGAAGTCAAGTGGGAACAGTCAACAGCAGGCAGCTTGGTACCCAGACTCTCCATACTCTAAGCGAACACCAGATGATGGTGGGGCTTTACAGGCAGGCTCCCAGTTTCCTAAGTGACCCAGTAGCGTGGGCCATTAAAGATTTTTGATGCAACAGTACAGCCAAGAGGGAGGCATTGCGTCAGTGAAGAGAATGCACGTTATGTTTGGCAGACAAGAGACCAGTAGTGAAGAGTTAACAATGCAGGCAAGAGAGGCATGACTGTGTGTGTCTGAGAAAGCTACTAAAAGGAAATAATTTTGCCAACTGCAAACAGCCGCTTATCTAAACAGGACACAGGGAATTACTATTAATGGGGAATGGAGGACACAATCTGATTCTAGGGAGGGGACTTTGTTTTTCCCATAGTAACAATTTACATACAAGTTTAAACCCTGTCATTTCTCTGATAATGACAAATAAAAAAATTGTGCCCGCTTTACCCAGTCCTGTAGTTTGGAAATTTGCAAATGGAAGAAGCCCTTCTTCCCACACGCAACCCCGCATATTCAAGATGAATTCCAATCGATATTCATGTCCAAGCCCAGCAGAAGAGGTAGCTGTCTTACTAACTGGTGATTTCAAGTGGATCACTGGTGGAATTTGTGCCCAGTAAGAAACTAAAACCAGTTCCCATCCCAATTTTAATCTTGAATTCACAAATTCATTATACCTTTTGCATAACTATTTAAGAAAGGATGAAATTTGTTTACTAGATCATACTGGATCTCCCTACAGTCTACCTTTTAATATTAGCGTGAAAATGGGAAAGGACACAAAGCAAGACCAACCAGTTCAATCTCACTGTTCAGTATGAAGTATGATACTGAGACTAAAATGTACCTGATACGATCTTGCAGCTCATGGTGATGGGCTGGAAGGATTTTCCTGGAGATTCTGCAGGGCTCGGGATCTGACCCTGAGGCACTATTTTGCAACTAGCTGCAATTGGCTGAAAAGCTGAATTTCCATGAGAGCCAAAGGTTACTTTCTGTGTTGCCAATTTGGTGGGAGTCCGTTCTACTGAAGATGGCAGGGAATAAAAAGTGGTATGTCTTTCAGTTTCAGCATTCACAGGGAATCCTGATTAAAATAGGGAAAAGAGAAATGTTTCTCAGGCTGAGTCAAGTTCCTTGCTGCATTTCTCTACAGAGACAAAACTTAAGATATGACAAACATGTCCATAAATATAAAACATAAGAAGTGGGGCTTTTGGCTTTGATTTTTTTTATTTTCATGTGTTATTTTGCTGGATACTTCCTAAACAAAAAAATTAAGAAATCAGATTAACCACATACTGTCTTACCCAATATGCAGTCATTCACATTGGCTTTTGGCATAATTTTCATAAATCACACTGATTTACCTAAAACTAAGTTTTGAGTGTCCATAGACAGATCCACATAGTCAAGGGGAAGTTCCCCTAGAAGTAAATTCCTGTCACTGCATACTTAGGAGTGATTATCTAGGGGCATAGAGGCTGACTTCCATCCTCTTAATGACTGAGGAGCTCAGTTACTCATTGACTAATAGGCCACAGGGAAAATCACTATGGAGACCCCAGATGTACTGAGTGCCTCTGATCAGGTCTAAAAAATGTTTGTGTATTGATAGTTTAGATGCCTGCAATTTCCTTCTTTGGTGTGAGACCATCAAAAGCATTCACTGAAATCCTGAACCTTCTTCCTTTCACCTTCCCTGCCCTGCCCTGAAACACAGAACCACTGCCATAGCACACTGCAGGAGTGGATGACATGGATGGAAAGAATGGCTGTGCCACAAAAACATGAGCACTCTCAACTGGATGAGTTCCACCAGGAGATTTTACCAGAAGTCAGGGTAAAATAAGGCCTCAAAGCAACTGCTATCAGAACCAGCCAATGCTCCATAGGCTAGCATTTTGTAGGGGATAAATTGTTCCCTTTCACTACATACTTCTGCATACCAGAATACAGATACTAAACACGAAGACAAAGAGTCTCCCTCTTTTCATCCCAGCTAATAAAAAGAATTGTTCCACACAACTAGTCATTGTAACACTCATGAAAAAGTAAAATGGCAGCAGAATCAGGTGACCTAGAAATGCTTTACTGCTCTCAATTCAAATGATTTTCCAATCTCAATCACTAGAACATTCAAAAGGACACACATGACTATTAAAGAAATGGAGTTCATGTGATCTTCAGTGGCACCTGTCCCTAAAGGAAAACAGCAATGGTGAGACAAGATTGCACTGATCAACAGATAGCTGAAGCAGTGTTGTTATAAGGAGGGCTTCAGGATGTGCAACCACTGGGAGGTATTCAGTGATACAGAACTGTCCACAATAGGATGAGACTCCACTGGAGTAGGAAGGGAGATTTCAACTTTTAAACTAACATTCTGGGAGCAACAGGTGGAAGATACTCCTATAAACTCCATATCAGATTCTAATATTAAGTTGGAGGAAAATCAAGTGAAAGATGATACAGCAATAGAGAAAGGAACAACGGAAGATAGGAGAACAGCTAAGACAGTATCAATATCATACAGTAACAGTTGGGTAGTCAATATTAGCAGTAAAATGACTATCTAGCAAGCAAAGAATCTGTCAGAAGCCACAAACAACTAAGGAGCCTAGATAACAAAATGGAGGAAGTAAAACTACTGGTGCAGAAAGTGAAACTTGGTGTTGCACCATATTTTTGTTATCCTGTAATAGTAATCATGACTGGAGTATAGGTATTGAAAGGTATGTGTTAATCAGGAAGGACAGAAATAAAGGTAAAAGTGGTGGAGTAGCACTGTATGTTGATGACAGGGTAGAGTGTAAAGAAAGTAGAAGTAACAGAAAAAGAAAGGGAATATGGGTTAAAATCAGTTTGGGTAAGCAAGGCAACAGAGGCTCCGCTGGGATAGTGCTTGAGATCTGCTCAGGCTCCCATAATAAAGATCATTATTAGGATGTTATTTTACATTTAGTTTTGGCAGATAGCAAGGACCTCAGGAAAGAGGATAGGCAGTAGAGGACAGGCTTGGTTCAAGTTAGCATGAGTTAGTCCAGTTAAAACTAAATGGAAGGAGAAACAAAAATAGTCTGCAACTAATGTCCTTGATTTTAAAAGGGCAAATTTTTAAATAATTAAGGGAATTAGTTATAGGGATGTGAGCAGCCAGCCTTAACTGGTGATGCTTACTGTGTAAGGTTAACCAGTACCTGGAAGAAGCCTCCTGCTTGCAGACAATTGTTCCAGCCCCACCAGACCATCAGAGACCCCCCCCCATCCTCTTGCCCCTCTGCCCAACCCCCCTGTATGCAGTTAACTGGTTAAACACTACATTTAATGAGTTAACCAACCAAACAGGATTTTACATCACTAATTTAAGGAAATGGATTTGACTAACAATCTCAAGGATTTGAATTTGGAGGAGGCTTGGAATTACTAAGTCAAAATTGCAGAAACTAGCTGCATGCCAAGCAAGAAGAAAAAATTCATAGGGAAGGGCAGCAGATGAAACTGGAAGAATAAGCATCTCAAATGGGATATTATAAAAAAAAGCCTACATGGAATGGATCATCAAGGAAACAATTAAAACCCATGGTTGGCCCATGCCAGCAGACTTAGGCTCACAAGGCTCAGGTTAAGGAGGCTGTCTAATTGCAGTGAGACACTGCAGCCCAACCGCTGGGCAGGAGGAGGATGTTAGACGAGGGGGTTCGCTGCGACTGTGGGGCCTATTTCCGCTCTTCCCTCGTGTCACGAATCCGGGCAGAGTTCCTCTGGGCGGCGTCCACTGGCTCCATCGACAGCTTTGAGGAGCAGTGGGCGCTGTCCGGGGTTCTCTGCTCGGTGTCCCCATCCGGCTCCCTTATTTTAAACCTGTGACCCGCACTCCTTGACCCTGTAGTCATTTTTTGTCCCCCGGATTCAATTGAACATGGGTTCAGTGTCCCTCCCATAAGGTTGGGAGGGGCTTTTAGAATGTGGGCGGGCTTTGCCCGCCCACCTTCCCATGATTTCAAATAGGCCCAACCCCTGGGACCCTCCCACAATTAAACAGCCCTGTACCCAATTCAGCTGGGACAGGCCAGCTGTGGATGTCTAATCACAGTGTAGACACACTCTTGGAAGTCAGGAAGTGTAGGGAAAAAACTGCCAAAAACCAAGAAGAGTTGGACCTTGAAAATGAAATTAAAAACATTAATGATTCTTTAGCCATATAAAAGAAAACAAGGAAATGGGACTGCTAAATACAGAGAGTGGGACGGAGATTACAAATAATTGAGTTATGGCCCAACACCTGAACAACCACTTGGCCTCAGTTTTACTCAGGGTAATGAGGAGTTTGGGACAGTAGCAGGGTGGCTAATTGGAACAAGGATACAAAAATACCCAGAGGGGAAGCCAAACTAAAGCACTTCAATGGGACCAAATCAGGTGGCCTGGATACATTCTATGAACAAGTGTCAAAGAAACTGGCATATGAAATTACAAGCTCCACAGAACCTATTTTCAATGAATCTTTACACTCGGGAGTTATACCCTATAACTGGATAATTACAAATATAGGTACTATATTCAAGAAAGAACACAAATTATCCAGGAAATTACAAGCCTGTTAGTTTGAACTCAATTGCATACATGGTATTAGAAAAAAATTGAAAGAAAGTAGGTAAGGACAAGAGAGGTAAACAGTAATAGGGATAAAATATCAAAATTTTAAAAAGGTCGATTGCATAGAATTATTTCCTGCACCCACACATTCAAAGTCTAACTGACTGCCATATTTGAGGTCAGGATGGAATTTTCCTTCAGGTCAGACTGGAAGACACCCTGAGGTTCTTTTGCATTTTTCTGCAGTATGGGGCTCATGTCACTTGATAGTTTGAATTTGAGTGAATGGTAGATTCTCTGTAACTTGAAGTCTTTACATCAAGATTTGAGGACTTCAGTAATTCAGCAGAGAATATGGGCCTATTACAGAAGTAGGTGATGAGGCTCCCTAGCCTGCAATGGGCTTGAAGGTCAGACCAGATTAGTAGTTTTCAAACTTTTGTACTAATGACCCCTTTCACACCGCAAGGCTCTGAGTGAGACACTTATAAATCAAAAACGGAGATTTTGTATTTAACACTATATTATAAATATTAGAGGCGAAGCAGGGTTTTGGGGGGTAGAGGGTGACAGCTTGTGACCCTCCCCCCCATGCTTGCAACCCAGGGAGAGGTCATGACCCCCAGTTTGAGAATCCCTGGACAAGATGATCATAATAGTTCCTTCTGGCCATAAGGGTCTAGAGCAGGACCAAAGTAAGCTTGTGTTATACAAGAAAAAAATAATTCTGCTGTAAAGGTGTAAAAAAATGGTGTTCACCTAAGACTAAATCATGCTTAAGGAAGAGTGATTTAATTCAGGCTGTTTGGACAACGGTAGGGTCTTTTCCTCAAAATACATTTTCTGGAGGATATGCAGAAATAAAGACTGGTGTACATGTTCAAAGAGAAGGTGGCAACTATTTTTGAAAGTGCTTGGGACCACCTAAAAGATTATCACAGTGAAACAGCCATGGTTTTCAGGTCTTGTGCCACGCTCCAACAAAAGGCTAGGTTCTTACTCTGAAATCCCTGACCAATGGTAATAGATTCATGCTTGACACAGAAGGTGCAGACAGCACGGAGGGGTTCTGGTAAAAATCGCTCTATTTCAGTTTAATGAAGATAATTTGCTTCAAAGGAGAAGGATCTGCTGGTTAAGGCACAGACTAGAAAGCCAGGAAATCTGAGTCATATTTCCAGCTTCGACACATTTCCTTGAACAACCCTCTGAGCTTTGGTAAAATAAGGATAATTCCCTGACTTGCCAGGGTATAATTGGGCAAAAATAATGTTTATGAATCATTTCAACATTACAGGACAGAAGGCCCCAGATCAGAGTTTCTCAAACTGTAGGTCACAACCTCCAGACAGAAGAGATGATGGTATGTTGAAAAAGAGAAAAACCAAGAAAATACCCCACAAGTTAGACAGGTCCCAAACCTGGCAGCACTGAAGCACCATGCGCTAGATTGCAGCACCTATCAAATTTAGTGACAACGGAGCAAAGGGCCAAAATCTGATTGGCACTGCAACCTACCACACATGGTGGTAATAATGGGACATCATCTCCTCTGTCTCCATCAGAGAGGCATGTGTGCTAAACCTGGATGCAACACCCAAAATGGGGAGTTGTGTCCAGCCTTGCAGCTGGCTGGCTCTGGGGTGAACTCATTCTCCAACCTGTCCCCCTGCTCCCTTAATTTCTGTAACCACTAGGGAGAGGGGAATTGTGTTGGCTGGCATGCAAGAAGTTTGAGAACCACTGAACTAGAGGATAGTCCAGGGGTTAGGAGAAAGTCAGAGAATCAGGAATCCTGGTTTCAATTCCTGTTCCACCACTGATTTCCTTAGGGACCCTGTGCATAGTCCCGGGATCTCTGTGACCCAGCCCCCATATGTAAAATGGGAATAACAGCACTTCCTTATTTGATAGGGGTATTGTAAGGATAAAAGCCATTAAAGATGAGAGATGCTCAGGGCTTATATAAATACAGCAGCCTTCTCACTCCCCTAACACTTTCACAGTCAAACAGTCTTTTCCTGCAGCCAACACCACTGCAGATTCCAGACAATCCAGCACTCACGAAGGTACACCAAAAACCCTAAAGTGTTCAAGTTGAGCAGCTCACTTCTTTAAGTTACCAGTAATGCACAGAGCATAACTGAAAGCATAAAGCTTTTGTTGTTCCTGAGTTGGGAGAATGGTCTACTCAATGACCCCTGGATATAGAACACTACACTGAATTCAGTTTCTGTCACAAGCCCAGGGCCGGCCCACAACATTTTGGCACCTGAGGCAGGGAGCTCAAATGACACCCTCCATGCCCCCTTATTTGGGTCAAAACTTTGAAAGGTCTCAATTCTGCCTTCTTCCTGTTCTACTACTCTCATTGTACTGCAGAGAGAATATGTATGCATCAGCAGCAGACAATTTTCTACACTCTGGGTCCTAGTGGCACCCCCCTCCCCCCCACCCCGAGTCTAGCACCTGAGGCAGCTGCCTCAGTTCGCCTCATGGTAAGGACAGCCCTGCACAAGTCTGTTGCTTCCTCAACACATTTGGCAGCCAAGGACCACTCAGATGATTTATGGTTTATTTCAACATAACTTTAAGTAGCGGTTCAGTAATTTGTAAACCAAAAACAATTAAACGTAACAGCCACAGCATCACTAATAGCCATGTATTCAAAACCAAATTAGAAAACACAAATACCGGTTTACTTTACCTTTGTCCACAGAAGCATCTAGAATGGGCTCAAGTAACTGTTTAATTGGTGAAGAAGCTTTCACTGGCGCCGATATACTTAGTGGTAATGGTACAGATGTGGGGATATCAGAGAGGTCAGATTCAGAAGACTGGGAACAGAGATAATCTTCTCCAAGAGAATGTCGATGAAGCTCAACATCCACTACCTTCCAGAGAGAGATGAAAGGATTATGATAAGCTATGCACTTGGCAATGGACAAGTTCAAGCACTGACTCTAAAAAACTCAGTACAACTTAGCCAAAGCCTGCAAGCACTCTGCACATGGAACTACCATTGATTTCAAAAGAACCTGCCCAGGCAAATGTCTTCCAGATGTTCTGCTTACAACAAGACTTAGAAAAATACAATGATTTCTGGTATTAAATATCCACAACAAAGTGACACACATCTACCACAGAATTCTGAACAGTGAGCACCATCAGGCAAAGTTCCTACAAGCATAGGACCAGATCCTGAACAATTAATCCACATGATGTCCCATTAAAGTTAGTAGGATCCGCACAGTGCAGGGATATGTGCTTATCAGATCTGAATGCAGAAGCTAACCTTGTACCCTAGATTTGGAAATCCTCTGAAACGTATACTACAACATTTAATTTACTCTTCAAAAATGATCCCAACTTTCTTGAGAAAGCTTACATTACAATCTACTTCACTGAAGCTGAGATCATGCAACTCCATAGAAAAATCTTTCAATTTTGTAAAACAGAGGAAAAAACAAAATTAGAAATAACAGACTATGATTTATGAGGTTAAGTGACTTATTCAAGTCTAAAATAGAAACTTGTCTTTACTTTGATAGTCTTAAGCTCTACCACACCACTAAACTATGTTGCCACATATACTATAAAAAAAGTTCAACTAAACACAACAGGCTCGGGCCCCAGAGAGCTGCAGGGGGAGGCAGGAGGTGGGATGTGGCTGAGCTGGACTGCATGGGGGCCAGGAAGCTGCTGCACTGCCAGGGGAGAGAAGGAGTAGGAGCTGGGAAGCCCAGCATGGCTGGGGGGGGGGGGGGGGAAGGAGAGTGGCAGGGTTAAAGGTGGGGCCAGCAGCAGGGGGGCCAGAAATGACTTCCTGTGGTTCAGCAAAATCCTTCATCTGGGACCTGTAAGGCCCCGAGGGTGCGGGACCAGGGTCCAATCTGCAGTTCATTTGCTGGCCACTGGCTTCACCTGTCTGTCTCTCACACCCACACACGGCTCAACAAATAATGCAATCTACTTGCCCGTGGTGAGTAGATTACAAAGTGGAAGAGACGGGTTTGGGCGACCTGTGCATGTGCAGAATAATCTGTGCAGATCTGCATGAGCAGATCGCCGGACAGCACAGCTGGCGAGAGGGGCTCACCGCAGTTTGGCGAGCGTGCGCGCACGTGTGTGTAGACACAGACACACGGCTCGCTGAGCCCCACTCACCAGCCGTGCAGTTCTGTGCCAGCTCTTTCAGGGTGTAATCTACTCGCCATGGGCGAGTAGATTACACTATTTGTCGAGCCCTGTATGTGTGTGTACACAAAAATTCCTGGGGGACGACGGAATGATGTCATCACATCACTCTCCCCCTCCTCCCAGCTGAAGCCCGACCTCGCTGCTTCCCCTCACCACTTGGAATCTTAAACCAAGCCCTTAGTCCCCTTGTTCCACCCCCACACACAGGGCTTTCAACACCAAGAAACATGGCACAATAGCCAGCAGACCCCCCACTGCAGCCATGGCAGCCCGGGGTGGGGGAGAAGTATGGTCCTCAGGACAGCAGCCCAGGGATAGGCGCTAGGAGTGGGGCTCCCAGCCGGGCTTATGTGCCAGCAGCAGGCTCTTGGGGAGCTGGAGCATGGTGTCCACCCATCGAGTCTAGCTGCCCCTGAAGAGACACACCCCCCTCCCCAGTGGCTGAACATACTGCAGTTTCCAGAGAACCCCCAACCTGCCTGGGGGAGCTGCCGCACCGACCAGTCAGCTCCTTCCCTTCAACTCCTGGTGGGGGAGCAGGCAGCTCCGGGCTTTCCAGGCAGGGCTGGGGCAGTGAGCAGTGAAGGTGGGAACACACAGGGAAGAGGTCAGGACAGCACCCCCCATGCTGCTGCTTTTCCCATCTCAGCAGGCTGCAGTGCCCCGGAGCACCATGTGCACACAGCACTGCCTGTGCCTCACTGCGTCCCATGCAGGGCAAGCAGGCACCCCTGCACCTTCCTTGCTGCCAGGGCTAGAGCTGGGGCTGGTGTGCACCGTGGCTGGGATGGGCGGGGGAGGGATGAACGTGGAGAGGAAGAAGGGTTAGGGTTGGGGGTGGGGAGGGGGCAGAGAAGGGGCCTGGCTGGCCGAGGGAGGGGGTGGAGAGAGGATCCAGGATGGCACAGCCATAGCCCAGCCCTCCCTGGTGTCCAGAGGGGAAAGCTGGGGTTGCCTACCCCCTGTGAGAGGGGGGTTGGCAAGTGCAGCAAGCAGGGGGTTATTCATTCCTTTCTGTAACTCATTTTTATACTAGTGTGCTAGATTTCTGTGTGTTTTGTTTTCATGTTAAGCTCATTCAACTGAACTTTTAACGAACATGGTACCCATACACTATTTACATGGAAAGTTTGCTTCTCTTAAATGTACCTGACTACATTTCTCTTCAAAATAACGAAGATGAAATATCATGACTTAAGGGAAGTGAAGTCACTTTCCAGAGTTGCTTTATCATTTAATTTTGTAATACAAATCTATTCTATTGTTACAAAAAGAGACAGTGTGCAGTGTTGTTGTAGCCATGTTGGTTCTAGGATATTAGACACACAAGTTGGGAGATGGACCAATTTCTGTTGGCGAAATATCAGCTTTTGAGCTATACAGAGCTATTCTTCAGGTCTGGAAAAGATGCTCAAAATGTCACAACTAAATAAAAGGTGGGACAGAACTTGTGGATTAACAACAAGGATAATAGTTTTTACTTCTCACAAAGCTATTTAAGGAGCTTCCATGCTTTTATTATGAAAGGTTAAACTACGGTACAATTTTACTTGGCTACTGTCACTGCAATTCCAGTACTAAACATCTTACTTTGCAAAGTGTTCAGTCCATGAAAGGTGATATTTATAACAAAAAATGTTTCCACTCTACAACTTAGTAACTCACTGTTTCTGCACCAAGAGTCTGCAAGCCAGTATAAGTTCTGTCCAACTGTGGAAAACAATTAGATGAGTAAATACATTGTAACATGTTAAATATTATTTTAGCTAAAGTTAACAAATAATTGTTTCTGAAATAACACAGCAGCAAGTTCCTAATTAAAATAAACTGTGATTCTGTAACCGAGCAGTGACTTATCAAATTTATCAAAGCTAGAGATCACATTTTCTTTGGCAAGTAGCAACATTTGCATTTTGAGTGAGCTGAAAAACCTTGCTGCCACAGAGAGGGGTGGGGCATTGGGAAGATGGAGCTGGGAGAGCCAGACAGACAGAGATCTTTAGGGGTAGGGAGACTGGCATTCTGGAGTAATTAATTTTAATTAAGTCCATAAAAATAATTGAAGGTACTAATGTCTCTAGCCTTAGAGGCATGTTCTTTTTATTATTTGCATAAATTTAAACAAAAGAATATGAAATAATATCAATTATTTGCAGCAGCATCATTAAGTGGAATTTTTGTTATTGGTTAGTTTATCCTAAGGCCAGCTACATCACTGAAGTCACCTTATCCAGTTTTCTAGCAGTAGATAAGAAACAGGAAGTTTCAATGAAAACTGTGACACCAGCTGACAAAGAACCCAGTAGCAGAGACTCCTTGAGCCATATAAACTTCAAAAGAATTCATGCCAAATTAAGGCCCCATGCACCAATATGCAATCCCTCACCACAGATATGTGGTACCGGCACAAAGCAGGGTTTACATTGATTAGGGATGTTCATGTTATTTTTGTAAATGTGCGATTGCTGAAATTTTTAGCAGTTACATGTTTAAACGCAGGGGGCAGATGGGAGCAGGTGCTCACAGGCAGCTCCCCCCTGCCCTACCCTTCCACACTGCTATCTCTGCATCAGAAAGAATTCTGTATCAGAGACAGCAGAGGCCACTCCATGGGAGCTAGTATGTGCAGGGAGGCAGCTTGAAAGCTGGCTTCCTGCGTGTACCAGCTCCTGCCTGCCGCCCCCCTCCCCACAGGAGCCAGCTCCCCACATGCATTGGCTCCCGTCTCCTTCCCCACTCTGCTGCCTCTGCCCAGGCTTCAGGCTCCCATTCATTCTGTAGGTCACATTCACTGGTCAGACATCTCCCAGAATGCACCATGGTATTGTCTCATGTCTTTAGCCTTAGAGACATGCCCTTTTTAACCAACTCCTCATGGAAGGGGAACGCTGTGCATAGGGTCACCTTGCAGATCTGGAGATGAAGTGCAGCTAGGGATCCTGCCCAGAGAGAAGGGGAGCATAGGGCACTTGACCTACAACTCCCAGGTGGCACAGCAATGGCAATTCAGAATCAGATTATTTATTTCAGTTTTCCAGGATTTCAGCAGAAAGTTTCATTTAGTCAAAAAAAAAAATCCAAACACCAGTTGGCATGGAGTTTTCAGCCAGCCCTACTGCCTAAATCACGAGTGTGCGTCGACGTAACAACACTGGTGAGACTTTCCTTAAAACAGACAAGACCCAAGTCAAACTAATAGTGCAGTGAAAGTTCAGAGGACAACTAAGAATAATGATAAGGGAAGGGTAACAAGTGAATTCTACTACAGTTAGACTCAAGTAATTATAAAAAGAAAAAAGTCATGTCCACCCCCAGAAGGAATGGTCATGTACCCATAAATCCTCTACATAAATCTTCCTTTTTGAAGAGTTAGGCCTGTGAGAAACAAATGAGCATTCTGGGCTTTCCCTTCTCATCCTTCCAACAACAGGTTGAGTCTAGTGGTCAGGCTGCAGATCTTTGATAGCCGCAGGTCAGGCTTAGGGAAAGGACCATATAGAACCAGCATTCCATAAGGAGAGAAAGATACCCTGATTCAAAACCTAGCAAGTTAAAATTGATGACATGATAAAAACACAAATCACAGGTTAAAGCAAGTAAATGCTTTGCTTCCTCCTGAGACTCCGGATGCCCCCAATGGAACCTCACCTCTTACATGGCCAATATCAATGCCTTTCCTTTATTTTCTATCTCCATCTCGTATGCTCCCTAGGCAGACATCAGAGGGAGGCCAAACACACCCTTCATACTAGCAATTCTATTCAAGTACCTTCAGATTGTGTATGATATCGATCCTCTTGTTCTGGCTGTCCTTGAAGTGAATCTGAACCCTCACTGGAAATTCTCCCCAGCCTCGTCTGGTCAGATGAAATGGAGGCTCTCTGAAAATAAACAGAAATTCACATTACAGACATGAGCACTGCATCTTCCAGATCCATCTGTTCGTCTAACTAAACAATGCTTTTCCCATTGGCTACATATGAGCCTTAATTCCACTTTCCATCAGAAAGACCATGAAGTCTAAGCAGATGGCTGCAGACATCTTTTTGCATGGGCAAAGACAGAAGAAAATTATTTCAAAATGGTGAACATATGCCAGCAGAGAAAGTAGTAGAATTAGTTCTTCAATACCTGGCAGCATAATGCCAGATGATCCATTCTGGTGAAAATCAGTGCTATTTAACACTGTTGCAAGCTGACTTTCCCATGCAGAATTATCAGTCTTTCCCTCCTACAATCTAGCTACTCATAAAAGACATTATAGTGGTGATAGACAAAAATGATCCACAGGCCATGTATGTAAAAAGGATATCTGCAGATTTGTAGGGCTCTACTGGCAGACAAGACCAAAATAACCTCATTTTTTTAACATATCTTTCCCTGAATACTTCTGGACTTTACTCTGGGCGGTGGCAGGGTTGTCCTTTTATAGGACAGGGGACCGCTGACTCCCAGAAAAGTCAGTAGGAGACTGAGAAGGGGGAAAAACCTCTCACTGATGTGGCCTCCAACTGAGAAGCAGAAAGACACTCTCCACGTTCCCCTTGCACAACAGAGCCTGGGGGGGATGGGGACCCAGGCTAGTATATTGTGTGTGCTCCAACCCCAGAGGGAAATAGCAGGGGAGGGGGAAGAGGGATGAAGTGCCAGCACAGGCTCTCCAATCCTGGGGGGAACCCCAAGGACCCAATCCAGGTGAGCAAAGGGCCACATCCAGTCCCCGGGCCTTAGGTTCCCACACATTTTATATGAAGTACATCCCAGTTGAAGGGACAGATGTTAGAGAGAGTATTATAAAAGAGGAAACCATGAATGTATATCAGCATGGAGTTTCATGTACATCAGTCCTAGAGGCTAGGATAGATCCCCATCCCTGCTCCCACTCCCTCAATCCAGACTTCTCAGGAGCAACCCAGTCTAACAGATACTGGCCATGTGTACAGACTTCCAGGTCATAAGTCAATAATGGGAATGAGGGTTGTTAATTTACCAGTAGGGAAGGAATGCAGGTACCCACACCTCATTTGCTTAGCACTTTCACTGAGGGAGTGTGAAAAAAGTGAAAATGGATGTCAGATAGTTGTTTCCCAGACAGAGAGAAGGAACAGAGAGAGAAATAGCTCATATTAAAAACCACCATCTACAGTGGTTTCACACCACTGTTTTAAAATGAGCTTGCAGAAGTCTTGCAGAAAAACTGAAGCCAATGTACACCAGAGTTACTTTCCTAATAAGATTGACACTCATGTCTTAGTGGCAGAAAAAGAAGTGGAAATCTCCACTGAGAAAAAGTCCTGTAGTTTACCCTGCTGACCTCAGTGGAGCAATATTCTTCAACAATGGTTTAGGGGAGGAAATGTTGACAGTGTTACATTTGGCACCCTGTTTCTCCAGTGTCAACATAGCCATGTTGTTATAGTAGAATCATTCTTCAAAGCATGAGACTAAATCCAAGATTATGAGTACACAACAGAAGAAAGCAGGAGACAGGTATTTGAGGAAAAAGCCCATTACTGAACCACACAAGTATCTTAAAACAAGTGGGAATTCTTTAAAAAAAAAAAAAAAAAAAAACACACACCACACCACTCTGGCAAAGAAAAATGGACTTTTCACATTGGACTGGGTTGGAGAGGACATCTGTTTGGTCTGGCATGCAGCCAAACTTGCAATGTAAGTGATGTAATGAAAACAACAAATATACAAGATCATACTGCTTATCTGAAATACAGAAGTTTACATTTCTCTCCAGTGCAAAAGGGTCTCTAATCTGTTAAAATAACTTGGTATGTGTTTTGCAAAACTGCAGCATATCAATTTACAAGTGCTGATAAACACCTGGAGAATTAGCTAGTTAAGCAAGTTCGAAGGTAAGTTAAAATCCAACATGCATAGAATTTCAGTATATCAATCTTGATAATCTCAAAGATTCCAGTAATTCTTGATTACCTGACCTCCACCAGGTCGTTAGGTTTGTAACTGGGATGAAGGAAGAACCAGACTTTTTTGACAAAATGATTTATGCTGGGTTCTCGCCGAGAGCCTCGTACATACACCATCCATTTATGAGTTGACTGATCATTCTCCTCTCTCTTGTCAGGAGGAATATACCTGGCAGAAAAAACAAAAATAAAATAATAAAAATAAGTACATTTACATACACAGAAGATTCTGGGGTCAATCTGCAAGAGTTTTAGTACCAGTAAAAGGCCTATCCAACTAGGCACATCTGGAACATATTAATTGCATCATCCAGCATTTCATCAAGTCCTGAATGGCTCTCTTATGGACATTTATACTCTTTGCTTTAACTCTACTCGTTGGTATCAATATATATTTCTGTGAATTATGTCTTTGTAAATTTCCAATATCTAATCTTTGTTTTCTAATTAGGGGAGTTAATTTTAACCCTTCACCAGCAGTGAGAGGAATTTTTTGGAGATGTAAATCACCTTGAAATCATTTTTTTCCCCCAAACACCAGATTGGTAAGAATTCTACCATAATACATCCATCCATCCATCTTAATTTAAAATGAACTACAGGTCTTAACCACCCTCTCAAAGTCAAGATTTGGACTCAGATTTCTCAGCATTTATGTTTTTAGATCCATCTGTAGTGCTAAGAAAAACATCCAACATTCACCACCAATATAATACTTTCCATGCTGAGAAAAATACCCTGACACGAATAGTGCTGCAGCTGAGGCCAGAAGTAAAGCTGTTCAAAGTTTTCCAAAACTAATTTTTTTTTCCATCGAAACTTAATCCTCAACTTTGAGAAAATACTACTTTTTTAAAAACTTCCAGAGTTATGAAAAATTTCTCCAGAAACTTTAGCAGAATCACCATAAGTATCCTTTTTTTTAATCTAAATGAGGTCTCTTTCCTTCTGCCCCCAGCTATTTTGGTGTTGGTTTAATCCTTTTTGTACTGTCAATTTGATTGGTTATCTTAGTCACACAGGGCACTTGCTAATCCAGAATAGAGGAATTCTATTTTTGAAAAATTCTGATTTTGGAAAAAAATATTTAACATTCTGAAAAATGAAAAACTGGTTTTGGAAAACAATGGAATTTAAAAGCAGTTTGAGTTGTCAAAATTTCTGTGACATTTTTTTTAACCAGTTCTTGCCAGAGGTACTATATACTAGTAATAGAAGGCAAGGGAAAATACACAGTGCATGCTTGCATTATGTTTAAACCATGCCGATTTTGAGAACTTGAACAATATTAAGCAGCTTTGAAAGAATTTTGACAGTAACACTGCTCAATCTGACTCAAAAAAACATGAAATAGCATTTTCTAAATTTGTCTTCACCTTAATTCAATGACATTTCCAAAAGTTACCATATAGCACACAACTATGCTTGCATCTCTTACCACGGTGGGAATCACAGAATTAGTGCAGTGCTACTGTCTTAGTCCAGCTCTGACTATCTCTCATCAAAAACTGGCTCCTACCTTTACCAAACCATAGCTCTGATCCTGTAACTAGAGCCCTGTGGGGTCTCAGGTGATTTCTGGGCAGACCCTATTGCAGAATCAGGGCTTAGCACTTCCAAGTGATAGGTTGGAAGAACTGATTGGGACAAAGCAATTTTTAAGACACTTAGCTTTGAAGCAGGTGCAGAGAGTCAAACTCCACACATTACTACAATAAGCATCAGCTATTGCTCACACCCAATAGCAAGATTATGAACTAGAGTGCTGGTACAGCTGTGTGCGCCTCATAGAGCTGATACCTTCACTCTGATCCAACAGTGATTTTTAATTGCTTCTGAACTTCGATCCACAATTCAAATCAACGACTAGAAATTAAAATAATTAGCAATGCCTTAGATACTAACTTGGAGACGTTGCCGACTACGATTGTTTTCTTCACATAGAGTCGTGAAGTCTCATCATTTAACAGACCAGCCTTTCGCTGGCCTATTTTGTGAGAGCTTGTAACACCAGAAGCATCCTGAGGGGTGAAAAGAGGAAATATCTACTTTGCAAACATGGACTTTTGGTACTTGAAAGCAAGCTGCTGTTTAGAAAGAAACCCACAGAATTAAAATGAGAGAACAGAGAATCGTTTTACAACAGATACACTCAAAATGCTAACTGACCATTTTCAAGTAATTCATGTATACAGCAAATGAACACTATATGGCAAAAGTGGGTTCCAGTTATCTGACACACAATTGGTCTGGGCTCATATTTGACCACTGCAACTAATTCATTTGGATGGCCACCTCAAGACATCCTCAATATACTTTATTTTCAGAAAGTGCTGTTGTCTGAAAATATAGATCCTTTCAAGAGTCAACTTGGGCATCCAAAAATCATGTTCTTTTAAAATCTTGCCCTCATCTCTAAAGAGCCAAATTCTGCCATCCAAGACCTCTACTTCAATGCAAGTGCCAGGCATGTGTCTGGAAGAAAAGTTTGGCCCCACACCAGTTAGAATGATGGCCAACAACAACATAGCTCAGGGGTGGGGAATCACTCAACCACAGATAAATCAGTCAGGGGCTGCACACAAGTGAGAAGCAAAACATACAAACAAACAAAAAACTAAAACAACAAAACAGTGCAGGCTACCTAATGCTGGGGATGGGGAAAAGCCCTGAGCCTCAGGAGCTGGATCCAGGAAAGCCTTAGGGTTCCCCTGACATAGCCCCAACATCTAAATAAAGCCAGTGAACCCACAGCAATCTTCTGATATAATACACAACCTAAGTGACCCACTAGGGATGTTAAAAAGAGTTAAGTAACTGTGTAACTATTAAAAATCTTAGCAGTTACACCAGGGGTGGGCAGATGATCTGAGACCTCTCATGGGCCAGATCCAGCCCGCGGATGCCCCCCCCCCCCCGAATCCTTAGGCACGCAGCAGGCACTGTTTTAAACGCAGGGCTGTTCCATGTACCTCTCTGCTCTGGAGGCAGGGGGAGGCTTCGGTGATCTCCCTGCCCCAGCCCAATCCTCAGCTCCTATTGGTCAGAAACAATCAGCCAATAGGAACTGGGAGACTGGCCTGAGGGATGGGGGTAGCGCAAGCTTCTCCCCGCTCCTGGAGCTGAGAGCCACATGGAGGGAGCAGGCTTTATTTTCAATGCTCTGGGGCTACAGCAGGCAAGGAGCCTAGCCTGCCATGGGGATGCTGCAGGGTTGCTGGCTCAGGTAAGTGCCTCCCTGACCCTGCAACCCAATCCCTTGGTTCGAACTAACGTTACTCCTCATTCGTTACTCAGGAAGTGCGCGCTGGGGTGCGTTAGTTCAAACCAAGGGGTTTGGTTCAAACTAACGCGTCCAGGCACGCACTTCCTGGATCGAATCAGCTGCGATTCGAACTAGCACGCCGGTGAGATCATGCCAGTGAAGCGCGGGATATTTAAATCCCCGCTTCATTGACTATTTTGAATGCCTTCATTTGCATCCCTAGTTCGAACTAGGGTGCAAGTGTAGACACACTCTCAGTCACCATCAGACCATTCTCCAAAACAGCACCAGTGCCCTGCTACTTGATCAATGGTACTGGTCTGTCTCCCTGTTAACTCTGGGAGCAATGGGCATTATTCTACTTCATGTGCAGAATTGGTTATTTCCATCACTGATTACTGCTACTCTCCAAACTGCAGAATTCAACTAATTTCAATGGGTCTGCCCATCACTGACATTGATTAAAGAGTCTGCTGCAACTATGACTCATTTCTTCCTTTGAAAATGGAAACATTCTTTACAGGACTCTTGGGGCAGATCTAAATAATTAGCCTCTATGTTATTAAACAATCATGCCTCGGTCTAGGCCGGTGTTTCTCAACCAGTGGTACGAGTACCCTTAAGGATACTTGAGAGAAGTCTTGAGTTAACTGAAATTTGGAGAATACTGAATTTTTGTTTTAAGTTTTACAGCATTTTATTATTTTTGAACTTTTTACACCCAAAAATGTCATTGCTCACCCGGCTACGATTAAGTTGTTTAAACAAATTTGTTGCAACAGCAGAGGAAAAAAAATGTGGGTGTCTGAAAACTGTAGGTACTGGAAGTACTTTTTTTTTTTAAAGGGTATTTATAAAAAAAAGGTTGAGAAACACTGGTCTAGGCAATGCTATGTAATGGGTTAGGGTGGGGGGAGTACCAGGAACTCCTTGGTTTCTTTGCTAGCTATGCAGCCAATCTGAGACCCCAACCAAGTCTGAGAATTCTCTCTGAAAAATAAAGAGTACTGCCTGCCTCGCAATAATCTGTACTGCCTTATTGGTAAAAGGACTGTGAGATCCTCACGTGATTCTTCATAAGCTTAAGACCAGGAATTTTTAAGAGCTGAACAATTTCCTTGGCACAATGGGGAAAAACAGATCCCACACTGCTGGCAGCATTCTGGCTGCAGCCAGAAAGGAAATGGATACAAAGGTAGGTTAATTATGCTATCCCTGCAGAGCAGCTGGATACAGACTAGTAGAGACCTTTACACAGGGTAAAGGGAAGTTATTTGGGACTACTTACGAGGAGTCTATTTCTCTGGAGGTGGAGGGACCATTTGCTACTATTCACAAATTAACTTACAACCCCCAGGAACAGGGAATTAATTTGTTTCTATTTCTCTGAACAAGGTAGCTGACAACTGACCAGACTGAAAACAGGGGAACAGCTGATGTTTGTGATCATATGAAAACAGACAGAGTCACAGGCTTGAACTGCAGGGCTATAAAATTACAGTACACACATTCCAGTCGCCAGCGGAAGCCTGGTTGCTGATAACTAGGGTCTCAGAGGCCAGGCCCCAGCCAGAGTGCCTACACTGAAAATTTATAGCCCCGCAGCAGGCCAACCCGAGTCAAATGACCCAAGTCAGAGTCAAATGACCTAAGCCAGACAATCTCAGAGCAGGGTGGACAAAAATATACTCCTCATCCTCTCCCCGGCTGATGCTGGCCCAGCCTACACTCCAGGTAGTTGGGAAGGAAGTTATGTGATCACACACATCTTCTGTCCTACTGCCCACCCTCTTTTCACAGTTTTACGTTACCCGTCCAGTATTTCTGCTTGGTCTCTGATCCAGATTGTTTGCCAATCGCTCTTCCATGTCCAGACTGCCATTGTCTTTGTCCTGGAGGAAGTCATTGTGCTGAGATAGAGAGTCACTTTCTGAATGGTTAACAGATGGAGTTTCTGATCCATGATTAGCAGGAGATGATGATCTTGATGGTGATTCCAAGAACTTCTTGATTGAAGGATGATTAAAAACCATAGAGTCACATGTCCTGGCTCCCTGCAATGATAAAGTCCAAGCAGAACCATTATTTTTTTCCAGCTCTAATAAAAGAGGGGGTAGGCCAGAAAATGAAAAGCAGAGTAGCAGCACACAGAAGCAGAGAACCAATATTTAATCACAGGTAAAGCATGCACCACAGAGATTGGAAAATGTAATAGTGTTTAGGGAAACAGGGCCAAAATAACCTACTCCAACACTACAGATGCCTTTGTCCAAAAAAATAAAATAAAACAAAAAAAAAATCTATCTGGTTTCTGAACTGAGCACAGCAACATGCCCAGACTACTATGCAGGTTTCTATTAAACCAAGACTGGCTTCTTTAGGCTCACAGGACTGTACTTTTTCTTAACATGGGTGATAATGTCATACTGTATATGCAGCTCAATTCCTATGGCTGGGCAAGGTATTTAAATGCATCAGACTCTCATTCTTCATACAATCGGCATTTAACAAAGACAAGCTGCATGCATCTGTGCCTTGCCTGCTTCCGGAAGGTAACCCAGGGGTCAAGAGTCACATGCTTGCCCGTGCCTGCAAATCAAACCAGACATACTAGATCTCATCTTAGACCTACCTTCCTTAACAGAAGCCCTTTATAGGTGACCTGTAAAGGACAACAGTGGGTTTATGACCCTCTTTTGGCTTTTTAAAAAAAATGTAATGTATAAAGGCAGTCTAGGAGATTTTTCCCCGCTTGCACTTAACCTTAAGCATATAAATCTGCCTCATTAAGGAGGTCTCCTTGGACAAGAGAAGGAACTGGAGTAACAGCTCTCTCAGCCCTAGACTGAAGAGATAGGTAACGGGCAGGTTTGAATCTTTTGGAGATGAGATTTTCAACAGTGTTTAAGGGAAGGGAGGAAGGATCACTGCAGTGTTTTTTAAATATCCCATGGCTAACAAAATTCTTTCCTCTCACGGTTTGTTAGGCAACTGGTTTAGACACTTGCTAATTAAAACAAACTTTTAAACAGTCTAGCAATGTCTACACTAGCGAGCATACAGCAGCTCAGATACAGAAGCATAGCTGTGTTGATGTAAGATTACTCGTGTAGCTGTTCTATGCTGATAGGAGAAAGCTCGCCCATTGACATGACAAAATTAAACCACATCAAATGAATACAGTAGCTATGTTGAATGTTGCCCACATGGCACTTCTGCCTTTGTTACACATCAGGGAGGTGTTTTTTCCAAACCTCTGAGCAATGTAAGTTACAGAGACAAAAGTGCTAGTGTCGATGTAGCCTCTGACTCGCAGTCTCTTCCCATCATGAATCCTGAGCTTTGACTTCCTTGCTGTTTGCAATGTAATACTCCTATTAATTCTCTAATTATCCATAAATTAAATCAGTGAAAAACCTTTTGAGTCCACTCTATGTATCCAAGAAGCAAATAACCAAAAGGCCATTTTGTTTGTTCTCCCTTATGCAAATAGGTTACTTACTAATTTTCAGAAAAAAACCCCAATAAACCATATTTAATTATACCTCAGAACACAGCTGTACAGCAGTAAGTTCACATGGGCAGAGAGGCTGCTTTTTATTTTTATATTACAGTAGATAATTTTATAATCACAAATTGCTAAAAACGCATATGTATTTAAAAAGTAAACAATGAATTAAACTACAACAGACACACACTTTACTACATGTATAAGCAAAACTATGCCAGCTGTTGATAAAATCAAACTGATATTAATTATTTTAAAACTGTGTGGATGGTAAAAAGATCTGCCAGCTTTGTAAACAAACACAAATGAAATGAAAGGAGCTTGTCTAGCCAACAAGGAAGTTAGAGTCTTTGAGAACTCAACTTGAACTTCAGCACCCAGCACAAAAACAAAAAAATTGGAGCAATAGATGTTCTTTTGTGAGGCATTCTTAAGAATAAGAACAATTTTTTGAAAGTGAATTTGATACTGGTGATGCATACTGGACTCATGGATAAGTTGGGGAAACAAACTCTCCATTTGACAGAACAGATACAGAAAGCAGGGGGGCAGTACAACACTCTTGCTAATGTGCCTCCAGGTGGTATTCGAGGAGACACTTGATCAGAAGTAGCTCAGTCCCTCCAGAATAGCCAAACACAGAAATTCAGAAAAAACATTCCTCCCATCACTGCTAAATTCTCTGTCCATACCAGTTCATCAACATGTGTTTGAAGAGGCAAAAAATCAAGTTAGATTTTTAAAATAAAACTCAAAAGCGCCTTTTGGAAATGCTAATACTGGTTGGACCTCCCTGGTGCGGTAATGTTGGGACCTGACTGGTCCCCAACGAGAGAATTTTCCGGACCAGGGGAGGTACCCCCTCCCACCAACCCCTAGCCAGCCAGACCCCTCTACCCACTCTCCCCAGCCAGGTTGTCTGCCCTGCTGCCACCGGCCCCCTGACTCTGGGATGCCACAGGCTGCTGGAGTTCTCTAGCGGGCCAGGTTTTCCCAGTTCTGTGCTGCCGCAGGCTGAAAGGGTTCTCTGGCCCCTGGTCCCATGCTGCTGCAGGTGGCTGCGATTCTTTAGCCTCTGACTCTGCACTGCCACAGTTCCTTGGTCCTGCGCTGCCACAGGCAGCCAAGTCTTCCCAGTTCTGCGCTGCCGTGGGCTGCCAGGATTCTCCATCCCCACACTGTTGTGGGAGGCCAGGCTTCTTCAGCCCCCAGCTGCTGGGGTTATCTGGCTGTAGCCCCATTGACCCGGACCAGGCTGCTGGCCCTCCTATCATTGGGCTCCCGGGCTTCCTGGTCCAGGAGCATTCGTAGTCCTGCCAGACCACAGATGTTGCCAGACCAGAGTGTACTGGTTTTCAGAGGTTCAACTTGTAGGATACTCATGTAACAAAAGCAATCCCTGCTGAACAGAACTATGCATCTAGGTATTCTCTAGGCAGGTAAGGCAAATCCATGGTTTCTATCCACATGCCTGAAGTCTGATGCAGCAGTTCCATCATCCTTTATTAGAACTCAGATAAAACATTACTCTCAATCCAAACACTAGCAATTTAAAGGGTAACTGCAAGTCAAAAATAAAACTTGAGTTAAACTCAGGCACATGTCCTGACACTCCCACTTGCTAAAATATAGGAGCACATAGCATAGAAATAAGTTTTAACTGGCTGTGTCTAAATTCATTTTCTCCCACCTGTGACATCTTGGTTCATTCTGTGAAGTCATAACTATAGCTGGCTGCATGAAAGGAAGGATGGTTTTGAGGCTAAAGCACTGATGAGGTTTCAGGAGATTGAGGTTTCTGTTCCCAAGTCTACTAGACTCCCTCCCTCTAATCTTGGATAAATCATTAATCCCTCTGCTGCCTCAGATCCTTATCTGTAAAATGGGAGAATACTGCCCAACTTGGAGTCCTGTGTACTGATACAATGGTGACCAGCACTGTAGAAAAGAAACAGTTTCAGAAAATAAAACATGGGTGTTGATAGGGTTTCAGGTAGGGGATGCAATGCATTTCTCAGATAAAAGAATTTAACAGAGTAGATAAAATCTGTCTGTGCTGAATGCCCCTGCAACCTGTTAAGTGGCACCACAAGCTGCATGCAACTCAGTTCCACTTTGGTTTTGCAGTTCATCTTTCAAGCATTTATGACTGTACCGCAAAAGCCAACCAGGAAAGCTACACAGAAGATGAACTATGCAGTCTAACTTTACCAATATTTTCCAGTCTTATTGTTCCAAAAATAAATTTTTACCTCTCCAACTTTAAGGAGACCAGCAGAAGCATAATAATTAGCCACAATGCAAGCACGAAGCTTATCCATCATCCTCCTTGCCTCAATCAGGCGCTATAAAAAGAAGAGAAATTGTATTACAAAGTACAGCAATTGCAGCACTTTTCAATACTTCCTGATCCTCTAACTTATTTCCTTTTAAGAGAGACTTTTATACCTGATCTATGACTTCAATCTCATGTTCCTTATTCTTCATTTCAACAGCAAACTGCTCTTTAATAATTGTCTCAATCTTCTGTACAGCAGCATCTCGAGCTGTTGAAAAAAAAATCACATTTAAATACAAAGGAAGTTTTCAGAGGCAAGGAGTTATAGTTCAATCCCAAAGGTTCTACATAAAAAAAAGTTAAAGGAAAAATAAAGATTATAGTAACTGACTGAGCACAACACAGCAAAAGGGATCTCTAGTACTTCGTGCCAACTGGTTATTACTTCTGCTCTGCCCCAGAACATAATTTACCTTAAATATGTTAATGTAATCGGCAGCCTGCTCCAGCCTGGCTGGGCCCACCACACTTTGGGCTAGGGGCACTCGAGCCCAAATGGGGCTTGCTGTGCTACCAGCCATTAGGGGGTGGAGGACGACTCTCCAGGCCATATGGGCCCACTGTGCCACTGGCAGGGAGCTGCTCCAGCGCAGCTGGGCCCACTGTGCCATACCACGGGCAGGAGGTTCCTTCAGCCGGGTCGAAGCACCTGGTGATATCAACTTGGGATCCCAGTTTAGTGGTTAAACATAACGTTTAATTAGTTAACTGAGTAAATGGGATTTTATATCCCTACTTAAATATGTATACAAGTTGTTTTCCACAAGGATTTTTCTCTTATAAGCACTGAGATGGGAGTCCTGTAACAAGACTGTTTACTATATCATCTGAAAATTAATACAACACTGAGAAAAAATGCAACACAAACAGTCATTAGAAGACAACATGCACGGACAAATATACAAGCAAAATACAAAGAGGATGAGGGGGCAGACCTCCCCCCCCCCCCAAAAAAGGGAAGTTTATAGATGGGAAAGAGAAGCCAATACTCCGTTTGATATAGAACAGACCTACCACAGCACTTCATAAAGCCTGTGGCCTGCTTCAATATAAGATGCTAATGGCTGATTCATTAGCATTTCTTATGTTTACATCACTTTAGTTTGCACAAAGAAATACTAAAAAATGTGATAAAGAATGGATTTAATAAAAAAGTCATGTTTCATATAAGTGCAAGCCTGTAAATAATAACACTGCATTTGCAGCTCAGCTGTAGGCTAACCAGACAAATTAAAAACACATATTTCTTTAGTGATTTTTGGTATAAAAATTTAGGCAGACACCTTCAGACATGTGCAGATTAGCAGTAGTCTGTCCCAGATGCAATGCTTTTGACTGGGAGGTAAAGGCAGACGCTGCACCAAAAAAAACAAACACCAACCAACAAAACAGAAAATGTCCATTAAATGTGTTTTTCAGGGCAGGTGGACTGATCAATTTGTACCCATCAAGGCAAATCACTATGTCTCATTTGTAAAACAGTTGCAGCGTGGAAGAAACATAACATGAAAAGACACTCTTGCACAAAGCCTAGGGGAAAGTATGATACACAATGAACTGCAAAGAGATCGGACAATGACAGCAAATGCTCGGAATACGACAAGAAGAAAATGCAGTAGCAGTGAAGGCAAGCTACTGTGTTGTGTATTTACTGGGTACTAATTCTAAATCTTGTTCTGGCAGGGAATTCATAAAGAAGTGGTTATGGAGGAAACATGTTCCGATTAAAGGAACCTTACTGAAGCTGCAATTCGCCAGACTATTCATCGTAGAATAGAAGCAATCGCTGCATATTTAAAAGAATGGCCCTGGGAAAAAATCCAAGATGTTGAGGTTTGTTCAGTGGCTTTGGATGAAAGCAACATTACTGACAGTGCTCAACTGCTAATTTCATTTGTGGAATAGACTAGGCATTTCAAGCCACTGACGAGCTTGCGGTACTACAGATAATTCCTGGGAAAACTATAGGTGAAAGACTGGTTTTGCAGATTTGCTGACATTATTAAGGAAGTTGGTCTGTTTTGGAATCAACTCGACACAGTGACAATGGACAGACACTAAGAACATGGCATACCACAAGACTGGATTGACTGGCTGGTGAATAAGGCTGGCAAATCTTGTATCACTGAAAGGCCAATAGCACTGCATTGTATTATTAACCAACATTGTGTGGCAAAGGTCTAAACTTGGCAAAATGTAATGAAAGCCATAGGAGTCACTGTAAACTCAGAGTACCTGGAATGAATCACTGTTCATTGCAAGCATTTCTGAAGAAAACTGATGCAGAATATCAGGATGCAAAGTATGTTGGCCTTACTTGTGGAAATTCACTGAAACATTTCTTCGTCTTGTGGAATGAAATCAGTATTTTCATGAACAAAAAATCCAGTGTAGTTGTGGAATTTTGCAATTCTAACATTTAAAATTTATCTCAGTTTGAAGTTGCAAGATAAAGAGAAGCTGGTTTCCCACTTTTAAACAGATCTGAAAGTCTTTCAAATAAATCAAAACACTTGTGACACCGCTCAGAGGGTACATGTCTACACTTGCAACATCTGTTGAAAAAGGGATGCAAAAGAACAGGGCTCGCCGAACCACAGCGAGTCCCGCTTGCCAGCCGCGTTGTCCAGATCGCCCAACCCAGCTCTTCCAGGTTGCAATCTACTCACCATGGGCGACTAGATTGTTTTATTTGTTGAGCCCTGCAAATGAAGACATTCAAAACTGCAAATGAAGCCGGGATTTAAATATCCCGCGCTCCATTTGCATATTCCCATTATGGCACTATTTCAAAACAGCGCTGTTTTGAAATAACAGACGCTGTTAAGACACGGTTATTTCAAGAGAAAACCCTTCTCTTGAAATAACTGGTAAACCTCATTGCATGAGGAATAAGGGTTATTTTGAGAATGGGTTTTCTCTCGAAATAACAGACGCTGTTAAGACGCGGTTATTTCAAAATAGCACCATTACGCGAATATGCAAAAGAAGCATGGGATATTTTAATCCCAGCTTCATTTACAATTTCAAATGTCTTCATTTGCATCCCTCTCTCGAAAGAGGGTACAAGTGTAGACATACCCAGAGAAGAGAACACTAATTCACTTCTGAAGGACTCGGGAAGAAAATCTCAATGCTCAACTCCTATGTGCCTAAATTATAAAATTACTGGACCTCCAAAATTCTGAGGACAAATTTTTTCAACTTCAAGTTACACACAATTAACATCCTCCCAAAAACCATTTTGTTGCTAATGTGGATCATGTCCCTTCCAGTCTGCAAATGGAACTGACTGAACTGTAATTTAACTCAGATTCAAAGGACATGTTTCACAAAAAGAAATTGGGGGAGTTTTAGGCACTGCTCAGTAATTAGTTAGAACAATAGTGCATTGTAAAGCCAGAGACTCACTCAGACACCTTAATCTCTAGCATGGTATCAGACACTGGGTATCAGAATGAGATATCCAGGTAATTAAACATTGGATATAAAGGTCAGGGTGACCTTTCACTAATGCAAATCCAAATATAGCTCATCTAGTTTTTGCAAAATCTCATATAGTAAGAGTTATTCTCCTGGAAACTGAAAGTTAGAACCTTCAGCCATAATAGCGATTGGGTCCATCAAGGAAAAACAGTATCAGAGGCAGCAGGATGGGAGTAGTTCTGGATGGAGAAGGAGATGGGAACTGCATGTAAAAAAAATTCAGCGGTTACACATTTACAAAAGTAAGTGTTTGTTAACATCCCTAATGGCCTCACATTATGCCAAAATTTTTATGGCTGACCTCGAACATTTCCTCAGCTCTCGTCCCTACATCTAAATTACATCCCTCTGCTGACAGAGGGGTGTAGATTAGATGTAGCAAAAGAGCAAATGAAGCGTCAATTTAGACGGGGCATTTTCGACAGAAATGCCCTGTTTCGAAAGATCCTGTGGAAAACTCCCTGTCTAAGCTGCTGGTTTTTTTCCGAAAAGCTCCGTTTCGAAAAAAGCGGCAGCTGCCATTATACAAATGAAGTGCAGGATATTTAAATTCCCACTTCATTAGCACTTTCGATACATCTAATTTACATTCCTCTGCCGACAGAGGGGTGTAGTTTAGATGTAACCCTAGTATCCTTTCTCTTCTTGAGCTACGTTGATGACATCATCATATGGACTTGTGGAAAGGAGACCCTTGAAGAATTCTACAGGCATTTCAACAATTTCCACTCCACTATCAGCCTCACCTTGGACCAGTCCACACAAAAGAAACTTCCTTGACACAACAGTACAAATAAAAGATGGTCACATAAACACCCCCCCTTACTGGAAATCTACTGATGGGTATTCTTACCTACACGCCTCTACCTTCCATCCAGGACACATCACATGATCGATTGTCTACAGCCAAGATACAACCGGATTTGTTCCAATCCCACAACCGGAGACAAACACTGCAGGATCTTTATCAGGCATTCTTAAAAGTTAAATACCCACCTTGGGAAGTGAGGAAACAGACTGACAAAGCCAGACAAGTACCCAGAAGTCCACTATTTCAAGACACGCCCAACAAGGAAAACAACAGAACACCTACAGCCCCAAGTTTAAACCTCTCCAGTGCATCATTGACAATCTACAACCTATCCTGGAAAACGATACCTCGCTCTCACAGGCCTTGGCAGACAAGCTAATCCTCGCCTACATACAACCTCCCAAACTGAAGCAAATACCAGCGGCCACACATCACACCTCAAATACATTCATGCAGGAACCTACCCCTGCAACAAACCCTGTTGCCAACTCTGTCAACATAGCTATACAAGCAACACCATCACAGGAACTAACCACATAAGCCAAGACACATCAGGGGCTTATACAACTGCACATCCTCTATAATAAAGTGGTCCCCAAACTTTTGGGGCTGCCGCAACCCCGGGGGCGGGGCTGCCCATGCGCTCGGGGCCGGCACTGGCATGTGTCGCGACCCCAAGGCAGGGGCTGCCCATGTTCCTGGGGCCGGGACTGTCCATGTGCAGCGACCCTGGGGTAGGGACCGCCCATGCGCCATGTGCCCGGGGCCAGCACCGCCCATGTGCCATGCGCCCAGGAGCGGGGCCGGCCCAGATTGTTCGGCAGGCACACAAATGGCCCAGCGGACGCCATGGCACCCGCGGTCACCGTGTTGGGGACCACTGCTCTAATGTAATATATGCCATCAAGTGCTAGCACTGCCCCTTTGCCATATATACTGGCTATAGAGGACAGTATCTGTGACAAAGGATAAATGGACACAAATCAGACATCAGGAATGGTAACACATGTAAACCTACAGAACAGGCATCGGCAACCTTTCTAAAGTGGCGTGCCAAGATTTAACCTTCCTTCCCTGGGCTGTGCCATTCTCCTGGGGAGTAGGAGGGGCTCTCTCCACTATGCACTCTCCTTGGTCTCCTGCCTTGGGCTCTGCTCCTGCTTTTCCTATGGGGAGCAGCAATGATTATGCACTTCCCCAGAAGCCGGATGCAGCACGGAGCCTCTGGGCTCCCCTCTTCCCACAGGAAGCCAGCTCCAATCTTGCAGGGGGGTGGGGCATGCTGGATCGCCAACGGAGAAGCAGGAGTGGGTGGGTAAACCTGGGGTGTCCAGCCCTGCCAGGGGTGGAGTCTGGGGGAGGGGCAGGGTTCTGGTCCATGGCACCCTGGCCTTCCTGCCAGGAATCCAGGCACCCAAGGGCCAAAATGGCTTTGGAGTAGGGGCATCCGCCCACGTGTTTTCCTCTCCCCTCAGCCCCCCCGCCGCCATCCATCCCCAGAGCTGCAGCCTGGGCAGCATTCACCTTCTAGCCCAGTGGTTCTCAAACTTTTTGGCCCATGGACCACCTGGCTCAATGCAAACCTTTCTGCAGACCACCACTTGCCAATGGAAACTCACTGTTAATTACATAATTACACCTGAGACATTTTGCTAGTGCTGCGGCTAGGGAGAATGGTTTAATTTAAGTGTTTTAACTTTCTCATGTTAGTTTATCAAACTTCATTTTAGATAAAGTAAAATATTAATTTATGTCCAATGCAAAAGTTCCCCATGTTTTCCTTATTTATGGCAGGGGTGGGGAACCTTTTTGGGATCAGGGGCCACTGGCCAACAGGAAAAAAAATCAGTTGGGGTCCACACACGTGAGAAGTAAAAAAAAAAGTCCTCCAAAAAGCCCAAACCCTCACTCATGTGCCCCCCAACTGAGACATCTCACTCCTTTGGCATTCCAGCCCCACAGAGCAAAGGAAGGGACAGAGAGGACTGAGGCTTCCCATAGGTCAGATTTACTTTTCTGGGATTTCAGAGTTAGTGGATTTTTGTGGACCCCCTGAGGCTCTGGGGTGGAGACAAAAATGAGGGCTTCAGTGTGCAGGACAGGGCTGCCAGTGAGTGGGATATGGTTGTGGGTGCAGGATCTGAGCGGAAGATGGGATGAAGAAGCAGGCTGGGAGTAGGGTGTATGGCCAGGGGGAGGGAGTAAGAGCAAGGGAGGGTGCAGTGTGTATGGCCAGGAGGGTGGGTTCAGGAACAATGGTGGATGCAGGAACAAGGTGGGAGTAGGAGCAGGGTGGTGGCTGGGGGACGGAATACAGGAACAAGGGAGGGTGTAGGGGCAAGCTGGGGGCATGAAGGTCCTAGTCGGGGAGAGGTGGTGAGGGAGACTGGATTGTAAGGGTCTGGGCATGCAAGGGGACACTTACCTGGCTTTGCACCCCCATTGCTGCCACTGCCCGACCAAGGGCAGCAGCAGGGAAAGCCTGCGACCAGTGCATCATTATGCTGCCACTCCCCTAGGGGGATGGGGAGGAAGGGATTGTGCAGAAGGGATTGTGCGCCAGACCGGTTTGTGGAGAGGCAGAGCAAGCGGCTCCATGCTAGGGCAACAGCGCATGGAACCGCTTGCTCTGCCTCTTCATAAGCCTGGTGCTGTCGTCTCACGTGTTACAGGAACCACCCAGAGCCAGATGCTCCTGCCCGTGTCCCTCGCCCAACCCATCCCTGCACATGGGCTGAGGGAGGGGGAGTCAAACAAGTGACAATGCGGGGGAGGGGGGAGGGCCCTCCCTGCGCCCTGGGATGAGCGTAGTTCCCAGCCCCACCACCCAGGCAGACCCGGTAAGGCAGCAGACCCTCCTTCTCCCTCAACACATTGAAGTTCCGAGCAGGCTGCCCCACACCTTCTCCCTCCCCTCACATGCGCCACAAGCGCTGGTGTGAGGGGCAGGGACATCAGGAGCAGCTTGTAGCACGTGCAAGTCACGCACAGAGCTGCCATAAACAAGCACAGATGACTGACTCTCACGGGGAGCGGGGGCGAGGGACGAGGAGTGCAGCTTGAGCATTCTTAGCATCCGTACCTCCAGCTCCTGTGACTGGCCAGACACCGTGCCTCAGCTGAGTGCAACTGCTCAGGACATTTGAAAGGGCCCAGTGCGCAGGAGTCGGAGCTTGTTTTTGCGTCTCACTGCTGCGCGGTGAACGCCAGGCTGGAACAGCAGCATAAGTCCCCCCACTACATGCTTATGGCACGTGTGCCGTATGTTGCCGATCCCTGCTATAAAGGAACATTTTAACCAACCTGGTCACTCAATCATGGATTTAAAAGCAGCCATTCTTCTACAAAGAAATTTTACCACCAGTTATAGAGAGAGTCTGCAGAACTGGAATTCATGTACAAATCTGACACTGTTACTCTGGGCTTGAATAAAGACATTAACTGATTATCACAGTACAAAGCCAATTTCCCCTCCCTTTGACATCTGCATTTTCACATCAAAAGCAACGAATGGGGCACATCCAGCCCACTAAATTAGCTTAATTAAACATGAGCCCTACAATTGACAGGTACTTCTTTTGCTGTTACATATCTTTGATTTCTGTTATTTCCACTCCAACTCATCTGATAAGTGGGTCTTACCTATGGAAGCTCATGATACTATATATTTTTGTTAGTCTTTCAAAACGAGTAGCACTGGGGCACCCTCAAGTTTCAGAGTAACACAGCTACACCTCAGACTTTTTGTGCATTCATTATTTGCTTCCTGTAGTCTTTATCTGTAGTCACTGTAATTCTAATGGAATACTAGTTCATCTGCTTAGATAATAGAGTTCAATGCCTGCAGTTTTCCAGAGGGTACAGTATGTACAGAGAGTTTTATCTTCCATAAGATTCCATGACAGACAGTTCCTACCTGACTGTTCAACTGCTTTGTGACGTTTATTTGGTTGTGTGACTGAAATCTCCTCATAGTCCGGGTCCTTCTCCTCAATCACTCTCTTGATCCCAGACATGGTAGGTCAACTGCTCCCCTGAAAGGAGAAAAAAAGAATCCATATGTTATTACCGGCAGCTACACTCAAACTGACTTCAGGCCTCTAAAGCCACATGATTTAATAGGGGAAGTCTGCCCTCCAACTCAGAAAGGAGGAAAAGCTATGTTTTGAATAGCTGTTTCCCTTATTGCTCCCAGTTGTGATTTATCAAAATGTTCAGTTCTAAAACTCTGCATCATCCCTGTTCTGACTTTTTTACATGCTATTAAATAATCCAAGAGTGCAGTTCCACCTCCACACTTTTATCTACAAATGCAGGAAGTGGTACCTTTAAAAAGTGAATACAGGGATGTCAGACCAAAAAGCAGTCAGAAGTTACAGAAGTGCAAGATATATCTAATTCCTCACCTGGCAGGAACATTTTTATGGTGAGAGTAGCATTCACTTTCCATGCCCTTTTTTCCTAGTCCCCTTTGCCAAGACGGCTAACAAAGAAGCCAGTTGTCATGGACTTGTAATAGGAACATTTGTCCCATCAGAAGTAATCTCGGACTGCCAACCTTCCCCTCACAAACTAACAAAAGATGTTTGCTATCAGTTGAAGTGAAAGCTCCAAGTCCTGTTTCCAGTTGTCTGAAACACCCAATCCTTTATTGCTGGAGCATCAATGCTTCTTTAGCCTTTAGAGAAAATCCAAATTTGCCTGGATTAACTAACCAATACACAATTCTAGTTAAGCTAGAATATTGACCAGAATGTCACCTGTATCCTTAACATCACCTAATTATTAGACACTAATTTGTTCAACTCAAATTGAATCATTCCTTTTAATCAACAAACTGGGCAAACATATCTGTTGCTTATTTGGACCTTAGCATATTCAAAGATCGAAAAAGAGCAACATTACTGGAAAAAGTTAGGAAAGTTATGCAGATATGAGGTAGAGTGTGAATTTAAACCACTATATGCCAGCAACGCCTCACTGCAATGTATAATGGCCGAACTGGACAGTCTCTATGGAAAAGAATTAATGGACACAAATCATATCAAAAAAGGCAATACACAAAAACCTGTTGGAGAACACTTTAATCTGCCTGGACAATCATTAATGGATCTGCAAGTCACCATTTTGTTTCAGGCCAATTCCACAAGCCAAATACACAGAGAAGGGTTGGAACTTAACTTCATCCACAAGTTTAATTCTTATGCAAATGGTATGAACAGGGACACTGGCTGGCCCGCACACTACCTTCCACATCCTATGACTTAACCAACCAGCTTCTTGTTCTTATCAGCCTCTTGTAACTACTTGAACCATCTACTCACTGTCTCTCTTTTTTCATCCTTCCCCTGTCCCCCTTCCCTTATTTATTCTTGGATCTGGACTTCTAATATTCCTGTCATCTGAAGAAGTGGGTTGTGCCCATGAAAGCTCATGATACCATCTACATGTTTTGTTAGCCTTTAAAGTGCTACTAGACTATTTGTTGTTTTTAAAAATTTTAAAGGCATAATGTAAGAACATAAGCAGGGCTTGACAAGCAGCGGCGAGCCCCGCTCACCAGCCGTGTGGTTTGGCACGCTGTGCATGCACAGATTGCGCTGCACTGCCATACTAAAATCTAGTCACCACAGGTGAGAAGATTGCCGTAATTGTCAATCCCTGAACATAAGTATGGTCATACTAGGTCAGACCAATGGTCTATCTAGCCCAGTATCCGGTCTTCCAACAGTAGCCAATACCAAAGGACCCAGAGGGAAGGAACATCAAGCAATCCAGTGCAGCTGTCCCATTTTATATTTTTGTTCTAGAATGAAGTGTCTTTTTCCAGTTTTATTTATGTTTAAACTAAACCAAAAAAAGTTAATTATTCTTTTTCACAGAGTGAGTTATGCTGGTATAACTAGAAAAGTCTCCCACATGGACAAGCCATTAGAGCTCTTAAATTATGTAAGGATTTGCTTTAACATACAATTCTGCATTTCTCATTTCAATAGAAATACAGTAAAAATAGAATGACAGCTTGTCCGTATGGTTTGTGTGAACAGTATCTAGAACTAAAAATGAGTGCCCTTTCACAATTAGGTGCTGAACATGGCTGAACTTAGCTGCACACTTTTGCCAGGTGCCAATAAACACTTTACATGCGCTTTTACTTTTTTACCTTTGAAGTATAAGGTTTTAAAAGTCTGGTTTCCTCTGCCTTGGTTAGGGAACGGGTGGGAGAAAGCCTGAGTGGATTTTAAACTGGCCTCCCTTTTCACAGTGGAGCGAAGTGCTGAATCTCGAACAGATGTCCCCTTTGTTGCAGAAGTTGAATGGGTGTTAACAAAAGCAGTTTAAAACAGTCCCAATAAGAATGACTTTCAATCAACGCCTCCGCCTCCAGCTGCGGTTGGTGCCCGCTCGCGCCAGGTGCCGTTGGAGTCTCCAGGGGAGCCAAGCCCCGAGTCTGAAATGAGACAGAAACACAAAATCTTAGGCCCAGAGGGCGAGGGCCCCACGAGGCTGCCGTGCCCCGGCCTAGGGGAGAACATGGCCGCTTGCAAGCCGGGCACGACCCTTCCCCGCCGCGCACTCAGCGAGGCAAACGGGCCACCTTGGTGTCTGCCGCGGGCCCGGCTGCGGCGCGCTGCGCATGGGGGCCCCTCAGGGGCCCGCCCCCGCCCCAGCCAGCTCGGCCCCACCAACCCCCCAGCGAGGGGGGCCGGGGTACTGCCCTGCTGAGTCTGCACGGGGGCAGGGCGCCGGCCAGGCCCCGCCTGCTGCCCGAGCCACGCGGCCGCTCCCGCGCTGCCCCCGCCGCCTACCGGCTCCGCTCCTCGCGCCACCGGCCCCGCGCGCTCAGCGCGGCCCCCGGCCGCCCCGTGCAGCCGCCGCCTCAGCGAGCGCCGCCATCAGCCCAGCGCCCTGCCCGGCTGCCCGTCAGCGCGAGGGCGGGAGCCGCGCAGGCGGATGGCGGCGAAAGGGGCGGGCCGCGGGGCTCCAATGGGAGCCTGGGCCGAGCGTGCCCCCGTCCCGCCTCTCCGCTCGGCGGGGCCGCTGCCAGCTCAGCCCCGGCTCCGGGCCCCGGCTCAGGGCGTAACCAGCGGGGCCGCGCCTCCAGCCAGCCGGTATCCTGCGGGGCCTGGGCTGCCCGGCTGGAGACCCCCGAGGGGGCAGGAAACGCCGCTGGGTAGGCGCTGGCCGGCCGCCACCAGCGTAGACTCCTTAGGAGGGGCCCTGCCCGCCGCAGGGGAGCCGGTGCCGGGCCGGGCTGAGAGCAGCGCAGGCTCCCCTGGCACGGGCGGCGCGTTCGTTGGCCGTCCCGGGCAGCCCCTGCCGCGCGCAGCGCTCAGTCTGCTCCCCCTACCTGCGCGCGCTGCCGGCTGCGGCTGCCCCCACGCGCAGCGTTTCCAGGTGACCGGGGAGACACCCAAGCGTGACGTCACGGCCCGGGACTTTAAAAGTGCGCGGTGCCGCGTGGCCTCGCATCCGGGTCGAGTCCAGGGATTGGTGGGGCCTGAGTGCAGAGCCCGGCCCGGCAAGTGGGAGGTAGGCGGGGCGAAAACTAGGAGAAAGGGGTGAGAGAGGAAGGGGCTTGTGCGAAGTACCAGGAGGGTGCAGGTGCCAGGAGATTCTGGGGGTGAAGCAGAAGCGCAGACACCTGCAGGGAAGGGACCAGCATCAGAGGAGAGAGGCAGGGCAGGTGTGTAGAACAGTGGTCCCCAATGTGGTGCCCGCCGGGGCATTTGTGTGCACCTGCTGACAACCTGGGCTGGCCCCCACCCCCAGCGCACGGCACACTGGAGGCGCCGGCCACAGGTGCACGACACGCACGGGCGCCGGGTGTGCGGCGCTCAGGCGGCCCCAGCCCCGGGGCACTTGCGGGCGCTGGTGCTGGCCCCAGGCACGTGGTTCGGGCGGCAGCCCCGGCCCCAGGCCAACGGCACAAGGCGCTCGGACGGCCCCGGCCCTGGGGCACATGCCGGCGCCGGGTGCAAGGGCATGCCCGCGCCTGGCATGACCCAGGACGCGTGGCCCTGCCCCCTGGGTGCCCGGGCGCGCGTGAGTGGCCCCGGCCGCCCGGGATCCTCTAAAAGTTTGGGGACCACTGGTGTAGAGGGAGGTATTAGAAGAGGGGATGAGAAGGGGTAGCTCACATGATCAGAGTGGGGCTACTGGAGCAGTGGGCACAGGGGGGAGAGAAGGCCTGGTGGAGGGGGGCAGGTCACAGGAGGGCTGAGGGCAGTGAGAAGGGCAGGAGTCAGGGCAGCAGAGGAGGGTGAGGAGTTGGGGGGGGGCAGCAGGCACCAGGGGAGATGATGGAGCAAGGGAGGAGACATGGCAGCAGAGAGAAAAGGTAAAGGTTTAAAAATATTTATTAATAACTTGGTATGCTGCCCACGGCCAGTTTGTTTGCGCCCCGTGGTGCAATTTGGATTTATGTGGGGATCAACACATGGCCAGCGAGTGGGAGCCAAAACAAAAAAGTAGTGTAATGATCTTCTGTTGATATGTGTTTTAGGAGTTAAATTCTTGGGACTGTCATTGCTCATGAAAAGTGCTGTCACATGGGTAGAAATCGGGTAAATATTGAATTTTATTAATATCAGCAGAACTGACTTAATGGGGCTTGTGTGTTGTGTAGTCTTCCCTTAATCTTTGTATTCGTGCCTGTCAGTGTGAGAGAAACTATTTGTATATATTTGCTTGCATATGCAACCACACTTAAGTTGAGGCGCTCAGCATGTTCTGTAAGTATCAGTGTGGCCCCTGGGGCTTCCAAAGTTGAGTTGCCCTAGCTCATCCCTGACAGGTGTCTTTCTAACCTGATCTTAAATATCTCCAGTGATGGAGATTCCGCAATCTCTCTAGGCAATTTATTGCAGTGTTTAACCACTCTGACAGGCAGGAAGTTTTTCCTAATGCCCAATCTAAACCTCCCTTGCTGCAATTTAAGCCCATTGCTTCTCATCCTAAACTCCGAGACCAAGGAGAACAATTTTTCTTCCTCTTCCTCCTTATGATACTCTTTTAGATACTTGAAAGCTGCTCTCATGTCCCTTTTCGGTCTTCTCTTTTCCAAGGTAAACGAGGCCAATTCCTTCGGCCTTGCCTCATACCTCATGTGCTCTAGACCTTTCATCATTTGTGTTGATCTTCTCTGGACTTTCTCCAGTTTCTCCACGTTTCCTGAAATGTGGCACCCAGAACTGGACATGATACTCCAGCTGGGGCCTAATGTAGATGGCTCAATCACTGCCTAAGGGATGTGAGACTGGGCGGGTTAATTTCCAATCCTCCTGTTTATTCTTTTCCTAAGCCAGGAGTGCACAGTAGTTCTGATGGGGGCTCTGCAGGAAGGCAGCCCGCACTGCTCCTTGCCTGAAACCTGTGCAAGTGTTAAACAGCTGTCCAGCCCACCCTAGAGGTGACTTCATTTCAGCGTGCCTGAAGCAACATTGCACCAGCAATGGACAGGAGAATGGCTCCCAGGCATGGCTTGCTCATGACTGCTTCAGTCCCATTGGATGGGCCTCAGCCTCTTTTCTTCCCCTCCCCCACTTTGCAATGGGGCTGTAGACTCTGTGGGAAGAGGGGTGGAGGCAGGCAGAGGTGACTCCCTGCAGCAGATGTAGACACGTCTCTGTATTAATCATTCTCTCATTGAAGTTTTTACCTTTATATTGAGTCCTTTTACATGGAAACTTTGTATTTCGTCTTGGTAGAATAGTCCCTAGGACAAGTGAGGCAGAGACTGTCCCTGTGGGATGAATGAGGTGGGAATGGATAAGGCGGAAGGTGAGCGCCTCTGGGCAGTTGCAAAGATTGGAGAAGGGATGGAAGCCAGACCAAAGATCAATGGGCCCATTGAAAGGAGACTGGACCTATGGATGCCTTGGGGATCAGCAGCAAGGGCCTGCTTTGGGAAGCCCCCTCTTTGGAGGTGAATGTGGCAGCACTGAGACACCACCCAGAAGCAGGTGCCACAGACACTAACTGCAGATTCATGGGACGGCTCTCACAGATCTTGCACATGCGTAAGTTGATAGATCTGCAGGAGGGGGGCAGTGGCGTAGCAAGGGGGTTGGAGGGGTCAGTTGCCCCTGTGCACCATGCTAGGGAAGCTCCAATTTAATCCCATTCTGCTCCCCCCGTTATCCCTTCAGCTCATGTGCTCCTCCTCCACCTGCCACTGGCAGCTGAAGCCTCCTCCCTGCCTCACTGCTCCAAGCCTGACCCTGCTCCAAGCCTGGCCATCCTCCATTTCCACTGGTGGGTTAGTGCATGTCGGAGCCCGGCCCCAGACTGTAGAGGGTGAGGGAAGATCGGTACAAGTTCCCCTTAGCTGTGCACCAGGTTTGGGTCCATGCCACATGGCTTTGGGGGGGGGTGCAAATTTTTCCTTTGCCTCCGGGCGCATAACCCCCTCGCTACGCCTCTGGCGCAAAGCGTCCGTATCAGACAGGAGTCTGTAAGGCAGTGGTCACCAACCAGTAGCTCAGGCGCTACCGTAAATCTTGGAACCTCTGATGGGGGGAGTCCTGACTGGTTTGGCGGGGAAGCTCTCAAGTGCTGGCACTTCAGTTTCCCCTCCACCCACTGTCATGCTGCTTCTACTCTCTGCCTTGGAGCTGCCCCCTGGGAGCCTCCTGCTTGCTGTGCAGTGTGGGGGAGGGAGAAGAAAGGGAGCTGATATCAGGGTATCCTCCCACTCCACCTCTCCACCCCCACACACACACACTCCCTTGTACTCCACAAAGAGAGAAGGGGATGGAGGGAGCTTGGCAAATCTCTGACATTCTCACACTGTGTGCGTGCGCGTGTCAGGCATTTTAGAGAATGACAATCCTGTCATATCTGGCGTAATTATCCTTGGGGTAATTGTGCTCCTGGAAGTGACTGGCATGTCCCTGCAGCCCCTGAGAGGGTCAGAGCTGCTGTCCAGGTGAGGGCACTATCTCATAAGCCAGTGTTTCCCAAATGGTGTTCTGTGGAACCCTGGGGTTCCACGAAGTGAAAATAATAAGAACTTAAGAATGGTCGTACTGGGTCAGACCAAAGGTCCATCTAGCCCAGTAGCCTGTCTGCCGACAGTGGCCACCACCAAGTGCCCAGGAGGGGGGGGACTGAAGACAATGATCAAGCGATTTGTCTCGTGCCATCCATCTCCAGCCTCTGACAAACAGAGGCCAGGGACACCATTTCTACCCCCTAGCTAATAGCCTTTTAAGGACCTAACCTCCATGAATTTATCTAGCTTCTCTTTAAACTGTTATAGTTCTAGCCTTCACAGCCTCCTCTGGCAAGGAGTTCGACAGGTTGACTATGTGCTGCGTGAAGAAGAACTTTTGCTTAATAGTTTTAAACCTGCTACCCATTAATTTCATTTGGTGTCTTCTAGTCCTTATATTATGGGAACTAATCCATAACTTTTCTTTATTCGCCCTCTCCATACCACTCATGATTTTATATACCTCTGTTATATCCTCCCTCAGTCTCCTCTTTTCCAAACTGAAAAGTCCCAGTCGCTTTAGCTTCTCTTCATATGGGACCTGTTTTAAACCCCTAATCATTTTAGTTGCCCTTTTCTGAACTCTTTCCAAGGCCAAAATATCTTTTTTGAGGTGAGGAGATCACATCTGTACACAGTACTCAAGATGTGGATGTACCATAGTTTTATACAGGGGCAGTAAGATATTATGGGTCTTATTTTCTGTCCCTTTCTTAATAATTCCTAACATTCTATTTGCTTTTTTGACCGCCGCCGCACACTGTGTGGAAGTTTTCAGAGAACTATCCACGATAATTCCAAAATCTCTTTCCTGATTTGTCGTAGCCAAATTAGCCCCCATCATATTATATGTATAGTTGGGGTTATTTTTTCCAACGTGCATTACTTTACACTTATCCACATTAAACTTCATTTGCCATTTTGTTGCTGTCCTGTATCCTGGAGAAGCAATAAACCACCTCTTTTCTACTGGCTGGTGGAGTCTGTTTGTGCCATTTCGGGGGTGCAGGAAGTAGGGGACCCCCAACGCGCCGTCACTGTCACATTAGCTATCTTCCAGTCATTAGATACGGAAGCCGATTTAAAGGATAGATTACAAACCACAGTTAACAGTGCTGCAGTTTCCCATTTGAGTTCTTTTAGATCCCTTGGGTGAATGCCATCCGGTCCCAGTGATTTGTTAACGTTAAGTTTTTCTGTTTGATCCAAAACCTCCTCTAATGACACTTCAATCCAGACCAGTCCTCAGATTCATCTCTCACAAAGGACAGTGCAGGTTTGAGAATCTCCCCAACAACCTCAGCCATGAAGACTGATGCAAAGAAATCATTTAGCTTCTCCGCAATGGCTTTATCATCCTTGATTGCTCCTTTTGTATCTCGATCGTCTAGGGGACCCACTAGTTTTTTAGCAGGCTTCCTGCTTCTAATATACTTAAACATTTTGCAAAAAACATTTTGTTTTTTGAGTTTTTGGCTAGCTGTTTCTCAAAATATTTTTTTGCTTTTCTTATTACATGTTTACACTTAATTTGACAGTGTTTATGTTCCTTTTTATTTATCTCACTGAGATTGGACTTCTACTTCTTGAAAGATGCCTTTTTGTTCCTCACTGCTTCTTTTACATCGTGGTTAAGCCACGGTGACTCTTCTACGTCTCTTCCTATGTTTTTTAATTTGGGGTATACATTTAAGTTGGGCTTCTATTATGGTGTCTTTAAAAAATTTCCATGCAGCTTGCAGGGTTTTGGCTCTTGTCACTGTTTCTTTTAATTTCTATTTAACTAACCTCCTCATTTTTGTGTAATTCCCCTTTTTGAAATTAAATGCCAGAGTGCTGGACTGCTGAGGTGTTCTTCCCACCACAGAATGTTAAATGTTGTTATATTATGGTCACCATTCCCAAGCGGTCCTGTAATAGTTACCTCCTGGACCTGATCCTGCGCTCCACTCAGGACTAAATTGAGAATTGCCTCTCCCCTTGTGGGTTCCTGTACCAGCTGCTCCAAGAAGCAGTCATTTAAGCCATTGAGAAATTTTATCTCTGCATCTCTTCCTGAGGTGACGTACCCAGTCAATATGGGGATAATTGAAGTCCCCCATTATTATAGAGTTTTTTATTTTGGTAGCCTGTCTAATCTCCCTTAGCATTTCAATGTCACTATCACTGTCCTGGTCAGGTGGTCAATAATATATCCCTACTGCTATATTCTTATTATTGGAGCATGGAATTACTATCCATAGTGATTCTATTGGACATGTTGATTCATTTAAGATTTTTATTTCATTTGATTCTACGTTATCTTTCACATATAGTGCCACTCATTCCACCAGGTTTCAGTGATGCCTATTATGTCAATCTCCTCCTTTAATACAAGGTACTCTAGTTAACCCATCTTGTTAGTCAAACGTCTAGCATTTGTGTAGAAGCACTTTAAAAATTTGCCATTGTTTATTTGTCTGCCCTTTCCTGATGTATTAGATTCCTTTATACGTGGTTGTTTGTCTGCTCTGGCCCCTTGTTTGTTCTCTCCTCTCCTCTCCCTTTGACTACAGTCTAGAGAATCTCTATCAATGGATTCTCCTCTAAGGAGTCTCTGTCCGATTTACGTGCTTCTCTGCACCAATTGGCTTTCCCCCATCTCCTAGTTTAAAAATTGCTCTACGGCCTTTTTAATGTTCAGTGCCAGCAGTCTGGTCCACCCTGGTGTAGGTGGAGCCCATCCTTCCTGTATAGGCTCCCCCTCTCCCAAAAGTGTCCCCAGTTCCTAATAAATTTAAACCCCTCCTCCATCGTCTCATCCACGCATTGAGACTCGTAAGTGTCCCTGTATAATGCCAGCTTAGCCAGAGAGTGGGAATGATGATGTTGCTACTCAGTACTGTGCATGCAGTCAGTCAGTGGTGCGATCACCTATTACATTCCACTGTAAATCCTGTACTCACACTCAGGGAGCGTGGATCACATGAGTGACTGAATACGAATATACTAGCGCTGTGTTGGACAAAGTCGAAGATTCAGCTGTCAAACCAGTTGGTTGTATGGGAATGCGCAGGCAGTGCTCTCGCAAATACTTTACTTCAGTATAGTCGTGTGATTTCTTGTTTTTCAAAATTTAACAGTGCCAAATACAAATTGACACTGATAGATTCCTCTACATATCGACAATACATAACAATGATACTTAGGTTGATAATAATAATATGACAAGTGAATAGTATCTACACATAGAATTTAAATGATTGAAAATTCCCCATGGATCATTGGCTAAAAGAAGGAACTTTAAAGAAACTGTGAGTACTTCAAACACGCTATATATATATATATATATATATATATATATATATATATATAAAAAAGACTGTTCTTAGGGTTCTGCAAAATTCTTTTGAGTTTAAAAGGATTCCATGGCCAGATAAAATTGGGAAATGCTATCTTAAGCCAATCCAGACACCCCAACTTCCTATCTTCAGCCAGCCTGCCCCTTACAATGTGGGAGGCCAGGGCAACCTACTACTCACTACCCTGCCTTCCCCAGGTGAGTGTGTTATATACTCTAGGCCACTCCAGAGCCCACCCTGCTTTGCTGCCTTCAGTGGGTCTCTTATCCTATCTTTGTAATGCAGCTGCCAAGTTCATGCCTGGGGTGGCTCATGTTGGCTGCCCAGCCACAGCCTGGGTGTGGGGAGGGGACTTGAACCTACCCCCCTGAACTGCCCAGGTGAATACCCTATCCCCTAAGCCACTCCAGAACTCACCCCACCCCCCAATCTTCAGTCAGTCCCTTCTCCTGCCTCCTTAACCTAGAGGCCAGGTCTGCCCTTGGGGATGCCCAGCTGCTGCTTGGGTGGGGACTTGAATCCACTACCCTGCATTCCCCAGGCAAATGCCCTAAGCCAGGGCAGAACCCACCCCCTTCTCTTCAGCCTGTGCCTTATCTGCCCTTCCTAATGCAGGAACCTGGGGCAACCCAGCCACTGCCTGGGTGAAGGGAGGTGACTTGAACCCATCACCCTGCGCTCACCTGAGGAGGGTGCTATCCTGTAGGTCACTCAACCCTTATCCTACCTTCCTAATGCAGTAGCCAGGTCCATCCCTAGGGCAGCCTGGGGCAGCCTGTGCCAACTATCCAGCTGCAGCTTGGGGATAGGGCAGTATTTGAACCCACCACCCTGCACTTCCCAACTAAATGCCCTATCCTCTAGGCCACTCCAGAGTGACCTCACTCACCCATTATGAAGGCCAGATAAGAGACCCACTGAAGGTAGCCTGTCGGGATAGGTTATGGAGTGGCCTAGGAGATATGGTATATGCTTGGGGAGTGCAGGGTGGTGGGTTTAAGTTCCCCTGTCCTCTTTCCTTCACCCTCCCCCATTCCCCTCCGGCAGCAGCTGGACAGGCAACAAGGGCTGGGCCAGGAGTGGTGCTGGCTCCTACAATAGGAAAGCAGTATAAAGGATGCCCAAAAGATAGGGAGGTGGAGAGGGTTAGGGGATATGGCATTTGCCTAGGCAGTGCAGGGTGGTGGCTTCAATTCCCCTTCCTCCCTCAGACCACCTGGGGAGAGGACAGACAGCCCACACTAGTTGCCCCATGGACGGACCTGGCTCCTGCCATAGGGAAGGTTGGATAAGTGATTTGCGAGGGGGAACAGTGAAGTGGATTCTGGAGTGGTTTAGGGGATAGGACAGTTGGCCTGGGGAGTGCTGGGGGTGGTGGGTTCAAGTCTGCAGGGGGACAGCCAACACAGGCCTCCCCATGAATAGACCTGGCCCCCACACCAGGAAGGCTGGATAACAGAAACCCTTGAGGTAGTGTGGGCCCTGGAATGGGGATAGGGCTTGGAGCCTTTCCCTTATCCTGCCTTCCTAATTTGGGAGCCAGGTCTCTGGGGCAGCTTGTGTTGGCTATCCCACCTCTCCCAGGGTGGAAGGGGACTTTGAACCTGCCAGCTTGCATGAGGAGTAAGAGAAACTAACAGGAGCATTTGCTGCCAGCGGCTTCCCGCTGCAAAGAGCAAAACAGAGCTAATGTGAGCTGCACTGCCAGTAAATGTTTTTCAAAGTAGTTTCACAGAGCACTTTCAGAAACACTGAGGCTGTGTCTACACCGGCACGATCTTGCGCCAGAGCTATGCAAGTGAGGCTAAGCGTGGAATATTGCCAAGACTCACTTTCATATATGAGCTGCCATTTTTGTGGAAGAGGCTCTTGCACAAGAAGGAGCTGTCTACACGGCCCCTTCTTGCACAAGAAAAACCCTCTTGCGCAATGCCATTATTCCTGAAGATAATCAGCACAGCAGCATTGCGCAAGAGGGTTTTTCTTACGCAAGAAGGGGCTGTGTAGACAGCTCCTTCTTGCACAAGAGCCTCTTCTGCAAAAATGGCGGCTCATTATATATGCAAGTGAGGCTCAGCGATATTCCACGCTTAGCCTCACTTGCATAGCTCTGGTGCAAGATCGCGCCAGTGCAGACATAGCCTGACCTAGATCAACTTACACCTTAGATCTCATACTAAAGACAATGCTGGCAGCCAATCCTATAGCAAATGATTTATTAACTAGGAAAAGGAAATTAAAGCGCTATTTATAGGTTAAAGCAAACAACATAAATACCGATTAATTACAGTCTTATGTTGCAAAAAGTGACAAATGTAGTAGCTGGTCCACTGGAAGTCTTTTAGGGCTAATCCAGGTTGACCCTTGCAAACTGTCATACCTTTACTTTTGTTGGATAGCAGTTTCCCCCACGACTCATGAAGAATCTAGTCCTTTATTGCTAATTTGCAATTGGGATCAGCCAAGGTTCTGTTGTATTATCTTTAGGACCCAATCCTGCAAACCTTTTTTTCTACTTGGCTTCAGCACAAATAGGCAAAAAATATTTGTAGGTTCTGGCCCTGATCCTGCAATCATTTATACAATTATTCTCTATTAAGTCAATAAAGGTTAATGGGACAACTCATATGAACAAATTGTTTTAGTTTATTACCTTTTTCTCAAGAATGTTATGTACGTGTTTTAGTTTGGCTTTATTTTCTCCCTGTTCTCTACCTAAAGGAAAAAAATGGGGAATAGCAGGGGTGTGGGTCGCTGAAATGATTAATGTTGTGCATCTAGCATTTTCAAGATACAGGCAGTCCCTGAGTTATGTCGGATCCGCAGTTACGAATGGGGATTTTCCCGCCCCGGAGGAGGCGGGCGGTGGGACGCCTGGTCCCACCGCCCGCCTCCTCCGGGGTGAGAAAAGCTGCTCCCCGTCTCCCTGGTCTGCTGGGGGGAGCCAGCAGACCAGGGAGACGGGGAGCAAAGCGGCAGAGGACCCGGGGCCGGACCCGCGGCCGCTTCCAGATCAGAGCTGCTAGTGGTAGAGCAGGTGGGGTGCTGCCGGTTGGTCCCGCAGCACTGCTCCTTGGCGCTACTGGACCAACCCGGCAGCACCCCAGCTGCTCTGCCCCAGGAGTTCCCAAGTTAGCCGCTGATCAGTTCCAGCAGTGGCTGAATCAGGACACCTGGGGCAGAGCAGCTGGGGTGCTGCTGGGTTGGTCCATTAGCGCCGAGGAGTGGCTGCGCTACTGGACCAACCCAGCAGCACCCGAGCTGCTCTGCCCCAGGCGTCCCCAAGTTAGCCGCTGCTGAAACTGACCAGCGGCTGACTACAGGAAGCCCGAGGCAGAGTTGCTCTGCCCCGGGCTTCCTGGAATCAGCTGCTGATCAGTTTCAGCAGCAGCTGACTTGGGGACGCCTGGGATTCTTAAGTTGAATCTGTATGTAAGTCAGAACTGGTGTCCAGATTCAGCCGCTGTTGAAACTGATCAGTTTCAGCAGCGGCTGAATCTGGATGCCAGTTCCGACTTACATACAGATTCAACTTAAGAACAAACCTACAGTCCCTATCTTGTCCGTAACCCGGGGACTGCCTGTATTCTAAGAACAGTTCCCAGAGGCCATCGGATGTATTGATTTGCTTTGCTTTGCAGACAGCAATCTGCTCTTTTATGGGAGATTAATTCTGCCAATACAGAGCTGACTCATTTTTTGCAGAGTTTTAACCCATTTTCAGTGTGTTATTAAGATTAATTTGGCTCTCACTAATGATACAGGAGACACTTTTGTTGTGCTGAAAAGAAGCACCCGGGATCTTTCTCAGGGGGATATGGCAACACGCCACATTTATTTAACATACATAGATCAATCAATATTTATCATATGCATAGGATACATTACACTCATGCACTCTCACACACACAAGCACACACTGTCTTGTTATGCTCCCCTAACTGCACTGGCCAGGTGAGTTAGATGGGGGAGGGGTGGAGCCCGGCTTCTGCAGATCCAGATCTATGCTCCCATGTTGACAAGACGAAAACCCGGGGTCCCTCTGCAAGATGTCTCATATTTATCCCTCTCATGCAGCCAATTAGTTATCACCTCGCCTTTCTTAATGCTGCTTCACAGAGAGTTCTTCCAAGGGCAGGCACTTGCTGCTTGACTCCCTAGGCCTCTATTTGTCCAGTCTTCTTAATGAGCTCACTTTACAGGTATTGTCTTGGATCTGGCTCCCAGACCTTCTCCACCCTTGCAAATGCTGCTGGAGGTGCTCCCCTTTCATTCTCCATTCACACCTCATTCATTTCAACAGGACAATCAAGGAAAGGGGAGAGCTCAAAAGACATTTTTTTTTCTTTACAAGAGCTATATATCTTAATACAAAGTTATAGCAGAAATGTTACAGAGATTCTATAAGAACACTTAAAGATATATCTAAAAGGACAAGATCTTGATACAAAGTATCATATTACAGGGATTTATCCACTCTTTGGCCCTATTGTGAAACACTGATGGGGCAGATAGACTGCTGGCATCGTAAACTTTATAGTTCCCATTACAAACAAAGTATTTAAAAATGCTATGTACCTGAGGGGTAGAATACTTAGTCTCAAGCATCATTAGTGGTCCTGATTTGCCTCCACAGAAACTAATGGGAATACTTCATTATCATGGATGTAAATCTGGATCAGGCCCTTCCTATGCTTTAACTACATCAGGTCCTAAGCAGTGATGAAATAGTAATTTTGGAAGTATATGGTGTCTAGACAAACATTTCTCATTTTTATTTTTCATAGTCTTTCTACCTTAATTCCACTTCAGTAATATAATCTGTTTGCTCCTGCATCCTAGAATCAGCCATTCTTAAGGTAGCAACTTCCATTTGTGGATGCTCACACTGGAGACATTTAAGCCTGAACCAAACCTAAAAGAAGTTTGCAATAAGGCATTAAAGGCTAAGCTACAAAGCTCCTCTTAGCCACACAGACACAGGGAATCAGTTGCATTTGCACCCTGGATTCTGAGGGAATAGGATCTCAAACTACATTAACTTTTCTGTGCTCCTTCCCTTTTATTAGTGTGTGACCAAGCACTGCGAGTAAAGCCATCCTGCTGGGGAGATGGAGGGAAAGAGGGATTCAGAGATGGGAGGGATCTCACCATCACACTAAACAATCTGGGACAAATTCTGCAAGGGGGAATCTGTAGTTTCTTCCCCTGTTATCCAAGCCCCACATGTTCATTCTTCCATGGATTAAACACAACACACAAAGCAATACTCAAAAGACAAGTGTTTATTAGATACATTGACTTAATTTAAAAAAAGATTATGCAAGAAATACATTTAAATATAACAATTACATAAAATGTTATTGAAATTCTGTGCTACATAATAAAACAGGCATCTTTTTCATTACCAACATACGGTGAAGATTTCCAATATTGGCTTTATGCAAAGTAGTATTCAGCTGGTACATGTTAAGTGGTCTGCACTTTTGTTCAAATCTGATTTGTGCTGTGCCAATTTGTTCCTGAAATCTGCATTAGCTCTAGGTGGAACAAAATGTTCTCATGTTCTGTACATAAGGAAACTGACCAGCCACCCCCCCCCCCCCCCCCCCAACAAAACAACAACAATGAACTGCTTTCAAAAAGGAAAAAAGCTAAACATAACTCCAGGTAATGAAAATGTCTGTTAGTGGGCGTGTTCTCTTTCACTGGAGAGGTAATGCTTATAATGTGACTTGGTTATTATATGGGTGTGCAATGAAAGGAGAATAGACCCTTAGGTCTGGTGCTCGCCCATATGAAATGGATACCAATTCATGATATTCATGTTTCTTGGTCTTGTTTATTGCCATGCTGCTTCATATTACTTCACATTATGTACCTTGTGGGGAGGGAAGGGGAAATGTGTGGCCCTGAACAAGATTATTTATGACAAACAAGCCAATGTCCAGTACTAAGATACTAACAAATACAAAAGATGCATGAATTGATTTAATTGTGCTTTAAATTAATGAATGAAGAGATTGCTGTCTTTATTCTGGGCAATAAAAATGACCTTCACAAAGGATTCAGCAGAAGCAATGCAAATTCATACACAAGAGTAGAGGGAATATTAGGGCATTCAAGGCACAAATATTTTGGCAACATTAAACACATTCTTTTCTTTGGAACCAGTGGTGCAAAAGAAGCAGCTATTACATACCTGCCACCATCATGTACAGCTACCTACAAGATGCAAACAGCGTCTTTATCATTTTTGTAAAAGATCGTCATATAAGCCCTATCATAAAATGATCAGAAAAAATCACACAAAACATTCACACAAATCATTAAAATACTGACTGAAGCATTATGATATGATAAACAGGAAAATTTCCTGTAAATAAAACTCTCAGGCAATGTTATCTATGGATGCACAATCCTAAATTACCTGGACTATTTTACACAACATCAGTTATGAAAAACTGCTGCCATGCACTGTCAGTGCATTGAGGAAATCTTGCGGTTGATGTATCTGACCTTCAGGGACAATGGCTAATATTTTTGTAATAATATTGATTGAATCTACACATTTAGAAAAAGCTACAATTGCAGTGGATTTTTACTGAGGCTACTTGAAACCTATAATGTTTAAAACAAAAACACTAAAAGAAACTTGTATGCTAGACATGTGAATATAAATATTTGGCTCCGTGCCAGAGTGTCAAACTTCTACCTGAAATTATACCTTGCATAACAGACTCTTTCACTTTTTTTTCTTTCACGTTTTTGATCTGAGGAAGTGGGTCTGGCCCACGAAAGCTCATCATCTAATAAACCATCTTGTTAGTCTTTAAAGTGCTACATTGTCCTGCATTTTTCTTTCACTACTTAGTACAGAGACTTTTTAATCAGGGACGAGTCAATTTAATTTGTACCTTCTCGTGAGTGCAAGGGACTGGACTAGATGACCACTCAAGGTCCCTTTCAGTCCTATGATTCTAATGTGCAAAAGAGTCTAAGTACAGATAAAAATCTGTCATGCTTCTTAGTAACAAAGTCTGGTAAGTTTCATAATTCTTTTGAATAGTCTATTGCCATCTTCAATAGAGAAAATCTTGTCCAAATTGGGATAGTAAGAAAACTGAATTCTCCTACCTTTCCTGAGCTTCATCACTAGAAGGACCAGAAGCATATCAATGCACACATTGTTTTCTCTGAACCTGAACACAAATAGTTGCCAAATAAAATGCTATAATATTAAATGAGTCCGCATCGGAGATCATGATCTGCAAGAGTATCTAGAAGATCCTGGTTAGAACAACCTTAACCATTCAATGAATGCACTGGGCTTTCATCTGTTACTTTTCCCACCCATCTATTCAGATTCTTTCTATTAATTTTCTTCTGAATTGGAATGAGAATGAGTTTACAACTTCATCACTGCCCCTTGTAGCTGGGAATAATGAAGGTCCAGTACACAATCAACGCATTGTGGAGGAGGAGAAGTGTCTTAAATAGTAAGAAATGGATTATTTCTTGTCTTGTGTCCTTGCACCTTATCAATTTAAACAGGATAACCTGAAGAATCACGCAAAATAGGGCAGTGAACTTAGACTATCTGCTAGAGAATAGCTAACAATCATAAGTGTCTCCTGCTTTCAAGCACAGAAGTCCAAAGTTTCCTCTTTGAACTACTTCCCTGTGAAAATGCATCCCTTTCCTGCATCAGCCTTTCCTTGAAGCTTGCAGAACACAGAAAATTCTGTAAAAAATTATGGGTGAGTTAACATAAGAGGAATCCATATCAACATCTCCTGAGTTAAAGGTATCTGTGCACCATGGAGTGAGAATATCAGTGCAATTCTTAATGCTGTTGTACTGGTTCATGAGTCAGAAACCAGAAATATGTTGAACTCTCATTGATAGGAGGAAAAACATAATGCTTAATCCTTGGAGGAGGCACAGGATGCATACACTGCAAGATGAGCTATCCAGTGGCACAAATGGAAGAGGTCCCACAAGTTCAGCCGACTGAAGGCATACAGAGTTTGAGGGAACCAACTAGAAAATGCATAATTACTAGACTTAGTGAAATATAATGTACTGCTGACTATAAAACTGATGTCATGTACGATGTGTTGAAAATCAGAAGGTTGTATAAAACTCTCAAGGATGCACTATTCAGATTATTCAGATGGTACCTTCTTGACAGCCAAGTTGCAAGTAAGTACTAATGTTTTTTTCAGTCAATGCCAGGATTCCAAAGAGTAGAGAGGCAAAGCTCATGAACATCAAAACTCAGAATTTAATGAATTTTTTAAAGCTGTGATTTAAGGACATTTACTTTTCTGTTAGGTAAATATTAGATCTCTTAACAGTGAGTTTTTAAACGAATGGAACAGCTAGAAAATTTTTTGCCCTGCTTCCCAAACATGGCTATTTTGAAATTATGTACTTGTGCTAGCTCCCAGGGAATGAGATCTGCTTAACTGCGACTTTTCATCATGAACATCTTTTGATTACAGTGAAAGGCACGTTAGTATTTTTTCCTCAAGGAATCAGGGCACATAAGGTCCAATCAAAAGGGTTTGCATCATTGTGAAAGTCTTAATCTTTGAATCTATCTATCCCCAAATAAAATATTTTGAAATACAAGAGACCAGGAAGTGCCTCCACGCACAATAGATGCCTCTAGAACATGTTACATTTTCAATAACAAGCTGTTTTCTTATACATTTTAAAAATAGTATTTTGACAGAATGTGTGATAACTTCAACTATATGTAGAGTCAAAAATACAAAATATTAACAGTTCACTTAAAATGAAATTACTGTATAAATAACTTCAGCCATTTTAGCTATGCTCAACACACACACTTCTCCATTACTGCTACAGGGTCTAATAAGCTGCATGCAAAAAAGTTGCTTTTACATCTAAATATCAGCATTTACTGGTACAGTAAACAGCTATTTTCAAAATTAGTAAGTAACAGTAACAAGATACATGTAAACAGTAAACATACAACATTCTAAACTATAAACTGACTCTTCAGACACATAGAACATAATGTGTTTGTATTTACAGATAGGCACAGAGACTTATAAATGCAAATAAAAATAATCATCACACAAATAACATTATATGCCTATAAAATAAAAAACATTTCAGAACAGCTTACTCTAAAAATCAACATTAAATATCAAATACAAAAAGAAAGGCAGTTGGGGGAAATGGAAATCTGTCTTAGCATCTTATTAGAAATAAAGTGCTCCTTCCATAACAACTTTTTCATTTACAATGTTGCCAGAAGCTGTTCACCATGATACTGTAAAATAGTTACTGAGCAACTACCAATGCTGTCAATGGGCCTTGTTCACAGGTGCTGGAATTCTATTTTCAAAGTCAGGCTTGGTGAACAGGGACCCCAGAAACACAGAAAGGGATTAATTTATCTGATTCACTTTTCTTATACTACTCCATTTCTTCCCATTTTGATCACTTGGATGTGATTTAATAATTACATCAGGGACTGATTTAATAATTACCTCAGTAATCTGCACATATTTTTATTTAATATATCTAATATAAACTACTAGGCTATGTCTACACTCGCGGCTTCTTGCACGAGTAATATGCAAATGAGGCTAAGCGTGGAATATCGCTGAGCCTCATTTGCATACCTAATGAGCCACCATTTTTTTCAGAAGAGGCTTTTGCGCAAGAAGGAGTGTCTACACTGCCCCTTCTTACGCAAGAAAAACCCTCTTGTGCAATGCCGTTCTTCCTGAAAAGTAACAGATGCTCCTTCTTGCACAAGAGCCTCTTCTGAAAAAAATGGTGGCTCATTAGGTATGCAAATGAGGCTCAGTGATATTCCACGCTTAGCCTCATTTGCATATTACTCATGCAAGAAGCCACGAATGTAGACATAGCCCTAGTGTTTGGCATCTAGCTAGCAATGGAAATTTGTATACATTCCCTTGGTTACAACCCTAATTGGCCGAATGTTCACTTAATGCTCAGTGCTCCTTTACAATGTCACCATTACTCAATGCTGACAATGATGACTCTCTAAAGGAGTCGGAGCTACACCAAAAGCCAGAATGCCTGTTTCATGGGAAAAACTTGTGGGAAGAAGATGGAGAAGAAATCCCAAGGGGGACAGATTATGTTCCAGACATGCAGTTTGCTCTTTTTCCCTACAGACCGAACAAGGGTTTCAGCACTTGTAAATCTCCTGGATCTGTCCTTGAAAGAGGCCCTTTGCGTTCATCTGCTCCAGTACTGACTGCTTTCCTGGCTAACAGCTATCTTCAAGGCAAGGAGAGACTTCATGAGGATAGAGGATATGGTACCTTGTGGTGGGAAATTGGTGTCTGGAGCAAGCATTCCTTCCACGTGTAAACTCTGAAGCGCTATGTAGTTTCATGAATATGTGCTCCAACTATAGAAGTGTATATTGGGAGCAAAACATCCTGTTAGAGAGATCTAAGCAGGAATGGGAGGGACATATTTCATAAGATTTTCAGCTTAATTGATAAGCAATGGGCCAAAATCTGGGAGGATACTTTGGAAGTCTTTAAACCTTCAAAATTAAGCCATTCAGTTTGTGATTTTACAAATCACATGGCTAAATGAACACCTCTCTGGATGGCATTTTGACAATTTGTGGGAAGTGTCAGTTCTACACATGTCCTCTGTGGGGTTTACAGCTCAATAGCACTGGAAAAAGTGACTATCTAGAGAAATCTATACAAACAGAGTTAGCCAATGTCCCAGAACTTTGCATAATAAGATTAACTCAAACAGCAGAGTTAGGCCTGTGGTTGCTAGCTCTTTCTATCAACAGAGAGTTTACACTATGAAATTCATAGAGTTAGAAGCCCCCCTTGATGAGTGTTTCTATTTATACACATGCATCTGACAAAGTGGGTCTTTGCCCACAAAAGCTTATGCTCCTACTCCTACACGTCTATAAGGTGCCACAGGACTCCTCGTCTATTTATACAGTAGAATGATGAATGGTACCTTACAGTTAGCAAAGGATGGTATCAAGAATTAGCAGACTTCAGCTTTACAATTCAAGGTGGTCAGAATTGGGACACAAAACTGCTTCAGATGTGTGCCTATGCTGTAGGGTCATTATTTTTCTGCATGCATATAGTCCAGTATTTGTATGACTTCTAATAAATTATTAGAAACACTATGAATAAGGTCCATAGTGAAATGTTAGAAGATCTGTTATGAAAACAGTAGTTACTGCAACTTTTTGCAGCAGCTCAATGAACAACCACGACTAGATAAATGCATGGATGTTAGGTCCATCAATACTTATTAGCTAGGATGGGTATGAATAGTGTCCCTAGCCTCTGCTTGTCAGAGGCTGGAAATGGGTGACAGGAGAGGGATCACTTGATGATTATGTGTTCTGTTCACTTCCTCTGGGGCATCTGGTATTAGCCACTATTGGAAGACAGGATACTAGGCTAGATGGATGGTTGGTCTGACTCAGTATGGCCGTTCTTATGACACCGTCAATTCCCCTACCCATATACAGAGGAAAATTATTTACCAAAGGTTTTAATATTTATTTCCTATGAAGCATTGCATTTAAAACATTTAAAGCAGTGGGTGAATATGAAAGAAAGTCTATTTGGTAAGCCAAGTAATCTTATGGTAAAAGAACATACTTGTGAGACAAGGGGTGAAATAATATCTTCTACTAGACCAACTTGTCCTGGTGAGAGAAACAAGCTTTCAAGCTTATACAGCGCTCTTCTTCTGCTCCGTGTAATCTCAAAAGCTTCTTGTTCTCACCAACAGAAGTTTATGTACTAAAATGTATTCTCCTCAGATATCCAATGTCTCGAATATCCTGGGGCTACAACAACACTACATCACGATGATACAAACTCTTTTAAACCAACATATTTTTTGTAGGTCAACTTGGTTAAATGTTTTCAACTAACAGACTCTGAGAGAACCAAAAAAACAATAGAGATCAGTCCTTAAGATCTAGGCACAACTACTTGTGAAGGTTCCTTCCCTACGTAACATCCAAGATCTTGATTACTGTACACCAAGAGGAAACTATGTAAATGTTAGTTTACTGTTATCACACCAGAAATGATTGAACAGTAGTTACTGGATATGGTTGTAGATTTTTTTTGTTTACTTTTTAATTAACTGAAAACATTGTGTTTGTTTTAAAAGGCACATGGAGATTTAGTTTCGTATGGCACTGAGGGAAAAGTCAGTTTCCCATTTTAGGAATCTTTGAAATCCTGTCTTGTGCCAGGGCACTGCATCCTTTCATAAGTTTTCCCTTCTTTACAGTTTAAAGCTTTTTTCATTGTATCTATGAATCGTCACACAGCCATGATATGATACTGGCCTGGGCATGGCTGCTACTCCCGTGATGATGCCTGTTGCAGGGTCATAACAAAGAATGGTGTCTGTGGCTTCTCCATTTTCTCGTCTTCCACCAAGGATATAGATTTTGCCGTTACACACAGACATGCCACAGTTTTCCTGTTTACCAAATATACAAAAAAATGCACAATTATTTACCGACTCCAAACCCTATTCAAGGTTGGCAAGATGGTCCAGCATTTTGATTACCAAAAGGAGATAGATCAAAACTATATTATTTCCTTCTGGTACTATTCACTGGAGAAAGCAGGATATTGCTCTTCTGGACCAACCCTGGGGCATGCTAATGCTAGCAGCATGATAATCCTGAAGACTTGGGCTGTTCAGGCATAAGGCTGTATTGGACTGAAGCAGCTAAGTATGGCTTTTTCAGACTGCAATGACATATCCAATGTTTGGGAATAGTGCAAATAAGCAGGTGAGATAAGAAAGAGATGGAGAGAACAGAGTTCAAAAAAAAAGAGAGAAAAGTCAAAGAATAAATGTAGCAAATATGGGATGGGAACAGAAAGAGAGGTTAAGAGAACAGAAGTAGGTAACAACTAGTGGTTAAAGACAAGGAAAGAAAGAGAGCCAGGCACAGAGTAATTACAGAAAAAAAAGCAGATGTTATGTTCTAGTGGGAGAAAAAGGGGAGGGGCCTCAAAGTTATCTGTCTATCTAAGTATTTGTGCATCTGTCTGTCCATTCATCTGTGAGTCCATTTGCTCAAGAACTCCTCCTAAATTGTAAAAGCTAGGACCATCAAATTTGGTAGACAGCTTCCCCTTATCCTAACTTAAAGCAAGGTCAGGGTTTGATTGTGCGAAGAAAATGGGAAGTAGGGTTGCCAGATAGTTTCACAAAAAATACCGAACATGGCAGGAAAAAAAAGTTGTTGAGCCCCCCCCCCCCCAAAAAGCCACACCCTGCACAAAAAAGAGTCACGGCCCCTTTAAATCCTCATACACTCCATTCACCCCCGCCAAACATGGTGGGGGAAGAATGTCCCAATCAGCCTTCCATCTGAGAAAAATACCAGACCTTTTACATGTCCGGTATTTTCTGTTTTGTTTTTTTTTACCCGGCAGAAACTGCAAATACTGGACTGGCCGGGCCAATACCAGACACCTGACAACCCTAATGGGAAGTGCCTGGAATGGAATTGTTTTCCACAAAAAGGGAGGAGTCTGAGAAAGCAGGCACAACTGTCTCTCCGCAACGACAAATGGAGACAGCGAGTGTGGGGGACAGCTATGCTGCAGAGTGACGACGGTGGGAGAGCAGCAGCACCAGGAACAGAGAGGCCAGCTGAGGCTAGGACTTTCCATATTACTGGCCACCAGCTTAGGTAAACGGTCCCTACACATGGCAGCAATCTCTGCTGGGCAGTTTATCCCTGGTCCCTACCCCTTGCGAGGAGCCACCGAGCAGCCCAGCCTGGCTCCCATCACTTGCAAGGAGCTGTGTCTGCCCACTGGCAGGTATAATGTAGGAAATTGACCTCTGTAGGCATTTGCTATCTAGGGTGCACTGAGCAGGCTCAGGAACGCTGCAGAAACCACTGCCCTTTGTTGTGCCCTAACTTTGTGTAAGTTTCTGTTGACTGCTTTTTACTGGGGGCTAGAAAGGGGCAAAGGGAACAAATCAGAGGAGGGGAGTGGAAATTGACTGAGCAAGGGGGTGAAGCAGCTGGAGGCAGTTAGGTTAGGGGCTGGAGGCAAAATCAGGGCTGGAGTGAGGAGCAACAGGTAAGCCCCGGGTTGAGGCACTGCTGGATAGTCACAGAGGGCAAAGCCCCACCCCAGAAGGAGCTGTCGGCCGGGGGGGGGGGCTGGCTATCCTAGCTCTGTCTGTTCTCCAGGAGGATCCACTGGGGCATTACTGCCTGGCCCCCTGGAGGAGCTGTCTTCAGAGCAGCACCATCCTCACTGCCATGGCTGTCCCTGGTAAGCCCCCCTCAACTTCCCAGTCCCCTGGCTTGAGCCCTCTATGTCCTGAATCCTGCAACCCCATGACCTGAGCCCCCACACACCTCCCACCCCTCCTTTGAATTCCCCACCCCCTGCCGACTCCTGTACTCCCACCCACTACCCTCATGCCCCATCACACCTCCCAGCCCCTTGTCCTGAATGCAGCACCACCATCTCCTGCCCTGAGTCTCCCAACCCTGCCTTGACTCCCGCTTGAAGGACCTGAGCAACGCTGGGTAAATCTTCTAGGTTTTTTCCCTAAAGGAGAGAAAGAAGGAGGGAGTCAAAGTGAAAACATTATGCAGAAAATTGTAAGAGGAAAAGACAGAAAATGAGGGGACAGGGCAGGAGCAGCTATCTTTCAGGGCATTTTTTTAAAGTGTATAGTATTTTATTAGCAGATTAAAAATATAGTGAATGTATTGCTATAGGATAACTAGTTTACAAATCGTATACCAAGGGAAAGAACTATATCACTGGAATTCTGCTCAGGAGTCTCATTCAGAGATTGATATGAAACTTTCTGCTGCTTTTCATGCTCTGCTTTCTGCTCATATTTCATGCTCTGTTTAAAACATTTTCCTACTATAATTTTGTAACTCTAAAAACTTCAATTTCAACCAAATAATATTTGAATAAATAAAAATGCCAATGGAATTTAGTATCAATCTATGTTTGGAAGTGTTAAATTGTATCCCATAATAGACTGTCCATGCTAACACACTAGCACTCACCAGAAGTGTTGTTAGATGTTTCTCTGACTTTTAGTGTCTAGACCGGGGTGGGCAATAATTTTTGACCGGGGGCCACTTCAGAAATTTTTGAAGTGGCCTTGCACCACCCCAGAAGGGGCAGGGCCAGGACATGCCTGTGCTTCCCCACCCACAGACCCTGATTGGTCTGGGGTTGGAGGAGCATGCAGTCTTTGCCCCTGCAGAAAGAACCGCCAATTGTTCTGAACAGCTGGCAGTTCCCTCTAGGTACCTCTGCATCTGGCAGTGGAAGGAGACTTCGCACGCTCCCCCGTTGCCCTCAGGTCAATCAGGGCCTAGGGAGGGAGAGCACATGAAGTCTCTCACTCCCTGCCCCCGCCCTGCCAGGGAGCACCCTGCTTAGAGTCAACCACCAGCTGAGCAGCACTTGGAGGTTGACTTTAAGTGCTGAGCCCCTTGCAGAGTGGGAGGAGACTTCACACGCTCCCCCCGTCCCCAAGCTGTGATAGGCCTGGGGAAGAGGGGGGAGTATGCAAAGTCTCCTCCCACTCTGTCCCCTTGCTGTAAGGAATGTGCAGTGCTTAGGGGCGCCGCACCCCTTGCAGGGCAGGAGGAGACTTCGTGCCTTCCCCCCAACTCCCTACCAGGCCAATCAGGGCTTGGGAGTGGGAGGAGCGTGCAAAATCTCTTACCACTCTGCCATGGAACATGCAGCATTACTAAGCACCACACACTCCTTGCAGGACAGGGCCAGGTGGGAGGAGACTTCACACACTTCCCTCCCGCCCCCAGGCTCTGATTGGGGAGCAGCATGGCATCCACAGGCCAGATCAAATCGCTTGGTGGGCCGGATCCAGCCTGTGGAGGCCCTTTTGCCCTCCCCTGGTCTAGGCTGCAATTAGTAAGAATACAGTTTTGTCAGAGGAAATGAATTCTGTGACTTTACTAGCCTCCATGATTTCTTTGGTTTCAGCTGTCACCAGAGCAGCAGGGATGAAGCAGCTGCCTGGCTCTGCTGCAGGAGCAGTGCCCGGGTTGGAGCAGCAGTCAGGGTAGTTTCCAGAGCAGAAGCAGTGACCGGGGTGGTGTGGCTGCAAGGGCTGGGCTGGAGTGGTAGCTAGGGAACTGGAGCAGAAACTGGGACTGTGTTGAAACAGTGACCAGGGTCTGAGTCTGGGGGTGGAGCAGCCACCCAGTGCCTGAGTCAGCCTACAAGCAGTGGCCAGGGATGGAGCAGCAGTAGTCAGCCCCCATCACAGGAGCAGCAGCAGGACTAGAACAGAGACCAGTTTCCCCAGCTGTTAGTTCCCCCTCCCCATATATTTTTAGTAAAAGTCAGAGAAAGATTGTGGGCAAGGTTGTGAATTTTTGTTTATTGCCCATGACCTGTCTGACTCTTAGTAAATACCCATGACAAAAAACTTCATCTTAATAAATGTAAAGCAAGAACTAATGCATCTGAGAGCTGCTATTTAAGTGTTTCATATCAAACTCATTTAATTGCAAATTATTAATACAAAGAAGATAAAATACATTTTTCAATGTTTCCAAGTATTTTAGTGTTTATTACCTGTCTGCTGAATGTATTCTGGACATGCATCCAATAATCCTCGACTGGATCGTAGCAGTAAATTGCCTTGGTGAGCCCTCCCGCAACATAGATCAGATTGTTTAGAGACACAGCTGTTATGCATCTCTTTGCAATAGGGATAGTTGCACGGAGCAACCAAGAATTAGTATCGGGATCATATGACTGAACCTGGAAACAGGCAAACACATTTTATGTTTAACATCCCACATGAACAAAAATCAAATTTATTACCTGAAGTACATATAGAAGTTTTTGAGTGAAAGAGATTAGAAATAACAGCATCTAGTTGGAGTGTGTCACAAAAAGATAGCAAAGTAACTCAAGATATTGCTACTGTAAATCTGCAACATTAAAAACAAGGAATATTAAACAGCATCAGTTTACATAAAATTATACAGTATTTTACATTATTTACTTAAATATGCTGTTTTATTGAAAACTTATATATTTCTGAATGCATGAATGCAAAGATGATTTAACCACGACAAAGCCTATATTAATGGCAAACTGTGCTTTATTATTTTTTTCTGCTGTGTGATGCATACTTTACATTCAGGCACTAGACTAGTTCAGGAGATTTGTAATCCCGTTTAAAAATCTCTCTGTATGACTTACATTTTCAGTAGTATTATTAAGATACACAAAAAGGAAACAAATATGAGGGGTTAACTGACCTTGTCAGAGCACGTGTTGTCATCAGGACCTCCACCAATCACAAACAATTTGCCTACACAGCTAGTTACTGCTGGAGAACTCACTGCTTCTTTAAGTGGAGCTACCTCTGTCCATCGATTGGAAAATGAATCATAACATTCTACACTGCTGAGTCTGCTTTGTCCATCATACCCTCCAACCACATACACCTATGCAAAACAAAGAGAAAATATAATCAATTTATCTTTATCTCCTGTTTGAATTAAACAAGTAGAGGATTCAGCTGATTCAAAGCTTCAGGGTCTCAATTCTGATTTGCTGTATTTCTGATCGCACAGGTTTCGCCTCCCCACTGAAAACTTCTATACAGAATAGGAATACTGCCTTTTCAGCCACTCAGCTAAACAATCTCAAGACAGCAACCAAACATTAGTACGTGGAGATACCGGAGCCAATGGAGCATACATTACAAGTATGGACATAGGATTTCCTTTTTACATAAACATGCTCTATAAAACATCTCTACAATTCTCTTTACTTGAGCAAACAGACAGACTCATAGGCCCGGGTATGCTGCTAAGATCAGTATCAATTTGAGTTAGTAGTTGCATAAGCGAAAGACTTGCAGATCAAAGGTGTCTGAGGCCCAGTTTTATTTTGGGACACATGTTTAACCACATGTTTAAGAAGAGGTATAATTTGTTGCTCGTTTGTCTCCCTTTCACAGTGTATCGGAACAGCGCTCCATTGCAAAGAAACAAAATCAAAGTTAGGTAACACCAGTTTCTACAGACACTGCAAACCTCAGACCATAATTCATCGGTTATTTAAAATCAACAGAGGTTGATGGGAAATGCGATCTGAATTTTAAATAGTTACATCTGGTTTTACAATTAAGTTTTGCTTATTATTTGGAAAATGTATTTGCCACAATAAGTAATAAAATATTTCTCTTACTTTACCAAGAAGGACAGCCATTTTATGACGCCATCTGCCTTTGTTTAGGGAAGCAACTCTGATCCAAATGTTAAGCTGAGAGTTATAAATCCACACGTCCCGGCTGTTAATTCTTCCACCTTTAAAATTACAAAAAAGACAAAAAGAAAAAAAAAACATCTCTATGACTAAGGCAGTTACTAAATATGAGGTGCTAGATACTGACATACTCCTCTGCAGTGGAACACGGAAAATGTCACATCTTTTACATCTGCTAGGTAATATATAACATTGTATTTCAACAAGGTAGTTGCTCAGACATAGACTGAGAGGTACTCAGAATTACTAATGTTAATTAATATTTCAAAAAATGAAAGTACTTGATAAATATTTCCCATTATTCAAACCTTTTAGAATAATATGCTAAGCAAAAAATATGCAGGTTTTGTTTTTTTCATAAGACACTGCATTAGCAGATTTTTTAAATGTTGGAAAACACTGAAATGAATTTCTTTCCACAATTTAAACTTTCTTGGGCACTACTGCATGAATGAGCCACTGGAAAGGAAATTTCAAAGATGTACGTTCTGTGTGGCATGTACCTTACCTGTGATGGGGCATCTGCTCCACAATGACCCTATGAGGGTTGAAACCCAGCCCTGGGAGAGGGCTGAGAGAGCAGAGCCCACAGCTGAGGCAGATACAGCCCACTATGGTGCAGCTGGGGTTGTATAAATAAGGGCTCCTGGAGGCAAGGAGAGCACACATGCTTGCTCTAGCTGTGGAGCAGGAGGGACCTGGCTGCCAGGGAACCTGGAGGCTTCCTAAGACAGAGCAGGGCTGGGGAAAAGCATGTAGAGCTGGGGAACTCTGGCCTGACCTCGTGGCCTGGGAATACTAGGGCTATAGATAGACCAGGGCTAAGGAAAGTCAAGCAGAGCTGGGGTGCTCTGGCCTGACCTCACTCTCAGGCTGCAGGGCCTGAGACAAGGCCTAAGGGTACTAAGGCTGCAGGGGGGTAGCCAGGATAGGCAAAGGTAGCAGGTTCACACCCCCTTGCCAATGATGAAGGGCCATTTCATACAACAGTTTGCCCCTGTGGCAGGGGCTAGATGACGACTGCCAGTGGGTCACTGAAGCAAGGTGGGTATAGGGGGATTGGGGTTCCATGGGAGGGGAGGACCCTAAAGTGCAGGGGCACTGACCTAGGATGGTACCAGCAGGCGTGACACCTGCTGAAAGGGGCATTCCAGGGCTGAAAAGCTGATTCCCAGAGCAGCCGGGGGAGGTGCCGTGGGGTGAGTGCTCGCCCCGAGACACTAACATTGAGTGCTGTCCTCTACATGGTCTCACGCATATGTCCCCCTCTAAGTTCCACCGGCTGCTGAAGTGAAAACATGTGGAAAGACAGACACTTTGAGTAAACAATCAAATGCAATAGGGGAGATAGTAATTCCTATCCTGGAAGAACCTAACCAGTTAATCCTGTCACCATTGGTCCAGATGACAGACATATACCCAAATAATCTTCTAAGGGTCTTAACTTGAGAGAGGCTGAGCATCCACAACTGCTATGGACTTCAGTGGAAGATGAAGATGCTCAGCACCGTCTATGGCAACAAGCCTTTTCACTGCAGAATCTAGCACTAATAATTAAAAGTTGCTTACTTAACTGGTGTGGAGGAGGACATATTGGATCATGGGTCAGTTCATATAATCATTTGGCTATAAACTCCACCCAAGCCTCCTTCAACTTAGATGAAAATTCATCCATTGATGTACAGTAATTCCTCATTTAACACTACAGATATGTTTCAGAAAATGATCGTGTTACGTGAAAACGTGTTATGCGGGGTCAATTTTCCCATTGAAAATAATGGAAAAGGTGGGGGTTGCGTTTCAAGTGGTGGTGTCTGGTGGGACCGGGACATAAGGTTGGGGGAGAAAGGGGACTGGGTTACGGCAGGGAGGGGAGGTGTTTGGCTCTGGGGAAGAGAAGGGGAGGAGGATTGTGTTGGGAGTATACCCTTGTGACGGGTCTTCTGGGACCCTCACTGCATCCAGCGGGGGGGGGGTCACTAGGGAATGGCGCGGCGATCAGCGAACCCTCCGCCGCTTTGCAGGGACGCGGGGGAAGCCCCGCGCAGCTGCCGGTGACGGGCCGACCGGGGAAACCCAGTCGCCGGCCTTCAAGCGGGGGCGGAGGAGAGAGGGCAAGGAGTCTGGTGAGGGGGAGTCAGTAGGGAACGGTGCAGCGAGTGGTGAACCCTCCGCCGCTTTGCAGGGATGCAGGGAAGCCCCGCGCAGCCGCCGGTAACGCTGGGGAAATCGTGTTATTCCGGGGACGGTCGTGTAATTCAAAAAACGTTCCCTAAAAAAAAAATCGTGCTATCGCAAAAACGTGTTAAGCGGCCACGTGTTAAATGAGGAATTACTGTAATGATTAATGATTAAAAACAAAACAATAAGAAAAAATGTGGATACCAAATTATAGGCATAGGGTTTATGCTCAACACATATTGAGGGAGGTTATTTGGTAAGCTACATATAGGCCAGAGGAGGTGAAATTCATGAAGTTTTCATTCCAGCAACTTCTGGAAGTGCAAACAATCTCCCAAAGACCTGTAAACTGTCCAGCAATATTCCTGCTGTCATTACCCTATTTAAGTTTCCTAGAATTTACCTGAAACAAGAATATCATTCCGAAGAGCACAAACTGCATATTCAGACTTGGTAAATTCTGGGAGTTTAGCTAGTGACTTCCATTCTCCTGTCACAGGATCATAGCATTCATTGTATGGCAGATTAAACCCCCCAACTCGTTCACAGCCTCCGACAATGACTATCACCTCAGAATAGCCAGTGGATCTTAAACAATGAAAACAGAAAGAGAAAATAGATGTCTATTAAAGCACATATAGCAAACAATATCAGCTTGAAAAACCAAGATCGTACAGCTTTAAAATCTAAAAATCTATTATTTAACATGACACTGACTTCTACAGCAATAATCATTTGCTTAAAAATGATTCAGATATTTCACTATTTCCAGATGTCCCATTGTGTGACAAGTAACCATACCAATAAATAACCATTTTGTTAAAAGGATGGAGTTATATTGCATGCATGCTGTGTAAAAAGCAATTTTTTTTAAAAAAGAAAGCCCTTATATTTTAAGATTTTCTCTTCTGACTGATGCAGACATATAAGAAGTAAAGCTGAAGCCATGTGTGAGAAATACACACACACACACACATACAGTTTTGAAGGTTTCATATAAAATCCAGCACACTGAAAACAGTCTCCTGTAAAGTTATAAATATCACAAAAATTCTCGTGACAGTTTATACCACACAAATATTTTGCAAATTTAGAATTAAATACCTTCCAAATGTTACAGAAAATTTCTTTTTTTTAAAATGTTTAAGACCTCTGGATTAAGTATGTTAAAGTTTGATTCATCAAATAGTCGATGGGATTTCCATAGACTATTCGATTAGTCGATAAGAACTAGAGCAACATTCCACCTTTGAAATGTACAAGAGCTCCAATGGGGCTCCTCTTGAGCCTTGGGGCTAGATCCAGACAAGGTGGGGGCTGATTTAGGGCTTCTCTAGTTTAGGGAAATTTGTGCCTATGTCATTACATCAATACACTGGTGTAACTAACCAAATCAAACCAGATATCAAATGCATATTATCTTTAAAAGAGCAGATTGATGTACTGCATGCTATTTAACTACAATTAATCCCAGAGGAGCAGATATCTTATTTACTATGACCCAATCCTGCCAAAAAAAAAAAAAAAATCACATGACTTATGTCTATAACAACTCCATGATCTGTTCTCAACTTTGCTTATGAATGATAGAATTGCTATAGGCATTTATTTAAAACCACATTGTGGGGCATCAGAAGTAAAAACTGACTATTCTTGTTCTCATGTTACTAAATTCTATAAACAAATAAGTCCTTTTTCCTCTAAATGTTTTAGAAAAAGCAAAGACACGGTAAATGTGAATATACCATGAAATCTCACAATATAAATACTTGTCTTAAGAACTATGTTTACACACTTGGATCATTCAATAAAGTGACCTCAGTTACTCTCTCATAACTGGTAAAAAAATCCCAAAGAAAATTTCCCTTCAGTTGCTCCAACCTTGAAGTGATGTCAGGGCCTGCTTTTTACATATTTAATGTCTAATGTTGAGCTATCTAATCTTCTTTTTCGAGGAACTAATCTTGGAAAAGTATTTCTTTAATGGAGAGAAGGAACTTTACCGAGGAAGCATTATTCAGAAAAAGAAATTGGTTTCTTTCAACAACTAGTTATTTGTCTCTCTTACTCCCCCCCTCTCCCCCAACAGGTAAATGCAAATATATGTACCAAGGATATCTGTCTACAAAGGAGGAGGCCTGGCTACTGATTTCTTTAAATACTACTACAATCAAGACTTTTGCCAACTGAGAAGTTTGTTGTGCATGTCTGCCAATCTTTTTTAAATTAAGAAAAAACTGAGCCAACATCCATGGATTGAAAAATACTGCCTGAGAATGGTGATGAGTAGGGTTACCAGGTGGCTTAAAAAAAAAAATACCGGACACACTTGATCTCAAAATGGGGGGGGGGAGGGGAACTGGCTGGCGGGAAGCAGGGCTGGTGGGGGGGGTTGTCGGGGGCAGTGGGACTGGCCAGGGGAAATGAGGGGAGGGACACTGTCTGGCAGGTAGCAGGGCTGGCTAGCGGGGGGGGGGGAGAGGATTGGGGGTAGCGGGGCAGATCGGGAGGGGGGGACCATCTGGCAGGGGGATCGGGGGCAGTGGGGCTGCCCGGGGAGGGGGGGGTGTCAGGGACAACGGGGTTGGTGATCGGGGGATGGAGGGGGAGAGAGAGGACCATTCAGCAGGAAGCAGGGCTGGTCGGGGGGCAGTGGGGCTGGCAGGAGGAGATGGGGGGCTGGGGGGGAGAACCAGCCAGCAGGGAGCAGTGCTGGTCGGGGGAAGTGGGTGGAGAGAATCGGCCGGCGGGGAGCGGGACTGACCCGGGCACATGCAGATCCCAGGGCGCTACCCATCCTGGTATGGTCTCGGCAAAGCACGAACAAGTCCAGCCCCAGGGATTTCCTCCCACTCCGGCCCCGCCCCGGCCCCTCCCTGTTGCGTAGCTGCGTACTGCCTGGCTGGCATACACGCTCTGATACTCCTAATAATAATAAAACATACCTAATTAGAAAATATCGGACATTTTATATGTCCAGTATTTTCTCAATTTGTTTCCCAGAGGGAACCCTCAAATACCGGACTGTCTGGTTTAAAACCGGACACCTGGCAACCCTAGGGATGTGTAGTTTGCTCTCTCTGAAGAATTAATTTACTAAAATTCTTTAAATCCAGAAGTGGATTAAAAAACAAAAAACCCACAACTCTGGACAGTCACATATGTGAAGATGAAGGCCTGGATTATCTCCCATCAACCTAGCACTGTCTACACTGGGAGTTAGGACTGGCTTAACTGTGCCACACAGGGGCAGTGTGAATTTTTCACACTCCTGAACAACACAGTTAAAACAACTTAATTATCTAGTGTAGACCAGACCTTAGAATTTTTTCAAGTGGTCAGTGTGCTGTCAATAAAGGTAATGGGGATCATGTTAAAAAATAAAGAGGAAGGTACAAAATAGAAGAAGACTGTTAGCAGCAACAGTTAACCATTGAAACAATATACAAAGGAAGGTCAATATAGCGGTGGTTCTCAAACTGTGACCAAAGATTCCTTCTGTTAGTCTACAAAATGAAATACTGTGAGAAGCCAGAAGGGTGGGCCCAGGAGATGGCAGAGAAGGTGATCCATGAGATTTCTCTGTCATTATGTGGTGCGCAAAATACAAAAAATTGAGAATTATATTACTAAAGTAACATTAAACCCAGTGATTTCAAATAAATTAAAAATCAGATTTCTCATGTACTTCACACAGAAAATGATGCTGCTCTCATACCATTATTTGAGTTCAAAGAAAATCTGTTTAAAAAAATAAAACTTGCATAGACAGAAATGTGGAGGGCCTTTGAAAATTGATCTGTAAAAGCATCTACCATATTTGGGTGCTGCACAAATAGCAATAGTCAGTAGTAAAGTAGTTAAATAAAAATAAATTAATTTAAGAGGAAAAAATTATTGACTGCTTAAATTAAAAAAAGGAGTTGAGAAGAACTGATTTAAATGGATACATATGATAACCAATTAAAAGTACATCTTGATATTAGACCGGTCTAGTGGGACTGTGCTAGTTATGTAATAGTATACAGGCAGTCCCCGGGTTACGTACAAGATAGGGACTGTAGGTTTGTTCTTAAGTTGAATCTGTATGTACAGATCAGTTTCAACAGCGGCTGAATCTGGATGCCAGTTCTGACTTACATACAGATTCAACTTAAGAACCCCAGGCATCCCCAAGTCAGCTGCTGCTGAAACTGATCAGCGGCTGATTCCAGGAAGCCCGAGTTGGGACTGGGACACCCAGCGCATGGTTGCCTAGCAGGTTCAGGAGCTCCAGCATGGCACACGTGGCTACCCTGAGGGTATGGGAGCTCCAGTGCAGTTTGCATGGCTGCCTGGTGGGTCCCGGAGCCACGGCAGTGATGGCTGCCCAGTTGGGGCCAGCAGAAGGTGGTGAGCTGGCTGGGAGGACAGCAGGCCAGGCCGGGGAAGGGGGGCGGGGGGGGGGGGCTGGTGGCAGGGGTCTAGAAACGACCTCCCCTGGTCTGGCAAAATCCCTCATCTGGGACTGGTCAGGTCCTGAGGGTGCCAGACCAGGGAGGTCCAACCTATATTTAAATAAATGGTATTCTATTATTGTTTTCACAATCACAGAATTAGTCACAATTTCAGTCGTTTGACAGCCTTTCAATTGGTTCTATGTTTTCCCTCACTGACAAAAATTACATAGAAGCAAAGCAAGGAGAAAGAAGCAGCAGCAGCAATACATGGAACATAGAGAGGAAACAGAGCTACCAAAACCCCATTTTAGAAGAAATGATAGGGAGAAGCATAGGCTGTGTCCAGACTCAGGGTTTTTTTCGAAAAAAGTAGCCTTTTTTCGAAAAAACTTCACCTGCGTCTAGACTGCAGCTGCATTCTTTCGAAATTAAATCGAAAGAACGCGGCTTTACTTTCGACAGCGGTAAACATCATTGCACGAGGAAGAACGCCTTTTTCGACGGAGATCCGTTGAAAATAAGTGAGTGTGGACGTGGGGAGGCCATTTTTTTGAAACTAATGGCCTCCAGGAAGAAGCCCTGGTGGACAATCTGGGGCATGGCTTGCATGTCTCTGGTTCCTGTCTGCAGCCATTTCTTACAGGGACAGGCACCCTCACAGCCACTTGTGGCAGCAAAGCAGCCAGAGCACACGGCGGGTGAAGTGCAGCATGTCCCAGCCCCAAGACCCTCCTGGCCCTTCTAGAGAGCCTTCTGGGGATCCAACCAGGGGCTCCAAACACCGGGCACCATCATGGTCTGGGCCAGAGATCAAGACCCTTCTCGAGCTCTGGGGAAAGAGGAGGAGTACTTACAAGCCCTAAAAAGCAGGCGGCGAAATGCAGACATTTATGGCCGCATGGCAGAGGCCCTGGCCCAGAAAGGACACTACCCCCGCACCCAGGACCAGGTGCGCTCCAAAGTTAAGGAGCTGCGCCAAGGGTATGTGAAGGCCAGGGAGCATAGCTCCCGTTCTGGGGCAACCCTCCACTCCTGCCCTTACTATAGTGAGCTGGACCAGATCCTGGGTGGTGGTGGTGAAGCACGCACACCACGGCATCTCGTGCAGTCAGGCTTGGCGGACCTTGTGGTGGACATGCCAGAGCAGGACCCAGAGCAGTCAGGAGACGGGGACATGGTGCCAGAGGAGGACAGTGAGGAGACGGCGACCCTCACCCTGAAGCCAGTCACACAGACCCCAGAAGCCTCCCAGGTGTCATCTGACGCAGGAGATGAAGCAGCAGGTGAGTGCAGTGAGGTTGTGTAACACCGGGGGGGAGAGGGGGGAGGAGGTAGGTGGGTGCGCAGTGGGTGATGCACAAGGGAAACCTGTCATGCTCAGGCTGATGCCCAGGTCACACACAGTGTTACCTTCAGAATGTCTGATTCCCCTGTCTCAAGGAGAGGGCATGCCCTTTTGGACAGCTGTTGCACACATGACTGATTGTGATAGAAATGTAGCCGTGTTACTCTGATCTGAGGAAGTGGGTCTGGCCCACGAAAGCTCATCCCCTAATAAACCATCCTGTTAGTATTTTAAGTGCTACAGAGTCCAGTTTTTTAGGACTGGTTGTGTCTTCCTCTTTTCCTCCACAGCCGGACCAGCCGTGCAAGAGGGCCGCAGCACCCCAGCCCCACCTCCATCTCCATCTCCATCTCGGGGACATGGGAGCCGCAGACACAGGCGTGTGTATGTGGACATCCTGAGGCAGCATGTGGAGGCCGTGCAGGAGCTCAACACCATCCTGCGAGAGAGGGCGGAGGCAGAGGATCGGTGGCGTGACCGGCTGATGGAGGAGCTGGTCCAGCAGCGCACGTCCCTGTGTGCCACTCTCAGGGAGGTCTGCGGCTTGCCTGCTCCTGTGCCTGGTCCTGCTCCTCCAGCACCCCATAACCCCGCCCCACCAAACCCCCCTTCCACAACAGCATCCCTTTCCCCCCTTGGACCTCCCTCTCCCCCAGCCCCCCCCAGTTCCCCAGCCCCTCTCTCCCCCTGGCCCTCCTCTCCCCAGGCCTCCCCGTCCCAAGAGCACCTACCCGCTGTTATCTAGCCAACCGACAGGTGCACCACCCAATCCCGTGGCCATGGTGGACCCCGAACACGAGGCCAAAGCAGGAGACTGAGATCAGGCAAGCACCGTGCAACCTGATCCCCTTCCCCCCTCCAGGTTTCAAGTCCCCTTCCCCCCTCCAGGTTTCAAGCACCCCCATCACCCCAGTTACATGACAAGGAAAGTGTTCAACAAAATGTTTATTGTACACAGTTTGGCATGAAACTATATTTTCTACATCAAAAATGAACAAAAGCTTTTTTATGTTTGCAACAGTTATATTTTCCAGTGAGTGATATTTAAAAAAATAAAACAGAACTTATTATTTTGAGACAAACCCTGGTGTTTATTATTTCTCCAAACAGGGTCAGGAGATGGGTTGTGGAGGGAAGCTTCTTTTGGGCCAAGGCCCAGTCCCCAGGCAGAAGCCCCTCAGTAGAGTCAGTGGCCTCCAATTGAGAATTGCTCCCTTAGGGCCTCCCGTATGCAAACAGCAGACCGGTGAGCCTGGCGGATGGCAGCTGTTCGGGGCTGGGCAAAGTGCCTCTCCTGACCATCAGCACCTGTACCCCACCCTGGTAGGAAGGCCTCCCCTTTCCTCTCCACCAGGTTATGGAGAACGCAACACGCGGCCACCACCTCAGGGATGTTGCTCTCCCCCATTTCTAGGCGTGTGAGCAAGCACCGGAATCTGCCTTTTAAACGTCCGAACGCACATTCCACCTGGTTGCGAGCCCGGTTAAGGTGAGCATTAAACTGCTCCTTGCTCGCATCCAGGTGGCCGGTGTAGGGCTTCATCAGCCACGGCATCAGGGGGTAGGCGGCATCAGCCACTATGCACACCGGCATGTGCACATCCCCAACCGCAAACTCGCGATGCGGGAAAAATGTTCCTGCCTGAAGCCTCCGGTAGAGGTACGAGTTCCTGAAGATGCAGGCATCATCTGCCCGCCCTGACCACCCAACACAAATGTCAGAAAACTGGCCACGATGGTCGACCAGGGCCTGGAGGACCATAGAAAAGTAGCCCTTTCTGTTAATGAATTGGGCTGCTCGATGGGGTGGTGCACGGATTGGAATGTGTGTCCCATCGAGCGCTCCTCCACAATTCGGGAAGCCAAGGGCAGCAAAGCCGGCCATAACGCTGTCCAGATCTGGTAGACAGACAAGCCTGTTGAGCAGCTCCGAATTGATGGCCCTCACCACCTGCAGAACGAGACAGACAACAAAATGTTAGAAGGGGTGCCTTATCTCTTAGGAGGAGAACCCACCACCCACCTTCCCTCTCAAACACCCCGGGAATCCCCTCCTCAGAACTCCCCCCCCAACAATTCAGGGTGAGTGGAGGAGGTCCCTCCCACTCACACTCCACTTTGCCCTTCCTGACAGTCTCCCTTCCCCCCACCCCAAACTGTGACTGTCCCCAGACAATGACTTACCTCCATCAGGATGGATCCAACAGTAGACCTGCCCACTCCAAATTGGTGTCCCACGGAGCGGTAGCTGTCGGGGGTTGCCAGCTTCCAGAGGGCAATGGCGACCCTCTTTTCCACGGGGATAGCGGGCCGCAGGTGGGTGTCTTGCCGTTGCAGAGCAGGGGCGAGCCAGGTACACAGCTCCTGGAAAGTGGTCTTTCGCATCCGGAAGTTGCGTAGCCACTCTTGGTCATCCCAGAGCTGCATAACGAGTCGGTCCCACCAGTCAGAGCTGGTGTCAAGCCTCCAAAAACGCCTGTCCACAAAGAAGTTTGGAGGCAAGGGCAGTGCGGCTGCATGACGGACAATCCCTTCGTACCTCTGGTCTGGGTCCAGATGGGGAAGTAGCCTCATGACTGTGTCATGCAGATGCAACAACACTTGCAGTATGATGGCGTGGGGCCATCGCCTGCCCAGGGGCAGCTCTGGCTCCATGCCAAAAAAATGGGTCTAAAACAGAAAAACCTCCACACAAAAAACCTGCTGGGGTGTCCCAGGAAGCTGAGCACTCCAAAGCAGCACTGCAATGCCTTGCTTACTTCCTCGAGGGACAGCAAAGGCAGCTGCAGAAGCAGAGCAACGGGTATTCAGGGGCGTCCCTTTAACCACGCGTCTTTGCAAAGGGCAGGCAGCAGCACCCGGAAGGAAATTGCTGCCCCCATGCCCTGGCAGAAGTGGTTCCGGGTGGCTTTTAATTTCGAAAGAGCGTCCAGCAGTCAGGATGCTCTTTTTCGAAAAAGCGGATCGATTTTCCGATCCGCGTATTGTAGTCTAGATGCGCTCTTTCGAAAGAGGCTTTTTCTAAAGATACTTTCGAAAAAGCCTCTTTTGAAAGAGGCTTGCAGTCTAGACATAGCGATAGAGAGGGCAGAGAGGAATCTGGTAACTATTACAACACTATCAGTTTTACAACAGAATCAATGACAAGGAACTATTCCTTGAATTTAATAATAGATACAAGGGAAAATCATCAATGGAAAGCCAGTCAGCTTCTCTCTTTATAAACTACTTTTCCTGTTGTTGCATCTATGGATGCAGTATTTAGTTTCTCCCTAAATTTAGTTACAAAAACCCAGCTTAGAATATGTCCATGTTAAACAGGGGCAGTGGGTTGGGTGGGTGTTGTCTCCCTTTTCCACTAATTCTCCACTACAGCATTTCAGCTAATCAATTAACCTTCTCAAGTACCTATACTATTTTGTTTGGCAGAATTTCCAGGGTTAGTTTTACTTCTTATCATTCTTTCAAGCATTTAATGTTTAACATTTTTAGAAATTACCTGGGAAGGTATATGACAGAATCCAAAAGAAATCTACCATAACATTTTTTCTCATTTCCTACTATAGCTTCCAGTAGCTATTTCCAGTTATACTATGGGATAGTAAGAATTAACATTTTAGGACTTAAAAATCATATTACAATATTTAAGCTTAAAATATTTTCTGTAGCTACTATGTAGTTCTGTAAATATTTACATTTGTTTTGTTATTTCGCCTCTGGAGCTGTTATGTAATTCTAGAACTGTATTATTAAACTTGTACAGTGTTTTGTGGTGAAAAAGTGAAATTCTCAAAAGCAGTTGCTATTGCCCTAACTGAAAAATTACATCCAACTCCTCCAATTAGTGTATAATACACTATTATTTTAAAAAACTATAAAAATTAAATAAATTATGAAATGTAGTACATTTGATTGTGCTGAAATGAGCCAGAATGAAAGCTGCTGCAAGTGTGTGGCTTAACTGGTAGACTAGTTTACACCTGTGAGTAACTTACTGACATAAGAATCCTTCCTATTCAAGGGGACTAACCATGTCAATAAAATTACATGTATGTGTGGATAAAGTTATTCAAAGGCCTACTTAAAGTTAAGCATGTCAGATAACTGGGCTTTAGGTGAAGTTACGGCAGAATAAATGCAGAATTCATTAACATAAAAGATACTTTCAAATTTGTCTTTTCATTGGTTACAGTTGGTTGATTACAGTTCATGCCCACTAGAAAAAACAGGTAAAAACTCTGTAAACCAAAATAATGTTCTTCTAGGGCGCTTGCGGGGCGGGGGGGAGCGCCGGCCCCGGGCGCGCGGCGCTTGGCGGGGGGGCGCCGGCCCCGGGCGTGCGGCGCTTACGGGGGGAGCGCCGGCCCCAGGTGCGCGGCGCTTGGCGGGGGGGAGCGCCGGCCCTGGGCGCGCGGCGGGCGGGGGGGGCCCTGCCCCCGGGCATGCGGCTGGGGGGGGGCGCCCCCGGGCGCGCACGTGTCTCCGCCCCCTGGCGCCCGGCGGGCGAACGGCCACGCCCCCTGGCGCCCGACAACCTGAAAAGGTTGGGGACCACTGTTCTAGGACATATCAGAAAAACTGTAAAAAATCCTCTCACCTGCGTGGCCTAGTTCTTGGGGACATCATTTCATTTCCAAGTATATGGTATCTTCTTGCTTCATGTAGAAGCTGATAACACTCTGGAGATGTCTGGATCAGCTGGTCCACTTCCACTGTCTGAACAAAATAATTAGGATGTAATAAAGGAAGTCTCACATGTGTCAGAAGTTCCTGTAACATTGGCCTTCTCAGATCAACGGAGCGGTAAACCCAGCGCATGACTGCTTCAAAAACCATCTCTTCTTTACTGATCACCAGTTCATCGCTACAAATATAATCAATGAGCTCATCTTTGCCAAGCTCAAGAAATTCTTCATGCTGAGAAACATCCTCAAATGTCTGTAATGCAAAATTCTTGCATTTGGTGAAGAGTGTCTTTAGTGAGTGCGTATCAGCAAAACGCTGGATTCCCAGACAGTTACAAGCATCCAACTGCTCTTCCAGAAACTTGGCACAGGCATCACGCAGAACACTAATTTGAAAGAGACTTGATGTTTCAAAGATATATTGCACATTCTCTGTAGTGATTTTCACCTTGCCAGTGTACACATACTGTAAAAAGCAATCCATAGCTTCAGCAAAAATGCCATTGATCTCCACCAACATTTCTCTGCTTTCTCTGTGATCATTGCAAAACATAGCTCTGAAATAGCTACTGCAGGCTGAGAGAACAGCTCGATGGCAGGGAAACTCTCTTCCTTCCACACAGATAATTACATCTGTGAACAAGCGGCTGTCTCTAAACTCGTTGAAGATCTGGAGTATGTTTTCAGCATGAGATGATCCTGAAGAGAAGTCAAAAAACTCATGACCTGATAAGGACTTTGGGTCCATTTCAAAAACTTTACGTTTGGTTGCAGGGGAATCACGGACCCCGCTATCCTCTCTATTCAGTCTGCGTCCCAGTATTAGTACCATTGTTACATCCGTTGTCTATAGAATCATTGAGAAAAGATTTCTGTGTCTTCTTTACGGTGTTATGGCTAGAAGAAGTAAAACATTTTATAACCTAATCAGTTGATTCTGACAACTAATGAAATTAAAGAATTATGAAATTTATGAAACTTACATAAAATAAAACAAATAGCTTGATAGGTCTAAAATTAGTGTAATTTACACCGTGAAGGTCAAAAGTTATTATTTGGCAAATGATATGTGACATCAAGCAATACAATCAAACATATCCTACTGTAATGCATACGCCAAGGGACAGAGTTAAGGTTGCTGTGGTAAACATAATTACAAATACCCTAGACCAGGGTGAGCAATAATTTTTGAGGGGGGGGGACACTTCATGAATTTTGGTATGCAGTAAAGGGCTGGCTCCAGGCTCTCAAGAAGGTGTGACAAAATGCAGGACAATGTAGCACTTTAAAGACTAACAAGATGGTTTATTAGATGATGAGCTTTCGTGGGCCAGACCCACTTCCTCAGATCAAATAGTGGAAGAAAGTAGTCACAACCATATATACCAAAGGATACAATTAAAAAAATGAACAAATATGAAAAGGACAAATCACATTGCAGAACAGGAGGGGGATGCGGGGGGGGGGGGGAAGGAAGGTAAGTGTCTGTGAATTGATGATATTAGAGGTAGGGAGAGTGGGATGTTTGTGAGTTAATGGTATTAGAGGTGATAATTGGGGAAACTATCTTGGTAATGGGTGAGATAGTTCAAGTGTTTGTTGAGTCCTTTAAAGGACCATTAACTCACAAACATGCCACTCTCCCTACCTCTAATATCATCAATTCACAGACACTTACCTTCCTTCCTCCCCCCCCCCCCCGCATCCCCCTCCTGTTCTGCAATGTGATTTGTCCTTTTCATATTTGTTCATTTTTTTAATTGTATCCTTTGGTATATATGGTTGTGACTACTTTCTTCCACTATTTGATCTGAGGAAGTGGGTCTGGCCCACGAAAGCTCATCATCTAATAAACCATCTTGTTAGTCTTTAAAGTGCTACATTGTCCTGCATTTTGCTTCAGCTACCCCAGACTAACACGGCTACATTTCTATCACTATTCAAGAAGGTGTGAGACTTTGGCTAGAAGGGGTGGGACTGAAGGTTACAGAGAAAGAGTGTGTGAGTGTGAAAGAGAGACGGTCTGTACCAGAGACAGACTTTGTGACATAAAGCGAGTGAGTGGTGGCACAGAGACCAGAGAGTGTATGTGGCACAGAGACACTGCGGAACAGACTGGGCGTGTGCAACAGTGTAAGTTTCTGAAAGAAGCCATGCACTGTCTCTTTAAGACAGAGAAAGCTGTCTTCTGTTGTATCCCTCCTCTGCAGAAAAAGGGCATGGTGGGGAGGAAGTGCGTGTGTGAGAGACCGAAAGAGAGCACTGGAATCTTAGAAACAGGGCACTGCCTCTTAAGATGGGGACTCCTCCGAGTCACTTACTATCCATGCTTCAGATTGGAGCAGCTCCACTGTGTGTATCTCTCTCCCGGACTTTGACTCTGCAGAGATGGGGTACAGGGGTAGAGGAACACCCTGACTTCAGCACTCCCCTCTCTCCTCCATTACCCCTTCTCCCGCTCTGCACAGATAGCAGCAGAATCCTTGCCTGCAGGATGGAGCAAGGTAGGGGGAGGGGCAGCTGAACACACGGTGCCGGCTGTGGCTACATCTACACTACAAGGCTTTTGTACAAAAACAGCTGTTTTTGCACAAAAACCCGCGGAGCGTCCACACCTCAAGGGCATTTTTGCACAAGAAAATCTACAATCAATCACAGAACAGAGGGCTTTTTGCGGTGTAGGTAAACCTACTTCTGTGCCTCTGTCTTTGAAATGTAGCAAGAACCCGGGGTGAGTGGGTGAGTGGGGACTGCTTCAGTCCCCCCTTGCGCCATTTCCCTGCTGCGCCTCTGCCCCACCTGACTGCCCCCAGATATGGTGCTGAGGGAAACTGGCTTTTAAGCCAGCTCCCCACCTCACCAGCTCCCTTCCTTGATGCCTCTGAAACTGAGGCAGCATGCAGGGGGAGTATAGCGGGTCCTCGCTATAAGTCCAAGATATGTTCCAAAAAACTTGGACTTATAGCGAAACAACTTAAAGCAGGGATTTTTTTTCCCATGTCTGACTTCGATTTAAGCAAACAGGGGGGAGTGTTTCACATGACTTACAGTGGGGAATGGGAGGACTTATAATGCATCAGTTCCTACAAAAGTCAACGACTTTAGTGTGGAATGGATGTATACCAGGGCAACTTATTCCTGGATTTTAAAATCAACTGGATTAAAGCCCTACCACAAGCACTGAGAAGCACTCGTATGCTAACTTTCGTCATTCTGAATTCATGGAATTATTTTTGAACTTTAAGATATACATCAAAGTATTTTAAAACTTGTGCAAAGGATTCTTTTTAAACAGGATTTTTAAGACATTACATTCATTTCCTCTCATTCCTCACATACAGAGATAGCAAATGCAATTTCTCAGTGTTGTCTTCGAGTCATCATTGTCAAGTCCAAGTCAAGTCTCAAGTCACCACAGTTCAAGTCTCAAGTCAAGTCCCTAAAGTCACTTTCGAGTCAAGTCCCAAGTTGAGGCTCAAGTCTTAATTTAAAAAATGTCAAGTCACTTTTGTACAAGCCATCAATATCTGCATTTTCGGACAATTATTTCGCCAAGTCAATTTAACAGAATTAGCAAGTCTCAAGTCAAGTCTCAAGTCACAAACAATGAACCCAAGTCGAGTCTCAAGTCTTAAGTCACATTCGAGTTCAAGTCGTGGGACTCCAGTCAACAACTCTGCAATTTCTAACAGTAATTTTATTTTCTGATTGGCTGGTGTCTTCAGAGCCACATATTACTGGACCAAAGTCTGCTTACATCATCTCTTAATATAGAACAAAATGACCTATACTTTTTTTTAAACAGACTTTTTATAAAGTTAACTTCAGAAGGCACTATCTTGACAAAAGCCACAGTCAAAATGACTGTATTACAGTTTCTTTGCTCAGACAATTTTAAAAAGGAACACTATAAATATACCAGTATATCATACAGTCACTTTTTATATAGAGCTCAACTCTGTTTCAGACAAAATTTGAGGAAATGTTAACAAATTATTTACAAGATAGAAAATAAGTTTGTTAAGGTCATATCTAAACTACAAAATAATTATCCTTAATTTGAATTAATACATGGATGTGACAGGGCGCTCGCCCTGCACTGGCCCTTTAAGAGCAGACCCCGGCCTGAACCAGGGCCGGGGAGTTTAGCCCAGCTGAGGCTGTACTAGCCCATTAGGGCCCAGCTGGGCGCTATAATAGAGAATGGGCTGCTGCTGTGGGGGGAAGCAGTGAGAACCTGGCTGCTGAGGGAGGAGGAGGCTCCCTGGAGTTAGGGCAGGGCTGGGGAGGCCAGGCAGGGCTAGGGGAGCTCTGGCCCGCAAATCCTCAGACTGCAGGGCTTGAAGGAAGGCCCGATGAAGGAACATCAACCCCCGGAAGGGGGGCTCAGAGACAGACTTGGGCACTGCCGGAGGGCAGTGTGGCGAAGAGGACGCCGCAGCCGCGAGTAAAGAGGGGAGACACCACCCCAGAGAAGGCACCCTACCTGCCAAGGGAGCCAATTCCGGAAGACAGACGGCAGGGGGATACGGTGGTGAGTGCGAACCCCCTCACAGATGGTGGAGAATGTGGGCACGTGCGGTCCCCCCCGATACAAGGGGGCTACTTTGGTGAACTCGGGCCATTGGGCCTGCTGCCCTGCGACCAAGGGGGCTGGTTTGGACCCGGGACATTACAGAACGAGATGGACATTTATTGGAGGCCGTGGGTGGCCCAGCCTGCCGAGCAGCAGAAGAGGCTGGTCAGGCCGCTGCAAGGGTGGGCACCCCGACTCCAGGGACACACAGGCGCCAAGGGCTGGGAGCCCGGGCCTGGACTTCCAACATGTTTCTCCTGCGGACATCGGGGCCACAGGAGGAGGGAGTGCTGCTACTGGGTCAGGGAAAGGAGGTCCCACCCAGATAGGATGGACGGTGGGAGAGTCCCCCCTGTGAAGGCAACAGGGGGGTTACGAAGGTGTTGGGCCTGTGGGGAACCTGGGCACCGGAAGAGGGAGTGCGCCAGGGAGACCTACAGGGCACCGGCTAGCCCGAGAGGAGGGGCTAAGCCACAAAGGGCCTGGCGGAGGGCCAGGACCCAGGGGAGGCACAAACAGTACTTCTACTGCCACGCTGCAGGCCACATAAAAAGGCACTGCCCCCAGGGAGGGGGGCGGATGGCCCAGAAAGAGAGCCAGCGTAAGGCAACTCCCCAGGAGGGAGTGGGGGAGATAAGAGCCTTTAGGAAGGGGAAGGCTGAGGCCCGAAGGCCTAGCGCAAAATGGGGAACCCGCCTCAGGATAGGCAGGGCTTCGGTGGGAACCCAGACTCCAGCTGTGGTCGAGAGGACCACAGTGGGAGTCCAGACCCTGGAAGAGGGGAGTAGGCTGCTCCTGCGAGTGGAGAGTCTGCGGGAAGAGAGGGACACCCTACGGGCCCAGCTAAGGCGTACATTGGGGTGTTAGGGTACTTCCCTCCCCCCCCCCCCCGGGAGAGATACTTAAGGGGGAGGGTGTGTGACAGGGCGCTCGCCCTGCACTGGCCCTTTAAGGGCAGACCCCGGCCTGAACCAGGGCCGGGGAGTTTAGCCCAGCTGAGGCTGTACTAGCCCATTAGGGCCCAGCTGGGCGCTATAATAGAGAATGGGCTGCTGCTGTGGGGGGAAGCAGTGAGAACCTGGCTGCTGAGGGAGGAGGAGGCTCCCTGGAGTTAGGGCAGGGCTGGGGAGGCCAGGCAGGGCTAGGGGAGCTCTGGCCCGCAAATCCTCAGACTGCAGGGCTTGAAGGAAGGCCCGATGAAGGAACATCAACCCCCGGAAGGGGGGCTCAGAGACAGACTTGGGCACTGCCGGAGGGCAGTGTGGCGAAGAGGACGCCGCAGCCGCGAGTAAAGAGGGGAGACACCACCCCAGAGAAGGCACCCTACCTGCCAAGGGAGCCAATTCCGGAAGACAGACGGCAGGGGGATACGGTGGTGAGTGCGAACCCCCTCACAATGGATTACATTGTGATTTTTTGTCTAAAGAATACCGTTGCATTCTATATAACGTTTTCAGTACAGTTTCTTAAAGCATTTAGTTAATATTGTGTCATTTGATATTTTAATCTGCATCTCTCTATCCAATTTATTTTGCAACAGTTTTATCCAGTAGTGACATCTGCTAGGCCTGCAGGCAGGGAGCTGCTCAGGGCCCCCACTGGTTAACCAGTAAACATCACCTGTGAAGGATGTTTTCACATCCCTAAACCAATGCATAGATTAACACAATTTATTGGGGAAGAGGTAATATGACTTTTGTAAAGGGAAACATGGCCCACCAATCTAGTAAAATTCTTTGGGGGAGGTGTCAAAAAACATGTAGACAAGGATGATTCAATTGATACTGTGTTGTTGAACTTTCAGAAAGCCTTTGCCAAGATCCCTCACCACAGACTCTTAAACAAAGTAAGCAGTATGGAATAAGAGGGAAAGTCTACTGATGTATTAGTAATGGGTTAAAAGACAGGAAACCAATGACCAGAGAGAATGGTCAATTTTCACAGTGGAGAGAGATAAATAGCAGGTTTCCCCAAGGATCTGTCTTTGGACCAGTGCTTTTCAACATAAATGATCTGGAAAGGGGGTGAATACTGCGGTGGCAAAATTTGCAAAACAATACAAATAATTCAAGATACAGGCCGTCCTTGACTTTATGATGTTTGACTTACAATGAACAGAACTTACAGTTCTGAATTGGCACCCTGATTTGACTTATGGAATTTGTTTTGATTTTACAATGCTCAGTACCACAGGGCGGTTCCAAATTACAATGTTTTGACTTATGATGAAATTTAGGACCAATTGTATTGTAAATCTGAAGAATGACTGCCAAGAGATACAAAGGGATCTAAAAAAAATGATGACAAGGTAACTGGACACTGGATTTATTGCTTATTACAACAATCGTAACCCATTAGTCCCCCCTCCTCTTTTGCCCTTTGCAGAAGTTTTAATAGGCCACTGTACCTTGAATGGTCCCTTACAAAATGTGCTAAACAATCTTTTCCACCTTGCATTTAGTTGTGATGCTTGGAGTACCTTCCCCAGACCAGAAGAAGAGCTCTATGTGGCATGAAAGCTTGTCTCTCCCATCAACAGAGATTGATCCAATAAAAGGTATCACATCCCTCACCTTGTCTAATATCCTGACACTGACATGGCTGTAACTACTATGCATATATAAGTAACCAAATGTCAGATGAAATTGAATGTTGATAAATGCAAAGTAATGTGCACTGGAAAACAATCCCAACTATAATTATAAAATGATGGGGGTCTAAATAGTTGTTAGCACTCAAGAAAGATCTTGATGTCATTGTGGATAGAGTTCTGAAAAAAAATCTACTCAAAGTGCAGGAGGAATAAAAACAGAATGTTAGGATCCATTATAAAAGGGATAGAAAATAAAACAGAAAATAGCATAATGCCACTATATAAATCTGTGATACGCCCACACCTTGAATACTGCATGCAGTTCTGGTTGCCCCACCTCAAACAAGGATACATTAGCATTGTAAAAATTACAGAGAAAGGCAACAAAAATGATTAAAGATTAAGAACAGCTTTCAAACAAGGAGAGATTAAAAAGACTGAGTGTTCATCTTAGAAAAGAGATGACTAAGGGGGAATATGATAGAAATCAATAAAATCATGACTGGTGTGGAGAAAGTGAGTAGAGATATGTAATTTACTCCTTCTCATAATGGAAGAATCAGGGGTCACCTCATGAAATTAATATGCAGCAAGTTTACTATAAACAAAAAGGAAATACTTCTCCATACATCCCACAGCCAATTCGTGGAATGTTGTGAAGGTTAAAAAGATAACCAGATTTAAAAAATTAACAGAGAAGTTCATGGAGGATAGGTCCATCAATAGCAATAGCCAAGATAGAAAGGGATGCAATCCTGTGGTCTGGGTGTCTCTATGTCTTTGACTGCCAGAAGCTGGGACTGGATGACAGGGATGGATGACATAATAAACTGCCCTGTTTTACACATTCCCAGCCACTTTTGGAAGACAGGCTACAAGGCTAAAAGAACTATTAGTCTGATCTAATAGAATCATTCTTATGTTCTTAGGTTGATGCCCTAACCCTTCCACTTTTACATGCATTAAGACTAATTATACAATAAGTTCAGGCTACTCAACATGAGAAAAAATGTAGCAGAATTTGGATTTACAACAGCAGTAAAAAAGGAAAGTGCAACTGTGAGAACATAACTATAATTCTAAGTGCCTGATTTTTATATAGACTCATGTAAATCAGAAGTAATTTCAATGAAGTTACTGGATTTATACCCAGGTACAACTAGCATGGTTTACACAGAATCAGAACCTTGGTGTTTAGCCTAACAGCACAAAATGCTGTTCATCTTATTCCTGTAAGCAATCTTATTGATTTCAATGGGCATATTCATATAAGTAAAGAAAGCAGGATTTGGTTCTTATTTATAAATTATTGACAAATTTAAGTTTTAGCATGCATTATATAGTGTAATTCATAATACTTGTCAATCTTTTTCTTCCACATATCCTAACTCAAAGAAAGGTCAGGGTTTGGTTGTGTCAGGACAATGCGGTGTGTCTGGAATTCAAATGTTTCTCATAAAATGGAAAGGGAGGTGTCTAGTAGGAGAGAGTTATTCTGTAGAATGACCACAGGAGGGCAGCAAGAGGCCAGAGATGAGAGCGGGGACAGCTATAACACCACTGGGCCAGCAGGGAGTAGGAGTGGAGAAAGAGACAACTATCTACTATATATTTCAGAGAGTTTGTCTGTCTGTCTGTGTGTCCCCAAGCTGGGAGACATGCATCCCTGCCCCGGCTGTGCGTGCTATCCCAGGTACTGTAGGCAAGGAAAGGCATTGTCTTCCCAAAACTGCCTACACTCCCTGGCCACTGGAAAAGGCTGGGGCCTGGCTGCAGGGGAAAGCTAGAGCCGTGGCGCAGCAGCCCAGCTACCCGGCCACCCAGGAAGGCTGGGGCCATGGCTCCCGCGTCACTGGGAAAGACTGGGACCATGGTGTGGCAGTCCTGGTCCTCCAGGTGGCCAAGGACCGGGCTGGGGTTGGGTGGGACTTAGCTCCATGGGGAAAGAAAGGTTGCTAAAGGGGCGGGGCCTCAGGAAGGAGCATGGCGGGGAGTGAGGGTGGGGGGCAAGGCATCTGAAAATGTCAGTGGTTATACATTTATTTAAAAAATGCTTTTAACATCCCTAGTACGAAGTTGGAATGCAGAAGTGGGCTCACGGTACTGGCTCTGAGGGGAGATCAGGTCTGGGTGAGAGGTTGGGGTGCTGGTTCTGGAAGGGGGGTCAGGCTTAGGGCTTGAGAAGTGGGAAGGGGGGCTGGCTCTGGGAGGGGGGTCAGCACTGGGATAGGGGTTTGTAACTGCATCTATACTAGGGGGCTTTTGGCAGTATAGAAATGTTGTAAGAAAAAAAAAGGACACCCCTACCAACATAACTATATATTGGTAAAAGTTTTAATGTAAACCTGGCTTGAAGTCTTGTGTCATCAGGAAAACAGGCCTTTTTACCATGTTAACCAACACAGGGTAAAAACAAAACTCAAATCCATAGAAGAGATGTTAAATTTAGATTAACGAACTAATCGAATAGTAGATCATTCCCAACAGAATATTCTCAAAATAAGATACACAATTTGAGCTGCGCAAATTGTGTATCTTATTTCAATGCTATTTCAAAATAGCTCATTAAATTTTGAAATAAAGAGCATTCCGAAATGTCCCTTTCTCCTCGTAGAATGAGGTTTACAGGGGCATTGGAATAGTGGGCCCAAAATAAGAGGCTTGCTGTGAAGATGCAAGATAGCTATTTCGGGATACTCCATTACCCTGAAATATTGTTACAGTTTAGACGTAGCCTAACTTTGCTCATTCTACTTTTAAAATATGATGTTCAAAAGGAAGAAAAGGTTTGGGTTTAGTGGTTGTTGTTTTTTTTTTTTTTTTTTTTTTGCTTCATTGTGACATAAAAAGTCATAAAAAAAAATTTTCAGTGATTTTAAGGGTTTTTTTCCCTTGTTTGTTATTTTACACTAGAAATTCAAGTCTTGCATGCTCTTGAAATCTGCAAGAATTGATCAGCAGTACACTAATACTATTCCAAACATGTCAGTTCAATGGGATTTCCTCATGTCACATTTAATTTAAACCAGTGGGAGTTTTGAGCACGTAACAATGGCAAAATAGGTTTTATACATGTTTATTCACTTGAAAATGTCTATGTTAAAAAAATCTTATAAAAACAAGGAAATAGAAGGAAAAGATGCATTGAACCATCAAAGCTGTGACGACAATGGACAAAAGCCAGGAAATTGAAGGCTGATATTGTCAGTTTACATTGCTAACTTTTTCCTGTTTGCAGCCACTTAAGTTAATAATGGAGGTTGGGTTACTTATTTTTGTGATTAGTGCTGTGATGCAATGTTATTTAAATACAGATTTTGCATGTTAAAAATGTATTTCCTGAAACAGGTGTGCTATTTCATCAGGTACTTCCGAAGAATTTTATTTATACTTTGTGCCTTGACGTCTAAATGCATATAAGCACATTTATAATCCAAAAGCATTTTAAAGTTCTTGTTTCCCACCCCTTTTCCCTGTATACATAATCAAGAGTGAAATGTCAAAGTACGCTATAAAAGGTTGCAACATAACAGCTTGCTGAGGTCAATGGGAGTCTTGCCTAAGGGTAAGTCTACACTGCACCCTTAGCTCAAAATAAGCTACGCAATTTGAGCTATGCAAATTTGCATAGCTTATTTCAAGTTAATTTTGAAATAGCTTATTTTGTAATTTAGCACTGTCTACACAGCGCCCAATTTCGAAATAAACTGCTATTACAAAACATCCCTTAATCCTTGTGCAATGAGGTTTACAGGGATGTTGGAATAGTAAGCCCGTTATATTTCAAAATAACAGGCTTGCTTCAAAGACACAGAATAGCTATTTTGGGATACCGGATGTATCCCAAAATAGTGCTGCAGTGTAGAGGTACGTACCCTGAGTTGCAAAGCCCATATGGTGATATCGCCAGTGTACTCATTACTTGTTTACTCTAAGTACTGTCAGTATGAATAGTACTACAAAAACAAAAGACTGGTAACACCTTCCTTTTGTATGAGTTACCAGACTAGATTACTTGCAATAGAAACAATATCTATAAAAAGAGTTGTGTTAGAGTGATTTGGAATTATCCAGGACATTCAATTTGGGACAGAAAACATTTAATTGCTAAATATCCCCTTTTAAAACTAGCTTAATCCCACTTTGGACTAGTCTGTACTAGAAATTTAAAAAAATGGATGCACTTGTATATGTTTTAGAAATGAACATAAGAACATGAGAATGGCCGTACTGGGTCAGACCAAAGGTCCATCTAGCCCAGTAGCCTGTCTGCCGACAGTGGCCAGCACCAAGTGCCCTGGAGGGGGAGGACCGAAGACAATGATCAAGCGATTTGTCTCGTGCCATCCATCTCTAGCCTCTGACAAACAGTGGCCAGAGACACCATTCCTACCCCCTGGCTAATAGCCTTTTATGGACCTAACCATTTAAGTGGTTTAAATGACAGTTCAAACTTAACAAATGCATTACAAAACTAGTTGGGAGATTTTGTTCTACAAAAGAGGGTCAAGACATTAGACTGTGTCTAAACTACATCTCTTTTCTCAAAAAAAGGGATGTAAATTAGACACTTTGAAATGGCAAATGAAGGCAGGATTTAAATTTCCCACGCTTCATTTGCGTAATGGCAGCCACAGTTTTTTTTGAAAAGCTCCTTCTCAAAAAAAAAAAAAAAAAACTGTGGCTGCCATTACGCAAACGAAGCGTGGGAAATTTAAATCCTGCCTTCACTTGCCATTTCAAAGTGTCTAATTTACATCCCTTTTTTTGAGAAAAGGGATATAATCTAGATGTACCCTTACTACAGGTTTGATCTGACTGATCCAGGATCCTCAGAACCTGACTGGTCCTGGAAAAGGGGGTCAGGGCTCTCCTGGGGTCACCGGCCTCCGCAATGGCTTCCCTCTTGGCCACTGGACTGATCTCATTCCCCCCTCCTCGAGGCTGCTCTCCACTGCTAGCCCCTCTGATACTGGACTCCCAGCCAACAGTGGCTGGGGCTCGCTGGTTCAACAACATTCATGGTACCTTTAACCAGTTTTAACTGAGCTGATTTTTAAAATTAAGAGATTGGGCCTGCCAATTAACGGGATGTTAAACGGGGGGGGGGGGGGAGGCTGGAAAACATATAACCGCTTATTTTTAGCGGTTAGACGTTGGCAGGGCAAGGTGGCTTTTAAGCTGGCTCCCTGCCTGCTCTGCAGTGCCTCTTTCATCAGAAGCTGTGTGTGTGTGTGCATGTGCCCGTGCGCACGCGTGCAGGGGGCAGGGAGGGCTGCCTGTACCTGTGCAGGTTAACCCAGGGGCCAGACACACAGTCACATGGTGACATCCCTACCTAACACACCGGCTACGTCTAGACTGGCATGATTTTCCGGAAATGCTTTTAACGTAAAAGTTTTCCGTTAAAAGCATTTTCGGAAGAGAGCGTCTAGATTGGCACGGATGCTTTTCCACAAAAGCACTTTTTGCAGAAAAGCGTCCGTGGCCAATCTAGATGCGCTTTTGTGCAAAAAAGCCCCGATCGTGAAAATGGCAATCAGGGCTTTTTTGCGCAAAACAAATCTGAGCTGTCTACAGTGGCCCTTTTGCACAAAAGTTTTGCGTAAAAGGGACTTTTGCCCGAATGGGAGCAGCATGGTATTTCCGCAAGAAGCACTGATTTCTGACAGTAGATCGTCAGTGCTTTTGCGGAAATTCAAGCGGCCAGTGTAGACAGCTGGCAAGTTTTTCCGGAAAAGCGGCTGATTTTCCGGAAGAACTGGCCAGTCTAGACGCAGCCACCATGTATATAAGCGCTGGTGCTGCAGCACCTTGAAGACCAGGCAGACGGGACCATGAGCTTTCTGGGCACGGCCCCTTCTTCAGCTGCAGACTCGCTAGGCTCCCCCGCTGAAGCGTTGACCGTGAACCCGCAGCCCCCGGTCAACAGGCAGCTCTGTGGAGTCTCCTGCGTTCCTATTTACAGCATCGCGCCGCCACACGACGCCTGGGCACATTCCCGCCCGCTGCCCCCAGGCTGCCGCTGGAGACAACCGCCCCGACCCCCGCGGGCCCTAGCAAGGTGCGCACGCGCGCCCTAGCCCAACGGGCTCCCTCAAGGCACCAGCCGCGGTTGCCACGTGCGCACGCGCGCGCCCTCCAGCTCACCTTCACCCGGGGCAGCCTTAGCGACAGGCCGCCTCCCTCCCAAATATTGCTGCCCAATCAGACCGAGGCAACTCCGAACAAGGTCCCGCCCCCAGCTCCCCTGTAGCCAATCGCCACGACCCTTAACACCCCCCCCCCCCAGCACCGCTGTTGTTATGAGTTGGAGGATGAGGGAGGAAGGAAGGATCCAAATTACGAAATACCTGCGGGGGGGGGGGCACCCCCACTCTGCCTCCCTGGTGGTTTGTGGTGTGAGGGGGAACGTGGCTGCCCGCTCCAGTGCTCGGTCCGGGGAGGGGTCAATACGACAGGGGGTCACCCCTGTGACGGCTCGGTCCCACCGAGCTCCCACACCCGCCACCGGCCGCTGTCCCACCGCGCCGGCACAGGGACTCCCGGCGGCCGCCCGGTTCTCTGAGAGCCCCGCGCCGGGGGCCCGGCCGGTCCCCGTGCGGCAGAGCCCCGCGCCCCCGGACAGCCCAGCCTCCACCCCCGAGCTGGGATCGAACCGCGCCTGCGCAGCGGATGCTGGGGGGGGGGGGCAGGGCGGGAACGCGACACCCTCCGATGCCGAAGGGGGAGTCGGGGTTACCCCACGGCCACGCACGCCCGGCCTCCTGCCTGGGCCGCTAGCTGTGGGGCCGTCGGGGCTGCTACAGCCGGGGTCGGTGCCGCGGATGCTGCTGGCCGTAGCGTCCGGGCTGCTGTGCTTTACATCCCGCCAGGCTGGCAGCTGGCAAGCCGGTGCCTCCTGGCCCCAGCGTCTGCCGGCCCCAACGCGCCGGGGGGGCATTCGCTGGCAGCCAAGCCCAGGCGCCGCTTACCTCCCAGTCCGGGCTCTTGCTGCTGGGCCGCCGGGCTGCTCTTGCTCTGCCTTTTCTGTGGTTAGGTCTGTGATCCTAGCTCCGGCTCAACTCAAAACAAAGGAGACCCTGAGAGACATGTGACCTGCCAAAGCCAAAACACATGATGTCAGTGACAGGCCAGCCAGTGGGAGCCCAGCGGCAGAAGTACTTGGGAAATGTAGTTCAAGGAGACCACAGCCTCTCACAGCCCTGTCACGTTTGCCTGCCCATTTTAGTCCAGGGTCAGAGTTGAAGTTGCTATTTTAAACCATTAACATCTGGTAAGGGCCAACTTTTCAGAAACAATTGCGCCATTCATCTAAACTATAGATACCAGTAAATGCCTGAGTGTAAGTATAACTTACTCATGAATTTTTTGAATGGAACCAGAACTAAATAGTACAACTGCAGTGAAAATTTAGTCCTGAGCTGTAACTTGAAGTAATATTTTCAAAGGCCACTTCCAACAATCTTGGTTAGTGCAGCCATCAGCACTCAGAAACATTGATTTATGCTTTTGGGCCCTTTTTCATGTATTCAAATTTTTAACACGTGGAGGAGCCTTGAGTAATTTGGCCCTTTCTGCAAAAGCGACATGGAGTCCTGAATCACCTTATAGACTAACAGATTTATTGGAGCATTTATTTTTGCCTGCAAAGACCCATTTCACATAACCTTTCGTGGGCAATGAAGTGGGTCTTTGCCCACGAAAGCTTATGCTCCAATAAATCTGTTAGTCTATAAGGTGCCACAGGACTCCTGCTTGCTTTTGCAGATTCAAACTAACACGGCTACCCCTCTGATACTTGGCCTTTTCTGTCCATTAAAAGGCTACTGGCAGTGTTTAGGACATCATAGGTTGTGAAATGATTGATATGTGAAATGTTTAAACTAGATTTCTTGCTCAGTAGTCAATTTTTCAATACTGATTTAGTTGAAAGAAGGAAAAACTAGTGAAGAGTAAATTGGAAATAGTATAGGCAGGAAGAAAATATTCTCCAACAGTCACTGATACCCAGTACATCAGCCTTACAAAATCATCATTTAATATTGCAAATCTCTCAGTGATGTCCTCTCCTCCCTCCCGCTAGGAGCCAGTGTGAAACTGTAATGGAAACTGATAAGGTGGGTGAGATCTGCTGGGTAGCAGAAACCTGGGTCTGGGTCAGTTTTGTTAATGAATCTGAGTAATTTGGGACAAGAGGACTCTGGCTTAAGGAGTTCCAATTTTTCCCTTGTTTCATCCTTCTACTAAAGTAGCTTTTCCAATGCCCCCTTCCCCCCGCTGCTTCATTGTGACCCGAATGTCTGATATCTCCCATTATGGGAAGGTAGTTTCTGCTGTTTGGATAATTCTGTTGGGCTGCAGGATCCCAAATAGCATGTTATATCATTCTGGTGCCAGGTTTACATGATCCTAAGTAACTGTGAACCTGGTGTTAAGGCACCATGTAGATGGGGCAGATTATGGGGCTACCTCTGAAAATACGAAATGTTTCCTGCATGGAGACCCTAGTCATTTGAGGGCTTTCTGCCCATTCACTGCTGACTTGGGGGCCCTGGTAAGAATGTGAGAGACCCCAAGATAGTTGGAAGAAGGGTTGGGGGAGGGACCAGAAGGAGACAGAATCTACATCAGTACCTATTGAGTAAATCCTCCCACTTGTTGTATATGGTCTGCTGTTGTCCAGGAAGCAGACTCCCCAAAAGAAGCCTCTATTGTGACTCCATAACTTGTGCCTGGAATGAAGCAAGTCGTAAAGATTGAGGATGTGCAGAGGAAGTGGAGTGAGATTCTAGAGATGAGGGTGAAGATGAGATGGATTTAGGAGGGACTGTTTCTGGGTAAAGACTTTGGAGGCACATGAGATTATGGCAGTGGCTGAGGATGGAGCTGTGTACCCTGAGGATGAAGACAGCATTGTGCTGAGTTATTGCTCCATGCGTAAAGTGCTCTTTTCCTCTCACATAGTAAGTCCTTGAGTCCCAGATCCTGCATACTGCAGTGTACTGCTTTGGGAAAAGGATATGCCAGCTGCTGCCAATTGTTCTTTCTCCTTCATAAATAATGAGAATGTTACAATAGCAGCACAATGTTCTTCTGAGCTGGTGGAGTCTGAGAGTGATAGAAGAGCTTGTGGTGATCTCTGACTCCTCACAGGTTCCCAAAGGCGGCTAGTTGGCTATCTAGGAATTATGCAGGATATTAGTGACTTTTTGGAAGGGGAAGTGGGAATTTGAGGTTGAGTCCTATTTCCCTGATTTACAACACTTTGTTCATTTAGCTTCCCTTGTCTTGAAAGAGACCTTTGTTGGTCATAGGAAATGTTTCCTTCTCAAAAAGTTGAGGAGCAAGGTGAAGTGTGCAGGGTTTGTTCAAAATATATTGGCCTCCCAAAGGCTCATTTTTCCCAGTTACTTCCACTTTCTATTATTTCTCTCTGTTTCTTGGCTCTCCCTTTCTAGTATCTATGGTGCTGCTGAACTTTGGCTCTTAATTGAGGCTGGAATGGTCATAACAGCTCATAGAATTTTTCAATCAAAAATGAGCTGATCTAATTCTTTTGTAAGAGACTGGCTCAGACGGGAACTGGTTGAAGGAATGGAAAGGGGAAGTTTTCTTAACCTATGACTGTATGCACTGTTGTGGTAGCTGTTCTGTTCTCTTTTTATGGTGCACAGGGGCACAGATCCTGTCTGTACATAAAATTGTACAGGGTCAATTCCTCCAGGTGGAGACACACTGTTGTTTTTAATCTTATTACTGTGTATGCCCCTTCTTGGGGTGGAGATTGTCTCCTTTTTTGCAGTCATTTTGACACTTCCCTGTTGACTTTGAACCTCATGCTAGTATCCTGGGAGGGGATTTCAGTTTCACTGTAGATTATGTTTAAGATATGAGCCACAAGAAACATCTTCTGTCAGGCAGGGTATTGTCAGCTGCAGAGTTTTGGCCTAGTAGATGTTTATTCTTTCACCCTGCTGTTAGGCAGTACTCTTGGCTGAAGACAACACCTAACCACATCTCAAGTTAGACTGGATCACTTTTATACCATGAAAGACAGTCTGAATATGTTTGTTTGGTGCTATGTTTGGTCCACATACTTGTCTGATCATCATCATGACTCTTTCAGTGTGTTTCTCCCTCTTCCTGCCTATGTGTCTCACTGGTTCTTTAACACCAAATTATAGGACTTGAGTCTCATGCAGTTATTTACTGTGGGCTGGGAGCGTGGAAGTAGCAAAATCCCCTGTTCAGATCCCTAAGACAGTGGTAGGGTGTCAAGAAGGTCCAGCTCCACCAGCTGCCATGTGGTCCTGGCATCAAGCCACGAGTGTCCTGGAATGAGATACCTTGGATCTTCATGGCAGCCAAAGAGTCATAGAAACATTTAAAGCTTCACCACACTCCAAATGAAATGTCCTGACTCCTGAGATACCTATTGGACAAGAAGTGCTAAATGCCCTGGTTTGGACCCATTTTATTCAGCTATAGGATACTGATGTTCCCAGAAGGTTTTTTTTCTTCATGTTGAAGAAAAAAGGCAGTGGCCCATCAGCAGATATTTTGTCTTTGGCCACTAGATGGTCATTGATGACTGACACTGCTGAGATCCAGAAAGCAGTTGGAGCCATTCCTGTACCCCCTTGGATGCTGTTTGATTGGTTTATCCTTTTACAATACTTCTGTATTCACCTGACCCCTGTGCCATGGTGCCTGTACCAGGGAATAACCAATCTAACTGATGAGATGTAGTGGTGACTGTCATTATAGGAGCTCTCTGTTGCAGTCCATCATCTCTCTCCAGGCATCAATGGGCCGCCATCTGAATTCTACATTTATGGCACTTTATTGGCCCTTCTCCCCCCCCCCCACTAGTGCCGGAATGTATTCAGGAGAAAGACCTGCCCAGGATTGTACATAAAAGGGAATCTCTGTGATTTACAGAATTTAAAATCTATTTTCCCTTCTCTGCTCTTATTGTAAGATTTTTATCCTGGTCTATAGTCAATTGGCTAAAGGATTATATAAACTTTTTGATACATCCTGATCAAATATGTCATATTTCCAATAGCTGTATGTTTTTCACTTGTTCTTAATTCATGATGTTTTTTATTGTTAGCACTTTTTAATCTGGATACACATCTTGTTTCAATGGACCTAAAGAAGTGATCTGATAAAAGTTAACCATAATGATCTTTTAAAAATGTTAGAAGCTTTTTGGATTGGTCTAGTGTTCACGTCATATTTCTTTTTTATACTATAACTTTTTTAGTTTTTTAATGATTAATGGGATTCTTAGCCATTGCTTCCCAGTCTGTAGGGGCCTATGTCAAGGTGCCCTCACGCTGAGAAGTTGTACGCCCAACTGTTGTATGCTCCAAATGGCTGGAGCCATTCATGTACCTCCTCAGAAGCTGTTTAATTGGTTTATCTGTGCTACGGATGGTGGATGTCTGATGATTTCCTGGATTAGCTATTGGCCTGTGCTGATGATGCTTCAGTTTTCATCATGTCTGAAAGTGACATATGGGTACTTTGTGCTTGTTCACAAGTGTATAAGCAAGTGTCATCTGCTTGAGTTACCTGGACTAAGAGTAATTTAATTTTATGGGACTCCTGCTGCCCATCAATTACAATGGGGCACTTCTGTGATTAAGGTGTTGGGGATTTTGTTTTGATGTGAACAATACACATTAAGGAATTGGGAGGGACTAAGAAGATGCAGGGTTGCCTGCATTCACTCCTTTCTGGACTCTCTTCTTAGAGACAGGTTTTGATTATTAATAACCTTGAAACCTCCCTCAGGTCTCCTAGACTGGATTCAGAAGTAGGGATGTTAACAGATAACATCCGGGATCCCTTATGGGCTGGGAGCCAGCAGCCACATGTGGGGCTGGTAGCGGATGGGTTGGAAGAGCCCTGGGAGGTGGGGTGGGAGGGCAGGGAAATGGCTTCAGCCCAGCCACAGTGGGTGGTGGGGGCACTCCAGCACAGGTGGGCTGGACCACCCCCTTCCCACCCCTGTTTAATCAGTTAACTAGTTAAACTTAAGATTTAATTGGATAACTAATTAAACTGGATTTTATATCCCTATTCAGAAGCATATGATTCACATTTTTTGGAATGTTTGCTACTGTTTGCCCCCATTTTGCTGTTCTTGCCAGTAGATGTGGATAGTCAGGGGCTCACTGACCTAACCAGCAGGTTGACAGCTTTTTGCTAATGACCTTGAACAGTTGCTGTGCTCTGACTCCCTTGCCCTCTCTCTCCTACACTGGGGGGTTAGGCTTTGACTTTCACTTGTTTTTGTTGGCACCTGGTCAAGTATAGAGTTTAGATTCACCCTGTGCTTTTTAAGCTTGTCAGTCTTAGAGAAGACATGATTTTTAATCCACTTTTTCTCCTCTGAAACTCTTCTCTCCAGGAGCCTGCCTTTTATGTCTTTCCTGAAGGTGGCTTGAGCAAGCAATCCCACCTGATTGTTCCATGTGGGTCATGCTGGAAATCAGCAGCAGCACTTGCTGCTCAGCCCAGAATCCAGTTTGTGTGGTTTTTGGTCAAGGTTCTCACTGAATACCAGGCAGCCCACTCTCAGTGGGCTGCTCTGTATTTCCAAGGAGGTTTTGCAAGGACTGTCCTTTTGTGGGGAATCCTCTGTTCCCCTCATTGTTTTTTTTCTCCTTCCATGGAGGAGATCCTTGTGCAGCAAGGCAGGTTGCTGTCCTGGAAGTGTCTGGTAAATGTTCCTTTTATAGCCATGGACAAACTGCAGCTCTGTGGTGTGTGTGTAAAGTGCAGCCTTATGCCATTCTCTGCAACCTCCCTGATACAATCATTCCATGAGGAGTAACGGTAGTTCGAACGTTCGAACTACCTAGTTCATGCCGCGTGTAGCCGCGCGGCACGGGGTTCGAACGAGCGGGGATTTAAAAATGGCGGCGCCCCGCTTATGCAAATGAAGCCCGGGAAATTCAAATCCCGGGCTTCATTTGCAATTGCGGTATGCCTACATTACCCCGCTAGTTCGAACTAGTGGGGTAGTGTAGACATACCCTAGGTGGTTCGGTGCCTCTGGCTTGAAGGATGTGGTAACAAATCTCCTTTGTCTGAGTGGTCTGGTGACTTGCAGTGTAGGTCCCGCACAGCATTGTAACTACTAATTCTTCTGTGAACAGTGTCACTCCAGAGATGTCCAAGCAGTGCCCTTTCTGTTCAGCTTCAGACACACTGTTTCATTTTTGCCTTCACTGCTCACATTTGATTCCTCTTGTTGATTTTTTGCAGCAGCTTTTCAGCATTCTTTCTTTTGGGGGCAAAATGCAGTGCTCATATTCACCTGGTTTTCTGCCTGGCTAACTTACTGCTGGGTCAGGCCACAAAACTAGTTGTTCTGAAATCTCATCAGAATAACCTAGCTGGGAAAGAGGGATGCAACATGCCAGCACTGTCCAACACACTGAATGTGGCCTGGCTGTGAACTGGTTACACCTTCTATAAATTGACTGGACACTTTTCATTTGACTTGTTGTCTTAATTTTAAATAGTTTTTACTGTGGTTTTATGGGAATGAAGTAATTTTTTCTGTCCATACATTCCTGTGAAGGCTGTCTGAAGTTACAGCAGCTTGTCCTTGCAGTAAATATTTTGTTGGGTTGCTATTAGCTGCTGTTGGCCTTTATTATTGCATGACCAAGCTTGTTCGACATTTCTCAAGCTGGCCTTAGCATTTCTCTCAAAATAAGTATTTGTATGTTGCCTAAGATGTTGAAGCCAATGATTAATAATTACTCATTTCTATAATGCTTCATAAATTATTATTTTTCAAATATAAATACATGCTAAGCATGTAGGCCAATATTTTCAGAAATGACCCCACTGGTTTTGTGGCTGGCCAAAGTGAAACATCTGCGCATGAAAACAACAAAAAAATCAAAGCACATTAATGATACTCCTTTAGCATTTTTTCTAGTTATGATGCTGATTCATCTGGAGTTGGTGCTGGCGGGCCAACTGTTGTACCAATTAAGTCTGCAATTGTTGTTGGGTTGCCTGTTCTTGTTGGTTCTCCACATCCACTTCAGGAGCTTTTCTAAGTTCATCTTCTACCAGTATGAAGGACAGGGGGAAGGGTTCCCTATCCCCCTCTTTCTACCTGGACTTCTTAGCAAGTCCATATTGATGCCCACATTCTCCACCACTTGTTGCGTTGCAAGCACACCTCATCCTGAGGCAGTGTGGCCCAATGGCCATAGTCTATAATACAACCCTACGGTTCAGCGTACCACAGCCTATTGGCTAGAGTCAGTAGTAACAGCCTTCAGCTCAGTGCAGCACAGCCTAATGGCTAGAGTCATGAGATTGGGGCATGTTAGGGCCCTGTTAGTGGCAGAGTGCTCCACCACTCGCTCAGCAGGGAATCCAACCGCAACACACTGAGCTCATTCAGGTGGGAGACAGCACTTGCGCCCCCTCCCCGGGTCACTTCCTAATAGATCCAGAATTGGGGTGCTCCACATAGTCTCCAGGTCCTCTGGTTCTGTAGCGTCAGTCTCCTGCAGTTCTGCTGAGTCAGAAGGCTCAGTACAGTCTCCCAGTTCTCTGGCTCCCGTTGTCTGGGTTTCTGGCTGGTCCTCCTCTGGAGCTCCTCTAGAAGGTGCTTCCTCTCCAGCATCCAGCCCAGACTGGATGGGAGCTGAGCTGCTCCCTTTAATACTACTCCAGCCCTTGGAGCATGCCCAGTGTGGCTGGGGGGCGGGGCGATTTCCTTTGCCCACCAGGCATTAAGCCCTCCTGACCCAGTGCAGGGTATACAGGCAGTCCCCGAGTTACGCGGATCTGACTTATATCGGTTTCCAGCAGACCAGGGAGACGTGGAGCAAAGCCGCGGAGCACGCGGGCAGCGGACAGCCCAGACGCGCTGCGGCTGTCCCGCTGCCGGCGTGCTCCGCGGCTTTGCTCCGGACACCTGTGGTACAGCAGCTGGGGCACTGCCGGTTGGTCCCATAGCGCCGCTCTGGGCGCTACTGGACCAACCCGGCAGCACCCCATCTGCTCTGCCCCAGGCGTCCTGATTCAGCCACTGCTGGTCAGTTTCAGCAGCGGCTGAATCAGGACGCTTGGGGCAAAGCAGCTTGGGTGCTGCTGGGTTGCTCCAGTAGCGCCGCTCCTCGGCGCTACTGGACCAACCCAGCAGCACCCAAGCTGCTCTGCCCCAGGCGTCCCCAAGTCAGCCGCTGCTGAAACTGAACAGCGCTGACTACAGGAAGCCTGAGGCAGAGTTGCTCTGCCCCGGGCTTCCTGGAATCAGCCGCTGATCAGTTTCAGCAGCAGCTGACTTGGGAACGCCTGGGGTTCTTAAGTTGAATCTGTATGTAAGAACTGGCGTCCAGATTCAGCCTGTTGAAACTGATCAGCGGCTGATTCCAGGAAGCCCGGGGCAGAGCAACTCTGCCTCGGGCTTCCTGTAGTCAGCCGCTGGTCAGTTTCAGCAGCGGCTGAATCTGGATGCCAGTTCCGACTTACATACAGATTCAACTTAAGAACAAACCTACAGTCCCTATCTTGTACGTAACCCGGGGACTGCCTGTATTCACCCCATCACACAGATATTTAACAAAAGTAGGTATCTTGCAGGCTCAAATGTTATAGTTAAGTCAATGCACCTTGCTGTTTTTAATGTACCAAACATTGTGGAATTTGTGTTTTACTATCTGATTCTACTCCTTCCTCAAATCTATCTGATAGAAAAGCAGCTTCCTTCAGAAGAAAAAATGGAAAAAATAGGATAAGTGAGACAGTATGGATTTCTGACAAGAAACACTACTTTGTGCTAGCACATTGTTCACGTCATGGCTTTTCTAATATAAATCTGATCACTGTCTTGCTGAACCTTTAGAAGGAAATGGTAGATAAAAATGTTATCACTAAGTATCATTGTATGTCTTGGCTCTATAAACTATAGACTATTAACTTTCATGTACAGGTGAGAGAGGAGTTTTTTTAGCTGTTTTAGAAGGATGGGGAAGTGAAATGAGGAACAGGTCATTAGTGTAGACAGGAAGCAATAGAAAGGCAAATAAATGGCTTTGGTGTGTCTACTTTCTTTAGATGGTTGTAGTTATATTTTTGTTATTTTTTACAAACGTATTTTTGAGCAAACAAAATATACAAAAAATCTACCGTCCTTCTCTTCTCCAATGAGAAAGGGTAAAAAAGCTGGGAATGTCTCAGCCAAGATACAGTTCTGAGGTTTTTCAATCTCTTCTTGTAGCCAGCTACTATGGAAACACAACATTCATTAGAAGACTCTCTTACTTTTCACTGGGAAAAATAGTGTGGTATTACTTTTTGTAAATCAATTTAATCTGGGAGAAGAATTTTTACAGTATATTTTAAGTGTGGTAAACAGAGATTAGAAATGATGAGCCCTCTGAAATTACAAGCATTTTTAAACCTCTTATGATTTTTTGGTCACCATTCTTTTTGGAATGCAACTCCTCAAAATCACACCTAGTTAAAAACACCTCCGCTCGCTTCAGAGCATCAGCAACATTTGACACAGACTGATGGGCTCCATCTTCAAAGTCCTGGTGACTCTTGTACTATTGTAGAGGTCCTAAATTCAGAATACTTACAGAGCTCCTAAACTCCATAATCTTTCCTTGACTTCCACAGCTCTCATCATGCCCCAATTTTCCTCTCTACAGGCTTCTTGAGTTCACAGGATCTGGTATGGTCCTTTCTGGATTCCCCAGCAGTTCTTAGTTCCTGCTGACCTACTAAGGTTCTACACAAACTTGTGGACTTCCGAAGGTCCACAGGGAAACCAAAGTGGGAGAGAGGCAGAACAAGATTCAGGCTGTGGCATTTGTGGGCAGGCATTCTCATATATTGTATTAAATCCTATTGTTTATGTTAGGCAAGAGGTCAGACTAGATGATTGTGGTCTCTTCTGGCCTTGGAATCAATGAATCTATAATAGCCATAGGATGTCACATTTATGCTCCGCTAAGGTTACTGTAATTAAATTAAATTAATTAAATAATGCCTTGCAATCTGAGAAATATAAAGTTAAGGAATTCTCTCATAATTTCCTTTCTATGCCAAGAAATATTTTAACCTTTTTTAGCAATTCTGCCTTTCATTTTTGTATCCATATACTTCCATCACCATATACTGAATTACAATACATTTCCAGCCGTGAGCTAGGGGTATGAACAGGTAACAGATGGAGGGCTGCTCCAGCCCTGTGGGACTGCTGGCTCACAGAATTGGCAGCCTCTTGGGGGAAGGCGGACAGAAGCAGCAGGGAGGGCAGAGGACTGCTGGCTCCCAGCTTGTATGGGCTCGCAGGCTGGGAGCTGGCAGCCTCTTCCCCTGTTGCTGCTTCCACCCCATGTGACCCTGCTGATGCCCAGCCCACATGTGCTGGGAGCCATGTGGGTAGGGGGACCACTCCAGCCCAGTGGGCTGGAACAGCTCCCCACCAGCCCTTCTTTAATTAGTTAGCTGGTTAAACTTAACATTTAACCAGTTAACTAATTAAACAGGATTTTATATCCCTACCATGAATAACACAAGGTCAGAATTATGTATCAAGATATTAATATTTCTGTTATTTTGACAATTGGTGAAATTTACATTTCCACCACATAGATTAATATAAAAATGAGATATCTATATTTACAAATATAGATATAGAGAGAGATGTAAGAGAGTTGTGTGTCTGTCTGTGAGTTGTTTGTCTTAAACAGTAAGAGCTAGGACCACCACATTTGATATTCAGTTTTCTCTTACCCTAACTTAAAACAAGATCAGGGTTTGATTGTGCCAGGAAAATGGGAAGTGCCTGGAATGGCACTGTTTTCCATAACATGGAAAGGGAGGGGGCTGATACTGCCGAGTGACCGGGGCGGGAGCAGCTGAACCAGCAGGAGAGAGGCTAGCTGGGTACAGGGCTCCACATGGCTGGCCACTGGGGCAGGTAAGTGGCCCCCATACCCCAAATAGTGGAGAGAGAATGAGGGGAGACGGCTCTATCGTTACAGCGCCTCTGGGTCCATCACTGCAGCCCAGCTCCCATCCAGGAGAGGCCCTCCCCAAAAAGAGGCCGGGGCAGGGAACAGTGGCCCACCCTCCACAGAGGAGATGTCCCCCTAGAGGAGAAGCAGGAAACCACCATGGAGAGACACCCCCCCAAGGAGATGCCTCCCAGAAGAGATGCCTCCCCCTCCCCCGTAGAAGTCAGGTCCAGAAACTGTGACCCAGCCCAGGAACAACTGCAGGCTAGGGGGAGGGGCACTGGAGGTCAGGCTTGGCCTTCAGAACCTCATCCCCCTGGACAAGCTGAAGGGTGGGGCTCAGCCCCACAGCCCTGGTTCCTGGGAGGGGTCACTGTCCAGGGAGCACAGCCTCAGCCTCCCTGGAGGGGCTGCTGACTAGGGACTGCAGCCCCTGCTCCCCTTCAGGAAGAACATCTGTAGTATGCAAGGTCTTGAGAAAAATTTTGAAGGAGAAAGTAGTTAGGGACATTGAGGTTAATGGCAATTGGGACAAATTACAACATGGTTTTACAAAAGGTAGATCGTGCCAAACCAACCTGATCTTCATTGAGAAAGTAACAGAATAACAGAAAGTACCACATGGGGAATTATTGGTTAAATTGGAAAAGATGGGGATCAATATGAAAATTGAGAGGTGGATAAGGAACTGGTTAAAGGGGAGACTACAGCAAGTCATACTGAAAGGTGAACTGTCAGGCTGGAGAGAAGTTACTAGCGGAGTTCCTCAGGGATCAGTTCTGGGACCATTATTATTTAATCTTTTTATTACTGATCTCGGCACTAAAAGTGGGAGTGTGCTAATAAAGTTTGCAGATGACACAAAGTTGGGAGGTATTGCCAATTTAGAAAAAGATCGGGATATCATACAGGAAGATCTGGATGATCTTGTAAATTGGAGTAATAGTAATAGGACGAAATTTAATAGTGAGAAGTGTAAGGTTATGCATTTAGGGATTAATAACAAGAATTTTAGTTATAAGCTGGGGACACATTGGTTGGAAGTAACAGAAGAGGAGAAGGACCTCGGAGTCCTGGTTGATCACAGGATGACTATGAGCCGCCATTGTGACATGTCTGTGAAAAAGGCTAATATGGTCTTGGGATGCATTAGGCGAAGTATTTCCAGTAGGGATAAGGAGGTGTTAAGTGCCATTATACAAGGCATTGGTGAGACCTCATTTGGAATACTGTGTGCAGTTCTGGTCTCCCATGTTTAAGAAGGATGAATTCAAACTGGAACAGGTACAAATAAGGACCACTAGGATGATCCGAGGAATGGAAAACCTGTCTTATGAAAGGAGACTCAAGGAACTTGGCTTGTTTACCTTAACCAAAAGGAGGCTGAGGGGAGACATGATTGCTCTCTTTAAATATATTAGAGGGATAAATGCCAAGGAGGGAGAGGAATTATTTAAGCTCAATACCAATGTGGATACAAGAACAAATGGATATAAGCTGGCTATTAGGAAGTTTAGACTCAAAATTAGGTGAAGGTTTCTAACCATCAGAGGAGTAAAGTTCTGGAACGGCCTTCCAAGGGAAGTAGTGGGGGCAAAAGAGCTATCTGGCTTCAAGATAAAGCTAGATAGGTTTATGAAGGGGATGGTTTGATGAGGTAACATGATCTTGGCAATTAATTGACCTTTCACTATCAGTGGTAAATAGGCCAATGGTGGGAAGATAGGAGTTACTATAGAGAACTTTTTTCTGGGTGTCTGGCTGATGAGTCTTGCCCACATGCTCAGGGTTTAGCTGATCACCATATTTGGGGTCGGGAAGGAATTTTCCTCCAGGGTAGATTGGCAGAGGCCATGGAGATTTTTCGCCTTCCTCTGTAGCATGGGTCACAGGTCTTTGAACCATCGTTTCAAGGAGTTCAATATCTGAGATATAGGGGAGAGGATTATTCTAGCAGTGGGTGGGTGAGATTCTGTGACCTGCATTGTGCAGGGTGTCAGACTAGATGATCAAAACGGTCCCTTCTGACCTTAAAGTCTATGAGTCTATGAACCATGGCTGGAACAGCACCACCCTCACAGCCATGACTGGCCTGGTAGGCTCTCCTGCCCCGTCTCTTTGTTCTGAGCCTCCCTATACCGATCCTGAGCTCCCCACCCTCTGCCCTCAATTCAGCACCCTCCACCCCCTGCCCTGAACTCCCCCCCCCCCCACAAGCCTCCAGTCTCTTGCCCTCACTTCTGTTCTTCCTTCAACTTCCTGCGATGTGGGCAGCGCCAAAAACCAAAATAAACTACTTCGACTTCAGCTACGCAACTTAATTTGACTTTTACCCTACAGTGCAGACATGCCCTAATTGACCCCAAGTTAATTGCATCACAAATTAACTTCACTTCTACTGGGGACAGCAATTAAATATGTTATTGTTGGTCAGAGGGGCGCCTGATCCTCATGCTATTCTTGCAGAATAGGAAAACTTCCATTTGGCTTCAATGGGTGGGATTGGGCTCCAGAAAAGACCATTTTCTTCGGTTTTGGTTCACATGGGTTTGCACTAAATCAGGCTCAAGCATACAAAACAGATGCTTAAAATGAGTTAGTCACTGGTGTGCAGGCCTGGATGTTTGTAAGTGTGATGTTCTGACCGAAAATGGAGCATTGCATGGGCCTCCCCTCTTCTTGCCTCCTCAGCAATCAGAGCAATTGTAAATACGTCTAAATAGCCTGTCTGAGCTGGAAACTTTTGTTATAAACTTAGCACATTCTATCAGCAGGCAGTGACAGATCTAGCAGGCCTGGGACACCATTCAAGCCTGTGATCAGCCCTCCAGACTAAACGAACCCCCCAAATCAAAGCAATATATAGCAAAGCTTCTGAGTGTCACTTTTTACATGAATTCGTCAGGTAGAATTGCTGAGAACTGGCTGAGCTTTACAAGCAGCAATGAAATATTAAAATGCAGCACTGAATTGATTCTGCAGGTCTGCCATGAAATCTGAAACTGTGTGCATTTCCTGTGGTTTGGGGTTCCACTGCCAACATTTCACACAGCTGCTTATCACACATTGGAAGAGACTCACAAATTGAAGTTTCAGTATTATCAGAGTCCCTTCCTCTCATTTACCTCATACTCCCTTAGAATCATAGAACACTAGAACTGGAAGGGACTTTGAAAGATCATGAGTCCAATCCCCTGTCCTCACAGTAGGACCAAGCACTGTCTAGACCATCCCTGATAGATGTCTGTCTAACCTGTTCTTAAATATCTCCAGTGATGGAGATTTCACAACCTCCCTAGGTAATTTATTCCAGTGTTTAACCACCTTGACAATTAGGACATTTTTCCTAATGTCCAACCTAAACCTCCCTTCCTGCAGTTTAAGCCCACTGCTTCTTGTCCTATCATCAAAGGCCAAGGAGAACAATTTCCCCTCCTCCTCCTTGTGACACCACTTTAGGTACCTGAAAATTGCTATCATGTCCTCTCTCAGTCGTCTCTTTTCCAGACTAATCAAGCCAAATTCCTTCAGTCTTCCCTCATAGATCATGTTTTCTAGACCTTTAATATTTTTTGTTGCTCTTCTGTGGACCTTCTCCAATTTCTCCACATCTTTCTTGAAATGTGGTGCCCAGAACTGGACACAATACTCCAATTGAGGCTTAATCAGCACAGACAAGAGCAGAAGAATGACTTCTCATGTCGTGCTCACAACACTCCTGTTAATACATCCCAGAATCATGTTTGCTTTTCTTGCAAGTGTTACACTATCGACTCATATTTAGCTTGTCGTCCACTATGAGCCTTAGATCCCTTTCTTCAGTACTCATTCCTAAAGAGTCGCTTCCCATTCTGGATGTGTGAAATGGATTGTTCCTTCCTAAGTGGAATACTTTACATTTGTTCTTATTAAACTTCATCCTGTTTACCTCAGACCATTTGTCCAGTTTGTCCAGATTATTTTGAATTATGACCCTATCTTCCAAAGCAGTTGTAACCCCTTCCAGCTTCTTATCATCTGCAAACTTAATAATTGTACTCTTTATGCCATCATCTAAATCGTTGATGAAGATTTTGAACAGAACTGGTCCCAAAACTGACCACTGCGGAACCCCTCTTGTTATGCCCATCCAGAATGATTGTGAACCATTAATAACTACTCTCTGAGAATGGGTATCCAGTCAGTTTTGCACCCACCTTATAGTAGCCCCATCTAGGTTGTATTTGCCTAGTTGATTGATAAGAAGGCCATGAGAGACTGTATCAAATGCCTTACTAAAATCTAGTTATATCACATCCTCTGCTTCTCCCATATCCACAAGTCTCGTTATCCTATCAAAGAAAGCCATAAGATTGGTTTGACATGATTTGTTCTTTACAAATCCATACTGGCTGTTACCTATCACCTTATTATCTTCCAGGTCTTTGCAGATGGATTCCTTAATTATCTGCTCCATTATCTTCCCTGACATAGAAGTTAAACTGAATTGTCTGTAGCTTCCTGGGTTGTTCTTTTTCCCCTTTTTATAGATGGGCACTATATTTGCCCTTTTCCAGCCTTCTGGAATCTCTCCTGAATTCCATGACTTTTCAAAGATGCTAGCTCAGATATCTCCTCTGTGAAATGTCAAACCATCAGCCTGGACTTGGGGTACTGCTTTGCCCTGCTAACTCTACAAACTGGGCGTTCAGTGCTTTTCTAGTGACAAACAACAAACCCCCATAGGAACTGTTATCACTCAGTACAATTGCATGTGAAGCCTTGGACCCAGTTAGATTATACAAATACAGACAGCCCTCGGCTTGAAACGCGATCGGTTCCTGGGGAAGCATCGCAAGTTGGGGGCATTGGAACTCAAACCTTCATTTACGATAGGCATTGTGTGCCATTGTAAATGCGGGCCGAGGATATAAGTTGGGGGTTTTCGGCCCCTTCCACACTTACAACCATTTTTGTAAGTGCGGGGGGTCGCAACTGGGCAGTCTCATCTCAGGGATTTCCTGTACTCCCTGAGTGACTCATGAATCACATAGATTTGCACCAGCAAGTCTCTAAAACCAATAGCCCTGCACCCCTCAGAATATCTCATCTTGTGCTGGTCAGAAACTAGACAAGTGTAAGTTTATTATCCACTCAGCCCTTCCCTCAATGTGGACAGAACACACATTAGCCTTTGTAAAATAAGCTGTGATTTCCCAAGCACTTCAAGCAAAACACCGTGTTTTAGGTAAAATATTAAACCGCATTATTAACTCTAGCAAGAGATTTTAAGTGATAGGCACAAAAGGTAAGGTTACCAACGCTCCTGCTCTCACCAGGAGTCTCCTAGAATTACGGCTTATGTCCCAGAGGCTACCTCAGCTAAACCAGTAGATTTTGGGTGCTAACAATCCAGCGTGGCAGCAGAGTAACAGCAACAAGGCTCCACTTTTATGTAAAAAATCATGATTAAATAGAATCTTCGTGACTAGTGATTTAAATTATGATTTAAATCAATTTGACTTAAATCAAATCCACCCTGAATATTTTTAAAGCAAATGTTTAACTGAGGTCCTGTAAACTGACATAGTACATTCAGAAACTAACAGCATATATCTGCTAAATGGCTTCATTGCCACTTGAATGGCTCTCTCAGATTCAGTTCTGTTAATAGGTCTGGCAGGCCTTTTCACTTTTATGTTAATTAGACTTCTCTGGATGGAGACTCACCAGGCTGCAATAGCCACAGAACCGAGTTAGGAAGAGGCAGGTGGGTGGACATTAAGAACCAGTGCTGCCCCAAATGTTTGCGTGTCCTACATAGCTGCATATTCTGTATTTGGATAAGGACAGCCCTGGTCAGAGACAATTACCAAAGAAAATAAAAGGTAGTGCACAGTCTAAATCTTAAACCATATTACACTAGCAGTTTTTCTCACCTCACTGGCTGCTGAAGGTAGGTTACATTTCTTAATATAAAGAGTTCCCCTTTAAGTTTGGCACCAATCCCCACAGTTCAAGTCTTTGTCTTCCCAGCATTCTTGCTTCCAGAGTAGGTGGGGGAAGAGAAAGGCCAAAGCATGTCATCACTGTCCTCTATTTTATATCCTCAGTCCATGTGCCTGGAAAACAAGTCCTGGCGGACTTTGCTGAGTCACAAGGTTGAGCAATCCCACATTGTGTGATGCTTGGGCAGCCATCTTAGCTGTGGTGTACACTAGAGAGTTATTTCAAAATAACCCCCTGATTTTGAAATAATAAGCCAAGCGTCCATACTACCAAGCCCATTATTTCAAAGTAACAGGTTGATTATATAGAAATCTGTACTTCTGCTTTCCTTGGGGAATAATGCTTATTTCAAAATAGTTTATTTCGAAATTGCATTAGCACGGACACTTTGCTGCTGCTATTTCGAAATAGCTACTCCCCAGAATAATTTGGAATAAGTACTCCCCAGTGCTTCTGGGGGCTCTAAGTCGAGGTAGCACATCCACAATAACATAGTCTGCCTTGGGCTAATTTTGGGTCTCCCTCTTAGTGGGCATTCTATTTCAATTTTTGTTATTTCAGGAGTTATTTCAAATTTCGTTATTTTGAAATAATTTCTTAGTGTATACATGCCCTTACAATGTTCAAATCCCTTGCTTAAAACTCCCCTGCTTATTAATGGTCACTTAACACCCTCCTGGGAGTAGATCACTACCTAGCAGTAGAGAGTCGCAAATTTACAACATATTTCAGCAACATCTCATAACTTCATAAACATTAATGATATACATATTTGGACAGAACAATGGGTGATGAACATGAACTTTCATGTAGTATCTTACATGGCATACTTTGTATTAAATACATCATAGTTATATGACAGGTGAATAGCGAGGTTTCAGAATGCTGCTTTGAGGTACAGCATGCCACCTGGGAAGGTTTGTCCAGGACTAGCTGTGGTTTAGAAACAGTAGTGAAACATAAAATGCAGCACAGGATTGATCTGCAGGCCTGCCATTAAATCTGAAACTGGGCGCATTTCCTGTGGTTTGGGGTTCCACTGACAACATACCACACAGCTGTTTATCCTGCAGTAGAAGAGACTCACAAACTGAAGTTTCAGTTTTATCAATATCCCTTCCCCATAAGTACATGATACTCCCTCTTGAAATGTCAAATCCTCACATATTTTATCACAAACTACAAACACCTCCATTTTATAGCTTTTTATATACACCATCTTTTATTCACATGAAGGAGCAGCAGCTGTGGTCCCTATACCATTATATGACAAGCTAGCTGGGTGGGCCTTGTATTTGCTAACAGGAAGAAAAATGAGACCCTTTAAAAGCATGGCCCTCTTGTTTTAAACCAGTCCTCAATGTGAAGGTGAGTCTTTAAAGAATCTCTACACTATGCGAGTCACAAACAGGCTCTCTCTTCAACATCCAGCTCCATCCTGCTTTAATTTATTTAAATAAATAAATAAATACGTTGTCCTGGATACTTGTAGGGCTGCCAGCCCTTCAGGATCTTGGAGGGCCCAGGAATTAAAGATTAATCTTTAATTAAAGATTGTCATGTGATGAAACCTCCAGGCATACATCCAACCAAAATTGGCAAGCCTAGATACTGGTGTAGTGATGGCTGCCATGGCATCTATTTGGATTTAAAAGCAGCTGTTTCTCTCCCTGTTGCTGAAGCACGGCCACTCACGTGTGAATAGTTCTTCCAAATAAATGACACTCTATAAGTGGACAAGAGAAGTTTAGGCCATGCTGGAAAAATAAAGGACTGTTGTCCTCAGGAAAGGTTTGATTGTGCATTCCTTGTGCAACTCACACTCTCAGAAGTCTGGTTCTGGCCCAAAGGGTATAATTACAGAAAGACCGCTCCAACAAGGAGAGTAAGTATAGCTTTGCCATCTATTTTATGGCTCAATAGACAATGATCCCCAGAACAGGGATTGCCATTTTGGTTGGATGTATTCCTGGAGGTTTCATCACATGACAATTTTAAATTAAAGATCAATCTTTAATTCCTGGGCCCTCCAAGATCCTGAAGGGCTGGCAGCCCTACAAATATCCAGGACAACTTTATGTATTTATTTATTTATTTATTTAAATAAATTAAAGCAGGATGGAGCCGGATGTTGAAGGGAGAGCCTATTTGTGACTCGTATAGTGTAGAGATTCTTTAAAGACTTGCCTTCGCATTGAGGACTGGTTTAAAACAAAAGAGGGCCATGCTTTTAAAGGGTCTCATTTTTCTTCCTGTTTGCAAGTACAAGGCCCACCCAATTAGCTTGTCATGTAATGATATAGGGACATCAGCTGCTGCTCCTTCACTTTTAACGACCAAGGATTCTAAGGGTACGTCTACACCAGGGCTAAAGTTAGAATCATAGAGTCATAGAATAATAGGACTGGAAGGGACCTCGAGAGGTCATCAAGTCCAGCCCCCCGCCCTCAAGTCAGGACCAAGCTCCGTCTACACCATCCCTGACAGATGTCTATCTAACCTGTTCTTAAATATCTCCAGAGAGGGAGATTCCACCACCTCCCTTGGCAATTTATTCCAATATTGGACCACCCTGACAGTTAGGAATTTTTTCCTAATGTCCAATCTAAACCTCCCCTGCTGCACTTTAAGCCCATTACTCCTTGTCCTGTCCTCAGAAACCAAGAGGAACAAATTTTCTCCTTCCTCCTTGTGACACCCTTTTAGATATTTGAAAACAGCTATCATGTCCCCCCTTAATCTTCTTTTTTCCAAACTAAACAAGCCCAGTTCATGAAGCCTGGCTTCATAGGTCATGTTCTCTAAACCTTTAATCATTCTTGTCGCTCTTCTCTGTACCCTTTCCAATTTCTCCACATCTTTCTTGAAATGTGGCGCCCAGAACTGGACACAGTACTCCAGCTGAGGCCTAACTAGTGCAGAGTAGAGCGGCAGAATGACTTCACGAGTTTTGCTTACAACACACCTGTTGATACAACCTAGAATCATATTTGCTTTTTTTGCAACAGCATCACACTGTTGACTCATATTCAACTTGTGGTCCACTATGACCCCTAGATCCCTTTCCGCCATGCTCCTTCCTAGACAGTCGCTTCCCATCTTGTATGTATGGAACTGATTGTTCCTTCCTAAGTGGAGCACTTTGCATTTCTCTTTATTAAACCTCATCCTGTTTACCTCTGACCATTTCTCTAACTTGCTAAGGTCATTTTGAATTATGTCCCTATCCTCCAAAGAAGTTGCAACCCCACCCAGTTGAATTAAGCTATGCAACTTCAGCTACATCAATTGTGTAGCTGTAGTAGAAATAGCTCAACTCAATTTTGGGAGCTGTCTACAGAGCAGGAAGTCGAAGGAATGAAGGTTACCGTGAGTCAGAGTAAGAAGTCCTCCAGCTAGACATTATTTTGATATAAAAGCTTGTAGTGTAGATGTGCAGTGAAAGGAGCATAGGAAAGAACCTCCTGTTCCCAGGAGAAGGGACAGACCACTTTAGGGTAAGTCTACACTGCAGGGTTTAACTCGAAATAAGCTATGCAAATTGAGCTACATCAATTGCGTAGCTTATTTCATAATAGGGAGCATCTACACAGCACTTATTGGCTGTGTCTACACTGGCCGCCTATTACGAAATAGGCATGCTAATGTAGCACTTGGGAAAAGGCAAATCTGCGGGGGATTTAAATATCCCTCACGGCATTTGCATTTTCATGGCCGCCGCTTTTTTCCGGCTTGGAGATAAGCCGGAGAAAGCGTCCAGACTGGCACGATCATCCGGAATAAAGCCCTATTCCAGAGGATCTCTTATTCCTACTTGTAAGAATAGGAATAAGAGATCCTACTTGTAAGCCAAGACTTAAAAACCTCTAGGGATGGAGATTCCACCACCTCCCTAGGTAACCCATTCCAGTGCTTCACCACCCTCCTAGTGAAAGTGTTTCCTAATATCCAACCTAGACCTCCCCCAGTGTAACTTGAGATCATTGCTCCTTGTTCTGCCATCCATCACTACTGTGAACAGCCTTTCTCCATCCTCTTTGGAACCTCCCTTCAGGAAGTTGAAGGCTGCTATCAAATCCCCCCTCACTCTTCTCTTCTGCAGACTAAACAAACCCAAATCCCTCAGTCTCTCCTCATAGGTCATGCGCTCCAGCCCCCTAATCATTTTGGTCACCCTCCCACTGGACCCTCTCCAATGTGTCCACATCCTTTCTATAGTTGTGGGCCCAGAACTGGACACAATACTCCAGATGTGGCCTCACCAGAGCTGAATAAAGGGGAATAATCACTTCTCTGGATCTGCTGGCAATGCTCCTCATAATGCACCCTAATATGCCATTAGCCTTCTTGGCTACAAGGACACACTGTTGACTCATATCCAGCTTCTCATCCACTGTAATCCCCAGGTCCTTTTCTGCTGAACTGCTACTTAGCCATTCAGGCCCCAGCCTGTAACAATACTTGGGCTTCTTCCGTCCCAAGTGCAGGATTCTGCACTTGTTCTTCTTGAACCTCATCAGATTTCTTTTGGCCCAGTCCTCTAATCTGTCCTGGTCACTCTGGACCCTATCCTGGCCATCCAGATGTTGAACAAATAATGCTGTTATGCTTCTTTACATGTGAAAACAATAAATTATATTTCTATCGCAACTCTTCTCCCCACTCAAAGTGCTCTAGGTGCCATACAACTGAATAAAACAAATACTGTACTTGAACTACAAACATAAACAAACAGATGGTAGGGCCCGCCATGGTAATTTATACTTTTTTTTTTAAAGTTGTGCAATTTTCAAAAAGGAGGAGAGGCCCCAAATGAGGTGCAATTTGGGACAGAGGGAGTTAGGGCCATCCCAGCAAAAGTGAAATTGCCTAACAGCTTCAGACAATGGCCACAGCCCTAACCAGGGAAATGGAACCAACACTCCTTCAATATAAGGCTCAAAGAGAAGGTCATGAAATGAACAGTGACTTCAGATTAGAAAGAGTAAACTACGAAAGGCCACCAAGATGAATCAGACAAGCCAGTTTACTAGTAGTTTGTATAAAACTAGGTCCACAAGTTTCAGGTGTTATTTTAAGAACAATCTTCCCACGTACCTACAAAAATCTCATCAGTTTCCTGGTTTAAATGAAGACTTCCTATTTTCAGCTTGTGGTTGTTGGACAAACTTACTGAAAACACAGGCAAGGAATCCATCAGTCCTGCACTGACATCAGATTAACAGGTTCATTAGAGGACAATTAGTGAGTTCACGAGGAAAGAAGGCTGCTGCCGAAGCAAGTTCTGAAGGCCAAAGAGTGTCAGAACTCTTTTTGGAAGCCATTACTAGAAAGTAAAAACAGATAGGATTAAGGAATATACCACTGTAGTAGTCTAGGGTGACATAACAGGGTCGCATTTGCTTAAATTACTGGTGATCTATTAAACCATTAATAACCAGCCTGCTTTAAAGAGATCAACGCAAAAACAAGTGCCTGGATGACTTCAGATACCTTAAAAACGACTCTGATTATTTTGTTCTATTAGCCTGTGGTCATGTAAAACACAGCACTTGCCTCTCAGCTCTGCATTACTGCCTGATGATGCTAGTACTTAGGCAAATCATGACAAATCACCAACAACCCATCACTTAAGCTGCAGTGAGTCTTTCCTTGTGGACCAAAGGATTCTGGTACTATTAAGCACTTCTAGAAAGGCAGACTCTGACCATGAGGAGCTGCCTGGTAGAAAAGATAAGGTTTATAGCAGTTACAAATAAAGGGTGTTGGCAAGGGGATCTGAGTGTCACAGTTCTACCTATCTTTCCTCCTCTGGTGCTCAGCAAGGGTGCCCCAGTCAGTGGGGAGAGAGATGTGCATCTCCAGAACAGGTCCCAGCATTTGCTGTATTATTCCCAGCAAGAAGCTCACTGCCTGAGCAGAGCTACTTGGTTTCTTTTCAGAGATTGATAATTAACTGCCTCAGTTAAGCTGCCACACAGCTCTTTCTATGCCAGGGCTAAAGCGTCACTCAGAAAGCATATCTAAAACACCAGAAGAATCTGTATGCAGGCTAATACACTTAGCAGAGATGACCCAACTCTGACAAGGTCTGTGGCAGGTGATTAGCCTTTCAGGCCTGCGGAGGGTCTTGTCGGTGGTCACAAGTTCATAACAACCTCAGCTCATAACTAGCACAGTCATGAAACATTTAGTCCAGCTTTTATACAGTTCAGGGGTCTCTGATCTGGAGTTTCCAGGAGTACATAATCAGCAGATGATATGTTTTTCTTCTTGGGCTGTAGCTTTAGAAAACCAGACCAGTCAGTTTAACCTCTGTGCCAGGAAAGATAATGGAGCAAGTAAGGAATTCATCTGCAAACACCTAGAAGATAATAAGGTGATAGGTAACAGCCAGCACGGATTTGTAAAGAATAAATCATGTCAAACCAGTCTGATAGCTTTCTTTGATAGGATAACGAGTCTTGTGGATAAGGGAGAAGCAGTGGACGTGGTATACCTAGACTTTAGTAAGGCATTTGATACGGTCTCGCATGATATTCTTATCAATAAACTTGGCAAATACAACTTAGATGGAGCTCCTATAAGGTGGGTGCATAACTGGCTGGATACCCGTTCTCAGAGAGTAGTTATTAACGGTTCACAATCATGCTGGAAGGGCATAACAAGTCGGGTTCCACGGGGTCTGTTTTAGGTCTGGTTCTGTTCAATATCTTCATCAACGATTTAGATATTGGCATAGAGAGTATGCTTATTAAGTTTGCAGATGATACGAAGCTGGGAGGGGTTGCAGTTGCTTTGGAGGATGAGGTCATAATTCAAATGATCTGGACAAACTTGAGAAATGGTCTGAGGTAAATAGGATGAAATTTAATAAGGACAAATGCAAAGTACTCCACTTAGGAAGGAACAATCAGTTTCACACATTCAGAATGGAAAGCAACTTTCTAGGAAGAAGTATTGCAAAAAAGAATCTAAGGGTCGTAGTGGACCACAAGCTAAATATGAGTCAACAGTGTGACACTGTTGCAAAAAAAGCAAACATGATTCTGGGATGCATTAACAGGAGTGTTGTGAGCAAGACACGAGAAGTCATTCCTATGCTCTACTCTGTGCTGATTAGGCCTCAATTGGAGTATTGTGTCCAGTTCTGGGCACTACATTTCAAGAAAGATGTGGAGAAATTGGAGAAAGTCCAGAGAAGAGCAACAAAGGTGATTAAAGGTCTAGAGAACATATCCTATGAAGGAAGACTGAAATAATTGGGTTTGTTTAGTTTGGAAAGGAGAAGACTGAGAGGGTACATGGTAACGGTTTTCAGGTATCTAAAAGGGAGAAAAATTGTTCTCCTTAGCCTCTGAGGATAGGACAAGAAGCAATGGGCTTAAACTGCAGCAAGGGAGTTGGACATTAGGGAAAACTTCCTAATTGTCAGGGTGATTAAACGCTAGAATAAGTTGCCTTGGGAGGTTGTGGAATCTCCATCTCTGGAGATATTTAAGAACAGGTTAGATTGACATCTATCAGGGATGGTCTAGATTGTACTGGGTCCTGTCATGAAGGCAGGGAACTGGACTCGACGGACCTCTCGAGGTCCCTTCCAGTTCTAGTGTTCTATGATTCTATAATGGCACAGACGGCGATAAGAAGGAAGACAGCCATCAACATTTGCACCATTCAACACAGTGGAGGCTGCTAGGGTATTCCCTATGTCATCCATAATGGTTGGGGAGCTAGTTGCATCGCAGTTCTCCACTGACATAGTTAGGGCATGGTTTCATTTTGCAGCGTTAATGGGACCTGAACCCAAAGTTTGTATTCACCTTTGCGCATCCTAGTAATTTAACTATATCTTGCAATGTTTAGTAGTTTTCTTAAAGTGTCTTGGGTACTTACCTGAGAACCTCAGTTTCCATTTAAAAAACAGTCAAGTTTCTAACCCTAATGGTATAAAGAAAAGCTTGGAAATGGGAACCTTAAAGGGTTCAGACACTAGAAGGCAAATACAAATAATCTAATATTGTGGTTAAAATATGATTTATTTAGATCAATCTTATGATTTTTTTGGGGACTGACTCATGATTTTTGAACCCGTGGATCTGGCAGACACAGATGGAGCATAAGAAGAGAGGAATTCACAGTCACTAGAAGTAGCAATAGCAACTCCACAGCTGCATTCCGCTCTGGGATCATGAAGGAGCAAATAAAGATTGAGCAAATTCTACAAGAAATGACAGACAATGAATGCAGCAGAGTGGGGAGAAAAGGAGGGAGATTTCTGGCTTCCTTGCTTTCCACCCTTGCAGCCTGCACCAGGGCCACCCAAAGTCCAGTTCTATCTCAGCATAATTGTTCATTCCCTCCGATTGTAAAGTCAGGCTCCTTTAATATTGTGGCTTTAATTAGAAAGAGTTTGGAAGGAGAGAGAAAGATAACTAATGAATTTCAGAAACCTAGAGATGGCCTAAAGCACCAATCCTGTAAATAATAGTGTCACAGATTCAAGGTGTGCTCTTATACCACTTATCAAAATTAGAAATAAGTATCATATCCCACTGAAATGGAGGATTTCCTGGTTCCCTGCAGATATAAAGTTCCAAAGCCAATGACAGGATTAGGCCACCCAACTCCCATTACTTTCAACAGGGTTCTGTGGCTAAATTCTCTAGCTAGCTTTCAGAATTTCTCACCTACACTATAAAGTTTTGTGGGAAAATGGCAGTTTTTCCAAAAAATCTTCAATTACGTCCACACTACAATCGCATTCTTTTGAAATAAAATTAAAAGAACAAATGGGATTTTCTGGCATTGGTAATCCTCTTTCTACGAAGCAGAAGCCTTTTTCCAAAAGAGCTCTTTTGGAAAAAGGCATGTGTGGACTGGGAAGAAGGAGTTCTTTCAAAGAAGAGGAAAGAGGAAAAAGCACAGGTGCCCTGGTGGCCACTTTGTCCATAGTAATCACAGTTTAAATGCGAGATAGCATCCATTCAGTGTGTAAGCTACCTTTCGAAAAAGCAGATCACTTTTTTGATGCACTTTGGCAGTGTGGAAGCTCTTTTGGAAGATGTTTTTTTGGAAGATCTCTTCTGGAAATGTTTCTTCCGAAAGAAGCCTGAAGACTAGATGTAGCCTCTGTTCCTAGTCCTTGAATGGACTGTAAACCCAAGTCCAAGACCTAAAATTACCTGTTTTGTATCTCAGAGCAGTGTAGTTTTTTGTGTGTGGCAGAATCTATTCCACATTGGAGAGGAAACATCTCTTTGGAGTTTGCTTGAAGCTTCTCAGAGGTTTGGAATTATAGTTGTAATTCTGGGTAGAGATGGATTGGTGGATGAAGAGCAGGTCAGGCAATCAAATCAATGTAGTTGTTTCGATTAAAAACAGAATGTTTAAAAGCCAATTTGCAATATCAGCCATCTTACAAAGTATGTTTCTCAACATATTACCGTTACTAGTCTTCATCTCTTTGTTCATGAAGGCCTCCAAAGAGAAATCCCATTCTTAAAGTTCTTGCAGTAAGGGATTCTAATGTCTAAGGCTATGTCTGCACTTGATCAACAGCCTTTTACCCCCACGCATGACAAAGTTTTGCCACAGCAAGTGAAAGTGTGAATCCACTCCTGCTAACAAAACCAAACCCCGTCATTGGGGGTGGAAGTATTTTGTCAACAAAAGTGCTGACAGACAGCATGGATTCATGCTGACTTTTAGTGACAGGGCTGTGTCAACACAGCCGTGTCACTACAAACTATGTAGTGTAGACATACCCTAAGCATACTCAAGTCTCTTTAGAGCTAGATAAAAACTGGTGTGGGGTGGGAGGAGGAGAATAAAAAAATTGAACATTTTCATTTTCCATAGTTCAAAACTTAGCTTTTTAAAAAATATTCCAAAAACATTTCCCATTTTAATTAGAGTATTAGACTCACAGAATCATAAAATTGGAAGAGACCTCAGGAGGTCATTGAGTCCAACCCTCTGCTAAAGGCAGGACCAATCCCAACTAAATCAGCCCAGCCAGGGCTTTGTCAAGCTGGGACTTAAAAACCTCTAGAGATGAAAATTCCATCACCTCCCTAGGGAACCCATTCCAGTGCTTCACCACCCTCCTAGTGAATTCTCCCTCTTTCTGTCCTTTTTGGAATCAATACAGTACATTATGTCAAGGACTGGGCCTTCTTTCTTTCTTTCTTTCTTTCTTTGGAAAAGTTGGATAAAAGTACAAGAGAAGAACCCAGAGGGGATCTTTGTAGCAATGAATCTTTGAACTCCATTCTTCCTCAGTTCCTCAGTGCCCATGGGGCACAACTCACTGCCATGGCACCTCCTGCTGGTTGTTCCAGGAATTAGCTCAGTTTTCAGCAGGGTGCCTCCTGGCAGATGTCTTGCTCATCATCGCTCTGTGCTCTTCTCACGATCTTGCTCTGGACCCACATTACTCCCAGACCATGGAGTCCTCTTCAGGACACTGCTCTCCAGCAGTGCCCACCACAGTGGTCTCTCACCCCCTTCCAGAGGTATCAGCAGTTCTCAACTTCCCCTGCCACTATGGCCAACTGCATCCCCAAAGCCTAGCCCCTCTGCCTCAGGGCACGCCACAGTCTGTATAGGCCACTGTTCCTGGTAGCAAGGTGTGGTATGAGCGATAAGGGGGGACCCAGGCCCACCCAGTACTCTAGGTCCTGGACCAGAGACCCTTGGGCAGAAGCCTCATCCTGTCCCCTTCTCTCCCTTCTACTGCCTCCTGTTCCCTGGGCCACTTCCCCTGTGATTCCTGCACCTCCCTGGCCCTTGTGTCAAGGCCAGCAGCCTGGAAGGTATCAGGCTGAAGCCTCTCTCTCTAGCCCCCCTGATCCTGTCCAGCACTGCTCTCTCACCAAAGTGTTTCTCAGGAAACCAGTCCCACACCCTCCAACATCAGGACCCGACTGCCTCGCTTTGCTGGGAAGCTCCTTATATACAGGGCTTGGCCCAGCAAGCTGCCCTCTGATTGGCTTCTTAAAAGCCTCTTCTGATTGGCCAAGGCTCTGCACAGGCTCCCTCCAGCCTGCTTCAACCCCTTCCAGCTAGTGTGGGGTAGCCACCCCACTACACTCAGGTTGCTTTTATCCTGCCCTAAACCTCTTCTGCCCTGTGCGGCTCACAATTGCATACAATTCAGGAGTCCACCCTATACTTGGATGGCCCTCTTGTGGAGGGAGAGTGAAACTACACCCATGTTGTTGTCAGGTGCTACAGAGACAGGAAGAGAATTTGTCTCTTGGTATCAAAATAAAATAATTCTCAATGAGGCTTCACAGTTATGAGAGGAACTTCGTGAACTTCTGGTGTATTTACTGAGTTGTGTGTAGGGGCGGTTTCACAAGGTTATTGTGGTGTGGGAGGGGTTATAATACTGCTACTTTTACTGCTGCGCTGCTGCTGGCAGTAGCTGTGCCTGCTGAACAAGGTCCTCAGTCAGCAGCCGCCACTCTCCAGCCGCCCAGCTCTGGAGTCAGCAGCGCAGATGCAAGGTTGGCATGATATGTATGGAATTACCAGCCTTACTTCTACACTGCGGTGGCTGGAACACTGGCTTCAGAGCGGGGCACATGACCAACAGCCACCACCCTCCAGCTGCCCAGCTCCAAAGAAAGTTGAGAAGTAAACATGGCAATCCTGTGCCCCCCTAAAATGACCTGGTGACCCCCTGCAATTACTTTTGGGTTAGGACTCCTAATTTGAGGAACACAGGTCTCCCATGTGAAATCTGCACAGTGTAGAGAAATAGCAGACAAAAGACCAGATTTCACAGAGTGAGAACAGATTTTGCGGTCCGTGACGTGTGTTTTATGGTGGTAAATTTGGTAGCACCCTAACAACAAAGTAAACATGTTATAGATGGCAGCTCAGGCATCAGCATTTAAAATGATAAAGTGTCTAATTGTGAGAATTTATGCCTGATAACAGACATTTCTCACATTCAGTACTCACTGCCAGTGGATGGACCTGGAATCCATAAAGGACACCTTTCATTTTGGATAAGCAAATTGGGATAAATAAAAGGCCAGTGTCAGGATGCGAGAGAGGCCTTCCCCATCATTTGTAATCTTCTCACATTTAGAAGCATCTTAAGTCTTTTCTAAACATGTTGATATTGCCCGAAATTCACAGAAACCTTCACCCTCCCAGCCTTTGTTTGTGTTAACAGGATGAGAAAGTGCAAGGCTTCCTGTTATGTGTGTGACAGCTGTAGATAAGCGGAGAGCCCTGGACAGGAAATCCGCTTAACTTCGGCAGTGTAACTCATCTGAAGCTTAGGAACTCTTTTAGAGAGAAGCCCCAACGGAATGACACGGTCTGGTTCCAACATGGGGGACACAGTGGAGAAAAGTTCTGAAGACCCTCTGGTCTCTTTGGACAATGAGTACTCCAGGAAGATGGGGGACCTAGTGGAAATCTCAAGTGGGGACAAGGTTAAGTTTGATGACACTGGGCTTTCTATGGTGCTTCAGAATGGCCTGGAGAACCTGAGGCTGGAAAACTCTCTCACGGATGTCATCTTGTGTGTGGACCACATGGAATTCTCTTGCCACCGTGTGGTCCTGGCGGCAGCAAGCAATTATTTCAGGTAAGGCAGTTTTTAAAACCAACACCTTTTCCCCTCAGTACACGGAGGCTGGGCGTTTCTAAGGCGCCTCAGGCTGAGTGCCCAGCTCTTGCCGACTTTCAGAGGGTTTGGACCCCTGTCTCCGTTACTCTCTTTGACAGTTGGAGCCTTAAATTAGGAAAGCAACAATGTCAAACATGTCACGTCTACCCCAAACAGACAACTGGAGGGAAAACAATTGGCGATGGAAGGACAAAATCTTAGCCAAATATTCTGAGCATTGTTTACCCATCATTGTATGCATCCTTGATTCATTGCAAATTTGGGGTAGTTTTGTTTTAGTGTGACTGTGGAAGTTGTCTTTTTTCACTATTACTATGTGGTAGAATGCATAGTCTGTAAACTTGTTGAGAAGGGAAAAGGATGTGTGTCCTCTTTCCTGTCTTTCCCAAGATTACTGTAAAATCAGTTGAGAGATGGGAACTTCTTGTAAGGAAGAAATTTTACAAATTCCAAAGAATCCACCTTTAGTCCTTTTAAAACCACAGTGAACTTTAGGCTCCTGACTGGAAGGAACAAACTTGAGACTCATGGAGAAACACAGTATGAGTTATAACATTTTCCATTATCAGTTTAGACCTTCACATTTGCATAGCTGGGATTTTTTGTCAACTGTTGAGATGGCGTGGTGACTGACTACAGTGGAAACTGGAGGGAAACAAATCTGCAGGCATTAGTGATTTGAGTAGGAAGTGCCAGTTTCATGGAGGCTTAGTGAAGTTTACTCACAGAGATCACAAGAGAAGTGCTATTTTAGACATCCGAGACTAAACCTAATACAAAATAAGATTTACATGTGAAACTCATGCAGCTGAAAGCAGTGTAGTAGTGGTGCCATAAGGAAAAAGGGAAACAAAATGAACAGTGGAAATCTGAATTAAAATAATGTAACTGAAAAATGGCCAACAGTCAAACCAGTATTGTGTGTTATCAGGGGATTACAGATTGGCTTCCTCCAGCCAGGGATCCCCAGTGTGACGGGAGTGGCTGTTGGCATCACACATCACTGACTGCTATCAGCCAGGCATCTGCTGTTGGCAGAGGACTCTGGGAGGATGAAATGCCCCTGGGTGTATGGTGCCCCTCTCAGCCCTTTGGGATATGGCACAAAATGGCTCAAAAAGGAGGGTGGATACTGACTGGGTTTTGTCATGTGAAGAGCAAGGATGGATTCATTGGATGTTGCATGTCTGCAGGGAGCAAATAGATTTCTAAAATTATTTCTCTCATTTGTCATCCTGAATTGGGGGGTAGGTTTGTACAAGGCCTAACACATTTTGGATGCTAACATAGTAAAACTCCAGCCATCTGAAGAAGTGGGTTGTGCCCATGAAAGCTCATGAGCCCATCTACATGCTTTGTTAGTCTATAAAGTGCTACCAGACCATTTGTTGTTTTTTAAGTTTATAGTATAAGTAGTTCATGCTAAATTCACATTTTAAACAGGGGTTGAGCAGGGACCAGGCAGAGGTATCAACTTTCAGTCCTTCCTCTGTTATCATTGAAGATCATATATAATATAATGTTTTGATGGAGTCCTGTATCCTTAAACGTGCCTTAAATTCTCCACTCCAGCTGTGCAAAGTAAATGGTGTAAAGAGGGTACCAAACCAGAAGAGCAGCATTTTACACCTGATTTGCACCAGGTAGTGGAGAAACAATCCCACAGAAACTGGGGCCAATATTTTCAGAAGCAACTGTTAGTTATGAGAGTCGAACATTTGCCAAAATGCGGGTGCTTAAAATTACACTCATTAAGTCCAAATCTAGGAACCTAAGTGTCCTAACATTCAAAAATGCTGGGTGCACAGCAGCTCCCATTTCCTGGGTCTAAATTTGGACTTTGAAGCCTTATTTTAGACACCCAATTCTGAAAATCTGAAAGCAGGGCAGTGGTGTGGTAGTGCCCTGCATTCCCAGCCTCGAGAGCTTTGTCCAGCTGGGGGCTTGCAGGATGTTTCTGTATGGCCCACGTGGAAGGCACCATTTTGTAGAGCAGAGTTGCCTGGCCACAGTAGAGCTGCTGGAAGAGACACCAGTCCTCCATGATGTTACACCCCTCCTCCCCCCCATTTCTGCCCCCTGACTTTCAAGGAGGAGTGATGTGGAGTTGCTTAGCGCTTTTCAACCCAGGGTCTCAGCAGGTCTCACACACAGTAAACAAGTCTCCCCTCACCCCACTGAAGTGGGGGTAGGGGAAAATATTATTCCCCCCATTTAAAGGTTAGAGGATAGGTGCAGAAAGCTCCCCCGTGAGAGCGGAAAGCCACGGTAACTCCACTGAGTTACTCCAGTTTCAGGCTGATAAGGTGAGAACAGAGCTGCACCTCCCCGGCTGTTAGTGCCCTGCCTTACCACAAGACCACAATCACAGATCTAGGAGATAAAGAAGTGAGGGTACAGAACAGCTGCATCCTAGGACAACAGCCCGTTTCTCACTCACATGAAGCTCTTCCACTACCACACGTGCAGTATGTGCCCTTTAATTCTTTCCTTTTTTGTATAGAACCCCTCTCTCTCTAACGTGTGACCGGTGCTTTTGCTCTCAAATGCCTGCCTGCCTGGAATACCCGAAAATGTCATCTCAACAGCATGCAGCACCCCTGCTATAACATGACAGAGTAAAATACACAGAAGTAACAGGGGCCTAACTCCTGCTCCTGTTGAAGTTAAAAGATATTTTGCCATTGACTTCCGTGGGAACCAGGAAGGAAAGCAGGGAACAGGAAAATGCTACAGGGCAGTGAAAATGAGAATGAGGCAAGTCTTTGGAATGATTAGGTCTGCACAAGCCTTCTGCTCACAGGCTCTGTCTTCCCTGCCGTGCACAGCAGGAGACTAACATGGATTGTCTATCTTGCTTAAAACCCTAGTGTAGAGAAGGTGCAGGTCACTTTTATTGAAATCTAGCTAGGAGAGGTCAACAGCATAGGCCCCGCCTGTGGCTCACCTCATCTAAGTATTTTGTGGTAAAAACGACAGCACCTGGCCTCCGCTTCCCAGAGAGGTTGCTAATCTGTGTTTGGCAGGAAACACACACCTTTTCTGTCCGTGAAGACTTTGGTCTGCAAGACAATTATACACAGTCCTCCTAACTTTGCATCCTTATGTGGTCCTTTCTAACCTAGAAAGATTTGGCATTCCAGGTTAATAGGAGATGAATTACATTTGAGACGCTCACACATGTTTTCCTCTGGCTGTAGTCAAAAAAAGGTTCAGGTACTTCTAATCTTACTGTTGTGATTGAATCATCTTTGAAATCTGGCACCTGGCCTCTAAGAGTCCGTGAACACTACAGAGAAGATCGAAGCTGCTGCTATTAATCTTTCAGGGTTCGAATTAGTGGGTCCAGGGAAGACACACTAATTCGAACAAAGAGGCATGCACCAGTCGATGCCGGAAGGCCTGCTTCCAAGAGAAGTAAGGGAAGTCGAAGGGAAATGTTCTCCCTTCGACCTCCTGGCTACGTCTAGACTGGCATAATTTTCCGCAAATGCTTTTAACGGAAAAGTTTTCTTGCACGGTTTTGCGCAAGAAAGCCCCGATCGCCATTTTCACCTTTGGGGCTTTTTTGCACAAAACACTTTTTAGCTGTCCCTCTTGCGCAAATACATTTCTATCACTATTTTACATTAGATCGTCAATGTTCTTGCGCAAATTCAAGTGGCCAATGTAGACAGCTGGCAAGTTTTTCCGCAAAAGCAGCTGCTTTTGCGGAAAAACTTGCCAGTCTAGACGCAGCCCCTGTAGTGTGGACAGCGCCAAAAGTTGAGTTAAGGTACTTCAAGTTCAGCTACACAATTAATGTAGCTGAAGTTGTGTATCTTAATTGGACCTTATCCCATAGAGCAGACGAACCCTAAGTGACAGCTGAACTCAGTGACAAAGATCAGGATAATCAGCAGGTATTTAAAGTGCATAAACCAGAATTGAACTGGGAGTGAGAAGCCATTCACCAGCAGTACATTCATCTTATAGAAGAAAACTGCTTGAAGAGAGACTCAAAATTAAAAGGGGGATTAATAAATTAAAGAAAGATGAATGTGCCAGTGAGGAAGCAAAGTGCTTTGAGATGGCGCTTAGTTAATTCTGTGGTTTAGATCCTGTACACAATACTCTGTTAGGATTAGTTTTGTCTACACTACACAGCTTTGAATGACATGACTGTGTCGCTAAAAGTGGGGCAAAATACTTCCATGCTCACAACAGTGTTTGCGTTGTCAACCAGACAGTGCTCCTGCCGGAAACAGCAGTTCACCCTGACGCTGCTGTGGCAAAAATTTTGTCTCTCAGGAGCGGGGGGTTAACATTCTGAACAACAAAAGTTTTGTCGCTCAGTTGCCAGTGTAAACATAGCCTACAAACACACCGTCATCAATAACAAGGAAATTGCCATTTAAGGCAATATTAACAGCCAAGCCAACCACAATTCAGATTCATTGCCATTTATATACCTTATACCCAAAGACACAAGCTTCTCAACTCCACAGCAAACTCCATGAGGTTCATCAGAGGGAGAAGCTGCTTCTGGAGCAGAGAAAGTAACTCTGTCCTAAAGGCATCTTCATCTGTAAAGTTCCCAGTCCCTCCTCTCTGGGACTCATAGGGTCCAGGACATAGTGGGAGACTTAGGCTACGTCTAGACTGAAGGCTTCTTTTGGAGGAAGCTTTTCCGGAAGAGATCTTCCAAAAAAACTTCTTCCGAAAGAGAGCATCCACACTGCCAAAGCTCATTGAAAAAACTATCTGCTTTTTTGACTGATAGTGTCCACACTCAATGGACGCTATCTCGCATGTAAGCTGTGATTACTATGGATGAAGTAGCCACCAGAGCACCTGTGCTATTTCCTCTTTCCTCTTCTTTCAAAAGAAGTCCCTCTTTCCAGTCCACACATGCCTTTTTTGGAAAGAGCTCTTTCAGAAAAAGGCTTCTTCCTCGTAGAAGGAGGTTTACCAAAGTCGGAAAAACACCTCTGTTCTTTCGATTTTTTTCCGAAAGAACGTGATTGCAGTGTGGACACAAGTGAAGTTTTTTTGGAAAAACGCTGTAGTGTAGACATAGCCTTAGAGTATGGCTACATTGCTTGCTTATTTTGAAATAAGCTATTCCGGAATAGTTATTCTGAAATAGCTTATTTCAAAATAGCACGTTGACACTGCAGGGAAGCCTCAAAATTAGTCCGAGGCAGGCTTCCCTAATGTAGACGTGCTATCTCGATTTAGAGCCCAGGAGGCACTCGGGGGTAGATAACTTAGCATGGCCCAGGTGAGGGACTATTTCAAAATAGCAGCAGTGGAGTGTCTACACAAGCCTTATTTCAAAATAGCTATTTCGGAATAGGCGTTATTCCTTGTAGAGTGAGGTTTATAGATTTCGGAATAAGCCGTCCGTTATTTCGAAATTATTGCAACTGGGACTTTTCAGTTAAGAAAAAAGGAGACTGAGGGGGGATATGATAGAGGTCTATAAAATCATGAGTGGTGTGGAGAGGGCTGATAAAGAAAAGTTATTTATTAATTCCCATAATAGAAGAACTAGAGGACACCAAATGAAATTAATGGGTAGCAGGTTTAAAACTAATAAAAGAAAGTTCTTCACACAGCGTGTTGTCAACCTGTGGAACTCCTTGCCAGAGGAGGCTGTGAAGGCTAGGATTATAATAGAGTTTAAAGAGAAGTGGATAAATTCATGGAGGTTAGGTTCATAAAAGGCTATTAGCCAGGGGATAAAATGGTGTCCTTGGCCTCTGTTTGTCAGAGGCTGGAGAGGGATGGCAGGAGACAAATCGCTTGATCATTGTCTTCGGTCCACCCTCTCTGGGGCACCTGGTGCTGGCCACTGTCAGTAGACAGGATACTGGGCTAGATGGACCTTTGGTCTGACCCAGTACGGCCGTTCTTATGTTCTTATGTTCTTATTTCAAAATAACAAAATGGCTTTGTAGACACTTGTATTATTATTTCGAAATAACGCTAGTTATCTAGAAATAACAGTGCAGTGTAGACGCACCCTTAGTCAGAGTTTCCAGCCATATGGATTTAGCAGCAATTTCTGCCTCTAACAGCCTCCTGTGGTTCTCCAAGAGTACTCTCAGTGGGACAGGCCTAGGTGTCTACTGGCTTGGGAGTCACCTCCTGAGGGGTAAGAGTGTACGTCTTCAGAGCTATATCTGAGGCAGAGGTTGTCAGGGAGACCGGGGTTTAGTGTAAAGATGTTAAATATCAAGTAATTTACTAGTTGAGTATTCGACTAGTCGACAGGCACTTCCGCATTCCTCCCTCCCCACACAAGAGCTCCCGCTGAGGCTCTTGCACATTTCAAAGGAGAAATGCGGACCTCCTTGTGCAGCCCAGGGCCAGCAGGAAGTCCCGCTGACTCCGGGCTGCATGCAGCATGCCAGCTTTGAAATGTACAAGAGTACAGTAGGGGCTGTTGTGCATTTCAAAGCGAAAGCGCCTGCATGGAGCCTGGGATCAGCAGGGGACTTATAGCCTTTGCTTATTGGATAGTTGACTAGTCCTTAGCATCCTTAGTTTAGCGCCTATCAAAGTTAATTCGAACTAACGTCTGTTAGTTCGAATTAACTTTGTAGTGTAGACATACCCAGAAGGACTCTGCATTGGTAGAACATGTCGATAGCAGTAGCTTCAAATCTGGTAGCTGTGTTTTTTCAGAATGCTTCATTCTTTTTGGGTAACCAGTGAACAGCTCTTGTTTCAGGGCCATGTTCTGCAATGACTTAAAAGAAAAATATGAAGAAAAAATCATAATTCAAGGAGTGGATGCGGAAACCATGCAGATGCTGTTGGACTACACTTACACCAGCCAGGTGCTGATCACAAAGCAAAATGTACAGAAAGTCTTAGAAGCCGCCAGCCTTTTCCAGGTTAGTGAAAAAGCACGTTCAGCACACATGGATTAATGCAAACAGATTGTTTCAGTTTTACTGTCAGGACAATACAACACATCACCCATGATCAAAGCGCTGCACACTTCTTTGATTTGTCAAGCCCATCAGAGATCTTTGGCTTCATGTTATTTATTTGCATGATGGTCACATATGGGAACCCAGGACCCATTGTGCTGGGCAGGAACCTGGAACAAAAAGACCGACCCCAAAGTGCCATGAACACATGCTGTCTAAAAGCTCATGGTATTGCATTCTCAGTGGGACGGCATTCTACTGATGCAGACGGACTCTGAATAGCCTGCATTCAGCCTAGATGTACATAACAGTCCTGTCAGTCTTTAAAATCGATGAATATCACAAATATCAAGCTCTGAGATTAACCCCTTACCTGTAGAATAGTATATTTACTCTGGACGGTGTGCTTGTTAGGAAAATACCTTCACACAGAAAAGGTAATTTAATTTTAATAAAAGGCAATTTGTACTTCTCTTCCACCCCTCCGCCAGACCCATGGTCTGAGTGGAATGGCCCACAAACATTTTCAACAGTCCAGTATTGTGAGCCCCCTGGCATTACAAAATCAGGGCATTTTTTTTCAAAAGTCTGGACTATTTTTATTCTTGTTCTGGGTATTTTTTGAGCCTGGCCTTACTCTGAAAACATGAGGGCTAGAAATTGTTTTATTGTTTTTTAATGAAAGTTGAAAGTTGAGGTTTGGCTTTATTCGCCTGACTACATCTGCTGGGGCATTAAGTGAAGCACAGAACCTCCTGAGACTCATGATAAGTCCTGAGAAGTGACAACACTGACTGAAGTACTAGAATGTTCCGCTGACGGTATCAGTCCAGGCAAGGATACGAAATTCTAGTACTGTTGCCAGCGATCACCCCAACCCTACTGCAGTACTGCGGGATACCAGGCCATTACTGGAGAATATGCCCGTGCTTTAGAAGGGGTTTCACAACGTGTTGAGCAACATTCTACTTTTCCTTCTCACTTTTGGTGTTATCCTGGCCCCCCAACAGCCTCTTCGCCCTCCGAGTCTGTCCCAGGCCCTACCCTTTACCTCACTGCAGTAGACTGGATGGTGAGTGGTTTTAGCTGCGTGCTGCTGCCAGAGCCTTGGCTGCTCCTCTGGGCTGTGACCGAAAACTCCCCTTCACCCAGTCTCACTGAACATTGATTCACAGACCCCTGCCAGCGTCTCCACCCCTCCCCGCTGCCCCAACAGACATTAAAAGAGTGGGAAGCAGGTGTCCTTCTTTCTGCTCCCAATGGAACAGCTAGGAGGTGGGCAGGGAGCTGCCGGAGAAGCTGCTGCTGTGCAGAAGCAAAGAAAACAACCTTACCACTGAGGGCAGAGGTGGCTGAGGGTGGGCCCCATCCTCATTACCCTGGGTGTCCACTCAGCCTCCGGGTACCACACGAGTACTGATAGGGTCCCCAAGTAGATGGACATTGATATATTTGTTTTGTTTACACTGTGAAATCCAGAGGGCAGTCTTGGGAGCAATGGGACGGGGGCAATTCTGGTCCAAATAATTGCGACCTGTTGGATATTCATTGTTTTCTCCATTTCTTGTGTCTGATCTGCTTTCACACCTCACACTTTTGCTACTTTCTGATGCACCCACGCAGTTTAATTCACAGCGCTCTCCACCCACGCCGAGCCTTTTAGGATAGAAGCATGGGCCATCTTATTGCCATCAATTTTGTGCAGCTGTGTGCATACCTACATTACTCTCACTAGGCTACGTATAAACAGAACACAGCCCGCAGACCAGGGAGTTAGGAGTTCTAGGGTCTTTCCCAGCCTTATGAGTGACTTGATGAGTAATCTTGGCCAAGTCATTCTTTGTAACTCATTTTCTCCCATCTCTAAAATGGGGATAAGGCCCACCTGATGGGAGGTAGAAAGCAGGGGCAGCAGAGAGGGTTAATCAGTGTTTGCAGGGTGCTTTGAGATCCTCGGAAGATAAGGGGAAAGTATTAGTGTTAATAGTGATAGCCCAATGGAGAAATTCAATAGCCCTGGGACAGACCAGCTAGCACCGAAGCCTCAGAACTCTGCAGTGGCGTTGTGGCACACTCTTGACATTTTTAGAGCAAAAGCTATAGCCACGATCACAGTATTTTGATTTTTAATGTATCCCCTGTTCATTAGTCAGTTGCATTTCTCTAATCTCTTGACCACATGTAAATGAAAAACAGGAACTAGATAGTCTGTAACCAGTGCTTGTCATCTTTCAGATTTGGTCAACAGTCTGCATATGTCAACAGGATACAGGTCTGCCCAGAAAATTCTGCCCCGATTATTTAAACAAATCTAAATACGTTAGCATTTAAAGGTGGGTTTACTGTGTTTCACTTCTCTTTCCCCTTCAGTTACAGTTATACAATTTTCCTTACCATGGAGAACAATAACATTAAAATGGCCAATCTATTGACATTAAATAGAAAAAAATGAGGATACTACCTTTAATTATATTCATAGTATCTCCTTTTATTAGTCTTTTCTGCACTTTGTTCTTTACCAGCTGGCTAAGGAGAGCAATATTAAATACCAGTGCGCGACTCCCCTGTTAAAATCACTGAGGCAGGAAAAAGCAAGCTTGAGGGGTAACTAGCAATATCTTTTGCTCAGGACAGGTTCTCCGTTTATTGAGCTGATCACCGGGAGCCTCATCTTGCTCACATTGTTGTCAGTGGATATGGGGATTAACACGATTGGGATGGGACCCTAATGTAACAGCAGTGAGCAAAAGTCAAAATGCATCTGTCACAGCAGCTCTGACGCTCTATTTCCAGAATCTTCCTTTTGATTGAAAGGGAAATGTCAACTAGAAAACCATATTTCTGTCTGACTTTTTAAAATCTATTGCAATTACCACACTCAGAGGTTAGTGTTTTCCTCAGGAGGCCTGGCCTCCGACTTTTATAACTCAGTGTCACTGTTTTGCTGATGGCTAGTCCTCTCACTTCCTGTCTCATCCACCAGCAAGATGACATCATGCTCACACTGGCCTGAGAAGGGAGCTCCCTTGCACTGTGCTGGGAGAGCTCACACGGTTTGTTTTTCCACCAGCCTAGCACGACTAGGGTTCCTGGACCGAAGTATCCCTGTGCGGGCACCAATGGTGGCAGGGTGTTGGTGCTAATGTAGGCAGGGTATTGGCAGCCCCCTGCATTTCCACCCCCATGTCACCTAGACCTGCTCTGAGCCAGCGGGTAGAAATGCCTGCAGCCCTGGGAGGTTCCACTGCTCTCACTTTCCAACTGGCGGAGAGGTACTGGCGGCAGCAATGCTGGGGGATTTCTCACAAAAGTCTCGTGTGAACGCAGCCCCAGTGGATATTTAGCCAGTAACAAAGCATCAGAGCTGCTACCATTTCACAGTGGCTCCTTTTCTTGGGACCCTTGCATGGAGCAGTGGGAGCCAGGGAAGGTGGAGACTGGGAGAAGCCCCTTTTGGACTTCCCAGACCTCTGCCTGTGAGCAATGGAGACAGTGTGGAGCAGAGGGAGCCCTCTTTATTTCTGGATGGGGCCAAGAAGCAATTCAAACTTGTGGGAGGAGGGCCTAAGGAGACCCGCTCTTCTCTGCCCAGCCTCCTGCACAGGCAACAATAAGAGTCAACAAGACAAAGGTTTCCATGACCGCACAGCTGGGTCTATACTGAAAATGTACCGTGGCAAAGCTATGGCATCCGGGGAGCCGGGGGTTTGAAAAATCCACAGGCCCACACAGCTATGCCAACCTAGCCCCCAGTGTAGACAGTGCTAGGTAGATAGAAGAATTCTTCCTTCGATCTGCTGCACCCCTCAGGGAGCTGGACTAACTACAGTGATGGGAGAAGAGTGTCTACACCAAAGTGCTGCAGCTGTGCTGCTGTAGTGTTCTAGGTGTAGACATGCCCTCCGTGATGGGGATGCGGCTGTTGATCAGGTGGGCACACGTGTACACAGAGGGGCCGGAGAAGGAGAGAGCCTGAGGAACCTCTGCTAGTGTTGCTCTTGGGCCTGTCTCCTATCCCCTCCCTTTGGAGTTCTTTAAAAAACGGTTTTCGTTTTAACCTCACGGCATATTGTTTAAAGGTTGTTCTCTTAGAAACAGGGGATTTTTAAAATGAATCAGTTTAAAACTCTTCAACTTGACAGTGCCCCTTTACATTACGGTGAATCTCACATGGTTAAAACAGAGCAGAAGCCAGGCAGGAGAAAAGCCTATACAAAAGCTCTGCCGCAAAACAAACAGCAGTTTCCGAATAATGGGTCAGATGGCAGTGTTACTCCATAGGTGCAAGTGAGATCAGAATCTGCCCCTTTGCAGACATTTGTAATACCCCATTCAAATACTGGCAGCTGAAGTTCAAAGACTCTATGGCTGCCTCCACCAGATCCTTTAACTTGATGGCCTCTTCACCAAGCCACCACTGATAGAACTGGAACAGCATGGCTTGTGTTACGCTCACGGCTCCACCTGCACCCCCCGTGACTCACAGGCCCCATTTATTCCTTCTCCCACGCCACTCCCAATGCCTGGAATTCTCCCCCTCTCCTTGTGAGCTGACTGGACGTCTTCCGTCCATTCAAATCTCTTTTCAAACTCACTCCCGTCAGCCAGGCCTCACGCACATGATGGGCCTGGATTTTCACACCAGCAGCTCCCACCAGCTTTAACTGGAGCAGAATCAGCTCTGGGAAGGAGGGGGAAGAGTGTGAATCAGCTGATTTATGTTGCTCCAAAAATACTGGGAGGGAAGGAGAGGGGCAGGTAAGTGCAGGGCGTGGCATCAGGGGGCAGAGGGGGGTGCATGGGCCTCCTCCAGGTGGAACGCCAATAGTCCACATGCAGTGCCCATCACTGGATTTCAACCTTGCAGCCCACTGAGGTGAAGGAGGCCACCCATGCGGCCCACTCGCTAGTCTTGGCTGCCATCGCTGCTCTAGCAGATGGGGCTGGCACTCAGAAGATTCAGGTGTATTTCCTGGGTGAGCCACGGCCTCCTCATCTGAGCTGGGGCAAGTCACTTAACCGGCTCTGTGCTTCAGTTCTCCATCCTTATGGATACCGACTTCCTTCTGTCACAGACGTGTTGCCACTAGTAACTCCTCACATTAAGTTGTGCTGAAAACCACATATGTTGCCCTTGATTATACCCCTTATTAGGGATGTAAAATCCTGTTTAACTGGTTAACAGATTAAAGGGAGGGTGGGTACAGGGCCGCTCCAGCCCCACTAGGCTCAAGTGGCCCCCCTGCCCACTGTGGCTGGGCTGAATCAGCCCCCCCGCCTCGCCCCTGCAGGCAGGCACTGCTCCAGCTAGCCCTATCCATGATGGGCCTGGTTGCATTGCAGACAGGGACTGCTCTGGTCATCTGGAGCAGCCCTGCCTGTGATGTGCCTGGGCCCACTGTGGACAGGAGCAGCTCCATAGGACCGGAGCAGCCTCTGCCTGCAAGTCTCTCAGGGCCTGCTGCTGCAGACACCCCTTGGGGCCGGAGCAGCTCCCTGCCCATGGCAGGTGGGAAGCTGCTCCAGCCCCCACTGGTTTACCAGGTAACCCTACTTCCCTACTTCTTGTAAGTCCTACTATGATGCCTTCCAAAACCCCCAGACCTGGAGATTGGTTAGGCTGCCGCGTGCTGCCTGTGACACTGCTTGTCATGCTGTATTGTCTCAGGCGTTGTCCTCAGCAGTCTGTAGCTGTCTATTATCTCTTGTCTTGTGCTCAGTTTGGAAGCCTTGAGGGCAAGGGCCTCTGCTGGGTTTGTGTTTGTCCAGTGCCTAGCACAAGGGGGGCTGGCCCTTAACGGGGGCTCCCACACCTACCACAATAGAAATGTATCATAACTGCATGGTACCGGATGTGCTCTTTGTGTTTGTAGTTTCTGCGGATGGTGGATGCCTGTGCCAGTTTCCTCACCGAAGCCCTCCAGCCGGAAAACTGTGTTGGGATTCTGAGGCTGGCCGACACTCATTCTCTGGAGAATCTGAAGCAGCAAGTCCAGAGCTACATTATTCAGAACTTTGCTCAAGCACTGAACTACGAGGAATTCCTGGAGATCCCCATTGACGTTCTCTGCAACACACTGAAGAGTGACGACCTCTACGTCACGGAGGAGGCGCAGGTCTTTGAGATTGTCATGAACTGGGTTCGATACAAGGAGTCTGAACGGTTTCCTCGCCTACCCTATGTTCTTGAGAATGTCCGGCTGCCCCTTTTGGACCCTTGGTATTTTGTAGAGACAGTAGAAGCTGATCAACTCATTCGACAGTGTCCTGATGTCTTCCCTCTGCTTCAAGAAGCAAGAATGTATCATCTGTCAGGCAATGAGGTGAGTAACCAATGAAAATAGTTTGTAAACTGGGGGAGAGGAGCTGAAACATTAATATAATCATAATCACTTAACCGTGAAATCTAAGAGGTTTCCAGACAGCTTATTTTAATATAAAACCATTTCAGAAAATGTTCTGAATCTCTGAAAGGAGAGAGATCTTCCTTGCACACATTTCCATCTAATATCATACAAAGGTTCACCAATATTCCTTGATATGCTCCCTAGTAAAAGGCAAATCAAAAGTATTACTTCAGACATTGCTTTCTTGTTTAATATTGGTATCCCAATTAAAATAATCATCTATGGTGTCAAATATGGCAAAGAATCTCAATGGGACAGTTAGGGTGAGCAGCACCATACCTCCAAAACCAGTTATCTATGTCTACTTTCCCTACTAATGTATTTTCTCTTTAGCTGCCCTGTTGATCTTTGAGGTTCAATCATCAATCAGATTGTTATGGGTTTGATGCAGGAATTCCTGGGAGAAATTCTCTTGTGTGCAGCAGATCAGACTGGATTGTACTAATGACCTGCTCTGGCCTTGAATGTGAGAGATATTAAAATGTAAGTGAGCAGGAAGAGATCTAATGGAAATACATAGGCGCTCAGTTCGTTAAAGAGTCCAGAAGCTTCCCCTGTGTTCTTGGGAAGGAGTGTTGGCCCATGCCTTTGCTCATATCTTCCATCCAGACTGAACCTCACCTGATATGAAATGCACCTGTAGTTCCAGCTGAGGAGGTTATTCTTCACAACCCAGCCTCCAACAGAATTGCAGGGTGGAGGCGGACTTGTGTGCTCCTCCTAAAGAGGCTGTGCTCAGTACTGGGAGAAGCGATTCCCCTTGGTAGCCTGCTGCACTCTGCCCATGTGCTTGGGTGAAGGGGGCTGTACAAATCAAGGGATGAGTCTGGAAACGTTTTGAAACCCCGCTGCTGCACTTCTGTGTCCTATGCACTCTTCTGCAGACCAAGCATGTGCCACTCACCTGCTCAAGCAGCACTAGCTGTCTTCATGGGACACTGAGGGTCAAGTGCAGGGCCACTGTTTAAAGTTGCCCTGAAATGATCCTGCTTCCATGCACAGGCAGAGGCACTCAAGAATTTCAGAGTGGGTGGGAGAAGGCTCAGTGTCTACCTTACTAGGTTACTGTGGGAATCTTTTAGGAAAGAAAGAACCTGCCGTGAAAAAAACACACTTTGATCTCAGAGACAGGATCCTAAGCAGAAGTCTGGACAGCTGATTAGCACAGGACCTGTGACGCATCCAGACTTAACCTGCAATCTGCAGTCTCAGCCCTGTCCCAGCCCTGTCCCATCTCCCCCAGATGTAGCAGCCAGAGGTGGAAATGGAATTCCCAAACTGAGCCTCTCCCTTACTTGGAAAGTTACATTTCAGTCCCACAGAAAGTGATCATAAGGTGTCAAAACTTCACAGCTGAGAGAGAGAGAGAGAGAGAGAGAGAGAGAGACTTGCTTGTGCTTCCTCACAGGCTGAGGAGTGTCATGAGCAGGCAGCAGGCAATCAGAGGTATGTCATGGGTGCATAGATATTGGTAGGACCCTGTTGTCAGAGGGGAAGGAGCTCCCTGGATAGGAACTGCAAAGGGCATCACGAAACACAGGCAGGCCCTGCCTCCACATAGGATTAGCAATTCAGACCAGCCCGCAGGTGACCCCGTGGCAGGCACAGGGCTCTGTACTACCTTACTAGACAGCAGGGCTCAGTCTTCAGTCCCAGTGCTTGGCTCCCTGAGCCAGCCGTGAGCCGTGCAAAGAGAGCACCACGCTTGTTTTCCGGGATGCGGAAGGGGCAGAATGTGCACTCTCCGCAGCCCTGTTCATTGCTGGCGGTGGAGAGTCGAAGGGCTGTGAGGCTGGCCGAGGGGGTGTAGGAGGAATCTGCACAGTTCTGACAAGGATGCTAAGACTCGCTGGCAGTTTAGTAAGTTTTACTGAGCAAACAGAGAAAGGAATTTTGCATCTGCATAGGGTAATGAGATCATTTATACCAGTTTATAGAAACACGCTTTAAACTAGTTATAAAAGTCCAAAGAAAAGAGCTAGTGCTCTTTAATGGGTAGCAGGTTTTAAACTAATAAAAGAAAGTTCTTCTTCACACAGCGTGTAGTCAATCTGTGGAACTCCTTGCCAGAGGAGGCTGTGAAGGCTAGGACTATAATAGAGTTTAAAGAGAAGCTAGATAATTTATGGAGGTTAGGTCCATAAAAGGCTATTAGCCAGGGGATAAATGGTGTCCTTGGCCTCTGTTTGTCAGAGGCTGGAGAGAGATGGCAGGAGACAAATCGCTTGATCATTGTCTTTGGTTCACCCTCTCTGGGGCACCTGGTGCTGGCCACTGTCGGCAGACAGGATACTGGGCTAGATGGACCTTTGGTCTGACCCAGTACAGCCGTTCTTATGTTCAAACATTTCAGATAAATGATAAATTCCTGTACACTATAAAAAGCTTTCCTTGAATTTTCCACTGTGTTCATTCCAATGTGACTAATGGTGTATCTACAGGGAGCAAAGGATGTCGTGCCACCAGCACTGCGTTGAGACACAGCTTATCATTAACACCTCTGAACAGAGAATTGTGACAATTCCGCTTGTGTCTATTCTCCTAGGAGCAGCACAGCGCTTTGACAGACACTTTTATCACTGACACAAAACCCGTTTGCTAGAACCACCCTCAGTCTGCACCTGGAACCTGGCATTTAGATTCGGGCAGTGTTTGCAGAGAGGCTGGATAGTCCAGTGGTTAGAGCATTAACCTAGCACTTGGAAGTACTGGCTTCTAGTTCTTGCACAGCAAGGTGTTTCTTGTGTGGACTAAGGCAAGTCGCTGTCGCTCTCTGTGCCTCAGTTCCCTATGTGTAAAAGAGGGATAAGAGTGAACCCCTGTCTCATTGCGGTGCTGAGAGATTACAGACATTAAAGCCTGCGAGGTGCTCAGAGACTGCAGGGACAGGGGCCGTAGAAATACCTCAGATGGACACATGAGTGTGGACTTTCATGTTCCCAGGAGGCTGTGCCACCCGTACTCTGCCACTTCCTCCAAGGCCCCATCCTTTCCTATCCCTGCTCTAGTCCCTCACCTGAGGCCCACCTCTAGCATCCTCTCTGCCCCTCTCCCCATATTCCGCCAGCAGCTGTGGGTGCTGAGGTCACTATTTTTCCATTGGGTGCACCAGCCCTAGAGCACCGGCAGAGCTGGCACCTCTAGGCAGACAGATGTGCTCGTGGGACTGGCTAATAGCAGGTGAGAGGAGACTCTTCAATGTACCATTGGGGAAAACTTGGCCAATGAATGGAACCAACGGGAGGTAAATTAGTGAGCGACTCACCCCACAGGGTACAATGCTGTTTTTTAACGTCCCCCTGCCCTGCGACACATCCCGTGTGTTCATTCTGTATTGCTTGTGTCTAGATTATTTCAGAAAGAACAAAGCCCCGGATGCACGAGTTCCAGTCTGAGGTGTTTATGATCATTGGTGGTTGCACAAAAGATGAAAAATTTGTCGCAGAAGTGACGTGCCTGGATCCTTTGAGACGGAGTCGTTTGGAGGTGGCAAAATTACCAATCACAGAACAGGAAACAGAGAGCGAGAATAAAAAATGGGTGGAATTTGCATGTATTACATTAAAAAATGAAGTCTACATATCAGGTAAGGAGCAAGGAGATGCTCATGGAACTAAAAGAAGAGAAGAGAAGAGTCTCACTAACAAGGGAAGGGAAATGGCTACAGCTTTTATGCGGAACAGTGGCTCTGAATCTTTGCAGACTACGTTACCTCTGTCAGGAGTCTGATTTCTCTTGCATACCCCCAAGTTTCACTTCACTCTAAAGCTACTTGCTTACAAAATCAAACCTAAAAATACCAAAAGTGTCACAGACACACTGTTATTGAAAATCTGCCGACTTTGCCATTTTTATCATATAACTAGGAGGCTGTGCCCCCTACTCATTGTGCTCGCACAGCCGCTGGGGAGGGGAGCCTAGGTTTCTTGCTCCCACCCGCACAGCCAGCCTGGGCCTCAGGGTGCCCCCTCTCCCACAGCCAGCCTTAGCCTCTCGCCCTCTCCCCACCCCCACATCTAGCCTGGGCCTCTCGGCCCCCCATCAGACTGTTGAAGAAGCTGGCGCAGGCCGCATTCGCTCAGCCGGTGGAGAAGGGTCGGGGTGACACAGGCCGTGTTCTGAGCCAATCGAGTTAGCAGCAGGGAGTAGGGAGGGAGGAGTCTGGGTGGCTGAGGGGGAGGGGCTGTGGGATGCAGAGTAGTATAATGATGTCACTCTGTAGTCCTGCAGGAAACGTTTTTTTTAATATATAGAAAGATTATAAAATAAATCAACTGGGATATAAATGTTGTACTTCCATTGCAGGTAAAGTGTACAGAGCAGGATAAACAATATTGGTATGAAATTTTAGTTTGTGCTGACTTCGCCAATGCTTTTTATGTAGCCTGTTATAAAACTAGGCTACTATCTAGATGAGTTAATGTATCCACTGAAAGTCCTCTGCGTGCCTCTGGGGCTACATGTACCCTCGGTTGATGATGTAGACTATATGCTGTGCTGTGTAAATTGACCAACACAGCTAACGATAGAGCATTTCAGCCCTTGCCTTTGAAAGGGGCTCCTCACACACACCATCAGGGCTGAAAGACAGGCTCCTGAGATGCACAGGGTTGAGTGGTTCAGTTTTGAAACAAATGCACCGTGTGTGAATGTAGTGCTGTCACACCAAAGTGTTAGGAACAGTAGTCCCAGAAAGGCCTCTTACAGCTGCTTATGCAGCATACAGTCAACAGTAGCTACTGCAAAGCTCTTCTGGAAGACCTGCTAGGAGTTCTGCATGAATAAGCAACAGTCAATAATTTGCAAACACTAAGCATGGTTGTTTTGCTTGTGATTGAAAATCCTATTTTCAGAAGCACATCAATAGTGCAGCCAGAGGACTCTAAAAACAATCAATTACAGACAGCACAGTTAATTGCCATCACCACTGTGAGGGCCAAGAGGCCTTGTACAAGGCAGCCGTGTGCATATTTGATTGTGGATCACATAGGGTGACCAGACAGCAAGCTTGAAAAATCAGGGCAGGGGGGTGTAAGGTAAGAGGCACCTGTGGAAGACAAAGCCCAAAATATCAGGACTGTCCCGATAAAATCAGGACAACTGGCCACCCTAGGATCACAGTATGCAGGGATTCAGCAGAGACATTCAACTTCCATAAACACCTGTTCCATACAAACTCATGTGAAGGAAGACTAAGGATTGCTTAGGGCAATGGGGACAAACCATGAGAGTTGTGTGTGGCCCACTAGACATTCTGTTTACCACTGCCCATAAGGTCGTCAGATTTTGCTGGTTTCCATCCACATCGTTTTTCCCCTACAGGTATTATTGAAATGATACACACTCAGAGCCAGGGCATGCGAAATGAGGTGTGTGCGGATAGCACATGACATTGACTATAAGAGCCGTGCGCTCCCCCTGCGTCTTATCAAAGCGCCGCTTTGGATCAATCGGCACAGCCTCCATATTTTAGGTGCGCAAGCGCAGTTAGAAAAACGACCCTCTCTCAGGAGACTGTCTTGGTTACAACAATCTAGCAGCGCGCTGAGATGAAGGAGGGCCACTTGTGTGGCCCACTCACTAGCCTAGATTGCCCACCACTGCCTTAGGGGACTGGCAATGGAACACACAGCTTTTTATTTCCAGCTCACCAGTTCAAAGGCAGGTCAGCTGGGCCGTGACTCATTGCCATGTGAGAGCCGGTTTGATGGCCTCTGTGGAATTAGTTTGGTGATCTCATTCTGCTTTCTAAGGGAAAGGGGCTCAATGACTCAAAGCCATCTTCACAACGGCCACATTGAGCACCCTGCTTGTCAGACCAAAGGTGACAGTAAGTGGAGGCCACAGGTTTCCCCAACGTGGCACGAAGGGTGGGGCTGTGTGGGGAAGCTTGCCCAGCCAATGCCAATCCTGGCCTGGTGCTGGGAGCTGGACCTTTCACTCTGCAGAGTTCTTCATCAGGCACCTTGCCCAAGCGGGACTTTTCCTTCAAAGATGAGTAACAGAACGGCAGGAAGAGGCGGGCAGGGGAGTCAAATGGGAACATTCTGCCAGTGAGATGAGGGTCTAAAATATCTCCCAGGACTGTCTGCCTTTAAGACTACATGGATTTAACAAACTCACTCCAACTTAGTCTTTATTAAATCTCCTTGTACTAGGGCCAGCTTTCATCCCTCTTCCCTCCCCATGGCTGGGTCTAGACTGGCAAGTTTTTCCGCGAAAATGGCGATTGGGGCTTTTTTGCGGAAAACTGCGTCTAGATTGGCCACGGACGCTTTTCTGCAAAAAGTGCTTTTGTGGAAAAGCATCCTGCCAATCTAGACGTGCTTTTCCGAAAATGCTTTTAACGGAAAAGTTTTCCGTTAAAAGCATTTTCGGAAAATCATGCCAGTGTAGATGTAGCCCATGAGTTTAAGGAAAAGAAGTTCTCTTTTCATCCCACTGTTACATTCTGCTCTCTCTTTCTCCCTTTCTTCAGTAGTCCTATGTGGGGGAATCAAAGGCAGCATTTCAACCAGCATGTTCAACAAACACGTTCCCCGACTCCTTGGCACCTGTTTCACTCACAGAGCTGCTTACTGTCTGTCTCTTATCACTCAGTCTGTCTCCTTAGCCTCAGGCCTTTTTCCTCCCCTCTTCTCTGGCTTCTTCTCCTGTTCTCTCTGTCTCCTTTGCTGCTCTGCCTCTAGACATGCCCATACATGCCTTGCCATGAAAGAATCACTTACTTTGCTCAGTGACACTAATTAGTACCCTTCCTCCCCTTCATCAACTCCATTCCTTGACTTCTTCACCTCCTTGGTCTCCTTCAATCTGCTTTTCCCCATTTCCACTCCAACAAAGCTGCCCTGGCCCAGCTCATTAATTGTTCCCTTCTAGCTAAAGCAGAAGGGCGCTTATCCATGCTTGTCCCTCCTGCTCAGCCTGCTGCCTCTGATACTGTTTATCACACTCTCCTTCTTGATTTTCTTTCTTCTTTGGCTTCAATGACTTGGTTCATTTCTACTTTGCTATCTATTCCTCCAGTATCTTTGCCTCCCCCTGCCTGCCATACCCTTTCCTTCATAGTCCTGTATTTTGCCTTTCCTTCAGGTACTGCTGGAGGTCGCAGGCCTCTGATGACTGCAGTTACACTCTCTTCAGAAAAAGCGGTATCAAAAAGCTGAGAGCAAGGAGTTTGAATGTCTCCAGTTCTCTCAAAAATCTTGCCCCTCCCCCCCCCAGGCTGTAGCCAGACTTCAATAACACGTCATCAGGGCAGTTTTCTAATTCAGGAGAGAGCAAACTGTAATATAAATGAGAAGGCTGCGGGACGGTGTGGCTGGACCGCCTGCCGTCTCTAAACTCTACTGTAGATAACAATGCTGGCATTCCGCATTCCTCCCCTTCACCCATCTGAGTGCAAATAAAACACACATGCATGTGCAAACCTCATTGCCACAAGAGCATTATTCATGACTCTTCCTAGCATGCTAATGATCTCCTATTCAGTCTGCGATTTGGCCCAGAGATGAGCTCCTTCAGGCTGCAGTGATCTGCCTGCCGTACAGCATACAAACGAGGGCAGACAATTCGGTAATGGAATACGACTCCTGCTTTCAGTATAGTCATTGGTGACGCGTTTGCATAGCTGGACTGTAGTGAGCTTCTCACACTGCGCAATGGGGTTCACACATGACTCATTCTGTGCGTGTTCCGGTAATGAATTATAATTACACAGACACTGAAGTACTAGCAAAAACCCTGCAAGACTTTTTTGAATGAGTGAGACTCCTTTGCACAACTAGGGTGTGTCTAGATTACAGGGTTTTGTTGACAGAAGTTTTGTCGACAGATACTGTCGACAAAGCTTCTGTCGACAAAGAGCGTCTAGACTACATTCAGTTCTGTTGACAAAGCAAGCTGCTTTGTCGACAAAACCCTGTAGTCTAGACACAACCCTACATGCAATAACACCTGCTGTCGACAGAACTCTGTTGACAGAAGGCGTTATGCCTCGTAAAATGAGGTTTACCAGCGTCGACAAAACTGCTGAGTTCTGTCGACGTTATGTAGTAGTCGCAGGTATAGTGTAGTGTAGACGCAGGTATAGTTTTGTTGACAAAAGTCCACTTTTGTCGACAAAACTCTGTAGTCTAGACACACCCTATCTGTTGACAAAACTTCTGTTGACAAAAGCCTGTAGTCTAGACGTACCCCTACTGTAGGGATTTCCCTATTGGGATTGATTCTGATCTGGTGTAAATAAGGAACCATTTCACCACAAGCAATCCATATCTAGTATTGCAAAAAAGAGCATGCTGGTGAGTCTCAAAACCCAGCTCAACTCTCAAGCACGTGGGGCTCATGTTATGGGGCTTAAAATAGCCGTGGATATGTTTGGGGCTGGGCTAGCGCCTGGGCTCAGAGACACTGACCCTCACCAGGTTTCAGAGTCTGGGCTCTGACCTGAGGAGGAATGTCATACTACTATTTTTAGTCCTAAAGTGAACTCCAAGGCTCTCTGAGGTTCAGTGCTGTGCCCCCCACCCAGCCACCCTCCCCTTCCCAACAATGTAGCTGTACACAGAGTCAGGTGGACAGAAGTGAGGTCACAGTCCAACTTCTTCACTTTCAAGAAGCTATGGACCCAATGCTGAATTTTTCGCTCTGGCAACCCCCCCTGGCAGATTTCAGTGGGAGACTTTCGGGGGCTAGGAGGTCAGGATCAGGGCCCGGGTTTATACTTTGGAAATCAGCAGACCAACCAGATGGATGTGCAAAGCTGTCCTCAGCGGGATCTCCCCGGCACTAGGGAATTCTCAAGTGGCTGAGGGCTGGGTGATGCAGAAGGAGGTGGAGAGCAGATATGCGTGTTTTCTGTAAATAGAGTAGGACGGGGATAAATACCAGAGAAGGTGAACAGTTTCTTCAGCCAAAGGAAAATGTTGGTACAAGAGCAAATAGATACAAACTGGCCATCAACACATTCGGGGTAGAAACTGGAAGTTTTCTAACCATCAGCGGGGTGAAGTTCCAGAACAGCCGCTAGTGGGAGCTGTAGGGGTAAACAATAGAATTAGTTTTGAGAGAGAGCTGGACACATTTATGAAGGCAATTGTATGATGGAGTGGCTAGAGATGGGGTGGGAGGGCTGCTGTCAGCAACCCTGGGGGCTCACTTCCGGTTTATGTCTTATGTTTCCAAAGCTCATGCTTCAGGGTCTCTGCTGGCCACATGAAAGGGATCAGGAAGGGTTCTCCTTCTCCCTCTAGCATTTCCTTCCTCTGAAGCACCAGCGATGGCCATGGCTGGAGACAGGACATAGGACATGGAGGTCCACAGTTTTGAGCTGGTACACGCCATTCTCTCCCTCAGGTGCTTGGGTGGCTGGCTGTTGTTCACATGCTCAAGGCCTAACTGATCATCATCTCTGGGGTAAGGAAGGGACGTTCCTCCAGGTCAGATTGGCGGTGACTTTGTGATTTGTTTTGCCTTCCCCCGGAGCATGTGGGTTTGGGCCACCTGCTGCATTGCCTGGATAGCTCACTCACTTGCCACAGAGGGGCTCGGCACTGGTATATATTGGTTCTTCCTGTTCTTTGCCTGTGGAACATTACAGTTTAGTCTCCTGTGGATCTCACTTGTGTGGCTGGATTTAGTGTACAGGTGTCTTCCATATACAGGTCAGACTCGGTGATTGGAAGGTCCCTTCTGGCTTTAAACTTGATGGCTAGAAATCTGCAATTAGCAATGGGTCTCATTCCTGAGATTTGAGCACGAGGCTGACGGTATATTTGTATGTGCTGGTCCTTAACTATTGATAGGTATTAGGATTTTGGAAGCGCACACAGAGATATTTGCACTTGAATGTATCTAGAAAGGTGGTCACTCGTGTCAAGAAAAAACCTAGCAAACACAGGAGAAAAGGTGGTAGCAGCTGACAGCTGACAGCTAAAGCACGAATAGGGATTCACATCTGGTGAATGGCTTGTAAAACAACCTTTTGGGGGTTTTCCCATCTCTTTCTCAAGTATAGCAATGCAAATATAGCTAGACGAGCTTGAAGCATGCAAGTTGTCTTTCTCTAAAGCAAGCACTGACCACTACTGGAGATGTGGTTCCAGAGCAAATGTCATGACCCATTTTCTTTCTTGTAGGACAAATCTCTGTGAAAACCAGAACATACGAGAGGTTCTGCATGAATACAGGTCGTGCCAATTGTGTCAGTAACATGTATTGTGTATCCTGCAGGTGGGAAAGAAACACAACATGATGTCTGGAAATACAATTCCTCCATCAACAAATGGATCCAAATTGAATATTTAAACATCGGGCGATGGAGACACAAAATGGCTGTGCTGGGTGGCAAAGTGTATGTGGTTGGAGGTTTTGATGGCGCACAGAGAATCAACAGCGTAGAAACATACGATCCCTTTCATAACTGCTGGTCAGAGGTAAAGTGCAGTCACATTCTCCTGTTTCATGCAGCGCTATTGAAACACATTGAAATCAAGGAATTTTGTTAGGTATTTATTGAACCTCCAAATAAATGAGCTAAATTCTAGACTATGTACACACCAATCCAGTTGAAAACCCAGACTTCAAGGAAAGCAGGCTCAAGGTAAGGGTCAGTTCTGCCATCCTGACTCCTGCTGAACTGTTTCTTATCTACAGCCATTTCCATGAAGTCAGTGGGATAAACCCTAATACTCATCAGGAGTCAAGGTGTCAGAATTAGCCCTAAGTTTGTGCAGTTAGCCCCAGTTGTACAGGGAGCTACTAATCCAGGGGTCTCCAACCTTTTCACACACAAGATCACTTTTTCAATTTAAGTGCAATGTAAGATCTACCTCAAACCCAAATACCCTTGCCCTGTTTTCTTCCCGCCCCTTTAAGGCCCTGCCTCTGCTCCACCCCTTCTCCAAGGCCTCCCTCTGCTCACTCCATCCCCCTTCCTTCCCCATCCTCACTCACTGTCACCAGACTGGGGTAGGGGGTTGGGGTGCAGGCTGTGGTCTTGAGCCAAGGAGTTTATAGTGTGGGAGGGGCTCCACACTTAGCCCAGGGTGGGGGATTGGGGTCCAGGAGGATTTTCAGGGTGCAAGCTCTGGGAAGGAGTTTGGGTGCAGGGGGACTTACGTTGGGGTTAGGAGGTTGGGTGTAGCAGGAGATTCAGGTTGGGGACAATCAAAACCCCAAAATAACCTACTTTTCAAGCAGTAAAAGCAGTAACAACAACCCCCACATGTGTGTTGGATCAGGATCTGAGAGGAAAGGACAGTGCATGGTTGTAAGAATGACAGAGACACACACAGTGTGTGAGAATGACAGATTTGCATTGCCAACCTCCCTCCATCTCCTTCTTTTTGTGTGGAGATAGGTACAGATGTGGGGGAGGAAGGACACCCTCATATCAGCGCCCCCCCTCTTCTCCCTCCCACATCCTGCACAGCAAGCCGGAGATTCTGTCAGCCGGTGGTCAGGGCAGTGCATGTGTGTTATACACCTGAATCTTCAACTGCTGGGACACAAGGTCCCGTCACAGTGGGTGGCCTTAGGGAAGGCCGATGGGCGCCCCAAGAAGTTTTATGTCCGTGTCTTTGACCGCTAGGACCGGGGTCCCTTCATGTCGGGCAGCCAACAGGCTGACAGACACCCCAAAGTTTACAGGGAGAGCTTATTACACCTCAGACTTTGACTGCTAGGACACATGATCCCTTTGTAGCGGGCAGCCTAGGGAAGGCTGAGAGATGCCCCTATGGATCTGTCCTCTGGAAGCGACACGATCCAAATGCTCAGCTCTGCCTGTATCTGTCCCTTATGACCGGCTGGAGTTCTTTTAAATTGTGCTTGGTTCTGTTACAGCAACTGAAGGAGTTGGGTTAAAGCTTAAACAGTTACAGGTTTATTAAGAAGGCTTATAAAGCATGTGGTTACAATGGCTCTTGCTCTACCTTTTAACTGCTAGCAAATACAGATCTTAAGATGGTTACAAAGGAAAAAGGAAGATAGAAAATAATGGTACCAAGTGACAGCTTAATCTATTCTATGCATGCACTAGAAACACAAAGGACACATACGGGTACAATTTTTACTCCCTTCTGCATCGCTTGATTCCAGCTCATTAGGCCAGGATCGGTCCCTCAATTCCTCGGAAAGACGAAATACGAGGTGGGCGTCCCTGTGGACCTCGGGAGGCAATGCACCTAACCCGACCAGCAGGAAAAGGGTGGATTGGCACTCAAAGTGAGTGTGCTGCTGGACCCATCTTTATACCCATGGGTCACGTATTTCTCTTTCTGATCTGTGATGCCAAATGGTACTGGCGCCAGTTCTTACAAGGGAGTTGTGAACTTAATTTACACTTGTAAGAGAGCTAACTGAATTGGGAGTACTGGAGATTTTCTCAGTGGGAGATTCCTCTCCCAGGGACGGCTGTGTGTGATCGTATCAATATAGGTGCCAGCCAGGGCAGTTCTCGCAGCCTCGAGGACAGCTTAATGACTTGATCGCTCTCTCTCATATCTATGTTTTCAGCTTACCCAGGGTCAGATGAGCCAGCATATCCGGGCCTCTTGTCAAGGCTTCAAAGACTATGCTGATTTTATTGCTCCTTCTCTGCCCTGTATGCAGGCACCTCAGAAGGGCAAACAAGATGGATGTGACAGAGGGGTAGCCTGTCTGGCTGCAGGCTCCCAGGAGGCAGCTCCAAGGCAGAGGGCAGGAGCAGCCAGACAGTAGGTGAAGGGGCAACTACAGTGCCATCACTTGATAGCTTCCGGGCCAAACCATTCAGGATCCCCTGTCAGAGGCTCCAAGATCTACTGGTAGATCGCGATCTACTGGTTGGTGAGCATTGTACTAACCCACTAGCTATAGAAGGGTGCACGCAGATCAGCATCTTGCACATTTCAATACAAATGTAAAACAGTCGTGGGGATTAGAAAGTGCAAGTTTGGATATGAGACCAGAAGCTGGCAGGTGGTCCTGTCGTTTTTATGGACGATTTGCCAGGGATCTCAGTCTGACAATGTGGAAAATTACTGCAACTTTGAATTTTCAATATGCCTTCATCTGAGATTCTCAACACGCTTTCCAAACATAAAGGGCCTCATTGTGTTTAAGCCGTGACTGTGCAGGGGAGGGGAAGGAAGTATTGGCGAGAGAGCCAGGGAGAACACGTTGCAGCCACAGCTCCGCCACCCTTTCACTGGATGCCACATGGGCATCCTCTACTGCAGGCCAAATCTGCTGAGTGGGCCCCACGCCCTCTTTTTAGAACCTGAACGAGAAGGGCCAGGGCCTTGGCTCATCTGTCGGCCTGCGCCTGACCTTGCAGAGAGATGCAAAGGTGGAGGAAGGCTCCTCGCACTCCCCTCTACCTTGTCCCCCTATTTTTGCAGCCACACTGGACGGACAGCAGGGAGCTATTGTTATGCTTAAACAAAGCACACAAGATCTTTTATGGGGAAAAGTCAGTACACTGCATTTATTGAGAATACAACAGTTGCATATGCTTTTGAATCACACACACACACACACACACACACACACACACACACACACACACACACACACACACACACACAGAGTCCCACCAGACGATATTATAGTTACCAGTCCAGAGTCTGTATAAATCTAGTGGCCAGTTAGATCGATCACAGAGGGAGAGCAGAGCCTTTCATCAGTCGAGATCCGATGCTCATCTGGAGTTGGTGGCAAGACGAACCCAAAGTTCCATAGCAAGGCATCCTGCTTTTATAATCCTTTTCTCTTTTGAAGTCTATGGATTCTACTGTGTCAGTCTGTGACTGGCGTGTTATCTTGTTGATGTCATTCATTCTCAAAACATTTCCAAAGTGCATCCTGTAATCAATCATCTTGTAGGGGTGCTTGCTTCACTTTAAAGCTGTCAATCTGCCAACTCGATCACTCCTTGGCCATGGGTATGCACTGGTGGTAACTGATGGTTCTTCTGACGCCGATCAGTCTGTTTTCACCCATGCTCACCCCTCCTTCTTTGGCCATCTGGCAATAACTTTCGCACCTTTATCTCAACACATACGTACCACTTCCACACATAAATATCTTTTAAAAGGCCTTTCGAAGACAAGCTTAACATTAGTATTTCATATTAGGCAAAGCAAGAGGCATTGTAAATCATACAATAAAAACTTCAGCCTTCAACATCCCTCTAGTCTCATTAACATAGACACAATACCAAAACTCTATTTCCTTACTAACTAAACTCACTAAACTTTAAAACAAAAGGGCTTACTAAAGGGCTTAATTTAAATGTGATAATATGTTACCTTATATTGCTACATTATTAAACCTAAAAATACAACTATAAAAAGGGTAAAACTTTCAATCTCAACATTTTGGCTAACCGCTAAGATACTGGTAGGCATCCAAAGAGGCAAGAAGGGCCAGTGGGTTCAGCTGAGTAGAAAGGGAATCAGATCTGTGGATAATTATGGAAGCAAAGATGGATAATGGGACAGGATTAACATTTTCAGGATGACAGATGAGGGTGGACATAACCCAGGGCAATGCCAAAGCAGTGGGAAGACAAGAGGAAAAGCAGCAGAAGGTAACACAAAGCTGTGCTGGCCCTTTTCATGCAGAATGGGTCGTGCCGCCCAAGTGGCCTCAATCAAACCAATCCTGAAATAGAGGCACTGTGGGGTGAGGGGTTCAAGAGATCCCCATAGATGGAGGAACCACTTCCTGTATGGAATGAACATTGCCCTGTGAGTAGCAGTTGCAGCTGACTGTGGGCAGTTGGTCGGACTGGGTTGTATTTTAGGCCTGTATCTCAAAGGACCTTAACAAATGCTAAGCTGCCTTGAAAAAGAAACTGCTGTAGATGTCAGGACCCTGTCTGCTCAGAAACCGGCACTTCTTTTCTTTTCTTTTCTTTTCTTTTCTTTTCTTTTCTTTTCTTTTCTTTTCTTTTGCTACTCCTTATGGATGAAAGAACAATGTTTTTGATTCAAGGGAAGCTGGGTGCGCTTGGGTTTTGCCATTACTGTGTCTGAGGAGATGAATTAACAGCCCCAGGGAATCACACCTAACCACTTAGATCTGTTGGGAACTTCCCAAGTTGGGTAACCTGGCTCTTTTACACGAGGAAAACACAAGCAAGGAGATGATTTCATGCGGTCGCTCCTGTAACCCGCTACCTCTCCACTGTAGGTCAAAGAGAGCTGAGCGCAAAGGTGGGACTAATGGCTTGAAACCCGCAAACTAAACTGAACCCAAATCACAGATTCAAGCTTGAGACAATCACACCCTGTACCTTGCACCACGGTAGCCTGCATCACACCATGATCAGTCTGACGTGGATCCGGAGGAGCTCTGCTCCCTGGAAATATGTTCCCCTGCTGCATCCCCGTACAGATGAGCTCTGCTCCTGCCCCCCACTTGCCATTCCCAGAGCGTGGGGCCAGCATGACACTTCACTGAGGAGAGTGATGGAGGATGCAACAGTTCCAGTTTCTGAAAACAATTCCCATATCCTTGCTGTACCAGCTTCATAGCCCCCGGGTGGAGGTCACTCCTTTTCTAACAGGTTGAAAGGGAAAATGTTTGGTGATGTCTGTTGAAAACAAGTGCACGATAATCCACTCACCCGTCTCCAGTGTTCCTGTTCCAGCGAGCAGAGGAAACTCTCCTGCCATTGCACATGGTACATTATGTAACTGGAGAGGCACCTCTAGGGCTCATTTTACAAACCTTCTCAGAGTGACGTGGGCTGCAGCTCCCTGGGGAGGACAGCTGACGTGCCCACCATTGCCCTGGCACAGGGGTTCAGCATGCACCTACAACAGAAGATGGCTGCTGATAAATCCCCGTAAATAAGCTGGGGTGAGGCAGGAGCTACATACATCACAATATGTGACAGACCAGTGCAGCCCCCGCTCCTTAGACACGTCCCTCTGCTCTCTCCCTATCGCAGTGGGGCAGCTTTGGCAACAAGCCCCCTCTCGGTTGCAATGCAATCCCCTCTGCTGAAACTGCAGAGTATCGACTCTGGCACCCTCCCTTTTCCTGTCTGAACAAAGTGCATGCTGTGTGGAAGGGACACTGTCAAGGCCGATGCGCCTACAATCAGACCTCTCTCTTGTGTTAGCTTTTAGGCACCCCACGGGCCCCTCCTGCACCGTTCCTGTGATCACACAAGGTCTTTGCACCATGATTTCACTCTCCAGGGTGATAGCGTTTTAAAGTTAGCAGCTTCTCGAGGCACTGGGAAGGAACGGAATCTTTCAGACCCAGTCAGAACCCCAGCCAGGGCTCGCGCCCCAAAAGTCAGACTTCCAGGGAGTTCCCTAGCTGGAGCTCCCCATTGTGCCTTTTCTCTCTCATGCCCTCTCATGAGGGCTTCTAGGAATGCCACTGGAAGGTGGGCTCCTCAGGGAGAATACTGAGCCCCATAGGAAAGAAGAGACAATCACTAGTCTGAATGACATGAAAGCCAAATGGTTCTTCAGGGGTTGTTAACGATTTTTTTTAATGCTGACCTAGGCAGCTCCCCTCATGGTCAACGTGAGCTCCTTTGCCACTGCCAGCTACAAGAAGAAGCTCTATGTGATTGGGGGAGGTCCCAATGGAAAACTGGCTACGGACAAAACACAGTGTTACGACCCAGCTGTGAACACCTGGAGCTTGAAATCACCTATGCCAGTGGAAGCAAAATGCATCAATGCTGCAAGTTTCCGGGACCACATCTATGTTGTGGGTAGGTAAAGCAGTGATGCTTTTTCTCCTCTGGGCTCATGCAGCTTGTTTTTTTATTAACTCCAAAAACCTTATGGAGAAGCACAAATTATCATTATGCTTGTTTGGGAGCTCGGGGTAAGGGGTTGAGGTGGGGGATCAGGGAGGGAGTTTGTGTGAATTAGGGGATCACTAATTAACCGCCCCAACAGACTGAGGAGAGGAGGGGGTGCAGGGTCTGGGAGGGAAGTGTGACCTGGGGTAGAGGTGCAGGGGTTTGGGTTGTGACCTGGGACAGGGGTTTGGGGTGCAGAGTCTGGGAGGGGTATGGGTACAGGAGAGGATTCTGGCCTGGGGGAGGGGTGTAGAAGGAGGGAGTGCAGACTTTGGGAGAGGGTTGTAATCTGGAGCAGGAGTGCAGGAGGGGATGCAGGGAATTGGGCTGTGACCAGGGATAGCAGATTGGGGTGCAAGGTCTGGGAGGGGGTTGTGACCTGGGGAGAAGTGTGGGAGGGGATCCAGTGTCTGGGAAGTTGTACGGGGGCTGGAGAAAGGGTGTAGAAGGTTTACGTGGGGGTAGGGAATAACCATGGGGTTACGTGGGGCAGGGGGCAGAAAGGGGACAGAGGGTTGGGGGAGAGACAGGCTGTGGCTGAGAGACCTTACCTGGCTCCCAGTCAGCAGCCAAGCAGGTTCCTTAGCCAGGTCCCTGCCTTCCAGTCCCTACATGCTCAGGGGAGCGGCAGGAGCCATGTTTACTGCTCTGAACTGAATGCTGTAAGCCTGGGGGAAGAGGGAGGAGGGGCACTTCACATGCTGCCTGCCCTGCAAACAGGCAGCTGCTATTGGCTGAAACTGGCCAAGTGGAGCTACTGGGAGCAGGGCAGCATGAGAAGCCCGTCTCCCCTCCCTCCAGGCTCTCAGCACTCAGAAAGCACATGTGGCCCTTCAGCCGGATTTACTGAGTGCCGAGCAGGCGCGGGGCAGGCAGGGAGCTGGCTGAGGCTCTCACGGGCGGCATTCAACAGCTTGGCGGGCCAGATCCGGCCCTCAGACCACCTTTTGCCCAGCCCTGACATGGTGTGTTAACTTAGCAGAAAAAGGTGTATCAGGATCCAGTGGTTCTGGAGAAAATCTGACTAGAAATAAGTCCATTTTTTATCAGTGAGGTACCATTTTTGACCATTGGTACAACTTTCCTGGGGACATGGTAAATTCTCTCCTTGTCCTGTCTTATGGAGAAGGCCAGACTAGATGATCACAATGTTCTTCTTCGAGTGGTTGCTTATGTCCATTCGAAGTAGGTGTGCGCACTGCGTGCACCGCGTCTTCCGGAGCGTTTTCCCTAGCAGTACCCGTAGTGCCGGCAGGGCGCCCTCTGGAGTGGCGCCGCCATGGCGGGGCATAAGTACCCCTGCCGGTGCTGCCCCACCTCAGTTCCTTCTTACCGCAGCAACGGTCGTTGGAGCGTCTCCATATCTCCCAGTCTACTTAGTTAGTTAATGGTTCCCGTTCTCACATTCGTTTGTAAATAGTTCTCACAGTTAGATAGTTAGGTTCTTTGCTTTGTTCCTTCCCCCTTGGGGGTAAGGAATGCCAGGGCCACAAGGCTTCAAGACATGCGCTGACTGCGGGAAGTTTATGCCCAGGGGCGACCCACACGACAGCTGCCTTAAGTGCTTGGGTGAGGCTCATCTGGCTATTGCCTGTAAGATCTGCAAGTCCTTTAAGCCCCGTACTAGAAAAGAAAGAGTTTCCCACCTGAAACTTCTCCTCATGGAGACAGCGCTTCAGCCGGTGCCGCTGGAACAGCCTGCGGTGCGCAGCACACCGGCTTCCACGCGGGAGGCCCCTCACCGGCACCGCGCATCGGCGTCGAGTTCTTGGCACCGGTCGCACTCTTCTCTGATTAAAAGAGTGAAGAATTCCCGGGGAAGGTCCCCTTTGAAGAAGACAATGTCGGTTGGGCACCGCACTGTGGGCTCTCCGGTGCGCGTATCGTCCCCTCCGCACCGTCGGCGCCGAGGAGGCCTAGGTAGTCCTTGTTGCCTGCCTCCACACCGCCCGTCCACGCCGGATACATTCGAGGCGGCACAGGACCTTATTAGCCTCACGACCTCCCCTCCATCCTCGGTTGACTTGGAAGGGTCGAGGTCACCATCGTCGGAGGCTCGGCTGGCTACGGCTTCGCCCCAGCATGGCCCAGGTCGGCATGCTAAAGTGGCTTATGTGTCAGGACCACCCCTGTGGGGTCAGTACCGATCACTACTTTGGCACCCTTCTCGTCGCCGAGCCGTCACTCTCAGGGAGTTTCCAGCCATGCGCGAACTGAGCTGCAGTTGAGCTCCTTACCAGCTCCCCGCCTGACGGTGCCGGTGCCATATCTGAGTAGCCATGTGGCGTCCACTCAGACCTTTCTCTCCTTCATGGAGGTCACCCAGGAGCCGGTGTCTGTCTCTATGCCTTCATCTGCACCGGCATCGACGCAGTAGTCTCGTCAGGGCCTGGGTACCCCGGTGCCGCAACTGCCGGCCGCAACTCAACCGGTACCGGGCCTGAGCACCCCGGTGCCGCAACCTTGGGCAGCGTCACAACCGGCACCGGGCCTGGGCACCCCGGTGCCTCAGCTGCTGGCGACTCAGCCGGCACCGGGCCTGGGCACCCCGGTGCTGCAGCTGCTGGTGACTCAGCCGGCACCGGGCATAGGCACCCCAGTGCCGAAGCTGCTGGCAACTCAATCGGCACCGGGCCTGGGCACCCCGGTGCCTCAGCTGCTGGCGACTCAGCCGGCACCGGGCCTGGGCATCCCGGTGCTGCAGCTGCTGGCGACTCAACCGGCACCGGGCCTGGGCACCCTGGTGCCACAACTGGGTGCCGTAGAACCCTCGGCACCGGGTCTGGGTCCCCCGGTGCCGCAACCGTCAGCGAGCCTTCCGACACAGGGCATGGGTCCCCCGGCCCCACAGATAGTGCGGCCACGACATACTCATGTGGGTAAGCCCGAGTCAATGGCAAGGTTTGCTCCGCTTTCTTCATCGGCTCCACCCTGGCCCGAGTCCGATTATTCCTCGGACTCGGATACTGCCTCCGTCCGTTCGGGCTCCTCGAGGGCATCCTCGACCCATAGGTCCAGGTCCAGAGATAGGAGGGACCACACTCAACAAACGTGGCCTCCGCACCCACAGTGGCCTTTCTGGACCCCCTGGGCCTACCATCAGTGGCAAGATCAGCTGCCTCCTTCTCTGGGGTCGGGGACTTCAGGACATCGTTCCCAACGGTCGGCGTGCCTGTCCTGAGCCCCTCCCTCCCTTCTCCGGGCACCTCAACCCAATCCAGCGGCACCGCAACCGCCGGCACCGGAGGTGGACCCATCGGGAGCGCAAGCTACCCAGACGGCTCCGCAGTTGGCAACAACTGTTCCTGTGCCGCTTCAGGAGTCGTCGTTGTCGTCGTCCCCGGACGAGGCACTAGCAGACCCTACACCGAGTCTGCTGTCAATGGATGCCCGCATGCACCAGGACCTTCTCCGCCGCATGGCTGCCAACTTGGCCGTTCCAGTGGAACCTGTCATCGACAACACGGATCCAATGGTGGACATCCTCACGGAAGATGCGCCTGCGCGATTGGCCTTACGGCTTAACAAAACAGTATCAAAGATTACCAACGCCCTGTGGCAAACGCCGGCAACCTTGACCCCTACCTTAAAAGGGGTCGAGAGGCGTTATTACATCCCAAACTCAGGGCATGATTACCTATACTCACAACCCACCCCCGGGTCCTTGGTCGTGCAGGCCACGGTCCAAAAGGAAAGACTCCCTCAGCCGGGTCCTTCTCCAAAAGCTAGGGAGCCTAAGCGGCTGGACCTGTTGGGCCGTAAGGTTTACGCCACGGGGGCATTACAACTCCGCATCGCAAACAGGCAGGCGATGCTGCGTAGGTATGCCTTTAACACCTGGCAGGCCATCGAAAAGTTCCGAGACAGACTCCCTGTGGAGGACCGCCAGGAGTTCGCAGCTGTTGCCTCAGAGGGTAAAGTCATCTCGCGAACTGCTCTCCAGGCGGCTCTGGACACTGTGGATTCAGTGGCCCGCACGATGGCGACTGGTGTCGTTATGCGTCGGGGGGCATGGCTCCACGTCTTGGGAATTCCCCTGGATGTGCAGCATACAATTCAGGACTTGCCCTTTGAGGGCAAAGCTCTGTTCTCGGAGCACACCGACTCTAGGCTCCATACCCTGAAGGACACTAGGTCCATCCTAAAGTCCTTGGGCATCCACACGCTGGCCCGCAGCGGCGAAGGCTGCCCTATAGGCAGCAGGGAAGGGCGCAGCCCCAGGTTCCCCGTGGGGATTACTGGAGGCACTGTTCCCGGGCCTCCGGTGGAGGTTCCGGGGTGGCCGTGCACCCTCTGGGGGCTAGTGGTCGACATCGTCACCCCAGGACCGATACCCAGCGTGGAGGTCCTCACGGTCCTTCCCATCAGGGCAAGCCTCAGTTTTGACGCCTCGTTTGAGAGTCCCGTACCAATCTCCTGCCCTGGCCCCCTGTTTGGGGCCAGGCTATCCCTTTTTGCCCATGCTTTGGCCATAATAACTTCAGATGCCTGGGTTCTGAACATTGTAAGTGGAGGCTATTCTATCCCATTCCTAGGCCTGCCGCCCTCAAATCCCCCTTCGTCGTCTCTAGTAAGGAACACTCCTCACGAACACATCCTCTGTCAGGAGGTGTCTGCGCTCCTCGAAAAAGGAGCGATAGAGGAGGTTCCTCCGCAGCTGCGAGGAAGGGGTTTTTACTCCCGTTATTTTGTTGTCCCCAAACCGAAGGGAGGGGTCCGCCCCATCTTGGACCTCCGAGATCTAAACAAGGCGGTTGTAAAACACAAGTTCAGAATGGTGACCTTGGCATCGGTCATCCCAGTGCTACAATTAGGAGACTGGTATGCGACTCTCAACCTCAAGGACGCGTACTTCCACGTGGCAATTAGACCCAGCCACAGGAGGTTCCTCAGGTTTATGGTGGGCCAATACCATTTTCAGTTTACGGTGCTCCCTTTTGGTTTATGTACGGCACCGAGGGTATTCACGAAATGCATGGCGGTGGTTGCTGCATATCTCCGCAAACAAGGGGTGCACGTGTTTCCGTACCTCAATGACTGGCTGATCCGAGGTCGCTTGTACGGGCAGGTAGAAGCTCACGTGGCACTCACAAGAGCCTTTTTCCTAAGGTTAGGACTCCTGATAAATGTCGAGAAGTCATCCCTGACTCCCTCGCAACAGATAGAATTTGTGGGAGCCCTCCTCGATTCGAGGGTGGCAAGGGTGTTCCTGCCCAAGAGCAGGTTCCTCTCCATAGTGGAGCTGATCTCGGGGCTAACCTAGTCCCCTATAACGACCCCTCGGGTCTGCTCCAGGCTCCTAGGCCATATAGCAGCGTGTACGTACACGGTCCGCCATGCCAGATTGCGGATGAGACCCATGCAGGCGTGGTTGGCGAGGGCCTTCAGCCAGTCCAGGGGTCTTTGGGACTCGATAATTACGGCGCCCAAAGAAATTCTGGACTCCCTCCTATGGTGGACCCAGGAACCTGTGGTATGCAGTGGGGTCCCTTTCAATACCCCTCCCCCCTCCCTGACGCTGGTCACCGATGCGTCCGACCTGGGCTGGAGAGCGCACCTGGGGTGACACAGAACTCAAGGCCTTTGGTCCCCCTCCGAGCGAGCCCTACACATAAACGTCCGGGAATTGCGGGCGGTGAGGCGAGCCTGCGAAGCCTTCCTGCCAAGGCTCGCCCTCCGCTCGATCCTGGTTCGTACGGACAACACAGTGGCAATCTTTTACCTCAACAAGCAGGGTGGGGCGCGATCACCTCCCCTCTGCAAAGTGGCCCTGAAACTTTGGCATTTGTGTGTCACGCACAGTATCACACCTCAAGCGGAATATCTCCCGGGGTGCAAAAACCTGCTAGCGGACACGCTGAGCAGATCCTTTGGAGCCCACGAGTGGACCCTCAAGGACTCTGCTCTCCGCCAGGTTTTCCGCAGGTGGGGTTATCCCCGCCTAGACCTGTTCGCCTCGGCAAACAATGCCAAATGCAAAACCTACTGCTCCCTGCTGGGGCTGGGGAAATATTCCCTGGGGGATGCCCTGACGACCGTGTGGCCAGAGGCACTCTATGCCTTTCCCCCATTTCCCCTAATTTCCAGGGTATTGACCAGGGCAAGGACATTTCGGTCCTTGATCATTCTCATAGCCCCCAGGTGGCCCAGACAGTTCTGGGTCCCCATCTTGGTGGACATACTTGTCCAGGACCCAATAGCATTCCTTGGATCTGCTAACTCAACCCTGGGGCGAGGGGATCATGGTTCACCCGGATCTCCAGTCTCTCCACCTAACGGCATGGTTTATCCGTGGTTGAACCAACCTGAAAGGGAATGTTCCCAACAGGTTCAGATGATTCTCCTCAGTAGCAGGAAACCGTCTACTAGACGGTCATACGCTGCCAAGTGGCGGCGCTTCTCGTCTTGGGCGTCCCGGAGAGGAGTACACCCGTCCTCGGCTCCTATTCCAACTATTCTTGACTACCTTTTCCAGCTTTGGTCTAGTGGCCTATCTTTCTCTTCTATCAAAGTCCATGTGGCATCTCTCTCCGCCTTCCATGTTGGTATGGCAGGAGTCTCCTTTTTTCTAACCCGGTGGTTAAACGGTTTCTTACTGGCCTGGAAAAGCTGTACCCCTCGGTGAGGGCCCCGCTTCCCGCCTGGGACCTTAACGTGGTCCTCCACAGGCTTATGCTACCTCCCTTTGAACCACTGGCCACGTGTTCCCTGCTGCACCTTTCATTGTATGTTGCTTCCATCGTGGCCATTACATCGGCTTGAAGGGTGTCGGAACTAAGGGCGCTAACTGTAGACCCGCCCTACCTTGTTTTTTCCCATAACAATGTAAGGCTACGGCCTCATCCAGCCTTCCTCCCGAAGGTGGTATCACCATTCCACCTGTCCCAGGAGATTTATCTCCCGGTTTTTTTCCCAAAACCTCACGCCTCCTCTAAAGAGCGGGTTCTGCACTCCCTGGACGCCAAGTGGGCGCTGGCGCTCTACATTGATAGGACCAAGCCGTTCCGTAAATCACAACAGTTGTTTATTGCATTCGGTGACAGGGTCAAAGGGTCGCCTATTTCCATGCAAAGGCTATCAAGATGGGTGGTGCAATGCATCACAGAATGCTATCACCTGGCTGGTAAAACCCCACCCAGGGTGAAGGCACACTCCACCAGGGCACAGGCATCCTCGGAGGCCTTTGGTGCCCAGGTACCGATCACAGAAATTTGCAGGGCAGCCACCTGGTCTTCCCTTCACACGTTTACAACACAGTATGCGCTACCTCAGCAGGCCAGGGAGGATGCAAGGGTGGGCTCTGCAGTCCTCGAATCTGTGATGTAAATATGTAAATATGTTTCCCATTGTCTTTGTTTTTAAATGGTGCCTTATCAGTGTTGAATTGTTCAAATAAATCAGTTTATTGTTCACCTCACTTCATGACTCTGGTGGTATGACTGCTCCGACCCCTCCTCCGTGGGGTTAGCTTGGTAGTCACCTACTTCGAATGGACATGAGCAACCACTCGAAGAAGAAAAGAACGGTTACTTACCTGTAACTGTTGTTCTTCAAGATGTGTTGCTCATGTCCATTCGACTCCCACCCTACCTCCCCTTTGTCGGAGTGTCCGGCAAGAAGGAACTGAGGTGGGGCAGCGCCGGCAGGGGTACTTATGCCCCGCCATGGCGGCGCCACTCCAGAGGGCGGCCCTGCCGGCACTACGGGTACCGCTAGGGAAAACGCTCCGGAAGACGCGGTGCACGCGGTGCGCACACCTACTTCGAATGGACATGAGCAACACATCTCGAAGAACAACAGTTACAGGTAAGTAACCGTTCTTATCCCTTAAAATCTAAGGTGCTATAAAAACCAAGCAGCCCTTTGTAGATCATACAGTGCAATCTTCTTGTGCCCGGTAGTCTTGTTTTGACTTCACGTTGGGTAAAGTGTTCTCATATGTGTCAGGGAGGGAACCCTGTGGACAAGTCTTATCTGGCTAGGAACTCTTAGGGGAACGCATGTCATGAGCAAACCGATTTCTGTTTCTGTTGCAGGAGGAGCAATGAAAGCCCTGTACTCGTACAGCCCCCTACAAGACACATGGTGCCTCGTGACTCAGTTCACTCATGAGAGAGCAAGTTGCGGGATTTCCCCTTGCAACAACAAATTGTTCATCACAGGGGGCCGGGATGAAAAGAATGAAGTCATTGCCACGGTGCTGTGCTGGGACCCTGCAATCCAGAAGTTAACAGAGGAGTGTGTTTTACCGCGTGGGGTGTCCCATCATGGCAGCGTCACCCTCCGGAAATCCTATACACACATCCGCAGGATAGTGCCTGGAGCGGTTTCTGTCTGACTTAGGGAGAGACGAGAGTGCCACAGGTGACATCCAAATACCTCAGTCCCCTACGGGGACGCTAGCCAAGTAGACTGCATTGAAAGGATAATTTGTTGGAACCACTGCTACTTTTACAAATATGTGCTTGGCCTCTTTGAAAACAGGAAATCTCATTCCTCTGTACAGAACATACTTTAAATTATCTTCCCCACCTCAAATATGATGGGCCCATCTCGAATTTACTCCTGATGCACAGAAATTCCAGTCATACAAGGAAACGTGATGAACTGGGGTCGATCTGCCTCTAATCCTACCGCAGATAGGATAGTCATGCCAAACGTCAGCCCACCCCTGCCAGATGTTGCGATATTATTTATTACTATTCACCTCAGACTACTGGCCTTGCAGCATCACCCAGAGAAAAGGAGAAGTGGCATATGGAATGGCAGGCTTGCATCACTAGCAAAACTCACGTGACACCCTCAAAAGTCACACTTCTTTTCGACAATGGCATGTTACATGCAGCCAAAGGATGACATTTAAAAAAAAGGAAATCCTCCTTGCATTTCCCATCACCAAAAAAGTCCACCCCAGCTAATGTCCCTGGCTGACAGTCCCTGCAGAGATACCAAAGAGAGAATAAACAGAGCCTAAATCTCTCACCCCTACATACGGACAAACCCTAATTTATCCCATTGTAAGTTTAGCATAATTATTTTCCAATAAACCCCACCACAATGTTTGGGCTCTGGATTTGTTTTCTCTTTTAGCTAAAAAAAATCCTAACAAAGTTAGAAAGTACCAAAAAACCCCAAAACACCTTGGAATGACAATTAACAACCAAACCTAGCAAGGGTAACGGTAACAACAATGATCCTGTTAGACAGAAGGGCACAGGCCGGGGACGGGACGGGTGTTCCTACCTGGAGGAATGGACTGGGTTTAAAGAGCGCTAGATACCATTTCACCCTCCCCTCTGCCAGTATTTAGAGACAGAGTTGATCAGATTCAATCTAAAGTCCTTGCTTCCACTCAGTGACTGCTAGAGCTGACATCACTAAATAAGCTGGTCTAGGAAGTTGAACCTTAGACCTAGGACAAGTAAAGTGGTAGTGAAGGACAGGGCAGAGGATGAAGCAGGAGGCGGTTCTCCGCTCTTCACTAGGCTGAAATGGTTAAGAAGAGGGCTCAGCAACAGAGGGCAGCATTGCCACTAGAGGCAGTAGCAGAAGATACAACATTGGGCAGGGGTAGAGGCATTGCTTTCCTCCTGCATTCAGGGGTGGGAGATGAACACCTGTGGCTGCACCTCTGAACTCTGGGACTTTGCAGGGAGTGGGCTGTTGTCAAGGGAAAGGGAGTGACATGTTAAGGGGACCTTTGTCCATCAGACTTTCACATGATGAAGTGGGAAACTGAGGCACTGCCCAATCTACTGTGGGGCATATGTTATGGATTGCTTGCATACTTCTGAATCACAGTGTTTTCCCAGATTGATGCTGTTTTCCCTCTCCTTTTGATAAAAGTTTTCTTTTGTTATACACAGACTCACTGCTTGCAAGTAACAAACGACAGGACAATGCAGCACTAACAAGATGGTTTATTAAGGGGGTTGAGCTTTCGTGAGCCAGACCCACTTCCTCAGATCACATTGTGGAATTTGATCAAATTCCTCAGATCTGAGGAAGTGGGTCTGGCCCACGAAAGCTCATCACCTAATAAACCATCTTGTTAGTCTTTAAAGTGCTGCATAGTCCTGTCTTTTGTTTCAGCAAGACCAGACTAACACGGCTGCATCTCTATATTATTATTCTGCTTGCAAGTAAGGAAATATTGCCTCTTAGAGGTTGCCAGGGGTGGTGCTTCATTCTGTGGAGTATTGTTAAGAGGGACCTTTTGATATTGAAGCAGGCCCTAGCTGCCCCCGGCACCACCTGGCAGAAGGATTATAATTGCAATTCATCCCCATGCCTCTCCTCATCAGAGTCCAGATTTGTTAAGCTTCTAGGCATTCAGTGTGAGCTTGGTTGTTTTTCATGAGCTATTGGTTTTGCTCTAGAGGTTACTGGCCAGGCAGACTGGCTGCATTTAATTCCTTGGGGGGCATTATCCCTGTTTTTCTATTTAAATTCACTGCACAACTTCTAGAGTTGCAGGCCCCAAAGGACAATATGTTTTAGGGTCAGAGCCCTGCACGGGGAGGAAGCAAGATTATACACCCTGATAAATAGCTATGGTAATATCTTTGAATGCAAAACGATTCCCCTTTGTCTTTGTCTATTTGCTGCTTGTTTTTCCTCTATTGCAAAAACTCCCCCATCTTTCTCTTGAGTGCTCTGCTTCCTCTGCTCACCTGAAAGTCCTTGTCGTCCCCCACCTTGCCTCCCAGATGCCCCAGCAGTGTTCTCTGTGAGCTGTGTGCACATGCAGGAGAGATCCCAGTGCTGCCCAGCTGATTCGCAGAGCGCCCACTGCTAGGGTTGTGTTTCTGCTGGTGGTGCACATGCCTCGGTGCACATGCCAAAAAATCTGCACATGGATGGTAAAGAGTAGCGGGAACATTGTCCCCTAGTGCTGTTTGCTCACAGCATCTCCTCAGCAGAAAGAGAAAGCAACAGACGCAGGGCAGGGTGAGTAGAAGGGGCAGGTGCCAGGACTTAGCTGGAGAGACATGCAGAGGGTGCTGTACCTTGCTGGCAGGGACAGAGAAATTGTTCCCTTTGCTGGGTGGATGTTAGGGGGCAGGAACCATCTCAATTCCTGCTTTCCCCGAGGGTGGCGCTATAGGTCAGCCAACACAGGATAAGGGAGCCTCTGAAGGTAGGCAGGTGGGGTAGGTTCTGGAGTAGCTTAGGGGATACAGCATCAGGGCCTGGAGCACAGGGTGGTGAACTTGATTTCCCCCCTTGCTCCAAATGAACTGGCAAATATTTGCAAGGCCAACAGTAGGATCCTGGGTTGCTCTCTCCGCACCATGAGGAAGAGGAGTCTCTGAGCTGCTTCCATTGCCACATTTCCTTCGGTAGGTGGCAGCATGACCCTGGGTTGGTTGCCTTGGAGGTTTATTTGTATCACGAGGATTATGTCCTGGAATACAAAGGCACAGAACAAGCTGGCGAGAAGGAAAACAATTCTTGGGATCTGCAGGCGATTTCCGGGAGATGCGCAGAGTGTGGGCACCGGGCAGCACGGGCAGGTGGGCGAGAGTCCCTCAGTCTGGCCAGTTCTTCCGCAACAAAAATAACTACAGGAGGGCCAGTGCTGGGAGGGCGCCTGGCCAAGGCTGGGAACAGTTTTAGATGATTTCCCCCCGGCTGGAAAATCACAATTAAATCACAAGATACAAACCACAGAACAAAGCTAATGGTCTATGAAACACGGTAACAACCCTGTCCCTGGCAGCCACCCTCCTCCCGATTGAACTCTCTCTCTTCTCGCCTTTTTCTACCCCTCCTTCCCCCCAAGCACTTTCTTCTCATTTACTTCGCCCCTCTTTCTGGGGTAACCCCTCCAGCTGCCTAGGATGTAGTGATGTCACTGTACGGACCATTCGGGCTCGCCTGGAACGTCTCAGCCCAGCCGGGAAATCCGCTTACTCCACAGACACAGGCCTCGCCCCCGGAGCTAAAGGCAACACAGCCTCTGTCCGGGTGAGCAACACAGCCTGGGCCCAGCTGGGCTGTTAGCGCTGCCTTGGGAAGGCTGCAGCGCACATGCATGCACACACGAGCCAGAAAGTCTGTTAGAAACGTTTGTTTTCTTCCTAAAATCCCCCTCCTCCCCTGCCCACTCTGGTTCTCCAGGCCCAAAGCTCCCCCAGTACTTTCACCTTTGTCCTCTCTCCCTCCTTTTCTATTCCAATCTCTCCTCCTTCAGCCTCCCTTCTTCTGGTCCCCTTCTTTCTCCAGTATCTGCTGGAGCTCTCTCCCCTCCCCACGCTGCCTCCCACAGCGCTGCTGTCTCTGCCAGGCACTGTGCTCTCCGCAGTGAAGAGGCAGCAGCACCACACTGCCCATGGTAAATCCTCTGAGCCCCCTCACCCATATGGTGCAGGATCCAGTCTGGGGGCTGCCTGTCCTTCAGCCAGCTTGGAAACACTGTACCTAAGGCTGCAATTCCACCACGGAGGCCACAGATTTCATGGTTTTCTGCAACTTCTGTGACTTTTGCAGCTGCAAAAGGGACCTCAGCTGTGTGGGTGCCCTGCATCCAGCTGCACCCAAGGGAGCACCCGAGCACAGGTCACAGGGTGACTGGCCCCAGGAAGCACCCAAACAGTGGTCCCCAGGGCCTTGGAGTAGCAGGTGGCTGGAGTAAGGGCTACCGTGGGGCCCCAGGAGCTCCTACGTTTTAGCCAGGGGTATCTAGATAGTAAAAGTCATGGAGAGGTGATGGCCGTGAATTTGTTTCTTGCCTGTGATCTGACCATGGCTTTCACCGAAAATACCTGTGACAATCTTAGCCTTAGCCATAGCCAAGCGCATGGACTTGGCCTTCCCTTAAGCCTGGCCATGTGGCTAAGACATGGGCTCCCCTCTGAGAGCTGGGATCCGGTCATAGCTACACAAGAAGTGAGCATGCAGGGCTGCCGCAGGAGGCTGTGAATGATGCTGGCCTCCCTCTGCGAAGGCCTTGCTTGGTGACCCAGGCTGTGAAGTGTAACCCAGGCTGTGAAGTGTAACCCAGGGTTATTCATGCTGCTTGTTGAATAAGGCACACCCAGGACCCCTGGCTCCCAGCCTCTGGCTCCTCCCCCTAAGCAAAGGGTATTGGTCTAGGAGTAAGTGGGGTGTGAAGTCCCCCTGTGGTGGGGTGTTTCCATTACTGCTCCCAGTCCACTGGGAAGTGCCAAGAGCTGCCCCCAAACCCTGCCTGGCCGTGGGGTAGCTCAGCTCCTTCAATGTGCTTAGCTGGCGAAGGGAAGACTCCCTTGGCCAGGGGTGCTGAAGAGGGGAGAGGCAGGATGAGCCGGAGGCTGCCTGTGGGTAGAGCAGCAGCCGCATCTGGCACGTGACAAACTGAGGACTCCCCAGCTGCCCTGAGGCTCCCTCTTCCCTCCAGGCAGAAGACCACAAATGAAAATGATCCCTACACTAAGGCTCTAAAACCTGCTCCAGTGGCAGGAAGGGGTCTGACGCTCGCCCAACCAGCCTTCCATCCTGGTGAGGACTAAATATGGGCCTTCACCGGACAGCGCGAGGCATGGTGCCCAGCCACGCCTGCGGGACTGGCTCTGCTCTGCTGTAGAGGAACTGGAGTCCCTTTTGGATTTGTTCTCGGGTCCACTTACACACTACACTGATCCTCCTGGCATGAAAGTGTAGACAAGATAGATGAGCTGATCCCTTCGCTTCAGCGTCTCGTGTCCCTCGCCACAAGATGACACAACTCCATGATGTCACAGGAGGCCGGGATCTACAACAGACACAAATCTGTGCTCCTTTTCGGATCCCCTTCCATGGCACCCCGATCTCAGAAGCTGTGAAGTCTCTCAGCTTGGCTCACATTATGCCATGGTTCTAGCCATAACCACATTTTGTTGTTGAATAAATCAGCTGTGTAGAAAGACGTTTCCAAACAAACCCCCAAACACTAATTCATTTCACACTCTGTTTTGCAGACATACACAAAGCAAACACCACAAAACACCGTGTTAGCCAGCTGTAGCCTGTTTCGATAGTGGTTCTTTAATTCTTCACTGGTACGGCGACAGGGATTTTTCCCCATGACAACCTGTCTGTGTTCACGTAACCCCTGCCACAATCTGGTTTATGAGTTTGCTATTAGCCTAGCTCTGTGTGTCAACAGAACATTATGAACGCACATATGCACCGCTTACTGAAATGGATCAACGAAAACCAATTTACCCTCCGTGTGCTGCAGTTTGATTCTTAATGCTGCTGAGAAATTGAGTGGTTTGACAAAGGATTAGAGAGTGAGCTAGCCATTTGCTTTTCTCCTTCTCACTAATGGGCCATGTTTTTGCTATTGCCTTGGAAGACTGCGCTGATATGACACAGTAAATAACTTATGTGGACGCACATTTTCCTTGAGTAATGGTGCAATTTGAAGGCTCAGTTCTGCTCTTGCTGATGTTATTGAGATTTTTGTTTTGATTTCAGTATTATTACTGGTATCACAGCAAAACGCTAGTCTCGGAGCATGTCCCTGTCCTACCAGGGCTTCTATAAATGCCCCAAAGAGTTTGCGATCTCAATAGAAGCAGGCTCTTAAAGTAGTAGGTGTCCGTTTGTACGTTACGCTGATGACCACAGGTATTTAGCTTACCTGAAAATCAAACTTTTTTCTAGTTTACAAACCTATAAAGTTTTTTTTTTTTTTTTTGAGCAGCAACTATGGAGTTAGATAAAAGAAGGCTTCTTTTTTTTTTTTCTCAAAGTGCTGGATTCTATATTACCTTTATAACCCTCCAGCCAGATGAAACCAGCCGCAGCCAGGGCCAGGTTCAATAGCTAGGGGTTCCTCTCCAGACATCCAACACAGAACCGGCTTGAGCCCCCATCCAGTAACCTGGGAAATTCACATACACTCCGGGTGCCGCTAAGAGGCAATGCTTCCCCGCTCGCAAGCGCAGAGTCTGAGCATGGAAAAGACACTTTCTATAAAATAAGGGAAGTAACGGGACATTCATTTGGGAAACCTCTGCAAATGGGTTCATAAACATAAACCGTGAGTAAAGGTTCCACCCCAAGAGGCTGGGCAGCATCCTTTTCCTCACAGGTTCTGAAGCCAGCAATGTAAATGTCCCCTTCATATGCCCAACCCTTCTCTGCCCCCACTCACAGCTAGTGCCCTTGGTCAGGGCAGACCAGGAGTCCAGATGTGCAACTGCAGAGTTCACCTCCCATCTGCGGGGGAGGAGGGGCAGGTAACGAGGCTGATCATGCGCCATCCACCTGCTCGCTGCTGTCTGCCGTTGCGTTGCTCGTCAAACCTCTTTACCACAACTCACCTAAGAAAGTGGCTCCAAATGGAGCCTATTTAGCTCTGTTCTTTGAGGGCGGGGTGGGGCACAGGTCTGACCAGTCCAGGTAGGGGAGGACATTTTGTCTTCAGAAGAGAATAACCATCCCTCACCCCACATAGATTCAGAGAGCTCGGAGAGCTAAGCCTCTGCTTAGGAAATTCTTTCTGCTCACTGTGAGCCCTTCCCTTTGGAACAGACTTAGCACAGTTCTGCTTTCCTGTGTTCCCACAACACTTCAGACATTGGTCACCACATTTCAGCTCTCCCTGCATTCAATACAGACATGGCTTGTGTTGGGTCACAAAGTAAGTTATTTCAGTGAGCAAAATACCACTCCATCTACTGAATATCGACATCTCAGCAACGCACAAGCAAACCGTATTTACATAGAACCGCCCAGAATCTCTCCCCCTTTCCCACTGGCTGTAAGGGAAGCGCTCCTTCAGCGGCTGCTTACATCCACACTCCGTTAATATTGACAGAGTCAACTCTCTTGCAGTTTCTTATATTAAACCTCCCTTCAGAAATTAGACAAGAGGTGGAGGAAATTAGACTCAAGGAACAGACACATTTAATATAAATTAGCAAAACTGCAGGAGTTTAATAAGTTTAACTGAACAATTACCAACATTTTAGCAAGTGTATTTTTTAAAATATTGAATGCTTGTATAGCTATTACAGGCACCACATGACACTGAAACAGATCGAAAATTGGCGTCATTACTTTCAATTTAATTATTTTTCAAGTCATGGATGACCCAAGATCAACTCTAGGAATTCTAGTCTGATGTCATTCAGAATCTTCATATCATAGCAAGACAATGATCAAATGCACTCGCCGTTTAGGAATTAAAAATCTTTGAACTGAAAGTATCCAAATGGATTGTTTTAGGCACCCTAGAGACTTTGACTTTATTTCGGGAAAACAGAGCATCCAGAATTGCATCCAGAAATTTATTATTTGAATGAATAAATCAGTATGAAACAATGGACTTAACAGCCTCCTTTTATCATTCTATGCCAGGAGGGACATTGAGCAGCACAGCCATTTCCATGGTAGAAAAAAGAATCACATAAGCGGTCTTCAGCTAACATACATTGGGCCCAGTCCTAGCTCCTCTGATTTTAATAAGATCAGAAGTTGCCACATTGCAGTCACCTCCAAAAGACAACGGAGCTAACACACAGAGGTCAATATTTAGCACTGAGGGTTTTCATCTGCTTTTAACTTGGCCCCATCACCACTGGCACCTTCTGCCAGCTGGTCTTCCTTACCTCCTGGCCTCTGGTACACTCCTCACCAGCCTGGTGTGGCTTGTTTGCTAGGGTAGAGCCTAGCTCCTCACAGAAGGGGTATCTTGTTTGAGAATCTCACAAAGCAAAATTTCAGTCTCAAGTTTAGCTCTCCTAGCATATGTATGGTTGACGGGGCTTTTCTCATTTCCCAAACAGGGAGACACAAAGTTATATATACTTTGAAGGGCCTGAATCTTTTCTCCCACCTTCTGTAGTCATTTACTTCAGTACAAAGCGATTTGGTAGCATTTTACACCCATTTTGCACTGGTGTAAATAACTGCACATGGTACGGAACAGCCAAGAGCAGGCCTTACCTTTCTGGGAAAGCCAGGAATAATACCCAGATTACCTGACTCCTTATCCTGTGCATTAATCATAAGTCTACCCATTCCGCTTAGAAGAACACACAACATTACTGCATATGGCCATTACACAAATGTGAACAAGCTGTCCAATCAGCAGGTCCCAGAGACAGGTGTTGTCATGGGGATAGGCATTAGAATGCCTGGGTTTTAAGTTGACCAGCCCACATCACCATGGGCAAGAAAACATATGTCTCTGCATCAAAAGTTTCCGTTTGTAAAATGAGGTTAATGCTGCTTAGCTGTCAATCTTTGAGGGGCAGAGCAGACTCTGGTCCTCAGTGTACCAGTAAAAGCAATTTGTATGGGAAAAAATGAGCTTTGTAAACATGCTGACACCAGTCAGTGTTCAGAGAGATGCCCAGACACATAAGCAAGCAAGGAACACGATGCAGTCTCCTAGGCTGACTCTGCAGTGCTCTCCCTGCCAAACAGAACAGCCCGCGTGTGCACGCATAGGGTACGTCTACACTACATGCCTCTGTCGGCAGAGGCATGTAGATTTGTTTGTTCAGCAAAGGTAAATGAAGCCGTGATTTAAATGATCGCGGCTTCATTTACATTTACATGGCTGCCGTGCTGAGCCGACAAACAGCTGATCAGCTGTTTGTCGGCTCGCCGCTAGTCTGGACGTTCCCCCTGTCGACATCAAAGCCCTTTGTCGGCAGCCCCGGTAAACCTCATTCCACGAGGAATAACGGGGCTGCCGACAAAGGGCTTTGATGTCGACAGGCGGAACGTCTAGACTAGCGACGAGCCGACAAACAGCTGATCAGCTGTTTGTCGGCTCAGCTCGGCAGCCATGTAAATGTAAATGAAGCCGCGATCATTTAAATCGCGGCTTCATTTGCCTTTGCTGATCTGTCTAATCTACATGCCTCTGTCGACAGAGGCATGTAGTCTAGACACAGCCATACTGTGTTTTGAAATCCTGTTTAGAAGCTGCCGGGGTGACATTCCACAGTCCTTTGCTTCCGATGACACGTCCCTCCACCCCAGCTACTCCAGCTTCTCACAGAATTGCGCCAATTTTCATTTGTGGCAGGTGGAAAAGGCAAAACCAAATCCTGCTGCTCCTTCCAATTGCCACGAGTGGGAGCTACTGCCGTGAAACTGCCCTGGGACAGGCACCAGCCATGCTGCCAAGCTGTGTGTTGGTGGGCTGGTTGGCCTTGCTTTTCAAAAGGCCTGGTCTTCATTTATCGTTTGTCTTAGAAGGGTTCAATTTTTACTGATTTACTGCTAATTTCACTGTACACATACACATGCACATGCTCACACACACAGGTGAAAAATTTTTTTCCCTAAAAAACATTACAGATAGGCAATATAAGATAAATGCTTCTGGAGAACTTAGGAGAGTTTTGGTTTAAGGCTATTTACTTTGTCTATTTTGACCTGTGATGTTCACATTTTGTGCTTTAATGGTTATAAAGCTCTGATTTTTTTTGAATCTCACCATCTACTGTCATTAAATAATTATTGTCTGACCCTCTCCTCCAATTTTCCACAGCTCTGAAAATTGAAACCCATTAAATGCTCAAAAATAAACACTGGTGTTATCTGTCAATCACAGAATCGGATTCTGCCAAGCAAGGCTGGGCAAGATGCGACCCACGGGCTGGATCTGGCCCACTTAACACTGACCCAGCCCACGGGCTGCATCTGGCCGCTTCCTATTTATATCCTGCTGCCCGTGCCACTAAATTTCTAGGAGGTGGCTCAGGGAGCAGGATCCTATTTACTGTAAATGGCTCCTGGTTGCGGCGCGACCTTGGTATGGGCTGGAGCCGTGATCCTTTTAAATAGCCGCAGCAACCCCAGGCAGCTGCCAGGCAACACACTAACTGTGAACCCTTTACTACGTGTTTAATTCAAAGCCTCTGGCCCCAGACAACTCTGTGGGGGAGGCTAATCCCCAGCCCTGCCCCTTCTGGGGGGAGGAACCGGCCCATGATCACATAGCAATTCATAGGGTTGCCAGATGGTTGCAACAAAAATACCAGACACACCTGATATTACATCACAATCTGCATTACATCTTATTTAGAAAACACCGAACATTGATATTTTCTCATTTATATTTTCTCAATTTGTTTCCCGAACAGAAAGCTCAAATACTGGACTGTCCGGTTCAAAACCAGACACCTGGCAACCCTAATAGCAAAATTCATTAAGGGGCTCCCTGCAAAAATTATTGCCCACCCGTGATGTATAGCAAAGCCCAAGGGAATCTTATGAAAAGGTTAAAATTCTCCAATGAGGGCGGGGGGGGGGGGGGGGCGCTAATATACCACCATAAAAATCCACTGTAAAAACCCAGACAACCAATAGAGTAAAACAATTTGCTGCTAGAGAGAAAAACTCTTCTCCACAGATTCTTAGTAAAACCCATTCAATACCACACTCTTATTTGGCACTCTCCTGGATTCTGTTAATATTAGTCTTCAGGAAATCCGGATTTAAAATCACGAGTGTGCACTTAATATGAAGATCAAACATTTGTCCGACGCTTACTGCTCACATGACTAAAGAACTTGGTTCCATATTTATTTACTAGTCACACAAATGTGACTAGTACAATAAACATCTATGGGGTCTATAATGAAGGAAAAATAAAAGCATACAGCAGAAAGCACGAGAGGCACATTTTATTGACGCGTTTAGGGATTTGCACAGGAACAATACTTTTTAAGTTCAGTTGTAATCAAAATATGCAGCCATCAATAAAAGAAACTCTGTTATATCATATAATCGATTCACTTCAAAATACTTTGGGCCTGATATTCCACTGACTCACCCTTGGCGCAGTCCTTCGCAGAGGTGCCAAGTGAGTGCAAAGCACATATTATTCTTAAACTTCAGAGGGGTAGCCGAGTTAGTCTGTAACAGGAAAAACTTAAAAAATAACAAATAGTCTGGTAGCATTTTAAAGACTAACAAAACATGTAGATGGTATCATGAGCTTTCATAGGCACAGCCCACTTCTTCAGATGACTGGAGTGTTGGATGTTCATAACCAAGAATAAATGCGGGAAGGAGGGAGGGGGGAGAAGGAAAAATTGGAGGGGGAGGGAGAAAAAGAGGCAGTGGGTAGATAAGTTGCAAAGGGAAAGCTGAGCCAGTCTATAACAGGAAAAACTGAAAAACAACAGGTAGTCTATTAGCACCTAAAAGACTAGATAGTTGAAAGAGGCTGAAAAGAACCATTAGTTTGCATTTGGAGAGGAAGAGTACTAACAACAGGTTCTACACAGACATCAAGAACCATTGGCACCACAATTATTATTCTTAGTTATGGTTAGCCAATGGTTTGTGTCTTGGCACCAAGCCTGGGACTGATGCTAGGTAGTTGTAGATGGCCCTCTCCGAAGAGCTTACTGCCAAAACAGGCACATCAGACCCAAGGTCAGGGAAGGGCTACAACACGCAAGTGGAGTAAACAATAGGATGACAAACATTGTTTGATTGACTTAAACAACAAAAGGTCTGGTAGCACTTCATAGATTAACAAAACATGTAGATGGTATCAAGAGCTTTTGTGGGCACAGTCCACTTCTTCAGATGACCGGTCATGACATGACATGTCACTCCTGTCATCTGAAGAAGTGGGCTGTGCCCTCGAAAGCTCATGATACCATCTACGTGTTTTGTTAGTCTATAAGGGTATATTTACACTTGCACCCTAGTTCGAACTAGGGATTCAATGTAGGCATTCGAAATAGTCAATGAAGCGGGGATTTAAATATCTTTGCCTGCAGGTAAAGTGCACGCCGGGGTCGCGTTAGTTCGAATCAAACTGAACTAACGCATCCTGGTGCGCACTTTCACTTTCAAAACAGCTATTTATCGGAGTAATGCCCCGGAGTGATCATGCTAATGAAGCACGGGATATTTAAATCCCCACTTCACTGACTATTTCGAATGCCTACATTTGCATCCCTAGTTCGAAGTAGGGTGCAAGTGTAGACATACTCTCAAGTGCTACCAGGCCTTTTGTTATTTTTAAAGTTTATCCTGTACAGACTAACTCGGCTACCCCCTGCAGCTTCTGACTATTGTTTGATTGGTGTAAGGTTAACGTTAGGAGGGACTCAAATACATGGAAAGAAAAGGGAATGGGATGGGAAGAGAGGATAAGAGGGATGGGCAGAAGTGAAGAGAACGTGAAGGAGGGGGCCAGGAGAGGGAAAAGGTTGGAGCAAATAAGCAATTTGAACAGGGCAGAAGTCCAATAAAAACTATGGAAAGTTCTCTACTTGGGCTGCGTCTGCTCCTGGCAGTTGGAGTCTCTGGCTGTAAGAAGCCACCCTTCTGCTCTCTCTTTGCCTGCGGGTAAAGAGTTACAGAAAGCGGAGAATCTGCACACTGAGAGCGACATGGAACACAGCATAATCAAGGCACAAAGTTTAAAAAGCCTTTCAAAAATCATAGTGTACGTAAGCTCAAATGACATCAACTTTTGAAACACTAGAAGCTTTTCACAGAGTTTGATAACCAGAGCTTCCCCACACTGCCCTCCAACGCTTGCCGGCTTAAGAGGAACTGGCTTCCCTAGAGATCTGAATACCCTGCATTTATTTTATCCAGTAGTTTGGTACCTGTGCACTTCTCTGTTGAGAAAAGAATTAAAAGGCAGACTGGCTGCTGCAGAGCATCAGTGCACATGGATTACTGTCTGCTAGATGCTGATCCGAGACCACTTCACACTGGACAGTTGTTCTGTACATTTTCAGAATGAATCCAGTTGACTGATAATGCACTGACATGACCCACGAGAAGTCGCCGAGGTTGTCGCTGAATACGGCAGGTGTTATTTCCAAAGTGTTCTAATGTGTTTTACAAAGCAGACAGCTGGGTATCAGTGGTGCAGTTACTCCTCGGGGGTGAAGGCAACTGCATTATGCACAGGGTAAGTCTACACTGCAATGGAAGGCCAGGCTTAGTGGACTTGAGTCAGCTGACCTGTGTTAAGGAACCTTGGGATTGAGCAATTACATTGTATTGAAATCGTATGTTAAGACTTTTCTAATCCATGCTTAATCCTATGGCTCTGGGGTCTGCATTGCAGTGTGCAGCCCCATGCCAAAGTAACCCACCCTCTGAAGAGTGGCTACTGAAACCATATGACAGTGATGCACTATGGGAAAATTTTACTGCCTGTCCTGCATATTCCAGGAAGCTTGAATAATCTGCCAAACCTGTTGCAAACCCAGGAGGTTCCCTATGTGCGTGTGTTTGCAGCCTGGTGGTCAGAAGAGAAAGAGTTAACACTGACCTGAGCTGCTGCTGGTGTTTGCCCCGTAGGGTGACTTCCATTTTCCATAGAGTGGGTTGCTTGTCCCATGGATTTGTGGGATACTTCTGGATGCTTCCCAGGACTGAATCAAGTGGGGCTACATCTACACCTTGAGTCCCACCTTAACTCGAGGTCGAACTCTTCAACCCCTCAGGATCCTGGGACTCTGAGTGAAAACCCTGGGTTACCCCAACTGCAGTGTACATACAAGTGGTGGGTTGGACTGGACCCTGGGTTCAAACATGGGCTTTGTTGCAGTGTAGACGTTTCCTCAGTCACACACTTCACTCATGTTATCAAGGGGCAATTTTGGCCAAGGCAGCCAAGGTGTACCACTGGTCTTTGTGCCACTGACTCTTTAATTTTAATGGTGACAGCCCCGCAGATGGGCAGAAATGACCTCGGTTTAATGTCCCCTCCAAAGGACCCTGCTGCCAGCAATGGCACAAGCTCTAGTTCTACATGCAGAGCAGCGCAGGGTATGGGCCCAGACTACAACCCTCAGGCAGTGAGGGGACAGTATGACTACCCCAGGTACAGCAATGCCTTGGACACCTACCAGTAAAGATCTAGGTAGCCGGTGACATGCTTACCTATTGCAACAGGGCAAACACAGCCCTTTCGAACTCACTCTAGTGTCAGTGCATTCTGCCTCGCCTCATGGCGTTACAACGGGGGACACAAGACTAAGGCGCTTCATTCTGAAAATGAGCTTGAGAGAGGACGCGATCTCCCTATACCGAAGCCCGTACAGATATGGCGACAAAGCTTTGGGCAGCACCATCAGGACATTGCAGATGGTCAGAGCCATCCATAATCCTGTGCGCAGCCCAATGACGTTGTTGGTGTAGAGTAACGCTTCTACCACCAAGGCCAGCAGGGGAGAGAAGTAAAAGAATAATATGGTGTGATGCATCAAGAAGGTCACGCTTGCTCTAGAGAAAACGCTTTCCCATATACCCGACTGTCTTGTTTTCAAATACAGGACAATATAACAAGTATGTATTAAAACCAAGCAGAGAAAGAGGGCCGTTACTGAAAGCACATAACAGAGCTTCACGGCATCATCTCCATGCAGGGTCATGACCAATATTACTGGCACAGAGCATGTTTTTATGGGACACGGTGGGGGCTTTTGAGTCACCATCAACACCAAGTAGATAATCCCTGGGAAAAATCCGGAAGAGGTCCATATGAGTACAATCAGTTTTTTTGTTCGTGAAGAAGGCAAAATGGTAACATAGCGCAAAGGAAACAAAATAGCCAAGGATATATCCAGTACCATGGCAGCAGCGGTGAGTAATCCCCCGCAGTAAGTCACGGCCAACAAGAACAACAGGAACACACAGGTATGGTTGGAGAGTATAAAGTTTGCACCATTGAGAACTGCCAAGAGGGTGTAGAATATGAGGTATATCAAATCGCAAAGCAAAGCATTTCCCAGCAGCAGGTACCTTGTTTCCTGGCGAATGCTGAAGCTGGAGAAAATCACAAACAAGATGGAAGGAATTACCAGGATGGCTGCCATAAGACAGGCAATTGGAGGGATCAGGAACATCTTCATGTCTGTATACGGAGGGGAGATAATCCATTCTTGCAACATATACATGGCATGTTCATCCAGATACGAGGACCTGTTGGAATCCCGCTCCCTCTGGAGACGGTCCAGAGTTGCATTCAGAATCTTTGCGGAGGTGCAGGCTGAGAAGTTCATGTCCCTGGGATTTTTAGATTGACTTGGACAAAACAAGCTCTGCTTTGAATCTCTAGCCTTGCAAAAGCGGATGATGCAGTGGGAAACACAAAATCTTCTATAGACACCGTAAAACCCAAGGTTGGATAGTAGAAATTCAGTAGTCCCAAAAGTGCTTCCACAAAGTGGAATAATTTCTTTTCTTTCTGCAAAAGGCAAGGGGAAAAAAAGGAAACAAAACAAACCTTCATGTGCTTTAAACTTCAAATGCTCTGTGAGCTCTTTGATCAGGAAATGAACGGGTTACTCATTATTAGCAACTTGAGTTTATTCTCCTCTCACCGCCACGCCAAAGGGGCAGATGGAATACAGCTTGATTAAACAGATGTAATAGGGACATTCCAAATGTACTGATGTAGTAAAGTCATAAAAGCGATCAGATGATATTTGTATCAATTCACAAGTAATAGCATAACATACTGATTGGACAGGATCGATAAAAACATCTCTTAATTCCTGTTGTAAAATAGCATCAAGGTGGGTCTGTTTAATGAAATCATTTTATTTATAGACGGTGCCCATTTTTGACTGGCAGCTCTTCAGATATGTTTGTTAAACACGGTACACAGACTGTGTTCCTTTCAGTTATCACAACCAATGTGGATGGGTAAAGAGCTGTATACTTTTATAAATAAGCAGCATGACATGCACACTGGCCATACAACATACGGGCGTCATTGCAGCATGTTCATTCAGATGCTATTTCCTCATTATTTGCCCCATCAGGCATTGCACTGCTATTTGCAGGGCTGGACTGCAATTACTGATCTCGATCTCAGTTATATGGTCTTGGAGCGCAGTGAAAACAGAGTGGACAGCCTCTGGCTTGTGAGAAGAGAATCCTCACGTTTTCCTAAGAGTGACCCACCTGGCTGAAAGAGCAAATGCATCTACGATCTCCAAGTAGTATTGTTCCGTTCATCTCACCCCGTCAGAAAGACTGTAGCTGAGAGATGGTTTTGGGTTGTGTAGTTAAGTGGGGACAAGCCAGAAGGGCAATCCTTTGGGTGTAGCAGTTCCTCGTGAGTGTGAGTACCGTAAAATTGCAAATATAATGAGCTCTTTTCCCCCTGTTTTTTTAGGCTCAAAGCCGGGGTGCGCATTATACATAGGAGCAATTTTTTTAAGTTTTAAACTCCCCCTCCCCTCCGCACAGAAACTTTCCCACTGCAGCAAATCTCCCTGGGGGTCCCCTTGGCAGGCGCGAGCTTGGCACGGCACGTGGGAAGCTGTCTGCTGCGCGCGTGTTGCCTGGGCGAGCCTGTAGGTAGAAGTGGCACGTCCCTCCCTTCCGCTCTCCTGCAGCCTCCGGGAAGCAGGCGAGGCTGGGCTTGGTGCTGGTGGTTTGGCTCCTGGCGCAGCGGGGCAGGCCATATAGCTGCCCACAGCACCTGGGCAGCTGTCCGGGAGGGTGGGGGGCAGGTTTCAAACTCCACCGCCGGCTCTCCAGGCTGCGCACGCGTTTCCCTGTAGCTTCAGATCTGGTTTAAGGATAATCAAATGTTGTGTTCCAGTTTAGTAGAGACCAAGAAATTCTGGACTTCAGACACAGGTTACCTCCTGTTCTACAGTACAATGGGGTGCACATTGTACATAGGAGTTCAGTTTTTTTTCATTATGCTAAGATTCTAAAGTCAGGGTGCACATTATACACAGGTGCATAATATTCTCGCAATTTTATGGTACATGTTCTATTTTATATACAGATGCCCTTGGTGGAATTAAGCAGTCACAGAAACCCTGTATGCTATGACAGGGCAAGATGTCACTGGGGAAGGAAAATGTCAGGAAGACAAGAGCGTACTTGCTAACAATCTTGTCTTGCTAGGTCGCAGAGCTCCGAGAAAGGCCAGTCAGAGGTTTCCTTTTCACACCACTGTTTGGAGGACTCCGACTTTAGGAGGAGATTGAACAATGGGTCTCAATATGGCAATTTACCTTGTTACCTGACAATGAATTGTGGCACTGCCTAGGAGTCCCAGTTGTGGGACAGCATCTCATTGCACTAGGCGCTGTACAAACGCAGAATAAAGAGACAGCTCCTGCCCATAGAGCAGAAAGGCTGCCTGGCTCAGACTGCTAGGAGAGGGGCGTCAGGCTCTCTAGCCACTCTGACAGGGTGGAGGAGGTAAAGGTCGGGTTGTCTCATCTCGAGCAAACCACTGAGCATGCAGGGAAAGAGGTGGAGTTTGGTGGCTTTAAATACAGTCTTAAATGTCCATTTTGGGAGGAGAGCTGGGAAGAGCAGAGAGGATGCCGGTGGCTGGATGGGACAACTCTGGGAAGGAAAGTTAAGTGGGGGAGAAGGATTAAAATAGATGGGGAGAGGAAAAAAAAGTCTCCCTGTATATTAATGGGGGAGAGGGAACATGTGACTGGCTGATCGAGGGTATGAATTAGGGGTGCTGGTATGCTTTATTTGGACTTGGGGCTTGGCTCTTCACTGCCCTGAAGTCATTTCCTTCTATGCAAAGCAAATGGTACCAAATCAAAATGATATAATGAGCACAGGCATAAGTGGTCGCACAAGGTACAAGACTGGGGAGAAGCCGAGGACCTCGCTTCTCTTAAAACCTCTGATTTCCTGGTGATTCAGTATGCCCCACTGTGTCAGTGGTGAGCCGGGGCAACCTGGCACACTGGACTCTGTGACCCATGTGTAAGAAGATTAAAGACACCATTAATTGTGACTTTGACAAGACCATAGATATGCAGGCAACTAGTGAAATAGCCAGTGAAAGCTGCTGGCTGCTCAGCACTTTGAAATCTGGATACTTAGCAGGTGTCGATAAAACTTACTGTAAATTAGCAAATATAACACGCATCCAAGTATAATACGCATTCATGTATTACCCGCAGTTTTTCTATCGTGTGTAAAAAATATATTAGCATACCCGCGTATGTACATAAACTGCAGAGACTTCATAAAAGAATCTGGTGATCTTTGATGTGGTTGCCACTTGCCAGCTAGAAAGATTGAAGATTACAATGTCATGCAGCCCGATAATACTCAAGTGATGCAGAATAAACTTATTCAGCATGCAGCATGTACTATTTATTTTATGACAATGCATAGGATGGATTTTTTTAAAGCTGCAGTATCGTATGTATTAATATTTATTTATTTAGTAGTTTCACAGTAAGTAACATTTTAACTTTTATTTTATTTTAGTAAACACAACAACATTGCCGCTCTTATTAAATTATTATTAAATCAAAGATGCTGATTTTATTATGTTGATCTTGTCTTCTGATAATCTGAGTAAAAATCAAATTGCATCAGATGCGGACCTATATACCCCACGGAGATGGGGGGAGGTAAAAACATGGACAACTCATGGGCTATATTTGCTAATTCATGGTCATTTAAACGTTGGCCATTTTGGGGGAAAATCTTGGCTGATGTACCAGCACCTCATTTGCCATCCTACACAGCAAACTGTTTACTGATTTTAAAACGACAGTTTCAAATGATAGTTTCTCCCCCTCTTGTTAAAGATAAATGATTCAATTAAATGGATCAATCAAAGCAGGAAAAAGGCAAATGCCCATTTAGCAGAGCATTATAATATTCATTATTCACATAGTGCTAGATGCTGTGCAGACAGCACGAACAGTTACATGTAATTGTATTGCCCCTGGAGGATGACGCATGCAAAGCCCTGGCTCTGCAATATGCGGGTTCTGTTAGGATCTGCCAGGCGACACAAGGCAACATAATTTTCAAGGCAACCAGTGTGTGAATCCCACCATGACTTAGCCAAACCCAGGCAAGTTTTGCTTTGCCTAGCACACGGGTAGATGGCCAGCACTGGGCAATGTGTCAGGGTATCCAAACATGCTGCACCTTACAGGACAAAGAGGGTGGGGAGAAGCATGCCCAATGGTTAGTTATAACGGGGGTCTTTGTTGCTATGGTCCTTGGTCATTATCATTCTTTACCGGCTCAATCCTGCATGTATCAAAGAAGGTGTGATCAGAATGTTGCCATCACTTAAATGCATTCAGGTTCAGACCCTCCATCTGTTTATGAGTAACATCATTACCCTCGTTAAAGACATGAGCATCTTTACTATTCCAAACCTCTGAACTTGTAGGATTTATATAATCATTGAGATTAGAGCAGGAAAGGGGGTGTAATTTAGGCCAACTGGAATCATAGCCAACCCAAATCTTTTTTAATATAGCAGCAAATTCTTGCCACAGCAGCAAGAGAATCTATCTGACCTCCCAGGAATGTCAAATCACAAGAGCGTTTTCCCCCAGCTGGTGTGGATTAAATGCGGCGGAAGTAGCTCATTGCCATCTCAGCTGCGCATTTTTAGCTGGTGGAAAAACTAACACAAATTTGGAGCAGGCTGATGTGTTGCACAATGCCCACAGCGGCATTCACAAGGCTGCCTTTATCAGCCTTGTGTTTCGCAGGCTGATGGGACATATCACTTAAGAAAAGTTCTAACATGGGGGACACCCTCCCGAATCTTGTGACTTGTACGCCTGTTTGAGCTCAGGGTTTTAGAGAGACAAGACGGGGAAGGTAAAATCTATTATTCGACCAACTTCTGCGGGTGAGAGCAGAGTGTTTGAGCTTGCACAGAGAGCTGAAGAAGAGTTTTGTGAGCTTGAAAGCATGTCTATTTTGCAAACAGAAATTGGTCCCATCATAGGCACCCACTCTGTGGGTGCTCTGGGGCTGGAGCACACACGGGGAAAATGAACCGGTGCTCAGCACCCACCTAGCAGCCAAGCTCCTCCCCCCAGTGCCCCTTGCCCGCTGGCAGCCCTGCTGACCAACCCCTCCCCCCCAACACCTCTTGCCCACCATGAAATAGCTGTTTCACAGCATCCAGTATGCTCCGAGAGGGAGGAGGAGTAGGGATGCAGCATGCTGGGGAGAGGAGGCTGGGAAGAAATGGAGTGGGAGTGAGGTTTGGGGGAAGTGGTGGAATGGAGGCAGGGTGGGGGTGGGAAGAGGTGGGGTAGGAGTGGGGCGGAGGGAGGTGTTGAGCACTCCCCAGCTAGAGGAGAAGTTGGTGCCTATGGGTCCAGTAAAAGGTATTGCCTTGAATTACCTTATCTCTCTAACCTTGGCCTCCAGGGCTCTGAGACCAATGCGCTGAACGTCATTGTTTTCCCTTTGTAAATGCCCAGTTCTGGCTGTCTGGGCCAAGCTCATTTTTTTCACCTGATGCTTGGAAACGACATCTATGTTCCTCTCCCCAGTGTGAAAAGCTGCATATGTTATGGCCTAGATGCAAAGTGGCTAGAGTTTGACTGAAAACAACTATGTGGAAGGAAGCTCTGCTGGTCTAAATCTGGCCAAGGCAGCACAACGCCTCAGCATATTCTGTCAAAATAGGGAAGACAAAGTGGGTGAGGGAATACCCTTTGCTGGGCCAACTTCTCTGCTGAGAGATACAGGCTTTTGAGCTACACCGAGCTCTTCTTCCGGCCTGGGAAAGGTTCTCAAAGTGTTACATCTAAATACAAGACGGAACAGACTGTTTAACGTCTATTCCAACCGACCATTCAAGGTAAAGTGGCCCATTAGCAACTCTGAAGTCATAGAACAAAAAAGAAATAAGAGGAGAGTTGGTGGGTTACTGATTGTTGTAATAAATCCTAAATCCAGTGTCTTTAAGACCAAGATTTTTAATGTCTAACAAAATTATGATTTTAAGCTCCTGGGGACTGTCTTTTGAAGGAAATGAACTTTTAATCACCAAAAGCCCCCTGCATGGATTTTTTGCCAGGACCCTTATTGGGGTTGGGGTAACCTCTGGTAAGCTTGTTAGCACGTTTGCATCATTTCTTTGATTGTTTTTTATCTGTGTTCTCGGTCATGCTTTTCCCTTGAGAATAAATGTGCTAGCTTACAAAGAGCTGTGTGGTAACTTAACGGTGGCACTTACACGGTCCACAGGCTCTGAGGAGAAAATGCAAAGCAGGCCTGCTTAGGCCGTTAGACCTGCTGGGGGACTCACAGTGTATGCGGGGAATGGAGCAGCCTGGGAAAAGCCTGGTCGGGAAGGAGAGAAACAGTTGTTTCTACTCCAGAAAGGCAGTGGCTAGAGATCCAGCAGCCTGACAATGGCTGCCCTCGGTGGAACGGAGGGAGTGCGGGGGGAGTGTGTGGTACAGCTGCAATTGTTTGCATCTGTGACAGGCTGCACCACTTTAGCTAAGCCAATGTAGTCAAACTTGTGTGTTTAGACAAGGCCTAAGTTGTGCAAAATTGGGCAACAGCAAATAATGTGGGCAGTGCAGATGGGTTCAGCGCTATCGTACTCAGACAACTCTAACACAGGCGTTACCAGTGTCCTGCAGTTGGCCAGCGTGAGACTGCTGGATTTTTAAAACCTTGTGTGTCTTGACGTACAGGTCTCAGATATCAAAGGTGGCACTGGAGCCTCATGGATTTTCATTGATAATGAATTTGGCAGGCACCTGGCTATTATGTCCCAAGATACCGTCTATATTGCTTGGCAACTGAATGCTCAGTATTTTGTGGCACTGGCCTGAATGATTCTCTCCATTTCCGGTAATCCTAGCCCTTAATGTGCAGATTATTGATTCATTTGGTAAATGTATATTATGCAGAAGCACTTCTTATGTCTCTACCTTGTTCAGAACGACCTGTATCAGAGAGTCTGTCTCCTGTTTTATAGTTTGCCTTGAATTGCACACCATTAATTCCTTTATTTATTAGGGCTCCTGCCTCAATCTCCCATAGGAAGCCAAGGTAAATGGTGCTTTTGCATCTCCATACTTGCATTTGCAAGTCAGGAGCTAATCAATGGGGTTGAAATTGGAAGGCTCATGCAAAATCAAACGTACACTGAGCAATAAGTAACACTGTGAATCACGTACAGGGGACAGTTCACTATATGTATCTGCTGTTGCCATATAGAATCATAGAATCATAGAACTGGAAGAGACCTCAGAAGGTCATCAAGTCCAGCCCCCTGCTCTAGGCAGGACCAATTCCAACTAAATCAACCCGGCCAGGGCTTTGTCAAGCCAAGACTTAAAAACCTCTAGGGATGGAGACTCCACTACTTCCCTAGGTAACCCATTCCAGTGCTTCACCAGCCTCCTAATGAAATAGTTTTTCCTACTATCCAACCTGGACCTCTCCCACCACAACTTGAGACCATTGCTCCTTGTTCTGCCATCTATCACTACTGAGAACAGCCTCTCTCCATCCTCTTTGGAACCTCCCTTCAGGAAGTTGAAGGCTGCTAACAAATCCCCCCCCCACTCTTCGCTTCTGCAGACTAAACAGACCCAAGTCCCTCAGCCTCTCCTCATAAGTCATATGCTCCAGCCCCCTAATCATTTTAGTTGCCCTCCGCTGGACCCTCTCCAGTGCGTCCACATCCTTTTTGTAGTGGGGGGCCCAGAACTGGACACAATACTCCAGATGCGGCCTCACCAAAGCCGAATAAAGGGGAATGATGACATCTCTGGATCTGCTGGCAATGCTCCTCTTAATGCAACCTAATATGCCATTAGCCTTCTTGGCTACAAGGGCACACTGTTGACTCATATCTAACTTCTCATCCACTGTAACCCCCAGGTCCTTTTCTGCAGAACTACTACTTAACTGGTTGGTCCCCAGCTTGTAACTATGCTTGGGATTCTTCCGTCCCAAGTGCAGGACTCTACACTTGTCCTTGTTGAACCTCATCATATTTCTTGTGGCCCAATCCTCCAATTTGTCTAAGTCATTCTGTACCCTATCTCTACCCTTAAGCGTATCTACCTCTCCCTCCAGCTTAGTGTCATCCGCAAACTTGCTGAGGATGCAATCTACCCCCTCATCCAGATCATTAATAAAGATGTTGAACAAAACCGGTCCTAGAACCAAACCTTGGGGCACTCCGCTAGAAACCGACCGCCATCCTGACATCGAGCCGTTGATCACTACCCGCTGGGCCCGGCCTTCTAGCCATCTTTCTATCCATCTTACCGTCCATTTATCCAGTCCACAATCCCTTAACTTGCTGGCAAGAATATTGTGGGAGACCGTATCAAAAGCCTTCCTAAAATCAAGGTATATAACATCCACTGACTTCCCCATGTCCACCGAGCCAGTTACCTCATCATAGAAGCTAATCAGATTGGTCAGGCACGACTTGCCCTTTGTGAATCCATGCTGACTATTCCTAATCACTTTCATCTCATCCAAGTATCTCAATATGGATTCCTTAAGGATCCCTTCCATGATTTTTCCAGGAACCGAGGTAAGACTGACAGGCCTATAGTTCCCTGGATCATCCTTCTTCCCTTTTTTGAAGATGGGCACTACATTTGCCTTTTTCCAGTCATCCGGGATTTCTCCCGATCTCCACGACTTTTCAAAGATAATAGCCAAAGGCTCCACAATGACATTTGCCAACTCCCTCAGTACCCTCGGATGCACTAAGTCCGGACCCATGGATTTATGTACGTTTAGCTTTTCTAAATAGTTCCTAAACTGTTCTTTACCCACCACGGGCGGTCCATCTTCATCCCATCTTGCGTCACTTGGCGCAGAAGTCCAGGAGCCGACCTTGTCCGTGAATACAGAGGCAAAGAAAGCATTGAGTACTTCAGCTTTCCCCACATCATCTGTCACTAGGTTACCTCCTTCATCCATTAGGGGCCGCACACCCTCTCTGATCACCTTCTTCTTGTTAACATGCCTGTAGAAACCTTTCTTGTTATCCTTCACATCCTTAGCCAGTCGCAATTCCATTTGCGCTTTCGCCTTCCTGATAACCCCCCGGCATTCTCGAGCTATACATTTAAACTCCTCCCTGGTCATTTGTCTAAGTTTCCACTCTTTGTAAGCTTCCTTTTTGTGCTTAAGTTCACCAAGGATTTCCCCTGTAAGCCAGTCCGGTCTCCTACTATGTTTGCCTCTCTTGCTATGCGTCGGGATGGTTTCTTTCTGTGCCTTCAATAAAGCTTCTTTAAAATACTGCCAGCTGTCCTGGACTCCTTTCCCCTTCATGTTAACATCCCAGGGGATTCTGCCCATCAGATCTCAGAGGGAGTCAAAATCTGCTTTTTTGAAGTCCAAGGGGTGTATTTTACTACTCTCTTTTCTTCCTTTGGTCAGGATCCTGAAATCTACCATCTCATGATCACTGTTTCCCAGGTTGTCACCCACCTCTACTTCCCCTATTAGTTCCTCCCTGTTTGTGAGCATAAGGTCAAGCTGCGCACGGCCCCTGGTCAGATCCTTCAGCACCTGTGTCAAGAAGTTATCCCCAACATTCTCCAAAAACTTCCTGGATTGCCTGTGTACTGCCGTATAGGTTTCCCAGCAGATGTCAGGGTGATTAAAGTCCCCCACGAGAACCAGGGCCTGCGATCTGGAAGCTTTGCTCAGTTGTCCGAAGAAAGCCTCATCTACCTCATCCACCTGATTCGGTGGCCTGTAGCAAACACCAACCACAACATCAAGGCTGTTGTTTGCTCCTTTAAACTTAACCCATAGACTCTCAACAGGTTTTTCTCCCTCTTTATACTGGAGTTCAGAGCAATCGTAGTGCTCTCTTACATATAGTGCAACTCCTCCTTTTCTCCCCTGCCTGTTGTTCCTGAACAGTCTATACCCTTCCATGACAGCGCTCCAGTCATGCGAGTCATCCCACCAAGTCTCTGTTATCCCAATTAAATCATATTTCTTGGTCTGGGCCAGGGCCTCCAGTTCTTCCTGTTTGTTGCCCAGGCTTCTCACATTAGTGTACAAACACTTTAGGTAACCAGTTGATCGTCCTATCTTCTCCATTCGAAACATGGGTCCTCCTTTCTTGCCCCTTCCTCTCTGCATTTCTTCCCGGTATCCAACTTTCCCACTCCCCTCAGGGTTTTGGTCACCGTCCCCCGACGAACCTAGTTTAAAGCCCTCCTCACTAGGTTTGCAAGCCTGCCCGCGAAGATGCTCCTTCCTCTCTTCGTTAGGTGGATCCCATCTCTTCCTAACAATCCTTGCGCCCGGAACAGAGTCCCATGGTCGAAGAAACCAAAGCCCTCTCTGCGACACCATCTGCGCAACCACTCATTGACGTCCTCAATTCGACGATCCCTGCCCAGTCCTTTCCCTTCAACAGGGAGGATGGAGGAGAATACCACTTGCCCTCCAAATTCTTGGATCCTTCTTCCTAGCGCTACATAATCCGCAGTAACACACTCAAGATCATTCTTGGCCGTATCATTAGTTCCCACGTGGAGAAGCAGGAAGAGGTAGCGATCTGAAGGTTTGATCAGCTTGGTAAGCCTCTCAGTGACATCCTGAATGCGAGCTCCCGGTAAGCAGCACACCTCTCAAGATTCCAGGTCCGGATGGCAGAGGGATGGCTCAGTCCCTCTTAGGAGGGAGTCCCCAACCACCACCACCCGTCATTTCCTTTTGGGGGTAGTGGCCGTGGAACCCCCATCCGTAGGACTACGCATCCCATGCCTTCCAGTAGATGGTGTTCCCTTCTGGTTTCTTCCTAGTGAGGTCCCTTCCATAGCTTTCAGCACTGCAGAGCCTGTGGAGAGAGCTTGAAAGCGATTACTTACCTCTATAGCATCGGGGGATTCCCGTGCTGGCCTTTTTCCCCTTCTAGAAGTTACATGCTGCAGTTTTCTTCTTGGTCATGTACTGCCCTCTCTGGCTCTTCTGCCTGCCGTGCTTGAAGGATTAAATGCTGCCTTCTATCGAGGAAGTCTTCATCCTCTCTGATCAAGCGCAGGGTCAACAGTTGAGCCTCCAGTCCTCTAATTTTTTCTTCCAAAATGTCGACCAGCTTGCACTTGGTGCAGATGAAATCCGTTCTTTTTTCCGGGAGGAAGACAAACATGGCACACGCTGTGCAGGTAACAACAGCAGACCCATCACCAACCATCGCTGCTGTCCTGGAGAAGGGATTTAAAAAGAAAGGCCAGAGAACCTCCCGCCCTTCCCAACTCCCTCTCAAAACTCCCTGTTAGCACTCACCTGTTCACAAGCTCCTTGGTCGCTTGCCCACTGCCTTATAAAGCCCGTCCCCCTACCAAGGCTCAGCCAATCAGCAGAGGCTTCTAGAATTCAAACTTTAATTAGAAACCAACAGTTTCCACCTGCCAATCACAGCACAAACTCCATCAAGGGGAGGGGGAGGGCAGAGGGGAGGTGGGGTGTATTTTATGCTGCTACATAAAATACAAAGAGCTATTTGTTATTATTCTTTGCAGTACAGTAGCACTTAGAGGTCCCACCTGAGATTGATGCCCTATTGTGCTAGGCAGTGTACAAACACATGACAGATTAATCTGCTCCTGGGGCAGGGGACTAACTAATCCAAGTGACAAAGACAAATAAGCACGCTCTTGTCACACCTGTCCAACCAGTTTCTCAACTGTGATGCGACAAATGCAACACAGTCCAGAAACGGGTTGAACAGCTGGCAAAAGGATACCTCACAGTCACAGTTCACTGTGTAAATATTATCACTGGTTGCACTACACTAGTTCAAATTCAAGGCTTTTGTGACTCCAGAACCCTACCATGCCAGCAGGCCAGGGGGTTGCAAGAATGAACCGATTCTGGTATGTAGATTCTAGTTGACCAAAGAATGTCATGTGAGGTTTTAACGTGAAAGCCAGGGCCAGGCTGGTTGTTTATATCTCTGTGAAATGTATGCACAGAGATGGTCTGTGGGGGTTATGTATGTGTATTGGAAATATGGTCTTAGATTCTGCGTCACAGCAGAGGTGGAGAAACAGGTTTCCTGTGAGGCAACAGATGTTTATTCATGTGTGTGTTCAGCACTGTAAAAGAACACAAAGGAGGCACATTTACATACGATGTCAGCAGAAGGATGTGAAATCAACAGGGTAAAAGGAGGACATAGGCAAAACAAGTGACGTGGGTAACACTACTCCCTATTTATCACAGTGGTATGATTATAATAGAATTTAGGATGGGGTGGCCAACCCGTTAGAGACGAAGAGACAAAATAGTGGTGGATAGAGTGCGAAGAGCCACGTATTATATATTTATTTTTATATATCTATCTGTAGAAAGATAGATAGATATAGCACTCAAAATGTAGTGATAAAAATAACATTACAGGACATTTCAGACAAAAACCAATACAAAAGTTTCTAGTCACTTAAAAAATTCATGGCCAGTCCATAGATCTTCAGAGAACTTGACAAGGAACAAACATCAAATTAAAAAAAAAAACCTTTAAAAATACAGTAATATTCTCACACTTAAAAAAAAGCATCCCCACTATATATTTTAAACTTAACACTACTGCCCTATTATGTCCTATAGCCCCCAACTTAAACCCATCCAACACATTATCAATAAACTACAACCTATACTAGAACAGGATGCTACACTCCGAGAGGCTCTGGGAGACAGACCCATAGTCTCCTACAGACAACCACCTAACCTCAGGATGATTCTTACCAACAACCACAGGACATAACACACTAATACCAACCCTGGAACTTTTCCTTGCAACAAACCCCGTTGCCAGATTTGTCCACATATTTACTCTGCTGGCACCATTATTGGACCTTACCAATTCAGTTATAAGATCAAGAACACATATTCCTGTTCCTCCAGAAATATAATTTGTCATCGTGTGTCGACAATGTCCGTATGCTATGTACATTGAACAAACGTCTCAGATGCTTCGCCAAAGAATCAATGCACACAAAACGGATATCAGACAGTATCACAAAGAAAAAACAGTTTCTTGCCATTTCAACCAGAAAGGGCATTGTCTCAACGACTTCATTACCTGCATACTGCTTCAAAGGCATTTTAACACCAGACTTGAAAGATAGATAGATATAGCACTCAAAATGTAGTGATAAAAATAACATTACAGGACATTTCAGACAAAAACCAATATGTCTGTCATTCATGCTTAAATTTGACACTTTACGCCAGGGTCTTAACAAAGATGCTAATTATCTTACCCATTACAAAAATGGCATCCCCAATTATCGCCTCTAATATCATTAGCTCACATTTACCTCCACCCCCCATCCCCCTTCTGTTCTGAAATTTGATTTATCCTTTTTATATGTGTTCACTTTCTTTGATTGTATCCCTTTGGTGTATATGGTCATGCCTATTTTCTTCCACAATTTGATCTGGGGAAGTGGGTCTGGCTCATCACCTAATAAACCATCTTGTTAGTCTTTAAAGTGCTACATAGTCCTGTTTTTCAGCTAGACTAGACTAACACGGCCACATCTCTATTACTATTATGTCCTGTGAGTTATTTAAAATTAAACTGAACTGAGAAGTAAATTAGCACAATTTGAAGTACCTGTTTCACTCCAGCTTGATGATCTCTGGTATGGTTTCCTCATTTTTTTTATTTATGAAGATTATGGCTTTTTTATAGTTTTAAAAATTCAGGTCTGTCCCAGACTGCAAATATGACAGGTTCAAAACCAAGAAGGGTTATCTCAGAATAATTGCTTCAGCCTGGCAAACAATAGCCTTTGAATTTTCTTTAAATAAACACAGTGTAGACCAGATACATGCTGATTCTTTTTTTGCCCTGGAATTTAAATATGTCATCTGTGTTGGCTGCCTTATTCTGCATCCATGAAGACTTTGAGTTTAAGCTGCTTCAGCCCCTCCCCTGCTTTAACCCAATCCTCCTCCCCTCCCCCAGAGCCAGGCACCCCCCCCCCCCCCACACACACACTCTAACCTAATGCCTGGGAAAAGAAGTGAAAGGCACCGAGGGAGAAGTGGCATGGCTAGAAAAGGAACCCAGGAATCCTGCTTCCCAGAATTCCTTCCTTTTCCCTGCCTGCCCCACCAAGCACCAGCTCCCACATCCCCACAGAGCAGAGACTGGAACCCCCATATTTAACCAACAGACCCACTGCCCACCGACAGGAAAGGAAAGAAGCCAGAAGTTCTTACGCCCAGCTCCCTGCTCTAACCCAGCCCCCCTCCCCTCTCCCAGCCCCAGACCCGCTTACCCCTCCGGTCTAACCCAATGTCCCACCCCTCCCTCAGAACCAGCCGCCCCTCAGCCCCCCTGCTCTAACCCAATGCCCTCCCCCCTCCCCCAGAGCCAGGCACGCCCAGGCCCCCTGCTCTAACCCATCCCTCCCCCAGAGCCAGGCACGCCCAGGCCCCCTGCTCTAACCCAATGCTCTCACCCCTTCCGCAGAGCCGGGGACATAACCTAGCAGGGCGGAGAGTAATGCAGTGACTCTGTGGGAGGAGCCAAGCTCCCCCACATCAGACCTGCCCTGGGTCTTACCGGAGCCGCTGCTTCTGTGGCCACACACTTTTCCCACCAGGCGCCGTGGCGCGTGTACCGAGCGGCCATTAATGGTCCTGGCACGTGGCTCCGAACATTCCATGTGACAGGCATGTGCCCCCGTCTCCTCCTTGATCCCCTCTGCAAGGCAAAATCAAGGACATTTTTGGCCATTTAAAAAACCCGGCCAGACAGTGATTTAAGAAGTGAAAAGGAGGAAAAACCGGACATATGGTAACCCTACTCTGTGTTTAACTCAGCGCTCACTGAGGCAAAGAGGATTTTATTTGAGAAAAGGTTGAGGGCAGCAGGGAGCAGGGCTGTCTCTTGTTGGCTGTGTCTAGACTGGCAAGATTTTCCGCAAAATCATCTGCTTTTGCGAAAAAACTTGCCAGCTGTCTACACTGGCCGCTTGAATTTCCGCAAAAGCACTGATGATCTCATGTAAGATTGTCAGTGCTTTTGCGGAAATACTATGCTGTTCCCGTTCGGGCAAAAGTCTTTTTCCAAAAAACTTTTGTACAAAAGGGCCAGTGTAGACAGCAGAGATTTGTTTTCCGCAAAAAAGCCCCAATCGCGAAAATGGTGATCGGGGCTTTTTTGCGGAAAAGCGCGTCTAGATTGGCCAGGGACGCTTTTCCGCAAAAAGTGCTTTTGCAGAAAAGCGTCCTGCCAATCTAGATGCGCTTTTCCAAAAATGCTTTTAACGGAAGACTTTTCTGTTAAAAGCATTTCTGGAAAATCATGCCAGTGTAGACGTAGCCGTTATGTTTAATAGGGTCCCAATTTTAGGTGAGGTCTCTGGGTGTGACAGTACTAGCAAGAACAAGAGATGGAGCCAGTGATCTTCACCTTGTAGCTAGCTCTGTCTGGTACTGAAAACTGTGCAGTGTCTCGTTTGTCATTCTGTGATGCTAAGACCTTAAATCTACAATGGCCCATGTGTTGTTCCTGCAGCTTTACAAAGTCCAAAACCCAGGTACAGCAGTTGCTAAAAATAAAGCATCAAAGGAAGAGGCGTGAAAAGTGGTTCCAGGTGACAATGATTTTAAAGATCAAGGAACTTGGAACAAAGAAAGAGAAAAAGTGGGAAAAACTGGCGTGAAGATGTTTTGAGGAGGTTCCAGAATGAAATGGGAGGCAAGAGATGATTCATAGCTAAGCCTCTGACTCATTTTTCAATTCCAAATGCCAGGGGGCCATAGTAGAGCTTGTTGTTGTGAGTCAGAAAGCGGAGATAGGTCTTGCGGAAAATTGACTCTGCAGGTGCAATAATCAAGGTTAAATGAGTTATCAGGGTAGCAGAATGAACAGGAATACTTGGAAAATTTTCTAAAAGATTTATATGAAGGAAGAAACAATGGGGTCAGTGAAATAATCATAACCTGAGGGGAGGGGTTTGGTTCCAAACAGAGCGTAGCCTCCTACTGCAGGATCACTGCTAGGTGCGGCAGCCACATAAAAACTTCATTTCCTGAAATGACCTACATGATTCAACCAGTAACGCTTTCTTATGAGTCAGGCTTCAGATGCTTTTGGGGACATATGAAAACAAACAGATTTACGTGGTCATATTTTTACACAAGCAATTACTGTGCCTTATGAGAAGTCACTCTAGATTTTCTCCCCCTTGGGTGTAATCTTTACTTTCCCACATGCCTCCCATAATGAGGTATTTATGCAACTGTCAGGAATGGCTTGGGTAAATAATGCCAACTTCTAAAATATCAGCTCTCTTTTCTGAAGCAGCTTAATTTGCATAAAGAAAGTATTTACATTTTCAGGTTTCTAATGGCATTGCAAAAATCAATCAATTAGTGCTGATAGGTGGTCCCTGTATAAACCCTACGTACATGAGAACTATGGGACTAGAACCTGGGATTATGGGCTGTTGACGCATCTGCATTGCCACGGGAATCCTACGTTAGGTTTTTGTGAAGGTAGCCACTGCAGGAAGTATAGCCCAGCAGGATCTGAGGAACAGCCCCCTGCAGCTTATGCCGGCATAAGAACCAGGAAGCCATCATGGGGAGCTATCATAGAATCACAGAGCTGGAAGACACCTCAGGAGGTCATCAAGTCCAGCCCCCTGCCCAAAGCAGGACCAATCCCAACTAAATCAACCCAGCCAGGGCTTTGTCAAGCCAAGACTTAAAAACCTCTAGGGATGGAGACTCTACTACTTCCCTAGGTAACCCATTCCAGTGCTTCACCACCCTCCTAGTGAAATAGTGTTTCCTAATATCCAACCTAGACCTCTCCCACTGTAACTTGAGACCATTGCTCCTTGTTCTGCCATCCATCACTACTGTGAACAGCCTTTCTCCATCCTCTTTGGAACCTCCCTTCAGGAAGTTGAAGGCTGCTATCAAATCCCCCTCACTCTTCTCTTCTGCAGACTAAACAAACTGAAATCCCTCTGTCTCTCCTCATAGATCATGCGCTCCAGCCCCCTAATCATTTTGGTTGCCCTCCGCTGGACCCTCTCCAATGTGTCCACATCCTTTTTGTAGTGGGGGACCCAGAACTGAACACAATACTCCAGATGTGGCCTCACCAGAGCTGAAAAAAGGGGAATAATCACTTCTCTGGATCTGCTGGCAATGCTCCTTCTAATGCCCCCCAATATGCCATTAGCCTTCTTGGCTACAAGGGCACACTGTTGACTCATATCCAGCTTCTCATCCACTGTAATCCCCAGGTCCTTTTCTGTAGAACTGCTACTTAGCCATTCAGTCCCCAGCCTGTAACAATGCTTGGGATTCTTCCGTCCCAAGTGCAGGACTCTGCACTTGTCCTTGTTGAACCTCATCAGATTTCTTGTGGCCCAATCCTCTAATCTGTCCAGGTCACTCTGGACTCTATCTCTGCCCTCCAGCATATCTACCTCTCCCCCTAGCTTAGTGTCATCTGCAAACTTGCTGAGGGTGCAATCCATCCCCTCATCCAGGTCATTAATAAGGATGTTGAACAAAACTGGTCCAAAAACTGATCCTTGGGGCACTCCATTAGAAACCAACCATCAACCTGATATTGAGCCGTTGATCAATACTCAATAGGCCCGACAGTCTAGCCAGGTTTCTATCCATCTTACAGTCCATTTATCCAATCCATACTCCCTTAACTTGCTGGCAAGAATATTGTGGGAGACCGTATCGAAAGCTTTGCTAAAATCAAGGTATATCACATCCACTGACTTTCCCATATCCACAGAGCCAGTTACCTCATCACAGAAGCTGATCAGATTGGTCAGGCATGACTTGCCCTATGTGAATCCTTGTTGACTATTCCTGATCACTTTTCCCTCTTCCAAGTGCTTCAGAATGGATTCCTTGAGGATCCCCTCCATGATTTTTCTGGGGACTGAGGTAAGATGACTGGTCTGTAGTTCCCTGGATAGTCTTCCTTCCCTTTTTTAAAGATGAGCACTACATTTCCCTTTTTCCAGTCATCCGGGATCTCTCCTGATCTTCACGAGTTTTCAAAGACAATGGCCAAAGCCTCTGCAATGACATTTGCCAACTCCCTCAGTACCCTCGGATGCATTAAATCCGGGCCCATGGATTTGTGTATGTTTAGCTTTTCTAAATAGTTCCTAACTTGTTCTTTCCCCACCAAGGGCTGTCCACGTCCTTCCTATACTGTGTTGCCTAGTGCATTTGTCTGGGACCTGACCTTGCCCGTGAAGACAGAGGCAAAGAAAGCATTGAGTACTTCAGCTTTTTTCACATCATCTGTCACTAGGTTACCTCCCTCATCCAGTAAGGGCCCCACACCCTCTCTGATCACCCTCTTCTTGCTAACATGCCTGTAGAAATCTTTCTTGTTGCCCTTCACATCCCTTGCTAGCTGCAATTCCAGTTGTGCTTTCGCCTTCCTGATAACTCCCCTGCATTCTCGAGCAACATATTTATACTCCTCCCTAGTCATCTGTCCAATTTTCCACTTCTTGTAAGCTTCTGTTTTGTTTTTAAGCTCACCAAGGATGTCCCCGGTAAGCCAATCTGGTCATCTACCATATTTGCTTTTCTTGCTGTGCATCGGGATGGTTTCTTCCTGTGCCTTTAATAAGGTTTCTTTAAAATACTGGACTCCTTTCTCCTTCATGTCAGCATCCCAGGGGATCCTGCCCATCAGTTCTCTGAGGGAATCAAAGTCTGCTTTTCTGAAGTCCAGGGTGTGTATTTTGCTACTCTCCTTTGGTCAGGATCCTGACATCTACCATCTCATGATCAGGACTCGCCAGCCACGCGATTCAGCATGCTGCGCATGTGCAAACCGCGCTGCGCATGCGCTGATTGCGCTGCGGTGCCGTGCTGGGCTATAATCTACTCGCCCATGGCGAGTAGATTACCTAAATTGTCGAGCCCTGCTCATGATCACTGCTTCCCAGGTTGTCACCCACCTCTACTTCCCCTACTAGTTCCTCCCTGTTTGTGAGCACAGCAATCTGAGTACCAGTGCTGATTGCCTCTTTGCTTCCACACCACACCTTGCTTCACTGAAGACTTCAGCTTCTGACCCTAGTTTGTCCTCAACTTTGCTGTTTGCTTGCAACCTGGTGACTGACTCTGACTTCTTGGCATCCCGAGCCCACTTGACCCCGACTCTGCTGTTTGCCTGCAGCTGCCTCAATTAACCCTGCAGCCTTGTGCACCACCCTGACTTTCTGGTATCCTGACCCTGCTCGACCCCGTGCCTCATCTCCTGACTGAAACTTAGCTAAGCAGTGCACCCGGCCTGGCTCCAACAACGTGCTTTGTAGAGATGACAGCACCAAGTTGCCCGCACTGGGAGATTATCACCAGTTTTATAGGCTTAAATGCTTTGCCAAGATACTTGGCGGTGCTTTTGCTCACAGGCCCTCTCTCATTGTGCAGTTATTGCATTTCAGCCCCGCAACACTCACGCCTGGTGCGGGTAGTCGCCAGCATCTGCGGGAAGAGGTGCATGGGATTGTTACAAACAGAGGAGAGATCTTGCAGGAACTAGCATTGGACTGCTTTATCTCTCATGTACTGCAAGACAGGATGGGTTGCGAGAGAAGTTAGGGTCATCAGAGACAGAATTTCCCAGCAGGAGGAAGGCTTGGTGAGAGGGATGGGTGACTGGAAGACAGATGAAATAGCCCACGTGAGAATAGAGAAAAGAGGAGAGAAAGGACAGGATTAGTGTGTAGATAAGGAAAGGTTAGCACTAATGGTAGTTTAGGGGCCAGGACACTTGACTGAGATTCCTGACACAGATTTAGTGGGTGACCTTGGGCAACTCACTTACAGTATGTCTACCCAGCAAGGCTAAAGTTGAATTAAGCTACGCAACTTTAGCTACGTCAATTGCATAGGTGAAGTCAAAATAGCTTAACTTGGCTTTAGGCACTGTCTACACAGCAGGAAGTCGAAGGAAGAGCACTCTTCCTTTGACTTCCCTTACTCCTCGGCTGTGTCTAGACTGGCATGATTTTCCGGAAATGCTTTTAATGGAAAACTTTTCCGTTAAAAGCATTTTCTGAACAGAGCGTCTAGATTGGCAGGACGCTTTTCCGCAAAAGCACTTTTTGCGGAAAACAAATCTGGGCTGTCTACACTGGCCCTTTTGCGCAAAAGTTTTTCACAAAAGGACTTTTGCCCGAACAGGAGCAGCATAGTATTTCCGCAAGAACACTGACAATCTTACATGAGATCGTCAGTGCTTTTGCGGAAATTCAAGCGGCCAGCGTAGACAGCTGGCAAGTTTTTCTGGAAAAGTGGCTGATTTTCCGGAAAAACTGGCCAGTCTAGACACAGCCCTCGTGAAATGAGGGTTACAGGAGTTGGAGAAGTCCTCCAGCTTGACATTTGAAATAAAGGCTTGTAGTGTAGACGTGCTCTTCGTTATTTCGGAATAATGTCAGTTTTTCTGAAATAAAACAGTTGTGTAGACGTATTCTCAGTCTATCCTGACTCCCCATCCCCCATGTGTAAAATGAGAATACAACTTCCCTCCCAGCAAGGGTGTTGGGAGGATAAAATCCATTGCTCATTGTGAGATGCTCAGCTACTACAGTAAATTGGATCCTAAGAGCAAAAGAAAGTGGGGAGGGGAGAGAAAATGTGAGTGGAGGAAATGGAGGGAAAGAAAACCTGTAAAACGGGAAAGACTCCAAACCGGCACTGTGGCTGTCATAGACAGATGGTATTGCCATGGGAAGAGGGAATTCAGAGGCTCAGAGTTGTGAGGGGGAGCCTGGCTCAAGGATAGGAAATTAAAGCCTGATTAAAGAGGTGAATGATAGCAGGTTTTCCTTTACAAAAGGGGAGCAGGCCAGCTATGAGGGTCTGGTTCCAGACCTGGTGTCTCACTCTCTGAGATAATGTTGTTGTATAGCTGTTGGAACAGAATCTGGACACCGCGTATGAAGCAAGCAGGAGGGTTTATTACACACAGCGCTGGTGGAGTGTCACTTTGCTTGTTAGGTTTCGTGAACACTGCCAGACAATAGGTTACAACGGATTATATCAAATGCTGATGGGCGGATGAAGTGTTGGGGGGAAGGGGAAGATCCCGGACCCCCTGGATAGGTACTAACCACGAAGCAAAATAAAAGCAATAATCTAAAGGTTACATAGTGTTTTCCACCCATAGTTTAGGGTATGTCTACACTTGCCCCCTAGTTTGGACTAGGGAGGCAAATGAAGCACACCGAAGTTGCTAATGAAGCGAGGGATTTAAATATCCCGCGCTTGATTAGCATATTCGCGGCTGGTCGCCATTTTAAAATGCCGGTCACCTGATTTAACTTGCTGCGTGTAGACGCGGTAGTCCGATCCAAAACCCTTCCCTCGAATTAACTGTTACTCCTCCTGCAATGAGGTGGTGTAGGAGGCTGGGGGTGGAGAGGGCATCGGGTGAGCCCGATGAGTGAGCATCGGGGTGTCCTCCCATCTACCAGGCACCTGTTCTCTCCTCCCCACCCAGCCACCAGGGGTACATGAGAATTGTGCATTTGTTCCTAGCACTGTTGAATGTGTTATGTCCTTTCTCTCACCCCTACGGCCTTTCTCTGGGATGTAATTATCTAGGTAGTTATCTTTATGATGACCTTCCTCCGATGGGCTAAGCAGGGGGAGGTAACCTTCATGCACTGTGCCTTTGGTATAGGTAAAAAAACAGCAAGCAAATGGTCTGGTAGCACTTTAAAGACTAACAAAACATGTCTGTGTGCCTGTTCCAGACTTGAAATTTAGAATAGTGGTTCTTAACAGAATATCATAGCCTGCCTCAGAATTTTTTACCCTACAGAGCTCTGTGCAGGCAGCACCCAGAGGCAAGGGAAGAACTCCACAGGGACCCCTCCATCCAGTGAACTTCAGACAGTCTTGCTGATCCTCTTCAATGGTTTATGGGGTGTAGCGGGGGAGTGAAAGGGGGTTTAAGTACAGACCCTTGAAAGTTAGCAGGATATGTGAGCAAAGCTGGCTACCTTGGGCGCTGCCGGCATGGTGACTCAGGAATGGGGAAGTACCATCTCATAATGGCCAGGGGGTACCACCAGTGCTCAATCCTCGTCTTATCTAATTGATATCCATGCACTACAAGACTGGGAGGGAATGTCAGAGACACTGTTGTGGTAACACAGTAATGCCTCTTTAAGGCCCAGAAGCAATAAAGAGGAAATAAAACTAGGGGTCCCCTGACTGAAAGCACAGGAAAGATTCCAGCTATTCAGATGCTTTTTGTCAAGTGCTTTAATGAGGGCTTGTTATCAGATCAGCTCAGTGCACCCTGTCTCCCTTCATAGCACAGGAGAGATACAGAGGGAACACCCTCAAGCTAAAGATGGCGGTTCAGTGCTACAGCCAACGTGTTCTCCTCTAGCTCACAGCCCTGTGCCAGCACTGCAGTGATCTGGACAACAAATAATCCACGAGCCCAAAATGATCTACGCTCATGGGCTGACAATGACCTGACCTCATGCTGCTGAAGCAGGTGCTAGGTATAGCAGCACATATGGCGTGAAAGATTAATGGGCAGTGTGCTGAGAATCACAGGCTATACTCATGTAAAGAAAGACTGCACTGTGAGACCCTTTTGAATATCCAGTATTGCCCACAAACACACAGGTGCTGCTGTTTCTTCCCAACACTTTCCTGATGAGCTATCCACTGCTAGTGTGTTTAGAAATGGGATTTTTCCATCACAAAACCCCTCACCACACTGATCTCTGAATGTAGCATCCATGCCATTGCCGCTCAGGTACTGCCAACCAGGAGGGCTTGATTTCGCTGCAGGAACAGCAGCAGCTGATACTAGATGTGCGGGGGAAGAAACTTATTCCAAGACAAATGTTCCCATGGTAGCAAAGGAAATATAGATGATTTTTTGGCAAATCAAGTCCATCCAAGTTATGATCCTCTTTACCACAAACTGGGGCCTGCCTATCCCATTGCATCTTATTCTGGTCATTTAGGCTACATCCACACTGTGGAGCTATTTCGGGATACCTCCAGTATCTCAAAATACCTATTCCACATCTGAAGAGCAAGCCCATTGTATTGAAATATTCTGATGTCCCTGTAAACCTCATTGCATGAGGGATAAGGGATGTTTTGGAATTGCACTTCATTTTTCAATAAGATCAAAATAAGCTGTGCAATTTGCACAGCGCAAATTACATAGCTTATTTCAAGGTAAGGGTGCTGTGTAGGTGCATCCTTATTGAGGTTCTTGGTGAAATTGCAAATGGTGATAGATGGGACTGAGCCCAAGAACAGAGTGTTGCTGAAAGCAGCCCACAGACACGGACATGTGGATTCATTTTTACTTTACTTGGTGAATTAATCTGATTTTAAAAAAGGATCTGGATACACAAATGCCACCTGTCTCCCTGCTTCCCTCTTCCTTCATTTCCCTGTCCCTTTCTTGCTATTTATTTTTGTATCACTTGTATGTCTTGTGGCCCCACAACAAGTAGGGCCCTGATGTGCCAGGTACTGCACACAACATGCAGGCTATGTATAGTTTAAACTCTGTATAAGGGACAAACAGGCAAGGAATATCATCATCCCAATTTTGCAGCTAGGTAACTAGAGGGGTTAAGTGACTTGCCCATGGTCACACAGCACTTCTGTGACAGAGCTGAGAATTGAACCCATCTCCTGAGTCCCAAGCCACAGCGTTAACCACAAAACCATTTCAGTCTCTTTGCAGGTTGATACTTGTAATAAGGGTGTGACAGGCCTAGAAATGCATTAGAAATAATGTCGTCACAAGAGTCGTCAGTACCTACTAGCACTGGGGGCTTATTTTACGATTTCTGGTGTCTGCTTCTCCAAACAGTACTGATGATTTCAAAATCCATGTACTAGAGTAGCCTTTCCCTACCAACAATCCAGCAGGTTCTGACCCTGAGGACAAAGTGCTGGAACTAATGTTTCCTGGGCCAATCCAACAGAAATGAGAGCAACTGCAAACATTCTTGCAGTGAAGATAATTTAAAATGATTAGAGATCAGGGGAAGCTGAGAGAAGGAAAAACAAGAAGGGAGAAGGGAACAGCCCTTACTGGCCAATGTGATGCTGTTTCAGAGGTGCAGACTCTTCTGCAGATCCTACCCCTCTTTTATGTCTCCAAGCACTGCCCCTGGTGCTCATTACATGCAGATTGAACTGCTCACACGAATGCCACCTGCCCCTTAATTTCCCCTTTCTTTAAATGCTCAGTCCCATGGGGAAAGGTCAGCCATCTACCGCAACATTCAATCAAATCACCGCTGTTCGTTAGTGCTGGCGAGGGCGCCACAACAGCCTCTGTGGAATTATCTTCTTCAAGCTTGGCCTGTCTGTGTCTGTTTATCCGCTGCCAACTCTCACGCTGACAGCTCTGGTGTAACATTCATGATTCTCTCCCTCTTGCTCGGTCTTTTAGAACACGAGTCTCATTCAGACTATAAGTACCATGTCACTTTTAATTACTTTCTGCCTTTCCTTATATTCTCCACTGTGAATTTGAGGAACCACTTTTTGCCCTGCAAGCGTTCAGGACAGGGCCCTGTTGGGGGTGGTGGTATAGGAGGCAGGGGGTGGAAAGGGGTGCAAGAGTGAGCAGTGGGGTGTCCTCCCGCCCACCAGGCACCTGTTCTCTCCTCCCCACCCTACCCCCAGGCACCTGTTCTCTCCTCCCTCCCAGCCACCAGGGGCCTTTTTTCTCCCCCTCCTCCAGTGCTGTGGCCAAGGGCCGGGAGGGAGGGGAAGGGTTTGGGGCAGGGCGGCTACTTACCCGTGTGCTGGCAGGCAAGATGGTGGAGCCCCAGCCCTGCAGGCCATCCCCTTGGTGGTACGGCTGCCCCAGTGGACACTGCAGGTAGCTCTTCCCTGTGGGCTCACTGCCCCTAGTGCATCTTCCTATCGGTGTGAGTTGGGCTGGAAGCCAGTGAGTGGGCAGCATGGCCCTCCTCACTCCCAGGCTGGCCCCAGGGAGAAGCTGGTAGCCAGGCCATGCGGCCCCCTCTGATCCTGGTCTGGCCTCAGGAAGCAGTTGAAGGTAGGATGTGTGACCCCCGCCATCTCTGGGCCACAGGGAGAAGCTGGCAGGTGGGCTGCACAGACCCTGCTGCCTTGGGCCGGTCTCGGGGAATAGCTACTGGCTGATCCCACCCAGTGCCCTGAGCTCACCACCTCCACTCTGCCTCCTGCCCCTGTCCTGAAGACCTCCTCACCTCCAACCCTAACTCCTGCACACACACCCCAGACCCGTTCCCTGAGGCCCCCTGACCCCCAGGGCCCTGCACCTCCTACAACTGGGCCAGCTCTGCACATTACCAAAAGATAAACTCGGGTCCCATCTCTGCTGTCACTGAATCAAGCAGCTGGGGATTCAAAACAAGGGTAGCTCTGGTCCCCCACTGGCTCATAGCATCAGCTAGCTCAAGTTGTGCGCACAGTCTGAACATGTGGTAAGTCACGTACTATTCACACGGACTGATCTAGCACTAGCATAGTGTGAGGGCAGGGCTCAAGTCTCAGAATGAGCCCCTCACCTTCACGGTGCTGGGAGCTAAAAGCAGAGCAGCTGCAGTGCTGAGCACCTGTGGAGAAGAAAAGACTTGACAACATGAATGTAAGCAGCAGAGGAAACTGGAGGGTCATCCGAGAGGGCTCCCATTCCTACTGTCAAGATTCCCAGGTCAGCCTGGTCCCTGAACCTCAGTTCTTTCTTTTAATGCAATACATATAGGGGATCCTGGGGTAATAGGCCTTTGATCATCCTCAGTGGGGGAGTAGGGGGCATTGTACCTCATTAAGCCAACCCTTCCTTCTTGTGTGAGTATTGAATGCAGGGGGCATGAGCCACCGGTTAACACTCTCTGGGTATGTCTACACAGCAAAGTTATTTCGAAATAAGTTTCCTAGCGTCTACACAAGCCAACTGCTATTTCGAAATTAATTCAAAATAGCGGAGGGCTTATTTCGAAATTTGTGAACCTCATTCCACAAGGAATAGCACCAATTTCGAAATTGCTATTTTGAAATAAGCGCTGTGTAGATGCTTATTTCAAAATAGGGGGCCTCCAACCCTTCCCAGGGTGTCCTGCTCGCCACCCTGGCCACAAGGTAACTTCTGACCTGATGCCCTGCCGAAGCCAGTTCCGGCTGGCCTTAAATGCAATTCAGAGTCCAATCAGTGTGGATGCGCTATTTCAAAATAGCAAAAAGCTATTTCGAAATGCATTTTGTGTGTAGACGCGTTATTTCGATATAAGATATTTTGAAATAACTACGTCGCAATTAGATATTTCAAAATAATGCCGTGGTGTAGACATACCCTCTCTGTGCCAGATCAGGATACAGAAGGACTACCACACACAAGAGACTTTTGAAAAACAGGTTAAGAAAAAACCTGTGAATCTCTTAAGGGCTTTTCCTTGCTTTCTGCTTTGTTAGCACCTTAGGGGTTAGATGAATATAGTCACATTGCCAGAACAGTTTCCTTGATCATGCCTGCATGTTCAAAGCCTATTTCCTAGTGGCACATACTGCAAAAAACAACACTGGATGATTAGCCAGTTCATTACATTTGTTCTCAAAGAATATATTAGCCTCACAACAAGTTGTGCCCACAAAAGCTCATGATCCCATCTACATGTTTCAAGTCTTTAAGGTGCCGCTAGACTATTCATTGTTTTTTGTTGATTCCAGCTTAGGCTTAGAAAGTCCTCTAAAATACAGAACTAGGAGTTAAAACACCTCACCAACAAGAAACCATCTTGCTTGCTAGCAAGAATAGGCAAAGTTGCTTCTGAACTCATTGCACTTTATTTAGCATATGTTCCAGAACTAGCTGCCAGTGCATATACCAGTTTTATCAAGAGTTTCTAGTAAAATAATAAACAGCAAACCAGAACTTTTAAGTGTATGTTTTCAGAGAACTGACAAAAGCTAAGCCAGTGATACTCAAATGTACCACACAAGTGGTTTTGTTTTTAAAAGTTCACACTGAAAACAATCTTTAATGCTGAGAGCCCTCTAGTGGAAAATGGATTCATTGCAACAATGAATCCAAACTCCACGCCACATATCACAGAATACGTTTTGTCTATTGACATCTCCTTTATGTGTTTTCTAGTTTTTCCCACACACAAGATGCCCCCTCCTCATATCAGTATAGCACCTATGAAAGCAGAAAGGAGAACAGAGACTCTCTCACTACAAGCCATTTTGTGGTACAGTACTCCATAGCCCTGAAATGGCTACTTGTTACTTATTTGTTAGACTAATGACTTTAGAGGAGCTTTACTCAGAAAGCCACACAGATTCAGTTTGGGTCTTCACTCATGCAGGTTCTTCAAAGATAAGTTTCACAGGCTATGTCTACACTACAGCGTTTTTCAGGGATATCTCCGGTATCCCAGAAAAACTCTGCAGCGTCCAGGGAACGCAGCTGCTTTTTTGGATCAGTTTCCGAAAAAGCCGGTGTTTTCTTTCAGAAGCCCTGATTCCTCATTTTATGAGGAATAAGGACTCTTCCAAAAGAGGAAGTTTTTCCCACATTTGGCCCCGTGAAGATGGGACAAATGTCGGAAAAGCCTTTTCTGAAAAAGAACTGCAGTGTGGACACAGCCACAGTTAGCTAAGATTTTTCTGAAACTAAATGACCCCTACAAAACAAACAAACAAAATCCAGGAAAGATACATCTATTGTATATTTTAGAGAGTTTGTGAATCTGTCTGTCTGTCTGCGTGTCCGTTTGTTCAGGAAGTCCTAAATGATAAGAGCTAGGACTCCCGCATGTCTACACTGGCGGGTTCTTGCGCAAGGACTGCCGTTCTTCCGCAGAGCGTCCATGCTGCCTGCCCGCTCTTGTGCAAGAAGATTTACAGCAAAGCGTGGTAAGAGAGGGTTTTTTGCACAAGAGCTATGCTCTATTCTAACAAGTGTAAGCTCTGTTGTGCAAGCGCTCTTGCGCAAAAGATCAGTGTGGACGCGCGGCAGAGGTTTCTTGTGCAAGAAAAAATCCCTATGGCTAAAATGGCTATCAGAGCTTTCTTACGCAAGAGAGTGTCCACACTGCTATGGATGCTCTTGCGCAAAAGCACATGGCAGTGTGGACGTGTTCTTGCGCAAGAGTTCTTGCATAAGAACCGATGCGCAAGGTGTTCTTGCGCAAGAAGCTGCCAGTGTAGACATAGCCTTGGTGTGTAACTTCCTCTTATCATAACTTAAAGCAAGATCAGGGTGTGGTCGTGCCAGGACAATGGAATGTGTCTGGCCTGTGATTGTTTCACATGAAATGGAAAAGAAGGGGTGTGAGAGTGGGGACAGTTATGTTCATGAATGAACATAGAGAGGGTAACAAGCATAGGGGACAGTCATACTCAGGGCTCGACAAATCAGTGTATCTACTTGCCTGTGGTGAGTAGATTTCAGCCGGTCGCCCCGTTCACCGGCGGCGTGCATATGCAATGTGGGTCTGGTGCATGCGCGGTGCGGGGCTGGCGAGTGGCTTTCGCCGCAGTTTGTCATCCCCTGGTCATACTTACAAATGAACATAGAAGGGGGTTGTCGGGGGGGATGATGGATACCTGTGCCCTCGTGTCTAACAAAAAGGGGATAATTGTCTCGTTTTCGGTAGTCAGGTTTTGATAGGGTCGAGGGTCATTTAAATCGGGCCGAGTGACAGCTAGGCACTCGGCCTCTCCCCGTTTTTTGGCTGCGGGGGAATAGGGCGATCTTCCCACCCCAGTTTCACAGCCAAGTCTTTCTGTTGATCACTATTCATTTTCCTAATAGCTTCCTTGGCGAGTCCCTTACCCAATAAAAATCCAAAAATCTTACGCTCGATGAACGAACGCTCGGGGTATTTGGGTTTGGGCGCCATTTTGGACTCTTTCACCAGAGTAGAGGGGGTTGCAAGTAGGGCGGCCTTTAGTGTTGCCCACTTCACCCTCTCTACAGCGTCGTATAGTCGGCCAATAGGTTGTCCTGTGTATCAAAAAGCACAAACTGATTTTATTTTGATGATGCCAGACAATCATCAGAACAAAAATTAAACAGATTGCCAGACAACACAAAACAATTCCCTGAGGCTTTTCTAAATCACAATAATTCCCAATAACTGCCCAGGGGTTAGGAACAGTTGAATTAACACTGGTATTGTCCATAGGGCTGATTATTTACACAACTTTATACAAGGAAACAGTAAAAAACCTAAACCACAACTATTTATGAACTAACCTAGTAACTTTTTAGCCACTGTCACTTGACAAGCAATAAGGACAACTAAAAAATCAATTAGGATAGGGATGATGGCGGGGGGAGGGGGGGTTATACCAGTTCTGGAGACAGCAGGAACACAAGTACCGGTCGCATGCTCATAAACTGTCTCCACTCGGGTCGACCAACTCGGAGTACGCTCAGTAAGACTCGAGAGCGGGGGGTGCAAGGCGTCTGGTGATCAGGCCAAGCGTTCACTCGATGCGAATCCCCAGTGAGAGAGGGGCTGCCTGCCTGTTTTATTGCCTGTGAACTTATCACCCCATAGGTTGGTTTTTGCTGCAGTGGGTGGAGTAGCAGGCCTGAGCACAAGTCAGCCCATTGGCTGATCTTTCACTGCAATGGGTGGAGCGAGCAGGGGAAGATTATTAATTTACATGCCCTTATATGGAAAACACTCCACCTCACAGACAGAGCCCCCTATACCAGCCTTAGAGATATTACAGGCTATGGCTCCCTGTGACGGGCAGCCATTGTTGTAGTTCTGACTCGGACAGGGGTAACAAACACCCCAACCCTGGGGAGCAACCCCTGCCATCCTGGGCTTCCCCCAGGGAGTAGCAGCCCATTGTGTAGCATGGTCCCTTCCACCCCGAGCTCGCCCCAGGCAGCAGCCAGTAGCAGCTGCTCACCATACCACAGGGTCCTCACTGCCCTGGGCTGGCCCCAGGAAGAAGCTGGTGGGTGGGCAGCATGGCTATCGCATTGCATAGCTTATTTTGAGTCAATTTGGAAATAGCATTTTTGGTAATTTGGTGCTGTTTATATAACACCAGATTTCGAAATAAACCACTATTCCAAAATGTTCCTCACTCCTTGTGGAATAAGGTTTACAGGGATGTCAATTTAAAGCCCTAACTCAATTAGCTGGTATTCCTCCTGCAATGAGGTTTACCAGCTAATTCGAATTAGGGGCTTTAAATCGGTCTCCCATTTCACTGCCATGTGTAGACGCGGGCAGTTACTCCGGGCTAGTGAATTTCTAAAATGGTGACCAACCAGGAACATGCAAATCAAGTGCGGGATATTTAAATCCTGGGCTTGATTTGCAACTTCGGTATGCTTCATTTGCCTCCCTACTTCGAAGTAGGGGGCAAGTGTAGACATACCCTAAGGCGCCACAGGACTACTTATTTTTTTTTAAAGTTACAGACAAACACAGCTTCCCTTCTGAGACAAAAAAAGTTGTAAAAACAGTAAAACCCTCACCTTTTTCTCAACCGTTCTCCTTTCTAGAAATTTAACAATTACACAATGGATCAGTGTAATAATTCCTGGTTCTTGGCTGTTCTGCTCCCAAATTTTCTTCTCTTTCCATGATCAGTTTTCTTTTTAATTCTATCTAGAGGACAGGTTATATCTCCAAAAGAGATAGGTTAGCTATTTAAGAACCACCATCAAGCCCAACCCTCTTTCTTTGTACAGATGCCATCTGCAGGACTTGCGCAAGACATTCCTACCCCTCCAAACCACTGCCAGCAGAGAAAGTAGCTGCAGAGCTGCTCCACCGACACTAAAACAATCCTCATGCTGGAGTAGCCAGGGGTGCTTAGTTTCTAATGAAAGAGCTGGGGCACAAGCAGGAAAAGCATCTGGGTGACACCAGAATAATGCATTGCCACTTTCCCATCCCCTGGTGAGTTCAGCTTTCAATTAATTTCCAGCATGTTCTCCTGTCCATCACACTATCCCACATATCACTGATGCTTTGGCGATTACTGGGAAGAAGCCCTATGTTAAGAAAAGCCATCGTAGTTTAGATTAAGCACCACTGAGTTTGCTGTTGTTACCCAGTCCCCGTGAGCCTGCAAGGTTGTGAGTGGGTATAGATAGCAATGCTCTACTCATCACATCTGAATGGCTGGCCAAGAGGAAGGCTCATAAAATCCTGCATGTTACCATCTGCTGATAACTCCTGCAGCCCAAGTGCTGATCTTGACATTGTCAATACCAGGGTTCTTTAACCGAATGTCTCTTAACAAGCTCAGTCCCTTCGGTGTCATAGAATCATAGGACTGGAAGGGACCTCAAGAGGTCATCGAGTCCAGCCCCCCGCCCTCAAAGCAGGACCAAGCTCCGTCTACACCATCCCTGACAGATGTCTATCTAACCTGTTCTTAAATATCTCCAGAGAGGGAGATTCCACCACCTCCCTTGGAAATTTATTCCAATATTTGACCACCCTGACAGTTAGGAATTTTTTCCTAATGTCCAATCTAAACCTCCCCTGCTGCACTTTAAGCCCATTACTCCTTGTCCTGTCCTCAGTAACCAAGAGGAACAAATTTTCTCCTTCCTTCTTGTGACACCCTTTTAGATATTTGAAAACCGCTATCATGTCCCCCCTTAATCTTCTTTTTTCCAAACTAAACAAGCCCAGTTCATGAAGCCTGGCTTCATAGGTCATGTTCTCTAGGCCTTTAATCATTCTTGTCGCTCTTCTCTGTACCCTTTCCAATTTCTCCACATCTTTCTTGAAATGTGGCACCCAGAACTGGACACAGTACTCCAGCTGAGGCCTAACTAGTGCAGAGTAGAGCGGCAGAATGACTTCACGAGTTTTGCTTACAACACACCTGTTGATACAACCTAGAATCATATTTGCTTTTTTTGCAACAGCATCACACTGTTGACTCATATTCAACTTGTGGTCCACTATGACCCCTAGATCCCTTTCCGCCATGCTCCTTCCTAGACAGTCGCTTCCCATCTTGTATGTATGGAACTGATTGTTCCTTCCTAAGTGGAGCACTTTGCATTTCTCTTTATTAAACCTCATCCTGTTTACCTCTGACCATTTCTCTAACTTGCTAAGGTCATTTTGAATTATGTCCCTATCCTCCAAAGAAGTTGCAACCCCAACCAGTTTGGTGTCATCTGCAAACTTAATAAGAGTACTCTCTATCCCAATATCTACATCATTGATGAAGATATTGAACAGTACGGGTCCCAAAACAGACCCTTGCGGAACTCCACTTGTTATCCCTTTTCAGCAGGATTTAGCACCGTTAACAACAACTCTCTGACTACGGTTATCCAGCCAATTATGCACCCACCTTATCGTGGCCCTATCTAAGTTATATTTGCCTAGTTTATCAATAAGAATATCATGCGAGACCATATCAAATGCCTTACTAAAGTCTAGGTATATGACATCCACCGCTTCTCCCTTATCCACAAGGCTCGTTATCCTATCAAAGAAAGCTATCAGATTAGTTTGGCATGACTTGTTCTTCACAAACCCATGCTGGCTATTCCCTATCACTTTATTACCTTTCAAGTGTTTGCATATGATTTCCTTAATTACCTGCTCCATTATCTTCCCTGGGACAGACATTAAACTGACCGGTCTGTAGTTTCCTGGGTTGTTCTTATTCCCCTTTTTATAGATGGGCACAATATTTGCCCTTTTCCAGTCTTCTGGAATCTCCCCTGTCTGCCATGATTTTTCAAAAATCATAGCTAAAGGCTCAGATACCTCCTCTATCAGCTCCTTGAGTATCCTGGGATGCATTTCATCAGGACCTGGTGACTTGCTGACATCTAACTTTCCTAAGTGATTTTTAACTTGTTCTTTGTGTATCCTATCTTCTAAACTTACCCTCTCTCTGCTTGTATTCACTACGTTAGGCACACCTCCAGACTTCTCGGTGAAGACCGAAACAAAGAAGTCATTGAGCATCTCCGCCATTTCCAAGTTTCCTGTTACTGCTTCTCCCTCCTCACTAAGCAGTGGGCCTACCCTGTCCTTGGTCTTCCTCTTGCTTTTAATGTATTTATAAAAGGTCTTCTTGTTTCCCTTTATGCCTGTAGCTAGTTTGATCTCATTTTGTGCCTTTGCCTTTCTAATCTTGCCCCTGCATTCCCGTGTTGCTTGCCTATATTCATCCTTTGTTATTTGTCCTAGTTTCCATTTTTTATAGGACTCCTTTTTTATTTTGAGATCATGCAAGATCTCCTTGTTAAGCCAAGCTGGTCTTTTGCCATATTTTCTATCTTTCCTACTCAGCGGAATTGTTTGCTTTTGGGCCCTTAACAACGTCCCTTTGAAATACTTCCAACTCTCCTCAGTTGTTTTTCCCTTCAGTCTTGCTTCCCATGGGACCTTACCTACAAGTTCTCTGAGCTTATCAAAATTTGCCTTCCTGAAATCCATTACCTCAATTGTGCTGGTCTCCCTTCTACCTTTCCTTAAGATCATGAACTCTATTATTTCATGATCACTGTCCCCCATGCTGTCTTCCACTTTCAAGTTCTCAACTAGTTCCTCCCTATTTGTTAAAACCAAATCCAGAACAGCTTCTCCTCTGGTAGCTTTTTCAACCTTCTGAAACAGAAAGTTGTCTCCAATGCAGTCCAGAAACTTATTGGATAGCCTGTGCCCCGCTGTGTTAGTTTCCCAACATATGTCTGGATAGTTGAAGTCCCCCATCACCACCAAATCTTGGGCTTTGGATAGTTTTGTTAATTGTTTAAAAAAGGCCTCATCCACCTCTTCCACCTGGCTAGGTGTCACTGGCTTCTTTATTTTAAATAGGACAACCTGTGTTGATATGTCAGAGAGCAGCCCCTTCCTGGAGCAACCTCCTGCAGACGAACAGGCCTGCCTGCCTCACTTTCTCCTTTCAGAGTCTGCAGCAACGTCACTTCCGGATCTCTTGCTTAAATAACCTCCCTCCTCAGCGTTGGTTTCTTATCAAACGTAGTTAAAATAGTCCCCAACCAAAGTCCCAGATATGTGCACATAGCCCCAGAAACCCCACTCTTCCCAGTGGAATGCCCCACAGCCCCAGTTCCCTTAAAGAGAGGCCTCCCATACTGTTCTCCGGGGTCTTTCACCACACCTGGGTTCTCTGTCAGTCCAGCTGGTGTGGGAACCCTACTCTTCCCAGTGGGAATCCGCACAACCTCATCTTCCTTAGAAAATTCCTTGTTCCTCCGGGCCTCTCCATTGTTCCCCTAGGTCAGGTGCTCCACTGTGGAGACATTAGTGGCTTTGCCCCGCTGCTGCACCCCTCCCTTCATCCCTCTGTGTCCACTGGCTTCAGTTCTCCAGCTTAGAAGTCATCAAGGCACCCCCCTCTGCTACTCTCTGGGCCTGGACCTCTGGAGAGGTCAGCCAGGAAACCCCTCCTGCTGCTGTCCTGCCTTCACCCTCCCTCCAGGCAACCAGAACAGCTTCCACCTGGGACCTTCCCCAGCTCCCACATGCCCCTTTTCAGATGGATTCGGTCCAAGCTCTAGGGTGACCCTCCCTCACAAGCTCCCTCCCAGATGGATCAGGTACCTCTTTTAAGGCCAAGGGGGGGGGCAGTGCATGGATCAGAGGTACATGGTCTCTGCTCTCACGGAGGTCCCTGCAGAGAGCCTGCTAGCCTAAGGTGCCAGGGCTCAGGCTAGCGCTCTAAGAAGGGCTGTGTAGCTGTTGAGTTGTGGCTTGGGCTCTGAAGCCCACCCCACCTCTAGGCTTCAGAGCCTGAGCTGCAGCTCCAGAGTGTTGCCTACACAGGGAATTTTAGAGCCCCGCTCGTGGGAGTCTGTCGACATGGGCTGTGAAGCCCATTCCTGGGCTATGTCATCAGACCCTTCAAGAGCCAGCAGCACCCTGTGGCATGATCGTATTTTATTACTACAGAAGCCTCCGTTTTTTTAAGACGCGCCCATGCTAAAAGCAAATCCCATGAGATGACTGAGGAGCATTGCTAAAAAGTCCTACAGCACATCGGCTGCTAGTCCCACTATTCTCTGACTTTAGGAGGGAAAGTGTAGAAATGGTAAAGGAAATAAGAGTGAATAGACCCAGTTAAACATTGCCACAGTGGCTGATAGCACTACTTCAATTTAAGAGCTTATTGTTTCTTCCATATAGCCCGTTTTGTTCCATTATTAGAGATATAACTCACTAGTTTCTCATCCCATTGAGCTGACTGCAAACTGCAAGCCCCAGCAAAGAGATTTGTTCCTCGCTCTCTTTCTCTCTTTGGTTAGCTGATCTAATTTCGGGCATTGTATAAGTAGTGTTGAGGGGGAATTTGTTTATACCTGTTACAAATGTAAAAACAAATGGCTGACAAATTTTAGTAGCAACTAGAGACCAGTTGTCTTCCAGGGAAGCATGCAGCTCAGAGAAAATTCAGCCTGTAGGTTTCTTGGAGTGTTTGTGGACTAGTCTATTTTGTCATTTTACATATTTTATACGGAAGTGACTATTCTGATTTTGAGAAAGAGAGCTGCTTCAGTGGCAGCACTGTAATAAAAAGTAGCGGATCCCCCGGTCCTGCATTGTGTTCAAAGATGTGGCAGACAAGTTAGAACATTAGAAGTGTTTTATACATGAAATGAATTGTAAATCTTGTTTACATGGATACAGCATGTCATGCAAACAATAATATATTTGTTTTTTCAATACAGACAGCCTCTCAGAGTCAATGTCTCAGACCAGAAATAGATAAACATAAGCTCATCTATACAGTATTTTAAACACATGTGCACGCACACATGCATTCACTTGTGATGGAACAAACATTTCTGAGACCTAAACTACACCCTGTGAAACATCAGGAAAGAGACAAAATTCTAACTATGGGCCCTCTATTTGTATTCAATATTTATATAGCGGTTCCTATGCAGCTGTACATTTCTGAACCAGGAATACTGCAAGCTGGCTCTTTAAAGCGAATGATTGTAACTACAGCCGGTCAAAACATTTGTGTTTGGAAGGAAGTTGGATGACAGTTAAAGAAAATCACAAGAAGCTCTGCAGAAAAAAAATGTCCATTTTCTTTGACACTCACCAAATTGACACTGACAATGGAGTGAACTCTGGACAGGAGGCACCAGCACCCTTTATATGCCCATAACCGTCCTTTACTGGCAGGCTGAGGCCTGATTGAAAGGCAAGAAACCCCCAAGTTCTCATTCGATGTTCACAGTGACTCCAGAACCTCTGCATTGGCTTCCTTAGAAATAACAGAACTTAACAACTTGTGTGAGGGAACTGGATTTTATTTTATATAGTTGTTTGTTAAAATCCCATGAAGACAAACAAGTTGAAATATCAACTGCTAAGCATTGTTTATAGCAGTAACAATTTCTGATTGTAATTTGTGCAACAGACACTTGTTCGCTGAGTTCTGCATTGAGACTGGCAATTAAGCTCAGGAAACGAACCTGAGGAGCAGTTAGTAATAATGTTTTGTTGTTTCCAGCCTTGGTCAGACTCTTCTTAGTGACCTGGTGGTGAAGGGGTTCATATCGCATTACCAAAACTCTAAGACATGCAACCCCCTGAATCCTGATGAATAATCAAGTTTAAACTGATGTGAGTAGAAAATTCAAGTTTCTGTTTTTAGAGATTTGATTTGTTGGCAGGATATATCATGGGCCAAATTCATCCATGGTGTAATTCCTTGGTCTCAGACTGAATTCTCACCATGATTGTTTTTGCCCAGTATGTCTTTTGTACTGAAATGCCAGCTACCCACTTCTGCCCACGGATGATATTGAAATAGCATACTTTGTAACAGACTCACAATATGCTGCAGTACCTTGGTCAAACTTTATGGAATTAAGTTAAACTTAATGCAATAATGTTTAATACTGTTGGGTCCATTGTATTCAAAATTCAATTGTGTAAGCGTTATTGCATATAACGTCTCTAAGAGGTGAAATAATACAATCGCTGGAAAATAGTAGAAATTTCTAAGGGCTTTTTGCATGAAGTGAGTTCCCTATGAAATGCTTGGGAGGAGGGAAATGCAAATTCTCCATTGCAAAGCCAGTTTTTTGAAGCTATGTCCTGGGGAGACAGAGCCACGGTTTACTCTTTATCTGTCCCTGGAAATTTCAGATCGAAGTCCCCCGAACTGTTTCAAACTACAGAGTGGGGGCAGGCACCCTTACTGATTCACTGCAGAAACAGCTTATGGAGTGTCAGCCGACGGTCAGGGCAGTGTGTGTGTGTGTGTGTGTGATACCGAGAAAAAGGTTTAACGTCCGTGACTTTACTGCTAGGACCGGGGTCCCGTCGCAGAGGGCAGCCAACAGGCTGACAGACACCCCGAGTTTATAGGAAGAGCCTATTACATCTCAGATTTTAGCTGCTAGGCTACAGGATCCCTTCGCAGCGGGCAGACTAGGGAAGACTGAGAGATGCCCCAACGGATCTGTCACCTGGGAGTGACACTATCAAAACGCCCAAGCTCTTCCTATACCTGTCCCTTATGACCGGCTGAAGTTCTTTTAAATTGTGCTTGGTTCTGTTACAGCACCTGAAGGAGTCAGGTTAAAAACTTAAACAGTTACAGGTTTGTTAAAAAGACTTATAAAAGTATATGGTTACAATGGCTATTGCTCTATTTCTTAACTGCTAGCAAATACAGATCTTAAAATGGTTACAAAGAAAATAAAGATAGAAAATAGAAATAATGGTACCAAGTGACAGCTTAATCTTTAAAGAGCTCTAAGTCTATGTGTACATTTAAGACAAAGGACCACATCCAGGTACAATTTTTACCCCTTTCTGTGCCTCTCGGTCCCAGCATGTCAGGCCAGGGCCGGTCCCTCAATTCCTAGGAAAGACGAATACGAGGTGGGCATCCCCGTGGAACCTCGGGAGGTCAAACACCTAACCGGACCAGCAGATAGATGGTAGATTGACACTCAGAGTAAATGTGCTCTGGACCCATCTTTATACCCATAGGGGCCCGTATCCTCTTTCTTATCTTAAGATGCTGAATTGTACTGGTCCATTTTGTGGCGCCAGTTCTTACAAGGGAGTTTCAAATAATTTACACTTGTAAGAGAGGAAGATAGCTAAATTAGGAGTGCCGGATATTCTTTGCTGGGCGGGAGATTCCTCCCCCTGCGGACGGCTCTGTGTTCGTATCAATATGGGTTTTAGTCAAGGGCACTCCTCGGCAGCCTCTTGGTCAGCAATAGGCATATCTCTGTTTACAGCCATTCACGGTCACTGAGCCTGCATATCCAGGCAAGCAAAAATGGATGTTACAAGGGGGGTTCCTGTCTGGCTACATGGAGGGTGTGTGTTTTTCTTGGAAGTTTGAACCTGGGTCCTGTGAAACCAGCTAGCTCTGCACAGATGGACCGTTGTAAGGAAAGCTGCCGGTATTAGAGAGAAAAAACAACAAATGGTCTGATAGCACTTTATAGACTGACGAAATATGTAAATAGTATTATGAGCTTTCGTGGGCACCACCCACTTCTTCAGATGACCCAAGTTATGAGTTGGGGATATAAAAACTTGAAATAAATAGGAGAGGGGAGAGAAAGAAAAACGGGAGGGGTGTGGGAGACAGAGGATCATTAAGTATCTGGAGAAGAGGTACTTAAACCTAAGCAGATAAAAATCAAAGTCAATAGAGAGGAAAGGTAACTATTATGTGGCACTCTGCTTTGTGCTTTATGACTTTGTGCACTGTAACCATTTCTGTCTCTTGCTTTTTGCAGAATCCTGTTTCTTTCCTTAAATAACCCTTTTCTTGTTTCATTACAAGCGCCGCGGGGTTTAAGGTAAAACTGGGGTACAGTTGAGCTCTGATTCCTGTGAGCAGCCAGGGCCAGGGTCTGGGTGTCAGGGGAATGATTCAGAGGGACTTGGGGTCTATGGAACACCCAGGGCTGGCGACAGACAGACTTTGTTGGGTCTGGGACAATGGGGGGAATTTTGACTCCAGTCCCTCCACTTGGGTGGAAGAGGCAGGGCTAGAAGCAGCCAGCCCTCAGCACTGCCCTGACTGCAGTGTGCCTTCCCCAGCCAGCCCTCAATGCAGCCCAGACTGCACCGTGCGGGGCTCCAGCAGCTGCTACTGCTGCAGTAGTGATGGTGGTGGCCTGGAGCTGCAGGCCCTTTTAAATGTCTGGGCCCCAGGGTAACTGCCCTCTTTGCTCCCCCTCCTGGCAATGGCCGTGGACACACTTCTTGTTAGCCTGCCAGGGTGAAGACAGGGCTGGCACAGCCCAGAGGAGAGCACTTAGTGGCTAACAGGCTGGTTGTATTAGGGACTAACAGCCAGCCATCCTGGGCAAGGCTCCCTCTCTGTAGAGGCGGGGTAACAAGGTACCGCGAGAACCATCATAGCTGCATATAAAGCACAGTCCAAAGCTACAGCTCAAACCGGTGTTATGGGAGGGCTCTAGACTGTCATGTGTAACACTGTTCTGTTTGTGAGAATCCCTGGCAAGCCCCAAACCAGGGCCATGAGAGATACTGAGGTTTAAGACGCAAAATTAACTTCCCTTTCAGCATATGAGATTCCAACCCCTCCATGGCTAGGGTATTTTTGGGTGGGGGGAGAGAAGGAGGAAGAGGATCTAACTCAATATTGTCATGAAATTGAAGCTCTGATACTGGTGATATTAAACCCATCTCCATAACAGACTGTGATGTGATGATAACTCCCAATTTTGCCTTTGTGACAGAATCAAGCAGAAATTAGATTGAAAGCTGGTTTAAAACACAGCCAGTGACTAAAAAACAATTACATTTTTTGGTAGAAATATTCCCTTTCCTCCTGTCCCTGCTATGCTCCAGTGACAGATCCCTTCTTTAATATCAGAAGCAGCATTTGTGAAGACAGCGTCTCTCTCCTTAACAGTCCTCTTTAGCTCACTTCTTCAAAGGGTGACTCATTTCAGTAACCTTCATACATGTTGAATAGTGATACATTGCCATGACCTAGAAGTATCTGTACAGACAGGTGTTTTGGCTTCCAGACACCTCTTAAAATTGTGGGAGAAATACAGTTACAATAACACGCTCCTGAATTAACCCAAACCTGTTATGTGTGTAGTATAACCAGGACACTGCCGTGAACTCTCTAGTTTACCTTCAGTTTTTGCCTCTTGAACAATGGAGGCATTTACTTGTGAACCGATGCAACAAACATCTTTCCTAAACCAAGCGACATGTAGAAATCTAGAATCTATGTCCGGTAGGACAAGCTGCAAGCTGGAGGGACTGAGGGGTGGGGATGAGGGAAGGAGGAGGAGGAGGAAATGACAGGAGGTGGAGAATTCCAGTGGAGAGCCGCGGTAGTACAGCCCTGAGTCTGAAAAGCATCATAAGAGCCTCTGGATACAGATACTCAGCTGCAGCAACAAGACCAGAGTAGAAACAAGAGGATTACTGCTGAATGGTGAAACATGGTGAGTAAGATTTTTGTCCCTCACCTTATTGCTAGCCTTTTGTGCAAAGGAATTCCTTTTGCTCTGACATCGCCAATGAGACTCCAAGGGACAGACGATTATTTTGGGATGATTGCTTGTTCTGACACTACCCCAAGCACTGGTTTTTCTTTATTTCTTTTCTTATATATTTGGAGGCACATGCTCAATCTCTTTTAAAACAATAAATAACTGAATGTGACTAGAGCTGGCAAGGTTACCATGTGGCTGGCTGATACTAAAGGCGGCTGGACACGGCCAGTGATAAATGCACTGTTTCCCTTTCAGGTACACAGCCGAGATTTCTGTTCAGCTGTTTCCTCCCTGGAGATAGGCTCATGGTTCAATAGCTCAGGGCGGGTAAGGAAAATGTTTCAAGCCAGTTCATTTCTTTCAGCTTCAGGTGCAGAAGAAAAACCGAGCTGTGCAGAGCAATGCCATGAAGGGTGCCTCCTGCTGTAACAAATTCATCCTTCTCCCACATTCCTCAGTGTGGTTCTCCCTCTGTTTTCCCTTGGCATAGAGCTGCAAGAGCTAGTAATTACAGAAACTGTTCAGATGACTAATCAAGGAAATGAAGCTGGTGGCTAGGAGCTAGCCATTGTGCTGAACATGTGGAGATTCTACAGCTTACATGCCCTGTACAATGAACCGGAGAGAAAGAATGCTTGTTTTTCTGCACCCTATTTCATCTTTTCTATGTACCTAGCTAGCATATTTACACACACGCTACTGCAGAGCTCAGCATACCAAGAGGTTTAATTTTACTACTGACATCTCAGCTTTACTGAGCAATTGGCAGTGTTTCATTTAAGGTTTAGAGACTTTCCTGTAGCACATTGCTAATAAGATTAAACATTAACTACAGATCCTCATAGTATTCTGATGGAATGTGTACGATTTTACCGAGTGTGCGTACGATGGTGTGTTTCCTTAGGTCTTCCAGTGAGAAAAAGAAGAGTCTGACCTAAATGTATATGCAAATTACTAGATGATCTGGATTAGCCAAGAGAGCCAGCCAGGTGATACATAGGAATAATAGCATGCTACCACTAATGATGACAAGACTATGCCAGGCAGGTGGTATGATAGATTATGCCAGTATAGATCTGTATGTCATAAAGGTTTAATTAAAAACAATCATTAGTATCACTTACTCTATTTCTCCTTTTTAAAAATGGAGATAAGATAGTGGCAGAACACTCGGTTTAAGAAGTGAGAAGATGAGCAATGCTTTAAAATCTTTTTTGTTTTCCACTGTGCGGGAATATTAGTGTCTGTTTTTAAGAAACTGAATTGGGTATTACAGTAACTTCAGACAGAATATCATCACGCTCTAGCAGGGAACCTCTTTGTTGGTTTATAATAAAAACATTCAAACAGTGTAAAAGAACAGCATGTTCCTAATAATAGTAGGAAAATTCTCCACTGGCTTTATTTTGTGACCTTTAGTAAAGAGAGTTAAGTGTTTGTGAAAGTAACTGTATTCTATCTCCCAAAGATAGCCCCTTTTGTAAGATTATATACTCTACTTTATGCTCTGTTAATTGATCCAGAACAAATGCTAAGCATTTATCTTACTCATTGATTTCAATAGGAATCATGGGCACTCACCCCTTCACACTGGTTTGTTAATCTTTCTTAGGGTTTTGGTTTGGGACCCATCACTATAGCAGCTCATTGTCTCCCTAAATTAATTAGTCTCTAGTACACTTAATGGCACCTTCAGTTCTTTGTCATTTCCCATTCTTCAATTTCATCATTAAAACATTTGAGAATAAGTTTCACTTCAGAGTGTTCAAAAAACTCCCCAAATGCTTGAAAAAGTTAAGAACACTGTCCATGAGATTTGTGTCCAAAATTTGTCTCACTCCACAGTTTTTTGGAGCAGGGAGAACATTTTCAAAAGTGACTTTCACACTTGGGCACCTAAGTTCACTGTGGAGAAGTCACCTCAATCATTTAACTCTAAAATACATGCGTGCTGTATTTTTCTTTCTCTCCATTTTAATAATATCAGCAGTTAGAAAGAATATAAAAGAGTTTGTCAATGGATTTAAATAGTAAGATCAAATCCTAGGAAAGGGGCGAGTTTAGACACTGTAGAAGAGGCAATCATTTCTGGTGGGGGGGGCACTCCGAGATTTTGGTAGGTGGTCAAGGGCCGCACTTTTCTGTGGAGGGGGAGCAGTGTTTGGGATGGAGGTTAGGTGCAGAAGGGAGTCCGGGACAGGGCACTGGAGTGCAGGAGACAGTCTGGGGCTTGAGAGGGAGTTTGGATGAAGGAGGGGGTTGTGATCTGGGGCAGGAGGTGGGGTATTGAAGGGAGTGCAGGGTCTGGGAGGGAGATGGGTGCGGAAGGGGGTGGGGTGCCAGAGGCAGGCTCTGGCCAGGAGGTGCTTACTCAAGCAGCTCCCTGCCAGTAGTACTGTCAAGTAGGCTCCTCTGCCTGCCAGCAGCTGTTCTGTGTAGCTCTGCTGCACTGCCCCTCCCCCCAGCAAAATCTCTCAGCTCCCATGGACAGAATTGATAAGTGGAACATCCATGCTACCAAGCCCGTTATTTTGAAATAACAGGCTGCTTATTTTGAAATCTGTACTCCCGCTTTCCTCAGGGAAAATACTATTTTCAAAATAGTTATTTGCAATGCCGCTATTTTGAAATAACCACTCCTCAGAATAATTCAAACTAATTACCCCATAGTGCTTCCTGGGGCTCTAAGTTGAGGTAGCACATCCTCATTAACAGAGTCTGCCTTGGACTAATTTCAAGGCTTCCCCATAGTGGGGACATGCTAGTTCAATTTTGTAAAATTGGGAGTTAAGTCCAATTAATTATTTCGAAATAATTTGCTAGTGTAGACATGCCCTCAGCAAGAACTAGTGCATACAAGATGATTGTTATAAGTTTGATGATGGAGTGTCTTTGAATTTTAAAAATAATATTCTCCAAATCCAAGTACCAAATCCAGAGTTTTCATTTCTATTGTACTTGCTAGCCCAATCCTTGGATTTAAATCTTGTTTAGAAACCTCTGAAACTTTAATGCTAATGTCAAGACCAGTAGATATGTGTCATTCTAGCAATATCATAGATGGGAAATGCAGTTTCTTCACAACAGTAGCATAGCATTTCTTTAGCTGCAGAAAAGTCTGTGTCTGAGATAGTGGTAGATAAAAATTTAACTGCAGTCCAGCCAAGATTTATGGCACATACGTAAATCTATTGATGCTAGAAAAAAGGAGATGGGTCAATTTGAAGGAAAAGTACACACAAAGTCTTCTTGAAAGACTGGATTAATGGATTAATTCTTAGTGGGCTGGCAGCCAGTTCCAAAGAGTCCTGTCATTCTGAGTGAATTTTAATTGAAAAACATATTTCTTTACAAAGATGGAAATCAGTCCCCAGATACGTCTTTTTTCTAGTAGAAGCACAAGATGAAAAGTGGAAATTAAATGTAAGGGTGGAATAATGGAAAGGAACTGGAGGCAAGGCAGTGAGAGAGCTGAATGCGTGAGTCAGAACAACCCACAGACAACGTCTAGACTCATTTTCTAGAAGTTTGATTAGGATTACACAACTCCTGGAAGCATATGCTGTTTTTTTACCTTAACGTTTCTTTAATCTTTTTATCCTCAGTTCTACGGTACAGTTTCCATGGTACTGATGCACAGCCCCACAGGCAGGAAAAGGAAAAATGATATAATTGGATGGAGATAGTAGAATTAATAACGATGCACAAAAGACATAAGTGTTCCATATGCATTGCTAGTCTATATTTGAAGAGAAGCAGAGTGACATGCTTCTATCACATAAGGATGATAAAGTACTTTCCAGCCTGTTTGTCAGTCCAAGGAGGATGTTAGACAACATTAATAAGGGATAAATGTGTTTTAACTACTAGGGCCAGAGTGTACATAAGAGTTCTAAAAGAGTTGGCTAAGAAGCTCTGATGCACTGATGTCAATCTGTAATAAATCTTAGAATATCAAGAGATATTTTAGGAGAAATTAACAGAGCTAGTATTATGCCAAGTGATCCAAATTACAAGCCGAATGACCCAGGTTACTATTGGGAGCTTAGGGTGTAATCAATCCTGGGCAAAATAATGGAAAGCTGATGTGGGATTCAGCTAATAAAAAATTAAGGAAATACAAATCATTCTAGTCAATGTAGCATTATGGAAACAGTTCTTGTAAAATAAACCTAATTTCATTCTTTGAGATTACAAGTTTGGTGGAGAAAGATAACTGTAGAAGTCGTCTATTTAGGTGTTTAAAGGTTTTTGACTTGGTACTGTTTGTCATGCTGATTTCAAAAGTAGCACTGGAGTATCAATTAAATGCATTATTAAGAACTAGCTACCATTTTTTTTAACCAAGATCAGACTAACACGGCTATTTCTGTTACTTTATATCTCAAAAACAGAGTTGTCAATGAGGAAGCTCTGAATGGGAGTGTTTGTAGTAGCACAGTTTTGTGGGGATTAGGGGACCACACTATTTAACATGCTCATCAGTGATCTGGAAGCAAATATCAAATCACTGCTGATAAAATTTGTGGATGACACAGAGGTGGCAAAGTAGTAAATAATGATGAGTAGGGCAGCCATGCTGAGACTTGGTAGGCAGGATTGTTCAAAGACTATGCCTTTTAATACAGCCAAATGCAAAGTTATACATCTAGAAAGAAGGAATGATACCTCCAGAATGGGGGATTATACCCTGGAATGTAGGAATGGATTGTATCCTAGACTCCTGGAATGTAGTGCCCCTTGGAAAGGATCAGAGGATCAACTCAACATGAGCTCTCAGTGTAGTGCTGTGGCCAAAAGAAACAATGTGATCCTTGGCTGTGTAAACAGGGCATAGCAAATAGGACTAGGAAGAGGATTGTATCTTGGTTTGTTGCAGTAGTTAGACTGATACTAGATTATTGGATTTACAGTTTTACATTTTAAAATTAGAGAGGGTACAGAAAAGAGCCACAAAAGTGATTTGAGGACTTTACAATGAGAGACTTAAAGACCTCAATCTGTTTAGCTTACCAAAAAGAAGACTGAGTGGTGATTTCATTGCAGCATATTTGTTGTGTCACCGGGAGTTAGTATCAGGTGCTAAAGGATTTTAATCTAGCAGAAAAAGGCATAACAAAAATGGTGACTGGAAGCTGAAGCCAGACAAATTCACATGGGAGATTAGGCACAAATTAGGATAATCCATCATTGAAATAAGCTACCAAGGGAAGTGGTGGAGAATACACCACTGTATGTCTTTGGATCAAGACTGAATTCCTTTCTGGAAGTTATGCCTCAGTGAAAACAGTTATGGGGCTCAATATGGGTGAAATTTAATGGCCTGTGATATACAGAAGGTCAGAAGATCAGACTGGATGACACAATTGTCCGCTTTTTTTTCTCACAAGTTCGCTCCCGTGGAATAGGTTTTCCTCCCATCCCTCTCTCAGGATGCTCAAATGGTTCTAACGTTTTTAACCTGAGAGGCCCATCTGGGCTTGATACCTATAAACCCTTTAAACAGCTATTTTCACAGACCCCTAGTGTCTCAAAACCAGTTTTTTCTGAAGCATTCCTCATTGTACTAGGCAGTGAACATATATGTAGAGCGTCTCTGCCTCCACCTTAACTCACCCTACATCTTTGACTATCTTAGCTGCTCTCTGGGCACCAATCCAGTTACAATTTACTGTAATACCTCAAATCCATGAGCAGCTCCAGACAGCTGCCTTTCTTTATATGACAATCTGCAGGGGAAAAAAAGTTCCTTTCTTCCCTAAATGTGACATTTCCTCCAAAAGCTACCCCTGCACAAGGTTCAGGAAAAGCAAAATGTATCCTGGGATAGCCACAGTTTTTCTAGACATAAAAATAATACAGTGCTGAAGTCTTATTCTACAGCCCAGCAGGGAGCTTCAAGCCACAGAGATATGCATTTTCCCCAGGGGATCCAGCATCTGCTTCAAGCACTAGAAGAGCCTGAGATCTCTGAAACCTCACATTTATGACATTGCTAGGTTGCAGGAAAGTTATCTTCAACTATTTCTAACAGACTTGTGTGGCTCTCTCTCAATTCTGCACAATTGGATTCAAGGTAAGTAGCATTTAGTTTTGAGCAAAGAGGTGCAAAAACATCCCAATAATCTTTTTCTAAAACTCTGAGTCTCCACACTGTACGAATGTAGTCACACGCTACCCTCTAGTTTGCCATTATTTCCTGACTTCCCCTGTCAGCACATTACAAATGTGCTGATTACAGGTCAACCTGGTGCCTCCACTAGAAATTGCTTTATACCACTGGATTATCACAGATCTGGCTGCCTGAAGATTCCCTTCTCCCTGTGGATTCCACGACTAGCTGTTCCAAGAAGATGTCAAGACACTTTCTCTCTTTATCCCACTCTGAGGTGATATGTCGCCAGTCAAAATGGGGATAGATGAAATCTTCCATTATTATTATGTTTTTTATTTTTATAGCCTCTCTAGTCTTGCTGAGCATTTCACAGTCACGATCACCATCCTGGTCAAGAGATTGATAATATATCCCTACCGCTATATTCTTATTATTCGAGCTTGGAAATGCTATCCATATTCTCTAGTACAGTTTGGTTCATTTCAGATTTTCATTTGACTCCATATTTTCTTTACATATATTGCCACTTCCTCACCAGCATAGCTTCTTCTGTCCTTCCGATATATTTTGTACCCTGGTATTACGGTATCCCATTGATTAGCCTCATTCTGCCTAGTTTCTGGGATGCCTATTATATCAATAGGCTCATTGAATACGAGGCACCCAAGTTCCTCCATCTTATTATTTAGATTTCTAGCATTTGTGTATAAGCACTTAAAATTGTCACCTTTTAGGTGTCTGCCATTATGTGATGTAATTGAATGGGACTCTTTCTCATCTGACTATTTCTCATTTTATCCTACCAATATTTAATCACCTTCCACTTTCTCCTCCTTACTAGGGCCTAGTGAATCTCCTTCTCCGCAGGATGTCTCTGTGTGAACCACATGCTCTCTTCACCTACCTGCCCATTGTGGGAAGGTGGCCAGTTCCAGCTGTCAGAACATCCTCTTAGAGGCCATGGACAGATGTTACTATTTAGAGGAGTTCTAAGACTGTTCCAAGTTGTATTTTCATATTAAAAGAGGCTTGCAACTGGGGGAGAGGGAGCGTACAAAGCTGGTTTGTACTGGGTGCAGAAGAGCTGGATCTGAGACGTTGGCCCCACATTTATGCACCTCATTTGAACACTGGCAGTTCTTTATTCTGCTAGTGTAACTGTGCCTGGTTTATCAATGAATGTTGGATGTAACACTGTGCTGCTGATGTGTATTTTAATATGAAGCCATTCATTCTCCATTATTGCTGACTTCCAGAGCTCCAGATGATTTTCGTTTTAGTGTATGTCTAAATGATGCAGACCTAGGGAATTTAATTCTCAACTGAGGTTTAATTCGGTGCAGATCTGAAGGGATTTTAAAAAAACGAACAGGCCTCTGAATAAGTATATGGGCCATTCTTTTTCTCCAAGAAGAATTTGGCTTGCATGAGAGCTTGCAGGACAAGTTTGATTCTGAATTATGCACTTATAATCCCATTGCTTTACTCCTGATTTACACTGGCGCAGGGAGGAGGAGAAACAAGTGCTGTCTATTTATGAAATAATTCCATGGGAGCTGAATTATTGTCACCACAGAATACTTTTCTGGATATGTTAAGTGTTTACTGCATTAAAACAATCAACTGTTCTGAACACTGTACAATCCACCCCAAATTTGCACTGAATTATGCAATGCACTTACATTTAAAAGTAACGAATGCACCAAAGTTATGCCAGTGCTTCCATGTACTATAGTTTGTCATCGTACACTTAAAAACGTTTGTTAGGCCAATCCAACTCTTCAGTGGTACTTAGCGGAGCCCTTTAAAAAAGCTACTGTTGGCATGTTTTTGCTAAAATTAGCACTACAGAAAATTCTAGGTTGCACTCTGACGTACAAACTCCCACTGGAAAGGTAAGGGTTAAAGAATTGATCTGCACCCAAGTGGCCTCACTCCACCGCACCTGCCACATCCGCACTGGCTGGAGAAGGAGCTTTAAAAGGGGAGAAAGCAGCCCAATGGCAGGCAAATGAGCTGACCCACAGCTGATCACAGCCCCGTGCAGAAGGTAGGTACAGGTCCTCCTACCACCCTGTAAGGAGGGATAACTATGGAAGTTTATCCCTCAGTGGGGAACCTCATTGTGGGTAGAAGACCCTGATGATAGGTGGAGGAGAGTCCTGAAGCCTCCTGCTTAATTCCCAAAGGCCTTCCCCACACTGTTGGACACCCTGAAGGGCCCAGATGTGTAAACATGACCTGGCCAGGACAGAGCCCTGGGTGGAGCCATGGCAATAAAGAGGGACTCTGGAGAGAAGATGGTGAGCCTGGCCTTTTCACACCTCCACCAGATGGAAGAGCAGCAATTCAGTTTCAGCATGTACCCCAAGCATTGCTTTATTCTGAACTTTTTCTAATGCCAAGATATCTTCTTTGAGATGAAGGGACCACATCTGCACATAGTATTCAACATGTGGGCGTACCATGGATTTCTAGAGGCTGTAAGATATTCTCTGTCTTATTCTCTATCCCTCTTTTAATGATTCCCAACATTCTGTTTGACTTTTTTGACTGCTGCTGCACACTGAGTGGCTATTTTCAGAGAAGTATCCACAGTGACCTGGGGGGGGAGGGATAGCTCAGTGGTTTGTGCATTGGCCTGCTAAATACAGGATTTTGAGTTCAATCCTTGTGGAGGCCATGGGGGAGAATTTGTCAGGGTTGGTACTTGGTCTTGCTGTGAAGGACTGGACTTGATGATCTTTCAAGGTCCCTTCCAGTTCTAGGAGATAAGCAACCTCCATTAAATTTAATTTTTTAATTTTAATCTCTCTCTTGAGTGGTATTATCTGATTTAGTCCCCATAATTTTGTATGTATAGTTGGGATTATATTTCCAATATGCGCTACTTTGCATTTTTTTAGCATTACAATTCATGAGCCATTTTGTTTCCCAGTCACCTTCCTATGTAAGATCCCTTTGAAGCTCTTCACAGTCTACTTCGGGCATAACTATCTAGAGCTGTTGAATATCATCTGCAAATTTTGCCACCTCTCTGTTTCCCCATTTCCCCAGATAATTTATGAATATGTTGAATACGCTTGGTCACAGCATGGACCCCTGTGGGACACCACTAGTTACCTCTCTCCATTCTGAAAACTGACCTTTTATTCCCACTTTTTGTTTCCTGTCTTTTAACCAGTTACCAATTGATGAGAGGACCTTCCTTCTTATCCCATGACAGGTTGTTTTGCTTAAGAGTCTTTGGTGCACGCCCTTGTCAAAGGCTTTCTGGAAATCTAAGTACACTATATCCATTGGATCCCCTTTGTCCACAAGCTTGTTGACCCTCTCAAAGAATTCTCATAGATTGGTGATGCGTGAGTTCTCTTTACAGAAGCTATGTTGACATTTTCCCCAACAAATTATGTTCATCTATAAAAATGATGAGAAGTCCTGTGGCACCTTATAGACTAACAGATTTATTGGAGCATAAGCTTTCATGAGCAAAGACCCACTTCATCAGACTAAATCTGTTAGTCTATAAGGTGCCACAGGACTTGTCGTTTTTGCAGATTCAGACTAACACAGCTACCCCTCTGATACTATGTTCATCTATGTATCTGACAGTTCTGTTCTTTACTATTGTTTCAATCAATTTGCCTGGTTCTGAATTTAGACTTACCAGTCTGTAATTGCCAGGATCACTTGTAGAAAATTGGTGTCACATTAACTATCCTGCAGTCATTTGTTACAGAAGATGATTTTAACTGTATCTGAAAGCTCCATCTTTGAAACTGTCAAGCTGCTATCAGGCCAACTAGCTGTCAAACTAGAGTGACCTGTTCTCCCTGCCAGTTCTATGAGACCTTTGCTAACCTTACCAGTAACACTCACTGGCTACGTCTAGACTACATCCCTTTTTTGTAAAAGGGATGTAAATTAGACGTATCACAATTGCTAATGAAGCGGGGATTTAAATCTCCCCTACTTCATTAGCATAAAAATGGCTGTTGCTTTTTTCCCACACGGAGCTTTGTCGGAAAAAAGCGCCAGTCTAGACGCTGATCTTGCGGAAAATAAAGCCTTTTCCGAAAGATCCCTTATCCCTCTATGAAATAAGGGATAAAGGATCTTTCGGAAAAGGCTTTATTTTCCGCAAGATCAGCATCTAGACTGGCGCTTTTTCCAAACAAAGCTCCGTGCAGAAAAAAAGTGGCTGCCATTTTTATGCTAATGAAGCGGGGGAGATTTAAATCCCCGCTTCATTAGCAATTGCAATACATCTAATTTACATCCCTTTTACGAAAAAGGGATGTAGTCTAGACGTAGCCCTTGTGTTTCACTTGAACTCTTTTTCAAGCAACACCAGGAGTTATTGACTAAAATCTCCCATGAGAAATAAAATCAGTTCTAATATTGCTGGTTCCCCCAAGCCTTCATTTCGCTAGATGTTATTCAAAATATACAAATCTGAATGGGGTTTTAGTTGTTTGGGAAACATCCTTCAAATCTACATGTATAGATGTGGGAACTAGAGGTGCTCTGCTCCTGGACCCATACCTGGCAGCCCAGCTTGGCCGGGATAAGGGGGCAGACTATCATTATCCCTATTAATAAAAGTGTTCCTGCACCGCTGCCCACATGGCCCCTTCAGAGCTCATTAGTGGAGAGCACATAGCCAAACACATTCTAAGGTTTCATTCTGCTGTTTTCTCTACAGAAACAAATGTGAGGAAGCAGCATGGAGCTAAGGAGAGGAAAGACCTTCATAAAATCGAGTTTGCAGCTGACCTCTGAGAAAGCACCATTGATAGATGCGATTCCTACAGACAAGGATGGTCTAGGAAAAGACAAAAGGGCAGCAGGTGAGGGGACCAAAAGCGAAGCAGATGTCCAGCCGGCGTGTTTGTCCACACACAAAAGTGATAGATTTTCCAATAGAACAACAAGGAGCGGGGCTAGTGAAAACTTCCTAGCAGCACCTGGGTCTTCCTACAAACTGGTAAGGAAGAGTAAAACCCATGACTGTGTGCTAGGGGGAGAGAAAACAGAACGATGCAGCCACAGTGATAAAGGTGAGAAGGAGGGCTCTTCAGCTGCAGGAAGAAGTAAAGGGCGTCTTGTCAATAGCATCAGCTTTTCTGGGGTGGGGAGCACCCTGAATTGCAGTGACAAGAAAGAGGCCATGGTCAGTCCAAGTCAGTCCACTTGCAGCAGTCAGCAGATGATAGATTATAGAAACTTTGCGCCACAGATGCCTTTTGTACCAGCGGTAGCAAAAAGCATCCCCAGGAAGAGGATTTCCCTTAAGAGATCTAAGAAAGGGCTCAGAGATATATTTCACATTAAAAAAAACAAACCTGAGAGCCTAACGCTGCTAGTTGAGAAGGGCAAGAGGCTGCCTTCTCCAGCTTGCAAGAGTGAGCTGCCAGGCAGGCTGGGGAAGTACCTTTTCAAACCCAGAGAAGCCTTTGCAGCTGACTGCTTGGCACAAGACTTCTCCGACAGCGAAATGCAGTCTGACTCCTCCCACGACTACTGCCACGCTCTGTGTGAAGATGTTGCTTCTCTGAAGAGCTTCGATTCTCTCACTGGCTGTGGGGAGATCTTTGCAGACGAGAGCTCTGCTCACGTGGAGCTGGAGAACAGCAGAGAAGTGCGGATGAGGCGATCCAAGGCCAAAGAGAGCCCCGTCCTGGGGTCTTTTCAAGGAGGGGTGGAACAGCTGGCATCCCCTGCCCAAAACGAAGCAGCTGATTTTGCAAAATTTTGGGACAATATCAACAAGTCGGTGCGATTACACCAGAGCACGTTATTTGATAGAAGGTTGTTGAAGATACCCAGCCCTGATTTGGGAAAGAGTAAACATGAGGCTCCTGCTTCAGTGACTGACCTGCTGGTATCACCTGACAAAGATCTTGACAGTTCCAAAGAAAGCTCTGTAGATACAGGGACGCCAAAAAGTGAGCACCAAGAATCCACCTCCACCAGCGATGAGGGATACTATGATTCATTCTCTCCTGGGCAGGATGAGGACACGAAAGAGACCCAGACTCCTGGGGTTCCAGGTAGATTTCCAAGAGATAGTTACAGCGGCGACGCCCTTTATGAACTTTTCTATGATCCCAATGAAGCCAAAATAAGCCCTGTCCTAGACGATGAGCTATGTATGTCTGAAAGCATGTCAGAGCAGGCCATTGAAATCCCTTTGTCAATTTACAGCTTTCATGTGGGAGCAGAGGAAAATTTGGCTTCACAGCCAGCTGCAGACATTATTAGCCAGGGGTTTCTTCACAGCACGTGGAAAGGTAAGGAATGCTTGTTAAAGCTCTGTGATACTGAACTTTCACTGACCATGGGGATAATAAACTGGCTGCGAAAAAACCCAGGGTTCATTTCCCCCACTGACCCGATCAGGAGTCCTGAATTGCAGATGGAAAACAGTGGAGATCCATTGGTCTCTTCTAGTCCCAGTCCATGCTGGAGTGAGGACAGAGCATCTGAGGAAGAAACACAAGCCAAAGGAGAAACAGATACTTCTAATCCAAAGCCTTCTTTGGGTGATGAGAATAATACGGCCCAGATGTGTGTAGAGGCCATGGCTGAAAAAGATGGAAGGGAAGTTTCTTGGCCTCACATAGCTAATGGGCATTCTCAGGAAAGGGAAGGAAACTACTCTGAAGATTCGTGGACTGTGTCTGGGCTTCAGGAAGCCCACTGCACACCCAGTAATGTGCCAAGATCACAAGCTCTTGGAGGCACTTTAGGGACCAGTTTGCCCGAGAAAGAGAAGATGCCAGTTTCAGGAGAATGCAAGGGACCTGAAGATAAAGCCCCATTAACAGGGGACGCGAACATGGAGCCTGCTTGCCAGAGCTGTCAAAATGATAGCCAGGAAGTGGAATCCTGTTGTTCCTATATGACTGCAGCAACCTCCCCGATGGATTCCCTAGAGACAGCAGCTGACAATAAAACAATCTATCATTCTTTGGCTATTTCCTGCAACACACCAATGCAGCCTCTTACTCTGAGACATTTTCAAAGCTACATCAGTCCCACACAGAGGGAAAGCGATACTACTATAGTGCATCTTCTGGAACGGTGCGTCACTCAAGTTGCATCCTTAAAAATCAGCTACGAAAACAAACATCTGGAAGACAAATGCATCGGGAATGAAATGAACAACATCATTTGTAAGATGTCTCAGTACAAAAACAAAATATTGTTGCAAAACGAATGCCACTGTGTTAGCCCGAGTTTAGAGTGCCCTGGTGTCCCTCACACAAACCAAGATAATTATGAGATGGGGCTCAAAGCTAGCAATCCATATCAGCAGAAACAAAATAAGGAACTAATTTGCTTGAAAGATCAGAAATGCAAAATAAATATTTTCGATCACATGAGTCAGGTCACCGGGAGTAAGATAAATTTTGAATATGCCCAGCTAAATAATCAAGCCCTCTCTTACATAAAAGACTTTAGGCTTGAGCACAGTCCAAGTGACTCTAACAGCATGACACCTCTTAATAGGCCAACATTTTTACCTCTCTTCAACTCTGTCTGCTCGGCTGTACCCTGTGATTTTTCACAAGCCTGCACAAACAGTTCCCTGGACAAACCAATGCAAAGTAACGAATCTAAGCAGAGCAGCACATCCTCATGCAGCTACACAGAAGGATTCCACCAAGGACTCTGTCAAGGAGCCACTCTCCCTAATAACCCAGAGGTGACTACCACAGACAGAGCAGTGACTGGCAAGACCCAGTAATGACACACCACAGTAACAAGGTGAGTACTTGTAGAAAAGATTGAAATAAAACATGACAAAATGAAATGACAACTATTCTCTTTAAGGAGAATAAGGCCCAGTGCACCTTGTTCTCCTGAGTACTTGGTGCGCCTCTCAGCTTGATCAGGTTCTTAGCATCTGCTTTATAGAGATGGACAAAATAAAAAAGAAGAAAACAAACAGTTAAAATCACACTGACTCCCAAAGCAAAGGGCCACATATTGCCTCAGGTAAGTGTGAAGCTGATTGACATGAATGAGAGATCCATGCAAAGGTGAAGGAGAGATTGGGGCTGAATCTGCACCCAGTTAAAGCACCTTCACCTTTATGGTCACTCCATCAAAAAGTTTCCTTATTCTCTAATCATAACTCTGGTCATCTGAAGAAGTGGGCTGTGCCCACGAAAGCTCATGATGCCATCTAAATGTTTTATTAGTAAACTAAGGTGCCTTTTAACCCCTTCCACTTTATATTGTTTTGCTTCAAATGAATAAGAAAAGTGGTTTTGGTACCCTTGTGAGCAGCTCAATTTTCAGAGTGTCGTAATTCAGGAAATCCCTTTGCTCCAATTCATTTTACATTTTCTAGACAATTTTTACTTCAGGCCCAGGACTAAAACCACTGATTTTGAGGCCAATACCAAGACTACCTGTGGATTCTGAAGGGGGCCAAAATCAGTTGTGTAATGCATCTTTAACTATGGAGCTATCATCATCATGCCACTCTCCAAAAAGAAAAAAGTAATTCTATTTATTTATTTAAGTCTATTGGCTCTGCTCATTATCAGCAAAATGTTGTGCTCACAGGGTATGTCTACACTAGAAAGTTAGTTCGAACTAACGGACGTTAGTTCGAACTAACTTTCCTATGCGCTACACTAGCGCTCCGCTAGTTCGAATTTGAATCGAACTAGCGGAGCGCTTAGTTCGAACTAGGTAAACCTCATTTTACGAGGACTAACGCCTAGTTCGAACTAGCTAGTTCGAACTAAGGGCTGTGTAGCCCTTTAGTTCGAACTAGTGGGAGGCTAGCCCTCCCCAGGTTTCCCTGGTGGCCACTCTGGCCAACACCAGGGAAACTCTATGCCCCCCTCCCGGCCCCGGACCCCTTAAAGGGGCACGGGCTGGCTACGGTGCCCGTGCCAGGTGCAAGCCTGCCAGCACCCAGCTAGCAGACCCTGCACCTGGCACGGCACAGAGCCACCCACCCGATGCCCCCCAGCCCACCCCCTCTTGCCGGGACCAGGCTGGCGGCTCCCAGGAGCTTGCCCTGGACCGCAAGAGGCGGGCACCTTCCTGGGCTAGTGCGGACATCGTGGACCTCGTCCACGATCTCTGCACTAGGCACAGGAAAGTGGCCGTCTAGGGCAGGAGAGCTGCCAGCCTGGCCACCCAGGACCAGGTGTGCATGAAAATCAAGGGGGTCCACTGAGACCCCCGACACTGAGCCCTGAGCTTACAATGGCCGTACTGGGTCAGACCAAAGGTCCATCTAGCCCAGTAGCCTGTCTGCCAACAGCGGCCAACCCTAGGGACCCTGGAGGGGATGGACCGAAGACAATGACCAAGCCATTTGTCTCGTGCCATCCCTCTCCAGCCTTCCACAAACTTTGGGCAGGGATACCACTCCTACCCTCTGGCTAATAGGACTCCATGGACCCAACCTCCATCACTTGATCTCACTTCCCTTTAAACTCTGTTCTAGTTCTAGCCTTCACAGCCTCCTGCAGCAAGGAGTTCCACAGGTTAACTATTTGCTTTGTCAAGAACAACAACTTTCTCTTACTAGTTTCAAGCCTGCTACCCATTCCTTTCCTTTGGTGTCCTCTAGTCCTTCTTTATGGGAACTCAGGAAGAACTTTTCTGAATGCACCCTCTCCACCCAACCCCTGCTTTTAGAGACCTCTATCCTGTCCCCCCTCCGTCTCCTCTTTTCTAAGCTGAACAGTCCCAGTCTCTGTAGCCTCTCTTCATCTGGGACCTGTTCCCAACCCCTGATCATGTTAGTTGCCCTCCCCTCTCCCAGCCTTTCTCTTCCCCTCTCCCACCTCCTTTTCCCAGTCTCCCCCAGTTTTGTTCAATAAAGACAGAGTCAATGTTGGAAGAAACGTTATCTTTATTTTGTACATCAATAAGAAGGGGGGCTAGGGAAGGGCAAGTGGAAGGAGGTGAGGGAGGAATGGGGTACGAGCCCCCGATGGGGAGGACTGGGCTGGCTCTGCGGGCTTCTGGGGGTGGAAGCTCTCCTGCAGCCCCCCAATTACTCCCTCTCCCCAGATGGCAGCCTGCGGCAAGTGCAGCCGGGCTGATGGCCGAGTGGTGTGATGTGCCCAGTGTGGGCACTCAGGGCACTCCAAGCCAGAACTTCTTTGCAAGCGGGGCACCCCTTAGAACTGTGTGTCCGGGGTGGGGGTCGGGACCCTTTAAGCGCAGCCCTCGGCTAGCCTGAGACAGCATCTCCATGCTCTAAGTCCTCCTTTTATGCCCTGCCGGCACTGCTTCCGGCCATCATTAAGCCCTGTTCAGAGTCCACTCAATGTGGACTTACTAGTTCGAACTAGCAAAACGCTAGTTCGAACTAGTTTTTAGTTCTAGATGCGTTAGTTCGAACTAGCTTAGTTCGAATTAACTAATTCGAACTAAGTTAGTTCGAACTAGCGCTGTAGTGTAGACGTACCCACCGTTACTGTGGTTGTAATGACAATCCAAGATGGCTTCTTTTCCCACTGTGGTTCCCATAATTTCTGCTTGTACCTTGCCATGAAAGAACAGGGTCTTGGAACTATCTGCTGCAGTGAGATTTATAATACAGAAATTAAACATTCATAATAAAAAAGGAAAGATTAGTGGTCACAGTTGCTACAAATAAGTCCCAATTCTGGCCACATCTGCCTAGGATCAGTGGACCAATATATACATTTGCTTACTGTGTCTATCTTAAAGTTGAGATTCATTCAGAAAGCTCTGCTATGCAGATCCCTTTTGTCTCAAGCTTGGATTGTTTGAAGGAATTCTATTTCTGATGCAAGAAGCAACCACTTTCTGCTAGAAATAGAGGGCAGAATTGTAGCTGATGTGACTGTCAGTAGTGGTAATATACTGTAACTTAACACAGTATGAGATATACTGCAGATAGACAATCATTGGTCTCAGGGCATTTTCTACTGCATCAGATCAAATGGCAGCTGTTATATGCCACCACTTGTCAGTGTAGATACCTGCAGTGCGAGGGACATAGCAGAGTTCATATGCCACAGCCCCATGCCCCAAAGAGATGTTAATATTAGCTCTTTGCAAAAGGAATGTGCTAGTTTGTGACAGATGATTTATCTAACAAAGTACAAATGAGCAGCATATACATTTTATTGATTTAAAATGTAGATGGAATTTGCATATTTGTGGGCTATGTGTTCAAATGCATAATTTCCAGGAATCATTTTGCTACAGACACCTTCATTGTGATTAACGTCTTACTGAAAGTAAATTTACACAATCATTAAAATGGCATTTAGCAAGAATGTAAGAAACAGCTGTGGGGGTAGCTATTAACTGTGTAACATGGAGTTTTCCTGTCTTGCCTCATCTTTCCTGGCCGCTCTTGAGCCTGCATTAACAGATGGTTTGAGGGTTCATTTGGGATTTTACTATTTTTGAAGATGACTGAAGATTTCTACCATATTGATGAAGGTGGGAGTGGGAGAAGGGCAGAAAATAAATAGGGCCACTGCTCTGACTTTGCAGAGAAATGCAACAGGAAGAAAATAATCCTGCTCTGGACACAAGTGCTTAAACCTAGACAATTTACACCTGACAAAAGCTCTAAGGCTGCAACGATCTCACTATTTAAAACAACATGCTTGGGAAAGCGACTAAGCCATAGAACAAATGCTGCACTGGCAGCTTCTGTACAGGCTGCCTAGGCCACGTCTACACTAGGAAAGTATTTTGAAAATACTAAATTCGACTTTTAAATCCTGATTTAACATATTCGATCTAGCATATCCCCACTATGGGGAAGCCTCAAAATTAGACTGAGGCCGGCTCCATTAATGTGGACACGCTACATTGGATTTAGAGCCCCAACAAGCACTGGGGAGTAATTAGTTTGCATTTCAAAATAACTATTTTGGAATTAGCGTTACTCCTGATCAAAAGCAGGAGTTCAGATTTCGAACTCCACAGCCTGTTATTTCAAATAACGTGGTTGGTACTGTGAACATTCTGCTTATAAATTCAATCTTGGGGGTGGGGGGTATTTTGAAATAAAGCCCTAGTGTAGACCAGGGCCTACCGATAAAAATTCTATCTGGACCCGCAAAAGGGATGAAAGGATAATGCAGCCTCCAGGCACCCAACATTCAAACCTGGTGGTGATGGTACTTGCCATCTTCACCTAGAGGTGCCTTATCTCTACATGTTCCAGTTTCCCAGTGACCAGTGACCCATTGCTCCTTCTTCTCCCCAAACTGGCACATGGTTTCTTCCCAGCCCTGTGAGAACAAGTACACAGCTAGCTCTCTCCCTAGATTCCACAACCATATACAGCCATTCCTCTCCACCTCTCTCTACTAGCAGCTCTCCTTCCCACCCTCACCTCTGGGCCACTTAAGCCTGACAACTTTGGTAAGAAGCATGGCAATTGGGAAAAACAGCCCCAGTGCCTCTTCTCTTTCCCTCCCCTTCCAAGTGTGGAAGAAAACATTGTCCTCACTCTGAGTTTGTAAGCAACAAGTAGCCAGAGGCAGTTTTATTACGAGCTGCAGCAAGGGAAAAACTGGTTCGGACAGGGGGGAAGCCCCCCCCTCCGAGGTAGATCTTCGAATACAAGCAATTATGAAGCAGTTTATATACTGTCTATTAGATATAATAACAATAACAATTAGTCTCCTTCCCATTACAAACACCAATGGCTAACAGTTATTTAGTTACACCCAGACGCTCCTTATCTCAAGGTCCCTGCCAGAGTCAGTATTCTATCCTTATTTCCGTATGGAGGCGAGAGGCAAAGGCAGCGTCTAATTACAGATCTCGCGTTGTCAGGCCACAGACTTAGCCTGACTCTTGCTCTCTTGTTAACAAGACCAAGATGGCTGCACACAAATTCCCTTATTCCCTTTTCCTGCCTCCACACAAGCAAGGTGCGAATTTGCAAATCTCCTTTGTAAGTTACTCATCGGTGGAATATGACCAGTAATTCCTAGCCCAATAGGTCTGTACTTAAAGCAGGAGGGGAAGTGGTTTAACATCCTTATGAAGAATGCAGATGTGCACCAGTGGAAGTTACTAGTAAGAAATACTTTGCGAGAGATCGATAAAGGAATTAAAACAGTTTCTGATTCAATGAATAGACAGAATCTTACACTGTAGTCTGAGGCTCATTAAATTTGGGTTCAGGTGGGTCGTGGGAGCAGGCAGGTTCTAGAGGTTTGAGCCTTCCCGTGAGAACCCCATGGCATTCGAGTTCAGAAGCAGGAGATCTCTCGGTATGAATAGGAGGGGCTGCTGGGATGATATTCTCCTCGAGGGGAGTTCATCCTGCAGACCCTCCACAGGACCGGACAACAAGAACAGATTATGCCACCATGACTGGACACAGGTAGAGAGAGAAGCTTTCTCAGATTACTGGGCCCACATTCATTTTGGGATCCTTAGATCTTAACATATCTTTTGAATTGCCCTGTTACGTGAAGAAAAAATAGGGCAGAGTACCAAGTACTTGTAAGAGCTCATAATAGCTCCTCTCATTCAAATGCTGAGCTCCTGCACGATGTATTAGCTAGCACCTTTGGGTGCATTTCAATGAGAGTAGATTGCAATAATATAGCATGAGGGTTAGAAAGGAAGAGATGATTGTGACAAGGTCCATGCCAATGAGAAATGACCATGCATGTTGGCCAAGTGTTGATAGAAGAAGACAACACAGTGCAAGCCATAACTGTCATGTAGCAACTGAGAAGCAGCAATGGATATAATATGACCCAGATACAGAAAAGGGATATTGTAAAGGTCAGATATATATCTGCAGTAGAAGGCATATTCATAGCCTTTCCATTCTAATGCTTTCTCTTACCTATCACCTTCACTTCCAGGCTGTCTACTTTAAACTAGGTAGCTGGCTCTCCTGCAAACACCCTTGAACCCGTAAGGCACAGGAAGAGCAGAGATTGCAATATTTGGGTTTGACAGAGCGGAGAAGTAGATTTGGTAATTGCTGGGGGTTAAAATATCCCATTATCCCCAGTGAGCTCAGCTGTATATTTTACAAGTGGAAAGAAAAAGATGGAATCCTTCAGAAATGCGCCTGAGAGCCCCTGAGCAGGGAAGGAGCTTAGGCTATGTCTAGACTGCAGGCTTCTTTCGAAAGAGCCTCTTTCGAAAGAGAGCGCCTAGACTGCACGTGGAACTTTCGAAAGAGCAAGCCGCTTTTTCGAAAGAAAGCACCCAGTGAGTCTGGATGCTCTCTTTCGAAGAAGCCCTATTTACATTCAAGAACGCCTTCTTTTGAAAGAAGCACTTTCGAAAGAAGGCGTTCTTCCTCGTGAAATGAGGTTTACCGCCGTCGAAAGAAAAGCCGCGTTCTTTCGATTTAATTTCGAAGGAACGCGGCTGCAGTCTAGACGCAGGTGAAGTTTTTTCGGAAAAAGGCTACTTTTCCCGAAAAAACCCCTGAGTCTGGACACAGCCTTAGTTACCTGTTTCAAGCCCACAGAAGTCAGTGCTTTCCATTGTCTTCACTGGAGTTTGGGTCCAGCCCTACTGGGAACTCTCAGAAGTAAGTAGCAACGAAGTCACGGAAGGGCTTCCCCTCCACTGCCATATGATTCCACGGCCGAGTTACCTGAATCTTGTGGACAATGGTGGGTTGACGGGTATCCAACATTGATGAGAGGTTTACCGCCATCAGTATGGACACGTTAGCCATACCCATTACTTGGTATGGGGAGAATGAATGCTACAGTTGAGCCCCACTCACCGAGAAGGCCACGCCAGCAGTGGCCCCCTATTTAATATGATAGTCCTATCGCTTGAGAGCCCTCGTGGATGGTAGCTGTGGTAGCACAGAACAGGAAAACAATCCCTCTGTGCTCCAATATTAAGGCCGGGACTGGCAACAAGAATGTGCATTTCAACAGAAGTGCCTCCTGTTCCATGGATTATGGTTTTATAAATTGAGCTACTCAAGTCTGTTTGCATTTAAGAAGCAGGATTCTAAAATCAAATCTGACCTTAAAAAAATGCACCCTACTCCTTAGACAAATGTATTGTCACCAGGTACCAATGTATAGCTAGAGATATTTGGCACCGTGTGTCTAGAGAAGATGGAGAGTAAAGTGATGGGCCACTGCCTTTACCAATGTGTTTGAATGTTAGTCACCATGTGCCCAGATACTAGGGCTAGATGCTAAATTAAACAATTTTCTTCTTCATTAAACATTATTGCTTCCGGACTTGGCTTTGTGTCACTGAACTCTCTGCATCTGACTTTTCCACTGATCCTTCCTTTGTGTAAAACCAGCGCTTCATCAGAAAGCAGGAGAGAGAAGGATTTCTCTAGCATATTTGCGAGGAGAGAAATTTTTAGCGCATAGTTATCAACAAAGATGCTGTCTCGGAGGACAGCTGCTCTAAAACAGTATTAAATTTGTTTCGTTTTGAAGCAGAGGAGATTGATTTGCCATTCTTGCCGGTTATTGCCGTGGCAGGGTTTCCATGGATACAGTTTGATAGAGGTTCTTTTTTTTCCCTGGCAGCAGCAGAGGGCTAAATTCTGATCTCAGCTGCACCAGTATAAATCTGAAGCCACTGGAATTACTCCAGATTTGCACTGAAAGCAGAATTTAGCTTTGAGTGTTTTGCAGCTCCCTAGCCAGGATTTTCACTGGAAGGAAACCAGGTTCTGTTTTCGGCAGGTGTGACTAAGGCACAGCACAAGCAAAGCAAACACTGTGTCTGTGTTACATGTGAGAAGTGCAGATGATCCTAAGCCCAAAATACAGGCACATGAACTGCCTATCATGTTCAGTGGCTTAGTGGACTACCCAACCATTTCATGGCAAAAATTCAAGTCCAGTTTTGATTACCCAACCGAATTACCTCATAAAATCTGCCTTAGATTGGACCAAATACTATATCATCATTATTAACAATAGTTGCAGCAGCATGAAGAACACTCCCCCCCCTCTTCTTTTTCTTTCCAGGACACATAGGAAGGCATGGAGGAAAAAGCAAAATCAGTATCTAATCTAAGCAGCAGACATTTTAACCAGTACCGATATATATGAGGATTGAACAGAGCACCTGGCCTGCAGAGAGTGCAGAGCAAGACTGGCTGAGGCATAATCTGTAACTGTTTGATTTTGTACCAGCCTCCTACTATCAAACAAAGAGATTTTGTTTTGTTTTATCTTGGGGGGTGGGCAAGGAGGAGAAGAGAGTTTTCAGTCTCTCTGTACTCATCTATAAAGCCCACCTCTATATTTAAGTTCCTCTTAAAAGCCCATTTCCATTGTGCTCTCTCTATGAAATGTTCATTTGTTACCACCCCCCCCATTTGCACATCCCCCCCCTTTCCCAATCTCTGTTTGCTTGTCTGTCTGTGAGTTCCCTGGGGGCAGGGGCTATGTTGCAGGGGAACTGCACCTATATTTCCCTGCAGTCCTCCTGTCAGGGCACTCACTTAGGGTACGTCTACACTAGCTCGTTAGTTCCATGAGGAGTAACACTAGTTCGAATTAGGATCTTTAATTCAAACTACCTACTCGGTGCCGCATGTAGCCGCGGGCATGGAGTCCGCACTAACGGGGATTTAAAAATGGCGGCACCCAGGAACATGCAAATGAAACCTGGGATATTTAAATCCCGGGCTTCATTTGCAACTCCGCTTGCCCTAATTACCCTACCTAGCTCGAACTAACGAACTAGTGTAGACGTACCCTTAAGGTTTCTGTCTCCCAGCCATCACCACTTTTGGGCAGAGACCAGCATCCCTCTTCCTGCTGATGGGGGAGGGGCTGCTCAGGCTGCTCAGCTCCCTGTCTTACATTGTGGCATCCCCAGCAAGTCCTGCTGCCTGTAGGCCAGGGCCTGGGCTTTGCTGTCTCTCTGAGGGCAGGGACCAGTTGCAAGTGCTCAGATGGCTCTTTCTAAGCAAGCTCTCTTAGTCTAAAGGCACAAACTGAGAATGCTTGTTAATAACCAATTACTGTTCCCATACGCCTCTGCTCACCCATCAGTCATATGGGGTCCCAGCAGGCCAAAGAATTCCAGCCGTTCTGTAAAGATGGGGGTGGAGCAAACGGAGCTCGTGCCCAGGGAGTCGTAGCCAGGGCAAGTGCTGCTACAGGCTCGGGTTTCCCTTGGCTGGCAGTGGCACGGACTTCTCTCCTCTCCATCCCCTCCCCCACACTGGGCCTTCAGGTTTCTCTCCCATCCCTGGCCCTTCTCCTCTGCCCACTCATGGCCAGCTGAGGGCTCCGGCTCCACCCAATGCCCCCTACCCCTGGAGCCCAGAGTCACTGTTTGTGCCACGTAGTCTCTAATGGGGGAGAGAGGAAAACTAGGCAAGGATGGGAGCAGAGCTGGGGGAGGAGATCTGGAGGTTGGGAAGAGAGGGGGGCAGCCAAGCTTGAGGGGAGTAGAACCAGGCATGGGTCTTAACAGAGCTGGGGGGGGGGGGAGGAGCAATGTTCCCTTTAATTTTTCCATCCATGTGTGGAATACATTTTGGTATGTGCATCAAGGCATGTGTGATATGCACCACCAGTAGAAACACATGCTGCCGGCTGGGGGCACTGTTGAACGCTTCTCTAATCAGCTGGGCAGCATTCGACTCTCTCCTGGGTGGCTGCCCAAGCACTTAGCTTACAGGGAACACTGGAGTGGGGGGAGAGGAGGAACCGGGCGGGGGCTGGCTGCGGGGAGCCATGCTGGGAAAGGAAAAAAGCAGGAGGGTTCTTTGTCTAGCTCAGTGAGCCAGCAACAAATGTGCTTCGGGGCCGCCTGGGGCCATGAGACACCCCCATGCTGCACCTGCAACTTTCCCCTCTTCTGCCCACAGGCCCTACCCTGCCTGCAACTCCCAGCAGTCTCTCTCCTAGGCCAGGTCTACGTTGGTGGAGAAAATCGATGCAAGATACAGGAATTGCATAGCTGCAGTTGATGTCTCTTGCATTGATATTCAGGGGCGATCCCACCGTGGGAGGTCAACAGGAGAAACTCTCTGGTTGACTTCCCTTACTCCTTGCAATTGTTTACCAGACCTGCTAAATCAAACGTCAGAAAATTGACCTCCAGAGCATCGATCTTCTGGGAAGCATAAATGTGGCCCTAGTCTCCTTTTCACTCTGTCCCCCTCTGCTGTGAAGTTAAACCCAGACAGATGCCAAGAACCATCCTTTTCTTCTCCTTCCTTCCCCAGCAGGGACCAGCAGCAGATGCAGGCTGGAAGGAGGGAGAGGCACACGCTAGCCTGACTAAAGGAAAATAAAAGAAGGTGGTGTTTGCTTTTCCTGCACATTCACTGTATTCCAGTGTCAACAGGAATCCGCCACTAAAACAAAATGAGGAGGGAGGGCCATGTACCTGGAGCAGAAAAGCAGCAATGCAAAATGCAAGGCAGGGAGCGACCTCTTAGCCAGGGAAGAAGATGGACTTGCTTTTGATAAGGCTGGAGTAGCTGAAAACTTTTATGTGGGCAAAAAGCGACATGGATTTTTTTTCTTGCGGATTGTGTATCTCCAGGGCTGTCTCTTAAGCTGGCAGCATTTTGAACAAGGGAGTGTTCTAATCAGTGTAGAGTTGAGTGGGATTAAAAGGGTCCTTCTAGAGTGCAGTACATTCTTCCTCACCCGTGAAAAAGACCTTTAAAAATGCCTGACATATCTGAAACAAGAGATGCTGTTCAAATGAGGCTTGGCTGGTTTATAGCTCCAGCCCCACGGATGTAGCATTGTTGAAAATGTGTGCTGAGCTACACCCCATGCAATCCCACTTTGAAATTTACAAGTCCTGACTAACTGCCCGCGTCTACACGCGGCAGGGACCCAGTAGTTCGAATTAAAGCCCTAGTTCAAACTACCTGTTAAACCTCATTCCAGGAGGAATAACAGATAGTTCGAACTAGGGCTTTAATTCGAACTACCAGGTCCCTGCCGCATGTAGACGCGGCAGTTAGTCCAGACTTGTAAATTTCAAAAAATGGCGACTGGCCGGGAAGATGCAATACAAGCCTGGGATATTTAAATCCCAGGCTTGATTTGCAACTTTGAATGCCTACATTAGCCTCCCTACTTCGAACTAGGGGGCTAGTGTAGACATACCCTAAGGTGCCATGGGACTATTTTTCATTTTTGAAGTTGCAGACTAACACGGCTCCCCTCTGAGACTTTTTATAATACATATTAGTAGGGATGGCCTTGGTGGGCAACTTTCTTTCTGAACATGTAGCTATTTGAAGGGTCATTAACAGGCGGATCAGGATGAACCTGAAATCATAGAATCATAGAGCTGGGAGAGACCTCAGGAGGCCCAAGGCAGAACCAATCCCAACTAAATCAACCCAGCCAGGGCTTTGTCAAGCCGAGACTTAAAAACCTCTTAGGGATGGAGATTCCACCACCTCCCTAGGTAACCCATTCCAGTGCTTCACCACCCTCCTAGTGAAATAGTTTTTCCTAATATCCAACCTAGATCTCCCCTACTGTAACTTGAGACCATTGCTCCTTGTTCTGCCATCCATCACTACTGTGAACAGCCTTTCTCTAGCCTCTTTGGTACCTCCCTTCAGGAAGTTGAAGGCTGCTATCAAATCCCCCTCACTCTTCTCTTCTGCAGACTAAACAAACCCAAATCCCTCAGCCTCTCCTCATCGGTCATATGCTCCAGCCCCCTAATCATTTTGGTTGCCCTCCGCTGGACCCTCTCCAATGCATCCACATCCTTTTTGTAGTGGGGGGCCCAGAACTGGACACAACACTCCAGATGTGACCCTCTGATGTCCACAGTACAATTGATTAAAAAAAGTGTGTGTGGAGGGGAGGTAAAGTTTTTCACGAAAAATGAACTTAATGAAATTTGCATTGCAATTTTAAAATCTGGAAATTTTCCACAGCTTTAGTGTGCAGTAAAATGTACTTTCCCCACAGCATTTCAGTCCAGTTGTGGTATGGAATAGTATTCATTGTGCTCTCTGATCAAAAGGCTCCCAAAGCCACGAATAATTTTGGTAAGATGGCTTCATGCAAATATCAAGCGTCAATTCAAATTTTCAGGCATTTCAGTCATGTCCCTTTTCCCATAAAGATTTCAACAAATAAATATTTGCTCTCAGATATAAAGCAATTTTTTGTATATTCACAATGCTTTTCTTGCAATATTCTTATCTCTAGTACTTAACATAAAAAGCATAAGGTACAGACTAATTTAATATTGCAAACTAATCCCATTGTCATTGAACTCGATAGCAAAACAAACTGTTACTGACTTCAGTGGAAGCAGGATTGAGCCCTGTTTATAGTTGCAGACATTCACTATAAAACAATACAGCAAGAACGTGCACTAGACATTCTCACAACTTCAACTTTGCAAGAGATGCTTTGCATTTATTATTCTCAACTGTGCTTGTAAAGAAATATTCCCTGGGTTGTTATTAGCTCTCCTTGATGCTGCTGCACTTTGGAACTGAGAAATGCTGGCACATCATCTTAGGGTTTTTTTCCTATTAACGTCAAAAGACGCCCTTTTGTGGCAGAAAATCGAAAACAATTTAGAAAAATGGGAGCTGCTGTTCAGCCCATAGGATGCTGCCAGTGATAGCCCTCAGACAGACAGAGGTTAGATTTCTTTCCTTTCCCATTCTTTCTTGCTTTGAATGTACAATGAAGTTGATTTTTGCTCTGAAAAGCATTTAGTAGACTGTTGCTATAGCAACCAACTCCTTGAAACCCTTTTTATAATAAGGATGGTAGTCTTAGCAGCCCACAAAAATAGGTCTTGAGGAAAAACAAGACTTACAGCTTCCTGGTTCATATTTTTAAAATAATTAAAAAATAATTATTGTCTGAATTGGGCAAGGTTGTTTTAAGTTATTTGGGAGCAGAGGTTTTTGTATTGAAAAATATTTTGCTTAATAGCTGAGGTGATAAAAATATTCAAAAATCCACCTTAACTGTATTTGCCAAGAAGCAGCAGGGATGTAATTTAAAATTTCTGCCAGATTTTGTCAAGTCAAAGAGCTAGTGCTTGAATCAACTGATGCTCTCAATAGTGCTCACTGGATATCATCAGTAAAATCTCAGGACAGTACATCAATCCTCCAGTGACTAATTTAACAATATTTCTACCTTCCTTCAGCATTCAAAAGCTTCTTGACTTTCAATTCATGTGAAAACACGGATGGCCCAGTTTTCCTAGGGAAAGGATTAAAATATGGAGATAGTCCACAGGATTGAATACTCTATTTCTGCAAAGGGAGTTCTGTATTGATTTAAAGCAGGGGCGGGGCACCTTGTTTTTCTGTGGGTGAGTGGCCCCCCAACCCAAATCAATCAACTAGGGGCTGCACACAAGTGAAAAACAACACCCCCAAAAACAACCCCCCCGCCCTTTACTGACTAAGAAGGAGAAAGACAGTCCCCTCGCACACCAGAGCTTAGGGAAGCCCAGCCTAGGGATGTTAGCTGAATAGTCAATTAACTTCATGAATTTGTATCAGTTACTCAACTATTCTATAGTTCCCAGAGGTGGGGCTGGCAGGCAGTACGCTTTGGCCTCATTTCTGAGTAGCCCCCTGGCACTGTGCGCTGCTGCCTCTGTATCAGAGGCAGCAGTGTGGGGTGCCTGGCAAGCAGTAGTCCACAAGGGGAGCCGGTTTAAAAACCAGTTCCCCTTGTGAACTGGCTGCCAGTCATGGAATGGCAGCAGCTCCTGTCTAGGTGGGGGTCTGAGCTCCCTGACCCAGTGCAAGCCAGAACTGAGCTGGGCTGCCTGCCAACCTGGCTCCTAATACATTTTAAATGCAGATCTGCTGCGGGGCAGGACTTGGACCCGGTGCAAGCCAGGACTGAGCCTGGCTGCTGGCCAGCCTGCTAAAACTTTTAGGGTATGTCTAGACTACATTCCTCTGTGGCCAGAGGGATATAAATTAGGCATACCGAAATTGCTAATGAAGCGGGAATTTAAATATCCTGTGCTTCATTAGAATAAAAATGGCTGCTGCTTTTTGCCGATGTGACAATTTGCCAGCAAAAAGCGGCAGTCTAGTCGGGAATTGGTCAACAAGGAAAGCCTTTTCTGAACGATCCTGTAAACCTCGTTGCCCCCAGACCTCCCCCCACCCGCTTCCTAGGTTCTGCAGGGAAGCTGCCTTCTGGCTTTGATCAAGAAAACAAGATGGCCACTGACAAAAAGCCTATAGACTTTTCTTAAAGGGGCCATGCTGTTTTATTTTTTTATTTTTTTTGCTCAACAACTTTGGTCTTCCCCTTTCATTTCATCAACAGAATTTTTTCCCTGGTGTTTTTTTTTTGGGGGGGGGGGAGGTGTTCGGTATTTTTCGTTAAACCATCTGGTAACCTTATGTGCATTAGGGAAACTGTATTTCTAGAAGGCCAGATTTTGCAGACCATTTTTAGCCAAACACCAGTTGAAACCAACAGAGATTTTGACTGACGAAAGTCTGCAGGATGTTGACATTTTTCCTCACTAAACCAGTCCCACCAGCTACCATTAGGGTTGCCAGATGGTTCAACTAAAAATACCGATCACCGCCCCCCCCCCACCAACAAAAAAGAAAACACCAGGGAAAAAATTCTGTTGAGAAAAAAAAGGGGGGGGGGAGACCAAAGTTGTTGAGAAAAAAAAAGGACCCTGAGAGTTATTAATAAAATAAAATAAAATAAAATAAAATAAAATAAAATAAAATAAAATAAAATAAAATAAAAAAATACCAGCATGGCCCTTTTAAGAAATGCCTTTGAAGCTTTTTGGCCCTAACAGGCTGCTGGCGGCCATCCGCCATCTTGTCTTCCTGCTCTGGGCCAGATAACTCCCCTGAGGAACCAGATATTTTCACCTCCTGGCCAGGAAAAAATCAGAAAATACCGGACATTTTAGGTGTCCAGAATTTTCTGAATTTTTTACCGGACAAGAGGTGAAAATACCAGACTGTCCGGGTCAATACTGGACACCTGGCAACCGTAGCTACCCTCGTACATATTGCTCCTTTCTGAATTCTTCCCAGTGCATTATCTTTCTGCTATGGAAGCACACAGCACAGTATTCACTCATCTAGGTGAGACCGAACTGTGTGCTGTATCGAGTTGCACTGCCTCCCCCCTGGTCCTGCAGTGAAGGATTCCTTGCAGTGATGATCACAATGTAAACTAAAAGTGCACTCCACTCCTTTATGTTGCTGCAAGAAAGCAAAAGAAGTTTCCTCTGCCTGTATCTGATATCAAATGCTTTATGGGCTAGTCCAGGGGTGAGCAATAATTTTTAATGGGGAGCTACTCCAAGATTTTGGTAAGTGGTCAAGGGCCGCACTTTTGTGGAGGGGGCGTGGGGTCTGGGTGTGGTGTAGAAGGGAGTATGGGTGAAAGAGGGGCTTATGATCTGGGTCAGGGGATTGGGATGTAGGGTCCAGGAGGGGTATGAATGCAGGACATTATTCTGACCTGGGGGACGGGTGTGGGGGGGCACGGTCTGAGAGGGAGTTGTGACCTGGAGGAGGTGGGGAAAGGGGGGGCAGATGGTTTGGGTGGTGGCCTGGGGCAGGAAGTTGGGGGGGAGAATCAAAAGGGGGGGCAGAGGCAGGCTCTGGCTGGGAGGCACTTACCTAGGCTTTCTCCTTCCTACCCAGTTTGCAGAGCAATTAGCAGCCTGCTGTTTAGAGCAGGTGCAGCTACTCTATAGCAAAAGTACTGGCTAGGCAGCGGTGGGCTGGATCTGGCAGCTTGGCAGGCCGAATCTGGCCTGCAAGCCACCTCTTACCCACCCCTGAGCTAGTCGCACGCAGCAGGTGGTGGGCAGTCATATTTTGGCTCCCTTCAGATAGGAGCTGAGTAGCCAACTTGTCCATACTTGTCAAAGTGAAAGTGTTTCGGCAAAAGACTTAGGGCCTGTTTCTCCCTTCCCTCAGACCAGTGACAGGCCATGTGACAGCCATAGGGTCGTGGCAAATCAGGCCTTTCGTGTGATAATGCAGAAATCAGCTAGGCAGTGTAGCCCATAATTAAGATTTTTGAACTAGTGATGGATGAAGACAATGACTTCCAAACATCTAGGCTAAAACATTTCGGCTATGTCTACACTGGCCCCTTTTCCGGAAGGGGCATGGTAATTTTTGAGATCGTAATAGGGAAATCCGCGGGGGATTTAAATATCCCCCGCGGCATTTAAATAAAAATGTCCGCCGCTTTTTTCCGGCTTTTAGAAAAGCCGGAAAAGAGCGTCTACACTGGCCAGATCCTCCGGAAAAAAGCCCTTTGAAGTAGGAATAAGAGATCCTCCGGAAAAGGGCTTTTTTCCGGAGGATCTGGCCAGTGTAGACGCTCTTTTCCGGCTTTTCTAAAAGCCGGAAAAAAGCCGCGGACATTTTTATTTAAATGCCGCGGGGGATATTTAAATCCCCCGCGGATTTCCCTATTACGATCTCAAAAATTACCATGCCCCTTCCGGAAAAGGGGCCAATGTAGACGAGCCCTTCATGTTTACCAATAAGTCCTTCCCTCTGTTTTGTGCACTGAGATTTAAAGAACTTTCCTAAAAAGGCACAGCCAGTCTCTTGACAGACTGGGCTAGACAGAGACTCAGACACAACAGGGCTTATGATACTCAAGGGCCCAGAGAGAGACAAGGGGACTAACTCCAGCATCTTTGAGCTGTTCTTGGTGACTATGAGCATGACGCAAGAGAGCTGTGCACAATTTCTATGTAAGTGGTGCACCCTTTGGCTTGGGAAGGGCAAAAGCTTAATACCAAGGTTTGTCTCTAATCAATAAAGAAGCCAACAGTCGAGTTCCAACAAAAAGGATGGGCATACATCCTGCTGCCAGCTACACATACCTCAACAGCTCACCTTTACAGGTGCAATTAAATTTAATGCAGAATGGAGTAAACTGAAGAGATAGACAACTGTATAAACCTTTCAAAAGTAACTGTACCTTACTAGCGTCTGGGAAGCTTAAACTGAAATCCATTAAAATCACTTGCAATGAGCCAGTTTTGCACGTTTTAAATAAATATTTCTGAAAACAGAAATTGCTTCCATGAACACCCCCCTGGCACTTGCTGCTTTGCTGGCATTAGCATGGGATTGACAAATTTTGCCATCATATGTGCCCTCCTTGAGGGCCAAATCCTGTTTCCCTGCACATCTCCAGAACAAATGGGCTCTGGGCATGGGATTGCCTCATTTTCTGGGGAAGAGAATCCCCCCCAATTTGAAAAGCAGCAACCTCCGTTCTCTTCCAAAGCAAAAGTTTTGGTCAGTGGATCTGTGTCGCTGCAGACCCTCTAGCACTTCCACACCTTCCACCTGGCCAACTGTCACTTCTTTTTAGGGCTGTCACAGCAAACTGCCACAGAGAGCTGATCTCGAGAGAGTGCAGGATGTGCACAGCCCTCTCCTCACCCCTCTCTTGGCCTGCTCCTTCACTTCCCAGCTGTTCTATTTCTTTTTGGTTCCCAGTCTGCCCACACAATGGAGGGAGCACAGGGATTGGCCCTGAAATAACTGTTGCATTCAACCGAGTTGATAGGTCTTTGGGGCTGGTATTACTAATACATATGCTGTTTGGAGTTGTGATTTAGAATGGGATGTGTCATGTATAAAGAGAATAAGCGCACAGTGTGTCCTCCAATTAGTTTGGAAGCATTTTCTGGTTCTTTGCCTGGGAAGATTCAGACAACAGTAGCATTGTTAGGAATGAATTGCTACCCCTTAATGTTCAGTTACGAGCATTACTGGCCGAGTAAATTATTACTGACCTTCGTCTTATTAGTTTCTTTTTAAAGATTCATGAAACCTTGGAAAAATTCATTTGAAAAAAGGGTGTCAAAGCTTGAGAGAGTGAATCAGAAAAGTGTGTGTGTAAAATGGATAAGTAAACTTGCAATACCATACTATTATTCAGCTGTTTAGCATATGAGGGGTGGCATGCCTCCTGGTATGTGCGTATCTCTAAGGTCAGCTCCACAACTATTCTGTTAAAAGGCTAGTTCAGCAAAAACAGGCTTTTTTGCAACTATTCCCATCCCTGAGGCTTGTCTGTTAGGATGCTGTGCCAGGTTTCCTTACTTATGGGCATGTAGTCACCAATTGTCTCCAACACAGTCTGTGGACACTGATTTATAATGTCTGCACTGCTGTGAAACTGGCTGGCTTGCACCCTGCTCTCTGTCTTGTTTAATCAGGCCATCCACAAATAGGCAGAATCTCACACAATAGAATAACGATGTTTCTCATACACATCCTTGTCCACATTGTACATTATTGCCATGGCAAATACAGGTTGAACCTCTCTAATCCGGCACTCTCTGATCTGGCAACATCTGTAGTCCGGCATGATTTTAGTTCTCTGGATGCCCACTTATCATGGGTGTGGCCATGTTTCCCACTGTCTGTGTTCTGTGCTGTTAGCACAAATTTACCCCTAAATGTCTTCTAAGAGCCCAGTAAGCAGTGGCAGTGTTGGGAATTCTGCTAGACAATATTGACCTCCTGTGATTCAGCAAATTCTCGTTTGGCACTAGTCAAGTTCCAAGGGTGCCTGACTGCAGAGGTGCAACCTGTACTTGTTTATATAGTTAAATATACCTCAGGAAACTTCAGGGCATGTCATTTATTTTTCTAGCATAGGAGTCAAAAGCATGGAAATTCTAACATATGACCAAACCCAGAGACACTTGTATCTATTTGCCTAGTAATTATGCTTCATAATTATATCTCCATTCACTCAAGGATTTCAGATCACTTTTGAAACACTAAAATAAATCTCCACAGCAAGAAAATGGTTGCAATGTGTTGTAATGTCATCCCCAGCACTTTGGAGCTAGCCACCCCAGAGCTGGAGACACCTAGCAAGCATTCATGGACATTTGAAAATTTAGGCTTATGTTCTTTGCTCAGGGAAGACAGCAAGTCAGTATCAGAATCCAGAACTTCTGACTCCTGCTTCCATATTCTAACTGATAGACAACAATACACAAAGATACTTTAGGTCAAAATTACTACTGGCATAATCCACTACAACACCACTACATCACCAGCAACTATACACCACACCACAGTAACTCTAACTCAGGAACCAATCCCTGCAAAAAACCTCTGTGCCAACTCTGCCCACATATCTACACCAGCGACACCATCACAGGACCTAACCATATCAGCCACACCATCATGGACTCATTCACCTGCACATCTACCAATGTAATATATGCCATCATGTGCCAGCAATGCCCCTCTGCCATATACATCGGCCAAACTGGACAGTCCCTACGTAAAAGAATAAACGGACACAAATCAGATATTAGGAATGATAATATACAAAAACCTGTAGGAGAACACTTCAATCTCCCTGGACACACAGTAGCAGATTTAAAAGAGAAACTGCAGAGCTACAATTCATCTGCAAATTTGACATTATCAGTTTAGGATTAAACAAAGACTGTGAATGGCTAGCCAACTACAAAAGCAGTTTCTCCTCTCTTGGTGTTCACACCTCTACCTCTGCTAGAAGTGGGCCTCATTCTTCCTGACTGAATTGACCTCGTTATCTCTAACCTTACTCTTGATTGGTACTCTTTTCTTATGCCTGTATATTTACAGGCAGTCCCCGGGTTACGCGGATCCAACTTATGTCGGATCCGTACTTACGAACAGGGCTTTTCTCGCCCCGGAGGACGCGGGCGGCGGGACCACCCAGACGCACTGCGGTCCCGCCGCCCACGTCCTCTGGGGCGAGAAAAGCTGCTCCGCATTTCCCTGGTCTACTCGGGGGGGGGGGGGGCAGCAAAGTCGCGGAGGACCCAGGCGGCGGGACCGCCCAGATGCGCCGCGGTCCCGCGGGGTCCTCCACGGCTTTGCTCCGTGTCTCCCTGGTCTGCTGGGGGGAGGGCCCCAGCAGACCAGGGAGACGCGGAGGACCCGGGCAGAGGGACTGCGGTGTGTCTCGGTCCTGCCGCCAGTGTCTCCCTGGTCTGCTGCGGGGGGGGGGGGGGGGAGAGCAGCTAGTGTGCCCCCCCCAGCAGACCAGGCTTTTCTCGGGACGCCTGTGGTAGAGCAGCTGGGGCGCTGCCGGTTGGTCCCGCAGTGCCGCTCTCAGCGCTACTGGACCAACCCGGCAGCACCCCAGCTGCTCTGCCCCAGGCGTCCTGATTCAGCCTCTGCTTGTCAGTTTCAGCAGCGGCTGAATCAGGACGCCTGGGGCAGAGCAGCTTGGGTGTTGCTGGGTTGGTCCAGTAGCACCGAGGAGCGGCGCAACTGGAGCAACCCAGCAGCACCCTAGCTGCTCTGCCCCAGGCATCCCCAAGTCAGCCGCAGCTGAAACTGACCAGTGGATGATTACAGGAAGTGGCTGACTACAGGACCTACCCGGAAGCGCCCCAGCTGCTCTGTCCCAGGCGTCCAGATTCAGCTGCTGTTGAAACTGATCAGCGGCTGATTCCAGGAAGCCCGGGGCAGAGCAACTCTGCCTCGGGCTTCCTGTAGTCAGCCGCTGGTCAGTTTCAGCAGCGGCTGAATCTGGATGCCAGTTCCGACTTACATACAGATTCAACTTAAGAACATACCTACAGTCCCTATCTTGTATGTAACCCGGGGACTGCCTGTATACCTGCCTCTGGAATTTCGATTTCATGCATCTGATGAAGTGGGTCTTTGCCCACTAAAGCTTATGCTCCAATTTATCTATTACTCTATAAGGGTATGTCTATTCTAGCCCCCTAGTTTGAACTAGGGAGGCTAATGTAGGCATTTGAAGTTGCAAATGAAGCCCGGGATTCAAATATCCTGGGCTTTATTTGCATCTTCCAGTCTGGATGCCATTTTTAAATCCCCTTAGTCTGAACTAACTGCCCGTGGCTACACGTGGAAGTGAAATGCTAACTCGAACTAAGTCCTTAGTTTGAGTTAACTGTTACACCTCATTCCACGAGGTGGTATCACTGGTTTATTTTGTCTTAAGTTGTTTAGGATAAATTAATTAGAGCAGGTCTACATTGGGGGAGAAAATTGATGCAAGATACGCAACTCCAGGTACATGAATTGAGTAGCTGGAGTTGATGTACTTTGCATTGATTTTTTGGGGTAGCCCCACAGCAAGAGGTTGGCGGGAAAAACACTCCTGTTGACTTCCCTTAATACTCGCGACAGCGAGGATTACCAGCACCAATGGGGTGCCCTCAGTGATTGATTTAGCAGGTCTTTACAAGACCTGCTAAATTGAACTCCGGAGGATCGATCGCCTGAGCATCAATCCTTTGGCAACTGTAGATGTGGCCTTACATTATAGTTCATCTTCTCCACAATGAAGTGGAGAATGTTGCTGGATCGTGTGGCCTGCTCATATCTCGCAATATAGAATATCGTTAACAATATAGAATTTTCACATAATGTTACCAAATTCCCAGACAAAAGTGGAGACAAACTTCTAAGGAAACTTTTCTGAGTGTGCAAGATATGAACATCTCACTAAACCATAAAACGAAGACCTTAAAGTCAATTGGTACATATTAAAACACAGTCAAGAAGTCAAATCACAGAACTGATATATTCCTATTTCATAACATTAAACTATTGTATTTTGATTGGAAGAAAAATTAATGGCAATCAATATTTTTGCAATACCCTCAAAGGATTTCAGCAAATGCTTTCACTTCCTTATACTGTATCATGGGTTTGTTATTTTGCTACAGATACAGATTTATATTACACCTTCCTATGGAGGTAACCTCATAGGATGGTGGGCAGAAGGTCCAGGAAACTCCATAAGGGGAATTTAAAAGAAGCCTCAGAGATGACGTTGGTAATTATAGGCTGTTAAGCCTAACTTCAGTACTAGGCGAACTACCTGAAACTATAGTAAAGAATGGAATGATTAGACACATAAATGAACATGATATGTTGGAGAAGAGTCAATACAGATTTTGTAAAGGGAAATCATGCCTCACCAATCTAGTAGAATTCTTTGAGGAGGTCAAACAAACATGTAGACAAATGGGATACAGATCATATAGGACTTTCAGAAAGCCTCTGATGAGGTCCCTTACCAAAGGCTCTTAGGCAACGTAAACGATCATAGTCAAATGGGAGCTGTGGGGAAAGGAGGGAGGAGGTGGTGCTTGCAGGTGAACACTAGGCAGCATGGAGCCACCTCTTCCTCCCCCCTCCAGCAAAGGGAAGCTGCGGCTGCTCCAGATAAGCACCCTTCACCACAATCCCCTGCCTCAGCCCTAAACTCCCTCCCAGACCCCACGCCACAAACCTGAGCCCCCTCCCACACCTTAACTCTTTCCTAGACCTTGCACTCCAACTTGAGCCCCAACCCTGAGCCCCTTCCTGCACCTTAACTCACTTCCATAACCCCCACCCACACCCCAATCTCCTGCCCAGAGCCTGCTCCCACATTCCGCATCCCTTGGCCCCAGCCTGGAGCCACCTCTCTCCTTCACCCCAAATGCCTCATTGCCAACCCCACCCCAGAGCCCACACCCCCAGTCAGCACCCCCATCCCCTCCCACTTCCTGTGCCCTTCCCACACACTGAACCCCTCACTTTTGGCCCCACCATGGAGCCCAGGGGGACCCCACAAAATCTAATAGCCCCAGGCCTGCCGAAGAGTTAATCCAGAAGACAAAATACATGGACAGATGGACAATTGGTCTGACCCAGTATGGCCCTTCCTATGTCCTTATCAAAGGTTCACCTCAAGGATTTGGGGAAGAGGCAACATGCCCTCTAGCTCCTGAGGATTCATGAAGAAAGGAAGTTCCAAATCCAGAGAGAGGCCACCTCCCCCCAGCTCTGCCTTGCTCCCCTGCTCCCACGAGCTCCTTCATCTGGGCTGGTTCATGTTCTCTGTGCCAGGCTGCTGCAGGCTGTGATGTCGTTGGGGGCTGTCTACTCTTACGGCCCTGGAACCACTGAGGTTGGTTGCTGTGTGTGCTGTGGGTGACCCCTACTGGCCTCCGTCTGTGAGCACTGCCCAGCGGGGGTTGCCCCTGAGCACCAGCAGGTAGACAATGACCAGCCGCTTCTCACCTGACCAGGGGCAGGGGTTTAAACAAAGGAAGGGGGGTGGCTACCTGGGGAGGATATGTGTTCTGTGGTTTTTGAGAAGGGGCAGTCTTGGCTGGGAAACCATGATGGGAAGGGACTAAATTGGGTGCTGGGGGTTCAGGGGCCTGGGTACCTCTACTCCAAGAGGTCTAAGGCTGCCTGCCCCTTACTCCGATGTCCATATCGAACCCAGGCTGTGCTGTATCTCTGAGAAGCAATAAATCCGCTCTATTCTACTGGCTGGCGGAGTCACATCTGGCTGCGGACAGGGGTGCAGGGTCGGGGGGTCACACAGCCATAGAGCATAGACAGTGTTGCTAGGAGAAGCTTTAAACTTTGTGTTAACAGCTGTCCATCTCGGTGTGGAATATGTCGTGGAAAGTGGCTGCTTCCTCTTCCACTCCATGTATTCACTCTAAACCACTGATGCATGATTACTGTGAAGGGTGACTCCCACCTTCTACTGCTTTTTACTCTGCTTTCCTCTTCTCTATTTCTTGGTGCTGAAGAAAGCACATGCATCCCTGACAGATGACATGCACCCTCCAGGTAATGTAGGCTCAATCTTGACTCTATTAAATTAACCCAGTAAATCAGTAACAATTGTTATCTAATAAAAGTCATGACAATAATCTACATAAATCTATAAACGCTTTCTAACAGCAGTTTGCCACCAGTGATGTCATTCATCATGTTTATTTCCTGTCTATGCCATAATTAAATAGAGCCCTTCATAAATTAAGTGAAAGCAAACAATGGCAATATGAATAGCAGCCCTATCGGAACAGAATCTCATAATGTTGAAAAATCCTGTCCCAGAGCTCTCTCTAACAAACGAAGAGCTAGACAAATCACAACGTCCACCAGAGACTTGCTAATGAACCCTAATTCATATAGATGGCACTCATATGAGAGTAAAGGGCAGCCTTACTACATCATTAGATACACTTCTGACAGTTGTACGAAAGATTTTCTTGGTGTTGTAACCTGGAAAGAAATTTATTCCAGTGTAAACAGGCAAACTCATACAATAAATTATGAAATTTAAACAGTTATAATTTGACACATTCAAATCAGTATTAACGACCCTCTCTCTTTTTGGTAAACATGACTGAAAACCCATTGGCTACGTCTAGACTGGCATGATTTTCTGCAAATGCTTTTAACGGAAAAGTTTTTCCGTTAAAAGCATTTGCAGAAAAGAGGGTCTAGATTGGCATGGATGCTTTTGCGCAAAAGCACTTTTTGTGGAAAAGCGTCCGTGCCAATCTAGACGCGGTTTTGCGTAAGAAAGCCCCGATCGCCATTTTTGCCATCGGGGCTTTTTTGTGCAAAACAGTCCTGAGCTGTCTACACTGGCCCTCTTGCGCAAATACATTTGCGCAAGAGGGCTTTTTCCCGAATGAGAGCGTCATAGTATTTGCGGAAGAACACTGACAATCTTACAGCAGATCATCAGTGTTCTTGCGCAAATTCAAGCAGACAGTGTAGACAGCTGGCAAGTTTTTCCGCAAAAACGGCTGCTTTTGCAGAAAAGCTTGCCAGTCTAGGCGCAGCCATTTCATTTGTTCAATTCCCATAAATTGTACAATCAAACAGAAAGTTTATTGTGTAACTATCTTGCTATTAGCATATGTGTATGAATTCCTTTGAGTGTACTTTCATGCTTCCATTTTGCTAAGTGATAAAATGCATCACCTTGAATGAGTCACAAAAGAAAATAGAACTGAAACACAGAGAAATATATGATTCTCTTGATAGCAGTGTTGCTGTACTACATCTTTGTTGAAAAAGCAGTTTCAATTTACAAACTTTCAGATAAATGTTATTTGGTTTCTTTTCACGGATTTCTATAGTTTGAGTTTTTCATGTTTCCGGGATAGTCAACTCGTCACTTTCCCAACCTTAACCTCTCCTGGCTTGTGGTGAAAGCATAAACCACCCCAACTTGGTTGCAATGGACCCAGCTTTTCTTGAGAAAGACAATTTGGCAGATGTTGGCCTCAATTAGCCACTGCTCTGCCCACTGTAGTCATTTACATGATGAAGTCACAGTTCTCCACTAAAGTATACCATTGGTGACATTTTACATCCCCTTTTCCAACACAAATGACTGCACTAAGTTCTAAAAAGCGGGTGCCTGTTCATTCCTTTGTAATAAAATATCACATCCATATGCTGTATAGATTTCTAATGAAAATTTAATGATCCTTAATTGAATCATCTGCATGAACTAAATTATTGACCCATCATAACAGATGTTAGTTATATGTTTTTAATTGATTAGCAATTCCCTTTCCCCCCACCAATTGTCAATATGTACAAAGAAAGTCATGTTTAGACTGAAAATGATGCAATGTTACTCAGTCTTCTTTCCTAGTTAGTCCAATCCATTCCATGTTTTCATATATGAGTGTATGCCATGTAATGGATGTCTGGAGTTATATAAAGAAATGCCAGCTTCTTGCACTGCCAAACTTAAAAATCAGGGAACTACAAAACATTGTTTTTCTGCTTAGCTGGGTGCAAACAGACCTGTTCATGGATGCACTTTAATGGGCCTTAAGGAGGTGCTGAATGATCTCTGTCAAAGTGGTGCAGTCAAGAGGATTATAAATCATGGGGCAAATATAGCAAAGCAGATAGAAACTCTGTGGACCCAAGTCCTTGAAAATTGCCCGTCTATAGTAGAAATCTCCAGGTGGCTGGGAGCCCAAGAAAGCAGATACTGCTAAAAGGAGGGCGCATACCTGATCCCCAGCTAGCAGAGCATAAGAACAGCTTTCACTGGCTGCAGAAATGGAGGACTGTAAAGATGGTGTAACACCACCTTTTTGTCACCCTGGTTCTGAGCTGAGCAAAGCTTATCTGGACTAGAGAGTTTAGGCCCAGAGCATTTACACTGTGTACAGGGCAAACACAGCAAAGGAAGCATGCAAAATAGAAGTGTATTACACAGAAATCACTTAAGACATATATGCCAAAGTATACCTATCGGATTCAAAGGCAGTCTCCTCAACTCCGACCAGAACACAAAAGTTATAATGAATCTTCACAATTGTAGTTTCCCGTAGCAACACTCATTATTTTTTGGTCAGGGGGATCTTGTTTATAGTGCCCTGAGTTTCTTTAGCAGGAAGAAGGGTAGAGTTGTTTAAAATGCTAGAAAAGTCACCTTCCCCATATACCTGTTATAAATCAAATTTTAGAAAATTTTGAGCAGCTCCAACTTAGAGCTAGGAATGTCTGAACCTGGCTTTGTCAAAATCTTGCTCTATTGCCTTCACCAAGTCATTTAGATCAAAATTTTTAGCTTTGGGTGACTAAATCCACATTTTAAATCTGTTTCTAAAATTTTGGCCTTAACCTATCTACTTCAATCAGTATATTCAGTGGGTTGGGATTTTAAATTATAAAATAGGAATATTGTCTCAAGTTAGAATGGAAGAATTTGTAATCATGGTAGCCCAGAAATCAAAGAATAATTAAAAAGCACAATCTTGTTGACCTTATTGCATATTTTATGGAGAGAATTAAATAGATCACATGATCAATAACGACATAAAGAGACTGCTGGAAAAACATAGGTATAGCATAACAGTCTTATGTATTAATGATGCATTAATTTAAATGGATTACATGGGCCCAAAGAGTCAAATCTGTGAAAGTAACCCTTCCTCAACATTAAAGAGTTTTAAACAAGGACTGGGGTTTGTTGCACAGAACCTACTATAGACATGTTGGTCTCAGGATATTGGAGAGAAAAGAAGGGTGAGGTAGAGTTAGCATCTTTTATTGGTGAGGGAGACAAGTTTTTGAGCTTCCACAGAGCTCTTCTTCAGGACTTATTAAGTAAGGTTTTCATTTTAACAACATCCCTTCTTTCCTTTCTCTTTAGCTGGAGAGAATTTTTAGGAGGAAATTCTCCCCTCCCCCGATTAGTAAGTCTCCTAGAGGGTATTAAAGATGTTAATTGTTCTTTTGAGGAAAAGAGAATAGTTTAGTTTAAATAACCTAGAGCTATGGTTATTGTTTCCTAGAAGACAAAAGATAGATACACAAAAAAGATAGCAAAAGAACAGCAAAGATAGAAAACGCAGCTTCTGGCTCTGGTGTTGACTTTCATGTGCATCCTCACTGCTACAGAAAGGCATAGAATCATAGAACAATAGAACTGGAAGGGACCTCAAGAGGTCATCGAGTCTAGTCCCTTGCCCTCACAGCAGGACCAAACATTATCTAGATCATCCCTGACAAGTGTCTATCTAACCTGCTCTTAAATATCTCCAGTGATGGAGATTCCACAAGACCCCCTAGGCCAGGGGTGTCCAAACTTTTTTCAAAGAGGGCCAGATTTGATGAAGTGAACATGCGTAAGGGCCGACCATTTTGCCTGACATTCTTTGAACCATTAAAATTAAATGCAAATTAACTATTTTATGCAAAGTTTATTGCAAACGGCATACTTTTCATTTCGTCACATGGATGACCAATCTAAACAGGTGTTAAATCACTCTGCCTTTCATATCTGAAGGCCAGATGAAAAAAAAAATCCAGGAAGCTGAAATATATGTCAGGAACATTGTAAAGTACATTACATATTATTGGTAATAAAGGTTGTCTGTCAACTTTTAAGTTCAAAAAATATGAACAGGAACATAACACCAAGTATACATGTTGTGTCCAAATATATTTATAACTGATTTAGACCAACTGACTTTAACTGAGATTTTACAATGTATTCATCTCAATACATATGGATTCGTTGGGGGCCATAAAAGATAGATATTGCCAAATTACCTGGGGGGCCGTATTAAACCAGAACACGGGCCGCAATTGGCCCGCGGGCCGGACTTTGGACATGCCTGCCCTAGGCAATTTATTCCAGTGTTTAACCACCCTGATTGGAAGGAAGTTTTTCCTGATGTCCAACCTAAACTTCCCTTGCTGCAATTTAAACCCACTGATTCTTGTTCTATCCTCAGAGGCCAAGGACAACAATTTTTTCTCCCTACTTTTCATAATACCCTTTTAGGGTATATCTACAGTGCAACACTATTTAAAAATAGTGAAAGGAGAAAGGAGGGTCAGGGCACAACAGGGAGGCAAGATCAAATCAGTATCTTAGATGCCTATATACAAATGTGAGAAGTATGGGTAATAAGCAGGAAGAACTGGAATTGCTAACAAATAAATACAACTATGATATCATTTGTATTACAGAAACCTGGTGGGATGGGACGCACGATTGGAATGTTGGTATGGAAGGGTACGGCTTGCTCAGGAAGGACAGACAGGGAAAAAAGGGAGGAGGGGTTGCCTTGTATATTAAAAATGTACACACTTGGACTGAAGTGGAGATGAACGTAGGAGATAGCTGTGTAGAGAGTCTCTGGGTTAAGCTAAAAGGGGTAAAAAATGAGGGTGATGTCATGCTAGGAGTCTACTACAGGCCACCTAGCCATGTGGAAGAGGTGGATGAGGCCTTTTTTAAACAGTTAACAAAACTATCCAAAGCCCAAGATTTGGTGGTGATGGGGGACTTCAACTATCCAGACATATGATGGGAAACTAACACAGCGGGGCACAGGCTATCCAATAAGTTTCTGGACTGCATTGGAGACAACTTTCTGTTTCAGAAGGTTGAAAAAGCTACCAAAGGAGAAGCTGTTCTGGATTTGATTTTAACAAATAGGGAGGAACTAGTTGAGAACTTGAAAGTGGAAGACAGTATGGGGGACAGTGATCATGAAATAATAGAGTTCATGATCTTAAGGAAAGGTAGAAGGGAGACCAGCACAATTGAGGTAATGGATTTCAGGAAGGCAGATTTTGATAAGCTCAGAGAACTTGTAGGTAAGGTCCCATGGGAAGCAAGACTGAAGGGAAAAACAACTGAGGAGAGTTGGAAGTATTTCAAAGGGACGTTGTTAAGGGCCCAAAAGCAAAGAATTCCACTGTGTAGGAAAGATAGAAAATATGGCAAAAGACCAGCTTGGCTTAACAAGGAGATCTTGCATGATCTCAAAATAAAAAAGGAGTCCTATAAAAAATGGAAACTAGGACAAATAACAAAGGATGAATATAGGCAAGCAACACGGGAATGCAGGGGCAAGATTAGAAAGGCAAAGGCACAAAATGAGATCAAACTAGCTACAGGCATAAAGGGAAACAAGAAGACCTTTTATAAATACATGAGAAGCAAGAGGAAGACCAAGGACAGGGTAGGCCCACTGCTCAGTGAGGAGGGAGAAGCAGTAACAGAAAACTTGGAAATGGCGGAGATGCTCAATGACTTCTTTGTTTCGGTCTTCACCGAGAAGTCTGGAGGTGTGCCTAACGTAGTGAATACAAGCAGAGAGAGGGTAAGTTTAGAAGATAGGATACACAAAGAACAAGTTAAAAATCACTTAGGAAAGTTAGATGTCAGCAAGTCACCAGGTCCTGATGAAATGCATCCCAGGATACTCAAGGAGCTGATAGAGGAGGTATTTGAGACTTTAGATATGATCTTTGAAAAATCATGGCAGACAGGGGAGATTCCAGAAGACTGGAAAAGGGCAAATATTGTGCCCATCTATAAAAAGGAGAATAAGAACAACCCAGGAAACTACAGACCGGTCAGTTTAATGTCTGTCCCAGGGAAGATAATGGAGCAGGTAATTAAGGAAATCATATGCAAACACTTGAAAGGTAATAAAGTGATAGGTAATAGCCAGCATGGGTTTGTGAAGAACAAGTCATGCCAAACTAATCTGATAGCTTTCTTTGATAAGATAACGAGCCTTGTGGATAAGGGAGAAGCGGTGGATGTCATATAGCTAGACTTTAGTAAGGCATTTGATACGGTCTCGCATGATATTCTTATTGATAAACTAGGCAAATATAACTTAGATAGGGCCACGATAAGGTGGGTGCATAATTGGCTGGATAACCGTAGTCAGAGAGTTGTTGTTAACGGTGCTAAATCCTGCTGGAAAGGGATAACAAGTGGAATTCCGCAAGGGTCTGTTTTGGGACCCGTACTGTTCAATATCTTCATCAATGACGTAGATATTGGGATAGAGAGTACGCTTATTAAGTTTGCAGATGATACCAAACTGGGTGGGTTTGCAACTTCTTTGGAGGATAGGGACATAATTCAAAATGACCTTAGCAAGTTAGAGAAATGGTCAGAGGTAAACAGGATGAAGTTTAATAAAGAGAAATGCAAAGTGCTCCACTTAGGAAGGAACAATCAGTTCCATACATACAAGATGGGAAGCTACTGTCTAGGAAGGAGCATGGCGGAAAGGGATCTAGGGGTCATAGTGGACCACAAGTTGAATATGAGTCAACAGTGTGATGCTGTTGCAAAAAAAGCAAATATGATTCTAGGTTGTATCAACAGGTGTGTTGTAAGCAAAACTTGTGAAGTCATTCTGCCGCTCTACTCTGCACTAGTTAGGCCTCAGCTGGAGTACTGTGTCCAGTTCTGGGCGCCACATTTCAAGAAAGATGTGGAGAAATTGGAAAGGGTACAGAGAAGAGCGACAAGAATGATTAAAGGTCTAGAGAACATGAGCTATGAAGCCAGGCTTCATGAACTGGGCTTGTTTAGTTTGGAAAAAAGAAGATTAAGGGGGGACATGATAGCGGTTTTCAAATATCTAAAAGGGTGTCACAAGGAGGAAGGAGAAAATTTGTTCCTCTTGGTTTCTGAGGACAGGACAAGGAGTAATGGGCTTAAAGTGCAGCAAGGGAGGTTTAGATTGGACATTAGGAAAAAATTCCTAACTGTAAGGGTGGTCAAATATTGGAATAAATTGCCAAGGGAGATGGTGGAATCTCCCTCTCTGGAGATGTTTAAGAACAGGTTAGATAGACATCTGTCAGGGATGGTGTAGACGGAGCTTGGCCCTGCCTTGAGGGCGGGGGGCTGGACTTGATGACCTCTGGAGGTCCCTTCCAGTCCTATGATTCTGTGATTCTATTATTCTATGAAAATAACTAGTGCTATTCTGAAATAAGTTCATATCTACATAGCAGGCAGTTATTTCGAAATAGTGTCAAAATATTGTCAAACTGGATGATTTCTTACTTTGACTCCTGTAACCCTCATTGTACGAGGGAAGTCGGAGGAAGAGTGCTCTATTTCGAAGTACGTACTGTGTAGACGCTCCCTATTTCTAAATAAGGTACGCAACTGATGTAACTCAATTTGCATAGCTTATTTTAAGTTAAGCCCTGCAGTATAGATGCACCCTTAGATACTTGAAAACCATTATCATGTTCCCGCTCAGTCTTCTCTTTTCTAAACTAAACAAGCTCAGTTCTTTCAGTCTTCCCTCATAGCTCATGTTTTCTAGCTCTTTAATCATTTTTGTTGCTCTTCTCTGGACCTTCTCCAATTTCTCCATATCTTTCTTGAAATGTGGTACCCAGAACTGGACACAATACTCCAGCTGAGGCCTAATCAGTGCAGAGTAGAGTGAAACAATGACCTCTCGTGTCTTGCTCACAACTTTCCTATTAATGCATTCCAGAATCATGTTTGCTTTTTTTGCAATAGTGTCACACTGTTGACTCATTTTTAACTTGTTATCCACTATGACTCCTAAATCCCTTTCTGCAGTACTCCTTCCTAGACAGTTACTTCCAATTCTGTATGCGTGAAACTGATTGTTCCTTCCTAAGTGGAGTCCTTTGCATTTGTCCTTATTAAAATTCATGCTGTTTACCTCAGACCATTTCTCTAGTTTGTCCAGATCATTTTGAATTTTGGCCCTATCCTCCAATCATACACGTGATTTTATCAGCCCTTCTGAGACATGGCAAACTTGTACCAGCATTGGGCTGTTTAAGGCATTGCTTTTAGCTGCCTTTTTCTGATCACATTCTTACAACTGCATTGCATAATATGCAATCATGGCAAAGCCAGACTCTTATTTCCCAGAAGGAAAAATGAGAGGGACAAGAAAGTGAAGAAATAACAAAAAGGGATGCATGGAGAGGAGGAGTGATGACAGTCTGTCATTGCTGGTGGTGAGAGGATTGAGACTGATCCTGTGGAAGCAGTGACAAAGACCCATTAGTGTAACAATGCGTCCCAGGGTGCTAAGAGATGGTGGCCATGATAGTGAGGTTTGTTCTATTCTGTTCTCCTGTCTTTCAGTCAGCCAGTGTTCATCATTTCTCCCCCTCTCTCCAGAAGAGCATGATGTGCAAAATAGCCCTTCCCCTCATTATTTGTTTTCACCAATTTAGTGTGATTTCTGACACCAATTTTGGTTCATTGGTTATTGGTCCTCTTGTTTACCAGGCATGATCTTAACAAAGTCCTTGAATTATATGTAGGCCTTTTTGTTAGGACCAATTCAGTCTTTCCCTTTTTCATCTGCTCCCATCAACATTTATTGTTATAGGCTATCATTACACTTTGTCACTTTTTATTCACTTTCCCACTGTTACGCTCACACCTGGACTAGGCCTACTAGGTCCCAATTAGTACCACGATGCTTAGCCCCTATTCATATTTGATTAGGGGACTAAGCTATTACCCTTTGCTAGCTGTCCAGTGGCCTATATAAAATGAGTTGGGGGCTGTGTCTGTTTTGCTCATAGACAGGTATCTAGATCGCAAGTTTCAGTATCAAAACTGGCACCCCTTTGGGCAGTCTCAAGATGAACAGTATAGAGATGGAACCTGGGTAGTACAGGCCTTAGTCACAGTAGTAGATGGTGGGGGGAGAAGCCTGCCTTGCTATGGCACACGCTGTACCAGTTTATGCTGAGAAAGGTCTATATGGCATGTAACAAACAAACCATTCAATAGAGGCCTGGAATCCAGAGTTTGGTACAGTTAGGCCTGGCAGAACTCAAATTTTATTCTTTGTGTAATTTTGATCAATGTTAATTTTAAGCATTTTTAATTTTTTAATTAATTTAAATGCTCACGGTTGCAGAAAATTATAGGTTGGCCAGATAATTATTTAATGACAATAGACAGTGAGATTCAAGAAAACTTTATACCCATTAAAAGATAAATTGTATTTTTCAGAACATGATGTTGAAAGAGTAAATATCCATAAATCAAACTAATAAGTTCTCAAAAGGAGCAATTGTTTAATTTCTCCTATCTGTACATTTTCATTAATGGAAGTATTGTTTCATCGCTTTGTGGGTGTGTGTCTGATGAAACTGACATTGACTGACATTTATCAATAAAAATCTAATCCTACCAAGGCTAGTTAAAGGCAGCGGGAAGTTTTCCGTTGATAGACGCTAACGTACCTCAGGCAAAGCCCACTCAAGTCAATGGAAGTCTTTGTGTGGGGTTGAATGGGCTTTATATCAGGTACTATAAAATCTTTTAATTGACTTTCAGGGGTTTTGAATCTGGCCCGAAAGTGTTCAAAAGATGAGGTTTTGAGACCTCTATAAAGGAAAATTGCCTATAGCTGCAGTATTTTTAGCTTCTTTATTCAAAAGTAAAAACAGTAGAATGGAAAACATGTCAAAACATTCTTGAAGACTCACTTTGCTATCCTGGCTGCTACCAGTGCCTTTTGATCTACGTAGTGGAACTCTCAGTTCAAGAAGATTTTTTTCCCTTCTCCTGAGTGACTGCCAAGCAAGCAGAACTGGAAAACTGTCCAGCCATCCTTCCAGAGACTTGCTGAGGCTGCGCTATGAAAAGTTCAAAGCCATAGCGGGGGGGAGGAAGAGTTGTCGCTTTCAAAATCAATACCAGTGCTGCAGGACAGAAGCTGGGCTCATTTCTGTTTGTGCACAAGTGAAATACAAAGGTTACTCACCCTGTCTGAGTCTAGGAAGGGCTTTTGTGACACCCAACATCTTAAGCAAGGATGATTTTGATTAATGCTGCTGCAGGGCAGGGCCTTGACTGAGAAGTAATGACCAGCCAGGAGAAGCCAATGGCCAGAGGCAATGCTGAAGGCCATTTCCCCAAGCGGGTCGTCAGTCCCCAGAAATGCCCTGAAGAGGCATTTTTATTGCTATCAGACTAAATAGAAGAAGTAAACATTGTAAATACTTTTTCTATGCTGTTTTAAAACTGGCATTGCTACACATGTGGTGATATATCTACCCAGTGTGTAATGCCCCAGGAGGTCTCAGACTTAATTGCTGGCAAGTTTAAAGAATGAATATTCATTTTGGATATTTTAATGTTTTAAAAAAAATTATTTAGCTTACGGGTTATCTCCTGCTATAATATATACACTGTTTCCCATTCCCTCAAATCTGTTACAATTGGACAAAACAAGGTATTTTCTCATCTGAAACTCCCTCTGTCACTTAAGCTAAATCTAAATAATTTTTGGAAAAGCCCCCGCAAATGGCTAACCATTCTAAGGAGTAACATTGTAAGCCTAATTCATTTCCTACCCCAAGGCACTTTTCATTTGTTATTTTCACTCTTTTTATCAGAACAAGTCATTTATGTGAGTAATGAAAATAATCTTACCCTGCAGCTTTTAATCTATTATTCAGCGGCCAAATGGAAAGTAACAATTGCTATTGCTATCAATAATTCAACTCCACCGCCGTTTTACTGCTAATGCAGCCACTCAGCTGAACCCCAGACCAGTGCCTCATACATTTTTAATTCCTAGGCTGTTTCCATCATGCGAGGTCAAGCATGTGAAAAGTGCTTATAAATATGATTGTGAAGTGTGAGAAGGACAATTAAAGTCTATTTGCCTATTTGCCAATACCCAGCTAATGCAAATGAGAACTTGAATATATGTCACTGAGATTGAATAGGGAAATTCCATTACAGCAGCGTTTCTCAAACTGTGGGTCCCGACCCCCTGGGGGGTTGCGAGCAACTTAGAGGGGGATTGCAAACAAATTAGAGGGGGGTCGTGAGCAACTGAGAGGGGAGTCGTGGTATCACAAGATTGAGAACCCCTGCATTACGGGATCACAGGTGCCTGCTTGACTTGGCTACTGGAAGAAGACTAAAAAACCAATGCAGCACTGAGAGTCTGAGCTAGTACAGAGAGTTCAGGAGCTCTCAACATCCCCACAGCATGTCTACTGATTTTATTAGATGGCAAAAGTGACCACATGTTCTAAGTTCTTCCCTCCTGTTCTCTTCAGTTTTATTTCTGAAGGAGGGTTCACGATAACCTTTTCAAAACATCCAAGGTTTCTCTGGGCTACATTTTCTTTATTTTTGTTTCTGAATAGGGTGTTGACAAAGGAAAACAGGTGTTTGCTACCTAAGGGTATGTCTAGACTACATGGCTCCATTGACGGAGCCATGCAGTCTAGACATACCGTAAGAGTTTTCATAGCTCCCAGTGCTGATTCCCCTCTTGAAGTCAATAGGTCACTCTGACATCACAGTTGGTTGCTGTGGAAATCGCCATTATGACTCAATGTAAAAAAGGGTAAGGACCTCTGAGGTAATAATTCCCTATGACCTTGACAAGTAAGAAGGGCAGGAGTCCCTTCACTCCCCTGAACCCACGTCACTGTCTTCCCCGGGGTGCTAACGTGGTTGCTCCATCCCTTTTAGGCAGTGGCAGAGGTGGCATAGCTAATTTATAGGTAAGAATGAGTCACTTCATCACTGACTGCATTGGTAATGTGAGCAGGGGACTGCTGGCACCTTTGCTTTTCTTTCTGTTGGCAGAGGGGGAAGCCTTGGAAGGACGTAAGAACTTTCCCTCCCATGGCCTGGAGAGACAGAAAAGCATCCTGCCATTAGATTGTTTCATTGCAGTTGATAGTCCTATTCAATGTTTCCTCTAATCTTTTCCATTCATGTGCAGAATACATTTTTTATGTGCAACAAGGTATGTGGGAATGTGCACCACTGGTAGAAACAAAATCTTCTTGTGGGCACTCTGCTAGTCAGCTGGGAGGCAGTTCAATCTCTCCTGAGTGGCCAAAAAACTGCACAGCTTACAGGGAACACTGGTCCCGAATCAGTGTGGGATTATACATTTGCTTACTGGCCAACATGTCGGCTACAAAGGTTTGCAATTCAAAACTGTGCCAGTTTTTTTTTCTTTCTTTGGAAATTTGACATGCGCCAATGCTCTGGCTGATAGAAGAGTGGTGGATATGTCTTATTTCTTCATGCTAAAACATGCAGGCTGTGAAATTATGTTACCTGTTTTGTAGCTCTCTTCAGGTTTATGTCTTGCTGCCTGACCTTTGTCATTTAATCCTGGAAGACAATGTGTTAATATTAAGCTGCTTGTTACAGAAGGAAACGTGAGATGGACAAAGGTTTCTGCATAGGTCAAGGCTTCATGCTGATCTTCATTCCTATAGCCCCTTGTTTTGATGTTTAAAAAATAAATTATACATGTTTATATAGAGGCTTTTTTTTGAATAGGCAAAAATAGGCTTTGTTCAGTGCAGCATCTTGGGCCACGTCTACACTGCAGTGCTATTGCGGGACACCGAAGATATCCCGAAATAGCTATTCAGCGTCTTTTGAGTGTGCCTGTTGTTTTAAAATAAAACAGGCTTGCTATTTTGACGTCCCCATAAACCTCATTCCACAAGGAGTACGGGATGTTTTAGAATAGCGATTTATTTAGAAATAAGTGCTGTCTAGACAGCGCCATATTTCAAAATAAGCTATTTTGAAATTAACTCAAAATAAGATAAGCAATTTGAGAAGCTCAAATTGCATAGCTTATTTTGAGCTACGGGTGTAATGTAGATGCACCCTTGGTGAACAAACCAGAGGGCCTACAGCAAGCACTGGGATGGGTTCCCTAGGGAGGTGGTGGAATCTCCATCCCTAGAGGTTTTTAAGTCCCGGTTTGACAAAGCCCTGGCTGGGATGATTTTGTTGGGGTTGACCCTACCTTGGGCATGGGATTGGACTTCATGACCTCCTGAGGTCTCTTCCACCCCTATGAATAAGGTGACTAGACATTCTGATATTTCCCCCTTTGTCCCATGTCCCAAAAATGCACAATCAGGATGTCATTTGTCCATATGGGGCAAGTGATGGGCAGGGGCGGTGAGAGTAGACTTGCAACACGTACAGGGAGAAGGAGGGATGGGAAAGTGGTCGTGAGCTGGGGGAGGGGTCGGACCTGGGGAGAATGAGGGTGGAATGTGGGTGAGGTCAACAGCTCCCCAGTGTGTCCCAATATTCACTGTTGAGTTCTGGTCACCCTAGCCTGTAACAGATCTGGGTTTCCAAAATGCAGTAGTGGACGTTATTCTATTCACATCCATCCCCTTTGGATATTTCACATATAATGTGTAATTTGTGTTACTATCACCTTAGCATTCCCGGGCATGGCTAGGACCCTATTGTGACATATGCCGTACAGCCACAGAACAAAAGGTTGGCAAGCCCCAGGGGTTATCATCTCAGTATAAGAGATCACAGATGGATACAAATGGAAGAGTAGAAGGAAACATTGTCCAGTCTTGACCAGCTTTCTGGACATAAGCCTTACAGCCAATGTATGCTTTAAGGAGGGACTTGAAGAAGGGTAATGAGTGAGTTTTGCAGACAGGTATGAGGAGCTCCCCCCAAGGAGGAGGGAAGCATGAGAGAAGACACAAAGGTTTAACACAGGGGTGGGCAAGATATCTCTGGCAGGCCTGCCAAGCCACTGGATCTGGCCCACGGACACCCTGCCAGGACCCTCAGGCATGCAGCAACTGCTGTTCTAAGCAAGGGAGGGAGAGGGAGGCTTCATGTGCCCCCAGCCCAACTCTCAGCTCCTATTGGCTGGAAACAACTGGCCAATAGGAACTAACCCCAGCCAATCTCTCAGTTTCTATTGGCAGGAAACAACCAGCCAATAGGAGCTGAGAGATTGGCCTGGGGGAGGGGAGCAGTGCAAGCCCCTCCCCACTCCCAGAACTGAGAGCCAAGTGGAGGGAGCAGCCTGCAGTTTTAAGAGGTCTGAGGCAGCAGCAGGCGGGGAGCCCAGCCTGCCTTGGGGGTGCAGCAGGGCTGCTGGCCAGGAGACACTTAGATAAGTGCCTCCCAGCCAGAGCCTGTGTCTGGCACCCCTGCCTCTCCCGCACCCCAACTCCCTCCCCTAGGTCAACATCCAAATCCTCTGCACCTCCCTTCCCCAGGTCACAACCCCCCTGTACTCCCTGGTACACTCCTCCCCCAGGCCAGAATCCTCTACTGCACCCAGACCCGTCCTGAACCCTGCACCTCAATCCCCTGCCCCAGGTCACAATCTCCTCCTTCACCAAACTCCCTCTCAGATCTCACATTATCTCCAGCACCCCAGTCCTTTACCCCATGTGTCCTTCTGCACCCAGCCTCCATCCTAGACCCCGCATCCCCTCCACTTTCTAAAATCTTGGAGTGGCCCTCCACCAGAAATTATTGCCCACCCCCGGTTTAACAAGTGAAAATTTAACAAGTGGGTGATAGAAGCTGACATTAGCCAACTGGACTTGACATTTTGATAGTGAATAATAGTCTGTAGGTACAGAAAGGTTAGGCCATGAAGGGCCTGGAAACTGGAGACAAACAAGCCTCTCCGATGGTGATTTAAAGGGCCCAGGTCTGCTTCTGCTGCCCCACTAGTAGTGGCAGCTGGGCGCCTCAGGCCCCTTTGAGCCCCCAGGCTTCAGGGCAACTGTTCCCTTTGCTCCTCGGTCGGCAGGCCTGGTGTGGCGCTGGAAAGGAAAGGCCCTATCTTAGAGATATTATGGAGAAAAATATGTTGTCCAGGTTATAGGCCTCAGTAACGGCAGGATGGTGACATTGTCCACAGTGATTGAGAAAGCAGGGGGAGTTTGGTTATGAAGTTTATCCTCAGATCATGTTTGCTTGATACGTATAATTGGCTGCCAGTCAGGCTAAGCGAATATGCCAGAGAGAGCTCTAAGTCAAGGATGGTAGAAGAGTCAGTATTATCCGAGTGGGTACGACACTGAAAGCATAGCGGTTGTATTTAACATTAAATACATTTCTGCCTCTTGTCTCTTGTTTCAAAACCAATTGGAGAATCTGGGTTGCCACTTAAATTTAATACTGTTCATGTTAACAACAGCAAAAAATCCAGCAGTGACATCTCTGCCATCAGCACTAAGTACAAAGGTTACCTGTAAAATGCTAACAGAGATGCACAGAGATTAGTTACCAACATTTTATTGCTGGTTTTACTGTGAGTCACATTCACTCTGACAAAGACTTTGAGCATACTAGTTAATCCCATTTTACAAACCCAGATATGCACAAGCAGCTCCCTCACCAAAAACAGAGAAAAAAAATCAGGTTGAGGAAGACAGGATGGAGAGTTTGAAAATTGATTCCTCGGCTATCCGTGACCTTGAGACTCTCTGTAAATGCTAACGCAGACTGGTGGGCAGCACAACCTGCAAACCCCACAGCAAATTGACAAAGTACATTCAGAGCCACAGAGCAGAAGGTGCAACCTGATACGTGAAGCAGAGCAGCACAAAAGCATTTACAACCAGCAAGCTGTCAGATATTTCGATTGCGAGGATTCCAAAGAGCTCTAACGCACCTATCAAAATATACAGGCTGAAAAATTAGATTTTTTCTTTGGGTTCCATTTTATGGCTATTGCTCCCCAAGCCTGATGTGATCTAATATATTAATGATGATGACATTAGGACTTTCAGGGAGCCTTGCTTCAGTACCAGTGTTGGAAACTCTAATGATAGCTACCAGCTCTGTTCCCCATTGGCTGGTCCTCTTGCTCTGACTGCCCATGTGATATTAACTGTGACTAGGTACCACATCGACTAGAATTATGTGGGTCAAACTAAATGACCGTATCTGTTCCTTCTGACCATAAACACCATGATTCTAAGATGTAAACCCTGTCGACATTAGGTGTTAGCAAGTCGGTAAGTAGCTTTTAAAGCATGTTAGCAAAATATTTTATAATGCCACTCCTGCATCTGCAAAGTTATGGGGAGAAAAGAAGGACTTGATCTTTCCTCATGGGGGAAAAAGGGTAGTGGCTCCTTTCTGGCTATCGCCCGCACAGAACATTGAGGAGCACCACCAGAACTGGTGGGCCTGGGGATGGGGCTCAGGTTAGCCACTGGTCTCCATGCAGTGGGGAAAAGTATTTAAACCCTCCAGCCTCAGGTCCTGTTCTCCCATGGATTAACATCAGAAATATCTGGATGTTCTACACACCCCCTTTTCCATAACCTAGAAAATGCCAAAACACTCCCAGACTTTCAGGACTTTTCAGTGACCATGGACTGAGTTTTGAGTTTCTGACAACACAAATAAGGCAGCAGGCAAGATTTATATTTTACATTTCATAAGAATATAAGAACGGCTATACTGGGTCAGAACAAAGGTAGCCCACTATCCTGTCTGCCAACAGTGGCCAATACCAGATGCCCCAGAGGGAGGGAACACAACTGTTATTCCTAGTCTTTATTTCCTGTCTTTTAACCAGTTATCAATCCATGAAAGGGCCTTCCCTCTTATCCCATGATAACTTGCTTTGCTTAAGAGCCTTTGGTGAGGGACCTTGTCAAAGGGTTTCTGGAAATCTAAGTACACTATATCCACTGGATCCCCCTTGTCCACATGTTTTTTGACCCCCTCAAAGAACTCTGGCAGATTAGTAAGGCATGATTTCCCATTACAAAAAGCATGTTGACTTTCCACCAACAAATTATATTCATTTATGTATCTGACAATTTTAATCTTTACTATAGTTTCATCTAATTTCCCTGGTACTGGCGTTAGACTGACTGGTCTGTAATTGCCAGGATCACTCTAGAGCTCTTTTTGAATATTGGTGTCACATTAGCTCCTTCAGTCATTAGGTGTGGAAGCTGATTTAAAGGATGGGTTTCAAACCACAGTTAATAGTTCCACAACAGTATTCATAAAGCCTCTCCCATTACGGGGTTGTGTCAGCCTTATATGAACAACATCATTAGTCTAATCATTAGAACCAGGGACAGGAATACAGAACTTCTGAGTCCTAGTTCCAATCCACCACTGATTTGTGATATTTTGGGCAAGTCTCTTCACCTCTTTGAGCCATAGTTTACCCAACTGTAAAATGGACATAATACTTCATATGTGTGATATGTCTTAGTGGAAATTTTCATAAAGCACAAGTCCTCCCATGGAAAGCTCTGTACAACACATCCTGGGAGCTCAGTAGAATAAGTCCAAGTGAAAAATAATTCAAATAGTAAAGATCACTTTCAGCTTTTAAATTTATTTTTTCAACCAAAACCACTTAGTTTTGTTCTCAGAATGCAAACAAGTTACTGACTCAGGGAGTTTCAGGTACCACACCTCTGTAGTTAGAGAGCATTTTCTAAGATGGCTAAGAAATTGTGTGCACTTGCCAGAAATAATATTAGGGTAGATCCCGGGTGTTTGCTTGATGAATTCATTCATTCAATTTGCTCAGCTACAGCAATCTTGGCATACAAAGGCAACCCAGAGAAATACCTCAGTTAGGAACCTGAGTGCTGCAGAGAGGACCAATTGTCCAAGCAAGGCTCTACAACTTAAAAGCCATCATGCAAATGTGTATCCAGCAGTTTGCATAATGAAATGAGAATAAAAAGATGGAACATGAACCACTTTTCTGCCACTAGATGGCAGAATTTCACAAGAGGGGTTTACACTTGGGGCTTTGATGTCTGAATTATGCACTGTGCCACAATGAATTGTTAACAGTTCCGGCAGTTAAGGGACTAAATTTGGAAGTGCTGGATGGAGGAGATAGTTTATCTGATATCCTGTAATCCCTGGAAAAGAGTGTTCAGATCAACAACAACTAAACTGTAAAAGCTACAGAATGTCCCACAGTTACTGGGTTGGCTGAATGAGCGTTGCTGCCACGTGTGGGCATCCTCAGAGTCTGGCCACGGGCTAGCACCCCATCCCACGTGGAAATCCTGGCTCTGACAGGAGTTCCGAGAAGTCAGGACTTCGTCTATTCCTCACCTCTTTCAATCAGTGTAATGAGCAGCACACAAGCAGGCAGGCCATTTGCGCTTTCTTCTAGAAAACTCTGACAGGTCAGCACTGCATAGGAGAATCCTAGACATAGGGATCACACTTATTAAAGTGCACAGGGGGCTGAGAATAACCCCTTTGCCCCACTGTGAGGAGGGCACAACAGCATCTCCCAAATGTATGAATCTGAAATGCTCATAGAAATGCTCATAGAAAAAAGAGCAACTATCTTTTCCTTAGGCACTCACACTGAGAAATTCACCACACTGAGTTCAGAGAAGTGGGAAGTCGGTCAACATATCGTATCAAAGAAATGTACATGCACATCTACCTTCTTCTGCAGTCTCAGCACAACATCCCTGACAAGTAACCTTCTGGCTCCCTCTGGTGGAAGAATTCCACTCTTGCTTCCGTACCTTTCCCACCCTGGAACAGGTGTAAAACCTGACAAGAAGAAAAGGAAGCTGTAAGTTCTACTTTGAAATAGGTTTAAAGGGCCAAATCTCCTAATAATCTGGGACTCTGGGAGCCACAAGGGATGTGCACATAGACCTAGTAGCCAGGTCTAATTGATTTTAACGGTACTTGAAATCATCAGGGCCTCAAAAAGCAGATCTCCCCACACAGAAAATGGAAAGCCTGAAAACAATCTCTTCTGTAACCCGGCATCTGCCTGCTCATGCCTGGGCTTTTCTAGATCATTGGGGAAAGCAATTGTATCAAATACTTTTAAAAAATTAGAAAAAAAACCACCCTCTTCTTTAAGTAGACGTGGACAATGGTGGAACTCAAGGGTTAGCTTCCCTTTTTCCGGCCTAGACTCTTTTCTGGTCTATGCAGTCTCCCTCACTGTCGTGGCATGCATTTGGCCATGACTCTGGTAGCAGTCACAGTGCTGGCACCTCCCAAGTCTTGAGATTTTTTAATAGGCACTCCCAAGGGCTTTGAATTCATCCAAAAACCTGAGACAGGCCGCCATGCTTCAGAACGATGACTCAGTTTTCATTATCCCCTCCCTTACCAATGACACTACACCCCAGAGTGTAATCCTATCTTCCCATCCCCGAGACTTAATTAGCATCGTCACATCCTAGAGAAATAGGGAGTCATTTTATGCTTTGAGTTTTCCCTGCTTAATTGTGGCTCTCAAGCTAAAGTAATGGGTCATTTCCCCACTTTGTTAAGTTCTGTTCTGATTCCAGGGCTACCAAGAGAATAATATGGGGAAAAAATGGAAACCCAGCACCAGAACAAACACAAAAATCAGGCACATGTGCTGCAAAATACACAGTGAACAGAGGAATTTCATAAAGGATGGGGTTTGAATAAACTTTCAGGGGTATAGATACTTAGTTGGCTCAAGAGAGGTTTCCCACCAGACCCAGTCATCATCCATCCCCTGCTAATTGGCCAATGAGACAATGTAGTGGCTTGGGAGACTGCACAATGGCCAGTGACTATACTCTCGTATGGCTGAAGGGTGGCTACAAGGCCTATGACCCATCTGACATCTTGAGAAGAATGTGGAAAGGCTGAGTCTCCATACCCAGTAGCTAAAAGGGGGCTTGGCACTCTGCCTCTCTTCAGAAGACCCATTGTTCTTTCCATCCCCATTGTTCTTTTGTCCCCCATTAATCTGTCTGAATCCCCAACCATACCTGTCCACCTAGGTGAAGAGTTTTATAGGAGAGGACGTAGGGGTTGACTCATCTCCTACCCCAAGCACTATTGTAGTAAGTGGTAGTGGGTGTGTTGTAGGGTGGGAAGTGATATTTCTATATTTTAAGTGGGAACAGTGCATTCAATTACATCTTGGCCCCCCTCCTCTTAGCTCTACCCTGAATCAGCAGCCTGTGCAGAATATCACCTGCCTCCTACCTAACTGAACAGAGAGCCTGCTTTCAGAGAGATAGCCATGTTAGTCTGTTTCAGCAAAAACAACAAGGAGCCCGGTGGCCCTTTAAAGGCTAACAATTTTATTATGGCTTAAGCTTTCGTGTATTGCAATTCAATTCCTCAGATGCATGCAGTGAAAACAGCAGTTAGTAGGGATACAGAGATGGGAGTGTTTACATCAAAGCTAATTCAATCAGGGTGGATGTAGCTCGCCTCCAAGAGCGATGAGAAGGGGAAAATACCTACAGGGGGAAATGACTTACTGCAATGAGAAAGCCACTCCCATTTTCTATTCAGACTCATTCTGATGTCAAATTTGCATTTAAATTCCAGCTCAGCACTTTCACAGTGCAGTTTGTTTTTGAAGATTTTTGCTTAATAACGACAATTTTCAAATCTGGAACTGTGTGTCCAGGTAGGTTAAAGTACTCCCTGACTGGTTCTTTTAATGTTACCATTCTTGATGTCTGATTTGTGTCCATTTATTCTGTTGTGTAGAGATAGTCTGGTGTGTCCAAAGTGCATGGCAAAGGGTGTTGTTGGCACAGGGATGGCATAGATCACATTAGTAGGTATGCAGGTGGATAAGTCTTTGATAATATGGTTGATGTGATTAGGGCCTATGATGGTGTCACTAGGGTAGATGTGTGGACAGAGTTGTCAGTGGGGTTTATTTCAGGGATTGGTTCCTGGCTTAGTGGGGTGTGAAACTGGTGGTGAGTATTTGTCTCAGGTTGTCGTAAGCAAGGACTGGCCTGCCTCCCAATGTCTGAGAGACTGAGGGATTGTTATCTAGGGCCAGTGTTTCTCAACCAGTGGTACGAGCACCCTTAGGGGTACTCAAGAGAAGTCTGGGAGCTACATCAACACAACTGAAATTTGGAGAAAAATGAATTTTTGTTTCAAGTTTTACAGCGCTTTCTTATTTTTGTACTTTTTATATCAAAAATTTCATTGCCCACATAGCTAAGATTAAGTTGTTTAAACAAATGTGTTGTAACAGTAGAAAAAAATGTGTATGTCTGAAAACTGTAGGCACTGGGGTACTTATAATTTTTTTTGAAAAAGGGGTATTTTATAAAAAAAAGGTGAGGAACACTGATCTAGGGTATGTTGGAGATCTTGATGAGGTATAGCAGAGGTTTTAGCCAGGGGCTGTAGGTAATGTCCAGAGGCGTTCTGTTGCTGTCTTTGTTAGGTCTGTCCTATAGAAAGTGACTTCTGAGTTCTTAACTGGCTCTGTCAAACTTTTTCTTCTCTTCCCCAGGTGGGTTTTTCAATGCTTGATAGCAGGGGCAATGCATAGAGGGGGAATGAGGGGTCACATGTGCTCCTGAAGGCCATGGGCGGGAGGGACTGGCCAGCAGCTGGTGAGGGAATTAGCAGGGCCACGGGTGTGGGCAGTGCCAGCAGCAGGAATCTGCCACCCCTTGCACTCACTGGCAGTTTCATCATTGCCAACATTTCAAGAAGTTTGTGGAGTAATTCAGAGATGCAGCTGAGTCGCGGGAGGCAGCCTGTATATCCTGGGGAAATTTGGGAGACTCATATCACTACATCAGTTCTCAAAACTTCAAAAAGTTGGGGCTCAGCAGTCAGAAACCCCAGATATCTCACCCCAAACAACTGCCTGTTTCCCACACATAGCACTGACACTTACCAGAAGTTGCCTTCTTCGAAGGGAAGCCCCATGCCTTATACCACCTTCAGGCATCTTCACCAGTGAGCAGAAGGCCTATTTTCCACTTTCCATTTCCTCTGCATCCTCTCACTCTTGAGGTATCTGTTACTCAGTGTTCTCCAGTGCTGGGCAACATGCCAAGTAGAAGGGGCTGGATTTCAGTCCTGAGGGCGGCATTACTAAACCACTGCAACACTGATTATTACATTGTTTAAAAAATCACAACAAAACAGGAGATTTTTCTGACTACATTGTAATTGCAGCCAACTTCTATTATTGTTTTCCTAGATGCACTACTGCATTTATTCTTTCAATTTACATAATAAAATAAGACTACCAATAAAAATGCACGCTGACCACAGCTTATTTTTTCTTCTGTATTTAGAAGCCAAAATGTGACCATCAGTATGTTTTCTGTTTATATTTCAGGTACAACACTGAAGAAACCAACTGTAAAAGTGATAGCTTTCTGCCGGTGTGTTTACATGAAGCAAGTCACAATGGAGGTCAATCCAGTGTCATAAGCAACAAGAACTTCTCACCAAGGCCATGCCTACACAGCAACATTATTTTGAAATAACTAGCATTATTTCAAAATAATGTTGAAATATTGTCAAGCTAGCGGATGTCTTACTCTGACTCTTGTAACCCTCGTTGTGTGAGGTATAAGGGAAGTCGGAGGAAGAATGCTCTATTTTGAAATAAGTGCTGTGTAGATGCTCCTAATTTCAATATAAACTATTTTGAATTAAGCTACACAAGTGACATAGCTCAATTTGTGTAGCTTATTTCGAGTTAAGCCCTGCTGTGTAGATGCATACCAAGAGACCCAGTGAAGACCTCATACTGGAAAGTTGTCCTACTCTTCATTTTAACAACAAATATTGTTAGGAGCTTACACACACCTCCTTAAATTCAGGTTTGCAAATGGGCAATAAACATGCTCCATTTTTCAATTGCAATGAGATTATGGTGAAAATAGTTTCATGACATGAATGTAAATGAAAAATATTGCACCACATGACAAAGTCTTTCAGGCAACTGAAAACACACAATATAGGGGTTTTTTTGAAAATGTAAGAATGTGGCTAATAAGCACTCACTTGGTTTAGATAATTTAGAAGATTTTCATTCTTTTGGATAGTGTAAATATTGTGAATTTCTACAGATCTTCACAGAAATTCTTAATAGTTTAATCATCTTAAACTTGATCATGAAGGTTACATTTGTATACTGAGGTTTACCACTTAGTTTAATTTTTTTTTGTAAATGTGGAGGTAAAAATACTAAAAAGTATAAAATGCTCTGCCCTGGATTCTCCAAAGAAGTTTGTTTACTATGTATCCTAGTTATAAAGGGTTGTGTTTCAGAATGACAACTAAAAAGTTGTTACTTGTTCTAAGGCAAGAAAAACACCCTATTTAACTGTCAAACAATGATTTTATTTCATTCCAAAAAGTCTTATTTTTCTAATTAGAACCCAGTTAGATATACCACTAACTTCACTTTCATTTTCTATGAAAAAGCCTCTTAAGAGGGTTTAACTTAAGATAACTTATTTTCAAGAAGTGCTTAACTGCAAGGTGTCACATACTATAAGGACGCAGAATTAGAGTGATTGAAACTGGATACATAAAAATTCTATGGGCAGTGGGACTAGTGATCTAATGGTCCCTTCTAGCCTTATAATCTATGAAAAGAACATTAGATCATCTACGTCAGTAACCTGCCTCAAATATGGTTTGTCATCTGATGCTTTGTGGAAGAGAAAAAAATTATCCATAATGCAAGCAGACAATTATATGTTGTAATATGTGGAGATGAATGAGGTGAGGGAAGAGGATTCTTTCCTGGTCCCCCATTTTATTCCTTGAAGCATGAGATGTGATTACCCTTTGCTTGAAAATGTATGGCTGCTAGTCAGCTTCTGTGGATGGCTTTTTAAAAGGATGGATAATGTAGTGACTATTATCTAAATTTTGCCAAATTTGAATTGGTACAAAAGAACCTAATGCACTGAATTTCATGTCACAGGTCCAGATATAGTGCATAGTTTCCTCTTTCATGGGTAGCTATGAAATAAATCCCACCCACTAGGGTCTCCGAGGTTTCCAGTAAAGGACATCTTCAGGATGGAAACATTTGCCACAAAGAACATGTCCTCTACACTACAGAGGAACAGTCATGACCTTCCTTTGTTGCCAGATATAGGCAACTGTGGGCAGCTAAGAATTTACCATTTAGAATGTAAAAAGTCTAAAATCACAAACCATTAATCACAGAGGCACCCCTTCAGAAATGCTAACATGACGCTCTAGCTGGGGGCTCATCAAATAATAATGAAGCTCAACAAAAGGGGTTGTGTAAGAACCAAACTGAATTCTCTTTTCTTGTATTGAGTTGGCCTCTTTTATCTTCATTATGTTTACTTCCAAACGGTTCTTGCAATACTGAAGGCCAATGAGAGCATGAGGCCAGAATTTCTTCACAGAGTAATACATGCCAAACCTGCCCTTTTAAACACTGTAGCCTTAATAAAATATCATCCCAACCCTTCAAAATGATCAGGTTTCATTGCCTTAAAATCAGTGATACTACCCGCTTTCCAATTCTTAAAAGAACAAGGCATGCAAGATGCAAATTCCCCATGGAAGGCATGTAGGAAAAAATACTGTTTTTAAAAGGCCCACACCTTTCAGGGCTCATTGGTGTATCATAAACAAGCCAACCAAGGACACCGAGGCACCATTTCTTCTTTCCTCTAAAGATCATTTTTAAAGCACAAGAGTCTCCAGATTAAATTCTCAGTGGAGTTTTGAGGCTTGGCAAAACCCTGGAAGTCTGCAAATTCAAATCACTTGTATGAATGAGCGCAATCTTATTGATTCTGAAGAAGCTGGGACCTCTCATGCCACTGATGAAAATGTCAGGTGTTAAAATGAGATAAAAATAAAGTTAATAAAATGTAGATTATGTTTTAAGGGCCTGGTTTTAGAATGTTATACATCAAGTAAAAACAGTTTGGCTACGTATAGACTAGCATGATTTTCCGCAAATGCTTTTAATGGAAAAGTTTTTCTGTTAAAATCATTTGCGGAAAAGAGCATCTAGATTGGCACGGATGCTTTTGCGCAAAAGCACTTTTTGCGGAAAAGCATCCGTGCCAATCTAGACGTGGTTTTGCGCAAGAAAGCCCCGATCGCCATTTTTGCCATTGGGGTTTTTTTGTGCAAAATGGTTCTCAGTTGTCTACACTGGCCCTCTTACGCAAAAGCATTTGCGCAATAGGGCTTTTTCCTGAACGAGAGCAGCATTGCATTTGCACAAGAACACTGACGATCATACATTAGATCGTCAGTGTTCTTGCACAAATTCAAGTGGCCAGTGTAGACAGCTGGCAAGTTTTTCTGCAAAAGCAGCTACTCTTGCGGAAAAACTTGCCAGTCTAGACGCAGCCTTTTAGTCTGAAAGTAACATCAGAATAGTTTGTGTTCTAACAAAATAGATTAACAACACAAAACACTGTAAGTGGATCTAGCAGGGCTTCTCTTATGCAGAGGTAGTGGGGAACAAGGGCTCTTGGGAGGGCAAATCCCTAGTTTAATAAAATGACTGGTCCTGCTGTGCCAAGCAAGGCCCAGCAGCCTGAATGCAAATTTACTGTGAAAGCTTCACTCCTGTTCAAGCCAAACAACGTAAAATGTGAAAAATGTGCATATTATTAGCAATGTTGTTGTGGCCACGTTGTGCCTCAGGTGTTAGAGAGACAATGTGCGTTAGGTAAAGAAAGAAGTTTTCAAGTTCTATAGAGCTTCTGGTGTGAAGGAGAGCTCTGTGTGAGTCCAAAGCTTGTCTCTCTCCAAGAGAAGCTGGTCCAAGAAAAGATATTACCTCACCCACCTTTTCTCTCTATAAAGTCAGTACAGCAGAGCACAATCTGCCCACTGTTTTCATTTTGTTTGTTCTCAGATTGTTTAGCGAGTGGGGCAAAGCACCCCTTGGCTCCTTTGAATGGTGACCACTCATCACTGAACAAAATTGGCCTTAACTATATAATACTAAGCACATGCTCTGGAACAGACTCAGTCAGAAATTTTAGACATGCACATGCAGTAAGGTAAGTGTCCTTCAGAAAACTGGTCATTAAAAGGGGTGGGTGGGTATTGTGAATATAGTGAAAAGGCCTTATTTTGCCCTGCCTCACATCTGGTTTTTCTCTTCCATGTTATTGTTCTTGCTAAGTTACAAGGTCACTGGTAGGTGGATATTGATTTAAAGATGAACTACAAAGTTGCAAATAAATTGACACATTTAAGAACAGCAACAACAAAAGAAGTCATAGAAACACAGACTGACATTTCCTTTGCGATGAGAAAGGAATAAGCTCTGGTTGTAGCTTTGGTAGGGAAAAGTGTGATTGGAGGCCACATGTAAACAACTCTGCAAAGTTGTTCAGTGAATAATATGAAATGCACATTGTTTTTAAACCATGACAGCAGAGAAATTGAATACTTCAGTACATATGATTGAATGTAATTAAACTACATACATTTAAATGCTATAGCTACCATATTTTTAACTCCTTTTCTTAAATTTGTCATATATGATATATAGTATTATGCTTTATGTATTATATTTTAGTTACCATATTCTACATTGCATATTAAAATCACTTGAATCCTATGTTATATATAGTCTCTTTTCAACATTCTTTTTATTTATTTACTTTACATATCATTAATAATTCACCATTTTTCAGAAATGAAAATTCATTATTCAATAATAGCTAATGCTTATCAGTTTTATTTAAAACTCTCACTTGTTTCTTTTTCTGCAATGTGGCCGTTAGCATAAGGAAAATGTAGACCTTTTCCTTCAATCTGTTCTCTGGGTAAAAGTCTATGTATTTTGTACACAATAGCACATGTAAAGTTTTCCGAGGGCAGAATATCAGTTCAGTATAATTCAGTCCACATGAAACTAACTAATTCCTAGGTATATGCTATGTGAGTGGACAAAAATTTGTATCCACATCTGATCTACAAAAACAGTCTGCAGCTATCTGCAGATTGCTGATGGGAATTGGATAATCTCCTAGTTTCGCAGCTGTATCTGAAAAGAGGGAAGTTTCTGACCACTGGGAGGCAGCGCAAGTAGAACCACATGAAAAGTGTCAATTTACCTAGTCAAAGAAACCGTCATCCCTACCCTATACAACTCTATGGTAGCAAGCACTACATCTGGTAGTAAGTGTTTCAGTAAACTAGTTAGTAGCAGAGACTCAATTTTCAACGTTCTATAAAGTGTCTAATACATTTTTGAGTGCCATGTTAAAGATACTTACAGTTTAATTTAAAAAAAATTTAAATTCTTCTTTGAAGGAGGAAAAATCAAGAAATTAAGACTTGGCCACTGTGTAAGGGAGCATAGATTGGAGATACAAGTCTATTAACACATACCTTTTGCCCTCTTTACTGTGGAACTCCCATTAAAGTCAATGAGATTTCTGCATATGGAAAAATGCAGTGCGCCTACATCCACAGAAATAGGACAGGTTTAGAAATAAAAGCAACATTTTTACACAGAGCAGTAGGAGTCAATAGAAATGTCCCTGCAAGTTTCCAAACACAAAATAATGATCAAGAGCTAACTTCTAGAAAGTTGTTAGGTTTTACTGTATAAGACTATTGCCAAGCTGTGCCAATCCATTGTCTCAGCATCCCATCCAGTCAAATGGTGAAGAGCACAGCGATCAACTGAACAGTCACACTTCCCCTGACGTAATATGTATTTGTTATCATGGGGCCCCCAGACCTATCCTGTGAGGTCTTGAACACTCAAAATCCCACTGAAAGTGATTGGACATTAAGGATACTTTGCACCGCTCAGAACTGAGACAGTCTAATTATGTTAAGAGTCTTTGAATGGCTTTAGTGGGAAGCATTTTCTCATCCATTTATGGAGGATTTACATCAGCAATCAACTGTAATGCTACTATGAACGTGTACATCTATTAATGGTAATGAGGAGCTCACCGTGTAAATCTCACACACATGGATGGAAGCTGGCAAATTCTCCCATGCTGGAAAATTAACAACACTGAAAGCTTAACACAACATTCAATATGAGGTATAATGATAACAAGTCCAATGCAAGAAAGTGCTGAACACCCTAAAACTCCTTCAGTGGATCTTTACCAATAGTTGAGGGCATTCAGAATCTTGCAAAAACAGGGCTAGTGGTAGATGCTGTAATGCAAAAAAGAAAGGTGCAATGAAGCTGGCAGCATGATAATCAGAGAGCATCTTTCTTGTCCCTTATGGAAAAGACAAGGGCACACATGGCTATGACTGTGAGCTGGCTGAAAAAGCAGCACACAAGAAAATGTGTGTTTGCATTACGGTTCTGACAACGCTCCTCTGTGCTCAGGTACAGTGTGTATTTTGTGTGCAGATTTGTTAGGCAGAACAGTTGCCAAAGAACTGCACAGATTCGTTAGGCAGAGCAGTTGGGTAAAAGTAGAATGCAGTGGTATTCAGCTGCATGATGAACTTATGTGTTTTGCTTACTTGCATGTTATAGCTAACCTCTATGTGAATGCAGCCCAGGGAGTTATCATCTGTAAAAAAAAATCAATATGAAAAAAACATCATTTTACCTAATTAAAACAATCTCATACTTTTTCAAGTAAAGTTTTGTGTGTGTCTGGAATTTGAATTAACTTATATCAATGTAGTAATAACTTTCCATAAGTGCTGTATGCATCATCTGGATACTCTTTTACTTGCCTTGCATTTATATGGTTCAAATACAATAAAACAAGGGGATTCAAGAACAAGGCCGTCTGGAACAGCATCTACAGTGGAAACATTTCTAACTTAGTTTTGAAAAGCTTTTCAGCCTTGCTGTTCTTCTAGGCAGTCATCATCTTCTAAACCCCTCCCTCCCCATTGGTTAGAATTGTACCAAAAAATCTGAGCCTTCTCCAGGTCAATATTTTGAACTTATTTGAGTGGCATTTATAATTCCAAGGACACATTTTGTGCTGCTTCTGAATGCTGTTTTCTAACTTGCTGTTTCTAAAGGAGTAAATGGATGTTTTATTTGTTTGTTGTACTTGTGTTTATTTTTTTATTTAAGATTTTTCACAGCCACGTCTTCCCCTTTTACCAGTGTCCACAATTGAGTATTGTCACTGACCTATGGCAGGAAGTCACAGTGAGAGCTTTGTCGTGCAGTCCCTAGCGTTCCTGGTTGGCACTCTACTCAGTTCTCCAGATGCTAGCCTTTGATAGGGTTCCCCCTTTAATACTCAGTCTAATAAACTTATGCAGGGGTTCTCAAACCTCAATGTGCCACTACCTCCATCTGACAACAGAAATTGCTACACAACCCTGGGAGAGGGAACCAAAGCTTAAGCCCACCCAAGTTCCTCACTTCCTAGCTGGAGGACCAAAAGTAAGGCCCGAGCTTTGTACCGCTGTTTACAGTGGGGGTGGGGCAAAGATGAAGCCCAAAGGCCTCAGTCTGAGGTAGGGGGCCTATAACTTGAGCCTGGGAGGTGGGACGTGGGTGGGGTTTGGCTTCAGCCCCACGTCCCAGCATGTCTAAGCCAGCTCTGGTGGCCCCATTCAAAACAGGCCTCGACCTACATTGGGGTCCCAAGCCACAGTTTGAGAACAGCTGAAATGGATTCCTAGGGCTGCCATATGTCTTCACTGGCTGCAGTGGCTGACCCACGTTGTTCCTGACCCTGTAGCATGGGAGTCTTGCTGAGACCCCTCCACAGCAGCTTCGTGCCCTGAAACCTGCTGCTGCAACGAAAGCTGGCTCCCAGGTGTGGTGTGAGGAAAAAAACAGGGCAAGTTGGTGCTCTGCTCTCTCCTCCTGCCTGGCCTTCCCCTGCAGCCAGTCCCCACAGCTGCTGTCTCCTTACCATCTAGCTCTCCCTCCATCTCCTGTGCCCTTCTCACCTCTGCTGCTACTTCCCTGGCCTGTGCTGGAGCGACCCTGGCTGGCTGTAGCACTCCAGCTGTGCTCCGCCCTTGCAGTGCTCGCAGGAAGAGGAAGGGGGGGCTCCCCTCTCCCCAGCCTTGGGCTATGGGGGAAGAGCCAGGAAGAACAACTGCCAGCACCCCAGGGCAGGAATGTACCACTGGGAGCATGGGCCCAAGGGGTGAGAGTGTAACCCACACACCCGGGTGTAGTGCACTGTCCCATCTAGGACCAATGCCTCTACAATGTTAGCTAATAGCCAGCTGGCTGTTAGCTCGTGCAGGTGAGGCTCCTGCATTGAGCTCCAGAGGTCCCAGGTTCAGCCTTACACAAGGTCGGGTGCTGGGGGAGTGTACCCCTCCCCCCCAAAGTGCTTAGAATCATAGAATCATAGAACTGGAAGAGACCTCAGGTCATCAAGTCCAGCCCCCTGCTCTAGGCAGGACCAGTTCCAACTAAATCAACCCGGCCAGGGCTTTGTCAAGGAGACTTAAACACCTCTAGGGATGGAGACTCCACTACTTCCCTAGGGAACCCATTCCAGTGCTTCAGTGAAATAGTTTTTCCTAATATCCAACCTGGACCTCTCCCATCACAACTTGAGACCATTGCTCCTTGTTCTGCCATCTGTCACTACTGAGATCAGCCTTTCTCCATCCTCTTCGGAACCTCCCTTCAGGAAGTTGAAGGCTGCTATCAAATCCCCCCTCACTCTTCGCTTCTGCAGATTAAACAAACCCAAATCCCTCAGCCTCTCCTCATAAGTCATATGCTCCAGCCCCCTAATCATTTTGGTTGCCCTCCGCTGGACCCTCTCCAATGCGTCCACATCCTTTTTGTAGTGGGGGGCCCAGAACTGGACACAATACTCCAGATGCGGCCTCACCAAAGCCGAATAAAGGGGAATGATGACATCTCTGGATCTGCTGGCAATGCTCCTCTTAATGCAACCTAATATGCCATTAGCTTTCTTGGCTACAAGGGCACACTGTTGACTCATATCCAGCTTCTCATCCACTGTAACCCCCAGGTCCTTTTCTGCAGAACTACTACTTAACTGGTTGGTCCCCAGCTTGTAACTATGCTTGGGATTCTTGGGGCAGCATTAGCAACATGGCAGGGTGGCATGCAGGGTGATTGCCCAGGGCCTGGCTGGGCTCTTTTTTATAGACGTGCCATTTGCAATGTGAGGAAAAAAACATGTTACTGAGGGAATCTTTAGGTGTTTTCTCTCTAGATTACAAGGGGCTGTGGGGGAGGGGGAGGGGTGCAGAGTTGACTTGGGGTTGGGGGAGGAAGACTATTTTTTTGCATTTCAAGGGTGGTAATGCTCCCTTTGATGCTAAGTTACCCCCTGCCCTGGGCTGTGCCACTTGGGAAGGGAGTGCAACCCCCTCCCCCAATCACCTCAGCCAGCCTGGAGTCAGTGTTAATTGCTGGCTCCTCCCCCAAGGCATGTCTACACTAGGAAATTAATTCAAAATAACTTATTTTGAAATAATAACTCCCCAAATAATAATTTCGAAGTAGTGTGTCCACACTACGGGGAAGCCTCTAAATTAGTCCAAGGCAGGCTCCCTTAATGTGGATGCACTTATAGACTCATAGACTTTAAGGTCAGAAGGGACTATTATGATCATCTAGTCTGACCCCCTGCACAATGCAGGCCACAGAATCTCACCCACCCACTGCTAGAATAATCCTCTCACCTATATCTCCGATATTGAAGCCTTCAAATAGTTTGAAGACCCCAAGATGCAGAGAATCCTCCAGCTGTGATCTGTGCCCCATGCTACAGAGGAAGGCGAAAAACCTCCAGGGCCTCTGCCAATCTACCCTGGAGGAAAATTCCTTCCCGACCCCAAATATGGCGATCAGCTAAACCCTTGACTTAGGCTATGTCTAGACTACAAGCCTCTTTAGAAAGAGATCGTCTAGACAGCAACCAGTATTTTCGAGAAAGAGAGCCACTTTTTGAAAGAGAGCACCCAGGCAGTCAGGATGCTCTCTTTCAAAAAACTGTTTGCATTTGTGTTCAATAACGCTTTTTTCCGAAAGAGCACTTTTAAAAAAAGGCATTATTCCTCGTAAAATGAGGTTTTCCGTGGTTGAAAAACTGCCGTATTCTTTCAATTTAATTTTGAAAGAATACAGCAGCAGTCTAGACTTAGGTGAAGTTTTTTTGAAAAAAGGCCACTTTTTTCGAAAAAACCCGGTAGTCTAGACACGCACCCAGAGACATGGGTCTTTCATGGGTGTCCACTTAATATTTCTGCCCTGGTTCTCAGCAAGTCTAACAGCATCCTTGAGCACGAACCCACCCACACAGACACACACGTGCACTGGGGGAATGCGCCGGGCCACTGGGAAAGGGTGTACACACACCTACACACAGCTATTGGAGATGTAGGGCATGGTGTTATTGTGGGGGAGGGGAGCTTTGGGAGGATGGGCACTGGACTGAGCTGAGGAACAAACTTCTTCCCCCCCTCACTAAAATCTTTGGGCACAATTACTCCACTGCTTTAATGTGCAGGACAAGAGGGCTTGGGGGAGGCAGAGACTGGTACAGCTGAAGAAGGAGTGGGGATGTGAAAAGTGAAGTCATCCTCTTGCTGCAGTAAGAGTGCTCAGCATTTTCAGAACGTCTCTCAAATTGCATGCTCCAAAATAGTGGCCGCCTGTGAAAATCTGGACCTATGGGGCATGTTCTCTCTGTCACTCTCTCTCAAGTTCTCAAGGACATCTGAAACTGGAGGAATGAAATATGAGGCTACCCACTACTCTCCCCTTCATGAGGCCACCCACCACTTTACCCTTTTTTAGCTTATAAGTGCAAAAGAAGATAAATGCATAGTAAATATGGGGCCACTTCCCTAACAAGGGAGCGGGGCATGCATAGTGGTGTATTCACACAAGTTCTGAATTAGAATAGTTTGTTTCATGCCAAACCACCTGGTGCTGGTTGAAATCTGAACTGAACCTTGACTTTCAGGAGAGTTCAGTTAATGATTAGTTTTCATTTTCTTACCCTCCCCATTGCCAAGTTCACTTGGTCTGGCTGGGGCAAAAATCAGGTATGCTGGACTACATCAAGAGTCTGGGCTGTAGGCATTGCTGACCCAGTCAGAAGCAGCACATGCCAGAAAATTCACAAGGCGGCTTCCTCTTGCAAGATTTCCTGCCCAGTTTTGCTAGGCTCATGTGGTCAGTATAATTCAAATAACTCCCCAGTTTTAGGGTATTAGCTGCTTAGCAGAACCAAAGCTCTGAATGTTTGAATTCAACCCAGGACTAGTGGAAATATTTTTTCTTCCTTGATCCAAACCTTCTAAATGTCTCATCTCAAAATACCATGGAACTTTGCTAATTTACACACTTTAGAATACACAGAAACGTGGCAGTCACTTGTATCTCAAAGATTTTAAACTGCTGCAATAAAGATTCATATACTAAAACATTGTATTAGGAAATTAAACTATGCTACATCTGCTAATACATGGACAGTTAACAAATCAAAACTGGACTACGAAATGGTCAGAACAGATAACCACTGTACAAGCCTGATGCAGCAGCCTTGCTTTTACTTTCAGTTGCTGGTGTGACTCGGTGAAAATATTCCTGTACAGGCAGTCCCCGAGTTACGTGGATCCGACTTATGTCGGATCCGCAGTTACGAACGGGGCCCTCTCCCTGGTCTCCAGCAGACCAGGGAGAGGAAGCAAAGCGGCGGAGCACGCGGGCAGCAGAGTCTGGGCTGCCTGCGTGCTCCGCGGCTTTGCTCTGCTTTGCTCCCCGTCTCCCTGGTCTGCAGACCAGGGGGACGGGGAGCAAAGCGGCGGAACACGCGGGCAGCGGACAGCCCAGACGCTTTGCTCCCCGCTTTGCTCCCCGTCTGCAGACCAGGGAGACGGGGAGCAAAGCAGAGCAAAGCCGCGGAGCCCGAGGGCAGCAGGACAGCCACGGCGCGTCTGGGCTGTCCCACTGCCCCCGTGCTCCGCGGCTTTGCTCCAGACACTACTGGACCAACCCGGCAGCACCCCAGCTGCTCTGCCCCAGGTGTCATGATTCAGCCACTGCTGGTCAGTTTCAGCAGCGGCTGAATCAGGACGCCTGGGGCAGAGCAGCTGGGGTGCTGCTGGGTTGGTCCAGTAGCGCCGAGGAGTGGCGGCGCTACTGGACCAACCCAGCAGCACCCCAGCTGCTCTGCCCCAGGCGTCCCCAAGTCAGCCGCTGCTGAAACTGACCAGTCGCTGACTACAGGAAGCCCCTGCCCCGGGCTTCCTGGAATCAGCCGCTGATCAGTTTCAGCAGTGGCTGAATCTGGATGCCAGTTCCGACTTACATACAGATTCAACTTAAGAACAAACCTACAGTCCCTATCTTGTACATAACCCGGGGACTGCCTGTACTATGAAGTGCTGGGATTTTTAAGAAAAAAGGCTAGCTGACATTGCATTAAGCAGGATTGCCACTATAACTACCACCAGACAGATTTGAACCTGGGACTTCTGGAGCTTAGTAGAGGCACCTCTACAACTTGAACAATAAAGCCAGCACTCTCTTAACCCATCCTGTAGAGGTATCTTGTTTTTACCTGTTGCTGTAAGTAGTCTAAGTGTCCCAACATGGGACAATGAACCACACTGCTAGTTAGTAAAATGTTGCCATAATCGAATGAGACGGCTACAAACATTGCAGAGTGCATTCACCTTAGCATGAAGAGCCCTGCCCCACTGTGAGATGCAATTATTGCTGTGCTGCTGCATTTCAAAATTGTCTAATGCAAAACAGAAATGGGGCTGCTCATCTGTTGATTCGTATTTTAAGGGCAGCTGTTGCAGGCAGTGTGGCCCTCCAGCTTCTTCAGCACAAAGTGTACTGTCAAAGAAGTGGTTCAAGTTTGTGAGGCTTTTTGTAATACTAAAAATGATTCATAGCAGAAGCATGAGGTCACACTCCAGAGAAGTTTGTTTAAGGTCCCTTCAGGTCAGACAAAGCTCCCATTTCCACACTTCTCCTCTGCCCTGCCCCCACAGCAGCTGTTCGTAAGATCTTTGGCTAGGACACTGCTTCTTTCACATAAAACCAAACCCAACCAGGATACTTCATTTCAAAGAATGACTGAGAGATTTATTAAATAAAAGTCCTAGTTTCTCTCTGCCCCCAGTCCTAAATACAAGGTCAGTCACATCATTAAGCTCAAAAACGAATTGTTAATGGAGAATCACCATCCAACTGGAGGGACGGCAGGTGTTTTCAGTAGGGTTCTTCTGCAAGGCTCTCCTCTTGGCCTAATATTATTCAGTATCTTTGTCAGTGATCCGGAAGGATATCTAAAGTCATCACAGGTAAGTTTGGCCGATGAAAAATTGATGGAGTGGTAAATGGTGCTGGGGCAGAGCAGTTATACAGATCAGTCTGGACCGCTTGGTACAGTGGACTCATTTGAACAACATTGTGTTTGAACAGAGCCAAATGCAAGGAAGGAGCAAAGAATGTATGTCTCTGAAGGTGAAGGGCTCCAGTTTGGAATACAACAACACTGAAGAGGATGTAGGGATTGTAGTAGACTGCTAACTGAAAATGATTTCCCAAGGTGATGATTAGCTAAGGGAGCAAACATGTTATTTAGGAGCCTACGCAGAGGAATTGTGAATAAGCTCAGGGAGGAGGCGTTACCTCTGTTTATAGTATTACTAGTACTGGAATACTGTGTCCACACTTAAAAAAATGTTGAAAATTGGAAAGAGCTCAGAAAAGATATACAAGAATGATACGAGGGCTGAAAATTATGCCACCTAGGGTACGTCTACACTACATGGCTCCGTCGACGGGGCCATATAGATTTGTTTATTGGGCAAAGGGAAATGAAGCCGTGATTTAAATAATCGCCGCTTCATTTAAATTTACATGGCTTCCACGCAGAGCCGACAAACAGCTGATCACCTGTTTGTCAGCTCAGCGCGCTAGTCTGGTCGCACCCCTGCCGACATCAAAGCCCTTTGTCGGCAGCCCCGGTAAACCTCATCCCACGAGGAATAACGGGGCTGCCGACAAAGGGCTTTGATGTCGGCAGGGGAGCGTCCAGACTAGCGCGCCGAGCGGACAAACAGCTGATCAGCTGATTGTCGGCTCAGCGCGGCAGCCATGTAAATTTAAATGAAGCGGCGATTATTTAAATCGCCGCTTCATTTCCCTTTGCCTATAACCCTCATCTACATGGCTCCGTCGACGGAGCCATGTAGTCTAGACACAGCCCTAGAGATCAAAGACATTCAATAATTTTGGGTAGGTACATCTCGACTACAAGCCTCTTTTGAAAGAGAGCATGTAGGCAGCTACAAGATTTTTGAAAAAGTGATCCGCTTTTTTGAAAGAGAGCACCCAGGCAATCTGGACGCCCTCTTTTGAAAAAACTCTGTTTGTGTTCAAGAACGCCTTTTTTGAAAAGCGTTCTTTCAAAAAAACATATTTTTCCTTGTAAAATGAGGTTTACCGCTGTAGAAAAAACCACCATGTTCTTTGGATTTAATTTAGAAAGAATGCATGGCAGTCTAGATGCAGGTGAATTTTTTTTTTTAAAAGCTACTTTTTAGGGTTAGGTTTTGGCTACTTTTTTTGAAAAAACTCTGTATTCTAGACATAGCCTTGCTTTATTCAAGAGAAAGGTAAGAGGTACTTGATTCCAGTGGCATAGCCAGAAGGGGACACTTGGGTGGGTCCTAACTTGGAATGGGTGGGCAATGATAGGGGTGAGGAGAAGGAGATAAGAGGGATGGGGCCACTTTCCCCCAACCAGCTTGGAGAGGAATGAACAGACTGGCCAGGGGACCTAGAGATGCACCCAGAGAGTGGGTTCTGCTTGTGGGGTCTTGCCCTATTCCACCTACCTAACTGGTGCTCCAGCCTGGGAGTGGAGTCCCAGTTCAGGTTCTATCCCTGCTCCACCCACTCCCTGGCAGAGAAGGGTAAGCTCTTGAGACGTGGCCCTGCTCCTCTGCTGGAGCATGGGATGCCCCCATGCCCAGCTCCCGCTCCCACTCCGCAGTTGGAGTGTTGGGTGAACGGAGCATGGAGAATCCTCGGCCCTACTCCCACATCCCACTACTGGTCCAAAGCACCTGGCAGAACAGGGGAAGCACTTGCGCTCTGATTGCACTTCCGAGCTGGAGCACAGGGCGGGCTGGCAGAGCGGGGCAAGCCACGGGGCATGAGGAAACCCGTGAGGGGATGCAGAAGTGGGCTTGAGTGCAAAGTGGATGATCCAGGGCCCACTCAGACCCACCCATGGCTATGTCCCTGCTTGATCCTGGTCTGTATGTACCCCGATGGGAAGACATTTCTGACAACAGACTGTTCTTTAGCACAAAAAAAGGCAGAGGAGCCCTCCAGGCATAAGAGATCCAAGAGTTGGAAACTGAAGCTACATGAATTCAGGCTAGAAATAAAATGCAAAGTGGCTGGGATGATTTAGTCAGGGCTGGTCCTGCTTTGGGCAGGGTCCTAGACTTGATGACCTCCTGGGGTCTCTTCCAGCCCTAGGAGTCTATGTTTCTATGATTTTTCAGTGCGGATAATTAACACTGGAGAACAAGGTGGATTCTCCATCACTTGAATTCTCTAAGCCAGCTTTGGATATCTTTCTCAAAGAACCATGATAGTTCAAGCAGGAGTTATGGGCCTGATGCAAAAACGATTGGGTTGTATGGTTTGTGTGATACAGGAGGTCAAAACAGAGCATCATAATGGGGCCTTCTGGCCTTAAAATTAATGACCGGATCTATGAAAAGGAATAGCTACCATGGTTCTAGTGTTTTCCTTCCTTTTGGTCGATGTAAGGGTGAGGACCCAGCAGACAAATGGATGTTGACATATTGATAACATCCAGCTCTGTGGATTCCTGATCCTGGATTATTTTATTCAATTGGAGTTTTACCATTGACTTGAGCAGGAGCAGACCCCATAGCTCCATCTTCTTTGACCCAGTTGCTAGAGCAATTGAACACTTTGCTTTGTGTCTGATAAACTTAGAGATTAGAGATGGCTGAAGCTCAATCCAGATAAGGCTAAGGTGATGTCGGTAGGTGGGGAGAGCAAGCACAGGTGATCCCAGAGATTTCAAAATCCTCTGATTGATAAAGGCAGCAAGGGACTAGCATTGAGAGCTGCATTCAGTCTCTTGCATTACCTTACAGAACATTACTATAGGGTAAACCTCTAGTCTGGAATCCTCGGGACCTGACTGGTTCTGAACAAGAGTATTTTCTGGACCATTGGAGGTCAATATTGTCTAGCAGCATTACCAACACTTCCACTGCTTACTGTGCTGTTAGAGGACATTTAGGGGTAAATAAGAACTAAATAATAGCACAGAACACTGAGAGCTAGGACTGGTGGCTGTAAACAGACTTTATGGGACTGCAGGAAACTTGGCCATACCCATGAAAAGTGGAAATCTGGCTCACTCAAATCATTCTGGATGACAGATGTTTCTGGACTAGAGAGCTCTGGATTAGAGAGGTTCAATCTGTACTGCTACTAGAGACAAGTTCTAAAGTGACTTTTAAATGGAAAAAAAAGACTGAGTGCACTGAGAAAGGACCCAGCTGAATAATTACGGCTAGCTCTTTTGTTGATGGCTCCTAGTGTATTAATATCAAGACAATAAAATGAGAAAATACCAGTTTCTTTTTAAGAATCTTCAGAATGGCATTCTGCATTTACAAGATATCTGTGGAAGTTCCCCAGAAATACCAAAAGAGAGAATCAATTTGTTTTCAGTCCAATTAAACAAGTGTCTGGCTTAGCAAACCCCACCCTTCAGCAGGGCCTTTGGGTATTTGTTGACATTTTTGTGTTTCACTGAAGCACCAGGATTTTCAGCTTCATTCTAATACAATTTATAAAAGGAAAAGGATCCTACAATTTGGAAGTAGGAAACCCAGTGTCTCAGATGGACGTGCCACTGCTGGGTGGTACTAGAGAAGTTTGGAGTTGGAAGCAGACTTGATTGAACCTTTGAGAATTCCTCTGGTATGCAAATTTGTCTATTTTTTCCAACTTTCAGCTTCACAGATGCAGACTTGTAATCCTCAGCAGGGTGAGCGAAAGTCAAAGAAGAATTTGAAAACTTATGAAAAGTAAGAGAATTAGAAAACGTTATGAAGAGACACAGTCGGGTTTGACCTGCCTAAGTGTAGGTCTCGTGAAAGAGAACAGTGCAGAGGAGGAAGGTATCACAAGTAGGGCTTTGAAATATACAGTTGAAACGCACTCTAGCAGTATTAGGCAATAGTTTTTATACTAAAATTTGGATATGCAAGAGATAGGTTCTTGGAGGTTTTTTTTAACGCAAAAAATAACTTTGACGTGCACAGATAGAAGCAAATAGAACCTGGGTGCAGTATATTAAATACTCTAGTTGGAGAAAAAGGGATAATGTACTAATCAAATACAACGGAATGTAGACATATAGTTGCATTTGTGCGTGGATATCGAAGTTGAGCATTGAGGTATTATACAATATTCTCCACTGCCTTGACCCTCCTGGAATCATTTATGCCTGTTCGGATTACTTTACACTTGTTTGACAGAGGGGCAAACAGCTACCCACAGAGCAAAAGAGTGAAAAAATCAGAGGACTGAGGACTAATAGGGAGATCTTGATTTGTGCATCTTATTTTCCTAAGATTGATTCACTGGTGTTATCACTGCTTCAGCTTCACTTGTGGTAGAAATAGTAGAGGTGGCAGTATGGGCAGAACACTTGTGGCTGCTGGTACTATAACTACCAAATCATCTGCACTTAGCTGGGTTAGACAACAGTGATTAAAATGTGCTAAACTGGTCTGTGTTAACTCTCCTGTAGTTATTAGCTCTTTCGGTAGCAGCAGTTTTGGGATGTTTTGGTAGAAAAGACTAGCGGAGAAACCTCCTTGTGGACAAAGGCAGATCTCACAGTCTGTTGGAAAACACACTGGAAGAAGAAAAATGCACTTCACTAGTATGTAAGGTGTTCATCTTCAACTACTCTACAAATGTAAAGCCCCGTTAACTGTTTTCATAGCGTGTTATTCTAGCTTTAGTTATATTCTGCTTAACACAACATTGGGCTTGGTTGGATGGAAAGACCATGCAGCAGCAGACTGATAGAGGCTTTAATGTCTGCACTTCAGATTACAAGAAAGGATGCAAATGGTATTCCTCTTTCTACTCTCACTTGCAGCACTTCATGGCTGCCGTGAAGTTTGGTTCTAGAGTTCTCTGCTATCTCGGGGTATGTCTACACTGCAAAGTTAATTCGGAATAACAGCCATTATTCCGAATTAACTTCCACAGCGTCTACACAAGTAAACCACTATTTGGAATTAAATTCGAAATAGCGGGGTGCTTAATTCGAGTTTGGTAAACCTCATTCTACAAGGAGTACCGCCAAACTCGAATTGGCTAATTCGGAATAAGCGCTGAGTAGACGCTTAGTCCAAATTAGCTGGCCTCCAGCCTTCCCAGTTTCCCCTGGTGGCCACTCTGGGTCAAACCAGGAAAACTCTTCTCCCTTCCTCCAGCCCCAGAGACCTTAAAGGGGTTGACTCTGGTAACAGTGCCTGTGCCAGCCTGCCGGCTCAGAGCCAGCAGTCACTGCTCCGACCCAGTGGCTCCAAAACATGAGCCAGCAAACCACTGGCAGCCAGCCCTCCACTGTGCCCTTGGAGCAGTCTGCCAGCTCCCAAGAGCCTGCCAGGGCCCAGAGAAGGTGGGCACCTTCCTAGTCCAGGACGGAGATCAGGGTGGACCATACTCAGGTTTGGGGGGATGCCCCCAATGTCCATGATCTCTGCACTAGACAGAGGAACACAGCCATCTATGGCAGGATAGCTGCCAGCCTGGCCAACAAAGGCCACATGCGAACCCAGGAGCAGGTTTGCATGAAAATCAAGTTGGTCCAGCAAGACCACCAACCCTGAGCTTCTCCTCCCCCTTCCTCCCCTTGCCTCTCCATTCCACTCCCTCCTCCCAGGTTTCCCCCTCCCTCTCCCACCTTCATTCCCACCCCAGTTTTGGTCAATAAAGAGAGTTTGTTTTTGGCAAGAAATGTGTTTTTATTTGACATCAAGAAGGGGGGCTAGGGAAGGGTAAGTGGAAGGAGGGACAAACAAGGCACAAGCCCCTAGTGGGACACACCAGGGAGGCTGTTAGTGTTCCTCAGAGTGGAAGCTCTCCTGCAGGGCTTCCTGGATACTGACAGCCCCCTGATGAACCTCTGGGATGGCAGCCTGCAGAAAGTGCAGCCAGTCTCGCAGCAACATGTCCACAAGAAGCACCAGAGTGCCCAGGGGCAGCTCCGGTTCTGTGTTGCAAAGTGCTGTGGTGTCCTTAGTGAGGGCAATCAAGGCACGCAGAGACACAAATGCTTTGCTGTCCCTCATTGAGGCAGGCAAGCAAGCAGGGACACCTGAGAACTGGCTGCCTGGGAGGTGGAGGGAGGTGTTCCTTTAAGTACTGGCATCAGATAGCCTCAGGCAGCAGCCTTAAATCCGATTCTGTGTCCAGTCAGTGTGGATGCAGTATTTCGAATTAGCAAAATGCTAAGTCAAGCTGCATTTTGTGTGTAGATGTGTTAATTCGAATTAGCTTAATTTGAATTAACTATTTTGAATTAAGATAACTCGAATTAACGCTGTAGTGTAGACATACCCTCAATGGTTCACCTTCATTGGTCTGGAAAAAAACAGGGAAATAGTCACTGCTGAATAGTGACCCACGTTGAACGCCTGGAGTATGCTTCAGCCAGAATGAGAGCTCTTGTTTGGTAGTCTGCCTCTTAACTCACTGAAAACGGAGCTAGTCTCTAGGGGTGTGTCTAAATTACATGGCTCCATTGATGGATCCATGTAGATTAGGCTGATTGGCAAAGGGAAATGAAGCCGTGATTTAAATAATCGCGGCTTCATTTAAATTTAAATGGCTGCGGCTCTGAGCCAACAAACAGCTAATCAGCTGTTTGTCAGCTCAGCACGCTAGTCTGGACGCTTCTGCGCCGACCTGAAAGCCCTTTATCCACCTCCCCGATATGCCTCGTAGGATGAGGTTTACCAGGGAGGTCAATAAAGGGCTTTCATGTTGGCAGGGGAGCATCCAGACACCTGGATTTATTTAAATCGCAGCTTCATTTCCCTTTGCCGAACAAACAAATCTACATGGCTCCGTCGACAGAGCCATGTAGTTTAGACGTACCCTAGGGGTGTGTCTAGACTACAGGGTTTTGTCGACAAAAGTGGCCTTTTGTTGACAAAACTATACCTGCGTCTACACTACCGCTGCATTCTGGCCATAGTATGTCAACAGAATGTGGCAGTTTTGTCGACAGCGGTAAACCTAGTTTCACGAGGAAGAACGCCTTTGTCGACAGAGATCTGTCAAAAAAAAGGTGTGTGTGGATGCAGGGAGCCAGTTCTGTCGACAAAAAAGGCCTCCAGGAAGAAGCCCTGGTGGACAGTCTAGCCTTTACATGTACAGCACCTCTGTGGTTCCTGACCACAGCCTCTTCAAGGCACAGGCACCCAGACAGGCCTTGCTGTCCAGCAGCTAGCCAGAGCACCCGTGCCAGCCATGTCAGCCATGTCCCAGCCTCAAGGCCCCCTGCCCCTTCTCGGAACAGAGACAAGGACCCACCCAGGGGCACCAAAAGGCAGACACCAACCTGGTCAGGGCCAGAAATCAGAACCCTCCTGGAGCTCTGGTCCCAGGAAGAAGCCCTGCAGGCCCTGCAGACACGGCGCAGGAATACGGACATCTACGAGTGCCTGGCCCAGGGACTGGCCACTGAAGGGCATCACCCCTGCACCATGGCACAAGTCAGGGCCAAGGGAAAGGAGCTGCGGCAGGGATATGCCAAGGCCCGGGACCAGAGCTCCCACTTGGGGCAGCCCCCGAGACCTCCCCTTACTACCAGGAGTTGGAGCAGATCCTGGGCGGTGGGGAATCCCAGACTCCACTGTGTATGGTGGAGTCCCGGTTACCCCACCACATCATGGACCTACCCCTCCTGAGGGAGGAAGACCAGGCAGTAGAGCTGCACCAGGAGGAGATGGAGGAGGAGGAGGCAGCAGGGACCCAGACCCCAGAGGCCACCCAGGCGTCCATGGACAGCAGGAAGGGAACATCAGGTGAGTGCTTTGAGGGGTCACCACACACAGGCGGGTTGGCAATGCGGGGGGCCAGCTAGTCCCATTGCCACTGTGGGGCCCCTGTGAGGCTTTCAGGCCGCTGCCCAACTCACACGTGGTGTCATGTGTAACACCCCTGAGTCTCCTGTCCAAAGGAGAGCCCCTGACAGCCACGGCATGCCCTCGGGGACAGCAGGGGTGCACACAGACAGTGATTGTCTCCTCCTCTTTTCCTCCACAGCCGGACCCTCTGCCCAACAGGGGAGCACCACACCTGCCCCACCCCCATCCCGGACCCATGGCACCCGCAGGCGCTGGTGGGTCTACATGGACCTGCTGAGAGAGCACATAGTGGCCCAGCAGGACCTGAACAGGACCCTCCAGCAGAGGACGGAGACAGAGGCTGAGTGGCGCACCAGGCTGCTGGATGAGCTGGTCCAGCAGAGCACTGACATCTGTGCCACAATGCGGGACCTCTTTGCCCTGCCTGCCCCTGTCACAGGCACCGCTCCTCCTGCACGTCAGGCCCCTGCTCCTCCAGCTCCCCCAGCCCCTCCAGCCCTCCATCCCACCCCAGCCCCTCCTGCTCCTGAACCCTCACAGGCCCAACAGCTGTCCCCCCCTCCTGCCCAGGCCAGGACTAGGTCTTGCTCCACCCGATCCCAAGGCCGTGGTGATGCCGGGACACAGGAAGGTGGCAGGATCCTGCGATCAGGGAAGCCGTGGCCTACCTGAGCCCCCCTCCAGGTTTTCAGTCCCCTACCACCCCAGTGAAAGGTCATTTTAGTTATATAACAGAATCTTTATTTTTGAGTGGAAGATTTACCTTGTCTATAAATATGTGAACAGTACACAGAGAATTTTTTTTGAAACAGTTAGCACATTTTCTTTACTGATAGTGTTTCTAATAAAAAATCATTATCTGTGTACAAAGAAAACCGTGTGTGTGTGTATTCTTTATGGGAAGAGGGTGAGGATAGTGGAGGGACAGGTAGGAGTGGGCCAGGCCAAACCCCAGGCTCTTTCTGAGAATCTTTACCTCAGGGCCTCTCGGATTTGGACACCAGCCTGGCGGATGGCAGCCGCCCAGGGCTGCTGAAATGGCCTCTCCTCACCATCAGCACCTGCCCCCCACCCCAGCAGGAAGGCCTCCCCTTTCCTTTCCACCAGGTTATGGAGGGCGCAACATGTGGCCACCACCTCCGGGATGCTGTGTTTGCCCATCTCCAGGCGTGTGAGGAGGCAACGGAATCCCCTTTCAAACAGCCAAAGGCACATTCCACCTGGATGTGAGCCTGGCTAAGATGCAAGTTGAAAAGCTCCTTGCTCACATTCAGGTGGCCAGTGTAGGGCTTGATGAGCCACGGCATCAGGGGGTAGGCCACGTCAGCCACTATGCACACCAGCATCTGCACGTCCCCGAATGCAAGGTGCTGCTGGGGGAAAAATGTTCCTAACTGCAACCTGCGGTACACGTAGGAGTTCTGGAATATGCGGGCGTCATGTGCCCGCCCCGACCACCCAACACCCCGATGGACGACCAGGGCCTGCAGCACCATCGAATAGTAGCCCTTCCGGTTTATAAATTGGGCTGCTCGATGGGGCGGTGCATGGATTGCGATGTGTGTCTCATCAAGGGCGAACCCGGCAATGATGTTGTCCAGGTACCCGAGATGGATAAGCCTCTTCAGCAGCTCCACATTGATGGCCCTCACCACCTGCAGCATGAGACAAATAGGCAGACAGAAACCAGGGAGTTAGACAGGTTACCTAAGCGCTTGGGAAGAGAACTCTCCCTCCCATCAACCCACTCCTCCCCTTGTCAGGATGCCCCCCTGCCCTGCATCAGTGCAGGGGTGGCTGAGGAGCGGCCTCCAAGTGTCACTCCATCCCCCACTCCCTGTTGCCCTTGTGTGGCAGTCTCCCTTTCTCAAACCCCCCACTTAGCAGGCCCTGTCCCCCGACAGTGACTTACCTCCATCAAAACGGTGCCGATGGCAGACTTCCCCATGCCAAACTGATGCCCCACAGAGTGGTAGCTGTTGGGGGTGGCCATCTTCCACAGGGCGATTGTGACCCGCTTCTGCAGGAGGATGGCGGGCCGCAGGTGGGTGTCCTGATGTTCCAGAGCAGGGGCAAGCCAGGCACACAGCTCCAGGAACATGGCCTTCCGCATCTGAAGTTGCAGAGCCAGTGGTTGTCATCTCAGACCTGCATGACGAGCCTGTCCCACCAGTCCGAACTAGTCTCATGCCTCCAAATCTGCCTGTCCCCAAAAAAGTTTGGGGGCAAGGGCAGAGCTCCTGCATTCCGGAGGAGGGTCTCCTCAGTGCAGTCCAGGTCCATATGGGGCAGGAGATTCATGACAGAGACGTACCAGAAGCTGCAGTATGGCAGTGTGGGGCCATCGCCTGCCCAGGGGCAGCTCAGGTTCCATGGCCAAATAAAATGTGAAAAGCAGAAAAAACCCTGCAAATAAAGTGCTGTGGTGTCCGAGGAAGCAGGGCAGCCAGAGCAAGAACTGCAGCATCTTTGCTTTCCCTCTAGGAGGTAGGCAAGTCAGAAGCAGGAGCAGCGCAACGGCTGTCCAGGGGGATCCCAATAAGTACACGTCTCTGCAAAGGGCAGGCAGCAGCACCTGGAAATAAAGGCTGCCCCCATGCCCTGCCAGAAGCACTTCCGGGTGCCTTCTTTTTTCAACAGAGAGTCTGGCAGTCTGGTCGCTCTTTTTCAGAAAAGTGGATCGATTCTTTGATCCGCGTAATGTAATCTAGATGCTCTTTTTTGACCGAGGCTTTGTTGACAGATACTGTCGACAAAGCCTCTGTCAACAGAGGGATGCAGTCTAGAGTAGCCAAGATGTTCTGCAGGTTTCTCTGATGCCTTTCACAGGAAAGGCTGGATTCTTCCACTTTTGCTCATAGCAGGTGGTACCTGCCTCCACAAATAATCTCATTAATTTCAATGGGATTACTTGTGGCATGGATAGGATTCCATGTGACTAAGAGTGACAGAACGGATCCTTTTGGATTTAAGTGCTTACAGTGCTTTTACTGAATAGCTGCCATGCGTGGTACTTGGAAGTGGCTCAGACTCACTCACTGAAGCCTTGGCTGTCATATCCTTTTACGTTAAGAAAGGGAATATTAGCCGAGGGGACATCAGAGTTTTCCCTCAGCCTTTCCGCAAGTGGCCAGAGAATGCCCACTTTCCACCTGAACATCAAGAAGTAGCAGGGACAGGGCAGAATATAATGTAGCATCGGAAGTATGGAAACTTCCTTTGCTCATCACTAAAGCTACCAAGACAATTCACCCTGATGGTCAACATAAAATACATTTGTTATTACAAGTTGAACCTCTCTAGTATGGCTCCCTTGGGACCTGACCTGTGCCAAACCAGACTATGGGAGGTCAATATTGCCTAGCAGCATTACCAACACGCCCGCTGCTTACTGGGCTCGTAGAAGACACTTGGAGGTAAATTGGAGCTAAATAACAGCACAGACCACTGAGAGCCAGGAAGGGTGTCTGTAAACAAATGTTATGATACTGCAGGAAACTTGGCCACACGCTTGATAAGTGGACACGTGGCTAACTAAAATCATGCCAGACCACGGATGCTGCCGGACCAGAGAGTGCTGGACTAGAGAGGTTCAACCTGTAGTACCACTGAAACTCAGAGACTTTGCTAAAATTAAATGGAAATCTCTTGCCATTTCCTAACATATGTAGGCCATTTAGAGTGAAATAAGTATGTTTTACAATGTTCTTAGCATATACAGATGCATGCTGTCTCAAGGCATAAATGAGCTGCTTAACATTTAGCTGTAAAATTGCTTGGCTAATCTCTAACATGTTTTGTTCATTTTTTGGCCTATGGAAGAACATTAGTTATTTCAAAATGTCTTGGCCTCTTTCCATCTGTGAGACCTCATTTATTCTTTTGAAATTTGTAGCCTTCACTAGCTCAGCATCTGCAATATCAACAGACAATGAATTACTGTGGCTACAAGTCTCTGGAATTAAAAAATCCTCCTCCGTAAGAACATAGCTTGTTGCAGAACTGGGATTTGTTCTGAGGAAGCACAATTGGCCAAAAAAAAAAAAAGTTTTCAAAGATAACAGCTTTTTCCTTTTTCTTGTAAATGAACAAGGGAGTACTGATGCCGGGGACTTGCTCTTTAAATAAATGGAATCTTTCTCTCCTCTCTTGGCAACGGGCAGGAGTATTCTTGTGTTGTATGACAAGGCTCTCTAGCCAGTGCTATATTTATCTTGTAGCTGTACACACATTTGCGAAAGGTCGCTCAATAAGAGAAAGGCAATGAGCCAATGGAGTTTAAACTAAAGAAAGTTCGTTCCACCGTAGCCTAAATTTGGGGTTGGCTTAAAGACAAGGCTGCATACTTTTGGAAGATCAGGAAATATAATTACTGATACGAAACAAAAAGTTCCCTGAGCTGTCTGTGGAAAGATCAAGGCTTTGTCAAGAAAGAAAAAATCTTTGATAAAATGGAGTTAAATAGGTTCTCAAGTGCATCAGTAGAAGAAGATCAAAGTCTACAAGAAGATGGGGAGGATGCTACTGCTGCTGCTGGCAATGGCATTGCCAGTGAAGAGCTGGATCTCGTGCAAATGTATCTTACCTGTTTACCGGACAGATACATGAAAGCGAAATTCACCCTGACAGCATACCTGGCATGCTGGTTAGTGCTGAAACTTTGCAAGGTAAGAGATTTAGCACTCATGTATTGGCATTAACAGTTAGCTTCCTAAATGCTGAGCAGGCAAAGTGAGCAAAGTCACACTGCTGTAGAATGTGATCGTCTGACAGGACGGGTATGTACAGTACCGTGAGAATGCAAGGATTTACAGTGTACTCAGATGTCTGTATGCAGAAATGCACGCTACTGAAAAGCATTGAGGGAATGCTATTTTAGGACTATGAGTTGCGGTACACGAATTAATAGCTGCTATTCAGCTTTCCAGCATACTTTATCGAACAGATGGAAGGAGTCAAAGGTACTGTATATTAAAGTTTGCTTTGCCACAAGATGGGGAAGCACGTTGTATCCCTCTAAAAATGCAGAGTTCCTCTGTTTATACCATCACACACTGTCACTTTACCTGCAAAAACAAATGGCTAGAAGAGGGGCCACCTTACATTTGATAATCGTGGAGGAAGCTGGATGATTTTCGAGATGAGATTCTGTCTGGATTTCTTCTAATGCTATTACTATTTGCTTTTGTTTCCATTTTGTGCTTGGTAGCACATCATTGGCATAATTCAAACAGACGGAATAACTAAGTCACAGTTCATTCATTTACAACCTAACAAGCGTTATCAATTGTAAGCTCCTAACACGGTAGTAACAGACGTGTGGTATTCAGGAACACTGCTGTGGAATGCCAAAGTGAATCGGTGACGACTTCAACATATGATTTTGTAAAGAAGTTTGTGATCGGGGCTCGTCTAACAAAAATTGTATTAGCTGTAATTTATTGTTTGTGGTGGTGATATTCATTTGATAAACTGTAGCACCATGAAATGAATCACATAATTTCTCCCTCTCCTTCCAACAAGCTACACTGTCATTTAGACCTAAGACAGGTGATATTCAGTCCCGAGCAACTGATGATGCAAAGTCAGATATTTTGTGATTTTGGGGGGTTAGGCACAAAGGAACAACTGTAAATTCTTAGTTCAGGAACGTGATGCTTAACAATACAGGACTGCAACTCAGGAGGGCTAGGTTTAAGTCTAGCTCTGCCACAGACTTCCTGTTCAGCCTTGGGCATATCACTTTGGCTCAGATTTTTAAAGGTATTTAGAAATGAGCATTTAGAATGGTGTTGCAACCTGACCACTGCAATGCCTGAATGCCTCTACAAATTTGGGTTTTATTCTTTGTGCCTCATACCCTCATTTGTAAAATGGGGAGAATGCACTTTCTTTCTCTTGTCTATTTAGATAGTAAGCACTTCCAGACAGTATTATCTTATTATTTATATAGTGATTAGTAGAATGATGCCTTGACCTGGTTGATGTTTCCAGGCATTACCACATCGCAAGTAATAAATTGACATACTTTGTAATATTTGTCCATTTCTACGAATAAAAAATAATCTTCTACTTTACTAATGCATCACACTGAGAAAACAAAATGTCCAAACAGAACTTAATATACCCTGGGACTATAATCTTTTGGAAAGTGTTCATTTCTCTAATATATAAAAAAAAAATTAGAACTAAGTCCAACATTTTGTTTTGTTTGGTTTGTTCTCTTACAGGAAAAACATGGGCAGAGTTAGTGGTGGGAGGGATAATACATCATAAACGTAACCTGAGCTCCGATTATTGTAATATGAGCATCTCACAAGCCTCCAGCGAGCTAGTGAAGTACTGTTGCCCCATTTTATTAATGAGGAACTGAAGCCTAATTTACACTTAAAAGTTAGAATGGCATGGCTATGGTGGTCAATGATGGGGGGAGGAGGGAAAAACAGTCACACCCCGGGCTGATGTAATTATGCCAAGCTAACTCCAGTGCACAGACATCAATGAAAGAAAGCTTTCATCAGTGTACTTTTTCATGGGGAACTGGTGTTCCCTACTGCCATGGGAAAACCCCAGCCATTAGTGTAGGCTGCACTGTAGCTACCCTGCCTGGTGTCTGTAGATATACCAGGAGACGCAGAGCAGCCATGTGACTTAGCCAGGAACACCAGAGAATTGAACGTGGGTATCTGGAGCCCCCAGCTAGTGCTTTGACTATTGAAACATTCACCTTGGTAGGTGAATGAAAGTAACAAGAGAATGTGGGGAACTGACTGGATCCCTTCACTTTCATTTTCAGACATTTTAACATTTGGGAAGCACTAGATTTTTTTCTACAGAAAGTACTTTTTTGGCGGGGGAGGGGGAAATTAACCAGACGCTACTGAGACAAATTTTCATCTCTAACCCTGAAGAATGAAGGCCGAGATTTTCAGAAGTACTTTGGGTGCCCAACTTGAGACAACTTAAAAGAACCTGATTATCAGAAAATGCTGAGAACCCACCTTCTGAAAATCAGCCCTTTTAAGGTGCCTCATATTAGGCAGCTTAAAGTAGATCACTAACTCCAAGGTTGCTACTCTGGCCAAAATCTTCAGTATTTAATAAAACCTAAGGGTCTAAACAACCTGATTAGGTAAATGTATAACTCTCAGCCATTCCTATCTGCCTCCAAGGTTCTTGTTTTGCGGTGGGGAGGGTGAGCCTGATCCCCTATGATCCATCTTGCTTTAATTATTACCGATCCTTTTTAACTTGCATTTGGGCCAGAAATACTGTCACAATCTATGCGATAGTCCTACACTTGATCTTTTGTCTGGAACCAGAAGGTGCAGAGAGGCAAAGCAATGAAAATGAAAAAAATAATGGAGAGCAAATCTAAGCACAGGGAAACCTACAGAAAAGTTTGGTTCGAGTTCATTTCCCATTCTGGGCAGAGGTTCAGGCCAGTTTTTTTAACAAGCAGTTTAAATCATTTACTGTGTGCCTGGAAATTCAACTTCTCCTGCCCCCTCCAGAAGAAGCAGGGAGTTGAAATATTTCCAGAATATTCAATACTCAGACAGCCATGCCTCAGGTCCAGTTCCAATCCACAGCCAATATGGTCAGAGCACAGGCTGAGCAAAGATGAAACATCCTTTATAAAGCCAGGGAACGATCCAGCCAGAAAAGCCAACAACATGCACTATAGAGAGCCTCATTTCCTATTATTGACACCCCTTTCATGAAAAAATTAAATCTTCATGCTGCCTATGAGGCGCCCCTTATAGGTACAAAAGCTTTCTCCAATGATGGCAGCTGCCAAAAATACATATTTCCTTTCCTTTCCATGATTAACTTAGGCCCATTTCCTGCAATGAGCGCTGCAAAGGCAGACCCCCATTACCACGGGGACCCTGCATAGGAAGAGAGGCCTGCCTGTGTGGACCACATCGCAGGTGGGGACTGGTGGCAACGGCCCAAATCCTGCAGCGAGAGGTCCAGTGTGAATTGCACTGTTAAGACCCCTGCTTGGAGAGATGGAGCTGGACAAGTTCATTAAGTAACTGGACAAGAGCCAACAACAGCAACAACTAGCGCAGCAAATAGGCTCCCAACAACAGCAACTGCTCTGTGAATTGGGGGCCCAACACCAGAAGCAGCCACAGCAACAGCTTGCAGCCCTGCTGCCCAGAACCAGTGGCCTCAAATGGGGCCTGTAGATGACCCTGAAACAGTTCTTTTTATCTTTGAATGAGTAGTGGTAGTTGCCCGGGGGCTCCTAAAGCAGGGGGCCACCGTCCTAGCTCCCTGCTTATCTATTGTGGACTCCCAAGTGACGAAGCCCAAGAGTATGGGTACATAAAGGAAACCATTTTAGATGCCTTAGACATCATGCTGGAGACCTGCCAGTGATTCTGTGCTAAAACCTGCCTACTAGGGATCGGGACACGAACCATGGCCCAGGAAATAAAAGGACCTTTGCTGACAATGGTAACACCCTGAGCGAGACTCGGTTGAGGAAGTTGTGGAACAGGTTGCGTTAGAACAGTTTGTCCATGTCCTCCCATCCTGGGCGAGGACTCGGGTACTCTGGGATTGGCCAACAACTCTAAATGCAGCCATTACCTGAATGGAGGATTTCTTGCCCTCCAAGAGTCTGACTGGCTCAGGACCTTAGTCTATGCTCCCCAGTGCAGCAAGAAAAGCTGGGATCTATGGCTGAGCCCCTTCCTGAAGCCCAACCTACTGAGGTCACCACCTGCAATGTCCCGAGGCAACTTGAGTCTAACTGGTGCTGTTACTCTGACAGCTCGGATACAAAGAGCCAAGGCCATGACCCCAGTCCTGCCACGGAGGTTACCCCCAGCCTGGCTGACCAGAGGTGAGACCCTGTTTTTCCTGTGGCTGGTTTGGTCACCTACAATGTGATTGCTCTGAGAAGGACTGTAACTTTGTTTGAGTCTATACCGGAGAGTGTCAGGCCCACAGGCAGGCAATGTGGCAGCTTACAACCACTGTCAAAGTCAGGCAAAAATGAGTCACAACCTTTCTGGTCTCCAAATGTGGGCAGACCCTTATCCACCGAGAGTTTTACCCCATAGAGATGTAACGTCATACACCAGGGCCCACGTCGCTTTGACCATACATGGACTGATACATGTTGTGACAGTGGTGTTGGCCCCCGCACTCACCTATCTGGTCACCCTGGATCGGGACTGGCTAGGGTTTGTCAACCTGCTGCAGAACGCCAGTCTCTGGACATCCACGACCCAGGCAGCCATGGGAAGAGATTCCGCCACAGAAAGAGAGACGAACCAAAGGGAAGCTCCAGAAGGATCCACGTACTTTGGGAAGTGTGCCGCTTCCACGCTGCCTGCAGGAGGATCCTGTCACAACGCCCCTTATGGATTTTTGTCATGACCAGAATGACAACCCCACCCTCAGTCGGGCATATGAACAAAAATGTAATGGATCCCCTGAAAGCTGCACAGTGGCTCCAATACAAGCTGTCAGGCAATGACCTCTACCACATGGAATGGGACCCCCAGGCAGCCAGGACCCAACTGGCTGTCCCCCATTGTCATAGGAAGGCTGCTCTGAAGCTCCCCATGCCATTCCCACAGTGGGCTACTTAGGGCAAGAGAAGATAGGCATGATGTCTATTTCACTTTTTCTGGCTGGGGATCCGGCCAGCTTGCTGCTGGACACTCCCCCAGGAGTGTCCAAAGCTCCTTTGCCCATAGAGGGGGCCTCTTTTAAGTGGGTTGCCCTGGACCTGCTGGAGCCCCCTCCCAAAGAGTAATGCTAGGTTCCAATACATCCTTGTCCTGATAGACTATGCTACCCACTTCCCCGAGTCCCTTGTCCCTCTACAGAACACCACCGCTTGCACCATTGCAGCAGAGTGGGTAAGGAGCTTTGTATGAGTGGGGCTGCCACAGGAGACCCTTACAGATCAAGCGACCAACTTCACTTCCTGGCTACTCCACTAGAGGTGCACCATGTTACGTATCAGGAAGTTACAGCCCTCAGCGTACCATCCCCAGACTGATGGGCTGGTTGAAAGTTGTAACAGGGCCTTAAAAGTCTTGTAAGAAAGTTTCCCCTGCCAGAGCTACACCTGTGGGACCTGCTGATCACCCCTCCATTACTTCTCATGAGAGAGACGCTACAGTCGTTGACCAAATTCTTCCCCTTTGAGCTCCTCAGTGGCCTTCAGCTCTGTGGCCTACTGGGCCTGATCAGAGAAGCCCAAAAACACACCCTGTCAAACAGCGAGTGGCACAGTCCCATTGTGCTAGTCCTGAACCCCAATGGGCCTCTTCAGTTATGGGTAGATTTTGGGAAGGTAAATGCAGTCTCTAAGTTTGATGCCTCGCTAATGGCCCAGATAGTTGAGCTCCTCATCCATTTTGGAATAGCCGGTTACATAACAAAGTCCGACCTCACAAAAAGGTCCTGGCAAATCCCCTTGGATCTTAGCTCCAGGCAGAAGACAGTATTTGCCACTCTGCCTGGGTTATTCCACTTATGACAAATCATCAAGTAGGACAGTTTCTGGGCTTTGCTGAGTATTGCTGATGCTTTGTTCTGGGTTTGCATCCATTGCAGTGCACCCCATAGCTCTTCTAGGCAAGGGCAGCCCCCTCCGGGTGCGTTGGTCAGAGGAATTGCAGGACGTGTTCTGAGCCCTGGAGGAAAGCCTGTGTAGGGAACCTGTGCTTTTCAGCCCTGATTTCAACCATCAGTTCCTGGTCCAATGGATGCTTCAGAAGTGGGCGAAGGGTGGCCCTCTCTCAGGAGGTCCCTATGTCAGCTGGAAACACTTTCTCCAGGAATGCAGCTATGTGGTTCCAAAAAAGGAGGCCTCCACCGTTAAGTGAACTATTGATGACCTCCGCTACTATCTTTGTGGGCCCCTTTCATACTGATAACTGACAATACCCCCTCAAAATAGCCAAATACCATCCATGGGCTGACAGCCACCAAAGGCTCCAGGGCAAGGTGTGGGGCCTGGCTCTATGGGGCCTCAGGCAGAGGGGGCAGGACTGAGGGCTGTCCGGACTGCAGCATGCCCCCCTCCAAGTCCTCAGAGCCACATGGAGTGGCACTCAAGCAGCAATTTAAATGGACCTAGGGCTTGGGATGCTGCTGCTACCACAATAGTGGTTACAGCAGCCAGTAGGTCTGGGCCCCTTTGAATCTTCAGGCCCCGGGCCAATTGCACAACCCCACCCATTCCTACCTGGAATGGAGGAAACTAAAAGACTTCCCATAGTTAAGGCACAGGACCTTGGGTAAGGCAACACTGGCTCTGTATCCAGCCATAGTGAAATCTTCCTGTGTGAGCTAAATCTATGCCTCAGTTTTCCCATCTAGAAAATGGGTGCCCACCAGAAGTGCTGAGATGCTAAATTCAGCACTTTCAGATCCTTGAGTAGAAACACAATAGAAATGCAAAGAGCTATTGAAAGAGCCCTTGGCTTTCAGAATGGGAGGAGCCAAACTTAAGAGGTGTGGCCTCACATCTAGTCAGCTGCCTCTGTTGTTTCCAAGAGTACATTTGACCTTTCAGCCTTTCCCCATGAGGATACATTTTACTCCTTACAAGGAGAAGTAAATGCTTTATTAAACAACATTAATTGCCCAAGCATTAAACTTTCATTCTTTGCTACATTTGAGCCTTCTTGCAGAACTAAGTGTAAAAGGACAAAAAAACTTATAATATGAGGAAACATTTTAAAAATGTTTCTTTGATGCCAAAGCAGACAGACAGCCTTTGTGTTCTCACAGAAAGTTTAGGGATGGGGTAGGCAGAGGGGATTGGGCTGTTTCCAAGTAAATGTTTCCTTTTTTATATTAGTTTCTATGGTACCATTTGTAGAATGACATTCACTGGTTTGACACCCAATTTTCCTGCATAAAGCGAAGGTGCAGTCATCCTTTGCTTTCCCAGTCAGCTGCTACTCTCATCATGCTTCACTTCAATTATGCTCCTGAAGAGACATTATCATACTCGCAGAGGTAGTGAAAAATGCCTAAACAAAAATGCCTAAAAAAGTGAACAGTGTGTGGGAAGCTGGGGGCTGCTTGTGAAGTTGGTCATGTCATGTGGACAACTTAAGTCTGGTGTCATGATGGTAAAGTCCCAGTTCCTGGAGTTAAGCGATCCAAAGGAATCCCAGCTTTCCTTTAAAAAAAAAAGGAAAAAGAAAGCAAACCAGATCTGAACCATGACACCTAAAGCTCTGGAAACCAAAAGGGGAACAGAAGAACCCCCCGTTGTCATGGTTGTTGGAATTGGAAAAAGTCGTATAAGTGGACTAAAGTCAGGGCCAGATATAGAAAGGTTCTGATTGCCTGTGACACCCCCACCTCAGCGTCTGCTCTTTATGATTGTTTTGGCCAGCCAGACTGAGTGAAAAATGATGGAGTTCATTTGTGCACCACCCTTCATCCTGAAAAAGAGACCCTACCTGGCTGTTGTAAAATGCGGGCACAAATTAGGCAAGGAAATGAAGACATTCCCAGTTTCGTGGCGGGACAGAGGGAGAGGAAAGGAGGGCGAAAACATCTGCAGAACATCAAGGGAGCAATGCATGAGCTCTCAAAACAAATTTAAAAAAAATCAAATTAGTGTCGCTGGAAGCAGGCCAAAGCACCAGGGCCCACTCGTAGAAACTCCCCTTGGGATCTTTGAAGACCAATGTGGTGAGGCTTTTCATGTAACCCAAAAGACAGCATCTCCAGGAATTCCATGTCCCTTTGCACCATAGTTGGGTACCTTAAAGAGAAGAGTCATCTTTCAAATTACCACCACTTCCTGCAGCAGGCAGGTGTTCCTGGGAGGATCTTGTAGCCTGGGACAGAATACAATGACAGCACAGCATAGCAATATCTGCAAGCATAGTGCCAGGGAAGTTAATCTCATGGTATTTCCAGACTAGCTGGAGCCAGCAAGTATAAGAAAAGCTTATTCTCCTGAGTTTTTTAGCCTAATGTCCAGTACCAGGAGACTGGCACAAGATGAGTCTCTGAAGTGAAACTCCGTGTGTTGCCTTTCACTGTTTTCCACTCAGATGCCGTATGACCTAGGCTATTCCAAGATGAATCTGAAATACAATCGATGAGGACAGGTAGCCTTGCTGGAAGGGAGGAAGAAGAGAGATGAGTCGATGAGTAACAATCAAGAGAGGTCGTATGGACTTGTAGTTAAGGGACCTGATCTCTGAGTTCTGTTCCTGTCACTGCCACTGAGTTCCTGATTGACCTTGAGCAAATCATTTTATTTCTGCCTCAGTTCCCCGTCTGCAAGACAGAGGCAGAAATTCCTTTCCCCCATTCCCATTCTCATTTTAGACTGGAGCTCTTTGGGGAAGAGAATGAATAAATGTGTATATACAGTGGCTAGCGCAATAGGGAGCCCACGCTTGGTTGGGGAATGTAGGTATAACACAATAAGCAGGAGTAGAACTATAAAGGATGTTAACCTGTTTGCAAGGAGGAGTAAGTGGAATTTAGGCAACATCTTTAACTCAGGTTTCTGGGACAAAGATGATCTAATACTTCAAGCAGAATTTCTTAGAACAACATAAGGAGGGGATGAAGAGGGTGATGAAAGGAGGTTTTAGCAACAGTGTAATCCAAGTTCTTCTGGCTAAGTTGTTAGCTCTGTCAGAATACCAGAACCAGGTGTGTAAGGCTGATAGCAGGGGTGTGAGATATTATAGGAGCTGCCGCTAGCCCAGTAGGGAGACGTTAGTGTCAAGGAAGGCCAAACAAATTGGAATTTGCATGATGTATGACTTGGAAATAATTTCTGAAATAACCTTATGAAAAAGGTGACTTCACTGGGAGCAAGACTGAGCCTCTCATTACTTGAGAAAAGGGTTAGATACAGAATATATGATACTCGCCAACTTGGACAGGCTATGTTTGAAACTCCTGATGGGACTGTGCTGTAGCATGCTGCAATGAAATCTGCCCAATCAAAAGGTTGTTTTTCAGGCATCAGATGGCCTCATTTGTTTTCAAAATGTGCAATCCTTGGGGAGCTGGATATTTACAGGAAGTTGCTAGTGTTATTATTTTTTTCCAGAATATCAGAGTCAGACTTGTAGGCGTTTTAAAAAGTGTAACATTGCTGTGGTAAAAATGATAAACCTTAGTAACGAAGGAAGCCATTTCAGAAGGCAGTCAGAACAGAGAAAAACAAACGAGAAAAGAAGGTAGCTTTGAAAGCTGCTTTAAGCAACTTTCAATGCTTTTAAAAAAGTTTACAGAGCTAAACTAGTGTGGTTTTAAACAGAATGCTGCATGTTTATTTCTGAGGCTTCAGGAGCTGTGTATAGAAATAATACGTTTCCACGTCCTCCCAACACCCTGCCTATTCTGGCTCTGCCCTTATGGCTCTTTTTGCCCCTGAATCTGCACAGAACCCATTGTGGGATTAGTGTGGTTAATAGGAGTTGATATTGAAACACAGTGTACATATCAGTAAGAAGAGGAAGCTCCCAGAGAGAATCACAGAACTCAATGAAATCAATAGAGAAGCGTGAGCAGGACAGCAAACACAGAGATGAGTGCAAAAGCCAAGATAAAGGTGAACTGCACACATTTTTAAACACTTTATGGCACAAGGCAGGAGAGGTAATACGATTTATTGAACCAGCTCCTGCTGGTGGAAGAGACCAACTTTTTAGCTGATCTGGACCCACATGAGTACATGTGAAATTATTTGTGAAAGAATAATTCACAAAGAAATTCAGAGCTATTTAAAATGGAATTATTATGGCATTTATACTGAAATGAGTCACTAACAGTTTGGATTCTATACAAAGCCACTCACTTGTTAGAGTTCTGCTTATTTTATTTTGTCACAATTAGATCCCATTGAGACAGCATGCAATTTTTGGCCCTGATCCCACGAATGCTTAAGGCTCATGCATAGCTTGACTCACCTGAATAATCACGCTATGGAGTTGCCCATGTGAGCACAATACTTACACATAAGCTCAATTGTTTCCATGGATGGGGCCTCTGTCTCATCCCAGACACCAGATTCACCTGACACACCAACCTGGATGAAAAGTGTACACATGTTGGGAAATGGGAGACTGGGCAAACAGTACAAGGAATGGGGAAGGATCGCAGTGTTTAATAGAAAAACACGAGTGTTTTACTTTCAGGGATCCGTATGAGAGCTAGCCAAAACTTCTGTAATAAAATCTGTCGAAAGCTGAGAGTTTTGTTTTGCTTTTAATTTCCAATGTAAAGTTTGGGGCAAGTTCACTAAAGTTTGTGAACTTTTCAGGAACCCTGGGCTAAGTTTTAAGCACGCCTGGGCTGATTTATGGTTTGGGGGCAAATCTGGATGGTTTTGACCCCAAGCCACAAAAAACATGACAGCTTTGCCTGCATTTAGCTTTCAGTTTTAGCCTTTAGTTGAACTCAGAACAAAGTGGAACTGGGGGTTAGAACCCACACAGGTCAAAGCTGATGCTTTGCATGAAACCCTGGGAGTTGCTTTGTTTCTGACAACTCTTGTTAGTATTGAGCTGCAGAGCAGGTCTAGTTTGGACTACATACATCAGGGTGGGCAATAAAATGGTGGTGGTTTGCCAGGGTTAGCTCTGAAAGGCAACTGCCACTATATTTACCTGCATGGCTGCAGGTACCGACAATTGCAGCTCCTGATGGCTGCGTATCACTGTTCCTGGCCAATGGGAGTGGTTCGAATTGGTGTGGATCTGGATACTGCTTCCCGCATTTCCCATTGGCCAAGAATGGCTATCCACAGCCAATGGGAGTGCAGGTAGCTATAGAAGAGGGAGCCTGCCAGAGGATAACCCTGGCAAACCGGATCTGGCCTGTATGTCGGTTTTTGCTCACCGCTGACATACATAGCGAATGAAAGGTGTCAGCATTTCAGACCTGTGCAGTGTGAATGAATTACATCTCATCCGCATGAGAGTTGATGGAGCACAAAGATGTGTTCACAAGGTCACTCAGGGCCCCAGTGTTCTCAGTCCAATCCCTTCTCAGCAGGTGTCCTCACAGGACAAAACCACCATCACCACTTCACTAACAGATACCATGCTGGAAGTCTCAGTCACCTTCTTTCTTTAGAGGTGATTCCTCCCAAAAGAGGAATGAGAATTGAGACACACTGACAGCAAAATTAGATAGCCCTTGTCTGTGTTGTGTTCATTCTGTAGATCTAGTTGTATTCACATTGGCACCCTTTAAATATTACGTTTCCTTTAATAGATAAGATGACATTTTTTAAAAATGTAAACAAAACTATGTTTTTGGCTATGGAAAAGCAATGGGTCCTGCATGTTTTCCAGTTCCTTTCTGTTTTCCTTTTCTTGTGTGCATCAGTTCTCTTGAGATGTTCCCTTCCAGGGCCAAAGCACTATAACCCTCTAGGTTGACAGACTATGCAGCAGGAAGGGATTAACGTGACCCTATCGTTGGACCCCCTTTGTAACACTGAACAATGGGATTTATTACATCCTGTTTGAAGCAGAGCAGAGCTTTTAGAAAAATATCCAAACTCGAATTAAAAATTGCTAATGATAAAAGAATCCACCACTGCTTTTGATTCCAATTGATTTTGATTAATTTCTCTCACTATTACATTTTGCGACTTACTTCCAGTCTGCATTTATCTAGTTTCAACTTCCAGACCTTGGGCTGTATTATACCTTTGTCTGCTAGATCAGAAGGCCTATGATCTTCAACTTTTTGTTCCCCACTTATGTACTTATGACAGTGACCAAGTCACCCCTTAACTTAAACGGAGGAGACGGAGCACCATGCATCTATCTCCGTATGCAGCATACGGCACGGCTTCCATTCTTCTGGAAGTTCTGCTCTGACAAATAGCCTTGAATTGTGGACACCAGAACTGGATGCAGCTCTCCAGCCATGGTTGTACCATTGCCGAGGGCAAAGGGATATCTGAGCAGACCATCTTGTTGCTTGAAATGGTGAAATTCCTTGCAATGTATCAGATTCTGCCACTCTCATGCACTTATTAGGGGTAATAGTGCCAAGAAAGCCATCCGACAGGTTAGCAGAATCAGGCCTCACGTGATTTTTTGAATGTAATTCAGAAAGCAATATTACTTCCAAAGGGGGAAACTTGAGAAGAGGATTTTTACAATGCAGCATTTTAATAGCGATATTTTCTGTGTTGGTTTCTGCAAAGCAACAGTGCAGTATTGAATTAGCTCCCCTGTGAGTGCCATTCTTTTTGTCAGCCCTAAATTACGTACCCACTTTTTAAAATATTAGCTTAACAATGGCAACCTCCTCTGCTTCTTTATGGCATGAGAATTGCTTGATTTGGGTTTTCCTCAGAGGTAATTTCTATTCAAGTCAATTAATATTTTTCTTTCCCTCTAGTGCTTGGGATTTGACACTCTCTTGAGTGCCAGCACACAGATAAAATAACAGGGCCTACTTCTGCAGCCAAGTCTTTAGGGCCTAAAGACTTGGCAGTTTACAGAGGTTGCACTCAGTAGAAAAATGAATGGAAGCATCTTTAAATAACAGTATTAGGGAGAGTCCACACCTCATTAAATGGCTACACAGTAACTATGTAGTCTGGTGTGTCAGCTGCTAGTGGAGTTTTCCTGGGACTACCAGCGCTGAGATTTAGGTGAAGAAATAATGAGCTGAGCAGAGGAGTAGGCAGGTCTTACTCCTGTTCGTATTGCACCATCTTTCCCAGCTATTCCCCTGAGACTTTCTATGGGAGTGCCTCATGACACGCACTGTGCGGGTGTTAATATTCCCTGTGTATAAATTCCTCCAGGGAGGGGGAACTGTTATTTAAATGTGGCTACAGAACTCTGGAAGGATCACAAATTCCACAAGCCTGGTTCTCTTTCACTCAGCTTGGGAAAGCACCAATCTGCCTGAAATTTACAATTTGTGCCTTCTAGCAGGCAGAGTCCTAGTGTGGTTGAGGTTAACCAAGCAAGACTATTTAGAGATAATAGCATTAGGAGATGTGTTACATTTTTAAAAGTGTCTCTCAAATTTGCTAGTCAGATGATTGAACTATGGTTAGGGCCACCCTAGCACTTCTGTAAATATAATTTATGTTGCTCAGGGGTGTGAAAAAACCCCCACTCTGAGCGACATAAATTACACCGACAGGAAGGCCAATGTGGACAGTGCTTTTATTTTCTTACCACCCTCCCCTGACCTCCCCTGACTTCCTCACATTGTTTCCCTACTGTCACCCCAAGCAGCCATTAAGTTTTTTCTTTTGCATTTCAGTTGTTACCCTTATCCTCTCTCCACTTAACCCACACATTCAGAAAAAGCTTGGGTAAGTAGAAAGCTTTTGCAACGTGCCGCGAAGCATGTATAGTTGAGGAGTATATACAGTATAATTATGCATAGCACAATGAGACATCACGAAGAGCCTTTGTTTAAAGCCGCTCCATCATGAGGACAGAATGAACAGCTTCATTGAGAAAATGCAAAAGCAGCTGCCTTTGGCCAGCGTCTGTTATTCTCTTTGGCAAAGACGTAGGGCCAAATTAATCCCTGGTGTGACTCTACTTGAAGTCAAAGAATTACACTAGGAATGAACTGAGCCCATTGCTTGTAGAATACAATTTTCAGATCCCCTTCTCCTAACTTGTACAATTTCTCTTTCCATAGAAAGCCTGCGAGAAAGGAGACTCTGCTTCGAAAAAGGTAGGATTTCTTTTTAGCCACAGACTCAATACTTTTTCATTGTCCTCAGACTATTGTTAGCTGTTCTGTTTCTCTGCCGATACTGCTCCTGCAGCAACATGGCTGAGTAACTAACCAATCTTAGGAAAACCAATGATTTCAGTATATCTAAAATATTTCCATTAGTGAATGGACATGAAACATTCAATTGCATGGCACTGGGCAAAAGACTAAAATGTTGTTTCTGAAAGCATTTATTCCTTACAAACGGGAGAGTGAGTCTGGAGACCTCCAGCAACCAAATAACAAATAAAAAGCCCTCGCCAGTAGAAATGACAAGTCATAGTCATACATCAGTTGCAAGTAAAAAAGTTCCATGAGAGCGAATTTTTGACTGGATTTAATAAACTAGACTGATACTTACTAGCCAAAGTTAAAAGGATGGTTGATGTTTTATGTTTGTTAGTTTTACAGTGGAACATTTTACCCAGCCATGAGCCCGAGTGGTGCCTCTCAAATAAAACCCTGCCATTTATAATTTGTCTTGTGCTGAGGCTCCCTTTGTTTGTATACAAGGCAGCTGGCAGGGGTACTGGCCTCCCTCGAGTAGAACTTTGCCAGCGCTAACTAATCAATATTCAGCTGAGTAGGCTGCTCATTATGTGGCCATTGATTATCTCTGGAAGTTACTCCCTTGGTATGTATCCCACTCGGTAGTTGCTTCCCTGTACCACATTTCACAAATCCCTGTGAACACAAGTATCCTTGTGTGCAAAGCTCCGGCATGGAATCTGGTATCCATCTGGAGCACAGACAAACTAACCTGGTCTCAGGTATAAAGAGGCAATGTTGAGGTGACAGGCCTGTTGCAGCCCTATGTCTTTCTTTTGACCAAAACGGATCTGAACACTTAATCCCTAGGAACCTTTTTATCAGGAGTTTTAAGTTACACCAGTGGGGGCGTCTGAGGAAGTGGGTCTGGCCCACAAAAGCTCATCATCTAATAAACCATCTTGTTAGTCTTTAAAGTGCTACATAGTCCTGCATTTTGCTTCACCAGTGGGGGCGTCTGCTCTGTTTTACTTACTTGTCATTGGATACTATACAGTCAATTTAAATACATCATCTTATGTGGCTGTGCAGGGGAGTAAGAACCCACCCACTCATGTCCCTTTTGTGGCTGCGTGAGAGCTGCCCAAATCATCATAGGAAGAGAGAGCAAGGGCCGCACAGCCCAAATTATCCCCCCATAGCAAGTGGACAGGAAGGGATGGGGAGTGGCAGACCCATAGTGTTGTTCCTACTACGTACCCATGTACTGGGCTTGCAGCAGGGCGCATGCTGTACCCCGAAACAGTATAGAATCATTCACTCTCTTGTCTCTCCAGTGCAAGAGACGCTGTGCTTTCCAAGTGCTCTTCTTGAGGCAGGGCATCTAGGCACTGCTCCGTAGTCTAATGCTAGCTCTTATACGCCAGGATGCCAGTCCACCATGCTAGGTAGCCTAATAATTTAGAATCCACAATCCGCACCCCACCAATTGCCAGTCCTTAAAGCAGTGGTACAAAATCTGCCTACTAGGTGAATAAAGAGAATGTAATGATCCCAAGGTATAATACTGCTAGATTGAGAATACAGAGTTACGCATGTCCGAGTGGTATATATAAATACTGACACTTCATGGCACAGATGTAGTGATGCCAATTTCAAACTTTTCAGCTTAGTTCAGGAGCAGGGATTAGAGTCATTTAGGAGCGTTCCAGGGAGGGGATCATATTTCAGGGGAGCAAGAATTCAGAGCAAGAGCTGAGAGACAGATGCCTGAGAAGGAAAGTAGCTGAAAGACCCATGTGAGAGTGAAACTGATCCCTGCCCCTCACTAGGGGCTGCCACTGATGGTGCGGCACAGAGACCAGGCCTGCTGTTTATTATTCCCTGATGCTGTGCAAAGGCAGAACACTGCATTTACGGGCATTCTGCAAGTGTCAACTCACCAGGGCTACTCACATTACTCAGTGTTGGAAACTGGCCTATCCTGGATTATTGCTTTACTCCAACTCCTTTTTGGTGTGCACCGCCGATTTGTCTGTGGCTTGTCAGGTGCAGCTGTCTATTTTGACATGTGTCTTTAGAGACAAAAGCTGGTTCAAAAGCCAACTCAGTGACCATCAGTAGCAGTATAATCTTGTCCCATCTCTTGCACGTACCAGAGAGTCAGTGACAGCTATGTGAAAAATGGCAAGCTGGCATCAGAATGGGTATATTTAGCCAGCCGGGTTTCCTGTCAGCTGTCTGTCTTCCTGATCAACAGAAAACGAGGCATGTGATGCTGTAAATCTATCTGGTTGCACTGAACGCTAAATGCTTAATAAGTCAGGGGCTAAAGGAAAGAGGAACAATGGGGAGGGGGAGAGAGCAGCTTCTCTGCTAAAGTGGAGGGTACGTCGTTATGAATAGGCATTAGACTGAACAAGACAAAGCCATTCAGTTTCCACTGTGAACTTTCCTAGTGTTTAATGAAATGCAACTATCTCTTGAGCTTCATTGATTTGGTTTCTAGCTTGCTGATGGAATTTGCATTGTAAGTATTCACTGCAGGCTTAGTCACTCTCCATACCAATAGAGATTCACATTTCCGAGTTGGGTTTGGTTTCAAAAGAGGCAGTGGCCACTCATCAGTACTGTGTTGCATGTCTCTGGCTTTACCTGCAAGAATCCATGCTAGGCACAAGAAGCCTCCTACCCTAAGGGGATGGAAGAAACTCACTGGATGGATATAACATCAAGGCTTCCCATGTCATGCAGATTCTTTACAATACCTATTCTCCGTAACTTACTGTTAAACTCCCTGCTTGCTTCGTTTGATTCTAATGTTTGATACAAGAAAACTTGAGACCAAATTAAATTATAATAATGATGTATAGCAATGACGGTATAGTCAGCAACTGCTCCATGAACCTAGGACAAAGAAACTGGAGTTAAAAACAATGTTTGGAGCATGTCAGCTGTCCCAGGTATGTACAATTTTTTATACTGAACTTTGGAGACTTTTGTTTTTGCTATAAGCACATTTCACATTGGCCCAAAGGGGAAAAGGGAAGCTGAAAAATAAGAGTGAAAAGGATAAAGTCTATTTTGCAAAACTGAATGTTACTGTTTGAGGAGAAGGCCATACCAGTGGCATCCCATTTCAAACATGTAGGTGCTGAACAGGAGTTTTCATTTTTAAGGCCCTGCCAGGTATGTACGGGTCTGCATTCTGGAGACAAAAATGGAGTTTTGAAACTGGGGTCTCACACATTTAAATAGGTGGTATATGCTGAATTCTCCAAGGCAGCTGCACACCAATCTGCTGCTAGAAATCTCTGCAGGCTTTTGAAGCTACTCAGTTTTCTCCTTTGTTTTGGGTTTTCCTCTCAGCCAGTAGTGTACTGATGCTCCACCTGCTGGAGACAGACAGCTGTTGGAGTCAGAGAGCAATTGAGTTTTGCAGAGGAGTGGCCTTGTTAATAAGTCTTAGGGTATGTCTACGCTGGGCAGTTTTTAGAGACAAGGCAGTGTTGACATAGCCTTGTTGCTAAAAGTCAGCTGGTGTGAACACTGTTTGTCAGCACTTTTGCTGACAAAATACTTCCAACCCCTATGAGGAAGTTTCGCTTTACTGCAAGGAGAGCACTCTGTCAATACAGTGGTGTTCACACTTTCACTTGCCATGGCAAAACTTGGTCATTCTTGGGCGTGGATTTTTTAAGGTTTGTCAATCAAGGGCAAGTGTAGATATACCCTTAGGGTGCGTCTAGACTGGCAAGATTTTGCGCAAAATCTTGCCAGCTGTCTACACTGGCCGCTTGAATTTGCGCAAAAGCACTGACTTTGTAATGTACAAAATCAGCGCTTCTTGCGCAAATACTTTCACGCTTCTGCTTGGGAAAAGCCCTCTTGCGCAAGAATACTTGCGCAAGAGGGCCAGTGTAGACAGGGAAGAACTGTTTTGTGCAAAAAAGCCCCGATGGCTAAAATGGCGATCGGGGCTTTCTTGCACAAAATTGCATCTAGACTGGCCACGGATGCTTTTGCACAAAAGCACTTTTTGTGCAAAAGCATCCGTGCCAATCTAGACACGCTTTTGCGGAAATACTTTTAATGGAAAAACTTTTCCATTAAAAGTATTTCTGCAAAATCATGCCAATCTTGACACAGCCTTAGTGTACTGGCTTCATGTGCTGGTTGGAAGAAACTGCAGGCACGCCATTTCAGACTTTGGTGAGGGCTGGTGACCTGTGCATGCTGTAATGGGGGCAGGGAGCGAGACCATGGAAGGGCAGACCGAGGACAGTGGCTTCAGCAGTGTTACTGAGCATGCTCAGTACAAGCCCGGCAGCAAATGGTGGGGGGCCTACTCCATCAACTTTCCCCTCCATACACATCACCTGTTTTCAGGGGCTACTAAGGCTCTGGAAAACTGGGGGTTGGGGTTTTTTTTTGGCAAATAACTTAGCAATTAGCTGACAGGAGCACTGTATCTAATTTTGATATAAAAGAAAGAAAATTAAATAAATATTAGACCCATTTAACTCTAATACTAACTAATATATTTATTCTTACTTTGTTACTAACTCTGTGGAGAAAGAGAGATTGTCAGGACTCCTCGGCTAGCTTTGGAAGGGGAGTGGGGTCTAGTGGGGTACATCATGGGGCAGATACATTTGGCTCTGTATAAAAACATCAGAATGGCCACACTGGATCAGATCAATGGTCAGTCTAGCCCTGAATCTAGTCTTCCAACACTGGCCATTGCCAGATGGCCTTCAGAAGGCTTGAAGAGGGAATCATCAAATGATCCAGCCCCTGCTGCCCATTCCCAGCTTCTGGCAAACAGAGGCTAGAGTGGGGGACCAGATCTGCATGCAGTGTTCAAGATGTAGGCATGCCATGACTTTATATAGAGGTAATATATTTTCTGTCTTATTATCTATTCCTTTCTTAATGATTCCCAATATTCTGTTAGCTTTTTAGACTGCCACTGCAGATTGAACAGATATTTTCAGGGAACTGTCCACAAGGCTTCCAAGATCTCTTTCTTGAGTGGTAACAGCTAGTTTAGACCCCATCATTTTTGTATGTATCGTTGGGATTATATTTTTCCATGTGCACTACTTTGCATTTATCAACCCTGAATTCTATCTGTCCTTACGTTGCCCATCCACCCAATTTTGTGAAATCCTTTTTGTAATTATTTGAAGCCAGCTTTGGATTTAACTATTTTGAATATTTTTTGTATCATCTTCAAATCTTGCCACCTCACTGTTTACCCCTTTTTAAAGAATAGTTATGGGAAGTTTAACAGCAACCGTGGAAATTCAGATCTTTTTTCCTATCTTTTATGTGGAGTACTTGGCAATGTTTTCATGATGAGCTAATGAGCCCTCACTTACTTGAATGACAAACTTTTTGTTATCTTAATCACCCTGCCTCTCTCTGTTTATAAACAAACTCCCTGTTCCAAAGGCAAATTAGGAGCAGCACAAACTCTGGCCATGCCTACACAGGCAGATGTAAAGCGCTTGCATTCACAGAGCGCAGCAGTGAAAACGCTATTGGATGTTCACTGTCAGCTCCCAGCACATTAATGTGCCCACGTTTGTGAGTGGCACTTATAGTGTCTTTCGGAGCAGTGCATTCTGGGCAGCTATTCCACTGAGCACCTCTACCTCTTCTTCTAGAGAGGTTTGTAGGGAGGCACAGGGTATCCTGGGTCCTGTTCCAGTGCCCTGCGGTGCATCACTTCACCTCCCAGAAACCTCTCTGCTTCTCTTTGCACGTGGCGCCATCTTTCAATGGCTTCTGTGCTGTGCACTCTGCTTCCTCAGTGTGGATTGCCAGCTATTGATGACAATGCTGTTAGGTCTCTCATCACAAATGGCAATTGAGTTATTCCTCAAGCTGCAAAGTGATGGCGAGGAGTCCGAGCAGTGTTCTTGTGGCATACGATTTCTTGAGGTGGCTTCACAGATGAACTGCTGCTTTATACTGATGCTCAGTCCTTCTTCAGTTCCTTTGGGAATGAGGTGTTCCCACTTTCACCCCTTTTTGGTGTGCTCTATGCTAAGAGACAAAGCACTTCTTATAAGGCATAAAAGTTACTCTTTGCCTCTGAGTTAAGCTTAGCTCAGCTGCTCCTGGATCAGCCAGGGGAAGTTCCCTTTCAGGGCACCGAGGGCATTTCCAGACTGCAAGCGTCTTTCGAAAGACAGTGTCCACACCTCAAAACCAGATCAAAAAAGTGACCTGCTTTTCCAAAAGAGAGCATCAAGACTGCATGGACTCTCTCTCGAAAGAAAGCCCTGATGGCTATTCACAGAATGGCCACTGGGGCACCTGTGCTTTTTTCAATTGCCTCTTCTTTCAAAAAATGTCCCTGTTCTACAGCCGCATGCGCCTTTTTTAAAAAGAGCTCTTTTGAAAAAGGCGGTCTTCCTCGGAAGTTGACGTTTACCAATGTTGAAAAATCCCCTGCGTTCTTTCGATTTAATTTCGAAAGAACACGATTGCAGTGTGGATGCAGGTGAAGTTTTTTCAAAAAAACAATGTAGTCTAGACATACCCCAAGTGTCTGTTTCAGGTATGGAGTTTGGTCTCTGGGCAGGTCTACATTACCCCTTGTATGGCTCTAATTTACATTGCTCAGGGTGTGAAAAAGTTCCTCTGTCCATACCCGCAGTCTGCCAGTTGAGATACTCTCCCACTGACATCACTTCTGCTTCCAGCCGAGGTGGAGTAATTATGCCAACGGGAGGGCACTGTCCTGTTGGCATAGTGTGTCTTAGGTGAGACAGCAGTGCAGATGCATCGGTGCGCCTATGCCAGTGTGGTGCAGCAGTATAGATGGGCCCTTAGCATGGCTCCGGTGTTGATTCCTATGAGGAGTTTGGTTAACTCTAAGGGTGTGTCCACCAATTGGCACACAATAGTTTCCAGTCCTGCAATTTGTTCTCTACAATTTAAAGAAAGAACAGAGCCCCTCCCATATAGTCACCATTTTGGGATGCCTTTTCTTGTCCTATCAGTTCCTGATTCCAGTCTGTGTATAACTTATGAAGGGGTGAATTTGGGGTCAGGGAAGCAAAAAGAACATTCCTTAAGAGCATCCCTCTTCCTAGCTGGAGGACACTAAGCTCAGAAACCTGGTACAGGCAGTCCCCGAGTTATGCGGATCTGACTTACGTCGGATCCGCAGCTACGAATGGGGCTTTTCTCGCCCCGGAGGACTGGAGCGGTAGGACGCCCAGATGCACCGCGGTCCGCCGCCCCCGTCCTCCGGGGCGAGAAAAGCTGCTCCCCGTCTCCCTGGTCTGTAGGGAGACAGGGAGCAAAGCCTTGGAGCACACCCGCAGAGGGACAGCCCGCTTTGCTCCCCTTCCCCCGACCAGCAGACCAGGGAGATGGGGAGCAAAGCCTCGGAGCACGCCAGCAGTGGGACAGCCCAAGCGCGCCTGGACTGTCCCGCTGCCCGCGTGCTCTGTGGCTTTGCTCCGTGTCTCCCAGGTCAGCAGACCAGGGAGACGGAGCAAAGCCGTGGAGGACTTGGGCGGTCCCGCCACCCCCGTCTCCCTGGTCTGCTGTGGGGGGGGGGTGCAGCTAGTGCCCCCCCCAGCAGACCAGGCTTTTCTTGCCTACCCCTGGGGTAGAGCAGCTGGGGGCTGCCGGGTTGGTCCCGCAGCACCGCTCCAGACCAACCCAGCAGCACCCCAGCTGCTCTGCCCCAGGCGTCCTGATTCAGCCGCTGCTGGTCAGTTTCAGTAGCGAGGAGCCGCGCTACTGGAGCAACCCAGCAGCACCCCAGCTGCTCTGCCCCAGGCGTCCCCAAGTCAGCCGCTGCTGAAACTGACCAGCAGCTGACTACAGGAAGCCCGAGGCAGAGTTGCTCTGCCCCAGGCTTCCTGGAATCAGCCGCTGATCAGTTTCAGCAGCAGCTGACTTGGGAACGCCTGCGTTTCTTAAGTTGAATCTGTATGTAAGTCAGAACTGGCGTCCAGATTCAGCCGCGGTTGAAACTGATCAGTTTCAGCAGCGGCTGACGCCAGTTCTGACTTACATACAGATTCAACTTAAGAACAAACCTACAGTCCCTATCTTGTACGTAACCCGGGGACTGCCTGTAATTAGAACTGTCCGGTCTGTATAGGCCAGATGACACGAATGGGTAAATGTGAGCATAGTGTCCCAGCTCGCTCTGTGATGGACAATCTCTTCACATCACATGCACTGCATGATGTCTAGTCAAAATGACTTCCCCAGCTCAGGACTTGAACAGCTGGGAATGCTGAAAATCAGAGCTCTGTGGAGGAAGCTCGTAGGAGTCTGGTCACACTATGAATAGCAATTCCCGATTGCCACTCATTTTTATGCATTCCAGTGGACACTTAAACCTGCCACCCCTCTTAAAGCTAAACTAAGTCATTGTGCTATTTGCAGTCAGTGAAGGTGGATCAGTGAAGAGTGGGCAGCTATACACTTCCCAGTACTTGGGAAGCTGGGGTTGATAGTCTCATACTCATATCTGCCTGGCTTTGCAGGTCTCCTCAGGTACTGTCAATACTAATGCATGGGTGTAATAATTAAGATGCCTTTTCAGTGTGGGCATGTGGCCTTTGTAGGCAATTGCATGAGGCTATTTGATAGCTCTTTTCAACATAGTTCCTTGGAGGGACATTTCATTACAATCTGATGGATTCTATACAGCACGCAAGAAACCTTATGAAGCACTGTAATTATACTGAGGCAACACCAAGAGAACAAAACCTTGTAAGATTGCACGATAACAAACATTTCAAACCATATTTGTCTGTAGCAATATTGCCGCAGTCATCAAGTGTGCAGTAAGTCAAAAGTGTCTGTACCGTAAAGAGAATGGAGAGAGTGCCTTATTTTCCAAAGACAGATTTACAGTCCAATAAATGCTGCTGGCATACTATATGCAATAAGACATATTGATAACCCTTATTTAATCATCATAATCCAGATGAAAACCCTTTGGATACTAGTATCTAACTTCGCAATTCTGAGCCACAGACAGATTTCAGTAGCACAATTGATATAATCATTTTGCAGTGTTGCTGATGAGGGTAAACTCTGCAGGAACGAATCACTGGAAGCCAGAACCTCTCAAAGCATATTCAAAACATTTAGGGTATGTCTACACTACAGAGGGAGGTCAAAGCTGTTGCTGTTGATCTTCCAGACTTCAAATTAGTGGTCTAATTAAGAGAGCTAATTCGAAGTGAGAGGTGTACGCCGGTTGGTGCCGGTAACCCTGCTTTCATGAGGAGTAAGGGAAGTTAAAGAAAGAGTGTTCTTCCTTCAACTTCCTGCTGTGTGGACAGCGCCAAAAGCTGAGTTAAGTTATTTCGACTTCAGCCATGCAATTAATGTGTCTGAAGTTGCGTATTTTAACTCAACCTTGTTTTGTAGTGTAGATGTACCCTTAAGGCGTTAACTTGTTTTTGTTTTATTCATTGCATGCTGATAGTTGCTGAATGACAAATGAAGAAATAATGTAGAATGACCACAGTAGCATCACAAACTGCAATTACAATGAAAGCCATCAGAGTAATCGCATAAAGGTTTATAAATAAAGTCACATTTCTATTCAATTATGTGTTAAGGAAAACTCCAAAGCACTGCTTTTAACATCCATTTTCCTCCTTCCATTCCCTAGTTTAAAAAACTCCACGAGTGGTCCCTCTACCTCAAACTGCCTTTCCCCTCCCCTGCTGACTGGAATTAAGCACACATCACTCTCTATAGATATCCTTGCTCTGCCATCCAGTTCAGAAGACCCACTTTTGAAGTTGCGACAAGGAGTCCTATGTCACCTTATAGACTAACAGATGTATTGGAGCATAAGCTTTTGTGGGCAAAGACCCACTTTGTCAGATGAAAGTAGTGGAAAATTCCAGAGGCAGGTATATATATGCCGGCCAGAATAAGGCTAGAGATAACGAGGTTAATTCAGCCAGGGATGGTGAGGCCCACTTCTAGCAGCTGATCTGTAGGTGTGAATTGTAGATCCAGACTAATATGGACTTTTGACATTAACATCTGTGAGTAGGTGTTGCCCTTTGTGCAGCAGTGGTTGAAAAAATCCTTATATGACTAGTTCCTTCTTAAGAAAGGAGTATTTTTTAAAAAAGAGACATTTTTATAGTTTTCACAACCTATAAAGATAAAAAAAAAATCTTCAGCGCAGCTGACAAAGTCTGGATTTCTCTTCAGCATGTCTGTGTAGAAGGGTACAAGGATTCTTTCCCTGTCTGATTCTTCCTACAGATGGATCAGGCACAGAATTGCAGGCAACTGGCTCTGTGGACATGGAAAAGTCAGTGGATGTGATATACCTTGACTTTAGCAAGGCTTTTGATACGGTCTCCCACAATATTCTTGCCAGCAAGTTAAGGGAATGTGGACTGGATAAATGGATAGTAAGATGGATAGAAAGATGGCTAGAAGGCCGGGCCCAGCGGGTAGTGATCAATGGCTCGATGTCAGGATGGCGGTCGGTTTCTAGTGGAGTGCCCCAAGGTTCGGTTCTAGGACCGGTTTTGTTCAGTATCTTTATTAATGACCTGGATGAGGGGATGGATTGCACCCTCAGCAAGCTTGCGGATGACACTAAAGGCCTTTTATTCAGTTCTGGTGAGGCCACATCTGGAGTATTGTGTCCAGTTCTGGGCAAGGCTGGCTTTAGGCTGATTTGGCCAATTCCCCAGAATGGGGCCCCGTGCCTAAGGGGGCCCCGCTCCCAGGTGAGTGATGCACGCACAGTGCTCCCTTCTGGATGTGTGACGCATGTGCAGTGCTCCCCCCTGGGCATGTGACGCACACGCAGTGCTGTCCCGGGCACATGGCACATGCACAGACCGCTGCGTGTGCGGGGCCCCGCCCCTGGAATCAGGCCCTGCACTTCTTAAAGCTGGCCCTGGTTCTGGGCCCCCCACTATAGAAAGGATGTGGATGCATTGGAGAAGGTCCAGCAGAGGGTGACCAAAATGATCAGGGCGCTGGAGCACATGACCTATGAGGAGAGACTGAGGGATTTGGGTTTGTTTAGTTTGCAGAAGAGAAAAGTGAGGATAGCAGCAGAGTTGTTGACTCAAGTCCCATGACTTGAATTTGAGTCCGACTTAAGTCACCTAGGTGACTTGACTTGAGACTCGACTTGGGTTCATTGTTTGTGACTTGAGACTCGACTAATTTTGTTAAATTGACTTGGTGAAAAAATTGTCCGAAAATGCTGATATTGATGGCTTGTACATTTTTTTAAATTAAGACTTGAGACTCAACTTGGGACTTGACTCGAAAGTGACTTTAGGGACTCAAGACTCGACTTGAGACTTGAACTGTAGTGACTTGAGACTGAACTTGGACTTGACAATGACGACTTGAAAACAACACTGGATAGCAGCCTTCAACTTCCTGAAGGGAGGTTCCAAAGAGGATGGAGAAAGGCTGTTCTCAGTGGTGACGGATGGTAGAACAAGGAGCAATGGTCTCAAGTTACAGTGGGGGAGGTCTAGGTTGGATATTAGGAAAAATTATTTCCCTAGGAGGGTGGTGAAGCACTGGGATAGGTTACCTAGAGAGGAGATGGAATCTCCATCCCTAGAGGTTTTTAAGTCTCGTCTTGACAAAGCCCTGGCTGGGTTGATTTAGCTGGGATTGGTCCTGCCTCGGGTAGGGGGCTGGACTTGATGACCTCCTGAGATCTCTTCCAGCTCTATGATTCTATGAAGTCTGGCTACCATCCTGCTGATTTTATCATTGTGCTGAGCAGACTAGTCTGTTGGATTGTACAGCAGTTACATTCAATGAGTATTTGCGTACAGAGTTGCTTATCACATCGACTGCTGTAGAAATGGGAGTCCTCCAGCCACAGAACAGTGTGAATAGCAGCACAAGCTTTTGGAAAGAGGCCCAAGCAACAGGCCTGAAGTCTGTACTGGAGACATCACATGAGTCAGCCAGTGTCCATGGTTTTTTAGCGATAGGTTGTGTCTGGTCCTTATGGTGAGGGAAGGTGGCCCATATGCTCCTATATGCTTTCCTTCCTACCACCCCAAGAACCAAGGAGAATTGTAATTCTTTCTTTGGGAGAGCAGAGGAACTTCTCCATCCAATCACTTCTAGAGAAGGCTAATCATTCCAGAAACCTAAGAACTTCAGAATGGCCATACTGGGGGGGGGTCAGACCAAAGGTCCATCTAGCTCAGTAGCCTGTCTGTCAACAGTGGCCAATACCAGATACCTCAGAGGGAAGAAACACGACAGGTAATCCTCACGTGATCCCTCTCCTGTCACCCATTTCCAGACAAACAGAGGTTAGGGACACATTCCTACCCATTCTGGCTAATAGCCATTGATGGACCCAACTTCCATGAATTTATCTAGTTCTTTCTTGAACCCTATTAAAGTCCTGGTCTTCACAACCTCTTCTGGCAAGGAGTTCCACAGGCCGACCATGAGCTGTGTGAAGAACTATCTACAATGACTCCAAGATCTCTCTCTTGATTAGTTATAGCTAAATTAGTCCCCATCATACTGTATATGTAGTTGGGATTATTTTGTCCAATGTACATTACTTTACATTTATCAACATTAAATATTAAATGCCATTTTGTAGCCTACACACTTAGTTTGGTGAGATCTTTTTGAAGCTCTACACCAGTATTTCTATATTGTGTTACCAACTTTTTCCAGGCCAGCACTAAAAATTACCCAAATCTGATGAAAAATTCCCAGATTATTTTTTATATGTTATAAAGGCTATTTTAGATAAAGTTAATTCCTTCGTTTTATTTTATATATATATATGTAAACTCGAAATATATGACAATAATTTTGATGATTTTATGATGTTCTCTATAATTAAAAATATAATGTTATTAAAGCTGCACTTTTAATCCAAAAATAATTGTTTTCTATATATCCAAATATCCTTAATTGCTTCATGGATGGTATTTCATAAAATGAAAGAATAATAAAACATTTTAATTATTTTACTCCTGTCAGATAAAATCAGTACAGTATACACGTCAGTATACATTTCAGTTATATATGATGAATAAAGAAACTTGTCAAATATAAAACATTTTCGTTTCATATAAAACGGATAGAATATTTAATACATAATACTTAACTATCACGATGAGTTTTACTCATCAGATGAGTCATGACTTGACTCCTCGCTAGAAATGTCATCACCATCATTAATATTTTTATCAGTCTGACCGCCAGTTTTTCTGGCATATCCCTGTTTGTACATATTTTTATTATGTCAACTTAAATGCTTCTTTGTAATTACAAAACTAGAACATTTCTTTTTTTTTTTTTTTTTTTGCTTTAAAAGCTGATCTGACAATTACACCAGAATTAAGTGTTTTAGTTTTCATGTTACTCCTTTTCTTAGTTTTAATGTCTGTAACCATTGAAAAAATTCTCTCACATTCTGCATTTGAATGTGGCAATGCTAAAACCTTTTGAGCTAATTTACAAATGTTTGAAAACATAAATTTTCCAGAAAAATATTTCATTTTAGAAATGTTATGCCACATTTCATCAACAGGCTTATTCTTTACACATTCAATTTGATTTGATTCTAAAGAAAATGGCAAGACTCTGAGTTCACTCTGAGCAGAGTTCACAAATATTGCACAAAGTTTTGAGATTTTTTTTTCTTTATCTACATCAACATTAAGACAAATTTTAGGATCTATAAATCCAACCTCTGAGAAAATTACTGAGTCAAGTGGCAGCCTGCACTGCATTTCTTGACAGCAAGTGATGTAATAAAGCTGAATCACTTTTCTTACATTCATAGCTACACTAGGATCAACACATTTTAAATACTCATCACACTCTGGACTAGTAAACATTTCATGAATTTTGATAAAATTAGAGGGATGCGACACATTAACTTTCGTTAATTCACCTTTTAGGAAATGTGGTTTTAAGTAATTTGTTGCAATTACTTTGAAAAGTTTCACTGACTCTGGTTTAATGCAATGAATGAGTGGAGATTTGCTTTGAAAGAGAGCATTGGATTTGTTCATGTAATCCAAAACATATTTCAAAAATAGTAGGTAGGCTTTGAGCTCTGGATTACACATTGCATCATATATTTCTTTGGCTTTTGTACTTTTTTTGATCAACACACTCAAGTTGTATATAGTTAAACAGAGCATCCCACAACACTAATATTCTATTTACACAAGGGTGCACAGCTAACCACCTTGTTTGACTTGGTTTTAACATAGATAACTTTAAATGGAGAAAATATTCAACCATCTCCTCAATTTCTTCTTTCTTTTTAACACTATGTGCTGGATAGTTAGTGATATTTGTTATAAACTGCTTTACGAAATCAGGCACAACTGTAGAAGCTGAACTTGATATCAGAGCTTATGTATGGCAAATACATCTGAGCAAAACAACATTTGGAACATCCTCTCTAAGTTTAGAGAAAAAGGAATTCTTTGCTCCTAACATCAAATCTGCACCATCACAAGCAACACCCAAAATATTATTCAATGGGATATTTTTTTTAACATTGATGCCTTGAATTTAGTATAAATGCCTTCCGCTGTACAATTTTTAGATTCAAGTTCAATGAGTTCTAATAATTGACAGGCAACCCTATTTACCAACTGAGAGCAGTTTTTGATCAATCTGAATCATCCACAAATTTTTATTCTAAAGGAACGACAAAATGAACAGAAATTTTAATTTTATTGAAAATTTCCCAGGATTTAACAGATTTTCAAGAAAATTCCCAATTTCTCATTTTGACACATTTTACTCAGAAATTCCCAGAATTTGGGAAATTTCCCAGGATATAGAAACACTGCTCTACACAGTCCGCTTTGGCTTTAACTATCTTGAGCAGTTCAGGGATGGGTAGGTACACAGTAAAGGGCAGGAAGATGCCTTCCAGTCTGCAGTGGTTACTAGAGTCAAGTGGGTGCATCGTGGATAGCACACTGTATTCCCCAAAGAAAGGTGTCGCATGCACCCTTCTTTCTGCTCCCCAGATCTGTGGTGCATCAGGAGACTATAATCCTCTCCAGAGCTCCCACTGTGTCATGAGACTCTGCCCAGTCCCTCGGGCAGGGCTATATGTCATTTACACAGTCTGGTCCTGAGATCTTTAGCCTCTGCTGGGATTGCCAACAGTGGCTACCATCAAGGATGCTGATTCATGCTATTTGTGATGGCTCTTAAGAAGTGGAGTCAAGCTTCCTGCTGCTCCTGATCTTGTTCAGAGTTAAACCAGCAATGAAAAAGTCTCCCTATTTCTTTACCCCATTGTTGGAGACTACCAGTTACTTCAGCCTTGTGAATTTGTGTCCTGGCTTAGCCATAACTCAGGGTATGTCTACACTACCCTCCTAATTCGAAATAGGAGGGTAATGTAGGCATACTGCAATTGCAAATGAAGCCCGGGATTTGAATTTCCCGGGCTTCATTTGCATAAGCGGGGCTCCACCATTTTTAAATCCCCGCTCGTTCGAACCCCGTGCTGCGCGGCTACACGGGGCACGAACTAGGTTGTTCGAACTAGGCTTCCTAGTTCGAACTACCGTTACTCCTCATTCCACGAGGGGTAACGGTAGTTCGAACTAGGAAGCCTAGTTCAAACTACCTAGTTCGTGCCCCGTGTAGCCGCGCGGCACGGGGTTTGAACGAGCGGAGATTTAAAAATGGCGGAGCCCCGCTTATGCAAATGAAGCCCGGGAAATTCAAATCCCGGGCTTCATTTGCAATTGCGGTATGCCTACATTACCCTCCTATTTCGAATTAGGAGGGTAGTGTAGACATACCCTCAGAGCTTAATGTGTCATAACTGCCATCCACCCACAAACAGAAAGCGCTAGCTCCATGACCTGTTTGGTCTGACAGAATTTTAATTGGTACAGACAATCCCTTCCCCCCACCCCCAACCCCTAGTTGACTTAATTGGGGAATGGGTGCTCAATGTTCCAATTAGGCAGTGGGAGCTGACAGGCTAACGAGATCAATCAACCCGTTGAGTGAAAACAGCTGAAGGACAGGCAGGAAGCACAAGGGGAGGTGGCTGTTAGTGGGAAGGAGAATTCAGGGTCTGAGGAAAAAGAAAGCGTTCTCTCACCATTCCTGGAGAGTGGGCCCAGAGGGAAGTTTACTTCCAATTGTATGTGGCTGCATGAGGCTGCACTGGAGGCAGGGAGTCAAGTAACGCAGTGGTGCTTAGAAAGGTGTAAGTGTCCCCTGTGAGCTGTGTACTTGGGCAGCCACACCCAAGGGAAATTCAGGTGCCACCCAGCTGCTGAGCAGAGCACCCACAGTCAGCAGTTGCAGTTTATGCATCATGCCTCAGTGCACATAAAATTTATTCTGAAGTGGAGAAAATTAGAGGGAACAGTGTCCCACGTCCTCTGAGGCGATCCAAAGGCAGGAGAAGGCTACTCTTCACATTTAGGTTTTACCTCTCACGGGACAGTCTCAAGAATTCGCTCTCTGGTGGTATGTGGATGAGATACAAGATGGCAGTACCCACCGTATCTGATTCATGTACAGTTTTAGGAAAAAATACTTTATCAGTGTACTTAAAAGCTTAGCTGCAGTTGATTTAACCAAGCCTTCTTAAAATAGATCTATTTAGTCAAGGGTACCCAACTACTGAATACCAACCAACCCCCCTCCCCCAGATTCCTTGGGGAGTGAATGGCTAGTGGGCAGTGTTGTTACAGTTGCCTAGTAATGGACAGTAGGAGGGATGGCACAGGTTCAGAGGTTCAGAAGAAAGGAAACATCAATGTCACATTCAGGTGGGGGACTGTATAAATCAAGACACAAACTGACCCATAGCTGTATATTAAGTTTAATGGATGAACACGTAGCTGTTCAGTAAACTGTCTCCATGACATAATATCAAAGAAAGCCAAGAAAAAACAGTAATGAACACAGGAGGAAAACAAAACAAAAATCTCTGTATTTGTGCCTAGTCCCCTGAAGACTGCCATGTTTTGTTTCCAGTGCATGAGCTACTGTCTGGCAGGTTTCCTGAAGCACTTTGTCTATTCACTTCTTGGTAATGTGAAAGGGCCTAGGCTCCCTGGAAGGAAGGTTTTGTTGAAAACCTTTCATGATTAAGGATTAGCTGTTTGGTAAACCTGTGTCACCCTTAACAGTCTTGATGGGAAGCACCAACTAATGAATGGCTCATTGTGGAGATGCTTTGAGTGTGGAACTTCTCCTGTCTGTTTTATTGCTCAGCTTTCAGCTCGGGGTTCTTTATGCTTCCAGGGTTCAAAGGGAAATTGAAGCATATACTTTAACTCAGCTAAAAATGTACAATGAAAAGTCTGATTTCCCCTTTTCAGTGTGATTGCTGAGTTAGAATCAAGTCTTTACCGAAAATGTGCTTAGTATCTCGGGGCATGTTATAAAATTAAGGAAATAGTTCTGAACAGCACTGTAAGAACTTTTAAAGCTAGTGTTGTCTCAATTAGTCCACAATGGTTCTGGACAACTTGCTAGGTACACAACATGAGGGATGTGATAACCCAACACCAGTTTGGCTTTTGTATTAGTTCAAGTTTTAGCTGCAAAATTCATAGAAAAAAACCCAAACAATATTCTCATTTGTATTGAAACGCTGGACAAGTAGCACATCTAAGGATAGAGGAAAGGCAATGGGAGAGATCCCTGTGGAAGGGGAAGCAGCCCATATACAGGAATGGACAATCAGGGTGTTTCTAGACTATACCTCTCTGTCGACAGAGATGTAGATTAGGCACGTCAAAATTGCTAATGAAGCTGTGATTTAAAAATCCCGTGCCTCATTAGCATAAACATGGCCACCGCTTTTTTTCAAAATGGAGTTTTTTCAAAAAAAAAGTCAGTCTAGACCCGGATCGGTCAAAAATAAAGCCTTTTTCAACAGATCCTGTAAACCTCATATTTTGAGGAATACAGGATCTGTCAAAAAAGGCTTTATTTTTGACAGATCTGTGTCTAGACTGCCATTTTTCTGAAAAAACTCAGTTTAGAAAAAAGTGGCGGCCATGTTTATGCAAATGAGGCACGGGATATTTAAATCCCGGCTTCATTAGCGATTTCAACATGCTTGATTTGCATCCCTCTGTTGACAGAGGGATGCAGTCTAGACGTAACCTCAGAGTTTGTCTTTTCCAAGGGAAGCATTGCAACATTGAGGACATGCTGTTGAAGTCATCACTTTTAAACAACTACAAATGTCCTATGTGATTAATGAATATATCTGAAAGATATAAAATTCAAAATAAGGTTCAGTCATAAAATCCAGCATCCCCTGTTGCAAATATTTGAAAATTAGGTCATTCATAATTCAGATTCTACCAAAAACCCAACCAAACAAAACTTCAAGGAAATCCTCCAATGCCAATGGCATTAGCAGATTCAAAACCAAAATACCTCGCCTACCAATATGCCTCACATATTTCCATTATGGCTCACAGATCCCTACCTCCCTTACAGTAAATACTGGTATGCAAGACACATGCACCATCAAATATAGATCCACCAATGAAAATATTCCACATTCTCTACCCACCAAGAAACATCAACTTCCCTTTTCTTCCCTCCATATATATTCCTGATCCACTGCTATTTGAACCCTATACCAATTGAACCTTCGTTCCAACTCCATATATTGTGTAGACACTGCATAGCCATACAGTTGCCATGGACTTGTAGCCACTTAAGTTTGCTTATCAGCTGACTACTTTTTCATCCATCCTGTGATTTATTGCTTTACAGATCAATATTTATTTACAACATAAATACCACGATGAAAAAAGTGAAATGCGTCTCTTCCGAAACAGCATGCTAGAAAGCAATTTTCTGTTAAAATATAACTTAAATAATGAAAAAATGTCAGAGAAGCCCATTATCTGAGTGTATTTCATTTTTTTGTCTCAGTAATAAAACTCCCTCATTGAAACTCTCATCATAATAGCTTCATACAAAGACATGATTAATTGCAGCATTTGGTTCCAGAGCTGTTATATAGTACTGTATAAAGATCTTCTGCTATTTTTCTACAAATAGGCTATGTCTAGACTGGCACGATTTTCCGCAAATGCTTTTAATGGAAAAGTTTTCCGTTAAAAGCATTTGCGGAAAAGAGCATCTAGATTGGCACGGACGCTTTTCCGCAAAAGCACTTTTTGCGGAAAAGTGTCTGTGACAATCTAGATGCGCTTTTCCACAAAAAAGCCCTGGTCACCATTTTCGCAATTGGGGCTTTTTTGCGCAAAACAAATCTGAGCTGTCTACACTGGCCCTTTTGCGCACAAGCTTTGTGCAAAAGGACTTTTGCCCAAACGGGAGCAGCATAGTATTTCCGCAAGAACCACTGATTTCAGACAGTAGGAAGTCAGTGTTCTTGCAGAAATTCAAGCGGCCAGTGTAGACAGCTGACAAGTTTTTCTGCAAAAGCAGTTGCTTTTGCGGAAAAACTTGCCAGTCTAGACACAGCCATACATTCAAGATTCCTGAGAAGGATGGGCCACTTGAATTAATTGCTGTGAATTCTTTTATGTGTGTATTTAGTTTGCTCATATTGTTTCCAAGCACAGCTTCTGTGGCGTGTACCGAGCTATTTGGCACACGGCCTTTCTGAAGCACCTAGTCAGATTAACAATTGCCCAAATTTGGACACGTGGCCGAAATAATGCAGTGAAATCCCAGCAGGATCAGACAGGAAGCGCTGCAAAGCACTTTTAAAACCCCACCATGGAACCTCAGGAGGGCAACATGGAACCAGGGACAGTGGGCACAAGGTGACATACACAAATCAACACACAGCACATATTTGCTATTAACTGTTCTTGGGGAGAGTCTGAATTTCCATTTGAGATTCTGCTTTGTTTGGCAAGTTAACAGGGGGTGCATCCAAGCCCATATGGAGCCTTCCATTGTAGCATCCTGCCTTTTCTCCACCGAGCGCTCATGGAAATGCCAGCTCTGGTCTGGAAGAGTGTACACACTTGTCAGATTCAACTCAGGATCAACACCTAGATTAATACCCTATGGAGATATATTTCTAGTGAAAACAACCACAAATTTATTGTCAAAGATTAATGTGTAAGGATAGAGGGAACAACACTGTAACATGCTTCCTGTAAACTAAACTTAACTAACTTCCTGTCTAAATAGGTTTCTCACTCCAAATTCCCTCTGCAGCATTTCAAACAAGGCCGATTGAGGTTCTGTTTTCATGAATGCAACTCATGGGCAGTTTACCTCTAGGTGCAGGAAAAAAGGGTATCTTTGTTGCCTTTTGCTTATACACCCAAAGTTCATTGCCTGTCCTCCAGAGAAAACAAGTGTTTGTGCTCTGCTTCTTCCTTGTTGCTTTCATGTCCCCTGATTGACTTTGTGAGTAGCTTAGCTATGGAGCCATAGTATACAATGCTTAATGAACATGCTGAAAGAGAGACAGCTGAGCAAACATCTTTTGTCTTATAGGAAATCTGTTAGTCAACTCTGTTTTCATATAGCCATGCTCATTTCAGTACACATAGCCCCTTACATATTGTGGGTACACACATTTCACAATTAAATGAGCCTGAATTTCATTTAAGACCCAACATGATGTTCTTTGGCGAAGAATGAATGTATTAGGGTATTCTTGTATCTCCCCGGCCCACTGGCAATAAGGGGATTTTGAGTCACCCCCTGCTTGGCTGTGGGACTCCCTCTATCCAACTTCGTGGGATCAGCTGCCTAAGTAGCACTAGCAGGTGGGATGGGGGAACTTACATTTTATATAGAAACATTCAGCAGAGAGGAAGCTTATTTACATGAGTTCCCAGTCTCAGGAAACTGACTGCACTGTGTGGTCGCTATTGTCATTAACACCCACCATTCCTCTGGTAGATCCAACCCTGTGCTAGAGGGGTCAGGTTGTTGATTCTCTGGGTACATTTTCCTACACTGAATTCACTAGCAGAGGGAAGATGGGAGAAGCCAACTGGATATTTACTAAATCTCAGAGGGGGAGCCGTGTTAGCCTGTAACTTTAAAAACAATGAGTGGTCCTGTGGCACCTTAGAGACTAACTAAAATATATAGAATCATGAGCTTTCATGGGCAAAACCACGAAAGCTCATAGTTCAATATATTTTGGCTAGTCTTAGTTGCTAAGGTGACACAGGACCACACATTATTTTGGATATTTACTAGTAAACTGTACTATGACCAGATATGGACAATCAGAGGTACAGTACTTGATCAACACCTTTTCTGCTCCTTTATTTCCTTAAAGCACCCTTCATAATGTTATTTCAATGCATCTAGGATACAAGGATGGAACATGTAGATGTTTATCTACTTTTTAAAAATGGACTTTTATCTTAGTACACTCCTACAATCTCTCTCAATACACCTTACTATTCAGATTAATAAGGACAGAAAGGACCATTATGATCAACTAGTCTGATCTGCTGCATAACACTGCTCACTGAATTACATCCAGCGATTCCTGCTTTGAGCCCAGTGGCTGAGCTAGAAAATTTTTTAGAAAAAAAAAAAGCCAGACTTGATTTAAGGACTTTAAGTAAAGGAGAATCCACCACATTGTTTGGTGAACTATTCCAGTGGTTAATTATCCTCACTGCTAAAAACCTAGTTTCTAGACTCAACTTTTCTAGCATAAATTTTCAGCTGTTGGATGTTGCTATGCCTTTGTCGGTAGGACTAAAGAGCAGACAAAATACGTTATTTTAACTTCCCTTTTAGGTTGCTTGTCTTATGACGAGGACCCATTATATTCAAAGTTTTAGAAGTGTTGCTTGTTTTAAATTGAAAAATGATTCAAGCCATTTCTATGTGAGCAGTTTAGATTTGCTATCAGATCAATGCAGATTTTGAAGTAGGAAAAATAAAAGGGGAGGAAATGTGTTCCATTGTACTTAAATGAAAGAGGCCACTGTGTTGCTTGTTGGCCTCCACTATGGCTTGTTGGTGTGCAGAATGGACGTGGGATCCCCTTTTATTATGTCCTTTCCAAACAACCTTGTTGTGCCATAGAGGGTTTTCCCAGATGTTTCCCTTACAGGATTTCTTAAAGGTACAGCACTAATACCCACTGAAATGTACACAAGACTCTCACTAATGTTTACATTTATAACCTCAGAACTTTCAAGATACTAAGCCTTGTTCAGCCTCAAAATTTATTTTCATCTGTGTAGAGCTCCCCGCATTTTGCATAAGCAGTCATGCTCTGCTGGTTTACAAATACCCTGTTTAGACAAGAGCTGAAGCCTGATTTGTAAGTGAAATAAGATAGCGGTTGTTTTAATGATTCTCTGTGTGATGGTGTTGCCTTGGAAACATGAACTATTAAGGCTTTCAGAAACTCAGAAAACAATTTTTGTCATACTTGGCAGGAGTTTCCCCTTTGCTCTGCAATTGAGAAAACGCTGCCAAAGATTTCACCCCGTTTGGCTTTCAAGACGACAGTACCCTTGTGAAAAAGGTATGATGTGCACTTACCATGATTTCAGCTATATTGAAAAGATCTTGTGGGGTTTTGGTGTTTAGAATGACCTTGTTCACCATGGCCTAAAAGTTAGCGTTGGAATAATGGTGAATGGACAGTGATGATGGAGATCTCAGGCAAAGAATTAGGATAGTGGGTAAAGCAGAACTAGTGTGAAGAACTGACTGACTAACTTTCACACCAAAACATCCTTTTTGTTCTTGTATGCTAAGGTGAGAGGTTTATCTGTAGAAAGCTTCTCTATGAAGATGGCAAGTAATATATAAATAGTCAGCTAACTGTAATGCTGAAAACATGGCAGGCACATTACATAAATTAGTTTCTAATGAATATATGTAAGAAAACTTGGTATTTTCAGTCATGCCCAGACTTTATATATGCTCTAGGTATGTCTCAGTTCTTTAAAGCTTTAACTGCATCCAACTCTACAGCTGTCCAGTTTCTCTCAGGTGTCTGCTGTTGAAATAGTGGTCCAACTTTATCACCACGGCAAATTCAACTGGATATTTGGAGATTTGCAGAGGGACATGCCACCATGCCAACATTAGTACATCATCTTCCTATTGTCTGTAGGGTAAGTGGTGTGTGATACCATGTGCTCACAACTTAACACTTGGAGAATACATTGGGCTATTTTATACCATCACTTAGTCATCTCTGTCTAAGAACTAAGAATATTGGATACATTTTATTTTGAAGTCTCAATAGCCAAATTACATGTGAATTTTTGAAAGACTCCAGAAGGTTTGACCTTCAGTGTGGAGTAATTTAAGCTTTGGATTTGGATTTTACAGATTGGAGGAAACATTCATCTCATAAACAAAGTCTATTATATATTGTTTCTCTTTTCCATTCTCTTTCCTTCAGTTTGCATTAGAAACCAACAGCACGCTGGATCTGTCTCGTTTAATAAAAACAATGTTGTGAGGCTAGAGCTGTCAACCTTCCAGGACTGTCCTGGAATCTCCAGGAATTAAAGATTATTTTTTAGTTAAGGTTAGTCATGTGATGAAAACTCCAGGAATATGGCTGACCAAAACTCACAATCATACGTGAGGTTGTGTACTCACCCCCAGATCGCCCACTGGCATCCATGAAGAAACTCTTGTTTCTTCATATCCATATGCTCCAGCATATCCTGATGGCCATCTGTTTCTCCCTGGGGCTCCGAATCCAGTGAACTGTTATAAAATTCCAGCCCTGTCTGGGATAACCAAAAGGTCTACATGAAATTCCCTACAAATCTGAATAATTCCTCAGCTCTTTTGAGCTACTGAAGTCACCTGCTTTCATTTCCAAAACCCTATTGCAGGGCTTCCTCCCACAGGAGCCTTTTTTGCTCCCCGGGGGTCTTTTCCATCTGTTCATGACCCTGCTGCTCCTGGAGCCTGTTTTTCTCCCTGGGGGTTTCCTCTCTGTTTGTAGCTTGTATTTATCCTTGTACACTCTTACAATAATATTCTTCGTACAACTGTATCTTGTGAGGTGTCATCTGAAAACTCAACTCTCTGGTCAGAATTGTCCAGGTAAAAACTGTGGCAACACTGTTATGTAAAGTTATAAGAGTCCACTGTATGGTTTTACTGAGCTATACTGCCAGTCTGGGGAATGGCCAAACCTGTTCCTCAGAGGAAAGGGACGAGCTGATGCCTCAGTCAGGTGTAAATAAAGTCAAATGGGCCATCACTTCCTGAATGACTCATCATTATCAAGAAAAAGAGAATTGGGCAAAAATTCTGCATCCTAAAATGAAAGCAGCTTGGAGTTCTTGTCTCCTCAATCTCAGCTGAAGATGTTTCCAAAAAAAGGGAAAGAGCTATGAGAAGGGAGGTCAGACCCCCCCCCCCTTCCAATTTATTCCTTCCTTCCCCTTCTCTCTGCCCTTGGCATCCACAACACCTGTAGGACAAAGGAAGTAGTACTGGAGTGAGGGAGGGATTCTGACTGAAAGAAGTTCAGGCATGTTTCAGCTGCTGAAACATAAGGTGAGACCTTGCTTTGAATTCACAATAATTTTTTAAGTTAGGCATTAGTAGTGTTACTTTTCTTTTTCTTGTAACCAACATTGACTTTTATCCTTCATTAGTTATATTCACTTAAGAGCTATCCTTTCTATCTAAACCAATGTTTGGGAAACTCCATTTGGGATAACAGCATTTGTGCATATCATTTTCTATTAATAAAACAATAGGCTTTATAGGAGCCTGTATTGTCCAGGAGAGAGCTGGGCAGAACAAGACACACATTTCTGGGGCTAGGAGTTTGCTGTTGTTCCTCTGTAGCATAATTCAAGCCATCATACCATACAACTGGGAGTAACTTCCATGGTGAAAGCCGTGCAGGAGACGGGGAGAGGTAGCTTTCATAGCAAAGCAGCATAGAAGATGCTCCAGGTTAGAGAGCTGAGGGGATACAGCTGTTCATCAGCCCACCTGAGGTCTTCTCCAGAGAGCTTATTCAACTGAGCTCCCTTAACTCCTTTGAGACCTATCTCTCCCACCACTGACCAGGAAGCAATTTGACATTCATCCCCAAGCTGTGGTGCATGATTAATTGAGGTTATTTCCTGTGTCTTACAGGTGACAGGGGTTAAACCCTATCACAAAGAAGAAAGGTGTTAACAGAGGCTTTGGCACTAACCATATGATTTCAGCAGCTTAATGAAATACCCTTTACATGAAATGGCTCCTCCTCCATTAGAAATCAAAACATTTACTAGCCCAGATCCAATAGAGTATATGCTCCCGCTTATTGTGGCATCTAAATATATAATTGCAATCTTGATACAGAATCTAGTGGGCAAGCCCCTAAGAATGAAAATAAGTCTTTGTATAAATGCTGAATTATAACAAAAAAATTACCAAATTTATGGTGACCCTTCTTATAAAAGCTCAGATGCAGAAGAGGAAAAGAAAGAAGATAGCAAAAAAGGATATGAACTTACAAAGGCATAGTACTAGGTAATCAATGAACAGCATCATGCTACCCTAATATTAGGGCTACGGCTGCATCAGAAAGGCAAACTATTTTATATGAAGATTTATGAATCCCCCTACCAACCCTCACAATGAGGTTTTACCAGAAGATCTTGATCCAAAATTCTTATGAGTGGAGATTTGCTCAGGGCTGTAGGGGGTGGAGTCAGGGCACCAGTTCAGCTCCCTGATTCTCAAGCTGCTCCAGCATGAATTAGCGTGGCCTTGAGACTGCTTTAAGTTACATCTATTGATTGTGGTCCCCAAAAGCCTGTTGAACTGATTGTGTGCAAGTATGCCCCTCTCTGCCCCTATCCCTAAGAGACCACTGTCAGTACACGAGTTGGCTACATGCAATCTGAAAGCTCCCCACGCCTGGGGAATTCTCAGCTGGCCAGTGAGAACTCTCTTCTAGCCAATGTTTAGCCTGACTAGCACAAGCATATGAACATATTCTTTACTCCTGCTCCTCTTGTCTTTAAGGGAAGAACATATAGAGCAGGGGGCTGACACTGGTATTATTTCCTCCTAGGTGCCATTGCAGTTTGTGGAATTTAAGAAATATACGTTCTATGATGTGTGGGAACAATTTAAAAATCCCTGATTCCAGGCTCTGAGAGGACAGTGATCAGTTAGTTGTTTGATAGAGAGCATACCAGCTTTTAAAACAAGTTTCCTCTGACTTATCGCTCAGGGGGTTGTCCTAGAACCATAGTTCAAAGGGCTAGAAGAAGACCTTCTGCAAACACAGATGCCTCCTTACAACTTCGTGCTTTGGCATTTATCATAAAGCTTTGTATACAGATCGCTCTCCAGTTTCCAAGCCACTTGACAGCATTTATGCATTCCGGCTAGCTTTAATTAGCTGTGTGAGATTTCGAGAGAGACTATATTTCATTGTTTACTAAGATCCAGATATCACATTCCCACTTTTCCTTTGTCTAGCAAGGGCTGCTCTTTGTAAACACTTATTGCTCATGGTTCCATTATCCTGTAGCTGTGAGTGGTTGTTTTCTGAGTATCTCTTCTGTTATTTCACCAAATATAGAAGTCAGACTTGTACAGCCGTTAATTGCCAAGTCATGTATCCCTCTTTAAAAGACTAGTACAACATTTTAAAAAAAGGTTTCTGGTACTTCCCCTTAACTTTTTTCCAGAAATAACTGTGAGCAGCATAGTAAATTAACTTGCAAATTCCAACAGTGTAGGGTGTATGATATTGGGCCAACAGACTTCAAGTTTTCTAAAATTCCCTTCCTAACTCTTTATAGCTAGCTGTTTCTATGTCATCTCATTTTCTAAGTGTTGCTACTCTTCTTTATTTTTCTTGTTAAAACAAGGACTTCAGTCTCACTGTCCTTTGAGTTCTTAATTCCATCAGCCCCCATTTATCACTGATTCCTCTGGTACTTTCTTTTTCCTGCTATATTTATTCTTCCAGACGTCTGGCTAACATTAACTCATTGTGCTTTCATACTGCCCTTAACTTTTCCTGGAAATCTTGTACTCTAGTTCATCTGACTTCCTCATTTTCCATTTGCAATACAGTGGATTTTTGGCTTTGTTTTTAACATCATATCTGAGCGGTCCGACTTGATATCATGCTTATTGACATGAAATATCTTGTCCTTTGCATTCTTTCTTGTCATAAAAACTGTTAGTCTTTCAGCATTCCTCAGCCTCTTTCCAGAGTACACTATTTGGCTACTTTCTCCCATTGAATTGTAGGCTATATTTACACAGCAGCGTTATTTCGGAATAACTGATTATTTTGAAATAATGTTGAGCTGGAGGACTGCTTACTCCGACTCCTGTAACCCTCATTTTACGAGGAGTAAGGAAAGTCAAAGGAAGAGTGTTCTTCCTTTGACTTCCTGCTGCATAGACCGTGCCAAAAGCGAAATTAAGCTATTTTGATGTCAGCTATGCAATTGATGTAGCTCAAGATGCATAGCTTAATTCAGCTTTTGCCCTGCTGTGTAGACATGCCATTACTGTGCTTTCTTTTCAGAAATGTACTGATCTTTTGTTTCTGAATTTTGTGACCCTGGTCCTTACAAGTAAGTTTGCATTCATTAGTTGCATTTCAAATTCTGTGACTGCTGCTAACTCTGCTGCCCTTCACTCCTATAAATTCTCAGCCCTGTCCTGTCCAGAATGGGTTCTTCAAGCAAATTTCTCCTCTACTTGCAGTTTTGCTTTTTGGCTTATAAAGGTTTCTTTTACAGAACATAGCTCAGGACCTGCTTTGCTGACGCATCTTTGGCTTTCTTTGGTATACAACCGGGAGTTAAAATCTTTCCAAAGTAGGGTGTTCTGTGGTTTCAAGTATCAAAAATGTGGAGTGGAGCTGCTCAATTCACTGGCAGCGTGCTCTCTTGTGTGAAAATTTTAATCACAAAAATATTTTCAAGCTCATTTGTGACATTCACATATTTTTGAGATGAGAAATATTTTCCCGCTGTTTAGCCTCTGGCAGGATGGGTCAAATTAACTGGAATAAACTGCAGGAAAGCTACTAATAAGACTGCTCAAAAGGTGGAAAAGTACCAGATTGTCTCCAAAATTAAGGAAAAGGCCAGGGGAAGAACTCTACTCTCTTACATTTTGATAATTACAGAAAGAGCTTCTCGGTTTCTTATAAAGCCATTTCATTACATCAGTGCAAATATTTGTTTTCTTCTACTTTTTCCAAGCCTTGGACATGCACTTCCTGCAAAAGAAGGGCATTTACCTAGTTTTCAGAAATAAGACTGAAAGGCTAATGTGGTGTAAGCTATTTGTTTCTCATAACATCCCTGCTATTTTCAACACAGTAACAATCAATGCTTTTTGGCTGGGGTCCTTAAGTAACAGGCCAACTTTCCTCTCCAAGAATATGTCTACATTGCAGAGGAAGATTGAAGCCGCTTCTGTCGATCTTCCAGGGTTCGAATGAGAGGTCTAGTTAAGGCTAATTCAAAGTGAGAGGGGTGCTCCAGTTGATGCCAGTAACCCTGCTTTCATGCGGAATAAGGGAAGTCGAAGGGAGAGTGTTCTTCCTTCGACTTCCTGCAGTGTGGACCGTGTCAAAAGTCGAGTTAAACTATTTCTACTTCAGCTACACAATTAACGTGACTGAAATTGTGTATCTGAATTCAACCTTGTCCCATAGTGTAGACATACCCAAAAATCCCGCAGTTTGGCAGAGCAGAGCTGAATGCAACGCTCCTTTGACTATCACAGGCATTGCTTGGGGGCCTTAGGAGATGCTCCGTTTGCCTAGAGATTGAATCCGGTGCCTCAAGCCCCTGCTTTTTTGACCTGGCAAGCAAAAGAACAGGCCTAGAAATCAATCTAGGTCTTCTGCATGGACGTGCACAAGGCCAGTGCTTCAGCATGCTCCCAAACTGCATTTTGGAAGGTCACATGACACCTCTTTTGAAACGCTGTTAGATTGTAAAATGGAGTAACTCAGCTACCCCTCTGAAGCTTTTGTCCAAAACTAGTTCAGTTACAGGTCAGGCAGCTGACAGCATGTATAGTTTTTTGGTGTTTTGTAAACCAGTGTTTCTTAAATTGTGTTCTGTGGCACACAACAGAGTTCAAAATGAACACCCTTAAAGGGACAGGTGACTCTCCCCCTCCCCTCCCCCCCAATAACTTTCCCTCCAATCCTATTTTCTTTTTTTTGCTCAATAACTTTTCCCCAGCCTATTTTTTATTTTATTTTTTTTTTTGCTCAACAAAAAGTCCTTGGTGTTCCTCATTAAAAAAAAAAATTGTTTGGTGTTCCTCTGTCTTAAACAGTTTAAGAAACACTCCTGTAAACATTGCTTAGTCAGCTGTAGAGATCAGAGCTCTGGGTCTGGCTAATAGCACTCATTCCTAAATCCACAGTGAAGAGTTTCATAGTTTGTTCCTCCTAATTTATTAAGCATCATGCTAGTTGCAAGTGGCATTGTATATCACAAGCCCACCACTTTATCCAGTTTCATCTTCACACACAACATTAATCTTTCCTGAGTGTACAGAAAGTTTGCATTATAATGTCATACTTCCCTCAAATCTGTGTGCTTGTCCCTCCAAACATGGGCTCATATTGCCAAAGTGGTAATCAAGATTTGTGAATTATACTGTTAGGGTATGTCTACCCAGCAAAGTTATTTCTATATAATAGCCCTTGTTTCGCAATAACTTTCCTAGCGTCTACACAGCCAAACCGCTATTTCAAAATAAATACATTTGAAATAGCGGAGTGCTTATTTTGAATTTGGTAAACCTCATTCTACAAGGAATAACGCCAAAATTCGAAATAGCTATTTCAAAATAAGTTCTGTGTAGACACTTATATCGAAATTGGGGGCCTCCAGCCTTCCCAGGGTGCCCTGGTGGCTACTCAAGCCTCAACCAAGAACACTTCTCTCCCTCCTCCCTCCCCAGAGTCCTTAAAGGGGTAGACTCTGGTCACAGTGCCTGTGCCAGCTCCAACCCTGCCAGCCCAGAGCCAGCAGTCACTGCCCCTGACCCAGTGGCCCCAAGACATGAGCCAGCAAGCAACTGGCAGCCAGCCCTCCACCACTCCCCAGGAGCAGTCTGCCAGCTCCCAGGAGACTGCAGGGCCAGGGCCTGGAGAAGGTGGGTGCCTTCCTGGTCCAGGGTGGAGATCTTGGACCTTATTCAGGTTTGAGGGGGATGTCCCCAATGTCCATGATCTCCACACTAGTTGGAGGAATACAGGAGTCTATGGCAGGATAGCTGCCAGCCTGGCCACCAAAGGCCACAAGCACACCCAGGAGCAGGTTTGCATGAAAATCAAGTTGCTCCAGTGAGACCCCCACCCCTGAGCTTCCCCTCCCCCTTCTTTCCCTTGCTTCCCCCTTCCAGCTCCCTCCTCCCAGGTTTCCGCCTCCCCTCTCCAACCCTCTCTTCTCCCCTCTCCCGCCTCCTTTCCCCAGTCTCACCAGAGTTTCATTCCCTCCCCCCGTTTTGTTAAATAAAGAGAGTTTGTGTTCATGAAAATACATGTATTTTATTTGACATCAAGAAGGGGGGTTAGGGAGGGCTAAGCGGAAGGACGTGATGGGGGAATGAGGCACAAGCCGACTAGGGAGGCTCTTAGTCCTCCTCAAGGTGGAAGCTCTCCTGCAGGGCCTCCTGGATACTGTCAGTCCCCCGATGGACCTCCCAGATGGCAGCTTGTAGAAAGTGCAGCCAGGATCACAGTAACACGTCCACAAGAAGCACCAGAGCGCCCAGGGGCAGCTCTGACTCCATGTTGCAGAGTGCTGTGGTGTCCCGAGTGAGGGCAAGCAGAGCACACAGAGACAAAATGCTTTGCTGTCCCTCATCGAGTTAGACAAGCAAACAGAGAGAGCTGAGAACAGGCTGTCCGGGGGAGTCCCTTTAAGCACAGGCCTCAGACAGCAGCCCCACACAGTAAGTCTTGGCCTGGTGCTCTGCCGGAACTGGTTCCGGCCAGCCTTAAATGCGATTCAGAGTCCACTCAGTGTTGACGCGCTATTTTGAAATAGCAAAATACTATTTTGAAATACATTTTGGCTACGTCTACATTGGCACCTCTTTCCGGAAAAGGGATGTTAATGTAGACTTCGGAATAGCAAAATCCGCAGGGGATTTAAATATCCCCCGCGGCATTTGCATTTACATGGCTGCCGCTTTTTTCCGGTTTGGGGATAAGCCGGAGAAAAGCGCCAGTCTAGACGTGATTCTCTGGAAAATAAGCCCTTTTCAGGAGGATCTCTTATTCCTACTTGAAAGATCTCTTATTCCTACTTGAAATAACACTGTAGTGTAGACATACCCTGAGAGAAATGGGTGTGTTGAGGCATTCTGCCACTTGTTGCTTGCTCTTCAGGGTTTGCCTTGGAGGAGTCACACTTAGAGGTCTGTCTACACTTGCACTTGATGAATAAAACTTTTGTCATTCACAGAACTTAAACCTCCCACCCCACCCATGAATCACAAAGTTTTGACATGGCAAGTGAAGGTAGGAGCGCTCTCCTGCTGACAGTGAAACCCCCTCATAGGGAGTGGAAATATTTTTGTCCTCAAATGTGCCGACAAGCAGCATTTTCACAAGCTCACTTTTGGTGGCAAGGGGTCTCAACACAGCCTTGTTGTGTAGACATACCCTTAACCAGCCTGAATCCTCTTTACCGAGACAGCTAGTATAGCATGGTTGTGGGAAAACATGCATAGGGTGGGAGCAGAGATGCTGTCCCCACGTAACCTATGGCCTGTGCGGATGTGGAGAGAGCAGGGGAGGGGGAAGGGAGGAGAGAGGACTACATGTGTGTGTAGGAAGGCCGTTTGTCTGTCAGTCCAGTTGCACAGTGTGTACATATTGGGGGCAAGGCACTCCTAGGCACTTCTATCCAGTGCCACCGCTCCTGACCATAGTGGAGCCTCTGCCAAAGATTCAGAGGCTGGAGAACCCCTAGAACTGCAGTTTGTAAAGTTCTCTTTTGCAGACACCTCTGCTATTCCTCCACCAATGAGCGTAGGTGCCTGGGATTGATGCTTTCCTTAATCGTCTATGAAGCATAAGCTGTGAGCCTCTTCTTTCCTCACTCGTGCCGGGCTCTTAAATGTACTGCATTTCAGCTGAGCCGGCCCCCAGTTTGGCTGAGCGGGAGAGGCTGACATCCCCAACAACCATCTTTTATCCCAGTGGCAGCTGAACTGGGCCACCAGCCCCCAGACTCTGCTAAACTGCAACCCATTTTTTTATGAAAATAGATCCAGTACTTGAGTACTCTGATTCATTTCAGGTTACCTCTAGGTTCTTCTTTAAAATGCCTGCTGTTACGGATATGGAGACCGATGAAAACATTGTCTGAATTTTATGTCATAAAAGCTCCAGGTAAAAATAATTCTTCAGAGCAGATAATTTTTTTGTTTGCACTTTACTTAAAAGGCTGCTTTGAATCTAATGTTTGCATGGGTTGGAAGAACTGAAATGAATGTGTGCTGTTGTAAAAGAAATGACAGTTATGAGGAATTATTTGACAATTTCTGTTTTCTGTGTGGGCTACAACTCTAGTTATGACAGAGAAACTTTAGCCTTACAGGGATCTGCATGGGCAGAGTCAGTTGCAGGATCTGGATATAAGTTGTGGCAAGTGACTCGGACTTTGGGAAGCTCTGGACCCACGAGTAGGGTTGGCCTTTCTAAAGAGTTTGGTAAAGTTTGTTGTTCTTACTGGGATCTTGGTCTGAGCCTTGTTGGGAATCTGCTTCTATACAGAAGTGTGATAGGGTGTGATCACTGGTGTTTCTTTGGTACCCAAAGGGTCCGCTCCAGCTTGGCTTTCTCCTTGTACAGGTGCTCAGAGGAAGGACGACTGGAGGGGCAGAAGAGAAAACTACTTGTAAAAAGCCAAAGCTCCATACCCAGGTGCTGGCTCAATTTCAGGTGGGGGAATCTTCTTGGCTGTGTCTACATTGGCATGATTTTGCGCAAAAGCGGCTGCTATTGCAGAAAAACATGCTGCCTGTCTACACTGGCCGGGAGTTCTTGCGCAAGAACACTGACGTTCTAATGTGTGAAATCAGTGCTTCTTGCGCAAGAACTATGATGCTCCAGCTCAGGAATAAGCCCTCTTGAACAACTGTTCTTGCGCAAGAAGCCAGTGTAGACAGGCAACATGAATTTCTTGCGCAAGAAAGCCCTATGGTTAAAATGGCCATCAGAGCTTTCTTGCGCAAATCTCTTGCACAAAAGCACATTCCAGTGTAGGCGCTCTCTTCCGCAAATACTTTAACGCAAAAACTCTTGCTTTAAAGAGTATTTGCGCAAGATCATGCCAATGTAGACGTAGCCCTTATGTTTAAAGTTGGTAATTGATTTCCATTCATGGCGAAGTCAGTGGGGCCATATGGTCTTCTTTACAAGATGGCAGGTCTTAATCTGTGTTCTTGCAAAGTTTAAAAAGAAGAAGGGTTCCCTCCTTCGGAGCATTCTAGGCTTTGCAAGAAAAGCTGCTGCTTTTTCAAGATGACTCAGGAGACATACAATCAACTAAACTACATTCACTATAAGTGCTTTTAAGAAATTTAATGCAAAGCTAAAATTATATAGTAAATATTCTTTCACAATCCCTTCTTTCTCAGTCAGTTCTAAGACTAAACCTAAGTCCTAATTCTACACTTTGTTCATAGGCATTATCATGCTATTTGAAGCTTAATAGTCTTTATGTGCCACTCTCTGATTTGGAAATGCAATATGCCAAACTGCAATTTTAAGACTCATTTTAAGACCGTGTGGGCCATGCTGCTTCCTGCGGCTCCCTTTGGCTGGAAATGGTGAACTGGAGCCAACGGAAGGTGTGAGGCTCCATGGCTAAGGTAAACAAAGTGGCGTGGGCCTTCTAGCGGCTTTCTCAAAGTGGGCCTGTGGCCCACTTTGAGAAATTCTGATCTAGATTAATGGAATTTCTCCTGGGTGAAGGAATGGTACAACCCTGCAGCTGCAGAAAATCATGGTCACAAACACACTCTTGTTTAGTAGCTGATTTGCTAGCTAGTTATTACATTAATAGCTAGGTTTCTCACAAACAGATCTGGTGTGTATATTAGTAATGGGACAGTACTAGTAATGCCCGCAGAGGCCTCTTTCCCCTCTGTCCCATAGGTACTATTAGGTGCATCTACGCAATGAGTAGCAGGGGACCTCCAACTCAAGGTCAACAGACTTAGTCTGGTGGAGCTGTCACGACTGCTAAATATAGCAATGTGGATGTTGTTGCTCTCCAAAGCTCATTCCACTCTCTAGATGTCAGCACCTCAGCCGCAGTATCTGCACTGCTGTACTTGGCACCACAGCCCAAGTCCAAGCCAGTCTGCCTAGGCTCTGAAATTTGCTGAGGCTCACTGTGTAGACGCACACAACATGGTTCCCATTGCCACAGTATTTGAGGACCTCACAGTCTTTGAGGTACGGACCCTCGCAGCTCCCTGGTGAGGTAGGGAAGTGCTGCTATGCCCCGTTGACACTGCAGCATGGCGCTTAAGACATTTAAGAAGTCTGACAAAGCACAGGATCGAAATTGGGTTTTTTAGGGGGAGGCTGGCACCCTAACCAATGCTCCACTCTTCCGCTTTGAGCCAGCTGTTGGTAGTGTAGGCTCTGTTAGCTCTACCTTTTCCTCTAATTCTGACTCCTTCCCCACCCTCCCCACACTTGTTATGTCTTTCCTGACACATGTCTGCAGCACTGAGGAGCTCCCTGGAGACTTTCTGGGGACTCTACTTCCTTCCTTCATTCCAAATTAATCTCTCTGCTCTGCTGTCCTTCTGAGTGTGCACATCCCTAACCAGCTCTTTGTCTTGTAAAGCCTCCTGACTCTTTGGTTCTCTGCAATGTTCTGGGCAGAAGCGAACCAAGGTTTAAGCAAGCTTCTTTTATAATCAATTTCTAAGTCTTCCTCTTTCAATAATCACATAACCCTCACCTTAATATTATTAAAAATATATAAAAAAAACCTGTATAAACAAAGTTACAATGAAATAAGGTTCTGTTAACACCTGGATAGTGAACATTCATTTTCCAGAAGGATCAGACTCTGTTTTCCCCCAAAACTGTACTTCCTTGACTTCACATGTTACTTAAGCCTTATTAAAAACACTCCCTCTCTAATTGAAACCAAGTCATCTTATGAGTCAAACTGAATTGTTAATTGAGGGTAATAACTCACAGCTCAGTTGTACTTGTGTGTGTGGTTCTTAGGGGGATTGTAAGTTGAGAGGATACCCAATTTAGAAGACAATTAAAAATGAAATATAAACTTATTAACAATGCTAATTAAGACTCACAGCAAAGCTCACTTGCCACTTATTGCAGGTTGCCTGCTTGCCAGTTCATGTTTTCTTTTGACACATACCAATTAAAGACAATTAATATGCAGCTTTTTCATGATAGTGAAATTGAAATAGCATGCAATTATCTCTGGCAGCTTAAATATTATATATCCTACTGAACTCCTGCAATTTCAGGCTGCAGATACAGAATTGTATCCACTTCTGTGTTAACTAAAGTACCAGGCAACATACTGTAGATACTTGCTTCAGAAAAGTTAGAAAGACAACAGTGGTTTAAAATGTCAGTTTTGAAAGAAAAGTATCAGTTAAAAACATTGGCTATGAATTTATCCTTCATATTTACTGAAAAAAGAGGTATTAAGATAAACTGGGGTTCATGTCAAACCAGTTACACAAGACTCCAAGCTGAAAATCTGTCTTCTTTCTGAAGAGCCTTGAATTTTTTATGTATATATATTTTAAAAATAATCTTTGCTGCTTGATTTTAACCTGGGAGATGATGGGCCCTCTCTCTGCAGGAGAACTTTAGCAAGATTTTGGAGAACACGGAATATAAAATTTACATTGCTCATTTTCCATTATTTTTATAGCATATTTTTGAACTCTCAAATGATAAATAAAAGTAGTATTTTTCAATTCACTTCACATAGTATTGTAGTGAAATCTTTTTATTGCGAAAGTGCAATTTACAAATGGAGATTTTTTTCTTACATAACTGCACTTAAACAAAAAGAACGTAAAGTTTTACAGCCTACAATTCCACTCAGGGTCACTTCTTGTTTGGCCAATTGGTCAGACAACCAAGCTTGTTTATATTTATGGGAAATAATGTAAACAAGAAGTGGGAAGCATTATCTCCCATAAATACAAACCAACTTGTTTGAGCAATTGTCTGAACAAGACGTAGGACTGAGTGGATTTGTAGGCACTAAAGTTTTACATTTTTGTTTTATTATTGATTGTAGTTATTTTGTTTTACATAATTCTACATTTGTAAGTTCAACGCTCATAATAAAGAGATTGCATTATAGTATTTGTAGTGGGGGAATTGAAAATATGGTTTTAACAGTGCAAATATTTGTAATTCCAAATAAAGATGAAGTGAGCACTGTACATATTGTATTCGGTTGTAATTGAAATCTGAAAATGTAGAAAACATCCAAAATATTTAAATAAATGGTATTTATTGAATAGCATGATTAATTACAATTAATACTTTAATTGCACAAGAGCCCTACTAAATTATACGTCAGCTCACTTCCTCCTCATGGTGGGGAAGCCTCAGTGTGGATATTGGAGCCTATTTGTAGACATTCATGTTTGAAATCTTCACCCACTACTTATACTTTCTTCTCTAGTAAGCAATAAGGCAAACCATGCTCCCATCCTTGTGAAGAGTGAATGAGCTGCCTTTAATCCGGAGACATTTTGTACAACAGGTATTACTGCATTTTGCCCAAGTCACTTACATTGGTCCTGGTGTTATATGCTAATATAGTAGGACAACTTAAGTGCATAGAGTCTTTGTAAAGAGGATGCATTTATCTGTGGAGTCTTTTGAACCATTTCTGTTATGGTAGAAGTAATCTTTTCCCCTCTAAGAGCAAAGATTATTGCACAGTGGTCCCCAATAAGATCAGAACGTTAGAGCAAACGTTCCTGTGGGTGACAGGAGTTCTAACAATGGCCAGTGACAATGTTCCCTCTTCCCCCCCCCCCCCCATTCATGTGTGGACTAAATTTTGTTATGCATGTGCAGATATGTACCTCCAGTAGAAACACATGGTGCCAGCTGTGGGAGTCTGTGGACACTTTGCTGATCAGCTGGGCAGCATTTGAATCACTCAGCTTTCAGGGAACATTGCCCAGTGATAAAATTGGCTAACACTCAGAAGACTGTGTGTCCTAGACTGTGTGTCCTAGAAGGGGCATTTTCAAGGGAGTTAAGTCTCACTGGATAGGGCAAGTATATACTGGAAGTATAGGAGTATATACTGGAATGGGCCATGCTCTTAAGCTCATCGCAGCCTGTTCACTCAAACGTGGAGCAAAGAAAGGATTTGACCCATGGTGAAATAGCTGACCTATTACTACTCTGGGTACCTCAGGCCTTAGATCTATTGTGACCTTACAACTTGGCACTTGTGTGACGGCACATCGGGGTTCCCCCACCTCCTGCACCTCTGTAGTGGCACGAACAGACTCCACCAGCCAGTAGAATAGAGGGAGTTTAGTGCTTTACCAGGATACAGCACAGCATAGATGTAATCCGGTTACAGGGCTAGGCCTGTGATGCCTCAGCCCCCCTTGAAATGGAGAAGACTAGGCCCTTAAATCCCAGCCCCCTTGCTCAGGCTGCTTCCTCCATGATTCCAGACAGAAACTACCCAACTCTCTTCCAGCCCTGCCCCCCAGCCAGGTGATGGTCTCCGCCTCCCTTCCTTTGTCTCCCTCCCTGGGAGGTTGAGCCTGGGTGTCTGGGTTAATACACATTTGGGAGAGTCAGTGAGAATCTCCCAACACAGCGCAGGGGGACCCCGGGTCACAGAGCAGACAGCACCCCCACTACGCCACAACTTGCTAGAAGAATCTCTGAGAATAATAGGGTTTCATACCATACACATTGCTTCTCTGCCAACCCAAATGTAACTTTATCTCCTAAAACTTGAAAAAAGACACACACAAGTCAACATTACACATTGCTACACATTTAAAGAACTCCATATAAGAGATCAATGGGGACATTTCCGGTGTCCTTAGTCATCTATCTTTTTGACCTTGTATTTGGTCAGTGCAAGTGCTTATTTATTGCTACTTTAGCCTCTCTCAACCAGTGCAGGTCTAAGCTAATGATCAAGACAGAAGATTTGAAGGTGTGTTTTCCCTCTGCAGTGATCTGAACCATCTAGCTTCCCATAAAGTCTTGTGGGGTTTTTTTAAATAGTTTCACTGCTACCCAAATTAAAACCTGGATGCTTTTAAAATATTGTCACTGCTAATTTAATTAAAAATAGTGGTACTTCAAGAGACAGCTGTAAAACCATTTATGATCAGAGAAAAACACAAGTAACGGCCCAACTATCATGAGTTGTGATAGTTGACTCCATGAAGACACTTGCTTTGGCTCTACTCCAGGATAACAAGACTGTTTCTGCTAACCTGTATATTGGAATACAGGAAAGGCCTAATATTCAGCTTTGTGGAAAAGCATTTGCATACTGTGAAAGTCTTGGCACCAGGATGGACATGTTGGTCTGAAATATGAGCACCAGTGAACAGATCTGCTCTCAAGTGGTTCTGGCTGTGCAAGTTCTGTCCAAAAATGTGCAGCTAAGCTTTCATTAGCTTACAGCTCACATGAAAACCCTGGACTCTATAAGCGTTCGATCTGTTTTTCTCCAAGTTAATTCATAGGACTTCATTGTGACCCCAGTATGGGAGGGGCATAACCCGTTAAATTATTGCTCTAATTAGAGTGCAAAGTCTAAGGGTATGTCTAGACTACATGACTCCATCGACGGAGCCATGTAAAATAGTTTACTTGGCATAGTCAAAGAAGCAGGGATTTAAATAATCCCCACTTCATTAAAATAAAAATGGCCACCACGCTGTGCCGACGATCAACTGATCATGCATATCCGGCATGAAACAAGGTTTACCGGAGCGGTCGACAAAGGCTTCCCTTGTTGACCGCGCCCCGTCTAGACTGCTGCACTGTGCCGGATCAGCTGATTGTCGGCACAGCGTGGCGGCCATTTTTATTTTAATGAAGTGGGGATTATTTAAATCCCTGCTTCTTTGACTATGCCGAGTAAACTATTTTACATGGCTCCGTCGACGGAGCCATGTAGTCTAGATGTACCCTAAGAGCTGGGGAAGAGGTTAGCACTGAGGTTGGGCCTTCTTTGGATGGAAGAAAATGACATAAGGACTCAACAGAGCTTTGGATGTTTGATTTAATATGTGCTGTAACAAATTTGCAAAGATTATCCTTCCATGGAAATGTTACAATGAGGAGATGGAGAAAGAGTAAAATTTCTGGGAGAACAAAGAGTCTAGATATGTCATTATTTGGATGGTTTCAATTATTGACTCCTCCCCTTATACACTCATTCAAATCTATTATTCACACACTTGGTGCTCTGTCACACCCTCCTTTTACAATTAGGCACAGGTAATTGCACTATTAATCAGTCACTTATATGCATACTTGCTTTGTCACTCAAAATACACACACACACACAGAGGGCAGGGAATTGACCACTGAAGTACGTCTTCGATACTGAATGAGTCCCTCATGTCACTTGAGCGGTGTAAGTCTTCTGGCACTAATCAGTGGCTGAGTTTGAATTCTGAGCTGTTAAATTAATAGATCCCAGCTGCAGTCAATGGACACATAGTTAATCTTTGAAACACATAGTAAATACATGACACTGACTTGGAATGGCCACGACAGAAATAATATGAGTTTTTGGTGCTTGAAGCAGAGATCCCAATGGATGGTCTCTAGAAGTATCCATTGTTCCGCTTGGCTCTCATGCTGTCAAGGCCTTATTTTGCTAACGCTTTAAAAGTGTGTGAATTGTGTGTTCAAGGTACTGTTCATGAAATGCATGGACTAGAGAATAGCATGATGGGGCAGGAACTCTTTGATCTCCCCCCTCACTTTCTCCCTATACATCTCAGTGTCGACCTGCCCCTGCTAGGCATCACCTTTGTCCGCTCTCTGTCAATTTCGCAGAATTGAGAGCATTGTATTCTTCTGATCTGGGTAAATGGGTGTGTGGGGAAAGGGGGGAAGAGGGATAGAGAGGGACTATTAAGATCAAAATTCCCTTTTTTACCTAAATGGAGACTTTTTAATTGTTTAAGTTCACTCTATGGTCAGTTCACACTATGGTCATCTTTCAACAATAGCTGCCTAAAATATTGGCATTCAGTCCGTGAGGGTTTATGATGTATCTGAGCTCCCCGATGGTAATATGGATAGCAGCTGGTTGTGCCTAGAAGAAATGATACTACTCATTACATAGTTTAAACCTTTGCCAAGGCTCCTACTAGGGAAGCTATACATAATTTCTTATTGTGATCTGATTTCTGTCTATATGCTTGATCTGTTATGCCATTTAAGCCTTTGACTGAGAGAGTTCCTGGAGCAGTAAAAGCTGTAGACCATGTCTGCACTACAAAAGTGTTGACCTAACATGTATCAGCATACCACTGCTGTAGTAATTGCATTGCTTGTGCAGGTCTATACTTTTCTTGTGCTGGCAGTGTGACCTGACCAGGAGCACTTGTATCAATTGTACTTTGACCATGGAGCACTGTGGGATGGTCATGAAAGCCAGTAAGAGTTGATGTAAGCAACCCACTATCTACACCACTGTTTCTCAAAGCATTCTGCAGGCCCACTTTGACAAACAATGGTCGACACTGACTGTGTCAACATAACTACATCAGCCGCGACTCTATGACACTCATGGAGTGATTCAACATAAAAAGGCAGTTACATCAGTGGGAGTGAAATTTAATAGGTTGACATGAGTTGTTTGTAGTGTACGCCAGACCTTGGTCTCCCAGAAGGTGTGTCGCTTGCTGGACTGCAGCTCAAAACTTTAATGAGGCATACCCCATGAGTCAGCTAGCCAGAGGTGACTGGAGAGCGAGAAAAATAAAATACAGGGAAGATAGACAATGTAGGAAGAAACGTGCCAACGTTTCCTACAGGAAAGAGTGTAGCAAAACTGGGAAGGTGGGGGAGCAAAAAGGCAAATAAGTGACACTTCTGTCTTTTTAGAAGGTTAATACAATCTACAGTAATCAACTCTGTTTCCATATACCAAAGAGTCTGTGGCTGTGGAATGTATGGCTGCAGGCTTGTGGGCTTAAATCCTCGTGTAAAATGTCAAGTGTGTACAACTATACTACAGAAATGCTGTATATGGTGTATGAAATGTATACACAGTCGGATTATTCCTCTGCACATTGTGCTCCTCTTCCCCCATTCCTTCAGGTACGGGTTGAACCTCTCTAGTCTGGCACTTTCTGGTCTGGCAACATCCGTGGTCCGGCATGATTTTAGTTAGCCAGAAATCCACTTCTTATGCATGTGGCCAAGTTTCCTGCAGTTCCATAAAGTTTGTCTACAGCCATCAGTCCTGGCTCTCAGTGTTTTGCACTGTTGTTTAGCTCCAATTTACTCCTAAATGTCTTCTAAGAGCCCAGTAAGCGTGGAAGTGTTGGTAATGCTGTTAGGCAATATTGGCAAATTCTCTGGTTTGGCACCAGTCAGGTCCTGAGGATACCAGACTAGCGAGGTTCAACCTGTACTATTTTTAACCAGGCCTATCCTAGAATCCTAGAACTGGAAGGGACCTTGAGACGTCATCGAGTCCAGCCCCCTGCCCTCACAGCAGGACCAAGCACCATCTAAATCATCCCTGGCAGGTGTCTATCTAATTTGCTTTTAAATATCTCCAGTGACGGAGATTCCACAACCTCCCTAAGCAATTTATTCCAGAGTTTAACCACCCTGTCAGTTAGGAAGTTTTTCCTAATGTCCAGCCTAAACCTCCCTTGCTGCAATTTAAGCCCATTGCTTCTTGTCTTATCCTCGGAGGCCAAGGAAAACAATTTTTCTCCCTCCTCCTTAGATACTTGAAAACTGCTATTATGTCCCCTCTCTGTTTTCTCTTTTCTAATCTAAAGAAGCCCAATTCTTTCAATCTTCCCTCAGATCATGTTTTCTAGACCTTTAGTCATTTTTGTTGCTCCTCTCTGGAACTTCTCCCATTTCTCCACACCTTTCTTGAAATGTGGTGCCCAGAACTGGACACAGTACTCCAGTTGAGGCCTAATCAGAATAGAGTAGAACGGAAGAATGACTTCACATGTTTTGCTCACAACACTTCTGTTAATGCATCCCAGAATCATGTTTGCTTTTTTTGCAACCGTGTCACACTGTTGACTCATATTTAGTTTCTGGTCCACTATCACCCCTAGATCCCTTTCTGTAGTACTCCTTCCTAGACAGTCACTTCCCATTTTGTATGTGTGAAATGTATTGTTCCCTCCTAAGTGGAGTACTTTCCATTTGTCCTTTTTAAACTTCAGCTCTTTAGGTAAACAAAGCATTGCAGACCCACTATCGACTTTCCCAAAGTGTTTGAACACCCCTGGACAAAACCTTTTTCTCTGATTCAGGAGACAATGTTCATACTCCCATAGATCATAGCCTCCATAAAGCATTTACTTCCATAGTCACTTGAACCTACATCCATCTCTTTCTCGGTGCCAATGTGGAGACAATTGTCAATGTTGATGTGGACTCCACTTCCCAAAGCGTTTGGGAATTCTGTTGGCTGTTAGATTAGTGCCAGTAATAGACTTCAGTTGTGTTTAAAGTTCCAAGTAATGATATATTGTTCCACATGCAGTAGCTGTCGACTGTATGGGACTTTTAAACTAACAAATATCTGCAATGTTTTCTAAACGATAGTAATCTCTCTTTTTTGGACTAGAGCACTGATCTTAAGTAACTTGTGCTTTTTCAGAATATTAGGCTGGGCTCTAGCCAGCTAGCTTTAATTTCAACCATTGTAATTTACAGTAGATTCATTATTTGGCTCCCTGAAGCAACAGTGTATTTGTTGGACAAATTCTCACCCCTTTTCCAAACGGTCTTCTCCAATAAGTGCAATATAAAAAGCTCAAACTACATGAGGCCGAACAAGTTTTGGAGATCGAGAACTTCTCAATGCAAAGATGACTGTAGCCATGGACGCTTGTACCTTCGGTCAGCTCCTAGTGGATTTGAAAGCGGCAGGGTCAGAAATGTCAACACAGCTGGTGTCAGGATAAAGAGTATTAATTTTATTACAGCCAAAGGGTCAGCTTATCTTGAGGAAATGTACATCTCTGCAAACAGGGTTTTTATTCTAGATTTATATTTTTACATCAGCTCTTACATTTTTTTCTGTATAATAAACCATTGCTGATGCATTGCATGTGTAAATGTGCAAGGTTTTCTCCTTGTATAGATACATAAAGATCTCAATTCACAAGATGAACTGAGCCTTATATATTGAACATTAAAAAAACCCACAAAAAACCTGTGATCAGCAGCTAGTGTCATGATTCCTATGATGGGACCAATTTAGAAATTGCGTTGGCCTTCTGACTTTGAGTACTTCTAGATTGTAGCCAGGCATGTGAATAGAAGCTATTGCAAACATACCCATGCTAGCACTGGCTAGCTCATTAAACAGAAGTGAAGATATCATGCCATAGGCTTGAGCACCAGCTGCACAAGCTAGAACGTACCTGGCTGGGGGTCAAGGAGGTATATACAACCTTCATGGAAGTGCATAGCACAGCAGCTGCATTCTTAATTTTGGCAAGCTAGCCGGAGTATTTAATGTGTCTACATGAGCTGCCATTCACATGCTCAGCCGTAATGTAGATGTACCCTTAGTAGTTACTTACTAACACGGGGAAGAGCCTGGGGAAAGAAACGAGATTGGGCTGAGAAGTCACTACACATGTCTAAGGATGGAGACTTGTGACTGTTCTTGTTAGTTACAAGCATTGTTGCAGACTGGGGACTGAATGGCTAAGTAGCAGCTCGGCAGGAAAGGACCTGGGGGTTAGAGTAGACAAGAAGCTGGATATGAGTCAACAGTGTGCCCTTGTACCCAAGAAGGCTAATGGAATAGTAGGGTGCATTAGGAGGAGCATTGCCAGCAGATCTAAAGAAGTGATTATTCCCCTTTATTTGGCTCTGGTGAGGCCACATCTGGAGTATTGTGTCCAGTTCTGAGCCCTCCACTACAGAAAGGATGTGGATGCAGCCTTCAACTTCCTGAAGGGAAGTTCTGAAGAGGATGGAGAGAGGCTGTTCTCAGTAGTGACGGATGGCAGAACAAGGAACAATGGTCTCAAGTTACAGTGGTCTAGGTTGGATACTAGGAAAAATTATTTCACTAGCAGGGTGGCGAAGCACTGGAACGGGTTACCTAGGGAGGTGGTGGAATCTCCATCTCTAGAGGTTTTTAAGTCTCGGCTTGACAAAGCCCTGGCTGGGTTGATTTAGTTGGGGTTGGTCCTGCTTTGGGCAGGGGGCTGGACTTGATGACCTCCTGAGGTCTCTTTCAGCCCTACGATTCTATGATTCTTGGTTAGGCTCACTCTGCTGAGAGCTGGGGGAAGGTACAGGGTAGAAATAATTCTTTCCATCCTGACCTGATTGTTTCCAGTTCTAATGGACCAAATTTGTAACACTCCATCCAGATGGCAAACTTCACTGCTGAGATAAATTCAAAGTGCCGTGACGAGAACTTGAACCAACATGTTGGCCCAAACAAAGAATTCCCTTTTCTGATCATAGGAACTGACTGACTGGCCTCAGGGCAAATGTGCAATTACTAACAAAATGAAAATGGCTCATACGGTCATAGAAATTAGATTAAAAGTCCCAGGCAGTTGCGTGGTCATTCTGTTAGCCAGTGCAATTTGCTTCTCTGCAGTGGTCTGCTGTCCCTTAGGCTTTGGCCTGAGTGGGTGAATGACCGCTTAAAAGTCCCCATTGTTAGAACTATTGAATTTTGTATGTTTTTAAGTCCTAACCCTCGCCTCCTGTATTTGTATATGAAAAATGTTGGGCCTGATCCAAAGTGAATTGAAGTCAATGGAAGTCTTTCTAATGACTTCAAAGTCCTTGTGAAGGGAACGTGAAGGCTGCACAGGTCCGAGCTCAGGAGACGGGAAGTGTAAATTAAAGTTGCATGGCCGGTGTGTCTTTACTGACAGAGGCGATAACAAAATGTCTGAGCTAAAGATTCTGAGGGGAGGTGGGAGAGCTAAGAATTCCTATACCCCATTCCCAGAGTGCTTGCCTAACTCCTATCCACAGCTTCAGTCCCTGCTCTTGGAAATGCAGGAACTGTGCTCTTTGTGGGCTGCAAGGGATGCATGACACTCCACATAAGATAAGAAGGTGGGGTATTTCCCCAGCTCCCTCTTTGTATCCCCGTATGCATAGCTCATGGGATACTGTGTATCATCCCTTGAAGCCATAAGACTATTATTACACCATCAAACTGTTTCTCCCCTTCTCCTTTGTTAGAAATATTTATTTTAAAATCACCTTAAAAGTATTAAACTGGTCATAGTAAAGTGGCAGCAATCAAACTTATTGTCATAAAAAGTCTTCCTCTGTTGTAGGTCTGGGGTTTCAAAAAGAGAGAGTGCCCAATTCCCATAGGAAATCTCATCTGAGGAGTCTGGTTAGATTCATGTGCCTAACTTTAAGGTATAAGTCTGAAGGTTTTGGGCCAGGTGTTTTGTGTTGTCTGGTTTCCTATACCACAAGGTCATTGGCCGAAGGATCATGTTGTCTTCTAAGTTTTGTTCAGTGCTAAATGTTAGTTAAAAATTGCTCTGTATCAGCTATGCCAAAAGGCGATCCTGTGAATCGTTTTTCTGAGGTACGGTTGGTTATTTCAACTTCTTTTCCCCGGTGTGATTTTCAGAAGTCTAGCAGTTCCCACAAGCAGAACATGCCACACAAGGACACACAAAAAATCTCTCATTAGCAGCGCTACCCATGTGTAACTGGGCAGTGACTTCTTATTGACTCAAGGGAATAAAAATCATGGTGAAGGTAACAGAAACATCAGAATCAGGTCAGTGTAAAGAGGGATCACAGCAATCTGGAAAGGAACGTTTACCTAAGAGGGAGACTTCTAGGATGTAGAATGAGGATAAGAGGAGAGACTGCAGGTAGCATACTCTCATCAGGACTGTAAGGGCAGACAGTGCACCTGCATTTCCAAGGAAAGTAAGATTAATGTAACCCTATAACGGGAGGTAGATAGAGACTTTCTGCAAAAGCCGGATTCTTGTAAATCTCTTTAGTTTTTGACAGCAGTGTATGATTCAAAATATGGTGCTCTTGAAAGTATTACAAGATTAGGGGAATGTCACACCTTGTACATCCTTTTTGTGACACAGAATCAAATGCACAAATCCCAAAAGTGTAATAACATCTATGTAAAAACCCTGAGGGATTTACAAAAAGGAACTTGGTTAAGGCTAGAAATCCTGCCTGGTATTTCAGCCTGTGAAAGAATATATGACGCAGGCAAGAAAGTAACTTAAGGTCAGTCTCAGGCTGAAGTTTGTTGGAACTGTGCATGCAAAAGAGGCGTTTAAATAATGGGTAAAAATACTGAGGTAGTTTACGCATGCAGGTGGGTGCTAATTGTAAAATTTAGCCTTCAGTATTATAAGAGAGATGGTTTTATTCCCCCTTCTTTATTCTTTAAAAAAGAGATTCCCCGAGGCGGTAAGAAGTGGTCCATATTTCAAGGAACACTTCCATTCTCAATTCAAAAATTGCTCAAGAATGCTCTGGCCTGAATTTTGTAAACACATGACCTAGGCGTTCAGTTAATCAATGAGGCCGACCAGAATAAATCCGTTTATGTGCAGTGTCTTGAACAACTAGGAAAAGAGAATCCAAAAGCATCGTGGGAAGTTTTTGGAACACATTTAAAAATGAAAACTTAAAAATAACCTGAATGTCTGTACGACTAGCCACAAATATTCAAAAATCATGACTTGGGTCTCAAAATTGAGATTTGTAAAGATACATTTAGGTTTTTAATTGCCTTCTGCTTTGAGCCTTTGTGGGGGCCATATTTTCAACTTTCTTCTGAAACCATGAGGGTGAGGAATTTACTCTCTTTTAAAAAAAATATGAAAGCTGAGGTTCATGACTCCAGATGCTAGGGCTTGAACATCCTCCACCTGCTTCAATTTGTGAGATTTGCTATGAAATTGCAAGAGCTACGAAGGCAACTTTGATAACAAGTGCACACTGTGCTATTTAAACAGCAGCCTGTAATGCATTTGCAGGCTTATGTTAACACTCAAACCAAACTGCTTGCCTGTGTTCTATTGTTAGGTGTAAGTGACATGAACTACGGCTAAAGGAGACTTGCCCAAATCAGATGTGCATGTTGCCATAGTAATCAAAACATAAATCTAGCAGTTCTGTTTAAAGAAAAATAAAATAGTGGCTGTGTGATGCCACTCAGGGGCTTGCACTGGGGAGATGTAATACTGGGGAGAGAGCAGGTGATGCAGTCTAGGTGAGTGATTGCACAGAGATGCACGCACAGTGCAATGAGACAGAAAATGCAGTGTTTGTTGTAGAAGGTTTATTGATATGGCTTTTGAACAGCAGAACTTCTCCACCCCGGCTGGGATTAATGGAACACAAGATATAGGCAGCTGGTAATGGTGCTTGATAATTGAAATAACAATTAAGCCGCAGTTTCATGGACTGCACAGAAACTGTGAAATTAACGCAACCCTGTGACAGATCCTGATTCCCTTCTCATGACTTCTCGTGCCCCAGGGGGTGGATCCCAGTCTCAGCGCCTTGTTAGCCAGTGGTGCAGTCCTTTGCCTGGGCCTGTGCGGGGCTCCGCCGGGGGATGCCGGGCAACCGTCTTTGCTCTACGATGTGTCACACCAGGGGGCAGGCTGAACAGGAAGCAGCAGCAGAGGCCTGGGCCAGAGGCCAGTGCCATGGGGTGAGACTCACACACACACACACTAGGCCCCTCCACTCCCTGGACTAAGGTGGGTTCAGCCCCTTGGGGATGGGACAACCCACTAACCTCCCCCCAGGCAGCCGCAGCCATCTTGAGTAATTTGCAACCCTCTAACGCTCACAACAAAACGTGGACATGCCCTTTATGGAGGCTTTTATTTAGGCCTTTGTAGTAATCTCCTAGCATGTGGGAGAGAAAAGAACATAAACAGAACCTCCAACACTGAGTTGGAAAATGCAACATTCCTGCCCGTTGCCTTCACCTTTAGGTCTTGTCAGAGGGCTCCTGGTGTTGTCACCTCCCCCTTTAACTGACTAGAGTAAATCAGTTAATTGATTAATTGACATTGCTGCTGGCACAAAAGGAAGCTGGGGAGGGATGGAAGTGAGCATGTGCTGTGCTTTCTAGTCTCACTAGTTACCAGCTCTGTGAGCAGGGCTCACAAATAGCCATTCTTGCTTTAGTTTCTTTAGCAAATACAATGGCATCGCTCTGGGCATGCCTAGTCGAAATGCTCGGGAGCCAGTAAACTGTGAACAAACCTGTTTGCATTGCTGTACTGTACAGTGCAGCACAGATAAACCCTAATTGTTATGCAACTCCTTAGCATAAGCTCCTGGCATGGCTCATATGCTTCTCTCATACTAAGACTGTCCAAAATAGCAACAAGAAAGCATGTAACTAAAGACACAGCAGGAGTGGAGGAATTCACACGGGCCTCGGATGTTGTAAGGATTGAACAATTCCTCATTTTTTTAACCTCCAAACATGCTAAGTATAATGTATTTTCTTCGGAGCTTCTTCAAGGTAAGCAGTTTTTAACTTTTCCTAAGTGTGTGTGTGTGCTTTGCCAAGAAGGAAATTAGCTGAGAAGGCTTTGTGCAAGGACTAGGGAAAACTATGTTCCGAGGACTGATGCCCATTTAATAAATGCACTCCCTGGCTTTGTATGAATATTTTGATTGCTAGAAAGTTATGCTCTGCAGTGATAAAATGGAAAAGACTTTCTGTGGTTTTAATCAGGGAAATTCGTAATGCAAACAGATTTTTACAACACAAGCCACTTGCAGAAAGACGGAGAAGTTGGTAGCAACTTTAAACCGATCTAGGGATACATTTTCTGAGACACAAATCAATTGGAATTCATTATTGTTACATTTTCCTGACGCTTTTTGTTGCCCTTTAAACATCCTTAAGCAAAAATGACATCAGTGAAAGTATTTTGTTTAAATAAAATAGAACATTAAACATTTCCTATAAACATAATCTTAGGTAATTACCTATTCTGTTAACATACCCTTCCCAAAGACAGACGCTAAGGGAAACTGAATTATCCTGGTGCAGTTTCATTTATACCTGATGTATGCAGCATGACTGAATTGTACACTTGTATGATTGAACTTCTATTGCTACCATTTTATCGACAGAACTAAAAGTGGGAGATAGAAGAAAATTTTCAGTGCTCTATTCAGTGGTATATCACTGAAGCATTGCAGTGTCAATGTTTATGACAGGATTTGTTAATGTGTACATTGGCATGCTTGATAGATGATTAAAAATGTAAGGTGTAAGGAAGGTAAAGTTTAAACACTAACTGTTACTGGATTGATCCCTGGTCAAAAGTGCTGTTGCACTTTAGAGTGTGGGAGTGAATGTTGTTAGTTTGTTGGCAATTCCATAGGGAATAAAATGGAGGTATTTGTATGAAAATTAACTTTCCATTGTGCTGCCATTTTTACTTATACATCTTCAGATTGAACTAAATCACTATTTAGATATTCTGCAGAATTGTTCCTCTAGTGTAAAATCAGCAGTGATTTGTTGCCACCTGGCATTGCTGAAACTAGGTCCGTATGTGAAGTTTAAATAGGAAATCAATTGTCTCAGCATCCAAAACAGGGAAAGGTTTCACTTTGGTCTTTAAACATGTGGTTCTAATGCAGATGATCCCTTGCACCTGTTTTCACCATCCTTTTTATTGTAAATTGTTTGTATTTTAAAAATAAAAGTGGGGAATGTATGTAGCAACATGCTTTAGGATTGCATAGAAACACCTGTCCCACATGCAAGCTCATTTCTTTAACCTGCTCCATTTGGTTGGAAAAGCTCATTTGGGGGTCTGCAGACTAGATCAAAAAAGACGGAGCCTTTTCTGCTGTTAGAGAGAGTGGAAGTTTTAGACACACAGACAAAGTCCTTTGAGGACAGAGTAGGAGGATTTTTCTACATTGGTTGCACACGATTATTGACTTGTCAAGATCTGTCCAACATTGTCATCTTTGGATTTGAATAGTCTCAAAACACACACTTGCTATGTAGTGGTTGTCATTGTAAACATTTAATATCAGTGTGGCAAAATATCTTAAACATTTTGTAGATAGAAAATAAATACACGCTCTGACATGAGAAATGCCCATCTCCAAACAAGAAGACACCAACTGGAAAAATAGGGACTGTCCTTTATGAGCTCTCTTGTAGGGACCACTGGAGCTGGGCTACACTTGATTATTTGAGGTGGGGGGGGAGATGTGACACCCTGTTTCGTTCAGTGGGTTCAAGCGTCACACTGAGTTGCATGGACTAAATCTCAAAGCAAAACTCAGTCGAAACAGTTGGACCTTGTTAGGATTGGTGATGTTCAAACGGAAAGTTTGAGTTACACATTACAAACAAACTTTTCCCTGGAGTCTCTTGGGTTATAAGGGGTTTGCTTGAATTTTAGTGTAGATTCCCCCCAAAATGCACCCTACCCATAATGATACTCTGTGTTCTACATTAATTGTACCAGATACGTTATGCTGTTTCGGTGAGGTGTAGCATTATATTAGTATATCTATTATTGAACTTCTGTAAGTGCTACTACCTGTGGATTACGAAGTACAGTACTTTTACAAATATTAATGTAGCTACATCGTTCTTTTGTAAGTTACAGTATTTTATGGATGCAAAACAGAAAAAAATTAGTTGCTAATGACCACTGAACAAATCCTGCAAATTTTGCATCTAGTCTGACTTCCAGTGTGGGGACTGGCTTACAGTTGTCCAGGTTGTGAGCAGACAGCAAGTTTTGCCCAATACTTATCACTTCCTGTTCAGTTAACCTATCAAAATTGGCTTCCACAAAAATAATCTAGGGTATGGCTAGACTACAAGTTTTTGTTGGAAAAAGGTACGCAAAATACGCTCCACATTTTGCGTATACCTTTTTCCGATACTTTTGTTGGAAGAGGGTTTTCTGACATTTGGCATGTCTAGACCGTGCCAAATGTTGAGGGAAAAACCTCTTTCGAAAGCCCCCTTCTTCCTTGTAGCACGAGGGGCTTCTGAAAGAGTGTTGCTCTTCCACAAAAAAAAGCGGAAGAGCAAATGCGTTCCCTGGATGCGGCAGAGTTTTTTCAGGATACTGGAGGTATCCCGAAGCTCCCCCGCAGTCTAGCCGTACCCTAGATTCACAGATTCCAAGGCCAGAAGAGACCACTGTGATCATCTAGTGTGATCTTCCAAAAACTTCTGCAAAATAATTCCTAGAGAAGATCTTTTAGAAAAACTTTTAATCTTGAGGTTAAAATTTCCACTGATGGAGAATCCAACGTGACCCGTGGCAAATTGTACCAATGGTTAATTATCCTCACTGTTAAAAATGTAGGTCTTATTTCTAGTCCGATTTTTGTCTCATTTCAGCTTCCAGCCATTGGATCATGTTCTGCATTTCTCTGTGTGACTGAAGCGCTCGTTATCAAATATTTGTTATTTATTGTTGTCTACAGCAGGTGACAATAGCTAACGTGTGGGCAGATCGAGATACTGTTAATTAAAGGAAAACATTCAGAGAAGTTGGGTAATTTCTATACTCAAAATACCCATTGGAAAAAGTTTTGCCTCAGGGATGGGGAAGATACTGGATGCTGAGTGCCACAACTATTGGCAACGCAAACAAAGCCATAGGCGAGTACTTTTCTGTAGACTGTTTATACAGTTTGAGTCTACATAGTGCTAAGGAACTTTGAGCTGCATTTTTCATGTTCTGTGAACTGTGGGGCCCAGACCGCGGCTGTAGACTGACCCAAGTGTAAGCATTGCAAAGATGTCTGCAGACAACCGGAGGTGATAGGTTTGAGGGGTGAACTGTCGCACGTACCTCAATGAGGCATTCGCTACATGGCTGGCTGCTCCGAGGAGCCTTGCTAGTGCTACCCCTGCCGACGACTATGCTACAGGAGAAGAGTGGCAGGGGTCCAGCCCAGCCACCCAGTCAGGTACAGTCTGGCTTCAGGAGTAAGTTCTCAAGGGGGCTTTCATCCCTGCTTCTATCAAGGGAAGAGATCCCAGCTGTAACTCATGTGGGGAGAAGGGAGAGAACTGCTGTTGCTACTGCCACTGGGAAAGAAAGCCCCCCCCCCACCGCCCTGCTATTCCACAATGGGACAGGGCTGTGGCAAAGAGCTGAGGTGAAAGGAGATGAGCTACAGGGGAAACCATAATGAGGTGTGCTCAGGACCCCAGGACACTGTAATCTGAGTTTGGCTGAAGTGTTTTTCTGCTGTAGTTCCAGCTCTATTGGCTCTTTACCACCAGGAGCATCCTGGGCTGGCTGTTTATTCTGCCAGGGCGGCACAGGGCTCTTGGGTTTGGTCCCATATTTAGACAGAGCATTTTGAAGTTCCAGCTGCAGCAGCATCAGCAGTCTTCAGCAAACACCTAGATGTCCTTTCCAACTATTCACCACTGGAATGCTGCAAAGCTTGCTGGAGAGTTTGTTCCATTACCCTGCAACTTCAGAATGAGTCACAGGACAAGTAAAATATTAGGAGGCTCGTTTTTCAAAAAATTGGGTACCTAGATTTGTATTAAAATTGTGGGCCTGCTTTGCACTAGCAATTTGATCTTCAACAGGCTTGTACCAGGCCACATAGATTTGACACACACTACTACATAAACGGCATCACAATTCCCATCACCACATGCTTGAAATAGACCGGGGGGGGGGCAATAATTTTTGCCCAGGGGCCACTTCAAAAAATTTTGAAGCAGCCCCGGGCCATCCAGGAAGGGGCGTGGCCTAAACAGGAAAGGGCGGGGCTACCCCACCCCCACACCAGGATTTGCCTTTGCACCCCCTTCCCACTAGGCACCCATGCCCTAGAAGAGGCTTGGAATGCTCCCCACCCGCAGACCAATCAAGGCCTGGGGGTGGGGGAGCGTGGGAAGCTGCCTCCCGCCCTGCCAGGAGCACATGGCACTTTGAAGTGCCACAGGCTACTCGCAGGGCCAGGGCAGGGCGAAAGAAGCTTCACGCATACATGTGGGATCAGGCTGTGTACAATGGAAACAACTTAAAATCAAGTTGGCATTTTCCCCATTGCAATGCTGGAATTTACTGTGAGATTTTGTTGTGCTCGTTTACGTATAATACCACCAAATACAGACTGATCATGGTGATTGTCACAGTCCAAGGTAACTGCACCTAGATTTCCTTCCCTTGTGACCAAGGGGATCCACTCTAGGCTCCTGGCTCCTCAACTATCATCCCTTTTGAGTGGAGACCCATCTCTAACTGCCTCCTGATCAGGGTTTTTCTAGCCCTCACAGCTCCTTGCCTCTGAGAAGATATTCCCAGCACACCATACAGCTTAAACGGGCCAACATCTGCCATTTGCTTTCTCCCCAGAGACTAAGAACAGCTGTAAATGAGAGTTAAACCGTAGAGAGTTACCAGACCTCTCTTTCTAAGCAAGCGCATGTATTCTCATAGCAAATACATTACAGAGGAAACATATTAAAACAATAAACTAGCCTATGCATATACTAATAAGCATACTAGAGATCAACCTGCAGTCAGCAGGGGCTCTGGTAGGAATCAGTCCTGCAAACCACACTAAGGGCTTTTTTCCCTTTGTTTGATGGTTACAAGTTCGTAACTGCTTTAGCACAGAACAAACAGTGACTGGGCAGCTCAACCTCTTCCTTTGCGCAATGCGGGTCTTTGATCTTCAGATTTCTGGAGCAGGAATTCAGTAGACAATGGCCCCTTCCTCAGAGTGGGTTTGTGTATTCTTCCTCTAGAGCAGAGGTGGGCAATAATTTTTGCCTGGGGGCCACTTCAAATTTTTTTGAAGTAGCCCCGGGCCACCCTGGAAGGGGTGGGACCTAAATGGGAAGGGGCGGGGCTATCCCATCCCCAGAGCATCATTGGTCTGGGGGTGGGGGAGCCCCTTCCCCCCCCTTCCCACTGGGCATCCATGCCCTGGAAGAGGCTTGGCACGCTCCCTTACCACCAGGCCAATCAGGGACTGGGGAGCACAGGAAGCCTCCTCCCACCCTGTCAGGAGCATGTGGCACTTGAAGTGCCACGGGCTCCTCACAGGGCCAGGGCAGGGCGAAGGAAGCTTCATGAAGCCTCCTCCGCTCTCCCCGCCACCCTGTGAGCAGTGCGCGGCGCTTCAAAGTGCTTTCAACGTGCTGCTTTGATCATCAGTGCCCACAGTATGTAATCTTTGCATTTAATGCAACAGGTGCCAAACTTAACGCATTGCCCTTCTCCCCACCAGGATATTTCAGGAATTTGCCACATCTGTTACACTGACTTCTTAAAGTGGTGATCACATGAGAATGAAATATGCCATGGTTAAAACTCAGTTTTACCTTCTTATTAAAGCGCAGCATATTTTACTCAGTGATACTGAATCGTTCAAAAGACGGCACCTCCTACAATCAATCTCAGTCCACATCTATTGGAGCTCATATGGTTATGGTAATAAACAAGGCACCAGTGTAGATATACCACTAATACCTCTAATGTGTCAGCTACAATCCTTCTGCTGTTCTCCTAGCTCTGGAGCTCCTGTCTGCTAAGACCCTTGAAACAATTCCTGCCCACTTGAAAAGGCTGATAGTGCTTGGGCTTTAATTGCTACAGTTATTGGTACAGTGCAGATTCGCTGATTGCCCTGCTGCCACCATACCTGCAGCTGCAGGTCAGTATGTCTATATCTAACCTGAAATAAGACACATCGGGTTATGTGGTGGTGGAGCCAGGGCCGGGTGGTGGAGCGGGCACTTCAAAGTCCTACCCAGGAGCCCAGCTCCCCCGGTTCTGGAGCTGCTGCTGCCGCCCCTGCTGAGCAGTTCCACGCAGTTTAGCCTTTGCCCCAGAGGGAGGGAAACAGAGCAGGGAATCCTCACATGATCCCTCTCCTGTCACCCATTTCCAGGCAGAGGCCGGGGATACCATTCTTGCCCAACCTGGCTAATAGCCATTGATGGACCTAACCTCCTTGAATCTATCTAGCTCTTTTTTGAACCCTGTTAAAGCCTTAGGGTATGTCTACACTTCCACCCTAGTTCGAACTAGGGTGGTAATGTAGGCAACCGGAGTTGTAAATGAAGCCCGGGATTTAAATTTCCTGGGCTTCATTTGCATAAAGCCGGGCGCCGCCATTTTTAAATGTCCACTAGTGCGGACTCCGTGCCGCGCGGCTACACGCAGTACGGACTAGGTAGTTCGGACTAGGCTTCCTAGTCCGAACTACCATTACTCCTCGTTTCACTAGTCCGAACTACCTAGTCCGTGTCGCGTGTAGCCGCGCGGCACGGAGTCCGTACTAGTGGACATTTAAAAATGGCGGCGCCCGGCTTTATGCAAATGAAGCCCGGGAAATTCAAATCCCGGGCTTAATTTGCAACTCCGGTTGCCTACATTAACCACCCTAGTTCGAACTAGGGTGGTAGTGTAGACATACCCTTTGTCTTCATCACATCCTCTGGCAAGGAGTTCCACAGGTTGACTGTGTGCCGAGTGAAGAAAAACTTCCATTTGTTTGTTTTAAAGCTGCTGCCCATTAATTACATTTGATGATCCCTAGTTCTTCTATTGTGGGAATAAGTAAATAACTTTTTCTTATTCAATTTTTCCACACCAGTCATGATTTTATAGACCTCTATCATATCCCCCCTTAGTCTCCTCTTTTCTAAGATGAAAAGGTCCAAGTCTTTTTAATCTCCCCTCATACGGGACCCATTCCGAATCCCTAATAATTTTTGTTGCCCTTTTCTGAACCTTTTCCAATGCCAATATATCTTTTTTGAGATGAGGCGACCACATTTGTATGCAGTATTCAAGATGTGGGCATACCATGGTTTTATATAGAAGCAATAAGATATTCTCTGTCTTATTCTTTCTCCCTGTTTTAATGATTCCTAACATGGCTTTTTTGACCGCCACTGAATGGATGTTTTCAGAGGACTATCCACAACGACTCCAAGATCTCTCTCTTCAGTAGTTGTAGCTAAATTAGTCCCCATCATATTGTATATATTAACTGCCACTAACTGCCTGTCATCTGTTTACTATGATAGCAGTATGATACCCATTGGCCCTCACAACACTTTCTACTAGCTGAGGTCTTGAAGACTAGCCACTATGGCAAACAGTGCGAGCTGTTGCCAAAGTATTTGGAAGGGATGAAAAAAACCTGTGCAACGGTGTTGCTCCGATATTCTCCATTCAGAGATATTTAAATCTCATGTGAGAAATGAGCTCTCTTGAGCCCCAGAACTTACCTATGGAAACCATCAGAATGTGTTGGTCTTTCTATTCATACTGCAGCAGGCCTGTTAGGAAAGCAAACCATTTCATCCTACTGCAAAAGAAGCTAGAAAAATCTAAAACTGGGCATACAGTGCTCTCCAAGAATTAGTAGGAGTGCCCAACCGTACTTCATAACAGTTTCCAGATTCAAATAAATACTTCATTTATGTTCCCCTGGCAGCAACCACCTTCCAGGAATTAAGATCCATGCTTTCTATGTTGGCGCCTTCATCCTACCCAGCTCACTTTAAATCTAAATCTTGGAGCTAAACCTATCTTTCTCTTTGAGGTACATACTGAACTCTTTATCCCAGGTTTATCTGAAGCAGGTTTAAATTGCCTGTATGCTGAACTTCGTAAGTCTGTGTATCTCAGAATCTGTAAAGATCTGTATCAATGGAACAGCACCAGTCTCTCAGGGTATGTCTGCACAGTAGTGCATACCTCGAAATAAGTAATGCCATTTGAGTTATGCAATTGCGTAGCTTAATTTGAAATAGCTGATTTTGAAATTTGGCACTGGTTATACAGCACTAATTTCTAAATAAATTGCTATTCAAGTGTCTTCCTTAATCCTTGTACAACGAAGTTTACAGGAAGCCAGAATAAGAAGCTCGTTATTTTGAATGTATTTTGAAATAATGGGTGTGCTGTTAAGACACGCAGAACGCTATTTTGGGATAATGGACATTATCCTGAAATAGCACCAGTGTGTAGATGTCCCCTGACTGTTATGCTCAGGTGCAATAGCCAGAAGGAACATTAATTGAAAACCACTTTTAATTGTAAAATATCAGAGTGGACTGGGCTCTGGATATGTTAAAATATTCTTTGCTTCTTCTTTGCCCATCCCTCGTATGTGCTTTTCTTTTCTTTTTTTTTGTTTAGACTTGAAGACTTATTAAACTTAAGTCTTTTATTTACGTAGTGAACACAAGAGCAACCAGTGCAGGTGTTGCCTACAATCCAGAACCCCACTTTCCAAAATGGAGGCTAACTTTTGGTCTTAGTGGCTATGCCTAATAGCAGTTACTCTGCACCACTGTTCGCTCCATTTTTGTTGTTGTTATTGAGCTGAGCTGCCACAGGGCATAATGGGACTCTCAGTGTCCAGATTGGCCCAGTCTTGTGTTCTCTGAAGTGCATCTCTGTCTGGAATGTTCCGGATGGAAAGAACAATACCATGATATATAAAAGCCCCGTCCCTAAGATGGTGTGGCACAGAGGCATCTCCTCATCGGAGCCTCGACAACTTTTTAAATGCTTTCCTCGTTTTTCTTGCTCATGTGGCTCCCCTCTTGCATTCACTTATGGCTGCCTATATTTCTGGTGGTGCTGATTCTCTGGCAGTTGGCTTCATGTTCTGAGCACCATTCATGTAAAGGTGTCTTTGGACAATCATTATTTCAGTGCCCGCATCAAATTCAGTCAGAGCTTTTGTCTTCAGATTACATGCAACATTGCCAGCCGCTCGGTCACAAATGGAACAGGGCCTACAACTCTGACTTCTAATCAGCTTCTGTGTTGTTCCAGAGTGTGCAGGAGTACGACTCCATCATTGGCTGCCTCAGTGCTCCCAGACAACTCCTGCTGAAAGCCTGTTTACTTGGGCTTTAACACTAGAGGCAGGACGGAGCCCATTGGTCTGGCTGGAGCTATCTATTGTCTTTTGATTTATTCGTAGACTACAAGTTACTATGGGGCAGGCACCACCTTTTTGTTCTTTGTTCGTAAGCACAGTGGGAGTTTTGCTCTACATATCCAGTCTCAGTCAAGTTCGTTCTGTTCATACTCACACGCTGTGTTGTATCCATAGGGCTTGTCTAAAAATAACATACCTCAATGGAAAAAGAAAAAAAAAAGAGAGAAGTTAGGCACCATTAACAATGGTGTTAATGGGCCCCAATGGCAGAGCTAAACTACTAGAAATCCTAAACTCTGTTGGACTAGGAGAGCGGAGTGTTCTGCTAATGTAATTTCCAATGGATAGCTACCGTACCTATGTAGCTGCCCACATCACATATAGAATAGATGCCTTTCCAAAGCAGGTTTTGTACAACCTACCAAGGACTTGACAGCTGGAACGCTTCCTCATATTGACTTTTGTGGGCCTAGCCATGTATTCAAGTGTTCCTCAACACAAGTAAAGTTTCCACAATTGAACATAAATATGCAGCAAACTTCACTGCTGGGACTCTTCCAACAGCAAAACATACCCTCTGCTTTCTCTGCTTGGGAGCGATTCTCTTAGTTCCCTATTTTCCATGACAGTCCACTTCCCAGCTGAGCTTGGAAATGGTTTACGTGGCTTTTTGGCCCTGTACTGCTATATCCATCAGCTACAGAACTTAGAATCATAAACTTCTTGGCTACAAGGGCACACTGTTGACTCTTATCCAGTTTCTCATCCACTGTAATCCCCAGGTCCTTTCTGCAGAACTGCTACTTAGCCATTCAGTCCCCAGCCTGTAACAACGCTTGGGATTCTTCCAACCCAAGTGCAGGACTCTACACTTGTCCTTGTTGAACCTCATCAGATTTCTTGTGGCCCAATCCTCTAATCTGTCCAGGTCACTCTGGACCCTATTCCTGCCCTCCAGCGTATCTACCTCTCCCCCTAGCTTAGTGTCATCTACTAACTTGCTGAGGGTGCAATTCATCCCCTCATCCAGGTCATTAATAAAGATGTTGAACAGATCTTTGGGGCACTCTGCTAGAAACTGACTGCCAACCTGACATCGAGACATTGATCACTACCCGTTGGGCCTGACCTTCCAGCCAGCTTTCTATCCATTTTGCCATCCATTTATCCAATCCACATTCCCTTAACTTGCTGGCAAGGATATTGTGGGAGACTGTATCAAAAGCTTTGCTAAAGTCAAGGTATATAACATCCACTGACTTTCCCATGTTCACAGAGCCAGTTACCTCATCATAGAAGCTAATCAGATTGGTCAGGCACAACTTGCCCTTCGTGAATCCATGTTGACTATTCCTGATCACTTTCCTCTCTTCCAAGTGATTCAAAATGGATTCCTTGAGGATCCCCTTCATGATTTTTCCAGGGACTGAGGTAACGCTGACTGGTCTGTAGTTCCCTAGATTGTCCTTCTACCCTTTTTCAAAGATGGGCACTACATTTCCCTTTTTCCAATCATCAGGGAACTCTCCCAATCTCCATAAGTTTTCAAAGATAATGGCCAAAGGCTCCACAACGACATTTGCCAACTCCCTCAGTATCCTCAGATGCATTAAATCCGGGCTCATGGATTTGTGTATGTTTAGCTTTTCTAAATAGTTCCCAACTTGTTCTTTCCCCACCAAGGGCTGTCCTCCTCCTTCCTATACTGCGTTGCCTAGTGCATTTGTCTGGGAGCTGACCTTGTCCCTGAAGACAGAGGCAAAGAAAGCATTGAGTACTTCAGCTTTTCCCATATCATCTGTCACTAGGTTACCTCCCTCATTCAATAAGGGCCCCACACCCTCTCTCATCTTGCCTGTAGAAACCTTTCTTATTATCCTTCACATCCCTTGCTAGCTGCAATTCCTATTGCACTTTTGCCTTCCTGTTAACTCCCCTGCATTCTCGAGCAATATATTTATACTCCTCCCTACTCGTCTGCCCAAGTTTCCACTTCTTGTAAGCTTCCGTTTTGTGTTTAAGCTCACCAAGGATGTCCACAGTAAGCCAATCTGGTTGCCTACCATATTTGCTTTTCTTGCTGCACATCGGGATGGTTTCTTCCTGTGCCTTTAATACGGCATCTTTAAAATATTGCCAGCTCTCCTGGACTCCTTTCCCCTTCACGTAAGCATCCCAGGGAATCCTGCCCATTAGTTCTCTGAGGGAGTCAAAGTCCGGTTTTCTGAAGTCCAGGGTGTGTATTTTGCTACTCTCCTTTCTTCCTTTGGTCAGGATCCTGAAATCTACCATATCATGATCACTGCTTCCCAGGTTGTCACCCACCTCTACTTCCCCTACTAGTTCTTCCCTGTTTGTGAGCAGCACAACCTGAGCGAAACAATGCTGAGAAAAGCACTAAATATAAGCGTATCTAATTAGCTAGCATGTTGCTGCACAGGGAATGAATCACACCCATAAATGTGTGGTGTGATTCTGTACTAGCACTATTTAACATTTAGGTCCACATTTAAAACTTAAATCGATCTAACTATATCACTCACACCCTGTGGGACAAAATTTCACACCCTGCGTGACATAGTTAGGTCGACCCGACCCCAGGTGTAGATGCAGGCAGGTTGATGGAACAACGGGATTAACTACACTGATGAAAAGCCCCCTTCTTTGGTGGAGGAAGTTTTTACACTATGGTTCTCCAGCTGCACAGCTTCTGTACCATAGAAGCTCAACTGTAACTGCTGTAGTGTAGACATACCCCTCTTTGTATGGAACTCAGCATGATTAAACTGCTGTTCATATAGGCTACATAATTACAGTATGCTCTGACATGACCATGTGTTCAGTGTTGCAAAAATACTATCTATCCCTTGCATCTGTGAAGAGTTAATCTCTTGACTGGTTATATTAAACAGCATTTCTGACTGGGCAAGGGTTACATAGTGTTCCTATTGTAGTTTGCATCTTCCATAAAATAACAGTTGTTTTTAGTGATGCACTGAAGTCCAAGTTGGTGCTTTTTGCTCCAGTTGTATTCTGAGTAATTTGCAAGTCCTCTGACCGCCTTGTAAACCTTGCTTCTATGAAAATTTAGGTGTGGATTTTGAAGAAATTTGTTAGTCGCATGTAGGTGTGCACCAGCCCCTAGGCGGGGACTCTGGTAAGCATAGATTCATAGAAGAAAACCAAAACATTGACATTGGGAAATATACACAAGCATTGTCTGTGTGGTGGACAGCAGTAACTTAGTCTGCTGCTATTTCTTCAACACATACATGCCTTCACAGTGGGCTTTTGGGACTTAGTGACAGGACTATTCAGACTTCACTCTGCACACATTCCAGATAGCAAATCAGATCATGCAATTGCTAATGCTTGAACTTTCAAAATAGAAACAGAATTATCACAGATAGCAAAACATGCCTTTTCGGTATGGTGTGGGAAATGCTCTGCCCAAGGCTGGCTTCATGCATGGCGAGGTTTAGCCAATGAATGGCTTATAACAAAGCTAATAACCAAAGCTGCCTCTAAAATGACTGTCTTACATCTTCCTTATTTTAATACCACTAAACAACAATTATATTTACAGTATGTGAGTAACCATATTGTACCAAATGCCATGATACCCTCCTGAGTATATGAACGTGCTTGCATACCATTAAAGTATAAAGAAACAAACTTGCATGATTGCACATGTTGTACCAACTATTGATTTATACTGATGTGTGGAATGAAAACTGTACTAAGTACCGATGAACATTCGTTCTTGCATATGTCTAAGCATGGAATTACCAAGTTTTTATGTTTTTATAATTTCAATAGAGATCAATGTTTATTTTTAATTTTTTTTAAATTAGTAGTTATGAAAATGTTCACAGTTTTGCATAATTATGGGGTTTTAACTTTTTTTCCTGCTTTTTATTTGTTTAAATTTTTGTAGTTGCAGGACATTCGGGGGCGGGGAGGCGGAGGGGGAAATTAAGACAATTATTTACTGATAGTGGATAGTGAGGTTCAAAGAGCTGAAGCTTTCTAAGGGTACAGCTACACAACAGGGCTAAAGCTGAAATAAGCTATGCAACTTGAGCTACATCAATTGCGTAGCTTAAGTTGAAATAGCTTATTTCGACTCTGGCCATGTCTACACAGCACTTATTTCAAAATAGAGCAATCTTCCCCCAACTTCCCTTACTCCTCATACAATGAGGTTCACAGAAGTCAGAGTAAGAAGCCCGTAATTTCAAATTTATTTAGAAATAACGGGCTTGCTGTGTAGGGCTGTGTCTAGACTGCAGGGTTTTTTCGAAAAAAGTAGCCTTTTTTCAAAAAAACTTCACCTGCATCTAGACTACAGCCACATTCTTTCGAAATTAAATCAAAATTTTCTTTTCTTTCGACGGAGTACTCCTCATTTCACGAGGAAGAACGCCTTTTTTCGAAAGTGCTCTTGAATGCAAACAGGGCTTTTTCGAAAGAGAGCATCCAGTGTAGATGCAGTGTAGATGCTCTTTTTCGAAAGAAGCTTTTTCTAAAGTATCTTTCGAAAAAGCCTCTTTCGAAAGAGACTTGCAGTCTAGACGTAGCCTAGGTGTGCACTGTTATTTTGGAAAAACTGTTGTTATTCTGAAATAATGCTGCTGTGACAATATTTCCTAAGGGTACATCTACACTGTATGCTTGTTTTGAAATAGCACGTCTACATTGCAGGGCACTCTCAAAATTAGTCCGAGGCAGGCTTCCCTAATGTAGACGAGCTATCTTTATTTAGAGCCCCAGGAGGCACTGGGGAGGAATAACTTAGAATGGCCCTGGTGAGGGGCTATTTTGAAATAGCAGCAGTGGAGTGTGTATACATGCCTTATTTTGAAACAGCTATTTCAGAATAGGAGTTATTCCTCATAGAATGAGATATACAGATTTTGGAATAAGCCATCCATTATTTCTAAATTATTTCGAAATAACAGAATGGCTTTATAGGTGCTCACATTAATTCAAAATAACGCTTGTTATCTTGAAGTAATGGTGCAGTGTAGATGCACCCTTACTGTTAAACACAAATTGTCATCAGCAGATGTCAACATATACAGAGTAAATACTCTTAAATCAAACTCTAGTAAGTTACTGAGCAGCATTTTTCTTCTCTTGCTCACCTGCACATTTCTATGATTATTGATGGAAATATTTTGGATTGGTTTGTGAGTAGATGGGCAAATAGGCTTCTATCTGTAAAAGTTAGTAAACATCATAGATATTGACATACATTCTAACCGTCCAAGATAAGGGACCTGTCTTGCCAGGGTACTGAAGTAAACGGGAGCAAAGTGTTATACACCTCCAGTAATCAGGTTGTTTGTTCAGGCTGAAAACGTTGGCCAGAGTGACCTGTTCAAAGCTGCAGAGTTAGATTTTCTGTTAGTCATTTGTGTTGCCAAGATGCTCTGTGTTCTTGACCCCTGAACAAAGATAACAGCTGATGCTTTGTGTTTCTGTAATGTTGTCTGACAAAAGATCACAAAGCACTTCACATACATTGATTTAAGCCTCACTGCTTGGTGCATCTTATCTGCACTGTCAGTACTCGGAAGCTCAGCTGGAGTGAGGCTTGTATGATTGCACAATACTAGGTCACGCTTTTCAACAAAGCACGCTGTGTAGACATGTGTCACGGGAACAGATGCAATAGCATAGGAACATACACAGTAGCTGAAGAGAAACAAGATACAGGAGATAATCACTTCTGTATGAAAGGAAATGAGGGGGCACAGGTTTCTTTTCTTATGTGATCATACCAGGAGCTATCTAATGGACTAGAGGATAAGAGAATTAGCCTTGAAAAAGAAAGCACTTCAACTTAAAATGAAACAGGGCTTGGAGGATTTATGATCATGGGGACAATGTCAAAATAGGGCAGCAAAAGGTGAAAATTCATCAGGGAAACAGAGACAGGGTATTTAGCTTGCCACTGATTTTAAAGAGATACAAAGCAAAGTGTGGTACCACTTAACATATAAAGAGTCCAAACAATGAAAAGACACGCCAAACTGAAATTATAGGAAGAGTGAATAAAGCTATGGGAATGTTGGGATTCTGAATTAATGACAGTCCAACAGTTAATTCTTGGAGAACTTGCAGCTCTGTAGATCAGCAGGGTAGATGTGTATCCCCTCTCCATGGTACTGCTTCAGCACCTGAGTTAAGCTGAGGTTTCCAAGTTTGAAATACCAGAGAGGAAACAAGTTCCAATGTCTTCATCGCTGTCTTTTATGGTCACTAGTTGTGCATGGTACATTGACTGGTCCATAACATAGATTGGTCCATGGCCTGAGAGCCTTCCAGACCAGCTGAGACCTCAAACAGCAAAGGATGACCGCTTAAGACTAGAAAGGTTATAGATGAGGGTTACTGCAGTAGAAGTTTTCCCAGGTCTTAGACTCATAGACTCATAGACTTTAAGGTCAGAAGGGACCATTATGATCATCTAGTCTGACCCCCTGCACAGTGCAGGCCACAGAATCTCGCCCACCCCTCTTAGAATAATCCTCTCACCTATGTCTCCGATATTGAAGCCTTCAAATACTTTGAAGGCCCCAACATGCAGAGAGTCCTTCAGCTGTGATCTGTGCCCAATGCTACAGAGGAAGGCGAAAAACCTCCAGGGCCTCTGCCAATCTACCCTGGAGGAAAATTCCTTCCTGACCCCAAATATGGCGATCAGCTAAACCTTGAGCATGTGGGCAAGACTCACCAGCCAGACACCCACTCACCAGCCAGACACCCAATGTCTTTACTTGGGAGCTGGAGGTGAGATGACTTTTGGTCCTCAGGATTCATTTTAAATTGTGCACATGCCCGGAACTACTGCAGCAGGACAAATTTTATAATCAAACACTGTAGCATGGTAACTTTCAGAACTGGTAGTCAGCTCTGGAAATGCCTGTGGGAGGTAGCATATCACAGGCAATATGCAAACCAAACCCTGAAATTGCTGCTTAGTCCAAATTGCTTTACTTGACCAAAGTTCTCATGGACTTCAGGATTTCAGCTCAAAGGGAAATGGGTTCCAAGAATATGAAAATAGACGAGCTTGCTAATTGGCCTTGTTTGGCGCTCTCATTGGCAGTGTAAGCAAAGAAGTCTGATGGAGTTTGGGGGCTCAATGTTCTCTTGCCCCATAAGTGGTCTCTCCTCTGCTGTGATTGGAGCACAGTGTGGGGAGCCAGCACTGCCCCATAACTGTTTGAATAAACAGGATTGCAATGAATGTGCTGTCATTTTAGTACCGTTGATTCAGAAATCATGCACAGCACTGCACTGTAAATAGATGTCACAATTAAAATATAACAGAGATATGAAAATCTAGGCCTAAGCCTTTCTATAAAATTATCTGGCCCCGTTTGTAGCTCTAGGCTCAGCTTTTGACCCCCTGGGAGTATTATCTGAATAAAAATGCTAGAAGGCAAACTGTGAAGCTTTGGAGTGATTGTTACCAGCATCTGTTTAATAATCTCATGTAACATTTGGATTATGTGGTTTCAGGAGGAAACACCAATTTAGGATTATAGTAAAGTAAATTTTCTTACTTAAATACACAAGTGTTCCTGGAGCAAGGCTGCCTCGACAAACTGGTACATTGGGTTGTGGTGGCCTTTTGAACAACTAGCTGTGAAATGCTTCCCATGGAACACGGCAGCTGTCTGGTAACACATTTAAAAATAAAAGATGAGGTGCTGAAGTGCTCTTTGGAAAGCAGATTATGTCAAACCTTCAGCTAGAGGTGCGGGCAATTCCTGTTCCAGAAGTAGGAGACTGTTTCCACTTCCTGAAATAACACTGCTTTGCCTTAAACCCTATCCACAGAGAAACTCTCTACCACAACTTTTGAAGTTATTAGGGGTCCAGTTAATTATCCATTAAGGTTGGAGTCCGACCACTACATACATATCCTGGGTATTCACGCCACGCTCATTTCTGCAGTGGGAAATTGGAGGCAATATCCATGCTTGGAGTAAAACAGAGCCAGATCTCACAGGTGTGCTCTGTAAGCATCCACACTGCCTTTTTCAACTCTCCAATGAGATCTCCTCTCAGAGATTTCCGTAATACCGCAAAACTCTCAGTGGAAAAGTACACAGGGAATGGGCGGCAAATGTCAGGAGAGACTGGGATAAGAGTCATCTGCCCCCCAGATCTTACAGGGATTGGATCTTGTCACTTTCCTGGATCTAATATGTTAAATAGACAATCCATGGCCAAACTGTAGTCCTGAAAGTTTTATGATCCAGAATTCAGAGCTCCTCTGACTTCAAAAGAGCTGTATCTTTTTATGCCAGCTGAGCACCTGGCCATGTGGATCCAGTGTGCCCATCTGCACAAAGCTTCAAGGTGTGACTAGCCTGCTTTGTTCAGAAACCAGGAGCCTGTCCAGTTATCTGCCTGCCATAGTCAATTAGGCAATCAAAAATAACAGCTTGCCTTGAAGTTGGCTGAAAGTTTAGTCTTTTTGCACAGTCCCTGAGAATGGTCACATACCCTCCAATTCAGAGATTGACCAAATCGCCGACGGGAAAATTTGGTAAGAATTAATAGAGTACTTACTTACTGCCCGTTACGCCAATGGTGCATAGGGCAGCAACAAAGTCCTTCCACTTCTGTCGGTCGCAGGCCAAAGCGCCTATTGTTCCCCAAGTGTGATGATGGTCTTTTAATTCTTGTTCTACCGTTCGGCGCCAGGTTGTTTTTGGTCTTCCTCTCTTTCTCTTCCCATCTGGTTTCCAGTGGAGTGCAATTTTCGTAATAGATCCGTCTTCTCTTCGTAACACATGACCTATCCATCGCCAGCATCTTTTCATAATTATAGTGGCCATGTCTTCTTGTTTACACTGAGACAATAGGTCTTCGTTGGAAATTTTATTTGGCCAAAATATCCTGATTATTCTTCTAAGATTCTTGGTATGGAATGTAGACAATTTAGTAAGGTCTCGTTGTATCATGCGTCAACATTCTGCTCCATAGAGAAGCACTGGGAGAACACAGCTGTTGTATAGTTTCAGCTTAGTGTGCACGCTGTACTTTGAGGATTTCCAGATGTTATTCATACTGATAAAGGCATTTCGTGCTTTACTCAGTCTATACAAATCTATCAGTAAAGGGAAGATCGTTGTTATTGATCTTGATGGGGGTTTGTGTTATAGTGTTCAGAGTCATGACTTCTGACTTCTTCTGGTTTATCTTAAGGCCAACTTGTGAGCTATACTTATTTAATTTATCTGTTTTATCTTGCATATGCCGATGAGTGTGAGAAGTGCAATTAATAGAGTAGCAAATTCTTATTAACCATCCCAAATTCTAGACAAAGCATAAGTAAATTTATAAAGTTATACTGACAAAGCAAACTGTTCAGTTTCAGGCTTAAGTTCTGTTTCATCAGATTCGTAGAGGAAGTCCCTGGTAAAAAGGGGGGGACAAAAGTGAAGGGAGGGACTTGAGTCACGTTTACATTATTTTGTACCCAAAATAAGATATCCTGACCATATCTGGGGGAAAGTCAACCATGCAGCCGCCCAATGACTGAGTTACACCTGTCTTTGGGCTCTTTTTAGCAGAGGTTGTCAGATGCTTTTGCCCCTTTGCTATTTGTTTTTGCATGCATGGCCAAGTTTAATGAAAATCACACAGCTTGTTATCTCACCGCACCCATTCCACACTTCAGCCTACCACTGATAGCTGCAAGGATGTACAGGAGGCAGCTGGTGCCAAACTTTAACTTCATGTATAAGAAGGTATATTCATTAATTCAACAGAGAGCCTACAAATATTTTCACATAAAGAGATATGAGCCTTTTTGCTCTGCAAAGCAGTGTGTGCTCTGAGGGTGAAACTGGGTGGGGAGAGGGCCAGTACGAAGCACAATGGATATCCCCCACATCGAGGGACTTAAGTAGTTAGATACTTTACCTAGTGGGCATTTCAACCAGAGAGAATTGCAAAGTCCTTTAGAGCAGAACATGGACTGGAAGCCACCTATGATTAGCTCTGACTAAGAGATCTAGTGTCCATAATATTGAATCAGGAGCAAAGTTATTTTAGAGAACTCTCATTTACTGAAGGATTTGGGTAAGTGCCAAACATTGTTAAATATTGTATCATATTACTCAGAACAAAGATTAGTCTTGGCCTATGTTTGATGACCCATAAAGCTGACTAGTCCGGCAATATAATTTCAAATAGGTGTGAAGTAAGAGATTTTTCCACTGAAATCTTGGGCACTTTCCCTCTAACTAGCTACCGTAGCATAATGATTGCGCTAGGTTGCATATATTTAACCAAAGTTAGAACTGATCAAAAGGCGCTGCATTTTCACACCATGATATATTGATATCAATGCAGCTGCAGAGAGGGAAGTCTGTAGATTTTTGACTGTAGTGCTAAGGGTTGAAGTTAAGGTTCAAGATTCTATACCTATATTTGTCAGACATCCAAACAGAACAAAACTCAAAGGACAATCCAAACTTTTTTTTTTTTTGTGTGGAGAAAAGTTGTATGGCTCATTGTGGCTTTGTTTCTATAGGGGAATGGGGTTTACAGTGACAATGAAGCCTATTGTTTTGGGGGTGGGGTTGTTTTTTATTTTAACTTCTGGATTTTCTCACCATATGTCATGATGGGTGTCACAATTATTTCACAATGTTCAAAGAATCAGCCATAAGACTGCAAAACCCTGTACCTCCTTAGGAAAAAAACAGGCCACCACATTTGGAAATAAGATGATCAACTCCTCTGTTTTTGTCGTGGTTTTGGCTAGATTCCAGCTCTAATCTTTACATTCTGCCTGCTCAGCCATTTCACCTGGGTGCAGAATTCTTCCAAGTGGGATCACTTCAACGTTGCTTTGTTCAGTTTGGTTCCACCTGTGGCATGGCTGCACTTCAGGGTGGGGGAAGTAATTCTCTGACAGCTTTTCTCAACCTCAGACTGAAACCATAAGACCCTTAAGACAATTATACTTTGTCCAAAGTTCTAAGCAGAGGAAAGAAAGCCAGAGCAAGCTTAGAATTAGAACCGTAGAGCTGGAAGAGACATCAGAAGGTCATCAAGTCCAGCCCCCTGCCCAAGGCAGGACCAATCCTAATTAAATCAACCCAGCCAGGGTTTTGTCAAGCTGAGACTTAAAAACCTCTAGGGATAGAGACTCCACCACCTCCCTAGGGTAACCCATTCCAGTGCTTCACCACCCTCCTAGTGAAATAGTTTTTCCTAATATCTAACCTGGACCTCTCCCACTGTAACTTGAGACCATTGTTCCTTGTTCTGCCATCCGTCACTACTGAGCACAGCCTTTCTCCATCCTCTTTGGAACCTCCCTTCAGGAAGTTGAAGGCTGCTATCAAATCCCCCCCTCACTTTTGCATTCCTGATAACTCCCCTGCATTCTCGAGCTACACATTTATACCCCTCCCTAGCCATCTGTCCAAGTTGCCACTTTTTGTAAGCTTCCTTTTTGTGCTTAAGTTCACCAAGGATGTCCCCGGTAAGCCAATCCAGTCTTCTACCATATTTGCTTCTCTTGCTACGCATTGGAATGGTTTCTTTCTGTGCCTCCAATAAGGCTTCTTTAAAATACTTTCTTTAAAATACTGCCAGCTCTCCTGGGCTCCTTTCCCCTTCATGTTAGCATCCCAGCGGATTCTGCTCATCAGGTCTCTGAGGGAGTAGAAGGCTGCTTGGATAACATCCCTTCCCATCTTCCCCTCCACCCCCATGAAGAGGCTACAGCTCTCGCTCCTCTCCGCAGAGATAACGTAAGACCCTAAATGAAAGGCTTGCCTTTCTAGCCCTCCATCGGGGTCCCCCTCCAACATATCCTACCCAGCAGGTAGAACATTGGCCTCCTGCTCCTCAGCTATGCTACTTCAGGGGCTGGTCCTTGCCTCCTTTACTGGCACTGCTGGCTTGGCACTTTTAGGCTTCACACATGAAAGGACTGATTCATCTACATTAAAACTTTTGGAGGGAAGGCAGGGGAGAATTGCAATACTTACTATTTGGAGTATCTGAAATACTTTCCAATTATTCATTTTTGTGGCTTTTGTTTCTCTGAACTCTGTTCAGTGTGCTGTGTCTTGCTGAACAGAAAAAAAACGTTTGCATTGCTTACTGTTTGCATAAGCATCCAAATCTCAATTAAGACATTTATGAAAAGCAGTTTTGCATTTTGATCCTTGCGTACCAGACATAGCTTTCCCATGGCTAGGAAGTTTCCATGGCAACTGATTAATAAAGATTAGCTTTGCTTATAAAGTGGTAAGACCCAAGTACATCTTGTTTTATGATGTAGATAATCTCTAGATCTCTTTTTGGAGACGGGTACCTATCAAACAAGTGCTGCAGGCAATGTATTCTGAGAAACCAGACCAAAGGGCTCATAAGTGTGAGATCTTTTCTGCGTATTTTCAGTTTTCCCACCTCTTAAATCTGCTTATTGGTCAACTTGAAGAACTGTTTCTATTAAGCAAGTGTTTCCTGAACCTGCCTGAGGGTTATCACATAAAGGCACAGTGCTATATTTTTACGTTGAAACTCGAAGCTAACTTAGGCACAAGATGTTTAGATCTACATCTCCCTTTGTAGTTTAAAGTGCCAAAACAAAGACACTTATGGAGTGAAAAAGAAATCACTGAAATATTGGCAGGGGCTCATTTTTGCCCGTGAAAACTTTTTTAGTATTTTAGTAGTTCAAAGTATCTACCCCCACCCCCATTCTGTAGTTGTGATTAGGAACAAACACTTTGTTTCAGACCTAAGAAGTTTAATTTTTTTGTTAACTATGAAGACGCCACTCATTTTATGTGAATGGGAAGGGGGAAGACGCATTAGCAAGAACATAAGAACTGCCCTGGATTTTTCCAGGTTTTCATATGGACACTGAATTCAGACCAGCTGAAAGTGTTGCAAGTTTCAAGCAAACAAGGGTGAAGTTTGACTGAATTTGAGCCTTTTTTGTGGTTTAAGTGCAAACCAGGCAAAATTTGGCAGTTTAAACTTAACTGTGCATGGACATTCCTGAACCTGAAATTCATTCTGTTCTTGAAAGTAAAGAAAAATCGCAGCATTTGCATAGCTCTAGAGCATAGGGTATGCCTACACTGCAAGTAAAGGTGTTTTTGTAGCATAGGTAGGCATAGTTATGCTAGTGTTAATCTAGCTAGTTCATGCAAGCCTACCTGTGTTACAATCAGACTTTCACTTGCAGTGTAGACATGCCCATAATCTCTGCCTACATGCGTTGCTAGCTGTTAAGTTAACACTGAATTTTATCTGCCATTTTGTCACCCAGGAACACAGTTTTGTGAGACCTCTTTGTAACTCTCTGCAGTCGGCTCCAGTGTCAAGGTTGTTCCCCACTCTAGCACTTTCAGTGCAGAAGGTGGGGTCCTACAAGAGACTTTAAACTACCCTGCCACTAACGGCTTCTGCTTAAAACTCTGCAAGATCACAGATACCCTGACCTTGGGTGGTACGCCGCCACCACACAAATGCAAAAACTCCTTTGAGAATTCAGGAAGACGTATCTGGGCATTTCTTCTTGTGGAGGTACCCTCTACCTCTTTAGCCCTAAAGAGACAGCTTGAAAACAAACTATAATTTCTTGATAGATGACCTTTCAATCTCAGGCACCTGCCCACAGATCCGCCAGTCTTCTAAGATACAGGAATCAGATCATAGTCTTTAAAAAGGTGATTGTTATTAACAAAAGACAATGTACTTGATAAAGCACACTTGGTTGCTAGGTGTTACAGAGCAACTGATAAAAGGCAGATTAAAGAAACAACAACATAGAATTGCTTCCCTATAATTCAGTTTAAAAGTTACAATGTACTAGGAGGCCCAGGGCTCAGCACAAAGGAGTTCAACCAACCAGAAAATTAAAGAAAACAACCTGATCACGTATAGCTTAACATTCCCTATTCTATTTCCATCTCTGTTGTTCCAAGGTTTAGACGTTTCCTGGGCATGCGTATTGCTGGAAATCCCATGCCTTGTTCCTGTTTTAACGAATGTCTGTATCTCTCCTCTTGTCACACAAAGACTACAGCAGTCAGATCACTGCTTTTCAATTCAAATATTCACACTATCTTTTCATTGGCTCTCCGGCTCCCTTCCAACACTTCCTGGAGAGTCTCAAGGACTCACTTTTTCTCTGGGTTTCATCCTTACAGGTAATTTAGTTAACTGAATGGCTGGGATGTCTGCAAAAGGGTAGTACCCCCCCTATTCATCACATTCAGTCCTAACTATCATGAGTAATTCTGTAATTTTTACCACCTTATTGTTCATTCCCTTTTCAAAATCATGTATGAATATGTTGAATACCACAGTACAGATTATTGGGAGATCCTGCTATTTATCTTTCTCCCTTACTGCTTCCTATCCTTTAACGAATTACTGATCCATGAGAAGACTATCCCTTATCCCATGACTTTCTTCTGAGCTTATAACTGCAGTTCTCTGTTGAGCTACTGGCAAGTTATCTTGGGAATTGGATTTTAAAGGTGTGTGAAAGAGGTTGCACTGAAGCAACTATTAGAGTTGTACTTCAGCTAAATTTTTGGTTTTGCCAGGACTTTTGTAGCTTCTTTTCATACAACACAATTTTGCAAGTGAAATTCCTCTTGATGTTGAAAGTTACTAGAGGACAGTAAGGGTGCATCTACACAGCAGGCTAAACTCCAAATAAGATACGCAACTTGAGCTATGCTAATTGTGTAGCTTAAGTTGAAATAGTTTATTTCTAATTTGGGCATGTCTACATAGCAGTTATTTTGAAATAGAGCACTCTTCCTCTGACTTCAATTACTCCTCATACAGTGAAGTTTAAAGAAGTCGGAGCAAGAAGCCCGTTATTTCAATTTTATTTCAAAATAATGGGCTTGCTGGGTAGACGCGCACTATATTATTTTGGAATAACATCCATTATTCCGAAATAACGCTGCTGTGTAGACATACCCTATGGGTCTGTCTACACTACCACCCTAGTTCGAACTAGGGTGGTAATGTAGGCAACCGGAGTTGCAAATGAAGCCCGGGATTTGAATTTCCCGGGCTTCATTTGCATAAAGCTGGGCACCGCCATTTTTAAATGTCCGCTAGTGCGGACTCCGTGCCGCGCGGTTACACGCGGCACAGACTAGGTAGTTCGGACTAGGCTTCCTAGTCTGAACTACCGTTACTCCTCGTGAACGGACTAGGCTTCCTCCGTTACTAGGCTTCCTCCGTTACTCTTCCTAGTTCGGACTAGGCTTCCTAGTCCGAACTACCGTTACTCCTTGTGAAATGAGGAGTGACAGTAGTTCGGACTAGGAAGCCTAGTTCGAACTACCTAGTCTGTGCCGCGTGTAGCCGCGCGGCACGGAGTCCGCACTAGCGGACATTTAAAAATGGCGGCGCCCGGCTTTATGCAAATGAAGCCTGGGAAATTCAAATCCCAGGCTTCATTTGCAACTCCGGTTGCCTACATTACCACCCTAGTTCGAACTAGGGTGGTAGTGTAGACATACCCTAAGTGTGGAAAGGTTTTTCAGCTAATCATAAGGTACCAGATTCTTTCTGATGGGCTTAGAATGGAGTGAGCTCCCTTTGTCTATCTGAAAGTGAAAAAATACGTATTGAAAAGATTTATTTTATCCCTCATTCAGTACAGCTGGTTCCTCCACTAGACTTGCAAGCCATAAGCAATGCTTGATCTGACAAAACAATTTTCTACTAGGTCTCTCTCTTTAGCCATTCAGTCCTGCATCCCTTTTGCATGAATCATGCCAAGCTCTTTTGATGGCCTGGGAATGTGGGCCACTATTCTGAATTCTGAGGAAGGAGCCAAGACCACACACATTTGTGAAGAAACTTGCACTTGCAAAGTGAAAGAGCTCAGTGATGCAGTGTATAATTTATATTACTTTGTCAGGGAACAGCATAATATCCATGTGGTTCAGAGCAGTGAAACACATAGTGGGGATGGGAGGGAATAAAGGAATTAAACTGTGAGAGGACACTGGAGAGAAGACAATCAGATTATGTGTATAGCAAGATGGAAGTCTTGCTTCTAATAGATTCTCACTGTTCTGATTTTTGAGGGTCAACTGTTGCCTAATCCCCTCCTTGGGTCAATATTTCAGAGTGACCCAATGAGTAACTGAGAGTGGAATCAGATGGGTGGATCTGCAGAAACACAGCACTTGATTGTCCCCGCCCTCCAGCTATAGGGGAAAAACATTTGAGGGACTGTGCTGCCACTAGCTACATTCCCTCTAGCTGATACACAGTGACCACAGAAGAGATGCTCATTTAGAAGACACCAATTTATGATAGCTTCTCAGGTGTCCTCTTGGTCAACTTAAATAAACAGCTGATACAGCACGAGGGTGTGGAACCAGCTCACAAACCCTGGAGCCTGTTCGCCACAGAGTATAGCTGGTCAAAGTGACTCTGACAAAATGGCTTCTCATCAAAGGAAAACGGGTGGGGAAAAATATAGCTTTGTGCAAGAGACCATAAGCCAAAACCATTTTGGTAACTCTTTATTGGGGCAGATTCTGGCTATCCCAGGCACCATTTCACCCCACATGTAAGTTAAGAGCCTGTGCTGGACTCTCCCTCTTGCATGCACTGTCACTCAGAAAACGCCTGCACAGCAGGGCAAAAATCAAATTAAGACACGCAACTTCAGCTACAGCAATTGCTTAGCTGACGTTGAAATAGCGCCAAAAGCCAAATTAAGTTATCTACACAGCAGGAAGTCGAAGGAAGAATACTCTTCCTCTGACCTCCCTTACTCCTCGTGAAATGAGGGCTACAGGAGTCGGAGTAAGAAATCCTTGAGCTCGCCACTATTTTGAAATAACGGCTTTTGGTGTAGGCGAATATTTTGTTATTTCGAAATCACGTCAGTTATTCTGAAATAACGCCGCTGTGTAGACATACTCTAAGAGGCTAGGGTGGGGTTGCAGCATCGGGGATGGATTCAGGAGTGTGCTGTGGGTGGAGATGAGGGGTCTGGGAAGGAGGAAAGGTATAGGAATGCATTGGGGCTGGGGGTGCAGAGCCTGAGAGGGAGGATAGGAGGGTGCTGGGAATGGGGACGTGAGGTTTGGGAGGGCCTCGAAACCAGTCCTTTGCTAGGCTGCCATTCCCCCAGCTGGGGACGAAGGGGAGCAACAGCACACAGAGCTGCTGCCTCCCCCCCACCGCCCCTCCCGTGCAGTGTTCTGAATCATGGGTGTTCCCAGATCATGGAGGTTCAAGTGTATTTCCCTAATCAGAAAGCTGGTGCAGCAAGTGTTTGTCAGACAAGATTACGCCTATGATTGGCCTAAAGAGATCTTCCCAAATTTTTATCCCGAGCAGCCTTTCAGTGTGGAAATTTTGAAGTGGGATTGTTTAGATAGGGAGCCATTCTGCACAAATGCATATGCATTGTCACATGTAGATAAGAGCTGTGGGGAGTGGGCTTTCTCACATAAGCTCAGGCATAATCTTCTGAGATGAACTTTATGAGATTTTTAGAAACTAACGTATTTATCTACAGCGCCATCATCTGAATGAAGTGTGGGCAGATTTACAGCTCTCGTGCTGGCTATCTGAGGCTGGTCAGGAATGCATTACAGATTTTTGGCCCAAGTCACTTTCTAAATGTGGTCCTTACCCTGTACTGATGTCGAACCATGTTGAGAACATTATCAGCATTTTAAATTGCTGTGGGGACAGTCAGGCAATTTATGACAATGTTAAAAATGTAGCAGCCCTTCAACAGGGAGAAAAGACACACTGGGGTTATAACTTTGTTCTGAGCTTGAATTTTATAGATGATACGGAGCTTACGTAAACATCCGACATGCTGCCCCCTGCCCTAAAGTAACTAATAACTCTAACACACACTAACTCTTCCATGTGAACACACATTATATAGAAGTTGTCATTAATAGCGACACGTCTCTGTCAATCTTCCCTTGACATCCGCTAAAGGGACAAGGGGAGACCTTTCATGGTTTCTCTGAAAAGACTCATTAATTATGGCAGTAGAATAACCACTGCATTCTGTGAAGGAGATTCACCCAATTGCCGTCATTCACATAAAGGAGGCTTTTAGGAAGGGAGATTGTTTCAGTTCTAGACTTGCAGTATTTTATCAATAAGAATCTTTCTCTTCTCAGAAGTGGGGGGGGGGAATACAAGCGCCTCATTCTTCTACTGTAAAATTCCAGTAACTCATCAAAGTCAGAATCCAGCCCTCTAAAGCTGTCAGATTCTCTCTTCCTTCATTCTCACACTTTAGTATATAGAAGGAACAACGGCTACATTTCTATCACTTTAGTATATAGAGAGTCACATTTTAAAATGCTTTATATACATTTTAAACTTGTCTGGCTCTGAGAGAATGCCACATGCTTGATATCAGCTCAAAATTGGACTGTCCTCTTTGTCTCAGATGGGTATTCCACCTGCTTGGCACATGCCAGAGTAGCTGTTGCTGTAACAGTGCTTCATCTCCAACAGAGGGAACAGAAATGGGGAAATCACTTGTCAATTTAAAGTCTAGCCTGGGTCACTGGAAGTAACTTCCCATCCTGCCATGGGAGAATAAGGCTCCTGAAGACCGAAGGTTAGAACTGAAATTGTCCACAAGAAAAAATTCCAGAACTGCATTACAGGGCTTAAAAGGAGGGTGTGCCAGGCGTTTCCCTGGCCGCGGCTCAGCGTGTGTATCGCACCGCCTTGTACGGCGCCTGTTGTCTGCCTGCACCCGCTTCGCTCTATGCGGCAGGGCACATAGTGGTGTTGCTATGTGCCACACTTGGGGGCGGGGTTCAGCTTTTAAATTGGGATTGGGATTCCATTGGAAACATGCCAGGCCATGAGCTGGGTAAGTTGATCCCCAGCCATCCTGGCTATGCCTGGGCAAGCGCAGTGGGGGTAGAGTTTCTTTTTTTTTGGGGGGGGTGGGGACAGGTTTGAACAGCACCTAGCACAGCACAACACTGCTCCTTGCCCCTTTCGAGTGCTGGAGTGATCAGGAATAAGAGTTCCAGAAGGGGAAGGTTCTGAAATGCTTGGTTTTATGCCTGGATCTTGTCCTCCTTTTGTTCGTCCTGAAAGGATCCTGCACCAGTAATGTGTGTGGCATTGGCATTGACAGTTCCTGAGCCGAAGACTTCAAGTCAAAAAGAGGCGCACAGGGACGCCAGAAAAGAGAAAGTAACTTGGTGACTCCAAAAACGTGAGCTCACTGCTCACGTTCATAGGAAAGCAGCTCTGAGTAAGGGCAAATTACATGCCCTACCCCACGGCACCACAGATTTGCTCTTGGTGGTGACACTGAAAGTCCTGTGGCTCAAAAAGCCTGGCGATGTCAGTGTCCGTGCAGAGACAATTCTGCGCTGATTCGCATTCACGGTGACCATGCAAATGAGGGCACCATTCCAAACAGACTCTGGCTCGGTGCATATCACTGGCAGCACTCGATCTGGGAACACAGTAGGTTTGGTCCCCTCACCACTTACAGTTTGGAATTCACCAATTGGGACATGATTTGATTGTCATCCAAAGAGTCTGATAGAACCAGAGAAGTTGCGAGCAAGGGGCTATGCCACCACCTGACCACTGCATCACTGGCTTAGGGTATTGTTCAGCTCCACCACCTTCCGAGGTAACACATTCCAGTGCTGCACCACCCTCCTAGTGAAATCATTTTTCCTAACATCCAACCTAGACCTCCTCTGCTGAAACAGAAGGACATAGAGGCTGAGTGCCTTTCCTCCCCCAGGTTAATAGAACCCATTCTGTTAACCTTGCTGCACAACTCTGTGCCTTGGGGGTGATGTGAGGGGAGGGTGGCAAAGGGGTGGAGCACTGGGGGGATGTTTAGAATGCAATGGGTTATAGGATTAGAGCCAATTGACTGGCTGGATGGCAAATGATTTTAGCAATATAACTCTTAGTCACAGCATCCCGCGTTGAACAGGTGTCATCACATTCCTGGGTGCAGTTAGTCCTACTCTTGCTTCCTGGGATCGTCCCTGACTAACTCAAGAGGTTGCCAGGCTATATTAGGGAGACTTTGAGTCGTCTTCAGCATGTGATGAGCTGAAGTCTCAAGTCGTGGGTGAATACAAAGGATCCTGCAGTTTACAAGGAAGCAACCGCGTGGAAACTTGCTGGAGAAAATGAATATTTATGGGACCGTGAGGGTGACCAGTTCTTTTCAAGGGGAGAAACAGATGAACCCATAAATGTTCCCATGGCCTCTCTGCTTTTTTACAGGAACAACAGAGAAAAGAGACAATGTGGCAAGCCATGTGCTGACATTTCCTTTCATTGGTTTACAGATGTGTGAGAGCCTCTACCAGGCAAAATCACTCTGCTGGGCAGTTGTGTGGTGGCAGAAGTTTAGTCACTTTATGGCCAATTCCACCTGTCAAAACTGTGGGCTTTTTGTGTTGATCGCACTGATCGTAGCTCTCAAATCCCATAGGTGTGGCCAGGGAAGCTCTCCCCCTGCTTTGTAACTATCTAGTAGAGACTAGATTAAGAAAGTTCCTAAACTACCTGCCCACACAAGAACAGAGGGAACTGGGCTTGGCCAATGAGCATGGTCATTTGTTTTTTCTTCTTGAATTTTGAGGCAAAAACTTTCACTCGACTTGTAAATCAAAGGAGGCTCAGAACTAAACAAACAGGCTTATTAAAAGTGCTATTTTGGGGACCCATAAAGCAACTAAATCCATCAAAATGACACATTTAATTGCTGTGAGACTGGGTGGAGCTGTGCAAAACTTGCTGGGTTTTGATTCACACTGGACTCTTCAAGGTGACTAGTCTGAGGCGAATTTCAGTTTCACAACCAGAGAGGTTCATTTGAAGCTTCGTGTTCCAATGAGTCAGTACTCCAGGTGAAATTCTGCCAAAACTACTGAGTTGTTCATGATTTCTATGCAAACCCTCTTGCTCCCATGCCCTGGGAATCCATGGTGACCAAAAACCTTGTCACCTCTGATTTGTTTAAGAAGGGTTGGCTGGCCTGCCTGTCCTCTTGCATTCAGGCTGCCACCCCCTTGCCCCCAAACCAGAGTGATTCAACTGAGAAGTCTCTATTTTGGGGTAGTGTGACTTTAAACGACAAGCGCCATGGTGGAGCATTACTTCAGCAACTTTCTCCTAGGCTGCGCTGTATTAGGGAGGCTGGAGAAATAAATGTTTCCCACCAGACTTGAATGTTGTTGCCAATTTCACTGGTATCTTCCATCAACCTCATGATCCACAGAATGAACACAAGTCTAGCAAAGAAACATGTGACTGTCTGACATCTCTTTCCCTGGCGGTTTGCTTCCCTTTAGCGACCTTAAATTTGGTTATTCATGGACTCCAAGGCCAGAAGGGACTACTGTGATCATGCAGCCTGATCTTTTGTACAGCATGGGCCATAGAACTTCCCTCAAATAATTCCTGGAGCCAGGTCTCCTTCCAAAAATATCCAATCTTGATTTTAAAATTGTCAGCGATGGAGAATCCACCATGGTTCTTGGTAAATTCTTTGTTTCTCTGTTTAAAATGTTTGCATTTCCAGTCTGCATTTGTCTAGCTTCAGCTTCCAGCAATGGGATCACGTTATAGCTTTTTGTGATAGATCAAAGAGCCTATTAAATATTGGTTCCCTGTGTAGATAATTACAGACTGTAGTCAAGTTACCCCGTAACCATTTCTTTGTAAAGTTAAGTAGACGGACAGCGTAGAGCAGTGTTTCTTAAACTTTTTAAGACCGAGGAACACCAAACAATAATTTTTTTTTATGAGGAACACCAAGGATTTTTTTGTTGGAAAAAAAAGAAAGGTTAGGGGGAAAGGTATTGAGGAAAAAATGTCGCCTACCCCTTTAAGGGTGGCCATTTTGAATTCTGTTGTTCACCGCGGCACACCGGTGTGCCACGGAACACAGTTTAAGAAATACTGGCCAAGAGTCTATTGGTATAAGCAGGCTTTCTGCCCTTTAATCATTCTCATGGCTCTTCTGTGACCCTCTCCAATTTATCAAAACCCTTCTTGAATTGTGGGCACCAGTATTCCAGCAGCTGTTGCATCAGTGACAAGTGCAGAGATGAAATATTCTCTCTTCCCCTTCTCAAGTTTCTCCTCTTCATGCATCTACCAATCGCCAAATTCTTTTGACCACAGCATCCCACTTGGAAGCTCGTGTTCAGCTCATTATCAGTTATGACCCCCAAATCTTTATTGGCATCACTGCTTCCCAGGCGAGCAGTCCCCATTCTATAAGTATGGCCTGCTTTCTTTGTGTCCAGATTTACACTGAGCTATTGATAAACCCGCATTGATAATGGGAAGCGAGCCCCCAGGGAAAGAGCTGTCAGACAGTCGCATGAGTCTATCTTTTTTTCCAGGACACTTATAAAAGTGTTAAATAGTCTAGAGCTAAGAACTGACCCCTGGAGAACTCCCCTGGAGGACCCATTTGATGATGTTTCCTACATTTTGACACTGGTCAATTTAATCTATTTAAGATGTGGAATGTTAATTTTATATCGTTCATTGTTTTTCAATCAAGATGTCTTGTGGTACGAAGATGTTTTGAATGCCATGTGGAGGTAGAAGCTTCTGGCCAAACAATGAGGGAAACATGCTTTTTTCCCCTGCTTCACCTCCTGCAAACAATTCCGCAGGGAGTGGATCTCTCACGATTGCACCCCTGTGGCCGAGCATCTACTTGATTTTTGCAACAAGTGTTTTTCTAACACCTAGAAACCCTGCTGAAGAGAGAGATGGAGACGGGGAGCCCTGTTAGGTGCTGAAACAGCATTTAGTCAGAGACCTAAATCTCAAAGGATAAGGGAAAGGGCAGGAGAGAGGAAGTACCAGCACTCGTCCATTCCTGGCTTCCTACCAGACCAAGAGAGCTGAGTGCTGCAGAAAGACTTGCTGGGAATGGGAAATGAAAATAAAAGGCAGAACCTGTGTCTCAGCGCAGAGGGATTGGGGAAAGAAGCAGCTTGGTAGGGAAGCTCTGCAGGGACAGGAGGTGGGCCTGAGCTGAAGACCACCAAGGTGCTTGCAATCTGTCTGGGTGACAGGGAAGTTGCCTAGAGGGAGGAGGCTCGTGATAAAGGAAGCAGGGTAATTCAGGAGTTTGGAATGGACAGATGTGTCAGCCTGGTGCTGGAGCCTGGACTTGTGGCAGGGAGGGGGCTCCCCGTGGAGAGGCCAGACGTAGGCACCAATGGGAGGATTTAAAGAGAAGCTTTGACCAAAGGAGGAGGAGGGGGCATGGCTTGACCACCTGACGCATGGCAAGGTTCCTTTTTACCCAGGAGAAGGGAAAGGTTGCTCTGCTGGTGGGGAGCAGGACTGGTTCTGGAAATCTTGTTTTTATGGACTGCTTGCCTAGGGAGGGAGAAATTTTGATATGGCTCGGGGAGGTGTGGGGAGGCGCAAATTGTGCGACCAGCCTGAGGGAAATCCTCTCTAGTGGGGAAACTGAGGCATGGCTGACATTAGATTAGAGATAAGCCAGAAAGTCGCAGAGTTCCACATAGAAGTGGGCCTCTTCATGCAGAATGTCTTGAATACAAAGACGGAATAGGCCTCTCGTGTCGCACCAGAGAGAAATTCTTGTACCCTAAGCATATTCAATCCAGACTCCCAAGTAAAAAATGGAAATTGACTTACACACAGCAAATGCAGTGCTAGGAGACTGACCCAGTCAGGAGCTCAATTGTCCTATACTTATTCAGAGGCTTCTTTTCAACTCTGCTTGAAAACAATCGGAGAACTCTGCCGGGAAACTATTTTCTCTTTACAGACGTCTGCTCTCACCCTTACAATCCAACAGCCAGCCAAGACGCTCCGGCAGAAATATCCCTTTCTGCCTGTGTGGGGTGCTGGAGGAAATACAGGGAGATGGAAACAAGAAATACCCATATGGACCAGGGTGGGTGTTCATTTAGTTCAGGGTAAGAACAAACAGAAAATGGCTTTTCCCTGTCACCCTGGGCTGCTTGTGTCTTGGCACTGCAAGTACCAGCAGATTTTTTCTTAACCAGACTCACTGGAAATACTCAAGGAAGGACTCTTAGTGGCAGGGGCCTGAGTCGTTCTGTATGGTGCACCAGGACTAAGGATACTTCACTGGCTCCCACCAAACTTTGCCTTAAAGGAATTTGGAAGAGACCAGGAACGTACCACTTGCACTTTGTTTTCACGTATCGGCTGCGTCATTCCGAGATGAACTTGCACTGAGGTTCTTCACCACATGTCAGCTCTCTTTGAAATCCCATCTCATCAAAAATCAATTATGGGAAACATCCGGATGCAGGGTCAAAACCCAATACAAGTCATCGCTTGCTGTGGAGAACATTATGATAGGGCGCCACCTGCTGATCACCCAGCTTTTCTGCAGTTCCTGTTTAATTGTTGTGCTGTTACTCATCCCACTAACTGTTCTTTGGCACTAATACATAGACAAGAAAGTGAAGCCACGTTTTTTGCTGACCCAGCCCTGTAAATCACTGTAGTCTGTAGAATTCTCACACATGCATACTGTTCCAGCGTCACACTGTGGGTTGCTAACAATGGTTATTTGCCTCCGTATGTGAACCAGACTCACACATAATCCATTCGCTACTGTTGGCGCTTGGATGAGGCCTGGTGTCGGTTGTTCATGTCCGTCTGTTTTGAGTGGAATGTCTGGAGATTCATTCTTTTTGAGCTGAGAAGTTAGCATGGAGCTATAGGAGATGCATGGAAAACTGGGGAAAAAAGGGAAATATATATTGTTGTACACTGGAGTCCCAAAGAAGAAAACTGTTCTTGTGTACTCTGTAGATTGCACTAGACAGATCACATTCTGGAACTGAAGGAGCCATAACTCTTAGGGTTAATTCTAAGTAAAAAGACAATTCACACTCACATTTAGGTTACATTTCTAAGTTTGTGTGCCTTGATATGCGATAGTTTCTATCCGTATTTCATTCCAAAGGATCAGAGCCTCTCACAAGACTCACTTCTGAGTTGCACTGTGCAGTAGAGGGGAGAATTTTGCCATACATTTCAATTCACATCACAAAGTGGCAGTATAAGCAGATGATTTCTGCTGATTATTAATAAAGCATTTCCCTCTCCGTGTTCTGTTTCCTGTCAGAAACCTGACTTCGGTTTTCCTCAGCAGCAGAGGGCTGAATAGCAGTGGGGTATGCCAGGGAGAATGTGGCCCGGTGCCGTGTGAGCTACTCACACACACTGCTCAGGACTGAAATACGTTGTCAAAACAGTAGCACTTGTTATTCCAGTCCTGGGACTTGTCTGGGCGGCAATTTCCATGTGCTGTCAGTTGTGGCTTGGCTTGTTCATGCACAGGATGAAATGCCTGAACTCATTTGTCCTTGTGGTAAATATAGGCTCTGAATCCAGCTCCTCAGAGGTGAAAAGCTAGTGCATTAAACTGCCGCAGCACGCAGCCCTCGCAAGAGCTTTCAAAGGGGGAACCATATGCTCACCAGCTTTCATAGAGAAAACAAAGAGGGACGGGTTGGGGCAGTTTCAGTGGACTTTCATCTGGGATTTGCAAAGGAAGGTTCTCCCTTATTTCTCCCTTTCCTTCCAGTCAAGCAACAACCATCTCCACCTCCTTAGCACCCTCCAACTTAGATCATTAACATTCAGGACACGTAAAGGAAAACTATTTTTTACCCTGCTGGTGCCCTTGACTTTCGGTTCCAGTCTCTTCACTATATTTTCTACCCTGTATCCGAAAGACCGGTTGCTTTTCACTTGACTCTCTTGCTCTGTGTCTTCTTTTGGGCCTGGTTCGCTGTTCCTTGTTTGCTTTATAAGCATGTCCTCCATGTGGAGGACATCTGTAAAACCAAGGGGATTGCTTACAGGAGCAAGTCTACTCAACAAAAGGGTCACAAAGCTTGACACCTTCCCCCACCCCCATGAGTTTTGTTGTTTATTCTCTGCTTCTGCTTTTACTCATATGTGATTTCTGCTTCTCAAATTTTCCCCTACCTTTTTGTCTTCAGTAATATCCTCTGCTTGATTAACTATTCATTCTAGTCTTGTCCCCTCTGTCCATGGTTACAAACATAGTATATGCACTTCAAATTCTTGTACAGACAGTCCCCGAGTTACGCGCATCCGACTTATGTCAGATCTGCAGTTACGAATGGGGCTTTTCTCGCCCCGGAGGACGGGAGCGGTGGGACTCCCAGATGCGCCGCGGTCCCGCCGCCCGCATCCACGGGGCGAGAAAAGTTGCTCCGCATCTCCCTGGTCTGCTGGGAGCCCCCCCCAGCAGACCAGGGAGACTGGGAGCAAAGCCTCAGAGGACGCCGGCAGCGGGACAGCCGCGGCGCATCTGGGCTGTCCTGCTGCCCGCGTGCTCCGCGGCTTTGCTTCGTGTCTTCCTGGTCTGCTGGGGGGGGCTCCCCCCAGCAGACTAGGGAGACGGGGAGCAAAGCCTCGGAGGACGCCGGCAGCGGGCTCTGCTGGGGGAGCACTCCTCGGCGCTACTGGACCAACCCGGCAGCACCCCAGCTGCTCTGCCCCAGGCTTCCTGGAATCAGCCGCTGATCAGTTTCAGCAGCGGCTGACTTGGGGACACCTGGGGTAGAGCAGCTGGGGTGCTGCCGGGTTGGTCCCCGCAGCGCTGAGGTGCGGCGCTGCGGGAACCTACCTGGCAGCGCCCCAGCTGCTCTGTCCCAGGCGTCCAAATTCAGCCTGTTGAAACTGATCAGTGGCTGATCCCAGGAAGCCCAGGGCAGAGCAACTCTGCCTCGGGCTTCCTGTAGTGAGCCGCTGGTCAGTTTCAGCAGCGGCTGAATCTGGACGCCAGTTCTGACTTACATACAAATTCAACTTAAGAACAAACCTACAGTCCCTATCTTGTATGTAACCCGGGGACTGCCTGTAATGTGGAAAGAGTTTCCTTTGCTCTATTCTGGGATACCCATGTCAAATGAATTTTGTCTAATTGTTCATTATGGTAACAAATTATTTTCAGGACATCTAGAGTCTCCTTCAGTCATCCATCGCCTGGGATGGAATCTCCATCCCCGGAGATATTTAAGAGCACGTTAGACAGAGACCTGTCAGGGATGATATAGATGGTGCTTGGTCTTGCTGTGAGGCAGGCTACTGGACTTGGTTACCTCTCGAGGTCCCTTCCAGTTCCAGTGTTCTATGATTCAATCATCTTCCCCTTATGATCTTTCATCATAGTCTTCCTTTCACCATAGTGTCCCATTTTCTCCCTTGTTCATTCTTTGCACTCTCTTTGATGCCCGGGCTCTGCACGTTCTGTCGCTCTGTTCCTGAAGTGAAGTCTGAACAACGGGCCTGGTCTGCAGTCTGTGGCCAGTTGCCTCCGGAGATGGTGCGGCTAAGCAAACCTTTGAAATGTGAGCAAGGAATTCAGCTTCTTTCTAACATTGCCGTGTATTTGCCGGTTCTGCAGCTTGAACAATTAGCATTCATTTTTTCCTTCGATAGATCAACTATTTCAAATTCAAACTGTGGTTTGACAGCATCGTTTCTGCTCCCTGAGTAGATGAGAGGGCTCAAAATTAAAAATTGTTGACAAACTGTGCTCTTGACGTTGAACATTGCACTTTTTGGCCAAGAAAATAAATCTAGAATCTTGACAGAGTAATTCTCCCATCCACGATCTGGTCTGTAACATTAATTTTAGATCAGCAAAAGTGCTGCCAACATGAATGCTATTTCAACATAATTGCACAATGTTTTGTCATTCTGACAAATGACACCTTGTTCAGAAGCTGATTACTTCATTTTTAAGCTTATAAAACACACCTACCCCTACAGTGTCTCTGGGTGCACATCAATGTTCCCTCCAATCCTTTCCACCCATGTGCAGAATAATTTTTCTATGCGCACTGAGGCACAGGTGAATGTGTACTACCATTAGAAACACAAATCTAACTGTGGACACTCTGCTAATCAGCTGTGTGGCATTTGAATCTCTCCTGAGAGGTTGCTCAAGGGAACACAGGTGCATATGCAATATTTAATGTCATTCTTAACTTCTAAAGTAGGCTGGGCAGAGAAAGTCTTTCTACACTACATAAAACAATGGCCTCTTGACCATGAGTAGGGCCTCGCTCAGAATACTATTTGTAATACAGCTACATTACACAGACAATGGCATTTAATACATTGTTTATGTTGCAAAGTCAAGCACATGAAGGTAAAGAAATCTCTGCTTCACAGTTCCTTGGTCAACCTTCATTTGAGTCCCTCGGCGTGTATGTATTATGGTCATATGTGGTCATGAGACTTACGATTTTTTTTCGTCGCATTCAGTGCTCAGAATGGACACCTAAGGGCAGAACTAAGGATGCATGGGCATGTAAAGGGCACTGATGCAGCCTAACATGAAAGCCACAGAACAAGCACTGAACCTGAATCAAAGGCTTGTAATTGCCTTACATGCTATAGATGAGATGGTCCAGTATTAGGTCCCTACCAAATTCATGGCAGTGAAGAATGTGAAGTCTGGTTTCCTCCATGAAATCTGGTCCTTTGCGTGTTTTTCCCCTTTACTGTACAAATTTCACAGGGCAGACAAGCGGTTGCCAAACTAGGGATCCCAACCCAAAACAGGGTTGGAGGAAGGATTGACAGGTTTTTGTAGGGAGTTGTGGTATTGGCACATTTTCTTGTGTGCCGCCTTTAGAGCCGGGTGGCTGGAGAACAGTGGAGGCTGACTGGCCACCAGCTCTGAAGGCAGCGCCGCAGCAGCACGGAACTAAAATGACAATACCAGGACACCCTTATTTCTGCATTGCTGCTGGGGCTGGTGTTGCCTTCAGAGCTGGGCTCCAGCCAGCAGTGGCAGAGTTTCTGTGGCTAGGGGAGGTTCCCAGAGGTTGGTCTGACCCAACACCAGCAGCGGCCTTTGCAGGGGAAGAGGAAATTCTATCCCTTATCAGTGCAACCAGGACCAGCACACCTTCCCCCACCCCCATGAGTTTGCTGACGTCAGCACCTCTGACGTCACATGTGTGGCTCCGCCTACCCCGTTGCATCTGGGCCGCATTTTGGCCGCCATGCCTGGGGCTGCAAGGAGTTCTGCAGTCTGCGAGTACTCGGAACAATGCCGGTAGCTCGCCCCCCACGCCATAAACAGAGCGCTCGCGGGGGGGAGCTACAGTGCGTGGCTGTGGCGCGCAGTCACAGATGCATACAACCGAGGATGGAGGAACCCACAACTGAGGATGGAGGAACCCTCCTCCTTACAGGTTCCTGATGCTAACTGTAAAGTGACTCTCACAGAGCTCAAGCTGGAACTTGCCTTCTTCTTTGCCTTTTCCCAAAGAAATGCCAGAAACAAAGCTCAGCTGACTCATGGAAGGAAGCAGAATGCCTGACATGGTTAAGCTTGTGAGACGCACGCGGGATCTTCTCCAGGGGAAAAGGCAATACGCCGTGTTTATTAAGAAAAAGCGGCATATGTATTGGCCAAGTTAGACTGAGCATGAGTGAGGAGTCGGGGTTTATTGATTGTGATACGAGGCTCCTCTGAGGCTTGGCTTGCAGGACCAAACCCAACGTGTCATGGGAAGAACGCTTGGAATGAGGTATACCTGGGTGGTCGACAAATACCTTTGATGTCACAACCCGTGCGTCCAAACTATCGCGCTGAGCCAACAAACAGCTGATCAGCTGTTTGTCGGCTCAGCGCGGCAGCCATGTAAATTTAAATGAAGCGGTGATTATTTAAATCGCCGCTTCATTTTACTATGTCTGGTAGCCTAATCTACATGCCTCTGGCGACAGAGGCATGTAGTCTAGACGTACCCTTAGATAAGGGAAGGTCAACCATTCTGTCTAAACTGAATGACTTATCTGAAACGAAGTCTTAGAGGGGAGTAGCCATGTTAGTGTGTAACTTTAAAAACAATGAGTAGTTCTGTGGCACCTTAGAGACTAACAAAACTAAATAGTATTAAGCTACACAACTTCAGCTATGTCAATTGCATAGCTGAAATTGAAATGCTTAATTCGGATTTTGGCACTGTCTACACAGCAGGAAGTCAAAGAAAGAACGCTCTTCCTTCGACTTCCCTTACTCCTTGTGAATGGGGGTTACCATGAGTTGGAGTAAGAAGTCCTCCAGCTTGACATTATTTCGAAATAAAGGCTTGTAATATAGATGCAGACTATGTTATTTTGGAATAACGTCGGTGCTGTGTAGATGTACCTTAAGGTGCCACAGGACTCCTCATCATTATCTGAAACTATGCTGTTATTGAAAGCAGAGCATGTCAGCTGTAGTTAAAGGTCAAACCTATGGAGTTGGACCAATGAACAGATAGCACATGATGTGTTAACAACTGCTGAGATACCCTGGGCTGAACTCTGCTGATGTAAATTGACAGAGCTTCAGTGACTCCACTAGGACTGTGCTAATTTGCAGCAGCAACGTGGTGTCTGGTTGTCAGGCGTGGCAGCACAAAACTGTTAAGGAGCGAGAGGCAATTTTACAAGGAATATTGTTTCCCACACTATCTTAATCACATACTTGTGTGGAAAAGTTGGGGAGTTTTGTTGTACTATCTCTGGAAGAACATGTTCGTGCGTGCCATGACTTGGATTTTTGACTAAACAATCACATGAGAAACTGGTGCTCCACTAATTTGCTACAGTTAAGTACAGCTAACCCATTTAATGAGGGTAAATCACATTTCCAGGGAAAAGAAAAACCAGTGAGACATATTAGAGATGTTCAAAGCTAAGTGAATGGGGATACTATGTACTTGACTTTGTTGAAGGCCATATTCTGCATAGTAAGCTTTACCCAGGTAAAAGCTGATTTATGAGAAACTAAATAAAAAACTCCAAAGGGAAGTGCATAAGCTACTTAATGGAAGTATCTTATCGTCCTGAAAATTAAAAAGCAGGGAATGTTTCTTACTTTGTGGGGGATTTAAACATTGATGTTTTTCTTGGGAGAGACCTGTGCCAAACTTAGTATTTCTGAACACTCTTCCTTCAGCCAGCGGGGAATAAGTGATAACATGCATTTTGATAAAGAGAGGCAAGTTTAAGCATATACTGCCATGTGTTCTTTATAAGATACACGTTCCTACTTGATTAGTGTTGTGGATTCAATATGGTAATTTAGTTTTGATTACCATCCAAGTATCCAATAAAAGCTTCTGCTTCCTGTTAGTAAGATGTGCTGATTAATTAATATGAAGGTGCTAATTGGCTTGGAAATAGTCTTTGTTATTCTTCAGCAGGGTCCATATTTTGCCTGTGTGTGTGCTGTCGTGGCTTAACCTTGGTATGCTTTGGTGAAATGCCTGAATCAGCACATGTCTCTGTATAACCATGTATACTGCATCCCTTTTCCGTAAAAAGGATGCAAATTAGACACATCGCAATTGCAAATGAAGTGGGGATTTAAATTCCCCCGCTTCATTTGCATAAACATGGCTGCCGCCATTCCTCTTAAAATAAGGAATAAGGGATCTTTCGGAAAAGGCTTTATTTTCCGAAAGATCCGCGTCTAGACTGGCGCTTTTTTCCGGCAAAGCTCTGAGCCGGAAAAAAGCGGCAGCCATGTTTATGCAAATGAAGCAGGGGGGATTTAAATCCCCGCTTCATTTGCAATTGCAATGTGTCTAATTTGCATCCCTTTTACGGAAAAGGGATGCAGTCTAGACACAGCCGTAATGTAGTGGAATGCTCCTCAAGTCACTGGTACATTTTGTTGGATAGGGAGGAGGCATGTGGAATACAACTCTTGCAGCTAACCAAATTGTAACCTTGGCAGCTTCTTAAGATTTTCATGCCTGAAGAGACAGAATGTAGGGAGCCGTGCTTCTCCCCTAGCAAGCCCCTGCACCCCGCTTGACATAGCTGCAGTAGGGGCACCGACAAAGGCACCCAAGTTCCATGACTTCTACTGCTGCCATGTGACTGCAATTGTGCCACTGACTCAAAGCACCTGCAGCATTGAGGCTGTGGCCAGTGGATCCATGGGGCTGGTCTCCCAAACTCAGCTGTGCCCTTGAGCTCCCTAGCACATGAGAAATATGGCACCCTCAAACTGCAGTCATCGCTTGTCATGTGACCCACCCTTTCCTACACACTGGGCTTCAGTCTTTTGTCCTGGCCTCCCCCTGCTTGCTTTTGGCCTGTGACCGTCCCAGAACCTCTGCTTCCATTCTGGGAAGGTGGTAGTGGTTTACTCATATTTGGTGCTCTACATCAATGAATCCCACCAAAATGTCCCACAGCTCGCATTTTCCTCAGATTAAAAAAAAGGGCATTTGGCTAAACCTTAGTTATGTAAAACGTCTGACACGAAGGTTTAGAGTCAAACTTCATTCCACTGCAGGCAGCTTCCTGAATGTCACAATGTCACTGTCAAACGCCATGAAGGAACACTGGGGTGAGCAATCTTTTTGATAGCCTTTGGTCAACAGTAGAGCAAAATCCAATGCAATGCATGGGGCACGGACCCATCTTACTGCTATTAACAACACTTCGAGTTGGGGATTAGCTTTACTTTATAAGACATTGCAAGTTGAGGGGTTAACTGTCCAAATTTTACATATAACGTGCAATTCAGCATTGAAAACAAAAATATATTTGACCACAGTGAAATTAAAACCAGTAGCAACTTGCCCACCAGGTTAATTGCATTTTTTGTGCCCTCACAATTCATCTCCATGGAACCAATCATTATATGAATCCTGGACAGTTGTCCCCAGATGAATGTAATCGGTCTACTCCTCTCACCGTAGTGACAATAGAAAGTAACTCTCAAACCTATCAGTGAAAAGTGTGGAATAGAAAATTAAATTATATGCTGTGTTTCTTATTGTAATAGATCTCAATTAAAGAAGAGAGCTACTTAAATCTCTTCATTCTAGTTGCACTTCTTGCTGTAGAATTACTTAAGCAGCGCAGGACTTAAGTTTCACCTCAGAGTTGCTATATTAGTCCAAATGCTAACTACTGTCAGCATCTCTTATATTTCTCTGCAGCTGAGACTTCCAGTGTTTGAATGCTACAGTAAGTACGTTGGGTTATGAGAGAATGCAGTTAATCCAACCCTGCTGTATCTTAGGAGGCAACACTGGCATGTGGCGATTGCAGCCATCACCATGCTGTGAGCATAGGCATGTGCAGCACATTTCATTAGGGCCGTGGTCCCCAACCCGGGAGTGTGGCAGGTCCCAGCCCTGGGCGCATGGCCGGCCCGGCCCCAGGTGCGCCGCGCGTGCCGGTGCCGACCCTGACCCCCGCCCCCGGCTGTGCAGCGCGTGCCCTGGCCCTGGCCCCGGCCCCCGCACATGCCCTTGCCAGCCCTGGAGCCGGCCTTGGCCCCACCCCCGGGGGTGCCGCGCGTGCCCTTGCCGGCGCCGGCCCCACTCCCCAGTAGTCCCACTCTGATCATGTGACCTACCCCTCCTCATCCCTTCGTCTAACACCTCCCTCGCCTCTCTCCTCTGGTGCTGGTCCCTCCCCTGCAGGTGTCTGCCCTTCTGCTTCACCCCCAGAATCCCCTGGCACCTGCACCTTCCCTTAGCCCTGCACCCTCCTGGTGCCTCCCCCTTCCCTCACTGCCCCTCCCCCCTTTGCCCTTTTTCCCTGATGCCCATCCCCCACCACCCTCTGCCCCCCAGTCCCCTCATGCCCCTCTGTGCCCTCACACATGACTTGCTCCAACCCTACCTTCCTCATGCCTACCCCTTCTGTCAAGCCTTCTCCCAGCACCTTCCCTCCTGCCCTTTTCCTCATTGTCTCCACTTCCCCCCTAGCATTTGTGTCTCCTCTACCCTGTCCCTTTGGTGCCTTCCCCTTTCTTCCCCCTCTCCCCTCCCCCTCCGTACAAGCCCCTTCCATCCCTTTCCCTTTCTTTCTCCTCCATCCTCCCCCACTGCAAAAGCCCCTTCCTCTCCCAACCCTTCCTCTTATCCCCCCCCCCCCTTGCCTTAAGCTTCTGCCTTACAACTTGCAGGGCTGGAGTCAGAGCCAGCCCAAGCTGCAGGGCTGGGGAGGGGCACCCCGGGGCGCCGTATGGTGCTGCAGGGCCGGGCGGGGGTGCCCCCGGGGTGCCACGTGGTGCTGTAGGACGGGGCACCGCACGGTGCTGCTGGGACAGGTGGGGGCGCCCCTGGGGTGCCGTGCAGTGCTGCAGGGCCGGGCGCCGCGCAGTGCCACCGGGCTGGGCAGGGGCACTCCCAGGCACCTCAAGGGCGCCACGCTGTGCTGCTGGGCTGGGCGGAGGCACTCCTGGGTGCCTCAGGGGTGCCACGCCATGCAGCCGTGCTGGGTGGGGGTGTTTCTGGGCGTCTCAGGGGTGCCGTGCCGTGCTGCTGGGCCGTGCGGTGCTGCCGGGCCGGGTGGGGCCCAGGATGCAAAAATGGCTCAGGCTAGCCGGCCTCAGACATTAGGGTGTGCCTGGGCACACCTGGCACACCCCGTGCGCATGCCTATGGTTGTGAATGGTTGTAAATACATATGTACAAAAGAGGTGAGAAGTGCCCTCACTAACATTCCCGGAATTACTTCCGGAACACTTCCAGAGATTGTTCAGGGAATACTCTCTCTCTCTTTCTAGCACTTTTATCCAGGCATCACAAAACACTTTTCAGTCATTAATGACTTTAGAATCCTGGGATATACATCTTGCAGAGGAAAAAATAGTGGAAGAAATTGTTTTTGTCTGAGAGATCTGGCAGAACCAGTATTGGAACCCAGCTCTTTATACATATAGTCCATTAGCAAAATAACCAGTACGCTCTGCCTTGGCGTATATCTACACTGAACAATTATTTCTAAATAAGCTATTCCGGAATAGCTATTCTGAAATAGCTTATTTCGAAATAGTACATCTATACTGCAGGGAAGTCTCAAAATTAGTCAGAGGCAGGTTTCCCTAATGTAAATGTACAATCTCGATTTAGAGCCCCAGGAGGCACTGGGGAGGAATAACTTAGAAGGGCCCTGGTGAGGGGCTATTTCAAAATAGCCACAGTGGAGCGCCTACACAGGCCTTATTTTGAAATAGCTTTTTCGGAATAGGTATAATTCCTCCTAGAATGTGGCTTGCAGATTTTGGAATAAGCCATCCGTTATTTCAAAATTATTTCAAAATAATGGAATGTCTGTGTAGATGCTCTCATTGTTATTTCGAAATAACAGTGCAGTGTAGATGCACTCTTGGAAAGAAGCCATCACTTCTAGTAACTGGTAATGGAGTGTGGAAGATAGATGAGTGAATTATATCACAAAGATATGAGAAAAAGCTAGGTTTTAATAGTGAATAGATGATAAAGTTTTACTAATGTGAAGTTCACTTCTTACAAGTGGACCTCACATCAGTATCTACCTGCTGGGTGTGGTGTATTGCCCCATCTAGTGGCACCAAAAACACTTACAGAGAGAATAACTGCGGCCTTTTAGCTCATGCACTAAGCTCTAGTAGACCCGGGTTAAACACAGCAGATGAGAGGGCAGTATCTTCACATGAAGTAAACTAGGGTACATCTATCCAGCAGCATTATTTTGGAATAACGTCAGTTAGTCTGAAATAACGTACTGAGTGCCTACACAGCAAGCCCGTTATTTCAAAATAAATTTGAAATAACAGGCTTCTTACTCTGACTTCTGTAAACCTCACTGCACCCCGAGTTCGAAATAAGATACGCAATGTGTGCGACACAAATTGCGTATCTTATTTTGATTCTTTTTCGAAATAGGCTATTTTGAAATAAGGCGCATCTACACAGTGCCAAATTTCAAAATAAAACAGTATTTCAAGACAGCCTTTATCCCTCATGCAACAAGGTTTGCAGGGATGCTGAGATAGTGTGTCCGCTATATTTTACAATAGCAGATGTGTTCAAAAGACACGGGGTTGTTATTTTGGGATACCTCTGGTATCCCGAAATAGCATTGCAGTGTGGACAAACCCTATGAGGAGTAAGGGAAGTTGGAGGAATAGTGCTCTATCATATATATATATATAGTAGCCCAGTGTCTGAGAGTCTGTAACGCTGAAATGCTGGCTGTTCCCTCTGGGGGGTGCTGTAGCTGAAATGCTGGCTGTTCCCTCTGGGCAGCGCTGTTGCTGAAATGCTGGCTGTTCCCTCTGGGGGGTGCTGTAGCTGAAATGCTGGCTGTTCCCTCTGGGCAGCGCTGTTGCTGAAATGCTGGCTGTTCCCTCTGGGCAGCGCTGTTGCTGAAATGCTGGCTGTTCCCTCTGGGAGGCCCATGCTCCATGGGGAGTGCGGGGCCCAAACGGCTGCTTGCGCCGCTTGCTCACCCGCGGTGGCACGGCTGAGCGGCGCAGAAGTCAGCCGAGTGCTGCGGTGGGAGGGGAAGGGAGGCGGGGAGGTGACGTGCAGCATGACAGCGGCTCCAGGCCCCGCCCCCTGGCCGTGAACATCATCACCCTGCCCCCCTTCGCCTCCCGCCGGGGCGCTCAGCTGACTTCTGCGCCGCTCAGCCAGACCGCCGTGTGGGAGCAAGCGGCGCAAGTGATCGTTTGGGCTCCGCGGCCACCATGCAGCACGGGGAGTGCAGAGCCCAAACGGCCATTTGGGCTCCACAGTCCCCCGAGTGAGAGGCAGGAGGAGGAGGAGAAATGAAAGAGAGAGACAGAGAGAGAGGCAGGAGGTGGAAAAGAGCTGAGAGAGAGAAAGGGGGAGGCAGTAGGAAGAGGAGGAGAGAGAGAGAGAGATGGAACGAGAGACTGGAGGCTCAGGAGAGAAGACCGACGTGGAGGAGAGACCTGAAAATCCCGTCTTATGACGGGCTAATTGGCTAGTTTTGAAATAAGTGCTGTGTAGACATGCCCAAAGTCAAAATAAGTTATTTCGACGTAAGCTACGCAATTAGCATAGCTCAAGTTGTGTAACTTGTTTCGAGGTTAGCCTTGCTGTGTAGATGTACCCCTAGCTGTGTTTTAGTTCATGTTGTACTATTCAGAAGAAGCACTGCTCATTTGGCACCCTGGATCAAGCCAGCATGTGAGAACAATCCAGTTCTTTGTCAAGAATTCAGAAGTCGTGGGCAGATCATAGATCAATACAATTCTTTCTGATGGATAGGAGCTTGTCTGCTCTCTGAGTCTGTTTCTTCGTTGCCATGCAACCTTTGTACTCAGTTATACTAATGTAAAATGCCAAGATTTTTGCACTAGTGTAAATCACTCACAAAGAGCAATGAAGAAGCAGGCCCTGTGCCATTTTGTAAGTATCTAATTCTGCCAGCAGCACTCAAATGGAGTAGTATTGCTCTCTCTGTAGTCCCCATAAGATAAATGGGGCTACTCCCAAAATATGGTTCTGGTCCCACTCAGCAAAACAGTGGCAGAATCAGCCCCTCTGTTTTTACTCATGGCTTATATACAGTTGTGTAATAGCAGATATACGTTTTCAGCAGCGTGCCCGGCAGTCTGAACTGTAGTGTCTCCTAGTCTTATGATTATAACCCATGGATTGTAGCACATAATGTTTCTACCAAGAGGTTTCAACCATGAATATTAAAATGCTTTGAAAACCTCGAGCAAAGAGCATCCTATAGGTTTATTATCTCATGATAGTATATACATAATTGATCATAGGCTGTAATCTGAGGGTTCATAACTGTGTTTAAATAATAAACATGTAACATTTCTGACCTTCATGCAGCGAGGTAGCCAGTACCCATGGACTTGGTGCTGAATGGGTTAACTTCCATTGAGTTCAGTGGTAGATGAGGGCTCACATCCTACCAAGTTATGCCAGCCCTTCAAATGCTTTATGAAACAGTGGGAAAGCAGCAGTGAGGAAGCCATGTGATAATCCAGAAGTTGTCACAGTCCTGCATGTCAAACCTGCTTTCTTTAATTTTATAAAAACCATTATTGGGTAGTTTTTAACCCTGGAAGGAGGCAACAAACCTGTTAGATTTATAGATATAGTATAATAATATATTTGCTACTGAAGAGTGCATGATAATTGAGCTGGGGAAAATTTTATTTTATAATTTGGCACCATCTCCAAAAGATCAGGATCAGAATGAAATCTTGTAATTCGCTTTCTGACGATTACAGTCCTGTACTGAGCACGTGGCAATACTGTAGAGCTGTGTCCTTCTGAGGTCTTCAGCCACTCTGTGGGGACAGGAACAGGGCACTGAGAAGGCAAACAGCCAGTTGGTATTTTCTTAAACTGAACTGAGTACAAGTGTCAGACCCCTCTAATCCCAGGCATTGCTATGAAAGGCATGGCTGGTGCTTTGTAACTAAATCAGATTATTCCCATTTTGAAAAAGATCAGAGCCTTGAAAATCCAGGTTGTGCAATAATTCATTTGCTCTTGAGCTTTTGTTTTGGAGACTGGTGTATAAGGAGCATCCAAAGATTATCCAGGGTCAGACTGAGGCTAACTCTGTGCTGGTGTTTCTATGGGGAACGAGGCCACAAGGGCTATGTTTACACTAGCTGGTTATTTCAAAATAAGTTATTTCAAAATAGTAACTCCCGAAATAACTATTTAAAATAAGCTTATTCCTCTTCACAAGCAGGAGTTATTATTTTGAAATAACAGGCTTGGTAGGTTGCACCTACACTGCACCCTTACCTCGAAATAAGCGACGCAATTTGCACTATGAAATTGTGTAGCTTATTTTGAGGTAATTTCAAAATAGTTTACTTTGAAATTTGGCACCAAATTTGAAAATAAAGTGCTATTCCGAAATGTCCCTTAACCCTCATGGAACAAGGGTCACAGAGATGCCGAAATAGTGCACCCATTATTTCGAAATCTATTTCAAAATAACAGGCTGCTTTAAAGATGCGGAATAGCTATTTCAAGGTACTTCCAGTATTCCAGAATAGCTCCTTAGTGTAGATGTAGCCTAAGTGTGTAGATGCTTGCCTTGTTATTTCGAAATAAAGGGAGACATGCCCAAAGAACTCCTTCCTTCCCTGCAACTCAGGTCAGCTGAAGTGGGGGTAGCTGTAATGTGGTGCGAAAAGTGCACTGGGCCAGCTAGCTTTGAAAATGGTGCTGTCAGACCCAGAGATGTGTCTTGGTGGCAAATGGCCCAGCTGCTAACTCTCTTCCCTGTCAGTGAAGCACTGCAGGTGGTCACGTCCGAAGATGGAACGGCTGGCAGCCTCGGCTCTGCTCTTCCCTCACACTGCGCATTGTGGAGATGGGAACCTGCCTTGAACACTGTTACATTCTAGGCTCTCCCAAGGCCCAGAGAATCTCAGGCTCATCTTGTAATAGGTCAAAAGGTATAATCTGGAGAGAAATCTCTGTTTCTAAATGACTGTAATGGCTGCTCTTGGTGGATGAGTAAACATTCAAGCTTGGGGGGAGAGGAGGGGATCTATTGTCTTTAAGTCTTTGTTCTAGCACTGCAGCCCAAGTGACATGCACCATATGCAGTGGCCACCATCCCAGTGCTGGCCTACCACATATTTGCTTCACTCTGTCTGAGTTCCAGATCTGCCTGGCTTGGACCAGGCTTCCACGTGCTACTGTGTGAATTCAGTATTCCAGAATACCCTGTGTCCTCACCCATCGGCAGAAAGGACTGTTGCATTGACAGCTAACTGTGGAGGGGCTGGACGCAACCGTCTTTTGAGATGTCTGCATGAACTAACTGCTCTTGCTGTTTTCTATAGGCTGCCATGAGCTAACACACTGGCCGATGACAGGCCCACCAAATGGGGGATGCACAGGGGGCAGTTGCCCCAGGACCGGCGATTCAACGGGGCCCAGAGCTCCCAGCTGCTGCCACTGCTACAGTTGCAGAAGTGGCATCCAGAGCCCCGGGCCCTTTAAATTGCCACTGGAGCACTGCACGGCACTCTCCAGGCAGTGCTAAGGGTTGGCTGGGTGTTGCATTCTGGGTAGCATGGAGGACAGGTTACCCCTTCTTCCCGAGGCCCTGCCCCTTCTGGGAACACAGGCCTGCCCCCTTGCCCACGGGTCCAAGGAGGCTGGTGGCTCCCCAGCCACTGGCCTCCTAATGCCAACCATAGCAGGAGGACTGGGATGCTTAGGGTCAAAAGTTTGAGCCAATTGCTGGTTGAAATAAAGAAATGAGGTACTTTTGCGTGGTGACTGCACCTTTCTTGTAGAGGCTGAACATGAAAGGTCTTGTACCAGTTTTCAACATGGAATTGGCATCGGATCATTTTGGAGTGACCGTTCAGTTGTTTATATGCAGGAAGGAAAAAAAAATCTGTAAATTCTACCCCTCAGCTAAAGAGTTGGGAGATCTCTCAGGGTATGTCTACACTTGCCCCCTAGTTTGAAGTAGGGAGGCAAATGAAGCATACCGAAGATGCTAATATCCCCCGCTTGATTAGCATATTCACGGCCAGTCACCATTTTAAAAAGCCAGTAGTCCGAATTAACTCGCCGCGTGTAGACACTGTAGTCCTATCCAATGAGGAGTAACAGTTAATTCGAGGGAAGGATTCATTTGCTTCGGTATGCTTCATTTGCCTCTCTAGTTCGAACTAGGGGGCAAGTGTAGACATACTCTTAGGCGTGTGAGAAGAGTGATGAGCGTGCCTCTGAAATCCAGAAATCTCTTGAGCGATGTGGAATTTTAATCTGCACTAGGGAGTGTTTTTAAAGGCTTCCAGAGGGAATCCAGAAGAAACTGACGTATTTTTATACATTGCTCAGGTGTGGGGAAGTTTAGGAGAGTGCTGAGGACTGCTCACATCCCAGCATAAAAACAAAACTCTGAATTTACAGAATGCTGCGTGTACGTTTAGACTATGCGACTGACTTAGAATATCACCGTGCGAGGTCAGTAAAGTAACACGCAGGCTGTTTCTAGCTAAGAATAGCTCCCAGTGTAGATCAGCATAATACAAAGTGTACTGTGCTGCGTTTTGTGTAAGCAACAAGAACCAACAGGGATGGTATTTCTAGGCTGGTAATGACTAGCTGAGGGGAGGCTGGGGCTCAGGGAAATTGGGCCCTTCACTATAAACCAATAATTAACTGTCTGTAGAAACGTCTTGGCCTGGAGAGCCCTATTGCTGCTATAAGTTGTGCAAAATTGAATTCTGGAACGCTGGCCAGTGTTATGTCTGTGGTGAGTGTCTTGGAACAAGAATCAGAGGGGAAGCAGAACCTCATTCTCAGTATTCAGTTCTGCATATAATGGACAAGATGTCTAGCCAAAAATTATCCCAGGTGGCCATACATGAGTCTCTGCTAACCCTTCCGCCGCTCAGTTCAGAGGTGCAGGGCGATTGTTCCCACAGTGTCACTTGCGAAATAAAGGCACTGAGATTTAGTCCTCGTGGTGACCCCTCACAGCCTCCTCCTTTGGGGTTTGCTTTGCCATTCCTACACACTACTCTATAGCTCCCCGTTTGTGCCTGTAAGAAGCATGGAGAATTGCAATGGCATTTTGCTGTTAACAATTTCCTGATCTCCTCCTGTCAGATTGCTCCCAACAGGTGTGTGTGCAGCTGCGGTACAGGGCTACTGGTCATCACACATAGGGGCTACACAGAAGATCTCCCAAGTGAGACAAATAATGGAAAATTGGCGCCTTCCGTCCCAAGGGAGTTGTTCTCCCCACAGTTGCTAGAGTAGCGGTTAGTGAGTGCAGTACTGTAAACTGGGTGAAGCCCCAGAAACACGCCCCTCCATTGACTTGCAGGAGCAGCAAGGTCCTAAGCTGCTGTAAGAGTTCATCGTCAAGCCATCACAATTCCAGTGTCCAGAGAGCGCCCTGGCAATGGCTGGTGTTCACTGTGTGCTGGAGCTGTGCTTACAAGCCACCGGAGCTGTCAGCCTAGGGAATGCAACTGGGGGAAAACCAGAATGAAACTTGACAAATGCTGAGAATAGGATTGTCAGTCTGTGGGGCTGTCTGCGGCACACAGGGGTAAGGAAATTGTCACAACCAGTGTCAGAGTCTATCAAATCATAGTGAAGGATGTTTAAACCCATATTTCACCGTGAATTTGCATTGCACTGTGGATTTGTTCTACCCGATTCATTATCCAGCTATTTACCGCATATCATCTGTACTCTGAAATAGGGGAGAACACATCCACATAAGGAAAAGAAGGCTTAATAGTGAATAAATGTCTCTGCAAACATGCCGATGTCCATTTATTAGGTAGCAGTGCCATAGATTTGCTCAATCGGTATTTACTCTGCAGAGTAGCATGCTACTTTCAATCCTAGCTAGAGCTAGGAAGAAATTCCAGGGGGGTGTGAGACAACCCAGCCCTCCCGGTCAATCCCGTTCCTCCCACCAAGAAGGAGCCCGGTCCGTCTGGTAAAAAAATTCAGAAAATACCATGTGAAATGTCCGGTATTTTCTGTTTTTCCTGGCTTGGGCATCCACTCTGGCTGGCTGGGGCAGGGAGAGGATAGAGCATCCTGGGCAAACTTCAAAATGGCTGCCTTAAAAGGGAAATGCCTGTTTTTTGGGGGGGGCATGAGGGTTTCTCAAAAATCAAAAAGGGGGTGTGATGCCAAAGAGTTTGGGAACCAATGTGTTAGAGCCTATCTATGTGGCCTGTTTTTTGCCTCTGGGATGCATATGTCTGGTTATATACCCTGAGACAAATTGTAAAACACAACATCTCAGTATAAAGAAGACAGTAGCTTTACTGATAGGCTATTATAAATATAAGTCATGTTAATCTGTGGCATGTTAAACGTGGAGAACCAGACAAAACCCACCAACTCCTTTGGCTTTAATGAACTCAGCATGTGTTATAAACAATGGACTATTGTGTCTCAGATACTGATAGTAGAAATAAGAGGTCTCCTTTCCTCTGCCTGTGATGCAAGCCAGTTGTAATTAGTGTTAACAAGCTGCTATTTGCATTGTCACAGCAAAGCTGAGCAATGGAAAACTTCAGAAAACATTATCTAAAACTTTACATTTACTGCCAAACCCGATTTTTCCCTCCTGCTGACTGTGGTACATAAGGGATTGCCTGAAAGCTGGTGAAAGTTGACCAGTGTCAAATTGACATAACGATGTACAGAACCGGGCCCATGTATGCAGGTTGGCCAATGGTGCGGCCGTTTGTAGATGGGATGCTTGGGTTAAGACCTCACGCTGGTGTTGGTGTGACAGTTTTAATAAGAACTGCAGTCACTTGGCATAACTTTCCTCCTCGCCAAGGCTCTGCCCACGCTAGGCCACCACTGAGCACCACAATATAGATGAGGGCACAGGCTGCAGCTGGCATTTAACACCATGCCAGTTAGACCTATTGCAAGCAGAGCTCCTTGACAACGCTCAAAATGTGAGGGGCAGCTGCTGGCTCATCTCCACTAGCGCTCCCAATGCTGCTAACACTGGCAGAGCTGAGCCACTGTTAGGGGTGGGGAACTTTGTAGACACTTATCTCTTGTGTACACAGGACCAGTGTACGCCTGCAGTGGTAGCATCCAAGGCACATCCGTACACACGGCTACATACTAACCTTGATTTGAAGTCATATGTCTGCTTCGCTCTGGCTAGTGGTCCGGATGGTGCTAATCTTTTTCTGCCACAGACTTGCTGTATGGCATTGGGCAAATCGCTCCACCTCAATCTATAGTCCTGCCTGTAATATAGGGGACACAAGCTGAGGGTGGTAATAGCTTTTACCGGACCAACATGGTGAGATACACATGTTTTTAAGCCACACTGAGCTCTACTTTACCTCTGCGCTTAAAACAGAGGTAATAGATTTGGGAGAGAATGATTCAGTCCCTCCAAATCACTGTTGCCATCATTGTATTGATGACGTATTATGAAACATGCTCAAAAGAATGTGCCGCTTCCTTTTCCCACTTCCTTGGTCTGCTATTTTTCTGCAGCAAACTCCACTGTTTATATATTAGGGTTGTCTATTTTTTCCATGTATTAGAGGGATGCTCTGTTTTTCCTTGGCAATAATCCAGACATTCCTGTAGGCTTCACAGATAGGGTTGCCAAGTGAATGGTTTTGAACTGGACTGTCCAGTATTTGAGCTTTCTGTTCTGGAAACAAATTGAGAAAATATAAATGAGAAAATTTAAATGTCCGGTATTTTCTAAATAAGATGTAATATAGATTGTGATGTAATGTCAAGTGTGTCTGGTATTTTTGTTGAAACCATCTGGCAACCCTATTTACAGAACATTATTAATGTCTTTAAAACGGGCACCTTTCTAATATTTAAGCAATAAGAAAGACTCATCAGGCATTTTGGGTGGCTTAATGAGAGGGTATTAGCTCCATGCAGCTAGTTTCTAGAGAATACCCTCTGTGGACATTATGCAAGTAAATGTAAAGAACAAAACATGAAGCATAGTCAATATACAGGTTGATAAAGCTTCACTTAGAATCATAGAATCATAGAGCTGGAAGAGACCTCAGAAGGTCATCAAGTCCAGCCCCCTGCCCAAGTCTTCTGTACAGACTCAGTGCTAATTATTAGCTGGTTGGATTATTCCATTCACTTCTTTTCACCAGAGTAGATGGCTTCCAATTTGCTGTGTGACATTGTCAGAAGCAAATACATTTTTAAAAGTGGACACGACTCGTAGTGTCTCAGCTTGAGAGTCCGGATTCCAGGCCTTTTCTGAAAACTTTGGCATCAGCCTCTCTGAACCTGTTTTCTTATCTGTTGAATGAAGCTAATGGGTAGAGTTGGGGCAGGGAAGAAGAGAGCTGTGAATGTCTCACAAATTTGTTTCTATTTTTCTTTGGAGGTTTTTGACCATCTTTAGTAATTTGCGTTTCAGAGAGGAGAAAGCTGAGGCATAGAGAGCTAAATGACATGCGTGGGATGGGGATTCTGTGACTCAGAAGACCTAACTATTAATCTTGGGTGCTGACTTCTTTATGGTCTGGCTCAGGCACTTAACCTTCCTGAGTTTCTGTTTTACCCATGTGTGCTATGGGGAGCGCTGCTCTAAGGATGTGGTAAGGCCTAATTGAACATTAATTTTTCTATGATTAAACCCAAGCAGTGCTAGATTTGTGTACTCCCAGCTCCATAATTCTAGGCCTTGGGGTCTTCTGCAAAAATTCACAGGAGTGGCAGAACTTCCTTGGAGTCAAATACCTTTTGGAAGTGTGCGCTGTCAGAGCTTCACAAACCTGAAGCAAAATTCAGCAGGGAGGCTTTGGGTTTTCATCTCATCCTTTTGCCTAAGTTTGCATGGAATGAAATTATTTTTTGTCAGTATTGGCTGTCGTCTAACTCTAGTCTCCCTGTGGCCTTTAATAGCCGATTGAGAACCATTTGAGGACTCCTAGGGCATGTCTAGACTGCTTGTGGCTTCCGAAAGAAGATATGCAAATTAGTCACACATTTGCATATCTTCTTCCGATCCCTTTTTCAGAAGTTTAAAAAAAAAAAAAAGCAGTCTAGACAGGGTTTTTCACGTGAAAACCCCCTTTTTTGAAAGAACTCTTATTCTCGAGGTTTACAGGGTTCTTTCGAAAAAGGGGGTTTTCGCGTGAAAACCGCCTTCTAGACTGCTTTTTTTTCCCCAAAAAAAAACTTCTAAAAAAGGGATCGGAAGAAGATATTCAAATTTGCAACTAATTTGCGTATCATCTTTCGGAAGCTGTGGATAGTCTCGACGTAGCCCTATTGATTACATGCACTTCTGTGAGATCTGAGGGTATGTCTACACTACCACCCTAGTTCGAACTAGGGTGGTAATGTAGGCATACCGCACTTGCAAATGAAGCCTGGGATTTGAATTTCCCGGGCTTCATTTGCATAAGCCGGCCGGCGCCATTTTTAAATGCCGGCTTGTTCGAACCCCGTGACGCGCGGCTACACGCGGCACGGGCTAGATAGTTCGAACTAGCAAGCCATTCCGAACTATCTGTACGCCTCGTTCCTATCTAGCCCATGCCGCGTGTAGCCGCGCGGCACGGGGTTCGAACAAGCCGGCATTTAAAAATGGCGCCGGCCGGCTTATGCAAATGAAGCCCGGGAAATTCAAATCCCGGGCTTCATTTGCAAGTGCGGTATGCCTACATTACCCCGCTAGTTCGAACTAGCGGGGTAGTGTAGACATACCCTGAGTGTGGCTCAAATCTTTGCCAACTGGGGGAGCATCCTTGACCGTGGTGTGACCATGTTACAGAAACCAACAGGATGATGCCCTCAGTAGTGATGTCTCCTCAGCCAGTTTGTAGCCTGTATCAATACCAGGATGTCTACGTCCCCAGCCCTTGCCAGAGGCCCTGGCACTGGGGACATTCTAGGAACCATAGAATCATAGAATACTAGAACTGGAAGGGACCTCAAGAGATCATCAAGTCCAGTCCCCTGCCCTCATGGCAGGACCAATCACAGATCATCCCTGATAAATATCTGTCTAACCTGCTCTTAAATATTTCCAGAGATGGAGATTCCACAACCTCCCTAAGCAATTTATTCCAGTGTTTAACCACCCTGACAGGAAGTTTTTCATAATGTCCAACCTAAACCGCCCTTGCTGCAGTTTAAGCCAATTGCTTCTTGTCCTATCATCAGAGGCCAAGGAGAACAATTTTCCCCCTCCTCCTTGTGACACCCTTTTAGATACCTGAAAACCGCTATCATGTCCCCTTTCAGTCTTCTCTCTTTCAAACTAAACAGGACCAATTCCTTCAGCCTTGCCTCATAGCTCATGATTTCTAGACCTTTAATTGTTTTTGTTGCTCTTTTCTGGACTTTCTCTAATTTCTCCACATCTTTCTTGAAATATGGTACCCAGAACTGGACTCAGTACTCCAACTGAGGCCTAACTGGACCCTAAACTAACATTTAAGTAGTGCGATCCTAACGCTACATTTAATATTATTCTTTGACAACAACGGATGGTAATGAAAACTTGGGGGAGGGCAATCAAAGATGCAGGATGCTGCTTTTCCCTGGTAGTATAATAGCCCATAGACCCACCGTGGCCAGGATTAAGCTGCACATAGGCTGAACTAGTGCCTAGCCTTGCCTTCAGGGGAAGTGGCATAAGCTGTGCTTCCCTCTGGCCTGTGCTTGGCTCACTTCTCTGCTCTGAGCCCATGCACACCAGTGAGATGTTCAGTCTGACTGAAATGTCAAACAGTGTAACTGATTGCTCTGATTGCCCTGCTAGTTTAAATCTTGCACCGCCGTGCAGAAGGCCAGAGTCCTGGCCTTTGAATCCTGGCTCCCGCACTCACTGTATCATACGTTGTCAGTGGAAACTCCTCTAGAGGCACAACAGCATCTTCTTGGAGTGAGTTTAGAGTGGCAGAAAGTTGAAGTTCATTGGACGTTCCCATAAACATAAACAAGTCTACTGTTGTCACTAACCGACAATGTTGGCTCACAATGTTGTTTTTTAAGTTTTTCCTGTTACAGACTAACTCAGCTACCCCTCTGAAATGTTATTTATGAGAGAGTCTTGCTAAGAACTGGATGGAGACAATACAGACTCATTTTCCCTAAAATTTTAATTTCCGTTTGAACTCTGATTGAAAAATGCAAAGGTTGGTGAGAAATCCAGTGAGATGTCAGGTTCCAAACTTGTAACATGGGTAGCTCCTTATGAGTCAACTGAGATGCTCCTGTAAAAGAGGGAAGGTGCCGTTAATAATTGTTCTGTCTTGCATCTAGGGTACATCTACACAGTGCACCCTATTTTAGGGTAACATCCATTAGCCTTGTGTTCATCTTCACAGCATGCCCGTTAGTTCAAAATAAATTCAAAACAACAGGTGACTTATTCTAGTTTCCTGTAAACCTTGTTGCACGAATAATAAGGAAGATGCCGGAATAATGCTCTATTTCAAAATTTGGCACTGTGTAGCTCAAATTGCGTACCTTATTTCGAGCTACATGTGACTATGTAGATGTACCCCCAGAGTTCTGAAAGTTAAGGGATGACGTTCTTGTGCGGTTTGGAAAGCTGTTGGTCAGAACGTATGCAACAGCCTCTTATCAAAGAATCATAGAACACTAGAACTGGAAGGGATCTCGAGAGGTCATTGAGTCCAGTGCTTCCTCTTAGAGTGGGGCCTAATGATCAAATCCCAGGTGAGGGAGATAGGCCTCCTGGTTCCTATTCCTACCTCTGCCTCAGTTTCTTGGTAACATTAAATAGAGCTGGTTCAATGTTCTTCAGAATATGTGTTGACAAAGTGGTTATTCAACCAAAATTACAATTTTTTATGGTAATAGAAATGTAGCCGTGTTAGTCTGGTGTAGCTGAAGCAAAATACAGGACTATGTAGCACTTTAAAGACTAACAAGATGGTTTATTAGATGATGAGCTTTCGTGGGTGGGTCTGGCCCACGAAAGCTCATCATTTAATAAACCATCTTGTTAGTCTTTAAAGTGCTACATAGTCCTGTATTTTGCTTCAGCTACACCAGACTAACATGGCTACATTTCTATTACTATTCTACATGCAAGGCACTACATTTAGCCGTTTGGAATGGAAATCCATCAACCATACGAAGAAACTTGCACAGATACAGACAGACATCATCTTTCTATCCAAGTGCAAGAAGATGGACATCGTACCCAAAGGACTGAAAGTGAACAATCCATTAAGAGTATCCTTTGGTATATATGGTTGTGACTATTTTCTTCCACTACTTGATCTGAGGAAGTGGGTCTGGCCCACGAAAGCTCATCATCTAATAAACCATCTTGTTAGTCTTTAAAGTGCTACATAGTCCTGTATTTTGCTTCAATTTTTTATGGGAAACTTTCATGCTCTTTCTTTATATATATATATATATATATATAGGAAAAAAACCACAACCCTAAGTGCTTACCATATTTTGTAAGTTTGTAATTGGCATTTTTAACTAGTTGTGAAAATCTACCTAGTGGATGCCCGTGGTGCTTTGTGTGGGTTTGGTGGCACAGCTGATAAAGGCGTTTGCCTCAGGGGCCCCTTCATCGCTACCCAGGGAGCCTGAATGCCAGCGTCAGAATGTGCAGAACCCTTTATTCCCACCTGGAAGGAAGTGAAGAGAGGCAGGCCTGGCATCACAGGAGTTAAACAAAGCCTTTTGGTCCAGCTAGCCGTGCCCCGCTTTACCTGCAGCTAATGCCAGGTCTGGAGGGAGGATAAAAGGAAGGAGCCTGGCTCAGGGGCTGACCAGCAAGCGGAGAGGTGCGTGGTTCTGCTGTCTGCAGGACCTGAACAAAAGCCCATCCACTTGACCAGCCACAGGAGACAATAAGCCTCCAACCCCACCCCCTGCGGCAAATTACTTGAGAGGAAGAACGGCATTGCGCAAGAGGGTTTTTCTTGCGCAAGAAGGGGCAGTGTAGATGCTCCTTCTTGCGCAAAAGCCTCTTCTGAAAAAAATGGTGGCTCATTAGGTATGCAAATGAGGCTCGGCGATATTCCATGCTTAGCCTCATTTGCATATTACTTGCGCAAGAAGCCGCGAGTATAGACATAGCCCAAGATCTTTGTTGAGTGGCAACAGCTAATTTTGATGCCGTTGTTTTGTGTGTGCAGGTGGAATTCTTTTTCACAATGTACATTAGATTGCACGTATCAACACTGGATTTCATCTGCCATTTTGTCTCCCAGCCACCCAGTTTTGTGAGATCCCTTTGTAGCTCTCCAGAGTCAGCTTTGGCCTTAGCTCTCATGAATAATTTTGTGTCATCTGCCAACTTTGTCACCTCACTGTTCATCACCTTTTCCAGATCATCTGTGAATGTGTTCAACTGCACAAAGTCAGATCCTCATGGGCCACTGTTATTTTGTGTACTCTAGACAGGTTCAGGGTTTTTTTAACTACTGTCTAAGGACTGATAACTGAGTTCAGTAGCAAAGCAGAGCAGAAGATGAACTGATTTGAAGCTCAAGGCAATCATGCAGCAGAGTGTAAGTGGGCAAGTATAGGTACATGAAGTAGCAGGCATGGAGAAAAGGGCCCCAGTGACAAGCAGACTGAATCCTGTCTCCATTACGGCTACCCTAGTGGTGAACTACACAGACATTGTGCACCCATGTGCACACACCCATGGTTTCCTGCATTCCAGTCTTATTCTTATACCTTTGGTTACTCTCCCATTGTTGCAAAGATGGGTCATCTCCCAGTAAACGCCAACACGTTTCACAGAAAAACCTCCAAATGGAGATCCCACCGTTATTAGCTGTCTCTAGCTTTGGAGATGCAAATACTCACAATTACATTTTATAATGAAAGGCCAATTACATCATGCTTAATCTGGGCTATTTCTAAACAAGGAAGTGACGCCCATGCCTGTCCTATGGCAATCATATGTATTCACATACGTATGCATAAGCTGTGTTGCAACCTGCTGGAGAAATGCTCCTCTTGGTAATTCAGTACAGCACAGAGTGTGATAAAAAGGGAAAAGTCTTTCCTTGGACTTTTTGAGTGAAGGTAAATGAAATGAAAATAATATTTCTAACGGCAAAGGCTGTGGCGCAAGGTGACCTCTTACATGCGGGGATTAGGAGGGGGGGATTTAGGCTTCCAAAAGGAAAGGTCTGAAAGCTACGGGATCTGTGACATTACTTGTGGGGCAACTTTGGCTTTGAAGCCTAAATCATTGCAGCCCTGCCTTGGTAAGAAGTGTGCCTCAGTGACCTTCTGGGGTCATTTTGCTGTGCTGTTAGTAAATGAGTAAGAATTAGGGTAGAATCAGTAAACATGGATTTCTTGTCTGATGCCATTTAAAAGTTTAGTACATTTAGCTGTGAGGAGTGTTGGCTCTTTTCCTCCCCGCCTGCTCCAATCCATTCATTTGCCTTCCCTTCCCTCCCTCCGTCCCCTCCCTTCCTGTGCTCAGACTGGGCGGGACATCATATTTCCAGTTCAGTGATGTTCAGGGCCGTGAGGCATGAAGGGGCGGGGTTTTCAGAGGCAAGGCATGGGTCAGATGCTGCGGAGTGACTGTGAAATGTCACAGTGCTGACGAGGCCAGTCGTGCGCAGAGATGGAGGGTGTTACTATGGGTGACCCAGCACCGTGGCGAGGAAGATGGAGCACTCAGACCATCTCTTGCCACTGCCGCCTTTGCCAGACCCACGAGCGCCCCCAGTAGCTGGTTTCATTGGCTGAAGGTTTTTGCGAAGGACTGACGGCAGCGGGATTGGGAAAGCGGATGAGGTCCAGGAAAGGGCTCTTTTCTCTCACTGTTTGGGCCCAGAAGGCCCGAGGGTTTTTCCAATGCTGGGGCCAGCGGCATCCGTTGAGGAGGCTGTTAAGCTTTCAGAGCCCTTCAGAGGCAAGCGCAATGCGATCGCATCGAGGTTCCAGTTCCGACAACGGGCACAACTGCCCGGGGAAACCTTTGTGGCTTTTGCTGCCACACTGGGGCAGCTGGCATCGGCCTGTGATTTTGGACCTCGGCGGGATCAGCTGGTCCTGGATCAGCTGATCGAGAATGCAGCAGACTGGCGAATTCGGGAAGCGCTCCTGTTGGAGCCCAGCACGCTGACTCTGGCCAGGGCAGTGGAGCTGGGGTCTCAGATGGAGGCAGCATTCAATGAGGTGCACACCAGGTTGATCTCAGCAGCCGTCGAGCAGTGGGAGAGCAGGAGCGGTGGTAACAAGAGCTGGAGTGAAAGAGATTTCAGCCACTCGAAATTATTGCACCACCGGAGAGGGAAAAAACCTCCACTCTTGACAAAACAAAATCTCCAGAGTGAACAAAATCGCTCCACCCTACGTTCCTGCAGCATGGGGCCATCGGCAGCATTCGCAGCGAGGAGATATTCTGGCCAGAAGGAGGGGTGTCCTGCCCCAGCAAAGACCACGCACCTGGGAGGAAAGAGCATCCAGGTAGGCCATTGATTGATGAAAGAACCTGGAGGGACAGTACCAAATAAGGAAATGTGGGGACAGACCCTGTGAACAGGGGGATGCTGCCAATGGAATGGTCTAACCAGGGGCGCCATTTCTGGCGGGGGAGGGGGGGCGACCTGTGCATGTCGTGATGGGGAGGGAGAAGAGAGAGAGCATGGTGGGGGAGGGAACTGAGGATAGAGGCTTCAGTAGTGTTACTGAGCATGCTCAGTGCAAGCCAAGCACCAGATGAGGAGGGGAAACCAACCCCAGCTCTATCCAGGGGCAACTAAGGCCCTGGCAGACGGCTTAGCAGTTAGTTGGCAGGAGCACTGTATCGAATTCCTGTCTAAAAGAAAAAAAATTGAATAAACTAGGGGGCTGTGCTCCCTGCTAGCTACGCTCGCCAGCCTCCCTCTCGCAGCGGGTAGGCAACCCTGGCTCTCCTCCTGACCACTGGGCAGAGGCCAGGTCTCTTCTCCCCCCGCACTCACCTCTGCTGAGCAAGTCTGGATGATGCTCTCCCCCCGCCCCGCCATCAGCCCGGGCCCGTTCTCCCCCTGGCCAAAGCCGTGACAGGCCCAGCTCTCTCCCCGCCGGCACCTGGGCGGTTGGGCTGGGCTGGGGCCTCACCATGGCCAGGCCTGGCTCTCTCCCCCCAGCTTCCTGGTGGGTTGTGCCGGGCTGAGGCCCCCTCCCCTCCAGCACAGGGGAGGCCACATGGCTCACAGCTCCTTTGAGCACATGGGGGGGAGGCCATGTGGCTGAGGATGGAGGGAGGGGCAGCAGGACACAAAGTGATGCATTACGTCACTCTGTCGGTGTGCAGGAAACTTTTTTTTATACATGCGTGTGTGTGTGTGTGTGTGTGTGTGAGAGAGAGAGAGAGAGAGAGAGAGAGAGAGAGATTAGGCCCACTCAGCTCTGACACTAACATATTCTGACATCTTATGTCAAGTCACTTAAGGGACACGGGTTAGCCTTAAAATCTTAATATTCTTATTTTGTTACTAACTCTGCAGAGAGCGAGAGACCCCACCAGGACTCCTGGGCTCTACCTCAGCTCTGGAAAGGGAGTGAGAGCTAATGGGTTACAGCAAGGGGCAGATACATTTCAGCTCTGTATAAGAACATCAGAATAGCCATACTGAGTCAGACCAATGGCCCTGCTAGCCCAGTATCTTGTCTGTGGACAACAGGCAATGCCAGATGCTTCAGAAGGAATAAAGAGAAAAGGCAATCTTGATACAGCCCCTGTGGCCTATTCCCAGCTTCTGGTAAACAGAGGCTAGGGACACCATCTCCGCCCCTTCTGGCTAGTAGCCGCTCAAGGACCGATCCTCCTTGAACTTATTTTGTTCTTATTGGAAGCTTGTCTTGGTTTGGGCTGTCCCACCATCTCCGGGCAAAGAGTTCCATAGCTTGTCTGCGAAAAAATCATTTATTTTGTTTTAAATCTGCCCATACATTTAGTTGGGTGAGCTTCTGGTGTTATGTTAGTGAAGGAATGAATATATATATATATATTTTAGATGGGGTGACCGTATCTGTATTCAGCATTCAAAATGTGGGCATACCAGGACTTTATGTAGACGCAATATGGTATTTTGTCTTATCTATTCCTTTCCTAATGGTTCCAGATATTTGGTTAGCTTTTTAGTTTTTAGACTGCCACTGCACATTGAGCAGATATTTTTAGGGAACTATCCACTAGGATTCCAAGATCTCTTTCTTGAGTGGTAACAGCTATTTTAGACCCTATCATTTTTGTATGTATCGTTGGGATTATATTTTTCCATGTACTACTTTGCATTTATCAACACTGAATTCCATCTGCCCTTGCATTGCTCAGTCTTCCAGTTTTGTGAGATCCCTTTTTTAACTCTTTACAGTCAGCTTTGGATTAGTTCCTGTTCACCCCATTTTCAAGAACATGAAGCTTAACTGCAGTGTTCCAAATAGCAAATCCCAGCAGCACAACACTTATTCCTATTCTTTGCTTTCTCCTATTTTTTAAGTGGAGTACCTGGCAACGTTTTCATGATGAGCTAACAATCCTTTATTCCTTTTCCTTCAAGATCATTTAAAAGTTTAACGGTACTTGTCCAAATTCAAATCCCAGCAGTACAACACTCATTGCTACTCTTCTTTTCTCCCTATCTTTTAAGTACCAGGCAATGTACTACGGTAGCAGGTTTAAAACAAACAAAAAGGAAGTTTTTCTTTCTGCAGCACACAGTCAACCTGTGGAACTCCTTGCCAAAGGATGTTGCAAAGGCCAGGACTTTAACAGGGTTTAAAAAAGAACTAGATAAATTCATGGAGGTTAGGTCCATCAATGGCTATTAATCAGGAAGGGTAGGAATGGTGTCCTTATCTTCTGTTTGTCAAGGGTTGGCAATGGATGACAGGAGAGGGATCACAGGATGATTACCTGTTCTGTTCACTCCCTTTGGGGCACCTGGCATTGGCCATTTTAGGAGACAGGATTCTGGGTGAGATGGACCTTTGCTCTAACCCAGTATGACCAATCTTATGTTCTTATGTTTTGTTTTGGTTTTTTTTGCATGATGATCTAATGATCCTTCAATTACTGGAACGCCCAGTCTTTTTTCATTCTTAATCACCCGGCCTCCCTTTGTTTATAACAAACTCCCTGCCTCAAAGGCAAATCTGCAAACAGATCAACTTCTGTTGCAGTTAAGAGCTGTCTTTTGAGCCAGGACATGCAGCATTAAGCAGAAATCAAGTATGAAATCCAGGGGTTCCCATTCCCTAGAGAGGGGGGACTCCTGCCCTCCCTAATGCCCCATAAATGGTGCTCTGTGGTCTAACCAGTTATAAGGAGGTCACAGTAGTCCAGTTAGGCTATGTCTAGACTGTAGGCTTCTTTTGGAAGAAGCTTTTCTGGAAAAGATCTTCTGGAAAAACTTCTTTCGAAAGAGAGTGTCCACATTGCCAAAGTGCATTGAAAAAGCGATCTGCTTTTTCCAAAGACAATGTCCACAATGATTGAATGCTACATCACATTTAAATTGTGATTACTATGGATGGAGTGGCCACCTGGGCACCAGTGCTTTTTCTTGGAGGCCTCTGCTTTCAAAAAAACCCTCTTCTGAAAGAGCTCTTTCAGAAAAAGGCTTCTTCCTTGTAGAAAGAGGTTTTCTGCTGTCAGAAAAACCCCTGAGTTCTTTCGACTTTCTGTCAAAAGAAAGCAATTGCAGTGTGGATGTAAGTGAAGTTTTTCCAGAAAATCTCTGCGGTGTAGACATACCCTCCGACCTGTTGGGGGTGGGAATCAGTGTTTCTGCATTGGGGATAGGATGCATTTTCTTTCTTTCCTGTTGTGGACAGGCACAGATGTCACTTGAAGGCTCTGGGAGTTTGTGAGCTGATAGATCCAGTGTAGCACCACTTAAAAGCAAACAACAGCTTCACAGCATGTGTGACTGCATTAGCTGGAGACTTCTCTCCCCCCCCCCCCCCCACCCCCTTCCCTTATTTATTTTTGATTGTGGACTTCCAACACTCCGGTCATCTGAAGAAGTGGGCTGTGTCCACGAAACCTCACGATCCCATCTACATGTTTTGTTCATGTATAAAGTGCTACCAGACCATTTGTTGTTTTTTAAGCAATGAAATAGTTAATTGTATTGGGTTATCACACACCTCTCTGCTATTGGATGGGCCTGTCTAAAGTCTCAAGGAAGCTCTTCAGTTTACACAGGGAAGGCATTCTTTTCAGGCTCACAGTTTCATTTCGACGGGGCTACCTTCAGAGCTGTGGAATGATGGAGCACAGCACCTTGCTAACGAAGTCAGATGGTATGAGCTGGATTAGGTGGAGGTATGGGGAAGAATGGGTCATAGGCATTAGAGATCGATAAGCACAGTAATAGCAGGGAGGGAAGGAGGGCAAGAATGGGAGGGAGGGGCTAACAGGAGTCATATTTTTGTGTCCATATTAAACTGGAGGTGTCTAGGGCACAGGATTCAACCTTAGAAGCATCTCTGGGGCATGTCTCTATCCAAAGAAATCTGCTTTGTAGCTGAGCATGCCACTTGCTCTAGGACAGTGGTTCCCAACCTTTTTTATATGCACTCAGTATTGCATCATAACAACATGTGCGTGCTGGCTGGGAGCAGCTGGAGGCCAAGGGGAGTGCTCCTGCCGAGCAGGGAGGCAGGAGAACGGGGTTGCAGGGACAGCGGCCCATCATGTGGCGCTTGGCCCCGGCGGATGTGTGGCACTTGTCCCCCCCAGGCCGGGCAGGCGCTCTCCATGCAGCCCCACCAACCTGGACATGTAGCAGCCACCAGAGCTGGAGCTGGGGCCACAGTGTGGCTGCTCCAGCTGCAGCACACCCAGCTACCAGCCGCCCCACTCATCCTGCTGCTGCGTAGGGAAGTCGGAGGGAAGGGAATTCCCTGGGAACCCCAGCAGGGGAAGCTAAATAAAAGCTGGGGGTATGGCCTGGCAGTGTGCCATGACCTGGCAGACGGGTTTGGGGCCTGCCACCGGTCCACAGACCACCGTTTGGGAACCACTTTTCTAGGAAATTTCCTCTTTCTAAGCTGCGAGACAAGTCAGCACCAGGTTCCTCTCCTCTCTGCTTCGTGCTCAGTAAGAGGCACAGGAAAAGTGGGCCTCTTCCTTCTCAACTCTCACAGACCCCCAAGGTGTCAACGAAACGTCATGCAGCAAGATCCGAGACCAGGGAAGTCTGACTGAAGAGCACTGACAAAGTGAGAGGCCTATAAACTCAATGGCTGAAATTGTTCTCCTCGTAGATGCGGGGCTGTCCAACAGGCTGAGTAGAAATAAGACACAGCTCGGCTCTCTCTGAAGGTCTGGAACAGAGCAATGTGGATGAGTTTGAGTAGTTTCTCCTCCTGCTACTTGATCTGACTTCTTCCCCATTAATAGAAGCAGTACAGTGCAGTCCCTCACAGAAGCCCCCTCAGGAGAATTCCCCCAACGCAACTATACAGGAACTGCCCTGAGGAGAATGAAACCCTGAGGCTGACCCAAACAATTGAGTCTCTTGCCTTTAATGCCACCAGCATGTAATTATTTGGTGACATGCAGCAAAGAGTCGACCCAAATGAAAAGCAGGCTATAAATATTCAGTGCTCTTTCCAATGTGTGCTTTGAGGCTGGTGAAAGGCTAGCTGAAGAGAAGTGAACTGTATGGAATGCCACCCTCGTCTGCAGCAAAGTTGGCAATTTCATCAAAAAAAAAACTGAAGACGCAGGATTTTCATGTTTTATTTAATGTTTAATGTTGCTCTCTCCTTCTGGTTAACTGAATCTGACAGCTGTCTCATAGCTGAAGTATATATCATCTTGGATATTTACATAGCCGTGTGTTCCATTTGCCTCAAAAGGACCTTAAAAAGGGTAGCAAATGAGATGCAGTTTCTGTAAGTCATTTGTTGCCTCGGTCATACATTTAAAGCTTGGTGCTTTGACAAGCAAAATTGTTTGTTGGTTATCTTGTTCCTGATTCCTTCGTGCAGTTGCTGAGAGCTGGGCTTTGGCTTAAATAGCATGGCTTTGGTTACCAAGATGATAAGCTTGATAAGTGTGTTTGGCTTTGCATTGGCTCCCTGAGAAGTCTGTTAGGCTATTCGTGGCATGGGGCATGCTGCTATAAGTATGTCACTTCCTATAGATTGGATCTTGGAATGTGTATTTCTTGCCAGATCTTCTGTATAGCAACTAATACCTGGGCGGATACTCGCCTGACTCATTGCATAGTTCTCCCGTGTAAAAGGTGATTTTGAAGTCTGCAATGGATGAGAGCTGAGTGATTTAAACACACCCAATCTGTGCAGAAAGGAAGTCCCTTGCTAGCCAGGCAAGCTGAAAAGGCCGTGGATGTGACAAATCATCTCAGCTTCACTTGCTTTGCCTTCTAAAAGTGCAGGGGGGTCAGACTTAGTCAGGTGCTTCTCTGGGATTAAAGCAATATATTCTAGTGCACAGCCCCCTGCTCAGAGAACAGCTTCTCGCTAGCCCATACTTTCAAATGACAAAGGGAGATTGCAGAGCTCAGCCCGGACATGGGCAGAAGCCAAAGCTGAGGCTGCCCATGTAATTTTAGGGGCTAGATCAGGAGTGGGCAATAATTTTTGACAGGGGGCCACTTAAAGATTTTGGAAAGTGGTTGAAGGCTGCACTCTTCCATGGTATTAATGGAGGAGATGCGGGTTCTGGGATGGAGGTTGGGTGCAGAGGGGAGCTTGGGGTAAGGGATTGGGATGTAGGAGGGAGGTTGGAGTCTGGGTGAAGGAGGCAGTTGTGAACTAGGGTAGAAGAGGACTGGAGTGCAGGAGTTTGGGATGTGACCTAGGGTAGGAGGCGATTGTGATCTGGGGCAGAAGATTGGGGTGCCAGATCTGGGAGGAGGTATGGTGCAAGAGAGGAACAGAGGGTTTGGGTATGCTGAGTGGGGGGGCACAGGGTTAGGGCAGTGAGGGGCTGGGGTGCCTCTGTGGGCCAGATCTGGTGGCTTGGAGGGCCAGATATGGCCCACAGGCTGAATTTTGCCCAGGCCTCATCTAGATTCTTACTCAGTGCGGGATGAGGAGGGAACAGGCTATGGAGCATGTCCTCAGGGACAGTGCAATCCAAATTCTCCTTTATTTGGCTCTGGTGAGGCCACACCTGGAGTACTGTGTCCAGTTCTGGGCCCCTCACTACAGAAAGGATGTGGACGCATTGGAGAAGGTCCAGCGGAGGGCAACCAAAATGATTAGGGGGCTGGAGCACATGACCCACGAGGAAAGACTGAGGGCAGCAGTGGCCCGAGGTTGGTTGCAGCAGCTGGTGCCCCAGGGGTAAGGTGCGATCGGCGCCCCCGCTTGCACGGCCCTCAATGGCCGTGATGTCATCATTGGCGCCTGGGCCAGTGTCACCATAGGCAACTGCCTAGTTTGCCTAGGCTCACGGGCTGCCCCTGACTGAGGGATTTGGGTTTGTTTAGTCTGCAGAAGAGAAGAGTGAGGGGGGATTTGATAGCAGCCTTCAACTCCCTGAAGGGAGGTTCCAAAGAGGATGGAGAGAGGCTGTTCTCAGTGGTGACAGATGGCAGAATGAGGAGCGCTGGTCTTAAGTTACAGTGGGAGAGGTCTAGGTTGGATTTTAGGAAAAACTATTTCACTGGGAGGGTGGTGCGGCACTGGGACGGGTTACCTAGGGAGGTGGTGGAATCTCTGTCCCTAGAGGTTTTTAAGTCTTGACAAAGCCCTGGCTGGGTTGATTTAGTTGGGATTGGTCCTGCCTCGGGCAGGGGGCTGGACTTGATGACTTCTGAGGTTTCTTCTAGCTCTGTGATTCTATGATTCTAACTTCGGTCACTAGCTTAGAGCCCAGAATAGCCCCGTGCTTGTGAAGGATCGCTGCCACAGAGCTCTGCCATGCCCACTGCTCTCAGCATTAACTACACTACTAAAGCATCAACATGGAGTTCCCTTCCACCAAGGGGCTCCTCCGTTGGGTGTTTGTAGCCAGGCTACAGCTCCTCTGCACCACCCCAGCAAACAAAACAACTGCCTCCTTGGGCCCTGTTTGTTACCGTAGAGAAATGGCAAGATCACATGCTGATTCTCAAATCCAGTGTAACAGAACTTTGAGCCGCAGAGTCCCAGGGCTTCTGCCTCAGTGCTATGAACTACCAGATGCCAGAGAGCCCAGGAAGCTCACACAACCAGAGGACGCATAGCAAAGGAGGCAAGTGATCCTGTGACGACCGTGCAATGGCCTGTGCCGTAAAGTATCGCCATGGGAGCCCATGAGCGGCGACAAGGTAGGAATCATGCTTACAATCACCTCTGCCACACCTGTGCAAGAGGCTCCTTGTAACAGTCCGGGAGGGGGTTGCGCAATCTGTGGTGAGGACATAGGCAAAGGACAAACAGGTTACAAAGGGGAAGCCTAAAAAAGAAAAGCTGGTCTAATTATCAGCTGCCAAGCTGACAGTGTCAGGCAGGACGTGAGTTACATTTACTTGTAAACTGTGCAGACTGGCGTTGGAAATCCGTTGAGACAAACGTGAACTGCTACAACGCTCCTTTTACTTACTTGCTGTGGTAGAACTGCACTTGAACCATCTGGGCCTAGTACGCTGACTAAACCCAGACCTCCAGGTGTAAAATGAAATCCCCCATTTGCTTCATTTAGTTTTCAGGGTTTCTCCCCCTCTATTGTTGTGGCTTTTCTAAACATTTCTAGGCAAAATGTGATTTCCAAATGAAGAATTGAAACTTTTTTGTGTTTCAAAATGGTTGAAAAGAATTATAAATACACCTTCTAATTTTTTTCATTTCTATGTAGCTGAAACTATTTGCCAAATTCATCCCAAATTTGCAAATAGCTTTGGTGCATTTTGTGGCAAATTTACTGTCCCTCCCCCAAATTCACCCATTTCTATCTACAGACCCTTTGTCTTATCTGTTTAGGTTGTCCCTGAAGTAATAATTAATGGATACTGGGACTTAACCCTGCTACAGTCCTCTTGTGTGGCCTTGGAAATGTCATTTAATCTCCGTCTTAGATCTCTGTAAGCTGAAGATAATACTTCCTTCCACCATTCCTTTTATTTGCCTAATTAGCCATAACTTGTTAGGACAGAAACTAAGTTCCACAGTGTACAATGGAGCGGTGAACTTGGTTATGGTATCGGTGCTCCACATAGCTTGTGGTGAATGTTCAGAGAATGTTTGGTGTTGCATATTTTATATCTACCCAACTGTCAGACGAGCACGACAGCAGGAGTGTGATCAGGATCAATCATCTGGAGACAACAGGAATGGACTCAGGAGTGGAACACATTAATGAGTGTGTGCAGCAAGCTTCCTTGATGGCAATGGCTGGTGAGGGCTAGGGTTAAAGAATGAGGGAGGGTATGAAATGCAACATTCCACATGCTCACAGTGCTCCGCCCGGCCTGCCTACACGTCCTTCCTGTCAGCATGTTGTTCTAAGCAAGCACGTGAACGGTTGTTGCTTTCTGTAGAACAGTTGCCTGAATTACAGAGATATTGGAAATACGGGGGGGGAGGGAAGGGGGGGCAGTGGGATTCATACACAATGCAGGCAGGCCACATTCTGTTTGGTGCTTGGCTGGCCCTCCAGGCCTGGCCCTTTCCTGATCAGACTGCTGGTCAGATAGGGAGTCTTAGCATTCGGCACAGGGATACTCAGGATGTCTCAGGCTCTATCTACAGTATGAGCCTCTAGCGGAAGAGCAAATGCAAATGGAGCAAATACAGGGAATGCACTTAGAGATGTGCACCGCATAAGTCTCATATAAACAGGTCTGGAAAACATTTTTATATTTTTTGAGGAGTAACATTGGTTCGAACCAAGGGGTTTGATTCGAACTAACACGTCTCGGAGTCCACTTCCTCGTTCGAATCAGCTGATTAGCAGAATAACGCGCAGGCGAGATTATGCTAATGAAGGGCGGGATATTTAAATCCCCGCTTCATTAGCAATTTCGGTCGGCTACATTTGCATCCCTAGCTCAAACTAGGGAGCAAGTGTAGACGTACCCTCAGTCTGAGACGGTGAATGTAGGCTTCCAGGTCACCACAGAACTGTATCGTGTTTGTGGGGGTGGTAGGGCAAAAAGAGAGTCCCCAAGATAGGACAGACTCTTCTGCCGGGCTGAGTGTGTAGTTGAATAGATTGACGATATTGCTGGGTGAGTTGAGGGTACTACTATTGTGTCCCCATGTGTCAGGTAGGAGCTTAGACAGCTTACAGTCCTTTTTCCTCTGTAGAGAAGTGAAGTGTGCAATATAAATCTCCTGTCTTATTTTAGGAGGAATCGAGCCATGTGGAAGTTTGTGTGGAAGGTTGTTTTTTTTATGAAAATCTCCAGATTTGAGAGCTCTTTTTTGATGTTTTCCTGTTTGCTGTACAGGATGCTGATCAGGTGGTTCCTCAGTTTCTTTGAGAGCGTATGGCATAATCTCTCACCATAGTCTGTGCAGTATGTTGATTGCAATGGATTTTTCACCTTCAGTCCATGATTTAATTTAAAAAGAAAGGTGCGACAAGGTTAAAGAAAAGTGATATGCCATCAGCCATTTAACTATCTCACTTGCTTTGGTTTATCGGAATCCATCAACCCATATTTATTTTACCCTGGCCAATGTAGGCTTCATTTCTGCAAAGTATTTAAGCACATGCTTAAGTACTTTGAAAAAAAAAATACAGAAACATTTTACTCATTAAAGCACTAGTTTGGCAGACAGCAATAGTCCAAGGGTAACAATTTCAAAAGTGCTTAAGTGATGAAGGCTGGTACACACCTAGAACTTTCGATGGTCTGAGGGGTGTCTTTTAGTGGTGTGATAGTATTTTTATATTTTTATACCAGCTGTGGCCAGAAGTCTCCAAAGTGGTGTCCTGACAGATGTTGATAGGGGTTCGGCCACATGCATGTGCTCCCTCTGTACGCTACCCCTGCGCTACATAGATAGCCAGCACATCAGACTCTCAGAGAACACACCAGGACTACAGAATCAGATAAGGTACAAAGGCAGGTTTATTGTCAAATGAAGCACAGCCACTAGCTCTGTGAATCAGACGTCTACAGTCGTGCTAGTACATGAGTCCTCCCTGGCGATGGATTCAGCTCAGTCGGTGGCAAGATTTTCCACTGCCCCGGAAGTTGGACAAAGAGTCAAGGTGAGCTATACCAACATTCATAGACTGAACCAGTCGGTGATACCCACTGTACAGACCATCTTACGTGTTTCGTGACAGTTTGTTACCTTCCCTTGTACTTTCTCCTGAATTTCAGACAAAATATTCCTATTGACCACCTGTCATTTTAATTTCATGCCTGATGTTTCAGATAAAATATCACCATTCATCATTTTTGCCAAGCCACTTTATCAGGTGTAGGTTTGGGTGCCCTTGTGCTGTCCTGCTGGAATGTGTTTCTATGTTCCCTGGGTTTTAGCAGTGCTAGCAATACTGGGACTGAGTTCATGTTCTGGACAAGCAAACAACTGCTTGTGACAGGGCCTGCCTGCTCTTCATAGGATAACTCTTGCTGACTTTGGTTCAGGCCTCCGGCCATACACCAGACCCATGCTTCTGGCTCCTTCCGGCTCCTAAACCAGCAAAAGCCTTAGTGTGGTACAATCGTATTGACAAAGTCCCTTTATCGATAGAGCTTATTTCTTGTGGGAGCTGGTATAAAGTATATGGCAAAAACAAGCTAGACACAGGAGTGCTTTTGCTGACCTAGGCTGCATTTACACTAGAGGCTTTGCCAGTAGAGTATACCAGTAGAACTGGACAGGCACACCTTTTCTAGCATTTGACTAGGCTTTAGGTCATTCTCACAAATGGTACTTAGGCCTCCTAGACCACATAAGCACTTATGAAAATGTTACTTGTTACTCGTTATCTTTCAGCTGAACTATTTCTTCCAACAGGACTGCTCTAAGCAGGGGTGTGGAATCTCAGCCCCAGGGGGGAACCTCAGGCCCAGGGGTCAGATGCAGCCCCCAGCCCCAGCCCCTGATCCAGAGCTCATAGACTCATAGACTCATAGACTTTAAGGTCAGAAGGGACCATTATGATCATCTAGTCTGACCCCCTGCACAGTGCAGGCCACAGAATCTCGCCCACCCCTCTTAGAATAATCCTCTCACCTATGTCTCAGATATTGAAGCCTTCCAATACTTTGAAGGCCCCAACATGCAGAGAGTCCTTCAGCTGTGATCTGTGCCCAATGCTACAGAGGAAGGCGAAAAACCTCCAGGGCCTCTGCCAATCTACCCTGGAGGAAAATTCCTTCCTGACCCCAAATATGGCGATCAGCTAAACCCTGAGCATGTGGGCAAGACTCACCAGCCAGACACCCAGAAAGTTCCCTATAGCAACTCCTATCATCCCTCCATTGACCTATTTCCAACTGGAAATGAATGGTCAATTAGTTACCAAGATCATGTTATTTCATCCAACCATCCCCTTATCATAGAATCAGAACTGGAAGTGACCTCAGAAGGTCGTCAAGTCCAGCCCTCCGCTCTAGGCAGGACCAATCCCATCTAAATCAACCCGGCCAGGGCTTTGTCAAGCCGAGACTTAAACACCTCTAGGGATGGAGACTCCACTACTTCCCTAGGTAACCCATTCCAATGCTTCACTACCCTCCTAGTAAAATAGTTTTTCCTAATATCCAATCTGGACCTCTCCCACCACAACTTGAGACCATTGCTCCTTGTTCTGCCATCTGTCACTACTGAGAACAGCCTCTCTCCATCCTCTTTGGAACCTCCCTTCAGGAAGTTGAAGGCTGCTATCAAGTCCCCCCTCACTCTTCGCTTCTGCAGACTAAACAGACCCAAGTCCCTCAGCCTCTCCTCGTAGGTCATATGCTCCAGACCCCTAATCATTTTGGTTGCCCTCCGCTGGACCCTCTCCAATGCGTCCGCATCCTTTTTGTAGTGGGGGGCCCAGAACTGGACACAGTACTCCAGATGTGGCCTCACCAAAGCCGAATAAAGGGGAATAATGACATCTCTGGATCTGCTGGCAATGCTCCTCTTAATGCATCCTAATATGCCATTAGCTTTCTTGGCTACAAGGGCACACTGTTGACTCATATCTAGCTTCTCAGCATTGGGGAGCCGGTGCTGGCACTTCAGCCTCTCACTGTTCCCCTCCAGAGCTGAAGCACACAACGTGTACTAAGCTTCCCCCTCCCCTCCCCGGCTCTGGTGTGCCAGGGGAATGCGGGGAGTGTCTTTCTGTTTTTCAGTTGGGGGCCATGACAGTGAGGAGGGGTTTTTTTTGCATTTCACTTGTGTTCAGCCCCCGACTGATTTTTCTGTGGTTCAGCCTCTCCAAACCTAAAAAGCTCTTCCCCCCCCCCCCCCCCCGCTGCCTTTAAGCATGCCTTTATTATTTTTGGACTGTTTCTTGAATGAGAATTTACTCAGTATCACATTGAATGCAAAAATATTGTTACTTTGTTTTAAAAATAAAGACACGCTGAGACTGGAGACTTAATGTGTCAAACCATTTTCTTGTTTTCAGTTCCCCAGCAGGGGGAGCTATTGCAGAGCAATGAATGCATCAAAACGCTTCAAATGGAAGTCTAGTGGTGTTACAGTTCAGATTCCATAACTGTATGTCTGCCGACTTTTCTTTTCCTATCTTACTGACTGAGAAGACTGGCTGATTTAAAAAAACAGTTCAGAGCAGTTCGTATGCTGTTGATTATTGGGAATTTTTTATCATGAATGCCTCTGCTGAGCAGCTTCTGCTCTTTACCTCTCGTTATTTAAGGCTTGATCTTGCAATCAGGTCACTGACACTCAGTTTGGAGCCCTGCATCTTGTGCAGAGTACCATTGAAGTAACTGCAGGGCCCCAAAAGTTTGGCTCTCCTTGCCAGGTCTCATTCCAGCAGTGGGGTCTTATCTAACCATCTCAATATTTTTAAATCAGCATTAAGTTTCATTCAGAATATTTTGCACAGCCTTAGAGTTTCATTGTGACTTTGCCAAAATAGTTGGGATTATGCCAACAACCTCTGGTTTTGCTAAAATATAAAGCCATCTTTGAGTGAAAACGAGCATCCATCCTTGACTGGACCTGTTTGAATAAACATAGCAAATACAAAAAAAGAATTAGGAGGAGAAGCTGAGGGTTTGGGTTTGTTTAGTCTACAGAAGAGAAGAGTGAGGGGGGATTTGATAACAGCCTTCAACTTCCTGAACGGGGGTTCCAAAGAGGCTGGAGAGAGACTGTTCTCAGTGGTGACTGTAGACAGAACAAGGAGCAATGGTCTCAAGTTACAGGGGGGGAGGTCTAGGTTGGATATTAGGAAAAACTATTTCTCTAGGAGGGTGGTAAAGCACTGGAATGGGTTATCTAGGGAGGTGGTAGAATCTCCATCCCTAGAGGTGTTCAAGTCCTGGCTTGACAAAGCCCTGGCTAGGATGATTTAGTTGCGGTTGGTTCTGCTTTGGGCAGGGGGCTGGACTCATTCTCCTGAGGCCTCTTCCAACCCTACGATTCTATGAATGTTTACACACTTCAGGGCAAAACCCCAACTTGTGAAGCTTAATGAAAAACAAAATTAGGCAACCACAGAATTGCCCAAAACTCAATTCCAAAAATATATGAAATGTCTGAGGAACCAGTAGGGCACAGCCCTATTTTACCATTTCTCTGTAGCACCACGGGATGTGAATGTGGTTATTTTAATTCTCATATAATTGTGTTAACAGCCCAGCTAAGGCTGCTTGGTGCTTCATATGCACGTCACATTCAGGTCCAGAGGAAGAGCAGCTTCTAGGTGCAGAGTAACTTTGCTGAGTGAAGTCTGAGGGAAGCTGTACAGCAAGCCTCTCACCTATTCACTGATGCCAGCAGATGGCAGCAGTGTGAAATGGCTACAGCACGAAGTCACAGAAACCCTGCATCCCAGATGGGAGTGTCAACTGTGGGGCTTGCCTAGTATCCGACTTTAGACTCGCCTGCACTGTGCTGGCTTGTAACTTGCCAGCATAACCAGGAACAGTGTAATGTAGCCTGTTTCTAACTGTCTGCTGTACAGAAACAAGATGCTGTGAGTACAGCTTATAGGAAGGAGAAATGCATTTGGAAATATGCATTGGGAAATGCACCAATGTCGCTCGCGTGACAGTATTTTCATATTTCTCTTGAGGTGCACAGATTTAACATCTGATTTGAATTCTTTGTCTGGTGCCCTTCCCCCACCTACTCTCATCCAATAAACACATGGGATGTCTCTTATGAATAGCTGAAGGCATTGCTTGTAGATTTTAATTATTCTGCAACGGCCCACTCCATTTAGTAGTTCATTTTTGGAGACTTTCCACTGAAGGTATTAGGTATCAAAGGATCACGAACACCACCCCTCACTGCTTGTCAAAGAATCCATGACCTGAAGCATGAAGCGGCTGGGCTCTGTGAGTTAATTTTAACTCAAAAGATCACTAACTGGCAGTGGTAGTAGGTTGTTATCTTCTGTGACTCAACTGCTAGACAGCTGTGTAATGTAACATTTTAGCGCTTTGATATATGAGAGGATAAAAGTTCAGAGGCTACAGATTAAGCAAGAAGTGCAATGCAAATGCAGTACTGTACAATATAGTGCATAACATATACATTAAATTGAACAGTATTGTTACAAAACTGTTGAAGAACTTAAGGCCACATTTAGGTCTTGGATGCCAGTTTATATCTCCCACTGACTGCAGCAGGAATCTGTCCAGAGGAATATTACTCTCCTGCTCTGATTCTGTGAATCAGAGCTCTTCTTACTCCCATTAAGTTCAGCCAGCTGCTCAGGATCAAATTTAGTGCAATTGGAAGTAATAGTTCACAACTTAATGAGCGTGGAAGGCTTTGAAGCTTTCCCAGTGAGCAGTCTTCGTTGTACAGCTGCCATCTCCTGGCTGCTAGCATAGCAGAGACTCGTTGGGAGGGGGAAGGGTATGGTGAGGGATCCAATATGTCCTGGCCTGGTCGAGTGGCTCCAAGACACCTTGTGTAAATCAGCACAGTCTGAAAGAGTCCTGGACCAGTGCCGAGATGGCCCAAGCACCAGGGACTGCAGAAATGGCTTAACGCCAGTTTTCTGTTCCCCCTTCCTGGGCTTACAAAGCCCATAGACTTCTGGTTGTCTGCATTTGGCTCACCTGAGTCGTGTGAGCGTGTTGGTGGGCGTTGACCTGTTAACTTTGCCAGGGCAGGACTGTGACTTCCAGAGTTGGAGAGATCTCTGCTGTTACCAGGGCTCTGTATAATCCTAGCATACCTGACAGCTGTGCTTCTCCTCAGCCCACATCAGCATGCCTGTGGGATCGCCTCCCAGGGAATCCCATTTCATCCTCTCCAGTGGCCGAAGCTTTTCTCCGGAATTCATATGGCCCCTGAGATGAGCGTCTGAGCGCTCAGACTATAAATAATTGGGCCTCAGACCATCACCCAATTTTCTCTTACAGATGCCTGTAAAAGAGCCACGTTTCATTTCAGTGTGGGGAGGGCAGGTAAATTGGGGGCTCAGCCGTATCTCTGGGCCTGTTGAAAGGGCTCTGTTGCCTTCAGTTATCTTCCTGTGGTGCCCAAAGTGGCGTGATGTGTGTGCAGGGAGGGCAGCTGTCTTCAGTGGTTCTCAGCCACCCCATCTGAACTCGGTGACGAATTGCTTGTGAAGGAAACTTCCTTTGTGTGTAAAAAGGGCAGTGCTTGCCCTGAACCTAAGAGGTTAATCCAGTCCTTCAAGCCATTACCATTTAATTAGCTTCCTCAGCCCCCTGTCTCTAGCCCACTTTAAGTTCTGAGCTGTGGTAGCAGGGCTCAGAAACTCTGATATCTGCCCTTCTGCTCTGGTTTTTAATTCGGTTCTTCACTGGGGCGTCCATTGAATTTTGCATCTCAGAGAATGGAGCAGCTGGGGCCATCGCTCAAAGATGTGTGGACCTAATGAGCTCGGCACAAGTTTGGATGACAGGATCTCGAGTTCTAATCACACTTCCGCTATTTTACAGGGCCCCACCTCTTCTTGCTTCTGTTTTCCCATTTGGAAAGGCATGAGGCATAAGAACCTAGGGTGTGTCTACACTGCACCGTTATTTCGAGATAACGAGCGTTATTTCGAAATAACAGTGTGAGCGTCTACGCAGCCATTCCATTATTTTGAAATAATTTCAAAATAACGGATGGCTCATTCCGAAATCTGTACACCTCATTCTACGAGAAATAACACCTGTTGTGAAATAGCTATTTCGAAATTAGGCGTGTGTAAATGCTCCATTGCTGCTATTTCAAAATAGCCCCTCACCGGGGCCATTCTAAGTTATTCCTCCCCAATGCCTCCTGGGGCTCTAAATCGAGATAGCACGTCTACATTAGGGAAACCTGCCTCGCACTAATTTTGAGGCTTCCCCGCAGTGTAGATGTGCTAGTTCGAAATAAGCTATTTTGGAATAACTGTTCCAGAATAGCTTATTCTGAAATAACTGAGCAGGGTAGACGTAGCCCTAGAGAGCTATCTATCTCACAGGAGTGCTGTGAGAGAGCTACCAGGATACAGGTTATATAGAGCTTAATGGTACATGTACATACATAGCTAGGAGTCTGAAACCAGCTGAGTACTTGATCAGTATCAACCATATAGAATCTTTGGATAGCCAGTGATGGCAGCAGGTGTAAGATAACAATTTCCCCTCAGCCTGCTTTATCAAGATCGGCTCCCCTCCCTCACACGTGGGGAGGTCTCCACTCGCATTCTGATGGTAAAAGAAGGGGGGGAAAGAGACCTCTTAGATTTGTCTCTTAAGTAAGATTACTTAGAACAAAGACTTATCCCTGGCATTGACAGCGTTGTTTGGATCTCTCTTCCTATAAGCCATGGGGTGGACTTTCTCCAGTGCTGACGGTCCTTGGTCTCTCCGAACATCACGTTCGAAGTTGGTTCGCATCCCTCTGTAGACAAGGTCCAAGTAACTAACTATATTGTGTTCTAAAAGGTGGTTTAAAGTGGTCTGAAAAAATTAGGTGGTTTATGATAATCTGGGAGCATCAGCTTTGGTAAAAGTACTTAAAGTACACCGCTGAGTGATCCGCTTGCTTTTAAAAAATGGCAGGTTTGTGATCTTACCTTCAGCCCTACCTTCCTTAAACACTGGATAGATAACTGGATAATAATAGCTATGCTCCTGGTTTATGCACTAAGTCTCCTGCTGAGATTCAAAGACAGACTAAATAATAGTTTTTATATAGAAGGAATTATTCTACTCCGATTGATGAGAAAAGTGGCCTTGGGTGAGTAGGATGCAAAAGATTGTAAGTCTTGGGAGCTTGTGCCACATTTTGGATTGAAATATTATTAAAAATAGTTTAGAGTAAAGACATAAGGGCATCAGTTCCAACCCTGTACAAGCATAAGATATAATCCCTAAGGAATAGGGGGATAGTCTATATTAAATGTATCTGTGTTGTAATTATTTCCAGATGCATGATATCCTAGAGAGAAACATCTTTCTCTCCGATACCCAACTGCTGAATTCATTCATGACTAATATTGGTCTCTTCATTTGCAGACCCCAGAGCCAACTGAAAACTACATCACTGAAGGAGAGTTTGAAGATGACCAGAGTTCTTCTCCCCCAAGCACCACAGAGTTGGAGCTACGTGGATCAAGCCAGGAAACAGATGAAGATTATTTTGAGACCAAGTCACATCAGAGTGAATCCTTGTCAGACATAAAGACTGAGCCTTATGAAAGTGTGTCAGACACAGAATCTGTTGCCAGTGACGTAAGTGGAGAAACTTGCTTAAGTTCCGACTGCCTTTCCTCTGGAAAAAAACAACTAGGCCATACTTTTCCTGATACCAGTACAGGAATACCCCCTCATGAACTTCATTGCACGAGTCAACTGGAGAGGAGTCAAAAGGCACAGTTGGAGTTGTCTTCTCATTTAAAAGTAGCACCAAGTAGAAATGAATTTTGGATTCAGACTAGAAAACAGAGAGGAGAGGAGGCAGAAGAAGAAGAACTAATATTAACTAGTGACCCCTCCAAAACAGAGTCTGTCACCAGTGCAAAGGACACTACAGCAAAGGCAGGGACTGAGTTGGTGGTGGATGGATTGCAAGGTGAAGCAAAGTCTGAAAACAATAAAGTGCAGTCCTTGGGCAGCTCAGAACCAGCTGAAGATGCTATTGCAAGGAGTAAAAAGAGTCCAGCAACTGTAAGCATTGCCTGTCTGAAAGCAAACTCCGAAAGCTGTTTGACTCTTCCCAAGGCTCAGCAATTTCTTTTACAGCCAGATGTTGGATCAAGCCATAGTTTGCCTAATATTAATTTAGAAACAAATAGAACTGATGATAAAAGAAACTCTGAGGCGTTGGAATTTCACTATGAATTAGATTCTAGACCTAACATAAAATGCAGTAGAAGGAACTCAGTTAACAATGGGGAACCGACAGATACAAAGACAAGAAACAGAACTCCAGGGGCCAACCTTAAATTCGATTCACTCTTATACCAACCCTGCCTAAAATCTAAATGTCAGCTTCCACATATAAGATCAGAGACTGCAGAAAATAAAACATGGCATAGTGTACCTGAAAACATAAATTCTAGGGATGAGAGAGACTGCTTTCAATTTACAGATAAATTAAGACTGTCATCGTCCAGGCTACATCTTCAAGGTTTGGATTTCGAGTACTCCTGGAAAAACATAGAAAGGGTGGGTGGAAGCTCTGAAAAAGCAATAAAACTGGAGGGGAAATTTGGCATCAAAGGATCACTCCTTAATACCTGCCTAGAGGCAAATAAGAGCCAGGTATCTTGTCCAGCGGGCTCCCACCAAGGTTCTGAGATTAATTTGCACACTGAATTGGAGACATGTGGCCTTGACACAGAAGCAGACATGTGTGCTGATAGCGTATCATCAGCAGAGCTCCAGCTGGACGATGCCTCTGAGTGGGATCCAGTAGGCAGGACGACACCCTCCGTCTTGGGCTCGGAGCCATTGGGTGTAAATGCTGAAGGAGATGTAGGAAAAGACCAATGGAAATCTGAGAATGGTTCCAAAGTCCATGGGCTGTCTCACACCATTAACTCGGAACCTGGCATCAGTGACCCCCAGGACCAAGTAACTTGTCTTGTAGGCATTTCTGTTGTTGCAGAAAACAAAGGTGATAACTATGCAGCAAACAATGGTCTGGCTGGTAGAACAAATCTGAACGACTTGGAGGAAAGTGTCCTTGAATCACCAAGTACTGAGGCCTGTGTGAGAGAAACTGGTTCAGAAGATTCTTCTGAGCTGAATTTAGGTGGGAAAGCCCTAGAGATCATGCTGACTGGTGTGGATCACACCGACTGGTCCGGTGGCCAAGATGTTACAGGACAGCAGCATGCTTCAATGCTGCAAAACCTGAACGGCAACAACAATGCCTTCCAGGGACGCTCAGAGCTTATAACAACAAATGGACATCTCCAGGGGGAAACGTTGATGAAGTTCCCAGAGTTAAAGCCTGCTCTGATTATAATATCAGTGGAGGAGAAGGGCTTGCAGTCCAATAAGTCGAATGATGGCTGTCGTGCTGAAATAATAACTGGAACATTAGGAGAACTAGCCAATGAGGATCTGGGGTCTCCTCCCATTGGCAGCAAAGAATCCAAGGAGCAACAGAGAGATCTGCATATGTATCCCAACTGTGAAGAGCAAACTCTGCCTATACAGCACATCTCTGGCAGTGAAGAGGTGAGTGCTGCTGGGAGCACAGGACAAGAAGAATCTGAAATCGTGCAGCAGCAAGTAAAGAAAACCGATCTGGATTTCTCTTTGAAATGCAATTGCAGTGGCTTCCCAGTAACTGCTGCAAAATATGAACCCAGTGAGCTTAATTTACACGTGGAGGATGCTGCTGTTCCCATGAAAGAAAAGCCAGTTGTATGCAGCAGAGTGCATTTGAAATCACATGGCATAACCAGTGGGGGAATCTCTCGGGGAGAGCCCTACCGAACTAATGTGGGGGTGCAGACAGAAAGAGAGATGTTACAAAAATCACTGTTTGAAAGCAGTGCTTTCAAAGAGTCTGAGGAAAATGAGTTCAATACAAGTCAAGGCCCAGAGCAAGACATATATATCCCTACCACAACAGCCCTGGAAAAGAGCAGTATTAGTGGCCTGTGGCAGAGCGTGGATGGTGACACTGTTGGGAGCATCGTCTCCTGCGTACAGTGGCTAGACGGGAAAGAAAGTGAAAGCACCAGTCTTTCAAAAGAACAGACGGGCATTGGCGAAGATTCTCCCGACAGAGAACTAAAGCAGGGCTCTGCTATGGAGGAACTGAGTCTTAGCAAGGTCAATGAACAGAATCCACACGTGACCGGTGCCTTGAACCATATAGCGAAGACAGAGAGCCAAGAGGCCTCTGCCCTGGCTCTAGACAATGTGAGCACTAGCAGTGCTAACAGTGAGGAGATGGAGGAGAATTTATTCCACTTTCCGGGGAGTAACAGCAGCCTCTCTAAAACTGTGCAGAAACCGAGCAAGACTGTGAAGCCTTCCAAGTTTTTAGTGTTCTCAAAAATGGCATCCTTCAAGAAAACCAAGACAGCGGCTGCTGAAAACCAAGGTAGCAGCAGCATCTTTGGGAGCAAGACAAAGGCAGAAGAACTTGACACTGGGAAAGAAGATGAAGACACTGAGAGTTTGCAGTCTTTTAAAAGCAGTTCATCTAGTTCTACCTTGCAAAGAAAAGAAAGTTACACCTCAGAATATTCTGATGATGACGACATATTCTATGAAAGGCCTGCTGGATTGCTCAGCAGAATCAGCCTGAGGAAGGCTTCTGGATCTGGTCGGATACAGACGGACAACACTGACACAAATTCTACTTCCCCCTCATTGCTGAATGCCAAACACTCTGAAACACGAGCCTTAGAGTCAGCTGAAAATAATGAGAGCGAAGTGTCAGAGTGTTCTGGGGCAAGGAGATCCCTGAGTGAGAATGAGTATAAAAGAAACAAAAACCCAGAGGGCAAAAAATTCAGGACAAGGCTGGCCTTGGCACAGAAATCCTTCTCGAGTTTATTTGAATCCAAAACCCCGGAGAAAGAAAATCCCGAGCAGAGCCCCAAAGTGTCAGTGAAACATGAAAAGGAGAGAGCCAAGATTCGCCAGAGCTCCTGGAAAGCATTTCTGAAAAGCAGGGAGGCGGAGGGACTAAAAAGGCCCACCGTACCTCCATCCCAGGTCAGTCTTAGAACCAGCAGGGGCCACCAGCAAGGTCCTGAAAATGGTGCAAGAAGACCATCTACGGAGAAGCAGGAGAGCTCTAATGGACAAGCATTGTTGAGATCCTATGAGTGTAATGCCACCTCCACAGATGCCAACCATTCTGACACCTCTGTGGAGTCCATTGAGGTCTCGACGCCTATGGATAGGAGAAGACAGAAGGTACTCTCCTATGATTTGACTAGCAAAGGTCTGGAAAGCCTAGACTATGATGAGCAGCAGGAATTATTGGTCAACAGTTTAGGTACTTCTGAAGAATACTGGTTGAGATCTGCCTTTAGCCCTAGTGACCTGCAATCCCCCTTTACTCAGTTAAGCCCCTCTTGCCCCCAGCTATCGACATATGATGGTAAAGACATGCCCTGCCGGCCCATGAGCCCTAAACCCCAAAGTCCAAGACCCGGATCTCAACGCAAAAGTTTCCGTTATCCCGGGAGAATAAGTGCCACTTCTATGATCTCGCTTGGGAACAGCTCTGCTATCGACAGCAACTTAGAGGCACCCGAGAGGCCAAAGACGCTGAAGCCTAGGGGTATGCTCTTGCTTTCTATGCACTCACTGGACAATGAATGCCAGAGAGAAGACAGTGGGATAAGCAGCCAGTCACAGATCAGCTTAAACACTGCTTCCTCAGTTAGCGATCTGCTCCGAGATGAGGTGAGTTGCTCGGTGAAAGTGATCAGACTTAATAGTGCTTTGCAGAGCTCTCCTAAGGGGCTTAATGAATCCCAAATGCCAAGAGTCATATTCTGTTAATAGAAGAGTGAACGAACTAGCTGTTAGCTGGAATAAACACATCTCTTTGTGTAAATACAGCAGCTGCACACTAGTGATAGTTCCTAGTGAATAGCCTCCTGCCTCTGAGCTGATTTACAGTCCCTTAAAGAGCAGTTTTTCTGCAAATTGTGACGGTGAAATTGGCATTGTGATTCTCTGTATTTATTGCATCACAATGATTTAAGATTAGGATTTACTCCTCTGCCAAGTAAAAGGATCAGGGTTTTCCTAACTGCTAGTGCTGCAAACTTCTCCTGGAATGTGAGAATCTAGCTGGGTTTGTTTTGTCTCATGCACTAGACAAATTGCACACACCAGACCCTGACCTCTGTGACACCCATGCTAAGCCATTGCCTTGTGTCAGGTCTTCAAGGCAAAGTGGGCCCTTCAAAAAGCACACTGGAGAATGCTTGCAGCATCTCCTCCTGCGGCATGCTTGGGAGCAGGTTGTTCAGAAGCTAGCCCTACTGAGGTTTTAAACATTAAGGCTGTGTCTAAACTACATGGCTCCGTCAATGGAGCCATGTAGATTAGGCTGATCGGCAGAGGGAAATGAAGCCGCAATTTAAATAATCGCAGCTTCATTTAAATTTAAATGGCTGCCACGCTGAGCCGACAAACAGCTGATCAGCTGTTTGTCGGCTCAGCGTGCTAGTCTGGACGCTCCCGCCCTGACCTGAAAGCCCTTTATCGACCTCCTCGTTATGCCTCATAGGATGAGGTTTACCAGGCAGGTCGATAAAGGGCTTTCATGTCGACAGGGGAGCGTCCAGACTGCCCTGATCTGCTGACAAACAGCTGATCGGCAGAGAGGGGCAGCCATTTAAATTTAAATGAAGCCGCAATTATTTAAATTGCGGCTTCATTTCCCTTTGCCGAACAAACAAATCTACATGGCTCCGTCGACGGAGCCATGTAGTCTAGACGTACCCCAAGATAACAGTCCTCACTTCCAAGATATGAATTCCAACACATTAAAGACCTTTGACTGCTAGTTAGATTTATTTTAGGAATTTTGATAAGGACATTGTAAGTTTGAGGTAGCTCTGAATCCTGCATTATAGATAAGAAGGTTTAACATACAGAGTCTTTGCAGTATGCATTTGCCAATTAAATATATATTCGGAACTATACCTCAGTACACCCACTGCTACATAAAAATGTCAGTAAATACAGTCCAGCACTAGATGCAGACTAATTTTCCTCCTATATCTGAGTAGTAGGCAGTAGAACTGGAGAGGTGGTGAACCACATGGATATATGTAGAATTCTTATGTAAAAGAACCAAAACCTCCAACTTCCCCTCAGAAATTAACAATTTGTAACTAAGTTTCAAAGAGAGAAGAATTTATGTTGAAACCAAGAGTCTAGAGTGACCCAGTTCTGCACAGCTGAGTGTTTGCCTTGGGGCCAGAGGATCACATCAGATGGGCCTTAGAGTAATTTCATCTATCTGGGCTTTTTTTCATGTTTTAATTTAGTTATGTAAATAAGTTCTCCAGCAGGCAATAAAAGACAGTCCCAATACATCCCCTCTTCCCCTCTCTCCTCCCTCACCTGTTTCCCAGACCTTCCTTGAGGTGCTGGGGTCTAAGGTCTCCCGTATCTCAGGCGTACACCTCCCTCGCTACGTTTGCATCAGTATCGGTAAGGCTGTGTCACGTTGCCAGAGATGAGCTGGCACAGGGCTGTTTACATGCCGCCCTGGTTTAAGCAGAGATTGAAAATTACTATTTTCAAAGAGCTTGTAGTATCTGAGTTCTTCAAACAACCTGGGGGATAGCAGAGAGATCCTGGTCTCTCTAGAAACCAACCCTCCCTCACATGGGGGACGTACGTTGCCTCTTTTCCTCTGAGATTACTCCTGCCCTCGTGTCACTGATCTCTTGTCTTACCTATAATGGATGCCCTCTGGATTAATGGTGAAATGCCTTGCCACATCTCAATATTTAAGGAGCCCCTGTGAAAAAACTGGTGTGTGTGTGTGTGAGAGAGAGAGAGCATAATAGCACATGGAAAGAGAAACAGAGTGAAGTCAGCACCTATACACCCTGCCCCCATCCTGTAATTTCCTAACTCCTTGGCTAAATATCAGACAAGTAGCACTGATAACATAAAGTGCAACATCAAAGTACTGGACTCCTGTGAGACCAGCAGGCACCGAGGGGGTTCTGATGCCTCTCCCAGCTAAGGGATGGTGGGGAAAGCACAGACAGCAAGCGAGGGTACGACTGTCTACACCTTTATCAATAATATTGCAATAATAATAAATATAGAGTGACCCAAATCCTAGCAGTAGCACTATTGTAACAAACCCGGGACTAGCTTGTGACTGGCCACAGGCTCCTCCGCCAGCATGCGGGGTATGCTTTGTGTGCCATGTAGCGTGGGAAGCAGGCACTATACAGTATTTTAAAAGGAGAAATTTTGGCAGGCTCAGAACATCACTGATCTGTTTCCCCATTAACTCTGTTTTCCAAAGCCAGCAAATGGCTCATTACATTATTTTTGTTTTAGCACCACAGTGTTTTTCCTTCCTTTCCTCTTATGGGACCCGTTTTCTGCTTCAAGCTTCTACCGGGCCTTTAAAATAAACAAGATAAATGAAATCAGTGCAACACCTTGTGAGTTACCTCTGTAAGATGCCATCACCGCTGCCCTGGTCAGGCTCTCCGGTTTTTGTGTGGAGGTGGGGCTAGTGGGATGGGCTTTCAGTCTTCCAGAGCTCAAGTAAAGGCCCAGCCCCCCAGGTGGTTCTGAGGCCTTGCACTGAGCTTTGCAATCAGCCATTCAGCCGTGATTAAAAAACACCCTGTGTTTTCACCTGCTGCTTATAACACAGGATCCCCAACAACAAAGTCAAATGCCACCTGAAAAGAGGCCAAGTGAGAAGTGGGTTCTGCATCGCAAAAAGAGGTCCCCTCAGATCCCGCTGTCCCCGCGGCCATTCTCCAGCATTGAGAGCAAAATCTGGATGCTCCCCTTCCTCGCCCCAGATGAAAAAGCCAAGAAGGTGCCAGAGCCGAAGAGACTGAAACCCCTATACAAGTGCTTCAGCTGTGACGACATGTGGCTGGAGAGGAATCGGAAAAGGAATCTAGAGAAGGCAACACAGCTGGAGAGAGAGATACAATTGAGGAACCTTCCAGAAGATCAGTTAAAAGTAAGAAAATGGACCTCATCCTTCCTCTCTTCTCTGACACTGTCCTCTTCCTCTTCTCCAGCTGCTTCTTTTTGCTGTCATCACCTTCTCTCTTCAGGCTGCATCTCCTGCCAGCTCTGTCAGCTTCCCTTTTTGCCTCTGGTCTGTGGCGACTATGTGTGTAAAATGAACTTCTCACCAGCCCTGCAATTGTCTTGTTTTGTTGTTAAAAGCATGCGATTTCTGCTCTGTCATGTGGCGTGCATTGGAGAGCGATAGAGTCTGGGTTGGAGAGACAGAAGGAGGGGGGGACAAATCCGTCTTCTTCACTAATGAAATCTGCTATTGTGCTGTGTTATTCCCTGAGGCAGCTACGCCACTTCAAACAGAGGCCCTCCTGTTCCTTAGCTTATTAGTCAACTGTTGCACTCCTTACTCGGGCAACACTCCCATTGACTCCCAGAGGGAAAGAGTGCAAGAAGCATTTAACAGAAACTCTTTGGGGCAGATTGTACATGGAGAATATTGGTTTGAAAATTGCTCCGATTACTGACCATTGGTAATGTCTTTAGAAGATGTGTTATTACTGCTTGTTACAAAAGTCGTCGTGGCCCCTTGGACTCTCAGAGATAGCAATGCTCAACTCCGGAGGCAAGACCAAGGCTCCCATTAACATGAGTGAGAGCCACTTGTGAATCCAAGAGCAACATTTGTGGAGAGCTAAAGTAGATTCAGAAAGGAGGCACCTGTATGCAGCCTTCTGCTAATAAAATGGAAATGCTTTAGGCCTAGCTTCGGTAGGAGGATGTAGGCTTTCAAACAAAAAAGTGCCTGTCAGGGACTCTGTGCTGGGAGTTTGCCACGTTTATTATTTCCCTTTCATGACATAGACACTTAGGGCTTGTCTCCACTACCACATAGATTGACACTGCAGCAATTGATCCACCAGAGGTTGATTTATCAGGTCTAGTGAAGACTTGCTAAATCAACTGCCCAATGCACTCCCATTGACTCTGGTACTCCACTGGAATGAGACATGCAAGGTAGGTTAATAGTAGAGTTTCTCCTCTCAACCCAGTGCAGTGTAGACACCACAGGTAATCCACCTAAAGTATGTTGTCTCCAGCTACATTATTCACATAGCTGGAACTGTATTTCTTGGGTCAATTTTAGCCCATAGTGTAGGCTTGCCATAGAAATGCTAACAGTGTTTCTGCCTGCCATTACATTGAAGAAATGGTCTTTAAGAATTTGGGCCCTGATCTCACAAACCCTCAAGCTTAATTTAAGCTTAAAGTTACACACACACGAGCATCCTGTTGACTTCTTCTCAAATGCCTAACGTTCAGCTTTTCCCTCAGTGCTGGCAAGACTGGGGGCTTTAGGCCCATTTTTGGTCTATATTAACACAATTAAGATAGCCAGATTGATTCTAAAAACAGAGCTGATGAAATGTTATCCTCCATTCTCTCCTCACAAGAATTCCGCCTGCCAAATTTCTGTGGGCACACACAACATTGAGTCATTTGCTGGTTCTACCACAGACGGGCCCCAGCAAATACTAGTCCCAAACCTGTGATGCACTGTTAACCCTCGGTGCCATGAGCTTTGTGAACTCAGGCTTGCTAGTGGCAGGGTCTCCTGACAATGAACCATGCTACTAGCTCAGGGACCGACATCCTAGCATACGATGTACCTTTCTGATGTATTTTAGAAAAAAACAATTGTGTTATTTCCAGCATTATTTAAAGTCCCAGGGAAATAAGGATATGTCTACACTTGCTCCCTAGTTCGGACTAGGGAGTCAAATGAAGCATACCGAAGTTGCAAATCAAGCGCAGGATTTAAATATCCCACGTTTGATTAGCATAATCGCGACCGGTCACCATTTTAAAATGCCGGTCACCCGATTTAACTCGCCATGTGTAGCCACGGTAGCCGCGGTAGTCCGATTTAAAACCCTTCCATCGAATTAACGGTTACTCCTCATTGCAACTATACGTGGTGAGTTAAATAGAGCGACCTGCATTTTAAAATGGTGACTGGCCGCGATTATACTAATCAAGTGTGGGATATTTAAATCCCGTGCTTGATTTGCAACTTCGTTATGGTTCATTTGCCTCCCTAGTCCGAACTAGGGGGCAAGTGTAGACATACCCTAACTGACTGTTGTTTTCAGACATACATAGACTCATTCTAAACAAAAGGCAGTAAAATGCGTTAAAGGCATGAGAAAGCGTGTGCAAAGCATGATGAGAATATAATTAATGCTGCAACACATTGTAATCATCATTTAGAATGTTGAAGCTTGTAGAAAGGGTGATGGATTATTTCATCATCTTTTACTTTTCCCTTGAATCTCAGATGTTCTTCATTCTACTCATCTGCTCTCTGGGTGAAAGTCTATGGCTACCCATAAATATTTTCTTCATTAAACTTTTCCACTTTCTTTTTCTGCTGCTAACTTTAAACTGCAATCAGCTGTGTAAGTGTAAAAGCTACTCCTGCTCCTTCTGTTCACTCCTATGTCTAGAGGGTATTCTGTCTCATTCACTAGGAAGTCACCTTATCTTCCTGTCCTAGAGGAGAAGTGCAGGAGGAATAGAAATACAACAGGCAGATTGGTAGGTGTGTGGCAGGCAAATGGTGGACTTTGTAATCACATCTAACTGGACCACAGAATGAGCTAAGTGCATGAAAAGGGCGATTATGAATTCTAATCTTCCTAGACAGTCTTGGCATGAAAGGGTTGTTGATTCTGTGGAGCACTTTTGAGATCTGTGGACCAGTTAGGTCGGGTGCCATTTTTAAATTCCCCTAGTCCGAACTAACTGCCCGCGGCTACACACGGCCATCAAACATTAACTCGAACTAAGTCCTTAGTTCGAGTTAACTGTTACATTCCACAAGGTAACTCGAACTAAGGACTTAGTTCGAGTTAACGTTTGACGGCTGCGTGTAGCCGCGGGTAGTTAGTTCGGACTAAGGGGATTTTAAAATGATGCCCAGACGGGAAGATGCAAATAAAGCCCGGGATATTTAAATCCTGGGCTTCATTTGCAACTTCGAATGCCTAAATTAGTCTCCCTAGTTCGAACTAGGGAACCCATATAGGGTATGTCTACACAGCAGCGTTATTTTAGAATAACTGATGTGATCCCGAAATAACAAAGTGTGTCAAGCTGGAGGACTTCTTACACTGACTACTGTAACCCTCATTTCATGAGGAGTAAGGGAAGTCGAAGGAAGAGTGTTCTTCCTTTGACTTCCTGCTTTGTACCCATTACCCATTACTAAATTAAGCTATTTCGATGTCAGCTACACAATTAACATAGCTGAAATTGCATTAATTCAATTTTTGCCCTTCTGTGTAGACATACCCATAGCAAGCTTAAGAAAGCAGTATTCTTCAGAAATGGCCCAGAATGTCAGGGTGTCATTATCATAAACTGCCATGTTTGGAAGGGTTATAGTAGAATACTTCTATAAAGAGGAATAATTCTCACAAAAGGAGTCTTGAAAGGCATTTGCTGTCAGTTGTGACTCTGACTGAACCCAGACAATGCCACTGAGTGTGATCTTTGAGGTATAAGTGGCAAGGCTGATGTTTTCTGACACATGGATGCCTTGGGGTGCATTGCTTGGTTAGGACGGGTCGCATTGTGTTAAGTCAATGTCAGGTCAGCGTACAATGTGATGCAATGATGCACTGTTGGAAAAGCAAATAAATTAGACAGACTGGGTAAAACAGTAAATGCAGCCTCGATTTTCAGCAGTAAGAATTGCTTATTATTCTTTGGCTTCATTCTAGGAACATACAACCAATGAAGGAAAAGGGATAGGTAATATTATGAAGGGCCGGCAATCAGACTCTGTGGCTACGTCTAGACTGGCATGATTTTCTGCAAATGCTTTTAATGGAAAAGTTTTTTCGTTAAAAGCATTTGCGGAAAAGAGCGTCTAGATTGGCACGGACACTTTTTGTGGAAAAGCGTCCGTGCCAATCTAGACGCGGTTTTGTGCAAGAAAGCCCCGATCACCATTTTCACCATCGGGGCTTTTTTGTGCAAAATAGTTTTTAGCTGTCTACACTGGCCCTTTTGCGCAAAAACATTTCCAGAAAAGGGCTTTTGCCCGAACGGGAACGTCAAAGCATTTGCACAAGAAGCACTGATTTTGGACAGTAGAATGTCAGTGCTTTTGCGCAAAATCAAGCGGCCAGTGTAGATAGCTGGCAAGTTTTTCCGCAAAAGCAACTGCTTTTGCAGAAAAACTTGCCAGTCTAGATGCAGCCTGTGTGTGTGGAGGATGGGGGGAGTTAAATTCTCAAAAACCTGCTTTTAAACACAAGTGAGAATTATAAATGCCAGTTAAACGACCAGAAACATTGGTGTGACCTACCAGGGTACACTCTGGGCCAATACAAACTGTGTGACTCCTGCCTTGTAACCTGGAGTGCTGTTTACAACCCTTTGATATTGCAGCCTCCAAGATGCACTGCTGACAAGCAGCCACCAGCAGGTAGGCTACTCCCGGTGATATCTGTGTGTTCTGATCCCATCTGGCCTCACATTGGCTCTAAGTTATGCACCTTTACCTACAGCAGCAGCTTTCTGCTGAATACAAGCAGCCAGTCTCTCTCAGCTGGTAGAGAGGAGACGTGTCCCTAGTGCCTGGGAGAGACTCGCTGCTCTGTCCTCAGCAGGGTGGTGCTGCTGTAGCTGAGGAAGACGTACCCCTCCCCCAGCCAGCCAGCTCTGTGTGTGGATTCCTGAGCGCCTGATGGGACAGGGCTCATTAAGCAGCTTCAGGGCCGTGCTGCTGCGTAGCTTGGAGGGAACCTTGCTGCCAGGTGAGCCCATGCGCCCTCAGTCCCAGATCTTCCCCCAGAGATATATGTCTTATACTGCCCAGCCCTCTGGACAGGACAGATATGTTATTCTCATTGCAGAATTTAAAGGAATAATGTGCACACAATTTGTTACCCAAAATGGCGTTACCTGGATACTTTAATTTGAACAGACTGGATTAGATAAAGAGGAAACATTGGTTAATTAACTGCACAGAAAGAGTTCTGAAGTGAATATAAGTAATTAGGCATAAAAGTCAGAAATGGTTACAAGAAAAATAAAGATAAAACACTGACTGGTGCCTAATTTAACAAACTTTATGAGATTCAAAGGAAAATTTTCTCACTATATGCAATTAACAGTCTTACTTACCAAAACCTTTCCGTCAAAACCTCTCCCCCGAGCCTAATGGCTGCTTCCTTTGTCTCTTCAGATGTCGTGAATGTGATGGTCAGGTGCTTGCCTCTGAATTTTATAGTTTTAGTCTCCCTCCTGAAAAATATTTCCAGCTAGCAGCAAGGCAACAGGCAATCTGGGTGTAAAGAAACACCCTGCAGTTTCTTTGCTAAATTGTGGATTTTTGTCCCTTCTCTGTCTCCAGTCAAAAAATAGCCACTTGTTTACACCTGGTTGAGGTGTCAGCTCACCTTTTGCCTCTGACACTTTTAGTCATGATTTCAGCTTGTGTTTATAGCTTCACCTATAAGGCTGCCACGTGGATTTTGTCCTGTTATTCCTGTTCAGCAAGTGAGTTTTCAGATAACACCTCTCAAGACATACTTTGTACAAAAATTGAGCAGTGTGTAGAGCGTGAAGACAGGCATACCCTGTCACCGTTGGTTTTTGCTTTGCTCAGGTCTGGTAAGGTGCTGACCTGCCTTGAATGAGGAGAGTCCACCTCTCCAGAGTCCAAAATGAAGCTGTCCCCAGCTGTCACTTACAATGACATGCAGCCCTTTACAACCCGAGTATGTGCTGATCTCCTGTTTTAAAGTGTTGACATGTAACTGGTCACAGCTAGCCTTGGAGATTAATACCCCTGAAGCTGAATGAGAAAAATTCTCACCATTTTTGGTGAATCAGTCTCATTTTGCCCAGTCACTAACTTGCATTCATTTACAGAAGGAAAGGTCTTGCCATGCAGTCTGGAGTGTCATACGTGTATTTTAATGAGATCGTATATTCAGAAAACTAGAGCACAATCAGTCCTGTGTAATCCATTGATTCTTTAGGGGGCAATGCAAATCTGTGACCCTCCATCTGTTTCCAGAATCCTTTTGGAGGAGTGGCTTTAGCAACGTCTATTACTTCTCTCTTCCCTGCTCTATTGCCACGAATTGTTAAACCCTGCCTGGCGGATTTGACTGCTGTCAGACCTGCATCTGGCAGAACGTAGCTTCTGAGTAATTCAGCAGAACCCAAGTGCCTTGCTGCTGGGCTTCTGAGGAAGCTGGAAAAGGGACAGCCGAGGGGTGCTTTAGCCAGACAATTCCATTGTATGGTCTGAAAGGAAATAGCGAACGGTGAACAATATTCCTCTTAATCCCTTGACTGTTTGAAAAAGCAAATCTGATTCTCCCACCTTCCTAAGCAGGCTCAGTCGGTGCCCCCCTCAGAGCCTCATGCTAAGCACACACATTTTACATGTGTGAAACAACAGAACCTTAAGGGTTCTCTACACTGGGGGTATGTCTACACTACAGAGTTAGTTCGAACTAACTTAGTTCGAATTAGTTAATTCGAACTAAGCTAATTCGAACTAACGCGTCTAGAACTAAAAACTAGTTCGAATTAGCGTTTTGCTAATTCGAACTAGCATGTCCACATTAAGTGGACCCTGAACAGGGCTTAAGGATGGCCGGAAGCAGTGCCGGTAGGGCATCAGAGGAGGACTTAGAGCGTGGAGATGCTGTCTCAGGCTAGCCGAGGGCTGCGCTTAAAGGGACCCGACCCCCACCCCGGACAGACAGTTCTCAGGGGTGCCCCGCTTGAAAACCAGTCCTGGCTTGGAGTGCCCGGAGTGCCCACACTGGGCACATCACACCACTCGGCCATCAGCCCAGCTGCACTTGCCGCAGGCTGCCATCTGGGGAGAGGGGGCAATTGGGGGGCTGCAGGAGAGCTTCCACCCCCAGAAGCCCGCAGAGCCAGCCCAGTCCTCCCCATCGGGGGCTCGTACCCCATTCCTCCCTCACCTCCTTCCACTTACCCTTCCCTAGCCCCTTTTCTTGATGTACAAAATAAAAGGACAATTGTGGTCAAAAATGGAATCTGTCTTTATTGAACAAAACTGGGGGAGACTGGGAAAAGGAGGTGGGAGAGGGGAAGAGAGAGGCTGGGAGAGGGGAGGGCAACTACAATGATCAGGGGTTGGGAACAGGTCCCATATGAAGAGAGGCTAAAGAGACTGGGACTTCTCAGCTTAGAAAAGAGGAGACGGAGGGGGGACAGGATAGAGGTCTCTAAAAGCAGGAGTTGGGTGGAGAGGGTGCATACAGAAAAGTTCTTCATTAGTTCCCATAAAGAAGGACTAGAGGACACCAAAGGAAAGGAATGGGTAGCAGGCTTCAAACTAGTAAGAGAAAGTTGTTCTTCACAAAGCAAAGAGTCAACCTGTGGAACTCCTTGCTGCAGGAGGCTGTGAAGGCTAGAACTAGAACAGAGTTTAAAGGGACGTGAGATCAAGTCATGGAGGTTGGGTCCATGGAGTGGTATTAGCCAGGGGGTAGGAGTGGTGTCCCTGCCCAAGGTTTGTGGAAGGCTGGAGAGGGATGGCACGAGACAAATGGCTTGGTCACTGTCTTCGGTCCATCCCCTCCAGGGTCCCTAGGGTTGGCCACTGTCGGCAGACAGGCTACTGGGCTAGATGGACCTTTGGTCTGACCCAGGACGGCCGTTGTAAGCTCAGGGCTCAGGGTCGGGGGTCTCAGTGGACCCCCTTGATTTTCATGCACACCTGCTCCTGGGTGGCCAGGCTGGCAGCTCTCCTGCCCAAGCCGGCCACTTTCCTGTGCCTAGTGCGGAGATCGTGGACGAGGTCCACGATGTCCGCACTAGCCCAGGCGGGTGCCCGCCTCTCGCGGTCCCGGGCAAGCTCCCGGGAGCCGCCAGCCTGGTCCCGGGAAGAGGGGGAGGGCTGGGGGGCATCGGGTGGCTGGCTCGATCCGTGCCAGGTGCAGGGTCTGCTGGCTGGGTGCTGGCAGGCTTGCACCTGGCACGGGCACCATAGCCAGCCCGTGCCCCTTTAAGGGGTCCGGGGCCGGGAGGGGGGCAGACGAGTTTCCCTGGTGTTGGCCAGAGTGGCCACCAGGGAAACCTGGGGAGGGCTAGCCTCCCACTAGTTCGAATTAAGGGGCTACACAGCCCTTAATTCGAACTAGCTAGTTCGAACTAGGCTTAATCCTCGTAAAATGAGGTTTACCTAGTTCGAATTAAGTTCGAACTAACGGAGCGCTAGTGTAGCGCCTATCAAAGTTAGTTCGAACTAACGTCTGTTAGTTCGAACTAACTTTGTAGTGTAGACATACCCTGGGAGTGGGGGGTTATTTCCAGTGTTCACAAATTAATTGCTCTGTGTAGACCCCGCAGGCACTCCTGAACCTCATGCTGCTTGAAGCAGTCTTATATCAGAGCACACTAGGGCACACTAGTGCTTGGCAGCTGGGCCTACATGCACCACTCGATGGGCAAGACATGACTGCCTTTTAGAAAACACACTCCCATAGAGCACAGTACCCCACCGTGCAGACAAAATTGGAGACGCTCTAATAAAAAAGCCTTCGTGACGATTACAGGGTTAACTGTCAACACCAATAACTTGCGCAGGACATGGTAAGGCTGTCCTCTCCCATTACATTGCTAACCAACTGCACAAGGAAATCTATTGCGCTAAATACAATTATAGCACCTATGTTCCAGGAAAGGTGTATAGGCCAAAATTATCTTCTTAGTGGCACCATGGCAATCCCACTAATTTCAGGAGTCAGTTAAATGGACAGGGAATTTGGCCCTGAGAGTGTTAAAGCATGCAAAACCAACCCATTTCTCATTATAAAGAGGACGTGTCGCTCTTACCACACAGAGTATCCTTTTATTAAGCTCTATAATTGTAGCCAGGTCACGTGCATTGTGGTTGTATCCGGTGTGCTCTCAGAGGATAGCTAAGGTGTGTGGGAGCAGAGCGTGGATCAGGTAGGAGGCTCCTTTTGTGTATCTTAAGAATCACTAAGATGGGGATGTGGTAAAAGGCCTTTTCCAAATGTAGACCCCTTTAGGGGTGTATTTAATAGCTTACTGGCATAGAAAGAGCTCAAGTGCCTTTTTCTAAGGAGTTGTCAGTATTTGACCTGTAGCTTCTGCTTTACTAGTTGTGACATGGTAGCGTGTGCAGAGTCACGGTTCTTTGTTTAAACAGCACAACAACACCTTCTACCCTGCGTCCGAGTAAATATTCTAGACGTCACGCTTGGCATTTGCATTTCTGTGCTTTGCTTATTTTGTGCTGTCTTGTCGAAGTGGGTGTGCCCCCGGTGAGACTTCATTGTTGTTGTCTAAGCAGGCAGGCTTAGCTTAATTTGCACAGGGTTTCCTCTGTGACTCTGGAGATACCAATTGGCACTAAAACATTGGCTGTGTTCTCTGTATGCCAATAGAGTAAACCCCTTGGACTGGAATGGGAAAGTATCGCTTTCAGCTACCTGAGCAGTGTGGTTGGTTTGCTTTTTTCCTTTGGAGGAATGTAGTCATTTTGCTAAGAACCTGTTTTCTTAAAGAAGCAATTGGCAAGAAACAAGACGCTGGTTACTTACGGTATTGTGGGGTGAACAAGGAAGCAAAGATTATGCTTGTGGTGACAGACTAGTGGACTAGCAGGAAAGAAGAAAGATCCTCGTTCAAATACTGAGCTTCAGAATCCCAGACCGTTGTTTCGGTGAAGGATGAGAATATTGTTGCTGCAAAAAGCTCAGACACAGCAAACGAAAGGGAAAGTCATGGTAGTGGGTGGAAGGCTTGCCAGACCCACGAGAGCAGCCATTGCCGACTTGCTGCTGCCACATTAGTTTCATTTACACGCCCAGTCACTAATATTCTACCTGGTTAGCAGCAGTGAGAGACACGGGATGGAGAAATAATTAAAAAAATGCAATGAAAGGAATCTTAGCTTGTGCTCTGGTCACTCCAGCATTTAGTGTCTTTGAGCACATTTCACAGTGTGCTAATCTCTTGGATATTTTAATTTGAGAGGGTTTTGTCAGTTTGTAGCCTGGTACTTGCCATCTGTGTTCTGATGAACTAGCTGAGAGAAACTCTGTTTGCAGCATTCCTCTGGTTCCTCACTGGGCCGAGTATTTTGGCTGCAGCAGGTCATTTACATGCTCTGTTGAGCCAAAGGGCTTGTTCAATCTCATGAGATCTTCCTATGCCAATTTAAACTGAGTTCAGTACATTTCCATTGCATCTCGTGGTAGCTGGGTACTTCAGGCCTGTTTCCTTCCCACCTATTGCATTGCTGAGCCTTGGAGTGAATTCTACGGGGAAGAAAGAACCCAATCTGAGACTAATACAGCTCAGTCTAGCACATCCCATGTCCCTTGCCAAATTCAAGTTTATAGCTGGTCGTTCCTATTTTAAGGCACTGGGTGGAGGTGGGGGGATTGGGCACAATATGTGTTGCTATGGAAAAAATGATAATACAAAAATTTCACTTTCCTTTCAGGTTTGGGGGCAGGGGGATTGTAGGTGAATACTGCCTTTTCTCTTGGTGAATGTCCCTCCTCCATTTTTATTCATGGGGGGGGGAAGCAGTTTTCCCTGGTGAACCTGACTGTGGTTAATTTTTATTGGGTAAAAATGTCTCGGGATGAATTAGTCTATATTTGCGATAGTCCATATATTGCACAATTTTCAAAAGAAATCTTGTCATTTTTTTCTTCCCTCAGAGGGTCTTCAACAGAAGGGAAATAACTTCATGTCTTTCTAGGGCAAAACAGATGCAAATTGAGAATGACGTGGTATCTGTTAACAGATGCCCTATACCTGTGCAAAGTGCCCTCGTGACTTAGTGAACCCTTTTTTCTGTCCCTGACATCTTGCAGCTCTGTCCTCTCTATCATTGTTTGAGTCTCTAAAGGCTCTTTCTGATGGGACATACCCATCTCCCTAGCTATAAATCATCTGATCCTGCAAGCCCTTACTTTGCTCAACTCAGCAGTCAATACACCTGGACAGAAATATTTCAGGATGAAGCCCATAATTCTTACTTCCAGGTAACTAAGTGTGAAGTTTTCCTTTTCTTTCTTGCAGGCTAGAATGAGTCTCTCCATCACTTCTCCAGTTGCCTTTGACATTCTTCCCCTGAAGCTGCATCCGTTTTCCCAGAGCACCCCAACGGGCTTAGACTGCGTGGGCTGGAAGCGGCGTATCTCATTTCCCGGTGTGTATGCTGCGTCCTTCTTTCTCTGACAGCGGTTGTGCAAGAATTAATTTCAGTTTCATTGAATATGCAAACTATATAGTATTGGCAGTATCATCCCGTTCTAGTAGAGTAATATAAACACCAATTCACATATCCTCCCGTTAAAGCTGTTGCCGTTAAGGGACTTTCTGCAGGTGGTGACTACTATCAGCATGTTACAGATAGAGTAAGGCATAGACAGGTGAAGTCTGGGTTTCACAGGAAATTAGTGGCAATCAAACCCAGATCCCCTGTCTCCCAGATCTCTTCTCTAAATACTAGATGGCAGGATCTGCCTCCCCAGTTTATTTCTACAGATGGTAGGTTTCATATTATTTAAATTCACCAGAGGATCCAGACCCACAAAAAGAGTGCCATGGAGCATAAGAGTATGTCTATGGTGCAGTGCAACCCCTGCAGCAGGTCAGGAGTAGCTGACTTGGGGTTGGGCTCCAGGGCTGTAAAATTGCAGTGTAGAAATTCAGGCTGGGACTGGAGCCTGGGCTCTGGGTCTCAGGTCTGGATTTACACCCAATGAGCCACTAGGCACATCAAGTTCTGCTGAGCGTGTTTCACATCGTTTTGGAGAGGAATGGCTGCCCAAGAAAGCCTGCCCCTCCATGCATGTGCCTGCTGTGCCTAATTGGAAATCTGGCTCTGCTGGTGCCCTGTGAAGGGGAAGAGTCTGAGAGCCTAAATGTCTACCCCCCCCCCCCCCAGTGTTATAGCGCTGCCTCCTGAGCCAGGGTCAGATGGTGCAGGACATCTGTGGGTATTTACTTGCAGTGTAGACATGGGCACAGTGAAGGGAGTAGTTCGTGGTTTTCAGTGCTTTCCTGTGCCTTATTGAGGGAAATTCACTCTCTCTCTCTCGATCTTGTCAGTGGTCTTAAAAGTTTGAATGCATCCTCAGTGCTTACAGCACTTGTATGCAAGCAGTAACAATGCAACCAGATGTCCTTTTTCATCATTGTGAGGCACTGGAATGATTTTTTCTCCATCTGCACATTACAAAGTCGATTAGGTGCCCTTTGCAAGCTTTGCCTCAGGTGTTGGACCAGGCTGAGGGCAGGGTACTTGAATGAATGGTCTTAACAGTATAATAAATCCTATTTGTCTTCATCAATGCATTCCCTGTGCTCCCTCATCTTACTAAGCACACATCTCAGTAAGTGCCCCAGTGCATCTTTGGAACGAGTGCTATGTCTGTGGGTTTAGGGAGGTTTAGGGATAAGGGAATGCCCCTAATACTGGAATGGAGCAATGCCGGGATGTGGAAGGGTTTGGAACCCCTCTAGGTGGCCTGCTCTAGCTTAACATTGGAGATTTCTGAGCAGAAATCTGCACAGGAGATTGCTACCTGCAAGATTAACTTCCCTCTGTGGTTCCCTCCAGCTTGCAGAAGGGAGCAGTGTGCAGCCATGAGGAAAATGGTAAGGCACAGCTCAGAGCCTGGCTGCTGGAGGAGCAAGGCCTGCAGATGGCCCGGCCGTGGGGATTGCCTTCCAGTTCTGATAGTTATGCTGAAAGGGGCTGCGGGCTTTGTCAGCCATGCCATCCATCTCTGCAGGGCTGAACACTCTCCCTTCTGATGTTGACCCCAGAGGGTGAATCTTGCAGAGGTTTTAACTGCACTGAACTCTCCTTGTGGGGTTTCTGCGGGAGGGAAGCATCAGGACTTGTCTGAGGAAGAATGCGCTCTGGCCCCAATGCGTTGGTAGCATCCCTCATCGCAAGTCAGCTTGTGAGTGCAGAGTGTGGAACTGCAACTGATAGAAATAGCTTAATCGTAACAACATGCGGCAAGTCTTGGGGTTGAAAGGGGACATTCTGCTGTCCCATGGGAACTCCAGCTAGCCCAAGATGATCTCACCTAAGTTACAGGTTTAATTAGGTTCCAACAAGCACAACAGAGTCTCTGCCTCATGCCAGCTGGAGATCACTGAGGTGGGGGCAGTTCCTCTAAGTTGCTTAGTAAACACTCAAACAGCTAAATGAGCCCTGTGGACTAAACGTCTCCCGTAGTTAGGAGATCACGTTAAAGAAGGGCATGTGCTGTAGTTTTATGTGGAATATGCATGAGATCAGATGTCTCCTTAATATTCCAGTGACTTGAATACTTTAAAAAATTGAAACGCAAGCCCCGCAATTTATTAAAGAGGGGAAAGTATCCCTGCCAGATTCTTGTGCTCCCCAGAGACCCATATCTGCATAAAGATAAGCTGATAGCTCGAGCAGTTTCAGAGTGGGATGGAGGAAAGAACATGATGTGGGAGATTTTCAAAGGCAGCTCAGCACCCAACTCCTCTTTACAGTCCATGGGCACCGGGTGCAGAAATGCCACTTTTGTGCCTTTGAACGCCCCCCCGCCCTGTGATTCTCAGCAATACAGTCACCCCGATAAACTGCCCTGGCTCTATAGACCTTAATCCTTATCAGGATGACCGACATTCCTATTAATCATCTAAAGCATTATGAACAGCAGGCTTCAAAACTGTGGTTAATAAAATCCAAACACAGAGACTGCAGATTAGCACGGGAGACCAGAAAACAAACCATTTCTTTATCGCGGTATCACCCTCTCTCTCCTTTGCCCTGCCGTCAGTCATGGTGTCAACTACCTGCCTGTGCACTTTTCCCTCAAGCCCTGTTGTTATTTCTCCCCTGTCGCCTCTTTTGCTTGATCTCCTCAATGCAATTCAGAAAGCTACTGCCATCACCTGTTTCAACTCACTCCTGCTGGAAGCCTATCTTTGCTGCCATGTCTACAGATCACAGGAGCCACCTGTGAGTACTGACATGGTAACACTGTTACTTTGTCTTGCTGCCATCCTGTGTATCGGTGTATTCACCAGTTGGGTATTGTTTGAATCTTAGGCCCTGTCTGTGAGCAGTCCGGAGCTTATCTATGTTGTGCCTACTCAAATAAAGGCCTAATCCCTTTTTGGGATCCTTTAAGCACTGCCACAATCGACGTAAATAATACTATTGTTCTCAGCGCAGCTGGCTCAGAGACGTTTAAATCCATAGGTGCCCCTACTGGGAGTTTTTATATTGAAATAATTGAAACTTATTTTTGGAAGTAAAATGAAAAGTGAATGTGGACTGACCAATAGGTGGTGCCGTACATTTTCAGAAAACACTTCCCCAGCAAAAGGGGCTATTAAAGTTGCATCTTGTGGGAGGCACAAGATATTCTGAGCTCAGCAGTGACTGCGAATGAATGTTTAATGTTGTGACCTACGCATGAACCTCAACAATTCCAGTTGAAGCCACAGCAAATCAGAATGAAATGCCACAACAAAACCTTTTCAAATTAACAGAAACCTCTGGAGAGGGAAAAGATGCTTTTCCTCGCTTTGCTGTCTCCGTGATCACCTCCTACTAGGGCTTCGGGAGAGAGTGCGGGCATGTGTTTGCTTGTCCATTTTCCTCCTGGTAGGCTGTTTCTCTGTTGCCAGTAAGAAAACTAAGCCATTGGACTGGGCAGTGCTCCAGGCTCGCTGGTGAATCTTAAGATCAAAAACATCTTTGAGGCAGCCGCAGTATAAAAACATGTACATTTCAAGTCTTACACAGCACTGTTTTCATAAGTGTTGCCCTTGACAGAGCTCTGGGGGTACGTCTAAACTACATGCCTCCGTCGACGGAGGCATGTAGATTAGCCAGATCGGCAGAGGGAAATGAAGCCGCAATTAAAATAATCGCGGCTTCATTTAAATTTAAATGGCTGCCCCGCTCTGCCGATCAGCTGTTTGTCGGCAGATCGGGGCAGTCTGGACGCGACGCGCCGACAAAGAAGCCTTTCTTGATCGGCACAGGTAAACCTGGTTTCACGAGGCATACCTGTGCCGATCAAGAAAGGCTTCTTTGTCGGCGCGTCGCGTCCAGACTGCCCCGATCTGCCGACAAACAGCTGATCGGCAGAGCGGGGCAGCCATTTAAATTTAAATGAAGCCGCGATTATTTTAATCGCGGCTTCATTTCCCTCTGCCGATCTGGCTAATCTACATGCCTCCGTCGACGGAGGCATGTAGTCTAGACACACCCTGGGTTATTTAACACAGAAGCTAATATGACCATTTACCAGATCTTTTTAATATCATTTAATAGTTCTTCTGGACTCTACAGTTCTAATGGCTTCTGTATGAATCATGTAATTCATGGAAAGCCATGAAAGTAAGGAAAATGGAGGCCTCCTGCACTTGTGATGTGTGTGGTCAGCTGGTGCGTGCTGGTAAAATCCCCATTTCCAGAGTCTGTTCCTTGCGCCAGATTGGGCAGGGAGCACTGCAGAGGCATCCTGTTTGGAAGTGTCCTAGACTTCCCTCCAGTCTTCCTTCCATGGCAGGATGATGGCCATAATGCTTGGCTTTCAATGGGAGGGGTGCGATTAACGGAGGAAAAATTGTCTGAGTTTCATCCGGGCTTCTGCTCCTTGTACTAGGACAAGAAGATGCTGTGCATGGCCTTCTAACAATTTAGGAGGTGAGAAACCAGCTACTCTCATCTCAGACATGGCAACTTTGCATCAGGAAGGAGTGGGGTGGAGGAGGTCCTTACCTCTAGTGCCACAACCAAGCTTCTACTTAGTTGAAGACATCCTCCTAGCAGTCTTTGATCCTGCTGAGCAAGGGGAGGTGTTCTGCCTGCCTGCCAGCCATTCACGTCTGGGCTAATTGCAATGCAGTATTTGATTCTTTCCTCTTAGCTTAAGGCCGGACAGTTAATTGCATATTCCAAGGGCTGTTTCTTGTCAGGTTCTACCAAGCTCCAATCCGTCAGTTCGGTGAGGACACTAGGGAAGTTTGTGAGACATGAGGAGGTGCAACTCTGAACTCCTTTGTATTGAAATTCAGTTGCTGGTGTGTTGTTTTCCTGTAGATAGAGTCTGAATGAAAATATGTTTGTGGATCTTTAGGGTATGTGTACACTTGCACCCTCTTTCGAGAGAGGGATACAAATGCAGCTGAGCAAAATTGCAAATGAAGTGCGGATTTGAATTTCCCGTGCTTCATTTGCATAATGGCGGAGCACCGCTATTTCGAAATATTCTATTTCAAAATAACAAATGCTGTGTAGATGCAGTTATTTTGGGAGAAAACCCTTCTTTCGAAATTACCCTTATTCCTCATACAACGAGGTTTACCGGTTATTTTGGAAGAAGTGTTTTCTCCCGAAATGACTGTGTCTACACAGCGTTTGTTATTTCGAAATAGCGGCAGTCCGTGATTATGCAAATGAAGCACAGGAAATTCAAATCCACGCTTCATTTGCAATTTCGCTCAGCTGCATTTGCATCCCTCTCTCGAAAGAGGGTGCAAGTGTACACATACCCTATTAGTCCAGAAAAGCGTAGGGCAAGACTGGTAGGTGGCTGTGCTCTGCAGGCGGGACAGAGGCAGACAGAACCAGTGTTTGTTAAGGAGATTTGCTCTCTGGCTGCTCTTGGAATCTCGGGTGTCATTGAGTGCTACACTGCATGCCTTTGCCATTCATGGTTAGTTAGGCAGTTCTGATCTTTCCTCTCCAGCTGATGCCTGGTAATAGTGACTGGGCCACAAAGGGGAAGCGTTGGTGACTGCAGTAGATGGATGTCCGCCTGTTTAACACAGCCAACCATAGATACATGTCACGTTTGCCCAGAGGCTCTGCTGGCTTTCTACCCACTACTTGCTGCAATTTCACATGTTGATTTGGATCTACGAACCCTTTATGTTTTGGGCCCTGTCTTCCTGAGAAACAGTATCACAATACATGGCCACAGAGGGAACCCACAGCTTGTCTGGGGCCTGGGAGCAAAATTCAGGTTCTCATCTTGACTGAAAACATCCTAGTTCCACAAACGGTTTGCAGGCCTGGGTTGAGATTAGTTGAAAAACACAATTCCTTCCCTGTCAGATGATCCATCTCTTCCTCTCTCCTTTAAGGCACCAGGACTGACCTCCCAGCATGACTGTGGCTCACATCATGTGAGCCGTTGCTAGCAACTGTTGTGAGGCTGAGTGCTCTCTTCCAGATTTTCAGGGGGTATGGTGTGAATTGTCCTCCCATCTTTGGCTTCTGTGGTGGCATCTTGGAATAGTCCACTGTGCGCACACAAACTGCTGGAGTCTTCGGGGGTAGTCCAGGAAATTCTTGCTTCCTTCTGCTATAGGGAGAGAGAAGAAAGGAAACATTCCCTCTGCTGTTACAGCTGACTACCCGGGCTAACCACAGAGGTATTGGCGGTGCATAAGACTTAACACGTTCTCTACACAGTGGGGATTGTGGGATATGATGATAGCAGTGTTCTCCTATCTCCCATTCCAGGCCCCCCTCTGGAAGGATGGAGCCAGGTTCCCCCACCTTCCCTAACAACTAGGTTGTTGGTTTCCCTGGGGGGCAAATGGAACACCCCTCAAATTCTCAGCACCAACTGACACACAGCCTTCAAAACGAAAACCTCTTTCAACTGATCAAGAAAGCCAAGGTGTCATCTACTCTGTTTGCCAAGGTCCTGTCTACACTGGGAAAATTTCTTCCCAAATTCAAACTGGGTTTCTATTAAACCAGTTTTAAAACTGACCTGGATTGAAGTGGACCTGCTTTAGGGGAACTGAATCATTGTTAGTGAACCAGATGAGGCCACCTTTTTCTTATAACCATTCTCTCCTAAGCCTGGGCTATGCTATTTCTCTAGCAGCCTTTTAACACTGGACCAGCTTTTGAACCAGTTTGAATTTTTTTTAAGTTCCTCTGCCTTAAGAGACAAAGAGTCTGTAACAGAACTGCCCTCTGGCATCGCCAGAGATGACCTAAAGAACAGCACCTCTGGGAATGCTTCCGCTGCGCAGCAGGAGGCGCTGCAATGCCAGTACTGGCCCTGGCATGTGCCCTGAACGTGCGTCCTGCTGACCAGTAGTGAGAGAACTACCTTGCTCTGGCCAGACACCTGTCTGATTTTTTTATTTAGTGCAGGCCCTGTGTAAATTGGGCTTTTAGGCTTGTGTTAAATAGACACACGGAGAGCAGTTCGATGGGATTCACTGAGTGAGATGAACCGCTGGGGGTAGAGGAATGGGGGGGGGGTTACTCCATGGAGGGACTGTTTGTTTATTCAGCATCCTGTGACTGACATTCGTCCTGTTTTCCCGGCTATGGATGGGCTGTTGCACTCACACTGGATGAGTTACTGTGAAGATGTTTGACAGCTGCTGGAGAAATCCATTTAAGGGGGGGACATAATCACTCAGTAAGAGGCCTTCAGGATTATAAATATTTAGAGTCAAGGCGCTAATTGCGCCAAATTTTGGGGTGCCCCACGCAGCTGTGTGCTGTGCATGGGTAGTGCCGGCCCTGGCGGCCAGCCCCATCCCTCAGCCAGCCCCCCATGGGCTGCGCACAGCAGAGCTGTCTCTAGGGGAGGGTGGGGCCTAGAGCACTCCCCCCCACACTCTACCCTATTCCACCCCATCCCCCAAACACTCCATCCCTTCCCCTGAGCCCCCGCCCCTGCTCTGCCTCCATTCCACCTCTTCCCAGCTTTGCTCTGCTCCTTCCCCACCCCCACTGCACCCTTTCTCCAGGCCCCCATACCTGCCCTGGCCCAAACAATACAGCCCATGTGACAAGCAGAGGACCTGGCACCAGCAGCAGGGGTCAGAGCTGCCCCCACACTCCCCAGAGGCAGCTCCGTCAGCTCCCAGCTACCTCCCTCCACTTTCGGCCACTGGTTCCATCCCTTCCCACAAGCGCCCTCCCCTAAGCGACATGGCTGGGAGCCGGGGAGAGTGGAGCAGGCTGGGGCCGGGTCACTCCATTTCTCACTGCCACCAATGAGCATGGGGGCAGACCTGACCCCTCTTGGCTTCCTGCCCGGCTGCCCTGCTCCTGCCCCCCAGCTGTGGGCCTGCCCCCACAGCTCTTACCCTTGCAGCCCTGCGTGAAGCCTCCCCGAACAGAGGGGCCACTTCCCCATATAACACTACCCTCACAGGGGGCTGCATAAGTCCCCAAAACTACTAGGGATGGCCCTGTTAGCAGTCCTGCAGTTTAGCTAAACAAGCTTCTGACTCTCATAGGTTTTTGCTTCTTTCCTTCTTGAAGGGCAAAATGGTTATGCAAGCGACATTATAGAACAAAACAAGGATGCATGGGGAGCACACATATGTTCTCATACACCTTTCGAGCTAGTGCTGTACCTTGAAATGTCAGTACCTTCCCCTCTTCACCACGGAAGGGCTATTATAGAGTTTAAATGGTTGGAAGCTAATTGCAATGTCATCTTTCGTCTATAAATCACAGAAAGATTAAACGGATTGAAGATTGACATACTGCATCTACTCCCAGCCACCAGTGTTTGCTCTGGCAGCGTGTACTCTCTCAGAGATCGAAAGCTGTCCTTGCGGGTTCCTTGTGTGAAACGTTAGTGAGCGCCTGTGTGGGAGAGTGGGTTTATATGGGAACGTGTGCACTACCTACTGGGGGAAAAAATGATCCACAAATCCTTTCTGGCTCATTTTTAATTGAAAAAGTGAAAGAAAATCCTAGAGAATTATAAATGCCTCTATAGACAATCCGTTTGCCCCCTCCCCAAAATTAGCCATTTTCAAACAGAGAAGCCTACAACAAGTAAATACAGTAGGGCTGTGTCTACACTGGCATCCCTTCCGGAAAAGGCTTTCAAGTAGGAATAAAAGATCCTCCGGAAAAGGCTTTATTTTCCGGAGAATCACGTCTAGACTGGCGCTTTTCTCCGGCTTATCTCCAAGCCGGAAAAAAGCGGCAGCCATGTTAATGCAAATACCGCGGGGGATATTTAAATCCCCAGGGGATTTGCCTATTCCAAAGTGCTACATTAGCATCCCTTTTCTGGAAGGGATGCCAGTGTAGACACAGCCATTGTGTTTGATTAAGCTCACTTGGGCATGGATTGCCTTCTAGTTAGGTGTTGTCTGGCATCTAGTACAACAGGGCAGGCATCTGTGACTGGAGTCCATAGGCCCCTGCCACAATACTGATTAATTCTCTCTCCCATCTTCCCAGAAGAAATCCTCTCCAAATGAAAAGTTGCTGCCAGGAATGGGTTAGATGGCAACTTTCCATGATGGGATGGAGTTCCTGATTTCTGCAACCACGCTTCGGCGTACTTATACGTTCTGTACATTGTGTTAAAATCCAGTGACACTATGAAGTCACTAATTTATTGTTACTGTTACAATATACAGGGATGTGTCTACACAGCAAAGTTATTTCTGAATAACGGCCATTATTCCAAAATAACTTTGTGAGTGCCTACACAGCAATTCCGTTATTTCAAAATAATTTCGAAATAATGGACGGCTTATTCTGACTTCTGTAAACCTCATTCTACAAAGAAGAACGCCTATTCTGAAATAGCTATTTTGAAATAAGGCTTGTGTCGATGCTACACTTCTGCTATTTCAAAATAGCCCCTCACCAGAGCCATTCTAAGTTATTCCTCTTGGGGTCTAAATCAAGATAGTACGTCTACATTAGGGAAGCCTGCCTCGGAATAATTTTCAGGCTTCCCTGAAGTGTAGACGTGCTATTTCGAAATAAGCTATTTCGGAATAACTATTCCAGAATAGCTTATTCTGAAATAACCATGCAGTGTAGACATAGCCTAAGCGGCTAACAAGTTAAATAGACAAGGCAAGCAAATGGTAGGAGACTAAACAAAAGCACCCAAAGAGAAAGAGAGAGTGACTCAGTGCAGATCAGTGGCAGAGGAGGAAATATACCCTAGGTCTCCTGATTCTCCATTGAGAGCCATACTCACTAGGGAACACTGCCTCTCTGATGCACTCTAGCTATACTTAACTTATGTAACCTCACTCTCAATATTTGCTCCTGTTACACATGCCGGTCTGTCAGTGACTCTTCTAATGTGGTTTATAATATGAGCAACTCTGGTTAGATCTGACAGTACAGCAAAGAGGAATGGTTCTGTTTCGGTCCAATTGAGAATGCTGGGAAATTACTATAACAAGACACTGTAGAGTGCATTTATTAAAATATAATGAAACCATAGTCATTCATTTTTCGATATTTAAAAGATAATTTAATGAAACTCCCTCAGCCCCAATGGAAATGGAACATTATAATAAGCAGCACTTGGAGTAGCAGCAATAATAAGACATATTGGAATGTTCAAGAACTTGAGCTGTCTGACTGGCTGGACATTGTTATGTGCTTTGTCATAACTAGAAGTCATGGAATACAAAGGCATCAGTGGAGCAGTTCTCTGTCGCAGAAAAATATTCTCCTGGGACACTATTGAGGCAAACCCCAAAATGATTTCTATGTCCAAGTGGGAGACAGCAATCCCAAGGTAACATCTTTAGAACCCTTCAACAGAATTACTAACGTCAGAAATTCATAACCTGTCACCTAAACTTAGGGTCTCAGATCTGCAATTAGGAATCTCAATAATAGATGCTTCTCAATAATAGCTACTATTAATTTCACTGGAATTTGCCAGCACTTTGAAAATCAAATTACCCTTATTAAACTACATATAGTTTTAGGAGAATTCAGGTTGGAAAATTAACCTAAACATTGATTACTTTAATCTGATGGATTTCAGTTTGGTAAAGGAGCCTGTTGGATTTTGACAGGCTTAGAGCTGATATGTTGTACACTTCAGCTTTTCAGAGTCCAAATCAGCTTTCGCCATAAATTTATTGTTCTGACTTTTCTCTATCACTTTCGGAGACTCTCACCATCAATTTGCTTTTTCATGCACAAAGACCAAAATGTGCATGTTTTAGGCAGTGTATCTCCAGTCAGAATGAAGGGAACAATCTGTGAGAATGTTCATACTATATCATTCTGTATCTGAACAGAGGCACAAAATGGCAGCTTACAGACTCCTCAGAGGGGAAAAAGTAATATATTATAAAGCTGCATAGGTAATCATTATGGCAAATGTCTTTTCTGAGAAAGGAGGATGAAACCTCCTAAGGCTAGCATCTCCAAATCCTTGATCAGGTCTTTGGAATAATCAGAGAAGAGCCTACCTCTAGACAGCCATCCCAGGTTTCACCCAGTGTCTGTTATATACTGGATGAGGACTCTGGCAGGGACGCTAAGTGAGAAAAGGCAGCATTAGTCACATTGCAGAGTTGTTTTCATCTTCTTGGCCTGTTTTAAAAGTTAACAAATTCTCACAACCTGGAGGGGGGTAACTGTTATCTCCATTTTTCAGGTAGGGAAACAAAAGCAAAGTGACTCAACCAAGGCCAGAAAGGCAGCAGTATCAGGGTGGAACTTTGAACTTGAGGATTCCTGGCTCCAGGGACTGTTCTCAGAGAACTAGACATCACCTCTCTTTAAAATGTCTGTCTTCTACTGGGATTACACGTGAACAGTTAGGAAACTTTGTTTAAAGTTTGCTGAATTAAATCTCCAGATTTCATCCTAGTCTAATAACAACCTTGGCAGGAGGGTGCTTTTTATGACACCTCAGTCTGCCCTGCTAATGGAAGCATGATGGGGTGGCTGTCGCAGCTGCCCTTCCAGCTGAAGGCTTGTCTCTTTTGTTTTACTACAGCCACTGCACAGCGCTAACCTGGCTGACATGTCTATTACTGATGCCAGCCAGGAAGCTCTATGTACTAGCAACGTGCCTCCATCTCGCTGCGTGTTACAGGAAATAGGAAGCTTTAAACTAACAGCCTGAAGAGACCCACTAGAAGTGTCTTACCATCAATGGCACTGTAGAGCAGAGGGTAAGATCTCAAGTAACAGTGGTTTAAATTTGGAGTAGCTCCACTCACTGCAAGAGTCACAGTTCCAGGGGGCAGCAGACTGTGAGCCCAGTTCTGGTCTGACACCTGTGGGAACCAGCAGCCACTTCACCGGCATCCATCAGGTCCCTCTGATGTGAAACAGGTGAAAGTAATGGGGAAGTCAGGCCGGCTGCCTGCAACAATGTATTCTCCTTTGACATGTAGGCTTGAGAATTTCAGTCCCCTCAGCATAGCTCTGATGGAAAGATGATATATTGCAAAGGGTGCCAGCCATGCTAACTGAGGGTTCCCTTCTTTTATAGAAACAAAAAATATGACATTGTTGTTCACTGGAGTGAGCAGTTTTGCACATTCTTTGCTGCAATGCAAACCATGTGCTCACTGCTGGATTTTTGAAAGTATTGGACGAACCTGCCATCTCAAGGCAGGATTTTTGGTGGGTGTGGCAAAGAGAGGATGCTCTGGAAGCGTCCCTTTGCGCTGGAACCTCGGCCGTGCCACACAGCCCTTGCGGACAGTACCGTTGTTGCTCCATCTTCCTGGGAAACGGCCTCCCTGCAGATCACCTCTTCTTTCCATGCTATCAATGCCCCATGGCACTGAGGATACTGTCATTAACTAAGAAAGGGGACTCAGTGATTCCATTGAACTTGGATCTTCTGCAGGCAATCACACAACCGGACAGAGAGACCCTCCGTGTTGTATAGGATGGCAGTGGATGACAGCTGCTATTTTGTGCTCACAGCAGCCACGCTGAATCACCATCTGCTGTTCCAGCTCTGAGCGTTTATTTTTTCATTTTTCAAATCTTGTTCTAAGCACTTGAGAAATAGTTTTTAATAGCAGCCACCGCCAGGACTGAGCAGGATTAGTTTGCCTGGTAAGTCCTTTCTTGAGGGGAAGCAGATAACATGAGGTCTCCTTGGGCCTTTTGAAAAAGCCTGAATTATGCTGCCCCCATTTATGGTTTTGTCTGAGAGTTCTGTGGGCCTGGAAATGAAGCTTTCTGTCCTGCCCTTGGCTTTTTAATACACTGAGACCAGCCTTCGTGCAAATCTGCCTCTGGAAGCTGCAGCCGAGAGCTTTTCAGCTGCCACAGAGGGAGCCTCCTTAGTGGACCCCTATGATGTCAGGTTGCATCGTGCAGCCGACTAGCTGGGAAGGGGCTAGGAATCCGGCTCAGCCCTTAGACAGCAGTACCAGGTACCACTGCCCCGAGTGCAGCTCCAGCGTGCACAGCCTCTTCCCTCCTCAAGCCCAGCAGAGCCCTTGGCTCTCTCTTTTACCTGCCTGCATGAGGACCCAGCAATGCCCCAGTGAGTCCAGCGGGGCGCACAGTGGAGAAAATTGCAGTAGCAGTGGAAGCTCCGGGCTCTCTCCGGGTTCCGATTCGGACAGCAGCGGCGTGGTGTGCGGCGGCGGTGGGATGAGAGGCGTACTGTCCAGATACTGGAGCCTGGAGAGTCTCCATTCAGCTACAGGTAAGAGAGACTCTATTATTGCTACGTGATATTGCACTGACCTTGAGAAACAGCATCACGCTGCCTGGGAAAATTCCCTAAGTTGGAAGCAGGCTGTGTGGTCTCTTAGCTGTGAGCCAAATGACAGTGAACCCTGAAACATTCCTTGGATCTGAGGCAAGCAATGGGTTCTTAAAGGCTGCTGTGAAACACTGCTGAGACTCTCACCAACTCATGCAGTGTAACTCTGCAGGGCTAGTCTCCAGCGCTGGCATTTTTCTGTGTAAATGACAGTGTGGAGCGACTCTCCTCTCTTATAAAATGCCCAGGCGATGTGCTGTGCAAGAAGAGAGGAGCAGCAGGGTGTAGCATGCTGAGGAGAAGGAAGGCCAGTCATTTGAGCTGACTGTACAAGTTGTGCACAATTTTTTTCGACTTGTGGTTTGATTCTCTGGGCTCTGAGGATTTTTTAGGGACGTTCACACCTGCCTACATTCGCAATTCTTCTTCAGGTGTGTTTCGGGTCCACATGCAGGAACTCTGAGCCTGGGAAGAAGGCTAACGTTGCTGGCCGATGCTAGTTTAGTGGGGAGACCCTTGCGGCAGTTCTAATGGCTAGAGGTCGTCCCACTGTTCATTTCTTCTCACATTTGTTGCCTGGCTGTTGCAGGCTGGGAAGATTTTTTGCAAGGCTGCAGTAAACTAGTTGCTCCTTTAAGCCAATCCAGACAAGTGTCTGAGCATGTCAGTTGACTGCCATTTTCCAGGCAGCATTGCCCTGGGCTACCAGGTAGAAATTTTAGCTGTGGTGGTGTAACTGGCCTTACCTGCATATACTGTTAGTTTATGAAGGGCCTTGTCAAAGGGTCCCGCTGCTGTAAAGGGTATGTTGTTCAATAAAATCCTTTTATTGCTGGAGACCCCCGCTGCACAGAACTCAGCTGCACCTGCGTGACGCTGAGTCCCCTGAGCAGTTGCTCCCTCAGGTTTTTGCTTTGGGAAGAGCACTCAGAACTGACCAGATGAAATTGACAGGTGTGAATTGTGCCTAGCATTGGGGATACTTTTGTTTTTGATTCTGAAGGGTTTTGTGTGGTAAGTCTGTGTGGTACAGTCCAGGGCCATTTTGTGGCCACCACATGCATGTAACAGGAAGCGCATTGATGAGGGAGGCACGGAGGCAGCGCTTGAGGATTCTGAGGGAGAAACAAATCCATTTTCATCATTATGTTCTTGATATGAGTTAATAGAAGTAACTTGCTGAAATGTAAGGCTAGGTCTACACTAGGGGATAAGTTCAAATTAAGATACACAACTCCAGCTATGTCAATTGCGTAGCTGAAGTCAGCATGCCTTAACTCGAACTGTGGCACCATTCCCTCAGCAGGAGGTTGACAGGAGAAATACTCCCATTAACTTCCCTTACTCCTCACAAGGAGGAGGAGTACCAGCACTGCTGGGGATACCCTCAGCATTTGACTTAGTGGGTCTTTACTAGACCTGCTAAATCAAACACCAGAAGAATGACCTCTGGGGTGTCAATCCGTGGGTAAGTATAAAAGAGGCCTGAGACTTCCTGGCTCCTCACAAATACAACAGTAAGTAAGAACCATAGTCATAGAGTTTAAGGCCAGAAGGGGCCACTAGATCATCCGGTCTGACCTCCTGTATATTACAGGCTGTCAATACCACCCAACTCCTGCACACTAAACCTAACAATGGATGAGAGACCAAAGTAAATGAGATCCGCAGGAGACTAGACGTGCCACAGGCAGAGAACATAAAAACAGCCACACTGGGTCAGACCCATAGTCCATCTAGCCCAGTATCCTGTTGTCCAGCAATAGCTAGTGTAAAATGTTTCAGAGGGAATGAACAGAAAAGGTAAATACCAAGAGATTCATTCCATTGTCCACTTACAGTGTCAAGCAATCAGCTGTTTTAGGGAGACTAGAACTCCCTGATTATCTGTGCTAAAAGCCATTGATGGATGAATCCGCCATGAACTTATCAAATTCTCCTTTTGAACTCTGTTATAGTTTTTGTCTTCCCAACATCCCCTGGCAATGAGTGCCACAGGTTGACTGTTCATTGTGTGAGAAGTGCTTCCTAATATTTGGTTAAAACGTCATTAATTTCATGGGTGACTTCTGGTTCTTGTGTTATATGAAGGAGTAAAGACAACTTTCACTTTCTCCACACCATTAATAATTTTATAGATCTATCTCATAGTCCCCCCCCCCCTCCCTTAGTCTCCTCTGTGCTAAGCTGAAAAGTCTGGCTGGTGAGACTTTTAACCTCTCCTCATATTGAATCTGTTCCATATGCCTAATACTCTGTACTTTCTCCAATTTGAATATGTTATATGTTGCAACCAGAAATGTATTTGGTGTTCAAAGTATGGATGTTCCATGGATTTATATTAGTGGTATTATGATATTTTCTGTCTTATTAACTGTCCCTTTCCTAATAGTTCCTAACAGTCTGTTAGCTTTTTGACTCCCTCTGTACATTGTACAGATGTTTTTCAGAGAACTATTGACAATGATTTAAAAATCTTTCTTCAGTAGTAATGGTTAATTTTAGTCCCCATCATTTCATACTTATGTTTGTGATTGTTTTCCAATGTGCATGACTTTGCACCTTACAAATTTGAATTTCATTTGCCATTTTGTCATCCAGCGACCCACTTTTGTGAGTTCCCTTTGTAACGTTGCAGTCAGCTTTGGCCTTAACATTTTGCATGACTGAATCATCTGCATACTTGCTACCTCCCTGTTTACTCCTTTTTTGGATCATTTATGAATAGGAAGGACTGACGTGCACTAAAGCAATGGCAGGGAAATGATTAAGTGGGATATACCCAGATAATCCTGGAAAACGACCCACATCCCGCATGCCGTAGAGGAAGTAAAAAACCTCCGAAGGTCCTGGCCAATCTGAGCTGGAGAAAAATTCCTTCCCCACCGTATAAATGGCAATCAGAGCCGGAAAGAGGAGCAAGAATTACCCAGTCAAGCATCTGAGGGAGTGTCCTACCCTGCCCTGTGCAATGTACTGACTTCAGCCGTGGCCATCCCTAGTTGCTTGAGAGGAAGGGGATAAAAATACCCTCACGGTGTCCCTTGGTTGGATGGGGAGAATCCCTTTCTGATCTCTGCTGGCAGCAGACTGAAACTCTGGAACATGAGCGTTAGCAACATCAGACATAAACCAGAAGTGACCTTCAGGCTGTTGAACCCCTTGTCCCCACCATCACAAGCAAACCTGCCATACAATTACACTCATACATTTCTCCAGCTCTTTCTCGAAACCGCTTATGTTGTTTGCCCTCAACCCCTGTGGGGAGGCTGTTCCAGAACCTCCCCACTTCTGATGGTTAGAAACCTTCTGATGGTCTGCAGCTGACTTTGTTCGTGGCTAGTTTGTGTCCATTTGTTCTTCAGCCAACATTTGTCTTTTAGGTTAAATAGTTCTGCATCCTCGCTGGTATTTATCCCACTACTGTATTTATAGAAAGCAGCCTGGCCCTATCTCAGTCTTCTTTTTGTGAGGCTAAATGCACCACTCTCTTCCAATTTCCTTTCATAAGATCAGTTCTCCATTTTCCTGCCCATCCTAGTCACTCTTCTCTGCACCTGCTGCAGTTTCAGTTTATCTTTCTTGAACATGGGTGACCAGAATCGACACAGGATTCCAAATGAGGACTTACCCTGGCCTCTCACTGAGTAATTCTCCTCAGTGTCGACTGGAAATGCCTTGCCTAAGCCTTGTTTCCAAAAGACCCACTGTAACAGCATAAAAATGCACACCAGTGTTACCTGGAGAAGCTGTGCAAAGCATTGCTTGTACAGCATAAGCTCAAATATAACTTAGTCGTTTTCTCTTGCCAATCCCTGCCATTTTGGGTCTCATGTCAATTTCCAGTGTGTTTCATGGAGATCCTTCCTTGCAAAGGGTATGTCTACACTACACAGCTTTTAACAACATAGCCTTGTCGTTAAAATTCAACGCGTATGAACGCTGTTTGTCGGCACTTTTGCCAACAAAATACTTCTACCCCCACTCCTGCAGACAAAGCAGGGTTTGCACTTGCACTTGCCGCAGAAAACTTTTGTCATTCGTGTGTGGGGGAGAGGGTTAAGCACCCATGAACAACAAAAGTTTTGTTGCTCACTTGCAAGTGTATACATAATCTAAATGTAGAGGAAGTACAGCTTGCAATTCTAGCAAGGTTTCCATTCAAGGATGTTAAAGGGCTGGAAAGGAATTCATGAAGTAAGCCTTACAGTGTACTTGTGGAGCGTTACCATGCTTGGTTTATTTTGCAGTGGGAAACAGAGGCACCTATAATGTTGGATGATTCACTGTTGGGTGAACCTTTAAACAAGGTTGAGTCTTCCTCGAGTGCTGGTCCTTATGTGTGCTCCATGTGCCTCAGACAGGAAAGTTTTAGTAAGTAGTGTCCATGGCTCTGCACTTGCACAGTTGCCTTCCTCATGCTCCGAGGCAGCATGGAACAACACCACTCCAAGGCACCCACATTTTAGAACATAAGGATGGCCATCCTGGGTCAGGCCAATGGTCCATCTCACCCTCTATCCTGTTTTCCAACAGTGGCCAATGCCATGTTCTTCAGAGAGAATTAATGTAACAGGCAATTATCAAGTGATCCACCCCTTACTGTCTGCTCCCAGCTTCTGGCAGTCAGAAGCTAGGGACACCTAGAGCATGGGGTAGTATCCCTAACTATCTTGGCTAATAACCATTGATAGACCTAACCTCTATCGACATATCTAAATCTTTATTGAACCCCATTAATGTTTTGGCCTTCACAAAATCCCCTGACACTGAGTTTCACAGGCTCTTTGACAAAGTGTTTAATAGAAAAGCAGGTTTAAAACAATTTCAGTGGATGATACCTAGTTATTGTATTATGTGCAAGAATAAATAACACCATTCCTGGTTTTATAGACCTCTCTCATATCCCCACTTAGTCTTCTCTTTTCCAAGCTGATAAATTCCAGTCTTTTTAATCTCTCCTCATGTGGAAATTGTTCCTTACCCTTAATCCTTTTGGTTGCCCTTCTCTGCACCTTTTTGGGTTCTAATAAATATATATTTGTGATGGGGTGACTGAACTTCATGCAGTATAGGCATATCACAGGTTGGCAAACATATTTTTTATAGTGGCATTGTGATACTTACTGTCTTTTTATCTAGTCTTTTCCTAATGCGTCCTAACTTTCTGTGGTTGTTATTTTTTACTTTTGATGCACACTGACTGGAAATTTTCAGAGAACTGCCACAGCGACTCCCAGATCTCTTTCTTGAGTGGTGACAGTTAATTTAAATCCCATCTTTGGGTGCGTATAGTTTGGATTATATTTTCCGAGGTGCATTACTTTGCATTTATCAATATTGAATTTCATCTGCCATTTCCAGTCACCCAGTTTTGCCTGATGCCTTTGTGACTCTTCATGGTCTGCTTTGGACTAAACAATCTTGAGAGGGTGCTTGTGAACTGTTAGCCATAAAAGACGAAGTGGCATCATGAGAACTAGACCCTAGATTTTAATATCACAGCACACTTTGTCCAAACTAGCGTGTCTCCTCCACTTCATTCATTTTAATTTTATTATCCAGCTGAAGTGTTTGAATTTCCTTGCTGATGCTTTCAGTTTCAATATTGCTGGTAAGGGCTTTTTCCCCTTTCCTAGTCCTTTTTTTTTTTCCTGGCTTATTCTTTCACTTCATTAATAGCACTTCTTGTTCATTCGTTTGTGCTGTGTTCTGAAAGGCCGAAAAAGTGGAAAAGTGGTAATAAGTGAAAACCAATATTTTGAAGGAAGGGGGCCACTAGGGTTTTATAACAAATCCTCATTGCCTTGTGCCAGTGTTGCAATTCGCAATTCGCTTGCACAAATTGCATCTCTGTGTCCAGATTTCCATGGCTGTATCTTCGATTGCGTATGGGCACGTGGGAGTTTTGAAGGCTCCCACCGTGCCCTGCTGGAAAATATGATTCTTTAAAATTAGGGGGAAACCATGGAGTTATGTTTTCACAGCTAGTTATTTTCTCACTGTATAAGTGAGAGCTGAGGCATTCATTTCTCTTCCCATTTGTTGCGTGATTGTTGCTGACTAGGGACCCATTAGTAGAGCTGCAGCAAATGGTTTGCATATTTCTTCTTTGGTCTGACTGAGCCATTTCCTTTCGACGCATCTTTCTTTTTCCTCTAGCCCTTCCCTTGCAGCACTGATGTCCACAGCTGTGTTTGTGGATGACAGTGTATAATTTCGTTGACCCCTTTTCTCCAGGGTCATGTAGTCAGCTGGAGTTGAAGAGGTCGCACAACAGGAGACTGATTTAAAGTTCAAAGTCTTTCAGCACGTTTTAAAAGACAAAAATAAAATACATTCAGTGTCTCAAAGCATACACTAGTGCATGCTGACATTGTTTTATGCTCGACTTGGCACGTTGTGAGTTAGGAGATTACAGTTGGATTCATCAACTCCATCCTCACAAATTCCCCAGATGTATCTCTTTATCTATTTCCCCTGAATGGCTCTACAAGCCACCTGTCAAAGTAGCTCTCACTAATGTTCTAACTGATCAGCTGATGTACTTAAAATATGGGCAAAACCCAGGGTTTAAAGCATCAAGCCATGTCAAGTTAATTCATTATGTGCCACAGTTGATACCAGATGAATTAGGCAGGAGGTAAACAGATCGTGAGCTCTTTGGGGAGAATTGCAGCAGTACTTCAGCCTAGGGAGGATGACTTGCTGATTTTTAGGGAAAACTGAAGTGGAGGTAATGCTTTCAGATAATGAATTACATTGTGGTACTGTTCATTAACCAGCGCTGAACTGCAGCTGGGAATTCTAGTCGAGTTTGGATGACTAAATGTCCTGATTTTATAGGGATAGTCCCAAAATTTGGGGCTTTATCTTATATGTTTGCCTATTACCCCGCTCTGATTTTTCACACTTGGTATCTGTCAAGTACTTTGGGCATGTACATTAACACTAAGGCCATGTCTACACTAGGAAACTATTTCAAAATAACTAAATTTGACTTAATAACTCCCGATTTTACAAAATCGAAATTGCATGTCCCCACTACGGGAAAGCTTCAAAATTAGTCTGAGGCAGGGTCTGTTAATGTCGATGCACTGCCTCAACTTAGAGCCCCAGGAAGCATTGGGGAGTAATTAGTTTGAATTACTCCGGGGAGTATTTATTTCAAAATAGTGGCACTGGAGTGTTCACACTAACGCTATTTTGAATGAACTATTTTGAAATTAGCATAATTCCCCGAGAAAAGCAGGAGTACTGATTTCAAAATAAGTGGCTCCGTATTTTGAAACAAGTGGTTGGAAGTGTGGATGCTCCGCTTATAAATTTGACCTAAGGAGGGTTATTTCGAAATAAATTCTAGCATAGAGCGGGGCTAACTGAGTTCATTGTGTTTAGAGTGTCACAATAACACGAATTCTGTGTAATTGACTTTGCCATGCTATACACTGAGTATAGTTTTCAACACAAATGGTGATTTAGCCACATGTTTAGCCATAAGAGCAAGAACAGAAAATATAACATTTCTGTATGTGTATGCAGTGGAGCTGAGTGAATGTTGATTGCTGAAGTTCTTCTTCACACAGCACATAGTCAATCTGTGGAACTCCTTGCCTGAGGAGGTTGTGAAGGCTAGGACTATAACAGGGTTTAAAAGAGAACTAGATTAATTCATGGAGGTTAAGTCCATAAATGACTATTAGCCAATATGGGTAAGGAATGGTGTCCCTAGCCTCTGTTTGTCAGAAGGTAGAGATGGATGGCAGGAGAGAGATCGCTTGATCATTACCTGTTCGATTCACTCCCTCTGGGACACCTGGCATTGGCCACTGTCAGCAGACAGGGTACTGGGTTGGATGGACCTTTTTGTCTGACCCAGTATGGCCATTCTTATGAGTTTCATTGAAGCATTCCTTGGCTTTCTTTGGTTGTAACAATGTATTATTGGGAGGCATAGCATCGAACACCTCTTGGTTTTTAAAGGAGAAAATGCTTGTGTTTGTGATGTTCCCGGTGGGCACCGGTCGGGAAGAATTCCCACTGTAGAGGCAGTGGTTGTAGAGGGAGGAGTTATGTGTCCAGGGTTGTACTTCTCTTTGGCTTTGATTGTCCTGCAGATGGAGGGGAGTGCCTGCAGGAGGTGAACTCCTTGTACTGCTGCAGTGGAGCTGGTAAAACAGTTGTAGCAACTTGGAAACTCATCTGACGTCCTGTGGTCCTTTTCCACCCTCCTGTTTTAGACGCCTTGTGAGCTTCAGGCAGTGGGACGGTAGCCTGCTGCCCAAGGCGGATAGAGACCCATGTGAATGTGTAGAGCTCCCAGAGTCGTGGAGAGAGGGGCAGAGAAACTGGGATTTGCTGAAGACATGGGGAGAGCTGCTGGTGCCTGGAGGTGGACATGAAGTGGGGCTGGATTATGAAGCCTGGAGTGAGGGGGTAAGGAGAGCGTGGCCCACAAGTTAGCATGGTCATTTTGGATGGATGGCAAAAGGAGGAGGGCAGGGGACAGGGGCATTTCAAATGGGAATAGTTTTGTTGGGAGGAGGCAGCTTTTGAATTTGTACTAGATGCCGGCTTCATGTTAATGTGTCCCTCTGTCAGCATGTGTGTGTCACTTTTCCTGTCCCCTGCCTGCTCCTTTCAGCCCTTGTTTTAACGTGATTCATGTATCTTGCTTATGGGTCTTGCGGAAGCGGGAAGTAATTCGGTCTTTTTGTAAATAAGAGGAGAGGTACTTCTGAGGCACTGCCCAGAAGACAGGACTAGAGTGATTGGCTTGTGGTCTGATTTTCTGGGCAAATGCAAAAATCCACCCCAAATGAGTTTGATGTGTTTTGGTACCATGGTGCAAACTCACCCTTCTCTCCCAGACTCTGCCACATTCAATCCATGGGGGGCTAACGTAGTTGGCCTCTGCAGCTTCTTTGCAAGCCCAGTTGAAATATAATCCTGTTAGTTGTACATTTTAAGGAGTAGAGAAATGTAGCTTGTCTTCTAATGGTCAGTGCTCGTCTGGGGAGGCTGCTGGCTTAATTGTCTCATGTAAGGATCATTCTGATAGGGTTAGTTAAACCAAACAGGCAGCTTTTCAGGGGTCTGTCTACAAGTGATGAAGTTTAAGGGAACATTACACAGTTTTATCTGAGTGTACCTGGTGAGCTGAAATGGTAAAATGTATATACTGAACCCCAAATAGCACGGCCATTCGACACAAAGCTGAACTTGTTCTTTGCGGTTGTTGTGTTCAGTTCCCTGTAACCAGAGAGGCAAGAGCAGGAACTCCCCAAGAGAATGAAGTTGGCCCCTAGGAGCTCAGGCTAATGATGCTGCTAATTATGTGGCATAATCTGGAAACTTATTAACTTTTTTCCCAGAGTAATTGAATTCTTCCAAACTGTGCCATGTTCTCAAGAACCCTTACGCCAGCTCCTATGGGTCAGCTCCATATGCCAGTAAGTTGCTGATCTACCAGCCCATTACAAGCTGAGGATTGACAGTGTCACAGGAAATGACTTGTGTCTCATGGGGAAACTACACTCCCATGTGTGCGTGTACATATACATGCGCACACACGCACACAAGTTCAATATCTGTTATGTGGTGAATGCCCTTCTGCTGTCTGATCAGTGAAGCATTCTATATGATACATAACCATTCAAAAATGTAATGTGAAATAGTTCCAGTGCTTGCCAGATGCTTATCAAAGCCTCTTAGCTATGCAGGCTTGGGTTGGAAACCTCCAAAGCAAAACTAGGTCTCCCATGCACTGGACCTAAAATGATCTTTGCTGAATCAGCTGTTCAGGTTAACTAAGCGTGGATATGAACAGACTATGTTTAAAAGGAGTTTAGAAGATCTGGTTGACTGTATAACTCACCTGGCCTTAGGTCTTTCATAGTCAAAGTCTTTTTCGGGACATTTTCACTTCAATCTTGTCTCCATTTTTTCCAGCTCACTGAATAGGTTGGTTTCAATTTGGTACAATTCTGGATAGAGGCACAGATCTTAATTTATGCAAATTGGTTTTTCCTGTAATGAGAGACTCTTCTCATAAAGTTTCAGCAACCTTTGCCAAAAAGAATGAGAATTAGATAAACTCTAGCTGGTTATCTGAGCTCAGTAATTTTTTGCCCTTTTTGTAATCTGCATCTCTAAGAGGCTCAACATTAGAAAATGTGTATTGCGAACAGGCATTTCCCATAGGTCACTTATGACCGGCATGGTGGTCATCAGTTGCTGGTAGGATTGGAGATGGCCACATTGGTTTCATTATTGCCAAAACAGGTCAGGAAGGGCACGTCTACACAGCAGGGCTACAGTCGAATTAAGCTACGCAACTTCAGCTACATCAATTGCGTAGCTGAAGTGGAAATAGCTTAACTCAGCTTTAGGCACTGTCTACACAGCAGGAAGTTGAAGGAAGAGCACTCTTCCTTGGACTTCCCTTACTCCTCGTGAAATGAGGGTCACCATGAGTCAGAGTAAGAAGTCCCCCAGCTCATCATTATTTCAAAATAAAGGCTTGCAGTGTAGACGTGCTCTTTGTTGTTTCAGAATAGCGTCCGTTATTCTGAAATAATACAGCTATGTAGACATAGCTGGAGGGGGATCAACACTGAACTCCGAATACCCCATGAGTCTCTTTCTTAGAACATAAGAACATAAGAACGGCCGTACTGGGTCAGACCAAAGGTCCATCTAGCCCAGTATCCTGTCTGCCGACAGTGGCCAGCACCGGGTGCCCCAGAGAGGGTGGACCGAAGACAATGATCAAGCGATTTGTCTCCTGCCATCCCTTTCCAGCCTCTGACAGACAGAGGCCAAGGACACCATTTTATCCCCTGGCTAATAGCCTTTTATGGACCTAACCTCCATGAAATTATCTAGCTTCTCTTTAAACTCTATTATAGTCCTAGCCTTCACTCTTATTTCTTTCAAACATTTGGTTTTAACCCATTAGTGTCTGCAGACATATAACCATGACCATTCTTTTAGCCGATAGTGTGAAAAATCTCGGCATTGGAGGAGTTTAATTGTTTAAGGCTCAGTTTGAAAATTGGTTTAAAAATGCACCTGCATTTTTTGGACATACACATGGCAACCATGTTTCTGAATCAAGTAGCTGGTTACTGTGGCTTGTTCTCATCATCACTGTTTACATTCACAAATCTAGTTTTGTGAATACAAATTGAGGTATATAATTGTTGGCACAGTTTGGAAGCCTGCTTTGACAATGACTGAATATTTGGCTTATTATATGCAAACTTGGTACTGTACCTAATCTACCATGTGTGTGAATGTAATTCACTTATAATGGAAGTTGCATGAAATAGGCTGGTATTTGCATAAATATGCACCGTTACATACATAAGTTATAGGGTGGTTTGTGCTGTTCTAACAAAAAAGTGCTCTAGTTTTTCAGCTAGTAATATGCAGACTTTTAGGTCATAATGTACATTAAAATTCATTCATTATTTTGGAAATGAATATAAAAATGACCAAGACATTTCTTTTGCATCTAATTTTTCCTGATTCAGAACATTTACACTTTGCCATGGCTCAAAATGAAAAAGCAAATGAAATGAAGCTTTTGCTGATGTCAGCAGTGAAACGGACAGAGCAAGAGGCGCAAGTTAGCTGCTGCAGTTGATGCATTTCAGGACTGATTTTTAAAGGATGACAATAATATAGAAATATTGCCACTGATTTAACACAGTGCACAGAAAGCTGCCTCTTCATGGTTTGTCAGAGGTATCTGCTGGGGTGAAAAGTGGGGTAGCAGAGCTCATTTATGTAAGAAAGTGCTCTTGTCTCTATCACCCTTAGATGATGGAGCTTGGGATAATAAGAGATGCAGAAAATCAGCTATGTGACTTCCCTCCCCTCTAGCCCAAAAAAGTGACTACCAGGTTAAATTACTCATAGACCTTGCAGTAAGTACAGCAGGAACTGCATTTGCATCAGGGAATCTGTCTGATCTACAATGTTGTCTTTAATTATGAATCTCGGACTCATCAATGATTCCTGCGCTGAGATTTTAGTTCAGATACATTTTGAAGGTACTCTCTTGGCAGGATTCCTTTTTAGACAACGCAGCAAGATAGGCTTGCCTTGGGACGGACAGGAACCGAGGATTCATTGGCTTTATCTCAGAACAATATAACAAATGTGTCTCATGACACAGTAAGGAAAAATATTACAGTGAAGGCTGCTTTTGTTTTAAAGCAGCTGGCACCAACATATTTCTGAGTAGGAGGGAGATATAGCAGGGCAAGAGTTTGTCATCCCGATAATGGAAACATTTTTCACATGGTAGTTTTTAATTAGCGTTACAAATGTCTCTTCCCTACTGAAGACTGCCTGTGCAAATGGAGGCAAAGAGGAGGAGCCCAGTTTCTGTTCTGCAGCAGTCCCAGGCCCAGGGGCTGTTTTGTATTAGGTTATTGTTGGTCATTCTGGCTGCCAACAAAACATTCCCATGTTGGATGCTGAAAACCCTCAGACGAGCAGGGGCCAAGTTTGTGACTCAGATGAGACACTTGCAGAAAGGCACAAGTTGGCATTTGGAACCCGCAGTGCATAGGCAGCTTGGAGAAGAAAAGGAGACACAGTATGTACGGTACGCTCTATCCCCATTGCTGGGGCCAATGTGCAATTGTATTATACACTAGTCACTGACAAATGGGCATTTTCCTTGCAGTGCTGTGTGCCTCGGGCCAGGGGAAGGGCAGTTGATCCTTCACTGCGTCAAAAGTTCAACTCTGTAACAACAGGACTCATATAAAGAGAACAGTTGGAGTCAATAGAACCTGCTGAGCAAGTACCCATAATTTCAGCTCCTCGCCACTCTCCTCAATTTTACTCAACTGCAAAAATGCAGTGGAAGCCTGAGAGCGGGAGGAGAGTTTAGAGCTACAGGGCACCATGACGTTTAGAGACCAAGTCTGCTTATGGTCCTGGGAAGATCAGATTTCGTGCGAAGACTTTGTTGTAATGCTCTTATGATGGATACAGCAACTTCCTGCTATATTCTTGGGAGACCTTGCTGAATTAAGTTTATGTATCTTTGTGATCCACTGTATCAAATGGCTGGTTTATGTCTGGTTTGCTCTACTGCACAGGGGCGGGACGCTACAGTGCCGGCTTCTGGGAAGGCTCACTTATACCTATCCAAACTGGGTACCCCACAGACAAGGAGATAAAGGTCTTTTGGAGAAGCCCGGTTTAACTTGACTAGGGGCTCGCTTCTTCTGATCAACTTCAGCTGTTAGTTGGGCGGGACTTTTTCCACTAGGGCTACGCCCAATGTATTGCCAGCAGTTACAAGTTGCCACACAGCTCTTTCTAAACAAGCACGTTTTTTCTCTGTAAAAGCGTCACAGAAAAATATTTAAAAATCCACAATGCTTGCTGAATGCTCACCAAAAGTTACCCATCCATTCTATAGGGCCCTAGTATAATCTTGATTTTTATCATTCTTAAGAGCTTGCATAAGTTAAAAATACACCAAAACCAGAGGCAATGCAACTTGTTGATCAGATCTAGAGCAAGATTTGCAGATTTAAAAAAAATACTGAGTTTCTGGGCCCACTTCTAGGTGGGAAAGAGGAGGTGGAAAGAATGCTGAATTCTAACCCATCCCGACCCCTGAATTTGCAATCCGATTATGTAACAGACATCTCATAAAGAGGAAAGGAATATTTGATACTGGTCCATTAAGGGGTCTAGTTAGGTGTTAGGGCAGATCAATTCTTCCACTATGCAGTATCTGAAGTAAGATCTGAAGTATCCATCTTATTGGTCTTAAAGGGTGCTGTTCAGTAATTTATATAGTGTTTAGCCGAGTTTGGGATGTGGATGAGAGCGGTCTGGCTCTGACTCAATCCTCATAAGGGCGCAATGATTCTTACAGACAGGGGGAGGAACTGAAACAAGTGGGGAAAGATATTGTTAACTGCTTCAATAGTTGTTACACAGCTGCACAGCCTGGGAATTGTGTTGGATGCGTGTCTGCATCCTGACCTGGTAGCAGCAGGGGCAGAGGACCTTTTTCAATCTGCACTTATCCAGAAGTTTGGTTTTTTGTCCTCAGTTACATAGGTTGTTGTCGCCCACAAAAGAGAAAGCTGTGTTGGGCTCTACAATAGGCCACTCTGGAAAATTTCAGCTAGTACTAAAAACAGCAGCCTAATGCAGGTGCTTCATAGCGGGTCAGTTATGGGTGGCTGCCAGCTGTTTTCTGGATGAGGTTTAAAGTGCTGGTTTTGCCCTATAAAGTCCCAACTATTTTGGGCTCTGGCTACCCAGGAGACAGCCCGTTTCATTGTGGGGCACCACAGGGGCTGTGATCCCATTTGCTGCTTGACACATTTGCTTCTCTTTTATATGGAGGGGGGTGATACAAGGGCATTTGCAGGAAGAACTCTGGCCTAGGAATGCTTTCCCAGGTTCATTCTAAGGAACATGTATTTGTGGACCATCAAGCATGCGGCAGTTCTCACCACCTTTTTCTCAGGTGGTGTGATCACCAAGTGAGGACCATGATGGAACAGGCAATTTGTGGACATGAGATGGATTGGAGGGGGGTGGTTTCAGTGGGGCTGGAGAGTCATGTGACTGTGGATGCACTGGAATGTGTACAAGCTCTTTCAAAATCTGAATGAAGACTGTTAACAGGAGGAGCAAGTTGGAATTTGTCGGCTTGGATTTGCTTAGTGTAAAAATAAGATTGGGTATTTTTGTGCTAGCTTTGTTGTAATAGTTCTAATCTCAGATCAAACTGGATACTGTATCCACAGATAAACCCTTCTGTGCAGCTCAGGTGCAGCTCTGCCCGGGTTTGGTCCATGAATCTGATCCGGCACATTACTAAGCATTTCCCCAGCTATGCTGCCTGCCCTCAGTTCCAAATTGACTCCCGTGGGAACTGGTGTCCCTGAGCAACATTAAAAAGGCTCTCAGCATCTAGCAGAATTAGACCGCTCATGAACTGAGTTCTGCTAACTGCTATACCTACTTCTCTGATAATAGGGCAGGCTGTTGATCTGAGTCATCATCTCAGACAAATTCCAGGCTAGATTCTGATATCCACCAGAAATGGATCCTAACAATAGGCAGATTTCATGCAAGTGTGAAGATCTGCATGAAATATCACTTGGAAGCTCTGAGGTTATACCTTGAGGTAACTAGATGGTCCAAGGAAAAATTGCAGAGTCCAGAGGCGAGCAACCGAAATGATAAACAGTTCCAAAAACCTGATCAATGAATAAAGGCTAGAATCATAGAATACTAGGACTGGAAGGGACCTCGAGAGGTCATCGAGTCCAGTCCTCTGCCCCCATGGCAGGACCAAACTGAGCATGATTAGTCTTAAGAAAAGACCATGTGCAAGACCATTTGTTGTTTTTTAAATATCTTCAGATATGTTAAGGGCTTTTACAAAGAGGGTGGTGATCAATTGTTCTTCATCTCCACTGAAGGTTGGACTAGAAGTAGTGGGCTTAATCAGTCACAAAGGAAATGTAAGTTAGATATTAGAAAAAATTATCTGTCTGGATAGTTTAGCTCTGGAGTAGGCTTCCAAAGAAGGTTGCGGGAACTCCATCATTTGAGGTTTGTATTAACAGGTTGGACAAACACCTGTCAGGGCTGATATTAAGTATACTTGGTCCTGCCTCCGCGCAGAGTACTGAGTTAGATGAACTCTTGGGGTCCCTTCCAGCCCCAAATGTCTGTGATTCTGTATTTACAGACACAGAGACTTTATTTAGCCTCTCTGTTTACAACACTCGATAAAAAACAAGTGGCGGCGTAGAAGAGAACTGCCCTGATAGACACAGCTGCCCATTGTTCCACGGCTGCAATACTGGAGTTATTTGATAACTCCCAGAAGCCATGGTAAGGCCAGTGTGCTAGTAAGAATGGGCATTTCTGAGTAAATTCCATGGATAACCCAACTGAAACACAGCAGCTCTCTGTTATGAACGGAGTCTTTTGTCACCAAGCCTGTGGAGCACAAAGAGTGCATATACGTGCGATCTAGCAGTAGTAGTTGTGTGACTAAGACCCTTCCAAAGAGAGTATTTAAAAGGTGCCTTCTTTCTTATACACTGATCCAACCTTGTTCCTTCCTCTCCCTGCCCAAGCACATAAGCAAGCATCAGGTTTGGGAGGTCTCCAGAAGACCCTTTCTCCTTGTAAAGGCAGAACAGAAGGTCTGGCATAGACAGTCTTTAATAAGCATTTGCTTCGCTTACTCTTTCCCATGCCATTAGATGCCAGGAACTTTATACTCCCTGTTCCCCTCCCCTGTGAAACCGGAATCAAAAGGAGCAGGCTGACTTGGATTGTTGCCCACTGCCCCTGTGGTAAAGAAAAGGAAAGCGTCACTTGAGTCCTGTGTGAATGTTGCCCATTTTACAGCTCTGAATTTACCCCATCTTCACAGCCCTGAATTCACCACGCTGGCACAGCACGCTGTATCGTGGGCTTTTCAGCCAGGGACCCAGTTATAACTCTTCACAAGGAAACTCTGTCGTGCTTGAATTGATTCTGCCACATACATTTTCCGGAAACCCAGGTGACACCTGTGGTAGGCAGTACAGAAGATACGTTGGGGCTAATTCTGGGCATTTAGGCAGCACGGGCAATTGTCTGATCTCATTAGTGCAGCAGAGAATGGTGGCCGCTGTGCCTCTCTTCCTTCTCTGGGCAGTGAAGTCACACGTCTATCTTTGGAACTTTCTCGTCTGTTGTCATGGAGATGATGGCATTGACACAGTGGCAGCGGCGTGACTTCACTCAGTGGAGAAGGAGCTGAAAGATGCCGTGTGGGAAGGGTGGAGGCTTGTTCTAAACACTCCACCATCGTGGAGATGTGTGCTTCAGACTAACAGCTGCATTAGGGTGTCACATGATGTGTGATTGGGTGTATGATTAAATATTCTGAACTCAAGTATGAGTAGATCTATGTAAAGCAGGGGTGGGGAACCGCAGGCCTGGGGGGCCAGATGCGATCTTGGCTTACCTGGATATGGCCCCTGAGGCTCAGGGCCACCCACAGCATCGGGCAACCTGCACTGGTGCTCCAGTCTCCCCCTTCCCCATTGTAACCCTGTGGCACTGAAGCACACAAAATCTACTAGCCTGGGCCCCCTAGGCTCTGGTGTGCGAGGGGAATGGGGGGAGTGTCTTTATCCTTCTCGTTCAGGGGCCACAGTGAGGGGGGTTTTTCCACTTCTCACTTGTGTGCAGCCCACGACTGGTTTTTCTGTGGGTCAGCAGCCCCCGACTCAAAAAAGGTTCCCCGCCCCTGATGTAAAGTTATACCCAACATTTTAAATAATAGTGAGACTTACTGCTGCATAGAATAGCATACTGGTTAAATTTTGGGGCACAACAGCTATCCAGCCTCCCATTCTTGCATGCCATAATTTCATAGGCGGCAGATTATAAGAGGCAAGGGGAGGCAATGCTTTCCCTGGGTCTTAGTGCTCAACCCGTCCTCTCTTCCTGTCCCTATTTTGAGCATTCCTACAGGCTCTGACAGCAGGCTGCTGCAGCCTGATGACTCTTCCTCCCCTCCCCCACAAAAAAGGATCTTTTAACTTAAAAGTGAAAAGCCTTCCAGCTTACCAGACCTATTAACTGAACATTGAACCTGTGAAAGATCCATTAAGTGGCAATGAAACCACTGAACAGGCATGTGCCAACCCTGAATTTACTGACAGAACCAGTTGTGCATTATCTGTGTCTGTCTACAGGACCTCAGTTTACATTTTGCTTTAAATATTTAATTAGTTTGTTGCTGAAGATTATAAAATCCCATCTCTAAAAAACCCTTGCACAGATATTACATGCACAATCAGCTTTAGCCTTAAATGCTTGGATCTTCAGACATATCATTTTTAAAATAAATGCTTCACAAGCCTACCCTTATCTCAAATATACATTTTAATGTTAAGTATTATGGTCTTGGCTTGCATCCAAAGTCTTTCTGCCCTTTCTATACTCTCCTTTCATACACCCCCCCCTTTCTCCTCCCCCGCCCCCGTTGAAGAGAGGCCATAAAGGGACAACATTCCATTTCTTCCAGATAGCGAGGCAAATACTTCTGACTATTTTATGAACAGGTTTTAAGAGAACCCTACACCAAAATCAGTACCTTACTACTATGTAAAATTCTTTGATATTCCTAAAATCTTTGGAAATATATGTTAACAGAAACATATAATGAAATTTCATTACCATGATATTGTTATGCAAATCACACAAAATAGTGTTCCCTTTTTCTAAAGTCAATGAACTTTGTTATGAACACACTAAACTGCTCTGTCTGATTAATTTAAAATAATGTCTTTGTTTCAGTGAGTTTAAATATGTAATAATCTAGAACGATTAATTTATGAAGGCTTCATAGTATATTGAAAATATAAAATCAGCTTAGAAATAGTAATGAAGAAAATGTAAAACAGAGAAGGGCTGCATCACAAATTTCTTAATATTTAATAGCCACAGAGAGGTAGCTGTGTTCATCTGTAACTGGAAAAACTTAAAAAACAACGAATACTCTAGACTTACAAAACGTGAGCTTTCGTGGGTACATCTGAAGAAGTGGGTTGTACCCACGAAAGCTCATGTTACCATCTACATGTTTTACAGTAATAGAGATGTAGCCGTGTTAGTCTGTTCTCGCTGAAACAAAATGTACGACTATGCAGCACTTTAAAGACTAACAAGATGGTTTATTACCTAATAATAATGCATCTACATGTTTTGTTAGTCTTTAAGGTGTTGCTAAATTATTCATTGTTTTTTAAGTTTTTCCATAACATTTAATGTTATTCAGCAGGACAACTGACTTGCCCTTACTACAAGGATTTGCAAATAAATCTCTGACATACCCTGAAGTTTATCAAAAAACCTGTGAGTGACATTTTTTATTCACAAATTAAGTCATCTTCTGCATGTCCAGTCTTCACAACCCAGTATGCATTGGAAACATGCTCCATTTTCTTTAGAATTTTTTTTTAGAAGAATGTTCTTTTTCCCAATGCCATTTGCTACATTTGGGTTGGGATTTGGCGGGAAAGGGGGCAATAAGGAGGGGGTGGAGCCTGGGCAAAGCAGGGGTGGAATATGAGTAGGGCCACAGGCTGGGGAGCTTCACCCACTGCCCATGATGCTACTGGTAATAAAAATGGGTTGAAATGGTTGCAGTTTTGATTTTCCAACTGCATCACTCCCAGAGTATATGGATTTGTAGGCAAAAGGTTTGGTTGATTTCGCTCCGTGCCCATGGCGAAGCCTGGCAGACTGTAGGAACTGATGGAGGAATAACCTTGCCTTCTTGTACTGACACACAGCTGTGAAGCTATGGGGCTGTAGATTAGCAGGGTTCCATTTCCAGAGTACAGCACGCTGTCCATTAGCACCAGCCATGAGCAGTAGAAAAAGGCACGACGAAGCCTCCAGAGAACATTAAAGGACCTTCCATCTCCGACAGGAAAGATAAATCATTTTCACTTGAGGCACTAATTGATTTTATTTTAAAATAAATGTGTACCTTGTGCCAGTTATAAATCACTTCATATCACAACATTTTACCAAGTATTTCCAGCCTAGATCCAATCTCCTTGTATTATTGTGGGTATGCTGAGAAAACGCGGGGTCCTGTTTTCTCATCACTTATGCCCCACATTTCAATACTATACATAGTATTCTTTGGGGATTGTGCTCATAGCTTCCTTAGCTTTCATTTGGCTGGAACCCTGGAAAATGCTGCTACCCTGTAGGTTAATCAGGGAGATATTATGAGAGTCATTATGAGAATAAAAATTAGTTACTTTGATAGTCAAATTTCAAACTCTTGTGGGCCTGGCCACTAGTGCCAGAGAACTGTGCACTCAAAGGAGGTCAAAGAATAAGAAGGGGGTGAGGTTGTGGAGGCAGTGAAAGGAATGTTGCATGTATTTGCCTCACATACAAAGCATTCTCACCAGTCACTGCTTGGCTCGACCTGCTGCCATGAAGGAGAATCTCAAAATCAGAAACTTTTCAAGCAAAGAGAGAAGCTGCATCCTGAATTTGAGAACTTCACTCTGCAGGGGGTTCTTTCTTGCTGGGGCAGCATCTGCCGGAAGTGTCCCTTTGACTTCCTGTTCATATTCCAGACAGACTGTATCGGAGCCTGTTCTGTGGAATACAAGGTGCTGTTTGCATTTTATTGTAGAAAGCAGGCCTTTCACCCAGGGATGGATTTACAATGAAATGTACCATGCCTTGGCACACCCCCTCCTCCCCAACAACACAGGGCCCCCAAACCTGGCGAGTCCAGAACCGAGGCCCCCCTTCCCCACACGCAGGGGGCAGCTGCTCGGGGGGGGGGGGGGGAATGCAGTCCCTCTGCAGAGAGGGCTGGGAAGGGGGGTTGGAGAGCAGGGAGGCTCACCTGCAGGCTGCAGTGTGAACACAGGCTGGAAGGCTTCAGAGGAGCACAGGGCAGCTGCACAGCCAGCCGGAGAAAAGCGGTGCTTTGAAATGGGAAAGCACCTTTTCTCTCCGGCCGCCAACTGTGTGGCTGCCCTGTGCTGCTCTGAAGCCTTCCAGCCTGTGTTCGTGCTGTTGGCTGCCACCTGGTGAGTGGCTGCTGCCTGCGGGTGAGGGGGAGAGCAGCCGGAGAGCCCAGGGTGAGGGGGACGCTCAGGGGGCCGATGGAACTGAGCCCCCTTCACCTTGAGAGTGCATGTAGGTCTCTGCCCACTTCTCTGGGCCAGCCAGCACAGGGCTACGGGGTGCCTGAAGCTGCCCTCCACGGTCACGGAGACCTTCGTATCTCCTCTGTCAGCCTTTATTTCCAGTCCCACTATGGCGGCTCTGCACCTGTGCTGGGCCCCCAGCTCCACCCCTTTCACCCAAGGCCCCGCCCTTCTGGAGGCCCAGACCTGCCCCCCCCCCCCCCACACACACACCTGGCCCAGGGGCCTGGCTATTCTGTCAGCAGCCCTGCCTGAACCCTTAGTTCCTGTGCCTGTGGCCCGCACCCAGGTCTGGACCTACACCTAGGAAAGACGGGCGCTGGCTTTCAGCACCCCACTATTACAAATGTTCCAGTGCCACAAGTGTTAAACCTAATTGGGGAATGGATGGTCCAGACTGCAGCTCACCTGTAGCTACACCTCTGCTCTTTCAGACATTTTTAATTTGCCTAAAAACAGTTGTCAAGCGAACAGACTCGCTGCTGCGCCACTACCCTATGTGCGCCGTGACAATGGACTGACACCCGACTAAAGTCTCTGGGTCTAGCGTCTTCCCACGGTCAGTCAACAATCACCCGTTGGGGTGCACTATTATACACACTACAAACAAGGTACACGTTGCTCCTGATGCATCAGGTTGCCACCCTCTGTTAGCTAGTTACCGTCCCTTCCCTCACAGAACGAGGATTTCCATTACTATCCATCATGCTGTCATAGACTCAGACTTATAGACTTTAAGGTCAGAAGGGACCATTCTGATCATCTAGTCTGACCCCCTGCACAGTGCAGGCCACAGAATCTCACCCACCCACTGCTAGAATAATCCTCTCCCCTATATCTCAGATATTGAACTCCTTGAAACGATGGTTCAAAAACCCCAACATGCAGAGAATCCTCCCGCTAGTGACCTGTGACCCATGCTACAGAGGAAGGCGAAAAACCTCCAGGGCCTCTGTCAATCTACCCTGGAGGAAAATTCCTTCCCAACCCCAAATATGGTGATCAGCTAAACCCTGAGCATGTGGGCAAGACTCACCAGCCAGACACCCAGAAAAAAGTTCTCTATAGCAACTCCTATCTTCCCACTATTGGCCTATTTACCACTGATAGTGAAAGGTTAATTAATTGCCAAGATCATGTTACCTTATCAAACCATCCCCTTCATAAACCCATCTAGCTTTATCTTGAAGCCAGATAGGTCTTTTGCCCCCACTACTTCCCTTGGAAGGCTGTTCCAGAACTTCACTCCTCTGATGGTTAGAAACCTTCACCTAATTTCGAGTTTAAACTTCCTAATAGCCAGCTTATATCCATTTGTTCTTGTGTCCACATTGGTATTGAGCTTACATAATTCCTCTTCCTCCCTGGCATTTATCCCTCTAATATATTTAAAGAGAGCAATCATATCTCCCCTTAGCCTTCTTTTGGTTAAGGTAAACAAGCCAAGTTCCTTGAGTCTCCTTTCATAAGACAGGTTTTCCATTCCTCGGATCATCCTAGTGGCCCTTCTTAGTACCTGTTCCAGTTTGAATTCATCCTTCTTAAACATGGGAGACCAGAACTGCACACGGTATTCCAAATGAGGTCTCACCAATGCCTTGTATAATGGCACTTAACACCTCCTTATCCCTACTGGAAATACCTCGCCTAATGCATCCCAAGACCGTATTAGCCTTTTTCACGGCCATGTCACAATGGCGGCTCATAGTCATCCTGTGATCAACCAGGACTCCGAGGTCCTTCTCCTCCTCCGTTACTTACAACTGATGTGTCCCCAGCTTATAACTAAAATTCTTGTTATTAATCCCTAAATGCGTAACCTTACACTTCTCACTATTAAATTTCATCCTATTACTATTATTCCAATTTACAAGATCATCCAGATCTTCCTGTATGATTTCCCGATCTTTTTCTGAATTGGCAATACCTACCAACTTTGTGTCATCCGCAAACTTTATTAGCACACTCCCACTTTTAGTGCCGAGGTCAGTAATAAAAAGATTAAATAATAATGGTCCCAGAACTGATCCCTGAGGAACTTCGCTAGTAACCTCTCTCCAGCCTGACAGTTCACCTTTCAGTATGACCCGCTGTAGTCTCCCCTTTAACCAGTTCCTTATCCACCTCTCAATTTTCATATTGATCCCCATCTTTTCCAATTTAACCAATAATTCCCCATGTGGTACTGTATCAAATGCCTTACTGAAATTGAGCTAGATTAGATCCACTGCATTTCCTTTATCTAAAAAATCTGTTACTTTCTCAAAGAAGGAGATCAGGTTGGTTTGGCACGATCTACCTTTTGTAAAACCATGTTGTAATTTGTCCCAATTGCCATTAACCTCAATGTCCCTAACTACTTTCTCCTTCAAAAATTTTTCCCAAGACCTTGCATACTACAGATGTCAAACTAACAGGCCTGTAGTTACCCGGGCCACTTTTTTTCCCTTTCTTAAAAATAGGAACTATATTAGCAATTCTCCAGTCAAATGGTACAACCCCTGGCTGTGTCTAGACTGCATCCCTTTTTCGTAAAAGGGATGCAAATTAGACATATCGCAATTGCAAATGAAGCGGGGATTTAAATCTCCCCCGCTTCATAGCATAAAAATGGCTGCCGCTTTTTTCTGGCTCGGAGCTTTGCCGGAAAAAAGCGCCAGTCTAGATGCAGATATTTTGGAAAATAAAGCCTTTTCCGAAAGATCCCTTATTCCTCTTAAAATAATTTCCCTCCCTCCTTAGGTGAAGTCCATCCCGAGAGAACAGTCCTCTGTCCGTGAATGCCTCCCAGTGGCCATACATCCCAAAGCCCTCCTTATAGACCACTGCCTAAGCCACCTATTGAGCATCATAATCCTATCACACCTTTGTTGCCCTTCTCTAGGGACAGGCAGAATCCCACTGAAAATCACCTGAGCCTCGATTTCCTTAAGTGTCCTCCCCAACCTGGCATAGTCTCCCTTGATACGTTCCAGCAAGAATCTAGCTGTATCATTTGTTCCTACATGAAAGATGATCAATGGATTCTTTCCCGCTCCCTTTAGGATCCTCTTCAACCTCAGTTCCACATCCCGTATCTTAGCACCTGGCAGACAGCACACCCTTCTGTTCTCTGGATCAGCTCTGGTTACAGGCCTGTCTATTCTTCTCAATAAGGAGTCCCCAATCACATAGACCTGCCTTTTCCTGGTGACAGTGCGATTCTCTGGTCTATCCCTTGTTTCCTCTGGCTGCAAGTCCTTTCCATTCCTATCTTCCCTTGTAATCTTCAACCCATCCTGTATCCTCCTGGTGCTCATTATTGGTGTTGTCTCCATCATCTCTTCCCCTTTATGTATGGGACTAGCCACTCTTCTCTTTTTCCTTGCCTTTCCACCTTCAGTGGCCACCTGCTGTATCCGTTCTCCATTCTCCAACTCCGCATATCTGTTCTTGAGCTCTATTTCTCCTTCACTGGCCCATCTTTTCCTCTGCCTGGTTCTCATAGTCACATGCTTCCACTGTCCATTTTCTTTGCCCAGCAGTCCCCCCTCAGAGGCCTTTGATCCTGCTTCAGTCTGCATGTCTAAGATTTCCCCTTCAGCCACCTCATGCCTTTGCTCCATCATCTGCTTGAACCCCCTTCTAAACTCGACCAGAGTTTCCACCTGCATCTCCAGTCCTCGGATCTTTTCTTCCATCAGTTCTATTAGGCGGCATTTCATACAAACAAAACTCCTTTCAGGTACCCCCTCCAGAATCATATATATAACACAGCTGCCACATTCACTCAGTCTCATTGTGTCCTCCACTGCTTGGGTTATGGCCACTGCTCTGTGTTAATCAGCCTTCTCACCTAAATCCTGTTAGTCCGGCAAACACAAAAACAAACCAAAACACCCTCCTACGGCAAAAACAAATCCTAAACGAGTCCCACAATCCAAACTCCCCTTACAAACTCCCACTCAAACTCCCCTGTTTACAGCTCTGTTTGCTGGCTCCTGTGCCACTGCTGCTGTCAGTTTAGACCGGGTCCTGAACTTGGGTCAGTATGTTATTTGTGGGATGTGTGTTGGTACCATAGTGTTGCTTAATGAGGTGTTCTGTCGCGATGCCTCTGGAATATGCTTACAGCCTGTGCCTAGTACCCTTTAGATCTGAGTGCTTCTGTAATATCAGCCCTGTTCTTGCCAATTTCTGTGAGCTGGGCCTGCCTCTTGCTCACAGCTTAACCCTGCTCTATATTAGCAAAGTCTTGACCATTGCTGTCTAGGCTTCAGGCCTCATACTAGGCCTGTGATATGTGGGCTTATGTTTCAGACTCTCATCTTACTACAGTCAACACCACACATAAGTCCCAATGTTGTCTGTGCAACTGCCATGGTCCTGCACCGAGGTCCACGTCAACGCCCATGCTCCAGAAGCAAAGTTCCACCATGCTCAGAAGCACCCCGGCCTCTTTGGAGGATTCCATCTTTGAACTTTGATGAATATTTGCTATCTAGTTGTTTTTCCAGCAAATGGAAATTCCGCTCTCCCATCGCTGAGCAATAGATTGCAATTGAGAGACACTCAACGTATTCACAACAAGTAAAACTCCTTCCAAGTTTTCACATTTTGCAAATCTTAGCACTGAGATTGTTGAAGGGAAGACTCCGGTTTCTGTTGGGGAATGGGAGATTGTGATTGAAAGGAGTCTGTGACATTATGTGTGGCTTTGATCCACACGGCCATTTAATGACTGAAGCATATGAAAATGGTGGATAGCTCCAAACTGCAATGTGAACATTAGAGCTGTGTGTGAGAGCTCTTTTGTCTTAGAGAAGACCTCTGATCTTCTACAGCAGGTTACCTTCCCATTTACAATGGTCACCCATTAAATACTTAACACTTGCTGTATTCATGGTACTACAGATACTAGTTGGATAAGATCAAATATTGAAGACTCTACACCAGGGGTGGGCAATAATTTTCACAAGGGGGCCACTTAATGAATTTTGATAGGTAGTCCTGGACTGCAAGGGGCGGAGCCTGGGGTGGAAGAAACGGGGCTTGGGACTAGCCTCCTCCTAGAGTTGCTAGAGTTGTTTGAATTGTTTGAATTGAAAACACAGCAAAGGGCTTATGGCTCCCAGCCCCACCACTACTGCATTGCCTGGCAGATGCCTGGGGTTGCTGCAGCTATTGAAAGGGCTCATGGCTCTGGCCCCTGCCTGGGTAGCGTTGCGACCATGAGCCATTTAAATAGGATCTGGCTGCCTGAGCCACCGCCAGGAAATTTGGTGGCAGCAGGCTATAAATAGAAAGCAGCCAGATGCAGTCCCCAGGCCAGATCAAAATATTAGGCAGGCTGGATCCAGCCCTTCGGCCACATCTTGCCCAGCCCTGCTTTACACGAAGCCTGAGCCTGAAGTAAAATGACAAGTAACTTAAAAGCCATCCAGCTCCCTGGCAACATAATCACGGGCGGATTTAAACAAGGCATCAGTTGAATTTGTTGTTCATATTTCCAGGAAGCTAATTCTCAGTTTGTATTAGAGGATACTAGTCTTGTTGTAGTGGCCTAGGCCCAACTGACTAAAATCTCCAGAGGGCATTGCCTTCAGGATACGGTTCTATTGTACTATGTGATAAACAATGTGAAATATTGTCCAACTGTAACTAGTCTCCAAACTGTTTTGAGTTGAAAAAGCTGGGAAAGCTACAGGCAGGCAGGCAGACTCTCCTATAAAAAAATGTCTTGGGGAATAGGCCAGTTGCAGACTCTGCTTTAGAGAAAGAGTTGCAGCATCTGTTCACCTCAGGAAATAATACCCCGGGAGCCATATCGAGTACTATTTGATCAGGACCAACCAACATACCTCAACCAGTTGCTTTTGAACAGCTGCCTTTAAACAGTTGCACTTCAAATGGGTGTCGTGACAGTTGCACACCCACCGCTTCATCTTTTGTATGGTGCACTCCAAGAGAAGCAAATGTCAAGTGAATATTTGACATTGGTCTAATTGCTACTTTGATGGGCTATTGACTGCAGAGTTTGAGGGACTGCGAGGAAGCGTGAGGCATGTCTCATTTGAACTGGGTGCTTAGCTTGGTAGAAAACTGAGGCAACATGCAAAACAACTTTTTGATAAAGTTAAAGATAACAAAAGCCAGGGTTGCTGTTGGCCATTATCTGCCTTCTTTCAGCTGAAGCAAACAGAAATCTTCCCTGACACTTTAGTGGAAAATATGATAAAGCACAGGAGCAGAAAATGCCAAATGCAAAAATGTCATAGTTAGTACTCCAGCGTGCCAGCTTGGCTGATCAAGAAAGCCCAGTGTATATTTAGCTGTGTGAGACTTTTGACATATTAACTGGGTAGCTTGGGCCAAATTCTGCTCAGTTACATAATGCAGCTCCCACCCGTTTCTTCTCTGTTACATAGTGAACTTTGTCTGCTGTGTGTGTTTAATGGAAGCCGTCGTGGCAGGCATCCAATCAGAGGGCTCACAAAGAAGTGGCATTGGCCAGAGTTTGAGGTTGGGGGCCCATTCATAAGGAGTACTGTAAAGCTTTGTCATCAGATTCTCTGTAGGCAACAATTTATCACTAACATGGTGTGATTGCTGGCTTCCTATTAACAAGGCAGAACATTTTCTGGACACCACAGCTAAGGTGGGCGAGGGAATATTGAGAGCATTAGATCTTTCTGATTTTGCATTCAAGTCATGTGTACGGCAGGTTTCAGTGGAGCATACTGAAGTGAGACTGGATCTAATTATTATAGTATCTGTTCAGGACATTTTCCGAGGGGAGAATCTTATCCTCTCCTGCAGCTGTGTTATTCTGTGGTGCCTCTTTTTCTCCCTCACTATGGGGTCTACATCTTTCCTTCCTTCACCCAGCTTCCCTCCCATCCACTCACATGGCTTCAATTACTGTCTTGATGTTACAGGCTCACAGATCTACATTACTACTTCTGATCCTTCTTCCTACATTAGTCCTGCAGCTTGGCCAATTGCATGTCTTGTCATCATGGCCAACTCTCACCCCATTTTCACCCCCAAACTCCCTCCACTCCCCCCATGCCATCACTTTTACCACTAACCTCATCCCCGACACCCAAACCCATAATTTAGACCACTGGTCTCCAACCTTTTTAAGCACAAGATCACTTTCTGAATTTAAGTGCACGCCAAGATCTACCCTTGCCCCACCTCCTTTGAGCTCCTTGCCCTGCCTCTTTCTGAGGTCCCACCCCTGCTCGCTCCATCCTCCCCCCCCCCCCATCCTCACTCACTTTCACCAGGCAGGGGCAGAGGGTTGGGGTGCAGGTTCTGGCCTTAGGCTTAGGGATTTAGAGTGTGAGGGGCTCTGAGCTGAGCTTGGGGCAGTTGGCTGGGTTGCAGAAGAGGGTTCTAGGTGCAGGCCCTGAGAGGGTGTTTGGATGAATGGGGGCTCAGGGCTCGGGCAGGGGCTTGAGGTATAGGAGGAGGTTCATGACTGGGGTAGAGGTTCAGGATGTGGACTCCAGCTCTGCCCTGATTACCTCAGGTGGCTCCTGGTGATAGTGCAGTGGGGCTAAGGCAGGTTCACCCTGTCCTGGCCCTGCACCTCTCCCAGAAGCAGCCAGCAAACTCCTTCCATCCCAAGTCCTATTGTGCCCCCTCTCTGCTCTGTGCAGATGGGATACAGGGTGGGAGAGGGGGCACCTTGACATCAGCGCCCTCCTTTCCCTCTGCTTGGGTACCAGGGAGCTCTGCTACTGGCAGAGTGAAGAAAGTGGCTTGATTGACAGGCGTCCTGGACACCTTTGGCTTCACATCTCCCACTTTTAGAGACACATGGAGATTGCCCATAGTAAAGCCCATACGGCTTTTGGGTTACTTCACTGTATTTTCCTCCACCGGGCTATCATTTACACCTGCCAGCAGTGAATGCGGTTGCCTGCGGTTGGACATACCTGAATTAAGCTGCGGACAAAGAATGAATGGGGAAGTCTGTCAAGTGAAAAGCCTTTCCTATGAGAGCCCAGTTCATAAAAAAGAGGTCCTACTTCAGAGACAAAAATGGTACCTAAGTATTATAACTATGTCTTACAATTGGTTTGATAAGACACAGCGTCCTTATCCCTATGCCATTGTTCTCTTGGAAGGATGTACAGACTGTAATTAAATTACACAGGCATTAGATTTGAGCCATGCCTAGATCCTGCATGTCTTTGCTGAGACCTGGAAGCAACTCCCTCTGTGAAGCCAGTGGAATGACCAGTATAAGGGAGAACTTTAATGTAAGCAAGAGAATGATTTCTAACGTGGCCATTGAATACTAAGTTACATGGCTAATTCTGTGGGAAGTTCGTTCTAATTCATTAACATGTATGACTCCTCCCCCCCCCCCCCCCCCCCAGCTCTGAACTTTTTATGTGACTAAAAGGATTCCTTTCAAAAGGTAATTTCATTCCAAGACCCTTATGTTCTGGAAGATCAATCAATTATTGGCTTTTTGATGTTCAGATTAGTTCTTTTATTTAACAAGCAAGTGGAGATGCCAAGTAGCACCCGAGGTAGGCATGCCTTTATTCCAGCCCTGCTTTCTACATCATACAGTAAGGTCAGGGTCTCTTGCTTTCATCTTGAACATTCCAGTTTGGATCTGTGCTTTGATGCAAAAGACATATGAGCCAAGTCGTTTGGTGCACAGTGTTGCTTTTGTTGGCCTTTAAGAAAATACTTCTGAAATGGGGGACTTGCTCAGTGGACTAGTGATAAGGACGTTTCAGAGCAATTCATTAGCAGCACATTAAGTGCATGGAAATGATGCCTTTCTGTGGGATCAACAGGAAATATTAAATGCTAATGCAGTCTACCCGGGGGTAACTTTTTACTGTTAATATGATGAAATAGACACTAGTTGAATGACAGGGAGGAAACAGGAGCAGGCACACAGAAGGGCAATCTGAATTAAAGCTAATTCTCTCTGTTTAATTAACACTGCAATGTTAATTAAACAGACGATGCCTGCAAAATAGCTTTTTGCTTCTAGCTCCTTGGAATTCCGAGATGCATTGACTTTGTGGTCACGTTATTTTGCAATCAACACGAATTCATCTTACAGTACTAGTTTATCTAGCTTTGATGCTGTGCGACAGCTATTGCTCGAGAGTGAAAGCAAGAGCAGTGTACGTAACATTCAAGATGGAGTTTGTGACTGAGACTGGAGTCTCTCTCCGCTGGTGTACCTTCAGGTTAGCCTCTTGGGAAGCAGATGAGGGGTGGATTTGTCCACCGGGATGCTGGGAAAGCTGTCTGCGTCTCCTCACCCAGACACAGACGCTTTTAACTGCTGGCATTGCTTGTGCGGAGAGGAAATCCAATGAGAGGCAGCTGCATTTCAGATACTTGTTCAGGCCTGCCACGCTGAGGGAAAGAGGAGAGAGCTTACGACAGACCAAGCTGCATGTTTCTCACAGGTAGTGAGGGTGCTTTCCTCTCTGCTGGCTCCATTCTTCTGTGATATCCAGGTCTTTTAGATATTTCCGATTTTCTTTAGTGACAGGCGGGCTATGAAGACTGTAAGCACTTGTCTTTAGTTGTCCATGGCTGAATAATGAGCACATTTAGGGCCAAAATTTCACTCCCACTTAACGCAGTGTCAGAATCAGATAGTGAAGGATTTGAATGCCTGTTATTGGTATTGTAAGCTGATACGTTTGCCCTCTCCCCAGAATAACGACTTTCAAAACCCAAACATTTTGGGTCTTTGTGTTTGCCTTCAAGGATTGATTTATTTTATTTTGAGTCTTTGTGTTACACTTGGGCCATGCTGAGGCTTCGATTCATTCAAAGATTCTTCTCTTTATATTTTGTTCCCTCCCCTGCTGTTTGGATGCTGCGTTCTGCATCAGTATGTACTGCTCTTAATCAGGCCCTGCCAGCTTCTGTTGGTGGGACAGCTGTCTGGGAAAGGAAGCAAGAAACCCCGGAGAGCCAGGAGATCAGGGGAGCCAGGAGATCTGGAGTCCGTGTCCCAGCTCTGCCACGAATTTCCTGCAGAACCATAAAAAAATCACCCTTTCTCTGTGTGCCTCAGTTTCCCTCTCTGTAAACAAGCAGGAGTCCTTACCATGCCGCAGGGGTATGGTGATGCCTGTTAGTATTTGCAGAGCTCTAGGAGGGTGGGAGAAGCATTATTCAGAACTGCTCGGTGTGTATGTCCATGTAGGGTTGCCAGGTGTCCAGCATTCACCTGGACAGCTCGGTATTTTTGCCTCCTGTCCGGTAAAAAAATTCAGAGAATACCGGACACCTAAAATGTCCAGTATTTTCTGTTTTTTTTTCCCCAGCCAGGAGGCGAAAATGCCAAGCACCTGGCAACCCTACAAACACTCAGTGCCCGGCCTTCCCCGCCGCCCCCCCCCCCCCGAAACCTTCCTGTTTCCCAACACTCCCAGGCCCCCGACCCTCATGCTTATCTGGTTCTGCAAGACTGCCGGCACAAAATGGCTGCCAATCAAGGGGAAGCAATGCTTCCCCTGGGTCTTAGTGCTCAACCGCTCTCCTATTCCTATCCCTGCCCCCACTTTTTTTTCCTTCAACAGAATTTTTTCCCGGTGATTTTTTTTGGGGGGTGGTGGTGTTCGGTATTTTTGTTTCAACCATCTGGCAACCCTATGTCCATGGAAGTTCTGGGCCAGATGATGAAGTGCAGAGATGACCACAACTGAAATGCTGTCCTAGGGGTGACAGCTCAACTCTGTGACAATCCTGGGCTCTTGCTGGTAGGGGGTTCTGGCTGGGGCCGTTGCATGATTTTCAATGGCTGTGAGTGTGGTTTAGGGCTCGTTTAACATGCACCAATTTAGGTAACCTTTCCCTGTGCCGCTCGGGATGAACATGGGTGCAGTTTGCTTGGTGCATGCCCTGTTTTTCATTGAGGCCTCTCTTTTGGGACTCACATTTGCTAATCAACTAAGGTTGTTTGTGGCCCCTTTGCATTACCACAGAGTGCCTCACTCATCTTGTTAGTCTTTAAAGTGCAACGTAGTTTTTCCTTTTGTTTCAGCATACACACCACAACAAAATATACTTTTGGGGGGCCAAAACTGCATCTAAGTTCTGAAAACTTCACCTCCACAAAGATGGTCCACCAGATGTAGCCACAGGATGGGGGATTATACGGTCCATGCTGGAATACACACCCTGCAGTCCCCACCCAAGCAAAACTCCCACAAGCAACTTTAAGTATCTTAAGAGTGCAGGATCTGGTGACTTTTTTTTCCCAGATGTACCGTATATACTCGAGTATAAGCCGACCTGAATATAAGCCGAGGTACCTAATTTTACCACAAAGAACAGGGAAAAAATATTGACTCGAGTATAAGCCTAGGGTAGGAAATGAGGCAGCTACTGGTAAATGTAAAAAATGAAGATAGATACCAATAAAATTACATGAATATTTATTTCAAAGAAAAACAATAACCTAGCTCTGTAAGTGGAAAAGGGGGTCAACAAAAACAATATGGTTCTGCAGGCACGGCCACAGCTCAGCCCCCGCCGCCCCCGCCCCGCAGCCCCCACGTTCCGGCCCCCTCGCCTGCCAACGAGCCCCCTCTAAACAAGCCAGTGGGGGGGGGCTGTGAGAGACCAGAGCCGGGCATCGATGGGCCAATGAGCCAGCGGGGGGGGGGGGGGCTGTGCGAGACCCGGGCCAGGCGTCGATGGGCCAATGAGCCAGCGGGGGGGGGAGGCTGTGCGAGACCCGGGCCGGGCATCGATGGGCCAGTGAGCCAGCGGGGGGAGCGGGTGCCGGTGCTGGCTGGATTTTACCACGGGAGGGGACGGGAGGGGGAGCAGGGAGCAGCGGCTGGTCCTTGTGCACCTGCCCCAGAATCGGGCCCAAACTCGTGATCAGGGCTCCCGGGCGCTTCCAGAACAGACGCCCACGGTGCCGAGTCGGCTCCTGGCCCAGCTGTTCCCGAGCTCAGCGCTGCACCCGAGCGTCATGGCGAACGGCCCCAAACGCACTTCCTCCCACGCGGCAAGGGCCCATGGTGCCGGGCAGGCAGGGGCTGGGGGGCCGAGGGGGCAGGGACTGGGTGGGCCAGGAGGGCAGGGGCTCGGGGGGACAAGGGCACAGGGGGGCCGGGAGGGCCAGGAGGACAGGGGCTGGGGGGGACGAGGAGACAGGGGCTGGGGGGGACAAGGCGACAGGGGGGCTGAGAGGGTCAGGAGGGCAGGGGCCGGAAGGGCCAGGAGGGCAGGGGCTGGGGGGCCGGAGCTCCGGGCTCACGCGTCTAGACCCGGCCGGCGGCAGAGACGCGCTGAGCCCGCCCGCGAGCAGGAGGCTGACTCGAGTATAAGCCGAGGGGGGCATTTTTCAGCACAAAAACTGTGCTGAAAAACTCTGCTTATACTCGAGTATATACGGTAACTTAATTTAGTCAACGCATGTGTGATTCTACATTGTTTGGTTTGAGAGCCTACAGCAGTTTTTGGCCTTGTGTCTTTTATTCCAGAAATTAACATTAGGGAATCTTGAAATTCCATGTTTGGTGCCTGAAATGGAATACAGAGAAGAGCAGTCATCACAACACATAAGGAGAGATTAACAAAAGCCACAAAGTGGCCTCTTACCCCAATCTCTCTTCATAAACAGCAATGAATCTCTCCTACGTTTGTTTTATTTTCTGAGAATAATTTATGTCTGGGGGATTGGCAATATCATTTCTTTGCTGCTCTGGAATTTGGATATATTAACAAAGAAGAAGAAGAAGCCCGGAAGTGGATCTCAGGCCACTTAAAATTTATGGAAGTAGGAAACTCAGTGAGGAATCCCTAGCATTCCAATTTTCAGTGATACTTGAATAGTTTCCTTCTCTTGTGTCCAGATGGTGCAGCAAAACAGAACCTTGGCTTCAACAGATGTGAGAACCAGAGATAATGTCCATGATGCCCAAGAAGCTAATTTACTGTTTGGCTCTGAACAATAATAAGCCTGGGAATCTTTATGCAAAGCATATTTGGAAGGAAATAACTTTAGCAAAATTTAAAAAAAAATCCCAACAACAACAAACTGGCAGCCAACTAAAGCCTGAGTTGGTGTATTCTTAGTGGAAAAAATAAAGTGGACAAAACGTTGGAAGTAAGAAGAAATTGAAGAGCTGTAGGATGCATCAAAGCATTTTCTCTGGAGGAAATTCTATTGCTGTACTCACAAGGGTAAGACCTTGTACTGTCACCATAGACAGAGTTTACCCAAAACAATACATCCTGTTTGTTTTTCCCCTCAGATGAAATAATTGTCTATTAAAGCAGAAAATAGCATTTTGTTGCACATTGCACTAAGTTATATAAGGGGGAGCAAGGTCACAAGAACATGAGAAATTGAAACCTGGTTTGATTCCTATGGGGAGAAGGAAACTGTTCAGCTGTCTCTAAAAATGGGAATGATAAAACGATAGGATTACTCCCTGAAAGAGAAATCAGACAAGTTGCGTTTCTCAGAAATGTTTTCTTTGTACTGTTTGATATTCTTGGGCTGAAATGCTATGAATGCTCTCTTGCTCTCAGCTTTTCTAATCTAGCACCCATTGATTTCATCTGGAGCTGTGAGTACTCAACTAGATGTCCAGCGTGTCAAATCAAGCACCAAAAATTAGTGGGGCACTATGAAAGTGGAGTCCAGAAATACTGTGCCTCAGTTTCCCTGTAGATTTGAGCACCTAAAATGCCAAATCATAGAATTATAGAATACTAGAACTGGAAGGGACCTCGAGGGGTCATCAGGTCCAGTCCCCTGACCTCACCCCATCTCGATCATTCCTGAAATGTTTATCTGACCTGCTCTTAAAATCTAATCTAATGAATGCAAGCTGCAGAGAAGCTTGCAATAAATGGTAAAGATTTTACACCTTGCATTTTATCTACCTTCTCAGTAGATCTCAAGCACCTTACAAAGCCTTATAATGTTATAAGATATGTGGTCATATGACCTATCTCAATCAGCATCTTGTTGCTCATTTACATATTCCTAGATCAATTTGGAGAAGTAAGAGGGCAATTCTGTCACCCTGATTTTTTTCAGTTACCTTAGTGGGCTAAATTATATGTGGCAGTTGAAGAACATAAATATAAAACTCCTGCCATGTCTGAGCACATAATACATATAAACCACAAGATGGTTTGGCTCATGACTTAATTTTGCACCTCACACCTTTGCCTGGAGAGGGACTCAGAGTGGGTGTGTGGGTTTCCATGTTTGTGGATTGGATTCCATATCAAATTGTCAGTTTGAGACCAAGAACGGCAGAGCTGCATGTGCTACCTGAAATCTGAACATTAGCTTGAGATTTCTCAGGGCTAGTCATCAGTAGGAATAAAGATTTAGCAATTAAGTTGTAATTGACTAGTCTGTTGATTATGCATGAGTCAGAATAGAACCCAGAGACCTTCCCAAAGCAGGTTTAGCTCTTTAAATCAGCAGTTCCAAGAAACTCCAGGGCTACATCTAGACTGGCATGATTTTCCGCAAATGCTTTTAATGGAAAAGTTTTTCGTTAAAAGCATTTGCGGAAAAGAGCGTCTAGATTGGCACGGACACATTTCCACAAAAGCACTTTTTGCGGAAAAGCGTCCGTGCCAATCTAGACACTCTTTTCCGCCAAAAAGCCCCGATTGCCATTTTTGCAATCGGGGCTTTTTTGCGCAAAACAAATCTGAGCTGTCTACACTGGCCCTTTTGCACAAAAGCTTTGCGCAAAAGGACTTTTGCCCGAACGGGAGCAGCATAGTATTTCCGCAAGAAGCACTGATTTCTTACATGAGATCATCAGTGTTCTTGCAGAAATTCAAGTGGCCAGTGTAGACAGCTGGCAAGTTTTTTCGCAAAAGCAGCTGCTTTTGCGGAAAAACTTGCCAGTCTAGACACAGCCCAGTTGTTGAGGGAAACCATTTATCTTAAATTCACATGCAAATCTTAATTTTAAAATGCACTGAAGTCTTTGCATCATCTAAATAAAGACAAAGAATGTACAGTGGCCCAAAGATAGACTCGAGGACCGTGAGCAGAAATTGTTGCTGTTTCACAGCTGGTTGGGGTTCTATGTGGAGCATACGATTTGTCTCAGCCCAGTTCCTGATGGCTGCTATCCACATTGCAATTAACACCAAGTGGAGTTCCTTGTTATCAAGCTCTCAAGAGGCCAAGAACTGACTAGGCATGAATCTTCTTCTTGCAGGGATTCCCTCCTGAGTAAGACACACTGAAATTCACATTTGGGAGCTATCTTCCTACTTTCTCAGGCATGCTGATCAATTTAGAATGAATGTTACCATTTGGGGACATGTTCTTCCTAACCTAGAGAACAGGTGACTATGGGCTCCCATTGTTTTACGAGTTCTGCATCAGAGTTCTAGATCAGCAGCACGACAGGAGAAAAAAATACCATTATAACTTTGTTTATTTCATTTCCATTATTTCCTATCTGCTCTCTTTTTAACCAGATTCACTTCTCTTCCCCTTTCTAAGATATGGCAAAGATGATTTAAAGGAAAAAGAAATGGAGGAGGGAGGGAAAGAAGGAGGCATAAAATTATTTAAGCAAAGATGAAAACAGGAGGGAGCCAAATATTGTGCAGTACGACTGCTGAAGGAAAGCAAGCTTTTCTTTGACACTGTTCAGGATTCTTGTTGTGGGGTAGAATGAAATTAGCAGCATCTGTGTCCAGACCCAGAAGAACTGAAAATAAGGACAGTAGGCAGCAGCAGCAGTCAGTCTAGGAAAATTCTTTGCCATTTTCTACATGAATGGATACAATGCACAGAGTAAGGAATACACCCTCCTTTTTTTAGGTGACCTCTTTTTGGCTTCTCAACTTCTTTGGCTGTTTAATAACTAGAGACAAGCTTCATCTAGAATTCCCACAATCCCTCCCTGAGTGCATAGCCACCCTAGAAAGCACTCACTGTTTGTGGATTACATTCATATTAGAAAAAGTCTTCCAAGGGAATGAGAGAAAAATAACATTTCAGAGTAAAAAGAGGGTTGTGACAGTGGAAATAAGAGGTGGGATCCAGCTACCAGGGGTCAAAGAATATCAAACACCCGTCAGATGGAACCAATGCTGCAAATACAGAATGACAAATGCACCCTGAAATGATCCTCATTATGTCACAGCAGTCTGAAACATCAGCTGCCTGAGCGCCACATGCAGAGTGAATGTGGGAGCCTCACGGTTTTCAGTAGGGTTTTGTGATCATACTGTATGGACAGAGGATTAATGTTTACAAGTTTATGCCCTTCTGCATTTCCAGATGCCCATAGCTTTCCTAAACAACATCATTTTACAAAGAAAATAATACACACTTTGGACCAGATTCTGATACCCTTCCACATGATGAATAGTACCTTATGCCCTGGATAGAGAGTATGAAGGTACAGAGTCCCTCTCAAATTGGATAAAGCTATCCACACCTAGTCCCATCATTTCCCTTTTACATTAAAAGACAGAGCGAGAGAGAGAACACTAGTGACATGTTCTGGGATTTTCTTCCATCTTTTGCACAGCATAATGAATGAGACTCAGAACAGGAAAATGAAGTAAATATGGCATGTAAATCCATGTTTTATTTCCAGGCATCATATATATAGTAGCCCAATGTCTGAGAGTCTGTAACGCTGAGATACTGGCTGTTCCCTCTGGGAGGCGCTCTTGCCTGAAATGCTGGCTGTTCCCTCTGGGCAGCCCGTGCTGCATGGGGAATGTGGGGCCCAAACGGCCACTTGCTCCCCCATGGCGGCCCTGCTGAGTGGTGCAGAAGTCAGCTGAGCGCCACAGCGGGAGGGGAAGGGGAGCGGGGCGGTGATGTGCGGCGTGACAGTGACTCCAGGCCCTGGCCATGAATGTCCCCGCCCCACCCCCCTTTGCCTCCCGCCATGGTGGTCAGCTGGCTTCTGCGCCGCTCAGCCAGGCCGCCGTGTGGGAGCAAGTGGCGCAAGTGGCTGTTTGGGCTCCATGCTCCCCATGCAGCACAGGGAGTGTGGAGCCCAAAAGGCCATTTGGACTCTGCGGTCCCCCGAGTGAGAGGCAGGAGTGGGAGGACAGTTGGGGGGGGGGAGGCAGGAGGAGGAGGAGCGAGAGAGAGAGAGAGAGGGAGACGGAGAGAGAGACCAGAGGTTCGGGAGAGAAGACCGACGTAGAGGAGAGACCTGAAAATCCTGTCTTATGACGGGCTAATTGGCTAGTTTTAGAAATGCTTAGATTGGGCTGATGTTTTGCTATAAGTTCAACTGACTTTCTAAGCAAAGTTTGTTCAGCTGAGTTGCATTTTGGTCACCCATGAGTCTATTTACCATGGCAAATGCATTCTATTTATGACATATCTCATCTATCTTCATTTCCACAGCATGTTATTTAATAGTGTTCTGAGAACATGGCAAATCACTAAATCTAGGGAACAATCTCTGGGACAACAGTTTTTTCAATAATTAGTGAATCAATTTATAATGAGTCTTTTAGGATGGATGCCCTTAGCAATTTCTTTGATCTCTAAAATCTAGAAAGTCAGTCTTGCAGTCACAGCTCCAGATTCTGTTCTAAGAGATAGGCTCCATTCCTAAAACACTTTTTGGAGGAAACACTGAGGTGACCAGGGTAAAGTGTTAGAAAACAACAACTGGGCTTGTTTAAATGGCTGGGATATTTGGCATGCTTGAGAAAAGATTCCATCTGAGAATAGACAGCTTAGCCTCAATTAAAAATTAGACGTCAGAGAAAACTGCATAAAGGCATAAGGGAGTGATTGACAAAGGCGTTCCCTGTTGACTGATCCGCATCTTGACTGCCGCGTTGTGCCGATGATCAGCTGAGCTGGCACAGCGCAGCAGCCGTTTTTATTTTAATGAAGCCAGGGATATTTAAATCCCGGCTTCATTGACTATGTCAGGTAGTCTAATGCACATGCCTCTGGTGACAGAGGCATGTAGTCTAGACATACCCTGGGTTTGGCATAGTTGTATGGATCTATAAGTATCTATGGGTATGTCTACACTACCCTCCTAATTCGAACTAGGAGGGTAATGTAAGCATACCGCACTTGCAAATGAAGCCCGGGATTTGAATTTCCTGGGCTTCATTTGCATAAGCCGGGCGCCGCCATTTTTAAATCCCGGCTAGTTCGAACCCCGTGCCGCGCGGCTACACGCGGCACGGAGTAGCTAGTTCGGATTAGGCTTCTATTTTGAAATAAGTGTCTACACAGCACTTATTTCAAAATATCAATTTCGAAATTGGCACTATTCCTCGTGAAATGAGGTTTACCAATTTTGAAATAAGCTCTCCGCTATTTCGAATTACTTTAGAAATAGCAGTTGGCTTATGTAGACGCTAGGAAAGTTATTTCAAAATAACACCTGTTATTTTGAAATAACTTTGCTGTGTAGACATACCCTTAGTGCCTGGAGTATCTTTACTCTCTAGGCATCTGTCAGGAGCACCTCTATTTCTCCACAGGTCCTACTCATGAAAGCCAAGCTCAGCACAGTTACCCAGCTTTGAGGAAGGACCTTAGTCTAGCTGTTCAAGTTGCTATACTTGCACTTGTCAGAGATTAAGTGGGACAACATACCAGGGTAGGACTGGAGATGATTCTGGTCAGAGATTAGATTTCACGTTGACAGACTGAGCGCTGCCTATGGTAAACTATTCAAACTATGTGTGTTTGTTTTTTCCCCTTAAGGGGTATCCTAACCCAGCCTATCAACTCTACTTTCTTCACATACATCAATACTGAATGAATGGTTTCAAGAGCTGACTGTGTTTCCTTCGTTTGCCCACCAGACAGTGTGGGAGCTGAGAGAGTCTGATGTTCCTGTGGATAAAGCTGTAGGCTGTAAGTGTTCTCAATTAGTAGACTGCGGATGACAGGGAAAGTTCTGAGGGAAATTGTGCTGCTCAAAAGGACCCTGATTTTTTCTGTGTCAAACATTTTTTCCTTTTTCATTTGTGCTGATGCATATTGCTAGAATGATACTGTTTGGAGACCATCTTTGCTGCTCATGTTTCGGGCATAGACAAAGGGTTTTGGATATGACCATCCTCCATTTTACCTTGGTTTTGATCAGGAAGTACCATATCTTGCGGTGACAATAGCTCCTCATCTCTGTGCCAGTTCAAATCTTGGCTTCCTCCTAGCATTGCCATCAAGAGCATCGCTGACTACATCTTGAAACAGACACCTGTCCACTAGGAAATGGAACGAGACCTCCCATTCATGTGCTTACCCAAGCCCCGGTGCGTGGGTCCAGCCAAGGTGCACTCAGCACTGGACCCAAGCATAGGAATATGGGGCAAAGGTGGATTTCTGCCATTTCTGTGGGTCCCTTCTTCTGAGCTAGTTAAATCCTCCATACAAGTTAGAGCAGCGGTGGGGCTGCTTTTGTGCGTGTGTGAGATTAGAATCAGGCTTTAGGTCTCTGTGCTTCTGAGGTGATCAGAGCACACAGCAGACCCATGAATCAGGCTCAGACTATCCATCAACAAACAAGTAGCAGTAGCTTTCATGTTCCCCTCATTTACACAGCGCTTTCAAGCTGATCATTTTATCTTCTCAGGGACCTAACAGTTTGCTCTCCACAAGTTTAAGACTTTGTTACCAGCCCCTGCAGCCAAATTTGAGCATCTATTCTCTTTTTTAAAAGGGGAGAAAAAACACAGCAGGCAGCACTAGAATAAGAGCTATGGGAAAGCCTGTCTCTCTGCATATGCTAGATTAAGCCTTATTAACTTTGCTAGATCTGAAAAGCAAGAGAATGAGTGGTGTTTGGAAGTGATCAGCAGAGATTTAAACATCCCACTGCAGTTCAGCATAAACTACTTTGCTTTAGAAGTAAGGCTGGGATAGAAAACTACCAGAAAAAGGAGGACAAAAATAAAAATCAAGTAGTAGTTGTCAAGTTTTGAAGTTTTGGCCCTCACTGGCAATTATCAATTGTAGTGGTCATGCTTGACGGTGCTTGAAAATGTCAATCCTTTCAGCTCTAGCAACGTTCAGTGAAACTTTCCTCCTAAGTTGGTGACGTAAAAGTATGCTAAAACGTCTCAAAGGGCTAGCGCTTTGTTAGTCTGTAACTTTAAAAATAATGAGTAGTCTTGTGGTGCCTTAGGGCATGTCTACACCAGGAAATTATTTCTAAAGAAGTTTATTTCAAAATAATGACTCCCAAAATAAGTATTTTGAAATAAGCGTTATTCCTCCTGACAAGCCGGAGTTATTTTGAAATAACAACAGGCTCGGTAGTGTGGAAGCTCGCCTTGTCATTTCAAAAGAAGGGCATGCCCTTAGAAATGAACAAAAATATATATAATATCATGAGCAAAATCCACTTCTTCAGCTATGAGAAATGGGCCCTTGTGTGTGTGTGGGGGGGGGGGGGGGAGTGCCCTCCTATGTTTATTGGATTTATAAAAATAAATTGAAGAAGAGCCTTTCTTGGCTTCTAGGTGCCTTTGAGAATTATTTAGAAACACAAAGTGCAACACAAAGACAAATCCAACAGCAAAAACTCTACCATATATGGGTTGTAAATAATTACCTTATAGCAACTTACCAAATGCCCTATCCAGGAACTGCTCATTTAAGGGGCACTACTGCTGGATCTGCATTGAGACCCAACTCTGCCAAAACTATTCCCCTGAAAACCCTGTGCCCCATGAAGGGCAATGGGATGATGGTGCTTGAAGTTAAGCACATGCATAAGTCTTTTCAGGACCAGGACCCTGGTGCGCAAGAAGAGGATCCAGCAAGCCTCACCCCCTTTTGTGCCTCATCTCAGAGTTAAGGGTAATCCTACGGGGAAGATAGAAACAGTTCCCTGGTGGTGAGGTGAGGTGGCTAGAAAGGGCAAAGTGAGGGGATGCCAGTCCCCTCTTCATGGGTGTGTGTGTGTGGGGGGGGAGTTCTTGCCCCCCTCATAGCAGGTGATGGAGCTGGTCCAAGCATGCGTTTTGGAAGCATTCCTCCTGCGCTACCTGGGTGGTTCTTTGGGTGGATGGTTATTCTGCTGAAGGGTGGCCTCTGGGAATCCCTTCCAATGTGCCTGTTGCTGGAGGCAGACTCTGACTCTTGGAGATTAGTTCTTTAGATGAAGAACAACACCTGGGACTCCAAGATATGTGTACAGCAGTGGATCCTTTCTAGGTGGTGGACAGCAGCCGTTATAAATGGCAGAGAATGGTCAGGAGTGGAAGATGAAAGTGATAAGAACCCTGGGATTGTAAGATCCCATCTTGTCTCTCTCATCTGCCACAGGAGTCAACCTCAGTTCCCCAGCAATACAGATCACTCGTTTCTAGCCCTAGTGGCTTGCAAGGAGTCCCCTCCTAACCTGTCGCCAGTACCCCAGACTACCCGGACTTTTTAACTGAACACAGCAAGTGCCTGCCTTTGAACCAAATCTCTCCTCACGTGAACCCTCTACAAACGATAACTTGCCCCAGGCTATGGGATTCATCCCAGCCACCACTGAAGTTTCACACCAGTTGACCTTGGCTAGATGGGTAGTGTGTTGGCGTAACTTTCTGTTACTTTACAAGAGCAGCATGTAGCACAGTGAATACAGAAAAAGAAACATTTATCAGAAGCCACCAATCAACATGGTTAACGTAAGGCCAAATCCTGAAGGGTGCGGAGTATTTGCAGTTCACTTTACAGTCCAGAGGAAATGCAAGTTCTCAGCATGTTAGGATTTGGTGTAAAGCAATTGAAAGTTACCCCAACACACTACCCATCCAGCCAAGGTCAGACTGTAGTTACATTGGTGTGAAACTTCAGCAGTGGCTGGGATTAATCCCATAGCTTGGTGCAAGTATAGTGAGTTCACTAAAGGTTTTCATGTTGCTGAGAGACTATTGTGTTCATGACCTGCTAGAATTTCTTAGGCTGTGATGATATTGGTGTGTTTTTTATTATGGACTCAACCCAGAATAGCTGAAGGATTGTACCTTATATAGCCAAGTTGGCACAATGCTAACAACTAGCAGTGAAGTTAGTAAGCAACTATTTATATTGCTTGAGAAACAAAATTACCTTCCTTCCCGTCCGGGCCCCAGTGTTTACATAGTGGTCGGGAGCAGTTTACTGATTCATCTGTAATTTACATGAGCATTTGGTGCAAGGAAAATATCTAGTCTGATATCAAGAGACCAAATGAGCTAAAAGAGCAAGTTAGTCCACAAGTATACCAAGTATATGCCGTGATTAATATCAAGTATATGCCTTCTGCACAGGGTCCAGCCCCAAATAGCTTGAAAATTGTGTAGGAGGCAAAACGGGCTAATTGAAATTCTTATTGAAATGGTCACAAAAGTGGATTAGTCAGCTAGTTCTGGAACGTAGACACGCGGTATTTTTCTGCAGTGCTGGAAGCCTTCTGAAGCACTATTAATTATAAAAGCATCGCTCTTTAGCAGATTGCTAATTTAATTGGGCCGCAGAGGTAGGGAGACAAGCATTGTGCCTTCTTCTATTCCACACTTAGAGAGCCAGTGCTATATATCCTGGGGAAGTCATGACAAAAAGTCAGCCAGCCTGCCACTGTCTCGGCCTCTGGGGAGAACGGGAGACAGAGTGCCACACTTCATTTGGCCACCTGTCTGTTACAATGGAACCGTCCCTTCCTTGGTTTTAATTTTAGAATTGTTTTCGCAATCCGTTTCTGAGGCCTCTGTGCAGCCTGGCAGTTTCCTTTAGACTTGGTTGAGAGCTTTTAGTCAGTGCCAGGATCCATTTGGATGATTGTTCTGGGTGTATCACCTCCTTGGTGAACCTGTTACAGCTCCTAGTGTGGCAAATAAAGACAAGAACAGGAAATCAGCAGGAATTACAGCTGCTATTGGGGATTTTGTACTTTTATATGTTGTTGCAACTTTTTAAATGGCCCGAACCACAGTGTTGCTCTACTCCAGCTAAAGATGCCTACGCTGGGGCATCATGCTGCAGTTTCTTCAAGATACAGAAACAGCTTGTTAATCAGTATAGCTTCATTGGAGCTATACTGATTCATAATATTCAGGGATCTGGCTCATTGTATCATCCGTCAGCCTCCTAATTGTCAGTTAAGCAAAATTACCACGGAGTCCGAACTCCTGAACTCTACCGTTGTAATTCCCAGTGATAGTGGGACATTTGGACAAACTTTTTTGGTCCATATGCAGTTTGTGTTCTCCAGGTGAAGTAAGCTACTGAATCCAAATCAGTGGGGGAGTCTGCTAATATAATTTATGTTGTCTTGAACAGCTGTTTGCTGTCATCTCGTCTGTCGGCTGGGAAGCGCCAGATATACCCCTCCCTGCTTACCTGTCTCCAAATAGTTACAGTGTAGTTTTATAGAAGATCACTGTGACTAAATTGTCTCTACAAATGAGGATCATTGTTGGACCACAGAGGTGGCAACCCTGCTCAATCAAAGTAGGAAGGAAGGACTGTATTATACAGTTTGGTTTTCAGGTCACGTTATCAAGAAATCCCCTTGAGTGCCTGTGTGAAGTGAATTGTACAATTTGAAAAGCAAGTAAAATTAACTAGGACTTTGGGAGCTTACTTAGAGTTCCACCCACTTTGTTACTAAATTCTAATTAAAAGAGAAAAGACCGCACTGCATTAGACACCTATATGCTATGCCAGCTAGTTATACCTGATCAAAGTTGTCCTTTGCATCTATCACTATCTGTAAAGCTATTTGACTGCTCAACTTTGAGGTAAAAAGCTTCTGTTGCTGAAAAAAGTTGACTCTTCATGAAAACTATTTAATGCAGGATATATTCCTCAAGGGCCTACACCGGCCTTTTAGAAAGTGTTGTAGTGAGAATTTTACAATTGAAGTATAGATATACTATAGATATGTAGCAAAAAATCTGTTAGACACTTCAGGGGGTAGCCAAGTTAGTCTGTACAAGATAAACTTAAAACACAACAAAAAGTCGGATAGTACTTTATAGACTAACAAAACACGTAGATGGTATCATGAGCTTTTGTAGGCACAGCCCACTTCTTCAAAGGACCAGAGTTATGAGTTTAGGATGTGCAGACCCAAACCCATCTCCCTTTTTCCCTATTTATTTTGGGTCTGCACATCCTAACCTCATAATTTCGGTCATCTGAAGAAGTGGTTGTGCCCGTGAAAGCTCACGAAACCATCTACATGTTTGTTAATCTATAGAGTGCTACTAGGCCTTTTGTTGTTTAAGTTAATCTATTAGATGGTTTACAACTTAAACCAATTGGATTGGTATAAAACGATCTGAGTCTCCATTTAGTATCACTTGTTGTCATTAGACGCCACGTTATATGTTATATTTACCGGGGTACGATAAAGGTCTGTTTATTGGGTTTTATTAAAAGTTGGGGATAAAACTAATTTCAGCTGTCCAATCCCAGATGTTAGCTGTTTAGTTTTCCTTTAGTATCTTTTTTGATCTGGAAAAATGTTGCTTTATTTCAGCTTCTAGAGGCACAGCTAGAACCCTCCCCCACCACACTAGAGCATGCAAAGCATGATTGCTATAAACAACTGACTTAATGTTAGAAATCTTCATGATGCAAAAGAACGCATTTGTTTCCACAGCAGTTTGATTTATGCATTTTGTTGGAGGCTGAACTGTGATGCGAAGACGCCTACACTGTGCCATTAAAACTGGATGCTAGCTAACAGAAACAGTGTGAATTAAAACCCCTGTGATACAGAGAATCGGCTCTAAAAAAGTTTCAACGGGGGAAAAAATCGCCTGGTTACACTTCAGTGAGTTCATTACGTAGAGATTTTCAGGCAAACTAATTTTTTTTTTTTTTTTTGTACTGGGAATGATCTAGCAGGACAAAATCTAATGTAAGTTACATGGTTCAATGCATTTAAAATCAACAGTTAAAATAGGTGAGCCCTACTGTAAGATAGGCTGCAAATCTGAAAAAAGGGAAGAGATTTTCATCATGGGATGTCATTAACCAGAATTCAGGGCTTTTCAGATACTCAGGCATAAAAATCTGCCCTCTTTTGTATGTGTACACTAGCGAGATTAGAGAGAGGTGGTTGCCTGGCAGCCACCTTGTTAAGGCAGTGAAACCTTAGCAAAGCCAAGAGAGTGTTAGCTCAGGTAAACTGATCACAGGGGGCTACTCTTCTGTAATAGGTGCCCTCAGGATCTTCCTTTCAAACCCCTCTCCTCACACTTGCAATGTCACAGTTACACTGTGGCTACGTCTACACTGGCATGATTTTGAGCAAATACTTTTAACGCAAGAGTTTTTGTGTTAAAGTATTTGTGCAAGAGAGCATCTACACTGGCATGTGCCTTTGCGCAAGAGATGTGCTTTTGCGCAAAAGCATCTGTGCCAGTGTAGATGCTCTCTTGCGCAAGAAAACTCCGATGGTCATTTTAGCCATCGGGCTTTCTTGCGCAAGAAATTAACATTGCTTGTCTACACTGGCCTCTTGCGCAAGAAGAGTTGTACAAGAGGGCTTATCCCCGAGTGGGAGCGTCAGAGTATTTGCGCAAGAAGGACTGATTTCCTACATTAGAACATAAGTGTTCTTGTGCAAGTACTCGTGGCCATTGTAAACAGGTGGCAAGTTTTTGCGCAAAAGCAAGTGCTTTTGCGCAAAATCTTGCCAATGTAGACACAGCCTGAGAGTCCCAGCCTGTGAGGCTCATGGTGTGATTGTGGTTGATAGAAATCCACTGCATTTGGGAAGACAGGGAGGGAAGCAGCGTTTGTTCCCCAGGCCTGCCCTCGCGACACTCAGACAGTCTCTGCCTGTTGAAAGTTATCCTTCCTCCCCTGCTGGCACTGCACTGGCTGCTGGCTCTGATGGCTGATGCACCATAAAGCACCTGCTGTTGCACTTGCTGCCAGGGAAAGTCCTGTCCTGTGTCCCTCTCCAGTGCCTCTCCAAGCCCAGAGGACACTAGATAGTCCCCGTCATTGCTACCTGCTGCTTCAGCAATGGATGTGGAACTGATGGTGGAGTGAAGCTGCTGTTGCTCTTAAATTAGTGGGGGTCCTGGAGCAGCACCAGTGCCTTCTTGCCAGGAGTTTAAAGAACCAATAGGCAGGGTTCACCCCCCTCCCCATTAATCAAAAATCAGTTACCAAGCTTACCAATGGAAGGTGGAGGGATCAACTGTTATCCACCAGGCTAACCCATAGCCAGAGGCTACCCCTCCTCCTGCTGCTCCAAAGAAGAGTTGCTGGGTTAGGCAAGACATCAGTTTCAGTAGGACTTTCATCCCTACTAAATCCTAGAGACATTTTCTGTAAAGAGCATACAGGGTTATGGTATTTTATTGAATTGGTATTTTACACAAAATAGATGATAATACTGTTTGTAAATGGTAATACTGTTTGTTTACTGTTTGTAAAGTGAACAGACTCATACTCTGGTATACGTATACAAAGTGAAGATTACATTATGTTATACCAAACCTTTTCCGTATTCTATTGAGTGCAATTTGATTACTAAGAGGTCCATGTGAATACAAGGGTTCGGTAGCCATCCTTCAGCACCTGTCAATTTTGTTATCTTATGGTAGTCACCAGGGCTTTGTTATTTTGTGCTGTTTTTGTGATTGATTAAACATGGTGTAAGAAATCATGGGTGCTAACATTCCAGTGAATCACAGAAACATAGAATCTCAAGTCTAGAAGATGCCTCAGGAGGTCATCCAGTCCAGCCCCCTCCCCAAGGCAGGACCAATCCCAACTAAATTATCCCAGCCAGACTTAAAACCTCTAGGGATGGAGCAATTCAAGAGATCAGACTCATAAAGTTCAACAAAAATAGCTAATTTTTATTATTTTCAAACTTTATATTACAGTAGCAGCATGGTCCAACCAGGCCAGAGGCCCCCTTGTGCTGGGCACGGGACCAATTTCAGTTGAGATACAACAAGGCCAAATGCAGAGTCCTGTCCTTGGGACGGAAGAATCCCAAGAATTGCTACAGGCTGGGGATCGACTGGCTAAGTAGCAGTTCTGCAGAGAAGGACCTGGGGGTTACAGTGGATGAGAAGCTGGATATGAGTCAACAGTGTGCCCTTGTTGCCAAGCAGGCTAATGGCATATTAGGTTGCATTAGGAGGAGCATTTTCATCAGCTCTAGAGAAGTGATTATTCCCCTTTATTCAGCTCTGGTTAGGCAACATCTGGAGTGTTGCCTCCTGTTCAGGGACCCACAAAAGGGATGTGGATGCATTGGAGAGGGTCCAGCAGAGGGCAACCAAAATGATTAGGAGGCTGAAGCACGTGACCTACAAGGAGAGACTGAAGGATTTGGGCGTGTTTAGTCTGCAGAAGCGAAGAGTGAGGGGGGATTTGATAGCAGCCTTCAACTTCCTGAAGGGAGGTTCCAAAGAGGACGGAGAGAGGCTGTTCTCAGTAGTGACGGATGGCAGAACGAGGAGCAATGGTCTTGAGTTACAGTGAGGAAGGTCTAAGTTGGATGTTAGGAAAAACTGTCTCCTTAGGAGCGTGGTGAAGTACTGGAATGGGTTACCTAGGGAGAGGGTGGAATCTCCATCCCTAGAGGTTTTTAAGTCTCGGCTTGGCAAAGTCCTGGCTGGGATGATTTAGTTGGGATTGGTCCTGCTTTGGGCAGGGAACTGGACTTGATGACTCCTGAGGTCTCTTCCAGCTCTATGGTTCTATGATTCTATCTCTACTGCCTGAGTTGTGTGGATTGTTTGAAGCACTCCAGATTCCCACTGCCGATGTGGTCTGGCAAGAGCCAGCTCAATACTGTGCCTTCCTCTGTGGCTCTACCTTTTGTCAAGTTGCCTTTTTATTCCATCGGGACAGGACTGCAGCTCCTGCCGTGGCTAGTTTATTAATATTTTGACAAGAGGAGGAAGAGCTGCCTTAGGCTAGCTTTTACTCTCTGCCTCTCTAGAGACTTAATTTGAAGGGATGCTGTCAGGGCTGAGAGCTACTGTATAAAATGATAAACAAGATTTTAGGCCTTTCTACAAAGCTTATGTCGGTGTTAGACCCCGTCCCAGACAGTAAGTGCTGTAATATCTGTTTTTAAAACCTCAATAAGCAACCGTGCCATAGAGCCTGAACCCAGCTGAAGATAAGCATGAGGTGCAATGTGGGCCAGCAAAATCCTGCAGTGGGACTGAGGAGAGCTTGGGTTTGTTTTATTATGGGCAAATCACTTTATCCCGGGCTTGTTTCTCCCTTCAGACTGTCTCCTCTTTCGGCTGCCCTTACACCCAGGCTACGTCTACACTGGCATGATTTTCCGAAAATGCTTTTAACAGAAAAGTTTTCCGTTAAAAGCATTTTCGGAAAAACTGTGTCTAGATTGGCAGGATGCTTTTCCGCAAAAGCACTTTTTGCGGAAAAGCATCCATGACCAATCTAGACGCGGTTTTCCGCAAAAAAGCCCCAATCGCTATTTTAGCCATCGGGGCTTTTTTGCGGAAAACAGTACTGTGCTGTCTACACTGGCACAAACAGTACTGTGCTGTCTACACTGGCACAAACAGTACTGTGCTGTTTACACTGGCCCTTTTGCGCAAAAGTCTTTCGGAAAAAGACTTTTGCCCAAACGGGAGCAGCATAGTATTTCCAGAAAAGCACTGATGATTTTACAGGAGATTGTCAGTGCTTTTCCCAAAATTCAAGCGGCCAGTGTAGACAGCTGGCAAGTTTTTCCGCAAAATCATCTGATTTTGCGGAAAAACTTGCCAGTCTAGACACAGCCCCAATGTATCTGCTCTGTGCCTAGCACAAGGGGGCCTTGCTCTGGAGTGAGGCCGCTTGGCACTAAAGCGTGACTCTAAGAAACGATGATGTGAACCTCGGTGCCATACAGCCACAAGTTGATCCAATGTTCTGTAACCTGCGCATCCCAGACATTCTTGAGCACGACAACTCAGCAGGCACAGTGACAATTTTAGTTTTGCTTGCTTTAGAAGCAGCTTTGGGATTATATTACAAACACCTCTGCTGTCCCTGGGTTTTATGGGCTCGCATTAAAACCAAGAGCTTCCAAGAAGCGGCTGAGTCTGGTATCACTGATCATTTGTCATGATCATCCACTGAAGAGTATGTGGAAGAGAGCAAGACAGTAGCTATGGCTTAAATCCTCTGAGCATGCAGGCGACTGTCGTCCCCAATTACTTTGAAAATTGGTCTGCAGCCTGAGCAGACCTCACAGTCATGAACTCCCAGGCTTTCAAGACAAGGATTGCCCAAGCAAGGTAAAACAAACAACAAACAAACCCAAATGGTCCTTTTGGGGGGGCTTACAGCCCAGTTCTCCTCCCCTCTGACTCCATCAGAGTCTGAAGTAACATTAGGAACTGGAATTCAGCCCAGGACTCCAGTCAGGCTGGAGGGGCCTGTCTATTACCTGTCCCCTGTGTGGCACCAGGCACAGCAGGGGAGCCTGGTGCCACACAGCAGCAATAGCGGGTCCCCTCTACTCCCTGCAGTGGCAGTAGTCGCAGGGAAGTGAAGCGAGTGCACTTGCCTGGTGCCAGGGAAATGTGGGGGAGACCTGAATGTTACTGCTGTGCTGCACCAGGCCCCCCACATGCAGCCTACTGGGGGTCTGTGGGTGGCCCATTCGACATTCTGGTAACCATTGCCCAAGAACAGGGTGCCAGATTCCGCTGGTTTCTGTGCACGTCTGTTTTTTCCTACTAAAGTGACACGCACGTAAAAGAAGGGCGCGTGAAGTGAGGCGCGTGCTGACTGCACGCCACACTGACTGTGAGAGCCGGGCCCTCCCTCTGTGCCCCGTCACGGCGCTGCTACGCTTCAGCCGGCACCCCTCCAAACTTCTAGGCACACCAGCGCTGTTAGCAAACCGGTCTTATCCCAGCAGACTGTCTTTGGTATAACAATCTTGTGGGCCACTGAGATGAGGGAGGGCCACTCACGCAGCCAGCGTGCCCAGCCCTGCTCTAGAGCAAGAGTTTTCAAACTTTTTTTTCATGACCCAATTGAAGAAAACTGTTGATGCCCATGACCCGACAATTTGACTTAAGTGTGGGCTCTGGGGTGGGGCTGATGATGAGCTTTGGGAGGGTGGAGCAGGAGGGGCTTACTTTGAGCAATTCCTGACCATCGGTGCAGCAGGGGGGCTAAGGCAGCTTCCTGCCCCTCCTGGTACCTCAGACTGCTCCTTAGAAGCAGCCAGCAGCAGTGGGAGTGCGGAGCCAGTGCTCATGAGTAGTGCCCAGAGCCCTGTGAGCTATTCACCCTCACCGAGGAGCCGGGCCTGCTGTTGGCCACTTCTGAGGTACAGTGCAGTCTACAGTGCCAGGGCAGGCGGGAAGCTGCCTTGGCTCCGCCACTGCTCACCCTGCAGCAACGAGACCCAGTGTCTGACGTGCCACAACCCGGGCCTGGGTCAAGACCCATAGTCTGAAAACCACTGGCCTAGAATGTCCCCTGGCTCACAAGGAGGTTGCCAGTGCCACCTCCCCTGGAAGGAGAGAAATGGTCTTGAGTTCTCCCTGAAATTACCTTTCCGTGCTGCTTGGGAGTATGGCCTGAGAACAGGGGGGTCTGCTAGAGGGACGGTTTTGGTCACAGTTTGACACACCCCAGGCGGATTCCAGCGGCTGTGTTGCACCATCTCTGTTCTGCCCAACGGGGATGTTACTGCATCAGAGTAAAATGGAGGGGAAGATTTCTGGAGGGAGTTAAATGTGAGCCCCAACCCGATCGGAACAATTCTTTCCCTGCTCTGTGGTGCAGAAATGCTTTGCGTGAGCATGGAAGTCACCCGCCATCTGTGCACTATTGTATTTCCAAGACCGTCTACTAATTAGCAGGCACTCGCTAAGTAGTACAAGACAGAATTCACCACCACAGCTAGTAAGTCTTCCTTCATACAGCTGAATTTCCCTGAGTGAAAAGTAAACATGCCTGGCGAACTGAAACTATTTCTTAGAAACACAGTGCGTGCTCAAGGTTAAGAGATTTCCCTCTGTTTGCTTCTGGCTTATCTGCTCAGCATTCCCCTGTCTCTGCCGGCCAGCCTGAGTGGGAGCAGCCTGCTAGCTCGAATTCCTGTCCGAAGCGTTCCTCTCTCCCAGCGGTGACCCCTGCTGACCGTTTGAACTGCTCTATTATGTCAGATGCTCCCCACTCCCTGTTCCCACGTCCCTTTGTCTCTGGGGCCCGAGGGAGCCGATGCGAGTCACGAGGCCTTTGGACTGGGTGAGACGCATCGAAGCCCAGCCAAGTTCTCAGGACTAATTAGTGAGGCAGCTCTCCCTGACCCAGCCTGCAGTGCACGAGGAGTCAAGCCGCCGCCTCTGCTGCAGCACCGCAGCGTCTGGGAACCAGTATGTGACAGCCAGTGGCAGCGGCCACATTTCTGCATTTCTGGATACTTATTGTACATTGGTTTGGTGGGGCAATTAATGAGTCAGTCAGTGACCTCAAGCTGTGGATGTTTGCCAATGCACGGGCATTTACACCAGCCTGGGCGGAGCGGAGAGACAGGGTATACTCGGGATGCCCTTTGGGACTGGGAAGAGCAGGCATCCACCTGGGCGGCTCTTTGCAAGACCGAGACCTTGCTGTGTGTTTTCCCCTGAGACTCTCTTCTCTGGCAGACAGAGCACGCGGCCGTGAGTGTCCTCTGAGCTGCACACAACCAGAACTGACAGGCCTCTTTCCAGGAGCTGGCTGTGCTGTAATAAGGAAGAGAAAATGAGACAGTCTGGGTCAGCAAAGCTCTTGGGAGGCACGTGTGCAAAACTCAGGGCAGGCTGGGGATTAGACAGAGACTTTGCTTTGGGTGTTCAGCACGAGTCAAGATAGGCACCGAGCACAAGAGGGCTTCTCTGTGTTTAGCATGTGCTTGGCTAGAGCGCTTCCTTCAGCTTTTGCAGAGCGGGTGCGTGAATATGGGCACCCCCTTTGGGGAATGTAATGCAGCACCTTGGAAAGGGGGCACCTCCTGCCAGTGCCCAGGCTCAGACCCACAGGATTAGTCAAGAGCTGCTTGAAAAACAGGTCCTGAGTGAGCCGAAAGCTTAAATGTTTTGGCCACTTCTAGACTTTCTCCGGAGTGAATGACGTCACCGAAGCTATGTCTACATTGCACCCCTCTTGCGCAAAAGCCTATGCAAATGAAGTGCAGATTAGCATATTGCTGTGTTTCATTTGCATAACTGATTAGAGGCTATTTTTGCGCAAAAGGCTTTTACGCAAAAAGGAGCCGTCTACACAGCTCATTAGGAAGAACGGCTCTTGCGCAAGGGGGGGGTTGTGCAAAACGGAGCTGTGTAGACGGCTCCTTTTTGCACAAAAGCCTCTTGCACAAAAACGGGCCCTCATTATGCACATGAAGCATGGCAATATGCTAATCCATGCTTCATTTGCATAGGCTTTTGCACAAGAGCAATGCAAAGTAGATGTAGCCTGAGAGTTTTGCTCCTAACTTAAATGAGAGCCGTTTTACCCCTGTGGGCCCTGTTCCTGCCCTGACTTACACACACACTTCATATTCAGTGTGGGAGGAATCGCACTGTGGTCAGTGAGACCACTCCTGTATGTAAAGTTAAGCATGTGTGTAATTATTTACAAGTTGGTGCCAGAGCTGATATGGGAGTGCCACTTATGCCCCTATAAATTACAGGCCCTTAATTGCTCTGAGGTGCAAGTGGAACAGGTGTTTTTCTTTCTTTTTCTGCGTGGGTAAATATTTTTGGTCACTCCTCAAAATCCATTTTTAAAAAAAGTACCAGTAGTTTCTCTGGAAAATACTAACATCCTGCGAGTCTTCTGCACGTTACTCCTCTCCTTATAAACCAATCACTGCCGTGTGCACAGTGGCTTGCTACTCCGCTCTTTAGTGGTTGTGGAAGCCCTGCAAAGGTGTGGAGAGCTCTCCTGCAGACAGGGGCTTATCTTTTCATTTTAAATGGTTATTTGGATTTTAAAAGAGAGAGACAGAGCAATTCGCAAGCATACGCCTTCCAGCAACATATTGCCTATGGTTTTGAACAATTGAAAGGCCAGTGGAATATCCATTAAGGATGAGGACCCTGCCATGGGGCTGGGGCACTGGACACAGGGTCTGGAAGATTGGCCTCTAGTTCTGCCACTAACCTGCCATGTAATTTTGAGGAAGGCCCCCTTTTAACCTTCCCACGTTTTATCTGTGTTTAGATTGCAGGGTCTTTGGGGCAGGGACTGTCTCTTACTAAGTGCCTGTACCGCACCTAGCATGATGGGGCCTCAGTGGTGGCCTCTTAGTGCTACAGTAATAAGAAAATGATTTGGCTGCCATCTCAAACCCAATCTGATTCAACCCCCTTTGAGGTTCCAAAATAGGTGGCTTGGCAAACCTCATCTTTGACTTTTAAGTCAGTGTGTAAGACCCTGGAGTGCTGGATAAGTGCCTAGACCTTGGGGTAATTATCTAAAGCAAGTCTCCATAGCTTCCGAAAATCATTCATCACTAATATAGCCATGCCACAACGTAGCTCATTGAATGCCATCCCCCACTCCTTGTGCATTACAGACAGAATCCAGATGCCAGACGGTATCTGGGAACATTTCCAGCAGCGTGAGTTTTCTGCTTACTAAGTTGTACAGGCTGCTTTCGCTGGCTGTGCACACGTACTGACGGTCGGCTGACTGCCAGTGCCTCTTTCAGTACCTCTGTCCTCCTGACCCCATTATTTCTTCAGCACATGCCAATAGTTGCTCAAAGTTGTTTTTATCCATAGAAGGGTTCTATGTCCTCCCATGATGCCTTGGATGCCCGCAGTACAAAGCATTGTGCAGTGTTATCTGCAAGTCCCTGTCTGCAGCTGCCATCACACTTGTTGCAATGGGAAGGTAATGGCTGGAAAGTGGAAGTTGATGAAAATCTACATTCTTGGGCAAAAAGTTAAATCCAACCTTGGTTTCAACGAACTCCTAATAGGGTCACTGCAGGCTACTTGCAGGATCTATGGAAGGCAATTTACAAGTCTTCTCAAGTTGAAGTTCATCTGTTTATTCTTGATCATCAGCACTGGATGAACAACATCCATTCATCTGAGCATGAAGAGTCTTGCCCTGCCTGTGTCATTGCAAGTCAGTTTCTGGCACAATTTCAGCCTGGCCCAAGCTCTGGATGTCTACAGGCCAGATCATCTCCTCCGCTTCTACAGCCAGGACTCCACCTCTGTGAGCTCAGGAAGGGATGGCCTGGCGTGGCAGTAGGAATGGATGAGAGCCACTCCCATGGTGGCAGAGTCCAGATGTGTAATGTGTGTATGCCAGCAACATGCCATCAGTGGAGAGAGGAGAGGGCTGTGGGGAAAATGTCTGAGTTATGATCTCTTCAGTCTGAAAGCTTGTAGGATGTTCAAGAGCCATGGACATCACCCTAGCCCCCACTCCCAGCATTCAAGAGGACAGCTGGTAGATTAGGAAGAAGGGTGGAGGACCCTGACTTCTGATATCACAGGAACTGCAGGCTTAGTAGGCTGAATTCTCTCCCTTTTTATTGATGAACAATGCAGTAGAGCAACCATGAATGGAAACTGCGAGTTTCCTGTGCTCTAGGTATGATTTTCTTATTTTGGGGATCTCTAGCAACAAGGTATGATGTTCACGACAATACTACATGTGGTGGAGAAAGCGCTTTAAAGTGCACGTAAGGAATGCCCAGAGCTTACAGAAAGTGTCAACAAGAAAAACCAAGTGCATGGAAGAAGACATAGATAGAGCGCAAAAGCAGCAATTTCAGGATCAAGTTTTTTTTAGTCAAAAAAAGCTCCACACTGATATAATTAAGTCCTAAACATGGAGAAGGAAAAAAATCACTTGATTCTACAGACTAGTATAAGCTAAACCAATGCGACTCCTGCTACTGCTCCCTTGGGCTCCTTTTTTAGAAATATTTTATTTTGCTCTACTTTGTTCCCATCAGGGGAAAACAAGTGATTTCATGACAGAATGAAGGCGCTTGAGACACCAGTGAGGAAAATAGTGTTGCCAGTGGTTGGGAGTTCCCCAGTATCACCATACCACACCTTGCAGTCCCCAAAAGAGGGGGGTTGAACACACCAGAGGGAGATGGGTGGAAGTGGAGAATGGAACCAAAACGTCCCTACATAGGTAAACCAAATGTGCTTTGTTACCAAAGGTCAAAGAGTCCAATTAACTTTCAAGACTTTCTCATTACTGTGCCTTTGCCTCCTTGGTGTCAGCTGAGACCAGAACACCAAATTATACTACGTCTAATTATGTCCTCCCATTTCAAGATCAGCCTGAAGGGTGCAGCCTCAGGAAAGTTACAAAGAAATTGTTCCTCAAGGTGTCCAGACCAAGTTTACAGACTCCCTTGGTTTGGAACTAAAAGAAACATATTTTTATCCCCAAACTCCTGAGTAGACTTAGGGTGCATTTACCCTGCAGGGCTTAACTCGAAATAAGCTATGCAAATTAAGCTATGTCAATTGTGTATTTTATTTCGAAATAGGAAGCATCTACACAGCACTTATTTCGATATAGAGCACTCTTCCTCCGACTTCCCTTACTCCTCGTACAATCAGGGTTACAGGAGTCAGAGTCAGAAGTCCTCCAGCTTGACAGTATTTGGACACTATTTCAAAATAACTGCCTGCTGCGTAGATGCAGACTACGTTATTTCGGAATAGCGCTAGTTATTTCGAAATAGTGTTGCAGTGTAGATGTACCCTTAGCAGAATTCAATTTTTTTTATAATTTTGATAAATAATATTTGTTTATTTATTTATATTTTCATATTTGCTTGAAATTGTGGGGTTTAAGCTTTTTTTTTTCAGTGCTTATCAATTTCAGTTCTCACAATTGCAGGACCTTATGGAGGGAGTAGACATCGACAGGAATCAGACAATCATTATTTAATGATAATAGATGCTGAGATTCAAAAAGTTAAAGCTTTACAACCATTAAAGCACAAATCGTCAACGTCACATGTCAAATATATAAAGTAACTGTCCGTAAATCAAACTCTAACGTGTTCTCAAATAGCATTTTTCTTACTTTGTCTATCTAGAAATTTCAGTTATTATGATTATAGAAATATTTTTGCTTGTGCGCGTGTGTACAGTAAAATCAATGTTTACTGACATTTACTAATGACATCACTCAGGGAGGGAGGTCTTGACAATAAACTCTTTAAGCCTCAAAACTGGTTTAAACTAGAGTTGGTCCAAAGTAAAACTGCACATCAAAGCACTTCTGAACTCCGATGATCAGAGCCCAAACTCAGATCTTGAGTTACAGACCCTAATGTTTGAGACAAGTGGTCTGAACAACCCAGATCTTTAATGAATGTAGATGGGTAGAGGTGCAGGTTTTGCAATTACGTCTCATTTCGTTTAAACCATCATGCTCTGTATTAACTTCTCCTTTGTGTGTTTTATCTTCAGTCACCACTGACTTCAGATAATATTACATGGGACAGGCTATTTCTTTTCTCATAAAATCACACAGCTCTGCTAATACTTTGCATGTTTGTGGCACTTTGTGTCCCCTCCCTCTTGTGTCAATCTCTTCACCTTTGAAAGAGATGTATGTAAATAGAAAGGCATCTTTCCTTCACTGCTCAGAGATAATTATTTCCAGTCGTTATCAGCTTGGAAATGCCATGCCCTATGGAAACCAAGCCCAGCTAAAGTTGTGTTTGCTTTGATTGCTGCCGTCTGTAGTGTTGACATTTCAAGATTACACAACCCCAGGGTCTGTTTGACAAAGAGAACGCGCTCTGACTTTTAAGGTTACTGTTAGGTTTGAAATGAGAATTACACAACTATGAAGATGTGCCCTGGAATCAATTGGAGACAAAATGTTGGCTGGAGAGCAGTTACAGCTCAGAACAACGCGGACAGTTCAAACAAACTCAGGGTTTACTTGTAAAAAGGAATATCAGAAGTAGGGAGATCGTGTTTAAATTCTGATACACTTTGATGACTAACATCAAAGTTTCGGCAGGAAAGACAAGCAGACCCTGGAAAATTTCCTGCTTTCTACAGAGCTGTACCTGCTGAGCGATAAAGGGGCCTTGGCACAGAGACAATCCTGTTTGTAAAGTCTCACAATGCCATTTACGTTAAAAGGAAAGGAGGCAGACACAGAGGTAATGACTCAAAGGGAAGATGGGAGGGACCTTTCTGCACATTAGACGCATGCTGGGCCAAATCCGGCCCTATGCCGGAGCTGTGCAAAGAGTGTTCAAAGCTGCCCTACACAGGCAGCTGGAAATTCCCTTTGTGTGGAGGAGTCTCTGGCTGGCACAGAGTTGATTCTACGGCACTACCTCCCACCAGTGTCTGGGCCTGGTGTGAGCCGGGTTCTCCAGCAATCCTTGGCCTGCGTAATTGCCCTGATGGGGTAGGGAGGGTGGATTTACAAGCTAGCAGAATTTAGTACAGCGGTGAGCTTGCTCTAAAGTGTCCTGGGGGAAGAACCAGTGACCGGGATTGAGGCGCACAAAAGGTGGTGTGCATCTCAGGGTCAGAGTCAGCATGATTGTGTAACGTAGCGCCTACAAGCCCTGGGCACTGCCAGGATCCCATTGAACAAACATGGAACAAACCAAATTGTCCCTTAAAGGGATGCCAATTGCCTTTGGACCATCTGGTGACCAGCCTCTTCCCAGATGGCCTCTTTTGTCCTCTCCACCTATCAGCAGGGACCAGTGGTGATTGACTGGTCTCTGGTAGCAATGCTGGGTGTGCTTAGTGAGGTTTCACTGTCTTGGTAGCACCATTTTTTGCACGGATGCTGCATCCTGAATTTTCATTAGTTTTGCAGCATGATAAACCTCATGGTCATGATCACAGAATCATTGATGACCTTCTGAGGTCTTTTCCAGCTCTATGATTCTATGATAGAAACAGTGGGCCAGATTTGTCTGTTGGTTGCCCTGTGGAGAAGCTAGCGGAGTTACCTCAGACTTGCACCGTTGTAATGACAAGTTATTGTATACCTCTCCCCACTGCGGGGGCGGTTTTCCCCCCCAGTGATCATTGTATTATGCTGTGACTCCCCTTTTCTAATTCACCAGACTGGTTGGCAAGTAGAACAAATGCTTTAGGTGTGGAGCAACATCAGTCACTGTCTAGACGGAGACAGGCGGCATTCTGGAGGGGATGAAAGGGTTTGTTTTGGGGGGGGGTATTTTTCCTGTTTGAAGGAAGAATTTATTTCTTTTGACAGCAACGCCCTGGGGAGCTTTTCCATTTACTGATACTTCAGTGCTGTCCTTTAATGTAATAGTGCTGCATTGCATCGGCTGTCACTCATGGATGATACAATCGGGCCTGATGCAGGATAAATACCACCAAAGTAGAAGATAAAATAATGATGTAAATATACACGACCCATACATGAGCGGCGCTCTTAGGGAGAGAATAATGTTACAGACAAGAGCATGAGAGGACAGTGCATGTTAAATCCCAACACTGGCCAGCAACCTGATTCCACAGAAATGTTTTATAAACCAATGTGGATTTTGTGTTTACGCTCAGTTCAGGCTAATCCGTAAACCAGCTCACCAAAGCACAGATCCATGTACATTGTCCTTTGACTGCATAGCAACTTTTAATATACCTCCTCCCTTGTGGCAGATTTCACTCTTGCGAGTACTGTTGCTTTTCTTGGACCCTTACTTGGAAATGCTGCAAAGGCAGCAAGACCGCCTGCCCCCTAGGTGTTGAGCCCTAAAGCTATTTCATTTTGCCGGAATATGGAAATTGGGGTCCAGATTTTCATGATGCGGACAAGCCTGAGTCTTACTTTCTGCAATGCCGCAGTGATGCCATTCATTCCCACGTGCGCCTGAGACCTCTGTGAGCCTCCCTTTACACAGAAAATAACAGACAGCGAGTAAGTCACAGGAGTGTTTGTGGCTGACAGTTTGACTCTGCAAATGAAATGGGCACAGACGAAAGCTAGCTCCTCTGTCAAGGTCTGTGCCAAGTGTCAAACTCCAGACACGCCGCTGGTGGAAACCACCTTAGCACTGTTGGTTTTCATGGAGCTACACTAGTTTCCATCATCTGTGGGTCTGGCCCACCGTGTGAGTCCTGCTGCTAGCTCCTTCTCCCCTCAAGTTCCCTTTAGTACACACTGTGAGGCAGCAGGGACTGTGTTACACTGAGCTCCAGCTCCCTGTCCAGCATGCCAGGCTCCCCTTCTCCCTTCTCTCTTTCTGTGGAGAAAGCCTGCCCCGTGCCATTCCCTCAGTTTGTCTGTGAGGTAAGTGTCAACTTTCCAGGACCTCTTTATTCTTCACTGAAAAGTCGGGTGTCAGGGAAGAGGAAACTCAAATCTCCTCTACCTCGTTGCCCTTGCTTCAGGAGCCAACGTTCAGCAAGAATACATGTATCTTCTTGGAGAGCACGCGTTTTTGAGGAGTCTCTTTCTCTCCAATGGCTGCATGCTCTGATATGTTTAGCCCTAACCCTTCAGTGCCCAAAGTGGTTCTGTGGTATAATAATCCCACTGGGATTGCAGAAGGAGGGTCTCTCTTGACACTTGTTTAACAGCGATAGCAAAGATTTCCCCTCCTGCTGTGCATTTGAGGGCTGTCATGCTACTCACATACATCCCATCTGGGGTTCTCCTTCCCTCCCCTGTGCTTCCCAAAACAGTGGCTGATGCATCTTATGTGCATGATGCAGCAGCTGTAATTTGGCCTTTATTTCTGACATCTAGTCTACACCTAGTTTTGTACCTGTTTACCTATTTCTGTTAGAGGAGTGGGGCTTGTTAAACCAATATAGTTAGGCTGGTGCTCCATTCCTGCTGCAGGGGCTGCACTGTTTTAACAATACTGGCCTAGTTAAAGTGGTACGGCTTTTGTGAGTAGACAGGGCCCAAGATATTTCATGTCATCTAATGTGATTTCAGGTCCTGAAGTTCCAAGCTGTAGCATGAGGAATCATAAGAATTCTGCATGTGGACTGTAAACACATAAGTGTGATGTATTGGCAAAGTTTCTGTGTGTCATAGAGCAGTATCTAGGATTGATATTAATTTTGTAGGTTCAATGAAATTGTTACTACAGTGTAAAATGTTTCTTGATTACAGAACTAGCCTCTTCACCGACATCCTCCCTAAAGAATGATTTATAGTTGAAATATGATCATGTCCTATGTAATCCATTCTAGGGGCAGAACAAAAAGGTTCCTCAAATGAATGTATAGTATGTGTGACAATGTAGCATAATGGAAATGACATTCAGATGAGTCTTTTCTAAACTCAGTGTTACCAGCAGCTATAGTCTTCTAAGCTGAAATTCTAAAAACTGCACCAGAGGTCAGGGGGTGAATTACTCAGGGCCATGTCTCTGTTTTCACAGATGATCGTGGAATGTGGCTCTCAGGGGCTGTGTCTAGGTTGTTTTCAAAGTGATTTGGACGCGTGGGAGCTTTCCTCTTTTCCAGGTTGGAGAGCAACGGGGAAAATAACACACACACCCCTCGATCTGCTCCAAGATTGATTCCTCTCAAACAAATTCTGTTCTATGTCACACTTGAATATATTTCAAACAAAAACCATAAGAACATCTTGAGTAGAACTATTCACACCAGTTAATCATTCACGTTCCTGGTTGCCATCAATATTCATTTCATTTTTTTCTCTCCTAGACAACTTACTAGTGGAATCGAGTCATTTTTAATCTTCTTCCCTACTGCAATGTATTTATTGGTTCTTGGCTAGATCCCACTGGTTCTTGGATAGATCTGTTGGGTTCACTGGTTTGAGTTTTGGCTAATCATGTGATAAGCTTTACTTGTTTATCTTTGGTTTCAGAATAAACAGAGTGCGCTCCTAGGCAAACTTTGAGCAGCCTGCCATTTCTTTAACATTACAAACCAAAACACAACACAGTATGTTAGACGGGTTCCATTTTGAAGATCTGGATACCCTCACCGTAGGAGGGGCTGACTGTTCATGTCAGTATGTGTTTTGTCCCTTAGGGTTGCATTGTTCCATCAAACTTGCTTACATTACTTTCATTACTTCCACTTTTAACAGCTATCTCTTTCTATGGCTATGTTCTCTTATTCATGATCCAGCTAAAGGGAGCATTGGCCAGGACAGGATTGGACTATTTGCATTGACTGCTTTTTGGCTAGTATTTTAACAGCTGAGAAAGCTTCATCCTTTTCTTACCTCTTATAATATTAGTGATCGTTCAACCAGATTGATTTTGCAGCTCCTTCTCATTTGGTACAGGGATGATTTTGCTGGTTGTGTTGTTTTAATATGCTTTTTTCCCATCTCCTAGCACTTTTTACTTTGTCAGTCTTCAAAGCTTTCAGAAGTATTCACTGCCAGTATGTATAAATGAGCTGTAAGATGCAGCATGTCATCTTGAACTCCTAGATGTGCATAGTTAGCATCTCAGACTAAACACTTCTGATGGCTGATCCTACCAATTGTACTTTACTGAATCCTGTGCTGGAACATGCAGTTAATATCCTAAGTACAGGCTGAACCTCTCAAATCCAGAACTCTATGGCCTGGCAACATGGATGTTGCTGGACCGAAGAGCCCTGGGGGCCAGGAGTGGGAGCCAGCTGGAAGGCGCCCAGTGGCCAGGGAGCCCCAGCTAGGCCAACGGCCCCAGCCAGAAAGCCCAAGCAGCAGCAGGACTCTCAACAGGGAGGGGAGGCCAGACTCTAGGGAGCCTCAGCCAGGCCAGTGGCAGTGGGGCCAGCGGCAGGTCAGGGAGCTCCACAGCTGGGAGTGGAGCCCAGAAGCTGGGCTGGCAGCATTCACTGCCCTGGTCCAACAAACGCTCTGTTTTGGGACCTCTCAGATCCCCAACGTGACGGACGAGGGACATCCAACCTGTAATACATTTCTCAGTTGTAGGCAGCCTGGCCAACCTTGCCATAAACTCTCTTTCTTTTTTCTTTCCAGAATTCTGATTAGTAATCTGCCTGAATGGAATGATGTATTTTATTGCACTTCTCCCACTGGGAATGCATCCTCTACCAGGGAGATATTTGCTACTGCTAATCTAGATCGTATCTGGCATGTGTAGATCCAGTTCAGACACTGTGTGGGTATGTCTACACTACAGAGTTAGTTCGAACTAGCGGAGCGCTTAGTTCGAACTAGGAAAACCTCATTTTACGAGGATTAAGCCTAGTTCGAACTAGCTAGTTCAAATTAAGGGGTGTGTAGCCCCTTAATTCGAACTAGCGGGAGGCTAGCCCTCCCCAGCTTTCCCTGGTGGCCACTCTGGCCAACACCAGGAAAACTCGTCTGCCCCCCTCCTGGCCCCGGATCCCTTAAAGGGGCACGGGCTGGCTACGGTGCCCGTGCCAGGTGCAAGCCTGCCAGCACCCAGCCAGCAGACCCTGCACCTGGCACAGATCAAGTCACCCACCCGATGCCCCCCAGCCCTCCCCCTCTTCCTGGGACCAGGCTGGCGGCTCCCGGGAGCTTGCCCGGGACCGCAAGAGACGGGCACCCGCCTGGGCTAGTGCAGACATCGTGGACCTCGTCCACGATCTCCGCACTAGGCACAGGAAAGTGGCCGTCTAGGGCAGGAGAGCTGCCAGCCTGGCCACCCAGGAGCAGGTGTGCAAGAGAATCAAGGGGGTCCACTGAGACCCCAGACCCTGAGCCCTGAGCTTACAATGGCCGTCCTGGGTCAGACCAAAGGTCCATCTAGCCCAGTAGCCTGTCTGCCGACAGCGGCCAACCCTAGGAACCCTGGAGGGGATGGACCAAAGACAGTGACCAAGCCATTTGTCTCGTGCCATCCCTCTCCAGCCTTCCACAAACCTTGGGCAGGGACACCACTCCTACCTCCTGGCTAATACCACTCCATGGACCCAACCTCCATGACTTGATCTCACTTCCCTTTCAACTCTGTTCTAGTTCTAGCCTTCACAGCCTCCTGCAGCAAGGAGTTCCACAGGTTGACTCTTTGCTTTGTAAAGAACAACTTTCTGTTACTAGTCTGAAGCCTGCTACCCATTCCTTTCCTTTGATGTCCTCTAGTCCTTCTTTATGGGAACTAATGAAGAACTTTTCTGTATGCACCCTCTCCACCCCACTCATGCTTTTAGAGACCTCTATCCTGTCCCCCCTCCGTTTCCTCTTTTCTAAGCTGAAAAGTCCCAGTCTCTTTAGCCTCTCTTCATATGGGACCTGTTCCCAACCCCTGATCATTTTAGTTGCCCTCCCCTCTCCCAGCCTCTCTCTTCCCCTCTCCCACCTCTTTTTCCCAGTCTCCCCCAGTTTTGTTCAATAAAAACAGATTCCATTTTGGAAGACACGTTATCTTTATTTTGTACATCAAGAAGAGGGGCTAGGGAAGGGTAAGTGGAAGGAGGTGAGGGAGGAATGGGGCACGAGCCCCCGATGGGGAGGACTGGGCTGGCTCTGCAGGCTTCTGGGGGTGGAAGCTCTCCTGCAGCCCCCCAATTGCTCCCTTTCCCCAGATGGCAGCCTGCGGCAAGTGCAGCTGGTCTGATGGCCGAGTGCTGTGATGTGCCCCGTGTGGGCACTCCGGGCACTCCAAGCCAGGACTGCTTTGCAAGCGGGGCACCCCTGAGAACTGTCTGTCCGGGGTGGGGGTCGGGACCCTTTAAGCACAGCCCTCGGCTAGCCTGAGACAGCATCTCCATGCTCTAAGTCCTCCTCTGATGCCCTGCCGGCACTACTTCCGGCCATCCTTAACCCCGGTTCAGGGTCCACTTAATGTGGACATGCTAGTTCAAATTAGCAAAACGCTAATTCGAACTAGTTTTTTAGTCTGGATCCGTTAGTTCGAATTAGCTTAGTTCGAATTAACTAATTCGAACTAAGTTAGTTCGAATTAGCGCTGTAGTGTAGACGTACCCTGTGGAATATTGTAAAAAGGCCACGAACAAGGTGACTGCCATTCTCACTTCTGTTTCCTGGGAAATATGTAACTATTGGATGTAAGTTCTGTTTATAAGGCTCTTGCGTTTGAGCCCTTAAGACTTGGCACTTTTAAATCTATTGTGACCGTTAGCTATTTAAATGCCATTTTCAAGCATAATCCTTTCAATCGGAACCATGAAGGGGTGACATATTCTGCCTGCCTTGAGATCCTCAGGAACTAGGTCTCCCTACTTATTTCGGAACACGCTTGAATGCCTTCAGTGACTTTGGACAAAACTTGGCAGTTTTATTTTTAAATATTGTAAGGCTAATGCTGCCCACGTTACACTTCATTCTGGACTTTGAAAGGCCTGAGAAGAAGTTGCTTACTTCCGTGTATATATTAGGAAGGACAATTCAGAGGTTTGAGGGGGGAGGGCATTTACATAGTCTATAGAGCCGTTCATTCTAGAATCTATTTGTACAGCTGATCTTACGCACATGAAATTTAAGTGGGATTTGCAAATTAGTCATTTTTGGGCTAATTCAACTCCAATTGTAATCTACAGTAAAACTCCCATAACTTCAGTGAGAGCAGAAAAAGCCCCCATTTTAGCACTTATACATAATCTTTCTTACGTCCTCTAAACAAGATTACTGGGACAACTTGTTCTGCAGCCTTTTAGTGGGGGGGACACTTGTTTGTCTAATTAGAAGACCACATTCGTTAGTTTTGGCCGCAATGAACAGCCATCCTGCACCTCACTCAGAAACATTCTTCCAAACATCTTTAATTGTTACACTATTGACCCAATTCTGCCAGCCTTGCTCATGGGATGCTTCAGCATTCAAGTAGATTCTGTTCACAAGGGTTGGGATCCCCCATCTGCGCAGAACAATTGTAATTTACTAACCCGATTCTACATTTGTTTTCTGCAAAAATGTTCTCAGAGCTTAATCCCAGGGCTTTTCTTGGAACTAGGATTAGAATACAAAAGGAGGAGGATTTTATTCTAAAGGGTAAAGGAATCCGAAGAGCATTATTTTAATTAGAAAAACACTGCCCCAGAATGAATTCACATATCTGCCATTTGTGAGGGCTAGCTGTATTTTGTGAAGTACAGAATTATTTTCAATTATATTTGTTTTATTGGTTGGCCTGACAAATCCCTGGTATTTAAACTCTACCCCTCAGTATTTAAACTTGATTAGTGCCCAATAGATGTATATATTTTGGCAGGTTGTGTTGTGTTGTTTTTGTTTTGCAAGGGCTTCTGTGGTAGGTGGCTATAGATTTAATTTTAAGACTGGACAAGCCCTCAAAAATAAAGAGTAGATCTTGTACTTGAGGTGCAGACTTCTGGGGAGAAATTGAGGCCAAAATTTTCAAATGTGAGTGCTTATGGTTAAGTTCTTAAATCTGTATTTAGGTAGGTAAGCAAATGACCTGGCTTTCAGAAGTGCTGAGAAGTTCTCATGTCTACTGGTTTTGCTGGGAACAGTGTCTATTCAGTACTTATGAAAATAAACCCATTCATTTACTTAGGTGCCTAAATATGGATGTAGGTGCCTCATTTTAGGGACTCAAACTTAATATTTTTGGTTCAGCATGTGCAAGGGGGAGGGATAGTTCAGTGGTTTGAGCATTGGCCTGCTAAACCCACAGTTGTGAGTTCAAGCCTTGCTGAGGCCATTTAGGGTTTTGGGGCAAAAATTTGTCTGGGATGGTACTTGGTCCTGCTGTGAAGGCAGGAGACTGGACTCCATGACCTTGCAAGGTCCCTTCCAGTTCTAGGAGATAGGTATATCTCCATTAAAAAAATGGGGGGATTTTATTGATCACTAGCTTGAATTTTCATTCTTTATTTACTTGTTGAGTTACATCACCTGGATTTGCTATTATTTCTTAAGACTGAAAAACAAAATGTACTTTTGCTGTTCTCTGAATCTGTCCATTTTTTAAAAACACTGCAATAAGTTAGATATCTCCAGGCAATGGGCATTGTTATTAGGACGCCACACTTGGAAGGTGTTTTATAAACAACCTTTCATATTAGGAAGTATTTTAAATTCTGCGGCATGTACTGCGTGGGGCTGATATTAAGGCAGGGCTTGGCAAAATACGGCCCGGGGGCCGGATCCGGCCCACAGACCACCCTGCCGGGACCCTCAGGCACACAGCTCCCGCGGGTTTAAAACGCAGCCCAGTGGCTCTCTGCTCTGCAGGGAGGGAGGGTGAGGTTTCGTGTGATCTCCCCCCCCCCCCCAGCCCAATCCTCAACTCCTATTGGACAGAAACAATCAGCCAATAGGAATTGACCCCATCCAATCTCTCAGCTCCTATTGGCTGGAAACAACCAGCCAATAGGAGCTAAAAGATTGGCTGGGGGAGTTGGGGGCAAGCAACCCTCTTCCCCCTCCTGGAGCTGAGAGCCAGGTGGAGGAAATAGCCTGCAACTCTAAGTGATCTGGGGCTGCAGCAGGCAGGAAGCCCAGCCTGCCTTGGGGGTGCTGCTGGCCTAGGTAAGCGCCTCCCAGCCAGAGCCTGTCTCTAGCACCCTCTCCCAGGTCACCGTCCAGTCCCACTGCACTCCCCTTCCCCAGATCACAACTCCTCTCCAGACCCTGTACCTCCTCCTACACTACCTCCTCTCCTGCCCCCAAACACCCTCCTGGCCTCTGCACTCCAATCCCCTGATCCAGGTCACAACCCCCTCCTTTGTCCAAACTCCCTCTCAGACCTCACACTGTCTCCTTCACCCCAGTTCCTTACCCCATGTGCTCTTCTGTACCCAGCCTCCATCCTAGACCCTGCACCCCCTCCACAGAAAAGTGTGGCCCTTTGTCCACTTTCCAAAATCTTGGAGTGGCCCCCTCCCCCACCAAAAATTATTGCCCACCCCTGTATTAAGGGCTAATAAATACATGCCTGAATGTAGCTGTATACCACATGGGTGTAATTTGTAAAGTCAAAATGGCTGACAATTTACAAATTAGACGGTGACAGACTGCAAAACCCAGTGACCATTCAGCCTGTGGATACTCTGAACTAGAGCCCACGACTATGCTAGTAGCTGTTCCCGTCACTTCACGCTGTCTCTACAGGCGCAACATGGTTTGGAATAATACAGAAACAATAGTGGAATCTTATTTTACAGAGACCTTATAGAAAGACCTTTTCCAAGCAGGCATGGAAGGCCCAATATGCAGCAGAACAATTGTGCGAGCAAGAGTGAAAAATACGGTGTAATTTAGAGGATGCAATTTTGTTGCAGGCCTTCCAAACCCTCTCTGCTTCAGAGCAATAGGAAACAAAAGCAAACTGGAAACGAAGGAACTCTTGGAATACACGCCTATCAGATTTTCCCAGAGCAGATTTACACTCTCCACTCTGTTTAATAAGGGAATAGGCACGAGTGTGGATTCCTTAGTAACATGGAACATGCTCCCCGTGCACATTTAGGAAGTTGTTTTAGAGCAGAAACCAGTCTTAGAGAAACAAGCATCCCTTTTGGATCCATATAATTAAAATAGACAAGGGTGGTGCAATGTTGGGGGGCAGGGAGTAACTCCACAGAGTTAAAGCCTTTGGCTACGTCTACACTGGCCCCTTCTTTGGAAAGGCATGCTAATTTTGAACTTGGGAATAGGGAAATCCGCGGGGGATTTAAATATCCCCCGCGGGATTTAAATAAACATGGAAGTAGGAATAAAGTAGGAATAAGAGATCCTCCGGAAAAGGGCTTTATTCCGGAGGATCGCGCCAGTCTAGACGCTTTTTTCCGGCTTTTCCCCAAGCCAGAAAAAAAGCGGCGGACATGTTTATTTAAATCCCGCGGGGGATATTTAAATCCCCCGCGGATTTCCCTATTCCCAAGTTCAAAATTAGCATGCCCCTTCCGAAGAAGGGGCCAGTGTGGACGTAGCCTTTGAGAGTAATATAAATGTGGGGTGAATGACATTTCCACAGGCTTTTACTGAGCACATAAACCCCAAAGTTTCCCATGCTAGGCTGCGTTCTCTCTCGCTCGCTCAGCTTCTATATCCCTGGCAGGCAGCAGTGGCTGTGAGCTTCTGCTGAGGCCCTGATCGCATTTGAATTGTTTCCCGATAAATTTTAAAAAGAATAAGATGAGCTTGACTGGATTTAACTTAAGTTCATTTGAACTGAAACATTCAAATGGGATGAAATAATGGCAGAGAAGTAAAGCTGTGTGGTTGGTTGGTTTGTTCGCATGTGGAGCGGGAAAGAGGGACAACCAGCTTAGAAAGAGACAAGGGAAGCACAAAGTGATCTCTCAGAAATGAAGGGGAGCGCAACCATCGAGCTGAGATTGAGGGCCAGTGTTAAGATCAGCAAAAGGGGTTCTCTGGGAATAATCTATAAAGAAATCGGGGCATCTGACTTTGACATTGTCAGTCCTCTCACTTGTGGGCATGCCTGTAATCTGGACAGATGCTCGTCTAGCGATCAATCAATTAAATTAAATTAAATTAAATTTCCACGACTTTGCTGGCAACTCCTCCTTAATTCACATACCAGTTAAAATGTTATTTAGGCTTGTCCACTACACTAGCCATGTCTGATTTTTGTCCCCACCTCCTACGGTTGCCTAATGTAAATAAGCATTGTCCTCATTTCCCAGCTCATTTACTTTAATTTTTTTTGATCATTAGGATTGATTTTGCTAGAAATGGCTAGTTAGAGGCAGATGCTTTGAAAACTCATCTGGGGCTCTAGCTGAGTTGGGTTGGCCCAGTTTATTTTCCAGTGGGCAATATCAAATGTATGTAGAACCATAAATAACCAAATCAGCAAGTTTGGGGGGAGTATGGGGGATGGTTGTTTCTTTTCTCAAGGGTTGGGAATTGGATCTGGTTTTGATTTTATTTAAGTCTCAGCAAAAAGATAGTAAGAAATTTTTCCACTCTTACTTACACTAAATAATAATTTACTCCACGGTAGTCCCTTTGATGGGAGACTATAGGACATGGTGTATAGCCTTCTGGATATGTTTCACCAAGGATGCAGCAAAGAGCAATGCCAGGACAGGACACAGAAAATGGATTTGTTTGTACTGCATCATATTATTATTTAACTTTCACCCAGTGATAGCACCTGAAGGTCTCATCCACATTGGGCCCCAAGTGCTCGGCACAGTACAGACATATTGTAAATACAGTTGAAAAGATGAGATGTAACAGGTGCAGGGGAAAATAAGCATGAGAGGGGAAGGAGAGACATGAAAACAAATAATCAAAACAGGATGTGTTCAGCAGCCAGTGGCAATAACTACCTGACCCTTGTGCTGTGACAGGATTGGACTGTGGTGTGGATCAATTAAAGATACAGCTGTTTTGATCTAAATGTTTGTTCTGCTTTTCAGTTTGTTATATTTCTCCCTGCTATTGTTCCATCCTGTCTCAAGCTTCTGCTCTGTCGGTCACCTGCTGAAAAGCAGCTAAGCCGGCCACTCCCGGTCAAATGTAACCACCCCAGGCCCCTTCTCCGCCTTATCATCTTTGATGTGTGTGTGCAGGAGAAGAGCCATATGAGCTGGAAGCATCTTGCAAGCAGCAACCCCAGAGTCCAAAACTGTAGAACCATTCGTAACCTGCGTCTCTCTGTTGCCCATAATTATCTACACTACACATGAGAGCCAAAGACTCCCTCAAGCCTCATTGTGAGTCATTTAGAATTCTAATTGGGATTAAAAACTCTTGAAATCTGAGTGGGTGGCTCGGCGCATTATAGTTGATGGATGTTACCCTGGGCTACCAAGCCTGAAGACCAGTACGAGACCCCCCACTATGTTTTTTTATTAAAGAGCTGCAGCATTTTTTGTTCCAAAGAATGGCTTTGCTCCCTGCTTCGGCTAATTAGTAACTAGCTCATGCACAACCGTGCTGGTTAATGGCTCTGGTACTGAAAGGCTGATTTCATTCTGAAGGGTTTTTTTTCCTGCGCTTAATTTGTGTTCCAATATGAGGGGTCCTCTCCACACTTCGCTTTCTCTGCCTATTGTGGGTGTATGGATCATACATTATTTTCTTCCTGAAGATCCCTCAAATCACGTTTCATGATCATATAACTGCGCATGGAACCGATTGACTCCAGGAGGCTTTATTTTGCACGTCTCTGTTTTCATTTTTCTCACCAAGCAACATTCTTGCCTTGGCACCCATTTCCCCCCAGACTGCCATGGTCCTGTTTGAGCAGCCCACACCCACAGGAGAGTAATGGCAGAGGGTCCATTGGAACACTAAAGAGCCAGCGGAGTTGTACTGATGGAACAGAAATGGGATGACCTCACTGTCTGATGGTTTTCACTGCATAGGGATCACAATGTATCAAGCAGCCCATAAGTCAAAGCAGAATTGCCGAAAGCTCTTAAACCCCATTTCTAAGGGAGACATGACCGCAGCAGGCTGGATTGCAGAGAATAGAGGCTTTTTGCTCAACTCACCTGAGCAACTCAATCTCAGTTTCTTTAGGCCTCCTGAGCCATGTGAATACAATCTGCAAACTGTTTGACCCAGGCAGCCCCCCAGTCAGGAATCATCAGCTGTTTGGAAGGAAGGGTGGAGGGGAGAAAAAAAATGATGTCCTTCACTCTGAATTCATTTGCTCAGTGAGTGTAAATTGGGCTCCTAATGTTATTGCAGAGCATTATTTTAGTTTTAATGTTGCACAGAGATAAATGAAACAGGTGAAATCCATTTCTATCAGACAACCTTGCAATGAGCAAAAATCAAATCCCCTTTGAGGTTATTTTTCATTCACTTGCTTCTAGTTAAATATGGATGGATGTTTTCTCATAATGATCAGCCTTGAAAGCAAGCCAGACCTGCTGTGGACTATTTCCCCTACATTCCTGCAAAAGGCTACAGGCCTCGTGAAAGTGATGCGGACAGGTTTCAGGACAGCTTCTTTTAACTCACTCACCATGAATGCCCTGTCACTCTCCCGCATCCCTGGGGCTTGTACGCAGCTGGATTGTATCTGCATATTCCACTAAAGACAATGGCGCTACATTGATTTACACCAGCCGAGCATCAGGCACATCTGACTTGCAGGGATGCATTGATATCAATTATGAAGACGTTCCAGATTTTAAAAGTTCCTTCCCTGCCCTGTCAAGGAAACTCCCTGCAGGCTCTGGTGAAAAGGAGGCTGCAAAGATTCATTTAAATAATTAACAGTTTAATCTGTTTTATTTGCATTTGTGGAATGTGGTTGAAAATATCTGCTGAGTAGCTGCATGGTTAAAAAAGAGATGAATGTGCACTAATGCTGAGCCCTTGCATTTCCCCTCTGGGGCATTCTGCAAACATTGCTTGTGACTGTGGCCCTGGACTGGGGCTCACGAGGTCTATACCATGGAGTCCCCCTGTGGCCTTAGACAAATTGCTTCATCTTGTTTCCCATCTAGAAAATGGGGATGAGGATGCTTTTTCTCCCACCTGTTGTCTATATTGGATTGTGAGCTTTTCAGGGAAAGGCTCTTTCACATACTCTGTGCGTGTACAGAGCCTCGCACATGAGAGCACATCTCAGGTGGAACCCCCGCAGAGCGTTAGTGCAGTGAATAATGCTGGCATAAGATGGGTAACTAGATATGTTATATAGACAGATGCACATGGGCTGTGTCTATACTTACAGTGGCGTGTAGAATACATTTGCTGCATGCCCACCTAGCGTGGGTATAGATAATACTGTAGACAGGGAGTAGAGTAAAAACACATCTGAATCTGGTAGCTGTGCCCTATGTGGTTCTCTACATGACCAACCCGTGTCTCCCATGTCTACACTGCTATTTTTAGTGATGTAATTTCCCATTGCTGGAGCCTTTTCCTGCCATGGGGAGTTATTGGAGCATTCCCCCACCTCCATGAAAGAGGTGGTGAAAATCTCTAGCAAGGAGAGGCTCCACACTGACACTGCATTTCCCCCACCTGGCCAGAGACTTTTCCCCTCTGCCAGAGACTTTCACTTCTGTCTATAGCTATGCACCAGTGTGGACACAGCCTGATTTCATGCCAGCCTGTAGCTATGCGTTTTCTACCCTCCACAGCCAGCCAGAAGCCTGGAGACTAGCTTGAAGTCATGAAGTCAGCTGGTTTCGGAGTTGGGAATAATTCCATAATTATCAATCTCGTCACCATAAATTTGGACTGAACTCCCTGTTCACCCACTGCAGTGCCATGAGAAGTGGTTCTCTGAGGCACAGTTCCTCCATTTGCTCCTTTATAGCGTTGTGTGTGGGATCTAATTTGCTGCTGCCGCTTTAAAGAGCACAGCATGCTCCCCCCCACACACACATTTCTTCACACTGCAGAGAAAAATAACTCACTTTTCCCCCCCAGCAGCCTTAAAAGCCACAAGGTGGAACCATTTTTCCTCATGCCACTTTTCTGTTTCTAACATGGGTCTAATTAAGCTTAATTTGTAATGAGCCACATTTGTGTTTACTTGAATGTGTTCTCCACTCGAACGGGAGATGATGGGGCGCGGACCCCTGAAACTGCTTCCCGGTGTTGCTTATTTCGGCTTCCGCAGCATGCTGAAGGGTTTATACGGTTTGGTTCTCCTCTCTGCAGGGAGCAGCTGCTGGACGACTAAGAAGACTAGCTCACGAGCTAGCATGACAGTTATCCATTTGCCGTAGTGTGTTTGTGATATGAATCCTGAGCTCACAGCAAAGCAGAATGGGGACACTCAAGCAGGCAGCCTTAATGGTAAACACTAGCCTCCCTCCCTCCCCATGTTCTGCAGCGTAGGCTCTGTTCTCAGAGCTGACAGAATTTATCTGCTTCAGAGGGGGAGCCGTGTTAGTCTGTAACTGGAAAAATTGCAAAAACAACTCATAGTCTAGCAGCACCTTAGAGACAAACAAAACATGTAGATGGTATCATGAGCTTTCGTGGGCACAGCCCACTTCTTCTGATGAATTTCTCTTCAGAATTTATCTGGTCAGCCATATAAAACTATGGGGAAACTGATGTAACATTCATTGGCTGTAGGTGAGAGTCTTGTTTTGGGGGATGGTGTTCTTTACGGCTCTGTTTTTTCCAGAGACTGGCTAGATTACTGTGCTCAGAGAGGAAAGGAGGAGGCCAACTGTAGCCATATTGGTGCATTCAAGTGTGGATGCAAACAAGCATTGGGGTGGGGGAAAGGGGGGCTGTGTAGCCTAGTGGGCTCCTGTCCAACTCATGCGGTACCCTTGGTGATGAAACTCATGAAGAATGGAATTGCTATTTTAACAGTTTGCCCAAGTCCACTTATAGATTTTTCGAACAAGCTTCTTTCCTGCTTGACCTAGTTACTTCTGTGCATGTTGAGTCATTACCTCTATTAAAAGTCTTCACTTGCCCTACTTCCAGGTCTGATTTCCCGTGTATCAGGTCAAAGGGGTTTTTTATCAGCCCCTCACAGTATTCTTTCCCCCTCTTGAATAAGCCACTGCAGAGCTAACTCTTATTAGTCAGCATTGTCCTGAACTCTTTCTTCCTGCCTCTGGTCCATTAGAGATTTCGACAAAGTACCATGAAAAAATTCTATTTTGGACCAATTTTTATTACAGACTAAAACCTCAAAGCTATTTGTAACATTACAAGCAGTAGAGTTTTCTGGTGAAATTTACCTATAGGTTAGGGGTGGGGAACCTTTTTTTGGATCTGGGGCTGCTGACCCACAGAAAAATCAGACAAGGGCCACACACAAGTGAAAAGCAAAAAAAAAAAAAAAAAACCACCAAATCTCCCCCCCCCCGCAAGTCCCCAAACTTCAGGGGCTGGCTCCAGACAAGCCAGGGGCCACATCCCTGCTACTTGTTTATTTAAGTTTGGACAACTAATACAAGACGTAGCAACAGTTTTAACGAGGCTGATGCCTAAGCTAGAGTTGAGCAAGACACGAACAAAACCTATACAATAAAAACAAATAAAGTTTGCTGCAGATTTAACAGAGGTATTCGAATATTTTAAATAATAAAGCTTTTCTCCCTGGAGCTTCCCGTCTCCCATAAAACAGATAGTGCAACTGGGAAAACATGGCAAAATCAGAACTCTTTAAAGATGTCGGGAAACATTTCTCGGGCTAAAAATTATACTCTCTCTGATGCAGGCAGCAGAGGGAGGTGTATAAAGCAAAAACAATGAAAGCTTGTAGGAATCAGTAGGATACTATGCTAAGGGAGACAGAACACAAAGAAAGAGGGGCTATCATGGTCTAAACAGAGATTCACTTTTGTGCAAACAATCCGATATGTTCCTGAAAGTGTACCTGTTGTTTCTCTCATTACTGTAGATTGCCCCCCAAATAGTTCACTAACAGTACAGTGCGTAGCACACGCCGTATGTTAGCCGTTTTCAAACTATGGAAGAGGTACCCGTGGTGGGAGATGAACTGATTTAAATAATCCATTGTATCAGAATAGAATCCTTTATAACTGCACTGCTTACAATTGTGACTGGCAGCTGCAGTACTTTTGAGTTCTACATGTAGTATTCTACATGTGAGAACAGCTCTCTGTGAAACACATACTTGGAGCATACACTGAGTGGGGTGCTGGTAGCTTATATGTGAAATATTTTGATGCGCACTCAGCTCTTGTCAAGCACCCTTTAGAACCCTGAAAGCTTGGGGAGTTAAACCATTCCATATAGCAAACATCACTTTAATCATAAGGGCAGGTACTCCTTGGCCACCCCGTTTCCACTGAAATTAACTGAAGCTTTGTGTGCAAATCAAAGTGAGACTCAACAGATCTCTGTCACCTTGCAGATGTCTGTTGAAGTCAGTAAGTTGTCAGTCAAAGAGCAAAAATTTGAAATATTTCATTCAGGTCTGATGCATAATTCAGGATGTAACGTGAATGCATTTTGCTGACTACTAACATAGTGAGTTTCAATTCAATTTGATTGGAAATGATTGCGTGAAGAAACCCTGACAAACCAATGGAAGCATTGGTGGACCTGCCATTGCAGTTGTTGCTGTAATCTCTGCTGTGCCGGAAATTTACTACCACATTTCCAAAGCATTACCTAGGAATTACAAGGACTGATCTGGTGCAGTTGAATTCAGTGGAGTTACACAAGTACACATCAGCTGGGCATCTACCAGTGTTCCCTGTGAGCTGAGTGCTTATGCGGGTGCCCAGGAGAGATTAAAATGCCGCTTGGCTGATTATCAAAGCACCTACAGTGCCCAGAGCCAGAAGCATGTGTTTTTTACTAGTGGTGCACATCTACACATGCCTTGGTGCATGTGACAACATTTATTCTGCACATGGATGGAAAAGCTTAGAGGGAACATTGGATCTAGCCCATAGAGCTGTTAAGGACCTAATATTGCACCACTGAAATCAATGGAAACCTCATCATTGGCTTCAAAGGCAAATTCAGAACCTTTGGGCTCTTAGTTGTGTGGTTAAATCCCATATGTGAGACCTTTCAACATGTATCACTTGGCATCTGTTACTTTGATTTGAATTGGAGGGTGTTTGCAATGATATAGCAGGTAACATCTTTGGACCTGCTCCTAGCCCACCCATCATTACACCTTATGCTTTAGATACTATTGGTTTTTTTTTTTTTTTGTCAAGCTGAAGGCTTCTTACACGTTCCCTGTTGATACTGGCAGTATCATTGCTGGATGTTGCTTGTCTTTGGAGAGGAAACACATTACAGGAGAATACCCTGTAGGGAATGACTCTGGATTAGTCCTTGGGAGTTTAGGGTTTTGAGCTGAGGAGACATGCCTACCTAGCTAAATGGGGAGGTGCTGTTCCAAGAAGGGTCCCAGAATGGCAAAGGATGAGAACCCCCCAGACTAGATGATCTTATATGAACATAAGAACGGCCGTACTGGGTCAGACCAAAGGTCCATCTAGCCCAGTATCCTGTCTGCCGACAAGACTTTCCCCACTTTTATTTATAGGGCCCTAGAATTATTTCCTTTGTATTTCATCTGCTCTGCCAGGATTTTGAGTGTGACATCATTTGTAGCCTGTTCAGTGAGATTACTGAGAGCCCAAATGGTGTTATCTCTTGACATCCTAATTTCTTTTCACTTTCATACTGCGACCCTGGTGAATCTATTGAACCGAAATCTTCCATCAGGTATAGTCCATCTGAACTATCTTTGTAGGCATTGTGTTGTGGTCTTTGTATTTTATAGTGTAGAACAGTGGTCTCCAATCTTTATAACCACAAGATCACTTTTTCAATGTAAGTGCATTATGAGATCTACCTCAAACCCAAATACTCTTGCCCCACTTCCTTCCTGCTCCTTCTCCAAGGCCTCACCCTGCTCACTCCATACCCCTTCCTCCCTGAACCTCATTCGCTTTCACCAAGCTGGGGTAGGGGGTTGGGGTGCAGGCTCTGGTCTTGAGCCAAGGAGTTTGGAGTATGGGAGGGGCTCTGGGCTTACCCCAGGGTGGGGCATTGGGGCCCAGGAGGGGGTTCAGGGTGCAAGCTCTGGGAAGGAGTTTGGATGCAGGGGAACTCACGTCTGGGCAGGAGGGTTCAAGGCTAGGACAGGGTTGCAGGCTCTGGCTGGGCTCCACTTAACTGAGACGGCTCCTGGGTGGTGGAGCAATGGGGATAAGGCAGCTTACTCCTGCCCTGGCCCTGCCCACTCCTGGAAGCAGCTGGCATGTACAGCAGTGGCTCCATGGCACCATGTGCTGCCCCTCATCTACAGGCTCTGAGCCCACAGCTTCTACTGGCCACGGTTCCCATTACTGATCAATGGGAGCTGCAGGCGCGGTGTCCGCAGGCAAGGACAGCGGCTGGAGACCCCCCTGCTCTGACTTTCTCAGGGGCTGCAGGGACATGCCAGCCACCTCCAGGAGCAGCAATTACCGTAGGGATAATGACTCCAGCCACAACAGGTCAGGCATTTTAGAACTCACTCCTCAAAGAATTACATTTAAGTGTAAGAGAGAAATAAAAGTTATGAAACGCACAGACCAGTCACAAACCAAAACTGACCCACTTTGCCAGCAGTACAAGTAGTAACAACAACCCCCCACACATGTGCAGGGCTGGGAGATGAGAGTGAAGGACAGTGTGTGTGTGTGTGTGAGAGAATGACAGACACACACACGCACTGTGTGTGAGTGATTTGCATTGCCAAGCTCCTTCCATTCCCTTCTCTCTTTGCGGAGTACAGGAGTGGGGGGAGGAGGGACACCCTGACATCAGCTCCTCTTCTCCCTCCCACACCCTGCACAGCAAGCAGGAGGCTCCCAGGGGGCAGCTCCAAGGCAGGGGGCAGGAGCAGCATGATAGCGGGTGGAGGGGCAACTGAAGTGCCAGCACTTGAGAGTTTCCCCACCAAACCAGTCAGGATCCCCTGTTAGAGGCTCCAAGATTTACGGTAGATCCTGATCTACTGGTTGGTGACCAATGGTGGAGAAGGTCTCCTTGGAGTATGTGCAAACGGTGGGTGCTTTACTCTAGGCCTGCTGCTTTTTTCCGGCTCAGGGTTTTGCCGGAGAAAAGCGCCAGCCTAGACGGGATCTTGCGGAAAATAAACCCTTTTCTGCAAGATCCCTTATTCCTACTTTCAAGTAGGAATAAGGGATCTTCCGGAAAAGGGCTTATTTTCTGCAAGATCCCGTCTAGACTCTCGCTTTTCTCCGGCAAAACCCCGAGCCGGAAAAAAGCGGCAGCCGTGTTCATGCAAATGCCACGGGGGATATTTAAATTCCCTGCGGCATTTGCAATTCCGAAGTGTCTCATTAGCATCCCTTTTATGGAAAAGGGTGCCAGTGTAGACACAGCCTAGCAGCAGCTGCTAACCAGAATACAAATGTCACTCCACATTTTGTTAAGTTTCAGCACTGGTACCATCTCAGAAAAGCAGGAAGATGACACAGTCTGAGGTTATGAATCAGAAAACATGTGCACAGTATCTTATAAAAGCAAGAAATGACATCACATGCATCTCAAAATGTACCTGGTGAGAAGCGAGTTTCAGAAAATTATAGCTAACATTGAGAGAGCCCCACAAGAGGATTCTGTTCTTTAAATAAGATGATCCGTTTTTAACTTGTAACTGCAAGTTCGTTCAGATATACGGGTTGCATCTGTATCCTGCTACCTGCCCTCCGGTGCCTCTGCAGTGGATTATCTGAACTCCCATCAGAATGGGAAACTGGAGAGCCGCTGGCTCACACCATCGTTGCGTTAGATAATGCGGAGATCTCTGGTGCATTTGTGGGCCCGTAGAAACTGCTTATAAACTATTCCAGACTCAGATGCATGGTGGGCATGAGTATGCCATGTCTGGGATGCAGATAGGGGCTGTGCATTTTGAAGAACCTTCATGTATCAAAATTAAAGAGAAAATATGGCAATACGTTCAAATGTGTGTAAGTTGGGATTGGTCCTGCTTTGGGCAGGGGGATGGACCCGGTGACCTCCTGAGGTCTCTTCCAGCCCTGGGAGTCTGTGTTACCAGTTGAGCATTAGCAAAGATGAAACTGCTCCAACCACAGAGGATGTCTGCCTGAATCCAAACTCAGGTGACATTCCCTTGACTTCCCTATTTTGTTTTCTAAGGGTTTGTCTATGCTGGCAATTGAGCAACAAAACTTTTTTGCCTCTTAGGTGCTTAAGGCCTCGACCCCCAAGGACTAATCTTTGCCAATGGCCAGCAGGAGTGTAAACAGTGCTCTGTCAGCAGGCGTGACTTCTGGCAACAGAGCGGTGTCCTCACAGCCACGTGGCTAAAGGCTGCGTAGTGTAGACATTCCCGAACTCTGTGCACTTCTTGATGAACTAGGAAGAGACTGGTGGGAGAGTTATTCACTCATTTTTCATTTTGCTCTTCATTTCGACCTTGATCCTGCCTACACTGGTGCATGTGCTCAATTTAATGCATGGGAGTAGCCCCCCAGATCTCAATGGTCGTACTGACACATGTTCATAATCTTTGCAGGATCAGAGCCAGAGCGAGATACAATTTGAAATGGGCCCGCGTAGTGAACCTCCTCTTACAGCCCAGGGAGTCCCTTTACGTTTGGATTTTAGCCGTTTTTGTGGGGCTGCATGTAACGGGTTGCATTATTAGTGCCTTTGCAGTCCCTGTTCTCCGTGTACACTGACAACCTTGATTTCTAGGGACATCATATGGCCCCTCTCAGTCATGCTGAAGAAAAATGCCTTGAACAGATTTTAAAATATTTTAGTTTTAAAATCCAAATGACTGATCGTTTTGCTCTGCTTTTCATTCACGTCTCTGCCTACCAATGCTGTTAAGCAGTTCATTTCTTGTTGCAGTGATCGCTGATGGGGTCCTGGATAAGACAGCTCTCACAGATGACGTGGGCAGTGAAGAGGATCTGTATGAGGACTTCCGGAGTTCCAATCACCGCTACGGACACCCTGGAGGAGGAGGAGAACAGCTTGCCATCAATGAGGTATTGCAACCTCAAGGGGACAGGATGGCAGTTTTTGGGTATCTGGGAGGTGTTTCAGGAAGGAGGGAGAGAGGTTGTTCTCTTTGACCTGTGATGATGGGATGGGAGGCAGTGGGCTTGGATTGCAGCAGGGGAGGTTTGGGTTGGGACTTGGGAGCAACTTCCTGGCTGTCAGGGTGGTTAAACACTGGAATAAATTGCCTAGTGAGGTTTTGGAATCTCCATAACTGGAGATATTTAAGAGCAGGTTAGATAGACATCTGCCAAGGATGATCTAGACAGTGCTTGGTCCTGCCATGAAGGCAGGGGACTGGACTCGATGACCTTTCGAGGACCCTTCCCATTCTAATGTTCTATGATTCTAACTGTAGGTCTGTGAAGAAGCGGATGGGAGGCTGCTTCTGGGTTTTATTTAACATTGCAATAGGATATTCAGTATTCTCTTGCTGTGGCCGCCATTTAATTGCACATCATCCCAAACCCCCGTTTGGGTTTTCTGCTGTGATACAAAATGGAACCGCAGCTCCCTATGCTGCATGTAACTTCAGTGAGTTGTTCCTCTCTTCTCGTGGGTTTTTAGGCCGAAAGGAAACATACAGGTATGAGTGAGCAGCACAGGCCAGACTACTTTCAGGCCTGGTGTGATCTGGAGCCTGGTTAGCCTTTATACTTAGTGAGGCAAGACTGATGATTCTGAAGCCCTTGGGAGGATGGTTCTGAAAACATGTTCAAACTTTTCACCTTCAGCGCAAGCTTGTGTCCAAGCAAGCAGCACATTAGTGGTTTGAGCAAAGGTTTCTTGTTGTGTTGACACTGATTTAATTGCTTGTCTCAAATTAGATTGTTTCTTAGCCTAAGTTGTATGATGAGTATTGGTCAGGACACAGGACCTGTCTGTCTGCTAAAGTACAATGCCCTTGTCTAGTGCATTAAAATTGTGCTGCTCTGGAGACTTACACAATACGCAGAATGCTCTTTCCTTGGGGTGAATTAATAAACATTGCATTGGAAGAGCTGAGGACATGCCCCCTATGAACGACAATGCGTTTTGCTGTACTGAGTGTGTTCAATGCTCTGCACCCTGCACGTGACGGAAGGACACCAGTAAACGATGTGCAGATTGGACCTTCTGGTCTGGTACCTGACTGGGCCGAACAAGGGAGTTTGCCAGACCCAGGTCATTCTAGCCACTGGGCTCCAGGCTCTCCCTGCAGACCAACAGTCCCCAGGCTGAACTCCAGACTGCTGGTCCCCAGCCATAGGAGTGGCTCTTCTGTCCCCTGCCCTCCTGGCCAGGCTCCATGGCCACTGACTCCCTGGCCACGGGACAGGGTCTTCTGCTGGGTCTCCAGCCAGGCTCTGTGCCGCCGACTCCTCAGTCTTGGGACTGCTTTTTCTGCCGGCCCCCCAACTGGGCTCCGGGCTGCTGGTTCTCCAGCCATAGGACCAGCTCCTCTGCCTGCCCAGGCCAGGTTCTGAGCTGCCGGCTCCCTGACTGCAGGCTGGGATTTGGGCTGCCGACCCCTCCACCATTTGACTCCCAACCAGCCCCAGTGGCTGTCTGGTCGAGAGACTGTCTGGTCCACCAACATCCGGGATCCTGTCAGACCATGGATGTGCCAGACCAGAGAGTCCCAGACCCATGCGGTTAAACCTGCGTTATGCTTTTACTGGGGTCAGCCGCAGCTGCCGTGGTGGTGGCTACACCTAGTGCCTGTGTCAGACGCAGCCATACTGCCTCGAGCTGCTGTTGAGGGACACACCCAGAAAGAACAGCTACAACACCTTTAAAAACAGCGTAGCACATGCTCCTTCACTAGGGTCCCCACGTGACTGGGAAAGTGGAGGCCTTAGCACCACTCTGCTTCCCACAACCCCCTGCGCATGGCAGGAAGCAAAGAATAATTGGAGCCCAGCTGCTACAAGGGGTGCCGAGAGCAGGCCCATCTTTGGGGTAGCTCTGTGTCACTGAGGAGGTTCCCAATGGAAGTGGTTTATCAGGGGCTGTTTCCACCCACTGTACAGTCTCTTTGTGCCACCACCGCAGCGTTGAACGACAAATTCATTTTCCTCTTACACCAGCAAATAAACACAAAGACTCTAGAGACGCACCGAGGCATCTGATGCTGCAGTGCAGATGAGAAAACTGAGAGGATAACACAAGACTTGCCACAAGACCATTCTCTTGCTCAGTTTCCTGTGCTGTGACATCCACTTCACTGTGTAACGTAATTGGAAGTGATACGGTACAGGTTCTCCCACACTTAACTGGCACCTCAGCTGTATTTGGCCAGTAGCCTGCGAAATCTTTAGCAGCACAGGAAATGCATTCTACAATGTGTACTGGATACATTTAGACCTATGGAAGGAGTTTACTGCATTTCCTAATTTTTTCAAGTGCTTGTGTGTGCAACCTAAACAACATTCTTTTAGCATAGTTTTTTGTATGTACGTTCTTGATGAGGGAAGGGTTTTTAAAGGAAAAGGATAAAATATAAAAACATAGGGATCCCAAATATCTTTACACCTTGTGATAAATTCTGAAACATATTTTAGGTCACTTGGAAATGGTTCTGTTTCTATGTCCGATATTCTCTGTACTTACTTTTCCTCATTCTTTACTACTGAGGACAAGAGCTTTTTTTTTATTAAGAGTTCATTGTCTCTGTTAATTGCTTGTCCATCATGTAACTTCGTGTGCTTTGATTTGTCCAAAGCAGTTGTAATTTGCAAAGTTCATGAACCATACCTGGATATATTCGCATTTCAGATTCATAGACTTACCAGGTCAACCAGTAAGCATTGATTATTTGTTTATTATCCTGTACCCTGTAAGCTTGTATATTACAACTTCTTTGTTGGCCCAAGAACAGATAGCACATTATTTACCTTGTCCACTGGATGTGATGATTAATGATTCCATCATTTAGCATCAGTTAGCGCTGGCAAAGTGCCTTCCTGTGTGCGCCATCTGGAATTGCATAGTATGACGGAATACTAATTTCTAATGCTGGGATTTTAAATGGACACATACCTGAAAATTTAGAATGGACATTTCTAGCATCAACCATCATGATTCCCAGCTACCTTGATGCATTTTAGTGGTGCATCAAAGCCTATGGCCTCTATTAAAAAAATTGCCAGGCAGATCTTACAGGTTTTCTGTAATAGCCTTGGGAGATTTGCAAGTTAAAAACTAAAATATATAATTTAATAAACTTTTCCAAGTTTTCCCTGCTTTATTCTCCCTCCCCACTAGTTTTCATTGGTCTAGGCTAGGGGAAGAAAACCAGGCCAGTTTCCTTGCAGATATTCTCATTCTTAGCCATCTTTAAATAAGCAGAAAAAAGAATGAAATGTATTCCATGGGTTTCAGCAGTATAACACCATTACTAAATGCATTATCGATATTCATAATCAGTCCATACCACTTCCTTTCCTCATTTGGCACCTCACTGTTCTCGCTCGCTTCTCTTCATCTTCGTTGCCACCAAATAATTCAAGAAATAAGCTTTTAACAAATATTAACATCCACCAAATGAGCTCAAATGAGAATTTAACATTGTTAGATGTACAGAGAGCATTTAGATGTCGATAGCATTTAAGAATCATACATCTAGAATCCTAAAGATATTTTGTTTAATATACACTTGACATTCACTTCATAAGCAAACAATCTGGGGAAAAATAAGTCTCCGTGTAATGTTCTGGCTCAGAAGGATATAATCAATCTCAAGGGTACAAAATAATTTGGGAAAGAAATTGCCTGACCAAACTTCCAGCCACAACTTCCATAATTAGATAGATTAATCTTTTGGAAGTGATACACTGTAGTTGTACATATAGTCTAGGAGAGATGATTTATTGCCTCTTTTACGTCTTCGTGTGAGTATATTGGTCTCCCAACTGATAGGCAGACTCTGCAGCAAATGTAGCCGGATAACAAATGCCCTCCCTCCCCTCTTCTGCTGGCTCACATCCCTTTTTGCAGATCCTACATGTTACTGTGGCCATGATTTGAACAAGGACAACTATGGTTTGGAAGCCCCAATTATTTATTTGTTAGCCAACAATAGTGCTCAGTGCTGTAAAGGGCAAGAAATAGACACTCTCTTCCCTGAAGATCCCTGTAATCCAAGTTCCAGTACAGATGTGGGCATATGATTCACTTTACGCATGTGAGCAGTTCCACTGAAATCACTGGGACCACACGTAGGCTTAAAGCGAAGCACATGCATGCACGTTTGCAGCATCGTGTTGTAAACACTCTTTGCATTTTCAGATTTGTGTGTGAGGGAGGGATTCTGCAATGTGTAAACTTTCAGTATTGCATCAGAGGGACTTTTGCATTTAATTTTTTAAAGTTGCAGGATCTGTAAATCCTTCATAGTGTCTATAGAATGGGCCTGATCCTTGGCTGTGCCCATCACATCTCTACAACAAGAGACGAGTGGACGATGTAAAGCAGACTATGCTGGCTTTGTGCGAGTTGACAATTAGCGACATCAGCCTCTTTAGGGCAGGCTTAGGGTTTCTTTGTACCCCTCCAGTCATACCAAAGATTTTGCCCTGTGTGTGTATGCATGTATATAAGATTTCTTTATACATATACCACAAACCGTCCTTAATTCCACCCAATCAGTGCTTTCATTTTAATGACATAGGAAGTTTGGAATCGAGCAGCACTCAGGCTTTTCCTCAATAGCCTCCTCGGTTTCTCTGATTCATTTTTGGCTAACCTTGGTGGCAGGGAAAACGACACTTCTCTCTGTCTAGTTATTAACTCATAGAAGCTGCTGAGATATTTCGGCAGTGAGGGGGGCCATCTAAGTAGCTAGATAAAGAATTAGTGTTTTATGGTGATAAACTCCGTGCTGGCCTGCTGATTCTAATGTAACACAAAAGGGGCTGTTTTTTCTCCACCTCCTTCCCCAGACAGTCTAATGGGAGAAGCAGACTTGAATCACCTGAGCAGCAAGAGAATAAGAACACTCGGAGCATGTGGTCAGGGTAATCTAATGGGGTCTGAAACAAAACCCGCAGATCTCTGTCTGTGTTTGGAAAACAAGCATAAAAAGTCACACCCGAATAAACACCCGAGAGAACAATGTCTTTTGGAATGTTTATGTCCATCTCACATGAGCTATTAACTTGTAAAGGTTATGACAGCCTTGTTATGCTTGTCAATGACAATGTGAGTACTAGGGATACTGGTCACACCTTCTGCATTTCCGGCTTGCGGTGAAGGGGATAGGGATGAGAACCGGAGCACAGAATCCTTTTTTTCCCTTTGGGGACCAAATCCAAACAGATTTTTAATTCCAAAGGCTTTTTATGCCAAAACATCTTGCAGTCTGTCTGTATTATATTCAATATTTCTATAGGCTTGTAAAACTTACTACTCAGTAATATGGAACTCTCCACAACATTTTATCTCACCATTGCCACAGTAACAGAATTGGAAAACTGGTTTGTTGATTGCTCAAAATTCTTATTAGTGCTCTAGAAGGATGGTAGCTCCTTCAAAGTTAAGACTTTAATCGACTTCCATTTTAAAATTTCATTTTCATTTTCCATATACACCTCTAGTTTATTCCCCAACATGGGCTGGGAATGCTGATTTGGGTTGGTGCATTCTGTAGCAAAGACTCCCACGTGTGCAGTGGCTGCCCAACCTTACCCCTTCAGCTGTGCCGTAGCAAGTTGTGGTTTGGAACCAATATGTGTTCACACTGCTCTGCACCAGCATAACACCTAAGAAAGCACAAAGAGTTTGGCCTTGTCTAACTCGGAACAAAATATAACCATAGTTAGGTGAGCAGTACTGGGATAGTGTCCCAGTTGGGCAGTAGGCAAAGCTGGCTCCCCATTTATTGTTGATATAGCTGCACCCATATTATGCCATTACTAAGTTAGTAGAGTAGAATGGGTTGCCCAGTTCAATAAGTTCATGCGATGGCTATGGGGAGCTGTGGCCCAGTCGGGTGCTGCTCTGGGTCAGTGGGCAGCTGCTCCGCCCCGCTACCCACTCACTTAGTTCTTAGCTATGCTTGCCTTTAGCCTTATGTTAGTTCCCAGACACAGACCGCAGTCAGTAACCGACAGTTCTCGGCCTGGCCTTGGTTCAGGGTGGGGCAGCAAATAAACAGCTCTCAGTAGCAGTCACTAGGCCGAGGAAACAAACAGCCGAACAGTTCACAGTAGTGGTCCCAAATGCAGCACCCACGGCTGGGTCCCTTGCTCATGCGGGGGTCCAGGAGATACAGGCTGCTGTTCAGGAACAGCTGAGGGGGGATACTGTCACCCAGGAGTGGGACGGCGGGGAAGGGGGATGCAGGCCCATCCACTCCACTGTGTCCCAGCCTAGGGCCCTAACAGCAGCAGAGCTGTCTGCTGCTGGGTCAGCGGGGATCCTCACCACAACACACTGACCCTTGCTCAGGCAAACTACCAGCGTGTCTCCCTGGGCTGCTTCCATCTGCCCCTCGGCACATACCCGGCTTCTGCGCCAGTCTGCTGTGCTCTCCAGGTTTGGCACCTCTGGCCAGGTAAAGAGCTCCTTCAAGTCGCAATGCAACTGGGGCCCCAGTGGCCTGAGCCAGTCATCAGCTTCCCGCAGGTCCAGCTCCCGGCTTGGGAGTGCAGGTGAGGCCTCTGGTTGCTCTGGTGGCTAGGGCTGTACTGGTCTTTCAGGCTGGCCTTTTATAGTCTGAGTTGAGCCCCCTGGCTTCCGGTCAGGTAGGGTGCTGGGGCTGGGTGCTGCCCACCGGAGCTCCGCTAGGGGCTCCTCCCACTCTGGGTCAGTGGGCAGTCACTCTGCCCCACTGCAGGGGCACAAGAAGTTTGGATGTTTCTGCACATAGGGACATGGGCGGCGAGTTATATGGGCTCATGATGCCCATGCTCCAGCAATATTTAGAGCCGGGGGCCCTGCTCCACCAATATTTGGAGCTGGGTTTTTCCCCCGATCCTGCTTGGAGCGGACCCCAGCCACAGAGCGTCTCTCCCCCGACCCCAGCCCCAGAGTGTCTCTTCCCCGGCCCCGGCCCTGGCACCGGCTCCGGCCCTGTCCCGACCCTGCAGTGCGCAACCTTCAATCAGCTCCCCCTTGCTGGCTGCTGCTGCCATGCGCTGCGTGCTCAAACAGGTGGGTGGGGAGACGCCTGGGTGTGATGTGACGTCACCACCTGACCCAGGATTTTAAAACTGCTGGCGCCGCATGGCTGAGTTGTGGGTTCGGAGTTCGGAGACTTCTGGGGCAGAGTGCAGACTCCAGCCCCACAAAGTGGAAGGCAGAAGGTAGGGGAGGGCTGGGAGAGGAAGGGGCTTGTGTGGAGGGGGAGGGAAGAGGGGGAAGAAAGGGGAAGGCACCAAAGGGACAGGGTAGAGGAGAGACAAATACAAGGGGGCCAAGTGCAGACAATGAGGAAAAGGGCAGGAGGGGAGGTGTCAGTGGGAGGGGGACAGGGTGATGCTGGGAGGGGAGAGGGTAAGGGCATTGGGAGCTAGAGGGAGGAGGGGTAGGTGCTGGGAGAAGGCTTGAAAGAAGGGGTAGGCATGAGGAAGGTCAGGATGGAGCAAGTCATGTGTGAGGGCACAGAGGGGCATGAGGGAAATGGGGGCAGAGAGTGGTGAGGGGGTGGGCATCAGGGAAAAAGAGGGCAAAGGGGGCAGGGGCAGTGAGGAAAGGGGGAGGCACCAGGAGGGTGCAGGTGTAAGGGAAGGTGCAGGTGCCAGGGAATTCTGGGGGTGAAGCAGAAGGGCAGACACCTGCAGGGGAGGGACCAGCACCAAAGGAGAGAGGCAGGGCAGGTTTGTAGAGGGAGGTGTTAGAAGAGATGAGAAGGGGTAGCTCACATGATCAGAGTGGAGCTACTGGAGGAGTGGGCACAGGGGAGAGAAGGGCTGGTGGAGGGGGGGCAGGTTGCAGGAGGGCTGAGGGCAGTGAGAAGGGCAGGAGTCAGGACAGCAAAGGAGGGTGAGGAGTTAGGGGGGCAGCAGGCACTAGGGGAGCTGATGGAACAAGGGGAGGAGACATGGCAGCAGAGAGAAAAGGTAAAGGTTTAAAAATATTTATTAATAACTTGGGTGCCACAGTGGCACATCCAAACAAGCAACATGAACTGAGTACACCACAAAATTCATTCTGGTCATGGGAGGAAACTCTTAGGCTATGTCTACACTGGCGTTTTCTTGCGCAAGAACTTCTTGTGCAAGAACTTGTGCAAGAAAACGTCCACACTGCCATGTGCGAGCTGTGCTTTTGCACAAGAGCATCCATGGCAGTGTGGATGCTCTCTTGCCCAAGAAAGCTCCGATGGCCATTTTAGCCATAGGGGTTTCTTGCGCAAGAAATCCCTGCCAAGCATCCACACTGCCCTCTTGCGCAAGAGAGCTTACGCCTGTTAGAAAAGAGCGTAGCTCTTGCGCAAGACGCCCTAGAGCAGGTGGGCAGTGTGGATGCTCTGTGGGTTCTTGCACAAGAACGGCTGTACTTGTGCAAGATTCCGCGAGTGTAGACATAGCCTTAGAGGGAACACTTCCCCCAGCTCTCTGCCCCCGAGTTAATGTCACACACATTGGGTTATCCACAGGATAGTTGCATGTGGGGGGTTTGGCGGGGGCCAACTAATCCCTGTTGGTAGCAGGTTGGTGGGAAAAGCCCTCCGAGAGGGGTGACATGACACTTTTTACTTCTCGTCATGTGTCCATCTTGCCCCGAGCATGTTACCTCCAGAGGTGTGACTAATGGAGGGGCGGGGCGTGGCTAATGGGGGGCAGGAGGCGTGGCTAATGGGGGGCAGGAGGCGTGGCTAATGGGGCACCACCAAAAATTATACAAACCTGCTGCCCATGCATAGGGACTCCCTGAAGAGATGGCATTTTGGACGTGACTTGAAAGATTGGGAAAGCAAGTGGTGAATGCTAAGGCAGGCAGTTCTAAACATAGGTATTGGCATGGAAGCAGGAGAGCGTTTATCTGGAACAAATTGGTTTTCTTACCAACTTTTCTATCCCAAATGTGCCTTGGGATGGTTTCACTGACAGAAAAATTCTGAGATTATTTTTTCCTCGCATTGTGACTGAGAAGCCCTTTTCCGGAGGATCTTTTATTCCTACTTGAAATTCGAACTAGGCGTTAGTCCTCGTAGAATGAGGTTTACCTAGTTCGAATTAAGCGCTCCGCTGAAAGTAGGAATAAGAGATCCTCCAGAAAAGGGCTTATTTTCCAGAGAATCACGTCTAGACTGGCTCTTTTCTCCGGCTTATCCCCAAGCCGGAAAAAAGTGGCGGCCGTGTAAATGCAAATGCCGCGTGGGATATTTAAATCCCCCGCGGAATTTGCAATTCTGAAGTCTACATTAGCATCCCTTTTCTGGAAAGGGGTGCCAATGTAGACACAGCCACAATGTAAAGGAAAGAGGAACACAAATGCTTATCCTTTATACTAGGTGGTGTCATTTACATATGCTGAACATCACAAAACTAAATTGCATGCTTGAGAAGCCTTATATAATCGGGGGAGGGAAAGGGTGATGAAGAGATGGAGGGCAAGAATTATTCCTTAGAAGAACTTTGAGCACTTTCTAAGTTCAAAGTCTGAAAGTGAAAGTTCTGCTTCAGAACTGATTCTGGCTTCTAAATTATCCCCAGTTAAGATTTTTTTTCTTCATATAAGAGAGAGTCCCTGTTGAGAAGTGCTCCAACATGGAAGTATTGCACCTTCCTCCAACCTTGAATAAATTATTGGGGAAGAGGGCTGGTGTTGCTGATACTTTAAGAAAGTGTTCCATTTTGAGGCAGAGAGGTGGAACAAAAGTATGGAAATGTCACTGGAAACCTTTAATTTTTGCAGATTTCAGTTATAATGACACGGTTAAAATGACTGAATGTCCATACACACCACCCCATACAACAATCTCTAAATCTGTTGGTCAGACAGAGAAATCCTCAGACCTATGGTACCTTGACCATCTCCTAGCATTCTAGAAATGGAGCCATCTGTAATATATTGATGGTAGAACACCTGCAAACCATTCAGTGCCGTACTGGGCAGTAGAAACTGAATTATGCCATGTCACACTAGCTAGAGAAACATGCCGTGCTCTGTCAAGACTGATGAGAAACAACTCTCTCGCGGTGTACTAGTAACACAGTGGGTCATGGAACATTACAGTCTGTAAACTTCAGAGGGCACTCAGAACCTATAAACATTGTTTTCTATTATGGAAATGTTAGATCATGTGCCGTTTTAACAGCTCAACTTTTTCCATTCTGACACTTTGAGGCCCTGGCTCAGTTGTGAAGCACTAGTTACTGCTAGCTACATTGAGCCCTGAGAGCTAAGTCAGCACAGGCAAAAATCTCAGTTGCACTTTTCCCAGTATCTAGCCTTATGCATTGATCAACATACCTGAAACAAAAAAACATATTACCTTTATTACAGGGTCTATAGGTAACACCGCCTATGATTAAGGTTGCCTGACACTTTCTATTATAAGTCCCTGTTTTCAGAAAGAGGACTAGATCAAAGCCCATTAATGAACTGTTATTGCCCATTAGCAGGGTCTGCACAATTAGTCCGTAGCAGGCTACTGCTAAAGTCACACCCCAGCTTGCCATGATTGATTGTGTACACAAGCCCTTAATTCTAGCATTTCTTTACAGTGAGTGTATGGCATTGCTACCTTAATATTATTTAAATATAGTTATTGTTATGTATTTTATTTTTAATTCATTGTTAATAAATTACACAGCCTGTTTCATCTGATGATTTGTAGCTCACAAGTTATATGTAATACCTGAAGTACAAATGGCTCAAACTAACCCCAAATTAAGTATATGAAAAGTCAATGGAATTTATATGAGAGCCTCAATTTTTCTGCTTTCATTTTCTTGATGCTTTCTCCCATTTTATAGCTAATTCTAGAAATTCACTTTACTGTGGTATCTTGCATGACACCTAGGAGTTTGTCTTCTGTCCTCAATCATTATTTGGCCTTTGTGCTATTTATGTGCTGGGCCAAGTCCTCAGCTGATGTCAAATTGCCTTGGCTTGATTTACTTCAGCAGTGTTAATCTAAATTACATCTTCTAAAGCAGTGACTCTCAACCTTTCCAGACTCCCATACTCCTTGCATACCTCTAGGTTCCACCTCACTTAAAAGCTACTTGTATATAAAATCAGACATAAAACTACAGACATGTCACAACACACTGGCACTGAAAAATTGCTTAGTTTCTCATTTGTACTATATAATTATAAAATTGATTTCAATATAAATATTGTACTTACATTTTAGTATATAGACTACTGAGCAGAGTAAAAACGTGTTGAAATTTTAGTTTAGACTGGCTTTGCTAGTGCATTTTATGTAGCATGTTGTGAAATTAGGTGATTATCGAGATGAGCTGATGTCCCCCCTGAAAGACCTCTGCATATCCCCAGTAGAACGCAGTACCCTGGTGGAGAACTACTGATCTAAAGGAGTGCTTAATGTGTAATGCAAGAGGTGTAGGAGCTCAAGCAAGAGATGTCCGGGCAGTGAGGCTCAAGTGCCATGCAAGTAGCACAGCTGTGCTCCAGGCATGTTCTGTGGCAGCTGAATGACATGTGAGTGGAGGTGGAGCATTATGGCTTGAATGTTTTATGTACCCATAAAACCTGATGCAGCAAGCTTGAGGTATCTGGGGTACGGATGCCTCCATGATTAACCGATACGCACTGTATCAGCACTCTGCTGTATCAGAAGCAGTGGGAGCGGGGGGGGGGGGGGTGGCAGGAGGTGGTGCCTATGAGGAGTTGACTTTAAACAGGCTCTCCATGAGCATGGGATCCACCTCCCCCCTGTCCCCTGATGCTGCCTCTGATAGAGAGACAGCATCATGGAGGGTGAGGGAGGCAGGCAGGAGCCAGATTAAAAGCCATTTCCCCTCAGCACCAGCTCAGGGGTGCACCCACCCCCCCCCCCCCCCAGGCTGCTGCCCCTATCGAGGGAGCAGCTCGTGTCCATGTGAAGCTCAGACCCCCGTGGACACAGGCTTCTGCTACCCTGTGCTGCTGCCCCTGTATCAGAGGCAGCAGCACAGGGTGGCAGGAAGCTGGTCTGTGTGGGGGGAGCTCCCTCCTGGCACCCTGCGCTGTTGCCTCGGATACAGAGGCAGCAGCGCGGGATGGCAGGGGGCTCCCCAGGAGTGGGGCCAGATCACATTGGCTACTGGCCCCTCCCCCAGTGACTATCAAATAGTCATGTAACCACTAAGAGTTCATGCGGTTACACGACTATTCAATTATACTATATCTAACATCCCTGGGACTCATGGCCAATAAGCCCCGTCACAAATTAAACGCTGATCTGAGACTCTAGGCTGCAAATGTCTTTGTTTGTCTTTCTAGACTGAACTGTTTGTGCTAAGAGGTATAGAGGAAAGACTTCTGGTGCAGCATCCTGTACAGAACTACCCCCCTTTTTTCCTCTTCTAACTCTGTTGTGGATAAAAGCAAAGGCATTCTGACTCCAATATTTGTTCTTATTGCACTGTTTTATTCATTGGATTTGCAATTTGCCTCACATGCTTTTTCTCTTTATGGTTCAGTAGAAGACCAATAAGAATGTTATTTAATCCCCTTTTCTGCAGCAGCACCTGTGCTATTTATTGCAGTTATTAATTTTTCATATTTATATACAGCTGCTTTTTTATGTCCCAATGCAGCTGAGACAATGTTGAAAATCTCTCTTTCATGTTTTGATTGTTCATTACATCTGACTAACAGGCCTTACGAAAAGGAATATGGAGCCAAATCTTCAAAGGCTGACACCACACTATGTGTACAGAGCAACAATTAAGAGTTGAAGGAATAATTAGCAAAGATTGATTGCATTATTTTTTTACTTTCTGTTCACACATTACCAGTAACAGATTTCCGGTTTTTTTTAAATGTATTTGTTTGACGTTTTAGTCACTGAATATTTTCCGCAAATACAGGTTGGTTTGCAACTTGTGTGTAATCGGGTTAGTGGGATTGCTCAGTATTCACAATCTGAGCTGTTTTGAGTGGACACATCAATCACTTTGTATGTTCCTGTTCCCTGACTTGGTGAAACACATATATTCTCGGATGGAATTATTGCTATTGAGAATTATTTTTCGTGAATATTCTGCACTGCTCACTTAAAATGTGCCATTTTGGTGAACATCAGAAGAGTAGGATTTTAGAGTACACCAGATTGCAAGCTAATGCCCTAAGTCATTTCCTGTGGCAGTGTTAACACCTACCATATAGGCATGTGTCTGGTCAGTGATGAGGAAGAACCAGATCTAACGTCTATAACAAAAACTGCACAAAATAATAGTTAATAGCTGAGTGGTTGTATGTTAGCTGTTTGCAGCAGGGAAACCGTGTGAGTTGCCATGGAAATTATTTCCAGGTACAAATTCTACTGATCGAGAAATGTTGGATGGTTTGTACGACCTTCCAAGGTAATAGAAACAAAGGATGGATCACAATCAATGCCTTTCAAACCTTCACAGTCAGAGTATCCGCTATAAGGCCAGCAAGGTGGTTGTTTGGTGCTTAGAGACGTACAAACCTTAAATACATGCTGTCTGGCTCTTCTGCATTCCATCTTGCTGCAGTAGGGTTGTAACAGAAAGTGAGAGGCATGACAGATGCTCTTGGGTGAGGATATTCTGAGCTCTGTTGGGATAAGAGCTGTGTGCAGAATGTAGTTTTCTGCCACAGAATTTTAAGTAGGGAAAGTCTTCTCTTGAGCTTGCATCTTGTTGCTCTCCCAGATATTTCATGTTTTCAAGAAATGTCATGAGAGCAGCCGAAGAGGAAGAATGCCTCCAATGCTGACACTACACAAATATTGCAAAGCAGAGATTTCCTGAGCAATGTTAGCATTCAAAGAGCCCAGAGAGGACTTGGCTCTTTTTATCAGAGGGGTAGCCGTGTTAGTCTGAATCCTCGTCGCTTTGGCTCTTTTTGACATTCCTGCAGCCCATCACACAGCTCTGAGGTGGGTTTCAGTCTCAGTCACTGTCAGTGCTCCTTGGGCTTTCATCAGTCACTAGTTTATTTGCTGTTTAGTTATTTTAAGTTGAGTCAGGTCCCTGGCTAAAGCTGTAGGTACCATCTATAATCTTCTTACTGTATATGTTAGAAATGTGTGTCTGGCTGGCTGGCTATCTGTCCGTGAATCCCTTTGTTCACGTGCCCCAGCCCCAGGAAGCAGAAGCTGGGGCAGCACAGCCTCCGTGATCCAGGCTTGCAGCAGAAAACAGCTGCCCTGGCCATCCCCAGGGACTGTGCCACATGGATCCTGCTGCTCCAGGCTGGCCCTGGGGAGAATCCTCTAGCCACCCCCACTCCTTCCCCTGAGTCCTGCACCCCTTTCTCCCCAGCCCTCCCAATACCTTGCCCTGAGCCCCCTCGCCTGATCTGACTCCTGCACCCCCACCTCTTGCCCTGAGTCCCTCCTCACCCACCAACCCTAACTCCTGCTTCCTCCACACTCCCAACCCCCTGCCCTGAAGGACCCAAGCAACGCCGGGTAAGTCTGCTAATCTAGTATATATTTGAGAGAGTTTGTGTGACTGTCCATTTGTTCAAGAACTCCTCCCAAACGGTAAGAGCGAGGACCACCAAATTCAGTATACAGCTTCCTCTTACCATAACTGAAAGCAAGGTCAGGGTTTGGTTGTGCCAGGACAATGGGATGTGCCTGGAGTGGGACTGCGTTTCCTGAAACCAAACAAAAAAAGAGACAGAATCACCAGTCAGGTGAAAAAGTGCTGGGGACACGGTCTCCCCCCCTTCTGGGACTGCCCCACCCCAAGCCTCTCTGCCTCAGGCACCCTTTAGAGAGGACGGGGGGGGAGGCTGCCTGTTCCCCTTCATCAGGGAGTGAGGGGAAAGTGCACCATTTGCTGGATTCCTCACTCTAGCTGGGGAGCGCAGGTGGCAGACACACTGTGCACTTTGCCCTCGCTCCCGGAAAGGGACAGGAAGGGGAAGAGCAAGCAGCCCTGGCTCGAATCTTGGTAGGTGGGGGGGCTCCCCTACCCTACAGACCCACCCACCCTACACACACATACAACCCCCTGCCCTAAACCAAGCAATGCCAGGTAAATGTGTTAGTAATATATAACCATCCTCCTATCCACCTGGCCTAGCTGCCCCAAAAGTTCTCCCATCACCACGCATAAGGTTCAGTCCCCTCATCTCACTTGTGGCCAACACTAATCCCCTCATCAAAAGTCTGCAGGAATGGATATGCTTTGCAGGCTGTCCTGAAGGTCAGCAAAGCAAGTAGGAGAGCAAGTTCCGGAGCTGAAGACCCTTCATGAAATGGGCTCCGTAACTCCAGCTAATCTGCTCTCTCTCTTTCTCTCTCTCTCTCTCTCTTACATGCCTCTGTCGTCAGAGGCATGTAGATTAGGCTACCCGGCATAATTGCGGCTTCATTTAAATTAAAATGGCTGCCACGCTTTGCCGACCAGTTGATGATCAGCTGTTTGTCGGTAGATCGGGGCAGTCTAGAAGGAAGCCTTTGTTGACCGGTGCAGGTAAACCTGGTTTCACAAGGTATACCTGCGCCGGATTATTTAAATCGTGGCTTCATTTCCCTATGCTGGGTAACCTAATCTACATGCCTCTGACGACAGAGGCATGTAGTCTAGACATACCCTAAAGGTCCAAATGAGTTACACAATAAAGAAAATTTGGAGTTCAGTGGTAATGTGCTTGTTATGAGAAGTGAGGTGTGATAAACAGGCAGCCATATCCTATTCTGGCTGAGGTTCAAGGGTCCATGCCATGCATGTTGCAAGTAACATAGTCTTGAGGAGCGGAAGGCAGGAATAATTGTGTCAAGGGCAGCAACCCACTGTACACCTCAAAGGCAGCATTCTTTGTCCAAATCTAGATGAAAAATGGCCACCGCTCCAGCCAGGATGTCTATACAGCAGCACAATATTGAACATGACCTCCAGATTGCAGACCTGAGGGCTCTGCCAACCAATTGAAGCATCTGATATAATCTCTAGCATTTCCTCTAATAGAAGCATTTCCTTTGTTGTATCTAGAGTGGGCATCAGCCAAGTAGCTCTTCACATGGTATAAAGTAATCATCAACTGTCTGACGGTCTGCAGTCCACCTCGCCTTACTATGTCCTTCAAGTTTCACATGCTCCTGAGCAGGAGGGCTAGCAGATGAGAAGCCTGTATGAGAATCCTTGGAGACATCAGAGCAGTGATCCTGAGTGTCAGACCTGAGCAGTTGTTTGCAGTAACTCGTATAAGGTCCTAGCTGATACTCCGTTCACAGCTCCCATGCCAAACGTTCACAGCTCCCATGCCATGTCTCACCATAGATGGTCTTGCTGGTGGGGTGCCCACATGAATGGTCCCACAACCCAGGGTGTCTGGACACCATGAGAAGCCAGGAAGCACATCGCTATTCTGGAATTAAGAGCCATCTGCCTGGGTTGCCGGGAGTTCCTCTTCCTCATATGATCCCACCACATTCAACTGTCATCCAGCAATTTGACAACGGTGGTCTGTGTCAACAAGGCAGTGCCAAATCCCCACCTCCTTGGGCAGAGTCCATCCAGCTGTGGAACTGGTGCATCAAACACAATGTTGCACTCCAGGCCACATACCTCTCAAGCTCCCAGAACTCCCTTACAGAAAATACTAAGCAAGGCCTTCTACGTGGACCCGAGGGGGAACTGCTTGACCTTACTCTCCAGTATCTCTTCTGCGGGTGAGGCACACTGCAGTGCTATTTCGGGGTACCAGAGGTATCCTGAAATAGCTATTCCTTGTCTCTTGAGCATGCCCGTTACTTCGCAATATAATGGACTCACTGTTCCAACGTCCCTGTAAACTTCATTCTATGAGGAGCAAGGGATGTTTTGGAATAGCGATTTATTTCAAAATAAGTGCTGTGTAGACAGTGCAAAATTTTGAAATAAGCTATCGTGAAATAACATCCAAATAAGTTACGCAATTTGCGTAGCTCAAATTGTGTAACTTATTTCAAGCTCCGGGTGCAGCATAGACGCATCCTTACAGTCTCGGCTAGACACGAGGACAATGCTTAATGCATGTATGGATCAACAGACACTGCTACAAATCATTCCATTGCCTGGCCTGCATGTGCACTCACGTGTGGAATCCAAATAGGGACCGCACATTTCGAAGAGCCTCCAGGTTACAGCTAAGTACCCTGCTCTTTTCCAATCTGGCATCAGGCCAGCAGATCCTCCTGCTGAAATGCACCAGAAGAAAAATAATGGAGATCAACAACATAGATCTGACACCCTCTGATGGGTTCTCAATTGTGACATGGATACACAGCCCAGTACCTGGAGCAGTGAATGGCAAAGCGGCAGAGGCACGGGCAAACCTGCCGCTGGGGCTGGAAGACAAAAGATGACGTGTGTGTTATTCCCAATAATGGAAGCAACGTGAGTGCTTGTCAGCACTGTGTTCTCCTCCACCTCCTTCCCATGCCTCTCTTCTTCTTCCTTGAATAGTAATAGAAATGTAGCCGTGTTAGTCTGGGGTAGCTGAAGCAAAATACAGGACAATGTAGCACTTTAAAGACTAACAAGATGGTTTATTAGATGATGAGCTTTCCTGAGGAAGTGGGTCTGGCCCACGAAAGCTCATCATCTAATAAACCATATTGTTGGTCTTTAAAGTGCTACATCGTTCTGCATTTTTCTTCTTTGTTGTTACTGCGGGAGGGGGGGGGGGGCTGATCTCGATTAGGGCTTCCAGGCATTGTTGTGATATAAAGAAGAATAAATAAATCCCGGGGTGGGGCCTGAGGGGCATTTAGGGAAAAGTCCCCACGTGGTTTCCTAATTTTTAAAATGTCTAGATTTGAAATCTTCCCCACGTGCACATACACGCAGCAGCGCACGTGCCCTGCCTCCCCGAGCCCGCTGTCTCAGTAGACACAGCAACCCCACGAAACATTATTATGCCCATTGTAGCGCCGGGGCACTGAGGCACAGAGAGGCTCTGGAGGTGCCTGTGGCCATGGAGCGGGGCTGTGGCAGGAGCTGGGCCCAGTTTCCCGGAGTGCCAGTCCCGCAAGTCTGGCCGTGCCTGTGCCTTTCCAGCGCGGATCTGCGCGCAGCGCCCTTGCAGCCGGAGCGCCGCCGGCCTTCTCCCCTCGGGGGCACGCGCTGAGCAGCCCCCCCCCCCCGTCCTTGTTGCTAGGGCTGCATGTATCCTGGATACCGGGCTGAGCCAATCGCTGGGCGGCTCTTTGGCAAGCCGGGCTCGCCGCGCTCCCGCACGGAGGAGTCCGCCAGCGCCGCGCGGGCCCGTGGCCGTGCCGAGCTGCGCGGGCAGGCGCCGGATGGCGTGAGGCACGTGCGCCGTGTCTCGGGCAGGGCGGAGAATGGCCGGCGCGGGGCCGGACCGCTCCCCCTGAGGGCGCGCGGCGCGCACCCCCGTGTCCCCGCCCGGCCGCTCCCGCCGGCACCCCCCGCGCCCGCCTAACGCGCCGCTCCTGCCCGGGGGCGCGGCGGGCCATGGCGAAGGGGCCCGAGCGGAGCCGGTATAGATGGAGCGCGCTTCACACCTTCCTCCGCTGCAACATGAACCCGGAGACCCAGCGGGTCGTGGTCTTCGTCATCCTGCTCTTCCTCATCATCATCAACGTGGTGCTCATGTTCCTCCTGGCCTTCCACTGAGGGGCGCGGTGCCGGTGACGTGGGGGCGCCCGGGCCTGGGCGGCAGCTCCGCAGGTCAGCTTGTCGTTGTGTGGTTCTGGTTTGCCTGTCTCCCGGCACGGTGCCCGTGTGTCCGAAAGTGCCCCTCGTCGTGTTGATGAGTCAGCACTTCTCCCCCCCCCCCCCCCCACGCCCTTCTCTGTTGTCATCGTCTGTGCCTTGCCGTCCGGAGCGCCGTGGCACCTCGGGAAGGGAAAGAGAGAACAGAGCCAGCCCGTCCCTTGAACACTTGCTACCCATGGTGCGAGACATCCCTCCATTCAGAACAATGTGTGCAGCACTTCTCAACCCAAAGGATCCCCAAGTGCTGTACAGACGGCACGCTCTTTGCTTGTCCAGTGGCAATCACTGTATAACCAGCTACCATGCAAGAATCAGCGACATGTGCCGTGAAAAGCCTGGTCCGCTCAAACCTGTATTGCTTTCTGATTGCCAGCATCAGGGCTGGGAAATTCGTGCTGTGCCCTGGGATGTGAGAAATGTCCATTCAACTGTAACTGATTAATAGTGGGTCTCTAGAGTGCATCAGGAATCCATGTGTGGCACAAAGCTGCAACAGTGTGGCAGGGGCATTTCGTTGGCTTGTGTTCCTGTTTCTTTCCTTACCAGCCTTTGTATAGATGTGCATGTCTGCTAAAATGGCTGGCAAGATCACAGGACAGAAAACTGCTTTCATGCCCCTTATTTCTAGCAGAAACACAGTAAATGTTCACAGCGTGAGCAGTGAGTCGGGCAACAATTACATAGACCTGTTAGAAGAGAAGGGGAAGGTAACAGAGCCCGCAACACTGCTTTTTCAGCTTGGTGATGTCATATCAGTCAGTGGAGCAACATTCTGCCTGGTAGCATGAAAGGCAAACAAGTCTTGGGAAGAGACACTATAAAGGAAGCCAGGGGACTGTTTTTTACTCGCACAGAAAAAGCTCTGAAATACGTCCAAGACCCTAAAAAACATCAACAAGGTGCCTCTTCACTTGGCAGTTGCAAGCAGCATGCAATGAAATGCACATTTCTCTAGGGCAGGGCATTTCCCTGAAATTATCATCGGAGCAGCTGTGATCTTTTCAGACTGAATATTAATGGCTCATGGAATTTGATGTGATATTGGGAGGGGCTCAGTTGTGGCGCTGTCTTTGTCTTGTCAAGTGTGATGTTCTCTGTACTGGTTATTTACATGCTTATGTACATTGATGTTGTGCCAAAATCCTGCCACTTCTGCACACAAAGAAATGAAAGGTGTCTTTTGTGAGTTCTTTCATTGTCTCTTTCATTGTAACCAAACCCCATACCAGTACGCAAAGCCATGGTTCACAGGGCTGAGATATTGCAAATCAGACCTCAGTGTGCTTTTCTGGATACCACCTCTAATCAAATATCAGTGATCAAAATATGCAAACAATCCTTAGAGAACAGCATGGTGAATCCAACCGTTGGAACTCTTGCGTACACCTTGCTTTCTCAAGCTCTTTTAAAAAAAAACGGGATTTTGGAGAGATCTGATTATAGCTTAGTAGTTATTCTGTGATCGTAATTAAAAAAAATCCTAACTTTACAGAGGCATTATGGAAAATGGATTGGTTTTAGGTAGGTGTAAATTTTAGATACAGCCATGCAAATCTCTTTAAAATATTAAAGCATTAAACTTTGGTCTCGGGTGTATAAACTCCAGTTTCCAAGTTGCTGGTAGATGCCTATGAACTTATAAGGCAGTCTTCAGTTTTCACCATGTTTAAGCAGGCTTTGAGGACTGCTTGTCCTGCTGAAGTCAATGGGAGTTTTGTCACGGACAGTAATAGAGTGGTTCTGGGCCATGGAGTATCAGAACTGCTTACAGAATGTTGGAAGTCTCAGCTATTAATACCTATCCTGCTCTCTAGCTTGCTAAGCAAGGCCCTACCAAATTCACGGCCATGAAAAACATGTCATGGACCATGGAATCTGGTCTCTCCCTGTGAAATCTTGTCTTTTTTGTGCTTTTTACCTCAGACATTACAGGTTTCATGGGGGAGACCAGCATTTCTCAAATTGGAGTTCCAGTGCCCCAAATGGAAGCTGCAAGGGGGATCACAAGGTTATATTATGGGGGCCACAATATTGTCACGTATGTTTTATGTCAGAGCTGGACAGCCAGAGAGGCAGCAGTTTGCCAGGTGCCCATCTCTGAAGGCGTGCCTCTTCCAGCTGTAATGCAGAATTAAGGATGATATGGTATGATATTGCTACCCTTACTTTTGCACTTCTACCTTCAGAGCTGAGGGCCCAGCTCTGAAGACAGCACCACAGCCAGAAGCAGTACAGAAGCAAGGGTAGCCATACAACTACTCCCCCATAACCTTGTGATACTCCAAAATTCCTTTGGGTCAGGACTCCTACAACTATAACACCATGAAGTTTCAGATTTAAATCAATAAAATCATGAAATTGTATTATTTTTAAAATCCTGTGGCCCTGAAATTCACCAAAATGGACTGTGAATTTGGTAGGGCCTTATTGATACTGTACACCTCTGGCATTTTTGGACAAGAACCAAGGATATCTACAGTAACTCCTCCTATAGAAACATAGCTATAGGTATGATCTCCCAATCATTTGTCTTAATACACACAAACTATGCCTAGGCAGGCAGACATATATACATATAGCCTTGAATATTGATTACAATCTTTGAAGACCAAACATAGTCCTGTTTATTTAAGATAAATTAATACAATCAAAATCATTCTGTGCTGATGAGTAGGTGCCATCCTATTGGTCACTTGGCTGTTTGCCAGAGACCCATAGGCTTCACCTCCTCCCCTTTTCCGGCCAGTCAGCAGTTGCTAGAATTCAATATCAGGACTTTCATCGCCCAGTTGCAGTCTGTTTTCATCCATTTCCCACTCCCCAAATACTCTTAGAGAAAGTCTACCACAAAATTGATGGGAAGTTAAGATTTCCCTGAGTCAAAAGGGCTCTGCCCTCCTCTCAATATTGCTAATTATCCCAACTTGAGATGATTTATTTCTGGAGCTCATAAAAAGCAGAGCAAGCCCTTGCTTTCAGACTGGATTAGGTTGAAAAATCTGTCATAGAGAAACCACTGTCCCTCTCTCCCACACTGTTGTCCTTTAAGCCTCTGAAGCTGAATGCAGGGAATATATTCATTAGGCTCTAATGGTAGTTCCATTACCATTTGAGCCAGGAGGAGCTTGAATTGTAAGTGTCCGTATCCTTTTCTTTATCTCAATTTGGATCCTTTCTAGGAAGCAAATCTACAGCTCAGCAGTGCTGCGATCCCAGGTGCTGGAGTATTAAGAGGCACACTTTTTAGTGGTTTGTGAAATGTGTATGCAGGCTTTCCCTGCCTTCATCTGTTTGCTGCCTTGCATTGTTCTGTAATGACCATGAATCCACTTCCCTCATTCCAGAATGATACCCCAGGAAGGCAAGCATTGTTGTGCACAGAAAAGGATTTCCGGGGAAAGCATCCGGGGCTGAAGACACATTAGTGAGAGTCAGGAAGTCTGGCACCTATCCTTGGCTCTGCCCTAGACGCTCCATGACTTTGGGCAAGTTGCTTTAGCTCTCTGCCTCAGTTTCCCTCAGCAATTAAAATAGGGATTACAATATTTATCTCTCACAGGGGTGTTGGGAGATTAAATAAATCAATGTGTCAAAAAGAAAGTTGGGACAAAGAAAGAGCAGCTCAGAAATATTAGAGCAGAGTGCTAATTGGAGGCATATTGCCTTACTTCAGCAGCCCTGGATGTTCACCAGGCCCCTCAGAATAGAGGATAGGGGTCTGAATCTGGGTTTTTCCCCCTTAATGGGCAAACAGTGGATGAATTTTTCTTTTTTGGCATTTCCACTTCTTTATCTCCCTGGGCCCAGCCTGGGGAGGGGGGAGAGGGCTGCACAGGACACCCACTGGCATCTCCCCGGGGACAGCCTGGGATCAACTGGCTGCTGCACCCCAGGAGAGGCTGGAGTGGCAGGGGCCACGCCGCTTTCCAGTGGATGCTCACTGGGGCACTTGCTGCCCCCCTGTGGTCATGCGTGAGTATAACTATCCTTGTTATCACACTCCTCCCTTTCTGTGTGAGGTAAAACAATTGTATTCAGGCACATCCCATTGTCCTGACACAACCAAACCCTAGCCTTGCTTTAAACTAGGGGAAGAGGAAGCTGCATGACGAATTCGGTGGGCCTCGCTCTTACCATGTAGGAGGAGTTCTTGAACAAATGGACTCGCAGACAGACACACAGACACACAGACTCTCTGAAATATATAGCAGATTTGTAACATGACCATTTCCATGGTATCGTGGCATAATTGTGTGGTTGAGAGGAGAATACTTATATTTGTTTCTCTTGCTCCCCCCACCAAACCCTGCCTGCAGTTATTTATGCGCCTCAGCGAACGAAGCCATCACCTCTCTTTCTGGAAGTGGGATTTTTCACCTTGAAACCCTCCCTTCTAGCGCGTTGGAGTTAATCGGTCTGTATTTAGAAATTGTGACTCATTCAAACCTGCCTCAGATCTCAGTTGAAGCAGCAGCCCAGGAAGGGGACATCAGACCAAGGATTCCTGAGTTGTGTTGGGTGTGAACAGCATTGGCAACCTGAAAAGACTGATGGGAAGGAAGGTAATTTGGGGCTGGAAGGCACAAAGTGGGTTTGTTTTGTGCTAGTTGCACTTAATAGTCATTCTGAAGCAGTGAGGCTTCTGGTCACAGATGTAGGCTTGGTTGCGCCTTCACTCCTCAGTCAGGGCTGCGCCCAGTGTGGCGGCTCAAAGGGGAGCACCAGTGATGTTGAGCCAAAGAGAAGTTCTTTGGACGCACAATGTCTCCCTCGACTCGCCGTTTGTGCTGGAGCGGGGGAGCAGGGCCTTACACACTCTTCCAAACCCGTCCCCCCCTAGCAAGCCAGATTCTCTGCTTCAATACATGGGGGCACAGAGGACCCCTGCCTACCATCTTCCTTGTTGCTCCCCGGGGAGAATATTCCAAGCACCAATATTCTGTACTCACCAGAATGTAAGAAGAAGCGACCCACATGTGCTGTACAGGGGTGTATCCTTACTGCCCCCCATACCCCTACGTGGTGACCTGGGACCAGGCAAAACAATCTAGCTGTAATTCGCCAGAACACTTCACTGGCAGTGACCTGTCCCATGAGAGAGCAAAGCCCGTTAAGCATGTTTCTTTGCTTCAAATATAGAAAGTGCAACAGCATGCTCCATTCTCTTTGGGAGTATCGGACCCATGTCAAGAAGGGACTGTCTGCTGTTGATCACGTTCGGGCTCAGTCTATTTTCCAAGGCTAGATTCATTTCTGTGGGGTGAGTTTTGATAACTGTCTGCTGTCTTTGTGATTTATTCCTGGACTGTTCAGGCATGGAGCCAGCCAGATCAGAGGCACATTAAGTATTTAGAATGATTCCGTAAAACTAGTATTTGTAATTGATGCTTTTACTGTTTTGATTTTTAAAATGTCCCGTTGCCCAGATTAGATAAGATTACAAAATGAGGAATGTTTGTGTTTAGATTGCATCCCTGGGCATGTTAAATAATGAAAGAGCGGCAAACCATGAAATCAAATGGTATTTCTCTTGTGCCTATTGCCTTCCTTCCCTGCACAGATCTGCACAGGGGTTACCGTAGGAATTCCAAAATGGCCATCACTTTCTGCATTGGTTTAATACAAAGAGCATCAGCTCCTCAGTTGGTATGAATTGGCAGAGCTCCATTGAGTTTAAGGAGTTCTGCTGGTTTACACCATCTGGAACAAAGAACCTAGCAGATAAGCAAAATACAGGACTATGTAGCACTTTAAAGACTAACAAGATGGTTTATTAGATGATGAGCTTTCGTGGGCCAGACCCACTTCCTCAGATCAAATAAGGAAGTGGGTCTGGCCCACGAAAGCTCATCATCTAATAAACAATCTTGTTAGTCTTTAAAGTGCTACATAGTCCTGTATTTTGCTTCAGCTACACCAGACTAACACGGCTACATTTCTATTACTATTCTCCTAGCAGAGAAGGTATTTTTCTACCCCATGAGGCTCTACCCAAAAAGGTTTCCTGGGAGAATAAGTAAAAGCAGGGTTTGAAAATTACACTGAGTAATCTTGGGTCAGAAATTGTGACTGGACTTTTTAGTATCCATTATATTTTTATTACAGTAACACCTAGAGGCCCCAGTAGAAATCAGCTTCACTGTAACGGACACTGTGCACATCCACAGCTAGATACAATCCCTGCCCCCAAGGGCTCACAGCCCAAACAGGCAAAGGGCAGGAAGGGAAGCAGACAGAGAGAGGTGAAGAGACTTTGCCCAAGGTCACAAAGCAAGTTAGTGTCAGAGCTGGGACCGAGATCCACTGGGTTTGTCCAGTGCCTCATCCATTAAACAACATGGCCTCTGACTGCCCTTGCAAAAGCCACCTATTGCAAGGCCCACAGTTCATCTTCCAGAGTGGAGGGACTCAGTCTCTTGGTGTAAAGGAAATTTGTTGTGTGTTTGGCTGGGTAGGCAAATAGTGTTACACAATGGGAAGAAGAGAATCTGTGATCTGCCCTACCTCAGCTGCCTTATTCTTCAGCATAGACTGGAGGCAGCAATGTGGATAACGGGCTAAGGGGATCCACTGGTTTTCTTGACTAAAATGGCAGTGAAAACAGGGCCGTCCTTCCCCATATGCAGAATGTGTCCAGCACCCGAAAATTTGGGGCATGACTGGGTCTTAGTATCTGCTCAATTACCTCTTCCTCTCTCTGTTCTGTGCCTCTGCTTCCTCCAGCGAGGATCGAATTAACTGAAAAGCAACAAAGCCTGCCCGACCTATCGACAGAACACTGAACTGTGGAAGAGCCATTCAACTGGTAATGAAGCCATTTAATAGGCATTTGCCAACCCCAGATATATACTCCGAGTTTCTGAATGTACTGAATTTCCTCTAACGTGATCTATGCCATCAAGTGCCAGCAATGCCCGTCTGCCATTAACATCCACATTTCCACATCAAAAGCTGTGTATGGGCCACATCTAGCCCACCTAATTAGCCTCATTAACATGGGTACTACAATTGGCAGCTACTATTTCTGGTTTGTTTGTTTTTTAATCTATGATATATTTTGAAGAGGGTGTTTGTAGATTTGTTTGTGCAAAATAAAATCATATTTCACGATTAAGTTTGCAGATGATACCAAACTGGGTGGGGTTGCAACTTCTTTGGAGGATAGGGACATAATTCAAAATGACCTTAGCAAGTTAGAGAAATGGTCAGAGGTAAACAGGATGAGGTTCAATAAAGAGAAATGCAAAGTGCTCCACGTAGGAAAGAACAATCAGTTCCATACATACAAGATGGGAAGCGACTGTCTAGGAAGGAGCATGGCGGAAAGGGATCTAGGGGTCATAGTGGACCACAAGTTGAATATGAGTCAACAGTGTGATGCTGTTGCAAAAAAAGCAAATATGATTCTAGGTTGTATCAACAGGTGTGTTGTAAGCAAAACTCGTGAAGTCATTCTGCCGCTCTACTCTGCACTAGTTAGGCCTCAGCTGGAGTACTGTGTCCAGTTCTGGGTGCCACATTTCAAGAAAGATGTGGAGAAATTGGAAAGGGTACAGAGAAGAGCGACAAGAATGATTAAAGGTTTAGAGAACATGACCTATGAAGCCAGGCTTCATGAACTGGGTTTGTTTAGTTTGGAAAAAAGAAGATTAAGGGGGGACATGATAGCGGTTTTCAAATATCTAAAAGGGTGTCACAAGGAGGAAGGAGAAAATTTGTTCCTCTTGGTTACTGAGGACAGGACAAGGAGTAATGGGCTTAAAGTGCAGCAGGGGAGGTTTAGATTGGACATTAGGAAAAAATTCCTAACTGTCAGGGTGGTCAAATATTGGAATAAATTGCCAAGGGAGGTGGTGGAATCTCCCTCTCTGGAGATATTTAAGAACAGGTTAGATAGACATCTGTCAGGGATGGTGTAGACGGAGCTTGGTCCTGCCTTGAGGGCGGGGGGCTGGACTCGATGACCTCTCGAGGTCCCTTCCAGTCCTATGATTCTATGATTATCTACAGGTACCAAATTTTGCATTAACAATCCTGCCACTTAAATTAGGTGAATGCACTGCTTTTTGCACCTGACTATGCTGGGTGAAAGATTTAAATCAGTGTTTCTCAAAGTGACTCACGGACTCACTCTGATAAAGCTGTTAATCGGCTGCTCTGGTCTGTTTACTTACTGGCTCTGCAGTCACGGAGTCTTGCAGCGACCATTGGCTGCAGTTCACCATTTGCAGCCAAAGGGAGCCCATCTGTGGGTCCCCTTGGCTGCAAACGGCAAACCACAGCCAATGGGAGCCATGAGGTTCCGTGGCTGCAGAGCCAGAAGGGAACAAACCGGAGGAGCCCGTTAACTGCTTTCTCAGAGTGGAGCTGTGAACCACTTTGAGAAACACTGGTTTAAATAATTATTTTTGTTTTTCATCGGGAAAAAGTCATGACTGTTGTTATTAGAATTTATAAAAATATTTTCTACCAAAACTAAAATTGAGTCGCCTATTCAACTGTCACTTTAGAGCAAAGAAAATTTTTACTGTTACAAATCACAAAATAATTCAAATTAATTACAGAAAGAGTAATGGAAACTTTGAGTTCCTCATTCAAATTTACTATGTATGGAAATTATTCAAGAGAATGAATAATGTTTGCATTGAAATCTTACTAATTTAAAACTGTTCCTTTACTTCCCTTTTTCAAGCACATTAATACAAAATTCTATTACATGTATTTAATTTCTTGAACGTTCCTATAAGTGTCGTCGTCTTCTTAAACCCTTGTACTCTGAGTGGAGTATAGGTCATCTACAAGTCTCCTCCTCTTCACTTTGTCTTGAGACAAAACTTCTAGCTGACTCCAGTAGTACCCCAGTTGTTGTCCTTCAATCTCAGTAGATCTTCTCCACATTGTCCAAGGTCTTCTTCTTTTGCATTTTCCTTGCAGGTTCCATGTGAAAGCTTGACGGACTATGATGGAAGATGGTTTTCTGAGAGTGTGGCCTAGCCATCCCCACTTTCTTCTCTTGATTTGAACGTCACTTTCTTCTCTTGATTTGAACGTCACCTCATGGTCCATTCCTTGTCGTGGTGAGGTGGTTTCTGTGTCTCAATGACCTGGAAGGTTATGCCAGCAGGAGCTACAGCTCCTGGAAGGGTCACCCAAACTGGACAGGTCAAAGGGTAGAGACCAGACAAATTTGGATCATCTGTCCCGGAGGTTGAAAGGGGTTGGCTTAGGCTTAACAACCCTATCCGTTTAAAAAAAAAAAAGTTACAGAAACATCCACAGCTATAAGTGTAATCTACGCAAAATGACTTTGCCCAGTCAACAACGGACCTCGCCTGCTAGTGTGTGTGTGTGTGTGTGTGTGTGTGTGTGTGTGTGTGTATGTGTGTAAAATTTGGTTAGTCTCTAAGGTGCCACAAAACCACTCATTTTTATTAATTTACTGTGTTAGTAAATTAATTTACTGTGTTCTGGGCCTTAGTTTAAAATTTGCGTTAAAACTATTACATTAGTGTATTGCTGAAGATTGTAAAGTCGCATCTCTAAAATATCATCATGCCCTCATCCCTGGGCTGCCTTTGGGCATAGGGGTAACAGTTTAATAGTATTACATAGGGCCCCATAAATCCTAACAATGACCCTGAGTGAAAGCCTCAGATAAATGAGGAAAATGGGAAATATTTAAATGGAATAAGCATGAGAGGACCCCAAAAGATCCTGGCCATCTGCTACTTCTGTCTAACCACTACATGTATAATCAAAAGAGTATTAAAAAAAAACCAATAGTTGATTGACTAGGATATATTTACTCAGAGAAGGAGTTACAGAGGGAACTTAATTAGATCAAAGGAGCTCTTGTTAGAATCAAAACTGAGAAAGGGAGTGATTACATTTTTACTCCTACAGAAACCACTCAAAGAAAGAATAATAAACGAATGACTAAGATTTGCTTAATGACGATCATGTGAAAAGGCTTCTGTTCTGATTTTTCCTCTTTTTCTCAGCTCTTCTAATAGTGAGATTTTCTTAGGGTCACCTAAGAAAGGAAGAAGAGACAAGGGCTATTTTACCAGTAGCATAATAAGGTGAAAGGCTCGAGTGTATGTTTGTGTGTGTGAGAGAGAGACAGATAGAAAATTGCCACTATAGCTAATGTTTTCAGTCGTTGGGCGCTGGCAGTTATTTTAACAGGAGAAGCCAAGGGAAGGTGGCAGAGACTAATGTTTTGGGGGGGGGCAGGGGAAATGGTCACTAAGGGCTAAATCCTGATAATTTTGGAGCTCCTTCTCTTAGGTAATGAGTGTCCTCAGCTCCTATTAATTTGTGGCAGGATCTGGCATGTAGGTGTTAATCCAGTGGGGATGTTTTCACAGGCAATTGTAGCAATAAAAATCATTTTAGTGTGTTCCTTGCAGCATGTTCCATTACAATTAAATTACAAAAAAAAAAAAGCGAGGGCTACTTCCTGGCATACTGCCTATCCCAGAACCAGAGAGATGCTGACCTTTCGCTGATTTGAAGTGGTTTGCAAACAGCCCTGTTGTATTTGCTTCTTGCAAATGTTTCCTCTTGCCTCATTTGTAAAACAAATGTAGATTAATTTGTCTCCAGGCTACAGCTGATTCTGTAAGTTACTGAATCTCCTGGGGAAGGAATAAAGGTCTGGCTCAAAGCTTAGAGCATTGCAAGTCTTTCAGACTCCTAGAGTCTTTTCACAGGCAAAGAGTTAGTGGCTGGTGTTTATGCCTGGGAAACACATAGCTGAATATCTACCCATTTTTTTGTGCAGGGGGTCCCTGATCTGTTTAGGAGGATAACTGGACTTCTCCCAGGGGAAGGAAGGGTATTCTAAGCTTCTTAGGCAGTGGCTACTTGCCTGCAACTGAACTGGCATCTGAGTTGTCAATGCGGCCTCCAGCCACAAGGGGCAGTGGTTGTAGGGAGAAGACAGCTAAAGTGCAGGCTGCTGACACACAGTAAAGGCTACCTGATCTCTGCATACCTCAAAAGTGGCAGCAGTTCCTTGAAAGGAGTACAAAGGAGGAACCTCAAAATTTGGCACCAGTCCACTTTAAGGCCAGGACATTCAGGGGAATAGATCCTGAACTTGGTGGTTGTGCTAAGATGATGCTGATTGCATATTTGTTGTAAACGACCCAGGGCAGACACTGCGATGCCAGTCCCCTGGAGAACTTGTGTGAGAGTTAGAGGAACTGGGGAGTGTAGAACTCACATAGCAAACGCTGGAGACGGCACTGACAGTTTCATTGTTCAAGGAGATTGGAGTCGCGGGTAGACCTGCCCCTGGATTTTGCGACTCTTCTTTTTGATCATGAAACATGGAGGCCAATGTCACCCACTCCTCTTCCATTTGCTGGAGTGCCTCACGAAACCTCTTGAGGCTCTGGACAGGTTGTCAGATGGTCTCCCAAAAAATACTGGACTCATGGTATTTTTTGGTCAAGCAAAAAAACCGGGATAATAAGCCCCCCCCTTTTCCCCCGTTCTGGGGCGCCCAGAGTGGTGATCGCAACCCTACTTCCCAGCTGGGACTCCCAGGCTGGGAGGCGGGGCCATGATTGGCGCTGGGAGCCTGTGATTGTGCAGAAGTCTTGCGGGGGCAGAGGGAGTGGCTGGGACTCCCAGCCACTCCCCCCACCCTGACTAGGCTTCTTAGGAGCAACCAGAGCAGCGATCGCGGCCCCGCCTACAAGGTAGGACTCCTAGGCTGGGAGGCGGGGCCGCCATCGGTACTGGGAGCCTGTGATTGCACAGAAGCCTGGCGGGGGCGGGGGGAGTGGCTGGGACTCTCAGCCACTCCCCCCGCCCTCACCAGGCTTCTGTGCAATCACAGGCTCCTAGTGCCGATCGTGGCCCCGCCTTCCAGCTGCCAGGCTTCTGTCTGGTGTACAGCCGGAAAAGTCAGAGAATACCAGACATTGCACATGTCCGGTATTTTCTGATTCTTTTTACCAGACAAAGAGCACAAATACCGGACTGTCTGGTAGAATACCGGACACTTGGCAACCCTACTCTTAGTAGGAATCTTAACGCCCATGAACCCGATGGAATGCTGCATTCTGAAATCCGTGGTCCAACGAGCATGCACAATACAGATGCTGACACCAGATACTTCTTTCGAAGGTGCTGATGAGCAACTCCCCAAACGTATTCTGGCAAAGGTTCCATTATGCAACTCTCCAAACAAGTCCATAGTGCTAGGAACACCTGTGTTTTTTAAGGTTGCCGTCAGGCAAGATGGTCAGTTGAATTGATGGCAGCCTTAAGATTGATGTGGGATGGCTGGTGGGTATAAGAGGCAAGGGGAGGCATTGCCTTCCCTGGGTCTTAGTGTTCAACCTGTCCCTTCATCCTATTCCTATTCTGACCATTCCTGCTGGCTTCCATGACAGGCTGCTGCAACTTGGTGAGTCACCCCCACCCCTCCTAGCGGCCTCTAGTAACTTAAACATGAAAACCGTTCCAGCTAATAGTTTGCCAGACCTATTAGTATAACTTTGAAGCTGTGAAAGAGCCATTAAACAGCAATAAAACCATTTAATAGACATGTGACAACTCAGAGATATACTGTCAGTTTCTGAATTTACTGGCAAAACCAGTTCTGCATTTCAGTAATACATCTTCAGGACCTTAGTTAAAATTTTGCTTTAAATATTTCTTTCGTTTTTTGCTGAAGATTATAAAAATCACATCTCTGGGAAATCCCTCCATAGATTTCTAAATGCACAATCTTGAGTATTCAGCTTTAGCCTTAAATGCTTGGATCTTCAGATGTATCATTTTTTAAATAATTTTTTTTCAAATGAGCACCCTGATCTAAACTACACATTGTAATTTTAATTACTGTCATACAAAAACCTGCTTCCCAAGTCTCCTGTCCGTTCTGTCCAGCCATGCTGTCATGGGCGGCAGGTGCAAGAGGCAAGGGAAGGTAATGCCTTCCCAAACTGACAGGCTGGCCCCTATGACACTCCATCCCCAGGCCCATCCCCCATTCAGTGTGGCTCTCCCCATCTCTTGGGGCTGCCTTGGCGTCAGCCCCGTGTTACGGCTTTAGAATGGTTTAAACGACTTAACAAGGGCCTTAAATTGCTTAAATCTCTTAAACTGATTTAAGGCTTTAGAGCAACTTAAGTTCTTGGGATCTGGGGGTGTGTCACCCTTCAGGCAATCACTTAACTGCCAAAGGCAGTTGACAGACATGGTATCTCCTTGGCTTTACACGCATTCCTGCTAGTAGTGCGCCCTCCGACTGGAGAACGTTCCTACTCTGCATGCTCCACAGAGGGCATTTTCAACCCCTCAGAATTAAGCCACTCATTTTCCAGGCTAGCAAAGGTTCTGCTGTTCCTCAATGAGGCGCCCACGTGTCAAGTCAAATTGCTCAGAGTTCTTCTGTTTGTGAGCAAAACGGTGGTCAGAACAGGAAATAGAACCTTGCGCTGGTTTTGTTTTTATAATTGTCCCATTCAGACACTTGAACAAAACTAGTTCCCATTTACCAGAAAATATATCCCTAAGATCTTAAACAAAAATTTCATCTTCAAAGTATAATCTTCTGGAAACTTGAGTGAATGATAACAAGAGCTTGTGGAAACCATTTTACAACCATCATTAGAGAGGCAACTAGAAGGAACTTCTGCAATAAAATAATGTTTTGTTACCTGGCATGATAGCAGGATCTGTCTTTTGCACAATAATGATTCTTGGGAAGGATTCAGGGTATTTTACCTTCCGCAACTAAGAATGAGGATTTTAGCCCTAGCAAGTTAGGGGACTCTGTTACTATATAGCACAGGATAAAAACAACTCTGGCAAGGTGAATGGGATTTTCTTGGAAGAATGCATTACCTAATTTCTTTCTGTTTGATGAAAGTGATAGGTCATGGAAGGTAGGAGAGGGAAATTATTAAAATTAAAAGACAGTAGGTTTAAAAACCAAACAATAGGAAGCATTCCTTCAAACAACACACGGTCAATCTGTGGAACTCCTTGTCAGAGGATGTTGTGAAGGAAAAGACTATAACAGGGTTCAAAAAAAGAACTAGATAAGTTCACAGAGGATAGGATCATCAAAGGTTATTAGCCAAAACGGACAGGTATGGTGTCCCTGTTAGGGATGAAAAATCCCATTTCATTGGTTAACTGGTTAAATGTTAAATGCCGTGGCCAGGCTGCTGTGGCCTGTTTGCCGCAGGCAGGGCCTGCTCCAGCTGGAGGAACCCTGGCCTGCGGACCCACCACAGACGGGCTGCTCTGGATGGTGCTGTGTAGTGGCTCCCTAACCTGAAAAGCGCTGCAAGAGATGTGTGTTATAGTTATTTCCTATAACCTCTCCTCCCAACACGCATATATAGAGTCTAAAACAAAGGAGAAGTGCCGCTCTGCCTACTCTGCTAAAAATAAAGATAGCATCCTTCTTCTCACTAGCATGGGTAACCTGTCAGTTCCCCTTCCCTGGGGTGGTGCATGGGGAGTTCTCCCTCCTGTTTCAATCTACTTTAACCACTTGCCCTGCCATATTCCTGGAGAGGGAAATTACCCAGGGGAACATGAAGAATTGGAAGCAGGATTCAACTAATAAAGAATTTAAAGCGTAGGAAAATAAATAATGACAATCAGCATGGTTTTATGGAAAATAGGCTTGTCAAACAAATCTGATTATATTCTTCGGAGCGATTGCAAGTTTGCCTGATAAACGTAATTGCTAGATGTAATGGACCTTTGTAAGGTATTCAACTTAGCATGTGACATTCTGATTTAAAAAATTGGGAGATATAATATCAATAGAGCACATGCTAAATGGATTAAGGACTGACTAATGGTCAGATCTCAAAATGTAGCCATCAATGGAAAATCGTCATATGGGGGTGTTTCTAGTGGGGTTCCACATGGATCTGTTCTGGGCCCAACAGTATTCACCACTTTGATCAAAGGTCTGGAATCCTAGAATCATAGAACCCGAACAAACCTAGAAAGGTCAGCACGTCCAGTCCCCTACGCTCACAGCAGGACCAAGCACCGTCTAGACCAGGGCTACTCAACAAGCGGCCCATGGGCTGCATGCGGCCTGTGCCCTGTCTGTTTGCAGCCCGTGGTGCAGTTTGAGTTTACATGGGGCTCAACACGTGACCCACAGGTGGATCCTTTGAACATGGCTTCCACTGGGAACACACTGCGCAATGGTGAGTCAATATAATGGTCTTCTGTTGATATGCGTTTTAGTAGTTAAATTCCTGGACTGTCATTGCTCATTAAAAGTGCTGTCCTATGGGTGAAAGTCAGGTAAATATTGCATTTTATTAATATCAGCAGAACTGGCTTAAATGGGGCCTGCGTGCTGTGTAGTCTTGCCATAATCTTTGTATTCATGCCCGTCAGTGTGAAAAGCTATTTGCATATATATGCAACCACTCTTAAGTTGCGGCCCTCAGCATGTGCTGTGAGTATCATTGTGGCCCCCGGGGCTTCCAAAGTTGAGTAGCCCTGGTCTAGACTATCCCTGACATGATGGAGATTCCGCAGCCTCCCTAGCCAATTTATTCCAGTGTTTAACCACCTTCTCTCTCCATCTTGTAACATCTTTTTAGGTACTTGAAAGGTATTATCATTTTCCCTCTCAGTCTTCTCTTTTCCAGACTAAACAAACGCCGTTCTGTCAGTCTTCCCATATAGGTCTTGTTTTCTAGATCTTTAATCATTTTTGTTGCTCTTCTTTGGACCTTCCCCAATTTCTCCACATCTTTCTTGAAGTGTCGTGCCCAGAACTGAACACAATACTCCAGTGGAGGAGTAATCAGAGCAGAGTAGAACAGAAGAATTATTTCATATTTCCTGCTCACAACACTCCTGTTAATACTCTACAGAATGATGTTGGCTTTATTTGCAACAGCATCACGCTGTTGACTTATATTTAGCTTTCGGTCACTATGACCTCTAGATCCCTTTCTGTGGTACTTCTTCCTAGACAGTCGCTTCCCATTCTGTCTGTGTGAGACGGATTTTTCCTTCCTGAGTGGAGCACTTTGCATTTGTCCTTCACCATATTTACCTCCGACCATTTCTCCAGTTTGTCCAGATCATTTTGAATTACAATCCAATTCTCCAGAGCAACCCGTCTCATCTTGGTCTCATCCGCAGACTTACCTTAATCATTAATAAAGCTATTGAACAGAACCAGACCCACCTTATAGGAGCTGCACCTAGGTTGTATTTCCCTAGTTTGTTAATGAGAAAGACATGCAAGACTGTATCAAGTGCCTTATTAAAGTCTAGGTATACCACATCTATGGCTTGTTATCCTGTCCAAGAAAGCTGTCAGGTTGGGTTGACATGATTGGTTCTTTACTAATCCATGCTGTCTGTTACCTATCACCTTATTATCTTCTAGATGTTTGCAAATGGGTTCCTTAATTATTTGTTCCATTATCTTTCTTGGTACAGAAATTAAGCTGACTGGTCAGTCTGTAATTCCCTGGGTTGTCCTTATTTCCCTTTTTTATAGATAGGCACTAGATTTGCCCTTGTCCAGTCTTCTCTCCTATCTTCCTGGCCTTTTCAAATATTATAGCTAATGACTCGTGTGTCTCCTCAGTCACCTCCATGAGTAACCTAGGATGCTGTTCATCAGGCCCTCGTGACTTGAAGGCATCTAACGTGACTTTTAATTTGTTCTTTCCCTACTATAGCTTCTGAAGGAAATATAAAAATCACTGGCAGGTGACACAAAGATTGGCAGAATGGTAAATCATAGGAGAGTAGTGTTGAAAGAGACCTCAGAAGGTCATCTAGTCCAACCCCATGCTCCAAGCAGAACCAGCCCCAATCCCAATCATAATGGATGCTAGTGAATAATGATGAGGACAAGGCAGTCATACAGAGCAATCTGGATTGCTTGGTAAGCTGAGTCCATTCAAATAAAATGTTTTTTAATACAGTCAAATGCAAGGCCATACAGCTAGGAATAAAAAATGCAGTGCCATAAGTACATGGGGAGGGGTTGTATTCTGCAAAGCAGAGACTCTGAAAGTGATTTAGGGGATTCCACTACATTAGGGTGTCCAGATGGACGGATTTGACAGGGACAGTCCCAATTTTGGGGCCTTTTTCTCTCCATTTTCAGCTTTTAGCATGCAGCCAAAGGAACAGACAGTCGTCGCAGTTTTAATCGAGTAGAACTAAATTGCTGGCAGTCTCCATCCCGGGTTTCATAGGGTTCCTACAGAGTGCCCTGATTTTTTATCCCCTGACACCTGTCCCAATTTTTCACATTTGCTGTCCAGTCTCCCCTTAATAGACGAGCGACTCAACCTGAGCTTCCAGAGCGATGCTGTAGCAAAAAGGTCCTTGAGTGGATAAGCAGGAGGAGGGATGTGATGGGTCATTTGTAAGGCTGACACCAGACTGCAACGTAAAGGGCTGGTGTCCAACTTTTAAAAAAGATTTGTTTTTAATGGAGAAGATACAGAAAAGAGCCACAACAATGACTGCAGGGCTGGAAAAAATGCCTTACACTGAAATGATTTCAAAGGTCGGTCTGTTTAGTTTATCAGAGAGAAAACTGAGTGGTGACTCGATTGCTCTGAATAAGCACTTTCATGGGGGGAAAATCCCAGATACTAAAGGTCTCGTTAATCCAGCCGCAAAAGGCAGAACAAGAGCCACTGGCTGCAAGCTGAAGCCAAAATCCAATTAGAAATTAGGCACACTAGTTTAACAGTGGTGGTGAGGAACCATTGGAACTAACGACGGAATCTCCAGCTGTGGATGCCTTCAAATCAATCCATGATTCCTCTCTGGAAGGTGTGGTTTGGTCAAATTCGGACCAACACTGGGGTATCTGGGTGAAATGTTGTGCCCTGTGATATACAAGGTGAGGTGATGGACTTTCTTGGTCTTATACACTATAAATAAGTGGCCACCTAGGAGTCCTCTTCTTATTATCTAAAAGGGAAGACGATTTCTTAAAGCTCCTGGAGAGCAGAACATTAACTCAGCCAGGGGCCTGGTTCTGGTTTGTCTCTGTTGTTTTTCTGGAAATCAGTTTGCACATTCTCTGTTGGCCTTTCACTCCTCTCCCCGCTCCTTCCCTGAACCCACAGAGCTGGGGGGTGGGATGGAGGGATTGGCACAGTGACTAGAGGTGCCTGGAAGCATTGACAGACAGGAGAAATGTTTAAGTTCAGGGCAGGGATTGGCTTGATTACACCCACACGTTTAAAAGAATCTGCAGAGTGAGTGCAACCATGCCTCTGGGCATGATGGGAAATTGCATGCAAAAACTCCTGCGCCATCAGAGCAGGAAGGTGAGCACCTCCCCGGGGAGGACTGGCAGAATGAAGCCGCAGGAGCGGTCTGTCTGTTTTGCCTTTGGGTGACTAGCTGACAGGCCGACTGGTGAAACCGAAGGCTGTAAGCATTGGGCTCATGACCCAGATCCTTCTTCCTGTTTCTAATGCGCGTGTTCTGAGAGGTGCAAAGAAACAGAAATAAAAGAAACGCTTCTCCAGTGTATTTCAGTGAGTCAGGCCGTGCTCGACTTCATAGCTACTCTGGATCGGGAGGCCTCTGTTCTAGGGTCACAGAGAAGAAAACGTGGTTCTTCTTGCCTGGGCCTTATCTTCGCTCTTCGCTGGCATCTGAGCACCCTCGTGCCTGACTGTTAGCTGGCGTACCAGGGATTAGCACGGCTGATTTTCAGCTTTTAGCACGCAGCCTAAGGAACAGACGGTCGTCACAGTTTTAATCGAGTAGAACTAAACTGCTGGCAATCTCCATCCTGGGTTTCTACAGAGTGCCCTGATTTTTTATCTCTGTTAATGTTGCCTGGAGTTCCTGCTTCTAGAACGAGTCGGGGAGAGATGAGGCAATTATGCTGCGGTAGAGAGCCTTACACAAACAAGAGCTGAATGGTTAAAATACAAACATGCATAAAGATGTAGGACCTGGCGACCTTGCTTTGTTTGCATACATGTAATTGGCATAATTTCTGTGTAATTATGTTGATTTGCAGTGGACCCTGGGCTGTTTTTTTGCCCCTCTTGGTCATATTTGTTCTGCCCTAGAACAGTCAGTGCTTAGGAGTCTACTGCCGCAGCCTATGATGTACCTTATTGCTGGCTTTTGTAGCATACACTGCACATCTTTAGTGGACTGGAAATGAGCAGCAAACAAATTACAGCCAGTTGTAGCTAGGTGGACAGTTAGAAACAGCTGCCAGTGAGGAAAAATGCAGATATAATATTGGAGCACTTGCACTATCGTCAATATTCAGTGAGATGCTGATAATACTGTTTGGCTTGCTGATGTATTCGTTGCACTCTCAGCCCCGGTGTAAATAAGGAGAACTCCCTCCTCTGTGCTCATTTACAGAGTTTCACACAGAACTGCCTGAGCGCAGGTCTGGAGAAGGCAAGGTTTGCATTCTAACAAACTGTGTTGTCAGGCCAATCTCACAATCCAAATATACAGGGAAGACTTGGAACTTAACTTCATTTACAGGTTTGGGACCCATCACAAAGGCATGCACAAAGACATTACTTGACTAGCACACTACCTTCCACATCCTAGGCTATGTCTAGACTGCCTCCTTCTGTCGGCAGAGGGATGCAGATGAGTCAGGTCGACATTGAAAATGAAGTGGTGATTTAAATATCCCGTGCTTAATCTGCATAAAAATGGTCACCATTTTTGCCAACTCAGCACTTAATCGGCAAAAAGAGGCAGTCTAGAGGAGGATCTGTCGAGAGAGAAAGCCTTTTTCGACAGATCCCTTATGCCTCCTGCAAGGAGATTGACAGGATCTGTCGGAAAAGGTTTTCTTTCTCGACAGATCCCTCTCTAGACTGCCTCTTTGCAGACAAAGTGCTGAGTCGGCAAAAATGGTGGCCATTTTCATGCAAATTAAGCACGGGATATTTAAATCCCCGCTTCATTTGCAATGTTGACCTGCCTAATCTGCATCCCTCTGGGGACAGAAGGATGAAGTCTAGACATACCCCATATGCCTTAAAAACCAAACACTGGGTACTTAAGAACAATTTGCACCTTCTCTATCAGCGTCATGTGGCAGGAACACTCTAATTAATTATTTCTTTTCCCTTTTTCCTTCTCCCCTATCCCCTGTTTATTTTGGAACTGGACCTTTATTAACTCCATTCATCTGAAGAAGTGGGTTGTGCCCAGGAAAGCCATCTCCATGTTTTGTTAGTCTCTAAGGTGCTGCTTGACTTTTCCTTGTTTTTTAATCTCCCTTCTGACACTCTGTTTCACACCTTGATTAGGTCTAAGGTGAGCAGATAGCAAGTGTGAAAAATCAGAGATTCCTTTGGGGTGGGTGTGTGTGTAATAGTTGCTTATGTAAGACAAAGCCCCTAGATTGGGACCCCTGGTCACCTCACTTAGGTCACAAGAACAAGGTTCAAGGTAAGCCCTACTGCCCTTTCCAAAAAGGTCTGGAGTGGTCAGAATGAAAAGCTGTAGAAGTCACAACAGAATGGACAAGTTACACATGGGTTTGTATGAACAATTTGTGTCTCAGGGCCTCAGATAAATAGCAAGAGCAGGGCATGTGCTGTGGTAACTGTGAGCCTTTTCCAGCATATGATGCTATGCTAGACGTGATCAATACTCCATCCTCATTATTAGAAAGAGGAGTCTGAACTGTCCCATTCCTACTCCAGCCACAGCATGGTCAGCGAGCTTTGCTGAACTCTACAGTATCCTTTGGGCTCTGGAGCAAGTTTAGTGTTAGTCTGTTTCAGCAAAAGCAACCAGGAGCCCTGTGGCACCTTAACAACCAACAAACGTATTTGGGCATCAGCTTTCGTGGCTGCAGCCTAATGTGTCAGCTGCATGGAATCACCCGGAACAGCTGCACTTACAAGACAGAGAAACTCTGGAATAACAAGTGGTGTCACGGCATTTAAGGCAATGACACCATGACCGATGTTGCGTAGTGGCAGGGCGCTGTCTCAGAGGAGAGTCTGCTAAAGCAAGAGGTCATGTAAACATCCCGTGGGAGTCCAGCAGATGGACTATGAAAATAAAAAAACGTAGAAAGCTGCCGACCAAAGACACGGTGTGCGTGTGGGCAGTACGTGATGTGCTGGTAACAGTGGAACGCTGAATGTTTCAGTGCCTGGCTTCTCCCAAAGGCCAAAGAGATCCCCGGGTTAAAGTGGCATTGAATCAGGGAGCTGTAGGCTTCAGTCGAGGTGCTTTATGCAGGACATCCAGAGCCCAAATAAAACAATTTTCTCTTCACTCTTCTGCTTTAATCTCCTCATTGTCTCCTCAGTATAGAAAGGGGGTTAACTCTTGATGAAACAGTCGTCGGTCTATAATTCCCGCCACCGTTTCTGAGTAACTGCTGTGAGTACCAGTGGGGTAGCCACGAGGCCGGTTTTCGCCCGGAATACCCACTTGAAAAGGACCTTGGCCACTCCGGGCAGCACAACCAACCAGGCCACTGAACGTGCACAGCAGGGCTAAGGCAGGTTCGCTGCCTGGCTGGCTCTCCGAGGCTCCTGGAAGCAGCTGCCAGGTCCCTGCAGCCCCTAGGCACACGGGGGCTCTGCGTGCTGCCCCTAAGCCGGAGGGGGGGCTCTGCGTGCTGCCCCTAGGCACACGGGGGCTCTGCGTGCTGCCCCTAAGCCGGAGGGGGGGCTCTGCGTGCTGCCCCTAGGCACACGGGGGCTCTGCGTGCTGCCCCTAAGCCGGAGGGGGGCTCTGCGTGCTGCCCTTAGGCACATGGGGGCTCTGCGTGCTGCCCCTAGGCCGGAGGGGGGGCTCTGCGTGCTGCCCCATGGCACACGGGGGCTCTGCGTGCTGCCCCTAGGCCGGAGGGGGGGGCTCTGCATGCTGCCCCATGGCACACGGGGGCTCTGCATGCTGCCCCATGGCACACGGGGGCTCTGCGTGCTGCCCCTAGGCCGGAGGGGGGGGCTCTGCGTGCTGCCCCATGGCACACGGGGGCTCTGCATGCTGCCCCTAGGCCGGAGGGGGGGGCTCTGCATGCTGCCCCATGGCACACGGGGGCTCTGCGTGCTGCCCCTAGGCCAGAGGGGGGGGCTCTGCATGCTGCCCCATGGCACACGGGGGCTCTGCATGCTGCCCCATGGCACACGGGGGCTCTGCGTGCTGCCCCTAGGCCGGAGGGGGGGGCTCTGCATGCTGCCCCATGGCACACGGAGGCTCTGCGTGCTGCCCCTAGGCTGGAGGGGGGGGGCTCTGCATGCTGCCCCATGGCACACGGGGGCTCTGCGTGCTGCCCCTAGGCCGGAGGGGGGGCTCTGCGTGCTGCCCCTAGGCCGGAGGGGGGGCTCTGCGTGCTGCCCCTAGGCCGGAGGGGGGGGGCTCTGCATGCTGCCCCATGGCACACGGGGGCTCTGCGTGCTGCTCCTAGGCACACAGAGGTTCCACATGTTGACCTCACCCCAAGTGCCAGATCTGAAGCTCCCATTGGCAGGGACCCATGACAGTGGGAGCTCTGGGGTTGGTGCCAGCGGGCACAAGGACAGTGCGTAGAGCCGTCTTGTGCCTAGGGGATGCAGGGACCTGCCAGTCACTTCCTGGGAACAGCTGTAAGTGTTGCTGGGACCCTGCACCCACTCCTGCACTCTAACCCCTGTCCCAGCCTGGAGTCCCCTCCCGTATCCCAACTGCCAACTGGAGCTCGCACTTTGCACCCCAACCCGTTGTCCCCTCCCACATCCTGAGCCCCTCATTTCTGGCTCCAGCCAGCACCCACATCCCAGCCCTAACCCCCTGCCAAAATTTATTATCCCTTTCTGCACCTCAAGCCCCTCCATCCCTGGCCCCACCCCAGAGCCAGCACCCCCAGCTGCAACCGCCCCCCCCTCCCAAATCCATCGCCTGCCCCAGACCAGTGGAAGTGAGTGAGGGTGGGGGAGAGAGAATGAGGAACAGGGGGGTGGGGATGGAGCTGTCAGGGGTGGGGTCTTGGAGAAGGGGCACCCAGGGGTGTTTGGTTTTGAGCCGTTAGAAAGTTGGCAACCCGAAGTACTAGTCCCCTTTGGCAGGGATTATCTGCCTGCCCTTGGTTCAGCTGCGTCTCGGAAGCCACGGACACACCCACCTTGAGAGCTCCATTCCTGAGCGCAGAAGACTTCCCGTGTTAATACTAGATGCTGTGCCGATAAAGGCTCGTCTGGCACCCATCAGGCCCAAAGCCTGAGGTTTTCAAAGCTGATTCTGAGTTTTACTGACATGGTTCCCCTCGATGTCAGTCAGAACGGTGGGTGTAAAATCTCCCCGTGAGCTGTCAGCACCTCCCCCAGGATCATTGCTAGTGCTGGGTCAGATTGGACAGACTCTCGGCTTCCTTCCACAGGCGGGCCGTTCTGACTGCCTGCAGCTCGCAGTGTTACTTACTCACTTCTGCTGACTCTTCTTTGGATGGCAGCAGCAATTTTGCGAAGGCTCATTTAGCTGCGTGTGGCCCCATTCACCACGTGTCTCTGTACGTGAGTCCACGCTCCGTGCAGGATATTTGAGGTCTTAATAGGGCTAGTTCAGCTTTTTAAAAATGCTGTACTTTCATGAGCTCTGCCTAACGTGCACCTTGAGAGCCCCTTTGAATTCTGGATTGCTTAATTAGTCTTCTCCATAGCTACATGACAGTGGAACAAATGAGTCATGCATAAAGGGAGAGGAGACACTTCAGCAGTAGGTTTCTATGTGCCTTTGCTAGTGAACCATGAGTAAGCAGTGTTGTAAAAAGCCTTAACAGCATTATTGATTAATTATCAAGCCTAAACGCCCCCCCACCACACAGCTTAATTGGACAAATTGCATACCATGCACTTAAGTACAAAAAGGTCTTTCTACTGCTGCACTAGCTATAATAGCAGCTGGTTTTCTGGGTCATGCTTGACCACTATTTGATCCTTGCTTTTCTAATGTGGAATAGTAATCCCTTACTAACACTCGCTATATGACCCAAGGTCACCCTAACTTAGCAGAGATGGGAAGTAGTGAGGTCCAGTAGATAAGACACAGGATTGGACTGGACTTTGAATCCTGGATAGAGTTGTGTGACATTAGGCGTATCCCTTAACGTCTCTAGCTCTTTTTTCCATCTGTAGACTGGGGACAATAAAATAGCATTTTCCATCAGAAATCGTTTTGTTAAAAAATGCAACAAGCTCTCCTTGCCCCCCGTTCTGTATCCTGTAGCATGCACAAGCTCCCCTGCCTTTTTTCACCATGTATTTGTATTGGACCAAACCAGAATACAGTAACACAGGGTGCAATCTACATAATCAACATCAGGTGCATATCAAACCAGTGCTGGGCTGTACACCACCATGAATGGCTGCAGAGATAATATTTCAGAAGAGGTTAGTAACACGACTGAAGACAGGGTATTGGGTACAAGAAGTAACTTTGTAGTTAAACCGTATGTACATGTTTTCTCCTTTCCCAGCCTCCTGGGGGACTGCTCATGCTACCTGCCTTCCAGAGGCTAGCATTGCACAATGGGGTACGGAAAACAGGATTCGTACACCCCCTGTATTGGGTTAGACTGTCTGGGGATACTTCCCTGACCAGTCACAATGGGGAGAGTCCAGTGCTTTCTTTGATCCCACAGGAAGGAATTCTCCGAATTTCATAGCTATCTAGGCCGTTATTCTTGGTCATGTCCAGGCCCTGATGAAAGCCCATTAAGAGTTGCTCTCCACAGATTAAGGTTAATGGGAGATTCTCTGACCCAACAAGTCAGGATGGTCTGGTACGGAACAGACAGATGGACATTTCTTGGGTACTGACTGTCAGGGATCAGGATACACGATTTCCCTTAAGTAAAGCCCTTCAGCTTTACTCCTTCCTGCATTTTTTTAAAATTCTTTTGTAGGATTGAAGTTTTCCAAGCTTGATCTCTGCCTGAGCAAATCTTTTATTCCAAATGTCTGAAACAAACCTCCTCTGAAATCACCGAATCATGAGTGGGTACGGGGAGGGGATATTTGTCCCATGGTTATATGATCTTGCTGCTCTGTTTTATCACACACGTAACTGAAAAATGAATCATCCATTGCATGTAAAATAGCCCTCAGTGAGGACAACGTCTCTAAGACTAAACAAAAATTGTTTGGAAAGTAAGAAAGTTGTGACCCTTTGGAAATTACATACTGAATACAAACAGTAGAATTGTTTCTTAAATGCAAGAGATTGTTCCACCAGAGAGGTCGGCTGTGCATTTCCCCCAAAGCAAGCACTTTTTGATATATGTTAATAACCAGTTGACCCTAAGCTTAAGCGTTTGTGTTCCTTTGAGGATTTACGTAAAGTGGCTTAAGTGCTAAGTTTAACCACTCTAAAGACATAAAATCTTAGGTCACCGTGGGGTACTTTCTGCTGTGAAAAGTGGCTCTGTAAAAATGTTACCAATGGGTTCCAGATTTGTATCTCAAAGGCATCCCTAGGAAATACCACCTGGGGCCACAAAGGTGCTCTAAGTTCTAAAGTGCATGCTCTGTTCCTTCTGGCTAGTGCCTAATCACCAAAAATAACTCTCTGGTCCAAAATCTGCCTCCGTTCTCCAAGCACGCTCACTGTCTCAGTCAGGTAGAGCAGCTGCAACAGAGCCCAACTGGGCTGTGCAGTTGTCACTTAGTCATTCTGTTGATGCTGCACGAGGCAGAAGACTTGGCTTCTTGTCACTTTGCTGCTTCTGAGGGGCTCTAAAGCAGTAACATCTGCTCTTTTGCCCAGTACGCAGAGATGGCTCTGAATATAAAGAGGGTGCAGCGCAGGTAAGGAGATGTCTTTGAAATAGTCACTCTTCAGACCTATGCACTGCCCTAAGAAATTAAAGTGCTTTTAATTCTGATGCTACTGCAAAGATTTGAAGGTTCTTATTCACTCTGAAGAAGTGCACTTTGCCCATGATACTGTATTTTTTATTTTTAGTCTCTAAGGGCTCATCTAGACTGCGCGGAAGATTCGAAAGAGGATTCCTGTGGAATTTGCATATCTTCTTCCAATCTCACTTTCGAAAGCAGAGCTTTCAAAAGTGAAGTAATGAAGATGCATTTTTTTCGGCAACCCCCTCTTTTTCAAAAAGCTGTGTAAACCTCATTTTTTGAGGAAAAGAGGCTTTTCGAAAAAGGGGGGGTTGTCGAAAAAAGCCACCTCTTAATTACTTTCACTTTCGAAGCTCTGCTTTCAAAAGTGAGATCGGAAGAAGATATGCAAATTCCCACGGACTTTGCATATCCTCTTTCAAATATTCTGCATAGTCTAGATGAGCCCTAAGGTGCTATAGCACCACTCATTTTTTTACTGGGGGTTTTATGTTACAGATTAACACGGCTGCCCCGGAGACTTGTAGAATAAGAACCAGTTGGTCACTTCAAACTGGTCCCATACTAGGGCAAGGAGGGGCTAGCCTGCAGCAGGAGCCCCTAAAAATCAGGAGTGGGAGCCTCCTGAAGCATGCAGCAGTGCTGTCTTCTCCAGCCAGCTCCACTCGGCTGGACAGTGTTGAGTGTGGGCAGGGAGAATGGCACAGTTCTGTCCTCCTCCTGTTCACAGCAGGGTGACTTGTGCCATGGGGCAGTATCCGGAACACTGGTGTGTTCAGAGAGTGGCTAATCTCACACACACACACACACACACACACACACACACACACACACACACACACACACTAGCTCCTCCCCTCCCCCCCCCACACAAGGTAGCCCCAAACATTTGGATTTCGGCTCCGTGAGTATCCATGTGGGCCCGTGCTCGCTGCGTGAAATGAATCTATGGGTGGTAACCGGTTGCCAATGCTTCACTTGCTCTGTTCCCAGCTCATCAGCGATGGCAGCGTGGTGTATGCAGAGGCCCTCTGGGACCATGTCACAATGGATGACCAAGAGCTGGGATTCAAGGCTGGCGACGTCATCGAAGTGATGGATGCTACCAACAAGGAGTGGTGGTGGGGGAGGATCCTGGACAGCGAAGGCTGGTTTCCAGCCAGCTTTGTACGGGTAAGGACCTGCGCATTGTTTTTAACCCTGCCCCATTAACACCAGCTTCCTGATGGCAGTGCGCCAAGCACTTCTGTGGCTGGAGGGGTGGGATGCAGATTGCACCGGCGATCAGTGCACGTACAGTGCTGCTTCTCTTTTACTGCTGTGCTCAGCTGAAGCCTCGGTGGATCTCTCCATTTGCCAGTGTATGGGCCCCATCATAATTCAGTTGAAAGCAAAGGAGCCATGCAGAACCTCTGCCCTCTGGGAATGTGGCCCTACACGCCCCATAGATTGCATGTGACAGGCGTGGTGAAGCAGATGGGTGGTGTGTGATTTGGATAGTGCAGGAGTGGGGTTCATTCCTTCCTGCTGCTTTCCCAGATGTGCGAGTTCCCCTTACTCCTGGGAGAGGACGAGAGCTCAGGCAGGCGGAGCGCATGGGCCACGTGTTTTCCTTCTCTTTCCAAGAGGGAATTTTCATTCCATGGGGCGAGCTGCAGTTCTCAGTGTGGAGGTCCGGCTCGCTGTTCATGGGCAGTCTCTCCACTAGAGTAACTGGGCATTGATATGGGGCACTTCCGATCTCTCGGGACACCTGGGTTCTCTTCCTTTTGTCCTCGCACAAATTGCCCAACACAATCTGTGAATGGCAGGAGAGGGCCGGGAGCAAAAGTCCTGGCTGGGGGTCTGACTGGAACGTAAACGTTCTGAAATCTTTTGCTTGGGGCGGAGCAGGAGGCGAAGAAGAGGTGCCTAGTCTCCTCCTTTGTAGCCTCACAGTCCCTCACAGCAATCCTGCTCCAGAGGCTACAGTTTGTAAAGGAGATCACTTGGATGTGGCCCCAGCCCTGACCTTCCATGGGGACAGAACCATTTCCGGGAGTCCCCTCTGCCTGCGCCCCACTCTGGGGTCGCACTGGAGGAGCTTCAGGTTGTTGCCTACTAGGTGGACCTATGTCCCTCTTGGGTAGTAAAACCTGTGGTGAGACAGCAGCATTTCTGTTGCTGATGGGCATGATCAGTGCTGGCCTTTAAAAGGGCAGGATGCCAACTTCTCCTGCTGGGAAAACGGATGGCTCCTTGGTCAAGCAACCCAAGCATGGCCAGTTATCACCTGGCCTCTGAGCTATTTCAAGCGAGAGCTGAAGGGAGGGGAGTATAAGAGCAACTCTGGCTAACCTGGGCTCCTCAGAGTGCCTTGATTCTATGCCGTCCAGATTCAGTTGTGGGTCAAACATGGAGGTTTCACTGGTTTTGCTGGGCCGTGCTCTCCTGCTAGCAACGAAGGAAAATCGGCCACAGCTTTGGTTCATCAGCGTTTGTCAGTGCTGTTGACTGGAATGACTCAATTTAGTGATGACTGAGTAGCCATCATTCTGTATTGCATGGCTGCCGGGTGTGTGATCGTGCTGATGTCACGCATTTTAACTCCATAGAAATCGAAGCAAACTCTTTATATCAATGCAATATTTGTAGCACTAAAGTGGCTGAGGTGGAGTGGACATTTGGAAAATGGCATTGCGTGCTCCTTACTTCAATGTTCTTTATTCTCTCCAAAGCATTTTGTTGGAGACTTTTTGAAATATTATTAGATATCCAGATGGGGTACCCTGAGATCTGTTAAATATGCACTTGGGCAGTACCGGATAAAAGAACTGCACTGAAAATTGCATAAAATTAACTAACAGCGGTATTAGTATCACTGATAAGGTAAACTTCACAGCAAGTACTCTTATGAAAATGTGTGATATTTTTGCCTATACACATGCTGTGCTGCCATCCAGTGGTTATTCTGTAGAAAGCAAGAGTCTCCTATTGAATGCGGTTACATTGAGATGTGTCTTCATATGCCAACACTGGCACCTAGAGTCAGTTTGAATGAAGAAAAGTTTTATTGCTGTAAAGCTTAAAAGTAATGAGTGTCCTTTAATTTGCTCTTTAACAAAGATTATCAAGGCAGAGTTTATCTGTTGATTTATTCCCTACCCCCCCCCCCCCCCCACACACACACACACAAAAGCCCTCGGTCGTGACTAGTGAAGCATGCTGAGGTGCTTTCCCTTGATGCATACGTATTTCCTCACATCACACCTGTGATCCTTCCATCCAAGAGGGAGCCTGTCAGCGTCACACCTCAATTAACGGGAGCAGGAGGTTGGGTGACATGACGGACCAAACAGGCAGATCTACTGACTCCTGCCAGAATTCCTCCCTCCCCACCTCCAGCCAGTCTGTAGACCCTGGTGCTGGATATTTCATTATAGGGGACACTGGCTAACCAGTCTGTGAGCTCTAGGAACAGGATAGGGAGGAAGTGCTGCGCACAGCAGTCCTGCTGTCCCCAACACGCCCGTCGTGGTGGGAGCAGGGTCTAAGTTAGTGACGCAGATACAATGAGTGAAAACAGGGAAAGCAGGCGCTGTTACCCACTGGATACCCCTGTGTTTGACAGCTGCGGGTGAACCAGGATGAGCCCATGGAAGACTATCCTCTGAAGGTAGAGGACGGCAAAGAGGAGGATGCCAGCACCACTGCCCGGCGTTATGGGGTGGGGCAAACAAGCAAGGACCAAATGAGGACCAACGTTATCAACGAGATCATCAGCACAGAGAAAGACTACATCAAACACCTGAAGGACATCTGTGAGGTAACGTGGCTGGGACTGAAGGAGTGTGACCCAAATGCACGAACTGAACCCACGTGAAGAGATCCCCAGTTTCCACCCTGCTATGCTGTCCTGTGCTCTTCCTCTCTCTCTCTCTCTCTCTGGCTGTGGGTTACTCTTCTCCCCTTAGGAAAGAGCCCTTGCTAAGCAGAGCTGTGGCTCTGTCAGAGACCAGTGTGCTGTGTGACTGGCAAGTCTGCCCAAATCTCTTCAGCCTACCCCTGTGTAATTCCTGGCCATGTTCAGGGAATGGGGAATACTGATCCATTCCAGGAATATCTCAAATGCCCTTTTATTTAGGGCGCACAGAGTCCTGATGAAACGTAATTAGTTGAATTCCCCACGCCAAGGCGACTAGAATTCTAGCACTGCTGTGTTCTTCGTGAACGGAACGGCGTGAGGTGGTAGGCTCAGAAATGCCAGCCTTCATGCCAATCCCATGCTCCGCCATCAAAACCCTGGGCAGTGTCTGGCCGGTTAGAGCCTCCGCTTCTGAATATTCTGACATCTCCTGTCACAGGTGAGAGCTCTTGTGATGCACGGAAGACGTGATAAATGGTGATAGCAGCTTTGCCTGCACATAGCACCTTTCCTCCCCCTAACACTTTGCAAAAGGCATGCCCCAACATACCCCTCCACTGCAGGCTCCCTCCTCCCCCCAGGCTGGAGGGAGGAAGCCAACTAGGCTAAATGTCGCACCCAGCAGGGGAACCAGAGACAGTTTTATCCAAGGACTCCGGGGCAAGCTCTGGCTTTTACAGAGAGTGTTCCAGTCTCCTCATCACTGTCTGTGTTTTGCACCTTTCTTTCTCCCTTGTCCAGTCCAGATGTGACCCAGTCTTGGCGTGCGAGCCCAGGCCCTCAGCTGGTGTAAATCAGCACGGCTCCATCAATGGAGTGGTGTCGATTTACACCAGCTGAGGGTCGGGCCTTTTGGGCGTAACCAGAATATCTGGTACCCATAGAGAGAGTTCGTGATTTGCTGCAGGAGGTTCCATTGTGCAGGTTGAACCACTGAGTATGCATCAATAACTTTTTCCATTGACTCCAGTGATCTGTGGATCAGGCCCTAGAGCAAGGACCAACCACCCCTTGCAAATCTGACTCCCCTCAGGGTTACATTAAGCAGTGCCGTAAGAGGGCCGACATGTTTACGGAAGAGCAGCTGAAGACCATCTTTGGGAACATCGAAGACATTTACAAATGTCAGAAAAAATTCGTCAAAGCGCTGGAGAAGAAATTCAACAAAGACCATCCACATCTGAGTGAGGTCGGCTCCTGCTTCCTGGAATACGTGAGTTGGTTTGGCGCGTCTCTGTGGGAGAAGGGTAGTGGGGGAGATGCTAGCTGTGGTGGGCCAGACGAGAAGTCTGGTATTTCTCCGATGGGGTTTTAAGCTTTGGATTTTTTACAATTAAATGCATAGTCCTGCCGGTGGCCAAAAAAACCTTCCCAATTAGACTGCAGAAAAAGCTGCTTTGCTGAGTGCTGTATCTCCATTGGGGGTGACAACTCTGTAGCCTAATGTTACCATTTGCAGGCCAATATTTTAAGTGCTGCACTGCTCAGCATTTCATCAGAAACCTCCATCCAGGTAGGATACAGTGGTCTCTGCAGTACATGGGATGTTGGACGCATACTAGTCTGCCTGATAATTAGCATCTGCCATAACTTTGATTTGGCATCACCCAGGCAAACATATAGGCCATTTATCAGATGAGCCTCTTCACCCTAGATTGGCATAATGAGGGTGTGGGGGTGGGTGTGGGGGTGGGGGTGGGAGTGGGTGGGTGTAGGTGGGGTGGAGGGGGTGCACGTGTAGATCCATCACAGAGAGTATAGGCCCACCTGGGAAAGCTGTGGGTCAGCACACCTGGCAGTACCCACGACCATTGGGCACAGAGAGCCAGCAGGGAGAGGCATGGAAGAGACAGGTGGTTCCCTAGCTGTTGGGGAGCATGTACTGTAGGTGTTCTGAGAAGAGGGGCCAGCATTGGGTGGAGGATGGCCGAGATCTGCAACACTTTCAGGTCCAGACATTGATCTGAGATTACCACGAGAACTTGCCTTTTCATCCTCCCCTCAGCAAACCGAGTTCCAGATATACTCCGAGTACTGCAACAACCACCCCAATGCATGCACGGAGCTCTCCCGACTCGCCAAAGTCAACAAGTACGTCTACTTCTTTGAAGCCTGCCGCCTGCTTCAGAAGATGATCGACATCTCTCTGGATGGGTTTCTGCTGACCCCAGTGCAGAAAATCTGCAAGTATCCACTACAGCTGGCTGAGCTGCTCAAATATACCAACCCTCAACACAGGTAGGTGAGGCATGTGGGGGACGTACTTACATGCACCTGGGAATAGGCAGTTTGAGCCCTGTTGTCTTGGTGTGACAGTGAAAAGATACTCATGATGAGCTGTATGTTGTGTCACCGTTCTGTGCTGGGCCCTGGTACTGGATATATCCTTGTCTAGTAGGCAGACACCGAGTGTGCCCTCCCTGTGAAACAGGTGTGAAATCACTACTCTCCCATCTGTTCATATTGTGGTTACTTCCTCATTTGGGCCCCAAGAGTGATATTAGCACAGCCAATAGACCTCAAGAGTTAATGTGTGCTTCTTTTGCTGGCTGTGCAGGAGCAAAGCATAAAATACTGTAGGTCCTACCAAAACAGAGGCTGTTTTTCTGAGAGAGCCTGAGAAGTGTCGTGCCTGAGAGGATGGGCTCTTCAGCCAGAATTAACCAGGGGTGTCTGTGTGGCTGATACTCCAGGTGTGAGGGGAGGAGTAGATTTTGCCTGCTGCTGTCCTATGGACCGGTGGATTCATGGGGAGCACAGGCAAACACGTTGCCTGTAGTAACTGTGCACTCCTTGTGGAGATCTTCTCCACAGCACAAATGGGCAGGCACAGTTCACCTACTTGGGGTCTGGGCTGCTTCAGCCCCCTCCGTACAGTCCAACCCCCAGCTTTGAAACCTCTTCTTGGGATATATTGCATGGCTGTGTTTGTTCCATGATTTCAACTGGAAATGAGGACTTTCAAGTTCCTAATGACCACACTGATGTTTTTCAGTATTACTGTGTGTGTGCGCGCGCGCGCACTGCAGCGCCTCCTGCTGGTCAGTCTGGGAATTAGCTCTGTGTAACTCGAGTGCACTACCTCTCTCAGTCCTCCAGGGGTACTGGCAGTCCTTGGTCTAGCCCCTCCCTCAGGGGCAAGACACAGTCTGTTATGTGGCCAGCCTCTCCAACAGCTAGTAGGGCAATGGGGGGGGGGGCGCTGCCCACTACTCTGGATCCCAGCCCAGGAGCCATCTAGGGGCAGCCTCCTTCAGTCCCCTTTACAGCCTTCGTTCCCCAAGCCACTTCCCAGTAGCTCTTGCACCCGCTCAGCCTTGTATCAAGGCAGCAATCCAGCAGTTATTGGCCAGAGCTCCATCCTGGGTCCTTCTCCCTGGCTAGCCAGGGAGAGACTCTGTTTTGCTCTGCTGAGCTGCCCTTTATATCAGGGCTGCCTCAGCAAACTGTCTTCTGGTTGGCTTCCAGTAAGCTCTTTCCTGATTGGTTGGGGCTCTGCACAGGCTCCCTTTAGCCTGCTTTAAACCCATCTAGCCAGAATGGGGCAGCCACCCTACTACAGTGTGTCTTATTAAATTTGTAAACACTGTGTTGTGAAACTAATTATATCCAAGTATGTAGTGCAGTGGGTGCCAAGAGATTTTGGAACTGGCAAGACACACCAGCACTCTTCTTCCAGGGCTAGATTGAACATGAAGTCCCAGAGGAAGTGAGGTGGTAACAGACGGTATGTGGGCTGGGTTAAGGAGAGTCTGTCCTTCTACAAATAGCTGCATTTCTGAACAGACTTGGCCTGTGACTAGTGTTAATTAAATCTTTAACGATAATAGCTTGAAAGCAGTGTGTCTTTAACAATTGCACTTCAAGAATCATTTTTTTTTCTGTTGGACAAAATAGTGGCTTTACATCTCCAGAGAAACCAGACTCTTAAAACAACAGGTATTTCACACCTTGTGGGTCAGACTTTCAGATCCTCCGCCCTCCCGTTCAGAACTGGCTTTCATAACAGCTCAGCTCCTTTCAGAATCAGACTTCTTATTTTGGTGCCCACGCAGGAGATGAGTTCTTCTGGAAATGTGGCCTACAGGGCTCTCTGTATGATACCCTTCAAGTGCTTTAGAGCTGTAGTCTAGAAGATCCTGGGTCCTGCTGTGAGGGCAGGGGACTGGACTCGATGACCTCTCGAGGTCCCTTCCAGTTCTTGTGTTCTGTGATTCTGTGTATCACCAGTGAATGACAGAACCAGGAATGGAACCCAGGTCTAGTCCTGGCTTGAGTGCCGGGGACTAAATTTAGTGTCCCTTCCAGTTCTGTGGTTCTCCAATTGCCAGCTCTGTGCGCCGGTCACTTTACTCTGGAGTTGAAGCCCTTTTGGATTCCACTCTGGTTGTGTTGACATCCCAATCTGTTTCACCCTAGGGATTTTAAAGATGTTGAAGCTGCCTTAAACGCCATGAAGAACGTCGCCCGACTGATCAATGAGAGAAAGAGGAGGCTGGAGAACATAGACAAAATTGCCCAGTGGCAGAGTTCAATAGAGGACTGGGAGGTGAGCAGATTTAAGGGCCCCACAGGGTGAATAGAGCCCCCAAGGGATTACTTTATATGGCCTGCTAATACAATCACCTTCTGTCACACCCATGTGTGTTGATTTTTTTTTTTTTTGTATTACATGCTGTCACATAAATCAATCATTTAGTATTTGAACTATTTTCAAGCATTATTGAGGCAGGCCGAGCTGGCATCTACTATTCTAAGTGAAACCCTTCAGAGAGTTATCAGGCCCTGACAGATACAATGGCATCTGACTTCCCTATAGTATTTGTACATGCTCGGAAACACTCTTTTAAAAATCAGTTTTATTTATTTTTTAAACAAAAAAACCTTCTTGTTTTCTAGAGTTCAGTGAATGTGTTCGATTAAATTATCCCCTCCCCCCATCAGCTCGTGTAAAGTGACATCACTCCTCTGAGACCAGAGGGTTTGGCTCATAGTATCTGCTGTGAGCAGGTGATCCTGATCTGTCAAATGGTGCTGAATCCAGAACAAAATGTCCTTTTCTGCATATACCTGGCCAAATTGGTGCCCAGGGAATGGGGGCGGGACAGCATGCTCCCCCCATGGAAGGCCGGGGTCGTCCTCCGCTGTTGTGGTGGAAGGAGATCATGTGGTGAGAACTGGGCCTGCAAATTTCCCCCAACTGTGAGCTCAACTGGAAAAAATATGCTTAAGTTCCTAAGATGTCACAATGGCTTCAGCCAACAAATGCTGATGGAAAGAAGATGCAAAGGGAAGACAGACTCAATCAATCCAAACCAAACGGCCTTCTCGTGTAATTCCAGGACAATGTTAAGGTCTCGCTTAGTAACCAAGGGAACTGCGCAGCTGGAAATCAATGAACCAAAACTGGTGTACAAGAAACTAGGCCTAATTGGTGGACAGGACTGCGGACAGGGGGCTGGGCAAAAGGGGCAACTGCCCTGGGGCCCAGCGATTCAAAGGGGCCCAGGTCTCCCGGCCACCATTGCTGCTAATGGCAGCGGCCGGATCCCCGACCCCTTTGAGTCTCTGCCTGAGCGCCGCTCTGACAGGGGGACATGCCGCAGTCTGGGCAGTGCTGAGGGCTGGCTGTCCCTGGCCCTGCCCCTCAGGCCTGAGGCCCCGCTCATTCTGGGGCGCAGAGGCACTCCCACACACACCTAGCCCCAGGGCCCGCAGTGGCTGTTGGGGGACAAAATAATGAGAGGACCGACTATCCACCCATCATTCTCTTTTGAGGGATCCTTAAGGAAAGAGACATTGGGGGGGGCAGGGGAGGCTGGGAACTGGCTACTAGAGCGAGCTTCACCAAAATGGCTGCTGCCCCCCATCATCTCCTGGGATGCTGGACTTCAGCATCCTGGCGCTGGAGATATCCTGAGCAGAGCAGGCCAGGGGGAGCCTGTGGAATCCCAGATGCCACCTCAGAGGAACTGGAATTGGACTTCAGTGGCAGCAGCAGTAAGAGCTCCAGCCCATGTTGGTTAACTTCTCCCTTCCCCTAAAGAACAGTTATTACCGTCTTCGATACCACCTAAGAGATGTCAGACAAGGCAGCTTTTCCCTCTGAAATCTCTCCTGCTAAAGGGAAAGGGAACAAGAACCCTTGTTAAGATGAAAGCCTCATGTAATGCTTCATAGTTCAGCTGCTTGAACTTGTTCCCCCTTCTTCTCTGTATCTGGAATAAAAGGTTAAGGATTTTGAGGAGGGCGTTTGCCTTGGTTCTAAGCAGGCTGAGGTCTCTGTCCACCAGAACCTTGTTTAACGCTGTCGAATGTTGGACAGTGACTGGGTTATGTTAACGCAGTTAGTCCATTTATTCCAGCTACATTCCCACAACAGCCTCCCTCTCCTTTTCCACCCCCTGCCTGTTCACAGAGGAGGACTGCATCCCGAACACACCAGTTTTGGTTCATTGGTTTTAGGCTGCAGATGTCTCTTATGTACCAGATGTGATTTTAACACAGGGATTGTGTTATCTCAGGAGGCCCTTGTGTTTGGACTAATTCAGTCTGTCCCACTTTTGCCCCTTTTCCCATCAACAATTTTTATCAGTGGTTATTACGACATGTAACGTATGGTCACCTAAGATCCAGGATGGTAGGTCAGGGACCCCCCATTTAACGAATCAAGCCCACGCACCTACGTCAGGCTGAGTTCTTCCGATTGCTCCCTTTCCTGGGGCAAACTGATGTGCTCTCTGTGGTCCTGCTGCCACTGGCAGGGTGAAGACGTCCTGGTCAGAAGCTCAGAACTCATCTATTCTGGAGAATTAACCAAAATCTCCCAGCCTCAAGCGAAGAGTCAACAGAGAATGTTCTTCCTCTTTGATCACCAGCTGGTCTGCTGTAAGAAGGTAACTTGAGCAGCCCGTCTCTACCTCTGTGGAGTGCGAGAGCCACCGAGGTCCGATCACATCCGTCTCAGTTCAGTTTTACTTGTTACAGTCCCTTCCCCAGGAGAGTCAGTCTGTAGGTTGATAGACTTGTCTGTCTGTCTGTCTGTCTGCCAGAAGACAAACATGGCTACGGTTGGGTGTCTGACTTCCAGCTCACTCCGTTCAGATAGCCCGTCCTCACAGGGAAAGGGTGGAGCGTTACAGCGCCCATGTTGGATTATAGGAACCCCCAGGCAATAGCCTTTAAGGAACGGAAGGGATCCCAACCCTTAAACCTGTCTGTTGTCTCTGGAGGGAGCAGGCCCAAAGCCCACTGATGCCAGTGAGAATCTTCCATTGGCTTGGGCACAGGCTGAGGATGGTGAGGACGGACCAACACATTTCACGCAGTGTCCTGCCGTCTGGTGCTTTCCCCTGAATGGGGAGAGCTGAAAGACCAGTTCTGTGTCCTGTTCAGGGAAGGACAGTACGGGCCACAGACCCTTTCCACCCCTTACTCTGTCTCTGAAAGCTCCTTCTGAGTTTGAGCAAATTCACAGGCCTGGTTTTCAGGGTCGCTGAGAGCTCCCAGCTCCAGGTGAAGTCAAAGACTCTGCACCCCTGAAAGCCAGCCCCCCCCCCCTCGTCGGGAGGCCAGTGTCACTTGGCTTGTATCCCTGGGAATGCTGGCTGGGCACAGCCACTTGTAGAAGCACAAAGGCTCAGCTGTGGTTGTGGCCTAGTGCGGAGAAGACAGGGCTCTTTCCACGGCACCTCGGCCAACGCTTTTCGCTGAGCGCTTGACCCAGTTCACGTTTCTTCACTCCCAGTGAGAATCTCAAAATCCTAAAATCCCACAGCTGGAAGAGACCTCAGGAGTCATTGAGTCCAGCCCCCTGCCCAAAGCAGGACAAATCCCAACTAAAACATCCCAGCCAGGACTTTGTCAAGCTGGAACTTAAAAACCTCTAGGGATGGAGATTCCACCCATCCCAGTGCTTCCCCACCCTCCTAGGGAAATAGTTTTTCCTAATATTCAACCTGGACCTCCCACACTGTAACTTGAGACCATTGCTCCTTGTTCTGCCATCTGTCACCACTGAGAACAGCCTCTCTCCAGCCTCTTTGGAACCTCCCTTCAGGAAGTTGAAGGCTGCTATCAAATCCCCCCTCGCTCTTCTCTTCTGCAGACTAAATAAGCCCAAATCCCTCAGCCTCTCCTCATAGGTCATATGTTCCAGCCCCCTGATCATTTTGGTTGCCCTCCACTGGACTTGCTGCGATGTGTCCACACCCTTTCTGCAATGAGGGCCCCAGAACTGGACACAATACTCCAAGTGTGGCCTCACCAGAGCTGAATAAAAGGGAAGCTTTGTCTCAGAAGCTAGTGCTGGCTGCATTTGTCACCAGTGATGTTAGCAGGAAAATCCAGTCCTGCATTTTGAGGCTTTTTAAGCTCTTGCTCCCTTGCACTGTCATTAATATGGAATAATACCTAGGGATGTAAAATCCTGATTAATTGGCTGACCCAGTTAAACAAATCATTGAAGCAGATAACCAAGTGAAGGGGGTGAGCAGGGGAGGAGAGCGCTCTAGCCAAGTTGGAGTGCCCCTCCCTGCCTGCCACTGGGCTGGAACGCTCCCCATCTCCCAACGCAGGCAGGGGCTGCGCCAGCCTGGCCAGAGCAGCCCCTTGCCATGGAGAGAGGCTGCTTTGGCCAGGTGCCCGGCCCCCACAGGCAGGGACTACACTGGAGTAGCCCCCTGCCCAGCAGGCTCCAGCCCCACCGTTAAAGGTTAACTGGTTAACAGGTTAAGCCTTCACATCCTAGTACCAGCACGGAGGAGTTGTCGGGCTTAGTCACTCGTAGAGCCACGGAATCAGGGCTCTTGCAGGAGCCTGCGCTTGCCCGTCAAGCGTGGCGGGAAAGGGGCGGTGAGCGGCAGGCGCACTCTGGTGTGGCTGGGAGTTGTGGCCGTGTCTGTCGTCACACTCCCGGAAGTGTAGCCCTGCCTCGCTACATGCTCCACCTGCCACAGAAATCGCTCCACCTCTTGTGGGAAGCCTGCAGCCAGCATCAGAAAGGGGAGTTCAAAAACACCGCTACCGGGTGGAGGGGCCAAATATTTGGTGTCATTGTTTCCCCCCCAAGCAATAGTGCTCGTCAATAAGGTAATGGGCGTCTGTTGCAGCTAGGGAGAGACAGGAAGTGCGTGCGTGGGAACTGGAGACCGTTACAATGAAAATAATCTCTCCCAGGATCTCCTGCGCCGGGACATCCTCTATTATAAGAGTCGGATCAACATGGATGACATGGAAGTGGTGGACGTGGAGGACGGGAAGGACAAGGACTTCAATATCAGTGTGAAAAATGCCTTCAAACTGCTGTGCGGGGACCCTGAGGAAGTCCACTTGTTCTGTGCCAAAAAGCCGGAACAGAAACAACGCTGGCTCAAGGCATTCGAGAATGAAAGGAAACAGGTTCAGCTTGACCACGAAACTGGTATGGAAAGGCTGCCTGCCTAGCGGGGCCCTCCAGCACACTGAATGCAAATGTATGCAAATGCAATACATGCCTCTCTGGCCCGGGGCTGGGCTGCAGATGGGTGTCTTCTGCATGATGTTTCTTTTCCCCTCTGCTCATTGTGCAAACAGAGCAGAGAGCAAGCACTGGCGTGAGGACTTAGGGAGCTGCTAAAATCTTTTGCCTGCCTTCTTGACCCATGCAATAGGCTGGGATGTTAGTTATGTATTTTTCTTCCCATTGTGGGGGTAGAGACAGTCTTGGATTCTGTACGTGCCACATGAGGCACATGCTGCATCTTGCAAAAACTTGGCTGAGCGCCCCGTGCACATACACTCCCCCACTGCTGGGCCCCCCAGAACATGGCCCGGGGCTCCTGTCCCCCTATGGGGCTGTGCCCGAGGAGCACAGTCAGGCCCATGGTGATGTGTTCCTCCCCTCACGGCCCTTTCCTGGGCTGTGCCACGAGCCCCACGGGCGTGGGAGGAGCTAGCTGGAGAACTAAGCGGCTCTGCTGCTAACTGTCTTGGTTTTATCTTTAAGGGTTTTCAATCACAGAGGTGCAGAAGAAGCAGGCGATGCTGAATGCCAGCAAACAGCACCACACCGGAAAGCCTAAGGGTGAGTGAGGCTCTTTGTTTGCTCCTACGCACACCAGCACGTTGAAAACCTGACTTCAAGTAAGCTTGAGCTGAGCGCTCCATGAATTGTCCCCTCCCCCAAGCTCTTGGAGCTTGATAAGTATTAACTCTTCTCTGACCACTGGGGCAGGTTTTAAGACCTTTATTCCAGTGGCACTTGGGATGGTGGAGAAGAAAATGTGCAGAGTCAAGAACGAGACACGATTGCTCCTGGGTTAGCAATAGCTGCTCTAATTTTCTGTTGCTCCACGTTTATGGAAACTAGGAACAAAGCTGGTCAAAATGAAGAGCAAAAAAATAAACCTGCAAATGTTACCAGCACGTACGGATCAGGAAACAAATTCATTAGTGCAGTCAAGGTTACATGAAAATCCAGACTTCCCAATAAACATGCACATGCCCCACATTACACAATCTGAACATGCCGATAAACAGATGAGCAACGTTTCAGTGCAACTCCCAGTGCGGTGGTTTTGTTTATAGAGACATTGAGAATTAGCTACTCTGATGACCAAGACTGCATTCCGGGGTGACATAAAGAACATTTAGCCTCCTATTCCTGTACCAATAAGGGTACAACTACACTACAGAGGAAGATAGACGCTGCCGCTGTAGATATTCCAGGGTTTGAATTAGCGGTCGAGTTAAGACAGCTAATTCTAACTAAGAGAGGCACACTGGTCAATGCCGGTAGTCCTGCTTCCACGAGGAGTAAGGGAAGTTGAAGGAAGAGTGTTTTCCCTTCAACTTCCTGCAGTGTGGACAGCGCCAAAAGCCGAGTTTAAACTACTTTGATTTCAGCTACACAATTAACGTAGCTGAAGTTGCGTAGCTTAATTCAATTTTGTCCCATAGGGTAGACATACCCAAAGAGTCTATAGCTAAGCGTAATCTAAGGACTCTCACAGTGACTGCAGACAGTGGAAGAGAAACCAGAAGCTAGTTGCCATCCAGGCAACAGCCGCTTCTTGCCTCGATGGGAGACATGAATTGTCACAAACCTTGATCCCACTCCCTACCGTTACTGGTAAGAGGGACATGACTAAGGATGTCCACTGGTGGGTCTTGTTTCAGTGAGGTGGAACGCTAAAGAGGAAGTGACTAATCCCTCACTAACTGCCTGCTACCGTACTGAGAGCAGTTGTCTCCTAGCGAGCTAGAAAATGCCCCGTTCTGAGGAGGTCATATTTTTGTTGGATCGGCCCTTTGTTACTTGCTGACGAGAAAGAGGACGCAGAGAAAGAGCCATGACAGGGAAATACAATCTGGTGAAATTAATGTATTTTCCATGCTGTGAAAATTACTCAGCGTCGTAGCTTTCTATTGCATCCCATTATATGTTAATTTTCCCTGAAGAAGCTGATTGTACGGCATGTGATTAGTGTCAGTCAAGTGGCACTACCAAAAGGTTTGGGGCGGGCTGGCCGGTAGGCTCAGAGAGGTGGGAATTGTCACTGCACTCGCCAGTCTTAGCTCTGCCAGTGAGATTCAGCAAACCAGTATTTCCTGGCTACAAGGGCCGGTCTGTGTGTCCAGTCATGGGTTCGCATTCCAGCCCTCAGACAGCTGAAGGTAGCTAAGGGCAGCTTCTGCTTCTGAGAGGCTTGGAGGGCGTCTGGCTGGAGATTAGACTTCCCCTCTCAGCCTCCAAAGCCAGGTCCCCACACGATTTGAATGGGGCAGCAGGAAGGCAAGCGAGAGGGGTTTTCGGGGAACTTGGGGACAGTCAAAGGGGCAGTGAGGTTAAGGTCTGTGGGGAGGGACATTTGCTTTCTCTGGGCTTGTGCTGTATTTGGCACAGTGTTGGTGCTACCACACCAGAATGGTTCGTTAAATAACCCCCTTGCTGTACGTTGGGATAAGCCAAGTGCAAATGATGAATCATCAAATGTCTGTAGGAGCCAAAGACCAGAATCAGCAGCCTAACGAGGAAGGGTTAGCAGTGGCCGAAGGGGGGTGAGCTCCCTCAGTCACAGGGACGTTTCCCCTGCTTGTGCCTGGCCTGCACTTCCTCATGGACATTACTGCCAGGGGAAGGGTCACATGACCGCTCTGGGGAAACCAGCCTTAGTAGTTGTGCTCCCTCCGCACAGCTTGCCAAGGAACTCGGTCTCTTACCTTTCTATGGTTCCAAAAGCGACAGTGTGGGGAATTGAATACAGATTGGCCATTTATTGCACAACGCTGCAAAAAGCGTAGGGAGGCAGGAGCCGGTCAAGACTTGGAGCCAAGTTATCACTGAAGTTTGGAAGGAGAAGCCAGATCTGCAGCATAAGCTGCCCGGTCTCTCCCTAGTGCAGTGAACCAAGGCCTGGTCTACTCCTAAAACTCCGGTCAACCTAGCTAGGTCGCTCAGGGATGGGAAAAATTGACCCAAGAAAAGTAGCTGAACGGATCTTGATGGAAGAATTCTTGTCTTGACTTCGCTACAGTCTCGTGGATTAACTACAGCGATAGAAACCCCCTTCTCTTATAGCAAGTGTGCGCACTGTCGCACTAGGCTGCACTGCCACTGCTGTCCCATTGTAGTGTGTACAGTCTAGATAAGCCTCTTAACTCCAAACACTACTCTGCCCCGAAGGCTTCAAAACCCAGATGTGGACTGGGCCCACTGCTCACTAAGCCATGGCAACGTTCAGACATTTACAAATACTGGCATGTTTACTATGTGGAACACAGCACGACCGTGGGGTCAGCTAAACCAGTCTCCCAAGCCACCAGAATTGGGTGCTTGTAAGTTTGTCAGCAGCAGGGCGCTGCCAGGTCATGTCTATGCTGCAAAGCAAATCCTGCGCCTGGTCCGTACCAACTGACTCCGGCTCCAGGGGCGCAGGCTTGGGGGCTGTTTCGCTGCAGTGAGGACCTCCAGGCTCAGGCTGGAGCCGGGCTGGTGCGGCCTGCTGTGGGTTTCCCTTTGCAGTGCAGACAGGCCGTGGCTGCCTGTTGTCCACCTGATGCTGCCTCTGAATTCAGAGACACGCTTTGGGCACCTCTAGACCATCGGCTTCATCCTCGAGCTGCCTTTGGGGTCAGACAACTGGAGCCAGAGTAATCTGTAATGGGCTCCAGCTTACTACGGCTAATGCTGCCCAGCTTTGAGAATGACTCTGTAGGAATAGGCCATGGGACTCTGCCAGTCTAATGTTTACGTTTCCCTGTCTCATTGTCTTCACAGCCATCACCAGGCCGTACTACGACTTTCTGATGCGCCAGAAGCACCCTACCCTGCCTACCAACCTCCCCCAGCAGCAAGTCTTCATGCTGGCAGAGCCCAAGCGCAAGCCCTCAAACTTCTGGCAAAACATAAGCCGGCTGACGCCCTTCCGGAAGTGAGGGCTGGCCGCCTGTTTGTGCCTGAATCCCTTCTGAGAAAGCACTTTAGCCATCAGTTCCAGCTGCCGGAGCTCCAGCTCCTCCCACCCTCGGTTTGCAAAGGATGGCGCATGCTCCTTCCTTCCCTATTTATTCTGCAGACTGACTGTACTTGAATGGGTCTGAAACAGGACGCTGTGTTGCGTGTTTTTGTGCCAGTCTAAGTGAGCCAGCCCTGCACAACGCCCGGGAGCTACACAAACCCCAGGAAAAGATCCCGGCAGGATGAAGCCTGAACTGTTTTGCATCTTAAGAGTTTCCTTGTCAGTTACATCTTGAGCCGTTCCTCCCAGCTGTGAACATTGTCGCTGCGTGACAGCTGCCCGAGAGACTCTAGCCGTCGGCCCACACAGAGACAGCAGCTTGTCCAGTGAAACACCTGCCTGCTTGGTGTCAACTGAGCATGCTCGGAACCATCGTTCATTGTTGCTGATGTCATGCACTTTTGGGGGAACTAAACCCTTCTTTCACTGCCCCATCCCAGAGTTCCTCTTCCAGGAAATGGTCCTACAAACTGATTAGCCTTTCTCGGCACACAGAGAAGGCAACAATGATATCGCTGTGCCCTTTTTTTCCTCTTAGTTCAACCCACTGACGAACCATAGTATGTTAATGGTGCCAATCAATCAAACCCACAGCATGAGTGAAGTACACGCATCTTGCAATCTAGTTGATTTTCTTTGATTTCTGTAAAACAATGACTTAGGAAAAAAATGTGCCTAAAATAAATACAGTCTTCAGCTCCTTAGACTCTTTCCACTGTCACTCTGCCATATTTCCTGGCCAATGAACATGTCAAACGTTTGTAATGTGTTTATTTATGGTAAATACAGAACTGTGTATTTTGTAAGTTTGTAATCGGTCCTGTCAGATGTTGTTAACTTGATGCCTGTTCCGTCTGTCTTTAATTTTTTTTATTAACAAAAAACAACGGCCAACATTTGCAAACTTCATTCCCTTAAGTTAGGGTCCTAGCTCCACACCCGGGCGCCTTCATACTAAACGCATGAATTTTTCAAAACCGTGGAACACCTACAATCATCCTCCTTCCCCCAAGTCAAGGGGTATTCCAGGTCACCTGCTGCTTTGAAAAAAGAAATCAGACCACTTGCAAGGTGCCTAAATGTGGGATTAAGAGCTTAGCGGTAGGTACACAGGTTTGTAAATTGTGGCCAAAAAGAATTCATTTAATCCTTGGTTAGTAAAAGGAAAGATTTGCCTTACAATAGTGAAAGAGTTAGAAGCCATAATGACTGAATTCCATAGCTTAGGAGGAGGTGCGGGTGGCTGTAAGGAAAACACCCAGCCGTTTCAGCGTTGCTATTGTGAGTAAGCACTAACTGTCTGCAAAGCTCAGAGTTTCAATGTTTGCGGAGACTGTAGCTGACTGAACTCTGGTCAGCCAGGGATATCTGAATTCAGTAGCATGTACAAAGTCATTCTTGCACTATATCTTTCCCCTCACCAGGGGCTACATTTAATTTCATAAAGAAACTTGTAAAAGTGACCCACAGCCGTGTTTGTGTCTTATGCGTTTGTGTCTGTCAGCGTGGCCGCCTCAAAATCCTAGTGGCTACTTCTTGCTGCGTGGGTGGCCATGTGCCACTGGAGGCCATTCTGGAAGTGGCATCTCTCTGGGGACAGCACCTTTGCGAGAGATCCAGAGAAGCCTGGAAAGGTGCTAGCTCTTTGGAACTGAGCTCAGGGCTGCCAGTGTAATTAAAGGCAAACTTCCAAATTCCCGTCAACAGGTTATGGCCCTGAAGCGCCTGACAGTCGCTTACAAGCAAGCGCCTCGTGCGGCGTGGGCCATTTCCTGGTGATATGCTGGATTTAAACAAGCATCCCTGGCTGCCTGAGCCCAGCATTTCCACTCTGCTCTCACTCCTGGGAGGAAGGAGCCGGTAGCAGCTTGCCTGAGAGAGCTGGTATGTAGCCAGGTAAGGCAACACAAACAGGCTTGGGGCAGGGCCTTTCCTTGGACATGCCCCAACAGAGGTCACTGCCCTTCGTAATCATAGCCACACCTGCTCTTCCTTCGGGCCCACGGCCCCTTACTTTGCAACCTGGCTGCAGGAGCTGGACTTTTCAGATGATTTTTCCAAGTCATAGGGACGGCACAAGGGTTCAATGCCACAATGGAACCTAGGTATTAAACGATCTGCAAAAGTGGCTTTCTGAGGGCCTGGGCCACGCTGCACCAATGCAGGGGGCCTAGTTGTCACTTCTGCAAGTGCCTCTGCAGGGACCGTAAACGGGTCCCTTGGCCAGCTCTGCTGTATTCAGAGTAAACTGCCCTGAACGGCCACTGCTGGTAGGGCAAACGTTCCTTTGAATACTCGTTTGCAGTGCTGCTGTAGCCGACTTGCACCCAGGCTGTGCACAACGGGGCAAGGGAGAGGGGGGACAATAGCTTTGATTGGGCCTAACCCCGATTGACACTGAGGTTACCTTCTCCAGACCTGAGGAAGAGCTTGGTGAAGCTCATACGTGTTCCTTCCAGCAAGAGAAGGTACTACAGTGAGATCTTACAACTCTCTTACCTTGACTCAGTGCTTTTAATAATCAGCTGGCCTAAGCGAACAGCAGGAAACCTTTCTTTTACTAAGGCACTGGCCTTTTGCGGCTCACGGCTGCACTGCCTGACCATAGTCTTCATACTGGCTTCCTCTTGCCCATCTGACTCACCTGCACTACTAGAACCAGGACTAAGCTAGCTAGAGCCATGTGTTCATGCCATGGTCTACCAGCTGGAGCCTGCACAGTTTCACTGGCCCAGAATGGACATGGATTTTTTTCCTAGCCACCCTGCTAGAACCTGGGCATAGGCCTGGCCCCTCAGGAGCCGCGGAGAAGGAAGGTCTAAGCTGGCAGTTAGGGACTGAAGTTGGATCCACATGGGCCCAACTATGTTCACAAGACGGGGCTAGATGGAATCCTGGTGGAAAGCCCAGCAGCCAGTCTGGGCTGTTGCCTGTATTAGGCTGGCATGGCTTCTACTGAGCATGTGCCTACATAACCAACAAGCAGGCACACCGTTAACAACTGCGCCCTGGGGACAGCTTTTGAGTACGGTGCAGGTTGTGAACAAGCAGCCTCAGGTCTGTCGACATTTTCTACTCATGTCGCTTACACGGGCTCCCCCGTGGCAGGAAGTGCTGCACACGTCCTTCGAAAAAGCATGTCCTTAGGGAGGTTGAACATCACGGTGCTGCTTGGGGCTGGCTAATGTGAGCCAGTGTTAAAGCCAGCAGCCAGCACAAGGGCCAGTCAAAATTGCTAACAGCTGGTGCTGAAGCAGCATTAGCCACAGTAGTTTCAAAGCCTCAAGATCTGCAGCTGGGCTGGTTACCCAACCTGGTGGGGTTGGGTTAGGCTGTGTCTGCAGTAGAGGCAAATTATGTAAACAGCCCAGACTACCACAGCCACCTCAGACATCAGCTGCTCAGTCCCAGCTTGTGCCAGGTCCCAGACCTACTCCCACTGCAGCTCAAGTGGAGTAAAAGCTGGGCAATTCTTTACTACATTTCCAGAGGCGCAGCGATCCGGGAGCTGGCCCACGCTGGGACCCAGACTACTGCGCCTCTGCCTCCTACCCCACAGCGCAGAGACGGTGCCGGGAAGGAAACCAGCTTTTAAGCCAGGTCCCCCCAGCACTGGCTCCTGCTTCCCCCCACGTTGCTGCCTCTGATACAGCAGGGGAGGAGGGAGAAGCAAGTAGCTGAGTAGTAACTCAACTACCCAACAAGCTAAGGCTTATCCAGTAGTCAACTCAACTAGTTGCTTACATCCTTAGTTCTCACATACCTATGTATGACCTTGCCGGCTTCTCTAGGATTAAACAGTCACATTTTCTCCTGCATTATTGGGTAAAGGTAAAAATGACACAATCATCCACATGCTCCCAGTGAGTTATTGTCTCCTCCCATCCCAATTTACACTGGGTTCATTCAATTCACACTGGCAAAATGGGGGGGGGGGGAGGAGGGGAGAGTGTTTGAACACACACAGCAGATTTACAACATTACCTAATTTCTGAACAGTCAGACATTTTCTAGTATATCAGCAACAGTTCAATGGAAAACTGTAGAGTCTTCAAGCAATCACTGTTTACCACAGGGGAAAGGAGGTACAAACTGTTGACGATTGTGCCTAAGAAGAACAAGCTCTTCTTTGTTATTTGTGTTGCAGAAGCACCCCAAGGTCAGGACCTGGTTGGGTAAGAATTTTGGCAATCCCAACAGCTCCTAGGGGCTGAATGTAGCACATTGGTTAAACTACCAATCTGTATTTTCACATGCTGATCCCAGCTGGAGAGGCGTACCTCTTTAACACATCAGTGACTCATTCAGGATTGCAGACCAAAGCCTGTGTACTCTTCCACGGACTGCAAAACTGGGTTACTCACTAGAGGCCGACTAGAGGGATTTGGCCAGGCTTTGACTTTTTCTGAGACATTATCTTGGGAAAACGCTTGCCAGCTGGTTTGCAGTTTGACAATTCCGCGTGCTCCCCAAGTGCTCTTGAAGCAATCAGGGTAATGTGGACTTTGTGGTGACCAAGAAATCTCTAGCCCCGTGGTCACCAACTAGTAGATCACGATCTACCAGTAGATCTCAGGGGCTCTAAGAGTAGCTCTTGAGCCCTCTCTGAACTGCACACCTGCGCAATACATTTACATTAGATTTCCTCATTTGAGGAGCAGCTATTCACCGAGCAACAGCACAGGTGAGTAGCTGCGAGGAATGGTGGGATTTTTTTTTTTAAAGTAGCAGTATAAGGATTGAGGATGGCAAGTGATGGAGAGGAGGAGAATAGAGAGGGCGGGGCTTCAAGGAAGGGGCGGGGCGGTAGATCTTGGCTTGGTCTGTCGTTTAAAAAGTGATCTTGGGTGTAAAAAGGTTGGAGACCACTGCTCTAGCCAGTGCTGGAGTCAGTACACCCGAGCCTCATGGCTCCCCCACTGACTTTGGAAGATGGACGGTAGAAGGAAAGCGCAAAGAAAATGAAATAATGAACCGATAAGTTTCCATGGTTAATCGGAGCTAAACTTTTACATGACTCTGCAGCGTTTATGAAGTGGAGCTTTCTGGCTTTGTGTTGTCAGCTAACAAGACTCTCCCTCCTCCTGCTCATTTCCAAAAAGGAACATTCCCCATATGGAAAGTGGTGACAGTTCCAATTGCCCAAGAAGCACCATGCTGCAATACCTGTGTCCCTGACAGGTCAGCCAGGGCCCTGCAATGCTGCCCATTTTGCAGAAGCAGCGCACATTTAGATTCTCAGATTGAGGCCCCATGGGCCCTCGAGTTTCAGAGGTGTTTCCTGATGCTGCAACGTGTCAGGCTGGTCATCCAAGAACTGAGGCAAATAAAAGAAAGAAGCAATTTTGACTAACTTTGGCTATGTCTAGACTGCAAGCCTCTTTCGAAAGAGCGCGTGTAGACTGCACGCAGAACTTTCGAAAAAGCAAGCCGCTTTTTCGAAAGAAAGCACCCAGTGAGTCTGGATGCTCTTTCTAAAAAGCCTGTTTGCAGCCGCGTTCTTTCGAAATTAAATCGAAAGAATGCAGCTTTTCTTTCGACGGTGGTAAACCTAATTCCACGAGGAAGAACGCCTTCTTTTGAAAGAGCACTTTCGAAAGAAGGCGTTCTTCCTCGTGGAATTAGGTTTACCACCGTCGAAAGAAAAGCTGCATTCTTTCGATTTAATTTCGAAAGAACGCGGCTGCAGTCTAGACGCAGGTGAAGTTTTTTCGAAAAAAGCCCTGAGTCTGGACACAGCCTTTGTGACTCCACAGACATGTCCACTGCTGATTCAGTAGTTCGGGATTCCTCTGCCCGCTCTGGAAAACTACAGTCTTTAATCTTGCCAAGTATTAGGATCTGAGGTTGCTCCCTGTGAATTGCTGCTGCTTTCAGTGGCAGAGAGACTAGGTCTCTTACTAGCAGGGTATTAAGTCTGTACGGCAAAACAGTTTTTCAAGTGGTTATATTCTTAGAGCCACAGACCCTAGTTCTCTTGTGTTTTCTGCATTAGCCACTGAAGAATTTCAGACTTAGGAGAAGCAAAAGATTTCTGCTTTCCTGGCCTGTCTGATATCCACTCATTAGCCACAGCCCGCAATCTCCTTCCTGCGGCGGAATTAACATCTCCCTTCACATTAAGTCTTTCGCCTCCTCTTTCTGCCTCCTTCCCCATCATGAGCTGTAACGTATATAAAAGAAGAGGTGGCTTTGACAGGGACTGTGTTCTGATTAAGGCTGCTTGTCCTGCTTGCTTAGATTCACTGTCATTTCTGTCCCTGCAACTACTTTGTCCTTCCCTCAGCACATCACGGGCTGTTAATTCTCCAGTGCGCTCTCAGCAATGCAGCTAGCTCCATTTTTTTATAGCTCTTGTGGTTGGCACATGTGTGATCCTTACCCAAGACACGTACATATCTGTGTGTGCGAATGGCTGTTGACATATGTAGAGCCCCGTGCAGATACAAAAATTTGTACCTGCATCCTCATCTACCTCTGTAAATCTGAGCTGCGGATAACTGCTCTGACGTTCACCGATGCGGCTCCCCACAGATACAAAGTGAATAGCTGCGGGTTTGCAGAGCCTTATACAGGTACACTCATGAGATGGGAACTAAACAAGGTGCCCACATTTCTGCCTGCCCAGTTTTGTGCTTTCCACACAAGTGGCCTAATACCAATAAACCAAGTGACCACCAAGGACTGCTTGAGGGGAAGGAAGATAATTGGCCCAAGATCATACTGTAGCCCTGCAGTCGCCGTCAGCAATGACATCACTGGTTGCCTGCAAATGCTCCCCCGCAAGGTTTCTGGAGAGCAATCTGCCCAGCTGAGAGCTATTTGACAATTTAATTGCAACCAGTGTTGCTGACGAGGTAGGTGGGTGCTTGAAGAATTAGTGCTGCAGGGTCCACTCTGCTGGGAAGTATTGCTAACTACCCATGATAAAGCACTTAGAGGTAAACCCCTCCCTGCTCCTGTCTGCCTAGCATCGCCACTGGCTCCCGGACACAGGGGAGCTGCCTCCACAGCAGGCTCTGTTGACAGGGCTGAACTGAGAGGGGCAACATTTCCTCATCTAGTCCCTAGGAGAGGAGGGAGGTGAGATCAGGCCAAGCATTTCACCCATTTAAAAACATTGTACCGAGTTTTCAGAAACATTCAAATAAACTGTAAACAATGGGCCTTCCTTCTAGTGTTGTGGTGTCCAACCAGTTCTGAAGCAGCGGCGCTGGAGTTAACTAGCCACACATGGCTAGTGGCTGGCGTGTTGGACACCAGAGCTAGTGAATCCATCATGGCTGACAGCTCTCCCAAGCAAAGGCAGTTATTGCCACCTCACACTGTGGGCTCACACCCAGCTGCGAGGAGCCCACGGAAGGGAGGCCTACACACATTTTTACCACCTACTGGAAAATTAAACACGTAGCTCTTCCCCTATTTCTGGTGGCCTAGCAATGTTTAGGAAGGAATACTGACTGCGAGCCAAGCTGCACAGATGTTTCTAGACTGGTGAAGGTTGTTCTCTGTATCTTATTTAAATCTCAGGCCAAAAATTGAATTTCCCTGCCGTGGCCACTACCAGTAAAGGGAGCCAATCCTTCGAGAAGTATTTAATTCTATGAGATTTGGGGGGAGGAAGGGGGAGGGAATCACCACCACTCTCCCATGCCACCCAAAAAGATGGCAAGAGACCACACTAAGCAACACAAGTCAATCTTTATTGAAAACTGAAGTATTAATACATAACAATTCTCGTTACAATAAACGTGCTTTTAAGAATTTAAATTTGAGCTCATCTACTTGTTGGATTGCATAAAAATAAAAAAGTATGAATTTACACATAATTCAACTGGCTCAGAATGGAATCTCCACTCCTTGGTGTGTTGATACACTAGTTCAATGCAGAAGTGAGTGATGCTTTAAAACTTATTCTGGAAGACAACATTTACCTAAACTTAAAAAAAGTACCAATATGACTGCTTGTAAGACAGTTTTAAAAAAAGTCATAAAAAAAGGAAACCTGTGCCTATATTGTAACAAACATGGAGAACTATTACTGGGGCCTCTTGTACTTCGGTTGCATGCACTCCCCCTTCCCAAACAAATCGTAGACATGAGGGCAGCCAATAATAGCACTAATTAAAAACCTCACTTACAAATCCATTCAACTTGAAACAAGTCTGTACAGCAGCCAGGTAAAGAAGCTTTCCCAGTTTGCCTGCTAAGTACCCCAAAGTCACAACAGTCTGTAAAAGTCATAGTCACTTTTTGATGTGGGAGCATCAGGCTATAAACTGTTGAGAATATTGATATTACAAATGGACCCTCAGCACAGTAGTAGTCCAATAATTCCAAGTGACAAAGGAAGATGTTTTTCTCTCTCTCAAGGACTAAGCCTTGTTCCTCTCCAAGCCAGCCCCCTCCCTCTCCTCAACACTCCTGGCCTCATCAATTTTTACCTCTTTCCTACACGCTCACAGTGCCTGCTGAAAAGTCCTCATTAACTTAGAAAAGAAATCTGAACAGGCCCAACCATTGTGCGTGAAAAGTGATCCTACCTCCCTTGCACGTCTCTGACCTTCTCCTTATTAACATCCCCCCCTTAGGTCCAACTGTCTCTGCAGATGGCTTACAGTGGGTAGAACTTATCTGCTTACTGCTTCCTTAATCAGAAACACAGGGACAAGTTCAACTCTTCCTAATGTTTTCTAACAGGATTTCCATTAACAGAATGCATTTTAAACTGGAGATTAATGGGTTGTTCTGAACCTTCATTAATACTAAATTATCCGATGGTGATACCTGCTGGAGATGTGGGACCATAAAATATATGTATTACCATGGGAGGCTGGTGCAGCTGGGGCTGAAGGAGGCAGGCCCCCGCCCCACCTTCAGACCCAACCCCTCTGCTGTAGCTCTATCCCCATGGGAAAGAGAGGAGGCAGGAGGCCATGTATGTGCACCCCAGCTTCCCCGGCCCCTGGAGCACCAGGGGATGCAGGAGGCCATGAGGTGCAGCCCCAGAACTGGGGAGGGAGGAAGCCACATGGCTCCAGCCTCCCCGGCCAGGAGCACAAGGAGGGCAGGCAGCAACACTCTGCCCCCAGAATAGCTACAGCAGGCGTTCTGGGGGCAGAGCCGTGCCTGGCAGTCCCATGCCTACACTACCAGAAGCCGATGTGTATTACGTACAGACATGGACCAAAGCTGCTTGACACGTCTGTTTCAAGTTATACAAATGGACAATCAGGGCCCTGGTCCTCTCCAACAAGTGTAACTGGAGTATCACTACACTATGTCTGCACCTGTAAAAATGAGGGCTTCACATACAAAGATATCTTCTATTCTCTGATGGTTTTTAAACCTGCAATTAATTATGTCAAAAGATTGCTGAACTTCACCATTCTGGCAACATTAACATGTTTATGGCCCAAACTAATAGTATCCAATACTGTGGCCAAGCCCTGGGGGAGCTATTCAAAATTCCACAAGTGTTTTTAACTTGGGTGTGTCTCTGCAGACATGAAGCCAGATTGCTCTGTAAAGACTAATCAGTGTAGAGTCCCCTGGTACGTGTGTCTGTACCATGAACTATAAGTCAGAAAACACAAAGACATGGTGGTACTTTAGGGCCTTTTGAGTGGGTAAGATGGTAGGAAGAAGAACTTCAACTAAAGTGAATCCCAAATTATGAATTTTTGTCATCTATCACTGCAACTAAGCCCTTAACTTGCATAGTACTCTCCAAAAGCTTTTATGAACAGCAATTCTGTTAAGTGTTCCAAAACTTCCACAAGAAATGGTTGGTTAAAATAAGATTTAAAATAAAGAAGCAGTTCTTCCACACCACTCACTAGGGCTTCCAGCTTCTGATGCCACTTATCTAGCCATTTTCAAGAATATGACTCGATTTCATAGCTACATTTAAGAGACAATCAGATGTTTACCAACACAGGAAAGCGTCAACAATATTTTTTTTAAATGCAACACTTGACGTTAGAGCCAAAATTTATGTTAAACTTCCTCTTAACATTATTGCTGTAATAGTTGTCTTCAGTTACAGGTTTAAAGTAGTATTCTTTTTAATCTATTATATAAAGCTGCCATAAATGTTTCAGAGAAGCTTGATTTGAACTGGTGTCTACTGCACTATTGCCCTTTCGTTTTCTTGAGAGCTCCAAAGAAGTCACGTCCTGTGTCTGCCTGCGTGTGTAAAGCTATACACAGGATTCTAAATAGGGAATGTAAAATGAAAAGCAGGAGAAAATGTTTCATAAGCCACCCACACTGTGTAATGTATGATTTTTATCCCAGTTTAATATCCATGCTTTCCACTATTTGCAACAAAATACCATTAATATAGTTTATATACACACACACCACCTCTCCCCCACCACTGTGCTTTTGGTTAGTCCCTTAAGCAAACTACTGGAGAACAGCTTAAACCTCCTGTTTGTTTACATCAGTCACATCTGGAAGGTGCAATACCTTTAACAAGAAAAAGGTACAATTTCCCCTTTGTGTATGAATCCTACAATGCAACTTAGAAAAAAGTGCTCAAGCGAGACCCCCTCAATGTTACAGAATAGTATTATCAGGAGACAATGATTCCAAGGAAACGTTTAGGAATCTGAAGTCAGCACAAATATATAGAATGTTATATTCTTTCCATAACTATTTCTCTAATGCAGTACTCATGAAAGTTCTCCCCTAGGTCTCCAAAGCTGTTATCGCTGGGGAACAAGATGGGAGACAGCAAAGCTTACAACTTGATCTCTATAGCTTCTCCCCAAGCCAGCACTGTTTCACACCTCACAACTATTTTTATTAAAAACATACAAAGACAATGAACTCTCGCTCTAAACTAGCTAAACTGTATTAAGGTTCACTACAGTCTCTGGAGCACCTGACCAGTCAATGCTGCAAACCCACTACACAAATGGAATTGTTAGACTTGAACAAAGCAGTACAGGTTCAAATGGTTTGTTTGGGGTAATTTTCTGCTACATATATAACTATATGGAAATCTTGAAGCTGTAGTAAGTGCTCATGAGTAAATTTTAAAGTACTTATAGTCAACACCATAGTTATGTTAAAGACATTAGAAAGAAGGGGCAGTCTGTTTACAGTGATCCAGGCAAAATAATCCTAAATTTTATAAAAACAAAACATGGAAGTAAAAAAATATGCCGAGTGCTTATTGTAAAAAATAAGATAATTAGGAAGGCAAGCCTCTAATGGGAATTCAGGTACATCCGCCTCCACCCCACCCCCCAGGATAGAGTATGAGAACGGCAGCTTTAAATCAGGACTGATGCTACCATGAAGTAGCTGCCGAACCTGTAGAAGGAGCAGACCACCCCAAAACAAAACCCAAGTAGATACACAACTTTAAAGGAAATACTTCTGGATGGAAATCAGACTACAACACTACAGCCTAACATCTGTGTAAACTCTTAAAAGGGAACAATATTTTATAACCATTTACCGCATAATTTATTGCAGGCAGAATGTATCTGGAAAAAATTGCATCTTACTGGAATCATAAATCAGGCAGGTTTCAGAAAACCTTGATTTTTTGTGCAATATTCAAATTTAAAAATTTAAAATCTTTCCCATAATGATTTTGGTATACAAATGGGTTCTAAGGCTAGCCCTTTATCCCCACAGCATTTGCTTTGAGGTAATTTTTTAAAAATTGAAGTCGCAAGCAAGAATACCAGAAATGACTCATTGCAATGAAACACTAATCTACAATCTGTCTTAATTTACATGCTTTCCAAGTGCAACTTAGGAGGTACAAAAGGAAAACTCAACAATTACATCAACAATTTTGTAACCAAGGAATGATCACTATGATCAATTGCTTTTTTCCACCCCCTCTCCCCCAGGAAAATCTTTCTGAAATCTACATTCTGACAGCCCTATTATACTGCACCCATAAACCACATTGCATATAATGTGAGCTAAAAGGAAATTGTGTTAAAATGGTTTGTTCCCCTTTAAAACACTTAACAAGCACAAAAACTTTCTTCAGGATAACATGTAATTAAACTGCTCCAGTTGGTTGTGGAAAACCCAAGCATTTCTTAAGTGTTAGAAAAGCAAGCTGCATCAACTGCACATACATTTCCAGGTGATTAGAACATTCTTTAGGGGGGAAAAAGAATGGATTTCCTGGACTGAAGCCACAGAAAATTTGATTCCATGACCATGGTATCAGTCTCATTTTGACACATCCTCCCTCATAAGATTTCTTAATTAATGTATTCTTTTCAAGAGCCATAATTCATGCGATATCTGAATATCTTCTAATGACACAGATTTGCCTTGAGAATGTGGGCAGCAGGGAAAGCTGCTTTATTCACATTTTTCATTAACTGGTCACACAATACTTCCTTAATCTTTCCATTCTGATCCTTAAGAATGTTCGCATAACACTGCATCCATATACTAGAAATGAAAAGGTAAATGTGGAAAACTAGTTCTGTGCAGGATTTCTACAGCTCTTCAGACTTATTTTTCAGCCATTCCAATTTATACTAGCTGAATTTAATTGGAATACATCACTTACATAAATTTTTCCCCTTTTAACTGGCGACTCCAAAAAAGTTGAAGCTGTTATATAATGTATATTATGGTATTCAACAAAGAAATTTGCATTCACGATTCTACCTTTTAAGACCCTGCATATGTTACAACAGTGCATTAGTGATACAAGTTGTAAAATACTTTTCGGTTCCTTTGGATTTTGCATATGGTTTTTGCACCAGTCACTTCATGAGCAAGCTTTGCTTTTTTTTTTTGTTGCTTTTTTTTTTTTAAAACATGCATTCAACTAGATATGGATCAGAATAAGTTTATACTCCCTTTTTATCATTATAATTAGCTAAAAAATTGCAAGACAGTCCACAAAACAGGATTTGCTTTAAGACTAACTGCTGGAGTTCCAAGATGTAAGATATGCAGCACTGGAAAAATCTTCAGTGACTTGGAATTAGTAGTGTTTAGCAAAGTGTTGAAAGCATTCAGAAGAAAGAAAGTCCTGGTTGGAGGCATGAGGGCTTCAGCACCAACTTTTAAACCTCAATAACTTGATTGCATATCTCCCATCTTCAAACCTACATTCAAAGAAAGAAGCAAGATAGATCCACATAATTGTGTTTTATCTGAACCATGTAACATCCCAGAATCTCGTTTAATGCTGCAAGCTCTACACTGGAATACATTTAAAACCGAGCTGTCCAACCAGTTCTGAAGCAGTAGCTACTATTGCAGCTACTGCTATAGCGAACTAGCCGCACTCAATGAGCCAAATACTAGTGGCTAGTGTGTTGGACACCACGGATTTAAAACATACTTTTTTTAAAAAGGCGCAAACTATAACTTAATGCTCCTTTATAGCAGTTATGCTATAACCACCATCCACTCATGGCCCTTTAAGTTGCCAACTAGGGCGAATATCCTCCATTGACTAGACTTTTTAAAAGGTCCCTGACAAAGTATTTGATTTTAAAAACTTTTGCTGTTAGCTTTTGAATTTTCATGCTAAGGAATCTGTAGTACACAAGTACTTTTACTTCACTGTACCAATCCTGAGCAAAAGGCCCTTTGTTTTCTTCACACACTCAACAGACAGTGAGGATTTGTTTTAAGGAGCTTTGGATGTGAAGAGTTTGCCTTGCTCATGTCACACCCTATATTCTGCCCCCAATGCTGTTTGTAACACAAGTGCTGGCACAGACTGTTTAATTACAAAAAAGAACGAGGTTTTAGGAAGCAAACCCTTCACTGACATCCCACAGACTTCACAAGCAAAAGAGAACTAAGAACATTTGGATTTGCCAAAATCCAAATAAAAATGGCTAAATGCTTCAAATGCAGGCAACTGTAATACCTTACAACGCTCCAGTGTGGTATTTTTCTTGGCATACTTTTCTTTCACATCTCATTTGAATAAACCCTTTAATGCTTCTTAGCCCCAAACAAAACACTGAGCAACCAAAGAAATGATGTTAAGAAAATTAATGATTTCTTCATTACAAATACCAGTTTTAGCAGTAAGGTGTTTACAACTAGACCTGTGCAAATATTGTATTGCATACAAATGATACTGCCTTCAGAGAAGGTTGCAATGTTGTAAAGTTTGACAATCATTTCACTGCAAAGAGAGCAGAGATTATACTGGTGACAACAGGGGCTGGCCTACATTACGGATGTTAAATTTAGTTTAATCAACTAGTTGATGGCTTTTCCATTGACTAGTTGATAAGCGGGGGAGTCGCAGCAGAATTAGCTCCCAGTCCATGGTTTACACTTCTTTTCCACTCATGAATCAGAGTATTGCTGGATTCAGGAACTGCCATAAAACCCAAATCATTGAGCAAACTAGCCTCAGTTTCATGTACACCCCGAGGGCCTTGGATTAAGTGAACCTAATATTTCACTTAAGAGATTACAATGCTGCACTCTGAGATACAGATCTTTTTCGATTCTATATGCAGGCAACAATGAGGTGAGCAGAGAGAAAAAGCAAGTCTCATTAGAAGACAGACACATCGTGTTTAAAAACCATCCTTCCTCCCACAAACTTAATCAAAACCAAGAACTGATAGTTAGGCAAAATACTCCATATTCATCCCTATTCACTGAATTGGCATATTTTAAATTCCCCCAAATGGATTAACTCCTGTGAAATCTCTATGAAAGGATCTGTAGTCATGGGGCCACATATATGCAGGCTACTGTTTCAACTGGTAACTTACACTGCCAGAATGATCACCATTGTGGGGGCACATAGCTATAGGTTGGTGTTCCTGGAGCCCGATATGTGGGCATAGTGACTGGATGAGGGGCTACTGGAGTTGGGGAATGAGTCGTCAACAAAGTACCTAGAAGAGAAAAAATCATGTTTATATTAAATACGTCAAATATACCTTTCAACTCTATGAAACAGTCATTTTGAAAATCAAAGCCATATTCATCTACATTTGTTCATCTTTTGACATATACTAATACACAACTTCTGTGAATGGGTCTCTTAAGCATTTTCAATTCCATCTACGTTCCTTCCAATGTTTATGCAATAAGGGCACTTTAATGTTCTGTCCAATGTATGCTTGGATGCTTTTCAAGTGGTGAACTACTACTTAGGAGCAGAAGCATAGCATAAGCACACATTACACATGCATAGCCTCTGGGTGCTGCAGGAACACCCAATGCAAAAGAAAACTGGTTAGAATACATGTAGTTTAGTTCCTGTCCGTGCAACAGACTGAGGGACTGCAGAAGGCTACAGACTGAGATCCCAGAATCCAATCAGTTTCCTTCCATAGCACTCTGTGTGTGAATTAATAATGTTTAGTTGATGCTGTTTACCCTGCATTTGGGGGCGGGGGCGGGGCAAAATACAAAGGTAATGAAGAGCACACAGTGTGTGGGCCTGAAAAAAATATTCCCACCAGGGTTGTGGGCTACCTGTTAGAGCATGGAAATCAGCAGTTCAATAGACTACCATGTAACACGTTCACCTTGGTTAGCCAATCTGAAAACGTTTTAAGCTGCCGAAGAACAGCAGTGGTGCAACAGAGGAGGGAATAGATTTTGTACACTAGTTGGTGCTTAAATATCAGCATCGCTCAAAGATTCTGGGGAGAAGCACCCCAAATATATATTAATTCCGTACTAGAAATGACTTGTTTGAGCATTGCACTGACACCACTTCTTCAAACTGACAAAATCACTCAAGCTCAAGTTTAGGGCGAATGTGGACAGGGTGGCAAATTCTGTAACTGCATCAGAGAACAACGTTATAGCCTTGGTCTTAGTTATAAAACTACCTTGTTTGGATAGAAACATATTAGAACTGGCACTACTAATGGACAGTCAGCTGAGCTGACCACAACTGTACTTGCATTAATGTCCAGGCCTTAAAGCTGGTTCCCTCTGAAAGTGCAGGTTGGGATTCTTTGGCAGTTCTGAGCAATAATTCTCTGATGAACTAGAATGGAGAGTTTGCTTAGCTCTCAGCCTGGGAAAGAGAACTGTAGCCTTTAATTCCAAAACCCAAGTGACTGGAGGAACAAAAGCCCCTCTTGATCTCTTGGGCAGCACTGTAATTAAAATGCCACGTCAGATTGCCTTGGTTTCAATGTTTCTATGCTGCTCACGTGGCCTAATCCAGAGTACTAGGACTTTGTAGTTAGAATGGCTTAACATTCATGTACCAGCACACAAACATCCCGCATGAAACAAACTAGTGGCTGGGGCAAGCCTGTTAACTGCAGTACATTTCTGCTAAGGTCTTAACATTAAAAAGTGTAAGCAATATAAATCCATCTACCTGCTGACATTGCCATAGTGGTCCCAGCCACCATTCCCATAGTCACACCATTTCCTCTTGGTGGTGGAATTGGAGCAGGATACATAGTTGCTGGCATGCCATTAGGCTGCACAACTGTGGTGTGATGGATTACGTGGGGTGGTGCTGCATATAAAGGCTGTGTGTAGTAAGTGCCTTGCTGTTGGAAAAGAAAAGTCAGTAAACCCACTAAGTTTATTTGCACTATCACACGTACTGAAAGCAACATTTCAACCTTGGAGATGTTTAAGGAAGCAATGTGTATTCCAGAGATAGGAGTATGAGTATGGCAGGGACTGGAGACAACACTTAAATGCTCAAAGAGAAACTAAAAGTCAGCGTTGCAAAAGGACGATCTTCAGCTACTTTAACTACTAGTTGGGCAGCCAAACCCTCTCCCTCATACAACTCTGCTCTAAAGTGAAGCTGTTCTTTTTATCTTCCTCTGTGTGTGGACTTGGTGTTTTTGCCCCCTCCCTTCTCATGATTTGGGGACTCTAAGTTGCTCTCCCTCAAGGTAATGAGCTATCTGGCTGAGTCTCTCAGAATCAGAATCCCTACAAGGTTACTAGAGTGCAACATGAAGATCCTTTCTTCCAACAGAACCTAAGTAGACCACTTGAGTACTCCCAACACCCCACAAGCAACTTAAAAATTACAACATGCTGCACCTTAACTCCCAGGTAGGACTGTAAAAACCTCCTAAAATAGTTAACTAGTTAAGCAACATCTTAACTGGTTAACCACCGCCCATAGGGCTGTTCTGGCCCCGGTCTTGTTGCACCACGGCTGCAGGGGCTGTTTCCGCTGACCAGGCCCTCTGGTTAATTGGTTACCTGGTAAGCATGCCAGTAAGTCTATGCTTACTGGGTAACTTGTTAACTATTTACCCTTTTACATCCCTGCTTCTAAGCTCAGCTCACATTTCATAGACATTTAGCCTGGCCCCAGCTCTTTCCTCCTTACTTCTACACTTAAAACCTCTCCACAGGATCACACTTACATTACTGTATGCTATATACTTGTCTAGTGATTCACAAGAGTGAAACTGATGCTATTGTTGTCAGTTTTATTATGCTGCTGCACGCTGGGCCATAGGGGAAGCACTCTACATGGATCCACCACCCTCTGGAAGGTCAGGAAAAAGTAGGATGAGAGACCTCTGTGTCTACTCCACAGCAGTAAATAACCATGCCTCTGTTCCTGCTTTCACCAGGGCACAGCAGAAGTGGAGTGAAATTGACCAGCAGAACATCAGTGTGATCCTGCCACAAATCCTCTCATAGGAGCCCTTCAAAAGCAAAGGGTAAGAACCTGAGAAATGGCATGCTCAAAAGTTGGCTTCCAAAACCAGACACACGCATTTTTGAAATCTTACCTTAAGAGATTTGGAAGCAAATGTGCTATTTGTACTAGTGATTTAGGCACCTAGCCTCTTAATTCTCACTGATTTTCAAGTTTCCAACCTTTGTTCTTCAGGTTTCTAATTCAGAAAATGTAACTTAAACGCTTTTGAAAATTAGTGACCTATTTCAATAACTGAAATTAAAGTTTCCAAATATGCTAAACAGAAACCCACATGAAGTTTAGCAAGTCCCTCAACATTTTTGTAAGATAAAGCCATGTATTCAAATATTCATATCTGGACTTCAAAGCCTGATTTTGGCACCTGTTTTTTAAAACTTCTGACTTAAGTACAGAAATACAAGACTGGAAGGATCCTGAGAGGTAATTTAGTTCAGTTCTGTACTTGAAAACATATGTCCTCTCTGTCTTCTCATCTCCATACTAAGCCCTTTTTTTCCCCCAATCTTCCCTTAGAAGTATTTTTTTTCTAAACTTATCATTTTTCTTGCTCTTCTTTGAACTCTGTCCAATTTGAGCACATCTTTCCTGAAATGTAGTGCCCAGAACTGCAAACACAGTTTGCAGTTCTAATCAGCACAGAGCAGAGCACAGAGCACAGAGCAGAAGGGAAGAATTACAGGGGGAAGCATGTAAATTTACACATGTACAGGAAAGTTCATTTTTATGTACATGAATCATTTTGGTAACAAACCCTCAAAACGAGTAGAAATAAGTGGCCATCTTTATTTTATGAAGCAATGGAACATTTCAAGTTTAACAGCAACAGACTGTTGACCTGGCACAAAACAGCAGAGCTTTCCTTTTTACCTGTGCATATGGGTTCTGCTGTGGATAGGCGCTTCGAACCGGATACACAGCAGTCTGATAGGGATTGGGTGAGGAGGAATACGGTGGCACTGCACCACTGGTGGGTGAACAGGATACTTTATATGGTGTGCCTGGTGTGTAACCTGCAGCAAAAGTAAGTCTGATTTAAAATGCCACAAAATGAACAGAGCTGTACACCAATGTTTCAGATTAACACAACTGCAGTTATTACTTTTAACCCTCATGGTTCACAGTTATCTTACTTAGATCACTATTTTATCATCAGTTCCTAGGTAGAAATTCTTAAAGGTATTAGGTACATAAAGACAAATACAATTAGAAACACAGCATGTAGGTGACTACACAATTAACTGATAAGCCTAGGCTTGGTGGTTAATCCTGTCCCCTACACACATTCATCCCCCTTGCTGTATCAGAGGCAGCAGGGGGGAAGAGAAGGCAGCGGTGCCTGTGTGGAGTCAGCTTAAAAGCCTCATGTACCTACATCTCATTGGTATTAGGAATATAACAGTGTAGTCGATTAACAAATAAGCAAAATCTTATAGGTTAAGGTTATAGACTGCACGCATCTCCGCCTCCCCCAGCCCCCCACTTTTGCCACTACATTTTTTAGCAGGTTGGCCAGCAGCCTGGCAGTTCTGGCTCACATTGGGTCCAGGACCTACCCCCACTGTGGCTCTACATTTAAAGTGTATTAAGTAGCTAGATGGGCAGGCAACCCGGCTCAGCTCCAGCTTGCACCAGGTCTGGGAGCTAAGACCCCACTTCCACAACAGGGGCTGCTGTCACCCTGCGTTGCTGCCTCTTTATCAGAGGCAGCAGCACAGGGCAACAGGAAGCCAGTCCGCAAGAGGAGCTGGTTTTTAAACTGGCTCACTTCATGGACCAGCTCCTGCCTGCCACCCCACTCTGCTGCCTCTGATACAGAAGCAGCAGTACGGAGTGGCAGGGGGCTCCCTAGTAGTGGGGCTGGAGCACTCTGGCTGCCGCCCCCAGGAACTACAGAATAGTCAACTAACCAATAAGAATTCATGAGGTTACTCGACTATTCCGTTACTAACCGATATTTAACATCCCTAATTGGTATTCAGTACAAAAGATCTTTACAAAATTTGTGTAGACACAAGTTGTTGTTAATCTCTTATGAATTTTTAAAAACAGATTGCTAAAAGGCTTTATGCTACCAGAATGCTTTTGCACGTCTTGTGAGGTCCACATTAGGAGTTACATACATTATTATCCAAACATGCAGGGACTGAAGCACACGCTCTTGGCTCAGTCCCTGTACTCCTGAAAACACACAGATCTAGGATTCTTTGGGCCTATTCAGTGAAAGAGTTCACTTCTCCTACGAAGATGGGGAGAGTCAGGCCAGGTCTACACTAAACCCAGAAGCTCGGCTTAAGGAACACAACTCCAGCTATGCAGAATACGTAGCTGGAGTCTGCTTACCTTAAGCCAAGCTTGGCGGCATTCCAACAGCAGGAGGCCAATGGGAGCAAATGTTCCCATTGGCTTCCTTTACTCCTTGCAAAAATAGTACCGCATGCCAGCCAGGGTACCCTCTGAGTTCAAATTTAGCAAGTCTTAACTAGACTTGCTAAATCGAACTCCAAAGCTCAATTGCAGCAGCAGTGATCTTCTGTTTAGTGCACTCAGGCCTTAGGAAAATGGAGCTAACGCCTGACAAAGTATGCAGGAGAATAGTGAGAATTAGCACTAACTGCTGACACTGGGCCTTAATTGAGAGAAACTAGACTACAGATGCCTGCTGTCTGTACTACGGATGTAAAATCCCATTTAATTAGTTAACCAGTTTAGTTAGTTACATGTTTATGTTTAACCAGTTAACTACTTAACCGGGGGGAGGCCCTCAGGGTGAAATACATAAAGAGGGAAGTGAACTCAGTGAGGGAGGCGTTTCCCCCGTTTAGGAAGTACCTGGTAAAGGGCAGACTGGAGAGAACCATGGGGAGCAATTAGGTTCATCTGGGAGACTCTGAAATAGGGCCTGTAAACGCAGGGAGTCCCATGGGGATGAAAGGCAGTGAAGAAACTTGCTAGGAAGAAGGGCCTCCTGGGGGGGGGGGGGGAGGAGTAGTACTCAGCTAAAAGAGCAAAGAAGGAACTCTGGAGCCCCCAGAAAGAGGAGTGAAGAGCAGGAAACTTCAATGTAGTCTAAGATAGAAGAATCACTGTTGATGCAAATTCTTTCGTTGGACTTTTGTTAATTCAGAAGGGAAATCAACTTGAAAGAGGTGACTTAGCTGGAGGGTGAGGTTATGGAAGCTGTAACCAGATGGGCCATTGCATAGCTCAAGCGATGATCCACAGAGGGTACTGGAGATGAAGATCCCTGTGATGGCAGGCTCCAACACCAGCGGGCACTACAGCGCTAAGGGAAAGGACCCATTTGGGAACCAGGCTCTTGATACAAATTCTTCTCCTTCCATTCTCCCAATTAACTTTACACTTCTGCTCCTCACTTCTCTTCCCTGCCCTCTTGCTCAGCTCCAAGACATCTATGGCATGTTTTACACATCAACTGACACACACCCTTTATCTAGAAAAATGTAGTAAATTGCAATAAGCAAATAGCTAAACAGGCTACTGTTTCTCCTGTATCATTCCTTTCATTGCTAGCCAAGATTTATGCAAGTGCTAATATTTTATGAAGGATAGTAAGCAATTTCTTATCTGTATGTAGTATTCCTTTTGAAAGAGAGACCTCTGTCTGAATGTACCCTTCTCTTATGACTAGAGATGACACTGACAGTTTCTCCTTCATTCCAATATTAACATCAAGCTCATCATATGGAGGGATTCTTTCAGAGATTTTCACATGTGTGTGTTGGCCCCCTGTGCATTTCTTCTTTCTTCCCCGTACTCCCAAATCTCTCATCCCTTAGCTGAGTAGTGTAAGGTGTGTTTTATTCCTGAACACTGCTCTGTCCCCATGACCTGGTAGCAACATACTAGTAAAACTGCTTGGAATCATAGCTGTTGCACACTGCTGCTAGAACTGTCGGACAATCACTGTATGCAGGTGCATGACAGGCACGGTCCTGAGCTAGGAAGGGGTATACAATTTAAGAGATGAAAGATCCAAGGTGATAAAGCAGACATTCCAGACACCTTTGGGAAAGAGGAAGGGAAGAGACATACTGAGAGACAAGGAACTAAAGGGCCAGGTCAGAAGGGACTAGTGACAAATGTAACCAAAAATTTGTGTAAGGATATGAACTACCTAGTATTTGTGACTGCCAACTGAATAACCCAAAACTTCCCATAAACAAGTTAAGGTTTTCTCTTCTCTAAAACAGGATGACTGTCTATGGACACTGCATAAACATTAATAGATGCAAGAACTCTAGTTTGCAAGAGCACCATTTTATATGATGTTTTCAAAGTAAAAAATAAAAAAATCTTTATGCATTGCTCCTCACCTCCCAATTTCAAAAGCTTCTAATAGAGTTCTGAGTATTTCTAAGCAAAAACCATTTTCTGCATACCTGTTTGGAAGGTAGGATTTGCTCCAGGGTACATACTGGGAGAATAGGCAGGTGCAGCCGCTGCATAGCCCATTGGGAAACCAGCTATGACAAAAGAAAACAATTCCAGGTTATTTTCTAGATAAGCAACACAATGTGGCTATATGCCTTGTTCCCAGAGAATATGCTGTGCATTACAATTTTTCACCAAAGAACACCAAACTGTAATTTGAAGCAATTTTTCTAGATGAATGTCTACTAGTTGAGAAGGAAAGCTAAAAAGTCTATTAAGCCACAGTTCCCATTTCTCAGGCGCCAGAACAACTTTCAAAAAAGCATAAGTTAGCCAGATCACTAGTAATTGCAGTCAGATTGTTATCTTTGGTATTAAATAATCAAAAAGAATACAAAACCCTGAAAGGCATTCACAGCCTACTGAACTCAGATAGTAAACTCACTGTGTAAAGAGAAGTCTTCTAAATGGGAGCAAGTGACTTATTTCCTGGATCACAGTTTCCCAAACTGGACACTAAAAGCCAACTTTACCATCTAAACGATCTTGTTTTTATTTAACTTCAATTTGTCTGCTTTTAGATGTCTGCTATACAGGCAGTCCCCGGGTTACGTACAAGATAGGGACTGTAGGTTTGTTCTTAAGTTGAATCTGTATGTAAGTCGGAACTGGCATCAGCCGCTGCTGAAACTGATCAGTTTCAACAGCTGCTGAATCTGGACACCAGTTCCACTTACATACAGATTCAAGTTAAGAACACCAGGCGTCCTCAAGTCAGCTGCTGCTGAAACTGATCAGCAGCCGATTCCAGGAAGCCCAGGGCAGAGCAACTCTGCCTTGGGCTTCCTGTAGTCAGCCGCTGGTCAGTTTCAGCAGCGGCTGACTTTGGGACGCCTGGGGCAGAGCAGCTCGGGTGCTGCTGGCTTGGTCCAGTAGCACGGCTGCTCCTCGGAGCTACTGGACCAACCCAGCAGCACCCCAGCTGCTCTGCCCCAGGCATCCTGATTCAGCCACTGCTGAAACTGATCAGCAGCTGAATCAGGACGCCTGGGGCAGAGCAGCTGGGGTGCTGCCGGGTTGGTCCAGTAGCGCCAAGAAGCGGTGCTGCAGGACCAACTGGCAGTGCCCCACCTGCTCTACCACAGGCCCCCGGCTTTGCTCCACATCTCCCTGGTCTGCTGGGGGGGGCACTAGCTGCGTCCACCCCCAGCAGACCAGGGAGACGTGGAGCAAAGCTGCGGAGGACCCGGGCCGAACCGTGGCACTTCCAGATCAGCGCCGCGGTCCGGCCCGGGTCCTCCACGGCTCTGCGCAGCGTCTCCCTGGTCTGCAGACCAGGGAGACGCTGAACAGAGCGGCGGAGCACCCGGGGCCTGGAAGCGGTGCTGGTCCGGCCCCGGGTGCTCCGCCGCTTTGTTCAGCGTCTGCCTGGTCTGCAGACCAGGGAGACGCTGCACAGAGTGGCGGAGCACCCGGCTGGACCCGCGCCGCTTCCAGCTGATCTGGAAGCGGCCGCGGGTCCGGCCCCCGGTGCTCCGCCGCTTTGCGTCCCGCTGCTCTAGTTCTCCGGGGCGAGAAATCCCCGTTCGTAACTACGGATCCGACATAAGTCGGATCCGTGTAACTCGGGGACTGCCTGTACTGCCATTTCAACCATCCACAATAACACTCACTACAGGTTGGACCTCCCTGGTCCAGCACCCTCGGGACCTAACCAGCAGATGATGGATTTTGCCAGACATGGGTAGTTCATTTCTGGCCACATTGTCACTCCCTCCAGCTCCAGCCCCACCGCCAGCCTCCCCCTCACTGGCCCCCACTGCCCAACCGGGCAGCCCCACAGCCTCCGTGCACTCCAGGCTCCCACTGCAGTGCCCAGCAGCCCCGTCACCTCTGCGCCCCTATTCCTGCTGCTGCACTGGTCTCCTGCTGCCCTGCTGGGCAGCCCCACTACTGCATGTGGGGCTCCCACTGCCTTGCCAGGAAGCCTCACTGCCGTGCATTGGGCTCCCAGGCACTAGAGCTCTCCACAGATGTTGCTGGACCACAGAGTCCTGGTTAAGAGAGTTTGAACCTACTGTAACAATCTGTGATTCACTCTGGCACAGTGGCAACATGCTTCGTTGGACACTCATTACTATGACTAAACTAGCATCAAGAAAGACAGGCCCCAAATTCTAAGGTGATAATAGCACATAGTGAAAGATAAAAATGAGGGTAGAGTGATTTAAAATCAGTATTAAAACTGGTAATTGAAACCAACAAGCAGTAAATACTAATCTAGTGATCTTACAACTAAACACAGCCTTTATGCTAAACTTGGTGCTTCTTTTTGTTGAGCAGGAAGATACAGTGTATCTACACACTTAAAGCAATTATTGCTTAATTATATTTATGAATTCTTAATTTTTATGTTTATTACATTAGAAAAGGTCAATTATGCATTTCTTCAGCAAATCACTTTTTATTTGTGATGCGTGTCAAGCTCTATTTGGATGGAAATTCCAATTCAACGAAAAGCACAAAACCAGTATTTTAAGATTTTTGTTAAATAAAACCACTTAAGTGTGCTGGCTACATAAGAAAATATTGATTAAAAACTTTTGTTTTTAAACATGATTTAACAAAGGAAATATTGGGGGAGCTTAGCTAAGCTATTAAACGCTGCACAGGGACTCAGGGCTGCAGCAGACAGAGAGCACTCTCTCCAAGCCCTGAAGCTCCTGCAGCTGATAGGAGCCAATCCAATCCCTGCCAAGCCCAGCACAGAGCCACCCATGTCCCAACCCCCTGCCACATGCTGAGACCCTCAGTCCAGAGCCTCTACCCTCCTCGTTTGCCCCAACCCCTGGTACAGAGCCTATACCCTTTCCTTCACCCGCAACTCCCAGGTCCTCACCCTACCCCAGAGCCTGCATCCCCAGCCAGAAGCCTTGGTCTGCAACCCTCTGTGCAAGCCCTGAGCCCCTCATTCCCAAGCTAGATCCTGCACCCACAGCTGAAGCCCTTTGATCCAGCCCTAAGCCACTCCCACACTAGGGATGTCAACATGTAGATGACTACATGATTAACCGATACGACCAGGCTTATCTTGTCAAATACATGCACTCCCCCTGTCCCTTGCTGCCTCTGTATTAGAGGCAACAGGGGAGAGGGAGGAGTGGGAGCTGGCTTTCAAGCAGGCTCCCCACATGTGCCAGCTCCACAGACCCGCTTGCCCCTTCCTTGGTGCGTCCTACAGAAGCAGCAGGGCAGGGAGGAGGCAGAAGCCAGTGCTGGGCGGAGCCAGCTTAAAAGCAGATTGTGGAGCTGCCCACTGTGGAGGCTGCCAGCCTCTGTCTGTGGGGAGCGTGGACCTTCCATGGATAGGGGCTGCTGCCATCCCAGGCTGCTACCTCTATCAGAGGCAGCAGTGCAGGGTAGCAGATGGGAGCTAGTCTGCGCAGGAAGCCTGTTTTTAAACTGGCTCCTGCCTGCCACCCTACACTGCTGCCTCAGACAAAGAGGGCTCCCCAGGAGTGAGGTCAGAGCACACTGCCTGCCTGCCTGCCCCGCGCCCGGAGACTATAGAATAGTCATGTAACCGCTAAGATTTAATGCGGTTAAATGACTATTCAATTACACGCTATCTATCATTCCTACCCCACACTGAGAACTCCGTGGCCTCACTCTGGCCACATGAATTTTGTTAAGTTCATCAATATGAAGGTGATGTGTGTCACATCTCCTCCACATTGGTGCACACAAGAAAATTCATTCCACTCAGGGCTGGAAAATATTAAGAAGGAACACTGACAGTGAAGTGGTTGTTTCTGGTCACCCATGTGCTTCAAAATTTTAGCAGCTCTCTTCCACTCAGGTTTTTTCCCTCTCAAATCTATACATTAAAAACATTATTGCTTTTTCAACTCCTACCTGGCTTCTTAACTTAGAACCAGTCATTCAATTTGTTCCATTCAATAAATTGGAAAGAAAAGGTTTTTTCTGCCTCTGCAGTCAAAGGTACTGCTGGAAAAGCTGGTTTGTAACTTCAACGATTTTGGTTCTAGGTGCTTAGCCAATGACTTCCGTGGTTTCATTTCCTTAATAGTGTGTTAAATCATAGCTTTAGTTGTTTATATAGGTTGTCAATTTCAAATTTCAGAACTTTTTTGAACCTGATTTTTTTAACAAAACTGATTTTATTAAAAGTTGTTATCTGGTGACAATAATTGGCTCCGAACTACAAATCTAAGTTATTTCACTGACTTCAAGTGTTACTGAAAAACCAAATGCTTGGTGGCATATATATGCATTACTATACTTCAGTTAATCTGTTTTAGACCTGAGTGATTTCCCATTTTGTTTCTCCAAATGCAGAGTGCCAGGTGGTAGACAGCAACATTGCTGAAACATGCACGGATTTCAGATGTCACTTTTACGAGGGTGAGGAGAGGGGGGTTATGACTACTCCCACAGTCTCTTCTGTCAGAATTTAAACAGCTATCTGAAACTGGTAAATTAAAATACAGGGCTTTTAATGTAAATAAATCTGATTTAGTAATGTTCATAATTACAGGCAGTCCCCGGGTTACGTACAAGATAGGGACTGTAGGTTTGTTCTTAAGTTGAATCTGTATGTAAGTCGGAACTGGCGTCAGCCGCTGCTGAAACTGATCAGCGGCTGATTCCAGGAAGCCTGGGGCAGAGCAACTCTGCCTCGGGCTTCCTGTAGTTAGCCGCTGGTCAGTTTCAGCAGCAGCTGACTTGGGGACGCCTGGGGCAGAGCAGCTGGGGTGCTGGGTTGCTCCAGTAGCGCGGCTCCTCGGCGCTACTGGAGCAACCCAGCAGCACCCCAGCTGCTCTGCCCCAGGCGTCCTGATTCAGCCGCTGCTGAAACTGACCAGCAGCGGCTGAAACTGACCAGCAGCGGCTGAATCAGGACGCCTGGGGCAGAGCAGCTGGAGTGCTGCCGGGTTGGTCTGGAGCGGTGCTGCGGGACCAACCCGGCAGCCCCCAGCTGCTCTACCCCAGGGGTAGGCAAGGAAAGCCTGGTCTGCTGGGAGGGGGGGGGGGCCCAAGCTGCACCCCCCCCCCCCAGCAGACCAGGGAGACGTGGGCAGCGGGACAGTCGGGGCGCGCCGCGGCTGTCCCACTGCTGGCGTGCTCCGCGGCTTTGCTCCCCATCTCCCTGGTCTGCTGGTCAGACCAGGGAGACGGGGAGCAAAGCCTTGGAGCAGGCCCACAGCGGGACAGCCCGGGCGTGCTCCAAGGCTTTATTCCCCGTGTCCCGACCAGCAGACCAGGGAGACGGGGAGCAAAGCCTTGGAGCACGCCCGCAGCAGGACAGCCCAGGCGCTCTTGGGCTGTCCCGCTGCGGGCGTGCTCCAAGGCTTTGCTCCCCGTCTCCCTGCAGACCAGGGAGACGGGGAGCAGCTTTTCTCACCCCGGAGGACGGGGGCGGCGGACCGTGGCGCATCTGGGCGTCCCGCCGCTCCCGTCCTCCGGGCCGAGAAAAGCCCCGTTCGTAACTGAGGATCCGACGTAACTCGGGGACTGCCTGTACTCATTTCTCAACTCTTTGGAGCAGTGACTATGTCTTAACTAGGCTTGTAAAGCAACCTGCAATCATATGGTGTTAGATACATTGCAGGGAGAGGAATCAAGTCTTAAATTGTGAGGCATAAAGATTAAAATCTAGGATAAAGAAATCTGCTGTATTTCTTTACTATAACAAGTTTTGGGGATTCTAAGTCACAGCCTTTTACAAAGTTAACATGTTTCAGGAAAAAGGCCCTTAGTTCAATTTTATGTCCTAGTCAAACTGATCATCCCACCTAACAATGCTATTTTTAGGGTTGTTTGAGCTTTTGAATCCTGGGTCCTTACTTCACAGGTTTAGCTTCATAGTAAGACTTCCAGCATGCTAAACTGAGGCTTTCCTAAAGGAACTTGTCTGTGTGAATTGTAAAGAAACAGCACAACACATGTAGCTGATAAAGCAACTCCTATCCATGTCCCACTACTGTGTTAAGTCAAATGTTTTCCATTCTTTACTACAGGCAGTCCCCGGGTTACATGGATCCGACTTACATCGGATCCCTACTTACAAACGGGGTGAGGCAACCCCGCACTAGCTGCTTCCCCCCCAGCAGACCAGGGAGACGTGGAGCGGCTTTTCTCAGCAGACACCTCAGCTTGAGAATAAAGGACTGAAGGGAAGTGAGGTGTGGGAGAATAAAACTGAGCTCTGGAGAAATGTTTGGCTAGAGTTTCCCCTACAATATGTACCAGTTCCGACTTACATACAAATTCAACTTAAGAACAAACCTACAGTCCCTATCTTGTACGTAACCCGGGGACTGCCTGTACTTGTTTGTTACTATGATCCTCCTTAAATACCCTTCTTAAAGTTTAGTCCCCAGAAAAAGTTTTGCCCTATGCTGGGTATTTATGTAGGCATCAAGCGCCATTAGCTAAAGTGTGCTTTCTAAAAATAGAGATCAGCTCAGCATCAGAACATTCTGCTAAATTCAGCAGTTCTGAGCAGAGAATCAGTAGCCTTATCAAAAAGTGAGCAGGGGATGTTTTAGTCACACAGAGACTAAAAGTGTCTTATCTGACAGTAAGTACTTCCCAGTCTCCATCCTTTACTTATCAGAGCATGTTTTGTGCTCTTTAAACCTGAGCTAAACTAGATCTAGTAATTTAATTTAATCCATATCACTATGCCATTTGATGGCATTAGATTTGCATGTGACTTTTTATGCCATTTATCAGATGTGGTCTCCTCACCTCACAAAAAATATTTTGGCTTTGGAAGGGTTCAGAAAAGGGCAACTAAAATGATTAGGGGTTTGGAACAGGTCCCATATGAGGAGAGGCTAAAGCCACTGGGACTTTTCAGTTTGGAAAAGAGGAGACTGAAAGGGGATATGACAGAGGTATATAAAATCATGAGTGGTGTGGAGAGGGTGAATAAAGAAAAGTTCTTCATTAGTTCCCATAATAGAAGGACTAGAGGACACCAAATGAAATTAATGGGTAGCAGGTTTAAAACTAATAAGCGAAAGTTCTTCTTCATACAGCACATAATCAACCTGTGGAACTCCTTGCCAGAGGAGGCTGTGAAGGCTAGAACTAGAACAGAGTTTAAAGAGAAGCTAGATAAATTCATGGAGGTTAGGTCCATAAAAGGCTATTAGGCAGGGGGTAGGAATGGTGTCCCTGGCCTCTGTTTGTCAGAGGCTGGAGATGGATGGCACAAGACAAATTGCTTGATCATTGTCTTCGGTCCACCCCTCCGGGGCACCTGGTGCTGCCCACTGTCGGCAGACAGGCTACTGGGCTAGATGTATCTTTGGTCTGACCCAGATCAGCCATTCTTATGATCAATTCAATTTAGCCTGTTTAATTCCCTGAATGATTAACAGAACTATGAAAAAAAATCCATATTCATATAACACAAAACTAAATTAAACCAGTCAACAACTTGGCACTAAATATCCATTCAAACATTAAAGAAAAATATTAGTAAGAGTTCTAAGGTTAGTGTCGTCTTTAATGTTAATTATGAAATTGGCAATCTAGGTTACAGGAAGCCCTCGCTATTCGCAGTTTCACATATTCGCAGTGCATTGTACCAGCCCAAGCACACGACGCAGCATGACCACAATTTTTCAGTGTACTCTAGTACCAGAGCCTGAAACTTACAGAGGAAATTGAAGATGCAATGATGCTATACTGGGAAATTTTAGATATTGCATATATTTATTGCATTATTATATGTAAACATTAAACTATTACATCATTACATTGTTTTATACAGAAAATGTGGTTATTTTATCAGGAACATCTCTGCACTCCCAATATTTGTGGATTTTGTGGTGATCCCAAGAATGTTCTTGGGGGATGATAAAGTCTTCCTGTACTAATTAAATATCTACTAAAAAAATCACTTAGAATTCGCTACATTAGCGAGTCCATCAAGTTTTAATGGATTTATAAGGTGCAGCTTTTTAAACTACACTTTCCAAACGTATCTATTTTCTCTTAAAGGTTTTGCCTCAGTTACTATTGGCTTCAGTTTAGCTTGCAGGAGAAGAGAAAATGCTTTTGGACTAGTTTGCTCACAACTAAGAAACAGCTGAAAGAATACCAATATTTGTTTATTCTTCTAATTTATGAACAAAGGCAAGTGGAAGGGGATGTGATCTACCAACTCTTGAAGAACACAGGCCAGATTTTTCCAGAGTATTTAGGGAACTAAAGGTGCAGATACTAACCTTTGTGACCTTTTTCAGCCATAGATCCCAAAGTGCTTCACAAAGGGATCAGTATCACAGGGAAGCTGATAGGTTCCTAACATGCTTAAGTAACTCCCCCTGATTTGAAGGGGAGTTCAGCATCCAACCTTTTGCTCAGGGACTTCTGAAAAATCGCACTATGCATCTATCTGCATCTTGAGTACTTAACTACCTTTAAAAATCTAGCCCTTGGTGATCAGGAAAAAAAAAATCACTGCTCTAACTAGAGTTAGTATTTCTTTTTTTCAAATAACTTTTAAACATATTTTACCTAAAAAGTTTATTCAGAACATTTAAGGTAATTTTACTTAAAATTTTTAAAATGCTGATTTTGTAAGTTAATGACAATTTACATCTCATTGTAGTGTGACAGGTTTTGTTGAATTTAAGATTTAATCCATCAATTCACCATTTTCTAACAGAATAAAATGGCAAAACTAGACTCTGAATAAGCTGACATTTAGCTATAATTGCTTAAACAAGTGTATATTGCTATATTGTATGCTTCTGGTTAGCAAAAAGTACCAAATTTAGTGGTGTAAACACTACATTTGATTACAAATGCTTTTGTAGTTATACTAACAAAAATAAATCTTTTTTAGCAAACTACCTAAAGTACAAATGAAAAAACACACAACTATTTAAATGTTTGCTGCTTGCTGAATTAAATCATAGCTAAAATCCTATACCCTGAATGGAAAGAAATTATCAATTAAGATAGACAATATATACTAGCCAATGAAACTGATGGTAAAGTATTTCAAAGAAGACTTTCTTCAGCTGTTCAGCTTTGCAAATATATGTAAAGCAACTGATTAACTGCTTTAAGATATTGCAATAATCTTAAGTCTTAGTACACACATGAACTCTGTCTTTATATTGATCAATTTCCCAGGAAAAACTAGGACAGGTGATGGTAAATATCAGCTTAAGCCTGGCTCAGAGAGAAACTGGGAAAGCACACATCAATGTTCACAAGCACAGAAGAAATCTTCTCAAACACTAGATACATCCATTCAGAAATGAGAAACAGACTTGCTTATGCACTACATCAAACTTAGTCTTCTGCTTCAGTCTTCTGGACAAATGGACCTGGACTGGTGGTCTGCAACTTTGTATGCTTCCAATTCCTTAATGCAGGGATGTCCAAACTTTTTTCAACGAGGGCCAGATTTGATGAAGTGAACATGCGTGAGGGCCGACCATTTTGCCTGACATTCTTTGAACCATTAAAATTAAATGCAAATTAACTATTTTATGCAAAGTTTATTGCAAACGGCATACTTTTCATTTCGTCACATGGATGACAAATCTAAACAGGTGTTAAATCACTCTGCCTTTCATATCTGAAGGCCAGATGAAAAAAAAATCCAGGAAGCTGAAATATATGTCAGGAACATTGTAAAGTACATTACATATTATTGGTAATAAAGGTTGTCTGTCAACTTTTAAGTTCAAAAAATATGAACAGGAACATAACACCAAGTATACATGTTGTGTCCAAATATATTTATAACTGATTTAGACCAACTGACATTAACTGAGATTTTACAATGTATTCATCTCAATACATATGGATTCGTTGGGGGCCATAAAAGATAGATATTGCCAAATTACCTGGGGGGGCCGTATTAAACTGGAACACGGGCCACAATTGGCCCGCGGGCCGGACTTTGGTCATGCCTGCCTTAATGCTTCATGGCTACAACTATGTATTATGATTTTACTGCCACGAAACATCTGACTTTTGTTTATACAATATTAAACTGAAAGAATCATAATGCGTAACTTCTTTATGAAAATACAGACTCAAAAAGTACATAGATATTGACAGTCAGTATTAGAAATTAAATACATTACTATTGCATCCAGTGTCATTTTAAGATGCACGACTCTAAATTAATCTATAAATCCACTGTGTTATGTAACCACAATTTAAATACGTAATTAAGACTAAGCGCACTGTGATGTGCATTAATTAAAGATTTTAAAACAGAAAATGCCTTGAACTGAGACTTACTAGTTTTTCCCGGGCTGTAAAAAACAATTTTATTTGGTAAATACCATGGTCATAATAGCATACACGATATTTACAGTAGAAAGATTAAGCAGAAGAATGGGCAATGGATGCAGTCTATCACCTTTGGAAAGTTAGTTTCAGCTGAGAGCACTATTGCACTACCTGGAACTGGGGGCTAAAGTTGTTAATATAACCTCAGTTAATACTAGGACTTTAGCCTGCTTTCTATCATAGGAAACACTATTAAAAATATTTAACCTTTTATAGGAGATACAGAAAAGGGAAAACAGTTAAAGCATTTGAATTATAAAGTACATGACTTTCATCGTGTCAGCAATTTTCTGGTCTCACTCTGTGTACCTGGAAAGAGTTTCAAAAAGGAAAAATCCTTGCTTAGGAATCTTAGGTGGTAACCACTATCCTTTTGGAAAAATGAAGTTGTTAGTGGAGATGAAGTTAAAAGTCTGATCCTTTTTCATCTCAGGTGGAATTTGGATTTCAGCGGTAACTTGTAGGGGTTATGGTGTCACCTGGATCCCTTTCTGGCCAGGATAGGCCTCTTTATTAGGAAGAAGGTGGCCAGTTATCCCAGGAGGTGGTGAGGGTAGCCTCCATGATGGTGATTTTAAGGATGTAAAATTCTGTTTAATCAGCTAACCAGTTAAACATTATGTTTAACCAGTTAACTGCTTAAATGGGGCCAGGCTGAGTGTGGGTCCCCACTGGTTGGGCTGGAGCAGTCCCCTGCCCGTGGGGACCTTTCATTACAGAAGGCTAAATCTGTTCCTCCCTATTTTTACTTCCCCCAAAAATAAAATCCTTAAGAACACAAACAGGGAAAGATGGGTGGAATAGTGAACAGGCAACAGTTGGCCTAATTAGATATAATATCTGACACACTAATTTTGGTTTATTGATTTTCCAGTTCCACTTCTTTGGTTTTCCAAGAATTATCTTAAGAGTCCTTATCAATAGACTTTTTTGTTTAGACTACATTTGCCTCTTGTATTTTTTCCCCATTAACATTTATCTGTATAGGTTACTATTGTGACACTTTACAAACTTATATACTTCGTACAATTGAACTCATTATTATAGTAAACTTGTAGACCTAATTATTACAACAGTACCTCAGTGCAAGAAAGATAAATTAAAGGCTTCAGAGAACAGCAAAATGTTAGGGTATTGGAAGAATTTAATTATGAGAAGATTAATTATTCTTACGCACAATTAGGCTAAGATGGGATACAAATATCTATGAATATTTGAAGGATGTGAACACGAACAATGAATTTAGTATGACTGAAAGGTGTACTAAGAAACAAGATAAAACTAACGTAAGTGCCTAACAGTGACACTTCCAACAGAAGTTTTAAGTCTATCACTTGGAACATTTAAAAACAACAACAAAAAAAAAAAAAATCATGCACAGAGCAATTTCTGCTCTAAAAGGTCGGTACTTCTCTCATCTATAATTATGTAGTAGTAGAATAATCACTTGAAACAGCTGATAGCAACAGAAACATTTATATATTCATGTCTCACACTGCATAGGCTTAACTAATGGTCTTCTGTTGGTTATTGTGCTCCTGGAGGCTTCAGATCTACTCAAACCAAGCATCAGGTTGTGAGAAAGGAGGAATGGGGATGAGAATGAGAAAGAAAATCTCAGAACAGGGGTGACAAAAAAGAAAATAAGGGAAATGCACAGAGTCCTGCAGTTCTGGCATCACTAAAATATTCTTAATCTTTGACACTGTTACTCTGTCTCAATTGGTTTTATATACGTGGCACACAAGACTGCCAATGCCAAATAAACAAACTGTAGGATAAAAAAGGGAAATTGTCAGCCAACAATGGGATAAAGTTGCTTCTCTACAAGCTGTTAATTTTAAATGTAGTTACACCCCTAAGATTTCAAACTAGCATAAGGAACACAACACAAAGTCAAGGCACTTGTAGTATAAACTTGGTACGTGAAAGTTATCAAAAGGTATGGAAACATTCGTAAGTGAGTCACCTTAGAGTGTATGCTGACTGGGCTATAGTGAACAATCCACAAGTATCACTTTAAAAGAAAACTTAGGATACAAATTAAGTTGTTTACCTGGATAACCAATTCCTTTGGCATTTGCATAGGGAACCCCAGAAGATCCAGGGCTATAGACAGGATTCATGATTTCAGTAACTGAAAAGAAAACAAGAAAATTAATCAGATCTACTTAGCCAAGCTTATGGGGTCCCTAGAATCTCTGCGGGAGTTTAAATTAAATTAATGGGAAGGAAAATTCACAATTCTATTGTCCATCTCATCTATCAATATTTTAAATTACAGCTACAGAAATGCACTTGTGCTGTGAGGTTTTTATTTATAAGGGATTCCAGGCTCAAACTATCAGCTTAGCAATTCTAAAAATAAAATGCCCTTTAGAGATCTTTAGAAGAGTAAATGTTAATTGTACTGCTGTCAATTTTTTAAAAAATTGACTGTCTCCAAGTTTGTCTCACTAGCCCAGTCCTCTGTTTTTAAATAGATCTGCAGCTATGCCTCCTCTTTTCTGCCTACTAGCACCAATACTTCACTTAAAATCTCTGGTAACAAAATGGCATGCTACCAGAATTACTCTTTCCATTATCCTGGAGTCCCCTCTCTCTCTTTCTTGACTTGTAAATGTTATATGAAGGGGCACACTAGTAGTCTAGGAACAAAATAGTTACAGAACAAAGTTTATGAAGCCAAAGAGCCTCAGTAACTAAAATATTACTATAAGGATAGATTCATTAGCTAAGATGAATGAGTGCAAGCATTTAAACACTAATAAGAGCAAACAAGTGAGATTAAGATAAATAAAAACAGTTGCCAAAATACTGTATCTCTAGAACATAGCACCATAAGCAAAAATACCCCTTGAACTTGTGCAAAGAAATTCACTGTGCTCTCTGCAAAAACATCTAGTGTAACAGAAAATCCAAAATACCACAGAAAATGGCACTATACAAACTAAGGATGTTAACTAGCAGTTAATTCACTCTTCGAGCAGTCATGGAATTTCCATGGACTACTCAACTAGTCGATAGGCACTTCCGCTTTGAAATGCACAAGAGCCCCCACTGGGCTTCAAAGGAGGAATGCGGAAGTGCCCTCATGGAGCCCAGAGTCTGCAGGGGAGAGTCCCCTGCTGACCCCGGGCTCCATGCTGTGCTGCCGATTTGAAATGCCATGCAGAGCCCAAGGTCAGCTGGGGGCCTCAGTTGATCCCAGGTTCCGCAGAAATGCCGCACGGAGCTCAGAATCAGTTGGGGAGTCCCCAGCTGACCCCAGGCTCACAGTTTCAAAGCAGCAGCATCACATAGCTAAGCCAGGAATTAGCTATGCAGCGCTGCCCCTTTGAAATGCTGAGGTGGTGCTGAAAGGGGCAGCACTACACAGCTGATCCCTGGCTCAGCTGTGTGGCGCTGCGGCTTTGAAGTCCCCCCTCTGCTCCGTCCTTTGCTGCCTCTGATAGAGGCAGAAGGAGGGGGGAGGAAATCAGATAGTTGACTAGTATTTAACATCCCTAATACAAACATAACAATTTTATCTTATAGGACAGCATTTCTCAAACTGTGGGTCACGACCCCCCGGGGGGGAGGGGGTCGCAAACAATTTACAAGGGGTGGGGGTCACAGCTGGATCCGTTTTTTTTTTTATGCAAAAATTTTTCTCCCCGGTTTTCAGGGTGTCCAGTTTTCACCCGGAACATTGCTGCGTCTGGCGAGGGTGAGGGAGTGAAGAGCGCCGCAGAGTCTAGTGAAGGGAAGCAGGAGGGGACAGTTCCCAGGCGCCATGCCAGGGGGATGCCGGGCTGGGTGGGAGCAGAGCGCACGCTGCTCTGGCCGATGTGACCAGCAGAGACCAGCAGCTGGCCATGTGATGCCTCCCCTACAAACTTCAAGCTGAAGGCAGCCACTTTAAAGGTCAGATTGTTCCTCCGTGCCTGGCTCTGCGGGAGGGGTGTGTGTGTGTGTGTGAGATTTGATTGGAGCTGGGCTCCCGACGCTGAAGATGCCTGTCTCAGGGGAAGGGGAGAGTGCACTGGGATGGGGGGGGGTTCTAGGATACTATTTATATATTTAAATAGGCCTGGCTCTGAGGCAGTTGTGAGTGCATTAGGATGGGGAGACTGGGGGGCATGACTCAGGGGAAGGGGTGGGTGCATTGGCGGTTAGTGTGCAGTCCCAAACTGGACAAAGTGGTGCAACTTTTGCCTAACAACTTTGGCTCCCCTCTTCCCCCCTCCTCCCCCCCGTTTGGTTTTTTTTTGCGCTTAACTTTGGAGCAGTGAGGGTGGGAGGGTCACACAAATTCATTTAGCATTTTAGGGGGTCGCAGGAATATCACAAAGTTTGAGAACCCCTGTTATAGGAATACAAACATCAGGTTTTTAGAAAAGAGAAGGCAAACACCCAGCCGGGGGGGGGGGGGGGGGGGGGGGGCGGGGGGCGGGGGAGAAATCACTCAGGATATTTAAAAAGCCTATTTAAAAACTAAGTTAAATTACTCCCTAAATACTAAGCTATGTAAATTGTGAATATTACCTGAAGAGGCATTTATTACCCACTAAACTATAGATGAGTTGTTTGACTTAATTTCCATTAGCAATAACACTGTACAACACTTCCTGACTCACCCATGCTCATGTACAAAGTGGTGGGATAGTTTCCATACAATCACAGTAAGATTTAAGAATTAATATTTCACTAGCCTGTAACATTTTACTTTCTTTCTCACTCTTTTCTAAATCAATTAATTTTATCTCCTTACACATCTTTCCTCTTATACAATCTGTTTTCATCCCTACACTTCAATTCATTCTCATATCAGTCTTTGACCCCTTTCAATGTTTTAAAGCATTCTGCCTCTTTTGGCCTTAAAAAGAAGATCCCAGCTTTCCTTTAGTCCTGGTATTTCCAAATCATGGAGTGAATCCAGATTTCTTCCATTTCAGAGGCATCCACACTTGGACAGTTTGTACACATGTAGTATCTGAAACAACATCTGTGCCAACAACAAAGGAAGCTATGATTGGACACATCAGGTGTTCGTACAATTGTTTAAACCAGCAGCTTCCACCACTGGATGGAGCTATACCAGTATAGAAAAATGCTTACAAATTTTCCAAGCATGGGCTGAGCCTCAGACATAATTCAATTCAGTGACAAAATTATTTCTGCATCTTCAGTAAAGGACCCAATTTGTTAGTGTACTAGAAATCATGCAGTTGCAACCCCTAGCCTTTTCTATATTGCTAAATGGGAACAAGCCGTGTTAAGGAAAAATTGAATATTACTGGTATAAACAAAGTGGTCACACTGGGTATGGAGACACTGAGAAACAGAGCCTTGCCAGCCATGGTTTTTCTCTCACTAGAGCATAAATCCACTTTACTGTAATGCTGCATTTATTGTATTACACGCATGTATCAGAAGCTATAGCAAAGCGCACATCTGTAAAATATCAATAAATGAACAAGCGATTTCCAATCTTGCTGAAATCCTCTTTTGCAGTCATATAGCAAACTGATATCACATATAAGCGAGTACAGGCAGTCCCCGAGTTACGTACAAGATAGGGACTGTAGGTTTGTTCTTAAGTTGAATCTGTATGTAAGTCAGAACTGGCGTCCAGATTCAGCCGTTGTTGAAACTGATCAGCGGCTGATTCCAGGAAGCCTGGGGCAGGGGCTTCCTGTAGTCAGCCACTGGTCAGTTTCAGCAGCAGCTGACTTGGGGACACCTAGGGCAGAGCAGCTGGGGTGCTGCTGGGTTGGTCCAGTAGCGCCGCCGCTCCTCGGCACTACTGGAGCAACCCAGCAGCACCCCAGCTGCTCTGCCCCAGGTGTCCTGATTCAGCCGCTGCTGAAACTGATCAGCAGCGGCTGAATCAGGACACCTGGGGCAGAGCAGCTGGGGTGCTGCCGGGTTGGTCCAGTAGCGCAGAGGAGCGGTGCTGCGGGACCAACCGGCAGCACTCCACCTGCTCTACCACAGGCCCGGGGCTTTGCTCCACGTCTCCCTGGTCTGCTGGGGGGGGCCACTAGCTGCGCCCCACCCCCCCCAGCAGACCAGGGACACGGGGAGCAAAGCCGCAGCGGTGGCGGGGTGCCGCGCCTCTGAGGCTTTGCTCTGGCAAAGCCTCAGAGGCACGGGACCCCTCTGCCTCCCGGCTTTGCTCCAGGTGTCCCTGGTCTGCTGGAGATGGTCCCCAGCAGAGCAGAGGCACCGGGAGCAAAGCGGCAGTGGCGGCGGAGTCCCGCGCCTCCCCAGCTTTGCCAGAGCAAAGCCTCAGAGGCGCGGGACCCCTCCGCCCCCCGGCTTTGCTCCAGGTGTCCCTGGTCTGCTGGAGACGGTCCCCAGCAGACCAGGGGCACCCGGAGCAGCTTTTCTCACCCCGGAGGTCGAGGTGGCGGGACCGCTGCGCTCTGGGCGGTCCCGCTGCCTGCGAGCTCCGGGGCGAGAAAGCCCCGTTCGTAAGTGCGGATCCGACATAAGTCGGATCCGCGTAACTCGGGGACTGCCTGTATCTTCAAATGTGAGGAAAACTTCCTATTCTGCATAGTCTCTACACAAGTTATAAAGCACTCTGTTAAAAAAAACATTTCAAACTAAATAAATAACCATCCTCAGTGAGGACTACCTTGATGCTAGATTATATTCATATTTTTATTCTGAAGAATGCCTGGACATGTGTAATAGAAAAAAAACCTATATTTTCCCCATCCGCAGAAGTTTGCCTAATCTCACTTTGGTTAATCCCCCAAAAGCTACTGTTACATGAAGCTGAGCTCATTTGCTGACAGACTAAGGTAGTTGAAATTGTTTTGCTATCTGAATTAGGTGCTGAAAAACACCTTTACTATAATTAGAGCTGAGGAAGTGTTACCAGAATGGATCAGCAAGGCAGGGGGAGTGACTAGTTGAGTCACTACTCAACTACCCGATAAGCATGCCTTATTGGGTAGTCGACTAGTCACTTACATCCTTAATTTTTAAGATTACATCGAAACAAAGATGTATGAAAAAACGTTGTAAGGCTTCTAAAAAGTTAAAGGGTTAATAGTTCACTACATCTTAATATTCAAACATCCTGCTACACCTCAAATGCAAACTAAAAACTGTAACCATTCATTACATAGTTTGCATCATAGGAGTCGGGAAGAATCTCACTTAAACAGGCTGCTTGCTAAAGACAAAAACATACTATAATCTACTATATTTTCATTCAACATTTGTCCTACAAAGTTTTAAATGTTTCCTTGAACATTTAGCTATCCCAGATCCACCTTGCAAAATCCACCTTGCAAAATTTAGAATCCACCTTGCAAAATTATGTAAGTTTCCATGTTAGCCTTGTATCTGATCTGTCACTATATTTTTGGACTACTTCCTCCACAACCTAAATTTACATGAGGCGTTCTCAGATTTTGCTAATTGATTTTACTTCTATGAAGCTTAACCTAGAAATGTAAAGCTTTAAATAATTCAATGAACTTCCAAAATTATTCAATGTGTAATAGACCTTTTAATTTTGAAAATCAGTTCATCATCTACAAGCAAAGACCAGTATTCAGGATTCTTTTGCCCTGAACAGTTGACATTGGTCACTGCCTTAACTATATAGTGTTTTGCCAAGATTTCAATCATGGGTGTCCATACAAGGTACAAACCCCTAGGCATGTTGTAGTCACGATTTACTTTATCACTACAGGTTGGACTTCCTTTGTCTGGCACCCTTGGGACCTGGCCCATCCCAAATGAGGGAATTTGCCAGATCGGGGAGGTCCCCTGCCATCAGCCTCCCAGGACGCTCCCCCTCCCTGTGGCTAGCTCTGCTTCGGCCCCACTGCCACAGGGCTCCAACCTGCAGGCATTAGTCTTGGGCTCTGGCATGCGGGATCTCCCCAGGGATGGAGCTCAGCAGCGGCAGCATTGCTTCTCCCCCACCTGACCAGGAATTCTCGGGAACAGAGCTTGCCAGCTGCCCCGCTTCTGTTGTGCTCTGCTGGGAATCTCAGGGGGACGGGGCTTGTTGGCTACCCCACTGTTGCCCCACCCAACCAGAGTTCCCCAGGGACAGGGGCTCACTGGTCCTGCTGCTGCCCTGCCGGAGCTCCCCTAGGATGGGGTTCGCACTCCTGGGTGCCGGGGGTTCAGAGAGTTCCAGATTTCAGAGATTCAATCTGTACTAGAGGTTTTGCATAGGTGGAAATTTCCAACATAGGCAAGGTCTAGGACAGCACTTCCTGCACTGTTGTAGGTGTTCAGGATACTTTGGATTTACAGTTCTAAAAGACCTCAAAACATTTCAGAAATATTACAATTATTATCTCCATTTTTTTTAAACAAAAATAATGGAGGGAGACTGAGTAAGTGATTTCCCAAAATTTCACAGGAAGTCTGACACAGGTGAGAATAGTACCCATGTGCGACTTCCAGTCTCATGCCAAGCGGATCTAAATGTTTTTAAAGGTTGAATTACAAAGCTGAAACAAAAAATTATATAGAAACTCTACTTGCACTTGTATCTGAGAACTTAAAACGTGACTCTGTATTACAGGAAATTTTAAAATTACAGGAAACCATTTAAATGGTCAGATTTACTTCTATCAGTTAAGGCAAATTGCACGATAAACTGACAGGAAACTCCAAGAACCAGCTGGTTAATATGTATCATTTGTAATTTATTTACATTTTATTATGAGATGTAATACACAATGCAAAAGAGCTGGATTTTTTTCCCTGACGAATGGCAACAAATCTCCATTTATCTAGATAGACAGATAGAATATTAATCTCCATACTTCGTACTTCTTGATGTAAAATTGCTATTAGTCACATTTGAAACTAAGTTCTCTCAGAGTAGCCCAACGGTACACCAATCACACTCAGAATCGGAGTTCAACAGAGCTCTTTTTACTGTGTCTCATGAGATAATTAAGGAGATATTATATAATTTGTGAAAAAGCAGGATTAGGTAACTAAGTCACCAGTTCCTTGATAAACTCAGTCCTACAAAAAGACTTCTCCCTCTGCTGATTTTGGACACTAAACAGATTCTCAGATGGAAGGAAAACTGAATTTTTAAAGAATGGAACTACTTCACTCTGTATTTTTCTTCTTTTTGGTGAGTTATTCGCCTAAAAAAAGAGCTGGGGAACCACTGAAAGATTTGCCAGAAATCCAGCAGTGGAGGAGCTTCATCAGTGCCCTAAATGCCAGATACATAATGGAGACAATATGATTAGCTTGTAAGGGCACTTTCCTAAAGCTAGTTTTCACTTTATTCTGCACACATTTTTAGAAATGAGGCAACTGTCATGAGTTCTCCACCGAGATGGAACCTAAAAAAGCCTAATTCCTTCTGCCTTGCCTTTCAACCTGGAAGTTGAATTACAAAATTAAACATAGAACACTAGACCCGGAAGGGACCTCGAGAGGTCGAGTCCAATCCTCTGCCCTCATGGCAGGACCAAGCACTGTGGATCATCTCTGACAGGTGTCTGTCTAATCTGCTCTTAAATATCTCCAGTGATAGAGATTCCACAACCCTCCTAGGCAATTGATTCCAATATTTAACCACCCTGACAGGCAGGAAGTTTTTCCTAATGGCCAACCTAAATCTCCCTTGCTGCAATGTAAGAAGTCCATTGCTTTTTGTCCTACCATTACTACCACAAAAAGCTCAGGTTGGATAGCAGTGTGTTTTATAACACCTGCAATCAGGAGTCTCACTATGAAATTACATTCCCACAAAATCTACTTGATTAGATAACATACACTAGTAAGCATCTTAAATTTATTGTAAAATTATACCTATTAAATAGCAGTTCTCTTCTAATATTCCTAAAGCAACAGCACTTAACTAAAGGAACAAATCTCATTTATCAGATAGAATAATAAAAATAATTTCAGCAGGAAAATGTGATGTGTCTTTCAAACATTGCAGGGGAATGTCCAACTAAAGCACAACTTATATTTAAGTTTTAAAGACATGGAAACGTTTCTGTAGGTTGTAGGGGTTAAAAAAAATCACAAACACAATAGTAAGGCCAATGGCCCTGTTTCATTAAGCTGCACGCTCAGCGGCCACAAACACATTCCTCAGCATGCACTGGAACTATTTGCTGCATATATTATTTACATAATGTTGCCGACTCTGATCACCTAGCAGCATACAAATCTCATTTTCATAGAGGCCTGGGCAGGACTGTCACTTAGCCAACATCAGTTAGAAGTACCAACACCGTGTTGCAGGTGGGCTTAAAACTTAACCGCTTTCCTGGCTTTTCATAGGGTGGTGCTTTTCTCAGGGGCAGGAACCGAGAAAATGAGGGGCAAAATTAAAAGTACACTTGGCCTAAGCAAGTAACATGGCTGACAGCCGCTGGATGCCGGGCCCATCACTTGACCGCAGCATCCTCAAGGCCAAGCCGTTTGACACCTGTTACAGAAAGTGTCCCGGGGCCTCCCTGACTGGGGATCGCGCCTGTGGGCAGCGATGGCTGCGGCGGCGGCCTGCCCTTTGCTAGCGCTGCACGGGATGTGGCGGGGCCGGCAGCCCGCGGGGTCCCACCGGCGCTGGAGGCTCGGGGCGGCGCTGCCAGCCGGCCTCAGAGGGCCGCCGCCGCGGGGCGCCTCCTCCACTCCAGCCCGGGGCCTCGGCGGCCGCAGGGCAGAGCGCCGGCCTGCCGGAGCAGGAGGGCCCCGCGGGCCGGACTCCCGCCGCTGTCACCGCCGCCGGCCGGCAGGGACGCAGAGGCCGGCAGCCCCGCGGGCTTGGGGTCGCACCCGGGGCACAGGTAAGCGGACCCCGGGCCGGCGGCTCCCCCTTCCCGGGCCCCGCACCCCCAGGCCGCGGGGGAGGCAGCGGCGCCGGCCCCATCCTGTACCGGGCGCGGGAGGGGTCCGGAAGCCGGCGCCATCCGCAGCCCGCACTCACCGGGCTGCGGCGCTTCGTGGTGGCGGCCCCGGCCCTAGCGCTGTCGCTCGCTCGGTGCCTGGGGGCGGAGCCTCGCGGGCGGAGGGGGCGGGAGCTGGAGGGGCGGCTGGGCCCTGCGCCTCCTGCTGCTGCGGAGTGTCCCGGCGGCGCCTTCCGTCCCTCTCCCGAGAGCTGCGCAGCAACTGAGCAGCCGCACGTCACTTCCGCGCGGGGAGGGGGCGCCTGGCCCTCAGGCCTCCAAGGGAAGGCAAAAGAGGGTCACGTGCACGGAAGCTAAGAAGGCGCCCCCGCCACGTGACCAGCCACTTCTCTCCCCCCCCCGACCTGGGGGCTGCAAGTAGGGTGGCGCCGTGAGACTTGGAAACTGCCCGTCCCCTCCCCCACCCGCAGGGCGGCCCCGCCCCCAGCCGCACGAGCCCTGGCACCCACCGTTCGGGCGCGTCCTGGTCGCCCTCCTGCAGCTGCGCTAGTTTCGCCCCAGGCGGGAGTGGTCGCGCGCGGCACGTGGCCCCGGAGCCAACGTTCCCCGCGTCTGCTCGTGTTCCCGCCGGACGCCTCGCACTGGCCGCGCGCTCCCCGCCCGCCTTAGCCAGTGCCCGGCACGTACCTGCACCGGGCCCGTCAGACCGCCGGGGCCTAGCGGGGCCGCCTGGCCCCTCCCTGCTCAGGCGCCTTGGGACCGAGCTCGCCTCAAAGTGAGCCCGTTCCTCCTGGGTGTCAGGAAAACCCGTTTCCGCAGAGGGGGCGAAGCGCTGGGCTCCCTGGGGAGGGTGGAATCTCGTCCCGGCTGGACCAAGCCCTGGCGGAGTTGGGTTTGGTCCTGCCTGGGCAGGGGGCTGGACTCCCTGGCTCCTGAGGGCTCCTCCAGCCCGGGGATTCTACATCGAAATCTCCCTGGGTGCCGCCAAGTGCATTACTTCCTGTTTAGGAACATGGGGATTGCCATAATGGGTCAGATCAGTGATCCACCTACTCCTGTATCTGGTCCATACATCGCCAGTACCTGATCCTTCAAGAAACCCTATGCAAGTCAGTTATGAAATCACTTCTCCATGTAGGGAAGTGTCTTCCTTATTCCAACGTGTGGCATAAATCAGCTAACTAAAACATTCATAGTAATATTTCTTCTGAATATACATCTACTTTAATGATAGGTGTTCTAATTACCTATGGAAGTGTCTTATCCTTCTCAAATCTTAAGGCCTAATCCTCAGATACTACTATAAATCATTATGATTCCAACTGAGCTATGACAATTTATACAAATTGACAATCTGGCCCATAGCATCTATATCTTGAGGCTATGAGTCCTGCTGGATTGCGTAAAAAGCATTTCCATTTACATGCTAATTAGAAGGATTGTGATTTAACATGGGATCTTGTGAAAGGTATTTTTGTTCATTGTCCTGAGTAATCCATAGAATTTAGAGCCAGAGAGTGGAATGATTTAATACACTTAACATAATATATGGAAATATACCCATATCATAGAACTAGAAGGGACCTTGAGAGGTCCTTGAGTCCAGTCCCCTGCCCTCATGGCAGGACCAAGTACCATCCCTGACAGATTTGCCCCAGATCCCTAAATGGTCCCCTCAAGAATTGAGCTCATGATGCTGGGCTTAACAAACTAGTGCTCAAACCACTGAGCTATCAGTCCCCTTTTAAATAAAAGGAATTTAAATCACTGATTTCAATCACGATTTAAATCAATAAGCAGCTTTAAATGATCAATGTTAATCATGCTTTTCATTTGTTATTGAAAGATTGAGTCTCAGTTAGCAACCTTTAAAACAAGTTATTTTAGCCTTTACACCAAATTTAGTGCTTCTTTTTGCTAACCAAAAGGATACATCTATATTCATTTACTAAAACAATTGAATAACTTCTTATTTTAACTCAGATTATTTTAAATTCATTTATTCAGATTTCTATTTTGCTATGTTAGAAAATGATGATTTACGAGACGATGATTGTTTACTTGTGATATTTATCATGCTCTGTTTGGATGGAAATTAAAATACATAAACAGGCATTTTAATTTTTTATAAAACAAATCTGTATTAAAAGTGCTGAAAACAAAAAAGTATCAAAATATTTAGTATTTGAAACTGATTAATTTATTGAACAAAGCAAATGTTATCTGTCATTAATTAATTGAATTGATTGTTACTAGTTACCCTAACCTTCAAGATTTTAGAACTAGTAGATCTTGTCCTTTCATACCTAGTTTTTATTCATAGATTGGAAAAGGAAAACTAGTTTTACTGCTTTGTCTACTTCCAATTTGTTTCTTAACTTCCAGCAAAGTAATCATTGGACTGAGCTAATTGAACAAACTGAAATTAAAAATAGATTTTCTCTGCGCCAGCAGAAGAAGCTTGCATACGCTGGTTTATCACTTGAACAAACTCCAGTTACAAGTGCTTAGTCCTTGACATATACCACTTACGTGGTTTGACTTTCTTTACAAATTGGCAGCAAATGTGCTGCTTAAATATGTTTAATTAAAAGTGATTTTAACAGATGATACTATATTTGGGCCTTAACATAGGTTATCAGAATTTAATTTGGTTTATTAATAACCTTATTTAATTTGAATTAAAAAACTGATTTACTTTTTTAAACAATCATTTGTATCCACTCTGCAAATGATCATAATGGTCATGTAGTCTGATCTCCCACATTAACACAGGAGTAATTTCTGCATCGAGCCTCTTTGAGCTATAGCATGTCTTTTAAGAATGATGTCCAGTTTTGATTTAAACACTGCAAGTAATAGAGAATCCACTGTCCAGTGTTCCCTGTAAGCTGAGCACTTGGCAGCTGCCCAGGAGAGATTCAGATGCTGCCCAGCTGATTAGCAGAGTACCCATAGCCTCCCTGATTTGGCAGCATATGTTTCTACTGGTGGTGCACATCTGCACATGGCTTGATGCACATCACAAAATTTATTCTGCACATGGATGGAAAAATTAGAGGGAACATTGACTATGTCCCTTAACAAGTTGTTCCAATGATTAATTATCCTGGCTACTAAAATTTAGAACTTGATGTCTAAAAGTTGGCTTAGCTTCAGCATCTAACCACTGGATTTCGTTATGCCTTTTTCTGCTAAATAAGAGTGGCCTACTAACAGAAATCTCTTCCCCATGTAGATTGTGATGAAGTCACTTCTGAACCTTTTCTTTTGCTAAACTGGATAGATTGATCTTATTTTGTTTGTTGCTATAAGACAGGTTTCTCAGACCTATGAGCATTCATGGAGCTCCTTTCTGACTTTTCCAACATCCTTTCTGAAGTGCTGACACAAGAACTGGACACAGTATTCCGGTAACAGCCTCACTAATGCTATACAGTAGGGATGTTAAAAAATGGTTAAATAGGTAACCATGTAACTGCTGAAAATCTCAGCAGTTGCACAGTTCCACGCTGCGGGCTCTGCAGTATAAAGTGCAGCAAAGTCTCTCCAGATGTGGGGACTGCTAACCGCTGCTGGCTCCGCTCCTGGGGATGCTTCCCTGCTGCAGTTAAGCCGTCTCCCCAGGAGCCACTGAAGGTAACTGACACCATTCACTGATAAGCATCAGCTTATTGATTAAATGGTTAGTCAGTTACACTCTAAAGCTACGTCTACACTTGTGGCTTCTTGTGCGAGTAATATGCAAATGAGGCTAAGTGTGGAATATCGCCGAGCCTCATTTGCATACCTAATGAGCCACCATTTTTTTCAGAAGAGGCTCTTGCGCAAGAAGGAGTGTCTACATTGCCCCTTGCGCAAGAAAAACCCTCTTGCGCAATGCCATTACACCTATTACTTTTCAGGAAGAACGGCATTGTGCAAGAGGGTTTTTCTTGCGCAAGAAGGGGCGGTTTAGACGCTCCTTCTTGGGCAAGAGCCTCTTCTGAAAAAAATGGTGGCTCATTAGGTATGCAAATGAGGCTCGGCGATATTCCACGCTTAGCCTCATTTGCATATTACTCACACAAGAAGCAGCGAGTGTAGACATAGCCTAACATCTCTAATAGACAGCAGTAGTACCACTTCCTTACTACTATCTTACAGTCCCCTGATTTTACAGTCAAGGATTGTGTTCACCCTCTTAGCTACCACACTGGAAGCTGATGTTCAGTTAGTTATCTATAGAGCGCTATGTGGATACAACATTTGTATTAGCATCTACATCCGTACAAATGATCCATGGATAGCTGCAACCACGTCCCCAGATGTGGATGCCAAAACATATAAAGTGGATATCTGCAAATCTGCAGGCTTCTTGATACAAAATTTTTATCCCTATCTGCATCTGTATCTGCAGAAAGGAGCAGGACTATTCATCAACGAGAGCCCTGCAAATCTGTGATCTACAGTTGGTTAGCTACTGTGACCGCTAAATCCTTTTCAGAGTCTCTGCTTTCCAGGATGCAGTCTCCCGTCTTGTAAGTGTGACCTGCATTGTTTTTTGCGTTTGTGTGTGTTAGTGCATATTGTTAAAATTCATGTGGCTCACCTTACCAAGCAAGACTGCTTGGTCTGTATAGTTGACTTCTCCCCATCATTGTTTACTATTTTACCAATTTTTGTCTCGTCTGCAAACTTTACCATCAATGATTTTATATATTCTTCTCGTTTGATTTTATTAGAGGAAAGCATTTAATGTGCTTTAAATGGTCTTTTGTTGTGTTTTAAGAATAAGGAGAAGCCAGCACCATGTGACCAGACAGCTCATCACAGACCACCAGGAAGTTGTCTGTGGGCTATTGGTGGTCCACAGACCACAATTTCAGACATTTGAAAATGTGGTTTTGAAATACACTACATCTTCCAAACTACATCTTCCACAGTGTCGTAAAAATAAACTTTTGCTTTGTCTGCTTCTCCAACAGTAATGGCAGTGGTGAGGTTCAGATAATCTCTTGGGTGCTTGATATTTTGTTCTGCTCTCAGCTTGTGATTCTAGATCTCAATGTGTGGGGAAAACATCAGCTGACTCTCCAATAGGAACTATACAATCCAGTTCTAAGATGGGCATTTTTTCAAATCATTCAGGGTTTCTTAAAAGCAGTATCAAAGACGTGTCAAACACAGATGCAGCTAATGTTGAGAACTGGACTATACAGAAATGGTAATATTTTAGATAGGTTAATGGAATGGCAACAATTAAAGAAAATAAGGGAATTGTCCTCCTATTCATTTCACTTGAAAACATTGAATGTAGAGGCAGAGAGATCCGGAAACTCCTGAGGTTGGCAGACATTTCAAGAAACTGTGGTATAATCTAGAGGATTGTTTCTGAAAGTGTTCCACGGAATCACTCTCAGAAACACATTAACTGACTGCCCCGCGGCTCCCCTTGGCTACAAAGGATGAAACGGAGCCAATGGGAGCTGTGAGGCTCTGTGGCCGTGGCACCGGTAAATAAACAAACTGGGGTGGCCAGTTAATGTGTTTCTGAGGGTGATTCCACAGAACACTTTCAGAAACACTGGTCTAGAGGATTTTGGAGGAGATGGGTGTGGCAAGGGGAGTGGATTCCCAATGTTGTAGATTTTAGAGTCAGTTAAGGGGAAAGAGAGCCTCAGATCTGACAAGGCAGAAAGCTGAGCCTTCTGTGGTGCATTTTTGGCCCCCATTTCCTCCAGAAATGACTCTGCCATTGGGGCACTCCCTCTTGGTTGTGTACTATAGACAGACCCATAGGCAGTTAATGCTTTTGAAGCAGCATTGTTTCTGACTCCGGGATCTCTTGGGATATCCATGGCTGCAGCAGGAAATGATGGCCCAGGTTCACCTCTACAACTCTCTTCTCTGCCGAAAGAATTCCATAGAGAACAAATCATGTGCAGCTCTGTCTCTGGAGGCTCCCCAGGTGAACAGGAGGATTGTGTCTCAGAGTCGGCACATGGATCTTCTTCTGTGTCATGCCCGCGAATCAGAATCTCCTTGTGAAAGTACAATCTACAGGTTGCACCTCTATGAACGGGAGCACTCTGGTCCAGCAACATCCATGGTCTGGCAGGACCGAGGATATTCCAGGATCAGAGAATCCCAGCATACTGCGGGAGAGGTGGGAGCTCGGTGTGATGCAGGGGAGAGGGGACATGAGAGCCTGGCACGCTGGGGTGGAGGACCAGGAGTCTGGTGTGATGCATGGACAGGGACAGGATCCCAGTGTGATGCAAGAGAGGGCTGGGAGTCTTGCGTGTGGCCCTGCTGGGCTGCTCAGGGAGCCAGGAAGTCCAGTGGGCGCGCAAGGCAAGTGCGGAGGTGGCAGCAGGGGGCCAGAAATGACCTCCTCTAGTCTGGCAAATCCCTCATCTGGGACCACTTGGGTGCCAGACCAGGGAGGTCCAACCAGTTTAAATACAGATACGTCCTCCCTTAGGGTGTGTCTAGACTACCTAGTTTTGTCGACAAAAGTGGACTTTTGTCGACAAAACAATACCAGCGTCTACACTACCGCGGAGTTCTGTCGACATAACGTCGACAGAACTCCGCGGTTTTGTCGACGCTGGTATACCTCGTTTTACGAGGCATAACACTTTCTGTCGACAGAACTCTGTCGACAGAAGGTGTTATTGCCTGTAACACTGCGTCCAGACTACGGAGTTCTGTCGACAAAGCGGCTTGCTTTGTCGACAGAACTCCATGTGTCTGGACGCAAATTGTCGACGGAAGTTTTGTCGACAGTATCTGTCGACAAAACTTCCGTCGACAAAACGCGGTAGTCTAGACGTACCCTTAGTGTTGTCCCAGCTTGTATTGCTAATGCACAGCACAGATGTATTATTTAGATTCAATATAATTATACAAAAACTGATAGCTGTGACTAGCACAATTCGCACCCTCCGACCCCTCCAAAAACCAAACCCATAAACATGGTTGGGAAATCACTTTCAACAAGACTGAAATTATTTTTAAAAACTAATAGAAAAGATGTCTTTTTTTTTTAACCATTTGTGGAATTCCTTCAGAGGATTTCATTTCTTCAGAAGCAAAGTTAAATGTGACATTCCCCCCCCTCAGCAGAGTTGCAAATCAATTCTTAGCTTTGTGACATTTCTAACAGGCAGGATAATTTTCTGTTTTCAAATTATTCTCCTTGAATGCCTTCCTTTCAGACGGCTCATACAGAGCTGAAAACTGGCATACATCAGTACAGCTGCCCAACAGCAGATGGTTGTGACAGTAAACTGAGTGCATAAAAAAAGCACAGAAAATTAAGATCACAACTCACAAACCCTACACATGCCCGGAAGCTGGTACTTAGAATTGCTCCTGTCTCCAGCCCTCCACCGAGACTCTCTGATCAAGGAACATCTGTGGCCTGCTGGACCAGAGAATCTTGGTTTAGAGAGGTTCAACTTGTAATAACAGAGCTTCCCAGCAATGGAAATGTGAGCTAATATCATAACGTGCCATGGGCTCAAATTTGTGATAAACTTTGATAAGGTAGGTATTTGGTGCGTTTTCTGGAGGGTTGAGGGAATTGCCTTTATATTTCAGGAAGACTGGCAAAAGAATCCAATGAGTGAGGAATAGCCATAAGTATGGTGTCTTTAGTTTAATTGTTGTCTACAATGCTGGTCAAATACTGCAAAAAAGTGTTGCTGAAAACGCGTTCCAGTTCTGAGCAGCGGCCATTCTCTCATCTTTGTGAAAGAAGAATGGTTGAGTGGTTAGGGCACTAGTCTAGGGCTTGGAAAACATGCATTTAATTCCCTGCTCCGTGGCTTAAAATCTCTGCCTCATCTGTAAAACAGGGATTACAAAAATTGCAAAGTGCTTTGAGATCTACGGATGAAAGACATAGGTATTATTCACCATTGGGGGTCATTCATACCAACTAGTTCTTGTTCACATGCTTAATTAGTTTGAAAACCTAAAATGAACACATTTTTGAAAGATTGGCTACTGGGCTAATTTCCGTTGCCTGCTGTGAACTGTTATGAAATGCTGAGTATTCAATACATTGCTAGGATTTATGTTAAGCAGAAGTAGTTATATCAGTTGCGTCAGGGATGCTAAATCAGGGTTGGTCTTAATAGGAATGCACTGACTCCTCGTAGCAGGTCTTTCCATTGTTTGTAACCCCTTCTTTTCACTTTAATCACAGATAATATTGAATTTCTTCTCAAGGGCAAAAAGAAATGGGGAAGGGGAACCCAAACACAAGTAATCAAAAAAAAGAAGTCCACCAGGATGGGCTAAAATAAATATTTTTGTATGAAGTTGTGACAACGCAGTCGGGGTTCCTCCAATCCTGCACTCCCGTAGCAGCAAGAACAGATTCCACCAGCAGTAGAATAGAGAGGGTTTATTGCCCCTCCAGGATACAGCACAGCGTAGACGTGGTGTGATTACAGAATTTGGGGTCAGGATGTTTCAGACCCCTTGGGTTAGGGGTCCATCACCCCTAGCCTCAGACCCAGCAACCATAGTCTCTCTCCCTCATGGTTCCAACCCAAGACTGCTCTTTCCCCCAACACACAGTTCCTTTGTTTCCTCTCTTCCCTTAACTTGTAGAACCAGTTTGGCCACTGTCCTGGGGGCGTCAAGATGCCCCCTGCTGAGCCGTGCTTACAGACAGCCACCAGTGGGGGTCACCCACAGCCCAAGCATAGTAACCAGCAAGGTACTGGCACTACACCACAGAAGTATATTTAATCCTGCATCCAGGGGCAGATGACCGTTTTGCGGAGCCCAGGGCAGCATAATCTTGCGGGGCCCCCCTTTGCCACGGCGCATGCGCAGGGCTTCTTGCAGCGCGGGGCCCGGGGCGGCCGCCCTGCTCGCCCTGCCGTATATCCGCCCCTGCCTGCATCAACACAGGAGTCTGGTCTTCATGAACTATCAAAGTCTCTTCCAGCTTGTGATGGGGCGTAGGAGGTTCAAAGACTCCCCTGCTGTATGCCTCATGGTCCTGTGTCACCCTGCTCCAGCAAAGAGCAGTAGAGGTGAGTCATCTAGGCTGTCTAGAGTGACTGCAGGGAAGCAGCTAATTGGAGAAAGGCTGCAGGGAGGAGCCACTCAATGTTCAGCAAGCTCATACAAACAGCTGCTGGGCTGAGTGTTCAATTGCTGGCTGGAGCAGGGCTCCTGGGTGGTGCAGAGATTCAAGAAAGATTTCAGTCCCGAGGTGAAGGTGAAGGTACTGGAGCCATGGGGAAGTGGCCCAGGGAATTGCAGCAATTAGTAAAGGGACATAGCAGGCAGCTACTACTCATAGGGTCCCTAAGTCAGGACCCAGAGTAGTGGGCAGACCCAAGTTCTTCCTACTTTCTTCCCTGAGCCACTCGGGAAACAGCTTAATTCCTGAGAAGGGAAGTATCCCAGGGAAGGGCCCGAAGACCCAGAATGAGGGTTAGCATTTGTGGGACTTCTTACAGCATCTGGGAAGGGGACTACACTGCCAAGAGTGACATGGCTGGTGAGCTGGGCACCACAGATGAAGAGTATCCAGGAAGGAAGCCCTGGGGGTACTGCTCCACGTCACAGTAGAGGGAGCCCAGAAGGGGCTGAGAGACAGTTTGAAAACTAGCCCAGAAGGATCTATAACCATAGGCCCTGTTGCACTGACTGAGGAGTGAGCCCAGGAACAGAGCTGCAGACAGGGATCTGAGAGAGGCCCAGTTGGACTGTGCACCCCAGAAAGCAGCTATTTTGTGCATGTTCACACTCAGACTGTGTGTGAGTGGACTGATGGGTTGAGTCACTGAAAATCCACCGGAGAAGTTTCAGTGCCAGCAGGGGTTACTGCAAGAGCGTGCAGGTACTGTCCCCCCTGGCCTGTGAGCAGGGGCGCTCATGGGAGGCGAACGGATCCCGCCACATAGCCCTCCATTTCTCTGATTTTGTTTTGAAAAATAAAATGACATGTTAAAATGTTAATCATTATTAGTAAACAATTGCTTTCCAAAATACTTTGATTATTGTTCACTAAAATCTATTAATTAAATATGAACTCTGTTTTCTATCTGTATATTAGAATGCAGACTTTAGTTACTAGATAAGCTCAAATGCAATTCATTAAATAGAGGGGGTGCAGGGCAAACTCTTATTTTCAGGGAGATATATTTTAATTATAAAATACAGGACTATGTAGCACTTTAAAGACTAACAAGATGGTTTATTAGATGATGAGCTTTCGTGGGCCAGACCCACTTCCTCAGATCAGGTTTGATCTGAGGAAGTGGGTCTGGCCCACAAAAGCTCATCATCTAATAAACCATCTTGTTAGTCTTTAAAGTGCTACATAGTCCTGTATTTTGTTTCAGCTACACCAGACTAACACGGCTACATTTCTATCATTAGTTAATTATAAAATGTTATCCATAAAGAAAATGCCAAACTCAAAACAGGGATTACAGTGATGAGTCAGTCTGGATTAACCTGTTGGATTGATTTTTGCAGGGCCTATGGCCTAGAACAAGCTATGTTTCTTGGTCTCCATCTCAGTGCTTTAGCTCATTAAATGTGTCTTACAGCAGGTCCCCATCTAGGCTGCTTCCCCACGATGTCCTCTCCAGTCTGTACCCCAAGTACTGCAGCTCTCAGATCATGAAGAAAACTCCAGGGACAGCAAACAGCCAGCAGGGGATGACAGCTGTTAATGTGTGCTGGTGAGCTGATTGATAATTGGACCAGGAGGATAGTGGTGCACGGCACCAATCTCACCACAAAAATAGTTAATTTCCATGGCGGTAATCAGATTACTTCTGGAGCTAACTTAATGTGGAAATTCCTCTGTATCAAAAACTGTAAGGCTGACCCATACTTTAGTAATTTGAACATCTTAAATACCTCAGATAAATCCAAATATGAGGTCAAGAATATGGCTGTAGTAGCATCCATGATATTCTGGGTTTTGTCCAGTGAGACTGGGGCAATCTGGAAGTAATGAACCAGCTGATTTCTGCATGTACACAAAGGTGCTTGAGAACTATAACACATGAGGACACCTATACCAGGTCAGAGAATCCAGGCATGAATGGTCAGTGGACTAGCAGAACCATATCTTTTGACTGTTCTAGGGACACAGAGGAAATGGACCCAGGCTCAGATATCCTTGATCCCACAGCTCAGACATTGCCAGCACTAGGAAAATAGCTGCTGGCCTACTCTTCCTTCTCATGAGTTGCATCTGTTTATACCAGTAGTGAGTTTGGCTCTTGATACTTAGCCATATGTGATTAAAAATAATTAAATACCCCAACAACACACTGGATTACTGGAAGTGAGATTGCAATGGTGTGTTAATAATACAAGACAGGAAAAGAACATAGTTATCAAAAATCAAACATAGGAAACCAGGAGTAAAGGGTACACATAAAAGAAACCCAATCTCTGAAATACCTGGCAATACAGTGTCAAGATCATTTGTGTCACCTTAAGTCTACTGTAACTTGCACATGGATAAATAAGCATAAACATAAGGGGTGAAATCCTGACTCTGTTGTCTGCAGTGGAGTCAGGATTTCACCCATCATGTCTGGTGTTACTGAGGAGTATCTGAACATTTCTTATTGACTAAAGATTTAGAGTTAGGGTTAGGGAGCTTTCAGGCCTCTGCTTTATTAGAGCAAATATGCCTCTGCTCTATTTGAGGAGGAAGTCAGTACTCAGCCTACTCTTCTGTGACTGACAGGCTTCTTATCCGAGTAGTAAGAACCCTCCCCACCAACATGAGTAACAAGATTGGCCTTTTAGGGAACCTTTGAGATGCTGATTTACGCTGTTACCAGACATTGTTTTCGTGCTGTAAATTGTTTAATGCTGTTGAAAACTTTGGGACAATTTCCTTCCATTTCAAATGCAGAAAGAGAACATTTACTTTCCCAGATATAGGCTGCTAGCAGTGATTCTGTCACACTGGCTGTGTTGCTATAGTACCATAAATATGCATGGGCCCTCACAAACAAAATTGATAGATACCTTCCCACCAAAGCCTACAGTACCAGGGTCTCATTTCAAGTACAGCTGATTGAATATATTTGGTGAATTTTTCACTTTTAGGTTAAATAATATATCTGAATACCTGTAGTATTTGAGGACATTCAAACTCATATTAGTGGTAGAATACTTTCTCCAGGAACTGGAGAGGTTCATGGAATAATCTATTCCATTTTTGTATATTCGATCACGCCTAATTCTGCAGAATGTTGAACACCTATATTTGCCAGCATCTCTGAGGATCAAGACCTAATTGAGGGCATGATCTGTGAAAGGAATAATCCATCAGGTGGAGACTTAGTTTGAAGCTGAGGAAAGGAGTGAAAGGTGTAACATTTGGAAATGGAAGCCCATTGGTATTTCCTGTCCTTGAGCTGTCACTTTTTTTATTTGATGCATCTGTTGTACAAGACAATCTAGGGAAATAGGCTTTGTTAAAAGAGGTGAAGGGGGGGAAAGCCTCATTTTACCCTTTCATTCGGTGATTAAAATCCAAACACTTCTCTCTTTCAGTAGATTTACTCATCCCCCACTTTTTTCACTTGTTCAGTGTTGAAATGAACTGGTGCATTGCATCTTATTTATTTGGGCAGTTTGTCATAGTGTCATCAGTTATAATCTATTTTCAGGGCTTTATAGCTGAGATATTTATAGTTAACAACATTGGAATGAAATCTTGCAGAGGACAACTAAGGACAACTAAGAATCAGAGAGAGAAGTAGATGGTGTGGGCAGTTGGCTAATTTCTGAAAGGATCTGAACACAGGAGTCCTATGGGAAAAAATGGTGTGTGATCATGTCATTAAAAAGTCTCAGTGGGGTAGCCATGTTTATAACTTTAAAAGAATGAGTAGTCCTGTGGCACCATAGAGTCTAACAAAAATGTAGAGAGAATTATGAGCTTTTGTGGGTAAAACCCATTTCATCAGATGGGCTGGAGCAGAAATAACAGAATCGAAGAGAGTATGTCTACACTACCACCCTAGTTCGAACTAGGGGGGTTAATGTAGGCAACCGGAGTTGCAAATGAAGCCCGGGATTTGAATTTCCCAGGCTTCATTTGCATATTGCTGGGCGCTGCCATTTTTAAATGTCTGCTAGTTCGGACTCCGTGCCCGCAGCTACACGCGGCACGAACTAGGTAGTTCGGACTAGGCTTCCTATTCCGAACTACCGGTGGAACGAGGAGTACCGGTAGTTCGGAATAGGAAGCCTAGTCCGAACTACCTAGTTCGTGCCACGTGTAGCCACGGGCACGGAGTCCTAACTCGCGGACATTTAAAAATGGCGGCGCCCGGCAATATGCAAATGAAACCCGGGAAATTCAAATCCCGGGCTTCATTTGCAACTCTGGTTGCCTACATTAACCACCCTAGTTTGAACTAGGGTGGTAGTGTAGACATACCCAGATATATTTATAACAGCAAAAAGCATTTACTTGTCAATTGTAGGCTGTATGCACACACACCTTAATTCTTGTATTTCCTAACTTTTCAGTGTTTGACTTTCCCACCTTAAATTATTTTACTATAGTTTTTTTGGGATGTAATCTTGTAAACTATTTTTAAAGCATACCGAAGTAACAGAAATGTACTCATATTGATCCATAATTGGTTCATCAGTGTGATGGCACTGTTTAGATTCAGAATCCTCTTCCACCTGAACCAATCAAGGAACTGGTAGCAGTAAAAAGCTGTTATCATCTCTGTGGGTCTCCCACTAAAGCAGCGGTGTGCAACCCGTGGGTTGCAGCCATCTTTCTGGGGGGTTGCAGCACTTTGATCTGGGCCGGCCAGTATTTTCTTTTCCTGGCGTGGTGCCCGACGTACACATGGCGGGGTCGGGGGGAGTGACGGGAACAGACTGGCGCTTTAAATTAAAGGGGCCACAACAAAATGTTCCTGGTTTTTTGTTGTTGTGGTTTTTTTTCAACAAACATTTTCCGGCTCCGGGGATCGCGAGTGAAAAAAGGTTGAGCATAGACTCGTAGACTTTAAGGTCAGAAGGGACCATTTTATGATCATCTAGTCTGACCCCCTGCACAATGCAGGCTACAGAATCTCACCCACCCCTTCCTAGAATAATGCTTTCACCTATATCTCAGTTATTGAAGCCTTCAAATAGTTTGAAGACCCCAAGATGCAGAGAATCCTCCAGCTGTGACCTGTACCCCATGCTACAGAGGAAGGCAAAAAATATATTATTTTACTATAGTTTTTTGGGGATGTAATCTTGTAAGCTATTTTTAAAGCATACTGAAGTAACAGAAATGTACTCAAATGGGACCATATTGATCCATAATTGGTTCATCAGTGTGATGGCACTGTTTAGATTCAGAATCCTCTTCCACCTGAACCAATCAAGGAACTGGTAGCAGTAAAAAGCTGTTATCATCTCTGTGGGCCTCCCACCAGAGCAGCACTAGCACCACTGCACTAGAGGGAGATGGAGATGCATACTTTGCTAGTGGGTTTCCCAAAGAAGGAATATTGAGCTTCAGGAATGATGCATTCTATTTTAGATTCTACAGGGGAGTGTTCTCTAATGGTTATAGACTCTTCTGCCTCTATTCCCCCTGCCCACTTCTGTCCCTATCCCCTGCCCCTTACTCCAGTCTGTCTCAAGCAACACCTCTCTCCTTCCCCTGCCAAATTTCAGGCCCTTGATCCAAAGCATAGGGTTTCAATGTCTCAGTGAAATGGTTGAGATTTTAACATGGGGAAAATAATTATTTTCTTTCCTGGAACAGCTCAGCCCATTTTAGCTGAAATTAAAAAAAAACAAAAAACCAATTTGAGTCAAATACCTGACCTGAAAAATTTCAGCCTGAATGATTTAATTTTGATAAAGTTATAAGCAATTGAAAACAGGGGTTTTAAAGGGAATTTCACACAACCTCAAACATATGCAGCATTACCTGTATTCTCTAGAACATTGTGATGGGGTGCATTTGACCTGCACTGGACAAGAAAGAGGTAACCATGCATTGTGAGCTGAGAAAGCCACACTCCTTCTCCTTACTGGGCATACTCCATGTGCACTGGTATAAAAGAGAGCAGCTCAGCTCAGTTGAAGTTGTTTGCCGAAGAGAGAGAATGTGTACCGGCAGACAAGCTGCCACAGAAGCCCTGGAATGGAGATGCCACAACCCAGGCTGAAGGCAAGAGACTCCCAGCAACTTCATGAGTTTGAGAGGCATCGAAGAAAGGGCAGCCCATGGACAGGTAAGATAGATGCCCAGACCACAGCTGCGGGTACAACAGCAGGAAGTAGCCCTGAGGAAGGTGATGGCAAACCAGTGAGTGAGCCAAAGCTGGAAGTCGGCATGTTTCGGTTGGAGCTTTTCCCCACTGACTCATGACTTGAGCTCACTAAGGCTATGTCTACACAGCGGTGCTATTCCTCATCTTAAGAGCAAGCCTGTTATATCAAAATATAACGGGCTCACTATTCTGATGTCCCTGTAAACCTCATTGCATGAGGGATAAGGGACATTTTGGAATAGTGCCTTATTTTGAAATAACTTCGAAATAAGCTACGCAATTTGCATAGTTTCAAATACGCAATTGCATCGTGCAAATTGCGTAGCTTATTTTGAGGTAAGGGTGCTGTGTAGACACACCCTAATAGAGTCTTGGACTGGGGTTCAGTGGAGAGGGAGGTCTGGAATCACTCTAACCAGGGAGCCACACACGGACAGATTTATTGACTCTGGCCATTGGGCAGTACAGCCCAGTGAACTGAGTAGAGTTTATTGCCTCTGGCCTCCCAACAGCTTCTTTTAGGGTTAGGACCCCTACAATTACAATACCTTGAAAATTTAGATTTAAATAGATGAAATAATGAAATCTATTTTTAAAATCGTATGAACATGAAATTGACCAAATTGGACCATGTATTTAACAGGACTTTAATCACAGATAAAGAAATAGTTAAGAAGTGACCTTAAATTTGTTTGGATCTTCCTATTGAGTTAGATGTTAATTATTATATTTTTTAGCAGGCCTCTTTCAAGTTCTTTTCAATTGTCACATCCTTACACAATTGTGTTAAATTCTATAAGTAAATATTATCTTGTCAATTTTTCTGCTGCAGAAATATAATAAAGTGAAGAATGCTCTAATCATGTGACTAACTTCTATCAAACAGGTTACTTGATAGCCAAAGAAGAACTCAGAAAAATGATTTGTAGCCTTGGAATTTTTTTAAAATTTAAAATCAGGGTCGCTTCACAACATAAACACATTATTTTACTATTGAATAAAAGATCTACCAAATTCTATTGCCTGGGTAGCTGACCTAAGTATCAGACATCAGCATGTATAGTACAGTACTTTTTTATAGGAACCAGCAAGGCCAGGTACTCCCCAACTGACCCCGGGCTCCACTGCCCCTTTGAAACGTGAGGAAATGGCATTTCAAAGGGTCAGCCACCGCATAGCTGATCCCCCGCTCAGTTGTGAGGCGACCGCGTCTGCACATTTCCAAGGGGCAGTGGAGTCCGGGGTGAGCTGGCGACTCCCCAGCTGATCCAAGGCTCCATGTTGTACTGCCCCTTTGAAGCGCCGGAGCGCTTATTTATGCGTTAATCCTGCCCTGCGTTAATTGCAGGCATTAACTCATGTGAATTGACAGCCCTACTAAGGGTGACTACTAAGGATATAATTTTTGGAAACTTGTACTAGAATTTTATGTCCTTCTACAATCAGAATATGTTGAAAATATATGTTGAACTAGTCCATTTTCCAAAGGAAAAGGCTTTATGTTGAAAAAACTGATCTTTTCTCAAAATTGGACATTTTTGTAAATTAAAAACAAATTTAGGTTGGTTGATGGTTGTGGAACTGGAAAGCAAAAATATTTACTGGCTTTTAATTTCCCCTTTCCCCCTCCATTTCTGCTCCCTCACCTCATTTTAGGAGCAAAAGGGAAAAAGTAGGGAGAGGAAGGGAAACATTTTAGACACTTTTAAAAAAAATCGTTTTCTGTAGAAGAGTTTTCAAAAAGAAAAATTGTTCCTTTGTGAAACATACAGAATGGAAATAACTATCACAATGTTTTGTGAAATTATCTTTCTAATTTGTGCTGTGACAGTCATCTCTGCTTCATATGTTGGGTTACATTTAGGCTTGGAAGTATCTGATTTTTGCCAATATAAATAATTGTCAATTTCATTGTACATACATAAAAACTGATAATAAAATATATCCTTTGAAACTTACAGGTTGAAAGCTTATTAGAATTTGGTTAAAAGCTATTTACTTTCTATATTGTGACATATGATTACATTTTGTTTCAATGGTTATAAAGCATTAACCTTTTGAATATCAGCATGTACTGTCATTAGGTAATTAAAACTGTCTGATTCCCCCATAATTTCCCTCAATTGTAAGCATTTAATTGATGTTAAAAAATTGCTTAAAACGCATAATTTTGCAAAAGTGTTAACATTTAAATAAATAAAAATAGAAAAATGCTTAAACAACATTAATAGTATGTCAAAATTATTTTTTTTAAATCACATTCTGCCAAGCCTAGTTATAGTTCCACAAGCCTAGTTATAATTCCATGAGATTTCTGATACTGTCTCACATTTCATACTATACACTTCATTTGATTGCACAGAAGCAAATAGAGAGCCAAATTTTCAGCTGGTGCCAATGGTCATAACTCTTCTACATTCAGTGGAGCGATCCCTATTTATACCTATGGGGAATCTGGCCTACTGTTTTTTTTATTGGCAAGGAATGTGTTTTTGTATATGAAAACAGCTTGCAGTAACTCCTGCACAACTTCCTTTTCTTTTTTTGGATACTCACACTGACTTCCAGTTGCTACATCATTTGACAGCTAAATGCCCTGCAGCATAGTCACTTTTCATGGTGTGTTCTGAGTGCTTCCAAATTATTAAACTTAGCAGGGCTAAGACACTTTTAGATGATAATGCTTTCCATATGTCTGCTCTGATAGATACTTGTATCACTGATATAAACCTTTGGTGTTCTTTAATGCAGAAGCAGCTGCCACGTTTAATAGACTATCTTAGCAGTTCCTAGTGGTAAGGAGGAAACTCTATAAGAGTTACTGCATAAGGGCAAATGATCATTATTGGCAGGGCAGAGTCATGACATTTGAAAGGACTTGTGTTAGCAGTGCATTTCCAGTGTGCTTTCCTCCCCTGGTAACTTTCCGTGATACCTTCTCTGGTCTCTTCCCTTTAGGTTTTTTTTTAAGGGCTTGAATCTGCACATGGAAATAAGAAGTTAGACACACTCGGGTGTCTGTCTGCATCCTGGACCTCATCCTACCAGTACTCTGGGTCTCATTCATTAGTGGCCCTCTTGCACCACCACATAGTACAACAATACTATAATGGAGATGGTGTGGCCTAGTGGATAAAGCACTGAATTGGGATGCATGTGATCAGGGTCTATTCCTGTCTGCTACTGATCTAGGGCAAGTTACTTTCCCTTAGTTTCTCCATCTGTAATATGAGTTATTTTGTAAAGCACTTTGAGCTCTACCAACTAGAAGCACTACATAAGAATTAGGTATTATAATAATCATAATAATTAATAATATTTATTATGTCTTACAATTGTGTGGCTGGGGACCATTTGAGCCTTTATTCCTTTGATCATCTTTGATCAGCCTCAATCAGCCTTGTAATCACCCTCCCCATGTGTGGTTAAGGAAGATGTAGGGAGAGAAGGCCTTAAAAGCCAGAGCTAAATGACCAGTAGAAGCAAGTAACCAGGGGATTGCAAACAGGAGAGTCTGAGAGGGAGTGTAGAAAGGAGTTCTAATATAGCCACTATGGCTAGGAAGGGCTGCATCACCTGTACAAATACTGCTCCTGTCTCCTCCACCTACACCTGTGGCCAGACAGACCACCTGACCCTGGATGCTTCTACCCAGATCCTGGTGCAGTTTTGCGGAGACTGTGGCCTAAAATTCCCACTTACAGAAAACCCGGCTGGGGAGAGGGGGCCGGACACATCCAATGTGAAAGGTGCCTGCTGGTGGAATCTTTGAGGAAGCAGGCAGGAGAGCTACAAGAGGAGGTGGCTAGGCTGAGGAGTGTTCATGTCCAGGAGGATTTCCTTGAGAGTATTTATGTGGAGACATCCCAAGCTGAGGAAGCGGTCCAGTGGCAGAGTACTACTGTCACACCACTGCGGGAGGAGGAGATGGGTCTGTCTCAGGGGGGACACTGGCACCTGGCAGCGCTCTGCCTCTGCTCCCAACCTTCCCACTGTGTTGATCAAGAACAGTTACATTGCCTTGGCAATGAGAGATGAGCAATCTCCCCCTAAGACAGAGGAGGAGAAGCCAAGGCGAGTAGGTCTGCAGCCACTTCTCCCAGGAGGAAACATAGGGGAGTGGTGGTTGGAGACTCTCTTCCGAGGGGGACAGAGGCACCCATCTGTTGCCCTGACATGGCATTGTGGGAGGTATGCTGCCTGCTAGGGGGCTGTGTTCATGACGTTACAGAGGAATTGCTGAGGATCCTGCAGTCTTCTGACTTTTTCCCCATGCTAGTCATTCACATGGGCACTAATGATGTATGACTGTCAGCAGATCAGGAGTAACTACAGGGCTCCGGGAGTAGGAGTTTGCAGTGCAGGTGGTGTTCACTTCGATCCTTCCAGTCAAGGATAGGGGCCCGGGCAGAGACAGATGCAGCCTGGAAGTACATACCTGGCTTCAAAGAGGGTATCACCAGGAGGACTTTGGCTTCTTTGACCATGGGTTGCTGTTCTAGGAAGAAGGATGGGGTCCACCTACCAAGGAAGGGGAAGAGCATATTTGGATACAGAATGGTAACCACTGAGGAATGCTTTTAAACTAGGTACAATGGGAGCAGGTGTCCAAAGACCACAGAAAAGTCTAAAACATGGAGCCCAGGGAAGAGGGTTGGAAATTGGGGGAAGCATGGGTGGTAAATGGGGGATAAACAAGAGACAAGACAGAACTGTGGGGCAAAATCATGTCAGTATCTTAGCTGTCTGTATACAAATGCAGGAAGTATGGGAAATAAGCAGGCGGAACTCATAAGTCTAGCAAATAAACACAACGAGGAGTCAGTTGGCATTACAGATTGGTTGGATAATACACGACTGGAATATTGATATTGCTCAGGAAGGGCAGACGGAGAAAAAAGGGAGCAGGTGTTGCCTTAGATATGCTTACACTTGGACTGAGGTTGAGATGGAAAAAGAAGGCAGACTTGTTAAGAGTCTCTGAGTAAGGATAAAAGGCATAAAACAAGAGTGATGTCATGGTAAAGGTCTACTACAGACCATCGAGCCAGGCAGAAGAGGTGGGGGTTGCTTTTTTTGAAAAACTAACAGAATTATCCAAAGCACAGGACTTGGTGGTGATGGGGGACTTCAACTATCCAGACTTGTTGAGAAACTAACACAGCAGGGCACAGATTATCCAACACCTTCTTGGACTGTAGTGGAGACCATTTTTTTAAATTTCAGTAGGTGGAGAAACCTATGGGAGTGGGAGGCTGTTCTAGATTTCATTTTAACAAATAGGGAGGAAATGGCTGAGAATTTGAAAGTGGAAGGCCGCTTGAGTGAAAGTGATCATGAGATAAGAAGTACAGAGAATGGCAAAAGAAAGACAATGGATTTCAAGAAGACAGACTTTAGGAAACTCGGGGAGTTGTCAGTATGATCTTATGGGAAGCAAGTTTAAGAGGAAAAAACAGTTGAAGACAGTTGGCAGTTTTTCAAAGACATATTATTAAGGGCACAAGAGCAAACTATGCCACTGCATAGAAAAGTATGGCAAGAGACCACTCTGACTTAACAAGGAGATCTTAAATGGAAAGTAGGTCAAATTACAAAGGACGAATACAAATAAATGAGCATGCACAGGTTGTACCTTCAAAAATTGGCATTCTCTGGTCCGACAACATCCGTCGTCAGGCAGGACTCCGGATGCTCCTGGACCAGAGAGCCGGGAGCCAAACGGCAGGAGGGCCAGCCCACAGGGTAATCAGCCCGGCTGGGGGCAGCACAAGACCAGGGCTAGAGCCCTATGTCAGCCTTTAGCAGCCCGCAGAAGCACGGGGCTGGACTGGAGTTCCCTGGCAAGTGGGATGGTGTGGGGCTGAAGCTCCGTGGCAATCCCTGGGAACTCAGGGCTGGGCTGGAGCCCTGTGATTGCCCTCGGACGCACGGGCCTGGAGCCCTGGCAGCAGGCGCCCAAGCCTCTGCTGCCCAGGAAGCCGGCAGCAGCTGGGCAAGTAGCCCAGCCAGGTTGTGGGGAGGGGAGGGCAAGGCAGGATGCCTGCTGGGGCAGCCTGTCAACAGCAGATGATGGGTTTGGGAGCTGGTGGCAGGAGACCTCCCCTGGTCCGGCAAATTCTTTCTTTTGGGACTGGTCAGGCCCTGACAGTGCCAGACAAGAGGGGTCCAACCTATAGGGGAAAAATTAGAAAGGCCAAGGCACAAAACAAGATTAAACAGTCTAGAAACATAAAAGATAAAAAGAAAACATTTTACATATAGGTTGTGTCTACACTGGCATGAATTTCCGGAAATGCTTAAAACGGAATACTATTCCGTTTTCAGTTTTTCCGGAAAAGGAGCGTCTACATTGGCAGGCTGCTTTTTCGGAAAAGCCCTTTTTCCGGAAAAGCGTCTGTGGCCAATGTAGACGCGCTTTTCCAGAAAAGAGCCCCGATCGCCATTTTCGCGATCGGGGCTTTTTTCCAGAAAAGACTACTGGGCTGTCTACACTGGCCCTTTTCCGGAACAGTGTTCCGGAATAAGGACTCATGCCCGAGCGAGAGCAGAATAGTTTTTCCGGAATAGTGGCTGATTTTGTGCAGTAGAGCATCGTTGCTTTTCCGGAAATTCAAGGGCCAGTGTAGACAGCTCGCAGCTTATTCCAGAAAAGCGGCTGATTTTCCGGAATAAGTGGCCCAGTGTAGACACAGCCATATAGTAGAAGTAAGAGGAAGACCAAAGACAGGGTAGTCCCACTACTCAAGAAGGAAAAACAATAACAGAAAATGTGGAAATGGCAGTGATACTTAACGGGTTCTTAGTTTTGGTTTTCACCAAGAAGATTGGCCTTGATTGGACACCCAAGATAGTGAATGCCTGAGAAAATGTGGTAGATTTAGAAGCTAAAATAGGAAAAGAATAAGTTAAAAATTGTCTTCAAGTCCCCAGGGCCTGATGAAATGTGTCCTGGAACACTTAAGGAGCTGACTGAGGAGATATCTGAGCCATTAGCTTTGTGGCATGTCTCCATTAGACAAACCCAAATGTGACACTTTCCTCAGACCTATTGCAAGATGGAAAGGAAATAAATAAGCAAAGATTACAGCATTTTAAAACATTTGTATAAGCCATGTTCTCTCCTTAAACAGTTATATAAAAGTAAGACTATTTCTGACTTGAATTACTAAATTCCACAGAATTATACCTGGATGATGTAATAGATTAAACATAATATCACTCTAGCATTTGTCACAGATGACCAAAATCTGCATATAGATCAGCATAATCCATTCATTGATTTATGGACCCAGAATTCTGGAACACATTGTTATGATGTCCTGGATTTTACACATAGATTTCATGATTAGTTGGACGATATGCTAAACATTCCATATAGGGTTGCTCTCGATTCACTGTGTAACTAGCGAGCATATTGTGCACTGTTTATTCCAGCAAGTAGAACAGATTTCCTTGCAATATTTTGGCACTTCATATTTCTATATAAGCAGAAGTGAAGAGGGAGAAAAGTATGTATATAACTATCCAACCTATTCTGAAGTTCAGAATAAGAGATGGTTTGTGTTTACTGTGAAGTTAACATTTTCAAATAGCGGCTCCAGCTAGGTCAGGTGTAGGCAAGACAGCTTCCCTGGGTTGGATCCATCCCACCAAGCCAGTTGATCTGGCCCACAGCTGCCCTGCCACTTCCCCACCTCCAGGCCAATCGAGACCAGGGGACGGGGGAGAATGCAAAGTCCTCCTCCCCTCTTCCCCGGGGCACGCAGCATCAGTGGGAACCAATAGCTGTTCAAAACGACTGGTAATTCTCTCTAGACACTAGAAGCAGGGGCCAAAGACTTCATGTGCTCCCCTACTCCCAGGCCAATCAGGGTCTATGGGCAGGAGAGCACAAGAAGTCTCCTGGCCCCACACCTTCCTCCTGAGGCCCTGCCCTTTCTGAGGTGTCCCAGGGCCACTTCAGAAATGTGTGTAGTGGCCCCCCTTTAAAAATTATTGCGCACCCCTGCTTTAGACCTATGCTTATATGGATCTTGGGCTAGGATCATGCTCTGAGCTGTCCTTGGAGTGTTGTCTGTATAGCTCTCAGTGCCTGGGATGAATGTACAGTAGACTTCTGATAATCCGGCACCTTTGGGACCTAGGTAGTGCCGTATTATCAGATATGCCAGGAAATTGGGAGGTCCTGGTACAGCTGCACAGCTTACCAGCTGGCAGAGACACAGTCTCCCTCCCTCTCCCCTCCCCTTTCCTCTTCGCTTCTCCTCCCTGCTGTAACCTGATTCTCCTCCCCCTCCCCTCTCCTTCCTCTTTGCTTCTCCTTCTCCATGCTGTAACCTGATCTCCTCCCCTCTCCTTTCCCCTTCCCTGAAGCAAAATGCTCTTCTCCATACTGTAACACGATCCCACTTCCCCCCCCCCCCCCACCTTATGCTTGGTCCAGGTACAGCTAGCACGTGTGCTGAGCGGCAGGCTTTTTAATCAGCTGGACAGAAACGCTTGACATTTTGATGCCGGAGTAACCGGAGTGCCGAACAATTGGATGACGGACTATCGAAGTTTTACTGTATGTCTCGGGTTCGAAATCAGAACCTTCTGAAAAAAACACTGGCCACAGGATACTGCCAGCTCAGTCACAGATCTGGTGGAGTCTTGCCCCATATCCACCCTTTTCCTTCTAGTCTGCTTCAGTCCTGAGTATGGAAAATCTGCTTCCCCCACCTCAACATTTTTCATAACATGAAATTCCATTTTTAACATTAGTCAGTAGTAACATTGGGTTTTTTTTTCAATCTAATATATAAAGGAGAAAGTTTGTATGTTTGTGCGCTAATAACTTGGACACTATAAGAGCTACTGCAACCAAACTTTGTATGAGATAACTTTTCCTCCGGGAGAAGGTTTGAAGGTACTGTAGGAGGGAAGGGACGAGAGACCGACGCCTTTCCCCAGGCCTGCATGGAGCTTGCGTGCGGCTCTCTTCCCCCGCCCTATAGCAACTGTCAACTTGTATTTCAACAATGTATTCTGACAAAGCACAAGGACATTCACTTAAAGTAGTTGGAATTGATTTGGAGACATCTTGCTTTTCACATGGACAACTCTATGTTGCGTGTTCAAGAGTTGGAAGTGGAAAACATTTGTATATATTTGTTAAGAATAATGAAACAAAAATATAGTTTACAATACATTTTTTGATGATAACACGTAAAATTGGTTGTTTTGTACTTTTTAAAATATATTTTAATCCCTATAGAACTCAGTGCAACTTTTCTACCATTCAAAAAAACGATAATGGACCACTGTTTTTCTAAATTTTGTTCCTCCACTTTCCTGAGCAATGCTGGGTAACTCCCGCTAGTCTTAAAATATATATATATATATATATATATACATATATAAAGTAAGGTTTGAAACAGTCGATTCAAAATTAAAAAATTTAAAGGGAACATTTTCACTATTTTGAAATACTCTTTCCAACTGTTTCAAACAAAATGTTGTCTAAGTTGATGCAATTTCACAAAGAAGTTTGGTTGCATGGAGACAACATTTTCTGAAGAGAATCTGTCTTGAAAATTTCTGATCAGCTCTATGCCAGAGAAGACAAAGACTCTGGCACCTGGTGAACACTTTCTTATTTGATAGGGCCAGTTTCTTCTGAAAATAATTGATATTGTCCTAGGTGCATAAGTTCTGGGTATGATTTGTCCACATTGTAATAGATTCCCCTGTTAGCAAGTCTTCTGATTTTTGAAAAAATTGAATCGAATTTACCTAGTTTCAAAATGGAGCTGTCAGAGAAAAGAGAGGAAAGGGGTCAGTAGCACCTCAGGTAGAGTGGAAAAGCCAGAGAAGAAACCTCAGTAAATGAGAATTTACTAGAGAAACAGAACTACAGCAGACAATGCGGGAGAGGAATGGGGAAAAGTGAAGGTAGGTGTACATGTAACAGCCAGAGGGCAATGTCCCCGTTATCTGGAAGGAATTAACTATATTGATAAAAGTACCTCTAGCGTAGTATAACCACATACTCTGACCTCTTATTGAACAGATGAAGTTAAAATGATGGAAAAACAGTCTATAGATCAGACTTTGAGGCTCATAGAAAGAGAACAGAACTTAGGTCCTTGTGAACATTTTTGCTCCAGTCTTGTAGATCAGACAGTAGAGGCTCATTCCTTAAAAGCTCATGTTTTTAAATTCAGAAGTTCCTGTCAAAAGTAATGACAGACCATTGGTAACCTAGTGTTGGATCATGATGACACCATGGAGGAATGACTGTGTGGAAAAAGTGAATAAGGAAAACTTATGTACTTGTTCCCATAATACAAGAATTAGGGGTCACCAAATGAAATTAATAGGTAGCAGGTATAAAACAAACAAAAGGAAGTTTTTCTTCACTCAGCGCACAATTAATCTGTGGAACTCCTTGCCAGAGGATGTTGTGAAGACTAGAACTTTAACAGGGTTCAAAAAAGAGCTAGATAAATTCATGGAGGTTAGGCCCATCAATGGCTATAGGCCAGGATGGGTAGGAATGGTATCCCTAGCCTCTGTTTGTCTGGAAATGGATGAGAGGAGAGGGATCACGTGATGATTACCTGTTCTGTTCACTCCCACTGGCACATTGGCCACTGTTGGCAGACAGGACTCTGGGCTAGATGGACCTTTGGTCTGACCCGGTATGACCCATTTTTATGCTCTTATGAGGCAGGTTCTGTCACTTTTGGGGAAATTACTTTCAGGTAGGAATAAGAGATCCTCCGGAAAAGGGCTTTATTCCGGAGGATCGCGCCAGTCTAGACACTCTTTTCCGGCTTTTCCCCAAGCTGGAAAAAAAGCGGCGGATATGTTTATTTAAATCCCGCGGGGGATATTTAAATCCCCCGCGGATTTCCCTATTCTGACTTAACTGCTTTGCATGCCTCTTCCGGAGAAGGGGCCAGTCTAGACGTAGCCTGAAGGTTACAGGAGTTGGAGTAAGAAGTCCTCCAGCTTGACAGTATTTTGACATTATTTCGAAATAACTGCCTGCTGTGTAGACACGGACTAAGTTATTTCAAAATAATGTTGCTGTGTAGATACACCCTTAGTCTACAGAAGAGAAGGTTTTTAAGCCCTGGTTGGGATGATTTAGTTGGTATTAGTCCTGATTTTAGCAGGAGGGTTGACTCAAATTCCTGAGGTCTTTTGCAACCCTGTGTTTCTATATTTTGAGATCTTACTAGCTCATGTTTATCCATGAATCATGATATCGTCTACTCTGGAAGATCTCCAGAATAGCAGTGAGAGAAAATCTACTGGCAAATAGCATGCAGACATTTCTGAGGGCAAGAAAGTAAACCCTTTATTTCTCGGACTTTTCATAAAAAAGGAAAATGAGATGGTGGTGGTGGAAAAACAGGTTCTGGCACAAAATAATCTGTGTTTGATGGTGAAATTGTTCCAGAATAAAAATGGTGTCACAGAGCCCCTCTCTGACTAATTCTTATTTCTCCAAATCTTGGCATGTTGTTGGGAAGAGATGACTGGAGAGGAAAACACAGTGGTTCTGCCTTGCTAAAAGGGCAGGGTATAGCTAATGACTCATCGGATGACCCTGTTTTGAGTTAAAAAATGAGAGAATGCTGAGGACTTTCATACCCTGAGAGGAGTGTGACTCAAGTGTGCCTTAGACCAGTGTTTCTCAACCACTTTGAAAGAAGTCTGGGGGGGTACGTCAACACAATTGAAATTTGGAGAAAACTGAATTTTTGTTTTAAGTTTTATAGCGCTTTATTATTTTTGTACTTTTTACACCCAAAAATTTCATTGCCCTCCTGGCTACGATTAAGTTGTTTAAACAAATGTATTGAAATGGTAGAAAACAAATTGTGTGTCTGAAAACTGTACATACTGGGGGTACTTATAACTTTTGTTTTAAAGGGGCACTTTAGAAAAAAAAAAGGTTGAGAAACACTGCCTTAGACAATGCAGTACCACTGTGTTGTACCCCATGACTAATTGTTGCCCTTGATCCATGTGCCGGCATCAGTAGGGTGTTCTGCATGGATTATGGGTGCCATTTGGAGGCTGATGGATGCACTACGATGAGCACTTAAAGGCATATCAGCTCATCAGAAGTGCCAACCTGTGAACTTTCTAGTTAATACTCTCCTCAAAATGTATTTAAAGTGTTGCTGCATCCCTGAGCATCACTTTGAAAAAGACTGAGGATTGTTTTCAGCTGTAGACTCTGTGGGGAAAATACTTTTTTGGGGGAGGTAGAGTTTAGGGGACTTTCTCTATCCCTACCTTGGCTCTGTCTTTGAGCTCATGTAGAGCTCCTTCCTTGGCAGTAACAGAGAGGGGAAAATTTTGCTACTGAAAAGAAGTTGTGGGGCCAAGGGGATCAGAATGAGGAACCCGTCCATCTTGGAAGAGGGTGGAGTAGCAAAGGCCAGACTTGAAAGAGCAGAGGATGTGTATCAGTGACCTCTGCCATGAACTGACAGTACAAGCATCACTGATCCCAAGAGAGACCAGTCAATAGAATTCATTCCAAATACAGCTTCACCAGCTCCCTCCTAAATATTCTGCCCCCGGACGTGTAGTATGTGGAGAAACAGAGTCAGAGAGCTTCACCAGCTTCTGTGCCTCTGGAATTGACTGCCTGTCCTTTGATCTGCCATGAGAGGGGAGAGGAAATGTTCCTGGCTTAGGCCAGCAATTTTTTCCTTCTGAGGACCCCATATTTCCTTTCCTCTCCAGGTAGGTTTTGCTCAGATGTTATTGCCCTTCATAGTGTGACCACAGTATGCCCTGGAACTTGACAGAGAGAGGAGACCTTCTGATTAAGATATACCAGGTGGAAATGTCTACAGTTGGTGTGACATTCATGGTTAGAGACTATCTGCTGCCACTTGGCTTTCAGGTGGATTCTAAGGTGTTGATTTGATCTATAAAACCCTACGTGGCTTGGAACCTGCCTCTTTGTGGGGTAATAATGCAGCTGTCAGCCCTATAGAAACTTGAACTGGGCCCCCCTTTTTGTAGATGACAGGGAATTGTTGCTGGCATGTTTTTGTCCATTAGAACTTTGGGGGTGTAAACAGTGAGGGCAATTAACCATTGGAACAATTTACCAAGAGTATTGGTGGATTCTCCACTATGGTCAACTTTCAAATATAAAAGATCTGCTCTAGGAATTATTTTGGGGAAATTCTGTGACGTAGCTTATACAGGAAGTCTGACTAGATCAGGGTAAAGAACCTTTTTTGGTTTGGGGGCTGCTGACCCACAGAAAAATGAGCAACAGCCTTCACTGACATGGCCCCCAACTGAGGAGAAAAGAGGAGAGAAACAGTTCGCACATTCCCCTCACACACTAGAGGGGTCCAGGCTAGTACATTTTGTGTGCTCCATCCCCACGGGACGGCCGGAGGGCTGGAGCACCAGTGCAGGCTCCCCAATGCTGGGGAAGAACCCCGAGTCTTGGGAACCAGATCCATAGAAGCCAGGGGAGTACTAGAGTTGCCAGATGGTTTCAATAAAAATACCAGACACACCTGACATTACATCACAATCTACATTGCATCTTATTTAGAAAATACCGGACATTTATATTTTCTCATTTATATTTTCTCAATTTGTTTCCCGAACAGAAAGCTCAAATACTGGACTGTCTGGTTCAAAACCGGACATCTGGCAGCCCTACAGAAGACACATCTGCCCCTCCCCCTGGGCTTTAGGTTCCCCATCCCTGGACTAGACGATCACCATTATCCCTGCTGGCCTTAGAATCTATGATGTTGGAATTCACTCTCTGCTGGGGCTGAAACAAGCAAATCTGTCCAGTGCTGTAAAGCCCATCTCTTTGTTCATGCTTTTGGGATAGCCTGAATAGTTGGGGTGTGTTTTGGACAAAGATGGGATATTTTTCCAAGTGCCAGCTTGTTTAAGGAGTTCTTTCTCATGATGGATATTTGTTCTTTCTATCAGATTGATTGAGTTTGTAAAATAAATTAGCAGGGCATTCAGCAACTGAGATAATTGTCTTCTCTTTATGTGTAAATCAAATAAATGCATAACAATAAATAGTGCAGTGAATCTATCTAAATGGTACTTATAAATGTGGCCAGAATCCTAGAAAACAGAAAATCTTCCCAAAATCAGAGGTCCCCTCGAAGCTTTATTTACCACTAACATGCTCAAACTCTGTGCCTCTGAGAAGAAAATAATTAAACCCTTGTCCGCATCACGTCAATGGTATCTCACTCTTTGCCAGTTCTCACAGCTGAGGTTGAGAAGTACAATTCTGACAGTGTAAATGATATCATGAGCTTTGGAAAGCTCATGATACCTTCTACATGTTTTGTTAGTCTTTAAAGTGCTCCCAGACTGTTTGTTGTTGTTTAAGTTTATCCTGTACAGACTAACTCGGCTACCCCTGGAAAAATTCTGACAGTGTCCATTTTTCAGTTTACAATAAAAAAAGTTCACTAGTTTTGATGCAACTGATTTTTCTTCTGCCTTCTACATTGGCCAGGTATCTTACACCTGTGCAAAATGCTCCCTTTTTGACTTATGGTAGCATTTAAAATCCCCTTTGTGCTAGCATCAATGACTCTACAAGGACAAAGCAGTGGAGGATCAGGTCTGTAGCCAGGGCACTGATAGGAAAGATGGAGAAATTAATTTGCAAAGGAAATACAATGCATGATGTTACGTCTTTCCCCAGACTGTATTTGCTTGTAGCATGTTTCTTTCCTATATGCAGATGATATAAACAAAGGAGAAAGAAAATGGACAGATTATTAAGGAAGTTGTCGGGAATACTAGCTAGCTCCTTGCAAGGCGAGGGCATCACAAAAGGTTATCTAATCTACAGCTCCTTCTGTCAACAACTGTTCAGGAATTCAAAGCACGGAGGATGGTGGTTTGAGTGGTAATGACAGAGAGAGAGGTTCAGTGGATAAAAACAAAGGAAAAGCGGGGAAGTTAATTAGCAGCACAATTTGGCAATGACAGCAGCTGCCCATCAAAGACAAGAACAGGAGTCTGAGAATGATTAATACAACAGTGCATGAGTTGACATGGTAAGAACAGGGCATGTGAGACGCAGGCTGTAAATACATTTGTGGCATAAATCAATGAAACTGAGATGCGCTATATGAATTTCACCTGCTGAATAAATATTGATGATTTATTAATTTGCATTCTGTATATATGCTCCTCACAGATGTATATCCCTTTCTTGAACCATGCTGTCTGGAAAAGGCTTACCGCCATTTCCATACTAATAAAGGTATCATCCATAGTTCTTAACCCCTCCCCTCCAATATAGACTTGCAGGTAAGTTTGGGGGGAATTAATACCTCCGTACATCATAATGTATTCAAGTGCGCTATGCTAATTCTTTAGACTAAGCTGGTTTTAGAGAATGACTTTGGCCCTCGAGTCGGTGCTAGTGCATTGCCACCAACCTGTGGAAATACTCATTTGGGGCCAGATTCTCAAAGGCCTCTGACTACCTAAGGATGCAGAAAGGTCATGATTCTCCTGTCACTTAGCCTAGTTCTTCAGGAGAAATGCCTTGGCAGTCAATGGAGTCACTGATCCCAAACCAAAGCAAGGGGAGAGCAGGGCCCCTATTCTGTAAGCAGGGTTTTTCACTCAGAAGTCTGTCGTTTTACTGCTTTCACCTCAGGGATTTTCCAACTGTTGGTGTGTTTTGCTACATTCTGGAGAATTTGGTTAACGGACTTGAAATTATGAGTGTGGAGCTGACCCATCCTAATACGTATTCATTCTTCCTGTTTGTTACACGAACTGCGTGTGTCCTACCTTAAATTGGATGGAAAGCTCGCTAGAGCAACTGTGTCCTTATTACTCTACTGGTTTGTACAGTGCCTACAGGCAGGACTATCCCAGGGAGAGTGGGGCCAAGGTAACACCCCCCCTCAGTGCCCCAGGCATAGGGCCCAGGGCAACCCTCCTGCTGCAGGCCCCCCTCCGACCTGCCTTTGCTCCACCCCACCCCGTCCCCTGCTCCACCTCTTCCCCAAGCCTCCCCCATGCTCCACCCTTTTGTGCCTTCCCACTGAGCAACGTAACCCGAGGGATTATATGGGCCTGGCATGGGGCGGCAGCAGGGGGATCCAGAGCAGCTAGGTAGCCTGCTGTGCTTCACCCCACTGCTCTGTCCTGGCCTGCTGTGCCCTGCTTTTCCCCAATGAGGGGAAGAAAAGTGCCCTGGGGGCCGGAGTCCTCTGCTTCCCACTGCTTCAGTGAAGTGGCATGCAGCCAACTGGGAGAGGGTGGCCCGGAGGAGCAGAGCAGCTGCTCTGAATCCAACTGCCGTGGTGAATGTGGGGCAGTGGAGGTGGGGACCTGATTGGCTCCAGTGGCAGCCATGGGCTGGGTTCAGGCTTGGTCTGGCAGCAGCCGCAGAGCAACTGTGGGGCCAGCGGCAGCCTAGCTGGTGCTGGCAACAGCTGCAGGGCTAGCAGCCCCAGTGGGCCATTGGCCAGGAGCCCAGCAGGGCAGCAGCGGCCAGTCTGAGGGTCAGCAGTGGGGGTTGGCAGCTGGGGCTGGGAGCAAAGTTGGGCAGGGAGGGCCAGAATGGACCAGCAAAATCCCTTGTTTGGGACCACTTAGGTCCAGAGGGTGCTGGACCAGGGAGGTCCAACCTGTACTATTGTTCCTCATACACTTTACAAAACTTCCGTCGCCTTGCCTTGCCCCCTGCTTGCCAGGGGGTTATTTCAGCATGAAGCCATGTAACATGCCCTGGCTTAATTTTCACGTTGGCATTTTGCATCATCAATATGAATCTGAAATTCATAGCAAAGTTCAGGTCAAGAACCAGCAGAGATCATATCTAAAGAAAATGTTTTCATGATATCCCATGCAAGGAAGCTTGAGGCTCCCTTCTAGCAGCAGTGAGCCAGGGCAGCCCTTGGAAGTACTCCCTCACTGCTTGGCTGCGTGAAAACTACCAACACAAATCGATGCCCTGCTGTCCATAACAGAATCTTGGAAGCTGATGTCTTAACGACTGTCAGGCTATGCTGCGCCTGGAACTGCCTCTGAAGGCAGAATCTCAGCCCCGCACAGTCTGATCTGATTAGGTCACTGGTGACATCTGAGGGGCTGCAGAGGGGCAATATGCCCCCAAACATCATAGGTAGGAAGGACAAGGGGCGGCCTGGGGGATTAGCGGGGCGGGCAGGGACCTGATGCCCACAGCAGGGTCGGGCCTCCTTGCACTCAGTGGAAGTGGGGGAGGGGGAGAGGGAAAGTGGAGCAACATGGCTCCGCACCCTGGTTGCCGGCTGCATCACTTGGGGGAGGAGCTGGATCGGCCCTCCACACTCACCTCCACACTCACTGGCAGGAAGTGGAGCAGCATGGCTGGCAACTAGGGGAGCGGGCTAGGGCCGCGTTGTTCCTCTTCCACCCGCTGCTGCTAGTGACTGAGGGAGCCAGAGCCCTGCTGCTGGCACCAGCCCCTCCCATACCCTCAGTGGTACCCCAAGCCACATCGCTGAGGGGAGGTGGCTTGGGAGAAGAGGCAGAATGGGGGAGGAAAGAGATGGGGTAGGGGCAGGACCTGAGGCAGAGGATACCTCCCTGGCGGCATGGGGGTATCACATGGCCAGTGCCCCTCTGTGTCCCCCCCGCACCAACCGCCCCAGCTTAGGTGCAAACTATCTCACAGCCCTAACAGAAGTCAAAGCAGGTGCGTAGACTGGTGATGCAGGTGGTATAAGTGCCGAGAGAGGGGTACAAATGAACTCATACATGGGTTTCCTGAACAAAGGCTTTTTTACCTCATATTGTTTAACCTGCTTTTGCTCTCACAGAAATTGTCAGACTCCATTTTATAACAGTCAGACCTGATTCAACATGGGTTGTGAATATTCTGGGCCAGTGCTGTTGCCTAAGGCAATAATAATATATACCCCTATCTCATAGAGCTGGAAGGGACCTTGAGAGGCCATTGAGTCCAGTCCCCTGCCCTCAGGGCAGGACCAAGTATCATCCCTGACAGATTTGCCCCAGATCCCTAAATGGCCTGCTCAGGGATTGAATTCACAAGCCTGGGTTTAACAGACCAATGCTCAAATCACTGAGCTATCCCTCTCAATGTACTTCAGCATGTGACTATCTTTAAGCATGTAAGTAGTGTCAGTGAAGTCAATGCCTATAGTTAGCGTTGTATGATTTCGTATTTCGCTGGGCTTAATTTATTAGATCTGAAACATGCATTGCTTCTGGAGTGACCATGTACTCGCTTTCCACGCCTTAAACTATGAGAGTGCATCTCCTTTTGTATTACTACTAGCACACTTACCCGGCGTTGCTTGGGTACTTAACTCAATTAAGTTTGTGCACTTTCCCTTTGCTCCCTGATGGTGACAAAGGGGAACAGCCAGCAAGGTCCCTGTATGATTTGGGAGGTGGAGGGGAACTTCAGCTCCCCACCCTTCTTAATGGACGCCTGGGGGTGGCAGGCTCAGGGCTGGGGCAGTCCTAGATGGAGGGTAACACCCCCCCCAGCCAGCCTCTTTCACCTGCTGGGTGATTCTGTCCCTTTTCTGTATGGTTTTATGAAAAGCAATTCCACTCCAGGTACATCCGATTTTCCTGGCACAACCAAACCCTGACCTTGCTTTAAATTATGAGAAGAGGAAGCAGTCTACCAAATTTGGTGGTCCTAGCTCTTACCATTTAGGAGGAGTTCTTGAACCATCAATCAATCACAATCTCTATAACATATAGTAGATAGCAATTGGCAGCCACAGCTAAAACTCCATTGTGTTAAGTGCTCTACAAACACATTGCAAGACAAGCAATTTTCTAAAAGTTTTGCTTATTTACAACCTGATGCCACATTATCTGGAACAGAACATTCAAGCAAAAGTTCCCAGTATGCATAGGCTAGTTGATACTGTTTAAATTATTTCTTTTGAAGACATGGATGGTATTGAATTGTATTCCAGCTGCAAACCAGGAGGTTCACCTTGAAATATTGAAGCAGCTGGTGACAAAACCAAAGTGAAATAACAATCACTTAAAGGGTACGTCTACACGGCATGCTTAGTTTGAAATAAGCTATTCTGGAATTAGTCTGAGGCAGGTTTCCCTAATGTAGACGTGCTATCTCGATTTAGAGCCTCAGGAGGCACTGGGGAGGAATAACTTAGAATGGCCCTTGTGAGGAGCTATTTCTAAATAGCAGCCGTGGAGCATCTACACACGCCTTATTTCAAAATAGCTATTTCGGAATAGGTGTTATTCCCTGTGGAATGATGTTTACAGATTTCAGAATAAGCCACCTGTTATTTTGAAATTATTTTGAAATAACGGAAAGGCTGTGTAGACACCGCATTGTTATTTCGAAATAACACTAATTACCTGGAAATAACGGTGCAGTGTAGACACACTCTTAGAGTTTTTGTACCTTTTTTTACCATTTGGATGGTTTTGAATAAGTTTTCAGTCTTGGAACCAACTTATCAACCTGTTTACAGTAAGCAAAGGGCACTTCAGCTGCTAACTGGGTTTGAGAACTGGGATGAATTAACCCTATTGTGTCTTGTCTATTTAGATTACAATTTCTTGGGGACAAGGACTGTCTCCTGCTATGTGTATGTATAATGTCTTGTACAATGGCTATCTAGATGCTACTGCAATAGGTCTTCTCATCTCTTCTTTTTACTCGGTAGGATAATTGCCTTACAAGTAAAATAAAGAGCTTTCAGTGCTCAGAAGCCTTGATCACCACAAAGAATGATTAGTAAAAATCCTGTACCCATTGTCAGAATCAGTTATTTGAGAACTGACTGGATTATACTTTTTAATATTCAGTGCTTCCTGGCATTCGCTTTGTACAAGGTATGTACAAATGATTATGAACGATAGTCTCAAACATTTGAATTTGCAAAGTACATACAAGGTAGATGTCTCTATCCCCAGGAGATTTGTCAATTACAATTTCAGCAAGGTTTCTTGCTGCAAAGTGGGATGTTAGCAAATTGCTAACACTTTCAATCCTAACAGGGTAAGGAGCTAGAAATAGGTAACAGCTGCATTCAGTGGACCTGACACTGTGCTAACTCCTGCTGCTGTAAATCAGGAGTAACACATGAAGTCAGTAGCTGGAGTAGAATTGATGCAAGTTAAAGAAGAATCTGGCCCTGTGAGAACAACTATAACAATGCCCTGGATTATGGCCAGTGGCGGCTTCTGAACTGTAGGAGCAGGTAAAGCTATTCAGTCACAAGGAGGGAGCAAGGTGAATGATCTTCTATTTGGGCTATTTTCAAAAAGCCAGGTTATGTGACAGCTCCAATATACAATTTCTCCCTTTCATCTTCCTTGCTTTGGGGAAAGGGCATAACTTGCTCCAGGCCATTTCACCAGCAAACTAGAACTCACCCTGGCTACGTCTACATTGCAATGCTATTTTGGGATACCGGAGTATCCCAAAATAACTATCCCGTGTCTTAACAGCAAGCCCGCTATTTTGGGCTCGCTATTCCGACGTCTCTGTAAACCTCATTCCACGAGGAATAAGGGACGTTTTGGAATAGGAGGTTATTTCGAAATTTTGCGCTGTGTAGACAACACCAAATATGCTATTTTGAAATAAGATCAAAATAAGATAAGCCATTTGCATAGCTCAAATTGCGTATCTTATTTTGAACTGCAGTGCAGTGGAGACGTAGCCCCTGTGAGGTAACAACTACTGTGGCTTGTGGGTGTTCTTCTCCACTTGTGCTTGGGCATAAATAGGTGTTGCATGTCTGATTCCTTCCACGTAGCTGTATCTAAAGCAGGGTAGTGTGAACAGGGTCCAAAGAGGGATTCTTGTCCCTGCACAGGTGTGTAATCCAAGTTCCAATCTAGCTTCCGCTGGTTTGCATGGCTGGGTGGCTCCATTCTAGAGAAACAAGTTCAGAATGTGTATGTTTCAGTGGATATTTTACATGATGTTTCACATTTGTGTCTGGAAAGCAGACATCAGATTCCATGTTCCTATTGCTTAATCAGGACTGAAGAGGCTGCTGTAAGATGCAGATCCTGGAGTCTGCTTGGATAAAATGCAGAGAAGCAAAACAAAAACTCTCAGTCTGATTTGATGAATTGGAAACTAGCAGAATGATTCCCAAAGGGCATCGTTGGGGTCGTGGTAGTGCAGCGCACAGGTCACTGAGGCAGAACAATCTGGATCACTTGAAAACAAAGCAAGCTGGTGCAGCGCATTGGTAAAAGACTCACTGGCTTGAGGCAGGGCTTAGGATGCTGCCCGTACCCGGGGCTGTGAGGTCACAGTGCACCAGTGTGCAGGTAACCAGGCAGCATGGTCCCAACGCGCTGGCCAGCCCCAGAGATCCAGTGGCTGGGCAGCAAGATGGCTGCTCTCCCAGTCCAAGCTTCCCCATGTCCACCCAAGCCCTGGCCTTGAGACCCCCAACTCAGTCCCCTGGCCTGACTCCTGCACCCCCCACATCCCTGCCCTGAGCCCTGTCACTCTTGCCTTGACTCCTGCACCCACATCCCCTTCTCTGAGTCCCCCACACCTCCCAACTCCCTGGCCTGACTCCTGCACCCTACACTCCCAACCCCATGCCCAGAGCTCCCCTCAACCCCCTGTCTTGAGTCCCCCACATTCCATCCCTCACTTCTATTTCTTGCAGGAACTATCCTATCACAACCCCCTCACCCAATGCTTTTTTAATGATGGTACTGCCCAGTATGCAGTACCGGCACCTCCAGTTCAGAGCTTACCTGCAAAGTGTTGACCCAACGCTTGATCAGAGAGGATGAAGACTTCCTCGATAGAAGGCAGCATTTAATCCTTCAAGCACGGCAGGCAGAAGAGCCAGAGAGGGCAGTACGTGACCAAGAAGAGAACTGGCAGCATGTAACTTCTAGAAGGGGAAAAAGGCCAGCACAGGAATCCCCCGATGCTATAGAGGTAAGCAATCGCTTTCAAGCTCTCTCCACAGGCTCTGCAGTGCTGAAAGCTCTGGAAGGGACCTCACAAGGAAGAAACCAAAAGGGAACACCATCTACTGGAAGGCATGGGATGTGTAGTCCTACGGATGGGGATTCCACAGCCACCACCCCCAAAAGGAAACGACGGGTGGTGGTGATCGGGGACTCCCTCCTAAGAGGGACTGAGCCATCCCTCTGCCGTCCAGACCTGGAATCTCGAGAGGTGTGCTGCTTACCGGGAGCTCGCATTCAGGATGTCACTGAGAGGCTTACCAAGCTTATCAAACCTTCGGATCACTACCCCTTCCTGCTTCTCCACGTGGGAACTAATGATACGGCCAAGAATGATCTTGAGCGTGTTACTGCGGATTATGTAGCGCTAGGAAGAAGGATCCAAGAATTTGGAGCGCAAGTGGTATTCTCCTCCATCCTCCCTATTGAAGGGAAAGGACTGGACAGGGATCGTCGAATTGAGGACGTAAATGTGTGGTTGCGCAGATGGTGTCGCAGAGAGGGCTTTGGTTTCTTCAACCATGGGACTCTGTTGCGGGCTCAAGGATTGTTAGGAAGAGATGGGATCCACCTAACGAAGAGAGGAAGGAGCATCTTCGCGGGCAGGCTTGCAAACCTAGTGAGGAGGGCTTTAAACTAGGTTCGTCGGGGGACGGTGACCAAAACCCTGAGGGGAATGGGAAAGTCGGATACCAGGAAAAAATGCAGAGAGGAAGGGGCAAGAAAGGAGGACCCATGTTTCTAATGGAGAAGATAGGACGATCAACTGGTTATCTGAAGTGTTTGTACACTAATGCGAGAAGCCTGGGCAACAAACAGGAAGAACTGGAGGCCCTGGCCCAGACCAAGAAATATTATTTAATTGGGATAACAGAGACTTGGTGGGATGACTCGCATGACTGGAGCGCTGTCATGGAAGGATATAGACTGTTCAGGAACAACAAGCAGGGGAGAAAAGGAGGAGGAGTTGCACTATATGTAAGAGAGCACTACGATTGCTCTGAACTCCAGTATAAAGAGGGAGAAAAACCTGTTGAGAGTCTATGGGTTAAGTTTAAAGAAGCAAGCAACAGCAGTGATGTTGTGGTTGGTGTTTGCTACAGACCACCGAATCAGGTGGATGAGGTAGATGAGGCTTTCTTCGGACAACTGAGCGAAGCTTCCAGATCGCAGGCCCTGGTTCTCGTGGGGGACTTTAATCACCCTGATATCTGCTGGGAAACCTATACGGCAGTACACAGGCAATCCAGGAAGTTTTTGGAGAATGTTGGGGATAACTTCTTGACACAGGTGCTGAAGGATCCGACCAGGGGCCGTGCGCAGCTTGACCTTCTGCTCACAAACAGGGAGAAACTAAGGGTATGTCTACACTACAAAGTTAGTTCGAACTAACGGACTTTAGTTCGAACTAACTTTCCTAGGCGCTACACTAGCGCTCCGTTAGTTCGAACTTAATTCGAACTAACGGAGCGCTTAGTTCGAACTAGGTAAACCTCATTTTACGAGGATTAAGCCTAGTTCTAACTAGCTAGTTCGAATTTAGGGCTGTGTAGACCCTTAATTCGAACTAGTGGGAGGCTAAGGCTTCCCAGGTTTCCCTGGTGGCCACTCTGGCCAACACCAGGGAAACTCTATTGCCCCCCTCCCGGCCCTGGAGCCCTTAAAGGGCCACGGGCTGGCTACACAGTTTGTGCCAGTTGCAAGGCTGCAAGCACCCATGCCAGCAGACCCTGCACCTGCCACAGGATGAGCCAGCCACCCGAGGGCTTCCAGCCCTCCACTGCTCCCCAGGACCAGCCTGGCGGCTCCCAGGAGCCTGCCCGGGGGCGCAAAAGGCGGGCGCCTGCTTGGTCAAGTGCGGAGATCGTGGAGCTCATCGAGGTTTGGGGGGAAGCCTCCAATGTCCACGATCTCCGCACTAGCCACAGGAACGCGGCCGTCTACGGCCGCATGGCTGCCAGCCTGGCCGCCAGGGGCCACCAGCACAGCCGGGAGCAGGTCCGCTGCAAGGTCAAAGACCTGCGGCAGTCCTACTCCCGGGCCTGCCAGCCAGGGGCCGACCCAGAGGCCTGCCCCCACTTCCACGCCCTGGACTGCCTCCTGGGGGCTCATGCCGTCCCTGCCCCCCGGGACGTGATTGACCCCGGGGCAGAGGGCTCGCTCCTGGAGATGGAGGAGGAGGAGGAGGGCTCTGAGAGCCAGGAGCCTGCCGCCAGCCTGCCCGGGACCCGGGAACCCCGAGGCACCCCACAGAGCCGCTCGCCTGCGTCATCTGAGGCCGGGGAGGCATCCACCTGTGAGTACCATCGTGTTCCCCTTATGTGTACGGGGGCCTGGGGCGAGAGGGAGCCCCGGGACCGTGCGCCTGGGCCTTGCCCACCACGGAGCAGCAGCTGGGGATCCTGAAGGGGCCCTGGCCTTGCAGAGGGGAGCTGGGTTTCACACACCTGGGCCCCTGGGGTAATTGACTGCTGGTCTTGTTGCACCACAGCTGCAGCACCTGGGCCTGCAGGGCGCACCACCGCACCTGCAGCAGCCGCCCGCGCCCGGGCAAGCAGGAGAGCCAGGAACGAGGAGGAGTATCAGCGGCGGCACCTCCGGTTCATGGATCACCAGCTCCGCACCCAGGACCACTGGGTCCAGGAGGACCTGAGGCTGCGCCGGAGGAGTCTGGAGGCCCTGGAGGAGCAGGGCCGTGCCCTGCGAGGCCACCTCCAGAGCCTGCTCGACCGCTTCCCATTTCCTCCTCCCCCTGCTCCCCCTGATCCCCCTGCTCCTCCTGCTCCCCCTGCTCCCCCTCCTGCTCCCGCTCCTGCTTCCGCTCCTGCTTCCTCCACACCCCCTGTCCCTCCTGCCCCCCCCCCCCACAACCATTTCCCACCGACGCCCCTGGACCCGCAGTGTGGTGAGACGGGAGAGGCAGCCGGCCTCCCACCCCTGAGCTTTCCTTTCCCTTCCTCCCTTCCCTCCCCTTCCAGCTCACTCGTCCCAGGTTTCCCCCTCCCCTCTCCCACCCTCATTCCTCCCTTCCACCACCCAGTTCTGTGAAATAAACAGACATTTTTGTTTCAAAAACAGGTGTCTTTATTTGACAGTAGGTAGGGAGGGGAAAGGAGAAGGGGGGTAGGGTGGAAGAAGGCCCCAGTGGGGCATGCAGGGAGAGGTCAGTCCTCCTCCTCCACCAGGAAGCTCTCCCGCAGGGCTTCCCGGATCTGGACGGCCCCCCGCTGGGCTTCCCGGATGGCGGCGGTGCGGGGCTGACCGTAGTGTCCAGCCATGCGGTCAGCCTCAGCCATCCAGGCTGGCAGGAAAGCCTCCCCCTTCCGCTCACACAAATTGTGGAGCACACAACATGCTGCCACCACGGGAGGGATGTTGTGCTTGGCCAGGTCCAGACGGGTGAGGAGGCATCGAAAGCGGGCTTTCAGTCGTCCGAAGGCCCCCTCCACCACGATGCGGGCCCTGGTCAGCCTGGCATTGAAGGCCTGGCGGGAGGGATTGAGGTGCCCCGTGTAGGGCTTCATGAGCCAGGGCTGCAGTGGGTAGGCGGCATCCCCCACCAGGCACACGGGCATGTCCACGTCCCCGACCCTGATGTGGCGGTCGGGGAAGAAGGTCCCGGCCTGCAGCCGCTGGCACACGGAGGAGTTGCGGTACACCCGGGTGTCGTGTGCTTTGCCGGACCAGCCCACATTAATGTCCGTGAACTGTCCCCGGTGGTCACACACGGCCTGCAGGATCATGGAGAAGTACCCCTTGCGGTTGACGTACCGGGACACCTGGTGTTCCGGGGCACGGATGGGGATGTGCGTCCCGTCAATGGCCCCCCCGCAGTTAGGGAAGCCGAGGGCGCCGAATCCCCGGATGACGGCGTCCGGGTCGGCGAGGCGGACCACCCTGCGGAGCAGCACCCGGTTGATGGCCTTGACCACCTGCGGAGAGAGACACAGCAAAGCGCCAATCAGTGGGGCGCCCGGGTGGCTGGGAGCATGCGTGCCCTGGCAGTGCCCCGCGCCCCACTCCCGGAAGCAACCCCCCTGGCAGCGTGTAGTACGGCCGGGACAGCCCGACCCCTCCGGTGCGGGGCGCTTTCGCCTCCTCCCGCCCCCCCTTTGTCCCTGGGGCGGCCCATCCCCTCCTCGCAGCCCCCCTCCCCCCCCGGCTCGGTGGCCGACGAGTGCCGTACCTGCATGAGCACCGCTCCGACAGTGGATCTCCCCACGCCGAACTGGTTCCCGACGGATCGGTAGCTGTCCGGCGTGGAGAGCTTCCAGAGGGCGATGGCCACCCGCTTCTGGAGGGGGATGGTGGGCCTCATGCGAGTGTCCCTTCTGCGCAGGGCAGGGGCGAGCCACTCGCAGAGCTCCAGGAAGGTGTCCCTCCTCATCCTGAAGTTCTGGGTCCACTGTCGGTCCTCCCAGCGCTCCAGGACGATGCGGTCCCACCAGTCGGTGCTGGTGTCCAGACGCCAGATGCGGCGGGGCACGCCGGTGCCGGGGCGCCACCGCGGCTCCTCCACGGCCCCCAGGGCGGCCAGGCGGAGAGGCAGGGGGCTGACGTTCACCAGGTGGTGCCAGGCAGCCTCGAGCCATTGCTGGCAGGCTTGCAGCAGCAAGTCCAGAACGTGCACCAGAAGGTGCAGGGCGAGCTGTGGCTCCATGTTGCCACCTGCGGCGGCCCCCCTCGAAGGGAAGCACTGACACAGACGGGCACAGAGACCAACGCTTTGCTGTCCCTCGGCGAGGTTGGCAAGCAAGCAGGAAAAGCTGAGAACCGGCTGTCCGGGGGGGGTCCCTTTAAGCTCGAGCCTCAGAGATAGCCTCAGACAGCAGCCACACAAAGCAACTACTGACCTGATGCCCTGCCAGAACCGGTTTCAGCTGCCCTTAAATGCCCCCCTCCGTCCAATCAGTGTGGACACGCTAGTTCGAATTAGCAAAACGCTAATTCGAACTAGTTTTTAGTTCTAGATGCGCTAGTTCGAATTAGCTTAGTTCGAATTAACTAATTCGAACTAAGTTAGTTCGAATTAGCGCTGTAGTGTAGACGTACCGTAATAGGGGAAGTGGAGGTGGGTGACAACCTGGGAAGCAGTGATCATGAGATGGTAGATTTCGGGATCCTGACCAAAGGAAGAAAAGAGAGTAGTAAAATACACACCTTGGACTTCAAAAAAGCAGATTTTGACTCCCTCCGAGATCTGATGGGCAGAATCCCCTGGGATGTTAACATGAAGGGGAAAGGAGTCCAGGACAGCTGGCAGTATTTTAAAGAAGCCTTATTGAAGGCACAGAAAGAAACCATCCCGATGCGTAGCAAGAGAGGCAAACATGGTAGGAGACCTGACTGGCTTACAGGGGAAATCCTTGGTGAACTTAAGCACAAAAAGGAAGCTTACAAAGAGTGGAAACTTGGACAAATGACCAGGGAGGAGTTTAAAGGTATAGCTCGAGAATGCCGGGGGGTTATCAGGAAGGCGAAAGCACAAATGGAATTGCGACTGGCTAAGGATGTGAAGGATAACAAGAAAGGTTTCTACAGGCATGTTAACAAGAAGAAGGTGATCAGAGAGGGTGTGCGGCCCCTAATGGATGAAGGAGGTAACCTAGTGACAGATGATGTGGGGAAAGCTGAAGTACTCAATGCTTTCTTTGCCTCTGTATTCACGGACAAGGTCGGCTCCTGGACTTCTGCGCCAAGTGACGCAAGATGGGATGAAGATGGACAGCCCGTGGTGGGTAAAGAACAGGTTAGGAACTATTTAGAAAAGCTAAACGTACATAAATCCATGGGTCCGGACTTAGTGCATCCGAGCGTACTGAGGGAGTTGGCAAATGTCATTGTGGAGCCTTTGGCTATTATCTTTGAAAAGTCGTGGAGATCGGGAGAAATCCCGGATGACTGGAAAAAGGCAAATGTAGTGCCCATCTTCAAAAAAGGGAAGAAGGATGATCCAGGGAACTATAGGCCGGTCAGTCTTACCTCGGTTCCTGGAAAAATCATGGAAGGGATCCTTAAGGAATCCATATTGAGGCACTTGGATGAGAGGAAAGTGATTAGGAATAGTCAGCATGGATTCACAAAGGGCAAGTCATGCCTGACCAATCTGATTAGCTTCTATGATGAGGTAACTGGCTCGGTGGACATGGGGAAGTCAGTGGATGTTATATACCTTGACTTTAGCAAGGCTTTTGATACGGTCTCCCACAATATTCTTGCCAGCAAGTTAAGGGATTGTGGACTGGATAAATGGACGGTAAGATGGATAGAAAGATGGCTAGAAGGCCGGGCCCAGCAGGTAGTGATCAATGGCTCGATGTCAGGATGGCGGTCGGTTTCTAGCGGAGTGCCCCAAGGTTCGGTTCTAGGACCGGTTTTGTTCAATATCTTTATTAATAATCTGGATGAGGGGATGGATTGCACCCTCAGCAAGTTTGCGGATGACACTAAGCTGGGGGGAGAGGTAGATACGCTTAAGGGCAGAGATAGGGTACAGAATGACTTAGACAAACTGGAGGATTGGGCCACAAGAAATCTGATGAGGTTCAGCAAGGACAAGTGTAGAGTCCTGCACTTGGGACGGAAGAATCCCAAGCATAGTTACAAGCTGGGGACCAACCGGTTAAGTAGTAGTTCTGCAGAAAAGGACCTGGGGGTTACAGTGGATGAGAAGCTAGATATGAGTCAACAGTGTGCCCTGGTAGCCAAGAAGGCTAATGGCATATTAGGTTGCATTAAGAGGAGCATTACCAGCAGATCCAGAGATGTCATCATTCCCCTTTATTCGGCTTTGGTGAGGCCGCATCTGGAGTACTGTGTCCAGTTCTGGGCCCCCCACTACAAAAAGGATGTGGACGCATTGGAGAGGGTCCAGCGGAGGGCAACCAAAATGATTAGGGGGCTGGAGCATATGACTTATGAGGAGAGGCTGAGGGACTTGGGTCTGTTTAGTCTGCAGAAGCGAAGAGTGAGGGGGGATTTGATAGCAGCCTTCAACTTCCTGAAGGGAGGTTCCAAAGAGGATGGAGAGAGGCTATTCTCAGTAGTGACAGATGGCAGAAGAAGGAGCAATGGTCTCAAGTTGTGGTGGGAGAGGTCCAGGTTGGATATTAGGAAAAACTATTTCACTAGGAGGGTGGTGAAGCACTGGAATGAGTTACCTAGGGAAGTAGTGGAGTCTCCATCCCTAGAGGTGTTTAAGTCTCGGCTTGACAAAGCCCTGGCCGGGTTGATTTAGTTGGAATTGGTCCTGCCTTGAGCAGGGGGCTGGACTTGATGTCCTCCTGAGGTCTCTTCCAGTTTTATGATTCTATGATTCTACAGTCGGCTGGGTCTGAAAAGAGTACCGGCACCTATTTTTAACAAAAAAAATGCACTGCCCTCACCCCTGCCCTGACCTCCCTCTACCAAGGGCGGGCTGCAATATGACAATACCTGTAAGAAATTTAAGTTTCTTTCACCCTGGCTTAGTAAACTAGGTGCAAGCAAACAATATGTATTTTAATACCAGTAAATGTGTATATGTCAGCCATGCTTCCAGGGGAGCCGCTACCCTGGGAAGTGGTGACTCTGAAAAAAAAATTGGGGGTTGTGGTGGATAATCAGCTGATCATGAGCTTGCAGTGTGGCCAAAAGTGTTAATGCGACCCTTGGATGCATAAATGGGAATCTCAAACAGGAGCAGAGAGGGTGTTTCCCCTCTGTGTTAGGCAATGGTGCAATCGTGGCTGGAATCAGAGCCACAGTATGGCTTAGGGTTAGGCTCAGGGGCGGCCCGTGACTATAGGCGGACTCAGCCGCCGCCTAGGATGCTGCCATCCGGAGTGCCCGATGATGACATCACGGGGCGCATGGGGCGCCCGATGATGACATCAGTCCATTGACGGCCCTGCAGGCGGGGGCACCAATCGCGCGTTCCGCCTGAGACACCAGCTGCTGCAGCTGGCCTCAAGCCGCTCCTTGTTAGACCCATAGTGAGGGTTTTATTTCTCACTTGTGTGCGACCCCCGACTGATTTTTTTGTGGGTCACTGGCCCCCGACCCAAAAAAGGTTCCCCTCCCCCCCCGATTTAAGAGTTAGAAAACATGTCTTATGATTGGACCTGCAGATTTGTCAAAGCATGTTTTTACATCAAAACCCCTGAAAGTCCCAGGTTACTACAGTACGGAGACTGCTCCTGGAGTTCTGGTTATTATATGCCATCCTTCTCTGACCACGGCAGTGACATCTTCCACCCCAACATTGAACCCCTAACCCCGCCCTGCGAGGAGGGGCGGCTGCAGCGGGAAGGAGGTTGCCTTCGTCAGCCTTCCCCCACAAACACATTCTGCTTTCTTCCAGGACCACCTCCAGTCCTCCAGTAGCTCTGGGTATGTCTACACTACCCCGCTAGTTCGAACTAGCGGGGTAATGTAGGCATACCGCACTTGCAAATGAAGCCCAGGATTTGAATTTCCCGGGCTTCATTTGCATAAACCGGGCGCCGCCATTTTTAAATCCCGGCTAATTCGAACCCCGTGCTGTGCGGCTACACGCGGCACGGAGTAGCTAGTTCGGATTAGGCTTCTAATCCGAACTAGCTGTACTCCTCATTCCACGAGTTTGAATTAGGAGGGTAGTTTAGACATACCCTCTCTTTTAATCCTGGCTGATCCAGTTTGGTTTAACACACTAGGTCATCTCCTCCCCCTCTCTCCCGCCTTCCTAATCCTTTACAGTGCCCAGGTGCTGCCCTGAGCTCATAACTGGCCAAATGGGAGCATCTGTCCTGGCCATGCCCAGCAACAGGAGGGGAGGAAAGGAGGCAGTTGCCCCAGGGCCTGGAGATTGAAAGGAGACCACAGGTCCCAGCTGCCGCACTGCAAGCCCCAGGCCCTTTAAGCACTGCTGAAGCTGGCAAGGAAGGGCAGCGCCGTGCACTCTGGGCAGTGCTGAGGGCTGGTTTCCCCTGGCCTCGCCCACGGAGCACAGAGCCGGGTTCCCCCCTCTTTGCCCAGGGGCCCACGCAGGCATGAGGTCCTGGCCCAAGAGAGCTGGGCATAGTTCATTTACGGGGGCCAGCACCTCGTGGCGCCTGCCTACGGAAAGGATTCCGCACGTAGCTTTTCCAACTCTCGTACAAGCCGACATCACCGAGAGGGAAATGGCTTCGTGGGCGGTGACCTGCGGGAATGTCTGTTCCGCATTTGAGCTCTCCTGTGCCAGTTTGTTTTTAATTAGCATAAAATATTCCACGCTGGCAATGAAATCAGGGCCTCTGGAAACATTTTCTAGCTTTTGGCCTTGCCTCCTGTTTATCTCCTATCATCAGAGAGTTCCTACGGTGCCTAATCCCCACTGCCTGAAGGCCTGCCTTGGCCTCTTGCCAGGAACCCAAAGACTGCATTTCATTTACATATAAATCTACCTATAATTTCAGAAGGAAAGGGACAGAGCAATAATGTTATTTGTAGAGCAGTATTAGGTGCCCAGAGTGTTCTGTGAATGCAGGAGGAAAGGAAGGATAACGAGAGGAAGGTGGATTTGTAGTTAAGGAAAGGGACTGAACTTCAGACATCCTGGCTCTGCTACAGACTTCCTGGGTGCTCCTGGAAAAAAAATCCCTTAATCTCTGAAGTCCAGCTTTTTAAAGGTATTTAGGTGCTGCTCTGCTGTCCGCGTTGCCAAGTCTAAGGGATTTAGAGAGCTGAAAAGTGAAAAGTGACAGGCAGTTAGGCTGCTAAATCCTATTGACTTTCCATGAAACTTAGGCTCATAAGTCACTTCTGAAAATGGGATTTAGCTGTCTCCGAAGTCCTCAACCTTTTGTACTCAACATTTTTCTTTCTGAACCCCACACCAAACATATTATAAACATTCCATGGCCTGCCTGTGCCACAACAGGTTTTCTGCACATGGGGGAGAAGCTGGAGGGGCAGGAGCTGTGGCGGGAGCGGCAGCAGGAGTAGGAGCGACCACCAGGCAGTCCACGGCAGTGGTGTAGGCCGGGCACATGGTCCAGGCTTGCTGTATGAGCTCCTGCGAGCTGGTGCAGCACAGCTCCATGTCTACCTCCAGAGACTATTGCAGGCGATGTGTTCTGGGGTCATCTTGCTGTGTAGACAGGGGCGGATGAGAGTGCCGCGGGGCCCCGGGCAGCAAAATTTCGTGCCCCCCCCCTTTGACACAGCGCATGCGCCGTGGTGCCAAGGCGCATGCGCGGGGCCTCGGAAAGCACGGAGCTCAGGGCAGCCGCCCCACTCGCCCTGCCCTAAAACCGCCGCTGTGTGTAGATGCTCATTTTATTATTTCAAAATAACACACGTTATTTCAAAATAATGCTGCTGTGCAGACGTGTCCTTCTGCTGTCTGACTTTACCTTTCAGCTGGCCATGCACGTTAGGGAATGCAGGTGACTGCTGTAGGTTTTCTTCAGCTTCACAATTAAAATGGTCCATTTTGCAAATGTATTGGTCATATGCCACAGATTTTTATGCTGGCTATATGTCAGTTACCAAGGAAACTATAAGGTGGCTTATAGAAGTTTTGCACTGGGGAATGAAAAGTCATTTCAGACAGTCTAAGAAGGGGATCTCTGTTATGCTTGTTTCAATTTTCTGTTTCTGGGTATTTTGTATAGAGCTTCCTGTTAGACTGTACATACATTTGATCTTTTCCCTCTTTCCATTTTACTTACTTTTATGTAAGATTACACTAATATTTTACAAAAGGAGGGTAGTAGAGCCTGTTAGCATATTTTGAAGCATGAATTTCAAATAGCATAAGAAGGACCCACAGAGACCTTGAAAGGACCTAGGAAATGTACACACTTAAGTTTTTGCTGCCACAACTTTACCCTTATCATGTATTGAAGAGATAAACCACAATGCATTGTACAGGCAGCCGATTGATTAGGAATTAGAGGTCATGTTCTTCACCTCCAAAAAAAGGAGCAGTCTCCTTATATAGCTTTGGATATCTGCCACTCAGACATTTAGAGATCTAATTGCTTTATAGTGATAGAAATGTAGCCATGTTAGTCTGGGGTAGCTGAAGCAAAATGCAGGACAATGTAGCACTTTAAAGACTAACAAGATGGTTTATTAGATGATGAGCTTTCGTGGGCCAGACCCACTTCCTCAGATCAAATAGTGGAAGAAAATAGTCACAACCATATATACCAAAGGATACAATTAAAAAAAAATGAACACATATGAAAAGGACAAATCACATTTTTCATATGTGTTCATTTTTTTAAATTGTATCCTTTGGTATATATGGTTGTGAGTATTTTCTTCCACTATTTGATCTGAGGAAGTGGGTCTGGCCCACGAAAGCTCATCATCTAATAAACCATCTTTTGTTAGTCTTTAAAGTGCTACATTGTCCTGCTAATTGCTTTATGAAATTTGAACTGGAGCAGATTGGGGCATTTTAAGTCCATCAGATCTAGTTGAACTTTGGTCTCAACTTTGGATTCTGCTGAAAATGGATCTGTAAATGTTGTTTTAGTTCTTTTGGAAGTTTCTAAGCTGCCAATTAAAGGTTGCACTGGCTGCCATCCGTAGCTGAATGTTAAATTCCTGAAAACATCTTGTCAGTTGTTGAGAGTAAGAAATTTGCTTCAGAGGTTGAGTGTAGAGCTTGGCATAAAGCGATGGCATTTTTGAGTTAGCTGCAGAATTAGCCATACACAAGTTCCTTCACCAGCTGCATCTGAATCTCTGAGATCTACTCTCAAACAAAAGTCCTCTCTCTTCCTCTCCCATCTACTCTCACCATTATTCTTTCCCTCTCTGGCTATAGTGATTCCCAGAATAGCCTCAGAGGCAGATAAAGATTTACTGGGGCCTTGAGCACAAAGAACATTTGGGCCCCTATCCCTGTTCCTCCTCTTCTCCCTGGGGCTCCCCGCCAGGAAGCCAGAACCAGTAAGACCGGGACTCTGGGGGGAGCTCCACACTCCACCGGTCACAGGAACACAGGACATTGGCTGCTCTTGGATCTGGGGCTCCCCCTCAGAGGCCTAGTCTCCTTGTGTGGCTCTTATCACCTAGCTTCTAGCCTGGCCAGGGTCTCAGGAAGAAGATGAGGAGCAGGGGGTGGGGCCTCAGCCAGGAGGAAGAACAGGGGGTGAGGCCTTAGTTCTGGTACCAGTTGCCCTTCCCCCCACTTCTACATGGGCTTCAGCGATCCTATAGGGCCTCTAAATTGGCGGGAGCCCCTGTGTTAATCTGCCACTGAATAATTTGCAGTCAAGGATTGTACCACCAGACTTCACGGGTATTTCTTATTTATGATTGTGATTAGATTCAGGAAGAGAAGAGGATAAGGGGGAAATCCAGGGGATTTTCTGACAGATGAAGGAAGACTATGCCTAGGACAAACATTGCTTCTTTATGCTCGACTCTTAAAAAGAAACAAATATTCTTTTGCTCTTTAAACAGCTCTCCACAGTGGCTGAAGTCAGCTCAAATATGCGGAATTCCTTGTTTGACCTACTTGTGTGAGGATGTGAGTGCTGTTTGTTTAAATCTGTAGCAGGACGGGGCGGGCAGGTTGTTTTTCTCATTTGAACAAAGAACTTTATTAAATGTTTTAGACAAGAAATAAGACACAGATTAACAGTGAGGATAATTAACCATTTGGAGCAATTTACTGAGGGATGTGGTGAATTTGCCATCACTTGAAGCCTTTCAATCAAGATTGGTGTCTTTCTAAAAGAAATGCACTGAGTCAACTAGAATTTATGGGTTTGATGCAGGAACCACTGTGTGAAATTCCGTGGCCTGTGTTATGCAGGATTTCAGACTAGAAGGTCTCTTCTAGCCAGGACTGGCCCGAGCCATTTTGGCGCCCCGGGCCCGGACACGCAGTGCTGCCCCCGGGCACACGGTGCATGTGCTGCCCAGCCTAGCCCGGCCACCGCTGCTGGCGCATAGCCCGGGGCGGGCCATGCCTGGCTGTACGGGGCCCCGCAGCCTTGGGGGGAAGGGTGCTGCTGGCCGGCACCGTGGGGATGGAGGGGGGCGGTGCTGTGGGAGCCAGGCGCGCGGCGCCTGATGGCAGCTATAAGGGACGCTGCGTGCCCCTTACAGCTGCCATCAGGCACCCCCCATCAGTTGGTGCCCTGGGCAGCTGCCTGGCTCATCCACCCCTTAGTCTGGCCCTGCTTCTAGCCTTAAAAATCTCTTAATCTATTGTATAGATGTTAGAAGAAAATAGCTTTCTGTCATTCTTTACATAGTCACATTGTGTGGGGTCAAAAATTGTTCTATTTTTAACCATCATAAATAGGACAGAAAATGCTAAACTCCAGGGCGCTGGTCCCAGACCCACCAAGACTTTTAGGTTGATAGGGGCTATGGAAGGAGTACTTCATTACTTCTGAACTACAGCACATCTTAACAGAAGGTAATGAAGTGCCAGGCAACTAACTGACTTATGCAACAGAAAGTGGAGCCGAAAAAAATCTTTGCCTTGGCTGGGAAGGAGATAAGAATATTTATGACATTGTTCTTGAAAAGTCTGTGAGTGTCTCATTCCATACAGAAATCTAATATATCAGAATGTCTATGCTTTACCAAACGGAGTAGATAAGCCTTGTACAAATATTGGGACTTCAGAATTGGTGAGAATAACATATAGTCATAGGAATTTTTTAAAGCAACGTACTTTCCAGAAAGTTATGGTTAATGTTGGAGCCAGCATTAGAACAGGTGGTGTGACAGGCTTGGTTATTTGAGTGACTACCTAAATCCACCCAATAAGATAACAGTGGAAACACAGTGCAGGAAGTAGCAAAAGGAAAAAAGAGGAGGGGAGATGATGACATTAAAATATGACTCTTAAGACAGCTGAATTCCTTGGACTGAAATATACAAGGGAGAATATGTCAGGTCAGGTTTGACTAATGTGTGGGACCCCAATATGGACAAGTGCCTTTGGACACAGATTCCCGGGAAATAGGCATTATTTCTGAGTAGGCGTGGATTGTTAATTTCAAGGTTTGTAATGCTATTATGGTGCTTTTGATATGGTCTCCCACAATATTCTTGCCAGCAAGTTAAGGAAATATGGATTGGATAAATGGACTGTGAGATGGATAGAAAGCTGGCTAGACTGTCGGGCCCAACGGGTAGTGATCAATGGCTCTGTGACAGGTTGGCGGTTAGTTTCTAGCGGAGTGCCCCAAGGATCAGTTCTAGAGCCGGTTTTGTTCAACATCTTAGTTAATGACCTGGATGAGGGGATGGATTGCACCCTCAGCAACTTTGCAGATGACACTAAGCTAGGGGGAGAGGGCATTGGAGGCCAGGCATAGGGTCCAGAGTGACCTAGACAGATTAGAGGATTGGGCCAAAAGAAATCTGATGAGGTTCAACAAGGACAAGTGAAGAGTCCTGCACTTGGGACGGAAGAATCCCAAGCATTATTACAGGCTGGGGACCGACTGGCTAAGTAGCAGTTCAGCAGAAAAGGACCTGGGGATTACAGTGGATGAGAAGCTGGATGTGAGTCAACAGTGTGCCCTTGTAGCCAAGAAGCCGAATGGAATATTAGGTTGCATTAGGAGGAGCATTTCCAGCAGATCTAGAGAAGTGATTATTCCTGTTTATTCAGCTCTGATGAGGCCACGTGTGGAGTATTTTGTCCATTTCTGGGCCCCCTCTATAGAAAGGATGTGGACACATTGGAGAGGGTCCAGCGGAGGGTGACCAAAATGATTAGGGGGCTGGAGCACATTACCTATGAGGAGAGGCTAAGGGATTTGGGCTTATTTAGTCTGCAGAAGATAAGAGTGAGGGGGGATTTGATAGCAGCCTTCAGCTTCCTGAAGGGAGGTTCCAAAGAGGATGGAGAGAGGCTGTTCTCAGTAGTGTCGGATGGCAGAACAAGGAGCAATGGTCTCAAGCTGCAGTGGGGGAGGTCTAGGTTGGATATTAGGAAAAACTATTTCCCTAGGAGGAGGACGAAGTATTTGAATGGGTTCCCTAGGAAGGTGGTGGAATCTCCATCCCTAGAGGTTTTTATGTCTCGGCTTGATAAAGTCTTGGCTGGGTTGATTTGGTTGGGACTGGTCCTGCTTTGGGGAGGGGGCTGGACTTGATGACCTTCTGAGGTCTCTTGCAGCTCTATGATTCTATGATTAAATTTAAAATTGACTCAGGGCAGAGGTGAATTTGATTTGTGGACACTATTAAGGAGTCAAACCGTAGGCCTAAATTTAACTGCCCAGGGTAAGACTTCGATAGCCCAAGAGAACAGATAAGTTGCCTGGATCAATTCAAAGGTTTACGCTGGCAAAAAGTATAATATGTTTAATAGTGATAGAAATGTAGCCGTGTTAGTCTTGTGTAGCTGAAGCAAAATACAGGACTATGTAGCACTTTAAAGACTAACAAGATGGTTTATTAGATGATGAGCTTTCGTGGGCCAGTCCCACTTCCTCAGATCAAATAGTGGAAGAAAATAGTCACAACCATATATACCAAAGGATACAATTTAAAAAAAGGAACACATATGAAAAGGACAAATCAAATTGCAGAACAAAAGGGAGATGCGGGGGAGGGGGGAAGGTAAATGTCTGTGAGCTAATGATATTAGAGGTGATAATTGGGGAAGAGGTGATATTGGACCTAACCAAGTGAGTTATAAGATCAAGAACACATATTCCTGCGCATCCAGAAATATAATCTATGCTATCATGTGCCGAAAGTGTCCGTCTGCTATGTACATTGGACAAACGTCTCAGACATTTCGCCAAAGGATCAATGCCCACAAAACAGATATTAGACAGGATCACAAAGAAAAAACAGTTTCTTGCCATTTCAACCAGAAAGGACATTGTCTCAACGACTTAATTACCTGCATCCTGCTTCAAAAACCTTTTAAAACTGCACTTGAAAGGGAATCCTCTGAACTGTTATTCATGCTAAAATTCGACACTTTATGCGTGGGTCTCAACAAACACTCTAGTTATTTTACCCATTACAAAGACAGGTTCCCCAATTCTATCCCTCTTCTGTTCTGCAATTTGATTTGTCCTTTCCATATGTGTTCCTTTTTTTAATTGTATCCTTTGGTATATATGGTTGTGACTATTTTCTTCCACTATTTGATCTGAGGAAGTGGGTCTGGCCGACGAAAGCTCATCACCTAATAAACCATCTTGTTAGTCTTTAAAGTGCTACATAGTCCTGTATTATAATATGTTTGACACTCTTTTTATTGAAAAGGTGCCACTAGTGACCTCCTATACTAAAGTACCTTGCTGAACCAGGGCATAAGTATGTGCCTGGCTAGTTTTAACGAGACAACACCCATATTTAAAAATAGGCACCTCCTTGGATACTGTGGTGACTGAGGTGTTACCCACTACCTCTGTGTTATTGGAGAACCAGGACCTAGTATCCATCTTGTCTGACTCATAAAATACACCCTTTCCCTCCAGCCTCTGTTTGAATCAACACTGATCAGAAGGAAGACTTACAAAAGGCAATGAAAAGGCAGGGGAAGATGCACCTCAACCCGTAAGGGTGAAAGAATTAAGGAAACAGCTCTAATCTCATTTGCATCGAAGATGGGACAGAAAGACATCTCCTTTAGCATATACAATGGAGAACAGCAATTCCAAGGCAAGAACCACACTGAACTCTGGAACATAGAAAACAGGAAGGCATTGCCTCCTGAGAAATCTCTGCTCCAGATGCTAATGAATCCATGCTTGCATACACCCAGATCAGTAATCATCAGACTAATTTTAGTAATAAATCCTCTATTGGTATCCAAAATACTGATATTGCATACAGGGCTGGCCTGAGCCATTTTGGCTCCCCGGGCCCAGGCGCGCGGCGCTGCCCCCGGACGCACGGCGCATGTGCGGGACCACCCCCGGGGCACACAGCGCATGCACTGCCCAGCCTGGCCCAGCCATCGCTGCTGGAGCACAGCCTGGGGCCGCCCGGGGAAGGACGCTTCTGGCCAGCGCCGTGGGGATGGGAGGCTGGCGCTGCGGGAGCTGGGCGCGCGGCGCCTGATGGCAGCTATAAGAAATGCTGCACGCCCCTTACAACTGCCATGAGGCGCCCCCCATAGGTTGGCGCCCCGGGCAGCTGCCTGGCTCACTCACCCCTTAGTCCGGCCCTGACTGCATAATTGCATTATAAGCTTCCTCGAAGGAACACTGCCATAGCCAGGAATGATTAGTTCCTACTGTCTAGCTCAAAGAAAAGAACTTTGAAATCTTCCCTTCAACCATCAGTTTATCAGTTTCATTGATGTTTCCCTACTTGAGCATGGGTCTGGGTTTTTGTAAAGTGGTCTGATGCCTGGATCTAAATTCTGCATTGTAGTTTTCTCAGGAAATCCGTAGTGTCATGGAGGTAACTGGGAGTGCTGGTGGTGTAGGGTCTGAAAAACAGCATCGCTTGCCTGGTAACCTCAGTCGTGCAGAACGCAATGCCATCCACAGCCTCCGGAACAACTCTGACATTATAATCAAAGAGGCTGACAAAGGAGGTGCTGTTGTCATCATGAACAGGCCTGACTACCTAAAGGAGGCTGCCAGACAACTCTCCAATACCAAATTCTACAGGCCTCTTTCCTCAGATCCCACTAAGGAATACACTAAGAAACTGCACCATCTGCTCAGGACACTCCCTACACAAACACAGGAACAAATCGACACACTCTTAGAGCCCCGACCAGGGTTGTTCTATCTATTAACCAAGATCCACAAACCTGGAAATCCCGGACGCCCCATCATCTCGGGCATTGGCACTCTCACTGAAGGACTGTCTGGCTATGTGGACTCTCTGCTCAGACCCTACGCCACCAGCACTCCCAGTTACCTCCGTGACACTACGGATTTCCTGAGAAAACTACAATGCATAGGTGATCTTCCAGAAAACACCATCCTAGCCACCATGGATGTAGAGGCTCTCTACACAAACATCCCACATGCAGATGGAGTACAAGCTGTCAGGAACAGTATCCCTGATGATGCCACAGCACAACTGATGGCTGAACTCTGTGAATTTATCCTCACACACAACTATTTCAGATTTGGTGACAACATATACCTCCAGACCAGTGGCACTGCTATGGGCACCCGCATGACCCCACAATACGCCAACATTTTTATGGCTGATCTGGAACAACGCTTCCTCAGCTCTCGTCCACTTACACCCCTTCTCTACCTATGCTACATCGATGACATCTTCATCATCTGGACCCATGGGAAGGAGACTCTGGAAGAATTTCACCATGATTTCAACAGCTTCCACCCCACCATCAACCTCAGCATGGACCAATCTACACTGGAGGTCCATTTCCTGGACACCACGGTACAAATAAGTGACGGTCACATCAATACCACCCTATACCGAAAACCTACCGACCGCTATACTTACCTGCATGCCTCCAGCTTCCATCCCGGACACACCACACGATCCATTGTTTACAGCCAAGCACTGAGGTACAACCGCATATGCTCCAAACCCTCAGACAGAGACCTACACTTACAAGATCTTCAACAAGCATTCTATAAACTGCGATACCCACACGAGGAAGTGAGGAGACAGACTGACAGAGCCAGACGTGTACCCAGAAGCCTCCTGCTACGGGACAAGCCCAAGAAAGAAACCAACAGAACACCACTAGCCATCAACTACAGTCCCTAGCTTAAACCTCTCCAATGCATCATTAGCGATCTACAACCCATCCTGGACAATGATCCCTCGCTTTCACAGGCCTTGGGAGGTAGGCCGGTCCTTGCCCACAGACAACCCGCCAACCTGAAGCATATTCTCACTAGCAACTACACACCGCACCATAATAACTCGAACTCAGGAACCAATCCTTGCAACAAACCTCGGTGCCAACTCTGCCCACATATATACACCAGCAGCACCATCACAGGACCCAACCAGATCAGCCATACTGTCACTGGTTCATTCTCCTGCACATCTACCAACGTAATATATGCCATCATGTGCCAACAATGCCCCACTGCTATATACATCAGCCAAACTGGATAGTCCCTATGTAAAAGAATCAATGGACACAAATCTGATATTAGGAATGGCAACATACAAAAACCTGTAGGGGAACACTTCAATCTTCCTGGACACACAATTGCAGATCTAAAAGTAGCCATCCTGCAGCAAAAAAACTTCAGGACCAGACTTCAAAGAGAAACTGCTGAGCTACAGTTCATCTTTAAGTTTGACACAATCAACTCAGGATTAAACAAAGACTGTGAATGGCTCGCTAACTACAAAAGCAGCTTCTGCTCTCTTGGAATTCACACCTCCAGATCAGCTACTAGACGTGGGCCTCATCCTCCCTGATTGGATCCACCTCTTCATCTCCAGCCTGATTCCGGCCTGCATATTTATACCTGCCTCTGGAAATTTCCACTACATGCATCTGACGAAGTGGGTCTTTGCCCACGAAAGCTTATGCTCCTACACTTCAGTTAGTCTATAAGGTGCCACAGGACTCTGCGCCGCTTTTGCAGATTCAAGCTAACACGGCGACCCCTCTGATACCTACTAACTGGGGAATCCAGTAGCATCCCCACCCCCCTCCGCGTGCCCAGGGGACTGGACTTTATTAAACTGGGCAGAGACTCAGTAAGTCTTTGAGGCAGCTGCCGGAAGTCGGGGAGATCTGAGGGGGGGCGGGAGCCTGCCACCCGAGAACGTGACCCCGCCCCTGCCCCTGTTTCCATCGCCTCGCGGGCCCACCTCCCCCGAAAACTACAGCTCCCAGCAGCCCCGGCGGGGCGCATGCGCAGCGCGACTAGCTGAGCTCACGGCTCACGGGACGGGCTGACGTCAGAGCGGGCCGAGGAGTGTAGCCGCGCCTGGCGGGGAGCAGCCGCGCTAGGAAGGAGCCGGGGCGCCGTGCGCGGGGTCGCGCGTCAGTTCCGCGGGCAGCAGGTGCGTAGGGGCGTCCGGGGCCGCCGGCGGGGCGGGGCGGGGGCTGCCAAGGGCGGGGCGGTGTTTTGTAACCGCCACCCCGCGCGGCTGGGGGGGGCAGAGCCGCGGGGGGTAACGGGGCGGGTCCTTTGCAGGCCCCTTGCGCGGCGGCCGCTCCTCGGCAGGGCTCCGGGCGTCTCACCGGGGCACCTCGCCCGCCTGGCGTCCCACATCGCCGGGAGCCCCGCCTGCCTCCCCGCGGAGGCGCCGCCCGCTGCGCTGGGAAGCCCGGGGGCCGCTCTGGTGAAACGGGCCAGCTTGGGCCGGGGCGAGGTGGCGCAGCGGGGCGGCAGAGGCCGGGGAAAGTTTCCAGCGTGTCCCTGCCAGGGTGCGATTCCCTGCGGGGCGGGCTCTGTCCCTGCCGCCGAGCTCACCCCAATGACTGACTGCACGGTGAGGCGGTGTTCTCGCTCTGTGCTGCTAGAGCGCCTAGGCAGCCCTCGCACCAAAGTCGTACAGACTTGCCAAGCAAGCTTTGTACTGTGGATAGACTGGGACAGTGGCACAAGGCACAATCCTAGTGCAGCCCGCACGATAGAGGTGCACATTGTCCAGCAGTGGAGCGGTAGCAGGTGTTTCTGGTAAGAGCAGAGAAACAGCCACAGAGTACGAGTAAGAGTGCGTAACGGAGGGGGTGGATTGGGCAGAACTAAATGGGATGTTGCTTCTCTGAGTCATTTGCATCTGAGCTCTGACTTGTGAATCTCGAGCATTTTTTAGTTGCATGACTTTGGCCTTTTCAGCTCTCTTCCCAGACCGTGTAAGTGGCTCTGCATGGAGCATGTTTACTTCAGTAGGCTTGAGTCTGCCAACAGGTAGTCAGTTGCAGGATTGGGAAATTTAAAAGGCAAAAATATTCTTGCTTGTTTCAGTGGATGTAGCTGGTGTCTGAATTTTTATTTGAGCGGGAGGGGGAGTGATAGAAAAGGGAAGGCATGGGGAAAAGCCGAACAAGCTAAGTGAGGAGGACATCACTGTTAAGCCTGAAACCCCACTTCCTTAGGCTGGCTTGTGAATTGCTAAACTCAGCATTGGCACCATTCCAAGATGGATCTTTTTCTATGGATCTTTCTGCGCCTGATTTTTTTTTCACACCAGTTTTGCCCTAGCTGCCTTTCTTTACATTGTAGTTTTAAAGGTGAAATTCTCCATACTCAGTCATTCACAGTAACATTTAACACTGTTGAGATATCTGTGTATCTAATTGGTGGTCACAACTGAGTATCTGGGTCCCAATGCTTCAGTTAGATCTCATGGGCAGATCCTTGTATCTGCATGGATTGCCATTGAGATCCAGTTGCAGGATTGGGATCGTTGTCATGTGAATAATATTAATTGTCCCTGTAGTTTTCTTCGTTCTCCCAAAGCAGGTACAAGTAGGGAAGGCAGGTTTTAAAAATTTTACTCAGGAATAGTACAAATCTTAAAGAAGAGACTATTGGATATTCTGGATTATATTTACATTATAAATATAAGTTTATACTTGCTACGTTTGCCAGCCCCACCTTTGCTGCAGCCAGATCATGGTCTCTCCTACCTGTGCTGTAGCAGGAGGGGTCAGATGAGGACTGCACCATGGGGCCTGTCCCAGGATCAGAGCCAGGGACAGGACACTGTGGCCAGATGGGGGCTGGGCCCCAATTGAGGCCTGGTTGGCCAGGTTTAATTTTAAATAAAGTAAAATATTATGTCCAACACAAAAAGGTTTCAACATTGTAAGGGTTTCAACATTAACTTCATTGGAGACAATTTTTTATTGTAGAAGGTTGAGAAAGCTAGAAGGGGGGGAAGCTGTTCTTGATGTTATTTTTAACAAAAATGGAGGAATTGGTTGAAAAATTTAAAGTGGAAGGCAGCTTGGGAGAAAATGACCATGAAATCATAGAGTTCATGATTCTAAGGAATGGTAGAAGGGAGAACAGCGAAATAGATAGGAAAAAAGTATGACAGGACATCAACTGGGAGATCTTACATGACGTAAAAATCAAACAGTTGTATAAAAAGTGGAAACTAGGTCAAATTACAAAGGATGAACAAAAGCAAACACCGCAGGTATGCTGGGCAAGATTAGAAAGGCAAAGGCACAAAAAGAGCTAAATCTAGCTAAAGGCATAAAGGATAACAAGAAGACATTCTGCAAGTATATTAGGAGCAAGAGGAAGACTAAGGACAGGGTAGGGCTATTGCTCAGTGAGGAGGGAGAAACAATAACAGGAAACTTGGAAATGGCAGAGGTGCTTAATGACTTTGTTTCGGTTTTTGTCAAGAAAAACATAGTGATGCCTAACATAGTGAACACAAGTGGAAATGGGGTAGGTTTAGAAGTTAAAATAAAAGAACAAGTTAAAAATTCCTTAGAAAAGTTAGATGTGTACGAGGCATAAGGGCCTGATGAAATACACCTAGAATACTCAAAGAGCTTATAGAGGAGGTATCTGAGCCTTTAGCTATCATCTTTGAAAAATCATAGAAGTGGAGAGAGATTTGGTTGCCCCACCTCAAAATATTAGGGAAAACAAAGAGAAGTACAACAAAAAATATTAGTGTTTTAGAACTGCTTCCAGATGAGGAGAAGCCTAAAAACCCGAGACTGTTAATCAGACAAGAGATGGTCGAGGGGCGATATGATTGAGGTCTGTAAGCTCATTGGATGACCGTTGTATTAATAGGCAGCAGGTTTAAAACAAACAAAAGGAAGTACTTCACACCATGCACTGTCAACCTGTAGAACTTCTTGTCACGGGATGTTGAGCTGGTCAGAAGAATAAATAGGTTCAAAAAAGAAGTAGGTAGGTCCACCAATGTTTACCAGTCAAGAGGATCAGGGACACAACCTTGGGTGTTTCTAAGCTTTTGATTGCCAGAAGGTGGGATTTGATGATGGGGGAAGGATTAGTTGATAGTTGCCCTGTACTGTTAATTTCCTCTGAACCATTGGCACCAGCAGTTGTCAGAAGACAGGATACAGGGTTAGATGGTCTGACCAGTATAGCCATTCTTTAATATTAAAGACCATAAGAATGGCCACACTGAATCAGACCAAAAGTCCATTTAGCTCAGAATCCTGTTTTCTGACAGTGGCCAATGCTAGATGCCCCAGAAGGAATGAACAGAACAGGGAATCATCAAATGATCCCTCCCTGTTGCTCATCCTCAGCTTCTGGCAAAGAAAGCTGCTCAGCCCTGCCCATTCTGGCTACTAGCCAGTGAGGGACCTATCCTCCATGAACGTATCTAGTTTTCACTTGAACCTTGTTGTTCTCTTTGCCACAGCCTGTTGTGACGGCCAAGAGTTCCACAGGTTGACTAAGCATCGCACGAAGAAACACTTGCTTTTGTTCATTTTAAGCCTGCTACCTATTCATTTATTTTGGTTCTTGTGTTACAAGAAGGATTAAATAACTTCATTTACTTTCTCTGCAACAATCCTGGTTTTATAGACCTCTATCGTATCCCCCACAGTAGTTTGTTTTCCAAGATGAAAAAATCCCTGTCTTACTAATCTCTGTTCACATGAAAGCTGTTCCATACTCCTAATTGTTTGTTGCCCTTTTCTGAACCTTTTCCAATTCCAATATAATGCCAGTTTTGAGCTTCACTTGAACTCCCACTTGCCATTAGCAAGGGTGTGCGTCAGCAGGTGACAGAGCCATGTCTTCGTTCCCCAACACATTTCATAACTGTTCCGCTGGCTTTCATAACACTTGCTAGACATCCTCTGTTGTACTTCTCAATTGCAAACTACATCACCACCCTAACTTCCCCAGGCATTCAGAACCTCCAGCCATGTCCTGCTTTCAGGCCTTGCTAAACACCAGTCCCACTGAAGCGCACAAGGACAGAAAGGAGGATACCATCTAAAGTTAACACAGAAGGGATGAGATTTCCTTTATCCTGTGTTGTCCTATATCAAAATTCTCTCCACCTTACTCTGAGAAGCACTGTTGTTGTTGCTGAGCCAGCATCTATTAAAAATGAAAAACTGTTTTTTCTCTTCAGCTTTCAAGTGATATTATCAAATGCATGACACTGCACATAGAAGACACTGTATTAAACTAAGTTCTAGTATACATTATATTCAGCTGCTATAGTTTGGATTTTTTTGCATAATAAAGGAAATTAAACATTAAAAGGAAAGATGGGGAGGAGCGGGTTTTGTTTTATAACACACGGTTGTTTTGACCATTCATTTTAAAAGGGTTGGGATTTGCTTACCTGTCGGTGAATCAAACAATAGCTAGAACAAAAGTGTTTTTCAAATTGCAACAAGGACAATCCTACAGATGTTCTTTTTTAACTTGTAAAATGAAAGCTGTAGGAATTTAAAAGAGATTCAGACCCTTTTGAACCTACTACTCAACATGCACTCTTTATGAAAGTACAAAAGAGTATCCATTAAAGCTCTCACTGATTTGGCACACTAACAAGTTTGACATTCTCAAGCTCTTTGAGAGTCTCAACTGGAAAGAGCTAAACAAAGGAGATGAAATGTCCTGGTTAAGTTACGGTAATCATCCCCTTTTAGAGATGGGGAAATTAAAACAGCTACCTAAAGTCCTGTCACTACAATTTGTAAATATAGATTTTAAAAGTGCAGAAATTATATTAACTGTCCACACATACCCTCCAAATTTAGAAGGGAAAAGTTTTCTTTGACAGTCTAGTTTTAGCTCAATCCTTTATTAATGACAAGTTATCAATTTTACCTCCCCCCCCCCCCAAAAAAAAGATTTAAAATGGAAGTCCTCAGTTAATACTTTACTATCCATTTCTTACAAAAAGAATCTAAAATATTCAGTTTATAAGACTACTTCTTCCTCTATCCCTTTTCTTACCTCTAAGTACACACCCTCAGTTGTCAGGCCTCATGCCTTTACTAATCCCCAGGTTTAACTCTGCCACTCTCAGACCAGGCCCCAGGCTACATTATCCTGTGTGTCAACTAGGGATGTCAACATGTACTCAACTATATGATTAATCAATAAGTCTAGGCTTAAGGGTTAATCTTGTCAACTACATGCATATCCCCCCCACCTTGCTGTCTTAAAAGCCAGTTTTCCCCAGCACTGGTTCCAAGATACTGCTTGCCCTGCCCAGTGCTGATGCCTCTGTCAGAGGCAACAGAAGGAGAGGAAGCGCAGCACTGGCAGCGGAGGCTGTCACGAAGCAGCCTGTCAGTGGGGGATCTGAGTGCCTCGCAAACAGAGGCTGCTCTGCATGCCACTCGGATCCCCCCCCTCCCCCAGACAGCCCTTACCAGTTAACCAAAACCAGTAAGCATCACCCTGTAAGTTTCTCTAATATCCTGGCACTGACAATACCACAGTAATACTGCATATCTTACGTAAAGGCTGACCATGTCCAGTTGGTAACTTAAGCATCTCTTCTTCAGAGACGCTATTTCTGTGTGTCTGTCTGGTTCCCCAAACAATGTCCCCTGCTCTTGAGAGAGTATTCTCTTTTCAGCTATCCAGAACTTCTTAAATCTGTGCTGCGTAGACATCTTTTCCATCTGGGCACTGTCTCAATGCTAAGGATGTTACATTTCGAGTGACTAATCGAATAGTTGATGCAATTTGCATCGACTGTTCAATTAGTTGATAGTGCGTCTTCACCTTTGAAGTGTAACAGCCATAGGACTGGTGCTACACTTCAAAGGTGAAAGCGCCGCAGGGAGCATGGAGCCAGCGGGGAAATCTCCCACTGTCCCCATGCTCCCTACATTGTTTCAAAGAGGCAGCACTGTGTGGAGCCCAGAGTCAGAAGAGGACTCCCCTGCATGACCCCGTGCTTCGTGCGGCGCTGCTGCTTTGAAATGCTGCAGGGTATCCGGCATCAGGCTGCATACAGAGTTTCAAAGCGGCAGCACCACGTGGAGCCCAGGATCAGCTGGGGACTCCCTCACTGACCCCGGGCTCCATGCAGCGCTGCCGCTTTGAAACACCATGGTGAGCCCAGCGTCAGGTTCCTTTTTGCGCCCCTGGGGAGGCATAAGGATCTTGTGCTAAAAGGGGGTTTTGCACAGACACGGATCGGAAGAGATTATTCTGTAAGTTGGGAGAAATCCCAGTCCCCCTGCTGGGGAAGGGGGAATGCTTCTTCCCTGCAAGCCAGATCGCACAGCGAGGCTCAAGGCTTTCCTCCTCCTCTCCTCCCACCTCACCTCCCGCCCACCATGGGAGGCTGGCGCTCTAACCTTGTGGGAGAGCGAGGGTGAGGCGGGAGCACCAGTGCAGGCTCACCACTGTGGGCGGGAAAGACGGGAGGCTGAGCTCGAGCCGTGGCCCACTAGTGGTCCGCAGAGCACAGGCTGAGAAACACTGCCTTAAGCTGAGCTGAGCTTGGAGGCATCCACACAGTGGGAGCAAAGACTCCCATTGACTTCCCTTACTCGTTATGACTGCGAACACGCAAACTTGAATGCCAGAATGTTGATCTCCAGTGCAGCAAGCGTAGATATGCCCTTGGCAAAGAACAGGATTAGGTCAGTAGTAGCGAAGGGATCTCCTAAAATCAGAGGATATTTTTCATTGCATTCACTAACAGTGCATGAGTTAGTGGTGTACTAACTGTTTTTAGTAGATATCTTCCCAGTTGGGGGGCTGCCAAAAAATGATCTGGACTGTTTCCATTTAACTCCTGCAATTCACTCTTTAATGGTTCAGACTGTACCCCAGCCAGGAATTGTTTCATTGGGCAAGCATTTCAGGAAGGAACCACTCTTGTGCTCCCATCAGCTAACTGTGCCAGGGTGTTTACATCGAGCCAGCATGCCTGATTGATTGATTGATGCCATGTATTGAAGGGGACGGTGGTTTTCTTCTTTTCTCCCCATAGAGTAAACGGAGATGGCATTTGTGAAGAGCGGATGGCTGCTTCGGCAAAGTAAGTGATGAGCTTGTTCACTACTTTCTCCCACGCATAGTTTAGCTGCACGTCTAGGGTTTTTTTTTATAGGCCATCAGTTGGAAACAAAAAATTTCCTTTGTCCTGTTTAAACAGCTCTCTGAGGTTGATCTCAAGGATATTGGACCATAAAAACATCCTATTTTGATAGAATCATCATCTGACCTTTCAGATTACAGTAGGCATTGCTATAGCTGAGTGTGCCGGGTCTTGTTGTCTGCTGCTTGCATGGTCTATAACTAAAGCTTTATGAAAAATAAAAACCCAAACAGACCATTGTAAGTGGGGCTTGGAAAATATACCTGATGCCTACTCGCTTTTGATTATTTATTTGGTCACTAGCATGTTAGAATCCTGAAGCATTATGTTGTTTGCTTAAAAAAAAGAAATTAGCAATCACAATGCTAATTGTTAAATAAGGAATGACGTGTAGGGCCTAGCTGTCGTGTGTTTTATTTGCGTTTTAAAGTTGAGAGATCCTGATGCAAAATTAATTCTTCCAGGCACTATTTTACGACGTTGGAAGAAGAATTGGTTTGACCTGTGGTCTGATGGCCATTTGCTGTTCTATGATGATCAGCATCGCCATGACATAGAGGATAAAATCCACATGCGAGTGCACTGTATCAACATCAAAGTGGGGAATGAATGCCGAGGTAGAACATGTACTTTTTTACTTTACAGGGATGGAATTGAGAAGGAAATTTTAAACTAACAAAGGGAGATGTTTCTCACATATGGCATTGCCATGTGGTAGATTATCTTGGTGGTTGCCACAATTCACATATAAAACTGCTTGAGTGATGGGGAGTCTGTGGCATGTGACAGAGTCTGCTGGCATGCATTCTGGGTAAAGTGCTGAACTGTGGCAGAAGTCACAGCCTTGACTGGTGAAGTTGCCCTGGGGAAGCTGCAGCTCTTGTTCCGTGTTCTGGCTTGCCATTGTATTCAGTGTGCAGCCAGCACAGAGGGGTCAAGGCTGGTGCTCATTTATACAGGGCCCCATCCAGCTGTCTCCTTGCCTTTAAGTGGGAGTGTAGCACTCTGGCTAGTGTTTTCCTAAGTATTAAATGGAAATCGTTTGCTTTGTTTTTCTGAACTAGATTTCCAGCCTCCAGAGGGGAGGTCGAGAGACTGTGTGCTGCAGATTGTTTGTCGGGATGGAAAGACGATCAATCTCTGTGCAGAAAGTGCAGATGACTGCTTGTGAGTTTCCAAAGAATGTTGTACTTGGCTCTTTGTGGCCCAAGAATGAGCCCCAAATATTCTGAAATTCCTCAAGGGTGCTACACACCAGTGAATGCCAAGAGGAAGAATGTTCCTTTGATATGGGCCCTTGTTTCTCTGCTTTTTAGGCTACACGTTTGCAGAGGTGCAATTGCTCAAGCGATTGCGGGGACATGTCTCCGTTACCCCACTCATCATTATTGCCATAGTGATGCCCCTTTATCAAGGTTGCTGCTGGTCTCCTGTATCTTCATGCCTGGCTCTTCGTTTGTTGCCCTTCTCTGTATTCAAACAAGGAGCCCCAGAACAGCACCCATTACTCCTGTCGTGGGCTTAGGGACTGAACAGAGGCGTAAATACCTCTTTGGTCCTTCCCACAAATCCCTTGGTGCATATGTCTTAGCGTAACATGAGGCTACCCACATCCACGATAACTTTGATATACATTTTTCAACATATCATTTTGTCTACTGAAACGTAGTTCCTACTGTACCTTTTAATTGCTAACTGCATTTTATTCAAAATCTTAGAATTGTGGAGTATCTCTTTATCCAGTACATAATCTGTTTCTTGCAGGGCATGGAAAATTGCACTCCAGGATGCTAGAACAAATGCAGTAAGTGCACTGTGAATGTTGCCATGGTGATGGGGAAAGGAGGGAGTATGTGTGAGTGGCAGTCCGAGGCCTGGCAATTTTTCTTCTCACTGCCTTCAAGCACCCATTTGGATGATTGTGCTTTGTCCCTTGTTACCTAAGCCAGAAGGGGTGTGAGCACCATGGAGCTGGTGCCCACAGCTCTGGTAGCAGGCAGGCTTGTGGCTGTGCACACCGGCTAAAGGAGAGGTGTGCTCTTTGGAGCCCCGCAGCTACTGTGCTGTAAGGCACGTTGAAGGGGGAGCGTCAGACAGCTGGTGGATATACTGTGGCGGGGAAAAGGCTGATCTGTAGGTGAACAATGAGGATTGGGACTGTGGGCGCTCATGAATTCTTTTGTATCTGGTTAAGATACAGCTTGACCTTCCCACTGCTCATAGCTTGATCAGGCCCATCTCAATGCTGGTAGTCAGCAAAGAAACCAGATAGTGGTGGAGTGGGTGTCTTTGTAGAGAAGCTTCTAGCTGAAATGAGTGGCAGCTACACTTATGTAGATAATTAACGCAGTTGCCAGACTCATTTGTAGAAGATACAAAATGTGCTTTTGTGTGCTGTATGCCTAGTATAGTTGTGTGAAATCATGCAATATCTAAATACCTTCAGAAACTTGGGCTTCAGGTAGAATGGTTCATAATCATATTCAAACTGGATAACTATATGTTGAAATGTATGGTTTGTATTTGCAATTAACATTGTTTGTGTCTTTTGAGCCAAATATTCTATCTTGTATTAGGGATGTTAGATATAGTGTAACTAAGTAGTCATGTAACCGCATGAAATCTTATCGGTTACACGATTATTTGATAGTTTGTGGGGGCAGGGGCGGCAGCGGCAGCCAGTGTGCTCCTGGCCCTACTCCCAGGGAGCCCCCTGCCACCCTGTGCTGCTGCCTCTGCTACAGCTCCTGTGGACAGAGGCTGCTACCAGGGAGGGGAGGTGCTAGGGGAGGCTGCTTTGAAGCTGGGTGCTGCAGACAGAGGCTGGTCCTTAGCAGCCCCTGTCTTTGGGGGTCCAAGCTCCCCATGGACAGAGTCTGCTCCGTGGGATGCAGAGCACTCTCTGTTTGTGGGGAGCTCAGACCCCCCGTGGACAGGGACTGCTGCTGTGGATAAGCCTCTGTTCATGGCAAGCCTAGGCCACCATAGACAGATGCTGCTTCATGGCAGCCTCCTCCACCACTCCCCCAAGCTGTTGCCTCTGCTGGGAGGCAGGGATAGGTGGCACCATGGAGCTTGTGCTAGGGGGAACTGGCTCCCTCCAGCACCGGCTCCTGCCTCCTCTGTAAGAGGCAGCGAGGTGGGGGGAGATGGTCCCATGGAGCCAGCATGCGCAGAGAGCCAACAGCTGGCTCCCCGTGTGTATTAGTTCCAGCCTGCCACCTTCACCCTCCGTGCTGCTGCCTCTCCATTGAGTACACAATTAGCCAGATAACTGCCATTTAACTTCCTTAAAAGGAATGGATTTCTGTGAAGACTCCAAGAAACTCCTGTTTTACCCTGGAGTCATTTTCCTTGCACATAGAATTTTCTAAACGTTCAGTAACCTCCGTGTTGAAGTTAACTGATTTGTGAATGGGTTGCAGGTGATCTAGAGTGTACAACTAGTAGCTGTCACCCTAACTAATGTCTCAGGCTGTATCTACGCTTACGGTAGTGTGTGCAGACACTGCATGCCCCTCCTCCCCCAACAAGGGATAAATGGCAGCGTAGATGCTCAGGCACTGCTTAAGAAAGTAAAGGCGTGCCAGAACCTGAGGGTATGTTTTCTGCACCACTCTTCACATGCCCAAGCAGTGCTCCCATGTCTCCACTGGTATTTTTAGCAAGATCATGCTCCGCTGCTGGAGCCTTTCTGCACCACAGTGAAAGACTTGGGTGGGGCCGAGCCTGCTGCCTGAGCCTTTTGCTGCTCAGCATAGCAGTACACTGCTTTGTGGACACAGGCTGTTTTCACTACAACTTGAAGCTACATAACTACCACAAGCTGCTACCAGTGTAGATGAGGCCGCAGAGAATGACCTTCAGATGTTCTCTGCTGTTAAACCTCTACGAAAATTTCAAATACGTAAGAGCCCAGGAGTGGTCACAGTCCATCTGCCAGCACCCCCCTAAGTGGTCGTACTTTGAAAAGTGCTGAGCATCCAGTTGCACCCACTGACTTTGCTGGGGTTAACTGGGTCCTGCTCCATAGGCTTGGATCCTGTAAACCCTCACACAGCTGAGGGATTCTGTGAGTTCAGTGAAAATCCTTACAGGTGTAAAGCTACTAGTGTACCTTTGCAGGAGCAGTGCTTTGGGGCACTTAACAATGAGCTCCTCATCTTTTTTGGGGGGGGGGGGAAATCTTGGCTCCTTCGTTTGAGGCAGCGTGTGAAATCCTCTCCCTTCATGGAAGGAAAACATGGGACAAATCAAAAGTAACTTCCAATCCCCTAGAATCTCTAATAAAACCACAAATCTGAGTAGAGACCCAAAGCTAAAATGTCAGAGAAATTCTGCAATCCATCTCCAATAGCATGAGAGAGGGAGAGAATATTTTTAGGAGCTACTGGGATCCGTACAGCTATAAAGTTAGCCTTTTCCGTATGCAAAGCCTCTGGCTGAATAGGAGCAGCATTGTGTATCATCACAACCAGGGCAAAAATCTTAAGGCCATTCTGAAATATATAAACAAACTACTGGAAGTCAGCAGTAGTTACTGTGTGAATTACTTTCAGCAGAGGGTGCGTCTAAAAACCTTCTGTGGCAAGGTTTTAAATTACGTGTGTTTCTACCAACAGTTGAAGGAAGGGGGCTTTTAAATATAGATTTGCTAATTTCAGGTCTGTCTTTTATTTGTAGGCAAAGAGCGTGGGTTGCTGAGAAGCTTGTCATTGGTACAAAATGTTTGGGTGCAGCTGTGAACTTTACCATTGATCCTTGTAGGCTAACACCTGCATTCGGTTGCACTGATGTAATTCTACAGAGTTCAGGGGGATTACTCGAGGGTGACTGAAAGCAGGGTATATAAACTTGCATGTGAAGAGTCTTCTTCGCCCCGTGACCCCTTCCCAAATTAATCAGTTGAACCTGGACTTCAAAACAATGACCTATCGGTTTAAAACATTTTATTTCTCTTACCTTTAATGAGCCAGAGAAAACGGTTGACTCAAGGAGCTGATCTGCATTGCTGTCTCCTATTTTGCCATCTGACAGGAACTTGCTCCCCTATTGAGTGTCCTGCTGTGGCATTATGTGACACAACTCTTTCTTCCTGCTGTGGATCATCTCATGAAGTTATAGCCTCTAGAAAACTTGTGTGTCTGTATTGTGTGCTGCTGTAATGAAGCTCCTCATTTAAAGCAGTGGCTCTCAGAGAGGTACCTATGGTCCGAGTGGGATGCAGAGTAAGGATGTTAAGGAGTAATCAACTGTCCAATAAGCAAATGTTTATCGGTTAGTCGAAAGGCTAGTCGACTAGTCATTCTTTATCCCCCCCTACCCTCCCCACCTCTATCAGAAAGAGGCAGCGGGGGGGGGGGGGGCGCATTTAAAAGCGGTAGCTCTTGCTACACCTGAAAGGCAGAGGCGCTCTATCAGCTAATCAGTTAGTCGATATTTAACTGATTAGTTGATAGAGCGCCTCTGCCTTTGAGGTGTAGCAAGAGCTGCCACTCTCTCTCTGTCCAACCAGTTCTGAAGCAGTAGCCACTATAGTGACCTAGCCAATTTCAGTGGGACAAATAGTCACATGTGGCTAGTTGGCTAGCTTGCTGGACACCACGATTCTAGTCAATTCTCTCTGTTTGTAAAGAAGTGAGTAACTACTGTCATCTTTGTTCATGTTTAGGGTTATGTTGGTTCTGAAGTGATGTATGATGAAACCGCAATTTCCTCAGCTCCTCCCCCATACACAGCGTACGCTACCCCATCACCGGAGGTAGGAGTGTAAACAAATATAATACAAATGTGAAAAGACTGTATTGAACCCTGACATTCTGTTCCTTGGAAGTGCTGTTGCTTTGGTTCTTTTTCTTAAACATGGTTTATTTTTCAGTAGAGAGAGAGCTCAAGGTTTTTAAAAATGACTAGTGATTTTTAGGGGCCCAGCTTAAGGTACCTTTAAAGGGCTTGACTTCTGATCGGTGGCGAGCTCAGCACTTCTTAAAATCAGGCCCTTTTAAGGTGTCTCAGATTGGGTAGAGAAAAAGGGAGGTGCCCATAAATTACAAGTTACTTGTGTAAAACGTGGCTATACAGCCTTAATATTGGGCATACATCCTTAATATAAGGAGAGGCAATAACATTTTGAAAGGCTTTGACACGAATTCTGCACTTCCAGGATAAAAATTCTGTTTGATAATTCTTCCTGGTTTTACTGTTTGAAGCTGAAATTTATAAAATCGGTAAGGACTTTGTGTGCGGAATTTCATAGCGATGCAAATAACTAGAGTTTGCTTGGATTAGGATGTGGCAACAATAAAACCAAAATATTTACTGACCTCAGTAGGTTCTGACTTTGACATATTACCCAAATAGTGGTGGTAATATCTATGCTGCTGCTGAGGCTTTGGAACAGAACAATCACATTTCTTGCTTATAAATAGTTGTAATACCAATTGTGCACAGCAGCAGAGATGAGCAATATGCTTTGTTCCTGTACATCAGAGAAAAGACGGCTTCAGAAATGGTGTGAACAGAGGGTTTTTATAATGGGGGATCTGAAATGTTAAAATTATACTGGTCCCATCCTGTCAACTGCCAATTGGCCACGGTTTTCTTGTATATCACAAGGCCGGATTATATAGGAACCATGGGCAAGCCATACTTGTATGTATTATTATAGCTCTGCATTGGCTAAGCTTGGTGCTACAGGAACTGAAGATGTTAACTGGCAAAATACTGTGGTTAACTATATGCGAATGTAGAAAGTGAATGCTGTGAAATAGACACAGTGGATTTTGATTATTCCTAAACTGCACCAGCATTGGGTAGAGACTTAATCAAAGCACTTTTAAATTGGTGTAAAGATGCTTTAGTAAAGGAACATCATCTAATAGATCCATTTAATTCCCCTAGGTTTATGGCTATGAGCAGTACAATGGTGCATATCCCCCTCCTGGTCCTCAAGTCATCTATGCCTCTAATGGACAAGCCTATGCTGTTCCTTATCAGTATCCCTACCAAGGTAACAAATGCCAGCCTCTTCCTCCTGCTTGGTTCCCACACTTTCTAATCAAGTTGCTGTGAAGTGATATGTTGTTTCCTATGGAGGAAAAATAAGTCCGATTACTTGAAATCCGTGCCAGTATTTCCATTGCTCTTGATGCTGAATATAGCCATAGGTAGTTTTTTAGAAGGAAACTGTTGTTTGCCCTAGCCAACAGACAGTCCTTCTCAAAAAGGAAAGGTGGTAATTATCACTACACAAAGATAAGAAGTGAAGAATTTTGGGTTCAGTTGAGCTGTTCTGGAGGTTTAGCACAATAATGTGCTGACTTAACATGGAATTTGGCCAAGAGATTTGCCTTAACACCTCTTCCCCCAGAAATTCTGTGGGAATATAATCTTCTCCTTTGACTTCAATGGGCTTTGGATTCAGCTCTTAATGACCACCAGTAGTTAAGACCCCAGTTTTAAGTCACTTCACCACCATCTCTTGCCTACTGCCCTTTGGAACCATTCTTAGTCCTTTGGTTTAGCACAGACTCTGAAGGAAAAGGTTCCACTTAATGAATTGCTGTGAGCACTTTATGCTGAATTTAGGTTTCCCCTGGAGTGGGGGTGGGGAAAGGGGCCTCCGCGAGATTGATTTGGCCCGCGGCTGCCCTGCTGCTCCCCTGCCCCCAGGCCAATCGAGACCTGGGGATGGGGGAACGTGCAAAGTCTCCTCCCCCGCCAAGGGCGTGCCATGGCTAGAGAGAAATGCCAGCTGTTTGAAAACAGTCAGTAGTTCTCTCTAGCTGCTCCGTGCTGCTGGCAGGGTGTGGGCAGGGAGTGAGAGACTTCACACGCTCCTCTGCCCCCCGGCTCTGGCACATGAGGTCTCCTCCTGCTGTGGTGCCTAGAGGGAACCACTAGCTGTTTTAAAACAGCTGGCAGTTCTCTCTAGGCACTGGGTGGGGGGGATAAAGACTTCATGTGCTCCCCCGTCCCCAGGCCAGTCAGGGTCTGTGGGCAGAGGACCATGAGAAATCTCCTGGCCCTGCCCCTTCTGGGGCGGCCTGGGGCCACTTCAGAAATTTGTGAAGTGGCCCCTTTTTTAAATATTGTTGCCCACCCCAACCCTAGAGAGCTCTTCTCAGTCCCTCCTGTAAGGCACCCTGGAAGAGTTGCAAGGGCTGCGGGACTGACTTGAGGTAGCTGGAGACCTAATCCAGTGACATGTGGTTGGCCTTAGATAGTAGAGCACTTTTACTCTTCTATATGGCTCTTCATCTCAAGAGCTCAGAATAAACACATGCATGAATTAAGCCCCCAATACTCTTCTAAGATTGGAAATTTTTTATTTTCATCTTGAATATTGAGAAAATGAGGCACAGAGATTAAGTCATCCAAGGAATATTTGGCAGAATCAGGAATAGAATCTGTCTCTGGTTGCCAAAGCCTATGGGCAAGCCACACGTTTATGCTTTTATCTTTCTGTGATGTTGGGGTGTTGTCTGTTCTCTGTCCTAGCAGGATCAAGAATTGGTATCAGAACCCCCCACTCCATGGGGAGTTAGTTTTCACCACACCAGCTACAAAGAAAGTGTTAAAGTTCAAGTGTAAGGGGAGGGAAAGAGTGGGTGACTGGGTAGGCTTTTCAAGCCTGCATCAAAATCAAATCATGAACAAATTCTTTTCCTAACCAAATTATCGCTGCTTTCTAGGACCCTATGGCCAGCCCCCTGCAAATCATGTCATCATTCGAGAGCGTTACCGTGACAATGATGGAGACCTTGCACTGGGCATGCTTGCTGGCGCAGCGACCGGAATGGCCCTGGGATCGTTGTTCTGGGTCTTCTAGCTTGCCTGGGATCTTTGTCTTTGTAGCTCCAAAAACCTTTATTTATTCTTCCTGTGCAATAATATATTTTGCAAAGTACTGTTTATTGTAAAGATTTTTAATAAGACAAATGCAGGAGCACCTTTTTTAGTGTTGACACCTTAATTAACCCCCTTGTAACCATCCCAAGATGAGGGTTTAAAGGTACCATTTAATTGAAATATGGTTAAAAATGCACTTGCTAATTTCATGTGAGATTTTTTTATGAAGCTGGGCTGTCTGAAGAATTTATATACCTATTGATCAGTGATTGCATTGATACTAATGCTAATATTACAAGCAAAGGATTAAGTGTTGTCATTTGTCACGCACCTTAAGACCATACTGTTAACCATTTGCTCTGGAATTTTTGTTATTGCTAATCCTTGAGTCTAGTTAGTCCAGCTGTTAACTCCAGCATGTTACAGTGTATTGAAGTCATGTATTTAGGAATTTTACGCTATTGGTGTCACAAAACACTCCTGAAGACAGATATGAAGGATTCTATTAATGGTCCCACAGGGTAATGCTTACTTTTTGGTGGATGGCACTGAATTCTCATAAATTAATGTGTAAATGGGGAGAGTTGTTGCAGTACATCAGCAGTGGCGTTAGCACATCCACACCCATTTTATAGGACAAAATCCTCAGCAAGGAAAAACTCCATTATATCTGTGCTATAAAACGTGAATTATTTCAGTACTTGTATTTGCAACAGATGTTTCTCTCACTTTACAAGCCTTTTGTTTAACATGGCCCACATGACTTTAAGCAGTTAGGTCTCAGACTTAGCAGGCTAATGAGTTTGGATGGGAAGATTTGGGGATCTGATCAGAGAGCAGTTATTTCCCTTTGTCCAGTCACAAATGCCTTGGTGGGGAAGGGGCTGTTGTGTGTAAGGTCTGCATCTATGCTCAACTCTGTTTTGTATTATGTCCAGAGAAGATCACTGATCAGTCATCCTTGCAGGACTGGGCCTGGGAGTACCACTATGTGTTAAAAGGGTAAGCTGAAGTTTGTTTGGGGAGGGAACCATGAATGGGGAAGGGAGGAGCAGACAGAAAGCAGATAGAAAAGGAAAACAGGAAAGAAACTCGAGTGGACCTTGTATGCAGGCTGTGCCAGGCACCAGATCCACGTTCCCCACCTGTTACTTTAGCATCCCATCCGTTCCCCATAGCAAGATCTTGCCTGTGATAGCATGAGTGCTGTGGTGTCTGGCTTTTACGCACCACCTCTGATATCTCCTAAAGTGGCCATTAAAAAAAAATTCCCCTTCCTCTGTCTCACTCTGCATTACAGAAGTGCCCAAGGAGCTGTTCCATCTTTCAGCTGATTCTCTTCTGCTGAGTTGTTTCTCATGCCCAACCCTACTGTACAGTCCTGCTTTATAATACAAACTGAGCTGTGCTAGGCATAGAGGAACCAACAGACAGAACTTACGTACTTTCTTCATGGGAAAAGGGAGGGTGTGCCTAAGCTTTGATCTTTATAGATATCATATTTTTATACTTCGATTTTTGAGCTTCCCATAACAATGCTGTCTTAATGTTTTGAGGCTTTTGCCTCCTTTATGCTTTCAGTTGAAAGTTGATTAAAATCTTCAAGGCGTATGTCAGGGAAGATGACAATAGATGGGATCTGGCAGCTATGTGACTTTGTGATGGAAGGAATAAACCTGGTGTAACCTAAAACTGTATTGTCTGGGTTGTGCTATACAACCAGTACAGGACTCTTCAATACTCGGAAAAGTTTGGTTAACAGCCAGCAAGAGCAAAATTTTTCTCACTGTCGGGCCAACTGTCATCAATTGATTTAGTCTTAATAAACCCTTTTGAAAATCCTTTGAAAAGAAATATTCTAATAGTAATGAGAGATTGTTGAACCAAAGTGTACTGTGAGCGCTTCACTGAACATTGAGGGGGGGGCTTTGTAACAGACTGTAGTTTCCTAATTCTGCCCTTCTGTGCATATAATGGCTTCAAGTGAACTCAGTGGGCACTGCACATATTCATCCAAGAATTCGGGTTGTGCAGAAACAACAGGCATTTCAAAAGAGGAATAATCCTGTTCAAAAGAACACATTTCCCAGAAGGGAAACTGGCCCATGCACCAATCCAAAATGTTTGAAAAGTATCACTTAATCCTCTCCTAGAGTCCAGTCTTGCAGTGTGCTCAACCATTCCTTGATGCTCATCTGAGGGACAAGGCCCTAAATGAAAGCCTATTCATATTCCAATCATTGGGGTACCTTGGAACTGGTTGTATAGTTCAGAACCCTGTTTGGAGCTCTGACATCTGACTAGCTACATAGAACACCCATCGCTCACTTAGTTCGGCACTATTTTGTGTGAGGCACGTAGAAAATAAAGACAGCTACATATAACTCCACTTTTGTGTGTGTGTGTGAGTTAGACTGTAATGGGAGTGAAAGCAAAGCACAAAATAGATCAGCCTAGTAACTCTCTTGCAGGGACTGTTGATCACAGCATGGGAGTGTTTTGTCTTGTGCTGAAAACACAAAGTTATACTTTAGTCCTTGATTGTAGGAAGAAAGCCCATAAGGAAAAGGAACTCTGTTGCTGGTAGAACTTTCATGTGTACGACTAGCTACACTTTAAAATGATCATCTTGCTTTTTGGTTTGAAAGTTCTAAAAAACCAGTGTCTAAAAACCAAGCAAGCAAGAAAACCAGACATTGCACAGTAATGCGCTAAAAGGAAAATCTTCAAGAAAAGCTGAAGGTTGTAGTTGGCTTCTATTATGGTAGACTGCTTTCAAACAAAATCTTGGCAGCTGATTGTCTACTAATTTAATAGCACTTTTTATAGCTGTTAAGCACACTGTGATGTGTACTGGAGTATATAATCAGGACATTAGTTCCTTTGGTGCTGGAAGTCAGGACTTCACAGCCTCTCTGCTGCTGATGGAAGCTAGCATTGAGCAGTTAAGCAGAGGTCACGCTTCTGATGAACAGCTTTGGTGGGCAGCCACCTCAGCTTACTCATAGTTAATGTTGAGATGAACCATTTATAACAGCCCATAAATCCACTTCCCTAAAACACTGGTTTGCATCTAATTCCTCAAGATTAAAGTAGCAGCTTTATTGTGTTGTCGGGGTGGCTACATAGCAATGACCTTTTTCTTTTGCCTTTCTTCTGCTTCACCCACTCAGATGTGCTGAGCATCTGCAGTTTCTGTGGAGCTGCAGGAACTCAGCACCTGGGAAACTCTGCTCATTAATGAGGAACTTCGCTTGCTCTTACAGAAAAGTGTGGTGGGCAGCGACAGCAATGATGTTATAATCTGGGTTGGATGCATTTTTAAAGACTTGGTCCTAAACACATATTTCCTTCGATGGCATCTGCTGGGGCTCCGCTTCAAACTGCCCTATTCAGATTACTGAAGCTTGTGCCCAGCTGAACCGTGACTGTTGATTTTTTTCAGAGTAAGGTATTACACTAGGGTGGTTGAGTCGGGACCAAAGTGACTACCAGATACTCAACTTTAAAACAGAGACCAAAAGCCTACATTGTCAAATGTGACTTGTGACGTCTTGGTTTTGGTTTCTGGGATGGTGCCCACCCCAAGGAATGCATGAGGCCTGGTTTTGAGGGAAAATGGATATTTGCCACTTTAAGATATAGCAAGCGGAGCTCCCAAAATCACTATTGAAAATTTAGATTTTTTTATTATATTAAAAGTTTAAAAGCCATCAGTGACAGTGAGCTTGTAGAACTGTGTCTGCCTGAGAGCTGGGAGTTAGAATTCTTTATGGGAAGAGCAGTAACATTGTCTGGTTGGTTTTACGCTTTGAGAAGACATTTGTTTCCTTTGTTTATTGTTGAATGTGGTCTAACCAGTGCCTGGCAAGAGCTGGCTTCCAAAATGATAGCACAGAATACTCAGCTTTTTGTTGGGTCTTCACTTCTAGCACTGCCTACCAAAGTTCAGCTAGAAAGCAAAAGGGAAAATTGACCAACATGTGTCTGGGTTTCCCCCTTCTCTCAGGACATAGAGCTTATGATATGGAGTGTACAGAAGCTGACATGCACAACAGTATGTAGATAGATATAGCATAAACATAAATTGCTGTCATTCTCAGGTGCTGTAGTGTTGTGTTCTTTGCTATGAATCCTAACTACTGTCCTTTCCCTGATGTTCTGCTCTCTCACTATGCAGTTCTAAAGTTACAGTGAAAATTCTTACCAATAAAATGCTTACTAAACTGGAAGCTCGTGTCTTGATGTTTTTCTATTTTCTCTTAAATCTGTTGTTCCAGGAGCTTGTATAATGGGTATATACTTACATTCATGGCTCCAGCTTGAACAAAACCATGTTTCATTTTACTGGGAGTCCGTGGTGTGAATACTGGCATTCTCTGCTCATAAAAACTTTCCAGAGCAATTATTAAAGTGACACTTCTGATTTTTGCTGAAGAATAAAGCAGATCTGTGGTCTGGGAGGTTAGCATTTGACTTGCCTTTGATTTGTACACTTCAGGCTACAAGCATCTGCTCAATCTAGTCAGATACATGGCAAATCTAGAGCGACCCTATGAAATCTGAGAAGTCACTGCATTTAAACAAGGATACCTGAGGCTGGAATTGGGTACATAATAATCACATTTCCTTATTCCCTATATATTTTTTACCTCTTCATCAACTCAATATTCTTAGTATTTGATCTATATGTAGAGTTCTGCGCAAATACAACATTTTTTTTTATCTTCATCCACATCTGCAAAAATGAGCCACAGGTACCGTCATCCATGTTTGCAAGTGGATACCTACATAGAATCATAGGACTATAAAGCTGGAAGAGACCTCAGAAGGTCATCAAGTCCAGCCCCCTGCCCTAGGCAGGATCAATCCCAACTAAATCAACTCAGCCAGGGCTTTGTCAAGCCGAGACTTAAAAATCTCTAGGGATGGAGACTCCACTACTTCCCTAGGTAACCCGTTCCAGTACTTCACCACTCTCCTAGTGAAATAGTTTTTCCTAATATCCAACCTGGACTTCTCCCACTGCAACTTGAGACCATTGCTCCTTGTTCTGCCATCTGTCTCTACTGAGAACTGCCTTTCTCCAGCCTCTTTGGAAGGCTGCTATCAAAGTTGAAGGCTGCTATCAAATCCCCCTCACTCTTCGCTTCTGCAGACTAAACAGACAAATCTCCCTCAGCCTCTCCTTGTAAGTCATATGCTCCAGCCCCCTAATCATTTTTGTTGCCCTCCACTGGACCCTTTCCAATGCATCCACATCCTTTTTGTAGTGGGGGGCCCAGAACTGGACACACTACTCCAGATGTGGCCTCACCAGAGCCAAATAAAGGGGAATAATCACATCTCTGGATCTACTGGAAATGCTCCTCCTAATGCACCCTAATATGCCATTAGCCTTCTTGGCTACAAGTGCACACTGTTGACTCATATCCAGCTTCTCATCCACTGTAATCTGCAGGTCCTTTTCTGCAGAACTAATACTTAGCTGGTTGGTTCCCAGCCTGTAACAATGCTTGGGATTCTTCGGTCCCAAGTGCAGATATTTTCGGCTTTGCAGGACTCTATATGATGCTTATCCAGATGTACATTTTCATGCAGTTTTGTCCAATCTCAACTACAGTCAACTTCCGATAATCCGGCACCTTTAGGACCCAGGGGGTGCCGGATTATCAGATGCCGGACTATCAGAAGGGGGGGCTATGAGGGGTCTGGAGTGGGGTGGGAGAGGATGCCACCTCAGACCCCTAATAGCCCCCCCTTACGATAGTCCGGCTCTGCCCCAGGCGTCCCTGATTCAGCTGCTGCTGGTGAGTTTCAGCAGTAGCTGAATTGGGGATGCCTGTAATAGAGCAGCTGGGGTGCTGCCAGGTTGGTCCCGCAGCGCCGAGGGGCGGCACTACGGCACCAACCCAGCAGCACTCCAGCTGCTCTTGGGGACGCCTGGGACAGAGCAGCTGGGGTACTGCCCGGTTGGTCCCGCAGCGCCAAAGGACGGCGCTCCGGGACCAACCCCGCAGCACCCCAGCTGTTCTGCCCCAGGCCTCCGGATTCAGCCTGCTGGTGAAACTGGCGCTGCGGGACCAACCCGGCAGCACTCCAGCTGCTCTGTCCCAGGCGTCCCCAAGAGCAGCTGGGGTGCTGCTGGGTTGGTTCCGCAGCCCCGAGGGGCAGCACTATGCGACCAACCCGGCAGCACCCCATCTGCTCTGCTCCCGGCTTCCCAGATTCAGCTGCTGGTCAGTTTCAGCAGCAGCTGAATGGGGAAAGCCTGTCCGGCTGCCCTAGCACTTCTGGGTTCCTGATGGTGCCGGACCATCAGGAGTCCCGGAGCATTGGATGCCGGACTAATGGAGTTTTACTGTATTTGTACATTTTAAGACTTAGTCCATTTATTTCTATGGTATGTATTTATAAATATTTGTTTTGCAGAGTTTTGTTAATTAGCACAATCATTCATTTTTATATACCACTGGTGGTCTCTCCCTATCTCTCAAGAAAACAATAGTGATTGGAATATACTCTCCTGAATTTACTAGTATTCTGGGGATTAAAATTAATATTTTATCATAAAGAGCTACATTGACCTTGCTCTGTGTTTTACTTTATAATTCGCAACACTCAGCAATGTGGGTCATGTAAAGTAGTCAGATTATGGTGTGTTAAACATCAGGAAGACTAACGAAATCCATCTCAAACAATAAATGTGTATTTCTGATGCATCTAACAGAGTCCACAATAGTTGCTTCCAGATCCAGTCCTCAAGAAAACATCTGGTTTTGATCCCACATGAAGTAATATGCTTCCTTGTACATAATGCAGTTGTAGTTCTGGGTAGGAGTGGACAGGGCAGGATGCTAGGAGATGCATGTGCCCCTGCATGCTGGAAAGACCAGCTCTAAGAATAGTGATAGAGATGTAGCCGTGTTAGTCTGGGGTAGCTGAAGCAAAATGCAGGACAATGTAGCACTTTAAAGACTACCATCTTGTTAGTCTTTAAAGTGCTACATTGTCCTGCATTTTGCTTCAGCTCTAAGAAGGCTGCTTGTGCACACTGCAGAAGGGCAGGGCCCTCTGAAACGTGGGTGTCAGGACAGATCTGTCCCTTGGTCTCTACGAAGCTTGCCTTTGCTGAACCCTTCTATTCTGATGAAGTAGGTTTTACCCATGAAAGCTCATGCTGTATTTGTCTCTAAGGTGCCACAGGACTGCATGTTTTTAACATTACAGACTAATATGGCTATGTCTCTGAGACCTGTGCAGGCTTGGCAAGGAAACAGGCTTTGCCTCCTCTTCTATAGAGTCTTTATACTGCATCCTGTGCGTTCACAAACTCTACTAATCACAGCCACGGTGCGTGTGGCTCTGTGCCCAATTATGTCTTTGTTCCTTTCTTCTTGGGTGAATTCATCACCCTGGACAGACGTCAGCTCCGTCCTTCCTTTGGCCTCTGTAGAAAGTAACTGAAAGCTCCCTCTGCTGGCACATTGGCTGACCAGCTGCTGCTTCCCCTGTGCCTTCACTGAGGAGCGCTGGTAGGGCTATCCCCGGAAAGAGGAAGGGAGGAAGCTGTTTTCCATTCAATCTCCCTTTTCCTCCAGTTTGATCTTTGCCTAGAAGGGGGGAAGAGCTCAGTGAAAATAGACCAGGGTGCCCATGGCCCTGGGTTTCCCAGCCCTTGTCGGTGCTGGCAGGGTCTGAGTGGCTCCAACATCAAAATCCAATTGCTCCCATTCCCGCTGCGTTCCATTGCGGTTTGCTTTCAGCTGCTGTTGCAGAGCAGGGCCATGCAGCTGCAGAGTGAGCAAATCGCCTCAGGCTGTTCTGCTCGTGCAGTGGCCTGGCTGCTGGCAGGAGAGGGGTGCACCCGGTAGGATATAGGCAGGAGGCTGCTGCCCTTGTTGCACAGGAGTGGGGCGCTGAGGCAGAAGCAGGCCTTTGCTGAACCCTTCTATTCTAATGAAGTAGGTTTTACCCATGTCATTACCTAGCCCTATGTCCCCCAGTCCCCCACAGCAAGAATGACACGGGAGACAAACCTTTCCCCAGTTACAAAGAAGATTTTAGCCTTTCTGCCTGTGTGGCTCTCCTGCTGCTCCATGGCAGAAATCACATTGACACACCAATCTAACACATCACTTGTACATGCCTCACTGTAAGTACACAGTGAAAATACCTAAATGCTTAGTGTCTGCAAGACCAGGGCCTGAGACAGGCAGCTTTTGGGGGCAGCGATATAGAAATAATATCACCATGTTGATAGCAACAGGCTCTGTCTTCACACTGATTTGCCATATTCTTTTTATATCCCTCCTTCTTGTGGTGAGAGGCCCATGTTTTATTCAGTATAGCACCTGTCCCAGTGTAGCCAAGTACTCTGCTTGAAACCATAACAACTAAACTGGAGCTCAACCTAAGAGCCCACAGGGAAGTAGCCTCTGCTAATAGGAACTCCCTTGGTTGCTGTCTCACTCTCATGCAACATCTTGTTTGCCCTGGATCTGTCTAAATAGTATTCACAAAGATCTGTTGCTGAAAAACACAGAGCTGAGGGGAACTCAGCTATGACTATAACCATACCCCTGGCAGGCTAGGTCTGCCCAACACACCATTCTTCCAGCCTTTGTTGCCACTGGATGCTTTCATTGTAAGGCTGGTGGTGATGGGTGTGTCTCCATAAATCCCTAGCTCTTGGAGGCATGTGACTGAGTCACACACTCCTTTTCCTTAAAGTAACTTTCCAGCTGCCATTGTTAGGCACAAATGCTTGAAAATGCTTAAAAGTGCCAAGGCCAGAAGGCAAATAAAAACAATGATTTTTAAGCAATAATGTGTTTGAGGCCTGACTTGTGATTTTTGAATGCTTGGGAGTAACAGTACGGGGCATATTCTGAATGTGACAGATGTGAGGTTTGCATCTGGGCTATAATTTGTTCAGTACTTAGTGTCTTTAGGCCTTAGATACTAACACTTTTTGTTGCTTTCTAACTCAAAACTAGATAATGCTCAAGAGCAAAATGATCAAAAGCGGGTGCCATCGCTAGATTCCTAAATCCATGTATATGATAAGGGACTGGATTTTCAGAGTAGGGGAGAACCTGGAGCTCCCACCAACTTCAATTGTATCTGTGGGTGTTCAGAGTTCAGGAAAATCAGGTTGTGTCTCTAGATGTGGATTTAGGAGCCTAATGTTGGGCAATGAGGAATTTTGTGATGCCAGTGCTGCCTTCTAAGGCACAAATCCACGTGGCTGCACTGACTAGCACAGGGGTCGGTAACCTTTGCAAACCAATGAGCCAAACTACATCAGAATTCAGAACAGGAGGTCAACAAAGAGCCATATAAGAATGCCCGTTTGCGTGACTGAAAATATACAACTTAATATTATTGATAATTGACATGTTTAATAGTGGCATAAATGAAACATTGTACTCACAGACTTTGTTTAATGGAACTTCTGTTGCTGCATCGTTTTGCACATTTCTTTGAAGTTTACATCATAACTGGTCAAATCCAGATTCATTCATGCAATCAGGCTGTCTTCTGTCAATCTTATGGCAGGGGGCTGGTGATGTGGGGGTGCAGGGGACTGCTGGGATGTACGAGGGGCAGGAAATTAGGAATATGATGGACAATGTTATAGCAGGAATCTGGGGATGTGGAGGTGTGAGGGGCTTAGGGCAGGGGGTTCAGGTGTATGATGAGCTCAAGGTTTGTGTATTGGTGGGGTGCAGGAGTGTTATGACGCCGTGGTCAGATGGGGGCTGGGCCACAATTGGGGGCTTGTTGGCCAGGCATCATTTTTAAATAAAGTAAAATAATATGTCCAACACAAAAGGTTTCAACATTGTCTTGATTTATGGCAGGGTGGGGAACCTTTTTTGGGTGAGGGGCCACTGACCCACAAAAAAATCAGTCGGGGACCACACAAGTGAGAAGCAAAAAAACAAAACACTTCCCCCCCACCCCAACCCTCACTGATGTGGCCCCTACCTGAAACATTGCACTCCCCTGGTGCTGCAGCCCCATGGTGATGGGAGGGGCAGAGAGGACTGAGTTTCAAGGCCTCCGGACAGATTTACTCTTCTGGGCTTCCAGGAATAGTGGATTTTGTGGACCCCTCAGTCTGGGGCGGGGCCAAAATGAAGGGTTGAGTGTGTGGGACAGGGTTACCAGTGAATGGGATAGGGAAGGGAGTGAAGGATCTGGGCAGGAGGAAAGGCAGTATAGAAGGGGGTCAGGGTGCAAGGTCTGGCCAGGGGGCAGGAGCGGGCTGGGGTCAGGCTGCCTGGCAAGGGGGCAGGGGGATTCTGGCCAGGGAACTGGGGGCAGAGGGATTCTGGCCAGGAGGTAGGGCTGTCTGGCCAGAGCGGGTGAGTGAAGGGGTGGGGAGGCCTGCTGCTCCCATTCCCCGGAAGCCGCCAGGAAGGATTTTCAGGGAGAGCCTCCAGGGAAGTGAAGTCCCAAAGAGATGAAAAAGGGCCGTGTGCATAGAGCCATTTTGGCTGCTTGTTTCCCACATGCAGAGGGAAGAAAAAGAGCAGTGCACCGAGACATTTTTTGCTCTGCTTTTTCCTCCATCCTCCCTCCCAGGAAGCCGGTGCTGATGCTCCAGTCTGGGATCCATGATGCAGTGGGAAGGGGGCTGACTTGGGGCTCCAGAAGAGCCATAAGTTGCCAGCCCCTGGACTAGCAGATACTAGTCTACTCTCGCTCTGGCTGCTCGGCATTGCCTTGTGGATGTAATGGTGTAACTGTCGCTTTCCTGGCCTAAAATGGTGCGCTCTCTGTAATGGAATTGGTCCCATTCTCCATGCTCCTGGTTAGAGCCCCGCGAATGCTCCACAATGGTTCTATTACAGTAATGCCTTCAGGCTCCAACTGCGGTCCAGGCTGCGCTGTGCTAGGCTCTGTCCCGTGCACACGGTAAGATTTTCAAAGACAAATAAATGGCAATAGCGCCTAGCTTGCACTGTGCCTTTGAAAATCTCTTAAGACTCCCCTGACCCCCGAGAACTCACACCAAATAGACAAGAAAGGCAGGTGATGCTTTATTATCCCCATTTTACAGATGGGCAACCCAGGCACACAAAAATTTAAGTGACTTACCTGAGGGAGTCGCATGAAGAACTGGTAAAGAGCTATACTGATGTGCTCTCCTCTCTCTCTGATGCCTCTCTATCCCATTCAGGACAGAGCCTTCACCCCTACCTTCCGACTTTGCTGCATTCTTAGCTTCTTCCTGTGTCATTTTGACAGCTTTCACCTGTGCTTTATTGTGCATTTCTGCAGTATCCTTGGACTACCTCATCACCTCTAGCCCTGAGTCCAATGCCTGGCTTATATTATTTGGATCCTTTCTCCATGTATATCTTAGCCTGTTCCATTTTGACGGGCTGCATTGTTTAAATCTGATCAATATATTGTGTGTCCTGTCTTTTTTAAACCAACAGAGCCTGTCTCTGGGGCACATCAGGCTGCTAGGCATTCTCCATAAAATGGCTGTTGTATGCTCTTTAACTAGATACCTCTTCAAGCCCACAGCTTTCTGTAGCAGGCATTTATAAACTATTGACTTCACAAAGTAAGGATAGGCAATCAAACCCTTTCCTAAAGAAGGGTCCTGCGTCTTCCAAATTGAGCCACTAGATGGTAGGAAAACACAAGCAATGTGTAAAGAATACAGAATGCATATAGTGTTCAGTGTGTGTTTCCTGGGCTGTAATGCCTGATTAAAGTGCTTGTTGTGTTAAGTTATTTAGCCCAAATAAAGAGGAAAAGCCCTCACAAAGCAAAACTGATATGAGCAAAACAAGCACTCAAATTTCTTTTCTTTCCATGGCTGCTGTACAAGATGAAGGCAATATAAGACAATTTAATTTTCTAGTGGCTTTCATATAATGTCTTTCCCAAAGTGCTTTATAGAGTTAGATAATGCAGTTAGAAATCTAAAATAACAATGAAAGCAGCAGAAGAGCAACGGAGAGATGTGGGCAAGGAGAAGCGATGTTTTCAAGTCAAATTAAAGGTCAGCGAGATGGAGATAGAACTGAAAATTGCTGTATGAAGAGTAACTGGATGGTGTGAAGGAACATAGGAAGCTGATGGCAAAGAAAGGGGGAGGACAAATTATTTTCTGGTTCAGGTGCTGGACTGGGTCTCCATTTTAGGATTCCTGTGTGACCCAGACAAGTCGCTTCCTGCCACAGTTCTCTGGCTATGAAATGGGAATAATGTTACTTTTCTCTGTCTGTTTAGAATGTAAACTCTTTGGAGCAGTCTTTGGTATTCCCTGGCTTAATTCTTAACTATACAGACCTTTTGGTAGGGAAATTCATCTTTAAAAAAGAAAAAAATATGAAAAAAATTTAAAATACCCATAAAAAGAAACCTCCTTTTTCAGATTTTCAAAACTGCTGGCTTGCAAAAACTGCCAGTAATTCTATAACTGCGCCTTTGTGAGTCACAACTCAGAATACCAAATTCAGGTCACGGTGCTGAGAAACAGGGCAAATACACCCCAAAAAGCTGATATATATATATATCCCAGTATATATTAGGGATGTTAAGGGCTAGTCGACAAGATAGTCAGCTAGTCGCTCCCCACCCCCCCTTGCTGCTTCTACCAGATAGAGGCAGTAAGGGGTGGGGGTGAAGAGAGGGGTACTTTGAAGCGGCAGCGCGGCCTGGAGCCTGGGGTCAGCTGCTCCCATGCAGCGCTGCTGCTTTGAAACGCAGCCATGGCATTTCAAAGGAGCAGCACCGTGTGGAGCTCGGGATCAGCTGGGGATTCACCAGCTGACCCCAGCCTCCGTGCAGCACTGCCGCTTTGATACGCCTCAGCGGCGTTTCAAAGGGACAGCACCACCCTATCAAATGCATTGACTATTCGATTAGCCAGTTCTATGATACTTAACCTCCGTAGTATATATACCAAACCAGCCACACAAGTAAACTTCTGTTTCACCGCCGTGGCTAACAAGAAGTCAGAAAAGCAGTTTCCTGAGGCATTCCAGTCTTTGTATCACCACTGCAACCACTGGATCCAACGATGAGTGGTTCTTTACAACCTGTCTCATAAAATAAAAGGTTCTTCTGATAGCAAAGGACCAGCCACATACCTAGATCAACATACAACTCAGATCTTACCCAAAAATCATGTGCTTGCCAATCCTTTAGTATCTATAAGCTAAAGGTTTATAGAAAGATGAGAGTTAAAATTGGTTAAAGGAATCAATAGGTACAATAATTGAAAAGTTATTGGTTCAGTGATGGAATAGATTGCTGGCTTAAGTCTCTGGTTGCTTCCAAATCATTGGAAAGCAATGATTTGGTCCCTTGGTTAGAATGCTCCCTTTGATATAAGTCCATAATCCACAGTTCTGAGCAGGAAAGAGGCAAAATGGAGATTTTTCCAGGGCCTTTTATAGCCTCTGCCATGTGGAGGGAAACCCATTGCTCTTACTGTGAAAATCACAGGTAACGATGGAGTATGGAGTCTCAGGGGCATGTCACATGGTCATGTATACTTTTGCATGGTCACAGCAGTAGCCATTCCCTACATTTCATAGAGAACATCCACAGGAAAGTCCATCCAGTGTAGACAGGTGTCTCCCATGGTGAAAGTAAGCCTGCACGCCCTGGTGCGGCGCACTGTTAAGAGACTAGTCGTCCAGGGGCGAGAGTCTGAATGCTGTCTGCATCCTGGGCAGTATGGTTCCGAAATCATAGCCCCGAGCTCCACCATACTCCTAAACCCCCGGCCTGACTCTCCCACCCCCACTCCAATCCTCTGCCCTAACATTTGCACCCCCAAATCTTCCATATCCTTGCCCTGGGCCCCCCACCCTTCCCTTGATTCCTGACCCCCCACCTCCTTGCCATGAACCCCCCACACCTTCAAACCTCCTGCCCTGACTTCTGCACCCCCCACATTCACAGACCCTACCCTGAGCTCCCCACATACACCAACCCCCTGCTCAGAGCTTTCCCACACCCAAACACCCCAGCTCCCTGCCCTGAGCCCCCGGAGCTCCATCCCACACTTACATTTCTTACAAGTAATCGTGTTGCAACCCCCTTGGGGGTGTCAGGGCAGGAGTGGGGGTTACTTTCACTGTCACTTTCCATTGTCAACTAAATTTTTCTTGCTGAGCCACTTAATTTTACATGTCCTTCCTACATGTGCTGGCTAAATATTTTGTGGCCATTACTCCAGAAGCAAATATTTGAAATACAGGTGCTTAGCTACTATGTATATCTTCAGGTACAAAAGTGATACATGCATACAAATAGCATAATCATATTCAATAAATCATAACCTTTCCAGGCACCTTACTCTTCCTGTTGTGGCTTTGATGCCGAATCCCTTTAACTCCCATTACACCTTAACTGGGGGCGGGGCTTCTTAGGAAGTTCAGGGCTTTAAAAAGCCCACTCCTAAGCAACAAGAGGAGCTAGTGAACACGGGAGTTTCACAAGAGAGTTTGGGGGGTGGGAGTTGGAAGGGGCTAGATACTCTTGGCATTCTTTAAACTACAGTAAAACCAAAACCACCTGATTAGCTCTAGGAGTAAAAAGAGAATGCAGGCAGAAGCCCAGCAGCAGAGTGGGGAGCCTATTATTTGTACCTAATGTAGCATGTCTGAGTACTTGCCCTATGGACGGGTGATGTACGTGTGCATTCAGTGACAGGAGCTCCTGGCCCTCAGAGACCCCGTATGGACTTTGGAGACCAGGGTGGCTGAATTGGAGGAGCTAAGGGAGGCCGAGAGGTACGGAGATGAGACTTTCCAGGAGACAGTAGGATGGTCCCATCCCCCTGATCAGACAGCCCCTGTGCTGTGGAGGAGGGTGAAAGGCTCAGGGAAGGAGAACATCCAACTAGAGTAGAGGGAAATGATCCCATAGTTGGGACCCTCCTTCCAGACGACATTGAGGTATCCTCTCATGCTGATGATTCCTCTTCAGAGGGAGGGAACGCCAGTTACTAGGAAAACTCTGGTGTTAGTAATGGGAGATTCGATCATTAGAAACATAGACAGTTGGGTTTGCGATGATCAGGGTAACCATATGGTGACTTGCCAGCCTAGTGTGAAGGTCGTGGATCTCTTGAGACATCTAGATAGACTTACGTGGAGAGCTGGGGAGAAGCTGGTCATCGTGGTACATGTAGGTACCAATGACATAGGGAAGGAAAGGAGAGAGGTCTTGGAGGCTTAATTTAGGCTACTAGGAAAGAAATTGAAATCCAGGACCTCAATGGTAGCCTTCTCTGAAATGCTTTCAGTTCCACATGAAGAGCCAGCCAGGCAGGCAGAACTGCAGAGTCTCAATGTGTGGCTGAGATGATGGTGTAAGGAGGAGGGGTTTCGCTTTATTAGGAACTAGGAAATATTTTGGGAAAGGGGGAACCTGTACAGGAAGAATGGGCTCCACCTAAACCAAAAGAGAGCCAGCCAGATTGCTGGCTCTTCAAATCACAAAGGTCATTGAGCGGTTTTTAAACTGAGGGTGGGGGGAAAGCTGACAGGTGCAGTGGAGAACGTGGATCAGACAGATATTTCCCTAAGGGGACAGTCTGTTAATAGAGATTCTCTATGTTCTAGTAAAGAGGAGAGGATGGAAGATGATAAAATATGGGTAAGATCTAATGAGAAACAATCAAATGAATTAGCAAATGAACCAAACTGTTCCATAGAATCTCTATGGGTTAGTAATGCCATTCTCTAATAATATGAATATAGCAGTAGGGAGATATTATTGACCACCTGACCATGATAGCGATAGTGACTATGAAATGCTAAGGGAGGTTATCTTATCAAAATAAAAAACCCAATAATAGTGTGGGATTTCCATATTGACTAGGTACACATCACCTACGGTCGGGATGCAGAGAGAAAGTTTCTTGATGCCTTAAACAACTTCTTGGAGCAGCTGGTTCTGGACCCTACAAGGGGAGAGGCGATTTTTGATTTAGTCCTAAGGGGAGCGCAGGATCTGATCCAAGAGGTGAATACAGCTGGACTGCTTGAAAATAGTGACCATAATATAATTAAATGTGACATCCCTGTGGTGGGAAAAAAAACATGGCAGCCCAACACTGTGTCACTTAATTTCAGAAAGGGGAACAACACAAAACTAAGGACATTAGTAAAACAGAAATTAAAAGGCACAGTGCCAAATGTAAAATCCCTGCAAGCTGCATGGAATCTTTTCAAACACACTATAATAGAGGCTCAACTTAAATGTATGCCCTAAATTATAAAACACAGTAAGAGAACCAAAAAAGTGCCACCGTGGCTTAGCAACCAAGTAGAAGAAGCAGTGAGAGATAAAAAGGCATTGTTTAAAAAGTGGAAGTTAAATCCTAGTGAGGAAAATAGAAAGGAGCATAAACTCTGTCAAATGAACTGTAAAAATATAATTAGGAAGGCAAAAAAGGAATTTGAAGAACACCTAGCCAAAAACTCGACAACAACAAAAATAAATAAATAAATAAATAAATAAGTACATCAGAAGCAAGAAGGCGGCTAAACAACTAGTGTGGCCCTTGGATGATCGAGATGCTAAAGGAGCACTCAAAGATGATACAATAATTGCAGAGAAGCTAAATGAGTTCTTTGCTTCAGACTTCCCGGCTGAGGATATTGGGGAGATTCCCAAACCTGAGCCATTCTTTTTAGGTGACAAATCTGAAGAATTGTCCCAGATTAAGGTGTCATTAGAGGAGGTTTTGGAACAAACTGATAAATTAAACAGTAACAAGTCACCAGGACCAGATGGCATTCTCCCAAGAGTTCTGAAAGAACTCAAATGGGAAACTGCGGGAAACTGTTGTTTGTAACCTATCCTTTAAATCATCTTCTGTACCAGATTTAACAGGGTTCATGCCAATGCTCTGTCTCTTGTCTTATCTAGTTAGACTGTAAGCTCTTCAGGGCAGGAACTGTCTGTCTCTGTGTTTGTGCGGCACTTACCACAGTGGGGCTCTGATCTTGCTGGCAGTGTCCAGGTGTGTTACCAACAACACTCAATTGAGAAGTCGCCTGGGGTTTGGGATGTGGATTGTGGGCTGGTCTGTGCATTCCAGGGGAACGTGTGGGAGAACAATCCAGGTGTGGAAGAACAATCGCTTTCAAAGGGAGCGTCGCTGTTCTACTTCCATGTTTTACATACATTTTAACTGCTGACTTTGAGATGGAAGATGTTCATCTGAGGAGCGGCATCACTCAAATTCATAGCAGGCATTCCTCCCGGTGGATCTGACCATCAGGACCTGTATCTTTTCAAACCAGTGCCTACAGCAGCAGAGGGCGACGTGAGAGTGATCATGGGGGATAAGTCAGGGATTCTCAATGCATGGTTTTAATGGCTGGAGTCTATCCTCACAGATCTAGTTTTATGTATCTTCTGTGTTGTGCCTTTTGGGTTAGAGAGCGGGGGGACTATTGTGGGTTATTTGCCCTTTTATCAACTAAAAAAAATGAAATCAGTTTCATCTCTTTGAGTGACATTCACCTGGGATCGATGCAATGCCCTGTGCTGGCCCCTGCACAGGAATGAATTTCACCCACCACAAATTGGGTCAGGAGAATTAGTCTGAGAGCTAGAAATAGAAATAATAATCTTCCATCTAACCTGAGACCTTTTGCTCATTTCTGCAAACACCTCTATGCTCCAGGTTCCAAATTGTGTGGTTAATTGTCCCTGCCCACCTTGCTTTTTCCTTTCTATGCATCTTTCTAACTGTGGCACATGGGAATGAATGAATGATATTCTGTAAGACACCGTTGTTGTTGTTGTTGTCTGTCTGCCTGTAGTGGGTGGCTGCCCAACTCTGGCACAGAGGGTATGTCTACGCTACCACCCTAGTTCAAACTAGGGTGGTTAATGTAGTCAATCGAAGTTGCAAATGAAGCCCGGGATTTAAATATCCCGGGCTTCATTTGCATCTTGCCGGGCGCCGCCATTTTTAAATTCCTGGTAGTTCGGACTCCGTGCCCGCGGCTACACGCGGCACAGAGCAGGTAGTTCGAATTAGGCTTTCTAATTCGAACTACCGTTACTCCTCGTGCTTCATTTGCAACTTCGATTGACTACATTAACCACCGTAGTTCAAACTAGGGTGGTAGTGTAGACATACCCTGAGAGGGTTAAAGGCAGGCCGGAGGGAGCCTGCACAAACCCAGCCAATGAGAAGGCAGCTTGCTGGAGCAGCCAGCCTGCGCCAGGGAAGGCCATATATAAAAGACTGAGTTTCTCTGTGACCAGCAAGGGAAAAGGCCAGGCCAGGCCAAGCTAAGCTGACCCCTGCCAAACTGCAGGCCTTGATGCAGAGGCTGAATGGGTGCTATGAGGAAGTGTCCCAGGGAAAGCAGTCAGTAGAGGAGAGGGGAGGAGGGCAGTAGGTAGCTGCTACTAAAGGGTGCCTGATTTGTGGGTGGGCTTGGATCCTCTCTCACTCCCCCTCACACACTTTGCACCCGCTTGCCAGAGAAGAACGTGGCTCTAGCCAGTGTGAGGACTGAAGGACTGTTGGACCCCTAAAGGGGGGAAATTGCAGTTGGGGCAAGCTGGAGAGCCGTGCCCTGCAGAGGATGCTGTGATCTAGTGAGTGATGTGGGTCTAGTCTCTAAAGCAGGGGTGGGCCAAAGGGCCTCCATGGGCCGCATCCAGCCTGCCAAGTGAGTGGATCCAGCCCACAGAGACCCTGCTGCTTCCCTGCCTCCAGGCCAATTAGGGGCGGGGGAGCGTGCAAAGCCTCCTCCCGCCCTGCCAGGAGCACGTGGTGTTTTGAAGCACCATGCGCTGCTCACAGGGCAGTGGGGAGAGCGGAGGAGGCTTCAGGCGCTTGCCCACCTCCAGGCCCTACTTGGCCTAGGGACAGGGGTGTGAGGGAAATCTCCTCGCACGTCAGGGGCATGGACCCCTTGGGGGAACGTGGGGTGGGGGCAAAAGCCCTCCCTCACTCCAGACTAATCATTGTCTCAGGGTGGGGAACCTAGAAATATCTTGGCCCCACCCCTTCTGCTCTATGCCCTCCTCCCTTCCGCTCGACGCCCTGCCCCTTCAAAAATTTCTGAAGTGGCCCCCGGCAAAAAATTATTGCCCACCCCGGTCTAGGGTTGAAATCGCTGACGTGCGAGTGATGATGGGCAGGACACCAGCCAAAGGTGGTGCAGTGAAGCTGCACTCAGCTAATTCTGAGAGTGTCCAGCAGGAGGCGCTGTAGCAGTGAGTCTGCACGTTGTTACACTGCCAACCTCTGAAACGTAAGGCTAGCCAGATCTTTTGGGTGCTAACAGGAGCAAATTCTGTACCTTGCACCTTTTGTGTCTTGCCCCCTCAAAAGTTGTGCTGCTTTCAATCTTTAAAATGGGATTCTGTGGGTAGAGCTGGCCAGAGCAATACTATTCCCACAACAGGTCTGCACTGTTCCTAATAGACAGCTGAGTTCCTGAAATGTCCCTGCTCCCGGTTTGCTTTTTTTCAACATTAAAAAAAGATTGTCCTCAAAGGCCACAGCACACGAAATGCCCTGACAGGTTAAGACAGCAAAAGCATGTGCTGAAAGGACAAAAGAGTCCCTAAATAAATCAATAGCTATATTTCTGACTGTTTTAAAACCAATTGCTTTGGGTGCCACTATTGGGAATGACTTCTTGTTCTGATCAATACCCCTGGCAGCCGTACAGCTATTCAGATAAGCTATCAGGGGAACTAATTGATAAAGCCAGGTCATTTGATCTGTAAGGCGTGGGTGGTTTTGTTGTTCTTACGTTAGTAGCATAAACTGGCTTCAATTAAAATGTACTTGTGCCAGGCTTTGCTAGCTCCTTTCAAATGTATGCCACCAGTTTCATACAACACAGCTTTGTTGGGACTTCCCTCTGCAAATGAGAGAGCTGGAAACACTTCCTTTATTCAGAAGTGCTCATAACGTTGGCCCCAATACTGCAAAGCACTTAAGCATGTAAAGTAGTTCCATTGACTTCAGTGGGGCTGGTCATGTGCTTAACTTTAAGCAAGACCCAAGTTTGCTGAAATTGGCTGCACACTGTGCAAAAAAGATCACTGAGTAGATTGTGAGCTGGTATAAATTTTCATAGCTCTACTGAAGCTACGTGCAGATTTACCTCATGGGTTTATTGTATATTATCAGTCCCTTAAATTTCCCTTTTAAGGGACATTCCTTTGAAGTATACGATGCAGTCTGTTTTGCTTTTCAGACAGAAGTATTGCCATATGCTTCAGACGGGACCATAATCTAGTATTGTGCTGGGCCATCAGTATACTTTTCCGTGCATGAAAGCATCTACAGATGTTGTAGCCAGTTGTACTGTATTTTAGTGCTGTATGGGGAAAGTCATGCTCCATCACAGAGTTTGGATGATTTTATGACAGACAGGAGTTGTATGATGAGAGAGGGGATCTAGGTGTTGATATTTAGACAAAACCCACAGAGTTAAGGTGCCCCAGAGAAGCTATTCTAGAGAGTGACAACAGAGTTCCACAAGGAGCGTTCCGGAGAGTTCCAGAGAATTCCAGGGGGTTCCAGAGAGCGACAGTATATCCCTGCCCCCGCCTGTGAGGGTGAGCGTGAACATACCACGCCAAACTCAAGACCTCGCTGCAAGCATGTTGCAGCTGTTTGGTTTGCTGCCACCAGCCAATGGTATGAAATAAGGATGTTAAATATCGGTTAATTGAATAGTCGAGTAACCTCATGACATTTTATCGGTTAGTCAACTCTTCTAGAGTCGCTGGGGGTGGGGCCAGCAGCCTCTGTATCAGAGGCAGCAGCGTGGGGTTCCGGATAGGAGCTGGTCCACAAGGGGAGCCAATTTAAAAACTGTGCTGCTGCTTCTGAGAAAAAGGCAGCACCACAGGGTGGCAGCAGCTCCTGTCTGGGGTGGGGGGCCTTAGCTCCCGGACCCGGTGGGAGCCAGAACTGAGCTGGCCTGCCTGCCTACCTGGCTCTTAATACACTTGAAATGCAGAGCTGAAATGGGATTAGGTCCTGGACCCAGCATGAGCCAGGAATGAGCCAGGCTGTCTGCCCGCCCAGCTCCTAACACATTTTATATGCCGAGCCGCAGAAAGGGTAGGTCTCGGACCCGTCGCAAGCCAGGGCTCAGCCAGGCTGCTGGCCAGCCTGCTAAAAAATTTACTGACAGGGATAGGGGGAGAGGGAAATGTGGGTAGTCTATAGCATTAACCTATATGCCTTTGCTAATCGGTTAATCGACTGTGCTATTACATCCCTAGTATGAAACCCAGGGCAGGCTGAGCAAGATAAGAGGGTGCAGAATGGGACTGTGTCCATGGCTTGCACATGTAGAGGAAGTTACGGTAATAGCTGTTGGGAGTTTCCTGTTAAACTGGCTGGCATAGGCAGGAATCTATTATAACCCTGAGCCAGGACTATGATAGAAGTGGAGACCCTGATTCTCTAGAAGGCTCTAGTTATTATCATGGAGCATCATCATCATGAGTTAGCTCATTTTCCACATCATGTGTCAATGAAGCATGAACAGTAAAAGTGTGGATGAGATTAGAACTGTCTGAACTCATTATTACAAGAGGGGTGAACGTGTCCCACTCTGATTTTTTTTTGGAGTCCCCAAAAGCTACGTACAGTAATCACTTTTGAAATGCTGGCTGGCAAGCTTTGTTCTTACACCCTTTCCCTGGCTGTGAATTTTCAGCAAATCTATTGAATACATTTAGTATTTTTCCTACCACTTACTATCTCCAGAGCTCTGGTTTAGCGCTAAGATTTGTCCCCCACTCCCTTCTCTCTTCAAATCCAGATAGCTGAGTTACTATTGCAGTATTTCTTTGTACCTGCGAATAGAATTGCAGTTCAAGTACAAAGGGTTTTTAACACTGTAGGTAGGTTTCCTCTTTAAAGGCTGTCTTAGCGTTTCTGCCATTCATGAAAGTCCCAAACAAATCACCTACTTCCATGATTGACTCTTGCTTTTGAGATCAAGTAGGTCTTGCAATAATATGACGTAAATAGCACTAAGACATTTTACTTGCTACAGAAATGGGTGCACTGGTACACTACCAGTGTTTGCAAAACTGAAGTTACATAAACAATTAAAATGGAGAAAGGAAACAAAGCAAACACTTCACATTAAATAGTACCAATTACAGAGTAAGTACTGCCATGCTAAGAAAAGTAAATGGTCTAGTTTATGTTATGTTATATAGCCAGCAGTGAATAAACCCTTGTACTGTTTGTAGATGTTTGACTTTATTGTTTCCGAAATGGATACTCTGCAGCCATGCTACTTTGACCTATGATCTCATAAAAGAAGTAGTCAGGCTTGGTGGCAGATATCTGGATGGGAGACTTCTATGGAATAATCAATATTCCTAAGAGGATGTTGATGTCTGTTTAGTACATAGCTCCTTTCTGTCACGTGTCCGTCAATCCCATGGCTTTCCAGTGTGCCACAACCCTTCCTCAGGCATAGGATTTCTCTACCGGAATCTTAGAATTACATTCCATCTACTTCAATTCTTTTGCCATTAACTGCCTTGATTTTCTTTTTTTTTCCTTTTTTCCCACCAGCTGTCCTTAAAACCATATTGTTTAATTATTCCGGTGCCTTTTTAAGGAAGTAATTCCTTTGAACAAATCATGCCACCTTTCTCTGCCTCTGTGCCCCCTCATCTGTAAAATGAGGGTTATATTTCCCTCCCTTGCCCAGTAATATGAGAAAACATTCATTAAAGACTGGGAGCTGTTCACAGGGCCATGGCTACTGGTGCTGGTACCCTGTGCAGCCCAACACTGACACTTCCCCTATCCTCCAGTGGCCTCTCTGTGCGAGAGGAGTGGGGGGGCTGAAGTTGTGGGGAAAGGGGCATGGGTTGCCTGCTGTCCTGTACCAGATGCCTTTTACTGCAGTGGTGTCTGGTCCATCCAGTCCGGGAGAGTTGGCAATGCTGGAGGAGGACCAGGAGGAGGCATGGACCGACGGATCAGTGGGAGGTTACATAGCCAGCCAGAGAGCAGGGTAGCAGGTTTAAATTAATGGGTAGCAGGTTTAAAACTAATAAAAGAAAGTTCTTCTTCACACAGCATGTAGTCAACCTGTGGAACTCCTTGCCAGAGGAGGCTGTGAAGGCTAGGACTATAATAGAGTTTAAAGAGAAGCTAGATAATTTCATGGAGGTTAGGTCCATAAAAGACTATTAGCCAGGGGATAAAATGGTGTCCTTGGCCTCTGTTTGTCAGAGGCTGGAGAGGGATGGCAGGAGACAAATCGCTTGATCATTGTCTTCGGTCCACCCTCTCTGGGGCACCTGGTGCTGGCCACTGTCGGCAGACAGGATACTGGGCTAGATGGACCTTTGGTCTGACCCAGTACGGCCGTTCTTATGTTCTTAGAGAAGCGGCACTTTTAAGGGGAAAGCTCCATTTCTCTCCTGCCGCCTGCTGTGTGGCTGCCCGCTGCTCTGTCTGAGTCCTCCAGCCCTGCAAGTGCAGTTGGTGAGGAGGGGCTGGGGACTGAGAGCTGCCGGAGTCCCATGAGGGGCTGGAGCCTCGACACTGAGCCTGCAGGGGGAATCGTGTGGGGACAACTAGAGCCCATGAGCAGCACCCAAATTTCGTGGTGCCCCACGCAGCTGTGTGTTTTGTGTGTGGGTAGGGACAGCCCTGGTTGTTAGGTCCTATGGAAGTGAGCACCACAGAAAATAATTGCTAGTGGCAGTGTTGACATCTTTTTCCAGAGACAGCTGCATTGTGCTGATGGCTGATCTGAAATATGTAGCTTGTTCCTAATTCTGTGGCGTGCTCGGCGTCTTGCAAAAGTTGCCATGTCAGTAAATATTTGACATTTGTAAATGCTCGTGTTACAATCTGAACACAAAGCAGCAATTAGCTACCCTGGGGGCTGTAGTGCAGTCTTGCCATGTACATGGATGCTTGAAGACTGATCCATTTTGGCTAGATTTTAGGCAGACATCTTATTTCAGCACAGAATTGAATGGACTCCGCCTTGTACAATTTCTCTCTCTGTGAGTTGGTCTGCTGTCAAATCTCATGGTTCAAGGTTTAAGCTAATCTCTAGCAGGGTGAGACCTTCAAGGGGCTGATCATCCCACAGCTGTCTGCTGTAGGGTCTCTCATCTGTCGCAAATCCCCATTAAATACAGAATAAGCTGGACCACGTAGGGCAATTCCTATGCTCCCTTTGCTTTGTGGGAGAGAGAGCAATCTTCACTTCTCTCCCGTTCTTTGCTCCATCACCTGACTACTGCCCTCCTCCTCCAACTCCTATCCCTTCTTGGCTCAGAGCATGCATGGAAGCTAAGGTCAGAGAGTAACGCTGTAGTAGACCTTGGCTTCCCGAAACCATTATATCTGCAGCACATATCCTGTCCTTGATATCCCATACAACACATCCAAAACGGATGCTGTACAGTATCAGCAGATAGATTCGGAGAGTATGGATCTGAATCATACTCATCTGTTTGATCTTGCTTGGTTTTCGTGGGCATTTTAAAAATGTCATAGGCAAGATGACAAAAATGGGTTTGGGCGATCCATCCTTTGTAGGGCAATGGGATGGATGCTGGTATTGGATCCCTCAGCAGTGGACATACAGAAACACAGATATGTGCTCTAGTACAGTGTATGGGAGGCCATGACATTTTGGGGAGAAGATCTGCTGCAGGAGAGAGGCAGATGTGTTCAGGAGCTGGCTAGGATATTCCCATGGGCCAGATCCAGCTCACCAGCTCTCCTACCATAAAGAGCTTCCTTAGTCTACTGTTCATGGCTATTGGGTATGATCGTTTGAATTTTTTCTTGTGATGTGTATTTGAGGCAGTTCAAGGAAAAGAATAAAAAACCCAAAATCTAACCTGCAATATTGGCTGAATGCCCACATTCCTGAGCAGATGCCAGCAAATATATGTAAGTGTCAACAAGCCTTCTGTTAATTGGTTTGCAACCAATTATAGTTACAAATGATATAGGAGATAAGCAAGAACTCTGGCACATCATCTGCAACTGTTTATGGTCTTCTTTGTAAGTAAGAAGTAGTAAAGCTTTCAGAACGTTGCAGAGTGTTGTCTTTTGACTCCTAGTGCAAATCTGGCCCAGGGGAGGTGTAAGGGAAAGCACCCTTGTATTCACACCCTACCCATTTGTAGGAACCGTTGTACGAAATGTGCCTTCTAGGATATCATTCCAAAAAAAATCACATGCTGATCAATAATACCGAGGTGAAATGTATGTAGCAACATTCTATGTAAAGCTATGCATGCCCCCTAAATGAGGGGGTGGCACATATTCAATCCACATAGCCCCAATTAGGCAAAAGTGATCAAGCAGGCCTTAAACAAAGGAATGTGCATTCACCTCAGTTGACATTTAAGATCTCAACAAGATCCTCAGGCATTGAGAGGATTAAAACAAGAGACCAGAAAAGTGCATTTTCGCAAACACAGGTGAGAGAAACAGTGTGGAACTTTTTTCACTACTAGACCCTATATCACCTCCTTTCCTATTTGGATACACTTTGTTTTCAGGGCTAACCTTCAGGAAAATGCATCTCAAAGGCAGAGTGGATTATAAAAGTGAGGGACAAAACACCTGTGTGTGTCTCTGTCAATCTCCCTTTTTACCTAAAGACGACAAAAGAAACAGCTGTTGGACTCTGGGAGCAGTTCCTAGCCTGAGAGTTTAGTCATCAATGTTACTGGAAACAGTTGGTAAGAGTTGGCACCTTAAAAGCAAACCTAGTTTGTGAAGGTTAGAAAGGATTTTATTTTTATTTTTCTTGTAACCATTTCCGACTTTAAATGCCTCATTACTTGGAGTTACTTAAAATCTGTCTCTTTAAATAAACTTGTTTTGTTCTTTAATTAAAATGAATGCAATGTTGTGAATTGTTTAGGTAACTCCATTTAAGGCAGCATTTGTAAGTTGATCCTCTTACAGGGGCAATGGCCCTAATATATCTGGAGTGTCCAGGAGAGGGCAGGACAGTGCAGAACATGTTTTTTGAGAAAGACTGGCAGCATTGAGGTCACCCTATAAGTACTAACCAGGGCTCTTGGTTAGTAAGCAGGGTGTAACTGGTGTTTTCTGTCAGGCTGCTGAGGTCAGAACTGCTGTGCCTGGACTGTGGCTATATATAGGCGCTCGGGGTCTGTGTCCTGCAGGCTGTTTGTAAGGAGCCCAGGTTGGGAGCGACAGCAGCACAGCATTGTGAGGCACCCCAGTATTTGGGGCAAGTGGTGACACAGCCCCCAAAAGGTCTGGATTGTATCCTGAAACGTCATAGGTCATAGCCACTAAAAACCATAAGGACTTGAAGGCTTAGACCAGGAACCTTTTTGGTTTGGGGGCCACTGACCCACAAAAAATCAGTCGAGAGCCACACACAAACACCCCTCATCGACGTGGCACCCAACTGAGAGGAGACAGACACTCCACACATTCCTGTTGCACACAAGAGCCTATGGGGACCCAAGCTCATATATTTTGTGCTCCAGCCCCGTGGAGCTATCGTAAGTGGCAACGCATTTCTAGTGTAGACAAAATCTTAGGTCTGGTCTGCACTAGAGAATTAGTCAGTTTTACCGTGTTGAACTCCACACACTGCTAAGTGAAGCTGTTAAGTCAACCTACATCCTGGTGTAGACAGTGCTATGTTGACATAAGTCTTTTGTCAGTGTAGTTACTGCCTCTCGGAGGTGGATTACAAACACTGACATCAGAGTAGATAGAGTCTACGCTGAAGTGCTGCTGTAGTGTTAAGTGCAGGGCTTTGTCTGTGCCTGTCGGTTTTAGCACAAAGTCAGGTCTTTGCTAGGGATGTCATTGGTTAACCAGTGGCCTGGCTGGGCTGGAGCAGCCCCGCACCAACCCGTTGGCCCGTTCTGGTCGGAGTTCCCTCCCACCCACAGGTCTGGCTGGAGCAGTCCCCCAACCTGTGGCGGGCCCAGTCAGACTGTAGCTCCAGCCCGGCCAGGCCCACTGCCCACGGGATCCCGGTGAAGTGGTTAAGCCTAATGTTTAACTCAGGGGTGGGGAACCTTTTTTGGATTGGGGGCCACTGACCCACAGAAAATTCAGTCGGGGGCCACACACAAAAACCTCTCAGTGACGTGGCCCCCGACTGAGAAGCAGAAAGACACTCCCCACATTCCTGTTGCTCACCAGAGCCTGGGGGGGCCCAGCCTAGTAGATTTTGTGAACTCCAGCCCCATGGTGGGGCAGCGGGGGGGGGGGGGGGGGGGGGGAGGAGGGGCTGGAGCACCAATACAGGCTCCCCAATAATTCAGGATGGGGCACTGTGAACCTCAGGGGCCGGATCCAGGCAAGCTGGGGACAACATCTGGTCCCCGGGCCTGAGGTTCCTCACCCCTGGTTTAACTGATTAAAAGGATTTTACATCCCTAATTTTTGCACAGAAACCATGCCAGAGTCCTCACTGGAAAGCCACATTTTAAGCTGAACGGCTGTTTCCATGCTAAAAGAAAACCACCCCAACACGAGTTTTTGCTTTTTACGCTGACATGCCAGTGAAGACTCTTGGGTGCCTTCCAGAGCTGTCCCATAATGCAGAGCGGGCCCCTCTTTGAAACTCAGCAGTCCTGCCTGCAGGTACCTGCCCTCCCCTTATCTCTGTTCCGCCAGCCAGCGCTGTCACTGCTCCGGGACACAAAACAAACGATTATTGAGGAATGCTCCCACTGCCTCCCACGATGCAAATGGCAGGCGGACAGAATATGCTGTGCAGGGTGCAGAGAGAGGGAGGGAGGCAGGGATTGGGGTCTCCCTTGCCTCAGGACTGGTTGTTTCCGGCAGCTGTCTCACACACACACATCCACTACCACAATAATGACTCGCTTTGTGTCCTGGAGCAGTGCATAGTGGGATAGCTACCACCCTGTGCTCCTCAGGTCTGGGATGCAAGTGCTGCATATGTAAACATGCTCTGACATGTGGAAAACAATGTGAATGGAAACCAGTGCTTTTCTATCACCAACAAACCGTCAGCACAACCTCTGCCAGTGCAGACAAAGCCTGGATGAGCCTTTAGACTCCAGCCCAGGCAAAATAAGCCTGTAACTTCAACAGAGCCAAGCCCACAGGCTGTTCCCAGTTAATATCCCCCTCTCTGTTCTCTAACAACGTGGAAGTGTTTTGCCTGGAGCTGTCTTATCTCTAGTCATAGTTTTATTTACTGCTTGTATTTCCTACCAGCTCCTTTTGAATGAACGGCACATTGGCTGGACATGTCTGTGGTACATGAGCACACTAGCACCGTAGTGTAGATGCTTCCTCCAGGTTCTATTGTTCACACAGTTAGTCCACCCCTCTGAGAGGCAGTAGCTAGGTGAGCAGTAAAGTCCTTCCATCGACCTAGTGGAGCTTATTACAGTGCTCAGGACAGGAATTTTTTTGCAAGCCTGAGCAATGTAGCCAGGTCGATAAAATGTTTAAATGTAGACAAGGCTTCAAATAGCAGACATGCCTTATGGGACAATGGGATAATAGCAGACAGTATTCATGAATGAACACAGAGCAGCCGCACATCCTCCCAGAAGCCGCTACCCGCAGTGAACGATGTCGTGGTTTTTTTCATTGGCACAAAAAAGTAGTTTAAAAAGAAACGTCTCGGTGTTTGTTCAGCTCCTCACACCGCCCCCATCGTCTGAGAGCCTTTAGGAGAAACCTCTTACCTTTGCCTATCCAATCCACAGGTTGCGGATGACCACAAAGCAAAAGAATGAAGACTCTGGAAAAAGAGCCGTACACATTGGTTTCAAATCGATTTTCCTCACAGGGCCGTTAATTATGGATTGGCCTTTCAGCCCTGGGAAACCAGGCGGGGGATTTCACAGTTCAGGAACCCCCCAATCCCTACAGCAGACATTCTGGTGGAATTTACACTGGAGAGTACCTGGAGTAGAACAGCAGTTGTGATGCAGGTCCGGGCTGAGGCTAATTTAAGTCCGTGCCCTCTCTCTCCCCGCCACACTATATCTGGTCCTGAGTTTGCAAATTAATATCTGACTTAGGTGTACCACGATGATTGAAACCTTCCCCTTCTCAGTCCATGTTATTTGCTTGCTTGAATATTTCATCATCTCTTCAGCCCAGAGAATGATGATCCAAGCGCCCTTCCTTCCTCGTATCCCAGGATGCTTGCAGGCAGTTGTCTGTGATTAGTCGAAAAAGGTTGGTTTCTGTCTGCACCACCTGGGGATGCTTCTCTTTCCCCAGGCCAGCTTATATAGAAAATATTCCTTGCAATGGGCATTGCTGAATGAGTCAGGAACAATGAGAGCAGGGGTCTCTTAATGAACACAAGGCTATGGAAAAACTCTCTAAAAAGTAAGAAACCTTCCCGAGCAAATCTCTGAGTTCATCTCGCTGGAAACAAGCTCCCTCCGCAGCTCTTCCTTTGCCTTCCACACACAGACACCTCATTAAAAATAAGAAAATCCCAGGCTTGACTGGTGGGGAAAGGGCACAGCTGCAGAGTGTGAAAAGGCAAGTCTCTTCTGATCCAGAGGGTGTTCACAGTGGGAGAGTAACATAATTGCAGACACTAATCCCATATTTTAATGAAGACAGCCCCATGCAACATCTGACTACGTGTGAATATCCTCATTCAGTGTTTACATGCACTGGCAACTCTTGCTTAAAATCCCATCCACTGCTGGCACTATGCTGAAAACTTAATGTTGGATATTTTTTTTTTAAATGAAAGAAACTGCAAAGAAAATAATTCCTGTGGGGAGAGAAGCCACTGGGAAGCCTGGATTCAAGAAAGCAAAGCTATTCAGGGTAACACCTAAGCACAGCTCAGATTCATAAAGGTACTTAGCATTGAACTGCGAGGGAGTTTGTGAATCTGGGGCCATGAGCTTAACTTTAAGCTGGTGCTTATGTGCTGTTCTACACGGATGAATTTAAGCATGTGCTTGAGTGTTTTTCCAGACCGAGACCTTAGTTATAACCTGACAAACCTGTGACTGGCCAAGAGCCTCATCAAAAGCCCATTGAAGTCAATGAAAAATCTGCCATTGACTTGGATGGGTTGTGAATCAAGCTCTAAAAGCAAACCACGTATCTAGGGTATTAGTGACAGAACACACAAATATGGAACAAATGGTTCATATAAATGAGCTTCCATTTCCCAATGTTGGAGTGTAAAGTCACCGTCCACGCATGACCAGCTGTCTCGCATGCTGCGGCTCTCAAAAAGGCAGGCAGACATTTTATTTTTGAGGGACTGTCATCACAATTCAACACATCTATGAACCAACAAAATCAAATGAGGAACATGCTAGTCTGCTTGACCCAGTGAATGCAAAGATATTTATTTATCCCATTCAACTAGGTTTGCATTTCCAGAAGATGAACAAATGAGTCAGGATGTCAGGCATCCTTTTAGGACTTCTTTCACAGGTCAAGCTGCCCAGTTAGGACTACCCTAGCCTGTACAGTTTGCTCCTACACATGCAACACTCCAGTCATCTGACGAAGTGGGCTGTGCTCACGAAAGCTCACGATACCATCTACATGTTTTGTTAGTCTATAAAATGCTACCAAACTATTTGTTGTTTTTTTTCAGCTAGTCTGTACTGTTGACCCTCAGAATTATGAACAAGAGCAGTATGTAGGAGTCAGTGATCCATGACAAGGATGGAGGGATTGCAACGCAAATAGGAGCATGCAACGTAGAGCAAAAACCAGTACTTACAAGTGAAGTTATACCAGGGATGAGCAGTGCTTTTCGGAAGGTGGGTTCTAGCATTAGGATCATGTATGCACTAATTGGATGGTGTCCAGAGCTCTGTTTGCTACAGGGATACTCACTTCTATGACATTCTTTAATATAGTGAATTCAAATTAAAATATAATCTAGACTAGAAGTTCCCCTGGAGCAGTTTGGCTGCATAAGAGGTTTCTGCATAACACAAGAACAGCCACACTGGGTCAGACCAAAGGTCCAGCTACCCGGTATCCTGTCTTCCAATGGCAGGCACTTCAGAGGCTGCTACTGCTGATCATTATTAGGGACTTAGTCTTTGAGCTCAGCTGGTAAAGGCTCATGTTCTTAGTGCTGAAGTAGTTGGGATCAAACACTTGGGGAGGGGGGTCAGTTACTAAAAAAAAAAAAAAAAATCAAATTATATCAATATCAGATCTGCTAAGAGCATCGTAGAAAATCCAAAACAGCTTCCTACTAGAAACCATTTTAATAGACTAAGCAGGTTAGTGGGAAACGGGGTCTCTTGAGCACAGAATGCTCAGAGCAGAGACCTTTTTTGGTTCCACAAGCCCTTTTCTGATCAATGGCAGATGCTTCTGTGTGCATTGCCTTGCAAGCGTGGCCTGCAATAGGGTGGCCTGCCCTTAGGTTGGAGAGCCTCAAGCGAAGCCAAGCCGCACTACAAGATGAACCCCATTTGTGGGAAATAGACAGCTCCTTTATAAAAGGAGTCCGGTTTAAGGGGTGACAGGACCCATTGGAGGAAGAGACTGAAAGGGGCAAGGAGGCTCTTGTCGGACCCTGATGCAGAAAGAACAGCAAAGGAAGCTCAGGGAAGAGATGCAAGCTTTTCGGGCAGGGAGGTCTCCATGGGACCTTGATCAAAGCAGGGGAGAGATTGGGAGGCCTAGGGGGAAGCAGTGATGTGAAACAGGAGGCCACCCAAGGCAAAATGAACTAGAGGTCAAGGAGCTGACATAGCTGTGCAGCCCTTAGCTGGAAGCCAGAGCAGAGCATGGGACGAGGTTCTCCTACCAGCCCCAGTGAAAGGAGGCTGCAGACTCAACCCTGGAGACAGGCTGAGAAGAGGGCAGAAGGATCTGTTTTGCTTTGATGTTTTGGGGATGTCTTGGTTTGGACAGTTGTGAGCACTGAAAGGGGTGGACTTAGGCTGGTGATCTGGCTGGAAGGCTCCGTGACTGAGTAAACTGTCACAGTGCCGTAGCAATCATCAGCAGGGGGCGCTAGCTGTGCAAGAGATCTGCAATGCTGCCCTTGGCCACAAGGTGGGTACCTGGGGTAAGTGGAATCATTGACGTTGCACTTGATAACGTGACTTCCGGTTGCAGCACACAAAACCTGGACTGGCGGTGCTATCACTGCTGCTGGGATCTAATGGCAGCTGTCTGTGTAGGAATGATGAGGTTATTTGGCACACCTCCTTAGCTAGGCATCCCGTTAACAGCCAGTAATTCAGTGATGACCCCACCATTTCAAGCTCATTTTAGCATTGACTAAAGGAGGAACCGAAGATCTAATTTCTGTAATTTGAACGAGAGTTAAAAAGATGAAGATTGATACCCTTCACTTTATTTTCCGCATTAGGCTGGAATCAGTACCTGGGTTTGCACACAGCCATTCACTCGGCTCAAACTAAGACAAGCCCAAGCCTTCTGGTGTATTTTGTCTCAGCTCAGACACTCTGAGCTTGTCTGTAAAATAAATGAACTAGAAAAGCATTCTGAGTACTGGCACGGAAAAAAGCACACCAAGCATTCTACTTTGCTTGCAGCATTTTTTCAGTACCGTATTGTAGATAATCTATGTCAATTACATTTCAGCGTGACAGGGAATGGGCAGTTCTGGAGCACATGTAGTTTAGGTTTGGGGATCCGTGGAGCTGCGCTTCCCAATAGCTTTCCAACAGTGTTCAAAACATTGCTCCGTGTCACTGTAAACAGACACACAAGTGCCACAGGGAAATGGGAAAGGAGCTTAGCAGCTCTGAGAAAATTGCTTCATTTTTGTGATCTCATTTTTGACATTTTACGGGCAAGAGGAAATGATCTGTTGTTCACTGTGGCCATCAGAGTTGAAGGGGTGTTTGGTTTCAGGTCAAACCTTCTTTGAAAAATCCATGGCTCCAGTTGATTTCTAGGCATCTGGCAAAATTCATGGTCCCACACCAGCCGAAAGAGGGTTCTCCTTGACTGAGAGGATTCCCAAGTGTCTGATACCTCTTGATGACCCCCTGTACACCACCACCTCCTGGACCCTGGCAATGCTCAGATGCCAGACAGCCAGCAGCAAGTTATAGGCTGCTCACAGTTGTTCTGGGGACTGAATTAGCCCTCCCAGATGGTCTCTGTAAAGCCATGTGTGGTCCTCCATCTCTAGGGCTCTGCTGGACCCTGCAGACCAAAACCATTGTATTTATTCTAGCCCTTGGTTACATACCTCCAAGATACTTGAAAAATATTAAATGGCTAATTTTAACAAATCCAACATCAATGAATCACCTTATGGCATCAGATTGAAGAGAAAAATCAGCACCTCTCCCCCAGCCTTCTTTTGAATGCATTGGCTTATGGCAGGCTGCAGTGATTTCCTTTAGGAGCCCCTGTATTTCACAAATGGTTTATCATGTGTTCCCTCTTGCTGCCAGTAGGGGGTGTGGAGTGGGTCATCTCAAGGGGTTGTGACTAAATTTTTTGCAGGTGACTAGGTACACTAATGTCAGGGTAATTTTTACCTGCTCAATTGGTTTCCGTAAGTCTGTTATTGGCATGTTTCCCGAGTGTGAGATATTGAAAAACTAAATGTTTTATTGCCCCAAAGCCTTCCAGCTGCAGTGCATGCAATAATCAAAGTGTATGCCCTAAATCTGTTAGTCTCTAAGGGTATGTCTACACTACCCTCCTAATTCGAACTAGGAGGGTAATGTAGGCATACCGCACTTGCAAATGAAGCCCGGGATTTGAATTTCCCGGGCTTCATTTGCATAAGCCGGGCACCGCCATTTTTAAATCCCCGCTGGTTCATGGAATGAGGAGTAACGGTAGTTCGGTAGGAAGCCTAGTCCGAACTACCTAGTTTGTGCCACGTGTAGCCGTGCGGCACGGGGTTCGAACCAGCCGGGATTTAAAAATGGCAGCGCCCGGCTTATGCAAATGAAGCCTGGGAAATTCAAATCCCGGGCTTCATTTGCAAGTGCGGTATGCCTACATTACCCCGCTAGTTCGAACTAGCGGGGTAGTGTAGACATACCCTAAGGTACCACAGGACTCCGCATAGTTTTTGCAGATGCTGACTAACATCGCTACCTCTCTGATGAAATAATCAGTTAGGGTATGTCTACACTACCACCCTAGTTCGAACTAGGGTGGTTAATGTAGGCAACCGAAGTTGCAAATGAAGCCCGGGATTTGAATTTCCCGGGCTTCATTTGCATCTTGCCAGGCGCCGCCATTTTTAAATCCCCGCTAGTTCGGACTCCGTGCCCGCAGCTACACGCGGCATGGACTAGGTAGTTCGGATTAGGCTTCCTATTCCGAATTACTGTTACTCCTCATGGAATTCCCAATCAATCTTTCTCAGTATCATTCCAAGCTGCTGCTCTCAACCCCCTATCTTCTGAAAAACTCTTTATCTTCCCCCATTCACTCACTTTCTAATATTGTTCGCATCCTTACCCTGTCCTTTTTCTCCTTTCTGCCTGTCTTATACAGCACAAGCTTGTTGATGTCTTTTGACTTGGTTCTGGGCCCTTGTGCAATGCTGATTTTGCTTAGTGATCAATCTGTATACTGACTTCATGTCTTGGATCCCCCTAAAATTGCATTTTTTAATCCTTAATTTTGCACTTAAGGTAAGAGATAGTGCAGTCAGTCATTCTTGACCCCAGCCTTCCTGGCTTCCTCTCATCTCTCTCTTGTCTGACGTGGCCTTCTTAGAAACTTTGTAAACTTCTTGTCCATCCAGAGATTCAAAATTATTCAGGTTTTTACAACCCAGAGGACTTGCTCCTTGCTACCTCTGACATCCCTATCCTTAGTACACCAACTGACAGACCTTCCTATGCAGGTAGCTTAGGGATGCTGTTGCTAGATCTACTACTACTTTTGGACGGTAATATTATGGCCACGCTGAGGATGCTTTGTCCATCTGCATCAGGCCATGAGTTTGCAATCTTTTCTATGGGATACAGACCTTCCTCCTGTCACCCATGCCTTTCTCATTTCAAGGTTGGGCTCCTGCAATATGCCATAAATAGAGCTACAACTTCCATCTGTTCAGAAACAGAAGCTGGTTCAGGAAAGTAGCTGCCCCTTATTAAGGCAGCGCACAATGGACAATACTTACCTGAAGATTTGTTATGGAGGCTCATTGGTTTCATGGGGGAGGTGATGCCATTGGGCTGGGCTGTAAAGCATAAATATTCTGATACCTGCTCGCTGAAGAGGCTGCCTTTTCCCCTCTGTGCCAGTGCTGCCAGGTCTGGAGGGGCCCCAGCGTCTTGATATGAAAAAGAAGAGGCTGCCAGCACGGTGTCCTCTGGCAGAGCCCGACAGCTGGAAAGATTGTTTTCCTCATTGGTCCAAAACAGTTTCGGTTGCTGCTTCAGGTCAGTCTGCGAAGACCATCTCTTTGATAGGGCGTGTGTGGGGGGGAGAGGAAGGGGGACAACTGAGGGTTTCTTGTGGGGTGGGATTTTGGGGGTGGTGCTGTTCGGTTACTGGCCGAGAAGTTTTACTTTACTCTTGTGCGATGCTGAGGGGTGCTCACCTCAGGCTGTTTGTTTAATAACTGGCAGGGTGGAGACAGACTTTTTTTGTTGCTTCTGAAGGACATTATCGGGGATCTGGCCTGCAGCAGAGCCTCTTTCTAGGCAACCTAGTGAGCGCGGCTGGCCAGTAGCAATCTACCTGAGCAATTGATGGCAGCTCCTGATTGGCTGGAAGAGTCAGCAGACAGGCTCTTTAGCCCAGCAGCAGTCCAGTCCAGTGGTCACTGAAAAGCATAGCCCATGGCTACAATAGCTCCTGTCCCAGCCTTGCTCCACGTAACCTCGGTCTGACCTTCAGCCCCGATTCCTGACTAGGGCTGCCAGGAAGACCTTGCTGAAAAGGATCCCTGGTGGCTCCGGTGAGCTCTGCTGACCAGGCTGTTAAAGGTCCAGTTGGTGACGTAGCAGGGCTAAGCCAGGCTCCCTGCTTGCCCTGGCTCCGTGCAGCTCCCAGAAGTGGACGGCATTTCCTCGGGCTCCTAGTCAGAGGGATGGCCAGGGAGCATTGCCCCGCCCAGCACCAGGTCTGCAGCCGCCATTGGCCAGGAACTGCAGCCTATGGGAGCTGTAGGGGCAGTGCCTGGGTGCAGGCAGCACCTCCGAACAGGGGCTGGACATGCTGGCTGCTTCTGGAGCCAGGACAGGCAGGGAGCCTCCCTTAGCCACACTGAGCAGCTGACCAGAAGCCTCTTGAGTTAAGTGCTGCCTGGCCAGAGCCCATGCCCCAAATCTCCTGCCCCTGGTCAGACCCTCCTCCAAGACGTCACCCCTCCCTGCAACCCAACGTCCTGGGTGCCGCCAGCCTCCGTGGGCCCCTCAGATAGGTGTGTGTGGGGGCGTCTGCTCTGTGGTCCCAGAGGGGTGGGGCCTGGAGTGGAAGGGGCAGGGGCGGGGAAGCCAGTCCTCTGCACTGCTCGGTGCTCTGGGCCGTGATCTAAAGGGCCGCCACCACCCCTGCAGTAAGAGCAGCAGTGGCCAGAGCTCTGGGCCCCTTTGAAATGCCAGGCCCTGGGGCAACTGCCCTATTTGCCCCACCCCCCGTTGGTAGGCCTGCCCACGCCCAAACTCCCTCCCGAAACCTGCCCCCCCATTCCAAGCCCCTTGATCCCAGCCTGGAGCCCTCTCCTGCACCCCCAGCAGGAGCCCTCTCCCTCTCCCATACCCCAAACTCCTGCCCCAGTGAGGAGCCCCCTCCCTGTACCCTGAGCCCCTCCCTTCTGGCTCCGCCCCAGGGCTTGCACCCCCCAACTAGAACCCTCACCCCTTCCTGCACGGAAGCCTTCTCTGAGGCTCTGCCCCCACTCACTCCAGCCCCCACTTTCTGTCATCTGCTGACCCCCACCCTCTCTCACTCACGTGCACCCCCCAGCTAGGCAGCGAGTGACAGAAAGAGGGGGCTGGAGTGAGTGGGGGCAGAGCCTCAGGAAGGGGCAGGGCAAGGGTGTTTGCTTTGGTACAGCTAGCAAGTTGGCAAATAGATGCTTGGCTCAGGTGCATGCCTGTGTCTCTTGGAGGTTAGCTCCATCAGTACTTATGAGCCAGGATGGGTAGGAAGGGTGTCTCTCCCTCTGCTTGTCAGGGGCTGGGAATGGGTGACGGATGGATCCCTTGAGGCTTACCTGTTCTGTTCAGTCCCTCTGGGGCACCTGGCATTGGCATGGCCTGCTGTCATGGGACTAGATGGACCTTCGGTCTGACCCAGTATGGCCGTTCTTATGTCCTGGGTCTGACCTGGGTTTGCTCTGACCTAGTTCCTGCTCTAACCACTAGACCTGACTCTTGCTCTAAGCACTGGCCAGGACAGCCACCATCCCAGTCACTGGCAGACATAAACAAAGCCCTTCTCAGTCTGTGGTCTCATTAGCTCACAAAGACAGGTTTATAAAGATGAAAGGTCACCACGTCGACCTCTGTGTCTTTCCCAGCAAAACCAAGCATCGGGCCAAATGATTTTGAATATTTTATGAAACCTGTCGAGCGTTCCCCCCTCCCACCCTCACTTTCAGGATGGAGGAAAACTTGGAAGCTTTCCACAATGAGTATTCTGGACCCACAACCAAGAAAAATGAAGAGGGAGGCACCCACGTTGAGAGTGCCCATAGCAGTGGCTGCTAGAGAATGCAGAAACCCAGCAGCGAGCGATCTCTAAAAGGGTTAATTTAAAAAATGCATGTTTGTAAAAGCTCCCCTGCTGCCCCGCCTTCCCCCCCCCAGAGTAATGTGTAAAGTCTGGAGAGAGTTGGAAAGAGAAATCAACAGCACAGCTGGCTGCTTCATTCCGCCTGCTCATTTTCCCTGCACCAGGAAGTAGAGAGCTGGGAATTGTTCCCCTGGAACACTGCTTTTGACAGAGTTGCATATGGGCTGGGAGAAGCAACGGTGTTGGCTCTGTACTGGCTCAGGAGAGAGGCCTATTTATGGCCTTACACAGCACCACCTGCTGTTGAGAATGCAGTACTGCAGGAGGCAGCTCCACCGCTCCCAACTGTGACTGCCTGGAGAAGTGGAGATGGTTGGCTGGTTGAAACCCAGGGGCTCTCCAACTCAGCTGCAGGTTCACTAACTTGCCTTTACCTGGCAGTGTAGTCCAGTGTTTCTCAACTTTTTTTTGCTCACGGCCCCCTTCTGAGCCTCGTTTACCTCTGTGACTCCCCTCATAGCTGCTGTTAGTTGGAAGAAAAGGTACATAATTTACCTCATGCTCCGTTTTTTCCATGTGGCCCCCTACAGGTAGGGCGTGGCCCCTGGGGAGCCATATGGCCCACGGTTGAGAACCACTGGTTTAGTCTAACAGCGGGTGGGCATAGCAGTCTGGCGTAGCTTAGCTTATATATATTATATCCTAGAAAGGATCTCTGGGTTAAAAAAAACCAACAGTCCCAAGGAGAGCAATTGCCGGTATCAATCCCTTGTTTCCTTTTGGTGTGAGAGTGGCACTGAGAAGTGATCTGTAATACGGTTTTACCAATTCCCTCACAGCACCCTTCAGTGAATGAAAAGAGATCGTGCAAAGGAAGTGATGCTTTGAGAGGTCTAGTAAGGCTACTGCTTCAAGAATGGCCCCTTTTGTGCCAGGAAGATATGGTGTTGGCCTGTGGATTATTTTATCCACATACTGTGGTTGAGCTGTGAACGGTCAGACAATGACTGGCGTGGGTGGACATTTCCCCTTTGGCACCTGTCGGTATACCTGGAACAGACGGCAGACAGGGTGGTCTGGTTGGTGTTTTAAGGCAGAGGTTGGAGGTTGAACACTTGTACCTTGGGTAAAGACTTTTGGGGTGTTTCATATGTAACTCACTGGCCAGCGTATGTTGCCTTGCCCTTTTGTACTTGATGCAGGGAGATTGAGTGGCACAGCTTCCAGCAACAAGACTTGGCTGTCTAGCTGAAAATGTAGAGGCGTATGCTTGCAGCTCCCGGGAAGTCCTTGGTAGGGTGGGTCAGGAATTTTACAGTGAAATATGTTTTGTCTGAACACATCGATTCATCAAAACCAAAACTGTAAACTGGAAAGGGTCAGTTTCAATGATTCTCCCAATTTAAAAAGCATTTAAAAAAAGCCAAAATGTCCCATTTTGATATTTTCTAAATGAGCTTTCATTTTTTTGGTCCTAAATGACTTTGGAAATGTTAATTATTTTATACTTAAAGATTATTTCAGGAAGAGCAACTGGGGCTGCTTGCTCACAGGGCGAGTTGAAATTCTCCGATTTGGTGACTAACCTAAAATCTCTGCCCAGGGACCAGGCATAGAATCATAGAACACTAGAATTGGAAGGGACCTCAGAAAGCTCAGAAGTCCAAGGGGCAAGGATAAAATAAGCGAAGGGTTTTGAAAGGAGTTGTGCTGTGCCAGTCAAACAAAATGCATTGCCTAATCCTTTAAAGACAGTAACATACATCTGAAAACACATAGAATCATAGAACACTAGAACTGGAAAGGACCTTGAGAGGTCATCAAGTCCAGTCCCCTGCTCTCATGGCAGGACCCAGTACTGTTTAGACCATCTCTGATAGATGTTTATCTAACCTGCTCTTAAATATCTCCAGAGATGGAGATTCCACAATCTCCATAGGCAACTTAATCCAGTGTTTAACCACCCTGACAATTAGGAAGTTTTGCCTAATGTCCAACTTAAACCTCCCTTGTTGCAGTTTAAGCCCATTGCTTCTTGCCCTATCCTCAGAGGCCAAAGAGAACAATTATTTTCCTTCCTCCTTGTGACACCCTTTTAGATACCTGAATACCGCTATCATGTCCCCTCTCAGTCTTCTCCTTTCCAAACTAAACAAGCCCAATTATTTCAGTCTTCCTTCATAGGTCATGCTCTGCAGACCTTTAATCATTCTTGTTGCTCTTCTCTGGACCTCCTCCAATTTCTTCACATCTTTCTTGAAATGTGGTGCTTAGAACTAGACACATGACTCCAACTGAGGCCTAAACAGCATCGAGTAGAGCGGAAGAATGACTTCTCAGGACTTGCTCACAACACACCTGTTAATACATCCCAGAATCATGTTTGCTTTCTTTGCAACAGCATCACACTGTTGACTCCTCTTTAGCTTGTGGTCCACTATGACCCCTAGATCCCTTTCTGCAGTACTCCTTCCTAGACAGTCGCTTCCCATTCTGTATGTGTGAGACTGAATGTTCCTGCCTCAGTGGAGCACTTTGCATTTGTCCTTATTAAACTTCATCTTCTTTACCTCAGAGGTGACTTCCGCTACCAGGCTGCTCAGCTGAGGGTCAGCTGGCATGCCGGACACTAGAGGAGCAGCCAGAAGCTAGAGGTTTTCCTCTGTGAAACATGTGAGTGAGTAATAGTATGAAGGGGTTTCGCTCACTCCAGGCTCCCCTTGCAGCTAGATGTGAACACCGCAGGCTCTCTTCTGTCTTGGGCCCAGAGTCTTGATCCTTCTACTTACAGGGTCTGTCTTATCCAGATTCCACCTATCAGACCTGGCTTTCCTCCTAGCCCCATCGGCAGGTGGGTAGGGGAGCCTGGGCCCATCTTCTGCAATCCAGGGCTTGGGGTTCTGTACCCTAAAGGTGCTCCCCAGCATATTTTCCTACCAGTCTCCTTCTGCAGAAGGGCAAAGCAAAGAAATGGAAATAAGATAAATCCCAGACTTTGCAAGTGCCCAGAATCCTTTCTCCCTCAGCAAGTCAGATAGAATCTCACTACCCAGAGGCCCCAGGCAGCCAGATCTCCCATAGCTCCTCCTTGTGAAGAGCTAAGGGCTGGTCTACATTGAAGAATATCACATTGGCACGGCAGTCTCTCTCAGCAATGTGGAATACCAACTGCACCTCTCAGGGGTGTGAAACTGACCTGACCCCTGTTGCAGACAGTGCTCGGTGGATGAAGAAATCTTCTATTGACCTAGCTACCATCTCTCAGGGAGGTGGATTTATTCTCCTCCTGTTGTTGCAGTGAGTTTCTACGTGGTAGCATTTTAAATGTAGACATAGGCCTTGTCTATACTTACCCAGAGATTGATGCTCCAGGGTTCGATTTATCAGGTCTAGTGAGGATTCACTAAATCAACTGCTGATGGTGCCCCTGTCGATCCCGGTACTCCATAGGGTCACAAGGAGTAAGGGAAGTCGACGGGAGAGTTTCTCCCATTGACCTCCCATAGTGGGGATGTCGCAGTAAGTCAGTCTAAGGTACATCGACTCCGGCTACACTATTCACGTAGCTGGAGATGCTTATCTTAGGTCGACTTTCTCCCCCCGTGTAGGCCAGGCCATAGGTGCAGAGTGCGGGGCTGTTCACCTCCACTGGCTGCCTGCTACTGAGCTTTTCTATTTCCTTTTGAAGCTGCTTCTCCAGCCCACACATGCGTTGCCGGTGGGGCTCAAAGTAGCTCTTTAACCTCTTGCTTTCTGGTGAAGGGAGAGTACGCCCACCATGACAGGGCTGCAGGAAATACATAGGAAGTTACTAGGCAACATGGATGTCGCAGGATTCCCCTAGAACCAGAGCACTTGTGGCTTGAATGAAGCCAGCAGAAATAATAGGACAAAAATCAGGGTAGTCCTGTGTTTGCTGACTTTCTCTGCAGAAATGAGGATGGGCTGCTAAGGAGAGAGTCCTTGTTTTAAAACAAGTACTTGTAGGAAGGGGGGAAGGTAAATGATTAAGTTGGAGAGGATTGAAAGTTTCCTCCCGCAGGAAAGTTGTTCTTTAATATGAAACGCTCCTAAGTAACCTGCACTTCTAGAGGGGAGGGATAACTAAATAGCGGAGAGAAATGCTTTGGCTGACAGTGACAGAGAGAGAGAGACTAGAAAGGTAACATGCAATCCATCAACAGGGCAAGTTTCATTAGTCACTGCTCCGTCATTTTGCTCTGAAGTTTAAATGTCGCGCAGAATGCCGCCCGGGATTTATCATTTTAAAAAAGTTTTTGCCATATTGAGAAAGGAAGAAAAATATTTTCACTGCTGCTCAGTAACAACATGGTCAGCTAGAGCATCCAGTTTTCTCGTGACGAGAGCTGCACCCGGCTCTCCAGAACCGATGATCAAATAGGCAACCTTGGTTCGTTTTTCTATAGCTGGCTGTTCAGTGCCATCGTTGGCTGGCCCTAGAAGTTTACTCATCTATACCTCGATTAGCTGCTCATCCCTTTGAAACCCATTGGTGGTGGCTTAATTCAGGTCCGAGCAAAGAAGCAAAATGTTTCATGTGCTGCAACTCCCATACTTCATACCCAGGGCTGCCTAATACCATTGCTCTTCAGAAGCTGTCAGAGGGAGCTAACACGTAATCTGCTGGATACCCACATCTGTAATATTGAATGGCCTGGACATTCAAATGGACTCAGGAAGGCTCAGTTCCTTTAAGTGAAAGAAAACTTGGGATTGTCCAGAGATCCTTTTAAATGGATTTTTCTGAAAGTTTCCCCCCAAATAAGTAACTGTGGGGAAAGAGACATGAAGTGAGGTGCATCATGGAGTCTCAGGCTGGTTTCTTTGCTCCTTAGTGTTTGCTAAAATGCAAATTGATTTGTTTCTGCTCTTTTCACTGCAAACAAATGGCCACATGACATGCGATTGCTAATCAACTCTCACGCCTCTTTGGAGGTGCTGTCCTATCCTTTGTCTGGGAAGAACATGTTTATCCACTCCCCCCGGCTTGTCTGGTTTTAGTTCTATGTTTCCTTCATGAAACATTCATGTTTGTCTGGGCCCTTAGTGGTTTATTATACACACACCATGCAAGAGAGTTAATGATCAGCGTGTTAGTTTCCCAGCCAGACCATACTCGATACACAGCAGATGCAGGATATGACATTAGTGAATTGGGAAGCACTGATACCCACTACCTGATACCAGTGAGCCTCACGCCTGGGGATGCTATTGGGGCTGCAGTTGTCCAATCCAGTTGTGGATGTACTGATGCAGTTTGGTGTTGCTTTAGAATCTGGAAAACACTTGTGCTGTCAGTTCACGGAAATTTAACTCTCCTGGGCTTCACCCTACCCAGCCACTTATGTTAAAGCTCTTCTACTTCAGAAGGAGTTCAGCCAGAGCTTTAAAAAACCCGTTTATTATTGTGTTCTGGGAGTGCCTACACACCCCACCAGTCCCATTGTGCTTCCTGCTGTACATCCAGCATACAGCCTTTGCCCTAAAGAGTTACAGTATAAACACAGGGTGGGTACCACAATCTCCATTTTACGGAGGAAGCTGTGAGGCACTGTGATAGGAAGGGCTCGAAGGGCGGGGAAGGGGATAAGGAGCAGCGTGGGCCCAGGCAGCTTCCCCTGCCACACCTGCCAGGCGCACGCAGGCTGGTGGAGGAGCTGAAAAGTGAAGCAGAATCGCTCACTTGCAGGCCACCGGTGGAGGTCAGCAGACCTGTCCTCTGAAGCTCTACAAAAGGAGCCCGGGGAGCAGCCCAGCTGCCAGGGCCCTGACGCTTCATGGTCTACTCAGCACGCTGGGGGGAAAGGCTGGGAGGCTTTTGCATGGTTTGCAACCGTTGCTTTAATTTACTGTCTTTACTTGTCTTTGCGTCTCCCTCTTGTGCCCTGGAGGCCATGAGCCCTCGTGTGTAGGGAGCCCCTTGCATTGCACTCTAGGGACAGGCCTACACTTTGGGGTGGATCGATGCTGTGGTGATTTACCCAGCAGGGGTCGATTTCACGGGTTGCCGCTCATGCTCCCATCGACCCCAGCGCTCCACCAGATGAGCAAGGGGCGCCGATGGGAAAGGTTCTTCTGTCAACTGAGCGTGGTGTGGACCCCCGCGTAAGGAGCTCTAAGATATGTCAACTTGAGTTATGTAACTCACGTTGCATAGCTTAGATTGTTCTGACCCCGGTGTGTATACCTGCCCTTGGGTGCAAGGCTCAGCCACCTACATCTGGGCTCTGGTTTGGAACCCAGTGCAGATGGGGGCCCAGGTTCCCCTACCTGCCGCTCATGGGGCTGGAGGCACAGGCTATCCTTGATTCCAGAGATTCAGGACTAGGAAGGTCCCATGTCTCAGAGACAAATGACTTTGGCCGGGTAAAGCCTGAAGTCCCTTGCTCGGCAGTGGAACCACCCTTTGTTGGATTCTTTTCCTATCCCCAAAGGGATAGGTATAACTTGTGGCCCTGCTGCAGGGATAGACGTAGACAGGGACAGACCACTGTAGGGTTGGAGAGGCAGTTTACAGAGGATGCCAGGAAAAAGGAGTGCCTGTCACACCTTTACCCATTTACTATGTTACACCTGTGCAGAGCAGACCCTTTCACAGCCACGTGAGGATTAAGTGACATGCCCAAGGATGCACAGAAAACATGTAGCAGAGTCTCAGTCCAATGCTTCACCCACAAGACCACCCCACAGGATGCTAATTCAATGTATAGGTGTCTAATATAAAGGTTTTGTCACTGCAGAGTAACTACAGATTTAGTAAACTATGCAAACCAATTATGAATGTGCTGTCACTTTCTGCTTTCACAATAAGCCCTGTATTCTGTAGCACTGGAGCTGTGGATCTATGCAACACTGCTGAAGCCAATTAATCAATAGCTATACCAAGGAAGGAGGAAAGAAATTAAAACTGGACACACTGCTGGATTTATTCTGTTATGTGCTAAACTTGAACAAATATGTTCCAGTCAGTGGAAGCCAGGGAAGCCAGTACTCAACCATACAAGACCGATGGCTCTAAGGAGATAAAAAGAAAAATAGCAAAATGCCAGACACCGGCTACAGTGGCTGGAGATCATCTGTGGAGGATGGAAATATTCTTTAAATGATGAAAGGAGACAATAACTCACAAAAGGCAGATTCACCAGTGAATCATGGGATGCTGCCTCCAGTAAGTCAGCAGAAATATGGTTCCAGAATTTAAAGGCAATCATCCATCAGTGATTCTGTTTATACAGATTTATGGATAGATCTGTACTTTTTCTACTATTTTTATATATTTATATAAATCGGACATTTTAGTTTACCTGTGCCTGGCACTCTAATTTTAGATGGTGATTATGAAATAGAGGAAACCAGGACATTTCCCTCCTGATATGTAGAATAAAAGAATCCCAGAGTTGGAAGAGACCTCAGGAGGTCATCGAGGCCAGCCCCCTGCCCAAAGCAGGACCAATCCCAACTAAACCATCACAGCCAGGGCTTTGTCAAGCTGGGACTTGAAAACCTCTAGGGATGGAGATTTCACCCCCTCCCTAGGGAACCCATTCCAGTGCTTCCCAACCCTCCTAGGAAAATAGTTTTTCCTAATATCCAATCTAGACCTCCCCCACTGCAACTTCAACCCATTGTTCCTCATTCTGCCATCCATTGCTACCGAGAACAGCCTCTCTCCATCCTTTTTGGAACCCCCCTTCAGCTAGTTGAAGGCTGCTATCAAATCCCCCCTCACTCTTCACTTCTGTAGACTAAATAAGCCCAAATCCTTCAGCCTCTCCTCATAGGTCATGTGCTCCAGCCCCCTAATCATTTTTGTTGCCCTCTGATGGACTTTCTCCAATGTGTCCACATCCTTTCTGTGAGGGGCACAGAATTGGACATAGTTCTCCAGATGTGACCTCACTAGTGCTGAATAAAGGGGAAAAATCACTTATCTAGATCCAAATAACAACTTTTAATACCAGAGAGACCAGGTGAGTGAGGTAATATCTTTTATTTTACCAACTTCTGTCAGTGACAGAGATTAAGCGTATGTCCAGACTGAAGACTTTTTCCGGGATACTGGAGGTCTGCTTTCCCAAAAAATTTTTTGTAAAAGCAGACGCGTTTTTCGGCATCCCTGTAAATCTCGTTCTACGAGGAAGAAGGGGTGTTCCGAAAGAGGCTCTTTTCCCAACATTTGGCCTAGTGTAGACGGGCCAATTGTCAGAAAACCCTCTTTCGGAAGAAAAGCCAATAAAGATATGCAAATTGCAATTTGTGTATCTTTTCCCGATAGAACTTTGTAGTCTAGACACAGCCAAAGAGATTAGCTCACCCCTCGTTGTCTCTCCCTAATATCCTGGGACTACCACAGCAACAAGAACACTGCATACAACTTCTTACACGCTCAAGGGAAATTGTTGTTTTGGGCCCCTATTAAGCCAAATACTTATAACCTGTGCTTAACTTTTGTGTAGTCTCATGTTTAAAGTTACAGTGGTTTCCTAGAACATATTATGAACCAACTTAGCATGTATAGGTTCTTATAAATGATGGGTGACCCTCAGGAGCATGGGACATTTGCCTCCATGAGGTTTAGATAAGCCTCAAAAGTTTAAATGCTTATTTGGCTGTCCTGAACTGCTGTGAACGTCCTGTTATTTTTGTTACCTGTCTCCTCCTGAATTATTTGTTCAGCTCATCTACTTGTCATATCTTAGTCCTTGCTCACGGAGTATGAACATTATTTTCTGTGTTTGCATAGCAGCTAGCACAATGGGGCCCAGGCCTGGCTGGCTTTTGGATATTACAATATTCTGAGTTTTAATTGCAATTTTTTATGTTTAAAGAATATGAAGGTTGTAAGTCACAAACTCAAAGATCAGGAAATGCCAAAATTAAGGGTATCCTACCTGTGATTGGGGTTGACCCCCACAGTCTGTCAGGCATGGGCAAGAACCCAGTTAGCATGGGTGGTGGGTGAAGCTGCTGCTTGGAGAGGCAAGCTCCCAGCCGGTGGTCCTGCCCACGCTCCCTCTTGCTTTGCTAAGGCCCTGCCTCCTCCCCGCTGTCTCCCTCTTCTCTTCCCTCCCCCTCCTTGTTCACCCCTTCCAGACAAATCCACAATTTCAAATGTAGCAAACTACATTTGAAAAACCCCCACTCCATTGAAATTCCTTTCGCAATAAAAGGGAGCATGTTTTCCCCTGCATGCCAGATTGTGAAGAGCGGACATGCAGAAGGTACCTATTTAAAGGCACTACATTTGGGAATAAAAAATGTCAGTCAAACTTTTTTTTTGATATATCCTTAAGTTTGTCAGAGATTTATTTGTAAACATTCTGTGGGAAGGGCAAGTCTGATTTCCTGCTGAATACAACATTAAATATTATGGAATACAGCTTCTCTGTTTTACATTCTTTTAATCGGTATTTCTAAACTGATTTAATATTTTTAAATATACTCTTAAGCCTTTATAAAGTAATCATTCCAGATTACTACATATTTAACACACTGAAACAAAGACATTATTTTAAATTAATCTGTCAGAACGGTTCATTGCTTTTAGAAAAAAGGAACGCTCATTTATTTTGTGTGATTTTCATAACAATAGACATGTTTATGAAATTTTAACATATGTTTATGTTGAAAATATGCTTCCAAAGATTTTAGGAATAACAAAGGATTTTTATATATTACCAAGGTACTGATTTTGGTGGAGGGTTCTCTTAAAATTAGTTTATCAAATAGTCAGAAGGAAAGAAAGGGAAACTTATTTTTCCAGTATCTGGAGGAAAAGGAATGTTGTCCCTTTAAAGGACTTCCCTCAACAGGGAGGTGAAAGGAAACTAGGGATGGATAGAAAGGACAAGACAACCTTGGAAGCCAGTTTTTTACTACTGTAATAAAAATAAAAATGTGTATTTTAGATAAAGGTGGTCTTTTGAGGAATTCATTTTAAAAAACTAGATGTCTAAAGGTCCAAGCATTTAAGGCTAAATCTGAATACCCAGATTGTGCATGTACAAATCCATGCAAGGGTTTTTGAGAGATGTGATTTTAGAATTTTCAGCAACAAACAAATGAAATATTTAAAGCAAATTTTAAAGGAAGGTCCTGTAGACATAGCAATGCACAGCTGGTCCTGTCGGTAAATTTCAGTTTTAGCATTTGCCTGTTCACTGGCTTCTTTGCCACTTACTGGCTCTTTCACAGAGTGACAGAAGAGGGTTCATGTGAGGATTACCTTCCCTCCCTCTTGGGCATCTGGTATTGGCCACTGCTGGCAGACAGGATACTGGGCTAGATGGACCTTTGGTCTGACCCAGTACGGCCGTTCTTATGTTATTATGTTCAATGTTATGTTACTAGGCCTGGCAAGTTAGAAGGCTTTTCACTTTTAAGTTAAGAGATCTACTTTGGGCGAAGATTCACCAGTCTGCAACAGCATTCTGTAGAGTCCTTCAGGAAAAGTCAGAATGGGAAAAGAGGAAAGAATGAGCACTATGACCCAGAGAAGGCATTGCCTCTCCTTGCCTCTTACACCCTCTGCCCATGCCAGCTAGTCCTAATCTGCACCTGTGTGGAGTAACTAAGGGTATGTCTACACTACCACCCTAGTTCGAACTAGGGTGGCTAATGTAGGCATCCGAAGTTGCAAATAAAGCCCGGGATTTAAATATCCCAGGCTTCATTTGCATCTTGCCGGGCGCCGCCATTTTTAAATACCCGTTAGTGCGGACTCCGTGCCCGCGGCTACCTGTGGCACGGAGTAGGTAGTTCGGATTAGGCTTCCTATTCCGAACTATCTGTACACCTCGTTCCATGAGGAGTAACGGTAGTTCAGAATTAAGAGCCTAATCCGAACTACCTACTCCGTGCCGCATGTAGCTGCTGGCACGGAGTCCGCACTAACGGGTATTTAAAAATGGCTGCGCCCGGCAAGATGCAAATGAAGCCCGGGATATTTAAATCCCGGGCTTTGTTTGCAACTTTGGATGCTACATTAACCACCCTAGTTCAAACTAGGGTGGTAGTGTAGACATACCCTAATTGCCTCCCGGGTAGAAAAATGGCAGTAGAGTAGAGTAAAGCAGCACAATGGGAAGAGGCTGCAAAGTAGACTGGTTCCTCTGATGGATGCAAGCCCTGGGCTAGGGCTTAACAGGTGGAGAGCTGGAGTGAAGCCTGGCAGGGGTGGAAGGGCTATTCATTGGAAGAGTTGCTTGTATCTTTATTTGGATTTGTGTGTACTACCCTGGCAGGGGCTTGAACAGTTGATAGCTGTTGACTGAGAAGGTCCTAAGGAACTGGCCGGAGGGGTGGGGTGCAAAGGTTAAGTAGTGCAGCATCCAGGGTGAGGATGCACCCTGGGACTGGGCCAGGTGGTCCAGCCGTGAGGATGAGGAGGAAAGGGGTCAGTGCATTGGGGGAGCTGGCAACGAGAGCTGGACAGGAGACAGCAAGTCATTTGGAAACCCAGGACATGCAGTTCCAGGAGGCAAACCTGGAGCCGGGAGAGGTAAGAACCTCACACTAGAAAATAATAGTGGTGGCAGCAAAACAAGAACTAGAATTAGTTCGGACAAGACAGGGCCCGACATAGGAGGAGAACTGTTGGCAGCAACTTGAAATAGCGCCAGCTGCAATGTGAACTGGCAATGATGTGCCAGCGCACGCCCAGGCTCTGGAAGCCAAGAGCAGGTCCCTGCAGGACGGGAAACTGAACTGGGCACATTTTGGGGACACAAATGTCCTGAGTGAGGAGATGAGAGACGCTGTCTTGATTGTGGACTCTGAGCCACCATCCCACAGGTGAGCACAGAAGCCAGGACCAGCAGTGGAGAGTGAAGGGATTTGGGGCCTTCAGAGTAGGGTAGCTGGCACAGAGGAGGCCCTGCCTGTACACATGCAGACAAAGAATACGGGAAAGAATGTTATCAAGATGTCCGAGGTGTTCAAAGCCGTTTGTTCACTCAGGTATGTGTCTGCGGGGCCCTGCACAGTCAGAGGAGGCAGTACCCTGGCCTGTACTACCTTGGGGAGGAGGAGGGCAGTGTGGGATGGGGCGTAACTCCCCCACCAGCTGCACAGCAAAGGAAAGGACCCAATTAACTATGTTCTGCAGCAAGAGTGGGGAAGCAACATCCTCTCCTGGATGTAGGAGGTGGAACTAAGCCACATAAGTAGCCTAAGGGATCCAGGCCTGCTTATGAGGAAGGCAAAGAGGGCAGTCGCCCCAGGGCCCGGCGATTCAGAAGGGCCTAGGGCTCCCGGCTGCCACCACTGCTGTGGTGGGGTCTGGAACGCCAGGCCCTTTAAATTGCCACTGGGGCATCATGTGGCACACTCCGGGTGGCTCTGAGGGCTGCCTGGGGGGAAGAGTGCTGCGGCGTAGTTCAAGCCCCTTCCACCTGGAAACACAGAGTCATCCCCACCCTCCCTTGCCCAGGGGCTTGGCAATTCTGTTGGCCCCCTGAAGGGACCGCTGCTGGGTGGAGACTGCAGAGGTGAGAGGTCTGTGGAATGGAGAGACGTCCTGGGCTATGGCTTAACAAGCAGGATAAACAGAGGAACTAAGGTAAAGCCTGAGAGGGACCGAAGGGCTGTTAATTTGGGCGTGTTTGTGCTACCCAGGAGCAGATGTAGGATTTTATCGCAGTGACTGAGAGAGGCCTTTGCAGGCCTAGGAAGTGGCTGCTGGGGGGTGGGGGGGGGGCGGCAAAGGTGAAGTCCCTTGTACTGCTGCATCCAGGCACAAGGGAAGCGCTAGAGGCGAGGAAACACTTACGTTGCACAATCTTAAAGCAGCCCCCTGGTGTGTATGTATTATAATCACACACTGTACTTTCCACTGGAATAAGCCAGAGGTGGTGTGTGTTCATGTCGTTACAGTTCACACTGCACTGGCACAAAGCGCTGGATTAAAGTTGCACAGGCTGCCTTAATTCTGTCGTTCCCGAACTTCTGTGTCCCTGACTTTGCAACCTTAATGTTCTTTTAATGTAGCAGGTTTTTTTTTTAAATGTAATATGTAATTTGTAAAGTTCTCTGAATGTCCTTTGGGATGAAAGGTGCCCTACAAATTATTAATAGTGCTTTATTGAATATGCATAAGCACCAGTTCCCTTGTGCAGCACCGATGAGTTGTAGCTAGGCCATGACATCCCATAGGGGCCATCGTAAACAGCAGCTTTGGGGAACATGTAAATATGTAGATTTCCAAACAAAAACATTACAGAAAAAGAACTAATATGAAATGGTGTTTCCACGGAGTACAGCTAACACCCTCCGGCCCTTCCCAATTATACCTCCCAGTCAACCGTAACTTTGCCTGCAAACTATGCAAATACACAGGCAAAGGTCAAATCTGTACAAATAGACAAGTCTGGGAAGCCATATTCTTCACAGGTGTGAGCTTGAATTCAAAACGAGCCTGCTGGTGTCCTGGGGGTGGAGGATGAATAGTTCAGGAAACAGTATAAAACAGACAAATGGACTCAACCTATTGTGTGTTTTATTCTTTATTGAATAGTTACTGGCAATGTAAGCTGACAAGGTGAATATATTGCAGAAAAGGAGCAAAGATTTCTTAATGTTAAATCAATGATTCATTTGCTCTTTTCATGATTAATTGCAAAGTATTTAGATCTATAATGACTCCTGTAGCTGCAACATAGTTTAATCAAAAGGGGGAAAAATCTAGTTCACAGGGAGGTACTGACACTAAACAAGGTCCGATTTGCTTCCCTTGCCCCTCAGTCTTTGGGGAGCTATCACAATCAATGGGGAGCACTGGACACTTCATACAGAAACATGTATAGAGGCAGATAAATCTGCACAAGTAACAAATAGCAGCAGCAGCAGACTGGCTTATACCCTGATCTGAAGCCCATTGAAGTCGATGCCAAATGCTTTCCTACAGTTTGATTAACTCTACCCCAGCAGGGCACTCCGCTGGTGGCCAGATGGAGCATCCATCTAGCGAAAAGGAGCTGGAGCTGCCGGTGCCGCTGGCTGGATTAGAACTTTGACCTCAAGCCCAAATACTGGGCAGTACCCCCAGATGTACAGACTTGTCTCTGCTTCCCCCTTGTTCCCTGTGGGAAGCAAAGTGTGCCAGCTTTTTCCTTAGTCTGCATTACTTCTTACTCTGCAGGGACTTGTCTGTGGGGGGCTGGCATCTAGGGTCCATCGATGTGGGTAGCCCATTAAGGCAAGTTGCGGGGCTCTTGCTTTCCTGTGTGGGTATTCAATTGGGCTCATAACAAGCCTCAGTGGGTCTGTTTGGGCAGGGAAGGGTCTGGCTAGGAAAGACGTGCTAAGGGATGTTATCGATGTAAAGGGCGGGGTGATTGGTTCAGGTATTCCATGGGTCCCCAGAGTAACTTTCTGTTCTTAGAAGACAGGTTTAGTTTGTCTCGGTACTTGGAGATGCATGAACCAAGACTAGAACACCAGAAAGACCGAAGTGTCTAGTCTCCTAGGGTGTGTCTAGACTATAGGGATTTTTAGAAAAAAGTGGCCTTTTTTCAAAAAATCTTTACCTGCGTCTAGACTGCCGCTGCGTTCTGTCGACAGTAAATCAAAAGAATGAAGCAGTTTTTTTCGACTGTGGAAAACCTCACTTTATGAGGAATAATGCCTTTTTTTCGAAAGTGCTCTTTCAAAAAAAGGTACTATGTAATGCAAACTGTGCTTTTTCAAAAGAGAACATTCAGACTGCCTGGGTGCTCTCTTTCGAAAAAGCGGCTTGCTTTTTCAAAGGTACTGGTTGTAGTCTAGACGCTCTTTTTTGACAGAGGCTTTTTCAAAAGTATCTTTCAAGAAAGCCTCTTTCCAAAGAAAAAACAGGACTATGCAGCACTTTAAAGACTAACAAGATGGTTTATTAGGTGATGAGCTTTCTTGGGCCAGACCCACTTCCTCAGATCAAATAGTGGAAGAAAATTGGCATGACCATATATACCAAAGGATACAATCAAAAAAATGAACACATATGAAAAGGACAAATCAAATTTCAGAACAGAAGGGGTATGGGGCGGGGGAGGTAAATGTCTGTGAGCTAATGATATTAGAGGTGATAATTGGGGAAGCTATCTTTGTAATGGGTAAGGTAATTAGTGTCTTCGTTAAGATCTAGGTGTAAAGTGTCAAATTTAAGCATGAATGACAGTTCAGAGGATTCTCTTTCAAGTCTGGTGTTAAAATGTCTTTGAAGCAGGATGCAGGTAATCATGTCATTGAGACAATGCCCTTTCTGGTTGAAATGGCAAGAAACTGTTTTTTCTTTGTGATCCTGTCTAATATCTGTTTTGTGGGCATTGATTCTTTGGTGAAGTGTCTGAGACGTTTGTCCAATGTACATAGCAGACGGACACTTTCGAAAGAGGCTTTCAGTCTAGATGTAGCCCTAGGGAGCGTCTACACTAGGAAATTATTTCAAAATAACTACATTTGAAATAATAGCACCAGAAATAACTATTTTGAAATTAGCATTATTCCCTGAGGAAAGCAGGCGTACAGATTTAGAAATAAGCAGCCTGTTATTTTGAAATAATGGGCTTGGTAGTGTGGAGTCTCCACTTATTATTTCAAAATAAGGGTGTAGAGTTCTGCATGTAGGTGCAGGACGGGGAAAGTTGACCCCACGAACAGGTGGGGATAAGGAGGAAGTATTTGCAGTCCGCTTTCCTGGGTGGGGCCGTTTTCCTGGGTGGGGCCACCGGACGTGCAAAAGACTGGTTTTTGCTGCTCAGGTCATGAAGCTCTGCAGATCCCATCCCCCAACCCGGGGGTCCCTGCTGCGCCTGTCAATGGCAGCATGCTCAGCTCCAGGGCATCCACACCTTGTGACCCCTCTCTGGGGCACCAGGCATAGTTTCCGCTAAGGTGCGTGCCTGTGTGGCTGTGCACCAAGAATTCTTCCCCCGACCACCTCTCCTGGAGAGCCACACAGCAACACTCACATGGCAGGTGGCTGCTCCAGTGGGCGGGACTGGCTGAGACAGCGTGGTGAAAGAGCCACTGGGGTGAGGGGTGGGGACCGGGAGCTGCCATGGCCACATGGTCGGGGGAGAAAGGCCTGCTCCGGTCGGACGGGACCTGTTCTGCCGGCTGGGGCTGGGAACAGGACATGCTGTATGGCAGGGGGTGGGGTCTGCTCCAGGGGCTGGGAACGGGACATGCTGTATGGCAGGGGGTGGGGTCTGCTCCAGGGGCTGGGAACGGGACATGCTGCATGGCCAGGGGGCAGGGTCTTCTCCAGGGGCCATGAATGGGACATGCTGCATGGCCAGGGGGCGGGGTCTGCTCCAGTGGCTGGGAACAGGACATGCTACATGGCCAAGAGGCGGCGTCTGCTCCGGCGGCCGGGAATGGGACATGCTGCATGGCAGGAGATGGGAGGTTTCTGCTCCAGCAGCCGGGAACATGTGTGTTAATAAATCGGGTGCCATGGTGACACACATCCAAACCAGAGCATGTGACCTCAATATTGGTGCACAAGCCAAAACTCCCTCCGGAGTTTTCATGGCTGGAAAATCTTAGAGGGAACACTGGTACCAAGCTTCATGGGCAGCTGAGGCTGCGCCAAGCTGCAGTAGCCAGGCTGTCATTTTGATGTGGACTTCAGCTCGCTGAAGGAGGGGTAGGGGCTGGCGGCGGCACCACAAGGCAAAGAGGAGAAAGCAGAAAACGGTGTGAATCCTTAAGTGACACTGAAATGTGTCTTGAGCGCATTGTTTAACTCTCAGAATGCCAAACCGTTTCAAAGGAAATTCGTTCATTTACACTTTGCATTTGGGGTTTGACCACACCTCACTGAAGACTATGGGGGATTGTCCATGGCTGTCACCGGGAGCAGGAACAGGGCTTTGGGAAACAGCATAGGTACAAAAACCAACCACGACTCCGCATCTCGTTATCCTGTCAGTTCAAAATGAGTTTCTCATCTGCCAGCTGTCGGGTAGCCTCTGAAAAGTGAGCTGAGGGTCACGGCCCAGTTCCTAGACGACAGGAGCCTGGTGGCCATCACAGCTGGGACTAATTGGCTTCCTTGCCGGCAGCCTCAGCAGAGGATTGAATGGCCCATATGAATTATTTCCTTGCTGTAGAGGGGGGAGATGTGTATCCCACTGAGACGTATTGGCAGGGAAGTGTGGGCAGCTTGCACTGATGCTGCCAGTGCCCTGCCGAGAGAAAGGGCTTCGGCCTTCCATTCCCTCCTAGCGACGCCTTCCACAGAACATAACGGACTGAAAACCATTCGTGGAGGGCTGCTGGAACCGTTACTGCCCAGGGTCAGATTGTGGGAAGGCCCAGGCGGGTGCACTGGGGAGCGGAGGGGGACTGGGAAGATGTTGTTATTTATCTGTAAAATCAGAGGGATGACGTGGCACACACTCTTCTCCAGCACCCCTTTCTTTCAGTGCCTGGCGTCTTTGTTTTCCTCTTGGGTTCCTTCCTTCTGATGATCTGATAATCAAGGGCTAGATTGACTGCATAATATCAGAGCACCAGTAGGAGGAAGGAGGACTAGGTGTACTGCATATGAATTGGTTAGCATCCCTTGAAATGGTGAGGAACCCTGATAAAACAGTCAACTCCTTGCACGACATAGCCAGACCCTGACTGCAAGCCTGGCACATCTGTGGGAAACTCCCTTACGGTCCAGACGAGCTGGCCAGTGCTTGGGGGTGAGGGAGGAAGGAAATGGCACCTGAAGACCAGCTATAGAAGCAGGGCAACAGCATCACATTTCCCATGTCTGGCCATTCTATATTTTCTGGCTGTGCATGCCGTGGGCTGAATTCTCCCTTCGCTTTCAATTCTGGGACGCATCTTTGCCGTCTCCACTAACCACCCAACCCTGTGATCACACACGTGCTGCCTGCTCACCATCATACCACCAGGCTTGTGCAATGCAATCCATGTTAGCTCCCAGAAAAGAGACAGTCCTGCTTGCCCGCTGGCCATCGTGAACAGGAGCCTAACTTGCAGTCTGCCTTTCAGCCCAGGCCTAATGTCCCACAGCCTGGATTTACATCGCCGACCAAGATCCATCATCTGCAGTTCTGTGGGGAGAAAAAAGACACCCCTAAGATATCCCCTCAAAAGCCCCCCCATGTGTACTGGGAAATGAGAAAAGGTGAGAGCGAGCCTTCCATCTTTTCAGAGCCCCAGGAGAGAGATGCAGGAGAGCTTTAAAGCACAGTGTGACAAGAGGCTCCCCTATGCAAACCCGGACCCAGCAGAAAGCCAGCCAGCCGTGCGTATCACTGTGTGAACCCAAAGCAGGAAGACCTGGGCTTTTATTTTTAGCCAGTGAGATTTATTAAAAAGAAAAATCTTAGTGATTTGAACTGACACAAAAAACCTGTGTCCTATTGATTTTTTTAACCTAATTTGGGTGATGCTAATTATACTGGACCACCATAATTTGTACACAGAGCTCGGGAGCCGCAGTAGGGTACAATTATCTTCAACTCTGTGAGGCCGATATGTCAATATCAATTTGGGTCTCAATTTTCAATACGTTTTGGTGGCTTTTTGAATAGCAGTCCCGGTCTCCTCTGGGCAGCCTGTTTCCTTCCCTCTACTCCACATTCCATTTACTCCATTTAAATTCACATTCTTCCTCAATCTGAACTAACTTCCCAGTGCAGACCAGCCCTAATTCAGGTTCTGAAACTGCACAGTTGAGATGAGGGGCAAATTGTGGCAGATGAAAAAGAAAGAATCCCTTAAATCCCAGCTATCCTACCAGCAGCATTTTCTTCCTGTCTATTTTCAATGCTTAAAACGTACCTACATCAATATTTCAGATATACAGGAAAAAATTACGAGTCTTACACAATGATCCAAGAAGAAATTCTAAACAACTTCTTCCCCAGTCATCCAATAAGGACGGTCTATAAACAGGATTATCGACAGTCACTCCCTTAAACGAACATGCACCCTCTTCCAATTGACACTCTACTGAAAACTCTAGGGCCGTGGTCCCCAACACAGTGCCCGTGGGGGCATTTGCATGTGCACGCCAGGTGCTCGGGGCTGGCCTGGCCCCGGGCACATGGCGCACGGTGAGCGTCGGCTCCGGGCACGCGGTGCTTGGTGGGGGGAGTGCCGGCCCCGGGCGCGCGGTGCTTGGCGGGGGGAGCGTGGCCCCGGGCGCGCGGCGCTTGAGGGTGGGGGCGCCGGCCCCGGGCGCACAGCCCTTGGAGGGGGCACCAGCCCCGGGCGCATGGCTATGGGGGGGCCCCGCCGCCGGGCATGCGGCTATGGGGGGGCCGCCCCCGGCATGCGGCTATGGGGGGGGCCGCCCCCGGGCGCGCAAGTGTCCCCACCCCCTGGCGCCCGGCGGGCGAACGGCCACACCCCCTGGCGCCCGACAACCTCAAAGGTTGGGGACCACTGCTCTAGGGAGACAGGCCTTGCAGCATGCTCTGAAGCCTGTGACCTAGGCTATGTCTAGACTACATAGTTTTCCTGGGATACATCCCGGAAAAACTAGCCCGCTTCCAGGTAACGTGTTTGCTCTTCCACTTTTTTTTGTGGAAGAGCAAACACACTCTTTTCGGGCTTCCAAAAGAGGGTTTTTTCCCGACATTTGGCCCAGTCTAGACGGGCCAAATGTCAGAAAAGCCTCTTCTGACAAAAGAATCGGAAAAAGCTACTCAAACGTACTCCATGAGGCGCTGCCACTTTGAAAAGCTGTGTGCAGCCCAGGTCCAGATGGGGTGACCCCAGGCTGCACGCAGCGTTTCAAAGCAGCAGCGCCACATGGAGCCCGGGATCAGCTGGGGACTCCCCTGCTGATTCCAGGCTCCTGCGCTGCCACTTTGTAATGCTGCAGGGAGCCCAGCGTCAGGCTCCGTGTGGCATTTCAAAGCGGCAGTGCTGCGTGGAACCTGGGATCTGCTGAGGACTCCCCAGCTGACCCTGGGCTCCACGTGGTGCTTTCATCTTTGAAGTGCAGTGGTACTTCAAAGGTGGAGGCGCCCTATCATTGCAAAATGCATCGACTATTTGATTAGTCAATTACCCGATACTTAACATCCTTAATCTGAAACAATTTAGGAAAATATCTTGTGTAGAGAATTTCAAAATTGTCAAGTTTCATTTTGAATCAGAAGGAAAACAAATTTCTAAATCTAAAGATCCTGCATGAAATGGAATTTTCTTCCTCCACATCACTCTGGCTGGGATATGGTAACCAGATTTACGTTTACAGAAGGTATTTAAAACGAAAACACTATGAATGTCTCCATTGTTTAGACAATCCAGCTATGATTCTCCTGTGTTTTTAGTTGGCAGGAAATATACTTGCATTTGACTGTAAGAGTGATATAAAGGGATGTTTGTGAGCACAAATAAATTAAATGATGTTTATGTTAGTATTCAGTGATGTCCTGAAGATGACTGACTTTGAAAGTATTCAGATTAATTTTGAAGACGGTCTATCAAAGATTAATAGAAATACTAAATCAGTGCTATGGATGTAGGGGAGAATGCAGTTCATTCACTTGTCACTCTATTCACAAAGGTACTGCAGTTTAAGCCCTTGATTTACATATAGTGGGAGAAATGAGTGGAAAGGCAGAACACAGTCGCGTGTCACAACATTTAAAAGATTTGTGTAGAAAGAAACATTTCTTCTGTATTACAAGCTTGCTGTTATATATATATATAAAAGACAGAGTGGGATTTTTAGGAGTACTTGGGATTGTCCTGTAGACACCCATGCCTGCATTTTATTGATGCGCTTGGACTTTTATTACAGTTCCTGGTAAACTTCCAGTGATTTCCATGAGAGTGGAGTTAAGTCCTGATCAGCACTTCTGAAAAGCCCACCCTTTATTGCTGTGTTTCCCTTTCCTTTTCATCCATTGCCTCGGAAAAGGTCCAAGAAGAGTAAAAGCCGCTTTAATGATGTGAAGAACCAGTTCCTCACTCTGGGCTTGAAGAAAAGAGTCTCAGCTTCATTGGATCCCCAGCACCGAGCAAAAATTGCCAAACAATGGGGCTGTGTCTAGACTGGCAGCTGCTTTTGCGGAAAAACTTGCCAGCTGTCTACACTGGCCTCTTGAATTTCTGCAAGAACACTGACGATCTCATGTAAGAAATCAGTGCTTCTTGCGGAAATACTATGCTGCTCCCGTTCGGGCAAAAGGGCCAGTGTAGACAACTCAGATTTGTTTTGCGCAAAAAAGCCCCGAACGTGAAAATGGCGATTGGGGCTTTTTTGCGCAAAAGCGCGTCTAGATTGGCACGGACGCTTTTCTGCACAAAGTGCTTTTGCAGAAAAGCGTCCGTGCCAATCTAGACGTTCTTTTCCGCAAATGCTTTTAACGGAAAACTTTTCCATTAAAAGCATTTGCGGAAAATCATGCCAGTCTAGATGTAGCCTGGTTGTGCAGTGGAGCCATGATGGTGTTCTCTTGACTCACTGCTATGTATTGATACATTACAATGAAAACTCTGTAAAGCAAAGATCTAGGATGACACTAGAGGAACCTTTTATAGTTCTCCAGGAGCCTGATCCACAGCTCTTTGAAGACCATTGAAAGACACCCCTTGATTTCAAAAGGCTTTGGATCGAGCCCTCTAGTTTGATGTCCCCTTTCGCTTTTCTTGGATGTTGAGAGGATTCCCCTCCCCCCTTTTCAATAAACAATACAAAGTTGCTCACTTAGCAGCTCTGAGTGAGTCATATTTCAGTCTAGTCCTGGGGGTTATGAATGCTACTGTCAGATAACGCTGATGTGGCTGCCAAATTCCCATGATGGAAATCATGGAGTCAGCACCAAAGTCAAGAGCACCTAAATCAAGGTCAATGATGCTTGTGGTTTTACACACAGATGGTAATTTCTTAATGTGTTAAACTGGTCACCCATAACGATATACAAAAAAGGAAACAGTGTGTCCTGTGTTGTCATGAAGTATCCTATTTATTAGTAACTATTTGAATGTTTACATGTACTGTTTAATTACAAATATTCCTGGCGATAACGACCTTTTTCACTCCCTGGAGTGAAGTTCTTGATGCAACAACAAATGACTCATGTCAAGCTCTAGGGAGGTCTCAGACCTGAGGAAGAGCTCTGTCTCAGCTTGACTCCCTCACCAACAGAAGTTGGACCAATAAAATATATCCCCTCCCCCTACCTGGCCTCTCTGAGACCATCCTGGCTACAACAACACCTCCCAGATACAGTTATGCACATATGAGAGTAGAGCTACGATTCTGCCATGGAGGTCACAGAAGTCCATGACTTTTCGGGGCTGCAGTGACTTCTGGTGAGGCTGACTTCAGGGCCAACCAAGCTGCTAGCCTGGGGCCAGCTACCCATGCAGTCCATGACCAGCTGCACTGACTGCTGCTCCAACAGCTGACCTCGGAGATGCTCCCGCCGCAGCCAGTGTGGCTGGCCAGGGGTCCACTGGAGTAACAGTATTTGTAGGGAGCTCCAAGCAATGGATGTCTGGGAGCAGTCAGATCCCAGCTATTGGCCCCCGGCTTCCTCCCAGCAGCAGCACCCCCCTCCCTTTGGGCACTAAGATTTAGTCCAGGGGTACTTATGGTAAAAGCCATGGACAGGTCATGGGCCGTGAATTCTTGTTTACTGCCTATGATCTGTCCATGACTAAATCTTAACCTTATATATTACATCTGGTATAAGCACAGACAAATTGGTTGCCATATGCCAGTGCCAATGTGGTGGTGTCTCCAGTGCTAGTTTATGTCATTTTTACTCTGCAGACTGTAGTTTCTGCAAGCCTCACAGGCTGTGAACTTGACCTTGGAAATGACATGTACAGCAGTTTGTTCTTCTGAGAATCATCCCCATTTGTATGCTAAAAGGCAACATTCAGATCTGGGCTTTATTTGTAAATCAGAAGGAAGAACTCTGGAGTAATGCTGATCACCAGTTTAATCTGGGAGTTGTTCTTGAAGAGAACATGCTTCTAAGTTCCTTAATTGCTGACTGCAAGTGTTCCAAAAGCAAGTGTTCCAACACCTGGTGGTGTAAATACAGCCATTTTGGAGGAATATTTGTAAATTTAATCTTTGGTTATGTGACGGGTAACAGCCATTTCCGTTCCTCCCTCTGGTGTGTTCTATCTAGCATCAGTTTTAAAGCAGGAGATGATGCAAACTGCTGTCTGTCAAGTCATGGTGAAAAAAAAAATCTATTTGATTAATTTTCCATTAGGCATGTAAGCAACTAGTTGACTAGTGACTTGACTAGTTGCTTCTCCCCCCTTGCTGCCTCTATCAGAGAGAGAGGCAGCAAGGGGGGGGAGGAGGAGTTGGGGGGTGGGGAGCCAGCTTAAAAGCTGGTTCCCCCCAGCACCGTCTCCATTGGGAGGGGGAGGGGGTGCAGCAGAGAACTGGAGGCGCTTCTGCCTTTGAAATGTAGCAGGGCTCTTGTTACATTTCAAAAGCAGGGATCATGGAGCCAACGGGGGACTGCTTGAGTCCCCCACTCACCCTGTGCTCCCCACAACACTTCCACCTTTGAAATGTAGCAAGCCGGTGGGGCTTTTGCTACCTTTCAAAGGCGGAGGTACCCTTATCAACTAATCGAATAGTCGATGCAAACTTTTGACTATTCGATTAGTTGACTAATCTAAATTTAACATCTCTATTTCACATCTTTCTCTTTGAACTGCCCACCAACAAATTATGATTCTTTAATTTATTATTTGAAGTTATTTACTGAATTCCTTTGATGCCTGTTCATATTCAAAATTTGAGCAGTGTTGGTTGGGAACAGAGGTCCTGAGGTATATTTGTTTTCTGACCAGTTTAAGTATGACTTTTCGAATCAGGTTCCTTGTGCGACTGTGCAATTACAGACTTGGAAATTTGCTTTCTCTTATTATTCTCTAATATTTTGGGAGTTATTATTTTCAAATAACTAATTTTGAAATAACCTGGCAGTGTAGCCATAGCCCATGTAAACAATGTTGTAACCAAAGTTACTGCCTTTCAAAAACAAGCATTCTCCCTCTGCACATGCCACAGTTTAGAATGGTTAACAGCCATGAAGTACAGTCTCCCTTCCCAAAGATGTAGCTCTGCCATGAGTTGCTGATTGAATTAGTAATAGATTTTTGCTCTTGGTTGCTGTTGGAATTATCTTGAAGATCTTAGTACATGTGGCAGCAGCACTTTTTACAGGAGATGTCTTAACATGTGTTTCAACTGATACAGATTTTCATTAGCTACAGCCATGAAACAAACCAAACATTTCAAAACCAAAGATAAAACTCCACCTCTGACCTCTCCCAAGTGTCCCCATGCAGGCGAGCCATTCAACAAACACCTTGACTTTCAACAAACACCTTAGCCAAGATTATCTCCCCCTTTCCAGGAGGTTAGCAGGAAGCTACCAGTGTTGCCTCTGTTGTAATGTTGCGTTTCTCTGGCCAGAGTATGCTGAGTAAAGTTGTGAAGAGCATGTGCTACCTCCAGGCTCCCGGAGCTAACGTGGTGGAGTCCCACAGTCTGTGGTACATGTCGGGCCTTTTCCTGACTCCACAGAAAACACCGGCTACGTCAGTCAAGCTAAGTCCTGGCTTCTTCTAATCATCCTTCCCTGGCAAAAGTGATATGTGTCTTGCAAATGGATTCTCCTCCTTGCACATAGTTCAGGAAGGGGCTCCAATGCCAACAGCAGCCATCATTAACCCTTCCCTGGGAGTACTCTCCTCCCGGTGGCGTTTGGTTCCAGCATACAGCGAGTCCCTTTCTCTTCAGAGCAGCGGCCACAATTGCTTGTGCACTGCGCCTCCTTTTTGTCTGCTGGCCAGTGCTCTAGTTATTGGAAACTGTTTTGCAAATATGCTGGTTTGGTAAATACAGGCAGTCCCCAGGTTACGTACAAGATAGGGAATGTAGGTTTGTTCTTAAGCTGAATTTGTATGTAAGTCGGAATTGGCATCCAGATACAGCCGCTGTTGAAACTGACCAGCGGCTGACTACAGGAAGCCTGAGGCAGAGCTGCTTTGCCCTGGGCTTCCTGGAATCAGCTGCTGATCAGTTTCAACAGTGGCTGAATCTGGACGCCTGGGACAGAGCATCTGGGGCGCTGCCGGGTAGGTCCCTGCAGCGCCACACCTCGGCGCTGCAGAGACCAACCCGGCAGCGCCCCAGCTGCTCTACCCCAGGTGTCCCCAAGTCAGCCGCTGCTGAAACTGATCAGCGGCTGATTCCAGGCAGCCCGGGGCAGAGCTGCTCTGTCCCGGGTTTCCTGGAATCAGCCGCTGATCAGTTTCAACAGCGGCTGAATCTGGACGCCTGGGACAGAGCAGCTGGGGCGCTGCCAGGTAGGTCCCCACAGCGCCACACCTCGGCGCTGCAGAGACCAACCCGGCAGCGCCCCAGCTGCTCTACCCAAGGCGTCGGCGAGAAAAGCCTGGTCTGCTGCGGGGGGGGTGGGGGCGCAGCTAGTGCACCCCCCCCAGCAGACCAGTAAGACGCGGGCGGCGGGACCGCCAAGACGCGCCATGGTCCCGCCGCCCGCATCCTCCGCGGCTTTGCTCCACGTCTCCCTGGTCTGCTGGGGGGGCCCCGCCAGCAGACCAGGGAGACGCAGAGCAGCTTTTCTCGCTGCGCAGGATGCGGGCGGCGGGTCTGCCCAGACACACCGCGGTCCCGCCGCCCGTGTCCTCCGCGGTGAGAAAAGCCTGGTCTGCTGGGGGAGCACCAGTTGCGCCCCCCCCCCCCCAGCAGACCAGGGATACACGGGCAGCGGGACCGCCGAGACGCGCCGCGGTCCCACCGCCTGCATCCTCCGTGACTTTGCTCCACATCTCCCTGGTCTGCTGGGGGGCCCCCGCCAGCAGACCAGGGAGATGCGAAGCAGCTTTTCTCGCCATGGAGGACGCGGGTGGCCGGACCGCGGCGCATCTGGGTGGTCCCACCGCCCGCGTCCTCTGCGGCGAGAAAAGCCCTGTTCGTATGTAGGGATTCAACGTAAGTCGGATCCACGTAACTCGGGGACTGCCTGTACATTTTATTTCATGGAGCTGCCTGAGGGCTAGAAATGGAGATGCCCAGTAAAGTAATTTAATCTGTCCCCTGCTGGGGCATTTTATATTTTCAGCCTGTTATTTGATTGTCCTGTGGACCTGCTCCCTGCAAACTTATGTGTGTGCTTACTTTTGTGCCCTGAGTCATTTCATTGCCTTCCAGAGGATTCCTAACAGTGCATAAAATTAAAGCATTTCCCTTCTGAGTGCTGTAACATGCAACTTTACTGTTGTCTCTTCAGAAGACCAATTCCTCAGCTGTCATAAATCAATTGCTTACGCTTATAAGGCTAGCTCAGTGGTTTGAGCCCTGGCTTGGTAAATGAGTTCAATCCTTGAGGTGGCCATTTAGGGATCTGGGACGAATCTGTCAGGGATGGTACTGGTCCTGATATGATAGCAGGTGATTGGACTTGGTGACCTCTCAAGGTCCTTTCCAGCTCTATGAGATAGATATGGAATTAAAGTCAATGGCATTGTACTTATTTACACCAGCTAAGGATTTGATCCAGTGTTCAGGATGGAGTAGATTCCTGTAACAAGAGCAGATCACTGTAAACCTGGGTGTTCACTGATATTTACAGAAGTGAAATCACCTTAGAAAGCTGTGAATATTTAGCTTACAAATGGGTTTGAATCCTCAGTGAAAATACACCTATGATCCTTCTGTATAGGATGCAAAGAAGAGTATTGGACATTATGTTTAAATAGTTCCAACTGCATTTTGAAATACGCTGAGAGGCACCACATGTATAAGGTGATAAATGTGCCAGCGTGGGTTAATCTATCAGAGGGAAATCCTGCCTTTCGAAAAAGGAAAAAAACAAGAAATCCAAGGACTAAACATTGAAAGAGGAGAAAGGAGAGACGTTTCCTTTGTATTTCATTATCTGAGGTCATGGGCACACAGACAGAGGAAGATTTCTTTATTTCTGTTTTCTACAGGAGATGGAACAGGGATTGCAAATCCCAAAACTGAATAGAAAAGGACACGGCATAGCCGGCTTATATTTTCAAAGCAATGCTATAGCTGATGTTGGATTTGATTCTTCATGAAATGTCCCACTTCACCCCACAGATTTGTAGGGAAGCTGTACAAATTCCTTCTGGCATGAAACTGTTCATGTGTGATTTTAGCCTTGCAACAAGTGATCTTGGGGGTGATACTGCAAGTTTGAGTTCATTGAAAGCCCTACTTTCAGCCACTTAAAGATGTCTCAAGGGATTATACTTCCCAGGCTTGTTTTCAGACCAGAAATCTAAGCATTTACATTTAAGAGAAAAACAAACAAGCAAAACTATTAATCTAATTTCTGAAATATTAAGTCCTTGTTTTCTCCACACTTACAGTTTGGGTTTAAAATTGAGCCAACAGTATTTGTTTAAAAATAAAATACTAGCATTTAATTTTAGACACTGTTGTTTTCATCAAACTGGGCCATGGCGAAGGGACTAATTCCTAGATTTATCCAGAGAGCTCTTTGAAATCACATTAAGAATGATTATTGAGATAAAAGTTGCTAGCTTGGGCACTTTGTACTACCTTGCCAAAGAATGTTTTAAATGATGGTTCTTATAATTAGTAATAATTATAATTGGCATTGCAGCAATGCCTAAAAGCTGCAGGCAATTATCGGGGGCTTGGCTTGTAACCACAAGCAATGAAAAGATGTTCCATGTCCTACAGAAGGTCTGGAGTGAGTGCCCATTCTACTACCCCATTCTCCAGTGCAGTACTGCCTTCTTGAAGTGTTTTCTTGACCCAGCTTCAGTATTTGGCAGTCTCTGCTTTCCTCCTCCCTTTGTTTTCTTTGTCTTTCGAGGTGGGGCAGCTTCCGAGTCTTGCACAGTGGGGCTGCAACTCGTTGGGCTGTGAGACACTCCCATAATAAACAAGATAAGCAGTAAGGATATGTCTACACTGCCACCCTAGTTCGAACTAGGGTGGCTAATGTAGGCATTTGAAGTTGCAAATGAAGCCTGGGATTTAAATATCCCAGGCTTCATTTGCATCTTGCCGGGTGCCGCCATTTTTAAATCCCCCTTAGTGCGGACTTCGTGCCCGCGGCTACACGCGTCACGGAGTAGGTAGTTCGAATTAGGATCTCTAATTCGAACTACCGATACACCTCGTTCCATGAGCACTCAACATCTCCTCCCACCGCCAGGGCATGGGTGCCTAGTGGGAACCTCTGGAGGGGGCAAAGGCACTCCCCCACCCTCAGACCAATCATGTAGAAGTATCCTGGCCCCGCCCCTTCTGCTTGAGGCCCCACCCCTTCCGGTGCGGCCCAGGGACACTTCAAAAATTTCTGAAGTGGCCCCAGGCAAAAAGTTATTGCCCACCCCGATCTACACTGACAGAGTAAAAGCCCTTCTTAATGGGTATCTGCTCTGATCCTCAACAGCATGCCATGGAGCAGCACCTAGGAAATGTTCAGTCTCTCCCTGTGCTATCGACAATGCCCCTACGTATTTTAAGTAGCCATTGTTTACAGACCTGCTCAACAATTACTTTTTGGTCAGTGTACAGAATTATTCAGGTTAGGTCGGTAGTCGAAAAAACCATTTGCTGTGGGGTAACCCACAACACGGCAATGCCAGGCAGGAGAACCAGATTCAATTCACTATCCTACCTCACGTGGCCTAGGCTCAAACCAGCATGCCCGTCCTGATGGGAAAGGGAGGATGTGGCTGATGTGTGTAACTCAGCAGTGATCCCCTGGGTCAGGAGTTCCTTCTCCGAGGTTAAGTATCAGAGGGGTTGCTGTATTAGTCTGAATCTGCAAAAGCGGCGAGGAGTCCTGTGGCACCTTATAGACTAACTGAAGTGTTGGAGCATAAGCTTTCATAGGCAAAGACCCACTTCATCACATGCAACTGACGAAGTGGGTCTTTGTCCACGAAAGCTTATGCTGCAACACTTCAGTTAGTCTTTACGGTGCCACAGGACTCCTCACCGCTTCTCTGAGGTTGTTGCCATTTTGTGCCCTATTTCTGTGCTGGGAACTGTCCAGGAGGACCACTGACCCCATTAATTTTGCCTCCTGTCTCCCTCTGCCTGTGGCTGTCTCAATGCAGGACTGAGACTTTAGGCAGTATGACCATGCTTGGTATATATGAGTTCCCTGGTCTGTTTCAATAAGGGTTTGGTTTTGTTGCGCGTAAATCTCTTGTGGACGTGGCATACACAGACTCTCAGAGAACAAAAGCTTCAGAGGGGTAACCGAGTTAATCTGTAACCGGGAAAACTTCAAAAAACAACAAACAGTCTAGCAGCACCCTAGAGACTAACAAAACATGTAGATGGTATCATGAGCTTTCGTGGGCACAGCCCACTTCTTCTTTTAATCTGCATATGGTCAAGAAGCAAAATCACTGAGGGCTAATTATTTGCGGAGGAGAGACCATTGAGAAGAGAATGAACTTAATCTGAGGACAGTTGCCTTCTGAATAATAGGGATGGGGAGGAAGACACAAAGTCAACTGAGAAATGATCTCAGAGGCAGTACAGCTTTTCCAGTATGCTCGCAGCTCATTTTAATCTTGCTGCTTTAATTTTTTTCTCAAGTATGTTCTAAGTTTTGCGCTAGCTTCCATGAAGTTCTCCTCTGGGCAGGAATCTTTGAGGCCTGCTCTCCACCAAAAACTGAAATTTAACTTGCTACTTCACTCCCTGTGTGGTGTAGTTAGGTCAAGCTAGCCCCCACTGTAGACTTAGCTAGTTGATTCTTCAGTTGACCTAACTAAAACATCATGGAGAGGTGGATTTATTACAGGGACAGAAACAAACCCCATCTGTTGCTGCATTGGCACAGCTGTGCTGCTATAGTACGAGTAGTGTAGACATAACTTAACAGTTTGCTTATTTGGTGGGTTATCTCCAGTTCCCTTAGGTCTAATCTTGAGATGGGAAAGTATCCCAGGACCTAAGCCTACATGGACTCCTACTCCATTGGAGTGTTTCCAGAGATACCAATGGGCTTTGGGTCAGATCCTAAACGATTGGAGGTTATTTATGAAAAGGAGGCAGCATTTGCTATCACTATACTGATCACACAGCAGTGGATCATCTTTCACTGTTCTGTCAGGTAAAGTCAAATGCTTCTCAGGGAGATTAGGGATTGATTAAAGTCACCATGTGCTCAGGGATATATTTCTGTATTAACCTAGGAATTATATGTCAAATATCCAAGATCTCTGCTATGATTTGTAGGCTTTATTTGCAATGTCATCATTTAGAAGCAGGCAAGCCATTTCTTTTTAAAGGAAGTACCCAACATTTTGTCCAAAATCAGGCACTGTTTTAGTGGATGAAGAGCTATCTTTTCACTCCAGAATTACGTTTACACTGCTCTGTATTGAATGAAGCTGGGAATCTAGATAGGGTTGCCAGGTGTCCGGTTTTGAACTGCACAGTCCAGCATTTGAGCTTTCTGTTCAGGAAACAAATTGAGAAAATATAAATAAGAAAATATAAATGTCTGGTGTTTTCTAAATAAAATGTAATGCAGCGATGTAACGTCAAGTGTGCCTTGTATTTTTGTTGAAACCATCGGCAATCCTAAATCTAGAAGATTGGGGCGGATATTCCTGGAGGCCATTCCAGAAACTATAACATCTACTTAGAAAAGGCAACACACAGAAACCTGTTAGGGAACATTTTAACTTGCCTGGGCATTCATTAATGGATCTCAAAGTCACCATTGTTTCAGGCCAATTCTGCAAGCCAGCTCCACAGGGAAATCTTAGAACTTAACTTCATTTATAAGTCTGATTTCTATAATTAGGGTTGCCAGATACTTTCACAAAAAAAAAAAAAAAAAAAAAAACCCATGAACATGGAGGGTAAAAATTAAAAAAAAAAAAAAAAAAAAAAAAAGACCAAAGTTCGTTCTTCACACCCATGTCCAGCATTTTCTATGTTTTTTTTGTGTTTTTTTTTACCAGACAGAGGCCACAAATACCGTACTGTGTGGGCCAATACTGGACACCTGGCAACCCTACCTATAAAAGAGATATGAATAAAAACATTGGCTGGATGGCCTGCTACATTCCACATCCTAATGGCATAAAAAAACAAACAATGGGTACTTATGAACAATTTGTACCTTCTCTATCAGCTTCATGTAGCATGGATACTCTATTTCTTTCCCCTTTTTCTCTTCCCCCCCCCCCATTTATTTAGAAAATGGTCCTTTAATAACGCCATTCGTCTGAAAAAATGGGTTGTGCCCACGAAAGCTCATGATACCATCAACATGTTTTGTTGGTCTCTAAGGTGCTGCAAGACTATTCATTGTCTTTCAAGTTTTGCTTATATCTGGATGTTCCCAGAGAGCAGGAGAATTCCAGTAGCTATACTGCTCATGATTAATGCAGCAGTCTCAGGCCCATTAAACCTGTATATCATGTCCCACATATTCTGTCTATCTGTATTGTTTGTATAGCTTTGGAAACAAGTCATGGGATTTTGCAAGCTTTTAAAGTCTGATGTCTCTAGACAACATTCAGAATAGACTAGGACTTCACAGAAGATGTCACAAAGGTATACACTAAGAAGATGATGATGATGATCAATAATTTGTAGTGAGGTAATAGGACTAGGGCCTCATTGTGCTGGGCGCTTTACAAACATTGACTTCAGTGAATAGATAATTCGGCCCATACGTTGTTTTGTCACATGGAAAAAGAGGTACTTTTCCCAGGCATTGTGCAGTGACTTAGCCACAGGAGAGCCCATTAATGTCAGTTGTATTCATTGTGCAGCTAAATCCCTGTGCGTTGCTTTGAAAATTTATCCTTGTGGAGGTTTTTCCTATTAATTTACAGTACGACAACAAATGGCTTCAAACTGCCGCTTTGCTCTCCCCATGACTACTGCCAGGGTAATCAGGAACAGCACAGAAAATGATTAATGGCTGATTGTGTCAGGCAATGTGATCCACAGATAACAGGTGGTTTGCAAAAAAGCATATGGCAGAATAAACACCTGGGGCCAAATTCATCCCTGGTCGAGCCCCACTGAGGTCGGTGCAGTTACACCAGGGATGGGTCTGAACTCTTTTATTATCACACCCAGTGGGTCTTCGTAGAACTGTGTCAGCACAGCAGAATTCAAAGTGCTACATCATTTAGGCAGCTGCAAAGCTCCGTGCATACCCGAGCTATTAGATGGCTAAAATTAAGACTTTGCTTTCAGGACATTACACTACCGTTCGTTTCACATATATAGGTCCCTGAGCAAGGCCGGTGAGTAACCCAGCGACGTTACGCTTCAGAGGAGGGGCCTATACCTGCAGCAAATTACCACACTCCCCATGCTAGCTCAGCTGTGCTAGCTGGTGCATTGGGCAGAGCCAGCAAAGGCATCGCTGGTTACCGTCCTACGAGCCTAGTCCCTTCCATTGGGGCCGATTGACCCTCCAGCTGCGGAGGTGCTCAACCTATACTCTGTTCCAGGCCCTGCCCCCACTCCACCTCTTCCCCCAACTTCCCATCCCCACCCACCTTTTCCTGCCTTTGTCCCACCTCCTCCCCTGAGTATGCCCCCTCCCTGCTCCTTGTCCACCCTCTCAGAGCTTCCTGAATCCTGCAAATGAGCTGTTTGCAGCACTCTGGACGCACTGGGAAGCCGGGGGAGGAGGTGGGCAGTGGAGCCACCAGTGGACGAGAGGCGTGTGGGTGGGGGTGGGGTGTGGGAGGGGGGAAGGAAGCTGGGTGCTGGTGAATACTTCACACCCACTACTTTTTTCCAGCCCTGGAGCACCCTCAAAGTTAGCTCCTATGTTTTCTGCCCATCTGCTCCAAGGGGAGTAACAAGGTGCAAGGCCCTGGTAACCCATGAAGGGCTGGAAGGGGGTTCTCCGGGCCCTGCTTGGGTATGTGGTCCTGGTTGCTGCCTGACCCTTGGGCTCTGTAGTGTAAATGCATCCTTTGGTGGCAGAGCTATGTCAGCAGCACCCCCTAGTGGAGATATAGTCATATGCCAACTGAAGGAGTTTTTCTATCTCCATAGTAACTCCATCTCCCCAAGCAAAGTGCTGACCAAAGCACTCTTCTGTTGGCTTAGCCGTGTCCACAATGGCAGTTTAGCCAGCAGAGTGTGAGATCGTTTTTCACACTCCTAGCTGACATAGTTATGCTGGCAAAACTTTGTAGTGTAGAGCCGGGCCCAGAATCTACTCATTCCCTACGCAAACTCCCAGAGAAGTCAGTACCTGAGCAAGGAGACAGCTACCACTGAATGCAGACTCCCCTACAATCTTCCTTGGGGTTATCTAAATAATTCTGCAATGCAAAGGGACCCAGCTCTCTTTGCCGCTGTCTTATTTGTATTGTCTGTGGGTAAGCGTCGCATCCCTTATAATTGATATTTTACTATGTATTTTGGAGATTTGGGTTTTATCAATGACACGTTCTGAGCAAAGCAGCTGGACTGCTTCTATCTCCCTTTCCATATCCAGGGGCAAGTTGTGGTGATAAATGAGCCCTGACAAGGGATGATTTACAACTCCATTGCCTGAAGGTACGCTGCAGATCCTTTTGTACAAATTAAAACCTGCTTCAGAGTTCTTAAATTTTTCAGGGTAACCTTACTGCTTCTTCCCTGTCAGAGCTCTCATCACAAATCACTGCCTTCTGAGCCCTTTTGAAAACATTATTTTAACAAAGCGTCTCAGCTTTCCATTTATTTTCCTTTTAAAGTTACTTGGGCTTCCATCAACATTAGCTCCATGTGGCAGGGCAACTCTGGGCCAACGGGCTGCTACTGTACAGTTCAGGTGGCTTTTTTATCTCAATGGGGCGGGTGCCTTCAGAGAGGCTGAATATGCATGAGGTGACAGCTGCTTCTTTCTCTCACTGTCCCTCTTCTAAGACCAGCTGCCCGTTTACAGATCACAGCTGAAAATGTATTTAAGGGGCCTAGAACGTGAATCGTCATAGCAGGATACTGCAGGGGCCCACGCCACAGAATGCAGAGCATCAGACTGCAGGGAGCATGCATCTGCCAGCAGTAAGAAGAGTTTTGTTTTCAGAGCTCTCCCACCCGTTTTCAGGCCCCAGGGCATGTTACTGGGAGGGAGTGTTATCTAGTGACTAGAGCCGTAGGTTCTGCTTTCTGCTGTGACTGGTCTGCACCACATGGGATGGTCAAAGATGTGCAACTCCAGCAATGTAAATTACGTAGCTGGAGTTGCTGTATCTTACATTGCATTTCCGTGTTGTCTACGCAGTGGGAGGCCAACAGGAGCAAACGCTCCCATCGGCTTCCCTTACTCCTTGTGAGGAACAGAAGTACCAGTGCTGTTTGAGTTTAGTCTAGTGGGTCTATACTGCATCTGCTAAATCAAACCCCAGAAAATCAGCCATGGCAGCGTCGATCTTCTGTGTAGTGTAGACATGCCTTAAGTGCCTTAGCTTTCCCATCTATAAAATATTTACTTTTACCCATTGGTTTTCCTTAATTTATATCTGTAAAAGCCTCTGAAATTCTGAGATGAAAGGTACAAATTATCATTATTTAGGCAATAGCAGAAAAAGACACATAGATGGCAAACCCGTCTCTGCAGCATGGAAAGCTTGCAAAGTCTAACTTGTGCTACTACGCAGTTAAGGAACATGTAAGCAAGAGCTGTCAAGATACCGTGAGTGAAATTTTTAACTGAGTAGATCTGAGTCCATTTTGTCTTCAAATACACGTTGATGCCAGAAACAGTGACGTTGAATTTCTTCCTGTTGTAATTCCATGAAGTCAGTTCATAAATGCCCTGAGTTAAATACACTTGGCTTGTCAGCATTCAGGAACATATGGTGCTTGGACATGTTGCCAATAACATAATTGCTGAAATATTACAGCCATAAGCTACTATGTTAATTTACCTGTTAGAGCATTTCACACTCATTTGCATGATTTTCCAGGTAGTGACCTGGATTTTCTAGGTAGTTTCACTTCATAAGCCAAACAATATTTCCTTGGTGGAGCTGTGCAAATATTGTGGATGTGGCACAAAGCAGGCACCAGCTGGCTTTATTAAATCAAGCACAGATCAATCCTTTTGCCACAGGGAGGGGAGCACTGAAGGCTAGAGAGAATATGTTTTCATGGATAGAATCAATACACACACAATCGGTGTTGCTCCCATGCACAGCAAGGAGAAAGCTTAAGGGCAGGTAAAGCAAAGAGGTGGGATGCAGCTGTTACAAAGGTAAGCCACAGGTGCGTACATGTTACAGGTTCCCCTCTGTGGCAATCCACAGAGGGCGAGTTGTTACAGCGTGGGTTGTTAGCTTTAGAAGTCTCTGATTCAACCCCTAATGTGCTGGCCAAGAAGGCAGCTGTCATGTAAACACGAAGAGTGTTTCACTGGGAGCAGGGTTTGGCTGATGGTCACTTTCTTGCACTTTTGGAGTCAATGCTCAAAAAATGTGGGATCAGTCCCAGAAACAATGCGAGCCGGTTCACTACTTGGATGTAGAAGTGGGACATAGCTTTGCCTAGAGAACACCCAATATAAAGCCTTGGCTTTATCAGAGCAAATAAGGTCTTTGCAGAAAAATGCAGATGAGGTCTCACAGGCCGCTGACAAACATAATGGACTACAAACTATCCCTTCCGCACCTCAAGTTGTGTGTTATGCTGTGCAGCTTTTCTCCAAGCAAGTTTACAGGATTCCCAGGTGTAGCATGATGATAAAGTATTAAAATGGAGGATTAGGATTGGCCTGAATCTCTAATAAATGAGGCCAATAATGTATGGCGTGAAAAACTCCATCTCCTTTCCAAGAAGAGCTCATAGAGAGAGAATGAACTGAGCTCACACACAGAGGAAATATGCAGTCATTGGTGTGTAGAAATGAGTTAATGAAAAATCATTGACCTGGCAACACAGACCTTGTTTTTCCCAGGGGGAAAATCAGGGTTATTCCCGACAGCATATAGAGGTAAGGGGCCTGTTTCAAATGTAACGTGAAAGTGATCTCATCTCTAAGCATTTAATGAAATATGTAACACAAGCTAACTTACTGATGGCCATCAGTAGTACAAAATGTGGTGTGGTGAGAGTCAGGAGAAATCTCCAATGTTAAGTTGTTGATTGCCATGCACCCCCATTTAATAATAATGGATACTATTTACTAAATGAGAAAAGCCAGATATGCTGTAACTAATCACAATAAGGCAAATTCTGGTCTTGCTTATACCAGAGTACATCTGGTGTAAATCCACTGATGTTTTTATAGCTATTCCAGATCTACTCTGCAGACCTATGCTCAATATCAAACATAAGAACGGCCAGACTGGGTCAGACCAAAGGTCCATCTAGCCCAGTATCCTGTCTACCGACAGTGGCCAGTGACAATGATCAAGCAATTTGTCTCCTGCCATCCTTCTCCAGCCTCTGACAAACAGAGGCCAGGGGCACCATTCCTTACCCCCTGGCTAATAGCCTTTTATGGACCTAACTTCTATGAATTTTATCTAGCTCTTTTTTAAAAAGAGGGTGGTGAAGCACTGTAATGGGTTTCCTAGGGAGGTGGTGGAATCTCCATCCCTAGAGGTGTTTAAGTCTCGGCTTGACAAAGCCCTGGCTGGGTTGATTTAATTGGGATTGGTCCTGCCTTGGGCAGGGGGCTGGACTTGATGACCTCCTGAGGTATCTTCCAGCTCTATGATTCTATGAATCTATGATAAACTCTGTTATAGTCCTAAGCTTCACAGCCTCCTCTGGCAAGGAGTTCCACAGGTTGACTGTGCGCTGTGTGAAGAAGATAATATTATAGCCTGAGCTCCGAGAAACTGAACTCCCACATCAAGAAGGGACATTACTTTTTTAAAGTGCCATGCTTGGACCTTTCCTAAATCAACTCAGGTTATATCAAGTACCTGTCACTCACTGAATTTGGCCAGACAACATAAGGGGAATGGAGGCCGGTTCATGTATTTTTCCATCACACAACAAGGGGATGCTAACAGACAAAGGCCCCATTAGTATCAGCATTATGTTTGGCCCTTCCGTGTATTAGTCTTTATTTATGGTTTGTGTTGTGGTAGCACTTAGGAGCGCAAGTTAGGAGTCAGAGACCCATGGTGCTAGGAGCTGGAGAAATGCAGAAAAAAGATGGTCCCTGCCCCACAGCGCTCACAGGCAAAGTAAATATAACATGAAATATAATTTAAAAACAACAAATGGTCTGGTAGCACTTTATAAACTAACAAAACATGTAGATGGTATCATGAGCTTTCTTGGGCACAGCTCACTTCTTCAGATGACTGGAGTGTTGAGTTTAGGATGTGCAGACCCAAAATAAATGGGGGAGGGGAGGAAAAAGAAAGGGGGCGGGAAATGAGGAGCAGAGGGTATGAAAATATCCATAGGGAAAAACAAGTAGGCAGAACTGGTAACCTATAAGCACCTAAAGATTGGATAGTTAAAAGAAGCAGATAAGGAGCATAGGACAGCAATTAGAGAGGAAGGGTACTAATGTAAGAATCTACACAGACAAAGAGCTGTTGGCACCTTCATTGAATGTTAGGTTGATAATGTCCCAGCCATCCATTATCTCGATTGAGGAGGTCATCAGTGTAAGAACTGAATTTGCGGATGAATTGTAATTCCAACGCCTCTCTGTATTTGGCTTGTAGAATTGGTTTGTGACAAGACAGCCACCTGGAGATCTTTTAAAGAGTGATTAAGTAGATTGAAGTGTTCTCCGACAGATTTCTGTATGTTCCCTTTACGGATATCTGATTTGTGTCCATTGATTCTTTCCCGTAGGGACTGTCCAGTTTGTCCAATATATATAGCAGTGGGGCATTGCTGGCATTTGATGGCATAGATCAAATTACTGGCTGTGCAGTTAAATGAGCCTTTGATTTGGTAGCTTATGTTGTTGTCAGTGATGAATTCGCTTGTATAGATATGTGGGCAGAGTTGGCACCATGGCTGGTTGCAGGTCTGGGTTCCTGGATGCTTATGATGTGGTTGTGTAGCATGGTGACCGGAAAGAATTCGTTTCAGGTTGGGGGAGCGAGAATAGGCTTTTCCCCCAAGGCCTCTGAGAGTGAGGGATCATTTTCCAAGACGGGTTGTACAGTGTGTATAATGTGTTGGAGCTCATGAAATATAATATACTTTCCAAAATTAACCACGCCATCTCTTTCTGCTAATACTGAATTTGGGATGTAAAATATTCTACATCAGAGGCTCTCGAAACATGGCTGGGGGCTTTTTTCATGACACTGCAGCCACCACCACTTCCTCTTCCTCGCTTCCAGCACTTAAACGACATAAACATTCAGTGAACAATATTATAAATACCTTTTTAGTATTACTTTCGCATTGAATCCACCATTGCCGATGCCAGTGTGAAGGAAGGCATGTGAGAGGCACTTTCTCCCTTAAGATGTAGTCTGTCCTGGCAAAGCGTTCACAATCCCTTATTAATTGTGGGCCAGATTCCGCAGTCACTGCTGTCATGAGCCAAGGCCAGGGCAGCAGAATAGGGCTTTATATGAGACATTAGATCGGGATCCTTCCTGGGATTAGTACTTGGATGTGCAAAGGCAGCGTTGGAAGAAGCAGGCATCGGAATAAAAAAGCAATAAGGATTTAAAAGTCTCCTCTTGTCTTTCAGCATTCTTTGTAACAACACCCATCAAACTGTATTTGTTTTGTGTTTATATGTGTGTCGTATGAACTTTCATTGGAACCCCTCTGCAATTTGATGTTAGTTAAATGTACCATTAAAATGAAGTGTTAGCTTAAAAAGCTCGTCAGTAGTTTTCCACCCATGAAAGCATTTGCTGAAACTATATTATGTTCTTTACTGCCTGCACTCTATTTTCTCTGGTATTGGTTCCTTAGTTGACTGAATTTCTGAGGTAAAACAAAGAGTTAAATAAAAAGTGTGCTTTTGCCTTCTTTGGAATGTGATGTTAAAGGTTGCGCTGTTGTCATAACTAGTGAAAAATTAGATGAACAGCCTAAAAGTGTTAGGAAAGGATTGTATAGGATTTTTCAATAGCTGTTAGTCCAAGCAGAGGTTTCTAAAAATAAAGTCTTGTAATGAGAGAGCATATAAAATCCAAGATAGATTTCTGCCTTTTAATGAGATGGGAAAATATATTACATTAGATATACAGGCTATTTTTCTTTTATAAAATTCTGGCCTGGTTTTATGCAGGTTTTGGTTGAAAATTCCAGATGTTAATGAGTGTCCAAAAGGGGGAATAATTTCCCCCATGCTAACAAAAAATATGTTGTTTGCAAATATACATTTTCCAGACATTCAAGACAGTAAGATATATCTTCTCTTACTGAATTCAATCTTGGTCCATCTACTGGTTTTTGCGAAGTAGCAACTTCCTGGGGTACGTCTACACAGCAGGGCTAAAGTCGAATTAAGCTACGCAACTTGAGCTATGCCAATTGCGTAGCTTAAGTCAAAATAGCTTAATGGGGTTTTTGGTGCTGGCTACACAGCAGGAAGTTGAAGGAAGAACACTCTTCCTTCGACTTCCCTTACCCATGGGTTACCATGAGTCCAAGTAAGAAGTCCTTTAGGTCGCCATTATTTCAAAATAATGGCTTGCAGTGTAGGCACGCTCTTTGTTATTTCGGAATAATGTTACCGTATTTTCCGGCATATAAGGCGACTGGGCGTATAAGACGACCCCCTAATTTTCCAGTTAAAACATAGGTTTTGGCCTATACTCGCCGTATAAGACTACCCCCACTTCCGAGGCAACACCATTTAATAACACCAGCCCACTGGATGTGCCCTAATACAGTACTGTAGCTTCGGCTACATACAGAACGTCCCTGTGCTGATACTGTATGTACCGCACTGAGCCAATCACGGCAAGCGGTGTATTCTATTAATGCATACAAAACCTGCTCGGATTAGCAAAGGTTGTAATAGCCCGCCTCTCTGACTCAGCCAATCCGAGCAGGCTTTGTATGCATTAATAGATGAGACCGCTTGCCGTGATTGGCTCAGTGCGATACATACAGTATCAGCACAGGGACGTTCTGTATGTAGCCGAAGCTACAGTATGTTTATACCCGGCGTATAAGACGACCCCCGATTTTTGGGGGATGTTTTTTAGTATAAAAAGTCGTCTTATACGCCGGAAAATACGGTAGTTATTCCGAAATAACGCTGCTGTGTAGATATAGCTCTGATGATTTGTTAATGGACAACCTTGTTGCTGGAAAATTGTATTGTTTGCACAGAGTTTCATCTGAGTTGAGGCTGTAGTTCCTGAAAGAGGAAAAAAGCGCATTCATTTAGCAGAGCTTATCTGTTACTCAGGTAGTATTTTGTTACACTGTGAAATAAGTTTTGTTCTGCAAACTTGGAGTCATTGTGGATAGTTCTCTGAAAACATCCCCTCAGTGTGCAGTGTCAGTGAAAAGAGTTAACTGTGCTAAGTGAGGGTAAGTCTAGACTACAGGCTTTTGTCGACAAAGCTTCTGTCGACAAAGAGCATCTAGACTACATCCAGTTCTGTCGACAAAGTGGCTTGCTTTGTCGACATGAAAGTGTAAACGCAAAGGACAGTGGAGAAGCAATAACGCCTTCTGTTGACAGAACTCTGTCGACAAAAGGAGTTATTCCTCGTAGAATGAAGTTTACCGCTGTCAACAAAACTGTTGAGTTCTGTCGACGTTATGTCGACAGAATTCGGCGGTAGTGTAGACACAGGTATAGTCCACTTTTGTCGACAAAGCCCTGTAGTCTAGACACACCCTGACTGACTAATTGCTACAGTAACAGCATGAAAACAGTTCAGTGTTGGAAGCACATTAATGGGGACATTGGAGGGTTCATGGGTGATCTCCAGATGTATATTGTATGGTATAGAAACATTACAAGCAAACAGCTGATTGTTTCCTGGAGATAGGGTACACCTATTGGGCAGGGCTCAGAAGATCTTTCTCTCAAACATAAAAGTCTGTATTTTGGAATAGAAACCCTGTTTGTGACTTCATTGCTGCACCATCCACAATCCCCACCCTCCAACCATTCTGAAACATCATCAAGAACACCATTCCATTGCAACAGAATTGTCCTTTGCTCTAGACACAGCATGTAAGGGTACGTCTACACTGCACGGCTATTTCGGGATACCAGAGGTGGGGCAGCCTAGGTATAGTAGTGGGACTGTGGCCAGGCTGAAGGGGGACCACAGTGAAAGGTCAAATTGCAGGGCATGAGATGTACAGCTGCCTAAATGACTACTATCTACTAACAATAATCTATCTCTTCCTGTTTTTTTGTTTTGTTTTTAAAAATTAGGAAATTCAATGGCACAAATCTGCATGAATGCAGAGTTCAGGTCACATGGTGATATGTTGACCCCTGGCAGAATGCTGAGTTGAGCAAAACACAAACTTTCGAAACCCAGGAAATACACTGTTAAGGTTACCTATGCAACCTTAACTCTGCCCTGGTTCAGCAATGCCCCGATCCATGCCTTCATCACATTTATCTTTACTTTTCCAATCCCACATTACCTACAGCCCTTCACTTTCACCCACAGGATTCCAGCTAACACCATTAAAGGACAAAAAAGCGTGGTGAAGAAAGCTTGCTCAAACCACCTTCCCTCTACATTCTTTGAGGAATGCCTCAATATGCACATACTCACACTACCCCCGGGCACTATAAATTCCAGGGGATTCCAGACCCTGGTAAACACACACATAGCTATCTTCCCAGGAAAAATAGCACAGGTACAATTAAAGACCCATTTCATAGCTGTTTACAGCTCTCCTCTTACTGAAGGCATGCAGGCTGCATCATGAAGGCAAACATGCACTTCTCCCTTTGCTCACACATACTGCACAAGTTAGATCGCCTCATCACAATCACAGCTCTGTCTCATGTATGTGCCTTCATATCACAAACACCCCCTTTCCAAGCAGGCCTAACCATAGCCTCCACCTATTAGTATCGGTACACCCAACACACTGACAGCACCTGGAGCATAGCCAAATAATTTCTACTGGTTACTGCCAACTCCCTGGGAACATGGCCTGGGCAACCTTCCTTCTTATCTTTGACTTTCTCTCGTGTAATCGCATAAGCTGGAATCCTGTGGGTGAGAGTGAATGGGCTGTAAGAGCAGATGATGTGCTTGAATCTTTTAGCATCTATTGGGTTGGCAGAGCATGGGTGTGTGTGCCAATGGGGTATATGAAGCATTGCTGAGAGAGGGCAGAGTTAAGGTTGCACGGGCAACAAGAGTTTCTGTTTAAACTAAAATTGTCCCCTGACGGCTGTAAAACATGGTCCAATACACATTATGGAGAAGGTAGAAACTATCCACCTTGCCCTGCGGAAGAGGCAGTGAGTGACCGTGCAGTTGCAGATGCAGCCCAGGGAAGTCATTGTGATGTATGTCTTCTTATAAAATAGTAATATAATCTGCTTCTGCTGACATCCCATGCAGCTTTCATGAGAACTGCATCCAGTTTTGCAAACTAAAGCGGTTAGGGATATCTTAGACCACACCTGGAACAGCATCCAAACTTCAGGATCATTGGCCGAGGTCTAGTTTGATCCCCTTTACAATGAATTGCTCCTGTTCGTCTAGACAGATATTACAGATGTCTCAACTTTACTATTATTAGAAATGGATATTGATTGTTATAGCAGGTGTCCCTGGGCAGCTCACTTATACATAATCATCCTAGTCCTTTTTACTTAGCATGCAAATGTAACACTGGCAGACCCCAGTCGTCTGCAAGTGGAATAGAACCTGGGACCTCTGGAGCTCAGGTCATCAGCCTCTACTGCAGTGCTTCCCAAAAATACTGGGCATCCGCGTGGCTGCCGGGAGGGGAGTGGGGTGGGCTGGGAGGAGGTGTGTGTGTGGGGGGGAAACTGGTCACCAGGAGGCAGGGTTGGGGGCAGCGGGGCTGTCCGGCGGAGATGGGAGGGGGGGGGTGGCTGGCTGGCAGAAGCAGGGCTGGACGGGGGCAGCAGGGCTGGCCAGGAGACATCGGGAGGAGAAGCAGGGGAGAATCAGCCAGCTGGGAGGGGAGTAGGGGTTGGCGACTGGGCAGGCCGGGGGGGGGGGGGGGGGGAGGCCGATGCAGGAACCAGCCACCAGAAGTGGGACTGGCCAGGGGAGATCGGGAGGAGAAGCAGGGGAGAATTGACCAGGTGGGCTGGTCGGGGAGATCGGTGGGGAGCAGGGGGAAACGACCACTGGAAGCAGGGCTGGACAGGGGAGATCGGGAGGAGAAGTGGGGGGGGGGGGAGCGAATTGGGTGGCAGGAAGTGTGACTGACCCAGGGACATGAGTGAGTCCAGCCCTGGGGATTCCATTTTGCCCCCCCTGCCATACTCTCCCTCAAGTAGTTGCGAACTGCCTGGCTGGTAGACACACTCACGCAGAGTTAGCGCATCTACCAGCTGGGCAGTTCGCAGCTATGGACTGATACACCTAATTATAATAAAACGTACCTAATTAGAAAATACCAGACATTTTATATGTCCAGTATTTTCTCAATTTGTTTCCTGGACAGAACCCTCAAATACAGGACTGTCCGGTACAAAACCGGACACTTGGCAACCCTACCCCACCTTGCACTCTCCCTCCTAGACAGATACCCTACCCCCAATCTGCTCCTGCTCCTGCCTCCTGGAGTGCCTGTGCGGCGCCGGGTCCTGAAGCCCTGGCCCAGGCTGGGTGGAGGATGCAGCCGGGTGAAACACTGAAAATGTATTCATTTTTACTTCTTTTTTTATATTTTTGGGCTGCAAAAAACAGTATTGAAAAAAAACGGGTTCCAACTAAAGTAAAAAGTTTGGGAAACCCTGATCTAGCCAGCTTTCTATCCATCTTACAGTCCTTTTATCCGATCCATATTCCCTAAACTTGCTGTCAAGAATATTGTGGGTGACTGTATCAAAAGCTTTACTAAAGCTGGCACTGGGGGCTTTTGGAGGACTAGAAATAACTTATTTGAATATTCATCATGTGGTTAATGAATATGCAAATATGCAAACGAATGTTATCGGTCCTCCAAAAGCTCGTGAATGGATTTACTGGTCCCCGTGTCAAAAAGTTTGGGAACCCCTGCTATACTGCATGATCTAAAAGCCAGCAGACTGTTAGCCATGGCAGTGTTTCAGCAGACTCATTATTCTCTTTCTAAGGCTGTGGTCACCAACCAGTAGATCGTGATCTACTGGTAGATCTCGGAGGCGCTAAGAGTAGCTCTTGAGCCCTCTCTGAACTGCACACCTGCGCAATACATTTACATTAGATTTCCTCATTTGAGGAGCAGCTACTCACTGAGCAACAGCACAGGTGAGTAGCTGCAAGGAATGGTGGGAATTTTGTTTTTTTTAAGTAGCAGTATAAGGATTGGGGATAGCAAGTGATGGAGAGGAGGAGCATAGAGAGGGCGGGGCTTCAAGGAAGGGGCGGGGCGGTAGATCTTGGCTTGGTCTGTCATTTAAAAAGTGATCTTGGGTATAAAAAGGTTGGAGACCACTGCTCTAAGGGGTCTCAGTGCCACTAGATGGTACAGTGCACCATGCCCAGCAAGTGTGTGGGTTACACAACCAATAGTGACTCCTGGGGAGACAAGCTGTGGGGCTGCTGGTTTGGGGCTACGCAAGTTTTCTCTCCAGAGGCACCTTTGGGAGAGGAGTGATGTGAACAGCAGGAAAGCTTGCTTTCTACCTTGGGCTCCGATTACTCCATGTGGGAGGCAGAGTTTCTGTGTAGAAACTGAGCATGGTGCTGAGCTGAGATTCCGAGGAGAAAGGAACATCCTGCAAGCTGTTTGACCGTCTCACTCCAGGACTAGGATACGTCTGTGTAAATAAAGCAAGTTGCACTTAGACTAAACCCATATTCTAGGTCACTGATTTCGCCTCCAATGAGACACCAATCTGCAAGGGCCTGGACATCTGCTACCATTCAGTGGAGACACGAAACTGATGTCAGAACGGGGCAGAAAAGGGCGCACAGATGCTGATTTATTGCCATTCGAACTCCTGCTCAGCAGAATTGTGAGAAGTGCCTCAGAAATTTGTATGTCCAGTTGCTACTTAAATTATCAGGTATTTGGTGTCCTGATTGCTTAGGCAGCTTTAAAGATCTCAGCCCAATTTATTAAGCAATCACATATGAAACACGATTAGAAATTGGAAACGGCAGGCTCTTTGCACTTTCCTGGCCTGCTGACAGCAACAAAATACATCCCGTCAGGACACAAATTGCACTTTACAATCAGTCATATTAAAATACTATTTAAGAACCACTAAAACTTCAGCAGAATAATAGTCCTTCCCTGGGTATTTTGAACAGCACCAAGAAGTAAATTCCACAATGCCGGAGTATAATTACAGAATGCGGTAGCTCCCAATGTCAAACTTAGGGCAAACTTGATACACCGTTGATTTTGACCTCTGAATGACTGGGCAAATCAGGTGACAGCATAGTTGTCAAGTATGCTGGACTCACAACCATTACATGCCTGATGGCGAAGTGAGAACTTTAAAATCAATACAAAATTTAATAGGAGACCAATACAAAGATTTTAAATGGAGGATGCTGAAGGGGGCAACTCTACCAGCGTGAGAGGAAAAATAATTTCCTCTAAGTGAGTCTAACATCCCTGCACAGAGCACTAATACAACAGTTCACTATGGCTACGTCTAGACTGCAAGCCTCTTTCGAAAGAGGCTTTTTCGAAAGATACTTTAGAAAAAGCCTCTTTCGAAAAAGAGCGTCTAGACTGCAAGCAGTGCTTTCGAAAAAACAAGCCGCTTTTTCGAAAGAGAGCACCCAGGCAGTCTGGATGCTCTCTTTCGAAAAAGCCCTGTTTGCATTCAAGAACGCCTTTTTTCGAAAGAGCACTTTCGAAAAAAGGCATTCTTCTTCATGAAATGAGGAGCACTGCCGTCGAAAGAAAAGCTGCGTTCTTTTGATTTAATTTTGAAAGAACGTGGCTGTAGTCTAGACGCGGGTGAAGTTTTTTCGAAAAAAGTAGCCTTTTTTCGAAAAAACCCTGCAGTCTAGACACAGCCTATGTGTCATCAGAAGAGAAGATGGTACTGAAAAATTCCGGTGATGCAAGTTATGTTTTGGACCAAAATTACAATCTTAACTCCTACCTCAGTAGTGTCAACATGTGTATCTCTGACATCGGAGCACTTGCAGACTGTATCCTTTTCCCATGGAGACGTGCAGGTTTGGAGTGAGAGTTTTGTGATGTAGCAAGTATTGTGCTACTGTAAAGGCTGTAAGACGGGGTGGGGAATTTAAGGCCCAGGGGCTGGATGCGGCCCCTGGCTTGCCTGTATCCAGCTCCTGAGACTCAGGGCTCCCCTCCCCCCCAGCTACCCTCCCACAGGGCTGGAGCACACAAAATCTACTAGCCTGGGCCACCCCAGCTTCTGGTGTGCGAGGAGAACATGGGGAGTGTCTTTCTGCTCGTCAGTCAGGGGCCATCTCAGTATGCCAGTGAGATTTGTTTGTTTGGCTCTCACTTGTGTGCAGCCTCTAATGGATTTTTCTGTAGGTCAACAGTCCCCAACACACAAAAGGTTCCCCACCCCCGCTGTAAGAATAAGGGGATTACTTATAGATGGGTAGAGATCACAGGTGTAAGTAGGGTGCCCGTGCCATGTGGGACTAAGAAACCTGGATTGTTTTGTAACAAATTTTCATCTCTCTGGGGAACTTCTTTCACTTTCGAAGCTCATTTTCCTGAGAGAGGTGAAAAAACATATAATAGAAAACAGCCGCTGAAAAATTAAATATTTATCAGGAACATCAACAATCTAACAAAGATCTTAAAAGTATTTATCCACATTTTCCAAATGTCAAAACATTAATTACTGTGTCTTCTGCAATTCATTTTCTTCCATTTTACTTTAGGTTGGGGCTCATTTGAAAAACAAACACACAACATCTTGTCTTTGAATGATAGCAAAAATTACACAAATAAGTAAAGAGCATAACAATTAGCAGCTACTTCTGAAAACTTGGGTTTAGTTGATGCATATGCATTGCTGTAGTACGCAGAGTGCTCCAGGGGGCACGTTGTCTGGCACATGAGATCTGCCAATATGAAGAGAAAGAAAGCAGGAAGTAGTAGGAAGCAAAAAGGACCCTGTGTTTAAGGCTTTATTATTTTTAGCTACAGTAATTCAGTGCACAAGTCATCTTCGGCATCTCCGCAGCCACCTTACAAGCAGATCACACCGTGCTTCAGATTAAGAGAGATGTGCTTGGCATGATTGCCACCCAGAGGGAGCTAAGAATGGCGAGCTACCTCTTTCTGAAAAGAAGTGGTATTTCTTTGAAGCTGTGACAATGCAACGTGTGCTTCCATTGTATGTCAGGGTATTTAATTACACCACACGCTACATTTTCCGGTCTGAGTCATAGTGAGACTCTTACCCCATCTCTACAGATGTCCTTTACCATTGACCTGCTCCAGAAGGATGCCATCTAATCGCTTTTCGAATGACCTCAATTGGCATTCTTCTGCCTCGACAACCTTGCCTAGAGTCAGCCTGTTAATGATGCTCTGCATGAAGAAGTGCTTAATGACATCTGTTCTGCGTCTGTTGTTCTTTAATTTCCACTGGGCTTGTGGTCCTATCATCTGGGAGGCGTTATCTACAGCAAATTAAGAATTTGTATATGTCAAGAAAATCTTGACTGGAGGCTCATCCGAGGGAGGGCTGAATGGGGAACTTTTCATTTCATTTAAAGATGGAAAATATATGTAACTTGGCTTCTTTAGAGAAGATAACATTTCTAACTCTTTAGAAAGCCCTATTTATTCAAGTCTGACAATGTGAATAACCTGATTGATATAGAGCATGTAGCCTGGAAGTTGTCACACACAAAGTAACCCTGAAGGATAGCATTTTCCTTTATGTGTATCTTATGTCAACGAGGTTCACCTCTCTCTGACAATAGAACTTAATATAGCAAGATGAGCAATATGAGCTAAATCAATATTATTCATGTGGCCTCACTGTGTATATAGGGCACAGACCCAATTTTCCTGAGGTGGGAACATATGCTAGATTAGCTCCTGCTATACCCATTTTACACATTTCAGAATGCTGGCCTATGCCAGTCAAACTGGAACTCCTATTGGTATCTTCCTCAACTGTTCTTGGACTCAATCCAACAGCCATTCAAATAAATGAAAGGACACTCAGTGGATGTTGGATTAGGGTGTTAGAGTGCTTAAGTAAGTAAGATGACTCTGAAATACAGCTGGTTAGAAAGAATTGTTTTCATTGAAATATTCGTATCAACAATACACGGAATACACACCTCGTTGAACAAGGTCATTATATGTACTTTGGTCTTTGAAAGCTTATTTTAGTTTCCAAGATGGTGGCCGTGATGTGACATGATGTCCCTCTATTGTTGTTACTTTCCAGTTGACCGATCCATCTAATTTACTAAGCGCATCAAAGTTGACACACTTACAACACGAATGAACACCTATATAGTCATTTCTGAATTACTGGGGTGTTTTTCCTATTTCCCAGTTGTTCCTTTTATTTTGGAAAGAGAAATAGTCAGATACCAAATATTTGTATTACACAAATTGCTAACACAGTGAAACATGCTCTGAGGCATATTCACTCTTAAACCTTCCAGTGTCTTTCCCGATATTAACGTGGGGGAATGGAAGAGTTATTTTTGCAATTACAAGTTGTACTGTTAAATTCCCTCTGCACCTTCTTACTGCTGTGTCAAAATGAATCATTAGGATCTTATTAAGGTGCCCCTGTTATCCCATGGCATTTAGAAACTATAAATGTGTCCCAATTATTCATTTACTGACTTCATGAATATTCAGTAAATATTAAGAGGCACTGACTGTGCTTCATGGGGTAATTAATAAGGACATAGCTGAGAGGTTTTTCTTCCTGACGTGTGTCTCAGGTTTTATGGGGGAACACTCCAGCACCCAGAAATGCGAACTCACTCTGAAAACGCCTTTCTTTGATGGGCCGTCCATCTCTGTGTGTGTATGGGTGTGTTCCTTTGTATATTCTCATGGGGAAAGACCTGGCTCAATGCATATCAGGGAGAAGGCCAATATCTCTTCTGGGATGTCTAGACAGCGGCGCTATTTCAGGATACATCAGAATAGCATTCTATTTTGAAATTTGGCACTGTGTAAACAGAGCCAAATTTCGAAATAGACTATCTTGAAATAAGCTATGCAATTTGCATAGCTCAAATTGTGTTGCTTATTTCAAGCTAGCACCACTGTGTAGATGCACCTGGGAGCAGAATGACAGGAAGAGGAACCAGTATCTTTATAAATATGTATAGAGCCTTCCATTCAGACGCCCAAAGCACTTGGACTATGGACCAACTGATGTCTTTGCTTGTCCCTCAAATAAGATCTTTGGGCGTTAGTTTTGCTTTTAGTTATGAGCTGAATACATCTGTGGTGCTGCAAGGTGTTTAGTCACTTAAGACTAGATTGTGACACTTCTTACTCCCAATGGTAAAGTACGATGTGTCTGAGTCACCCCATTGCATTTAATGGGACTGCTTGGAGTTGAGTTTTGGAGATTGAGCCGGGGGACAATGATTCCAAGCAGTTTAAGGTTTTCCTGTGATTGGTTTTTCCTTGCGTGAGGAATGAAGGGGAACGTAATGAAAAGAGAAATCAGTCCTGGGATGACTTATGACTCCAGGATTTACTTTTCTTTGCCAGTCATGCAGATTGTTTTGCTTCGCCATCAGTTTGCTTAAGCAAAGAGCTACTTCTTCCGTACATATAATATGTCGGCTCTGTGAAACTGGTGGCTGGGTTTTATGCTTTCTTTTACTGGCTGAGGGAGGTAACCTAGTGACAGACGATGTGGGAAAAGCTGAAGTACTCAAAGCTTTCTTTGCCTCTGACTTCACAGACAATGTCAGCACCCAGACAAAAGCACTAGGCAACACAGTATTGGAAGGAGGTGGGCAGCCCTCGGTGGGGAAAGAACAGGTTAAGAACTATTTATAAAAGCTAGACATACACATATCCATGGGTCTGGATTTAATGCATTTGAGGGTACTGAGGGATTTGGCAAATGTCATTGCAGAGCCTTTGGCCATTATCTTTGAAAATCCGTGGAGATCGGGAGAGGTCCCGGTGATAGGAAAAAGGCAAAGGTAGTGCCCATCTTAATAAAGGGAAGAAGGACAATCCATGGAACTACAGACCAGTCAGCCTTACCTCAGTCCCTGAAAAAATCATGGAGGGGATCCTCAAGGAATCCATTTTGAAGCACTTGGAAGAGGGGAAAATGATCAGGAATAGTCAACATGGATTCACCAAGGGCAAGTCATGCCTAACCAATCCGATTAGCTTCTATGATGAGGTAACTGGCTCTGTGGACATGGTGAAGTCAATGGACATGATATACCTTGACTTAAGCAAAGCTTTTGATACAATCTCCCACAATATTCTTGCCAGCAAGTTAAGGAAGTATGGATTGGATAAATGGACTGTAAGGTGGCTGGAAAGCTGGCTAGATTGTTGGGCCCAATAGATAGTGATCAATGGCTCGAAGTCTGGTTGGTGGTTGGTTTCAAGTGGAGTGCCCCAAGAATTGGTTCTTAGGGTAGGTTTTGTTCAATATCTTTATTAATGACCTGGATGAGGGGATGGATTGCACACTCAGCAGGTTTGCAGATGACACTAGGCTAGGAGAAGAGGTAGATACGCTGGAGGGCAGCAATAAGGTCCAGAGTGACCTAGAAAAATTAGAGGATTGGGCCAAAATAAATCTGATGAAGTTCAACAAGGACAAGTGAAGAGTCCTGCACTTGGGATGGAAGAATCCCAAGCATTGTTACAGACTGGGGACTGACTGGCTAAGCAGCAATTCAGCAGAAAAGGACCTGGGGATTACAGTGGAGGAGAAGCTGGATATGAGTCAACAGTGTGCCCTTGCAGCCAAGAAGGCTAATGGCATATCAGGGTGCATTAGAAGGAGCATTGCCAGCAGATCCAGAGAAGTGATTATTCCCCTTTATTCGGCTCTGATGAGGCCACATCTGGAGTATTGCGTCCAGTTCTGGGCTCCCCACTACGGAAAGGATGTGGAAGCATTGAAGTGGGTCCTGCGGAGGGCAACCAAAATGATTAGGGGGGTTGGCCTGGGGCCTGTGGCTTATGAAGAAAGGCTGACAGGTTTGTGCTTATTAGTCTTCAGAAAAAAAGAGTGAGGGAGGATTTGTTAGCAGCCTTCAATTACCTTGGCTGGGATGATTGAGTTGGGTTTGGTTCAGCTTTGGGCAGGGGGCTGGACTCGATGACTCCTGAGGTCTCTTCCAGCCCTGGGATTCTATGATTCTAGGACACCAGCTCCATTTTGTAATAGTTAATTGGGCAAAGCGTCATTGCTACGGGGAAGGCTGTCACACTGACTCACAAAGGAGTTTGTAAACATGCTGTGTGACAGCGTGTGCACAACGTGACTGTGACGGCTGATGCAGTCTGGTCCGGAGAGGAGCATACAATTTGAGAGGCGTCCTGCAAAGTTGCAAAGAAGTGTTGTTCTTTATTTAATTTTGTGGGCAGGAAATTGTTCTCCAAACCAACCTCCAGGTCAGCGCATGTCAGGGTCACTTTCCACTGATAATTTAATGAAACTGTGTGGGTGCTAGCGAGGTGAAAAGGTCCTTTCATTCTGATGATTGTGGTGCCACATTCCTTATTCATTCCCTGGCCTGTCTCCTTAGTGCCCCATTCCAGCAGGGAATCAGTTGTTCCAAATGTCCCCCTCAGCTCTTTCAGTGACCACATCTTTGCTTTCACGGTCAGATGAAAGTGGCCGACATCCACAACTGGGGCCAGCTTCGCAAGAAAGCTCCCTTCCCATTCAGCACCTGCCCTCAGCCTGGCCAGATAGTCACATGAATCGAGCTGCTCAGCAACATCTCTGCAAGAACAAGTGGGGCTCCTCTGTTCTGAGCAACCTACCCTGGCCACTTCATGTAGGTCAGCGGTTCCCAATCTTTTCCAGATGGGGACCCATTTTGACAATTCAGGAAGACTCGGTGACCCAAGGCAATTCAAAAAATGTGTGAATGGCTGTGACAGTGAGTCGGGGTTCCCCCTGGTCCTGCAGCTCCATAGCAGCAAGAACAGACTCCGCCAGCCAGTAGAAGAGAGAGGGTTTATTGCTTCTCCAGGACACAGCACAGCCTAGACGTGATGTGCTTACAGGAGTCAGGGCCAGGATGCCTCAGACCCCTTGGGTTAGGGGTCCATTGTCTCCCCTAGGCCCTCAGCCCTCAGCTTAGGCTGTTTCCTTCATGTTTCCCAGCCAGCAACTGACCCTTTCCCCAACACTCACTTCCTTTGTTCCGTCCCTTCCCTTAAACGGTAGGACCAGTTCGGTCACTGTCATGGGGGCCCTTAAGGCACCCCCCGCTGGGCCGTGCTCACAGACAGGGCCCAGTAGGGGTCACCCACAGCCCACAGCCCAAGCATAGCTACCAGTAAGGTACTGACACTACATCACAATGGCTCCTTAAGAGCCATCTGGACAGACACCTGGCGACCCTTTTGAAATGTAATGGCGACCCATATTTGGTTCCTGACCATAGGTTGGGTAACCCTACTGTAGGTGCTGAAATGGAGGCTGAGGTCTTTGGGACACCTCACTGGTAGCAGACAGGCAGCTCCTTTGCGTACCGCCTTTGGGGCCGATCGGAGAACACACACTGTCTGCAGAAGTCTCGGTAGGCAGTTTTATTTATAAAACCCATGGATTGGCCTTGGCGGTTTCATTAAAGATGCTATAAAAGGTTGGTGGTTATTATTATGATTTAAATTAACTGCTAGGGTGAATGCTGAGATCTAATGAGATTCAGGAGAGTGTTCATTTCATTTGCGGCATCTTTGTCTCTTTAAATTATTATGAAGCCTGCAAGCCTGTTCTCTGCGGATGTGCTCCAGTTTTTAACATAGCTGGGATGTTCGTCATGAGCCGGCTTAGAAGTCAAAGGTTTCCAGTTTCACTGAAAATATTTTCCATGGCTGTACGTTTTTCCCTATAATTTAGATACAAATGGCTACAAATTTGTAGCTGAGCTGCCGTACTGGGACTAAAATGAAAAGGGTTGCAGCATCAGTGACTTGAGAGTCAACCTGTGGGGGAAGGATGGCAGAAGTAGCATGATAAAAATGATCATTTTGGCCAGTTTATCAGTTCTAAATTCATATGGCGGAGAGCGGCTTTTTCCAAAGCGCTCGTGTTGTGTTTCCGTCTACAATCTATTTGTGCACAAGTTCAGGCAGCCGCATGAAAGCTCAATTCCGATGAAAAATTCCCTAATTAATGTTCCATCCCGGTAATAAATATGTATGGCTGGCTGCTGAGCAAGGAGGCAGACAGATACCCAGGGAAAAAGATGTAGTGCAGAAACCAGCCGTATTTATTATTGAACTTGATCCTAAAATGAAGGAGTGCAGTGGTGTGCAGCAATCTTTAGCAAGTGGAGATTTATTGCCCAGCAGTCACTCCCGAGAATGGGGATTTCACGGACCCTACACATAGGAAGAGCAGCGTCTGAGGAGGGGTAGCTGGCTGTACGTTACAAAACATTCTGGAATTAGTTCCTGGAGACCTGGATCCACTGAGGAATTTATGCGTGTGCTTAACTTTTAAGGGTAGAGGTATGGAGTCATGTGGAAATGAATGGAACTACTCCCATGTTTACATTGATTTAAGTTCAGTTCTTTGCTAGGGTTGAGCCAATTTTTTCAAGTTTGGATCAAAGAAGCATCCAGAAATTTGGGTATTTTAAAAAATCCTTCTCTGGACCTCCTTGTTCTAGAAAATAGGACAAGTGGGCCGTGCCCATGAAAGCTCATGATACCATCTACATGTTTTGTTAGTCTATAAAGTGTTGTTTGTTGTTTTTTTCTGTAACAGACTAACTCGGCTACCCCCTGAAGCTCTGGAGAACAAACACTCCCTTGAAGATTTCCCTTGATTCCTGGTCTCTCTGGTTCTCCCTGACCATTCTGCGGTCTACGGCATGGCGGGAGAGGCACAATTCCTTTCCGGATGCTTCTTCTGGCTCCAGAATTGCCGTTTCCTGCTTCCCCTCTGCCGGCTCAGATGCTCAGGCTGGCACACCAGGCAGGGCATGTGGGAAGCCCAGGTTATTCCCACTCCCGCCTGACATGCTGTCCAGTTGCTCTAGGAAGGGGCAGTGCACACTCCCTATTCAGCCATCCGCAGCTAGGCCCAGGAGCGGGGGAGGCTGAGAACGGGGACTGTGGCTGAATGATTTACTCCCCTCATGCTTCTGAACAACCCCATCGGCCGCCATAACTTCTGGCATAGTGGACACTGCTCCTTTGTGACCTAGAGCTGTTAGTATTATGCCGCATGCACTACAGTGCTAAATATGGCCCTTCTGTGTGCTCCAGGCCTGAATTTCTTCAGGTACTACAGCAACTTTCAGAAAAATCCATCATTTCGAACTCTTCTGACTCTTTCCAGCCAAGTGCCTGTAACCTCAGGGAAAAAAAAAAAGTTATCAGGCAGGATATTGATCTAGTCAGTAAATACTCTTATGTCGTCAGTAAGCCAGAACCCTCCTGGGCACAAAACCAAAATCTTAAAGGCGACTAGTTATCTGACCTATGATTTTAATTAGGAATTATTGATTACAGATTTTTAAAATAGCAAATGGGCTTCCTTGATAAAAGGCCTACTGCTGGAATTCAGAAAAGTTAAGTAAAGTACAACTTGTTGTATGAAAACCTGCGACCCACATCTTCACTACTTCCCCAAGGAAGGTTTTTCAACAGTACAAAGCAGGCCACGCTTGTTAGAAATACCATGAAAGTTTGATGCGGAGGGAGAAGGGCCCAATTTAGGAAGGGAGCTGTTAGGAAATGTACATGGAGATGATCCCCAGTCCCCAGGTTTGTGTCATCCAAGAATGTTTGCTTCCCTTAAAAGGGGGAGGAAGGGAAGTATGGGATCTGTTTATATTCCATTTTTCCCCACATAGAAATCTCTGATTCAGGAAAGCATCTAGGCACTAGCTTAGCCTTAAAGTCTCCTTCATGTCGGTGGGGCTTTGGTGCATGCTTACAGCAGAGTGTGCGCTGGCAGCATTTTGCCGATTGGGGACAGATCGGGGATTTGCTGAATCGGGACTGAGAGTCAGACATAGGCCGAGCACAAGCCATCGTCATGGAGGGTGAAACCGATCCCTGGGAAGCTCAGTACATACCCGAGGCATCACGTCTGCTCCACAAAAGCGCTGTGCTAAAGGCTGATCTGATGGGTTAGCCTAGGACTGACAGGTCGATCTCAGCCATCTAATGGGTCCATTTGACAGCCGTCATACAACTGTGGATAACAGAGTGATGTGCTAGCTCCTATAGGTGACAATCAGACCTTTCTAGGGAGCAGAGTCCCCCCGTACAGCAAGCTACAGCCCATTTGCTCTATGGATCTTAAGACAAATGTACAGTTTGCACAAGGGATGGATCACTTGATGACTACCTGTTCTGTTTGTTCCCTCCGAGGCACCTGGCACTAGCCATGGTCAGAAGCCAGGACACTGGGCTTTTTGGACTGTTGCTCTGTATGGCCATAGTATGTTCATGACACCTCTGTAGGGTGAGGCAATGCTGCTATCCTCAGGGGACAAGTGAGACACGGAGAAACTAAGTGATGTGCCCCAGGTTACACAGGGAGTCGGTGGCAGAGGAGGACCTATAGGCTAATGCCCTAACCAGTGGACAGCTGTCCCCTACTCCTTGGTGCCTGGCATGCTAAATAATACAACTGACTCATTTTAATCTTGGAAACAGATGATACCAAATAATTACAAAAATATGTTGGGTAGCTGCAGGCATTTCCTTTTTAAATTAATCACTGCAGTCATAATACACTGGTTCTACATTAGTTTTATTTTCCTGGAGCAAAAAGACTTAGCACTTCTTGATGTGTCATAAGGGAGCCTCTCAGCTTCTGTCTTCCAGGTAAATTTAAACCTGTCTCTCAGTCACAGAAAGAAATTTAAGACTGTCCAAATCTCTATGCAGTTCCATTAAAACGATTTACTCGGGAAAACGCCACTGACAATCAATTTCTGCAGCATTTAAAACACCTCCTGAGGTCTTTTGGTGCTTGAGCAACATAAATGTTCACTAGACCATAGAAGAGTCTAGTCTAGTTTGTCTAAATTCAATTATGACATTGAATGCGAGATAATTCACTAGGGTCTAATAAAATGGATGATACACTGGACTCGGGAGAAGAGAGGCAAACTGGCCCACCGGCCATGCATTCTGATCATATAGAGGCTTTGGATCGGTACAAAAATGGATAGTTTGGCATCGCTATGAGTATCCCACCTCTAAGTTAATCTAGGGCTTGGGCACCCCAGGTTACAAATTGTTGTACCCTGGCTCCCAACGTGGGGCACCAGCATCTACACTGCAGTCTGCGGGCTGGAGTCCAGCCACCCTTATCTCAGACTTTCTAGCACCGCTCACAGTGCGGCTTCACTAGCGCGTTTGTGAGAGGGAATGAGGGTGAAGCGGCGGTGAGAGCCCTGGGCTCCCCGAGGCAGAGGGTAAAAGGAAAGGTAGGCGTGAGACCGAGCCTCAGGAGTGAGTCATCGTGGGCAGGGGGAGACTGAGCAGGAACAGTCTTCCTCAGGAAGCGTAGCTCATGGGAACCAGGGGGAGGATGTGCTCTGCAGTTCTTCTTCTGACGGGCTCGGAGGCCTTCCAGGCAGTACCTCCTGAGACAAACAGGGTGTTCAAAACCGAAAGAGAAACAGCCAAAATGGAACAGGTCCAGACGACAACTTGCAACTTACTCTAGACCCTGCTGGACTCGAACGCTGGTGATTAGCTGCCTCTCCCGGAGAGCATTGTAATCACCATTAGCCGCGGCGGAGGATGAAATGGCGATAATCTTGTGGATGCCAGTAATATCTCCTAATTGCTAAACACTGGTATATGGATGTCTATTAGCTTTTCTATCACACAGGTTTGCCCTCTGCACAGTTTATACCTATTTGCAGAAGAGGAAAAAACAAACAAGTTCTGTGCTGTGGGTAGTGCTTGCTAATTACTAAGGCTGATGAAATACACCTTTTAGCAGTAGGAGCTTCCTGGCCTGTTCTGTAAACCAGCGGCTACGTTTGTCAGCTGCTAAAAGGAGCCGGGCACTGAAACACGATGAGGATTCACTTTCATTCTTGGGGACTCCTGCTGTGCAGTTGCTGGGAGACAACCAGTGTGGTACTGAATTAGAGATGGGCAACAGGCCTTGGGGAGGAGGGAACAAAATGTGGCCGAGGCTCAGTCCAAATCTCAAGTGATTCAGCCCCAAGAGTGCATTAGGTTGATGATGTCGGCATAAGCATCTCTTCAGCCTTCCTGCAAAAAACAATAGGCTAAAATGCATCAGTAGGGTGCAGTTTCGTCGCAGTTTCAACAGCCCACTGGGCCAGGTGTCAGGTTGTATCAGTGCTGGGGCTTGCTTGGGGTCAGCGGGAAAGAAGTGCATTCTGGGGCACATGTAGCCGAGGCAACTAGAGCAGCTGGTCCTGACACTAGTAGAGGAAGCATTAGGACGGAAAGTCAAGGAATGGGCGTATCGCCAAAGCAGAGTCCGAGCTTCGCAGAGCAGGGTGGTGGTGGAGAGAAGAGGAGGAAGGGGAAGGATAATTGGAGAGAATTGTGTTGGGGCAGGAAGGGGGCTACAGGAAAGTTGTGGGGCTCTGTGGAATAGATTGGAGTTGGGGAAAGGAGATGGCTGTGAGGTAGACCTAGTGGCCATGGTGGGAAATGGAAGGTATTCTGGGGTGGGGTTGGGTAAGTGTGACGGGGCGGAGGCGCCCCGCACTCCAGTCCCGCCGGCGGCCGCTTATCTGGCGGCTCTCAGGGCAGGGGGCGGGTAGCGGCGTCGGGCGCACTGCGTGACGCGGGCTGAGCGGCGCAGGGACCGGCCTACCTGCTGTGCGGCAGCTGTTCCCAGGCGGCTGCCCCGGCGGGATGCCCATGCACCGCCTGGAGGCCGGGTGCTGACGTGGGGGGAGTGACGTCGGACCACGGCCCTGCCAACGGACCAGAAGTAGGGCCACGCCGGAAGGGGCGGGATCCCACGGTCCGCGAGTCTGCGCAGGGATTTAAAGCCCGGGAGATGCCGCAGAGAGGGGAGATCTGAGGAAGCGGCCTCTCGCCAAGGCCCAGCAGTGGATGGAACCCAAGGCAAAGAGGTGAGCCCGGAGGCAAGGGGATATCTGACCGCGGAGAGAGGAAGTAGTCCAGGGCGGGCAAAGGGAGCTGGACCGCCAGCTGGACCGGACAGTAGAAGCATCTGTGTCCTTAGGGCCCTGGGCTGGGGTCTGTGAGAGGGGGTGGGCCCGGACCCCCCTCTCTCTGCAGTCGGTGCGAGACCGGTCCCTGCTTAGGGGTCCGCAAAATCCCAGGCAAGTGAGGGCCCGGTGAGCCTTGGACAAAACAGACTGGAATGTTGAAGGGTGCTCAAAAGGGTAAAGGAAACATGGGGAAAGGGAAGTGGTACCAGGTGAAAACGGGGCGCACGGCCCAACTCGTTTACAGTAAGCAATCACATTTTTCTGGGGTTATATTAAAAAAATCCCTGGAGGTGCACCTATCAGTGTATTGAGTGCTCCTATCAGACCGTATTATAGTCCTTTGTTTTCAGTCCCATTTTTCGTAGCCCATGCAGTTTGAAAGGAATAGGAAGTGCACTTGTATATTTCAGTGGTACTGAAAGGAAACCCGCAACAAGAGGTTATGTTTTCTAATAGCAAATGGCCTTTAGGGACTGCTCCAGTGGAGCAGCCCTTTTGAAGGTGAATGACACTTTTGTTCAGACTCGGACTATTCGTTATTTTCTGGGGGGTTTTCCCCAAGGACCACGGCTTAGTTCCTTTTCCCCATTGACTTCTGTAAGGCTCTTCCTGAGGTCAGGTAACATTCAACAGATGTGAGGGAGGCACAACCCGTTAGTTTGTTTGGAGCTGTGTGTGTGTTGTTTTTAAAAAGTTAGAGTTGACACGACTGAAATGTGTTTGGTAACATTTTGTTTTGAAGAGTTCTTGAGGGGAAAAGAGTAAAACGGGTGCAAGATTCCTCAAGATGTAAAAATATGAACAAAGATGAACGTAGGAGATCTCAGTTCCACTATTGAATGCAACCATAGACGATGTTCTCTTACTATGTTAATGGGCATGGTATAAAAACTGAGGATGTCAGCGACTAGTCAACTATCCAATAAGGCTTATTGCAAAAGCTTATTGGATAGTTGACTAGTCCCTCGACTAGTCACTCCCCCTCCACCTTGCTGCCTCTATGAGAGACAGCAAGGTGGGGAGCAGAAGCCAGTTCTGGGGGGAGCTTGCTTAAAAGCTGGTTCCCCCCAGCACCATCTCTGTGGGGGGCAGGTGAGGAAGGGGGTAGCGGGAACCAGGCACACAACCCTGCCAGCTTTTAATACATTTAAAAATCAGAAGTGCAGCCGGGGGGATGGGGGAGGAGACCTGGCGCGAGCCAGGAATCAGCTGTCTCAGCTTGCGCTGGATCACTCTTGCTGCACTTCAGCCTTTTAAATGTATTAAGAGCCGAGAGCCTTACATTTAAAAGGCAGAGCCACAGGGGGGTTAGTTCCCCGGCTAGGAGCTAACCTCACTGTGGTTCCCCCACTTATTGACTAATTGACTAGTCGATGGAAAATCCATCGACTAGTTGATCAGTTGATTAAACTAAATTTAACATCCCTAATAAAAACTAGAATGGAATTGTTCTGAATTCTTTTGGACTTAGCCAATATTATCACCTGGCTTTAAAGACTAATTTGATTCACCACAGGGGCATCTCTTCTCTGTTTCATTTTGGATGCTGGTTTGATTTCTGCCGGTGACTCAGAGCAAACTAGCAGATATTTCCATTTACTAACAATTAAGGATTCTGTTCAACCAGACCTCTGTGTTTACAAGCTGGAGTTAAACCAATGTGTGATTCAATAGCTAATAATATTTATTTGAGGCTATTATTTTGGCAACAAAACCAAGACAACAAAAATAACCATTTTCAGCTTTCCCTTCCAAGAGTAGGAGAAACCCAAAGGCTCCATGCCACTTGTGTGGGAAATAGGATGAGTTTTTCAGATTATAACAGAAAAGAAACTTTAAAAGGCTTCCATAATTCTGTTTCTATTCCACTGATAAACAACGGCAAATAGTAAAACAGAAGATGTCGCCAATCAGGAGCCTCAAGGTGCTATTAGGAGGATGCCAGGTGGAAAACAACGTGAAAACCAAAAGGCTTACTTAACCTGGTGTTCATCAATTTTGTGATAACAAGAGGGAAATAATTGGAATCTATCTAACATAGGCTCCTGTTTTCTAGCGTGGCTGTTGCCTATGGGAGCGAGAGATGCGAAAGAGAACCCATTAGGAAAGAATACATTTGTATTTTCCAAGTTAAAAAAAGCAGGACAACTTTTGTGGGGGAAGGGGTAAGAAATTCTTCCATCATCTTATGAACCGCCTCTTCAGGGCATGGGGGAGATTTACGAAAGCAGTGGCAAACTCCCTTCTGTTCCTGTAGCAAGTGCTCTGCTACAGTGGTACCGCAATGCAGCTGTCCTGCTGTAGGGTTTGTAGCACAGACAGGTTATTTCCTCGGGTGATAAGAGATTTTGCAAATTAAGGGTAACTAAAGCACAGCCCATAGCAAAATGGTGGTGTGTTAGCTCCACCACTACAAGACCTGTCCTGGGAAGTCATGTGTCACACAGACTTCTCTGTAATGCACAATTCCCTCCCTGCTACTCCTGGGCTTGGTGGAAAGGAACAATAACTTCACAGCCTAGCTCAGCTGCAAAATTGTGAGGCTCTATCTGCATGCTGGCTCAGCTGTGAAGGTATTGATACCTTAGGGGCTGGGATTTCCATACCACGTACAGAGCCCTAAGTCCACACAGCCTACAGAGCTACAGAGAGGGAATTCTTGTTCCCCTATGCAGGCATATCATCTGAGTCACAATGTACTTTTAAATAATAAAAATAAAAACAACTTGGCAGGATACATCCCATCAGCAGTTGTGATCAGGAACGATTACTATGGTGTGGTCCTTTATTGTGAAATAAGAATAAAGAGCTCCGGAATTATTACGAGTGCTGAGATTTCTGTTTGAATGATTTCCCTCATCTAGTCTATGAAGAGGGGAAAAAAACCTGAACAAACAAAATAAAGGAAATACAGCTATCTTCGAGCACTGAGGAGTCAGATGACAATCTTCTCAGATGGCTCTGATCAGCGGCGGGAATCTAATGTCTCTCTTTATGTTTCTTTTTTCTACTGTGAATTTTTTTCCCTGGTACATTTTATGAGTTTTTTGCTTAAATTGTGTATTTATAGGTTTGTCCCAATAGCTAAAAGGCACAGTCTTAAAAATGAGGCTTGGGTACTCAGGATGGTTAATAGCACAAGGTTTTACTGGCTTTTCTACAGAACATTTACATTACGAGAAGCTATAAAATCCAAGAGGCCATTAATTGATTTACTTTTCCCTGAAGCACTGAAGCATCGTTTTTATTAAACTTTTGTGCCATCAGCTCTGTTGCTAAAAACTGCACAGCATCTTCACCAGATTTCCTCATCACCACTCAGCGGCTTGAAATTGGATGTGAGACTTTGGTTAAAAAAACGTTGGCAGCATTGACAGAGACAACAGAACCCGGCCAATGGGAGCAGCAGGAGGCCGTGCCTGGGAGAGGCATGGGGTGTGAAAGCTAGTAAATGCCTTTGTACCCCCTGCCCCACTGAGACCCCGTACTCCCAGCCTGCTCCTGCACCCCTGCCCCCTTGGCCACACACCTGACCCCCACCTGCTCTTGAACCCACCGTTGCTCCTGCACCCTCCCTCCTGGCCACACGCTGTTCTTCCCTTGCTCTTGCCTCCCTCCTCTCTGGCCAGACACCCTACTCCCAGCCTTCTCCTGCACCCCACTTCTCGCCCAGACCTCAAATCCTTACCCCCTGCTGTAACCCTCCTCCTGCCCAGATCCTGTACCCCCATCCCTATCCCACTCACTGGCATCCCTATCCTACACACTGAACCCCTCATTTTTGTCCCCACCTCAGAGCCTGTGGGGGGTCGGCAAAATCCACTAACTTTGAAACCCCAGAAGAATGTATCCAGCCCATGGGAAACCCTGAACCTCAGTCCTCCCAGAGGAATGAGGTGTCTCAGTTGGGGGCCACATCAGTGAGGGTGGGGGGTTTGGAGGTTTTTCCTTTTCTTTTTTTTTTTTTTTTTGCTTCTCACATGTGTGGTCCCCAACTGCTTTGCCTGTGATTCAATGGCCCCCAATTCCAAAAAGGTTCCCTACCACGCCTTAAATAAAACATGGAAGCTTTTTGTGTGGGACATAAATTAATATTTTACTTTATTTAAAATGAAGTTTGATACACAAACATGAAAAAGTTAAAACACGTAATCTGTTTAATAATTTAATATTTCCTTTCTTATTGGCTGCAGCAATAGCAAAATGGCTCGGATGTAATGATGGAATTAACAGTGAGTTTCCATTAGCAACTGGTGGTCCACGGAAAGGTTTGCATTGAGCCAGGTGGGCCACAGGCCAAAAAGTTTGGGACCCATGGCGTTGGGGGGAGGGGAGAGCCCTGTGTTGCCGGGGGATGTGCGGACGAGGCTGGAGGCAGCACAGCAGGGCTGGGGGAACAGCGCCCCCATCTGTGAGGAGCAGCCCAGGCCCGGCCCCCCCCCCCCACCTGGCATTGGCCAAGGGAGCAGGGGGGCCATGGCAGCTGCGTTCCCCATCATGATTTAAGGTTAGGGTGCAAGTCTCCTCCATGCAGAGGGACAGTGCAAGTTCTGGGAACCACTTAAGTCCTGATTTGAGGGTTTCAGTGGCAATCGGGCGAGGCCTCTCTGTCTGTGCCAGCCCTCTACCTGGGAGGAAGTTTTTACCCTTTGACTTAAAGGAATTCCGTTCTAGTCTATACAGGTTCTTACCTCCCACTTACGATCACAGTAGCTGATGCCTTCCGGTGGTGCCTCAAGGCAGGGGTGGGGAATCTGTTTTGGGCTGGGGGGCCGCTGACCCACAGAAAAATCAGTCAGGGGTCAAGTGAGAAGCAAAAAAAACAACCTCGCACTGAGGTGGCCCCTGACTGAGATGGAGAAAAGATCCTCCCCACATTCCCCTCACACTCCAGAGCCTAGGGAGGCCCAGGCTAGTAGATTTTGTGTGCTCCAGCCCCACGGTGGGGCAGTGGGGAGGCTGGAATGCCCGCAAGGGCTCCCCAGTGCTGGGGGGATGGGCATGAGCTTCAGGCAAGCCGGGGGTCTGAGGTCTCTCCTCCCTCCCCCCGCTTTAAGGAATGTGACTGACATTCTGAAAAAATCAGAATGAACCGGTTGGAAAATGCCATTTTAGAAGGATGTTTCGGAAGTGAAGCGTGTTGGAAATATAATTTTGGACCCGCCGTACACAGAGTTTTCATTGGTGCCAATGAGAAGCTGAAGGAACCTCATTTTCTGCTGGAAACAAACTAACTATTTTATGCTCTTTTTTTGTTTGTTTAGCCACTGGACTGAAAAATCAATTATTCCCTCAGCTCTATGCTCAGATGCCTGGTCTCTTAGTTGGGAGCATGCAGAGCTATGGAAAAGAAGAAAAGGGCATGGGTGAGGGGAGGAACAGTGGGTCTGAGGAGATGCAGACCTCATCACATTTCACTCTGGGGCAGCTGTGACTTGGGGTATGTCTACACTACCCTCCTATTTCGAAATATGTAGGCATACCGCAATTGCAAATGAAGCACGGGATTTGAATTTCCCGAGCTTCATTTGCATAAGCGGGGCGCCGCCATTTTTAAATCCCCGCTGGTTCGAACCCCATGCCACGCGGCTACACTAGGTAGTTCGTGCCGCGTGTAGCCACGCTGCACGGGGTTCGAACCAGCGGGGATTTAAAAATGGCGGCGCCCCGCTTATGCAAATGAAGCCCGGGAAATTCAAATCCCGTGCTTCATTTGCAATTGCGGTATGCCTACATTACCCTCCTATTTCGAAATAGGAGGGTAGTGTAGACATACCCTCAGTGACTGCATCCGTGATCCCGTTAGGGGGAAGCTCGCCCGCTCATCAAGAGTAAGTCTGCATTGCAAACAGGAGTCTCGGCGCCCAAGTCTACAGGGGACTTGTGTTGTGGTGCTAAAACTAGCAGTGTAGATGGTCCCTCTCAGGCTCACCCCTGCTGCTTTGCTTTCAGAGTCTAGTTATACATCTACACTGCTATTTTCAATTTAGGCTGCAGAGCTGGGCTCTGAGAATTGCTGCCACAGTGTAGACATACTCAGTTTTGCAGTGCCGACATACTCAGCATGGCAACACCAATCATATGCACAACTTCAGTTCTGCCAACAGAGCTGCCGTGAGCTTAGGGGCAGCATCCAGGGGAATAGCCCCATCAAGGTCAGATCCACTTTGCACTCACTCCTGCTGATCACTGTTTACTGTGCACTTATACACACAACCCTCTGCACCTGTGCTGTGGATCTGGCCCCGAGAGGTCCTTTGTCCAAATTAACAAAAATCAAGTCAGGCTTTGAAGCCGAACATTTGGAATTCTCATTAGAATTTTTCAGCTCATTTGATTTTGTTTCTGGTAGCTGTTTGTGACCAATAGCAGGCCAACCTTTGCTGCAGCTGTCATCCAAACGAGGCTTAATAAGTACCTGTCACTGATCTGTCTTCGCAACAAATGCCGTTCATTATCAGGAACGCTCTTCCATCCAGAGTGTTATTGTTGGCAAATGACAACAAATTCACGCAACAGCCTGTTTTGTACAAAATATCTACCCTTTTTAATGAATGCAAACAGAGAATCATGGAAGAGACCTCAGGAGGTCATCTAGTCCAGCACCCTGCTCAAAGCAGGACCAACCCCAACTAAACCACCTGAGCCAGGGGCTTTGTCAAGCTGGGACTTGAAAACCTCTAGGGATGGAGATTTCACTACCTCCCTAGGGAACCCATTCCAGTGCTTCACCACCCTCCCAGGGAAATAGTTTTTCCTAATATCCAACCTAGACCTCCCCCACTGCAACTTGAGACCATTGCTCCTTGTTCTGTCATCTGTCACCACTGAGAACAGCCTCTCTCCATCCTCTTTGAACCTCTTACAGATAATTGAAGGCTGCTATCAAATCCCCCCTCACTCTTCTCTTCTGAAGACTAAATAAACACAAACCCATCAGCCTTTCTTCATAAACCACAGGCCCCAGCCCAACCCCCTCAACATTTTTGTTCCCCTCTGCTGGCCTCTCTCCAATTTGTCCACATCCTTTAGAGGGGGGCCCCCAAAACTGAACACATTACTCCAGGTGTGGTCTCACCAGTACCAAATAAAGTGGAATAATTACTTCTCTCAGTGTGCTGCCAATGCTCCTACTAACGCAGCCCAAAATGCTGTTAGCCTGTTTGGCTATAAGGGCTCACTGTTGACTCATATCCAGCTTCTCATCCACTGTAACCCCCAGGTTCTTTTCTGCTGAACTGTACTTAGCCAGTCGGTCCCCAGCCTGTAACAATACTTGGGCTTCTTCCATCCCAAGTGCAGGACTTGGTACTTCTCCTTGTTGAACCTCTGCCTGTCTGTCATAAATTGATATTGTCTTTTTTTCCTGCTCATTTCCTGCTTTTGTATGCCTCAAAAACTGCCCGTCAGTATCTGGGCAATGAACAATGCCTACCTCACACATTCTTTGGGAGAGCTATTCTGCGAAAGGGCCCCATTCTCAAGCGTGGGCCTGTGCAGAGAACGTTCTAATCTGGGAAGCTGAGAGCTGAACTGCAGATCTGAGAGCATAGAACCGGGGCGAGGCTATTCTTTGAAAAGTGGGGGGCTGATGCTTATTTTCACTGTTCCCTTTCCGTTGTTCAGGCAGTGGAACCTTAACATCGCTGTGGCTTTAAAGGAGGATGTAAAAGGGGAGTTAGTGCTCATGAGAATCCAGCCTGGGGCTTCTTATAGCATTGACTTTTTGTCTGACACAGGTTATTTATAGAGAATTAGGGGTGGCGGGCCGGAGGCTGTGAGCCAGTAATGTGATGGCAGGGTTTCTAGGTGGCAGTGCTGCACTGACTCTCACAAGTTCTCTTCCTCGGCGAGTGAGCAGAGAACAGGCGTTGAAGATTTGCTGTACTCTGGATAGGCGGTACAATGTTCTTTTGGGGAGCAGAGGCAAACAGCGCGAGAGCTTCCTCTCAGCATTAATCTGTATAACCAGAGTCGGTTGTCGGGGTAGAGCTGCTCCCTGGTGTTTGGGCAGCAAAGGCCGAAAAAGGGTTTCCCTGCATGCTCTTTGTGACCACCTCTGTTTAAGGACTGGTATATATAATGTAAATTTAAATAAAACAGGTCACACTAATAACTAATAACACCAATGTCGTCTTTAAGAGGAAACTGACCTTAAGGGCCCCTGCTACTGCTTGGGCTGCTGCTCCCAAGAACTCCCCAGTCTGTTGAGGAGATTTGGATTTAAGCTGGAATCAGAAATACCCTAGGAAGGCTGCTGAAGAAGCAAATGTCATTTAGGGCAGTGTATAGGGGATGTGAGGCACTTGACTGTTGTTCTGTGTGGCTATTCTATACAGTAGCCATATGTGGTAGGTTTTGGTATTTTATTATTATTACGTAACAGTATGTAAGGATTTGTTGGCAGCACCTACAATGCTCAGATCGGCACTTCTCATTACTTTATAAAGCTAAATAAATGAACATTTCTCAAGAAAGCTTTACCCCAGCCGGTCAGTGTTAGAAACAAACTCAAATGGCACCTTTGTCTGGGGTTCTGAATTGTTTAGGGCTAACCTCAGCATACCTGAGTTACATCCCTCAGCATGAGTGTCATTTATTACTCAAATCATACATGGTTACTTTGTGCTCCCCTATCTCTGTTGCATCCACTTGTCTGTACTCGATTGTAAGCTCTTTAGGGAAGGGACCGTTTTTCGTTATGGGTGGATAGTATTTACCACAATGGGCCTGAACTTGTGGTTGTGGCCTCTACATGCTACCCTAGCACAAACAATAATAATTAACACTCCCAGGCATTGAGCAGGAGCCAAAATGTCAGGATGCCATGAGAAAGTGTATAGTATTTCTGGCTGGGATTTAAAATCCAACATGACAGCCTATTTGGCAAGTTTTCAGCCAGTTTTGCAGCCTCCAGGAGTTTGAGGAATAAGCAGCTAAATTGCTGGTTGCTGATCCAAGCTCATCCTGAATTCCGGATGTTTTGAGGTTTGGCCCATCGCTAACAAAAGCAGATAATTGTTTCTTCAGTTTTTTTCCCTCAGCCTCATAAAACCTCAGTCGATTCCCTGTGGTTTTCACAACAGCCAAATGTAATGTCCCTGGAAGAAAATGTCCTTCGTAGTCAGAGAAAGAGATGAAAAGGAAGTTGGTGTCTCAACTACGAACTCTGGGATGCCAAAGGACACCGGCTCATTTGGTTAGTTTGTAAGTTCAACTAAAGTTGCCAAAATGAGAATCTGCAGCACAGCCCATGCTGGTTCAACCCCTTTGCTACAGCAAATATAGCCCAATTCATGTTTAAGTAAAAGAACTTAAGCACATGCCTAAAGCTGTGATTGTTAAAGGGAGTTAGGAGCCCAAATCTTAAAATTATAGCCAAAGTTCTTTGCTAAATATGTGTGGACTTAAATAAGTACATGCTTATAATTAAACATGTGCATAAATCATGTTACTGAAATGTGTGTTACTGAATTGAAGCCTACATGAAGTCAAAGGGAGTTGCGTACCTCTAGGACCAGGTAAGATCACGACATTAAGGTAGCTTGATGGTACCACGTATGTTTGTTAAAATGAATATTTCATGTCCATTGGGAATCAAATTAATCCCAGCTTTGTTCCCAGGGGACAATGACACTTGTTGTTGACCAAAACAAGTAATTGTAGCCAGTATTTATTAATAGTGTCATGGCTTTTTGACATTCTTTCATGTTGAGATCAAAGCCATTGTAGAGTGGTAGTTGAAACTGGCATAGCGTATAGGTAGCACGTTATTTTCTACTTATTTCACATCGCAGTCCCAGTTGGTTACAAAGGTGTTTGATGCCATGAGTAACTAACAGCACTAGTTATCGATCCTGGAAAGGGATGATTAAGACTTCAAATTAAGGCCGACAAATTAAAACCAAAAAATCAGAGGTGAATAACAGCAGCCCCTGTTGACCTCTGATGTCAAAGCAAGCAAACAACAAGTTGAAGATTAAACTGATACTGACCTCTGGCTTTGGACAACAGTGAGCCTTATTGATCTGAGAGAAAAATATTGAGCTAAGCAATGTCAAGGTTAGAATTTATTTTCAGAGGCAACTATTGATGTTGATCAAAATCAGAAGCAAATTTATGGCCATGTTGCATACTTTCTGCAATCAAATTTTGTTATGAAAAAGAAGCACACATGATGGATCAATGGCCTTTGTTTCATTGTGAGGTCTGCATCTGAGTTTCTGTTATAAACTTGATTTAAAAAAAAACATGGATTAGGTAAGGTGTTACCAGATATCATGATGTTCTCCAGAGTTCACACAATCTTTTTCTCCCCCTCCCCCCACATCTCCCACTTTGTAGCAAAAGAACAGAAAGTAGGGGAGAAATGTAACTTAGATATGTGGACTTCCCTATCTGAGATCTGGTGGATAGCACCAATACTTTGATGACTAATGTCTCATTTAAAAAGTAACTGACTTTATAACTGGGAACTTTGCAGGGGTTCCCTAGATCTGCCCTGAGGCCTGGTTGAAGTCAATGGGGGTATGTCTACACTACCACCCTAGTTCGAACTAGGATGGTTAATGTAGGCAACCGGAGTTGCAAATGAAGTCCGGGATTTGAATTTCCCGGGCTTCATTTGCATATTGCCGGGCGCCGCCATTTTTAAATGTCCGCTAGTTCGGACTCCGTGCCCGCGGCTACACGCGGCTCGAACTAGGTAGTTCGGATTAGGCTTCCTATTCCGAACTACCGTTACTCCTCGTGGAACGTAGACATACCCTGGGAGTTCTGCCAGAGCATTTAATGGGACCAGGCTTTCTATCTAAGTTCCTAGCTCTTTTCCTTGCAGAGAGAGGCCACCAAGCAAATTGGGCTGGATTTCCAGTTAGGCACAGTTAAAAGTTCAATTTTTTTTTACAGTAAACATGAAGGTCAGTTTTTGGGAGGGGGGGACATAAGATGTAAATAAGACCTGATTGCTAGAAAGGCTTGTGAGTTTCCATCAAGAGGCTCATTCCATCATGCCCCTGAGCATGCTCTTCCTGCCACTGGTTCTTGTTATGAATTTCTCTGCTAGATTAGGGTATGTCTACACAGCCAAACCGCTATTTGGAAATTAATTTGAAATAGCGGAGTGCTTATTCTGAATTTGGTAAACCTCATTCCATGAGGAATAACGCCAAATTCAAAATAGCTCTTTCGAAATAAGTGCGGTGTACACACTTATATCAAAATAGGGGGCCTCCAGCCTTCCCAGGATGCTCTGGTGGCCATTCCAGCCTCAACCAAGAACACTCCTCTCCCTCCCATCTCCACGGAGCCCTTAAAGGGGTAGACTCTGGCCACAGTGCCTGTGCCAGCTCCAAGCCTGCCAGCCCAGAACCAGCAGTCACTGCCCCTGCCCCAGTGGCCCTAAAATATGAGCCAGCAAGCCACTGGCAGCCAGCCCTCCACCACTCCCCAGGAGCAGTCTGCCAGCTCCCAGGAGCCTGACAGGGCCAAGAGAAGGCGGGCACCTTCCTGGTCCAGGGTGGAGATCATGGATCTTATCCAGGTTTGGGGGGGATGCCCCCAATGTCCATGATCTCCGCACTAGATGGAGGAATGCAGCTGTCTATAGCAGGATAGCTGCCAGCCTGGCCACCAAAGGCCACATGCGAACCCAAGAGCAGGTTTGCATGATAATCAAGTTGGTACGGTGAGACCCCCCAACCCTGAGCCCTGAGCTTCCCCTCCCCCTTCTTCCCCTTCCTTCCCCCTTCCAGCTCCCTCTTCCCAGGTTTTCCCCTCCCCTCTCCCACCATCTCTCTTCCCCTCTTCCGCCTCCTTTCCCCAGTCTCACCAGAGTTTCATCCCCCCCACAATTTTGTTAAATAAAGAGAGTTTGTGTTCATGAAAATACATGTATTTTATTTGACACCAGGAAGGGGGGTTAAGGAGGGGTAAGTGGAAGGACGTGAGGGAGGAATGAGGCACAAGCCCCCAGTGAGGCAGACAAAGGAGGCTTTTAGTGCTCCTCAGGGTGGAAGCTCTCCTACAGGGCCTCCTGTATACTGGGAACCCCTTGATGGACCTCCTGGATGGCAGCCTGCGGAAAGTGCAGCCAGGCTCAGAGCAATGCGTCCACGAGAAGCACCAGAGAACCCAGAGGCAACTCTGGCTCCATGCCGCAGAGTGCTGTGGTGTCCCAAGTGAGGGCAACCAGAGCACAGAGAGACAAAATGCTTTGCTGTCCCTCATTGAGGCAGGCAAGCAAGCAGGGAAAGCTGAGAACCGGCTGTCTGGGGGGAGGGGTGTCCCTTTAAGCACAGTCCTCAGATAGCCTCAGGCAGCAGCCACACAAAGTAACTCCTGACCTGATGCCCTGCTGGAACTGGTTCTGGCCGGCCTTAAATGCAATTCAGCGTCCACTCAGTGTGGACATGCTATTTCAAAATAGCAAAATGCTATTTCAAAATGCATTTTGTGTGTAGACGTGTTATTTCAAAATAAGCTATTTCGAAATAATGCTGTAGTGTAGACCTACCCTTAGAGCTTTTTAGTACCTGATATTTTCTCCCTGTGATGGTACTTGTACAGTATAAACAAGTCACCACTCAATATTCTTTTTTGATGGGCTCTTTAAGTCTCTGCCTGAAAGGCATTTTCTCCAGTCCTCTGTTATACCAGTATAAATAGCCAGTGTCTATACACGGAGTTGTCTGGTTTAATTACATTGGTTAAAAAAAATCCCCCCTAACCAACAAGCATAAAAACGGTGTTTTGACTTGCTCTGGGTGTGGACTCCTGTCTGAATTTTGGGCTTGTTAAGTTAGAAAAGAGATTTCCTGTCTTGCTAGTTCATTATAGCTGAGAAATGGTCCTAGGGTTCTCTTTTCACCCATATAATCATTAGCTGATAAACCATTTGTGTTAAGAGATCAGCTGCAGAGCCTTGTTGAACTGCTATCTTGTGTCCTGATATTAGAAGGGGAAAAGCACAAAAAGCCATTTTGGAGTAGTTTTATCATTTTTATTCAGAGGAATCCAAAATACGTTTTCAGCTCTTTGGAAGCATTTGCTGCTGGTTCTCCAGACTTGGTAAAATTACTTGTTAATAAAAACGTGTTTTAATATGCTGGCAGAAAATTGATACCATTTCCAATCTCTGCCTTGAAACAAATGAAATGTGGGAAGAAATTGAGCTCTCTCATTTCTGAAATGGAAAATGGATTTTTTTAAAGTTCAGATCATTACCAAGTGTAATATTCTTATAATAAGTTTATCACTGACCTTGTACTATTACGGCTCTAGTGCTAACTTTGTATAGGAACATATTACTTTTAAAAACAAAAACAAAAGATTGAATATCCTTTCAGAGTCTCTCTGTGATCCAGCCAAGCAATATTGCGAAGTAGTTGTTACAAAATCAGTTTGTGAGAGAATAATGCATTGTGCCTATTGCCAAACATCCATGTAATAAGATAATGTGAACTGCATAGGCTAACTCAGATGATTTCTGTTTAACCTGTGAAGGGAGGTTCCTTTGAGAAGTTGCTGACCCCCCCTCAGCTGCATTCCTTCTTCATTAGCACCCATTTACCTGGGCCTGAGGGCATCAAGCAGGCCGCAAATGAGCAAAATCACAGTCTTCCAGGTCTGCTCTTTCTCATCTGCTGATAGGAAGGGCTGCTCCTAGAGAGGAAGGATGCCCTTTTGTTTAATGCATTAGAGCAGGGTTTCCCAACCTATGGGTCGGGATCCAAATATGGGTCGCCATTACATTTCAAAAGGGTCGCCAAGTGTCTCCCCAGGTGGCTCTGCCCTCCCTCCTCCCCCCGTTTTTGAATTGCCTTGGGTCACCAAGTCTCCCTGAATTGTCAAAGTGGGTCCCCATTTGGAAAAGGTTGGGAACCGCTGCACTAGATGAATGTAACAGATTGTGACTCACCCCTGCGGCGCCTCCTGCTGGTCTCAGGAATTAACTCTTCAGCCTCTGAGCGCCTTCTGCTGGCTGTTGTCTCACCCTCCATACCTGTCTTCTGTTGATTCAAGCCCTTTATTCCTCCTGGCCCACGGTGCCCTTTTCTCACAGTACTGCCCTACAGCAGTGCCCTACACTCTGGGGTCCTCACCTCCCAGGGAACCCCAGATACCTGCCCTCAGTGACTCACTGCCAGTCACCATCTAGGCTCTTGCCTCAGGGGCAAACTGCTGTCTGAAACGCCTTGTGGCAGTGTGATACCCACACAGTTAAAACTCTGTTAACTGTTAGCAACAGAAGAGGTGATGAGAGGCATGGTAGAGAGGGGACTAACTGATAGATGGCTTCATCTTGTCATGTTCACCTGTAGCTGTTATGTTAATATTGGGATACTAGTGCTATAGCATTGGACAATGTAGTCTTCAGCTACTAGGAGAAAATAGCACTATGTAAGGCTAGCAGAATCCTGGCTACAGAGATTAAAACATTTCCCTGTCCAAATATAGGATCTCTCCTATCATCTGTGCAAGACTATCGATAGACGATTATTACCTGCTAGGCAAAATCAATACCCTCTGTCTATAGCAGTTGTTTTGAAACTCTGGGTCATGGCTTGTAAAGGCAAGCTGCTAGCTGGCTGTGAGACACTTTGTGTACCTGTGCCTCCACATGTACTGGTGATCACAGCTCCCGTTGGCTGTGGATTGCTGTTCCCAGCCAATGGGAGCTGTGGGAAGAGGTATGGACGGGACACTGCTTCCCACAGCTCCCATTGGTTACCACATCAATCTGCGGCCAACGGGAGCTGCGCTCACCTGTACCTGTGGAGATGCAGGTAAACAAAGCATCTTGAGGCCAGCTAGCAGCTTGCTCTTACAAGCCATGACCCAGCATGTGAGAACCCCTGGTCTATATCATAGCCTTGATATCTTTATAAAAGCTTGTCAGCTAAACTGGTGAGGGACTGGAATTGACATTCCATGGGGAATTCTAACATTTTGAAAGAAATTATTCCAAACCTCAATGAAAAATCTGAATTTTCTCACAGAATGATTTTTTTTAGAAAGACACACATTTTGGCTCTCACTGTTTTATTTCGATTTCAACTTTTAGATGAATTTGGAAACCAAAAATAGCTTTGAAATGAAGGTTTGAAACGGTTAGTTCTGAAAATGTTGAACAGACACATTCGGAACAGCTTTCTGATTTTTTTTTTAACAAAATGTTGTCAAAATCAATTTGTTCCTGCAGCAAATTTTGGTTTTGATGAAGTGGCATTTTTCCAGCAGAGAAACATTCCATTTGAAAAATATGTGACCAGCTCTACTTAATAATTGGTAGAGGTTAAATTAAACACAAATAACATCTGTTAATACTCAAGTGCTTTCTGGCAAGGATAAATAAAAATTGTAATGCTTGATGCGTATGGTGCAGAACAGAAGAAATTAACCAAGTCAGTAAACATCAAAGGAAGGATTTACTTTCAAGGAACCCCCTCCAGCACAGAATGAACTGAGGAGGGAGGGAGACTTTGCAGCTGTGAAGAGAGACTGCTTACTCTGCCTGTGGGCATGTGAGACACGCTGACAATGCTGCCTTGACTGTGTCAATTGCTTACACACCACTTTGCTGGCTGCCGTATAGTAGCTAGAAAGAGGGTGACATTTGCCACTGCAGTGTATCTTGGTGGATGACTGCAAACCGATGGCCTAGCAGGCATTTGCTTCACCAAAAGGCTGCCTCTTTTAGAAAGACCCTGTGGGCCTGACCCAGAGCCCAATGGGACTGACTTCAGGAGGCCTTTCATCAGGTGCAGAGAGAGAGAGATTGTTCGCTCCACAGCTCATCTGTGACTCCTTGTAGAGGCCCATAGGCCAGGAGGAGACAAGTTTCTTACTGACATATGCAGCTGCATGGACCAAGCAATGACCGTGGCTACCTTGTTTGCCCTGTCCCCCATCCGTACCTAGTTGTTTCACATGTTTCATCTTCTCCTTAACTCAGTGTGTGAGCAGGGTCTGTCACTGGTCTGCTGTCTCCCAGTGCCCGGCACAGGTGGGTTCTAACCCTTAACTAGGGCCTCGAGGTGCTAAGGGAGCCCCCTCTGCAGGGTCTTCTTCCTGCAGGAACAGAGGCTTGAGGATTTACTGTGACTTGGGCTTGCGGCCTGGATATTTATTCATTTCGTTATTGCAGAAGTCAAAAGGAATGATAGTTAAAGGGTTCTAGGTGCCCCACATCCCATTTACATTAACAAATAAACCAAATCGTTCCCCCCAGCTCACCCCAACCTAGCAGTATACTCTGAAGGGCTGCAGGCCAGGGGCTTTGGTCCCAAGTGCTGGTGCTTGTTCCAGAACTGAAGGCCTCTCATGAGGGACGGGTCAGCCCTCTTCCCTCACTTTAAATCCATGGGGCTCCAGCGCCAATGCCCCTGTGGATTGCAGGGGTGGCTGAGTGGCAGGGGGAGAGGCCGTCCCTTGCAAGTCTGTTTGTGGGGACAGGGCAAAAGGGGGTGGACTGGGCTAGTCAGTTCAGCATCGCTAACCTCCTTTAAGTTAGCAAGTTGGGGACAATTGCTTGAAAACACCAGAAAATGACCCAGCAATCTAGCAAGGGGTCCAGAGCTTTCCCGGGGGGAAGTCGTGCTGAGTGAGCCAAGAGAGCAGTGTAAAGCTGAGGGAGCACCCCCCTTTACCTCCACTCGGCTTGGGTAAGCAGGGCTCCCCTCACAGACTATCCCCATCAGCTCAGCTTAGCGAGAGCAGCCCCTTCTGTTTCTGGCTATCCCATCTGCTGCATTGATGCACCTCAAGGGCTTATTGGTCTTTCTGTTCCAGGACGTCTTAGGTACTCCTGTCACTTAAACCAAAAATCACACCACTCCCAAGAGATGAGTCACTTCCCCCAGATCAGTCACTATGCCAGATCTGACATCAAAGACAGCGTGGGCAGCCAAACTAACAAAAGGGTTATTTGTGAAGAAGAAGAAGGAGAGTTATTGAGAAGTTAAAGCTGGTAAAGTATATGTACAGGTCAATCGCAGTTTGTGATTCCATGTGGTGTCAGTGATGTAATAAACTGACTTTTCCTAAACAATTTTCAGGGTACCAAGATTGTCCCCGACAATGTTTCTGCCCACGTGGGCATTTGACCTCCAACTATCATACATAATGGCCACTTGATTTGAAATGAACATTTTCTGTTTAAATCCTACATTAGCATTTTACTAGATTTCTTTCTTTGATGAGTTATTTAGGTACAGTGGTTTTTACAGTGTGGGTGTTTGCCATTACATTATGACAGGCCATTAATAAGTTAAGGAATGCATATAACATCCAACACCCAACAAACTCTGAGACCATTACTTTGATGCATATTAATACATAAGTGAATTGACCTGCATATACTCTAGCATGACCTGTTTTGCCAGTGTCACATTTCTGGCCCCTTCAACCACATCGGGTGTAAACAAGGAGTTGGCGCCTTTTTTGGTGGCAGAAGTAGCCCGCTGGGCACGTTACCTCCATGGACCATCATTTCCCTCGGTAGCTGGAGGACTAGCATCGAACTGGTTAAGTTCTAAGTCTCATTTCCAATCAAACCAAGCCTGTCTAATGTGGAAATAATCCCTGGCAGAACCCTGTGTAAACTTGTAACGCATGACATTTAAATAGAGAAATTCTCCTTATACTGTCCCTGGAGCTGAGAGAAGCCTCGTCGTGACAGCGAATGCAGCCGACTGGAAGGGCTGGCGAGAGGGGGCAGCAGTATCCCAGGTGCCAGCATGCCTCTGCTCTCAGGGCTACCATCCCTGATTTTCTTCCTGACGGTCTCTCATGACTCAGCCTGCAGCAGATTTCATTGTGATTCCATCACCAGCTCCCACAACCGAGACGGGAACGTTACATTCTGTTTAAAATATTCAGCCTCAGCAGAAAAAGTGATGGTGGTGGTCATGTTCCCTCCTTAAAAACAAAACAAAAAAACAAAGTCACCCGGAGAAGTGGAAGGATAATTGCACTTTATGACACGCAGCCGCAGAATGTGATTTCTCGTTAAGTATGGAGCACCAGGAAGAGAGTAGCAGCCCAAGTAGGACTAAGAAAGGAAAGCTGCTATTGTTCAGCACTGGTACCACGCCTGTTGCCCGCCATTATTGTAAATTTCCATTGACATGCTGGGTAGCCAGAGTGGGCTGCAAGGGGAATGTCCAGCAGAGAGGTGTATGGGAGTAATGTATTTGGTGTCTTTCATTCTGTTGCAGATTTTTATTTTTATCGATTTCCTGTGAGCTATGTGGCTGTCTAGTCTGCGGCATGTCTAAGGCACCTTTGCCCTTGAGTGCTAAGACCTGGTCCTGGGAACAGTTACTGCATGTGCTGAACTGTAAGGCCCTGAGACTACTCATGAGCTTAAAGCTGAGCATGTGTGAGCATGTCTTGCATCAAGGCCTGCGTATGTCTAGTGTCAAAATGGCTCCTTTCCAGGGTTACTGAAAAGCAAATGGGATTTTTAATGCTTAGTCTCTTGATTAGCTTTGTGCACTTCCCTAGTTGGGATACGTGATGGGTTTGGTCACAGAGACCCCCTTGAGAAATGCCACTGAGCCTGCCTACCTGCCCTTGGGAGCACCTTACCACCCTGTCCTGCTGAGCCAGGCCCTCCAGCCCCCTCCAGCACTAGCACAGCAATGGGGTCAGAGGCCACAGCACAGCAACACAGACCCTGGAATCAACTCAGCTCTGGAAAGGCTCAGTCACAGGGACTTGCCACAGCAGCCTGGTGCACAGCCGCAGTGGAACTTGAACCCTGATCAATCCAGCTAACTCTGCATAAAACTTGATACAGAGAAAGCTCAGTAAATGTTTGCCACCTTTATCACTGAAAGAGAGAGATGCACAAGTCTCCCCCCCCCCCCCCCCCCGGCCACATAACAATTACACATGCTGGGTTTAATGATAAACAAAAGCGATTGTATTAAGTGTAGAAAGAAGGATTTACATGGTCATACAAGATAGCAGACAGAGCAATGCAGGTAACTAAACAAAATAAAACAAAACACAAAAGCTAAGTTGATGCACTGAGAGCTTCTTACAAATCGTCATTTCTCACCCTCGTTCTTATTTCAGATAAAGTCCTTCTCAGACCCGAGGTGTCCTTTCTGACCTGAGTCCGAGCAGTTCTCCTCCACCTCTGTCATTACAGTCCCTTTGTTTCAGGTGTTCTCATATATCCCTTCAGCATGGGGAGGCAGTCGATAAAGCCAACTGAAGACCATCAGCATTTACTTCCCTGACCTTATACCGAATTCCCCTAAGGTGGGAAACCTTTGTTCAATTCCCACACACCCCTGTGGAAAAATACAAAATTCAAGATGGAGTCCAGTGTCTGGTGACATGGTCATATGTCTTTGTAGCACCCTGGAGTTATAGTAGCAGTGTAACACCTCTGCAGAGAGATAGTTCTCCCCCACTCCGTTGTTTCTTTCTAATGGGCTATTAGCTCTGTGTCTTAGTCCTGAGAGGCTGGTAATAGGCTTTTCCCAACATGAATCAACAGTCAATATGCCCAATTTCAGATACAGAAATGATACAGCAGACTGCAAGCTTTCCAATGATACTGTACAAGAATTATTTTGCACAAAGCATTTTTCATAAGCATATTTTTATAATTCAAAGGGAAGGCCCCATCACAGGAAGAACAGGAGTTGAGAAGCCAAGTTCCCTGGTGGCCAGTTTGCAGAGAAAATGGGCTAAATGATAGCATGGTCTGGACAGGACTTAAAAGAGGGTCTGTCCCGGTGAAAACTTATGGCAGAGAACCAGGATTTTTTTTTACCTTTCTTGCAGTATGTTCAAGCTACTGTGGGTTAAACAGGAAGGTGCATGGCACTGATCTACTTGGCTGAGTTATTAATTCATCAGAACTTGTGGCCAGTTCCCAACGTGGTTAAAAGGATAAAATGAACGGCTTCCTGAGGAAAACAACCTGGCATTTGGTGATGGACCATGGGTTCATGAGATGGTGGCTGGTGCTGGTGGCTCATCCCTACCCTTCTGCACACTCTGTCCTCCTGTTGGTGGGGAGGGTGGTAGGTCTCAGAGAAAGCTGAGTTCTGAGGGGGGGAGGCAGAGGAGGGATTACCCCAAATTACAGGATTATGGTAGGAGCCCTGTAACCCTTACAATAGGCCCAATGAAATACCCCATATAGGAGAGTATGAGGGGTGGGCATGTAGTGCCCCTCACCTGTGTTTAAACGTAATAAAAATTGTGGGCAGCTGTGTAAACTCTATGCCCGCGTGTGTCCTCTTTTCATCGCTGTGTCTGTACCAAAAGGATCGACCAAAGGGGAAAGGGAATCAAGACAGCTGGTGATGCCTGTTTTCAGCCACTGCTATGTGTAAAGTTGAACAAAAATGTACTTTAATAAGGAGTTGCTGGGTGCCAACTATTGAAAGAATAATGCCGGGGAAAGAAACAGCCTAGCCAGCAGGTGCAGAAACCCACTCAAGCCAGGGCAGAGGGAGCGATAGCAGTGTTGGCGTAATATTTCCATTTCATTTTGAAAAGATGAGGAGCCCTTCAAAGGGTTTGAACAAATGTATATTAATAAAAAAAGATCATAAGCTTTAAAAAAGGGAAGAGTTGCCAGTTACAGCTTCTGTCCCTGAGATCAAAGTGCCTTTCAAAGGCTGTGGGGGAAGTTACTGAAGAAACGTTTAAAGCCAGTGAATTAACAGTTAAAGGAATCAAATTGACTTGCTGTAAGAAATAGGTAAATGAGAATCAGAGCAGCCTTTCATTTTGATTAGGATTATGGCAAGCACATTCTTTAATTCAATTTCTTTGGATACATTGAAAGTCTGTATACAAACCAGGCTTTTTATCAGTTCTGGTCCCATGCCTTGTTTTTCGAATGGGAGCTTGCTTTAGTTACCTGTGCAAGGACTTTCACAACTGGGCATGCTGTATGAATACCGTGCTCATCACAGTTGTATTTGAGTACATAAAGACATGTGACTGATACACGTTGTCTATTTAAAGCCTGATACCTCAAGCTGCAGAGTATTCGTCGCTCCTATTGTCTTCCTTAGAAAGGGAGGACACTCAGCATCTTACAGGACTGGGCCTTTTGGTCCTGAGCCAGCATAATTTTAAGTGTCTGACCAGAAGCAAGGTGGTCATGTGATTCACGTTAATAGTAGAGTGCATGTGCTTTGCTGGATGGGGCTTTAAGTTGCTGGGTCATTGGAGCAAAGACCTTGTCCTGATGTTGGGTTCTGAAGCATTAAGCTCCCAGTTGGTGCTCTATATAAAATAATACAAATAGCACTTTATGTCATTGAACGCGGGGCATCATCTAACGAGTTTCTGGCCCAGTCTGTGAGGACAACCCATTGTGTTAGAACACAATTTGCCCAAAGCTGTGCTTTGCCTGGATTAAAAAAAATCTGCCCTTAAAAAAGAGAGGTTGTTGTGTGGGGTTTTTTTTTACCCACTTGTAGCAGTTCGGCTTCATCCATATAGATAAGGCCAACCCATTTTGGAACATGGTCTTGTTGCAACTGACTTGAGCAAATCACTATATAGTTTGCAATGGGAGTTCAAGTTTTTATTTCTAGAAATGACTGCTAGATGGTTAGGGTCTTCATTTATTGAACGATAGAATGCTAGAACTGTGAGGAACCTTGCATGGTCACCAAGTCTGGTACCCTACACTCACAGCAGAACCAAGCACCATCTGGACCATCCCTGACAAGTGTTTTCTCACCTACTCTTAAAAATCTCCAATGATGGAGATTCCACAAACTTCCTAGGCAATTTTTCCTAAACCTCCATTTAGACCCATTGCTTCTTGTCCTGTCATCAGAGGTTAAGGGGAATAATTGTTTTCCCTGCTTCTTATAACAATCTTTTAGGTACCTGAAAAAATGTTAACATGGCCCATCTCAGTCTTCTCTTCTCCAGACTAAACAAACCCAATTATTTGAAGTGTCCCTCATAGGTCATGTTTTCTAGACCTGTAACCATCTCTGAGCTTTCTCTGTTTGTCCAAATCTTTCCTGAAATGTGGCTCCCAGAACTGGACAAAATACTCCAGTTGAGACCTAATCAGTGTAGAGTGAAGTGGAATAATTCTTTGTCTGGCTTACAATAGTTCTGTTAATACATCCCAGAATTATGTCTACTTTTTTTGCAACAGTGTCACACTGTTGACCCATATTTAGCCCATGGTCCACTCTGAGCCCTAGATCCATTTCCACAGTCCTCCTTCCTAGACAGTCATTTCCTATGTTGTTTGTGTGCATACAATCATAGAACCATAGAATCCCAGGGCTGGAAGAGACTTCAGGAGTCATCGAGTCCAGCCCCCTGCCCAAAGCAGGACCAACCCAACAAAATCATCCCAGCCAGGGTTTTGTCAAGATGGGACTTAAAAACCTCTAGTGATGGAGATTCTACCACCTCCCTAGGGAACCCATTCCAGTGCTTCACCACCCTCCTAGGGAAATAGTTTTTCCTAATATGCAACCTAGACCTCCTCTATTGCAATTTGAGATCATTGTTCCTTGTTCTGCCATCTGTCACTACTGAGAACAGACTCTCTCCATCCTCTCTGGAACCTCCCTTCAGAAAGCTAAAGGCTTCTATCAGATCCCTCCTCACTCTTCTCTTCTGCAGACTAAATAATCCCAAATCCCTCAGCCTCTCCTCATAGGTCTGTGCCGCAGCCGCCTAATCATTTTTGTTGCCCTCCACTGGACCCTCTCCAATGCGTCCACATCCTTTTTATAGTGGGGGGCCCAGAACTGGACCCAATAGGGGAATAATCACTTCTCTAAATCTGCTAGAAATGCTCCTCGTAATGTACCTTAATATGCCATTAGGCTTCTTGGCTACAAGGGCACACTGCTGACTCACAGCCAGCTTTTCATCCACTGTAATCCCCAGGTCCTTTCCTGCTGAACTGTACTTAGCCAGTTGGTCCCCAGCCTGTAACAATGCTTGGGATTCTTCCATCCCAAGTGCAGGACTCTTCACTTGTCCTTGTTGAACCTCATCAGATTTCTTTTGGCCCAATCTTACAATTTGTCTAGATCACTCTGGACCTTATCTCTGCCATCCAACTTATCTACCTCTTCTCCTAGCTTAGGGTCATCTGCAAACTTGCTGAGGATGCAATCCATCTTCTCATCCAGGTCATTAACAAAGATGTTGAACAAAACTGGCCCTAGAACCATTCCTTGGGGCACTCCACTTGCAACCAACCAGACATCTAGCCGTTGATCACTACCCATTGGGCCCGACAGTCTAGCCAGCTTTCCAGCCACCTTACAGTCCATTTATCCAATCCATACTTCTTTAACTTGCTAGCAAGCATACTGTGGGAGACTGTATCAAAAGCTTTGCTAAAGTCATGATATATCACATTCATGGCCTTCCCCATATCCACAGAGTCAGCTACCTCATCACAGAAGCTAATCAGATTGGTCAGGCATGAGTTGCCCTTGGTAAATCCATGTTGACTATTCCTGATCATTTCCCCCTCTTCCAAGTGCTTCAAAATGGATTCTTTGAGGATCCCCTCCTGATTTTTCTGGGGACTGAGGTGGGGCTGACTGGTCTATAGTTCCTTGGATTGTCCTGCTTCCCTTTTTTAAAGATGGGCACTACATTTGCCTTTTTTGAATCATCTGGGACCTCACCCGATCTCCATGTGTTTTCAAAGATAATGGCCAAAGACTCTGCAATGACATCTGACAACTCCCTCAGTACCCTTGCAACTGATACTTCCTTCCAAAGAGGAGTACTTTGCATTTGTCCTTATTGAATTTCATCCTATTTACCTTAGACCATTTCTCCAGTTGTAGCCTGCCAAGATATATCTTTCCAATCCTATCCCTTTCTCTATATTTTAATAGTAATGCCAGTAACGCAAGGCCTGCAGGACTTGATTTATTCTGCATGAGTTAGCTTCAGCAATAATGTAGTATGATAAGTAAGGGTTAAGTTACTTTCTAAAAGAATGAAATGTTTTTAATATCTTGTAAGAATTATGAAAGACCCCTATGGTGATATCTTTAGTTAGGTCTTTGGTGCACAGATGTGTTATGACTCAGTATCTCATGGTACAAAATAAGTCCCCAAACTGCAAGCTTAGCCAACTGAAGAGAACAGGTTTCCTGGTATCTATCTGCGATTTCCCTCTTTTTCTATGTTTGGGAACCATTCCAAGGGGGCATCCAGTGAGTTCACTCATACATATTCAGAGATGCTCTGATATTGTCCTCCAGTCAAGTGCATGTACCCACAAAATCTCAGGGTGCGGAAGTCCAACTTTGGTTAGTTAGGGATTGGATATTACGATGCAAAGAGAGGGATAAAAACTATGGGATAAGGAAGCTCAAGTCACTCTTTTGTACGCTTTCGAGGCTGGAGGACAAGCTCTATTCTCTTTCTCAATATATCGCTCTGCCTTGCTTCATTTATTGTCTAAGTCTTGCTTCTAAGTTTTCCATATCCTGCCTTGCACCAAGGTCCCATAGGTGGAGGGAGGCTGGTCCTTCCATGCTCTGCCCTCGGGAAGAGGATTATGTGAGTATGGTATTATATTAGGTAACTATATCTGTATACTTAGATAAGTAGAACTTGTATAACAAAGTTGGTTAATGTTATCCTCAGTGGAGATTCAATTAATCTATATACTCAGTGTTGTATGCTTTGTTCTGTTTTCCATTTTAATACCTGTCATAATAAAGATTGTTTTAATTTGGTATTATCCTCATTGTGAGTGTGGCTGCTGTTCTGGACCCCCAGACCTTCCACCAAAAATAGAACTATGTAGTTCTGCCAATTTGTAACCTGGGGTATGGAGGAAAAACCTACAACCTTCTTGTCAGATTGGCGAGTCTTTTTCACATAAATTTCACCCATAAATCCTCCCTAGGCTACACAGTCTAGGTCAATTTGAATTACAATCTTATCTTCCAAAGCACTAGCAACTCCTCCCAGTTTGGTATCATCTGAAAACTTCATAAGCATATTTTATAGGCCATTATCTGAACTGCTGATTAAGATATTGAACAGAGCCAGTCCCAAAACTGATCTGTGTGGAACCCCATTTCTTATGCCCTTCCAGCATAACTGTGAACCAGTGATAACTACTCTATGGGAATGGTTATCCAACCAGTTATGCAATATAAGGTGGCTATAGTAGCTCCATCTAGGTTGTATTTCCCTAATTTGTTAATGACAAGGTCATGCCATACCGTATGAAATGCTTTACTAAAGTCTAGGTATACCACATGTACCGCTTCCCCCTTATTCACAGGGCTTGTTATCCTTTCAAAGAAAGCGATCAATTTGGTTTGACATGATCTGTTCTTTACAAAACCATGCTGGCTTACTTATTACCTTATTTTCTTCTAGATGTTTGCAAATAGATTCCCTAAGAATTTGCTCCAATATCTTTCCTGGCACAGAAGTTAAACTGACTGGTCTGTAATTCTGCGGTCTATTGTTATTTTCCTTTTTATAGATGGGCACTATATTAGCCCTTTCTCTTCTGGAATCTCTCCAATCTTTCATGAGTTTTCAAGGATAATGGCTCAGATTATTATGTCTCAGTCACCTCCTTTCCAGGAGGTATTTCATCAGGCCCTCGTGACTTTAAGACATCTAACTTATCTAAGTCATTCTTAACTTGTTCTTTTCCCATTTAGGCTTCTGAAGCTATCCCCTTTTCACTGGCCTTTACTATGTTAGGGGTCCAATTGCCACCAAACTTCTTGATGGAAACTGAAACAAAAGTCATTAAACATTTCTGCCATTTCCACATTTTCTCTTATTGTTTTCCCCCTTCACTTTTCTGTCCTGTCCTTGGTCTTCCTCTTGCTTCTAATATATTCATAGAATGTTTTCTTGTTACTACTTCTGGGTCTGCTCCTCCTTTTGTGAGAGGCTGTGGCAAACCTTCTGGGTTAGAACCTCAGCTGGTATCAATTGCAGGCATACCATTGGTGGCAAAGGAGCTGTCACATTATCATCTGTTGAGAATTTGGTTCCCATGACGCTCAATGGAGGCAGATGAAATCATATTGATAATGCTACCTATGTCTCAATCCCATATTTATTGCTTCAGTAGTGATGTTTTCTGGAAGCTGGTGGAACCTCTTTCTTTTCTTCTTTGAAATGGAAGTATCCTTTCTTGTTGGGTACGTCTAGACTACAGGCTTTTGTTGACAGAGGCTTTGTCGACAGATACTGTCAACAAAGCTTCTGTCGACAAAGAGTGTCTAGACTACATCCAGTTCTGTCGACTAAGCAAGCCGCTTAGTATACACAAAGGACAGTGGAGATGCAATAATGCCTTCTGTTGACAGAACTCTGTTGACAAAAGGCGTTATTCTTCATAGAATGAGGTTTACTGCCGTTGACAAAACTGCTGAGTTCTGTCGACATTATGTCAACAGAACTCAGCGGTAGTGTAGATGCAGGTATAATTTTGTTGACAAAAGTCCACTTTTGTTGACAAAACCCTGTAGTCTAGACACACCCATTATGTAGCTGAAAATGGATGGCAGAAATAATGCACTGGAGGGGGCCATGGTAGCAGAGTTTTTGGGCTATAGTTGGATTTGGAACTAGAGGGTGTATTAGTCATTTGTAAGTGAGTTGTGCAGAGACCTAAATCAAAATAAGGATGTTCGTAATGCATCCATTTTTTTGACCTAATAATAATCAGCAACTAGCTGTATTTCAGGGACGTGTTTGGATACCATAATGATGAGCGTAGGATTCAAACTCAGATTCTTGTTGTAGACTGGAAATGCATGTGTGAAAGTCAGAGTCGTCATGTTGAACAAGCAAAAAGCTATATGTTGTTACTCTAGTCCTATTGAGAGGAAGCTGGATGGCTTCACAAGAACTGGGGTATCTGGAATATGAAAGATCTGAGAGATTTAGCATGTCCAAATGGTTTTGATGTAATGCTCTGGGAATACTGTGTTTGAATACATTTAGAATCTGCTATTAGCTCTTCTAATTCAGAAATAATGTACCATGAACTCATCATTTCTTTGTCTGAGTTCTTAGGAAGTCACGTATTAGTTTATGCATCATTACAGCTGAATTATTACTACTTATACAGTTTTACAAAAAGTATATTTTAATAGCGTTGCCAGTAACCAGCTATCCAGAGACTAATCAGATGCAAGAGCTTTGGGCAGCTGGAGTATCATTTAGAGAATCTGCAGATGATACCATGTCACTTCAGGTAGCTCTGAATGTGGGATGTTGATTAGCATGTGGGCAGGGTTGGTATTTTGCTCTGGTAACTATAGTTTAAACCAGCCTGTGACTCAATGAATGTTTACAATGAGGGTAGCTCTTGGTATTAGGGATTCTTTTAAACCATTTGAATGTATTTACACTGAGCTTGGTGAAATGGTTGGCTAGTCTGGGATTTTAAAAAGGATTCAGTGCCCAATTCCCCTTGAATTTCTCACTGCTTTTGTGCAGGATGGTGCTGCACTTACCTAGTTATTAATTATGGTAGTGATGCTTAGAGACCCCTCTTGGAGATCAAGGCCCCATTGTGCTCAGTATGGTACATAAATATTCTGAAGAAGGAGCTAGTCTGTGTCCCAAAAGATTCATAGTCTGTCTGCAGTTGCGGTAAGCTTCAGTAGAGGGCTCTGTGTAGACACAGCCCATGGAGAGATACCACACACTGGATGGAGAAGAACAAAACAGTAGAAGGAGAAGGACAGGGTAACAGTAACATGAGCATGTTCAGTGCCAGCATACCCACCGCTAACCATTGTGTCCGGTATTGGGTCGGCATTGTCACTTATAACCCAATTTGAAGCCACCAGCCCATGAAAAGTTTTAGAAAACAAAGAACAAATAACAGTGTTAAATGTGAGGATTGGATCTCAGAGATCTCCTTGAGACTGTCACCCAACATGCTGATCACACCGCTGAGCCCATCTACCTGCCCTCTGGGGAGATCAGAAGCTCTGGTCTCCCCAAGAAAAGGCACAGAGTTGGGATAAGAGTTCCCTTCCCCCCCCCTCCCCCCCAGCAAGAATAACATGGACACTTATAACAGCTCAGCTCTGGGAGGATTCAGATAGAGAGATTTTCAGCAGCCAGGAGCACAGCCCCAATTAGGACCAAAGCCCTAAATAAATCCATTTTATGCTGCATAAAGGTTTTGCACAAAGACAGTTCATAATAAATGTTTGTGCCCTTTATCAGTGAAAGAGAGATATGCACAGTTGCTGTTCCCCCTCCTCTCCTCCTCCAATAACAATGATTTACAATGGGTTTATTAATAAACAAAAGTAGGATTTAAGTAGTTATAAGTGAAAATAGACTCATCAAAGTAAGTTATTAAGTAAAAATAAAATAAAACATGACACATAAGCCTAATACACTAAGGGTATGTCTACAATGTGGAGCTATTTAGGGATACAGGAAGTATCCTGAAGTAGCTACTCTGTGTCTATTGAAGCAGCCCGTTATTTTGAAATAGTTTTCAAAATAATGGGTGGCTTATTCTGATGTCCTGATAACACTCATTCCACGAGGTGTAAGGGGAATTTTGGAATAGTACATTATTTCGAAATTTGGCGCTGTGTAGACAGCCCCAAATTACGAAATAAGTTATTTCAAAATACAATAGAAATAAGTGTCGTGCAAATTGCATAGCTTATTCTGAGCTAAAGGCGATGTGTAGATTCACCCTAAGAGAAGTTTCTACCAATCCTATTTCTCATTCTTGTGAAGAACTGTACCGGCAATAAGAACAAGTCAGGGCTGATCTTTTTCTCTGACCAGGGCCCAACAATGCTCCTACACCCTTTTTGTTATAGTTCTTTTGTTTTCAGGTATTCTTGTGCATTCTCTTAGGGTGGGGAGCCACTTTCAAAAGCCAAATGAAGACCCCTATTGTTTGCTATCCATCCCTTAAATTGAATTTCCCCATCCCGTAAATAGAATTCTCCCCATCTCAATGGAAAAATACCAAATTCAAGATGGATTCCAGCACAAGTTGGCATGGTCCCCTCTCTTTGTGGGACCAACCAAAGTTTAGGCTTATAGGGAAAACAAAATTATTTACAGAGCATTGTCTTGAGCACCAGGCCATTAAGTACCTTAAGCGCAACTAATGGCTTTCACTAGAAGATCTAGATACTAAGTGGGTTTACATTTCATACTGATAACTTCACATACAAGAATGATATATGCACACAAACAGAATATACACATTCAGCAAACTACAAGCTTTCCAATGAGAAGTTACATGCCACTTTTTGCATAAAGCATATTCAAGATATACATATTCATATACAAAACATATTTCCATAAAACATGGGGGAATAGTATCACATTAACTATAGGAAGTAGTGATATTTATGTATTAGTGGTCAAACAACAGTGGTATCAAACATCTGCTCTGGATGTACAGATACATTCAGGCTGTGTAAGAGTCTCCTGATGCCCTTAGGCGTTCTCTTCAAAGCCTGTATGGCTTTCGGATATGGTCAGAACTCACTAGTGTGGTGTGCTGACAGGTATCTTGCTCTGTCCAATGATGCTAACCATTTGACTGCATGTGTGTGCTCTTCCTGTGTGTTGTGCTGGCTCTGTGCAGTTGCCTGCACAGTAGACTCAGAGAGAATTCCAAAGACCACAAAATCAGATAAGGGATGAAGGCACCAGGCCAGGTTTATTGTAAACAAAGCACATCAGGTTGGTTTGTTCCTGTGCCTTCAGTAAGGCTTTAAAATGCAGCCAGCTCTCTTGGATTCCTTTCCCCTTCATGTTAGCATCCCAGGGAATCCTGCCCATCAGATCCCTGGGGGAGTCAAAGTCTGCTTTTCTGAAGTTCAGGGTGTGTATTTTGCTGCTCTACTCTCTTTGGCCAGGATCCTGAACTCAGCAGTCTCATGATCACTGCTTCCCAAGTTGCCACCCACATCTACTTCCCCTACTAATTCCTCCCTCTTTATGAGCAACAGGTCAAGCTGCACATGGCCCCTGGATGGTTCCTTCAGCACTTGTACCAGAAACTTTCTGCTTTGTCTGTGTACTGCTGTCTTAGTCTCCCAGCAGATGTCAGGGTGATTTAAGTCCCCCGTGGGAACCAAGGCCCATGATCTGGAAGCTTCTGTTAACAGCATCCGGTCTGATCTGGTGGTCGATAGCAGACAATGACCACGACATCATCCCTGTTGCTCCTGCCTCTAAACTTAACCCAAAGACTTCCAACAGGCTTTTCTCCCGTGTTATACTGGAGCTCTGAGTAATTACACAGCTGTCTTACACACAGTGCAACCCCTCCACCTTCTCTCCCCGCCTGTCCTTCCTGAACAGTTTATACCCTTTTATGACAGTGCTTCAGTCATGTGAGACATCCCACCAAGTCTCCATTACTCCAGTCAAATCACAGTTCTTTGACTGTGCCAGGACTTCCATTTCTCCCTGCTTGTTTCCCAGGCTTCTTGCATCCGTGTACAGACACCTTAGATAACTAGCTGAATGCCCTACCTTCTCCATATGAATCTGGGGTCTTCCTCTGTTGCACCTTCCTCCTTGTGTTTCTTCCCAGTATCCCACTTCCCCACTTACCTCAGGACTTAGGTCACTGTCCCCCAATGAACCTAGTTTAGAGCCCCCCCGCCACAAGGTTTGCAAACCTATAGGAATAAAGTAAAACAATCCCATTAAAAAATTACTAAAATTAACTTCATAGAAATAACACTGATTTTTAAAAATACAGTAATTTCAATAAAGCATGTACATTTTCCTTTAATTTAAAAAAAATTGAGTTAAGGACCTGAGCAATATGGGGTAACTCTGCTAGTAATTAATATATATGAATAATATGGCCATGGAGTCTATATTTGTAATGTATATGAGCATATATGAATGTGTACATATGATACCACCTTATATGCAAATGTAACAATCCTTTTCCAATCTGTTGTTTTAGTCTGCTCTTGTGCCTTTGGTACTGCGGATAGCAGCACGCTCCTGCAATTAGAATTAGATCATTTAAAGCAGAGCTGGGTAGTCGTTACCAACTCCTGATTTGTCTGTGCTCCCTCTAGTATTCCTGCACTCACTGCTTCTCTCTCCCATTGCCCTAATAGGGCCACAACAGCTGCTGTTCCCTTTTGTCGCCGGTATTCGACTCACAAGGCATGCGTTCTTTCGGTAACACAACCAGTGGCTTGAGCACTGACTGCCCTCCCCAGTCTGGGTATGTGTTGTCGCTCTGCACTGCCTGCACAGCCCTGTTCATCTCAAGAAAATCATTGTTGCTGATCCACCTGAATATTTACTGTCCTCTTCCTAATCTTGTGTTGTTATTCATAGCTCCTGGCAAGGAACTATTTCACGCTGCAGAGTTATTCATGTACCAAGATAGACGGTAAGACTGAAAGCAAGTCTGAATTCATCGAAGTGGGCAACAAGGCAAAATTTTTCAACAAAATACCATTGACTTTTATGCTAAAAGGGGAAAGATGCCTGTATGTGACATTTAAACATAATGCCACATGTTGACACTAAATGCCTTTTTAAGTCCACCTGGGAGCTTTGACTGCAGTTCTACTTTTTCTTTTTATTAATTGTGTAATCAGCAAGGATGTACGTGCCCCAAGTACCGCTTTACGTCTGAAATTGAACAGTGACCGTAGCAAAGGTATTGCCGCAAGGATTAAAAGAGCTGACGTGATCTGCAGCTGGGTGGACAGGGAACTGTGCATCAGATTTAATTCCTTTGCTGCTTATTTTAATAACATGAATCATGATGAACTCTTTAGTCATTAAAGAGGATAGAATATGCAATGCCATGGGAAATGCTTTGCAATTTAACTTATAATTTATCTCCATATTGTTGTGAAGAATACTTTTTTTTAAAAATGGCTTCATAGCAGGCAGCTTCTTCCATTGGCTTGTGGTTTCATTTTGCAAATGTGCATAATATTCATAATCAGAAATTGACGCATATTTTTGTTTAATTTGGCAAGAAGAAGAGTTCAGGCTGTAGGCCTGGGCCATTAAAATTACATACAAAGGGAAGTTAGGAAAAGGAGATTTCACTTACCAGCTATGCTGAGCTCAGTCCTTTGGCATCCCTTTGTCCTGATGGCCCCTTTATAGATTTGTAAGGTAAAACCCTGGCTCTATCGCTGCCAATGGACATTTTGCCATTCACTTCAATGGAACCAGAAATTCACTTGTGGATTTTAAAGGTTGGCCAGGAACTACTGTGATATCAGGCATAATACAAACCATAGAATGCCACCCTGTACATCTTGCATCAAACCCAATAACGTGTGGCTGAAAGACACCCAATTTTGATTTAAAATGATGGACAACCCACTGCATCCCTACATGCAGCAATCAAAACCCATCCAGGCATTACAAGTGCCCCCAATGCAATTTATATCAATTGATGGGACACCTTAATCTTGAATATGGTGTTCAGTGTGGCTGGGAGATTCGAAAGTGCCTTAGATACTTACGAGCAGAAGTGCTATTGCAAGTCAGTTGTCAGAGTGCTGTGGGACTTGGTCTAACCTTGGGTTGCACAGGATTTTTGTTCTTCCCTACGTAGTCATCAAATCTTACTGCATTACGGGAGTGTAGTTCAAACTTTGATGATGCTGTTGCTTTGAAAGCAATGATAAACCTTTCCCTGATTTCAGTGGTGCAGGACTGGACCCCCCCTTCCAAGGATTCATACAATTATTACAGAGTTCATCTAATTTAAAATGGGCCATTCATGGGCCATTCACACAAAATAAGATCTCAGTAAACCTTGCTGTCCCTGGAACTCCACGCTGATGTAGATTATTTGCTCCTCACAATTCTAAAGACTTCAGGGGAGAGCCATGCTATAGCCCTTGGTCCAAAACCTACTGGGATTCTCTGCATTCACTTCAGTGGGCTTTGGATCAGAACAAACTTGAACTGGATTTCAAGGAATGGTTGAAAACTTTTCAGTTTGCTAACTCATTTGAGATTGGAGTTTTACATGTTTGGTTCAAAGGTTAATTTGCTGAAACGATCTAACAACCTGATGCATATCAAGCTGGCAGGTAAGAATTTTAAGGCAAACTCTGTAATGTTCATCAGAGTTTTTTATAGTGTTTCCATTGGAAGATCTCAAGGTATATCACATGTTACCAGCCTGGCACAATCCCAGCACTCAAGGCAATGCAGGGAGTGCAGCTGTCGTCAGCCCCTGGCCTTGAGTTAGAACAGTGGAGAAGGCTTTTCCCCCCATCTTTTATCCTTGAAACTTATGGATAAACATGGTGCTGGACACAGGATAACACAATGAGTCTATGGCAAAACCAGGAAAACTTCTGATTCTGATTGCTGAGGTTGCCAAACAGAGATCAGGACCTCATTTTGACATTTCAAAAAAAACAAAAACAAAAATACCAACAACTGTTTTTTTCAGGCAAAACTATTTGCTGAATTTGATTTGATTTCACATATAGTTTTGGCGTTGCCCCAAAATACAAATTTCTGAGAATTTACTGTTACCCACCCAATTTAGGGCTCTCAGATCCCTGGCTTGCTGAAGTCAGCCCAGCACACCCAATAAGGCAGACAAACTTTTCTTGAAGGCCAGTCAAGATTTGATCATCTGGTGACTGCGACTTCTGCACAGTATGGTGAGGTCTGGGCTCAGATTAGGTTCCAAGGAGCTTCATATTTTATACACATTATATACATCCTACTTTATCTATACCATAACCTAGCACATTTGTAAGAACCTTCAAACAGCATATCTTAACCAATCACATGCAAGTTCCCTTGTGTTTTACATTTATCTATTACTATATGTATTACAGATCATCTTTGGGTACGTCTAGACTGCAGAGTTATTCCGGGATACTGGAGGTATCCTGGAAAAACTTGGCCACGTCCAAGGAACATGTCTGCTCTTCTGAAATTTTTTTCAGAAGAGCAGATGTGGTTTTTCGTCATTCCTATAAATGTCGTTTTATGAGGAAGAAGGGATGTTCCAAAAAAAAGTTTTTTTCCAACATTTGCCCCAGTGTAGACGGGCCAAATGTCAGAAAAGCCTCTTCCAAAAAAAGAAGAGGAAAAAGATACACAAATTGCGGTTTGCAATTTGCTTAACTTTTTCCAGAAGAACTGTGTAGTCTAGACACAGCCTTTGCGGCTTTGTTTTTCCAGATGGTCAGCACAAGACATTTCCCAAGATTGCGTTATCTATGACCATTTCCTCTTGGATTTCTCTGATCCTGCCCTAAAATTCCTTTCCATTGGTGTATCATTCCATGTGACTGTTGATGGGTGCATTCTTGAGGTGGATGTGCTTTGTCAGCAGTTTTGAATTTAGTAATTGAGTGAAATAGTATAAAGTTTGCTTGGTAACAGAGCGTATGAGGGGTGGGTAAATTGTCATGGCTGTATTATTGTTCCCCGAGAAAAAATTGCCCCATTCTACTGACAGCCACCAGCATGATGGTCTCTGCCCCAGAGAGCTCACAGTCTAGAAATGGATCTCATTTCAGTAGAACTTGCTTCTTTCTATGAACCAGCTACTGGCGAGTCAGGATGCTACAAACATTGTCTGCTACCATTGCACTGACAACACTGCTAACACAGTTCTATCATGGCCAGCAGGTGGGTGTCTTGCACTAGAGAGAGGGATTACAGAGTGTTTGTCCTCCCTCTTCATTGATTTTCACCAGGCCCTTATGTCTAAGGGCTGTTAGGAAGAATCTGAAATTCTTCTGCCCAGCCAAATACTAGTGTGTCGGTTTTTCCCAAAGTGTTCTCTGCTCCCTTGTTCATGCATAGAATGCCACATTTTCACTCAATTTATTAATGAAATCTCAAAAAAATTATGAAACCAATGTAAAAATACCATCAGTGCCAGCTCTTTTTTTGGTTGTCGTTCTATATTGTCATTGCAATGACTTCCCTGGAGACAGATCAGGACATTCCTTGAGCTAAACCTCATACACAGGTTATAGGGGAAAAACAGGCTCTACCCCTAAACACTTACAATATTAGTATATGATAAGACAGCAGGCGAAGGTGATAGTGAAACAAACTTGATTCATGTAGTCTGCAGTCTCATTCCTAGGGCTTTTCAAGAATTTTCCAAGTATCACAGGACTGATGAGTAATTTGCTGTATGAATCAATGCCTTAAATGTTCTTTATAAGCAGCTAGAGATCTCTCCTACATTACCATAGAGTGCAGATACCTTGTTTTAACATACTCACCTCTGGAAGATCTTATAGATTACATTTCTGCTGTGAATGAGAACTTACATGTAGAAAGCCATGTTGAAATAGGTTATACTGTGGAGCCATGTGACTTTATTAATGTAAATGAATGGAGCTGCAAAGAGAGGGGGTGGAATGTTGCACAACAGTACAGCTATTTGCGCTGGGTTAAACTTCAGAGAAGCTACACTAACATAGGAATGTAGTGGACAACCTGGGCCACAATCTACAGGGAAACCATTATTATTATGGTACTAGCTAAATGACCAATAAAGGATCAGAGCCCCACTGTATTACCAATAAGTAGTCCCTGTCCCAGGGACCTAGGAGTAAAAATGTGACGAGCATAAAGAGCCAAATAGGGTGAGGAAAGAGGTAACAGTAAAGACAGGTGCATTTGCATGAGTAAGGGAATGTCTACACTACCCCGCTAGTTCGAACTAGCGGGGTAATGTAGGCATACCGCAATTGCAAATGAAGCCCGGGATTTGAATTTCCCGGGCTTCATTTGCATAAGCGGGGCGCCGCCATTTTTAAATCCCCGCTCGTTCGAACCCCGTGCCGCGCGGCTACACGCGGCACGAACTAGGTAGTTCGAACTAGGATCCAAGTTCGAACTACCGTTACTCCTCGTGGAATGAGGAGTAACGGTAGTTTGAACTAGGAAACCTAGTTTGAACTACCTAGTTCGTGCCGCATGTAGCCGCGCGGCACGGGGTTCGAACGAGCGGGGATTTAAAAATGGCAGCGCCCCACTTATGCAAATGAAGCCCGGGAAATTCAAATCCCGGGCTTCATTTGCAATTGCGGTATGCCTACATTACCCCGCTAGTTTGAACTAGCGGGGTAGTGTAGACATACCCTAAGTAGTTGGGTGAGGGTGGTCCAGCTGCCTCTTCAGTGTCTATAACAGCAAGTATCATCCCTGGCTTGCTGAAGTCAGCATGAGATCTAATATTATGTTCCAGGGCTGTAAGAGCAAGCTCAGTTTTTCTATCTACAGAGGGAGCTCTAGAGGTGATTCTCTTAAAATCACAGCTGGCAGGAAATCTCTCTTCCTCCTTGTGATGTTATTGGATTAATATATGACCACTATTGTAACCGCTGTTATATAACTGCAACAAGTCTGCTACAAAGTGTATCAAGTAAGGTGTCTATGGAAAGGTTATGATTTGCTGAATATGACTGTGCTGTTCGAAGACATATATCTTTTTTGCATTTGACATTATGAGTATTGGCTCTGTATCTGGATTTCAAATGTTGGCTTCTGGAGTAACTCCAACAAGGTATTTAACCTGCACATCCTGAAGGAGCTACTCAAATTAAGTGGTGCATCAAGGAACACTTAACTCACGACTGACGAGGGGAGACATATATCTACACTTAACAAACTTCCTTAATATGACTAAGCAAAATCATGCATGGACATGTGACTGCCCATGTGACTCCATATTCCATCTTTTACCTGTAATTTTCCACTAGCTGAGCTAAGGGCTTTGTTTGAAACAATGGGATTCCATCCACATAGCAGAAGTTATAAAAGGCCCTGAAGACATCTCCATTTTACCTTTTTCCCACTCAAACCTTTGGACTATGGACTTATACTAATGAATGTGCCCTAATCAAGGGATTAGAATGAGGGCCTAGCAATGATTTAGAAGCAATTGTAGATTTAACAAGCCAGCAATTTATTCCATGGCTACACGCCTGATCCAAGAAGTTTACATTTATTGTACATATTTAATCCCTTTAATTTTAACTCTCACCGTTCTTTCTTTTTATAAACAAACATTTATAGTTTAGATTCTAAGTGTATGTCTACACAGCAGGGCTAAAAATCAAATTAAGCTATGCAACTTCAGCTACGTCAATTGCGTAGCTGAAGTCGAAATAGCTTAATTCGGCTTTTGGCACTATCTACACAACAGAAAATTGAATCAAAGGAAGAACACTCTTCCTTTGACTTCCCTTATTCCTTGTGAAATGAGGGTTATCATAATTCAGAATAACACGTCCTCCATCTCAACATTATTTTGAAAAAAAGGCTTGTTGTGTAGACATGCGCTATTTTATTTTGGCATAACACCAGTTACGCTAAAGGATTGGCAACTGCTGATTACTGGGTAAAATCTGAGTTATATACTGATGAGAGTACATAGCTGATCCTTTGGGTTAAAGGGAACACTTTTGTTTGATGAATTCAGTGTTAAATTTCCCCTCATCATTAAATTTAGGACTGGAATACCTAAAGAGACTGCATTTCTGACTTCTTGTTAGACAGTTTGTTGCTGATTTGGTATATATCATGCAAGAATAACCACCATTTTTGGGTTGTCTGCCCTATTTCTCAACAACTTGCTCTGAATTGTCAATTGTTAGGCACTGTTACACACCTTTCCCCTCCACAGCAACCTCCAATCAGGGCTAATCAGTTATTTCTGAAACTGTGTGAAATTTAATGGTTCTTTGTTTAACACCAATATTTAGCAATCTCTGTTGTACCAGGGCAGAACAGACCCCAGACCGATGTTTTGAAAATGTTAAACTTTATTTAGAAGTCCATCTATTGGCAACTAAATGGTTGGTTGAGTGTGTGAGGGGAGAAGGAGGGGGAGAATCTCCAGTACCAGTTTCCTTTGTGCATGCCTGTTCTCCTCGAGGGTACTTTGGAGACAATTCTATTTGTCACAGTACAGCAAGCCAGCACTTTGGGAATTATAATGCATGATTTCATAGCTTTGGTGGATAAATAGCTGTAATTTTCATTAGCCCTCCTTGAGTAAGCATTCCTGTAGAAATAAGAGGCAAGGCTAAAAGTGAGGTTTTCATCACTGAAGCTGTGGCTATATTGTGTTAAAAGAGGAAGCTATGATAAAATGGCAGTAATGATAAAGCAAATAATTTTTACCCTAGATTCACATAGCATATATGGCAGAGAAAGGGTTTCATTTTTAGCAATTTTTTTTTACATATTTACTATGGCCCCTACTTGCATGTTAGCCAACCCCCCTCTCTGTGTCTGCTTTCACAGCCAGAAAACCTGTTCATCTTGCACTGATTATATAGAAAAGTGAATAAATGAAACTGTATAGAAAAAAATGTTAATTGGTCTATTGCTCATGTACTACAGTTACATGTTACAGTACTACCTTAAACACTACCCTTTGTGCTTTCTCAACTGCCATAAGTGAGTATTTTGATATCCTGTCAGCTTCTACACTGAGACAGAGCTATGAAGACCAATCTTGGTGGACTATTAGAAAAATGCTCAATGTAGACAACCGCTCTCTTTCTCAGTGTGGCCATCCTCACGAAAAAAAGTAATGACATGATCATGCAGCAAATACAGCCGCGCCCCGTGTTACGACCACCTCCACTTACGACCATCCCCACTTACGACCAAAGTGGTGATAAATGCAGATCCAAGTTACGAACGGTGATCCGCACTTACGAACAGCGCGGTCGCCATGTAACTCTATGGGATCTGAGTTACGAACACTTCGAGTTACAGACCAAGTGTTGGTCCGTAACTTGTTCGTAACTCAGGGAGCGGCTGTATATACGATAGCCAGATTTATTGTGATTCTATGGTACACCGTCTTGCACATGAAAGCATTGACTCTACTATGAAATTCTTTCCTCTTGCATAAAGCAGTGTTAGTTATTACTATAAATCTGTATTTAATTAAGGGGTTATTGTATTAAATCCTACATAAAATATCTGTCACATTCATGGGGCTGCTTTGAATTTTGTTAATGTATAACTATTAATAGTAGCCCACTTTTGACACCTTCCACTATCATGTTTGTTTAAGCACACAGACTTTTACCTAGTGATAGAAAGGTAGCCGTGTTAGTAGTATTGTTTCTTTCTCTAGCGTGACACATAGCTCTCTTCATCAGGCTTGCCTGACTTTACTTATAGAATCATAGAATCATAGGGCTGGAAGAGACCTCAGGAAGTCATAGAGTCCAGTCCCCTGCCCAAAGCAGGAGCAACCCCAACTAAATTATCCCAGCCAGGGCTTTGTCAAGCCAGGACTTAAAAACCTCTAGGGATGGAGATTCCACCACCTCCCTAGGGAACCCATTCCAGTGCTTCACCACCCTCCTAGGGAAATAGTGTTTCCTAATATCCAAACTTGACCTCCCCCCGCTGTAACTTGAGACCATTGCTTCTTGTTCTGCCATCTGTCACTACTGTGAACAGCCTCTCTCGAACCTCCTTTCAGGAAGTTGAAGGCTGCCATCATATCCCTCCTCACTCTTCTCTTCTGCAGACTAAATAAACCCAAATCCCTCAGCCTCTCCTCATAGATCATGTGCTCCAGCCCCCTAATCATTTTGGTTGCCCTCTGCTGGATCCTATCCAATGTGTCCACATTCTTTCTGTGATGGAGGGGCCCAGCACTAGACACAATACTCCAGATGTGGCCTCACCAGTGCTGAATAAAGGGGAATAATCACTTATCTAGATCTGCTGGAAATGTTCCTCCTAATATGCCATATGTTAAAAGATCTCTTCAAAATGGTCAGAAACTTGTTAAAATCTGGCCCAGTGGGTTGACTGAATTGTTATGGAGAAGTCTTGATATAATTATTAAGGAAGGTGGCCTTGCATATTCTCAGAGTGCTATGTTGGAAAGAGAAGGGAAGTTTACACAGGCATTTTAAAATGCTTGCATCAGTGTGCTGTAGAACTGATTTGGCTCCCTGGAGCTAATGGAATGGAACTAAGTGAAAGATCAGGAATTTCTCAAGTAACATTTGTAAAGTATGGTAACTTGTAGTTTCTATAAGATCACAGATGTTTGACAATTTTTTGGACGTGGACATTCTAACGATTAATGTTGGAGGAATTATAGACGGAACAGAAGTGAGATCTATGGGTATGTCTACACTACCCCGCTAGTTCGAACTAGCGGGGTAATGTATGCATACCGCACTTGTTAATGAAGCCCGGGATTTGAATTTCCCGGGCTTCATTAGCATAAAGCCGGCTCCGCCATTTTTAAAAGCCAGCTTGTTCGAACCCCGTGCCGCGCGGCTACACGCGGCACGGGCTAGATAGTTCGAACTACGTAGTTATTCCGAACTATCTGTACGCCTTGTGGAATGAGGTGTACAGATAGATCGGAATGGCTACGTAGTTCGAACTATCTAGCCCGTGCCGCGTGTAGCCGCGCGGCACGGGGTTCGAACAAGCCGGCTTTTAAAAATGGCGGAGCCGGCTTTATGCTAATGAAGCCCGGGAAATTCAAATCCCGGGCTTCATTAGCAAGTGCGGTATGCATACATTACCCCGCTAGTTCGAACTAGCGGGGTAGTGTAGACATACCCTTAGTGTGTGTTGATGTGTAGGCAGGAAGGCTTGCCACACAATGGAGGGTGTGGTAGGAGATCGATTACAAGCACAAAAAGCATTTCCAAAGCGCGCGCGCACACACAAATGTATGTACTCAGGGTTGTGACTTAAATTACTTCCAGAAATATTCAGTCCCTGGAGTAGGTACTGGTTCAAGTTTCTTCCTGAAATACTATATGAATGTGCATTGTCTAAGTTAATGATCTGAATGCAAGGGGAGGATGATTCTGGACTCTGTCCCTTGTTCAAGGGTCTTCAGCCTCCTCCAACAGCTGTAAACTTGGTGCTGCCTTGGCAAACGCTCGTTCCTTCTCTTAGTGCACTGTGAGAGTTAATTATAGCACTTGTGTGTGGAGCTGGAGGTCAGGAAGACTCCCAACTAGAATTAGTGTTTATGTTGGAGGAGGTTGTAAACAGCCTGCGGGAGGGCTAAGGAACTTCCTCAGGTGGGTATGTTGTGGAAGCTTAGGGGGGTTATAAAGAATCCTAGAATCCTAGAGTTGGAAGGGACCTCAAGAGGTCATCAAGTCCAGCCCCCTGCCCTCACGGCAGGACCAAGCACTGTCTAGACCATCCTTGAGAGGTGTCTGTCTAACCTGCTCTTAAATATCCCCAGTGGTGGAGATTCCACAACTTCCCTCGGCAATTTATTCCAGCGTGTAACTACTCTGACAGGCAGGAAGTTTTTCCTAATGTCCAACCTAAACCTCCCTTGCTGCAATTTAAGCCCATTGCTTCTTGTCCTATTGTCAGAGGCCAAGGAGAACAATTTTTCTCCTCCTCCTTGTAACTCCCTTTTAGATACTTGAAAACTGCTATCATGTCCACTCTCAGTCTTCTCTTTTCTAAACTAAACAAGCCCAGTTCTTTCAGTCTTCCCTCATAGGTTGTGCTTTCTAGACCTTTACTCATTTTTGTTGCTCTTCTCTGGACTTTCTCCAATTTCTCCACAACTTTCTAGAAATGTGGTGCCCAGAACTGGACACAATACTCCAATTGAGGCCTATCAGCACAGAGTAGAGAGGAAGAATCACTTCTTGTGTCTTGCTCACAACACTCCTGTTAATGAATCCCACAATCATATTTGCTTTTTTTGCAACAGTGTCACACTGTTGACATATTTAGCTTGTGGTCCACTATGACCCCTACATCGCTTTCAGCAGTATTCCTTCCTAAGCAATCACTTCCTATTCTGTATGTATGAAACTGATTCTTCCTTCCTAAGCGGAGTACTTTGCATTTGTCCTTATTAAACTTCACCAGACCATTTCTCTCGAAGTTTTGTGTGTGTGTGTGTAGTGGGGGGGGGGAGGGGGGCTAATGGACTGTAAGGAAGCTGGGAGGTCTGGGAGGAGGTTGCGGAAATGTGTGCTCTTGTTTTGAGGACTCTGAGGAGGCTGGGGAGCTCTGTGTGTTGAGGGAGACTGGCTGACTGAGAGGGGTGTGGGGTGGGGAGGCGGGGCTCTGAGGAAGCTGCTTAAGGCCAAGGGACTGGCTGAGGATTGTGTGAGAAGGTTGGAGTGGGCCTGGGAAGAGGCTGAGGGCAGTATGAGGAGACTGGGGGAGGCTGCCTGAGGACTTTGCTGGGAGGTTTGGGGGGGGCGGGCTGAGAGGAGTCTAGGAGCTTGGGGGGAAGGCAGCCTGAGATCAGGGTGAGGAGGCTGGGGTAGGGTTACCATACAGCCATTTTTTTCCCAGACATGTCCTCCTTTTCGGTCCTTAAATCTCCGGCTGGCCGGGTTTTTTAAATATCTAAAAATGTCTCGGATTTTTCCCTGCTCGTTCTTTTTCAAACAAATTAGATCTGTTTCTATAGAACCTTGGAACAGCCCGCCTGCCCTGCCGAGGGAAGCGCGGAGCCCTGCCCAGCCCTGCCCCGAGCCACATTCTAGGGGCTTCAGCCACAGTTGGGAGATCCCAGCTCCTCCGTGAGCTTGGGCGTACCCAAGAGTGCTCATTTGCATACCCAGGGTGACCTGAATCCCTGGCCCATGAGCTGGCTTTGCTCCCAACCTCTGGTTTTGATGCTAAAACTCGGGCTTCCAGCGCACCCATACAACCGGCTGCAGAAGTGGGGCGGGTGTTGCTGGCCGGCGGGTGTCCTCTCTTTTGAAAGTTCAAATATGGTAACCCTAGGCTGGAGGTTTGAGGTGAGGAAGCCTGAGGGCAGGGCGAAGAGGCTGGAATTTTGGGGTGAGGCAGCCTGAGAGCAGTGCTTGGAGGCTGGGGGGACGGGACGCTGGGAGGGGTTTGCAGGGAGACAGCCTGAGGGCAGGGTGAGGAGGCTGAGAGTTGAGGAGGAAGGCAGCCTGAGGGCAGGGCAGGGAGTCTGTGGGTTGTGAGGGGAAGGAGACTGAGGGCAGGGCGGGGAGGCTGGAGGCTGTGAGGGGAAGGAGACTGAGGGCAGGGCGGGGAGGCTGGGTGTTGTGAGGGGAAGGAGACTGAGGGCAGGGCGGGGAGGCTGGAGGCTGTGAGGGGAAGGAGACTGAGGGCAGGGCGGGGAGGCTGGGGGCTGTGAGGGGAAGGAGACTGAGGGCAGGGCGGGGAGGCTGGGGGCTGTGAGGGGAAGGAGATTGAGGGCAGGGCAGGGAGGCTGGGGGCTGTGAGGGGAAGGAGACTGAGGGCAGGGCAGGGAGGCTGGGGGCTGTGAGGGGAAGGAGACTGAGGGCAGGGCGGGGAGGCTGGGGGCTGTGAGGGGAAGGAGTCTGAGGGCAGGGCGAGGAGGCTGGGGGCTGTGAGGGGAAGGAGACTGAGGGCAGGGCAGGGAGGCTGGGGGCTGTGAGGGGAGGGAGCCTGAGGGCAGGGCGGGGCGGCTGGGGGCTGTGAGGGGAAGGAGACTGAGGGCAGGGCAGGGAGGCTGGGGGCTGTGAGGGGAAGGAGCCTGAGGGCAGGGTGGGGAGGCTGGGGGCTGTGAGGGGAGGGAGCCTGAGGGCAGGGCAGTGAGGCTGGGGGCTGTGAGGGGAAGGAGACTGAGGGCAGGGCAGGGAGGCTGGGGGCTGTGAGGGGAAGGAGACTGAGGGCAGGGCAGGGAGGCTGGGGGCTGTGAGGGGAAGGAGCCTGAGGGCAGGGCGGGGAGGCTGGGGGCTGTGAGGGGAAGGAGACTGAGGGCAGGGCAGGGAGGCTGGGGGCTGTGAGGGGAAGGAGACTGAGGGCAGGGCAGGGAGGCTGGGGGCTGTGAGGGGAGGGAGCCTGAGGGCAGGGCGGGGAGGCTGGGGGCTGTGAGGGGAAGGAGACTGAGGGCAGGGCGGGGAGGCTGGGGGCTGTGAGGGGAAGGAGACTGAGGGCAGGGCGGGGAGGCTGGAGGCTGTGAGGGGAAGGAGACTGAGGGCAGAGCAGGGAGGCTGGAGGCTGTGAGGGGAAGGAGCCTGAGGGCAGGGCGGGGAGGCTGGGGGCTGTGAGGGGAAGGAGACTGAGGGCAGGGCAGGAAGGCTGGAGGCTGTGAGGGGAAGGAGACTGAGGGCAGAGCAGGGAGGCTGGAGGCTGTGAGGGGAAGGAGCCTGAGGGCAGGGCGGGGAGGCTGGGGGCTGTGAGGGGAAGGAGCCTGAGGGCAGGGCAGTGAGGCTGGGGGCTGTGAGGGGAAGGAGACTGAGGGCAGGGCGGGGAGGCTGGAGGCTGTGAGGGGAAGGAGACTGAGGGCAGGGCGGGGAGGCTGGGTGTTGTGAGGGGAAGGAGACTGAGGGCAGGGCGGGGAGGCTGGAGGCTGTGAGGGGAAGGAGACTGAGGGCAGGGCGGGGAGGCTGGGGGCTGTGAGGGGAAGGAGAGTGAGGGCAGGGCGGGGAGGCTGGGGGCTGTGAGGGGAAGGAGATTGAGGGCAGGGCAGGGAGGCTGGGGGCTGTGAGGGGAAGGAGACTGAGGGCAGGGCAGGGAGGCTGGGGGCTGTGAGGGGAAGGAGACTGAGGGCAGGGCGGGGAGGCTGGGGGCTGTGAGGGGAAGGAGTCTGAGGGCAGGGCGAGGAGGCTGGGGGCTGTGAGGGGAAGGAGACTGAGGGCAGGGCAGGGAGGCTGGGGGCTGTGAGGGGAGGGAGCCTGAGGGCAGGGCGGGGCGGCTGGGGGCTGTGAGGGGAAGGAGACTGAGGGCAGGGCAGGGAGGCTGGGGGCTGTGAGGGGAAGGAGCCTGAGGGCAGGGTGGGGAGGCTGGGGGCTGTGAGGGGAGGGAGCCTGAGGGCAGGGCAGTGAGGCTGGGGGCTGTGAGGGGAAGGAGACTGAGGGCAGGGCAGGGAGGCTGGGGGCTGTGAGGGGAAGGAGACTGAGGGCAGGGCAGGGAGGCTGGGGGCTGTGAGGGGAAGGAGCCTGAGGGCAGGGCGGGGAGGCTGGGGGCTGTGAGGGGAAGGAGACTGAGGGCAGGGCAGGGAGGCTGGGGGCTGTGAGGGGAAGGAGACTGAGGGCAGGGCAGGGAGGCTGGGGGCTGTGAGGGGAGGGAGCCTGAGGGCAGGGCGGGGAGGCTGGGGGCTGTGAGGGGAAGGAGACTGAGGGCAGGGCGGGGAGGCTGGGGGCTGTGAGGGGAAGGAGACTGAGGGCAGGGCGGGGAGGCTGGAGGCTGTGAGGGGAAGGAGACTGAGGGCAGAGCAGGGAGGCTGGAGGCTGTGAGGGGAAGGAGCCTGAGGGCAGGGCGGGGAGGCTGGGGGCTGTGAGGGGAAGGAGACTGAGGGCAGGGCAGGAAGGCTGGAGGCTGTGAGGGGAAGGAGACTGAGGGCAGAGCAGGGAGGCTGGAGGCTGTGAGGGGAAGGAGCCTGAGGGCAGGGCGGGGAGGCTGGGGGCTGTGAGGGGAAGGAGACTGAGGGCAGGGCGGGGAGGCTGGGGGCTGTGAGGGGAAGGAGCCTGAGGGCAGGGCGGGGAGGCTGGGGGCTGTGAGGGGAAGGAGCCTGAGGGCAGGGCAGTGAGGCTGGGGGCTGTGAGGGGAAGGAGACTGAGGGCAGGGCGGGGAGGCTGGAGGCTGTGAGGGGAAGGAGCTTGAGGGCAGGGCAGGGAGGCTGGGGGCTGTGAGGGGAAGGAGACTGAGGGCAGGGCAGGGAGGCTGGGGGCTGTGAGGGGAAGGAGACTGAGGGCAGGGCAGGGAGGCTGGGGGCTGTGAGGGGAGGGAGCCTGAGGGCAGGGCGGGGAGGCTGGGGGCTGTGAGGGGAAGGAGACTGAGGGCAGGGCGGGGACGCTGGGGGCTGTGAGGGGAAGGAGACTGAGGGCAGGGCGGGGAGGCTGGAGGCTGTGAGGGGAAGGAGACTGAGGGCAGAGCAGGGAGGCTGGAGGCTGTGAGGGGAAGGAGCCTGAGGGCAGGGCGGGGAGGCTGGGGGCTGTGAGGGGAAGGAGACTGAGGGCAGGGCAGGAAGGCTGGAGGCTGTGAGGGGAAGGAGACTGAGGGCAGAGCAGGGAGGCTGGAGGCTGTGAGGGGAAGGAGCCTGAGGGCAGGGCGGGGAGGCTGGGGGCTGTGAGGGGAAGGAGACTGAGGGCAGGGCGGGGAGGCTGGGGGCTGTGAGGGGAAGGAGACTGAGGGCAGGGCGGGGAGGCTGGGGGCTGTGAGGGGAAGGAGCCTGAGGGCAGGGCGGGGAGGCTGGGGGCTGTGAGGGGAAGGAGCCTGAGGGCAGGGCAGTGAGGCTGGGGGCTGTGAGGGGAAGGAGACTGAGGGCAGGGCGGGGAGGCTGGAGGCTGTGAGGGGAAGGAGCTTGAGGGCAGGGCAGGGAGGCTGGGGGCTGTGAGGGGAAGGAGACTGAGGGCAGGGCGGGGAGGCTGGGGGCTGTGAGGGGAAGGAGACTGAGGGCAGGGTGGGGAGGCTGGGGGCTGTGAGGGGAAGGAGACTGAGGGCAGGGTGGGGAGGCTGGGGGCTGTGAGGGGAAGGAGACTGAGGGCAGGGCAGGGAGGCTGGAGGCTGCGAGGGGAAGGAGACTGAGGGCAGGGTGGGGAGGCTGGGGGCTGTGAGGGGAAGGAGACTGAGGGCAGGGCAGGGAGGCTGGAGGCTGCGAGGGGAAGGAGACTGAGGGCAGGGTGGGGAGGCTGGAGGCTGCGAGGGGAAGGAGACTGAGGGCAGGGTGGGGAGGCTGGGGGCTGTGAGGGGAAGGAACCTGAGGGCAGGGTGGGGAGGCTGGGGGCTGTGAGGGGAAGGAGACTGAGGGCAGGGCAGGGAGGCTGGGGGCTGTGAGGGGAAGGAACCTGAGGGCAGGGTGGGGAGGCTGGGGGCTGTGAGGGGAAGGAGACTGAGGGCAGGGCAGTGAGGCTGGGGGCTGTGAGGGGAAGGAGACTGAGGGCAGGGCGGGGAGGCTGGAGGCTGTGAGGGGAAGGAGACTGAGGGCAGGGCAGTGAGGCTGGAGGCTGTGAGGGGATGCACGGGGGGTGCTGTCCTGGCTTCTCCCCCTTGTGGACCCACCTGCGCTGGTCACTGCCCCAGCCCTGCCCCTAGAGCCTGGGGCTGCCCGTCCACGGGGAGCTGAAGGGAAGGAGCTGACGGGGTGGCGCGGCAATTCCCTGGGTGGCTCAGGGGTGCTCTGGCAGCCATGTAAGTGCAGCCACTGGGGTGGGGGTGCTTCTCCACAGGGGCAGCCAGGCTCCGGGCAGTTGGGCACTGCACTCCAGCTCCCCAAGAGCCCATCAGCAGGGGAAACCCCAAGAGCCTGCTGCTGGCACATAAGCCTGGCAGGAAGCCCTGCTCCTAATGCACCGCACCCCTGCTGGGTGGTCACAGCTGCAATGTGGGGTCTGCCAGCTACTGTGCCATCTTTCTTGGCCTTGACAGCCCTGTGGGGTGGGGGTGGAGGAAGAGAAGTAGGGGCTTCATTTAAAATAGCAATTCCAAGTCTCGAGGGGAAGCAGCAAGGTTGGGCTCAAGCTGGGAGATTTCGCCTCCTGCTGCAACTTGTGCCAGGTTCCCTTCTCTGAGAGAGCCTGTCAGTCTGTCGTCCCACAGGAAAACAATCTTATGTATGTATAGAGAGAGAGAGAGAGAGAAATATCACCTTCTAATAAAACTGTCTCTGTGGAGGTCTTAAAAATACCAGGCCTGATCTTACTCCTCTGAGAGTTATGCTGTTGTTCCTAAGGTATCGCAATCTGGCCTTTCATAGGTTTGCTACAAAAAGAGTAACTGGGACTTTTTTTTAACCTGGATGTGAGTGATTATCTGGAGTTTAGCAGATGGCGAAGTTATGTGAGGAAATGGAGTCTGATCCTCCTCTGGTGAAAATGGACACGGTGCTAGTAAAAGCCCATGAGATGTTTAAAAGCAGTTTGGTAGAGGTTCCAGGACATAGCCAGTGGTGGAAAATATCAGTAAAAAATGCTAGGGCAAAAGCCAGAAACAGTTGTGTACTCACAAATCCATCTCTGATGAACTGAAGGGTTTTAAGTGACACTACATAAAATTACCTAAAAGTGTAGGGTTTTTTAAGTCATGTTATTTTAAATGCCAGTTTATAAAGGATTAATAAATGATTAGAACCAGAAATTCAGTAGCTTGCTTATAAACAAATCAACTTTCTGTTGATTTGCTTATAACCATCTCTCCTGTGCACTGCCTTATGTCTTAGTCACGGCTTTTCATAATTTGTTAAACCTTTATTAAGGTTGTTTTATGAAAAGTGACCAGAAGAATCAGCAGTCATGAGAGGAACTGGCTGATAAAGGATAAAAATGGCGTCCTTTCCATGGGTTGAGTATATTTCATCTGGAGTGTTTGATATGGAAAAGAATAATTGACTGACTACTGTGGAATAATTTTACCACTTCAATATACTTTTCTATTTCTCCTGTCTTGCTCTTCGTTACCAAGGGCATTAATGCCACCTCTTAATATTTCAGCTGTTTCCCCTCAGATCCTTTAAACTCTTGTTTGTGGTATTATTTCCATAGCAACCAGTTATGTCAATAAGCAGAACATTTTATCAGCAACAGCATGCGCTCCTGTGGGAAAAATCAGGGGAGGGTCAGAGTTGAAGTAACAAATTAATTTACCATTAATCGGTGAATTTCCCAGCAATGCAACTTTTACTTCCCTTGGAGTAGGAGCAGGTGGGTTAGTGCCAAATCTGGCTTATGCCAAAGCACTGAGGAGAGGTATCCAAGAGTACAAAAAGGTATTGATTGCATCTTTGTGCAGATGCTCTGAGATCATCACTGATCCTCTGCCTGGCTGAAGTACCTTGCTCTCCTCAGTGGGAAACAAAACTCTCCCCCTACTCTGGAACTCTGCCTGTCTGTGTTGAGATGTTTCCCAGATCACTAGTGCTTACTAGTGGAATATGTGGGGAATATGTGGTCCAGTCCCACATCAGTTATAAATTAACAATAGACACAAAGCAATGCAGTGATCAGTAAGCCAATGCTCACACAAAGGAGGATCATGGAATGCTTCCTTCAGTTAAGGATTTTGCTTAGGAGAAATGTAATCCAGTACTAGGCTATTTATGCTATGCTTAAAAAAACAAAACAAAACATGATAAGCAGCATCTAAAAAAAACCCAGAGACTGAATCACTCTGACGGCTGTATTGTGAACTAGCAACACGAAAGCAAATATTGGTGGTGTTGAGGTAGGGTAAGAATTGTACAGCCTCTCTTGCAGAGGGAAAAGAGCATCTTAGCGTGTGGTATATTAGGGGCCAGCTACATAGCTGGTGTAAATTGACATAGCTCCATTGACTGCAGGGGACCTGTGCCAATTTGCAGCAGTTTAGGATCCAGCCCTCTGCTTTCAAAGCTTTATAACAGTAATTATATTGCTTTTCAGACATGAAAAGCTACAAAAATCAGCCAAGTACATAGATTTTATTTCCATCCATTTTGCAAAATGACACTTATAATTCATTGCATATTACTTCTGACTAAATACACAAGCTCTTGAGTTCTGAAGGAAACATATATATATATATATATATGGCTCATTCGGGAGAATATTTCCAACCCTCCCTGCTCCCCACACATGTTTATTTGGTAACAGACAGACCGTGCCTAGTGTGTGTGAATCAGATGATGGAATAGTGTTTGGATTAGGGTACGTCTAGACTGAACATCTTTTTCAACAGAGGCTTTGTCAACAGATACTCTCGACAAAGCCTCTGTCGAAAAAGAGAGTCTAGACTACAACCAGTACTGTCGACAAACCAAGCCGCTTTTTCGAAAGAGAGTGTAGATGCTCTCTTTTGAAAAAGCACAGTTCGCATGCAATAGTGCCTTTTTTCAACAGAGTACTATAGAAAAAAGGCATTATTCCTCATAGAATGAAGTTTACTGCCATCGACAAAACTGCCGTGTTCTGTCGACTTACTGTCAACAGAACGCGGCAGTAGTATAGATGCAGGAATAGTTTTGTCAACAAAACCCTGTAGTCTAGACACACCCTGGCTGTGTCTACATTGGCATCCCTTTCCGGAAAAGGGATGCTAATGAGACACTTCGGAATTGCAAATCCGCGGGGGATTTAAATATCCCCCGCGGCATTTGCATTTACATGGCTGCCGCTTTTTTCCGGCTCGGGGTTTTTGCCGGAGAAAAGCGCCAGTGTAGACGCGATTCTCCGGAAAATAAGCCCTTCTCCGGAAGATCCCTTATTCCTACTTTCAAGTAGGAATAAGGGATCCTCCGGAAAAGGTCTTATTTTCCGGAGAATCGCGTCTACACTGGCGCTTTTCTCCGGCAAAAACCCCGAGCCGGAAAAAAGCGGCAGCCATGTAAATGCAAATGCCGCGGGGGATATTTAAATCCCCCGCGGATTTGCAATTCCGAAGTGTCTCATTAGCATCCCTTTTCCGGAAAGGGATGCCAATGTAGACACAGCCCCTTAGTGTCCAAATGGGGAGATGTCATTTTAAACAGATACTTTGGGTTGTTTGGTAGAGACCACAGCTAATCTGTGCTTTGCCATTGCTACTCTATTTTCAAAGAAACCTGTTTGCTCTAAATACTGAAAATGAAAAAAAAAATCGGATCAGATTTCTCATGCAACACAACCAAGCAGAAAGGAACATAGGGCTGCTTAATGAGTTTTGCATTTTAAGCCCACAGATGTTTCCAAAATAGATTTCCATGGTTCTCAACCTTTTTTCATATTGAGCCCCAATTATACATAAGAGACTCTGATCTAGCCACAAACAAAGGGAGGCAGTTTGGTGCCCGGAAGCCTGTTGGTGATACATAAGTGCTCGCAACCCCATGTTGAGAACTGTAGTCTAGCCAACCACAAGAGATTGGGATTGATGCATGGGGCAAAGTTGTACAGCTGATACTATAGTGAACGTCAAACTAGGTAATTATAATGATGCTTGATGGCTTTAAAATCGGAGCAGAGTCTTCCATTTGACTAATAGCCTTGCATTAGGCCCATATGGCCTAGATCCAGCCTGTACTTAATCTATGCTGAGATGTTTGCAATGCGGCAGAGTGACGTCCTATTGGATTTGTGCTCCTAAGATACCACTACTAGAAAACTGATCAAAAGAAAAAAATTATGGATATTTTATGGGTAAGCCAAGTTTAGATCTACAAGAGTGATGTGGAAGAAGCTGAAGAAATAATTTCAAAGGGATGCAAAATGGCTAGATAATTACCTAATAGGTCTGAAATGGTTTAAGTCGAGTGCATTTGCTGAAAAGAGGCCTCAAGATGTCTCTATTACAGAGCCTTGGAAGTTTGTTTAATGTTCTATTTTGGGAGCTGATAAAAATCTGCCTTTCTACCAGTGCTCAAGTTTGCAGCTAGAGGTAATTAGAAAGGAGTCAGTTGATTCTACAAGGGAAAGTTTCATCATGTTCAGAAAGAACTTTCTCAATAACAGACCACCTTTACAGTGACACATTTGATAGTGAGCTAGGGCCAGAGTAATGTGGGGAGAGAACTCATATGAAAAGCTATTAGAGTACATCCGCAAGATTCTGGGACCCAAAGAATCTTGGTGTTATATTTTTTACAAGGAGGTATAAGGATCATCGGGCAGAGCTGGGGAGCAGTATGGAAACCACAGCCATTGGGTGGCAGGCCTCCCTCTCTCTCTGGGTCAGGGTCATGACCACAGCTGGTCAGAAGACTTCAGCTGAACCATGTTCTGCCAAAATTGAAATGTGTTGCAATATCTTGTTGATTTTTTCCCCTGGAGACTTAGTTTGATGGGGAAATATTGGAACACCACATTTGTGGGTATCAAAACAACCAAACCACATCACTGAACAAGTAGCAAGAGGCCTAGTTTGAAAGAGAACCCATCCTGAAAGAGAACCTAGTCTGCTAAGGTATGTCTACATGTGATGGAGCGCCGCAGCCCTGCACAGTAGCCCCCACCGCGAACGCCCTGTTTACTGGATGGGGGGCAAGATACTGGCATTATGCCGGGTGCTCGTGGGCTGCAGAGCACCTGGCAGCCCCAGGCACGGTGGCCCAGATGCAGCACAGAGGGTAGAGCCACGCATGTGACATTGGGGCGGCATCACGTCAGGCGCCGAGGGTGACGGGAGATTTAAACACCGCCTGGCGCCAAGAGGGTGTGTGTGTGTCGTCGTGCTCCAGCGAGGCCCCCATGGAGCAACGGGGACTCAATCCCAGAGGCAAAGCCAGGCTGTTGAGCCACCGGAGGTCCAGGTAGGCCCCGGACAGGGGCGGTAGAACCCGTGGGGGAGAGGAAGCAGCCCAGGGCAGGGCAGCATTGCGCCCGCGGGCTGACCGGTTTTGGCAGGGATCCCCCATCAGCCGGACCGGACCAGAGAAGGTCCACGTCTTTAGGGCCCTGGGCTGGGGCCTGTGAGTGAGGGCAGGCCCGGACCCCCCTCTCTCCCCTCACCCTCGAAGGAGGGAGTGCCTGGCGATTCAAGAGGGAGGTAGCACCCCCCCACACACAGCTACGGGTGAAGGCATGGCACAGTTAAAGGTGTAGGCAGACTCACTATAGGGAAGATCGGGATGTTCTGAAGGGGTCAGAGTAAAGACATGATGGCAGACCGGACTGGTCACACTACTCTACAGTGTTATTTCGAAATAGCTTATTTCAAAATAACGCATCTACACACAAAATGGATTTCAAAATAGCTTTTTGCTATTTCAAAATAGCATGTCCACACTGAGTGGACACTGAATAGCATTTAAGTCAGGCCAGAATGAGGTCCGGCAGGGCATCAGATCAGGAGTTCCTTTGTGGCTGCTGCCTGAGGCTATCTGAGGACTGTGCTTAAAGGGACTCCCCTTCCCCTGGACAGTCAGTTCTCAGCTTTCCCTGCTTGCTTGCCTACCTCAATGAGGGACAGCAAAGCATTTTGTCTCTGCATGCTGTGGTTGCCCTCACATGGGAAACCACAGCACTCTGTAACATGGAGCCTGAGCTGCCCCTGGGCACTTTGGTGCTTCTCTTGGACACGTTGCTATGAGCCTGGTTGCACTTTCTGCAGGCTGCCATCCAGAAGATCCATTGGGGGGCTGTCAGTATCCAGGAGGCCCTGAGGGAGAGTTTCCACTCTGAGGAGCACTAAGAGCCTCCCTGGTCTGCCCCATTGGGGGCTTGTACCTCATTCCTCCCTCACATCCTTCCACTTACCCCTCCCTAACCCCCCTTCCTGATGTCAAATAAAATACATGTATTTTCATGAACACAAACTCTCTTTATTTAACAAAACTGGAGGGGTGGGGAATGAAACTCTGGCGAGACTGGGGAAAGGAGGCAGGAGAAAGGAAGAGAGAGGGTGGAGAGGGGAGGGGGAAATCTGGGAGGAGGGAGCTGGAAGGGGAAAGCAAGGGGAAGAAGCGAGAGGGGAAGCTCAGGGCTCAGGGTTGGGGGTCTCACCGGACCAACTTGATTTTCATGCAAACCTGCTCCTGGATTCGCATGTGGCCTTTGGTGGCCAGGCTGGCAGCTATCCTGCCATAGACGGTCGCGTTCCTCCATATAATGCAGAGATCATGGACATTGGGGGAATCCTCCCCAAACCTGAATAAGGTTCATGATCTCGACCCTGGACTAGGAAGGTGCCCGCCTTCTCTGGGCCCTGTCAGGCTCCTGGGAGCTGGCAGACTGCTCCTGGGGAGTGGTGGAGTGCAGGCTGCCAGTTGCTTGCTGGCTTATGTTTTGGGGCCACTGGGTCAGGGGCAGGGACTGCTGGCTCTGGGCTGGCAGGCTTGGAGCTGGCATAGGCACTGTGACCTGAGTCTACCCCTTTAAGGGCCCCGGGGAGGGGGAAGGGAGAGGAGTGTTCTTGGTTGAAGCTGGAGTGGCCACCAGGGTACCCTGGGAAGGCTGGAGGCCTCCTATTTCGATATAAGTGTCTACACAGCACTTATTTTGAAATAGCAATTTCAAAATTGGCGTTATTCCTTGTGGAATGAAGTTTACCAAATTCGAAATAAGCGCTCCACTATTTCGAATTTATTTCAAAATAGCGGTTTGGCTGTGTAGATGCTAGGACAGTTATTTCAAAATAACTTTGCTGTGTAGACATACACATTCAGAACAGTTGCCTTGCAGCACTCTGCTAGGGCAAAGCAGCTCCACACCTATGATTTCTGGCCATGAGAAGGTTCCCCTTGTATATGGTGATGCTGAGGCGTGACAGAACTGCTTCCTACACCTCAGCCTCATGAGTGTCAGCTGAGTTCATGTGGCTGAGGAAAAAGGAGTATGGGTGGGGCATCCCTCCACTGGCCGGATACCACACGGCTGGAATGGCTGCTGCAGTAAGTTATGATACACTCAGTGCAGCACGGCCCCAAGGTAAGAAAGGGGCAAAAGTGCTTATGCCTTTCAGAACCACTTGTGTGACGTAACCCTGGAGGAAACTTGTTGCCAGGCTGAAAATGCAGGCAACTGGTCTCTAAGGGTATGTCTACACTACAAAGTTAGTTCGAACTAACAGACGTTAGTTCGAACTAACTTTGATAGACGCTACACTAGCGCTCCGTTAGTTCGAACTTAATTCGAACTAACGGAACGCTTAGTTCGAACTAGGTAAACCTCATTTTACGAGGATTAAGCCTAGTTTACGAGGATTAAGCTGTGTAGACCCTTAATTCGAACTAGTGGGAGGCTAAGGCTTCCCAGGTTTCCCTGGTGGCCACTCTGGTCAACACCAGGGAAACTCTATTGCCCCTCTCCCGGCCCCAGAGCCCTTAAAGGGCCACGGGCTGGCTACACAGTTTGTGCCAGTTGCAAGGCTGCCAGCACCCTGCCAGCAGACCCTGCACCTGCCACAACATGAGCCAGCCATCTGAGGCCTCCCAGCCCTCCACTGCTCCCCAGGACCAGCCTGGCGGTTCCCAGGAGCCTGCCCGGGGGCGCAAAAGGCGGGCACCCGCCTAGTCAAGTGTGGAGATCGTGGACCTCATCGAGGTTTGGGGGGAAGCCTCCAATGTCCACGATCTCCGCACTAGCCACAGGAACGCGGCCGTCTACGGCCGCATGGCTGCCAGCCTGGCCGCCAGGGGCCACCAGCGCAGCCGGGAGCAGGTCCGCTGCAAAATTAAGGACTTGCGGCAGTCCTACTCCCGGGCCTGCCAGCCAGGGGCCGACCTGGAGGCCTGCCCCCACTTCCACGCCCTGGACCGCCTCCTGACCGTAGTGTCCAGCCATGCGGTCAGCCTTGGCAGGAAAGCCACCCCCTTCCGCTCACACAAATTGTGGAGCACACAACATGCCGCCACCACGGGAGGGATGTTGTACTCGGCCAGGTCCAGACGGGTGAGGAGGCATCGAAAGCGGGCTTTCAGTCGTCCGAAGGCCCCCTCCACCACGATGCGGGCCCTGGTCAGCCTGGCATTGAAGGCCTGGCGGGAGGGATTGAGGTGTCCCGTGTAAGGCATCATGAGCCAGGGCTGCAGTGGGTAGGCGGCATCCCCCACCAGGCACACGGGCATGTCCACGTCCCCGACCCTGATGTGGCGGTCGGGGAAGAAGGTCCCGGCCTGCAGCCGCTGGCACACGGAGGAGTTGCGGTACACCCGGGCGTCGTGTGCTTTGCCGGACCAGCCCACATTAATGTCCGTGAACTGTCCCCGGTGGTCACACACGGCCTGCAGGATCACGGAGAAGTACCCCTTGCGGTTGACGTACCGGGACGCCTGGTGTTCCGGGGCACGGATGGGGATGTGCGTCCCGTCGATGGCCCCCCCCCGCAGTTGGGGAAGCCGAGGGCGCCGAATCCCCGGATGACGGCGTCCGGGTCGGCGAGGCGGACCACCCTGTGGAGCAGCACCCGGTTGATGGCCTTGACCACCTGCGGAGAGAGACACAGTAAAGCGCCAGTCAGTGGGGCACCCGGGTGGCTGGGAGCGTTCGTGCCCTGGCAGTGCCCCGCGCCCCACTCCCGGAAGCAACCCCCCTGGCAGCGTGTAGTACGGCTGGGACAGCCCGACCCCTCCGGTGCGGGGCGCTTTCGCCTCCTCCCGCCCCCCCCCCCCTTTGTCCCTGGGGCGGCCCATCCCCTCCTCGCAGCCCCTCTCCCCCCCGGCTCAGTGGCCGATGAGTGCTGTACCTGCATGAGCACCGCTCCGACGGTGGATCTCCCCACGCCGAACTGGTTCCCGACGGATCGGTAGCTGTCCGGCGTGGAGAGCTTCCAGAGGGCGATGGCCACCCGCTTCTGGAGGGGGATGGCGGGTCTCATGCGAGTGTCCCTTCTGCGCAGGGCAGGGGCGAGCCACTCGCAGAGCTCCAGGAAGGTGTCCCTCCTCATCCTGAAGTTCTGGGTCCACTGTCGGTCCTCCCAGCGCTCCAGGACGATGCGGTCCCACCAGTCGGTGCTGGTGTCCAGACGCCAGATACGGCGGGGTACGCCGGTGCCGGGGCAGGGGGCTGACGTTCACCAGGTGGTGCCAGGCAGCCTCGAGCCATTGCTGGCAGGCTTGCAGCAGCAAGTCCAGAATGTGCACCAGAAGGTGCAGGGTGAGCTGTGGCTCCATGTTGCCACCTGCGGCGGCGTCCCCGAAGGGAAGCACCGACACAGACGGGCACAGAGACCAACGCTTTGCTGTCCCTCGGCGAGGTTGGCAAGCAAGCAGGAAAAGCTGAGAACCGGCTGTCCAGGGGGGTCCCTTTAAGCTCGAGCCTCAGATAGCCTCAGACAGCAGCCACACAAAGCAACTACTGACCTGATGCCCTGCCAGAACCGGTTTCAGCTGCCCTTAAATGCCCCCCTGCGTCCAATCAGTGTGGATGCGCTAGTTCGAATTAGCAAAACGCTAATTCGAACTAGTTTTTAGTTCTAGATGCGCTAGTTCGAATTAGCTTAGTTCGAATTAACTAATTCGAACTAAGTTAGTTCGAATTAGTGCTGTAGTGTAGACGTACCCTAAGTTACCAGGGAGATGGCACAATCACATCCTTCTCTTCCACCTCCTCCTCCTCTTTCTTCCTTTCCAGGATTGTGAATGGGGTGAGATTTAGATAGGTGTGCTCTAACCATGCCTGCCCTGCAGGCAAGATGGGTGGAGATAGACCTGTCGCACCCTAGTTTGAGGATCATTCTGCATGGTGCTGTCTGAGTGCTTATAGTGAGGCCTGCACCTGTGCAGATGTAGAAACTTGGTCACTGATAGAGCTTCTACAGTGATAGTTAGGTGCCAAGTCATTTTAGGGGCCTAACATTTTCATTGGCAGCAGAGTGGGGTGGTGGAGGTGGAGGTTGGGAATGCTGTTGGCATCTAAGTGTTGGACGTAGGTGCCTAAATTCCTTTGTAGAGCTGACCCCAAATCGTAGGAGTGAGAGAGATGTTCCTAAAGCACCTTGTCTGAGATGATCACAGAGAAAAATTATACATTGATCTCAGATATTGTGGTGGTACTTTCTTGTATACTTGTTTAAAGACCCTAGCTAAACCGCATTTGAGTGAACAAAGGTAAGGAACTATGTCATTCTTAGTATTAGTAGGGTCTACCATAACACAAAGTAATAAATCCAGTTGCAAGATTCGCATTTCAGTCTTGGTTAGTTATATAGGTTATGTGGTATTGTTTCTTTTCCCTGGTTGGCTCACTTACTTACCTAACCCACATGGCACGTATTACAGATATTACAGTGAAACGTGTAATTTGAAATTTGTGCCACAATCTACCTCAGTGAAATTCCCTCAGAGGGCAGAGGAAAGAGTGATGGAACTAGACATTACAGCAGCCATTTCAAATGATAAACTAACTGCTTGGAAACTGAGAAATTAGTGGATGAAGACACCCTGGGGTAAGTTTAAATAATCAATACGTCTGAGGGTTATTTTTTTGGCAAACAAAATAGAAAAAAGGTAAAATCATTAGGTAAGTTATTCGTTGTGAGTTATTCACCCGGCAATGTCTGCACTCTTTCAGAGAATAAATACCCACTTCCTTTTGTCTGTCCACACAAAGCATCTGCTATTCCTCCAAACTAGCTCTTTACAGTGCTTCAGTGGGATTGCTATGCAAGAGTGCATATCATTAAGGGAGCTTCATGGTCTATATTGAGGGGAGAAGAGTTCTGGCTGAGATTTCCCCAGTGGGTAGTGAATGTGCAAATCTCTCAGGCTTCTCTGATAGCTGCAGACCCCTATTTGATTCCTAAAGTTGGGGAAGTGGGGGGGGAGAAGTGGCCAAGGTAGAAATCCTGTTTTCTAGACATTTGTTTTAGCCCTGGGCTGTTATCTGAAGATGATTTATGCTCAAAGCCTTTCAAAAGAATTGATATTTTTATATATGCCTGATCTCTCAATATTCTTGTACTGTTGCCAGCTCTTAATACTCATGAGGAGTGGTAATTCAGTTACTATTTAAAAAATCAACCTAAAACGTGAGGAAACAGAATTCTAATTTGACCTTGGTCTTTTATCCAAAGTCAGAAACTGTTTGTCTGAAAATGTGGTAATTGCAAGATTAAATTCAATCCCACTGGGAGGCTGAGAAAACCTGATATGTATCTGTGCCGACCTAAGTAGAATTGAAAGAAAAAGAATGTACAAAACCCCTCCATACCTCGTCCTATAAAGAGCTTTATATTAAAAAAAAAGTATCTTATATTTCTGGCAAACCAATTTTAAATGAGCAAGTAGGACCACGTGCCCTGCTCTGATCTTAAAGGCACTAAATGGGGTTGAGTTGCAACCTTTGAAACAGTTTTTGCAGCCTTCAGTCACAACACTCAGGACTTATCTACGCTATGGAGAAGATTGACGCTGCTGCAGTCGATTTTCCGGGGTTCAAATTAGCAGATTTAGTGAAGACCCACTAACTGAGAGAGCTCTCCTGTCAGCACCAGCAGACCTGCTCCTTAGGAGGAGTAAGGGAAGTTGACTGGAGCACGTGCTCCCATCGACCTCCTGCCGTGTGGATGGTGCCAAAATGCAATTTAAGATACTTGGACTCCAGCTACGTAATTAACATATCTGGAGTTGGTGCCTTAAGTCGACTTTCCCCTTTATATTGTCTCAATGAAATCATGCATCCTACTCCCATTGACCTTGCTCTACCAACAGTCCATTGGTGCCAAAGGGTTTACTCATGGAGCAATGTGTTACTCAGCATGAGTAAGGATGTCAAATCTGGTCCATTGATAACATCCAAAGCAGGATGCTGGTCTTGTTATTACTCTACATTGCAGATCTTTGTTTCATTCTCACCTCTGCCACAGACTTCCTGTTCAGTCTGTTCAAGTCATTATTATTTAGCCCCTCTGTACTTGAGTTACCCATCAATCAAATGGGGATACTACAACTTCCTTTGTCTTGGCTACTGAGGCTGGGGGGTGGGGGAGCAGGAGCAGGAGCAAGAGCAGGAGCAGGGACTGTTGCTTACTAAATGTATGGGCAGGACATAGTACAGTGGGACCTTGCTCTCAGTCGGTGCTTCTAGGCACTTCTGAAATACAATAGCAATAATATGATGGGGCTCAAGTAAGTCAAATCTTTTCCCTGTATATCTTAAAGACACTGGGGGGAGAAGAGCTGTCAACTTTTGCTGTGATGCACACACGGAGTGTTACTCCAAATGACTGTAAACTTCTATGGAAGAAGAGTCCAGGCTTGTCACTTGTCTGTGTGTCACTCTACAGCTAGAATGTCTGAGTCCGCCCATGGAAACAGATATAATCGCTGCTGAGAGCTCTTTTTGTTCAGCACATCACCCTCTTCTGGCATCACTGGAATTCGCAGTCTTTGACCATTCAATTGTTTACATTGTCAGTCATTTTGGCTTGCATGGGTAAGGCCCTGCCAAGAATCCTAAGCCATTATGACAGCAGAGGTAACTCATCCAACTACATCTTACTTTACAGCTAATTTGCATGTAACAGTGTTATGGGTTGTACAGAGGAGGGTGGGACTACACAGGTGGTGGCTTACTTGGCCCAACAGCCAGACTCATACACCAGCAGGGGCTTTCAGTTACTAGTTACAACATAGTAGTAGAAATGTAGCCTTGTTAGTCTGGTGTAGCTGAAGCAAAATGCAGGACTATGTAGCACTTTAAAGACTAACAAGATGGTTTATTAGATGATGAGCTTTTGTGGGCCAGACCTACTTCCTCAGATCAAGTAGTGGAGGAAAATAGTTACAACCATATATACCAAAGGATACAATTAAAAAAATGAACACATATGAAAAGGACAATTCACATTTCAGAACAGAAGGGGGATGCGGGGGGGGGGGGGGGGGGGGAGGAAGGAAGGTAAGTGTCTGTTAGTTGATGTTATTAGAGGTGGGGAAAGTTAGATGTCTGTGAGCTAATGGTATTAGAGGTGATAATTGGGGAAGCTATCCTGGTAATGGGTAAGGTAGTTGGGGTCTTTGTTCAATCCGCCCCCCCGGAGAGTGTCAAATTTGAACATGAATGACAGTTCAGAGGATTCCCTTTCAAGTGCAGATGTAAAAGGTCTTTGTAGAAGAACGCAGGTGGTAAAGTCGTTAAGACAGTGTCCTTTCTGGTTGAAATGGCAAGAAATAGTTTTTTCTTTGTGATCTTGTCTGATATCTGTTTTGTGGGCATTAATCCTTTGGCGAAGTGTCTGAGACGTTTGTCCAATGTACATAGCAGACGGACACTTTCGGCACATGATAGCATAAATTATATTTCCTGCGCATCAACTAACAGACACTTACCTACCTTCCTTCCTCCCCCCCCCCCCCCGCATCCCCCTTCTGTTCTGAAATGTGATTTGTCTTTTTCATATGTGTTCATTTTTTAAATTGTATCCTTTGGTATATATGGTTGTAACTATTTTCCTCCACTACTTGATCTGAGGAAGTGGGTCTGGCCCACGAAAGCTCATCATCTAATAAACCATCTTGTTAGTCTTTAAAGTGCTACATAGTTCTGCATTTTGCTTTAGTTACAACATAAACCGCTTAAATCCAAGCAATATAAAGTTAAGGTTGATAATCCATCCTCATCCTATTGCATTATGCCTGGTTATTCTGGTGTGCACAACATACAAGGCAAAATTATTCTCTCTGATCTGAACTAAAGATTGCTATTGCCTGCTCTGGGCTCTGTGCCCAGGTGGAAAGGATATTAACCAATAACGATTGTTCTGTGAGTACATTGCCTGGGCAGATCCACACTCCTTTCTCTCTTTGAGCCACATTCTAGGTTTATGTAAATCTGCTGAGCTGCAAGGAAGTCAGCGCTCTACTGACTTACACCAGGGGAGGATCAATAAGCTATGTGCAGGCTAAACATCGATCTAAAAAAGCATGCAGATGGATTCAGAGTGTCCTCACAAGGACATCACTCGATTTAAGTTGGTGCAAGTTTTGTGTTCACAGAAGTCATGTTATAAAACTCATTTATCTTATTCTAGCTGCATAGATCCAAGAGGGGTTCCAAGGTCAGTAGACGGGAAAGAACCTCAAGAGTCAAGTCCCCGGTACTCATGCAGATAGATACAGTAGTAACCCATATCGGTTCAGCCAGGGGTTCAGGCTGGTTTCAATCAAATGCAAATAAAATGTTCTGATCACATTGCATATAAAATACTGGCCATCATAACATTCCATATGTTTACAGTGAACTGGGCTGTCAAAATTCAGTAAGAAATATAAACCAATTCTGCAGTTGACAGTAAAACATAGGCTATGTCAGCTGAATTATCCATTTAGTGACTGTTGCAGTAGCTGATGCTAGGCCCAGTGCTATATACTACAATCCACATTTTGTGTCACTAAGGAGTGCAGGCCTTCCACAGCTGCACCATTCACTCCCCTTAATCCAAGTACAGGTCAACAGAGCCATGATCTGTAAGGTTTAGTAGCCATTTATCTTGACACACAGAACTTCTCCTTGGTGACCAGCGTATGTGGCTTCTAGGCCAATTTCATAGTTGTCATAGCAACTCTGTGTACTGAGGAGAAGGTTGGAAGTATTGTACATTTTATCCATGAACTAGATCCATTCTGGCAGCCTTGTGTCACCTAGCTATAGCTGCTGTTTCACTGAGCTCCTTCAAGCACCCTAAGCAAACAGGTGCCAATCCTAGTGATTTTTCTTATCCATCTTTCTCACTGTGTAGATGGAGCCATGATGACACAGAGGGTTACATGACCAAAGGGAATTAATTTAGAGATGGAAGGCGAATGCAGGCTTCCTTCAGGGCCATATCAGGCCCATAGGCCACGGTTGACATTGCCGCAAAACCTGAGGTACCCGGACTGTTGTAAGTACTGACACGTGACCTCTGTGTCAATGGTGTGGGTGGAGACCTCTTTCAAGAAAAGGTGGCACTGAGGAACTTCTCACCTTTGTGCCCTGAGGGTGATCGCTAGGTTGTTCTCCCGAGTCTGAGGCAGGGTGAGCATTTTTTTCTGTAAGGATGAGCTTCAAACGGAGGCCTCTGTCCCTGTGTGTGCTGGGCTTGAGTTTAGCATAATGAGGAAAATCCTGGGATGAATGATGTTCCTCTAAACACCTGACACATTGCGAATGTCCATCAGAAATGGGGATCGCCTCCCTGCAGGAGGCACAGCGATTAAAGCCTGGTGAACCAGGCACGCCAATTTTTTTTTAATCTAACAACAACAACTATCTAACTAAGTAACTAGCTATAAAGGTAACAATGGGCTAATAACTACAAACTACTAAAAACTACCAGAGAAACATCAGGTAAAGCACAGAACTGTGGAGCTCCGTCTCAGGCCGAGGGCAGCTGAGAAGGAACTGGAGGGCTCGGGTTGTGCATGTCCGGTGCCTACTAGTATGGTGTGCGCCATTTGGCGCTGTGCATGCATGTTCCGTGCAGGGACTACTTCAAAATCTCTGATCCAGGCACCGGGATGGCACCAAGACCCAAGCGCGGAGCATCCATGGGGACCTCTCAAAGAAGAAGCACTGTTAGAAACCCAGAGAAATAGTTGCTGAATCCATGCTATGTATTCTCCCCCCAGAGGCAGCATCATCACTTATTCAGCCACTGCCACTCAGGACAGCCAGCAAACAGATTAAAACTGGTGATCAAGCCAAACTTTTCAGTACCCCATCAGTGTCTCTGTCATCCAGACATGTGTTGACTTCTAAAGAGTGACTTCTAAGAGGTCCTTTAACGGGTTTCATTTTGTTTGGCTTGTCTTTTTTGCTCTACAAGTTCTTCCTTTGCCTGAGATTTTAAATTTTTTTATTGATTCCCTTAAGAAAATTCTTCTGGTTTCCCAAAATACTCAATCCCGGAGGAGAGTATTTTGAAGAAAGTGTGGGCCCAGGCTGCTCAGGTTACCTGTTACTTCCAGTCATTTGAATGTAGAACTGCTCCTGAACATGCAATTGTCAAGCTAACCAGAACCTAAGCAAATCACAAAAGGTAATAAGCAAAATGCATCACAGAACTAATTTGCTCCCCCTTCTAACTAGTTTGATACACTTATGACCTTCACCTAGTGCGGCTGTGGAGAACAAACAAGAAGCCATAGAATTGCATTTTAATATATTTTTTATTCAATCGCCATAACGCAACAATAAAAAGTTCAACTGGGGAGATAGAAATGCAGTGAGTAGCTGTTCCCAACAGCCATACATCTGGCCTTTAATTACCCTGTGGTATTTATATTGTCAAAAACATATTTCAACTCATATGACTGATCATGCTGTAGTGGAGGAAAGCATTAGCAAATAAATAGCAAAACACACAAATTTGTCAACAGATGGATTACAACCAAATGCAATTAAATACAAAATGATTTTGCTTTTAAAGCAATTGAATATAAATTAGCCTGTCAGCAAATGTATGCAACTAATTGCAAGAAAAAAAATTAGTCCTTAAGACAATATTCTGCATATAGTTTTTTCAAACAATGTAGTAATGATTGGGTACATTATTAATGAAACACAAGTCAAACTGCATTAGTTTAATTGCTTTTTTGTGAAAACCTATTAGAATAAATTACAACATATTTACTCCTTTTTTTTACAATTGATGATAGGTGATTAAGTCTTGTTTATAAACTAACAATAATGATTTTGCCTTTTTCTGGGCTTGCTAACCACAAGAGAACCGTTACGCTGTCCATAACGTTGGTGAACTGAGCAATGAGTGAAGAATCTAATTCCCATAAGCTCTGAGCAGCGACCTCTAAAAAAACAACTGATGCTTTTAAATGCATGCTCATTTTTCAGTGTAGCTGTGGATTTGGTGGAAATGGAAGAAAGAAATGAATTTAACTATTTGCAAAAATTAAGAAGGAAAGACTTGCAAACACGTTCCTAAAGAGATGTATTGGTAAGAATATTTGGCCAAAGCGAAATGGAAGTTTGTACTGGTACCTGGTGGAACCTGATTCTGAGAGTTGTGTTTATTGAGGTCCTGATTCATTACTCATTGCAGTTCATGGAAAAACTCTGTTTGGCTTCACTGCACAGCAGATTGGGCCCCCAATTAATATTGATCACTGGTGTGAATTCAGTATAAAACCAATGTAAGTGCAATCAAGACTCACAGGGGCCATGTAACATACACGTGTCAATAAAACTGCTGGAATTGTGAATGCTTGTAATAAAATGCTCACAAGCCCCCAAATGGACTATGACTCTCCTAGACATTCGGTGAATGGTTTTGAATAAAAAAGAAACTTGGGGAAAAACTGAGATGTTCACTTGCTACAATTTAGGATTTAAAAAAAAACTTGAATGTAATGGATCAGGAAAGCAAGCTGCAAACTCCTGGGCCTTGGCTCAGCAATGTGATATTCCAGGGAGTTACTGCTGGACTAATGAAGACTGAGTAACACAGTGGCAAACCAGACCCCTGTAGTCCTAAGTTAAAGAGTTAATGTGTGGGCATTTCTTCAGAAGAGATCCAGGAGCTGTGGGAAAGGCTTTATTTTCCTGTTGTTTTTTATCTGGGAGCTGAGTCCTTTCAGAGCTGACAATTCCTACAAGGAAAAAGGGGATAGGTGAAGGGGGGAAGCTACTAGTTGTACCTAAAAGTAAAATTAGGTACATATGCTTATGGCATAAATTGACCTACAAATGTGAGTGTTAGTGTGAGTACAGGCAGTCCCCGAGTTACGCGGATCCGACTTATGTCGGATCCACAGTTACGAACGGGGAATTCTCACCCTGGAGAACTAGAGCAGCAGGACGCCTGGTCCTGCCGCCCGCCTTCTCCGGGGCGAGAAAAGCTGCTCCCCGTCTCCCTGGTCTGCTGGCGGAGCCAGCAGACCAGGGAGACGGGAGCAAAGCGGCGGAGCACCGGGGGCCGGACCCGCGGCCGCTTCCAGATCAGCTGGAAGCGGCGCGGGTCCTGCCGGGTGCTCCGCCGCTTTGTTCAGCGTCTCCCTGGTCTGCAGACCAGGGAGACGCTGAGCAGAGCGGCGGAGGACCCGGGCCGGACCTGCAGCGCTTTCAGCTGATCTGGAAGCCGCGGATCCGCCCGGGTGGGTCCTCCGTGGCTTTGCTCAGCATCTCCCTGGTCTGCAGACCAGGGAGACGCTGAGCAAAGCCGCGGAGGACCCGGGCCGGACCGCGGCGCTGATCTGGAAGCGCCATGGTTCGGCCCGGGTCCTCCGCAGCTTTGCTCCACGTCTCCCTGGTCTGCTGGGGGGGGGGGGGTAGACACCCTGTGGTAGAGCAGGTGGGGTGCTGCCGGTTGGTCCCACAGCACCGCTCCTTGGCGCTACTGAACCAACCCAGCAGCACCCCAGCTGCTCTGCCCCAGGCGTCCTGATTCAGCTGCTGATCAGTTTCAGCAGTGGCTGAATCAGGATGCCTGGGGCAGAGCAGCTGGGGTGCTGCTGGGTTGGTCCAGTAGCTCCGAGGAGCGGCCGCGCTACTGGACCAAGCCAGCAGCACCCGAGCTGCTCTGCCCCAGGTGTCCCGAAGTCAGCCGCTGCTGAAACTGACCAGCGGCTGACTACAGGAAGCCCGAGGCAGAGTTGCTCTGCCCTGGGCTTCCTGGAATCAGCTGCTGATCAGTTTCAGCAGCAGCTGACTTGGGGACGCCTAGGGTTCTTACCTTGAATCTGTATGTAAGTGGAACTGGTGTCCAGATTCAGGGGCTGTTGAAACTGATCAGTTTCAGCAGCGGCTGATGCCAGTTCCGACTTACATACAGATTCAACTTAAGAACAAACCAACAGTCTCTCTCTTGTACGTAACCTGGGGACTGCCTGTATATAAAACAGGTTGGAGAGAATACACCCTGGCTACGTCTACACTGGCAGCTTCTTGCGCGAGAACTGTTTTGCGGAAGAGTTCTTGTGCAAAAAGTTTTCCACAGGAGCGTGTCTACACTGGCATGTGCTTTTGCGCAAGAGATGTGCTTTTGCGCAAGAGCATCCATGGCAGTGTAGATGCTCTCTTGAGGAAGAAAGCTCTGATGGCCATTTTAATCATAGGGGCTTCTGGTGTGAGAAATTCATGTTGCCTGTCTACACTGCCCTCTAGTGGAAGAGCTCTTGCACAAGAGGGCTTATTCCACATGGGGAGAGGAATAACTCTTCCAGAAGAAGCCCTGTTGTACAACACTATACTGTAAATTTACTTGCGCAAGAACGCATGTGCAGTGTAGACAGCCAGCAAGTTTTTGCGCAAGAACGGCTGTTTTTGTGCAAGAAGCTGCTTGTGTAGATGTAGCCCTTTATTCTCCCCAATTAGTAGTATTGCCCATTATTTTAAATGTAAAATAATCTGTTATTCATCAGAGAATAAAACCAACTCAGTTTCCCACTTATAGGATTTAGCGTACTAGGAGGTTTTGACTTGACGTTGTACTTGTTTATGGTGGAGGGACTTTAAGTTTACTGACTGACTGGGTTCTGTTCCCAGATCATGGTAATCGCATAATACTGTGGAGATTTCATATCCCCTGCTGACTGTTGCAGATGCTGCTGCCATGCAGAGTAAGTAGACTCCATAAAGTCCGGAGGCCATTTAAGCCTGAATTTCCTCATTTGGGATTCAATTAAAGCCATTCTGTGTTGTGCATCACAGATTTGAAGGGACCTAGAGTTGCAACAAACGTGGTTTTAACCCTTCTGTTTGTGGACCCTGTTCTCTCATCACAAGGTAGAAAAATCTAGGCTAGGTCAGTTAATAGGTGTTTGGTCTCTCTAGAAAGGAGAAGCCCAAATGATAACGATTCATCATTTGAAAGATGAAGCAGCTGACAACTGCAGATCAAGATAATGCTAAGCAGGTAAATCTGATATTACGAGTTATTCTAAAAGAGGAGCCTTTACTTAGTTTTATTTTGGGTCTGCACATCCGAAACTCAAAACTCCAGTCATCTGAAGAAATGGGCTATGCCCATGAAAGTTCATGATACCATCTACATGTTTTGTTAGTCTTTAAAGTGCTACCAGATCATTTATTGTTTTTTATGTCGTTTTGGTTAGGGATGCAAACCTAACTCCATGGTTTCAATTGCCCAAGGGACAGCTTGGATAGGGGAGCAAGTTTATCCACTCCAACTGCTTATTCAGTTTTGTTCCTGGTTCAAAATTTTGCTGCAAATCAAAATCCGTATATAACCTGCTGGAGTTGTTGGCTACAATTTTCTCGGTGTGAGAGCAGATTTGCATTTTGTTCCTGAGCAGCCTGTATTTGCAATGAGATCCTGACCAAAGATTCCATTAGGTGTCTAGTGAGCTTCTGGGTCAGTTTCTCCAGTTACTTCCAGGGCAATGGGGAAGTTGTTAGGGATCATGGGGTCAAATAGAACCACAAGGGTAGTAAGGAAGGATCTGTAGGCTTAAAAAGTAGCGTAAAAAGTTAAGGGGGTATCTTGATTATGTTTTATAAATACCTATAACGAGAACAAATATTTGACCACGGGCTCTTCATAAATTGAGCAGATAAAGGTACAACACAAGCCAATGGCTAGAAATTGAAGCTAGACAAATTCAGGCTGGAAATAAAGTTGAAATTTTCCATACGTCAGGGTGGATTCTCTATCTCTGCAAATTTGTAAGTTAAGATGAGATGTTTTTCTAAAAGATCTGCTCTAGAAATTATGTTGGGGAAATTCAATGGGCTGTGTTATGAGACTATACCAGACTATTCTGGCAAGTTACTAGCCTGGAACTCGGGAGGGAAAAATTACTCTCCCCAAGTACAGCAAGTTTCAGCACTGTAAAGCATCACTGGAGACAGGCTCCCAGAGCTAGGAGCTATGCCCCTCATGGAGGTGAGTTTTTTTAAGTGCTGGGAGACCTCTTCTAGCGCTGGCTGTGTCATGGCAGCACCTTAATCTGGTAAGTTTAGAAAAAGTCTTGATGATCACAATTGACCCTTCTGGCCTAGGATTCTCATATTATGATTTGGGGCTTTGGGAAGCCTTAGGATGGAGATGTTAAAATATATTAAAAAAAAATTTCCTTCATGAGAACAAGCACATGCATGCCTTCCAATTGACAGACTTAAAATATATCTAATAAGCATCCCAAGATGCCCATGTAATAGGGAAAGTAAAGAGCAGAGCTACCAAAAACTTCAAGAACCTCGCTAAGTAACTGTGTGGGATAGTGGTAGCTATAGAAAATCTTCAGGCTGTTTTCAGTGAAAAAGGGAAGTTAAGGCCTAGCCCTGGAGAATTCTAACCATATTCTCTTAGGGCCAGGTGAATATTCACTTGGGGTATGTCTACACTGCAGAGAAGATCAAAGCTGCCACTGTCGATCTTCCAGGGTTTGACTTAGCGGGTCTAGTGAAGACAGCTAATTCAAAGTGAGAGGGGCACTCTGGTTGGTGCCGGTAGTCCTGCTTCCGTAAGGAGTAAGGGAAGTCGAAGGGAGAGTGTTTTCCCTTCAACTTCCTGCAGTGCGGACAGCGCCAAAAGTTAAATTAAGGTACTTTGACTTCAGCTATGCAATTAACAGTTAAAGTTGCGTATCTTAATTTGACCTTAGCCCGTAGTGTAGAGGTACCCTCAGTGGGAAAGAAAGTAGCATTATTTTTTAATTAAGAATTTGAATTTGGCTCTTTCTCTGATCATAACTGAATTTTCACAAGATCTCAAGTAACATCAGGTTAATTGTCCTTTTCAGAGGATGATGAGGGCAAATACTACTCTTCATAATTATTTGTATTATGACAGTATTTAGGAGTCCCAGACCTGGACATTGCATTAAGGTGCTGTCCAAACCCTGAGTAAAGACGATCCCTGTTCCAAAGAGCTTAGGTTATGTCTACATTACAGCGCTAACTCGAACTAACTTAGTTCGAATTAGTTAATTGGAACTAAGCTAATTCGAACTAACACATCTAGAACTAAAAACTAGTTCGAATTAGCATTTTGCTAATTCGAACTAGCATGTCCACATTAAGTGGACCCTGAACCGGGGTTAAGGATGGCCGGAAGCAGTGCCGGCAGGGCATCAGATGAGGACTTAGAGCGTGGAGCTGCTGCCTCAGGCTAGCCCACCCTGGACAGACAGTTCTCAGGGGCGCCCCGCTTGCAAAGCAGTCCTGGCTTGGAGTGCCCTGAGTGCCCACACTGGACACATCACAGCATTTGGCCATCAGACCAGCTGCACTTGCCACAGGCTGCCATCTGGGGAGAGGGGGCAATTGGGGGGCTGCAGGAGAGCTTCCACCCCCAGAAGCCCGCAGAGCCAGCCCAGTCCTCCCCATCGGGGGCTCGTACCCCATTCCTCCCTCACCTCCTTCCACTTACCCCTCCCTAGCCCCCCTTCCTGATGTACAAAATAAAAGACAATTGTGTTCAAAAATAGAATCTCTCTTTATTGAACAAAACTCGGGGAGACTGGGAAAAGGAGGTGGGAGAGGGGAAGAGAGAGGGTGGGAGAGAGGAGGGCAACTAAAATGATCAGAGGTTTGGAACAGGTCCCATATGAAGAGAGGCTAAAGAGACTGGGACTTTTCAGCTTAGAAAAGAGGAGATGGAGGGGGGATATGATAGAGGTCTATAAAAGGATGAGTGGGGTGGAGAGGGTGCATCAAGAAAAGTTCTTCATTAGTTCCCATAATAGAAGGACTAGAGGACACCAAAGGAAAGGAATGGGTAGCAGGCTTCAAACTAGTAACAGAAAGTTGTTCTTCACAAATCAAAGAGTCAACCTGTGGAACTCCTTGCTGCAGGAGGCTGTGAAGGCTAGAACTAGAACAGTTTAAAGAGAAATGAGATAAAGTGATGGAGGTTGGGTCCATGGAGTGGTATTAGCCAGGGGGTAGGAGTGGTGTCCCTGCCCAATGTCTGTGGAAGGCTGGAGAGGGATGGCACGAGACAAATGGCTTGGTCACTGTCTTCGGTCCATCCCCTCCAGGGTCCCTAGGGTTGGCCGCTGTCGGCAGACAGGCTACTGGGCTAGGTGGACCTTTGGTCTGACCCAGTACGGCCATTGTAAGCTCAAGGCTCAGGGTTGGGGGTCTCAGTGGACCACCTTGATTTTCATGCAAACCTGCTCCTGGGTGGCCAGGCTGGCAGCTCTCCTGCCCTAGATGGCCACTTTCCTGTGCCTAGTGCGGAGGTCGTGGACGAGGTCCACAATGTCCGCACTAGACCAGGCGGGTGCCCGCCTCTTGCGGTCCCGGGCAAGCTCCCAGGAGCTGCCAGCCTGGTCCCGGGAAGAGGGGGAGGGTTGGGGGGCATCGGGTGGCTGGCTCGAGCCGTGCCAGGTGCAGGGTCTGCTGGCTGGGTGCTGGCAGGCTTGCACCTGGCACGGGCACCGTAGCCAGCCCGTGCCCCTTTAAGGGGTCTGGGGCCGGAAGGGGGGCAGTAGAGTTTCCCTGGTGTTGGCCAGAGTGGCCACCAGGGAAACCTGGGGAGGGCTAGCCTCCCACTAGTTCGAATTAAGGGGCTACACACCCCTTAATTCGAACTAGTAAGTTCGAACTAGGCTTAGTCCTCGTAGAATGAGGTTTATCTAGTTCGAACTAAGCGCTCCGCTAGTTCGAATTAAGTTCGAACTAGCGGAGAGCTAGTGTAGCGCCTATCAAAGTTAATTCAAACTAACGCCCGTTAGTTCCAATTAACTTTGTAGTGTAGACATACCCTGACAGACATACGACAATAGGTAGATACAAACAGATGAGCCAGGGAAGAAATTAATGACATGATATTGGTCACCATGGTAGGCTATGGTCAAGGTTTCTGTAGGCATCACAGAAAGGGAAAGTTAAGAAGATAATTGAAAGAAGGAGAACGATGGAATATTGAGGATATTCATAGGGAAGTACTCCCCAAGCATGAGGGGCAGCACGAGAAAAAGCTTAAAGATACTTGTTAGCAAATTGGAGAATTGGGCCAAAAGAAATCTGATGAGGTTCAACAATGACAAATGCAGAGTCCTGCACTTGGGATGAAAGAATCCCAAGAATTGCTACAGGCTGGGGACCAACTGGCTAAGCATGCAGTTCAGCAGAAAAAGACCTGGGGATTACAGTGGATGAGTAGCTGGATAAAAGTCAACAGTGTGCCCTTGTAGCCAAGTAGGCTAACAGCATAATTGGGTGCATTAGGAGGAGCATTTCCAGCAGATCTAGAGAAGTGATTATTCCCCTTTATTCGGCACTGGTGAGGCCACATCTGTAGTGTTGCATCCAATTCTGGGCCCCCCATTACAGAAAGGATGTGGATGCATTGGAGAGGGTCTAGTGGAGGGCAACCAAAATGATTAGGGATCTGGAGCACATGACCTATGAGGAGAGGCTGAGAGATTTGGGCTTATTTAGTCTACAGAAAAGAAGAGTGAGGGGGGATTTGATAGCAGCCTTCAACTTCCTGAAGGGAGGTTCCAAAGAAGATGGAGAGAGGCTGTTCTCAGTGGTAGCAGATGGCAGAACAAGGAGCAATGGTCTCAAGTTGCAGTGCGGGAGGTCTAGGTTAGATATTAGGAAAAACTATTTCACTCTGAGGGTATGTCTACACTACCCCGCTAGTTCGAACTAGCGGGGTAATGTAGGCATACCGCACTTGCAAATGAAGCCCGGGATTTGAATTTCCCGGGCTTCATTTGCATAAGCGGGGAGCCGCCATTTTTAAAACCCCACTGGTTCGAACCCCATGCAGAGCGGCTACACGGGGCTCGAACTAGGTAGTTCGAACTAGGATTCCTATTCCGAACTACCGGTACACCTCGTGCCTAGTTCGAACTAGGAGGGTAGTGTAGACATACCCTGAGGGTGGTGAAGCACTGGAATGGGTTCCCCTAGGGAGGTGGTTTTCAAGTCCCAGCTTGACAAAGTTCTGGCTGGGATGATTGAGTTGGGGTTGGTCCTGCTTTGGGCAGGGGGCTGGATTCGATGACTCCTGAGATCTCTTCCAGCCCTGGTATTCTATGATTGTATGAAATGTAACCAGTGATGAAGGCTGAAACTGGGGCAGAATGGAGGTCAGAATCACCAGCTGAATGAAACTATAGGTAGAGTAGGACACCCCAGGACGGCCTTTAACATGAAGACAAGTAGCTTATGTTTGGTGTGATTGAGAATGAGGTCTCCACTGTTTTCTCCACAGGAGAGATCAAAGCTATGAACTAGGAAACTAATCTTTGAAGGGCATTTTAAATAGATATGAGAAAGGCAAGAGAAGAAGGTGTCACAGAGATTGAGGTGACGGGAGCCTAAACGAGTGTATGAGTAGGGTGGGTGGATAGGAAAGACCCATCTTGGCGATATTGAGCAGAAAGAATCAGCAAGGTTTAGACACAGCATAGATGGGAGGATTTAGACAAATGGCTGAGTCCAACATGGTGCTAAGGTTATAGTCCTGAGTGCCAGAGAGGATGATGGTATTGTCCCCACTGACCAAGAAAGGTGAGAGGGGTTTCCTTTGAATACTTGTATTATGCTGCTCTATTTCTGTGCTGTATGACAAGTAATCTTGAGTCATAAGCTTTTGGAAAACCCAGGCTTGCCCGTGTGGGTGGACAGGCCTGTCCTCATTAAGATGAACCATTAACTAAGATGCTTTATAAACTCCAGATGATCTCTCTCCTATTAGCCTTTAAGAAGATTACATTTTTTCATTGTTGACTTCATGCAGTTTCTTTGGAAAGGGAGACAACCCGAGGTTAAATTGAAATGCCTTTTCCATTCCAACAAAGAGACCATATTAATTTTCCATCTGCTTCGAAAGTATATACGGGCTTCCAAGATGTGAGACTCCTTCTTTACAGACTCCTAACTGACCGGGTTATAATGCAGAAATGCCTTGTTCGGCTATACAATTTATTAAAATGTTCTTATTGGCAGCAACACAGCCCACATCAATTTCAATCAGCAAAATCCAATTTGTACAGAATACAAGATTGCAAAATATATGTAAAAGGCTGCAAACCCAGCACTTGCAAATTAAATGTTTTTAATTTCTTAACATTCCTGCAAATTAAGTGTTCAGTGATGCTGATCTTCCTTTTAATTTGTTGGATGCACTATGAGAAATATGAAATAAAAACTATTTCAATCTTGACAGATATTTACAGCAAGCAATTCTCTGGCGTACTGCCAGGGCAGTAGAATGAGCTACCATGCCAATGAGTTGAATTTTGAGCTTTTGTGCAGAAGGCCTTGGATTTTTTTTTTATTAATTGATACAATACTTGCCAGCCTACAGCACAATCAGTGACACTGACAGCTTCCCTTAGACAATCGATGCACTTTGATGCTGATCTGAATAAATAAATTGCACGTTTGACAGGAGTCTTTGTTCTGTGCAAGACCTGACTAAGGACAGCCATATATTTGATACATGCATTGTGCTGGAGAGTAACCCATTTGGGCCACACTGACCTACCTTTGACCTATTGTCTTAGCACAGGCCCTGTGACTGTTCCCATTCCATGATCTGTCCAGCCCGTCTATTTGGCCACTCTTTAAAACTTAAAAAGCTACATATGGATAGTTGTCACATGCCATGTCTCTCTTTTCAACAGAAGGAATAGCAAACTGATTCTGCCAGCTGATTGGTTCTATAATATTTGTTCTGCAGAAACAGTCTTGCTACCTTTCCTGTCATCATGAATGACATTAGTTGTATCTGGATCTATGATGCCTACCACCCAGCTTGTCATCTGTGCAGAGTTCCATGTGGAATCAGCTAAGAGGCCTGCCCCCAAACACATTAAATCTTTAGTAGGAAGCAGGAGCTATCTACACAGAGGCCCTGTGCTTCCACACTGTGTCTGGGCCTTGCGTTGCTGCCTGACTAATCCTGTGTATTGCCTCCCAACCGATCCCATCTGGTGCAGCCTTTCTACGAGGATTCCCCCAGGCTTAGTAATCCCTGAGACCCTACTGTTTGTTTCCAGGGGGAGTTTTGTGACCTTCCACTTGACCCTCTCCAATGTGTCCACATCCTTTCTGTAATGGGGGGCCCAAAATTGGACGCAATACTCCAGATGTGGCCTCACCAGTGCCAAATAAATGGGAATAATCACTTCTCTGGATCTGCTGGCAATGCTCCTCCTAATGCACCCTAACATGCTGTTAGCCTTCTTGGCTACAAGGACACACTGTTGACTCATATCCAGCTTCTCATCCACTGTAATCCCCAGGTCCTTTTCTGCTGAATTGCTGCTTAGCCTTGGTCCCCGCCTGTAACAACGCTTGGGATTCTGCCGTCCCAAGTGCAAGACTCTGAACTAGTCCTTGTTGAACCTCCTTAGATTTGTCTTAGCCCAATCCTTCAATTTGTTTAGGTCACTGGACCTGACCCTGCCCTCCAACGTATCTACTTCTCCCCCTAGTTAGTGTCATCCGCAAACTTGCTGAAGGTGCAATCCATCCCCTCATCCAGGTCATTAATGAAGACATTGAACAAAACTGGCCCTAGAACTGATCCTGGGGCATTCCACTTGAAACCAACCACCAACCGGACAATGAGCTGTTGATCAGTACCTGTTGGGCCTGACAATCTAGCCAGCTTTCTATCCACCTTACAGTCCATACGCTCTTAAAACTTACTGGCAAGAATATTGTGGGTGATCATATAAAAAATGTTGATAAGTTAAGGTATATCACATCCATTGACTTCCCCATGTCTACAGAGCCAGTTACCTTGTCATAGAAGGCAATCAGGTTGGTCAGGCATGACTTGTCCTTGGTGAATCCATGTTGACTATTCTTGATCACATTCCCCTCTTCCAAGTGCTTCAAAATGGATTCCTTGTGGGTCCCCTCCATGATTTTTCCAGGGACTGAGGTAAGGCTGACTGGTCTGTAGTTCCTTGGATTGTCCTGCTTCCCTTTTTAAAAGATGGGCACTACATTTGCCTTTTTCCAGTCATCCGGGATCTCTCCTGATCTCCATGAGTTTTCAAAGACAATGGCCAAAGGCTCTGCAATGACATTTGCCAACTCCTTCAGCACTCTCAAATGCATTAGATCCAGCCCCATGGATTTGTGTATGTCCAACTTTTCTAAACAGTTCATGACCTGTTCTTATTCCACCGAGGGCTGTCCACCTCCTTCCCATACTTCATTGCCTAGTGCAGCAGTCTGGGAGCTGACCTTGTCTGTGAAGACAGATGCAAAGAAAGCATTGAGTACTTCAGCTTTTCCCACATCATCTTACCGCCTTCATCCAGTAAGGGCCCCACACCCTCTCTGATCATCCGCCTATTGCTAACATTCCTGTAGAAACCTTTCTTGTTACCCTTCATATCCCTTGCTAGCTGCAATTCCAATTGCACTTTCACCTTTCTGATTACACCCGAGCATGCTCCAGCAATATATTTATACTCCTCCCTAGTCATCTTTCCAAGTTTCCACTTCTTGTAAGCTTCCCTTTTGTGTTTAAGCTCACCAAGGATTTCACTGTTTTGCCAAGCTGGTCGCCTGCCATAATTGCTTTTCTTACTATACATCAGGATGGTTCGTTCCTGCACCTTCAATAAGGCTTTAAAATACAGGCAGCTCTCCTGGGCTCCTTTCCCCTTCATGTTAGTGTCCCAGGGGATCCTGCCCACCAGTTCCCTGAGGGAGTCAAAGTCTGCTCTTCTGAAGTCCAGGGTCGGTCTTTTGCTGCTCTACTCTCTTCCTTCTCCTTTCACTTCTCTGTCTGCAAAGGACCCAGCCCTTCAGGGACCTTGGCAGGTTCCAGAGTGGGAAACACATTGCAGAGGGAGCTTGCCCCCTCCCCTCTTTAGCAAGAGACTGGGGATGGGATGGGAGTCGTGAAATACAGGATTTCACACTTCGTAGTGAGCAGGGTCACTGCACTTCTGCTAGCGGGATCTCCTATTTGTGAGAGGTGATGTTTGCACCTTCCTGGTTCCAGGCTGTTCTGGGGACAGGCATGGACTCCATGATAATGTACAGTTGCTCTCATCTGCTCTAACTTCAGCTCTCTATGGGCTGCAGCATCACACGTTATGGCCCTATCCCGTCTCCTGCCTCCATCATGCCCTCTGTCCCTGCAAGGAGCATGTTGCAGGGCTGCTGACAGTAGCCCCACTCCAGGGGTGGGCAAAATCACCAAGCATCTGGCCCACCAAGCATTTCTCTCTGGCCCACACAGCTGATTAGCAGAGATGCAGACTTACAGCTGGTAGTGTGTGTTCAGCTGCCCCGCTCCCACCTTGCTCCGTCCTGCAGCCGAGCTGTTCTCAGGGGTCTCCTGCTAGCTGTGCAGGGGGGAAGGGAATGGAAGAGAGGGGAGTGCTGAAGTTGGGGTGTCCCCTGCCCCTGTACCCCATCTCTGCAGAGCAGGGGTTGGGGAGAGGGAGACACAGCGGAGCTGCTCCAATCTGAAGTATGGGTGGTAAGTGACAGAAGGGGGCCTGTGTTAAGAGGCAGTGCCCTGTTTCTAAGATTTCAGTGCCTTTTCTCTCACTCGCTCTCACACACACACTTCCCCTAGGTCTCATATCCTGTTTCTGAAGGGGGGGGGGAGTGACATCAGAGAAGGACAGCTTTCCCTGTCTTAAAGAGACAGTGCGTAGCTTCTCTGAGAAACATAACCAGCAGCAGCCAGCACACACCCACCTGGTGTCACTGTCATAGCCCCCCAGTCTGTGCCACATTGTTTCTGTGCCGCCCGCACAGTCACTGTCATACACACACTCTCCCAGTCTCTGTGCCACGCACACTCAGTCTGTGTCACAAAATGTCTCGCACACAGAGTGTCTCTTTCACACGCACACAGTCGCTTTCTCTCTCTGTAGCCACCAGCTCCACCCCTTCTGCCTGAGGCCCTGCCTCTTCTGGGGGGGAGGGGGTAGAGCTGGCCCATAACCATGAACCAAAATTCATGAGATGTCCCCCCTCCCCCGCGAAAATGATTGCCCAACCCTGCCCTACATTGCGTGCGCACCGGAGGAATTCTACCCCAGTGCATTAATGTCCCACATCAGGGGGAAGGTTTCAGTTAAATCAGATTGTAAGATTCCACTAGCAGTTGAATAAGTGAATGTGAGGAAATTTACAAGGCACATCAAATCTTATGAGCTAGGAGAGGAGTTCCTTTTGTCCACACAACTCAAGACATTATTTTAAGAAAATACCTAGAGTCTGTTCAGCTAGCAACCCTGTTCATGACCCAGAGAAGAAAGAAAAGAGGAATCCAGTGTTATACCTTTAAAAAAGTCCAAACTCCTCTCCCCAGTGGTCATAGGAAGGATTTTCATAGCTAAATACTTAATAGTCTGTTCAAAACCACAGCCACTTGTAAAGTTTATGGCATATTTCTTTATTTCTAACAGCTGTTTGCCTATGATGGCATAACTAGCATTTACTCGATTCAGTTCCAAAAACCTGTTTCAAAAACCAGTGAAGCTTGCTACATAAGTGCGCAGTTATATGTGGCTCACATCTTTTGCAAAGAAGACTAAGGTATAAGGACACCATACATCCTGCAAAATCAGTCACAATAAAAAGCCAGATGCACAACTGCACAAAATGCACACCTAGTTTCAGGTATAGAGCAGATGACTGCACTCACAAATGACCTCACTTTAGGTGTTTGCCCTTTTACCTAATGCGCTAATTGGATTTCTAAATCAAGCCTGGGCCTCGAAAGGTGATTGTGGAATGAACCAGCCATTCATTTAATAAAGGATAAAAAACAAACATGCCCCCTCTCAGTCAAAGATTAAACTTCATCTTTAAATCAAACCCGAGCTGGGCCTTGGGTATTTGGAATACCTCGGTTACCTCCCTGTTCCCAGAGTGTGTTTCGTTGTTCCATCTCTCTGTGCTTTCTGGTTTCAGCTCTTTGTGGGCAAACTGCAATACCAAGAAAGGTTGTTTGAAGACAAAGTTGTTTATGGACAAAGAGCAGCAGCAGGATCAGGATTTTGACACCTGCCACGGAGTAAAATGACTTCTTCAATCTTCCTATGCAATTTGAAGCTGCAAACCTAGATCAATAACCTCCCATCTTCCCTGGATGTACAACCAAGTAGCACAGTCTGAAAGTTCCATGTTATTTAATTTCTACCCCCCTCTCCCCTCCAGCAATTCTTCTAAACATTCAGTCTAGCAGTTCAGATTTCATTCCTCGCTTGGAGCCATTCTGAATCTTTGGGAACACTGTGTGACCTACAGTTTTGCAGCAAGCCAAGTAGTTTTATAGCACCTAGGTTCAGAGGTAATCTAAAAACAAAGAATCGGCGTTTCCCTTTTTTGATCCCCATACGGTAATAATAACCCAGAAGGCAATTTAAGATATTCTTCCAGTTCAGAAAATGAAGGCTGTATAATTTGTTGTGACGTTATTAGAGTCTACGAAAGATCCAGGCATAAAAATCAATCTTAATTGTCTAGCACCGGCTATCAGATTGATCTGTGAATACATCATTCTAATTTATTGCAAGATCTAGAAGAATGGCAGGTGATAAATGCCTTTCCCAGTGGTTAACTGGTGATTACTATGGCTTGCTCATTATGCATTACTTTTGTGGGCTATTTTATTAGTCAATAGACCCCGATTCAGCAAAGCACTTGACTGTGGGTGGACTAGAAATGGACTTAAGCATAACTCAACTTTAAGTTTATACTTAAGTCTCATTGCCTACAACAGGGCTTATTGCTTTGTTAAATAGAGATGGCGTTAACATCTGCTTAAAATTAAGCACACGCTTCAGTGTCTGGTGGATTTGGAGCTCCTTAAAGCCCTGATTTAGCAAACAACATGGGGTCTGCATAAAAATATTGCTAGTTTGGAATAGTTCTAGTGATCGCCAGTAGTCTTAATGTTTTCCATACACAGTCTGGAAGTTGTATTCATTTCCGGTGATATTGGTCATTTCCGTGCCAGGGTTCTTGTGTTGTGCTGCAGAACAGAAACCAGACGCAATGGCTTTCTGTGCGTCTTTTCCTTGGCTTTAGCCACAGAATGCAGAGCGATAATCAACCTCTGAAAAACCGATCTTTACGGTCAAAGGCCGTGAATGCAAAAGAGTCAAGACTCTGTTTTCCACATTTTTCCAAGCAGAGTTCCCCTACAGGCAAAGGAAACCAATCACGCTTTTCTCTGCCCAGCGGTTACCATGTGTTGTTAAATCCTATGCATCGTCACCTACACTGTGTCCACGACTCCAGGCTAGATCTTGGCACCCTACCAGCCCTGCCTGTCTGGAGGGATGTGCTAGAGCGTACAAATGCTGGCTTGACATCAGCATTAATCATAAGTGCCTGTTCATCAAAATGGTTGATTGATTGTTTAAAACACTCCTGTTGAAAATTATGTTTGCCTTATCGGTGCTATCTGCTTCCTGTGATAGTTCAGTCCGTTGGTTGTTTGTTTGTTTTTTAAACGTGTGCTCCCAGGTTTTGCTGAGTGAACAGCAGCAACAGAGTCTACCATCTTAGACATGGTTAATGCCAGCATTAGCTTATTTTCAACTTCTTTTCGTTTTTTAACTGTCCTTGCCCTGCAGGTATTTAAAAAAATGAATTAAAGCCATAAGGCACAGCCTCAGATTTGTTCTCTTAATTAGCCCCTGCCATGGTGGATTAATTCCATCTGCAATGTGTTGCCATTGCTGCAGAAGTTTATCGCAGTGGAATGGGGGATTAATGAGCACAGTGGATGCCTAGACAGCCCAGCTGTCCATAAGCTGGCTGGAATGGTATCACTGCAGATGGTACCAGCGTTTTCCTTAAGTACCACTGAAGGTGAGGCTATTTTCTATAAAACTGCCACATGCAGCTCCTCAGCCACTGCAGAGACTAAAGTGTCAGCGCCGGAGTTCTGATTAAAAAGGAACCGCGAGAAGGATTTAATCACCTCAGGTTTCTCTCCTTTTCCTGAAGAAATAGTGTAACACCGTGAAGGCTTATAAAACAGAGTCTTTTAAGCCAAAGGGTGAGGACTATGCATATTTTAGTCTCTTTTGTTCTGAACTGAAAACTGAACTCAACTTAAAAACATCCCTCACAGCTCTAAGGGCTGGAGTGATTTGTATAGCTGTTGATAAAGCCTTGAGTCCTAACTCCGTGAGGTGCCCTGCCCTTAGGATCAGGCCTCAAGGAGGAAATTTTAGGGCCAGATTCTCCTCGCATTTATTGGTGCAACACAAGAGTGACTACAAGCAAGGCAGTGGCGCTACACAGGCATAAAACTGGGGCAAGGAGAATCAAGCCCTTCTGTTTTGCTCTCCTGTTGAGTTTGTTAATAGTTTCTAATAAAATCCTTTGTCTTTAAAGGGCTTATTGCTGCTCCTGTTGACATTATTGATCACATACTCTCACTGGTTCACATACTAGGATCCCTGGATTGGTTCATCCTACTGACCTTGACCTTGCAAGTTTAGAGATGAAAGATGTTCTTGTGGTGAAGAAACTGGGCTAGGATTCTGGAGATTTGTGTTTCAATCTCAGCAGTGCCATGGCCTACCTGGGTGACACTGCAGGGAGGAAACTGAGGCACAGAGCGATTAAGCAATTTGGCCAAACAGGAGAGCCTAAACCTTCCTTTGACTTGTCCATTTGGCCTGGAAGCTCTTTAGGGCCGGGGCAGTCTTACTGTGTGTACATACAGGGACTAGCACAATGAGGACCGGTCTCTGTTGGTGTGTGTGTGGGGGGGGGGGGTCTCTATGGGCAGCTGCAGTACAAAGAATGAGTTACCCAAATCAAAACAACTCACTAAAGTGCGCAAATGCCAAGGGAACAGTATGGGTCCACAGGTATTTTTCTTCATCCTTGCACACCTGCTGCTAAATATAAAAAGATGACTCCATCTGCCCTACTAACATATGTATAAAATAAGTTCACTGCAGACAAAAGTTACATTACTGGATAAAGCATGCTGGGCATATGTTGAAAGAGCTATCATGGAATGACAGCAGTAGTCTGAGCCCTGGTTGTTAAAGACGAGTAATTTGAAATGCATTGCTCTTTTCCTTCGTACTAGCGAGGCCATTTGATGCACAATAATGTTCTGTCTCTCTCCTGTGGCGGCATTGTTTTTTATACCCCCCAATGACATCCTATTATTGATCTTCAAAGGCTGTAAAATCTGTCTTGTGGGAACCGAAGGGAGGGAACACCTTAGAGCCGTTTCAGCTTCAAATTAAACCTGTTTGTTAACCAAACTTCTACAGCCCAAATATCCCACTGGGAGCATGGTGAGAATGGGATGCATGCGGTGCCAATTATATCTAATTAGCTCAGAGCGCGTCCGCTAGCCCCAGAAGATGAAGTACAAGCCTGCAGGAGCAAAGGAGGCCGTAGCGGAGCTTGGCTACTGGGAGAAAAAATGGTCTTCCAAACAAAGCTGGGTCTGGGCCCAATTTTCTTATGCTCCATGGCCCCCTTCTTCTGGGGTGTGAAAGGGAGCAGCAAAAAGAGGGGAGGGTGGGAACGCAAAGGCTGGGCAGGTAAAACCACTCTGCTCTGCAGATGGGACGGTTGCAGCTGCTTACACTGATGTAGCGCCCGAGGGCCAGTCCTGGCAATAGTGAGACAGGAGGTTTCCATTCCATTGGGACGGGAAGCATGGGGTGAAATGTCTGTGCACGGGGAAGTACGCAGCTCAGCATTCGGGCACGTACAACGTGGTGACTGCCATCTCTGTTAGAGGTTTGTGTATAAACAGGTCGGGGAGATGGTTGTTCAATGGGTTGGGCGGGGTGAAATACAGGAGATTTTTCAGACTACACATGTCCCTTCCCCGGGCTGAGCGAAGAGCAAACAGCACTGGGCTGAATGGAAATGGCCACTGAACGGGGTTCTCTCTGCACGAAGCGAGGCAAACAACCACGCAGATTGAATGGGAGCCTCGCACAGCAGCTCCCTTTCCCTGGAAGAGCTGCGACGGTGCAGGGTTGGCAGGCGGCGTGACCTGTGAACAGTCTCTCCCAGCATCCAGAGACAAGACAGCAAAAAGCTGCCTACTGCACCCTCTTCCCTCCGGTATGTCTCTTTACACAGGCCAATTTTCTTCTTTCCACGATCCACCTATTCTTTAAGAGCACGTCCCCCAAAAGAACTCTCATTTAAACTTCTCCCACACTTCTTCTCCTCTCTTTCAATGTAAAAGGCACTTGGTTGCCAAGATGCGAGCGCTCAGAAAGTCAAAGGAAGGGGAGTTTGTGTGCAATGTTTACAGATAGCCACAGTAGGAACAGTGTCAGGTGAGGGGACAGATTCTGAGACTCTGGCCTTTGCTGCCTACCTCTGTGGAATAAGGGTGCTGGAATCTAGCCCTAGGTGCGTATACAGGTTCTGTCCTTGCACCCTTGCTCTCACTGGAGTGGGCTTTGTCTCAGGCAAGTGGCTCCCCTTTTACAATTAGCTACATTGGCTAGAGCAGTTGGACAATGGCACAATTTCTGACCGATTAGAATTATGAAAGAATCTGTCAACACCATAAGATCCTCTCTGATCTCCTTGCATACCGGAAGTCTGTCTGAACACGGCCCCGGCCTGCATGCGCTGACAACATTGCCACTGGTTGGGCGTCTCTTGCAGTTTTACTACTGCCACATTGTACGTTAATCTGCGGAATCTGTGAGAGCAGGAGGACCAATCAAAAGGCAGAGCAGTTACTGTCCACATCAGAAGTGGGCAAACTCCGGCCCAGGGCTGCATCTGGCTCACCAAGCATTTCTCTTCAGCCTTTCTAGCTGATTAGCAGGTGCAGACTTACAGCCGGCAACGTGTGTTTAGCTGCCCCTCCCTGCACCTTGCTCCATCCTGCAGCCAAGCTGCTCCCAGGATTCTCCCTGCTAGCTGTGCAAGGGGGGCAGGGAGAGAGGCAGGGCGGGGAGAGGAGAGGAGTGCTGAAGTCAGGGTGTCCCCTGCCCTTATACCCCATCTCTGCAGAGCAGGAGTCGGGGAGAGGGAGATGACTGAAGTAAGTGACTGAGAGGCAATGCATCACTCTCGCTCTCCCTCTCCCTTTCTCTCTCACACACACAGATAGACACTCCCCTCAGGTTCCCATCTCTGCAGAGGAGGGAAGGGGGGAGACAACAGGGCAAGACAGCTTTCCCTGTCTTAAAGTGACGGCGCTTGGCTTCTCTCAGAAATGTACCTAGCAGCAGCCAGCACACACACTGTGACTCTGTCACCCCCTGACACTGTGCCACACTGTCATTGTCACACACACACTGCCACACAGCATCTCGCATCTCTGTGACACACACACACGCTGTGTCACAAAGTCTCTTTTGCACACACAGGGTATGTCTAGACTACAGAGGCATGTAAATTAGACTACCCGATATAGTCAATGAAGCGGGGACTTAAATATCCACCGCTTCATTAAAATAAAAATGGCTGCTGCATTGTGCCAGCTCAGCTGATCGTCGGCACAACATGGCAGTCAAGACGCAGATCGGTTAACAGGGATATTTAAATCCCGGTTTCATTGACTATGTCAGATAGTCAAATTTACATGCTTCTGTCGGCAGAGGCATGTAGTCTAGACATGCCCACAATGTCTCTCTTTCACATGCACACACTCTCTCTGTAGCCCCCAGCTCCACGGCTTCCATCTGAGGCCCTGTCCTTTCTGGGGGGGCAGGGACTGAAGCTGGCCCGGGACCACATAACAAAATTAATGAAGTGCCCCCTGTGAAAATGATTCCCCATCCCTGATCTACATGGTGCTGAGCTGCATGGGCGATGAGAAAATATTAGCTTGGCATTATGAGGAGCTTCAATTTTTTAAAATTTGCACAGACTTGTTTTCTCTGACTTCAGACATTCGATGTTTCTTCCACACAACACTTTTGTTGAAGCCAAATGCACACAGCATTCTGATTTGCTCCTGACAGGGCTCTCAGGTATCAGCAAGGTGAAGAGCCCATTGCTCCGCGAGAGATGCAGATCTTTTTGCACACTAAGGGCACGTCGACACAGCAGGGCTAAAGCTGAAATAAACTCTGCGACTTGAGCTATATCACTAGCTTCACTCAGCCTTTGGCGCTGTCTACACAGCAGGAAGTCTGAGAAACAGCACTCTCCCCCTAACTTCCCTTATTCCTTGTACAATGAGGCTTCCAAGAATCGGAGGAAGAAGTCCTTCAGCTCGACATAATGTCAAATAACTGCTCGTAGTATAGACGAGGACTATGTTGCTGTGGAGACCTAGCCTAAGTTTCAATACATAGTTTGCTTTTAAGGCTAATTTTTTTTGGTGGGGGGGGGGGGCTCTTGGGCCACAAAATACAGCCACTAGTTTGTTGATGCCTCCCTTCCTAAATATACAGAAGTAATTATTGGAGCAAAGCTCAGATCCTGCTCCAGAATCAAAGCTTGGGGCAAGAGTCCTCCCAACATGGAAGGAGAAGCCACTGCAAGGAGAGGTGAGAACTACTCTCCCTTGAGGAATGTAGTCCAAAATGCAGGCACGAGCCTCTGGGGCAGAGGGAAATAAGGCTGCCTTAGCAGTGGTGGGGTAAAGAGAAACGCATCGGCTACAGCAGGGGTGGGCAATAAAAAAAATGGCGGGACCCAGTGCCGATCAAGGTGTTATATATACATGCACATCTATGAAATAAAACTAGACTAAATTACATTATTAACAGGTACCTGGATTTTATTCTCTTGACTATGCTGTATGTCTAGTGTAGTACAGTGTTGTATAATTAAGGGATAATGTTCGAGGAGTGTGGAAGGCAGTAAACATTTTGTGTAGATGATTAAGCACCAAAGCTGAGGCGTTTCAGAGCCACAAAGCTGTTTATTGTGCGTGTACTCCAGTGCTACGGACATTACTCCTGTTTACGACAAGAAGCGAGAAGACACCATAAACCCCTGCATAAACAAAAGGATGTGTAGTGTCTCATGACTTGCCCTTTTCAGATTTTCCATGGCTGACGCAATAAAGACAGGGGTTGAGGGAAACAAGTATTTGGGGGAGAATTCAAAAGGTCCAAGAGTGATACACAGTGCTAAGGATTTCTGTGTGGGAGGTGGTATTGTTCAATTTTTCACAGTGAAAAGTGTTTAGCCATTTGGAAAAGTTCAAGTGTATCTGAGCCACTTGTAGCATTTTCCAGACTGTCTCGTTTTTTTAAAAAAGTAAAGCAAAATTAAGTGCAAAAATGTATTACAATGACACAGTGAAGCTTGTAATCCTACAAAACCCACTAGGTTCAAAGTTACAATTCCCAAAACAACCATGTTGTGACTCAGGCCAACTGGTGCATAGCTTCAAGCATGCCTACTGAATGCGGGTGCCACCTCATTTGGGTGTTCAACTGGAGACAGCTTTGCCCTGAGTTCACCTCCCAGTGATGGTGAGTAGAGCGGTGTGTTCTCTGAACACTGGGCAATCCCGAGCTGTCGCACGTTGGGCACACGTGGACTGAAGCATGTGGTGGTCACTGCTGAGAATGTAGTTCATAGTGCCTAGATATGAAGGGTGAAATCCCACCCTCACTGGACAGAATCCCACTAGGGCTGGAGTTGTGGGTGGAAGCCACAAACCACTGTGCCACTGCAAAGCAGGCTGGCTTACTTTGCTTCTCCTTTAAAATGAGGGTCGTGTTCCACAGTGCACCACATGTGTTAGGGGGTATGGTCAGGCCCTTCGGGCAGAGCACACCCCTTCCTGGAGACGAGACTGTACGTCACCCTACATAGTATCCTGGTAGCTAAGTGATACAGTTGGTTCACTATGCAACACAGATTGGAAAGGGCAGGAGGACTGTTGTGATCATGTAGTCTGACCTGCGTCGTAACACCCAGCACAAGATTTCCCCCAGTACTTCCTGTAAGGCAAGACATGGTTCTCCATTCAAGTTATCAAACACCCTCACATAAAAACATTGCATGGGCGTAAGCAGAACAAAAATCTGGCTGCACTGGGAACTTTATGGTTGAGGACCCCGCATTTTGTGCAATTAAGATCTCAGTTGCGTGGGGTGTTTTTTCCATTTAAGTAATGCTTGGTAATAACGCAGAGAATGAAAATGGATAATTGAAATCAAACGCCACCAGCAAGACAAGGAGCAACGGGGCTGCAGCTGCATACAGTTAAATTGAATTTGCCAGTAGGAAACGCGTTTGGCAGGAAAGGACCGTCATGAGGTGTTCATAACCAATTTAGTAGCGACACTGGAATCAAAGATAAGTATATGGAAAGAGTAATGCAGAATCGCTCTTATTGCTAGCCACAGGGAACTGGACTAGCTGACCCAGCAGGTCTTTTCCAATCTTTCCAAGATTTTATGAAAAAAGCCCCAAATATACGCAGAGAGACCTAGTCTACCCTTTCACATACAATTTTATTTACCTGATGTGATGGAAGTCTTAGGGGCTGTATTGAAGATGCTTCAATATGCCTGCTGCTTTGGAACACAGTGCCCCTCCCCCCTTATATTGCAGCAATCTTCCGTGTTGCTCAGCTGAGGTGCTGAAGCCAGGTTTCTAGGTGGAAGAAACTCCCAGGACACAGCTTCCGAAGTTTGTTTCAGTTGCGTTACTGTTTTAAAAGAGAGAAACGTTTGTTTGCAGGAAGCACCCTCTTGCCCTCATTTGCATACATGATGAGACCCGCTCTGGGAAAAAGACGTTTGGCTTCGATATCGCACACTTGCTGCAAGCCGTAAACAGCCTCAGCCCACTGAGCGTGGCTTTAATTACGAAATCTCCAAGTCCACATGCGTTCACTGCCTCTTTCTTACATCAGGCTGCAAAACAAGGAGTTCCTCAAATTTCATATGGAGGGGTTCAGTTGACGGCTTCTGTTGAATCCCTCAGCAGATTTCCTGCCCTGTTGTTTTATTTTTAACTCTGGGGGGCTACAAAAGCTGGTTTGTGACTGGCTTACTCAGACTTGGTTGTGGGATCGGGCGTTTGTCATCGCTCGGGGCATTACGTGATTCTTATTTTATCAGATGGGAGTTCCGGCAAAGTAGGGAAATTTCAAGAGGGGCCTAATTTAAAGGCCACTAGCATCAATGGAAACACTCCCTGAGGCTTTGGAGGAGCCCTTAGATCGGCTGCTGCAGTCTGGGCTGGCAGGAGAGGAGAATGCTCCTCGTTACACCAGTGGTAACTCAAGATACAGTCAAGGTCCAGCTGCCAGAGAAATAGTTTTCATGCCACAGTAACAATGATCAGTAAATGTAAAGTTTTGGCAATCTGTTGAAAAGCATCTGGATTTGGCTCTTGGTCTGTCTATTGACTTTACACCATTTATTTGTGGGCCTTATTTGTGTTCTCAGTAGACTAAGGACGCTTAAAGTCAGGCCCACCGATGAGGGGAGAGGCCAGTTGCCCCAGCACCTGGCTATTCAAAGGAACTGGGGGCTCCTGTTACTGCAACAGCAGCCAGAGACCTGGGCTCTTTAAATTGCCACCAGAACACCGTGCTGCATGTTCCCGGCAGCACGAAGGGTGGGGAATCAGGCTACATCCCGGGCCTGATGGCTGTCTGGGAGCCGGTGTAATGAGCTCTGGGCAGTGCTGAGGCCTGGCTGTCCCTGGCCCCACCCCGTTGGCCTGAGGCTCCGCCCCTTCCAGGAGCATGCAGCTGGCCCTCCCTCCACCTTGCCCAGGCTGCAGAGACAGTTGGCTCCCCTGCTTACAGTTCTTTGTTGTCAACTTTTACCTTGTTTATAACTCCTACTAACTTTACGGCTGTGTCTATACTGGCCAGTTTTTCCAGAAAATCAGCCGCTTTTCTGGAAAAACTTGCTAGCTGTCTACACTGGCTGCTTGAATTTCCACAAAAGCACTGACTTCCTACTGTAAGAAATCAGTGCTTTTTGCAGAAATACTATGCTGCTCCCGTTCGGGCAAAACTCCCTTTTGCGCAAAAGGGCCAGTGTAGACAGCTCAGATTTGTTTTCCGCAAAAAAGCCCTGATCACAAAAATGGCGATTGGGGCTTTTTGCGCAAGAGCGCGTCTAGATTGGCCACGGAAGCTTTTCCGCAAAAAGTGCTTTTGTGGAAAAGCGTCCTGCCAATCTAGATGCGATTTTCCGAAAATGCTTTTAACGGAAAACTTTTCCGTTAAAAGCATTTCCGGAAAATCATGCCAGTCTAGACGTAGCCTAGATGAATAGTGCGACATTTCAGATCGATTGGTGTCACAATGGAACTGGTGGGCCAGGGCCACTGTAAACAGAGTGCTGCCTAGTGTGAAAATCCTGCATTTGCAGGTATGGAAAGAGGGGTACAATGTTTTTATCACGATTCGCTTAATCCAAACCATTACTTGAAAACCTGTCGAAATTGAGGCTTTTCAGAGTAGCAATGCAGTGCTGTCTAGTCGCACGCATCTATATTTAGATTCTAGCCTCATCCTTGGCTATGACATGATGCCCGATGTAACATTACATCAGAATATTAAACGGCTAATAGAGAGCCTCCCCACATTATCGGGCCATTTTTAGGCAGAGCAAGAAGCTATGCCGCCGCAGAATGAGAGATTGAATGACAACTTTCAGCCCTCTACCCTCTGCAGACATAGATTCTCCTAGTATGAACGACTTGTACTGTCATCAAGCACGAAGGTGTCTGAAGATACCAACTGTATTGCTGTTTTTTTTTAAATGTAACCTTAAAGAAGTACTGCTGTGCGAGACTTTACATGTGAAGCTTAAATCTAACGTGAATTGTTAGCACTGAATTTTAATTCCAGGAAAACTTTTAATTTTAATTATGGGGCCACATTTTTTTCAGCTGTGGAAAAATGTCTTGGGAAAGCAGCATGCCCGGGAAGGTGGGAGAAATCACGGTGGGATTCTGAGAGGGCAGAGATTAGAGCTTTCTTGCCCACCCCCACCTGACTCTGACAGGGGTAGGATTTATTGATTCTATGGTAGAATCCAGAGATCCCAGTTAATATCAGAGCCTGGCAGTACTAGATGCTGCACATCTACAGAGCAAGACAGTCCCGCTCCCCAAAAGCTTACACTCTAGAGAGGCAAGACCAGCAAATGGGTGGAAAGGAAACATGAAGCAAAGCGACTTGCCAAAGAGCAAAGCAGTATTCAAGCTAGGAACAGACTCCAGGTCTTCTGATTCCGAGTGGTCAGGGATTAGACCAAACCCAACCACACTGTGTCCGACAACAGGGGCCAGGAGCTGGCTCACGGTGTTTGTTTCTTCCCCATTCTAAGAAGCTGGAGCTGGACAGGACATCTGTTGCTAGACGCTCTAAGTAAATCACGTGTTTCTTTCAGAACATCCACCAGCTTATGAAATATGGTTTCTGAATCACACTTGTCTACCTTGATCGTTGGTACGCAGGGCAGTTAATTTCCAAATGCTTTCTGCTTAGCTCAGGAGATGAGATGCTCTGTGGTTTGGCCACGGTGACCCTATGAAATGTAGTTTATCGAGAAGCAGCTGCAGTTTGGCCAGGAAAGGCGAACCGAGGCCAATGGGAGCTACAGGGGGCCATGCCTGTGGATAGGCAACATCAGCAAAAAGTCTCGTGGCCTGCTTGTGGATTATCCCGATGGGCTGCAGGCTGCCCGCCACTGCTTTGAACTGTTCAGCACAAGGATGGCTGTGTATGGATGAGGTGTGTGGTCTCTGTCTCTCACACAGGGCCTATCGTAACAGGTCTCTCTAGATCAGGCCTAGATAACATACGGCCTGTGGGCCGAATCCGGCCTGTCAAGCCACTGGATCTGGCCTGTGGACACTGCAGGGAGCCTCAGGCAGGCTCCCCACTTGCCTTGTCTCACCTGCATGCCGTTCAGAAACGCAGCTGCAGGGCGGTTTCACTTTGAAAACTGAACCCAGAGGGGAGGGGGAAAGCTTTAGGCACTGCTCCTGCCTCCAGCACAATCGAATTGGCTGGCTTCTGGCCATAAACTAGCCAATGGGAGCTGCCTGTTTCAATAACAGGCAGCCACGAAGCACAAGCGGCTTGTAGAGAACATGGCTGCAGCATGTGCGGGGGTGGGGCAGGCAGGGAGGTGGATTCAGGAATGGGCTGCTGGCTGGTAAGTCTCCTGTCCAGAGCCTGCATATGGCACCCAAGCTCCTCCCTTCCCCAACCCTCTGTCCCCCACTTCTGCCCCCTACTCCACATACCGAAATCCTCTGCCTCCCTCCTCACCCATAGCCTCTCCAAGATCTGGCACCCCAATTCCCTGCCCCAGAGCACAGTCCCCTCCTGCCCTAGCTCACAATCCAAAGCCCTGCACCCCCTCCTATATCCCGATTCCCTGCCCCAGGTAACAATCCAACCCCCAGGACCCCAGTCCAGTGCCCCAGGTCACAACTGCCTCTTTCACCCAAACTCTCTCCCTTACCCCAAGTTCCCTTCTGTACCCCACCTCCATCCCAGATCCCCACACTTCCTCCATTAATACCATGGAAGAGCACCACACTTGACCACCTTCTAAATTCCCCCGCCAAAAATTATTGCCCACCCCTGCTCTAGATGCTAGGGCAAAATAAATGTTTCAAGACAGGTTGGGAGCTTGTTTGTGGGGTTGGAGGAGCGAGTGCTGACAGTGCAGACTAACCTTGTGCTGAGTATGAAAGCTCTCCCCCCTCCAGGTGTCTCTGGAAAGTGCTTCAGAGCTACAGTACTTTCAGAACGGATGTGTTATCAGGTCAGTGTTCTAGAACTAAACTGGGGAGCAGTCCCAAGAGGAGGGAGTGAGGGTTAGCCCTGGACATCCCCTCCACACACAGCTAGTTACAACAGGCCTTGCAGTCTGAGGATCTATGACCATAAGTGAGAGGAGACTCAAGCTGAGACATTGTGTCCGCTCTTGTTTCAATGAAACACAGAACAGGGTGCATCAGTCCCTCAGTCAGCTCTAAAAGAAGAAGACTTTGCTCCTCTGTCTGCTAGTAAATGGCCCAACAGTGTCAAACACGGGGGTGGGGAGGGGCTCAGTCTCAGGAAGGGTCTAGACGCCAGGACAACACAAATTAATTCAGGTGCTTTTTAACTATCTGGAAAGTAACTTTTGCATTGGCAGTGTCTCTACCGGATCACTGAGCTTGTGGGTCCATTTGATTCATTTCAGGATTCCTTTTCATTAAAAGCTTTGCAAGCTCTCTTTTAAACCAAGCACGTAGGGGAAAGCCCACCCCACAGGGGATGGGGTGTAATTCATAAAATCAGGTGTGTAACATACCCCAGATGGTGTGAGAACTTAAAGGTCACATAGTAACCTTAGTAACTAGCATAGCAAATCGTCTAGTAACCCTAGTAATTAGCACGGTCAATTGCATGGGAATTCATGAATACCTGGTGGGTTTCCAACCCAAAAGAGCTCAACTGTGTGCGCTTGGGACTGTTTCCATTGCCTCACATGGACTCAGATGTTCTAGGCTTCAGCACAACACAGTGACTATCCGGGAAGAGGGATGTTAAATTTTGAGTAATTGACTAATCAAATAGTCGATGCAATTTGCATCGACTAGTTGATTAGTCGATAAGGGCGCCTCCACCTTTGAAGTGTAGCAACAGCCCCGAGGCTTCACATGGCGCTGCCACTTTGAAATGCAGTTGAGGCACTTCAAAGGCGAAAGTGCTGCAGGGAGTCCCCTGCTGGCCCCGTGCTCCCCCATGGCGTTTTAAAGCGGCAGCACTACATGGAGCCCAGGGTCAGCTGGGGATTCCGCTGCTGACCCTGGGCTCCATGCAGTGCTGCTGCTTTGAAATGCCACATTCAGCCTGGGGACAGCCCAGCTGCCCCTGGGCAGCACTCGGTGTTTCAAAGTGGCAGCACCACATGGAGCCTGGGGTCTGGCCCCAGGCTCCACGTGGCACTGCCGCTTTGAAGTACCCGCTCCTCTATCCTCCCTCCTTGCTGCCTCTTTCTGATAAAGGGAGGATAGAGGAAGTGGAGCAACTAGTCAATTAGCTTTGGGACTATCCAATAAGCATTTGCTTATCCGATAGTCGACAAGTCGTTCACGTCCCTATCCTGGAACCCTCGTAGGGTGTGTCTAAACTACATGGCTGCGTCGACGGAGCCATGTAGATTAGGCAGGACGGCGAAGGGAAATGAAGTGGCGGTTTAAATAATCGCCACTTCATTTAAATCAAAATGGCTGCCGTGCTGTGCCGATCAGCTGTTTGTTGGCACAATGCGGCAGTCTAGACGGGGATCTGCCAACCCCAGAACCCTTCGTCGGCAGATCCTTGATGCCTCGTGAAACGGAGCCATGTAGTTTAGACACACCCTTATAGAGATGGTGTTTAACAGCACTGGACCCAATCTTTCTGTTCTTGCTCAGGCAAAACTCACATAATCTACCTATTTGTAACTAGGAGGGAGAGGATTTTGGTGCTCACAGCCTATTTTAAGAATTGTCTTGTTAGGCCACATCGCCACTTACCTAGTCAATCAATGCTCTGGTGATTGATCTTCCAGGGTTTGATTTAGAGTGTCTAGTAAAGATCCACTAAGTCAAATGATAAGGGTTGCCCCATCGGTACTGGTGCTCCTACTTTTCATGAGGAGTAAGGGAAGTCAATGGGAGAGTTTCTCCTGTTGTGCTCCTGCTATGGGGCGCCCCAGAAAATCAGTGCAAGGTACATTGACTCTAGCCATGCAATTCACATAGCTGGAGTTGTGCATCTTGCATTGATTTTCTCCGCCAGTGTAGACCTGGCCTAGTTAGTCAATATTCCTCAACTCACTGGAATCAAAAGGACTTGCCCCACCTCCAAACCCACCAAATGGTGGAGGCAAGAATAAAAAAATCAAAGTTTGCACATGCACATTTCTCTGTTGTGACCATTTATTTTAGGCCTTAATATGCTTAAGTATTTCTGAATCCGTAAAATAAATGACAAGGTAAGGCTTATAACACATTGCTTTTAAGCATCTCAGGTTTTTAAGCAGCTCATCAAAAAAGAAAACACAATGAAGCAACCACTATTAAGGAATCAATTAAATAATTCTTTCATAGGAACTGACTCTAACTCTTTGATGTTAGTAGGAAAGTGCCGAGGGCTTCCGTGAAAAATGGGGGTTAACGCTTCAGGTGGTGAAAGTGGCCTTGCTTCATTTAATAGCTCAGATTCTGGCCCTTAAGATTTAACCCTCCCTTACCTTTCTGGTCTTTCTATAGATGCGGATACGTCTCAGACAGCCTATAGTCAGCAGTCCTAATGAGCGTGGTAATTATATAGTTTTTAATATGCAGCCTTGATGATACCACAAATAAGATACACCCTTGAAGTAACTTGTCAATGCAAGTTTTCAAACTCTCTTCTGGGAATAATTTGGAAGGGAAACTTCTTTCCCTGGGAGGATTATGTTGAGGGGCACTTGAGACCTTAAAAAGCAACCAATAGTCTAGTAGCACTTTAAAGACTAACAAAACATGTAGATCAGTGGTCCCCAACCTTTTGAGGTTGTCGGGAACCAGGCGGCGTGGCCGTTTGCTCGCCCGGCGCCAGGAGGCGGGGACACTTGCACGCCTGGGGGCGGCCCCCCCCCATAGCCGCATGCCCGGGGCCGGGGCCCCCCTATAGCCACGCACACGGGGCCAGGGCCCCCTCCAAGGGCTGTGCGCCCGGGGCCGGCGCTCCCCCCCCCCATACAAGCGCCGCGCGCCCGGGGCCGGCGCTCCCCCCCCCTCACCGTGCACCATGTGCCCGGGGCCAGGCCAGCCCCGAGCACCTGGCGGGTGCCATGGCGCCCGTGGGCACCGTGTTGGGGACCACGGATGTAGATGGTATCATGAGCTTTCGTCGGCACAGCCCACTTCTTCAGATGACTGGAGACTCGAGATGACATAGAAGCTAGGAGTTACAACACAGAGGACAAGGAAATCAAGTTCAAGTTTTAGAACTGCTTTCCCCCCTCTTTACACGTTTAAAATGTTATCTCCCGCGAACGCTCTATTATAGTCACACCTGCAGTCTAATAGCCGTCATTCGCAAGAGATGCAGACTGCAGCTGAATGGCATAGAGAATCTGAAGTGGCAGTGCCACTTCATTATTTTTAATGTAAAGCAGCAGATCAAAATCATGAGCATTAAGAGAGAATATTTAACTTCCAAGTAAAATCTCCTTGAAGCTAAAAAGACAACAGAAAGCTGTATGCCTGCACATCAGGTGGTTGTAGACCCTTTGGCTTAAAACGCTAAAGGAATCAAGCTTTTTCTTGGTATTAAACTTACTACATGTTTCTCTGCTACTCACTTACTTGTCTATGTACTTCAGAGGATAACAACAGCAATGCTTTATTCAAATATATAGTGGGGGGGGGGGCAAGGCCCACCTGTCCAAGGGCGATGGCCCCCCTGTCCATCCTACTCTACACTCACTACTTTTTCCTAGGAGCAGGTCAGGCAGGTTTCAGAGTATCATTCTAGTGGTCGCTCTCTTGCCTGGCAAGAGTTTGGTTCCTTTTCAATCCCTGAGTCAGGCAATCTTGGGATGTTTGTGGGGTCAGATCTCTTCTTCTGCACTTTGTCACTTGTTTGGCTACTTAGTTCTCTCCTTATTTTCCTGAAGGGAGATTTACTTTACTAAGTGCCACAAGAGAAGTTGTTCTAGATGGCAACACCTGGCCTAACAGTATTGCTGAAATCACCTGTGGTTGTGGAATCCATTTACTCAGGGACGCTAGGTGGGAAATTTTCAAAAGTACCTAATGGGTGTAGGAGCATAGCTCCTATTGACTTTCAAAGGCCCATACATAGGTACCTCTTCCCTGATCAACACCTGGGCTCCGTCTACACTACAGAGATTTTTTGGAAAAACGGCCATTTTTCTGAAAAAACGTCACTGATGGCCACACTGCAATTGCGTTTTTTTGAGAAGCCCCTCCCCCCGAAAGACCTGAGGGATTTTTTCTGACATTGGTAAACCTCTTTCTACGAGGAAGAAGCCTTTTCTGAAAGAGCTCTTTCAGAAAAAGACATGTGTGGACTGGGAAGAAGGAATTCTTTCGAAAGAAGACGAAAGAGGAAAAAGCACATGTGCTCTGATGACCACTCGGTCCATAGTAATCACAGCTTAAACACGAGAGCGCGTCCATTCAGTGTGGACGCTATCTGTTGCAAAAGCAGATGGGTTTTTCGATGCGATTTGGCACTGTGGACGCTCTCTTTTGGAGGACTTTTTTTGGAAGATCTCTTCCAGAAAAGCTTCTTCAAAAGAAGGCTGCAGTCTAAACATAGCCCTGGAGTGAATTAGTTCTGGAGTCTTGTGTTACAACATTATACCTAGGCTGTGTCTAGACTGGCAAGTTTTTCCGGAAAAGCAGCTGCTTTTGTGGAAAAACTTGCCAGCTGTCTACGCTGGCCGCTTGAATTTCCGCAAGAACACTGACGATCTCATGTAAGATTGTCAGTGTTCTTGCGGAAATACTATGCTGCTCCTGTTTGGGCAAAAGCCTCTTGCGCAAATGCTTTTGCGCAAGAGGGCCAGTGTAGACAACGCGGTATTGTTTTGCGCAAAAAAGCCCCAATGGAGAAAATGGCAATTGGGGCTTTCTTGCGCAAAACCGCATCTAGATTGGCACGGACGCTTTTCCACAAAAAGTGCTTTTGTGGAAAAGCGTCCGTGCCAATCTATGCCAATCTAGATGCTCTTTTCCGCAAATGCTTTTAACGTAAAAACTGTAAAAGTAAAGGGCTTCAAGGAGACCTGCTTGTTGAAGACCACATTCAGAAAGGATTCCTTACTACCACTGGGAGAATAATTTATATTTTGGTTAGATTGCATTTGAGGAGGAGGGAGGCAAATTAAAAACTCTATTCGGGTTAAGTGAAACATTTTGATCAGCCAAAACCAGACTTTTGAGCATCTGTAAAGGTCTGGGACTCATAAAGGCCAGAAGACATGAAGGCCATGCCACCAATGATTAGGATACTCATCCAGGATGTGGGAGACCCTGGGGGTATGTATACACTACCCCGCTAGTTCGAACTAGCAGGGTAATGTAGGCATACCGCACTTGCAAATGAAGCCCGGGATTTGAATTTCCCGGGCTTCATTTGCATAAACTGGGCGCCGCCATTTTTAAATCCCGGCTCGTTCGAACCCCGTGCCGTGCGGCTACATGCGGCACAAACTAGGTAGTTCGGACTAGGCTTCCTAGTCCAAACTACCGTTACTCCTCATTCCACGGGGTTCGAACGAGCAGGGATTTAAAAATGGCGGCGCCCAGTTTATGCAAATGAAGCCCGGGAAATTCAAATCCCGGGCTTCATTTGCAAGTGCGGTATGCCTATATTACCCTCCTAGTTCGAACTAGGAGGGTAGTGTAGACATAGCCTGGGTTAGTTCCCTCTCTCTACCTGATATGGAGAAAAGATTTGAATATGGATCTCCCACATTGCAGGAGACTGTCCTCCCACTGAGTGATGGGATATTTTGGAGTAGGCCTCTCAATCTTTCCTGTGGGGATGATCAACTTTGTATAGTCATTGGAGAAGGGACTTACATCCTAGGTAAGTGCTCGCACTGTGACTAATCACTATAATTTATAGCGGCCAGATCTACTAATGGAGGGGAGGGGGCAATTGCCACGAGGCCTGGCAATTCCAAAGGGCCCGGGGCCCCACCTGGAGCCAGAGCACCAGGCAGTGAGCTCCAGAGCCCTGTGCTGCATGCTCCGGCCAGCTCCAAGAGTTTTTGGATGGGGGGGCATTGGGCCGCTGGGGCGCCACTCAAGGCTGGCTGTCCCAGCCCTGCCCCTTCTGCCTGAGGCCCCACCCCTTCTAGGATCATGGAGCCCCCTCCCCACATTGCCCAGGGGCCTGGCGATCCTGTCAGCTCCCCTCACAGTGGCACTTCATAGTCATTCAAAATCCTGTGCCCCACCTTGAGAGAGTGTGTGTCTCTTTAAGTCCTCCAAAGCCTTTTGCCTCCGCTACCCCGCTGATTAGTTCATGAGGTAACCTGTCTCGCAAGGCCCACCAGAATGTCAAAGCAAATGGCTCTTACTTTGGCCCCTACATGTTTGGGGAGAAGTGGCCCTACCTCCCGTGCACGTCTGATGGCAACCTGGCTATTGAATTGGCTCAATATACACACACAGGAAACCATGCCCAATAGCCTCGCCAGGACACCGCATTCTTAAATTACAGGCAGCTCCCAATGCACCCTCCCCCCTCGCAGCAGCCCTGTGAGGCCTGGCAGGTGAGCCATGTGCCCATTTCAGAGAGGAGACAGCAGGTGGAAGGCCCATCTCAGCGCTAAGAGTCAGACATCTAAATCCAGACTGGGGTACCTCATTAAATAGCCTGAGGTGCCAAGCGCCTGGACATCAGGGGAGCTGTTCAAAGCCTGGACTCTTTCCTGGAATCAATGGGAGTGTTGCCCAAGTAAGGGCTACAAAGTCAGGCTCTTCCTCAGGGAAGAATGTGCCTTCGTGGTTCTCACCTCACCCAACCTGGACTTCCCTGAAGCACCCGCCATCCAATAATATGGGAAAGGCAAGGAGGGCAGACGCCTGCCCCTGTTCATAACCTCCCTGTTAAAAACTCATGCCCGCTGTGGAAAGAAGGGCAGTGAAATTGTGCCATATTCTTGGCAGGGATCAGTTAGTAGCAGATCTTCCCTTTTTAGCTTCGCGGGTGTCGACTTCCGCCACTTGGTGGAAAGAACGACCTTTGTGAATCTGAAGTGCTGTCCTGAGTCTTTCACAGTCAGGAGCAGCTTGCCTCACCTGACACCTAGAAGTGGGATTAACTGTTTTCTCCCTACTTTGATACTTCACCTTCCTGTCAGTTGCTCAGCTTTCTGACAGCTGCCTGCACCGGGACAGATTTTCACTTTCCAGCCTTATTAAGGCTGTTGTCTTTAAGGGCTGCTGACATTCCCAAATTCAACTTTTTAACCCCAAGCCCTCACCTGACCTATGGTTGAATATAAAAACCACAGGATAATTACAATCTCATATCTATTATACAGCATAAGAGCTGTCTAGTGCAAGCATAGAAACACACTGAGAGGGGCTAGCAAACCAGTTAATAATTTACCAGGGATATTTTAACTCTCCCTGAACAGTGGTAGTTTAACGCCTGCTGGCAAACAATGTACGTCCAGAGTAGCAAAGGCACTTGAAAGCCAGACGCTCCCACCCAGGCCGGTTCCGGAAAGCTTGTCAGGAGGGTCAGAAGGAGGAGGCACAGATCCACAGCCAGATGGTCATTTGGCCCCAGGAGCAGCCAGGTGGAGTGGAGAGGGAAGGGACTATAGTTCTGGCCAGCCCTTCCACGGAGGAATTACAAGGATGGGAAACTCCTTGGATGTTTCCCACTTCCTCCCTCCCCCCCGTATAACAGCTTGCTACAGTTTAAATCTAAACACTAGAAAGAGGCCTGATTCTCATGCACAGTAATGGGCTTGTGTTATGGTCCTAACCCGTTTGAAGTGGTAGGGTGGTTTGCCTCTATTAAGCCATTGGTTTGGCGCTGCAGAAGCAAAAACCTCAATGAGCTGGAGAGACCCTGGACACAGTTTCTCAGCCCGTGCTGATATTAAGGTCATGCCTGCCTGACAGACTGTACACAGTGACTTCAGAAGGGAAAAAGCAAACTGTGGGGAAGGTTTGCAGCCAGTAGAACAGGGTCTGGCTTCAGGTTTGTTGTGTTCACAAACCTCAGCCTCAGATGGTTCACATCATCGTGACATAGAATCATAGAATCATAGAGCTGGAAGAGACCTCAGGAGGTCATCAAGTCCAGACCCCTGTCCAAGGCAGGACCAATCCCAACTCAATCAACCCAGCCAGGGCTTTGTCAAGCCAAGACTTAAAAACATCTAGGGATGGAGATTCCACCACCTCCCTAGGTAACCCATTCCAGTGCTTCACCACCCTACTAGTGAAATAGTTTTTCCTAATATCCAATGTTCCGGGAGAAGCTTGGGTTTGTTTTCATATCCCCTCCCCTCCTTCCCAGAGCTAGTCTGCCTTTCACCTCCAACAAGAACATGGCTCTTGAGGCACACTGTACGAGTTCATGGGCTGCGGGAAGCTGACAGTCGCTTACTGATTTCTGGAACTAGATGACTTCCCTCAGATGGTACTTTATGCCCAATGCGTGTCAGCAGAGTACATGCCCAGCCTGAGGGCACTAACTATTACCCTCTGAATCCATCAAATGTCTTCTAGGGCAGGAGTCAGCAAACCCATTGCACATCTGGGCTATGTCTACACTGCACTCTAAAGTTGAAATAAGATACACAATTTGTGCTATGCAGCGAATTTGGTCGACACAGCACCAACTTTTGAAATAAAGTGCTCTTTGGAGACATCCCTTAACTCTCGTGGAATGAGGGTTACTGGGATGCCAAAATAGCACATGCGTTATTTCGAAAAATATTTCAAAATAACAGGTGGCTTGTGAAGACATGGGGTAGCTATTTCAAGATACCTCTGGTATCCTGAAATAACTTTGACATGCAGACATACCCTATATGCATGGGGTACATGCTTCCCTGAGCTGAAGAAGCATATCCTAAGGTTCAGAGACCCTGGACAAACTCTCACTTGCAACTACCACCAGGCAGAGTCAAACCCAGAACCTCTGGAGCTAGTCAATGTAGTCAGTGTAGGAGCCTCTAGCATTTGCCCTAAGAGCTTTTAGCTTGTATGGTAGATGCTACAACACTAAGCTCCAGAGGTCCCAGGTTCAAATCTACCTGGTGGCAGTTGCAAGTGGGGGCTTGTCCAGGGTCTCTGAAGCTTGGGATTCAGGAAGGGAGAGTAGGCCACCAAATGGCTCTGAAAACATCCAGGGTAAAATGTGATTTCTGAAGCCTATGAGGTGGAGTGGACACCCGAACCTCTAGGCAGAAAATGAAGGGGAGTGGGCCAGAGCAACCTCTGTGAGCTAAATTTTGCAAGCTTAGCAACTTTGTAAGCTCCCCTCATGCAAACTGCTCCCCAAAATATCCTCATGCAGGCCTGGCAAACAAGGAAGAGTGATGAGATGTTGTGTTCTCCAAGCGAGAGGAAGGGGGAAAAGCTGCTGCTTGCTGTGTAAAAAGGCAGGCCTGCGGTTGGAAAGAGAGATTTCACTGTCGTGCCACAACACTGGAAAGTTAAAACCCAGCCCCTAGATACTTATTTTAAAGAGTGCTCAAAATGCTCCTTTTGGCCTGAGCACTATGACTGGAATAGGTGCTGCGGGTCCCATCCCCCATCTTGCGCAGATAATTTTATCTACCAGCGCTCAGGTAAAGGCTGTCGATTCCGATCCGCTCCACTTCCCACTCGCTGTCACACAAAAACAACATGCTCTGACTCTAATCTACCCACTACAATGGAAGTAAAAGCTTTTCCCTCTGAACCCAAACACGTTCTTATCTCGCACACGCCATTCCTGTAAAGACGTGCAGCTGTCCTTTAAAAATCTGCTTTCTGCTTCCCGGGCTTGGCGACAATTTTAGCAATGAAATGAATAACTTTCCTAAGAATGCTCTGTTCTGGCTGATGCTGAAGGCTGCTTTCCATTGTATGCTTTGCACCTTCCTCCGTCTATTCCAAACCCACACACAGAAGGATATTGTGGTTTTTGTCCAACAAGAACTGAATCTGTTGACTCCGCATGTATTTTAAAATGTATAAACCAATATTACTTTTAAATTGCGCCCTGTGTGATCTGTAATTGCCTTATTGATTTCACAAATCAAACACCATTTTGTGGTATTTTAAGTTGGCAGTTTTGCTTTGAAATGTGCCGTCTTTTGAGTCCTCATTTTTCAGCACCCTTGTAGGCCTTTGGAATCCTCAAAGGCCAACAGTTTAACACTGCCGCCACCGGGACCCATCTTTGCACCTACAAACCATGTGTAGGTAGCATCGTTGATTACATTCCCAGAGCAGAATTTGCACACAGGAAACCCATTTGTGGCTCCATTTACATGAGGGTTTGTGTGTTCGAAAACAATAGTGAGTTAAACTGCTCTCTGAGGGGAAGGGGGTAACTGGGTCTGATGGCCAGTATGCTGGAGGGCCCCTGCTCCCAGATCCCCCAGCTAGGGTGGGTGTTGGCTGATCTGCTGAAAGAGCACCACAGGTCTGGGGATTCCTTTCTATTATTCACTACAAGATGGTCCGGGTGTTGCTACTCCTGTCCATGTAAACAGTGAGGCTGTGTCTAGTCTGGCAAGTTTTTCCAGAAAATCATCTGCTTTTCCGGAAAAACTTGCCAGCTGTCTACACTGGCTGCTTGAATTTCCGGAAAAGCACTGACGATCTCATGTAAAATCATCAGTGCTTTTCCGGAAAAACTATGCTGCTCCCGTTCGAGCAAAAGACTTTTTTCCTAAAAGGGCCAGTGTAGACAGCATAGTACTGTTTTCCGCAAAAAAGCCCCGATCGCGAAAATGGCAATCGGGGCTTTTTTGCGGAAAAGCGCGTCTAGATTGGCCACGGACGCTTTTCCGCAAAAAGTGCTTTTGCGGAAAAGCATCCTGCCAATCTAGATGCGCTTTTCCGAAAATGCTTTTAACGGAAAACTTTTCCGTTAAAAGAATTTTCGGAAATTCATGCCAGTGTAGACGTAGCCTGAGGGTATATCTAGACTACATTGTTTTTTTGGAAAACAAAACAAAACTCTGCCCTTTTTTTGAAAAAACTTCACCTGAGTCCACATAGCAATCGCGTTCTTTCGAAATTAAATCAAAAGAATGCAGGGATTTTTCGACATTGGTAAACCTCAAATTATGAGGAAAAATGCTCTCTTTCAAAAAAAGGTGTGTGTGGACGCAGAACAGGGACATTTTTCAAAAGAGGCAAGCAAAAAAAAGCGCAGGTGCCTTGGTGGCCATTCTGTGAATAGCAATCACGGCTTTCTTTGCGAGAGTATCCATGCAGTCTGGATGCTCTTTCGAAAAAGCAGATCACTTTTTTGATCCGGTTTTGAGGTGTGAACTCTCTCTTTCAAAAGAAGCTTGCAGTCTAGATGTACCCTGAGAGGGATGCTTCAGGTGGGTCCCTTTGTCTCCAGTGAGGCGCGAGTAACACACCCTCCACTGCCCAGCCTTGATCCTCAATTGGGAGATACCCAGAAAAGTGTCTCACTAGATACGGAGGAACAATGACTCACATCTGGGAGACGCCAGGGTAGTTTTATTTCTAGGTCTTTGACTCTGAATCCCAGCTTCATGCAAAGGAGATGTTAGATACAAATGCCAAGAGAGCTGGTAGAAAAATTCCTGCCCACATTTTTGATGGAAAATTGTTTAAAAAAACAACACTAAACAAGCTATTTGTGCAGACAACTTGTTTAGAAGTTTCCTACCTTTTTCTCCATTTTGCCACTGGAAAGTGGGTAAAGAGAGAGCGAGAAACAGACAAGAGAAGGACCAAACAGGGTTCATAATTTGACTTTTCAATGAGCAATTAATGAATTTTAGCAGGAAGGTTTGGATGAACCTATCATTAAAAAGCAATTCCTGCAAAAGACAATTAGCATTTTTTCAAAGCAGCGCTCTTGGGAGGTGAATAAGAGGTAGATAGATTAGATGGAGTCAACCCACATCAAGCTGTTTGCTATAGAGAGCCCAACGAGCGAGGCCTGGAATAGAAAAGACATGGCATGGACTCTAAGGAGGAAAGAAAGTTTGTGCAACTCCAGAAGAGCAACTCTGCATTCGAATTCTGCCATGCCTGGAGCTGAACCTCCAGGAGCTAAAAGAGAAACTAAGCGTAGGAAGATAAATCAAATTCTTTTTTATGCACGTGAGTGGGCCAGGATGAGCTGAGAGGGTATTAATAATTTCTTTGACCTGAAGTCTTAAATGAGAGTTTATTTCTCAACCTTGTAACCATAGCAATTCTAATTAAGTAGTAACCTGGGAGACATTTTGTTAGCATCTTCCTGCTAACTCACAGCAGAGACAATGTTTAAATAGTGGATTAACTTTCATCATAATTCACTCAGATCATATTTAGAAGATTGACTTTAGCTGTTGCTGATAGTGGTTGTCTGTCTGGTATGGTCACATGTCTACACTGCAACGCTGTTTCAGGATACTGAAGTATCCCGGAATAGCTATCCCGCATCTTCACAGCAAGCCTGTTATTTCAGGCTCGCTATTCTGATGTCCCTGTAAACCTCGTTCCCTCGTAAGGGACGTTTCGGAATAGCAGGTTATTTCAAAACTTGGTGCTGTGTAGCCAGCACCAAAGTACGAAATAAACTATTTTGAAGTAAGATTGAAATAAGATGCACAATTTGCCCCCAGTGCAGTGTAGATGTAGCCAATGGGGGCATTTACACAGTGCCCTTCCCTCGAAATAAGCTACACAATTTACGCTATGGCAATTTCAAAATAGTGCCAAATTTCAAAATAAAGTGTTATTCCGAAATGTCCCTTAACCCCTGTGGAATGAGGATTACAGGGTCTGCGTGCTTGTCAGGTGGAGGTTGGGGCTCTGCGGGATGGCGGATTGTGGGCTACCCCAGCCTCCAGTAGCCCCCTCCGTCCTGCAGCCTGTTTGGGGGGCACTCCAGGGAGCTGGCCTAGCTCCATGGGCTTCCCCCAGCCTTCAGCTCCCTCCCTTGTGGCCTGCTGTCTGGGGAGGCCTAGGCTCTGGGGGCTGCCTCTGGCCTCCGATGGCCCCCCTGAAGCCTGCAGGCTGCGGGGAGGCAGGAGAAGGCTCCTCCAGTTGGACCCCCATACACATCCTGCAGCTTGTTTGGAGAGGGACCAGGCTCTGGGGGCTGCCCTCCTCCAAAGAGTCCCCTCACGTCCTTCAAGCTGTTACGGGGGACTGAGGTTCCAGGGGCTGGCCCTTCCTCCAGCTGCCCCCTCCTCCAGTGCACCCCCCATGGTTTGCAAGCTCTCCACTGGAGCGGGCAGGCTCCGGATCTGGAGCAGGGGGGCTCCTTACCCAGTCTAGAAGCAGGCAAGATGGCAGAGCCCTGCTGGCCACTCTCTTTGTGCTGCATTTGCCCCCAGTGGCCACTTTTAGTATCACATCCCCCCTCTCTGTGCCCCTCCCTACGCGTTCCTCCGCTCTCTGCCCCCTCCCTTTTCATAGTAGTGAAAACAGTCCCATTCCTGGCACGTCCCACTTTCCAAACACAACCACACCCTGGCCTTGGTTTAACTTGGGGTAAGAGGAAGCTGTATCCAAATTTGGTGGTCCTAGCTCTTACGGTTTAGGAGGCGTTCTTGAACAAATGGACTCACAGACAGACAGACACCTTCTAAATTAGACAGATAGTCAGACAGACAGATAGACTTAGAGTCTAAATAGCAACACCATAGGGCTTGCATATGTACAGTACAGACAGATCCTGCATCAAAAAGAGGCACGGGACAGCAAACATCTTGGACCACCTTTACAGGTAAGATTGTGACTGTATTTCAGTGATGTATCCATGGAGATGTTTAGAGACAGTGAAGACAAGCAAAATTACGAATCAATTTACTGTGTAAAATTATTGTTAAAAAAAACAAAGCAAGACAACAAGATCAACTGGGGCATGAAAAAGAACATTAGCTCAAAAAAGCCTAATCCTGAAATAATGGTCTTTATATAATCCCTAGTTTTAATTAATACGAGGTTATGTGAGGATCATCCTCGCAAAGGACCACACAGAAGGATTACTGCCTGCCAAGCCAATGCAAAACTGCACAAAGCAAGACTTATCACAGCTTAGTTTTCTGCCATCTTTTTTTTAAAGTTAAGTGGATTGAATTAAGAGGTTGCATGGGTGAAAGGGCAGTGGAATTTGGTACATGTTCAATTATTTTTAAGATCTGCTAGTTCACCCCGTGCTGCCAGTTCAGAGCATTAAGAGAGTCATAAATAAGCCCCCCTTGCATAGAATCATAGAATCCCAGAGCTGGAAGAGACCTCAGGAGTCACTGATTCCATCCCCCTGGCCAAAGCATGACCAATCCCAACTAAATCAACCCATCCAGGGCGTTGTCAAGCCAGGACATCTGACACTTCCAGTCATTAGCAAAGAACACTAACTTGCCCAAAGGTGCAACAATTTTTGTCCATTTTGATCATTTTCTGAGGAGGGAAGAAGAGAGAAAATGTCACAGCAACCAAGAGGAGGCCATACCGCCTTTTACACGTCAGTCACCTGTTGATCCATCCCACACTAAAAACAGGTCCCAGGCCAGGAAAGTGACTCAAATTCTTCATGGAAAAAGAAGCCAAAGATCCGAATGACCTCTTGAGAGGACACAGGGCACCCAGTCACGTTCCTCCATATTTTCCCCCAAATTCACATTGCTGTCTTAATGTCCTCACTTCTGCCCCATTAGCTGTTGCCTCTGCATGTGGAATCAGAAACCTTCTGCTATGACAAGAGGGCTTGAAGACAAATGCATTGGGAAAATAGCTATACTCTCTAAGCGGCTTTTCTTTTGGCTGTGTTGGGTTGCGAACACAGTACCAATCGAGGGCTTTTCCATTCCGGCAAGGCTCAAAAACATACACTTAGTATCAAGAGGTGTCCAATCAATCCAGCCATTGCACCCCCAAAAGATTATCATTTCCTCACCCCCTTCGTCAATTTCAAATGCCCCTCCTCGTATCTCACCTCTGGCAGAAAGGTGTCCTTTGTCAATCTCCTGTACTCCTATTGATTATGCCACAGGTCAATCATGCTAATTGCAAAAAGAAAACAAAATCAAACCATGTCATTTGTAAATTTTTGCTTATGAGTCTGATTGTATGATACAACCTAAAATTACTCAAATGAATATGTAAAATTAGCAATAAACATCTCTCTAAGACTGTTAATACAGATAGACACAGCATCCGGTAGGAAATCACTGTGTAAACAGCCCCATTTTCAGTTTAATAATGTCTGTCATGACTTACAACTGAAATGTAATTTGTTTCTACAGATAACTGTTAAAATTGTCTGCTGTAGCTGCAAAGGCAGATATGGAAGCTTTAGCAGATCTGCTGGGTATTTACTTTAACTGAAACTGCAATCATAGCTAATAAGAGATATAATTGCTATATGCAAATCATATTCATTTACAAACACCAGTCAGCCTTTGAAGAAGAGCTTTAAAAAAATAAACAAAAAAACACCACAGCAATTCAGCGAGATTCCAGAGCAGTGGTACATTAAAGAATAAATAGCCAGGTACACTGTACATAAACTTGTGGAAACACCTGAGAAGGGCAAGACCACAGAACCAGGAGTTCTGGGTTGTATCCAACACTAAGCCACTGGCTTCTTTTGTGGCCCATCATCTCCGCTTACTCCTTTGTAAAATGGGGATCTACTAGCCTACTGCACAGGGAGGTTGCTAATTGAGTCTTAATTAAATGTTTGCAAAACAAAGATCCTTGATTGGAATACACTGTAGATGGGAAAATTATCATTATTAGGCTCAGAACGCTCGCCATGGGAAGACCTTTGGGAATGTTGTCTCATTAATATTAATGAAAATTAACAGTTCGGTGAAATTCATGCTGAATACACACTGCCTCCCATATGCACACTGGCTTCATTACTTATGTAGGACCACTGACATACGTGGGAAGAAGAGGGTTAGTGGTTCTGGCTACCGTTTTCAAGTGTTTTTTAAGGCCCAGACGTAGGCCTCTAACCCTTATGATTCTGTTTGACTGCCACCAAATCCTGTAGGTGCCTAATTTCACATAGGACCTACATTTTCAGGGTAAAGATCCTTAGGCACTGTGACGGGGCGGACAGGCCCCGGCACTGAAGGGCAGGGAGTAGCCCAGGCCCAGCTGGCTGAGAAGACCCCACCCATCCAGCTCTGCTGGGCATGATCCCTGCAGAACCAGAGTATAAAGGCAGAGAGCGCCCTGCAGCGAGGGAGGCTGCAGGGGAAGGAGTAGGCCAGGCTGCACTGGTGTTTCTGCAGCAGCCGAGACCCGAGTCGCTGCCCACGGCCAACCCCGGAGCAGAGCCAGCAGCTGCCAACCCCCGGGAGGCAGGAGCGCCTGCAGCCCCAGCGCCAGCCCTGGTAAGGACCAGTCCGGGGGCCAGCAGACCACAGGGGTGCCAGGGCGTGGCAGGGAGCAGCCCAGAGCAAGGGACCGATAGCGCGGCTCGGCGTGTATTGGCCGGATTCCCCACCGAGCAGGCAGGAGCCATAGTCCCTGCCCAAAGGGCCCTGGGCTGGGACCCGGTGGAGAGGGAGGGCCCGGGTCCTCTACCCCCCTTTCCCTACCCTGGACAATCAACCCCCTGGCTGGGGGAGGCTTTTCTGGTGACTAGGCTTCAAGGGCTGTATATGCCCTGAGAGAGGGACGGGAACTTTGCGATTAGGCCTCAAGAGCCGTATATTCCAATAGAGCGACCTGAACTTTATGACTAGGGCCATGTGTGCTTTAGTAGCCAAGCAGAGAGCCCGGACGGTTGGCCCCAAAGACGAGGGGGAGAGACGCCCCTTGACAGGCACCGTGAGCATGTGCACTGCTGCCTCCAAGTAGGTCAGGGGTGGGGAACCTCAGGCCTGGGGGCCAGATGCGGCCCCCAGCTTGCCTGGATCTGGCTTCCAAGTCTCAGCCCTCTCTCCTCCAGCATTGGGGAGCCTGTTCCGGCACTCCAGCCTCCCCCGCTGCCCTACCACAGGGCTGGAGCACACAAAATCTATTAGGCTGGGCCCCTGTAGGCTCTGGTGTGTGAGGGGAATGTGGGGAGAGTCTTTCTCCTTGGTCAGGGGCCATGTCAGTGAGGGCCTTTTTTTCTTTTTTGCTACTCACTTGTGTGCAGCCCCAACTGATGTTTTTTGTGGGTCAGAGGCCCCAACCCAAAAAAGGTTCCCCACCCCTGCACTAGGTGTTCAGATGCCTATGTCAGGCCTGAGCCCCAGTGGAAGCCACAAGTCAGAGCAATAGGCAGAAGGACCCTTATTGCAGCTGTGGGGCCCAGTTTATTAGGTGGCTTCTGAGATCGTCAGTGCTTTTCCGGAAATTCAAGCGGCCAGTGTAGACAGCTGGCAAGTTTTTCCGCAAAATCACATGATTTTGCGGAAAAACTTGCCAGTCTAGATACAGCCTGGTTGCTTGGGTGCTCATTTGGGAGATGGGAGACTAAACGAGCAATCCCTCTGCTGTCAGAGGCTAGTTATTAATATAGAAAGAATAGCTCCAACAAGGAGACCAGAGGAAGTCCAGATCAGAGGATCCCCTGCCTGGCTGGGGAGATGCACAAGCCCTTTTCAAATCTTCTCTCCCCCTCTGTCGGAAGGTGGATCTTCCACATCCAAGGTAAGTGTGTTAGCCACTGGGCTAAGTGGTTAGCCCCTGCTGCAGCCATCTTGTGGCTCAGTATGCAGGCCCTTTCAATCAGTGCCAATGGGAGAGCGGAGCGACAGATTGTGCCTACCTCAGTCACATGAGAAAGGACTTTGGCACAGCAGTCACCTGACTCCCAGAGAAGGGCCCCCAGCAGTGGACTGCTAGCAAAGATACAGACCCCTAGCTCCATGATAGGGGTGGGGTGGGGCTTTGTCCATACCCTTCTCACTAGCATCTCCCATTGGTTGGTTTAGGCAGCTGCCTGTCCAGCCGATTGGTTTTTATGGCTCCCATTCTTAGAAGTCTGTCTGTCCTCTGGTTCAGGTACTGCTGTGATGCACCAAACTCCTCCTCAGCAGTGGCCCAACCCTGATCAGCACCTAATTTCACATGGTGCCTAACCCTTCAGGGTAAGATACCTCAACACCGACGTGTCTGCTCGTGGACATCAGGCTCTGTGAGCTGTTCCAGTGATTGTCTAGGCACCTAAAAAGCTGGCACTAATGCTACGCATGGGAAAGATTCCATCCCGCCGCGGGTCATGTCACAGAGTGTGGGGGAGTCACCGGGCCCTGTCCCCTCATCCGCAGCCAGATGTGACTCTCAGCTGGTGGGTAGAACAGAAGGATTATTTGTTCACAGGGATACAGCGTAGCACAGTCAATACAATACAACTTGGGGACTGGGGGCCCAGAGCCAGCACCCTGGACTCCCCCTCTACATCGTTAGCCAGCCGAGACTAACTCAAGCACTCAGCAACTGGTCCCAGGCCTGCAGGCAGCCCTGCCTCTTCCTTTGTCCAGCTTCCTAGGCAAAAGTGTCACCTGATTGCGTCTCCCACCTAGGTTCAGGTTACAAGATAGCCTGAGCCATTGTGTAGGGGCTGGAGTGGGCAGCCTCCTTCCGTGAGAGTCACATCCAAAACTCCCATCCCCAGCCAGGCACCAGGGCAGTGCTCAGGGAAATTGAGGCACTTGCACGCGCACACACACACACACACACACACACACACACACAGAATTACAACACAGCAGCACAGGGCAGTAGGAATCACATACAACATAACGAGCGAACAGGGTGAACACAATCCCCACTACGTCACAGGTCACATTACACATGCACCTGAGACACAGAGTACAGCCTCTTCCTGGCTTACGAACCGGTTACAGATCAAGCAATTGGTCGTAACTCAGTTTATTCGTAAGTCAGACCCCATAGAGTTACGCAGGGTTACATAGAGTAACTGCGAACGGTCGTAAGTCTACCGTTCACAACTCTACCATTGCTGTACATCACAATGTCTTCTGTACTTTTCAATTATTGACAAACCCATCCCAATAAAGACTGCACTGAACACAGAGCAGTGACAGATCTGGGTTCTACCAAGGTATTGCTCCAGGAAGATGCACTCTTGAAGCAGAGAGATTTACCTTGAGAAGGTCTCTCTTTCCATTTAATTAATCTGTCCCAGAAGCTGTCCGATAGTTGTATGAATATGATAACTGCCTGATTTAGGAGACTAATCCAAACAATGAAACCTGCAGAAAGAATCACTTATTTTGCTCCAACCAAACATATATCATTTTTTTCTGTTAATGTTTCACAAGGGAGATATTTGTAAAGCAAAACCTTTATAGAACTGCTGCTGTTTATGTTGGGCCAGGCCCATCTTCTTTCATTAGTGTTAATGCAAAATCCATTAGTGGTGTGTTAGCAAATCCTGACTCTTTACGCGTGAACTTTAGCTGCTTTAAATCAGCATCGTGTCATGGTGCTCAATGGAACCTCAATAATAGGCACATACCTATTAAGTCTCTGGTCTCAGATGTTAAGGGTCAGAAGGGCAACCAGCCAGCAGCGTGGCTTTTGACAGCAGCTGCGTGGTTTTGGACTGCTGGACCACAAGCACATATTGATGGTGAAGTACGTGGCTCTTGGCCATTTGCTACTTGACCATGTGCATTAGTGGAGAACAGAAATAAAAGAGAAGAGCAGTGAGCTAGAAGGAAGGGAACAGGACACAGTAAACCCTGTGCAAAGCAGCCACTAGGGGCTGGAGAGAGACTGCACATTAATGAGCTCTATAGGAGGACAAGGGACTTCATATTTTCCATGCTGAGTACCAGATTTTCAAGAGTGCTCAGCCTGTCAAGTCACAGAGCCAAGGCCCAACAGGGTTGTGGATTTGCTTCAAGACAGAGTCGATTAGGGATAGTTGCTTCTATTAATCTCACGACGTCACTACTATTACAGACTTAATACTGACATATGGTTACACAGCTACTGCTAAGTAATCCAAATAATTACACAGCTACTGCAAAATACAAATGTCACTGCATCACTACTATTACAGGCTTAATGCTGACGAGCGATTACACAGCTACTGCAAAGTAATACATCAATAAGCACAGGCAAAGCAATGCATATAAGTGAGCAACAGGCACTTGGAGATGCTTACGCCCCTTCAGCCTGCGGAGAGGCCCATTCTGGTCACCTCGCATCAGGCTGCTGTGGACATGGCTCCAGTTGGGGACCCAGGGCACCCTTCAAGGTCTAGGTCCCTGGTGAGACTCCCAGAGGGTCAGGACTCCCAGTTATCTTATACTTTAGCTGTTTACCGACTGTACGCGAGTAGGCCTAATGCCACTATCAACGTTCCCATAGGGCTGAGAGCTGAGGTAATGTTATTTATCCCATACGAGGTTCTCAGCTAGCAAGCAAGGGGAGTTTTGGCTGGTGAAGGCCGTCTGATAAAGAACACGTTTTTGCTAGCAGTCCTCAAGCCTGGCCTAGAGGAGCACAAATGTAACCCCTGTAGGCCCACCTAGGGCTCACACTACGCAGCCCCCACAACCAGGGCCCATTCTCCAGGGAGCTGCTAAGCTCTGCTTTGGAAAACCAGGCTGCCGTGCAGGTGGGAGCTGAGCTGCTTGGAAAGTTTGGCTCTCGGTGGTGAGGGAGGGAGCTATTCTGAATGTTCTGGTCTCATTCGTGGTGGAAAGCTGGGCTTTTCGTCATCTGGGTCATGCAGTCAGTGTGAGATGTCTGCAGAGCACCACGCAGTTTGGAGAGCGTTCCTGTGCAAGGGACTGGTGCCATAAGGTTATTTAGGTACCCAGCCCCCTGATTTAGGAGCCTCCAAGAAACCCCGGCACAGCTTCTGCCTATACCGAGAGGTGCTGACACTCAGCAAATACAATTTTTTCACAAACATTCCTTGGGTACCCTTGGCTCAGCCACTGGGTTACTTCTGTCTTGGTGCTGGATGCTTATAGGAATGGGGAGAAGGGAAATGTTTGTTCACCTTTCTTGCCTTTGGGGCCCAATCAGGTAAGTGTGCTTAGGGGCCACTTAACTCCACATAAACAGTGGGGTGGGTGGTGGGAACCTCCTGTACAAGCTTTAGCCCAGGATTTGGCTTGGCACCAGTTCAAGTCCCCTTTCGGCCTATCAGGAGATGGGAGTGCGGCAGGGATCTTCTGCCTCTCAGGTGAGGGCCCTGAGCTCGTTTTCACTGGCTCAATTAATGTAGTGAGAGTGAACCAATTTGATTAAGAGATTGAAGCCAGCCCACGTCCGACTGTCCAATGGACAAGTACTGTAACCGCTGGGCCAATGGCAATAAGGAGGATGTTTGCCTCCTGCCTGTGTCGTGTGAAGTTAAGCAGGCTCTGAGCACGCCCACGGGATCAGGCGCCACGTGTGAGTTTCTCCTCCCACTTGGTGGGCTTCTAGCAGAGATAGGCACCTCACTGTAGCCTGCATTGAGGCGCCTATCACTGCGGGAGGGGTGGGGCTTAGGACACACCCCTCTCATTGGCATCTCCCATTGGTTAGCTTAGATAGGGAGCTGCCTACCCTGCTGGCTTTTGCACCTTGCCTTCTAAGGGGTCTGTGTGTGTGTGTGTGTGTGTGTGTGTGTGTGTACATTTATACTCTCTCACACCTTTCTTTGTGCACTGAGCCGAGCCACCAAACCCAGGGTCCATCAATTGCAGTATGTTCCAGTGGTTTCCTAGAACCCCCAAAGTTCAGGGCTGTGGCACTCAGTGCTGCAAAGCCTGCATCCATGTTTGGATACCACCCTTCCTCCCTCATTCTCCTGTACGGTCTCCCCAGACCCTGGATGCAGGCATGATGCTGTGAAGATGTCTACATGCCTGAGCACAGCTTCCCTGGGACAGGAGGGCAGCGAAGGGTGGGAATGGGCAATTGCTTGGGTCTGTCACCTGGACAGTGCCCTGGGGAAGTAGTAATTTGCTGCTTGTATAGGCTAGAAACAAAGTGACTATCACCTCCTATCCCCAGGCAACCCCTGCTGTGGGAAATACACATCCCATCCATCTGAACAGTGCCCAAAGCCACAACCTTGCAAAACAGAACTGGGCCTTTAGTAATTAACTGCTGTTTACAGTAATATTGTAGGGCTCTTGGTATAACATGTATGTTTCGCTTCTCTCTATAGACCTGATCCCACACCCCTTGAAGCCAATGGCAACACTCTGACAGAAGTCAGTGGTTGTTGGATCAGGCCCCCAGAAGAATCACATCAACAGAACTTTAGATCAACGTTCAGCTCAAGGCACGAGAAGTCATTCTTCATAGAATCATAGAATCATAGGACTGGAAGGGACCTCAAGAGGTCATCGAGTCCAGCCCCCCGCCCTCAAGGCAGGACCAAGCTCCGTCTACACCATCCCTGACAGATGTCTATCTAACCTGTTCTTAAATATCTCCAGAGAGGGAGATTCCACCACCTCCCTTGGCAATTTATTCCAATATTTGACCACCCTGACAGTTAGGAATTTTTTCCTAATGTCCAATCTAAACCTCCCCTGCTGCACTTTAAGCCCATTACTCCTTGTCCTGTCCTCAGAAACCAAGAGGAACAAATTTTCTCCTTCCTCCTTGTGACACCCTTTTAGATATTTGAAAACCGCTATCATGTCCCCCCTTAATCTTCTTTTTTCCAAACTAAACAAGCCCAGTTCATGAAGCCTGGCTTCATAGGTCATGTTCTCTAAACCTTTAATCATTCTTGTCGCTCTTCTCTGTACCCTTTCCAATTTCTCCACATCTTTCTTGAAATGTGGCGCCCAGAACTGGACACAGTACTCCAGCTGAGGCCTAACTAGTGCAGAGTAGAGCGGCAGAATGACTTCACGAGTTTTGCTTACAACACACCTGTTGATACAACCTAGAATCATATTTGCTTTTTTTGCAACAGCATCACACTGTTGACTCATATTCAACTTGTGGTCCACTATGACCCCTAGATCCCTTTCCGCCATGCTCCTTCCTAGACAGTCGCTTCCCATCTTGTATGTATGGAACTGATTGTTCCTTTCTAAGTGGAGCACTTTGCATTTCTCTTTATTAAACCTCATCCTGTTTACCTCTGACCATTTCTTCCGCTCTACTTTGCGCTGATTAGGCCTCAATTGGAGTAGTGTCTCCAGTTTTGGGCATCACATTTCAAGAAGATGTGGAGAAATTGGAGGAGGTCCAGAGAAGAGCAACAAGAATGATTAAAGGTCTAGAGAACTTGACCTATGAAAGAAGACTGAAAGAATTGGGCTTCTTTAGTTTGGAAAAGAGAAGACTGAAAGAGGACATGATAGCGGCTTTCAGGCATCTAAAAGAGTGTCACAAGAAGGAGGGAGAAAAATTGTTCTTCCTGGCCTCTGAGGTTAGAACAGGAAGCAATGGGCTTAAACTGCAGCAAGGGATGTTTACGTTGGACACTAGGAAAAAGTTCCTCATTGTCAGGGTGGTTAAACACTGGAAAAAATTGCCTAGGGAGGTTGTGGAATCTCCATCTGTGGAGATATTTAAGAGCAGGTTAGACAGACACCTGTCAAGGATGGTCTACACAGTACTGGGTCCTTCCATGAGGTCAGAGGACTGGACTTGATGATCTCTTACAGTCCCTTTCAGTCCTAGTATTCTGTGATTCTTGGTCTCTTGGGCCCAGGTTTTTCAAAGTAGTTCGGCACTGCTGTACACTCAGTATTAGTGAGCCTAATTGATTTAGGAGCCTAAATATAATTTAATATCTCACCAACTTTCGATAGAATTTTGACTCTCAAGTGCCTAAATCCCTTTTTGAAAATGATGTTGGCTCCTAAATTAGCTAGGTTTTTCCCCAACCCAAACAGTAACCAGCTATAAGAAGTGTAAACATAGTGACACATTTTCTGCCCCCACACTGAACTCTCAGTGACTGCACCATTTCTCACATCATGCTCCGTTCTGCAAATTTCTTCAGAATCTTTTTGGGGAGCATTTTTGCTTAGGAGTCTGAATGAGCAGTCCTGTGGCACCTTAGAGATTAACAACTATATTATATCTTGAGCTTTCGTGGATAAAACTCACTTCATCAGATGAGCTGGAGTGGGAATTACAGATCCCAGAGTATATATAAATGCAAAAGCAGCTATTTGTCAATTGTAGGACCGGTGTTAATGACACTAATTGAATCAGGCTGGATGTGTCCCATTCATAGCTTTTGATGTGTAAATGCAAATACTTTGTAGTGTGCAAACCAGTTAATGTCTTTATTCAACCCCAAGTTTATAGCATTTATTAAGGTATTAGAGCATAAGCTTCAACATAAGCTTCAACTCACTTCCTCAGATGCTGAAGAGATTACGAACCAGCTGCATAATTGGGGTAAATCATTAGCAGCTCAGGATCTGGCTCTGGATGAGAGCAAGTGTTCTTAAGTTTGTTTGCTTCTGTGTGTTTGCAACATGCTTTCAGTATCTAAGTCTAAGCCATGCCTTTATAAACGAATGTGGGTGTAAATGGTGTTAAAGTTCTCTTCCACACTAAATCTGTGGAAGCTTTCATTACTTGAGGCATAATATTGCACATCTGGGTCCTCAACAATTTTTTTTTCAAACCATCTTCAGCACATTAAAAACCTAGAGCTGGTTGTGGGGAAGCCTTTGGACATAAGAAATATGTAATAAAAGACAATACGGGTTAAAAGACCATTATTTGTGCTAAGCCTCTCCGTTTCCACTGCACTCCACAAACAATAATAAAGTAAACAAAGACCTAGCCGAGAAAAGGCTGCATAAATAGACGTGAGGTTAGTGGCTCTTCTGGGAGCCCCTCCGCCAAGCTGCAGATTCCTTTTAAATGCTTAAAAACCCCGCCTGCAGTACAGGGCTTTGTCCAAGGGCAAAGATTTATCTAGTCAGTCAGCAGAGATCTTGAAGTCCTCAGTACATTTTATGGAAAGATCCCTTTAAAAAATCCTCCGTAACTATGTAATTATTGTGTATAATTTTGAAAAATGACTTCAATGGCAATATGAGTTATTTATGTACAGTAGCTGCCATGAAATGCAGGGCTCTCCTGGGTCCATGAAACCTTCCAAGTCAAAAGCCTTCACGAGCATTCTGGGACTGTGAATGAGGCTGGTGGAGGAAGCCTGTGAGCCATTAAAATAGCATGTTGTTAGAATGCTAATCCATGTGCAAATTCCTGAAATACTAAGGCCCCCAGTCCTTTAAGACGTGTGAGTGTAGACCCCTTGCTATCATGAATCCCAATGACTTACATGCATCTCTATGTAGCTCCAGGTATGTCTACACTACAAAGTTAGTTCGAACTAACAGACATTAGTTCGAATTAACTTTGATAGGTGCTACACTAGCAAACCGCTAGTTCGAACTTAATTCGAACTAGCGGAGCACTTATTCGAACTAGGTAAACCCCATTCTACGAGGACTAACGCCTAGTTCGAATTAACTAGTTCGAATTAAGGGCTGTGTAGCCACTTAATGCGAACTAGTGGGAGGCTAGCCCTCCCCAGCTTTCCCTGGTGGCCATCAGCCCGGCTGCACTTGCCACAGGCTGCCATCCGGAGGGGGGGGGGTCAATCAAGGGGCTTCAGGAGAGCTTCCACCCCGAGGAGCCCGCAGAGCCAGCCCAGTCCTCCCTATCGGGGGCTCGTACCCCATTCCTCCCTCACCTCCTTCCACTTACCCCTCCCTAGCCCCCCTTCCTGATGTACAAAATAAAGGACACGTGTGTTCAAAAATCGAAACTCTCTTTATTGAACAAAACTCGGGGAGACTGGGAAAAGGGGGTGGGAGAGGGGAAGAGAGAGGGTGGGAGAAGGGAGGACAACTAAAATGATCAGGGGTTTGGAACAGGTCCCATATGAAGAGAGGCTAAAGAGACTGGGACTTTTCAGCTTAGAAAAGAGGAGACTGAGGGGGGATATGATAGAGGTCTATAAAAGCACGAGTGGTGTGGAAAGGGTGCATACAGAAAAGTTCTTCATTAGTTCCCATAACAGAAGGACTAGAGGGGTAAGTGGAAGGAGGTGAGGGAGGAATGGGGTACGAGCCCCCGATAGGGAGGACTGGGCTGGCTCTGCGGGCTCCTCGGGGTGGAAGCAAATAGTCAACCTGTGGAACTCCTTGCTGCAGGAGGCTGTGAAGGATAGAACTAGAACAGAGTTTAAAGAGAAGTGAGATCAAGTCATGGAGGTTGCTCCATGACTTGATCTCACTTCTCTTTAAACTCTGTTCTAGTTCTATCCTTCACAGCCTCCTGCAGCAAGGAGTTCCACAGGTTGACTATTTGCTTTGTGAAGAACAACTTTCTGTTGTTAGTTTGAAGCCTGCTACCCATTCATTTCATTTGGTGTCCTCTAGTCCTTCTGTTATGGGAACTAATGAAGAACTTTTCGCTTTGCAAGCGGGGCACCCCTGAGAACTGTCTGTCTGGGGTGGGGGTCGGGTCCCTTTAAGCACAGCCCTCGGCTAGCCTGAGACAGCAGCTCCATGCTCTAAGTCCTAATCTGATGCCCTGCCGGCACTGCTTCCGGCCATCCTTAACCCCGGTTCAGAGTCCACTCAGTGTGGACATGCTAGTTCGAATTAGCAAAACGCTAATTCAAACTAGTTTTTAAGTCTAGATGCGCTAATTCGAATTAGCTTAGTTCAAATTAACTAATTCGAACTAAGTTAGTTCTAATTAGTGCTGAAGTGTAGACATACCCTCAGAGATTAAGTGAGCATGTCTGTTTGTGGGATCAGTGTTTAGGGAAGTTATTTGAGGCCCCAACATTTCTTGGGGGAATTCTATAGGATTTTCTTTATAGCTGGGTCTAATCACTATTCCTTCCCCTGTGCATAAGACTGATTAGATTGTGAACCAACACGAGGCCACCTCTATTCTTATGTGCTAGAGAGCACTCTTCTGGCATTTCATTTAGCAGGTCTAGTTAAAACCCACTAAATTGAATGCTGAGGGTACCCCCAGCTGGTGCTGAAGTAAGGGAAGCCACCATGAGTATTTGCTCCCATTGACTTCCCGCTGTGAAGACGGTGCCAAGCTCTGCTTAAGGTAAGCTGACTCCAGCTATATTATTTATGTGGCTGGAATTGTGTACATTAAGCTGACCTTCCAAGTCTAGTGTAGACCTGGCTTGCGTTAGTGTAAGCTGGCATTCATTTTGATGAAGCTATGTCAATTAACATCAGCTTAGGAGCTGGCCCGAAGAGTGGAAATGGGATTTTACAGGGTTCTGTTTTGTAGCAAGTGGGGGTAGAAAGGTACCATGACGGATATGGCCCATCTAGCACCTTTTAACATCCCAGTATTTGTGTCAGATGCTCTTCTATTTAATGCTGAAGCATCAGAGACAATATCACAAATCAGTAACCTGCATACCAGACTCTACAGAAAAATAGTACTTCCCTACCTTCAGGGGGTAGCCGAGTTAGTCTGTACAGGATAAACTTAAAAACCAACAAATGGTCTGGTAGCATTTTATAGACATGTAGATGGTATCATGAGCTTTCATGGGCACAGCCCACTTCTTCAGATGACTGGAGTTTTTACTTCCCTAGCTAGATCTGGTATCCTTTTACTAGTAGCCCAAGATTCTGGGTATCTCATTTTTTTACTGTTATAAATACTGTCTGTGACAATAAATATGTGATTGTTACAAATTTCCCCCACCACGATTATTTTTACATACACTTGCAGGTCTAACAGTGCCACAAGCCACAGGAGAAATGATCCAAACAAAAAAGAAGCAAAAGAACAGACTCCCGACCCCCAGGGAGGATGCAGCAGCGGTGTTGAAGTGTGAACAGCTAATTGCAGGACAGCTGGTAGAGCTGTATGCTGGAGCATGAGACACCATGTTCCATACAGCTAGTGCAAAAGAGTCTTAATCCTGCTCTTTAAGGAAAGGGAAGGAAGAGAATTCCAGAGAATGCGAGAGAAAGTCCTGTCAGCTTATCCACTGCTCTGCAAGGGTCACTGCAGAGCTGCAAAGAGGAGGAAAAAGGATGAGTCCCTCCAAAGTTGTTCTTCCTTTAAAACAAAAATAAACACGCTCAAAAACATAACAAAGAAACTAAGAAGGAAGCATTTCTCATTCGTAAACGAACCCTTCCCACAAACAATGACAGGAAGCACATCCTGGATGCCGAAGAGGAGACTTGCCCTACATATGTCCTTGGAGGACAAATATCACAACACAAACTAGTTGGAAGGGCCAGTGAAACCACGAGTGTTTCCCTGCTTATTGGTAACAAACTCTCACTGACTGACTGACACACTCTCTCTCTCTCTCACACACACACACACACACACCACACACACCACACACACACACACAGCGGCGGATATAGGGCAGGGTGAGCGGAACGGCTGCCCCGGGCCCCACGCTACAATAGGCCCCGAACTCAGCAGAGCATCACGGCGGGAGGTAAAGGCTGTGACAGAGGCTCCAGGTCCTGCCCCCTGGCCGTGTACGTCACCGCCCCGCCCCCCTTTGCCTCCCACCGTGGCGCTCGGCTGAGTTCTGCGCCACTCAGCCGGGCCGCCGTGTGGGAACAAGCAGTGCAAACGGCCGTTTGGGCTCCGCGAGTGAGAGGCAGGAGGGGGAAAGGAGAAGAGAAAGAGAGAGTGAGGCAGGAGGGGGAGGAGACTTAAATACAAATGAAAATTTTTAATTATTAATGCAGAATTTTGTTTAAGAATGACTTACAATAGAATTAAAATAAAAAATATCCAACTAAATTAAGTTTCTATCAAATTTATCCATTTCACATTTAATATGAAAATAGCCTTCAATTTGCACATTTGACGCCTTTTTTCTATTTTTTCTTCAAAGGGGGGGCCCTGTGAAATTGTGCTGCCCTGGGCCCTGCAAAACTCTCATCCGCCCCTGCACACACACGCATGCACACATGCACAATCACACGCACACCATTGACACCAAATCTAAAGCCAGATGCAGAGAACCATTTTCTTCACATGTAGGGTGACTATATATGATTAATATGGGACACCTAGTAAAATTACTCATCTTCAGGTGAGGTCAATGGCAATCAATCAGAACTATGCAGTGCAATCATTTCAATTAACACTGAGTAGCGCCGTTAAAACGGAATACTGCGCAGGTGGAGGCTCTTTATTTGCCTTCTTATCGCTAAGGCTGTAGGGTGCCTGGCGCATACGCGATCCTGTACACCTCTCTCAGACAGAGGTGGGGAGAGGAGATTGACCAACCCTCCCTTCCTGGCCCAGGACTCTGAGCCCCTCAGGGACGCCTCTCTGGTACCTGGTGCTACCTCTTCCCACGACAGCATGTGGGGGGCACACAGGGTCACATGCCCCGTCCCCAGATCTCCGCCAGGGTTCACACCAGTAGTGAAGGAGGGAAGGGACAGGCTCTTCGCCCCTCCACCTCTCTCTATCCCTGTGGCTCAGAGCAGCTTGCTCCTTCCTGTCTGCACCTGTCAAAAGGCAGCTTGCACCTCCAGGCTGCTGCTGGCCACCGACGTAACCCAGCTGCCTCCTGCCCCCCAGTTACAGCTCGGGCAGGGAGGGGTTGAGCTCTGAGGAAGCACCTTGGCCCAGGAAGCCTGACTGCAGGGGCTTTGGTGAACAGGCCGGAGGGATGAAGCAACTCTGCTTTCCCTGGGAGCGGGACCCAGGGTGGGAGGGGACTCAGGCGAAGAGGTGGCAATGCCCTGGCCTAGGCTTGGAGCATGAACAGGCTGGAAATTGCTTCCACCCCTTGACTCCAGAGATTAGCTGAGGGGTGTAGTTGCTTCCCAATGCCATCAAGGGGCTTTGGCTCCTCCTGGAGAGTGCCCTGGGCCAGAGGGTGTTGGGTTCTTCTGGGTTTTTCTGGGCCCCAGCCGGAAGCAGATGAGGAAGGGAGGAACCTGCCAGCCAGGCTGTGGGTGAGCTGCGTGCTCTGCCCAGGGCTGGGATTGGGACTTGCCTCACCTGGAGGATGTGGAGGAGCAGCAGGGCTGGGGTGCGAGAAGGCAGAGCAAGGAAGGGGAAGGTGAGAAAGGGAGCAAGTCAAGGCCCGACGGGTGGGCAGCAGAGGAGACATGTAACCGCCATTCCCTGGTGCCTCCCCGCACTCACCAGCCAGTGCAGCTCCCAGCATGCAGCCCCCCTCCCCGCACTCCCTTTCCCCGTCTGTAAATGGGGTGGGGCCAAGAGCTGGCATCCAGCAGGGGCTGTGCTGATGGGGCAGCAGGAGGAGCAGCTAGTCCAGCACGATGCAGCTTCCCCCCGCCAACAGCCTTGCACTCCCCAACCCCATCATAAGCCACTGCCCCCCCCCGGCTGGCAGACGGGCATCTGGCAAGTAGAGATCTGGCCAGCAGGGGGGCCTACCAGTGCTGGATGTGGGGAGACAGAATATATGGGACAATTTGCCCATTTTTAAGAAGAAGTTGGGGCGCCTGCAGGAGGGCTTCAAGATCGGACGGTCCCTTTACAAGCAAGATTCTGGTCACCCTAGTCCAATGGTGTTTTGGGTTTTCAGTGAAAACAGCCAGTTTGCTGAGGCCGTTTTCCAACGAGAAGGCATCAGTGGACATTTTTCAACTTGCACATCTGTTGCTGAGCCCCCCGGTCACGATGGGATCTGGGCAAGTGAAGCAGAGCCCAGGGCCACGTCCCCACTCAGCTCGCCAACTAGCTTTGTGATGCCATTGTAGGATGATGCATTGCAGCCGTTCCACTGTGGTGTGGGCCAGGAGTGACAGGATTTGCCCTATTGTTATCAGTCGCGCTATTGAGCATCCTCGTAACTCATTGGCTACTAGATCAATACTTGGGCCCACTCCATAGCAAGGGTCTGCTTAAGTAGGTTAGAAAGGCTTCATAAATGTCATAGATTTTTTTAAAATAGCTAATCGGTTGTTATAGAGCCAGCTCGTACCCATAACTTATAACCAGTTGTAACACTGTCTCCTGGTGCAACCTGGATCAAGTGGTGAATTGGTCTGCAAAAAAAAAAAAAAAAATCAATAAAGACAAGGGCAAAGTGCTGTGCCTAGGAAAGGGTGGGGAGAGAGGAAATCAAAGGCAGAACTGCACAATGGGGCATCATAGCTAGCAAGGCAGTAGCACTGCTGAGAAAGATCAGGGTGGATCACAATTTGAAGAAGAGCCCTCAATGTGAGGCAGTTGCAAAGAAGCTAATGCCAGTCTGTGGAATCTGATATAAGATGCAGGAGGTACCGGTCCTGCTTTAGTCTGCCCTGGTGGACTATGTCCAGTTGTGGGCAGTACAATACGATGGATGTATACGAACTGCAGAGAGTCCCGAGGACAGCCACCCAAGTGAGCAGAGATTTAGAAATCTAGCTCGATGAGGAAAGATTGAAAGAATTGGGTGTCTGTAGTCTTCAGAAAAGAAGACGGTGATGGTCTACAAATACGTTAGGGGCTGTTATATGGGGGAGGACAATCAGTTGTTCTCTGTGTCCACTGAAGTTAGGATAAGAAGGAATGGGCTTAATCTGCATCAAGGGAGATTTAGGTTTGATATTAGGAACAACGGGGCAGTTAAACTCTGGCGCGAGCTTTCAAGGGAGGCAGTGGGATCCCTGTCATTGGAGGTTTTGAAGAATAGGTTAAACAAAGCGTCTATCGGAGTTTGGCTCGGTCTTGCCTCATTGCAGGGGGCTGACTTAGATGACATGCCAAGGTCCCTGCTAGCCCACCGCGTCTGTATTCTTACAGCCACCTATAAACAAGTCATGTCTGTAATGTGCTTCTATCATTTATCATTGATTTATTCATGAATCCTCAATATTAATACAATTCTGGAATCAGATGCACTTTGCTTTTCAACCTCCGTTGTTTTATTATTGGGCCCTCATTTAGTTTGTCTCATTTCTGTAGCATCGTGTAGGTGCTCAGCTAAATGCCCCTCTAGCCATCCTTGTTACGTCTCCCCGAGGGCACTGCCTTCTCCTGCCGCTATCCCTGCAAGAACTCCACCCATCTGAGCAGGGATTTGGAGAAGGTAGGGATTTGGGAATGGAGTGTCCTAGTGCAGCAGGGAATCCTTGCAGACTGTGGAAACTCCTTTTGATGGGAATTCTGGGGCATTCGCTGGCAGAGGAAGCCCTCACAGCCTTGGGGACGAGCTACAGAGGGTCCCCAGCCCAGTGCAAAGGAGACTTCTTGTCCATGTGGATGACCGAGACCACTTGTGGGTGCTCAGGGATCTTTACAGGTCTTGGGATATCCATAGGGCAAGCTGACAAATTACCCAGCTGTTCTAAAGAGGTGGGTGGCAGTGATCTTCATGATGAAACTTTGTGGTGAAATTGCCTCCCTCCCTAGATAGTCTTCCTTCCCACAGGACAAATTGACCCGGCCCCTGTTTATTTGCACCTGGTGATTTTCTTGCTGAACAACGGTGGCTTATATTGCTCTTATTGAGAGTAAGAGGTTATTTAGAACAAAACAGTTACAGCATCAATATCCTCTGTTCATTAACAGCACCTCCCGCCATTTCCGAGCAAAATTTCTGGCCAATAGCTCTCTGCAGTCCCTTTCATTCAAGTCCTTTCACGTGCTCCCAACACCGCCTAGTTAAAACCCAATACCTCTGTGCCTCTGCCTTTGAACATCTCCCCCCACATACCTCTGGCAAATCAGATGGCATAAGGATCAGTTCACCTCCCAAGATGGCTCCCTTTTAGTTGCCATTTGGGGTTCATTTCCAACAGCTGCAGCCTCTGAGCGTGTTGATTTCTGAAGAAAAAGAGCAAGAAAACTGCCCCCAAACAACCCCCAAAAATATTCACCCTTTCCCCAACCCTTCAGCCATTCTTATTCTACTCGACAGCAAGGTCATTCAAATCCTCCATGGTCACTGTGCTATGTTCTTTATGAGCCCACATAAACAATCCAGACGCTGCCCTCCCTTTCCATCCTGACGGTCTGTTACAATTGCCTGTTATCTTTTTCTATCATTTTTATTTTCCCCCTTGAGTTCTCCTTATTAGAGTTGCCAAGTCTGCTTAATCATTTCTTACTTTAGAGCTACTCCCTAATTCATACATTTCTATAACTCCGCATGCCCTGTTGGCTCTCTTCTTTTTCACAGTCCTTATTTTAGTGCAGAGAAAAGTGGCAGGATTCATTAGGATAAATCTGGTTATGTATCTAACAGTGCAGGGGGATGTATTTTCCATGCAGCGGTTTCCATTTAATAACTACAAATGCGAAAATTACAGCAACGAAGATCATAAACTCACTGTCACTCTTACATTCAAGATATGTTTAAAGGCATCCAATACATTGAACACAAGTTCTTTTACATCCTAAAAGAAACATTAAACCAGAACATGAGCCCTTTACCCGCAGTGAAAACCAAACAGTCCCAATGAAGACTACAGGATTTGTTCATATGTGAGTAGCGACTCAAAGGTGGCAGAAGTGGGAGCCTCATGCTCCAACTCAAACTCTTTCAAATAGACCACAGCATTTACAACTGTATTCACATGAAGTAGTGGGGCATGTCTATATTAGGAAATTATTTCAAAAAAACTTATTTCAAAATAATAACTCCCAAAAAACTATTTTGAAATAGCATGTCCTCCATACAGGGAAGCCTCGAAATTAGACCATGGCAGGCTCCCTTAATGTAGATGCGCGACCTCAACTTAAAGCCCCAGGAAACTCTGGGGCATAATTACTTTGAATGACGCTGGGGAGTAGTTATTTCGAAATAGCCAGTCTACTGCTATTTCGAAATAAGCGTTATTCCTCGTGGAAAGCAGGAGTACAGATTTCAGAATATCCAGCCCGTTATTAGTGTAGTAAAGATGTGCTGCTTGTTATTTTGAAATAAGGGGGGTGTAGCTGGGTCTCCCAGGCAGAAGGGTTCCCAGGTGATTAGGTCCTGGGGTTAGCTGGGGGTCCAGGGTGTAGGACTTCCAGCCACTTAGCAAAGTCTGCTCCTTTACGGTGTGTCTAGACTACAGGGATTTTTTTTAAAAAAGTGGACTTTCTTCTAAAAATCTTTACCTGCATCTAGACTGCTGCTGTGTTCTGTCGACAGTAAATCGAAAGAACACGGCGGTTTTGTTGACTGCGGAAAACCTCATTTTATGAGGAATAATGCCTTTTTTCAAAAGTGCTTTTTTGAAAAAAGGCTCTATGTAATGCAAACTGCTTTTTCGAAAGAGAGCATCCAGGCTTGCTTTTTCAAGAATACTGGTTGTAGTCTAGACCAGGGGTTCCCAACCTTTTTTGGTCCCCGTACCCCCTTGGCTTTTAATAAACCTTCCCATACCCCCTATTCAATAGGAAAAGAAATACATTCTAGGCTCTAGAATCCACAACTTTTTTCACTAACACTACTGCTTTTGGAATATTTCAATTAGGATAATTAGTTATTTACCAAATATTCCCCATATCCCCTTGACAAGCTTCTCATACCCCAGGTTGGGAACCCCTGGTCTAGATGCTCTTTTTCGAAAGAGGCTTGCAGTCTAGACGTAGCCTCAGTTTGGGGCGTGGCCCCAAGAGTCCAATTTCCCCATCATTGGGGGGCAGGGCTCCCTCTGGTTCTCCCCCTTTGCACCTGGAGGTTGGAGGACAAGGCGGTTGGAGGCTTATGTCCTCCTGTGGTCAACTCAGCCGACAGCTATGGCTCAGGTCCTGCAGACAGCAGAACCAGCTCCTGCCTCTTCACTGGTCAGCCCTGAACTGAGCCAGGTTCCCTCCTTTTATTCTCCCTCAAGGCCTGGCATTGGCTGCAGGTAAAATGGGGCGGGGCTAATTGGGCAAAAAGGCCTTGTTTAGCTCCTGCACTGCCAGGCCTCCCTCTCACAGGGTTATTTTGAAATAACTCCCTAGTGTAGACAGGGCATACTTCCCACTGCAAGAATCCCCACTGAGGGCTACTCACAGAGCACATTACTTCTCAGGGTGAGTAGGCCATCAAAATCCAACCCTTAAAACATATATTCAATACATTTGCATTATTTTTCCTTTTTAAAAAAGTGATATCAAGGTAGACTAGGAAGCCCTGCATACTCTAACTCTTTGTGAACTAGAAGAATGTAAATTAATCATTCCAGGCTAATTATTAAGATTCATCGCTAATTTCCATTATAGAAGAATCAGACCCTATTATCTTCAGAGATGAAAAGGAAGTTTAAATTGTTTTAAAGTGAAACCCGTTTTTCATTTATAGTCTTTTCCTTCTGCACTCATTAAGAATCCATCGTTTAAGGCACAGGGATGATTAATGGCTGGCCACTCCGCATAGTACTTGTAAGTCACAGCGGGTGAAGTTCAAAAGGCTCAGTTCACTTTGGAGCAGCAGCGCTAAATTAAAATGCTTCTGCAAATCTTATGACTCATCCGAACTTTTGGAGCCTTGGCACAAGGCAGAGTCTAAAACGAACTGCTTGATTATCGGGGGTGGGGGAGAGAGAGTCTGAAGAAGCTACGAGAAGGAGAATGGGGGCTCTGGCTGAAGAGCTAAGTGAAGCATTGAGCCAGGGAGCCCAGCAAAGGGCAGTTGCACTGTCAGAGGCGCAGACCAAGAAGGTACTATGATGCAGTCTCAGGGAGAACCTGCTGTTGGTCCCCAAGTCTAATGGGAATACTTTGCCCTCTGCATGGTGCAGGGCACAGTACGTGGGGAACAGATCAGAGCAGTACTCCCCACAAACATGCAAGGCAGCATGGAAAAGCCACCTGGCATTGCCTTAATGCCACAGAAAAGGGACAGTGCACGGGGATCTAGCCCTGCAACCAGCGGGGCAGGTGGTAGAACCGGATGCAGCACACCAGTTGGAATCAGGGATGCTCAGAAGAGTCCTCGTGGCCTCTCTCAATGCTTCCTGTGCTTCTGAAGGCAGAACAGCATCCTGCAGAGGTGCTGTGTCCCGGCGATGCAATACACACCCACGAACCTCGCTGTTCAACAGCAGGCCTCCATGCTGGGATTAGCAGGGCTCTCGGCGGCCCCAGGCCTACAAAAACTCAGGCATGTGCTTAATGTTGCAGGGCTGAATAATCCCATGGGAGTCAAAGGGCAGGATGCTCAGCACAGGTGAACCTGTTCACAGGCGCAGGGCCTAGAGTGATGATCATTAGCACCTGCTCCGCCAGGCAAAATCTTGCTGTCACACACCCAGCAGAACCCAATTTTCCTTTCCTGGGGGCTGGGGAATCTGCAGCACATTTGCTTTTGATGCAAAATGTCTTGCAGCTCCGTGAGCTGGGAGAGGGGGCAAGGAATCAGACTATATGTCTGTCTTGCAGCCAAGGGGGTCCTGGATGCATCAGAAATACAAGGAAAATGTGTCCTGATCAAGGTGGTCACAGCATACGTGGGAATACACAAAGATTACCTGGACTCCCTGCCACTGTCCTGTTAGCAAACCTTGGCTGTTTTCCTATCTTCCCTGCTCTCTACCCCACAGTAGAAACTTTCATCACTTCCCTCAATCTTACCCACCTCTCACTCCCCAGCATTCTTCCCAGCAAAGCCACATCTCCCAGAGTCATTGTCTTCAATTCCCAGACCATTAGAAACTCACTAATTCCATCTAAGGAATGAAGGAACGCTATCTGGGACCGCAAGCCACTGCTGAGTTAGCTTCCCCAATGCACCTGCTAAAGCTTAAACTCTTTTGTTTGCCAGGGTGCAGTGGTGACAAATAGCAGGAATGGGACTATTAATGTGTGCTAGACAGTTGCATGAATAGGGTGGTAATCAGTGTTCCCTCTAAGCTGAGCACTTGTGTGGCACCCAGGAGAGGTTCAAGTGCCGTCCAGCTGATCAGCAGAGCACCCACAGCGCCCTGAGATAGTAGCATGTGTTTCTACTGGTGGTGCACATAACACAATTTATTCCACACATGGATGGAAATGCATAGAGAGAACACTGGTTGTAATGGTGGTGACTACTGATCGTATTTGGAAGATTGCTAGCCTCTGTTGGCTCTTGGCAAAATAGCTCCTGATCAGGACACATTTGACTCGTGAGCTAATTTAATTTTCTGGGAATTAAGAAATGAATGAATTTCCTGTGCAGTGCTAATCTAGCGAGCTCATTGGCATTTGGTATTCTGCCACTGGGTTGTTGTTGTAGTAGAGACTATTATCACAGCTATATACAAATAGGTGACTCACTCAACCTTAGAAACACAGAAAAGAAAAATGTCAGGGTAACGCATTGCATTAGCGCTGCCTTGAAAGTGCAGCGAGCTTGGATATTTGAAGACAACTTGATTAGCATCCCCAGGGAGTCTGCAAATAGCAGCTCAGTCTATCAGAGGCACTGATGAGGATGAGCCAAGTTGGAGTGTCACCTCACAGTCAGGAGTATCCTCTCCTAATTCAATGGGTAGAAGAGACTCATTCAAATGCTCAGCTCGTTACTGGTACATCTGCCGGGCTCCATGTTACTCACAGAACAAAATGCGAGCCTCAGTGGCCTAGTCACTTGGGCCTGATGGTGTCCTTCTGCACAGGATGGAGAAGGTCTCACTGTCCATGGTAAATGCACAGAGAGGGCAGGCTCCTGAACACAAGAGGCTGAGCAACCTTATTAAGCAAGGAGGCAATTGGTGCCATTTAGGCCCAGGAATTTGATTCTCTGAGGAGATAAAGGGCACCTAAGGCCACCAAGTTTCACGGGGTGCCTAGCTCAGACTGGCTGGCTTAGGAGCGGTGTGGAGCTGCCTCACTTCTGCAAGAGCCCAGAGAAGCCAGCTCCCAGTTGGAGGCTCCCAGAGGGCAGCAGGCGGGACTGCACAAACCAGTGGACATCTAGCACGACAAGGCCCTCATCATTCTGGGGCTGAGGCTGCCTGCTCCCAGCTAACGCCACAGGCTGGTGTGGCTAGGGGGCATGGACTTGCCCTTCCCCGGGGGGCTGAAACAATTGGCATAGTGGGGGCATTGAGAGCCATGGAACCAAACTGGAACCCCTGTGCCTACCAGAAGCGACTTGAAGCCAGGGGTTGCCGCAGTGCCCCCAGCACCCCTCACTCCAGCATCGGTGCTTACCCAACACCTTTGGGGCGCTGTGTGCGCTGAGGAGGCCGTGCCCTTATTCAGACAAGGTTAGGGGTGCAGTTGTGCCAGACACTGTAGCCTAGCATCCAGGGGCAGATGACCGTTTTGCGGGGCCCCGGGCAGCATAATTCCACGGGGCCCCCCCCTTTGCCACGGCGCATGCGCGGGGCTTTCTGAAGCGCAGGGCCCGGGGCGGCTGCCTCGTTCGCCTTGCCCTATATCCGCCCCTGCTAGCATCTGTGTACACCACAGGGCAAAGCCTCAGAGGGGTGGGGGAAACCCGTCCCTCTGCCAAGAGAATCCCTGCAGCCTTGGAAGCAAGGCAGGATTTCCCTCCAGGTGGCAGCATGGGAATGGAGGGCGGGGGCAGCACTCGCCCCCCCATCTGGCACCCAGAGCAGAGAGCCCGAGAGAGCAGCCGGCTGCTTAAAACAGCAGGCTGTGATTGGCGCACAGGACTAAGGACCAGGTACAAACCTGTAAAGCGGGGCAGGCAACATACAGTCCATGGGCCATAATTTCCCTTGCCAAGCCTCTGGATCTGGCCCCTGTGGGCCGCCCCACCAGGACCCAGCGATGCACAGCAGCTAGTCGCTTCATAGTAGCCCCATGCTGGTTCTCCTCACTTTTTTGGGAAGAACGGCTCTTGTGTAAGAGGGGGGTATTGAGCAAAAAGGAGCTGGCAACACAGCTCCTTTTGCGCAAAAGCCTCTTGTGCAAAAATGGCCCCTAATTAATTATGCAAATAAAGTGTGGCAATATGCTAATCTGCACTTCATTTGCATAGGCTTTTGCTCAAGAGAGGTGCAGCGTAGACATAGCCTTTGTGTGCTGCCCCCCCCCCCAGCAAAATCTCTCCGCTCCTATTGGCTGCAAACCACTTAGGTAAGTGCCTCCTGTCCAGAGCCTGCCTCCAGCGAGCTGCCTGCCCCAAGCTACCACTGTCTCCTGCCCCAGGTCATCATTCAAACCCCCTACACCCTTTCTCCCAGGCCACAACCCCCCACTTCACCCAAACGCCCTCTCAGACCCCATAGCATCTCCTGCACCCCAGTCCTCTACCACAAGCTCCCTTCTGTACACAACCTTTATCCCACGCCCCATCTTCTCCCCCTCCAGAGAAAACTGTGGCCCTTGCCATTTACCAAAAATCTAGGAGTGGTCCCCCACATCAAAAATGATTGCCCACCCCTGAACTAAGATTCGCACTCATTGCTCGCTTCATCTCACAGCTCTCAAAGCGAACCACCGAGCCCCAACAGCAGGCAGAATGGAGAGAACCTGTCCCAGAAGGGAAGCATATGCACAATCTATACAGCAATCTATGCAACTTATCTGCCTCCCTATTAATTCCATGCATATTGACAAATGGATTTGCACAATTTCCTTTGAGAAGACATGAATCTTCTCCTCTAAACACTAAGCACCATTTTAGAAAGTCTCCCACTGAGCATAATTTTCCTATCAATGCATTAGCACGTAAAGAGTGTGGCAGAGGAGAAATGGAAGAAGATATTAAAAAAGTGACTAAGAAAGAATCTAACGGGGATCAGTAGCTCTTCAGAGACACCCCAGGGTTAGGCTTTTTCACTTTGACATTCACTTTATAACCTTCTTCAAAAGATTGCCATCCACAGCCACACACTTATTTATAACTGCCCCATTAATCACTGTTAAACACGGCATGCAGCTCAAATCCTGGGTGCATAAAGTTCTGTCTCTGCTCTCACAGATGGCTGTTAACCAGCGGGAAGCAAGCTTTTAGTTAAACAAGTGATGCTCATAATATGTAACATGATGAAGTAGTAGTAGACACTCCATTTAAAGTCACATTTAACATTTTAATTAGCCTCACCTCAGGTGGCAAATGCTCATTTGCATTATTCATGGCAACGGTCTGATATAAAGAGAAATGATAGGAGGAAAAAACCCAGGGTTTGTTTCATAAAGTACAAAGACAGCTGGTAGAGAAGCTGCAAATAATTTTCTTGCAGGCTATGTATGTTTTACCCCTTTTATTTAAAACATAACTTGAGGGAGTTTCTTGTTTCGACTCCACAGCAGAATAAACTCCACCCAGCTGCCCAAAACCTGGAACTAAGCTCTCTTGTATTTCGGGATTCCCACCACACCACCCTCCACCTCGTCCTTGAACCTTTCTGAGGAGATCTGGGCTCTCTGATGGCCTACACGTGGCTGCTGCTTTTCTGTTCAACTCTGTTCATTTTACACCTACTTCATCTTCCTGCCTTAGCTCCACTGCACCACCAACCAGGAGCCACCTGAGGTAAACAGGGCCCAGCTGGAGCTAACATCCGGAACTCCTATATCAATCATGAATCCCTTCCTGCACCCCAAGGCCCTGCCCTAGCCCTGCACTCCTGCATCCAAACACCCTCCAGAGCCCACACCTAGAACCCCCTCCTACATCCCAACTGCCTGCCCCAAGAGAGCTCAGAGCCCCTCTCACACCAGATCCCTTAATCCAAGACCAGAACCTGCTCCCCAACCCTCTGTCCCAGCCCGATGAAGGTGAGTGAGGATGGGCAAGAGAGGGAGGATGGAGTGAGCAGGGGCGGGGCCTTGGAGAAGAGGTAGGGCAAGGATATCTATATTTGAGGTAGATCCTGGATTGCACTTAAATTCAGAAAGTGATCTTGTGCTCAAAAAGGTTGGAGACCACTGCCTTAAAACAGCTGTGACACGGGCCCAATGGTGGTTCTGTACGCTGTGCCAGCTACTTTTGCCAGGCCTGGCACAGTTAGTGTACCCCAACATGCTATTCTCATGGTATTGACCCCAAAGCTGGATTGTACAGGTTGAATCTCTCTGGTCCGGACTCTCTGGTCTAGCAACATCCATGGCCCAGCAGTACTGAGCATCTAGCAACGGGACTGACAGCCTAGGGGGCCAGATGGCTGGCAGTGGCTGTCGCCCGGTGCAGGGCCAGATAGCTGGGAGCACCTATGGGGCCGGGTGGCCAGGAGCAGAGCCCTAGGAGCTGACTGGGGGCAGGTAGGTGGGCTGTGGGCAGCATTTTGGCCAGAACAATGTCAGGAGGGGAGCCCCGGGGAGCACCTGGAGGCCTGACCTCCCTTGGTCCAGTAAACTCCCTTGTTTGGGACCACGCAGGTCCTGAGGGTGCCGGATCGGAGAGGTCCAACCTGTCATAAAGCATAGGAAAATTAATAGCTCACTGATCAGTAAGATTCTCACATGACGTGTATAGGAAACCCACAAAGAACTGTAGAGCATTGTGTGCATGTGTGTAGGAACATGCTCCTATAATGTATTTGGCAAACAGTGCCTAAATCACACCTGCTCCAGACACAGGACTGAGGTGCTGACTGCTCAAATGTGTCTCCTATGTAAATTAGACAAGGTGTGAGCATAGGAAGAAAAACACATTTACAGGACAGGGAATCAAAGCCAAGAGGAGAGCAAGCGAGAAAGGTGTCTACTTCGCACAGGGGATGGCGGTTGCATTGCCAGAAGCCCTCTTGCCTCCTGAAGCAGGGTCCGTGTATATTGGGAAGATAGAAGCAGAGAGAAAAAAACATTTTGGCATCCATCCATTGAGGGAAACAGGGCCCAGAGCTCTTGAAATCCTAGAACGTTGCATACGTCAGTCAAGGGGTCTGAGCTCTCTAGAAATGGACTATCGGGGTACGTCTACACTACATGGCTCCGTCAACAGAGCCATGTAGATTTGTTTATTGGGCAAAGGGAAATGAAGCGGCGATTTAAATAAGCGCCGCTTCATTTAAATTTACATGGCTGCCGTGCTGAGCTGACAAACAGCTGATCAGCTGTTTTTCGGCTCAGCGCGCTAGTCTGGACGCTCCCCTGCCGACATCAAAGCCCTTTGTCGGCAGCCCCGGTAAACCTCATCCCACGAGGAATAACGGGGCTGCTGACAAAGGGCTTTGATGTCGGCAGGGGAGCGTCCAGACTAGCGCGCCGAGCGGACAAACAGCTGATCAGCTGTTTGTCGGCTCAGCGCGGCAGCCATGTAAATTTAAATGAAGCGGCGATTATTTAAATCACGGCTTCATTTCCCTTTGCCTATAACCCTCATCTACATGGCTCCGTCGATGGAGCCATGTAGTCTAGACACAGCCTAGGAGAGAAACCTGCTTAGGCAGATTATAACTTGCTGAAATTAAGTTTTAGTCAGAGAAGTGCAATTTTACTTGTGATTCAGTGATTTGCCTGGTCTGTGACTAAGCAGGGCCTGGAGTTCCAGTCACAACCTTAAACATAACACCAGCCTTCTCGGTCCTAACCCATGATGCGGAGAGGAAGAACGATTTCCCCCACTGGATGTTTAAACTGAAGGCCACTCTCTGCTCTCAGCTAAACCCATTTACATCCAGGCTAATTCCATCCCTCTTGTCTTACACAGATGTAAGTGAGAGTAGATTTTAAGGGTGGTGATGCTGAAATGCTCTTCTCGTTGATCTATGCCAAAATGAGTCAAGATTTAATTACATTATTAGTTCTGCTCCTGGGGTACTTGGTTTTTTAATGCTACATTTTTGAGGGAAATGTGAGAGTTTTGTTAGCTTGAGAATGTTTACAAACATGAAGCTCTTTAAAAATTATTTTAGCTAGTTACTGGTAAGGCTAATCTAAGTAATGATAGTAAGAAACTAAGGGTGTGTCTAGACTGCAGGAGTTTTTTTTGGAAAAACGATGGTTTTTCCAAAAAAACTTCACTTACATCCATACTGATATTGTGTTTTTTTGAAAGAAAATCAAAAGAATGCAGGGGTTTTTCCGACATTGGTAAACCTCATTCTACAAGGAAGAAGCCTTTTTCTGAAAGAGCTATTTCGGAAAAAGATGTGTGTGGACGCAGAAGAGGGAGTTTTTTCGAAAGAAGAGGCCTCCAGGAAAAAGCACAGGTGCCCTGGTGGCCACTCCGTCCATAGTAATCACAGCTATGTGGACACTCTCTTTCGGAAGAAGTTTTTTCAGAAGATCTCTTCCGACAAAAGCTTCTTTTGAAAAAAGCCCACGGTTTAGACATACCCTTAGTCAGTTCATATAGCGACATATTTAATCCTTCCTGACATCTTGATGATGATGTTTCACCATGGTCCTCAGATATGCTGGGCAAAGTCAATACTTTGAAAAGTACTGCTAGTGAGGCATGTACTGAAGTACCTTGCTGAACTGGGAGCTAAACAATTTAAATGATTAGTCACTCCTAGGTACTTGTGCAAGAGTCGAAACATAGATGAGGAAACATCTCAAACATCCTGCTAAGTGTAACTCCAATAGGATTTCAACATTGGTTTTGTACCCGAAACAAGTAAGTCCTCAGGGTGGGTAAATATTCATGTCTTCCCAACCATCATGCCAGTTACCACTCAGCAGAAGCAACGGACAGAAAGGACTGGAGTATTCAACTACCGTCTTACTCCTAGCTGTCCTGTCTTCAGAGCACAGATAGGATGCACGCAGGTAAATGGAAGCCAGCAGCATTTTGCTGTTGGTGCCAGTTCATCTTCCGGGATGGCCAGGGAGGGTGACCCTCGTCTCTGTTTGTCAGAGGCTGGGAATGGAAAATGGGATGGATCACTCAATAATTGCCTGTTCCTTTCATTCCCTCTGAAGCACCTGGCACTGGCTACTGTTGGAGGACAGGACACTGGGCTAGATGGACCTTTGGTCTGACCCAGTCGAGCTGTTCTTACGTTTTTTTCTAGCACCGCCAGTTAAGTACCTTCCTCAAATCCATTGAAGAGCCTCCCATTGATGTCCACAAGAGCTGGACTAGCACTCAAATTCACTGAGAGTCAATTTCCATGGATGACAACAATATTCATTAATGGATTGTCTTCATGAGGATTCTGCCTTTCTTAATTAGATTCCTTTGTATAGTGTCAGGGCAGCATCTAGCAGAGCTTTCTGTAATTAGAGACAAGGAGAGAACATGGATCAGTTTTACTCTGTAAAGTATATGAAATTCTTACTACAATACGGTTAGCCCTGGATATTCTGTTGTTTAGGGTTTTTTTAAGCTGGTTATTTTGGAATCAAAGAACAAACAAGATCTACAGAATATTGTGCCTTTTAGATAATGAAAATGTATCTGTAGGTACAAATCCTGCTGAAAGCTATCAAGTCCTGCCAACATACTCAAACCAATTACTGATAAAGCTACTATGAAGCCGTGTGGATTAGTGAAAACTTGGAGAAACCTGCTTGGCACTCTAATTCTCCCTCTTTTTCTCTTTCTAAACTTGCCAAGCAAATGAATCCACCGAGGTGCAATTAAAAGCAATAGAAAAAGCTTCAAGGGGGAAAAAAAAAGCACTTAAATCTGCTGTTTTAAAAGTCACCCTCCTTCCCCATCCTGATGGGTCTCACTCTCTGATAAACAACTGAATCCACTGTAGCAATATCAGTAGGTTTCAGACATGTATTTCATTGGAAAGTTCAAGAGATAAATGAATTCACAAGATTTTCCATGCCAGCCGAAAAGTGCTCCTTCACAAGTTCAAGAAAGATGTGGAGAAATTGGAGAAGGTCCAGAAAAGAGCAACAAAAATGATTACAGGTCTAGAAAACATGACCTATGAGGGAAGACTGAAAGAGCTGGACTTGTTTAGTTTAGAAAAGAGAAGACTGAGAGGGCATATGATAGTAGTTTTCAAGTACAGGAAGACCCCAACTTGCGATTGGTTCCAGGGGAAGCGTCGCAAGTCGGGGGCATCATAACTCGAACCCTCATTTACGATAGGTGCCATGTACCGTTATAAATGTAGGCCAAGGATGTAAGTCAGAGGTTTTTGGCCCCTTTTGCACTTACAAAAATGGTTGTAAGTTTTGGAGGCCGGAACTCAGGAGGTCGCAAGTCGGGGGCCTCCTGTATCTAAAAGGGTGTTATAAGGAGGAGGGAGAAAAATTGTTCTCCTTGGCCTCTGATGATAGGACAAGACGCAACGGGCTTAAATTGCAGCAAGGGGGGTTTAGGTTGGACATTAGGAAAAACTTCCTACCTGTCAGGGTGGTTAAACACTGGAATAAATTGCTTGGGGGGGGGGGGGGTCGTGGAATCTCCATCACTGGAGATATTTAAGAGCAGGCTAAACAGACACCTGTCAGGAATAGTGATAGAAATGTAGCCGTGTTAGTCTGGTGTAGCTGAAACAAAAAACAGGACTATGTAGCACTTTAAAGACTAACAAGATGGTTTATTAGGTGATGAGCTTTTGTGGGCCAGACCCACTTCCTCAGATCAAATAGTGGAAGAAAATTGTATATATGGTTGTGACAATTTTCTTCCACTATTTGATCTGAGGAAGTGGGTCTGGCCCACGAAAGCTCATCACCTAATAAACCATCTTGTTAGTCTTTAAAGTGCTACATAGTCCTGTATTTTGTTTCACCTGTCAGGAATTATCTAGATGGTGCTTGGTTCTGCTGTGAGGGAAAGAGACTGGACTCGATGACTTCTTGAAGTCCCTTCCAGTTCTATGATTCCATGATTCTATGAATCTGCTAAACACCACGCTGGAGATTTTGAACTCTGTTCTCCACGGAACACCTCCAACTGCCTCGCGGCACACCAGTGTGCCACGGAACACACTTAAGAAATGCTGCATTAGAATGTAAATGAGAAGAAAAAAAGCAAGGTGGTAATCAGGATGATTTGAGATATATGTCTTGCCTTTAGCTAGCTAGAGCTGTAGAAACACAGAACACTCCAGATCCATGCAAAAGCTTTCAGGGTTACAACATTTATACATGCTAGTCCTGAAACTGCAGTCAGAACCAATCGAACAATGTAGCTCTCTGCACTTGATATATCTGGCTTGGTGTTCATAGGGTGGTTGTAGCCATATTGGTCCCAGTATATTAGAAACAAGATGGATGAGATGATATCTTTTATTGGGCCAATTCCCGTTGGTGAGAGAGACATGTGTTCAGGCTTACACAGAGCTCTTCTTCAGGCCTGGGAAACTCAGAATGTCACTGATAAATACCCGGTTTGCCAAGATTGCTTAACCTAAGTAGTTAAATATTTCAAGAGACCATTCAAGGTGAAGTGGCCCACTAAGGGAAGGGAAGGGAAGAAAGGAGGTGGGGGAAGAGATGGTGGGTGCATTGTTAGTGGACTATAGATTGTCCTAATAAGCCACAAATCCAGTGTCTCTCTTCAGGCCATGCGTTTTCGTGTCTAGCAAAGTTATGACTGTAAACTCCCGGGTTTGCCTGTTGTGCAGGTTTCCTCTGAGGATGAGGGCTGAGAGGTCAGATACGGAATGATCGCTTTGTGAAAAGCGGTCACCCGCAGGTGACGGGTGTTTCCATCTTTCATCTTTTTCCTGTGAGAGTTCATTCCAGGGTTGTAGTGATGGTCTGATTTCACCCACACCGTTACTGGAGTTGTATACCTGACAGGGACCCCACCCTGAAAGAAATCTTTCCCGCACCCACCTCTTCTGGAATTCAGACCACCACCCAACCTCATCATCAGACACAAGCATCCTACAAACCAGGACAAATCACTTCAAAGCAGCAACATATTCAGCTAGAACAAGAAATGCAAACCCTGCAGACATATCTCCACTACTGCAATAATCACCCACCCCCACAATACAGCTTTCAAGAAGCATGGGTCCCACACATGTCACAACACATGGTGCGGCTCCTCCAGTGGACTGAATTCCCCTATAACAACAGCGTGGAAGATTTTGGTGTTGGAGGGTAGGCACCTCTCTGCCTCATTGACTGCACATGCGCACCATCCGTTCTTACCACTGGGGACCAAAGTCTACTCATTTATACTGGTATAAATGCAAGGCAATTGTCGGAGACAAATGGATTTGCTCCTGACTTGCACTGCTGCATGGAGTCCAGAGATGAGGGCACCAGAGGGCCAGACAAACAAGGACCATATTCCACAGGAAAAGTGCTATCTATAAAGTAACAGGCTGCAGGATTATTGTCTTATTTCTCCTGATCACATAGCTATATAGGTCTCCTCAGCAGGGGCCATTAGGCCAAGGTTAGTGCGCAATTGAACATCAGTGTTCGATGCATCACTAGCTGCATGCCTAAAGGAGAGCCGTAGAAATCAGCTAATTATTACAAACAGCTGTCTGCTGAACACTGACACGCAGCACGGTGCCGGCAGAACAGGCTGAGGTGCCATCTGGAGTAAGCAAATGCAAATCAAGTGTTGGAGCGAGTACCCAGGGGTGTGTGAATGTGCTGCTACCTGGGTTGCCATGCAGACAAGAGAATGAATCCACATTCCTTGCTGTCATCCATAACGGTTAGTCTTTGCTACAGGTCGCACAGGGTTAGCATCTATGGAAAGAACTGTGCATGCCCAAAATGGGCTGGTGGGGTTAGAATGTGGCTGATTTCAAATTTCTTACACTCCATCTATTGCAGGTTTTTAGCCTGTTCATTGTAAACGCACACGCAGGCTGAGCCACATTCCTCCAGGCAAATCTGACTTTTCACGCACAAGCCCCTCTCGAACGTAGGTGGATGAACGCGCTACCTGTTTACAGTCCAGAATACACAGGTGTGGAATAAGGTCAGGGGGTTACGTTAAGCCATCTGCGTTACTGGTGCTGGTTTATTTAGAACGGCGCCGCTGAAAAGGCTTGTTTACATGTTCACACTCAGGGGAATTCATCTGCATTTATTACTGGTATGAACTGGAGAACTCACCGTAGGAGAGGAGACTGGGGGGCCTTGGCTTGTTAAGCCTAAGCTAAAGAAGGCTGAGGGGACATATGAGAGCCCTCCGTCAATGCAGAAGAGGGTACACTCACTGCTGACCGTGCCCCGTATTGGCCATTAAGAGATTTAGGTCTGGCCTGGTGTTGTGCCCTCCTCTGGCGATACTTTTCCCATCCTCCTCACATCTTGTGGCCCCTCTTGCTCCAGGAACTGCAGCCTCCTTTTCACGACTCAGTCTTTGGCCAGTTCCCAACATGACTCCCGCATCTGGAGGGTGAGACTGTAACAAAGTCTTGCCCAGACCAAACTGTCCCAGGCCATCCACTGTCTGCCTGGCACTTACCACATCCCCAGGGACTGGTAGGGGAACCTGGGCCTGGCTCTACTCTGGGTTCCAGTTCAGGGGCCCTCCGGTTAGCAGGTAAAGTCTGCACTGCTATTCCCCTAACCTTCTTCCACCTTCCTGGCTCCCTTCTCCTACCTTCCCGGGAGCTGGGAGGCTGGCAAACCCAGGGAGTAACTGTGACCTGCCCTCAAGAGTCTACAGTCCCAACACATTTCCCTCCTCCAGAGTGACCGCAGGCTCCCTTCCTGTGCCCCTTCTGTTGCCAGCTTCCTGGCTTATCTAGGTCCTGCCTGTCCCTGCCAAGCTGAAATTCAATGAAGGCTTCTAATAATCAGAGGAGTGGAGTCGGGAACAGCCTTCCTAGGGGAGGGGGCAAAATGCCTAACTGGCTTCAGAATTAGCGTGATATGTTTGTGGAGGGGAGGGCATGATGAGACTGCCCACAATAGCATGTAGCTGATCTGTAATTGCCAATAGCAAGTATCCCCAGCAAGCGGTGGCTGAGGGGTCAATGGATGGGCAGGGCTCAGAGTTACTGCAGAGAATTCTTTCCCAGGTGTCTGGCTGTTGGCTCTTGCCCGTGTGCTCAGGGTCTAACTGATCACAGTATGTCCTCCCGTCGGGTTGGCAGATTTGTTGCCCTCCTCTGTCGCATGGGGCACAGGTAGGAGTGCTGATGGACTTGCCAAGCCCCGAGCAAGATTGGGGAGCCTGGCTCCACACCCCTGGGAAGGGTGGGGCCTCAGGCAGAAGGCTGGGGCAGCTAGCCTTCAGTGCCTCCAGAAACGTGCTGCGCCGCACTCCACACTACCCCCCCCCCCCGCCCTCAGAGCCACAAGGAGCATGCCACACTGCACTCCAGTGGCGATTTAAAGGGCCTGGAACTCCAGCCGCTCCCAGTGCTGCAGTAGTTAGTGCTAGTGGCTGGGAACTCCAGGCCCTTTTGTATCACCAAGTCCCAAGGCAGTCGTCTCCTTTCCTTCCCGCCTCCCCTCCCCCGTCAGCAGGTCTGGACACAGCTCACTTGCAGGTTTAAACTACAGTAAATGGAGGCTTCTCTGTTTCTTGACATTTTAAAATCATGATTTGAGGACCCCAGTAACTCAGCCAGAGTTAGGGGGTCTATAGCAACAGTGGATGGGTAAGGTTCCACAGCCTGCAAAGTGCGGGAGGCCAGACTAGCTGATCACAGTGGTCCCTTCTGGCCCTTAAGTCTCCGACTCTATGACTCTGAAGTGGTTTTGGTCAAACTGCATTAACCCTTTGTGTGGATGTTCTTACTCTGGGCTTGTCCTGACATACACTGCTACCGCGCAGACACTAGAGCACTGTAGTGAAGATGCTCCTATGCTGATGTAAGAGCTTCTCGCATCAGCATAGTTAACCCACCTCCCAAGGAGGTGGTAGCTTTGTCAATGGGAAATGCTCTTCCATCAATGGAGTTGTCTACACAGGGGTTAGGGGAGTAGAATTACATTGCTTAGGCATGTGGAGTTTTCACACACCTGAACATATATAGGACTATAGTGTTGACATGACCTCAGGATAAAAGTGGCTTTAATTCAGTTCAAATTAATTCACTTCCACAGTGAATTAAGCTAAATCAAATTAAGGTTACCTTAAATCTGAATAAGAGCATCCAGATAGGGGTTTAAATGTGGTTTTACTAATCCATTTTGATCAGTAATTCAGATTAACTCTCCCTGGGCAGCATAACCTTTACTTATATTCAGGCTAAGCTAATAGGCTGTTTTGTTTTTTAGCCTTTCTACAAATCTACATACTGATCCTTAAACAAGCTTCATTTTAAAAATGTGTACTTCATTTTTATTACATTTACTTTATTGCACCTGTTAACATTTTTGCAACTTGAAATACATTCATCTCTGGGTGTGCCGACATTGCACCGTTATTTCGAGATAACTAGTGTTATTTTGAAATAGCCATGCGAGCGTCTACACAGCCATTCTATGATTTCGAAATAACTTTGAAATAATGGCCAGCTTATTCCGAAATCTGTAAACCTCATTCTACAAGGAATAATACCTATTCTGAAATAGCTATTTCGAAATAAGACGCGTATAGACACTTCACTGCGGATATTTCGAAATAGCCCCTCACGAGGGCCATTCTAAGTTATTCCTTCCCAGTGCCTCCTGGGGATCTAAATCGAGATAGCACGTCTGCCTCGGACTAATTTTGAGGCTTCCTGGCAGTGTAGACGTGCTATTTCGAAATAAGCCATTTCAGAATAACTATTTCGGAATAGCTTATTTCAAAATAAGCGTGCAGTGTAGATGTACCCTCTGTTAACGAATATGCCCCAAGGGGACAAAAAGCTACTAGATACGATAGAGTTTTAATGATAAATAATTAACACCTAACACATCTTCCACTTACTGTTCACACTCCTCTTCCGAGAGAGGAATGCAAATGCAGACAAGCAAAATTGCAAATGAAGTGTGGATTTGACTTTCCCATGCTTCATTTGCATAATCACCGGCCGCTATTTCAAAATACTGTATTTTGAAATAAAAAACACCGTGTAGACGTGGTGATTTTGAAAGAAACCCCTTCTTTCGGAATAACTGTTAAACCTCATTTTTTTGAGGAGTAAGGGTTACTTTGAAAGAAGCAGTTTCCTTCAAAATAACCACATGTACAAAGTGTGCTTAAGCACATACTTTAAGTTAAACATGTGTACACAGCTATGCTGAATTGAGGTTTACGGCTGATGCAGAATCCAGTGAAGTCAATGGGTGTATTTTTTCCCTCATCGATTTTGGACTGGGCCTTAAACCAAGCAAATGTCTTTCATCCCCTTGAGAGACTGTTCCCTTTTCCTCATTAAGGATAGTATAAAGTATTAGCACCATAATTATTATGTTTAAGAAGGAATATAATATCCTTTCTTAGTATATTTCATGTTAGGCATCTATTGGTTTTTTAATTAAAATTATCTACATTCAGAATGTCCATAGAGGATAAGGAGCAATTGAGTCAAAATGATAAGTTATGAAATGTAAATTTTAATTAAAAAAATCTCTTCTGTTCACGAAAACAGCAAAGTAATTATATAATTCAGTCTATCTTCCATTTAGCCTGCCTGTTCCTCGTTGGTTCCCAACATGCCTCAAACTATACACAAAAGGAATCACATGGCCCTGCCAAAAAGAAGTTAATGCCCAATTCAGCAGCATATGCTAACAGTCCATAGCAGGAGAAAGACTTTGAAGGAGAGTTTCCTAGTGATGGTGGCGATGGCACTAGTGACAGTGTGCACTGGGCCACAGATAGCGCTACACTAATTAGGAATGTTAGAAATACGGTATGTTCTACATCAGTGTTTCTGAAAGTGCTCCGTGAAATCACTCTCAGAAACACATTAACAGGCTTCCCCGGTTTGTTTATTTACTGGCGCCACGGCCACGGAGCCTTGTGGCTCCCATTGGTGCCGTTTTGTCCTTTTCAGCCAAGGGGAGACACAGGAAGGATTGGTCCAGTCCACACCACTTCCCGTGGCTCCCCTTAGCTGCAAAGGATGAACAAGGAGCAATGGTCTCAAGTTGTGGTGGGAGAGGTCCAGGTTGGATATTAGGAAAAACTATTTCACTAGGAAAAGCGGCGAGGAGTCCTGTGGCACCTTATAGACTAACCGAAGTGTTGGAGCATAAACTTTCGTGGGCTAAGACCCACTTCGTCACATGTATCTGACGAAGTGGGTCTTTGTCCACGAAAGCTTATGCTCCAACACTTCGGATAGTCTATAAGGTGCCACAGGACTCCTCGCTGCTTTTGCAGATTCATACTAACACGGCTACCCCTGTGATATTTCACTAGGAGAGTGGTGAAGCACTGGAATGGGTTACCTAGGGAAGTAGTGGAGTCTTTATCCCTAGAGGTGTTTAAGTCTTGGCTTGACAAAGCCCTGGCTGGGTGGATTTAGTTGGGATTGGTCCTGCCTAGAGCAGGGGGCTGGACTTGATGACCTTCTGAGGTCTCTTCTGGCTCTATGGTTCTATGATTCTATGTGGCACCAGTAAATAAACAAACTAGGGCAGCCAGTTAATGTATTTCTGAAAGTGATTTCATGGATCACTTTCAGAAACACTGCTCTAAATAAGCTGCAGAGAAAATAACAGAAATCTAATCAAATGACTGAGGTCCCTCAAACATATAATATATAAATTATCCGCTGTCTAGGGATCCTCTACCATCTTTTAATTAGAACCTGCTGACTCTACTTAAGCACGTGAAAAAAACTGGGGAACAAGGCCCTATGACCAAAAGCACAGAATAATGAACTATTGGACAAGACGAGTCCTCTACTGTACCCCACTACCCTTCAATGATATAGAATTTTCTCTTAGAATATGGAATAAAAGTGCCCACTCTGTTAAAGAACAACATTTTCACTACAGCTTAGCATTAGCTTAACCCTGCCCCCATCAATCTCAATGCTGATGGCTTCTGAAAATGCTATCCTATGTGGAGAAAAATCCTGGTGCTTCAGATGAAGAACAGACCTACCGATACAGAACAAGCTACATTAGCAAGTTACATAGCTATTTTAGCACCAATTGCCATGGTTTATTCTAAACAGAACCACTGGCAGTGTTCCCTCTAAGCTGAGCACTTGTGTAGGTGCCCAGGAGAGGTTCAAATGCTGCCCAGCTGATTAGCAGAGTGCCCACAGTGCCCTGAGCCAGCAGCATGTGTTTGTACTGGTGGTGCACATCTGCCCCGGCCTTAGTGCACATAATACAATTTATTCTGCACATGGATGGAAAAGCTTAGAGGGAACACTGACCACTGGATACCAGAATAATATATTAGATTAAGAGACTAAGAGAGAAAATAGCCTCCTCAAATGGAATAGGATACACTGGCACATATTCTGGGATTGCCCAAGACCTACAAAATTCATAGTTAATATCATCACAATAAATTCCATCGATTTTAAAGGCCAGAAAGGACAGTCTAATCAGACTTTCTTCATAACACAGGCCATAGATAGACTATGCAGTGTCTTCAGACTTGATAGGCTAAATCCAAATGGATTACACTGAATGTAGAGATGGCAATAAATGATCCTAGCTCCTGTTATCTTTCCAGTGACTAATAGCAAAGGAAGGAATCTCTAATCTAACCCCAGTCATATCTAATGGGGAAAGCAATAAAGATATTGGGGTAAAATGGAACATTTCAATATAGCATTGGGAGTGACTCTAACGTTACTCAACAGAAGAAGGGGGTATAGACAAAATAAATTACCATATATCTGAGAGACCAGCATGCAGGCAAAACAGTTATTTACCTGATGGTAATTATGGTTCTTTGTCTCAAGAGGAGAGGCAATTCTTAATTTTGTCCTAAGTAGAGCACATCATGTGGTCCAAGAGGTGCATATAGCTGGACCGCTGGAAAAAAGTGACCGTAATATAATTAAATTTAACATCCCTGTGGCAGGAAAATCACCACAGCAGTCCAACACTGTGACATTTAATTTCAGAAAGGGGAACTACACAAAAATGAGGAGATCGGTTAAATAAATTAACAGGCACAGTGCCAAAAGTGAAATCCTGCAAGCTGCACAGAAACTTGTTAAAGACACGATAATAAAAGCTCTACTTAAATGTATATCCCCAAATTTAAAAAAACATAGTAAGAGAATCAAAAAGGTGCCACCATGGCTTACCAACCAAGTAAAAGAAGCAGTGAGAGTCAAAAAGGCATTGTTTAAAAGTGGAAGTTAAATTCTAATGATGAAATAGAAAGGAGCCTAAGCTCTGTCAGGTGAAGCATAAAAATATAATTAAGAAGGCCAAAAAAGAATTTGAAGAACAGCTAACCAAAACTCAAAAAGTAATAGCACATTTTTAAGGACACCAGAAGCAGGAAGCCTGCTAAACAACCAGTGGGGCCACCAGACAGTTGAGATGCTAAAGTTGCACTCAAGGATAATAAGGTCATTGTGGAGAAACTAAATCAATATTTTGAATTGGTCTTCATGGCTGAGGACATGAGGGACATTCCCTGAGCCTTTCTTTTTACTGTCCCAGATTGAGGTGTCATTAGAGGAGGTTTTGGAACAAACAGATACATCGCCAGGACCAGATGGCATTCACCCATGTGTTCTGCAAGAACTCAGATGTGAAACTGCGGAACTACTAACTGTGGTTTGTAACCTAACAGTTAAATCAACTTCTGTATCTAATGACTGGAGGAGCTAATGTGATGCCGATGTTTTAAAAAGGGCTCCAGAGGTTATCCTGGCAATTACAGACTGGTAAGGCTAACTTCAGTACTGGACATATTGGTTGAAGCTATCGTTAAGAACAGAATTCAGACATAGTCTACACTTGCTCCCTAGTTTGAGCTAGGGATGCAAATGTAGGTGACCGAAATTGCTAATGAAGCAGGGATTTAAATATCCTGCACTTCATTAGCATGATCTCACCAGCACGTTACTCCACTCAACAGCTGATTCGAACCCGGAAGTGAGTGCCAGGATGCATTAGTTCAAACCAAACTCCTTGGTTTGAACTAACCTTACTCCTCAAAAAATGAATACCCACTTCATTGGCCATTTTGGTCACCTACATTTGCATCCCTTGCTCGAAATAGGGAGCAAGTGTAGATGTACCCATGGAGATGAACATAATTTGTTGGGGAATAGTCAACACGGTTGCCTTACTAATCTACTAGAATTCTTTGAGGGGGTCAACATGCATGTGGACAAGGGGATCCAGTGAATATAGTGTACTTAGATTTCCAGAAAGTCTTTAACAAGGTCTTTCATCAAAGGCTCTTAAGAAAGTAAGTTGACATAGGATAAGACGGATGGCCCTCTCATGGGCTGATAACTGGTTAAAAGATAGGAAACAAAAGGTAGGAATAAATGGTCATTTTGTAGAGAGGTAACTAGCAGTGTACCCCAGGGGTCTGTACTAACACCAATCCTATTCAGTGAAGTGGCAAAATTTGCAAATGATACAAAATTGCTTAAGATAAGTTAAGTCTACACTAGACTGCAAAGAGCTTTAAAAGGATCTCACAAAACTGGGCAAGTGGCCAACAAAATGGCAGATAAAGTTCAATGTTGATAAATGCAAGGTAATGCATATTGGAAAACATAAACTCAGCTATACATATTAAAAAATGGGGGTCTAAATTAGCTGTTACCACTCAAAAGAGAGATCTTGGAGACACTGTGGAAAGTTCTCTGGAAACATCCATTCAATCTGCAGAGGCAATCAAAAAATGTTGGGAATCATTATGAAATGAATACATAATAAAACATGAAGATATCATATTGCTTCAAAATAAATCCATGGTATGCCCACATCTTGCATACTGTGTGGAGATGTGGTGACCTCATCTCAAAAAGGATATGTTGGAACTGGAAAAGTTTGAGAAAAGGGCAACAAAAATTATGAGGAGTATGAAATGACAGCCATATGAGGAGAGATTACTAAGACTTGCCTTTTTCAGCTTGGAAAGGCGATGACTTTCCAAGGGGGGGATATGATGGCAGTCTATAAAATCATGACTGGTACAGAAAAAAGTAAAGAAGGAAAATTATTTAATCCCTCTCATAACACGAGAACTAGGGGTCACCAATGAAATGAAGAGGTAGCAGGTTTAAAAGAAAGAAAAAGAAGTATTTCTTCCCACAATGCACAGTCAACCTGTGGAACTCCCTGCCAGAGGATGTTGCTGAAGCCAGAACTTTAACAGGGTTCAAGAAAGACCTAGATAAATTCATGGAGGATCGGTCCATCAATGGCTCTCAGCCAGGATGGACAGGGATCATAACCCTAGAATGTTTGTCAGGGTTAAGAATGGATGACAGGGGGGGATCACTTGATGATTGCCTGTTCTGTTCATTCCCTCTGGGGTACCTGCGCCTGCTGGAAGACAGGATAATGGGTTAAATGGACCTTTGGTCTCAACCAGTCTGGCGGTTCTTGTGTTCTTTTTTCAGTCTCTTCACCAGTACAGTGTCTATGTGTTATGAGACCCCATAATTGCAGGCAAGGAGAATGTGTCATGGAACACATGTGGACAATTCAGTCAGAAGAACCACAGTAACTGTAAGTTAAGCAACCATGTTTTTCTTCTTCTTAGAAGATTGTACGGATCCAGGCAGGTCCTGTTTGCTCAGAGCCAAGGAAGGTCTTATCCTTTTGCCCAAAAGGAAGAGCTTCAAGCAAACTTCCCCCACTTTCTGCATTTGTTTTGAAAATGACCTGAAGGCAAACACTTCAATGGTATATCTGTCATCCCGGCAAAATAAACATCTGTCATGCCCATCACTGAGGGGTGTAGCCACCTCACAGGAGGGGCAATATCTAAAGCCAGGAGATATGGGCTCAGTCATTATAGCTGTAGCCTGTAACTGGGTATAATAAGGGAAATACCAAAAAACCCTTTCACCTTAGCATTTGCCACCAAGCAACTGAGACAAGCTAAATTCAAACAGAGCTAGCCAAGGGCAAGCGATACATGTACTGCTTGTAGGTCCATCCCAAAGCTGTGGGCGAGAAGTAGGGGCTGAGGGATGGTTGGCCTCACTCTGCCCTTTATGCCTATGGCACGGGGCAGGCATGAGGGTATTCAGAGGAGAGGTGAAGACTACTGAGAACTGCTGGCCAAAGATCACTGCCTATGCACCAAGACTAGAGTGCATACGGATAGTCACATAAACAACAGCCAGTTTCTTGTCACTGCCTCTTTGTGTGCTAGTCTTTGGTATTATCTTAAAGTTTCAATATTAACCAACCCCCAGACATTTTCTGGGCTCTCTCTATTCTCTCTCTGGTAAATAGACACACTTTAAAACAGCCTTTAAAGTGAACTGGGGGTATGTCTACACTACAGCGCTAATTCGAACTAACGGATCCAGACTAAAAAACTAGTTCGAATTAGCGTTTTGCTAATTCAAACTAGCATGTCTACATTAAGTGGACCCTGAACCGGGGTTAAGGATGGCTGGAAGCAGTGCCAGCAGGGCATCAGAGGAGGACTTAGAGCATGGAGCTGATGCCTCAGGCTAGCCGAGGGCTGTGCTTAAAGGGACCCAACCCCCACCCCGGACAGACAGTTCTCCGGGGTGCCCCGCTTGCAAAGCAGTCCTGGCTTGGAGTGCCCTGAGTGCCCACACTGGGCACATCACAGCACTCGGCCATCAGACCGGCTGCATTTGCCGCAGGCTGCCATCTGGGGAGAGGGGGCAATTGGGGGGCTGCAGGAGAACTTCCACCCCCAGAAGCCCGCAGAGCCAGCCCAGTCCTCCCCATCGGGGTTCGTACCCCATTCCTCCCTCACCTCCTTCCACTTACCCTTCCCTAGCCCCCCTTCCTGAAAATAAAGAAAACGTGTTGTGAAAAATAGAATCTCTCTTTATTGAACAAAACTCGGGGAGACTGGGAAAAGGAGGTGGGAGAGAGGAAGAGAGAGGGTGGGAGAGGGGAGGGCAACTAAAATGATCAGAGGTTTGAAACAGGTCCCATATGAAGAGAGGCTAAAGAGACTGGGACTTTTCAGTTTAGAAAAGAGGAGACTGAGGGGGGATAGGATAGAGGTCTATAAAAGCATGAGTGGGGTGGAGAGGGTGCATCAAGAAAAGTTCTTCATTAGTTCCCATAATAGAAGGACTAGAGGACACCAAAGGAAAGGAATGGGTCGCAGGCTTCAAACTAGTAACAGAAAGTTGTTCTTCACAAAGCAAAGAGTCAACCTGTGGAACTCCTTGCTACAGGAGGGTGTGAAGACTAGAACTAGAACAGAGTTTAAAGAGAAGTGAGATATAGTCATGGAGGTTGGGTCCATGGAGTGGTATTAGCCAGGGGGTAGGAGTGGTGTCCCTGCCAAAAGTTTGTGGAAGGCTGGAGATGGATGGCACGAGACAAATGGCTTGGTCACTGTCTTCGGTCCATCCCCTCCAGGGTCCCTAGTCTTGGCCGCTGTCGGCAGACAGGCTACTGGGCTAGATGGACCTTTGGTCTGACCCAGTATGGCCATTGTAAGCTCAGGGCTCAGGGTCGGGGGGTCTCAGTGGACCACTTTGATTTTCATGCACACCTGCTGCTGGGTGGCCAGGCTGGCAGCTCTCCTGCCCTAGACGGCCACTTTTCTGTGCCTAGTGCGGAGATCGTGGACGAGGTCCACGATGTCCGCACTAGACCAGGCGGGTGCCCGCCTCTTGTGGTCCCAGGCAAGCTCCTGGATGCCGCCAGCCTGGTCCTGAGAAGAGGAGGAGGGCTGGGGGGCATCGGGTGGCTGGCTCGAGCCGTGCCAGGTGCAGGGTCTGCTGGCTGGGTGTTGGTAGGCTTGCACCTGGCACGGGCACCATAGCCAGCCCGTGCCCCTTTAAGGGGTCCGGGGCTGGGAGGGGGGCCATAGAGTTTCCCTGGTGTTGGCCAGAGTGGCCACCAGGGAAAGATGGGGAGGGCTAGCCTCCCACTAGTTTGAATTAAGGGGCTGCACACCCCTTAATTCGAACTAGTAAGTTCGAACTAGGCTTAGTCCTCGTACAATGAGGTTTACCTAGTTCGAACTAAGCGCGCCGCTAGTTCGAATTAAGTTCGAACTAGCGGAGCGCTAGTGTAGCGCCTATCAAAGTTAATTCAAACTAACGTCCGTTACTTCGAATTAACTTTGTAGTGTAGACATACCCTGGGAGACACAGGACGGAATGATAGCAAAAACACACCCTGAAGACAAAACCAAATAGAAAAAAAATTGTTAGATGTTAGTTAGTACAGGCAGACCAACCCTTGTGTGTGACAAGTAAGACAAAGGAACAGAAAAGAACACAGTAGGTGCTGAAATACAGGATCTCTTTATACAGGCATGTGGCTATTCCTGAAGGGGTCAGTGCTGCCCTCAGGATTTCTGGTGCCCCATGTGAAATGGGCAATATATACCTCTCACAGAGCCCGGAACTCAAGTCACATGTAGAAAAGTAAGTTGTGCTAAGTATGGAATGTCTAAGGAGCCTTATGTATATGTTAGAGTTGGTGTTGAGTGCAGTGAAGGAGCCAATCACTCAACGGGCTCAAAAGCCTTCTGTCTGCACTGTTACATATTCCCTCCACACTCCTTAGATCAGCTTGATTCAAAGAGTTGCACTCCTGTGATTCAGCACACAAGAAGGCAAGAGCAGCACTCCAGAGGGAGTGATTTCAATGGCATGACAGATGGAAGAACAAATTGGGGATTTGGGTGACTGACTGAAAATAAACACTAGCTTCAGGGGGGTGGCTCAGTATGTGCTCAGGGTCTGTGTGTGAGGGCTTGGTGAGTATCAGGGAACAGGGAGCCAGAACTGAGAACTGAAGGGGCAGATCTGAGGCTGACATAAGCTGCGACTCGGTATGAAACGTGAATCGCAAAACTTCATCCTTCAGAAATTACTGAAGACGTCCTGAGAGAAAAAGGCCAACACTGACAAGCCCCAATAAGTGAACAGAACATGAAATAAAATGAAATGGAGACCCAGAGAACCAGAGTCATTCGATTGATGTGAAAGGTATGAAACATTAGCTGTTCTGTATGAAACCCAGGGGGCATCTGTAGAGTACTGATAAAATATCTAGGAACATCTAATACCAAAGATTGAAGGGTCGTGTGCAACTGCTATGACAACGGTGCATTCCCACAACTAGGTTGCACACTCAATATTAACTTTGGTGGCTCCCAAGTTCAGAGTGCATCACTGGTGAACTTTAATGTGTCTTAGTGCAATTTTTTGTGTGGATTTGTGCCTTTCTGGGGGAAAACACACCTGGCCTTCAGCTGCTAATGAAAAGCGTGGGAGAAAGCAAGCAAGTAAAATCAGTTGGAACACAGAGGAAGGGCTCACGAGGCACGTCACAAGTTAAAGCAATAAGATAGTTATAGAGGAGCAAGAAGTTGGATGGAAGATGTGGCATGGAGACAGAACAAATAAGGAGTGTAATGATACGTTTATACTAGCCCCCTAGATCGATCTACGGAGACTAATGAGGGTGACCGGAATTGCAAATCAAGCCCGGGATTTAAATATCCCATGCTTTATTTGCATGTTCCCGGCCGATCACCATTTTAGAAATTGACTAGCCCAAAGTAACTGCCCGCGTCTACACATGGCAGTGAAACGGGATTCTCGAATAAAGCCCTAAATCGAATTAGGTGGTAAACCTCATTCCACGAGGAATACCACCTAATTCGATGTAGGGCTTTATTCCGGAATCCCATTTCACTGCCATGTGTAGACGCGGGCAGTTCCTTCAGGTTAGTCAATTTCTAAAATGGCGACCGGCTGGGAACATGCGAATCAAGCGCGGGATATTTAAATCCCGGGCTTGATTTGCAATTCCGGTTGCCCTCATTAGCCTCCCTAGATCGATCTAGGGGGATAGTGTAGACTTACCCTAAGGGAAGATCAGTCACCAGCAACAAGTATTCTGCCCCAGAGGATCCAGCAGATGAGGAATAGTATGAGAAAAGACAAAGGCAGACAGCGACTCAGACCACTGAACAAGATGGAGAAAGACTCCTTCAGCAATCGCTCCTGTGAAATCATCTCCCAGGGAAAGAGGAGGGAGACCTCTCCCTTGGGACATGTCTACAGCAGAATGGAGAAAAGTCCCACTCAAATGTAAACAGTAGAGAGTCAAGCTCCTTTGGATAGAGGGGAAGCAGATGATCTAATAGGTCTTCTAAGAACATAAGAACATAAGAACGGCCGTACTGGGTCAGACCAAAGGTCCATCTAGTCCAGTAGCCTGTCTGCCGACAGTGGCCAGCACCAGGTACCCCAGAGAGGGTTGACCGAAGACAATGATCAAGCGATTTGTCTCCTGCCATCCCTCTCCAGCCTCTGACAAACAGAGGCCAAGGACACCATTTTATCCCCTGGCTAATAGCCTTTTATGGACCTAACCTCCATGAATTTATCCAGCTTCTCTTTAAACTCTATTATAGTCCTAGCCTTCACCGCCTCCTCTGGCAAGGAGTTCCACAGGTTGACAACATGCTGTGTGAAGAAGAACTTCCTTTTATTAGTTTTAAACCTGCTACCCATTAATTTCATTTGGTGTCCTCTAGTTCTTCTATTATGGGAACTAATAAATAACTTTTCTTTATCAGCCCTCTCCACACCACTCATGATTTTATAGACCTCTATCATATCCCCCCTCAGTCTCCTCTTTTCTAAACTGAAAAGTCCCAGTCTCTTTAGCCTCTCCTCATATGGGACCCGTTCCAAACCCCTAATCATTTTAGTTGCCCTTTTCTGAACCCTTTCCAAGGCCAAAATATCTTTTTTGAGGTGAGGAGACCACATCTGTACACAGTATTCAAGATGTGGGCGTACCATAGTTTTATACAGGGGCAGTAAGATGTTCTGGGTCTTATTTTCTATCCCTTTCCTAATAATTCCTAGCATCCTATTTGCCTTTTTGACCGCTGCTGCACACTGTGTGGAAGTTTTCAGAGTACTGTCCACGATAACTCCAAGATCTCTTTCCTGATCTGTCATAGCCAAATTTGTCTCCTCTTACAGTTTCTGCAAGTCCATGGTTCGTCCTCTGATGGAAGGCGTAGAGAAAGACAAGCAAAAGGTAGCAAGCAGGGAGCAGCTTCATAATTCCTACTGTTGCTTTTCAAATTGAAACTATTACACAAGCTTCCATCCTCCCTGTCCCCCATCAGTTCTTGTGGCGCATTTGGTCTATTTAGGGTTCATGCTGGAATGTCAATAGGATTCAGCAGTTGGACTCAGGATTGAAAAAGGCATTTCAAGACAGACCTTATTATAAGGAAAAGAGATATTAAACCTGAAAGAAAATGTCTAAGGACCCTTTCCCACCCTCAATTCACTGAGAAAAGAAAGAAGCAAATATCTCTAAGACACGTTGTCTGTATATGTAATTTCTTTCCTGTAAAGAAAACAGCTCTTGGAGCTTGAGGGTTTTTTTTTTGGTTTTTTTCAAATGTGCACAGGAATGTTTCTTGTGATATCTTGGCAGCATCCATTTTGTTCTAAATATACATTATTTGAATGCAGAAATTTTACATGGAACTATTTATTGTATGTTGGTGTTGTAATCTGAGCATTTTTTCTGATATGTTAGGGAATGCACAGTCAATAGGAACAGCAAAGCTTGCTTTAGAACATACTGAGCCTGCAACTTTCAAAGCTCTCTAAGAGTACATCTACACTTGCTTCCTAGCTCGAACTCAACCTATGCAAATGTAGGTGACCGAAATTGCTAATGAAGCAGGGATTTAAATATCCTGCGCTTCATTAGCATAATCTTGCCCGCATGCTCTTCTGCTCGCCAGTTGATTTGAACCAGAAAGTGCACTCCGGGACGCGTTAGTTCGAATCAAACCCCTTGGTTCAAACTAACGTTACTCCTCATTTTTTGAATGTTACTCCTCAGAAAATGAGGAGTAATGTTAGTTCGAACCAAGGGGTTTGATTAGAACTAACGCGTCCCGGAGCGCACTTTCTGGTTCAAATCAACTGGTAAGCAGAATAGCGCACGGGCGAGATTATGCTAATGAAGCGTGGGATATTTAAATCCCCGCTTCATTAGCGATTTCGGTCGGCTATATTTGCACCTCTAGTTCGAATTAGGGAGCAAGTGTAGACGTACCCTTATAAGAGAGTGTATGCTCGATTCTTATTAAAATTCACAGGCACGACATACCCAATTCCAGTTAAAACTAATAGAAATTTGGTGTCCAAATCTCCTAGGGAAGTTTGCAAACCCCTTGTTTTAGGTAAAATCTATCAGTATTGTGCAATACTTTGATAACCAAATCTGACTTGGCCAGGTATGAAGTTCACAGGAAAGTCAGAGAAAGAAGGGATTATCAATCCATCTCTGTATGAAACTGTTGCCTTCAGTAGATTTTGAAACATGCAAATGAATAACAGCCCCGTCTCTTGCTTGTGGTTTGTTTGGCTCTTTTGAGTGACAAGCAGTAAATGTCAGTAATGTTGGACATTAGCAGCGGACGTGGCTCCAAATAGGGAGCAAACAGATCTGCTGATTAAGGACAGGCCATACCTACACACTAAAAGGTGCCTATTTGACAGAGGGGAGCCACTCCCAAAAATTCTGGGATTTCCAGTTACTAATCCTCCTTCACAACTTTGCTTGCGTCTGGATCTTTTATCATATCAGTAGCTCACCAGTTCCCTCTAAATGTCAATTGCATTTAGAACTTCTAAGTTACTAGCTTGTAGATTGATGAAAACAAAGGACTCCAAAGAAGTGTAACAAGTGTCTCTCACTGTCCTCACTGAAAATATTTCAGTCCTGATTTGTAGAAACCACTCCTTAGGGGGGAAGGCTACATATTTTGGGCCCTCTTCTGAGCTCCTTCTAGGAACAGATTCTGGGACCCTGTATGTGTAGGCTAGTTATGTGTAGGGAGAGAAATTACAGTATTTTCTTACTGCGAAGTACATTAGATATGTCAGTCCTTTGAGGTGGTCTCAAATGGCATACAGGCAATCTCTTCTTTCAGGAATCAAAGCCCAAACACCAATGCCCAGTTCCCAGAAAGCAACTCTGCCACAAGAATTGACTAAGTCAGGGTGCGTCTAGACAGCGGCGCTATTTTGGGATACTTCCGGTATCCTGAAGTAGCAATTTCCGCGTCTTGACAGCACGCCATTATTTCAAAATAGCTTTCGAAATAACGGGCATGTTATTCCAATGTCCCTGTAAACCTCATTCCACTAGAATTAAGGGACATTTCAGAATAGTTCTCTAGTTTGAAATTTAATTTCAATTTCAAAATTAACTCGAAATAAGTTACACAATTTGCGTAGTTCAAATTGCGCAACTTATTTCGAGCTAAGGGTGCAGTGTAGATGCATCCTCAGAAAATAACTCACCTAAAAGAATCAGTATCACAAAAACTAACACCGCTACACACAGCATCTCATTGGAGACTGGATAGTGCTCTCACACTAAAGACAAGAACTTTTAAGTCTGTGTGTAACAATGTTTTTGGTGACTCCTACCATAACAACATCTTTTTTCTTTTGAAATGACCACCCAGGGCAACCTAAAGTAACGGCCACGTACAAAAATATATTACCCTTTACTGTGTTGTGTGTGATTTTTGTTAGTCTCTAAGGTGTTGCTTTTTAAGTTTATTCCCCTTGACTTCGAGTCATAAATACTGCTGTTATGTCAGCTGGTAGAACTTGCTGACAGGGGATGCCGTGAAGTCCAAAAGGAAACTGGGTCAAACAAAATTAGGAAATATCATGGAAGGTTGGTCCATCAATTGCCATTAGCCAAGATGGACCTAAGACCAAGCCAAGATTATACTAAGCCTCTGAGTGCCAGAAGGTGGGACTGGATCTCTTGATAGTTGACTGTTCTGTTCACTCCCACTGAAGCACCTGGCACCAGCCACTGTTGGAAGGCAGTATACCAGGCTAGATGCCCATATTATCTTTGAAATACAGGCAGTCCCCGGGTTACGTACAAGATAGGGACTGTAGGTTTGTTCTTAAGTTGAATCTGTATGTAAGTCGGAACTGGAGTCCAGATTCAGCCGCTGCTGAAACTGACCGCCAGTTCTGACTTACATACAGATTCAACTTAAGAACCCCAAGCGTCCCCAAGTCAGCTGCTGCTGAAACTGATCAGCAGCTGATTCCAGGAAGCCCGGGGCAGAGCAACTCTGCCTCGGGCTTCCTGTAGTCAGCGCTGGTCAGTTTCAGCAGCGGCTGACTTGGGGATGCCTGGGGCAGAGCAGCTGGGGTGCTGCTGGGTTGCTCCAGTAGCGCTGCTCCTCGGCGCTACTGGACCAACCCAGCAGCACCCCAGCTGCTCTGCCCCAGGCGTCCTGATTCAGCCGCTGCTGAAACTGACCAGCAGCGGCTGAATCAGGACGCCTGGGGCAGAGCAGCTGGGGTGCTGCCGGGTTGGTCCAGTAGTGCCCAGAGCGGCGCTGCGGGACCAACCGGCAGCGCCCCAGCTGCTCTGCCCCAGGGTCCACAACAAAAGCCTGGTCTGCTGGGGGGGGGCACACTAGCTGCGCCCCCCCCCCCAGCAGACCAGGGATACGGGGAGCAAAGCCGCAGCGGCAGCGGGGTGCCGCGCCTCTGAGGCTTTGCTCTGGCAAAGCCTCAGAGGCGCGGGACCCCGCCGCCGCTGCGGCTTTGCTCCCGGTGCCCCTGGTCTGCTGGGGACCGTCTCCAGCAGACCAGGGACACCGGAAGCAAAGCCGCAGCCGCGGTGCGGTCCCGCGCCTCTGAGGCTTTGCCGGAGCAAAGCCTCAGAAGCGTGGGAACCCGCCGCTGCTGCGGCTTTGCTCCCGGTGCCCCTGGTCTGCTGGAGACGGTCCCCAGCAGACCAGGGGCACCGGGAGCAGCTTTTCTCGCCCCGGAGGTCGAGGTGGCGGGACCGCTGCGCTCTGGGCGGTCCCGCTGCCTGCGAGCTCCGGGGCGAGAAAGCCCCGTTCGTAAGTGCGGATCCGACATAAGTCAGATCCGCGTAAGTCGGGGACTGCCTGTATTGTAACTTTACTAGAACTTGCAAATGTCCATTGTACACATAAAAATCCCTTAATCATATTTTTCCATTTATATGTTAGATTTTATTTTGTGTGGGATCAGACATATTCAGTTCTATCAAAGTGTCATTCATGAATGGAAGTTAAAAAAATTCCGTAATAAATGTAAATGAGTTATCTTAAAAGGCAGTAGCTTGCTTCTGCATATATGTGCATACATACACACCACCAAGCTAGTTAGAGAAGAAATCCGTTCAAAAATCTTTGAGATTCTCTTTTATATAACACGAGGTTCTAAAGACTCTAAATGTTGAGCTCTCAACTCAGTGTCTCTCAACTCCCACCTCTGTTAGCGGATATGAGGAAGCTTTCCCAGAACCGCTCCTGCTCCTCCTTTGCAGCATCAGGTTCTGACTCCTTTAAGGGTACGTCTACAATGCAGGGCAAAAGTCAAATTAAGCTACGCAACTTCATCTACGTCAATAGCATAGGTGAAGTTGAAATAGCTTAATTTGGCTTTTGGTGCTGCCTACACAGCAGGAAGTCGAAGGAAGAACACTTCCTTCGACTTCCCTTACTCCTCATGGAATGAGGGTTACAGGAGCCAGAGTAAGAAGTCCTCCGGTTCAATATTATTTCGAAACAACGGCTTGCAGTGTAGACATGCTCTTTGTTTTCGAAATAACACTGTTATGTACATGTTCCCTGAGAGATAGGGCGATGGAAGAGAGCCCATGGGTCATAGCCTACATTCCTATCCTATATGCAGTCTCATGATTTCCTGTCAGGAATATTTTCACTCAGATGCTCCTAAGTGATGGAGACTTGACATTTTTTTGCTGCATATCAGAGACAGGGAAAAGCAGTGGGAATATAGTCCAGCTGGAAGCATTCATTTTCCTCTACTAGCAGCCTTCTCCAAATGAGACAAAACCTGGGGTTATCCGATCTGTCATACAGGAGATGTTGTTTGATAGGTCTTTACTGTACTAGCTTGACAGTGCTTTTCATTTTCTCTGGTTCTCCATTGCTTTTTATGTAGCTATTTATCCTTGCCCAAAATGGGTGTTAAAATGCTATTGTGATATAAACCGCGCTAACACAATGTCTTTACCACCAGGGGGAGGGGGAGGGGGGCGGGTGAGGAGAAGAGGCTGATTCATATTAGGGTAAAAACCTACTACAGCTGCCAGCTATGGGAATCAACCCCTTCAGTCTATATAATAGAGGCAGAGAGTTTTAGTGCTATAGGCCCTGGGTTTAAATCCCTCTGGCTGCTCAAGCACAGTCAATTACAAGGACATTAGCACAGGTGTTCACATTATAGAGGAGGTGCCCATACCTATGGAGGGTGTGTCAGTGACTGTCATGCTAGCATGGTGCTGGCATTATAGTAGGATTTGCTGGCTATGTACAAGTTCTCATGAAACCAGCATTGAGCTTTGGTCCAAGGGGAGTTCCTGTCAAGAGAGATGTAATACATTGGGCTGAGGGGTTCTAATAATACATTTCCCCCATGACTGAATCCAAAATTGCATGGGCCAGGCTGTCCCCAGTACATGAGTTTGACCATGCAGGGGGATTTCCCACCCAACTCCTCTGTCTGCCTGACCAAACACTGTCCAGACTGCAGCTCCAGCACTGGGCTGGGAGATCTCCCTGCTAAGCAAGTGAGACAGATGGAGATAGGGAGAAGTGGGGAATGTGAGAGCTGTGGTTCCACTCCTGCTTACTGCCAGGGGAGCAGCCCAGAAAGCAGTTAAATAACTTACTTCCCCTTGCTTCCTCCAAGGGCAAGAGAGGTCATGGGAAAAATTGTTCCTCGCACATAAATTCCTTCCCAGAGCTGCTTCACTAGGCTGCACGGTGCCTAGACCAGGCTGAAGTTTGACATTTCCACCCATTGAGAAATTCCAAGCTCCTGAAATTTGGAGTCATCCCAAATAGGGATGAAAAGTCCAAATGTCAGAATTTGTTTTCACCACAAATATTTTGTTCTAATGAGGTCGAAACTTTATGTTTAGAGTTTATTGTGGCAACTCTCAGATTATGAATGCCCTAAAATAAAGCGATTGGATGTAATCATTTCCCTCCCCCAAATTGACAAGCTACAATCCTTTCTGCAGAAAATGCTATGAGCCTTTTCCAATGACAAATGGTTCTGCTGGAAAGCGTGTGACCAATTCCAGCACTCTTCCTAGCTTTCGGTCTGAGCCTAATGGCTCCATCTAGCCCTATGTAAATAATCACAATAAGTGGGTTTCACTGATCTTGTTTGTGATGAGACAATAGAGCTATTCCATCAGGGAAAAATCCAAAACTTCAACAGACGCTAATTTGAACATATTGCCTGCCCAGATGAATGTCCAGAAGGAGGAACAAAATCTAAGCTCCAAGCTAGCACGTAATCACTTTACACATTACCAGAAAATTGTCGCTCGCTTGGATTTCATTCAGACATACCAGTTATAGTCTCGTGATTTATGGCACTGCAAAATCTCCACAGAGTTCTTCTCCTGAAACCACTTGCTTTAAATATAACATATCTGAAGTTGAGCAGAGAAATTGGAAAAGCAGTTTACCTTGCAGGGAGGGGGGGGGGGGCAATCGATATTTTTATTCCTGACCAAGAAAAAAAATTAACTGTTCTTGCATCTCAACTGCTAAGTGAATACATCCATTCCACGCGGTCAACAGGATAGCTATGATCTCCCAAACTTTGGGAAGGTGTAATTGGTTGTCAAAATGGTTATATGCAGTAGCACAAGAAAATTCCTTCTGATGTTTTTTTAAATGGAACAAGTAAAATATTCAGGGACAAATCTCACCGGCATAGAAATTACTCAACTATGAGACAAAAAAATTTCTTTTTACGAAGTTTCCTTGGCATCACCCACGTATAAGTAGGCAAAATGAGCAGATTCACTTGGGATCTCTATAGTCATTAGGGAATCCATGTAGGCCCCGCCATCCAGATGAAGGCCCGTTGCCTTGGCGCTATCTCTGTGCCTTTCTCCCAATGCTCTGCCAGTATCACTCAAGGAGAGCTGGGCTGCCAGGACTCTCCCATGATCCAGTGCTCCTCAAACATTCTAACTGGTATCTCCTGGCACTGAAAAGGCCAGTGCAGGGATGAAAGCAATCCAAGGCAGCACTTATTTAGCAGGAAAACTTCAGATTGGTAGGCTGAAAAATGCTTCATGGATTGTGAAATCTGGTCTCCCACCCCCTCCCCCAAGAAATCTGGTCTTTTGTGTGCTCTCCCCCTCTTCTATAACAGATTTCAAGGGGCTGGACCAACCTTTCTCAAACTGGGGATCCTGACCCAAAGAGGAGTTGCTGGGGGGTGGGGCACAAGGTTATTTTAGGGGGTCATGGTATTGCCACCCTCACTTCTGCATTGCCTTCAGAGCTGTGGCAGCAGTTGGCTGGATGCCTAACTCTGAAGGTGGCACCTTGCCAGGAGCAGTTCAGAGGTAAGGGCAGCAATACCATGTCCTGCCACCTTTACTTCTGCCCTGCTGCCTTGAGAGCTTGGCGGCTAGAGAGTGGCAGCTGCTGACTGACACCCCAGCTCTGCAGGCAGCAGCACGGAAGTAAGGGTGGCAACATCATACCATATAATCCTTACTTCTGTGCTGCTGAGCCAGCAGCCACAGCTCTCCAGCTGCCACCACTACCATCAGCAGTGCAGAAGTAAGGTTAGCAGGACCACAACCTCCCCTATGATAACCTTACAGTCCCTGCCGCACAACTATTTTTTGGGTCAGGAGCCCAGCAATCACAGCACCATGAATTTTCAGATTTAAATAGCTGAAATCATGATATTTATGGGGGGGGGGGGGGATTAAATTGTGGGGGGGAAGGGGGGTTTAAATTGTGGAATTGACCAAAATGGACTATGAATATGGTACGGCCTTACTAGTGATGTTCCCTCATTCCAGCCCCATGCCCTCTTCAGACAGCAATCCAAAGTCCCACAAAGCATCTATATCAGGTTTAAGGGTGGAGAAAAGGATTCTGGGAGATACCATTTCCCCCATCCATAGTCTCCCCTAGCAGAGATTCACTGATTTTTCACCCACTCTTCTCACAGAGGGGGCAATAGTAAAGTCTTACTGGAGTGAAAGTTTGCCTGAATGCAGAGCTTTGTATTAGCTGATCAGAGCAGGAGGCAAACCTATTACTGATTTGGTCATAATTATTTGCTTGTACTTCTCAATATCATAGCATTGAGGGCTTGAAATGAAATTAATGGGGAGCAGGTTTAAAACTAATAAAAGAAAGTTCTTCACACAGCGTGTAGTCAACCTGTGGAACTCCTTGCCAGAGGAGGCTGTGAAGGCTAGGACTATAACAGAGTTTAAAGAGAAGCTAGATAATTTCATGGAGGTTAGGTCCATAAAAGGCTATTAGCCAGGGGATAAAATGGTGTCTCTGGCCTCTGTTTGTCAGAGGCTGGAGAAGGATGGCAGGAGACAAATCGCTTGATCATTGTCTTTGGTCCACCCTCTCTGGGGCACCTGGTGCTGCCCACTGTCGGCAGACAGGATACTGGGCTAGATGGACCTTTGGTCTGACCCAGTATGGCCATTCTTATGTTCTTATGTTGATGCCAAGCCTACTTGCTCAGTGGGAATCTTTCAACCAACTTCATTAGGCTTTGGCTCAATCTCTTAGAGAAAAGCAGGGGAGCAAAGTATTCACCTTCTATAGTCAAGAAAGCAAATGCAATGAAGTTATACTTTTACTATGTCTTGTACTGCCTTAGTGACAGTTAGTGCTCTTAACAATACACTCTTCCCCTCTGCCCCCATCAGTGTGACGATAGACTAATTACCAGGATACCAAATGTGAGCTCCAAACAGTCACCATGTTACAAAAGTCAAGGCAGAAAAGGTAAATTCAGCTATAAAGATGTGATATCTATTTAAAAAAAAAAAGCTATTTTAAGACGAGGCATTGAAATGACGAAGCTGAAACTGATATGGTCAGGGTTAGCTATTTCCCACCCCATAGCACATTACCGACCCATGGGCATGCTGCACTGGGAAGTGGGATTAAATTTAGCCTACTTTGGGCCAAATTTCCAGTTGTGCCACTCACACAAATAAGAACTGATTTTTAGAACAGCTCATTTCTACAGCTACACAAGGGTCAGAGTTTACTAAACTGCTCACCCCTAGCAGCGACTATGGTGATTCATAGACTTTAAGGCGAGAAGGGGCCATCAGGTTCTTCTAATCTGACCTCCTACACATTGCAGGCCAGGGGACCTCACCCGCCCACTCTGCTAACAGGCTGAATCCCTGAACGCCTCAGATGAAGATTTAAAAACTTCAAGTGACATTTATGGCCAATGTGCTGGCCCCTTTTTGCGAATCTGGTGGTTTTGTGTCTTTCCTGGAACATTTCAATGTCCAACCCTGTGCATGCCACATACAAAGATATGAAAACTACTCTAACTTCCAGTTTCCTCACAGACAGACTATTGAGGCACCTATCAGAATGCCCAGCACACACACAGTGAAGAATTCATAGTGACTTGGTTTGGGTGCAGAGGATGGAGAGCGTATGCTGTGTCAGGACTTTCTCTGGCAATCAGAATTTGAGGTCCCCTTTGGTTGGTGGGCTATTCATATGACAGTTACTAGCTCTGCGGGCTAGGAAAAGTTCTCTGTTCCAGGAGAGAAAGGCGAATGCAGCTGTGAATAAGTCAAGTTAATAATGATGTCAGCCAATCCGGTAAACAGTAGGTGCTTGATGGTTTTCTTTGAGTAAGAGCTGGAGCTGTGCATTTCAAATGAGTTATATGAAGCTGGCATGGTTATGGAAGGAAACGAGGGAGGCAGTCCAATAGCAGCGTGAGAACAAGGTGAGACAAGGAGGAGATAAAAGTCATTTTCTCTCTGGATTTTTTCCCCTGCAGTTCTGAGCTGAGAGGGCCACCTGACAATTCTGTTCATGAACCGATTACAGCTGAGTGACACCGTCAATCAAAGAGATGTGGATGCAAGGATTTGGTTCACGCTTTGAACACTGGCCTTACTTTGCAGTCTTTGGTACTTTCACCCTTTCTTACAACATGAAGCTAGTGTGGCATCATATATTTCCTGAGTCTTGGGATAGTTTTGCTCTTGAGCCCTTAATGCTGACGTTAAAAAAATAACCTATCAGCTCTCCTGCACTCTCTTTTCTATAAGACGTGCTTCCAATAGGATCTTACTAACCAATTTCATAAGCGTGTGCAAAAGCTGCATTGAAAAACAAGTGTGATGTCATAGTAGGGGATCTATTGTAGGCCACCTAACTAGGAAGAAGAGGTGGATGAGGCTTTTTTTAAAGAGCACAATCATCCAAAGCACAGGACCTGATGGTGATGGTGGACTTCAAGCACCCAGACATCTGCTGGGAAAAGGTAGCAGGGTACATATTGTCCAATAAGTTCCTGGAATGAACTGGAGATGTGGGTTCCCTTCCCCCCCTCCCCCCCCCCCCCCCCCCCCCCGAGAAAATTAAGCAACTTGGCAAATAGAAAGGAACTGGTTGAGAAATTGAAGGCAGAAAGCAGCTTGGGTAAAAGTGATGGTGAAATGATAGAGTTCGTGACTCTAAATGGTAGGAAGGAAAAAAGCAGAATAAAGTCAATGGATCTCAAAAAGAGATGTTTGTGGACTCAGGAAATTGCTTGGTAAGATCCCATGGGAAGCACATCTTATGGAAAAGAGTTCTGGAGAGTTCAATTTAGAAAAAACACTATTAAAGGTTCAAGAGCAAAACTATCTTAAGCTATAGGAAAGATAGAAATACAAAATACCACACTGGCCTTCCAAGGAGATCTTCAATGGCCTGAAAATCAAAAACGAGCTGTGCAAAAAGGGAAAGCTATAAAGGATGCGACTATTAAAAAAAACAACACAGAAGCAGAGGGACAAAATTAGAAAGACCTAGGTACAAAATGAGATTAAACTAGTGAGGGACTTAAAGGGTAACAAGTAAACATTTAAAAAATACATTAGAAGCAAGAGGAAGATCAAGGATAGAATAGGCCCATTACTCACTGAGGAAGCAAAGACAATAAACACAAAGCACAGCAATAGCCAAAGTATTAACTGCCTTTTTTCAGTTTTCATCAAAACCATTAGCAATAATTAGATGACTAACATTGGAACAGTATAAATGGAGTACTAGCTGAGGCTAAAACACAGGAGGGGGCAGAGTGAAGAAGTAGACAGACAAGTTAGATGTTTTCAGATTGGCAAGGACTAACAAAATACATCCTAGAATACTAGAGGAACTGGTTGAAGAGATCTGAGCCATTAGCAAACATCTTTAAGAACTTTTGGAGGATGGGAGAGATCCCAGATGCCTGGAATGGGGTAAATATAGCACCTATCTGTGAAAAGGGGAATGACGACCACCCAGGGAATTATACACCTGTCAACTTGACTTTGACATCTGGAAAGATAATGGAGCTTATCATCAATTTATAAGCACTTAGAAGACAGTAAGGTGACAAGCATCAGTCAACATGGATTTGTCAAGAATAAATCATGTGAAACCAAACTAATGTCCTTTTGTGACAGGCAAACAAGCCTTGTGTATGGGGAAGGAAGCAGCAGAGATGCTACATCTCCACTTTTAGTAAGGCTTTTAATACTGTCCCACATGACCATCTCACAAGCAAACTAGGGAGATGTAGCCTACTATGCCTACAAACCTACTATAAAGTGGGTGCACAACTGATTGGAAAACTACACTCAGGGCATGTCTACACTAGGAAATTATTTGGGAAAAGTTATTTCAAAATAATAACTCCCAAAATAATAATTTTGAAGTAGTGTGTCCATGCTACGGGGAAGCCTCAAAATAGTCTGAGACAGGCTCCCTTACTGTGGACACACAACCTCGACGTAGAGCCCCAGGAAGCACTGGGGGGTAATTAGTTTGAATTACTGGGGAGTTGTTATTTCAAAATAGCAGAAGTGGAGCTATTTCGAAATAACACCACACTACCGCTATTTCGAAATAACAATTTCAGAATAAGCATTATTTCTCATGGAAAGAAAGAATTATTATTTCAAAATAAGCAGCCTGTTATTTCGAAATAACAGACTTGGTGGTGTGGATGCTCCTCCACTTGTTATTTCAAAATCAGAGGAGTTATTTCAAAATAAATCCCTAGTGTCAACCAAGGCTCAGAGGGTAGGTATCAATGGTTCCTGGTTAAGCTGGAAGGGCATATCAAATGGGGCCCTGTGGGTGTCTGTCCTGGGTCCAGTTCCATTTATAAATGATTTGGATAATGGCATAAAAAGGAGAGTTTTAAAGTTTGCTGATTATACCAAGCTGTGAGTTGCTGCAAGTGAAGGATGTGATTAGAATGCAAAATGATCTTGACAAACTAGAGAAATGGTCTGAAATAAATTGGATGAAATTCAAGAAGGACAAATGAAAAGTATGATACTTAGAAAGGAACAATGTGTCGTACACATACAGTGGAGACGACAGACTCGCCAGGACTTTGGGCAAGGCAGTAGGGGCCCGGCTCTGTGCCCACAGAAAGGGTGGTGTCTTGGGTCCTCAGTGCTGTCTAGACATCATAAGCCAAATGGGCAAACAAAATGCAACGTTCTAGCCAAGGCCTGGATACTATAGTAACACCTTTAACACACCTGTCAGGCAAAGTTCCCTCTAAGCCGTGTGGCTGAGCATCCCTGCAGCAATGTTCTGACCCCCACACAGAAGTTCAAAGCTCCCCATGCAGACAAGGAGATCAGCTGATTGGCAGAGACAAGCAGGGTTCCTTCTAAGGTGCGCACCTATGCTGGTGCTCACTCACCAACATTTCAGTCCTGTCCACCTCCTCTGCAGAGCCACTCAACCGTGACCCCAGCTGCTCCTGGGGATAGGGCCATGTGGTGGATGGCTTCCCCACACCAGGAACAGCTGGGCAGCCACTACATGGCAACTGGGAGCTAGAGCCTGGGTCGTGGTACTAAAAATAGCATGATGGCCCCAGCACCTGCCACACAGACGTGACCTAACTGCTCCCATGGGTGGAGCCGCAATGTGACTGGCTGCCCACATTCAGGGACTGCTGCCGGGGCCACAGTGCAGCTGCTCCTAGGCCAGAGTGGCAGTGCTAAAAATAGCCCCACACCCTCACCTGGGTGCAGCCATCACACGGCCCAGGTGGAGCATGGGAGTCCTGGGCTGCAGCGGGTCTACTAGAGAGAGTCCCTGGAAGCAGTGGGGGTCAGCATAGCAGGGACGATGCTCCATGTGGCCCAGGCCGCATGGCGGGGGAGGAGGGTTGCCCCTTGTGCCGCAGCTGGAGCTGGGCCGCAGTGAGGCTTTGCACCCTGAGCACATGACGTTAATATGACTGCACAAGACAAAACTCACTCCGCTCATGAATGGAAGATCTTAGAGGGAACACGGCCTGGAATGCAAACCTTTTGTTTTGATGGCCTTGAAATGAACAGCCCTGACATTTCCAAAACTGTATTCTTTTGTGTTTCAACCAAAATGAGATGCTGAACTAGACATGAATTCACACGACGTTTTGGTCAACCCAGCGGTGCCTTTTGCAGTGGAAAAAGAGTTTTGAGCACAACATTTCACCCAACCCTAGTTTTGACTCCTTGAAATCCATTTATGATCCTCAAGTTGCGAACCCATGATAGAAACAACCTCGGCACAATCTCTTCCTCTTTCATACTTACTACAGAGATTTGATGGAAATAAAAAGCAACACTTTCTATAAAGACACGCCCAACACTTACACAGATAGTGTATTATTATAAGTACTCTGGGCTCAGGTAAATTTAGCTGAATTTAGGAGTTTTTGAAATCTCCCTCATGTCTGGAAGGTATGTGTATTTGACATCCTGAGTGGAGATGGATGATCATCTTTTAACCTCTTCATTCCTGACCACAATCACAACCGTGGAGGAGATGGTAATATGGCTAGAAGTGCAACATTCCCCCAGAAACTGAGAAGGAACCAAATGGGTCTTGTACCGACACTGTGTGGGTGGCTAGATGGCTTTATTTTTAAAGAGGTAACAAAGAAAGCCTGTCATCTCTTTCTCTGTTACCCATGGGATTGAATTTTCAGGGCAGCTACAAGCATGGAAGCCAGTAGAAGCAGAACATCTATTATGAAGGAGAAAAGAGTCCCCCGAAGAAATGAGAACATTTCATCGGCACTTACAGTAAACTCCATAGAAGCGCAAGGCATCTCAGCACTCTGGTACTTATCAAATCACTCTGCATCCGCAACTTTGAAAGGTCATCCATTTATCACAGAATCAAAAACAGGGACCATAAATTACCTCTAGCATTTTATCTGTTAAGTGAAATTTAGTTGTGGCTAGACACAACATTACATAACCAGGATTGCCCTCAGGCCTTGGGCATATTACACACTTGCAGTTGCCATGGAAATAACGATTCTGATTTAACAAGTGATAGGCAGCAACCTGTCATTCTTAAATGTCCCAGGGGGACTCAGCAATGAACGTTAGGCTGAGGGGGCCTCATGGTGATCCTTGTGAAATCTAGAGCTGTCTTGCAGCGTTTGCTTGCATTTTTTGCGAGCCCTTGCCAGAGAATTTTGACGGGACTGCTGGTCTCTGGGTAACTTTTCTGGCATGGTTTGTATTATTGTTCTGTACTGCAGTCTGCATCCAGGATTCATTGCCCACATGAATCAATCAAGAAACACAACACACACTGCACACCAAACAAAATGTTGCCCTCTACACCACAACTTGCCTACCTCTTTGCCACAAGCACAGAGATTTGACTGCAAGCCTCGGTAGGCGCAGCAGTGGCAAATACACGTACGCTTTCTTCATATAGCAGTGAGCTTTGATCCCTGCTTTGAGTGCAAAACGCAGCTCAGTATGAATTACTGGCAAGGCCACAATGTAACAAAATGGGAAACAGCAGATACTGTGAGCAGATGTTGCTAGGATTGCTCCATTGGCCAAATTTTCATGCCCTCACTCAAGCTCTTCCATTGTGCATCCAAATGGGTGCTATTGCCCGTTGGTTTGTGCTTTAACATAACTTGGACCAAATGCTCTGGATGTCCCCACTTTTTTCTTCCTCATTCCAGGCTCTTCATTGTACCCACCATTCTTTTAGGCAAAGCAAAGTCACATAACTTTCCCCTTTATTTGGCTCTGGTGAGGCCACATTTGGAGTATTGCATCCAGTTCTGAACCCCCCACTATAAAAAGGATGTGGACGCACTGGAGAGGGTCCAGTGGAGGATGACCAAAATGATTAGGGAGCTGGAACTCATGACCAATGAGGAGAGGCTGAGGGATTTGGGTTTGTTTACTCTGCAGAAGAGAAGAGAGAGGGGGGATTTGATAGCAGCCTTCAACTTCCTGAAGGGAAGTTCCAAAGAGGATGGAGAAAGGCTGTTCTTAGTAGTGATGGATGGCAGAACAAGGAGCAATGGTCTCAAGTTACAGTGGGGGAGATCTAGGTTGGATATTAGGAAAAACTATTTCACTACGAGAGTGGTGAAGTACAAGAATAGGTTACATAGGGTGGTGGTGGAATCTCCATCCCTAGAGGTTTTTAAGTCTTGGCTTGACAAAGCCCTGGCTGTGTTGATTTAGTTGGGATTGGTCCTGCCTAGAGCAGGGGGCTGGACTTGATGACCTCCTGAGGTCTTTTCCAGCTCTATGATTCTATGACCTCCTCTTGAGAAACTAACGTCATTCACTGACTGGCTACAAGTGGTGATGTTGGGCATTTTTTCCCTCCCAAAAGCTCAGCATGTTCTATCTGTAGCACCCCCATGATGAACTGATTCAATTAAAAAACAACAGTGACTGTGGGCTTAACTGGTCCCTGCTGAAGCTCCGTAACACCTCATCTTCCAGTCCATGACTTGAAAAATAAGCAGCACAATATAGCTGACTTCAAGATCAGATTTTCAACCCTTACTACATGTCTTTCATTTGATTCTCTTTCTCCTCTCTTCATGGCATGTGGCCTGCAATCTGTTCAACTGTTCAGATGGTCTAGAGAAAAATCATGAATGGCGAGAACCATAGAACCATGGAATGCTAGAACTGGAAGGAACCTTGAGAAATCAAGTCCAGTCCCTGGCCCTCACGGCAGGACCAAGCAGTGTCTAGATCATCCCTGATAGATGTCTGTCTAACATGCTCTTAAATATCTCCAAAGATGGATATTTCACAACCTCCCTGGGAAATTTATTTCAGTATTTAACCACCTTGACAGTTAGGAAGTTTTTCCTAATGTCCAACTTAAACCTCCCTTGCTGCAATTTAAGCCCATTGCTTCTTGTCCTATCATCAGAGGCCAAGGAGAACAATTTTTCCCCCTCCTTCTTGTAACACCCTTTTAGATACTTGAAAAATGATATCATGTCCCCTCTCAGTCTTCTCTTTTCCTAGACTAAACAAGCCCAATTGTTTCAGTCTTCCCACATAGGTCACATTTTCTAGACTACTTGCGCAAGAGGGCCAGTGTAGACAGGCACCTTCATTTTTTGCGCAAGAAAGCCCGATGGCTAAAATGGCCTTCGGAGCTTTCTTGTGCAAAAGCGCATCTATACTGGGCACGGATGCTTTTGCGCAAAAGCACTTTTTGCGCAAAATCATCCGTGCCAATCTAGATGCTCTTTTGCGAAAATACTTTTAATGGAAAAACTTTTCCGTTAAAAGTTTTTCCACAAAATCATGCCAGTCTAGACGCAGCACTAGTGTGTTTGGCTTGGATCCACATCATTTCACTCATCAAGCACCGAATTCCATTGCATGCGCAGCATAAGCTTTCAGTCTCTTTAAAAGGGGCTGCGATTGGAGCTTTCTGACTCAGGGTGAATCTGGTTCGCTCTCTACCCCACCCCACCCAATCCCCCTCTCAGGACAGATCTTCAGCTGGTGTAAATCAGCAAAGGTCCATTGACCTGAACAGAATTATGCCAATTTGCTCTGAGAATTTGACTCGTCATCTTTCTGTCTGGAAGAGACAACAAATATTAAATCAAATCAAAATACTAGAGAAAAAATATCCCAAGGGAAGTGAACCCTTTTCTCCAACACCACTCCACTTGGAGGAAAAGCACTTGAGTGGAAATTACTGCACAGCATTAAAATCTCTTGTATATCCAGCAATTCAACAGTCTGTAAAATTACTCGGGCTTGCTTAGAAAATAACCGGAAGAAAACACTGAGAACTTAATTCCAACCTGGTTTCACCCACCACTCCAGTACTTTCCAATTAACATCCAATCTGCTGCTTACATGCATGGGAGAGATAAGTTCTTTCCATGCACTTGACTCAAATAATAGCTTCAGCGGCAATGGTATTGTATTCCAATGCTTTCATCTATTAGTGGTTTATTGTGCCCTCTACCAAGAAGTCAGATTGGCTTAAGTCTATTACTTGCCAAACCAATCCCTAAAAACTAAACATCTCTGTGGACGTGCTCTCTAAGGCTATGTCTACGCTAGGAAGTTATTTTGAAAATACTCCCAGAATAACGATTTTGAAATAGCACCATTCCTCTTCACAAGCAGGAGTTATTATTTTGAAAAAACGGGCTTGGTAGTGTAGACACACATCTTATTTTGAAATAAGATGACCTGCCCCAAAAGGCCTTTTCTCTCCTCTCATATAAATGACCGTCATGGTCCGCGCCTCCCCTCAGATCTCTGGGCGTCATCATCGGGGGGGTTGAGGCAGCTGTCCCCACCTCCCCTCAATTCTGAAACACCCTCTCCCTCCACCATGTCCCAATTTATGACATCTCTTAGTCCCTTCCTGCCCCGGGCAGTAGAGTTCCTTATGTCCAGGAGTACCTGGCGCCGGCCCAATCCGGGCCTCCTTTGCCTAGACGATGGATGGAGGGGAGGGGGATCTGGGCCTGCTCTCGCTCCAGGTCCCAACCCAGGACCCTAAGGACAGGGACACGATTCCCTGCCCAGTTGGTGGGGCTGCAACTGTAACTCACCAACCCTCAAGCGACCTCCTGGCTCCGCCACTCAGTCCTGGGTCACTTCCTCTCCTCCACCACGTCCTATCTCCACGTCTGCCCCTCTGGCCATCAGGAGTAACCTCTGGCAAATCCAGCTCCCCCATTGGGCTCCACGGCCCCTCTGCCGAGCCGCTGCGCATTCCTGACTCTGGGCTCTTCCTGGCTCCCCCTTCCACTCCCTTGGCTCCCTTCCACACCTTTGGCTTCCTCCTCCACCCCTCTGGCTTCCTCCCCTTTGGCCTTCTCCTCCGCCGCCTTCTGGGGCCTCTCGGGGCTTGCTTTATACCCTGCGCTGGCCTCTGATGTCCCGCCGCGCTGGCCTACAGCTCCGGCTGTGACATCATCCCACGCCTCGGGCCACCTCACGGCTACATCCTCCACAGATAGAGCTGCCTCAGGGCCGGCTGTAGTGCGGGACTCTGGGACCGTGGTGGTGGCGGTGCCAGTGGGCTCCGCAGCCCCGTCACAAACCCCCATCGAGAGCTCAGAGTAGGGGTCATGCGGAGGCATAGGGGGTGCTGTAAATGGCAAGTTGCTTATTCTTGTATGACTGTGGATATTTTCCCCTCACCATCCAGAGACTATATGAAATATTCATTTCCCAACCAGACTGGACAGAGAGGGCTGAGGAAGTTTTAGCCAACCACATGTCACGTTTTTGCATTATTTCCACAATAAGCAATAATGGTTTGGATGCCCCCAACCCACCACACACATCAGCATTATGCTGCTCTCCAAGGGTATGTCTACACTACCCCACTAGTTCGAACTAGCAGGGTAATGTAGGCATACCACACTTGCAAATGAAGCCCGGGATTTGAATTTCCCGGGCTTCATTTGCATAAGCCGGGCGCCATTTTTAAATCCTGGCTGGTTCGAACCCCGTGCCGTGCGGCTACACGCGGCACGAACTAGGTAGTTCGGACTAGGCTTCCTAGTTCGAACTACCGTTACTCCTCATTCTACGAGGAGTAACGGTAGTTCGAACTAGGAAGCCTAGTCCGAACTACCTAGTTCGTGCCGCGTGTAGCCGTGCGGCACGGGGTTCGAACCAGCGGGGATTTAAAAATGGCGGCTTCCGGCTTATGCAAATGAAGCCCGGGAAATTCAAATCCCGGGCTTCATTTGCAAGTGCGGTATGCCTTCATTACCCCGCTAGTTCGAACTAGCGGGGTAGTGTAGACATACCCCAAGATACTACTGAGACAGACTCTGAGACAGAGAGCACGTATTACACAGTGATCATGGCATGTGAGGGTATGTCTAGACTACATGCCTCTGTCGCCAGAGGCATGTAGATTAGGCTGCCCGCATAGGGAAGTGAAGCGGTGATTTAAATAATTGCCGCTTCATTTAAATTTAAATGGCTGCCATTTAAATCAGCTGTTTGTCGGCTCAGCGTGCTAGCCTGGACGCTCCGCGGTTGACATCAAAGGCATTTCCCTATGCCAGGTAGCCTAATCTACATGCCTCTATCGCCAGAGGCATGTAGTTTAGACACACCCTGAATGAGGAGTCCTGTAAATTCAGTAGAGAGTAGGAGCAAAAAAAGATGTGCATTGAAGATAGAGAAAATAAATGACAGTCAGTCAGAGCCCATGGAAAGTATGAGAAATCTCTCTATATAAACAAAACTTTTCCTGCGGGATGACAGAGTGATGTCATCACATCACTCTGTGCCCAGCATCCCCTGCCTCCCTCCTTCCCTTTCCCTCCCTGATGTGCTGCGGCCAGGGGGAAGAGCACAGGCCCAGCAAGGCCCTGGAAAGGCTCTCCTCCACCCTCCCCACTGGCTGGGGGGAGGAGCATGGGGCCTGCATAGCCTTTCCTTCTCACGGGGGGACTGCGGCCGAAGCTGCGGGGAGGAGGACAGATCCACCAAGCCTTCCCTCCCCCATCGCTTGCCCAGGAGGGGTGGAGCCACCAGGTCTGCAGCCAGGAGCCATGCGCCCTCCCTCTTTATGGCAGAGAGGGGTGCAGTCAGCCATGGCCTGAGCCTGGCCCAAACCCCTAGCAGCTGGAAGAAGAGAGCTGGGCCAGTCACAGATCCAGCTCAGCCCCCTCAGTCACTGGGGTATGTCTAGACTACATTCGCCATTAGTTTACTGAACATACCCAAATGAAGCCGCGATTTAAATAATTGCCGCTTCATTTAAATTAAAGTGGCTGCTGCGCTAAGCCGATCAGATGTTTGTCGGATCAGCACGCTAGTCTGAACGCTCTGCGGTCGACATCAAAGGCATTTGTCGACTGACCCGTTGTGCATCGTAGGATGAGGTTTACCAGGGCGGTCAACAAATGCCTTTGATGTCGACCATGGAGCGTTCAGACTAGCGTGCTGAGCTGACAAACAGCTGATCGGCTCAGAGCAGCAGCCATTTTAATTTAAATGAAGTGGCGATTATTTAAACCGCCGCTTCATTTGGGTATATCTAGTAAACTAATCAATATGGCTCTGACATACCCTGGAGGAGCAGCTGGCCCTTGCTGGCTGCCAGGGAGAGAGCTGGGAGTGCCTACCAACAGAGAGGGGTGTTGGCAAGCATAGCCAGCCGGGGGCACCGCCCCCAATTGAATTTAAAAATTACAAAAGCTTCAGAAGAAACAAACATGCTTGATAAGTCCCCTTGTCAAGGGTGAGAAGGGTTCCAGCTGAAACCCTGCCTTCGCCATCAGCTCTGAGAAGCAGAGTAAGGGCCTAAAGCTAACGCAAGCTTCTGAACTGGACTAGACACCCAGGCTAGACTGAAATTTTAAGATATGCTACGCTCCTAGGCTAATGGAGTCCCTCGGCCATAATTAACTCCCTGACTGGAACAAGTTTCTTACCAGACCGGATGCTAAGATTCTTGAAACTGAAGCAGACTTTATAGTCCTGTAGCTCCACCCCTAAGAGGTTCTGGCCAATCAGCCCCCTCCACCTAACCCAACTCAAAGCTAGGAGCACACATTGCAGCCTCTCTTGGTGGCTAGAAAACTGCATTAATGTGCTATTCTAAAGAAAAAAAATACCCAAGTCTACTTCATGTCAAAAACCAGCAATTAGACAGAAAAAGGAACATAGACACTACGGTGCATCAAACATTGTTATTTTTCCTTGGGACTCAAAAGGAAATATGAATATGGGTAGGCTGTTACCCAGTCAATCCTTCCACAAATCAATCCTCTGTGCCTCCATACTCCCCCTTACAGACTGGTTCCAGCCCAGAGTTACTACCTAGAGGCCCGCTACTCCAAGTACTTAGTACAGGGCCTACTCTTCAAGTTACAGTGGGGGAGGTCTAGGTTGGATATTAGGAAATACTATTTCACTAGGAGGGTGGTGAAGCACTGGGATGGGTTCCCTAGGGAGGGGGTGGAATCTCCATCCTTAGAGGTTTTTAAGTCTCGGCTTGACAAAGGCCTGGCTGGGTTGATTTAATTGGGATTGGTCCTGCCTTGGGCAGGGGGCTGGACTTGATGACCTTCTGAGGTCTCTTCCAGCTCTATGGTTCTATGATTCTTTACCACAGTGAATGGTGCCATGCTGTGGGACTAGTGATAGCGGCGAGTATTAATCTCTGTGGGTATGTCTACACAGCAAAGTTATTTCAAAATAACTGTACTAGCATCTACACAAGCCAAACACTATTTCAAAATTCATTTGAAATAGCGGAGGGCTTATTTTGAACTTGGTAAGCCTCACTCCACGAGGAACAGCGCCTATTTAGAAATTGCTGTGTAGATGCGGATTAGAGGCTATTTCGAAATAGGGAGCCTCCAGCCCTTCCCAGGGTGCCCTGTTGGCCACTCTGGCCCTAACCAGGCAAACTCCTCTCCTTTCCCCGTCCCTGGAGTCCATAAAGGAGTTGACTCTGGCCACAGTGTCTGTGCCAGTTCCAGGCCTTCCAGCCCAGAGCCAGTATTCACCGCCCCTGACCCAGTGGCCCTAGCATGAGCAGGCAGCCAGTGTCAGCCAGCCCTCCACCACACCCCAGAACCAGTCCCCCAGTTCCTAGGAGCCTGCCAGGGACCAGAGAAAGCGGGCGCCTTCCTGGTCCAGTGCAGAGATCATGGACCTGATTAAGGTTTGGGGGGATGCCTCCAATGTCCATGATCGCCGCACTAGATGGAGGAAAGTGGCCATCTACAGCAGGATAGCTGCCAGCCTGGCCACCAAAGACCACATGCGAACCCAGGAGCAGGTTCGGATGAAAATTAAGGAGCTGCAGCAGGCCTATGCCAGGGCCACAGGGGGCAGCTCCAAAACAGGAGCAGACCCAGAGAGCTGTCCCTATTTTGATGCCCTGGACTGCATCCTGGGGGGCGAGATGATCTGTGCTCCCCAGGTGGTCATTGACCCTGGGGCAGAGGGCCCTGACCAGGGCATGGAGGAGGAGTAAGAGGAGGGCTAGGAGCCACAGGAGACCGGAGGGAGTGTGCCACACAGCCAGGACCCCCGAGCTGTCTCAGCGGACTTGTCGCTGATGTCATCTGGGGAGGCAACATGTGAGTGCCATCACTGTCCCCTTATGAGAGGGAGGGAGACCAGGGACCAGGAGAAGCACCAGAGTGCCCAGGGGCGGCTCTGGCTCCATGGTGCTGAGTGCTGTGGTGCCCTGAGTGAGGGCAACCAGAACACGAAAAGAAAAAAAATGCTTTGCTGTCCCTCAACGAGGTAGGCAAGCAAGCAGGAAAACCTGAGAACTGGCTGTCCAGGGGGGTCCCTTTAAGCACAGGCCTCAGATAACCTCAGGCAGCAGCCACACAAGGTAACTCCTGCCCTGCCAGAACCGGTTCCGGACGGCCTTAAAAGCGATTCAGTGTCCAATCAGTGTGGATGCGCTACATTGAAATAGCAAAATGCTATTTCGAAATGCATTTTGAGTCTAGACGCGTTATTTCAAAATAAGGTATTTTGAAATAACACTCTAGCGTAGATATACCCTATGGGTCCTAACAATCCATCCATCTAATAACATGCTCTGACATTTGTGCACCAAGAGCTGTGGAGGAAAAGTACTCTCTCCAAAATCACCAATACCACTATCTTGTAGTACTCTGGTTCCAACCTACCACTATACAACAACCAACCCGGGTTCAGCTGACTTCCTAGTGTTAAATGACTACCTTCTTATCTGTAGGCTTGGAAGGAATGGATTTTAATTGGTAAATGTTGATTTTACTGTACACACTCAAGCCCACAAAAATTTCCATCAGTAATAATCAAAATTTACAGATAAGCAAAGGTAGGAAAATGCTACTTTTTTTAGTAGTACAGACAGTCCCCGACTTACGCGGATCTGAGTTATGTCGGATTTGTAGTTACGAACGGGGCTTTTCTCGCCCCACCCAGACGCACCGCGGTCCCGTCGCCCGTGTCCTCTGGGGTGAGAAAAGCTGCTCCGCGTCTCCCTGGTCTGCTGGGGGGGGGGGGGGCCCAGCTGACCAGGGAGACATGGAGCAAAGCCGCAGAGGACGTGGGCTGCGGGACCGCGGCGCGTCTGGGCGGTCCCGCTGTCCGCGTCCTCTGAGGCTTTCCTCCGCGTCTCCCTAGTCTGCTGGGGGGGGGGCTCCCCCAGCAGACCAGGGAGACGCGGAGCAAAGCCACGGAGGATGCAGGCGGGACCACGGTGCATCTCGGCGGTCCCGCCGCCCGCTTCTCCCTGGTCTGCTGGGGGGGGGTGCAGCTAGTGCATCCCCCCCCAGACCAGGCTTTTCTCGTGACGCCTGGGGTACAGCAGCTGGGGCGCTGCCGGGTTGGTCCCGCAGCGCCGCTCCTCAGTGCTACTGGACTAACCCGGCAGCACCCCAGCTGCTCTGCCCCAGGCGTCCTGATTCATCCGCTGCTTGTCAGTTTCAGCAGCGGCTGAATCTGGATGCCTGGGGCAGAGCAGCTGGGGTGCTGCTGGGTTGGTCTAGTAGCGCCGAGGAGGGGCTGAGGTGCTGCTGGGTTGGTCTAGTAGCACCGAGGAGGGGCGCTACTGGACCAACCCAGCAGCACCCCAGCTGCTCTGCCCCAGGCGTCCAGATTCAGCCGCTGTTGAAACTGATCAGCGGCTGATTCCAGGAAGCCCAGGGCAGAGCAACTCTGCCTCGGGCTTTCTGTAGTCAGCCGCTGGTCAGTTTCAGCAGTGGCTGAATCTGGACGCCAGTTCCGACTTACATACAAATTCAACTTAAGAACAAACCTACAGTCCCTATCTTGTACGTAACCCGGGGACTGCCTGTAGTAGTTTATCTTTAATACAGCAATGTTCTGTGTTCACTTTTTTTGTTTTGTTTTCCCTCTACTGCTGCTTGATTATGGAGTTCCTTTTCTAAATGGTCAGTTTGTAATGCTGGTGTTAGGCTCTACTATATGTACTCTACTGCTTTAACTTCTAAAATCTCAGTGTTTGTTATTAAGTAATTAATAATTACCTGTTCCTCTCCATGTTTCCTGCAACTGTGAAAATTCAAGTAAATAAACATTTTAAAAAGCTTCAGCTCATAATTTTGTGCATCTGAGAGAGACAAAAATTGGGACAAATGCTTAAAATAACGAGTATAATCTGTTGAAATGTTAAAAAAAACATCAAATTCTGCCAAACCCATTTATTTGTTATAAGCAAGGCAAGTGGAAATAATATTTGAAACAGACTGTAGGAAGGGATTAAAGTGTGCTACTGAAAGATGTTATAAAATATAATGAATCTTGCTTTACTCAGCCTGAGAAATGTAAAATGAATAAGATTGTGCCTCCTTCTTACCTTAGGGTGGGCAAAATTAGATGACTGAACATTCTGGAAAGGAACAATGTTTGTAACATATGATTATCAAATCCCTTTCCTCCACACCTTCATAAATAAATGTAAGTTTCACAGCTCATTCTATTTTTTGTTAATTTATAATCGGTTAATAATAGAACATAGTGGAAATGTTCCATTTCACTGAGTGACCTGAACTCTCCAGCTATAAGAGAAAAATCCAGCCCTAGCAAAACAGTTGCAATAGATTGAAGATCTACTTTCATATCCCTTTTCTGCGATGATTCAATTTGTCATGTGAGTAAGAAGATCGTTTAATTTTATACAAAGTGTATTGCAGCCTGTTTTGCATACTGAAGAGGTATTTTAAGACTGAGTGAAATGCATTTTAATTTGCTGTAACTCATAGACCTACTGAATTATTCATGTAATAAATCATTTATTTATTAATCTCGTGTCTGACAGCTTTGACGTTAATATTTCAAATAAACTTTCCATTTGGATGCAACATGACCATCCTTGGTTTTGTCCCAGCTTTCAAGTGGTCAGCACAGAATGAGTGGCCTTCAAAACTAGTTTATTTCCTGACTTGGGAGAGGAACAAGTTGACACAAACATGGGATACATTATTTCTCGACTAACTCATTGACAAGTGTGTGTTTAATTATACAGGTTTCTTAGAAAGGAAAAAGTTATAACTTGGTTATAACTTGCAAATGATGCTACATTTTGTGCAAATGGGGCTATATTTTGTTCTGACAAAATAACACTATTTCTTTTTTAGCTTCCTTGTTTAGAAATAACGTCTTCCTTTCAGGCATTCTGCTTCTATGTATCTTTATGAATTCATGTGAAATTCACCCCATGTGCAAGACCAGCATCAAGACCGGTTTTTGCTCTTTACACAAGGAATCACTTAGGGTATGTCTACACTTGCCCCCTAGTTCAAACTAGGGAGGCAAATGAAGCATACTGAAGTTGCTAATGAAGTGCGAGATTTAAATATTGCATGAGGAGTAACAGTTAATTCGAGGGAAGGGTTTTGGATCGGACTACCGCGTCTACACGTGGCACGTTAATTCGGGCTACCGGCATTTTAAAATGGCAACCGGCCGCAAATATGCTAATCAAGTGCGGGATATTTAAATCCCGTGCTTCATTAGCAACTTCAGTATGCTTCATTTGCCTCCCTACTTCAAACTAGGGGGCAAGTGTAGACATACCCATAGTCACAGTGGCATCCAAATAACCACACTTGCTAACGATACACTACACACCAGGCCAGCTACATACCCACTGCTGTATCGGGAATTCTTTGAGCAGTGCATGCACTTAGACAGATTCCATTGTGATAATATAAACCTCCCAACTGAATTTACTGCATTTTTAAATATGCATCTATCAAACCCATTCCATATCATAGTTGGGGGAAATCCTGAATTGTCTGTTTGAAGTGTACCTGTCACTTCCAGGGGCTAGGCTGGAGGATCAGGAGATATTTCAGGCCTCATGTATGTCTTGTCCAAGTGATTTTAAAAAAAATCCTGTTCTTACTCAGCTACTCAGCTGATGTAATTCGCCAAAGCTGCCTTGACATCCATGAAATGCCATTGATTTACACCGGTTGAGGATCTGGCCTCCCTCATTAACTAGAATGAGATTCCTGTTCAGACTTTGAGCTCTGGTTGCCCTCTAAAATATAGGACACATGGAGGCAGGATAATGCTTCTCTACCAGAAGATTTTTAGCATGTCTCCCAAAATAGAACTCAGAATAATACCTTTCACTAAAACTGTAGCTTTTGGAGCTTCCTTTTCAGTGTTTGCCAATGTAGTTAATTTCAGCTTGTTGCCTTTAGAAAACTAATCATGTGTCACTGCTGTGCTAAAAACAACTTCCTCCCCCTTGCAGAGCAAACAAAGCAATGTGTTCCTTCTAGTGTTCCAGAGTGAAAAGACTTGGGGCTAAATTGTCAAGTTTAATTTGTGCCAGCAAATAAATGGGTAGTTTATAGAGAAGGCTCCAATGCAGGAAAGTGCATAAGCACACGCTTAAGTACATGCTTAAATCTATCCCTGTTTAGCAAAACCCTTACGCTCATGCTTACCCATAAGCATATGATCTAAATGTGCTGCTAAATAGGAATGTTTGTGTCTTTGATCTTTTCACAACATCAAGACTATGAGGAAACCCAAAGATGCATCATGGTCTAAACAACCATATTTACTCCCTATATATAAATCGACAAGGTCTAGCTACATAGACACTGGTACACTTTTAGATTCTCCAGGCTTCCAGAATGGAAGACAGAGGCCACACTACAGAGTTCTCACACCCACTTAAAGAGAAGGACAAGGGGTGACCTGATCCCTGTCTATAGATCAAGGGGGGGAAAAATCTGGAAACCAAGGACTCTTCTGGCTAGCAGGAAAAGGTCTAACAAGATCCAATGGCTGGACACTAAACCAACACATGCAGAGGGAAATTTACATCCTTGGGGGTAAATCTTCACTGCAGAATTAACTCAGGTGACCACCACCCAAGTATCAGCACCTGGGTTAGCCCCACCAGGTGTGACTAGTCATGTGTCAAAACCCTACCCGAATCTCTGGGTCCTCACTGGCGCGGTGCTCACCTCTATGAGGTACCATGGCTCTTTGGGTTGTGGAAAGCAAAGCTGCTCTGATGTTTTCCCAGTAAACTGCTAAGCACCTGGGGAAAACTGGACTATCAACACTTGAGCAATTTCCCCTGCATCCTCACCAAAACATGGGCAAGTTCCCAGCCCTAGCGAGAGTGTCACTCAGACTCTAGTCTATACCTCAGCTGGGCCAACTAGTTTGGGTACAAAACACCTCCAAACTCAGGTGGGAAGGCTGTGGGTAGACGGGAAGGGAGGAGAAAAGCCACATTGAAGTAAGAGCTTGAATTAACTCTGCAGTAAAGACAGTCTCTTAGTGAATATTTAAGCTGAAAATTGGCTTCTCACAGGTATTCAACTTAATAAAGTTTGTTCATTAAAATATTCATGGAAACAGAACTCAAACAGGGCACGAACACAGTCAATGTGAATTCATTTTATGGTCATATTCATCCAGCCCTATTTCAGATGTTGAAATTATTCACCATTGTTGGGCCAATTTGATGGTTCTCTCTGCTGGAAGACGAAACCTTCAGCGGAACTAAGGACAGTTCAATTTTTGTGATTGTGACTCTTTTAAATTGTTTTATTTAGATTTGTTTCCATTTGTAGCAATCAAAATTCTTAGAGAGCCTTCTGTGCTGCTCTGAATGAGGCAAAGAGCTGAAATAAATGGAGTAAAAGATGATGTTTAGCTCACAAGCGACGCTAGCACTGGATAACCAAACAAGCAATTGTTGTGGTCACATTTTGGCTGCCTCAATTTGTAGACGGGCCAAATGTCAGAACAGCTTCTTTTGGAAGAAAAGCAGAAAAAGATACGCAAATTGTGCTTTGCAATTTGCGTATCTTTTTCTGACTTTTCCCGGCAGTGTAGATATAGCCTAGGTGAGGAGCTCACCTCAGTCTATTTTGCCCCTCACTTTATTTTGTTCTATCAAATTTCTTCATGCAGAATTAGGGCTCAATTGGCTCTCTCCCAAGACTTGACTATGGAGCAGCATGTCAATCACAGACCAGACCCAGATTGGACTCTGAGCTGTGTCTGGCTCCCCCTTGCACCAAAGAAAACAGATGTATTAGCTGCAGACCTGGGGTAGGCTCCTTCCCCATCTGCATAGGCTCTGAAGCCCTGGCGAGCGCAATGGGCAGAGGGGAGCGGGTCGTCTGCCTATTCCCGACCTGAGCCTGCCTGTGCATTGCCACGGGAGGTGAAGTGGCAAAAACCCTCCCCCACCTCAATGCCCCGGTGTGACGTAGTGTGTGTACCTTGCTGGTTGCTATGCTGGGCAGTGGGCTGTGGGTGACCTCCACTGGCTGCTGTGTGTAGCACGGCCCAGCAGGGCAGGGGATGAGTCACTATGCAAAGGGGGCTCCAAACTATCTACCAGGGAGTGGAACAATGGGAAGAAGGGGAGTGGAGCCCTGGCTGGGGGCAGGGCTGGAAGTGAAGGAGTTAGTTTCTGTCTGGGAGCATGGAGGAGACAGCCTAGGGAAAGGGGCTGGAATTTAGGGGCCCAATCTCCCCCATCTCATGGGGGGCTGAGGCATCGTAGGCCTGCCCTGTAACCAGATTACATCTGTGCTGTGTTGTATCCTGGAGAAGCAATAAACACCTCTATTCTACTGGCTGGTGGAGTCTATTCGTGCCACTATGGAGACGGGAAAACCTCACACCCTGACATGAGTAATTCATGTGGGGAAGCAAGTGAGCCCCTCACATAAATTGCACAGGCAGGTGAGGTTGGGAATCTTGCCCTTGATTATTGTTATTGTGGTACATAGCTTGAAGGAAATTTTGCTCCAAATTGCAAAGGGTTACGCAGGCTTATGTTTGCATCCGCAAGCCAATGTCTCACGATCTTAACAACTCAATTATCTGTGCCTTAAGAGTACACCGAAGATGCTAGATTATCTAAATGTATTGTCTAGTGAAAGTGTGCCCCATCAACATGGAGGCAAACAGAACAGTACACCATTATGTTATACTTCGTTCCATAGTGACATCATCCTTGGTTTGCCATCCGTTTTTAATCTGTCACTGATTACGGAAAACAAGTAGGAAAAAAAGATGAAACATATCAAAGGAAAGGCAATATAAGCAAGGACCAAATAGGAATGAGCTGGAGGGCTGGATGGGGCACAAGAGATTTCAGCACTGCTGATTATAATTGCAAAAGGATTGCTAAACGAAAGAGAAAAAAGATTATTAAGCCACATTCGGGTTATTAGCGTCTTTTGGCACATAAAGTTTAGAGCTTTTAGGAACAAATAAACATGTATTTGAAAAGCCACAACTGGTACTTTTTTTGCATGTCTGATAATCAACAAAGCATACCACTGATTTTGCTAAATGAATCTCTTGGGCGTGAATCTTTTTATGCCACGTCTTTTCAGGACAGGATATAAATCCCTGAAATCAGAGGTTTGTAATGGAAATGTGATCAGACTCTTAACTACAGCATTGTGACTGGGGCAGCTGGGAGGAAGCAATTCTATTGACTTCATATCCCTTTTGGAATGAAATAAACATCTCACAGAGGACCTCAATGTGGAAAAGGCTATAAATATAAATTCAGTGAACAGATTCCACAGGGAGGGAAAAGGCTCAGAGTTAAAATGGAGGGATTTCAATAGGTAACACCTAGACATCTCATGACAATTCCAATCATATATGCCATGAAGCTTACTGCTATTTGTATTGGAGGGTGTCTCGTGTTTGTTTCTTGGTATGGGACATGCAACAACAGAGTTATGATGAGTGGTAGGATTTTAGATCGTCTGTGAATGGAGCATTCATGGCACTATGTAGATTTGATATCAAGCAATGACATAAGAACCGGAGAGGCACTCATGAAGATTGGTTTGGTGCCTATAACTGTCTTTCTTCTTGAGCTGTTCTGGGCAGGGAAGAAGGGTGCCTGAGGGACCTCTCCTAGCTGTGAGGTTTTTGGAGATGGGATAATGCTAGCGAGGGCCTCTGACTTGCAGCATGATGCTTTTGGGGACACACACACACACACACATACACACACACACACACACACACACAGGGCAGTGGGTACTGATGGACTCCACTTCCTACTGCATCTTAGCCCTAAGCTTTGGGACGTAGGTGAGTGCTGTCGAGATGGGTCAGGTTAGCTGGGACAAAGGAAGGAGACGGGGGAATCTGAGGTCCTAGTAACTATTGAGTTAGCTGGAAGCTATTGGGAACTCAACGAGGGTTGAGCAGAGATGGTCAAGGAGGCATGGGGGAATCCTGGGACTGGATAAAGCTGGGCCCTGGTTGAGGACAGACTGAGGAGATACTAGTAGTTGGGGGCTCAGGAGCCTGTGCCTCCAGGGCAGTGAACAAAGCCACTGCCTGGCTACCTAAGACTGTGGGAAGACAGGAGAGCTATCTCTACCCACTGGCTCCTCCATCAGCAGGAGCAGGTGGAAAGGAGAAGGGTGGGTGGAGGTAGAGGGAACTTCTGGCAGGACAGAGGGGAGCAAGAGAGGGATGAGGTGTTAAAAATCTTCAGCGGGAAGTCAAAAGCCAGTCAGGTATGTTTGTTAAGTGACGGCAAGACCAGGCCCTCAGAGAGATACAGCAGCCTCTCAGGGGCCCTCCGGGACGCCTAAGACATCTTGCCACCCGTAGGGGATTTTCCCCACTTCCATTGGAATCTGAACCAGACTCATTTTCAGGGGCAGATGCTGGCTAGCTTTACAGTCTGGTTGAAAATTATGTAGAGGCTCAGATATTACATTTTATTGCTCCGGTGTGCAGTTTGTGGCCCTTTTTATGGGATGTGGGTGACATGACATGTTTCTTTAATAAAAAAGAAATTTGAAGGCTGTTTGGAGCTGTTTGCAAGTGCGGCAGTTCAGGCTCCCAATGTGGTCTGTCACTAATACTGGCGTAGGGGCGGAAAGGACTATTTTGTTCAAAACCCATTGTTTAACTTCACCATCAGGTTTTGCACTCTAATTAGAAGAGCATATCTTACTATCAGATTTCACACCATAAACTGCACAGAGGGGCAACACAATGCAAAATCCAAGCCTAGACGTGCACATTTCTTATGAGAACAGGATCATCTTTACTATAAACTAATTATACACATTCAGCTAATGGGAAGTAATTCATTGATTGACAGTTAAATGCAATATTACCAATGTAATATATGACATCACGTACCAACAATGCCCCGCTGCTATATACATCAGCCAAACTGGACAGTCCCCACGTAAAAGAATAAATGGACAAATCTGATATTAGGAATGGCAATATACAAAAACCTGTAGGCGAACACTTCAGTCTCCCTGGACACACAATAGCAGATCTAAAGGTAGCCATCCTGCAGCAAAAAAACTTCAAGACCAGACTTCAAAGAAACTGCTGAGCTACAGTTCATCTGCAAGTTTGACACCATCAGCTCAGGATTAAACAAAGACTGTGAATGGCTCGCTAACTACAAAAGCAGCTTCTCCTCTCTTGGTATTCTCACCTCCAGATCAGCTGCTAGAAGTGGGCCTCATCTTCCCTGATTGAATTTACTTCGTTATCTCCAGCCTGATTCTGGCCTGCATATTTATACCTCCCTCTGGATATTTCCACTACATGCATCTGACGAAGTGGGTCTTTGCTCATGAAAGCTTATGCTCCAATAAATCTGTTAGTCTATAAGGTACCACAGGAGTCCTGGTCACTTTTGCAGAGCCAGACTAACACGGCTACCCCTCTGATACTTGCCAGTTAAATTGAGTCTTTGCCTCAATCCCAGAGTCACGGGGAGCATGTAGCTGCACTGAGCTTGGGTGGAAACTGGACCTCTAGGGGGCACAATTCCCCTCTGGCCTTCCCCCTTGTTCTCAGGGTGACCGTGCCTGCTTCCGCCCACACACACCATCAGGCAGCCCCGAAGAAGGGAACACTTTTTCCTCGTGCTCCGGCAGGAATTCACAGTCCAAGGGGCATCATCTCACGGGTGCCTCTTGCTGTCCCATTGCTTGTTGGAATTTCCCATGTTAAGCATTCAATTTTAACAGATTTAGCATGTGGTAAAGCCCCCAGCCGGGACTCTTTCGGGCTATTTAACTGTAGCCCGTCTGCCAGCTGCAGCCAGCAGCGATCAGGGCCGGGTTCAATATCTAGGGGGTCCTTTCTATCAATACAACATAGAACGAGCTCGAGTCCCCCGAGTAACCTGGGAAACATATCCACTCCCCGAGCACTTCTGGGAGGCAATGCTCCCCCTGGGAAGCACCCAGTCTGAGCATAGAAAGAGACTACAAAAGGAGGGAAGTACCAGGGTGTTCATTTGGGAAACCACCACAAACAGGGCTCATAAAGATAAACCATGAGTAAAAGTCCCACCCCAAGTAAGTTGGGCAGGGTCCTTTTCCTCCCAGGGTCTAAAGTCCCTCAGCATAAATATCCCCGTTTTCAAGCCCAACCCTTCTCTGCACCCCACTCATAGTTGCTGCCCTTGGTCAGGGCAGAGCAAGTGTTCAGAGGTGTGTCCACAGAGCTCCCCACCCATCCTGGGTGGGGTAGAGAGACGCCTTATTTGCTCCTGCTCACTGCCTGCTCATCGCTCTTGCCCGGCTGGCTGCTCTGCCCGCCTCTCCGCCACCGCTTGGCTGGCTGCTCGGCCCACCCCTCTACCGCCACCCGGCTGGTTGATCGGCCCTCCTCTCCGCCACCGCTTGGCTGGCTGATCGGCCCGCCCCTCTACCGCCACCCGGCTGGTTGATCGGCCCGCCCCTCTACCGCCACCCGGCTGGCTGCTCTGCCCTCCTCTCCGCCACCGCTTGGCTGGCTGATCGGCCCGCCCCTCTACTGCCACCCGGCTGGCTGATCGGCCCGCCCCTCTACCGCCACCCGGCTGGCTGATCGGCCCGCCCCTCTACTGCCACCCGGCTGGCTGATCGGCCCGCCCCTCTACTGCCACCCGGCTGGCTGATCGGCCCGCCCCTCTACCGCCACCCGGCTGGCTGATCGGCCCGCCCCTCTACCGCCACCCGGCTGGCTGATCGGCCCGCCCCTCTACCGCCACCCGGCTGGCTGATCGGCCCGCCCCTCCACCGCCACCCGGCTGGCTGAACGGCCCGCCCCTCTACCGCCACCCGGCTGGCTGCTCGGCTCGCCCCTCTACCGCCACCCGGCTGGCTGCTCGGCCCGCTTCTCCACCGCTGTCTGGCTGGCTACTTGGCCTACCTCTCCGCTGCCACCCGGCTGGCTGCTTGCCATGACCCTCTGCCTCACCAGCCACCTGTTCACCAGCAGCTGTCTGTTACCTTCTGCTGCCACTTCTGCCTAGCACTCTCTCAACCATTTTAAGCTCTTTGCAGGCTGGGCAGAAACACGGTCCCTTCTCAAGTGATTTGAGCTCTCCGTGATTTTAGCTCGTAGGCAGGGCACAACTGATTTCAGCTCAGACTGAGCATTTTCCATAACAAAGTCTCCTAACGTAGCTTATTAGCTCTGTTCTTTGAACCTGATGAACATGTTGAATCAGTCTAGGGAGGAGCCTTGGTGAGGGTGTTCAGGCTCCTGGACTTGCAGTAAATTCATGTTTCTAACAACTTTCTTCATAAGATGTTGAAATGAGGCAGGTGCCCCAGAGATCCCTTGCGGCATACATTCAAACTGAACAACCCACATGGGCAGATAAAAGCTGTCATCTCCTTGGCTTCTGCTCCCAGCAGGATCTGGTAGCATCCACTTTGAAAATCCAATGCGGAGAACCACTGGCTTCCCAGCAAACAGTCTAAGGCATCTTGTTCTCAAGCCATGGTGTTCTGGTGAGCCATGGTACGGCTGTTTAGGGTGCAGTAGTCAATGCACATCTGGATTTTCCCATTTTTATGGAACACCACAATGGGTGAGGCATAAGGGCTGTAGGAGTCTATAATGATGCCATTTGCAACCACCTCCTCAAAAAGATATCACCAGGGCTTGCCGAACTGCGGTGAGCCCCGCTCCCCAGCCACGCTGTCCGGTGATCTGCGCATGGGCAGATCGCCGGAACCCGGCTCTTCCGGGTTGCAATCTACTCACCACGGGCAAATAGATTGCATTATTTGTTGAGCCCTGGATATCACACCTCTTGTGTCTCTCAGGGTATGTCTACACTACAAAGCTAGTTCGAACTAACATTGTAGTGTAGACGTACCCTAAGAGAGTGTGTCGGTGTGGTGGGGACTGCGGAGGCTAGCCCTGCGCCCCGCACTCGGGCACTGGATGACGCAGGTGCCAGGAAGCTCGAGCAGCTCTGCCGCACCTCTTCGGCGGTGGCCGCCGGCGCAGGAGGTTCCCTGGCAGATGCTCCCGGGGATGGGCTGAGGGCCCGGAACGCATTGCGCCGGCGTCCCAGGAAAGGGGTGACGGCTTCAAATAGCTGCTTCCAGCTGGGAACAGGGGGAGGAGAGAGGGGGAGGAGAGCCACTTGTCCCAGCTGGTCCAGAGAGCCACTCTGGACCAGCTGGGACAAGCCAAGACCAGACCGGACCCTACGGAGCACCGGGGCCGGTGATGGAGGATCAGCTCACCAGGATGGGGTGAGAGTAACCACTGGACCTGGCGGAGATAGCCGGTGACTGGCCAGAGAGGAGGAAGCAGCCCAGGACGGGATCAAAGAGATACCGGGGACTGGTGAGTTGCGGCCGTAGCCCCCCCGGTCGGGCAGGGCATCCATGACGCCTGTCCTTAGGGTCCCGGGCTGGGAACTGGAGAGAGGAAGGGCCCAGGTCCCCTTCCACTCATGGCTGACACCGGACGCACAAAGCCGGCTTTTACGGCGGGAAGGAGGTGGTGGCCCCCGCAAGGGGAGCCCCAGTGGGAGAACTAAGCCCCGAGCGGGGAGAGATACATGGCAGAGAGCAGTCTTCCTAGATCGCTCCCTGCAGTGTTACGAGTTGTATAGTCTGATGTTGTGTAATACCCTGTTTGCACATCCCATGTCCCATCCATGCAATGAAAATGCCTTAGATCTTATACAAAGGCTGCGTCTAGACTGGCATGATTTTGCGGAAATACTTTTAATGGTTTTGCGCAAGAAAGCTCCAGCGGCCATTTTCGCCATCAGGGCTTTCTTACGCAAAAAATTCCTGTCCCTGTCTACAATGGCCCTTTTGCGCAAGAACACTAGTGCAAGAGGGCTTTTTCCCGAGCGGGAGCGTCAGATCTAATCTTACATTAGATGGTCAGTGTTCTTGCGCAAATTCTCGCGGATAATTTAGACAGCTGGCAAGATTTTTGCCAATCTAGACGCACCTAAAGTGTCTTCCTCATCTGATCCTCCCATGCCTTGAACAATGGTGAATCTCCAAAGTCAAACTTTGCAGGATCAATTGCCGGAACTTGGATTTCATGCTGGGGTCTTACAAATGGTTTCAGACTCAAAGAAACTATGTTGTCTTCTGCCTTTGCTTCACTACATCACGGCTTGTTTCATTAGCAATCCGTATAATCACCTTTCCTGGGATTCAGCAGGTAGAGAAATCACTCCACTGTGGTTCAGGCTGCTTCAGCGAGTTGTGAGGGGAGCAGTGACTGATGAACAAATGGATCGGACCAGACTGGCTCAAATTTTAAGAGGAACTGAGTATCGGAGCCAGATTCTACTTCATCTCCAGTAAATTCCATATATACTGTTTGCTCCTGCCCTGCTCGCAAAACCAGAACCATAAAACCCTCTGAATCTGCCTCATGTGGTTTTGCCTGGTGAGGAATCTGGGGTAGTTCAGTTTGTTCAGATTTGCAAAGTGATGTAAGTGGGATGGAGGGGGCGGAGGGGAGTGAACACAGCAGTACAAAACAGCCTAGAGAGGTCAGAACAATGGGGCCTGCACCCAAACTGAGCTTTCCTGAAGAGCTTATGGGGGTTAGGTGCCAACTCCCCATGTGATTCAGGCACCCAACTACCTTACATGTTGAGAATCCCAACCAGAGGCCCTGCCTCAGGAACGCTTCTCTTTTAGGCCAGCACTTCAAGATCAGGGAATGAGGCGAAACCCATCACTGGTTAAATATAAACATCCATAACTAAAGAGAAGAACTAAATAGGACAGGTCCTGGGCAGGCAGGGGATCTAATCGAACAGCCCAAATCATTCCACTCTAGCTGCCACAGGGAAGGTGAGGGATCAAGCACAAGGGGATCCCTGTCTTATGAAGTGGCTTCCAGCAGGAATATATCTGAGTGGAGGACGAACCACAGGGACACAGACTCATGAATAGCAAGTGAGAATAGTCTCTCTGCATAAGAAATGGGCTCAAAGTTATACTTTCTTACTCATTTAATTGGGTTTTTCAAGATAAAATTGATGGATTGTCTTGCTGGCCCAAGATAAACTGTTTGGGATATGAATTTCATTAATTAAGTTAATTAAAAGCTCGTATCATCTGGAAAAGGTTGCACTTCTGGCTGCACTTGCACTTTCTAAATAGTTGATCGTTTGTTAAATCCTGAAAATTATTTAAGATGCTTCTTTTGCTGCGCTTTTATTCCCTTAAGCAACCAGCTCAATACTGACGTGACAAACGGGGCTGAGCCGTTCAGAGTGTATTCGTTAGGCTGCTGTGGGAACGCCTCTCGGCAGACATTTACAAGGATGGAATTCATTCACCCGCCCACCCACCAAGGATCCGCTCTTGCAAACATTTAGGCATGTGAGAAGTCCCACTGAAATCAACAGGCCTACTCAGATGGTCACGGGAAGCAAGTGGTTTGAGAAACAGAGTCAGAGAACTTACGCTTTTTGCTGGGAAATAATCAGGGTCCAGAGTTAATGGAGACCCCTTCCCCTTCGCAACCCCAAGCTCAAGGCAAGACATGGAGGAGTTCCGCAGCCGCATTTTAGATTGCAATAAGGACTGCAACCCTTGCGCGCACAGCGGTGTCCCCACAGGCGATTCTTTCCCAGCTCGGCTTGCAGATTATCGAGATACTAAACAGTCAAGTGTTGCATCGCACCTGTGACCCGGTCCTGGAATTGGTTCCACCCAGCCCAGTTCCAAACAGACCCTCTCGTCTGGCCTCGGATGCAGCGGGGTATAGGCTACACAACCACGTGGTAGCGAAAGGCTCTCACAAAGGGGAGTGTCCCGTTGCTGGAGCCTTTACCTGAAAAGAGCAGTGTAGGTGCAGGACACGCTGCATGGGCGTGTGGAGCGCCGTGGCAATTACGTACCCTCAGGCACTGGCGTGGCTGTACTCTACTCACCTAGAAGGGGCCTTGCCATCTGCATAGCTACGTATACCTGTACTAGCCGGATAGCAGCTAGACACATCACCATACAAGCAGGCACAGTGTGTAAGTAATTACTGAAGCAAAATGCAGGACAATGTAGCACTTTAAAGACTAACAAGATGGTTTATTAGATGATGAGCTTTCGTGGGCCAGACCCACTTCCTCTGAGGAAGTGGGTCTGGCCCACGAAAGCTCATCATCTAAAAAACCATCTTGTTAGTCTTTAAAGTGCTACATTGTCCTGCATTTTGCTTCAACTACCCCAGACTAACACGGCTACATTTCTATCACTAAGTAATTACTGGTATTGATACATATTCATCCCAGCTGATACACACCCAGTGGAGAGGCCTCTTCTTCGTTCCCTCTCCCGTGAAGCCAAACCATGGCAATTCTCCTGTATTAGAAGCCCATCAGCTCCTCTTGCTATAGGCCCAGACCCTGTGTCACAGATTTTAATGGGAGCATTGACACCTTGCTCACTAAAACCTCGGTCCCACCAGAGCCAATCAAAAAAGGAGAAGTGGAGGTAGCCAAGTAAGCCCAGGCCTGATTAGCAAATGGGGACCAGCTGTTGGTCTCGTTAGCCAAGGGTCACATAAAGGCTGTCAGGAAAGACGGCAGGGGAGAAGGAAAGTGAGAAGCCAGAGAATTAGAGGAAGTGGGAGCTCTTCTCTGAACGCTGCAGGAGCTAGCAAAGCCTGAGGCATTAATACAGATGCTGTTTGTAGGTAGAAGGCAGTGGGAAAGAATACTGTAAATAAAGAGCATGGGTGATTGCACCAACACCAACGTCTCTGGCTGGTTTGTGGGCACAGCAGGGGCAGAACGGAGGGAGGCCCAGTGAAACCCTGCTATCAGGGAAGATCAAACTTGTAATGGATGGAGTTCATTCATTATTAATATCCTTCGCCAAACATGGGATTAAAGTTTGCTGGGAAATGTATTTTATTTTTCAGTAAAAATGTCAGAGACAATGAAAGTTTGTTTTCATCAAAAGCTTGTGAACTTTTGGGACTTGTCAAGCCATCCCTTCCCTCTGTCAAACTTAACCAATGTTTTCCCTGGAACTTTTTGGGGCTGTGACAACCAAAAAAGTGTTGCGGGTTTTCAATAGCCATCCATACTGAATTCCTGCACGCTTATTAGAACATGCAGGAAAAAACTATTAAAAAAGTTGAATGACAATTCTTCCCTGGAATTTCTAATATTTGAGAGGTAGCATGTACACAGGGAAGGGCAACAAAGATTTGTTTCAAGGGATACTATTCATTTGGAGCAGTGGCACTGTCAACAGTTGAATAGCACCCCGCTTGACATTAAAATTACCGTACCTACCACCGGGAACTGACTCAGAGCTGGCAGGAGCAATATGTCGCCCCTAAGGCTTTAACAAATGTGGCTCAGATAACTGCAGAAACTTACGCAGGTGTGAATTTTATAGTTTCCTGCTGTGAAATTGCCTTCTTCCTCCCACGAGCCACATTCTGATGCAAGGACAGAAATTAAAGGAGATAGTGGTTCAGAAAACTTCAAGGAGAAAGAGGATGCTCTATGGTGTTCTAAAAGTTACTCATCTTGGCAAGTTCAGCTAATAACTAAGTTTTAAATGCCTTCACTGCAAAGCTGTCCTAGGCCCAGTTTTCTCAGTTACATGAGTATTAGATCCCAGAGGCGACATGGAAAGGGCGATTCTAACCCATCATGGTAGCCCACTGGTCACCTGTGCAGGTAGAGCAGTGTTTGGGTTTCTCTAATCTGGCACAGTGCTTGGAATAATACATGGGCTAGAGTTCTCCTTCAGTTCAGCTTGTGCAGGCCTGTGATTTTGGAGCTGAAGTAGCCTTGCCCAAGTAGAATGTTGTGGCGTGCAGCAGATTGTGTACCAGCCTGGCTTCCAAACAGTAATGCTCTAAACAACCAAGGGAGCTAAACTTCTTTGCTGACTGGTGTCCAGCTTCAGGGAGTTTAGATGCTCAGTGTGAACCCTGCTGAATGGAGAAGAAAGTACATAATACATTGGCTCAGAGTGCATGAATCAGGGCTGCTACCCTTTGGGGCCTAGCCTACAGGAAAGCTACCAGCTGCCAATATAAGATAAAGAAGTTCTCCCATAGCTCAAATTGCAGATGGCTTATCCTTTAGCCCAGAAGTGTAAAGCTTCAGGTTCCAACTCTGTGTGCATGTGATGTGATGTGGGGGGTCACATGCCCCCCTAGATTTTACGTGCTGAAGTCGGGGACCATCACACTGCACCCCCTCCCTCCCGAGGCAAGGGTCGCCTGTCTGTGTTTGTCTGTGTAACATATCAACTCATTTGCTCCTAGTCTCGCAAACTCCATGCATAAATAAGTATTGTTTTTGTAAACATGCTTATTTTGGGTATGCAATAACTGTCGGCATGAGCATATTTTGCAGACATAAGCTAGGCTCCCTATGTTGTTTGACAATGTCTGGGTTCATTTATGCATAGCTGCTTTGGTTGAAGGTACATACCCATAACCGGTCAGTTCAGTCCATAGTTAAGTAGTATCTTGGATTATTAGGTGATGCTTATCTCTCAGAAAATGTAACATGCACACATTGCTTTCATCTCCAATGGCTAGAAGATGCAGTCACATCCTGTAAATGTAAGAGCAAAAGTTGTTACCTGTCAATTGCAAGACTGCTGTTAATGAAGCTAATTGAGTCAGACTGGATGTGTCCCATTTCTAGCTTCTGCATACGTGCCTGGCTCTGTCAATCTGGGGAAGTGAAGAAACAGATTGATGGAGCCAGACAAGTACCTAGAAGTCATCTACTATAATTTCCACGCCAATTCATCTGATGAAGGCTGTTCACAGCAGTGACGGATGGCAGAACAAGGAGCAATGGTCTCAAGTTACAGTGGGGGAGGGCTAGGTTGGATATTAGGAAAAACTATTTCACTGGGAGGATAGTGAAGCACTGGAATGGGTTACCTAGGTAGGTGGTGGAATCTCCGTCCCTAGAGTTTTTAAGTCTCGGCTTGACAAAACCCTGGCTAGGTTGATTTGGTTGGGATTGGTCCTTCCTTGGGCTCAGGGCTGGATTTGACCTCTTCCAGCCCTAGGATTCTATGAAGTGTATTTTACCTACGAAAGCTCATGCTATATGATGAAGGCCTAAAACATAAGCCCATGCAGCACAAGCCTGGTTAGAGGCCTGAGGCCTAGCTAACAACAGACAAAACATGGCTAACATAAACCAAAACTAAGCAGTGAGGAAGAGGCAGCCCCCTGCTCACAGAACTTAGCTGGAACAGGGCGGAGAGTGCAAAACACTAATTGGTAATATGTCCAGGTGTAGAACAGTAATTGGAATTGGTCATAAGTTGAAAGCACATGATATAAGCAGCTCACTAAAAAAGACCTTGGTGTCCACACTCCTCACAAATACCGACCCAGCTTCAGGAAAGGGATGAGACACCACCTGAAAGGGATGCCCAACTGAGTAAGGACAAATTCCCTGGAGCAACCCACAGGAGGCGCTGTGACAGTGAGTTCTGCCCTGCGACACAACCCCTAAATGTTCAGCATACACTGCAAAACAGGTGTGTTGGAGAAATACTATTTGTTTTGCCCACATTTTATCTGATTTTTTTATTAGCAAACCAAAACATGTGATAAAACGATGAAAGTCTGGTATGTGATGAAATCGTATAAATATACTTGTGTCCAATCAGAGCAAAAGTCCACCAAAAAGTATTATATTCATCAAAAGTTCCCTGCCTGCATTATCTCTGATAGCACTGCCTTGCCTGCCCTCCGCTTACAACAGGAAATTGCTGTTGTCATTAGATGTGCTCATAGCAATTGTTGGCAATTATTGCTTTTTTTCCCCCTCCATGATTATCATTGAAGTTAACATTTCTACTTTGACTCCTCAATTTTTATAATACAAAATAAACAGGCAATTTTCCAAAGACGACCTGGAGGAAAAAAACCCTTCACCTGTAGGAAGTGATGAATAGCCTATGAAAAGAAAGCATTGACAGCTTGATTCTCTATAACACCAAGTTGTGGAGCGCAGAGACCTTCCCCTTTCAGAGCAGGAGGCAACGAATGCCAGATGGAAGCTAAATAATTGGCATCAACATCAATAGCAGCTCTGTGGGCTTCCGAATGCCTTTTTCTGAATCTAGTGACAATGGTTCTCGCCTCGAGCAAGCAAACTGCCACACCTCTAACTCTGCTACAAATGGTTGATAACAACAGCAGGTCTGCCACTGTCATTTTCAATGGAAATATTGCAATTATTACAGATAGTCATAATGCTAGACCTTTGAAATAACTGATGCTTAAGTACAGTTCAGAGCACTCCAAGCAAAAATAAAGGGCTGTCCAACATCTTCAGCCATCAACATCTTTATCCCCAGTGCTGGAAGTCCTTTGGGGCCAATGCTGAGATGGGGGAGAGGAAAGGTATAAATACAGCATGATTTCAGGATCAAACATGGCAATAAACCTACCAAGCCATCCCATGTTCCCAAACTCATGAGCGCTCTTTTGCTGAGCAGATTTAAAAGGAGCCTGTGTCTTATGAAACAATAAATGCTGACTTGCATCTTAGATAGCCCCCAGACTGCATTTACTTACAGTTAGAGCAGTTTGACTTGACTTGAAGTTGGCAGTTCTGATTAAATTTGGTCAACGTTTTGAACGGCAAGTTTCAATGGCCATAATCACAAGTCACAGAACCATGGCAGGACTAAGTAATAACCAGACCACTTTAACCTGTTCTTAACGCCTCCAGTGATGGAGATTCCACAACTTCCAGAAACAATTTATTCCAGTGTTTGACAATTAGGAAGTTTTTCCTAATGTCCGAAGTAAACTGCCATACTGCAATTTAAGCCCATCGCTTCGTATCGTATATTCATAGAAGAGCAATTTTCACCCTCCGCTTTGTAATAAGCATTTAGTTACTTGAAAGCTGTTCCATGCCCACCCTCAGTCTTCTCTTCTCCATTTTTGTTGCTCTTATAAAATCCCAGGGCTGGAAGAGACCTCAGGAGGTCATCGAGTCCAGCCCCCTGCCCAAAGCAGGATCAAACCCAACTAAATCATCCCAGCCAAGGCTTTGTCAAGTCGAGACCTAAAAACCTCTAGGGATGGAGATTCCACCACCTCCCTAGGTAACCCATTCCGGTATTTCACCACCCTCCTAGTGAAATAATTTTTCCTAATATCCAACCTAGACCTCTTTTCTGGACTTTCTTCTTTTTGTCCACATCTTTTCTGAAATGTGGCACCCAGACAAGGACTCGGCGGTTCAGCCATGTGTTGCTTACAACACTCCATCATTCTAGTTCAATAGTTCTCAAAACAGTCACATTGTTGACTCATGTTTAACTTGCGATCCACTATAACCCCCAGATCCTTTTCTACAGTACTCCTTCCTAGGCAGTCATTTCTAGTTTTTCATTTCATTCCATTTTTGACCTTCCACAGTGGTGGCCAAAGAATAATTTGAAACACCAACAAATAATCAGAAGCAAATGTTCATGGAAATTTTTGAGAAAACTATGCACTATAGCGGTTCTATTTGCTATTGAAGAGATAGACCTGGATAGGGGAGGGGAGAACTGAATACTATCCAATATTTACAGCTGCTTAAAGAATGGCATTGACAGCCACACATAGTTTGTTTTCCAACCCATAACCACAGTCAGACACACTGGGCAAAGATACATAGGCATAAATAATGGTGATGGAAGCATTTGATTGGGAAAATGTAAGGTTGCTTGGCAGTGGGAATACTGATGAAGAGGCTGGTGGGTCAGGTATTTCAGATGACCTTCAACTTAATAATATAGTGAACCCGATGCTTCACTCAGTGAAGTCAATTCAAGGACTGCAGTGAGCTCTGACCTGTACCTAGCACTACCACGGTTTCTCTGAGCTGTTCGTATGCTACTGTGACAGGGTGCCTGCCCTGCACTGGCCCTTTAAGACCAGGACTCAGGCCCTGAGCCAGGGCTGGGAAGAGAGAGGCCAGCTGAAGCCGTTAGGGCGAGTGAGGGCCCAGCCAGCAGCTATATAGAGACGCACAGTCCCCTTAGAAAGGGCCCAGTGAAGGGCTGACTGCAGAGGAAGCAGGAGCTCCCAGGAGGGAGACCAGCTGGGGATAACCAGCTAGGGCTGGGAGAGGGCCAGCCAAGACTCCCCCTGGCTAGGGGCTGGAGGCAAGGCCCAGGGTTCGGAGGCGGATCACAATGCAGCCTAGGTAAGCAGGGCAATAGAGATAACCCCGATGCCAATGATGAGCAACCTGTACAGACTGTAACTTGCCCTGAGAGGGGCTAGATGAGGATAGTCAGGGGGCACTGAGGCACGGTGGGGGCGTGCACCCTGACAGGTACTCTCACATGAGAGAGACGTTACCAGCTTCACTCTCCCCCTCAGGCTCCTGTGTGTGACCTGGCTTCTTATATCAGCCATTTGCGGCTGCCACATGACACAAACAATTCCTATTCAATTCAAGAGAGACATGAACGGAGAGGTTTTGGTTCACTGCCTAAGTTGGATCCTCCTCACCAGTCTGGCCCCTTTGTCCAAGTCAGAGTTTCACTGGCCCAGTAGCTGAAGAAGGCAGCTGCAAGTCGGTCTTCTGAGGACCGCCTCCAAAGCCCCAGTGTTGGGGGAATTTGCCAAGGAGGGCACCAGCATAAAATGCTCTGGAGATACCGGGCCGCACGGTAGCCCACAAACTGCTATGGATTGGCTGTAGACATAGGGAGTATGTTGTACTGTAATCATGGGATGTGAATGCAGTTTGAGTAGCCATTCCCAAAGTATAGTGTAACTCACTCCAGTACCAGAACAGTGAAGCTGTGAGTGCACATGGCTTCAGCGTGGGCTGTATGAGCTATCCAGAATGTGGGGTAGTTACGCATGGGGCTAACCTATAATGCAGCATTCACTGCGACTGCTTGACTCAGAGGGCACCCACACTCCTTAGATGAAAGCTAACTCAGACTCCAGGGTTGCCAATCATCCAGGACTGTCCTGGAGTCTCCAGGAAGTAAAGATGAACCTTTGCGTCATGTGATAAAACCTCCAGGAACATGCCCAACCAAAATGGGCAATTGTGTCAGATACATCAGCCTGAGCTCCAGCCACACCCTGGGACAGCAGTAGAGATGCACTCTTAGACAGGACCTCAATCTACATTATGCTGGAAACAGGAGCGAGCAAAAGCAGTTTGAAGTCAATTTACCCACCACTCCCTCCCCGCCTGACAATTCTGTGCTATGGCTTCTTAGCAGCACAGCACTAAATCTCATCCTTAATTCTCTGGGACATTCATTACCAAAAGCCTGGGAATAGACAGTGTTGTAAAAGAGCAATTGTATTAAACTGTCCCCTGTTTGTTACTCCATAATTTAAGCTGAATGAATTTTACTATCATGTTTTTCTTGATGACAAAGCACAGGGCTTTTTATCCCTGTGGTACTGTCAGCACTGAAAGCAGGCATCTGTTTGACTACGTCTACACAGCAGGGCTAATGTCAGAATAAGCTACGCAACTTGAGCTACATCGATTGCATATCTTAAGTCGAAATCGCTTATTTCGACTTTTGGCACTGTCTACATAGTTTCTTTGACTTCCCTTACTCCTCGTGAAATTAGGGTTACAGGAGTTGGAATAAGAAGTCCTCCAGCTCGACATTATTTCAAAATAAATAATGGAGTAACTGACGGTATTCTGAAATAACGCTTCTGTGTAGACATAGCTTTTCGGAGCAGAGAAAATGGTGTTTCAGTATACCAGGAGAAATGTTTTGTCATAGATTGAAGTTACTTGGTTTTATCATATTGCTCTTGCAGTACGGCCTTTGTAGGGAAGATTAAATGGTTTATTACACTTTCAAGAGTGGTCCAGAACAAAGTTTATTCTCAGGCCAGGTCTACACTAGACCTGGAAGGTCGTCTTAAGGTACAAACTCCAGCTGTGTTGAATACGTACCTGGAGTACGTTTACCTTAAGCTGAGCTTGGCGTCGTTCCCACTGCAGAAGGCCGACAGGAGTAAACACTTCGGTCAGCGTCCCTTACTCCTCTCAACTGCCAAGGAGTATAGGCGCCAGCCAGAGCTGCCCTCTGCATTCATTTACAGGTCCATACTAGACCTGCTAAATCAAACGCCAGAGCGTCGATCACCGGCATGGCGAGTGAAGACATTCCCTACTGAATTAAAACAAAGGTGGTTAACAACCGCTAATTCCAATGCAGCTAGCAAAAGTCTGGGCCTGGATTCACCACTTGTATATTAGTTCCATCCGGACCTTGCTTTGAGTTAGCATATAAAAGGCTTAAACAAAATACTTTTTTTGAGGTTGTATCAAAAGTTTTGATAATCTTTCTGAAGCTCTTTGCCTGGCAGCACATTGCCCCTGACTATTTGTGAGAAACCCTCACTGAACCATCTTTGGTCACCCTCTTTAGGATGGTGGTAGGCATGCGCCTCTCTCCTTCCAGTGCTTACAGCTCCTGGGGGAGCCATCAGTTGGTCCTCTCCTGCTATGGAAGAAGGTTTTAGAGGTGCCCTGGGTCACTTTATCCCACTCAGTGACAACAGCTGACCAGAATGCCTAATATAGCATCACTCCCATTAGTCATATCCTCATCTGGAGCCCTACCCCACCTATTCCACTGGTTTCAATAGACATGGCCAGGAGGATGAAGCTCCTGGCAGAATTATACCCACTGGTTATGGTTTGCATAGCCCGGCCATTACAATGAAAAACAAAGATCTACTGATTAGTTCAGGGCTCTAGGCTAGAGTCCAGTGGCGAGGGGTGGCCTATTGCCCTACCAGAGGAAGCAATTCCCTTCCTAAGCAACGAGACGCACTGCCCTGAGAACTGGGGCAAGCTTACTGACTCCAGCCAGTGGGCCACACTACCACACTACGGAGGGCAGAGCTAGAGACATGGGTCAGGGAGAACAAAGCAGGACATTAGACACACATTCCACATGGGAACATGAACGCGGAAGGGGAAAGGGAAGGGCGAGAGGTTCTCTTGCCTTTCTTTTTAAATCCCTTCTCCAGGACAGCAGCGATGGATGGTGATGGGTCTGCTGCTGTTACCTGCACAGCGTGTGCCATGTTTGTCTTCCTCCAAGAAGAAAGAACAGACTTTATCTGCATGAAGTGCAATCTGGTCAACATTTTGGAAGAAAAAATTGGAGGACTAGAGGCCCAAGTGTCGAACCTACGCTCGATCAGAGAGGATGAAGACTTCCTCGATAGAAGGCAGCGTTTAATCCTTCAAGGACAGCAGGCAGAGGAGCCAGTGAGGGCAGTACGTGACCAAGAAGAGAACTGGCAGCATGTAACTTCTAGAAGGGGAAAAAGGACAACACGGGAATCCCCCAATGCTATAGCGTAAGTAATCACTTTCAAGCTCTCTCCACACGCTCTGCAGTGCTGAAAGCTTTGAAAGGGACCTCACAAGGAAGAAACCAGAAGGGAACACCATCTATCGTAAGGCATGGGATGTGTAGTCCTAGGGATGGGGGTTCCACAGCCACCACCCCCAAAGGAAAACGACGGGTGGTGGTGGTCAGGGACTCCCTCCTAAGAGGGACTGAGCCATCCCTCTGCCGTCCGGACCTGGAATCTCAAGAGGTGTGGTGCTTACCGGGAGCTTGCATTCAGGATGTCACTGAGAGGCTTACCAAGCTGATCAAACCTTGAGCGGGTTACTGTGGATTATGTAGCGCTGGGAAGAAGGATCCAAGAATTCGGAGCACAAGTGGTGTTCTCGTCCATCCTCCCTGTTGAAGGGAAAGGATTGGGCAGGGATCGTCGAATTGAGGACGTAAATGCATGGTTGCGCAGGTGGTGTCGCAGAGAGGGCTTTGGTTTCTTCGACCATGGGACTCTGTTCCGGGCACAAGGATTGTTAGGAAGAGATGGGATCCACCTAATGAAGAGAGGAAGGAGCATCTTCGCAGGCAGGCTTGCAAACCTAGTGAGGAGGGCTTTAAACTAGGTTTGTCGGGGGACAGTGACCAAAACCCTGAGGGGAGTGGGAAAGTCGGATACCGGGAAGAAATGCAGAGAGGAGGAGCAAGAAAGAAGGACCCATGTTTCGAATGGAGAAGATAGGACGATCAACTGGTTACCTGAAGTGATTGTACACTAATGCGAGAAGCCTGGGCAACAAACAGGAAGAACTGGAGGCCCTGGCCCAGACCAAGAAATATGATTTAATTGGGATAACAGAGACTTGGTGGGATAACTCGCATGAATGGAGCGCTGTCATGGAAGGGTATAGACTGTTCAGGAACAACAGGCAGGGGAGAAAAGGAGGAGGAGTTGCACTATATGTAAGAGAGCACTATGATTGTTCTGAAATACAGTATAAAGAGGGAGAAAAACCTGTTGAGAGTCTATGGGTTAGGTTTAAAGGAGCAAACAACAGCAGTGATGTTGTGGTTGGTGTCTGCTACAGGCCACCGAATCAGGTGGATGAGGTAGATGAGGCTTTCTTCAGACAACTGAGCGAAGCTTCGAGATCGCAGGCCCTGGTTCTCGTGGAGGACTTTAATCACCCTGACATCTGTTGGGAAACCAATACGGCAATACACAGGCAATCCAGGCAGTTTTTGGAGAATGTTGGGGATAACTTCTTGACACAAGTGCTGAAGGATCCGACCAGGGGCCGTGCGCAGCTTGACCTTCTGCTCACAAACAGGGAGGAACTAATAGGGAAAGTGGAGGTGGGTGACAACCTGGGAAGCAGTGATCATGAGATGGTAGATTTCGGGATCCTGACCAAAGGAAGAAAAGAGAGTAGTAAAATACACACCTTGGACTTCAAAAAAGCAGATTTTGACTCCCTCAGAGATCTGATGGGCAGAATCCCCTGGGATGCTAACATGAAGGGGAAAGGAGTCCAGGACAGCTGACAGTATTTTAAAGAAGCCTTATTGAAGGCACAGAAAGAAACCATCCTGAAGCGTAGCAAGAGAGGCAAACATGGTAGGAGACAGGATTAGCTTACAAGGGAAAACCTTGGTGAACTTAAGCACAAAAAGGAAGCTTACAAAAAGTGGAAACTTGGACAAATGACCAGGGAGGAGTTTAAAGGTATAGCTCGAGAGTGCCGGGGGGTTATCAGGAAGGCAAAAGCGCAAATGGAATTGCGACTGGCTAAGGATGTGAAGGATAACAAGAAAGGTTTCTACAGCCATGTTAACAAGAAGAAGGTGATCAGAGAGGGTGTGCGGCCCCTAATGGACGAAGGAGGTAACCTAGTGACAGATGATGTGGGGAAAGCAGAAGTACTCAATGCTTTCTTTGCCTCTGTATTCACGGACAAGGTCGGCTTCTGGACTTCTGCGCTAAGTGACGCAAGGTGGGATGAAGATGGACAGCCTGTGGTGGGTAAAGAACAGGTTAAGAACTATTTAGAAAAGCTAAACGTACATAAATCCATGGGTCCGGACTTAGTGCATCCTAGGGTACTGAGGGAGTTGGCAAATGTCATTGAGGAGCCTTTGGCTATTATCTTTGAAAAGTCGTGTAGATCGGGAGAGATCCCGGATGATTGGAAAAAGGCAAATGTAGTGCCCATCTTCAAAAAAGGGAAGAAGGACGACCCAGGAAACTATAGGCCGGTCAGTCTTACCTCGGTTCCTGGAAAAATCATGGAAGGGATCCTTAAGGAATCCATTTTGAGGCACTTGGATGAGAGGAAAGTGATTAGGAATAGTCAGCATGGATTCACAAAGGGTAAGTCGTGCCTGACCAATCTGATTAGCTTCTATGATGAGGTAACTGGCTCGGTGGACATGGGGAAGTCAGTGGATGTTATATACCTTGACTTTAGCAAGGCTTCTGATACGGTCTCCCACAATATTCTTGCCAGCAAGTTAAGGGAATGTGGATTGGATAAATGGACGGTAAGATGGATAGAAAGATGGCTAGAAGGCCGGGCCCAGTGGCATCAACGGCTCGATGTCAGGATGGCGGTCGGTGTCTAGCGGAGTGCCCCAAGGTTCGGTTCTGGGACTGGTTTTGTTCAATATCTTTATTAATGACCTGGATGAGGGGATGGATTGCACCCTCAGCAAGTTTGCGGATGACACTAAGCTGGGGGGAGAGGTAGATACGCTTAAGGGCAGAGATAGGGTACAGAATGACTTAGACAAATTGGAGGACTGGGCCACAAGAAATCTGATGAGGTTCAACAAGGACAAGTGCAGAGTCCTGCACTTGGAACGGAAGAATCCCAAGCACAGTTACAAGCTGGAGACCAACCAGTTAAGTAGTAGTTCTGCAGAAAAGGACGTGGGGGTTACAGTGGATGAGAAGCTGGATATGAGTCAGCAGTGTGCCCTTGTAGCCAAGAAGGCTAATGGCATATTAGGTTGCATTAAGAGGAGCATTGCCAGCAGATCCAGAGATGTCATTATTCCCTTTTATTCGGTTTTGGTGATGCCACATCTGGAGTATTGTGTCCAGTTCTGGGCTCCCCACTACAAAAAGGATGTGGACGCATTGGAGAGGGTCCAGAGGAGGGCAACCAAAATGATTAGGGGGCTGGAGCATATGAATTATGAGGAGAGGCTGAGGGACTTGGGTCTGTTTAGTCTGCAGAAGTGAAGAGTGAGGGGGGATTTGATAGCAGCCTTCAGCTTCCTGAAGGGAGGTTCCAAAGAGGATGGAGAGAGGCTGTTCATAGTAGTGACGGATGACAGAACAAGGAGCAATGGTCTCAAGTTGTGGTGGGAGAGGTCCAGGTTGGATATTAGGAAAAACTATTTCCCTAGGAGGGTGGTGAAGCACTAGAATAGGTTACCTAGGGAAGTAGTGGAGTCTCCATCCCTAGAGGTGTTTAAGTCTCAGCTTGACAAAGCCCTGGCCGGGTTGATTTAGTTGGAATTGGTCCTGCCTAGAGCAGAGGGCTGGACTTGCTGACCTCCTGAGGTCTCTTCCAGATCTATGGTTCTATGATTCTATGATGTGCTTGCCCCATATTGGCCATAGTAATCCCCAAAAGCATCACACTCCCCTGTTCCCAAAAGTTCCCCCAGTACCTGCACCATCATCTTTTCTATGCCTTGAGATGCTGTAATTCTGCCTATTCCATTCCTAGGAGTGCTTATAGCGGGCTAAGGCCTAGCTATGTATTTGTACAAGATAAACTGATGCATCCAATTTGTGGGGCTTTTTTTTTTTCCTAGACTGACACTAGATACACAAGAATCCGCTGAATGATAAACTCGGAGCCCGGCTCCTCACCATTCCTACTAAAAGTGAACTGATGAATAAATTATACCGTGAGTCCTAGCTTCGCATCCCGCATTTGATTTTTGTGTTATCTGAAGCACAATAGAGCAGAGTTATTTGACTGCCATCCTCCTGGGGCTCACACAAAAATGAGGTTTCTCCTGCGGCTAGTTCGGAAAGTAACATTTCCAATAAACAAATTCAATAACTCAGCATAGCAAAGAGCACGACGCTGGAGAGTTTGGAAATGAGTCTTTCAACGAGCTGTCAGCTTCTCCGCACCATCGCTCCAGCTACATGAAGAATTTCAGTCGGAATTAGAAGGGGGCTTTAACCACAAACTCCAGCTCCAAGTCCTCTCTCTGGCCCTGCATCTAGGGGAAGCTTGGATGAGCACTTTGCAGTGGGTCGCTCTTTTTACTGTACTGTAGCCAAAAATCCCAGATCCCAAACACTTACAATTTTGGGGGAAGTACAGAAGAATATCCAAACCTTGCACCCGTCCCTAGTTATAATGCATGTCTCGAGCATCTGACCACATTCCAATCAATGCCTATCTACTAAATCAATCATTTAGGTAAAACAGGAAATGGGTCACTGAAGAGTGAAAGTATTCTTTTAAAATCCTCAGTAGTACGATTTTAGAAGACTCTCACAGAGCTCAGTTGATCACGAGTTGCAGCATTCTAAAGAAAGCACTTATGTCATCTGCACATCGGCAGCATGGGTATTCTGTTCTGCTGACACCTACTGGGCTCTATTTTTGTTTTCCAACAGCTGATTATTTTCTTCCCATGGGAGCTGTTCAAACAAAACCCCAGAAATCATTCTTGCATAAAACTCAAGAAGCTGCGCTGTGTCCAAGGCACTGGTTCAAAAGAGAAAACAGGCAGTGGAGGCATTCGAGCAAAATGCAGGCCCACCTGGCATGTCCCTGCTCAGAAGACAAGAGAGGCAAATTTGCAAAAGGGCTGTCGGTCAGTTGGGGCTAACAGGCGAAAACGAAATTTGAAGCAGATGAACATTTGCCTTTGCGAATGATTTCCCCAATTTTCTGACCAGTTCCTCTGAGTGTGGTAATTCAGCAAACACGGAAAGACCTTCCCACAAATGTTCCATGCGGTACCAGTTGTGATCCACGGGTCACTGGTTGTAGAGACGGCTGGTCACATGACACAGGCTGGTCACATGATGCAGGCTGTTCTGCCTCATCCCCAGCTATTACAGAGCACTGAAACGCTAGGTTGTGGACTACTTTCCCCACTGCCATTTTGCCATGACTGTAGCGGCCACAGGATGACACGAGGTTGGGCTAAGGATCGCTTGGCCAGTGTGATCACAAACAGGGGCAAAATGTCTAAACACCACATCTAATTAAGGTGTGGCTCACAGTGGATAGGCCTATGCTGCAATCAGAGGTGGGACTGCAGCGCCTGGAGACACACGCAGACTAGCTTTGATCTAGACAACTCCAACAGCAGCCACAGGGAAGCTGTGGCAGCATAGGCTAGCTCTGAAGGGTCACGGGGGGCCTGGTATGGACCACGCTGCTGCAGCTTCTTTGCAATTATTATTTCAAGCGGCTGGATCAAAGCTAGCTTGGGTGTAACTGCATAAGCAGATTGCAGTAGAGACAGCCCTCCTTCACCATCCACTCTATCGCTCAACAACTTTAGGAACCGCATTTTTTCTTTTAAAGAAAATACATTTCCCCACAAGGAAAACTGGAAAATTAATGAGCACAGCAGGATCAAGCTGTGATCTTTCCAGCATAACAGGGGAGTGTGCTGCCCTTAATAAACTCACTCTCTCTGGATGCTGATTGCCTTCTCTCCCTTCTCAAGTTACCCTGCTTTTGATGCTTATGAGTGTCTTTCACAACAAGGCACATTTGATTTCCCATTTTAAGTTGCTGGTTTCATCTATTCTTCTTTTCATTCGAATTAATATTGTAAGAGGTCTACAGAGGAGCTGGATAAACTTCTTACGATTGCTGGAGATTTGAATTACTAACGATAAGGCACTTTTCACATTCTGAAGGATCCTTGTCTACAAGTATTCAAAATTTTTAAAAAATCAAATTCTATTGGACGGGATAGGATGAGAATGACCAAGTCATAGCCATATCTAAGGGTACGTCTACACTCATTTTTTGAGGAGTAACATTAGTTTGAACCAAGGGGTTTGATTTGACCTACTGCATCCTGGAGCGCACTTCCTGGTTCAAATCAGCTGGTGAGCAGAATAGCGGGCGGGCGAGATTATGCTAATGAAGTGCAGGATATTTAAATCCCCGCTTCATTAGCAATTTTGGTCAGCTACATTTGCATCCCTAGTTCAAACTAGGGAGCAAGTGTGGAAGTACCCTAAGTGCATAGTCATGCAAGCCAAATTCTGCTCTCAGTTACCCACATTGCAGCCCAGGAGAATTTGGCCCTCACCAGTCTTGAAGTACCTTGATCCATGCCAAAACTGACCCTCTCAGAGGTTTACATGTGCAAAGAGATGCATGCACATTCACGTTAAGAGCCCAAAATACTTTAAGAACATAAGAATGGCCATACTAGCTCAGACCAACGGTCTAACTAGCCCAGTATCCTGTCTGCCAACAGTGGCCAATACCAGATTCCCCAGAGGGAGGGATCACAACAGGTAATCCTCACATGATCCCTCTCCTTTCACTCATTTCTAGACAAACAGAGGCTAGGGGCACCATTCTTACCCATACTGGCTAATAGCCATTGGTGGACCTAACCTCCAGGAATCTATCTAGCTCTTTTTTGAATCCTGTTAAAGTTCTAGTTTTCACCACATCCTCTGGCAAGGAGTTCCACAGGTCGACTGTGCTCTGAGTGAAAAAAAAACCTTACGTTTGTTAGGTTTAAACCTGCTGCCTATTAATTTCATTTGGTGACCCCTAGTTCTTATATGGCATGAATAAGTAAATAACTTTTCCTTATTCACTTTTTCCACACAAGTCATGTTTTATAGACCTCTATCCTATCCCCTCCCACCCTTAGTCTCCTCTTTTGTAAAATAAAAAGTCCCAGTCTTTTAAATCTTTCTTCATATGGGAGCCATTCCAAACCCCTAATAATTTTTGTTGCCCTTTTCTGAACCTTTGGTTCATTTGGGATCAGAATACTCTGTAGAGTTCCTAAAAAAATGACAGGCGAAGTGATGCCACTGAGAAATTCTGCACCAGTGCGGCACAGGCTATGCAGATGATCACGTCTTTGGGATGGTTGAAGAACAGCACCATGAGATGCCCAGATCTACGGCAGAGTTACGATTGCTTCAGTGACCCAGACTGGAAGGCAGAAATGTCACCAGGATATGATCGTTGGGGACAATGGATAATGAGGGTTGTCTCAGTCCCCAGTTTTGCAGAAGTAGAAGTACAGTAGAGAGAGCGCTGGGAGCACAGGGCCTAAGGCCTGAACCAAGGTCCAGACCATGGCATGAGCAAAGGTCCAGCTGTGCCATGAAGCAGACACTCGCTAACAGGGTCCTGTCCAGTTCATGAACTTGGCAAAGGTGAGGTGAGGGTTGCTAAAACACAGGCACTCTTAAGAAGCACTAGGTCCTGTGTAGTTCCTGAAGGCTAGCACAGGTACACCCCAACTTGGAGTTCTCAAGTCATGGCATGAACAGTCCTTGCCGACAGGACAGGAACGCATCTGCCCCCAGTAAGAGAAGGCTGGGCGGATGGAATAACGAATGGGGATGTTTCATTCAAACCGGCAGGTACGAGGCACGGGGAAGGTAAGTGATCACATCAGCAGTGGTATCGGTAACTTGTCCACAGCAGTGTAGAAAAAGGGACGTTCTAGATGAAGCACCATTGTCCAGTGTAGGGGGCAGAACACAGCCAGGTGCTAGGACTTTGCTTCACCAACCATAATCCTGGTTGAGTACCCACTCCAAACTGAGCCTGTGGTATTTCTTTATAAAAAACATGAAGGTCTGCTAGATTAGCAGGCTGCATTCAGATACCAGTCGGCACATCTGCCAGGTGACGTGTGAATGGGAGTCAGAGTGGACCGCACTTCCCCTGAGAATGAAAAACAACTGGGTTCTTTGGTTGGATCCTTAATGAGATCGTTGTCTGGGACATTACCTAGCTTCTTTCCATCTTGCTCGTCACCGATCTTCATCGGGCAGATGGGGGCTGGGGAAGGACCCAGTCTTCAGAATACAGGTGATCACTGAAACTGATAAAGATGCCACATTAGTAGATTTAGCAGCACAGGACTATAGATCTGTCACTTCCTTACCTATCAAGCCTATAATATCGAGAAGTAAATTGAAAATGGAAGGGATACCTGTATATATGTATGTTGGAGATAGTTTCTTGACTTAAGCTTACAGTGATTTAGATTAACACCTTATCAATGGAGAGTAAGGTCATCTTGAGGCAAGGAAGGAAGATTCAGGTTTTAAGCAAGGCCACCTTTATGTGCAGGCAAGCTGAGTTCTCTGGATCACCCATGACACACGATCATTCCAATATTTGTTTTCAAGTCCATTTTAAATAGTATATGTGGGTCCAAATCCACAGTTTCCAATCGGCTCCTGTGCCCAGACCTCCCACAGATGTCATTACAATGACACAGGCTGAAAGATTACAACACTGGCCCTTCTGGCTGTCAGTTACTCCTCTGAAAATGCTTCTCTGGTAACTGTCTCCTGCTCAGATCAGAGAGTGAAATCGGTTACTCAACCGTATCCTGCATCGAAAGGTTAAAGGAGAAAGTGCTGACTTATTCAGCCAAGCCCGTGGAAAAGAGAATCTGAGGAAGAGAGCTGTTGTGTGCAAACATTTATCTTCAGTAGCAATAGCATTTAGCGATGGAAATAGCAATAAGTATATGACTCACAAATTGCCCTTGGTCCAGATCGGCGTCTAGAGTTTAGTTGTGCATGATGACAGTTCATTTATAAGCATCATTTGTATTCCAAAAATCCCTCTTCCTTAGAGAAAAAATGAAATATTCACATGGGGCTGCAATGCCGTTTGGATTATATCTAATCAGGAAGTGTATTAGAATCAATTTTGGATTCTGCTGCCTATGTTTCTATTACTTCTGGTTATAAATCTCATTGTCCTTGTCTTTACCGTGATGGCCATACAAGATAAATGAATGCAGATTTTGTCAAGAGATGCACCAGTCCTCTGCCTTACCCCCATGCTGTGACTGCTTCTATGCACATTGCGAAGAGGCGAAATATTTTTAGGGTTGACCTGTATGGATGGGATCAGATGCTCTAGGAATAAGACTTCTTTACTGTTGAGAAGTTAATAGGGGTTGGGGGAAGGCGTGAAGCAGGAGCGCCATTAACAGCACTGAATAAATCAGCAATGCCGCGGCTAGCACAGCTATACCAATGGCCATCAGCTGTAGTAGCCTGGAACGGCATCATCTAAACATGCCAGTTGGTTCTGTTTATAGGAGCGATGACCCTGGTTTTGTAACCAAAAATCAACGGACTGTTCTGTTCTTCCTGGAGCCCCCATCCCTGCATGCAAATTCTTCGAGTTATAAGATATTACAATGAGGGAACATGTTTTTGCAGGCTCAAATGTGCTGTTAAGGCACCAGTGGGGTGAAGAGCTGTACCACTAACCACAGCTCCTGGTGGGGCTGCATCTGATTCGGGCACAGTGAGCTCTGGAGACCTTTGCTGCCGCACACCTCCAGGGACTCCAACGGGCTTTCCCTCTGAATTGCAACACACCAGCTTTGCTGGCCAGCACAGAAGTGAATGGGGCTCACCGGAGTATCATCTGATTTTGGCCCAGCGTGGGGAGGGGGATGTTATGGGACTTCTGTGATGTGTGTAGATTGTTAATATAGGGAGCGCTTACTAGAACACAACAGTGTCCTTAACTTTGTAAGACCAATACAGTTAGTTATGCGCTTAGCAAGAATGCTGGGGGAAGCTAGGTCTGACAGGCAACCTCCATGCTTAATCTGAAAAGGCCAGGAGAGGGACAAAACCTGGTGTGGGGCTGAAAACAGAGTTAACCAGAGAGTGGAACTGGAGTCAAACCAAGAGTGAAAAGGATAGAAAAAAATCAGCAATTTCCTTCCCAAATCTCCACCACTTGGGGGATCCACATACTCAGTTCCATTGGTCTTAAGCACACTGCAGGAGCCAGGCCACACACTAACTCTTCACTTTAACACGACAGCCCTGTGTGGAGACACAGGTGTGTCAAAAATCAGCATAGCACAAGGCCTCTATTAACCTAAAGTAATAAGGAGCTACAGCCTCGTGAGAATGCAGTTTACTAAGTCCAGGAATAACGATAACTTTTAGTGTTGTCTAAACCCGTTAGAATAGGCAGGGCCTTCAGCACGGCTTTTCAGCTCCCACCACAAGCCTGTTTCTTTGCAAAGTTTTAGTTAAACACGCGCCATACTTTGAATAGAGAGAATGGCTGGAGAGACACAGAAACAGACCTGGCCAAAGTTCCAGTCCCCTACAATTGCTGTCTATACCTTCTGCTTGTTCATCTAAGTTGGTAACCTGCCTGCACCAGTGACTTGTATGAGAAATGTGAAGGAAAACAAAAAACAAACAAACCCAGAACCGCTCTGCATCCTGAAACAAAACAGAACACGGACGGTCACTTGTGGAATTCTAGATCCTCTGTTGAAACTTTGATGATGCTCATACCATGGGTCTGAGAAAGGGTAGGTCCTTAATATTGATTGGTAACTGCACATACTATCATTGTCTGTTTAAGTAATACTAGAAGAAAATATCTAGGGCTATGTCTACACTGGCAGGTTCTTGCGCCAGAAATCTGCAAATGAGGCTAAGCGTGGAATATCTGCATACCTAATGAGCCGCCATTTTTTTGCAGAAGAGGCTCTTGCACCAGAAGGAGCGTCTACACTGCCCCTTCTTGCGCAAGAAAACCCTCTTGCGCAATGCTGCTATGCTGATAAGCTTCAGGAATAACGGCATTGCGCAAGAGGGTTTTTCTTGCACAAGAAGGGGCAGCGTAGACAGCTCCTTCTGGCGCAAGAGCCTCTTCTGCAAAAAATGGTGGCTCATTAGGTATGCAAATGAGGCTCGGCGATATTCCTCTCTTAGCTTCATTTGCATATTTCTGGCGGAAGAAGCCGCCAGTGTAGACATAGCCTAGGTGTGTAAATATGGCAGCACCTTTCTCTGCTTCCTATAGTTTACAGGCAGTCCCCGGGTCACATACAAGATAGGGACTGTAGGTTTGTTCTTAAGTTGAATTTGTATGTAAGTCGGAACTGGTACATATTGTAGGGGAAACTCTAGCCAAACATTTCTCCAGAGCTCAGTTTTATTCTCCCACACCTCACTTCCCTCAGTCCTTTATTCTCAAGCTGAGGTGTCTGCTGAGAAAAGCCGCTCCGCGTCTCCCTGGTCTGCTGGGGGGGGCGGCGCTAGCTTCGCGTCTCCCTGGTCTGCTGGGGGGAAGCAGCTAGTGCGGGATTGCCTCACCCCTTTTGTAAGTAGGGATCCGATGTAAGTCGGACCCATGTAACCTGGGGACTGCCTGTAGTCCAAAATCTACAGCCTGGCTAAAGATTTCAGTCAACCTAATGTCTCAAACTTGGCACCTGGCATTCCGTTGCCTCCCTTCCCCCGCACAGCCACATATGAAAATATCGGCCTCAGGGGGCAGCGTTCATTGTTTTGGAAAGACCCCAAGAATTGTCTGGAGTCTGTGGATGGTGTGACAACCTCCTCGCAGATCTGCATGTCGACCTCAATCTTTCCTGACTCGCGTCTCACTGAGAATGAAAACGGCGGAAGGCCTGGCATTCAGCAGAGCCAAGAGATGGCTTTGAGAGCTGTGTGTTAACAGAGACCACTCTGCTCTATAAGCTCAACGCTTTTATTTGTGATGCACAGAAGGATTTAAACTTGCATCTTCAAAAGAGGCCTTCCAGTGAGCCACCTGGAATGCTTTCCAGACCTCTTCTCCATATGTCTATTCTTCCCTGCTTTCCTCCAGACTAGAATACAACCCCCTCTATACCTTGTCACGAGCTGAGAGTGACTCACAAACCCTAACAAATGCTCGTCTTTAATTATTGAGGGTTCGTTCTCAGCCATCCATTTCACTTCTCTCCCTGGCTGCTGCTTTGAAAGCGTGGCTGCAGAGCCATCGATTGTGCTTTGCTTCCCAGACAAAGGACACACACAGAAAAGCACAGGCATCTTCTGCATTGTAATTTCTGCAGTCTGTTTGCTGCTGCCTGTTTGTAACTATGGCTAAACGCATCCTGACAAGAACGTTCATTTATTCCAGAGTTGTAAGTTTCATTGATAGAAGCGATAATTTAGAGACTTCACAGCCACAAATCATCCGACGGGAGGCATGTGGGAAGAGCGGACTTGTCACTTTCCTGACAATAGAGAAGTAGTTTGCAGAAGGTAATTTGATCAGCTAAAAAGAAATGTTATTTTTCTGCTGATAACCCTGAGACAGCCAGGGACAAGATTTCAAAGGATGGGTGGGGCTATTTTTGCTGTTTCTCCTGTTATTAGTGGAGTCACGTGCTTGTAGCCCTGCATAGGACTCCGAAAATACAGCAGAGAGTGTGCTACCCCAGGAGAGGACTAACGGTGGAAGGGAATTACAAAGCCAGATGTCACATTTCTCAAATGCTAGAAGAGGCTTTTGATGATCAAATCCTCCATCCAACATTCAGATGCCTTCATAGGGGCAGGCCTAAAGGGCTTTGCCAGACCAACAGGCCTGCTTTGAAAAGCCTAATCAGGCTCCTGCGTGTCAAATCACAAGAGACGGACAACCAGAGCTAGAGTGCAGCTATTCAGCTCCACCCCTCAGCAGGGGTCAGCACAGCACCCCCAAAGCTCACAGCAGTATCCGTGGAGGCACATTCCCTCCATGGCTAGTGCCTGTACCTGCTGGGAGAGGTCCTGCTACCTGCGGTGGAACGAAGCAGGCTGCTCGCCCCTCTTTTGCACTCTCCCTGCTGTGGGGGCCAGAGGACAGAGCTGTATCTGTGTGAAGGCAGTGTGACAGCTCCCCTCCCCCCATGCTGTGTGAAGTTTGGCTTATGACTATCAACGTGCACAACTCGAAGACGCTGTCAACAAAATACCGCCTGTAACGTATCCATTTGAATGTTACAGTCGGCTGGATCTGTACATCCTATTTGGGTGCATGTGTCATTCTTGTATGTAAAGCAACGGTCCCTCGAAGCTGTGCAGCAGCACGGCCACACAGCTGCTTAGTGAGCCCCACCCAGCCAGGGTCTCGGCTCACAGAGCTGCCTGGGGTCTGTGTCTGTGGCATTTCTCCTTCAGCTACAGCAGCAGAGACAGAGCAGAGAGTCTCCCCAGCAGGTAGGGACATGTCCCCTCCCTCTCCCCGGGAGGATGCAGTCAGGGTGCGTCTCTCTCACACTGATAAAGAGGGCAAACATCCTCATGAGCTTTCTTTGTGTAAAACTTTTACTCCGAGAAAGGCGGATTTATTTGGGGGTTTGATCCCTGCGGAGGGTTGGTTTCGGGGGTGCTGTGCCCTAGAACTGGCCTCATGGATGTAAAACCAAAAGCTTGAACGCATGAGCAGAGCCTGACTGATGCCCAGCAAAGCCTGTGGACAGCCTGAAGCCCTGGCACCAGGAGGTCCCAACTATGCTCTAAGAACTATGGTCCTGCCTCCTGCTTGCCTCACTTGGGGAGGTTTGGTAATCAGTCTTGGTAATCAGTCTTCCCACAAAATTCTGTCCCAGCATGCAACATATGGGATGGGTAATCTGTGGGCATCCTCTTTGGTTATCCCGAAATCTGGTCAGGAATAGAAAAGGGTGCTCCAGGGCAAAGAATCCAACAGGCAATACAAAGGAGATGGCAGCAACCCTTCTTTCCACACCACCCCATGCTGGCCCCTGGAGCCATACCAGAAATGGGCATAGCAGGAGAATGGTTCGTCTGCACAGTTCAAGGAGTTTCGGGCAGATTACCTGTAGGAAGTAGAATACCTCTGCTTGAGAGTTTGGAAAAGTCTGGTAGATGCTCCTAGAAATAAATACAAAGAAGCAGCAATCATTTACCATGTGGGAAAAGTTCTTGGACTCTGAAGAGTCGTGAGACCCAGAATGCAGATTTTTCTATTACACCTGTATTTAGGTATATACTGTATTTAGACACTCAATAAATATTCCAAATTGACAACCCTACCACTTGCAGTACTGTAACATCAAGAGCACAGGTACATTTGAGGCTCAATTTGTCACACGGTATGCATACAGGAATCTCAAAACCAAATCAAGAGGGTGGCGATTTTCAAAATCACACAGTGTCACCCTAACTCTGCTCCCATTGAAGAGAATGGGAGTTGGCCTACTGGTTTGTACTAAAAGGGTACAACACAGAACAATTCACCAAACAGGGGAAATTCAGTTGCTGCCAGAAGCTGCACAGAGAAAGAAAATGCCCAGCGGCATCATATTAAAATGCTCTCAAAACAGGCTTTTCTCCCAGTACGTGGAAAGTTAGTGTTCCAACAAATGGTAGCGTAGATTACATTAAGCGTCAACCCCCAAATTTACCCATAATAACTGCTTGGCATATGAACGCCAAAGAACACTGTTTACATAAATACAGTAAAGACTGAGTTTTCACTGCATCCAATTTGCATTAATGAATATAATTTTACTAATACAGTCAAACTTTAACATTTTCAAGTGCAAATAGCTTAACAGATCAGGTACATCTGCAGAACAGCTGCTTAATTAAAACAATATTTGGAATATATAAGTTATCCTCAAATAAAAAAAAATGTTGCCTCCCACAGAATTCAAGATAAGTCTTGTTAGTTTAATTACTGGCTTAATTTGCATGCTACGAGTTCTTACCTTGGCTTTGATATATTCATGTGTGTAAGTGGATAATCTGAACTTGATTAGCAATGGTTTGAAAGAAGGTCAGTTCCAATTCTTCACATTCACTGATTGTGATTATTTAGGACACAGAAACGCACTCAGACTAATGAGGAGGGGACGGCAGCGTTCCAAAATGGAATTTTAAACATATAATACACTCTGCAACCCATCAGGCAATACGTGAACCAGTTTTAGTTCTGAATAGGAACTTAATGAAAAATTAACAGAGCTGAAAATGAAAAACATAACATAATATTCATCTTGATTAAAGATCAGCCGAAACTCCGAATAGTATGGAACGAGGACGCTGGCCCACCTAATCTTTTTCCACTGGAGACATTCTATGGATATTTAGTTAACATCAGCATCTAACTAAATAAACTAGATGCTGTTGTTAACTAAATATTTAGTTAACAGCATCTAACTAAACTGTTGGAATTTACACCTCCAGATCAGCTACTAGAAGTGGGCCTCATCCTTCCTGATTGGATCCACATTGTCATCTCTAGCCTGATTCTGGCCGGCATATTTATGCCTGCCCCTGGAAATTTCCACTACATGCATCTGACAAAGTGGGTTTTTGCCCACGAAAGCTTATGCTCCAACACTTCAGTTAGTCTATAAGGGTACGTCTAGACTACAGACTTCTGTCGACAGCAGTTTTGTTGACAGATACTGTCGACAAAACTTCTGTCGACAAAGAGCGTCTAGACTACATTGAGTTCTGTCGACAAAGCAAGCTGCTTTGTCGACATGGTAGTGTAGACGCAAAGGACAGTTTACATGCAATAACACCTTCTGTCGACAGAAACTCTGTTGACAGAAGGCGTTATGCCTCGTAAAATGAGGTTTACCAGCGTCGACAAAACTGCTGAGTTCTGTTGACATTATGTCGACAGAACTCAGCGGTAGTGTGGACGCAGGTATAGTTTTGTCAACAAAAGTCCACTTTTGTCGACAAAACCCTGTAGTCTAGACACACCCTAAGGTGCCACAGGACTCCTCACCGCTTTAACAGCATCTAAGCATCTCAAAGGAAGTGTGTTTACTGATAGACTGCCTATAAGAGGAACTGTGCTAGTACATCCCCTAAACAACTGGGCTGCATCTAGACTGGCAAGTTTTTCCGCAAAAACAAGTTTTCCGAAAAACTTGCCAGATGTCTACACTGGCTGCTTGAATTTCCGCAAGAACACTGACGATCTCATGTAAGATTGTCAGTGTTCTTGCAGAAATACTATGCTGCTCCTGTTCGGGCAAAAGACCTCTTGCGCAAATGCTTTTGCGCAAGAGGGCCAGTGTAGACAACACGGTATTGTTTTGCGCAAAAAAGCCCCGATTCCGAAAATGGCAATCGGGGCTTTCTTGTGCTAAAACGCATCTAGATTGGCACGGACGCTTTTCCACAAAAAGTGCTTTTGCAGAAGAGCGTCCATGCCAATCTAGATGCTCTTTTCCACGAATACTTTTAATGGAAAAACTTTTCCGTTAAAAGCATTTGCGGAAAATCATGCCAGTCTAGACGTAGCCCTGGAGTTCAAAAGCCTCCCCTCCCTGAAGAGGTGAGTAGCATTACTAATAAGCAACATCATCCTCCATTTTTACAGGATGATGTTGCTTATTAGTAACAAAGAAACCAAGGTAACGGCCAGACTCAGCCTGGGTCTGATGCAAGGCCAGTGACTCTAGGAGCAGGGGGTTCGGGGAAAGGGTGGAAGGGAGGCAGGGAGAGGCCAGAGCAGGAGCACATTTAGACCCACAGCACAGAGCTCTGCCACTTGAGCCCCTGGAGTAACTTCCAGCCAAAGCGGGTGCAATGCTCTGTGCAGCCAGCAGCAGAGGGGGACAAGAGACGAGCCGGCTGGGAGTTCACCGCTATTTGCTAACAGAAGAGGAAAGGCGAGACTCAGGCCTCTTGGGTTCCATTCCAGGCTCTGGATTGGAACATGATCTCACAGGCACATCCTCTGCCCACTCCCCCTGAAGCCTGCTCCCTACTTCCCAGCACCCTTTAACCAGGCCAGGTCCTAGTCCTGGTTCATTCCCAAGCTGGGCTTTTTGTTGCAGTCCCATTCTCCTCACCTTGCGAGGCCCAGTCTTCATGCCTCACATTTCTCATCCAAGTGCCATTGCCAAGCCAGTCCTGCTTTCATCCCTTCGGATTCCCCTGCTCTGCCACACCAACCAGCTATTCCCAGTTCCTCCTGGTCCTGCCCCATACTAGCTTCTAGTCCCACCTCATTTCCTCCCCCTCCACAGGCTCCCGGCTCCTTACCCTTTTCCCCTCCTTGGCTCCAGGAACTAGTGTCTTTGCCCAAGCAGCTACAATTCACCAGCCTCTAATTCACCTCCCTGCCGCCTTATCAGAAAAGGTTCAGAAAAGGGCAACACAAGTGATTAGGAGGTTGGAACAGGTCCCATATGAAGAGAAACTAAAAAGACTTGGACTTTTCATCTTAGAAAAGAGGAGACTAAGGGGGGATAGGATAGAGGTCTATAGACTCATGACTGGTGTGGAAAAAGTGAATAAGGAAAAGTTATTTACTTATTCCCACAATATAAGAACTAGGGGTCATCAAACAAAATTAATAGGCAGCAGGTTTAAAACAAACAAATGGAAGTTTTTCTTCACTTAGCGCACAGTCAACCTGTGGAACTCCTTGCCAGAGGATGTGGTGAAGACTAGGACTTTAACAGGATTCAAAAAAGAGCTAGATAGATTCCTGGAGGTTAGGTCTATCAATGGCCATTAGGCAGGATGAGTAGGAATGGTGTCCCTAGCCTCTGTTTCTCTGGAAATGAATGATGTGAGAGGGATCATGTGAGGATTACCTGTTTGTGATCCCTCCCTCTTTGTTGCATCTAGCATTGGTCACTGTCGGCAGACAGGATACTGGGCTATATGGACCTTTGGTCTGATTCAGTATGGCCGTTCTGATGTTCTTATCCTGACCTCCTAACCCCACTCAAATGGTCAGGTCTGACTCTTGTCCCCTCTGCATTTAAATCAGGCAGACTGCTCCTCCATTCTGCTGGGCGCCAGAAGTGGGGAGGGGAAGGTCTTGGAAGGGGGCCATTGATCATCCAGGGGAAACAGGTTCCTTGGTCTCAGATCAAGTGCCTGGACCCAGCAAGCTGACAGCAGCCCAGAGCTGCAATTAAAACAATCCTGCTTAGCTCCAGGCTGGGCCATGGAAAACTGGAAAGATTAGTTGCTAAAATTAAGAAACCTTTACTGAGCATGTGCACTCTGCAATCATTCAAAGAGCACAAATTTTCATAGGGTGTTGTCAAAGCTGTTCCCCACTCTGGCATGACAAATGCAGAAGTGAGGGCCCACAAGAATACCCCAAAACCTTGTCTCTATAGGCTTTGGTACAAAAACTTCCCCCCAAAATCATAATACTCAGACTTTGGGGAATCCGTTGCCGCCAACAAGTGCTTTTGAACCCACAACCAGGAGTGGATACTTGAAACCAAACCCAGGGGTTCACCAAGCTCCTTCTTCCCCAAAAGAGCTTGCAAAAGAGAAAAGAGAAAAACAAGCTGCAGTCTGTGGTAGCTGACCCCTTACTCAGACAGACAGACAGACCTCCCAGGACACAGATATGAACCAATACCGGTTAATTAGAAAAAGAAAACAAACTTTTATTATCAAAACAAAACTATCGTTGCAAGAATAGTTGAGGTGGCTAGATGGTAAGGATCACCAATTGATATACTCAGAGAAATTCCCTGGGTTAGAAAGCTTCATTACAAAAGAGAGAGAAAAAACACTTTTAAAGAAATAAAAACCATTTTTAACAGCACAGACCTCAATTCCAGGTTCCCAAACCAGAAAAGAATAAAATCTGACAGGCTAACTAAACTTTGCCCTTCTTATATGTTGTGAAACAAAAAGCAGGACTATGTAGCACTTTAAAGACTAACAAGATGGTTTATTAGGTGATGAGTTTTCATGGGCCAGACCCACTTCCTCAGATCAAATAGTGGAAGAAAATGGTCACAACCATATATACCAAAGGATACACTTAAAAAAATGAACACATATGAAAAGGACAAATCACATTTCAGAACAGAAGAGGGATGGGGGGGGCGGAGGTAAATGTCTGTGAGCTAATGATGATTTGTCCTTTTCATATGTGTTCATATTTTGAATTGTATCCTTTGGTATATATGGTTGTGACAATTTTCTTCCACTATTTGATCTGAGGAAGTGGGTCTGGCCCACGAAAGCTCATCACCTAATAAACCATCTTGTTAGTCTTTGAAGTGCTACATAGTCCTGTTTTTTGTTTCAGCTACACCAGACTAACACGGCTAAATTTCTATCATTATATATTGTGAGAAGACTTTTCTTGGAGAGAGAGATGGCCTCCTTCTCCCTGTTACCTGGAAGAAACCACTCTGACTCAGACAAAGGAGGGAAACAATAAAAATTCCTTTGTCCCAGTTTGAAATCCCTACCTGCATTGCTATTGGCTGACCAGATACCTGGCTAGGGACAGGAGACATAGTTAACCCCTTAGTCCCCAGGTGCTGGCCAGCCCTCCTAGTTATGCCAGGGGTGCCACAAAGGCCATTTCCCTACCACATGTCATGCCCAGGCTCCATAGGAGAAGGAGCTAGAGCTTTTCAAAGAAAACATTGCCAGATTAAAAAACAAACAACATGGGAAGAAAGTGTAGCTTCCCCCGTCTCATTCTGAGAAGCAGCTAAATCTCTGTGCCTCAGCGCTTTGCCAAAATTTCAGCCCTAGGCAGACGCCCAACATGGAAAATTTGAGCCCACACAGTTGAAATGCTAAAGTTCTAAGCAACTAAAAATAGAGCCTGATAATAGCGGATGCCAGCCATGCCCATCGTGTGCCACAGGGGTGAATGCGCAGGGTGGTAGGAATGCATCACGCTACACACATTCAGACAGATAATTCACACACATCTGCTCCCTCCAAAGAATCAAAAGCAATCAAACATTTTCTGGCTAAGCAAAAGACCAGTGTTCTGACATCATGCTTAACACACACACACACACACACACACGGGGAAAGATTTCAAAGTCACTTCAGCGCCTAAGTCTCTCGCTGACTTTTAAAAGTGGGTCTTTGGCTAATTGAACATGTTGCCCATTCACCAGAGTTAACTGATGCAAACTTTGCCTTGGTAATCAGGCAGAAAATGAGTTTCATTCTGATTAAGAGAAGCAAATGAAATATTTCCCAGTTTGCTCCTTTTCCCAAGAATTTATTTTAGATGCTTGCTGTTCTGTGCATGCTTGGGGGAAATCTCTAACTTTAAAGCAATGCTCTGTTGGTTCATTACTAAAGGACAGTGGAATTGCACACTCTGTGCATCCATATTAATACCGGATAGCTTTATTAGGGCTGTTATTGTAATGAATACCAAATACAAAGCATGGGTCTGACTCCAGAGTTCATTTTCCTAATCAGAAATATGAGACCTCAGGAACCTTTAGAGAATAGGCCTATTAAAAACATAAATCGTTTCTTTGAAATATAAATTGCCACTTTCAAAAAACAGATGCTCCTCTTTACCATGCGTTGCTGGATTTTCAAAAACTATATTCATGATTGTGAACTGAAAGGCACATGGATATTAGCCTCAGAAACTCTCCTTAATTTGCATGAATAGCCTCATTAGAATACACTGACCAGTTCATTGGCTGCAAAGGGCATAACCAGACAATGGGCACTGATGAATCTATGAGGCATTTTTGTAAAAATTGAGAAAGAAGAACATACTGAAAACAAATGCTCGATTTTCTAAATGACAGAAGGAGTTTGTTGCACCCTAGAAGGACTCTACAAGCGTTTGAATGAAAACTGTGCCCTAGTCAGTTTAAAACACTGGCAGGGTGGGAGGAATCAGACACAAATTGCCTGCAGAGCCAACAGAAAGCCTGCTCACAGTTACTGCAGCAGAGGCAACGTAATCTCCCCAAACCCTCTTTGGCAGCTGAGAGCAGCTCTCCTATGGCCTGCCTCAGTTTCACCCTCTTAATGGGCTAAAGCAGAGGTCACTTAAGCCATCTGGTGAAGGAGAAGCCAGGACACCCCTTGGCAGCAGGCTGTCTCCCTTTACAGGACCCTTCTGAAAGCAGCACTAAGTATGAGGGATAAAGGTTCTTACCTCACAGCCCAGGTGAAACTTAGCAGTTCCAAAGGAGACACGGCTAGGTTCCAGCAGCCGCTGCACTGCCTCAGGCATAGCTAGGCTGGAAGAGCTCCATGATTGTCCCCCTCTGTTCAAGGGGATCCCAGGCCTCCTTGCCTGGAAAGCTCCGGGCTCAGACAGGCACCCTAGAAACCCCTCCAGAGTTGCTGTCCGGTGAGCTCTCCTTAGCCTTTTGTCAGGCCCAGATGCTCCTTCCTTATCAACTGCCTTGAAGCTACCTGAGCCATTAGCTGTCTGCCGGTGGGGCTGGCTTGGCTCCCTGCCATGCGTGGTGCCCATGACGGGTAGGCTGGCTCTGTCTCCTGTCAAGGGCCAGCCTGTGGCTGTTATCTGTGGGGAGGAGGCAAGCATGACGCATAGACCAAAGCGCCACAGGGAGCTGGATGAGACGCCAGGCTCGCTGAATCGTCTGCCTGGATGAAATAGTCTAAACCCCCCGAAACACGGAACTGGGAACTTTAATGAGTCCCGGCTGCTCTCAGCGCCCTGCCCTGCTCCCATACATGTATGATAGGGCTGCCCCCTGCTTGAGCCCTGGGCCCCCCAAACCTGCAGCCCCCTCCTGCACACCAAACCACTCATCCCTAGTGCCACCCCAAAACCTGCATCTCTAGCCCCTCAACCAGGCCCGCCTAGGGAAGAGAGGCAAAGGGACCCGAGACTCTGGACCACTGCCGCCGCAGCAGCCAGAGCCCCGGTTCCTTCACATCACCACCGGAGCACCATGCGCCTCGGGCGGCTCTGAGTGAGAGACAGGCTGCACTATGCTCTGGGCAGCGCAGAAGGCTGGCTGCCCCTGGCTCCGCCCCTTCTGCCTGAGGCCCCACCCCTTCAGGAGAGCGGAGCCAGGCCCATGCCACACCTCACCCAGAGACCCATGCAGCTTATTGGCTCCCCTGACCTCCACCTCCTGCTTCAAACTGCAGCCCCCTCCTGCACCCCAAGCTCCTCAGTCCCACCCCAGAACCTACATCCCCAGCCCAGAGTCCATACACCCTCCCCCATCCCAAGCCCCTTCCCCAGCCTACAGCCCCCTCCTGCATCCTGAACCCCCTCATTTCTGGCCTGACCCTGTAGCCTTCCCCCTTTCCACACTGCAAACTTCTGCCCCAGCACAATGAAAATGAGTGAAGGTGGGGGAGACGGAGCCACTGAGGGAGGGGGTATGTAGTGAGCAGGGGCAGGGCCTTAGGAAAGGGGCAGGGCTAGGGTGTTTGGTTTTGTGAGACTAGAAAGTTGGCAACCCTAGTATTTGATAAGCCCATTTGTCAGCTTGCAGTCAGCTAGATTCCCCCTCTTGCCGCTTCTCAGCCACAATTCAGTGAGGCAATTAAGCAGATTTAGCTTTGCTGCGCCAGAGGCCCTGCCACCAACCTTTCATCCAGTCCTTAATATCCCTGCTTATTACGGAATAGAGGCTTCTGCAAATTGGAGAATGAACGAATGAACATAAGAACGGCCATACTGGGTCAGACCAAAGGTCCATCTAGCCCAGTATCCTGTCTGCCAACCGTGGCCAATACCAGATGCCCGAGAGGGAGGGAACACAACAGGTAATCCTCACATGATTCCTCTCCTGTCATCCATTTCCAGACAAACAGAGGCTAGGGACACCAGTCCTGCCCATCCTGGCTAATAGCCATTGATGGACCATGAATCTATCTAGCTCTTTTTTGAACCCTGTTAAAGTCCTAGCCTTCACAACATCCTCTTGCAAGGAGTTCCACAGGTTTACTGTGTGCTGAGTGAAGAAAAACTTCCTTTTCTTTGTTTTAAACCTGCTGCCTATTAATTTCATTTGGTGACTCCTAGTTCTAATGGTGTCCTGAGTTGTGCTTCATTACATTACATTTTTTCAGGGATTTTTTTTTTTATTGCTAAGCTTGGCAGAATTCAATTATTATTATTTTTGTCACTTCAATGGCTATATTGGCTTATTTCTCAATTGTTTAGATATCTAGCTACAAAACTTTTTCATAGCTGTGCAAACTTATGGCTTTTTATTTTTCTTAATTAAATTTTCACATCAGTGCAAAATAATGGGGTTGGTGTGTCAAACAATTATTCAATGATAGTAGACTTTGAGATAAAAAAGTTAAAATGCTCTACTCACAAGTTCTCATGTGGCATTTTTCTTGTTTTGCCTATCTGGACATTTTGATTATTATCAATGGAAGTATTTTCTCAGTGGTTTGTGTGCGCAGGGTGGAATGGACATTTATCAATACAATTCTATGCCGAATGACCTCAGAGGATAACAGAGATTCATCTCTGCCTTAAAAATAATTTGAACCCAAATCTCCATGGTAAGCCATTAAACCACAGAGCCCTTGTAAGTTTTGGTTATTTTTACTGATGAGCTAAACAGAAGCCATAATGTTCCAGTCAAATATCTCGTTACTGTTCATCTTACACCTTCTTTAATCGTTCATTAATGGTGTATGGATGATGGTGCTTTGCCCACAGAGAGTTGTGTTTAAACACACTGATCCTTCCTGTGCTTTCATATTATAGTGCTGAAAATACTAAAACCAATTCTAAGTCTTCCATGCCATTGAAACTCTACACCAGCTTGCTTCCAACTGCCATTTAGGGAGACAGATATTAAATGTAAACTATAAGGCTATGTCTACATTGCAGGCTTCTTGCGCAAGAACAGCCATTCTTGTGCAAAAACTTGCAGAGCATCTACACTGCATGCACGTTCTTGAGCAAGTAAATTTACAATAGAGCGTTGAAATACAGGGCTTCTTGTGCAAGAGTTATTCCTCTCCCCACAAGGAATAAGCCCTCTTGCGCAAGAAACCTATATGGCTAAAATGGCCATCAGAGTTTTCTTGTGCAAGAGAGCGTCCACACTGCCACGGACACTTTTGTGCAAAAGCACATCTCTTGTGCAAAAGCACATGGCAGTGTGGACGCGCTCTTGTGCAAGACCTTTTGCGAAAGAACTCTTGTGCAAAACAGTTCTTGTGCAAGAAGACTGCGGTGTAGATGTAGCCTAACAGTTGAAGTCACTGGTTTGGCCTGGAGCCACACCCACTGCAATCGGTGGGTGGCTGGTAGGAGCAGCAGCAGGCGGCCAGCAGGGCGGCTGGCGAGAGCAGATGGCCAGTGGGGCAGCTGGCAAGAGCAAGCAGACCACAGGATCAGCACAAAGGTGCATGGCTTCAGGCTCAGTGAGTGGAATCATCAGAGTGATGTGTCTAGTTCGTCACCAACTGGACAGAGCTGTAAGTGGGGCATTTGAAGTGGGGTACGGAGAAAGTTTGGGTAGGTGAATGGGACCCTTACATTGTTGGCCCAGTGAGCCTGAGAGGCAAAGGACATTGTTCAATCCCTTTGAGCTGGGATGGTTACTCATGGGTTGGCTATCAACTCTGTCTGTGGTATCTTCCCAAGCTAATGCCATGTTACTTCTCCCTCTCGTTCATTAAAAGTTTCTTTTCTACGCTCAGACTCTGTGCTTGCGAGTGGGGAAGCATTGCCTCTCAGAGGCGCACAGGGATGTGTGAATGTCCCAGACTACTGGGTGGGGGCTCGAGCCAGTTCTGTGTGAGATGGATGCAAAGGAACCCCTAGATATTGAACCTGGCCCTGGCTGCTGCCAGTACTACCTGGCAGAAGGGTTACAGTAACAAGGATTTTTGTAAATGTGGGACCCATATCCTCTTCTTTTTTCTGAAAGGCTCACCACTTGTCCTAGCCCTCTCTATAAATGCTTCCTGTTAAACAGGCTTTCCTCTAATTGGTTGGGCAATCTGTCAACCCTTGAGTCAGTTATGAATGCTACTCTGATCGCAGCCAGCACTGAACATGGAGAAGTTTTCTCCTAGTAATTGGAAAGCCCAAGAGCTTCACATTGGTCTGCGTGCTCCTAGAACATGAGAATCTCAAAGTCACTGATCCAAAATGAAGGGCCTGAATCCTATGACCTGGGGGGTACGTCTACACAGCAGTGTTATTTTGGAATAACTAACACTCCGAAATAACAACGAGCTTGTCTGCACTTCAGGCCATTATTCCAAAATAATGTTGAGCTAGAGGACTTACTCCGACTTCTGTAACCTTCATTTCATGAGGAGGAAGGGAAGTTGAAGGAAGAATGTTCTTCCTTCGACTTCCTGCTGTGTAGACAGCGCCAAAAGCTGAATTAAGTTATTTTGACTTAAGAGACGCAATTGACATAGCTGAAGTGGTGTAGCTTAATTCGACATTTGCCCTGCTATGCAGACGTGCCCAGGGTGAGGTGTGTTCCACCCAAGACCAGAGAGGAGGAGCACAGTGGCTTTCCATTTTTATCCTTCTCCCAGTCCCAAAGCCTGCTGGGATTTCTGAGTCAATACCTAATGTAAGCAAGATCATGAAGCTGTTTTAACTTGATATCCAGCTTCCCTCTTTTCCAGCCATGCCCCCTTCTGACCGGGATTGGTACAGAGATGGTATGATAGTTCTAGGGGACCCCTCAGAGGGCTGGATCCACCGGTTTTGCTCTTTGTTCCCAAATAGCACAGGAAAAGGGACTTGGTCATACTTTTTGGAACTTTATGCATCCTTGTTTTATGCATTCTCCACTTCCGCCTTGGAGGCTCACCAGAAGGGGAGAACTCTGAGGATCCTTTCTGGAGGCCATCGGAGCCAATTTCCTATCAGGGCAAGCACTACAGGGCAGCCTTTCTCTCCCTCTTCATGTCAGGTTAAAATCCACCTGGCAGCTGAGCTGCAGTCTAAATCCTTTACCCCACCAGATATAACACAAGAGCCTATCTGCTAGCAGCACATTGAACTTTCCTTTGCTGATCAGAACATACGTGTCTTGATCTCAGCACTTTGGAAAACTAGGAACCAAGAATGAAAGGCTGGGCTGGAGAAACAGATGTTTCCTGTTCCTTAAATTAACTCGATTATCAATGACTGCAGATTTGAGATCCAAATGAGAAAACGATTGCTAAGCTGAAAGTCACAGGAGTGCAGGGAATTATTGTCAGGTGTGCAAATATTAATTAATGCCGATACTTTTTCTTCCCTCAAGCAGTGGCTCTCAGGCCTTCTTGCCTTATTAATTTGCATTATCTGTGGTGGTGCCTGGGCCATCCTCTGTTAAGGCCAGTGTTCTCTGTAAGCTGCAGGGCAGCACCGTTTCACAGGTGGCTGATAATCAGTCCCGCACCGTCCATCATCTCCATGAGCTGTTGACTGCGCAGGGAGTGAAGCTGGGCTGCCCCTCAGCCTAGAGGGAACCCTGGTTACGGCTGCCAGATCCATCCCATTACATTAGGCATGTTCTGAGCACAGGTCCCTCTAAGGTGCACGCCCGCGCAGCCGTGCACAAAGAATTCAATGTCCACCCACCTCCTTCGCAGAGCCGTGCGGCAGCGCTCACTTTCCTGCTGGAAGGTGAGTAGCGCGGTGGACTCCAGCTCTGGCAGCGGCCCAGCTGCTGGAGCTGCGGAGAGGTTGTCGCTCCTGGGATAGCTCCAGCGGATGCCACGTAGCAGGTGGCTGCCCTGTCGCAGTGCTGGACTCAGGGCGGGGCAAACTGGGCCCATGCCCAGGGTGCAGTAGCCAGAGGGCGAGGGGCAACCAAGCATGGGTGATGCTGGGGAAAGGGGGTGGAGGGTACTGGGCAAGGGGACAGTGTGGCAGGACATGCTGGAAGCACAGGGTGGGGGTGGGGGCACAGCTGAGAGGAAAGTGCAGGGTTGGGATGAAGGGGGCACTGTGCAGAGGTCAGGGGCAAAGGGGGCACAATGTGGGGTTAGTGGTGAATGGAGCACAGGATGGAAGCGCAGGGGCTGGGGAGCCCATGGATGCAGGAACAGTGGGAGCAAGGCTGGGTGGGAGTGAGACTGGGTGCCAAGCTGGGTGGTTTTCAGGGTGGGTATATGCAGGGTCATGCACCTTGTTCATTGTCCCTTGTTTCAGTATTTTTCTTCCATAACCATTTCAATTGTGCATATAGCATTTTTGTGTGTTAGTAACCGGTGGGTGCCACGGTGGTGCATGTCCAACCAGCGCACGTGATGTCAATACTGGTGCACAAGACAAAACTCACTCTCCTCATGGATGGAAAATCTTAGGGGGAACACTGGTTCTGAGCCTGATGATTCATCCCTGAGACTAATTACTGACATGGGACCCTTACCTGTAAGTCCTAAGCATCCAGCTAATGCACAAGCCAGAGTCTACCCAGGTGACCCTAAGGCAGGTAAATAGGCTCCCAATGAAATCAGCCACTCTGGCTGCTCAATGTCGCTACTTTGTCAGGGAAGCCACCTGGTAGTTCCAATAGCCTACTCCTGATCCTGTTTGCTCCTGCTCAAGCCAAGTCTGGCCACTTGGCACTGGGTCTGTAACCCCTCATTTTCAGTTACTTATCACTAGGACACACTCACAATTCAGACTGAAATTTTCCATGTTTTATCTGCCTCAGTGAAGATTTTTGGCAAGTTTCTTCAAAAAGGGCTTGGCACTCTGCACCATGAGTTCAGTGGAAAACAAAGGGGTAAAACTATTTGCATTGAAGCGTCTAATAATTTTTGAACAGATCTGGCAGCTCAGAAGGGTGGAATATGACCTTGCCATTTGGAAGAGAAATAGCCCAGAGGTCAGAGAAGTGTTTTCCTTGGATGTGTACAGCTCCATCCAGATTTTACCACTCAGTAATGTTTCTTCTAATCTTTTTCATTCATTGCGGATTTTTTCCATATGTGTGTGGAATAAATTTATACGTGCACTGAGGCATGTGTGAATGTGCACCACCAGCAGAAACAGAACTAGCTGTGGGTGTTCTGCTAATCAGCTGGGCAGTGTTAGATTCTCTCCTGAGCAGGTGCACAACTGCACAGCTTACAGAGAACACTGTCTGTGATTTATGGGGAAATCATCATTGGTATATATGTAGTAGAATTTATTACACATTTGATGATTGTTTTAGAACGCTCACAATCTTGCCATGAGTTTGTAGGTTCCTAGGTGTTGTTGAACCTCCTGCTCTTTTCCAGGTAATCACACACTATTTTTCTCCAACACAGCTAAAGCGTTTGCATTATCTTTGCAACAGCAGCAGCTGTTTGTACATTGCCAATTCTTAGTGAAAAATCACTTTCTGATTCTTTCACGTTCATTATCTCTTCTGCACACCTGAGTTGAGAGAATTACAAAAAGTGGCCCTTTGTATTATGAAGTGTAAAATGAGAGATTTAGGGTCCATTTTTCAGTCCATCATAAGCAGTCCCCCATACTGTTGTGCCTGATGTTGTCGAGGCCTGGTTTGTCTTCTGAGGTATAAGAATCTGATTTGGTTCATAGATCTCGTATTCAGACATTTAAATTATTTAATTTGTGCCCAAGCAGTGAAGAATCGCAGAGCAAAGGATCAAGCTGGCTCTCTATTCTTTTCCCCAGATTTAATCATCTGAGGCAATGTAACAGGAATAGGAAGTGCCCAATATCAACACAGAGAGGCCTGGTCTTTAACCTGACAGCATCTCTTTAATTTAAAAGTCTGTTTATTTTGAACAAGAAGCTGTGAAGCAGAAGGGGATGGATGAATGTTCTCAGGAAGATAAAAGGAAGATGATAAGCCTGCTGGACTGCTGGAAACTGGACCGAACACGCTGTTTCCATTTCTTGTCAGTTACCCATAACAGGGTGCAGAGAGACTGTGGTCAGGAACCAGGGTCTCAACACGACTCTTCTGTCCTGTGTATCTTGAAGGTGCAGGCTGCTCCTTTTCTTCTCTTTGATGGCAGCGACCAGGCCACGGATCCACTCTGTAACTGTTGTGCACCTGCCTTGTTTTCTCCAGCTGGGAAGGGGGTTGATGATTAACGCTTTAAGGGGACATCCTGTGGTGTGTGACTAATTTATCATGTGAAGCCTGTGGTACAGGGCTGTCCTTGTGATTCCTGGTGCCCTATGGAGTCCAAATACCTATGCCCTCCAGAGTGGGGGAGGGGTGTGGCTGCTCCATGTGGGGGGCTGCACTCAGGGCTGGGGGGCTGGGGGGCAGGATCTGTGGGGGGCAGTCCCAGGCCTGTGGGGGACAGAAGCAGGGCAGGGAGACTGACTGGGGAGCAGGCGGAAGGCGCCAGGCAGGGAGCAGTATGAGCTGCACAGAGCCGGGAGTGTCACAAAGCTAATTAGGGACAGATAGCAGTGTCCCTTTTGGGCATGAAGGGAAACAGGCAGTGAATGGCACCTAGTCACAGCCCACAGGGTTTATTCTCCAAGACTGATGGGCTGCACAGACCTTTGTTCAAAGAGATGCCTCTCTCTCCGGTCACGGATTTGCCCCAGCCAAAGCTGGATTTGCTCTCCCTCTAATCACTAGTATCTAGCTAGCACTGCTACATCTTGCTTAGTGACTATTGTCTTATCACTATAACAACACTGGGATCAAAGAGAGAGAGAGAGGCATGTGTTTTTCCAAACAAAAAAGTATCTACCCTGAGAGGGTGCCAATGCAGGGTACAGCTGTATGAACTATTTGGAATATAACGGAGCACTTTTAATTTCTCCTTCTTTGTCAGTTCGATAAAGAAATTAGAATCCTGTCTTTTTGCCACACAAGAGTAAGCGGTTTCAGCATTGGTAAATCTCTGACCACATGGAAAACCACCACAGGCCTGGGGCTTGTAGTAGATAACACCTACAGAACCCTTAACGGCCACCTAGAAATTGTCCTCGAAGGCCTACTAGGACAAATCCAGCCTAGAACAGGAGGGTACAACACCAATGGATTCTGTTGCGACAGAAACAGGGACGAAATTTACATGCCAGGAATAGTTCCTTAGGAAACAGGTCTGAGTGGTGAAACCAGTGCAACCCAAAGGAATCTGTTGCCCAGTTTCAATGCCACAGTAGCTCCACTGACTGCAGAACAGCTTTTCCAAGTTAACAGTCAGCAAAATCTGGCCTCTTTGATGTGGTTGGTATGATGAGGAGGCAGAGTTAATTGAGGAGTGGAAGACAGAGATGTCTTCCCTTTGCTTTATCTTGCAATCTTGTACTGCTTTTCCTACTAAACATGCCTGCATGCCAGCTTTGTACTCCACGGAGGAGCTTTATTTTTCTTTCCATCCTAAATAAATATTGAAATAAATCTTTTATGAAAATGAATCTCTATCGCCGCCACCACCAGGAGCGCTTGAGTATGAACGCTGAATTGTAGAGCAGAAATCATCTTCACCGCAGAGGTGTTTTTTTTTTTTTTTTTTAAATCCCTATTCCGGTCACTTGTTAGAATGCTGTGCCAGAAACGTATATGTGAAGTCAGCGCATGAATTATGCAAATTGTACTAATCTTTTTCTGTAAAAATGCTGCCGTACCTCAAGACGATGTATTATCTTCTATGATTGAAAAGGCAATTGATGGCTTTTATGCTCCAATTACTAGCCTACAGAATCATGTGAGTAAATATTAATCAGCAGCAATTGGCTTCTGGTGAGAGAGACATAAAGAGTTTTTGACTCACGATGTAGATGGCAACTGAAATGACAACCTTGATGTTCGCCGACACTAGAATTGATATATATCATCTCATTACAAAATAGTATCCCCGTTTCTAATGGCTGAATAAGACTTGTATACCACTGTCGACTTGATGCTAGGAAGGATTATGTAGGTGGCAGGAACAAAATACAGGACTATGTAGCACTTTAAAGACTAACAAGATGGTTTATTAGATGATGAGCTTTCGTGGGCCAGATCCACTTCCTCAGATCAAATAGTGGAAGAAAATAGTCACAGCATATATACCAAAGGATACAATTAAAAAAATGAACACATATGAAAAGGACAAATCACATTTCAGAACAGGAGCGGGTTGCAGGGCGGGGGGAGGTAAATGTCTGTGAGCTAATGGTATTAGAGGTGATAATTGGGGAAGCTATCTTTGTACTGATAGAAAAAGGGACCCCAACGAGTAAATTAAAAGAGGCACCTGAATGATTTAGGAGTTTAAGTCCCATTTTCAAAAGTGACTTGGGCACACAAGGGGTCTAATCCCCTTCTGTTTTCAGAAGACTTAGACTCAAATAACTTAGGTGATTTTGAAAATTGCAACCATCTGTTTAAATGCTGCCTAAATCTTCTAGACTGCTTTGAATGCTTAAGTCCAGGGAAGATATTCCAGCTCATAAACTACTCCTTTGGGGCTAAGCAGTACCCAGGGCCGGACTAAGACCTTTAGAGGCCCTAAGCACTGAAAAGATTATGGTGCCCTCCATATGTTATTCAAAATAAAAACTGTACCGTAAAATCTCTTTTTTTGGTGCCCCTGTTTTACTGGTGCCCTAAGCACGTCCTTAGTCTGCCTATTGGGTAATCCAGCCCTGGCGGTACCTGCTGAAGTCATTGCCAAGACAGGGACAGCAACGTAGGAAGTGGAAACTAAGGGTACTTCTACACTGCACACTTATTTCAAAACAAGCTATTCCAGAAGAAATACTCCAAAATAGCTTATTTCGAACTAGCACGTCTACACTACAGGGAAGCCTCAAAATTAGTCCAAGGCAGGCTTCCCTAATGTGGATATGCTACCTTGATTTAGAGCCCCAGGAGGCACTGGGGAATAATTAATTTGAATGGCCCTGGGGAGGAGCTATTTCAAAATAGGAGCAGTGGAGTGTCCACACTACAACTATTTCGAAATAGGCATTATTCCTCGTGGAATGAGGTTTACAGAAGTCAGAATAAGCCACCCGTTATTTTGAATTTATTTCAAAATAACGGAATTGTTGTGTAGACGTTCGCAATTCCGTAGACTGATGTTATTTTGGAATAACTGCGCAGTGTAGACCCACCCGAAGAGATTTCATGCAGTGGAGACATTTTGATCAGGTGTTAGAAGGGTCTGCATTACATCACTGAATGAGTTATTGTGAATTTGAGTGTTTCAGATCTGACACGCTGTGTCAGAACATCTCCAGATAAGACTGTCAGCCTCTACCTCCACACCTGCAACTAATTTGTAAGAACTGTGTTGTGATGGAGGCTCAAATTCCTGAAAATCCAAGTGTCATTTGAACGTCTGTTTTTAAGTGGAAACAGCCACATTTTAGACCAGAATAGTTCCCACAGACATTATTCTGCACTCTAGTTTCTTGATCATGTTAATAGCAAATTCCTCAGTGGGAAAGGACAGCCTTTGCAAATAATGAGTCCACATGAATGGCCTCATGTAAATACTATAAAACAACAGTCTTTGTAGAAAATCAACTCAAAGAAAAAAAAATTTTGACCTGAAGCTGGTGCGTTTTCTTTCAAGTCCACTTTTAAACAAACCTGGCTGCTTCTCAGCATTAAACCTTCATAACTATTACACTCCAACAGTCTCAGTGTAGGCTAAGAAGATCTCTTATTTGCTGTATAATTGAACAGAACTTTTTAATCCAGATCCCAACTGGTGTAAATCAGTATCCCATTACTGCAGACAATGAAGCGATGCTGATTTCAGCCTGCTAAGGGTTTGGCCCTTTCTGTGTAGTATGGCAACAATAGATACTGTATTCTCCATGGCTACGTCTAGACTGGCATGATTTTCCGGAAATGCTTTTAACGGAAAAGTTTTCCGTTAAAAGCATTTTCGGAAAAGAGAGTTTAGATTGGCAGGACACTTTTCCACAAAAGCACTTTTTGCGGAAAAGCGTCCGTGGCCAATCTAGACGTACTTTTCCGCAAAAAAGCCCCGATCACCATTCTTTCTCGCGGAAAAGAAATCTCTGCTGTCTACATTGACCCTTTTGCACAAAAGTCTTTCGGAAAAAGACTTTTGCCTGAACGGGAGCAGCATAGTATTTCCGCAAAAAGCACTGATTTCTTACAGTAGGAAGTCAGTGCTTTTGCGGAAATTCAAGCGGACAATGTAGACAGCTGGCAAGTTTTTCCGGAAAAGCGGTTGATTTTCCGGAAAAACTGGCCAGTCTAGACACAGCCCATGTGTCAACATGAACGTAAAGAGTAAAGCACTTGATATACATATTCTCTACTAGAGAGCATTACCTGATACATAAATGTTAGAAACAAATCTCATTTTTGATAATAAAGTGAAAATAAACAATGGCCCAATTTGGCCTTTCCGAAAGGTTGAATTTAAATGAAAAAAAAAAAATACCATGGGAAATAATTAAACAGTGATTAAATTTAAGATAAAACTCTCTGTTCTGAAGACTACCTGAACATGGGCTTATGGAGAAGTTAATTTCCTAAAATTTATGGCCCTGTATAAAACCTATAGTTGCACAGCATGACTTAATAGATTAATTTTACTTCAAAATAATACTGTGCACAACCAAGGAATTGAAAGCCTGCTAATATATTTGGAGCTCTGTGCTCAACATTGCACAGATTTTATGGAAAGGAACAAGCAGTCGACATATTTAATGGCTAGCCATTCATCTTCCCCTCAGTGCCTGCTCTAAAACAAAATGGCTTAATAATGTTTTTTAAAATATCAACTAGCAAGGAAGGAGAGAAATTTTCACTTCTAGATGAAACTTATGGCAGCTACAAAATGGCAGGCTCTCCCTCATTGCGTTGACGTCTCTTATTATTCAGATGTGTTTCCCTCCTCCAGGAAATATACTGTTCTAATCTGCACTAAAAAGTCCAATCAACTTCCCACGGTCGTTAGCTTTGTCTGGAAAATATGCAGATACCTGAACCTCGGAGGAAGTCCCATAAGCATTAGTATGGAAATTCCCTTTTCTTCATCTATTCCCTATCCAGAACCCATGAACCTCATGATCTTATTTCCCCCGTTTTTATCTATACCTGCAGGTGTTGTTCTGTTGACCAGCTTTGATGCATTCACCAGTCAGCGAGACAAGGCCTCAGAGATACTGAGCACCTGCAGCATCTTTTGAAGTCAGTCTCATTGGAGCCCGTGGGAGTATGGGTACTCAGCATATTTTTGGAAGGAAGCCTAGCTGTTAATTTTATACCTCACGTTCCTCTATGGGATTTTACCCTGGAAAGGCACTGAGAGACAAACTTTCTATGAGAGACACTACATATAACAAAGGTAACAGAGTTCTCCGAGATCCATTTGAAGTCTAATAATCAGCTGTCGGTAAAAATATTGGGAATGATGTTTTGGCTCCCTTGAATTATTGACTCTCAGAAAAGTAGGAATGGAGGGGACCTTGAGAAGTCATCTAGTCCAGCCACGGCAGGATTAAGTATTAACTGGAGACATCTAGACCATCCCTGACAGGTGTCTTACTTGCTTTTATAAATTTCCAGTGATGGAGATGCCACAGTCTCCCTAGGCAATTTATTCCAGGACGTAACCAACCTGACTGTTAGGAAGTTTTTCCAACTTGTCCAACCTAATTCATCCTTTAAATTGCATAAAACCGTTACTTCTTGTTCTAACCTCAGAACTTAAGGAGAATAATATTCTCCTGCCTCTTTGTAATAACCCTTTAGAAACTTGAAAACTGTTATGAAAACCCTCTCCGTCTTCTCTTCTCCACACTAAATAAACACAATTTTCTCAGTACTCCTCATAGGTCATTTTTTCTGGACCTTTAATCATTTTTATTGTTCTTCTCTGGACTTTCTCCAATTGGTCCACATCTTTCCTGAAATATAGCACCCAGAACTGGAGACAATATGCCAGCTGAGGACTAATCAGCATGGAGTAAAGTGGAAGAATTACTTCTCATGTCTCATGTCTTACTTCTCATGTCAACACTCCTGCTAATACATCCTAGATTGAGGTTTGCATTTTTTTTGCAATAGTGTTACATTGTGACTCATATTTATTTCACGATCTATTATAGCAGATGTCTTTTTGCAGTGCTCCTTTCTAGGCAGTCATTTCCCATTTTGATAGTATGCAACAGATTATTCCTTCCTAAATGGAATACTTTGCATTTTGTCCTTACTGGGTTGCACCCTATTTATGTCAGACCATTTCTCCAGTTTATCCAGATCATTTCAAATGTTAATTGCATCCTCCAAAGCACTAGCAAGCCCTCTCGCAAATTCTGTAAATGTGACTGTATGCCATTATCTAATTATCATTGATGAAGACATTAAAACAGAACCACCCCCAGAAATGATCCCTATGTGAGCCCACTTGATATGTCTTTCTAACTTGACCATGAACCACTGATAACTATGCACTCACCTTTAGTAGATCCATCTCCACTGCATTTTCCTAGATTATTTACAAAGAGGTCATGCAAGACAGTATCTAAAGTGAAGATATACTACATCTACCACTTCCCCGCGTCAATGAGATCTTTGGCATTTACTTCAGTGAGGCCAGAATTTCAACCTGAATTCCCTGCTAACCACAGAGTGAGTGGTGTTTATTTATGGACAGACAATTTTGAAGTTAAGACGTGCCATGTGTCTTTTGCTGTAAACTTGCTGTACTGAGTAACTGTGATTATTACACTGAGATTCTGACTATTCTCCCAGGCAGGGGAGGAAAGAGTCTCCTTATTCCATTACACTGGGTATCCACAAGGCAGTGCAGAAGGGAGACTGGCCTCCTCTGGACCATTACTCTGCAAGCTGGGTGCAGATGCCTGTGCATGTAATTTGCAGCACCTGCCCTAAGAAATGTATAAGACAAAGAGTGGGAGAAAAAAGAGCTACAGGGAGGTGAAGCACTTTGCCCAAGATCACAGAAGAAGACAGATTTAGCAACCCACCCCAAGTATCCTGAATCGCTCAGTTCAGCACTATTGCCACTAGGTATCACTACCTCTCAAAGCAGTTCTTCAGTTCCTATCATACAGCATCATGAAACAGTCCATCTATGCCATTTTCTTTTTGCTGTGGAAACCTCACCTTGAATTTCCTAAATTCTTCATCAATTAAAATCTCAATCCTAATATTGCTTTAACTTGCATATTTCCATTTAGGAAATTGGCCTTTATGCATAGATGCAGCCAATACCCTAGGAGGGCAAAATTGTATGTGATAAGTGCTTTCGACATTAAACAGACTCTAAGGAAAAATGTACAAAAATACATCAAAGCAGAAATCTTGCTAGATCAATGAAAAACCTCTGTCTGAGACACAATGAAGGATTTCCAGAGGAGTACACTGAGGACCTTTACATTAAATTATCGGGTCTCTTCCTCCTCCACTACAGACTTGCAAGCCTAAAAGATAATATAAATAAATACCGCTGGCTTCTGAATGGGAATATAATGACAATATTTAACAGAATAAATACATTATATAGCAAAATCTATTACACAGCCCACTTTAATTCTTTAGTAAACAAGCATGAGTGCCAAATGCAGTAGTTGCATTTTTTTATATTACATCTGACCATTCTCACAATCTATGGGTGCAAAGTGGAATTGATTTACCTTGGCTGCACTTCACAAGGTAATGGCACGGCAGAGAGTGACAGAGCCTGTAGTTATTACAGGGGTATCTTGGAAAACTTTACCTGATTGTTTCCGAACACAAAATAATGCTGAGCACTCACTTGGTTTGTGTGGGTTGGAGTATGGTCACATTGGGTTAGATCCTCCATCGGTGGGAAGTAGCAAAGCTACACTGAAGTCGGTTGAGATTCATCATTTCTCCATCATAAAGCAGTAAACAGCTGGATCCTTCAGAGATCTGTATTGGAGCCAGGGCATGTCAATAAATGAGGTGGAAATGGGGGTAAAATGTGAGGTGGCAAAACCTGCAGATTATTCAAAATTACCCAATATAATTAAGACCAAAGCTGACTGAAGAGTCACAAAGGAATCTCACAAAACTGAAAAATTGAGCAACAAAAGGGAAAATGAAATTCAATATTGACAAGTGCAAAGGAATACACAATGGGGAAAAATCCCATCTATAACTAGACTCCTCTTTAAGTCATCATAGATAGTTCGCTGAAAACATGTGCACAATGTGCAGTAGCAGTCAAAAGAGCTAACAAGGTTAGGAATCATTAGAAATAATAAATAGTCCTGTGGCACCTTAGAAACCAACATACATATAAATAAAAAACAACAAATAGTCTAGTAGCACCTTAAAGACTAACAAAACATGTAGATGGTATCATGAGCTTTCATGGGTGTAACCCACTTCTTCAGATGACAGGAATATTAGAAGTCCAGATCCAAGAATAAATAAAGGAAGGGAACGGGGCGGGGAGGTGGGGGGGGGAAGCAGGGGGAAAGGAGAAAAAATAAAAAGAGAGACACAGTGAGTATATGGTTCAAATAGTTGCAATAGGCTGATAAGAACAATTAGCACCTCTATTGTTTGGTGGGTAGGTTAAGTCATAGGATGTGGAAGGTAGTGTGTGAGCCAGCTGATGCCCTTGTTCATATCATTTGTATAAGAATTAAACTTGTGAATGAAGTTAAGTTCCAGTCCTTCTATGTGTATTTGGCTTGTGGAATTGGCCTGAAACAAAACCGTGACATGGAGATCCATTAATGAGTGTCCACGTAGATTAAAGTGTTCTCCAACAGGTTTTTGTGTGTTGCCTTTTCAGATATCTGACTTGTGTCCATTAATTCTTTCCCGTAGAGACTGTCCAGTTTGGCCAATATACACGACAGTGGGGCATTGCTGGCATAGATCACATTAGTGGATGTGCAGTTAAATGAGCCTCTGATTTGGTGGCTGATGTGGTTGGGTCCAGTGATTAAATTGCTTGTGTAGATGTGTGGACAGAGTTGGTACCGGGGCTGATTGCAGGGGTGGGTTCCTGGATGAGTATGATGGAGGTGTGTTGTGTGGATATTGGACATAATTTGTTAGGGGGTTGTGTAAGTGAGGATTGGTCTTTCCCCCAAGCTCTCTGAGAGTGAACGGTTAGAGAGAGACAGACAAACACACAGACAGAGAGAGAATATCACGAGCTTTCCGTGGGCAAAAACCCACTTCAAGCTAATGATACTGTATATATTTTTGTTAGTCTAAGGGCATGTGTACACTCAGAAATGATTTTGAAATCGTGTGTCCACACTACAGGGAAGCCTCAAAATTAATCCAAGGCAGTTTCCCTTAATGTGGACACGCTACCTCGACTTAGAGCCCCAGGAAGCACTGAGGAGTAATTACTTAGAATGACTCTGGGGAGTAGTTATTTCAAAATAGCAGCAGTGGAGCATTCACACTACTGCTATTTTGAAATAACTATTTCAAATTAAAATACAGGACTATGTAGCACTTTAAAGACTAACAAGATGGTTTATTAGTTGATGAGTTTTTGTGGGCCAGACAAAGCTCATCATCTAATAAGCCATCTTGTTAGTCTTTAAAGTGCTACATAGTCCTGTATTTTGTTTCAGCTACACCAGACTAACACGGCTACATTTCTATCACTATTTCAAAATAAGCATTATTCCTTGTGGAAAGCAGGTGTTATTATTTTGGAATAACCAGAGCCTTATTTTGAAATAACAGGCTTGGTTGTATGGACGCTCTGCTAATGTAGTGTAGTCTAGTGTAGACCAGGGCTAAGGTGCTACAGGACAGTTTTTAAAGTTACAGACTAATACAGCGACCCCTCTGAGACTGCTCACATGCCAGGAATCATTAGGAAAGCAACAGCTAAGAAGACAGAACAACATCAAAACACCACTATATAAGTCCATGGCATGCTCACACCTTGAATAGTGCATGCAGTTCTCGTCATCCCATCTCCAACAAGATATATTGGAATCTGATAAAGTACAAAGAAGACTGGGGACACAGAACACGAGGATTTCATATCAAGAGAGATTAAAAAGATAGCAACTGTTCAGCTTAGAAAATACACAACTGAGGGTGCTGTAACAGAGAGCTATAAAAACCACCATTGGTGTGGAGAACGTGAATAACGAAGTGTTATTTACCCCTTCACATAACACAAGAACGAAGACTCACTCAATTATATTCATGGGCACAACTTTACAGCCAACATAAGGAAGCATTTCTTCACACAACGCACAGTCAACCTGTGGAACTTGCTGGTGATGCTGTGATAGCTCAAACTATAACCGGTTAAAAAGAATTTGGTGGGTTGATGGAGGATAGCTGGGCTGTCCGCCAAGGTGACTGGAGCCGCAATTCCACGCTTTGTGTGTCTCTAACCTCTGAGTGCCAGAAGCTGGGACTCAGTGACGGGGGATGGATCACTTGGTAGTTGCTCTGCTCCATTTGTTCCCCCTGAAGAAGCTGGCACTGTTCACTCACCAAAGGCAGGGTATTGACTTAGACGGATCATTGGCCATTCTTACGTAACAACCTGCTGCAGCAGTGGCCCATTGGGGTAGTCTGATTGTGGCTGCGAGATATTTTGGTGACACTATTCCCGGCCAATGGGAACCAGGGAAAGTGGTTCCTGCTGGTGGAGGGGCCTTAGGGACCACTTCCTGTGGCTCCTGTTGGCCGGGCACAGAGAACCCCAGCTACTGGGAGCAGTGGGGGCCAGTGCCTGGGGATGGTCATCATCAGCAAAATGTCTTGTGGCCTGCAATTAGGTAATCCTGAGGGGCCATCTGCTGCCTACCACTGTGCTTGGGGCCTTCACCCCACACCTACACTCTGGGCACGTCTAGAGTATACACTGCTTCCAAAAGATTATATGTAAATTCGATTTGAATTTGCATGTCTCCTTCCATTTTTTCCCCCCAGGAGAGGCTTTTCTGATATTTGACCCATCTACACAGGCCAAATATCGGGGGGAAAAACTCCTCTTTCAAAAGCCCCCTGTAAACTTCCTTTTAGGAGGAATAAGGGGCCTTTTGAAAGAGGGTTTTTTTCCCCAATATTTGGCCCTGTCTAGATGGGCCAAATATTGGAAAAGCCTCTTCCAGGAAAAAAAAAATGGAAGAAGATATGCAAATTTGAGCCAAATTTGCATATCTTCTTTTGGAAGCTGCGCGTAGTCTAGACATGCCCTCTTTGTTGGGGGGAGAGATAAGCAGAGGGTGGGATAGGGCCAGCTACTCCCAGTCTATGCCAGCCACAGAATTTCCCCATGTTGGAAAATTCCTGAGCGTCCCAGTGAGAACAGCATGAAGTTCTCTTTCTGCCACCGGAGCAGTGCTCTTGGCTTGGCCAGAGCATGGCCTATTCCAGCAGGAATATAATGTGTCACATATGCTGATGGATAAGAACAAACTACCTTGCAGTGACATTTTCACAGTTCTGCAGTTTGATTTCCCTTCTTCCTTGTTTACTGCCTCAATAACCTGGAAGGGAGAGGTGAAAGGCCAGCCAATGGAAATATGGACTATTAAAGAGGTTGAAGTATATGATTATAAGTCCATTAAAAGTTTATAGTCTTTCTACTGACTGCCCTGGAGATAAAAATTATGGCAGTCTTGTTCTCATGACAACAAGGAGAAAATGAGACAAAAGGAATTTGTTCTTGTGGCAAGGATTCCAATGGAAACAAAGCCTTGCATGTTTAACTCTTTCTTGTTGCAATCTGCAGTACACACTTCCTGAGATCTTTCAATTAGGACCCCGGGCAAGAGTGTTAAAAGGTCCCTTGTGGCCATTCAGGTGACTGATCTTCCAGTTGGTACACACCTCATATTTTGTTCTTGTCGTTCTGTGACGGGATACTTGGGGAGTGGTTGACAAGGCTTAAACTCCTGCCTTCATGGGTTGCAGTAGATAACGTCCTCTCATCTCTGACTCTTAGATCTGGCAGAGGTGGTACAGAGCAGCTCTGTGAGATTTGGAGTTCAAACCCCGTCACTCCACTGTACAGACACACAAGCCTGCAAAAAGTGCTTGCTACAAGGGCAGAGAATGCCCTGGGCTGTATTTGTAATATTATGAAATCTCTTGCATTGGAAAATCCCTTGACGTGAATTATCTCAATTACTTCTTTCAGCTACAACCTTAGGGTACGTCTTCACTGCATAGCTATTTCGGGATACCAGAGGTATCCCACATCGACAGAAGCCGCCCGTTATTTTGAAATATTTTTCAAAATAACAGGTGTGCTATTTCACCATCCTGGTAAACCTCGTTGCACGAGGGTTAAGGGATGGCTCAAAATAGTGCGTTATGTCGAAATTTGGCGCTGTGTACATGCGCCAAATTTCAAACTGAGCTATTTTGAAATAGAATTGAAATAAGATACGCAATTTGCATAGCTCAAATTGCGTATCTTAGTTCGAGTATACGGTGCTGTGTAGACAACCCCCTTGAGACCTCACCCATTAGAAATGGGAAAGCGTGTGGATTGAAATGAGAACTGCCACTCAGCCTGCAAACTGAACAGAAAATGAGCCCGTTGAAGTTTGGAAGAGGTTCTGTTTAGATCCAAGTCACTTTGGCAGTAAGAAGGACTAAGAGCAATCCTAAGAGGGTATGGACCCATTCCCAACCGGAGATGGTAAAATTGTTTATTGCCATATAGGCCAAAGTGTTCAATAAATATTTGTTTGATAGAGGGAAAGAAACATGATCATGGTTTCATATTGCCAGGGAATGATTAACAGTCCATTAGCAATTAAGGGTGACACTAAATAACATCACCCAGGGATAAAATATTTGCTTTCTACCAAAAAAACTGAGCACCTGAAAAGGATTTCTTTCAGCCCCACACCAATGACCATGCTGCAGAAGGACCTCATGGTCCTATTCTCCTCCACAGACCAAGCTCCTGGTCAGAGTATATGTCCACGACACATAGCCTTCTTCTGCAAGATGGGATACAGTGGTGCAGCATGGGTGATTCAGTCCAACAATGAAGCCAAGGTTGAAGAAAACAGAAGCCGGAGGCCCCTGACATAGAACTCCCATGACGAACTGCATCTGAAATATTTCATTAGTCAAAATTCTGCCAACAACCAACATTCCATGAAAAACATTGTCCACCCAGCTCTGTTGCAGAGCCTTCCTCCTGGAGAGTGCGATGAGCCGGAAAACAATAGTGCAGATAAAGGAAAAAGGAATGGAGCCCCTCCAAAGAAAGCTCTTGGTTGGTGGACGTCTGCCAAGTGTTTTCCAAAACAATTGGGACAGCCAAAATTGGAAAAGCCTTCTCATAGAAAGACTGGGAGATGGACAAAGATGATTCTTAAGATGGTCACAATAATTTGGCCAGGGCTTACGACTTCCCTGCATGGTAAGTGCCCAGCAAGTGAGGGTGTGAATCTGTAGCTCATCAGCTTGCTATACACTAAGGTCAGGTCTACACTACTGGGCTGTGTCTAGACTGGCCGCTTGAATTTCCGCAAAAGCACTGACAATCTCATGTAAGATTGTCAGTGCTTTTGCGGAAATACTATGCTGCTCCTGTTCGGGCAAAAGTCTTTTTCCGCAAAACTTTTGCACAAAAGGGCCAGTGTAGACAGCAGAGATTTGTTTTCCGCAAAAAAGCCCTGATCGCGAAAATGGCGATCGGGGCTTTTTTGCGGAAAAGCGCGTCTAGATTGGCCACGGATGCTTTTCCGCAAAAAGTGCTTTTGCGGAAAAGCGTCCTGCCAATCTAGACGCATTTTTCCGAAAATGCTTTTAACGGAAAACTTTTCCGTTAAAAGCATTTCCAGAAAATCATGCCAGTATAGACCTAGCCCTGGAGAAAGTCGACCTAAGCTATGTGGCTCCAGCTACGAGAATAATGCAGCTGGAACCGATGTACCTTAGGTTGAATTTCTGCAGGGCCCCACTCTCCCATCAACTTCCCTTATTTCTTGTGACCCAGTGGAATCATGGCAGGATCAAGCACCATTTAGACCATCCCTGATAATTTTTTAACCTACTGTGACAGGACGTCTGCATCGTACTGGCCCTACCACGGGTTAAATCAAGCTCAGGGAGAGGGCTGGGGCTTGGAGTAAGCTGCTGTGGCACATAACAACCTATTAGGGCCCAGCTAGGGCTGTATAAATAGAGACAAACAGAGAGAGGGGGAAACAATACACTCTTGCTCCAGCTGTGGAGCAGCTTGTTTGGGTAAGATAGAGAGGGTACCTGATGCTGAACAGGGCTGGGGAAAGGCAGGTAGAGCTGGGGAGCTCTGGCCAGGCGAACTCCTAGGCTGGGGCCTTCCTCTCCCGTCCTGAGGGTACTAAGGCTGCAGGGAGGCCGCCCTTGCCAATGAAGACAGCAGTTTGCCCTGGAGGCAGGGGCTAGATGACTGGTAGTGGTTTACTGAGACAAGATGGGTATAAGGGAATGGGGCACTGCTGTAGGGCAGTACTGTGAGGAACAAGTGGGCCAGGAGGGACATGGGGTCTGAACTGGTGTAGAAGACAGGTAACTAAGGGCGATACACCGGCCAGCAGAAGGTGCTCTGAGGCTGAAGAGCTAATTTGTGAGATCAGCAGAAGGTGCCGCTGCAGCGAGTCCAGGACCCTGTGACGCCTGCTCTTAAATATCTCCAATGATGGAGATTCCACAACCCCCTGAGGCAATTTATTTCAGTGTTTAACCACCCTGCAGCTAGGAAGTTTTTTCTCATGCCGAACCTAAACCTCTCTTCCTTCAGTTTAAGTCCATTGCTTCTTGCCCTATCCTCAGACATCAAGGAAAATCATTATTCTCCCTCCTTCTTGTAACACTCTTTTGGGTACTTGAAAGCTGCTACGTCTCCTCCCAGTCGTCTCTTCCAAACTAAACAAACCCAGTTCTTTCAGTCTTCCTTCCAAGGTCATGTTTTCTAGATCTCTGATCATTTTTGTTGCTCTTCTTTTATCTTCCCTCTTCACCTGCAAGTTTATATATAACTCCCAGAGCACAGCCACCACCCACCACCCAAAAGACTTCTCTGCATAGCTGCCACTCCCTGTCGAAAGTCTCATGTGCAGGAGAGCATCTCTGATGTTCTTAACAGCGACACATGGATTATTGGAAGGCTTAATAACCCAATCCTGCTGCAGTCTGCTCTAGGCACACTTTTATTACTGTTCCTTTCAGAAATAACTTTGCTTTCATTTCTCTTTTGATTCAGCTATTTGTACTTTCCGAAAAGCAGAGCAGCATATAATCACATCAGGTTTCTAACGCGCGTCTTTGCAGATAAGAGCATTCTTGCTCCAGTGCTTTTTATGAAAAAGTCTTACTAGAAAAATATTCGCCCCTGACTGAACTTGCTAAGATAAGTGGGCTGGATCCTCGACTGGTGTAAAGCAGCAATGAAGTCAATGAAGCGACTGATTTATACTAGTGGAGCATCTGGCCCCAGGTGTATGTTTTTTTCTGTGATCGCAGATGTTTTAATGAAACTTTCTAACTTCATTACACGTCTCTTGCAGTCTCAGTGCCAATGTTCATGGTACAGTATATCTGGGGTAGTGCCACATTTAGTGTTACCTATGGATGGCATTTCCCCACATACCTTCATAACCACGTTAGATTGTTTCCTGTGTTAATTATAGATTGCCCCATTATGGCCCATCCCAAGATCTGCCTAAAATCTTCCCTCTCCCCAAAGAGAACATTATGAGCAGACTCCTCACCAATTGCATGGTGTAATGTGACAGAATGCCCTGATTCTGTCCCCTTGATTAGCCCCATAGAAACCTCCATGGGTCTGAAGTTGCTGCCTGTCTTGGCATTAATTACAATTTTAGCTAGAGCGTGTCTGGGACTGTCCAGAGAAACAAAGTCTCACTGAAACTGTTCATGGGACAGAGTCAGGTGAGAGGAATTTCTCATTTAAAAAACTCTTAGAAACAGTTTGAAATGGATGACATCTTATTGTGACAAATTCAAAACCACATTGCGTTTTTGGTTCAAAGTAAGTTTTGTGTGGTTTTGTTTTGAAATTTCTGCTAATTTTAGTTTTGGGGTTGAAATCTAAACAAAATATTTCAAGGTATCTGAACTGAAGAATTGTTTGGATTGTTGGTTTGGGAAAAATATTTAAGGGTATGTCTACACTACAGCACTAATTCGAACTAACTTACTTAGTTCGAATTAGTTAGTTCGAATTAAACTAATTCGAACTAACACATCCAGACTAAAAAACTAGTTTGAATTAGCGTTTTGCTAATTTGAACTAGCATGTCCACACAGAGTGGACCCTGAACCGGGGTTAAGGATGGCCGGAAGCAGTGCCGGCAGGGCATCAGATGAGGACTTAGGGTATGTCTACACTACCCCGCTAGTTTGAACTAGCGGGGGTAATGTAGTCATCCGCAGTTGCAAATGAAGCCCGGGATTTGAATTTCCCGGGCTTCATTTGCATGAAGCTGGACAGCGCCATTTTTAAATGCCGGCTAGGTCGGACCCCGTGCCGCGCGGCTACACGTGGCACGGACTAGCTAGTTCGGATTAGGCTTCTAATCCGAACTAGCTGTACACCTCCTAAGGGAGGATTGGTCCCAGTTTGGGATGGAAAAACATTTCGAAGTCTTGAAAATATTCGTAGGACAGGAAAACTGTTTCCCTCTCAGCTTTAGTCTTAATCATAGACCCTGCAATATGACACATTGAGTTATGCAAATGAGTTTTTTAACAGCTTCACTGTGGCTTTTGAACAGTGTGGATTCAAGGAAGACAGGAGCGCCACATTGTAGCTATTTCCTCCGAATGTTCTTTATAATGCCTGGCTTGAGATGCCAGCCATGGGAGAGGGCAAGTAGGAATGTTTGTAATTACTGTTAAACAGATGGCGCCAGATCTTCCAAAGAACTCAGCAGCCCTCAGCGCCCATTAATGCCTTTGGCACGTGTCTCCCCCCTCCCACCCATGAGTGCAGAGCCCTTTTGGAGATTCTGGCCTGACCTAATATCATTTTGGGGAGGGGGATTTTTGAAATGGAAGTTAGGTGCCTAACTGCAATTTGTAAAAGCCCTCCTCTCTCTTCCCCTCCCCCCACATTATTGTGAAACAGTACTGTACACCTTTCCCTATTAGGGCCATTCCACGGCCTCCTCCAATCAAGGGCAACATTTGATTTTGATGGGACCCCTAAGGATTTATCATGAACCAATAAGAAGACTGAAAGTTGCATCTTTGTCAAGCCTCTCCTGTGAGGCTAGACATCCCTCTGGAACCAAACCCCCTTGCAGATATCAATCGGGAAGTGTCTGAATGTCTTTCGATTGTGGCTCCCAGCTACAACTCTGAATGACATAATGTGTAACAGTTTGCAAGCAGAGTATCATCATAGTCAGAATACAGAAAAAAAATTAACTGCAGGGAAATACACAGAGAGTTATTTTTATGTGCTACTAGCAATATCGCTGTAGATCAAGTATGACTTATTTCTAAGGATTCCTTATCATTGTCTCATTTAAAAAGGTAAAGCTAAAATGTTTTTGTTATTTACAGGCTTGCATATTTTCCACACCACTAGGATCTTACATTCCAGAGACTGGCTGCAGTAAAAATTAGTGCTGCCTATCAAGTCAAGATTCTGCTGAAGTTATTCTTATGCACACACAAGAGAAACAAAACAGGCGCCTGCCTTCCAGCGAAGGGATACAGAGAGCAAGTGCACTCACAGCTTTTTCCAGGCCTGCATCTGGGTGCAGATGTGAGAGGGGGGAAATCATGCTGGTTCGGGCTCTATTCTATCTAGGCCCTTATCACTCAGAGGCTGGGTGTATCTGGGTTGTGGGTTTTTTGCGGGGGTTTCAGGGCATTTTTTTTGCACCAGAAGAGATGCAGTATTTGAATTTATGTAGACATTTGTTCAGTGGAATTAAAGCCCAACGTCTACACCATTTGGGCTGTGTCTACACTGCAAAGAAAAGTCAGAAAACAGATATGCAAATTGCAAACCGCAATTTGCATATCATTTTCCACTTTTCTTTCGGAAGAGGCGTCAAATTTCGGAAAAACCTCCTCTTTCGGCACCTCCCTTCTTCCTCGTTCAAGGAGGTTTAAGGGATGGCAAAAGAACGCGTCCGCTTTTCCGAATTTTTTTTTTTGAAAAGTGGACGTGTTCCTTGGACATTCCTTGGACGCGGCACAAGGAAAAAAGCTGCAGTGTAGATGTATCCTTGGTGATTTAAAGGACTTCAAGACACATCCAGCTTGTTTCATAGGATATGTTAGAGGCATGACTAGAGCAGGATTTTCAGTCTAATAATGGACTTTGAATGTTTCACAGCCAATCAACAGTGCTCAGCTCAAACATGGGGGGAATCCCACCTGCTTTATGGCCGCTTCAGGCTCCAATGGACACATAAGCTGGAGCAACTTTGGTAACACCCCATAACTTCAGTACAGTGCACTGAATTCTACGAACCTGTTATTTACTCGACTCTATGCAGGCTAGCAGCAACATGCATTCAACCTGATCACTAAGTAGACAAGATTGCCAATGTAACGTCGTTACAATAAAACATAACAAAAATTGAATGAAAAATCTAAATGGTCTTACTCTGTAGTATCCAAGCACACTGACTTCAATGGAGTATCACTAAGGATTAATAAACCCCCTCCAAATCTGGGTATCAGTAATGGCTTTTTGTGGCAAAAGGCAAAAGGCAGGGTGGTCTGGGACTGACTTGGGTTTCTAGTCCCAGGTTGTCCACCTACCTGCTGCCTGACTCTGCACAAGTCCTTTCACCTGCATTCTTCCGCTCACCTCTGGTCTGCTCAAACTAGAAGCTCATGAAGACCGGGATTGTTTTCTTAAACATACACACAGTGACTAGCAGCACTAGATGGCCACACAGACAAACAGATGCACAAACTCTCCTCAAATATATATGACACAAGCCTTGTCTTTATTTCAAACCTTGGTTGTATGTGTACACACACATACTCAAGGGGAACATCAGGGTATGTGTCTTGTTATGTTGCTCCTCTAGGCACAGCCTTGGAAGGTGCTGTAGATTCATATGCTGAATTCATAGTCCATACAGTAAAGGCATTGAGTTTGTCGAAATAGCAATGAAATCCCCTGCATCTGCCATAAATAAAGCACCTGGACTATAATTTGGAAAGTCAAAAACGTTTATTTTGCACAACCTCTAACATTGTAAGATCTTTCCAACCCCAAATTTCCACACGTCGTAATAACGGGGCACAGACACTAGTCCAGAGCCGATGTGGTCAAACTGCCCTGTGAACACAAGTGAAATGCGTGCCTAGAAGTTACAGCTCTCCTTTTTACTTGCTCTCTGTATTTATCCCATAAGCCATTATATGTAAAAGGAATTCCCTAAAAGGGAAAAGCCTGACCAGTTCAATATAACGACCATCAATCATCCATTATGCAGCCTTGGTCTGTGGCCAAAGGAAATTACTTTGTTTTTCTGATCATTTAGGGTCAGGCACTCCTGCTGACTAAGAGAGCTAAAATCCTTTAACATATGCTTCGAGCTCTGAGGAGTTTGGGACAACAAAACTAAGTCTTTGGTGACAAGAACGACCAACACAAATCAGTCCAAAATGTTGGGAGGGAAAATTGGCACCCTTTTATGACTGCCAGCAACACCAACTTATTAATATAAAATTAAAAAGGAATGGGATCAACAAATAACCATCTTGCTGTTTCATCCTAATCTAGTCCACCGTTTAGGAAGGGTGGGGCCGGAGCACACCTCCTGTTGATCACAGCTGGATTACATCAGAGCTGTATAAAATATGTGGCCTCATGCTGAGTTTCTGACTCTCATTGACACAGGTGCTATGAGTAATATATGGAGACGGGACCTTGAGAGGCCATTGAGTTCTGTCCCCTGCCCTCAGGGCAGGACCAAGCACCATGCCTGACAGATTTGTCCTGGATCTCTAAATGGCCCCCTCAAGAACTGAGCTTACAACGATGGGTTTAGTAAGCCAATGCTCAAACCACTGAGCTATCTCGCCCCCATAACTCACCCCTAACTAACATCAGCTCCACCTAGTTACCTATGTCACAACAGAGTTCATTGTGAGGGACTTTACTGTGACTGTTAGCTGGTGCCAAGAAGGGGTCCCCTTCTATAGACATAAGCAAGCCCGCAAGAAGAAGTACCTGGAGAATTAAGATTTTAGTGTTGGATTTTCAGAGGTGTCCAATGCCAGACTAACTCTGTTCCTATGACATCTACAGGAGTTTTACCAATGACTTCCGAGTTAGGCTAATGAGGAGTGCTATGAAATCCCACACTTCAGTGTTAGCATGGACCAAAGACTCCGTCTTCCCCTATCACGCCCGTCAATGACTGGGTAGGTTTCACACTGTTTCCTGTGAGCACTTTAGTAGAACAGGTTTGAAGCCCACTGAGATGACTGCATTTGCCTTTGTTCACCCCTTCTGCTGGTTGGCTCCCATAACAGCAAAGCTACTTTCTGCTGCTCTTGTGTTCTCCCAGATAACTTTCCAATCCAGTTACGGACGTGTCAGTCAGTCCGTGCTGACTACATGACACCTGAGCTGTGAGATTAATCTCACCGGGACAGAGTGAATAAGAGTTCAGACATATAGCACGAAACTACAATCAGCTGCCTAGACAGAGCCACAAAGAGCCTGACTGAACATTTGAATTAATTAGATTATTACTTTACCGTGAGGAGGAGAGGAGACAAGAGATTATGTTGTACAAAACGTGAAAGTGTAATGACACATTATTGAATTATTTGTGCACATACAATAAGAAAACAAGACAAACCAAATCAGAGTGTGTACACGCAGAGCTGAAAGCTCCCATTCCCCCCACCGAGGGCTCCACCGCAAGTATGCAGCAGATAACGAGGCATCTGCTGATCAATGAGATGATCTCACTCTACCATTATTTATGCATTAATGAAATACGTGCAGTAGTTCATTGAACCGATAAAGATTCTCACAGGGGAAAGAAGAGGATCAAATGAACCAAAATGATTACAGAATTTAAAAAAACCAACAAAAAACAAGACTTTATAGCTAGGAGCAAAGTCAGACTGATAAAGTCACATGCACCACTCCATCCAATGCCTATTCAAAGATTGCAAAGAAACTAAAATAGGCTGCAGAACCAGAACAATCCCAAACAAACCCCTCCGATACCATACACTTTAGGCTATATCTAGGAAAGTGTCTTGGATTTGTCACATGATCAACATACCATTCTCTAAAAGCAATCCTCTAGCAGAAATAGCAATCGATGACTACAGGGGGCAGTTGCTCATTCCAACAATCAATGATCAAGTACAATGATTCTTAAGCGGTGGTACATGTAGTCTAGGGGCACACAGAGGTCTTCCACGGGGTGCATCATCTAGATGTTTGCCTAGTTTTACAACTGGCTACACAAAAGTCACTACAAACTACAATTTCTTACAATGATTGGTTTATACTGATTTGTATACCATGCTAGTGTTTCTGACCCTGAAATTATAAAATACAGTGTGAGCTTCTCTGGGAGAAAAGAGAAAGTAAGCAATTTTTCAATAATAATGAGGTTGTGACACTTTTGTATTTTTATTTCTGAGTTTGTGAGTTACACATTGAACCTCCCTCGTCTGGCACTCTCTGGTCCACCAACATCCGTGGTCTGGCAGGATTTTAGTTAGATGGATGTCCACTTATCATGGATGTGGCCAAGTTTCCCATAAAGTTTGTTTACAGCCATCCATCCTGGTCCTCTGTGTTCTGTGCTGTTATTTAGCTCTAATTCACCCTCAAATGTTTTCTAAGAGCCCTGTAAGCAGTGGAAGTGCTGGTAATGCTTCTAGACAATATTGACCTCCTGTGATTCGGCAAATTTTCTGGTTTGGCACTAGTCAGGTCCTGAGGGTGCAGGACTAGAGAGGTTCAACCTGTAGTCATTTTTAAATGAGGGGAAACTTGGGATGTGAAAGACAAATTGGCCTCCTGAAAGGAGAATAGTAGGTTTGGAAAGATGGAGAAGCACTGGCCAAGTACAATGCAAAGAAGACTTATGCTCAGAAACTTATCAAACCCCTAAGTCAGCAGACCCCGTGTTGAGTAATATGGACACTGTGGAATGTCAGCATCTTCTGAGAGCAGGGCACACAGACACAATCCAGCTCACCAAAGCAACTCCCTGATGAACATTAAGTCTAGGAAGCATCTTACGCTGTATTCAGGTATTCTCTTGCTATCAAACCATGTTTATGCCAGTTTGTTGTCCAATACCAACTGCAGTCCTCTTCTCTGACTTACTATTCTCAGCACCGCATGACTTCAGTCTGTTTTCTATTCCCATTCCTTTCTCAAACATCTTGGCCCACTGCCTCTTAGCAAACAAGCAAGCCCCCTTTGCACTTGGAAGGGACACGACAATGGAAACCGTAGCTGCCGACAGTGTTTCTTTGTTCCAGGCTGTTGGGGGACACGTTCCACACCACAAAGCGGGGGGCAGCAACCAGGCTTCTGGTGGTGCTCTCATGCAAATTTACACTGAAGCAGAGTCCCTTTGTCACTCAGGATCTCACAACGGCTGATGAGTGAGGCCAAGTCAGTTGTCCTAAGGACCAAGTCCCAGGATGGTTAATTACCTGCTGCCCACTTCATTTCCTCCTGCAGTTTTATCAGGACATGGTTGTCACAGACCAGAGCAGCTGCACCTATATCCCCCTTGGCTTCCAGATCCCCACCCTTCCCTCAAGTCTGGCAGACCACCCGGGCCTCTCTCTCCCTTCTGGCGAGGGTATTCCTTGGCTGTGCCGTTACTGGCCTTTTCTGCATCTTTCCCAGCAAAGACAGGCTGTCAAAAGAGACCCGCTCGCTTTCTCTTCAGAGACTGATCACAGAGTGACTGTCAGCAGTTCAGTATAACAGCACTTCCCATGCAAGCTTGCTTTTTAGCTTGAGAATAAAGTATTTCAGAGAAAACACATAAAAAAACACTCCAAGTCTGTGTAAGTGTGACTAAGCTGACTAGAATTAACCCTAACGGCAGGAAGACGGTCAAACAGTCCACTCTACGGGTCTGTATAAGGACACCACAGGTTCAGCTCAGAACAAGTGCCCAGTCTCATGAGCTCTCAATGCGTCCTTCCAGTCCTTTAAGTATTGGGACCCTCCCTGGCCCTGTCCATTTCCTGCACCAGGAAGAAGGCCCTAAGTCCATTTAAAGCCCAGCCTTTATCCAAAGGTCTTTTCGTTCTCAGTCTCCAGATTGAATTCATTTACGTGTCTCTCCTGTGGTGGGATGGGAGCTTCAAAAGCTGAAAATGGAAGATGTAGGCTTTGCTACAGCGACACATACACAATTGTGTTTAAAGGTGCTGCCCTCACCTTGGTCAGACTTAGCTCCATTCAGTGAAGTTATCCTACTGTGTCGCTTTGCTGGGACACCACAGCTGTTTCAGCAATGGTAGGACTGAGCTGACTACAGCAAAGTTTGCAGAGTGCTTTAGGATTAAAAAGTGCAGTCAAAGTACACAGCGCTATTGGATCAGGTGAGTCTCTCCCAATACCAAGCGTCCTGAGGTTGCACCGAGGCCCATGGCAATGGGGAGATCTGCTGCTGTCCCCACAGACTAGCATAAAATACATTTAATGAGGACTCATTTCCAGTGAAGCATAGAGCAGACACCAAACTGCATGTGGAGACTGCTGGAAGCACTACGATTCATTTGAAAATAAAACAAGAGAAGAGCCATGTTCTCCATCGCTACCTGATGAAGCATTTCACAGCACCATAGGTAATAAACCATCGGCATAACAGTGTGGCTTGTTTTTCTTTTCCAAGAGCAATTAAAAAAAAAAAAAGAGTGTACCAGATGCTGGGGAGAGAACGTGTTATGCTGACTTGAATAAGATTCTGTGGCTTCCCAAGTGAATGCAATGCATCTGAGGCAAGCAAAAGCTATGCACGCTAACAGGACAGAGAATAGGTACCACAGGGACCAGCACAGAAAAAAAACTTGCCCACAGCCTCCTAAAGCAAAAAGTCTTTCCCAACTAGGCAAAAGCTAAAGGAGCAGTTCCATTAGTGTTTTATAGGGTTCACAAATCAATGCAAAATTCCTTATGCTTTGCCAAGGCACAGGCACCAACGTGTGGGGGGAAATTTATGCAGAGTGATACAGAGTATGTAAGTGTAGAGAGAGAGATAAGGGTCCCGCCTCCCTCTACAGATTTGCATGAAGTCAAAACAAAATTGATGTGCTATTGGGCAGGGAGTGTTGGAGGACTCACAGAGCCATAACACTGAACTTCTCAGCTAAAATATTTCATTCTGCTATTGGAAATCATTACTCTCACTCTCTGGAAGTCTCCTTGTGTTTTAAGCCTTTGTGAAACAAATGGAATGAACCAAAAGCCATTCCTAATGTGGAATGTCACGGTGTCAGGGGGTACGCCCCTGACGGGGGCTGCGGAACCCCTTATACTGACCCGCGTCTCATTCCGGGCCCATACCGCACCCCAAAGTCCCCAAAAGTTCAGGCCCCTCTATCCGGGGATAAACGGCCTCAATGTCCCAACACAAAGTCCAGGCCCCTCTATCAGGGGATATACGGTATTAATGCCCCAACACAAAGTCCAGGCCCCACTGTCAGGGGATATACGGCATTAATGCCCCAACACAAAGTCCAGGCCCCTCTGTCAGGAGATATACGGTATCAAGGCCTAGTCCCTCGGAGGAGCCTCTTCCGGCCCCAGGCCTGGTTATCCAGGGGGGGCCTGCGTGGAAGGGGGACCCGGGCCCTCCCTCTCCACCGGGTCCCAGCCCAGGGCCCTTTTAGGCAGGGTCTGTGGCTCCTGCCGGCTCGGCGGGGAATCCGGCCAATACACGCCGAGCCAAACTTTGTATCCCCTGCCCTGGGCTGCTTCCTACCACGCCCTGGTTCCCCGGGGGCCCCCTGGCCTCCGAGGCAGGACCTGCTGGGGTTGTGGGCAGGTTCCGGTCTCCTGGAGTCGGGGTCTGCTTCTTTGGTGTCTGGGTCCAGCACTGGCAGCGGCTCTAGTCCTGGCGGCTGCCCACTCACTGGCCTGGCTTGGTCTCCTCCTTCCCCCAGCTGTCCTCCTGCCTGCTGGGCTCCCTCTGCCTTTATACCTGGCCTCTGCTGGGAGCATGCCCAGCAGGGCCGGAAGGGCGGGGCCCTCTCAGCCAGCTGGGCCTGGGCTACTCCCAGCCCTGCAGTGCGGGGCCTGTTCGCCCCGTCACACACGGCAAAATGCAACACATCCCGAGAATTAAGCAGAGGTCTGGGGTTCCTTACAAGGTTAATTATTGTTATGCAAGTAGCTGCACTTCCTCTTTGTAAATTCCCCCAACAGCTGTTCTCATTATCACCACTCTTCAGTAATTAAGTAGATTGAAGTTATAGTATTTTGGGAGTGAAGGGAACTCAGAATTTCCATTTTTTAATGCACAGAAATGTATGCAGTTGTGTCTCGGTTCCCCGGGTCTTTTCTTTGACTGAGTTCCTCATTGCAAGCAACATTTTATACCACATGAGCAAGGTGGGCAGCACCTTGCCCAACCTCCTGCAAGAAAAGCCTCGAGGGCTGTGTCTACACTGGGCCACTTATTCCGGAAAGTCAGCTGCTTTTCCGGAATAAGCTGCGAGCTGTCTACACTGGCCCTTGAATTTCTGGAAAAGCAACGATGCTCTACTGTACAAAATCAGCAGCTATTCCAGAAAAACTATTCTGCTCCCGCTCGGGCATAAGTCCTTATTCCGGAACACTGTTTCGGAAAAGGGCCAGTGTAGACAGCCCAGTAGTCTTTTCCGGAAAAAAGCCCCGATCGCGAAAATGGCGATCGGGGCTCTTTTCCGGAAAAGCGCATCTACATTGGCCACAGACGCTTTTCTGGAAAAAGGGCTTTTCCGGAAAAGCAGCCTGCCAATGTAGATGCTCCTTTTCCGGAAAAACTGATAACGGAATAGTATTCCGTTATAAGCATTTCCGGAAATTCATGCCAGTGTAGACACAGCCCATGTGTTTTAACCACCATTTATAATCAAACGGAAAAGGGGGGATGTTCTCACCCATCCAGTTCTATCTCAGTCATTCAGCCAGGCCTCCAGAGATGCACCCTAGAACCCTCTGAGCCAACCCATGGCCTTTCAAAAAAAGGGGAGTGGCAGAGCATCAGGGCAAAATTTATGGGGTGCTACTGCTCTTTGACGGTGGTTGGCTGCGTGAGCCTGAGCAAACCTGCTTGAGCAAATGATCTGAAAAAGAGAGCTCCATCAGAGTGATCACTGTTTGTGATCATATCGTGGGTCACCGCTCAAAGTTGAGACCCGGGGCGAGATTTTCACGCCCCGCATCGACTGATTGGAACCGTACTTCTGAAAGGCCCGGGGCTCAGTGTGTGGGAGGATGCCCAGAGCAGCGAGGAATCCTGAACCCACTGGAGAAAGGCTGAGGCGATTAATACTGCGCAATTTAACCTGCAAAGCCATATTAGCGCAGCGTGGCTCATTCTCACCACCCTTTACTTGTTCCTGCAAACAACACAACTGCCCCAACACAGATCGCGCAAATGAAAATGAAGTTTTAAAATTCTACATTTCTATTTCTTTCTAAGGAAGGCCGTGCTCGACTAACAATGAGCTACAGCTCAACGGAAATTTCTCATTTATAAAATAATGCAAAACCTATCTGGTGTGTTGGGGGCCGATAAGGGTTGTTTATCAACAGGAATAAAATGATTCAAATTGAAAATAAGATCCTGCATATCCTTCATTTGCAGACTGCACAACTGCAATTAGTGATACAAAGGAGGGATTCATTAAAAAACCTTAATGCATTGATATTTTCTGCTCAGTCTATTTGTAAAAAGAGTTTGCATTAGAAGTCAATTAATTTTAGTCCCATATAATTTTTAAATGTATCTAATTGCATAACTATATTTATGTCCTCTGTATTTTAGACTATACATTATGTGCAGCATGTGTGTGTGTATACACACACGTATTATATATGAAAGTTAAACATTAAGATTAAAATCAAATGGATTCCTATCAGAAATTTTCCTCTGCAGATCTCTGCATTTTTCGTTCTATTTCTTTATAAATTGCATTCTCCTTTTGTGGAGTGTGTATGTATATCTATAATTCTGAACATACAGACACACAGATACACTCACTAAAAAAGCGACAATAAAACCTGAGGGGGAGATTTTTCTTAATATGTGAATTGATTTTTTAAAAAAGTGTATTCTCCTAGATAGTCTACCCGAAGCCAGTGAAAACTATCCTCTCCAAAAACTTCCACCTTCAGGAAAAGCCAATCTAGCCCTTATTTAGCATTTTTCACTTAAATTTCCTGTGGATGAATCCAGCATTGACATTTATGAATGTTTCAACTTTTTGTAGTGCTGTTAGCGCCTATGATTACTCCCTTTACGTCCTTTGTTTTGTGGCCATCACGTCACTGATGATGTTCATATATTCCTCTGATAACAAGTGTCTCGGTTCTTGTAGTAAATGGGGATTATACCTCTGAAGTAGTTTCTTCGGCTGAGCATATTATGCCCTCTCATTATCTTTCGACACCACAGTGAGGACAAGCTGTCCCCTGGGGAGAGGCAGCCATACAGACTTTACGGGCAATGTAGCCCATAGCCGGCAGGCTTAGACAGTGTCTTTGAGCCAGAACACAGCAGGGAGGAGGTGGACCTTCCCCACACAGGGGAAAGAAAACTCACTATTTCTCTCTAAAGAGGCTTTGTCTACACTGCCAGGTTTTGCCGCAGCAAATATGCTAATGAGGGACTCATTAGCATAAGTTGCAATCTCATTAGCATATTTTCTGCCGTTTCTTTTTGTGCAAGGGGTTTTTGCGCCAAAAAAAGGAAACGGCATAAAATATGCTAATGAGATCACAGCTTATGCCAATGAGTCCCTCAAAAGCATATTTTCTGCTGCAAAAACTGGCGGTGTAGATGTAGCCTCTCTGAGCCAGCACCAACATTATATCTTCTTCGCCATTTCTATTCCCTTCTTGGCAACTGTTCTGCTTGGGCGACGGCTGTCCAAGGGAAGCAGTAATCTTCCCGAGCCCACATAGTGGGTTCTAGTAGTCAGGCTCCACGGTGGTCCATTTGAGGCGGGGAGGAGGTATCATTTGCATGAGCTCCCCACAAAGCTGTTTACCATGTTAAACGCCACAGAAGAATCCTCAGCCGGGTCAGATGGCTCTGCCTCTGCGTTCTCCACATTCCATATCCAACTAGCCCCAGGGGCACAAGTATAAGACCCGTCCTCTCAGTGACGCCGGGTATTATCCCAGGAGACCATCGAGGTGGCTGCCTCACCTCAGCCACTGGAGTTACTAACATATGGCTCTGGCAGTTTTACAGTCTCTATGGCAAGATAGACAGCAGAGTGTCCACAGCTTTACAGACAGACATTCTCCCTTGAGTCACACGGAATCCTAAAGTCTTTGCACCAAATCACAGGCATCGGCACAGGATCCGATTTAACCAAACCATAGCAGGGTTTGCACACCCTGAAGACACAAGGAGAAGGCTTTCCTGCTTCATTATCTGAGACCTGCTACCCTCATCGACTTAATTGTCAGAAACTAGTATATCCTGTTGGACATTGGGAAATTAGCTATATTTAGTGGTGCAAACTGGAGAGGAATCATGCTTGGGGACGGCGTCCATCAGGGAGAGGCCTGTCAGATGAAAATCCTTGTATTTCCCTCATTGCTGAGTTATTTGTGCTGGAGAATGACCGGTTCAAAGCCTCCCAGGGGCAGGTTTCTTCAGGATCCAACAGAAAAAAAATATCTGGTGAATTTTGTGATCCAAAATGAGTGAGAGGTGATTATGACTGATTCCCACTCTCTCAGGGCTAGAGGAGCAATGGAAATCTGGATTCTAGTCCTGGCTGTGCAACAGACTTCATAGAATCATAGAATACTAGGACTAGAAGGGACCTTGAGAGGTCATCGAGTCCAGTCCCCTGCCCTCATGGCAGGACCAAATACTGTCTAGACCATCCCTGCTAGACATTTATCTAACCTACTCTTAAATATCTCCACAGATAGAGATTCCACAACCTCCCTGGGCAATTTATTCCAGAGTTTGACTACCCTGAATTACGGATTAGCAGAGGTCACCCATAATCTTTCCATGCCTTATTTCTCCATTTAGGAAGATAATCTCTCTCCTCGCTCTTTGTTCATCTGTGAGCACAGTAAACTCTTCAGGGCAAGGACTCTCTTTGTGTATGTACAGCACCTTGCACACTGTGCACAACACAACACTGCAACACAAACACTGACTATGCACATTGAGAATTTAAATATTTATGGGCTCTGGCAAAGAACGTTTGACATTCAATGCGAGGACCGACTATATAGTTTGATAGTGACTATTTGCTAATTTGTGTTTTTAAGTACCAAGACATTAAGTACATCGAGAAGAGATGGAATTAATTAACTCCTGTCTTAAAGAGATGACACCACAGTCAGTGGGCAGTAGTGGCACATCTTTAGGAACTATCCTCCAACGAACTTTAAAGATCTTTTTTTCTATGCACGTCTGCATACTTTGTTGCTACACATACAATTAATTTAAATTATCAGAAGATGCTTTAAAAACGATAATCATTTTTCAGCCATAACAGGCCCGACAAGGAACTCATTACTACTCCGTCTGTTTGCTTATAGCATAAATCACTGGAAGTCAGACAGGTGGTGGTAAAACAAAGCTTGCAGATGGGCAGGATAGTAGCAACAAGAAGTTATAATTCTATTAATCACTTACTTCTATTAACACTTTTGCTGCTGACTCTACACTGTAATGACTGTGCTATAATCTTCCATTAACATTACACTGAAAACAGTGTGATAAGATGCTTCTGATGCATTAAGTGATTTGCAGGTGTTCTCTGTGTGGACATATCTGGAACATTTGATAGATATAGCAGAGCCGAATGGTGAATCTAGAAGGCTTATCTTTACATAGACCATGTTCTTTCAGTTTATTGCAGCTCTAACTAGACATGAGTTAATCAGTTCAGTAACCTCTGAATCATGTAAACTAGAATCTTTAAAAAAAAGGGCAGTTTCCACGTAGGGCCATTTGTATGTCAAGGACAACTTTTAGGATGTCTACACTGCATGCTTATTTTGAAATAAGCTAGGCTGGAATTTATTTTCTGGAATAGTTTATTTAGAAATAAATAGCACGTCTACACACAAAGGGTGTGTCTAGACTACATGGCTCCATCGATAGAGCCATGTAGATGAGTTTACTCGGCAAAGGGAAATGAAGCGGCGATTTAAATAATCGCAGCTTCGTTTACATCAAAATGGCCGCCACGCTGTGCTGATCAGCTGATTGTCGGCACAGCACGGTAGTCTAGACACGGATCTGCCGACCCCAGAATCCTTTGTCGTCAGATCCTATAAGCCTCGTTTCATGAAGTATCTGAGATTTGTGCTTAAAGGGACATCCCAGTACAGCCTTTTCTCAGGTTCTTCTCCTGCTTGCCCACCTCTGAGGGAAAGCAAAGCATATTCCCTGTGTATTTTGGTTGCCCTGTTGGACGCCACAGCACTCCCAGCTATGGAGCTGGAGCTGCCTCTGGGTACGCGATGGCCCTTGACCATCATGCTGAGGTTTATGCAGCAGTTTCTAGAGACTGTCATTCTTGCCCTGCAGGAATGCAACCCCCATCTGCTTGAGGAGACCTTCAGCATGTGTCTGGGAGAGTAGCTCTTCCAGCTGCACCCCACTGTGCACCGCTGCTTCTGGCGGCTGGACACTAGTTCCGACCAGTGGGACCAGCTCATGATGGAGCGGCGGAATAACCAGCAGTGGCTCCAGAAGTTCTGCATGAGGAAGACAACCTTTCTGGAGCTGTGTGTCTGGCGCGCCCCGGGCCTCATGCAATGGGACACTCAGATGAGACCCACCCCCTCGCCCTGGAGAAGCAGGTCGCCATTGCTATCTGGAAGCTTGCCACTCCGGACAGTTACTGATCCATTGGGAACCAGTTCGGTGTGGGGAAGTCAACCGTTGGGACCCTTGTCATGCAGGTATGGCGCTCTGAGGCTGGAATCCGGGGGGGGGGGGTGAAGTGCTGGAAAGGAGAACCCTAGGGAAAGGGGGGTATTGGGGGTGGGGGTGAAGGAGGGAGCTGAAAGAGGGAGGAGGGGTGAGGAGAGGCTCAGGGATGGGGTTGGGAATGGTGCCTGGCTTGGATGGTTCCTTCGCTTTGTGTGCGGGGACCTTGGCAACCACAGCGAGGGAGGAGGGGGCTGGGGAGAAGCAGCAAGAGGACGGGCTTGAGCAGGGTCAGGCATGGGAAGAAGGGCAGGGGCTGGAGCTGGGGCTGGGGCAGGAGCCTGCATGGTCGTGCACATGTTGCATCCCTGCTGCAGCAACTCCATCCACATGTCTCTCTGCCACTGCCTGTCCTCCCAGAGCCTCTGGTCCAGCATCTTATGGCGGGCCCGGAGCATGGAGATGTGCTCCCGCAGTGGTTCCTCCTGCAGTCTCTGGCTCCTGCAGCTCTCCCGGGGTGGTGTTGCCCATCTCCCTGTCGCAGCTGGTCTGGCTGGGGAGAATAGAGAGAGAAGGTCCGTCATCCCTGGAGACGCTGCCCCTGAAAATTTGCCTTCATCTGTTAGCTGAGAACGACAGCCCTTCCTTACAGAGGCCCAGGTGTCTCCAGGGGAGCAGGCTCCCTCCCCCACCTCCCGCCCCCGCATCCCAGGGAAGCAGGCAGCCACACCAGGACCCTGTGGGTGGGAGGGGGGGGCCTCGGGCTGGCTGGGCTTGCCTCAGTGCTGTGCACATGCTGCGTCCAGCAGTGGTGGGATCCCAAGAGTAGAGAACTTGTAGCCCTGGTTGTTGGGGGAGAAGGAGCAAGGGGGCAGGAGGGGAAATGGGAGGAGAAGCAGACTCACGTAGACGCTGTCCCTGGGAGCAGGTGCCGCCTTGAGCATACAGGCATGCCCATGTGCGGCACTCTTGAGAGAGAGAGAGTGTGTGTGTGTGTGTCTATGTGTGTGTGTGTCTATCCGTCCCTGGCCTCTTTCTAGTGGTGGCTTGTGGCCGGCCAGGGCTGGCTTTACCATGAGGCGAACTGAGGTGGCCGCCTCAGGTGCCAGACTCTGGGGGGGGGGGGCGCCACTAGGACCTAGAGTGTAGAAAACTGTGTCTGCTGCTGGTGCGTATGTAGGTAGCAGAGCGGTGCCGTGAGAGGAGTGGAACAGGAAGAAGGCAGAATTGAGACCTTTCAAAGTTTTGGCCCAAGCCCTCAGGCATCATTTGAGCTTCCCGCCTCAGAGCCTGTGAGCAGGAGCCCAGGGGTGCCCTGGTGCAGCCTCCTGGGGCTGTGTGGCCTAGACTGGCATGGCACGTGCATCCACATGCACGGACTGCAGCGTGATTCCCCAGGCCCAGAAGGCCAAGCGAGGAGCATGCCCCTGCCTGCCACCTCCACCCTGTCTGTGTCACGTGCCTAAGATCACTCACCTGCTGTTCCCTCCCCAGCCTCAGAGGCTGTGGGGCACTGGCGTCAGTATCACTGAGGTGCTGGTGCTGGCTGCGTTGGAGTCATCCTCCTCCTCCACCTCACCAGCTCTGCCCCCTGGGTGGGCGATGACGGGCATCTCCAGCTCCGAGTCAACCACCAGGGTAAGGAAGGGGCTGCACCATCCCCCAGGATAATAGGGACAGGAGTGGGGTTCTGCCCCACTCCGGGAGCTGTGCTCCCTTGCCCTGGTGTAGCCCTGATGGAGCAACTTCACTTTCATCTGGACCTGCTCCTGGGTCTGGATGTGGCCCTTGGTGGCCAGGATATTGGCCATGCCGCAGTAGATAGCAGCATTGCTCCATCCGAGTGGAGATGCTGGAGGATTTCCTCCTCGCCCCAGACCTCAACGAGGACCAGGAACTCTGTCCCAGGCTAGGACGGAACATGCCTCTTTCGCTGCATAGCAGGCTCCTGGGAGCCATCAGACCGCTCCCTGGGAGCAGGGGAGGGATCTTGGGGAGCTCAAGGTTGAGCCATGCTGGCCAGCTGACGTGCTATGGCAGCTGAGGTGTGGCTGGAGGCTGTCAGGGCCAGCTTCCTGCCACAAGCCCTTTACCCTGTGGCTGTAGCTTTAAGGGTCCTGATGAGTGTGGATGGAGTGACTAGAAGGGCACCTGTGGGATTTCCTGGAGGACCCTTATTTTGAAATAACTCCCTCTGCTGTTTCCACACACGCCCTATTCTGAAACAGGGATTTCAAAATGGGTGTTATTCCTCATGGAATGAGGTTTACAGAAGTCGGACTAAGCCGTCCATTATTTCAAAATTATTTCGAAATAAAGGAATGGCTGTGTGGACGCTCGCATTATTTAGAAATAGCACTAGTTATCTCGAAATAACGCTGCAGCGTAGACACACCCTTACTTATAAGTGAGCCGCGAGAGAACGTCTTTGAAAATATTTGTGCTTGTGATACATACATCACTTCCCTCAGTCCTGTTCACTGCGGGTATGTCCACACTTGCACCCTCTTTCGAGAGAGGGGTGCAAATGCAGCTGAGTGAAATTGCAAATGAAGCGTGGATTGGAATTTCCTGCACTTCATTTGCATAATCGTGTCCGGGCGCTATTTCGAAATACCCTATGTTGAAAAAAGAAATGCTCTCCAGATGCAGTTATTTTGAAAGAAAACCCTTCTTTCAAAATTACTCTTACTCTTCATAAAATGAGGTTTAAGGGTAATTTCGAAAGAAGGGTTTTCTTTCAAAATAACCGCATCTAGACAGCAGGGTTTTTTTCGAAATAGGATATTTCAAAATAGTGCCTGGACGTGATTATGCAAATGAAGCGAGGGAAATTCAAATCCACGCCTCATTTGTAATTTCGCTCAGCTGCATTTGCATCCCTCTCTCGAAAGAGGGTGCAAGTGCAGACACACTCATGCTACCTTAGGAACATGCTTCTTAATTTGATTATGTAATTCCATGCTACTAGAATCAAGGCAGATCAAACCAAATGCATACTTTTGTTTATTAAAAATGCATGACTGCATATTGAGGATTGATGTCCCACTTTTACTAGGACAGTCCCTGTTTTCGATATTATGTCCCAGGACCTTCTATAGAGACATTGGAAATGTCCAGGTTTTTCATTTAAACGAAGCAAAGCTTGTCTTTAGAGCTACAAAATGCTTGTTCAAAATGTATTGCTATGCTAAGTAGAAGCCACTCTGTTGTCCAGCAACAGCGCATTGGAATGAGCATTCCGCGTGTGCAACAGTGCTTGTGGTGAAGAGAAAAGTCAACAGTGCATCAGTATCAAAGCTGCTCATTTGCTCAGAGTAAATGTTAATGACCCTTGTTCAGCAGGTCACAGTAATCTCATTGAGAATGCCAGGCACCTGGGAAAGTTGGAAATGCATGAGCATGAGCAAGCGTTGAGTCCAAAGCTGGCAGTAGCCACAGCAGCACAATTATTTTCCATGTGTGCTTTTGCCTCCTGAATGGCCAAATAAAGTTTAGAAACAGTCTGGATTTTGAAATTATGGTCATTGTGATTAAGGGCATGTCTGCACTAGGGAGTTATTTTGAAATAACAATGTCCACACTAAAGAAGAACCTTGGAATTAGTCCAAGGCAGGCTCCCTTAATGTGGATGCACTCTCGTGACGTAGAGCCCCAGGAAGCATTGGGGAGTAAATATTCTGAATTACTCTGGGGAGTCGTTATTTTGAAATAGCAGTGATGGAGCATCCACACTAACGCTATTTCAAAATAAGTGTTACTCCTCATGGAAAACAGGAGCTCTTCTTTCAAAATAACCATTCCCTTATTTCAAAACAACAGGCTTGGTAATGTGGATACTCAAAATAACTCTCTAGGGTAGGCCAAGGCTAAAGGACCTACAAATACGCAATCCTCAGTTCATGCGGTGTGCACATGTGACTTGTTCGATGTGGGCTGGACCAGGCTGAATTGATCTGTTTTTGTCCATTTCACATAGGCAGACTTTTTGCACATTTTGCACTCAGGTAAATGGTCTATTATTCTTTGCAATTTGCTTCTGACAGTGGCTTCACCCCAGCACATCACAAGAAAGAAATATTAACAGCTTGAGTATCTCAATAGTGCTGCCACCTCTTGCCCCCAATGAATTTTAACTAAATGCTCCAAGACTAGAAGTAAAGGCATTCTGATTTTCCTAGTCATACTAGTTTCCATAATGAAGCTGAAGAGAACCCAGAGGAATATCTGGGAAAGCTTGAAAGAAAAAACAATAAAAAAGAGATACCTGAACAAGATACATGGTAACCTAATTCTAGGATCAGTACTTCTTGGTTCACAGCTACCCCTGGCAGAAAAAGATAAATCAGCATTACAATATAGTATCATAGAGTCCAAGGGTTGGAAGAGACCTCAGGAGGTCTTTGAGTCCAGGTCCCTGCCCAAAGCAGGACCAACCCCAACTAAATCATCCCAGCCAGGACTTTGTCAAACTGGGACTTAAAAACCTCTAGGGACGGAGATTCCGCCACCTCCCTAGGTAACCCATCCCAGTGCTTCACCACCCTCCTAGGGAAAAACTTTTTCCTAATAACCAGCCTAGACCTCTCCCACTGTAACTTGAGACCATTGCTCCTTGTTCTGCCATCCGTCACTACTGTGAGCAGCCTTTCTCCAGCCTCTCTGGAACCTTCCTTCAGGGAGTTGAAGGCTGCTGTCAAATCCCCCCTCACTCCTCTTCTACAGACTAAAAAAGCCCAAAATCTCTCAGCCTCTCCTCAAAGGTCATGTGCTCCAGCCCCCTAATCATTTTGGTTGCCCACTGCTGGACCCTCTGCAATGTATCCACATCCTTTCTATAGTGCGGGGCCCAGAACTGGACGCAATACTCCAGATGTGGCCTCTCCAGAGCCAAATAAAGGGGAATAATCACTTCTCTAGATCTGCTGGCAATGCTCCTCCTAATGTACCCCGATATGCCATTAGCCTTCTTGGCTACATGGACACACTGTTGACTTATATCCAGCTTTTCATTCACTGCAATCCCAGGTCGTTTTCTGCCGAACTGCTACTTAGCCAATGTATCCTTCTCGCAGCTTTGTAATTCACTCCTAGTTGTGGCAATAATGAAACAGCTTAAATACAGGTTAACATAATGCACAAAAGGTACAGTGAAAGCTGTGCTTCGGTGGGATCTCTCCCCATGTCAAACTGTAGGAGCATACCAAAAAAAGAGGAGGAAGGTGACTGTGCGCCAGTGAAATGCTATGTCATCCAAACCAGACACCACTTCAGAGATGTTGGTAAGATTTAACAAGACTGAAGTAATGCGCAGAGTTGGTTCCCCTGCCAAACCAACGGGAAGTCCTGTAGCACCTTACAGACTGTACACTCAGCATGCATCAGAGCTGGCTTCAGTTTGTAATAAAATATGATTTGTGGATTATCACAAGAGTAGCTGATAAATACCTGAATGGTATTCGTGGCCTGCACTGTGCAGGGGGTCAGACTAGATGATCATAATGGTCCCTTCTGACATTAAAGTCTATGAGTCTATGAATACCGGGATGGAGCTGGTTTAAGACCATGAAAATATCAGTTTTGAGGTTTCTTCCCCCACCCCAATCAAATCCCAGTTTTGACAATGACTGTTTGCACCTGAACTAGGGTGTGAATGGGTAACCGGTGGGAGCTGAAGTAGCAAACACTCTATGACAGACACGGGGAAGGAAGCAGGCCTGATTAAAGCCCATGGTGCTCGTGGCCTACAGATGCATTGGCCTCACCTCAGGCAGCTTTGTGGAGGACATGCAGGCCCTGGTTCACCTGCATCCTAGAGCCTGGACCTTTTACGTCTCCAGACCCAACCGGGTAGCCACTGTTGAGGACCCAATGTGGACCATGTAGGAGTTTCGCAATAGTCCCCCAATCTATTTGGTCAGGAATTTGGTCAAGAAGGAGCAGTCCCCCATTCAGGAACAGAGGACTCACTGGGGGGCCACTGAGCCACGTAAACCCACAGGACACAGGTCTCCCTCTCCTCTAGCAGTGAGAATCCATAGGGCTGTCGCCATCAGCTCTGGCACTTCCTTGGCTGCCAGGCTATTGCTCGGAATGTGTTGACCTGCGACCGAGAGAGCAGCGGCCGTGGGGTTGTGAAGCCAGGCCTGTGCTTGGCAGTGAAGGGAATACTGGATGCACTTTTCTGAGAGGCAGTGTGACCTGTTCAACCCCCGTAGACCGAAGAGAATGCTCTGAGCGCCTCGGTCACTTAAGGTCTCCATGGAGGCAGGGGGACTGTTCCCTCTCCGTGAAGGGTGAGGGTGCCTCGTACTAGGAAAGGAATTCTCTCTCCTCCAGAGCGCAGCGGGTGAGACGAGAGACAAGTCCCTGTGTCCTGCCCTTAAATCGTTCCAGCAGAAGGGGGGTAAGTACACCCCAGAGTCTGTCAGCGAGCACAGAGAAGACAGATAAGCCTGGCAGGGTGAATGTGCATGTTGCACAATCACGCACCATCTAGTGTGAGCAGGACTCAGCTTTGCTTATCTCCATACTTGAGCTAACTCCCCATGGCCACTGGAGGGCGCACAGTGACCAGTTCCAGACCTGAGCCATTTCCTCCTTGAGGAATAGGGCAATGGGTGGTCAGCTCACTCCACAAGTGACTAGTGCACTCAGACTGTGGGGCCCGGAAACACCCATCACGCAGGAGGAATCCTGCGCTGGCACTGAGTGATGTGCTTGAGCAGGACACTCCGAAAGCCATTTGAGGCATCATTGAACAATCCAGACATTGGCCGGGGAACAGAGGGATTAAGCTCCCTCTGATACCGGTGCCTTGTCGCGAGGCCCACTTAGGACATGGCAGCTACCTCAGCGGTGCTGTGGCCCTGCTGGAGCAGTGACCTGCCCGGGTAGGTACCAGCTAGGCGAGCACAGCAAAGCAGAGTCATCGTAAAATCTGTCCCATGGGTATGGGGCAGAGTGGGCTGACCCCACAGGAGCATTTGCCCCGGGAGAAGCCGGCCAAGTGCATGTCCACTGCCCCCAATTCAAGTCCCCCAGGGCTGCAAGCAGCCGCTCATGGGCATGGCCTGCAGGCTGAGGCAGCGAGGATTCCCCATTAGGGCTCTGTCTGGGCTATGGTGCCCAATCAGGCCGAGTCCAGAGAGGGTTCCCCGGGGCAGCCCCACGCAGGCAGGCATAGGGCTGGGAAACACCAAATGGGAAGTGTCCTTGAGCACGTTACTTTTATCATGGCTCTGAACCTCTTGCAAAATTGGGCACTAACCAGAAGTCCTGTAGAGGCCAAGAATCTCATGGGACCCATCCTGTCCGGTCCTCCTCTCCCACTGTGGGACACCAACACACATTGCTCACTACGGAGCTACTAAAGGAGCAGGTTTCACTGACAAAGGCGTTGCCAATTAGTTGCATCGAAGGATTCCAATAGTTTTTCCAAATTTAAAGCAAAGCAAAGATATTTTGTATAATAATCTGCTATATATTTGAGAGAGTTTGCCTGTCTATCTATTTGCTGTTTGTTCAACTACTCTGCCTAAACGGTAAGAGCTAGGACCTCCAAATCTGGTAGGCAGCGTCCTCTTATCATAGCTTAAAGCAAGGTCAGGGTTTGGTTGTGCCAGGACAATGGGATGTGCCTGGAATGTAACTGTTTCTCATAAAATGGAAAGGGAGAGATCTGGTAGCAAGGACAGTTGTATTATATAACGATCACGGTGGGGAGCAGGGCAGCCAGGAGCCAAGGATGGGGACCAGGACAGCTATAACCCCACTGGGCCAGCAGGGGGCAGGAGTGGAGAAAGGGACAGCTATCTACTATATATTTCAGAGAGTTTGTCTGATTGTGTGTCAGTCAGTCTCTGTGTCTGCCTGTTCTCCAGCCAAGGGACAGGCACCTCTACCCCGCCTGTGCCCACTGTAGCTGGAATAGCCATGGACAGGTGTTTCTCACCTGGCACGAAGCTGCTGTGGTGAGAGAGCGTCATCCAGGGTCATCCATTCTCTCCCCAGGGCAGCCTGCATACTGAACTCTCTCATCCCCAGCCCCACCTCCAGAACAATGATTTAAAGCAGAAAAACAAAAATTGAGTTAAGGACCCAAGCAACTCTGGATAAATCCTCAAGTATAAAAACACGGCATCTTTCCTCTTTAAAATAGAATGTTTACTCAGATCAGGAAAGAAACAAGATCTATTTTACTATGTCAATCACAAACTATAATTCAGTGCTCGACTGTTCAACTTTCAAAATTAACTACAATTACATAGCATAGCTCCTAAATGCAATTGAAGTACAAGCAGGTATCCAAAAAAGTACCTGCACATCCCGATTCATTGGTATGCCATGCAGCTGAAGACTTGTAGAAGCCATTAATGACACATGAATTATGTATGCTACAGCTCAATATAACATTTGGTGTGATTTAAACAGCATGAACTTTTAGTGAAAGTCATTTTGATTCCATGATGTATTACACTTCGAAAACCCTTAGCAGGAGGTAAGAATTGAATGATGGTCTCTGAAAGCTTTTATTTGTTAAGCATACACAATTCAACGGCAACGAAAGCCTAAATAACGGCAAGCTGCGAAATCAAACACTTGATATAAAATTAAGTTGTTGCATAGTTTCCCGTTTTGAAAAAGTGAGAATTCCGGGGGGCGGGGGGAAAATGCCACAACCCTTTCCCTTAAATCTGCTGAATCTTCAAATGAACTTAAAAGTACTTCTCAATTTTGTTCCAACAAACATTTCACTGTGCCACACACAGCAGTTGGCTTGCCACAGTTCTGTGATTAGGACACCATTTAAATAGTGAAGCTATGAATCATGCTTGCACAACAAGCCGTCTTGCTCCTTAGAAAGGAAGTTCTTGCCTTTATAGGCAACTCATTCATATTCTGAAACAGACCGCTAAGGTAAAGAGAGTGGGAGGAAGGTTAAGACAACATATGTTGATCATTTGATGTTTGTATTTCACTTTTGCCGTGTGATGCTTAACTCATTTGGAAGAATGCAAATATAATAGGGCATAAGGCACCAGTCTTCAATAGAGACCCATCTCTTGTTTTATGAATATTCACAAGCAGTGCTGCAGGGGAAGAGTGTTAATGAATTCCCAGATTGGTTCCAGGACAAAAACATTCCCATTTGGGTTTGTCAAGCTATTGCAAAACAAGTTAACTTATTACATTACAGTAACATCTACACTGCAAAGCACTGTGCATATTTGCTATCTAAGGATGAGATAGTCCAATAAGGAGTGTTCTCAAACTCTGCTATTAAAATCATAGAATCTTAGGGTTGGAAGCGACCTCAGGAGGTCATCAAGTCCAACCCATTGCGCAAAGCAGAACCAGCCCCAATTAAATCATCCCAGTAAAGCTGGGACTTAACCTCTAGGGATGGAGATTCCACCCCCTCCCTAGGTAACCCATCCCAGTGCTTCACCACCCTCCTAGGGAAATAGTTTTTCCTAATAGCCAGCCTAGACCTCCTCCTCTAGTAGGTGGTAAACTCCTCATTCAATGGGAACAGAGTTAAGAACTTTTGAAAAGCCCACTCTAAATAGACAAGGTAAACAATGGGGAAAAGGACATATGGCCATTTTACAGATGGAGGACCGAGGCACAGAGATCAGTGACTTGCCCAAGGTCATCTAAGAAGTCTGTGGCAGAGCAGGGAACAGACACCAGCTCTCCTGAATCCCTAGTCAGACCTTTCAGCCATGAGAGCATCCTTCTCATAAGAGCACATTATTTAACTCCAAAATTGTTCCACACTTTTAGGATTGAGTTTATACCTGCGTCTATAAGCACAGACGTTTTGACTGAGTTACTACATTACAGTCATGCACTGCTTTATTTTTTCCTGTGTCAGTGGCAAGCAGGTGTCAATTTTCCCCATGCCTGCTTTAAAACATGAGATGACTGATGGCAAAAATCTATGCAACTTCTGTCATGTATTTACCAGCTATTTATAACCTGTCATAAAGTATCATGACTAGGAATATCAGCGCTCTTGTTCCATCATCCCCACAAGCACCACATGCCTTAATACATAGCCCTAAATGAAAACCAGTCATGAAGAAACTGGAATATTCAAATGAAAGATAAAATGGAAATCTGGATTGAAAGTACTTGGATGCTAAATGCGAACGGATACAAATTAAAACACTACAATTATTAGTCTCAGAGAGATGGTTATTGTCCCAAAAGGGATAAGGGCAGAGATCCTTTGCATGATGAATATGAAATTAAATGAAGCTCAACAGTGTTTAAACTCCAGACCTGGGCATGTTTGAGGTTGCATTTCAGAAAATGGTAGTTCTCGAAAGCATTCGATATGTACAGCACTTTGGGGGTTACAGTTGTGACTGTCACTAGCCACGGCTTCCATCAAAGAATTGAAGTTCGGTACTTTCTGATCTCTACCGTGAGTGAAAAGCAATTCTCATGGTAAGGTTTTTGCATCAAGCCAATCTGAGAGCACGTTCAGGGCAGAAAGACTCCGAGAAGCTTCTATAGTTCAGGAAAAATAGGGCAGGTGTGTGTTGGAGTCTGCTCCGACTCACCATCCTCGATAAGGAAGTTTTACTGTATGGGCAGTTTCAGGAAGTGTGCCAGAAGCAACACTCCCAGGAGAGAGATGGTCATTAGCTAAACACTGATCACCCCCAGCAATCTGGTCTTCTAGAAATACCACTTCAAGTCACTCCACTGCTGACTATAGCTTCACAAATGCCAGGGGCAGGCCCGCTGACAGGGTGGGGGGTAAAAGGGGCAGTTGCCCTGGGCCCAGAGCTGCCTGCTGTCACTACAGCAGCAGCAACATCCAGAGCCCCCAGGCCCCTTGGAAGTGGCCAAGCACTACAGGCATGAATCTTTCTATCTAGAGAGACATTATTCCTAGGACCTGTCTTACCTAAAAATAATGTTTCCTTTAGGCTTGTGTTATTTTAACTGGTGTATGTCCCTAATAACACTTGTTTTGAAGTCACCATCCTGGATCTCTGCAAGGTCACATGCGCTCGAGGAGAGAAGTCCATGGAGGAGCCCAGCCCAGTTGGACCTGCTGAGATAATACAATTGGTAAGCAAGGGGTAACGTAATGTGGTCAGGCCAGTACAAAAGCAAGGTGAATTGTGGGATTCCCTTCACGGCACAAGTCTGTCCCTTGGAAAGAGCGCTCCTAGAGTTAGAGCTTCAACCTTGAACCACAACCCTAGAAATACTGGTTCATTTGAGTAGAGCTGTCCGCAGCAGGACTGTGTCACTGAACTACTGGTCTATTTTTCAACTACAGAAATCATCCAGGGCCTGGCATTGAAGTTCCTGGAGAAGAAAGACGGCAGCACAATGACTCGACAACGAAAATAAATACTCCCCCCCAATACCTGTACACACGAAGGCTGCGCATCTCCTGCAAACCTGTCACAGAGCCTCTTGAGATCCCTGCTATCATGCAAGAGACAAATGTGCCACATTTGTCACAGGGACGCTGGGGAACCCCTGACGAGTGGAGCCCAGTCGAGCAATCAATGTGCCACTAATGGACTAAGCGCAAAAGGAGCATCTTGCTTGACACAGCGAGCCTGTGGCTGCCAACTCAGTGATCCCACTACCTCTGGCTGGGCTGGGGCACTGGAAGAGCCCCCCACCCTCCAGCCTGGCACGGAGACGCCTCAGTTGAGCTCTGGAGTGGTGGGAGGAAGGAATTCTCAGCCTGTTCACGCCCTGAACCTGCTGGCTTCACAAGAGCCCCGCATAGGGGTACAGCACCCTCTTCACCTCCTCCCAGGCCTGCCTCCTGCCTCCAGGGAGCATGGGCCTGCTCCATCCCATAGGCACTCTACCCGCTGAGCTGCCTCCCTGACTGGGTTTGCTGAAGCCGCGGCTGTCAGGTTGCCTGGTGCACCCTGCATCCTTGGGGATTGTCCCATGACTCCAGCTCAGGCAGGAAAGGGTTAAGAGGTGCCTGGCTTACCTTGGTGGTCAGCAGCAGCTTGCAGGTGCGAACTGCGAGCTGCCTTTTGACCCTCTGCCAGGCCGGAAGGGACAGGCTGCTTCCATCCACAGGGAGTGAGGAGTAAGGGATGAGTTCGGCCAATACGCAGGCCAGACCATCCCATCCCCTCCCCCCTCCTCCTCCCTCCCCGTGGCGGGAAGCAGATTCCGTCTCTTCCCTCCCGCACAGTAGAAGAGAGCAGCAGGATGTGGGATCCTGCAGGTTCCCCCTCTCCCCCTGCACCCCATCCATTGTAGCAGATTAGGCTACAAAATGCCATTTGTTTTATCCAGTCTGTGGATGAAATCTAATACCCAGGACAGCTGCTGGGAAAGGTGGGTGTGAAGTCACTCACTGCGCAGCAGTTTCAGCCTAGCCGTGTTTATATTACATATGGGGAGGCGCCAGACAATTTTTGCAAGTGTCCAAAACACACACATGCCCGAGGCCTCACCCTGCATCTCAAAAAGGCTTCATTGGGTTTCTTACCTCTTTTAAAAAGTCCCAAATGTGGACGCATTGTCTCCTCCCACCAGGGCCATTCTGAGGAGCCTGTTGTTCAAGTTAACAAAAGAGAGATCTGGGACGTCCCACAATGATAGGGACAAATTATCTTCACAAAGGAAGGTTTTGCCAGCCCCAGAGATAAAGAATCTCAAGCGCGGTTTCGGTTCCCATTGGATGGGAGTGAATGCAACGCTTACGCCCGTGAGGAACGAACAGACCTTAGCCAGAACTGCACAAGACACGGCACAAGACACATTGTAGGCTTCTTCCCGCAGCTTGTCACGCACCTTCCTTCTGGTCAGCAGTGACTTGAGCGGCACGTGCCCATTGCAGCAAATTGTGCACATCACAAAACCACCCTGCAAATGGCAACACAGCGGAGCCCAGCAAACCTACTCCCATTTTTAAGTCATCGGAGGTGGAGAGAGAGTGCAGTTGGATGAAAACATGAGACGCCTGTGTAGGCTGCTGAAGGTGCTATGGGGTGGCTTCTGGCTAGGCAAACATCTGCTCTGGAAAACTGAAGGGGCCAACAGCACCCCTAAAGTATGCCATACCTTGAGGGGGTTAGTAGCTGTTCACTACTACCAGCTGTTCACTGGAAGGGAGATTAAAAAAAAATGCTCATGATTTAAGGCAGGTTGAGCTCTCCAGATAAAAAAGAGCAAATGCACAGTTGGAGGAACATGCCTAGCTCCTGAAATCAACCCCCTGGTTGAATAGAACAGCTGTCTGTTCCTTCTAGTAGGAGAGAGGCAGTATGCGACTTCTTCCTTCCGACAGGAGAGAGGCAGCATGGGATACAGGCTCAGGAGACCTGGGTTTTGTGTCCACCTCTGTTCCAAGCCTGTTGTGTGACCGTGGATACTCCTCCTGCTTCGTGCTTCAGTTTCCGCAGTGATAAAATGAGAACAATGCAAACTCTTCTGAAAACACAGGGATATAAAGTGCTCCTTATCTTTTCCAGACAGGCTTCACAAATCTCCCTGGATAAAGGGGCATCTAAGGAACCTAATGGAACTGGGGGTGGACCTAAAAGATCTGAGACCCAGCACTGAAGAACAGGAAGAAGTCACATTAACAAGGATGGGAACCAAAAATGCCATAAAGGCTTGTGTAGCAAGAGGGCATTTTTTATTTGCAGGGGGTTCTTTGGCTGGATTAGATGCACAGTTCATTTGATCTGTGCCCTGCTTTTGAGGCCACCATTTCTCAGGGCTCAGAGCTACGTCACTGGGACTTATGGGAAGACTCCGTCTACAGCACCTTTTGATGGGCTTGGGGAGGTCTGGTGTGCCGAATAAATGGGCTGCTGTGGGTTAGTTGTGATGAATCTATGAAGAATTATAAGCTACCTTGGCATATTTTCTACAAGATTAGTTGCAAATTTATACCGGTGGATGCAACAGTGATCTATATGGTCATATTTTAATCAGATAACGTCACACCTGAATAACAATTCCACTGCTGCTTTGCTCGCTTCTGTTCAAAGCAAATCCACAAAGATACTAGCATACATATGATGGCATCATTGATGTATGCACTAGGAAGTATCTCATTTTTTGTCCGTGAGCCGGCTGTAAATAGAACTCTGCCCTGCGACTGGCTATAATACAGTGGATCTCACGCCAGATTCAGAGGTCTTGCCTGAATCACATGGTTGAAGTGCCTCTTGGTCTGACTGGCATTCACACACACACACACACACACACACACACACACACACAGAGAGAGAGAGAGAGAGAGAGAGAGAGAGAGAGAGAGAGGGCTACTAATCAACCTTTGTCAAAAATGGGCCTTTTATGTAGACACCAGCTGCAAATGCACCACTTGAAAATGTGTATCTATGTAAAGGTACAATAACTATGGGCCAGTGGAGCTACTTGTGCTCTCTCAGAAACACAGGCTGGGATATTTCACTAGAGCTATTGTATTTCCAAGGTGCTGCACAAGTGCATGGACTTTTAGCAGTTCTTTGGAGTACATAAAAATAGAGGGCCGTTCTTTGAGATGAACCGATGTACAGGGAGGATAACAAAGCGAATTCACTTGTAAGCACAACAAATGCAGATTTTAGGGCCTGTATATTTAAATCTTTGGGCAGGATAATCTAAACAAGAGCCAAAGGCCAAACCTTGAAAAGGTGACTAGCGATTGTAAGTGCTCAACATCAGACACTTCAATGGGGCCTAAAGTTTCTCGGGGAAGGTGGGCCACCACTTTCTGAATATCAGGCCCTGTGACAAGGCGTCTGCCCCGCACTGGCCCTTTAAGGGTTGAAACCCAGCCTTGGGAGAAGGCTGAGAGAGTATAACCCGCAGTTGAGGCAGATACAATTAGGGCCCAGTTGGAGCTGAGTAAATAAGGGCTCCTGGAGGGGAGAAGAGCAGACACACCCTTGCTCTAGCTGGGGAGCAGGAGGAACCTGGCTGCCAAGGATGCTAGAAGCTTCCTGAGACAGAGCAGGGCTGGGGAAAGGCAGATAGAGCTGGGGAGTTCTGGCCTGACCTCACTCCCCGGCTGCGGGGCCTGAGGCGAGGCCTGAGGGTACTAAGGCTGCAGCGGGGCAGCCAAGACAGACAGAGGCAGCAGGTCCACACCCCTTGCCAATGATGAGGGGCCATTTCTGATGGCAGTTTGCCCCCGTGGCAGGGGCTAGATGACGACTGGCAGTGGGTCACTGAGGCAAGGTGGATATAGGAGTTTGGGGGTTCCTTGGGAGGAGAGGACCCCAGAGTGCAGAGGCACTATGTAGCACTTTAAAGACTAACAAGATGGTTTATTAGGTGATGAGCTTTCGTGGGCCAGACCCACTTCCTCAGCTCAAATTGTGGAAGAAAATTGGCATGACCATATATACCAAACTGACATAATCAAAACAAGTGAACACATATAAACACTGTTCAAATGTTGTCCATCATGGCAAAAAGCATGCCTAGTGATGGGAACCATAGCAAATCAGCAAATCACCTGCACTAGGATAACCTATACTAGGATGCTTTTAAAAGTTGCCTTTGCAGACTGCATATGAGAATTCACTAGCATGGAGCACAGTCCATATATTTGTATGGATTTAATAACTTTTCAGCTCATGTCACCTGTGGCCAAAACAGAGCAAATGATTCTTAGTTTTGCAACTCATTTTTGGCCTGTTCTTTCAACGGTTTTTGAATAAACTCTTTTGAAATGGTTCATTAACATTTTCGCAAATTTCATCTACTCTTAGGGATGCCAGGCATCCGGTATTGGCCTGGACAGTCCAGTATTTGCGGCCTCTGTCTGGTAAAAAAAAAAGCAACAGAAAATTCTGGACATGTAAAAAATCCGGAATTTTCTGTTTTTCTTGGATGGAAGGCCACTTGGGACATTCTCCCCCACTGCGTTTGGTGGGAGGAGCAGTGAGCATGGGGATTTAAAGGTGCAGTGCCTCTTTTTTGTATGCATTTTTTTTCTCAACAACTTTGGACCCCTGTTTTTTTGTTGTTGTTTTTTTCCCAACAAGTATTTTTGGCTCAACCAATTTTTTTCCTGCCATGTTTGGTATTTTTTTTAAAGGATCTGGCAACCTTATTCACTCTTTCTGACCCAATCACAATTAGAACTCCACTGTGCAAACAGAACAAAGGATCATCCTTCTTCCAAAGAGTCTGCAGTCAGGGCCAGATTAAGACTTTTAGAGGCCCTAAGCACTGAAAAGATTATGGTGTCCCCCATATGTAATTCAAAATAAAAACAATACCAAACCATAAAATAAAATTGTATTTTTTGAAATGACACAAAACTGACATGTCTTCTGAAATTAAAATAGCTTCTTTCTAGATTTTCTGATTGCAAAATTCTGGATACGTTCATCGAAGCTGACTTGACGAAGCACGTCCGCTTCCATACACAATAGGGAAAGTGAATCGAGTCTGTCCTGACACATTGTTGTTCTCTAAGGCTACATCTAGACTGGCCACAAATTCCAGAAAAGGGATGCAAATCAGGTAAGTCAGCATAGGGAAATCCGCGGGGGATTTAAATATCCCCCACGGATTTAAATAAACATGTCCGCCGCTTTTTTTCCGGCTTGGGGAAAAGCCGGAAAAAAAGCGTCTAGACTGGTGCGATCCTCTGGAATAAATCCCTTTTCCGGAGGATCTCTTATTCCTACTTGAAAGTAGGAATAAGAGATCCTCCGGAAAAGGGCTTTATTCCGGAGGTTCACGCCAGTCTAGATGCTTTTTTTCCGGCTTTTCCCCAAGCCGGAAAAAGAGCAGCGGACATGTTTATTTAAATCCGCGGGAGATATTTAAATCCCCCGCGGATTTCCCTATGCTGACTTACCTGATTTGCATCCCTTTTCTGGAATTTGTGGCCAGTCTAGACGTAGCCTAAGGATTTTACATTCTTTTCAGCTGAGAAAAAGAGCGTTCTGTGGAGTTCTGACTTTTCCCAGGATGACAACTTCGATGCTTTTTTTGAAATATCAAATTTTTTAAAAAAAATCTCATTTTTTTGGTGCCCCTGCTTTGCTGGTGCCCTAAGCATGTGCTTAGTCTGCTTATTGGATAATCCAGCCCTGCCTGCAGTACATGGGAAGGGAACACAAGTAAAAAACCAGGAGAAAGCTCTGAAAATAGTACTGCTGGCCTATTTCTGTCCTCCCCCTTCCAATTCAGAGCCCTCCCACTCCAGTGCTTATTGATATGGGCTCATAAAAACTAGTGTTCCCACTCCCATCAAGTCACAGTGGAATGCATTTTCACTATGCCAGTCACAGGGATAGATGACAGAACACACCTGCTCCTTACATGTGAACTTCTATGCAGCCAAAGGGTGCTTCAGACAAGCTGGCAACGCCGATTTATGAGGCACAAAATAATTGTATTTTGATTTAAACTCTGGAGTTCGCAGCATGCACCTCAGCTACTGCAATTCAGGCAAAGTATTTTTGGATTTCACAGAGCTTGTAGCATGGTATAGATTTTTGTCTGGATGTGCGAATCCATGATCATTACTATAACAGCCAATACCAAGTACTACAAAAGAGTATCTAACTTCAAGGTGAAGTTGGGAATAAAATCAGGACCTCATCTTAAGAAAAACACTTCCTATAAACCCTGGTTTAAGATTGTTCCACGCTACCCATGCACCTTTGCTAAAGGTAAAAGAAATGAAGGCAGAGAAGAGGGGTGACTGAAAACATCACACAGAAACACTATCAAGTTTGGCTGGGATTTCAAAGAAGCCTAAGCAAATGAGGTGCCCAACTCCTACAGAATTTCAACAAAAATGCCAGCTGTTAGCAGTGCACTGCATTCCCCCACTCATCAGGCTGGAGTTAATACCCTCAGGGAATTATTGGATGGATGGTCTTGTAGTTAAAGCATCAACTCTGGCTCAGAAGATCTGGATTCCTCTACTTAAGTTCATTTGTGAAAAGTCACTTAACTCTGTCTCAAGGAGCAGACAGCTCTTTTCAGGGGATCTGTGATGTTGCACCACCACATTTTTAAGGAAAATGTGGTTTTTTATATGAACATGCCTCAATCAAATATGCTTTATGCAAAATAGGCCACCTAACCTATCCATCTGAATGTGTTTAAATACAAGAATTATACATGCACACAAATAGAATAAAGTTAGAAATACGAAGTATAAACCTGTTTGTATATACCCGTAAAATCTCGAATATAATGTGCACCGATGTATAATGTGCACCCTGACTTTTGAATTTTATCATAATGAAAAAAATCTATACTCCTATATATAATGCACACCCCGACTATTGATTTACTTACTTTTTTGAAAGTCTATATGATGGCTAGTCTATGGGAATAAAATTCAACTTCACATCCGGTGTCCATGTTTATAACTTATTTTCATGAATATCAGCAATTAATTAACTATAAACTATTTCATACGACAAGTAATATGTACATTTCATTTTATTTATTGTTTTTAAACATTTTAAAGCATTCTAGGAATCTCTGCCATTTCAGTTGATGTTGATTTCATGTTTACTGACGTCTTAGCGTGGTGTCGGCATAGCGGAGGTTCGTCGTCTTCTGACATGGAACTGCCAAAATAAACTTCAAACAATAAGTCCTATATAGAATGTGCACCCCAACTTTGACCCAAAAAAACTTGGAAAAAAAGTGTGCATTATATTCGAGATTTTATAGTATCTAGATGTACTAGTGAAGGGCATTAGCAGTGCCCAAAGAACTTAATGGCCTGGTACTCAAGACAATAATCTGTAAATAATCTTTGAATAAACCTGGACTATGGTTGGTCCTGCCAGGACATGTGGCCAGGTCACCTGATGCTAGAATACATTTTGGATGTGGTACTTTACCAATGCAAGGGAGAGAAAGGATTGCAACTGGATACAAAGGATCCCTGCCTTGGGCAAAATCTATTTATAGGCAGAGAACCAGATAATAGAGAGTTGGCAGTTGTGAGACACCACGACACCCTCTACTTACCACCCGGATGACTGCTGGAAAAATCTAAGACTGGACAGGGGGAAGGTTCTAGGAGGCTGCCTAGATTATGAGCCAAGATTATTAAAACTGTTGTTAGGGTAAGAAAATGCCATGTAACATGTTCCTTAGAGTATTAAGAGTTTAGCAGGCACATTCCATTTGGTTTTGCTTAGTAATTTACTTTGATCTAAAAAAGAGAGAGAGAGAGAGAGAGAGAGAGAGATCAATGGCATCTTAAAGACTAACAACTTGATTGTGGCATAAGTTTTTGTGAGTTGAATTGTTAGTCTTGAAAGTGCCACTGACTCCTTATTGTTATTGCTGAAACAACCTAACATGGCTACCTCTGAAACCTTACTAAGCTGTCTGACATCACTAGTGCCCACTTATATCTGACTTTTTATACTTCATCAAATCACTTTAGTGTATTAATAAATCCAGTGTAAATAACTGTTACCTGAGGGGGTAGAACAGCTGTTGCTAAAGGGAGTGAACAACTTACGAGCTTGCTCTATATAGATCTTTATGCAGAGTAAGATGGATTTATCTGGGGTTCCAGTCTCATTGGCGCTGTGCACTGGGGTGCTGTGTCAAGGCATTGTGATTGAGCCTTTGCAGAACTGAACTGCTCTCAGTGTTTGTGTTTCTCTAGCTGGGGTGTGACACACACACACACACACACACACACACACACACACACACACACACACACACACCACCCCAAATCTGTGCCCTTGCTGGGGAACCCAATGCTTCTGGCTCAGCAGGGTGGTAGGTATACAGGCTCTGTGGTAATAACAGCCCATTAGTTGACAGTCTTGGTGACCGAACCTATCACAGGGTTCATGGAAAAGAAAACAATATATTTTGAGAGTAAGTGATTCAAATGAAAAATACAGTCGCTCGAGAGAAGAGCTGTGTAAAAATAGCAACACTGGAGTCTTTGTTCAGTCCCGCGCTATGGCTTCACATCAGATATGCTCAGCTCACAAGTAATGAGCTACAATTCTAACCGCAGCCTCCCTCGGGGATTTGAAAGTCAATCCAGGTTCTTTTCAGATCCTGAATAATTACCAATAATTTAACCTACTAATATGTAATAGATAAAGGGCCAGAGCCTCAGCCAGCGTAAAGCCGCAGTGTACCTTTTTCCTCCATGGAGATTGATTTGTCAGTTTACTCCAGCTGGAGGTGCGACTACCGGAAGACCCCGGGTGCTTTCTGCTGCATGGGCAGTGCAGCCCTTCATCTAGCATAACTGGCGAAAGTTAAACTGGGTCACTTTTGCAGCCATCTGGTCATGGACTCACAGCTGGTGTGGGACTGAGGTGGGAACCTGTGTATGCCTTAGGGTAAACAGCAGATGTACACTAACCAGAAGGTTGTCTTAAGATACGCAACTCCAGATAAGTAAATAACGTAGCTGGAGTTCACTCACCTTAAGTTGAATTTCCCTGGTGGCCCCACAGGCCACAGTCAACTCTCCCGTTGACTTTCCTTATTCCTCGCGACTGTGAGAAGCTTCAGAGTTCATGGTGGCACCTTCAGCATTTGACTTAGCAGGTCCTTGCCAGTGATCCCCCTAAGCCCTGGTCGGCGCTAGGGAGTTGTTTCGAAATAACCCCCTTTAGGTCGAATTTATAAGCAGAGCGTCCACACTGCCAAGCCTGTTATTTCGAAATAACGGGCTGTTTTTTTAAAAATCCATGTTCCTGCTTTCCTTGGGGAATAATGCTAATTTCAAAATAGCTTTTTCGAAATAGCTTTAGTGTGGATGCTCTGCTGCAGGAATTCAAAATAATTGGCCTCTGGAGGCCTCTCGCAGCTGCACCTCTGACTGCTCTGGCCACACCTGGCATCTCTACCGCTCCCCTCCTCCTGGGAGCTTAAAACTCCCAGTAGAAGGGCTTGTGCCACATTGGAGGGTAGTGAGAGCCATGTGCAACACAGCAGCAGGCAAGGGAGCCATGAGCAACCCCAATGCTCCCTCTGCGCCTCCCACGGCTGCCAGCACTCCTGCTGCTCCCTCGGCTGCCACTAGATAGGTACACAGGGGAACTCCAGCCTAGATGGGTGCAGAGATCCTGGATCTCAACACAAGGTCTGGGGGAGGAGACCAACCTCAAGGATCTATCTCTGCACCAGAAAGTGAAATGCAGAGCTCTATGGCCAGATTGCTGCCAGCCTGGCTGAGAAAGGTCACACCCGGACAATCGACCAGTGCCGGATGGAGATTAAAAAGCTTCGGAGGCATACCACAAGGCCAGGAAGCAGAGCGGACACTCCGGAGCAGCACCACACAACTGATGCTATTATGAACAGCTAGATGCCATCCTGGGAGGGGGACCAGGAGAGGGTGGAGTTCCGGAAGATGCGGGCGTCGTTCACCTTTTCCAACCAGCTGATATTTGTGAAGCATCTCTTGCGATCCATGAGGGCCTGCAGAACCATGGAGAAGTATCCCTTCCTATTGTTGAAGTCCAAGGCACGGTGGTTAGGGGCCAGGATGGGGATGTTTGTGCCATCTATGGCCCCCCGCATTTGGGGAAGCCCATGGCAGCAAAACAGTTAATGATGCTGTCCATGTTGCCCAGAGTGATGACCCTCTGTAGCAGCACCTGGTTGATGGCCTTGGCTACCTGCTGGAGCACAGACTGACTGGATTTCCCCACACCAAACTGGCTCCCAGTGTAGTGGTAGCTGTCCAGTGTGGTGAGCTGTCACAGGGCAATGGCCACACGCTTCTGCATGGGGGTGGCGGGTTGCATGCAGGTGTCTTGTCACCTGAGGGCAGGGGTGAGTCACTCACAGAGCTGAAGGAAGGTGGCCTCCTGCATGCAGAAGTTGTGCAGCTAATGCTGGTTGTCCCATCGCAGCTTGACAATGAAGACCCACCAGTCCGAGCTCGTCTCCCACGTTCAAAAGCGGCGTTCCACAGTGTCGAGGGGATTGAGGAGCATGAGCCACAGCAGGAGCTCCAGGACCCGCATGAGCAGGGCCTGTGGTCCATGTTGGAGTTTGTCTTGCAGTTCTTGGTTCTAGTCCTGCTAGAGCAGCATGTGGATACTCTGGTGAACTGCACCATGAGGTGCAGCACGAGGCCTGTGAGCCTGGCACTGATTTGCAGCAACTCTGGTCCATGATGTGAGTCCTGACCACGCAGCCACAGGCAGTATCCACCCTCCTGGCGCCCTCCCTAGAGAGCTTCCGGGGCTCAAAGTCCAAGGCAGGCTCCAATCAGTGTGGACGTGCTATTTCTGAATAATTCTACCTAATTTCAGTGCTTCCCTGTAGTGGGGACACGCTATTTCAATTTTGTTAAGTTGGGAGTTATGTCAATTTTAGCTATTTCAAAATCATTTCCCAGTGTAGACACTCAGAAGCTGCGTGGCAGCACGGCCCTGCGGCTGCTTAATGAGCCCTGCCCAGCCAGCGACTCAGGCCTCCACAAACTCCACTTCTCCCTCAGCTGTAGCAGCCGCTCCCTGCTGAGGACAGAGCAGCGAGTCTCCCCAGCGTGGTAGGGAGGGGACGTGGAAGAGGTTGCTATTATCAATCCTCTGACCTCAGTTAGTTAATGTGTTGTTATCTCAGGACCGCAGTGCATGACTGGATTTAAATTGAGGGCCGGATTCACTGGTATATTACAGGCCAGTTCAACTGATTTTACAGCTGCTTTGTGGGACTGGAGTGGCCAGAGTGTGCTGATAAATTTGGGCCCTTGTTTTTAAATTAAAAATCAACAAACTATCTCTTTCTTTCTTTCTCTCTCTCTCATGCGCGTGCACACGCACCTATATTCACTCACACGGAGAGGAGCTTTCCATTTTGCATGTCTTTCCCTCGCGTGGTTCTAACCTTTCTATTTCGTTTCATGTCAGCCCTGCAGGAAAGACAAAGGAAAAGAACATCTGTTAGATAGCTGCGAATGCGCCTCCTCGCTGCCGCTGATACAATTCCTGCCAATTCTTCCCCTTTTGCCACTCAGCTGGCGCTCCCTCTCAGAAGGTGTTTAGCAGGCCGTTTGACAGAGATTTAGCAACTCGCTAGGCTGAATTTATGCCGTCTCTGTCCTGAAGGAAATTAAGGACTCTAAAACTGAAAGAAGCCCTGCTTATCACAAGGTGCTGTTCTGGCAGCACAAAGACACGCCGGAGGTGATTTCTGCTGCTTCAAATTGCCTCTAAAGGTGATAGGCATCTAAAAATAGCCAGCTTCCTAATCCCTGTGACATTAAAAGTCTTCCTTGGCAAACAGGGAATGAGCAATAACTGTGCTCTAAGGTTTTTTTTTCCCTTCCTCCCGCTTTCAATATGCCTGACATATGAGTCAGAGCTCTTTTGCTCCTTTAGCGATGGCTTTAAGTGGCAAAAAAAATGAATACTTGACCCACCCACGTACTCACAGGTACCACTGGATTCCTCTGGCAGGCTGGGCTACCTACAGTAAGAAAAGACCTCCACACATGAAGTCTGATAAACACCATTGCCCTTCTTATCCAAATGCTCTCTTCTTGACGCTAAGGGGATTCTGCATTCAGCAGGCAGCCCAAGAGCCCTGCTAACAGGCCCTGAGCCAGGCAGAGCTTTGCACCTCGGTTCAGACCAGTACACCTCCAAAGACTGGTAGCTGGGAGAGAACAGGATGCGTAAGTTTGTCAGCAAGTTCACCAAGGCTCCACGTATCTGACGTCTCAACACTGAGGGTAGAGTCTTCTCTGAGAGTATGTCTACACTAGCCCCCTAGTTCAAACTAGGGAGACTAATGTAGGCATTCGAAGTTGCAAATGAAGCCTGGGATTTAAATATCCCGGGCTTTATTTGCATCTTCCCGTCCGGGCGCCATTTTTAAATCCTCTTAGTCCGAACTAACTGCCCGCGGCTACACGCGGCCGTCAAATGTTAACTCGAACTAAGTCCTGTTATAAGGTGTAACAGTTAACTCGAACTAAGGACTTAGTTCGAGTTAACGTTTGACTGTCGCGTGTAGCCGCAGGCAGTTAGTTCGGACTAAGGGGATTTAAAAATGGCGCCCAGACGGGAAGATGCAAATAAAGCCCGGGATATTTAAATCCCGGGCTTCATTTGCAACTTCGAATGCCTACATTAGCCTCCCTAGTTCAAACTAGGGAGCTAGTGGAGACATGCCCTGAATGATTAAAACAATTGTCAGCCTGCCCTTTTCCCTAAGTGGCTATTTCAGTGTAGCAGAGAAAGCCGGGCCAGACAAGTGAACCCAAATTGCTCCCATCCTTTCTGTAATTCTAGAGTAAGGGCGGTTGGGAGAGAAGGAATCTCCCATTGGACAGCTGGTGGGCAGACAGCCCTTCAGCTACAGCAGCAAACAAAAAGAGAACCCACCATTCATCCAGCGGGGAACAGACCTGCCCTCCTGTACCCCAATTCCTAGATTAGTGCAAGTGGCCGGCCTTTTGTCCATGGACAATGTACTCCCCCCTATGCGAGAGAACCAAATTTGGCATAGGACATAGTGCAGTGCCCAAGTGAAAGGGCAGCTTATGATACATCAGTGACAGCACCTCACCTCCAACTATTCTGCAGCTCCCCAGTGTTCAGCTGGAAGGGAAAGAGGGGGTTTTAGCCTTCAGCCTTTCCCCTGGCTAGGTCACCTGTCATAGAGCATGCATCCATTGCAGAGTGCCCAGAATATTTTCTGCAGCTATAAGACAAAGTATCCAATTGTGCTTCCACAGTCGCTCCTCTTCGCTGCACCATGTCTCCTAGCAAATTCCTAGGAAATCTATTCCAGCCTGACATACGTTGGGCCTTTTATTGCAAAGGAACGTTAGCGGCAAATGAAAGCAATTCTTCTCGTCTCCTTGCTGCCTCCTCACCCCTCGCCCCCGCTACCCCATCCCCAGCTCCACTCCCAAGAGCGCTCGTCTTTCCAGTGTCTGTAGGATACCGCGCAGAACAATTCACTCGATGTACTGCAACCCACTGAAGCCTGGAATGAAGTCCTAAGGGCAGTGTCTAGGGCCAGTGAATGACGCATCAGGATATTGGTCCCGAAAGGATTTAAAAAAAATACTGCAGTTTTAATCATACCTACACATAAAAGTACTTGCTTAATTTCCTCTTTCTGCATAAATGATAGTCACATTTTCATATTCATTGCTGAGGAAGCTTCCAGTGTTTCATTTGCGAGGCTGACATCCATTGCATATCAAATTGAGTGCTGGCTGCTTTTTATAGCACACAAGATTATACTTGTCTTAGAAGATTTTCTAGTCTCTTTATTGTCCCCCTTTAATAATATTCCATCCCCCTTTGCCCATGGCCCCTGTGTTTACTCTATCAGCCAACGGTAGCTCCTGAATTATTGCTGGCTTGCTTACCGTTGTGAATGCTCATGAGACACTTTTGGCTACAGCTGATTAGATAACCCCCAACAATGACATCATTTGCTTTACTCTGTTTCCAAAGTGTCTAGATTCAGTTCCCTGTGTACTATCATAGTTACACAAGAGGGTTGGAATCACAGGGGGTTCATTGCAGCCACCAGTGTGTGGACACACCAATCACTTCTCCTCTAGACTAGTGCCTATGAAGGCTGCGTCCGCATCACAGTGGAAGTAACGGCTACCACGACACAGTGTTGCAGCTCCAACCGCCCCAGCATCTGGCTCTGCACAGACACTCTACATTTGTTCTGGTGAAAAAGTTACTGGGAAGAGTTTTGGGGGCATCGTGTTATTTGTGATGTAGACATCTGTTCATTGGGGCATTGACTTGTTTTACATCAGTACCAGTGTAGCGGCGGTGATGTTTTGACTGGAAGGTTTTTTTAATTTAAAAATGATTTTTTGGAATTAAATGTGTTTGTTAAAAGATTGGTGACTCCTTGCAATGGAATGCTTTGGGGGGGGATTTTTTAATGAACACCTTGAGATTATACTCAACAATTCCATCAGACAGCATTAGGCAGTCTAAAGATGTTAATCCTATTTTCTTATCATACATTTTTCAGAATATTAAAGAAACATGCCAGAAAAATTGCAAAAAAATATTGTAGGTTTCTTTCAAATTTCAGAAAGCAAACCACTTCACAAATTGGAAATTCTGTATTTTGACATTGTCTCTGTACCAAACAGCTGATGGCTGCTATTCACTACTGACCTATACAACTTTAACGTAAATGTTATTTCCATCTTAACATATGGATGTGAAAGCTGTAAATCCACCAAAGGTAGACAGGCATCGAAACACCTTCCAAAGCATCTCCTTCAGGTTACCTCTACACAGGAAACAAACAAACAAAGAAACAAAGAAACAAACAAAAAAACCTCAGCAGCACATGCTTTAGACATTTGAGTCAGACTCTGGAACCCCTTCCAGTCACAGGGTCCCAGAACAAGCCCAAGCAACAACACCACAATTAAACAGCCCCGGAACCTCAGCCAGAGCCAGCTGACATGGGCCAGTCACAGGCACTGAATTGCTATATGGACATACCCTCATTGCCAGGGTGCCCAGAAATGAAATGTATCAGAGGGTAACCTGCCTCTGGAATTTCCACTACATGCATCTGACGAAGTGGGTTTTTGCCCACGAAAGCTTATGCTCCAATAAATCTGTTAGCCTATAAGGTGCCACAGGACTTCTCGTTGTTCTTGCAGAAATGAAATGCTTTGTGTTCCATGAGCAGCTACGGCACCACTCCACCCACTTTTCTTTCTACGCTGAGCTAAGGAGTATTTTCAGTTTTAAAAATATGTTCAAAAGCAAACAGCAAGTCACACGAGAGTGAGAAAAGAGGGTCATATCAAATTTCTGCTCGATCGGTACTCAGAGGGTGATTATTAAATTATTTATCAACCAGCAGCATGCTGAAATCTTTGCCAACATTAATTATATTTTCCAATGTTAATTACATTAACATTTTATACCATGTTCACTTTGCACTTTGGAACACTGAAAACAAATGGGCATGTTCCCGTGTCTTGTAAAACTGCTGACAGAGTAATCAAGCGAGATCTTAGCTTGAAAGGAGAGGAGTTATGACAAATTGAAGAGCAGTGAACATTGTCCCCGGAAATGCTCTCTGCCATCACATTTATTTAAGGACAGAGGAAGAGAGGCATAAAGGGTTACTGAGCAGAGGATTTATCCGTCATTAAGGTATCATTAAAATCTGGCCTCCTTGACAGGAAATGTTTTATGAGTCACAGGTTCATAGATTCCCAGGCCAGAAGGGACCATTGTGATCATCTAGTCTGACCACCTGGGTAACAGAGACCAGAGAACGTCCCCAAAATATAATTCCCAGAGTAGATCTTTGACAAAACATCCAGTCTTGGATGTGAGATGACACAAGAGCTCAAACACATTGTACCCCTCAAGCCAAAATTACCATATACATTAAGGGTTTTCTTTTAAAAGATTTAACTTCAAATACAAACACGTATTCAAGTCTGAACATTTACATACACACATGCACACACACACAAAGGTAGTATCCAAAGGAGTTGACTAAGGAAACTAGAAAAAAAACATAACAGCGCCAGACAATGCACCACAGCAATGGAAGGGAAAACACTGACTGTAAAAAATTGCATATTATGAGTGAAAAGTGTAAATGTAAAGCTTAAGTAGTTATGGAACAAACAGCTGGAGAAAGACTAACATAGCAAATTAAGAATTGCTTTGCATGAAATATCTTCCTTAAAATAACTGTCTCCAAGAACACGGAAAGGGGAAAAAAAGAACAAAACCGAAGAATCTCTCTGAGGAGACACTGAAAACACATTAGCTCCTCAGGGAGGCAAACAAAACGCATGACTAGAATTAAGAAAATCTTGCTGGCTAGCAGACAGGAAGATGCAATGAGCACGTAGTGCTCAGTTCCAAAGTGAAAGCCTTAAGGCTAGAGCCATTTGGCTCTGCCCAATGTAAAGACCAGCAATGCATGCTGGGAAAAAGGGTATCCCAGCAACACTGGTTTTCTTTTGCTACGGAAACCAGCACTTGCGGTTGCTGGAGACTCAAGACTGGATTAGCATAAAATGCTACTTTAACTGAGTTACTGGAGTATGCAGATTATCATGCGTTATCAGGGCCATGACTTAGCTACACGCTGATCACAAATCTCAGAAATGTTTAGTCTTGTAAAAATCCAGCACTCCTCATTGTTTTCGCCAATTGGCTCCACATTGGAACTCCACAGCATTTTAGAGGAAGGAGGGACTTTCAAAAGGAGTCAGCAGTCAGCACTGGCCTCATTTTGTTATTGTTGAAGTTGGTGACTTTGATTAGCTTTAGGAGCAGCAGAATTAGGCTTCCGCATGCCCCTGGAGATGCGTTTCAACAGTAGACACCATAAGCCCTGTAACACATCTCTACAACCACTGCTTTATCACAGGCTTTCTGCGAATAAAAAGGCATAATTCATAGAAAACAATTCCACAACACCTTGTGCTACATTTGTCCAAAAAAAGGTCATTCAAGAATGTGAAAGCAGAATGCGAAAGCTGGAGTAGGTGACCATACACTTGGTTTCTGGCTATTGATTTTTTAGCAGGTTGTGCTGAAAATCTGTTTTATGTCTGAGAAGGAGGCCTCTGGAAAATGGAAAAACCTTAAAGTGCTGGGGGCTGGCACTACTCCTATTCCTTTCATCACCATCTGAAGTCTCCGGAGATGTTTGTTGTACTCTAAAGCAGTGTGAGGTCTCATGCTGGAAGACCAAATGAAATTAAATGTAGCCAACTAGTTCAGTTACTTGCTTCAGAGGGGTAGCCGAGTTATACTGTAACAGGAAAAACGTAAACAGCAACCAATAGTCTAGTAGCACCTTAAACACTAAGGCTACGTCTACACTGGCATGAATTTCCGGAAATACTTAAAACAGAACAGTTTTCCGTTATAAGTATTTCCGGAAAAAGAGCGTCTACATTGGCAGGATGCTTTTCCGGAAAAGCGTCTGTGGCCAATGTAGACGCGCTTTTCCGGAAAAAAGCCCCGATCGTCATTTTTGCGATCGGGGCTTTTTTGCGGAAAACACTACTGGGCTGTCTACACTGGCCCTTTTCCAGAACAGTTTTCTGGAAAAAGGACTTTTGCCCGAGCGGGAGCAGCATAGTTTTTCCAGAAAAGCAGCTGATTTCTTACAGTAATCCGTGCTTTTCTGGAAATTCAAGGGGCCAGAGTAGACAGCTCGCAGCTTATTCCGGAAAAGCGGCTGATTTTCCGGAATAAGTGGCCCAGTGTAGACACAGCCTAACAAAGCATGTAGATGGTATCATGAGCTTTCGTGGGCACAACCCACTTCTCCTGTCATCTGAAGAAGTGGGTTGTGCCCATGAAAGCTCACGATACCATCTACATGTTTTGTTAGTCTTTAAGGTGCTATTAGACTATTGGTTGTTTTTTAGGTTAGTTCAGTTAAGTTAGTCCCCATGTTGTTGTGAATGAGTCTAACCGCAATAGAAGCAATAGCCTCTCTATACCGTGCCTGGTTTACTTTTTGAATTGAAGATCTTTAGTGGCTTTTTTTCCCCTTTATAACCACAGGTAACGCCCTCTGTTGCTAATGGGAATGTCAGGTGCACGCTGAGAGAGAATACCAATTGTTTATGCAGCACTACTTCTTTCTTTGCAAAGCTACTGGGCCTAAGTCTGCCATGTTTCCTACCTTGTTTTAGGAATTTACACATAGGCAAAGCAAGTGTGAACGAGGTGTATAAAACTCCTGCTCTGATTCGGACTCCATTTGTGCTCACAGGGCAAGGTACAGATGCCGAGGCAGCGAAGCATCAAGTCCATGTTATCTGTGTTTGAAGGTCAGCTCTCTCAATTCTGCCAACAAAGTGAACATTACCAATCTGGAAACATTTTCTTGGCACGTTAAGTACCCCAGGATTTCTTTTATCCTAGAAGGTCATTTGCAACAATGCAAAGGTGAATTAGTTTTCTACTTAACCTCAAGAAAAACAAGGACCAGAAGTGCTGGTGTATTTTCTTTCGGTTGATGAAAAATGAACGTAATAACTTCTGTCTCTTAAATATCTATGTGTTGGTCACTTGATTCTTTGAAAGGATGCAAGATCTCCAGCAGTATGGACTCTCTTATGAATCGTTAATAGCCGTCTGTGGAGACAACAGTGTTTGCAATTCCGTGGTCCCAACAGCAACTCTCAGAAATGACTGCTCACCAGCGAACTCCAGCAACGTTCTTGGAACACTGGCTGTTTACACATCTCTATGTTCGGGACAACATTTCAGAAAGCAGAGTAAAAGACTAGCACACATGGCACATTCACAGAAGCAAAGCAGTTCTCTGTTCATGGAAAATACCACCTGCTTACACAATGTAAGAGTTCTGATGGCTTTCTAGGAGCAAGGGTGCGTGCTATTGTGTAGGATTAACTGCTTGCATTGAAGCCAGACATTGATTGATCAAACAATGTTACTTACAGCTAGTGAGAAGTTCAATTCCTATGGAGGTAAGAGGATTTGGATGCCTGTTCTGGGTTTAAATCCTGTACGCTGTGTGCAGAAGGAACAAAAGTGTAATGATAAATAGTCACAGATGGGCAAAAAAACAAAGTAAAAAAGTCAGCATCTTAGATAGCAAACTGTCTGAAGATAACGATAGAGCTACTGGCTTTCTGTAGGAGCTGAGGCTTGTGGCCTTGAAAATGAGCAGCCCTGCGGCTCACCTTGACCCCAGCAAGCTTTCACCTGCTGATCATGCTTTGTTTATATGCAGCCTGGGCAGAATTTGATTTTTGAATCATGTCAGTGGACAAGGGTCAGAGTTTCTTTTTATGCATTTTCTCTATTTTGAATCGATTTACATTTTTATAACTGTGCAAAATTATTGGTTGGGAAGGCCATTGCATGTGAAAGGTACAAAGTAAATATCCTGAAATCAAACTGGAAAGCTCTCAGCAAACTTTCGTCTTACTTTGTCTGTGAATTTGATCATCATTGGAAATATTTTCATGAGTTTCTCTGCATACTGTGAAATCCACATTTATCAGTAAAAAGCGAACCCGGCCACATTTAAACGCACACTCTGAATACCTCTACAAGGTGTCAACAGGCAGCGCTAAAGAACAGGTGGCATAGTTGTTGGGTGATGGCTTCTTCCCAATTAAACTTGTTGCATGGCAAAGGGGTTTCTTTGTGCAGCCTTTTATCTTTACAAAGAGTATAGAAAGGGCAAAACTGTTTATTGCTCTGGCACTGGTCCCAGTGCTTTTGCTGCTGAAGGACAACAAGACCATATAAATCCCCACGCCCTGAAGGTCAGCTCTGGAACTAGACTGAACCTTCTGTACAGAAAATACATGGGCTTTGCCTTCCCTTGTCAACTCAGCCTGAGCTCTCAAGCCTTAAGTCTGAGCCAGCCTGGATTTTGTTTCAAGTGAAACTTACTCAGCGATTGCTTCTGTGAAGATGGCAAGCTATTTGCAACAACCTTCAATTATTTCTAGCACACACTTACAGTCTGATGCAGAGACATCTGCAAATTTTACATGGCTTCACTGTGGATGATTTTTGACAAATAATCGAGATTGCATGTAATAACACGGAGAGTGAATGAGTAAAGAGACTAACTTGAGAGCTGCTATGCAACAAAAAAACACAACAAGTTTGTATGTTCCAAAAGAGATGGAACATAAGGATTGGTTGTCACTGCTGTTGTCCCCATGTCAAGACATGATCAGTAAATCCAAGAGTGACATATAACCATAGACTTGCATTATCCCTTTTTCTGTAACCCTCACTTGGAGTTCTCCAGCCCCTGGAAACTCTGGAGATGCAAGGAAGGGTCTGAGTCTATGGACAATAATGGTTACCATAGCCCTCTGACACCATCTCCCAGCAGGCTTGGAGTTGGGGTGGAGGCAAATTACATGAGACACTTCTGCTGAGGCCAACAAGAAGACTGTTCCCTTGGCACGCGAGGAGAGCCTGACCTGGAGACAAAGAGGCAAGTTTCAGTGTGATCCTTGGGACTGGAGCTGAGGGTAGCAGAACAGCTCAGGGAGTGTCTAATTTGCGCCCATGTCCTTCCAAGGGATTCATTGACCTGCTGTGGGATCTAGTGCATGGATCAGTCCAAGCCCTGCAGAGACCAGTGTCCAGAGCGGCAGAGATCAGGCCCAAGGACCAGCTACTGAGAGATAGCTAAGTAGGGATGTGGGAGGAGACCTTCTTCCACCCAGGGCACAGACACAAAAAGGGAACCCTTTCCTTTCTGTGTAAACCAGACACTCATCTCTGAAGTCATCCTCAGTGTTCCCTCTACCTGGGGAAGGGCCAGCAATGCAATGACCAGAGTTATGAGTTTGGGATATGAAAACTCGAAATAGGAGAGGGGAAAGGAAGGGGGGTTTCTTTCTCTTTCCCCTCCCATTCCCCTCTCTTATTTATTTCGACTTTTCATACCCTCAACTCATAACTCCCGTCATCTGAAGAAGTGGGCTGTGCCCACGAAAGCTCATGATACCATCTACATGTTTTGTTAGTCTATAAAGTGCTACCAGACCATTTGTTGTTTTTTTTCTGTATCAGACTAACTTGGCTACCCCCTGAAGGTCCTTTGTTGTACTGTTACTTTGGGTTCCTTCTGAGTGCTTGAGGCAAATGGTGTGATGCCAAGGTGGCCAAGGACAGTTTAAAATGCACTGCCTGTCATGTTGCATTGCTTATGCACAGGAGCATAGTGAAAAATAACTTGATATGTACAGTCAGGATAATTTAGCTGTAATTGCTAGAGCTTTCTCCGGGAATACTGTTGTACAATGTGAAGATAACAATCTGGATCCAAAGACAGTTTCCTCACGTAAAATGGAGGTACTGAGGTCAAGACCTGGACTCCAAGACTGTTGTCAGACTGACTAACTGGGGACTTATCAATTGGAAATAACAGAGGAGAGGGGAGACCTGGGTGTATTGGTTGATCACAGGATAACTATGGCCTGCTCATGTGATGGGACTGTGAAAAAAGCTCATGCAGTCCTAGGAGGCATCAGGCGAGGCAGTTGCAACAGAAACAGGACAGCATTAGTACCATTATACAAGGCAATGATGAGACCTTATCTGCAGTGTTGTATGCAATTTTGGTCTCCCGTGTCTAAAGAAGGGGAATTCTGACTGGAACAGGTGAAGAGAAGGGCTACTGAGATGATCCAAGGAATGGAAAAGTTACCTTACAAGAGGAGACTCAAAGACTTGGGCTTGTTCAGCCTAACCAAAGAAGGCTGAGGGGAGCTAGAGACTTGGTGGGGTGACTAACATGACTGGAGCACTGTCATGGAAGGGTATAAACTGTTCAGGAAGAACAGGTGGGGGAGAAAAGGAGGATGAGTTGCATTGTGTGTAAGACAGCTGTATGATTGCTCAGAGCTCCAGTATTTAGAGGGACAAAAGACTGTTGAGAGTCTATGGGTTAAGTTTAGAGGTGGAAGAAACAGATGATGCTGTGGTTAGTGTCTGCTATAGACCACCGGATCAGGTGAATGAGGTAGACGAGACTTTCTTCAGACAACTGAGAGAAGCTTCCAGATCACAGGCCCTGGTTCTCATGGGTGACTTTATTCACCCTGACATCTCTTGGGAGACCAATACAGCAGTACAGATAATCCAGGAAGTTTTTGGAGAATGTTGAGGATAACTTCTTGGTACAAGTGCTGAAGGAATCGATCAGGGGCCATGCACACCTTGACCTGCTGCTCACATACAGGGAGGAACTAATAGGGGAAGTAGAGGTGGGTGACAACCTGGGAAGCAGTGGTCATGAGATGGTAGATTTCAGGATCCTGACCAAAGGAAGAAAGGAGAGTAGCAAAATACACACCCTGGACTTCAAAAAAGCAGACTTTGACTCCCTCAGAGAACTGATGGGCAGGATTGCCTGGGATGCTAACATGAAGGGGAAAGGAGTCCAGGAGATCTGGCACTATTTTAAAGAAGCCTTATTAAAGGCATAGGAAGAAACCATCCAGATGAGCAGTAAGCAAATACGGTAGGCGACCAGATTGGCTTACCGGGGAAATCCTTGGTGAGCTTAAACACAAAACGGAAGCTTACAAGAAGTGGAAACTTCGACAGATGACTAAGGAGGAGTTTAACTATATTGCTTGAGAATGCAGGGGAGTTATCAGGAAGCGAAAGCAAAATTGGAATTGCAGCTAGCAAGGGATGTCAAGGATAACAAGAAAGGTTTCTACAGGCATGTTAGCAATAAGAGGGTAATCAGAGAGGGTGTGGGGCTCTTAGTGGATGAGAGAAATACCCTAGTGACAGATGATGCGGCAAAAGCTGAAATACTCAATGATTTCACAAAACAAGGTCAGCTCCCAGACAAATGCACTAGTCAACACAGCGTAGGAAGGAGGTGGATAGATCTTGGTGGGGAAAGAATAGGTCAGGAACTATTTAGAAAAGCTAAACATACGCAAATCCATGGGCCCGGATTTAATGCATCTGAGGTACTGAGGGAGTTGGCAAATGTCATTGTGGAGCCTTTGGCCATTATCTTTGAAAACTCGTGGAGATCGGGAGAGATCCCGGATGATTGGAAAAAGGCAAATGTAGTGCCCATCTTTAAAAAAGGGAAGAATGACAATCCAGGGAACTACAGAGCAGTTAGCCTTACCTCAGTCTCCGGAAAAATCATGGAGGGGATCCTCAAGGAATCCATATTGAAGCACTTGGAAGAGGAGAAAGTGATCAGGAATAGTCAACATGTATTCACCAAAGGCAAGGCATGCCTGACCAATCTGATTAGCTTCTATGATGAGGTAACTGGCTCTGTGGAAAAGGGAAAGTCAGTGGATGTGATATATCTTGACTTTAGCAAAGCTTTTGATACAGTCTCCCACAATATTCTTGCCAGCAAGTAAAGGAAATATTGATTGGATAAATGGACTGTAAGATGCATAAAAAGCAGATTAGACTGTTGAGCCCAACGGGTAGTGATCAATGGCTCAATGTCAGGTTGACGGTCGGTTTCTAGAGGAGTGCCCCAAGGATCTGTTCTTGGACCAGTTTTGTTCATCATCTTTATTAATGACCTGGATAAGGGGATGGATTGCACCCTCAGCAAGTTTGCAGATAACACTAGGCTAGGGGGAGAGGTAGAGACGCTTGAGGGCAGGGATTAGGTCCAGAGTGACCTAGACAAATTAGAGGATTGGGCCAAAAGAAATCTGATGATGTTGAACAAGGACAAGTGTAGAGTCCTGCACTTAGGATGGAAGAATCCCAAGCACTGTTACAGGCTGGGGACCAACTGGCTAAGTAGCAGTTCTGTAGAAAGGACCTGGGGATTACAGTGAATGAGAAGCTGGACATGAGTCAACAGTGTGGCCTTGTAGCCAAGAAGGCTAATGGCATATTAGGTTGCATTAAGAGAAGCATTGCCAGTTGATCCAGAGATGCGATTATTCCTCTTTACTTGGCTCTGGTGAAGCCACATCTGGAGTATTGTGTCCAGTTCTGGGCCCCCTATTACTGGAAGGATGTGGATGCATTGGAGAGGGTCCAGCAGAGGGCGACCAAAATGATTAGGGGGCTGGAGCATATGACCTATGAGGAGAGACTGAGGGATTTGGGTTTGTTTAGTCTGCAGAAGAGAAGAGTGAGGGGGGATTTGATAACAGCCTTCAACTTCTTGAAAGGAGACTCCAAAGAGGATAGAGAGAGGCTATTCACAGTAGTGACGGATGGCAAAACAAGGAGTAATGGTCACAAGTTACAGTGGGAGAGGTCTAGGTTGGATATTAGGAAAAACTATTTCACTAGGAGGGTGGTGAAGCACTGGAATGGGTTACCTAGGGAGGTGGTGGAATCTTCATCCCTACAGGCTTTTAGGTCTCGGCTTGACAGAGTCCTGGCTGGGTTGTTTGAGTTGGGATTGGACCTGCCTTGGACAGGGGGCTGGACTTGATGACCTTCTGAGGTCTCTTCCAGTCCTAGGATTCTAGGACTTCTAATGGCATGTATCTGTCCCTATCTGTGACTCCTAGCTGGAAATATCACCACTGGGTGGTGATGGGACACTAGAACAGGGAGTACCAACAACCAATTCTCTCTCAGGCATCTGGCTTGTGGGGGTTGCCCACATGCTCAGGGACTAAATGATCACTGTATTTAGGGCTTCTGCAGCGTGCGGAATGGGTCACTTTCTGGTTTAATCCAGTAGAACGGAGGATTCTCTGTTGTCTGAAGCCTTTAAATCATGATCTGAGGAGTTCTGCCATAGATCCTTAACATCTAGTGAGTTACTGGAGTGGGTAGGTGAGTTTCTGTGAAGGAGAACAGAGTAGATGATCATGATGGTCCCTATGGACCAGCTATGGAATCTATAAGTCTCTAACATATGAACAATGCTGTAGGTATCTGTGTATCTGCAGATGTTCCTCTTCACAGAAACTATCCTCATATTCTTGTTGGTACCCCTCCTGTAACAGACAACCTTTAATTTTGCAACATGTTTGAAAGCTTTTCCAGTCTGGGCCCTCGAAGAAGTTTCAGTTGCTGTAGGTGTATTGTAGGGGAGGTTAGAGGAGAAGAGGAAATACAATCTAAATTGCTATCTTTCTCACGTGAATTACATTGAACAAAGTTTTGCTATAGATTATTTAGCTCACTAGAACAAAAGTCTCCTAACCCACATACCAGAACAGAACACCATACATGTTCTGTTTCGGTTAATGATTTTCAAAGCCTGAAATTGGTCCAAACCTTAATTCGGTTAGGAAAAGTTAGCTTTGGATTGTTCAGTTATAGAAGTGTGTTGTCAATCAGTTCATCATTCATATAACATCTTTTCTGAGTGGTGATATTTGCACATTGATAAAGCAAACTAAAGCCTGGACAAGCTTGATTCATGCATCTGCTCAAATTTAAACCCTCTGAAAGGAAACCACTTGCTCTCACTTTAAATAAGGGTGAATTATGCTTAGCTTTGATCTAGTTTAAATAGTTTGATTCAAATCCAATATTCTTCAAAAAGAGGGAATATACTGCATCTGATTTTACCCAATCCAAAGTCCACTGAGTTCCTAATAATTGCGAATGAAATATTTTGAAGGAACGACGAAGAATGTTTAATCATTACAGCTGGTTGAAATTCTCACCTCAATGAGCTTCCAGTGAAAAATGTGCTTCTTTCCACAAAACACATTTTCCACAAGCATAATTCAGTTTCGGAGGGGGGGGAGATTGTTTATCCTTCAGGAAAATTGAAATTGCAGCTTCTCGGCTGCCCATCGGAATGGGCTCAACAATTTCACAGCCAGTGAAATGGACAGATATTGTCCCAGAGGGTGACTGAGCCCAAGTACCCCAGCTGGAGTCACAGAGCCCAGACACTGTGCCTTCCACCTTCCCTCACAATTCTGAAACACAAAGAGCCCACAGCTCTCTGTCTCATCCTGCCCAGAGCTTGGGGGGAGGGCAGCTGAGCCCCCAGACTCACTGTCTCTATGGCAGCCTGCCTTGAAGTCTGTCAGTTTCACAAGTGAAACTGACAAAAATATTCCAGGTAGGCCGCTAGGAAGCTGTTTCAGTTTTTTTAAACTGTATTATTTCTTGGCATTCCAGCCAGCAAAAATGTAATAGTTCATCCTGTTTTGGAATTAATTAAAACACACATGAAGGGATTTCTACTTGCCAGCAAACTCTAGCAATCATCTATGTTATCAGCCATATTTCCATAAAATCTGTATAGAGTCCAACAAGGGTTTTGCCACTGACAGCAACAGGTGCACGATCTTCATGGCTTAGTAGAATGGATCTTGAATCCTGGAGCTAGCATGCATTCATTTTATATTACAAAAAATGTTCTGACTTCTAACAATATCTTGAATGCATCGAGGTGAGCCTGAATCAATACCCTGGATCTGAGCTTTTCAGGGGGGAAGAGGAAAAACGTGGTCAGAATCTGAACCCTGATTTCATTCTAAATTCCTGGAGTTGCCTTTGCCATTGTATGTGGGCAAATTAAAATGCTGGGTCTGAATAGCCCAGAATGCAGAGGTGAAAATAAGCAGGTGTACCCTGATGCGGAGCTCCAGCAAGAGCTGGCTGAGTTGTGGCAAAAGCCAGCAGGGAGCTATTTAAAGATCTAGCTGGGACCTGGCGTGCAATAGGACAATACCTGTAAGAAATTTTAAGTTATCTTCACCACTGCCAGAATGTCACATAGGTAGGAGGGCTGGGGAAGCGAATAGATTGGAAATCCAGATATATTTCAAGTGTCATCACTGTAACTAAATACAATGAAGAGGTTATGCTTTAATATTATGCACGGTAGCCGATCACCTGCAGAGCTGGGGAGGCCCTGCATGCTACTGACTCTGAGACCAAGTCTACACCAGCAGGAGAAAATTGATGCAAGATACACAACTTCAGGTACACGAACTGCATAGCTGGAGTCGGCATACCTTGCACTGATTTTCTTAGCTGACCCCACAGTGGGAGGACGATGGGAGAAACACTCCGATCGACTTCCCTTAATCCCCGTGACAGTAAGGAGTACTAGTGTTGACAGGGGCATCCTCAGTGTTTGATTTAGCGGGTCTTTACTAGACCTGCTAAATCAAACCCCAGATCAATCGTCAGAGTGTTGATCCTCTGGCAAGCAGAGACATGGCCTTACCTACATACACACAGAGCATTTGCGTTTATAGAACGGTAAGTGAGAAAGGTGCTAGTGACATTCTCCTGGAAATGTCAGGTATTATTCATAGAATGCAGAGATCCAGCAATTACATCTCTACTATTAATGATCAGTTAGCCAATGGCTCAGGTCCTAAACTACCATTATCTGACATAGCATATGTACTATATCTTAATATTAATGGAAGCTGTTTATGTATACAAAGAAAAATAAATAGAACCTGCCCACTATTGTGCACCTTGTGTTAGGGATTAAAGTTTCTCAAGGAACTTTTAGAGCATAGTTATTGTCACAAATTCAAAAATATACATAACTTCAGAGACAGTCCCTCTTTCCAAAATTACAGATGCATATAGCATCAAGTCAAGATCTGGACCAGCTCTATCAATAGTCAAGATCTGGACCAGCTCTATCAATAGACTAAGAATAAGGTCTCCTGTCTCTGCCAAATCACACGATGCATTCTGACTCTAGGATGACAATGTGTTTTGCAGAAATACCTACGATAGAGTATCAGAAAAAACCTGATATTTTGTATGGGTAACTTGCTCTGGGAACAGAAGGGAACATTTGATTGTGGTCTAGCTATAGAAAATGTCATATTTTTACATTACATTTTTCTCAAACCAAATATTTCTTTCCCCTGGCTCTGAAGAAAAGTAATAATATCCATTTTTTCATATTTGTTAGCTGATGCATCAAACTAACAAATCCCTTCAGACTGTACAGGAAGTTTAATGTGAAGCATATTTACACAGATTAAATGTGGTTTGAAGATATGTGAAACAAAATTATGGAATTGCTTTAAGTGCAAAAAGTTAGATATGAAAAATTCCATTAATAAAAGAAAGATGTGCCACTATAGGCTATATTTGCATCAAAATAGTTATATTTGTCAAATTATAAGGGAATGTTCTGAGTTGATTAGATACCAGAGACCATATGCTGCTATGAAATCAAAATTGAAATAATATACTTTAGTAATATCTGTCTTTGTGTTCATCCATGTAAAACTGTGCAGTGAATTTTATTTGCATTTTTTATATGAAAAGTTGTTCCAATGACAATAATAACACACTTTATTTTGATAGCTATGTGACATTGCATTCTAGGCATTCTCCAATGAAATCTAATTCAGATAAAATTGTATAAGCAACTATTGGAACAGATCATGTTGCTATACCAAAGGCTTTCCCAGAGTTAAGAGTCTTAATTGCATATTTTTAAAGTGGCTAGTTTGGTGGCACATGAGAGGCTTAATGACAGAATATTTCACAAATGAGGGACAGCAGATGCACAATATAGGTGAATATTATGTTCTCCTGGCATGAAAAAGGCCACTTCCTCAGATGTAAGAAGGTAGGAAGGTAGGTAGAGTCCTAGAATGTGGAGTCCCATTCATTAAGTATATTTAAATCTACAGATGACGAGAAAGATGCAACACATTGCTTTCACCAGTATGTTTCCAGGACTGGACTTCAATGTCAACACTAAGGGTACGTCTAAACTACATGCCTCCGTCGACGGAGGCATGTAGATTAGACAGATCAGCAGAGGGAAATGAAGCCATGATTAAAATAATCGCGGCTTCATTTAAATTTAAATGGCTGCCCCGCTCTGCCGATCAGCTGTTTGTCGGCAGATCGGGGCAGTCTGGACGGGCCGCGTCGACAAAGAAGCCTTTCTTGATCGGCACAGGTAAACCTGGTTTCACGAGGCATAACTGTGCCGATCAAGAAAGGCTTCTTTGTCGACGCAGCGCGTCCAGACTGCCCCGCTCTGCCGACAAACAGGTGATCGGCAGAGCGGGGCAGCCATTTAAATTTAAATGAAGCCGCGATTATTTTAATCGTGGCTTCATTTCCCTCTGCCGATCTGTCTAATCTACATGCCTTCATCGACGGAGGCATGTAGTCTAGACACACCCTAAAAGTCAAAATTTGCTATATTGTAGTGGTGACCATAGGTGTGATACACCTATGCAATTCCTACAGACCCGTATGGGCATGTAAACATATTTAACTCTTGTTTCACTCAGTTTGATTAGGATTTAGTCTGTATGGCTTCAACAAAGCAAGTACAATTTGATTAAAGAATAAAATAACCTGAAAATAAATTGCCCATGTTTGTCATGTCTATGACTTACCCAAAGGTTGCCTTGAGTGTCATAACTGATATGTCAATGACATGAACTAGGAGGGAAGATGTCACTGAGAGACAGAATATGGAGAAGAACAATGGAAAAGAAGTTTTGTGGATATATGAATTTACTGGATTGCGTTGCACTGTTAGGGAATACAAGTCAACTTGTCATTTTCCAAAATAACATATTTCTTCGATTTTCTACTCCCCCTCCCTCCCCCCCGCACTGTGTCAACATGTTTGGAAAACAATAGATGCAAATTAATGCAATAGCCCAAGACAGCCCTAGTCTAACGCTACCAGGAGAGAGATTGTGCTGGTGGTATAATAGGGGCCAACAACCAGCCTTATTCCTTAGATGCTACTTATAACCCCCTGAACACACAAGTGAATTCACAAACATTTGGAAAATAGTAAGGTGATAAGTAACAGTCAGCATGGATTTATGAAGAACAAATCTTGCCATATCAACCTGACAGCTCTTTTTGACACAGTACAAGCCTTGTAGATAGTGGAGAAGTGGTAGGTGTAGTATATCTAGAGTTTAGTAAAGTTTTTGATACAGTCTTGCATGACCTTCTCATTTACAAACTAGGGAATTACAACCTAGATAGAGCTACTAAACGGTGGGTACATACCTGGTTGAATAACTGTTCCCAGAAAGTACTATCAATGGTCCACAGTTATATGGGGTTCTGCAGGGATTAGTTCTGGGACCGGTTCTGTTCAATATCTTCATCGATTATTTAGATAACAGCATTGAGAGTACACTTATAAAGTTTGAGAATAATACCAAAATGATCTGGACAAACTGGAGAAAAGGTAGATAGAATGAAATTCAATAAGGACAACTGAAACGTACTCCACTTGGGAAGAAACAATCCATTACACACTTACAACACGGGAAATGATCACTTAAGAAGGCGATTGGCGGAAAGGGATCTAGGGGTCATAGGCTACGTCTAGACTACAGGCTTCTTTCAAAAAAGCTTTTTTCGGAAGAGATCTTCTGAAAAAAACTTCATCAGAAAGAAAGCGTCCACACTGCAAAATAGTGATAGAAATGTAGCCGTGTTAGTCTGGGGTAGTTGAAGCAAAATGCAGGACAATGTAGCACTTTAAAGACTAACAAGATGGTTTATTAGATGATGAGCTTTCGTGGGCCAGACCCACTTCCTCAGATCAAATAGTGGAAGAAAGTAGTCACAACCATATATACCAAAGGATACAATTAAAAAAAATGAACAAATATGAAAAGGACAAATCACATTGCAGAACAGAAGGGGGATGCGGGGGGGTGGGAAGGGGGAGGAAGGAAGGTAAGTGTCTGTGAATTGCTGATATTAAAGGTAGGGAGAGTGGGATGTTTGTGAGTTAATGGTATTACAGGTGATAATTGGGGAAACTGTCTTGGTAATGGGTGAGAAAGTTCAAAGTCTTGTTAAGTCCTTGGTGATAAGTGTCGAATTTTAACATAAATGACAGTTCAGAGGATTCCCTTTCAAGTGCAGATGTAAAAGGTCTTTGTAGCAGAATGCAGGTGGCTAAGTCATTTAGAGAGTGTCCTTTCTGGTTAAAGTGGCAAGAAACTGTTTTCTCTTTGTGATCTTGTCTGATATCTGTTTTGTGGGCATTAATCCTTTGGCGAAGTGTCTGAGATGTTTGTCCAATGTACATAGCAGACGGACACTTTCGGCACATGATAGCATAGATTATATTTCTGGATGCGCAGGAATATGTGTTCTTGATCTTATAACTTACTTGGTTAGGTCCAATAATGGTATCAGCAGAATGAATATGTGGACAAAGCTGGCAACGGGGTTTGTTGCAAGGGAAGGTACCAGGGTTGGTATTAGTGTGGTATGTCCTGTGGTGGTTGGTAAGAATCATCTTGAGGTTAGGTGGTTGTCTATAGGAGACTATGGGTCTGTCTCCCAGAGCCTCTTTGAGTATGGTATCCTGTTCCAATATAGGCTGTAGTTTATTGATAATGTGTTGGACAGGTTTTAGTTGGGGGTTGTAGGTGATGACAAGTGGTGTTCTATTGTTGGTTTTCTTGGGTCTGTCTTGAAGTAGATGGTTTCTAGGTATTCGTCTGGCTCTTTCAATTTGCTTTTTTATTTCTCTGGGTGGGTAGTTGAGATTTATAAATGCTTGGTAGAGATCCTGAAGCTTCTGGTCTCTGTCAGTGGGGTTAGAGCAGATGCGGTTGTATCGAAGGGCTTGGCTATAGACGATGGATCGTGTGGTGTGTTCTGGATGGGAGCTGGATGCATGTAGGTAACTGTATGAGTCGGTGGGTTTTCTGTAGAGAGTGGTGTCTAATTTTCCATTGTTGATTTGTACGGTGGTGTCCAGGAAGTGGATCTCTCGTGTAGAATGGTCCAGGCTGAGGTTGATGGTGGGGTGTAGGTTGTTGAAATCTCTGTGGAATATCTCCAGTGTTTCTTGGCCATGGGTCCAGATCATAAAGATGTCATCGATGTACCGTAGGTAGAGGAGGGGTGAAAGGGGACGGGAGTTGAGGAAACGTTGTTCTAGGTCAGCCATAAAGATGTTAGCATACTGTGGGGCCATGCGTGTACCCATGGCTGTGCCGCTGATCTGGAGGTATAAGTTGTTCTCAAACTGGAAATAATTGTGGGTGAGAACAAAGTTACATAGGTCTGCTATCAGGTTGGCAGTAGTGTCCTCTGGGATAGTGTTTCTAATTGCTTGTAATCCGTCTTCATGTGGGATGTTGGTATATAGAGCTTCTACATCCATGGTGGCAAGGATGGTATTATTGGGGAGGTTATCGATGTTTTGTAGTTTCCTTAGGAAGTCAGTAGTGTCTCGGAGATAGCTGGGGGTATTGGTTACGAAGGGTTTGAGAAGAGTGTCTACATAGCTGGATAGACCAGTAGTGAGCGTGCCAATACCAGAGATGCCCAGGTTTATGGATCTTGGGAAGTAGATAGAACAATCCTGGTCGGGGGTCAGAAGGTGATTCTGTGAGGATTTGTTCCCGAGTAGCTGTGGGGAGGCTTTTAAGGAGACAGTGTAGTTTCTTTTGGTAGTCCAAGGTGGGGTCAGAGGGGAGAGGTTTGTAAAATGTGGTGTTCGAGAGTTGTCTGGTTGCCTCCTGGTAATAGTCGGCCTTATTCATAATGACCACAGCACCCCCTTTGTCAGCTGGTTTGATTACAATGTCCAGGTTGTTTTTGAGACTCTGGATGGCATGGTGTTCAGCGCGGCTAAGATTGTGTGTCGCTTGTTGTCGTTTGCGAATAATGTCAGTCTGTGCGTTGTTGCGGAAGCTGTGTATATAGAAATCCAGATTGTAATTCCGACCGTCAGGGGGAGTCCATATAGAATTATTTTTCCTTTGGTGTTGGTAGGGGGGATCTGGTAGGTCAGATTGATGTTCAGTGGTGGTTTGGAAATATTCTCGGAGACGGAGGCGGCGAAAAAAAGCCTCAAGGTCACCACAAAATTGTATCCAGTTTGTGGGGGATGTGGGGCAGAAAGAGAGACCCCGGGACAAGACAGACTCTTCTGCTGGATTGAGTTTGTAGCTGGAGAGGTTAACAATATTATCCGGTGGGTTGAGGCAGTTGCTGTTGTAGCCAGTGGTATGGAGCAGGTTAGAAAATTTATTGTCTTTTCTTTGTTGTAGGGAATAGAAGTGTGTATAGTAGATTTCTTGTCTGGTGGAACAAAAGTCTTGCAAGGTGTCAGTCGGTGTGGATGTTTGTCTTGAGATGAGACGATCTAAGTTAGAAATGTCATTCTTGATGGTTTTCTGTTTCTAATACACTGCAAAAGTGCATCGAAAAAGCGATCTGCTTTTTTGAAAGAGAGCATCCAGACTGAATGGATGCTCTTTCTCATGTAAGCTGTGAATGCTATGGATGGAATGGCCACCAGGGCACCTGTGCTTTTTCCTCTTCTTCCAAAAAAACTCCCTCTTCCTCATCCACACACGCCTTTTTGTGAAAGAGCTCTTAGGCAAAAAAGGCTTCTTCCTTGTAGAATGAGGATTACCAATGCCAGAAAAAACCCTCTGTTCTTTTGATTTTCTTGCAGAAGAATGCAATTGAAGTGTGGATGTTCCTCAAGTTTTTTCAGAAAAACAGCCGTTTTTCTGACAAAACTCTGTAGTGTAGTATCGAGGGGCGGCCCCCAATACAGGGTGTACCGCCCAGGCCTGGGGCATACTTTAGGCCTCCCAGGTCTGATCCCAAAGTAGACTGCCTCTATCTTAGGGGAAATATGGTTCACTGGCCAAGTCTTAAAGTCCAAAGCCCCTGTCTTAGGGGAAATATGGCCCACTGGCCTAGTCTCTTATACGTAGGCTCTAAGGTCTAGTACTTTATATGATCCCCCACTCGGCGGGGGTCTGGGAAGCAGGGGTAGGGAGACCTGGGCCCTCCCTCTCCACTGGGCTCCGACCCAGGGCCCTATCAGTGGCGGGTGGCTCCCACCACTGGCTCGGCAGAGAGTCCTTCCTGAAACTTGCTGAGCCTACCGGGACTTTTCCTGCTCCCTGCCCTGGGTCGCTTCCTACCCCCTTCTTCTGGTCGGCCGCGGTCCCACCTGTAGGCGTGAATTGGGGAGCAGTAGCGGCAGTTCCCCACCTGGTGTCCGGGGTGGCAGAGGCAGGTGCAGCGCCTGGGTTCAGGGAGGCTGTACGGTGGCTCCAGCATTGAGGTCGGGCCCGGCCTGGGCCTGGCAGCGGTGAGATCAGCCGGCCTGGCGCCTCTCTCTCGGGCTGCTGTGGCTGTGGCTCTGGAGGTTGTGCCCTAGCTCCTTTTCCTCCAGAGGTTAGCCCCAACTGAGCAGTTCTGCAGCCCTGCAGCCCTTTATACCTGGGCTGCACTGGGAGCATGCCCAGCAGGGCTGCAGGGGTGGGACCCTCTCAGCCACCTGGGCCAGGTGAATTCTCTGAGCTTGAGTGTGGGGTGGTGCCGCCCCATCACATGTAGACATACCCATAGTGAATCACAGGCTAAATGAGAATAAACAGTGTAACAGTTGCAAACAAGCAAACATCATTCTGCGATGCATTAACAGGAGAGTTATAAGCAAGACACTAGGGCTACGTCTACACTGGACAGTCTTGCACAAAAGTATATGCAAACGAGGCACGGCGATGAATATCACCACACCTCATTTGCATACTTAATGAGCCACCATTTTGCACAAGGGGCTTTTGCGCAAGAAGGAGCAGTCTACACTTATTTTCAGGCAGAATGGCTCTTGCTCAAGAGGGGGTTTTCGCACAAGGAGTCGTGTAGACTGCTCCTTCTTGTGCAAAAGCTCCTTGCACAAAAATGGTGTCTCATTAAGTATGCAAATGAGGCACAGCAACATTCATCGCCAGACCCCATTTTCATATGTTCTTGCACAAGACTGGCCAGTGTAGACATAGCCAAGGAGTAATTCTTCCACCTGTACTCCACACTGATTAGGTCTCAACTGCAGTATTGTATCCAGTTCTGGGTGCCACATTTCAGGAAACATGTGGACAAACTAGAAAAGGTCCACAGAAGAGCAACAAAATTGATTAAAGGTCTAGAAAACATGACCTATGAAGGTAGATTGAAAAAAACGGAGTTTATTTACACCGGGAAAGGGAAGACTGAGACGGGACATGATAGCAGCTTTCAAGTCTCTAAAAGGTTGTTACACAGAAGAAGGTGGTTTAGATTGGATATTAGGAAAAACTGTGGAATAAATTGTCTAATGTTGTTGTGGATTCTCTATGATTGGAGTTTTTAAGAGCAGGTGAGACTAACACTTGTCAGGGATGATCTAAATGGTGCAGGAGACTGGACTTGACCTTTAGAGATCCCTTCCAGTTTTATGATTCTATGAATCCATCACCCTATGTTAATGCAACTTTTATGGGCATACCCATGGGAATCTTGAAATATTCAATTTTATGTAGTCCTCAATCCCACATTAGGTCATAACAATGGAGTTCTATTATATATATGAATGATACAACATTTATCGGCTGCTTGTAGCAAGTGACTTCCTTCCCACTTCCTCCAAAGTATAACCCCTTTTGAAAAATAATAAATAACCCTATTTATAAAATACATTTGCAATTCAAAAATCAAGCATTACTTTGTCAAACCACAACTCTTTAAGTACCATCAGGATTGCTGTGGTTGGGAGGGTAACTCCTACTTTTCCCTGAGCTCTTGTGCAGGGTTAATTGGGCATTATACAATCTAAGGTTCAGGAACTAGTGGATTTGCTGTCTGACCTCCTGTGTATCAGAAGCCACTGACATCACCAAGACACTACACTTAACAACCAAAATTAGGCCAAAGTGTTATACCCCACAGGAGATTAAACTATTACATGCCACTGGCAGAGAATTAGAGGAACTGAGGTGTCAAAGCGCCCAAGGTAAATCTATGCAAGAGTTTGTAGGCAACTGGATGGGGAGAAGAATAGAACAAGCAGGACTGGAAAGAAGATAGTGGGGAATGAGTCCCTACTTAGAGGAGTTTAACAAATGCTGTCCAGGAAGGTCTACTTAACTGGCCTTTGCAAATGAGGTCGATGTGGCTAACCCATTAAATGTTTCTTAAACAAGAGGCACATCACGGAAGGGAAGAGAAGGCAGACAAATGGGAAGCCAGTGTGATTACTTCCCTGGCAGACGGTAAAGGAATGAAAAGACTCATTGCATGGCGCAGAAGACCCGATTATTTATTGCAAACCTGGAAGGATCAGCCTGCGTGTTCAAAGAGAAATATTGAGTACACAGAGTGAGACTTGACTACATACTACGCGAAATTAAAAGGAAAAAAAATCTAAGGCTTCTACTGAAGAGTCTAGGACCAAGTCTACACGGGCACTAGTGTGCTGTAACTTTTGGGCCCAGGGAGCATGAAAAAAACACACACCCTCCCCCGCAAACATAGCAAGTGACAGAGCTGTAAAGCACCAGTGTGAACCAGGCTACAGGGATAGGATCCCTGCTCCCAGTGCTGTAAGCTACGCCCCTCGTGGAGATGGACTTCTCCGCCAGCGCTCCCACCATGGCCACCCTGTCAGTTTAAAGTGCCTCCGCGGTGGCACTTTAAACTGCGTAGACAAAGCTTATGGAGACAGGAAAAGCTCGCTCCCCTCTACCTTCCATCAGTGTCTGAAAGGACAGCGAACGTGACACCTCAGGGACTCGGATGAAGTGAGTAACATATAAATATCCGGATCCAGGTCTCAGCAGCACGCAAAGGTTGTCAGCTTTTATTCTCCTCAGTAGGTCAAGATTCATTTTCTACACACACCCTCTGGGAAACTGAAGGACAAGATTTTCCAAAGTGACTAAGGACTTTGGGTGCCTTAAAGCAGCCCCTTAAAAGGGCAAGATTTTCACGGGGCGTTCAGGGAATAGGGTTGACAACTGACTAATTAGACAAACCCAAACACTGTTGCCCTGTCTCCTGCCCTAGGCCTTGCCGCTTCCCCACGGCTCTGCCCCCCTCACTCCAGCCGCCCTCCCTCTGTCACTTACTCTCCCTCACCTTCACTCACTTTCACTGTGCTGGGGTGCAGGAAGGGCTGTGGGGTTCAGAGTATGGCAGGAAGCTCTGGACTGAGCCTGGGGTAGGGAGTTGGGTCAGGAGAGGGTGCAGGAAGCTAGCTCTGGGAGGCAGTTTGGATGATGGAGGGGGTCACGGCCAGGGCAGAGGGGTTGGGGTGCTGGCTCCCACGAGCGCATCCTACACCTCCATTGGCCGTTGTTCCCAGCCACTGGGAACTGTGGAGCTGGGATGGGGGAAGTGTGTAGAGATCCCCTAATCCTCCCCAGGGGCCACAGGGATGGGCTGGCCACTTCCAGGAGTGGCACAGGGCCATGCCAGGCCAGGAGCCTGCCTTAACCCTGCTGTGCCATCAGACTTTTAGTGGCCTAAAATCTCCCAATTTGGCTTCAGTTTCCTCTGGGAGATCGAGCCCAGGTCTGGGAGATTCCTGATGAAAGAAACTGCTAGAGTTGGTAAGACTCTAAGGGAAACCAAATGAGTAGGCAAGTTTTCAGGGGAGCCACATGATACGCAGTCATGGCCATGCATTTAGAAGAACAAACAATGCAAGGAATTGGTCCAGTAGGTCGCCTACTAAAGTCAATGAGGGCCTAATGTGCATCACACGTGCACTGCATGAATGTAATGAAGGATCTAGGGGAACCATGCCTTCCTGAGCCATCACATTTAGTCTCCTCCTATTTAGTGCTAGTACAGTTCATCTGCTGTGGCTGCATGCTCCAAACCCCTCTTGCAGGAAAGTTACAGCCTAAGTGTTTTTATGGAAGTAACCTTCTAATAAGTGTCACCAAATTCAGCTGTCAAAAACAGCCTGTTTACTCAGCTTTAAAGGCTTTACGAGCACTCCCATTCCCAGTATATTTTCTTTTGATTAAAGGGCTTGATGGTGAGGGGTGTTTATTCCCAATGAATACATTCTGGTAAATTAAGTCTTTTTTTTTTTTTTTTGTATATGGAACCTTTGATAGAAAAACAGGCTTCCTTAAATAGCCCCTGCAGGAGGAATTGAACCTTCGACCTAAGGGGCTCAAGCCATATGCCTTTAAAGCATGAGCTAAAAGCTAACTGTTGCGTAGTTAAGGCTGTGGAGCAGACTTCACTCTCCCTTTCTCAAGGGTCTTAGTGCCTGGGTTACATTTTGAGAAAATATATTTGATGGCTTTTTGCCTTGCAAATTTCTTAATTCTGGATTGTAAGCAGCTATTTCATCTGGTGACCCCTAGTTCTTATGGTAACAAGCAAATAACTTTTCTTTACTCACTTTCTCCACACCTGTCATGATTTCATAGCCCTCGATCATATCCCGCCTTAGTCTCCTCTTTTGTTTGCTGAGAAGTCCCAGTTTTTTTAATCTCTCTTCACAGGGTACTCGTTCCAACCCCCTCATTATTTCTGTTGCCCTTTCCTGAACCTTTTCCAATGCCAAGATCGCTGTAGTTATTGGCATTACAGTAGAGCTTAAATGTCCCACGCCAGGGACAGAGGTCCCGTTGTGCAGGATCGGGAGGAGCTTCCAGGTGAGTGCAGCACGGGAGCAGAGCTGCCCGGTACTCCTGGTGATGCGGCTCCAGCCTGGATGATCAGAGACTGAGGAATGACAGTGCGTGAGGCTCCTTCCCACCAGGAAGAGCTGGCCCAGAGTACCGGGGTTTAGTGGCTCTAACCAAGGGCTCCAGGCTCCACCATTTCCCTGAGCTGCAACCCCCCAAGTCCCTGTTTCAATCCAGCCCTGGAGGGAACGTCTAACTCAGTGCTGTTTTAATAGGTTAGCAATTTTTATTGGGGACTTCAATTGTCCTGAGGCTGGCTCAGATTTTCACCTGCAGCATGAAGGAAAATGGGTGGTACAGCAGCTGAGGAGAAAGCTTGTGAGCCTGGCATTATAACAGAACATTAACTGACTTGCAGAAAAGAAACTCCTTTGGTAGCAAAGGTAACCCTGACTGGAATCCGGCTGCAGGCCAGGTGAGTCTTTGCTTGAGCTGAGCGCTGGCCCTTCCTTTGGGATTTAACACCAATTGGCAGGGCTCTGCTGAGGAAGACGCCCGATGAAAACGAGGAGTCTTGTAACATGCAGTGGTGATGTGAAGGCTTAATGTCAGGTGGATTTGGAGACCCCCTCCTCCTTTGCCTGGCATGTTATACAACGCCACAGGCACACGCAGACAAGTGCCTGTCCCAAGAAGTCAAGGAGGACAACATACAGGGGGAGAGAAGGTCAGAAGACAACCAAGGCTCTGCCCTGTGATGTGTGTGGTTTGAACAAGGCAGACGTTCCAGGGACCACAGGGAGGAATCCAGGACCCAGCCTACTCAGGGACAAGAACTTTGTACTGAACTTGGAAGCAGGCAGCAACCAGGGTTCCTGCTAAGATTTTCCAGAGTGGAGTGAGTTTTGTCTTGTGCACCATGTGCGCTTGTTTGGATGTGTGCCAGTTACACACACACACACACAACCAATCCATGAGATAACTAACAAGGTGCTGGTTGGGCAGCCAGAGCACAAGGGCCACGCGGCCCCACCAGCACTAACCCTCCAGTCCAGCAGGAAAGTGAGTGGTTGTGGGTGTGGCTGTGCAGCCCTGCAGGCAAGTTGGGCGGGCCTAATTTTTTTGAGCATGGCTGCGCAGGCACGCAGCTTAGAGGGAACCCTGCCAGCAACTACTGCCACGTGACATGGTGATGCGAGGCGCTCTAAACGGCCGACTAGCTCATTCCATGCTAGAAATACTTCCGTTTCCAGGAGGGGCTTTCAGGGTCAACCTGAGGTACAGCAGCTAGCATGCAACTACCTCCAGATGACCCTGGCTGGGGCCCAGGCTCCTGGCCAACAGCAGATAATTCTTAGCATTGTTAGTATCGGGAGTCCAAGGCCACCGACGTCAGCAAGTCCCTAAGGCTGTGCACCACTCTGAAATGAGAACAGATTAGGGCTGCAAGGTGTCCAGTTTTCGCCTGGATTGTCTGTTATTCAGGTCCCCCGTCCAGTAAAAAAAAACAGAAAATACCAGAAACAATTTTCCCCTGCCACGTCTGGCGGGGCAGTGAGGAGCGTGGGGACATTTAAAGGCGCAGAGCCCCCCCGCCCCTTTTTTTTTTTTTTTTGCTCAACAGAATTTTTTCCTGGTGGTTTTTTTTTGGGTGGGGAGGGGTCGGTATTTTTTGTTAAACCATCTGGCAACCCTAAACAGATGCCGTCAGTGGAGGGTCCAGTCAGAGACTCTTCCAGTTCCCTGATGAAACTTCAAATTGAAAGGCCTGGGCTTGGTCTCAAGACACCCGGGCTACATCTAGACTGGCATGATTTTCCGCAAATGCTTTTAAGGGAAAAGTTTTCCGTTAAAAGTATTTGCAGAAAAGAGCGTCTAGATTGGCACGGATGCTTTTCCACAAAAGCACTTTTTGCAGAAAAGCGTCTGTGCCAATCTAGACGCACTTTTGCACAAAAAAGCCCCAATCGCCATTTTCGCGATCGGGGCTTTTTTGCACAAAACAAATCTGAGCTGTCTACACTGGCCCTTTTGCCCGAACAGGAGCAGCATTGTATTTCCGCAAGAAGCACTGATTTCTTACATGAGATCGCCAGTGTTCTTGCGGAAATTCAAGCGGCCAGTGTAGACAGCTGGCAAGTTTTTCCGCAAAAGCCACTGCTTTTGCTGAAAAACTTGCCAGTCTAGACACAGTCCTCGAGCAAATGGTTTTTTTCAGCCATGGCCCTGTTTTCTCCAGGCATCACTCCAGTAGGAACAGGGACTGTCCACACAGTGACCACGCAGTGGCATCACACTGCTTAGTGCCCTCTGGTCTCCAGCGTTACCCGTGGAACGGAGAGATGGTATTTGTTACTGAGCTTGTCCAACACTTCCTGTGACAGCTCATGTTCAGTTGTGTGTAACTTTGCTAAACTAAAGGGTAGGGTTGACATTTTCCATGCTGCATGACTGAGCTGCAGCCTGACTTGGAAAGTGTTAAGGCTTTGGGAGAGGCGGGGGTAGGGGGTTGCCGGCCACAGATGCTCAGGAGACACTTGCTGGATGTTAGCAGGTAAAATATAGGAAGAGTCTATCTTCAGAGCCTCTCTCAGCTCCTCGGGCTGCCTGTGCAGGGAACGCACTGTCCTCACAGAGTGACTGAGGGCGTTCCAGCCCTGGGGGATGGATGCAGAGCTGGACTTTCCCTGCAACTGCAGCTCTGAGCCGTTCCCAGCTAGGATGGGGCCAGGAACTAGAATGGAAATCAGGGAGTCTGGCTCTCCTGCACTCCCAGTGCTCTTCTGTGCTCCCTCATGGCATCCAGGCACCAAGGAGGAGCAGGGTGTGTGACTGAAATGCACCAGCTGGACTAGGGTGTGTGTGTGTGTAACAGTGGAAAGGAAGGAGGAAGAGAAACTGTGTGGGGGGGAGGGGTTGCTAGGGAAAGAGACTGGCCTGCATTTGGGGAACACACTGAAAGTGAATGAGGATCGCGGTGAAAGGAACAGGCGCGGCTGAACAAGGAGTGGGGATAAGGAATCATGGCTTGGCAAGACAGACCAGTTGGGCAAGTAGACGGGGATGAGGGTGAGAAGTGTGGAGCAGAGCCTATGAGTGTGGACGCACCTCATTCAGCCCTCCTGTGTACCGCATTATGGTGATCCTCCAGACTGAATAACTGCTTAGTAAGTGTTTGCCAGACATCCTGTACTTAGGATGAGGTAAGGGTTGTGTGCAAGACAGCACGAGGCCATGTCATTAAAGAGTGTCCCACAATACACAGGGGTGAGGGATCCAAAGTAAGGGAACACAGGCGACCTTCTTTCTAGATTTCCTAACTTGAGTTTGCAACCTCACAGTCTTTTAATGTCGTTTCTGTGCATAAAATGCATCTCTATTTTTCCATAGCATGTAGGTGTCATGATCTCCCCTCGGGGGTAAACACATTTCGAGCAGAGAGAGGGTTAGATCCCACTGTGCAAGGTCTCCGGGAAGAGTGTGTTGCTGACTCTTTTCATTGTGAGATCTTTCAGATGAAAGGGCAGAGAACAACAGGGGCTAGGCACGCACTGCTCAGCCGCCCTGAGTCCTCTTCGGGGAATTTGCCCTGTTTCATCTGGGGAGAAGGCAACAGGATTATTGTTTAAGGAAGGCTTCTTTGAGTGATCGCGTTCATAGCCTTGAACACATGCAGTGCTGCAAAAGAGTAACAGATACTGTTTCTCAGATATCTTGCCAAATAGCTTAATGATTTGATAAGATCATTCTGTCTACTCAATATTTCAGTTAGGTGACTTATACTTAAATATTTCCATGCATCTTTTTATGCTAAAATAGGTTTTTTTTAATATTCTGCACTGCTATTTAATTGCTTTAATTTCCTGTGCTACTGCCTTAATAGGTAACACCCTGATAACATTTATCTCCAGCCCTACTAAAGAAAGCTCTAGATGCAGAATAAATTTATTCTGCTCATAGAGCAGAGGTTAAGAACTTTCAATAGATCAGACAACCTTTTATACTTTCCACTAAAAACAGTGTGTTTCCAGAATAGGTCTGTTAATGGAATATTTTGAACAAAGAAAACATACTAAACATCACTGAGCTGAAACTGGACTTGTCAAATGAACCAAAGTATTTGTGCAAGGTGCATTTTAAAAATGCAATTTCCATATACAGTACTGAACTGTCGCTACCATCACAAAGATTTTGGAAGCCCGACTTGAGATCCTTTGAGAATCCCTTAAGGTATGAGTGTTCAGCATTTTAAAGTGTCAATTTGGGCCCCTAAAATCAACTAGTCACATAGTTATGGAAATCTTGGCAATTATTTTTCTGTTCTTCTACTCTGGATTCAACTGTCAACCTTCCAAGACCCAGTTGTAGGACAAACACCAAAACTAGAGGACACATGAAAAGCAAATTAAAGCAATGTATTTAAAAATGACATGAAATCAATTCCTTTCACACTTTTTTTAGAAACTGTTTCATAAAACCCCCATGCTGACAAGACAAGGTCCAAAAGGACCCTTCTGAGTTCAGAAGAAAGCAGCAGCTGATTGGAAATTGACAGCTTTTGAAGGCATTAATTGGAATTCCTTTGACATGTCAAAAGAGTCCTTAGTCTGAAATGATACATTGTCTCCACTGGATGTAAAAATTAATAAAACTCTACTGGTGCTTTTATACGATTTAATCTAAGTAGAAATAGTGTGATCTTTCAATGAAATTCACTATTTAAAGTCATATTTCATTATTAAACCTTCCTAGAGGTGCATACAAATTGCATTTGTTTAATTCTATAACCATAAAATGTCAGACACTCGATGTCTTTGAATATTTGGTCCAAATTACTTTGAAAATTGAAAGATGTTGGCTCATTTTCCTCTAGTCTTTAACTTCCCAGCCAATAAAAAGGAGACAGACAAAAGATTCTCGAAGACATGAGCCATCTTTGGAATACTCCTGATTTAAAAGTCATTTCTTCTAACTTCCCAGTCTATAATTTAAACTATAATATTGTATTTCTCAATGCTAGTCCCATTTTAAAATAATTATTTTGAAGCATGTTCCTTGGCTGTTTGAATGGCGCTACAGAGACTCAAAGAAGCGGTGCACCTTTCTTTGCTGCAGACGCAATAGTGCAAATTCCTCTTGACAGCCTCTCCCCCTCCCCCCAGCCTCAGCTTTTGGGCCTGGAAAAAACCCACTGGGGTCTCATTATTGTTTTCTCGATTTGGGAAAGAAACTGGGGTTAGATAACAAGCGTTGCTTAACCCATATCTAACCTTGACCCAGCTTCCTCCCTGATGTGCTTATGTGCTTTTTATAGGCCCCGAACCTGAGAAAGTGACTTCCCTGTGTGCAAAGTGCAGCTAAAATGCTACCTCTTTGGTTTTACACCCACCATCTGCAGATTATTGTAGAGCTACTGGCCACCTCTCGGCATCCACCTCACTGCAGTGTTCTGGGATCTGGTCTACAAAAGGGGCATTAGGGGGAATTAGTAATCTCTCCTGGGTGTGGAGTTTAGCAGTGAAAGTTCCCATCCCTTCTAGCAGGGTGGGGTAGTTAGCAATCATAGGCTCTGCCTCCCAACCAGACAGAGCCAGATCTGTAGGCATCTGGGCCTTCCTAGCCTCTGAGCAGGACAGGGTCGAATACCAACGCAGGCCACAAGCAAGGGTTTGGCTCTTACAGTCAGACCGAGCCAGTTCAGCAGCAGTTTGGGTTTCCTGCACTCCAGGCAGGACAGGGTTGAATACCAGCACAGTCCACCAGCTCAAGTAAGAGGTAGTGCATTGGAGAGCTAGGGCTGCCAACCCAGGGGTGGGGTAGGCGGGGGAGAGGAGGGCGAGCCCAACCAACTCCACCACGTCCCAACCCAGCACCCTATCAATGGTGAGGCTGCCTGCCACTGGGCCAGCGGGGATTCTCCCACACTACATTGACCCGGATTCTGATGCACCAGCTACTGGACTATCTCTTGATTCCCCTGGGTCACTTCCACCGCTCCCCTTCTGGTGTGCCTGGACCCACAGGCATTTGGCTGGCTCCTCCAGGTACACCACCAAGGGCATCGGCAGCAACTCCACGGAGTCAGCGCTCTCTAGCAGCTCAGGTTGATCCCTGGGGTAACAGTGGCTCTCCATGGGGCTCGCCTCCAGCTGTGGGGCAGCAGTGTCTCTTGCCTCCAGCTTCTCCCCACCCCCAACTGCAGAACGAGACCGGCCCTTTATACTTCCTCTTCCTGTCCTGCCCCTTCACTTCCTGGCTCCACCCACTAGATGGCTTGGGGTGTTTCCCGGGCATTCATGGCTGGGGGGGAGGGGCATGCCTCCTCACTTCAGTCGGTAAATAAAGCCATCAGATCGAGGCAGTGGAAAATTGGGCCCAATATCTCTCCTGGATTGACGTTCCCATAAATGATACCATGATTTGCCCATAAACTGTTTTAATCATCCTACTTCCTCTCCAGTGTAGCTGCACCGATGGCACAACCAACTCCACCATGTCCAAACAACTCTACCACCCTGGTGCAAGGTGAGCTGGGATTGGAGCAGTGTCTCTCTTAGGGTTTGCAACACTGGTAGGGTCACATCAGTGCAAACTGCTCTCGTCGAAAGAGGCGGGCTCATGCGAACATCCCCGGGTAGAAATATGGAGTCTCCATCGCGCTGGCCCCTGTGGAGTCAGACACACAGCACAGATTGGGACTATGCATGCAGGAGTCTTTGCAGGGTTGGGGTTGGCTTGTCCAGAGCTTGCCACGGTTAATATGTCAGTACACACACTCAGTGTGCCAAACACACAACCTCAATGACAACATTTTGGATCAAATTTTCCAATACACCAAGCCCTGGTGTAACTCTGCTCCCATAGAAGTCAATGAATTGGACCAATGCTGAGCACTTTTGAGAGGCCCACCCTTTTTCAATCTCCGATAGACAGATATCCCGTTACTATTGATCCCATTTCAGACGCGTGCTTTGCGATCTCGTGCCAGGAGTCACCCTAGGAATGCCTTATCGCTCTGATCTTGCCCATAATTTATCTTCAGTCAGCACAATGAGATTCTGACTCTCTGCTCCAGATATAATTTTACCTAAAAAGGACCGAATATTTTCATGTACTCTAATGCACATTCACTACATAGAGTGCTAATTAAAGCAAGTTAATGAAATATAAGAAACAATTACTTGTGGTTTTTAAACTGTATCACTTAACAATAAAAATGTAGAACCCAGGCTAAATACAGTTTACAAAGACTGCTTTTCATGTCGCTATCATCGTGTGGTTTTTGCAGTGAGAAAAAAATAGTCCATTTATCTCTGTCTACCCCTTTGGCTTCTAGCCATCTTGGGATGTTTACACATTACAAGTTGAAGCATAAGACTAAGTCTTTGTCTGTAAAATCAAAGCATTTTTCTGGTTATTCTGCAAAGAGGAACTTAGTTTTGTCTGGGGGTTTTTGTAAAATAAGTTTTCTATCTTCTGTCGATTTCTGTTTTCTGTGCTATGCCCCAGCCAGGACACATGGGGATATCTTCTCAACCACATGGCACCGGGCTAACTTGATTCCCATGGAAGTAAATGGAAGACCTATCCTTGATGTACGTGAAGGGGAGCAGAAGTTAGAACAGCACTGTTTGCATTTGAAAATTGCACCCCAAGAAATGAAAATTGCATTTTATCAGCGATCAGTAAACTAAAGCTGATAGACCAGGAGCCTCACAGAAATCTGAAGGTAATACTGGTAGCTTTCTAAGACTACATCTAGTATCCCAAAAGGTATCCCAAAATAGCTATTCTGTGTCTTTTGAGCGCACTTGTTATTTCGAAATATAACGGGCTCGCTATTCCGACATCCCTGTAAACCTCATTGCATGAGGAGTAAGGGATGTTTTGGAATAGCAATTTATTTAAAAATAAGTGCTGTGTAGACAGCGCCAAATTTCAAAATAAGCTATTTTGAAATTGACTCGAAATTTCAAGCTTAGCTTATTTGAAGGTCCGGGTGCAGTGTAGATGCACCCTCAGAGTGCAGAGGTGTTATATCTGGTGTCAACAGAAATCACTTCCAAGCAGACGTCTGTACAGAAGTTGCCCAGGAACAAAAAGTGTATGACTTGGTATGAGCTATTACTTTCCCCCTCCCCTGTATGCGGGTACAACCCACAGAGCTTCTGCATGGAAATCCAAATGTGCAGGAAAAGTTTTAGGGTGTAGGGAGGAAAATGCAGCAGGGTGACTGCTCGGCCCTTTATTGGTTTGGTTCACAGCATGACATACTGGATTGCAGTCTTAAACAGGAAACATTTATTAAAGAAAAAGCCCACAACAGCCACAAGCTGTAATTTTATAGGAGAAGCACATTGCTTCAGAACCACTGGCAGCACCTACTAGAAGCCACAAAAGCAGCAATGTAGTAGTTATTCACGCACGCCCGTGTTTTATAAGGCAAAAAAAGGACGTATCCTCCTCCCTGGTTTTATGCATTCCTGTTCCTCTTGGATCTGATCCTCCAGCTGGCATAAATCAGTGCAAGTCCTTTGGAATCTATAAAGCCACGCCCATTTATACAAGGTGAAAATTGGGCCTTTAATATGGAATCCAGGTTGCTGAAGAGTGACTTGGTGGAAGGGTGGTGAGGCTAGCATAGGAAGCTCTCCACCACCACCTGCAGCGGTCTGGGTTAGGGATGTTAAGTAGCGGTTAATTGGCTAATCAAGTAGTCGATGGAATTTCCATTGACTACTCGATTCGTCGATAAGGAAGGGCAATGTCAGCGCTCACTCCCGGCTCGTGCCGGGTCTCAGCACAACCTCCCGCTGCCGCTCTGCGTTTTTAAAGGGAAGCTGGCAGGAGAGGACACTGACTGAATCCCCTGGTCCCGGGTCTCAACACTCGAGCGGAGGTGGGGAGCGCTGAGACCCAGGACCAGGGATTCAGCCAGCGTCCTCTCCTGCTGGTTTCCATTTAAAAATGCAAAGCAGTGTGGGGGAGGAGGGAATGAGTGAGTAGTCGACAGTGCTAACCAATAAGCTCCTGCTTATCAGGTAGATGACTTATTGACTACTCCTTTACATCCTTCGTCTGGGTCCTCTCTGACAGACTCAGAATGGGGGACCTGTGAGTGACCTGGCCAGAGGGCTAACCAAAGAAGTCCAATATCCTTACCTCAGGCCTTTGGCTCCCAGCTCTGGAGACTGTGGCCTTTATACTCTTAGACCAATAATTTACTAGAAACAGGTGGAATTCATCCCTACTATTGTATTTCAGCAGCACCTGGAGGCCAGAAGTGAGATTGGGGACTTACTCTGTCAGGCTGTGTACAAAATAAGACTGTCCTATCTTGGCCCAAAGAATTTAAAATCTAAATCAGTAAGATAGATCATAGAATCCTAGGGCTGGAAGAGACCTCAGGGGGTCATCAAGTCCAGCCCCCTGCCTAAAGCAGGACCAACCCCAACTAAATCACCCCAGCCAGGGATTTGTCAAGCTGGGACTTAAAATCCTCTAGAGATGGAGATTCCAACACCTCCCTAGAGAACCCATTCCAGAGCTTCCCCACCCAAGGGAGATATCCAATTTCCTGTTTGGAAATAGGCGCAGGGTGCATGACTTGTCCAGGATCACACAGGAAGCCTGATGCAGAGCTAGGAATTGAGCCCACATCTTGCAAACACCAGACTAGTGCCTTATCATAGGGTAGCCTCTCCTGGCCGAGTTACAGCCCCTCCCCCACGTGCTGAACGGCCCTGACTCACATGCTGGCAGACAAATAAAGGAGCGGACTATATTGTTAAATGTGTTGCTTCTCCGCTGCTAGCCTTAAGGACCCTTTCTTTTCTCACTTATTTAAAAGCATTTCAGCTCTGCTTTAAAGAGGCTGGAGTAACCATTCCTGTAAGAGCAGGTGCTTGGCTATAGGAACAGCAGCACAAACAACATTTGTTGTAAAATGCATCTTTCTATTAATAATTCGCAACTTAATCCCACTTACCCTGCACGATCTCCAACTGGAACATCTGAGGTGTAACATTTTCCATGTTTTGCCTTAAACTCCTTTGTGTTCGAAACCTTTGATACTGCCACATTGCATCACTCAAACCCGCACGCTGTCACATTGCATCACTGAAACCCGCACACTGCTTACGACAGCAACTATTTCTCCTTCCTGTGCTCCATGTCTCTCACAGCTCACACAAACACGCGTAGCCACCATTCCTCACATTTCCTAGCTGACTCCATGAGTGAGGATATGTCTACACAGCAGAGCTATTTCTGAAGTATCCCAAAATGGCTATGCTGCGTCTACTGAAGCGGCCCGTTATTTTGAAGTCGATTTCGAAAAAGTGGGAGGCTTATTCCAACATCTCGGAAACCCTTGTCCCACGAGAGTTAAGGGGAATTTCAGATTACTGAGTTATTTTGAAATTTGGCGCTGTGTAGGTCTGCTTATTTCGAGCGAAGGGTGCTGTGTAGACCAGTGTTTTTTAAACTTTTTAAGACCACGGAACACCAAACAATACTTTTTTTTATGAGAAACACCAAGGATTTTTTGTTGAACAAAAAAAAAAAAGGCGGGGGGGGGGGGGGAGAGAAAGGAGGAATGTAATTGAGCAAAAAAAAAAAAAAAAAAACGGCCATTTTGAACTCTGTTGTTCTCCGTGGCACACCGGTGTTCCCTGGAACACAGTTTAAGAACACTTGTGTAGACACACCCTAAGGCACAAAATTAGACACAGTTCAACATTAAGGGTATCCGACTATGGACTTTCTTTTGGGTGAATATATTGGCTAAGTCAAGCAAAGCTCTGGTGGTTTTGTTTCCAATTGATACATGCTCTTTTCTGGCCATTTTCTCAAGGGCAACTCAGGCTTTGCACATTCTATGAACATTACACTCACGTAGACCATTGTGACCAGCCTTTCACCTCTGTTCATTGCTGGAAACCTCTGCTTCAAACAACAGAACGACAATGCTGTACAACGCCTGACTGCAACAGAATGAATCGGATTCTTTGAAATGCTTTCAAAACAAGTTAACACTCTGTGTCATTCAAATTCCTCCCGAAGATAACTTTCTCACTATGTGTGTGCTGCTAATGAGAGCGAAATGAGTTTCTAGATTATGCTCTGTTCTATTATGCTCTTTATAGCATCCTCCTTTTCTACTTTCACAGTCTTGCAACTGTAATTTCTTTCCCACACAATCATGTTATTACAGAACTTCCTTAATTCCTCTCGTGCAATTTATCATCCCCTTGCCATTGCCAGCACTGCACTCTGTGCACCCAGGGCAATCATAGCATCCCCAACTGGAAACCAGCAAACTCCTTTGTTTCTTTCCCTCCACTACGAATCTATGTGTGCACCCTGTTCCCCCTTCATCTGAGCAGTGTCCCGTGCACTACATCACTTCTCTGAGAGGGCTCCTGCACTTGAAGATGCCTGTGTGTACACAGCAGAATGCATTCTGTTCTCAGAGATGAATTACACACTACGTCCATTAGGTATCCGAATTTATTTTGTACAAGACATTCGTATGCAGCTTTGACTGATGCCTGGAATAGATTGGACAAATGGGGTAGTTTGATTTGGGGTTAGGGAGCTTTAACAATTTTACTATCTGCATCTATGGTCCCCATAAATTCCTCCTGAAGTTTTTATGGTGTTTATTTGAATATTTAATAGTAGTTGATGGAACATTGTTTTATAACTTATCTACTTGAGTTAGTGGCTTGAGGTTTTATTCTGGGTAGTACACAGTTTGTAATCTTGTTTGTGCATTAAGCTGCTTCACTGAAGAAATGAAGATGTATTTCAATTGCAACAGCCTGGAGTGGGAATAGTATTTCATTTTTCCTATTTTTTTTTAAACTTTAGTATTCTCAAACAACTCTATGGCTTAGTTATCCCTTTGTAACTGGAAACAACTTCGGACAGACAAAAATAACCCTCCCAAACAATATTAAAAGGCTCAACCTTGAGATCAAAGATCAAACTTTACATCACATATAAACCCTTGTCTAACAATTGATAGAACCATTTGTGGTGTGGCCAAAAGGTTCCTGCAAGTAGTTAAACACAATATTAATTACATATCTATGATGTACTACTCACGTCTTGTGACTAGGTTCAGGATTGGGAATCAGAGGAGTTCAGTTCTGTTCCTTGCCCTGTAACTGGCTTGCTGGGGCACTGTAGCCAAGTCCTTTTGTGTCTGTGCCTCTCTTGAATGTACACTTCTGTGACAGACACTTTTCACTAGCTCACGGAAAGCCCAGTTTAGGCTATTTCAGAGGCCAGCCCACCTCCCTGCCTTCAGGGTGTCCCTTATCCTGCCTTTCTGATCTGGGGCCCAGCTCCATCCCTGGGACAACTGGTGCTAAAACAACAGCAGAGTCTATGAGTCTTAAACCCACAGGTCCCCAGACCAATGCCCTTTTCTGTAGGCCACTTCAGAACCCTCCCTACCATCAGGGCCTCCCTTATCCTGCCTTCCCAATGGGTGGGTGGAAAGGGGTGGGATTGAGCCACCACCCTGTGCTCCAGAGGTTGTAGACCTAGCCCCAAATTCACTGGGGATCCCACCAACCTCCAAGGGGTCCCTTATCCTGTGGTGGCTGGCTGGTTGCTCCCCAGGTGGTGCAACTCCCAACCCAAGTGGGGTCACCCAATACCAGCGTGGCAATGGATGGACCTGGCACCCTTGGAACAAAGGAAGGATGGGGGGGAGGCGGGGCAGGTCAGGTCAGAGTCAGAATGTAGGGGGTTGGGGGTTTCTCCTGTGGCACAGTGGCTCAAGTACTTTCCTTCAAAGCTAGAGGTCAAGGGGTTGAGCCCTACCCACCCAACATGGGCTTAATTACACCTGTAAATGAAATTAAGTTTCAACCCTTCCCTGTGTGTTCAGCTTGTGAAATTGGCCTGAAACAACACAGTGACTTGGAGATCCATTAATGAGTGTCCAGGCAGATTAAAGTGTTCTCCAACAGGTTTCTGTGTATTGCCTTTTCAGATATCTGATTTGTGTCCATTAATTCTTTCCCATAGAGATTGTCAACAATCTACCCTCAAATATTACCCCTCACTCTCAGAGGCCTTGGGGGAAAGGTCAATCCTCACATACAGACAACACCCTAGCCTCTAACAAATTCTTTCCAATAACCACACAACACACCTCCATCATAATCATCCAGGAACCCACCCCTGCAATCAGCCCCAGTGCCAACTCTACCCACACGTCTACACAAACGATTTCATCACTGGACCCAATCACATCAGCCACCAAATCAGAGGCTCATTTAACTGCACATCCACTAATGTGATCTATGCCAGCAATGCCCCACTGTCGTGTATATTGGCCAAACTGGACAGTCGTTACAGGAAAGAATTAATGGACACAAATCAGATATCTGAAAAGGCAATACACAGAAACCTGTTGGAGAACACTTTAACCTGCCTGGACACTCATTAATGGATCTCCAAGTCTCACTGTGTTGTTTCAGGCCAATTGCACGAGTCAAGTACACAGGGAAGGGTTGGAACTTAACTTCATTTACAGGTTTAATTCTTATGCAGGTAGAATGAACAGGGACATCTGTTGGCTCGCACACTACCTTCCACATCCTAATGACTTAACCAACCAACCAAACAAGGGAGGTGCTAATTGTTCTTATCAGCCTCTTGTAACTTCTCAAACCATCTACTCCCTGTCTCACTCTCTTCCCCCCACCCTTTTTTTTCTCTTTTTTCCCCTCTTTCCTCTCCCCTTTCCCTTATTTATTCTTGGATCTGGACTTCTAATACTCCAGTCATCTGAAGAAGTGGGTTTTGCCCACGAAAGCTCATGATACCATCTACATGTTTTGTTAGTCTTTACGGTGCTGCTAGACTATTTGTTGTTTTTTAAATTTGAGCTGAGTTATACTTCAGCTCATTCTTTGTATGTTTGTTCAGCACAGTGAGACACCAGAATGCTAGAGGGAAGTAGCACTGGAAAACTCAGGGAACATCTACACAGCAGCGTCATCTCGGAATAACTGATGTGTCTACACTACAAGCCACAGCAGTGACATTTCGGAAGAGCGTGTCTACACTACAAGCCATAATTTCAAAATAATAGCGAGCTGGAGGACTCCTTACTTCAACTCATGGTAACCCTCATTTCATGAGGAGGAAGGGAAGTCGGAAGAAGAGTGTTCTTCCTTCGACTTCCTGCTGTGGAGACAGCGCCAAAAGCTGAATTAAGCTATTTCAACTTCAGCTACGTAATTGATGTAGTTCAAGTTGCGTAGCTTAATTCGACTTTTGCCCCGCAAAACAGACGTGCCCTCAGTGAAACCAATTTTTAACATCAGATTATAAACCATTTTTATAAAACAATCGCACAGCAAGGCATCAAGACTTCCTTGTAACAAACATAAGTAACCACATACTATTGGTGGGTCTCCTCCCCTCCCCTCGTGTCAATCTCCTAACACCTCCTCCTTTATCCTCACTCACGGACAAGAAGGAAATTGCCTCTGATTCTGTAAGCTGGTCCATGTGAGTGAGCCGTGTACAAGACCAGAAGTCCCTGATCTCTGCAGGGTACAGAACATGTCTTTTAGCTGTTCTGTAAACTACTTGCTGTTCATTAGGTGCTGCATTATGAAGGCAACTGGCAGAAACTCTATAGTTAGGGATGTTTTCTAAGACAGACTTAAAACAGGGCATACATTTCTATTTTCTCCTAAAGGTAGATGGCCTATCAGTGTGAAATTTCACACTAGACTAGCTTTTAAGTCTTTCACATTTTCTGTGTTGTTTGAAATGCTTCTCTTCATAAGCATTTACTAGGAACTCTTTGAATTTGGCCTCTGGCAGTCTTACATTTTGTTGTTGACCAATACTGCTTTACTTTAAAAAGCATTGTATCTACACAGCTCTGAAGAGGTGGATCCTGGGTAGATCTGCAGTTCTTTCAAGTTGCATTTAGACTCATTTTAGACATTATTCATGTATAACTGAAAATGTATGCTGTGCACGCAAGGCTAACTAGGAGGATGGCAGGTGTATACATACTTCTTGGGGGGAACTAGGTGGACGCACATGAAATCTTGTGCCAAGAACTAAGCTAGAGCAATGTAGGACATAGGGACATAAAAGGGTTCATGCGCAGCTGCTCTTCTACCCAGGGGCGGCCCATGACTATAGGCGGATTGTCCGCCGCCTAGGGCGCCGTTGCCCTGGGCACCTGATGATGACGTCACGGCGCGCTCAGGGCGCCCGATGATGACATCAGTCCATTGACGGCCCTGTTGGCAGGGGCGCTGATCGCGCATTCCACCTGGGACGCCACCTGCCGCAGCCGGCCTCAGGCTGCTCCTGATTCTACCCCTTACCTTGACTGCTGCTCCCATTAAACATTAAAGCAAACAAAAGAAAATCATAATACATAACATTTTGAAGCAATAAACTCTTAAAACAAGAAAGAGAAAATTTAAATTAACAGCACGTACCCACATCTCCGCCCATAGCCAAACATCTTACACCTTATAAATATGAGGCATCATAACCTTAACTCTGCCCTCAACTCATGCAAACCTATCAGCTTTCCATCACTAAACTGCCTTCTTCAAACACCAACTTCTTCACTAGACATCCACAACTATTAGTGCTGATAAAGCAGTGTGTGCAGAAGGGGGAAGATAAGTCTGGGTTTAGCTGCGTGTACACTCTTCTATCTATAGCATGAATAAATTAGTGAACAAAAGTACTGGCAGGAATCTTTTCAGAAAGAGTCAAGTGTAATCAAGCTTTAAAGTATATTTTCTGAAAGCAAATTATGAACTCAAACTAGTATAGGAAATCTGATTTTTTTAAAATAATTAACCAGTAAGAACACAAACAAGGCTATGTTACAACATGCAAGGCAGTGGAGAATCAGGCACCAAGAATTAATTGTGGAAAACATAGGCCCAGACTCACAAAGGGTTTTTGTTTTTTTGTTTGTTTGTTTTTTGGCTCCTGAGTTGCATTGATTCAAATAATTTCAACTGTTTTGTGGCTCTGAGCTTTAATGAATAATCTTGTATAGCACAAAAACTAGTGAAAATCCAAAGCTTCTTACAGGCAAACTTCAGCTAGAAACCAGGTTAAATTCATCAAATTATTCACTGAATTCTTTGCTAAGCTCTACGGTTTTCTTAGCTCTGTGCAGTATGTCACCAGGAGACAGTAAGAAATGAAACTCCGTCCCTGTTGCTTATAAACTTCCCCTCCAAAAGTGACAGTTTTGTTTACATCAATTCCATGCGAAAAATATAGTTTTGTGGCTGCCTGTCCTTATAATGCATTATTGGCATTACTGACACTGTTCATTGCTTTCCCCATCTGGTGACACTATGGAAAAATCATTTAATTAGGCTGACTGAGGCATCAAAATCAATCTTTAGAGAAGCATACATTAACCTGATGCTACGTTTTGCTGTTCTTGATACGTTTGCGCTTACAGAATAGCTTCTTGAGTCCTTGATCTTTCAGGGAAGCTTTATTGCACTGCAATGTCCTAGCCCCGATTAAATAACATTGACTTGTGCAGCGTGCACTGGAGGAAATCTCTTTCCGGATTGCAATCTTTGCCATGCCACAGGAAGAGCTGGCCAGATGCAGATTTTGTGCTTAGATCTAATGTTGCCACGCTGTGGGAATTCAAATCAAGAGAGCTAATTGGCGAAGGGCTGCAAAACTGGGTTCCTTTTGGAGAGGAGGGGCATGCAGGTTGTGCCTTGAGCATTTTGTGTAATTGGGTTGCTGCTCAATAGATTTCCACTGTTATTTCTATTGCAGTAATGTGTAATAATGCCAAAGGGAGACTAGGACCTCATTGTCTTATTGTGTGATATGAACACACAACCTCTGCTCCAGGGCACACGTTCTAAGGCTACGTCACAGCAATAAGGTGGGCATTTCTGGGCTACCTTTATTCGAGCTTGCATGGCTGAAAATAGCAATGAAGTGGCACAGACTCCAGCCTGGGCTAACAAGGCAAGTATGTGCCCAGGATCACAGGCGGTCAGCACTGAAACCCGGGCTGCCGCATCTTCCTGGAGCCCTGTGAGCTAGAACAACTCCTACCCAGCAGGCTGACAAAAGCAACAGGTAAGTAAGCTGAGAATCAGGGGATACCTGGGGGACACAAGTGCTACATCTACACTGCAGCGCTATTTTGGGATACCAGAGGTATATCCTGCGTCTTTTGAGAGCGCCCGTTATTTTACAATGTAACGGGCTCGCTGTTCCAACGTGCCCCTAAACCTCATTCCACGAGGAGTACAGTACGGTTCGGAAGAGCGGGTTATTACGAAAGCTGGTGCTGTGTAGACTGCGCCAAATTTCAAAATGAACTCGAAATAAGCTACGCAATTTGCGTAGCTCCAATTGTGTAGCTTATTTCAAGCTAGGAGTGCAGTGCAGACGAACCCAAAGAGAGAAGCAAAATGCAGGACAATGTAGCACTTTAAAGACTAACAAGATGGTTTATTAGATGATGAGCTTTCGTGGGCCAGACCCACTTCCTCAGATCAAATAGGTCTGGCCCACGAAAGCTCATCATCTAATAAACCATCTTGTTAGTCTTTAAAGTGCTACATTGTCGTGCATTTTGCTTCAGCTAACCCAGACTAACACGGCTACATCTCTATCACTATTCTACATCCAAAGAGAGAAGTGTTCTCAAACTAGTAGTCACAGTAATTTTGCTCTTTGCACGTGAAGGCTACCAACGTTGTGCTCTCAAATCACACAGAAAGGGTTTAGCCTGGGTCTTTCTGTATACTAGGGCTGTGCAGGCTGGCTAGTCGCTACATTGCTCAGGGGCATGAAAAATCCATGTGCCTGAGAGAAGTAGCTCTGCTAACCAACCCTCCAGTGGCTAGGTCTGCAGAAGGAGACTTCCATTAACCATAGTGGATTAATTATAGCGATGGGGGAACCCCTCTACTGCTGTCATGAACGTCTACCCTGATGTGCTACATCCGTGCAGCAGCAGTGCTTGAAGCGCAGACCTGTCCCGATTCTGTTAGCAAGGCATACAGCCAAGACCAAACCATCGTAGGCCAAGCAGGGGATGGGCAGCTGAAATGAAGCCAGCCTTCCCCAAGCCAGTGTTGCACTTAAGCACCCATCACATATACCCCTTTCAAAACAACCAATCCAGGAAATGTCAACCCCCCCCCCCAACAGTTTCCAGTGTGTACATAAGAGTAGTGGCCTAACAAGCCCTTCCTGGGAAGGTAGCTTGAAGGAACATGGTGCTATCTTACTCTGCTCGAAAGGGTACCATCAGTAAGAGACTGGAGGGATTCCTCTCCCTCAGCTTCACCTCAGATTTCACCCTCAGCTTCTTCAATAAAGTAGGGTACGCTCTGGGAAAACAGACTGCATCTTGCTGTGGGTTCTTTGTGTAACAGGACTGTGACGGACCCCCGCAGGTCCGCACTAGAACCGGAGCCGGCGGCGCCCCCTTCAGGCTGCCGGGCGGGCCGGCAGGCAGCCCCGGGAGCAGGGGAGAGCGGACCCGGGGGGAAACCCCGGCGGAGGAGGAGCGGCTAACCCCACGGCGGGGAAGGAGGAGCCGGGAGCGGCCGCAGCCGAGGTGCGGGCAGCCCAAACGGCGCGCCGCTCAGGCGGAGCAGCGCGGGTCCGGCGTCGGGACGGCACGCCCCGGCCGTGATGTCAGGGAGCGCCAGGACGCCCGGGGGGCAGAACTGACGCCCCCGGCGTCCTCGCCCGGGCCGTTTGAAAAGCGGCCGGGTGGAGCAAGCAGAGGCGGCACTCAGAGGAGCTGCCGCCGCCGCCCCACCTGCCAGGGGGAGCCCCCCCCCCGCGTTGGAGAAGGAGAAGGAACGAATCCGAACCCCCACGACGGCCGCGGGACGAGACCGACGCCTCGGGCGGGGTAAGTGACTGCGGGACCCCCTCCAACGGGGCGGAGGGTAGCGGGGAGTGGAAGGAGCCCGGGGCGGGGGCCTTCTGGCGCCCGTGGACAGGTGCGTTATGGGGATAAACCCCACCTGTCGTGGGAGGAACGCCTCCATCGTTCCCCCCCCACTTAGGGCCCCGGGCTGGGACCCAGTGGAGAGGGCGGGCCCGGGTCCCCCACGTCCCCCTCCCTACCACGAAACCCCAACCCACGTAACCCCGCAGGGGGTGACTAACCAAAGGGGCGAAGACCCTTTCACTTCGATTGCCCCGGCGAGGACCTGGCCTATGGATAGGCCGCCGGGGGCGGCACCATCTCCTCGCCTCGGCACCCGGGCAGACTGGTGCCCCGGGAGCGCCCTAGGGGAATCGGAACCACGGTCCGGACTCGTGGCCGGGTGATCGCACTCGAACTGCTAGGCGGCGGGTCCGCTGAACCCCCTTGCCCCGTCGGGAGGGGGTGTTCGCACCCACACAAGCCGTCACAAGGACTCTATTCTTCTATGTTCTGAGCACATTGGACTTAGTCCAGCAACTCAGCCTCCAGAATGAGTATTACAGTACATGGTCCAGGGTCTACAATGGCTCCTCCCACATGAAACACACCTGGGCCCTCCTCTGGACTCCAGCCAGTGACAAGCCATGCAGTGTCATGGCAGCTCTTGTGCTAGGCAGTCCCGACATATCAATGGCACGTGACAGTCCCTCAAGCAAACCTACTTCTGTCACTTCCTCCGCAGATACGAAAATCTCACCGATTTGCCCAAGCTCGCATCCTAATACTAATATTATTTCACTCTCTGGATTAAATGGTTGGATACACCTGGACTGCAACTCTTGCATCACTCTCATTAGGCGAGTGGCCTATTTTCCTGGTGTTTCGCCTCAATGGCAATCAGAATTTGGCGCTGCTGCATATCACCGAGGAGATAAAAATCATCCCTACTAAAAGCCTGTTGTGCACCTCCATGTAATCTTGTTTCTTTGATTATCAAGCCTGTACAATTCAATTGTAGTCTTCACGAATTAGAGCACGTTATGTTTATGTGAGATGAAGAGGATCCTATTTAGCACTTGTATAGGCCCTTATAAGTGTTAATCAAATCAAGTATGCTTCCATTCAAGCAAGGCTGTAACAACAAGCCTCACCTGCCCTTCTGTTCTATCATTAAGTCATTAAGGGTGTTTTTTTTTTAAATGTGTGGCTCTTGCAACATTTTCCTCACATTGTTTCAACCATTTGCCAGTAAATTCCTGCCTCCAGGGCAGACTCTGAAGTAGAATCTCCAAGCTTTGCACTCAGGCCAATAGTGCTATGAAGAAGTGGTAACATGGAGCATGGCATCTTCCACGTGCTGGGAAATAGGACAGGACTTCATTTTTGTTAAACTACACTGGATCTTTATCAAAACACCCACTTACTGAACTGCTGCAGCCTAGGATTCCAGCCTTATGTATGCAGACTGACTTCCTGTTGACTCTTCCTTCCTACAGATCATACTCCCGTCTCCATAAGCCAGTCTTTTTCTTTCTGTGGAATGAAAGGTCAATTCGATATTTCCTTGTGATCCTCTGATTCTACCTTCTCTGCAAGAGGGCAGCTGCCGGTCCAGTTCCAACCCACTGATTAGAGGCACTTTAACTAAAATAAAAGACTACCATGACTGCGAGACAACAGATGGACAGCGTGTATACTCCATTAAGACGTAAAAAGAACAAGAGGAAGGCCTCCAGCACATTGGGTGGATCCTTTATGGAGGATTCATGGAAGGACATGGACAAGAACCGCACAAAAGAGGACGGCGTGGAAAAGTTGCAATCTCCATCGGTGGCGAGACCATCAGCATCGATGAACTCATGGATCTTCCAAGTATTCCAAGCAAAAGGCTACCATACTGAGTAGTGCTGCAGGTCCAGTTCAAACCACGAATGTATCCCAAAGTAGATGGAATTCACCATTTCACTTCCAAGCTCCTGCTGTTCCTGTCCTTCTCCACGGACATCCAGCTCCTGCTTTCATTTAAATTAAAACAGAAACAGCTTTCTCTAACACTGATTGTTATCCCTTAAGAACATAAGAACGACCATACTGGTGAGACCAATGGTCCATTCAGTCCAGTATCCTGTCTGCCGACAGTGGCCAATACCAGATGCCCCAGAGGGAGGGAACAAAACAGGTAATCTTCCTGGCACAAAGTAACTGAATTGCATCAGTGAAACTCCTTGTCAAGTTTTTTTCCCCTTATCTTTTCAAAGTTGATCTAAATCCACGTTTACCTTGCGAGAGAAACTAGACCCACTTCAAGTGAGTGGCCACCACCATGGGGGTCTTATAGAGCTGAGATACACCAGCACGTGCATCTGGTGTGGTGCTTGCAGTGCCTTAGCTGATAGGTCCTACAAGTCCAGCACTCGGTGGGGTCTAATAAGCACTCACATCCACAGCTGTTTCAACATCCACCTGTTCTGGAACCTTGGCCCTCCAGCCAGCAGGGATTCAGATTTTCAGCTCACCATACTCTCCTCGGCTGACTCACAACTGGTTCCTCTCACTAGTTCAGCTAGCTCCCTCAATACTCTCGCTCCTCAGTGAGGAGGTTCCCCAGCAGCTCTGGTCTCCAAAGGGCTTTCTGCTTTTCCTAAGCTTCAGGCGCAAGCAGAGTCTGACCCAAGACAACTATTTAAGGGACAGGATTAGATGCCTTTCTCCATGACTCTTGCAGAGAGGAGCTGGCCTAAGCTACAGACTCCCCATCAGAAACTTTCCTCAGAGCTCACAGGTTTGTTTTCTACAGGAAAATGTCAAAATTTCCCCAAGAGCTTGGGACTCAGTTGCCTTAAAACATATTATAACATGGGGAGATTCAGTGAAAATAAAGATTAGAGGCATGAAAAATGCCTACGTCTAGCGGGCCCTAGCATCACCCCCATAGTCTCTGCACCTTGAAGATGCAGAGGAGAAATAAGGAAGAGTTCTGACTCCTGGCCTGTTTGTCCCAGTTGCCCACTCTGTCAAGTGTCTGGGGTAAATAGACACCCCTTCAAGTCTGCTCTCTGTCCAACAACCTCTTAGTCAGATTTCTGTGCCAGTCCTTCCCATGTCCCTGCACAATCCTTCTCCATGCCCTTGAAGAATATACATTGGACTCTTTTGGGAAATAACCAGCTCTTGTGCTATCACAGATACAGCTGCACTGCTCGGGCAAAACTAGTGCAGACAGTGCACCAGTGTTTCCTCATTGTGCCATCTATCCTGTACTCAGGCCTACACAACATGCAGGCAAAATGCCACCCGCCACTTGCGGTTTGCTCTGGTGCCCGGGTGTTACAGCTGGTTCTGGCAGCCAAGAGAAACAATGGCCAGGGGTGTCCTGTTTGGCTCTAAAGACCTCATCCTCACAGAGCCCTCATCCTCAGCTACTCAGTAAAGTGACTCATGTGGAGTCCAGTTGGTACATAGGAGCGCTGTGGTGCTCGGTCGTGCTCAATACAGGCGAGCTGTAGGGTCAGGAAAGGAGTTCTTTCCTCCACCAACCCGCACATTTTCTGGATCTCCTTTCCTCTGATCCCTCAGGGGCGACCTTGCCTCAAGACAAAAAGCTGGACGAGAGAAACCAGAACTCTTAGGTGGCTCTGAGCACCCCGAGATGTTTAACTGCCTCGGTCTTACTCAGGGGTGGGCAATAATTTTTGGTGAGGAAGCCACTGCAAGATTTTGGAAAGTGATCAAGGACACACTTTTCTGTGGAGGGGGTGTGGGGTCTAGCATGGAGGCTAGGTACAGAAGGGCACAGAGGGTAAGGGTTTGGGGTGTGGGAGACAGTGTGAGGTCCGAAGGGAGTTTGGGTGAAGGAGGGGATTTTGACCTGGGGCAAGGGATTGGGGTGAAGGGTCTGGGAGGAGGGTGTTTGGGTGCAAGAGAAGATTCTGGCCTGGGGGAGGGGGATACAGGGTTTGGGAGGGAGTTGTGACCTGGGGGAGGGAGTTGGGGTCCAGGAGGGGCTGTGGTTCCAGAGGCAGGCTCTGGCTGGGAGGTGCTTACGTAAGCCAGCAGTCCTGAAGCACCCCCAAAGCAGGCTGGGCTCTCCCTGCCTGCTACAGCCCCATATCACTTGAAAATGCAGCCTGCTCCCTCCACATGCTCTCAGCTCGGGGAGGGGGGAGAGGCTTGTGCTGCCCCCATCCCCCAGGCCAATCTCTCAACTCCTATTGGCTGGTTGTTTCCGGACAAGAGAAGCTAAGAGATTGGCGGGGGTCAGTTCTTATTGGCCAGTTGTTTCCAGGCATAAGCTGTCTGGGCTGGAATCTTCATGATGCTCTCCAGCCCTCACAGGCACAGTAGGACCGTTAACCTTGCTATCCAATAGGGAATCAAAAGATGCAGAAGGAGTCAACTTTGCTTGTAGGCGACATTCATTTTGTTTTTACTGAGATGAGTAGAGTTGGGTGAGTAGACTGAGGATTCTCTGGTGTCTCTGCCAACACTCCCGGTCACATTAACTACTCTGTGAAAGGGAAGTAGCATTTCTGTGGGAAGAACATCTTGGGTATTTTTCCACTCTTCCTACAGCCTCTCCATGATTTTTAGCTTCCCCTGCTTTCTGCTTATCTATACACTTGCTGCAAAGCAGGTACAAACTTGCAAAGACACCATAAATCCGGCTTGAGTAAATTTAGAAGCACAACTCGCTGCAGGATTGCTATGCATGACTCCACACACGCCTCTAAGAATTAGCATGCTCAGTCTCTAGGTCTATATTTAGAGAAGCTAGCATAAGGAAATTCCACAGACAAATCTGTACAGTTTGCAAGTTCAGACCTGAGTCAGTGTTTGCAGCTCACAAGCTCCTGCTCTGGAATTTGCCAAAGCTATTGAAACAGATTCCAGGGAAGACGCACACACGCACGCAAAACGGTCAGACACAGTGTTTCAAAGTTAACGATGGGTTAGCGAGCAGATCAAAGATTTATTGATGCCACAAAGCATCACGACAGAAGCACGCAAAGCTGATTTTTCAAAGACACCACACAATTGTAAATGAAACAAAATGAGACAAATGACCCACACTGCAGAGAAATATAGGGGCAGTAGGAGCAGAATGCTGGCAATACATTTCAGTTATTAAAAAAAAAAGATGAAACAGTTTTAACATTTTTCCTACAAAAACACAGAAACCTCAAGTGTTTTGCTTCTAACGGGGCCTTTTTTTTTTTTAACTCAATACAAAGCTGAAATAGATACATTACAAATAAACACAACTTTCAACAACATCTACATTTGTAACTGTCAGCACCAATAGATTGCAATTGTCCTTCTCAACCCCACCAAATTCTGGATTGTGCAGACAGACAAATATGTGACCAAAGCAAATGGGTAACAAGGGCAAGTGTGCAGCCACAAGTACGTTTGGGAGAGTCTAGAGCTCCTGAAAGTTGCCAGATTGTAGATGACATTTTTAAGAAGCTGCTATTGTGACGATGGCAATGGCCGGAGCTCTGGGCCCTTTAAATCGCCGCCGGAGAGCTACGCTGCACGATCTGTGTGGCTCTGAGAGCTGAGGGAGGAGGGGCATGGCGTGCTGCTGTTTGTGTGGGGCGGAGGGCTGGCTGTACTGGCCCCGCCCTTTCTGCAAGCAGGGAGCTGCCGCCTACCTTGTCTAGGGGCCCACGGAGGCTGTTGGCTCCCCTGATAATGAACCATCTACTGCAAGGCCGTACTCGACTAAAAGCCACTCCAGAGTGCAAATTGGTAAGTTGCCAGAGTGCCTGGTTCACACTGCACAGCCGAGGAATGCAGCAGAATGTATTCGGCTTCACTTCTGCAAAGAGGCACATCACTTCATGCACTAGAGTATTCCCAGTGAAGTCAATGGGACTGGAGGTTGCTTAGGTGCTTTGCTGACTCCAGGCCTTAATGCATGACCTACCATTCTCATTACTGTAACCTCGGCCAGGTGAGGATTGTCAGCGAAATGCAGCAGAGTTTTTCCTTGGGCTGGCTTGTCTGCCACATCCCAGCACATCAGACTTTGACTTTAGGCCCTACAGAGTGGGACTTCAGACCTACAGACAGCAGGGTACATGACAAGCTAATAGAATTCTGGGCTGTAACTCTGTCACTGGAAGAGTGTTTATTACTGTTCAAACGTGCTGTGGCTGTTGGCCGTAGCCAATGAACACAAGAAATGTGTTCCTTAAGAACATAATTCATTTCAGTTTAGAGCAGCTGCTGATCTGTCTTTCAGAAGAAAATTTGCTTTGTTATGTTAATTTAAATTGCCCGATGAATCTGTAATGGGAACTGTACCACACAGTGCACACCACCTAATTCTTTGAACTTTAGAGACTTATTAAAATAGTTGGGTACTTGCGAAAACTTTGTTTTTTCCTTGCTGATAATGAATGCGAGATGGCCAATGTGCATTTTGCCAAGCTGATGACATTCTAAGCCTAGAGACATTCATGCATTACTAATAAGGGTACTGCAGAAAATTACTTTTAAAGCTCTTACTGTCAGTTTAAGATTATAAATCAAGCCCAGAGCAGAGATGTTTGCTTTAGATCTGTTAACTGGTTTCCACAACGGCAACCTGACCTAACAAACTGAAAAATAAAATTCCTCATATACAGAGTTAACTTTGTGAGAACAGAAATATGGGTTCATATAAATACTCAATCTTGAACCTGTTGATGGAATTTTTTTGTGCTGTTTTTACAAAAACAGGGGGTGTCTCCACTGCAGGGCTTACATCAAAATAAACTATGCAAATTGAGCTATGTCAATTGCATATATTATTTTGAAATAACTTATTTCGAAATAGGGATTGTCTACACAAGCACTTATTTCAAAATTGAGCGCTCTTCCTCCGACTTCCCTTACTCCTCGTACAATGAGGGGTACGGGAGTCGGAGTAAGAAGTCCTCCAGCTTAACAGTATTCTGACACTATTTCAAAATAACTGCCTACTGTGTAGATGTGGAATAAGTTATTTCAGAATAGTGCTAGTTATTTCAAAATAGTGTTGCAGTGTAGACGTACCTTTAGTCTACTTACCTGTTCTTCCATGGAAGAGACTGAGTTAAACAGCAAGTTTGTAATTTATAAACAACTGTATTGACAGCTGCCTTTGTTTTGTAACCTACCTGACTGTATTGCTGCTTCTTTACAGAGAGCTCTGGAAATTAAGCACCAGGGTTTACAAAGAGCTCAGTACCAAACTTTCAGCAAGTGCATTGACTGAAATTCCATCTGGCCCTAATGCAATTGTATAAAGAGAATCTACTTACAACTTCCCTTCCTTCCCCTGCGTATCTGGATAATAACAGAGAGACCTGTTCTTAACAAAGATTGGCTACTGGTACCACTGAAGGCTAGGGATGGGTCTTTCTTGCTAAAATAGTCATACTCAGACAACTCCTAAGCCACGTCTACACTAGAACATTATTTCAAAATTAATACATTCAACTTAATAACTCCCAATTTAACAACATGCTAAGGGAAAGCTTTGAAATTAGTCCAAGGCAGACTCGGTTAACGTGCTATCTCAACTTAGAGCTCCAGGAAGCACTGGGGAGTAATTAGTTCAAAGTAATCTGGGGAGTAGTTATTTCAAAATAGCGGCACCAGCGCATCCACACTACTGCGATTTCGAAATAACTATTTCGGAATTAGCATTACGCCTGATAAAAGCAGAAGTACAGATTTCCAATTTCATGGCCCGTTATTTCCAAATAATGGGCTGAATAGTGTGGATGCTGTGCTGGGGGGTGGGGAGTTATTTCAAAATAATATTGTAGTATAGACCAGGGTCAAGTGTAAACAATTATATCAATGTAAAGATGCCTTATGTTGGTATAACTTATGCCTTATTCTGGTATAACTTCCTCAACAGGACGGGTTGTTGTATCATGTTAACTAACTGGTATAAAGTGAGTGTGGCTATGTCTACACTATGTGTTAGGGGTCTGGTTCCCTTGCTCGTGTACACAAAGCAGTTATCAAGCTCAGGCTACTAGAAGCAGCAATGTATCGGGAGTAGTAGCAATAGAGGCCTGACTGATCTGCGTGGAGTCCAAACCCACCTGGAACTAGGGGGGTCTATGCCAGGCATTTGGAGGTGTGCCACAGAGAACAACAGAGTTCAAAATGGCTGCCCTTAAAGGAGCAGGCAATCTTTATTTTTTTTTTTTTTTTTTTGCTTAACAAAAAATCTTTAGTCTTCCTCATAAAAAAATATTGTTTGGTGTGCCTCCATCTTAAAAAGTTTAAGAAACACTGGTCTATACTCAGCTCTTCTTCCACAGCCATTGCCCGTGCCTCTGGAGCTACACTGCTAGTTATAATCCTGGTAGCTCAAGGAGAAGTAGCGTGAGCATGTGTGGATGATTGGGGCAGCACACTCCTACCTCGCTGTGTACAGACCTATGTGCGTGTGAAAATCCCAAGTGGAGCAGCACATTGAAGTGTCTTAGACCAACTCTAGATCTAGCTGAAAAACCAAGAACAACTTGTGTGAGGCCTCACTTTTTCCCTAATTTTTGTCAATTTGGAAAACTTCAACTCATCCTATTTCTGGTAAATTCAGGGCCCAGTGCTAGATGCCATTCTAGGCACATCTTCAGCATGTAGAAGGGCTCTACTTCTTTTCCCCGTGATATGATGGCTCTGCAATACGTGCACAAAGGTGACCAGGATCTGCCCTGCAAGTTATACTGCAAACTCATTTTTAATCTGCTCTGTTCCATCACTGCAGGGCTGCATATCAAGTTGCTCCCTCTAGTAGGTTTCACATTTGCCTCAAAAAGCCATTGCCCTTGTCCAAGATTACTTGGCTATTTTCTGGATACATTTCTAAGGCTACGTCTACACGGCACAGTTATTTCGGAATAAGCTATTCCAGAATAGTTACACTGCAGAGAAGCCTCAAAACTAGTCTGAGACAGGCTTTGCTAATGTAGACGTGCTATCTCGATTTAGAACCCCAGGAGGAATAACTTAGAATGACTCTGGTGAGGGGCTATTTTGAAATAGCAGAAGTGGAGCATCTACACATGCCTTATTTCAAAAGAGGCACTATTCTTTGTAGAATGAGGTTTACAAGCTGTCTGTTATTTCAAAATTATTTTGAAATAACAGAATTGCTGTGTAGATGCTTGCATAGTTATTTCAGAATAACAGCCATTTTTCCGAAATAACTTTGCTGTGTAGACACACCCTAAGGGCTCAAGGACTATTATTTCTGTTTGTATGGTTTCTGTTCAGTTTCAGCTGCTGATACGTTGCTGTTCTGTGTACTCCTCTTCCAGCATGTTACTGAATGTTAACTTCAAACCTCAAATACTGTATTTCCCCATAAGAGACCCTTCTACCCAGCTCAGTTGTGCACAAGCATTCCCATTTGTTTAGTGTTGTACTGAAGTTTCTATCTACTTGACCCAAGTCCAAGCCAGCTGTAACTAACAGTTCTGCTAAGAACTAAGGAATCAAAGTAGAATGTTTCACTACACTCAAGATGCTACACTTGATCTTAGCCCTTAAAAGGCTAAGCAATGACATAGCAATGGGAGACTCCATCTACAGTGACATCCCATCTCCCATCTTGATTTACAATATGCATTGCTGTGCCATGAAGTCACTTTTCTGTCTATTTTGTATCCCAACAGAATCTTCATCTCTGTAACGGAAGTTGTTTGGAGTTTGTAACATCCTCCATTATACCCTAGTTTTTAATGCCGCGCCCATTGGGCAGAATCAGAGAACCTGGGGGACCCGTCTAATGCTCAAGCCACCTCACTGATTTCAATGGGCATGAAAATGTAGAAAATGTGGATCTGGAAAATGTAGCAGGGGTACAGCAGGTAGATAATGAAGATGGAAGGGTAAGGAAGAAGAGAAGAGTGGCTAGTCCCATAGATAAAGGAGAAGACTTAATGGAGACAACACCAATAATGAGCATTAGGATTACAAGGGAAAATAGGAATGGCAAGGACTTGCAGCCAGAGGAAGCTAGAGATAGACCAGAGAATTTCACTGTCACTAGGAAAAGGCAGGTCTATGTGATTGGGGACTCCTTATTGAGAAGAATAGATAGGCCTGTAACCAGAGCTGATCCAGAGAATAGAAGGGTGTGCTGTCTGCCAGGTGCTAAGATAAGAGATGTGGAACTGAGGTTGAAGAGAATTATTAAGGGAGCAGGAAGGAATCCATTGATCATCCTTCATGTAGGAACAAATGATACGGCTAGATTCTCGCTGGAACGAATTAAGGGAGACTATGCTAGGCTGGGGAGGATGCTCAAGGAAATTGAAGCTCAGGTGATCTTTAGTGGGATTCTGCCTGTTCCTAGAGAACGGCAACTAAGATGTGACAGGATTATGATGATCAATAGATGGCTTAGGCAGTGGTGCTATATGGAGGGCTTTGGGATGTATGGTCACTGGGAGGCATTTATGGACAGAGGACTGTTCTCTAGAGATGGACTTCACCTAAGTAGGGAGGGAAATAGACTTCTAGGATGGAGGCTGGCTCAACTTATTAAGAGAGCTTTAAACTAGGAATTTGGGGGAGACGGTTGGGAGATGCCCAGGTAATCTCTACACCAGATTTTAACACTGAGAGGGAGGAAAACGAAGTAAGAAAGGATATAGCTGGGGGTAGGAGAATAAACATGAGGAAGGGTGGGGTGGATACTAGTCTAATAGGTCATATTGGAGGTATAACATCCGTGCCAAATTGGGTAAAGAATGTGAATGAGGCCAAACAGCAAAAATTAAGACGTTTGTGCACCAATGCGAGGAGCCTAGGTAACAAAAAGGAGGAACTAGAGTTATTGGTCCAGGAAGTGAAACCAGATAGTATAGGAATAACAGAAACATGGTGGAATACTAGGCATGACTGGAGTACAGGTATTGAAGGGTATGTGCTGTTTAGGAAAGACAGAAATAAGGGTAAAAGTGGTGGAGTCGCATTGTATATCAAAGATGAGGTAGATTGTAAAGAAATAAAAAGTGATGGAATGGAGAAGACAGAGTCCGTTTGGGCAAAAATCACATTGAGGAAGAAAACTATCAGATCCTCCCTTGGGATAGTGCTTGGGGTGTGTTATAGACCACCAGGATCCAATTTGGACATGGATAGAGACCTCTTTAATGTTTTTAATGAAGTAAATACTCATGGAAACTGTGTAATCATGGGAGATTTCAACTTTCCAGATATAGACTGGAGAACAAGTGCTAGTAATAATAATAGGGCTCAGATTTTCCTAGATGTGATAGCTGATGAATTCCTTCATCAAGTAGTTGCTGAACCAACAAGGGGGGATGCTATTTTAGATTTGGTTTTGGTGAGTAGCGAGGACCTCACAGATGAAATGGTTGTAGGAGACAACCTTGGCTCGAGTGATCATGAGCTAATTCAGTTTAAATTAAATGGAAGGATAAACAAAAATAAATCGGAGACTAGCGTTTTTGATTTCAAAAGAGCTAACTTTAGTAAATTAAGGAAATTAGTTAGAGAAGTTGATTGGACTAAAGAAATTATGGATCTTAAAGTGGAGGAGGCCTGGAATTATTTTAAGTTAAAGTTGCAGAAACTGTCAGAAGCCTGTATCCCTAGAAAAGGGAAAACATTTATAGGCAGGTGTGTTAGACCAAGCTGGATGAGCAAGCATCTCAGAGAGGTGATTAAGAAAAAGCAGAAAGCATATAAGGAGTGGAAAATGGGAGGGATTAGTAAAGAAAGCTACCTTATTGAGGTTACAGCATGTAGGAATAAAGTGAGAGAGGCTAAAAGTCAGGTAGAGTTAGACCTTGCAAAGGGAATTAAAACCAATAGTAAAAGGTTTTATAGCCATATAAATAGGAAAAAAACAAAAAAAGAAGAAGTAGGACCGCTAATTACTAAGGCTGGAGTGGAGGTTAAGGATAATCTAGGAATGGCCCAATATTTGAACAAATACTTTGCTTCAGTCTTTAATGAGGCTAATGAAGATCTTAGGGATAATGGTAAATTAACAAATGGGACTAAAGATAAGGAGGTAGATATTACCATATCCGAGGTAAAAGCCAAACTTGAACTGCTTAATGGGAGTAAATCGGGTGGCCCAGATAATCTTCATCCAAGAATATTAAAGGAACTGGCACATGAACTTGCAAGTCCATTAGCAAAAAATTTTAATAAATCTCTAAACTCAGGGGTTGTACCATTTGACTGGAGAATTGCTAATATAGTTCCGATTTTTAAGAAAGGGAAAAAAAGCGACCCGGGTAACTATAGGCCTGTTAGTTTGACATCTGCAGTACGTAAGATCCTAATACATCCCAAGATCGTATTAGCCTTTTTCACAGCCATGTCACAATGGGATGTATTAGGCGAGGTATTTCCAGTAGGGATAAGGAAGTGTTAGTGCCATTATACAAGGCATTGGTGAGACCCCATTTGGAATACTGTGTGCAGTTCTGGTCTCCCATGTATAAGAAAGATGAAATCAAACTGGAACAGGTACAAAGAAGGGCCACTAGGATGATCCGAGGAATGGAAAACCTGTCTTATGAAAGGAGACTCAAGGAGCTTGGCTTGTTTACCTTAACCAAAAGAAGGCTGAGGGGGGACATGATTGCACTCTTTAAATATATTAGAGGGATAAATACCAGGGAGGGAGAGGAATTATTTAAGTTTAATACCAATGTGGACACAAGAACAAATGGATATAAGCTGGCTAGTAGGAAGTTTAGACTTGAGATTAAACGAAGGTTTCTAACCATTAGAGGAGTGAGGTTCTGGAACGGCCTTCCAAGGGAAGTAGTGGGGGCAAAAGATCTATCTGGTTAAAAGATTAAACTAGATGAGTTTATGAAGGGGATGGTTTGATGAGATAACATGATCTTGGTAGCTAATTGACCATTCATTATCAGTGGGAAATAGGTCAATGGAGGGATGATAGGAGTTACTATAGAGAACTTTCTGGGTGTCTGGCTGGTGAGTCTTGCCCACATGCTCAGGATTTAGCTGATCGCTATATTTGGGATCGGGAAGGAATTTTCCTCCAGGGTAGATTGGCAGAGGCCCTGGAGGTTTTTCGCCTTCCTCTGTAGCATGAGGTACAGATCACAGCTGGAGGATTCTCTGCATCTTGGTGTCTTCAAAGTATTTGAAGGCTTCAATATCTGAGATATAGGTGAGAGGATTATTCTAGGCGGGGTGGGTGAGATTTTGTGGCCTGCACTGTGCAGGGGGTCAGACTAGATGATCATAATGGTCCTTCTGACCTTAAAGTCTATGAGTCTATGAGGTTCAAGAGTGCATTTGTTCAATTGCGGGAGTGGTGTTGTACAGATAATCTTGCACACTTCTGTCGAAAGACTTAAAAAAAATCTTTCTAACATGGTCTAGTATGGATCTTCCCAAACTTTTTGGGGAGATGTGGCCTCTTCATGGGAGTTCACCTAAGATCCCCACCTCAATTACCACTGGTCCGGGGCAGAAGGTAGCTCAGCAAAAGCAAGAGGTGGGCCATACTGGGGTGGCAGCAGGACTTGACTGACATTTGCCAACTTCCTCAGTACCCTCAGATGTATTAAATCCGAACCCATGGATTTGCTTATGTTTAGCTTTTCTAAATAGTTCCTAACTTATTCTTTACCCACGAAGGGCTGTCCACCTCCTTCCCATACTGCATTGCCTAGTGCATTTTTCTGGGAGCTGACCTTGTACGTGAAGACAGAAGCAAAGAAAGCACTGAGTACTTCATCTTTTCCCACATCATCTGTCACTAGGTTACCTCCCTCATCCAGTAAGGGCCTCTCTGATCACCCTCTTATTGCTAAGATGCCTGTAGAAACCTTTCTTGTTATCCTTCACATCCCTTGCCAGCAGCAATTCCAATTGCACTTTTGCCTTCCTGATAACTGCCCCGCATTCTTGATCAATATATTTATACTCTTCCCTAGTCATCTGTCCAATTTTCCACTTCTTGTAAGCTTCCTTTTTGTGTTTAAGCTCACCAAGGATTTCCCCAGTGAGCCAATCTGGTCGCTTACCATATTTGCTTTTCTTGCTGCGCATCTGAATGGTTTCTTCCTGTGCCTTTAATAAGGCTTCTTTAAAATAGTGCCAGCTCTTCTAGACTCCTTTCCCCTTCATGTAAGCATCGCAGGCAATCCTGCCTATCAGTTCTCTGAGGGAGTCAAATTCTGCTCTTCTGAAGTACATGGTGTGTATTTTGCTACTCTCCTTTCTTCCTTTGGTCAGGATCCAGAAATCTACCATCTTATGATCACTGCTTCCCAGGTTGTCACCCACCTCTACTTCCCCTACTAGTTCCTCCCTGTTTGTGAGCAGCAGGTCAAGCTGTGCATGGCCCCTGGTCGGTTCCTTCAGCACTTGTACCAAGAAGTTATCCCCAACATTCTCCAAACACTTCCTGGATTGTTTGTGTACAGCTGTATTGGTCTACTAACAGATGTCAGGATGATTAAAGTCGCCCATGAGAACTAGGACCTGCAAACTGGAAGCTTCTCTACGTTGTCCAAAGACAGCCTCGTCTACCTCATCCACCTGATCCGGTGGTCTATAGTAGACACCAACCACATCACCCCTGTTTCTTCCACCTCTAAACTTAACCTATAGACTCTCCCTCTAAATACTGGAGCTCTGAGCAATCATACTGCTCTCTTACATACAATGCAACTCCTCCTTTTCTCCTCCCCCTGTTCTTCCTGAACAGTTTATACCCTTCCATGATAGTGCTCCAGTCATGCAAGTCATCCCACCAAGTCTCCGTTATTCCAATCAAATCATAGTTCTTCGACTGGGCCAGGGCTTCTATTTCTTCCTATTTGTTTCCCAGTTTTCTCACATTTGTGTACAAATACCTTAGATAACCAGTTGATCGCCCTACCTTCTCCATCTGATTCAGGGGTCCTTCTTTGTTGCTCATTCCTCCTTGTGTTTCTTCCCGTTATCTGACTTCCTCACTTACCTCAGGGGTTAGGTCATTGTCCCCCAACAAACCTAGTTTAAAGCCCTCCTCACTAGGTTTGCAAGTCTGCCTCTGAAGATGCTCTTTCCTCTCTTGGTTAGGTGGATCTTATCTCTTCCTAACAATCCTTGTGCCCGGAACAGAGTCCCATGGTCGAAGAAACCAAAGCTCTCTTTCCAACACCACCTGTGCAACCACGCATTTACTTCCTCAATTCGACAATCTCTACCCGGACCTTTTCCTTCAATCGGAAGGATGGACGAGAACACCACTTGCGCTTCAAATTCTTTGATCCTTCTTCCCAGTGCTACATAATCTGCTGTGACCTGCTCAAGGTCATTCTTGGCCATATCGTTAGTTCCTACATGGAGAAGAAGGAAGGGATAGCGATCCAAAGGTTTAATCATTTTGGGAAGACTCTCGGTCACATCCTGAATGCAAGCTCCCAGTAAGCAGCACAGTTCTCGAGACATCAGGTCTGGATGGCAGATGGATGATTCAGTCCCTCTTATGAGGGAGTCCCCGACCACCACCACCCATCTTCTTCTTTTGGGGGTCATGGTTGTGGAACTCCCATCCCTAGAACTACACATCCCATGCCTTCCGGTAGATGGTGCTCCCTTCTGATTTCTTCCCTGAGAGGTCCCTGCCAAAGCATTCTCCACCGCAGTGCCTGTGGAGGGAACCTGATAACAGTTACTTACCTCTACAGGAATGGGGGATACCTGAGTTGACCTTCTTCTCCTTCTAGAGGTTACATGCTGCCAGTTTTCTTCCTTGTCCTGTACTGCCCTGACTGGCTCTTTAGTCTGCTGTGGCTGCAGGATTAAATGCTGCCTTCTATCGAGGAAGTCTTCATCCTCTCTGATGGAACATAGGGTCGATACTTGGGCCTCAAGTCCTCTAATTTTTTCTTCCAAAATGGTGACCAGCTTGTGCTTAGTGCAGATGAAATCCTTTCTTTCTTCTGGGAGGAAGACAAACATGGCATATGCTGTGCAGGTAACAATAACAGACCTATCACCACCCATACCTGCCTTCCTTCTGAGAGATTCCTCAGTTGTTATTAAATGACATCTTGAAGAGCAAGAGTGTAGTGAAAAGATTTTAAAGAATGGTGAGTATATCTCACCCCCTTCCCACTCCCCAACTCCTGCTCCAAACTTCCTGTTAGCAGCCCCTGTTTGCAAGCTCCCTGGTCACTGACTCACTCCTTTACAAAGCCCTGGACTGCCTGATAGCCCCTCCGCCTGATTAAGGCTCAATCAATGAGCGGGGGCTTCTATATTTCGAACCCTGGTTAGAAGCTCACAGCTTCCACCTGCCAGTCACAGCACACACTCCGTGAGGGGAGGAGGGAGGGAAGGAAAAACCAAACAGCTAAACACAAGCTCAGCACATAGCAAGAAAACCTCAAATACAAACACAAACACACACTACAGAGAGCCACTTTCTTCAAGGGTCCTGTATTAGCTTCCTCCTTTATCTGGAGAACTCCCTCTCCAAACTCCCTGTTGACAGCCCCTGGGGTTCGCAATTTCTCACACAATAAGCACGGCTGAGAGCTGGAAACAGAATGACCCGTATTGTGTACTTTGACCCCACTCATGTCAATGCCAACCTTTGTAATGTTCAGTGGGCACAGGGGTAGGTTCTTGCTTGTGAGCTAAAGCAGCAGTGTTTCTTGCTCTGGGGATTTGAAGTAAGGCATGAGCTATATTAGCCGTGGCCTTTTACATTCCCAAGCAATTTAAGAATTTTCCTAATTTAAATTTGATAATATCCCTATTTCTCTTTCAAATGAGCTTGATTTAAATCTTAATAACCTCATTTTAGAAAAAAAAAATCAGGAAATATAGCCAAGGCGGTAGCAGCTGTTCAGATCCAAAAGGTTATCACTAATAAGCTGTTGAGAAAGCAATTTAACACCATTTCTCGCCACCATCACAAATCTGACAGGTTTACAAATTAAACACATTGGAAGCCTAATGTTAACATCCATGTTCTGTCAGGTCTGCCTGTGACTAATCTGAAATGTAGCTTTGATTGCTGTGACTAATAAATAACCCTGCTTAATAAACTTTATCTTATAATTATTGCAGTGCGAACAGTATCCTAATTAGAACTAGTCCCATGTCTCATTTATTGGCGAGTGATGGGGAATACCTCAGAGGGTTTATTTAAGGCAAAGATGTAACCCAAGGTCCCGACTGCAGAACTGGGTTGCAGGACTCCTCACTCTAGAAGGGTTACGTGGTTATGTTTGATCTCAGAGAGCTGAGCCAGCTGGGTGTTGGGTCTGGTGGGAAGTTCTGACTTGGAAACCGATCTAGCAAAGTTCAGGCCCATAGTTCAACGAATGTGCAATGACAGTAATAAACACATTGCTCCAAAGCAAAGGGACACTTAATGAGGACAGTACGAAGAGTTGATAAGCGGCCAGTGCAGGAGATTAGCATGGTAGTACATGTATACAAACTTGTGTTTCAAGATAATTTCCCTTTTCTTTCAAAAAGGAAAAGAAAACATGCAAGAAACAGAGATTGCTGTTCTGGTCTTCAGTATAAAAACCTCACCCAGCAGGACAGAACTCCGTTGATATTATGATGTATTACAATGCTAACTTCTGGCAGCTGCACCACAATGGTCCTTGTATTGCAATTCTCTATGGTATTGGCTATTGAGCTACATGCAGTACAAATCCCCACTTCTGTACTAGCATGTGTGCGAGTATCACAAGGTTCCAACAAGAACCGCTAGGACTGTTCGCCAACAGGGACTCCAGAGGATTAGATTCTTCCTAATGGTGTGAGCCAAAGCATCAAATAATTAGTTCCCAATTACAGGGTGATTAAGAGAAATGGTCTCTGCAAAGGGCAGCGACGGGAGCAATCTGAGGGCATGGAAGCTTTCCTGGGGGAAAGGAGGGGGAATACGGGAGTCAGGATACAGTTGTCAGATATAAGAAAAGCAATAGGAGATAGGATATAATGTGCAAGAGCCCAGACAATGAGTGTTCAGTCACTAGGACCGTGCAGAAGGCAACCGCCTGTCTAGAAGTCAAGGTAAATTGGATGAATGATTCAAGCCCTAGATACAAAGTGCAGCAGCCCCAGCAGGAGCCTCAATGGGAGGAAAGTATGAAGGTTGAAGAAGTTCGGCTCTGGACACACAGAATCCTCAGGTTTGTTGACAAGGGAGGAGGCAGGCTAGAATGCCAACAGGAGAAGAATGGCAGAGCATTTCAGTAGGGTATTGAAGGTCAGACTCAGCCAGGAGACAATGCATTCAAATGAGTGTTTCCTTGACTCCCTGCGGAATAGATTCAGCACATCTTTAAACCCTGCCAACACAGTCAGTGGTTCCGAAAAGAACCTCTATCAGACATGAGGTGCTGCACAGCAGTTTCATTTCTCCTGGCAGGGCTTTCTAAGGCAGGGGTCCTAAAATCTTAAGCACAGGTACAAAGGACTTCTTCACTCTGATTTGGGGTATAACAGGGAAGGGGGGCACAGGGGGAGACAGGCAGACTCCTGGTTGGACAGATAGAAGACCCTTTACAAAAATGAAACTGGAAATGCCTGACCTAGTCATGGAGGGTGTGATGCCTTCCCAGTGGCACCCACATCTGCGAGACCCTCACTACCCCCTGCCCTTAGCGTGAGGAAGCTTAGTCTGCACCTGCTGGGGATCAGCTCTGCCACCCATGGACAGCATGCTCACTACTCGCTAGGCCTACACAGGTTAGCAATACATACACAACACTCATGACGTCTCCCTGGAGCATCCAGCCCTCCGTCCACTGAAGATTTGCTGCTTCCAAAAAGAGGCAGGATAGCCCAGCTCCACCATTTCCACCTCAGACCACGGCTACACAACACACATCACAGATATTATTGATAATGAAAATGAATGTAAGTTTATTGAAGAGAAAAGATTCAAGTGGCAGCAAGTAGAAATATTGGAAACAAGTGTTTACATATAAAATCAACATGCATTCTAGAACCTAGATCTACTTAACTAGATGCCTTCGTTTATGCTGTGTTATTATAGCCATGCCAGTCCCAGTACAATAGAGAGACCAAGTGGGTGAGGTTATATCTTTTACTGCCCAACTTCTGTGGATAAGAATGCATGCCTGAAAAACTCGTCTCTCTCATCAGCAGCTGCTGGACCAATAAAAGATAAACCCTCGCCGACCCTGTCTTCCTAGAGGTTTTCATGTTTGAGCAATGCTTGCCCAAAGGCCTTCCAGCATTTTACAACCAGTGGACGTAGTGAATACCTCTGCACCCCCAGATACACCCCAACAATCCATTATCTTTATGGGTAAGCAGGAACCCCTCCTGCTGTTTATTTCTTCCTGTAAACTTCCTCTTGAAAATTTCACCATCTCTTGATTAGCACTCGGCTCATGATGCAAACCGGCCACCACTGTGAAGTACACAATGCCCAACGCACGCAAGCAGACAGAGACAGACAGACAGTCCATGTTACCTCCTGGTTTAAAGGAACCTGCCCAGGACATGTCTTCTCCTCGTTACGTGCCTGAGGAATATAATTCAGTAGACATAACCCCTTTAATGGGGATATCATTTTGTTCATCAGGTGCAGGGCAATCTAAGTTCAGAAATGATTTGTATGAGGGGATGAGAGATGCATTTCATATTCTAAGTGGATGGGAGACTAGAAGAATATAATGCCACCTGGTGTTAAGGAACTTTCTATTCTCTTCTGAAGCCAAGGGCAAGTTCTGTTTAAAGGAGGAGGCTGAAGTTTTGAGCAGTTATGTTGCATAGCATCTCGCAGGATCACGCCCGTAGAATTAGCTCTGTTACTTCCATCCAGCAAAACTTTCAGGAAGATGAATTGTCCCTTCGACCCACTGCAGGACTGATCAGTGACTGATTTGCAGTTACACCCTTAAGGCCAATTTGAAACGTTCTGTTGGGGAATAAACTTGTGCTGTGATACAGCATTAGCTGTACCCTTATTCAAAGTCATTCAATTTTAACACGGTCTATAAATTATTCAATTGTGGAGGCCTTTATGCCAATGGTGGGCAACCTGTGGCCAATGGGCTACATGCCACCACCCCCAGAGCTCCTATTGGCCAGGAACAGAGAATCAGGACTACTGGGACAGCAGCAGATGGTATTTCTAGACAGTCAGCACTGGCCAAATGTCTCATGGCCCGCAATCAAATTACCCTGATGGGTCGCATATGGCCCATGGGCTGCAGGTCGCCCACCTCTGTCCTAATCAATGGGAACCCCCTGTCACCCAATGGACTGATGTTTCCAGCACTATTTCATTTGTTGCATGATGGTTTGATGAGAAATGAATTGATTCAAATAATAGTTTTAAAATCTCCACTTTAGGCTTCTCAGTTCGAACTAGGGAGGCTAATGAGGGCGACCGAAATTGCTAATGAAGCGCAAGATTTAAATATCCTGAGCTTGATTAGCATATTCCCAGCCGGTCGCCATTTTGGAAACTGACTAGCCCGAAGTAACTGCCCGCGTCGACATGCGATAGAGAAGCGGGATTCCGACATAAACCCTTAGTTCGAATTAACTGTTACGCCTTGTGGAATATGAGCTACACCAGACTAACACGGCTACTTTTCTATCACTATCCGAACACTGAACTACGGGTTTGTTCAGTTCTATTACTAAGTCTGTTCAAGAGGACGGTTTCCTTTCTTGATGTGTGAGCAGATAATGGTCTGGTTTGGAGGATGGCCGATACATTTTTCAATTGACTTGTTTTCCCACTTGGCAGACAGAAGCTCTGATTTCTGCAAGGGTTACAAAGTGCTGTGCTGTGGTACAGTTTGGACATCTTGAGAGATGAGCATTTCAACTTGTTAGATGAATCTGGAAAACTTCCCAGATTATACATCTGCCAGTAAAACTTATACCTTCCAAGAACATGTCTGCAGAGAAGGATGTGAGCATGATTAATAGGCTCCGTTTCTCAGTGTTCACAACAATTGTGGGGTATCCCTTCACCCAGAAAAGTCTTATCTGTTAGCAAGTACAAGGTCTGCATGCCAGTCACAGTGTTCCCAGCTGTTGATCCAGCTGCACAATTCACCATATGCCCCCTACTTAAATGAGAAACTGGAAGTGAGGGAGAAAAAGATCTTATTAGGTCATCTTTTCTAGCATGCCCTCCGGCGATTTGACTTTTCAGTGACTCATGCAATGGGATTTCTACCGGACCTGTTGGGAGATTACACCAGTCTAATAGCTAGATCTCACTGTTTGAATCCAGCTGACATTTAGCCAAATTTTCCTGACATTTAGCCAAACTTCCTTCAACTTGATTTCATCCCATGATCCCTGGTCAGACCCTATTATATCACCAAGAATTTTTCCTCCGTCTTCCAATTTCTGTAAGCAGACAGCTCTCCACTATTCCCCAGACTAAAACACACTGTCACCTAGCCAACCTTGATTTAGTTATTTTAATCTTTCCAAACCACACTCCATTTTGATTTCATGGTGGGATCTGAAGAAGATCTATAAGATAGTCCCCATGCTTTATTTTGTTTCACCTTACTACAGCATAGTTTCCTAACTGAGAGGGAAACAAAACTGGGTTCCAAACCAGACAGCCATTTCAAATAATTTGCTGAAGGTCTACCTGCAGGGTTCCCAGGTAATTTGCAGTATGGCTAATCTTTCAAATGAAAAGCCGATGCAAATAATCATGACACCTCAAGGTAATGGTTGTTTGTTCATTCCAGGACATCTCTAATTATTTTTCCATTAGTTTAAAGAAAGGAGGATTAATTTACTCCCGAAAAAGTTTCAAGCACTAATTTAAAAAGTAATTACCTTCGAAGGGAAATATGGGAAAGAGAAATAGAAACATGGTGAAATTTAACTATAAACCAAAATTCCTGTGGTGCAGATGAATACGATAGGTTTTCTTTAAATGGCTCGTGAGCCTTAGAGTGGTGATCACCAAGGGTTAGTTTTTAGAAGCTTCCAGAAAACAGCCAGAGCAGCAGTATGGAGGCAAGTAGGCCTCGCATATTTATATTTTGTAAACCTGATTACCAAACTGTGCTCGTGGGGTTCCTACACATTATTATTGCCGAGTAAAGAGGAAATTGCCGAGTAAAGAGGAAATTATTCAAGTCACTGCAAATAAAAATTTTAAAAAATACAGTGGTTGCAAACCTCAAACTCTCATTTGGGAAAACACTGAAGCACGTGTATGGATAGAGACAGTCAATGAGCTGGCCAAATCTGGAAGATGGGAAACTCAGATAGAAATCACAATAGTTGAGGATGCTGATAGCAGAAATAAATGTCAAAAGATAAATGATCATTTGATAGATATGACGGCGTCTCAGGAAATAATGTCCACTGTGGGATAGGACACGCCAGATGAATACAATTCAGTAGAGCTAGGACCTAGGGTTGCCAGATGGTTTAACCAAAAATACCGAACACCTACCTCTCAAAAAAAAAACCCAAGGAAGGCATTGCTTCCCCTTAGTCTTTAGGCTTTTTGCTAGCGGCCATTTTGTTTTATTGATCAAGCCAGAATGCAGCTTCCCTGCGGAACCAGGGGTATCAGAGGCCTGAGGGGGGGCCCGGGGGCTGGGCCCAGTTGCCGAGTGTGTCGTAGGGTTGCCAGCTGTCCGGTATTTTCACCTCCTGGCAGGGAAAAGCCCAGAAAAGACATATTTTAGGTGTCTGATATTTTCTGAATTTTTTTACTGGACAGGAGGCAAAAATACCGGACTGTCCGGGTCAATATCGGACACCTGGCAACCCTACTAAGACCAAGCTATATCAACTCTGCAGGCCGTGGCAAGAGCAGGTTTTTTATACCTTTTGGATCGAGCGTTTACAAAAAGATGCAGTTAGTCACCACATTCATTCTCAGACTTCATGCTCTGGTATGATTATTGTGGAACAAGGCAAAAAGAGGCTACTTATGCACGTCCTTGTACTCTTTGCCGAAGAAGCAGCACCTGAAGCACTAGTGCAATGTTTTAAAGCTTGTGCTTGAGTGCTCAGAACTGGGGCTTATAATTTTAAGCATCTGTATTCCTGCAGCAGCTATACATGCTTCTGAAACCCAGTATATAAATTTCTGTTAGGAAAAAAAATATTGTTCTCAACTTTAGAATGGAATTGTTTATAAGTTAAATAAGTGGCAAATTGATGTAGGGATAAAAGAAGTAAAAAAAATGAACTATTATGAATAGTCTCACTAAAGTTCGGCACTATTTTAGTACCTTTCTGAATCGAGTTTGGGGGTTTTCACTAAGGTCTAATCTGGCCCTAACTAAAATTAAGTAAAAAATGCCATCCTGGTAGACATATAGAATGGATACCTCAGAAAGGCAAGAACTGGTGGAGTTTAGAGCCTGAATTACTTGACTTTAACGGTGTGCCTTCCAGGTTGCAGCTTAAATGAAGACACAGAATGTTTGGTGACATCTGTTCGCTTTGTCTTCAGCTACCTAACCAGTGTCTGTCTGTTCAGTGACTAAAATAGGTGGCTTCAGTATTCAGCACCAGCCTCAACCATCTTAAAAGTCATATGTCAGACCTCAAATCATGATTGGCTTAAAATCATGGTGATTTTTTTGAAGTTCACATGAGTAGTCTTCGGGTTGGGCAAAAAGGCTATGTCTCTTTGGGATTTACTATGAAGATGATGGACTCTAGGCTTGAAGGGTGCATCCAGATCACATATTCAAGTTTTTTACCATTGCTAGGAAGGCTAGATTTAAGTTGAGAAATTATAACAACACCACATAGTACAAGAGTCACAATAAAAACCACAAGAGATGCTAATTCTGGACACAATTTCGCTTTTTGTTTTGTTTTTTTTACCAACGCAGTACCATTTTGGGATTGCCAGAGAAACTAAATTACAATGGAGAGACAGAGAAGCGTATATTTCAGTCTGTGGCACACTTGAAATGTCAATTTAATGTATGAAATTAAGATGCCGCCCTCAGATTACATACAGGGATTACTAAGTAATTTCATCATGTTGTAACAGGATACCAGAACCAGTTGTTTCAGAAATACTAAGCAACAGTTTGAAAGCGAGATTACAAATGGCTTAAAGGTATCAAGTAAGGCAGAACAAAGTTGCAGGAACAAATGCTGATGCTACTTAGTGACTCCAGAGTGACACCATATAGAACTATAAGTGTGTCTACACTGCACCATAGCTCGAAATAAGATATGCAATTTGAGCAACGCAAATTGGGTATTTTATTTCAAAAGAGATTATTTCATAATTTAATTTCAAAATAACCCTCTATTCCGAAACATCCCTTACTCCTCGGGGAATGAGGTTTACAGAGGCGTCAGAATAGCGAGACCTTATATTTTGAAACAACAAGCTTGCTGTGAAGATGCAGGGTAGCTATTTTGGGATACTCTGGTATCCTGATATAACATTGCAGTGTAGACGTTGCCTAGCTGGTATCATAACACTGATCGACTTTATCTGTGATGAGCCTTTAATTTACAAATCATCATGCAGTCATCATGCAACTTGGTTATTTCTGAAGAATCATTTCTATCGCTAAATTCACAGGATCCACGAGAAATACTAGAGAGGTGAGAATATTTATTGTTCAAGATGAATAGCTATGTGGGTGAACTTCACAAAGTAACTAAAGATTCAGATGAATTTCTAAATGAATTTCCTTTGCCCGTTTGATCACCACTAGCAATAGTTTTCTACAAACATTTAAAGTGATCTAGTTTTATGGCAGAAATGTTTTCATAAAAAGCTAATTTCTAAGCAAAAAACTACAAATTGGACAAACAGTGTTTGCATGATCATCCAATCCAGAAACAGAAACTAATATCATATGATTAATATTCTAATTAACCACACACACTTTCAATGTAGGATAAGCATCACCAATGAGTACAGGAGGAGATATCTGAATGCAATGGTGACAGAAACGGAGCTGCTCAGAAATATTCCACAGGCAGAGAGAGGATCAATTGGTTTGTTACACGGCTGAGTTGTTCATTTACCCCTGTTGAACAGTAAGCACTTGCTTCTGTAGTTGCCTGTGATTGCTCAGCACACTTGTAGGGCAGATGGGGCTAGACCTGGCCCTACGTCTGATTGAACTTTTGTCCTGTTTTTCATCCATGTTATTGATTTATAAGGATGGAAGAGTTAATCCAGATCAATTCCTTCCATCCATGGCAAAAAAGTTAAACTGAACTCAAACCAAGCTTCAATAAGGGTCATGCCCCCCAAATTTGTGCTCACTGGGAGTCTATTACCTTTCCCTGCCTGCTTGGAAAGGACACTTAGATTTCTCCATGGCACCATTTCTCCCTTGACGAAGACCATGAGCAGACGTCAGTGTAGGTATGTGGGAATGAAACTGGCAGGAGTAAGGCTGAAGAAAGGGGTTGTACTTGCACAGAGCCGGGAAGACATCCATCCTAGGGATGTGTTCTCTCTTCAGCAGAGTCTTCCTATAATGAGGATCTGATCTCCTTAAAGGGGAGAGATTCCAGGTCAACTATATGAACACTGCCTTTCCTTCTAGCAGCTCCAGTTCTGCCCCTCATCCCTCCAATTCCTCGTCTTCCTCCAGTGCTGCCTCCCGCCTCCAAGCAGGCCTTGCAATTGGAGGAGGACAGTTAAAAATGCCTCTGCTCCTGTCTGGGGCCTGCAGCTACCCCACCCTTGTGAGCTGCGCATTGCACACAACCCTGTCTCGCTGCCTCTGCTCACTCCAGCGATGGTTGTTATCTGGCGGGTAGAAAGCTACCAGGAGCATGCAAACACAAGGTAGAGGAGAAAGTCATTTTCCCAGAGGGTACAGGAAGGGAGACAGGGCTCAGGAGACAGGAAAAAAGGACAGGGAAGGATAGTTATAAAATAAAGGGGAGGAAGCGGGGAAGGAAAATGAGCTTTTACATAACAGGCCGCTGCTAACTCTCATTGGAACTGGGTGGCTAGTTCTCTGTAGGGAGCTGGCCAGAGAGAAAGAGGCCAGGAAGAGCGAGGTAAGAAGCAAGGGCAGCATGTATAGTGTGGGTGAGGAAACTCCGGCCAGTAGCAAATTGAAGAAGAGAAATCTGCATTTGTGTGGTTATTTAACTCCCCATATTGGCTATCACTAGAGAGCAGTGATGTATATTTGATAAAATTAGAATAATAGAATCAGAGAATCACAGGGTTGGAAGAGACAGCAGGAAGTGATCAAGTCCAGCCCCCTGCCCAAGGCAGGACCAATCCCAACTAAATCAACCCAGCCAGGACTTTGTAGAGCTGGGACTTAAAAACCTGTAGGGATGGAGATTCCACCCCCTCCCTAGGGAACCCATTCCAGTACTTCACCACCCTCCTAGTGAAATAGTTTTTCCTAATATCCCACCTAGACCTCCCCCAGGGATCTGGGAGTCTTTCCACTTACTTCAGCATGCTTTGGATCAGGCCGACACTGGGCTAGGTTCATAGGTACACCCAGGCTGGTTTGGAATACGTGCCCCACGTAAGACACAGGTGAATAACTGTGCCACTCTACCAAGCACAGCGCCTAGCCTCAGGTGCAGCACGGGGCCCACTTCTGGGTGCCACACTGTAAGAAAGTTGTGGACAAACTGGAGAGTCCAGAAGAGAACACCAAAAGTGATACAACATTTAGAATACAGGCAGTCCCCGAGTTACGCGGATCCGACTTATGTCGGATCCGCAGTTACGAACGGGGCACTTCCTCTCCCTGGTCTGGAGCAGACCAGGGAGAGGAAGCAAAGCGGCGGCGGAACGCGCGGCCAGCTGACAGCCCAGACGCGTCTGGGCTGTCAGCTGGCCGCGCGCTCCGCTCTGCTCCCCCCCCCCCCGTCTGCAGACCAGGGGGAGGGGGAGCAGAGTCTGGGCTGTCAACTGGCTGCGCGTTCCGCCGCTCTGCTCTGCTCCGCTCCGCTCTGCTCTGCTCCCCCTCCCCCTGGTCTGCAGACCAGGGGGAGGGGGAGCAGAGCGGAGCACGCGGCCAGCTGACAGCCCAGACGCGTCTGGGCTGTCAGCTGGCCGCGCGTTCCGCCGCTCTGCTCTACTCTGCTCCCCCTCCCCCTGGTCTGCAGACCTGGGGGACGGGGAGCAGAGCAGAGCAAAGCCGCGGAGCCCGAGGGCAGCAGGATAGCCACGGCGCGTCTGGGCTGTCCCGCTGCCCGCGTGTTCCGCCGCTTTGCTCCCCGTCCCCCTGGTCTGCAGACCAGGGGGACGGGGAGCAAAGCAGAGCACAGCCACGGAGCCCGAGGGCAGCAGGATAGCCACGGCGCGTCTGGGCTGTCCCGCTGCCCCCGTGCTCCGCGGCTTTGCTCCGGACGCCTGTGGTACAGCAGCTGGGGCACTGCCGGTTGGTCCCGTAGCGCCGCTCTGGGTGCCACTGGACCAACCCAGCAGCACCCCAGCTGCTCTGCCCCAGGTGTCCCCTAGTCAGCAGCTGCTGAAAATGACCAGTGGCTGACTACAGGAAGCCCCTGCCCCGGGCTTCCTGGAATCAGCCGCTGATCAGTTTCAGCAGCAGCTGACTTGGGGATGCCTGGGGTTCTTAAGTTGAATCTGTATGTAAGTCAGAACTGGCGTCCAGATTCAGCCACTGTTGAAACTGATCAGTTTCAGCAGCGGCTGAATCTGGACTCCAGTTCCGACTTACATACAGATTCAACTTAAGAACAAACCTACAGTCCCTATCTTGTACGTAACCCGGGGACTGCCTGTACCTCAACTCTGAGGGGAGGTTACAAACTGGGCTTCTCTTGAGAAAAAAAAGTCCGAAGGGGCAACTCTCCATATATGGTAAGGGCTCTTACAAAGAGGACAGAGGTCAATTGTTTCCTCACGTCCACTGAAGGTAGGACAAGTAATAATGGGCTTAATCTGCAGCACAGGAGATTTAGGCTAGCTATGATCAAAAACTTGCTAACTGTTAAGGGTTAAGCACTGGGAGATGTTTCCAAGGGAGGTTGTGGAATCTGTGTCATTGGAGGTTTTTAAAAACAAGCTAGACAAACATCTGTCAGGGATGCTCTGGGTTCACTTGGTCCTGCTTCAGCACAGGGGGCTGGATTAGAGGACCTCTTGAGACCCCTTCCAGCCCTACATTTCTATGAAATCCATACAGCTGGCTTACCCAACCAGATTTATAGCTGTTTCCATTGGTGGAGGGGCTAAAAGCAGCTACAGCACCCTAGTGGCTCTGGCCAAATGAGCTGTGAATTAATAACTATCCAGTATATGTGTCTCCGAGTGTCTGAGATCATTACACTTCAGCATAAACTATATTTCTTATTTGAAATATTTAATCTCTACTTCAAGTCAGGATTATACTTGATGCAGATACTTGCATATAACCTCAGAACCTTAGATTCCAACACTGGTATTAACATTAATTCCAGAACTTTTGACATCTGCAATTACAAAACTGAAAAGGAGCAATTTTCTAGCATAATACTGGGGTTTGTACAATCAATTTCTCAAACAACTGTGGAGTACACCCCCATGTGAACCAAACAAAAGTAGGGTGACCAGATGCCCCATTTTTAAAGGGACAGTTCCATATTTTAACCTCTTGCAGGTGTCCCTTCTTGGGTTTTTTAATGAGAAAATTGTCTCATATTTTCTGTCTTTCCCTTTCCAGTCTCAGTAATGGTGAGTCCTAATACTGGCTGGATCTCTGCTCACCAGCCGCGCAGCCATCAGTGGTGAGTGGGGGGGGGGGGGGGGAGCCAGTGACAGGTGAGGGGGTGAGCGTTCCAAGCTAGTGATTGGGCAAAACTGTGATGTACAGGAATGGCCACTTGTCCTGCTCATCCATGAGTGCAGTGCCTAAACAGAAGTTCCTTTTTACACTCAACAGTTCGTGTAGGCGTGTGTCAAACAGATACACATTTCTATTCATTCAGAAAGGCTGCGTCGACATAGCACTCTTACCTCAAAATAGCTTATTTCGAATTTCGGCACTTTATATACAGCGCCAAATTTCAAAATAAAGTGCTATTTCAACACATTCTTTAATCCTCATGGAACGAGGGTTACAGAGATGCCGGAATAGCGTGCTGGTTATTTCTAAATATATTTTGAAATTACAGGCATGTTTAAAGATGCAGAATAGCTATTTTGGGATACCTCCAGCGTCCCAAAATAGCGCCTCTGTGTAGACGTAGCCAGAGAGAAAATAAATTATCCTGAACAAAAAGCCAAAGATTATCCCCCAGGGTTAGCATTGCGTTGTTGGGGTTTATTCCTCCTCCCTCCAGCATTTCATAGTCTTCTCATTTTTACAACAGCTTTTGAAGAAAGATGCAGTAACACATTCAAGTGCATCTTGGCAGTTATTTTCTTTAAAATGGCACATCACAGTGAGAGCACAAAAGGAAGCAGTAAAAACAAATGCCACTCTTGCTCTCTAACTTCTAGGAGAATCAGCTATGCTAATAGATACTCGGTCACCTTGTTTATGACTTCTTTGATACTGCCAACAGGACGTATCAGGGATGTAACAATGTAGTCATAGTGTAGGGATGTAATAGTGTAGTCAATTTCTCCCCCGCCCCACCAGTACATTTTTAGCAGGTTAGCCAGCAGCCTGGATCAGTCCCAGCTTGCGCCGGGTCCGGGACCTACCTCTGCTGTGGCTCTGCATTTAAAGTGTATTAGGAGCCAGGTGGGCAGGCAGCCTGGCTCAGTTCTGGCTCACGCTAAGTCCAAGAGCGCAAATCTCCCCCAGACAGGGACTGCTCCCACCCTGCGTTGCTGCCTCTGTATCAGAGGCAGCAGCACGAGGAGCTGGTTTTTAAACTGGACCAGCTCCTACCTGGCACCCCACACTGCTGCCTCTGATACAGAGGCAGTAGCACAGACTGGCAGGGGGCTCCTTAGGAGTGGACTACAGGGACTACAGAATAGTCGAATAACCAACAGGAACTAATGAGGTTAAGTGACTATTCAATTAACCGATATTTAACATCCCTACTGCCAAAAAGGTGTCATATAGAAAGACATTATAATCAGGACCCCTCTCCATTAGGAGTGGACTGTGACCACCAACTCATTTGAGATAAGCCACTGAAAAGCTGCCAGATGGCAGGTTTTACGCTAGAAAAATGCCAAATCAGATTTAAATGGATGGCCTCAGAGCAAGGTTGGCCCGAGGCGGGCTGCAGCAGCTGGCGCCCCAGGCGGAACGTGAGATCGGTGCCCCCGCCTGCACGGCCCTCAATGCCGTGACGTAATCATTGGGCGCCCCATTGAAGGCGGCGCCCTAGGCGATGGCCGAGTCGGCCTATACTCAGAGTATAACTCAGCACTTGCATAAACAGATACTTGCTTATGGCTGGGGATCACATCCATTTTGGAAGTTCTAGACTTAATGATTCTAAAGTTCTCTCTTTTCCACCCCACTTCCAGCACCAGTATTACTAAGACAAGGGGCCTTAACAATTTGAACAAGAGTCAGGCCAGGGGCTTCTGGATCCCGACTGGTTCCAATCGCCCACAAATCTTATAGAAGTCAGTGAGATGCAGGTAGTCCACACTGTGAAAAATTAGGCTTCTGATACAAACATACTGGATACTCAGAAACTTGACTGATAAAGGGCTGTTGGCAGGTTAATTGTCATTCCTTTGCCATTAAGCAAACTTTTGACTGAAAAACAGAAAGCCTGTGCATAAATGGTTAGTTTCTTAATGATCTAGGTCATCTTTAAGAATTATTAAGTTCCTGGGTGTAACCTTATGAACACACTTAGTCTAGAATATGAGAGATTAAGTATTCTATTCATTATAGCTCTGATTCAATAGCCTTACATAGATAATCAATAACTAAATTGATAAATGGGCCGACTACTTAAAAATCTATTCCCTGAGTGTGATGGCTGAATATTTTATTCTCAGCACATATAATTTATAATGTAGTGATTATGAACAGAACATTTGGTCCAGCTGTTGTGGATTTAATTCACACAGTAAAGAGGAGGAGGGAAAGTATGTGAAAACTTATTAAAAAAATAGGCCTAAATATTTTTGCTCTGGTGACAAAAGCTAGACAATCCATTTGGATTGGGAACTGTTGATTTATTTAGCATATTAAGTTATTTGCTAACTCAAAACTATTAGAAGACATCGTTACTGTTCATAATTAAAAACACCTATCAGGGGAACAGGAAGCCAGCAGAAAATGAAATGCTACAAAGTAAAACAAATTAATAGCTATCAATGTCAGTCCACACTTCTTTTGTGAGGCTAGGTAAACTTCAATGCTTAATTGGGATTATTCAAGCCACTTATGGCCCATGAGAAAATTTTAGTAATAGATTCCAGTAAATAAAATTAGATAATCGTTAACATGCTAGTACTAAGTTGGTGAGCCTAACAGTCAACACAGGCCTATTGTGACATATTTTCATATCCTTTTCCCTCTAGGCATACATGAATCATGGCAAAAAAAAATCAGTAATAAAACCAAACAAAAGCAGCTTTTCTCGGACTGACCCCTGTACACTGAAGTCTGTGCAGAGACCTCAATATTCCAGATACTTACTGAATAATGTTTAGAACTGAAAAAAAAATATTTCAACCAAAATGTTAGGTTGAAAAGCCATCTTGTCATAATGAACACTTCCCTTGTCAGTACTTTGGTTTTTCATTAAAAATAAACTACATTTTAAAGAAAATTGCAGGATTTTAAAAATCTCATTTCATTTAGTGTGTGTGTGTGTGTGTTACATAAGTTGGATTATCTTAAGGTACGGCTACACTGCACTATTTTTCCGGAATAATGGCAGTTATTCCAGAAAACAATATAGCAACCACACAGCAATTGTGTTATTTCGAAAGAAAATCAAAATAATGGAGGGCTTTTTCTGATGTTGGTAAACCTCATTCCACAAGGAATAACGCCTCTTCTGAAAAAGCTCTTTCAGAAGAGGGTGAGTGTGGATGTTCCACTCCTGCTATGTCAAAATAGCTCCTCTACAGGGCCATTCTAAGTTATTCCTCCCCAGCGCCTTCTGGGGCTCTAAATCGACATAGCGCATCCACATTAGGGGAGCCTGCCTCGGACTAATTTTGAGGCTTCCCTGTAGTGTGGACGCTCTATTTCAAAATAAGCTATTCTGGAAGATACCTTCTGGAATAGCTTTTTCCGAAATAAGCCTGCAGTGTACCCTTAGCTAACACACATCAAACTAGCTTTTTGGCACCGGGGGACTCCACAACAGCATGATCCCTTTCTGATCTTTTGCTTCCCCTCAGCAGCTTATAACCCTGGGGAAACAAACTGCGCCCGCCTTCTCCTCAGGGAGATGAACTCGCTGGAGCTAAAGGTGAGGAGCATTTCGCAAGCTGAGCGCCACCAGCATCAGGCTGTTGGTTTCGTCCAGATCTCCAATTTGTCAAGGTGTTTTTAAATTCTTATCTTGTCCTCCAGAGTGCTCGCAGTCCCTCCCGACTTGGAGTGATCCACACGATCTCTTTAAGAAACCTGTTCATTCCAGGTAATAAAAATCCTGAATGGAACCAGCCCCAGGACAGACCCCGGCAGAACCCCACCAGATACATCCAGTCCCCATTGACAGTGACACTCAGAGCATAGTCCATTCCGTGTTCTCCACCCCTACTCTGCCATGGGTTCTCCACCGTCACTCTGCTTCACCCTCAAGGCCTCACCCACACTCCATCCTTCCCCCCACCCCCACCCCCCCAACCCTCTGCCTTTCTTTGCCTCCTCCCCCAGTGCCTCCCAACCACTGCTGAACAGCTGATTGGTGGTGTTGAGCACCCACCATTTTTTTCAGCTCACCCATGGAACTGGCACCTATCACTCAAAGTACTGGCTTTCAAGCAAATTTGCACCCACCTTATCCCCTCCAATTTCCGGCCAATTGTCAACAGCCAGCTTGCAAAGCACCCTCCTTCCCCTCAGGCTCATAGCTGTTCAAAAGCCACATGGTGCCTGCAGCCAGTGCAGGACAGGCAAGGAGTCTGCTTGCAAAGGCTGCTGCCTGGGGGGTCAAGCAGATAAGTCTCCCAGCCAGAGCCTGACTCTAGCACGCCGACCCTTTGCCCTCCTACCCCACAGAACCTAACCCTCTGCCCCTCCTGCTCCCCCCATATCCCCTCCCAGATCCTGCACTCCAATCCCCTGCCCTAGGTCACAACCCAAACCTTCTGGACCCCTCCTGCACCCCAATCCTCTGCCCCAAGTAACAACCCCATCCTGCCCTAGGACACAGCCTAAACCCCTCCATCCCTCCTGCACCCTAGTTCCCTGCCCCAGGGCCATAAACCCCTCTTGTCCAAGGTCACAACCCAAACCCCAGCACCCTAGTCCCCTAACTCAGGTCACAGCTGCCTCTTTCACCCAAACACCCTCCCAGACCCCACGCCCTCTCCTGCACCTCAATCCCTTACTGCAAGCTCCCTTCTGCCTCCAACTTCCATCCCAGACCCTGCATTAATAGGGAAGAGTGTGGCCCTTGACAACTTTCCAAATTCTTGGAGTGCCCCCCACCAAAAATTATTGCTCTCCCCTGGAGAAGAGGAAGGAAAGGGATTGTTTGCTTTCTCCTGCTGCTAATTTATAAACACTCTACTTAATGCGTTGTGTGTCCCTTTCTAGGTGTGACTCATTTTGTCCCTATTTGCTTAGGTCCCACTTTAGCAATTTCTCCATTTCCACTTTTTGTAGGGTTCCTTTTAGATATTTCAGGTCACTGAAGAATATAGAGCCATACTTCTCACTATTTTCCCTACCTTTCCTTCATATTGGGATGGCTTCTTATTGTCCCATTAATATTGTCTCTGAGAAACTGCACGTTCTCCTGAACCCTTTTATTTCTTAGATTTGCTCCCATGGGACCAAGCTTAACAGTTCTCTGAATCTGTGAAGGTCTGGGTGTGGGGGGGAGGGGTTTGTTTTGCCTTTTTTTTTAAAAAAAAGGACATGGAGTTGTGCTCACTCCTTTCTTTTTTTTGTAATCATGACATTATTTCACACAAATTGCCTTGGATTTTCAGATTCACAAGCCAATTCTCCCTCTCAGATTCAAGCCTAAAATGGCTGCTTGCAGTTGCTTCTACCTTCTGAAACACGAACACATTCCATGTTCTGCCATGTTATGTTTCTCTGGGTGGTTAAAGACCTCTATTTACTACCAGCTCTTGTGTTGTCATGATCCCTGGTTATGCAAAAGTAGCTGTCCTGTGTGGTGAATGAGATATGCTGCACATTTTTCACTGACATCCTGGGCCCAGCCCTCAATGCAAGAGCATGGTTCTGCAAAGCCCTGCATCTTGAGCATTTTGATTTGGTGGCATTTTACATCCATTTTGCAGACAATTGAGGTCTGGCATATTTAAAGCTCAGTAGGCCCAAATTTGCGCCTAGTTATATGCACTTCCTACCTTGTCCCCTGTTCCACTGGATCTTCCTGTCTGGAGTTTCCTGCAGTCAAGCAAACACAAGACAGGTTTTCCCCAAGTTCAGGTTGTCGGGATGAAAGCAAAGCAGGCCACTCTCTAGGGCTGGAAAACCATCTGTCAGATCTCACAAGAGAAGCTGATTAGCCGGTGGCCCATACATGAAGAGCCAGTAGGTGGTGCTCAAGAATACATAACCGTTCAGGGACATCCTAAGACTAGAAGTTGTTCACAGCTGATGGCTTCCTCTGTGCAGTTCTTTACAAGGAATATAATTTTCCTCCTTGACCCAGACTAAAATCATTCCAGGCTTGTTCCTTTTCATTCTTAGGGTATGTCAGTACTGCAGCTGGGCACAGGTAGGCAGACACACACTCGCTCTGCTCAATCCAGTGCACTAAAAATACCACAGTGGATGTTGTCACAGAGTTAGCAGCACGGGCTAGGTGCCGGAATACAAGCCTGCCACAGCTTCCGCAGTGCTCCTTTCACTGTACTAGCGTGGGCAGAGCTAGTACCCATCTGTCTATCTGGACTGGGAGGTGGGAACATAGACAGACCTGTACTCTTGTTTTTCCTCTGGCCGGCTAGGTCTGCAACACGCACTAGGTTCCCAGTGTTATCACTGAAAGAAACCAACATGGGAAGACTTTCCAAAGAAAATAAATTCAAGGCCTTTGGCATTTTCCTCTCCTTTACTGTTAATGTTCTGACCCTTCCAGCATCTTTGTCATTTATTCCTTTGTAGTTTAGAGAATGCAAAAATGTAGTTTGATAATCACTGGCAGCGATCCAGTTTCAGCTGCAGCTTTTTAAATAGATCCCTTGTAATAAACATATGGGATTCTCTGTGGCTTTTATCTTTGGTTTCTAGGCTCTTACACAACTATGTACAATGTTTTTCATTTTCAAAATGCTGTTAAAACAAAGTACCAATCACTGAACATACTTCCCTCACCCCAAACAACCTAGTCCCTTGCTTAGGGCTATATTTTCCTCCTCACAGCACCACTTTGCATCAGCAGGATGTCAGTAGGGTTTCCGACTCTCAGGGTATGTCTACACTACCCTGCTAGTTCGAACTAGCGGGGTAATGTATGCATACCGCACTTGCTAATGAAGCCCGGGATTTGAATTTCCCAGGCTTCATTAGCATAAGCTGGGAGCCGCCATTTTTAAATCCCCGCTGCTTCGAACCCCGTGCAGCGCGGCTACACGGGGCTCGAACTAGGTAGTTCGGACTAGGGTGCCTATTCCGAACTACCGGTACACCTCGTTTCACGAGGAGTAACGGTAGTTCGGAGTAGGAACCTAGTCCGAACTACCTAGTTCGAGCCCCGTGTAGCCGCGCTGCACGGGGTTCGAAGCAGCGGGGATTTAAAAATGGCGGCTCCCCGCTTATGCTAATGAAGCCTGGGAAATTCAAATCCCGGGCTTCATTAGCAAATGCGGTATGCATACATTACCCTGCTAGTTCGAACTAGCGGGGTAGTGTAGACATACCCTCAGTCTCTTGTAGGGGAGGGGATCTGGTTGTTAAACATTTGCCTGCGAGAGCTTCCCGAGCAACACACCTGCAAGTCCAGGCTAGCTTTGGGTTTGCGTTACTGATAAAAACAGCAAAGCCTTCAGGCAACGTCTCGCATTAACCCAAGTTTGGCCATGAAAATAGACTTTTTCAGAATTCTCTCCACTCTCACCTCCATGGAGTTTTGGAGTGAGATTTAGCAAGGCCTAAAGGTGACAGGAGACAGCCCAAGTGTCCTTCTACATGTTCACAGAACAGACGCAGCAGTGGCTGTGCGGATTTGTCCTGCCAGTGTAGCTCAAGTCCCAAGTGACCTAGAGAAACGATTTGGTGGTCGGGTTCCACGTCCATTAAGTCATTGGCCTCGTGCTCAGACCATCACCGCAGCTGCCAGTTAGTGCCAGCTACACTTGGGGATCAGCGATGCAGACCTGAATCAGGCCGAGACAATCTGCTCATTCCACATAGCCTGCTGCACAGTGACTGCCGGAGACTGAATTCCCCCTGCTGGCAATGAGCTGGGCCGAGGCAGCCCCCGGCACCCAGGCAGAGCTAACAATAGGCTTTGAACTTCAAGATGAAAACCTTAGACTCACTCTACCGAGCCCCCCAGCCCACCCAGCGTCATAGAAATGAACCGCTCCTACAACACGGGACTTGTCTGCACAGCCAGCAGGGGGGTAAACCGAAAAGGCATGCTACAGCGCTGCACTCTAACTGCCTCACACAGGCCCTGCCACTACTCTCTAAGGCAGGGGTGGGCAATAATTTTTGGCTGGGGGCCACTTCAAAAATTTCTGAAGTGGCCCCAAGCTGCCCCAGAAGGGGCAGGGACTAAAACGCAAGGGACTTCTGGGCTTCCCCACCCCTGAACCATGATTGGTTTGGGGGTGGAGGAGCCCCATCACCCTCCCTTCTCACGAAGCACCCATGCCCCTTGCAGGGCGGGAAGAGGCTTCACGTGCTTCCCTACCCCCTGGCCAATTAGGGCGTGGGGGTGGAGGAAGCGCACGAAGTTTCCTCTGTCCTGCCGGGAGCACGTAGCACTTTGAAGCGCCACACGCTCCTGGCAGAGCGGGAGGAGACTTCATGCGCTTCCCCGTCCCCACACCCTGATTGGCCAGGGACAGGGGAACGCGTGAAGTCTCCTTCCGCCCTGACAGGAGCGTGCAGCACTTTGAAGTGCCCACACTCCTGGCAGGGCGGAGATAAGGCGGAGGAAATTTTGCGCACTACCCCATCTCCTGGCCAATCAGGGCTTGGGGGTTGGAGAGCAGCAGGGCCTTCAAGTGGATCTAGCCCGCGGAGGCCTTTTTGCCCACCCCAGCTTTAAGGGTTTCCTACTGCGTACTGAGGCAGTCCTGTTGGAGCAGCTCCTATCTCTTCAAGTCAGGAAGCTTTGAGCTTTCACAATACACTTTGCTACAAAGGGCAAGTGCTAAAAGTCAGGTTCACAACAGCACAACACTAGCTCTGAGGCACAGTGGGGCAAAAACAAGGAAGCAGGGCTGGGGTAGAATGAATGCCTGTGGGCCGTCAACAACAAGCCAAGCGCAATGATGAAAGGTAGCTCAAAACACCCACTACTGCATCATCCGCATCCTGAGTGTACATCCTGCTTAGTACCTGTGACGTTTTAGGGTTCCATTTCCCCCTCAGTTACTCCAGCTTTACACCAATACTACTGTGTTTACTACAGTGGAATTACTCCAGATTTACTAAATAATTGGCCCTCATCTGTTTCTCATGGGGGAGGGGGAGGATTATTTCAATGTGAATCAGAAATGAGGGGTTTGTGTTCTCGAACACTGGTGGATCCAGTGCTACCCCCGTGCTCACAACAGCTGAGCTTACTGGCACTATCCCACAAGCCCTTGCTGAGGATGCTGAGAAGATCAATCGATACTCGTCTGCGGAAATAGCGCTGCTAGTGAGACGCCAGCAGACACAATGGATATGGACTGGCCCCTCAGAAGAGGAGCTCAGAACAGGCTCAGTTACCGTCATAGCAGCTCTTGAAATAGGGAGGTGACGCTTTGCAAGTTCACATCTCGCCCCGTACAACTTTGTAAATAAGGTGAGTGGAGAGAAAATGCAGTGCAAAAGGAAGGAAGCAGATTTGGGAATGGTAGGCTCCCATGGCCTTGTACAAAGAGGTTTACCTGGACAATGTGGAATCTGCACCTTGTGCCAGCAATTTCTCATGTCCATGTGCCTATATGGGAGAGAACTCATCTTGAGGGAGTTCCCGTGTCCAGGAACATTGCAAAATTAACATTTCACAGGCTTCTAACCTCTGGATAACTTATTTCAGCTGAATATTTTTGGTAGCGGTTTAACCAGCAGTGTTCACACAACCATCACTGAGCGGACCGTATGATCCTGTTATTGCATAGATGTAACCAACCTGTAGTATCTGCTAGCGGTCCGAAGAATGCGCACAAGTTGTGGCCGGGGAACAGAAAGAGCCACCTGGCATGCGCACGCACTTGGAGAGGAGTTCTCTTGGAAAGTGCTGACAGGACGTGTTTGTGTGTTCCAGCAAATATTTTGTTATCTGCATCATCAGCTATTCTCTGCTAAGAGACAGTAGCACAGAACCTCGTTCAACACGGAAGGGGAAATATGGCTTTTTGCAAACGCTAGAATGTAAGTGGAATCAGGTTTGTTTGTTTAAAAAAAAACCACTTGCGGGTGCAGCTGTCTTTTCACAGGGTGGCTATCAGTGGGGGTCGCTGGGAAACCTTCCTTTAGGCCTGGATGTTTCAGTTGCTATTTGCCTTTGGTAAACTATATATAGCACAGTGAGGGCCTGATTCTCTACAGGTTGGACCTCCCTGGTCCGGCACCCTCAAGACCTGATAGGTCCCAGGTGTGGGATTTTGCCGGACTAGGGGAGTTCATTTCTGGACCCCTGCTACTAGCCCACCCCAGCCCAGACCACTGGCTTCCTAGCTGGCTCCCCACCTTCTTCTGTCCCTGCTGACCCCACTGGGCAGCCATTGCTGCCATGGCTCTGGGACCCACGGGGCAGCCACACGTGCAGTGCTGGAGCTCCGAGACCCACCAGACAGCTACTTGCCAAGGTCTCCCAACCCTGCTGGGCAGCCCTGCTATCACATGCTGGGCAACCGTGCCATCAGCTCAGTGCGGGCAGCCCACTGCCTTGCCGGCCCTGCAGGGATCCTTGCTGCTTGCACCTCCACCGGGACTCTCTGGACCCGCAACATTTGTGCTGGACGATGGATGTTGCCGGACGGTTAAGAGATTTCAACCCATACTATGTTTCTCCAAGTTTACATTGGTGTCGCAGGGTGGTAGACTGGAGCAGTTGAGTCCCTAAGGCTCTTGAATCAAGTCCCCACCTCGGCGTTCAACTCTTCCTCTTGTGTCCTAAACACATGGCCCTGTCGTTGGGACCGTACAGCCTAACTGCTAAAATCAGTAATCAACACCCCACCTCGCAGGGGCAGTGCAGCCTAGCAGTTGGAGTCAATAATAAACAGCCCTCTCACCGGGGCAGCGCGGCCTAGCAGCCGAAGTCAGCAATAAGCAGGTGCTGGCCCCACGGACTGGGGACGGGGGAGGTGATAGCAGGAGCCAGGCCCTCTCTACTCCATCGGGTCTCAACCCAGGGCCCTATTAGCCGTGGCACAGCCACTGCTCACTCAGCGGGGAATCCCACCGCAACACGCTGAGAGCCACAGCATACAATCTCCCATGCTGGGCTCCTTCTTACCATTCTCCACTGGCCTCCTTCTGAGGTCCTTCCTCCAGCTCCTCTACTGGGGCACTGGTGTCTTGCTGGCTGGTCACCAGGTCCGGTCCCTCTGGCAATTCTCCTGCAGGACCTCTGGCCATGCCTCCTTCCTCCTCAGCAGCCAGTTTGGTCTGGGCCTCTCTCCGGGCCTTTATACCTAGGCTGCAGTCTAAGCATGCCCAGGAGGGTCGCGGGGGAGGGACTTCTTCAACCAGGTTAACCTGGTTAGTCCTTGCTTCCCCAGTGTGGGGCTGGTACACCCTGTCACAATTGGCTAAGATCGACCGAAGCTAGTGGGGTTATCCCAGCATAGTAGGGGAGGTGAATCAGGACTTTTAAATCCTGCATGCATTGTCTACATGAGCCTGCCATCTTTCTCTTCCTTTGTGGAACTGGTGGGTTGTGGTACTTACAGCACCATTTCAGAGCTTGTATTGCTGGGAGCCAAAGAATAGGGCACTGTACGGGGAGCTGGAAGACACACCTTCTGTTCCCGGCTCTGCCACAAACCAGTTGTGTGACCTTGGGCAAGTCACTGGAGCTCTGAGACTGGTCAACCCATTTCTGAAACAGGGATGATACCAAGTTGTTACAAGAAGAGCGAGGTTATACAATTAAACCTTCTGGGAACTTTCATCATTGGCAATTTCAATACTGGGCCCTAGAAACAGCCGTACACAATGGAAACATGCAGCACAGGAAGTCCATGGCACAGTACATCTTTGGTTTCTATGGAAACCACCAGGCAGATGTTCTGCATACTCTCATCAGCCCAGTTCCTCAGTTGGAGTAAATAGGCACAACTCCATTGAGACCAAAGGGGTTCTGCCTACCTCACAGGGGCAGAAGACTTACCGCGTGATTGCGTGCCTGTGCTGACTAGAGGCCCCGGCTCTAAGTAGAACCACCCTGTGCTACGCACTGAATAGACACAGTAAGAGTCCCTGTCCTGAATTGCTGCAGAGGGGCACTATCACCTCCCGGGCACTGCCTTGCAGCCGAGAGCAGCTATGCTCTGGCCTGCCTCAGTTCCCCCATACTGCTGTAAAGAGCTACCAAGAAGTCATTAGAACATCCCGCGTAAGGATGTTCCCCCTAGAAGCCTCTAGGTTCCAGCAACAGCTCCTTCCGCTGTACAGCCTCAGGCTTCCTGCTGCCAGGACTGCCCCCTGCTGATTTAGGGTCTCCACCAGGGCACCCTGCCTAGAGAGCTTCTGTCTCCTTCAGCCTCCCAGGAGCTTCCATTCTCCTTTTCCCAGGTGAGCTCTGCTACGCCTCTAATTGGGCAGCTAACCAGCCCTAGGTGACTCCTTTCAGGGGAACTTGTCACAGGCAGGCTGGCACCGGACTCCTCTTAAAGGGCCAGCCCCATGACAAGTGCTTACAATCTAACAGGCAAAAGATTGACGGGGAGACAGAAGGTGAAGCCCAAGGTCCCATAGCAAGTCACAGCTGAGTTGACAATGGAACTCTTAGCTTCAGACTCCCAGGCCAGTGCCCTCTTTGCTAGAGCATGCTGGCCCTCCTGGTGGTCGAGTTTAGACTCTCCTGGAACATATGAAGCCCAGACACACTGCAAGAATTCCCATCTTCTCTGGCCTGAGACTCAAACAAGCAGAGATCAGCAACGGCAAGTGCTCAAGCTTTATGCTTTCCAGGAAACCTTTATGCAGTCAGTGGACTTCTGCTCTGCCTAGGACATAGGCATTCCACCGAGTTCCTTTGTGAGCAAGCTTGTCTTGGCCATTTGTAGTCAGTCCAGCACGGATCAAAGCTGCTGCTGCCCAGCCTCATACACAAATGAAAATGCTGACAACAGGGTTAGCCAGAGGGATCATCTTTCGTCAGAAAGACGTGGATCTCATAACTTGCCCACTGAAAACCAAAACACCTCTAGAAAAAACTCCATGCTGAATGGAGAGCTTTAAATCTCAGTGTCTATCTTCCGTCTTTACAGAGATGCCCCGACACAGCTGACCATGCAGAGCAGCGTTTTCTGGACTTAGAGGAAATAGAAAAGCACCCAATTGACGAGGCCAGGAAACTACAGGATGGTTTTTGTCTGTCTACTTGCCCTGTCAGGAATTCTTGTGACATTAGTTACGCTTTATCTCTTGTTTAGCTACTGAAGTTAATACTAGTTCTGTTCCCTCCAAATGTAAGTGTAACAATCTCACCATCTCAAGCCAGAATCAGAAAGTCTTAAGTTTACATGTCTTCTGAAGTTTCCTAACCAAGCATCACAGATGATACTTTGAATCACTCGTTTGCTATTCTGATCTACAAAAGCTTTCTCAGCTCACTGGGATGAAAAAAATCAATCACCATTCCCATCCATGTGCCCTTCCCCACCCCAGTGATCTACAAAAGACCTGATTCCTCTCATCTTCTCCACTGGTGTGACTCTATTGATTGCTGTGGGTTTGCTCTTGACTTTACATCCATGTAAACAGATAAAGCTCAAAATATTTCTTGAACATCAAATCTCCATTCTTGATGGTAACTAGGATTCTTTATAGAAGTGAGAAAATATCTCTTGCCTAAAACTCAGATAAATATTTATGCTGGTTCAGTATTAATGTATGTACAACCTTACACATTTCCCCACTGAATTGCAATATGTAGCCAGCATATGTAGAAGTTCAGCTTCAGATTTTTGTCTAAGCTACATTTTGCTACCACTTATATTCTACATAGATGGAGTTGTGTACCTTAAGCCGAGCTGCCAGGTCTAATGTAGACCTGGTCCCAGGATCTGCATTTTCTCTGGTGTCCATGGTGGTGCGAGGTAAGGCCAAGCATTTATCATACCCTGTGAAATTCTTCTCCTGTAAGTCCCGATGAGCCGGGCTAACCAAGAGTAATGTAACATTACCTGGGAGCCATCAGATGGTGCTATTAAAAAGGGTACACCACATTCTTTTTAGCACAATATGTAGTGTTGTTACTCTGATGCAATTATTTTTTGTATGAAACTTACACCAGTAAAGTCTTCTGGCAGAGATCTTTAGGTACAGAGCTACTATCCATCATTCAAATGAGGAACATTTCAAATGCACTTACATTACTTACAAGTCTAACTTTCATTCTCAAAAGTGTTCCCAAGCCTCAGACTTTAATTCTTTCAGTGTCATTTCTGCAAATGGGACTTGAAGCGTCTGGGCAAAATTTTCAATACTACCCATCTGCTAGTGAAGTGCTTGTTGACCATCACCCACTTATCAGAAGCTGTAATTAACTCTGCCTTTTTCCTGACTAATGTGACATAAGAGCTAAGTATTTTATGGAGAGCAAGTGGATCATCACCCACCAGACATTCTGACCTTGGTGCTGGAACTAGGGGTGCAGAGGGGCTGTAGCAACCCCTGGCATGAAGGGTTCCCATTATATACAGGTTTCAGTTTGGTTCAACTGCTCAGCCAGGACCACCAAAGGGGGGAAAAGAGGGACAGTTGCCCCTGGGTCCGGAGATTCAAAGGAGCCCGGGGCTTTGGCTGCCCATGTTGCTACTGACCTTTAAATTGCTGCTGGAGTGGTACACCTTCCCCCTAGCCCTGCCCCTTTCACCCAAGGCCCCACTCCTTCCAGGGTGCAGAACTGCCCCACACACACCTTGCCCGGGGGGGGGGGGTCCCCCAAAGCTATCGGCAACCCTGATCTCACCATCCAGTATGAAAACTGTTCCAGCACCTCTGCATTCTGGTCTCCAAAAATGTAGTTATCAACCTCTCTGCCTTGATTGTTCTAAGCTGTGAGTTCCTGTCCCCACAGCAGGGACTCTGACCATGGTCAAAGCCCCCATAGCTCTGGTCCAAATCCAAGAAAAGCATCACTGGAACTAGGGGTGGAACAGAAGTCATTTGATAGATGATAAATAAAAATGGAGCAAAGCAACTGTGACATGCATTCCTCAGAACTAAGGCTCTCTTTGGACAGCATCTCAGTTTCAGGCAGTCGCAACTTGTAAGTCAAAGGAGTTTCCCCTTTTGCCCTTTAGCAAGCTGATCCTCAACCTATTCCAGACAGACTGTCTTTTCCGTAATGAGACTACTCTCCCCTATAACATCACAGGAACTGCAGGGCAGTCACAGCTCAGTGACATCACAGCTACTCCTGCGTGGAAATTGCTTGCTTAATATCGATTCCTTTAAGAATTCGTTACTAAATTTTCCCTGGAGCGTCTCACTATATAATAGATTTGAAAAGAACAAACTGAGCATCCTGACAATAATTAACTTTAGACTAACCACTCAGCATCATAAGTTAACTCTGTTTCCTTTGTTTCACCTACTGCACCAGAGTGAACCCACACTAAAAAAGTAAAAAAAACCACTCCAAGAGCATATACACTAAAGACACAGTAAACAGACAGTGGTATCTTGAGCTGCTTACAATCACTGTGAAGAGATTATGTTTGCACAATGAAAGACCTCCAAAGGCTGCATAAAAAAACAGAGGCAGCTGTGATTGGGTCATTATAGAAGTCACTGCATTATGCTGGTTTTCTCTGGTAGTTTCCCCTTTACTTCAGTATTTTTAATTGAATTCGTTTCCTTCTCAAAACTCATTCATGAATAAATTGGATTTTAAGCAGTTCAGGAAGAAAGCTTGGAATTTCATTAGCCCTGAATAGGGAACTGCCAAAATACATAGGGATACTAGCGTGTGAGACTCTTGGGTCGGGAAAGGGAGTGGGACGAAAAGTCAATGCTGCAAGGAGGAAAAGGGGACAGAGGATTTCTCGCTGCTCGTGACTGATCATGAGTGTGCTGGTGGAAAAGCTCTTTGAAATGTGCCGATATGAGACCTGCCCAATGGCGTGGTGTGCAAATGACAGGGGCCTGGGATGGCCATGGTTCCTCACACTGCAAAGCGCAGCCCTTGAAAATGGCGAGAAGAAATCACTGAAGGTGGATGGAGGAGCATCTACAATGGTGTGGCTGGCTGGTGGTGGTTTCAATTGAGTTGTGCTGCTGCATTTTAGTGTACAGGCAGTCCCCGGGTTACGTACAAGATAGGGACTGTAGGTTTGTTCTTAAGTTGAATCTGTATGTAAGTCGGAACTGGCGTCCAGATTCAGCCACTGCTGAAACTGACCGCCAGTTCCGACTTACATACAGAATCAACTTAAGAACCCCAAGCGTCCCCAAGTCAGCTGCTGCTGAAACTGATCAGCGGCTGATTCCAGGAAGCCCAGGGCACAGCAACTCTGCCTCGGGCTTCCTGTAGTCAGCGCTGGTCAGTTTCAGCAGCAGCTGACTTGGGGACGCCTGGGGCAGAGCAGCTGGGGTGCTGCTGGGTTGCTCCAGTAGCGCCGATCTGGCGCTACTGGACCAACCCAGCAGCACCCCAGCTGCTCTGCCCCAGGCGTCCTGATTCAGCCGCTGCTGAAACTGACCAGCAGCGGCTGAATCAGGACGCCTGGGGCAGAGCAGCTGGAGTGCTGCCGGGTTGGTCCAGTAGCGCCCAGAGCGGCGCTGTGGGACCAACCGGCAGTGCCCCAGCTGCTCTGCCACAGGCGACGGAGAAAAGCCTAGTCTGCTGGGGGGGGGGGGCATACTAGCTGCGCACCCCCCCCCTCCAGCAGACCAGGAAGACGCGGGCGGCGGACCGAGACGCACCGCGGGGGAAGCCGGCAGGGGGGCAGCCCAGGCGCGCCCCTTTGCTCCGCGTCTTCCTGGTCCGCAGACCAGGGAGACGCAGAGCAGCTTTTCTTGCCGGGGAGTACACGGGCGGCGGGACCACGCGGTCCCGCAGTCCGTGTTCGTAACTGCGGATCCGACGTAAGTCAGATCCGTGTAAGTCGGGGACTGCCTGTATTTCAAATGTATTTGTAGGTTGCACCCTGGGAGCCTTGAGCAAATTATGGATTCAAATTAAATAAATGTGAAAGGGAAAGAGAGTCCCGAACATTCAAACAGAGGCTTCTAAAACACATAAATGGATGTGAAGATCTTACACAGACCCCAGAGTATGATGGGATGCTTTTCAAATTATTTTGCAGGTCTGCAGCAATATGCTTCTCCACCCATTAAAGTCTACGGGCACCATAGAGCTAAAATTCCTTGGATCTCCTTTCACTGGTATCTAGGAGTGGCTGCCTAAAGAAAGCCCATGATTTACCCATACTTCTTGCTCTCAGAAATAAATTGGCAGAGAAAACTCATATTTTGAATTGGAGAATAAAACTAAAAACAAACACTAGACTAGGTGGGTGTTAAAGGATATTTTACCAATGTGGGGAAAAGAGACTGTGAAAATTAACAGTGACAGGAGCAAAGGAAACGCATAATACAATTTATAATATAAGATAGTGAGCAGCGAATTCTCAACAGAGGTGTATGCAACAGTATTAACACTGTATTCAGGACAAATTGTGCTTGAAACAGACTGAGATCTTATTATGTTCATGGACCGAACACTGCCACTATTTTTAGTGTATTGGAAGTACATGGCTGCCTTCTAGTTTTGGGTCTTGATTAGCAATTGCTTTGTGTTTTGACTCGCATGTTATTTACTTGATTGAATTACCATTCCAGCTATGACATGAAGCATGTTGGATAAGTGTACGCTCCAGGTACGCTCAAAAATTGTCTCTCACCAACAGACGTTGGACTACGCACCATGTCTGTCCTGGCTATTAACATTTTAAAATAATGGTCCAGGTAATTAATACTAAATTACAGTGAAAATGTTCCAGAAATATTTATAATATTTACAGTATGCCTAATGAGATCCCTGTGATTAATGTCCTTATAATAAAAACCAGAGAAAAGAACGTTAATTAGACTCATTATTTTAACATGTTCTGCATGTGGGTTTTTGAAGTTGTCCAGCTCACTACACCATTAGAGGTGCTAAACCACTGGAGATCCTGATACAGCAAGGATTCCACTGCCGGATCAGGGCCTCAGTATATTGCACTTTTAGAATAATCATTCACATCTCTTCTGTATGGCTCTTTTAGAGAGGGGCCCTAGGGGTCAAAAGTATTACTATAGGTTGAACCTCTCTAGTCTGGCATTCTGGTCTGGCAACATCTATGGTCTGGCCTGATTTTAGTTAGCCAGATGTCCACTTTCCTGGGTGTAGCCAAGTTTCCTGCCATCCCCTAAAATGTGTTTACAGCCCTCAGTTCTGGCTCTCAGTGTTCTGTGTAGTTATTTAGCACTAATTTACCCCAAAATGTCACCCTAAGAGCCCAGAAGGCAATGGAGCTGTTGGTAATGCTGCTAGACAAATTCTCTGGTTCGGCACCGGTCAGGTTCCGAGCAGGAGCGGCCTGAGGCCGGCTGCGGCAGTTGGCGCCCCAGGCAGAAGGCGTCCCCGCCTGCACGGCCGTCAATGGTCGTGACGTAATCACGGGGCGCCCAGGCCGGCAGCGCCCTAGGCGACTGCCTAGTCTGCCTAGGCTCATGGGCTGCCCCTGGTCCCAAGGGCACCAGATTAGAGAGGTCCAGTCTGTAGTGATAAAATTACAGCACTAGGTGATAGTGCAGATAGAACAGTCACTGGGTACAAAGCTGACTATCATGTGGCATACAGGCTAACGCTCTAGTTATTTTCCTTGTCCTCTTTTTTGACTGTTTTTGGAAAGCTCTGTGCTGCTTTTATTCTTTCGATCCATTGTTTTAAGAGAATATCCACCTTGTAAGGAGCATGTAGCTCATCAATCTGATTTTCAAAGGCTTTGACTTTAGTCAGACCTGCATGTCCTCAGCGCCTGTGAAAATCAGCCCTCTTGATGCCTCTGAGGAGACAACTGCTACCTCGGCCTAGCAGCTACTTTCTGGGAGGTAGAGCTTCCTTTGACAGAGGAAAAATTAGTTCCTTGATTGCTGTCTTCCAGAACATGTTTTATCATCATGTGCGTTAACATGCTAGGATAAAGCACATACTAAGGACTTAGCATGTGCTATTTTGCCTGGAACTGTTGGACCTTGAAAACAAAGGTAAAAGGCTTCTTAGGGGATCGTAACAGATATCTTCAGCAATCTGTGTTACCCATGTCTATGGATACTGAGCCAAAAGCAGACCTAGTGTAACCAGTTTTATCTGGGTAGAATCAATGAGGAGTCCTGTGGCACCTTGAAGATGAACAGATTTATTTGGATGTAAACTTTCGTGGGCAAAGATCCACTTTGTCAGGGATGCGGCCTTAGGTGAGGGGGCTTGGAGAAAGGGGTGAGATGTGGGTGACAAAGGTGGGCTGGGGGCAGAAGAGGGCAGAGTTTGGGGGATCAGGACAGACACACACATGCACAGGCTGGATTGCAGATGGCCCACGGGCTGTGAATTTGAGACCGCTGTTCAGAAAAGTCCTTTCCACTAGGAATGTAGACCCTGTCTTACCAGAATTGGATGCCGTCCTCCAGGAAGATGTCAAGTATCCATCGAAAAGGCAGATTAGATGAAGCAGACTTCCTTCTCCGCTGTGCACTGGGATAGTTTTACAGCATGAAATAATGGAAACGGTGGTGGGGAGTTATGCTAAAAACTAGAACTCTTCAAAGAACTTTTTCATTTTGATGCTGGGAAAGATCCACATGTGACCATCTGGGCAACTCCTCGTTTAATAAATATCCCCTGAATTATTTATTTTTACTATTTGGCTAGCTCTGCTTCTGCTATTCCTTGTAGAGTAACTTTTTGACCTGCTTGCGGCAGCTACAAATGTTACCATCCCTACGCTATTGCTCTCTCAGACCTTTCTGAGTCCCACTGCACCACTTGCCAAAATGATTCCCTGCGGCAGTGAACGCTTCATGCTGTGTATCTGGTGTAATATATGTTCCTTGAATCCATTTCAAACCTATTGCTTTTTCTAGTACCACTGTGTGTTCCCTTGTTCTTGTGTTATGAGCCAAGGTGAATAGGAGCATTGGGTTGTTTTATGCACTTTTTATATCTCCTCTTACTCAGGTGTGTGGGAAGGAAGGATGAGCTGTCGGGGGGAGGAAGCTTTACAAATGAAATAAAATTTAAAGGCAGTTTCTCTGACATGTCCGAGGTACTGCAAAACATTTTAAAGCTATGAAATACAAGTAACATAATAAATGTTCCCTCAAAAAAAAAAGTAGAGGGAAGCCTATTACAGTAAAAGCCCAAGACATGACTAGGAAGGGACTAATGAAAAAGGCCAAGAGCAATCATATTTTAAAGCATCTCGAGGGATGTTTGAAAGTAATAAGGGATCTGGGGAGGTTTATAAACAGAGACACAATGATAAAAATAGGCGACCCCTTGCTGCCACAGGCCCTGACTAAGTAGTCAGAAGGGTCTCAAGAACATCCATGCAGCTGAAGTACTTTCCTGAATAGATATGGACTGGACTGAAATTCTTCACTGATTTGAGGCTAAAACGGTCTCCTGACAGGAGACCTCTGAGTAGAGTTACTTGATTTTTTTTTTTCAGTTTTTTGATTTTTAATAAAAAAAAAAACCCTCATCCAAACTGATAAATGGGCAAAGATTCAAACTTCCATTATTCCTCTGCCCTCTTGTTTGGTGAATGTAGCTGAGCAGGGCTGGCCTTACCATGAGGCGAACTGGGGCAGCCGCCTTAGGTGCCAGACCGTTGGGGGGGGGGGCACTACTAGGACCCAGAGAATAGAAAATTATGTCTGCTGCTGGTGCAGCGAGAGAGCATGGGGGCGTAATTTGAGCTCCCCACCTCAGGTGCCAAAATGTTGTGGGCCGGCCCTGTAGCTGAGTACTTCCCAGCTGGGCTGAGCTCTCTCATCTCATCATTAAAGTGAGGTACAGGCCCCCAGGACTTCTTGGAAGCATTCAACACAGTCTTGGACTGTGTCCCATGAAGCTGCAGACACCTCTCATAACCAGACTGAAGTTCCTGAGAATAGCTCTAAATAAGTAAGAATTCAAACTTTTTGGGCTGGCAACACCATTTGGACTTTAAAAAAATCATGAGCTTGCAAGCTCTTACCTTGAGCCCCCAGCCACCCACTGGACCTCTGCCCGGCTCAGGGAGACAAACAGAATCACAACCCTCTTTGGAATCATGATCCACATTCTGATAATTGCTGATTTAGAGCAATACGTTTTAATTCCTCAATATTGTCTAAAAGAATGTCAAATGTCCATCTTAGAGAATTATAAGTAATTCACAAGTGTTTTAGAACATCTACCTCTGCTCAATGCCAGTCAAGTGTTCAAACTCCCCATTAGCACAAGGTCAGTTTTTCTTGCAGGAAAACTGCAAGTTTGTGCTAGCGAGGTACAATCCAAGACCCAATAAATCACTGGAAACACTGACTCAAATAGAGCAGGCCAAATAGGTAGAAAAGCTAGAAAAACCTTGACTTGGACATTCATTGTCAATTTTAAGTTCATATGTAAATGTGTCTATTGCTAGTATAAGAAAACTCACTGCAGACTAGTGCTTAGGTTTCAAGTTCCTTCAGAGCAAAACATAGAAACCAAGTGATACTTCTTTTCAAAGATACCCAGTAGTTTCTTTGGGATACCATAATAAGAGACTGGCACTGCAGGATAACCCTCACTTTTAAAAGTTTCAGATAGAATTTAACAAAGGCTCCTCCTGAAGAAATTAACTAAATTAAAGCCACTGGCATATTCAGCACAGCTGAGCCGGGATGAACTCCCATTGGGTACTTGCAGATTGAACGGGTTTGAAAGTAGCTTACGGCTACAACATTGCAGTATCGGAACAAACCAAGTGCTTGTATTTTTTGCAGTATCTTTCAACTATGAGGTTGCAATAGAGGACTCCCTGTAGCTTTACACTGGGATATGGGCAGTCCAGCCTTCTCGGTTCTAGTAGGTGGAGCATGCATCCAGGTTGATAATGAGGCCAAAGGTCAACACCAGAGTCAACTGCCAATTGCCAGAACCAGGGTTCAAGCCAGAATCAGACTCAGGTCACACAGCAAGTGATGGACACAAGGGTCAAGCTGGAGTCAAAGGTCAGGGTCAGAAACTGATGGTGAAAGCACGCAAAGGGCAGGAACTGGAGGAAAGGCAAAGATCGAGCATGGAGCAGAAACAAAGGCAGATGAAGGACAAAAGTCAGAAGCTGAGCAGGAACCGGGTTGGGTGCAGGATTCAATACAGCCACAACAGCAAAGCACCTTGGTACTCAGACAACTTCCTGTGACATCTTCTAGCTTAAATAGCATGGTTGGACCAATCAGTAGAGCCCAGGAAATCCACTAATCAGGGCTCTCATGGGAGGTGTCTTGGCTGAGGCCACTGGCATCTTAGCCCACTGGCTTTCAGAAAAAACTGGGTCTAAGACCTGGAACATCACACACATTCTTACGGCCCCTTGTATAAAGAGGATGACTTCTCATCTTGGGTTTTACTGCGGCCTTGTAACAATGTAATAAATGCAAGACAATAAAACACAGCGTGGAGTGAAAATCTGTTTCTACAGTGAAATAGAATTTATCCTGGGCTTTGGGTCATTAATGATGTCTCTATGCAACCATCTACTAATTTAATATATCAACAAGTCGGGAGGAACAACGGCGAGATGCTTACACTCCTGCAAACAAGCAGGATGCCGCTCATACGGGCCATTTATTTGATTTGATCTGTCACAAGGGTATAAAAGCAATGAATGAGCTGCTGACTGGAACTAACCCAGCACATTAGAACCAATATGGGTTCTCCTACAACAGCAGCCACCTTGCAGGAATGGACAGGCTCACCTGGGAACCAGTGTCAGCCCAGCACATGATCCAGCCATGTTGCCGGGGGATAGAGGGAGGAAAACAGCTACCCATCCCTAATTAGATAATCCAGAAGATTTGGGACAGAGTTTCCTGTGAATCTTTGGAGGACACCAACACATTAGCCTGGATATTCAGCACCTTCAACTTGACTGTAGAGAAGAGAGGGTGGCAGCTTTTGTTGTTGTACCTCTTGGACTAATCTGAGCCCCCTTTTGTCAGAATTTTTCCCTGCAGAAATGGGTGATATTGCCCAGTGTTACTGCTGATGTCAGCTATTTAACATAAAAAAGAATGATGAATGCTGCTAGTTCATCTTTTACCCTGGGCAGATCAGAATAAATGAATAAGTTATTTGGCATGAAGGACCTCGACAAAACAGCAAAGACATTAAGAAGCTCAGATGACCTATCCCAAAGTGGCCACAATGTTCAGGACTGAAAACTGGGTGCTTTTCTTCCCCCAGGAGGACTGACACAATCAACACTCTGATGGGAAATGTTTGTGCAAAAGTCATTCAACTTTTAAGTTTCCATCCTCCAATGGGGAGGCCTGCAGAAATCAGTAGCCGTAGCCATCCTATGAATGCCATTTAATCAAACTCAAGTGAGTTTTATTTCAGTTCCAATAAAACAATAGTACTGAAGTATGCCTATCTGCACTATCAATCACACCTGCCTTTGCTGTGTAGATATACCCTCAACTCTAATTCAAATAGCCCAACAACTTCACAAATTCTTTTATCCCCTCTTGAGCCATCTAAAAGTGGTGCCAGAGAGCGAGCAGTTTTCCTGATAAAAAATTGTCATTCTGAGCCGGCTCTGGGAGTAATGACCCTCTGCGTTTATGAAGTAAGAAGTCGACTGAAGTAAGAACTGAAAGATCTCATGCCACTTGCTAAGACGGATTGCTATTATTTGAGCTGTCCATCCCAAGTATTTGTTCGGAGCATATTTTCAGTACTCGAGGTGATGTAGTGTAGTTACAGATCAGAGAACAGCCAAAGTGCAGAAAACATAGACTGACTTACCTTCATCAAGATAAATCATGACAGGTTGCAGGACTCCTATAACTCAAAAGCCAAGGTGACCTTGAGGGAACAGTTGATTAAAACTGCCACACAGAGCTCAGGGTTATAGTTTATGGCTAATGATGCTGTACCCTATAGGGCTAACCTGCTTGCTTGCCTATAGAGAGAGAGATTTATTATGTCCTTATGGTTTTGATGATATGTTTATTATAATATGTTACAGTAGGTTTATATTGGCAGTTTGGCTGCCAAGGGACGTACAGGCCATATCCTGTATGCTGAGTTCAGGCAAAGTTAGCATGCACATATCTGGGACTTTTCACTCAGATAGCAAAGTCAATGTGCATATATTCGGGACCTTTCACCTAGATAAAGCAACCTTCAATGGCTCCCAAAAATACCCTCACATTTAGCAGGTACATCATTACTTGGAAAAACCTAAAATAACCGATTAAGACCAGACTGAATAACTGGGTAGGACAGAAATAACGAATGTGACCACCATAACCACAAAACGCCCATTGCAATAAATTGATGTATATGATAATAAGTTGAGATCAATGATACACTGACCTATAGGGAAAATACACTTCTCCATTAGTAAGATGAGGAAATACAAATAAGGAGAAAAGGAAACATCCCCTACTGAATATGCATCAAATATAAAAACGTCAGCGTAACATATGACAAAAGCGGCGGCAGTAGAAGGAGATGTAGTCCTTGGGAGGTGCCAGACTGATGGCCACTGGTGATGATGGGAAGGTGAAGCTCATGACGAAGATGATGGCTAACACGTTAGATTGTTCTCAAAGGAATGGTGTGACTATACGGCATAGAACTATAGATTTACTTTCCTTAGCTGTCTTATGAAGTTAGGAAGTTTGTGACTGTGCTAAATGTGTTAACACTCTGTATTTGCAACTGTGCACATCAGGGGACCTAATCAAAGAATAATTAAATACTGGGCCTGATGCTAGGACCTTTCATCCCTAAAAGTAGTCACTGGAAATTGACAGGTTATGTAATTATATTCAGTCTATAGATCAGGCAACAATGCCAGGCTGCCAACTGAATTGCATGTGCCTGTCTGTGCTGTAATTTGGTGCTGCTCTTAAATAACTCGTAGGGCCAAGTAAATGTTGCAGTCCAACCTCTCCCTACATTACAATTCCTTCACCTGTGCTGTTGTGTTATTAAACCTTTCAGATACTTCAGATAGCACTGGAAATGTACCTGATAGGAAGGAAACAGAACCACCAAAGTTCTATATTTTCCCCGCCTTTACCTCATTCTGCATTCTAGGCATATTGACACAAACAGAATGAGGGAAATCTGCAGCCACTAGACACACAGGCCCAGAATTTCACCTGAAGTACAGTAGCATAGCACTATCAACTGAGCAAGCTTATTTCTGTCAACTGAGGAGTTGGCCCCACCACCTTAGAGTTAAAGCTACACCAACACCGGTAAGGCAAAGTTGAGAGAGGTTGTCTTTGATTCCTTCCCCATCTGCATTGTACCTACATGTTACAGCTGAACCACTAGCAGGTGCTGGAGCGATGGCTGCAATGAACATCTCCCCTGTGAACTACTTGTTTTCAAAAGACCATAACTTTCTGAAATGTGCACCTTTCTAAGCTTGGTCTCTTACGAGAATGGAAATTTATGAACACTGAAATAACTTGGGATAAGAATTTGAAGGGCAGCAAGAAAATAGTCTTTGGTGACAAGCGCTGTAAGTGACCTGCTCAAAATGTGGGTAATTTGAGAATGATGCGTTTGAAATGTCCACGGCAGGCATGGGGAGCCGATCTGGGACAATTCCCCTTCTACCATGCCTTGGAGAAGCCATTCCTTCCTCCTGGGGGGCAGGGTTCCAGAACTTTCGGCAACACTGTAGAAGAGCAACAACGGGATACCCTCTGGACTAGAGCACTCAGGTATGCCACAAGAATGCATAGCCTCTATTGCTGCTCTCTGTGGAGTTACCAAACATCACAAGACAAATGTGGAAAGCAAAATGGGAGAACAATGGATGGAGAAAGGCTGCGATAGCGGCACAGACAGCAGTTGGTAGTGGCTAGGAAGAACAAGAGGTGGGGGTTCCATAGCAACTGTCAGTCAACGCAATCAACCTTGCAGGGTTTTAATTCAGTAAGTCTAGCTAAGTACTTCCAGATTACCTTTTTCTTAAAAAAAAATGTAGGAAATTTGCTCATAAAACATTAAGACTGCCCAGTTAATCACAGAGTGGCGCTATCTTCATTCATCAGCAGGTAGCAATACAGAACCCTGGCCTAATATTTTACCTTTGTATCCATCTCTGCTAGGTGCTAAATCCAGAGAGGTAGCTGCATAAAACAAAAACTGAAGCCACTTTCAACTTTCTGATATGCTAGCCCTTGTGCATGTACATCAGTTCTACTCGGATACTGTAAGTGACTGACACAAATTGAGTATTTTCTCTTCTGCTCCTTCGAAATACAATTACTTAACCTCTGTTCTGCGAAAGCAAAGATTCCTCACTTCTCAACTGTTCTTGGATAGCAGTATGACCCCGTAAAGAGGGTCAACGTACGTCGACTGAGCTGTGTGTCTAACTCGAGGGACAGAGCTGTTCAATAAATTGTTCACAATGCACATTAAATTGTTCACAACTCTGATCATGAACTTAGACATTAGGGCCATGTCTTTGGTACAGGAACAGAGCAGGAAGATGGCTGTAATCTACCTTGCCACTGATTTGACTCTGGGGTCAACAGGGGCCAGTCTAACTCCTGACATGATTTAGCCTAATCTGATGGATGTTCTAAATTACACCAAGCAGAATGGTGCAACTCCTTGACAAGCCCAACGTCCCATCTCAAGGATGGAGCTAGGATCAGGTGCATAGAATTAGTCATGCAGGCTTTGTGTCAGCCAGCAATTCCACTCGGTCATGGAAATTCCCGTTTTCAAGCAGCTTTGAAACATACGCACTGCAAAGCAGCCAGATGGGTGGCTAAGGATTAGCAGCCAGTTCTCAATTTGCATAGAAAAACCTCTGGTGTAAACAGATTTTCCTCTACAATCTTCTTCTTTTGGTGGGATCGCAAGGAAGGACACAGTTACTGGCAGTCTGTCGCATCTACCTTCATAACGGCACAAGATGAATCAAAACACAGCACTTAAAAAGAAAGGCAGTCAGATCTTTTCTGTATTTCAGCCATTTGTGGGGTTTCACTCCATGTTTTCACTTCTGTGCAAACCTTTTGTGATTTTATATGGTAAGGAAGAGCGCCGATGAAGTGAATGCTTTAATAATTGTGCTTGCGTGTCCATTTTGTAGACTCCTCTGGCATCTAAGCACAACAATAGAAATCATTCTTTTAGATACACAATGCTGTGGTCAGGTTCTGTTGGAACTGCTTGCCAATGTGCATTGAAAAACAGTTTGATTTGAAGGTTAAACCCTCATTTTCTTGACTTTATTGATCAATTCGTGCTGACTAATGTGAATAAAAGGACCCTGCCTCCTTTAAAACATCCCTGAGCATATTAAGATGTTGTCTCCTCCAACCTTTTTTCCCCACTGTACTGAAGGTGCAACAGGACCACTCGTTTTTTAAGTTTTTTAAGTTACAGACTAACACGGCTACACGCTGAGACTTTTGAACATGCCTAGTCCTCTTAATGTTCCCCATGGCTGTCATTTTTACATAACTTATATGGTTGTGGAAAACCAGACCATATGTGCGACAGAGCAGTGTCTGGCAGATGCTCCAGCAGGGGACAGGTAGCCACAGAAAATATCTGACACACTCACACATGATTTGAGACCATCTTCCTGGTGATGACTCAAAAACTACTCCCCTACTGCCTCCCCGCTCTGCCTCCTATCTAGTTGCACATCTCACCTTCCCTCCGACATCTTTTCATGGCGTCTCACCTTCGACTCAGGCTACACGTGGCCAAACCAGAACTCCTCCCCTGTCTCACCTCTGCAGTTCTGAGGAGAAAATCCTCCTCCTCCCTGTCAGTCAGACCTGTAACCCAAGTGCCATCTTGGACTCCCCCTGTATCTACCCCCAGATCACCAGGATGTAGCTGGATCATGATGCCTCTTCCACTCTACAGCATCCCCAAGAGCCCGCCCTGCCTCTGCCCTCACCAGGCCTCTTGTCTTGACATCAGCAATTCTGGCCATCCTGACACCAGCTCTCTGCCGTCAGGATCACTGCTCCGGGTGTGGCCATACTGGGGGGAATGGAGGGGTGCTGTAGAGGGAGTGGGTTGGGACTGGGACAAAATGCCAGATCCGCAAATGGATGTAGGCACCAAAATCCCATTTTTAGGTGCCTAAATCCCAGTTTCAGGAACCAATATGAGCTATAATCCTCCCTCCCCCTCCTCCAGAACGCGCACACACACTCAGCTGCCACCTAACCCTGTAGGTGCCTCACCTGATTGGTTCTTAAATGTTTGTTGTAAAAACTTCTAGGTGCCAAAATGTCTGGCCTTGGCCATGCACAATGCTGTTTCAGCCAGGTGCCCACATACCTCTCTCACACCTCAAACCGGCTGAAGATGAGCAGGGCAATGCCTACATAACCCGAGAGGCCCAATCCTGTAGGCCTGCTCAGAGACTGCTTAACTCCACACACAGCACCTGGGGAGGGAGACCTGCCTTACAGCCGTGAGCCCAGGGGTTGGAGTATTCCTCAGGACAAGAGAAACCCCGATCAATCAGTTTCTCCCTCTGCCTGATGAGCTATGGCATGTGGGTGTCTCTCAGTCTCTCTTATTCAAGCCATTCCAATGTATTTAAATATTAATAGGGCCAGAGAGGGGTGAGACTCATTCTGTAGGCCAGTGAGAGTGTTCGCCTGAAAGGTGACAAATCCAAGTTCAAATCTTTCCTCCTCAGGAAGTTGGGGGGAGGAGGAAATTGAACCAGGGTCTCCCACCATCTGGGCAAGTGTTGTAACTGCCAGACTAAAGGTTATAAGTCTACCGCCTCCACACAGCTGTGGTTGGTAACCAGCGTGAGGTGTTTCCCCATGGTCTGGATTTAGGCACTGAATTCAGTGAAGGGAAGGGGGTCATAGGCTAGTTTATACAGCTCCTGGCCTAACCTGCTGGCTTTAGTGGATACCATTCTGAGGCACCCATCTCTCACCATTGTTGTAAGGGAGCCTAGGCACCTAATCCAGGGTTTGTGGATTCCAGTGATTTTCAAGACACCTAGAAGTAAGGCCTTGCAATACCTAAGTCCCTTTGTGGGTCCAGGCTAAGGAGCCTGAGGACTGAGGGAAGGAAAGCCTGAGACTAGGAGACAGGAGACTGTGGGGGTGACAGGACTGGTACAGGGAGGAGAATAGGACAGAAGAGGCTAGGAGAGAGAAATGGTCAAAAGGTTCTTCAACCACTAGAGAACCGTTCCTTACAGATCCTGGACTAAACCCTGAATTCCTGACTGACACTGTCCCTCCTCTGTCAGCAACTACCCCTGAAAGCTATAGGCAAAAAGGTTTCTGTCATCCTCTCTACTGCTGACGCAGAGAATGAAAACCTACTACTGTTAGCCCAAGTAACTAAGATCTGTGCTGTGACTAAATATTTCAAGACAGCTGAAAAACTGCAGACGTGTCAGTATGATTCCCCATAACGGATTTGTTTGTTTGTTTTGTGAAAAACACAGGATATCACACACACGCAAGCTACCCTAAGAGAAGGTTAAGGTTGCAAATTCAAGCAATCAAGCTCGGAAATGCCAGAATTAAAGCTGCCTATGCAACCTTAGTTTGCCCCCCTTGTGTACAAGCATTATACAACAGTCTGTAATTACACGATTACAAACTATGCAATTGCCCTTTCAATGAATTATATCTAACAACGTGACGTTGTGTAACCTCATGAATCGTGGACTAATTTTTACGAATGGGATTGTATAAATGGAGCAGTGTTTGTCACTTTAAAATATTTGTGGAATGATTTGGATGCAGTGCATTGTGCAGTAAGCAAGTAACCATGCAACACCACCTTCTCTCTCCGGTTCCCCTTGTTTGTTTGTTAGCTACAGACACCCGAGGCATCTTGTACTAATATAGGCTGCAGGATTTCTGGAACTGGAAAGATTTCTGGTCTTATTCTGCAGTTATACTGTGCACCCTCCTGCAGGGCTCCTCCAACCCTGCCTGGGGGCTCAATGTCACAGTAATACAAATGAGTAACACTCGATAGAAATTAATACAGCGTGGAGAATCTTTTCCTTAAAAAAAAAAACAAAGAAGGAATTAACTGCAGCTTCCAGTGCTGTAACTTTGAAAGTGGTAGATGCCATCAGAGAACAACAGCAGCCTGACAAAGCAGCAAGGCCTAGACACAAAGAAAGGCTGGGTTGTGTCTCAGCCGTATACGACCTCATTTTCACCTCACTAGAAGAGAGACACCCTGTCCAGCAGTTCATCTGTCAAGGCTATAAGACAATGTGACAGGATTTCTGCCCCTCACTGGCCTAAGAAGGGTTAAATCGAGCCCTAAGAGAAGTTTGGGGCTGTGGAGCTGTGGCATGGATCAACCAGTTAGGGCCCAGCTGAGGGCTATCTAAATAAGTGCCGCTGGAGGGGAGAAAACACTCAGGGTATGTCTACACTACAAAGTTAATTTGAACTAACAGACGTTAGTTCGAATTAACTTTGATAGGCGCTACACATGCGAACCGCTAGTTCGAACTTAATTCTAACTAGCGAAGTGCTTAATTTGAACTAGGTAAACCTCATTCTACGAGGACTAACGCCTAGTTCGAATTAAGTAGTTCGAATTAAGGGCTGTGTAGTCACTTAATTCAAACTAGTGGGAGGTTAGCCCTCCCCAGCTTGCCCTGGTGGCCACTCTGGGCACCACCAGGGAAACTCGTCTGCCCCCCTCCTGGCCTCAGAGCCCTTAAAGGGGCACGAGCTGGCTACAGTGCCCTTGCCAGGTGCAAGCCTGCCAGCACCCAGCCAGCAGACCCTGAACCTGGCACGGCTCGAGCCAGCCACCCACTGCCACCTAGCCCTCCGCCTCTTCCCGGGACCAGGCTGCCAGCTCCCGGGAGCCTGCCCAGGTCCGCAAGAGGCAGGCGCCCGCCTGGTCTAGTGCGGACATCATGGACCTCATCCATGACCTCCGCACTAGGCACAGGAAAGTGGCCGTCTAGGGCAGGAGAGCTGCCAGCCTGGCCACCCAGGAGCAGGTGTGCATGAAAATCAAGGTGGTCCACTGAGACCCCCTACCCTGAGCCCTGAGCTTACAATGGCCGTACTGGGTCAGACCAAAGGTCCATCTAGCCCAGTAGCCTGTCTGCTCACAGTGGCCAACACTAGGTACCCTAGAGGGGATGGACCGAAGACAATGACCAAGCCATTTGTCTCGTGCCATCCATCTCCAGCCTTCCACAAACAGAGGCCAGGGACACTATTTCTACCCCCTCACTAATAGCACTCCATGGACCCAACCTCCATGACTTTATCTCACTTCTCTTTAAACTCAGTTATAGTTCTAGCCTTCACAGCCTCCTGCAGCAAGGCGTTCCACGGGTTGACTATTTGGTTTGTGAAGAAGAACTATCTGTTATTAGTTTGAAGCCTGCTACCCATTCATTTCATTTGATGTCCTCTAGTCCTTCTACCATTTCTACCCCCTGGCTAATACCACTCCATGGACCCAACCTCCATGAATTGATCTCACTTCTCTTTAAACTCTGTTCTACAGCCCTCTTGGGCTCTGATTGGCTGCCACAAGGCCTCTCATGATTGGCCTGTAGCTCTCCCAGGGCTGTTTTAATCTTTTTTATACCTGGATTGGGGTGACTATGCCTCTACATATGCCCAAAGGATCTGGCATTTTCACCCCCTCTCTTGGCACACACTGCTAAACTGATGCAAAGAAATCTCAAGACATTGCTCTACGGCTGCAGCCCCCATATCTTCACGAGTTTTACTAGGCTCTCTTGAGTCCCTCTGTTGGACAAAGGGGCTTCAGATTGCATCTCCTACTGCCAGAGACTCTAGCACTTCACCAGGGATCGGCAAGCACCGCCTCCCTCAGGCATCAGGCATTTGTACAATCAGCTAGACCAGTGGCCTATCAATGCAGTGTGCAGTCTCTGATTGGCACCTGTACCACATGATTCATAGAATCCCAGAGCTGGAAGAGACCTCTGGAAATCATTGAATCTAGCCCTCTGCCCAAAGCAGAACCAAACCCAACTAAATCATCCCAGCCAGGGCTTTGTCAAGTCAAGTCTTAAAAACCTCTAGGGATGGAGATTCCACCCCATCCCCACGGAACCCATCCCAGTGCTTCACCACCCTCCTAGGAAAATAGTTTTTCCTAATATCTAACCTACACCTCTCCCCCCGTAACTTGAGACCATTGTTCCTTGTTCTGTCGTCCATCACTACTGAGAAGAGCCTCTGTCCATCCTCTTTGGAACCTCCCTTCAGGAAGTTGAAGGCTGCCATCAAATCCCCCCTCACTCTTCTCTTCTGCAGACTAACTAAGCCCAAATCCCTCAGCTGCTCCTCGTAGGTCATGTGCTCCAGCCCCCTATTCATTTTGGTTGCCCTCCGCTGGACCATCTTCAATGTGACCACATCCTTTCTGTAGTGGGGGCCCCAGAATTGGACACAATACTCCAGATATGGCCTCACCAGAGCTGAATAAAGGGGAATAATCACTTCTCTAGATCTGCTGGCAATGCCCTTACTAATTTACCCCAATATGCCATTAGCCTTCTTTGCTACAAGGGCATACTGTTGACTCATATCCAGCTTCTCATCCACTGTAATCCCCAGGTCCTTTTTTGCCGAACTGCTACTTAGTCATTCGATCCCCAGCCTGTAACAATGCTTGGGATTCTTCCGTCCCAAGATCAGGTCTCTGCACTTGTACTTGTTGAACCTCATCAGATTTCTTTTCACCCAATTCTCCAATTTGTCTAGATCACTATGGACCCTATCCCTGCCCTCCACTGTATCTACCTCTCCCCCTAGCTTAGTGTAATCCGGAAACATGCTGTGGGTGCAATCCATCCCCTCACCCAGGTCATTAATAAACATATCAAACAAAACTGGCCCTAGAACTGATCCTTGGGGTACTCCACTTGAAAATGACCACCAATCTGACATGGAGCTATTGAACACTACCCACTGAGCCCAACAATCCATCCAGCTTTCTATCTACCTTACAGTCCATTTGTCCATAATTCTATGAACCTCTCCAGTGCTTCCACATCCTTTCTGTAGTGGGGGCCCCAGAATTGGACGCAATACTCCAGATGTGGTCTCACCAGTGCCAAATAAAGGGGAATAATCACTTCTCTAGATCTGCTGGCATGCTGCCGAGGAAAATGAAAGAAACTCCCTAATAGGCAGCTGTGAGGTCATCTGCCCTCCATAATAGTCTCCTCTTAGAAATTGACTTAAGCCCTGACGCATTATGTTTTACATCCCTTCCACGCCCCTTGATGTTAGCGCACATTGGGAGAGTCTGGTCTGTACCAATGTCTAATCCCTCTGACAGTCTGCTAGAGCAGAGAAGCTTTCCATAGAGGCCAGGGCTTTGTAACGCCCTTGCTGGTGGAGGCTGCCTCTGGGGGGGATACAGTAAGGCAGCAGAAGCCGATTGCCCAGGCCCTGGGTTAGGCCTATGTTGAACCACAAGGACTATTTGCAGGCTCCCCTGAGCACTGGGATTGTGGTCCCCTTGTACTAATTCACCTTCCCCTCTGGACACAGCCTCCGTGCTCGTTTGCCCTGAAGAATTTAGGCTCAAACTGCCCCTGTGTACAATTCACTCTCTGCCAAACTCACAACAAAAGGACGCAGATTATTAGGAACGTAGCAAAGCGGTGATTGGTTTGTCAAAGCGATGGCAAGCTTCAGTCTCCTGGTTCTTAAACTGGCACATGCAAAAAGCCCACAAGAGAAACAATTGAAAAGTCAGGGTATTGCCCAGATGGCAGCTCGAGGGATATTGTTTCTCAAATGACATACAGAAGAAGTTCCGGAGGAGGGCCGTCATACAAAGTATTCATCGGTGTTTAAGAGATGGAAGGTGGATGGGATGAAGGAAAACAGAGGCACAAAGAAAGGAACAATAACGATGAGAAGAAAAAGGCTATTGAGCTGTGCGTATTTCATACTTCTGATGTGTACAGATAGTAGCACAGAAACAAATGCAGGCATGTTTTATAAAGGGAAAAGGGTCCCTGTTACAGAGTCCACTCACCAAATAAGGTGCTGTCTCCAGGCAGCTCAGGATTAGCTCTTTCCAGACACGGCCTTTCTCTGGCAGGATTTCTACCAGCCATCTCTCTCACCCGGCAGCCCCTCTCAGTCTATGTCTAGACTGCCGCTTTTTTTCGGAAAAAGGTACGCAAATTGCACTTCGCAACGTGCCTATCTCTTTCTGATTGTTTTTTCGGAAGAGGCTTTTCCGAAATTTGGCCCATCTACACTGAGCCAAATTTCAGAAAAACCTCCTCTTTCGGAAGAGCCCTTTTCCCTTGTGAAACGAGGAAGCCGGGGCTTCCAAAAGAGCACGTCTGCTCTTCCACCAAAAATGTCGCAAAAGCAGATGCATTCCCTGACCGCGGTGGAGTTTTTCCGGGATCAACTCCGTGATCTAGACATAGCCTCACTCCCAGAGTTGCAGGCTTCTGTGTTCATGGCTCGGCCCTCCAGCCAGGTCAGTAAAGTCAAATTCCTTCCAGACCAGCTGTCCTGGTGGTATCTCCAGCACCATATGGCACATCCCAGTGGCTGATAAGGGAACGCAGGCCTGCCCCTCTACACGGGGTTACAGCACATGGACCCTGTAACAGGAAGCCAAGGTGGGTACAGTCCTGCCTCCTGATGCTGTTTCCCGGGCCCCTTTCCTACATATGGCACTTCTCCTTTTCTCTGGGTTTGCCAGCCCAAGCCTCCTCCTCCCAGGGACTGGTTGTTAATTATTGCCTTGCAACCCCCTCAAATCTCACAGCTTCTGGGCTTTGTACAGGCCCCTCCTCTTCCTCCTCAGCTAAGCCCATGTTCAAGGAATGGCCTGTTCCCGGTCTCATTCCTCAGGTGCCGCCTGGGCAGTTAATTAGCCTGCCTAGGCACTTTACCCCCTCCAGGCCTTGGGTGGGGTGGGCCTCCCATCACAGAGCCTCTCCCTCACGCCCATGTTCCCCCCCTTCTTGGCCGCACTTGCCACTGAGGGGGGTGACTAGAGGAAGGACTGCAGCATGCCACTGAGGCAAGTGGCTGGACAGAGGATTGCTGGCCTCCCGGAAGGGTGAGGGGAAAAGAACGGAGTGGGAGGGCTGTGTCGAGAACATAGCAGTCCTAAGAGCAACGTCCATCCTAATGGCAGAAGGGTCAGTGTGTTGCTATGAGAAAAACACAAGACTTGAGGTAATGGCACCGCACAGCCTCAATATGTAGTGATTATGTCGCCCGTATAAGCAAAAAATATCGATGCCTATATATATATACTCTGTCCATTCCCAATTTGGGGCAAAACATTGGTTCAAGAAGAACTTAAACCAGCATTACATAGAAAGGCACCATTCTTCTGAAACATACAATGCAAAATTTACCAACGTATTGTTCGTTGCTTCCCTTAGGTCGAGTTGGCTCAGATCCTCCCCCACCGCATTCTATTTCCATTTCTTTGTCTTGCAGGCATAAAGCAGGCACCTCTGTAAATCTAACTGTAATTGCACATTATACAGACAAACGCTGTGCAGGGTATAATTAGCAACAGTGAACTGTGACTTTACGTTTCATCGCAACAACGTTTGTGTGCTGTTTACACAGCTCTGCCCGGGCGTTCTGACTACTCAGCTACAGTAATGTAGGTGAACAATTACATGAGTATCAAGGTTAAGACGGAGTTAAGCTTCAGTTGAATTTATAAACTACATGTATTGTGGTAAATTGGTTCATGACATCTTGAAGAATCTGATATAAAATCAGGAGAATTGATAAGCCAGTGGCTGGGATGAAATTCTGTATTATAGACATAAGAACAGCCATACTGGGTCAGACCAAAGGTCCATCTAGTCCAGTATCCTGTCTACCGACAGTGGCCAGTACCAGATGCCCCAGAGGGAGGGATCACAACAGGTAATCCTCACGTGATCCCTCTCCTATCACGCACCTCCAGAGAAACAGAGGCCAGGGACACCATTCCTACCCATCCTGGCTAATAGCCATTGATGGACCTACCCTCCAGGAATCTATCTAGCTCTCTTTTGAATGCTGTTAAAGTTCTAGCCTTCACCTCATCCTCTGGCAAGGAGTTCCACAGGGTGACTGTGCGCTGAGTGAAGAAAAAGTTCCTTCTGTTTGTTTAAAACCTGCTGCCTATTAATTTCATTTGGTGACCCCTGGTTCTTATATCGTGGGAATAAGTAAATAACTTTTCCTTGTTAACTTTTTCCACACCAGTCATGATTTTATAGACCTCTATCATATCCCCCCTTAGTCTGCTCTTTTCTGAGCTGAAAAATCTTTTTAATTTATCTTCATACTGGACCCGTTCCAAGCCGCTGATGATTTTTGTTGCCCTTTCTGAGCCTTTTCCAATGCCAATATATCTTTTTTGAGACGAGATGACCACATCTGTACGCAGTATTCAAGATGTGGACGTGCCATGGTTTTATATAGAAGCAATAAGATATTTTCTGTCTTATTTTCTACCCCCTTTTTAATGATTCCTAATATTCTATTTGCTTTTTTCACTGCCGCTGCACACTGAGTGGATGTTTTCAGAAAACTATCCACAATGACTCCACGATCTCTCTCAAGTAGTTGTAGCTAAATTAGTCCCCATTATATTGTCTATATATAGACGTTTTAATTTAAACATTTTAAAACAAGATTATTGTTTTCCTGGTCACTTAGGGTACATCTACAAAGCAGGGCTAAAGTTGAATTAAGCTATACAACTTCAGCTACGTCAATTGCATAGCTTAAGTGGAAATAGCTTAACTCAGCTTTAGACACTGTCTACACAGCAGGAAGTCAAAGGAAGAGCACTCTTCCTTCAACTTCCCTTACTCCTTGTGGAATGAAGGTTACAGGAGTAAGGGAAATAACTGTTTCAAAACTATGTCAAAATAACTGCTTGGGGTCTAAATGTGGACTGTGTAATTTCGGAATAACATGAGTTATTCTGAAATAACACTGTTGTGTAGACATACCTTTAGTCATTTCTATAGACTCATGCTATGGATTCTCCCCTCTCCATAATCAGGTGTGGCCATACTTCCACCTCCTCAATCTCCTCTTTTAGTGGACAGCTCTTGGTATGTGTGTGCTCCAGACAAAGCAAAATTCTTTCCCTTCCGGAGAAACAAAAGTACAAATACAAAAGATGTAACCTTCACTCCTGCTCAAGGAGGCTCCATCTGCCTTCCTCCACCCAAAAAAATAGTGCAACAGTTCCACCCTGATCTCCTCTTTATTGTTGATTGAGGTCTTCCTCTTCTTTTGGGAATCCCCAGCCATGGGCTCTGGAATAGGATGCTAACACTCAGCTCCCAGGTTCAATCCTTTGTTTTCCATTGACCCAGAACTTGTTCCTTCACTCTACTATTTCCTCTTAAGCTCTACCAGGCTGTCCCGCCAGATGAAAGGTGGGATAAGTCCAGTCCCTTATCTCTGGCCTCAATCTTTCTCTTCCTCTTTATTTATTACAATTCTCTGGATACAGATCAACTCTCTCAGCTCACTACTCCTGTTTCATCCACTTTGAAATGGGAACTGCATATGCTGTGATAAACGGCTTGACAGGCTGCCTCATTTCACTGGGCCTTCTATGATTACATCTTTCACCTCTCTTCCAAATTCCATTTCTTCTTTCTTCACAAACAATTATGGCAGAGGTCCCGGTTTCTTTGCTGCGGTGCAATGGCCAACATCAGGTGCCCAGGTATCTAAGCATAGGCTTCTAAATCCATACTGAGGCACCTACCTGACTGGACTGGTTTTCAAAGTTGCTGGACTGCTATTGTTCCCACTGGCGTCAAGGAGATTTGTAACTTTGCCTCTATCGATACTCAGCAGTCACTAGTCAGATACTCAGTGGCAACGACCTAGCTTCACAGAGGTACTCCGGCCCTGGGATCCTGAACGTCACAGCCCCTAACCTGGAGGTGCCCAGAAAATCATAAGCACATGCTTAAATTCGACACTTTACACTCAAGTTTGAATAAAGATGTTAATTATCTTACCCATTACAAAGATAGCTTCCCCAATTATCACCTCTAATATCATTAGCTCACAGACATTTACCTTCCCTCCTCCATCCCCCTTCTGTTCTGAAATTTGATTTGTCTTTGTCATATGTGTTCATTTTTTTAATTGTATCCTTTGGTATATATGGTTGTGACAATTTTCTTCCACTATTTGATCTGAGGAAGTGGGTCTGGCCCACGAAAGCTCATCACCTAATAAACCATCTCGTCAGTCTTTAAAGTGCTACTTAGTCCTGTTTTTTGTTTCAGCTACACCAGACTAACACGGCTACATTTCTATCACTATAAGCACACACTGTGATTCACAAAGCCCGAGTTAGGTGCCCAAGCTCCCTGCACAATGTCGGGGAGGGGAGGGGTGAATCCATGCTTCACACAAGCCAGGAGATGCCAAGGAGAGGGGTATGTGCTAACCCCCATCCCCTCACTGAGCCTAAGTCCAGGGCTGCAGGGGGGCACCTTTCTTAGTTTGGGATCCACAGCCGGGAGGTAGCAGCTACAGCACTTTTGAAAGCAGGAGACCCGCCTTCCTTATAGCCATCAGTGCAGTGGTAGGGTATTCATACAGGCTGTAGGCAACCACCGGTTCGAGTCCTCCCTCCACCTGCTACGGACAACAGAGATCTGTCAGGTCTCGGCGCACGCCTTAATCACCAGGCTCTGGGCTAATCCGAGACGGAGACCACTCAGATGCTCCTGTGGAAGCTGTTCTGCTATGGACAAATGATAGTCATTTGGGTCAGGGCACGAACAAGCAAGAGAACGACACTATAGCCTGGTGGTTGCAGCACTCACCCAGGATGTGGGAGACCCAGGAGCCAGTGATCATGCTCCAATGAGCCTTTAAACGTGTCTCCAACATGCAACAGCTTCAACAGGAGAGACGGAGGGAGTCCACATCCTGTTGCATACGGCTGAAGGCTCTTATCGGGGGAGGGGCAGATCCCTGTTCAAAGCCCTTCTCTGCTTCCGGTGGAAAGGAGATTTGAACTGGGGGGGTCTGCCACATCCTGTGGAATGACCCTAACCATGGAGTTAAAAATTACCAGGCAGCTCTCGCCGCCGCACAAACCCTCCAATAAGCATTTATGTGGCAGGCAGGTCAGGCTAGGCTGTGTTCCATGGCCGAATGCCTCTCTGCCCCTGCTTCATGAATCCCTCTGGGACTTAGACAGGAGATAGGTGTCCAAATGCCTAGAGGGAGGCAGCCATGTGCATGCCCAGAAGCAGAAAAACAGGCACTTAGCACTTTTTACTGCAAAAAATAGGTGCCGGGTGAGTTTAGGTACCTCAAGGGTGCAGCAGGATGCTTATGAATCTCAGGGGAGCCTAGAACTGGGATTGAACTGCTCAAGTTGGTGGTGGAGACCCTAAGCACTTTTGTGTACCTAGGCCAGTATGACTAACACAAAGTGACGTGTCAGCAAATGCTGGGAAAGTGTCCACATGTTATTAACCAGAACCAGGTTTCACACATCAGTAAAATGACCTGACATCTATTAGTTTTCCTAAGAAGCTAACTCCTGCTTCCCTCACTGTTCCCATGCTATTGTCATCTCATCTTTGGTAAATCTGGAGTTCAGCAAAGCACTTAAGCATGTGCTTAACCTCCATTGAGGTCAAAGCCATGTGCTGCTTGGCCGAACCAGGGCCTATTCTATTAATAGTCTATGTGACCATGAAAGGAAGGATTTGACTAATTCCTCAGGATAAGGAAAATATTAGAACACAATTCGTTGACTAGCTAGGTAAGCTGTTACTTTGCATTACCTTAAAAGCATTAACTGTTGCCTAAAAACCAAACGTCGGTCTAATATTAAAACAAGATACTTCTATTCTTTGCCTCAATTCTTGTACAGAAGTAAAAGAAAGGGGGCGTAAAGGCTTTACGCAAATCCATGGACAATTCAACAGGGGTCAAGCAGCGAGACAAATCTGTCTTCATTGTGTTTGACTGAAGTTCGATAAAGCTGTATTGATACAGCTGTCAAAGCCAGGGGTATTGTTAACATTTCATGAAGCAGCGCTCTCAGTAAGATGAAGGACAGCTGCCAGCCTGAAGCCAGGGGAATATACCCTTACAAAAAATTAATTGGGACAAAATGTATTGATTAGTGCTTGTCATCTAACTGGTTTGTCTGAACCTATTAGCCCTTTCGAATTGTACTAATCGAAAAAAATAACCTTTCCTTTTTTTTCTTTTCAGCTTACAATGTAAGAAACAATGAGTAAAATTCTCAAAGGAGGCTTCAGATTTTTCTAGTAGAAGAAACAATTTTCAATTGCAACCTGTGGGAGCACATTAATCGACCCAATATAAAAATCCACCAGTTCCAGAGAATTTGGTTGGGACTGAAATGTGACCCTCTCTCCGTCAGTTTCTTCTATACTTCTAAAATCATCCATCAACAGAAACTCCATCAAGGCAAAGAAATCTTAAAATGAACTCACATAAAGCAGACTAGCTGTGATATCTCTTTTGCAGAAACTCACCAATCTCCATAGGAAGGCAGGGATTTTTTTTGTTTGTTTTTTGGGTTTTGTTTTGGTTTTTTTGCTATATTCCTTGGACTCAGATTCAGAATTTGTTCATGGGAACATCCGTGTATCCTTTACATACAATGTTTTAAAGAAGGACAGCTCCTTTTATGAAAGATAGTTGACCGTCAGCTAGTTATAACTTATGTGCATTACCATTATTTGTTCCAACTATTGATGAGTATCCTAATACAGCACTGTTCCTGAGAACTGAAGAGCTAAATCCAAAATGTAACTGCCATATTTTGGGTTGGGAAAGAATTCCCCCCTGGATCAATTGGCAAAGACCCTGGTGGGAGTAGGGGGGAGTTGCCTTCCTTTGCAGCCTGGGTGACTTGTAAGTTTAAACTGGAACAAACGATGGATCCTCTGTAACCTGAAACCTTTACATCGTAATTTGAGGTGGGCAGTAACTCAGCTAAGAGTCTTCTGCAGCAGCACGTGGGTGAGGTTCTATGGCCTGCAAAGTGCAGGAACACACATTAGATGATCATGTTGGTCCCTTCTGGCCTTAAAGTCTATGAGTCCATTAGATGCGTAGCATGGAATTGACTTAGCATCTCACTCTGGTGGCCATTGAAATCAAGAGTAAAATGGCTGCCGGGCTTCCAAAAGGGATGTCATTATTATTCATAATACCCATCTCTTATTAAGTCTGTTCATACATAGATCTCAACACACTCTACAAAGGCGGTCAGTATTGTTGCACCCATTTTACAGATGGGGAGAATGAGAAATGGTTTGTCCAAGGTCACCCACCAAAACAATGACAGAGCCAGGAAGTTGATGGTTACAGATAACCCAGAAGTGATGCAGATAGTCAAACACTACTTTTCAGTATAGTGAGGCCTCCAGTCAACTCTTTCAGTGCTGCTTAGCACCACAGCTCATGCACCTATGCCTGGCTGTCAAGAGTCATCACAGTTTTTCAGTGGGCTGTATTAAGAAGGTCTCTCTAACTTGAAAAAAGGTGCCCCTAGACCCCCATGTTGTACGAGTTAAGCAGCTGGAATGGCACAGGGAGGTCAGTCACTAATGTGGCATGAAACTCATCCTACCTCAATCGTCGACTCCCCCATCTAGGTGTTCTAGAACATCCGTTTCAGTAGACGCACCACATCAGAGACCACAAAGTTGCAGATACCATATGCCCAGCACAGTCTATCTGCATCTCTGATAATCCTGAGCCACTCAATTCCACCACCACACTGCTGATTAGAAGACGACAGGGAATAGTAGCTGCAAAGCTCCCATTTATGAGAGAAACCACATGCACCCTGAGCTACCCAAGTGCATCCATTACTTCCTCCAATGCAGCCATGAATTGCTACAACTGGCTCTCAGCACTTGCCAAACCTAGTGTTCTGATGGTAATGGCAGGAACAGTGAAGTATAAAGGCCTGATCCCCATCTGGTGCGACTCATGTTGTGATAGAGGTGGAAAAGCCAGGAGAGTACAGGATGTGTGTGGCAGGGCAGGGGACTGAGTGAGGGATAAAATAGAAACTCTCCTTATTGAACAAAACTCGGGGAGACTGGGAAAAGGAGGTGGGAGAGGGGAGGGCAACTACAATGATCAGGGGTTGGGAACAGGTCCCATATGAAGAGAGGCTAAAGAGACTGGGACTTCTCAGCTTAGAAAAGAGGAGATGGAGGGGGGCATATGATAGAGGTCTATAAAAGCAGGAGTGGTGTGGAGAGGGTGCATAAAGAAAAGTTCTTCATTAGTTCCCATAATAGAAGGACTAGAGGACACCAAAGGAAAGGAATGGGTAGCAGACTTCAAACTAATAACAGAAAGTTCTTTTTCACAAAGCAAATAGTCAACCTGTGGAACTCCTTGCTGCAGGAGGCTGTAAAGGCTAGAACTATAACTGAGTTTAAAGAGAAGTGAGATAAAGTCATGGAAGTTGGGACCATGGAGTGGTATTAGCCAGGGGGTAGAAATGGTGTCCCTGGCCTCTGTTTGTGGAAGGCTGGAGATGGATGGCACAAGACAAATGGCTTGGTCATTGTTTCGTTCCATCCCCTCCAGGGTCCCTAGTGTTGGCCACTGTCGGCAGACAGGCTATTGGGCTAGATGGACCTTTGGTCTGACCCAGTATGGCCATTCTAAGCTCAGGGCTCAGGGTCGGGGGTCTCAGTGGACCACCTTGATTTTCATGCATACCTGTTCCTGGGTGGCCAGGCTGGCAGCTCTCCTGCCCTAGACGGCCACTTTCCTGTGCTTAGTGCGGAGGTCATGGATGAGGTCCACGATGTCCGCACTAGACCAGGCGGGCGCCCGCCTCTTGCAGCCTGGTCCCAGGAAGAGGCGGAGGGCTGGGTGGCAGCGGGTGGCTGGCTCGAGCCCTGCCAGGTGCAGGGTCTGCTGGCTGGGTGCTGGCAGGCTTGCACCTGGCACAGGCACCGTAGCCAGCCCGTGCCCCTTTAAGGGCTCCGGGGCCGGGAGGGGGGCAGAAGAGTTTCCCTGGTGGTGCCCAGAGTGGCCACCAAGAAAAGCTGGGGAGGGCTAGCCTCCCACTAGTTTGAATTAAGTGACTACACAGCCCTTAATTCGAACTGCTTAATTCGAACTAGGCTTAGTCCTCGTAGAATGAGGTTTACCTAGTCCGAATTAAGCGCTCCACTAGTTTGAATTAAGTTCGAACTAGCGGTTTGTATGTGTAGCGCCTATCAAAGTTAATTCGAACTAACGTCTGTTAGTTCAAATTAACTTTGTAATGTAGACATACCCTCAATTCCCTCTCTCCTCCTCCTCCCCCCCTCCCCCAGCGAAGAATTAGAAGATGAAAATTAATTTACATCAGGTAGAGGAGAGATTATAAGGGTCTGTCTACACAGCAGTGTTATTTCAGAATAACTGACATTATTCCAAAGTAACACAGTCTGCGTTTACACTACCAGCAGTTATTTTGAGATAATGGCAAAATAATGGCGAGCTGGAGGACTCCTTACTCCTACTCCTGTAACCTTCATTTTATAAGGAGTAAGGGAAGTCGATGGAACAGTGTTTTACCTCGGATTTCCTGCTATGTAGACAGTGCCAAAAGCCGAAATAAACTATTTCAACTTAAACTACGCAATTGACGTAGCTGAAATTGCGTAGCTTATTTAAGCTTTAGCCCTGTTAATTAGATGTACCCTAATAGTTTAACAGAATATTACCAAATTCAGGTATTTAATGATGGTCAATTAAATAATGTGATAAAGTAACTGGAAATATGGTGGATACCATATTTGGGATTAATTTTCATTCTGACAATAAAGTAACTCTGGGGCTACGTCTACACTGGCAGCTTCTTGTGCAAGAATTGTTTTACAGAAGAGTTCTTGCACAAGAAGTCTTCCACAGGAGCGTGTCTACCCTGGCATGTGCTTTTGCACAAGAGATGTGCTTTTGCGCAGGAGCATCCATGGCAGTGTGGATGCTCTCTTGCACAAGAAAGCTCAGATGGCCATTTTAAACATAGGTGCTTCTTGCACAAGAAATTCATGTTGCCTGTCTACACTTCCCTCTTGCGGAAGAGCTCTTGCACGAGAGGGCTTATTCCTCTTGGGGTGAGGAATAACTCTTCCGGAAGAAGCCCTGTTTTACAATGCTATACTGTAAATTTACTTGCGCAAGAACGTGTGTGCAGTGTAGACAGCCAGCAAGTTTTTGTGCAAGAATGGCTGTTCTTGTGCGAGAAGCTGCCAGTGCAGACGTAGCCTAGGAGTATAGCTTTCATTTTGTCTGGTGATAAAGTGTTATAGTGATTTCAAGTTTCAAACTTAAGTGTTAACTACTAATTCTCTGCTTCATCAGTGAGATATACAATCCTAAACTTAAAATACACGGAGCCCCTCTTAGCCTCTTATACTGCAATCCAAAAAACCAGCAGGGGAAAGTATTTTCCAGTTTTTAGTGCTACCACAATCCAATTCCAATGATGGAAATACAAGACATGAATCTATAATCACAAATTTCCAACTGTTATTTATCAAATTGTAATCTACACAATTATTCAGACAGCTTCTGTCACTGAGGCAATGATCTACTCATAAACAAAAAACAAAAAGATAACCACTGTTAATCAATTGCACAAAAGAAACCATTTAATTTAAATAGATGTAATAATGCTGATTGAAGCTTGACAAGACTAAGTTATTCCTTGTGTGAACAAACAGAATGTTTACTTCTAACTAACATGAACAGCAACTCTGGCTTGTCTCGTTGTGAAACACTTACCCTTCATACACTTTGTGCCCACTCATGAAAAAGTCCTATTGACCTCAATGGGAATACTTATATCAGGATTTCTCATACAAGTAACCGACTGCAGAATCGGTTCCTATGCAAGTACATATGTATGATCACACCTGGGTCAACAGTTTTTTAAAAGCCCTAAATGGTGACTTTAGAAAATTTGACAAAACCCATTAACATTTCACACTGCACGTTTTCCTTCAAAAGGTACATTTCAGTCTGAAGTGTTCATTAGACAAAATTCAGCTCAATATCCCCCTGGGAGGCTGTCCACACCCACCACATTCTAGGAAAGAGAATAATGGGTTGAGACCTGATCCTGCTACAAGTCAGTGTTGTTCACTTGTTTTTTATTTGCAGATCCCTAAAAAATGTTGATTGGGGTTGCACACCCCTTTGGAAGTCTTAGCTATAGTCCATGAATCCCCAGGAGTCTGTGGACCTCAGGTTGAAAACCACTGATTTAAGCAAGTGAGAAAACTCCCATGGTGCAATTTACTGTTCGTAAGAGAGAGACTGTGCCAATGAGACACTTGTCTGGGTAAATCCTGGGGACCGTCGTGAATCACTCGTCCCAGCTTTTCACATCAAGCTTTGTCTGTGTCCATAGTGGAAACCCTCGCCAGCCCCCAGCTGCTTGGCAACACAGTTCCATTCCAAGCTGCAGGACCCCTGCTCTTTTACACACCCCACTTTGTCACATGTGAGTGCCCAATCTCCTACCTTCGGCACAGCTGCAATGCACTTCAATCTGCTTCCTCTGCGGGGACGGTGCACCGCAGCTTGCTGGTGTCACCTCAGTTCAGCACTCTCCTCAGCGCCAGACACCTAGCCTGGTTTCACCAAACTGAAGTTTCTTTAACAGAACTCATGGTAAAGATTCTAAGAACAGCAAGTTTTCTTAAGGATACAAGAAAAAGAAAATCGTAAGCTACAATCTATCACCTATGGAAATGTGGGGCTTGATCAGTCGAGTCCAGCTCCCTATGCTGAGGCAAGACTAAATAAATTTAGGCCATATCCCTGACAGGTGTGTGTCCAGCATATTTTTAAAAACCTCCTGTGTTGTGGGGATTCCACAGGCTCCTTCCACAGCCTATTCTAGGGTGTGTCTAGACTACATGGCTCTGTCGACGGAGCCATGTAGATGAGTTTACTAGACATAGCAAAACGAAGCAGCGATTTAAACAATCGCCACTTCATTTACATCAAAATGGCCGCCGTGCTGTGCCGATCAGCTGATTGTCGGCACAGCACAGTAGTCTAGATGGGAATCAGCTGAACCCAGAACTCTTTGTGGTCAGATCCTGTAAGCCTCGTTTCATGAGGCATAAAGGATCTGATGACAAAGGATTCTGGGGTTGGCTGATCCCTGTCTAGACTACCGCACTGTGCCGACAATCAGCTGATCGGCACACCATGGCGGCCATTTTGCTTTGTCTAGTAAACTCATCTACATGGCTCCGTTGACGGAGCCATGTAGTCTAGACACACCCCTAGTGTTGAACTCCCTTTACATAAAGATTTCCCTACTACCTGACCTAAATCTCCTTGCTGCAGATGAAGCCAACTACTTCTTGTCCCATGTGCAGCGGACATGGGGAACATTCGAGAACCATCCTCTTTACAACAACCCTTAACACATTGGAAGATTGTCACAAGGTCCCCATTCGGTCATTGTTTCTCAGTACTAAACATGCCCAGTTTGTTTAACCTCTCCTTGAAGGTCAGGTTTTCGAAACCTTTTTTCATGTCTGTTGGTCTACTCTGGACTTTCCTCAATGTATCCACATCATTCTTAAAGCATAGCACCCAGAACGGAACATAGTATCTCAGCTGAGGCCTCCCCAGTGCCAAGTAGAGCGGGACAATTGTCTCCTATGACTACTGATAAAGTATTTCTCACCCAAAGTTTGGTTCTTGAACCATTTGACCAGTCCTAAACGTTGGGAATCTACTTGCCCTGAGACACTCACAATGAAAAAGAATCCCCTCATAACCATTTGGCCCTACCTTCTGCTGTTATGCTAAGCTATTGCCTCTTAGCTCAGGAGATCAGTTCTTCCAAGAATGCTCTCAGAGTATGATTGTCTTTGTAAATCTCCCATCTGCATCTACTCTTGTCAGTAAACACAGTTTGCCTCCATGGGTATTTATTGTTATTTATGTTGACTGGGTCACCTCTCTTGGCTTTCTGCAGAGACCACACACAGCATCCTTCAAAGTACCATTGAGAAAATGTAAGGACACAGATATAACATACCTGCCAGAACATGCCCAGGCATGTCTATGTCAGAGCTCTGTGTTTTCATCTCACTCACAAACAAACCGGAGAAACACCAGACATCACAAAAGGATTCAATTAACTATGGAGCCAAAAATGTCAAACCAATTTGTCTAATCTTTGCTAATGCACAACTGAACAGTTATTATATATTTCAGATTGTCCTTTAACAGCATTGCCGTCACTGCATTTGCATTTTAATTTACTTAAGGCACTAAACAGCTTTCAAGACTCTAATATTTCAGTAAAATTACAAATTAATGAGCTAGGTGGTCTCTGTCATGTAGGTGGTAGGATTAGGTATTGAGAAAAATAAGTGACTGGCCCATAAAGGTTCTAAATCTGCATTTATAGCAGCATAGTTGTAGGGGGTCAAGACACATTGGTCAGTGGTTATACGTCAGCCAACTCCAAAGCTTTTATGGTAGTACAGTAGTAGAGCATGTGCACACCCACTTCAGGATACCTAGTTATTTTGGCCACAAACTCTCCTTGGTTGTTGAAGACAACTGTGTTTTGGCTGTTGTACTTAAAGTACTGCACAGGATCTTTTCAGGGGGATAAGGCAAACCGCCACATTTATTGGTACTACATATAGTAATCAACACTTACCATATTCACATGATATATTACATTCACACACACACTCCGTCTTGTTGTTACCAATAGTTGCTCCCCCTACCTGCACTGGCCAGGTGAGTTAGATGGGAGAAGGGTGGAGCCCGGTTTCTGCCAATCCAGATCAATATTCCCATGTTGACAAGACGAAACCCAAGGTCCTCCTGCAAGAAATCTTTGATTTATAGTAGCCCCCCCCCCCCCATGCAAATCTATCATCTTATGCATATTCAAGATCTGTGAGGGACATCATATGAATATGCAGTTAGTGGTCTGTGGTGCCTTCTTCTGCGTGTTGTCTCAATGCTGCCATGTTCACCTTCCAAGAGGGAGCTTCTTAAAGCAGGCACTTGCGGCTGACTCCCAAGGCATCCACACGTCCAGTCTTCTTTCAATGGGCCAACGTAACAGGTCTCGTTGTTCCTGTGTCTGCCTCCATCCCCTCTCCAACCATTGCAACTGCCCTGAGGTGCTTGTCTTTCTTGCCTTATCCATTCACACCTCATTCATTCAACAGGGACATTCTCTTTACCTTACTCATTTTAGGGACTATTCCCCCAAGACTTAATACAAAAGTCTTAATACAAAGTTTCTATGTTCTATATGAAAAGGTACAAAGTTTCTATATAAAAGGACTTGTTACAAAGTTAAAAACTTAATACAGAGATTATATGAAGATGATCCACACTGACATGAAAATGATTAATACAGAGATGTATCTACATGGCTACATCTCTCAAGATGGAAGCCTGCAGATATCCCATACAGAGATACACCCGTGTTATCACTCTGCTATGAAATCTGTTCTGGTCCAGTGAACCTCAGCATAGTTCCACATAATGCAAAAACACACAGATGAGTAACTTGCTACGGCCATTTTAAAGAGGAGATAGGGTATGTCTACACTACCCCGCTAGTTCGAACTAGCGGGGTAATGTAGGCATACCGCACTTGCAAATGAAGCCCGGGATTTGAATTTCCCGGGCTTCATTTGCATAAGCGGGGAGCCGCCATTTTTAAAACCCCGCTGGTTCGAACCCCGGGCAGCGCAGCTACACGGGGCACGAACTATGTAGTTCGAACTAGGCTTCCTAGTTCGAACTACCGTTACTCCTCGTGAAATGAGGAGTAACGGTAGTTCGAACTAGGAAGCCTAGCTCGAACTACCTAGTTCGTGCCGCGTGTAGCCGCAAGCCATGGGGTTCTAACCAGCCGGGATTTAAAAATGGCGGCTCCCCGCTTATGCAAATGAAGCCCGGGAAATTCAAATCCCGGGCTTCATTTGCAAGTGCGGTATGCCTACATTACCCCGCTAGTTCGAACTAGGAGGGTAGTGTAGACATACCCAAAGTGAAAAATGGAAAGAGCAGAGGATAAAGAACTGTTCCCTAGTAACTGTTCCCTTATCCCATTGTGTGTCCCAGTGAAACCATGGATACCGATCACAATTTCTGAGGTATTTGTACCTTCATGGCCTCCTTGAGGGTCAAGTCTTAGGTCTCTAGCTTAGGGCAGAGTGAGCCCCACCATTCTTTCCCCTTGACTACAATTCTTCTGGCAATTCACGGTGATTATCCTTGCAGGTGTGAGGCTAGTTCAGCACTAACAGCTCTGCTCTCTCTCTAGGGTGATGGAAGTGTCAACTAGTTACCTGTCTGCCTTCCAACGACATCAGGTTATTTATCTGGAAGAAAAGAATGAATGCAGAAAGGCATCCTAGAAACAATACGCTTCTGATATGCAGCTCTTAGGTTACTATGCAGATATCCAACTTGCACATGGAGATGCTTGCGAGCTCCCAGTCCTGCAGGCTCTGTTTATCTTGATCACAGTATAGGCTGGTTCTTGGATCGGGCAAAAGCATCTTCCTTCCCTATGCCAGGCTGGTGGTTATTCAGTTTTGTTTGTCAAATCTTCCAGACCAGATCAAACTAGAGCTGTGATTTCCTCCTGAGGTGGGGCCTCTCCACACCTGCTATCCGCCTACAGATCTGTATTCATTTCCTCCCAGGGATTTCCATTCCAGCAGCAGGCTCCTGCAATTGCGCCATGGAGATTGATACAATCCCTAATGTAGCAGTTTTCAACCCCTGGCCCAATTAGCACACAGCTGCAGCCCAGCTCAGCTATGTGCTACAGGCAGACAGGGCCTGCCTGGTTCCCAGCCACTGAGAGTGTAAGGTTCCCGGCTGCCTTGCTGTCCAACATGGTGTGGTTGACCTCACTGACTGACCACCAATGGTAGGAGTCCAAGGTCAGGGCTCCAGGCAGCTCCACAGGGTCAGGAGTCCAGGGCAGCCACCCAATCCAGAGTAGCCACCCCGCCTGTCACTGGTGAGGTCTGGGGTCAGGACCATCACAGTGTCCAAATCTGCCAGTCAGTCTTGCAAGCTCCAGGGTCTGGGACAGTCACCCAGCCAGACCGGGGCTGCCAGCCACCCATGTGGGGGTTAGGGGCTGCCAGCCATGCCCACAGGATATGGAGCAGGCGTGGGCAAAATAAGGCCCACCACCAGATCTGGCCTGCAGAGGTAGTGGGGAGCCACAGGCCGGCTCCCCTGCTTGCCCCGCTGCCCCACACGCTGCTCAGAAATGTGGCTGTGGGGTGCTTTCTCTTTATGAGCCCGAAGGGGAGGGGAGAAGATTCAGATTCTGCTCCCACTCTCAACACAATCCCACTGGCCATTTTCTGGCGAGAAACTGGCCAATGGGAGCTGCCTGTTTGAATAACAAGCAGCCACAAAGTACAACCCTCCTCCCCTCCCACTCAGTCACTCACTAAAGCACATAGCTGGGCAGCCAGAAACATTTTAAGCTCTGAAAGCCTTTAGCTCTGCAGGTAGGCAGGATAGTTTGGCTGCTGGCTGGTGTGATGGACCGGACCGGGTCTCGGCTACTTACAGCCCTTGACTGGAGATCTTTCCCAAATAGGCCACAAACCAGTCACACAGAGCACTTCAGCTGCCAGCAGGAAGCCTCACAAGCAAAACCCGTCAGATACCCCAGCTTTCCCAGTGCCACAGTCTGACCCAGACTTTACACACAGGTGAGAGGTTATAAAACCCGATCTTACCAACTCCAAACAGATCCTCCTGGTCCTAAAGAACCAGCCACAGTCCCAGGTCAATTTACACTTTAGATCTTACCAACAAGAGCATGCTGGGCCAATCCTTTAGAATCTAAAATCTAAAGGTGTATTCATAAAAGAAAGCAAAGGTTGAGAGTGAGATTGTTAAGGAGAATACACTGCATACATCAATCACCAAATTCTTGATACAGGCTCTTAGCAGAGATGTTACAAACTGCCAGCTTAAAAGTCTCTGCTGCGCATCCTGAATCAGGACGGGTCAGCAAATCCTTCCTGGCTCTCTGTCCCTAGCAAGGATGCATCTGGAAATCAGGAACAGGACTGAAGAGAAAATGGAGATGCCCTCATGGCACTTTTATACTCCTGGTGTCTCCCAAAGTGGAGCTGGTCACATGATCAAGTGACCTGTCTGTGTTTCACATGCAAGTAGCCATTATGCACTCGCTGGTCAGACGCATTCTTCAGGTGTGTATTGGCCACTCTGAAAGTCCATTGTCCATGGATCAGGGCTAGTTAGCACAGCCAGTCACTAAACAATTCTTCCTCACAATAGGCATTGCTCCCTCCCAGACAGAGAACATTCAAAATACAAGAACAGAGCCCATATTCATAACCTCACATACAAAACTCATACAAGTACATGAGTATCATACATAGAATCAGCAGAGCATAAGCTTTCATTTGACACCTCACATGGCCCCCTTTGCACACAATTTGGGGCAAACACCATCTGTGCATGCAACAGTGATCTGTCTGCTCACTTTAAAATCCATGAATGTAACAGCTAATAAGTCTCCCGACCAGAGCCTGCCTCTGGCACCGCAGCCCCTTCCTTCCCCAACCCTCTGCCCCCCACTCCTACCCCACTTCTCCACGTATCTAAACCCTCTGCCCCTCTCTTGCACCTATACCCCTCCCAGATCTAGCACCCCAATCTCCTGCCGGAGATCACAATCCCCTTCTACCCTAAGTCACATCCCAAAACCCTGCATCCCAGTCCCCTGCCCTAGGTCACAACCGCCTCCTTCATCCAAACGCCCTCCCAGACTCCATTCTTGCTCCTGCACCCTGATCCCTTACCCCAAGCTCCATTCTGCACCCAACCTCCATCCCAGACCCCAGAATTCCTCCTTTAATACCATGGAAGAGTGCAGCCCTTGACCACTTTCCAAAGTCTTAGAGAGGCCCCCCCATCAAAAATTATTGCCCACCCCGACTATGGAGACTGAAGAAGCTGAGTGGTGAATGTCGGTGGTCAGAGCAGCCAGCTGGCTCTGCAAAACAGGGGATTGTTGCCACAACAGGGCTGCTGCTGCCTTGTTGTTATGCTTCTAAGAAGTGCATGGAATTTTTTTCAAGGGGATAAGGTGATACGTTGTGTTTCTTAAGAACACGATTTAGGCATTAAAACTCACATATTTCGATTTACACACACACACACACACACACACACACACACACACACAGGTTCTGACGCTGGATTTTACAGATACCTGTTTTTAGCATTGCTTGGTGAGCTTTAGTGGCCTGCTGCAGCTGCACATAAGGGAGGGGGAGCTGGGGTCTCTCTCGAGCACGATCAAAGCTCCAATGCTTTTGCAGAAGGAACCCAGCGTTCCATGGCAATACACCCCTTTTTACAGTAATAAGGATTTTTTGCAAGTGTATCGGGCTTTGATCTGTTACACTGGAGTTGTTAATTACAAAGTAGCTAAGGCTACTTTGGGTTATTTGGGTGAGAGTTTTTGCAGCACTGATTTTATTTTGCTTTTACTGGCTTTATTTTTTATTCCATGGTGGAGGGGAGGGCTGCCTTTACTTTATGGTCATCAATTTGCCCTTTTTTGGCCCAGATAGTTTGGTTGGTGCTTTCTGGAGTTTTGCTTGTTTGGTTGGTTGGTTATTTTGCTCAGCTAGTGCTTGTTATCTTTTATTTGTGAGCATACCAGATATCCCTTTACTTACAGGCAGAACAGTAAATAATTTTAAAAGTAAGACTTTGAAGAGCAAAGGTTTCTTACAGAATGAATGGAGCTAACCAACCCAGGCTAAAACATTTTTTAATAGGCTTCTGAGTCTAGACTTCAGTCTGCTCCAGCAGCCCACGTAACATACTGTGGGCCACATTGTAATCAGCTGAGAACCACTGCCCCGATATACACGGATACAGATAGCATAAAGGCGATACTACAGTTTTTAGATATTCCATATGTCTGTAGTATATGTCACTACACCATTTGAATGAATAAGGAGATCATAATTTGGCCTTAAACATTGTGTCCACACAAGGATTGAATGTGCTTTAACTAATCCACTCTACCCGTTAATTTGGATATACTTTGCTGAATGTCTACATGTAGACAAGCCCCAAGATATAACATATTATGTACACTACCTTCATGGTATGAAAAGAGGACCTGGCTCAAGTACTCTGTGCCTGCATTGTGGAACATCATGAGCTGGCTCAGTTGTATAGCGTTTGTCTAAATGAGGAAGTTTGTGTTCAGGAAGCTAGGCTGTGAATTTAAAGCACAGCTGTAGTAACACCCCATGTGGCCAGGTTTCTTGTTCACTTAGAGTGCCCACAGGCAGCTCAGCTTAATGCACTTCCAACTGCATGAAGCTAACCTACACAAAGGCATATTTTGTGTGCAGTAAGTGTGCCCACCTTGGGGAATTGGTGCAAATTAATGAGTGTGCAACAGCCATTGTGGGTTTTTCCCCATGCACACAAGCCCATAAGGCTTCCCTTCATATTTTCACGAGGAGAAGGAAGTGAGTTAGCGGCCAACCTGGAAAATTTTGTGTGGGTTTTGTGTATAGAGAAGCTAGACTGAGAAGAATTTAATTTCAAATGTAGTATTTAACACACACACATCCTTGTGTGAAGGACAGGGAGGAGGAGTGGCTAAAGTTTGTGGGTACTTAACTGTGGACAAGAACCTAGGGTTAAGATGTCATGCAAAACAGAAGGATTCAGATTCGACTTGAAGGGTCAAATCCTGGTGAAGTGAGCTGGCCCACCGGATTTCAGTGAAAGGATGCTTCTTTACCTCTGCTGGGGATCAAGTCCTAGGCTGTTTTAGAATAATTTCAAAAGTGAACAAAAAACCTTTGTTTCACATGCTTTCAGCCTGGAGTTCATTCAAAGAGAACTCTTAAATATCTCTGCAGACATATACAAGTCCCTTAATAAGTAAGTGGGCAGTGCCAATAAGATGATGAAATCTCTATGTATATAAAAATGTTTTTCATGAGGGACGATAGAGTGACATCAGCATGTCACTCTGCATCCCACAGCTCCTCCCTCCCTCCTCCCCAGAGAGGTCCCCCCCCAGTGGACTAAGGGAAGTGCGCAGGGCCCGTGTGGCCTTTCCCCCTGGCAGGGGTGGGGGAGGCTGAGCCACCAGATGTGTGGCCTTCCCCCCTCATGGAGGGATAGCCCACAGCCACCAGCCACACAGCTTTCCCCCCTCATGAGAGGGGGAGGCCAGCCGGCCTCTCCTTGGCCCAACTCCCCGGTGGCCAGAGGGAGAGAGCCAGGCCAGCTTCGGCTCGACCCAACCTCTGGATGCCAGAGCGAAAGAGCCGGGCCAGCTGGAGCCTTGGCCTGGCTCCCCGGCAGCCAGAGGAAGAAAGCTAGGCCAGCCTCAGCCCGGCCCCCTGGCATCCAGGGGGGTGCAGAGCTAAGGCAGGCCCAACCTTAGGAGAGAGCCTGACAGCCAGAGGGAGAGAGCCTGAGCAGGCCAGGGCTGCCACGCCTCAGACTGGCCCTCCTCAGCTGTTGGGGTAGGGTTGCCAGGTGTCCGGTTTTGAACTGGACAGTCCAGTGTTTGAGCTTTCTGTTTGAGAAAAAAATTGAGAAAATATAAATGAGAAAATATAAATGTCCGGTATTTTCTAAATCAGATGCAATGTAGATTGTGATGTCATGTCAAGCGTGTCCGGTATTTTTGTTGAAACCATCTGGCAACCCTAGCTGGGAGGAGAGCTGTGGCTGCCCTACACCAGAGAGGGGGTTTGGCGAGCGTAGCGAGCAGGGGGGCACCCCCCCGTATTATTTAAATTGGCCTAATAATGTTTTGTTTGCTTCTCTCTTCTCCTAACCGTTAATTCTCTGTCCTTTGTCGAGGATCAGAGGGGTCTGAAGAGGAGACATACCAGTATTTTGTCTGGATCAAATATATAGGATACACTAATGGCTTCTGAGGATACCTCATGGAAGATATTAACAAGCACCTTAATTATTAATTGAGTTTCTTAAAACAAGCAGTATCAAAGCCTACCATACTAAGTCTCATCAAAACTGCAGCACTCCAGCATTAATTTTAATTAAACAGTTGGGTACATATATGAAAGGGAATGAGGATGAACATAATATCTCTGCTGTTGTCATAGCTTTCAAGTCATCCCTATTAAGAGCTGGATTGTAGTAAGATAGCAGGAGGATCCGGCCTAGTCCACTTTTACTTGTAAATAGCGTGGCCGGACTCTCCGCTCATCCCTGAAAATCAGAGCTAATTAAGTCCACCAAAGTCCCTGGAGTTAGACGGTTGTAAAACCAGAGCATGAGATAAGCCAGGCTCAGATTTCAGGCCAGATCCTCACTTCAGGGAGCGACATCACTGAATTTCAGCCAAGGATCTGACCCTGCCCACATCGAGCCTTTTAGTCTAGCTGAAGAGCAGTACCGGCTGCTCTCTTTCAATAATGTCGATGTTAGTAGGGTAAGGCAGTGGTGCGCAAACTTTTTTGATCTGCAACCCCCATGCTTCAGAGGCCCAGACCCCGGCCGGCAAGATCTAGGTGCTGTGCCAAAGGGGCCACCAACTGCCAGGCCCAGCCACCCAGCTGGATCTAAGTGCCGTGCCGTGCGGCTGCTAACAGCTGAGCCCAGCTCCTGGCCGGCCAGATCCACGCGCCATGATGCCCTGGGAAGACACCCGTGACCCCCTTGGTGGTCACGACTCACAGGTTGTGCACCACTGAGGTAAGGAGGTAGCTAGGATGCTCAGAAAATGTGAGGGAAGGATGCACAGCTACTGGAATTTGCAGACAAGACACATGAGCTGAACACTGGGAAACCACTAATGGGGGGCTGGGGGGGAATGAAGTGGGAAATATTGGAGAAAAGACTGCTAAAGGTGGCAACTGAGTCTGTGGCATTTCATTGATCCCAAGCCCAGAAGGGACAACTGTGATCACCTAATCAGACCTCAGGCCAACTCCCTCAATATCATTCCTAGAGAAGCTCTTTTAGGGAAAAAAAAGTCCACTGAAGTTAAACATTGTCAGTGAAAACTCTACCATGGTCATCGCTAAGCTATTCCTGTGGTTAATCACCTTCACTGTTAAAAATCTATGCCTTATTTCCCCTTTGAATTTGTCTAGCTTCAACTTCCAGCCATTGGAGCGAGTTAGACCTTTCTCTGCTAGACTGAAGAGCCCAATATTAAATATCGGTTCTCCAGGTACAGAGACTTACAGATTGTGATCAAGTCATGTCCTAATTTTCTCTTGTTGAATTAAACAGATGGAGCTCCTTGAGTCTGTGACATACGAGGGCACCATCCAGACTAATGCCTGATGGCACCCCTGCCCTGCACTCCTGGGCACCTTATGTTGTCTTGCTAAAATAACTCTCACCTGGGCCTATTGCCAACAGCCTTCCAGCCTGCAAGCCCATCCTAAGTGTTTGTGTATAGCTGCACCCTGCCAGCCACACACAGGTTATACCAGCCTGTGGGCCGCATGTGGTTTGGGCCACCACTGCTTTATTTACCTGCAGTCCCGCAGGTATGGGTGCTTGCAGCTTCCATTGGCTGTAGATCACTGTTTCTGGCCAATGGCAGCTGTGGGAAGCGGTGTCTTAGTCCCCACCACTTCCCACAGCTCCCTTGGCTGGGAATGGTGGCCAATAGGAGCTGCAAGCATCCATACCTGAGGATGCACAGGTAAATAAAGTGTCAGCAGCCTGCTAGGGGCCAACCCTGGTCAACCACCTCCATTTTATTACCCACTCCTGGGTCTCACTCTGGTTCTCAACTTGGTTATTCCACAGGATGGCTCCAACACACCCCCAGTCCCAGATTTACCCTTCCTTCTACAGAAATTCATGTCCTGAACTGCCCACTCCTCTGTTGGATAGTGCAAATATTTTAAGTCTGTTATTCCTTAAACGGAATAATATGTCAGCTCATTATCTCATAGTTATTCAGACACTTCAACTGAAAACACACTGGCTTAGATAAAACAGTGAAATAAGTTTATTAACTACAAAGAGTAAGATTTAAATGAGAAGAAGTAATGAGGCATGAAAGTCAGAAATGGTTACAAGGAAAATGAAGATAAAATCTTTACTAATGCCTAACAAACTGTCAGATTCCAGCAAAGTTTCTCACTCACACTCTCCACAGTCTTTCTGACCAAATTCTGTAGGTCAGGACCCCTCTCCCAGGGTACGTCTACACTACATGCCTCTGTCGGCAGAGGCATGTAGATTTGTTTGTTCAGCAAAGGTAAATGAAGCTGCGATTTAAATGATCGCGGCTTCATTTACATTTACATGGCTGCCGCGCTGAGCCGACAAACAGCTGATCAGCTGTTTGTCGGCTCGCCGCTAGTCTGGACGTTCCCCCTGTCGACATCAAAGCCCTTTGTCGGCAGCCCCGGTAAACCTTATTCCACGAGGAATAACGGGGCTGCCGACAAAGGGCTTTGATGTCGACAGGGGGAACGTCCAGACTAGCGGCGAGCCGACAAACAGCTGATCAGCTGTTTGTCGGCTCAGCATGGCAGCCATGTAAATGTAAATGAAGCCGCGATCATTTAAATCACGGCTTCATTTACCTTTGCTGATCTGTCTAATCTACATGCCTCTGCCGACAGAGGCAAGTAGTCTAGACACAGCCCCAGAGTCCAGGAAATGCTTCCTTTGCCGCTTCAGGTGCAGTGAACGTGATGGGCAAAGAAAGAGATCCCTTGGCATGGTTTGCCCCTTCTTTTTTATAGTTCCAATTCCCCTCTTGAAAATGATTTCCTGCTGGGCACTCAGGGTATGTGTACACTGTAATCAGACACTCATGGCTGGCCCATAACAACTGACTCTGGCTTGCGGAGTGTGAGCTAAGGGGCTGTTTAACTGCAGGGTGGATTTCTAGGCATGGGCTGGAGACAAGCACAGAAGTCTAAATTGCAATTAAACATCTGTAGAACCCAAACCCTCGTATACTGCAGCGGCAGGCACAGACCAGCCGGGGCGGGGGTAGGGGTGTTATTTACAATGTAGACATATCCTAGGAGACAAAGAATCTATGCTGGCGGGCGTTTCCTTCTTTCCTTCCTTCTTTCCTGGTTTTGGAACATGTGGTAAAAACACCATTCAGGGGAATCTTATAACTTCACATACCCTGTTGCCACACATTTCACTGATGCTATATTACAATATTTTTATTGTACAATATTTTTATAATCGTGTGTAAGGTGTGGACACCGAGATACATTCTGTCACAAAGTCTCTCCCCTGAAGCCATGTTTTCTAAACCTTTAATCATTCTCATGTCCCTTGACTGAGCCCTTTCCTGCATCTTTCTCAAATTGTTGGCCCCAGAACAGGACAGAGATGTACAGGTGAGGGAGAGAGAACTGAGCACTGCAGGAATCTGCCTGACAAGGAGCCGATACCAACCAAGATTCTCTGTATTCTTCCTGAGAGCAATACGTGAGTCCAAAGTGTTACTGCTCCATTTACTTTCTCCAGATGTCATGTGTCATCAGTACTGTGTGACCAATAGTCTACGTCTAACACTGCCCTCTCTTGAACAAGAAAATATCCAAATGAGGCAAAGCAGTGAATATTGCTGTGCCTCAGTTGCATACTTAAAGAGCCGCCATTTTTGCACAAGGGGTTTTTGTACAAAAAGGAGCCGTCTACAAGGCTCCTTTTTGCACAAAACCCGACTCTTCCGCAAGAGCCGTTCTGCCGCTTTTTTTCAGGAAGAACAGCTCTTGCACAAGAGGGGGTTTTTGCACAAGAAGGAGCTGTGTAGACAGCCCCTTGTGCAAAATGGTGGCTCATTCAATACGCAAATGAGGCATGGCAATATTCACTGCTTAGCCTCATTTGCATATTTTCTTGCGCAACAGAGGGTAGTGTAGATGTAGCCATAATGTTCAAAGGCACAAAGGCCTTGCCAGAACTGGCAGAGATGTTTGTTGCCAAAAAAACAGAGCCAGGAAGACAGTTGACTTAGAAGCCTGATGTTGGGAATTAAAGCTGGAACATCGCTTCTTGTTGGAGAACTGGGAGATATATAAATTATAATAAAATACATAATAAATTGTATAATAAATACACATAATAAATTGCATCAATTTGGTGATAATCCTGGCACACTAACTGACTTCTCCCAGTACAAATCCATTATATAATAGAGATACATTTTTGTAAAAGCAATTCTATGCTACTCCTGACCCTAACATGCAAATACAGCACAACGTTAATGAATTAAGCTTCAAAACACCTCATTATCCTTATTTTACAAATTGGGAAGCTGCAGAAGGAAGGGATTCAGAGACTTGCCTCAGGTCACACAGGATGGCCGTGGAAGAGAATTTATCATCCCTTTAGGCAAAATTAGCTATTGGCATAAATGGGTGAAACTCCACTTACATCAAACACCCTTTGAAGTGCTTCCACAGAGTGAAAAAGTAGCACACTCTGGAAGTCAATAGAGCGGCACCCACTTATCTCTGCCGTGATTTGTTTAATGTATTATCCTCCTTGCGCTCAGCTGAAATACCCAATAGGAGAGTATCCCTGCCCAAAGGGAAATGGATTTGATTGGTTAACCTGTCACCTTTTTATCACAGTTTGGGAGAGGCTGAAGTATAAAACATTCCATGCTGTGGGGCTGTTGTGGTACTTTTTGTCCTGTCTTTAATCCTCCTTGGAAAGTAAGGATGTGCATTTTAAATGTGCTTTATCAATGCAATGCTAATGGTTTCCATTTAAAAATAACCAGGATAACCTTGGTATGGCCACAGCCAAGCCTACCCAATCAGATAACTGCTCCAGGCTGGGATTCTGCCTCCCCCACAAAATCAGCAAATATTATAAATGAACTTCCGGAGGCCTTGGAAAAAGAGCCATGACCCTGAACTTGAAAAAGTGCAATGATGTATGAAACAGGAGCCCCACTGTGCTGAGGGGGGAGGCGTTTTGTTTTTCTTTGACTCTAGCACTGCACCACAAAAAGCACATCCCTGCTTTCAGTGTACTGTGTAATTACACCAGGAAAGGCTTTCTGCTGCCACCGCTACCAGTTCAGAGCTTCATTAAGTCCAAATTTGCTGAAGCCTAACAGAGGAGTGATTGTATCTATATACATTTGCAGTGTAGCCTTCCAACATCTTGTTGATAGGAATAATTGGAAAAAATAGCCAAAGCAGGTGTTAATATAGATCTGTGTTTCCCAAATTTATTTGGCCATGGAACCCTTTTAAACTCAAAAGATTTTTGCAGAACTCCTAATAACAATCTTATACATGAAGCTGAAAAAGCAGACCACAAATAAGTACAGATAATAATAAACAAATGCTAAACAAGGCCATGATATGTAGATTAATCTATCATAGTCAATTTATATTTGTCACTGTTAAATTTTTAAATACACGAAATCATGCGACTATACCACAGTAAAGTATTCGCGAGAGCACTGCCCACACACTCCCATACAAGCAACTGGTTTGAGAGCTGAAGCTTCAACTTTGTCTGACACGATGCTAGTATATTCGTATGCAGTCGCTACGTGATCCATGCTCCCTGAGAGTGAGTATGGGGATTTATGGTGGTATATAATAGGCGATCGTACCACTGACTGGCTGTGCACACAGCGCTGAGTAGTGACATCGTCATCCCCACTCTCTGGCTAAGCTGGCATTACACAGGGACACTTATCGTGGCAAACGCAAATTAAAATTGTTTTCAATAAAATTAATAAATGCTTACATATTAATTTTTTAAATCATAAAATGTTATTGTAATGGAATTTTCTCGCGGAACCCTTATTTTCACTTTGCAGAACCCCGGGGTTCTGCGGAACACCATTTGGGAAACAATGATATAACTGAACAATCAAGACACGTACATACGAATGTTATGGCATAAGCTACATTCCGTGGTCAGACTTGGCATATTTAACCACGTTTTCTGCAAAATGACCTTGGATTTGTGGGTGTGGTTTTTTGGTTAATATTCTTTTGTATTTCAGTAACTCCCAGGTGATCCAATCAAGAGCTGCCTTGTGCTACAGGCCATACAAACTTAGGAAAACATGGCCTCTGGCCCAGAAAGAATCCACAAAATGTGAAGTCTGTGCTAGTGATACTGCTATGTTTGATGGAGCAGCTGCTTTCACTCCTCCCCTTTAGATCACTTTTTCCTTAGGAATTCAAATCAATGCTCAATTCACAATTATTGAAGTGCTAATTGTAATGAGATGGTTTAACAAAGCAATTATGAAAAGAAAGCAGTGATCTCGCAGTGATTAAGAACAAACTCAGAACGAAACAGGCAAGTTGGGTGAGGTAATATAATTTATTGCACCAGCTTCTGTTGGTGAGAAAGACACACTTTCATGCATAGCCAAGCTCTCCTTCCAGTCTACAATGTAAATGCAACATAACTGATCAGTTTCCCTCTGAAACTCAGTTTCCCTCTGTGAAGACCTTCAGAAAGGTGGCAGGTTAGCCTGTTCTTCGCATCATATGTTTAATACGGTCTCTTCTTTGATTTCTTAATGAACTTAGATCAGTTTTACTCAGAATTTCTGATTTTTAGATAAAGTAATTGGCCACTTCAAGAAGCCATTTTGCTGTAATTGTAGTTAATGACATTACGTGCTGAGATTTGAAATGGTTTATTTTCATCTGCAACTGCAGCTTTCACTTTGCTTCCCCTTTGGTGCCTCATTCAATGGAAACCATGTGGAACATTCCACATTCCAAGATACAGCTTTCTGCTAGAGACTACCAGTCCTTCCTCAACAGCCCTCTGTCACGCAGCTGGGGAGAAGGCCCTGTTTAGGGTGAGTTGGGTGTGTCCAACTGCACCTGTCACTTCCATATTTCACCCTTTTTGTTCCCCAGAACGTGTCTCATATTTCCCACCAAGGTCAATATAGTTCACCCCCTTAGTCCTGGAAGAGGGTGACCCAGTAGTCAGCTCCTGTTTAGAGGGCAACACAATTCTACTGTTCTGAACAACTCCCCCCCCCCCCCCCCCACAGGGCAGGGTCCACAGTCTATAACTTGTCTGTATTTATGGGACAATATCTTCAATGGCCCTAGACAATAAATCAATCTTTAACCCCCTCCTGCTAAGTGTGGGGTACCCCATCACACCCTCCTAAAGCTTTCTAGCTGGGGAAAGAAATCTCACATCTGAGAATCAAAGGTAAATTTCTCAGAAGGTAATACTAGACTCACAGCCGGTACGCTCAGCTGCACTGAACCACTGGAGTCTGGTCCTTCTTCCTGCAAGATCTAAGCCCAGAGATGTCTGAAAACCTGTTGGAAACTGTCAAATGCTGCTAAATTTCTGCCTGAGATTTTCTGGAGATGTAAGTATAAAGCAAACAAATGGTTTTAAAAACAACCATTAAATAGTTTAAAAGTGTCTTTTGGGTCTTATCAAAGTGAGTTGACGATTCCAAATCCTCCCCACCCTTTCTTCCTGAGACCTTTTCACTTCTCTTTGAGAGCCCCCCAGAGACCTATTTCCCCTCTTTTTTCTCCTTCCACAGACCTTGTTGTCCACCCAGCGAGAGCTTGACCACGCTGACAGGATATGATGGGGACAGCAGGAGGGCCCCTTCCATTGTTCAGGATATGGTGGCAGACAGGCAGTATGGGAGCACAGAGACTTCTAGCCAAAAGGTTGAAATCTCACAAGAGTTCAGGTGAAAAAAGCAGCAAACTACCAAAATGGAGTTTTCCATGTGGGTATGAAAATACAGGCTATACTGAGATGTTTCCACTACTCAGATTTCTGTTGCCTCAAACGGCAAGGTTGTAGTCAAGAACCATGAAATATACACCCAAGGAATGGAGATTCTACACAAGTAACTCTGGGTATGTCTACACTACCACCCTAGTTCGAACTAGGGTGGTAATGTAGGCAACCGGAGTTGCAAATGAAGCCCGGGATTTGAATTTCCCGGGCTTCATTTGCATCTTGCCGGGCGCCGCCATTTTTAAATGTCCGCTAGTGCGGACTCCGTGCCGCGCGGCTACACGCAGCATGGACTAGGTAGTTCGGACTAGGCTTCCTATTCCGTGAAACAAGGAGTAACGGTAGTTCGGAATAGGAAGCCTAGTCCGAACTACCCAGTCCATGCCGCGTGTAGCCGCGCGGCACGGAGTCCGCACTAGCGGACATTTAAAAATGGCGGCGCCCAGCGAGATGCAAATGAAGCCCGGGAAATTCAAATCCCGGGCTTCATTTGCAACTCTGGTTGCCTACATTACCACCCTAGTTTGAACTAGGGTGGTAGTGTAGACATACCCTCTGAGCTATAACTGGAGCCCTGCACGGGTACCAAATATTGTATCTGCATGGCAGGGGAAGAGGCCCACTCCAGTGGTCAGGGCTGCCACCAGGCAGGGGACCGGGGCTTGTTCTGGTGGCTGGGGCCAGCAACGGGACCTGCCACATGGTGAGAATAGGGGTGTCTGCTCCACCAGCCAGGAATGGGACATGCTGCATGGCCGACAGGGCAGGATATGCTTCGGTGGCCGAGAACGTGTATGTGTATGTGTTAATAAACTAGCGGCACACATCCAAACCAGTGCACATAACTTCGATATTGGTGTGCAAGCCAAAACTCACTCCACTCGTGGTTGGAAAACCTTAGAGGGAACACTGGACCCTACTCTGTGTGGAGTTTTTTCTAGTGAGCAGTAACTATACTTTCTGCAGCCACACAATGATACAAAGTGGGAGGCAAAAAGGCATTAATTCTCGCACCTTTTAGACATCATTGTCCTTTGCCAAACCAATTGCACATTTAACATAGAAGGGGCAGTGATGGCGATTCAGTCTGAGGGAAAGGAAACTCTTCCAACCTATGTAACCTCACTCTGTTTTGTACCTGTCAGGTGTGCTTGCTTTTGTCTGGAGTTGTTTTCAGAGCCAGACAAAGAAATAAATAAGCAGCATGTCTGAAGTTAGCAGGCGACATTGACTCTAACCCCACCCTGGAACGTCTTTTGGCAGATGAAGCGCTTGCATTGTTTCCATTCTCTTTCTTCAAGTTCTCTGGTGTTGTTTCTCAAAGGAGTGGGTGAGCCCACGTTAGTGGAAGGGTGGGACGGAAGGTGAATCTTTGCACTCAACAGTCTCTGTCTAAAGCAAATATTATTCACAAAACAGGGAGGGAGAGCAGGGAATTTGCTCGCTTTCATTATCCTCAGGGTGAGCAGTTTAGCTCCGCTTCACAAGCAGAGCAGCACCTGCTAAGCGCACGTCACAGTGTGGGGCCGAGATAGCAGCATTCCCAATCCCAGCACTGTGCAAAAGGCTCATTGATACTCGCTCATGTGGAAACATCCATTTTGACAGCAGACAGTGTTCTTCAGAGATTACTTCGATGCATTATGGCTTCTGAGGTCGGACAGCACGAAAAAGCTAACGGCAAAGTAGCTCGAGAGGGTCACGCAGGCTTCTGCACTAAAATTGCTTGTGTCAGAATAATAATGAGGGACCATACCAAGAAAGAATAATGCAGAACATGAGCTAGCATGGGGCAAGTTATGGTGAAGGAATGAAGAAACGCTTTTTCATGGTCTCGTACCTAGGCCCTATCAAGCGGACCATACTCTGCACTCTCACAGCATACGACTGAGCAACAGAATGCTTCATTATACTGCAGCAAACATTTGTTTCTTAGGCTAGCATACGAGTGACATATGTTTTGCTGTGGATGGCAAGGACAATTTGCAAAAATGCTGTGCTTAAGAATTGACAGTAATGGGTAGCGAAGGCCAAGAAAGTCCAGCTTTCTGTGTGGTATTTAATGTGGTTCGCTAAGTAATAGATATTTGGATAAGAAATTAGTCAACAGCTTTCACTGTTTGCAGCAAATGTTGAAAAGTTTTGACAAATTTAGAAGAGTGATAAAGATTTCTTGAAAAATACCAGGACATCGTGTCTGCTAAATCCTCCGTGGAACAATTAGGGTTTCTTTGGGAGAGCTCACTGCCGAGGAGACAGTCCAATGCCAGCAAGTATCCTAACTATCCCAAGCAATGACAAGTTTGGAGCCTTCCATCCCATACCCTTAAAAATAAAAACTAAACGAACTGATTCAACACGTGAAATAAATTTCTTGGGCTTCTATCATTTGATGTAGTCATGGAATTGATCCAAAACCCCAGGTAAGCAAAATCTTATCCCTTCAAAAATGCTGAATCCTGATCTAGTCAGGTTTGTAGATGGCTTTATTCTGTCTAATAGCAGAATCAAAATGCTAGAGCTGAAATAGCTGTACATTGGAGAAAAATCAGATCAGACCTAACTCCAGATTTGACTTCTAGCTTTTTTTTAAGATAGCAGTGAAGTTTTGGCATTAACCCAATCTCACTTAATCCATGTTTTATATGCAAATATTCATGTCTAGCAGTTTTTACAAACACACAAAGCCATTAACAATTCTTTAAATAACAATATTCAATCATTAGGAACATAGTTATTTTTACCCACCTTTGAATTTTATAAGTAGAAACATTCATTCATATTTTAATTTTCAAAAAGCCAATTAATCTCCTTGATGAGGCCTGCCCTAGATTTCAAGAATAATTTTCAAAATGCTTAGAGTAAGGGAAGGGACAGTTGTATACCAAACCCCTAAAACAAGCTTGAAAGTTGGGCTATGTCCATAAAGTTCTGATGGACTTAACAGAACTCCAATCAAGCCTGGCTTGAGTTGTAAAATCACGCCTACACTAAGGGCACGACGGCAGCCCAGCCATGATGACAGTCCTTCCTAGACTGACAGAAGTTTTTCTGTTGCTGGAGATAATCCACCTCCCCAAGTGGAATTCTTCCATTGACCTACCTGCATGTACACGGGAGTGAGCTTGGCAGAGCTGCCACTCTCATGGTGTGAATGTTTCACACCCCTCGGTGCCGTAGTTGCAACAACCTAGCTTTCCAATTTAGACCAGCCCTAGAACAATGTGAGTTTTAGGCAGTCATGATTTCAGGGAAAAACCAAGCCAAAGTTTGTCATTTCATACAGTTTTGCAACCAAATATGGAAAATGGGATGGATTCTGCAAAATTATCTGGACATTTGGCTGGAACTCAAAATGAAAGAATACAAGCCAATGCAAATGGAAAGTTAAAAAAAAAAGTCTGCACAAAACTAGAACTGGTTAACATGGACACTTTGATGAAAAATAACAAATGTGTCAATATAATATTTCAGGTAAGTATTTTGCTCTTTTTGTGCAACACAAAATCCCATGACTGGAATCTGGATTGGTGCTGCCCAGCTCTTAGAAGTAGCCAAAGGCCAGTCCTTACACTTTTGGAAACTTCCAGATATTTCCAAAACAGTCTGGTCCATTCAAACAACAATCATGTGCTATTGTAATTTACAGTATTTAGGACACAATCTCAAATGCAACTGATACAACAAAATATTGCTACGAGGCAAAGGCTGGCATGGCTCTGGATAATATGGGGTCAAACTGGAAATCAGGATGTAGATTTTGCAAGACCTCAAAAATTCAAGACTGCTTGGCTCCACAGTGATCGCTATGAAGTGAGGCATCTCTTTGTGATTATGGAAACTCAGAAAAGCTGAAATCTATAAACATTTGAACTAAACATCTTAGGACGACAAAGCAGCCTCCATTGTCAGAGCTGGTTTCATGAAGGTTGTGTTAAATTTTATACAGAAGAGTAGGTACCATAATTTCATTTCCAAATGAGCAAAACCAGCTTTCGATCTGACGGAGCCACTTAATTACAGAGAGTAAGAAAAGAAAACCAAAATATTTGTAAGTGTGCTCGGGCATTCATGTCATCTCAGCGTAACTGTCCTACCTCAGGGTCAGCTCAAGGCGCTCCCACAAAAACTAACTTCCTCTGAAGGGCTATTTGTCATGGCTGCTTGGTTCTTAATCGCCATCAGATCTGTGGCTGGTTTGCCTCATTCTTTACTCATTAGGAAGGTTTCTGTCCCTCCTCTTGAGATTAGCTTTTAGCTGGTTTTACTATAGCTGTTGTGCTGGAAAAATAGCAAAATATGTAACAATGTTTTCAGCTGAAGAATTATGTTAATATAAAGAACTTGAGAGAGAAAGAAAGAGAGGGGTACATGTGTGTGCACAATGGGCCAAATTCATGTGTGGTGTAATTCCACTGAATTCAGTAGAGTTCCTGGGATGGATTTGGGCTAGTAAATTGGAATAAACTTATCTAGAAATATCAAGGCTGACAAAGTTTTGCACAGTGTGGATCATATTAATAGTCTCATGAATAATCTCCAGTCCCATTCAATGCATGGCCAAAGGAACTCTTTCCTGCCCTATTGCAAATCACATGGAGGTCTTTCCCTTCTGTTGTGTAATATCCCTGTGGCAAACACAGCAACTGCTTCTGTGGAAAAGCACTATCAAGAAAGTCTTCCGGACAAGATTTTCAATCATAACCAATGACTTTGGATGTAACTTATGAAAGGATCTGAATGTTCAGAAGAGCAGCAGCTCAGCACTTAGTGAAAATTGACTTTCACTTCAAACTGTCTCAGAGCACCTAAAAATGGAAGCAACCATATTATTAATCATAGAATCATAGAACCATAGAGCTGGAAGAGACCTCAGAAAGTCATCAAGTCCAGCCCCCTGCTCTAGGCAGGACCAATCCCAACTAAATCATCCCAGCCAGGGCTTTGTCAAGCCGAGACTTAAACACCTCTAGGGATGGAGACTCCACTGCTTCCCTAGGTAACCCATTCCAGTGCTTCACCACCCTCCTAGTGAAATAGTTTTTCCTATTATCCAACCTGGACCTCTCCCACCACAACTTGAGACCATTGCTCCTTGTTCTGCCATCTGTCACTACTGAGAACAGCCTTTCTCCATCCTCTTTGGAACCTCCCTTCAGGAAGCTGAAGGCTGCTATCAAATCCCCCTTTTCTCTTCTGCAGACTAAACAGACCCAACTCCCTCAGCCTCTCCTCATAGGTCATATGCTCCAGCCCCCTAATCATTTTGGTTGCTCTCCGCTGGACCCTCTCCAATGCATCCACATCCTTTTTGTAGTGGGGGGCCCAGAACTGGACACAATACTCCAGATGTGGCCTCACCAGAGCCGAATAAAGGGGAATAATGACATCTCTGGATCTGCTGGCAATGCTCCTCTTAATGCAACCTAATATGCCATTAGCCTTCTTGGCTACAAGGGCACACTGTTGACTCATATCCAGCTTCTCATCCACTGTAACCCCCAGGTCCTTTTCTGCAGAACTACTACTTAGCTGGTTGGTCCTCAGTCTGTAACAATGCTTGGGATTCTTCCCAAGCATTAATCACTATAGCTGATAAAAATCATACCCAAAAAGTGGGAGGAGTCTTGGGAGTGGGGGTGGGAGTGGAGGGAGTTGTCCTGAAAATTGTCAACTAGCTGCGGCAGTCATTTTTGCAAAATCTTATCCTGAATGCCTTTCTAGCATATTTTGATGGAAGTAGAAAGAACCAGCAATATGTAAATAGTCAGCTTCCTGTAAGACAAATTTCAAGACCCACAAACATATTATTAACAAAATAAATCTTGGGATTTTTTAAGAGCAATCTTTTCAGGGATGTTTATTTAGGGGTTAACCATTACCATGATGCATAAGAATTTACCTCAATAAACTGTACCTCTATTCACATAATGCAGTGGAGGAATATAGCAAAATGACTGAAAATTTATGCTGAGTCTTTATTTTTCATTCTGTTTCCTTCTTGGCGTTAGTGTGTCTTTGTGTCCTTTCATTAGAATATTTCTAGTTGTCGTCCAAATACAGGAACTAAATTTCTGGCATACAATGACTTCTAGAGGGAAATCAGCTATGTTAAACCATAACTGTAGCTGCATGCTTATTTCTAGGAGCAGGAAGACTTTTAAAGGCCAGAACAATGCACCGACATGAAAAAATCACTGGAGTTCCTCATAAGGCTTACATCCCACAGACATAAGAATTAAACCCAAGCATTATAGAAAGAAACCAGTTAAGCAGACTTTCCAAGTAAAACGGTAATTCACACTGAAACCAGAATAAGGGTACGTCTACACAAGTGTTATTTCAGAATAACTAACGTTATTCCAAAATAACATAGTCCATGTCTACATTACAAACAGTTCTTTCGACACACAGTCGAAATAATGGTGAGCTAGAGGACTTCTTACCCCCACTCCTGCAACCCTCACTGTACGAGGAGTAAGGGAAGTTGGCTTCCTGCTATGGAGACAGCACCAAAAGCTGAAATAAGCTATTTTGACTTAAGCTACACAATTGCCGTAGCTCAAGTTGCATCACTTATTTCGGCTTTAGCCCTGCTGTGCAGATGTGTCCTAAGAGGCCACGCTAACCATGCAAATTCCTATCTTAAAATACTGACATGGAAGTACTGCCAAAATGTAAGGGCCAACTGTTCATGCTTCTCAAATGCAAAGTTGCAGGAGGCAGCCCCTGGGGATTTCTGGCTTCAGTTTAGAGAGTCTCTGGCCCTTCTGAGTTTAAACAGTCAATAGGATGGAAATGTTCCCGTGACTTTGATTTTATGTTCTACACTCAGCTTCCTCGCCTGTCGCATTTCCTGGGCGCAATAGAACCATTAGCCAGCCCCTTGCATTGCAAAGAGCTTTAATGGCCCTGTGGCAGAGTCCCCACTCAGACCCCTTGGTCTGAGACAGCTTCTGGTCCATGAATCAGACAGAGACGCTCCTGATGCAGTCACCCGGGCTTTTATTGAGGCTCCCAGCTGCTTCGAATAGCCCTTCAGGCCTGGCTTGCTCGGCTGTGGCCATCAGCCTCTTCAGCCAGGCTACAGTGGCAGAGCTCTGGCTTAGCCAGCCGTCTGTCACAGGCCCATCTGATTTTGATAGTCCTTGTGGAAAGGGTGAAGGGGCGAGGGATAAGTCCCTTGCCTGAGTTCACAAGCAAACATTTTCAAAGTTATCAAGTAAGACTCACATGTTTTCTTACGGCATGAAACACCAACATTACAAGTGAGATTAAGACGTGCGAGCTTGTCTCAGAGTCCAAACACTATCTACAACACATTCTTATAAGACAAATACCTATTTTTAGCAAAACTAACACACTGGTGACCTAGTCTGGTCTCCAGCTACAAAGCTGTCAGTTCTTAACCAATGCCTGCAGCCTGGAAAAAAGCATTACACACGGAGACCCGAGTTCAACCATCATCTTCTTTGAGTGAATACTGAAGCAGCATATTCATCAATGCTTCACACAATGTAATTTCCTTTATAATTAACATTTGTAGCCTTACCACATCCCGGCTTATATTGACACCTTGCCTGTCTCCAGTGCTGCTTGCAAAACTGAAGAATCCTTAACACTTCTGGTGGTTTAGTTTTAGCTCTGTGTTAGCTCCAGTTCAGTTGCTGAATTATCAGATTTCTTAGTCTTTTACTCATCTTTTATGTTGTTTTCTCTTTACTATCATTCATCTTCGTATTGTAGATTTTGTATTTAGAGCCAGCCATATATTGGAAGATAACAAGTGATCCAGTGTGAGAGAGAGACTGAAAGGGTATGTCTACACTTGCACCCTAGTTCGAACTAGGGATGCAAATGCAAGCATTCAAAATAGTCAATGAAGTGGGGATTTAAATATCCCATGCTTCATTAGCATGATCTCCCCAGCGCATTACTCTGAATGCCAGCTGTTTCGAAAGTGAAAGTGCACGCCAGGACACGTTAGTTCAAACCAAACCCCTTGGTTTGAACTAACGTTACTCCTCAAAAAATGAGCAGTAATGTTAGTTCGAACCAAGGGGTTTGGTTCGAACTAACGCGTCACGGCACGCACTTCCTGGTTCGAATCAGCTGTGATTCGAACTAGCGTGCTAGTGACATCATGCTAATGAAGCATGGGATATTTAAATCTCCGCTTCATTAACTATTTTGAATGCCTGCATTTGCATCCCTTGTTCGAACTAGGGTGCAAGTGCAGACATACCCAAAGAGACTAATCAGTAATTAGGCATTCATTGTTTTCAGGTCTCTGACAATGTGCAAAATATTAACATGGCTTGTACCCAGAACTAGCACACCACTTTTGTTTATTTTCCCTGTTATAGCCTGTTCTGGATAGAAAATTCCCTTACCCTTTTTTGCACTGCCCGTATTTCCCCCTCCCTGCTGTATTCCTGTCCTGTATTCCCAGCCAGTTTAAACTCCACAGATATGTAACCTTTTCCCAACTGCAAACCCTTTTCCTCCACTCACAGATCATTGCCAGGCTTCCTCCAAACTAAAGCCCTTCTAGGTCCCAATCCTGCAATTGGATTAACACAGGCAGAGCACAGCTGAAGCAATCCATTGACCTCAGGGGGTTCCCATGCAGATACAGGCTGCCCCTACACAGATACAAGTCCAGTAATAGGGTTCTACTCCACCACCTTTCACACCAGGGGATCTCAAATAACCCACTTGCTCTGCCCATATTGCTAACTGGGAAGGTGTCCCCAAGCTAGATGGATGGGAGTCATGGTGGAGGAGTCTTGGTACAGAAGAAGCTGAGAATCATCATCCTATACCAAGTGTTCAGGTTTCAATTTTTTTCTGCATGTGTCAACCAGTGCTATTCTTAAATTTTCCAAACCGTTAGAAAAGTTTATTTGTAGGTTTGATGCAAATTTGGGATGAAGATTCATTTCAGGACTGATTTTGTTTATGATTGGATTCAAATAAGTCTACCTTTTCCTTGACCCTCTACACTGAGAAATCACCCAAGACTCAGAGCCCCAATTTCATAGCATGCTTTGCATAAATGAAAGGTACATTACTACCTAACCTTCGCACTGTACTGTAGAGCAATGTGCAGTTATTCATTTTCTCTCTCTTCTTGTTTCCACCCGTGATACTCTTACTAGAGTCAACCAATTAATTAAAGCAAACTTTACTATCTCATCTCACAGAATTTCTACCCTATCAGTTATGCCCATTGCAGCAAAACTAGATGTTCTTAAATTTGCCTAAATCAAGGGAGAAAATGCTTTTTTGAAGAAAAAAATCATTTTTGCACAAAAACATCTGTTAATCTGTCTATCATATTTCTAAGGTTCCTAAAATGTTGACAGCAACGCCCCAGAAAACATTTTCAGCAGTTACAGTTCTTTTGCTTTTAATACAAAAATTGCAGCTGAAACAAAAAAGTTCTGCTTCATTATGTGACTTTTTTTTTAGCCACAGCTGAGAATATTGTTAGACAATGCCATGCTCCTATTTCGTATCTCCTCCTCTGCACTGAGTAAGACTACATTTCTCAGAGACATTTCCAAGTTAACTTCTTTATTAAAAGGAAAACAAGACTCATACTTCATCAGGCATAAATCTTCCACGCCCTCCGTTCCCCCATAGACATGCCTCAAGTTCACCTTTGCTCCTCTCCTTCACCCTCTAATACACACCAACATTCACTCCCACCTCATTCTATGCAGATGAATCCCAAATGCACTTCTCCCCACCCCTCGTTCCAGTCTTACATGTTTGCCTGTCCTCCTCGTACCCTTCTCCCTTGGCAAACTCCTTCTTGTAATCCAATTCTTCCATTTATCTTCCCCATGCTGGTCACCTCGCCAACAATCTCATGTTATGTTACAACAACTGGACCTACAATTTTACCCTAATTGTTCCCTGTTTATAAAATGTCACCATAACCCAAGACAACAAATGTTGATGAAAAAAATGCAAACGGATGACAGAGGTGGTCTAAACCAAAATGGATATAACACAAGGACTGTGTTAGGCTCATGCCTGGCAAACAAGAGAAGTGTAAAATAAGAAGTCAGTCAAGCAAAACTGGTGTGTTGGTAATTAGGCCTAATTGGCAGACAAAACAATGAAAGGACAAGCTATTCCACCCATCACTCTTCAGAAAGAGCCTTTGGGGGAAGGTTGTGAACACTAGTGCTAGGGAAGGAATGAAGGATGTTTGGTCTGGTATGCAGAGCAGGAGTCCAGGTTGGAGAATGAGGCAGAGGCTCTGCACCAGGGCCAACTGCAGGACTCAGAGCCACAGCTGGAAAGAGATGACGATGAAGTGACGGAAAGGGCCAGGACTGGAGGAAAGGTGAGGATCAAGCACGGAACAGGAGTGAAGGCAGCAGCGAGGCAGAAGCCGGGCCCAGAGCAGGAACTGGATTGGGTTCAGGAAGCAGGCACAAGCAAGTTCCAATAAAAGGATGACAGGAAATCACTTCATTGTTCCAATGGCTTCCTGTCCCCCCTTCTGGCTTCAACAATTGCACCAATTGGTGGAACCTGGGTAACTGTCCAATCAGGGCTCCCGTGGGTAGTTCCTTGGCTGAAGATGTAGTCCTACTACCTTCTTGGCCTCCAGGCAACAGAACTCCCAGGCCTGGGCTCAAGACGGGGACATCACAACTGGCTAACAAAGGCAAGAGTCGGGGAAGGAGCAAGCTTCATATCATGATAGCAACCCCCATCTTCTCCTGGGACCTAGGGATCTCTTGTGCCTCTGTCATCCTGATCCCGAGAAATGTCATGACCACATGAGGCTTCAGAGAGGGCCTCCAGTGACATAACCAACACTGGGTCAATCCTACTGGGATGTAAGACTTGGTTCCCCCTTGTGTGAACCTTTCCTCCCCTGCCTCATTTCTTCTCTTTCCTACCCCTCTCCTTTTGGTTTCTGTCGAATAAGAATCTGGCCTGGCCAGCCTGGACTGTATAGTTTACTGCACTGCTGTCAGCTGCAAGAAAAAGGCCGCTACAGCAATCCCTAAACAGCCTGGCATGGTCCATGTTGCATAGGCCTTGAAGCAGCTGATAAGACAGGACAGTGGTTTTGCCAGCAGTGAGCTGGCAAGTAAAAGTCAGCACCAGAGACAGACGCTGTATCATCTCCCTTTGCTGCTCTTTCCTCGCCCCTCTCGTGCGTGTTTGTCTTGTGGTCTTCTGTGAAAGAAGATGAGACTCTACCCACAGCCCAACTTTGTCTCTGCTCCCCACCAAGGGCAGTTATTCCCTTCGGCCGTCAGACAAGTGGGGCTTCTTTCTAGAGACACGGCCACTAAACAGAAAGGGAACTAAGGACGGCATCAGCGTGAAAGGCTCCCGGAACACTTTACACTTCAAATGGCTCAGCTGCATTTCCCTCTTTTTCTGTATCTTTAATAAAACACTAAAAAGGAACGTTTAATGGTGTGTTTGCCATGGGACTAAGCAGGCTGAGGTTTCTGTACATCAACCCCAGAGCCTTGTTTCAAAAAGTTTCATGGTAACGCCTATGACTCTTGGGACCCATTTATTCCATCTCACGCTTCCCCTAGAAGAACTAGTCTCTCATGTTTTGTCTGTGTGGTATGTATAAGCTCCTCAAGGAAGGCAAAATTCGCAGCCCTACTGTGCCCCCTTTAAAACACTCACGTAGTATAAAGGGACCTGAAAGTGGACATGCATTATATTCATGGTATGGTCCTATAAGAAGCTGGCCCCACCAGGGGCAGCCTCCCGAGGCAGGCCTTGGCATGACGGGTGTGCCTGCCTCAGTCTCCTCTTCTGTTTCACCACAAAAGGAAGAGCCCATCTGCATTCAACACAAAGCCCCGCCTCTAGACATAACGCATTCACACACAAATACCTCCTCCCAAGCCACTGGAGCGAAGCCATTTTCCACAAATCCACAGGAAACATGTGAAAGGTACAATGCTCTTCATTTCCCTCTGCAGGGATGTCACTTCCAGGTCTCCAGACTGGAGGCCACCTATTCACTCTTCCCAGTTCCTGCTCTTATTCCAGGGCCCCCACTTTCTATTCCAGAGATGGGGAACCTTTTCTGGGTCGGGGGCTGCTCACCCACAGAAAAATCAGTCAGGGACCGCACACAAGTGAGAAGCAAAGCGAGAAACCCCTGACTGAGAAGGAAGAAATCACTCCCCTCTTTCCCCTCACACACCAGAGCCGAGGGGGGGGCCAGGCTAGTAGATTTTGTGTGCTCCAGCCCTGCGGGTGAGTGGCAAGGGGGCTGACGCACCAGCACAGGCTCCTCAAGGCTAAGCCTCGGGGCTGGATCCAGGCAAGCTGGGGTTCCCCACCCCTGTTCAATACCATGCACTTGGGTGACCAGTCATGGCTCCTACACAACCCGCAGCCCAACAATTCAGACTGTTCAGTCTCCCAGCACTGGTTGTCTGCTGAAAAAGGTCACGTCACCATGTCCCCCCTCTTCTGGTGTCCTAGCTATCGCCTCCCTCTTCCCAGGGAGTAGGTTTGCCGACTTTCTGCTCCCACAAAACTGTACCCCCTTGCCCTGCCTCTTCTCCAAGGCCCTAACCCCATCACTGCATCCTCCCTCTGTTGTGTACTTTCCCACCCTCGCTCACTTGCCCATTTTCATTGGGCTGGCTTGGGATGTGGAAGGTGTTTGAGCTCTTGCTGTGGGTGAGGGCTCTGCGGTGGGAACAAGGCTGAGGAGTTTGGGTACAGGTAGGGGATCCAGGGTGCAGGAGAGGGTATAGGCTCTGGGCTAGAGGTGCAGGTTCCAGAGGGGGGCCAGAAATGAGGGGTTCGGGGTACAGGAGGCGGCTGTGGACTGGGTCAGGAGATTGGAAGGGATGGGGGTGAGGGCGCAAGCTCAGGGTGTGGGCTCTGATACTGAGCTGGGGGGATGGGTGCAGGAGGGTGCTCTGAGCTGGAATTGAAGGCTTTGGAAAGCAGGAGGGAGATCGGGATGGGGCAGAGGATTTGGGCATGGGTGAGCGCTCCCAGAAGCACCAGAATGTCTTTCCCATCCCTGCAACTCTTATATGAAGGTGCGACCAGACAGCTCTGCACTGCCCCATCCATAGGCACCACCCCCACAATTCTCATTGGCCACGGCTCCCAGCCAATGAGAGCTGCAGAGCCAGCACTTGGGGTGGAGGCAGCGTGCAGATCCCCATATGTGCCCACCGGCATAGGAGCTGGAAGGAGAACATACCTCTGTTTGCAGGAGGTGCATGGGCCTATGGCGGGTACGGTACCTGTCCCACCACAGACTGGACTTTTAATGGCCCGGTCAGAGGTGCTGACCAGAGCCACCAAGGTCCCTTTTCCACCAGGCTTTCCAGTTTGAAACTGGACACCAACTCTACCAGGGAGGGCCACGGGGGTCAGTGCTTGGTTGCCCCTTCCTTTGCTCCTGTAGACTGCCAGTCAGAAGCCCTAACTCACCAGGTCCCTCTGTCCCATCCCATTCCTGGTGCCCTCTTTTAATCTGAATTAGGAGGTTGCTGGTGCATCACAAGTGACCTGGACCTGCTCCCTCTTAGGGCACTGGCCGTTTCAGGGGATGTATACACTGCAATTGGATACCCCCAGCTGGCCTGTGCCACCTCATCGGGCTCACTGGGCTTAGGCTAAGGGGCTGATTATTTGCAATGGAGATGACTGAACTTGGATTGGCTCGGGCTCAATGATCCTTGAAGGTCAGAGGGTCCTACAGCTCGGGCTGCAGACCAAGCCAGAATATCTGCACCGCAATTAAACAGCCCCTTAGCTGGAGCTCCGCAAGTCTGAGTCAGCAGGCAGAGCCAGCTGCAGGTTTCTAACTGTACACTCTGAAAGGACCCATGCCAGCCTGCGACAAGTCCTTTCATCCCACTACCAGAGCAATGTAAAGGGATCGCAGTGTAAAACAGAATCAGGCGCCATCCCTGTGTGGTCGCTGCGATTTAGACACTGAATACATCTACAGCTCGCTATGCCTATTCACTCATATTTAGAAGTGGGAACAAAATCTATAGACAGAAATCAAAGCAAACCCTGGCCTACCTAAGGATGTTACATATCAACTAACTGACTAATCAAAGAGTTGGTGCATTTTGCATCAACTATTCGATTAGTCGGTCGGGCGCCTCCTAGGGTTGTTGCTACACTTCAAAGGCAAAAGTGCCGCGTGGAGCCTGGGGTCAGCTGGGGACTCCCCTGTTAACCCTGGTCTCTATGTGGCACTGCTGCTTTGAAGTCCTCCTATCTCTTTCCCCTCTCCCTTGCTGTCTCTCTCTGATAGAGGCAAGAAGGTGGGGAGGAAGCAACTAGTCAACTATCCTGTTGACTGATTAGCATTTACTTATCAGATAGTCAACTAGTCCTTCACGTCCCTAGGCCTACCTGAGAAGACATTCACAGCTACACTACAAGGTAAGATGTGAAAAGCTGCACAAAAGTCAGAGACCACCTTTTCTATTTGGCTGATTGCTTGGAGACAGTACATAATGCAGTACTGTCTAGATGTAGATCTATTTTGCTCTCTGCATGGCATTCAAAAGAACATGAACCTTCACTGTAAAGAGCTATAGCCTTTATCAAATACTTAGAATCACAGAATCCTAGGGTTGGAAGAGACCTCAGCAGATCATCCAGTCCAACCCTCTGCTAAAAGCAGGACCGACCCCATCTAAATCCCCCGTGGTTGGTCACCATTGTTAAATAAATTGCATTTTCCTTCTACAGAAGTGGAAATAATCCTGAGCACAAGTCATGAATGCTCTAATACGTGGCTACCCTCTGAGTTAATAATATGCATACTACTTCAAGTTGAGGACACATTATTGACCTCCAAAAAATGAGAGAAACGAATTAAAACCAAATTGAGATGGATCTCTGACCATGCACTTGCAGTTAAAATGGTAAATATGTGGGTAGATGAAAAAACAACCATCTTAGTCATATTCTGTCCCGATTTATGTGAATAGCCAGGCAAGCGGCATCTGTGTAACGGGAGAATTTGGTCCTTGGTCATTTCAAATGAGCATGAAAATTGGACTGATTCTGTGATGCAAATTCTAAGTGTAAGTGACATGACAATTGAACCGTTCCTCTCTATACAGAATCCTAGGGCTGGAAGAGACCATCGAGTCCAGCCCCCTGCCCAAAGCAGGACCAACCCAACTAAATCATCCCAGCCAGGACTTTGTGAAGCTGGGACTTAAAAACCTCTAGGGATGGAGATTCCACCCCCTTCCTAGGGAACTCATTCCAGCGCGTCACCATCCTCCTTGGGAAACAGTTTTTCCTACTAGCCAATCTAGACCTACCCACTGCAACTTGAGACCACTGCTCCTCGCTCTGCCATCTGTCACCAGTGCAAAGAGGGAATGAAGATACCCCTGCCACTGGAGAACATGGGCAACAATCCCAGTGCCTCTTGCATGCAAAGTGAGCATGCTACCACTTGAGCTAATTCCCCCAAATGAAAAAGACAAGACCAACTTTTATTCACACTTAGCCCCTATAACTTGTTCTGGCAATACATATGGAGCCTTAAAATACATATACCAACTTTAACACCCTTTCACACTGCCTCAGCAATAGAGACGGGACTTTGTGTAAATGGGAGCCAAGCCCAGAAACGTCGGCACCTTCCCATCAAAATCCTCATTCACTTGGGAAGTTTCATACTGCAGCTGATTTCCCCCATTCGACTGTTTGCTTCTCCTCTAGCAGACTGTGCCTCTCTCACACGTGCTTGTTATACATGTACAAGTGCCATAAGATAATAATCACCCACCATAGACTGCTCAAATTAGTCATACAGCCGTTACGCCATAATGGCTAATTTGGCCCAATTAGCTATTCTCAGCTGAGACTATTATCTGGCTAATCTCTGCTTGTTTTAGTCTGTTTCTGCTTTTGCTTTGAGCACGCACATCTCTTCCCAAAAAGACTTTTTTTTTTTTTTTTGGTTCTTGCTAATTTTGCATTCAGAGAGCATCGAGAATAGCTCACATTAATAGAAGCTGCAGACTTTCTGATTTCCTTAACTTTTCAGATCACTCACATGCTGTATAATTTATCTGCACTGACCTTGTTTAGTGCAAGACAGCCCACAGACACCAACTCCCCGCTTGTACCTTACACTAAAATAACTTCTTCCGTCACCCTCGTGGGAAAGAGCTCTTCTCACCTCACATCTGGGATACAGATGGTGCTCAGCAATACGTCAGAAGCGACATCAAAAGATCTGGTGCACCTGAGCAATAGATCGAAAAGTGAGGCTCCTACCCACCCCCGATGGCATACTTGTCAAGATATTTACACAGAGTCCATTCCTGGGAATACTAAGTCCCATGGAGGTCGGGGGAGGAAGCATTGCCCCGAGTAACAGGCCCTTTAAATCACCACTGGGCAGGGGTGGCACACCACAGTCTGGGCAGGGCTGACTGTTCCTGACCATGACCCTTCTCTCCAAGGCCCTCCCTTTCCAGAAAAGCGGGACTGTCTCCCCCCGTCACCTTGCCCAGGGGCCAGGCAAGGCTTTGAGCTCCTCTGGGAATACTTAGAAACATGCAGAACCACCCACAGTACTAACAAGAGGACATATCCCCTATACCAATCATTCATGTGACTGGCAAGAAATTCAGCACTTTAAAACGTGTGATTTAACTGATGCACTATGATGCTATCTTTGTATTTCTAGGGGGGTTTCTCTGTGCAAAGGTCATGCATCAATAGGACCAGCAGAAATCTGCGACCACAAAAGGTTGCATTTATTGGAAGCAAATTCCAAAAGGTGTTTTGTGGCTCTTGCCAGGTGCTCTCCACTTCTGTGCAGTGCTGAATGCACCTTACCTCCTCCCCTGGATTTCTGAGAGCTCTCAGCAGCTCACAAGAGCAAACCAATTGCTCGTGCTGTGCTAGCAAATAACAACAGGGAGGAATGGTCCCATTTTCCTTGCAAATGAGTTTCTCCAGCCTGGGTCACAGACTTAGAATACAGATCTAGTGTCTGAGGCTTTGGTTTGGGCTCATCTCTCATAGAAACATCAGCTGTACTTGCTTTGCATGTCATTTCTCACATACTGTCCAGCATGGATTAGAGATTAATGGAAATTGCCTATCTCCTAGAACTGGAAGGAACCTTGAAAGGTCATTGAGTCCAGTCCCCTGCCTTCACAGCAGGACCAAGTACCATCCCTGATGAATTTTTGCCCCAAATTCCTAAATGGCCTCTGCAAGGATGGAACTCACAACCCTGGGTTTAGCAGGCCAATGCTCAAACCACTGAGCTATGGCCTCCCCCCCATGGCCTTTATGTTCTACAGTATCCAGGAATTCTGTGTGCTTCAGATTGGGAGTGCTCAACTTGAGATCTGCGGGGGGCTGATCTTCAGAGCTCAGCATCTTGCACTTCCCTGGAAAGCAACTAGAGGTGTCAGTGCTGCTAAGCAAACCAGGTAGGAGTCTCAAAATGAGCGTACGAAATTAATGGATGCCTGAAAACATGGGTCCCGGCTTCTGATCTTGGGTCACTGCCTCCGTAAAATGGAACTCTTGAATGATGCCTGGAGTCGTGCCATCAGCCCAAAGGGCTCTGAACAGGACTGGAAGGAAAATGATTTTCCGAGGGAAGCCAAATGGATGTTTGCACCTGAACTCCTTTCTACCAGCAGCCATATCAGGTGCTGATGTCCACAGTCCAGCAAAGCATATGCAGTACATGGTTTTTTCAAACTAATGTGAACTGCACATCCACATCAGAAGAATGCTCACCGATGCAGGCCGACAATACAAGTGCAGTACTACGTCAAAGAACTGCAGTGATCTTCCTTCTCTCATTATCTGTATCGCCTCACAGAGATCAGGGCCTCATCATGCCAGGCACTGTATAGGCACGTGCAAAACTGGTTTGGTTACATGGCGCTTAAAACCGAAATAAAGTGACAAAGGAGTCACTGAGGCACAGAGAAGTGAAGCGATTTGCCTAGGTTCACACAGAGAGTCAATGACAGTTCCTGACTCCAAGTTCACGGCCCTATTTACAATTTTACTACCCGCTAGGTGCAAAGTGACTGCTTTTTCCAGTTCAACCATATGCACCATTTGCTGCATTACAGACAATAGCTGAAAATATCAATTGAACCCGGAGGCACTGTATTCTGCAACAACATGACTCTTGTATGTACATTCGCTTTGAAAATAGAGCTGTACAAGACACATCATTTCCTCGTGTCGAGTAGTCCTGTTCAGTTAACATTCCCTGCGGTTATGTAGATATAATGAAAGGGGCTGACTTTTCGAGCTCAGCTTGATTGGCATGTTTGAGGAGCAAGGTCAAGCACGGTAGCAAAATCTGCCTCTCTACTTTGCTACGAACACACTGTAAGCAGTGTTTACACATCCAAGCCAACTGCATCCCCTCATTTAAAATGATTGCCGCTTATCTAGTAACAAGGTGACAATTAAGGACTGGACTTCTGTTTCGGAGCATATTTTCCACTTTGTGAAGCATTTGAAAATCAGTTCAATATGTTCCGGATACAAATGTCGTCAGTTTGAAGTTGGTCTAAGCCTTTGAAAACACAAGTTCTGCAACACTCAAACTATATATCCTGGAGGTTGGGGTGCAGGGAGCTTATCTTTGTGGGGACCCCAGGGAAATTTGGTAAATAGCCAGCACAGAAAGAGAGGAGAATTAAGGAGGAGGGGGAAAGGCAGTAAATATCCAAGGAAAACACACTGGAGCTGCAGGTGCTGAAGAAAATGAAGAAAATCCAGGCAGATGCAGTGTTACTATTGATACTGGTGTGACTCAAGTCTTAGAACATGAACCCCTGTGTTTATGGGTTGTGCTTTCCACTTACAAGTGGGTTCAAATGAAGTGCCCTTCATTCATACATTATAAAGGATTTCAGATAAATAAGATGCTAGTGTTAGGCCTGTTCTCTCATCACAGGATAAGAGGGAAGGTCCTTTCATGGATTGATAACTGGTTAAAAGACAGGAAACAAAGGGTAGGAATAAATGGGAAGTTTTCAGAGTGGAGAGAGGTAACTAGTGGGGTCCCCCAAGGGTTTGTCCTGGGACCCATCCTATTCAACTTGTTTATAAATGATCTATAGAAAGGGGTAAACAGTGAGGTGGCAAAATTTGCAGATGATACCAAACTGCTCAAGATAGTTAAGACCAAAGCAGACTGCAAAGAGCTTCAGAAAGATCTCACCAAACTAAGTGATTGGGCAACAAAATGGGAAATGAAATTTAATGTTGATAAATGTAAAGTAATGCACATTGGAAAAAATAATCCCAGCTATACATACGATATGATGGGGACTAATTTGGCTTCAACTACTCAAGAGAGATCTTGGAGTCATTGTGGCTAGTTCTCTGAAAACATCCACTCAATCTGCGGCGGCAGTCAAAAAAGCAAACAATGCTAGGAGTCATTAAAACAGGGATAGAGAATAAGACAGAGAATATCTTATTGCCTCTATGTAAATCAACGGTATGCCCACCTCTAAAAGTTACATTATTGTAGAGCAGACAACATTAGCCCTCTCCATTCACCAACCACTGCCAGGAGTATCCCAATGAAAATTACCACAGTGGCAAAAATTAATGGGCAGAGCTGAAAAACACACACACCCCCTACCGTCCAACGTCATTCTACGAACAGAGTCATGAAAGACTGACTCAAATTCCCTGCCATGCCGAAAATCTGTTCACAGGCAACCAGGGAAGATTTTTATTGAAACACCAGGAATTGCACGGCTTAAACCATTGCTTGTTTGAGATGTTGACATAATGCAACCCCCTGAGATTTTTCCCTTCTCTTCCACCTGTGTGTATCATTCAGAGAGCTGAAGAGCAATCCAGCACGCAAAGCTTAAAGCTTTGCTTTTTCTGCACTAGCTCCACGGAAAAGAGAAGATGCTGAAGGTGAGAGCTGGCTGGCCCTTGCCTTTATGTAGCTTGAGAATGACCTGGAAGGATGTTGCTATTCAGAGTGGAGTTTCATAAAAAGCACAACGTGTGATTAAATCACCAGAAAAACGAGAGAGCATCCACGGCTGACTAATCATCATATCCGCGTTTTAACTGCTGATGAGAGCAAGTGTCAGGAGGAAAGTACAGCATGCAATAAAAGCACACTTTGGGGACTGCTGATTCATTAAGTTGATTAGTGCCCAGAATATCTACTAGAGGTGGAATTACAAAGATTATGGGTACTGAAGAAACATCTATATGGACACTAAAGCATCTGAAAATGACATGAATAGCAGAAGCAAAAAAAAGTCTAGGGATATGTCTTCACTGCATTCAGTGCTCAAGGCGTAACTCAAGTGTTACCCCAGCTCAGTTCTTGACTGCACCCAAACATTAATGGCCTGAGGTAAGTAGGTCTGTGATCTCAGGACAGCTAGCTTGGCAGATGTGGAGTGTGAGGGGGCAAGAGAGAAGGGCTTGAAAGAAGCTCAATCTACTACAGGTTGGACCTCTTTGGTCCGGCACCCTCAGGACCTGACTGGTACCGAATGAGGGAATTTGCTGGACCAGGGGAGGTCCCCTCCCAGCGGCCTCCCAGCCTGTCACTCCTTCCTGTTCCCAGCTCCTTCTGGACCAGGTTCTGGCCTCACTGCTGCTGCGTTCTGGCCCTGGCCTCACTGCCACCATGCTGGGCTCAGGCTCCTCCTCTGGCCTCCCTGCTGCCAGCCTGGCCAGGGCTCCCTAGTGCTGCTGGCCCCGTTGTTGCCAGCCCAGGCAGGGCAGAGCTCCAAGCTGTATTGCCACCCCTTCCCAAGGGTTCCCATGCCACCTGCCACCAGCCTCTCCCCCCCCCCCCAAGGGGCCCTGGACATGGCACTGCCCCCCCACTGGCGTCCCTGCCACTGGGACACTTCGGCCTGCTATAACCGCAGTCCCGCCATTCCTTTGAGCATAAGGCCTGCGATGACACCTTTGGTTTACGGATTCTTTTAAGTATTTGTGTCGTGGTAACACCGAGAGGGCCCCTTGTGCTTGGTTTTGCACATGCATATCCCTGCCTAGACCAAGGGTATGGAAAAGGACGTACACATGGGGGACTGGCAAGAGAAAGCAAATGAGTTGCCCAACATCACCGCAGAAATCTGTGGCTTAATTTAACTTCCCTTAAGACTGCAGGAAGGAGAGACAGTTTGAACTTCAAACTGCTTCATGTCCACTCTGTGGACACAGGATGTGCAAGATGTTATATATCGGGGGAGGGGGGAATAAAGCATAGGCTTTATCAATTATTTAAGCTCCATTCATGTATGAACATTCAGAGAAACTCAGTATCTTCTCCTTCCCCCCATGGACTATCCTTTGCGACAGCAGCAGTCTTCCAAAACAAGTCTACACCTGGCCAATGAACAACCTGCATTTAAAAAAAAAATTTTTTTTTTAAAGAAAGTAAAGCTGCGCTTACGCATGAAGAAATTTCCAAGTCAAAGACTGAGAATAATGGCAGCTCTCAAGAGGCCAAATTGTGTCTTTGACAGCTAAGGGCCGGCCACCGGAGAGCACACACATGTGAACACTGTGTGCAACGAGGCGTGGGAAGTAGTGCCAGGGTCAATTCTGGGTCAGATCAGAGCCGGTGGAAAATCTTTTCCTTAAAGAAAAGAAGGAATTAACTGCAGCTTGCAGTGCTGTAACTTTCCAAGTGGTAGATGCCATCAGAGAACAACAGCAGCCTGACAAAGCAGCAAGGCCTAGACACAAAGAAAGGCTGTACATGACCTCATTTTCACCTCACTAGAAGAGAGATGCCCTGTCCAGCAGTTCATCTGTCAAAGCTATAAGACAATGTGACAGGATGTCTGCCCCTCACTGGCCTAAGAAGGGTTAAATCGAGCCCTAGGAGAATATTGGGGCTGTGAGCTGTGGCATGGATCAACCAGTTAGGGCACAGTGAGGGCTATATAAATAAGGGCCCCTGGAGGGGAGGAAACACTCACTCGCTTTTGCTCCAGCTGTATAGCAGGAGGGACCTGGCTGCCAGTGAAGATGAAGCAGAGCTGGGCAGAGCGGGGGAGCACTGGCCAGGCAAACTCCCAGGCTGAGGCCTTGCTTTCAGCGCCTGAGGCTATTAGGGCAGCAGAAGGCAGGTAGGCCCCTTTCCCCCATGGCTGGAGTGAGTGTGAGCTCAGCCTGGCCAGCCATCTCTTTTATACAGCCCTCCTGGGCTCTGATTGGCTGCCACAAGGCCTCTCATGATTGGCCTGTAGCTCTCCCAGGGCTGTTTTAACCTTTTTTATGCCTGGAGTGGGGTGACTACGCCTCTATATATGCCCAAAGGATCTGGCATTTTCACCCCCTCTCTTGGCACACATTGCTAAACTGATGCAAAAAAATCTCAAGACATTGCTCTAAGGCTGCAGCCCCCATATCTTCACGAGTTTTACTAGGCTCTCTTGAGTCCCTCTGTTGGACAAAGGGGCTTCAGATTGCATCTCCTACTGCCAGAGACTCTAGCACATCACCAGGGATCGGCAAGCACCGCCTCCCTCAGGCATCAGGCATTTGTACAGTCAGCTAGCCCAGTGGCCTATCAATGCAGTGTGCAGTCTCTGATTGGCACCTGTACCACATGAATCATAGAATCCCTTAAGAAAGGGATCGAAAATAAGACTAGGACTATAACAGAGTTTAAAGAGAGGCTAGATAATTTCATGGAGGTTAGGTCCATAAAAGGCTATTAGCCAGGGGACAGAAATGGTGTCCCTGGCCTCTGTTTGTCAGAGGCTGGAGAAGGATGGCAGGAGACAAATCGCTTGATCACTGTCTTCGGTCCACCCTCTCTGGGGCACCTGGTGCTGGCCACTGTGGGCAGACAGGATACTGGGCTAGATGGACCTTTGGTATGACCAAGTACAGCCATTCTTATGTTTTTATGTAATCCCAGGGCTGGAAGAGACCTCAGGACATCATCGAATCCAGCCCCCTGCCCAAAGCAGGACCAATCCCAACTAAATTATCCCAGCCAGGGTTTTGTCAAGATGAGACAAAAACCTCTAGGGATGGAGATTCTATCACCTCCCCAGGTAACCCATTCCAGTGCTTCACCACCCTCCTAGGGAAATAGTTTTTCCTAATATCCAACCTAGACCTCCCCACAATAATGTGAGACAATTACTCCTTGTTCTGTCATCTGTCACTACTGAAAACAGCCTCTCCATCCTCTTAGGACCCCTCCACCCCTTCAGGAAGTTGAAGGCTGCTATCAAATCCCCTCTCACTCTTCTCTTCTGTAGTCTAAATAAGCCCAAATCCTTCAGCCTCTCCTCATAAGTAATGTGCTCCAGCCCCCTAATCATTTTTGTTGTCCTATGCAGGACTTTCTCCAATGTGTCCACATACTTTCTGTGATGGGAGACTTAGAATTGAAGGCAATACTCCAGATGTGGCCTCACCAGAGCAGAATAAAGGGAATAATCAATTCTCTAGATCTGTTGGCAATGCCCCTCCTAATGCACCCTAATATGTCATTGGCTTCTTGGCTGCAAGGGCACACTGTTGACTCATATCCAGCTTCTCATCCGCTGTAATCCCCAGGTCGTTTTCTGCTGAACTTCTGCTTAGCCAGTCGGCCCCCAGCCTATAACAGTGCTTGGGAATCTTCTGTCCCAACTGCAGGAGTCTGCACTAGTCCTTGTTGAACCTCCTCAGATTTCTTTTGGCCCAATCCTCCAATTTGTCTAAGTCACTCTAGACAACGTATGTACCTGCCCCCCAACATATCTACCTCTCCCCGTAGCTTAGTGTCGTCTGCAAACTTGCTAAGGGTGCAATCCATCCCTTCATCCAGGTCATTAATAAACTACTTCGGGACTATTTGCTGTTTTTTAAGTTTTTTCATATACAGACTAACACGGCTACCCCCTGAAACAATTAATAAAGATTTTGAACAAAACTGGCCCCAGAAAGAACCAACCCTGGGACACTCCGCTTGATACCGACCAGGTCGTATTAGACATCGGTCCATTGATCACTACCCATTGAGGCCATTGATCTAGCCAGCTTTCTACAGTCCATTTATCCGATCCATACTTCCTTAACTCGCTAGCAAGGATATTGTGGGATACGGTATCGAAAGCTTTGCTAAAGTCAAGGCATATCACATCCACCAACTTCCCCATGTCCACAGTCCACAGCAATCAGGTTGGTCAGGCATGACCTGCCCTTGGTGAATCCTTGTTGAATGTCCTTGAATCACTTTCCTCTCTTCCAAGCGCTTCAAAATAGAACCATTGAAGATCCCCACCATGATTTTTCCTGGGACTGACATGAGCTGAAATCTTGAAACCCCTGCTTACGTGACTCGTTTAAGGGTGAGAAGGCTCTATTGTGAACATGACCTCCTGTACATCTCAGGCAATAGATCTTCACCTACCTGCTCCTGTAATAGAACCCTGACTTCTGGCTGAGCTACTGAAGTCCTCCACTTGAACTCCAAAGACGTCGATGTACAGTGATTCCACCACTGACACTGGTTTAAACCTGTATTCTCCACACTATTAATTTCTATTGAGTGTTACTCATTTGTATTACTGTGACATTGAACCTCTAGGCAGGGTTGGGGGAGCCCTGTAGGAGGGTGCACAGTATAACCGCGGAACAAGACAGCCGCGGTTCCAGAAATCCTGCAGCCTATATTAGTACAAGATGCCTTGGGTGTCTGTAACTAACAAACAAACAAGGGGAACCAGAGAGAGAAGGTGGTGTTGCACGGTTACGTGCTTACTGCACAATACACTGCATCCAAATCATTCCACACATATGTTGAAGTTGCTCACTGTTCCTCTTATACAATCCCATTCGTAAACATTAGTCCATGATTCATGAGGTTACACAACGTCACATTGTTAGATATAATTCATTAAAAGGGCAATTGCATAGTTTGTAATCGTGTAATTACAGACTGTTGTATAATGCTTGTACACAAGGGGGGCAAACTAAGGTTGCATAGGCAGCTTTAATTCTGGCATTTCCGAGCTTGATTGCTTGAATTTGCAACCTTAACCTTCTCTTAGGGTAGCTTGCGTGTGTGTGGTATCCTGTATTTTTCACAAAACAAACAAACAAATCCGTTATGGGGCATCATACTGACACGTCTGCAGTTTTTCAGCTGTCTTGAAATATTTAGACACAGCACAGATCTTAGTTACTTGGGCTAACAGTAGTAGGTTTTCATTCTCTGCCTCAGCAGTAGAGAGGATGACAGAAACCTTTTTGCCTGTGGCTTTCAGGGGTAGTTGCTGACAGAGGAGGGACAGTGTCAGTCAGGAATTCGGGGTTTATTCCAGGATCTGTAAGGAACGGTTCTCTAGTGGTTGAAGAACCTTTTGACCATTTCTCTCTCCTAGCCTCTTCTGTCCTATTCTCCTCCCTGTACCAGTCCTGTCCCCACCCCCACAGTCTCCTGTCTCCTAGTCTCAGGCTTTCCTTCCCTCAGTCTTCATGCTCCTTAGCCTGGACCCACAAAGGGACTTAGGTATTGCAAGGCCTTACTTCTAGGTGTCTTGAAAATCACTGGAATCCACAAACCCTGGATTAGGTGCCTAGGCTCCCTTACAACAATGGTGAGAGATGGGTGCCTCAGAATGGTATCCACTAAAGCCAGCAGGTTAGGACAGGAGCTGTATAAACTAGCCTATGACCCCCTTCCCTTCACTGAATTCAGTGCCTAAATCCAGACCATGGGGAAACACCTCACGCTGGTTACCAACCACAGCTGTGTGGAGGCGGTAGACTTATAACCTTTAGTCTGGCAGTTACAACACTTGCCCAGATGGTGGGAGACCCTGGTTCAATTTCCTCCTCCCCCCAACTTCCTGAGGAGGAAAGATTTGAACTTGGATTTGTCACCTTTCAGGCGAACACTCTCACTGGCCTACAGAATGAGTCTCACCCCTCTCTGGCCCTATTAATATTTAAATACATTGGAATGGCTTGAATAAGAGAGACTGAGAGACACCCACGTGCCATAGCTCATCAGGCAGAGGGAGAAACTGATTGATCGGGGTTTCTCTTGTCCTGAGGAATACTCCAACCCCTGGGCTCACGGCTGTAAGGCAGGTCTCCCTCCCCAGGTGCTGTGTGTGGAGTTAAGCAGTCTCTGAGCAGGCCTACAGGATTGGGCCTCTCGGGTTATGTAGGCATTGCCCTGCTCATCTTCAGCCGGTTTGAGGTGTGAGAGAGGTGTCTGGGAACCTGCCTGAAGCAGCAAATTTTGGCACCTAGGAGTTTTTACAACAAACATTTAGCAACAAACATTTAAGAACCAATCCAGGTGAGGCACCTACAGGGTTAGGTGGCAGCTGAGTGTGTGTGCGTGTGGGGAGGAGGGGGAGGGAGGATTATAGCTCATATTGGTGCCTGAAACTGGGATTTAGGCACCTAAAAATGGGATTTTGGTGCCTACATCCATTTGCGGATCTGGCATTTTGTCCTAGTCTTAACCCACTCCCTCTGCAGCACCTCTCTATTCCCCCCAGTATGGCCACACCCGGAGCAGTGATCCTGATGTCAGAGAGCTGGTGTCAGGATGGCCAGAATTGCTGATGTCAAGACAAGAGGCCTGGTGAGGGCAGAGGCAGGGCGGGCTCTTGGGGATGCTGTAGAGTGGAAAAGGCATCATGATCCAGCTACATCCTGGTGATCTGGGGGGTAGATACAGGGGGAGTCCAAGATGGCACTTGGGTTACAGGTCTGACTGACAGGGAGGAGGAGGATTTTCTCCTCAGAACTGCAGAGGTGAGACAGGGGAGGAGTTCTGGTTTGGCCACGTGTAGCCTGAGTCGAAGGTGAGACGCCATGAAAAGATGTCGGAGGGAAGGTGAGACGTGCAACTAGATAGGAGGCAGAGCGGGGAGGCAGTAGGGGAGTAGTTTTTGAGTCATCACCAGGAAGATGGTCTCAAATCATGTGTGAGTGTGTCAGATATTTTCTGTGGCTACCTGTCCCCTGCTGGAGCATCTGCCAGACACTGCTCTGTCGCACATGTGGTCTGGTTTTCCACAATCATATAAGTTATGTAAAAATGACAGCCATGGGGAACATTAAGAGGACTAGGCATGTTCAAAAGTCTCAAGGGCTAGCCGTGTTAGTCTGTAACTTAAAAAACGAGTGGCCCTGTATCACCCTCAGTACAGTGAGGAAAAAAGACTGGAGGACATAACATCTTAATATGCACAGGGATGTTATAAAGAAGGCAGGGTCCTTTTATTCACATTAGTCAGCACGAATTGATTAGTAAAGTCAAGAAAATGTGGGTTTAAACCTTCAAATCAAACTGTTTTTTCAGTGGTGACAGATGACAGAACAAGGAGTAATTGTCTCACATTACAGTGTGCGAGGTCTAGGTTGTATATTAGTAAAATCTATTTCACTCGGAGGTGGTAAAGCACTGAATTGGGTTACCTAGGGAGGGGTGGAATCTCCATCTCTAGAAGTTTTCAAGTCCCGGCTTGACCAAGCCCTGGCTGGGATGATTTAGTTGGGGTCTTGCTTTGGGCAGAGGGTTGGATTCGATGACCTCCCGAGATCTCTTCCAGCCCTGTGATTCTATGATTAATTGTCATGTCACTTACACTCGAATTTGCATCATAGAATCAGTCCAATTTTCCTGCTCATTTGAAATGACCAAGGACCAAGTTCTCCCCAGTTACACAGATGCCATTTGCCTGGCTAGTCACATAAATCGGGAACAGAATATGACTAAGGTGGTTGTTTTTTCATCTCCCCATACATTTACAAATTTTGACTACAAGTGCATGGTCAGAGATCTATCTCAATTTGGTTTTAATGTGTTTCTCTCATTTTTTGGAGGTCAATAATGTGTCCTCAACTTGAAATAGTATGAATATTATTAACTCAGAGGGTAGCCACGTATTAGAGCATTCATGGCTTGTGCTCAGGATTATTTCCACTTCTGTAGAAGGAAAATGTAATTTATCTAACAAAGTTGACCAACCATGGGTTTGATGTTAACATGAAGAATTTATGTTTGTTTGGCATCTGGTAATCATTCTATGATTAAAACAATAAAAGGGAAATTTTCAAAAATGAAATTAAGATTCAATTTTCATATTAACTCTCTGAACTTTACTGCAGCAGTGGGGGAGTTGTACGTGACCATGTCATTTAAAGATTAACCCACAAGCAGAAAGAGTTAAGGATGTACAGGCAACCTTAATTTCCTCATTTTAAACTGTTCTTCTTTGCCAGCTTCCCATGTTTTGTCTCCAGGAATGCTCAGAAGCACCTTCTCTTGTTATGTACACCTCTACTAAAGTAACTAAGTCCCAAGGTAAGTAAGCTGTGGAAATCTGCCACTGGGTGGAGTTGAGGCCAAAACCTTAGCTTGATTTAAAGAGCAGCCAGGCACTTATATGTATAAATCCAGAATTTAAAAGAAAGTTTTGATGGGAATGATAAGCCATCATGCTTCAGGACTTCAGATAATTTCCAGTTATTGCAGGTTAAGGAGAAGACTTCTCAGGGGCAAAATATCCCACACAGCTTGCTTTGCAATTTCATGCAGTGTCCTCTTACTTCAGAGACAGTGTTCTAGATTCGGGGTCTGATCCATTCAGACTATTCCCACATCCCAGATCAGAAAGGTAGCATTTTTAATAGTCTCAACTAGGCCTAAAGCATTATCCAAGATGCAAGGTGCAAGGCAGTAAAGAATCAGACCCAACCACTTCAAATCTCAGCATTTCACTCCAACCTTACCCACGACACAGACTTGTAGCCTAAATTCACAGACAGTGCAGCCTTTCGAATACCGACATTGATCACGTTTTTTGTTACTGCAAAATGAAAGTAAATACTATAAACTTTCCTCTGATGTGGGTGGTAATGGTGCTGGTTGGTTCTCATCAGGCTTTCTATTTTTCTACTATTTGCTCTTTTTTGTTTTGTTTTGTTTTTTGTTCTTTGAACAGTCATTCCCAATCTGTTCCTCTATAGTGCAGCTTTAAACATAATCACAGGGTCAGGCTGGAGCAAATGAGCTTTCTGTGCCGCAAGTGGGGAGAAATGGATGTGTCATCACCCTATTCCCGACCCCTTCCTGCCCAAGCTGGAGACAAAGGAAGTAAAGGTTAGATAAGAATGGTTAGAGGAGCCTATCTGCTCACTATCAAGTAATAACCACACAAAAAAGGTTTACAAGACTCTACAGTAAACCTAGAAATGGGCAATGCGTTAGACAGAGCATTGACGACAGCTAAGTGGACATGTGGTATGTTGAAACACACTATTTAGTTTACATATAATTTATAGGGTGCCTGACATACCAGGAAAAGGAGAACATTAAAGATCATGAGGAAATAGTTCCCAGTGCTTTGTGAAGTATTTTGCAATTATTTTTCAAAGCCTTCTTCCCCTCTCCAACTCATGGGAAATTACTCCGAGTTAATAGCACCGAAAAGAATAAACAAACTGTTTAAAGTCAATAGTTTGCTTTAAATCTTACGTTACACACTATAGACAAAGCCCAAATCTGATCCTACCTACAGATGAAATTCCCACGTTAGAGTGCCCCATATTATTGCTGAGCCCTTTAGTTGTACCATGACCCCCTACCCCTCCACTTTTTACACTTATCTGCTTTCTCCAGTTCTCTCCAGACCCATTTGCTAGGCAGCCAACGTGCTGCCTTCTTGCTCACCCGTTCTGTAATCAAAGACCCACATCTTTTGTGATGTATTACACTGACATTATACAGAGGAATCAGTGGAGCAGGACACAGTGAGGAGGGAGGGACTTGGCACGCCTTGGGGAAGCATTCAAATTAAAATCTATTACATTAAATTTAAACTGGGTTGGCTGCCGGTAGCTCTTGCAATTAAAATAGGGCTGGTTTTGCACTTGGAAAACTATGTGGGAAACAACTCATTTTAATATTAATGATGTTTACTGCCAAGTGGGTGAAACATTAATAACTTGCCAGGGCCCCACAAACACCAGGTCCTTAGTTCAGCACCTTCCTACCCCATCTCTGTTCTCCGTCATACTCCTTAGAGTCACCAGATGGCACCATTGTAGCTAGTCTTACAACTGTTTAACTACAGGTAGTTGGACCCTGGCAACGTGATGCTGTTAGCTGTAGTACAGTTCCTTTTAGTAGCTATGGCATTACACAAGTCAAGTTTGGGCAGCGTCAGAGTCTGGATTCATTCCTTAAATGCATAACTGTTGCCTACAGGCAATACCCCAAAACGTAGCATCACACAATATCAAAAACAATGCAGGGCATCAAAAAATCCAAGGGCAGAAGGAATCTAAAAAACAGCAATGACACTGTTACTTTTAAATATTTGGGGGCACTTGGATAGTACGCCGGGGGTGGTCATATAAAGCCCTAGTCAGAGAGCACAAGAGCAGTCGGATTGTACAGATGAGTGTCAAGAAGCTGCCCAGGATGAACAAGGAAAAGGGGAGTTTCCTGAGGAGTGGAAGATGTTCAAACCACACGTCGAATTCGTTTTCAAGGGTTCAAACATCGGGGGGGGGGGAACCTTTTATTCTGTGAAAAAGATGGTGACTTTTATAATATTTGAATAGATACATCTATGATTCTATGATATCTGTTAGAGAAAAAAGAGCCACGGGTCTGCACTAATGAACATGTCATCTCAACAGCTAAGCCAGTGTTTGCCGGTTCGTTTTATAGAGAAGTCCAAGGTCCAAGTGAACCCACAGACTGGTTGTCACGGAGCTAGCACTGATGGTTAAGAAATGCATTGTATTCTATGGAAGCAAATTCAGGTGCATCAAAACCTTAAATATACCATCCAAATTCAACACAACTGGATGCCTTTCGCCAGGATCTGCCATTCTGTACAGTTCAGCAGACCTTAGAGGGCTCTTTAAAATGTCCTCATTTGGTGTCAAGTGGTATATTCCTCTCGCCCCAGTCCAGGTGACATGTGGTGCCTTGCACCCACAGCTGATTAACTCCTACAGCACATGCTGCCTTACTAACTAATCATCAAGCTGTGCAGAGCACACACCCTTAAGATGCAAGTTCCCCATCAGTTACGTCATATTCTTGGCTTAATCTACCCAACAAAGGTTTGCCAGAATAGCAGTGTCAACCAGAACGGTGAATAAAATCATCAACAAAGCCAATATGACCATGGCCACATCAGCTTCACTAGTATTCAGCATGGTTGTGTGGCTACGCTTGCAGAAGTACACCGTTGTGACAGCGAGGCTCATACCGTGTCTACAATTAAGGGTGTTTTGCCAGCATGGCTAACCAGTTCCGTAGCATAGACAAGTTTATTGGCACCCTACCTGCTCCCTCAGCAACACCAGATCAGAGAATCCCACCCAGCCTTCTTCTCTGTTGAAAGACAAAATGGCGGGTACAGAAACAGCAGTGGTCACATGGTAGAATTAGACAGCATGTGAGGAAAGGGACTGCTTTTGCAGTTCAGAGGGTGGTAGGGCTGTAGAGGGCTCTGCTTATTAACTATAATCATGCCGACTTATTGAGGGGGAGACTAACCAATTCTTCTCCCTTCTCTCCAGAGCCAACCTTAAAGGGACAGCACTACACAGAACATATCAAAACCTCTCAAAAGATGTGTATGCAGAAGATATTGAACTCAGGAAGCCTGAATGGGTTCAAAACACCCCTTATACAAGTTTACCCTAAACTAATCAATATGCCTACAACTTATTAAATACGATTAGTATCTTCCTGTATAAAAGAGACTTGTCAACATGGAAAAAGAGTCTGCACCAAGAGCTTGTAGTGCTGCAGATAACTAACATGAAAAATGTCATGCAATACAGGTACTGAATAACAAAGTAATCAGTTTTTCCGCTTAGATGCTTTTTAATATTGCTTATGCTTTTGTGCAAGATGTGGGGTTCATAATAAGTACTGTAAAGGACTAATATGCAGCAGCTCCTTTTTCATTGGCAGCTATTGAATCTCCAAATGAAAATATTTTTTTTCTTTTGCATTCTGCAAAACACCGTAGATTTGTCAATATCGTAATAACTCCTAGCAGGACTCCATGAATATAATCTCTCAAAAGTTTTACTATATTTAAACAACAATTAAAAAGAAAGTCTGATGCTTCTCTCTCCCCTTTTTAGATCAACACCGTTCATGCCACTTTAGTTAAGAGTCTGTCGGCATTTTCATTAGAAACCACTACTCCAGGGGGTTATAATTCACCATACACTCCAGGAGGAAACTTGTCCTGCAAGGAAGCACGTATTTAAAATGGAATGTCAGAAAATTTTATATTCGGATGTTCATTTTAAAGCACCCACGTCTGCTCAGGTAAAATCCCAGGGCTGGAAGAGACCTCAGGAGTCATCGAGTCCAGCCCCCTGCCCAAAGCAGAACCAACCCCAACTAAATCACCCCAGCCAGGGCTTTGTCAAGCCGAGACTTAAACACCTCTAGGGATGGAGATTCCACCATCTCCCTAAGAGCTTCCCACCCTCCTAGGGAAATAGTTTTTCCTAATATCCAACCTAGACCTCCCCCACTGCAACTTGAGACCATTGCTCCTTGTTCTGCCATCTGTCACTACTGAGAACAGCCTCCCTTCATCCTCTTTGGAACCTCCCTTCAGGAAGCTGAAGGCTGCTGTCAAATCCCCCCTCACTCTTCTCTTCTGCAGACTAAATAAGCTCAAATCCCTCAGCCTCTCCTCATAGGTCATGTGCTCCAGCCCTCTACTCATTTTGGTTGCCCTCCGCTGGACCCTCTCCAATGCATCCACATCCTTTCTATAGTGGGGGGCCCAGAACTGGACACAATACTCCAGAGGAGGCCTCACCAGAGCCAAATAAAGGGGAATAATCACTTCTCTAGATCTGCTGCCAATGCTCCCCCTAATGCACCCTAATATGCCGTTAACCTGTTTGGCTACAAGGGCTCACTGTTGATTCATATCCAGCTTCTCATCCACTGTAATCCTCAGGTCCTTTTCTGCCGAACTGCTGCTTAGCTAGTTGCCCTCCAGCCTTTAACAATGCTTGGGATTCTTCGGTCCCAAGTGTAGGACTGTACTAGTCCTTGTTGAACCTCATCCGCTTTCTTTTGGCCCAATCCTCTAATTTGTCTGGGTCACTGTGGACTCTCTCCCATAGCTTAGTGTCATCTGCAAACTTGCTGAGGGTGCAATCTACCTCTCAGATGGATTCAGATAGCTGAAGAGTCAAATACTTACATCTGTGCTTAAATTTGACATCCAATCACTTAACCCAAATTCTGCTGCACATTTGACGGCATGTCTGTAACCAGGACTAGAATCTGGCCTAGAATGTGCCCTCGCTGGGGAGCACTTCTGCACAACATACTAGGCATGAAAGGAGGAGAATGGAACTTTCAGCCTCATTTTCTATCTGTACTGACTTAAGGGCAACCTTTGCTTTTTAAAGCCGTCAGTTTTCAAACTCAAATAGTATGATAACTCAATAGTTGGGAGTTGCAACAGAGCAAAAGTGAGGCAGAAGCTCAGTTCCCAGTTCAGTGGCAGCTGGGCACCTGACTCCCTTTAGCGCCTTTGAAAACACTCGCGCATGAGCCAAATAAGTTCTTTTCAGAGCAGCATTGAATACTGACCTGAGCAGGTAAATAAGTGCTGGTCGCTGATTGGATCCATTACCATCTTTGAAACACTGTCAGGTTCAATCAAATAATTCTTTGCCTTCTTTCCCTCTGCTCCATCTGTAATTCTTCAGAGCTGAACAAATTGACTCTCTAGGCAACAGGCAAAGTTTTCAAAAGGAGCTAAGTCGTATTTTCAAGAGCAATACCGTCACTCAGGAACCTCACAGAGGCATAATTACTAAGCATTGTACATAGTATGTTAATAATTCAAACCTGGGCATTTAGGTGGGAAGAAGGATCAAACACAAAAAATGGAGCTGCAGTCTGATTCTGAAGTAAGCTGAAGACAGGGTATGTCTACACTACAAAGTTAATTCGAACTAACAGACGTTAGTTCAAATTAACTTTGATAGGCGCTACACTAGCAAACTGCTAGTTTGAACTTAATTCAAACTTAATTCAAACTTAATTCGAACTAGGTAAACCTCAATCTACGAGGACTACCGCCTAGTTCGAATTAAGTAGTTTGAATTAAGGGCTGTGTAGCCACTTAATTCGAACTAGTGGGAGGCTAGCCCTTCCCAGCTTGCCCTGGTGGCCACTCTGGGCACCACCAGGGAAACTCTTCTGCCCCTCTCCCGGCCCCGGAGCCCTTAAAGGGGCACGGGCTGGCTACGGTGCCTGTGCCAGGTGCAAGCCTGCCAGCACCCAGCCAGCAGACCCTGAACCTGGCACGGCTCGAGCCAGCCACCCGCTGCCACCCAGCCCTCCGCCTCTTCCCAGGACCAGGCTGGCGGCTCCCAGGAGCCTGCCCAGGTCCGCAAGAGGCGGGCGCCCGCCTGGTCTAGTGCGGACATCATGGACCTCATCCACGACCTCCGCACGAGGCACAGGAAAGTGGCCGTCTAGGGCAGGAGAGCTGCCAGCCTGGCCACCCAGGAGCAGGTTTGCATGAAAATCAAAGTGGTGCATTGAGACCCCCGACCCTGAGCCCTGAGCTTAGAATGGCCGTACTGGGTCAGACCAAAGGTCCATCTAGCGCAGTAACCTGTCTGCCGACAGCGGCCAACACTAGGTACCCTGGAGGGGATGGACTGAAGGCAATGACCAAGTCATTTGTCTCGTGCCATCCATCTCCAGCCTTCCACAAACAGAGGCCAGGGACACCATTTCTACCCCCTCGCTAATAGCACTCCATGGACCCAACCTCCATGACTTTATCTCACTTCTCTTTAAACTCAGTTATAGTTCTAGCCTTCACAGCCTCCTGCAGCAAGGAGTTCCACAGGTTGACTATTTGGTTTGTGAAGAAGAACTTTCTGTTATTAGTTTGAAGCCTGCTACCCATTCATTTCATTTGATGTCCTCTAGTCCTTCTATTATGGGAACTAATGAAGAACTTTTCTTTATGCACCCTCTCCACACCACTCATGCTTTTATAGATCTCTATCATATTCCCCCCTCAGTCTCCTCTTTTCTAAGCTGAGAAGTCCCAGTCTCTTTAGCCTCTTTTCATATGGGACCTGTTCCAAACCCCTGATCATTTTAGTTGCCCTCCCCTCTCCCACCCTCTCTCTTCCCCTCTCCCACCTCCTTTTCCCAGTCTCCCTGAGTTTTGTTCAATAAAGAGAGTTTCTATTTTTGAACACAGGTGTCCTTTATTTTGTACATCAGGAAGGGGGGCTAGGGAGGGGTAAGTGGAAGGAGGTGAGGGAGGAATGGGGTACGAGTCCCCAGTGGGGAGGACTGGGGTGGCTCTGCGGGCTCCTCAGGGTGGAAGCTGTCCTGCAGCCCCCGATTGACCCCCGTCTCTGAATGGCAGCCTGCGGCAAGTTCAGCTGGGCTGATGGCCGAGTGCTGTGATGTGCCGAGTGCGGGCATTCAGGGCACACCAAGCCAGGACTGCTTTACTGTCCCTCATCAAGTTAGATAAGCGAGCGGGGAACCCCTGAGAACTGTCTGTCCGGGGTGGGGGTCGGGTCCCTTTAAGCACAGCCCTCAGCTACCCTGAGGCAGCAGCTCCACGGTCTAAGTCCTCATCTGATGCCCTGCCGGCACTGCTTCCGGCCATCCTTAACCCCGGTTCAGGGTCCACTCAATGTGGACATGCTAGTTCGAATTAGCAAAACGCTAATTCGAACTAGTTTTTAGGTCTAAATGCACTAGTTCGAATTAGCTTAGTTCGAATTAACTAATTTGAACTAAGTTAGTTCGAATTAGTGCTGTAGTGTAGACATACCCACAAGGACTTGGGGGTGATAATAAAAAGGTACCTTGGTCCTCACACACTGAAAAGTTAGTATTGTTACATTGCTCTATAAATAAACTTTGATATTCAAAGATGTGACTTGAATTCCTTAACCTTGAATCTGAAGGCAGCAGGATGCAATTGACCAAAAAAAAAAAAGGGCACGGCATCCATTATGTGCAGGAACTAAGACCCATTTGATAAAGTTCTATCATACACGGAGTTGCTTATTATCCCTAACATGCCTTATATAAGTGAATCATTGTACTTGGACTGCTGCTCACCGACAGCAAAATTGGAAACTATAGAACAATGAGGTTTGTACCAAAAGCAGTTCAACCAAGCATTTTTTGTTTTTCTTAGGGTGGTCAACTGGGTTTTTTCTTTGAAAGATGCCTGCGTTTTGATGAAATGCATTTCTTTTAAAAAAAATCAAAACATCTTTACTCTTTTCAAAGAATCAGGGAATATAATCTCACCACCTGTCATTTAATTAGCTTCCTTCATTGCTCGTTCCAGTAAAATCCGGTCACTTTCAATGGAAGGGAACTAGCAGCAAATGCTCATCTTTTTAGCGCAACTCCTGATTTGTGTTTGGCCAAGATTGTTTCTCATATGGCGGTAATCTACAGTAACTGTTGTCTGACAAGAGCCTTTTAACTGAAATTGCTCTTGTTACTGCTGTAATAAAATTGGTTCAGAAGATGAAGAGGCTGGCTTTATGGGTTCATCTTTTTCTCCCCCTCTTTTTAGGTGCGTTTTCTATCATTTATGGTACTTTATAAGACATTAAAGTATTTAAAATGATTACAGGGTTTCATTTTAATATTCAAAGCCAGCCACCAAAGAATCAAGTAAAATCTCTGCAACTAGACAGCGAGGAAGGATGAAAAAAGCATCCTTGTTGCTATTTGATAAAAATGGCTTCCTGACAGTTTGCATACTGCAAGCGGCAGAAAATATGCGTGCAAAGTGACACTGAAGTGAACATTATTTACCTTAAGGGGAAAGTAGATTTATTCTGATACACTGCTATAAGTCTAAAGCATTCATTTTAAAAATAAAGCACAATAAATTGTCCAGGCAAAGTAGGTAGGAACAAGGTATTGAGCATTTTAAGTTTTTACAGAATCTAAGACGTTGAGGTAATATTCCATGAATACGCTCACTGAAGTCAATGGGACTATGTGCAGAAAAAGAGCCTACTCAAGTTGACTAACAATGGCAGAATCTGAGCTTTGGAGATCAAGCAGAAGGTGCAGAGACAAATTTCTGGCTAAATGCCCTACAAATGTAGGGTCTGATGCTGCCGCCATTGAAGATAACGAGAGTCTTGACACTGATTTAAATGGGAAGATGATGGGGCTTTACATTGCCATAACAGTATAATATTTAGGGTGTCATACTGGGGAGAAAAAATACTACAACTTACAGACATTTTCTCACAATCAGTCATAGTAGCATTGTCCTCTGTAATCATTTTCTCCCTCTTGGTGGCCAAGGGAAGAAAGAAAAGTTTTTTGACCAGCTGCAAAAAAAGATGGCAAATGGGGCATTTCATATGGACTATCCCATTACCCATGGGTGTATTTGTATGGTCTTCTCCCTTCCCCTTTCAGCATCTATGCTTTCGTTTCGGAATTATGTCCATGACATTTTAGCTGCCAGTGACGAGTGATCCTTGACATGCTCCTGAGCTTTAGGAACCTTGGGTTCAGCTGATAAAACTGATGAATCCAGCAGAACTCCTGGAGTCTTAACTCATGCCTCAGTGGGTATATAGCCAGAGTAAGGCCAGAGCGGGGGATATCCACCATCGCCTCACACAGACAGAGAAAGCTCATTGGGCCTTCTCAAAGTCCACTGAAGTCCCTGGAACCATCCTTTTGATGTCAGTGGGCTTTGGATCAGGCCCTGCATACAACAAAAGCATTGTAGCTCTGCCCAGCACCAGCATGGGGAGGATTGCAGGCAAGGGGAAGAGACAGCAGCATGGATAATAAGCTTGGATCAGAGGGCCAGACATCCATACGGCGGAGCAAAGAGAACCTCAGTTCTCGGTGCACTGTTGGAGCTCTGGGAGCAGGCATGGAGCAGCTGCATGAATGGGATGTCGGTTGAGGAGAAGTTTTAGTTTCCTTCCTGCCCCAAGCAGCTCACCTCTTTAAAGCCTGGTTACTGCTTTGGCACATGGACCTCCCACGGAGTACAAACAGTACGATTTTGCCCGCTGTAGACAGAACTACTGCTAGCGTACCAGCCACTTTGCATTCCTTTTTTTAATATTAGGTGGAATAAGTAGGCCATCAAGTAGTGTTATTTTTAGATGTACTTGTAACTCTCACAGGGGGCTGAGCACATCTGCATCTGTACAGATCCATGACACTTCGACGCTACTGCTACTAATTACAGACATTTCTCAAGGGCAGAAAATTATTATAATTATTAGTATTTATAATAAAATGGTGCCTAATTTAATGGTAATTTTGGAAACCCACCTCTGATCACTCATGGCACGTATTGAACAGGAACATCAGTTTGACAATTATCATTGTCATGCTGGGAAGACTCATCATTGTCCTCTTTCTTGACTGATAATTTATAGCCTTTCCCAAAATACTTGTAGCCAACTCTCCTTGGCCCTACCAAATGCCACAGGCAATGACTACAGGAGGCACTGGATTGGAACTGCTGAGAGACACGGGCTTACAGCCCAGCACTGAGACCTTGGCAAGTCAATTCCTCGCTGTGCTCATGTCTGTCCAAAATAAACGGCGTGGGGATGGAATGGCTGCTGCCACTCTTCCAGAGATCCAGGTCTGGTGCTCAGGACTGGTGAGGAAAGTCTGTCATAAAGTCCCCTCTCCCCATATTCTCACAGATTCCCTTGAATCCCTCTGGTCAGACCAGTCTTAATATTGTTACCATGAGTGTGCCATATCCACCCCAAAACCGGAGCTGGGAGCATACAGGAAGACCCACAAGGAAGCGTGGAATCCATTGTACAGCCGCGTTGGCAGGGGAGGAAAATACAGTGGTGACCTCTTGCACGTCACTCATGCACATGACCAGGTATCCATGCTGCTCCCAATAATAATTTTGGGCAGTTATATTTGATAATTTAGAAAAAGAGGCGTCAGATCTCTTCACTCACTTTTCATTATCAGACAGCACGCATCCCCAAAGCACCAAGTGTCAAGAATCAGGCAGCAGGTATTGGGCACCAGATGTCAGGGATTCAGCAGCCAAAAAGCAGCAGGATTGCATATGAAAAGTCAAGAGCTCTGGTCGCTTGTTAGCCATCACAAGGAAACCAAAACTCATTTGGGGATTTCTTGCTGTATCTTTCTAAATTGCTATTTTTAGAATACATCTGGGATTCAATTAGATGCAGAGAAGAGAATACAAGGACCCTGTGGCTTGTAGCCATCAGCAGATAACGTGTTGGCAAGAGAAAGCTAGATCTTGTATAAAAAGGAAAGAGGTATTTGTGTTGCATGTTGCAACTATAAAGCATCAATACAATGGTTAATATGAACCGAAGAGACCAGTGTATTAGGATAGAACTCCCCATCAAAATTCATCAAGCCATCATTGTACACACTTCTAATGCCTCTTTAAAAAACTCCCCCATGCACTGCGATGCCTAGACATTGCGACATTTGGCCTGACTTTAACTGACCACTGAGAGCAATTATCACATGCAGCCATCTTGACTGTTACAGCTTCTTCACCCAACCGCAACCCCATTGATCTTTTTTTCCCACCTTTTGCATCTGTTCATATTCCCAGACTGTGCAATCTCTGGGCAGTCTCTCTCTGTATTACTTGTGTATGCAGATTCTAGCTCAGCAGGACCCTGATCTCCGACAAGGACCTCTAGGTACCACCACAAATAGTACTGCAGATGTGATGAGGAGACTAATGAAAATGGCTTCTCTTTGGGGTCAGCCCTCCTTATCACTGGCTTAATTCCTGTTGTATCTCAAGTTATGGGAAAGCTGAACCTACTATGAGTCAGTATTACAGTGAAGAATCCAGCAGCTGCACTGAACATGTCTGGTTGGATGCATGCATTATAGCCTTCCTACCATGAGGCAAGGAGTAAATTCCACTGTGCTATGTTACTGCTATGTTCCAACAGTGTGTTACTCCACAGTGAATAGTAATAGAGATGGAACCGTGTTAATCTGATCTTGCTGAAACAAAAGAGAGGACAATGCAGCACTTTAAAGACTAACAAGATGGTTTATTAGGTGATGAGCTTTCGTAGACCAGATCTGAGGAAGTGGGTCTGGCCCATGAAAGTTCATCACCTAATAAACCATCTTGTTAGTCTTTAAAGTGCTGCATAGTCCTCTCTTTTGTTACTCCACATTGACTTGCTCATTTGCTGGATTTGATGGGCTCGCTAACCCATTTCCCTTGTCAACTTTAGGCACTCACTCAGACCTGCCAAAATGTTGGAACCACAAGTAAACCCAGAGACAAAGCACAGCTCAGTCCTCTACATTATGCATTTTTGAAACATCTATAGTTGTGCGTGGGAGGGGTCAATTTGCATCGGGATATGAAACAGTATAAATGCAAACCCTTCGGCTTACAAGGTCAGAATTAGAATCAGTTGTAGTTTATGGGTGGTGCACTCTAATCTGGAGGACTTTGATCTGAGTCACACCACAATCCCTACGGTCAAAGCTTCTGTGTCTTGATGGGTTAACATGCGATGCTGAACGAGTTAATTGCTTAGTTTGCTCCATGCCCCCTGCCCTTTACTGTGGCACTTGCCTACCTTACTAACCGATTCTAACATTTGTTGACTCCTGAATGAATTATTTCCATTGGAAAAATCAACTGATAGAATATGCAAAAGAAAGTCCTGATTTACAGGGAGCAAATGAAGACATTAATAGAGCACTAAGTTCCTCAAGAAACTGATGCTCATTATTTCCAATAAAACAAGATATCTGGCAATACATTTCAAGAGAGCCAGTGAATAATTGCTGTGCTATCTGAACCTACAGTTATCAGGAGGGGCTGACAGAGAAAACGGAGTCTATTACCCAGCTCTCCGTGTTATGCCATGCTCTGCTTCTCTGTTACAAAAGGCACGCCAAGTCCATCATCTGCTGTCTGTGCTCATCAATAAATCAACACACTGAGGCAGGGTAATTAAGACACCTCACAATAGAGAATGTAAAGGATTCTTTTTAAAAGGGAATAGATTAAACTCTAGGGCTGTGTCTAGACTGGCAAGTTTTTCTGCAAAAGTAGCTGCTTTTGCGGAAAAAACTTGCCAGCTGTCTACACTGGTCACTTGAATTTCCACAAAAGAACTGACTTCCTACTGTCTGAAATCAGTGCTTCTTGCGGAAATACTATGCTGCTCCCATTCGGGCAAAAGTCCTTTTGCGCAAAGCTTTTGCGCAAAAGGGCCAGTGTAGACAGCTCAGATTTGTTTTGTGCAAAAAAGCCCAGATTGCGAAAATGGCAATCAGGGCTTTTTTGCGGAAAAGCGCGTCTGGATTGGCATGGGAGCTTTTCCGCAAAAAGTGCTTTTGCAGAAAAGCGTCCGTGCCAATCTAGACGCTCTTTTCTGCAAATGCTTTTAACGGAAAACTTTTCCGTTAAAAGCATTTGTGGAAAATCATGCCAGTCTAGATGTAGCCTAGGTCTCTGCAATCCCATCAATGTTATTCCTATCATCCATCAGAGTTCTTAATAAATTATAACGTTGCCCATTTTGACCCAAGTGGTTGTCAAAGTTTGGGGCTAGGGGATGTTCCAACTGGGAGCAGAAATTAGTGGTAGTCAAGAATTCACAAGGAATGTGGAAAGTCTTTGCCTCTGAACAGAGAAGGAACTAAGATTAAAAGGAACAGTTTCTTAGCGTACAGCCCCCAAGCCTCTTTAACCAATGCCAGAATGAAAAGCTCTCCCACTAGCTTTTCTAAGGTCACATTGGGCTGGCTCTTGCTTGACTTTTTTGCTTCTTTTCTTCTGTCTTTCCATCATTGTCCAAGACCTCAGTATCAGTATGTTCTCTCACACATACACAAGACTCAACTCACAAGCTCTTGGGGGTTCACAGGACCTTTTATCTTAGGGGGCTCATGTTTACAGCTATGTTAGTTGAGAGAGAGTTCATACCTATCAATCTCAATGGAGTTTTAGCAGAACATATAACAAGGTTTCATGGAGCTCATAACAACGAATAGTCTTGTAAACATGGCAACTCAATTCAACAGTTTCCTTAAAGAAGAAGTAAGTCAGTAAGATTAAATATTTAAATAAACAAATATTTTAAATTTACTAACGCTAAGTTTGAGTAGTTTTTCCTCCTAAAATGAACACTTAAGAACTAATTGTAATCATGGTGGGCAACCCATGTGGACATTCCAGCTGAAAACTGCCAGCTCCAATTAGATTTTGGATCAGAGCTATTAGTTTGTTTATTTGATCTTGGAGCCTTTGATTCCCGAAACCAGCAGAGATGAGTGCAGTCAAGCAGTGCTTTTTTTGTGATGGTACTGGCACCTTCAGTCAGAGCTTACCTAGAAAGAACAGAGTGTACCGGCACCTCTATATGCAAATGTGCAACAGTCAGCTGGGCTGCATGTCTTAAAGGGGCCACATCTCTTAAATGGGCAATGCTGGCCCCACCCCGGCTTTTTTTGGGGGGGAGGGGGGTCAACACCCTTCCCCTGGAGTACTGGCACTTTTTTTTTTTTAACCAAAAAAAATAAAAAGCACTGCAGACAACTAAAGTATTCCCGCTGAGTCCACTGCAGTCTTTATTATGGAAAAGATCCCTGGCTAACTTCCCTGGGATCTGCATCAGCAGAAATCAGCAATGATGTTGGTAGAAAGTTCTGGAAATGGAAAGTCCACCTGAAGAGTTCCTGCACCCTTCCTTCCACTAAACGAGCTGGAGACAGTCAACAGGGCACTTAGATTCCTGACAAATTTGTGTTGGAGAAGCTTCCACAACTTCCACTAACCTTGCACTTTGCTTGAGTCAATGCCATTTCCCTGACAAGCTTAAAAAGGGTGTGTCCCCACTGCAGCACTAGCACGAAATATGCTACACAATTTGAGCTACGCAAATCGCATATCTTATTTCAAGCTTATTTTAAGATAGTCTATTTCAAAAAAGTCTCTTAATCCTTGTGGAACAAGGTTTACCAGGACGTCAGAATAGCGTGCCTGTTATTTCAATTACATTTCGAAGTAACGGGCATGCTATCAAGATGCGGAAACTGCTATTTCGAGATACCGGAAGTATCCCGAAATAGCGCCGCAGTGTAGGCGTACCCAAACAGAAGAATAAAACCACAGAGGAAAGATGATAAAGATAATTATTTCAAAAAGAAATACAGCAAGTACTATATATTCCACTTGACCAGGGTATACTTAGCATCTTGCTGGGCTGATTCTTCCTTACAAGAATAGTTTCTTTGAATAAAGGATTCGGAGCTTAATCCTTCCTTGGGCTATTGCTTAGTGAATCAATAAAACCATGTACTTGAAACTGGATCAGATCATGGAGCTGCTTAGGACTTTCCATCTTTGATGAAAAGATTTTTCTCAGTTTGCTTCTTCTTTTGTCCTCAGAAATCCAGATTGGAGGGCCTTTAGGGCATGCTGCATTGCTCATTTGTTTTCCCAGTCTTTTGCTTGTCTGCGTGGGGATTTGGGGCTGAGTAATATGATAATAGTTTTTGTTTGCTGGACCTACTGAGCAATTTCTCTCTGATGATTGTTCTGCACATGCACTACTGGGGAAGTTGCATGACAAGGGAGGTGTCAAGTTTTATTTTCGGGCCCCAGGTAGATTTCCAGGGTTGCCTTTTGGGAAAAAAAAATCTGTTTTTACTTGTAAACTTACTACATTTGATATCAAAATCACTGCATGAAAATAAGCATGGAAACCCCAGGATAGCATATGTATAGTGACTCATCAAACTAGAGCCCTGAATGATTAATACTTTTGATTGGACTTTCCTCCCACTCCAAAACAACATGTTTATAATACTTGTCAGAAAGCATGCAGAAAATAATAAGCATGGGCCATATGGCCCTGTGAACATCTGCAATAGATAGCCCCTCATGTCACAAGTAGAGTGTGTCGGTCTGAGACTGTCCAGGCATTTCTGTCTGATGTGCTTATGGATTGAAGGAGGAACAACAACAATAAAAGGGAACCGGGAGCGTGGTTTAATATTTTCCAAGAGATCGTGCGCATTATCAACCGTAATTAATTATCTGGCTTATAATGCTTTGGGGAATAGTGCCCAACAAAATAAACTTGATTGTACAAGTAACTGAGGTATGTTAAGTGCAGAGGCATTTCATGGCAACACAATGGTTTGCCAAAGAGGGGGCAAAACATAGTGCAGTCACATCCAAATAACCAATAGAAAAACTATATCAAGCCCATAACTAGATTGATTCCTTTGGTTTAGTGCACAATAATCCTCAATGGGGCTTTCAGAACCCAAACACACTTCACTATAGTGCACAGAATACCCACACAGTGGTCCAGCACATGAATTCTTTTCCGCTTCCGAGCTACAACATCAGTCCTTTCACTCCGGATACATTCCCCCAACAACACTCATTATTTATTATTCTTATTACTTCAGTTTTTAAATGAGTCTGTCTCCCTTAACCTAAAGCACTGTACAAAATTAAAAATTAGACCCACAGCATAACCTACATAACCAATCACCTTCTCTGCCCACAGCTACTCTGCACTGCTCACATCGCGCTAACAGTACTTGAGAATACCAGCCAAGATTTTACATTAATACCCTTCAATCCACCTTTCTAAAGTCCTCAATGCTCCCCTGGGGGAAAATGTTTCAAAAAGGGGACTAGCCATACAGTGAGTCCTGAAGTTCAGTAAATCCAGGCTTTGTAAGATGAAAGGGATAAGTGAATCTACAGACAAAGACCCCTCCGGGACATGCCCTGAAAGCAGATTCCTTTGTTGTACCCATGCGGTACCAGCTCAGAGACTGTAGCTGCCCAAGTTGAAACATAGTGGTGATTGTTTAGGTAGAACAGACCCAAATCTCAGAGCGCTTCCTTGGTCAAACTGATCCACAGACCAGAGAGACTTCATTGCTCACACACGCACCACCATACCTTCAACTCAAACTAACAAGCAGTCTGCGCAGAGATCAGAGAGCTGAGTCTACATGCTTTCTTACTGTAGGTTACCAAGGAGACCCACTCTGAACTGTCCTAGGTACCTGAATGCCTTCAAAGCACAATCCCATGTAAACTGCATGGAGACAGACTAATCTCAAGGGGTGACAAATAAATCTGCCAATTTTTTTAAAAAAGCGACACACTATGCACTGGAACAAATGGTAACAATGCTGCCTCTGTTTTTCAGGGGAAATGGGTACGAAACAAAATTTCATGCTTCCCTAATGGAAGACGAAACAAACACTCCCTCAGTTGGGGAAGTGAGGAGAAGAGTGACAAACAGAAATGTCTCATCGTCTCCACACATGGAGGATCTGAACAAAGGCACAGGTAGGAAAGGAATGGTCTGGCCTCTGTTCTTGGCTGTCTACTTAGAACCACCACCTCTAGGAAGCATTTCAGAGAGCGAGAAAGACTGATCGCCTGGCACTTCGATGTTCTCAATAATACAGCTCAAGGGAATGATTGACAATGGTACAAGGGCACTGCAGGACTTCCTTACTGGAGGGGCAACAAGGAATGGTTACTCTAGAAATGATCCTCTAAAGTGCTTCTTTTTGCCTCCCAGTGCTACAAAGTTTGCTGCTTTCTATTTTCAAGTCTTACTCCCTCTCTTGATCCAGCTAGAATAGCCTCTATTTTTACCCTAGTGTCCTTCATCTCATGTACAAAGCTCTCAGAAGAACATACGGAGCTTTTTGATTTAGGTGGTGGAACGCCTCTCTGGCCATCCAGCATGATACTTCATGTCACCATGTGTTTGGAACTGGAAGCAAGAGACTAATAGTGATACTATCAGTCACTTTTTCCTTGCCCTGCTGGCCTGTGGGCTGTGCAAGGGGGTTGTCTTTCCAACATTTCTTGGTGATTAATTTTCAATACTTGAGCAACAACTTTACAAAGGCTATTTTAAATGTCATCACACACGAAAATTAGGTTTAAAAATTGTCAGAGCATAAAGGGTAAACTTTAGCATTTCAGACTGGGTTAGTATTTCTTATTCTCATCTCTACCCCACTCTAATTTTGCTATAATTTTTCCATGTTTTTTCTTACATATACAAATTAGTTGTCTAGGGGTATGTCTACACTAGCCCTCTATTTCGAACTAGGGAGGCTAATGTAGGCATTCGAAGTTGCAAATGAAGCCACGAGGTGTAACAGTTAACTCGAACTAAGGACCTAGTTCGAGTTAACGTTTGACTGCTGTGTGTAGCCGTGGGCAGTTAGTTCAGACTAGGGGGATTTAAAAATGGCCCGGACAGGAAGATGCAAATAAAGCCTGGGATATTTAAATCCCGGGCTTCATTTGCAACTTTGACTGCCTACATTAGCCTCCCTAGTTCGAACTAGATGGCTAGTGCAGACATACCCTAGTAGAGCTGGTCAGAAAATGGTAAGTATTCACCATTAGATATTTCAAAGAAACATTTGTTCAAAACTTTGTTTGGTTAAAATATGCATTTTGTAAATTTGTTGGGGGGAGTGAAAAACAAAAAATATTTAAGTTTGTAAAAATCAAAAATGTTAGTTATGCACCAAAAATGCTGGCGAATTTCAGTGAAATGAGAATTTTCCTACAAGATATTTTTGGAAAAGAAGCTAAAAGTTCCAATGGAAAAGTTTCCAACCAAATCTGCTTTCTCATGACATTCAGTGGTACTGTATTCAGCTATTAGCACCGTTACATACATCCAGCCATGAAGTCCTTATTGCGTCAATAATCTCATTGATATCAATGAGAGCTTTTTCTGAGTAAAGATGCTATCTCGCGTTAAACAGACCGATAAGAATTGATGAAAATAAATTGATGTATTTAAAAAGCGGGAAGTATACATTTTACTCTGAGTAACCAGCAGGAAAGTGTTATTTTCCCCACATGCTTTATTTATGGAAATGCATGTTCTCGTCTGGCTCAGATCTTTGGAAGAGTCAACATTCTCCTGTCTTTTAAAGAGAGTCCCATATTTCAGATGCTGTTTTTTCCATCTTCTGTAATTTCTTCAGAGTCAATGTATCAACTTACACTATTTTTAGTGATGTTATGTAGGGAAGGCCAATTTTCTTCCAAACTGACAGGCCTCTGCAGACACCACACAGTTCATGAAGGATCTGCTTCTCCAAATGTTCATGCACATGAGAAACTTTGTTCACAGATCTATCTGTGTGTGTGCGTAAAGTTACTCACATAAAACTTATTTTGAGGAAAGGGCTCTAAACGATCAAACTCTAGTGCCACATGTACTTTGGTTCTGTAAATCTTTGGCCTACTTTTTTGCATGATCCTGCAGAAGAAATCTGGGTGAACTATTAAGGAACATGTACTCCCATTAAAAGTAGGGCAGTAGTTTTCAAACTTTTTTCTGGCAACCCATTTGAAGAAAATGGTTGATGTTCATGACTCAGCAGAGCTGGGGATGAAAGGTTTGGGGTGTGGGAGCTGAGACTGAGGGGCTTGGGGTGTGGAAGGGGGTTATGGACTAGGGCATAGGGTTGAGGTGCAGGAGGGGTCAGGGCTCTGGGATGGGGATTCAGGCTCCGGGGTGGGGTGAGGAGCTTGGAGTGTAAGACGGGGGCTTTGGGTTTGGGGGGGTTCAGGGCTGGGGTACGTCCTGCCTCTCTTAGCATTTCAGACTATGCTGCATCCCAGAAATGGGCAGCAGTAGGTCTGACTCCTAGGTGGAGGCATGCATGCAGCTCCACGTGGCTCTCACCCACAGGCACCGCTACCCCAGCTCCCATTGGCCAGTTCCTGTCCAATAGAAGTGCGGAGCTGGTGATTGGGGCAGGGACAGCATGCAGAGCCCTGTGACCACCCTGCCTAGGAGCTGGACCTGCTGCTGGTCTCTTCTGGGGTAGAACACAGTGTCAGAACATATTGGGACTAGCTCAGTGGTTTAAGAGCAAGTCATGACCCAACTTTAGCCCCACTGATGGGACTTTTAATAGCCAGGTCGGCAATACTGACCAGAGCCACCAGGGTCCCTGGGAGGCTGAGCATTGTGTCCCAGTGCCCTACATTCCACAACCTAGTACTGAGTCACGACCCGCACTTTGGAAACCACTGCTCTACATGGTGCAATCAGGAACGTCACTGTTCAGGAAACGCAGCTCTGCTCAAATAGGGTTTGTTTTTCCTTATTTATTCTCTCATTTTATCATCAGTTTATCTTTGTAAATATTTATAAGCCCCACATTCCTGACATACATTTGAGGCTAGAGTTGTGAGACTAATAACTCATTACAAAGATTAGCCATTTAGTTTGGTTATGTATAATTTCATGAATGTTTTCAGGGTATTACACCTTGGGGAGTATTTGTAGGAATTAGAACAGGCAGTTCTGTTAGTGTGGGGATGGATCATTTATACAACAGTCACGGAATGCACAGTCGGTAGGTCTTGCAACACACAAAAGGGAGATGTAGTTGTAAGTCTCTTGCCATATATGCCACATATCAGTTTGGCATGCTCAGTGGCCACATGCCAGGTACTCGGCAATGTGGAAGGACACGAGCCGTTTTAGCAGGAAAGGTACTTGCACTGTGAAAATGGATGTCCACAAAAAAGACGGGACATTTTGGGAAAATATATTATTCTCCGCCAACTAGATAAAATGCAAAAAGAGAAAAGACATAACAAACCTACTGTCAAAAGGTAAACTCCGTAGTAATCATCATCAGAAAGAATGCCTATTTCCTCCACCGTTCCTATCTGTGGAGCAGAAATGCCACTCACTGCTCCATGTAATCATTAATTGAGGGAGATGGGAGTGAAATCAGCCAAACAGGTTGCTACCCTACTTTTGCCATTCTAAATAAGTAATGGCTTCATGTTTAATGCACGAATTAGGGCCCTGGATATATACTGCAATCTGCTTCATGTAAGTCAGTAGAGTCTTGCTTAATGTCTTTTGTCTCATCTGCAGTCAAATAATGAAGCCCAAATAATGAAGCCCAAAGTGCATGAATGGAGCTATGTTGGGAAGAAGTTTGTATGGCTCCTATCTCCACTTTATCAGTTTCAATCAGTCCGCCATTGGGAGGAGCACTATAGAAGTTGGTTTATGTAACACTTTTCATAGTCACTCAGGTCACTTGGCAGGAGTGGGGTCTTAATCTAACTCCAGCTGACACTGGTGGACTTAGAAATAAACACAATAGGGACCCTGTTATCTTCACTATCAATGAAATCCAATCATGGTGCAGATAGAAAACTGTGACCACCATGGTATCAGCAACAATCAATGGACAGGAAGTCAAGAATATTTAACTTTTTAGTGCCACAAGGGCATTTAGTCGGTGTGATGGGGTAGCCCCATCACCTGCAAGGCAAGGGAATACAGCCATTAAGTGCACTTGGGGAGGTGAATAGCTAATTGTCTCCTGGCCAGAGGTGGTAGAAAGCCACTATAAGTAGACTGAAGGAGCTCAGGTGGACAGACAGCCAGACTAGAGGGGACACAGATCTCTCTGGCAGGGGAAGCACACAGCTAGGGTTTAACAAGTGGATAAAGCTGGAAGCACACTACAAAGGTAGCTAGGAATTGCAAGTAGAAAGACTTTGGCAGCCCAAAGAGGCAGAAGTAGTTATTCAGATTTGTTTGGGCCCATTTCTGATATCCCAGAGGGGAGGATTTTGTGACTGGGCTGAATGATTGAGCTACAGAAGACTGGGAGTCAGAGGGAGACAGGCAGCCAGCAGGAGGCGCTGGAGCTGCGGATAACAGCAACATCATTCCCAGACACAAAAGGGCATCCCAAGGGTGAGGGTGCTGCCCCGTAGCTGGACAAAAAGCCATTATGCCTTACTGGAATGTGTCACACACAATAGGGCAGACATCCCTACTGCAGACAAACCCTGCTGTGCGATCATTAGTGGCGAACTGTCTGGTTCTAGGGTCTCAACCAATGAAGAAAAAGTAACTCCATTTTTAAAGAGTGTCCAAACAAGTCACCAAATAGAATATTGGTTGACAATGTATAAAAGTGCATACAACGGTTTCCCCAGATTATCCTTTAAACGCAATGTCTTCCTCCTCCATTTGGGTTAAAAAACCTTGTTGCAGCTGTTTACCATGGAAGCTGCAAGTAAACAAATTAACTTCACTGCCTTAGACACTCACTATCTGGACTGCCTATAAATTTCAGCGTGTTGCATGTGGTCTGTCTCTAGTGTCTCTTGTAAGCCTCTGCCTCAGCCAAGCACCCCCTATTTTCTTTCCCACATCTATGAATAATCATGAACTCTCCATGAAATATTAAATGGTACGGGAGCGAATCCGGTACCGCAATCATTCAGACAGTACCAATTCATGTTTGTTTCATAGAACGCTGTGCTTTGTAATGTGTTTGTATTTGTGCTTTATCTCTGCAAACCAATACAGGCATGAATTGCTGATGTGCTGTAAAACAAGGATCCTGGGGAGGGGATGAACTAGCCAAGGCATTTTCATATAAACAACTGCAATTTAAATTTCTAAAACATTTTATTTGTCAACAGTCTGCTCACTTCAAAGGAAGGCTACGCTTTGGGTCGGCCAAGCGTACCCCAAACTTATAAATTATTAACTGAGGATGATTCATCACAAATTAAATATGAAAGACAGAAAGGCACAGCATGGGGATACCACGCTTGACTTTTCTGTTGTAACAGGTGCTGGTGTGCAACAGCTCCTGAGCCCTGAAGCTCTCTTGCATAACTTTTGGACAGTCGGCTCCTTGCCTCTTTGGGCTAGTGGTTTTAAAGCACCACAAGTTTTGTGTTGGCCAGTAGAGTGAGCCTGCCCAAATGTAATATTAATGCACTGAGTCCATATACCGAGAGAGGATGAATGGCAGGAACAAGCTAACTGTACTCAAAGCTATGATTGTTCCTTTCTCCCAGACTGCAAAGCAAGATTCAGTCCGCAGCTACCACAGGAGGCCCCCGCCCCAGTCTGATCGGACCTCCAAAGTCATGGGTAACACACCCCTTATCTTCAAATGGAGCACCAGCTAGCCTCTTGTTTGCATGCGCAGTGAATTAATTCCCCTCAGCCAGCCCAGCCCTGGCTCCCTGTATACAAGACAAGCAACTGCCCACTTGCTCCTCTCAACCCCCACACCACTGAGGTCCTCTGCCCACTACCCCTCCCTACTCCCCATCCCTTCCCCCAGAGTCCCTGCTCGCCTGCTCCTCTCTAACCCTTCCCCCAAGAGTCTCCTACCAGCCCCCAGGGCCTGTTGAACCCCTGTTTTTTTCCAGGGGTGCTTGAGTCTTGAAGCACCCACAGAGCCAGCCCCTGTGCTGAGGACTGCAGAGAAACGTGTTTGGTGAGAACTTACAGCTGGAGGGGTTGTTGAGGGCCCCCTACTCAGGCAGTGAAAATGAAATTACTAGGAAGCACGTTTAAAACAAGCAAAAGGAAGTATTTCTTCACACAAAACACCAGCCTTTCTGGAGGATGTTGTGAAGTCTAAGCCTGTAAGAGGGTTAAAAAAAAGAGCTAGATAGTTCATGGAGGATAGGTTCATCAATGGCTACCAGCCAGGATGGGCATGGATGGAGTCCCAAGCCTCTGTCAGAAGCTGGGAACAGGTGACAGAGGATATATCACTTGGGCTATGTCTAGACTGCAAGCCTCTTTCGAAAGTATCTTTCGAAAAAGCCTCTTTCGAAAAAGAGCGTCTAGACTGCAAGCAGTACTTTCGAAAAAGCAAGCCGCTTTTTCGAAAGAAAGCAGCGAGTGAGTCTGGATGCTCTCTTTCGAAAAAGCCCTGTTGGCATTCAAGAACGCCTTTTTTCGAAAGAGCACTTTCAAAAAAAGGCGTTCTTCCTCATGAAATGAGGTTTACCGCCGTCGAAAGAAAAGCCGCATTCTTTCGATTTAATTTCGAAAGAACGCGGCTGCAGTCTAGACGCAGGTGAAGTTTTTTCGAAAAAAGGCTACTTTTTTCGAAAAAACCCGAGTCTGGACACAGCCTTGATGATTACCTGTTCATTCCCTCTGAGGCACCTGGCATTGTCCAGTGTTGGAAGACAGGATACTGGGTAGATGGATCATTGGTTTGCCCCAGAATGGCCATTCTTTGGTTCACTCAGTTATGCTCAGCTACTAGCTGTGTCCTGTGGTGTCACAGAATCTTCACACTTTTATGGAATCCAAGCCCAGGAGTGAACACTTTGATCATCTAGTCAGAACTCCTGTATAACACAGAGATTCTCTGAAATAATTCCTCAAACAGCTCTTTTAAAAACATTCACTCTTGATCTGTAAATTGTCATTGATGGAGGATCCACCGTGATCCTTGGTAAATGGTTCCAATGTTTAATTTTTTCACCATTGAAAATTTAGAATCCTAGGGCTGGAAGAGACCTTAGTGGATCATCGAGGCCAAAGCAGGACCAACCCCAACTAAATCAGCCCAGCCAGGACTTTGTCAAGCCAGGACCTAAACACCTCTAGGGATGGAGATTCTACCACCTCCCTAGGGAACTCATCCTAGTGCTGCACCACCATCCTAATGAAATTGTTTTTCCTAATATCCAGCTTAGACCTCCCCCACTGCAATTGCTTCTCGTTTTATCATCTGTCACTCCTGAGAATAGCCTCTCTTCATCCTCTTTGGAACCTCCCTTCAGGTAGTTAAAGGTGGCTATCAAATCCCCCTCACTCTTCTCTTCTGCAGACTAAACAAACCCCAAATCCTTCAGCCTCTCCTTGTAGGTCATGTGCTCCAGCCCCCTAATCATTTTGGTTGCCCTCCACTGGACCGTTTCCAATGCATCCACATCCTTTCTAGGGGGGGGGGGGGGCAGAACTGGATGCAGTACTCCAGATGTGACTTCATCAGAACCGAATATAGGGAAATAATCAATTCTTTAGATCTTCTGGCAATGCCCCTACTAATGCACCCTAATATGCCATTAGCCTTCTTGGCTGCAAGGGCACACTGTTGACTCATATCCAGCTTCTCATCCACTGTAATCCCCAGGTCCTTTTCTGCTGAACTGCTACTTAGCCAGTTGGTCCCCAGCCTATAACAGTGCTTGGGATCTTCCATCCCAAGTGCAGGACTCTGCACTTGTCCTTGTTGAACCTCATCAGATTTCTTTTGGTCCATTCCTTCTACTTTTTCTAGGTCACTTTGGACCCTTTCCCTTCAATATATCTACCTCTCCCCTTAGCTTAGTGTCATCTGCAAACTTGCTGAGGGTGCAATCCATCCCCTCATCCAGATCATTAATAAAGATGTTGAATAAAACTGACCATAGAACTGATCTTTTTGGGGGTACCCTGCTTGACACCGACAGATAATCTTGCCAGCTTTCTATCCATCTTACAGTGCATTTATCCAATCCATACTTCCTTAACTTGCTGGCAAGAATACTGTGGGAGACTGTATAAAAATTATTGCTAAAGTCAAGGTACATAATGTCCACTGACATCCCCATGTCCACAGAGCCAGTTACCTCGTCATAGAAGGCAATCAAGTTGGTCAGGCATGACTTGCCCTTAGTGAATCCATGTTGACTATTCCTGATCACTTTCCCCTCTTCCAAGTGCTTCAAAATGGATTCCTTGAGGATCCCCTCCATAATTTTTCTGGGGACTGAGGTAAGGCTGATTGGTCTATAGTTCCCTGGATTGTCCTCTTTCCCTTTTTTAAAAAGATGGGCACTACATTTGCCTTTTTCCAGTTGTCTGCGACCTCCCCCAATTTCCACGATTTTTCTAAGATAATGGCCCTGCAATGACATCTGCCAACTCCCTCAGCACCATGACATCAGCCAATTCCCTCAGCACCTTTAGATGCATTAAATCTGGCCCCATGGATTTGTGTACGTCCAACTTTTCTAAACCTCTTCTTTCTCCACTGAGGCCTGCCCGACTGTTTTCCATACTGTGTTGCCTAGTGCAGTAATTTGGGAGCTTATTTACACTTTATTCCCCATCTGAATTTGTCTAGCATCATAGTCCAGCCTTTCAATCGTATTATTCCAGTCTCTGCTAGACTGAAGAGCCAATTATTAAATACTTGTTTTCCACATAGGTACTTTATAGATTGTTCTCAAGTCTCTTAACTTTTTCTTCCTTAAACTAAATAGCTTGAGCACCTGGAGTCTGGCCATTGCAAGGCATGTTTCCTAGGCCTTTAATCATTTACATTTTTCTTATCTGTACCCTCTCCAATTTGTCGATTTCTTTCTTGAATTATGAGCACCAGAACAGGGCACAGGATTCCAGGTGTGGTCATAAATGTGCCAAATAGGTGCAATCATCTCTCTTCTACTTGAGATTCTCCACCCCCCTCCTTCCCCATTTATCCCATTAAGAGTAAGAAGCATAACAGAAGCACAGGAGGAAGGAGTGTTTTGTAGACCACATCAGTGTCATCTACACAAGCATTTAATAGGGAGGAAGCACTTCCAAAATGCAGGTGGCTGAGAAAAAAGAAACTCACTTCGAAATGTCTAGTTGCTGGAAAATTCACTGACCATTTAATGGATAAAAATCCACTATATAAAATGTACACTTCTAGAGATGATTCGGTAATAATGGTGACATAAAAGTTTTATGGGCAGCTTTATCTGTCAGAATAGTTCCTATATTATAAAAATCAATGTTTAGTGCAACTTTCAGTAGACAAAACAGCACCTCTTCTATCTACATAGGGAAAGCTTTGTCCAGTTTATGTTGTGTTTCCCCATGAAATAGTTCAGGCTAGGATTTAGCTTTCACTAGAAATTATTTAGTGCCCTTTTGCCATCGACAGAGGAATATGCATGAATCATCTTAACCTCAACTAAAAATCGTGAGTGCTTTAGAAGGTAAGATAAAATCTGTATTTGTGTGACCCTGTCGGGCAATAAAAACATGGAGGTTAGACATACTCAGACTGAATCTGAGAGATTAAATCAATCCAGGGAAAGGATGGCATTAAAGCAAGAAGTGCCAGATAATCACTCTTCAACATTGCAGATTTTTTAATAGCTGAAATTGGAGATTTTCTATGAACTGGTCCCCTTGAATTTTTTCCACAGTTAGGGACAGACTATTCTTTCTCCAATGAGTACAGTAGAACACAGCGAATTCCATCTTCGGGAAAACATCCAAAATGCCACAGAAAATGCATTTTTCTTTTTTTGGGGAAGATAACAGTGGATGGGAGAGGGGAAGAAGAGTCGCCTCTAGAAATCATTGCTCATTTCTATGAAAAAAAAAAGACAAATTGAACCCAAATTTATTTTTATTGAACAAAAGATATCTTCTCTGGTTGACAGCTTGAATTCCGTGGGAGTGTTGCCATTGACTCAAATCGGAGGAGGGTAGCATCACAACACACTCTCTTAATTATTTTAATATCACCTTGTTAAAGTTAGTCCAAAATAAAATAAGGACTTGGCACGGTTGTTGACACCAGGCTCGGTGTTGTCATTAATAGACAGCGGCCCAAGTCACAGGCTTGGCTCAGCATCAGAAAGAAGAGGGGCACCGGATAGTGTTCCCATTCTTATGTACATATTAGACAATACAACTGGGTAGAGAGCAGCTATGGCAAAATCATTATCACTTGGAAACAGCCTGGTCCAGAGGCTAAGCGCCTAGAATGGGGCTTTCAAGACTCCTGGGCTCTGCCTACCAGCCATGTGAGCATGAGCAAGTTACACCCTCTCTCTGCCTTTAGCTGCAAGTGCTTCTAAGCAGGGATTGTTTCTTCCCATGTGTGTGTGTTCAGCACAATGGGGTCCTGTCCCTGGCTGAGGATCTAGTCACACAAATGAATAGTGGTTAAGAATGTGTCAAGCTGGCTCACAGTTGGCCTGTGCAGGGCCAATTCATGGCTGCCTCTGACCAGTGTAGCTCCTAGCAGGGAAAGAGGCAAACATGGTCTTTATGATTTTTCCCCAGGTAGCTTGGGATGCAACTGGTTCCCATCAGCACTTTTCAGCAGGAGGGTTCCCTAACTGGGCCACAGTCGGCTGGAGTCCATGTGCACCTGTCGGAAGGGGGCCAGAGTTCATCCACTGAAAACATCAAATCGGGAGACTTCCATTTTAAAAGGAACCCAGGGCCAAGCAATATCTAGCAGAAGGCTCTGAGGTCTGAAAGTAAGACGAGACACACCAGGCATTGTTAGAGCCAAATTACCCCCCTGGCTGTGACTATTCTGGCTGACGTACGCAGCAGGGGCACGTAGCACATTCTGCTGAAAAGAGTCAAAGTCAGTCAAGGGGCATGTAGAGCTCCCGAGACCAAACACGGAATTGAAAGTCCATTTGCTCCCTGCCTTTGTGTGTGTGTTTTCAGGGTGACTCGTCCCTTTTGCCAGCGCTGATACTTTTAAGATTGGCTTTTTATCGCGGAAGCTTTCTCTCATCCTGCCAGTGATGACTTCTCCAGGGAGCTGGCAGTTGTGACTACAAATTGGATCTTCCATCCTGCCAAGGAGCCGGAGAGCTCTCTGCTGTTCTCCCCTTTTCTAGTTAAATGAGAAGCAACTGGGGCACTTGCTGTTCACAGCATGGATTTCTAGTGCAACTTCGGGGTGGGGCAGCACTACAGAATTCAGCCAGAATGGATAACAAAGCTTCCATGCCACTGAATATAAAGTTATATCCCTACAGGTGATAGCAAATATTCCCCTTCTGGGCCCACTGAGCCTAGGCCACAGATATTAGAAACAGAGGGGCAGAAACACATACATGCCAGAGAGCAGCCAGCGTGATCCTGTCCTTCATGGGGCAAAATGTATTTGGTCCTCCAACAGGAACCTCTGGAGTTTAGTCCATGAGCCTCTACAGCAAGCCTGGGCAAAATACAGCCTGTACGCCAGATCCGGCCCACCAAACCACCAGATCCGGCCCATGGAGGCAGCTGGGAGTCCCAGGCAGGCTTCCCAGCTTGCCCCACAGCCCCGTGTACCGTGTAGAAATGCGGCTGCAGGGGTCCCTTTCTGTTTAAAACTGGAGGGGAGGGGGGAAGTTTTAGGGGCCACCCAACCCCCAGCACATTCCCATTGGCCGGTTTCTGGCAGAATCCAGCCAATGGGAGCTGCTTGTTAGAATAACAGGAAACTAAGAAAAATCATACTCCCTTCTCCTGGGCTCAGTTATTCATGAAGCACATGGCCAGGCAGGCAGGCAGGCTGGAAAACATTTTAAGCTCTGCAGGCAGGCAGGCTAGTTTGGCAGCTGGCAAGTAAGTCTCTTGGCCATGGCCTGCTTCTGGCACCCCGGTCCGTTCCTGCCCCAACTCTCTGCTCCCCCCGACTCAACATACCCAAACCCTCTGTCCCCCTCTTACACTCATACGCCCTCCCAGATCTGGCAGCCCAATCTCCTGCCCCAGATCACAATCCCCTCCTACCTTAGGTCACATCCTAAACCTCTGCACTTCAGTCCCCTGCCCTAGGTCACAACCGCCTGCTTCATCCCAACTCCTTCCCAGACTCCAGTCTCCCTCTTGCGCCCCCAGTCCTTTACCACAAGCTCCCTTCTGCACCCAACCTCCATCCCAGACTCTGCACCTCCTCCGTTCCTCTCATGGAAGAGTGTGGCCCTCGACCACTTTCCAAAATCTTGGAGTGGCCCCCTATCAACAATTATTGTCCACACCTGCTCTACAGCATAAGCTAAAAGCCAACTGGCTCTCAGCTAAAGCTGTAGAGCAAACTCATACTTTAAGTGATCTAAATAGCACTACCTTGGAAAGTGAACCACACCCAGTAGGTGTGTGGGTTACATATTACTAATTGATTTTAGTCTTCCCTTTGAGTGACATTATGAGTCCTTACCCTCAGCAAGCTCTGAGTCACCTGTCATAACATTTTTTTGCATTATTTTAATAGAATGCAGCAGCCAGTGATCAAAAAAGCGAGGCTTTTAACTTAATCGCTGATCAGTTATTCAAAAAGATGCTGCTTTGGCAGCTTTCTGGTAAAACTGCTGATTTGTTTTGTGTTTGTGTGAGACAAAAAATGAAAATTGAATGAAGCATTCTCTCCATCCCATAAAGCTCTGCAAGGCGCTCAGGTGGGTTTCACTCAAATCACCAGCATGGCACAAATATCTGTTTAAATATTGTGGAACCACGTAACCCATTCAAATAGGATCATAGAACACACTAGAACTGGAAGGGACCTTGAGAAGTCATCTAATCCAATCTCCTGTCCTCACGGCAGGACCCAGTACCATCTAGATCACCCCGATAGATGTCTATCTAACTTGCTCTTAAATGTCTCCAGTGATGGAGATTCCACAACCTCCCTAGGCAACTTATTCCAGCATTTAACCACCCTGATAGTTAGGAAGTTTTTCCTAATGTCCAACCTAAACCTCCCTTGCTGCAGTTTAAGCCCGTTGCTTCTTGTCTGATCCTCAGAGGCCAAGGAGCACAATTTGTCTCCCTCCTCCTTGTGACATCCTTTTAGATACCTGAAAACCGCTCTCATGTCCCCTCTCAGTCTTCTCCTTTCCAAATAAACAAGCCCAGTTCTTTCAGTCTTCCTTCATAGGTCATGTTTTCTAGATCTTTAATCATTCTTGTTTTTCTTCTCTGGACCTTCTCCAGTTTCTCCACATCTTTCTTGAAATGTGGTGTAGAGAAGGCAATGGTGGCACTTTATAAGTTTGAGCCATGTGGACATGGGATCCTACATTAATTACAAGTGGCAAAGAGATGCACGAGCTATTTGCATTTCAGTAGCATCTAGCAGCCCTATCAGGCTTGGACACTGCATTTGAGGTTGCTCAGAGGTTCAAGAATGTGAACCAAAAAGTGGTCCTATGTCCTGCTGAAAGTCAAACTTGCATGAAAAATGCAAAGCGCATGAATACCACCAAGTCATAGATGTTGTGTAACATGTTACAGATAGTAGTACATTTAATCCCGCAGGCATGCCAGGCAGGATAATGAAGCTTGCCTGACACTTTCCATTATAAGATCCTGTTTTCAGTTTCTCATCACTTTGCTGAATTTTAACCATATTTCCCCCACAAAAGCTGTCAGAAAAATGGTTCAACCATTTCTCAGAATGAGATTGAGGGAATATATATTGGTTTTTTTGAGCATTAAAAAAACTCTTACAACTGTGATCACTGAGAGGTTCTAGTGCCTCCATGCTAGCAAGGGCTAGAAATTTGGCTGGAGGGGTTGGCTGTGTATCAGGGATGTGCCTTTTTGCTGTCCACATTTGGCCAATGAAGCTTTGAAAATTCTCAGTTCACACAGGTTCAGTACAAACTTGTTAGAGTTTGCCAGCTAAATTCTCTCAAAATTGCCTCTGTTCTGAGCAAGCTCTGTCTCCTCAGAGCGCCTTTATATGGACTGAACTGTGCATTAGCAACCCACAGAGTAACCAAGCATACTTCATCCCAAGGTTAAAAAGGACCCTGCAAGGATTTTCGCCTGAAATTGCTGCGCCTGGCACTAAAATGAAAAGAAGAATTAGAGAACTAAAGGTCCTCATTCCCTCTCCATATACACTCAATATACCATACAGAAACTAATAGCCAGTATAATCCAAGCACTGTGGAAGGAACATGAGATGAAGGCTTTACTGACTGTGTTTGATAATGACAAGAGTGCAAATGAGAAAGAGGACACTTACAAATATCGTGCTCAATCCAACTTACAAAGGAAGTTGAATGTTTTCAGTGAATATGGAATCAGACCACAGCTGACCCTGTTCTGTGAAATATCCCCCTTTCCTTGTTTCTCATTTATTTTAAATTCTTGTCGAAGTGCTTGTATGGGAGATGAAAAGAATAGCAATTAAGGGGGAAAATAAAATGCCATCTTCTAATGTATAATATTGAGTTTTTATCCTTTCCCCTCTGGCACTCTGTTAATGTAAGTAAAATAAAAAAGGTTTATGAATCTAATTTCAAAGGACCTTGCTCACATGCATTATCAATGAAGAATTTCCATGGCAATACTGCTTTGATCCTAATCTTATTTATAGGAGAATGCTTTGCATATTCCATTTGCAATCGCCCCACATTACCATAACCGTACATGATCAGTTGTTCAGATCTACTGATTGTAGATATGCAGGACCAGGCATCTCACTTAAATATGTAAAATATGAAAAGCCGAGAGAATTAAAGTCTCACTTACGCTGACATATTGACACCACAAGGGGCTGAAGCCTTCTGCCATATTTATTCACATAGATTGTGAGAGAGAGAGAGAGAGAGAGAGCCATTGGTGACTCGCTATTTGTGCCAGCAACTCCTCAGGCCTGACACATTCCCTGCACCTAACACATGGTTGTCCAGATATATACCCCAAAGGTGGTATATAATATATCATTGGAAAACTAATAACTCCAAGATTGGGAGGGACTGATGCCTGTGGGGGATGGGGTATAGGGAGGGCCAGCCAGAAGGTAGGAAGGGGCCACGTGGGGGCACCTCATTCAAGCAATTTAAATTTGGGGGGTGCACCTCCCAACTGTTACCATAAGTCACGTATGTAGGTGATCATTAATATATGTGATTGATATATATGTGCTAAGCCTACAAAGGACTATATAGAAATATATAAAGATGGAAAATACACCTTTAAACCAGACATGTAGTGGGAATTGATAAATAGTGTTTTTTCCCCCAAAATAAAGGAATGTGATTCTACTTGTCTGAATGTGTCTCCGATGTACACTGAGCAAGGGGTGACCAAAGACAAAGAAAAGCACATTTGCACAGCAGGCAAACAAAGCATTCAGGAGAGCAAATGAGGGTGGGGGGTGGATGATCACTTCACCTCAGTGGGAGATAGAGACTGAATGAACCAGGAAGCCTTCCCACCCCTTGAAGCAGGGTCAATGAACTTTGAGAGAGAGACTTTCCAACAGTTTACCGGACTATAAGGAGAGGGCAGAGACGCTCTACTTTATCCTTCACCTGAGGAGACCAGAGGAAGCAGTGCTTTGGACTCTGTGGGGATCCCGACTAAGAGCTAGGCAGCCACTGTGGAAAATTGGTGAGGAAACTGCCTTGAGGAAGCCAGCAGCTTGTTAAGTTAGCTGTTCGCCATTAGAGCATATTTACTTTGGTTTGTTTGTAACCCTTTCTGCCTTTATCACTGTTACTTCAACTCACTCAAAATCTATCTTTTTAGCTGATTAAATTTACCTGACTTCTCATCCAAACCAACCAAGTGCTTTGATGGCACTGATGGGACACTTAACTCTGCTCAAGATGATAAGCTGCTGTTTTTGCCTCCTGTGCATCTTCCAGGAGAAGTGTAGACACACCATGGAGACAATTTGGGGAAATTTGGATTGGAGGAGGATGCTGAAGTCACTCTGCAAGCAGAAAGGCTATGTCTACACAGCAGCGTTATTTCGGAATAACGCCAGTAAATAACATAGTGCACGTCTACACAGCAAACCCGTCATTTTGAAATAAATTTGAAATAACGGGCATCTTACTCCAACTTCTGTAAACCTCCTTGTACGAGGAGTAAGGGAAGTCGGGGGAAGAGTGCTCTATTTCAAAATAACCGCTGCGTAGACAGTGCCAAAAGTCAAAATAAGCTATTTTGACTTAAGCTACGCAATTAGCATAGTTCAAGTTGCATAGCTTATTTTGAGTTTAGCCCTGCAGTGTAGATGCGCTCTAACTGGACAGAGAAAGTTAACATGTGAACTGCAGACTTGGCAGCTAGTGTCAGGGTCTAATCACAGCAGCACAGCATTTAAGGCACTCAAAGGTTCAGGGCAGGTGGTAACAGTCTCTCATTGGTCAAGACAACCTCAAAATGTCAAGTTCAACGTAGGAAGTGGCAAAGGAAAACTCACCGTTACTCTCAAGGGTAGCTTCTTAGTCCCATGAATGTCCTCATCTTTCTAATGACTGTGTCCACCATTGCTTTAACTGAGGACAGAATTTTGCTGTTCTCGTTGAAATGTGGAAAAATAAGGCAAGAAGTGGGATAATCTATGTGATGTTGACGTGTACCTAGAAAGGTGTATTTCCACATTATCTTGGAAGCACTATTGTTATGGGTAACAATTCGCAGCAGTGAATGTCAAAAGCATTTTATAGAAATGACACACTGTAATTTTTCTTACGGACTAAAGAAATCCAAACATGCACTGTTTGAAATGTGAGAGTCCAGCAAAGTGTGTACAAGTTCTTTGCTAGGAGCTCTCCCAACCAGAAATGCATGCAAATTCCAAATCTCTTTCATGCAGATAGTTATATGTCACCCAAGCCTCTATAAATGCCAGTGTGGATCAGCCAAGCACGTATTCACCCAAACAACTAGAATTTGGGGAGACAGTCTGAGAACAAAAAATGAAGATTGATATTGGAGGTAAAGGTTAACAAGAGTGGCTCTGGAAGACCGATACATGGACTAGAAAGGGTCAAGAAATTCAGGCCAGCAGGCAGCAAGCAAGCAGATAGCATATCTGGAGAGTTTAATTAAAGCGGAATTGTATGACTGCATTGCATTTAGTTTCAATAATTATTAATGTGCCCTTTATACCTTGCCTCCATCATACATACTCCACCCCATGACACACAGAGAAGGCCTCTAATCATTTGTATTCTGCTTTAACTTTAGCATAAAATACAAGTTTGATATAAGTGCATCAGCTGCTTTTTACAGGTTTGGGAACAGACCTTAGGAAATTCATTCTCTTCCTTCTCCAGGCAGCTTTTGAAATCATCTTTCCTGCTCTGATATCTGCCAAAGCCAAAATAAAACTCTCACTGGCATCCACAATCATCATTGAAGAGTCCCTCCTCACTTACTGGCCTAGGCTCCTGGGCCAGACACAGAATCGGTCCATCTTTCTTTTAGAGATTTGTGAGTCGGCCTACCAGTGAGTCCATCTGTCCGTGAGTCCTTTTGTTCAAGAACTCCTCCTAAACAGTAAGAGCTAGGACCACCAAATCTGGTAGGCAGCTTCCAATTATCCTAACTGGTGCCAGGAAAACAGAATGTGCCTGGGATTCAATTGATATCCATAACAGGGAAAGGGAGGGGGCTGAGCAGAGGGGCACTAGGGGATAACGAGTGCAGGAGACAGCAATACAGCAGAGTGACCGGCCGCTGCACCACCAAGGGAGTGGCTAGCTGGGGATGGGGCTCGCCATTTTGCCTGCCACTGGCCCAGGTAAGTGGCTCCCCTTCCCAAACTCCCTATCCCTCCTCCCCCCCCCCCCATGCCCTTGGCCTCAGCACCAGACTGGGGAGGAAGAAGCCCTACCGCCATTGCCTCCACCCCAGGAGCACCAGCCATAGCCCCCCCGGCTCCCCAACTCTTCCATGTCATCCTACGTGACCATGGCCAGCTGGATTGCGTGGCTCCCCCAGGCCAGCAGGTGGCAAATGCACTCCTCCTGCCCACAGCACTGAGAACGCCAACGTGACCCTCTGCCCCTCAGTTTCCCCTCCAGCCTCAGGCCCTCCCACTCTGGCCCCTGGCTGTCACCCCCTCTGACTCTTAGACTGGGGTGGGGAGCACTGATGTGTGAGGCCTGCCTGGCCACCCTATCCTCAGGCCAAGCCCAGGCAACACCGCATAAGTCTTCTAGTAACATATTAAATGAATCCATAGGAAAAAGGATGGCGTGACCTCTAAAGTGAGCAGGACCGAGCCCAACTGTGACCGGGTCCAGGGCTGGGGGGCCATTCCCCCTTCCCCTTAAGGCAGTCCCTCTTCTGGTACTAGCAGTTCCCACACCTAACTCCAGTGCGACTCATGTTCAGGATGCTATGATGGGCGCACTCTACACGCAGACAGCAAGCGTCTGATGCTCTCTGAGTCGGGCCCTCAGCGCGATCCAGTCCGGCTGACGGGGTGTACAGCTGAAACGCGCCAGCCCACCAACCCCTCCTGGTTGTGCCCTGGGCTGCTTCCTCTCCCCTTTTGGCCCCTGCAAGTCTGCCTTACGGAGCTGGGAATTCAGGAGTCCTCGTCGTCACCCCTCCCGCTCTGGTCCCCCCAACCTCCCGGGTCCGGCTTCTCGAGGCTCACCTCCCCCGAGCCGACAGGATGCCTCCAGAGTGGGGTGCCGATCAGGGGCTCTGGTTCGTCCGAGCCACGTCAGTTTTGGCTCTGCACCACCACCCCTCCTGCTGTCCTGGCGGGAGCATTTTTAAACGTCCTGCCACTTCCTGCGCTCCCCGGGGGCGGGCCCAGGCCGTGCCAATGTGACAGGGGAGGGGAAGGCCCGCCTCCTCTGCACCAGCCACATCATGGCTCTCCGCGGCCCCCTGGCTCACCAGCTGCACAGCTGTGTGGGAGCACCTGGCACACCACAAGTGCCCGCACCTGGGTCCCCAAACAGGGCTTGCCCGCCAGCGGCTTCAGTGCAGGGCGGGGGCGTCCCGTCACAACAATACTTTGAAATGTACCAGAAACAGAACAGAAGACACCACAGATCAGGAAGTGGAGGTGTAAAGGACTCCCCGTGGCACCACCAAGCATCCAAGCAATCTCCTTCAACTTAAGTGGCCAATTGGCTTCCAGGGCTACCCCATATGGCATACAGTAGTCATTCAAGTTTATATTAATGCCCAAGAGTCTATTGCACATCTAGCTGGGTCCTAGCCCTTAAAACCAACTGGGAGGTGAAAAAACAGATCTTGTAGGCTGCCCCACTGTATTCTAGTTTTCACTGAGGCACTTTTCATACCACTGAGGAAACCTGTTTACTGGCAGTGTGCCTTCACCACCTGCATTGCCTGACCCTGAATTTACCAAAAAATGTGGTTCAACAGGCAGCCCAAGGGCCAGATCTGGCGCCTGAACTTGTGCTGTAGAACAAAATGGCATCCTCTGGACACTGTGACATTGCTTGCGCCACATCACTTGCAAGGCCATGCTTCATGGAGGATGCCTTTTGTGGAGCATCAGTGCCACAGGACTGCTCGTTGGTTTTAAAATGACAGACTAGCCCAGCTACCCCTCCGAGACTGGAAAGGTGGGACTACCTCCCGCATTCAAAGAGCAGGATAGAACCGTTCCTGACAGATCGAGCTACCCACGCCGACTCTTCCCCTCGATGGAAAGCTTGGTGCAAAAATGGGTGCACTGAGTTGTGACATGCTTTAGTAAAAATGCCAGTGCATGCTACAGCTATTTGAATTGTTCCTCTTATCCAAAGTCACCTTTGTGGGGTATTTCCTGTATTCGTTTCAATTTAAAACCACCTATAGCTGCTCCTGTTATATGCAGCAGGGTCCACAGGATTTTGGGAGGTTGTGGGTAGGTGCTGCGGAAGGAGAACAACTCAACAGTGATGCAGCCAACTCTGTCCACTCAGTACCACATAACCTAATCACTTCAATCCCGCCTCCTTTCATCCTTTGGCGCTTTGCTTTGATTTGCTGCTGGTGAGTTGTTGTCGCCAATGACTCCCATCAATATTAGATTTTGTCAAGCCAGCCTAAGGACTCAGAGTGTTGACCAGTACTTGATTTACCGCATTTTTTACATTCCAAGTACAGTATTTGCTTTCATTTTCACCTGGAAGCCAGTCGGCCGGTTGATATATAGAATATCAATTAACATCTCTAAATATTAAATTAAAACAATACTTACCACAGAACAAAGTCGTGCAATAATCTTAAGATTACCATGTACACAATAGTGCCATACAAAATCTCATGAAAACAATATGTGCTCTTTTGCTCCAGTAACCGCATTACTGGAAATAGATTCTCCACAATCCTCCTTCAAACAGCCATTTAAACCTCAGGCTTAAGGGAGATTATGCTGTTTGCTGATTTAAGCTGAAAGGGAAGCCTGCTCCAGTCATCTGGGGGCTCCAAAGGAAAATGCTCATCTGCCAAATTCTCTCTTTATCCTAGTACAATGTACAGCATCTAAATTGTGGTGCTAAACCTCAAAGCAAAATCACTCTCCTGTCCAAGGTAACATTTAAAATAGTCACGGGGATTTAGCGAGTATTGCTAGGGGTTGTTTTAACTTTGGTGTAATGACAGGATCTTGCCTGGTCTGCCTGATCTGCTAATGATGTTTATAGTCACGTTAACGCTGACCAGTTCACGCATCTCTCCACAAACAAGGATCACTCGCTTTCTAAGAGGAACAGGCAATCGGCCAGAGGAAACAGATGGTTTTATACTATACTGGATTGGGACTCAGGAGATCTGGTTCAAATCCCAACTCTGCAACTCACTTCCTACGTGACAATGGACAATCACATGGACCCAGATCCTTAAAAGATATTTAGCCCCTAGCCTCCCCTTGATTTAATTGGGATTTAGGTGTCTATTTACCTTTGGGGATCAGGACTCTTCATCCTTCCACCTCACATCCTCACCTGTAAAATGAGGGAAACAAGAATCCTCACCCTCCTCCTTCATCTCATCCATTTTGACTGGAAGCTCTGAGGGGTAAGGACGGCCTTGGATTATGTGTTTGTACAGTCTCTAGCACAAGGGCTGCCATTTCAATTTGGCTCTCTAACTGCTAATGTAGTACAAATAGGCCCTAATATCAAACTGCCAATCCAGTTCCTATGTTGTGGGGTTGTAGCGCTCAACCAGAGACGACTGTACCCCTTTCAGGAGTCTTGTTTGTCTTCGTACCCCCAAGTTTCACTCACTTAAAATCTACCACCTTGCAAAATCAGACATAAAATTACTCAATTGTCACAGACACAATGCTACCGAAAAATTGCTGCTCTCATTTTCACCGTACAATTATGAAGTAAATCAATTGGAATGGAAATATTGTACTTACATTTCAGTGTAGCATATATAGCACAGTATCAACAAGTTTGTGTGCGCATGAATTAGTTTGCACTGACCACACTACGGGTTGAACCTCTCTAGTCCTGCACCCTTAGAACCTGGCCGGTGCCGAACGAAAGAATTTGCCAAACCACTACAGGTCAATATTGTCTAGCAGCATTACAAACACTTCCACTGCTTACTGGGCTCTTAGAAGACATGTAGAGGTAAATTAGAGCTAAATAACAGCACAGAACACAGAGCCAACATTGGTGGCTGTAAATAAACTTTTTGGGACCGTGGGAAACTCGGGGTAAGTGGGCATCCAGCTAACTAAAATCATGCAGGATTCAATAAATATCTAGAGGAGAAGACCTCTACGTACTCCTGGTTGAGAACCACTGATCTGATGGATACAAGGGGTTACACGGGCAACATTAAGAAACAGTTGGAAAAACAAGTAAAAATATGGAACATTATTCCACGGCAGGTTCCCCTGTGCATTGTATTACTTCACTCTATCGCAAAGATACTGAACACTCAGGAGGCCCCAAGCAGAATACTCCTGCCCAGTCATTCTTCAGGTACTTTAGATACCAAACCCTCCATGTGTTCTAGTCATGCCAAATAATTACTGAATTCTCCAATGACCACAGATCTTTTTGATTCCTGTTACCCACGGTGCTTGGGTATGTTCATCCCACCCCCTATCCTTTTCTGTCCACTATCATCATGAACATTTGAGACAGAGAGGCAACAAAACCTAGTAGAATAATACCCTACCACTGAATGTTAAAACAATGCAGTTAATGCAGCGTTATGCCTGGCAAGATGACACAATTTACAGATTTAATCGTTTAATGCCAGGCACTTCAAACTTCCATTCTATGTGTAATTTCATACGTGAAATTATTTATCAATAGGAGATGGCTCCACTTCAAAACAAGTAAAAATACAATTAGATGCAGCAGGGCAGAATAAATTTCTTCTAGTAATATGGTTACAGCAGCATGTACAATCCCTCTATAAAACCTTATAGTGAAGCTCAATTCTCTTATGACATAATGCCTCTAAATATACCACATCATTAGCAAAATTACATAGCTAATGAAGGGAAAATTAATGGAGCTCTGTAACATTTTATAAGCCTGTAAGAACAGCTACTTGTCATACATCGCTAGGAAGTAATTGCAGCAGAGTCAATCGCATGAACTCATTAAGCTTTTAACAATACAAACTGGGCAAGCTATTTCCCAAAGAGAATCTCCTCCAAATGTGCAGTTCACTGTGTCCCCAGGCTCCATGGGTGCAGGACAACAGATTTCAGAGCTGGCATTCCAGGCATCCTGCTAAAATTTTCCTGCAGGGAATTTGAGGAACTCAAGCTGTTTGGCTGGCAGGCAGGACTGCAGTTTGCCCTAGAGCAAAGTGTACTGTACCATCAAACAATCATACACAAACATACATGGATGCCCTACAATCTGTTTTGTTCATATAGAAAAATGCATTGAAAAAGTCTGCTGAGTGGGTAGCACTGTAGTGTTTAGGAACGCTAAATCAGGGAAGGTCTGTGTTTCTGTATTATGGGCTTGCATAGGCCAATGGAAGGAAACAGTACATTTGTGAATGTGTTTGTACAGTACATCATGCAATGTTGCTGGCACTGTATGCATTGAATGGGGGGACTGATTGTCATGGATTTTTATTATGGATGAGCTGGCTGCTTATGAAGCAGTTGGGGGCAGGAGAACTGTACATAAAATTAAAGCCCTTATTTGTGAATATGGCTGTATTTAAAAAAGCCCAATATTAAAGCATTGGCAGGCAGGCCAGCTGCCATTAGAACACTGAAACAGTGATCAACCAACACCTGAACTGGTAACAAAACAAAAGGCATAAAACCAAACATTAAACAGAGCAAGCCGTGCTGTAAAACCCCCTAATTTTGCTTGTCTTCTGCCTACCCTCCCCTCCGGAAATTCTCCTTTCCCTTTCTTGTGCATTCAGGGTGCATTTGGCAAAGGGACTTGCAAGGGGGGTGAGGCCTGCTTCCCTCTCGGACTAGTCCATGACAGGCTGGAGACCCAGGCCGAGGTACAAGGGGCTGTAGAGGCTGAAGGACCCAAGAGCAGGTATCAAACAGTCGTTTATGATCTCCATAATTCAAACGGTTTCACTTCACCCGCAAATGTGGTTTGTGAAATCTCAAAGCCAAACAATGATATTTTGCAAACCTGAACCTGCACAGGCTCCGTGGAGAAAGCTGAGTTAGTCAAAGTAAAAACAATGCCATCGTTTCACGCATTCTACATTTTGAAGAACATAAATGTTCTTAACAACAAATGGTGAGGTAGCACTTTATAGACTAACAAAACATGTAGGAAACTCCGGTCATCTGAAGAAGTGGGTTGTGCCCACAAAAACTCATTTTACCACCTACATGTTTTGTTAAGTCTATAAAGTGCTACCAAACCATTTGTTATTTATTCCTGTACAGCAGGCCTACACAACATATGGCCTGAGGGTCGCATGCGGCCCACAGGGGCTCACTGTGCGGCCCATGCCAACTACGGGCGGCGTGGCCCTATCCGATCTGCCGGCCAGGCAGAGAAGCAGAGCGCTGCCAGGGAGGGGAAAGTGCGGTGATTCTCGCTGCCAGGCTGCCTGCATGCAGCTCCAGCGCAAGGAGGCGAGGCATGAGCCAGAGGGCGGGACACCGGCAAATGCCAGGATGCTGGCGTAACGTCATGGCCGGCGACCACCGGATTCAAAAAGGCTCCGGCAGCCCCACAACCCAGAAGCCAGGTAGGGGAGGGGAAGGGGATTGTGCTGAGGGGAAGGGGGCAGGTCAGGAGAAAGGGGAAGGCACCAAGGGGCAGAGTGCAGGAGAGACAAATGCCAGGGGGCCAAGTGGAGACACGCGTGGCGTGGGTTTTATTTTTCTTCTTGACAAAACTTTTTAGCCTGCGTGTTCAGTATTTTTTGGGAGAGCATCCCTACTTGCGGCCCGCAGCTGTTTTCTTTGGAGTAATAGGGCCCTTGCCGCTTTCCGAGTTGTGCAGGCCTGCTGTACAGACTAACTCAGCTACCCCCAGAAACTTATAAACATTCTTGTGATCCCTGAACACCTAAAAATGATTTATCCCAAGCTGCTGGTGGCAAGCTAGTCATATATGCATTGGATGTTTTCAAAGCTCTGGTGAGATCTTTGAGTGAGGTGGACTTGTCCTCTCCAGAGGTGAGTCTGGGAAAACACACCTTTCCCAAAATGTGACTACCTCTCTGGAGTTCCTACTACAGGAAAAGATAGAAGATACCAGCACTCAGAATTGGGTCAAAATTCATGTAGATGCTAACACACATGCTAATATGGACTCATAAAGAACTACACAGCCTCCACCTCACACAACTAGCTTGCTATTCCATTGGCTTGGCAAGTGATCTGGAGTGATGTGGTAACGAGGACAGCAACACAGGGTACTAATTTTTATCACCCTGGCACATCTTTGCAAGAGTATGAGAATTTCTAGAAATAACACTAATTATCAATGCTTGTTTCATTATTTCTTGGTCTCTATTTTGAATTCTACATGGTGGAGGCGATGAGAGGTGGATATCATCTACAGCTACACGATGCTGCCTGTGTAATAACTTCTGCATGGGGTCATAAATCGAAAACCCCTCCTGTTCCTGGTCTCGTCAAATGTGGAGCCCATACTTTCCTGGCTCCAGGGCTACATCTGCCCCTTTTGTTTTGCTGCTGGTTCTGGGGTGGGTTGCTCCTCAGTCGGAGGGCAAATAATGCCTACTAGGGATTGAGCTCTTGGGTACTGATTTTAGCACCAATGTCACTTTTGGCAGATTGATCGGGCATCCTCTGGCTCATCCTCTCTCACAGGTGATTCTGGGGTCAGAAGATCACCTTCCAGACTGACTAGGCCATCATGGACCATGGCTGACTCCGTACTCAGCACCGTACTCAGCACAATACCCACTACCTAGTCAAGCGCTTTATAAAAGAGTCAAGGTGGTAGCGAGTTCCCAGAAGTGCAGGTCTCACCCCTAGCTTTCAGCCACAATCGGCTCCCTACACTGGTCACCAAGCTGTTGAGAATCTGCCCATCTATTTTCATTCGAAGCTCTCACCCCCAGGACCTTAGCCAAAGCTCATTAAGTTCAACGAATGACTCCAATTGACTTGAGTGTGCTCTGTATGGGGTCCATAATGCAAGAGGAAGTATATGCAGTAATTGCTAACCTCTGCCATGTTCACAATGCACCCGCATGACATTCCTAGTTGCCATATGGGAGCCTTCCAAACTGTTACCATAGCTACCTGGACAATCCTACTCCACACAAACTGATGGCAGACAGCCTTAAGCTTTGGTTAACCAATTTCAGTGATCTGCTTATCAAGTGGCTCTACAAAATGTTCACCCAGCTAGCCTGTATCAAATATTCTATTCCCAGGGTGCGTGTGTTATCAGACAGGAGAGACAAAGGACCGGGGAATTATTTGTTTTCATTTCAACAGAAATGCTGTCTGCTAACAAAGAGTAACCAAGGAGGAGGCAGCCCCTGGCTAAAGAAATCTCACTATAGTAAAATATTTGTACTTTCTTCCTGAACATGATATTGAAGGTTATTGATGGATCAGCTCTTTGGTCACATGGGCTGGTCAAAGAGAGAAAATATAAAATAAGAACATAAGAACATAAGAACGGCCGTACTGAGTCAGACCAAAGGTCCTTCTAGCCCAGTATCCTGTCTGCCGATAGAGGCCAGCAACAGGTGCCCCAGAGAGGGTGGCCCAAAGACAATGATCAAGCGATTTGTCTCCTGCCATCTCTCTCCAGCCAAGGACACCATTTTATCCCCTGGCTAATAGCCTTTTATGGACCTAACCTCCATGAAATTATCTAGCTTCTCTTTAAACTCTATTATAGTCCTAGCCTTCACAGCCTCCTCTGGCAAGGAGTTCCACAGGTTGACTACATCCCCAAAAAAACCCACCCCAGCTCTGCAACTGGTCAAAGAGTCAGAATTTTCAGAAAGAGAGCTGGAGAATTTGTCTCTTTCTGGTCAGGTCTAGTGACCACTTCACATGCATCTACCCACACTGGGGAAGAGAAACTGGTACGTTCCGCACTATTTTCAAGGTCACCTATTAATTAGGGATGTAAAATCCCATTTAATTGGTTAACCAGTTAAACGTAATTTTTAACCAATTAACCGAATAAAGGGGGAGTACCTCCTCCACCATAAACAGGGGCTGCTCCAACTGGGCTGGAGCGCCCCTTCCTGCGTGCATGCAGGCTGGACCTGTTGTGGATAGGGGATGCTCTGGCCAGCCACAGCAGCCTCTGCCCACAAGTAAGGATCAGCCAAGGGCCAGTGGTTTTAAAAATTGCCTAACTCCACCCTGGATATTCCTGATATCCATTTAGGGATCCAATGCCTTTTTGAATTTTAAGGTCTTTGTACTGATTGCCACCAGAAGTCACTGAGAACATTGCAGGGGGAAAGTATTTCCTTTATCAGTTATGAATGAACTACTTTTCAAAATTCTCATTGTGTGTCCTCATGTTCCTGGGTATTTGCCTAACCACACATTTCTATCTTCTGCTCTGTTTCTGAATGGCACATCTTGTCGGATTTAAGTGTTTAAGACATTTTATGATTCGATCTTAAAACTGTCTAATGAACTGTAAAAGACCCCTGTTAAAAAATAAAACAGTTTGGTGTGACTAAGGGGGGACTCAATAAGATCTTAAAACAGATACCATGGAAAATAGTGATTCACTGTTCATCTTCTAGGAGCTTTGCTAGTTTCACTACAGTAGGTCAAACTAGTTGCTTTGCTACATCATGGACTCTGCAGTCAGGTGTATCAGGTTGGGCAGCACTGAACTAATGCAATGTGATTGTAAGCCTTTTTCTGATAAAGTACAGTTTCCCTTCTGCAATCTGGTTTGATTTTCATCTGGTTGGGTTTTTTTTTATTGCATTGTACTTCATTGTTGGCAATGCATATAACGCTTTTCACACCCTCTGACAAAGAGTTACAGAGAATGAATGAGCAATTTTCTCGCTGGGCCAATATCAGTACATCTCAATTCAGTTTGGATTCATAACATTTATAATGGAATTGAGCAGCGCAAGATCTACTACCCATATGGTGTGATAAGAAGGTCAATGGCTGACAACCAGGTTTTATGGTTTCCTTTTAAAAGTGTATGCCATGTTTGAAATTTCCTGACTTCCATTGTGTCATGTGTAAAATACTGCTGCCTGCTCTTGTTATTGCCCGTGTAGAGTGGGAACATAACAAATGTATGAAAGGCTGATATTGCATCAGTGAGCTATTGGCAGAGCTTGAAGAAATATACACAAGCCTATAGCATGTATGATGGTGTTAAAGGATGCTTTTCTGGGTAAGACATCCGAGTGGGACACAAGAGATCTGGGTTCAGTTTTCCTGCATGAATTGGGGCAAGTCACTTACTCTTTATGCCTTAGTTTCGAATCTTTCAAAGGGGCAACAATATCCTGTCTCCCATCCTTTGACATGTGCACACTGCCTCACAGGTTGCACTAGCAGTGGGCACCAAAGTACTGTGCTGAATCTCCCGTGTGTGTATGCTACCAGCATGAGCCTCAAGGTTCTTTCTTCACATTAATGTAGTCTTGTTTGAAGAGGACGTGTAGACATGTCCTTTGTCTGCCTGTTTAGATTAAAAACTACTCTGGGCAGGAGCAGTCTAGCTATGTTTTGATTGGACGTACATGTCACATGAACTTGGTCTGGGCATAGAGATTACCCCTCCTGTTTCACTTAGGGGACGTCTACACTATTCCGAAATAACTAGCGCTATTCCGAAATAACTTAGTCTGCATCTACACAGCAGGCATTTATTTTGAAATAGTGTCCAAATACTGTCAAGCTGCAGGACTTCTTACTCCGACTCCTGTAACCCTCATTGTACAAGGAGTAAGGGAAGCAAGAGGGCTCTATTTCGAAATAAGTGCTGTGTAGACGTTCCCTATTTTGAAATAAGCTACGCAATTGACGTCGCTCAATTTGCATAGCTTATTTCGAGTTAAGCCCTGCAGGGTAGACACACCCTTAGTATGACACTTAAAATCGTATTTCCGGTGCAATTACCAAACAGACCTTTGCTTGCTGTGGATACATACGTAGCCCACGACTCTCAGAGGGGTTTTCTGTTGAACATTCATTTGCTAGAAATACAATCAAAGCAGAGGCCCACAATCAAAGCAGAGAGAAGTGCCACCCTTACTTGTGAGCAGTCAGCAAGTCATTGTGCTGAGCTGGGATTTGCTAGAGCAGCATTATGCAGTTACAGAAGCTGGTTCAGGGAGCCTGAGACTCAAAGCACGATGCTATTCAGACACGCACGTCTAAAAGCGGCACCTCCCATCTGCAATGTATTCCCGGCTCAATCATCTCAGTTTGCAGACAGAAATAAACGGGCACTATTTTTGTCTCCTGTCAGCACTGCAATAAAACTTGGGGAGAAGGTCAGATGGCACATGCTGCCAAACATTTCCTGCATTGGCAGTTTTGTCATAGACACGTTGCACTTTTGGAAGAGCTACTCAGGATACAACATCCTCTCTCCCCTCAAGCCATGCTGGAGGGATTGCAGCTCAATCAGCAAATGGAGATTGCCTGCCACAGAGAGAAGCTGTACTATTTCCATGAAAATAAGCAAGCAGCAAGCTCCATTTGATCCAGTCTTGTTTCGATGGTTACTGCAGGCGCTACTGATGTTATTAGTTAGAGCCCACTGCATCTCAACTCAGCCCGTTACTTAGGTAGCCTAATACAAGACTGGCTTTTGCAGGCGCTCCCGTCTCTGGCAATCTGCACTGAATTATACAATAGATGTTACTCTTGAACTCCCCAAGTTCACTGTTTGCTACAGGCAAGGACAGTCCATCTGTTCCCCTGCTAGAACTTTGGAGGGAGACATGCCAGCGAAAGGGATTTTTCCCAGTCGGTGAGGCCAGGGTACACAGGCAAAACAATTAGAAGCAGATTCTTGTCTGATTAACACACTAAAGAAAAGAGACCGGACAACGTACCTGGAGGCTGGCTGTAGACCAAGCTCCCTGGCTCTGCAAGAATTGGACCCAGAACGTCGGGTTATAAATGCATGAACCTTTGCAGCCTGAGCGGAGGGGCTGTCTGTTAGCGTGAAGGCAGTAAAAAGTCATACATGAGTGCAGAGCAAAGAACCACACGATGCCTCCATGGGCTACCAACTGCCGAGAAGGGAACTATCTCCCTTCCTGCTCAGCCAGTACAGAGTAGGGTTTCCAGGTGTCTGGTATTGACCTGGACAGTCCGGTATTGTCGCCTCCTGTCGGGTAAAAAATTCAGAAAATACGGGACACCTAAAATGTCTGGTATTTTCTGGGTTATTTTCTGGGCGAAAATACCAGACACGTGGCAACCCTACACACATTCAGCAACCGCCCCCCGCCCCCATGGACCTGCCACCGGGCCCCTCCACCCCCCCCGCTTACCTGGGTCTGCAGGGGAGCTGTCTTGTGGCGGGAGCAGAAAAACAAGATGGCCACCAGCCAAAAGTCTCTTCTTAAAGGGGCCATGCTGAGTTTTTTTATTTATTTTGGGGGGTTTTTTGCTCAACAACTTTGGTGTCCCTCCTTTTTTTTTTTCTTCTCAACAGAATTTTTTTCACGGTTTTTTTTTTTGGGGGGGGGGGGGGTGTTCAGTATTTTTGGTTTTACCATGTGGCAACCCTAGTGCAGAGGGAAAGAGAACCAGGCCCATGGCCTTAACTTTGAGGTGTGCACAATGCCTCTTCTTCATTCCCCCATCTTGGAGCTGCTAGGCGCCAAGCCAGTCCCTCTGGCTGCTCTCTGTTGACTTACACTAGTCACATATATGACTCCTTAAGGGACTGTAATGGCCTTTGGGGAACACTGAGCACAAGGTAGCCCCCTGGCTATGGTACCTGTGGTAGCCTCCCCAGGGAGATGGGGGCAGGAGAGGCTATTCTGGCTCTGCACTGCCTGAGCATCCTCAGGTTATTGACAGGATCCCGCAGGATCAGCTCTACTCATTGTCGGTCCATTCTGAGCCATTGAAGTGCAGGGCCAGGCCCAACGTGCCTGCACTCTTGCAACTCCCTCAATCCTGGGGCCTTGAATCTGCTCCTGCACCAGTCAGCACAGTCCTGGCCTGCATGTCTGATGCTCATTGGCTGGGCTGGTGGACTCACATCCCTTTCACTTGAGAGGCTGCAGCAGTGTGTAGACTGGGGGCGCAGGGAGCCATTGACCCAAACTGTATGATGGAAACCACTACAAGCCCGAGGGCGGGGGTTCTTCTGCACCCCCACATGTTTGCCAGAGCTTCAATAAATGATCCCCATTACCTAGGGGCACCAAGCTAGAGAACTACTGCCTGTCCCAGCACAATCTACAGTTATCTCTGTCAGAGGGGTAAGGGACCGGAAATAGTCAATGATACCTCAGATACATTTTTATCATATTTTGGAACCAGAAAGACTCCTCTGAATGTAGGCTTCTTTCCACCGTGCTGGGCCGATTCATCTCCATGTAAATCAGAAGTGATTCTGTTGATATAAGTGGGCTGATACCTGCACAGAACTCAGACCAAGCGGAGATCAGCATGAGACCCGCTATTTGTGGCTTCATACAGAACTAAAGGCAACATCTTGATTCCGGGATATGGGACTTGGGGGAAATGTTTGTTGTGCATATTCTTGGCATCCTTACACCTGCTCATGGGCCTTTGGTGCAGCACCCCACTATCCTCAGCTCAGCAGACACAATAGCAACTAATGAATTTCAGCAAGTTGAATTCAGAAAAAGACAGACTTCCGGTACTTATAATACAGGCAACTATATGCCAAATTAATAATGCATAAAACATCAATAGCTTTCCATTCAGAGGTATCACAGTGCCTGTCAGCCATTGATCTTATACCATATGGGTAGCAGAACTTGCACTTCCATTTTACAAGTAGAGAAATCAAGACAGAGAGGTGAACTAACTTACCGCAGACCCCAGAGGCAAAGCTAAGACTAGAAGCCTGGTCAGCTAGTCAAGTACAAATATGCTGCTTCCCACGAAAGACCCAGGTCCATTCCACCACCTATGGATCGTAAAGGGAGCTTTCAAAGCAAGGGTTGGTTTTTGATCAGAAAACTAAATTTTAATAAATTTACCACCTGTAACTATACACAAACCCGGGGGGGTGGGGGGCTGAACCTTTCGTACTTTAGAATTATTTGCAGTGCAGTTCAAAACATTTCATAACGTTTGTTCTCTTTACTTCCTCCTAACCCTCACCCATCTCCCGTCAATGCCTGGAGATCCCATGCAATTTGATTGGGGGATCTTGTGGTAAACTTGCAAATTGATTCAGTCCCATCACACCCCCTCAATTCCAATCCCACACTCCTAATTCCAGTATGACTATTTGCCTGGATTGAGGATTACTCCCAGGAGGAAGGGCTAAGGCATTAAGAGCTGTTCTGACAGGAAAAGTAAAGGATTTTGTTTGTTTAAGTTTATGGGTTTTTTAATGATCTCATAAAATGCAGAGGGGTGGGGAGGGAGAACCGGAACCAAACTTCACTAGTGACATTCTTAGGAGCAAAAATCTATCAAAGCAGCTGTGCTTTAATTCTAATTTTTCTACACAAGATGTGTTTCAAACAATGTTTAACTACTATGTTACCCATAAAATTAACATTTCACGTGAATTTCATGGATTCTAGGGATTCTGCTTTTACAGCACAATGGCGACCGAACCTTTCAAAGATGTGCCAGGGACGAGGGCTCGCGCACAAACTGGTAACAAAGGCAGACCATGAGACTGGCAGGTTAGTGCCACTGGCTTTGTTAGTTTTTCCAGAGGTTGAGGGTATATCTACACTGCAGAGTTTTTCCGGAAAAGCGGTCGTTTTTCCAGAAAAACAATACAGTAAAACTCCAATAGTCCAGCATCCAATAGTCCGGCATCAAAATGGCAAGAGCCTAGTGAGTGAGCTTTAGCAAAAAATGAGTCACAAGGTAACAGCGGCAGCAGCTGAACTGAGCAAAAAGGGTAAAAAAGGCTTTTGAAAACCTAAAACATTACAGTATACTGTATACAGTATGTACAATAAAAAGGGTTAAGAACACTTTATATACAGTATATAATGTATACCATGTGTGTGTGTATATATAACCAGTTTATAGTACCTCCTGATAGTCCGGCATATCTGATAATCCGGCACCACCTAGGTCCCATAGGTTCCGGATTATCGGAAGTCTACTGTACTTACATCCACATTGCTATTGCGTTCTTTTAACAGCAAGTCAAAAGAACAGAGGGTTTTTTCTGATGGCGGTAAACTTCATTCTACGAGGAAGAAGCCTTTTTCTGAACAAGCTTTTTTCGGAAAAAGGTGTGTGGGGATGCGGAAGAGAGTGTTTTTTCAAAAGAAGAGGCCTCCAGGAAAAAACACAGGTACCTTGGTGGCCACTCTGTTCACAGTAATCACAACTGAAATGTGAGATAGCTCCAATCCATGTGGACGCTATCTTTCAAAAAAGCACATCGCTTTTTCATTGCGCTTTTGCTGTGTAGATGCTCTCTTTCAAAAGAAGTTTTTCCAGAATGTAGTCCCCTTAATAAAGGGGCCTCTGTTTTATTCTGAAAAGACCCTGTGTGCTACAATTCAGACTACAATTCCCATGAGCCCTTGGGAAAGAACAGGAAGGGAGGACTCTGGGGGGAGAGAGGACTGCTCTCTCCATGTGCTGAAGAAAGAGGCCTAGCAGTCTGGGACTCTGCCTTGCAGTTTGGAACCAAAGGGGGAGCCAGGCTGCTGCCAAGGACACTGATCCAGTGCAGGGGCTGTTGGATGCAGCTACTGGATGCCTGTTGGAACTGGGAGTTAGCAGGCTGCTTCCTATAGGCACAGCACGAGGCAGTAAGTTTGGGCCTTGCTGGAAGAGTGCTGCCTGGGACAGAGCTGCTGTTTAGCCTGGACCAAATCCTCACTACAGCCGCAACATCAGCGCCAACGCAAGTGTCTGGGACTGAGTCTAGGGGTGTGCACACGCTGAGGTGGGGTCACTGTTGTCTAGCTGTATAAGCTTCAGTTATTGTGATGTGTTTTGTTAATGCTATTCCTTGCTATTCTGTTAATCCCTGTTTAGTTAAGTTAAGTAAAGACTGTTTATTTTAAAGTATTCTATTAGATCCAGCTTTATGTTGGAATGAGTATATTCCTGGAGGCTCTCAAGGCACCAGCGTGTGTACAAGGCCAGCCAGGTGGAGGCACCACCATTTTACATTCATTGCCAGCAAGGGACTGCAGCAAGGGGGTGGATAGGGCTTTCCCCAACTAAACACCATCACCACTGGGGTGCTCAGGATCTCTTAGGTTAAAACATCTGGCGCCCAGGCACACCTGTGAGTGTGACCTGCTCCCCAGTAACCCGGGTTACATTTTGGAGGCACCGCTGGGATATCCCCTTTACCACCTCTAATTTTGCTGCAAGAAAAATTGTCCCTGCTTTCTTTACTGGTGTTGGAGTTCTGATTGTTTTCTGAGATCTGCTGGTATTTAAAACCTTTGTTTGTGTTTCTAAACCTGTTATTGGATGCATCATGGAACCCTTTAAGTTACTGTCCTAGTGTAGAGATGTAGGAGTGCCACCCAGCCGAGCGCTTATGCTGGGCAAAGTGCCCATATATACTGAGGATGCTACTATCTACCAGGCATTAGGAACTGTAAAAATCTTTGGTAAAACCACAATCTGTGGTCGCCGAGGTGACTAACACCCAGACTGTGTCAGTACTGGTGAGAGCAGTTGCTGATCTTGACCCAGGGTGTGTACCCCCGGAAGTTGGTATTGTGGGTGAAGTTGGCCCCTGGCCTGTGTTTCTGCCTGGGAATGTCCCAGAGGAGGAGACCACTGAAGCTGTGAAGCAGCTAAATTGAATGTTTTTCTGCAAAAAGAGGGGAAGTCAGTGGAAGATGTGACTACCATTGTTACTCCAGCATCTATGCCATCAGCTGTCACAAATGAAGGTCTGATAGCTGCTTTAGGAAAAATGATGGAAGAATATACCCCTCCCTCCTATGAAGGAGTTGGATATCGGAAGCTGAGATTTTTCTCTGGGATTCATCCTACCCCTGTTGGAGAGGATGACTTTGAATCTTGGATGGACCAAGCTGTCCAGATGATGGAGGAATGGCAATGCTCAGATACTATGAAACGGCAACGACTAGCTGAACGTCTGAGAGGACCAGCCTCTGATGTTATTAGATCCTTACGGATGAGTAAACCTTCTGCTGGTGCTATGGAGTATCTCCATGCTTTGGATGATATATATGGGACTACAAGAAGATCTCTTCCAGAAAAGCTTCTTCTGAAAGAAGCCTGCAGTCTAGATGTAGCCTGATTCTGCCTCCCTCTCTCTCTGCGATCATGTATGGGGAAGTGCCTGTGATGTCCAATCTGAGGCTTGCATAGAGGACTTACTCCCCTTTTGCCCTGAAGCGATTGTGTGTATTCCACCATTTCTTACCATAAACTCCCTTGCATTGGGACAATTTGGCCTTTAATCTTCATGTACCGGTGTACAACTATTGTAAATACAAACTATATGAAATATGGGGCAACTCAAACTTAATATAAACTATCATGGACGCAGATGAACTCATGCAACTAGTTCAAACTATCTCTTTGGATTGTCTTTTACACAGCTCGGAACTTCCCATTGGTGACCAAAACTCAAGACACAGAAGTACCATTACCAGCTGTTGCTTTGTGGGGATGGAGGTCATTGTGTTTTTCTAAAAGCTGGCTAGAATGAGGGAATCCCACAAAGAAAACTATTCTCATAAGCAGGGCTTGACAAATGGCGGCAAAATCTACTCGCCAGCCCCGCACTGCACATGCACAAGACCCATATTCGCGCGCTGCCGGTGAACGGGGCGACCGGCTGAAATCTACTCGCCACGGGCGAGTAGAAAGAGCGATTTGTCGAGCCCTGCTCATAAGAGTCGTGCATCCAGAAGATATTTGGTTAAATTTTGAATGAGCGCTGGAACAAAAGTCTAATCAGTGGCACCTGAGCTATTTTGATCAGGGTTGGACTCAGTGACGACCTGAAGTCTCTTCCAACCCAATGATGATACTATGGTTCAGTGAGAGAATCCTGACATTCCGAACCATTAGAACTGCTGATACTATTGGTCAGTTGGGTTTAGACAGATCCTCTACCACAAATTCTTTTCACTGTCACAATTTTGATTTTAATCATCCTTAGGGAACAGAGGAGAGAGATGAAAAATTTCAGCTATTATCACTGGTGAGTAATTATTTTGGATGACCTGCTTGTTAAATCATAATGTGGCCTCATTTTCCAGAGCATAGACAATCAGTACCTCTAAAAATCTGGCCCTTCTAAGGGTACGCCAACACTATAGGGCAAAAGTCGAATTAAGCTATACAACTTGATCTAAGTCTATTGCATAGCTTAAGTTGAAATAGGCTAATTCCGTTTTTGTTGCTGTCTGCACAGCAGGAAATTGAAGGAAGAACACTCTTACTTCGACTTCCCTTACTCCTCATGAAATGAGGGTTACCATGAGTCAGAGTAAGAAGTCCTCCAGCTCGCCATTATTTCAAAATAATGGCTTGTAGTATAGACACTCTCTTAGTTATTTTGGAATAACATCAGTTATTCCGAAATGATGCTTCTGTGTAGACATATGCTTACGCAGGGCTACTCAATACACGGCCCGCATGCAGCCCGTGGCTAGTTTGTTTACAGCCTGCGATGCAGTTTGGGTTTATGTGGGGCTCAACATGCAGCGCATGGCTGGGAGCCAAAACAAAAAAGTAGTTAATATAATGGTCTTCTGTTGATAAGCATTTTAGTAGTTAAATTCCTGGACTGTCATTGCCCATTAAAAGCACTGTCCTATAGGTGGAAATCAGGTAAATATTGCATTTTATTAATATCAGCAGAACTGACTTAAATGGAGCCTGTGTGTTGTGTAATCTTGTCTTAATTTTTGTATTCATGCCTGTCAGTGTAAAAGAAGCTATTCACATATATTTGCATGTACAGTAATTCCTCATTTAACACTATAGATATGTTTCAGAAAATGATTGTGTTAAGTGAAAATGTGTTATGCAGGATAAATTTTCCCATTGAAAATAATGGAAAAGGTGGGGGTTACGTTTCAAGTGGTGGTGTTTGTTGGAACTGGGATATAAGGTTGGGGGAGAAAGGGGACTGGGTTACAGCAGGGAGGGGAGGTGTTTGGCTCTGGGGAAGGGAAGGAGGGGGGGGGGATTGGGTTGGGAGTATGCCCCTGTGACGGGTCTGCTGGGACCCGCACTGCATCCAGCAAGGGGGCGTCACCAGGGAACGGTGCAGCAAGCAGTGAACCCTCCGCTGCTTTGCAGAGAGGTGGGCGAAGTCCCGCGCAGCTGCCGGTGACGGGCCGGCTGGGGAAACCCAGGCGCCGGCCTGCAAGCGGCGGTGGAGGAGAGCGGGCAAGGCGTATGCTGAGGGAGAGTCAGTGGGGAACGGCACGGCGACCGGCAAACCCTCCGTCACTTTGCCGGGAGGCGGGGGAAGCTCCACGCAGCCGCCGGCAACGGGACGACTGGGGGAAATTGTGTTTTTTCAGGGACGGTCGTGTAAGCTGTGGGTAGCACAATAAAATTATCAGTGAATATCCAGCCAAATCATCTTAAAGAGATAGCTAGAGATAGATCTGGATGGAAATTGCTTGATGTTTCAGGTGCCTCTAAATAAAAAATAAAAGAGGATTTCAAAATGGAACTGTCTCTTTAATACCTATTTGCTATATCTTCTCAGCCATTGTCTGCATCCCCTTGCTAATTCAGTAACCCACACTATGATAGTGCTGTTTACAATTAAATACAATTTATTTTGCTAACACATTAAATGAAGTGCCTGAAATAAGCACCAAAATTAGATTCAATAGAACAGTTGTTACATTTTCATTGAATTTCAGCATATTCCATAGTGGAACATTTAATCAGTATTTTAACTATTATGTTTGGAATAATTTGCCAAAGAAATGAAGGTGTGATTTGATTAAATATATTAAAACTGCAAAGTGTTTTTGCATTTAATTGCATTAAAGAAAATAGCTGTTAGATATTAATTAGCATATCTACTAAATGTGACTATTTGTTTCAACTCTCATCCTTTATCTAAATGCACTTGCTTTGGGCAACAAAACAAATCTGATAGAGCTATTTAAATCATTACCAGGGCATGGACATGGATGCCGAAGGGGCAGCTATAACTAGACACTCACAACCAATATCCAGCATTGAAATAAAAGCCTCTCAAATAGGACATTGATTGTATGTTGCTCTTTCCAAAATGGAGAGGCACGTGACAATGGCAACAAAACGTAATGCTGAAAATCACCACCGGTATGAAAAGTTGTGCCATGATTAGGCAGTAAAGACCGGACGGCTAAATGCTCAGTGACCATAATTGGGTGCCGATTTTCAGAGCTTAATTTCTATTTAGGAGCTGTAAGGCCCAGGTTGGCAAAAGAGCACTTAACAGCTCCCATGGTGACATTTATGGCCAGAGATTCAAAAGAGCTCAGCAGATTGAGCAAACAGCAGCTCAGCTCTGTAGAAAGAACTGGCCCCAGTGATAAGTCCTGATTTCTTTTGAAAATCAGACCCAATATTTAACTCCTTTGCTTTCAGTTAAACAGAAGACGATTTCCAGGAGCGTCATCCGGGGACTTCCAATAATGCTGCACATTCATCATTAACTAAAATTAGGGGACAAATTCATCCATTGGCTTATACAGCCACAATGCTTTGACATCAATGGAGTAGCGATAAATTTAAACCACACTCGTGAATTTGGTCCCTTGAGCAGAAGAGCATGGTGAAAATTTAGGAAAAAATTCTGCTGCTGACCCCAAGGTAGAGGCTGATGGCATCATCTTCTCTGTTCAGTGGAGTGGGTTCCTGAAACAAACAATCCTGGTCTGTGGCCAACTATCTATCCTCTGAGAGCAGGTAATGGGTAGTTAATAGGAAACAACTTGCCTTCTACTCTTTGTGCAGCACAATGTGATGCAACACCACACAAAGGACAAATCCCTCAACATATTCAGATTTGGCTCCATGACTAACAGCCAGTTCAGAATTTTGTTAGACTTTTTACTTGTTGTCATCAACGTTTGAAATGAAAAACAAAAAAAGTCGCTAAAGTTTTGACGTTAAAAAATATTGAAACTAGCTGTCTTGCTTAGCGATACCTGATTTTTCCGGGGGCAGGTTTCTCTGCAAGTTCTGAAAACCAGACTTTTGAGCACTCTCAAGTTGGGCACCCTAAATCTTTAGCCACTTTTGAAAATTTAAGCTGGGTACTCAAAGAAAGTCTTTGCTCGCAATACCCCTCCAGATCTTTTGGTATGAATTTTCAAAGGGGCCTAAGCAAGTGTGGTTCTAAGAACTTACATGCCAAGTCTCAGCTTGGAATTAATGTGTGTATGGAATAATAAACCTATCAAACTCTGAGTTGCTAATGGACAGCCACGTTAGATGCCTAAATTACAGCAGCTCAAACGGCGCTGCAATAATCAACCTTGCAACTGCCAAAATGTTTTCATTGTTCATTAACTGGGACTTTTTTGCATTGCTAATCCTAATGAGCTGCCATTCTTATTCCCATTCAAGCACTGTCTGCAGCACATCTCTAGTTTTATTTTTCCACCCAAACAGGCAATCTTATTCAACAGGCAGCCTTTTAATGCAGCAAATCCAGAGAACTAGCTGATATAATGTAACCGTAATAAATCCACAACACAAACAGCTTCAGGGGAAACTGCACTTCACTCCATGGCAGTCTTCAAGGACTTTTGTTTAAGTGGAAAAAGCCAAATGGCTGTTTATTTCTTCTTTAGAAACCCTGCACAAGAGAGCTTACGGCTCTAATCCAATGTCCACTGAAATCAATAGGGCCCTCTCCATTGATTTTAATGTGCATTGGATCAGGCCGTAAACTATTTTCCTCCCTCCCTAAGCACGAATAAGTGAATCCATTTGCAGCACAGAGATTTTTCTAGCTGGGAGCCGTGGGCGGTAGCTGAGGGCAGCCATTTGTGCAGACAACACTTTGCATTTCAACACATGGCTAATTACCACCATCCTGGTTTCTCTTACCCTCCTCAAGTTCCAACATCAGACATTCAGCTGCTCTTTCTTGTAGCCTATTAAAACGAAGGTGTCATTAGGCTGCATTCCCAATTCACAGGAGCTTTCACCCAGAGCTGCCAGGCCTCTCACTGAAGGACGCTAGACACAAAGACCATGTGGATAAATCTGAAACCCCACCATCATTTCATTCCAACAACAAAACCAGCCCTCTGTTGTACGACATTAGAGGCTCAGGGCGGCTTTCCAGTGCAAGAGAATTCGGTGATGCAGAATCTGAGTATATTCCCTTGCTTTATTTACATATGCCAGTCCTGGAACAGAGGTGGTCAAACAGCATGCACACAATCCCTTCTTTCCAGAATCACAATCCAACAGCAATACTCAGTTCCCACTGACTGAGTCACCCTCAAGATTTTCCTTGAAACAGAGACCAAAGCAGAGAAGTTGTCCTGCCTCAGCTCTCTGTCCAAAGACCACTGCAAAACTTTACATTTAAAAAAAATGAAAAACAAACTCAGCACATACCTTCCAAAGACTGAGCTGCTAATGGAAGAAAACGTTCAGAAGAGTGTGTGGAACCTTGCCTCTTGGTGCCATCTGCCGAAACACTGTGAAATTTGTTTACATTAAAAAGCCCTGAACAGATGTAGAAGAAAATACACACTCTCACATTAAGCAAAAGTAAGCAAAAAACTCTTCCAGTCAGGAATACAAGCGCATCTGACCTTTAAAGTGATTTCATGACTGATTAAAGAATCTGCGCGTTCCCACTTTGGCAAAGGCCAATGATTGTATTAAATTAAGAAGAGGCTTGCGCTTAGATTGTTTGGTTAAAATAAATGCTTGTTATTCCAGCGACACAGCCTATCGGTGTATGTAACCTGTCTAGGTATATTTAGAAGCTTCAGGGGGTAGCCGAATTAGTCTGTACAGGTAAACTGAAAAAACAACAAATAGTCTGGTACATTTAGAGGCACTTAAAACACTAAGAAATTTCCATATCTACAGTATATATGAGTATAAAACATGACTTCCTTGGGGTTTGAGAATAAAGTGTTTCTTTACAGTTTCCAAAGGACAATTCTGAGAGTGAAGTTATAACACCGGCAGACGCTGCTCATGTATGGGGGGAATGGAACCTGGGACCTCTGGAGCTTAGTGCACAAGCCTCTAGCACATGAGCTAAAAATCAGCTGGCTGTTAGCTAAGACCGTAGGACAGATTCATTAGTTTCTCTGTACGTGGTTGCAGGGCTACTACATGGGACAATGTAGCACACCCAGAAGAGTGTGCGTTACAATGCAATGAATTGGATATAATACATTTGTGTCTTAAGTCATTGTCCTTGCATGTGTAATCCACACACCTAGGCTATGTCTACACTGGTGCGCTCTTGTGCCAGAAGCATGCAAATGAGGCTAAGCGTGGAATATCGCCAAGCCTCATTTGCATATCTAATGAGCCGCCATTTTGCGGAAGAGGCTCTTGCGCCAGAAGGAGCTGTCTACACTGCCCCTTCTTGTGCAAGAAAAACCCTCTTGCACAATGCCATTACGCTGATTATTTTCAGGAATAATGGCATTGCGCAAGAGGGTTTTTCTTGTGCAAGAAGGGGCAGTGTAGACAGCTCCTTCTAGCACAAGAGCCTCTTCCGCAAAAATGGCGGCTCATTAGATATGCAAGTGAGGTTCGGCGATATTCCACGCTTAGCCTCATTTGCATGCTTCTGGCGCAAGATCGCGCCAGTGTAGACATAGCCCTAGCGTGGTTCTTTGTCCCATGCAATGGCATTTAGACCACCGCAACAGATAAGAACAAGGGACATCTACAGCATGGGCCACGAGCCAGTTGGCTTAATAACTCAAGCTGTACAAGCTCCTATACTAAGCTTCAGAAGTCCCAGAGTCAAATCTGCCTGGTAGTGGTCACAAGTGGGGGCTCATCCAGGATCTCAGCTGGGTCTCTGAGGCTTGGGATGTGCTACCTCAGCTAGGGGAAGTATGTAACCCACACACCTAGTGTGATTCACTATCCATGCAGTGGCACTTACATCACTTACAGCAACAGATAAGAACAAGAGACCTTGACAGCCAGCTGGCTTTATAGCTCAAGCTGTAGAGGCTCCTATACTAAGCTTCAGAGGTCCCATCCACCCGATGGCGGTTACACAAGTTCAAGGGAAGTCTTAAGAGCAGGGCAGAGATCGGAGAATGCCTTATCTGGGGCATGGTGCGTGAGGTAATATCTTTTACTGGCCCAACTTCTATGAGTAAGAGAGAAACTTTCAAGACCCATAGAGCTATTCATCAGGTCTGTGAGTTGAGAAAGATGGGAGTTATCTGGCAGCTGAGAAACTTGCTAATAGTTTGGGAAATGAGAGCTACTCTTAGGAAATCCAAGGTCAGAAATGACAATCAGGTTCATGGTATTTTCACCTCAAATTGGATTTTGTCCTGAGAACAACTGCCCTTGTTATGTTAATTAGTGTAATTAATGGAGAACAGGGAAGCAATGGTAGCTCCCCATGCTGAATATTTATTACATTTAACGGCACTTAAACTGGAGAATTGGTCTGAAATCAACCAAGATGAAATTCAAGAAAGACAAGAACAAAGTTGTACCTTTACGCTATGTCTGCACTGGAAAAATTTGGTGATGAAAGCACTGTCAACATTCATTAAGTCACCAGAAAGAAAGCTGACAAATCATATTTACACTGCTACCCTTTGTCGACCTATCATGGCTATTTTGTTAGCTCCCCTATGCCAGAAAAAGCAAAGCAATGTGGGTATGCAGCCCACACTGTCTGATGTCACCTTCCTGTGGGAACACGCTATATAGTGCTAAGCATTTTGGGAACAGGGAAAACATCCCATCAGTCACCTCTTTGCTTCCCAGCCCTATTGGGGCTTCCGAATTACTTTCACCCTACTTGAATGAGAGCCCTGGCTGCAAACTCCCACATATCCAAGCCTCCTTGCAACAACATTTTTGCAGCTATATGTTTGTACACATAAAACCTTGGAGTCTTGCACACAAATTGTATATGTGCAAGCCCAACTGCACGGGAAGATGCCATTTGTGCAAATCAATCATGTCAAACTACCTAATTTTCATTTGCAGATGTCAAATTTTTGAGAACACAAAGTACTTGAACGTCAAACATTATAGCTGAAAAAAACTGAATGTGAAACTACGAGAGCCATCTTACGGCCCTTTTAAAATACGGTCCTACAATTTGTGTCAAAGGCATACAATTCTGCAGAAGTATTTGCTAGGAAACTCTGGTTGTTGAGACAGACCATGCTTCATGCACTGCGTTTGATCTTGTTTATTACTGATTTTTTACGTGAGAACTAGAAGAACTAAAAGTAAGATGAGTCTAGCTTATAAAATTTACAGACATTTCATCCCCGCTGTCAAGGGTAGACTAATCCCGGCTTCAGTATAGCAGAAAAACAACTCACTGAAGCAGAAGGTTCCATCTCAGTGGAATTCAGCTGATTATAGGCTTGAATAACCCCTGTAATAACAGCAAGTTGTATGGCAATTCGAGGATAGGCCAGACAGATACCACCTTGACCGCTGCTAACTGGAATCCAATAACCAATTATCCCTCCTTTTCTGCACATCTGGCATGGTCACTTGGGGAGGAGGGCAGACCAGTGCTGATGAGGCATGTCTTAGCAAAGTTTGACCACAAGCCCTGGGACACTATTTTGAAGGGAGGATGAAAATAATCCAAACTGAAAACAGAGGTGATACGGTTGAAATAATGTTGTAGCAAAAACATGGCTCTTAAGCGGTCTACTAACTCCAAGATAAGCGAAGCGCCTGACAGACAAATAGGAGTTGAGAAGATTGCTTGATTTGTGGTACATTTAGAGGAAAAATTGAAACCACTGTTTAACAGAATTCAGACTCTGAGCACTCATGTGGGAAAAAGTCCAATCATTCCATCTTCTCCCCCCATTCTACACACGTGTCACAGATTATATGGTGAAAAAGTAAGAGATGCCTGTATCTTAAATCGAGGGAATCCTTGCAAAAAGATGAAGCACATTAAAAAGTGGACAAGACACAATTGGTGGTAGCATAAAGCTCTGAAGTTGGCCCCCCTAAAATCTCACTTTATAGTGCATATGAAAGCTGCTGCTTAACATTCATTTTCATTGGGTTTATTTCAGATATACTCTTGTGTGCACTGGAGATTGCTTTAAAACTCAAATGCATGTAGCTGGATTTGCCTATCTTCATTCGACGGTCCCTACAAGTGTAGACTTGACCTCTGAATGGCATAGAATGTTTACCCAATAACAGGTTATCCAAGAATGGGCTGGTTCCCAATGAGGACTGGTGATTCTATATGAACACCACCACTTTTAAGACATTCTGGGATTTGTTCTCATATTTTTGTAGGGTTTTCTCAACTTTTTTCCTAATATCCTATTTGTAAGACCAATATAAATCTCTCTCCTAGGTAATTAATCACAGCTATGAAATGCCCAGATTTTTTAATGGATAGCCAGTAGAGGAATGCACATTGGAACGGGATATTTCTTGCCTCCAAACAAGTTGCTAGAAGTGTAGCAATCAAGTGTTTGCAGCCCCATACACACTGCTAATATAAACATCATACTGACTGCTGCTAATCTACAATCTTTGGCTGTTAATCTACAATCACAAAAAGGCTATGCTTGGCTTCCTTAGTTAAATATTCCAATTCCCAGTCACTCTGAAAATATTGTGATTTTCTATGGAGTTGTAGCATAGCCACAAATACATTAATGTTCTGTTTATCATACAAACAGAGCCCCTAAGATCTGCAGTTGAGAAGGGAATTTATTTGTTCTCCTCACAGAAGATATGAATATCACATCATTGAGAAATTTATAGCTGTTAACAGTTATTAGCCCTATTAATCTCTAGCTAAAAATACTTTAAAAATGCATATGCCCTAAATAATTTGGTAGAAATCCCTCCAGCACTTGAAGAAGGAGTTTCATCCATGTTATTTATTTTTTTAGTCCAGATTGGATAAGGACAACTAATGCAAGTTTGCCTGACCATCCTATTCAGCACAATGCTTAATTAGTGGAACATTAATACTGCACAAAAAGAGAAAAACAGGCGGTTACCCAATTGAAACTAGGAAACATGAGATGCATAAAAAGTGAAATTACGCATTACACCAAGCACGCTACTTTTAACCATTGTTCTGGGATATTTTGTTGGTTTCCTTTTTATACTGTGATGTATGATTCACTATCCGATTTAATTAAGTGACCTCATTGCTAAGCAAACTGGGATTTAAAAAAATTCCTATGTATGGTTTAAATTTAGCACAGATCTTATTTCTAGAAACATGATATATACAGTTTATGCTTCCACAGGAAGCCGTTAATTTTCTTGGTATGTTGGGTTATGAGAGCCAAAAACTAATCCCTGCAGTGAAACAGAGGTTGCAGTCAGGCATGGGCAGTTTTAGAAAATAACCGAGGAAAAGTGCTGGAGTGCACAAGGTAAGCAGCAAGAGAGCTTTGTCCAGAGATCTGTCCTAAGAGGTCTATGAGAACCCGCACTAACACACCATCAGGGCTATCTAACAAACTGCATGAGGATGCTAGGAAGGGTTAAAAAGCTCAGCCCTACTCCCATAGAAATCAATAGCAAAATCTGCATTGGTTTCAGTGGGAATGAAACTGGAAGTCTTCAAGAGCCTCTCATTTTCTTTGGAAATATGTGGACAAGAGGATATGAAACCAGGCAGGTATCACAGTCAATTATCAGCCATGCCTCATGGCAGGGCCGAAGGAAGCCATGACCACGTGGAGCTCATCGAGAATCCAGATGGTACAGCTGGAAAGAGTTTTCTCCATCTTGCCATCTGTGTCTTGCGGATGCCTTTTAAAAAACCAACAAGCAGCAGGATTACAATGGAAGGGAAATAACACCTCACTCTTACTCCAAATTACGTAAAAAGCTATATGGAAATTGCAGCTATTTCCTTCTGTATCTGGAAGGGATGGATCTCTTTTCTAGTTCAGCATGCTAAACGTTTATCAAAACGGTAACACTATTCTAGCAAAGGTTTTCCTTGTATTTCTGTTATTACAATATATAGTAATTGACTGTGTCTCTACACTGGCAAAGGAATGACTCAGCACTCCAAGGATCCCCATTTTGATTTAAAAATTTTCTTAGAATTCCAAACCCCCTGCTTAGCTCCAGGCCCTGCCCTCACTTCACCCCTTCCGCCAAAGCTCCGCCCCTTCCCGCCACCTCTCCACACCTCCCCCTGCCCTTCCCTGCCTCTTTTTGCCCCTCCCCTACTTCTCATCCTCTTTCCCAGCACCTTCTGCAGGTGGCTGAAATGACCCCTCCCTTCCCGGAATACCCTTGTGAAGAATAGAATAGAATAGAATAGAATAGAATAGAATAGAATAGAATAGAATAGAATAGATATTTTCATCTCTAACTTCAGCAGTTGCAAAATAATAGGTGAAACTTGCCCCTAGGGTAGTTCAATTGACTTCAAGTGGGTTACAGTGGGCATCACGGTCCTCTGAATAGTACACTGGGCTGGTGCTGGGAAGACCTAGGCTCTCTTCCTGGATCTGACACCAACCTGCTGTCTTACCTTGAGCAACGTGCTGTACCTCTGAACCTGATCCTCCCCCGCCTTTATCTTTTCCATGTAGACTTTTGAAAGCAGAGACAGGCTTGTGTGTCTGCGCAGGCACAATGGAGTGCCCCTCAGCTGGGACCTCTAGCCGCATTGCTTTGAATAAAACACCGATGGGCCCTGTCCAACCGCACCAGAATGGCTGCCCTGAACATGGCGACCCACTCGGTTACACCCACTCCGGGCTGGTGTCATTGCATGGCAGAATTTACCCTGGTTTGAAATGAGTGCTGCCTGGGAGTGACACCAGCGCACAACCTGCTCACGGACCAGAGCAGAGACTGATGGCTTTCATTTTCCCTTCAACTGGGTAGAGCACCAGACGAGACCCTGCAAGAACTATTTGCAATAAATAGTCTCAGATTTGCATCACCTCGTTTTGTTCAGCACCACCAGCGATGTTATAAAAGACATATGCTATTCCACCATTCCAGGGATCAAGCATATATCTCTCTTTGATACTGCACTGACGTACAGGGAATGCAAATGCCCACACTACAGCAGTTAGAAAACGGACTGGAAACTTTATGGCTATGAGAAATATTGAATATGCACAAAGCCATGCAGACACCAGTGAGGGGAATCACCAGACTCCTGTCACAGCAGCCACATGTGAATGTAATGATACATAGAAAGGAATAGAAATCAAAAATCACATTGAGTTCCTCCTCATGTTTACTGCCCTGGGAACCAAGGGAGACAACTTAGAACATAAGAACATACATAAAAACAGGCATACTGGATCACACCAAAGGTCCATCTAGCCCAGTGTCCTGTCTTCCAGAATAGCCAATGCCAGATGCCCCAGAGGGAGTGAACGGAACAGATAATCAAGTTATCCCTCTCCTGTCATCCGTTTCCAGCCCCTGACAAACAGAGGCTAGGGTCAGCATTCCTACCTATTCTGGCTAATAAATATTGATGGACCTAACCTCCATGAATGTATCTCATTCTTTTTTTAACCCTGTTAAAGTCCTGGTCTTCACAACATCCTCTGGCAAGGAGTTCCACAGGTTGATTGTGCGTTATGTGAAGAAAAACTTCCTTTTGTTTTTTTTTAAACAGATACCTATTAATTTCATTTGGTGACCCCTAGTTCTTGAAGTGACTGTGCTCATATTAAGCAAGTGGTTTAATTTTGGGAGAATTTCAGAAAGCTCAGAAGTCCAAGGGGCAAGGATAAAATAAGCGAAGGGTTTTGAAAGGAGTTGTGCTGTGCCAGTCAAACAAAATGCATTGCCTAATCCTTTAAAGACAGTAACATACATCTGAAAACACATAGAATCATAGAACACTAGAACTGGAAAGGACCTTGAGAGGTCATCAAGTCCAGTCCCCTGCCCTCATGGAAGGACCCAGTACTGTCAAGACCATCCCTGAGAGATGTCTATCTAACCTGCTCTTAAATATCTCCAGAGATGGAGATTCCACAACTTCCCTAGGCAACTTATTCCAGTGTTTAACCACCCTGACAGTTGGGAAGTTTTTCCTGATGTCCAACCTAAACTTCCCTTGTTGCAGTTTAAGCCCATTGCTTCTTGTCCTATCCTCAAAAAATGAGGTTTACGCGGCTTTTCAACAAAGGGGAAGGGGGAGGTTCGCCAAAAAAATCCGTGTCTAAACTACTTTCACTATCAAAAGCTCCACTTTCGAAAGTGAGATTGAAAGATATGCAAATTCCCACTGAATTTGCATATCCTCTTTCGACACTCTAGCGTAGTCTAGATGAGCCCAAATTGTGATGGTGCCTATGAGTATCACCCATGGATCAAGGGGAACCATGTACATCCTGTGTAAAATGCCATTGTTTTCTGAAGTCTGTCAAACTAAAGTGGCTGAGAAATGAGCAGAACATGAACCAGGCTCTGAAAGAAAATATTTGATGAGAATAAAATCCACTCACAAAGTAAGAGAGACAGTCCAGCACCAATATTCAGGGAGTGATATTGTTTACTGTTCACCTTATCCACCTTTTAGAATCACCAAGGTTGGACTCATGCCTGATATAACTATATCCAAACCAAGGGTCATGTGAATGGGGCATATACAAGGGATGAAGCTGGCTTCCTCTGAATGCAATCCTAATCCATTAAAGCCATAGTAGCTGTGGGTGCTAGCAGGGATTTGCTACTTGACAGGGCATCCCGAGAGCTACGGCATCTGACATGGCTGCAGAAAACCACCAAGGAATCTCCATAAGGGTCAGACAAGGACCTGTCTCCAGGGGGACGTTTGAAAGCCTGCTGACAGCCAACTGCTAACATACCTGCGACAGGGAGACAAGTTTGGACTCTCTACGTTCTGTCAAGGGCAAGGACAAGAACTCCAACTGATTAAATGTGATGGGAGGAATGCGATCCAAATGGTGACATGAAAGCTACCTGGAGGATGCTGAGAGAGCAGAAGTCAGACAGCAACTCCAACTCTAGCATGCCTGGCTGGGATGGAGGAAGGAACAGCTCTCTCATCAGGACAGCTACAGACCTGTAGTTTTAGAGGAAGCCGCTTCAACTACCATGAAATAGGGTGTACCACACAGACAACCTCCTTCTCTATTGTTCCCTGGCCAAAATGGGAGACTCCCAGAGGCTTACATTGGTCATTTTCATGTAGAGAACTGGTGTAGCTCAGGAGACAAGATACCCAGGAGTACTTATTTGGCCTCTTTTCTGGTTGGCCTGGTGCATGCTGTATTTCATGCCCCATGAGTGCAGGGGCAGACTATTGGATTACAAAGGCTGCTCTCTTGCACTGTTTAGGGTCCTTCTGGTGGAATTCACCTCTGAGTAAGGAGACTGGTCTCTCGGGGGGTGAGTTTGCTTCTGTCCTTACCCTGGCTAGTTGTCATGGAGCAGATACTTCCAGTTCCTCCTGGCTTTTCTGACACAGAAAGGGAAACCCCACACAGAACAAGAACTCCAATTTCTCAGGCAACAACGGAAGTCCAAAAACATGATCCCACCTTGCACTTGGCTCCAAAGGATCTTTTTTGGACACCGGCCAACCCCGTTACCAGGTGTTAGATTCCTTCACAAAACTGCCACATAAACCCTGCTGTCACAGTCTAGCAGCTGCAGTTTGCTACTTCCTCAAGGCAGGTGGAAGCTATTCTCTGGGCAGAAGGAAGCAGGGTCAGCAAAGGAAAGATCTCTGAAGGAACATCCTATGAACATGTAAGCTTAGACAGAGATTTCTGTTGGGCACTGTTATTTCAACTCCCGGCAAGGTCAAACCCACGGTTGTGGAGCGCGAGTTTGGACTATAAATGGATTGTACATATTTTCTGTTCACAGGGGGATGGGACTGATCTTCTCACTGATCAATGTTCATTGTAGCAAAAGGGGACAGTGACTCAGGGTTCATTTATCATTCAGCATCTGGTCCTGAGCTAATTATAATAATCCCTTCTATGTCAACATTCAGCCCTGCAAAATACTCCTCCCCCATTCCACACCATCTGGCTGCAGTATGCCCAGAAGATGCTGGTATACTAGAAGGTACAAGCAAGTCACATTTAAATGGACATGGCCAATTCTAGCTGGCAAAGACACCAACCATGTGAAAATAACTGAACTAATAACCACGTCTTTCAGCATGCCTCAGAAAAAAAATCTCCAGGGGGTAGCCGAGTTCGTCTGTATAGGATAAACTTAAAAAACAACAAATAGTCTAGTAGCACTTTAAAGATTAACAAAACATGTAGATTGTATCATGAGCTTTTGTGGGCACAGCCCACTTCTTCAGATGACCAGAAGTGGGTTGTGCCCACGAAAGCTCATGATGCCATCTATATGTTTAGTTAGTCTTTAAAGCGCTACCAGACAATTTATTGTTTTTTATGTTTATCCAGAAAAAAAAGTTTGGGTCTGCTCCTCTATTTCCCTCAATATTAAAAAAGTCTGCCTGTGCATAGTTCAGCTTCTCCCGCCAGTGACAAAAGGCTTGGGAAATTCATTCACTGCATAACATACAGAGCTCTGGTCAGTAAAATACTGTTGGTTCCCCCTGAGAGAGACTTAACTGGCCAATGACTTAATAAAGCAGGAGAGATGAGCTACTGAGAACAAATCAACCCATCAGCTGTGAATAGTTAAAGGAGAGGAGGGAAGTGCAAGGGGAAGAGGCGGGCAAGGGCTGCAGAATCTCAGAATGGGGAGATCCTTTATTTTCCTTCCCCAGAGAGGAGTCGGGAGATGTTTCTCTCCACTTGTACGTTGCTGCACATGGCTGTGGTGATGAACAGGTAGAAGGGACCCCACTCTAGCGCACAGAAACCCAGAAAGCATCCAGCCTGCCTCTTGTTCCTGGCTGGCCCGACGGTTTAACGAACATTCTTTTATCCGGTAGGCCACAGAAAATGGTTCTTCCTCTCTAAGGGTATGTCTACACTACCCCCCTAGTTCGAACTAGGGGGTAATGTAGTCATACGTAGTTGCAAATGAAGCCCGGGATTTGAATTTCCCGGGCTTCATTTGCATAAAGTCGTCCGGCGCCATTTTTAAATGCTGGCTAGGTCGGACCCCGTGCCACGCGGCTACACGCGGCACGGACTAGCTAGTTCGGATTAGGCTTGAAAGTAGGAATAAGAGATCCTCCGGAAAAGGCTTTATTTTCCGGAGAATCACGTCTAGACTGGCACTTTTCTCCAGCTTTTCCCCAAGCCGGAAAAAAGCGGCAGCCATGTTAATGCAAATGCCGCGGGGGATATTTAAATCCCCCGCGGATTTGCCTATTCCAAAGTCTACATTAGCATCCCTTTTCCGGAAAGGGGTGCCAATGTAGACACAGCTGTTTAGATTAGGGATGTTAAGGACTAGTCAACTATCCGATAAGCAAATGCCTATCAGATAGTAGACAGGATAGTCGACTAGTCGCTTCTCCACCCTTCCCACCCCCATGCTACCTCTATCAGATAGAGGCAGTGAGATGGGGGGGAAGAAGTGGGTACTTTAAAGCGGCAGTGCCGCATGGGAGCCCGGAGTCCCAGGCTCCGTGCAGCACTGCCCCTTTGAAATGCAGCAGCAGCATTTCAAAGGAGTGGTGCCGTCCCTTTGAAATGCTGTGGCAGTGTTGCAAAGGGGCAGCATCTCCCAGAGCCTGGAATCAGCTGTGTGGTGCTGCCCCTTTGAAATGCCATGTTCTCAGCTGATCCTGTGCTCTGTGCAGTGTTTCAAAGGGGCAGCGCCGCCCTATCGACTAATTGAATATTTGATGCAAAAATACATCAAGTATTCGATTAGCAAATTACTCAGTAATTACTCATCCTTAGATTAGACTGGAAATTGTCTCATGAACTATTTTGCTTGAGAGTCACTTGAGTGGTACAGTTAGCCTGGAAGCCCAGAACCAAACTCTCATGCTGCTCAAAAGTAGAAATATTTTCTCTTTCACGTTAATATTTATTCCAGTCTTTTTAGTGCATTTCAAGTAAATCATAACATTCACCATGAGTGGATTTCTATCTCGCTTAAGCAAACTCCAGACCTCTCCAAAGCAGAATGGTACTTTTAAAAAGCTCTTGTATTAAGCAAGAAAATTCAGTTCAAATTCAGTTATCTGTTGCCTTGCCAAATGGGGATGAAGCAACCCTTGAATGGAGATCTGGGATGGGAAAGTACAATCCAGACAAGTGAGAAGCTCTTTACAACACACACAGTTTCAGATTTCTGAGATTGATAATTTCCCAGATTTAGAACTAAATGGTGCCTTTAGGCCTCAACATGAAGTGGGCGCACTAAGCTGACAGTCCCTAAAGGGATTCCTAGGGCTCCAGGAGGCCATATGTGGCAGCATGGCCATACTTTAAAAAGGAGTCAAGTTGTGCTGTGTCCTTTGCCCCACTACCTCCAGCTACAGCTGAAATGGGCCAAACTCTTCCCTCCCTCTTGGGAGAAGTTGGCACTGCATGATGGACTCCTGGCTTCATTTCCTGCTCTGCCCCTAACCCGGTGTGCTCCTGGGCAAGTCAACCCTTTGGTGCTTCAGCTTTCCCGTGTGGAAAACAACATCCATTATTCTTCTGTCCCAGCGATGTTGTGAGACTTAATTCATTAAATATTTGTGAGGTGGCCCCCAAGTGCAAAGTGTCTTTGATCCTTTACCAAGTGGTAGATTTGGAGGCTCTGAAGTGATCATTTGACCCAATCTAAGAAAAAAGGGGCAGCTCAGAATTTTTTCTTCTAATCTAATGTACATATTTAGTCTGCACATGACTTCTATTTGCCTTGGGCAGAGACAGCAAGAACATCAGCAGGATTGTCCACATGAAATGGACAAACTTGCAGAAGCATCAGCTACGCCACCACTATCATCCTCTCTCATAGACAGCTAGACACTCCCCGCACCAACCCTTGGTTGCTCTCCCAAATTACATGCGCTGGGCAGGCTGCCCATTGACTTCTCGCCTGGGGAACTCCTGAGTCCTTTTTGTCCAACTGCTCTGCCACTGAAAGGACCACTCAGGCAGGTTTGAGCACAGATAGCATCCAACACAGCCAACTTCTCTGAGAGTCTCTAGCCAACAAAAGGTAGTGCATTCCCACAATCCCCTAAATTTGCATGTAGATGATGTTGTAATCGCACCCGTATTTACAGGAATCTTGATGTTAACCTCTCTTCACTTCATCCTCCCTTTAAAAATCAAGATTTCCTAACAAATCCCACTGCGATGGATCAGGATCCCTGGGATGCCAACTCATGTGCTTAGATACCACTGAAGCCCCCTTCTCTGCCAGCCTAGGCCCCCTTTTACTTGGTCTTGCTAGGTACCTCTCCAGCCTCCTCCAGCAAAGCTCACACATAAGGCCTTGCTCAGCTGGAGACATTGATACTGAGAACAGCTCTGGGAGGACTCAGCTTCGAGGATATACTCCAGCCCCCAAATGTTCACACACCCTTCCGGGTACAAACCCAAAAGTTATATGAAGTTCACCTTTCTTGATGTGAAGGAAGGTATGCACAGCCCCTCTTTCCCTCCCCTCCCCAGTATAAATTACATAAACTGGGTTATATTATAAACCAGAAATTCATTTATCGAGAGATGTATTTTAAGTGCTCAAAAGAGGTAGCAAACAAAACAAGGCAGATTACTAAGAAAAAATACAAAGCACACACTCTAAGCTGGATTCACTGAAACCGGGTTATAAATAATACTTTTTCATTCTAGATATTGTTTAGGTAGAGTCCTTCATAGGCCAGGAGTCCATTGGTTGGGTCCAGCAGTTCAGTTGAAGTCCTTTTGTTTCCAGGTGATTTCAAACATTTATTTGGGGTGAGAAGGCAGAGGTAAAGCCAGCTGAAGACCATCACTGTTTTCTTTCCCAGCCTTATAGAGGATTTCCATATGGTAGGAAACCTTCGTTTGATACTCTCCCACCTCCTTGAGGAATAGTACATCACACCAAGATGCAGGTTAGTAACAGGTCTCCTGACTCTACAGCATCAATGAGTCAGTACCAGTGTGGAGCATCCCCAGGAAGGCCAAGCCAGTTCACAGCCTATCATACCAGCTGATGGACCATTAAGCCCCATCCAGCTTTTCCATTGAAATGTCACCAGTGAGAGGGTACGTCTACACAGCAACATTATTTCAAAGTAACTGATGTTATTCCAAAATAACATAGGGTATGTCTACACTACAGCACTAATTCGAACTAACTTAGTTCGAATTAGTTAATTCGAACTAAGCTAATTCGAATTAGCACATCTAGACTTAAAAACTAGTTTGAATTAGCATTTTGCTAATTCGAACTAGCATGTCCACACTGAGTGGACCCTGAACTGAGGTTAAGGATTGCCGGAAGCAGTGCCAGCAGGGCATCAGATTAGGACTTAGAGCGTGGACTGTGGGCTGTGCTTAAAGGGACCCGACCCCCACCCCGGACAGACAGTTCTCAGGGGTGCCCCGCTTGCAAAGCAGTCCTGGCTTGGAGTGCCCTGAGTGCCCACACTCGGCACATCACAGCACTCGGCCATCAGCCCAGCTGCACTTGCCGCAGGCTGCCATCCGGAGGGGGGTCAATCAAGGGGCTTCAGGAGAGTTTCCACCCCGAGGAGCCCGCAGAGCCAGCCCAGTCCTCCCCATCGGTGGCTCGTACCCCATTCCTCCCTCACCTCCTTCCACTTACCCCCCCCCAGCTCCCCTTCCTGATGTACAAAATAAAGGACACGTGTTCAAAAATAGAAACTCTCTTTATTGAACAAAACTCGGGGAAACTGGGAAAAGAAGGTGGGAGAGGGGAAGAGAGAGGGTGGGAGAGGGGAGGGCAACCAAAATGATCAGGGGTTTGGAACAGGTCCCATATGAAGAGAGGCTAAAGAGACTGGGACTTCTCAGCTTAGAAAAGAGGAGACTGAGGGGGGATATGATAGAGGTCTATAAAAGCATGAGTGGTGTGGAGAGGATGCATAAAGAAAAGTTCTTCATTAGTTCCCATAATAGAAGGACTAGAGGACACCAAATGAAATGAATAGGTAGCAGGCTTCAAACTAACAACAGAAAGTTCTTCTTCACAAAGCAAATAGTCAACCTGTGGAACTCCTTGCTGCAGGAGGCTGTGAAGGCTACAACTAGAACAGAGTTTAAAGAGAAGTGAGATCAAGTCATGGAGGTTGGGTCCATGGAGTGGTATTAGCCAGGGGGTAGGAATGGTGTCCCTAGCCTCTGTTTGTGGAAGGCTGGAGATGGATGGCACGAGACAAATGGCTTGGTCATTGTCTTCAGTCCATCCCCTCCAGGGTACCTAGTGTTGACCGCTGTCGGCAGACAGGCTCCTGGGCTAGATGGACCTTTGGTCTGACCCAGTACGGCCATTCTAAGCTCAGGGCTCAGGGTCAGGGGGTCTCAGTGGACCACCTTGATTTTCATGCAAACCTGCTCCTGGGTGGCCAGGCTGGCAGCTATCCTGCCCTAGACGGCCACTTTCCTGTGCCTAGTGCGGAGGTCGTGGATGAGGTCCACGATGTCCGCACTAGACCAGGCGGGCACCTGGCTCTTGCGGACCTGGGCAGGCTCCCAGGAGCCGCCAGCCTGGTCCCGGAAAGAGGCGGAGGGCTGGGTGGCAGGAGGTGGCCGGCTCGAGCCGTGCCAGGTTCAGGGTCTGCTGGCTGGGTGCTGGCAGGCTTGCACCTGGCACGGGCACCGTAGCCAGCCTGTGCCCCTTTAAGGGCTCCGGGGCTGGGAGGGGGGCATACGAGTTTCCCTGGTGGTGCCCAGAGTGGCCACCAGGGAAAGCTGGGGAGGGCTAGCCTCCCACTAGTTCGAATTAAGTGGCTACACAGCCCTTAATTCAAACTACTTAATTCGAACTAGGCATTAGTCCTCGTAGAATGAGGTTTACCTAGTTCGAATTAAGTGCACCGCTAGTTCGAATTAAGTTCGAACTAGCGGTTTGCATGTGTAGTGCCTATCAAAGTTAATTCGAACTAACGGCTGTTAGTTCGAATTAACTTTGTAGTGTAGACATACCCATACTGTGGGTCTACACTCCAAGCCTTTATTTCAAAATAATGGCGAGCAGGAGGAATTCTTCCTCCAACTCGTGGTAATCCTTATTTCACGAGGAGTGAGGGAAGTCAAAGGAAGAGTGTTCTTCTTTTGACTTCCTGCTGTGTAGACAGCGCCAAAAGCTGAATTAAGCTGTTTTGACTTAAGCTACACAACTGATATAGCTGAAATTGTGTAGCTTAATTCCACTTTAGCCCTGCTGTATAGACATACCCACAGTGAGCAAAAGCAGCAAATCTAACACATTCCTAACTCAGGTACAAAAATGATACGTGCATACTAGTGGGATGATTATATTCAGTAAATCATAACCTTTCCATTGCTCTTACACAAGTCATCTAACATAAAGTATATCTCCGTTATATCATAAGCATATTTCCATAAAGTATAAAGACTACCACATCACACACACCTTACACACTAATTGTAAAATCTTTGTACAATGTATTCCTTGTAAAGCACCATTTGAAAACTCGTAATTTGCTGGTCTGTAATGTCCTGATAAAATATGTGTGGCAACCCTGTATGTCAAACTGCAAGATTCTCTTCTATGGTGTTATTAGTGATAGAGATGTAGCCGTGTTAGTCTGGGGTAGCTGAAGCAAAATGCAGGACAATGTAGCACTTTAAAGACTAACAAGATGGTTTATTAGATGATGAGCTTTTGTGGGCCAGACCCACTTCCTCAGATCAAATAGTGGAAGAAAGTAGTCACAACCATATATACCAAAGGATACAATTTAAAAAAATGAATGAACAAATATGAAAAGGTACCTTTTCATATTTGTTCATTTTTTTAAATTGTATCCTTTGGTATATATGGTTGTGACTACTTTCTTCCACTATTTGATCTGAGGAAGTGGGTCTGGCCCACGAAAGCTCATCATCTAATAAACCATCTTGTTAGTCTTTAAAGTGCTACATTGTCCTGCATGGTGTTATTACTGCATGTTCCAAACCCCACAGTGCTGCCCAAACAGAAGTTGGCAAACAGGTCTGTTCTAAACAAAAGGAATGTGTGCTTTGTTTAATTAGCATTTAAGCAGTAAACAGAGTCATCAAGCAAGAAGGGAAGACAAAGGAAGTTCCAAATAGTAGGGGGAGGGAACCATCAGGGAATATTCTTCTACACAGACAGTTTGGCCTGTGGTTCTCAGCTGGAAATATTTTTCAAGATTAGGAATGAAACTATAAAAAGAAAGCACAAATGCCCAAGACACACCCTCCTCCCCCTACCCATTTCATTCTCTACATCTGAGGAGACAAAGGAAGTAGTTGTTGGCCTGCAGGGGAGGGTTCTTGACCTACAGTTTGGTCAGTAAGACTGCTGGGAGTAGGTGGTGAGAAACTTTGCTTGAATCTGATATAGTTTGCTAAAATTGACAATTAGAGTTTTATCTTTCTTTTTCTTGGAACCATTTCTGACTTTTATGCCTCATGAATTGAACTTACTTAAAATATTCTCGTTTTGCAGTTAGTAAACTTATTTTGTCGTTTTCTCTAATCTGGAGTATATTCCGGTAGAAGTATCTGGGTAACTCCATTTTAAGGCTAACGTGTTGTGTGCATGTTATTCCTGGGAATAACAGACTTCATATATTCATACTCTGGACTCGCCTGCGGTAACGATTAAGGCCGGCAAGAGTCAAAATGCAGCTGGCTGGCGGACTGCAGCACTGCCACAGACATGGCTGGGAGTGACTCACGCTGAAGGCTCTGTGCAGCAAGGCACTGTAAAGGACACTGCAGGTTACGGGGCACTGTGCCACCATAATGTAGAATTTGATATTTCTGTGTGTTATCCCAAAACACAAATGTAAAGCTGTCTGCCATTTTGCATGTTCAAGCCCTGCTAGCTGAAACCCAAACATCACATCACAAGTAATTTTTAGGACCCCAAGAGGCATGGCTGTGCACGTTTGCGGTTTTGTTATCAATATGGAAGAATGGGGTAAGAAGTAAATGTATTGTAAAAACCGGGAAAAAAAGTTTGAATGGTAAGTGCTTCTGATCCTAAGTTTTACTGTTGTAATGACTAGAAATGCTTTGCTGGAAAGGAGCATAATGAATGGTTATTAGCTGTTGCTAAGGAAACTCTTAACCTATTAGGAATCACTATGAGTTATGTGCTTTGTTTACAGTTAGCTATAAAAACTGGATGAAAGAATTTTCTTTGAAGCAGGCCAAAGATGCTTTTCTATGGTGATGATCTGACATCTAAGTTCTCCAAAAGCTAGAAGGAAGAAGAGCCCCATAAACCTGACTAGTGATTCCTCAAAACCATCTTAACTTTGGTAAATATAAAGGTCTGAACTTACTGCTACAGCATGTATAGGTGCATGTATGCTTGAGACCTAGCTTGTAAGCGAAACCACACATTGGTATTAATCATTCATCAGATGGAGAAGCTGTGTCCACACTGATTTATTCCTGACACTGCCTACATGCTAAACAAGGAAGTTAGCACTGTTTTGGGTTCTGAAAACTCTGGAAGCTACTCAGTTGGCTGGATTGTACCTTTGCCAATGTCATAGCCCAATAAATGCAAGTTATTTAATTAATTAATTAATTCACACCTTTCTCGTGATGGTATTGTTCTGTTACAATCCAAATTTGCATGCATGTCAAAGTAAATGCTCAGATTTACCAATAAGTCTTTCACAGTATAAACAATAGGATCTGCTTGACTCAATGAAAACAACTAGCAGGTTGGTGGGAATGTCACTAATTTGATCATTCCTATCACACTGATAGGAACAAATCCTAGGACATGGAGGAAAGCTTTTTACTCAGGCCTGGTCTATATTGAAAAAAATATGTCATTTTAACTATGTCAGTCAGTAGTCGGGAAAAATATATATCCCTGAGCAGCATGGTTTAGATTGGCTAAGTCCTCATGTAGACAGCGCTTGGTCAGAGGAAGGATTCATGCATCAACCTACCTACCGCCTCTCGGAGAATCTTGATCGAGGTCAGATGTTCACTGACAAAGAAAAATATTCTTCTACATAGACTGTTTGGTGGATGGTTCTCAGCTGAAAGTAATTATCAAGAGTAGGACTATGCTGACAGGAGAATCCCTCCCATTAGCATCGGCAGTGTCTAACACTGATGCACTACAGTGATTTAGGTGTAGATAAGCCCTCGGATGTTGTAGTATCCAAACCTGGCAGGCTTGAGGGATGGAATGCTTATTGCTACCTGGTCGGGATTCCTGTGCACCCATTCATTTGGGATGCTGTGGGGAGTAATGGAAGGAAGCCAAAGTCACTGGGCAGAGCCATCATGACTGATGCTTTTGTCGTCCTTAGTGAACCATCAAGATCCATTGTAAAAATATCTACAGAGAGCAATAAGCAGCAGAGTCCTGCTGGCGGCTCGCCTGTTTTGGCCTCCAGCAGACCTACAACTTACGCTACATTCAAATGTGGGAGACAAAGTTCTGTGGCCCCCTTTGCAGGCAAATAAGCACATCCCATAGACTCGGCAGAAATCTGACCAAGCTAAGATATACTATGGAACTAATAGGCCCCATACCCCCATTTTATGTACTGAGCCTTGTGTTATTCCATACTTCCCTGGTTTCTTTCACCCATGTCTTCTGACAAAAAGGGCTGAATTATCACATTTAGGCAGATTATACCCAGCTGGTTCTTGCATTACATTCTAACTTGACTTGGATGCCTTAGTGTTGATCTGCTGCTTGGCAGAGTTTCAAATGTAGATGTCCCTTATTTTTGTTCAAAAACTAAATTTTAAAGAGATTATTCTTTAATTAGGCTTGGGGGGGCACAAGGTTCTAAGGGCAATATACTTTCCTGGGCTCTACAGATATGTGGCAGCGACAGCAGTTCTAAAAACAATGTTCAAAATGGAAATTTAACATTCAACATCATTCTGCCTCCTAAGGCAACATTTCTAGACTTTGAAGTGGTGATTACTTCTGCAACACCTCCCTTTATAGACTTACCAACAGATCTCTGCATAGATTGCAAATTAACTCACACAGAAAGCTGCCACTACTGTCCTCATTAGCACATAGTAGTTTCCAGTACATTTCTCCAGTTCCCAGATCATTACCCTGACTCCGAATTAAATCCAGCACCATAATTAAGCTCCATCTCTTAAGACCCTATAAAACTGTGGACTAATTTATTTAAACAATCTGCTTGTGCCATATGTTCTGAGTAGAGACCAACCAAAGAAGGCTTTGGGTTTACAACCCTGCGTTAGCCGGGTTCTGGTATTGCAACCCAACCACAGGTAGGAGAAGGGAAGGTTAAAATCTTGATTCCATTTCATCTGAACTAATAGACTAAAGCAGGGACTAGGTAGAACTTTTTAACCCATTTCGTGCTCCGAATTTTACTGTCAGATCTAGCTTTGGGTTTCCAAATGTTCTAATGTGGCCCCACCTGCGCCATGAACATACAATGCACTCCATCTCTCAGGGTATGTCTACACAACACCGTTATTCTGGAATAACTGATGTTATTCCAAAATAACATCATTTGCGTCTACACTACAAGCCATTATTTTGAAATAATGGCGAGCTGGAGGACTTCTTACTCTGACTCATGGTAACCTTCATTTCACAAGGAGTAAGGGAATTCGAAGGAAGTTCTTCCTTCGACCTCCTGCTGCGTAGAAGGGACCAAAAGCTTAAGTAAGCTATTTCGACTTCAGCTTCACAATTGACATAGCTCAAGTTCCGTAGATTAATTTGAATTTAGCCCTGCTGTGTAGACTTCCCCTCGGATCTCTTCATCCCAGGCTTGTATATGCTTTTTATATTTCTGATCTGAAACTCCTGGCTTTTGGTGATCCATAATGTAGACTTGGCTTTAATGTTTGAATATAAACTCCAGACCTAGGGAGGTGATGTTGTGTGTGTACTAATCCAGCGGCTCATTTTTATTTGCATGCAGCACCCCAGAATGAATGGTATAAAGCAGGGGTGGGGAACCTAAGGCCCGAGGCTGGATGCAGCCCCCACCTTACCTGGATCTGGCCCCCAAGGCGTTTTTCTCCTCAGAAATCAGGTTTTTGGGGGGGGTTTGCTTCTCACTTTTGTGCGGCCCATAGATTAAAGGGTGTTACAGAAGAGCAGTTTTGATTGATCATTCCTCAAAACCTTTTAAGCCAATTCAGAAATGTTATTGACCAGCTCTTGAGGGACTCCTGCCCTTAGCTAAAAGAACAGCCTTTTGTGTGTGGTAAAGTAAAAAACTGGTAGAACTCCCAGACACGCAAAGACAATTCACACCGGCAAGGGAGCTTAGGTGACTGGGGAAGTGAACAAAAGTTTTGCTTCTGCTTCATCTTGCTTCTTACCATTTCTAACCTTGGAGAAGCAGATGAAAAGAGAGTTAGGCATTTAACATGCTACCTGAGTCTGGGTTTTACACTTTCATGCTGCGTCTCAATTAATCAAAGATTTGCCATAAAACTCAACCAGCAATGCTCGGAGGCTAGAGCTGAGTCAAGTCATAAAATATGAGCTGATTAATTTCCCTTCTAATTTGTATGATAATTAAAATTCCAACTTTTAATTCTGTTAATTGTCCTCCCACAAGGAGGTTGATTGGGCTTTGCTAATACACACTGTGAAAATGCACTTCCCACAGGTCTGGCTTTGTTTTCTTTAAAATGTAACGCTTTTACATAATTATCCCTTAACTTCTATAGATAAATGTGAGCTTATCTCTTTGGCCTGTTCTGACAGGAGCCTGCATGTAACCTCAGCTGTATCCATAAATCAAATGCTGAAAGTCATTAGGCATTTCATCAGAATTTTTTGCAGACATTGTGGCCCCTCTGTTCCCCTTTATGAACAATTCGACTTGCAGGATACAGAAAGGAAGGGAGAAGCTGCAGAGTCAGAAATACCCAGACAAAAGGAAGTGCGGCTCATTTCTCAGATGAACTGGAATGAGACTGATGATCCACAACTTGCCAAAGGTTCCTCGGCCCTCTATCCCTCCCCTCACCCCCGCTCCATCCCCCACCTCCACTTTCCATTATCACTGTGAACTTCATAGGAACACAATCAGGGGAAGCGAGAGGGCAGCTGAGAAATCCTGATCGAGGTCAGATGTTCACTGACAAAGAAAAATAAATATTCTGTGTGTTGTTCGCTTAAAAGAAAGTGGTGAAGCTTCAGTGAACCTTCTGCCTATGGCTTCGCTCACTGACCATCGTAAAAGCTTCATTAACCCCTTAAGGGTATAACTGTAGGCACAGCCACATCTTCTGAAGCCGGATGCTTTCATTTGTGCTGGAGCAGCAAGGGGTTCCTTGTGTGTCCCTACAAATACCCACGATAAACAGGAGTCGTTTGCAATCGCAGGGACCGGCAATATCTTTCCAAATCTTGGGATGGCCAATCGTTGGCTGTCTCATTCGGGCCCCCATACAGTAAGAATTATGTGGTTTCGATCAGATGAAATATACTGTCACTAATCATGTTTCTCTTAAGAGCTCAGAAGGTCAGGTCTGCCACAAAATGCTTCTGTCACAGGGTATCCTCACAGTTTATGCCCCTCTTATAGCTGCGTCTGATACAAGGTCCCACTTGGTCCAACACCCACTCTGCTGGTCACTGCCAACGCAGTGGTCTCTCCTCTTGAACTTCACAGCACTCCTTCTATATGACCCAGCCCTCCAGCTAGGTCACCTTAGTCCTCCCTGTCCAGGGTATCAAAGTCTCACCAGATCAACTGCTGATGCAGCTTTCATCAGTCCTTGGGCACTTCCCAAGGGCTAGTGGGAGACCCCCAGGACCACCCACCTCTCTGCATTCCAGCCCTGGGACCTTATTAGCTGCAGCTAAAGTCTATACCATCTCAGCCCCTAGTCATCTTCTTACGCTGCCTTGTGCACAACTCCTCTGGGGAGGCCCTTCCACCAGTGACAGGATCCCAGGGCTTCTGCTTCCCCACAAGGTGTCTGCCTCTCTGCTCCCAGACAGCAACTGTCAACTCCCACTCTGTGGCTCTCTTCTGCTGCAAACTGCTGGCTCCGTCTTCCCAGTCCATTTGGGCTAGTCCATTAATTAGATTTTATCAGTCCAGGTATGGCCTATATGGATAATTGACCCCTTATTAGCCACCTTAACTCCTTCAGGGCTGATGTGGGGTCAACAGCTCATCACAGCAACTTTTAAAGGAAATGTTCTTGAGGAAAAAAACCACAGTCATGAGTGCACTGCTCTTAAATGTAAGAGATCAACTGCACACGTTTTAATGGCATATTACTGGCATACCCCACGGGAGCGCTCTCTCCCTCCCCACACCAGCTCTGCCCAATGAGCTTCTGACAAGGGCAGGCTTCATCACTGCAATTATTCCAGTCTCTTTGCTGCTGAATTCTTCTTAACAGTGTTGTAATTATAGATAGTTAGATACTGGGAAACAGACTAGACAAACAGTTCATTATTCATCAAATATAATATATGGACATTCATCCAGTTATTGCATTGACTGGATACAAAAGAAGAGTTGTAAAATAAAGGGCAATTTTTTAAAAAATATCAAATTCTATGAAAAGAGTTCTGGCAGCTCAAGTTGGAATATGCATAAATGAGGACTTGTAGGGAGGTCAATAAAATCATTGTCACCTGTAATTTAATCTATTGTTCTGTCTCAGTTTTCCAGATAAAAAAAATATCAAGAGATCTATAAGGATGTCAGCTTATTACATGTGAACCAGAACCGAATGATTTCAGTGATATTAGGCTTGTACACAACTATATCATTGGATTTCATCTTGCACAAGGAGGGCAGTATTAAGTATAGAGCCTGATCTTGAAAATCTGCACTGCAATCATCCAAGCTCTCAAGTAATTGGAGGGTTCATCTCATTTGGCTAGTAAGATCATTTAAACTGTTATACAGTATGAGATTTTGAGATTTTTTATTCTTTACTGCTTTGGGAATAGTCATTTCAAGACAGCAAATCAAAATTTCAAAGTTTTGAATTTAAAAAAAGGGGAAATTTGAAAAGTTTGTAAAAGAAAGTTCTCTCTCGAAACTCTGTCAGGGCATCTTTGAGGAGAAATGGGTGGGATTGTCACAGATGCTCAGCACTTGCCTAACTCTGGTCTTACTGAAGTCGATGTAACCCTGACTATTTCTGATTATCCCCAACCATTTCGATGAAGCTTCAAATCCAGCACTTCAGAGGACCAATACAGCCTCCAAGTTTGCCCCTTAGCTTCCCGGGGCATTGCCTTGAATTCTTTTGACAGGCCACGCGTTCACTCAGGCGACCTGCCAGTCTCACTGGGCCCCTGGGCAAAGTGGGGCAGTGGCAGCACCAGACTCCTGGAAGGGGTGGGGTTTCAGACCAGAAGAGCCAGCCCTCAGCGCTGCTTAGATCACACCACTCCCTACCAGTGCCATCCGGGGCTCTGCAGCATGCCAGATGGGGCACTGGCAGTGATTTAAAGGACCCGGGACTCCAGACGCTAATGCTGCCACAGTAGCGGCAGCGACGGGAGCCCTGGGCCCCTTTGAACCACTGGGCCGCAGGGCAGCTGTCCCTGTTGCTCCCCATTGGCAGGCTTGAATTTACCTAAATGTTAACGACCCGTTGCCTCTTCAAACCACTTGTCCCTTGGTCTCCTCCTTTTTCCTTCTGTCCAGTTTAGATTTCCCCAACATATTTAGTCCCTGGCAAGGCCTCATTTCCTAGACACGTATTTAGCTCAAGATAACGAACATGCACAAGCTAGTCTGAGGTAAAACAGAGAGAATACCAGGCACTTTGGTTTTACCACGATGTACTTGCTGGATAGAGGTAGACAAAAATGATACTCCACCAGTGCAGTTGCCAATGAGACTGCACAGTCACCGAAATTCCAGGTACATCAGTGAAAGTTTGTTTACAATTCTGGGAGATTCCTGTGTTGCTCCATAGGTAAGACTGACATTCTGATAGCAACACTTGCACAGGTTACACGTATCACTACTATTTTCTATTATATCATCCATAATAGTACCCCACTGACTCAAGAGAATGATCAGATTATTCCAGCCCTCAAATAGCTGGACTATAGGGGTGTGTCTAGACTACAGGGTTTTGTCGACAAAGGTGGACTTTTGTCGACAAAACTATACCTGCGTCCACACTGCCTTTGAGTTAGGTCGACATAACGTCGACAAAACTCAGCAGCTTTGTCGATGTATGTAAACCTCATTCTACGAGGAATAATGCCTTTTGTTGACAAAGTTCTGTTGATAGAAGGCATTATTGCATTTACGCTGTCCTTTGCGTCCACACTGTTATGTCGACAAAGCAACTTGCTTTGTCGACAGAACTGGATGTAGTCTAGGTGATCAGAACCATTCCTATTGTTACTAGAGGCACTGAGACCACTGACAAGGGAGAGCAAAGTCTGCTCTACAGCTGTAGTTGAGTCAGTTGGCTTTTAGATCACATGGTAAAGGCTTAAGCCCCTAAGGTCGCAGGTTCAAGCCTTTCTGCCAAATGACCAGGATCTGGCCACTCTATGGATGTCTGTCAATTCCCTGAGCTAGTGGATTTGTATATCTACTTTAATGTAGCTTGCAAGCCTGAAAACACACACACACACACACACACACACACACACACACAGAGAGAGAGAGAGAGAGATAACAGGGGAGCTCATCTAGATGCTGCATGAATGCAATTGCCTGAGTTATGCAAGGCCACAAACTAGGTTTGAAATGCCTTCATTTTGAGCTCTTGTGCTTTGTTAGATTGATGCATGTGGGCCCCAAATGAAAGCATATTGCTTTCTCAGTGCCATGCACAACTGATCCGCTGAGTGGCATGAACATGTCCTTAGGAAAGATGCCCATTTCTCCTACTCGGTTGGACACGGACCACTGCAACGACAGCAATCCAAGAGCTGATGGAGACTTAAAATAAACAAATGCTGGGGAACTGGAGCTGGGGTTCATCCTGCTTCGAGCAGGGGGTTGGACTAGATGACCTCCTGACCTCGTAAACTTCTGTGATTCTAGGTGTTGATGGACAATCCCTGCTCAGATACTAGGTGTGTTGATGGACAACCCCTGCTCAGATACTGTACATTAGAGGACACCACCGCTAAAATAATAAGGGAATCAAAACCTTACAATCTAGTAGGCTATTTGGTATCTCAGGATGCAGCTGTGCATCTAGACAATCAGTTATGGAAGCCCAGCTGAATGCATGAACAGCAAAAATATTTTTCAGACAATTGATCTTGCATGTTCAGTCATCACAGTGATTCAGTCAGATGCACTTCAAGAGAAGGAAGGAAGATCTTTAATTGCTTCTTTTGCATATTTTTCACGCCTCATAAATTAAAATATCTTGGCAGTTTTTATAAACTAGCTCAAGAAACCGGCAATAGCCATTGCAGTGCATAAAAAGGATTTGAGCTGCTGGCATTTTTAGTTAAGAGGATCCTGTGTGTCACAACCGATCTTGGTAGCTGGTTTGCTGACATAGAATGGACAACGAGAATATGCAGAGTAGTAATAATAAAAAAATTAAGTCAGAGTTTTGCAAATGATAAACTCCCAGCTCTGGGACACAAGACAAACGCAACTACTGATAAGTAGGAAGAAACGCAGAGCAGGTTATCCTGTAACTGCTTACCATGTACCATGTAAAGAGGATCTGGTGCTGTCCATGGTCAGAGACACCACACTGGACAAGACAGACCATGGGTTTTATCCAGTCGGGTAATTCCAATATTCCTAAAATGTCACAACATTCACTATCAAATATGTATAAGTAGGCCAAGGAACTGCTACATCGTGGACATTGTCTGGAATTTAGGATTTAGGGCAGCAGTTGGGGTTGTAAAGAATGTATATCCATTCATGTCACTGCCTCACCTGCTGGGGAAAGGGACTGCATTTTCCATGCAGCAAATCTGTGGCATTTCATTACCATTCATGTCACTGCCTCACCTGCTGGGGAAAGGGACTGCATTTTCCATGCAGCAAATCTGTGGCAGAGCTGGAGGTAGAATACAGAGCTCCTGGTTACATTTTCTGTGCTTTAACCACTACGCCATCCTGCCTCATTGGGGGGGTGCGACCAAACTAGGCACTGCCTCCCATGCTATCCTCTGGCACACTTCCCTGCTCCGAATGCCTGAGATATAAGTAGGAGCATTCAACAGAGGCAACTGTGCACAGCTTGTCCCAGGAAAAAGTGCTGTTACGAGACTGCTGAGCGGTAGCTGTACCTCTGTTAAAGTCATTAAACAGGAGAGGGTGTTCATCACACAACTAAAGAAGAGCTGCTGTGCGGGACTCTTGCTCTAATAGAGGGAAGGGGCACAGTTGTCCCCTACTCCTTCTACTTTAATCCCTGTAGATGTCCCCTCATAAAGAAACTAGGCTTCCTCCAGGCCTGAATTTCTTATGATCACGCTCCTTAGCTGTGACCTTCTACATACTCTGCTAGTTACAAAGGATAGAAAAGTAATTATTAACATTTATTTTCCTTGGAGAACTGCACTTTCTAAATGCTAATTTATCCTTCATTTACCATATTGTGGGTCGATAACATCGGGATAACATGAAGCTGTAAAGGGGGCAGGGAAAAATTTTACGTTTACTGCTCTGCCTCTCACAGTGATATAGGAGCATGCCAGGTATGTTATACTAATAATACAGTACAAGCCTTAGCAGATAAGACAAGAAAATCAATTGTAATTCTTTTGGCTGTTTTCTCATATATTCTCAACCTGTTAGCAGCCCATTTCTTTTTAGAGAGCAGTCAATGAATATTTAATGTTCGAGTGCATTGCCAATTTTATCTGCCAGCTAATAAAAAGCTGCTTGGTCATGGGTGTAAGAGGAGAGGTCTATTTTAGTTTGCGTGGCTGGCCAGTTGTAATAAGAAGGATGGCAATTTTAAATTGGGAGATTAATGGATAATTTGGAATCGCTGTCATTCTGACACAGCCGGTGACCTTTTCAAATTGATAGATAGCTCCATTTCACCCCCACCAGCTACAACAAGAGACTGTTTCAAAGAACGGGACCTAAATGCCACACTCGTCAAAGATGGAAAAGGGGTGGGGATGTGGCAGGAGAGTTTAGGAAAGAAAGAGCAACCCTCCTGTAGCTTCATAGACTAATTAGGAAAGTCCCTCTTGATTTGACAGTCCCAAATATTGTTTTGTGTTTAATCTGAGCTGCTTCAGTGTTAGTGATGTGAAAGGGACACAGACAGAAGGACGGTTAGTTTGATTTTCTTTTTTAACTGAGGAAAATAGCACAGCTGAACTCTCTAGATCAGTATTTCCCAATTGGTGCTTCGTGGAACTCCAGGGTTCTGCGAAGCGAAAGTAAGGATTCCGCAAGAATGCGGCACTACCCCACCCCCTCTTAAAGAGACAGAGTCTATTTTGCAGCTTTTTTTTTTTTTAAGCTGAAAAGGGTTCCGTGGCCAAATAAAATTGGGAAACATCTAGATCCTGTCTGAAAGGGTGGCCTTTCCCTAGTTTCTGTGCATGAAAAACTGAAAGTGGAGAAAGTGAGTTTATAGGGAGCTTACCTGTGAAGGTATTATTAAAAACAATTAATTATCTGGGTTCTAATACTAATTAAAACAATTAATTAATCGGGTTCCCCCAAAATACATTCACAGGGAAATTTCTAATGCAATTGCTTTTTAATCATTCAAAGTCCAGTTCTGTTTATCAAAAAAGAAAAGCGTTTGAAGATAAGAATCACCAAGTTTTCCAACCACTCTAATAGATGAAAAGAGTGAAAAGAGAAGCACAGCATAAAATACATGCTGACTTAGAACACTGAAATACACAACAAAGGTTTTTTAGGGACATTGCTAGCATCTTAAAAAAATACCTGTAATTATTGATACTGAATCAGTACAGAAGAGGTAAAACAAGGCCCTACTGGGCAAAAGTGTGGTTTTGCCAAGCTGTCTTTTACCTAGAAATGTTCATCTGCTTAAAATAAGGTTCTTGCTGATGGAACAAATGCAACGCATTGTACTAAAAGATTTGGAGTGAAAAACCTAGAACAAGAAGCCCTTTGTGGGGAGGCTCAGAGACAGGGTGACCCAGAAAACTACCAACCAGCAGAAAAAAATGCAGAAGTTGGACAACTAAAGTTCTAAAAGCATGGAGGACCCAGGGGTTTGTTTTTATTTGTTATTTAAAAGGCACAGAATTCCGTTTGTAGACTCTAGCAGGAGGAAAGAGCTTATAATACCCATATTTAATTTTGCATAGAAGAGTCTGATTTATCAAAGACATGAATTTCCATCCATGCAAACAAAGTGAACTCGTACACCATGAGAATAAACCCTGCTCAACACGCTACATTTTGGGCATAGCTACTTTCTGCTTGTTGAGTGTCCTCAAAGCAAAGACAATGTTTTTTCCTCTCTTCTGGAGGTAGCGTGGGAGAGAACTGTCCTTACCCTGCACCAGGATACCCTGTGCCCTGTTTCAGCAAATCCAGATCAACGTGCACTAATAGTTCACAGGCAAGCGTTTTAAAAACTCTGCTGCACACATCTGACCTGAAACAAGTTTTTGACCAAGACTTTAGTGCCAGCAAGGACCATCCAGGTCATCTAGTCCAGGGGTGGGCAATAATTTTTGACCAGGGGCCACGTCAGAACTTTTTGAAGTGGCCCTGGCCCACCCAGGAAGCGGCGGTCCCAAGACATTTCCGTGCTACCCTACCCACAGACCCTGATTGGTCTGTGGGTGGTGGAGTGTGTGAAGTCTTTGTCCCCCCTTCCCTCCAAGAGAACTGCCAGTTGTTCTGAACGGATGGTGGTTCCCTCTAGGCACCCGCACCCCTGTGGCATTGGGAGGAGACTTTGCGTGCTTCCCCCCGCCCCTAGACCCTGATTGGCTTGGGAGTGGGGTGAGCATGAAGTCACTTGCTCCCAGCACGCAGCACTTAGAGTCAACCTCCAAGGTCAACCTGTTTGGTGGGCAGGATTGGGCCCAAGGAGGCCCTTTTGCCCGCCCCTGATCTAATCTGACCTCCTTCTGCACATTGCAGGCCACAGAACCTCACCCACCCACTCCTGTAATAGGTCCATAACATCTGGCTGAGTAACTGAAATCCTCAAATCATAACTTAAAGACTTCAAGATACAAACACTCCACCATTTCCTGCAGTTCAAACCAGCTAGCAACCTGCACCCCACAATGCAGAGGAAGGCAAAGAGCCCACACAGTCTCTGCCATTCTGACACGGGGGAAATTCCTTTCCAACCCCAATATGGAGATCAGTCCTGAGTGCTGGGCATGGGTGGTTGGTGCAGCTGGGGCTGGGGAAGGGAGGCCCACAGCCCCACCTATAGCCCCGCCCTCTCTGCTGAGGCCCCACCCCACAAGGAAGAGGCAGGGCATTGTGTCAAGCACACCCCCTCAGGGAGGGGAAGAGAAGTGGGGCAGTGTACCAAGGCATTCTGGGGTGTAGGTTGAGGGTGGCCATGCCCACTAGCTGAGCCTTCCCCAGCTAGTGTCCTAGCTCTAGCCATTAGTGCAATTTGCTTACAGCAGTGGGGAACAGGCCAGATATCATCACTGCAGACAGCCGCAACATGCCACCCCTTCCATAAACATGTGAAGTCTTAGAACAAGTTAGGATTTTTCCCACAGTTTCTGAGCAAGCGGATTCTGAGAGGAAGCCAAATCTAGAATCCTTAATAGTGGATCATTAGCCACAAGTCTACAGCACTTACTAGGGTACATAAATGACAAACATGCACATTTTGTATCACTGCCTTTGCTAGCTAAGGAAGGATACCTATCTTTGCAGTGTTTAAACACTATCAGCGGTAGTTGTTATTCCAATCACCACAGGAATTACCCTTGGCAAAAAGAAGTTGAATATGAACTGCCTTAGTGCTCAGCTCTTTCTTAGCTTCTGTCAACGCTCTTGGTTGTGAGTCAGTTGCTTGAATCAGTGAATGTACCTTATTTATAGGTCAGAACTATATGCATATCGCTCTCGCCCCCTTCCAACTCTTTTTTTCCATAAAACCTCTAATTTTACTAACCTTGCCTTTATTCCTACAGTGTAATCTCAGTGGCTTTTAATCTTTGTACTTGCCTTGTACTGTGGCTTCATTTCTTCTATAGCTTTTGTGTAACACATCCAGAATTGTGCACAGTATTCATGTGCAGTTACATCCGCCCTTAGAGAATGATCTACTCTGGACCAACACTTTTTTTTAAAAAAATTACAAATAGCATTTTATATGTATAACTAGAGAATGAACAGTATGAAATGCTTCTTCTGAAATTCTCTCCACCGTTGCAGAGTATATCAAAGATGAATACATTCCACTGAAAAGTAAGGCAAGTAAAGGGGCAAAATAAGTGATGGTATGAAGTTTAAAATATATACACATATCCATAAAAATGCACCATTCTTCTAAACAGGTGAAGGTCAAAACTCAGTGGGGGCTGTTGTGTTATCAGCACTTTTTAAAAATCAGGTGACTTATTTAAATGTTTAAATACAGGCAACCCATTTTTTTAAATTTTCACCTAAAATAAATAGTTTGCTATATTTAGCAAGCACGTAAGTGACTATAGCATTTCTCATGGTTATCCTGCAATAAAGGTCAATAATATTTACTAGATTTGGTCAAACAGACAAGTAGAGATGCATGTATACTTTTGCAATTAAACATGCCAAGTTCATGTAACAAGGGTGGCATTACCTCGTCCTCGTGAATTATCTGACAACCACCACTTTCTTTGTGAAAATGCTCACAAATCCTGAATGTTTCCTGGCTTTCAAAGAAAAAATCCTTTCTAGAATATTTATGAAGTGAATAGTTCCAAATTACAAATATTTGTGAAAACCAGAATCACTTAGTATACAACTGAGAAATGTGGGCTAAATTCATTAGAAAATGTATTTAGTGTAATGCTTGCCAAATATTAATAGCCTATTAATGCTTCAGATAGAGTATGAATAAATGCAACTGTTACGGATATCGTGCAACAATGGAAAAGGGCTGGTAAAAGAATTGAGCTTTGTAGCATGCTGGTGGGAATCAGATTGTCAGATTCAGGGGCATATTATGCTATTTCAAAATGCATTTTGTGTCTAGACGAGTTATTTCGAAATAACTGTTTTGAAATAATGCTGTAGTGTAGACATACTCTGAGTTTTTGAGTGTGATGCATTTCTTACTGGATATGTTGTGATGATATTTTGTGATTTTTAGCATAACCTGGGAGGAGGGAGCTGGCAGGAGGAGGCTACGGAAGGAAGGGGGGGGAGGAGAAGCTCCGGGCTCAGGGTTGGGGGTCTCACCAGCCCAACTGTCTCCCAACACCGTGGGTGCAGGGGCCTCAGCATCCCTGGGGGTGTGGGGAGGGTGAGGAGGAAGAAGCAGGAGGGGGAGAAGGAGTGGGAAGAGGAGCAGTAGTTGGGGAGGCAGCAGGGGCTGGAGCAGCAGGAGGCAGCAAGCTCTGCCCCAAAGTCGATGACCACCTGGGGTGCACGGACCAGCCTGTCCCCCAGGATGCAGCCCACGGCATCAAAATAGGGGCAGGAGTCTAGGTCTGCCCTGGTTGGGAGCTGCCCCGTGGCCCTGGCATATGCCTGCCGCAGCTCCTTTACTTTGATGTGAACCTGCTCCTGGGTTCGCAAGTGGCCTTTGGTGGCCAGGCTGGCAGCCATCCACCTGTAGACGGTTGCGTTCCTCTGTTTAGTGCAGAGATCATAGACGTTGGAGGCATCCCCCCAAACCTGAATTAGGTCCCTGATCTCCGCACTGGACCAGGCAGGCGCCTGCCTTTTCTGGCCCCTGACAGGCTCCTGGGAGCTGGCAGACTGGTCCTGGGGGCAGTGGAGGGCTGGCTGGCACTGGCTGCCTGGCTCATGCTGGGGCCACTGGGTCAGGTACAGTGACTGCTGGATCTGGGCTGGCAGGCTTGGAGTTGGCACAGGCACTGTGGCCAGAGTCAACCCCTTTAAGGGCTCCGGGGAGAAGGGGAGGGAGAGAAGTTTTCTTGGTTGTGCCCAGAGTGGTCACCAGGGCACCCTGAGAACGGCTGGAGGCCCCCTATTTTGAAATAAGCATCTACATAATGCTTATTTCGAAATAGCAGTTTCAAAATTGGTGCTATTCAAAATTGGACTAAGGTTTACCAATTTCAAAATAAGTGCTCCGCTATTTAGATTTAATTTCAAAATAGCGGTTTGGCTGTGTAGACTCTGGTAAAGGTATTTCAAAATAACGGCTGTTATTTCGAAATAACTTTGCTGTGTAGACATTCCATCAGAAAGCTCAAGGTCAATAATTTGATGTCATTAGTAAACAGAAATGACCAATTTTTGCCTATTTGATAGCAATGTGTGTGTGCATCAGAGAGCAGAATTTTGCCTTAACAAACAGTAGTCTACATTGAAAAAGCAACATTCCAATGTTTGTCATTTAACATTGTATTGTCACAGCATGTTTATTTAATGCATGCCACACAGGCAGCCCTGGAGATAGGAGAAAATGAATAATTTCCTCAGATAAAAACAGAGAGTTCCAATTTATGTCACAGAATAAAGGAGAATACTCAGGGACATTAGAACAGTCCTCTATGAGTATTTACTCAAGTATTAGTCTCTGGCAGTTAGAAAACACAACACTGCTATGACCAAATTGCTCCCTTTAAAAAAACCCTCAAATAATGGGCTGCTGATGGGGTACAACCATTAGATATTTTTCATTCCAGATTAGTGAGATCTAAGAATCTCCACTTTGCTGTTTCCATAACTCATTAAAGCATGTTAGAAGTCTCCATCTGAAGTAACATTTGATACAACTTGACATCTGCCATACTTACACATTTTCCATGCCTGGGGTCTTGGGAACAGAGTGGTTCATGTTAATAACAGCGACCCCTTTGGCTGATTCAGGAATAGCCCTGACAGTCTCTGGAAGGAAAACCTTACACGGCTACCCCTCTGAAGTTTTAGTCTCTGAAAGGACTCCCATCTTAAGTAGTCTTCTGCACCTCGCATATTCAAGACCTGTGTATGTGGACTTGACAATATGGAGCTGGTGTTTAAAGAGAAGAAAACTGGGATGGAATCTTCTGAGAAAAACAACAGATTCTGCTACCTTTCTAAAAGGGAAAAAAAAGTCTCCTCTAGAAATCTGAATATTGGCAATGATACAGCCAACTTTGGCTGCTCCTCATACCCATGCTTCTTCACAATGCAACACTGCAAAGTGGGGTAGCAACACAAAGCTGTCTACCGAACAAGACCCTAGAGAGAAGATGAAGTTGGCTTAAGGACTTCGTTTTCAAGCACCTTCCGCTCCTTCTCCATTAAATCTCTTACTACTGGAGACTGTCACAAGTGATTTCTTGTGAGAGCAGGTCAAGCACCTCAGATATCAAGCAATGAGATAGCATCTGTCAAATGCCATTTCCCTCCTCTTTCTCACCTGCCACTGCCTGAGCCTTACAGATAACCTGACTAAAAAGCTCACTGGCCTGTGCTCCTACCTTCTCTTGTTCCTTAACCCAGAAATAGCTTCCTGCACACACCCCAATCCTTTTCCTATGGTCTCTTGAGTTGCTACATCCTGCCCTCCAAGAAAACTTAAAGAATCTGAAACCCAGCCACACTCAATAGTCATTGACCATTGTTGGGGGATGGTCAGACATCTTATGGGGTGGCTGAGTGAATAAGAAAAGCGACAGAATCATGGAATCCCAGGGTTGGAAGAGACCTCAGGAGTCATCAAGTCCAGCCCCCTGCCCAAAGCAGGACCAATCCCAACTAAATCATCCCAGCCAGGACTTTGTCAAGCCGAGACTTAAAAACCTCTAGCGATGGAGATTCTACCACCTCCTTAGATAACCCATTCCAGTGCTTCACCATCCTCCTAGGATGTTGGCTGTATCATTGCCAATATCCAATCTAGACCTCCCCCACTGTAACTTGAGACCATTGCTCCTTGTTCTGCCATCTGCTACCACTGAGAACAGCCTTTCTCCATCCTCTTTGGAACCTCCCTTCAGGTAGTAAATGGCTGCTATCAAATCTCCCTCACTCTTCTCTTCTGCAGACCAAACAAGCCCAAATCCCTCAGCCTCTCCTCGTAGGTCATGTGCTCCAGCCCCCTAATCATTTTGGTTGCCCTCTAGTGGACCCTCTCCAATGCATCCACATCTTTTCTGTAGTGGGGGCCCAAGAATTGGATGCAATACTCCAGATGTGGCCTCACCAGAGCTGAATAAAGGGGAGTAATCACTTCTCTAGATCTGCTGGCAATGCTCCTCCTAATGCACCCTGATATTCCATTAGCCTTCTTGGCTACAAGGGCTCACTGTTGACTCATATCCAGCTTCTAATCCACTCTAATCCTCAGGTCCTTTTCTGCCAAACTGCTACTTAGCCAGTCAGTCCCCAGCCTGTAACAGTAATTGGGATTCTTCCATCCCAAGTGCAGGACTCTGCACTTGTCCTTGTTGAACCTCATCAGATTTCTTTTGGTCCATTCCTCCTATTTTTCTAGGTCACTTTGGACCCTTTCCCTTCAATATATCTACCTCTCCCCTTAGCTTAGTGTCATCTGCAAACTTGCTGAGGGTGCAATCCATCCCCTCATCCAGGTCATTAATAAAGATGTTGAATGAAACCAGCCCTAGAACCGATCCTTGAGGCACTCCGCTAGAAACCGACCGCCAGCCTGACATCGAGCCGTTAATCACTATCCCTTGGACCTGACAATCTAGCCAGCTTTCTAGCCATTTTACAATTCACCAACCAGCTCCCATCTCAGTCCGACGGGGTGCCTGACGTGACAGCTTGAGTAGCACTAAGTACTCACAACAACTGAAGGCAGTTGGGGCCATGCTTTGACATGACAAACGCAAATTATGCTGAAAACCCAGGAACCAGGTGTTCCATGCTGAGCACCCAAAACAGGTGGGCACTTGAGAATTCTGGGTTAAGCTCTGTGCTCCAGTTCCCCAGCTGTAAAATGGAAAGGAGAACACCACCATGGCCAGCCAATCAGAAACCCAAAAACTCTTCTCCTTCCCCATCCCTAAGGCCCTGCCCCACCCACTCCTTCTTCAAGCCTCCCCCCAATCTCTCCATCCCCCTCCCTCAGTCACTCATTCTCCCCCCCCCCCCCACTCACTTTTACCAGGCTGGGCAGGGGACTGGGGTGCAGGCTCTGGGCTGCAGCTGAGGGGTTCAGAGTGTGAGAGGGGCCTCTGTGCTGAACCTAGGGCAGAGGTTTGGGGTCCCCAGGAGGGGACTCGGGAGCAGGAGAGGGACTCAGGGCTAGGGCAGGGGGTTGGGTATAGGAGAGGGGTTTGGAGTATGAGCTCTGGGAGGGGGCTCAGAGCCAAGACGTGGGCTTCAGGAAGAGGGGGAGGGGTGCAGGTTCCAGCTCATCAGCTTTTACCTCGGGCAGCAACAGCTCAGCAGGGCAGCAGGTCTAAATTAGGTTCCCTGCTTGCCTGGCCCCATGCCACTCCCAGAAGAGCCTGGCACATCCCTGGGGGGGAGAGGCACGGGGCTCTGTGAGCTGCCTCTGCCTGCAGGCACTGCTCTGCAGATCCCACCGGCCACAGTTCCCAGCCAATGGGAGCTGCGGCGTCAGTGTTCAGGGTGGGGTAAGCACATGGAGACTTCCTGGCCCCCCTCCAAGGGCCACAGGGACATGCCAGCCTCTTCCAGGAGCGGTGCTGGACCTGGACAGGGAGCCTGCCTTAGCCCTGCCCTGCCACCAGACTTTTAGAGCTATAACAGTAGCCTCCAGAAGATACAGCCCTATTCAGCGAGACTCCCGGCAAAACCAGGAGGGTTGGCAACCTTATAAGTGAAGCTTCCCCTTGGGGAGGCTTGTCCCTCCCTGCCTCTTACAGAACAGGCCCCACCCCACAATGGCACAATGCTCAGGGATGCTCAGCCTCCATTACACGCCACCCGGAACTCCACCTAATTGAAAAGGGATGTTGTGAACATGAACGACAGGATGTCGGTGAAGCACTCGGATACCCCAGCGACAGCACCACAGGAACACTCATGAGAAAATGAATCATCTCATGTTCAGAGCAGGGTTTGGACAGTATGAGTCCAGGAGCCACACACTGACTGAGAGGGATGAAACCACTGAACACCCATATACTGAACGAGACTGAGGGCCTGTGGAAAAACCAGCATGTGATCATGTCATTAAAGACTATCAAAACACATTTGCACCTGGGGCCCAAAGTCAGATTGCTTTTCATTCTGGCATTTCTTAACTTCTCAGGGCTTGACTGTGCAACCCCAGAGTGCTTTAAAGTTGTGGTTTGGATGCAATTACAATGTATGAGTCATCTTCCCAAAAGTCAGCCAAAAGAGATAATCTAGTCTGACATCCTGTATCCCAGGCATCAGCCAGCACAAACAAACAAAACTCAAAAAACAAAAGAATTACAACCTACAGGTGACCATGGCTACACTGGGGGGGGGGGGGGGGGGGTTTGAAGAAGGTATGCAAATTGCACTCGCATTTGCATATCTTCTTCCAATTTTTTTCCAGAAGAGGATTTTCCGATATTTGGCCCATCTATATGGAGCCAATGTCAGCAAAAAACCCTCTTTCGGAAGCCCCCGTAAACCTTATTTTACAAGGAATAAGGGGGCTTCCGAAAGAGGGTTTTTTGCTGACATTGGCCCCATGTAAACAGGCTAAATATCAGAAAATCCTCTTCCAGAAAAAAATTGGAAGAAGATATGCAAATACGAGTGCAATTTGCATTCCTTCTTAGAAAAAAAAAAACACACAGTGTAGCCGTGCCCTAAAGTATTACCTGCCAACAGGCAGAGAAACAGAGGGAGGGACAAGAGGGACCCTACAGTGGCAAGGAGTTGATTAAATGAGAAATAATGAGATTAACCTGGCAGAGTATGAGAAATGTTCATTTTATGGAGGAAGTTTTTTTTCTTGCCAATTCCTGATGCAAAGAAATGACTGTGTGAAAGATATCACTTTGCTGCACAACAGATGCTTGCATACCCGGCGTACACCATTTTCAGTATGTCAATACTGCGCCTCGGCAGGAAAAAAAAACGTTTTAATAATGAAGTCAAATAATGAGATTAGATGTACAATTATTTCTCTATTGAACAAGCACCCTGGAGATTTTGCTCTGGTATTAAAGTGTATCAGTATTCTTTGAGACAGTATGAAACACTGCACTGAGACACATCCATTTCACCCATTCATGTGACACTGGTAAGCAGAGAATCCATACCATGAGATTTTGATTGTTTCAGATACCACCTCTCTCATCATACCTCACATTACAGGTTTCAAGAGTCTTAGGCCAGCCAGGAAACAACAACATTTTTTTAGCATAGCTATGTGAGTCTGGGGTAGGGAAAAAATGAAGCCATCGTACCTATGCTGGCAAAATCCCCAATATGGAAACAACTGCACCAAGAGAAAAATGTGTCTGTTGGGATAACTAGTTAGTTAGGCAGCGTTATTACCAGCAGAAATACTTCCGTTGGCAAACACTCTGCCTGCACTAATGGGCTCTGCCATCAGAGCCGTAGCTATATTGCTGCCAGGGTCAGATTAACTCTTCAGGGGGCGAGGGGCTATTAGATTTTGGGGATCCCTAGGCTCTGGAGTGGGGCCAAAATGAGGGATTGAGAGTGTGGGAAGGGGTGCAGGTTGAGGCATGAGGATGGGTGTGGGGGGGCTTGAACTGGGAGTGCAGGCGCTGGGGTGGGGCTGGGGATGAGGCATTTGCAGTGCAGAAGGGGGATCCAGGCCGGGGCTATGGGATTTGGATTGTGGGAGGGGGCTCAGGACAGAAGGGTGGGGGTGCGGGGCCTGGGCAGGAGTTAGGATGCCATGGTGGGCTTAAATCTGAGGTTCAGGGTTGGGTTCTGGAATGTAGTTAGGGACGTAAAGTGCAGGCGGGGTCTCAGGACCAGGGCTGAAGCAGGGGTTGGGGGTCAGGGCACTTACCTGGGGCAGTTCCCCTTTAATAGGATGGGAGAGCAGTGCGGTACACAGTGGTTATGTCTAGACTGCAGGCTTCTTTCAGAGGAAGCTTTTCCGGAAGACATCTTCCGAGAAAAACTTCTTCCAAAAGAGAGCATTCACACTGCCAAAGCGTATGGAAAAAATTGAATGGATGCTCTCCCGCATGTAAGCTGTGATTACTATGGGCGGAGTGCCCACCAGGGCACCTGTGCTTTTTCCTCTTTCCTCTTCTCCCAAAAGAACTCCCTCTTCCCCGTCCACACACACCTTTTTGCCAAAGAGCTCTTTTGGAAAAAGGGAGTTTTTTCGGAAGAAGAGGGAAGAGGAAACAGCACAGATGCCCTGGTGGCCATTCTGTCCATAGCAATCACTGCTTACATGCGATATAGCATCCAGGCAGTCAGGATGCTATCTTTCAAAAAAGCGTATCGCTTTTTCGATGCGCTTTTGCAGTGTGGACGCTCTTTCGGAAAAAGTTTTTCCAGATGATCTCTTCCAAAAAAAACATTCTTGTGCAAGAAGCCTGTAGTCTAGACAAAGCCTCAGTGAGACAAATTCCATTCCAGAGAGTCTTGATTTTGGTCCAACATCTGAGTAAACCAGGAATGACTCGGTTGAAGTCCAGGGAATTACACCTAATTGTTCTGTAATTCATATATCCTATCATCATCCATGTAAGAGTCTGCCTGTCCCTAGCCCTCACTTCAAGAGGAAGTAAACAGCATGTCATAACACGAGATGGGCTACTTTATTGGAAAGGCAATAAAAGCGATACAGCTGAGCAACAGTAAATTCATACTCATTTCCCTCCTGTCATTTCAGGCTTCATGTAACAACTGTGCCTTATAATTAAAAACTTTCATTAGGTAATAAAAAATGCAACTAGGCAATTAACAGTTTTTCTACAAATATCTATTATTTAATTAGCATTTTATGAGGATTATGCTTTAGGACCAAGAAATTTCTCTTCAACACCTTGAAAGGAACAGATTTCATGCAGGGTTGAGGGATACAAATAAATCCCTAAATATTTTCCAGAGCAATCCTTACAGTATGAAAGAGAGAACCTAATCGTAGTCCCAGCATCTTTGATGAGAGGTTTTTGCTGGTCTAGTGGTTAGAGCGAAGGACTGAAGGGAGCCCAGGACCCATTACACCCTAACTCCAGTTTACATCCTGCAGAAATTGGGCAAATCATTTAACCTCCTCCTGCATGAACCAGTCCAGCTGGGAAGACTGATGCGAAGCAGACACATCAGTATAAATCTGATGCTGCGTAGGAGCTGATTTTTCCTGGATAGATACATTCTTTTGCAGTCAGAGAGACAGGCACGCACATCAGGCCACAATGCAGCATTTCACACTCTATCGCAGGAATGTCACACTGTTGGTACAGTCTGTCAGATTTACTAGTTTCAATTAAATGGCCTATCGTATATTCACACTGTAGGTGCTACATATTTCATCAAATCACCAAAATTACTCCATAATTTTCTGATTAAAAAAATAACCCTCAGTGCATCCTGCCATGCAATGCCTATTAACGTTGATACTTTGAAGAATTCCCTCCAGTAATCTGGCCACAATCTATTTTTCTTGGGACACTGAACAAATGAAATATTTTTTGCATAACTGTATCTGCCTGGATATTTAACTTCCAGCTGAACAAAATGGCTACAGATCGTCCTCGACCCAAATTCTCCAGAAGATGCTGCGAGCCTGCACTTTCTGGACAAGTTAGAGATTTTGATATGTGTGGAAAGACTAAGGGCGCGTCTACACTGCAACACTATTTCAAAACAACTAGCGCTATTCCAAAATAACTTTGTCTGTGTCGACACAGCAGGCAGTTATTTCGAAATAGTGTCAAAATGCTGTCAAGCTGCAGGACTTCTTACTCCGACTCCTGTACCCCTCACTGTTTGAGGAATAAGGGAAGTCGGAGGAAGAGGTCTCTAATTCAAAATAAGTGCTGTGCAGACACCCCCTATTTCAAAATAAGCTATTTTGAAATACGATGCGCTATTGACGTAACTCAATTTGCGTAGCTTATTTCAAGTTAAGCCTTGCAGTATAGATGCACCTAAGAACTAAAGATGTATACCTTGGCTAAGAGAGGACTAAACTGGGAACATTGCAACTGTCTTCAGATATTTGAAGCTGTACAATTCTGGAGAAAGGAACTATTTTTGGTGGAGCAAGAAATTATTTCTAGGCGTATAAGAAGAAATGAAGAGGGGGAGAATTTATGTTGAATATCAGGATTGAGCTCTATTCTGAGCAATGCTCACCCCTTTCCATTGCTCAGGCAAAGCAAATGAATCCTGGGACTCCTTGATGTGGAGAAATCCTCAATGAAAGTAGGATATGGAGGCGAGCGAGGGGACTTGAGGGCTCTCATAGTTTAGCTGGTATGAGCATATTTGAATAACTTATCCTAGTTGGGCCATCAGAAAGGTTTCATCCCTGGGACCCACAGAACTAAACAACATGAGGATCTACTGCTTGTGCTAAATGAGAAGGTCTCCCAGCTGACTGCAAGAAGAGGGTCACCTAAATATATTATCTCTATAGTTAAGAATAGTATTCCATTGATTATGTCATTCCTGCTTTCTTAAACTTACTTCCTAGTCACAATTTTACCCAATGGTCAGATAGGGTAGAAGTCAGAGATGGGCATACATCCCTTATCTAGCTCAGGGCCCATGGCATGCCCATCAATTGGGCCACCATAATGACCACAAATATGGATAATCTCACAGCTCTTTTACTTCCAGATTCAGGGATACAAAAGGCTGTTTGCACTTTACCTGAGTTGTCTGTTGAGCCCAGAATAGAACTGGTCATTCGAAACCCATCTGCATAAGTATGTCTATGAACTTCCCCTGTATGAGTTCATAAATCTTTGTCATATTTAAAGGTTCTGTTCTTCTTTTGTATAATTTCAAATCCACAAGTGGAGAGAAAAAATGTCCAGATACAGTTTGATTTCCCACAACAAAAGATTTCAATTTTTTCCCCTAAACCTTCCTTTCCATCCATGTCTTTTAACCACCTTTTGACCCCATGAGCATGTGGGAGTTTGTGGTGCCCCGTTATTTAATTCTCTGCAGTCCTTGTATATTCAGATAGTACTCTTCTCTTCCCTATGTCCATTAACCTTAGCCCAGAAGGTTAAATCTAACAATTGCATTTCTTCTCCAACTGCTACCTGCAGCACACACAACAGAGACATAATACTCAATGATCATCAGAATTGGTCTAACACATGGGTTCCCGAACTGGGGGAGGTGCGCCCCCTTGGGGGCATGAAGAAATTCCAGGGGGGGCGTGAGGCGAGCCAGCCTCCCTCCCCCATAAATCTCCTTCCAAGAAAGAGCCTTGTCCATCCAGTAAAAAAATACCACGTGAAATGTCCAGTATTTTCTGTTTTTCCTGGCTTGGGCATCTACTGGAACACCCACAGCTTGGGCTGGCTGGGGTGGGGGGAGGATGGAGCATCCTGGGCAGATTTCAAAATGGCCACTTTAAAAGGGCAATGCCTGCTCTGCTCTTAAAAAGGCAACTTTTTTTTTTTTTTTGCGCTCAACAAATTTTGCTGCTATTTTTTTTTTAGGTGGGGGGGAGGGCATGAAGGTTTCTCAAAAATCAAAAAGGGGGCATGATGCTGAAAAGTCTGGGAACCGCTGGTCTAACCAAATGCCACTGTTTTATTTTAAAGGAAATCAATTAGGCTGATCTCTCTCTGTTACCCATCTTATTTTTAAACACAGACTTGAGGCTATTTTTGTATAAAATAAACTATACACTGCTACTGCCAATGCAAGTTTTGTTTCCACGCACTCTTCCATTATACTTACCAGCCAAAAAAAGCAGATTTGTGGCCAATTTTTTAAAAATGGGACCAAAGGAAAATTCTGTTCTCAGACTCACAAGATGACTCTTGATTGATACCTCCTGCACAATCAAAATTCTAAATAGACAACAGGACTCTGAATACACACAACAAAGATGCCTCAAGGGCCTGAGGCTGCACCATCAAAATCAATGGGAGCTTAGACTCTGAATGTAATATTGCAGGATCGACCCTCAAGTTATCGTCCAATAATGCTCTGTACTCCTACAGTACCTTCCACCTGAAAATCATAAATATAAGAGTGACAACATTCCTGATGAATTTAGACTCCTTTAACAGACAGCAAGAATGAGGTACCAAGAATTTAAGCAAGTTTTCCCAAAAGCGGCCACTGACCTTCAGTGCCTTAATTTGTGTGTCCATTTTGAGACATTCTGCACCAGATTTTCAGAAGTGTTGACTGTCCACAAATCCAGTTGGAGTCAATGGGAAGGAACTATGAGTGCTTAGATGCTCTGAAAAAATCAGACAAAAACATCTCAAAAGTTGGGCATTAAAAGACTAAAAAATCCAAAATCAATGGCCCTCTTTAAAAACTCGATTGTAAGTGATTAGGTTGCAATCCCATAGAAAATCTGCCAGTTGGCTGTGTCCCAATCATATGCTTTAATCACTGAACAGACCATTTTTTCCTCCCAAGAGATAGACTCTGTACTCTTGATACTGTACATTTACATTGTATTATAACAAGTTCTGGATTGTCTGTCTTTTTCCCCATAGGCCACATGTCTCTGATCTTTAACCATTGTAATATTTTTCAGTCGTTCAGTACATCTCTATGTTAATCTTCAAGATTTACAGCCTTGTATTGTCTCATGAAATAATTTATGACATTCTTTTTTATAATCTCAAAACAAAACAAGAGGACAGTAAATCCTAGTGATTATCCAGTAATCCTATTGTGCTTTATACCTGTCATCAATGATTACCCTCAATAATCTAATGGAACGAAAACATTAGTTGGGGGGGTTAGAAAATTATAGACTTCAAGATCAGAGCTGTGTAAATTAGGTAGTGAGTCGGTCTCTTATAGCAAGGAGTACACTAAGAAGAAGAAAATGAATTACATGGTTTTATGGCATAATCTTCATAGGTTTTAAACTTTCAAACTTTTTCCTCAAACTAGACTACATTAGCAACTGCAGTTTAACAATGAAGTGCTGGTTGCATCTGACTACTTTAGCTATTTTCATTTTTACACAGTCACTTAGGACAGGTTAATGGACAGGGTCCTAAATAACAAACACGGATACATTAGAGGCCATGGCATGAGTGTTGTATTATTAAAACATCATTGTCCAGAATTCTGTAGCTTCAGAGGGGTATTTGAGTTAGTCTGTAACAGGAAAAACTTTAAAATAAACCGAATAGCCTAGTAGCATCTTAAAGACTAAATAGTTACAAGAGGCTGATAAGGACCATTCATTAGCACTTGGAAAGGAAGATGAACAACACCAGATTCTACACAGACATCAAGAACCATCAGCACCTTCATTGTTTGGTTGGTTGATAATGTGCGAGCCATCCGATATCACGATTGAAACCATTATCATAAGAATTAAACTTGCGAATGAAGTTAAGCTCCAATCCTTCTCTGTGTATTTAGCTTGTGGAATTGGTCTGAAACAAAACATCAACTTGGAGATACATTAATGAGTGTTCAGGAAGATTAAAGTGTTCTCCAACAGGTTTCTGTGTGTTGCCTTTTTGGATATCAGATTTGTGTCCATTAATTCTTTCCCATAGAGACTGTCCAATTCGGCTGATATACATTGCCGTGGGGCATTGCTGGCGTAGATCCCATTAGCGGATGTGCACTTAAATAAGCCTCTGATTTGGTGGCTGATGTGGTTGGATCCAGTGATGACAATGCTTGCGTAGATGTGTAAGCAGAGTTGGCACTGGGGCTGATCGCAGGGTTCCTGGATGTTTATGCTGTAGCTGTGCTGCGTGGTTACCAGAAAGAATTTGTTTTCAGGTTAGGGGGTTGTCTGTAAGCGAGAACTGACCTTTCCCCCAAGGCCTCAGAGTGAGGGGTCATTTTCCAGGATAGAGTTCTAGATTTTTGATAACGCATTGGAGGGGTTTAAGTTGTGGACTGTAGGTGATGACGACTGGAATTCTGTTGTTTTCTCTTTTGGGCCTGTCTTGAAGGAGTTCATGTCTGGGTACCTTTTTAGCTCTGTCAATCTGTTTTTTCACTTCTCCAGGTGGGTATTTCAGTTTTAAGAATGTTCTATATAGATCCTGTAGGATTTTGTCTGTCCGTGGGATTAGAACAAATCCGGTTGTATCTTAGGGCTTGGCTGTATACAATAGATTGAGAAATGTGTCTGGGATGGAAGCTAGAGGCATGAAGATAAGTGTAGCAGTCAGTAAGTTTCTGGTATATGGTGGTAGAAATTTGTCCATCATTTAATTGTACTGTAGTGTCAAGGAAGTGGATTCTGTAGACGTTTGACCAAACACTTCTCTCTCTCCCCTGAGCACCATCTTTTTATCTCCAAGGACTTGACTGGAATTCCTCCTGTTTTACTCAAGGAACAGGATGTATTGTATTATCATTTCATGTACCAATAGTAGTTATGCTGCAGGTATTAAACTAGAGGCTAACACTTTTGTCCAATGTTTTAATGTGCTTTTAATGTGCGACACAGTGCACGGTGGGGGCTGTCCAGGTCTCTGCTGGTCTGCACAATGCACTCAGGAGCGTGCTAACATCGTGTCCTGCATCGTAACATTTCACTTACCACACTTCCTGCTGACCCGTCCAAGGAATGCATCTCAGCAGGCACTGTAACCACAGTGAATGGGGGGAGGCGGAGAGCAGACAAACGGACAAAAAAAAGTCCAGACGGGACTAGAAAATTCCCTTTGCCGGAACAGCGTTCTAGTGATGCCGCACTTCTCCACAGGTAGGTAGCAGCCTGGCAGACAGCTCCCTGCTCAAGGTGAGCAAGGGAAGCTGGGCCCAACTTCTTCAGTCTTGTGGCTTTTATCGTGCTCCCTATGCAGTCCACCTATGTTCTGCTCTGGTTCCTGCACAAGTGATTGAGGAAACGGGCTACTGTCCTGCAATGAGGGAAGGGACAAAGCTTCATGGCCATGGAATCTGTGGCAGAAAATGTACAAGTACCTCTCCAAAAGTTTCAATAGCCAACCTCGGCTGGCATAGGTTCGGAAATTAGGCTGCAGGGGGCTGTAGCATCCCCAAGTTTTGGGCATCTCAGCCACATGACCCAGCTGCCCCATTCCCAGCCACTGGCCCTGGACCTCTGCTGCCTAAGTTCCTAAGCTGCCAACCCTGCTGTTCCCTGCTTGGGGTCTCTGCTTCAATCCCTGGGTCCCGCTCAGCTCCCATCCTTACACCAAGGTCTTGGCCACTGGCCTTGGGTTCCACTTAGCTCCTGGGTTCATTGTTAAGCAAGTAGGGTCCCACCCAGTCGCCAGGCCTGGATGGTTCTGGACACCGGCCCCCCCATGCAAAGTCCTGGCTTCTGGCTCCAGCTCTAAGGGGTGGTGAGGGGCACTGACAGAGATAAGGGGGATGCACCTCAGCTCCCCCACTCCAAAAAATTGCTCCCATGCCACTGTCTGCAGGATTCCATTGAGATCCCAGTGAGCATCAACATCCTTCTTGGCCGTATGGGTTAGCTACACGGGGCTACATGCAGCTCCCAGGAACACAGCCTCCCGCTTCTGCGTGTCCTCAGACCTGCCCTTCACAAGTCACAGCCACTGGCCCTGTACCCCATCTCCTGCTCCCTGGAAAGCAGTTGCTCAGCCGGGCAATGTCCGTCAGCAGTGGAGATCGACTCTGGCTGCCAGACACTCTCGGCGACCCCAGCGAGCTCTCCTGGTCCTCATTTACCTCAGCTGCTCCACCAAGAATTTCATCCTTTGGATGAGGTGTCCATGTACTGTCGCCCCTGCCCTCCGATGCATGCACAGGGCTCTTGGCGGTAGAGGTGGGGTCATCACTGAGCATCAGTTTGCTTCATGGAGCTTATGATAGGCTGAGTCTTTGCTTTCCACTGCAGCGTGTCCTGCTCATACCCCTTTTCACACAAGGCTAGAGGAATGTGCCCGTGTGTCCCACTTCCTACGAGTCACTCGCAGCTGGGTCTGAACAGACATCTCTCCCCAAACACAGACCAGATCCATGGCAGTCCAAGGGGAGAATGTTTGGTGCAATGGCCAGGCATGGCCCCTGGGAAGTTGCCATGAGACCACTACATGCAGAACCAGCCCCCGGGGCAGGAGAGAGGAGGATCCAGGTGCTCAGGCAGCAGGAAATGGGATTTAAATTTCACGGGACTTACAAACGCGGAAGGAGGGACAGTTAGTCAAAACATCCCGGAGGCCAGAATCAGTGATAATACGCCTCAGGCTGTCCACAATACATGTTTGTCAACCACATAGGGAGAGGAAAAGAAAAAAAATCCCTTGTGGAGCTGGAAGTTTTTTGTCTATGAAAATGGCCATTTTTCACAACAAAAGTTGTGTTGCAGTGTGCACGCTCACGCACTTTTGGTTGGCAAAAGGGCATGTTGCTACTAGCCCCATCATGCTAAAATAACATGAACTGATTATTTCAGAGCATGGGAGATTTAAAACCGATCACCCTGAACAAGAAAACAACAAGAAGAAAACATTTAAGTCTTGTACATGTTAGACCCTATAGTGGAGAAATTGGAAAAGGCTGCAGAGAATTTTAGTGATACATTTTCAATGTAGCGTGTGAGGAATTTCAGATTTGCCTCACCTAGTATTTCCCATGGAGTTTGTGTCTCTCCCCCTCAATTTTCCCCCAAATAGGTTTTTTTTTTTTTTTAACTCACTCAAACACTCTCGCCTACCTCTGATACATAAAATTTCCATCTGCAATCATACAACTCACGGGTAGGCCACAGGAGACTATTAACGCTTTGGCGCAGTTACTTTTTACTGTACTTCTGCAGAGCGCTCAGCACAAATGGGCCTTGATCCAGTGAAGTGCAAACAAACAATAATAATGAAAACGGCCTTGTGTTGAGGAGTTATTAGACCTTAATGTAGCATCTGCAGAGCTCCAGTGACCAGAAGTGCATCTGGTGACAAGCGAGTTTAATCTTACCATGTGATTAAGGATTAGAATCCATTTAGCATAGGTAGGAACCACCAGCCTGGGATCTATCTGAATGTTGCCACCTAGGACTCACAAGTGAAATATTTTCATTTGCAGTCCAAATGAACAAGGGGACCGAGGGAGTGTTTTCCCTTTCTGGAACAGATTCAGAATGATTTTCGTAATGAATGCTTTGCCTGCAGCCACCAGCAAATTTGGGACTTCGTTTTCATCCTCTTCCTCCCAAATCTCCCACTCCTATTACACCGCCAGTAGCGCACCCACAAACATCTAAAATGTGACACCTATAAAGCTGCTTATTTATTTACTTTTCTCATTTAAACAGCCATGAGCTTAACAGAGCATGAGTAGGGAGTCAGGTTGCAAACCAGCAGCAAAAATTCTTATCCTTTAAACAAAAACTTAGCAAAATCTTGCTCACACAATGACATTTTTTTAATTTTGTAATTGGAAAAAAACCCTCCTCTTTGCTAGTTTCTCTTCATTTTAAGATTTTTTTGTATATAAAAATGACATACTAAAACACAGTACAGGGGATAAAATGTACAGTGAGGAGCATAATTACAGAGTCTTGCTTTGGTAAAGGATAATAGGGGTTTCCTTATGATTAAAGGAAAAGGGGCGATTTGGTTTCTATGCTAGACTCTATAGCCTTTCATATGGTGCTCATCATCATAGTATCTGAGCACCTTCCAATAGTGTAGTAAGCAACACAACTAAATATCTGTCATGCTGGGGGGGAGCCAGCTTAAAAGCACATCTCCACGGTGCTGCCTGTCTCCCTCCCCTCTGCTGCTACTTCTATCAGAGGCAGCAGCAGGAAGGGGGAGTAGGGGAGGCTGCTGTGAAGCAGCCTCTGCCTGTGGGGGACTGAGACAGCGGCCCCTGTTCATGGCCAGCCCTGCTGAGACTCCTTCCTTCCCCATGGTCAGGGGCTGCTGGACCCGGTGCAAGTCGGGACCAAGCAAGCCCAACACAGTCCCAGCTCACGCCAGTCCGGGACCACTGCAGCTCTGCATTTTAGAGTGAACTGGATCCTTTTTGAAAAACATGAAGGAACAAATATCCTGTAGTACAAGTCCAATGAGAATGTCCAGAAAAATCCCTTTATTTTTAACTGCTTTTTTCCTTCCTGCAGGAATTAGCAGAAAACTAAGTGTTCATGCACAGCTCTGATTTCTTATTTACTATATAGAGGAAAATTGATGCAAATAATATTTTTGTACAGAAAAGTGCAACAGTAAATGGCCAATTTATGAAAACCTTACACCATGATCTGATCATTTGATACACAACCATTACCATGTTTGGATAAGCAGTCCATTTCCTTATATAGAGTGTTACATCAAGATGCATGTATCAGAACAAACATTCAACTAGTATTTGGCCAGCCCTGCAAATTGTGGCGATCCACTTTATCACCACGGGGATCCGCATCCAGGGATGTGGATGCAGATACCTGCAGCTCATTTTTTGCGGATGCGGATACAAAATTTGGTATCTGCACAAGGTGCTAAATATTTGATCAAGAGAAGCTTGGAGGGCAAAGAACTGGCTTATTTCAGATCAAGGGACCAGTTCTATTACATTTAAAAGATATTCAATAGATTGTATTTGGCTCTGGTGAAGCCACATCTGGAATATTGTGTCCAGTTCTGGGCCCCACACTATACAAAGGATGTGGATGCATTGGAGAGTGTCCAGCGGAAGGTGACCAAAATGATTAGGGGGCTGGAGCGCAGGACCTATGAGGAGAGACTGAGGGATTTGGGTTTGTTTAGTCTGCAGAAGAGAAGAGTGAGGGGGATTTGATAGCAGCCTTCAACTTCCTGAAGGGAGGTTCCAAAGAGGACGGAGAAAGGCTGTTCACAGCAGTGAGGGATGGTAGAACAAGGAGCAATGGTCTCAAGTCACAGTGGGGGAGGTCTAGGTTGGATATTAGGGAAGACTATTTCACTAGGCGGGTGGTGAATTACTGGAATGGGTTACCTAGGGAGGTGGTGGAATCTCCATCCCTAGAGGTTTTTAAGTCCTGGCTTGACAAAGTCCTGGCTGGGATGATTGAGTTGGGGTTGGTCCTGCCTTGGGCAGGGGGCTGAACTTGATGACTCCTGAGGTCTCTTCCAGCTCTATGATTCTACGATTCTATGAAAATATCTAGATAAATGTGTACCATTAATCAGCCAAGGACTTTATATGTAAATATCGTAACATTCACTGAGCACATCCATATACTGGAAACATGCCTGCAAGCTTGGACCATGTATAAGCTCACATCTTACATCACACTTACATGCAACACCAGCTTATCACAAGGCCAGGTTTCCCTGCAGCCCTCGCTCATCAGCCCAGACTTGCATGCTTGGAGCTCCTTCCTACTTCCTTTCCCCTTGTGATGCTCTCCCCAATTGCCTTGTTAATGGAGTGATTCTCACCCAGGTACTCACACAAAAGAGAGTAATTGCCCCCCCCCCCCCCCCCCCCCCGCTGGGCCTGGGGTCTTCAGGGCCCAGGGTGCTGCTGACAGCTGTCACACATGTTTAGTAGACTGTAAATCAAAATGAGGTAAAACAGCAGCTTTCAGTCTAATTTCCAGTGTACTAGTATCCCCAGCACAAAATACTCCCTTTTTCTTACATCTCAGCAGATATCAGAAGGGTTCAATGAACTATACTTCAAGCCCAGAACTCAGTAATTCCAGATTAATGAGATTAATGAGGGTTAGGGAGGTGTGCAGGAAACATAGCAACATCAGGAAATTTGCACCTATTCTGTAGGAAAAAACATGGGGAATTTTTGTCCAGGGCTGTCAGATACTTCTCACAAGCACTGAATTCACATGGAGAATACAACGCACAAAAACATTACTCTTTGATTTAACAAGCTTGGCCTTTCCTCCTTATTTCTAACTGTATACTAATGACACGTCTCCCTGAGACAATGCTGTGTGGAGAAATGAAGATAAAATTTAGCATAAAAAACTGATTATGAGAATATGCTCTGGGGCCAGGCACAAGAAAAGAAAAATATAACAAGACTCAAGAGCACTTACCACAGCAAGAAAACAGGAAAAGGGAGTTGCAGTCATTTCTAAAATAGTCATTTGAAAATTTCCTGTTAGCCTCTACCAAAGTGAAAGAACCAGTGACCAAAAAAAAAAAGCACGAAAAGAAAAGATTTACAACAAAAGGTGAAATCTTGTGGACTTTAAGGTCTTAAGGGATCATCATCATCACCTAGTCCTACCAGTATCTCTTCTTGCACAAGCAGGTGTTCCATTCCTGTGATCATTCTCGTAGCTCTTCTCTGCACCTGGCCCAGTTTGAATTCATCTTTCTTAAATCATAGAATCATAGGGCTGGAAGAGACCTCAGTAGGTTGTTGCATAAAAAAGCCTCCACCTGAGCTCACTAGATTTATATTCATGGATTTTCTAAAGCTACACCAAACTGTAAGGTCTAAGGTTTTAAACTGCAACTTATTGTGATCCTTGTCAGTCTTTGCAATCTGTGTAACTCTCGAACTTACTGTAAATTGCAACTTTGTAATCTTTGTAACATGCAGCCACCTTGCTTGTAACTTTCCCTAAGCTGCATTCTCCCCTGAGTGAATGGAGAGAGAGTGTGAGTGTGTTTGAAGAAGGCTTGGAACAATGGACCACATGGCAATGAGTCATGGCAATGAGACAGTATGGGCATGCTCTCTGCTGGATAAAGGGAAGTCTGGGCATGCTCCCTGATGACAAGGTGAATGAGTCACAGGAGCCATTCGGACACTATATAAAGAGAAGGAGAACATGTGAGACTCTCTTTTTCCTTCCACTGATCCTGAGAAGTTCCCCTCCAGTGTCTTTCCTCCTGACCAGCTTCCCCAGCCATGATGAGCACACAGACCCTCCAGGATCCACATGCCTTACCTCCTGCAATCTATATGTCTGTGTAAGTGTGTGATTGCCTGAGGGCAGGAATGAATGGGTGTGAATGAGTGAATGAATGGAGGGGTGTGCTTGCTTGCTTGCCTGCCTGCCTGTGTGTGTGTGTGTGAGAGAGAGTTCTATCTTCTTTAGCTTAAAACCTTTGGTAGCTGCTTTCTCCTCTTTAGTTTTACCTAGTGGAAATAAACCCATACTAGTGTAACCCTGGGTGGTCTCCAGTGAGAATATTTTTGGGGTAACAGAGGTCATCAAGTCCAACCCTCTGCCCAATGCAGGACCAACCCCAACTAAATCATCCCAGCCAGGGCTGTGTCAAGCTGGGATTTAAAAACCTCTAGGGATGGAGATTCCACCACCTCTCTAGGTAACCCATCCCAGTGCTTCACCAGCCTCCTAGTGAAATACTTTTTCCTAATATCCAACATAGACCTCCCCCACTAAGACTTGAGACCATTGCTCCTTGTTCTGCCATACAGCATTACTGACAACAGTGCCTCTCCATCTTTTTTGGAGCCTCCCTTCAGGGAGCTGAAGGTTGCTATCAAATCCCCCCTCGCTCTTCTCTTCTGCAGACTAAATAAGCCCAAATCCCTCAGCCTCTCCTCATAGGTCATGTGCTCCAGCCCCCTCATCATTTTGGTTGCCTTCCAGAGGACTTTCTCCAATGCATCCACATCCTTTCTGTAATGGGGGTGGAGGCACAGAACTGTATGCAATACTCCAGATCTGGCCTCGCCAATGCCAAATGAAGGGGAATACTCACATCTCTAGATCTGCTGGCAATACTACTAATGCAACCCAATATGCCATTAGTCTTATTGGCTACAAGGGCACACCTAACAAAATCATCCCAGCCCGGGATGTGGGAGATCAGAATTGCACACACTATTCCAGATGAGGCCTCTCCAGTGCCCTGTATACGAGTACTAACACTTCTTTGTCTGTACTGGAAATACCTTGCTTGGTGCATCCTAGAACAGCATTAGCCTTTTTCAGTGCTGCCTCAGTGAAAGCTCAGTCAACTGATATACTCTGCTCTTGCTCCTCTTATGTTGCTTCCAACTAGTTCCAGTTTATATAAAAAAAAATGTTGTTCATCCCTAAGTGTATGAGTTAGCACTTTTCACAATTACATTTCATCCCTTTTCTATTACCTCAATTTTCAAGGTGATCCATATCTTCTGGTATGATACTCTGGTCCTACTCTTTAGTTTCAATACTTCACACCTTTGTGTTGTGCACAAACTTCATCACCACTTGTGCCAGTGAAAATGTTGACTAAGATTGGTCCTAAAACCAATCTCTGATGAACCGCACTACCGACTTCCCTCCAGTCTAACGGTTCTCCCTGTTCAGTATGACCTGGTTGTAGTCTCCCCCTTAATCGGTTCTTACCCAGCTTTTGATTCTCAGATTACTAGATAGATGCAGAAGATGGGGATTAATTTCCCCATCTTGTATCAAATGCATCATTCAAGTACATGTAGATTAAGTCTTAGTGCATTTCTCTTGTCTAGAAAAATCAGTTATCTCCAGGTCGGTCTCTTTTGTAAAACTAGGTTTTATTTTATCCACTTACTGTTTACCACTATACCCTGTTCTATTTTCTCTTTCAAAATTTGTTCTAAGATCTTGCATACAGCTGATATCAAACTAACAGGCCTGTAGTTTCCCAGATCACTTTTTTCCTTTCTTAAATTCTCCAGTCACAGGACATGACCACTGAGTTTATAGATTGACTAAAAATCCTTGCTATTCGCTAGTCTGCTTCCTTAACTTGTTGTCTTAATTTTTTTAAGTTTTCCGTCATAAAAATCAAGGGACTGTAGCTGCAGAGCTAGTTTTGTTTATCCTTCAATTTAGCTTAAATAAATTAACTCATGAGCACTCATACGAAGTGATCACTCAGATTCTCACTACTTAGCAATATATTTTCTTTTAGATATTATGTCTTGTTGACTGGGTGACTATTTGGTAAAGAACTCTGTCAGCTGGACCTCAGAATATCTGGACCCAGTCTATGAAGTTGAAGTCTCCCATAATCAAACCAATTCCAAATAGTATTTATTTAATTTAAAAACATTGGAGAGGTCTCTATCCACATCTGGACCAGATCCAAAAGATCTGCCTTGATCCTGCCTTGAGGGCGGGGGGCTGGACTCGATGACCTCTCGAGGTCCCTTCCAGTCCTATTATTCTATGATTCTATGATTCTATGCAGCAGACCCCAAGCACTTCCCCAAGGAGCCTCTGCTCTTTCCTCCCCATACTGATTTTCATCCAGGCAAATTATGTTCATTCCACCCTTCTTCATTGTTCTCCCATCTTCAGTTACTGCTGCTCGGACCCTCCGTTTTCCAACTCAACAAACCTATTCCCCTGCTCTATTTCTCACTTGTTAGCCAGTCTTTTCCTCTGCCTTGTTCTCATAGTTGCAGGCTTCCACTGCCACTTTCCTCACCCAGCAGTGTACCCTCATAGTTCTCTGCTCTGACTTGCGTCCACGAGTCTTGGGTTTTCTTGTCAGCCTCTACCCTCCGCTCTCCATCATCTGACCAAATCCCCTTTGTAACTCTTCGAGCTGTATCTCCACACCTTGGATCTTCACTTTGATCAGATACATCAGGCAGCACTTCATACAAATGAAGGCCCTTTGAAGTACCCTGTCTTATTTTCTGTCTTATTCTCATTAAAAAGGGGATAGAGAATAAGACAGAAAATATCTTATTGCCTCTATATAAAACCCTGGTATGCCCACATCTTGAATACTGCGTACAGATGTGGTTTCCTCATCTCAAAAAAAGATATATTGGCATGGGAAAAGATTCAGAAAAGGGCAACAAAAATGATGAGGGGTTTGGAACAGGTCCCTTATAAAGTGAGATTAAAAAGACTTGAGCTTTTCATCTTATAAAAGAGGAGACTAAGTGGGGATATGATAGAGGTCTATAAAATCAGGACTGGTGTGGAAAAAGTGAATAGGAAAAGTTATTTACTTATTCTCTCAATAGAAGAACTAGGAGGTCATCAAATAAAATTAATAGGAAGCAGGTTTAAAACAAACAAAAGGAAGTTTTTCTTCACTCAGTGCATAGTCAACCTGTGGAACTCCTTGCCAGAGGATGTGGTGAAGGCTAGGACTTCAACAGAGTTAAAAAAAAAGAGCTAGATAGATTCCTGGAGGTTAGGTTCATCAATGGCCATTAGCCAGGATGGGTAGGAATGGTGTCCCTAGTCCTTGTCATTCATTTCCAGACAAACAGAGGAGGAATCACATGAGGATTACCTGTTGTATTCCCTCCCTTTGAGGCATCTGGTATTGGACACTGTCGGCAGACAGGATACTGGTCTAGATGGACCATTGGTCTGACCTTGTATGGCCGTTCTTATGTTCTTATGTATCCTTTCCAGATTAAACGTACAACCCAATCATCTTCATTGTCTCCTCCATTCTTTGGGTTCCTACCACTGCTGTCTCTGTAGCAGTCATAGCCTGGCCAACAGTGCATTAATAGGGTCAATGTAGCTACAAAACAAAGCACTTCAGAAGAAGCACTGCTCTGGGGTATTTTGCTTTACCCCATGTTGATATTTGTGTGTTTGAGATGTAATAGATCAGTTTGTAGGATAACAGTGAACATCTCTTATTTATTCTTGGATCTGGACTTGTTAATACTCCAATCATTTGAAGAAGAGGGTTGTGCCCACGAAAGCTCATAATACCATCTGCATGTTTCGTTAGTCTTTAAGTTGCAGATAGACTATTCATTGTTTTTAAGTTTTTCCAGATACAGACTAACTTGGCTACCCCTCTTAAGGTTTTGTAACATCCCTGTCCGTCATATGAGCAAGTAAGGTTTCCTGAAAAGGTGAATACACATTTATAGACAGCATGCTGGGTGGGGTAGGACTAGGACTTAGAAGACTTGGGTTCACCTCTAGGCTTTACCTTAGATATTTCTCCCCACATGATTCCATAATCTTTGGCAGAAGGAATTTCCTTTGCCCTGTCCATTTAGTAAACTATTTAGGTTAGGGTCTGTCTGTTATTCTTCACTGTGTTTTTAAAGATGTGCAGCCTAATGGAGCCCTTAAACTTCTAGGGATTATCACAATCCAAATAAGAAATAATTGGTCTTAGACGATTAGATTTTCATCAGTAATTGTCAGTAACCATCAATTTCACCAGACACACACTGTCAAAAAAATTCCCATTGATGCTAATCAAAAGCTACAGCTAGGCAAAGTAAGAAAAATGTTGCTTAGGATGTTTGACGTTAGGATGGCTACTTTGTATACTTTGACAATCTGTTAATCGTTCTAAAGCTTTCATTTTTTGAATCTCAACATCCTGTCATTAAATAAGTATTGCCCGAGACTCCCATAATTTCCCAGGATATGAAAATTTAATACAAAGTTTTATAAATACTTAAATCCCCACAATTTTGCTCAGTTGTGAACATTTAAATCAATAAACATTGACAAAAAATCTTAAAAATAAATCTTAAATCTTAAAACAAATATACCTGTTACAGGGTGAGTGACTCCTTTAGGGGGAGTTGGGATGTGACCTGCCTGTGGCATAAGCTGCTTCCCGGTCTGACAGGGGTGGGACCAATGGGGCCTTATAAAAGATCAGAACATGATCACTCTGGAGTGTGAAACCACAGGGGACCCTCACAAATTCCTGTGGGAGTCCCTAAGCCAGGGTCCGCAAGAGGCTGCGGGCTCCAGGGGAAATGGCCAGAGCTGTATGACAGAGCAGAGAAAGATGCAAGGGGCAGAACCAAACGGGGATGAGACTAGTAAGTAACCCAGGGGAACCAGCCTGCAGGCCCAAACATTCTCTATTGAAGACAGACTTAAAGATAGCTCAGAAAGAAGCTGAACACAAGGACCAGAGGTAGGATGAAGAAACGTCCATCAAAAAATGGAAGAAACTTTTTGTTTGCTAAGGTATTTATTTGGACTCTTGCGATCCCAGAAAGATTTAGGTTTGTTTGTGGCTTGTGTGGAGGGGACAAGCCACGTCTTCAGGACTGTCGTGTATATAGAGAGCTGAGGAGACCCACATGAGGGGGTAGAAAAAATGAGGCTGAAAACACAGTGCTGACCTTGGCCAACAAGAGATTCTACAGGCAGGCTTGCCATATGACAGTGCCTTTAAAGTTGAAGTTATATTGACTCTCAATCTCTTCCTCCGATTTAGCCAACTATTCCCAATTTGGCAAGCAATCTAATGCAGGCAAGAAATGATTTCACATCTCAATGTATGTATGTTGGTCGGCCTCACCTCTATATGATGATTGTTTTTTACAACCAGAGTGATGAAAATATTGGCTGCCATCACAAAAATTCTTTGGTGGGACACGTTCCTACCTCCCAGCTGGTGGGATCTGAGGAGTTATCCCTGAAACAACTCTGGCATTGATTTCCTTGCATCATAAGCAGAAGCCGTCCAGTCACAGGATACAGGGGAAAGATTCCATGTTCGCTGCTTTCCCCTCCAGCATTTTGCGGTGTAGTTTGTTTTTGCAAAACAAAAATGTCAAAATGCAGGATTGTACCGTTCCATCTGTAGTCTGCCCAAAAGAAAAACTTGTACCAATCACAGTGGGTAGCATCACTCTTCTAATTCTATGAAAATGTGTTGGGTCACTTCCTTTTTCCATTCTATTTCACGGCATCAGTTCTACCCTGCTGTCCTGTACAAAATTGCACATGATAATCCCAGAGATCTAATTTTATTAAAACACTTGGGCTACGGCTACATTGGCATCCCTTTCCGGAAAAGGGATGCTAATGTGACGAGTCGGAATTGCAAATCCTACTTGAAAGTAGGAATAAGAAATCCTCCGGAAAAGGGCTTATTTTCCGGAGAATCGCATCTAGACTGGCGCTTTTCTCCGGCTTATCCCCAAGCCGGAAAAAAGCGGCAGCCATGTAAATGCAAATGCCGCGGGGGATAGTTAAATCCCCCGAGGATTTGCAATTCCGAAGTGTCTAATCTCCATCCCTTTTCCGGAAAAGGGGTGCAGTGTAGACACAGCCTTGTGGTGTTTTAGATGCTGCTTGTAATTATTAGAACTGGGAGCACTGGCTGTTGGGAATCTGGAAGCACAGGAAACAGGAAGGAGGGGAGAGGAGATGGGCCAGGCCTGAGTGAGAGCTACAGAGGGGAGCAGCAGCAGCTTTATCAAGAGGTTTCACCTTTGGAAAATAAAGGCCTGTTAAAGTTTGTTACTACCTTGCTTGCACGATACAACATTTTGGCAACGAGGAAGGATCTTCTGCCTCTGAACCCACCTGCACCCTTTCTGCAAAGGCCAGGTGAGCCTCCAATTGCTTTTACTGCCTGGATCCATATGTTTGAGACTTATCTGCTTGCAATCAGTGCTACAGAGATTTCTGAAGTAAAAAAGCATGCTCTGCTAATCCGCTGCCTTGGAGCAGAAAGGCAGCGTATATTTTACACTTTTCCCCTTGCAGATGATAAATATGAGACTGTACTCATTGCATTAAAGAACTTTTTTGTGTCAAAAGTGAATGTAGTAGCTAATCGTTACAGATTTCGCCAGCGTGAGCAGAAACCAGGGGAGACTATAATGCAGTATGTTGCTTCTCTGAGGAGTCTGATTGTAACTTGTGATTTTGGGAATACGGCAGATGAGATGATTAGAGACCAGCTCGTTGAGAAAACAACCATGCTTTGTGTAAGAGAACGCTTGCTGCTAGAGCCACAACTTACACTGGAAAAAGCAATAACCATTGCTACCCAGATTGAGTCAGCTATAGCAGAAGCCAAAATAATGAGCATGGATACAGGAGGCCCAGTCCAGGCTGTGACTCCTTTGCAGAAAAATGCACGATTGCTGCAGACAATCAATCACAAGGGGAAAACTAATGAAAAACCACAGAATCGGCAAATTCAAAGCACAGCAAAAGCATGCTTTCGCTGTGGATCCCCGCAACACCTTGCAAGCTACTCAAGATGTCCTGCAAAAGAAGCTCAGTGCAATCACTGCAAAAAGATTGGGCATTTTGCTAAGGTCTACCACAGTAGACAGTCCAATCAACAGGTGCATGCAGTTACAATACCAGATGTTACTGTGCTGAGTGTAGACAAAGTCGCTACTGCACATATTGCAGAACAGATAAGGTGCATTGTAAATGTTTCTGCCACACCGTCAGGCAAATCATATCCTATTCAGCTAACGTTGGACATTGGTTCAGCAGTATCTATACTACCTGAGTCCATCTATTTGCATTACTTTAAAAATGTGCCTCTGACTGAACCCAAACTTCACTTGGTGTGCTATTTGAAAAACCAAATTCCAGTACATGGCTGCCTGTCAGCAACAATGACTTTTGGTGATTGCTGTGTAAATGCAGAGTTCTACATTGTCCACAAAGGCACTCCTATCCTTGGCAGAGATTTTTTGGCTGCTTTAAACCTCAGGACAGTTAATGGACGAATTGATCTTCCTCGGCAAAGCATTCTTGCAGTACACACACCAGTTTCAGCTGGGACCCAAGACCAGGTTGAGGAGAAACTTGGCTGTGCTTATGGGTTTGTGCATAAAGTAAAAATGCAACAATGTGATGCCTGTACGACAGAAGTTACAGCGCTTACCATTTTCAGTCAGGGAAGCTGTTTCAGAGGAACTTAAAAGAACTTGTTCAAAAAGACATTATTGAAGAGATTGAATTCTCGGAATGGGTTTCACCTATAGTAATGACACAGAAGAAGGATGGAGGCATTCGCCTTTGTGTGGACTTAAGGGAGCCAAATAAAGCTATTGTGATTGACAGCCACCGTCTTCCTCACATTGAAGAAGTATTTGCAGAACTCCGTGGAGCAGATGTTTTCTACTCTTGACTTGCAGAGCGCATACCACTAGGTTATGTTGCATGAAGATAGCAGAGACCTCACAGTATTTATTACACATGAGGAACTATTTCATTTTAAATGGGTTCCATACGGTCTTGCATCTGCCCCAAGTGCCTTCCAAAAAATGATGTCATTGATTCTGAAGAATCAACATGGAGTTCAGTGCTATCTGGATGATATTATCGTGTTTGGAAATACTTCGGAGGAGCATGACAATAATCTGCAATCTGTACTAAACTGCATCAGCACAGCAGGCCTCAAGCGCAATATGTCTAAATGCAAATGTAGACAAACAGAACTCTCCTTTCTGGGGCATACCATTTCACCAGCTGGACTAAAACCTGATCCAGATCATATCCTAGCAATTTCAAATGCTCCTCCTCCATCAGATTTGCAAACCTACATTCCTTCTTGGGTCTTACTTCCTGGTATGCAAAATTCATTCCCAATTATGCTTCTGTCATTGAACCATTACGAGAATTACTACGGAGAAGTTCAACGTACAAGCTAGTTTGGAAACTGTGAAAGACTTGATTGTACATAGTCCAGTACTTGCACTATTTAGTCCTGTATTGCCCACAAATGTGACTACTGATGCTTCTGATTATGGACTTGGGGCTGTCCTCACACAACTTCATGAGGACAACACAGAGAGGACTGTTGCATTTACTTCAAGGACACTGAGTGATGCTGAGAGAAAATATTCTACAGTTGAAAAAGAAGCACTTGCTTGTGTCTGGGCTACTGAAAAATGGAGAACTAACCTGTGGAGCCGCATGTTCAAGTTGCGCACAGACCACAGCCCTTTGACAACATTGCTAACCATGAAAGGACTGGGAAGAGCAGGGAATCGTATTGCTAGATGGTCTGCAAGACTATTCTCTTTCAATTGTGAACTGGAATATAAGCCTGGAAACCAAAATGTGATAGCTGATTGCCTTTCTCGCCTGCCTTTGTCTTCACCAGATGGTCCACCGGAGGATGAGGATGAAGCAGTTGCGCTTATTACAAGCACTCTTACTGCAGTAACAAGAGAGCAATTTCAAGCTGCTTGTTCAGCATGTCCAATTCAACAAAAGCTACGGGAATTTCTGACAAAGGGATGGCCTAGTAACCCTAAAAACCTTGACCCAGTTGTGCTGCCTTATTTTAGAATTTGCAATGAACTTTCTTTGCTTGATGGCTGTGTGCTACGAGGTACACACCAGCTACTTGTGCCAGAAGAATTACAGCCAAAACTCATACAGCTGGCACACGACACTCATCAAGGTATTGTCAGAACCAAACAACGACTACGAGATCTGGGGATGGACTCCCACACTGAAGAAATCATAAAATCCTGTGTCACTTGCCAAATCCATGATAAGACGGCAGTGACATGTACCCCACCATTGCAGCCTGTTCCTCTTCCGGATTCTGCCTGGGAAAAAGTTGCGATTGACATCGTAGACCCTTTGATACTGCTCCAATTGACTGTCGTTATGCCATCACTTTAATAGACTATTTCAGTAAATGGCCTGAAGTGGCGTTTACATCGCACATTTCTTCTGCTACAGTACTCAAGTTCCTCTCTACAGTTTTTAGCAGGGAAGGTAACCCCAAAGAACTGGTTTCAGATAATGGTAGTCAATTTACTTCCATGGAATTTGAAACTTTTCTAGCAGAGAGAAGCATTTTACATAGAAGATCATCCCTGTATTACCTTCAAGCCAATGCGGAAATCGAAAGGTTTAACAGAAGTTTGAAAGAGAGTTTGCAAACGGCTAAACTGGAAGGGCGCTTGTGGATAACCTTCACTACTGATTTCTTGCAAGCTTACACGACATGCCACAACGCAAAGATCACCCGCAGAGTTACTGCATGGAAAACAGATGAATACTAAACTGAACATTGCTGGATTGTTAAAGACAAGACCTGATGCACCAAATGAGGATACTGTGAGAAAAACAGTTAAACAGAAGCAAGCAAAGTATAAGGCTTTCACAGACAAACGGCGGGGTGCTAAGGAACCCAAGTTTGAGTGTGGTTCCTTCGTTAGAGTAAGAAAACCTGGAATTCTACGCAAAGGGGACCATAAAGTCACATCTCCTCTTAAAATCATAGAGAAGAAAGGACCTTACACCTATCGACTTTCTGATGGGCGGGTATGGAATGTTTCTTATCTTGCACCTGCCTATGCACCAAGAGGAGATGATGCTAACACCCAGCCCACGTTGTATGGCTTTACCATAGCACCAACACAACAAGACATTGCACTGGAACCGGGGTTTGAGAGACGGTCTGTCAGACCTAGACGACCACCTGTCTGGACTAGAGACTATGTTATGTAGTATTTGCAGTGTTTTCAGTGTAATATTTCTGCCAACAGTATAGTGTCTTGTTCCATATTTGTTGCTGTGGTTAGAACAATGTTTATTTTATAATTGGGAGAGCTTCTTAAGAGAGGAGGGAATGTGGTGTTTTAGATGCTGCTTGTAATTATTAGTATTGGGAGCACTGGCTGTTGGGAATCTGGAAGCACAGGAAACAGGAAGGAGGGGGGAAGAGATGGGCCAGGCCTGATTGAGAGATACAGAGGGGAGCAACAGCAGCTTTGCAAAGAGGTTTCACCTTTGGTAAATAAAGGCCTGTTGAAGTTTGTTACTACCTTGCTTGCATGATACAAGAACACTCATATCTAGTTCACCACTGCAGCTATAGCTAGATCTAGCTGTCCCAGATTTAATACCATTTCATGACTGTAAGGCACCACGGACAGGGAGAGTATGCACTCTAAATAAATCCTGAATCAATGGCCCTATGCACTTTGAGGCCTTTCCTTTCGGGTGTATGGAGGGAGAAAACCTGGGAGATTGTTTCCCATATATCTGGGGCAGTTATTATTCCAGTCTATCGTTAATTCACACAAACACTTGCTGACATAGGCTTGCACAGCATTATTACACTTCATTTTCTTTGTTTCAACAGAAAGACAGACCAAACAAAAATCAATGTAAACCCAAGGGGGCACATTCAAATTGTCTTGAAATAAATTTTTCACATTCAGCTTCTTTTTTTGTTACTGCATCTTTAGAAGGCCCCTGTGAACCTCCTTCATTTCTATACTAGGCTGAAAAATCATGGAAGGGATCCTAAAGGAATCCATTTTGAGACACTTGGATGAGAGGAAAGTGATCAGGAATAGTCAGCATGGATTCACAAAGGGCAAGTCGTGCCTGACCAATCTGATTAGCTTCTATGATGAGGTAACTGGCTCGGTAGACATGGGAAAGTCAGTGGATGTTATATACCTTGACTTTAGCAAGGCTTTTGATACGGTCTCCCACAATATTCTTGCCAGCAAGTTAAGGGAATGTGGATTGGATAAATGGACGGTAAGATGGATAGAAAGATGGCTAGAAGGCTGGGCCCAGCGGGTAGTGATCAACGGTTCGATGTCAGGATGGCGGTCGGTTTCTAGTGGAGTGCCCCAAGGTTTGGTTCTAGGAAAGGTTTTGTTCAATATCTTTATTAATGACCTGGATGAGAGGATAGATTGCACCCTCAGCAAGTTTGCAGATGACACTAAGCTGGGGGGAGAGGTAGATACGCTTAAGGGCAGAGATAGGATCCAGAGTGACTTAGACAAATTGGAGGATTGGGCCACTAGAAATCTTATGAGATTCAACAAAGACAAGTGTAGAGTCCTGCACTTGGGACGGAAGAATCCCAAGCATAGTTACAGGCTGGGGACCAACCAGTTAAGTAGTAGTTCTGCAGAAAAGGACCTGGGGGTTACAGTGGATGAGAAGCTAGATATGAGTCAACAGTGTGCCCTTGTAGCCAAGAAGACTAATGGCATATTAGGTTGCATTAAGAGGAGCATTGCCAGCAGATCCAGAGATGTCATCATTCCCCTTTATTCGGCTTTGGTGAGGCCACATCTGGAGTATTGTGTCCAGTTCTGGGTCCCCCACTACAAAAAGGATGTGGACGCATTGGAGAGGGTCCAGCGGAGGGCAACCAAAATGATTAGAGGGCTGGAGCATATGACCTACGAGTAGAGGCTGAGGGACTTGGGTCTGTTTAGTCTGCAGAAGCGAAGAGTGAGGGGGGATTTGATAGCAGCCTTCAACTTCCTGAAGGGAGGTTCCAAAGAGGATGGAGAGAGGCTGTTCTCAGTAGTGACAGATGGCAGAACAAGGAGCAATGGTCTCAAGTTGTGGTGGGAGAGGTCCAGATGGGATATTAGGAAAAACTATTTTACTAGAAGGGTAGTGAAGCATTGGAATGGGTTACCTAGGGAAGTAGTGGAGTCTCCATCCCTAGAGGTATTTAAGTCACGGCTTGACAAAGCCCTGGCCGGGTTGATTTAGATGGGATTGGTCCTGCCTAGAGCGGGGGGCTGGACTTGACGACCTTCTGGAGTCTCTTCCAGTTCTATGATTCTATGATAAGGGGATGGTTGGATGAAATAACAGGATCTTGGTAACTAATTGACCATTCATTATTAGTTGGAAATAGGTCAATGGAGGGATGATAGGAGTTGCTATAGGGAACTTTCTGGGTGTCTGGCTGGTGAGTCTTGCCCACATGCTCAGGGTTTAGCTGATCGCCATATTTGGGGTCGGGAAGGAATTTTCCTCCAGGGTAGATTGGCAGAGGCCCTGGAGGTTTTTCGCCTTCCTCTGTAGCATTGGGCACAGATCACAGCTGAAGGACTCTCTGCATGTTGGGTCCTTCAAAGTATTTGAATGCTTCAATATCTTGATATAGGTGAGAGGATTATTCTAAGGGGGGTGGTTGAGATTCTGTGGCCTGCACTGTGCAGGGGGTCAGACTAGATGATCATAATGGTCCCTTCTGACCTTAAAGTCTATGAGTCTGAGAGAGCACGGCGGGCTCCTTCCCACAGAGCAATTAGGAAGTATCAATTTCCTGGGGTACAGTAAACAGGTGGAATGACAGTTTGGGTGCACAATGTACAAAAGCCGGATGGGACACTTGGACACGATTCTTTGGGGTCTTGCTTTCAGCAAGTGGCTGGTCTTATATGGCACTGTGCATGCAAAGGGCAGGGGAATCGCTTGTGTGTGACAGGAAGAGTTGAATAACATTTAATAACAATGGTTCCTTTCAGGCTGGTCACTTGGAGGAACTTGGGTTTCATGTTCAAAGTCTGTCAGCAGAGCCCTCTGTTCACCTTCCTAGGCAAAATACAATATGACAGTTCAAATATCGTGTTTTTCTGCCACACATACTGGGCCTGATCCAAAGCCCGTTGAAGTCAATGGCAAGACTCGCACTGACTTCACCGAGTAGGAGTTCAAACCATATGATCCTGAAGACAGGTCACGCTTAACATGTGCCCTTGTCAGGAACTCAGCAAAGCAAGGTTGTCTAAAACAAACATGTTAGCAGGTTTCCTTAAAGTCTAGTGCGGCCTGATGCTTCAGGAACAAGGCCAGGTAAATGTGGATGGCCCTGAAAACATCTGCATGGAGGTTCAAAGCCTATGAAGAGGCAAATTTGGAAAGCAATTATTTTTGCCCTCGTTAGCTATACTAAAAAGTTTTTTTTTACAGTTACATTCTCCCCGAGTGCTCTCTCAAACCAGAGGCTTGATATGATGGGGCTTTGGCTTGATTTCCATGATATGTAGAACAATTCCACAGGGGTTAGGTCAACTATTTACTGAGGGAGGGTGTGGCATTGTGGAGGGGGTGTTCTATTTTTAGCATTTCTGCGGGTGGGAGGGTGGTGTAAATGTGTTTTCTATTTTGTTGTTGTGGAGAGATCCCAGAGAAGCCCAGGGAGAGTCAGAATTCGACATCTGCAGCATGTGGGCCTCTGATTAGTTATGATTAGATCTATCAAAAATGTGACTTAGGCACTCGTTGTACATGGCCTGTGGATTCAGAGCTTCACATGTGTAAAGGAATGAGCTTTTTTTCCTTCCCTTTGGCAATAAGCTAATGGAAAAAGATACTATTGCTTACAGACAGGCGGTTAAACTTTTGCAGAAGTTCCTAGAGGCCAGCAAACAAATCCAGGCCTGGCAGTTTGATTCACAAAGGCATATCAGGTTTGGAGAGTAGGATATTAATTTCTTAGGTCTCAGACTATAGTTTTCATCACCTGCACATGTGTGGCAGTTCAACAAGTTTCTGGGTTTGATAGATTTGTTGACTGTTACTCTATCCCCCACTACTCATCATCTAGACAAGGGGGCATCTTTGCACAGTGGCTTAAATCGTTGTTCAAAACAAAGCAATTTCTTCTGCTTCGTAGTAAGACTGGTTGCTTTTCTGAATGTTACACCAGAGCAGTAGAGAGGCTGGGATGATTTCGTTGGGATTGGCCCTGCTTTGGGCAGGGGGCTGGACTCGATGACCTAGAATCATAGAGCCGGAAGAGACCTCAGGAGGTCATCAAGTCCAGCCGCTTGCCCAAGGCAAGACCAATCCCAACGAAATCAACCCAGCCAGGGCTTTGTCAAGCCGAGACTTAAAAACTCTAGGGATGGAGATTCTTCCTCCTCCCTATGTAACCCATTCTAGTGCTTCACCAGCCTCCCAGTAGAATAGTTTTTTCCTAATATCCAACCTAGACCTCCCCCACTGTAACTTGAGACCACTGTTCCTTGTTCTGCCATCTGTCACTACTGAGAACAGCCTCTCTCCATCCTCTTTGGAACCTTCCTTCAGGAAGTTGAAGGCTGCTACATCTTAGATAGCCAGCTGATTGCCCAACCTTCTCCTGAGGTCTGTTCCAGCCCTCGGATTCTATGATTCTATGACTGCTGCCTCCCTCTTCTATGACACGAAGCCTCTCAATATGCAAATCAGAACTGCATTGGACTGCTTAACTGTGGGGTAAACTAATGTCCTATCCATCATCCCTAGGGTTTTTTTTTTAACATAAACCTGCTTTTCAAGCATCTTTTTCCCTTGCTGCTGAATGTATGTTTCAGATTAACCCACCCCTCACCCGCCCCGCCTCCTTCCCAGACATCCCTAAGGTGAATATGCTATTTTCTGCCTATATTTCTGCTTGCAAAAGATGAACATTTTCCTTACCCCTTTGGGAAGTGAGTAGGAAGTGTACCTGAATGGGGGTGGAGAGGGGCAGTACTTGGATTTGTTTTATTTTTTCTATGGTACTTTTCTAGTGTTGGGTCCTTTTACAACTCACACTTCTTCAGAGAGGGCAGCCTGTCACTTGTAATGAGAACAGGTGAAAAATTGGGCATCTCACACCTGTAGGCCCAATAGAGGAAATCCAAAGTGAAGGAACAAAGGTCCAGCTCCTCAAAGTATATAGGAACCTAACTCCAACGAGAATGATTAAAGGTCTAGAGAACATGACCTATGAGGGAAGGCTGAAGGAATTGGGTTTGTTTAGTTTAGAAAAGAGAAGATTGAGGGGAGACATGATAGCAGTTTTCAGGTATCTAAAAGGGTGTCATAAGGAGAAGGGAGAAAACTTGTTCATCTTGGCCTCTGAGGATAGAACAAGCAGCAATGGGCTTAAACTGCCGCAAGGGAGGTTTAGATTGGACATTAGGAAAAAGTTCCTAACTGTCAGGGTAGTCAAACACTGGAATAAATTGCCCAGGGAGGTTGTGGAATCCCCATCTCTGGAGATATTTAAGAGTAGGTTAGATAAATGTCTATCAGGGATAGTCTAGACAGTATTTGGTCCTGCCATGAGGGCAGGGGACTGGACTCGATGACCTCCCAAGGTCCCTTCCAATCCTAGTATTCTATGATTCCAACTGATTTCAGTGGAAGCTAGATGCCCAAGTACCTAAGTCTAAGGCAATGCAGGGGGTACGCACAAAAGAGAAGGGTCACATATGGCTCTCTCCAGTGCCATGCCCTAACCCGGCGCAGTGAGCCATGCAGGAGGAAAGCTACAGTAGGCTGAGATCCCTGAAGGCACGGGTCACGGCAGTTCACCTTCAGTCACCAGAAAGAGTTGGGGGGCATTCAATCCAACTGGTTATTGGGTAAAGATATTTTACCACTTGAGCTACGTCTAGACTGCAGGCTTCTTGCGCAAGAAGCTTTTATTGGAAGAGATCTGCCACAAAAACGTCTTGCGCAAGAGCGTGTCCATACTGCTAAAACGCATCCAAAAAAGTGATGCTCTTTTCCCAAAGAGAGCATCCAGACTGCAAGGATGCTCTCTAAAGTAAGCACTGGTACGCACAGAATGGCCTCCAGGGCACCTGTGCTTTTTCCTCTTTTTGCGCAAAAATCCTCTCTTCCCCATCCACACACGCCTTTTTGCAAAAGAATTCTTTTGCAAAAAGGCTTCTTCCTCATAGAAAGAGGAATACCAATTGTGCAAAAACCCCTCTGTTCTTTTGATTCTTTTGCACAAAATGTGCCTGAGGTGTGGACTCTCTGCAAGTTTTTGCAGAAAAACCGCTGTTTTTCCGCAAAAACTCGGTAGTGTAGACGTAGCCTTGGATAACAAGAGAGCTAGTGGCCTTCTGGTTCCAGCTTGGTAAAAGTTGGTTCAACGGATGAACCAGGAGTATTCTATACAGTAATTACTCGTTTAACATGTGCCCGCTTAACATGTTTTTGCAATAGCACGATTTTATTTTTAGGGAACATTTTTTGAACAACATGACAGTCCCCGAAATAACACAAAAATAATCAAGTGGCGGACTACTTCGCGTGGCGGTATAAGTGGGTGAAAACAGTGGTAATTCGCATGAGCGGATGAATGCACATAGTCACAGCGCTCCTCACGTGTTTATCTTTGTTTTAACAAACCACAGAGACTTGTGTTGCTAATTATCTTGTGTTGCTAGATATCTAATGCGGACGTTGACAACCCAGCACCATCAAAAAATTGACTTTGCCACCACCACCACCTCAAACGCAAGCCCCACCTTTTCCATTATTTTTAATGGGAAAATTGACGTTTTCGCTTAGCACAAACATTTTCAGAAACGCATCTATAGTGTTAAATGAGGAATTACCGTACGCATCTCAATTAATCAAAAGCATAACAATCCCTCAAAGGCCTGATGTTTATTTGCCAAAATTGGCAAAAGCAGAAAAAAATGCTGGGGCCACCTCGATACCATTGAAATACATGGGGAGCACCCGCAGACCTGGCCAGACAAACCACATGGACTGAAAGACTTCAAAGCCCAATGGAGTAATATGGAAAAACGTGCAAGACGCACATTAAAACAGCTGTTTCTCTGGTAAGGCTCCAAGCTGCCGAGTGCTAGAGGAGATACAGAAGCTGTCCCTGCTTTTTGGCGGAGTTCACGGAGCAGAGTGTGCACTCTACTTCTCTCCCCCTACGGTACCCCAGCGTACAGAACGGAGGTGCCCTGACAGCAGGCAGAATTTTCCTTGCCCCACAGAGAGATATGCTGGATCATTTCCTTCTCCCAACCATCCCCTCGGTGTCAATACTATCCTGCAGCTCTGTACAAAATCGCATGCAACAGATCAGGTGTGGCTTTGCTCAGACCACGTGTTTGTCCTGCTGTCCAAGTGGATGCCTCTCCGGGGTAGGACAGGGAAATTAAGCCTGGGATCATCAATAGGGCAGACACCTAAATCCCAATGAAATCCAGTTAGGCACCCAAATCCTTTAGGTTCCTTTGAAAAATCCCAGTCGAAAAGAAAAGAAAACGCAATGCATATTTTTGTGCATTGAGAACAATGATCCTTTTATAAATGAGCAATCCTGTGGCCGTATGCAGCCCATCGGGGTTCTACGTGTTGCCTGTGAGTCATTTTATTGACCCCTGCCCACACGCAGGGTTTACAGATTCTGCTGGTTTCCTTCCACCAGGGTCCCCCCCCACCACCACCGATATTACTAAAGTGATACCTACATAAAGCAAGGGCACAGAAGTGAGGTGAATGTTGATTGCATACGCCGCTGGCTGTGAGAGCTCCCTCTGCATCCAATCTTTAAAGTCCATTCTAGTCCTCCATTGTGCCAAAAACAGCACGTGAGCAAATGGGCAGAGGCAAACAGCAGAGGCAATACTTGCAGGAAAAAACATTTGATATTCCTAATTTATTTATTTAGTCACATCATCCATCACAGCCAGATGTGATAGAGATGAAAGTTTAACGAATTAAAAAGCCTGCTTGTTGCCCTAGGCATGCTTTGCTTTGTAGCTCATCTCATTAGTGTGGTTTCCTTTAATGGTTCATTTAGTTTTGGGACTAAAAATTAGAAATGAAGAAAAAGTTAATTTAAAAAGGAAATCTGTGTTTCAGTGCAGCCGCTGGTTGGCATCGCAGAACACTGGAGGATTTGAGAAGGGTAAACAGAAACCTTCTGTTAACTTTATTAATTTTGCCTTGAGGTTCTTGTTGCCAACATGTTTGGGTTCCAAATCCTGAAAGGGGAATGTTTATTAGCTTAAGAATATCTTTCCATCGGAATTTTAAGTTCTGTTTTTAAAGGCTTTATTTTTTTTAAAAAATCTACATTTTGCGCTCAACTTGTATTGCCAGCCTCCCTTTAGAGAGAAATGGTTCTTACCTCCAAATTCAAGTTCTTATATCCAAGCTCTCTAATTTAGAAACAATTTGTGCTTACGGAGTACCGGAAGACTGACATCCTCACAGCAAGGATAGCTTCCCAAAAGAACTAGGTTTTAAAAAGCAGTTGGGAAGAATGGGTACCAGGGTAGCGGGTGTTAACAGAAGCTGTGCAGACACCATTCAAGGATTGTTTACAAGAGGGAGTGAATTCCTGAGATAATTATAGTAACATGCACACAAATGTACCTCATCCTGTAAGATAAGTGAGGATAAAAGTGAAAAGCTCTACTGAAGCTAATGGCATATGCTTATTAACATCAGATGAGGATTTGGCCCCAGGCAGTTAATATATGTACATACAGTACTTTGGATACGGGGTGTTTTTTGACAGGGTGGCTCTACCATCCCTACTAGAAGTAGCAGAGGTGATCTTTTGTGGCTCTCTCTCAAAACTCCGTCTTTAGTTTCAAAGGAAGGGGTTTCTGCAGTCTGTCAAAGGCAGAGAGAACACTATCAAGTGAGCAAAGTTAAATTGTATCTGCTTTTTGATGGTGGCTTTTTTCCAGTGTTCTCAAAACAAAATGGCCCAGATGTTATCAAAAAGTGTAGGACTTAGACACCACAACATCTACGGAGACCCTGGACAGGGCTTTACAGTTCTGGAAATGTATTGCAGGTAGTTGTACTTTTCATCACAAATGAAGCATTTAAAAGGAGACAATAGTGGGCAGTGGGACAGACTGGTTGGGGTACTTTCACATTTCATTTCACAGGAAAACACTCCCCATGAATGAAATCCTTTTATATTTACCTGTAGGGTTAACATTAGCGGGGGCTCATGTGTGCTGGAGCTCTCTCAACATGAAGGCAAAGGCCAGATCTCCATTGGGAGAGGTCAATGAGAGAAACTCTCCTGTCAACTTCCCTTACTCCTTGTGACCCCATGGAGTACCAGAGCTGATGGAGGTACCATCAGCATTCGATTCAGAGGGTCCTTACTAGACCCACTAAATCAAATCCCAGAAAGATCAATCCCTGGAGTGTTGATCTCTGGACAAGTATAGATAAGGCCAAAGAATATGATTTGGGCAGAGCATTTTAGTTTAGTGGGAGAACCTAATGATTGGAAAATATGACTCAAATATTTATTATTCAAAGCATTGTAGTGAACATGTTTTAGATTAAGCTCAGGATAGGTACCAGGGAAATTAAAACATATATTCAGATTCAGTTAGCCACAGGACATATAGGAGTAAGTCCAGGTCCATGTTGGCTGTAGAATTTAGTTAGAGAACTCCCATTAATGCGAATGGGAGCTATGGAGATACATCCCAGCTCCTTGCATTGAACATTCATCCTACAACATATCAACGGCAAGGCACTGAAAAGTGCTGCATGCACCCTGTATCCCAGAGTGAATGAGAGCCAAAACCTAAAGTTTGGTAATAGAAGAATTCATTCTGGGAACGACAGCACGAGCAGCAGTAAACAGCACTGATCTAGTTACAGAGATGCAGTTCAGACACTCAGTGCTAAGTAGCTTCTAAAATGTAAACTTCCAGGCATAGCGTTCAGAGTTTCCTGTGTGAATAAATCTGTCCCCATTATTCCACGTATTTCTACAATGCCTCTTTTCAGTCTATCCTATGGAGCGCTGTGGCACTGAACAGAAAAGACTTAATACCAGCAGCTGGCAATCTGAAATAGCAGTGGCCTAGCATTGCTAAGTGTGTGTCACGCTGTGAGAAACTGCTCGCCAAGAAATTTACAAGGCCAATTCCACACATTGAGAACCGAAAGGTTAAGCTATTGTGCAAGAGAGTTGCTCTACTATCTGTTATTTTCACTTGTTTGCTCTAGTCTGTACAATATTTCACCCGCTTGCAGCAAATGGACTGAATTCTCCTCAGTGACCCTGGTTTAAATGAGTAACCCAGCATGACAACAGTAAAACTGGTATTAGTAACAGCACAATTAAGGCTGTGTCTACACTGACATATTCAGTGCTAAAACTTTAGTCATTCAGGGGAGTGAAAAAACTGACCAATAAAAGTTTTAGCTCTGAAAAGCGCCAGTACAGACACCACTTTATTGCTGGGAGCTGTATTCCTGGTGATAAAGCTACCAAACCTCATTCAGGGTGGGGGGGGGGGGGTTTATCACCAGGAGAGCTCTCCCCAGCAGTAAAGAGTGACTACACTGCCAATGCTGCAAGCTGAGGCAACAGCACCGTAATGTGAGTGGTGTAGACGTATATCCAATAATTCCCATTTGTCTGTCACATGCAACCTCTGAGCCTAAACGTGGACTCTCCTTTGACACCCTACAGACAGACAATTTAGCAGATGTTTTGCCGATGGGGCTGCTCAGAGGTGTTTTCCATTCACTTATAGAACCTCTTGAAGGTCGCTTTCAGAATAGCTGGTTCCATCCCCAACCGGAATGAACGTTAGCTTCAAGCTTCTCTTCAAAAGGCTATATTTGGAGTAGTTACTGAACAGTTTATGCTGCACTTTGCGTGTAAATACACATCCTTGTTGATGACGATTTGTGTCCAGTGCAGAGATGGAAGTCAGCCACTGGCTCCCGGCATGCTGCTCCAGTAAGAAAGAGCCAAACGGCTGGGGCACTCGGCTGTAGGAGACATGCTGTCCTCTCAGGTGGGCTCCCTGCTGAGTAGCAGGCAGTCAGGTTAAAGGGTCGGGCTGGGGCTGCACTCCCCAACTGGTCTGGGGCTGCCCCCACCCTGCCCCCCAGGCACCAGTTAGGGAGGACTAGGGGGCTGAAGCCCCCAAAATGTGTACAGGGACACTGCTTGCTGTTCTCCCTATCAGGGAGAGCACAGAGCATGCATGCCTCTCTCCTGGCAGGGGCGGAGGAACGAGCAACCCAGGCTGTGAGCTTCCCTCTCGCCCTGAGAGTGATCAAAGGGAACCGCAGGCAGTTTCCTGGTATGAATCTTGGGGGAAGCCTCTCTGCCCTCCCTACATAGCATCCGTGACCCCCTGCGCTCTCTGCATCCACACATACCCCAGTCCCTGGCCTGAGCCCCCTCTCATGCACCCAACCCTGACTCCTGCACCCCCCACACATTCAGCCCTCTCACCTCCAAACTCCTGTCCTGACTCTTGCACCCCCTCATCCCCACCACTTACCCTGAGCCCCCATACCCTCTACAACCCTCTGTCCTGAGCCCCCCACACATTGTATTTCAAGCTCCCCAACTCCCTGCCCCGAGTCTGCCCCTCCCCCCCACTACTAAGGGGGTGCAATACAACAGTAACTGTAAGAAATGTAAGTTCCTTTCACCTCTGGGCCAGTTCCTTGTGTGGCAGATCTAGGCACCTGCACACTACTGACCAGATCCTACAAGGCACTGAGTATCTTCAGCATTTATTGTCTCTCAGCATCTTTCCTTGGGCAAGGCCTGCATGCGAAATGCAAGCTCTTGGCTACATAGCTCGATAACGGACGTTGGTACAACGCTATAGTATTATCTCTGTTGAAAACAAAGCTATAATTTAACTATGTCAATGAAAGAACCTAAGGTTAAAACCAGTGCGCTCTCAATTTTATAAAGGTCTCTTCACCCAGTTTTAGTTTTTTCCTCATCTCCAAAGTCTTGAGACTGAGGTGGCTCTCCAAAAGGACTGATTTCTGTTTGTAGGCGTGATATGCTTTGTGTATAAACTTGGCCTGACTCGGGTTAATCTGGCAAGGAGGGGTCATTGTGGTGTATTCACTAATGGAAATGGGAAGATTGCCATTGAGATGACGAATGGGGGCTGGATCAGGCCCTGGAGCTTTTTATCTTTTTTCTAGTATCGCTTTTAGTTTACAGTCACAAGAGAAATTTCACAGGGCCCTGAAGAAGCAATCACTTCACCAACCCACCCACAGCTCTTAGAGAGGTTCCACATGTCAACTGGTCAGGACAATCCCCGCCATCACATACAAAACTCTAGTCAAAGCTGCTGACAATGTACCAAGCAGGAAGCTCATGTGGCAATTCCTTCCAGCATGTTAAATATCCCTGATATTTCAGAATACATCCCACAGCCCGTACTCGCAGAGACTTCAGCACAGGTGAGGAAGGAGCGCAGTGCCTGGCTCTGGCCTGCTACACAGAACAAGAGGGAGCCCCTAAGGCATTTCAGCTCTTTCCTAGCATTGCTCTACGTCAGCTGGATCCATCCCTTATGTCCAGTACCCCTTAGACTGGGACCTATCCACGCAATCTGAAATGACGGGTATTAAATGAGGCACCATTCACAAAAAGCTGCCAAAATGAGTATCCAGACTGGTATGTTCTTCTGGTCGACTCACTGACATTTTTTGAAAGCCACTGAGTTTATGAAAAGTGGTACAGATGCTCTGACCCAAAGTTGTCTCTGTCCATCTTTAACTAGCAAATTTAAACTTTTTTTCTGATGCCGCCACCAGCTCCCCCACCCTCCAGTTTTTACTTTTCTTCTCCTTCGTTGGGGTTTGGGAAACTTAGGCCCATTCCTGCAAGCTGGTTCATGCAGATGCAGCACTGTTCCCCCGTGGCACCTGCTAAGTTCAAAGCAGCCCCATTTGGGCATAAGGTTCCACCTTTACAAATTACCTTGCAGAATCCAGGCTTCAGCTGCCTGTCTACACTATAGAGTTAGGTCAACAGAAGGCAGCTTACATAGACCTAACTCTGTACATGTCTAAGCTACAACATTGTTCCCGCGGATGCAAGTTGCCTACTACACTGCTTATTCCATGAGAAGCACAGTACTGAGCTCACTGTAATTGGGTAGATGCAGCATCAGTGTAGATACGGCATCGACTGTCCCAGCTTACAGCTGGAGTCCAGCCACACCCAGTAGTGTGGCCAGAGCCGTGCCATCCCTGGATAGTGGACATGTCCTGAAGCTCCAGCTGCTCGGTGGCCCACAATGCCTAACGCTAACAGCTGTGCAAGCGCTCTTGGTGAGGATGCCCAGAGCAGATAGGAGGCGCTAGCATGGACATACAGAACCAATTCAATTACCGTGGGGGCTGTTGTCTGACCTAACTTAAGTCGATTTAATTTTGTCGTGTAGACACACCCTGTTGAACACTGCATAAAGTACTACTTGCAAGGTTGAATATACTCACTTCTGGTTCATCTAATAACTAATCCATTAAAATACTACAGTAACATTATGATAAAGCCACAAAGCAAAGCATTCAAAGTTAGGAAATTATGAAAGTGAAACACATGTAGCTCTTTTAGTCTAGGCAAGGCACCTGCCTGGGTCATAACAATCTGCTAAAACACAGCTTGAATGCCGAAAGCCATGCACATTTACATTAGCAGAAGTGGTAGAGTTTAGATCAGGTTCATCTAATGAATCCAAAAATAATCTCTCTCTTCCTAATCTAGACAAGTGGCTCTCAGCTTTTCCAGACCCCTTTCAAGTATCTGATTTGCCTTGTGTTCCAGCAAGTTTCACAGCACTTAAAAACTACTTGCTTACAAAATCAAACATAAAAGTACCAAAGTGTTATGGCCAGGCTAATACTGAAAAATTATGTAATTTTCTCATTTTTCCATATAATTTTAAAATAAATCAAAGGAAGTGTAAATACTGTACTTACATTTCAGCATAGAATACATAAACGAGTAATTATATGAAATTTGTTTGTACTGACTTCCCTCGTGCTTTTTATGTAGCCTGTTGAAAAACTAGGCAAATAGCTAGATGAGCTGAGGTGCCCCCAGGAAAACTTTGTGTATCCCTATGAGCAGGCATACCCCTGACTGAGAACCACTACTCTATACAAATATCTAACAGACTATGTTCAAAATACTCCTTCATTCCCATTTTTATTTAAATGTTATTACTAAAAATGCACCAGCGACAGTGGCATTTCTTCAGTAGCAGCAGGATTTCTTCCTCATTCTTGAGCGGAGAAGAGTTTTGCAAACAAGGCACTGAAGCATAAAGGGGATATAAAGAAGGAGACACTGTATTTCACTTCTTAGCCATTGGTTAACAAGAGGTATTAAAATGCAAATTGAATTTCCCGATAGCAACAATTTCTTGCTAGCCGAACACCTTTCAGCCCAGTACTTTAATTTGAAGACGAGGTACAGTTTAATGTTGATGTTATAAAGCATCAGTGCCCTTTTTGTTTGTTTGCTGTGCTGCTTTCCTGTCAGATTTACTGCGATGGCACAGAAGTGGGGTTGTAAAGAGCAGTAGTCGTTAAAGAAATTCTATTAAAGCTTGGAAATAGTCCTGGAATGGACAATTAAAACCATTTTTCCAGCAACTTGGAGAGCCTCAACAGTTGCTTTTTTAATTTGTATAGGGCTACCACACATGAAATATCATGGCCATCACCTTCTGCTTTTTTAAAGGTGTAATACGACCCACAAGAGCAATTTAATAAGGTGAAGCATGAAAAGAGAGAAGAGGGAAGAAAATATCTCCTTGCCCCTTCTGGCTAAATGAAAGTCATATCTTCAAGCGATGGGATGGGGGCAAAAAAGCACTGAAAAAGGTTTTTCGTGCATTTATTTTTGATCACTTATAAGACTTTGTGAACATTCCTAGATATCCAGGCAGTCGTTAGCACATGTATGATACTAATAAGAAGCTTTTAGATTGCAAAACAGAAGAAAGATTTGCAAGAAGATGCCCTGCTTTTGAGCCAAGGCACTGTGTTGGGATTGGTATTTAAAAGACTTGGGCTTTTCAGCTTAGAAAAGAGGAGACTAAGTGAGGATATAAAATCAGGGCTGGTATGGAAAAAGTGAATAAGGAAAAGTTATTTACTTATTCCCACAATATAAAAACCAGGGGTCACCAAATGAAGTTAATAGGCAGCAGGTTTAACACAAATAAAAGGAAGTTTTTCTTCACTCACTGCACAGTCAACCTCTGGAACTCCTTGCCAGAGGATATAGTGAAGACTAGGACTTTAACAGGGTTCAAAAAAGAGCTAGCTAGATTCCAGGAAGTTAGGTCCATCAATGGCTGTTAGCCAAGATGGGTAGGAATGGTGTCCCTAGCCTCTGTTTGTCTAGAGATGGGTGACGGGGAGGGATCACGTGAGGATTACCTATTGTGTTCCTCCCTCTGGGGTATCTGGCATTGGCCACTGTCGGCAGAAAGGATACTGACCTAGATGGACCGTTGGTCTGAACTAGTATGGCCGTTCTTATATGTTCTTATGGAGAGATATGAATTTAGTTGTGCACTCCCTGTGTGACTTTCGCAGGTCACTTAGTCTCAGTTACTCTTCTATAAAAGGAGAGTAAAAGTTCCTGACCCCATCCTCTGGCTAGCTAAACTGAAAACTCTTAAAGGCAAGGCTGTCTTAATGTGTAGAGTGCCTGGCACAATGGGGCCATGATCTCATTTGGTGCCATCATAATACAAGTGAATAAGAAACTTTCCAGCCTCAGGATAAAAAATATGATCGACTATAGAAAGAATGTAACTGAACTTCATCATTTCCTATATAGAATGGGTAAGAAGGCTAAGAAGAAAGTGGAACCCATACATATTCTTGCCCATCTCCTGAACCAATCAAGTTTGGTTCCTGGGGAGGGGGGAAGAAAGGCACAGTAACTTGCTTGAGGAAGAGTAATATGGAGGAAACAGTTACCTCACAACTGAGAAGGGAGGAAATGACAGATAAAGAGGATCCTCCCCCCTGAACTATTCAACAGGTCTCCATTCTCCTCCCCATTCCCTGTCCAGAACTCGCTCTAAAGATCCTTCTAGGACTGACACAAGTTCTTGATCTCCCATTGGAAGCGCATCGGAAAGAGCTGGCAAACCAATATGACCATTTCAGGTTCATGGTAGGAGCAAGCCAGAGTGTCAAAACCTACCTAAAGATTAGGATGACCACTGAAGTTGATAGAACTTGTATTTCTAACTCACTTTGGAAAATCCAACTCATAGGCACTTAACAGTAGACTCCCATTTTGGAAAAAAAAATGCTCCTAAATTTTTGGATGCTTATCTGAACTGAACTGAGCTAGGTTTGCCCATGACCATACTGAGATTTGCATATTGACTCTCTCAGTTGCAGCTTGGTTTTAATGCTTTGAGTTCACCTTGCAACAGTGTGCGCATATGAGCAAAACGTAACACTTTTAATAAAATGAGGGCCAATGAGGTTCCTTCACACCATTCCAGCAGTTCCAAGTGTCGGAAAGCAATTGTAAAATACACGCACGTCCCTTTTGCACTGTCAGGTCAGACCAGCAAATGAAACTCAAGTATGGTTCTTCGATAAACTCATTAGGTTAGCTCAGGAACCCAGTACTCACTATACTGGCCTTATCTTTGTTCTCTGTGTAACCCCCAAAGAAAATAGGGATCATTTTGTCAACATTTGTAATGGGAAACCATTGTACCGGACCTGAAATTAAATTGAGAACCATCACTGCCCAAGCATCTTGGCATTTAACGCTGGAGGTTTGGGTTCAGATTTCAGCAGCACAAGCATAAATTTAGAATAACCTGATGGAGCGACACCAGTTTCCTTGAGATCAGAATCTAGCCCTTTAAATGTTGCACAAATTCAGCAGCCTGCTTAGTGTGTCACCTGAAGCACAGTTCTTCTGCCAGCACACAAACTTCCTCTCATTATGCTCCTCAGTTGATAGATGGAACATGCCAAATTCCTCAGCAGAACCTTTCACCCCCTGGGCCCAGACGGAGTCTCGTAGGCTACCAAGTCATCTCTGCCTATTGATGGAAAATGCCATTGAATGCTAGTATGTTCTAGTTGGGTTTGAAGGTCACATATTGTCAAGCGCTGTAATAGTCAGGCATGATGTTCAAAACCGAAATGGCTGTGACCTGTGGGGAATGGAATGAATACAAAGCACAGCTGCTATTCTCAGCTCTCTGCAGAACAGACTGCAGTAGACAGAGGGCTTTTTCCCCTACGATAATTCAGAAGTTTAAATTATTTTAAATGTTGCAACTCAGAGTTTGCCCTGGGGCTAGTTTTGAATCTCTGCTGATGTTTTGCTGAGGTTCAGTGTTCAAAGTGCACTTTGCCAATTCCTGACTTCCAGGAAAGAAAGAATTACAGTTGGAGGGTTTCCAGTTTTTATTTCATAAGACAAGATTTATAAATAAATTGCTACAGGAATATATTCTTTTACCAGTTCCCCTGTATAAAATAAGGCCCTTTATCCTGTTTTTATGGTCACAGACATTTTGCTACAGAGTCTAAGCTTTTTCTTAATAAAACCTTAAACTTTGAATGTTTACAGTTGGGGGGGGGGAGAGTTTTCCAACCTGATTAATACATAAAGGGGTGACAGATAGTTTAAATCTGATTGCACAATACCAGCCATAGAATTTCACTCGCTGCTTTCTTCCATCAGCTCTATATATTGCAGTTGAATCAGAGAGACAAGATTTCAAAAACTCCAAGTGATTGTGGGTGTCTCACACTGCTGGGTAATCTGCTCCAATGGTTAATTAACCCGACAAAGTTGTGCATCCTATTCACAGTCTGAACTTTGCAAGCTTCAGCTTCCAGCACTCACAGGGGGACCATATTTCCCTAAATGAAACCAGGACGCATGGGGCTGGCCCCAGCCACCTGACATTGCTCCTTCTCTCTCCCCTCCCCACAGTTTTCTTCCACACACCCAGTTGAGACAGGGAGAGATAAGGGCAGGGAGAAAGGGGATGGGCACGGGGGCGGGGATCTGGGCAGCAAGCAGGAGGCATGTGTGAGTACTTTTGAGCTCAGAGCCAGGAGGTGACATTATTGGACTATGATCCAGCTTGTGGTGTGATGTCCCTTTCTGGGACAGAGAGGGGCAGGAAGGAGACTCCAGGTAGCAGAAGAGACAAAGATAGCAGCTGGGTGGCGGGGGGGGAGAGGCGGGCACAGAGGCCAAGATGTGTCAGACTCAAGTAATTGGAGGCAGACCTGAGGGAAAAAGAGACCAGTTGGGGGATGGGGGAGCTGGAGAGGGCTCTGGGGGCTGGTCCCAAAGGACAGGAGGTAGGGAGAACACAAAGCTGGTGTGGGGTGCTCCAGGGATAGCTCAGGCTGGGGGGCACAAGGCTGGGGTGGGGGCCACAGGGAGGGCTGTGTCATACTCAGTGCCCCAGCACAAAGGGATGCTGGAGGACCTAGTTACAGCCCAGTTGCCTGGTGGGGCTGAGGGCCCAGGACTCACCGCTCTGGAGAAGAGTTTGAATTAAGGCCTGGACAGCACCCACATGACACCCCCTTGCTCCCCAACTAGAGGGACAGGGCACAGCAGACACACATTGGCCAGGCTCCCACACAGCTTCCTGAAAAGGGGGGGCAGAGAATAGGTCTTGGGCTGCCAGTGGGGGAAGTGTGGGGATGCCCCCCTGCAACCTTCTCCATGGCCCCTATAGGGGATCACCTCAGCTTTTTTTCCAGAACTGGCCTTTGTCCCATTTGCCAGCTGAAGAGCAAAGATCGGAAAGAGCAAACAGAACGAACGCCCAGTTTTGTCCAAAAAAGTTACAATGTCTGGGACAGTACTTAAAAAGGGTCCTGTCCTGACCAAAACGGGCCATATGGGAACCCTAAGCATTGGCTCTTGCCATCTGTAGTGACAGGGGGTTCACTAATCAAGGAGAAAAACACCGTCATTAAGCGTGGCCCATCATACACTCATAATGAACCAAGTATACACCAATGGAGCGATGTCTGCTCGAGTCTGCAGAAAGCCCGAAGCAATAGCTCAGTGCAGGTGCCAACTGCCTGTCCATTTCAGTGGGGACAGCAACACACTGAAACTTACATCACTAGACTTCCAAGATATTGTGAATTATTACACTGAAGATCCTTTATACCCTCGAGCTACTTTGCTTATCCCACAGACCCAGGTACCCAGCTCTCCCCTCTCAAGCAAAACCTCCACTTCTTATGCCCCATAAAAATTTGAAGTTTTGGGACAAGCTAAAATAAACAGAAGACCTAATTAAAGGAGAAGGGCTGTGGGGCTGATATTATTCACTTTTCTACTTCATTCAGCCAAACCTCACTATTCAGTTGAGCTGGAACTACTGCAGAATCTCCAGTCTGCTGCTCTGACAAGCTGTAAAATTCAGGGTGCTCACCGTGCAGCTAGGCCAGACTTGCTTCAGAGTGCATGGGACCTTGCAAATATCACACAGCCGGGGTATGGTTCTTGATTGGGAGAGCACTTGCAGGCTAAGCCATTATTACTCTCTCACCAGCTTATTTTTCCCCCTCACCTGACATTTTCTTTCCACACTACCAGCAGTCTGCTTTTATTGGGTTGTGTCTCCACTCTGCTCACACCTCAAAGTCGGGAACTCGGGGATGTTCAGAATCCCATCACATTTTTCACCCCAATGTGTTGGAATGGGAGTTTTGCTGGCAAATATTAATAATTTCTTCTCAGTAACCGCACAAAGTGCCTACAGAAAGAAAGAAATCTCTCCTCTCTGCATTTTCCTTCAGGATTCAGGAGGGATCACTTTGACTGGCAAGGCATGCGCAGCGCTTCCAAATGAGATCATTAAGAATAATGCTGTTGAATGATAAGGAAATCCATTCTAAACAAGCTTCATTATCACAGGCACTACAGACCATCTAGGCAAATCTAAACCCTGCCCACCCTGCCAGCTTTTCCTTTGCAAATGACTAGCCCTCTGATTCAGTTATTTGCTGATCTTTTCCTTCCAACATATGTAACGTTTTCCAGCCAAACCCTGCCTTAGCCCATATTTCTGCCAATCTCTATTGATCTGAACGCCTTGCTATTTTTAGTGAATTTAGTGCATTCTGAAATGTGTTAGACAGCTCTAGAGATCTCTTTTTTTCGCTGAGGAGAAATGAGCATCCCAGGACACCAGCAGAGTGCTGGGTCCACATCTGGGAATTTTATCTCACAGGATAAAAGATCATCCATTTAACAGATATTTTAAAATATCTATGGATACAGGCTGAACAGAGGAAGGGCAAAACCAAAATAAATTTAAGTATGCCATGTATAGGGTATCAGAGGGGTAGCCGTGTTAGTCTGAATCTGCAAAAGCGACGAGGAGTCCTGTGGCACCTGCATCTGACGAAGTGGGTCTTTGCCCACGAAAGCTTATGCTCCAACACTTCGGTTAGTCTATAAGGTGCCACAGGACTCCTCGCCACTCATATAAAGGGTAGGTTTCCATACACGTATATTATATACATAATGCCACATCATGAGAAATAAAGTTACACAGTTAGGCGCTCGGAAGTCAGGGAAATGGGAGGGGGTATCTACACTGCAGAAAAGGAGCGCTCTTAGCTCAGACTAACCCGAGTTAAAAGCCGAGTTGCTGCTTCTTCACTGCTCTTTTAACGCAAGTTAACTAACCCAAGTTAAGAACACGCTTTGGGAGTGGGGGATGGGAAGGGCAGGGCGGCATAGACATACCCTGAAAATTAAAGTGAGCTTAAATGCCCCATTTGTCTAGGTTCTGACCAAGTACGCAAGCCTGGGAGTCTCAAATTACACTTCTAAATCCCCTTTTAGGCCCTAATCCAGCAAAACACTTAAGTGCCCACTTAATTTTGAGTGCACACAGAGTCCCATTGACTTCAAATGGGACTATACCTCGATTTAACGTGGAAGCCTGTGCTCTAGTATTTTGCGGGCTGAGGTCCTATTCACTGAAATAGAGGTAGTGTGCTTCCCCCACACTTGTGTGTTGCACCTGCAGATATCATGAAGGTCAATTAAAACCGCAGGTGCAAAGTACATCTGAGAGTCAGCACTGTGCCTGGCATGTGCTGACTAGTATGCCATGGTACATGTGTTTATCTAATATTGTAGAAAAACAGTGTGACCTGGGAAAGAACGTGATCACCTAAAGGCAAGGCAAGGCATACAACTAACTTCGAGGGCTTTTCACGAGTCTAGAAATGGAAAATTCCTCAGCTGAAATTGCACGTATCTTCATTTCTGAAGGGAGAAAGCACTGACAGATGTGTTTTCCCATGAAAGGATGGCATGGACAATTTTCTCAATATATGCAGCATGCCATACAATTGCTTTACCATTGCATTTGCTTTAAAGTTAAAGAAACAAGAAACATTTTTTTAAAAAAGTATTTCAGGTGTTTTATTACTGGTTTAGCATGTGCATATTTTGCAAATGTTTGTGTAACCGCCAAAGTGTACTTGATAAGAAATACAATGCTTCGATAAATTGTCATCAAAACCTTTAAAAAGGAATATTTTTGGAATGTAAACTCTATCATGGTGAGACCTATGGTGTTACTTTGTAGTGGGATAATTGAATCACAGAAAATAATTTTTTCTAAATGTATTTATTTATTGGTACCCTACCTGAATTTCATTTCTACAGAGGTAAACCTAAAAATAAGAACACATCCATTTTGCTTCTCATACTGTCTTATTCTAATGCATATGAGGACAATTATCCCTTGACAACCCTCTGATGAATAACTGTGCTCTTTGCTAAGCTTGTCACATTGATCACTGGCCATTGATACAATTAATACAGCATTGCAGCTGTCCAAATAGCACATTAATAACTAGCCGGAACTAGAGGTGACAAGTCTGATAGATCCAGTGCATTTTAATCTTTCACACCCTGCCAGCTCGGAAGATTAAAAAGAAATCTCCAACACACATTCCACATACGGACATCGGACGCTTTGGCATCACTGCCAGGGTTCCAAGCTCGCGACTTGATATTTCATTACCACAGCTCAGTTGGACATTTCTAGCTTCATTTCCAAATGTTGCATTGCTCAGTGGCCAAAGCTTTCAATTATTTTTTTTTCCTCATTTCTCTCCCTACCCCTTTCTACTTCTGCAGAGTGGAATTGATTAAAATTGTCAGTTCAACCAGAATTCATTAGGAAGTAATGGCTGTAAATTCACTAAACTCTGGAATGTTGCTTAATAACTCTTTAACATTTAGAACAGAGCCATCAATCTAGATAAGGTCCCACCTTTCTAATAGAGCAAAGAATGAATTAAACAACACCTGGCTAGGATCAACAAGTCTGGTGCTTTTTCTTGGGCGTATAAAGTAGCCTCGTTCTTAACTTTAGCTGGTGTTTGCTGGCGGCAGAATCGTGTCAACAGGTAGGTAAAAATGGAGCAAGACTAAAATGACTTGAAAATTGAGCATTTTTGCATGGCCCCGAGAATTGAAGAGTGGTACTTATGTGAAGTTCTCAAAAGGGTGTAAGTTCATTTGAGCACGTGTTTGATATTATAGCTGTGGCATTAGCACATCTCCAGTTGGCAAAGAGACTTTTTTTAAGCAGACTACACATATAGCTGCAAATGCTGATTTATTCAGGAATTTTGGGGGGGAGGAGGGAAGGGTACAATTGTATTTTAAGAGCAGAAATGCAGTAACAATAGGCCTCAATTCAAGAATATGCTCAACTGATTTGTGGGAATGAGGCCTTGGGCAAATCAAGGAGCATGCTCCTACAGCATCTAGCTCAATGGAGCCTGAAGGGAACACTGCCACAATACAAACAACAACAATGCTTCGCAGCTTGGCAGTTTGGAGCCAAATTAGAAATGTTGCTGTATTTACTGAAAAAATGAAATTTTGGGGGCTACCAAAAAAAACACACAGGAGCAGTTGCGGAAATGCCAGGCAAGTCTGAAATTCTGGAGTTATGCGCAAGCAACTCAGCAGACTGCTAAGCAAAACAATCCAGAAAATTTCAGCCCATTTTCTTTTATTTAAACAGTGAAGGGGCATAGTGACTCCTATGGCAACGTGGAGCTGACAGCATTCACTTAGTCCAGACATAATGCAGGCAGGCGGTGAGCCTGGTTCCCCACACACAGCTGTAGTAGAGCCTCTCAACCCTTCTCTGAAAAACCCTTGTTATTCTAGTTCTTGGATCTGATTTATAATAGATCTGGTACTGGCTGGCTCTCCCCTCAACAGGCCACCAATAACTACACCAAATTGTGTGATGGGTTTTATGCCAGGTTCTGAACAGTGACAGAGCTGAGACATTCAAATTCCTTTTACTTGAGTCTCACAATGCCTTGTTTCTGGGAAGTCGCAAAGGAGCTGTATGAAAGATTTTCCTACCCTACATCCCAGGCAAAGGGGAAAAGTAGGTGTGGCCACACAATGTTATTTTCAAGAAGTTTTAAAATGCATAATAAGTATTAGCATCTAACACAGTGGTCCCCGACCTTTTGGAGCTGCCAGCCACCTGGGGCGGGGGCCACGCATGCGCCCGGGGCGCAAGAGTGGCTTGGGCTGTTCCTGATCACTTGGCGGACACACATAAATGCCCCAGCGGGCGCCATGGTGCCTGCGGGCACCGCATTGGGGAGCACTGATCTAACATGTTTAATATTATACACATTATTAGAAATCTGCCTGTATTGAGATTAATACATTCTTACCCCTTTTTAGTAGTCTGCCAACATTCAGGGCTTTAGTTTTGTTTCTGTTGAAAGGATAAACTGATGAGTGAGTCAAGTGTTTCTTGGAGGCAACCCTATTTCTTTCCAAGTCCTCTTTCCCTTAATACAGTAGGACTCAAACAGGAGGCAATTTCTCGGATCACAATTCCAAGCCCCTTTCCAGGCAGCAGAGCTTTTTCAGTCACCAGCACTTCTTTTGCCATGTGCTTGTCTTTCTCCTGCCTTCTCTGTCTGCTTCTGACTCAGAGATGCAGCTCCACCAAACAATATCCAGACCCTGCATTTGCACGCATAGCTTAGCTGCTATACCAGATTTACCATACTTCTTTGTGATGTAAGCTGTGGTTTCTATTGTTTCAGCCCTCACTAAATAAAGATGCCGTTAACTGCTTCCTCATTTAGCCTGAACAGAAGGCAGTTATGATGCCTACCAATCTCAATAAGGTTCATACCTACTCATACATCAAATATGGATTCCTTGAGAGTCACACAGCCTCCAGCATCACACTAATGCAGGGCTACTCAACACGTGGTCCATGGGCCGCATGTGGCCCGCAGCCCATTTGTTTGCGGCCCACGGGTGGGATCCAAAACAAAAAAAGTAGTCCATGTAATGGTCTTCTGTTGATATGCGTTTTAGTAGTTAAATGCCTGGACTGTAGGGTTGCCAGATGGTTTCAACAAAAATACCGGACACACTTGACATTACATCACAATCGACATTAATCTTATTTAGAAAATGCCTAACATTTATATTTTCTCAATTTGCTTCCTGAACAGAAAGCTTAAATACATGACTGTCCAGTTCAAAACCAGACACCTGGCAACCTTACTCAACTGTCATTACTCATTAAAAGTGCAGTCATATGGGTGGAAATTGGGTAAATATTGCTTTTTATTAATATCAGCAGAAAACTTAAATGGGGCCTGCGTGTTGTGTAGTCTTGCCCATCAGTGTGAAAGCTATTTGCATATATTTGCATGTCTATGCATCCACACTTACGTTGTGGCCCTCGGCATGTGCTGAGTGTATTCATTGTGGCCCCCTGCGCTTCCAAAGTTGAGTAGCTCTGCACTAAAGCAAGCTAAAGTGTTGCATTGCAATGGAATCCATTTTGATTTTACTTTAAAAGCAACTCACCATGTAGCACATGCACCAGGCTCTCTACTGGTATTAGGCTAGCTCTATGCAAAGATGGGAAAGCAGCACTTTATTCTTCAGCATTAATATCAAAACTGTTGTCTGTCCCACTTTATTCCGTAAATGCCAAACCAAGCATCTACCTAACACCAAGACATTAGAGTGGTATCATTTGTTTAAAGACTAATAATACCCATGTTGTGGCTCCAGTTTTTCAATAACCAACAGAAAACCTGCTACAACCTCCTGCCTCCATAAATGGACCATAGTGTTGCACAAAGTGTTGGTCGGCACAGATCTCTCCCTGTATTCTGTCCAGAGAAAGCAATGGAGCTGAACTGGTTTATTATTGGCATTTTTCCTCCTGGCTCCTACTGCTAAGATGGTGTGATTTTTTTCATTGCAGCCCAGTTGCACTCAGAGGCTGGTCCAAAGTTACCCTGCTTCATAGTTCTATCAACTGGAATTTGCATATTTTCAAAAACCACACAGTAAATGGCAATCACTGGCGGTATATATGCAATCCTAACTCTACCCTTGTTCGCATGAATCACAATCAGAACTGAGCAAATAATTATTCAACTTATGGGAGCTAAACTAAAAAATAAATTCACTTCAGCTCAAACCAAAATGGAATGTTTTTAGGTTCTCACTCAAGGGAAACTCAAAAAACCTGTTTTGGAAGCACGATCATGGATGTTTCCAAAATAAAATAGGCTCCCTTAAGTCCAACAGCTGTCGAATGAAAGAGCAGCAGTGAAACTGACCTTGTCAATTTTACTCAACAGCAGCTGGTCTCTGGCTCTAAGGCAGCCACACTAGGGGCATGTCTACACTAAGAAATTTTTTCAAATTGACTCAATTTTAAATAATTCCTGAAATCACTATTTTGAAATAATATTTCCTTATTCCCCAAGGAAAGCAGTTATTATTTCGAATAAACCAGCCCCTTATTTCAAAATAATGGGCTTGGTAGTGTGGATGCTCCACAAGTTATTTTGAAATAAGGGGAGGTATTTTGAAATAACTCCCTAGTGCAGACCAGGGCTAGGAGGCCTGCTATGGGGCCAGAAACACTGGGGTTTCCAGATTTCCAGACCAATTGTGGGAACTGTGCCTGAGATGCACTGAAAGTTCATTCAAATCAGAGATATTTCAGGCGAAAACTTTTGGGCTCAATGAAGCGGCATTTTCTGACCGCTTCTAATTACAATATGGTCCCTAGTTAGATGGCCCATATACCATACCATATACAACTTTGAATGTGCACTGGACGTTCTCTCTTGGTCGTTACTACAAACAGCTTCAGTGGCTTTTATAATCCAAGTACAAACGTTTTTAAAATGTCACCTGTGCCTGTATACCGTGTGCATGTGCTTTTTATAGATATGTGCAAAAACAAAGATATGAATTGATCCGCGCATCCTTTGCCAGGAGAAAATGTATTTTTACAGAGAGCCACTATTAAGAGCTCACTTGGGGCTTTCGAAAGCAATCCACTGTGTCACATTAACTCACAGCACATTAGGCAATAAATGAGGAATTTCGAGGGCCACTGAGACTGCATGGACCTTTGCAGTGGTTCAGCGCACAGTGATTCAGCATGGCTTTTTTTTCCAAGTTATATTCACTGAACATGGACAGTGGATAATTGGAGGATTTTAGTTTCCAGTGCTGAAGTTTGTTGGCTGGCGAAGGATAGATAAAAGTGAAAATGAAGGAAAGACTCTATCTGGAGCCCAAGGCTGGAGTTTTCAGATGTGCCGAAGGGAATCGGGCAATTGATTCACTAAATTTCAATAGGCTTTGGGTGCCTATTGCCACAGCGCCTCTTTGAAAATCTCAGCCTAAGAGTGTCTTCATACAAGTTAGACAGAACACAGGTCTGTCCTAGTGCATATTTTGTTCCATAATGTTACAGTTCAAATCCATAATACTGCTGACTCTTTTGGACCAAAGCTGCAAGCCAAAGTTCAGCTTCTTGAGGATTTTCCAGCTGTGACTATAAATTGATGATGGTATTTTCTTTTGTAATTCCTTGTATATAAACAAGATTACTTCAAAGGCCTCCTTCTCTGAATGCAGAAGGAACCTAAAGAATGAGAGAGCCCTTAGCTTCCTTACCCAGCAGCATCAGACTCAAAAAACTCTCTCTCTCCAGCCTCCTTCAGGCTCTGTTTGGCTTTCTCTCTCGGCCTTTGAGTCTCTCTCAATTTGTCATTTGTTCCCCACCTCCCCAGCTGGACTCTTCTCTCCTACTCAGACCCCACCTCTGCCTGGTCAGAACCAACACTCAATGGAACCCTCCACTCACATGGTGCTAGTTCTGGACACTGTTAGATCTTTATTTACTGCCCCTTTCAGGGTTTTTAACATATGAGGGTGTTTACACAATCAGCTTCCAGAGCATTTTAACTCATGCCATAACCAGGTTTAACCCATTTCATAGCCATCCAAAAGCACAGCGAGGGGAGGAGAGAGGAGGAGAGTTTCTTTGGCACATGTTAGTCTGGTTACTGTCTGGTCCCACTCGAGAGCTGCTCCTTCTGTAATAAAAAAAACTGCTCCAATGTTCATTAAATGAGATGCTCTGTGTACTGCAGGTTTGAAAGGTAAACCAGTTATCAGAAGACTGCCTCTCTCCTGTTCTCATTTGCTATACCAATATAAGCTCATTTATAATGTTCAATTTCCATACTTATCCCCAGTATTCACCACATGTTTTGTCTTAATCTCTCGTTTCATTTGGGGGGTCTTATAGAGAGGGAGAGAATGGGATATGGGTATAAGCTTCTGCAGTTTAGGAAAAGAGGCACGTGACTAGTGCTCCAAACCTCACTAGTATTAGTGGTCAGCTTTGCAGCTTTATCTAGTGAACCAGATTTTTTTAAAATGCACACACAGCTACGGATAGGTCTGGAGCAATGAGCCTGCTACGATCAATACCCTTTGTAAAAAACAGAACACAATTCTAAACAAGTCCAGCCTAACAGGTCGAAACTACCTGAAATATTTTGGAAACAAAGGTAGACGTAAACATCTTCCTTGTCTTTTCTGTCGAAGACACGTAGCCTTTTCACACCTGGTTTCTCCCTTGACATCCTCTCTAAAACAAATAATATAAACTCACTTGGATGAGATTGTAAACTTCAGCCTTAAAATCACTGGCGCTGCTGCCTGAATAATAGTCTTGAAAGATTAGACTTCTTCATAAATAAATCTCCCCGGATACCACAACTCCAGGCTGGACAGGCATAGCAAACAATGTCCAAACGTGAAGATGAACTGCAAAAATCTAAAATCAGACAGATTCCAAGGACTACTTGCTATCCTCTGTGCCACCCTATTACGGATATAAATAAGCCTCCACATATTTCTAAAATAAACAAAAAAAGCAGGAGAACTTTAGAGAACCAAGCAGATAACTCTAGAGCAGATGTTGTTGGAAATACACCAACATTTCCATGTCACTGTAGTGGAGAAAATTCAAATACTAACTGCATACTTCTTAGCTCCAGTAATAGCTAACAGCGTACTGCGCAGACCATGTGTCCATCTTTGTGCTTCTTCCAAGACAGGCTATGCCAGTCATATGGAACTCTTTTAATGTAGTAGGGCCACGAGAAAATGCACGATGGAACAAATCCTCCCACCGACATATTTACTCTCTCCATGCCCCTCACTTCACTGGCTCCCCTTTTTACAGGGCAGCCTCTCAAGCAAAGTGAGGGACTATACGAGCCCAGTGATATTCGTATTTCATTATGGGTTGTGTGAACAGCAACAGACTGAAGAATGGAAATGCAGGTTCCTGGACCAGAAATAACGACACTGTACTGGAAAGGCACCTCAAAATAACGAATCAGTTTGTTACTGGGTTTAAGCCAAACATATTTCAACAGATTTATTCAGTGCTGCAAGGAAACTGAAGAAGGAAGAGGAGAAAAGCTACATACTCAACCCAGGAAAATGGAGGAAAATCCCCTCTCTTTTTAGCTGAGGTGGTAATGCAGTGCTACTTCTTACTTTAACTCCAGGACATATTGGCTACATCTACACTGCAGAGCTATGTATCTCTGGTATCCCAAAATAGCTATTCCGCATCTTAAGAGCAAGCCTGTTATATTGAAATATAATGGGCTCGCTATTCCGACATCCCCGTAAACCTCATTGAACGATGATTAAGGGACATTTTGGAATAGTGCCTTATTCCGAGGAAAGGGTGCTGCGTAGACATGCCCATTATGAACAGACCCAGTCTCTTACATTGGATAACTCTAAATCTGCTCTTTGTGAGCTCCCAGGAATATCCTTTTCAGAATCACAGAGCAGGACACCAATACAGTAGAACTTTAATTTTGTCAGAAGGGTTTTTAGGCCATTCAAGCCATCCAATCATTACCCTGTGAGACAGAGCATGCCCTGCTCCCGAACTCAAATCTATTGTCTAGTTACCCATCCCCAAGCTGAATCATGAGCAACTCCATCTTTTCTAAAAAGGTGCAAAGAACCTGCATTTTGACAGTCCTGGTTACCTCCTGGTATGCAGCTAGAACTAAAAGCCTGACATGCACCCAGTAAGGGTGAATACATGACAATTCCATCTTGCACTGGCAGAGGGGAGATGGACAGCAGGACCCGACTGCTTTTTCTGCCTCAAATTCTGTGTGGAAGGGGTTGATTCACAGAAGTCAGTCTGGAACACGGGAAAAGGTCTAGTAAGTGAAGGACTGAGTCTTGCATAGACACTTTCTGCTTTTGTTTTCAGATCAATTCTCATACAGTTGCTTCTTTTTTCTAATTATATTGTACCTTAAGTACAGTGCACAGTGCTGCCGCGAAAGTCTGTCAGGCTATAAATAATGGACATGTAGGTGTCTTCATTTCAACCTGATGCACAGGAGTCTCCCCACTCCCAGAGAGGAATGAGGATATGCAAACATGCCCCCGCTCTTATACACACACACACACACACACACACACACACCCCTTGTGTGGCTGTTTGCGTGACGGGGCTGTTGAAATCCCGGTTATAACTGGTTAAGAAGGGATAATGTAAAGAATACAAAGCGGGTGGGGAGGGAAGCACTTTATATTAAAGACACCTGAGCAGTAACAGAAGTAGGACTGGCCAGAAATGCTTTATTAGAACCACCTGGGTTCCTACCAGCTGCTTTGCCTGGCTCCTTGGCAGCCTGAGCTTCTAGGACCCACATTCTTCACCAACTTCCCACCCTCCATCAAGCCACTGTAGGGCACCTGGAAGCCATACCACCTAGGTTCCACCATAGCCCATCTGAACTTGCAGGCTCCTCTTCAGCTCACCAGGCAAACTAAAAGGGAGCTGGGAACCTGGAAACCCAAAGTCCATGGTTTCCTGGGTTGCCAGGTTCACAGCTGTGGGGCAACCTGCCAGGCAGAATACCCCGGAGCCAGGACCTTCTGGGTCTGCAGCAGCCCGCTCGACTGATTGCCCCTGAGCCAGAGTTCCATTCCCTTTCCTGGGAAATGTTAAAGTTTGAGGTTTGCGCCAAATCAGAATGAAACCAAGTGTCAAAATATCTAAACCCTCCAGTGAAACAGTTACCCTGCTCTGCAAAACTCTGTGGCTACGTCTAGACTGGCATGATTTTCCGCAAATGCTTTTAAAGGAAAAGTTTTTCCGTTAAAAGCATTTGCAGAAAAGAGCATCTAGATTGGCACAGACGCTTTTCCGCAAAATCAAGCTGCCAGTATAGACAGCTGGCAAGTTTTTGCGCAAAACCGTTTGCTTTTGCGGAAAAACTTGCCAGTCTAGACGCAGCCTGTGGGATCTCACATGGATCTGCTAACTAACAAAGCCCAGGAGAGGGCATTAGTAGCAGTCACACCAAAGAACAGGCTGAGTTACCCCTTACGTTCCTGTCTCACATGTAGAAAGGAATTGTGTGGTGGGAGGGGCCTTCAATTTGACAGACACACGCTCGAGATCTCATGCAGCCAGAAGTAAATCATCATAAAGTTTCTAAAAATTACAGATGATAATTTTCTAACACACAAGGTATTGTGCCCAACACAACGTAACTAGTTTTGACTTCACTATGACAGATCAAGATGAATGAATCACTGGACTGAAAGCTGGTTGCTTCGGGACCAATTATTGTGACCTGATTGCATTCATTATGGGCAAACAGAGGACAGACCCAACCAGTAATGCATACACACGCACAGACACACACAACACACAGTACTTTAAAAAGGCAAATTTTCCAAAGCTGAGGGAAATGAGCAAAATTTATTGAGAAGGGAAAAAAACAGAAAATGTGAATGAAAATTAGGAGTCCTTTAAGAAGAGTGTATTGGAGAGCCATAAAGCTTTAATTTCACAATCAAGAAAGAGCACAACTTTGGATAACAGCCCATCTTGGCTAGTGGGAAAATGAAGACTGCAGTTAGAAATTTAAAAAAATATATACATGGGAAAAAGGGGAATAGATAGCAGTCAATATAAATTAGGGCAGTAGTCACCAACCAGTAGATCAGGATCTACTGGTAGATCTTGGAGCCTCTGATAGGGGATCCTGACTGGTTTGGCCAAGAGGTTATCAATCCCAGCTGTCCCCCCAGACTGCTGCACATCTCCTGCCCTTTGCCTTGGAGCGGTCTCCTAACAAGTCTCCTACTTGCTGTGCAGGGCAGAGGAAGGAGTGGAGGGGCACTGATGTCAGGGCACCCCCCCTCCCTCCCACCCTGTATCCTATCTCCACAGAAGGCTTTGGGAAGGAGTTTGCTGGCTGCTTTTGGGAGTGGTGCAAGGCCAGGGCAGGGGTGAGCCTGCCTTAGCCCCACTGCACCCCCACCCAGGAGCCACCTGAGGTAAGCAGGGCCCAGCTGGAGCCTGCATCCTGAAACCCAACCACAGCCATGAACCCCCTCCTGTACCCCAAACCTCCACCCTAGCCCTGAGCACTCCTGCATCCAAACACCCTGCCAGAGCCTGCACCTAGAACCTCCTCCAGACCCCAAATGCTTGCCTCAAGTTCAGCTCAGAGCCCCCCTCACACTCCAAATCCCTTAATTCAAGACCAGAGTCTGCACCCCAACCCTGCCCCTCCCTGGTGAAAGTGAGAATGGAGTGAGCAGGGGCGGGGCTTCGGAGAAGGGGCACAAAAGAGGCGGGGCCAGGGTATTTGAGTTTGAGGTAGATCCTGGATTGCACTGAAATTCAAAAAGTGATCTTGTGCTTAAAAAGGTTGGAGACCCGTGAATTAAGGTATGTCTACACAGCAAAGTTATTTTGAAGTAACAGCCGTAACTTTACTAGCATCTACACAGTCAAACCGCTATTTCAAAATTAATTCAAAATAGTGGCGCCCTTATTTCGAATTTGATAAACCTCATTCCATGAGGAATGAAGCCAAATTCAAAATAGCTATTTCGAAATAAGTGCTGTGTAGACACTTATATCGAAATAGGGGGCCTCCAGCCTTCCCAGGGTGCCCTGATGGTCACTCCAGCCTCAACCAAGAACACTCCAATCCCTCCCCCCTCCCCAGAGCCCTTAAAGATGTTGACTCTGGCTACAGTGCCTGTGCCAGCTCGAAGCCTGCTAGCCCAGAGCCAGCAGTCACTGCCCCTGACCCAGTGGCCCCAAAACATGAGCCAGCAAGCAACTGGCAGCCAGCCCTCCACCGCTCCCCAGGAGAAGTCTGCCAGCTCCCAGGAGCCTGCCAGGGCCGGAGAAGGTGGGCATCTTCCTGGTCCAGGGTGGAGATCATGGACCTTATTCAGGTTTGGAGGAGATGCCCCCAACATCCATGATCTCCACACTAAACAGAGGAACGCAGCCGTTTATGGCAGGATGGCTGCCAGCCTGGCCACCTAAGGCCACATGTGAACCCAGGAGCAGGTTCGCATGAAAATCAAGTTGGTCCGGTGAGACCCCCAACCCTGAGCCCTGAGCTTCCCCTCTCGCTTCTTCCCCTTGCTTCCCCCTTCCAGCTCCCTCCTCCCAGGTTTCCTCCTCCCCTCTCCCACCCTCTCTCCTTCCCTCTCCCTCCAACCCTTTCTCCTCCTCTCTCCCGCCTCCTTCCCCAGTCTCACCAGAGCTTCATTCTCCCCCCCACACACACCCCATTTTGTTAAATAAAGACAGTTTGTGTTTATGAAAATACGTGTATTTTATTTGACATCAGGAAGGGGGGTTAGGGAGGGGTAAGTGGAAGGATGTGAGGGAGGAATGAGGCACAAGCCCCCAGTGGGGCAGACCAGGGTGTCTCTTAGTGCTCCTCAGGGTGGAAGCTCTCCCACAGGGCCTCCTGGATACTGACAGCCTCCCGGATGACAGCCTGCAGAAAGTGCAGCCAGGCTCGCAGCAACGCAGCCACGAGAAGCACCAGAGTGCCCAGGGGCAGCTCTGGCTCCATGCTGCAGAGTGCTGTGGTGTCCCGAGTGAGGGCAACCAGAGCACGCAGAGACAAAATGTTTTGCTGTCCCTCATCGAGGAAGGCAAGCAAGCAGGGAAAGCTGAGAACTGGCTGTCAGGGGGAGGTCCCTTTAAGCACAGGCCTCAGATAGCCTCAGGCAGCAGCCACACAAAGTAAATCCTGACCTGATGCCCTTCCAGACCTGGTTCCGGCTGGCCTTAAATGCAATTCAGCATCCACTCAGTGTGGATGCACTATTTCGAAATAGCAAAAAGCTATTTTGAAATGCATTTTGTGTGTAGACGCGTTATTTCGAAATAAGCTATTTTGAAATAATGCTGTAGTGTATTCATACCCTTAGAAGTTATGAAGGGTAGAAAATGGATAAGGGAAGCCAAAGGCATCAAGAAAAAGTCCATGGCTGGCAGGACTAAAGAAAATGAGGAGTTTTAAAAATATATATATTAATTGTCATTGTCATTGTCACAAGTCAGTAGTGTGGTGTTCTGACATATTTTTCTCTGTGCGTGTACTTCTGTGTGTCGTGCTGGCTTTGCGCAAGTGGCCATCACAGCAGATGCTGAGAAAGCCCCCCAAGGACTGCAGAATCAGATAAGGTATGAAGGCACCCGAGTTCAGTTTATTGTACACAAAGCACAGTAATAGCACCTGGCAGGTGCTATTATCTATGAGGATACTAAGAATGTGTACTTGTGACAATGGACTTAGCTCAGTGAGTGACAGGGATTTGTCACTGCCCCCTCAGCTGGACAAAGAGTTAAGATGAGGTACCCCAGCACTTATAAACAAACAAACAATCAGTGATACACATTTTACGTCTTCTTTTACATGTTAATGTTACTTACCAGATCAGTGGTTGGAGTCATCAATGTCCAGGGAAGGTAATTGAGCTGTCTGCCATAGAAAACCAAGGGACATGACAGAAAACCAAGGGAACCTCCATATGTTGTTATAGGCACAAACAAAAAAACCCCAAAATTACAGTGGCTATTAGTACTGCCATACGAAAAAAATAAGCATTATTAGCACTGCATGTCTTTCCTGAAGATATTCTGTAGTCAAACTCAAGTTATTGGGTTTAATGCAAAGATAAGTGGATGGAATTTAATGGCCTATCGTGTACCGGAGATCAGAGTACATAATCTAATGCATCCTTCTGGCCTTAATCTCTATGAATCTACTATGCAGTTGTCTTGGGAATTAATTCTAAATGAAACTGGAAACGTGCATAGCTCCATTCCAATTGTACATTCTCCAATTTCCAAGTGCAACGGAAATCTTCCAAATAGCAACTGATTTTTTAGCATATCTTCTCAGCCACGATGAAGGAAATCAGAAGAGAGCCCAATAGTGTCTCAGCTTTTCATCCTCGTCCTATATGACCCTGTAACTTCCCTTATCTCTTAGGGGTCATCGATACAGGCTTAGGATACAGTGCGTTCTAGGCTGGCCAGTTTGGGGCCTTAGAACTTCAGCTACGTCTTCTCAAGGCTACCACACAATCCTGTAACTTGTCTCACGGTGCTGCAGAGCTTATCGATCTACTACAAGGTTCTGTGTCTCATCCTGTGCTGACATCTAGACATAACCTAAGAATCGCTCATATTTTACCCACTGGCAGTTACCAAAAATGCTCCAGGTTTCATAATGGGTGGACAGCCCCAATCAAAAAATTCAATCCCTTGTATTGCATTGCAAGAGTTAGAGCTGTGCCCCAGGGTGGCTCCTCTATGAGATTTTTAATTATGCTTTAGTTTGTGTTTGGTTTCAAGGACATGTTGAACAGCCCGCAGGCTAACACAGCGGGATACCTTACAAGTCTATTTACGTTACATTAGAGTAACAGTGATATTGCAATAATGTGAATATTGGAAGCCAAGTTCTGTTTTAAATAGAACAGCTTATTACCGGAATCTTAATTTCCAATAATGAAATGAAAGTTTATCAAAGGGGCATAACTCATTGTCTATGGAATGAATCATAATCATTATTAAGGCAGATTTCAGAATATAACCCAAGCAAATCAGTCACCTATTTCCAATCTGTTTAAGAACTGTGGACTACGAAGAGAGTTTGAAAACATACATGGCGAGATAATTGGGAAGAGCATTGTGACGTGCCGCTCCGCCGCCCCGCACTGCTGCCGCGCCCGGCATACTGGGGAAAAGCAGCCGTTCCGCACCGCCCCCAGCGGTGTGCTGCCTGCTCCACCGCAGCTGGGGGGCTGACAGAGGTGGCCCTACATTCCCATCTGGAGCCCAGCGGGACCCGAGGGGAAGGGGAAGAAGTGGCAGGGCCGTCCCGGCTGCTGCCGAGACCGTGCACGCCTAGGCTTGTTGTCAATGCCGGCCCACGCAAGGGCCAGCAGGGAACGGGAGAGCGGGAGGAGCCAAGGACGCTGACGTGCCCCCCCCCACACGTTGAACGCACCGGCGGCGGGACATTCAAAAGAGGCGCTGCCGCTGGGAGAAGGGGTCGCCAGAAGGAGACCGGAGGGGCAACCCTGAGTCACAGCGCAAGAACCAGGAAGGTAGGAAGCGACCCAGGGCAGGGTAGCAACCCGGAGGGTTGGTGAGTTGCAGGGTGGAACTCCCACCAACTGGAACTGGGACACTGGTCCCAGTCCTTAGGGCCCTGGGTCAGTGCTCGGAGTGAGGGCGGGCCCGAGCCCCCCTACCTTCCCCTGCCGACTAGCCAAAAGTCAGATGGGAGGCGGAGGATTTTGGGACGATGGCGTCGTCAGACTGTCAACAACGCAGGTGACAGGGAGCACAGAGGGGTACTTGGCCCGGTGGGGCCACAGGCAGGGAGTGAACTGACAGACCCCAGGTGGGGTAGCCCTGCCTGCTGACAAGCACCCATCTGCATTTCCCTTATAACTCATCCTTTTTTCAGGTGATTCAGCTGCTGAAATCAATCTGGGATGAACTCCAGAAGGCAAGAACCCAGCTGGGGGCAGTAGACGTTTATTTACGTCTCAAAGAGGAATGAAAAAAGTTACTATGAAGCGCACTGTAGGTGATCCTGCAGTGGCTCCCAGAGGGGCTGGCAGAAGATGTGGTTAACAGATGCTTCCTCTTCCTCCAAGATGGCACCAGCCACAGGAGAAGGTGAAGAAAGTCTCTAGGGCTTAAGGCATGAATGCCATAATATTTTCCCTTATGAAGAAGTTTCAGTGGCTACAATGGAAAGAGCAGCAACTCTCTGTTAAAGTAACTTGATGGCTGATGCTGGAGAGGAGAGGGTGAGGACAGATGTGACGGCTATTGTGTGTCCTATTTAGTGAACATCCAAAGCAAGAAGTTTTGTGCAATGCTGGACACAGATGTGGTTAAGGCCTGACTAGGTAGAGCACCTCAGACAGTAGCTTGGGATAAGGTAGGGCCAAAGGAGTACAATAACTGTGCTCATTGCTCTGTTTAACCCTCAATTAAGCCAGTAATGTTTTGTTTATGCTGAAGGATATTGAGTAATATGAGGGCTGTGTCTACACTGGGCCACTTATTCCGGAAAATCAGCCGCTTTTCTGGAATAAGCTGCGAGCTGTCTACACTGGCCCTTGAATTTCCGAAAAAGCAACGACGCTCTACTGTACAAAATCAGCCACTATTCCGGAAAAGCTACGCTGCTCCCGCTCGGGCATAAGTCCTTTTTCCGGAACACTGTTCCGGAAAAGGGCCAGTGTAGACAGCCCAGTAGTCTTTTCCGGAAAAAAGCCCCGATCGCGAAAATGACGATCGGGGCTCTTTTCCGGAAAAGCGCGTCTACATTGGCCACAGATGCTTTTCCGGAAAAAGGGCTTTTCCAGAAAAGCAGCCTGCCAATGTAGACGCTCTTTTTCCGGAAATACTTATAACGAAAACTATTCTGTTTTAAGCATTTCTGGAAATTCATGCCAGTGTAGACTCAGCCGAGGTGTTTCAATAGGTGACTTGATCTTTAAACACTCTGCAGTCTCAGAAAAGTCTGATGGATTTGGTTTCTGGCTAACGAATGTGAAGTGTCAATCAGATTAATACAGTTTGGGTTCCAGATATATCAGTCACTCACCTAATAATTTTAATTGAGCTCTGTCACCAGATATTTTAGGTATGCAAGATAGGCTCAGACCTATTTTAATTGTGTATTTCATGACCATTTCACTCTTCCTTCGACTTCCCTCATTCCTCGTGAAATGAGGGTTACAGGAGTCAGAGTAAGAAATAACAGCTTGCACTATGTTATTTTGAAATAACGTCAGTTATTCTGAAATAACTCTGCTGCGTAGATGTGTCCTTTGGAATTATCTTTGAGAACTCAGGGAGGAAGGGTGAAGTCCAGAGGACTGAAAAAGGGCAAACAGAGCATCAAAAAGAGTAACAAAGAGAACCTAGGGATTTAAAGGCCTTTCAGCCTAATTTTCATGCCTGGAAAGATACTAGAACAAATTATTAAACAATCTATTTGTAAGCACCTAGAAGGTAACAAGTTATAAGGAATAACCAACATAGATCTGTCAAGAACTAACCATGCCAACCAGTCTGATTTTCTTCTCTAACAGGGTTACTGGGCTCCTGGATGTGGGAAACTGTAGAAATGATATCGCTTGATTTTTAGTAGGGCTTTTGACACAATCCCACGATATGCTCATAAGCAAATTAGGGAAATGTGATCTAGATCAAATTACTATAAAATGGGTGCAAAGCTGGTTGAAAGACCAAACTCAAAGAATAGTTATTAATGATTTGCTGTCAAATTGTGAGTGGGTGTGTATTCAGTGGGGCCACACAGGGTCTGCCCTGATCCAGTGCTATATGAATGGCCTGCATAGTGGAGCAGAGCCTATGCTTATACATCTGCACATGAGAGGTATAGCAAGTACCATGGAGAAGAGGGTTAGAGAAATGCAAAGTGCTCCACTTAGGAAGGAACAATCAGTTCCATACATACAAGATGGGAAGCGACTGTCTAGGAAGGAGCATGGCGGAAAGGGATCTAGGGGTCATAGTAGACCACAAGTTGAATATGAGTCAACAGTGTGATGCTGTTGCAAAAAAGCAAATATGATTCTAGGTTGCATCAACAGGTGTGTTGTAAGCAAAACTCGAGAAGTCATTCTGCCGCTCTACTCTGCACTAGTTAGGCCTCAGCTGGAGTACTGTGTCCAGTTCTGGGTGCCACATTTCAAGAAAGATGTGGAGAAATTGGAAAGGGTACAGAGAAGAGCAACAAGAATGATTAAAGGTTTAGAGAACATGACCTATGAAGCCAGGCTTCATGAACTGGGCTCGTTTAGTTTGGAAAAAAGAAGATTAAGGGGGGACATGATAGCGGTTTTCAAATATCTAAAAGGGTGTCACAAGGAGGAAGGAGAAAAATTGTTCCTCTTGGTTTCTAAGGACAGGACAAGGAGTAATGGGCTTAAAGTGCAGCAGGGGAGGTTTAGATTGGACATTAGGAAAAAATTCCTAACTGTCAGGGTGGTCAAATATTGGAATAAATTGCCAAGGGAGGTGGTGGAATCTCCCTCTCTGGAGATATTTAAGAACAGGTTAGATAGACATCTGTCAGGGATGGTGTAGACGGAGCTTAGTCCTGCCTTGAGGGCGGGGGGCTGGACTCGATGACCTCTCGAGGTCCCTTCCAGTCCTAGTATTCTATGATTCTATGAATTCAAAACAGCCTTGACAAATTGGATAACTGGTCTAAATATCAGCCAAATGGCCTTCAGTAGTGACAGATGCAAAGTGCTCCACTTCAGAAGGAAACAATCAAATGCATAAACATATAATGGGGAATAAGTGGCAGTACAGCTGCAAAGGAGCGGGAGGGTTGCATTGGATCAAACGAAACACGAGCCAACAAGTGTTGCAACTGTGAGAGAAGGCTAATATTCTGAGTTGTACTAACCAGGATGTTGTATCTACGATCTGGAAGACAATTGTCCCCGTTTACTCAGCATGGCTTACGCCTTCGAGTATGGCATCTAGTTAGTTATACGGGCCCCACAGTTTAAGAAGGAGGTAAGCAAATTTGCAAGAATCCAGAGAACAGCAACAATGGTAGAGGGTGATTTAGGTCTGAGCTGTGAGACTGAATTCTAGCAAGCAGGCATAGCGCGAGATGTACTATTCTCTTTAGAAAGTGCAGCATTGAGACTTCGCCGTCCTGAAGTAATAGTCCTCTCCAGCAAGAGTTGCTTAGTAACAAAAAAAGTTTGCAAACGGCTATCAGAGAAAACTTTCCAAAACACTGTCTGGATAGATCAGTTTTGGGGATCTAACAAAAATTGGCTTTTTAACCCTCCCATTTGGTCCTTAGCTTGTACCACTGTACTGTGCCTGGGTACCACAGAGACATCTTATCAGGGCGTGATGTACCTGCCATCTAGAGAATGATACATTACTTCAGTACAATGATAAATGTCGAGAGCCGAGTGTCAGGCTTTGTTTTTCATTTCTTTGTTCACACTGCTACATGTCATGACTTGGCCATTGCTTAAACACATTTTGAATGTTACACACCCATTGCAGTCAGTAATAAAATCCACCACAAATAGGGTTGCCAGATGGTTTCAACAGAAATACCGGACACACTTGACATTACATCACAATCTACATTACATCTTATTTAGAAAATACCGGACATTTATATTTTCTCAATTTGTTTCCCGAATAGAAAGCTCAAATACTGGACTGTCCAGTTAAAAACCGAACACCTGGCAACCCTAACCACAAATACCTCTTCCTTTCTCATGAAATGAAAGACCAGTGTCTTTTCGCAAGAGCAAAATTTTATGGCTCTGTTTTGATAGATGACACCCAAAATTACATACATGTCCCTGTACATGTGCTTGTGAGATTGTAAAGGGCTCAGGTGGAACAAGGGTAAAATCCAGCCCTGGGAGAGGGCTGAGACTATGGAGCCAGCAGCTGAGGCAAATAGCAGCCAATTAGGACCCAGGTGGGATAACATAATTAGGAGCTCCTTGAGGAGGAGGAAAATAAACTCTTGCTCCAACTACGGACAGGAAGAACCTGGCTGTTGGGAAGCTACAGAGGGTACCTGAGACAGAGACGTGCTGGGAAAGGCAGGTAGAGCTGGGGAGCTCTGGCCAGGCAAACTCCCAGGCTAAGGCCTTGCTCTCAAGGCCTGAGGCCACTAGGGCTGCAGGGAGGCAGCCAAGGCAGCAGGTCCACCCCCTTCCCAGTGGCTATTTCAGACAGCGGTTTGTCCCTGCACAGGGCTAGATGACATCACTGAGGCAAGGTGGTGTAAGGTATTGGGGTTCCTGGGAGGGGAGAGCCCCAGAGTGTGGGGCACTGCTGTGAGGAACGGGCACAGGAAGTGACATGGGGCATGAACCAGTGCAGAAGTCAGGTGACTGAGGGTGACACACCAGCCAGCAGAAGGTGCTCTGAGGCTGAAGAGTAATTTCTGACTAGACCAGCAGGAGGCGCTGTGGCAGAGAGTCACTCATGACCTGTTAATATTTGAACAACTCAGCAGCCGCAGTCTTACTATATGAAGCATGCAGCTGGCCCCAGGCAAATGCAGAGTAGTTGCTCCTGTGCCAGGGACCGATAGGCAGTGAAAAAGCACAAAAATCCATGAATGCAGGCTAAATGCAGCCTTTACAAAGCTCCTTGGATGACCCCAGGCAGGTTTCCAGTATGCTGCTCTGTCGTATGGTGTGATTTGAAGCCCAAACCTTTCCAGGGAGTTTTATAGATGAAGGGGAACTCTGGGTCATGGCAGAGAGGTAATTACATTACTATTAAATACGATTGTTTTGTAAGCAGGGAAACCCTAAGGTAGGCAAGCACTGTAAAAGCAACGTGCCTCTCAAGCCTACTGCAAATGCTCAGCAGGGGATACACTGGGAAAGCATTAACTTGGTTTTCAAACATTAGCGCACGTTTGCAGGTGAGGGGTTGGATGATGTAGCTGCAGGAGTTATGTGAAATAGAATCTGATGGTGCTGATAAAATTGCAATGTACTATTGTGTCATTTCCTTGACAACTCCGGGGAAGGATGGTTTTCTTGTTAACACATTGAACTGGGGTGCAGGAAACCAGAGGGCAATTCCTCTGGTCTTTTGTAAAACAGAATGATTAGCTCAAGACCCCAACTAAAATCCTATCCACTCCCAAGTTTTAGAAGCTTCGCTTTAAACCCCTGGGGTATCTTTACACATTTCTTCCCCAGGGATTTAAAGTGAAGCTTCTAAAACTTGGGAGTGGATAGGATTTTGTCCTAAGCTCTTGGGAATACAAGGACACCACCACACACAACCAAACTAGCAAATTCCAAACACCAGTGAGGGGTCTGGCCAACTCTACAGTCAGTCATTAATTGTTGAGACTAACACCCACACCTATAACCAAGTGAGGGTGATGTAGGGTGACCAGATGTTCAATTTGTAAAATGACTGTCCTGTATTTAAGTCCTCCTGAAGATGTCCCGATTTTTTCTTTAAAATAGGCATATTGTCCTGTATTTTGTGTCCTCTCTATCCTCCACCAGTACTGGGGGTGTTGACTGGGGGTGTCCAGTTGGGAATGATGGGAATGAGTGTGCTTCCTCCTGAGAACATGCCGAAGGGAGACGCAATTAGGCTGATGTGGTGTGCAACCAAAGGTCATCAGTAGAGCCTGGAATGGATTTTAACAATACTACTGAGCTTCTTGGGAATGATTTTGGGATTATCCAAATTGGCGACTTCATTCTCCAAATATCACTGTAGTCGGCACCAAAAGTCACTGGATTGTCACTGGTCATGGTGACACTTATTTCCTCAGTGGAGAAACCAAAAGGTTGCTACCTCTGGTGACATATCACTATGTGGGCACTATGTCCTGCCACTCTGACCAGCTGCCACAGGACTTTCAGCACCCTGGGGTAATTGGAGAGAGACTTTAACTTTGGGGCTGGGAGGTGGGAAGGTTAGTACATGGAATGCAAGTAGGGTAGGGTCATGTAGTGGGTGAATTTCAGGTGACTCGAGATAGTTCTGCTTAGATGAGGTTAATTGTATTGAGTTGCTAGAATAAGCAGCTTTATATGAAAGAGCAACTAACAAGCTCCTTCTGGCACGGGAGGACCAACTAGGTCCAGAAAACTGGATGGACCCATCATCCCAGAGCTCTGAGCCTACCAATAGGGATTCCTGGAGTTGGGCTGGCTGGGGTGAGCAGCATGGGAAGGCAGTGATGGACAGAACAGAAAGCAGCGTTTCATCATTGTCAATATTTCATTCTATTTTTATTTTGAATTTTTTTCCCCCCAAGTCTGGGAAAATTATGCTTAAAACAGCAGCAGCTTCATCTCTTATATAAGTTATATACCACGGCAAACACAGACACAGCAGCCAAATGTTACTTTAACACTCTTAAAAATCCAAGTTTTAACAGGGGTCTAATTAGCCCCTGGACACCTCAGATGTTGTTTGTTTTTTAAGTAATGACATCCCGGGGCCCCAACATGTAACCAATAAAACACAGAGAATGGGCCCTGTCAACAGGAAACAGAAGCGGTTTTGCACACTCCTGCTCTGCAAGGTTTGAGCTATGCCCATTTTTGGCATCACATTGTTCTAAAGTTTTATCAAACCTGCCCATTACGTTAAAACCTCTGTCTTCTTTATGAGAGCAAGGAAAGGCCCTGGCTGAGGGAATTGAGAGACTAAGAGAGACACAAACTACCATGTCCTCAAGCATTTTGACCTCTCTCCATGGAGTGTCACCACTGCCGAGGGATCTCGACTGACCTCACAACAATCATGGTGGCTTTCAGGCAGACCTCTCCATGTAATGTATGCAGACCTCATGTCACATTCTAGGGTGCAGTCCAGTCCAGTGAGGGGTTGTGTCACCAAATGCCCTGCCACCACGGAGTCCTAAAATGCTGAGTTGTAGCTTCCAACGAGGGACGATCACAAACAGCATGCAGGTTATACCTTGGGCATCTGTGTATACCAGCAGCCGCTAGTCCAGCAACTCTGACCCCATCAGCAACACACTTCCAGCCTCAGATTTTCCCAAAATGTGTGTACTGCACTGTAGCCCTTTCTGGACAGTTCAGATATTAGAGGCCAACTGCCCCTGTAAAAAGTCAATATTCAACAGTTTGCTACTTTAACAGGAGTTACCAAACAGTTCATCTTAAATACAACACTGAATTAGTTTAGATTAAACAAACTTGTTAAATTTTTAATTGCAATGAATAAGGCATAAGGTATTCAAGTAAGAAATGGTTACAAGACAAATAAAGATAAAACACTTCCTACGTAGCTTTAATGCTGAGCAGGCTAGACTTGGTTCAAGGTCGTTCCCAGCAACACGACGGACGAAATTCTCTTCCTCCAAAATCAAAGTGCTCCAAGTTCTTTAGTCTTCTGAGGTGAGAGAGGGGGATCTCTTAGGGGAGGGGACTGCCCCCTTTTTCATAGTCCAGTGAAACTCTGAAGTGGATTCTTCTGATGATTACTGTCTGAATAAACTTTGCTTTGAAGGGTAAAGGTGGTAACATGGGGTCTGGTCAAAGACCCCATGTCACCTTGTTCGTTCTTCTTACCCATGTTTGCTGAATTCAAGTTTGCTTTATAAAAATCCTACCCTCTTGTCCTCTGAATGATGCCACAAGAGACATGATCATCAAAAGGGTAGAAAATAACTTGACAACTGATGATTCTACTGCTACAACTGAGTTATCAAGCAACCGTCACATGTACCTCTTAGCTGGAAGACAGCCAATATCCCGCTACAAAGCCTAAAACTTTTGGGGGGAAGGAGCCAAGGTGACACCACCCTTTGCCGGAGAAGCCTCTCCACGCGAACATGACAACCGCAACTTAGGCTTACACAGGGTGTGTAACCAGGGGATGGCCATACTTTCACATCCTCTCTAGAGACCTTACGGACTATCCCATTTACTTAACTCCTGCAACTTTCTGACCCAGCTCATCAGAGACAATGAAAGCTTGATCCAGTACTAATGTGCTGTCAAGAGGAGGGTGCAAAACAGTGTATTCTGTTTGCCACAAGACCCTGTGGCTTCCCTGAGGAGATCCATGCTGTTGGGAGGAGAAGCTCCTGCCTCTTCCATAAGACAATGACCCTCCAGAACGCTACAAGTTTCAGTTTGGGTATTTGTCCACAATACATTCCTCCTCCTATTTATTTTTTCATAAAAGGGGGTAATCTCGCCCAAATTACCCACTAGAACAATTTCTGCTCCATTTAATTGCTTCAGGTTTAAGGTTTTAAGAATAGCCATGATAATAAATCAGAGAAAGCACAGTTTCCATGTGCTAAGTACAAAGCTTTCAGACTCTCCCCCCGCCCCCAATATCCGTAGTGTATCAACATTAGAGCAAATAGGATCATTATTTCTAATCCGCAGAAGGAAGCCAGATTCCAGCAGCTGTGTACTTTTATAGGAAGTTGTGTTCTCCAGAACTGCCATTTTCACTGCAGTCTTGGAAAAACTGAGCAAACCCTTTTCTGAAACCATGTAACATAAATTAAGTTAGCACAGCAGGGCTTTCTATGTAATCATTTAACTTGTCAGTTCACATCACTGACTGACTTGAGGAATTCATGGGGCTTAGCTGATCAATATTATAAATAGTTTGGATGGCACTGCGGGGATATCCCAGGGTTAATTTCAGGTCACTGCTTCTTATTTCTTTTAAGGTCTCATTAGCTAGAGCTAATAAATAAAAGGGGAAAGGGTGGGAGGCAGGCAAACTATTAAACAATCAATGAGACCAACACAATGGTAAAAAAGAGCATGATGTGTTTAACTGAATATTACACAATCTATTGGGATCACCTCCTCATCTCGAGCACTAAGATGAAGAAGGGAGCGCTTCAGTTTCTGCAAAGAATTTAAGATAAATAAAATAGAGGGGAGAAGGAATTAACGACTCTTACTATATATACGAGGCCAGACTGTCAGCTGATGTAAATAGATACAGCTTGTGAATTCAGTGGAGCTGTGATAGTATCAATGGAGGATCTGGTCCACCGTCAGAGAACTTCCCAGGTTTGAATACTTAGAGAAGCGTTCAGAGAATTGCATGGCAGAGACAGACTCTTCTTGTCTCATCCTGTGTTTTGGGGTCAGCTTCTCAGCTGGTATAAGTCAACATGAAACCAATGGAGCTACACAGATTTATACTAGCTGAGCAATCAAGTCCTTGGTTAGGTGGAGCACAATTCCTTCAGTCAAGATACCGGGAATGGTTCCCTTTGAACGTCACGTTCTTTCCTATACAGGAAATCATTTGTGAACAGTGTATGAGAAGCACTGAATTAACCATGGGTTTCCCTTTCCTTCTGAACAACTGCAGCCTTTGGTCTTTCCAAAGGAAAAGAGCCCTTTCTCCTTGTGACCCAGGGACTCCTGGTGCCAACTGTCAGAGGGTACAGGGATGCACAGTGTTTTACAGGCATCCCTTGGGTTAGATAAACACAGAATAGTTAATCCAAGGGTGGCATGTGAAGTCTCTACTGTAGCCTGCTGGTCACCATTATCATGGTGCAGCGTATCGATGGATAATATTCCAGAACTTCACTGAAAGTTATATTCTGAAGGGCCTGGAGCTAAGGCAGTCACCAGGAGGTGACATCTCAGATGAATTCATTTCAAGCAGTAGGTAACTGATGCTTATCTCCCATCATATGTGTGTCGTCTCTGCCTCACAATGGGAAACAATTTGCATACTGAACCAAGAGCCAGTTGGAAGGCTGTGAAATCTACACGAAAAAAGCCACACAGCTAGGGGTCTTCAGTTTGTCTTCGGTGATAAAGGATGGGACTTGTATAGCTTGGAAGGCAAAGGCACATACTGCGACTTTCACGTAGGAGGCAAGCTGACAGTAGGTCTGCCCCCTGACAGGAGAGTCACAGCCACCAAAGATGCTACAAGGACGTTGGGTTAGCATCACTCTGCAACACATGAGCATATCTAATTAATGAAGTCTAGGTTCTAGAATGTCTGCTATGATTTTGTATCGCATACAATCGTTAGTTTCCAACTTCGGCTTCTCATTACTCAAATCTTTCTGCTTTGTAAAATAAAGTTTTAATTGATTTCACTTTGAACAAGCCTGAGATGCATTAACAGGAGTGTTGTAAGCAAGACACAACAAGTCATTCTTCCGCTCCACTCAGCATTGAAGAGGCCTCAACTAGAGTATTGGATCCAGTTCCGGGCACCACATTTCAAGAAAAATGCAGAGAAACTGTAGAAAATCCAGAGACGAGCAACAAGAACAAATAAAGGTCTAGAAAACATTACCTAGGAGGGAAGACAGAGAATTGGGCTTGTTTAAAGAGAAGACTGAGAAGGGACATGATGGCAGCTTTCAAGTACCTAAAAGGGTATTACAAGGAGGAGGGAGAAAAATTATTCTCCTTAACCTGTGATAAGACAAGAAGCAATGAGCTTAAATTGCAGCAAGGAAGATTTAGGTTGGGCATTAGAAAAATCTTCCTAACTGTCAGCATGGTTAAACACTGGAATAAATTGCCAGGGGAGATTTAAATACCTCCATTGATGGAGATTGCACAGAGCAGGTGAGACAGACACGTGTCAGGGATCATCTAGATGGTGCTTTGGTGGAAGGGGCTGGACTTGATGACCTCTTGAGGTTTCTTTCCGTTTTAGTATTCTATTATTCTAAGTCCCAACATGAGCACACTGATGGCAAAAGCAGATGTATTAATCCCACAGTCCTGGCTCATTCTTTCCCGATAGATTTTTTTTTAGAATCATCTACACTGAATTGTAAAGTTTTGGCTAGATATAATATAGGCTAGGAGAGAGGTGCTTCATTTCTGATTAGGAAGCTCATCAGGAAACACCAATCATGTTTTATTTATTTATAGATCCCTCAGCCAAGCAGTCCTATATTCCTATTGCATTCTCCATTAGACACCGACAGCCTTGCACATTATACTTCACTCCGACAGTCCCCATCCTATCCTGCACTACACAGATGAACAGCGATTGAAGGAATAGCAAAGGGAGCCTAAGTATTTCCTTGCTAATACTCCAGAAAATTCCAGGAGCAGGGCTCAGCTACAGTGCTGCTAAGAGATCAGTCTCAAAACAATGTGGTCTTGCAGTCTGGAGACATAACCAAACACCAGCCCGACAGCACCTATGCTACAGTTTACACATTGCGCTAGCTAGAGGCAGACACTGGATGCTTTATACATTTGAATGTGTTCTCCCATGTCCCCCAAGAGTGCTGATCTGTATTTCACTGAGCTCCAGACTTTGGCACTTACACATGACCAGCAGTAGCTCCATTCCTTCACTCATAAGGGCAGCATTTATCCCATTACCAGTAAAATAGAAACTGGTATTTATTTTATCATTAAAGGTTCTGGCATGAGAAGGAGGCTGGAATATTATTTAGTTCAGTATAGTTTACTCAGGATCATGATCATACAGTTAGGACAATGTTAAATGGGTGTCTGCAAAAGTGACAGCAGAAAAAGCAATGATGAAGAACTCAACAGCACCTGATAGAACTTAAGGCTAGGAATCTTTCAACATTTAGGGTATGTCTACATTTGCAGCCTATTTCGGAATAGGGCTGCAAATGAAGGCATTCGGAATTGCAAATCAAGCCCGGGATTTAAATATCCCGCGTTTGATTTGCATCTTCCCGGCCAGGCGCCATTTTTTAAATTTACAAGCCCGGAATAACTGCAAGCATCTACACATGGTAGTGAAACGGGCGTTCGAAAATAAAGCCCTATTTCGAACTACCTGTTAAATCTCACTGCAGAAGTGTAGACGCGGGCAGTTTTTCCGGGCTTGATTTGCAATTCCGAATGCCTACATTTGCAGCCCTATTCCAAAATAGGAAAAAACTAGTTAGTGGCTATCTAGATAGATAGCTGTTGTCTAACCTGGAAAATACACACAAACACACACAACACACTCTCTTTCTTTCTCTCTCTATGTATATACATTTGATTTTCCATACAATGAGCCAGATGCAGAGGGCTAGATATGAAAATATTATTTGCAATATGAAATATAACTTAATAGATGGGATTTTTGCTACAATCTGAAAACACAGTAATTCTAGGAATAATTACCAAATTTCCATATTTATAGAAGATGTCATCTATGGAGATAATAGCATAAATGGACATTTCTCCTTCTTATTAAAATGGAAATTCAGAAAACATTGGAATTATCTATTATAAATGCCATTTAAACACTGTGCTAAATTCCAAGTCTCTTAATTCACCTCCTCCTTATTTTGAGGAATCTGACTCTAGGGATACTTCTAGTCAATTCATTTAGTTTTTTCATATTCATGCTCTTAACTTTGGTAGCAGCCACTCCTTTATGAAAAAACCACCATATACATGGAACAAATTCATTCTTGGAGCTAATCCGCTGAGGATGTTGGCATTACAAGAAGGAGGAATTGATGCTAGGTTCAAGAAAAGGCCTCTTAAGAATCCAACCATCCAGTAACAAGGATGCAGGACCACCTGGCAGGAGCAGTGGCACTTACAGTGGTAGAATAGCAGCTGGGTTCAGACCCCAAAGCACGTTGCATTTTTTAAAAATACCTGCATGCTGGTGGAAAGACTCAGGCCTGATCTCCACTAAGTAGTTAGTTATACTGACCTAAGTAGCTCAGACATCTGAAAAATCCACACCTCTGATGAGCCCAGTTAAACCAACCTTAGGCCTAGTGTAGACAGCATTAGGTCGACGAGAGCATTAGGCTGACTTAGCTACCATCTCTTGGGGAGGTGGGTTACCTATGCCAACAGGAGAATCCCTCCCATCCACGTAGGTGGCATTATCACAGGAAGTGCTACAGTGGCACAGTGACAGTGCTGCTGTAGTACATATGTTAAATAGCGGATGGTAAGCTAAACGAGAAGCTTAGCAGAGTTGTAGAGGTCTGGGACCCGGCGTGAGCCAGGACTGCTGAGGCTCTGCCTCTCCTGCCCCCTTGCGGAGATGGTGCTGGGGGGGAACTGGCTTTCGACCAGCTCCTGCTCTCCCCCACTTGCTGCCTCTTATACAGTCGACTAGTGACTTATATCCCCATGCTGTAGTAGACATGGGGGATTATAGACATGCCCTTGGTAGAAATAAAACAGCTGCAGTCCACAAGGTCTCCCCATTCTGCTCAGACAGAAAGAGTGCTAATCTGTTTCAGCAGCCTCTCCTTCCTTTTTTCCAGACCCCAACGCCTCTTGTCCAGGATTTGCCCAAGAAGGCCATAGACTAGTCCCCAGAAGGCATGAAATCCTAGTCCATACATGAGCCATCGTTAGTCTGGCATTATCACACCCATCTGAAAGGAGAACTCAGCGAGTAACTTTGAGACACTTCTTTAGCACTCTGTGGGTGTGTCTAAACTACATGGCTCCATTGATGGAGCCATGTAGATTCGGCTGATCGGCAAAGGGAAATGAAGCCGCAATTTAAATAATCGCGGCTTCATTTAAATTTAAATGGCTGCCGCACTGAGCCAACAAACAGCTAATCAGCTGTTTGTTGGCTCAGCGCGCTAGTCTGGACGCTCCCGCGCCGACCTGAAAGCCCTTTATCGACCTCCACATTATGCCTCGTAGGATGAGGTTTGCCGGGGAGGTCGATAAAGGGCTTTCATGTCGGCAGGGAAGCGTCCAGACTAGCGCGCTGAGCCGACAAACAGCTGATCAGCTGAGGACGTTGAGGATTATTTAAATCACGGCTTCATTTCCCTTTGCCCAACAATCAAATCTACATGGCTCCGTCGACGGAGCCATGTAGTTTAGACGTACCCTGTCAGTCCCACTGTACCTTTTGGAGAGTGCTGTTAGTCATTCTTTCCTCCTCTCTCTTCCCCCCCCCTCCCACCCCACCCCAGTTATTTCATGCTGTTGTAGCAGAAACATACACTTTCAGTGGAAGGAAGACATTTGAAAAGCACTTTACTCCCATATTTGCATAGGCCTAATAAGAAACCATAAACTCTGGTGAAATCTTCTGCTAGCTACACTGCCCCCAGCCCTAAGCCAGACGCACTGCTCCTCTCCCATTACCACTGATCGCATTCCCACAGCAGAATGCTAAACGGAAAGACATGCCAAGGCTTAAAAGGTCAAACACAGAATTGCAGGAAGGCGACATGAATAATTAGTTGCAGTAATTTAGTAATACTGGTTTGTTGTGAGTATTGCTACACACTCTTTTCATATTGCCAGCTGTGATCTTGTTGGCATCTGAATAGTTTGGCCAGCCATCGGCAATTTCTGTATGGGGGAAAGCTGGGAAATTAGTCCCCATAGTGTGCCTTGCCTGTGAGAGAGAATGTATTTCCTTCTCCAATTACCAGTTTCCCCATGGTTTGCATTAAGAAGGTCATAAAAGGTGGGCCTGATGGGAGGCGGATCTGTGCATTCACTTTGCGTGGCAGCTACCAGTTGCTCATGTGTTTCGGAATCAAATTCTACAGCAGCGGTCCCCAACTGGCCAATCGCAATTGACTGGTCGATCACAGAGGCACTGACAGTCCATCTGGATCAGTCACACACACAAGACAGAACAAGTTCCAGCAGTGCTCAATGGGTCAGGGAGCTTCCTTTCCACAGCCAATCAGAAGAGACTTACATGGGAGGGGGAGAATGGTGCCTCTAGGGCTTCTCCTCCTGGAGACAGTTTCTTGCCCCTAGTTCAGGGCTTTACCTCAGTTCATCCTTCTCAACAGCTCTCCACTGAAAGCCGTCCCTAGTTCTGCCAGCTCCCTTGACCTCCCTTCCAGGTTTGGGCTACAACTGAGCTGCCTCTAGTCCTGCAGCTCTTCTTATATAGTCCCTCCTGGCCCCTGATTGGCTAGTTTCCTCCAAGACATTTTAGGCTCCTGGAGGACTTCTCTATGGCCCTTTAGCCCTTAGGGCCTAGCCCCATTACAAACCACAATTCCCCTGACCAATTGAATACTGTAAGAAATGGATGTTCTCTGAAACGGTCAGAGAAATATTTCTCCCACTCTCTCACCTAAAAAACAAAAAGAAATGCAAGAGCGTCAGGAAAGAAGAAATCACTCCCACTGTTCCTTGAGATGCCTGGCGAAAATATCAAACTTCCCTGTTAAAATCATATATTAAGAGAAAATTGGTTTCCAAATGTTTCACATGGGGGATGTAAAGGAAAGTCTCTATTGTCAGAAGAGCACATGTCTCCTTGCTCTAGACGAGGAGACAATCCAACCCCAGGGTCTATAACATGATTCTTCACACTAGGCTGTAGTGCCTTGCACTGCAGGGGGCTGTACACTCAGACATTCAGATTTTAGCCCTGAGTTAAAAGCATCATGCTTTAAGAGATACTTTTTAAGCCCACCTTTAAAAACTCCCTTTAGAAAGGATACAAACATCTACAAAAAACCTGTCAGTGTGGACTCCCTATGGAATCCCTAATCAAAGCACTAACAAAATATCCTAAATAAGCCTAACAGGCAGTATTAGGTTTTGCTGCTGCATTACAAAACACTAGCATCTTTAAATAACACCACTGCCTTCTACGTTGGGTTAAACACTTCATGGGAGAATTGTGTTAAGTGTCATACTTAACTATTCTGATTGAGATTTTCAAACCACTGGGGATCTAGACTTCTCTTCTATTCCTTGTAATAGAACATGTACCAAAATGCCCTAAACTGCCTGGAAAACCTCAGCTTTCCTAACTAATTAGGTCTGTATGGCTCTATGGCATTTTATACATTTTCTTTAAAAAAAAGATTAATCCTGAATTGAAACAGGCAGAAGCATTAATCATGTCCACATTATATACAATGTTTTGCACCATTCGGGCAAAGCTTTGATGTCCATTAACATGGGGCCCAAATTACTTCACTGGGAGCAGGAATGGGCCTGTGCTAACAATTTATTATACATTGAAGTGGGGAGGGGGGGGATGAATCACTTTTGAACAGTGCTTCAAGATGTCTGAGAGGCACATTCTATTCTGCCTAATGATCCTGTCATTAATATGACTAAAGCATTTGGAAACAGCTCTTCTCATTTAACCTAAGGGCTGCCCTTGTGTTTCAATAACACTCTTCCGAAGCACAAAAATGTCAGGAAGCTTTTGGATCGCAACCTTGTCCTTCTCTTGGGGTATTTTTTATAATACCCCATATGAAGCATTTCATATCCAAAACAAAACTGGCATTGCAAGTCCACAATAAGCCATTTTCCTTGTGAAGGCAACCTGGAAAATACAAGCCCCTGTAAATGGAAGCAAGCCAGACACTACTGAAAGCCTGTTACTCATTTACTTTTATTTTTTTTAACTGTTCTGCCAGGTAGCGCCAGCCGCAGCCAGGGCCGGGTTCAACATGTAGACTGGGTTCCTCTCCAGCCACCCAACACAGAACTGGCTCAGACCCCCAACCAGCAACCTGGGAAATTCACACAACACCTCTGGGAGGCAATGCTTCCCCACTCACAAGTGCAGAGTCTGAGCATAGAAAAAAAAACTTTTAATCAAAGGGACGGGAAGTGACATGGCATTAATTTGGGAAACCATCACAGCCAGGGTTCATAACCAAACCCATGAGTAACAGCTCCACCCTGAGTAGGCTGGGCAGCATCCTTCACCTCTTAGGTTCTGAAGTCCAGCAATGTAAACATCCCCTTCACATGCCCAGCCCTTCTCTGCACCCCACTCAGGGCAGACCCAGAGTTCAGAGACGAATCCGCAGGGTTCAACTTCCATCCTGAGTGGGGGGAGGAAAGGAGGGATCTTACTCCACCGACCACTCGCCATTCACCGGCTCACTGCTCCCTAGCGCCGCCCTCTCATTATCCCTCTCCATTGCTGTTGTGCTGGTGGCTAATCGTGTTGCTCCCGCTGGCCGCTTGCCACTGCTCCCACCAGCTGCCCTGCCGGCTACCTGCTGCTTCTCTCACTTGCCAGCTTGTGGTGGATTTAGCTCTGGGCCAAACCTAGTGATTTCAGCTCTCAGTAATTTCAACTCTTGGTCCAAAGCACAGTCTAACCCCAAGAAATTCCAGCATCCACTGGACTACATTTAATACTAAACAAGACTCCTTATGGAATCTGTCTTCAGCTCTATCATTGAAACAGGGGGGAGAAACAGGTTGAACCAGTCTTACAGCTCACACCCGAGGGCCTGTAGCCTGCTGACTCAGGCTACGTCTACACTGCACGGTTATTTCAGAATAAGCTATTCCAGAATAGTTATTCCAAAATAGCTTACTTCAAAATAGAGCATCTGTACTGCAGGGAAGCCTCAAAATTAGTCCAAGGCAGGCTCCCCTCATGTAGACGTGCTATCTCGATTTAGATCCCCCCCAGGAGGTATAACTTGGAATGGCTCTAGTGAGGGGCTCTTTTGGAAAAAGCAGCAGTGGGAGCGTCTACACACGCCTTATTTCAAAATAGCTTTTTCAGAACAGGCGTTACTCTTTATAGAATGAGGTTTACAGAAGTTGGAATAAGCCGCCCGTTATTTCCAAATTATTTCGAAATAACGGAATTGCTGTGTAGACGCTCGCACAGTTATTCCAAAATAACTTTGCTGTGTAGACATACCCTCAGAGTCCTGCCCTTCCCAGCCTAAGCTCACAGGGTCTGGCAGTGGAACCTCTGCATCCAAGCTTCTTTACATGGACAGTGTCTCTCTCCTCTGTGCCAGCTGAAGCACAGACTTTCTCCTTTCGTATTCCTGCAATAATTACCAACATTGCAATTAGTGTGAACACAATTTAGGACCCAACACCAGCCAAGCTGATTACAATGAGCAAAGGGCTATTCCACCAGCTAAATAGCTAACACATCTAAGCAACACAGGGGCAAACTATTTCCCTAGGTACACCCAAGGCTTCTCTCCCAGTCCAGCTGGCTGTAATGGAAGCATTGATTCAGACCGTGCTTACAATAATAATGATCACCAAGGTTATTCACTCCCCACACAGCCATCTAAGACTGGTTGGGGCTGTGCTGAAGGACAACCGCCATCGTTCTAATGCTGGGAAAGACCCTCGATCAACTTCACAAGATGGAGGCTGTCTGACATCAGCAGGGCCCCTGCAAGCTTCCTATCAGCCAGTCTGACCTCTGGTTACAAACACAGGCTGCCCAGCACCATGATCTAGTAGACCAGGCCTGCACAACTCTGAAAGCGGCGAAGGCCATATTACTCCAAAGAAAATGGCTGCGGGCCGCAAGTAGGGTTGCCAGATGCTCTCCTGAAAAATACCGAACACTTTTTTTGTCGAGCGAAAAAAAAAATGCATATCGGGCATACGAAAAAAAAATGCATATCGGGCATACGAAAAAAAAAACCCGCACCGCCCAGCTTCAGCACGCAACCACAGATTTTGTTGAAAGCTCAAGATTTTGTTAATCAATTCACACACAAGAGAAAGACTCACAGTCACAAAGAGAAGAAATATCTCATGATGCAAAATTTGTTCCCTCCGATACAAGTTATAATATCGACAGGGCGTAGATTTTGCCAGCTGGCAAGCTATGATGAGGGCGACCCAGCCCACACTCCAACAGCGCCGACCCCCGTGCTGCACGGGGAGTGCGGCATTCTGACGGTGGTCTGCGCCGCGCAAGCGGCTGCCCAGCCAAGCGGTGTACAGAGGGGCCAAGTCCTGGGACGGGAGCCGGAAGCGGGGACGAGGCCACACACGGGCGTAGGGTGGGACCAGACCGTGCATGCGTCCCTGACATCAGGGAGAGAGGCGCCGGCACGAGAGCACCGCATTCAAAAGGGGAGTAGAGGAGAGCGGAAGAGAGGAGAGAGGAAATATTATTTCCGAAAATTGTCGTGGGCCATACAGTGAGCCCTTTTGGGCCGTATGTTGTGCAGGCCTGTAATAGACGGAGCGATCTCAGTTGATGACGACTCCCTCTCTCGCCTTGATTCCCTGGGGGTAGGCATCTACAGACAGACCCGGATTTAGGTGCTTTACTAAACAAAATTACATTTTGAAAAGTCAGCTTTAACCTTGCTGTCCCTCATGTGGCCCATTTGTGAAACTGTAAGAATCTGCCTACTGCAGAGGGGATGTGACGATCAGCGGGCAGGTAGCATTGGGAAAGTGTTGTGCCAGTCAGACTCGGGCAGAACACGCACAAGCTTCCAGTGCCTGGGGTCACGTGACTCCAAGACCCCCCCGCCCCCCAGTTTATCTGAACAAGCGCCCCTTGCAACGTTTTCCCAGCGTGGGCGTAATGCACACATCTACTAGGCGTCCACTGTCCCACGGAGTGGCACTTGGACTACTAGCAGAGAGAGAATGAGTGGGCCTTAGCTCACGCAGTAAGCTCCAGAGGTTCAATTCCGCCTGTTGGTGTTACATTGGCAGTTATGAGCCAAGCCCAATGCAAGCAGCTCGTTTCCATGGCCACGGAAATGCAGAGCTGGTAGGGACCTCCAGAGGACATCGGGTTCAGCCCTCCTGCACTGAAGCCCAACACAGAACACTTAGACCAGTGGGACTCGCAGTTATGTAACCTGAGAGCCTAATTTGCAATCACCATGAACCAAGAGAGTCACATGATCACCACAAGCCCTGAGCACCGCCCCACCAAACACGCACATCCAATAATATTCAGTGTAGAACCACAAATACAACCAAATACTCTAACACTTTCCAAATACATTTTCAATACAACAAAAACTAAACATAGCAAACTTATTTTTTGCAGGCTTTTTTAATTGCCTGGCTGTCAGTTTGATGTATGGCTCTCCCTCTGAGATACCGGGGTTCGCCGTCACCGCAAGCTGCTCAGACGCTGCTGGTTGGGTGAGCACACCATGCTGTTTATTTTGTTCCCTCCACCCACACCTGTTCCAGTCCAGGCAGCTGTGCTATTTGCAACACCCCTTCTATCCTCTGCCCTTGTGCTCGGGCCAACGAGAAAAGAGGTCTCCCTCCTAAAGCGTGTGCTGTCCCTGAGCTCAACTAACCCTGTTCCTCCAAGCCGACAATTCACCGCGCTCGTTCCCAGAGCGGGGCAGGAGTGGGGACGCACCATGATCCAGCTGTTCACGGCATTCCAGGAGGGAGCCTTGAAGAGCCAAAGGCGAGACATGCAATAGCCACATGCGAGCTGCAGAGTGAATATCACTGACTTGGACCATCCCTCACAGGTATTTTTCTAACTTCTTCTTAACACCTCCAATGACGGTGTTTTCCACAGCTTAGTCGTTCGTGTAGTTAGAAAGTTTTTCCTACTATCTAAGGGTATGTCTACACTACCCTCCTAGTTCGAACTAGGAGGGTAATGTAGGCATACCGCACTTGCAAATGAAGCCCGGGATTTGAATTTCCCGGGCTTCATTTGCATAAGCGGGGAGCCGCCATTTTTAAATCCCCGCTGCTTCGAACCCCGTGTAGCGCGGCTACACGGGGCTCGAACTAGGTAGTTCGAACTAGGATTCCTATTCCGAACTACCGGTACACCTCGAGGTAGCGCGGCTACACGGGGTTCGAAGCAGCGGGGATTTAAAAATGGCAGCTCCCTGCTTATGCAAATGAAGCCCGGGAAATTCAAATCCCGGGCTTCATTTGCAAGTGCGGTATGCCTACATTACCCCGCTAGTTCGAACTAGCGGGGTAGTGTAGACATACCCTAACTGAAATTCCCTTTGCTGTAGATTAAACCCATTATTTCCCCTCCTGCTTTTAGTGAATACGGAGAACGCTTGATCACTCTCCTCTGTAAAGCAGCCCTTCATGTATCTGGAGACTTACCAAGCTCCCCTTCATCTTCTTTTCCCAAGACCCCACAGGAAGCAGGAGCAGGCAGGACATGACCCAGATCACAAGCTAGGGGTGTCACGCTGATGGTTTGTGTCATGGTGGCTTCCCTAATGCATTAAGAATAGTCCCTGCCCCTGGGAGCCCACAATTCAAGACATCAATCAATCCAGTGAAGGAGGGTGGAGAAAAGATAAAGCTCATTGCTGTGATTAATCACTTTTAGGCCTCACCATGCAAGCGGGAGTGGAGGAGGAGGGATGTGGAGGACAGGCAAGCGGGTTTATAGGCCACATGATGGAAGGGTGTTGTGATGAAGCAGCCGTCTGATGGGCACAGAAGATCTCTGAAGAAGCTGTTGGGTGCAGCCAGTGTAGAGTGGACAAGTACAAAGCCTCCCCTCAGCTCACTCTCTGGGAATGGTGAACCGCAGTCAGTGGCAGCCGCGGGGCTCCGTGCCTGCAGACGCACAGGTAAATAAACTGTCTGTGGCCCATCACTGGCTAACCCTGACGAACCACGTGTGTCCGGCACGTCAGAGGTTCCCCGTGCCAGGTCCATCCCAAACAAAGGGCCTGAACCAATTCCATTGACAAAGCATTTCCACTGATTTTAGTCTGAGCAGGATCAGGCTCAGGGGGCCGAATTCCTTAAAGGTGAGGTCAAGGGAAACGTTAGGGCATCTTCCCACTCCTTGCAATCTAGGGGGATTTGGGTAGATTGCCATGGAAATCTAAACAGAGCCCTTATTTTTTAGAGAAGAGAAAGCAGGCAACACCACACCGATCCTGCAGCACCTCCAACGCACCCAACAGAAAAGCACAACACAACATGTGTGGCCCAGCAGCTGCAGCACTCCAGAGCTGCCACCGCCAAACGATTTCAATCAGCAAAAAAAGGAATATTCCATAAAACACACTAACATCTGCTGGAGCAAGATGTTTGTTTACCACGTCCCCCTGAAAAACGGAACAATCACTCTTACCTAATGTACTTTTTTCAGATGAAAGAGGGATGTTTCCGAGTGCCACACGGGGCATAATTGAAAGAATATTGCCGGATGAGAAAGCCATGTGTTTTGTATTTCCATTGAACCCCTGTAACATTTTAAGGCCATAAATACCCTGATTGGAAAGATTTTTATGTATTTGCTCAAGACCTACTTGCAATTATCAGTTTACCAGCTGCATCTTTCATTTTCCTCCCATTACAGGGCAGCATTGCAAAGGATACATTCGAAACGTCAATATGATCCCTGGAATGTGTACGAAGCTGAGCAGCTCGGGGGCTTCTCAAACCATCAGGCCTCAAAGGGATGCAGAGAACGATTCCCCACGTGTCCTTAAAAAAAACTAAAATGATTAGGGGTTTGGAACGGGTCCCATATGAGGAGAGGTTAAAGAGACTGGAACTTTTCAGTTTAGAAAAGAGGAGACTGAGGGGGGATATGATAGAGGTCTATAAAATCATGAGTGGTGTGGAGAGGGCCGATAAAGAAAAGTTATTTATTAGTTCCCTAAATAGAAGAACTAGAGGACACCAAATGAAATTAATGGGTAGCAGGTTTAAAACTAATAAAAGAAAGTTCTTCTTCACACAGCATGTAGTCAACCTGTGGAACTCCTTGCCAGAGGAGGCTGTGAAGGCTAGGACTATAATAGAGTTTAAAGAGAAGCTAGATAATTTCATGGAGGTTAGGTCCATAAAAGGCTATTAGCCAGGGGATAAAATGGTGTCTTTGGCCTCTGTCTGTCAGAGGCTGGAAAGGGATGGCAGGAGACAAATCACTTGATCATTGTCTTCGGTCCACCCTCTCTGGGGCACCTGGTGCTGGCCACTGTCGGCAGACAGGATACTGGGCTAGATGGACCTTTGGTCTGACCCAGTACGGCCGTTCTTATGTTCTTATGTCCTACGTTCTCCACAGAGTCTAACCCAGTGAGATTTATTTGCCGCCCACTCGCAGGGCGTGATGAGGGGGAACCCTCGAA